>NW_027472580.1:68211973-78211973 GCF_030347505.1 Rhynchophorus ferrugineus
AATATAACAAGATAACAGATGATATCATAAAAAGAATTCAAATTAAACAATCACACGAACGAACAGCAATTAATCAAATATATTCGTTTATTTAACATTAAATTTTCCCTTCCTATAATGAAGATCAATTTTCGATAAAGCCATTTCGAATTTAGGCAGTGTCATAGAATTTGGGAATATTTTAATTACACTTCCATTAAGTAATTTCAATATGCTTGATGGTTTTGGATGGGTTTACATCAAGCTAGTTGTAGAGCTTTAACGTAATATACATACCGAAATTTTGTATAATATTATTTACCAAATAATATTAACTTGTTTGGTGGAAGTTCCATGGCAATTCATTAATATTGTTTGTATTTTCAGTCAAACCAATTATATTAAGTTAAAATTAAGTGGGTTATAGAATATATAGAATATAATCATAATAATCACTAATACACCTAGGTGTTATCGTAAAAGTTCACTAAAACATCAACAGTAGGTTGCTTATATATAATTTACTGTTTCTCTTTAATTTAACACTAATGTCTTAGTTGTTCAATAATTTCCAGAAAACTAAATAACTATTTCTAAAAATGTAAATTGGAAAATGCTATTTATGGTCACAAAAGTGACTTTAATTTTTAAATCCTATCAGTCTAGTGATTTTTCTAAAAACTTAAATATAAACCGATTTTTATTTTGTGTTTTAAATTTGAGCGAGAAGGTGCCAAATCTGACCAATAATCTGGATGTTGAAACAATTTGTTATTTTATAGACATACGCTGTGTACCAATTATATAATTATGACACGTATATTAATTATCAGCTTGTGTGAAAAATCGTTAACCAATTATTTATTTCAATTATAATACCGTATGGGATACTTAACCCGATATGGTTCAATATTTAGCAGGAATATAACACGTGCATAAATCTTGTAGGACCAATTTGCTTTTATCATGCTAAATACCAAATATTAACTATGTTCTTAACTATTTACGAACTTTATTGTCTATAATTAATGATGATTATATATTTTTACACGATGCTTCTAACTTTAACCGACTTCAAAAAAGGAGGAGGTTCTATATTCAGCTGTACATATTTTTTTTGTATATTTACCGATTTCTCCGACAGTTATGAACGCATTTTCAAAATTATTTTTTGCTTCGAAAGAGTGCACTTCTGAGGTGGTCCCATTGGAATCAAGTTACGATCCCTGGTAGAGGGAAGGAAATCGAGGGAAATCCTCAAATATCAAAAACACAATGTTTTCACATGCTTTTTATGTAAAATAATCAGAAATTTTGATATAATGTTATTGCTGAACTGATGAGATAAACTGAGTTTGCGTTTTAAGCACTAACCGTATCATATGATAAGTCGTCGAAACATTAAAGGCAACTTTTTCTATGGTGTGATGGTTAAAACGTTAAGCTCGTCATAGCTAAGTCACGGATTCCATTCCCAACAGGGCAGCAACTTTTGCCAAGTTACCTAGACTAGGTAGCGGACCTCTGAAACATTCCTTATTTTTAATTATTGCTTTTTATTCCTATTTTTGCTCATACGGCCTGTACTTTTAGTTAGGCTATCAATTGTAAGGCTTAATAAAATAACTGCATAATTTATTGAGTAATTATCTAACACTAAAAAGAGAAAAATAAAATATTTAAAAAAATTTAACTAAAAATTGACTTGAAAAATTAAATAAAGAAATCATTCAGCCCTCAAATAATACAAAAATAATAATATAATGTTATGTCATAAACACAAAAATTAAATTGAGAAAAAACAAATCAAATAACTGTTTGGGCACGGTACCGACTTCAAACTGATTTTTATTTGATTTTTACAACGATTATTACATACATATTTTATTTTAAAACGTTTTTTTTTGTGTTAAAAATCTAAATAATTATTTTTTACTTTTTAATGAGTTCCTTATTTATTTTTTGAAGTCAGTTCAATTTCTTCTTTATAAAAATATCTTTTTAACACCTTTATTAATACTATATTTTAACCTAACTTTTCCTTATACATGTTAAAACGTTACATCTAATTATATCGAGAGCATCTGAAGTAGTTTGAAATCATAGAAGAAAGAAATGTTGCCCATCGATGTATAAGCCACAAATAATAACAGCGTCTTTAAGTATAAAAAGGCAAGAAATACTTCTTAAGATATTTTTATTTGGTGTTAACCTATTTCTATTATTAACCATTTTACCTCAATTCTGCCTAATTAATAAAATTTAGACTGACTACTTACTGTGCTATAATTATGAGACGCTAATCATAAGAAGTAATAAACAAAACGAACATTGGAGCCAGTGGTTGCACTTATTTTCTCCTACATCCCCTCCATTTTGAATTGATTGAAAATGTTCTCTTAAGATCAAGATCTCTTCTAAATGAGTTGAACGAGTTTTTAAAACACATAGTGGATATCCTCGCCATGTAAATGTTAATAAAAACGAACACAATATATTTATAAAGATGGATGTATAAAATGGGGAGGAATTAATCACAGAGAACTCTAACAGGCTTTGGAAAATTTAATAAAGGCAGCAATGTCTCCTATAAAGCAAGCAAGCTCTGACGAATCTTCGACTACACCAGCCTATTCCAAACCTGGCCAACCCAGCATTAGCCAATAATCTTGGCCACCCAAGCTTGGCCCAGGTTTGTGTAACCTAGCGTTAGGATCAACAACAGGCATTAAAAACAAGGAACCAATGTAAAGATAAACTTGGCCCTGAACCTTGAATGTTGATAACTTGAAGAAGTTCATTCTGCTGATCTCTTTTATTTGCACGCGTGTTTTCAACTTGGTCCCTTAAATTTACATTATCCGTCAAGTGTTCTTCTATAGTTCTATTTAACCGATATTTATTTTTTGCAATTATAATTATTTCCGCATTATGTCTACGTCGACCAACATATCCTATTTGTCCTCGAAAATATTATATTTTGTTTCATATAATGAAAACACAACAAAAAATAAATATAAGATACTTTTAAGTTAAAATTAACAGAAATGAAAATGAAATTTCATTAATATAACTATGCCCATTGGGGATAGAAAGAAATATGACGTTATTTTAAAATATTACCATATGTTGGCAATGTTATTTTTATTATTCAATATATTACTGTAAATTAATACACATCGTGAAATAACACTATATACATACTATATCCCATGAAAAGGCTATATATATATATATATATATATATATATATATATATATATATATATATATATATATATATATATATATATATATATATATATGTGTGGTTGCTGACTTAACTGGCATGGTTATTTGGGAACTTTTACTGGGACATTACAACTACAATCACAAACGTAAAATACAACCATGCCCCAGCAGGATTCGAACCCACGTACATAAGTAGAGTAGAAGAACCGTCCTGTCGCCTTAACCACCGCGCCACCAAAACGTAGTTTATAGTTATGGGTTGTAAATTTATTTTAGCTTGATCTATCGAACGCAACACGTTTTACTTTTAGTTTTACAACTAATATATCAAAATAATATAATTCTAATTTAATATACATATAGCAACAGTCAGTATTGCGGCGATTACCAGCATAATGTCACTCTGAGAGATATACGTCAGTTGAAATCAAAAATATATTTAAAAAATACTCGAAGCTTATGGCAGCCAACTACCAGGCCTAATTGTAACTATAAACCATTCCCACATATGCACACCCAAAAAGTTTCATCAAAATCGGCCCAACCGTTTAGGAATCAATACATTGGCACCTTGTCAGTGATGATTGTCTACTAAGGGTATAAAATCCAACAAGTAATCAGGCCGAGTAAAATAACCTGTAAATTAAACTCTAGGCATAATAAATCTTAGTTGACAAAAAGACACCTCTAAAATATAATTAAAAGATTATTTAATACTTCAAATGTACCCAGTTGCTAAATTTTTGCTGGCAATTTCTATAGAATATTTCCATCCAAATATAATTAAAAGTTTAATAAAAGCACAATAAAATATAATTAGAAGAGTTAGAGGTCACGAAGTTGATTTATTTAAAATATTAACAATAGATTAAAAATTAATTATTATTTGCTTGAAAGAAGTTACTTCCGTAATAAATATTCAAAAATTATTCAACTTTTAATTGCGTGGTGCATTTAAAATAGTAATGAAATATGTTATTTTTGTTTACTATTGCACAATCAATATGTTCATTATCTAAATATGTTCTTTAAATATATTTCGAGACAAATAATAGATAACAAATAACTAAAAAATAATAGAACTTTGGAAATAAAACGCAAACAGGTTATTTATATTTCCAACTACGTTCCGCCCACTTCGTAGGATAACAGATTTTCCGTCAACCTTGTTTTAATTGTTCGAAACAGTTATTGAAATGAACTTCCAGGATAATTCTAAAAGCCTTATCAAATTCCGTTATAAAATTTCTTATCAATTCAAAATAATGTTCTTGTACCGTATACTAACAATTATTGAACTAATTCATGTGAATCGTAACTAATTATACTTATAATAATATAAGTAGCATCACAAAAAGCTCTATAAACCAAAATGATTTTTGGGGGCGACTTTCTTGACTTTTTACTTTAAAATATACTCCAAACAATAATTCCCTTTATGCAGTGGGGGTCGGTTTTTAAGGTGATAACAAATTAATTTCACTTTTTAGTTGTATAAGAAAAATGGCCGTTATTCAATAAAAAAGTATAAGTATATAAAATATCCCAACCACCCTCGTTAAACTACTATTTATATATTATGTGATTATATATTTACAAAATAGAGCAGACGGTCATTGATGTAAACTAATTGAAACCAAGTTTAATTCATATTATCGAAATTTTTACATTAAGGAACATGACTTAAATAATAATCGTTTTATTAAAATAAACGATTAATAAATAACATACTAGCAATCGCCCTGTGAAACTGAAAAGAACCGCCCTAAAAAGAACTAATTTACAAATTATACTAAACTTAAAAAAATTACTAAACCTTGTTTTCAGAGTATGTTCAATATAAGATCAGAAATATATTTGACATATAACAGTAATTAAAATAATAAATGTCGGTATATTAAAACATATTAAAAGATATGCAATCTCAAAAGATCTCAAGAACTAACACTAACATTTTTTTAATTGCTGTAAATAAAATCTAATTTCTATTATCTTTTTATCTTTTCTATAATCAACAAAGTATTAATAGATGTAAATCACTACGCCACTGAACATTATAACAATGTATCATAAGAAAAATATCATTGTTTACGAAACTGCAACAACTTCAGAACATCAAATATAAGTATACATGATCTTTACTTTTATGTTATAAATATAGGTACGCAATAACTTTGAAAATGATATACTTTGAAAATGAAATTTGACTTTAGCATATATATTAAAGCAATAACGGACATAAATATTATTTACATTTCAGAAATGTTTATTAAAGAGATTGTATATTATGCAGTTGCAATAATTAAATTAAATATTGAGTTTCCAAAATGTAGTAAAAAATGTTCCAAATATAGTAAATAATCAAAATAATTGATACCCTTGTAGAATAAAATGTCTCATAATTTCTTCTATTTGTCCTACGTCATCTATGCAAATTATGTAGTTAATTTTATTTTAAATTCAGCTTATTTTCATTACTTCATTTATGGATTAATATAGTCCTTTCTCTTTATCTTTTATTCATATGTCTCACTTAACATATATATTACAAAAACAATAAATACACCAGGCTGATTAAAACAATAATATCTTTACCTAAATTTTTAAATAAAATTATATTGTTCTTTGCTTATTTATTTCACTCTTTGGTCTCGAGCTTGCTGATAGCTCATCTTTAGCTTGTCTTCTTTGACTATCATTTATCTATTGCGCTCTACTTTGTCTTACTTCCCATGTGTCCCAATTAAAATTCAATTTTTTTTTTATTTTATAACTTAATATTCTATGCAATATTCAATTTCACTCTTGATGTACAAATTAACGTTTACATGCGATATTAGATTAGTACTTTGTTAAGAAATGAAACTAGTGATAAGATAAACTAAAATCAATACAACCAAAATTTGCAGAAAAACCCTTTAATACAATATGTCTCCAGAACCATGTCAATTAATAACAGTCCTTATGCAAGAAAAAAATTCCTTTTTTTTTCTTTTTCTTACAGATTTTCTTAGAAATATCTAATTAGTTTACTATTTTTGGCAATTAACAAATATTTATCGAATTAAAAAGCATAAATAAGAAATGAACAGAGATTGGACTACAGTAATCGCTCATCATACTTTTATCCAAAAATTCGTGATATCGCCTATCGATACATTTCTATCTATATCCTTCTTTGGTTTTGTGGGAAAAATCAAGATGTGAATACGGAATATGTATTCACCACTCGAATTTTGTGGTAATTTTCCAACAAATTATCGATTACGTACTTGTAATCCGGTGATATGTAGTTAATGAGACAGTTGTGAACAACGTTTCATCAGACGTTAAACATTTTGTAAACTTCTTAATGCATATCTTGCTTGATAAAAATTGGCAATGGATCACTGTCCCTACGTGGAACTGGATTCGACGTATGATACGTCAAGATATTTATACTGTACTATTTTTTACATTCATCGACCAAAAACATAATTTTTCTGTTCCCTCCACAAAGCTGGCAGAGAAATTGAAAATTTGCATGTTCAAAAAGTGATCACGTGAGCTGTGGCTATGTTCTGCTCTCGCTACAAAATAATTTCGGTACCCATGGCTTGTCGGTGTTTATTATATCAAAACCAAAGTTTCAAATGATGTTTAATACAACGTTGTCAGCTGACAACCGTCAAAAGAACACAGTGCAGCCACTATGCGCGTACTCGAAAACTAGAACCAATCTTAACATACGGATTGAAGATTTCGTTCTCATTTACTTTAGTTTTAAACGTAGGTAATGATTTTTAATTAAAAGATCAAGCCTTATTTTAGTCTGCCTTAATTGGCGTATAATACTCTTTTTCAATGCCTACAGCCGAAGACCTATTAGTAATTTAAAGAATTAAAATATAATTCGAAGAACTATTAATACTTCTTTTCTTCCAGCAAAATCCAAAGCTAGACAATCTAAAGAATCTAAAGCATCTAGAGTTCAAAAGGAACGTCTTTACTATCGCCACTGTCCATATCTTAATTATTATTATTCTCCACCCTCCTATTTTCTGCTGCGATTCACTATTTTCACTCCGATAACAACATTCAAGGACGCACTGATAAAGATATCCGTATTCTATCGTAATTGTTCCCTAATTACACGTAAGGAAACATTCTTCATCGTCATCTTCTTCAGCTCTTGGATCAAAAAAACGCCTAAGACATCTTACTCTATGATTCAACTATAATTTTAATATTGTATTTATTTATTACCCATTACAATCATTAGAGTGCTTTTCTGGACTGAAGAAATAGAGGGACCGCTATAGTCTCTCTTCTTCGCACACTTCTTTCGTTTTATATCTTGTCTTTCACTTTCTGTAGTATGTGATTATTAGATATTATTACTCTTTCGAAACACCTTCTAATTTTCCCCCAAAATGTATAAATTTCCAAATCCAAAAAGTGTGAAATTCTCCATAAACTGCCTACTTAAAATTTATATTGCGGATAAAAATTATGTTATTTCTCTTTTCGTTTCGTTTTGTGTTGGCAATATTTCCTCTTTAGAACTGCTCACTTAGTATGGCTTTTGGAGGTTTCTGCAATCCCACAGTATTATTGTTTGTATTACGTGAAAATACGATAAACAAATCCGAATAGTCCATATATAATGTACGAAAAGTAAATATTTAAAATATTCCAGCGATATGTACATTGCTTCGTGAATGTATAAAAGAGCATTTCCCTTTTTAGGTCGGATTCAAAGAGTACAATGTCAACAGTTTCCTATATATTTATTTATCTATTTGGTTATTCTATGGTATTTTATTACTGATGAATGTATGGAATTCTTTTAAAATCGGTTACATTTTACATAGGTGAATGTTATAAAAATTATATCTGCAGAACAGTGCTAAAGTATTTCCTTTATGTGAACTAACAACGGACTGAAATATAAAAATATTGCAGAGTTTCTTTTCAACATTAAGAGTTAGACTCTTGAAATATACCAGCTTAAGCAAGAGTGATCTCTCTGAAACTCTCGAACACCGTAGATTAACTCAACACGTTAAATGTATTATTTGTCTGAGTGCAACTGAAATCACGATACGCAAGTACTAAGTTATATAGCATATGGCTAAGAACAGATATATGTTTAAAACACACTATCATTATTATCATCATCATCAACGTAAAGTCGGATCTAGGAGAGTATGCTTGTTTGCTTTGAAACCATACGGTGTTGTTGGTGTCGAACGACTTCAATATTGTTCACCAATTCTCACAACTGTTTCTTATAATTTTCGCTCACTTGACCCATTTTCGTTTTTTTTTCTTTTGTACTGCAGATTAATTTTTTCATCCTAGGGTTTCTAGAAATTTGAGATGAATTCGGTTACCTTATAGGCGACAAAAAGTCCAAAGTACTGCAATCAACATTTAGGGATTTATTTCTCCACTGTGCCAATGTGACCGTATAATCATCGATAATCAAATCAGACTTTAAATACTTTTCAAATAATTCCATCCACTACTATATTAATAAGCTTTTGAAGAGACTACCTTTGCGCATGCTACTAATGAGTTCGCTAAATAGTTTCGCACATGCACATAGCTAATGGAATATGTTCAACTCACAAAACTGTTCAGAAATCTTGAAAGAAAAACGAGAATAAATAAAAGCAATAAATGCACGTTTTTTGCATCTTATATGCCTCTCCATAAACATGAGTATTTTTCCAATAATTGACAGAAGGTTTATAGTAACGTTGGAAACTAACGACTGAAAATAGTCGAAACAGTCGATAGTCGCAAAATAGTCGAAACAGTCGATAGCAAAAAAAACTATTTTAAAGTAATTCTTATTTACAGTGAAATGCCCAGTTCGACTGCATTACCCATTCGTGATATGAGACGACGATGTACGAATTCCTTCTTTTATAAATTATGAGAGAGGAAAGGATGGAAATAATTGTTTGGAGAAATTTATTTTAAATGCAGTTATTTCTTCCAACCGTAGCTTAAGCAAGACGAAAATGTGCATACTCCTTCTTGTACCAATTAAAAAAAAGAAAGAAAAAATTACTGAACACTATTCCCACGCAAAGAATAATTTCATTTGAAAGGAAGTTGAATTACTTTTAGAATTGAACGTTCCGTGGATTTGTAAAAAGGAATAGAACAATGACCCCCAAATATTTTATCGTATTTCAATAATATGTTAATTGGTGTTTTGAAATAACATACTATAATAAATATAGATAACCATAAATACTAAAAAAATTATTCCATGACAAAAATAAAAATGATCGCAAAATAACTACCAGGATCTATTTAAATAAAATAAATGTTTCATTTATGATAGAATGAAAATATTTTTGAATCACTATTCAAAAATATAATCATGTTCAGAATTTCTCACATGATGCCATTTCGTCGATCGTTAATAATTTGGCCATATTTTGAAAAAAAAACTCGTTCCTCGAGAGAATTGATGTTGCGGGTATAGCAGAATATTTTTAATGTAACCCATATAATTCAAGTAATATTATTTTATGAGCTTGCCAAAAATCTAATAGGTTTTCTAAACGCCCAATAACTTTCATTTCCAAATTCTGCTTAATTTGTAAAGTTGTTGTAGTAACTCGTGTAATTATTTCTTTCATTTCAGCTAGTTTTTTATCGAAATATTTTTATATGTAATATATTCTTCGTCAGTATTTGTCTCTTGAATTTCGAGTTGCAGAATTGTAATTGTACTTTTTGAAGTTGGAAGAATAGAAGATATAACTTTTGTCACAATTTCTTGTATCGCCTCAGCATTATTTGTAACACCAAATACTATAATAAAATACCAAATACTTTTTTAAATCGAGTGTAGGAATGTTCGTCGGGTCGGTCAGCCGGTTGAAATATGTGGCTGCCGCTGCGATTATTTGTCAGAACACTCACTACTATTTTTGGAAGGAATTTTCACGAGAACTGAAAACACTGGTTGAAGAAATATTGTTTATTTCAATGTTAAACGATACATGTGGTCGACGGGAGAATTGAAAGGATATTAGGTTAGGTAGAGGAAGTACAGTAGCGCTGTGGAAAATGGTACTATTGCAAGGGGATGGAGAAAAGAAAAGAGAGCGAGACGTCGTCGTGATGGTCTTTTATAGCCTGGAACTGTATGGTACCAATCCACCGGCGTTGCCAACCTTTGTACTTGTTGGTGAATTCGTGGTGGCCACACGAGGATCTAAATATATGGATTGTCTTTTATTGATAACATCAAATTGCAGATAGCAGAAGTTGAGAATGCTCTTGCAAAAATGTTCTCAAATCACAGAACGTTTAGCTGAAAGCATAATTCTACAAAAAAGTTATGAAATAATAAAAATAGATTATAAAAAATTTTTCTCTGTCTTACCTGCTGACTAAAATAAGTCTTCACCAAAAAGTGTCCTATTACATTAACTAAGTGTCATGCAAAATCATGTTTCGACCTGTCTTCTGATCATTCACCAATAACACTAACACTTTTTTCAAAAATTACCATCAAAGATAAACCCCCTTCTCTGTGCAATAATAGAACTAACTGGTCCTCATTTAGAGAAAACTTATACCGAAATATATCTCTAAACTTACCATAACGAACTGAAATTGGTATAGAAATAGCAGCAATAAACATTACAAAAAATATACAGGAGGCTGCATATTCCGCGACTCCTAACAATCAAACATTTCCAAGAAAAAATATACATATATCATCTACAATACAGAAAGAAGATAGCAGAATAAAGAAAGTTACGACGGAATTGGCAACAGCAAATGACTGAAGAGAATAAAAGAAAATTTAATAGGGCAATAAAGGAGCTGAAAGAACTAATTCAAAATGAACAAAACCAAGGCATTCAAGAATACCTGGAGAATTTGACACCAACTGAGGCTACAGACTATTCGCTGTGGAAAGCAACAAAAAAGCTTAGGAGATCCCAACAGCATAACCCACCTATTAAAACAAACGAAAATAATTGGGCTAGAAGCAATAAAGAGAAGGCCGACATTTTCTTAAAACACTTAAAAAAATGTTTTTAAACCTTTCCAGTCTCAGCTACATAAAGATGACGAAAATAAAATTAATAGCTTTCGTAAGTAGCTAAAATACTAATGAGTCTTAAACCAGAAAAATACCAGAAGATGTGACCTCCTACCGGCCTGTAAGTTTATTACCGATAATCTCGAAAGTTTTCGAGAAACTATACATTAAGAAGCTAAACTATATAATAGAAAAAAAAATCATTCCAGAAGATCAGTTTGGGTTTCGCAATAAGCATGGGATTATAGAACAAGTGCATAGACTTGAAAACAAAATAAACACTGACCTAAATGCCAAAAGATATTGTTCGGCTGCTTTTATAGATATATCTCAGGCTTTTGACAAAGTATGGCATACGAGCTTGCAGGTTAAACTATAGAAACTTCTCCCTCATCCGGACTATCAGTTACCAAAATCGTATCTCACTGATAGACATTTTATTGTAAATCAAGGCGATGAACATACCGAATTAAATCCCATATATTCAGGAGTTCCGCAAGATAGTGTAATGGGTCCAGTACAGTATCTTCTGTATACGGCCGATCTGCCCACCACAAAAATAACCACTGTGGCAACATACGCAGACGATACAGCAATCTTAGTCAATGAAACAAAATCCAGCCATGTAACGTTTACCCTGCGTAGAACATGTCCACCAGTGAATATCAATCATCGTCAACTTTTGGTATATACTTAGATCGACATCTAACCTGGAAGAAGCATATACTCTCTAAACGAAAACAACTTCCAAGTTATCATTAGAAAACAAGGTGTTGCTGTATGAGTCTATAGTCAAGCCAAGTCAATTTGGTCATAAGGAATCCAACTATGGTGTACCGCTAGCAGATCTAATATATCCATCATTCAACGGTTCCAAAATAAAGTGTTGCGTGCCATCGTTGATGCACCGTACTATATTTCAAATAAAGTGATACAACGCGATATTTCTCTTGAACCTATAATGAGTGTAATTCAACGTGTTTGTGTGAAGTAATTCGAAAGAGTGCCAGTGCATCCCAAGCAGCTACATATGCGACGTGATGGTGAAGTGCGTAGACTAAAACTTTTAACACCACTTGATCTGATTACTCGATATATATAGATTTTAACTTTAGAATAAGCTTTAGAACAAGACTAATTAATTAAGATAATATTTTATGCAGGAGGTCGCTTAACGAAGTGACTTTCTGCATGCCATGTATATATAATATAGACATAAGAAATTCAAAATTCTGGTATATTAATATAAAATATAGTGTTATTTACAATGAAACTACGAAAAATATCATAATATATATATATATATATATATATATATATATATATATATATATATATATATATATACAAGAAAGTTAGCGCAATAAACCTCTGCGATTATCTCTGTCAATCAAGATAATAACATTCTTCGATTTATATAATATATGATATAATAACATTCTCTGATTTGTCAATATATTATTGATATGTATGCGTAAATTGAATTAAGTGAACAATTGTGGTACATCAAGTTCAACTTCGTTTGGTTCTACGTGTCTTTGCGAGATGCTATAATCAGTAGCGTAGATGGTACCAACTGATATCAGCAACATCGGTATTCCGAGTCATATGCAAGACTATATTCAAGGCGTTATGATTTTTATGCGTGCATACAATTGACCAGATCCGTGTATTACACTTACATGCAATTCAGTCTGAGATAAAATTGAGATTTTTCTATTGCCAGGGCAAATATTAATGCATCTCTATAATATCACTGTACGTGTGTTCAAATAAAAATTAATAGAATTGGTAAATTTGACTCACTCGGTATTGGGCGGAACACGTTGCGGACTATAATATGTTGAATAGTAAAATTGAGTTTTGCCACATACAGTCCTTCCAATAAAACAATCAATGCACGTCATCAACACCATCGAATGTATTGCCAAATTCAGTTTCTAAAAATGTAAAATTTTTAGCGAAACTTTGCTTCTCATTTTACTAACTCGCATTACTCTAGATAGAAAGAGACAGAATGAAGTCTGATGCGTCGGAACATATAACCCATCGATCTATAAAATCAATTTGCGTTAGTAGTGGTCGACTGTGTTGTCATATGTCTGTAAAATTATTCGAAATATTAATGATAATAATCAGAACTTATACAACGCCAAACTTTTTTTGGCGCTTGTTATGATATAAATCTAAATGCTATTTAAAATTCGTCATAACTCTGAAAAAATACTGCACTTAATATAATCATTGTGGCTAAAATATCTCGAAAAATGAAAGACAATATAATGCTGAACTCACCAGAAAGAAAGAGTCCACATACAAAGCAGATGACGAATCGAGATCAACTTGGTGATAGTTCTATTTGAGATCAAATTTAGGAAATTTATAAAAATGATAAAGGTGATATAAGAATTATTTAATACAATTTTATCAATTGTTATAGGTTTTTATTGTTTCATGGGAAAATTATTACCCTGGAAAGTTATTTGAGAGAGCTGAGCCATCCCTTCCTACGCTGCTAGGAGATATCGAATTCAAATAAGATAACCCACGAAGAAGATTGATAGAACTCTTAGAGATTGCTTTTAAAATAATCCAATTTTTAAAAGCATATAATCTAATTAAGAAAGATTCCTTATATAATTTCGTATTCCTAGATTAAAATTGGATATTTCAAAATGAAACACTGGGCCATTAATTGTAGGATGACAACAAAAACAACATAAAGACCACAAAAGTTAATGGAAAACGGTAAAAGTTAGAATAACATTTAACTAAGTTTTAGTAGTCATCATATTTTTTAATAACTCATTACAAATATATTGTTTTTGATGCAAAGAATATGAATGGTGTTATTCCTTGAGCACAGTTAGTGTTTTCCTCGAAATCCAAGGACGTTAATATAAATAAAATATTCTTGCTCTGGTTCTGGTGGAAGAACTTGGAGAAACCATCAGTAATTGTTATGAACCACGCACCACAAAATAGTACACTGGTGATAAAATATCTATAAGTGCATAGACAAACGCTATAATAAAGGAATTTTAAAGGTTTCTTACAAAATATAAATTCAGTTTTAAAAATAATATACTCACAGAGTGAACTATTGCTGGCAAATTGTTGCTCGGTAAATGTAAATGAAATGTTTTATGTAATTTACATTGTTAGGAATAGGCCTGAAAAAAGCTACAGAGTAGATCAGATGGTTGAATAATATGGTTTAAAATATTACGCCTTTCTCCCTATCATTGCATATTCAATCCAAGTGAACTGATAGAGGGTATGGCAAAGCAGTACTACAGTAGACATGTATGTCAAGAAGGATATAGGAGTTAAAACTGTCTGGATGTATGGAATGAAGCATTGTCGACAATAATACCTTTAATTTGGATTAAGAAGAAATTGACAAATGGTGGATTCGTGAGCAAGTGTTAGATAGACTAAGTTTTGCTCTATTTTGACTATAACATAACAAAATACAAAAATAACGTTATAATATATAATTTATTTTAAAATTATTGTCAGTTCAATCCATATATTATAGAAGAGAGTACGGTTAATTATACAAACACAATAATTTGTAGGTTAGTGTTGTTTGGTTTATTTTGACTGTGATATAACAAATACTAAAAAAATTAATCAAAAATATAGTTACAAAACATAATTTATTTAAAAATTATAACACGTATAATGTATATATTGTCGAAAAATATACAGTTAATTATACAAACACACTAGTTTATATGTCAGAGTTGTTTTATTATATGTACATTGAACTCTTTTCCTAACCACCTATGACGTAGAGTTTCATGCGAAACTCTGAATATGAGGGCGCCATGTTTGGACAACAATAGAAAATGTACGAAACTTTTCCCATTTATTGTATTGTATATACCAATCACACCAATTAGATATGTCAATTGGTTCAACAGGAGGGTCCGTATTCGCCATTGTTTTACAAAGCACACATAAACGTTGAACTATGCGGTTTGGTGAAACTATCAAATATATTCGCAAATAAAGGCATATAGAATATTACCTACTATATTTGGTGTATATCTTTAACATGATGTTAAACTTAAACTTCAACTTGAAGTTGAAGTAAATTATAATAATAAAATAACAGTTTATCAAATTGACTGATGCATTAGTAGAGACAAAGCAATTGGCGTATAGAATGTCCTGCTGACATACGCAAAATTGAATATGGTCAGCGTGTTTACCTCAAGAAACAGAATCTTTCTACAGCAAGTATTAACTCCATAAACCATATTAACTGATCTATACATCCGACAAGATAATTATGGCAAATTCAATAGTTTTTCATCAAAACGATCCGAACAATTAGAATCTATTATAAAAAAGTAATTGCTAAAAATTACCTTTTTTTCTTCCTCTTTTTCCTCTTATTACAAATTATTATTTTATTAACTAAATAAAATTAGGAGTTTCAAAAAAGTTTTTTTTTCACCTTTTATTATAAAATATTGATATTACCCGAGGCTTTATTATTGTTAGATAATTCTCTTCGAGCTGCTTTACTTTTAAAAAGTCTCTTTAAAGGCGATTTTTGATTTTATGTTAGTTTGTTTTGAATTATTGGAAAATATTTGTATACGCCTTATAAAAATCGGTGAAAACGGATATTAATTTGGCTTCATTATGTTATGAGTAAAAAAAGCTAATTTGTATATACTTATAGATACATTATAAAATAAAATATATTCAAATTTTATAGTATAAAAATATAAAAAACATTTTTGTCCCATATCTGAATATTAAAAATATATTCAAGCAGCCAGAACATCCGCTTGCGAAAAACTCTTTAAATGAATCAGGCCAATCAGAGCAACATATAATGGATTAACATGATTAATTTTTAATTCCATTTCCATATATGAATGTTTTCTTTTCAACAGCCTTTTGCTGAAATAAATGTTCTCAAAATCGACAGATTGAAACAAATTTATTCAAAACAAAATTCAATTTACCAAAACACTTTGATAAAATTTCTTGAAATGACATATTTGGAAACATTATAAAATATATAATTAATTAGAAAGTATACAAGAAAAGGATTAATTTAAAAAATATCACAGTATCCAAGTCATGCGAATATTGGAGCTGTAGAAGCAAGACGATTAGATATTTTAAAATCGTAATAAAGATATAAAATGTAGAGGAAGACTGAAAGTAAACGAACAATTAGAAGCTCAAATCTATATGTAATTAGGAGCTTAAACCAAATGAAGTTATACTCCGATCATCATAAATTGAAACAGATTTAATATTAGAGAATAGTATATTTCTATTCTACATAGAATATGCCCAACAATAACTTTTTTCGATCAATGGTCAATAGATTTTTAAATATGTCTAAAAAGTTATTAATTGCACGTAATTCAGGGATTTCTAATAAAAATATTCAATGTTGTTAATGTGCCGTGGAATTTCATATATCAGTCATTCTAAGTTAAGAGGTAAGTTCATTGCTTAACTGCACTTAATTTAGTCATTATACTACCTTAAACATGAAAAATATATCTCTTTAGGGCCGTTCTCTAACAGATTCCGTTAGTATTTTTAAATATGTATCTAAAATGTAAATCTAATAAACCACCGAAATCATTAATTTAAACAAAATGGATAAACAACTCATTGTAATCTAACAAATAAAATTAAACATTTAGTAACGTAATACTGGCTGTACAGTTATGAATCAGTAAATGTGATCTCTCCACTGCTATGTTTTACTTTGTGATAATTTACTATTATTTATGCATAGATTCTGCTATTTCTTTATTACTTACGTAATACAAATATTAGTTATGATTATTTTTGTTTTCTAGATAAAAAGTATATCTTCTGTCTTATCTCCTCTGCGACGTAAGATGCAATGGGAGAGCCCCTATATCCAGCGGAAATATAAAAACTGCTAATGGTCTAACTACCTTGCTCACAAATTAGTTGTTTCAATTATAATATAATTAGATTAAAATTTTAAAATTTGTGTCGTGTGTTTTTTTCGAACAAGTTAGTATCTCTTAACTTGCAATAATCAAAATTTGGAAATAAACACAATTAACCAGACCATGCTAAAAAAACTGTCCATAGTTACGAACAAGTACATCTGCACCATGTTAATGGTGAGGCAGTCCAATTTTTCGGCAGCGAGGATAGGGCAAGACAATTCAAAAGAACTAAACCAAGTCCAAGAAATTTTATCAGTATACACATATACACAATTTTTGAAATTTAGACACGAAACAGATCGGTTTCCCTTAGGAAGACATGTTCCGACGTAACAATATTTTAGTTGTATATATTTTTATACAGAGGTAGGCAATTTATGGGCCTAAATTATTAACTCATTTAAACAATCCCTAAAATAAATTACACTGTGTGAATGTATATGAAACCTTGTCTATAATAAGATGAAACGCATGTAGGCTTAAAAGAATATGAAAGGTTCAAGATAACGGTAGGGTTGTTAACACCAAGAACCGAAGTGCATCGCAGTTTTAATATGATAGAATATTCACCATTGTGGCAATAATCAAGACCAGCGTTGGCTCTGATCCTTCTGATCTTCACCAGGAAATAAAGCGATACATTAATTAAATCGATAAAGTTTCCGTTCTAACCATGAACACACAATCAACGGTCCTATCAAATACGAAGTATTAGCATAATCATATAGAAACATGCTGCTAACAAACATGTAAGCAGATTACCTTCATCAATACTCACAAATTATCATAAAAAGTATACAGTGATCCACTCGCAAAAAGAGGAATATCCGATCAAATCAAATCCCTTTTGGTCATAAATTTTGGAGGATATGAGATGCGTTTTCCCAAATTGCAATTTTCACCATTTTGTACACTTTTTTTCTACCTATAACCTTATAACTTTAACAAGTATTTTTTTATTGTAATTTGCTAGATGCGTCTTTAAGACTAATTACGTCTCTGCATAAATATGTAGCAAAATAAGTTGCTGATGGTTATGTAAAAACTTTGAGAACGAATTTGGCATCGAATGCAAAAATTACAGTGAGAGTCCAAAAACGCTGAATTTAAATCGAACAAAACCATTATAGGAGACGGCCATAAATTATAATTGATATTTTACAGTATATACAGGTTGTCGAGATATCAAAAATCAATGGAAATGCTCGAATGGAAAGCACTGCCTTAAACACCATATTCATCAGACTTTGCCCCTTCCAACTACCGCTTGTTTCAGTCTGATGAACCTAACCTGATGACCTAACTAAGGCTTTAATTTATGTTTAAAAATCCATCAACATCATCACCGCGGTATATAAAACAACAATAGTATATTTGTGTGTCTTTCTCGCATGGATATATAATACATTGAAATACATATCGTTTTAAAACCATTTAGGATTTCAAATTTATTGTCACTAAATTTAAATAACTGAATAGTAAATTAAGAAGTTACTATAAGAACCCACTTGGTAAATTATCAAAAAAGAAATATAGCCTATTATCTGAGATTAATATTGAAACCAAATGTACCAAATTTCTGTGAAAAGAGAAGCGGATAAAATGTAGCAATTTAAAGCTATCATAAGCAATATACCCATAAGCAATATATAAAAAAACATGTTACAAGAACATACTTCACTTACATACTTGGAAATTCTGAAAGTTTCCAAAAGCACGTGTCTCATCCAAAAGAGAGAGCCACAGTTGGGTGAATCTTTCCTTTCTCAAAAATAGCAACGAGTCACATGGAAGAAAAGGTTTTGTGCACAACTACAAAGAACCCAAAAGAAAAGCATCAATGATATAATGCGATATTTCTGTTACCAGATACTGATACTGAGATACTGCTATTCCAAATAAATCAAACCCCCTCTCTAGATGTCCCACTTATTACATCGTTTAGTTTTAGCCTAAGATATATGGTTTTGTTCCTTCAAATGCATATTCCGCAGCGAGGTCACACAAGATAACACCTCCCAACTAAATAACGACCAAGCATATGTACGTGGTTCTTATTCCATTTGGATAGGTTATAGTTCTAATAAAACTATTTTTCAGTATTTCCTGTACCTTTGTCCGCCACTTTACCTTAATTGATCTTCCAAATGAAACTGTTTGTACATAGATATTCATGAAATCTCTGTACGGATTTGCTTCCCAAGTTTTGGTGACTTTAAATTCCAATAATCTACGAATGAGAAACTAAACTATCGCAATACGCCTTTCGTCGTACACCCTCAATGCAAGCTTCTATACAAATTGCAATTGACCATATTATCACTTCACTTCAACGTCAGTCAGCTATTGGTGGCCTGAACTGTGTTTTTCAAAGCATAGATGTTTCTTATTTGTAACAGTTTATGACTAGTGATCTTTGAGCACCTTCAATCCTACTTTTAACACCTTATGACTTCAGCTACGATACTTTCGCACTAACTCCACTTAAATAAAAGATAAAGACGCACTTTTATTTCAACAGAGCAATTTGGAGATCGATTTCTTGTATTCACAGTGTTCTGGACGATACTCAAAGCTTAAATACATTCCAAATGAACCAGACTTAGTACTTATAGGATTCCTTCAAATGCATAGTCCGTAGCCAGAACCTCGCAATATAGCATTTCCGTTCTAAGAAATGACTGATAATGAGGATATGCACGTCTCAGTAATTCAGCGTATACAAACACTAAGTATGAAATTCTCTAGGCTATTGTATTGTCGACATTCATTACATTTGTTTGAATAATTCTGCTTCCAAAGTTCATCAATGTTAATCTTTTTAAAAACGTATGGTGATACTTAAAATTTTACTGCTGATATCTACTGACATATATTGCACAAACTGACGTATTGAGCTGCCAAAAAGACTAGCATAAAGTCATCCTCCTTGTCATGTATTGCATTGACAACGGTTATTCCCACGTTACAGAAGTTATGAAGGACACACTCTTACAACTACCAAACCAACATCGTTTTTTGGACAGGGTATCACCACATGACTAGAAAAGTGGTAAAAAGGTACAAAAATAGAATAAGGTAAATGATTAATGGAAAATATTTTGATCTTTCGATTTGCTACATGCATATCAATATTGCTTGATACAATTCACATGAGAACTAGTGCTTAATATATTTTTATTGTTATCTTCAATATCTGTTTCTTGTGCAAATGAAAGAATTATACTAAAACTGTATTAAAACTTAATACATAATTGATAACATTTTTTATTCAACGAACCTACTAACCAAATTGTAATAAATGGGGCCTGCCTTGAATTAGTAATTGTAACATTATTTTTAACGGAGATGAAAAAACTTTTCTTGTTTGGTATTAAATCAAACCAGGACGAAAATGACCAACATAAATATTTCTCTCTCATCTAATTTTCTTTTAGAATATTGAAAACAATGAGTTATTGTTCAGAACAAATGCCACAACGTCTAATTAACGGAAAAAATGTTTATTTCATTCTATATACGAAAATGGTCATTCGTTTATATTGGTAGGTTTATTGCGGAAAGTTGTGTATAATTTTATATATGAAAAATAATTATAATTCAAGATAATATTCCTGGATAGACGCCGAGGTGACTTATTTTTAATTAAGGAACAAAGGATAGTAACGAAATATAGTAGTCAATTTAGATTTAAACTGACTACTCGAATTAAAAGGGTGCCCGAAAAGTAATTTTTTGTGATTCAGATAATAAACAAAAATCTGTGTGAGAGCACGTTATTATGAATCCAAACTGATCAAAATCAACCACAGTTTTGCTATAATTCAATCAATTTACATTGAATAAATGATAAACTTATAGGACAATATCTGGTTAAAGTAACATTTAGTTCTTAAACAATTTTTTTAGTTTTAACCTTTAGGTTGTCAAAATTAAAAAAAAATCTTAAAATTATATTTGTCCTTGACAATTATGTGAGATGCACTTAAGATTGAGCAATATACAAATATTTGAATAAGTTTTTTAATAGGTTTAAAAAAATGTTACCACAACCTTATAATCTCTTAATGTGCAGAGGATGTCACAATAATATAAACACCTGACATATAACAATATTAATTATTAATAAGGTGCTAACTCATCACCTATTGGTTTAATGATGTTGGAGATGGAAATTACTCTTCTCAATCACGACTCACTCTTGCTCTAAAACTTTCCACAACGGTTAACTTATGTTGAGGTCTAACTATTGTACCGATCAGGAAAGATGTTTGATAATATTCTGATGATCCTCTAACCAAGGCTGAACCTTTTTATCTGTTTACTTTAGACGCATTAGCATATTGGAATATACATTATCACATTACATTATCATCTTGGAATTGTTGTTGTGTAACAATATGCTATTAATTCGCTGTAATTCGGCCAATGATGTGAATGACGAGACCAGCCGAATACCACGATATTGTCGCCTATCCCTGACTGTAGGAATTAGGTAATCCGGATAGTGGCCCATAGTAGGACATAAGCCCGGCCATTTGTAACAAACTATGTAAATGATACCACATTCTTCCAATCATCAAGCGTCCAGGTTTTATGATTGTTGCACCACTTATTTCGTACGTTGGTTGGCTTCCGTAATAAAGCCATTCCATTAAGTATTTTATGGAGCTCCTATCGTACAGTTTTTGTTGAAAATTTATAATACACTAACATATAACCTTCAAGACTAATCTTGTATATTGAGAAAAACATACGTTTATCATTATTTACACGGAAGCAATATTGCCAACATGCAACAAGATGTACTATATTGCATAGTGTTCATATTATTTTATCTATCCCATATATATCTTTATATCAACTTTTTTGAATTTTGAAACACACCACTGTTTACATCTACTGACTGGCTAGTTACCATATTAGAATCATTCCTAGAAAATATCAAGCAAGATCAGAACTTTATTGCCTAACTTACAATCATTTCACACTTTGATTACGGCAGCATTTTACTCGAAAATTATCGATTTTTTAATTTTATAACAATATACTAATTCTACCTAATATTCAATAACACGTAAGATAATTTTATCTATTCATTGAATCACAAGGGCTTCAGAGTATAGTCTACTAAGTGAGAATAAGAGTGCTTAAATAACTGCAAAGAGAGTATATAATAAAACTAACACATATATTTAACGCTACACTGCGAAGGCAATATGTGCATATACAGTGGAAAATTACCGAAATGATTATGATCCCTAAACATACTAAATCATCCATCGATAAATAATCCATCGATCATATGGATCAATATCCTCATTTACCAAGCTAATTAATTTTTTTCGTATATTTTAAAGCATCTCTTTTTCCAACTAAGGTTTATCTGGACTGGACTTACTGCTTAACGTGGGTTTCGAACTTAGCAATCATCCCAGAAAACACCCAGCCTGTTTACTGGCATGACTGGGATCATTTTCCTTATCGGATTTTACACTTCTGCCTTTTGAACAATGACAAACATAAATTTACGACAACGCCCCAACAGGATTCGAACCCACGACTATCGCAACAGTAGGAGGACCGCCCGGTCGAGTTGATCACTGCGCCAACTAAGCAGACCTAATTAAATTTGTTCGAGAAGAAATTCTTAAAGCGTCCCAAACTAACTATTGAAGAAAAGAAGCTCATATGGGCTTGTCAATTTGAATTTAGAAATAAACACTCGAAAATTGATCAAGTAAGTTGTATTACGAATGCAAGTGAGAAAACTTTTGAAAAGTATGGTATAAGAACCTCGAATACTAGTTAACAAAGATATTACCGATACAGATGAGCCGGATTCTCATATCTTGCATCTCTAATCCTTGGACCGATACTGTATTTGCATTATATTAGTGATTAGTGATATCCCATTTTACATTTGTAACACATTTGCTACACTACCTTGCTCGCTACAAGTAATAATAATGAAGCAACCGTCAAAATTACAAATAGCTGTTCGAATTATCACTTAACAATAAATTCAAGCCAAAGAAATGTACGTCCCATTATATATTAAGAGCATCGAAATAAAAGTAAGATTTGGAAAACAGAGGGTCAACCCAGAAATTTAAAGGGTGTTTTAAGCTTATGTAGCTGATTAAATTTGGATCTGAAATTTTAGATCTGGACTTTAAAATCAATATTTGAATATTATGGAAACGTTGCTAGATAGTGAATAACTAGTTGTAATAGTCGTTATATGTGCTTTTCAATATTAAAAAATCAAGTGCTTTTGAAATCTATTGTTTTCGGTTTTCTGTTCTGATTGAGTTTTCCATGTGATGGACTTTTCAACTGGCCATTGGAAATGTCAGTCGCAACTACCAAAAAACTGTAAACTCTATATATATTGCAATACGTCGAAAAAATATTTTCTACAGATTGTGCTTTTAAAACTGTAGCTTCTATGGTATATTTCTGGACCTTTTTGAGTAAAAGTCTGGCTATGAATTGATTTAAAATATAAAATACTAGTTATGCGTGGAATTCAATACTACCTAAAATACTATACCGGAATAAATACTATACATGCTATATAAATACTATCTTCATTGAAATCTTCTTGGATACTCATTATTTCTAGTTTTTGCACGTTATATGTGTACAAGAGTAGATTTTCCAAATTTTTTACTGAAATGAAGCAAAATAGAACTATTTCTAAAACAAGTGATTATGGACGATGAGAATAGCGCACTTCACATAAGGTTACAAAGTCCACATTGACGCCAAGCAATTTTCCATTCAAAGCTGCTCAAACCTAAACGAACCTAGCCGGTATTGATCAATACTAAAGGTGTTATCTTCTATCGCTTTAATGCTAAACCATGCACAACTTTAGTAACTCGGCAAAATTAAGAGAGATTAACTGGGTAGTTCTGATACATCCATCATATAGCTCAGACATTACTCTATCCGTCTACTATATGGATAAAAAGTAGCTTATGAATTTATGTGCTTCATCCAAAATTCAAAAGCTTTGCTGCAATGGAATTATGATGTTATCAGAAAATGATAAAATAATATTGATGAGATTGTTCAATTGATCAAAAACAACATCATCAACGCTATAACTTGTTTCTTATTAGTCACAAAAACAAATACTAGGGGGAATCATATATAAATTGGTGTGGGTAGCAGCTGTCCTCAGTTCTGTCCGCAATACAACCATGACTGACCGCGAGGCACCTTTGTCTGTTACACAACGCATCATCATAAAGTATTTAACTAACGAAGGCCTTAAAGCATCTGCAATTTTGTTCTCATTTGAAGGCACAGTTTAGGAATACTACACTGTCTCAGAATCGAGTATATACGTAGGTATAAAATTCAGGGATGGGCGAGGGCGTGTCGAAAATAAAAGTCATGATCGATGCCGACGAATAAGTCTCACAAATGACAACATCTGTGCTGTTCGATCAACGCACAGTGACTGCTTACTATTCTGAGTTGTTACAGTTGATAAAAATCGCATAAAGAAGCAAACGACGGGGTACGCCCATTCGAGTTCAATTCAAGTTTTCAAATCGATGGCAAAAGTAGAGCACAGAAGTGACTACAAAATGAATAACTAATAAAAATGGTAAATATTTAGCTTGTGTAAACCATTGCTCACTATATATATATGAACACATCCAATCAGGTTTGGTACTAAATCTTTAGAGTCTGTCGTAATTATTATAACATCCGAAAGTGTTTGCAAGAAAACTGAAATTTTGAAATTTTAATTTAGGTTCTGAATTATGCTCAGCACTCTATAAGTTTGCAAAATTACAATGGCATTGAAAAACCGCATAATATTCACAAACATGAATTTACTACTATTTGATGAGAATTGATAACCATGAAATATATTATATGATAGCAAATATCAGACGAAGTTTAGTCTGGTAATAAATAAGCTGAATATTAAAACAATTCATATTTTAATGAATAATTTTCTGTTAAGTTAAAATACAGTACTCCATAAGCAACAAAAAAGCTAAATTGTATCAATCATAATATCATAAATTGTACTTAAGAGAATATTTGTTACACTATAAAAACATTTTGGACTAAAAAAAGTTTTCAACTAAACTAATATAAAGTTGCAAATTGGTTCTTTTCGAATACTAAGTTTTACAAGGGCAATGTTATTATGTAACGTTCAAGAAAAGTTGTTGAATAACAAGACGAGAAACTTTAAAAAAATCCAACCTAGCTTTTTTAAGCTTCTATATTTTTATAAATTGCTACACGATTTTTCTTTCTGCATATATAAATAATCTATTCCGTGTCTCATAATAAATCAATTATTAATTCAACACGTCAATAAATTATTTAAATCGAATAATTTCTATGTAATAGCAATCTTATATATTAATCGGCTTAGTGAAAATTTTGGCTCCCTTTTTGGGGGATGCTGTTAAAGCTTATACCGTGAATGAATTTATGTTAATCGTGCGACTCTTAGCGATGGACTACACTGCGTATTCAAGTGCCTGTGTTAAATTCAAGATCAAGTGCGAGATGTGTAAAAATAGAGGTAGTGAAGATAAGGGTTTTTATCTTGCTTTTACCCTCAGTGTCGTTTTGTACTGACATTTAATTCACCTCTTCTTTCCAGAATATAAAATAGGTCTTTTAAGTAAAATAATATTTTTGTATTCTAAATCCTTTCCCACTCTATAACTTTTATAGGCATACGATTTTATATAATATGCGCCACAAATACCTAAAATAGAACAAAACGTAATGCGTCAACGCAAACGCAATCAATTAGCCCCGAATAAATCTTAAATTGGTGAAATAAAATCGAGAAATAAATATTTTAAGCTCTATTTCCTTTGCACCTTGCTGAACCGCTACTCGCTGTCAGTTCTAATTCTAATACAGTATATTACTCGCCATTTCTATTGTGCGTAAATCGACTAAGGGCGTGTAATTTTACGTTTTGATGGCAACGCTGTAACGCAAAATGCCGAGAGAGCAATTTTAAATCAGAAGGCAAATTCCAACGTTTAGCATTTTAAACTATGTTAAAACGTAAAGTGAGTGAGTTAAAACTAGTGCTGGGAACAATCGACTGAAATCGACTATCGACTGTTTCAGTCGCTATTTTTGGTTCGACTGTTTTTACTAGTGACTGCTTTCAGTAGCTATTTTCGGTCCCACTGATAATATTACTATTTACTATCGGCTGTTTCAGTCGTTTACATTTAGTTACTATTTTCGGTTCTACTAGTTCATTCCACTGATTTTTAACAATGTAGCTGTGTAGTCCTAGGCGCGACCTTGAAATTGATGCGCTGAATTTGTGCTTATATAGATTTATAGGTAATATATGTGGTTTTATGTTTTTTTGTAGTTTGGTTGTGAATAACTATATATTGTAAATTAATATAGCAGCATTTTGGAACGCTAGTTTTCGAGGACAAAAACATTAAATTGTAAATGATAAACAGTGAGATACTTTTGACGGGCATAATAGGTAATACTTTGGGCCAGTATAAAAGGCAATACTTTTTTGATAAACTTTAACGATTTTTCGTCCAAATCTTTTTTTGTCAAAACTTTTTTCCTAAAATCTTGAAAACTAAAATTAGTTTCCAAAAGTTTAGCAGTTGTTAAATTTCTTTAAAAATATTAATGGCAAAGAGGTATAAAAGTATACTAAATATTTGTATAAATATATTTTCTGATAGGAAAACTCTACTTTAATATTCAACAATTTAGTTTGATGGAATATGAGCACTACAGTTTTTATTTGTTGACGAGTGGACTATCTTATATAGTTATATAGTATACCTATATCTTATATAATTCCACAACTGGAAATTCAAAACACAACTAAGTAACAAAGTACTGCAGCAACTTTACTGATTAAGCAGTATTTGGAAATGCCATTTATTGGGCGTTTAAAAAACCCATTGGATTTTTAGCAAACTCATAAAATGACACTACCTGAATTATATCAGTTACAGGTAAAATACTCCTCTATACTCGCAAAATCTGTTCTCTATGAACGAGTTTTTTCAAAATCTGGGCAAATAATTAACGATCGAAGAAATCGCCTCACGGGATAAAAGTTGAACATGATAATATTCCTGAATAGTAATTTAAAAATATTTCCGTTCAAAAGCAAATAAAACTTTTATTTAGGAAGGGTCTGGTAGCTATTGTACTATCATTTTTAGGCTCGTCATGGATTAGATTTTTCAATGAGTAGGTATACGTTTACATTTTATTTAGTATGTTATTTAAAAATAGCAATTGATAGCAAAAATAGCAATTAAACACAATAAAAGATTTGTAGTGTTATTATTCCATTCCATTTTACAAATCGACAGAACACTCAGTATAAAAGTAATCCTACTTCCTTTAAAATTATGTTATTTATTACATGTTAATAACTGGTCCAAGCAATTATCTCCGTCCTTCTCTATCTCACAATCAATACAGACAAGAATTCCTACATCTTCGTCTGACATCACGAAAGGAAAAAACAGTCGAACCATGCATTTGACTGAAAATAGTTATTACTATTTTCTGTCCCTATTTTTTTGACTATCAACTGTTTCGACTGTTTTGCGACTATCGACTGTTTCGACTGTTTTCAGTCGATAGTTCCCAACTCTAGTTAAAACACTATTAAATGATTTTATTTAAACAGTCTTGCTTACAATTTTGAATTAATTTGTGTTATTCAAAAATAGTTGGAACTATTAAAGCGTTATGGTACATTTTCAATAAAAGACGATTACAAATAGAACGATCATATACATAAGTTACATTTTACATTCTTTGTTGGGACAATTAATGAATGTACCCGCTTTATCGAGAAGTATATTCAGTTGTAAAAAAAACACGACATATGCGAAAATTTCATCTAAATTTTAATGTTGTAAAGAATGTAAAAAATTACAAAATTAGGTTAATGAGTTGTTAGTTCTGATATGGAACACAAGACAAATTACAAAGCACGATTAACGAAAGCCATAAATACACAAATTAAACATGAGCTACTTGCAAGAACGAGATAACAGTATATTACATAAAGTAATAGCTTGAAATAAAGATATCTACTGACAGGAAAAACATATTATAATAAAATATGAGAGGTATTATTTTAAGAACCCGAGTGGAATAAATAGAAAAAGAACAATGCACTTTTATTTTAAAATTAAGGTAATTATTCTTTCATCAAACAATCTTGGCACATCTATTTTTTATCAGTATATATTTTAGTTGAGAACTATGGACAAAAAGTTTATATGAATACATGAAAGAAGTAATGAAAATATGCAGAAAAAATTAAACTATCTACATAATTTGCATAAAAAGAACACAGGACACAGAGAAGAAACTATGAATTATTAACAGTGAATTGCTAAAAATAAGTATAAATAATAAGTATTTTAATTCGTTGATAAAATTTAAGGTCAAAAAATAAGGACAGATGCAATAAAACATGTAACTATATAATATTATATAGTTATATTATTCTTTAAACTTTTAATAATTTATTTTACAGGCCTATGTTTTGAAAAGAAAGTAATTCGTTTAATGACAATGAATGTAAATACATTCTAATATAACAGATCAATCGAAAGGTCCCCGGCCTACATTTTTTTTTTGCAAAATTAGTTTTTTTTATTCAATATAATTCCCTTCAAGGTTGATACACTGATTATAGCGACCCTGCAACTCTTCGATATCATTAGTGTAGTACGATTTGTCCTTTGCTCCAAAATAGGCCTCATTCGACGAAAATTTCTTCCGAGCGAGCATTCTGAGATCTGAAAGCAGGAAAGAGTCGCCGGGGGCCAGATCTGATCAATTCATGGATTTTTGCCATCGTTTTCACTGACTTGTGACACGGTACATTGTCTTGGTGAAGCAAAACTTTCTTTTTCTACAAATGCGGCCGTTTTTCGGCCATTTCGTCCTTCAGACGGTCAAATAACGTTATGTAATAGTCTCTGTCGATGGTCCTTCCTTTTTCAAGGTAGTCAATGAATATTATTCCATGCGCATCGCAAAATGGAGACACCATAATCTTGCCAGCCAGCAGGTTCATTGTGTGCAGTCCACTCGGATGACTGTCGCTTGGACTTGCTGTCGGAGTGAAATGCTGGAGCCATGTTTCATCCATTGTCACATATCCACGCAAAACTCAGGTTTGTTACGCTTGATTGTCTTCAAACACTGCTCCGAATCATCAACTCGTCGTTGTTTTTGGTCAAAAGTGTGCTCGCGCGGCACCCATTTTGCACAGAGCTTTTTCATACCCAAATATTCGTCAATTATATGATGTACACGTTCATTTCACATCTTTAGAGTGTCTGTTATTTTATTCGTTTTCAATTTACGGTCAATCAAAATCATTTTGTGGATTTTTAAAATGTTTTCGTCGGTAACAACCTCCTTTAGGCGTTCACTGCATTCACCGTCTTTGGTGCTCATTTCACCACGTCTAAACTTAACATACCAATCCTTGATGGTTGATTTTCCTGGGGCAGTGTGCGAAAAATTGGCATCAAGCCAAGTTTTTGCTTCAACTGTATTTTCTCCCTTCAAAATGCAAATTTTATCAACACGCGAAATTCATTTTTATGCATTTTTTTTCGCAATAACAAAAGTTGCTTCACTTAAAATGCTGTAATTCACAAACTAACTATCCAACATCTGTCGAACTTATACACTCAGCTTTTGAGGGTTAGGGCTATCTAAAAACATATGGATTTAATTCTAGCGATTTAATGGTAGCGCCATATATGTGTCAGGCCGAGGACTTTTCAATTGACCTGTTACGTGCTAATGTCAATGAATAATTTAATAATTGTTTTATTTATATATTCTGTGTTTTAATATACAAACATATATGTCATTTAAAACTCCATATTTATGTTATGAAATTAAGGAATAACTATAGTCTATTCAAAACACTGGTGACGCACGTCATCAATATGTCCCTATCGAAAGTTTAAATGCATTTTACAGTCAGACAATATATCGAAAAAAATACAAAACAATATAACCTTAAGTGCACCAAAAAGAAACCCTCTTTATGCGGAATGGGCGTCGAATTAAGATCAGCCTGATGTTAGCTATATCAGGGATCAAATATACGAAATGTATAAAAACAGTTAGTAGTTTTACTAGCGAAACATAATTTAATACAATTATTACAAAGATAAAAATTGTTAGTCTGGAAAGTATCCATTAAAATCTGAAAGATATGCAGTTATTTGAGGGATGTAGAGTATCCATTCATACACTGTTGTGTAATATAGGATATAACTGGTGTAAAGATAACCCACGAAGGGGTTTAAAAGGACTTCCAGACATTACTTTTAAAGTAATAAAATTTTTAAAAGCATTCTTTTATCAATTATTATATCAATTTAGGTGAGACATGGATATATCAGAATGGTATATAGGGTCACTCATGGCGAGATGATAATAAATATAATGTGAAGATAACAAAAGCTGATAGAAAAAGGTGAACATTGGAATAACTATCGATTAGGTTTTGTTAGTCATAACATTTATTAACAATTCATTGCAGACATATAGTCCTTCATGCTGTAAACAGAAATGGTTTTATTTCTTGTGCAGAATTAGTGTTTTCCTCTCCAAGGTTCCAAGTCCAAGGGTGACTATCATGTAGAAATGAACCATAACTTCTTTTTGCAGTGGTTTGAATATCAGCTTTTAGAGTTTGGAGGAACCATCAGTTATTGTTATGAACATATACTACCCTGGTGGAGGAGATCCCAACAAGTCTATCAGCAAAGGCTGCAATTAAGGAATGGCTTAAAGTATAAAATATAAGTTTGGAAGAAACCATTTTAAAAAATGAACTATTTCAAATGGTTACTCGGTAAATACAAATGAAATATTTAATTGTATTTTATGTAATATACTTTTTTAGAGATACACCTGAGAAAATATGCAAGATTGATCAGATTGCTGAATGTTATGGCCACAAAGTATTACGTCTGCCTCCCTCTCACTGCATATTTAATCCAATTGAGTTGATATGGGGTATTTCAAAAATTTATTATAATAGACATTCAAGTCGAAAAGGATATTCGAACCAGAACCTCTGAGTTCATGGAAAGAAGCACTGTCGACAATAACACCTTCGGTTTAGATGAGCTCGGTCAGACACAATGAAGAAGAAATTGGAATAGTGATCAAATGTTTGTGATATATTAAAAATAAACAGCTTGGTTATTCACTTGAGTAGTGATTCTTAAAGTTGACAGTGATTGAATAAAACTTTATGTATGTTGGTTTGTTTATTTCATTAATAAATTCAATTAATTAGTATTAATTAACACATGAAATATGCAGCTGTTTGCCTTTTAAGACAGCTTTCTAAAATGTGAAATAAATGCCTAACATATCGACATACTTTAATTAATTTTATATACCATACATATTTCTGATCTTAAATTTAAGATATTGTCAAAACAATTTTCAGTAACATAATTTATCATATTTAAATAGTTCTCTTTATTATATTATGAAAGAAATATAAATATCTTAATAAATTGTGATAGAATCTCGAAAACTATTGAAAACCCGAATCTAAAACTCGAAATATATTTTGCTACGCTTTCAAATAAGTTATTTTCAAGTACTCAATTAAGTCAAGTATTGCATCAGAGACGTTTGACAAATGTAGTAGGTAACCCACATGTGTAACCACACACAAGCTATGTGTATGATATCTGCTCTTCACCGATTACCTATCAACAAAAAAATAACTTTCTATAAAAAAATGTGCGAATAAAATATTTTTGACGAAATTATGACCCAGCATATCGACTCCCAAAGAAAATATCTAGTTGAATATTAAGGGTATTATTAGATTGTGAGCATAAATTAGTTGGTAGCTTTATCGCCTCGAAGCTATAATATAATAATTTTTTTTTTCGTGACAGTATCCGTTACTTAACAGATGAGATGCCGTAAGATGTAAAATTAGAAAACAGTAAAATTTAAATCAGTTTAAATAATTTTATTTTCAGAAGCCCGTTAAAACTAAATCACACAAATACTAGTTATAATATAGAATTCCTAAAACCGAAATAAAAAATTGCCCAAGGCCCACTCTAATAAGATTTGACAACAAGTGTAGTTATACCTTACCAATATCTCATATAACCTCCTTCATCGAGAGGGAATCGATTGCACACTTGGCATTGCGCCTGTTAATTTTGCTGGCTCGATCTTGAGGGCCAAGTGTCAGTATTTGCTGTAATAGTTAATCCAAGTATATTACTTCTGTTGCTAGTGTATTTGAACCTTATATGTTTTTAGGAAAAAATCATGCGTTATATTCCATTAAACTAAGTACATAAGATGTTGCATGATTTTGCATGATTTTCATATACATATATATACATAACTGTCTTATAGGCAACCAACTAATTCAATACTGTAAAATATATTAAACTAGCTAATGATCGGCATTCGGTGAGCCCAGGATAAAAGTTGATTGTGAAATCTTGTTCAGGATGTGAGAGAAATAAATTAGTTAAATTGATAATTATATTAAGTTTAATATTTATTTCCCGAAATACCGTTTTAATAGATTTATTAGATACATTTTACATTTTATAGATTTATGATGCTATATTTGGGTATCTCCGGCAGATTGTCACAGTAGACATAACATACTCACAACCTTCAACAGACAAGCTTCAGCAGTCTACAAGAACATTCAAATACCTAGTCAAGCAAGCATTAGTAGCATTTATTAAACCCGTCTAATCTTAGTAAGTTAAGTTTATTTTAGATTAAGTAGTTTAAAGCTTGCCAGTTGTTCTCATTTACATTCGATAGGAAAAATGCCCAATAAGGTGCAAAATATGAACTAAATTCACTAGATTTCAAAATAACACATTAATAATTACTTTCGGATTCGAAACTTGGAATTAAAAGCATATATAATATTTTATTATCCATACTCCATCAGTTACATGATGTGTTGGTGTATTAGAGAATGTATCATTACAAGGACTTCCGCGTACCACTCTTCAACACCAAATTTGTTGTTTTTTTTTAAGTTAGCAGAAACAGTGCAAACAGATAATTGCAATATTTTGCTTGCATAAACCTAAAAACTTGGTAGAGTATTGGTAGATGGGTGATAATCAAATTTATAAACTCAAATAATCTTATAGCTATAGATATAGACCATCTAATCTATAAGTTTTAGAAAAATTACAATACTGTAGAATTAAATATAGAACTTCCTGCTATACTTCTATTGCGTCGTGAATTGTATGCAGCTTGTCAACTAGCTATCGCCCCAGTGATTACTTTAACATTATATAAATCTTAATTCTTAGTATTCCATTTATCACTGGATAATTTGAGTTGATATTACCCCCACAATATGCTACATTTTCTACTATTACATAACATAGTGTGAGAGGAATATTAGTGTAACTAAATTAATAATAAATATTTAGATAAATATGATATTTTAAAATAATATATGAATATATTTTGAATAAAAACCTATCTTGTTTGTCCCGACTATTTTATATCTTTTTGTGTTAAAAACAGTTAGTTAAGTAGACAAAGTATGTGGTTAAATATCAATTGAAACAAATTATTAGAATCGAATAATTCCATATGTATTTACTTCTTAATTATTCATAATCAATTTTTAATATGAAATAAAAAAACTCACTAATCAATAGCAATCATATATATTAATCGGCTTAGCGAAAAATTTGCCTCCCTTAGCCCGTTTGAATCTCTTTTTACCCTCAGTGTTATTTTGTACTGCTAATAAAGTCATCTCTTCTTTCCTAGTATAAAATAGAAATAGAAATAGAAAATTTTTACTAAAATAATGGTTTGGTATTCTAAATCATTTCCCATTGTATAACTTTTATAGGCCTAATATTTCTACATAATATGCGCTACAAATAACTAAAATAGAACGAGACTTAATGCGCCAACGTAAACGCAATCAATTTACCCGGAGTAAATCTCATATTGGTGATATAAAATAGATAAACAAATATTTTAAGCTCTATTTCCATTGTACCTGACCGACCCGCTACCCGCTGCCAGCTCTAATTTTAATACAGTGTTGTACTCGCCATTTCTGTGGTACGTAAATCGACAACGGAAGTGTAATTTTACGTTCTGGCGTGTAAAATATGAACTAAATTCACTAAATTTAAAAATAATACATGAATTATTTTTGGACGCGAAACTTTGAACTTATATAATATTTTATTATTCATACTCCATCAGTTAAATTATGTGTTAGATGTATCAGTGTATTAGATAGTCTATTATTACAAAGATTTCCGTACCACCAATGAGCAACATGTGATGTGTTTTCATTATTTCGGTATTAAGATTACAGTATAATTTTTCACTCCTTTAAAAAATATACTTCAGCTTAACCAATTGTTATACATATTTAATTGCATATAAATATATCAAAATAAAATACTTATACTTCTTGTTTGTTAACAGAAAAGGCGATGATTAAAGCCAACATTTCCCCATTTGAATCTCATTTGTATATTGAAAAGGTCAATGTTCAAGTTCACGAGACCGGAATATCGCCCTGATAATTCGGGGTTTACTATTCCATTGCAGGTTAAGGGGTTCGGTGGCTGTAATTTCAATATGGCACGTTCAGAAGACTAGTTGCTACCGACAACCGAAAACAACTTATTGGATTGGATCTATAAATTTCAGCGCAATTCGAACACTGTAGAATTAAATATAGAAATTCTATTTTTAAACTATTAGATCAGCAAAATATATTTTTAAAAAACAATGAAATTACTTGCTAGATTTTTCAATAATATCGTGGAAAAGAAACGGAAATAAAATATGAATTGAATGGCCTAAAATGACTTTATTTGCACTATGATTTCCATCAGTTTTGGCACACGTATTATGAAGTTTCTCGAATATATGAAACCCCCTGTTATAGTTGCTACCTACTAAAAAATAGCGCTCGAATTTAACGTTTAATTTTCGTTCAATTTTCGGAAATACATATCACATCTATTTACATGTATTTATCTCGTTTTCTGTATCTCTTGCCTGTGTTTTGCTGTAATTATAATCAACCAGTAGTAATAAATTAATTTGTAAATTAAAATTGTACTAAGTATATATAATTTATGATATAATTAATGAAGATCTTGTGCCACGAAAGATATTTTATGTGTTCCAAGAACCAATAAATATGGACTGCTAAGTCTGACGATAAGATAGATGTTGAATTAGTTCATAAATTTAATTTATTGATTTTAGTGATGGTTCATAAGCTATCTGAGCTTCTCCTCTCACAATTTGTCCGGTCACTAAATCAGAATTAATAAGACAAACTTATATATAAATATTTTATATATCGATATTGACATGGCAATGGACATTCTATAAAATCGATATGCTGTTTTCCGACGTGATATATAAGACTTTATATATATTAGAACAGAATTAGACCGTCAGTATCATTTTTAAATTCAATAATTCGCCAATTTTTCCGGTAAAATAAGACAGTTTTCAAGTAAATTGAAAGTGTTTTGTTTCATTCCTTACACGTTTCATAACTAACCTATCTATGGTTGTGTAATTGAATTCAATCGATTACCGAACGTTCTGCAGTAACTTAAAACCTTCCTTAAGCGTAGCTCAGTGGACATGTACCATGGATATCTGAGAGAAATAGTCTACTACGGTAATAAGAAAAAGTACTACAACTAAAACAGTTCATATGAAACAAAAATCACGTGCATCTTTTGACGGTTTCTTCAAAAGGAATGTCTTATATAGCACGACAGATACAGCATTTGATATTCTGAGAAATCGGTGTGGTGTCTAGTGACGTGGGAAAAGTTTTATTTTAAAGGGCATTTTGAAAACATAAGTTGTCGTATACTTAGCTTCTCAACATCCTGTATAATAGAAGTTTAGTTTTGGTCCTCAAATATACCCTTTATAAATAATTATAAACAGGAAAAACTGCAAAAAATGGTTGTCATGCTATTAAATTAAACACAACACAACGCTTTAGAAACTAGTTTTGTTCGAGGACATTTATCGTACCTATAAAACCTTGAACGAATTTCGTCTAACGTCTCTCGAAGTAATTTATCAAGAAAAACACAAACTATAATAAAGAACTGTAATTGTATGTCCTACTTTTAGCGATTTTTAATTAAAATCAAATAGTCTGCAGACTGAAAATAAAGAAGATGCTCCGAAGTAATAAATAAGGTCTCTTTAGAGTACATAATTTATCAGGGTCTTAGAAGTGGGTCATTTTTTTAAATAGCCAATGGAATATACAATATTATTTCACTAGTACAACTACAGTAGTTATTCTAATTTATAAAGAGGTTTCTTTAACTCAACTCATAAATATTATTGCGATTTCTTATGTTTACTATATACTCAAGATTTATATAATACTGTGTAAATAATGTTTCATAATAAAACAGGTTTAAGCATTTCCTGCATCAAAAGGAACTCATAGTGGGAGTATCTCATTATAGCTTAAATAATGGATGTTCATAACTTCAAAATAAATTCAAATTTAACAACTTGTGAGTTCAATAACGACTTAAAAGAGTTTTTTTTTTATTGATTACTCCATTGTATGTACTATTATACAATTATACTATTATGCGATATTTTGCTTCCTTCTCAGTCAATGTCTTGTCGTCAATAAGTGTTGGTTTGTGTTTGGTTCTACGTCAAGTTGGTTTTTGGTTTTCTGGTAACACGACACTGCACTTATCATATTTCTTGTATGCTCACTGATAGTACAGTACAGTAAGAAAACATCGTATTTCATCTCTGATGCTCATTCTTTCTTTGGCTCCAGTAATGGTGGGATAAATAACCTCTTTCTACAGTGTAACATTTCCAGAGGGAGATAGAATTATCCAATAGTGACTTCCTTGTATTCTTAGAGAAGTCATTGTAAATTCACAGAGATTCATATTACCAACCTTTTTAAGGTAAATGCAATTCTCGATACTTCTCTGTTAATTATCATAATCGAGAATCTTACGACGGGTTAAAATCTCGATGTACTTCTCCCTCTTCTTGGCGTCTGCATTCATGTGCTCATTTCTTTGTTACAACGAAAGTTCACAAACTTTTTTCATCATAGGTGCAGTTCATCTTATCCCAGATAAACTTTTGTTTTATACCTAATAATTATTTTTAAATGTTATCTATATGCGCTTGCAAATTAGACCCCTAAATTATTTACATGCACAAAAACATATTATTATTAAAAAAAAATTGTACCAGCTGGATGGAAAATGTACTTGAACTCTGACTAGTCTAGACTCCCAAAACTATATACGTGTAAAACGATTTTCTAGAAATAAATAGGAAATAGCAGTTAAAACGTACTTCGATAGCCTGACTGTTTATTTATTTATGAAACATAAATAGAATCCATGCTTTAAAATATAACATTTAAGTGCATGTAGATTATAATCTATATAAACAAAAATGAATCGAAGAAATGCATACAAGCGCATTACTTCAAAACCACTGCACCAAATTGGATAATTATTTTTTGTTGTGTTTGTTATTGTCAGAACAATAATAAACACAATACAAAAAAAATTAAAAAATCTACGGAAATCTACATAATATGAAAGGGGGGTACAGACAAGAGTTGACAAAACATTGACAGATTGATGTTTTTTTTTTAATTTGGTTATAAAGTCTGTTAAATTGAACAACTCTAATAAATAATTAAATTAATATAAATTCATAAAAAACGAGCTCAAAAAACTCAAAAACAAGTTCTAGAGTGGTTTTTGGCAAATTAAATTAGTTCTAATCACAGTGATATAATTCAGTGTAACGTGACATTTGGGTTGTTGTCGAGATTCCATAGAAAACTTTAATAAAATATCTGATACTGAAGCACACCAAGAACTCATTATTTTGCATCGTTGTTTTTAACTTGAAACTGGTTAAACACACAAATAGTTTAGAGATATAGTTGGGTTTATACCAACACAGAGAAAAAGACATTCAGTTCATTCATTCATGTTCAATTTCAATTATCGTGTCTTTTTCAATCCAAGAACATGAAAAACTTTGTGTTTCGTGGTGAATGCTCCTGTTTGATTTCTCTGAGGTGTTGTAGTATGTTTGGAGGTATATCATCATGGTATACACTACGCAGCACACAAACCGCACTAAAAAAAAGGAATATTGATAACAAAATACTATAACTATATATTTACAATTCCAGTTTCGCATCTAGAAGTAATAATTTATTTATTACGCCCAGATTAATGGGCATCAGCTATATAACATACAAGTACTGTTAAATTTATCCCTATTGCTGTTTGGATATTAAGGGTTTTGTTCATATTTTTCATCTAGATTCAATAACGAACTTTCGTGTTGTGCTAATATAACAGCTACTGAATAATAAGATGCATTTTTATTTTCGAACCATAAATTATGTTGATTATCGAATAGTACAACCTTGAAAAGCAATCTAATATACAACTTACATACGACAAACAAAATGTTTCTTGAAGCCACTAATACTCTAGCGATATATAAAAACTGTGGAAGCATTGTTAATAAAAGTTTTAATTTAATGAAATCCCTAAATAAGGACGTTGAAGCTAGATGGTGAACTTTTTACATTATACTCCTTTCACAGGAATAATATTATTCTATATAGTCGTCTCTAGGTCCCTAGTCTCTAGACTGGCTATTGACTGGGGATTATTATAAATAAAAATATACCAATTATTAGCCAAGAAAATAAACAAAAAAATAACTAGAGAACATTATTACACACGACTGAGCAACCAAATTTAGAAAAAAATTTCATTATGTGGAAAAAACAGTTTCAGAATGTCTTTCAAACTAATAAACGAATTTTATTCATTGTAATTGTATATTTCTACCTCCTTTAAGAACTTATTAAACGACCTTCATATATATATGAATGTATTTCTAGGCTATTAATACGGATTTAAATGGTCCCTATTATCTATCTAAATAAAACTATGAATGCTAAAATAATTTAATTAAACAATTAATAATATAATAAACGGTATATGATAAATGTAATCATATAAAGTTGCCAGAAGGATATTTCATCCAGATTATGTACAATTTCATATTATTGGATTATTCACTTTGGAAGGATCGACATCGATAACATGTTGGGGCCTTATTTGTACCTTAGACTCGCAATTATTTAATTAATCTACTTGAGTAGTAAGTTCACGTGCGTGGTGAAACGACCATATAAACGATATGAATGTTATAGCGTAAATTAATTGACGGCAAATAATTTTGAGTGGACAAACCAGTAAAAATTAACAATCTATACATATTCTTCCTTATTTAATTGTTCTTTTATGTTACCTATATTGAATAAATGGAATTTCTTGATATTACAGTAATTAAATACAAGACTATTTTTTTGCTGCTCAGGCTGAAGTGACTAATTTCATTCTACAAATAGTATTGAAATATTTTCCCCTCTTTTGCCTATAAATCATATAAAAAATATCAGCGCAACTAGCATATCCAAAATAGCTATGAACTCAGGTCATCACGATGTCGAATGTAATACCTATCGCAATTTATGTATTCGTTTTAAACTGGGACGGTGTTTTCCTACTCATTTTACTATGATTAGAAGGAAATATAATACTGTGAACTGAGTCCGAACATGAAAGTGAATCAGCCTATAATTCGTCTGGTTGTCAAATCAATTCGTTTGCAAAAATTGCAAAATTTTTCAAAATAGTAGCGATAATAATTCCAGGATATAAACCAGCAAACGTTATTTTGGCGCTTTAATTGTTCTGATTTCATATCGCTGCTTTTGCCAATAAAATGCGTTAGAGAGATCGAGATGTATCGATACTATTAAATATTAATTTTCTGCGGTTTTAGTCAAAATATTTTCGTGTGTTGCAGCTGCACTGAATATTTGTATGGATACTCATCCCTTCATATACTATCAGGAAACATCTAAGGAGGTCTAATTGAGCTTCTAGAAATTGCTTTTAAAAGAATGAAATAATTAAGCGCATATAATAAGATTAAGGAAGATGTTTTTTGTTTGTGTTTCATATTATGTATCTAGACTAGACTTTGAATATTTCAAAATGGAACATTGTGCCACTCTTGGCAAGACCAAGATGACAACTACATAAGACACACAAAAGAAGATGGTGAAATCATGAATAAGTGTTAAATTAGATATTAACAGTTTAGTTATTGACTTTAGACAGGGCAATGAAACTGGAAACAACTAAAGGTTAGTATATAATTAATATAGGATAACTATAGAAAATCGTTTTGTAAAGTCTAAAATATTACTGTATATTTTACATAAAATTGTATTAAATATTACTATATATATATATATATATATATATATATATATATATATATATATATGATATGATATATAACACTTTTGTAGATATGGAAAAAAATACACAAGTGGTAATGGAAGAAACTAAAGAGAAATACAATGATGTTAAAATGACATGGCAAGAAAATACAACAACAAAGGAAACAATAACTAAACGTAAAAAAATAAATATACTCTGTAATGAAAGTAAAAGACATTACTTGAATATATAATTGTTATAAAATAACTCTGACAAATTATTGTGGCTCTATATGTGTATACCAAAAATTTGCTGTATTATTATAGATGTTATACATGTCCATCAGTGTTCAGCTTTGGTGTCGATGTAGATGGTTCTGCTGAACTAATTCATGACATTTTGGGCTTGGAATATTCTAGTAGATCCACTTTCAGTTGTCTAACAGAATATTAGTCAATTAAACCGCGATGACTCTATTCAAGTATTAATATTCTATATAAAAGAATACAGTCCATTATCTTATTATTATCCAGTATTATTTCAATAGATATTTCTTCAATATAATAAAAAAACAGTTAGTACCACTAAAACAATTGCTCTTGCTCCATATACTAATTCGGTCCATTTTTTTCTGTCCTTGATCAGTTATCTGGCTTTGGCAGGATGATTTCCTCTCCTCCCGGTATCTTCTTCTGATACATTCCCGAGGTTCACTTAGTATATTTCCTATCTTCCCAGTATTCCTCCTGATTTTTCCCATTTCCATCTTTACTTCCATGACTATCTATACCTCTTTCTTGAGTCTTCCATAAGTGTCTCTACCAACTAAGTTATCTCTTTTCTAAATACTCTTCCACTAAGTAAATATTGAGAGAGTTTCTTACATCTTCGCTTCTTATCCTGTTCATGTGTGTATTTCATTCCTACTGTTTTTATTTTGCTTTTAACCACCCTTGACAATACGTCTCGAACCGAGTGTTACGGTCGATTTATATATTATCTTGTGATCTCCATTATCGTTTTGCTTTTTCTAATAATGTTAATAAATCTTCAAATTCTGTCATTTCTTACCCCTGGATTCCATTGCCTTTGATTTCTATTCAAAACTTTCTGTAGATGATCTGGTCTGTTAGTTATTATAATTGTATCATCTGCTAAGTCATCAAAGCTAAGCTACTGACATTCCTAATTTTTCTATATCTTATAACCTGTTTAGATAAAGCATATCCTATATTTTGTTTAATATTTCTCTATTATTTCATCCATTAATATTACCAACAGGGTTGGGCTGAAACTTCCGCCTTGTCTTAACCTTACTTGGATTTTGAAGATGTTTGATTTCATGTTTCATGCAATGCCAGCATTTTGGCACCATCCCCTATATTTCAGAAATGATTCTTACAATGTTATTACTTATTTATCTTGGTGTTGTACTTTTTCCACTATTTAACACATGCTGAATATATAGCGATTTGGTTGGGGCTGTGCTGTTATTCTTTTATCTACTACTGTTATAAAATTTTCTATATATATACCTGGAAACATCAGAGTAATTCATTTATAATTATTATACTCCCTTTTGTCTCCAATTTTATGTATCGAAATAGGAAATGTTATTTGCTAATCTTGTGGAGTTCTTCTGTTCATACTCTACTATGATTTTCTATTAATAATTCAATGATTAATGAATTCTATTTCATCCTGATCTGATTTTTCATTACTCAGTATTCTCCGTACACCCTGTACTTTTACATGTTATTTTAATAATTATGCATCCCAATAAAAACGGCCAATAGGTAATACGCGATAATTATAAAGATATTTTCAATCGATCATATTTTAATTACGGCGCAATTCTTGATCTTATGAATGTTAATACACTGAATCTATTTATATAATACGATGACCCCTATGATCGTATAATGCCACAAACATTATCAAACAGATTGATGTTGGATACTCAGTTTATTGTGTTTCCCTTTTCTTTTGTTATCTCAGGCCTAATCAGATCTAATTCTTACATTTCGACTTGGCAACTTTCCTTCCTCTAATAAATTTCATCAGCTATAAGGACAAGCAAATGAACAAACAAGAAAGCCAATATAACAGCATACAAAGCACACTAAACGAATACTTTATGGTACTATAGAGTAAAAGACAATTAATCAAGATAAAACAAAAAAATCAATGTTTCCATATCCAATTTTTTTACACCAGGTGTTAGATAGATTTCAATTTAAATATATAATTGTCAACGTCATCATTGCGAAAGAAAATACGTTTTTTTGACATTTTGTGTTTTGTTTTGTTGGCATAAACTCTGTAAAATGAACCCGTAAAGTCCAACCAGTAAAGTAAGTAGAAAAAGAGGCATCAGCAACATATACATTAAATTAATCAGAATCAAATGTTATATAATTCTAATAATAAAATAATAATGTTATTAGAATTCAGAATCCGTATGTTAAATTGTCCGAGTTAAAAAAAATATACTTCAGTTCCAACAACATTGTCTTCAATTTATCTGTAAAATAGCAAAAAATGATAGTCAATTAATTTTAAAATATACCATTTTGAATTTCTAACTGCAAAATTTAAACATTTTAATTAGACATATTTTGCAATAGTTATATTGCCGTGTTAACTATTATAATTATAGCTTAAATTTAATTTTAATAAATTCTTCGCAGATGTTAAAAGTGATCGACGAACTGATCTATGATTTAGAATTTAAACGGGATATTTTAATGATTTTGCGAAATCTATCTTCATTAACATACTGACCTAATTTAATGAGTTATGATATATATATATATATATATATATATATATATATAGGCTTCAGGGATGATCTCCAAGTCAGTAAGTTTAGTGGGATAAAAATTGTGGTTGTTGGTTTTACCCATAATTATGACCTAATTTATGTGTATGTGTAATGACCATGAACACTCGCATAGCTCGTAATGCTTAGTGATGAGTCTACTATGTATTAATTTGAAATAATAAAGTTTGTTTTTTACATTGACATACTGTTTCGAACTTAATTATATCTAGAGTGTCTATCTACTATAAAAAAGAACATTTCTGATTGTTCTTATTCTATAAAGACATCAATAAGTTTCATCTCTGGATTTTCACATACTTCTAATTTATGTGTTTATTTGTATCAACAGCAATTTGAAATGTATAACAATTCATATATATTATGTTTATAACTCAAAAGCAGCTGGACAGATTATAATAATCTGTGGTTTGTTGGATTCATCTCCGGCCTGAATGATAACTATTAAAACAACGGAAAAACTCTGAGAAACAGTTGAAAAAATTGATATAAGAAAATTAATATGTAAGTAAATTTGGTTTTAAACTCCGCTATCTTCTGAAATTGACAGCGAATGTCACACACCCTTATAGCTTATTTGCAATAATTTATATCTACTGCAAATCATGATAAATCTGCAAAAGTACAAGAAAATAGTATATTCAAATCTAGAAGGATATTGAAATACATAGAAAATCTTCGAATTAGAAGTTATTTTTTATAAGGTTAAACAAAATATGGCCAACAAAAGAGAAAAAATAATTATTTTAGAAGGTCCAATTAGATCATGATTCATGTCAGTATAGGTACCCTAAATAAAAGAATACATAATAAAAATATAGAGAACAAATGACAACAACTGCCAAACCGATTGGTCCTAATCATTTCAGCTCATTTGGTCGATCCGTACCACAATATTAATAATGCATAATGTACGAAGAGTTCTAGAAACATTCCAGTGCTACTATTTGTCACTATATTTTGATAAATATGTTCTTTTGATGCTTATATTTAATAGGTACGTTGTACATAGCATTATATATTAATACCATGGTTTATATAAGACTTAAATATCGTAATTCAAATCTATTTACTGAATTGAAATTCAGGGAAAACGAAACAACCAACTATTCACCTGAATTTTTAAAATCCTGTACTTGCTACATGCTTCGAAATCAAAAATTTGGTGGGTTTAACGAAAACTGTGCTATCGAACGCATTTGGTGATGATAAAATTGATAATCAATGTAATTTACGTGACGATTCCTAAAGGATATTTCAAAGGTGAGGAAATTGTCATTCCGAAGATTCCGATGATCCTGCCGATATGCCCTTTAAATTTAAACAAATTCATTTTCTGATTTATATTGCATTCGCAATAACGATTAAAAAATCACAAGGCCAATCCTTGAATGGTTGTGGTCTGAATCTAGAACATACGCGTTTTTCTTATGGTCAAATAGGTATGGCAGGTTCAGGTGTCGGCTAACCATCCACTCTATTTGTTCCGGCGCCTAATAACAAAATAAATACAAAATACATCGCAAAATACTTGACTGAAAAAATTGTATAAGCGCCTACATTACTACACATTACAACTAGTTAAAACGTTAGCATTAGCTTTATGCATTCGAAACTTTTTCTTACCTTTGTAAGGTTACTTAATGAAGTATATCCATTTTGTATTAGAATGTATCACCCTGTCATTACTTTGAAACGCTAAAGGTTTACTCAATTTCAAAATTGGAAAGCTTAAGGATTACAAGACTTTTACAGTTCTTTAGAACAAATCTCCTCTCCAGTCATATTTAGTATTTTGATGACCGCTCGATGATTTTTTTGGTTAGTGTACCATATATCCATTATAGAGAACTATGTTTAAAAAAAAACTTAATTTAATTTGGGGAACATATTTATTCGACTATATTCGTACTTAATAATAAATAGTTTGTTGAATATAAGCATTGTCGTAAAGGAATTTGTGACAGAAATGCAACAAAAACAATTCAACAACCACCGTATTTATCTGATATTATTCCAGCCAAGTTACTTATATTTTAATTGATAGAGGATAACAACAAACAATCGCTCAAATTCACACAGAAAACTGAACCACACGAATCGAAACTATTTCATTAATACTTTACACAGCTTAATTCACTCTATTTCATTATTGACTCTCTCTTACTGAAAATATCGTTGTTATAGACACTACATATTAATAAGTCCATATTTGGGTTTGGTACTAAAGTAACACTACACCATGACCCACCTACCACTGATAATTTACCAAACCTCCAAACAAACCAATGGAGTGATCAAAATGGATACCTTTTTAGAAGTCATTAACATCGATGTAACTGAGATAATACCTTATCTCGTAAAAAGTAGAGTTTATATCAAAGTTATTTATACACTTGCATCTCCTTCAAAAATATGATAATTAAAAACAAATTTAGTTTACGCCATATCTACTGTTTACTACATGGAATATATCCATTAAAAAGATGGCATTTATCCAATCTGTAACGATTACTAAACGTCGCATTCTGGTATACAATACTGTTGGCTCGTAGTACTTAGCATAGCGAATCAAACAAACAAAATAAATTTAATTTCTGCAGTGTTTACATTGTTCAATTTTGTGGTCCCCCTCTATTGTTTGACAATGAATAAAACATTGAACAAAAATAGTTCCTTATATTTTACATTTTATATAGAATTTCGTGTACTGGGTTGAAAATGGTTCTATATTTGTGGTAAGAAAGCTCTTGTATTTTACATGACGACAACGCACTATCCCAAATAGGTATCATTGTAATGGATTTGTGACAGAAATGCAACAAATACCATTCTACAAACGCCGTATTTATCTTACAATTTATTTATATATTAATTGGTAGAGTATAACAACAAACAATTGTTTAAATTCATATTAAAAAAAAGAAGCGAATCACACGAATCGGAACAATTTCATTAATACTTCACACAGCTTATTTCACTCGATTTCAATATCAACTTACTCTTATCGAAAATATCTACATTATAGACTACATATTGATTAGTCCGTACTGGACCCACCCACCAATGATAATTTATCCCACTTCCAAACAAACCAATGTATGTCCTCTTAGGAGTTATTATCATCGGCGTGACTGAGATAATAACTTATCACGTAAAAAGTAGAGTTTATATCAAATTTATTTCAAAACATGATGATTGAAAACAAGTCTAGTTTACGCCATATCTCCTTTTTACTCCATGAAATATATCCATCAAAAAGATGCCATTAAATTGATTGTACAAAAAATACGCAGACGTAAAAAATATTCATATCTATGAAATCTAGGGTTAGAGATAAATAGCTGTTTTTACCTCGAAACCCTCCCAAGTAATATATTTTAAACGATGGGATTATTATAACGTATCCTTTTTACTACACAAAATTACTCATATAATGGTATAATGGCTCCCATGTTCTCTATAAAATAAAAAAAATGTAATTGATTTGAACTATACCAGTACGGATATGGTTAAAACCAGATAATAAATAACAAGACACATTTATTAAGAATATATTCAATGAAAATATATAACAGATCAGTTTAGAAAAATATATATTTTAATAAAGAAAAGCTTATAAAAAGCGACTCATAAAAAATATAAGGATTTACGTTCCACCTGATCCAGTCCTACATTTATCCTCCACTACATTTTAGGTTTTTCAGGCAAAATATTTCATATTTCTATGACATCTATACAAAGTATTTGGCTGAATGAACTCGCGATAAAATTCGTATTTTGATCTGTAGCGCAAAATTGAAACAGACGAAGACAGTGAAACTATCACATATATTTTTTATGTCACTTGGGGATTTCCAGCTGACTGTGCTCGAAATAAATCTTAATAAACTTGATTAATATATAGTAAATGTGGCAGTACAAGGAGGAATAGTTGTTTTTACCTAGTACAAAAATAACTACCATGCCAACCGCACCCCAATATAGAAATAATTTCCGTTTTGTATATAACTAGAATGATATATACTATAATTAATTATACAGTATCCTCAAGAAACACTTCCTCAAAAACATATAAATGAAATAAATATATAAATGATACAAATAAAATATAATAATATAATAGTAAGTTCGTCAATAGTAGAATTAAAATTATATGCGTTTTAATATTTCGAATTTCAAAACCTAACATATTTTGTGACCATATTAGGGGTAGGTTTAAAGTGTTAAAGACACAACAAGACGTTCCCAGAAGGTGTACATCCGTAAACATACGTATCCATGTACAATGGATATATAAATATATAGACTATATATACAAGTATACTTTTTACCTAAAATGAACCTACTGTTTAACTTGGCTCCGAACGACGATCCATGGCATTAAACCTACCCACTAGCTAGTGACCCACTTGGAGGTCGTACCAGAAGGCGTCCGGTCTTACCCAGCCTAGATACTGGCGTGACTGGGATGGTTATTCCGTGTCGGATTATTCTGTTGGAAAATTACAGTCACAAACATAAAATACATCCATGATCCACCAGGATTCAATCCCGCGACTATCGTAACAGTTGGAGGACCAGCCTGTCGTCTTAACCACTGCGCCATCAAACCGACCATGCTAATATGTATGCATATTTTAATTTCTATGTATGAGACTTGAAATTCTACTAAAATCACAAAATTTAGGTAGCTGGGATTTTACCACCAAAATTTGACAAACATTAGAATTTTCAAAGGTTATATCATTATCTTTATATAGGGACCGCAATAACTGAAAAATCCAAAAATCCAATGATTTTTAATATTACGGTATTTGAAATCGTTATAGTACTATAGCATTATATGTATTTGTACAATTTTGCTGAGGGTTTTTTTGACAAGGTGATTATTAGCCCATAACGGTGTTGAAACAACTAAAGATAAGTATAAAATTAATGTCGATTTCCAGTTATCAGGAAAATGTGAAAAATCCCTCAATATATAATATAGATTTCCATATTACATACAACGTAGATTTTAATCGTATTAGATTAGAGTCTTTTTGTATAATATTTGAGCACAATTTCAACGGAAATGTAATAAAAGAACCCTATACTAGTCAACTATTGTAGGGCTCTATTATACGTAATTTAAGTTTCTAAATAACATATGTATTAGATGTAAGTGCTATAATATTAAATAAATTATATCTGGTCATTGTTTCTGTTTCATTATCTTATTTATATCCATTTTTAATAAAAAAATAAATAGTTATATTTAGTTTTCTTCTATATTCTGCAACCTAAAATAACGAATTGTGTAGTGTACACAATTGAACTTTTCGAAAAGAAACCGTCAAATTAATTTGAATTCTATCGAATAGAAGTCTATTCGATATTATGGAGTTTTTAAAATTCACTTGATGACTGAGAACGCAAATCCCAAAACAAAAGTTCAATATTCTCCTTCGAAAACCCTAAGTTTTAATATCGATATTTTACTTTGCGACTCAGAGTTGGATATTTTCATTTACAACTATCGATAACTCTTTGAAAAAAATATCGAAAATATGGCGTCTTGAGACCTGAGGGGTACTACCATAATTTTAAATTCCGAATATGCCACTGGTGCAAAAATTCGTAAATAAGGCTTCAAGAGAAAAAATAATATCCCATAAAGATAACACATCTTTTTTACAGTTTTATAAAGATCTCTAAAAAATGTATTAATTAACAGTCATCTTCATCGTAGTCAGCATCTCAAATTGAACCTTCTCATCTGGATCAAAAAATCGAGGAAATATAAAAATCTTCACGACTTGACGACAAACAGATATACAATCAAGTGCCCATATATCTCCGTTAGATCCAGAAATAGTAAACTGGATATTACCAGGCTCATTAGCCGATATACTAACTCTTGCTCACAAAACTCTAAATTTAATGATTTATTAATTAAAGTGCAAATGCTATATTGCAGCTTATTTCTCAAATTTAGTTTCCTTGGACTTCTAACTTTTCTCAGATCTTAAACAATTCTTACGTAAAGAGAGATCTGTTTTCAGGGGTATTCAAGTCTCAGACGGTAGGACTCGAAGATCATAAAGATGTTCCATTTTAAGTTCATTAATTTAACTAATCAACAATTTAACTTAATAATCCTATTAGCAAAACAGACAACTTATCAAGAAAGAACCAACCATTTTTATTTATATATTTTATTTTATATATTTTAGAAACGATTTAATTTTTATTTTATAGGTGAAGTTGCTATCAGTTGTTTAGGCAAAGCTGATGAAAGTTAACTTAGAATAAATTAGATAGGATTTGATAGATAGATGCAAGTGTAGTGTAGAACTATACTTTGAAATTATCTAATTTACCTGAAAGAGATGACCTGAACCCTAATGCAATTACACCCTAACAATCTATTGACTACTAATCTGAAGGTGGAGGAGTGAAACAAACAAGGAAAAAAATAATATATTTTTATAAAAGAGCATAGGTAAATAAATTATTGTTTTGTAAAAATAACGATGTATTGATGGTGACTTCTTTCAGGTGAAAAGTACGATGGCACACAAGATGAAGATTTTGCTTTTAGATCGATGAATTACATATTCAAATATGGTTTTTGGACTTCTTATAAATAATATTAGACTAATAATATTAAATAATATTAGATAATATCAAGTCTTTATGTTAATATGGTTTATGGACTTTGTCTAAAAATATTTCAATATGAAGTCTTTATTTCAATATGGTGCAAGAACTTGGTGTAAACATATCAAACATATATATAATATCATAACAATATAATCTGTATATAAATATGGCCTTTTTCGCTTCTTTTTAATATTTGTAATAAAATTTTCTAATAGGACATGAGTTTTTATTTTCAAATGGTTTCTATTTTTTTTTACTCGGTAAACAAGATTCCAATACACAATTATTAAGATGTGCATTTTAATTAGCATTTAATTTAAAATATTTCATAAAAAATTAATGATACTGGCCAATTTTTATCTCTTCTTCCCATTGGTAACACAACTTACAGTGAATTATAAGACAAATAATCCAAATAAAATTGAAGCGTGCCAAAAAGTCCAAACATTGCTATTGAAATGCGGAAATGATAATTAGGAAACGTTAAATGGTGTCGTTGTTCCGAAACTCTTCTTATTGGTGTTTAACTTAACATTAAAAAGGTTAAATTTTTTATTTTTGCGAAAATGTTAGTGATCACATTTGTAATTTAAAATATAAATATTTTAGGATCTATCTATCATATATTATTATGTCAATATTTTTATAACCTTATAATAAAAATCAATATTTTTGTGATTCTCTATCACAGTCGCCATACCTTTGTTAACAGTTAGAGTAGATTACTTAACAGTTGGTTGCTTGATACTACGCATTTTAGTGCCCATGGATGTCAATGACCAGAATTCATACAAACACCTATTAATTATAACATATACCTAATTACCTACAGGTTTATTAATATTTAAATTATAATTTCTATTATTTGGATCGCTGCAAGGACTGCAATAAATAAACAGTGTTTACCTGAATCATAAAATCTGAGTTTATCAAGTTCCGGGCCCCAATACAACGCTAATTATTAAACAATTATACTACATTTTCTGTCGTTATTGCTTCCCCGATCTGCTTCTGATATATTTTGTTCCTTTTACCGACGTACACAACCGGGAAAATTCCACATCATTAACTTTGTTATTTTAAATATATGAAAATAAGCTTCAAGAATACATAATTTGTCAACAAATAGGTCAAGTAACTTTATCTCTATTCAATTTCCGTCTCTTCGAGCACAGTTTGTGCTCACAAACCAATTAGGATGAAAATAGTGCCGAAGGAGTTACGTTTCTTTATTGCGCCATATTTCATTAAATTTGTTTAGTCTTAGTCTGTTATGTTTCATTTCTCGCAATATGAATTGTTTTTGTGCTCAGTTTGCAATAGTTGCGTTTTGTTACTACAAGCTTTCTAATCTATCCCTGATGTTATTTTTTGTAATATGGCAGTATTCAATGCTATTTTTTGTAAAGTAACCAAAAACAATTCTTCCTTATTCTGTTGTTCAGTTGTGTTAAGCGGAATATGCAGGTTATTATTTTCTTCTACATCAATCCTGAAACAATTCCTACGTGTGCATGTGTTCGTTGGTGATAGTATAGTAAATAGGTTATAACTTTTATTGACTCGCTTAATTTGTTTTAATCTTTCGATTACTGAAAGTCATCTGAAGAGGATACAGTTAGATCTGATGTTTTGTTGGTGTAGGTTTTGCATTCTTGCCTGTTAAAATGTAATTCCTAGAATATTCATAGAATTATTAGTGGGTTTAGAACCCACTCCCAAAGGAAGTGTTGAACTCTCAACATTATACAATCTGCATTTACTCTTCGATATATAATTTCAACATAGCACTCAAAAGTCTTATATTAAACAGGTTTATTACGCAAACAACTTATACCAAAGTTTTAACAAATATATTTACACGAATCGATCTAAACCAAATTTATCTCATGAAAGTGAAAATAGTGCGACCTCACGATGTGGCACGAGTTTCGAAAATATAATTTTCCGTTAACTGAATAAATTTCGATTCAAGGAGAGGATAGATAAAACATTTTTAAATGATAATAATAAAATATATAATAATAGAATATATAATAATGGAATATAAGTTTTAATATTGTCTGAGTAAAAATTTAACAATAAATTTCTACTAAATTTTATAAAATTAAAATTTAACGACAGAAATGTAAAAACGTTTGGGTTTTTTATTATGCTCTTATTGAAAAAATCAATCAAACAGGTATAACTTCTATAATAATTCTTCTATATATAATGTCTGCTCTTTGCCCATTTAAAATTTAAAAAATAACCGAGTTTTTAGCTCACCGCCTACTTAGTTTTCGCAACAATGACATGGATCCGTGAGTTTCCTAAAGCTACCGTAGAGAGAAACGGTTGCAAAGTAAAACTTCAAGAGAACAAAGATACACGTCAATAATTAAAGTGTTAATGTGAAAGGGAATGATTGTGTACAAAAGGTTAATTCAAAATGTATAGCTTATGTATAGAAAGTGAACAAATGCACAATAGTAAATTTGTGGTTTTCAGTTTTTTCTTTTCTCATGGAAATTTTCCACTTTTCTATTGTTCATTTTTACATATATATATATATATATATATATATATATATATATATATATATATATATATATATATATTTAAATAAATTCAAACTTTATTTCTATTTGTTATTATATATTTGCCTTATATTATTATTTTTAAAGGATTTTTAAGCTTTATTGTGAATAACAAGATACAATGATTTTTATTCAAAATATTGTCCATCGATAGCGCCCAGTTTTTTCCATCTTTCAGGCAATTATAGATTCCATCTCGAAAGAACGATGTATTTGTGAAGGTATCCACGAAGCAAAATGCCTGTGACTTTGCCTATTCAGCTCACTATTTTAGCTATAGATATGAGTTTCTACTCCTGTCTTAATTACTCCTTAAGTGATTGAGCTCCTGAACTTGCTCTAACTGGTTAAACATCTATATCAGCTAATACAATACTATCACCAGCAAATATCAGATCAGAATATATAATAACAAATAGAAATAAAGTTTTAATTTATTTAAATATATATATATATATATATATATATATATATATATTTAAATAAATTAAAACTTTATTTCTATTTGTTATTATATATTTGCCTTATATTATCATTTTTAAAGGATTTTGAAGCTTACTATTTTGAAGTTCACTATTTTAGCTATAGATATGAGTTTCTACTCCTGTCTTAATTACTCCTTAAGTGATTGAGCTCCTGAACTTGCTCTAACTGGTTAAACATCTATATCAGCTAATACAATACTATCACCAGCAAATATCAGATCACCCAAAAAGTTTTGTAGCATCATGTTGAACTCTATGTCTGTTTTTAAAAATATTTCATATAACTTCGTTCACTACTATGTTGAAAATCAATGAACAGCATCTCCTTGTGAAATACCCGCTCGAACTTCTAATAAATTTGACAGATATCTGAATGTAATTAATTGACTCATCGTAAGATTAGCAATATTCGTAGATTGGTACCATAACGACAAATGAAATTACACATATGTCTCTCTCACTTTCTTGTTCTTCCTTATTTCCTGTTTTATTTCTTGTATACTACAACCTTGATCTAAACCTAAATCCCTATCTTATCCTATCTATTCCTATCGATCCTCCTGTCCCGTAAATATCAATTAATAGGTTAAAACAAACCAATCATAATGTGATAATGAGTCAATAATAATATTAATAAATCCATCCGGAAAATTATCTGCATGCACTTAAAACTTTTTAAGCCAATGAATGATCGATTATTGGACTTTAAGCCTCACTACTTAATGTTGTTAGGCAAATTAGACGGAAACATAAACATTCCTTAATTTTATAAATATAAGTATATACAAAATTTCAGAAAACAGCAATAACGATTATTATGATGATGTATTATGGTTACTAATGTGATCATAAATAGCAACGTTTAAATGTAAATCGTTCCAGTTTTTAAAATCTCACTGCCATCTATGTAACTTAAAACTTAAACTGAGACCGCATTATCAAGATTCGATTGTATTCATACAAATGCCCAAACATTTCTCATTTTGAGTTGGATAAATTATTAAAGAAATAAGGAACTAGTAAAAGACATTAAATATCTTATTATGATTCTTAAACAACGTCAAACTAATAAAAAATTGATACTCACAAATCACCTAGTGACATTTAAATTTTATGGAAAACACCAAGCTATTTATGCCGATTCCATGAACTAAAAAAATTAAGCCTGTTATCTACATTAATATCCAAAATACTTAATTATTTTTGGCTGTTACAGCATCATTATGACAGGCGAGACGCATACAATGCAAGTACAAGTGTCGACAATTCAAGTACAAGTTCAACAATTGGACTAATTAGATTAGCTGAGGCTGAAGAAATCACGCCAAAATAAATCAAAAATATTTTCCTCCGGACTATGTAATTATATATGTAAGGAATATTATTAATTATTATGTATTATTTCTGCGAAGCTATTCGCGTCACAGAATGACAATTATCTAGCAATAACTATTAGTTCATTCATAAATAGAATGCACATTCTCCAACTGCAATAGGTATTTGCAATTTTTTATCAAAATTTCAATTTACATCCAAACCATCAAAATTCCATAATCTCTAAATATAAAAAAAATGTTTCAAGGCTATTTTTTTCAACGTATTCAAATTTAAAACCAAATCAAAGAAAGCTTTAAATATTTATTTATCAGACCTTAATATATTTTTCACATCTGCTCTGTTGCAATTATTTAAAGGAGTGTATTAATATATGTGTTAAACCGGCTCGAGTATTTTTTTATTTTTAATTTCTAACATCAGAAGTGGGCTACGTGTTCACAACTACATATGTCTGCATACGAATGAATACCTAAGCGTATTAAATAATTTTGGTTTGTTCATCGAAAAACGATAAGTACTATCTGTCCATTTATTAAAACCATCATTTACTATTTAGACATTTAATGTCACTCAGGATGTATAGTAAGTTTTGAAATTATTGTTATAATTCAATTTAAAAAACAAAAATTAAATATAGCTCACAAACTTAAAAAACTCACATAAAAAACTAAAAGAAAGATACACGAGTGAGACGGGTTGGTCTGTTTTCTAATAGACCCTCAATGTCGCTTTGTATCTCTGTTCTGTAAGTCACCTCTTCTTTCCGAAAAATAAAACAGTTCTATTTATGTAAAATAATAGTTTTTTTTGTTTAATACCATTTCATAAAATATAACTGACGTAGTCGGTAGAACTCTGGGGAGACCAGAAAGCCATTCTTCGAATTTTTTAGGGCTATATGGCTCGGTGAATGGCTGTCAAACGAAATGAAACAGCGATGGTTACATAAAGTGACCGTTATTTGTTGATCTTATAGAATATTAATAAAATACAATAAAATACAATTAGATGAAGGGATGGCGGCGGTGTTACCTGAAGACAAGGCTTGGGCGGTCGATAGTGGCAATTCTAAACTGAACGATGCTCAGTGATATCTCAGGTCAACGTCTCGGGGTTATCAGATCTTCGTTATCGTTTTGTGCTCTTCGCTAATGACACCCCGCACGTGTTCAACATCTGGAATAATATTTACTGGGAATTTTGTAGGCCGCTATTCTAAGATGTAAATTGTTTTCATTCGATTACCCGTAATCATATTAATTATCAAGAAAAGGAAACAGGTTGTTATAAGAAGCGTTTCTTGATGTAGTTAACTGGAATTCGGGCAAAAGTATCGCAGCTGAAGCTGTAAGGTCACAAAAGGTGGATCAACGACTCCTAGCCATAAACTATTCCAAGTACCAAAATTTGGAAAGCCAGTCCATAAAGGGGCACCAAGGAAATTTAGGTAGAAACAGTTCCATATCGAAGATTTTTAAAGGCAAACTGTCGAACGAAGGTACAATCCATGCTCAAAATTGTTTTTAACTAAAAACAACTATAAGATGTTCAGACGGAACATCACCTTACGGAATCGGATGGAATCTTATTTCCTATTTTCTCTTCATCGCGCCATAACTTGAGAATGACTTTACTGATTTCATTCTTCTTTTTTTAGGTTTTCTAATTCCTCCGTAGAAGTTTCGTACGGAAGAAAAAATTAAGAAAATTGCTCACAAAAGTGGAAAATTCACGTGTTTAACAGTTCGAGCGCTAGAAATGTTTAATAATTGCATCGGTCGACACCTATTAATGAAAAATGTATGTATTCATTTCTTAGTGCACATTTCATTCGATCTCAACATTTTTCTTGCTTTGATATTTTTAGTTAGTTTTTGAGCAGTGTTTGTTGGCCTTATATTAAAAGTTTAATTTAATATCAGGTTTTGGTAAGTTTTGATTGGTAACCCACGGTTATACAACACTACTTACAAGTCAAGTCAATCACTACATAGTATAAAACAAAGTCGCCTTTTCTGTCCCTATATCCCTATGTACGCTTAAATCTTTAAAACTACGCAACGGATTTTGATGCGTTTTTTTTTCAATAGATAGAGTGATTCAAGAGGAAGGTTTATATGTATAATACATGCATAATATACTAAGGCAACATTGCTAATTTTAGAGGTTTCTAACGTGATGTCGTAAATTAACCTATTTTTTTAGGCTTATTTAGCAATTAGCAAAAACGCTGCCTAACCCTACGAGTTAGATCAAATTAATGTACTACAGTATTGTACACCATAAAAAGGTCTACAAAAAAGTCCGCGATGGTATATGTTTATCTTTTAGGGATAACCCACATTAACCATTTTTATTGTTTACTTTTTACGTGAGAAAATGGCTTATTTACGAAGCTATTTTAAGCAATACGGCATTAATCCTTACCGAATTAAGTACCTTAAATACAGTGTGCAATTAATATAGATCAATATGGTTCCTTACAGCATGTAAATTAAACAAATATTTTCGGAGATATTACAAATTTAAAATTTGCGTTTAAAAATGTGTAATGTAATAAAAATTGTATGAATTTAGATATTCCAAAGATAGCAGGAAATCTTCATAGTAAGTATAGGGGAAGAGGAATTGTTTTACTCCAAATTTAATGCGTGCAGGCCAAGGGCAGTAATGAATGAACCAAAAATACTGGATCGATTTTAATCATGTTTTCATTGAGTGACATAGGCATATATATTTTATGCCCGTGCAAAGTCGGAGCGGGCCGCTATGTTTTTATATACAACGTTCATATTTTTTCTGTAGTGTATTTAATTTATAGATGCTTTAGGGTGAATGGTACAGAAAGCATCTTGCAGGTATTAGACTACACGATACCAGATTTACGAAACAACCATAAGCGGTGGTGTCATGATTCTATTGGTAGATAATTTTAGATAAACGTTTCCATCGACTCCACAATGAATGCCGATGATATTTGAAGTCATCCATTTTATTAAGATACTTCAAAACACTCAAATTAAATATCAACATGAAATATGCAGAATTCATGAATATGTAATGCAGAAAAACCTATCTCGGGAAGTTTTTTCCAAAGAATTGCTCGACATTGGTAATTGCAAAATTCCTATTAACACATCGTCTGGATACGACCTGGATAGGGATGGTATTCACAAATAAGTCTCAAAATTACAACAATCATGGTTTGGTTGAGCGAACGTATTATACTGACTCCAAAAAAAAACATTGATATCGACGAAATGTATTTTCTGATTCAAAATAAGATATTTGGCGAATTAATGGCATACGGATTAGTTGACTCTATTACTAACCAAGATAACGTTGTCAACTATTCAACGGCATTTTTAAACCTACCAGAATTGTCGGGATTAACACCTCATAATCTAAAATCAAAAGTCAATTAGGTAATCATTATATTATTGCGGAACAAAATCCAGTTATGTCTTTATAATGACACCCGGCTTGCGGTGAAAAAATAATGAACAACGTCATCGAAGCTTTTTGAACTTTGAAAGGGAAGTTCAAATGCGAAGATGTTTTGATTGCATGCATTCCCATGATTTCAAACTACATGCCATTCGACTTAAACGGTCTCAATATCCAGTGAGACTTGCATTTACAATTTTCTTTACTCATTGTGGCATCAATCTTAGAAATCCACCTTTTTCGCACGGCCAATAATATATCGCCTATTCCCTTGTCGCAAAACCATCAACATTATTTTTTACGCACCAGAAAACAGAACTAACAATGTTGTGTATCAAAAAGCGTCCTAATAAACAAGTATGATTTTAAAATAATTTTAAAATTATTCCTTCCACTTAAATAATATATATATATATATATATATATATATATATATATATATATATATATATATATCTATATATATATATATATATATATATATATATATATATATATATATATATATATATATGATATTGATTGCTATTGATATTGATAAATATATCCGCTTTAATTTTTTTTTAATTATTGAAAGAGTAAAATTGCACTCTCAATTTTATTTTGTCGATATTGTTAACTCCTAAGGTATAATTTATAGGCCTACCTTTTAATTGTATGGATAGACATCAAAAAAGTAAACAATCGTCCTAATAATATATAGCTTATAATTTAATTGAAACAACAAAACATTTCCATAAAACCACACTACGATATGAAATTTGCATCAATTTAAAAAATAAGGTATAAGAATTAGAGAATAAGAATATAGATATTGGTATTCCAGGAATGTGGCTAGTTCAGCCACACTCTTAAGCTAAACCTAAAAATATCGTTTAACCTTAACGTAATAAAACAGTATCTAGAGGCCCACATCGTCCTTTGATACTATCTAAAATATAAGCTATCTTTTACAACCCACAGTGTCACGGCATAAGCGTTATTGAAAACTTGTTTAATGTAGTTAGTCCCTACGCCATCGGTACTGATATTTTTAACATTTAATTAGTTCGTTCAAGTTCAAGTATAAAGCAATATATATATTATATAAATATATATAATAGGCCTATAATATTATATAATATATAATTAATTTTAAAGTTTTTTTTTAATATAAGTTTCTACTGTGAAAAATAAATGCAATGTATTTTATAAAAATTATTGTCCATCGATAGTGTCTACATTTTTCCATCTCTAAGGCAATTTACGATGTACCTTTTGACGCTATCCACGAATCAACCTATTTTTTAATATATTCATAAGAAGCGAAGCATTGCCCAGACAGGCCACGACTCATATGTCGGAGCAAGTAGTAATCAAAAGAGTAATGTCTAGAAAATACGGCGGGTGGAGTAATACTTTCCAGTTTAGCGTTTCCAAATATGTCTCTAGCGGTTTTGCAACGTGTGGTCGAACGTTGTCATGCTGAAGAATAACGTTGTTGTGTCTTTGCTCGTATTCCAGCCGTTTTTCACGCAGTTCTCCACTCAAATGCCCCTATTGTAATCACTAGCGGTCCCCATCAATGATTTCTTAAGGTTTTAAGCGATTCATACCATACCATACCAAGTTGATTTCACCAAATACAGAGAATCAGATTGAAGCCATGAATATTTGACTTTGCCGTTGATGTTGATGCATGCTGCTTTGGATTATCATACTGGATCCACTTTTCATCACCAGTAACGATACCATTGAACAAACCTTTCCGATATTGCAGTTGAAACAGCATTTCACGTAAAAACGGTTTTCAATGTTTCTTGGCTTCAAGTGATACGGCACAAAACATCAAAGCTTTTCAATCGTTCCTATGTTCTTCAAGCAATTGGATATAGTTGCTTGCGTTATTCCCAACAATTCATTATATTCTTGCATCTTACATGGATCCTTATCGAATAAGGCCTCCAAATCCTCGTAATTTCGTAATCCATTTTTAAAACGTCGAAACAAGAATTTTACATGTTAAATTTGATGGAGCATGGTTACCTCAAACTTCACACGGCATTCGGTAACTTTTGGCAGCCTTTTTCTTCAAATCGAATTAAAAAGTAAAACTTACTGTAAACTGATTTACTCGGTGCAAATTCATAAATTTTCAACAGATTTAAAAAGTGTTTTGTTAGCACCTTCACGAAATGACAGAAGCTGCTGTAAATCCTTAAAAAGTTATTTAAAAAGTTTATATATATATATATATATATATATATATATATATATATATATATATATATATATATATATATATATTATCCCCAAATGCTATATCACAAATTGCTTTCTGGATATAATCCGCATAAATATATTATGATATAATATATATATATATATATATATATATATATATATATATATATATATATATATATATATATATGATATAGAAATATGTAGAAATAGCAAGTGATACTGCCAGTAGAACTGATGCAATGCTTTATAATAGACAAAAATAAAAAGTACTCTATTACAATTTAAAACACGTCAGAACTACTGCAAGAAAGAAACCAAAAGCAAATATGCGACAACGTTTCAATATTTTATTCCTAATAAGAACATCTCCAAAATTTTATATCAGTATGTAAATCCTTTAATTATTTGGCAAGCTAACTGATGTTCACGTGACAGTGGTTTTTCAAATTAATTCTGTTGATCTGATCAACATCAAAAATTTAACAGAATCTCTAGGCACTTCACTTTCAAATTTTACTTAAAGCTTGCGATTCCAAAGCATTGTGTGCATAATGTGTACTGTATTTGCTGATAGTGCAGCAAGCATCGTCTACAGAATCAATGAAGAACACATAAATGTTTGCACAGTTTTATTACTATGGATAAAATTAGGTTCATCACTATGATATATTGAAACAGAAGAAACCTTCGAGGCAAGTTCGAGTTTACCATTAGTAAAAAAAATCCAGTTTACCGAAAAACAAGACATATTCTATCAAGACAACATAATTACGACTAAATACTACGAATGAATCATATTACGGATTAATTCAACAAAGAACTGAATTGCTAGAATATTTCACTAGAATTATTTCACGAAAAACACTTTTCGTTAAACAATTAGAAAATAATTAAAATAAAAAATAACCCAAATTGGAATCATCCAGGGATACAACGATGAGTTTATTAAACTTGAAAGAAAATATACTAAAAATAAAGTCGTAAGTACAAATTCGCTTTCCCATTTTAGTTTCATCAATTTAAATTTTTAAGAATTTTTTAAAATAGTATCCCTATACACCGCGCTTATATTATTTAAAAAAAATAATTTTTCTGCATTGCTTATACTATTTTATACAATATATATGTTGTTGTTTTATACACTAATATTTTTTAGTAAAATGTTTTGACATCATGATATCTACGATCCTCCTAAAGAAAATAAAGTGACAAATAAGTGACATTGAACTTCACAAAGATAGTTGAAATATTCCAGCAAGAAATTTTTAAAACTAACATTGAAAATGATTGATTGGCATTGATAAAAATTTGTACGTGATTCTAGGGTAAGCTTTTATTAATTATATAATACTTTCTCGTTTTTTTATTTATTTTTAACATATTTTAAAGTCTCGTTTTTTCTATTTATTAGGTAGATTAGTTACACAATATAATTTAAGACTTATTTTGACGTAATTTTTTAAATTTAGATATTTTTAAATTATATACGCATGTTAAATACATACATAATTATTAAATGAATGTAACTTAAATGAAATAATTACCTATTTTCATTTGACTTTATTTTTTATTAATTTTATTAACTAATAAAACACGACGCCTAATAGTATTAATATTCCAAGACATACGCAGTTTTTGCAGGTATTATCATGAACCATACAACAAATATCGCATACAAAACTACACCAGCGAAACGCACACAATATTTTTCACACCTCTTTTACAGGAATTTCCACTCTATTTTACTTTATACCTGCAATGTTTTCTTTAATTTTAGTTCTACGCTGTCACCAACACACGCCATTGATTTTTTACATTTTCTCTTTTCAAATATGTTTTTAAGGAAAAATTAAGGTTAAAGTCCACTGAATATACAGAAAATTGTAAAATCATGCATTAACTTCAACAGCAAAATAACGTTTTTATTCCGAATATCTATGGTACTTTGAATTCCATCTGGTAGCGCAATACTTTAGACCTTTTAATTTTAGATCGTTCATTTATTCTTTAAAAAGGTTTGAACGAGAATATAATGGAACTAGGGATTGCCGCTTTCTTCTAATTGCAAAACTTGTTCTCTTTGCGAATTCTTAGCAATTACCATTAATGGCAACATAGTTGATATTTCCTCGGGGGTTGTATTTGCCAGATGTGATCACGTCCAAGAGACGTAAGAACTTCATAACGATTAATTCGTGAAGACGCGATTCGTTCAGTGTCATCATCTTTCTCTTATTCAGTTTATTTTACTATGTTGAGTATTCAGAGTATTCCAGTTTTCTCTTTTTATTCCCATTTATTATTTATAAAATCGCCATATATTATTTTATATTTATTAGTATATATTTATTATATTATACTTATTATCTTCTGTTTGCTATTGTTTACTCATTCTCATCTACTTATTTATTTATTTATCCATTTATTATTATTTATTTTATTTTAATCTATTAGATCACTTCTTCGAATCGTCCTATATTCCTCATAATTCTTAAATTATGCTAAATTAAAAAAAACTTTTATGGCTGCACTTGCAAATATAAATTATAACTATTTTATAACCCAGAAACTAACGCCACAAAGTGGCCACAGTTACTGGTATGTAGTTATGATTTATGCTACGCCCCCAAAAGTGGTTTCTGCTGGCTCTTGGTGGCGACATATCTATCGTGTGGCCTTTGACTTTATCCCGTGTACGCATTGCACGTTCATTATAGCTGGAGTTAGAGAAGCGATTGCACAATGACAATAGTACGGTTTATTTATATATTTGAGAATTTAGTTTAATTCTAGCGAAGCCTATTAACCTGGGTGGTAGGATCTCAGGCGTCAGTTTCCTTGATCTCATTGCACGTCTATTAATGTTAGTGTTCGGGTACGTCGTGTGTTATCTTCCCTTCGTACCGTGTGCACTTGTCATACGTCATCCTAGCATAGATTAGCATTGCTATCAGTTACCGTTATTGTATGTTTTATAATAATTGTCCGCCAATGTTACTGACTACTATGGACTGAGTTTGCTGTTGACCATCCTGGTTATTCTATCACTGTTATTGCCTACCATTGTCATCCTCTTTTATTTAAATTATCAATACCATCCATTATCACACAAGCTTCTCTTGATCATTGCTCTTGATCTCGCTTATTTGATTTATTTATTTTGCCATTTATTGAGTAACTAGTTGTTATATCATTTAATTTGATCTCTGTTTTTTAAGACATCAATTTGCTTATTATTGTAACCCTACATTTCGTCGATGTTTGTAAGGATTCCATCGCACAATGGAACTGCACTTGCACTTGTTTTATCAGGTATTGTAACTAAATTGTTAGGAGGTAGTTGAGTAGCTCATTCAGCGGTAAAGTTCTCATTGAACATGAAAACTAATGAAACTTCAACTTGCAACCTTTCAGAAAATTATGAGATGGCCAAACTGTTGCAGCAACGCAAATTAATCGTTTATAATAAATTCATGATGGTACAGAAAGATATATGGAAGCATTAGACTACACGATGAAAATTTTACGTCATTGGTACGTCATTCACAAATTTACAAACGTGACAAACAATGGGCGTTGGTCCATTAAAAACTCCCTGACATGGGCGGTATGTTAGGTGTATTAAAGAACCTTAAAATAATACAACATACTTTCAACCAATTAAGACAAAGTCTAAATGTATTCAAAATACAGAATCTAGAATATATCACCTTACCTCAATAGCCCTAGAAACCTAGAAACCTACCCATAATACTCGATCGCCACGTATGCAATTTTAAATTTTTCGAACATGTTAAACACATAAACGCACAGTCCCATAAATGCGTTGACATTTTGCGAAGCACTCATCCTTTTATCTTTTACGCTACTGTTTTTCGGGCTTGGATACATGAAAACAATTCTTCCCAAACACAATCCTGAATGACCATGCTCTTCCTTAATTCCTATTAACCTACCAGGTTGTATTTCGGACTTAGTTATCGTTTATCTACGTGGTGCAATGTTCAGCTGGATGGATCATTACTATTATCCCATTATTGTTGAAGCCCTATAAAACCCATTTGAATTGTCTCTCCGAAGGTATAATGAATTATATGCCCTTTGTTGGCCTATTATTAGGACCCGCTAAAAAAAGATACTGTTCTAAACAAAATACAATTCGAATATTACTTAAAAAATAGTTTTTCGCCATTGTGTTCTCTCTATAAACATCGTAATAGCACATATCCCTTTTTACCTTTCTAATTTTCAAAATATTTTAAATCCATTTAACGGATACATTTCAAAAACAAACCATTAATAACCTTTATGGCTCTTTTAATAAACTCAGCGTTTTTACGATACATTATATCTATATTCCTATTCGCAATATTTCGTTCTTTTTAATTTTTCTCATATTTCCTGTTTTATTATATTTAGGCAAAAAATCATCAGATTTTTGTGTCAATTCTAAATCCCTATTTATTCTTTGTTTTAACAACAATTTACGCCAGATAATTCCTTTTACTTCGCCTAATATTTTTCGCAATCACTAAAAGGAATGTCACCAAGAACTTCAGAACTAATCTTCTACCCTCGTATTACATGTACTCAACTTTATTTTCTCAACACATGATAATTTATCAAATACTCGACCTGAGGTTGTCATTATAACTATCACCTGAAAAGTCCTATGAGATAATCACCTTAGCGGCAGTATCTTGTAAAGGCGATCTTAAATCATTAAACTTCTATATTTGTCAAAGAAAATTGTTGTAATATGTGAGACTATTAAACTTGGTTCGATTTCTAATTATACTTTAGAGTCGCTATCAAATTTTGGCAAAGAAATAAGAGGTAATTTTAAACTGTATTCACAAAAGTGATAAACGTTATTGTGATTACAGGAAATTCTAAAATTGAATTTATGTATAACAAACACTTATCTCTTTAAACATATACACTCTCCAGTTCAGTCTCAGGTGCATACAACTTCAATTTCTCTTGAACGCCATCAAAGACTTTTATAATTAATTCAAGATAATTAATTAAAATGTTCTGAAGCTCGCAGAGCTTAAAGTAATTTAATTTCACAGTATTTATTATCTGCAATATGCAGAAATTTCTTAACTAAAGCAACATATTTTTCCCAATTGTTTCGCTATTTGGTATTTATTATATATTCTGCATAAAATTACCCATGTCATACTACAGTAATCAATCAAAATATCTAAAAAACCAATTACCGCAACATCCAGGACTTTGTAACGACGATCTATGATAATTAAACTTTTGGACTGACAAAAAAAATCGTTTTCAATTATAAAAATATTAAATATATCTCGATATTCCATCCATTCTTTAGATTCACCTTTAAACTTTTGCAAATAAATTAGAGGTAATTTTAACTTGTAATCGTTATTGTTGTGATTACAAGACATTCTGAAAGTGGCCTTATTACCTGACAGAAACCTTTTAATTTACTGTTTCCCATTGAACATTATGTCATAATAGATTTTCTCAATGTGGCTTTTGTCCATCTATTTCTCTTTATCTATACCATTCTAATCAATTTTGCGCTTCCTCAAATTTCTCAAAACCTAACTCATTATAATTAAAAATTTCGTTGAGTTCGAATTTTATATAATAATACCTTCTAGTACTATTTAAAAAAATTTTAGGGGTTTGGGGATTTAAATATTTTTTCAACAATGTTTTAGCGATACGTAAGCCTCCTGATTCTAAGCCACTCTTCTTTCTCACCGGGTGATGCCACGATGAAAGAAATATAAACCAAAATAATATCATAAAACCTTGTAACTATTACATCTCTATTTTAAACAAAGGGATAGGGTATGTTAGTCGTTATAATTAAAAATTTCTTTGAGTTCAAATTTTATATAATAATACCTTCTAGTACTATTTAAAATATTTTGAGGGGTTGGGGGATTTAAATATTTTTTCAACAATGATTTAACGATACGTACGCCTCCTGACTCTAAGCCACTCTTCTTTTTCAGCGGGTGATGCCATGATGAAAGGAATATAAACCAAAATAATATCACAAAACCTTGTAACCACTACATCTCTATTTTAAACAAAGGGATAGGGTATGTTAGGCTTATCCGCTTGCTTCTTTATACATGCTTTCTAACTTCGAATGTGCTGAACTGAGATTCTTCAACAACACCGCCTTTTTCGGGTCAATTCTTTTCAAGGACCAAACATTTCTATTTGATTTCCCAAAAATACTCCAGTATCTGCCAGTATCTGCCAATTTCAATGAAGTTCAAAGGGACAAAAATGTCCCTTTTGTTGGTGTTAATAACTTGATTCACTTGCTCCTTGGTTGCACAGAACTAGGGATTGTTTCGATTCGGGGTAAGCCAGTGGTAGTAAAAATCCCTAAAAAAAGGTACGCTACTCATTAAATACAAATTCATAAACGTAACCAACAATGACCGTTGGCTCATAAAAATACTCTCTAAAAATGTCCAGTTATATCACTATCAAAGCCAGTCGACGAACTTATGGATGTTTGAAGTCATTCACTTTATGGAAATACCACAAAACAGTCATATTAAATATGAGCACCCCAGTTAAACTGCAGAACAACAGTCTTGGAGAAATAATTTTCGACACATTGCTGGATACATTACATTACCTACCAATTATTATCGCTGATATTACCGAATAAAGAACGGAACTCATCGAAGTTGTGTACCAAAACATTGCTCAAAATTCTAAATATCTTGTTTGATTGAACAAACGTGTTTTATTGACTTCATAAAATGTTGACGTTAACGAAATAATTTGCAGATTTAAGATAAGATAGCTGTTGAATTTATGACGTACAAATCGGTTAATTACGGATTACGGTAGGTTACTAACGGAACCAAAAATGAACCATCCAATATTATTTATTTACTCGCAAGAAAACAAAACTTGCAATACTGTGTATTAAAAGCTCTAAAATAAACACTATGTTTTTGAAATAATTTATATTTTATTACTTATTCTAGTTCGAGTTGAATATTCATAGCTAAGAGACAACAACGTCTGTCGGGTCAGCTAGTATACAATAAAACACTAATAGGCCTAACTGAGAAAACTTATAAATAGACGAAATTAGTGTATTTATAATGCGTCAAACGAATTTCAATTAAATTGGCATTCAATAATTTCATTTTGTTGGCCGGATGTATGATAAAATACAATTATTAAGTCCAGAAATATTTAGAAACATTTTATACCGTAACGCAGGAATATGAAATATAACTTTACGGAGCTTGAAACACGATGAAAAAGAAATACCTAATTGAAGGATATGAAAAAGAATATTTCATTTCAGAATGTATTTTAAAATGATATATTCTAAAATATATTCCCTCTTAAATAGTACAGTACGAAATCGTATATTGTGTATTGTGTATAAACAAAAGCTTAAGATCTAATCATCTAACAAGGAGTCGGATGTTTTCTAGAACAGTCTTTTAAGCTGGTCGCTCGCCAATCAGTAATCTTAATGTCAATTCCTCAAAAACAAATAATCCCTAATTCGTAAGAACCTCTAAATATAACAAAATAATCATTTATCAATAAGAATTCATGAAATAAGGCTTGATACAATTAATCAATAATGTGTTTATATTTAATTAATAAATTTTGTCTGCGAAAAAATATTTACTGTGAAATACATGGAATGAACAAATATTATAAATATTGATCTTTATTTTTTATAAAAACTCCAAACCAGACACATATAAAATAAACTCGAAATTTTGCATAAAGCAGAACAAAAATATTATTTGCTTCAATCAAAACCGAATACATGCAACAATGGTGATATAACATGTAACAAGCTTCAACTTCAACTTATGCAATTTATACGTCCCCATATTATTTAAGGATTTATCCTCTAACTCTTAACCGTTGAGGATTTCTGTCTTCCGTCACATATCCTCTGCAACAGTATACACATACATCTGATTATTTTGTATAAAAAAATATGTGAAAACATTGTACGTGCCGGATTAAAATGCAGCCACCTCGAAAGTGCACTCTTTCAATATATATATATATATATATATATATATATATATATATATATATATATATATATATATATATATATATATATATAAATTGTATAATAGACAATATATGTAAGTAAATATTTTAAAAATAACAAACTAAAATTAGGCACTCAAAAATGTTCTAAAGAACATAATGTGAGTCGCCAGGAAAAGAGCTTACTGAATCGTATGTTTACGTTAAATAACAAAGGGCAAATTACAGAGAGAAAATGATATTTACTTAGGTTTTATTGTCCGAGGAAAACATTTGTAGAAACACCAAGAAAAATAGTATGTGTGTCCTAGCTAATAGAGAAGAAAATAACAATATTATTAAATTAGAGATCATTATTTATTGGGCAAGGCATGGTAAAAAGATAATACACCGTTCCTAAATCTACCATTCATACATATACGGCTCATAGATAATTATGAAAAAAAAATTACTATTAAAAATTTTAATTTAATTTTATTTTTTTTATTAAAACTTATTTTAAAAATATGTATTTGACTGTGTGATAAATAGATATATTGATTTTTAGGGAGAAATTATGATATTTTTTAGTCGCCTTCAAAAAAGTAGTATTTTTTTATGCATGTTCATCGATTTCTCTGTCAACTGTGGACTGATTTTTAATTTTTTTTTTTTGAAAGAGTGCACTTTCGAGGTGGCTGCATTGGAATCCGGCACGTACAATGTTTTCATATATTTTTTATACAAAATAATCAGATGAATGTGTATAATGTTGCAGAGGTGATGTGACGGAAGACAGAAATCCTCAACGGTTAAGAGTGAGAGGATATTTCTTTAAATAATATGGGGACGCATAGATTGCATAAGTTTAAGTTGAAGCTGATGATGAAAGCAGTGACCAGCCTGACATACCCTTCAGGCGTTTTTGTGGGGTTTTAGTAAGGGTTTGCCTACCGAGGCCATTCAGTCCATTTAAAAAAAACAGTTGAAGCAAAAACTTGACTTAACGCCAAATTTCCGGACGCTGCCCCAGGAAAATCTACCATCAAAGATTAGTATACACAGTGGACGCCAAAAAGAGGTTTTACCGACGAAAACATTTAAAAATCCACAAAATGATTTTGAATGACCGTAAATTGAAACTGAATGAATCAGCAGGCGCTCTAAAGATATCAACTGAACCTATATATCATATCATTCACGCATATTTGGGTATGAGAAAGCTCTGTGGTGCAAAGTGGTTGCCGCGCAAGTTCACTGTTGACCAAAACAACGACGAGTTGATGATTCGGAGCAGCGTTTGTAGGTGATCAACCGTAATAAACTCGAGTTTTTGCATCGATATGTGACAATGGATGAAACGTGGCTCCATCATTTCACTCCGAAATCTAATCGACAGTTTGAGTGAATTGCACACGATGAACACGCTCCAAAGCGTCGGAAAACGCAACAGTCCACTAGCAAGGTTATGGCGTCTGTATTTTGGGATGCGCATGGAACAATTTTCATTGACTAACTTGAAAGAGGAAGGGCCATCAACAGCGACTATTACAAAGTGTTATTACATTGTTTGAAGGACAAAATCGCCGAAAAACGTATTCTCCAGATCTGGCCTCCATTGACTATTTCCTGTTCTCAGATCACAAAAGAATGCTCGCTGGGAAGAAATTTTCGTCGAATAAAGAGGTGATGGCTAAAACTGAGGCCTATTTTAAAGCAAGTACAAATCGTACTACAAAAATAGTATTGAAAAGTTGGAGAGGAGGGTCGCTATAATCAGTGTATCACCCTTGAATGGAATTATGTTGAATAAAGAAACTAATTTTGCCAAACAAATATGTTTTATTTTGGTAGGCCGGGGACTTTTCAATTGACCTGCTATAAGGCATTAAAATACAGCGGTTCATCTAATGGTTTATATTATTGCCAGTAAAAAAGTAAAATTTCCACAGTTGGTCCTACCACCTAATCAATTACTCTCATTAGTTTCTGGAATATGAAGTGCCTCTAGCAACTACTTGACTAATATTCAAAAATAAAATAGTTTCATATCCTCTTTCAAGGTATTACACCATAAAAGTTTTAATAACATTTAAATAGTCAGAAATAAGTTAACAAAATTTTAAACAATTGCAGATACCAGGATATATTAATAACTCACTGGGAGCGCTGTAACAAATATCTATATCATCGTTTCTTACAAATTTATTTTATAGGATTTGGGAACATTTAGTCAAAATATCAATATATTTCAGTCAGAGATAATTTGAAAGATAGTTGTAGATGATATGATCTTCACCGGGTTATCTAGTCAATATTAAAAAATATAAAATTACTAAAAACAATAAATAAAACCAAACAAATATAAATAGATATAAGTTACATCTGTAGAAATATATAAATTTAATTTTAATATATATAAAAATATAATTTTCATAAATAATAAAAAAATATTCGTTTATTAACGATAATTAACAATGTTTAAAATATTGCAAATATAAAACCCTGAGTTTAATAGGCAATAGTATTAAAGTTAGCATATATGCTATCAAACGTTAAATTTACATTACATAATTTATTCGAAAGAAAGATAGAAGTCCTAAAAAGGCAACCTATAGAGAATAACCATAAAGGTCAACGTAAAAAGGCTAATATTTCCATAAATATAACAAAGTCTTAATTAATTTTCCTCAGTTATTTATGTATACTAAAGTGAAGATAATATTAATTTTTAATAAAAGCTAAAAATATTAATACAACTATAACTCACCATAAATTACAAAACCAATCGACTTAACATTTATTAAAAGCTTCATAACCAACAATTACTGTGTTAAAAAATGTATTAATGATTGTCTAACATTCATATTGTTATCAAGCCGTATTATACTATTATATTTCTCTATTAAAATTAAATTTCAATACTACTTCATTAAGTTAATATTGCATTATATTTATGATCAATAATATATTATAGTAAACATTGCATTATCAGTAGGTATTAATATTACGCCTGTAGATTGTATATATCATACAAAATATTTTTATCGTATGAACACAATACGTATCGTAACTTGATAAATATACCTCACTTGCAAAAAGGAAAATATTAATACGCCTTAAATATAACAGATCAATTGAAAAGTCCCCGGCCTACCATAGTAAAACATTTTTTTTTTGGCAAAATTAGTTTCTTTATTCAACATAATTCCCTTCAAGGGTGATAGACTGATTATAGTGACCCTCCAACTTTTCGATACCATTTCTTGTAGTACGATTTGTCCTTTTTTTCAAAATAGGTCTCAGTTTCGTCGATCACCTCTTCATTCGACGAAAATGTCCTTCTAGCGAGCATCCTTTTGAGATCCGAGAACAGCAAATAGTCGCTGGAAGCCAAATCTGGAAAATACAGTGGATGAGGAAGTAATTCGAAGCTCAAATCATGGAGTTTTGATACGGTGCATTATCTTGGTGAAGCAGCACTTTCTTTTTCATCAAATGCGGCCGTTTTTCGGTGATTTCGTCCTTTAAACGGTCCAATAACGCTATGTAATAGTCGCTGTTCATGGTCCTTCCTTTTTCAAGATAGTCAATGAAAATTATTTCAAGCGCATCCCAAAATAAAGAAGCCATAACCTTGCTAGCCGACTGTTGCGTTCTGCCACGCTTTGGTGCGAGTTCATTGTGTTCACTAGGATGACTGTCGATTGAACTTCGGAGTGAAATGATGCAGCCATGTTTCATCCATTATCACATATCGACGAAAAAACTCGGGTTTATTACGCTTGATCATCTTCAAACACTGCTCCGAGTCATCAACTCGTCGTTGTTTCTGGTCAAAAGTGAGCTCGCGCGGCACCCACTTTACACAGAGCTTTCTCGTACCCAAATATTCGTAAATGATATGATGTACACGTTCAGTTGATTTCTTTAAAGTGTCTACTATTTCATTCAGTTTCAATTTACGGTCTTTCAAAACCATGGTGGAATATTTTTAATGTTTCATCGGTAACAACCTCTTTTGCGAGTCCAGTTCGTTCACCGTCTTCGGTGCTCATTTCACCACGTCTAAACTTAGCATATCAATCCTTGACGGTTTTATTCAGAATAACAAAAGTTGCTTCACTCAAAATACCATAATTCACAAACTACTGATCCCGCAGCTGTCAAATATATACACGCATCTTTTGAGGGTTAGGACTAACTAAAAACATATGGATTTAACTCTAGATGGCAATGTGTCCGGCCGGGGACTTTTCAATTGACCTGTTTGTAAAAATTCCGATACACTTGCGTTCGATTTTGCAATGGTCTTCAAGTTTATGTGCCAAAATATGTTTAAGTATTTAGAAGTATTTAATAAAATTTGTGATATGTATTAAATTTATATTTATACTACGCATATAAAATATTTCATACTTCAACATTTAATTTATCATATATTAATATATCATAATATATTCTATTGTTTCACACAATTATCACAAAAGTTTTAGAAATAGGGTTTATTTACCTATGTATTATTATATAAATTAATATACTTTAATTGTTATATATAATATATATAACATAATATACATACATACAAATTCAGCATAAAATTAGATTTACTAATTCAACCTTTAAAAGCTCCTATACACAAAATAACCATTATATATTCTTTATTATATTCATAAATTCAGTATTCCTTAATAAAACAAAATGTTGACAGTTTATGTTGCTCAATTAAAGCAATACAATTTGTAATACCGCAAGGCAGCACTTTCTCTCGAGCGATAGTTACTACTGTTGACATTTCTGAAACTGCTTTTCACTCGTTATTGTCATGAATACAATATAATTAAATTAATTAGAATAATGATTGTTATAAAATTGAAAATAATAATGTCCATTACTTTTAGGTTAAAATAAAATAAAAGTTTTTAAAACATCACCTGAAACCTAAGAGCCTATTTCAATATTTAAATAATATATCTTAACCGGATTGGTGGCGCAGTGGTAAAGGCGATGGGACGGTCCTCTTACGGCTGCGATAGCCGCGGGTTCGAATCGTGCTGGGGCATGGTCGTAAATTTATGTTTGTGACTGTTTAAAATTTGTGAATGTTCTAGGCAAGAGTGCAAAATTCGACAAGGAAAATGATCCCAGTCACGCCAGTAACCAGGCTGTGTAAGACCGGATGTCGTCTGGGATGATATCTAAGTCAGTCACTCGCCAGTCGGTAGGCTTAATGCTGAGGATCGTGGTTCGGAGCCCACGTTAAACTTTAAGCCCAGTCCAGATAAACCCATAGTTAGTAAAAGGAGACTTCAAAATATATTTTAAAAAAAATATATATCTTAATATGTAGTACTATGGTACACCTTTTATAATGATCGTTAGAGCAATTAGAAATATTATTCATTTAACTTATCTATATATAATAATATACATTAATATATATTAATTATCTAATAAATATATATTCACAAAACTTCAGTATAAAGTAGTTTTAGATATAAACAATTTTATAATTTATATATAAAAAGTGCTGTAAACAAACAAACCATTATAAACAGAGAAGGATTAATTCCGATTAAGAATTAATGAACACATTTGGAGGACACCATTATATCTAGTTCTCAGAGAATTAGTTCTTTTTAGTTATCGTTTGTTTATATTAAATCCCAATTTCAGTTGCCATTTAATTGTTATTTCTTATTATACCTTAATAAAAAAAATTAATCAGTCATTTAACGCTCTATTGAGGTAATTAAATATATCATACTGTGAAATAGTGCATTCTCTCGACCGATACTTTACAGTAAAAAATTTAGTAAAATATTATACTCTAAATAGATTTTACCTTAGCGTTAATTTAATTTAAAACTAATAAAAAAATATAAATAATTGGGAAATAGCGTAGATGTTAATAACTACTCTATAATAAATGTCTGCCTTAACAAAAATTACTTTCATATACTGATAAATACTAGTATAATTATAAATAATGTATAATTTTAACTTGTATAATTAATGTTCTATTAAAAAATATATATAAAATTTGAATAAAATCAATATAATATGTAGATTTGTAATACAAGCTCATTATATATGAAATCTCTAATTTTAAAATTTGTAACTGAATTAAAACTTTTTAAACACTTTTGAAATCATTAATAAAAATGTTTATTAATTTTTAGTTTAGAAAATTTAACTACGATTGCGAGCTCAGGTTCATCTGTGAACTAAATTTTGCTGTGTTGTAAATATATTAGTTCTATATATGTATAACAACATATTAATATATTTATTTAAATATATTTAAAAATATTAAAATAAATAAGAAATACATAGTTTCTCAAGAACTTAAATATTTAATCTTATATTAGAAAATCATAATCATAATATATATGATTCTGATAAACCGTTTATTATAACTTCCTATCATTCATGATAATGGTTTTTTATTTTGTATAATTCGAAGAATACTTCATATGTATCAACAATCCATTAAAAAACGTATTTTACTTACCTAGACTCGTTCAATTAACTGCACACAAAACACTAAAGGGATACGATGTTACAACCACTACGGCGCGCTCACCAATGAAAGCGAAACTGAGATGTACTCTCAAACTTCTGGACCAGAAACTATGCGCATGAATCAACAGTTGGCCGCTTCGGAAATTCGGCGTCATTCAGACTTCAGACTGAAAGAAGCTGAACGTAAACAGTCCCAGTATTGCCGTATTAATAATATAGAGCCGTACAACGTACACAAACATTTCAAAACAACTCCATATATAAAATAGCCTAGTTAACATTAAAATTAAATTAACGATAATTTAATTCAAAAAGGGTAAACATAAAACAGCGACGTTGTTTTAGAGCAAATTTATTATGTTTTATATACCACACAATTTACTGAAGCAATATATCCCAGTAAAATTATTAGTAAATAAATATTAAATTTGCATGTCGTGTTCTTGTCCCTTTCGATATCGTCATCTGGCGACTAGATAAATCACAGTGATTTTGTGGCGTCAATTTGTAATAAGATAAGCAAATAAATTGATATGCTGACAATGCTTGGACGTTTGGTTGTCGCAGTTGTTAAGGAGACATGACGGTCCTCCTGCTACTGCGATTTATATCATGGAGGTATATTATATTCCTGATTGTAATTGCAAATGACTCTAGAAAATAGTAAATTATAAAATCTGACAAGGATAACAGGCTGTTTACAATTAAGTCTTCTGGAATTCAAAGGCCAGGTAGGTCCAGTCCAGATTAACTCTAGTTGGTAAAAAAGAAACTTTGAAATATGATTTTAAATTTAAATTTAATTTTCTGCAACGCCTCGAGGCTGAAGGAATGCAAACTATTAATAATTATATTCTATTCACTACATCATATAAATTTTATAGATCTATATATAACGACAAGAAATGTGAGTTAGTGGAACCTACGATAATTTACCAATCAACAAAATGCAAACGAGTAAAGCCTCAAGAATGAATTTATTCAGGCCGGGGGGATGAAATGGAGAGAGGAAAAAAAGCAGAGTTTAAGAATGAGGTATTAATCCCCCTCAAATCCTCTAATGGGAAGAATCGGAAGCCAGAGAAATAGTCAGTAGCACCGAAAACCATCGGCCCTGAGTATAAATTCATTAGACTTAACTAGGTTAACAGATGGTTAAACAGCATCATATACAATTTGCATAATATAATCAGTTACTAAACTACAGTTACTTAATCGTCTAACGATGACCTCGTCATCGCTGTTTGAATTTAGAGAATATAGAGAAAATATGTTATAGCTAAATTTGGAAAAATAAAAAAAATACTTAATGGTTTGCATTTTCAGATATTGCAATTCTGTCAACTTAAAAATTCCTATGTGAGTCTTCAGGAATTTAACTTTCACTAGTGTACCATAGTCTGGCAATTATTGTGATTAATCCACACGAGTACTAAGATTACTATATCAGATAGTACAAATGTTGCAGTAAAAATATGCTACAAGTAACTGAATGACAATTAAAATTATAAGTTCAGTGAATTGGCATATATTAGAAATAGTGTTTTTTAATGAAGAATTATTATATCAGTTGATTACCAGATTATAATGATATTGATTTTACGGTTCATTAATACCTTAATGTTGATTAGTACTAGTCAGTGGCGACTAACTTATAATTTGTCTCTACAGTGACTTAAATCTAGATACTAATCTAGGCAGCCTGATTGGCTCTTAGTATTTAATAAAATAAAAGTTAGTTGCAGTTAATTCGGTGTTTTCTCCATTTAGTACCCTTTACTATATAGGATCATATGGCTTAGTTCTCTTGAGCCTGCATCCTAGTTCGGAGTTATCCAAGAGTTGCAGCACTTCGCTGTTAACATGGAAGTGGAGTATTTCTTCCGAATCTGAAAGTCCAATACTACCATAATGCTACCATAATACGTTTACTATTCATATTTATTGATGTATATGTTATGAACAGTTTGGTTGTAAGTGAATACAATATGCACAGATTTGCTCTCGTTGATTTCTATTCTTCATGTTTGGGCCAACTCAATTATATTTTTACTTGCGTAAAACTATGGTCCCCAGTACACCAAAACACTGCCTGGCGATACAGCTGCTTTCGTTTCTTTCATTGTTAAGTAAGCTTTTAGTTTAATTTTAAACATTCTGGCTAAGATGTAGGAGTTTAAGAGTTGAACGAATTGCTTCCGTAATATTTTATGGAGTTTATGCTATAGTCCCTTAGGCTAGACTTTCTCAAAGTATTAAATTTTTTCTATAATTGGTTTTAACTTTTTTCACATGAGTTTCTCAAATACTTTCGATATTACTGGTACTGGTTTATAATTACCTTTCTTGGTAGATTTTTTAGCACTTATCCAATTAAAATCGTAACGCGTTTCTTTGGATTGTTGGCATTTTTTATATGTTCGAAGACATCTTTTGACATAACAACTTTATTCGGAAAGTTTCCACACTCGCTGATCAGTAGATTATGTTCAAGCTCACTTTTATTTGATTTATTCTAAATCGGCGGCAAGTGCTTCAGTTTATTGTTGATTATTGCATGCCCAATTTGTCCCTAGTTCTCTTGTAGGTGAACTGTACAAATTTGATCGCTTTCGATTTTTATTGGTTCTTTAGGATTGTATTTTTAGTGTTTCCAAATTGTCTATTTCCTTTTCATCTATTAGACCTCGCAGTTACTTATTTAGGAATTCGCTTTTAATTTCCAATATTTCGCTTTTAAACCTTTGCATTATGTTCTTTAGCCTATATTTATTTTCACGTATTCTATTTTATTACAATTTGTTTCGTAGTTTTCGTTCTAGAGCTACCATTTCTATGATACTCTAAGAATGACTTAGAAATTATTTCCACAAATGAAAAAAGATGTTGAAAAGAAAAAATCGTGCATTTTCATTGATGGAAATCTTTCTTCAAACTACTTCAGTGCAAAATACCGGTGCCTAATATATTTTCCAAAGGAGATATTGGATCTTTTTAGGCTTTTATAAGAGAAAGCTGCAAGACACATATTAATTTTATTTCTACCCTCGTCAAAATACTCTTTATTTTTTTATAATATTGGATTGGGGAAAAATATATGCTATGTTTTTTTCTTTTTATTTTCACGGCGGAGTTATTCATACACATTTAAAATGGTTAATCAATGATATGCCAGTTTAATTGTTAACATTTTACCAATGTTTTTCTAAAAGAACAATTGCAGTTCTCTAGAACCAATTAATTTTCACAAGAAATTTTAAATTAAGTTTTACACCAATATGGTAGTTTTGTAATGACATATGTTCGAACAACTAATGTTGGGCGAACAACATAAACAAAAAGGTTAATAAAGCTTATCTTGGAATCTACGATCCTTTTCTAACATTATTGTCATACATGATCCATTTTTCATATCCAGTAGTCATATTTTCAAAAAATCACGCAATGTACATTCGTCGATTCACAAATGAACAATCAGTTAATTTCTTTCTTCACTATTAATTCATTCGGACGTATAGAAACTCTTTTGGTATCCAATTTTATGTAAATAGTCTTATTCAATAGTATCTATGGTAGATATATAATTGCATATCTATGTCACGAGATCGAGTAGTTGATATCACGATATACTTAAATATGCCACTTAAATTAGCAGTGTCATAATTACTCATCACCACATCCCTTACTTTACAGAGTGACTACTAACTATACAGAATACTAATATACGGCGTTTTTTCTCCACTACATTACAGTGCTTATTATTATATTTTCTTTGCAACTTCATGATTCTAATCGTTTAGCCAAGATATTCCAGATCTTTTCAAAAATAAATGCATGTAGAAAGTGATAATGATCATCATCTGCTTTGCATCCACGATTTTCAAATTAGTTGTACCACGATAATCATTTCCTCGTTAATTTTGAACACCTAATTGCAATCTTTCTTAGATTTAGTTGGCTTTGATTTAGCTCACAATTATTGAAATATTATAATAATTAATTATAAGTTAAAATAATTCAATTATTATTATATTAACTGCATTATAACAGCAATTAGGGCACTAAAAATTTGAATTTATTCCATAGTATTTAAACGAGTTTTCATAATAGTTTAGATAAGATAAATATCTGATTTTATCAAAAACCAATTTGACTTGCAAATACTTGAAAAATCCTTTAAATTAACATTTTTCGTATACTAAAACACATCCAATATAGACGTCCATATTCAACTAAACACATTTGAATAACAAACAAACAACATAACACGTCTTTTGTTGTCTTTATCGAGATTCTAAATCGGCCATTTAAAAACGAGGCACGCTTTTTTGTGTACAGTAGTATAAAACAATATTGCGTTAATCGACTTCGTGAGGCTCGTTGGAAACGAAATTCAAATGGCTTAACTTCTTATAAGGTTGCGTTTTTTGTTCTATGAATATTTATCGGACGATGGTGTGCGTCAGTGTCTAAGTAAGTAACTAGATGTTGCATAGACAGAATCAATACATCCATATTATCCTTAATGTAAAAAGGTTGTAAAAAAATCTTTAAATTTTCATAATTTATTATAATATGATACTCTTTATTTTGTGTAAGTTATATAAAATATATTATTGTTGAAATTCATTGGTTTATTTGAATTTACAAGTTACAAATACCTTGATTTTTTTCTACTATGTGACGTACAAATAAATGTTAAGCTCGAAAAACAATTGGGACATCAAATTTGTCATGACATTTGGTACAGATAAAGCATAGCTTTTCATTTTAATATTTCACTATAGATTTGTTAGAAATCTATAATGACTACAGTAGTAAAATATAAAAATATTTATTTCTGTTATAACATATTTTACTTATAGTGGAAAACTAAACAAAGAATGCATGATATAATCGGTTCTACTGCAAACCTATAAACTTCTTTGGATTATATATTAACCAGAATTGTTCATATATTAGAACAAAATAGGAGGAAACACAACAAGGAGGTAAAGATGTAGACATTATGACAAAATGAAAAACTTATATTTATTCATAATTCAAGTCATTAGAGGACCATACGTACTGACAATACATAAAATAATAGTTAACAAAAGATACAAATGCAGTAAGAATGAGGATGAATATAATAGAACACTTTTATTTCTCTAATTGATATTTTAATTGATAGCTTTATAAAGTGCAACCATGTATAAATAAATGTATACAAATCTAGCTATTACATACTATAAAAAATCAGACTGCCAAGGATGCCAACATGTAAATAATTTCTATGTGATAGATCTATTTCCATGTAAAAGCCTCTCTGTATACGAGCACTTATTAATGTTAACCTTAATTTTTTCGATAAAAAATTGTACTAAATTCAAGTTATTCATACTGTAACTCCATTTATCTATATACAATTTTCACGAACCATGTCTAACTGGCTATTCGTTGACCAAAATTGATTATAAACTACACCACACTAAATAATAAATATTTCAAAAACTTATCAATAAGCTTACATCGTATTATATGGTAAAACACATTTTTAATCTATCTATCGGATGTATTGCATGAAATAGTTTATCCGATAAAAAACGATATAGTTGACAATTTCGGTACAGATATTATTTTATAAAGATATTTAAAATATGTTTTATTGTGTAAGTTGAAAGTAATCAACTATGAATTAAGAATATTGTTAATAATCCCAATGATGATTATTTTTCTCTTTGTTACCTCTCCCTTTACAGGACCGAATTTGATAAAATGTTATGTTTGTGTCAATTGTGATTCAAAAATAGTTTATAAGCACAATTAGACCCGGTAGGTGGCTGCGATAAGGTTCTATAAATTTTCTAAAATATTTTTGGTGTCAACTAGCGAATATCTATTAGATTGACGTTTAACCAATTAAAGTAATTTTAATTAATTAATATTATATTGATATATTATTTGAAATATTAAAATTAAAACCTCCCCACTTCGACAGATCAAGCGAAACTGAACTTAATTCCCATAACACTAATATATTCATCCAGCCTCACTGATATTTGCTCCTTCATGTAGTGCGTATTTCGTTATATAGATTATGTTACGTTATATAGTGTGTGCTAATTTACAATAATATATTAAATTAAAAAAAATTAAAATGAAAGTTGATAGCGAAACAATGAACATCTTCGAGCTAGTGGGTGGAGACAACGAAAGTTATGTCTCATTCGACTATGACACCGTAATAGACCATCCGTAACTTGCACAAATCGTCATCCGCTAGATAGAAAAACAGACAAACATTGTTATTCAATTAAGAGCAAAAGTCAATCATATTGTTCTTCCCTTTTATTGTTAAATATTCCACCCGAACAACTGAAAACACCATCTGTTGGAGCAACATCTCAATCATAATTGTCTTGCCTAAAATTCGTAAATTTACTTCTTCAGAGTTTAGAATAAGGATATCATCATTTTTTACATTTTTTAGTCAGCATCAAAATTCACAACCAAGAGTATCATCAAAATTTTTGTCCCAAAATATCTGACAAATCTATTTTATTCGTGACAAGGAGCAATAATTAACACATACCATCTATACAACAACATCAAACAAATATAAGAAAGAGAAATTGTGGTAACTTTCTGACAAAGTCATAACCACTTGGTCCAGTTCTTTGGAACGAGAACACCGTGTTCCAATAAACTGCAAAACTTGTGAAGATATAATGTACTCACTATTAATGAAGTTGCAATTGTCAAGACTGACGGACCATTTAGACGTCGAAATATACGTATACAACGCAGAGATAACATGGTGCAGATGATCCAAGACTATCATCGGTTTTACAATGCTTTGTAAAATCAATCGATATCTTGGAAAGGAGATAGGTATAATTTAAACTTTAAACAAAGAAATTCAGTAACAGTTACAACATATATATTATTTATTTTTATTTTTTGTAGTTTTATTTACATGCAATCCAAAGATGAAATTAAAATACTGATGTTTTCAGAGCAAATATTATTGCATCAACATAATATAATTGCCCGAGTGTTTAAACAAGAACTAAAATCGTTAATAAACCTGATTATACATCAGTCGGTATGAAAAATTACATTTGAACCGACGCCTGTAGAGTCTGAGAGTATGTGTATATATTTTAAAACTCTAACGAAAATAGATACCAACATCTCTATAGTCTATGTTATCCAAAGACGCTGTAAATATTTTCCTTTATAATTTTATTAGTTAAAAAGGCATTCAATGTTGTCTTATACGTTCGAACGCATAAACAAACCAGCCTATCAAAGTCGTCCGTCCGTGGTAAGAGGTGATAAACTGATTAACGGTGTCTTAACGCTTTGCTTGTTTTGATAAATTTAAAATAACTTAATAAATCACTCTAAATAGTTACTTCGAACAGCAACGAGATAATGATGGCCCTTTCTTGCAAGTAAAACTGGTTACAGAAAAAATATTTTTAAAGCGTTACAGCTGCACTGAATATTAGTATGGACACGATCACTGAAATATTTTAAAAATGAAAATCACAATCTTGGATTCACCGAAAAGAAACCATCCTCATACGAAGCGGGTGACGAATCAAGATTTACTTGTTAGAACTATCAGAGATGAAATATATGAAATGTATAAAACAGTGAGTAATGTTTTCAATATAAACATAATTTAATACAATTATTTCAGATGGAACTGTCGGTCAGAAAAGTGACGAATGGAACTTCCAGACATTGCTTTTAAAATAACACAATTTTTAAAAGCATATAATAAAATTAAAAAACTTATTATTTCAGTTCGTCTATTTACATGAGGCATGGATATTTCAGAATGCGACCAACGGCCCGTTATGGCAGATGATAATAAAAATGGTGTTAAGATAACTAAAGTTGATGGTAAAAGGTAAACGTTGAAATAAAAGTTGATTAGATTTTGTTAGTCATAACATTTATTAATAATCCATTACAGAAATGTTGTGCTTTATGCTGGAAACAAGAAAAGTTAATAGCTTTAGTTTGTATGACCTCGATCACACACATTGAAGAAGAAATTGAAAAATTATGGAATCATGAATAAACATATGGTAGATTGGAAATGAACACCTTAGTTATTCACTTGAGTGAAACTTTCTGAACATAGGATTAATGATTCACTGCTGATTATTTCCAAGACGATGAGAGTGGAAACAACTAAAGGTGTGTTTATAATTAACATACGAAAATTGTAGGAAATCTTATTCTAAGAATATGAAAGATTTATGTCCATTAGACATGTGTGAATTGTTCAGAATGTACCTTGAGTATTTGCTTAAAATGTGCGAGGAGAGAAAAAATACCAACTGCTTTGCAGATATGGCAAATGCGTTAGGGATAATTCAGTGACTAATTTTATTTTAATTTAACTAATTAGCTTTACACGTAGATAATAAGCAATTTATTAATAAAAAAAATGCATAATAATGCTATTTTAATTTTATAAATGTATACTAAAAAATATTATAAAGCCTCTTAACGTTCTAAGAGCCTCAATTTTTATTCGTTGGGAAACTCACATAAACTAAATGGAAATAAAAATCTTTCAGCTTCCATAAATTAATTTACATATTAATCAATTTTTTATAGTGTATATTATAATGTATATTTATTATGAAGAAAAACTTTAAATTATTATAATATATTCTAAGGATTATTTAGTCATACATATATTAGACGGTATATTTATTCCAGAAAAATATATGTTTTTCCTTAACCATTTGGATTATTATATGGTCTGCTAACGCTTAAATCTAGATTTATACAAGTTTAAAAAAATATATTGGAACACATCCAACTATCGATAAAATAAAATCAATATTTCTTATTTGTTTACTGTGCATGGATATATAATATATTAGCATTCTATTGTTGTTCAAACACATATTATTATTTTTTAGTAATAACGAAAATAACGAAAGGCGTTCTGGAGTTATTCCAAATAAATTTGAGCAAACTTTGGAAAAATAGGCGAAAAATATTATGAATGATATAGGTTTTGGTTTTGAGAAAATAACCCTGCTTTTCCTAGTAATTTGATTATTATTATAAAGATGTTTTTGATTGGTAAATATGTATTTAATATCTATTAATTATTAATAATAATACATATAACTATATAAAAACCTCATAAAAAAACATGAAAACTCCAAGTATTTATATTTGACTTGCAATAACCTTGTTATGAAATCTGAAATAATATTTAACTTTGATTTCTATTTTATAAATGCTAATTTAAAAAAAACGTGTCATAAAAATATGAATTATTTTTCTATTTTTCATGGAAAAGTTGAAAAGTCTTTCACAACCAGTGAGAAAAGAGATGTTTAATAATAATCTCTTATAAAACAATTAGTAACAATATAAAAATATTAAGTTGGAACATTCATATTTTTCGATATATTATTGTTCGGAGCGTATATGAAAGTTGTGCAAATACTAGAAATAGCAATTGAAAAAAGCCACCCATTAATCGTACTATACTCAACAATTGATTTTTCCAAATAGACTAAAATATAAAGTAAAACTCATTAAATACAGTAATTTTTGTAAAAAGTCAATTACCTATGTTACTCTTTAGAGAGCGAACATCGCTGCAGATTCAAGGTGTTACGCCTTCATTTTATCCAAGATATCTCTACTGTGCTGTGTGCCTTATTCTTTACTTTATACTTTGAAAAGATACTAGCATAATATCTTCTTATAAGGACTGAGGCTCTTCCATCCAAATCATCTTGAACCAGTCGGTTTTATTTTTTTGTACTACTTAGCCGTTGTGTCTGAAATAATTTAAACACAGTTAACCAATATTTTACAATGTAATATTTGAAAATAAATAATTGAAAGTAAATATTTGAAATCTTTCCAGAAATATATAAATAGAATACTAAGATCGTACAAACATAAAAGTTTTATGACATATTCTTACCATAATTTTCAAACTAGTTGAGTTTCAATATTATTATTATTTTCTTCTTTATCATAACTTTGTTTATTATGTTACAGACCTTACAATAATTCCACAGTCTTTTAAAAACGCTTAGATGATACATAGTATTTTAGCAATAAACTTTGCTTTTTAGTGAAAGAACACTACACGTACCGTCAGACATTGATTCGCAAGACATTTTAAGTTCGCCATCGAATCAGAACCAAACGATGCAAAACCGTCAAATGTTTTTGGAGACCGAAACTTTCCGAGAGGAAACGAACGCGCCACGAGTTTGTTTCGATCACCGCAAACGGAGAGATATTCACCGAATCTTCGCGCATGGTCTCGGGTCTCTATGAAGTCAACAGCTTGGTTAAAGTCTTGACATAACCAGTCCAACTCGCTTATTCTTGCGGGTCTTCCCGACCAGGAATCCGTAACAGGATTCCCCTACCCGGTTCCAGGCCAAAAAAAAGAGAAAGGTTAAGGTCTTGAATTAATAATCGTTTACCAACATGACGTTGTTTGGTGGAACGTATATTTTACAGGACAATTTCATGGTCACATTCAAAGTTGTACCAAACAAGTTTTTCGCCAACATTCAAATTTGTATCTGAAATAAATTAACAAAAACTTCAGCAACTGCAGATACAAGGACAAATGTATGAAATCATTAACCTTCAGAAATTTATTTTATATGAAATCTGGATGCGGAATTTGATGGGAATTGTAATCACAATCCAACCAACGAAGCGGTTTATGAGCCAAAAACTACAAACTATATAACCAAAATGTTCAAAATAGCATTGACAGTATCACTATACTTTACTAAGCTTATTTACTTAAATTAAAATACACTGAGCCTAGGCGAACTTTAACTTCTCAAGCTCTATTTCTAACTCAACTTCTTGTACGTGAATATTTTCCCTTATATTGTCATATGGTGCCTGAGCAGAGCATATCATATTACGTAGGTTTATTGGCCCATTAATATTTAGTTATCAAGTTAGAGAAATAAGCGTCGTTGCAAAGTCCCAAACAGATCCGTTTGTCATTACTACGGAAGGGAGGTGCTATATCACACGACTAATACGCCTGTTAGGCAGCTGGTATGTTACCAGCTATCAGTACATCTAGAACCTAGTTTAAAATTCAAAAATGAAGTTATTTTAATGGTATAAGGTTTCCACTTGCCTTAATATGAGATTGAGTTGCAAATTTCGTCAGTACCGTTGATTTAGCAACTCTCCACTCCTTCACTTCTTTCCGTAAATAAATAGTTTCAAATATAGCTTAAATTTATTTTTAGTTATTCGTCATAGCTTATTTTTGCATTTCTATTATTGCATATTCTGAATTCAGATTTTAATTCAATCATTAATTATCAGTTTTCATTAATAACAACCACGAATGCCAAAAATAGATTTAATGTTTTATATATTTTTCCTTTTATAATGAATAACTAATTCTCCAAACTACTTTATTTTACTTTTTTTGTACCACTTACTACTTAAAGACACTGACTTATCAGTCAATTATCAAGGCTATTTAGACGTCAGCCTAATAAAGCCTAATCCAATGCTACCAAAACGAAGTTCTTTGAAAAATTACCAATATTTATCTTTATATAAACAAGAAAGACATGCGCAATGACCTCGAAATTATATTGATCCAGGAAATTATCCATGATTTGCCTTAAAATATCCAGTAAGGTTATTAAATCCAAGAATATGGAAGCAATACAACTACTACACAACACGCAGCAAATCCGAAAATTGGGTACTAAAAAAGCATACCAAACTAAATAATCTTCCTTAGTATAGTCTTTCGAAGAAAACAACCAACTCACATCATCAAAATGTATGAAGTCGCAGGTTTCCGCATCAAATTCTACTTTTGGTTAATTTTGACTCTAATATAACAAATGTAAATAAAATAATGAAAGAAAAATAACATTAAAAGATATATTTTATTTTAAGATTATAGTACACGTATGCGTATACATGCATGCGTATATTGTCGAATTACTTAAACTACAGTTAATTTATAACCATAATAGGTTTTAGGTTTTGATATCTGTGTATTTCGCCTCAATTTCTTCTACAACTACCTGTGTCATTTTTTCTTGATAAAATTGGATTTAATCCCTACATTCTTCCTAATATATTTACCATATCTGCTGTTACATTCAATTGTGTACTTATTCTCTCTTCATATATTGTAACCAAATTCTCTAGCCAAATGTATATTCTGAAAAATTACGCACATCTACGCACACAAATATTTCATACTCTATTAACTCTAGTTATTGTAATTGTCAGCCCCCATCCCGACAGTTTCATTCAGTCACTGACACTTTCTCTCATTCACAAACAGTCACATTCTAGTCAATATGTAACACTTATTTATTGGTTTCACCATTTGTCATCTTCTTCTTCTATGTGTTTGATAAAGTTCATCCAGATTAAAGGTGTTACTGCAACAACAAATACAAGCTCTTGCTTATATATCATTCTTGTCCTGCATGTCCATTGCAGTACGAGCAGCATTGCAGTATATGCAGCATTGCAGTATATAAATTCAATTGGATTGGATTTTCAAAAAACGCAACTAAATAACTATGTTATTTATAGTTACAAAGTAACAATTAGAAATAGCTTACTCTCTATAATGGCATCTTAAAAACTTAATTTTTGTCTTCAGCAAACCATTTCTTAATTAAGGCATGGTGGTTCCGGCAAGTTCTTTAGTAGTTGATTTTCAAACCAGATCAAAAGCATGTTATGGTTCATTTTTTCATCCTAATCACACTTGAACTTAGGGTAAAACACGAACGCTACTCCAGGACTAAATCCACACCTGTATTCAGCATAAAGAAAAATATAACTGCAATGAATTATAAAAAATACTATTTATAACAAAATCTAACCAATGGTTATTCTAAATATTACGGTTTTCCATCATCTCTTGTTATCTTTTTATCGACCTGTTTATTAGTGTATTACCAAGAGTGTCCCTATGTTCGATTTTGAAATATCCTGCCTCGTTTAGTTTTTGTATGATAAGATGACATCAAAGAGCGCATGTCCATAGTCTTTCTATATATAAATATATTAAATAATTGTATTAAAATCTGTTCATGTCCAAAAACTTTTCACTGATTTTATACATTTCATAAATTCTCGAATAAAGCTAACATCAAGGTGATCTTGATTAGTCACCAGTTTTTATATGGAGGTTTTCTTTTAAGTGAATCTAACCTTATATTTTTTTTAAATTTTTTGGGAGATTTTAGTTACAACGCTTATTGAAATATTAAGTGTAGCGGTACGCTAAAAATATTTCTAATTAAACTTAATATATAATTGATATCAATGCTTACCTTTGTAACGCATTTTATTGGTTTACCATGGTCTCCACCTTATTCGAAATAATTGATTAGAAAGAGTGGTTTATAACCTCTAATTATTATCACTTTAATTATTATTAATTAATATTTTCAAGAATTTTATAAGCATTTGCCAATAAGATCGACCAGTACCAACACAAATCGAATTTCGTAGACAGAACCAGCATTCTGTCTATTTTTAACTAAAACCAGGATTTGATAACTAACTAGGTCTATAACTAGTTAAATGAGAATGACAAATGCACTCCGAATTTTATATTTTGCAAACTGCATATGGCAGGTATTCGACGGCATTTATGACGTGCATTGGCCGTGTTATTAGAGGCACTATATATAAGCATTACTCTTAAATTTAGCTTAATATCATTTTAATTGGGGAAATACATAGCGAAGTAATTATCCCGCACCCTAGTCTATGTTAGCTTGGTGTATTGATTAAAGTGCAACAGAACAATGATAAAAAATTAATTAAGTTAAGATTATACTAAGCATATCTATTACAATATGTAATTAAAAAAATACTTTACTACAAAAACTACAAATGAACATATTATAAAACGTATTTGTCTGTTTAAATATTTACTAATTGGAACAATCTCGTAGAAATTATGAACATTAGTACTTTTCCAAATATTGTCCACCACATTTACATTTTTGATATTGAAGAAATAACGAATATTCAAATTCAAATTTAAAACAAGAGTAAATATATACTATTAATAAGTAATTAAAAGCGTAGCATTTTTAAATTTTTAAAGGTTTTAAACCTTTAAATAAATTACGTTTTCAAAATATAGACATATATTTTATTAAATATATATTTTTTAAATATATAAAATATATATTTTAACATTGCTATATAACGTATATTTATATTCAATTCAATTCTACTCAAACGTAAACAAATGAAACAAGGTAATTATATAGTTGAGAACTTCATAACGTCTCGACATGTTTGCATAATAATCATTTCATAATTAAGGCTTATTGATTGCTTAAGGTCTTACGTTTAACAACACAGAAATATTTCGAAATAATAGTTAAACTCCAACATATCCTCTTATTAAATAATACTGAAACGATTTCCGTCCGGAACATTTTGGAGGAGACGCCTACATTGTTTTCATCAATAATATTTTGGCAAGACAAGACAGTTATAAAGCAAAATGGATAAGCAAAAGCCCATCCATCAAATGCAAATTAAAGATTTAGCGGATCTGTATGGAGAAGAGTTGCATATAAAATCGTTACCGAGAGTACGGGGTAGTCCCCGAGCTAAAGAAATAGCCAAAAGATTCACCTTGGATCCAAACAATGGAGCAGTAATTGATAAACACGATCAATTTTACAGAGATCATAAACTGCTTTTAATTTTATTCAAGGTAATTAATAGAAATATAGTAATTTTAAAATATATATCATTCTTCTATCCTTGTGTATGTAATCAAACCCTTCATAAACCTAATTGATGTTAATTAAATTATTTTCATTTGATTTTTTGTTATTTTATTATTTTTATTAAATTTTGTTATTGTATTAAATGTTTTATGTATCTTTATGTGGATTTGAGAATGGTTATAGTCAATCTTAGGCCAGGTAGTTCTGTAAAACCTTAAATATTACATAATTATATTATTCACAAACTTATATATAGAGTGTTAACTTAAAACATATAATTTCAGAACTGTTTTACGTGGTCTTAGCTAGGAACGCAATTTCGCTGCATTTCATTGGTTAGTTTAAATTACCATTACAGGCAACTGGAAAGAAAATATTTTATTAGTTAACATTTCATTGGTTGGGAATTTCATAGGCATCACGTAACTAACCCCTGACGTCACCTTCTATTAAAATAAAAATCTGCATAAATCCAAATACTATAAAATTATATATAAATAAAATACAATGAAATATAAAAATATAAATAAAAAATAATTAACTATGTGTAAATAAAAATAATTAAATGTAAAGATATAAATAATATGCAACCTAATTAAGAACACAACATATCACCTGGTAAATATAATCAAAATTGCCTATAGCGCCTTTTATATTTTGCATATTTCTTTAGTGTTATCAATTTAAATAAGATGTATTAAAGTTCCTAACTTTTACCTTCATATTGAAAGTAAAGTAAGTCTGTGCCTGTTAATATTTTCATTACTTGTTCAAAACAAAAATGTATTGAGGCAAGTTATAATTATTTTTATAATGTTATATAATGTTTTATAATGTTAAATTGTATGATATACGTCAGAATCGAGAAAACATATCAAAAAGTAATACCTTAAAGAACACTAGCAAAAATTTATTTTATATATCAAAATTACAACAGTGCTCTTATTATCGTAAAATCGAGGAGTTAAAGAGACAGCTCAAAGATCTATTAACAATAATAATAAAACAATCAAGAGATACTATCTTGTCTATAAAATCAGTCTCAACTTATTAGTCTACGAATTATATTATTTTATTTTGTGTTAATGTTTTTCTAAACATATTTTAAAACATAATTTTTTCTGACTCCATGGGTAGACCCAAAAAATCCCACCTATCCCGGTTAAGTAACCTTAAGCCAAAATATTAATTATAAGTATCTTAAATAATATACATTTGTTTAAGTAACTGAACAGCTTCTATACAATTAAGTATTTAATTGATGTCACTTTACAAACAACTTTTTAAAGCGTAACAAAATTTGGCAGTATATATGTTATATTGAATGGTTTTGCCCTAAAACTTTACATGTAGTATAATCACATTTACCTCATATATTAAGTTATTCATTTAGCATCGCAGATATTTGCAGAGCTAACTGCTTTATAAGGTATAGGATATAGTGTTCATTTACAGTAATATATAAAATAGTACAAATAAGATTATTAACATATGGTAATATTTTGACATATTGTCGTTATAACCAAAGTGTAGTAATATTAGTGAAATTTCGTCCACGTTGCTGAAAATTTTAACTAAAAAGGTTGACATACTTATATGTATTTATTGTGTATTTATTAAATCAAAATACAATGTCTTCCATGATGAACGGGTAATATTGGTCGACGTACACACAATGAAAATATATCCCGAGTTATCATGGGTTAAATAGTACCACTTGACAGATAATGTAAATGTAAAAGAGCAGGTTGCAAACACTCGTACAAATGAAGGTCAAAAACAACACATTGAACGTCTTCAAACTAATAGACATCGAAAGGAACATCACGTTTAAATATGGCGTACAAATAGATCATTTGTAACATGCACAAGTTATCATTGGCAATATGGGAAATAAAGTAAACATTATCATCCATTTAAGTACAAAGGTCAACTAGTAAATCCATGCGGTGCATAAAGAAAAGTTTTACTTCCATTATTAAATATCCCACCAGAACCATTGAAAAGACTATTAAACAAATCCACATCTCAATTGAATTTTTTTGCATAAAATACGTAAATTCTATTCTTGCTTCCAAATAAAATCATTTTGAGCAATAGTAATAGTTCAGAATGAAGACGATCGTAATTTTCAATCAACGCTAAGATTCAGGGTCAAGTACGCCATCAAATTGGTTTTTTGTTTTCTTGAGGATGTTCCGAATTTTTTGCACATCCGTTTTATGGGTAACGAGGAACAAATATTAACACAGACTGTCTATACAACCACATCGAATAGATACGAGTCCAGTTATTTAGCACGGTTTCCAATAGGTTACAAAAATATAATCTTTAAACCAGACAAAATACCATATGGAGAGTACTTAGAAAGATACAATGTACCAACTGTTAATGAAGTTGCAATTGTTATGGCTGACGGCTCATTTACATGTCAATATATATGTATACAACGCTGAGATAATATGGTATATATTATCCAAGAGAGTCATCATTCTTACGGTGCTTTACAGTATCCATTATATTTCAGAAAAGAGAAGATGGATATCATATAAACAAAGAATTCCAGATTACAACATAACAGGTCAATTGAAGAGTAATTGGCCTGACACATAGATGACGCTACTAGAATTAAATCCATATGGTTTTTAGTTAGTCCTAAGCCTCAAAAAATGCGTGTATAAATTTGACAGCTGTCGGATCATTAGTTTGTGAATTAGAGCATTTTGAGTGAAGCAACTTTTATTATTGTGAATAAAATAGATAAAAAAAAATTTCGCGTGTTGATAAAATATTGCTTTTTGAAGGGAAAAAACACAGTGGAAGCAGAAACTTGGCTTGATACCGAGTTTCCGAACACTGCCCCAGGAAAATCATAAGAAAATCATTCTCGGTAGCCCTTCCATGTATTTTGGGATACGCATGAAATAATTTTCATTGACTCTCTTGAAAAAGGAAGGACATCAACAGCGACTATTACATAGCGTTATTGGACCGTTTGAAGGACGAAATCGCTGAAAAACGGCCGCATTTGATGAAAGAGGAAGTGATGATGAAAAGAAGATGAATTGGGCTTCGAATTGCTTCCTCATCCATCGTATTCTTCAGATCTGGTCCCCAGCGACGATTTCCTGTTCTCAGATCTCAAAAGAATGCTCGCTGGGAAGAAATTTTCGTCGAATGAAGAGGTGATGGACGAAACTGAGGCGTATTACTGAAGCAAAGGACAAATCATACTACAAAAATGGTATCAAAGAGAATCATATTCACCCTTGAAGGAAATTATGTTGAATAAAAAAAACTAATTTTGCCAAAAAATGTTTTTCGTACAAGTAATTTCGTTGTATCTTATATAACTTTCTAACGTTCAGGTGCACATATTAATAAGAAAACGCGATGAACTTCTACGCATACCGATTGATGATCCGGGCCAATCAAGAAAATAACATTATTCGATACTGTCGGCTATTTCATCAATACATATTGATATGAACGCGGACATGAAAAGTGAGCGATAAAGATACATTAACTTTAATCTAGAGAAACTTCTATAAGGACTACAAATATTTTATTGATGTTTTCATCACTAGTATAGATAAAACTACTGATATCAATAACATCAGCATCGCATATGTTATATTATTCCGTTATCATATATTGGTAGTCCGCGTGATATGCAAACATATATTCAAGACGGCACGACTTTTGTGCTATTTACGCGATTTCAAACTGCGATGAAACTTTTTTTTTAATATTTTAATATCTCCTTTTTACCAATGAGGGTTTATCTGAACTGGACCTACAGTTTAGCGTGGGCTCCGAATGGCGAACCCCGGCATTAAGCCTACCGACTGGCCATTGACCAACTTAGAGACCATCTCAAAACACATCCGCTCTTACCCAGCCTGATTATTGGCGTGACTGTTATGGTTGTTCCTTGTCGAATTTTCTACTGTTGCCTATAAATACATTTACAATTACAATCACAAACATACACATCCATAACCCAGCAGGAGGACCATCCTGTCTCCTTGACCACTGCGCCAACGAAGCCGGCCCAAAATTTTGTTGTTGCCAGGTCACCACACTTGCGTTTAAATAAAAATTGATATCATTGATAAACTTACATTTACACCTTACACCATTACACCTTTGAACAGGACAACATATATCAAGTCTGTTAGTTACATTATAATATTGTACGTATAATACACATTTATCTATTAATAAATTGTAACATTTTTAGCTTATAAATATAATAACTTAAATAATATAAGATATAAATAATATAATAATGTATAAATAGCATAACGTACATGAAAACAAGCAACACTAAATCAATGCTTTATGTAATGTGATAGAAAATACTGCTTTTGCTTTCTACTTTGCACCCAACTTTTCATTTTTCTCCAATCAAAATTGTTACTTTAATTACATCTTAAATTCGATATGCTTAATACAATCTTAATTTACAAATTAATTTTTTGACTGACCAAGATGAGTACGGGATAAATATTTCAGCACGTATTTGCCAAAATAAAATTAAATTAAACAACTTTAGCTAAAGTTAACTGTAACACTTATACACTATACAAGTCCATCTGGTTTGCTTCGCTTTAATCTTCTGGTTTCCTGCGTGTTGTCTTGCGTGCTAGCTGTATTGCTTCCAGATTGCCGTGATTTAGTAAGTGTATTTCATGTCTAAGGAGAAATACTGTATTAACTTCATTTGACTTCGATATTATCATGCAGTTCTTCGTTGGTGACTTCGTTGATTCGTAATTAATCGTAGACTCTTGTTTTAGCAGTTTTGGATTATTAGTGCGCTTGATGTTTTAGTGCAATCCGATATTTGCACCTCAAGGTTCAAATTGGTTTTATGATTTCATGATAAATAAATCTCTTTGATTACCTTCTGACTAACCAGTACACTTGCAATTTTGTATCCAATTAACTCTGCTTTTTATTTAACATGATGTTTCCAATTTAACTTATCAAGATCCACAGAGATATTTATCTGATTCTGCTTGAGGAATCGGGTATCCGTAATATAATTAACTTTTTGTCATTTCACCGCCATGCAAAATTAACTTAGGCAAATTTAGAGCTATTAAGCTGTATTTTCCCCAGTCGCTAGCCCATTTGCAGATTGTTGATTGCGAAAAGACAAGAAAATTCTAACAATTTTTATTTTGATAATGTTATGACAAACATATATAAAAAATCATTTTGATCTGTTAGACAAAATATCATCATTTACACTTTTCACCCTTTGTCTAACTTGTCCATTTCACTAACTATTAAATTGAACGCATCCAATAATTCGCTTTAATCTAACTGTATTTACATGAAACAATATTGACAAGAATTCCCACCTAAAACTATAACTTATCGTAGGGCAGATTCAGATCTACAAAAATACTAAACCTGATTACCAAATTTTGGAAACATCGGAATTTCATTCACAAAAAATATTTGTTTCTGCTAATTATCTAGCTTTAGATGATCCTAATTTATCTTAAAAGAGTCTGGGATAATAGTAATAATCCGTCCAAAGATTTTACGGATAAGAGGGCCGATTAGTAGTAGTATGGACGCAGGACTAGTCAATGATGTACATTTCATGTTGCAGCATCTTTCAATAAGTATATTTATTGGAAATGAGTTTTATAGACGAAGCAATTCCAATTACGGGCTCATATTAAAAAAAAAATTTTCTTCAACCATTACATCGTCTAGAAGTTGGTCCATTATGTAATAACACCTTAACAAACAATACCAAACATTTGTATACCATGCGATCCTATGCCTATGGCACATTTATATTTAACACGTTACTTTTTAGAATTATGTTTTCGAATATTAGAGCAATATACTTTTTAAGCTTTGCATTTGCTTGAAGCCTTGGATTTGAATATGGAATTAGAGACCATGATTATTTGGTCATGCATTGTGACCTCATTTTAACTGTTAATTATGTGATTCTTCTGGAATTTATTTGCATCTTAGAGGTTATCACAAAAAGCTTTCACAGTTTACTTATTGTAAGTAACTGCTTTCGCCAGACTTACAATCCATAGTTATAAGTATTTTTTGCGCTTAAGCCTATTAATGAGACCCAAGTCACATCTTTTTAGTCTCAATTTTATAAAGTTCAATATCAATTTTTTATTACAAATATTTTCTTAATCCATCATTAAAAATATCATGTCTTCCTCTATATGATTATCTATTTTACGGTAGTAATCATTATCAATTGTTTTTTAAAAACACCTGCGGTAAGTAGGCCACTCAGAGAGTGTGTAGCCAATGTGAGTAGATAAAATTGTCTCTATATGATCGATACTTCTTCTCTGTTGGCAAATACTAATTTGCTGTAAAATGGAAGCTTAATAACTGTGTTTTTAAAGTAACATATTAAAAACAAAAAAAGCCGACATAAAACAAAACCGTTAATTGGTAAACAGGAAGCACACTTAATAATTTAGATAAAACTAATTTCATTTTCTTTAGAATATAGGTTACTTTAATTGAATATTAAATAATATTGATAAAACTCGATATCTAACTATATTTTTAATTTAGGTTATGGGTGTTATGCCGGTAGAAAGAGGAGAAGCTGGAACAATTACTTTTGGTTGGACTTCAAAACCAATGATATATGCTTATGTTTTTTACATTGTTACGACGGTTCTTGTTCTATTAGGTAAGCAAACATATATAATAATAAAAAAGAGCAATTTTTTTTTTCAATCGGTAATCTTAACAAAGGTCCTTAAAAAAATTAAAAACGATACTAGGCTTTAGTAACTTAAAACCACACAGCACATTGTACAAACTCGTTATGTATAGTACTAGAGTTGGGTGCTTAGATGTAGTTTGAACCTGATCAGAGGTATCAATTGTCGAAAATGTATACAATAAACCGTACAAATACCAACAACTATTAACCAGCCCAAAATAACTGTTAAGTTGTGTGGTTTTAATACAAATTTACATCAAATAATAGTTTATCATTTAGTAGTATTAAATTATTCACTACAAACAAAAGCTAACCATGGAACGCTGAAAATTGCATTTTACTAATGTTAACTATATTTCTTGTTTGATTTGAATAAAGTTGCTACCGAAGCCCACCAAACACTTTTAAAAATATGTGGTGATGCGTTTCTATCATATCCCAATTGTCGCTTTAGTTTCAACGATTTAAAACAACAACAATTTTGTTTCAAATTCAATTTTGCAATTTTGACGTCAATTATACAAAACGACCTGTAAGATCAAAAAAAGTTCAAAGATCCTAAATTTTAAGACATATTTGTCGAAAACCCAATATGGATTTATTAAGATTAACAAGATGTTATGAGATAGCCAAACCGTATAAAACTATTACTCGATAAGTCTACCGCAATCACTTTAACAAATTGTGTGTTACTGCCAGATAGACCAGTAACTACTCGAGTACTAAACACAAGGTCATCATTTTGCATGAAAGCGTTTGAGTTTGAATGATACATTGTTGCAGCTTAAATGGGTTTATAAGACATCATTCAAATATCCACAATCTGAGTGATCAAATTTTCAACGACTGTCGATGATTTACCATTTTGTGATAGTCCTCACGTAGACTAACGTCATTGCAACAATTCTGATTATACTTGTTAACATAGCTAAATACGCCTCGTTGTTAAAGGTGTTTTTTCAACAAAAATCCTAAAGCAAGTTACCGAACTGACACATATATGGCGCTACTAGAATTACATCCATATGTTTTTCAGTTAGCCCTAACCCTCAAAAGATGTGTGTATAAATTTGACAGCTATCGGATCATTAGTTTGTGGATTATAGCATTTTTAGTTGAACAACTTTTGTTTCCGGACAAAAGAGGTTGTTACAGACGAAAATATTTAAAAAATCCTCACAATAATTTTGAACCATAAATTGAAATTGAATGAAATAGCTGACACTCTAAAGATATCAAATGAACATGTAGATCATATCATTCACGAATATTTGGGTATGAGAAAGCTCTGTGCAAAATGGATGCGGCATCACTTTTGACCAAAAACAACGACGAGTTGATGATAAACTCGAGTTTTTTCATCAATATGTGATAATGGATGAAACATGGCTGCATCATTTCACTCCGAAGTCCTATCAACAATCATCCGAGTGGACTCCACACGATGAACCCGCTCCAAACCGTGGGAAAACGCAACAGTCGGCTGGCAAGGTTATGGCGTTTGCATTTTGGGATGCGCATGGAATAATTTTCATTGACCGCCTTGAAACTTGAAGGACCATCAACAGCGACTATTACATAACCTTATTGGACCGTTTCAACCAAACCCAAAGCCAACCGCATTTCAAGGAAAAGAAAGGCTTCACCAAGACAATGCACCATGTCACAAGTCAGTGAAAACAGAGGCAAAAATCGATTAATTAGGCTTCGAATTGCTTCCTCATCCACCGTATTCTCCTGTATAGTATATTCTCCAGATATATAGATCTGGCCCCCAGCGACTATTTCCTGTTATCAGATCAAAAGAATGCTCACTTGGAAGAAATATTCGTCGAATGAAGAGTTGATCACCGAATCTGAGGCCTATTTTGAAGCAAAGAACAAATGGTACTACAAAAATAATATAGAAAAGTTGAAGGGTCCCTATAATCAGTGTATCGCCCTTAAAGAGAATTATATTGAATAAAAAAGGAATTTTGCCAAAAAATGTGTTTTTCTATGGTAGACCGGAGACTTTTCAATTGACCTGTTATATGTATAAACAGACCCATTTAAGATCTGAATCAAAAATATAATATTTTATAAACGAACACGAACTAGAAATGTCGATTCCTCGATCTTTACAACTAAGCTATATGATATTTGAAACAAGACTACACCTAAAAATGTTGTACAAAATTGGAATAAACAGAAAAACAGAAATATGTTATCAAAAAAAAATGGATACGTTAGTCACATTTTTCTTTACACAAAATACAAAATTACTGCGTTTTTTCCTTTAAATATATACCAGATAAAACATTTATTTTGCAAACAATACAAAATACAATCCAAAATATTTGTATATAAGAACATTTCAAATCAACCAAGAAACATAAAAAGACTACTGTTATTTCTTTCTTTTGAAAAAAGAAATATTTGTGTGGATTTTTTTTCCGGAATAAAATTGTATATCCTACAGCTCATTTTTTATTCTAACTGACTTAAACGTTATTGATCGTGTTTGTAGTGGGCTATGAAAGAATTGATATATTATTAAATAAGAGCAGGAGATTCGATGAATATATCTACGCGATCATCTTTATTGTGTACTTAACGCCTCACTTTTTGATACCTTTTGTGGGATGGTCAGTGGCTTACGAGGTATGTGACTATAAGAATAGTTGGAGCAGATTCCAATTAAACTACTACAAAATAACCGGTAAGTTGTTAGTATAGTACTATATGTTAATTATCTGTTGTAATATATTATTTAGAGTATTCCAAACATTACACAAAATTTGATTTACATTGTAATTCTGTTGAATCATAAATTTACCATAGGATATGCTGCAAATCTTTTTTGCAAGTGATTATAAGAGAAAAAGTGACAAAGTTAAATCGACTTTATTCACATTAAAACTTAAATTACAAAGATTAGACGATATAAATGTAACGACAATCTTCACATTGTCAGAATGGAACCAACTGTGAGCTCCCTAGATCAGGTATTTAATTGTTCTTGAAGGTTCATAAAGATATGGGTAAGACTTGGATTTGTGTACTGATTGTAATTGTATTGATAACTCGAGTGATTTGTGTAAAGACTGTGCGAGCTTTTCGTTTCAAGAGTCTGTTAATTAAACGGTTACATCGTTATTTTATCTCCCATTGCACCTCCTTGGATACCTTGTACTGACAAAATATATTGGCTCAACTGTCCTACTCGCAACCTGATTAGTATTTATTTCTAAGCAAAGAAAGGCCTGTGGAATGATGATTCTCTCATCTCGATAAAAATTCCCTGAGATTCAACGTTCCCACGTTTTTCCAAAGTCAACACGTCTCTCTATATATATCGACTTATTTAGATCATCAGCGGTCTTTTAAAGGGTTGAAATGTATAATGTTGAAACTTAATATTACTAAAACTTCTTTTGCTAATATTTTTGATATCGTATAAAAATATATATTTGATATATAATATTAATTAGAATTACAAATGTCTGTATGTTAAAATATATGCAAACTATCTCAAGAACTAGCACTCACTAAGCTATTTAAAAGGGCGTTTAATTAAATATAATCTTCACTGAGTTTTAATAAGCAACAAATTATTAATTACTCCACAAGTGAACATTATAACTAAGGTATAATAAGTAAGATTATTTTCATAAATGTAACAACTTAACAGTTACTTGTAACTTGTACTCGTAACAGAGTATCAAATAGAAGTATATATTATTTTAATTTACTTTTATGTTATAATAATAAACATGGAATATTAAATGATCTAATATATATTTGTATATAAATTAAAACAATAACGAACACAATTAGATACTTTATTTTTTACAATATAGAAATATTTTAAAGTAGTGTATTTATAATAATTAAATGAGCTATTGACTCATTAAAAGTTAGCCCTATAAAATAACTAACTAAAATAATTCATAAAAGGTTCAAAGAATAAATTGTCGTATGTTATTACATTAATCTTTAAACATATTAATATTTATACATAGGCTTAAAATATTTTACCAAAATACTGTTAATAATTCATAATGTCTTCTATAATTCATATTGTCCCATGTGTTCCATCTAGTCAAATTACATAGTAAGTTTCATTTCATCTAAATATTTTCATTACTTCATTTATGTATTAATATAATATTTATCTTTTATACATATTTTTCACCTAAAATACATATTCAAAAGCAATAAATCGATTAAAAATAATTGACCAGTGGTATTTGATAAAAGAATAATTCCTATACTTACATTTTTCAATAAAATTGTATCGTTATTTACTTATTTATTCCGTAAAAGAGCTCCAGAACTAATTGAAATTCTTAAAACTGGAAATAGATTAATATTTATATTATGAATCTGGAAAACTGCTTTAGAAAATCCAAATATATTGTAAACAACTAAAAATAGATGATTCTTGTTATTCTAGAATTTTGTTAATCCATATTAAGATGAAATTTTCGCATATTTTGTGATTTCTCTCATGTTTGAATATAAATTCCGATAAAATGGACACATTAATTTGTCGTCCCTACAAATTATGTAAAATATACTTTTATATGATCAAACTTTTCTTAATCCTTAAATCATAACTACCATAACTCTGTCTCTGTAATAGTTCCAAAACTACGAGAATAACCACGAGTAATACAAAACCTTAAACAACACTACTTCTAATTAAATAAAATCATTTAATAGTGTCTTAACTCACCCACTTATTAATACCGCATTAATACGCTTCAAATACAGAACGTAAGGACGTGTCTTATGATTCAAAATTGCTCTGTAAACACTTTGCGGTACCGCGCTGCGAAATTTCCGCCACAAACTAAAATTACACTTAGTCGATTTACGTACAACAGAAACGGCGAATAATCCACTGTCTTTGGAGTGCATCTGGCAGCGGGTTATTCAGGTCCAACTGAAGTAGAGCCTAAACTATTTATTTATATATTTTGTGTCACCGATCTGACGGTTATTCCTGGTTGCTTGATGTTCATGTTGTTAAAAAATTATCTGCAAACCTAACATATTTACGTGTTTTGCGCGTCTTTTCCTCCCGATTATAAAACTAAAATTATTAACGATTTAAAAAAGAAAAAAAACTCTTTATTGGAAGCAAACTTAAGTTACAAAGAATAGAGAGGTATAATAAAAGGTTAATGACGACAAACTTCACACTATGAAGTGACATGAACTGTGTACTTGATGACACACCAAATTTTATCCTCGGGTCCGTCTTGGACATACAGAAAACTGCATTAAACAATCAATTTTTCTACCCTGATATACAAACTCGACCCACTATGTTCTTCTCGCTATTCTAACTAAATTTGTAACGAAGAATCTAACATAAGCTATGCATTTAAAATTGCAGCAGTAAGTTGGGGTTACACTATTTGCTGCTAGTAAATAACAATGTAAGTTGATTTAGATATATATAATGAGTAAGAGAGTTATAATGATAGACTATTTATTATCTAAAAATTACACATTCTCTCTAAATTCATAATGATTAACCATTTTCAAGTTAGCGTTAAGAGCCGCTGTTATTATACTAGATATTGAAGGTAAACAATTCTTAGTAGATCGTTGTTCGTTAGACACGCCAAAGCTGGAAAACAACGGCTCCGATTTGGCTTGTTTTGGTCATAAAATATTTTTGGAGATCATCGAAGGTTTATAACATGAGAAAATATGCAGCAGAAAATTGCGAGCAAAGTAGTAATCGACATATTTGTTGATTGTCAAATGCTTAAGGGCGCGTTTGGAAATTTATTTTGTGACAAAAATATTCAAAACTGATTAAAACTATCGGCCACAATTATCAAACCGCTTAATACCTTTCTTAATACTTTTTAGTACATTAATTCGATAAAATATGCATATAATTAGCGTTGGCAACTATCGACTGAAAACAGTCGAAACAGTCAATAGCCGCAAAACAGCCGAAATAGTCTATAGTCAAAAAAATAGCAGTTCAAATGCACGGTTCGATTGTTTTTTTTTCCATTCGTGATGTCAGACGAAGATGTACGAATTCTTGTGTGTATAAAAAGTGACGTACGAAAGGACGGAGATAAATGCTTGGAGCAGTTAATTTTAAATGTCTGTAATCTCCAATAGTAGTATAAGCGAGACAGAGATGTGTATATATTCATTCACCTGATAACTTCTATTATCATGTAATAAATAATATAATTTTAAAGGAAGTAGGATTACTTTTATACTGAATGTTCTGTGGATGTCTAAAAAGGAATGGAATTACTTTTTTTAAGTAACATAGCATAATAAATATAAATAGTAGAATACAACTTAAATAAAACGTAAAAATTAAAGATTTTCAATAACCATAACTACTAAATGAAATGTAAACGTATACCTAATCATTGAAAAATCTAATACATGATGAACCTAAAAATGATCATACAATAACTATCAGACCCTTTTTAAATAAAAGTTTTATTTATATTTTAACGGAAATATTTTTAAATTACTGTGAATATTATCATGTTCAACTTTTCTCCGGTGAGGCGATTTCTTCGATCGTTAATTATTTGCCCAGATTTTGAAAAAACTCTTTCCCATGGGACAGATGTTACGGGTATAGAGGAATATTTTATGTGTAACTGATATAATTCAGGTAGTTTCATTATATGGGTTTGCCAAAAATCCAATGAGTTTTCTAAAGACCCAATGGAATTTCCAAATACTGCTAAATCTGTAAGTTGCTGCAGTACTTGGCGTAATTATTTCTTTCATTCTAGACATTTTTTTATCAACACATCTCCAGATGTCATTACATTTTTGGTCAGTAGTTTTGTCTTGAATTTCGAGTTGTGGAACTATATTTGTATTTTTTTTGTTAGAATGGAAGATACCTCTTTTGTAATAACGTTTTATATTGGCTCAGCATTATTTGCAATACCAAATCCTGCTTTTTTAAATCTAGGATCTAAAAATGTGGATTTCCTGCATATCGTATTCATTTCTAAAATTGCCAGTCTTTTATTGATGACATCTAACAGACAATTTTATCATATTTTCCTCATTCACTTGTTAAAATCCTAGATTTGAGGGAATGTTGCAGTCCTCTTATTAACCGTATAATTAAAGACATCGTTGGGATATCTTTCACCAGATAACTCGGTGGTCATTATTTCAATGGATTTAAAAGTTGAACCCATTTTGTTAGGATAGTCCATTCGTGCTGTGGTGCTCTTCTTAATAGCCAACAAAATAAATTGTTGAATATGAAAGTAGAGTTTTCCTATCAGAAAATGTATTTATTACAAATATTTAATATACTTTATTCACCTCATTACGGTTAATATTTTTAAAAGAAATCTAACAACTGCTGCTGTAAAAAATTCTTCAAATCTTTTGAATCTATGCAATTTCTGAAACCTTTGGAACCTAATTTTAGTTTTCAAGATTTTAGGAAAAAAGTTTCGACAAACAAGAGGTTTGGGCAAAAATCGTGAAAGTTTATCAAAAAAGTATTACCTATTATGCCAGTCAAAAGTATCTTTTTTTTACTATTTATCATTTACAATTTTATTTTTTTTTCCCTCGAAAACTATCGTTCCAAAATGCTGCTATATTACTTTACAGTATATAGTTTTTCACAAGCAAACTACAAAAAAACATAAAACCACATATATTACATACAAATCTACATAAGCATAAATTCGGCACACTATTTTCAAGGTCGCGGCTAGGACGGAAGGCCAGAACGTTAAAAATCAGACGAATGAACTAGTAGAACTGAAAATAGTAACTAAAAGTAAACGACTGAAACAGTCGATAGTAAATAGTAATAAAATCAATCGGACCGAAAATAGCGACTAAAAACAGTTGCTAGTAAAAACAGTCGAACCAAATAGCGACTGAAATAGTCGATAGTAAAAAGTAGTCAATTACTGAACAGTCGATAGTCGATTTCAGTCGATTGTTCCCAACACTACATATAATATATAATTAATGTAAAGAAACATAAATAAGTGCTTCATCAAGATTATATTTATACCACATTCTGCCAAAAACTACAGGATATAAAATGTTTATTATTTCACCATTTAATAAGGCTCGAAATAATACATTTAGGCCAATAAATAGTTGGACTTTTTATCAAAACTTTTTAAACAAATTTCTTTAATCTTCGTAATTTTCTTTTATAATTTCTATGGACACAAAAGCAGTGCTTCGAAATGTTAATTTGAGTTTTAGGGATAGAAGTACCTAAAAAAATAGCCTATGCCATATTGCAACTGCTTTGAATTCCCTGTTTCACCTATATTGACGTGTATCTAATACACTTATAAAGACAAATTATTTATTCGATGTTTTACCGTTGTTAAAACCCTAAATACGCTTAAATAAATTGACAAAATCAAGTAGTATTGTGAAGCTAATTAACACTACAAGGCCGGCTGTCTTTCAAAATCGAAAAATGCATAAAGCCTTAGTACCATCATATTGCTATCAAAAATTCAAGCGAGTGGCATATACGGAATAAACATCGAAGTTCCTAGCTTAAATATGACAGAATTTCAATTATTTTTCAAACAGGATAAGAAATTGGCAATTCTTAAATTTTTTTTTTTAATTCAATGCTAATTTTATTAAAACATCGCAGAATTTTTCCTGAATATATATACATACATGTGTGTACAGATGTTTCCTGTTTGTCTACTTAAATTCGTTATTTATATACTGATTTGTTCGATATACATTGTGTGCTATTAAGACCAATAATTATTGTACTTTACCTGCACTGTAGATACATTTTTGCAAAAATTATGTTGTGTTTTTAAACTCCGACCCAAGAAGTTCAAGAGTCTGTTCGGATGTGAATTAATAAAATTAAAATTTAAATCTCTTTGAGTTGAGGTGATTCACGCTAATAACGTATAACACTCAAATATTAGGTCCTGTTGTGTCGAGAACTACCGTCTTGTCGATCGTTTCCCACGAAGATCGGTCATAGTTCTTTCGAGGTGTGAGACGTGTTCAAACTCGTTAACTCGACGAAAGGAATTAAAAATTGACAGTACTATAGTTTTTATATCAGTACCTAATTATTAAAACCTTAAGAATTAAATCTAAAGAACATTATCTCTTGAAACAGTCAAAAATTATATAAATCGTCATATTCAAAAGACAAAAGCAAATTAAATTCATAGAAAATGAATCTAGTTGATAAATAATTCCAATAAACCCTTAGATATTAGCCTGTTAATTATTTAAAAGTAATTATATTAACCAATAATACTACATTATTCCAGATTAAAAATCATTCAAGGAATAATATAAGCCACCTTTGACCTTTAAGTTTCTACACCATATTTCAATATCGAAAAAAGGCATTTAACAACGTTATTTTACGTTATGACGTAAAAAAAATGTGAATCCAATTTTTCAATATAGCAGCGTCAGAACGATATTCCAGACAAAATATGAGCGACTCCGATTATAACGCAAACTGACAAAAATCCGAATCCCAGAGCTCGTTAATCATCACCATTGTTCAATATATTTCAGATTCAAGAACTCTCGTCGAATATCTTTAGCACTATCAATACGAACAATCTAATAAAAAATATATCTGAAAAGCTGTTCGTGCTATGTTAAGATGGTTATTTCGATTCGAATAAAAAAGTGAGCTCCGTTATGAGAAATAATATGAATATTTCAATCGAATTTTAGAAATATTAAAATACAAGTTGAAAATTATACAAGTTCTTAAGTTAATCATCTTTCTCTTATAATAGGAAAATAATAGGTTAGAAATTAAATGTTACTGTAACTTGTTTTGATAACATGTCTAATAAAAGATTTCTATGATATACGATATTACTTAAAGTAACATCAAAATAATGAAAAATGGGTACATTTGTATAGTTTAGAAAATAGAAAGAATATTAAAATACTATACATTGTACTAATTATATTTACTTAAGTTATGCTTTGACTTTAGTACGTGTATTAGAATAATACTGATTGTGTTAAGTACTTAATTTTTTACATTCAAAAATATATATTAAAGAAATATATTTGCAATCATTAAATGAACTACCAGACAAAAAGACTGCATCTCATTTTTATTAGTGTTTTAAAATTATTTCCTCTTATTTCACAACAGTCCTTTTGAAATTCCTTTATAGTATTTTTGGTCAAAAACTAGTGCTTTCAGTTATTAGTGTTAGTTTAGTAACTAGTGTTTTTAGTCAAAAAAATAACGTAAGTGAAAAATGAAGTGCCTGAAATAAACAATATATTTATATTATTTTTTGATCCCCTGGAAGTAAATAAAATAAAATATTAAGAATCTAAAAATGGCAAACCACAGCGATTCAACCAAATCACCTGCACACTTTGATATAAGATTAAAACAATCAGCAATAATGCAAAATCCAGCATCAGAATGGACTACAGTCATTAGCAAAAAACGATTGAGAAGTCCAGAAGAATAAATCGCGAGGAACCAAACAAGAATCAGTGACTACTGGTTACAGAAACCGATAGAGACAAAAAACAGCTTTAGCAACCTGTCGGAAAAAATTGAAGACAATATACAACCAAGCGCTGAAAAAGTTGTTCCCAAACCACCACCAATAACAGTCTATAAGGTAGGAGTAATAAAACACATCCATGGCCTATTGAAAACCATTACTACTAACTACATAATTAAAACAGTGAGCTATGAAACAATTAAAATCTAATTATTCGAAGCGGATCACATTAAAGTTCTTGTAAAAGAATTAGATGAAAGAAACACCCAGTACCATACATTCAGGCCTAAATACGAGAGAAAATTTAAATTCATGTTAAAAGGATTATATCACGGGACGGACTTTAACACCATCAAGGTAGCCCTAGCTGAACAAGGCCAGGAGGTCGTAAATGTTCACAATATAGGACATCGCACAACAAAAAAACCTCTGCCTATGTTCTATATTGATATTAAACCTAAAGGAAATAATAAGGCGGTGTATGAAATCACCAAATTAGAAAACAACATTATTAAATGCGAACCACCACACACAAAAATAATTATACCACAATGCACGACGTGTCAAGCGCACGGTCACACAAAAACTAACTCTCGCAAATCATATAGATGCGTAAAATGTGCAGGAGAACACAAAACAGGAGATTGTACTCGTAAAGTTCGCGATGAAAAAGTGAAATGTGCTAACTGTAACGGAAATCATCCAGCGAACTACAAGGGCTGCGCAGTTGACAAACAACTGCAGCAGAAACTATACCCAGCCTTAAGAGAAAAAAAGGCATCAACCGCAACAAAAACAATCCATACCTACCAGTCTACCATGCGTACGATGTTTGGTCTACTCACAACCGTCGTCAGCAAACTTGTTTAATGCCTGAAACCATTAGCTACAAAATCGCCGTCTGGAATTCCAATGGGCTCCAACAACACACCAGGGAACTAAAAATGTTCGTAATTGAACAAAATATTGATATTATGATGGTTTCTGAAAGAAATTTTACAGACAAACATTATTTGAAAATTCCCAAATATAAGATTTATCATACAAATCACCTTGATGATAAAGCACATGGGGGTACATAATAATCATTCGAGATGATATAAAGCATTTCGAAAAAGAAAAATTCCGCAAAGACTACATACAAGCAACCAGTATAACCATAGAGGAAGTCCATGGACCATTAACAATGTCTGCAATTTATTGCCCACCCAAACATAACAACAAGGCAGAACACTTTCAAGAATTCTTCAGTACGCTAGATAATAGATTTATAACCGGAGGAGATTACAATGCAAAATATTTAATGTGGGGTTCAAGAATAATAACCTCAAAAAAATAGTAACACTTTTTTCAAAAATTGCCATCAAAGATAAACCCCCTTCTCTGTGCAATAATAGAACTAACCGGTCTAATCACAAAATTGTCAAAATGAACAAAACCAAGGCATTCAAGAATACCTACAGAATTTGACACCAACTGAAGCCACAAACTATTCGTTGTGGAAAGCAACAAGAAAGCTTAAGAGACCTCAGCAGCATAACCCACCTATTAAAACAAGCGAAAATAATTGGGCTAGAAGCAATAAAGAGAAGGCCGACATTATCTCAAAACACTTAAAAAAACGTTTTTAAACCTTTCCAGTCTCAGCTACATCAAGATGAGGAAAATAAAATTACTAGCTTTCTAGATTCGCCATTTCAAATAGATTTACCGCACGAGAAATTAACGGTCAAAAAAGTTAAACAAACAATAATGAGACAAATCAATATTAAAAAAGCTCCTGGTTATGACTTAATTACTGGTAAAATCTTAAAAGAACTATGTGAAAAGGGTATGAAACTACTAACATTTATATTTAACGCTATGCTACGAATTAATTACTTCCCTAGCATCTGGAAAGTAGCTAAAATACTAATGATTCTTAAACCAGGAAAAATACCAGAAGATGTGACCTCCTACCGGCCTATGAGTTTATTACCAATAATCTCGAAAGTTTTCGAGAAACTGTACATCAAGAAACTAAACTATATAATAGAAAAAAGAAAAATTATTCCAGAACATCAGTTTGGGTTTCGCAATAAACATGGGACTATATAACAAATGCACAGACTTGTAAACAAAATAAACACTGACCTAAATGCCAAAAGATATTGTTCGGCTGCTTTTCTGGATATATCTGAGGCTTTTGATAAAGTATGGCATACGGGCTTGCAGGTTAAACTAAAGAAACTGCTCTCTCATCCGGGCTATCAGTTACTAAAATCGTATCTCACTGATAGACATTTTATTGTAAATCTAGGCGATGAACATACCGAATTAAATCCCATATATTCAGGAGTTCCGCAAGGTAGTGTACTGGGTCCAGTACTATATCTTCTGTATACGGCCGATCTTCCCACCACAAAAATAACTACTGTGGCAACATACGCAGACGACACAGCAATATTGGCATCCCATGAAGATCCGGTCACAGCATCAATGTACCTACAAACCCACCTGGATCAAATAAAATTATGGTTGAAGACATGGCGCATTAAAGTCAATGAAATAAAATCCACCCATGTAACGTTTACCCTGCGTAGAAGAACATGTCCACCAGTGAATATCAATTATCGTCAACTCCCCCAAGCAGAGCAAGTTAAATATCTTGGTTTGTACTTAGATCGACGCCTAACCTGGAAGAAGCACATACTCTATAAACGAAAACAACTTCGTCTGAAATTATATCAAATGTATTGGCTCATCGGGCGCAAATCCAAGTTATCATTAGATAACAATGTGTTGCTGTATGAGTCTATACTCAAGCCTATTTGGTCATATGGAATCCAACTATGGGGTACCGCTAGCAAATCAAATATATCCATCATTCAACGGTTCCAAAATAAAGTGTTGCGTGCCATTGTTAATGCTCCGTACTATATTTCAAATAAAGTGATACAACGCTATATTCCTCTAGAACCTATAACGAGTGTAATTCAACGTGTTTCTGTGGAGTACTTCGAAAGAGTGTCGGTGCATCCCAATGTACTCGCTAATCAGCTAAATATGCGACGTGATAGTGAAGTGCGTAGACTAAAACGTTTAACACCACCTGATCTGATTACTGGACATATATAAACTTTACAATAAGCTTTAGAATAAGACTAATTATTTAAGATAATATTATAATATACAGAAGATTGCTTAATGAAGTGATTTTCTGCATGCCATGTAAATATAATATAGACATAAGAAATACTTATTGCCTATAGGGCAGATTGTGGAATCGCAAAGAGTAAAAAAAAATTAAATGAACTACTATTGCCTTTTCAAAACATTTCTGTATAATTTCTTCTATTTATCCCATCTGTTCCATGCGCAATTATTATCGCAAATTATGTAGTTATTTTTATTTTCTGCATATTTTCATTACTTCATTATTGTATTCAAGTAATCATTTAATCCAAATTTCTCACCTAAAATATTCATTGAAAAACAATAAATATACCTAAAATGTATAAATGGAACTCTATAGTATGTTCACAACTAGCCGATAAAAATTGGATACTATCCTAGGTCTATAATTAATATTTCTTCGTTACTCAGAACTCTTATTGATTTTTTCCGAATTTTTGGTTCACATGTTATATAACCTGTCAAGGTAGAGCGCTCGAAGTGACCGGATCTGTCGGGAACTTCGATCACCGTCCCAATAAAGTGTCGGTAACCCAATGGCACAATCAACTCCAACTCAAAATTATTAAAGTCATAGATCACCTTCCTCAAAATGGAAAATTCAACGACAGGAACAACCAATGAAACACTACAAATGTAAATCAAAGGAAAAACGGACAAGACATGAACAAGGATGCCCCGGAGCTACGCGCACTGATACAGAAAATATAAGCCCGCAACGATGAGCTTACGTGAGAAAACGAATTATTAAAAGAGTAAATCAGGAAATTTGAAACGGAATGGAGCCACAGGTTAAAATGGATCAAGAAGTACAACATTTCTTACAGGCACTATAGACTTTACAGGATACAGAAAAAAAAAACAAAAGAAGGAAGGAAGAATCCCACCGATATTACTCCGGGATGAAACCAAATATATGGAAATCGTCCGTGTATATATAAAAAATACAGGATAAGACCCATGGAAATGGTATTCTACAAAACCGCTGACGGCTACAGACTGGTAACCAAGATCCTTATTCGCATCCCTACACGAGAGGCCACTCAAGATGATCATCAGAGGACTATTAGAATAGATAACAGACGACCAAATAAGAGAAGCACTCCGGGAAAAAATATTCCCTCGTAAAGAGATGGTGGACAAAAGCCGGAATCGTCATTCCACTTACCCAGAGACGAGCACCACATGTTCAAAATTGAATATTTACTGGTCCAGAGAGTAACAGTGAATCCCAAAGAGGTGCCGGGTAGCCGGTACAATGCTTCAACTGCCAGCTGTACGGGCACTCCTCCAGGAAATGCCAAGCCCCACCAAAGAGCATGAAATGCGCCGGTAACCATGAGTCCAACCAAATCCAAGAAAAGGGCAGAAAAATGCCAGCCAAGTGTTCCAACTGCAGAAAGGAACATCCTGTAAACTTTATAGGGTGCAAAAAACCACTGCACCAGTTCCCCAGCTATGCTCCTAAACAAGGAGGAAAAAGACTAGCCAGTCAGCTAGCCCTACCAGCAACGACAAAAGACGCCGCGATCGAGAAAATCCGGAGATATTTTGCTGCTCTCGCCTACAAAATAGATTAGTTTCATCCCGACAAAAAAAAAATAAAAAACCACAATCAATTTCTCGTATTTCAAAATCCGGCCTCTCATGTAACAATTTCTAACAGGCCGGTTTCCAGGGCGGCGACGGTGAAACAGATTACCGCAGGCTTTACCACAGGTTGACAGAATTTAAACTGAATATGACCATCAAGAAATCATCAAGCTATATTAATCATTCACCATGTAGTAAACCATCACCTCACCTGACTGACTGACGAAAATTAAATAGAAATGTTGGGAAACAACTACAGCTGAAAAGAGAAGCCTGATAGAGCGATGTGGGCGTCGATTTAAAATTAGCTGCATCGAAATATAAATATCAGACGTTGTACCAAAATATTTAGGAGTTTAAGATGCAGAAGTTAATCTACCAATGACAATATTCAAAAAGCAGATGGATCTTTCCTTAAAACACGGATGAGTGTCTCGAACGATGAAGGGACTTTTTCATGCAACTCAGAGCCAACCGCAGGATTTAGCAGCTCCGTTTCACGTGCTGTTCACACAAATTTGGTGACCAAAAAGAGTATCGTAGCGAAAAGCGATAATTGTTCCTGTACTAAAATATTTAATAGTAAATATTGTAAGAACTATCTCTTATGAGGTATAATAGTCGGGAAGAGCCGACAAGGAGACAAACCGAAAATTGTGCAAGACTTTCGCACAGTACGCAATTGTTGATTTTCATAATGTTTGCTCTGGTTTCGACTGTATACACTGCCCGTCACTTCGACAAAATTTAGAAGCCCAACATGCTTCTCTAAAAACTGCTAAACTTCTTGAGGCAAATTACGATGGTATAATTAGCTATGCAAGAGTGCAAAATGATTTGCCAAATTCATGTGAGATCAGAATCGGTGTCCGCCAAGGATATGTTCTCTCTTCGCTGATTTTCAATAGGTTTAGTACGGAATGATTTTTAAAAACAAACATGGCATTCAATATGATGCTACAAAATACTAAAATATATTTTCAATAAAAATCGCAGCAAATTAATATTTAACAGTAAAAATGCTTACCTCTCTAACGAATTTTACTGGCACGATTCCATTATCTCGTTTCTATTCAAAGTAACTGATTAGAGACCCAATATGTTCTGTCTGGCCTCGAAATCTTCAATCAGACAATCTTCACAGGCTAGTTCGATTACAACATATCAGACGGCATTGTGTCTCTTTTTAACTAGAATAAAATGAAAAAGAAAACATTGCCTGATACTAAAACGAATTTACAAATTGCGGCAGGTAATTCATTAAACATATTGATGACGTATGTACAAGAAAACTTAGGATAGACTATAACTAATGTATAACATATTATTTTTAAAATTATTTTTGCTTTGAAAAAAGTCTTCGGTAGATGTAAAGGAATATTTTATGAAATCCTTAATAAAAAAGGACGTATCAAAGATACTTGTTCAGTAACAGGTTTTCAGTTATGTCTTACAAAGTAAATATTCTTCAAGATCTTGAATAAATTATCGCTGTTTTCCAACAAATAACATTACCTACACGATGCATACCTATATTTTACGATATTATTAATACGTATATGCACTTTGCGAAAAAAGTACTTTCATGTGGCTAACAAGATATAATTGTATCGCTTAAATTAAACTGTAATTAATATATTTTTAAACAAGACTATATTTCTGATGTCGCAACGAATTCTCTTTAATGGAACACTCGAAGCAGTCATTTAAATTTTATAATAGAAAATATCAGACTGAATCATATCCGGAATTTTCATTTTGATGGTACAAAATCGAAGAGTTATTTATTCCCTTAAATAACCTTCTCTATTCGAGTCTCACATAATAGAGTTTATTTGCAATCTGAGTTTCTAATAACAAATTCGAATGCATAACACAGCGATTGATTTAGATGGGTTTTTATTAACTTTCGACTATGTTAGAAAGTTCTATTCTTAAAGTTGTTGACAGATTTGTATATGTGTTGACATTAGTTATAATGGGTTTTGTCAAAGTGGGATCGAAAATGGCTGGCTCTAACATGTCGTTCGCATTCTTATGCAATTGAATCTCTTTAAAGAAATTGTGGTATTTTGGCGCCAGTCGAGCGGCTTGTCAACATCAGAAAAATCTTTCACCATATTCCATTCGCTTTTAAATTTACAGAATACTCATATTCATGTTTTAATAAAGTCACAAGACTTTTACAACATTTTCATTACACTTAAGATGAACTGACAAAAAGGTGGTACTGTAAATAAACTAAATAATACTGGTTTGACTGGAATCATTTTCTTCGTCGGATTTTTTACTCTTGCCTAAGTACAATCACAAACATAAATTTACGATCATGCCCAGCAGACCTAGAACCCGCGACTATCACTACAGTAGAAGAGTTGTCCTGTCGCCTTTAGTACTGCGCCAACGAGTTTGATTTTGATAAATCAAATATTTAGAATATAAATTTTGCCCAGTAGTTAATGACATAATCGCAGTATAAAATAAATTCTAATCAAATATATAAAATGCTATATTGAGTTTTATGTACCGTATTTTGAAGAGACATTGAATTGAATTGAATTACGATGAATAATTGATTGTGATAAATAATCTTGTTTGATCTGAAATACTCATTGACTATATAATGTAACATAGACTGTATAGAATATCATTGATTATTTAGATACCTATAATAAAACCATAAATTCGTACCCAACAATCGAGATGATAGTGCAATGCAAATGCAAACTTGTTCGACAACTCCTTGAACAGATAAAATCGCATAAATTAATTAGTCCTGATCTGTATCATACTGTACTGCTATTCAATAATTTTCACATAATTGGTTCCACTTATTGAAAACCGGTGGAGATCTAGATCGTATATATATTACCCAATAAAACCAACGTAAAATGTAAAGAGTTTAATGACGTTTAGATAAACGTAAAGCAACCCAAAGTGAAGACCACTGAATACCATTAAAAACAAAAAAGATATTAATCGCATACTCTCTAAAATGTCAATAATATTTTATTAGATTTCCGAAGATTACCGATCCTGTTAGAGAGGGAGACTTATCCCTCGACAGTTTTTTACACCTTGGCTTTTCAATAACCGCACAATATAATCCATATATATTATATAAAGGTTATATTTTCATAACCCTAATCTAGTAAAGAATTTCAAATTCAATATAATTCAACACCCACGCTCAATAAAAGAAAACAAATAACTTTTTTAAGTACATATACTGTCATCCTAAGGTTTAATTTCGAAGGATGTCCCTTCACAATTTTCCTTGGATATATTTCCCATTATTTAACATAAACCTTCGAAAGAGTCCTTTGTTATGTAAACACAACGCGATCAAATAATCTAATTTTTTCTCTTTTTGTTGCTTTGACGGATGTCGTCACTTTGCGACTATCCAACAGTACGGTGTTGATATAAAGAGGACGGGGTGAGACCGATGAGGGGAGGGGGAGAGAAAATGTATATATAAAATAATAAATTAATAAACAAATAAAATTAATAACACAAACGGGGGGTTAAGAGTATAAATAGTGTATATACAATTTAACAATGTACACCAATACAGGACTACGAACACAACAATAAGCAAGTAGAATGGTTATTTCTATGGAGAAAATCGATTTCTCGTAGAAATCCGAGGACTCTGTCCGTATTTTCTGGGGGAGCAGTGGACAGTCGTTCAGTATGTAATAGACTGAAATACAGGTATGGTGACAAAACTCACAGTGAGCAGGCGGATCAAGTGAACGTGCGAGAAACGACAGTGACCTAGTCTCAGTCGATTCAGAGCTAGGGCATGGCAACGAAGTGAAAGAACGCGAAGAGAGGAGAAAAATCAGCTTTAACTTTAAAGAGCCTGTTGTGGTTGGCTTCCTGGGTCTAACAACGTTATACCTAGTTCTTGACAATAAACGAATGGGATAAGGTCAGTATCGATACAAATATTTGTGATGAGGAGGGGACAGGAGGTTGCCGATTAGCCGCACTATCATCGCGCTCATTTCCCGGAATACCAACGTGAGAAGATACGTACAGATAGAGATTACGGAAAATTACTGTGACTAGGTGACCAGGGGATGGTTGAACTTGTGTTCCAGGAAAAAATCGAGAGCATTTCGGAAGTCGTTAAGAATTAGCCATTCTTTGACGGACTGTGTTGAGATATAGGATAAAGCTTTGAATAACGCGAAGAGTTCAGTGGTCAATACTGAACCCTGTTCAGGGAGCTTAAAACTGAATTCACGCTGCAAGATTTAGAGGCATCGGTATATATGTGCTTGCGGCCAGAGTAAGAGTGCAGAAGTTCACAGAATTTGGACAAAATCAGGTAAGGACAATGCTCTCTTTTATAAAATTGACATAAAGATGTTTTCTTGAATGGGGTAGTGAAAGTCCAAGGGCGAAAATTGATCCAACAAGCCAACTCCAACCCTGGAATGGAGATCAGCAATTATATGAGTGGTATGAGTGGGGAATTGAGGGATAAGACGGTCCACAACGGCTGGATGACTCCAAATGGAAGTCATATTTAAGGAAGCTAGTAGGGCAAACGATCTCAAAGCAAACTTCAATGAAAGTAAATCTCTACGATAAGAAAGAGATGGGGTGGGTAATAGGAAAGTTAATTGTAGGGCAGGATCAAAAGGCACCCAACAGCGGCTAAGAGAAGAGGGTTATGGAGGGAGTATGGTTTCCTGGTCTGTACCTGTATGCCGGTTAGATAGCCAACGCAAGATTTGCATGTCTCTGAAACAACGAGTGATGTGATGCTTCCAGGACAGGCGGTAGTCGAAAATAACTCCCAGTAACCTTATACGATCAACAGTTTATGTACTTAAAATATAACTGAAAACTTATTTTCTACTTTTAACTATTTTTGGGTCGGTCCTTAACTAGAATCATATATGTTAATTATAGTTAGAGAATAATAAGTATTTCTTATGGTGATTATTATATGAACGGCATATAACTTAGAAACCACTTCAGTAAGTTATGTGTGTAACGTATTGTAAATAAATTAGTAGTAAAAACAGTGAGTGTGTATTATTTAAACTCACTGATCAGCTGTGAGCAATCAAGAAAAATTGAATTTAGCGTCAGTATGTGAATCGTTGATGCTAAGAATATAAACAACTGAAAAGGCCCCAATTCCAATTTGCTACGAGAGCTATCGAAGAAGTTCTCCAAGGACAAACAGGGTTTTTATAACTAACTACTAGTTTTTATTAACATTTCTTGTACACAAATTATAAGGAACTATATATCAATTTTTAAATTGGATTTGTATAAATGTGTTCCATTACATGATCAATATCTAGCTACATATCAGAGACTACTTTCTTATAACTGCACCAATTTCGAATTTTATATGCTTGAAGTAACGCTAGCATTGTCAACCTTCCCAACGTGAGTGAAGCGCTGTCGCCAAAATCTATATTTCCTGAATTATTTTTAACTGACGAAAACGCCACGAAATGATTCCCAGGCCCAATATTTTTGTTTGTTCCATCCATCTGATACGTACAAGTGCAAGGTTACCTTAATTGGATATTTTCGGAACAGAAAAAACAATATGTTGTTTACGCTCAGTAAAAAAACACAATAAAAAGTAACCATTAATGGCAGAACAATTAATAATGTTTAATTTATAATAATACCTCTTTTATTTTTATCGATCGAAAATGTAATCCCCCTTTTCTAGTAAGTCTGTACCTTAAATCAATATATTTATATTTATAGCGCTCGAAGATACAAGTTTATTAGAGAAGATGATTAAATATCAGATCAATGAACATAAAAGTAATATTATTAAAAATACTTCACTGCGAAGAGTTTCTTTTATAACAAAAGTATATATATATATATATATATATATATATATATATATATATATATATATATATACAGTAAAAATAATTGAAAGGGAAACGGTGCATATTTTGTATACTCTTCAACGAAATATTAACCCTTTGACTCCAGTATTATACGTTATTAATGAAATATATAAAAGCTATGAAATAGTTGCAACAACGTATAATAAATAAAAAACACTTTAATAACTTTTTGAAGGAGTTAATTTTAATAGAAGTCATCGATAACTGGTAAAATTCTCTATGAGTGCCTAGTTGTTGATTATAAAGTGAAATTTAATATTTATGATTTATTGTATTTTTTAAATAACGTTATTAGTTCAACAATTGTAACTTTACTACAGGAAAGTAAGAGTGATTTTAATTTACATATATTTAACTAACTTGTAATATTCTTATCTGTTCATGTAACCAAAATGGTTTAGAAAGATTGTCATATTTGACACATTTTAGAGTTAATGATGAGCAGTGGGCCTGGTATATAGCAATAAAAGTGCCTTAAAAAACAACATATTCCAATCTGAGGATACATCAAAACCAATCATTAACTAAAGTTAAAGGGGATTTGATAAATATAAGTGTTAAATTAAAAATATTGGTTGGGCAATGCTCGGATGAAATATTTTCGAAGAATAAATTACCAGGCATGCCTTTCAAAAACTCTCTTTCCTCACCAAATGTATATTTTTTTCTAGCAATCCATATCGGTTCATCAAAAATTGAATACCCTACAAAAAACAGTAACTTTTAAAACAGCTGAGACTCTGTTATCTGATCAGAGTTTTATGATCGTCACTGAAATTTCTAAAATAGGTGACCTAAGTTACAGTGGAGCACCCATCTCAAATCCAAAATCCCTTTATGTACAGTCCCATGTATAGTGCTTTAAGATAAAATGTGCTAAAATAACTACTTGATATTAAGATTCTCTAAAATTCAATTTAAATACACCAATATTACCAGAAGTCCAAGACCTGAACTTAATTATATTTTATTAAAAATCTATATAAACAAAATAATTTCAAGCCGGCTTGGTGGCATAGTGGTAAAGGCGATAGTACGCGTGGATAGGTGTTGCGATAGCCGCGAGTTCAAATCCTGCTAGGGCATGGTAGATAATTTATGTTTGTGATTGTTTAAAATTTGTGATTGTTCTAGATAAGAGTGTAGAATTTGACAAGGAACAAAATGATCCCAGTCTCGCCAGTAACCATGCTGAGTAAGACCGAATGTCTTCTGGGATGATTTCTAAAGTTGGTCACTCACCAGTCGGTAGGTTTAATGCTGAGGATCGTAGTTTGGAGCCCAGTTAAAATTTAGGTCCAGTCCAGATAAGCCTATTGTTGGTAAAAGGAGACTTTAAAATATTTTAAATATACTTTTAGAAATTTTAAATATACCAATCATTAACATTGATTTTGATAGATTTCTTCATATTGTAATTTATTTTGTATAGCATTTTTATTACTTTATATATGATCTACTGATAATTTTTATCTGTAAAAAATTGTAAACATCGCTGGTTTTTTCATATGTTTAATTTACTGTGCGATTTATATGACGATATAACAAAATTACCTTCTAAATTAATTAATGAGATCTTCAACTAGAACATCCAGTTAACGAACAGCCACTTCTTAAAATAACTAAACAACAAGAAAGAATAAACTACTTTTAGTTATTGCTGTAGTAAACATTGATGTCGTGTGATGCCGTTCTGACAATGTTAATTTTTATGGTCTCAGAACAGCAATTTATTAAGCACTCAAGATGTCGATTTAATATGGCCATAATTTAATGAGAGAATATATTTTTATTATTAATTATTAATTTCATATATTAGAAAATAAAATAATTTTCACATATCATGATTAACTTATAGGTGTAAATTATTGGTGATGTTAATAAATAATATGCTTTATGTCAAATTCCAAATCTGACAATAGGTCTTATCTTCAAAATCCTCTGTATTGAACCTAAGATTAGACTGGTGAAAGTACGAAGTAATGATATAAACAATAATCTCACCTAACTATTAAATTCATGATTTTTATATATTGAGTTTTTCACTTAGTGTTATTGAGTCATTATATACGGACGCTAATAATGCAATACCTAACATTGCACTTTCGACATTAATTAATTTTGTTAAACATTATCAAAAATGTATGATGATGCTGCTACGTCGTATTTTAATAATCCATTTTTACCTTAACGATAAAAAAAATTTATATCAATAACAAAAAATGATATACAGGACAGGACTAAGTTCGAAGACAGGTATTAGGTATATCTGCTAAAATGGCGCAAAACTGTTATACATTATTACAAAAAGGATCAGCAATAACCAATAACAGATGATGAAGGCCACTCAGCCACATAATGCAAATATTATAAAACATTGATTGTTCGAGATCAGGTGGGAAGTTCTGCCGAGCGTACCCATCGAACATAGCATCTTATAATTACCATTAAATCTGATTGATTGGTACACAGTTTCAAAATGCCGAAGTGCGAAAATTAATCATAACTGGATTGCTAGCAAATCAACATCATATTTTTGAAACGGTATAGCCATGTTATTGAAAAGAAGGGAAAACGTTATAAAAAATTATGGAAAATATATTGATTAATATATATCTCTTACACAGTATATACCTTTTTATGGTGCATACATATAAGCACCTAACATAAAACGTGTAATTATTAATGATTGATGTGCTTTAATGCAACTTACCAGCCGCGCCTTGAACAGCTACAAAAGTTTGAGAATGCGAAATCGCAAGCTTTGCTGCTAACTTATAAGATACAAAATCCGGTTCCTTCAATACAACAAAAGATCATATATCATATAAAATATCTGTATTTTAACACTAATTTTAAACTGAAAGAAAAACTTTAAAATATTTGAACTATTATTAGAATTTTACCTTTCCACTTGATCCCAACTGCGTATTATTTCATTACTATTTACGAGTATAATGTATCATAATCACTAAGAGTCTGTAATTTTCATTTAGATAGGCACTACTCCGAATCTCACACGAATTGTTTATACTTTAAGGTTTCTACAATTAAGAAATATTTTGAAATTTAAATGACAGATTAATATCCATATTATATAGGGTGGGGCAAAAGTCTCGCTACCATTCCAAGTACCGCTTTTGATTGCGTGCCATCTTAGTTATGTGACGTTTTGCTCAGTTTCACTTTAACCATTGGGTTGTGTAGACGCCAAATTTTATTATGGATGGTTTATTATGGTAGCGGGACTTTCTATATTATCTTGTAGTATTATTTTGTGTAACTAGTTAATTAAAAAGACAATATATATATATATATATATATATATATATATATATATATATATGCAAAGTTAACCTAACATTTTGAATATAAACTAACATTTACGCTTTCATATTTTTATAATTTATTAATTTAACACTAAAAGCCTTTTAGTAACATAACAGTGAAAAGTTTGATTAAAAACAAGGTCATAGCTTTCAGTTTACTTTCCAAACACCAACGAACAAATTACCTCTCTTACACAAGGGAATTAGTATAAGGGGAATATGTACAATCAATATATGTTTGGCTATTGTCATGTTTAAATGATTCTACATAAAACTTTTATTTATTTATTTTTAATTATCATTAGTTGATTGATTAAATTTACAGTTTTCAATACATATTTTGATAAAACCCAATTTACAAAGTGCTACTGAAAAAAGTCGTAAACAAAAGAACTAGACCATAGGCTTAAAAAAAAGGTTCATGATATTACCAGTAAAGTAGGCAAGCTTTAAATAATTTAACAGAATCAAATAGAAAACCTTCAGCTTCAGTAAAAATGCAAAAGCAAAAATTCTGTAGAATACTACAGGTGGATATTAAAATAAAATACATCAAGTTGCATGTGAGGTATTAAAGATGTTATTTTTCATTAATAGGACCATGGTGACAAGAATTTAAGAAATTCAGTTTTAATTAACCCTACCGTATAGATAATTTAAATCTGACTGCTAGATAAATTTATACAATCCATTCGATAAAACAATGAACTCACGTAATCTAAGTTTACAGCATCAAAACGTCGCAATGCTGCTGCATGAACTTAGAGTTTTAGTTCATTCTAGCTTTGATATATAACAAAATTCTGATCCAAATAATGAAACAATACTAATGCTACCAAATATAATTTATTTTAACATTACAATACATCTAATGAATATATTTTGAAAGCACTTAAACTACAATTAATCTTACAGCATTTGTAGCTCTTGATATCACTGTATTTCTCTTTAGTTTCTTCCCTTAATACATATGTACATTTTTTGAAATAAAATTCGAGTTAATCTCGGCATACATTTGCAATATCTGCAAAACTGTTAGTATTCATTGTTTAATCACACATTCTAGCCAAATGCTCAAGTATATTCTGAATAATTACACGCATATCTATGCGCACAAATATTGTACACTCTACAATATGATGTAGAAATCTCTAGAATTATCTCCTATTAATGATATATTCAACTTTACTTTTATTTCCAATCCCATTACCACATCTTGGTAATTATCAGAATTGGACCGTAATAGCATCCACAAATATCCATGCAGTCACTATAAATTTCTGAGTCACTAAAAATCAATAACTAAGCTGTTAAATTCCAATATATTTAATACTTGTTCACGATTCCATTTGTCAATTTCTTCTTTTGTGTGTCTGATTGTTCTTTTTCAATTTCTTCTTCTCTTCATCCATACCGAAGATGTTATTGTGGACAATGCTTTTTTCCACATATCCAAACAGTTGTATATCCTTGCTTGTATATCCTTCTTGACTTGCACGTCCATTGCGGTAATTATTTGTCACACCCTATATCAATTCGACTGTACTTAATATGTAGTAAGTAGCAAGAGAAGAAGACGTAATACCCTGTGGCCATATTGTTCAGCTGTCTAATCCACTGTCTATCTTATTTCAAGGATATTCAAAGGATAGCTGTTAGTTAAAATTAAGTGACTGTTTATTTTCTACATTTGAAACGATATTAAAGTGGAAAGTGAGTGGTTAAAATATTAACAAACGAAGTCATTTAATTATAAGCAGTGTTATTTAAAATTGTGTGTTACTTTCGGTTATTCCCGTATTGTTGGAATTACTGAAGAGTTATGACAAGATTGGATTAACAACGATTAAGAACAGTATGGTCACGTAAAATTATATTTTATAATTGTTGCAGAGAAAACAAATTAATTTGCTCGTTTTATCGGAAGATATATAGAGCTGAGAAAAGCCCGATATATCTGAAAATTTCATCCCAACATAGATTAACAAAATTTGACGGAAGAAGAATGGGCTGTTTTCCTTGATGCCTTGTGAAGAAAATTAAAAATTGTGCTTTAGGACTGTTATTGATTGATATGGTTCTGGAGACATATTATATTATTGTACTAAAAGCAATTCTAAAGGTTAGCTAAAATTTTTCGGTAAATTTTAGTTCTATTGACTTCTGATTAATTAAGGCACTAACCGAATATTGCTGATAATAAATGCGTTAATTTGTGCATCAAGAATTAAAATTAATATTGCATAGAATATTCACAGTTATAAAATAGTTTTAAAAGTTGTTAGTTCCCACGTGGGATATAAGACAAAGTTGAAAGAAATAAATAAATGAAAGCAGAAAGAAACTAAAAATGAGCTGTCTGTAAGAGCGAGATCGAAGAGTGAAATAAATAAGAAGAGAACAGTGGAATTTTATTCGAAAATTTAGATAAAGAAATTTTTATTTGAATCTGCTTGGTGTATTTATTGCTTTTGTGATATATAGTTTAGGTGAGAAATATGTATAAAAGATAAGGACTACATAAATACATAAATTAAGTAACGAAATTATTCAGGAGTTAAAATGAAACTAACTACATAATTTGCATAAATGGAACACATAAGACAAATAGAAAAAATTATGAATTATTAGCTGTACATTTATAGACATTTTCCAACATTGATAAATATTAAGGTGTTTAATACTTAATACTTATAATTAATCTTATATATAAAAATGAATCGCAAAATGTGATGGTAAGCGCATAACTCAACAACGCCTGGACCAATTTGGCCAAATCTTTTTTTAAAATGTTCGTTGAAGTTCAAGGATGGTTTCTACGGCGAGAAAAATTAGAATTATTGCTGGAAAAACCCTAAAAAAAAGCCCTTTTTGTTTGAATTTGTTTCGTGTATCAGTTGACAATTCATCTGTCATCTGTCAAAAGTCATCTGTAACAGACAACTTTTTTTTTAAATTTGATATGACTTGAACTCAAATCCTTTTAAGCCGTACGAATTGTTTTATTTATTTAAAATTTTTTATTTATTTAAAATTTAATTCAAATTTTAAATAAATAAAACAATTCGTACGGCTTAAAAGGATTTGAGTTCAAGTCATATCAAATTTAAAAAAAAAAGTTGTCTGTTACAGATGACTTTTGACAGATGACAGATGAATTGTCAACTGATACACGAAACAAATTCGTATATCGTGTTTTGTGCAGAGTGTTTAGTTAGTTAGTGTTTGTTTAGTTCGTGATTAGTGAAAAAATAATTTATATTTGATATGCCTCCTATAAGACGAAGCAATTTAGGTAGAAGAACCAGAAATGCTATAAACCAAGCTAATTACCGATATAATCGTATTGCAAAAGAACGTGACGACGGAAATGAACGTGAAAGAATTCGGATATCACAAACGCGTGAACCGCGAGCGCGACGTTCAACTAATAATCGCGCAAGTTTGAATCGAGCTGCTTTCAGTTACGATGTGTCAATTGACTACAGTAACTACCAATGTGTTGTTATTGGTTCTATGAACTTGGTTTGCTCACACTGTAAGGCATTAAAATACAAAAACGAAGCCAATGGATTGTGTTGCGCAAATGGTAAAGTGAAATTGATACCATTGGATCCACCACCAGAACCATTGTACTCATTGGTTTCAGGAATAGGAACAGATTCTATACACTTTTTGACACATATCCAACAATATAACAATTGCTTTCAAATGACTTCATTTGGGGCAACAAATGCAGTTCGGGAAAATTTTATGCCAACTTTCAAGGTATGTATTATAGCAGTTAATCATAATTATTTTAGCGAACAAAATTTTCTGTCACCAAAGTTAAGATGTGTTACTAATCTTCAATTTCTTAATCATTACGAAATATATCACTTAGTCATCATATTATATGGTGATTCAGTTTCAGTGACACTTTTATTATATTTTATAATTGATAGATATTAGTTAAAACTAAATATATACTTTTTAAGATCAAATATTATTTAAGTTTGATCACTGACAATCCATTAATTTATACCACACCATAATATTTTTTTTATTTACAGATACAAGGGCAAATATATCACAGAGCAGGTTCAATGTTACCAGTGTCAGATAGCGACAACAAATTCCTGCAAATTTATTTTATGGGCAATTCACCACAAGAAATTGATCTGCGTTGTGCACATAACAATTTAGTAAAAAGGTCTATTGTAGAACAATTACAAAATTTATTTCATCAACGCAATCAATTGATTATATTGTTTAAAACTGCCCTGGATCTGATGCCATCCGATAATCACAAAATTGTAATCAGAGCTGATAAAACACCTGCAGGTCAACATACAAGACGTTTTAATGCACCAACTATTGATGAAGTTGCTATCGTTGTAGTTGGAGAAAACTTGGAATCCCGTGATATTGTTTTACATCGTCGGAATGATCAATTACAACGTATAAAGGAAACACACCGCTCATATGATGCACTGCAATATCCCATTATATTTTGGCAAGGTGAAGATGGCTACGATTTCTCAATAAAAATGATAAATCCCATTACAGGTAACTAAAATATTAGTTTAGCTATGGCGATAATATCTCAGTCACTATATTATGTATTTTAATTTTATATTTGAATGTTATTAAAACAAAATCTGTTTACAGGTTCTGAAACCAACAAAAAAGTCAGTTCAATGAACTATTATTCATACCGCCTAATGATTCGGGAAAATGAAGATAATCACATATTGAAATGTCGGCGATTATATCACAAATATGTTGTTGACATGTATGTTAAAATTGAAACGGAGAGATTAACATTCATCAGGTTGAATCAAACCAAACTCCGATCTGAAGAGTATATTCACCTTCGAGATGCGATTAATACTGATGGAAATGCACAGAATGTCGGTCGGATGACTATTCTTCCAGCAACATACATCGGAAGCCCTCGGCATATGCACGAATATGCTCAAGATGCCATGTCGTATGTTCGTCATTATGGTACAGCAGATTTGTTCATCACATTTACATGCAATCCGCAATGGATAGAAATTAAGCAGGAGTTATTCCCTGGGCAATCACCCATTGATCGTCATGATATTACAGCCAGAGTCTTTAGACAAAAGTTGAAATCTTTAATGAATTTCATCGTAAAACATAATGTGTTTGGTGAGACACGCTGCTGGATGTATTCTGTGGAGTGGCAGAAACGAGGATTGCCACATGCACACATTTTGATTTGGTTGGTTGAAAAGATAAGGCCAAATGAAGTTGATGCAGTGATATCAGCTGAAATCCCTAATGTACAAGTAGATCCTGGATTGCATGAGGTAGTTATCAAAAACATGATACATGGTCCCTGTGGAACTCTTAATCAAAATTCACCGTGTATGATGGATGGTAAATGTTCAAAACGATATCCACGGACATTAATATCGGAAACAATTACTGGTAATGACGGTTATCCATTGTATCGTCGCAGATCGACAGCAGACAATGGAAAATCAACAATTGTCAAATTAAATCAACAAGATATTGAAATAGATAATCGTTGGATTGTTCCATATTCACCCATTTTATCAAAGACATTCAAAGCACACATCAACGTTGAATCTTGCCATTCAGTGAAATCGATTAAATACATTTGCAAATATGTAACCAAAGGGAGTGATATGGCTGTGATTGGAATTGGTGCAGAGAATTCTAATGATGAAGTTACCCAATACCAAATGGGCCGCTATGTTAGCAGTAATGAAGCAGTTTGGCGAATATTTTCTTTTCCTATTCATGAGAGACACCCTTCTGTTGTTCACTTAGCTGTACATTTAGAAAATGGACAAAGAGTGTATTTTACAGCACAGAACGCAGTACAAAGAGCTGCTCAGCCACCATCTACTACATTAACCAGTTTTTTTGAGACATGCCAAAACGATGATTTCGCACAAACATTGCTATATTCTGAAATGCCAAAATATTATACCTGGAATCAATCCTCAAGGAGATTTATACGACGGAAACAAGGAAAACCAGTTCCAGGATATACAGATGTATATTCCACCGATGCGATTGGCCGGATTTATTCAGTACATCCAAGCAATGATGAATGTTTTTATTTACGACTGCTATTAGTCAATGTACGTGGCCCAACATCATTCCAACAGTTACGAACTGTTGATGGTGAATTGTGTGGATCCTACAGAGAAGCCTGTCAACGTTTGCAATTGCTTGAAAATGACGCTCATTGGGATCAAACTCTCAATGATGCTGTAATATCATCACACGCTCATCAAATACGAACATTGTTTTCTATAATCATATCTACATGCTTCCCATCAAACCCAATTGATTTGTGGATGAAGTACAAAGATTATATGTGTGATGATATTTTGTATCAAATACGGAATAGAATGGGAAATCCAAATATACAAATCAGTGAAGAAATTTACAATGAAGCATTGATTTCAATTGAGGACATGTGCTTGATAATGTCAAACAAACTATTAATTCAATTAGGCGTGACCGCGCCCAATCGTCCAATGCATGACGCTTTTAACCAAGAGTTGCATCGAGAAAGACTGTATGATCTCAACGCTTTGAAAGAATTAATTCAAACAAATCTTCCACTGTTAAATGAACAACAGAAGTATGTATTTGAAACTCTTATGAAAGTAACAAATGATGAAACTCGAGGGATTTACTTCTTAGATGCACCTGGTGGTACAGGAAAAACTTTTTTGATTTCATTAATATTAGCAACAATTCGCTCACAAAATAAAATTGCACTTGCACTCGCTTCGTCGGGAATCGCAGCAACTTTGCTTGAAGGTGGTCGAACAGCCCATTCAGCACTAAAATTGCCATTAAATATGCAAAGCAATGAAACTCCAACCTGCAACGTTTCGAAGAACTCTGCAATGGCAAAGGTTTTGCAGCAATGTAAATTGATTGTTTGGGATGAATGCACGATGGCACATAAAAAATCTTTGGAGGCTTTAGACAGAACCTTAAAAGATCTACGTAGCAATAATAACCGATTTGGTGGTGCAATGCTTTTATTAGCAGGAGATTTTCGTCAAACATTGCCAGTGATTCCACGATCAACGCCAGCTGATGAACTCAATGCATGTCTAAAGTCCTCCAATTTGTGGAAACATGTCAAAGTACTTCATTTAAGCAAGAATATGCGTGTCGAGTTGCAAAATGACCAATCTGGAAACATATTCTCTAAACAACTCATTGACATTGGTAATGGCAAATTTCCTATAGACATGTTGACTGGCTGCATTAACTTTCCTCAAAGTTTTTGTCAGTTAACTCGATCAAAAGATGAACTTATTCAGAAGGTGTTTCCAGATGTTTCTCAAAATTACAGAAACCATGATTGGTTGAGCGAACGAGCTATACTGGCTGCAAAAAACATAGATGTAAATGAATTGAATTTCAAAATTCAAGAACAAATTACAGGCGAATTGAGGATATATAAATCAGTTGATTCGGCTACTAATCAAGATGATGTAGTCAACTATCCACCGGAATTTTTAAACTCGCTGGATTTGCCAGGATTGCCACCTCACAATCTTCAATTAAAGGTTGGATCGGTGGTTATAATGTTGCGAAATATCAACCAACCGCGTCTTTGCAACGGTACACGGTTAGCGATAAAAAAATTACTAAACAATGTGATAGAAGCAACTATACTCAAAGGAAAGTATAAAGGAGAAGATGTTCTCATACCGCGCATCCCAATGATTCCGACTGATGTGCCATTTGAGTTTAAACGACTACAGTTTCCAGTGCGGCTTGCTTTTGCTATGACTATAAACAAGTCCCAGGGGCAAACATTAAGTGTTTGTGGTATTAATCTAGAAAACTCATGTTTCTCACATGGTCAATTGTATGTTGCCTGTTCCCGTGTTGGAAAACCATCAGATTTGTTTATCTATGCGCCAGGTAATCAAACAAAGAACATCGTATACCACAAAGCACTACAATGATAATAATAATAATAATTATGATTCACATGATTAACAATAAAGCGATTACTTACTTTTCAATCCTTATATATGTTTTATTTAATTATTTTTTATTCACAACGCCCTATCACCAGGGTGATGGTTCTGTTCAGGAGAATTTTTTAAAATACGTAGGCACAAAAACTGCCACATTACAAATCTTTTTGACAGGACGAAGTCTGTCGGGTCAGCTAGTACTTAATATAATACTTATATATAATACTTAATACTTAATAGAATTAATTATTTACTTTATACGCCTAAATTTTGAAATATCAAAAGTAAATTTAATGATTTTAACTACATTCCTTTATTATACATTTAGAAATTGTAAACAATAAATTACCTTTTTTTTTGTTATTCTTTTAATATACATGCTAAAGTTAAATATAGATTTCAAAATAGTTTAATTCATATATTTTCTGTTTTAATATATAAACATGTATTATTTCCTTTATTATTCCATACTTATTTTTATAAGATAAAAGTACAGAAAGATCATCATATTTGATGCTTTGAATTTGTTCTACAGTCTTAAAATTAATCTTACTTATGATACTTTTTTATAATACCCTGTGGCGTAGTAATGAACTTTTTTTTTTCAAGCCATTTCTTAATTACAGCCTTTAATCATCCACTTGTTGGAATATTTGTGCCATTTTACTCGTGTTATGGCATAGTGCATTGTCCATAAAAATAATGGATAGTTCGCCCAAGTTTTTAACAGCTAATTTTCAAACCAAACAAAAATACATATATGGTTTATTTCTCCATGGTAGTCATCCCTGGATTAGGAAATCACTTTGCTCCAGTAATAGAAGATAAATATACCTGCAATGAATTATTAAAAATTAATATAACTAACAAAACTAAATCAAATGTTATTCTTTTACCCGTTTCCATCAACTTTTATTGTCTTTATGCTATTTTTATTATCGTCTTACAATGAATGGCCCAATGTTCCATTTCGAAATATCCATGTCTTATCTAGATACACTTCCTTAATCTTACTTCTCTTTTTCAAAATTGTATTCCTTTATAACCAATGTTTGAATATTCCATTAGACTTCTTCGGGCATTATATTTACAGTGCAAGAATGTATGTCTACATCCCTCAAAGAGCTGCATATCTCTATGAATGTTTCCTATGAATCCTTTGAAAATTAACAGTTTCCTCTGAAATAATTCAATCAAATTAATTTATATTGAAAAAAAACTACTCACTGCTTTTATATATTTCATAAATTTCCTTTCGAATAAAGCTAATATAAAGATGATCTTGATTCTTTACCAATTTCGTATGAGGACGCTTTCTTTCTTTTCTTTTCCGTGAATCCAACAATATGCTTTTTCCATTATCTGAGAGCCTTACTACCCATACTAATATTCAGTGTAGGTGCTAAAAAAATATGTCCAATAAACATCGCGGCAACTTAATATTCAACAATATCACTACTTACCTTTCTAACGTATTTTACTGACAACAGGCTGCCTCCATTATCTTGTTCCTGTTTGAAGTAACTGATTAGAGACACAATCTGTTTCGGGCTCTATCAGTGGCTTCGACATTTTCATTTTTTAAGCAGGTAAGTAGTAATATACAGCGATTTGACAAGTATGGAAACAAATAAAGAATCAAAGCAACCTTTACCGGTTTATAACCCCGAATTATTATCATTAATGTTAATTAAAATTTACAAACTGCGATAAGGAATAGATTCACATCATGAATTCACATCATGAATTCACATCATGTTCACAATTATACTGAATAGACAAAATATATAATTCTGAGTAGGATTGTTCTATACACTGTAAACGTGTCAATATCATCAAAATTATCACGGTATAGTAATATTCAAGGCTCACATTATGACAAAGAATGAAAAATGTATGTAATTCTTGTTATCTAACACTGTTAGCATATTTTATATTTATATATGTCCATATTAGTGTAATTATTTCTATTGGTTATTAAAAATATGATGCGTGATCAGAATATATAAAGAATGGGTGCTGACACTTTGGAAGACAATATTGTAAATCTTTGGAGTATGCTAAATACATACACACTATCAAAATCCTCAAAAAAAAAGTTACAAGAGAAGAATTCCGACATACAAGGTTCATTTAGAGCATTAGGTGTTGTGGTACAAACACTAAATGCAAAGGACCTACATCTATAATATGTGAATATTTTAATTAATTTAGTATATCGAGGCTGTTTTTTTCAATATTGAAACGTACCATATTTGACATCAATTTTGTTTTGTTCCTAATTGGTTTATTTAATTCTGATTAATGTTTTCAATAATTCCGCTAATAATGTTTATTTGCGATATTACAGATTATTTATAAAGTACGATGACGAAAAAATATATACTAGTAAATTTAAGCAACATAATAAATATTAGTTCACAAAATTTTTATTTTATTTTTAGTTAAATTTTTTAACTTTCAATCCTAATTTTGCAAAAATATTGATAACATCATTGGATTGAATTTATTTTTCAAAGATAAATAATATCGTTAGCTAAATTTAATTCTCCGACGAATGGACATGTAAATTACATCCTTGGATGTTGTTGACTTGCTAAAAATAGTGAATATAAACATTGCACTTAAACCTGGAGTGCTAGCCAGGTTAGGGAAGATAAGCAAACGAATAATGATAAGGAGAAAAATATAGATAGTGAGGACAATAAGAACATTCCCATTGAAGTCAGAAAGGTAGTGATTGACGCGCAAGCTATACAGCTTTTAACTAAGCTTTAGATTGAACCGGAAGAAAAAATGACATTTTAGTTCTTCTAAAAGTCAATTAAGGCAGACTAATTACAAATTATTTTTATTTAACTAAAGAAAATTTATCGCTGTTGATATATTCATTTAGTTTGTTATAAATATATGTATATGTATTAATCGTTTGCTTTAATAAAAAGCTAACATAAACATTTAGATCAGGTACTTCCTACGTACATATTAACGAACATTTACTGTATAATGCAAACTGTTAATATTGTCAATTCTCAACAAAATTATACACTCTATAGCGTAATACACTCTATCTTATTATAATATAGAATGTAATTATTTTGTAAATAAAATTTAAAAAATAGTAATAAGGTGTTGTAATAAACAGCTTTTGGAGTATCTATATATAGATGGTCTCCTATATGAAAACCAACATGTTGCGTCGTAAATATATAAACAACCGGCTTAATAACGAAAAACAATTAATGGGTAATGCTTATTAATGAACTAAAACAGCTAGGCTACCAGGCAAAATATTCAATCAAGAACATTAAAACCAAACATCAATTAAAATGTCAAACCAAGCGACGTTTTCGACTATTTTCCAAGGGAACAAACAGCTTTTTATAAAGTCCGATTTTAATTATATCACCCTATTCTGTAAAAGTTGGGAATCGATCCTGTTTTTTCTTCAGCAATTTTAGTTTTGAGGTTTTTGACAATCGATTAACGACGTTATTACCACAATTTTCTTATAAAATTGTCGATTGACTGTTTTAGTCGATTGATTTTCTCGGTCTATACTATCCCATAGGCACAAAATCAAGGGAATTTGGTAAACCCAGCTTGCTGTTCGTGTAACATGCATTAAATTTTTAAATCGCTACTTGCAAACCATGGTGTTCGTATTGTAATTTGCGAAGAACCTACAAAAGGATTCCAAGTTCTTGTAGGCGTCTTTGACTTAAGTAATAACTGAACTTCGTCTTTTCATTAATCTATTTAAAAAACGCTATTTTGCTATATGGTACTGGATCTTAAATGCCTTCAATATTGATACAACATACCAATTCCTGACGTCCTGGAATTTATTGCACATTATTTTCGGCAAACAAAAATACGTAAAAATCAATTGAAAATAATCAAACAAGTATTTTATTAGACACCGATAATCTTTATCGACTTTTCTGATAAAAAAATTATCTCGTTGAAAATTCGATGCGATCTGAGCAGTGTCATTTGATATGCCGATCTATCTTGATATTTATTAAGAACATAATTAAATTTTTCATTTCCCTCTCAATGGCAAGTTTCATTTATAATATCGAAATGTCCAGAAGGAAAACAAGCAAAGCAATTTTAACACACGTTTTCACATAAGCACCGAACCAATAATGGAGTCCTAAATAAATGAATAGGTTTAATAGAATGAACTTTCAACCTCACCAGGGGCATTTTTAGGAATTGTGGATCGGCGAATGTAGATTAAACAGATTATAGAACAAATATCAGTTTACAACTTCTTTCAAATACATATATCCGTGCATATATCACTTCCATATCCAGTCTTGGTACTTTAATAAATTATTCTTACTTAGGCAATAAAATATAAGCACAATTTAAGTCCTGAATCACTTTGCACTAAAATTCCTAGAGTATTTTCTCTGTTAAAAGGTTTACATTTAATAGTTATTATGTTAGTGCAGTTGCAACTACCAATTAATTATCCCAAGAATAAAAGTATATGGCGATTTGCGTAGCTTCTTTCGGAAAGGGATTCGTCTTTAAATTTAAAAAATAAATATTTGTTATTTTATATGATTATTAATAGGACTATCATACTAAGCCCAATTTACAACAACAAAGCACGCTGTAATGTTTTTGATGCTTTTTTGATGATTTTTTGAAATCTCTTTTATGCTATATCCAGTCAGTTTGGAATTTTTAACATTATCATTTTTAAAGACAGTTACTTATTAGACAGTAGCAAATACTTGTTTATTCGAAGTAAAACGATTCTGCATTTGTACTATCGGTGCATCCGGGCACACAACACTTTCTAGATCGAGAATTCACTTTACTTATTGTACTACCAACTTTGGTTATATAACTAATAATATTACAGCTCACGGTTATAAAAATCTAAACGCACTGTTCCTTATGTTAGGCACTCTGAAAATGGCGTCCGGAACAAATAAACAATAAAGACACTATAGAAACGAAGTAATAAGTTAAAAATAGCGACATCTACATGTTGGACGTCACGAAATATTTCCCCAAAAATAGCCTATAAAGTTAGATCTCTATTTCTCTGCGGTTATATTTTGCGAAAATATGGGAAAATAGATGCCATATAATTGAATGACAGGCAAGTGGAAAATCGAAAAATCATCTTCGAAACGCTTCTTCAAACGTATTATTGGAAGTAATTTCTGCATCGAATAGTGGCAGTTGATGAAAACTGGATTTATTTTGAAAACCCTCAAAAAATCATGGCTATCAGCTGGCGAAGCCGGTCGATCGACTTCAAGGCCAAATCGTTTTGGTCGCAAAATAATACTCTGTATTTGGTGGGATCAGAGCGACGTGGAGTCTCACTGTTAAAACTTAGTGAAACACTTAATAGTGATCGCTCCTGACTACAAATTATCAATTTGAAACACGCATTGATCGAAAAACGTCCAGCATGGGTCCAAAGACCCGGCAAAGCTATTTTACAGCGCGATAACGCGCCGACTCATAAAACAAAACCGCTCAAGGGAGCGTTGAAAGCACTCAGATGGGACATATTCCCGCCGTACTCTCCAGATCTTGCCCCGTCCCGTCCCCGTTCAACTTCTCGCATCAATGGGACACGCGCCTACAGTATAACAATTTCGAAGATATTAGAAAATAGCTTGATGAATGGTTTTATTCGAAAGAAAAAACAGTTTTTTTGAATGGCATTATTAAATTACTTCAAATATGGACAAGATATATGGAATCAAATAGTCACTGCTTTGAGTAGATACATTTTCCATTTTCTTGAAAATTATGTAATTTCTTTTTCCAAAAAACTGGTACTGATTTTTCAATACACTTGGTATAACACCTAATACCTAAAGTTAACGGCAATGTGATATTACCAAACAATGATTTCAAACTTGTCTCGCACATATGCGCTTGCTTTGTTAAAATCACAGTATATAAGTTTGACTAGCAAATACTGTAATATAAACATAAATAAATTAAAACGTATGATTGACTAATTGCTATAGAACAAATTTTGACACAAAAACAATATCTAGCAATGTTTCGATATAAGATCAGATCTTCTGTTTTAAAAGGCGTCAAAATTAAACATTGTATCTAACATATTTATTCTACAAGTAATGTATTATAATGATTTAAAAAACAACAAAAAAACTTGTTTTTTCAATAATTGAATCAAAACATCCACGAAACAAACAAAACTCAATGTTTTCTTTTCACCCCGATCCGCAAATATAAACAAACAGCATTGATTAAGTATCCATCGTGTATTTTTAACGAACGATAGCGAGACTGAAAGTCAACTCTGGATTTTCATTAAGTCGATCAAATAATCCCCTGCTGCTTATTTTCTTTCTACGAAAACTATACTTACTTTATTTACCCCCACGACAATTCACATTCGCAAATTTTAATATTGCGATAATACTTATAATACAGCTTTTAAATATATTGAAACTATTGGAAACTTGTCGAAAGTCAAATTCCGAAAAAGGAAAATAAAAACGCTTAGAACGCGTATGCGTTCAAATTACGAAAGGGATCACAAAACAATATCGAACAAAAACCAGATATCGTCAAGAAATCGATTTAATAAAAAAAAGTTTTATCAAGATATTGGAGTATTTTATCGAAGAAATAGACAAAGTTCAGAAAACTTAAAGAACTCATAAAAATATACGGGCGTAATAAAAAAAAAACTATAGATGAACTATAGTATACCCGCTTACTAGAAAGAGAATGGAAGCAAAATCATTTACTTTATTTATATATTCAAAATAATTTTGTCATTCAAACTGCAAATTACGGAATAATATTTAGCTGTAGTAGCATATATTTCATATTTATATTGTAATTATATATTTTTTTTATTAACATGATATTATTACTAGTCGTTGCTGACTAACAATTTGTCTCCACAGTGACTTATTTTTTTTGTGGCTTTCGATGATTTTATCGTCTTTTCGTGACTATAAAATTGTGCTTTTTCGCTTAGAACAGGACATTCCATACAAAAGACATGGACTAACACAAAATGTGTAATGTATAAATAAGCGTGTATAGATAAATTTGTTGATATAGAGAAAATGAACGTCCACAGCGAACCGTGAACGTTCAGAGGACCGAAACAAGGATAAACAGTTAAAAGATACACAAACGACAATTATTAACAGTTAAGGGAACGATTAATATAAGTCAAAATTTTATGGTAATAATGAATCTCTCGAAAAAATTTCATCAATCGATCACTATTTCCGCCGACTAGAGTGTTCCTCTGAAGAATTCAGTCTGTTTCTCATTCTTATAGAAAAAAGGCGATGGCAGCCGCTCAAAAGATGGAAAACAGAGACTGGGGATTGGTCACAGAATTGACAACTCGATGCAGTGCTTGGGGATGTCAAGTAGCTCTGAGAGAAATAACAGTGCTCCAGTCTCAGATTATTAAGTTTCACTGCATAAGAACGGGTAGGGGAAACAGGAAAGAGGCTGAAAAGTCACTTTTTATTTCAAAAGGTTACAAAGGAGTCCTAGCGTCTTTGTACTGCAGTTCTGGTAAAAGTTCTAATGATAGGAAAAAGGTCACTTTGCGGCAGCCCTGTTCTTTCCCAAGTATCCCAACGTGAGAGAGGATCTACACTAGCGTCAGCAAATGACCAGTATTAGGCTATTTTACCTAGAACATTCACAAATTTTAAACAATCACAAACATAAATTTACGACCATGCCCCAAGCAGGATTCGAACCCGCGGCTATCGCAACAGTAGAAGGACTGTCCCATCGACTTTACCACTGCGCCACCAAGCCTACAGTTAAGTGTTGTGTAGGTAGAATAAAACTAATCCAATTTACTTGAATGAACAATAATTTTTCAAAAGGTTTCTAAATGATTTTTATGGGTTTTAAATCAATAACATAAAACAAGCAACCTCTTAATGAGAAAAGAATAAAGCCTGCTAAAGAAAACAATTCTTCTACAGGTCCTCAGAAGCATAAACTTTTGTGTTATGTTGTATTAACACATTTTTATATTTACATTTGCATTTTTTACTCTAACTCTAACTCCATTTATGACGTCTGTGGTTGATAAATTTCCCTGTTCTAGTATTGCTACTTCTGTTAATGCCAGACATTTTTTTTCTATTTTGCCTTAAATTTATTTCTAACAGACTTATTCAATCTTTTTTCTAAGCTCTTTTTTGTTGTGGTGCAATGACAGTAAAATGCCGGTCGATCTAACCTAGTTCTTCACGGCATTAAAATAGGCAGAACTTTGTAATATGTTATCAGATGTCATATGTCAATTGTTGCCCTGAATGTAATCTAACATTGTAGCAATTGGTTACAGTATTCCATACATTCCTACAAATATTGTAGTTCTATGGAGGAGAAAGTATTAATCCTACACAACTTATCAAATAAATCATTTAACTTTAATTTACTTCAAATACGCTTCACTATAGAACCGTAAAAAAGGACCTTGCGGGATAACGATATCCTAACTGATATTCAAGATAGTCTTTTTTTATTACTATTATTTAATTAATACATTGTAACTAGTCACTTCCGTCTAACCTATAATTTGTCTTTATAATAACTTAAATCTAGGTATATAACTAGGAGGACCTATCGGCCCTCCCCCATTATTTCTCTGGTGAAATAATGTTTATACATGTCACTGCTGAATTTTTTTAATATATGCACCTCACTACACTACACTACACAAGATCAGATGGTTTGATTCTTTTGAGTCTGTTTCCTGTTCTGGTGGTATCCAATAGTTGCAGTATTTCAATATTCGTATGAAAACGGAGTTTTTCCTCATGTTCCTTGCAATTCTCTTGATTTCTTGACTGACTATGGGTATCTGAAGGTCTCGATGTAGATAATAAGTCCTATAATATTTGGGTGCTCTCACAATACCTCCCAGGACTTTGTTCTGAAAAATGTGTATTTGATTTACGTTGCTCTTTGCAGAACATCCCCATAATTGAACTACATATGTCCATATAGGTTTTAGCATTTGCTTATCTGTTTTTGTGCAGTGTTCTTCTTCATATTTTTTACGTATTGTTGAAATAATACTGTTATTTTTATGTTTCAAATTATCCTACGCTGCAATTGTGGCCCAGATGTTGAGTTTTCGACCCTTAACGTTTTATGACATTTTGCATTTATTTTCTACTGGAGTGACCTTTTTTCCGATCGCACTACACCAGTCTTTAGAATGTTTTTTGAGCATATTCCATAAGAAATTCCCATGTATTTATTTATTAATTTTATTTATTTTTATAGCGAATCGGCCTCTTGTGCTATTTAGTGTCAGTTTCAATATAGATATTAATTTAAATATAATAAGCAATATAGTAAATACATAACACATAATAAAACGCTAACGTTATATATTATAAATAAAATATAAAATAAGCTTAAGGCAACACATTTAAACCAACAAATTAATTAAAGCGTGAAAGAATATGAATATCTCATTTTTCTCAAGTTGTGTTCAGCTCCCTAATATATATAACTAAAGGGTGGATTCTCTTTGCCGATCTCAGGATCTTCTATAAACTTTTTGAATCTGTTATTATAAGTATTGGTCCGCTTATCGATGACTTTTCCAAGGCTGATAGGGCCTTATGTATAGCCAGTAGCTCCACAGAAAAAAATACTGGTCTGAGATGGAACCCAAAAGTGCTCCTCAAGCTGACTTGAAGTGTATGCCACACCCACGAAGTCTTCGCGTTTAGAATCATCTGTGTAAATGGCAAGATGGTTCGGATATTTCTCCTCAATTATCTGCTAGAAGATCCGTTTTGCTATAAGGGGACTGATTGTTTCTTTTTGCAGAACCTTCATAGATAAGTCTATCGGTATATTCGAGAACTGTCATGGTGATATAGGCGTGATTCTGTTGTCTGCAGCAGGGATCATAATTGTCGGTCGATTGCAAACCCTCCGAAAAACTGACAACGAACATGTATGCCTTTGTGTTGTGGAGATGTTGTCTAAGTTCTCATAGAAGAAAGAGACGAAGTGGCTCAATTCGGGTTGAAATTTAAGGAAGCTTGCGTAATTCATAAGTATAAATTCTCTCCGTGAGCCGAGTGATGGGCCCTCTGCCTCAGCCTCATTGTAGGCTTTCAACCGGGCTAGTGCGGAATGCGCCCAATATAATTCTCATGGCGGTGTTTTGAACTGGTTCTAATCTCTTCACATTGGAGGGGGTTGCGGTAATATAGCATTGGCTACCAAAGTCTAGCTTAGTTCTTATTAATGCTTTGTATATATTGTTTAGTGATGTTCAATGTGCTCCCCAATAGTGATTAGAGAGAGTCTTAAGTAAGTCTGGTAAATATTTTGCCTTAATATAATTTATGTATGACAGCCAGTTTAGCCTATGATCAAATACCAGACCAAGGAATTTATGTTCCGTTTTATTTATCAAATTCTTACCACCCATTATTAATAACCCGCCGGCAGTTCCTCCGTCTGCAAAAGTGGACACTTCCGGACTTCTCAGCTGAGAACTTCACACCATTTTGCTTATCCCATATAGGAATTTCACTGAGGAATTTCTGTAGGAGTTGTAGGCTATACTTGCTTGGTGTAGTTACCACTAGCGATGTTTATTGAACCCAATTATTTCCCCTGGTTTTAAGCCCGGTTGTTGTAAGTAATACGCTAGATCAGTTAGGAAATTCCACCAGAGTGGGGATGTGATCACTATCATGCAGATCAGCAATAGCTGTTCATCTTGCCAATCCAGCCAGTGGGGGGGGAGCATAAGCCCAGATCCAAATGTGATGGAGCTCCTGATAGAGCTGGCACGAATGTGGGTGACCCATCGTTCATAACGTGCAGATTATTGTCATCAATCATCTCTACAATCCATCGTCCCCTACGATTATAACTAGGCGAGCCCCATTCAGGTGGGTGGACAGTGAGGTCTCCCATGATAAGCTTGGGTTTTGGTAGTTGTGATATAAGATCTTCCACGTTCATTCTGTTGACACTTGCTGATGGCGACAGATACAAGCTACATATCGACACGTCTTTGCCATCCAGGTATACTCTGACTGCCACTGCTTCAAGTTCTGTTGCGATATTTAGATTTTCTTCGTACATTTTATTATGAATCAGGATTACAACGCCTCCAAAAGGACGCCCGTTATTTATCCTGTCTTTTCTTATAACCCTATAGCCTCGCACCTGAAAGGAGTCTATAGGAGACAAGTTGGTTTCCTGTCGGAGCACAATCGATGGCTTATAGAGTCCTATGACGAGTCGCAGCTCTTCCTGTTTCCTTTTAAGGCCATTAACATTCCATTGCACTATGATGGTCATTATGAGCATTGTATTAAAGTTTCTATTTCCATACCGCTGTTTGATCTATGTTTGGAGCTTATTTTGTTACGCTCTTTAGAATGACTGTTGTTTCTCTGGTTTGATGGCGATGAGTTACGCGAGAAGCCAGGCGTTGAGTTCCGACTATTTTCGGAATCGGTGTGCCTCTCTTAGCTCTTTTTGTACAGCATTGAAGGAGCCTCTCCCTTTCGTTCGGAAAAGGATCGGAATGAGTGGGAATGGAGGATAGGAGGAGGACGGAAAAGAGACCGATACCCCCCACCTGAAAGAATTCGGGCTGGGGAGGGTCTTCGGTGTGAAGGTGGAGGAGCCCCCTCTAGTGAGGAGTGAGCCTCCCGAGTGGAGGTGGATGATGTCGATCCAGATGTTTCCTTTGTTTCTTGTTTATCTATATTACACTGAGTGTAATGTTAACTTTAAACATTTAATCCTATATTAAAACATTAATATTTAATAAACTTTAATAAATTGAGATACTTAATTTAAAATTACTGCAGTTATCAAGGTCACAGAAACATCTTTAACTATTTATTATCAAACGACTGGAAACCTTTAGTTTATCTGTACCACTCGCAACTAGACGATCTGCGATCCTTTAACAAGTTTCACCCACCCCTCATTCTCTGGCTGGCTTCATGATAATTCCACGTGAAATTAGATTACCAACCCTTATAACATTGTTGACAATACTTTAAGCATAATTTAATTACTGTACTGTATAACCGGATCATTACTTAAAAACCATTCAAATCAATGTGCATCGTTCTCAGTAAGGTTTTCTTTTTTGTTTTCAATGCCTTATATTAGTGCACTATATTGAATTATTATTCATGACTCAATTTTTTTTCAAAATTGCCTTCCAATTCCGCATGTTTTTAACACACAATTTTATTGTCTGTGTTTTTTTAGTTTTTAGGTCGACAATATCTTAGTGTATTGATTACCACTTTTAACATAACCCTGGAATCGAATTCTTTATATACTATTTTTGTTACAAGTATTGCAATCTCTTGAAAGACATTTTTTGGTTGATTCAGAAAGCCCACATAGTTCGCTATTTTCGGTCCGTCTGATTTTATCACTATTTACTACCGACTGTTTCAGTCATGTACTTTTAGTTACTCTTTTTGGTTCTACTAGTTTCATTCAACTAATACTAAAATTGTAAAAAATTTTGGCTGACAAGAATATGCCGAACTTAGACTTACATAGATTTATACTTTATGATCTTCTAGGTAGTTTATAAGTAACAATATATTGTATAATAATATAGCAGCATTTTGGATCGATATTTTTTAAAATTGTTAATGTAAGAGAGTAAAAAGATTAAAATTGTGAATAATAAATAATAAAATACTTTTGACTGTTTTTATAACAATAATAGGTAATTTTTATTAACTTTTTGGTTTCAATCTAATTCTCTCGTTTTTTGTTCAAATCTTTTGATTGTCGAAACTTCTTTCCTAAAATCTTGAACACAAAATTTAGATTGGAAAGGTTCCCGAAATTGAATAGGTTCGAGAATATTTGAAGAAGTGTTTACAGTAACAGTTAAATTCCATAATAAATATTAACCATATAAAGGTGATATACTATATACAATATTTATTCTACATATTTCTAATAAATACATTTTCTGTAGGAAAACTCTTCTTTAATATCCAACAATTTATTCTTGGCTATTAAAAAATACAATAAATTAATGATGGTCGCGACACTTTTTAGTTAAGAATTATTTTATCAGTAGGTAAGGCAGAGAAATCTTTTTTACAGTATATTTTTATTATTTCATCACTTTTCAGTAGAATGATGCATTCACCTAAACGTTTTATGGTTTGAGAATATTTTGATAAATAATCCTAACAAATACAGTACTACAACTCGAAACTCAAGACACAAATACTGACGAAGGATGTATTTCATTTAAAGATATAGAAATAATTACACCAGGTGCTACAACAACTTTACAAATTAAGCAGTATTTGGAAATGCAACTTATTGGGCCTTTAGAAAACTCTTTAGATTTTTAGCATGCTCATGAATTGATATTACTTGATTTTTATCAGTTATACTTAAAATAGTCTGCTATACCTGCAACATCTATCCCCTCGGAATAAGTTTCTTCAAAATCAGACCAAATCATTAACAATCAAAAATATCTCATCACGGGAAAAACAGCTGAATATGTATATTATATTCAAACAATTATCTCCATCCTTTCTGCTGTCACAATTTATTAGGAAAGAATTCGTACATCTTCGTCTGACATCATGAATGGAAAAAAAGTCCAACCGTGTCTAGTGATTACTATTTTCAGTCGCTAACTTTTTAACTATCGACTGTTTCGACTGGTCTCGATCTGGTTTACTGTTTACTACATACTTGTGCAATATGTAATATTTTTTCCCGGCACACATTCTGATTAAATGACAATCTGATTAAATTACAAAACGACTATCCATATGTTAAGCTTAAAAGTACTTTAATTCTCGCTTAGTTTTGTAATTTTAGAATTTTAGGTTTCTCTATATTTAGAAATACAGTTTAAGATACTATTGTAACTTAAATAAGTACATTTAAGCAATCAACTTAAGTGAACATAAAGAAGATAATGAGTATTGAGAAATAATAACATTATTTCCAAAAATATTCCAAAAATATGATTGTTTAATGCTGGACGTTGAAAGTGATTCAGATACTGCCTAGCCATGGCCATAAGATCAAACTATACAAATTACAGCATTAATCTTTCTCTAAATACATATCCCAAATATATTACCATCGCGATTTCAACAGGTTCCCTTAGATGGAAAAAATTAATGTACATTAATATTGTTATAACAAGGTTTCTTAGAGTGGAATTTTTTAAGTTACGTTAAAAACACAAAAGCATAAAATCATATGTGATATGATATGGCAATACCGATCTACGCCTACGTTCATAGTAAATGTTAATCCCAAAAAAAATAATAAAAGAAACCAGATATATATTAACTTTACAAACTCTTATCCCGACTATCTATATGGAGACTCTTCTCAAGATAAAACAATTTAAGGAGATTTAATTTAGGTCTTTGGGAAAGTAATGTGTCTTGATTAATAAAAAGCAATTTAAGTTTTTTGAAAATATCAAACTTTGAAGTATACCTTCACATTAAAAACAGCTGAAAAATTGCATTTCGATTGTTTTCATAGAGCTTTTACCCATATTTTTGATTCCCAAATGTTCTATACACTATTAACTAAATATAACGTTTTTTGAACTTATATCGAATATAAAAATTATTGTAGAGGACTAACCTCTTAAAGTTATTAGACTGTGGCCACATTTCGACACCCGTTAACCTAACTTCCTACAATTTTAAAATTTTTAAAATTATGTCAAAAATATAAGCCTACTCAATTGAATTTTTATTTAAGAGAGCATCTCTTGTAATACTCCATGAGTAACTTCACCAAATGATCTATACCAAAAATGATTCTACTTGCTCTTCCTACCTTCCTAAAAAATGTTGATATTTTTTTTCCTTCTGAAGAAGGTTCCCTAAATAAATTTTCCAGTTGTAAAATTCAGATGGAGCCTGGATGGAACACTTAATATTGCCAAGGCTCGAAATATAATTAGAAACCCTCGTCGCATCGTTCCGTAGCTTTCACCATTAAGGGTGATGTTGTTTTTAAAAACGCACGCACTATTAAAGCCATTAACATCTCATTACCATCTGGTGGCAAGCCTCGTGTGGATCGTAACTTTATGATTATTATGTTTGATAATATAACCAATCACCCAATTATGCGAGTTATCGCTAGAGGTCGTGTTTTTTGAGTATTGAATATTTTAGATCGATATAGATTTTCTTCGGGTATTTTATTGTTCCTGAATATAACACGCTCTAAGTTTGCACCCAATTTGATAATATACTTTTATCATTTGGACATACTACTATTATCAACAAACAACAACCATCAGCAATAAATTAACAAGCGCCGAAAAACCATAGCTACAAATTATCAATGGCGACCCGTTAAAAACGATAAACCATATTAAACATTGTTTAACAATTAAATGTCTGCCTACTTTACTAGACTTACTGCTGAATATGGTCTCCTACACACAATCTTCTGACTGGAAAGTGACCAATTCGGAGACTGTGATCCTAACTAGTAATGTAACTAAAATGGTAATTCCCTATCAAATTGTACATTCTACTTCTGATTCAAAATCACAACTATACAATATTCTGCTTGCTCGTCAGATTTGGCTAGTTTTAAATAAAAATTACGCGAAATCGAGCGCTATCAAAAAATTAGTCTCGACATAATTATAAGATATATACATGTATATGACTGTATTACTAAAAATATAACCAAAATATAATGAAACCAAATACCAGTTCACGAAAATAGTCGTTATTAATTTATTTTCAGAAACAAAATAATTAATTTTCGTAACACCGAAAGGTAGGTGCTGCTGATACTATTACACTGGCCAATATTTCATGATGAAATATCAGTTTTCATTGCAAATTATCGTCAGTGTGGTAATTTAGTATAATAATTATGCCATGGATATTTTAACAAAATATGTGGAGAAGTTTTTGCTATCAGTTGTTTTTAACAACAATAATTACGATTTTACTGACATATTGATCTTTTGTGTATTATTTAATCGGAATATATTTCCACGAATTATTCCAGCAAGCTATTAAATAGACCATTATTAATTAAGCTACAAGATTATATATTTTATAAACCAACACCAGAAATATTTATTTTGGCAGGCAATGGTAAGTTAATAACTTTTCGGGCAAATTGAATAAAAAAATATTTCTTTTAATAATTCTTCTACTAGGTATGCCGAAACAATATGCTGAAGAATGAGGAGAGTATCCAAGATTTTCTAAGGATTTTCTGCCAATGGAATTTTGGAAAAGAAGTGGAAAGTAGGACTGAGATTGAAAAAGTTCGATAATTCGTCAATTTGTTTACCACACTAATTATTACGTTTCTAGTAGTTGTAACAAAATTTTCACATACATTAGAGTAATAGTGAGCCCACTGTGTCATCTTCGGCTACCCTATGTATTGTGTTAAAATTAAATGTTGCAATAAGTGAGATGTCTAAATACAGATATAGTCAGATCAGGAGTTTTTATCTGTTTATCAATAAGTAAAAACCGTCACCGTATTTTTTCTCATTTTGTATCGTCATTCAATAAATCGTTTCTTCTATCCATAAATAATTCATAAAATAAAATAGTTTTAAAAGTAAAATAGATATTATATTGTTGTAAATGCTTTCACATTTCATAACTTATTGAGCTTAAAAAAGTAAGTTGTATATCAAAAAAATGTTTATTAACTATTAAAGCACAATATTTGGAAAACTGTTTCTTAAAAGTAATGTCGTCCGCATTCATAACTTTGTCTCTGAAGAAGTAAGGGATTACGATAAATATTCAGCATTCAAGATTTAAGAGTGCGGTTACATTTCACTAGGGTGACATGAAATGGATATAAAAAATATCTATGAAATTTTCTGAAGCAACAAGTCTACATTAACAAATTCAAATTAATTTCTTTTCAAGTTCACATAATATAGATCACCGCTCAAATTCGTCTTTATCTATGAGACAAAATCATTGAAATTAGGCCCACTCGAATCCCTCCCACCGTGTAATAATTCCAGTCTCAGTCTGTCTTGTTTTGATATCTTCTTAAACATAAATCTAAAAACCAACTAATCTGTTTCATATGTTAGAAGTCAACTGTTTTTATTGGCCTGGTTTATTGGTGTTTTATCCTTGCACTAAGAGGTTTGAATAGTTAATTACAGTTGAACTGCATTTATTTATTTCTGCATATTGGCTAATACAATTTTAAGGTTCTCCTGCTCCGACATTTAGTTCATCCACACATTATAGATTACTTGTACATTTTGAATTCGAATTAAATTTTCCAGACTCAAAATTCAATTTTGTTGTATTAACTATGTTCGGTGTTCTTCCCCATATTTCTTCTTTTATAGATTATTTCATCGCTTAATGGTTTATTATATTTTACACTTATTATTTTATTGCACTGACCACTGAATTTAATAATGTGTTAAAACTGTTATTGTTGTGAGCTTTTTTTAATATTGCAGTTGTGATACACTTGTAGTCTTATTTCGGTTTCACTGAACGTCTCTTCGAACACGTACTTACTCTTCGAAAGTCAAACGACGACTTGTGACAATTTTTCAGTGTATTACTAATTTGTGTTCGCCAGTTCGATATAAAATATAGTTAAATATCTTATAAATGTTTACAAACGTCGATCAAAGAGAATCAAAAACTTGCAAAATTAATCGATTTTGACAAATACTTTAAATTTAATGGAAATGTTAAGGACGGGTAATTATTAAGGCATATAAAATACTCACCAACAATTTATTTATTTTAATTTATTTAATTTATTACGCAATTGCCATTTTCATAATTTTTGTTCTGTTTTACCAACACGAACTTCTAATTCTATCAAATGTATATTAAAAATCATGGTGTCCAGTATGATTTATAACAGTATGTACAATCATCTTGACCTATATGATGTTCGCCTCGATATTAAGGCTTTCTGCTAATAAATACCTTGTAAAATCATCTGTTGTTGTAAGCCTCAACGACATCCAATTAAATGTAGGGATATATGTATTTTAGTAGGGAAATTAATAATACAGGAGAATGAAATGGTGCGTATGAAATGGGGAATATTTTGCTAAATTGCTAAGATATAATTTTGCTGCTAAATCAATTCCATTATTATAATCTCTTGAACTGATTATAAAATTTTGCGCATATAATAATAAATATCTAATTTAAAAAAGAAAAAAATTATTCCTCGTCAATACTGTTCACCAGAACTGTGACTTCTCTCGTATCTTAAAAAAATCATTTGTATAAGAGTCATTTTAAATTAAGAATTACTCGCTTGGTAAGAAAAACAGCACGACATAAATGTTAGAATTATATATGTTTTATTGAAACAACTGATTTACGCATATCTGTAAGGTAACCAGTCAGTTTATTAATTTTAATTACTAATACAGGAGAGAGACTAGATATTCAGGGTAGGATACTTTATGAACAGGGAAAGGATTTTTTGCTGCTTTATGAAAGAAAACGGACTATTTTTAAAAATCAACTTTATTCACTCATTGTATTAGTTATTAGTTATCGGAATTTTAATTAAAAAAAAAGCCTTTAGTAATACAATAACATCGCTGTTAAAATTTAATACCTTAGTCGATTTAAGACCATTTAAAAAAATCCCACCCCATCTTAAGCGTCATTTTAGTGTTCATTCTAGGAAAAATGAATTACATTGGGGTAAAACTTCTGTAACAATGATGCCACTGCTTTAAACATATTTGTATTATGTTATTGTGTAAACAAACCATCACTTCAAATATAAATTACTAATGATACCCGGCAAACGGTCAAATATTGGTTGTAAATGGGCCCAAATTGAAGGAGGTGAGTGCGTTGAATTTTCGGTTAAAGGACAGAAATGTGCTTTTTTCTTCTTCCGCATATTCTACTACTATTTAAATCTACTACTACTTATATCTTCAGTTATAAAGGTAACAATTTTTCAAAATATCGCAGCTTTGTAAAATGTCGCAGTAAACATAGTTTCTCGATCTTAAGCAATATTTTCTCCTTTTCAAATGAAAGACTTGATAAATCGTATTTTAGTTGATGAAATAGCACTTTACGATACAGCAGATATTTCTTTGCAATACTGTAGTATTACGTTTAATTATTTGAGCAGAATATTTTTGATATTTAAGTTTCTTCTCTTTCTCGTATGAATATTTAATGTATATTGTCTAAATCACGCCACGATTATATAAGTGTTAACAATATGAAGTATTGTGACTGAATGTTTTTTATCTGCCCTGGACATATTATTTTACTACTACTCTTCACTTGTACTTGCATTAAAAGACAACCAAGACGAGTACGAGATTAATATATCAGTATGTATTAAATTAAAATAATACTAATCTACTTAAGCTAAAGTTTAGAATACACTTATACTCTAAACAAGTTCATATGGTTTGGTTCAATATACTGATTTCCTGCATGTTGTCTAGTAACTGTATTGCTTCCACGTCGCTGCAATTTACCAACCTTTGGATTATCGTGCAGCTCTTCGTTGGTTACATAGCGATAAGCATTGGTAATTAATCGTAGAACTTTGTTTTTCTTGCGTTGGACTACTAGTTAGTTTGATATTTGCACTACATAGGTCCAAATTGCCTTTATGATTAAGAAGTAGTTAGAAAATTAACAAATCTATATCAGAATATATACACAAATAATAGGGAATACACAAGTAAAATTAAATCTTTAAACGAATAATCACAAAATAAAACTTACTATCGGAAAAACACATTCACTGATTCATAACTGAACACGCAGAACGACGTTACTGAAGTGACTGACAAAATGGCTCCACGGATAACTCGCACCTCTCATTAGGACCACTCCTATATCTGCTCCATACTGCTGATATGCCAACAACAAAAGAAACAGTACTTGGAACAAATGCCGATGACACAGTCATCATGGTAAAAGATGTATTTCTATCTAAAGCTGTAGAAAAAGTATACGTAGCGGTCAACAAGATCTACAAATGGACTAGAGACTGGACATTGCTCCTCATTTAACGTCAAAACATTTTGTTCAAGGTCATAACTTTCCGCGACAACATAAACAAACGCTGTTTTTAAAGGAACAAAACGCCAGGGAGCAAGACGCAAAATAGATGGGACAAGAGTAGATGTAAATATTTTTTACGAAATTTTGACTAAACTAAGTACTTTAAGCAATTAATTTAAGTGACCATAAAGAAGATTGTGAATATTGAGTGATAATGAAAGTATTCTGAAAAAAATCGAATAAATGTTACTTTTTATCATAGACGTAAAAGCAACTTTCACCGAAATCAGCATCAGCATCATCATTATGTCTGACTTGAATTTAACTTGAGACTTGACCTCATAAATTAGGTAATTGTGCGGTTTTCGACGTTTTCAGATGAAAATCATTTTCAGCTTAATAGATACCTAAATAAACTATCAGTACCAGAGTACAAAGGAAACAACCATTAAAGTGCACCGTATGAGCTGCAAAATCAGGGCGATATTTTTTAAAATATATAAACAACTTACTTCTTTGAAAAGTGAATGTTTGAATGAACTTTACACTTTTAGATGGAGCTTGGTTGTTCTTAATAAGCCCACTGAATTTTTTAGACACCACCATACTTGAACAACTTACTCTCTATATCAATTTTATTAATTTATTTAGTGAACAAGTATTAAACTAATTTTAAGATTGTTCTGAACCACTATATTCATTGAAAAAGAATATAGTATTTTTAGAACTTGTATTATTGGCAAGAACAAAAAAATTTTTTTTTTGTTATTTGTCACTCCATCTGCATTAACTTTTGTATGTTTTTTTTAGGGAGAGATCTCGAATTTCCGTACTTGAGCACCCTAATTGGAGTGATAAGCCTAGGATGTCTATTTTTAGCTGTGGGATTTTTGTTAACTCTCAGCGTGCTACTGGAAGGATTTACGCTTTATCACACCACAGGATATTTACATATTATTACTATGATTAACATGAACTGCGCATTATGGTATATAAATTGTCGAGCAATTGGTAATGCCAGTTCAGGCGTCGCAGAAAGCTTTAAAAAGGTTTGATAATGAATCCCATTAAAGAAATATATTTAATAATTTTAATCAAAAAATGCCACAATGTAGTAACAATAAAATTGCACTGTAATTAGCGTTTGGAACTATCAACTCAAAAAGATAAAAAGACTGTTTAGTGATACTTTTTACTATCAACTATTTCGGTCGAATACTATCAGTCGCCACTTTCTGTCCAATTAATTTCAGTCAAGACTAGTTCATTCCGTTCGTTTTTAACTTTCCCATTTTGCTATCATAACCTTGAAAACAATGTGCCGATTTAACGTTTATATATAAATTATGGTTTTATGTTTTGTTTGTAATATGATGAAACAATGTTTATTAATATAGCAGCATTTGAAAAATCTAGTTCAGTAATATTTATTAATGTAATAGATTACCTAGTAAATACCAAAATAATATTGCATGTATGCATCTTAGCAACGACTAGGTCTTTTTTATTGACTTTCGATTTTAAGTCCTCGATGTTTGTTCAATTGCTTTTTTTTTAATAATCATATCTTAAATTATATATGTTTAATATAATTTTAATTTACAAATTAATTCTTTACTACTGTTTTGTTGTACTTACATTATTACACATGCAAGGCGAGTATAAGATTAATACATCAGTATCTATTTTCCAGATTAAAATAAAACTGATCTACTTAAGCTAAAGTTAATAATAGACTTATACACTAAACAAATTCGTGTGGTTAGGTTAGCTTCAATCTTCTGATTTTCTGCGTGTTGTCCGGTAGCTATATAGCTTCCACATTGCTGTAATTTAGTAATATTATTTCATCATTTAAAACGAGATATTGGATAACTTCGTATATCCCTTTGATTTAGAGGTCATCGTGCAGCTCTTCATCGATTACGTAACGACAAGCATTTGTAATTAATCTTATAACTTTTTTTGAGTGCGTTGTATTACTATTTAGTTCGATATTTTAATGCAACTTCATAGATCTAAATTGGCTTTATGATTGACTGATAAACCATATATTTTATTTAGCTTAGGTCAAGTTGAGAATATCTTCCGACTAACCAGTATAGTTACCTGACTTTGAGTCTAATCTGCTCTGCTTTTTGTCTAACATGATATTCCCCATTTTAACCCAACATCGAGATACATTCCGAGATAATTAGCTGATTCTGCTTGAGAAATCGGACATCCTTCAATTGATATAATTAGGTGTTTATCATTTCGCAGCAACGCTAAATTAAGATGGACAGATTTGGAACTATTAAGCTGCATTTTCCAGTCTCTACTCCATTTGTAGATCTTGTTGACCGCTAGGTGTACTTTTTCTACACCCTTAGCGAATTACGTTTCAGAGTATAATAATTTTAAAATATTCCTGATTAACGATAAGTAAGTCAAATAAATGAAATATGAAGATAATTTTCATCATTCAAAATGAAACTGTTATTTTGAACATAACAAAATCCTGCAAATATTTTTTGTCTTTCTTAAAAACAGTTCGAGAAGGAATACGTACATCTCTATTTTCACTTATGGCACGATTAAAAAATATATTCGTAAGCGCATGTTCAAAATAGAAATAAGCCAATTGATTATATTATATAATTGTTACTTTCCAAATAATAAAATACGCTGAAACATTCCTTTTTTCACGCTGCTACTTGCCAATTTAAAATTATTTAAAATCAATATCTATACAGCATAGAGAGTGGAATAATTATCTCCGTACCTTACTCTCTCAAAATTAACACGAAAAGGAAATCGTACATCACCGTGTGTTATCACGAATCCAAAACCAGTAGACACTTGCGTTTGCCTGAAATAGTAATTACTATTTCCAGTCGACCACTTTCTGAATATCGACTAGTTCGACTATTTTCTATTAACTATTTAACTATCGATAGTTTCAACTGTTTTCAGTCGGTAGTTTCTGACGCTAATTGTGATATAAAGATATATATAAAACATCTCTTTAAGTTACTTGAGACTGTGATATCGTATTAGCATATGTTAGTATACACTGGATACGGTAGTAACTTCTCAATCACTTGGATATATAGTACAATAGATCACACTTTCTTCGCCAGTCATAATACGTTATTGAAAATGCTTCTTGCTTGTCTGCTAATTAAGCTGTAAATTTAAAACCGTATTTTCAGTCAACTCATATGGTGATAATTTTCCCTAATCTAGATCTTTCTCATCGCTTGTAAACATCTAGAAACTGTTCATTCATACACTATTATATTATCTAAAAGCTCCTGGACCATTTAACCGTGAAGCTTTCGTCGAATATGTCATACAATCCTTCAAACTTCTTGGTCCTCCAGACTTCTCCCAAACTCCTGAAATATTTTTATGATTCCATCAATATTTATTTTGGTTTAATTTTGGTTTGATTTGAGCATGCGGGATATCATGTTCCAGCAGAATCACACTTATTTAATTTTATATTAAAACTAGCGTTGGGAACTATCGACTGAAAACAGTCGAAACCGTCGATAGTCGCAAATGAGTCAAAACAGTCGATAGTCAAAAAACAAGCGACTGAAAATAGTAACTACTATTTAGAGTAAAGTGTTATTCCTTCGTTCCAAAATGCTGCTATATTAATATACAACATATTTTTATTAACAAACAAACTACCAAAAAAATCATAAAACTATACATATTACATAAAAATCTATGTAAGCGTAAATTGGGTACATTTTTGTCAAATTCGCTGTTAGGACGACAGAGCCAGAACGTTAAAAATCAGTCGAATGAAACTAGTAGAACCAAAAATAGTAACTAGAATTACACCACTGAAACAATTGATAGTAAATAGTAACAAAGTCAGTCGGATCGAATATAGCGACTGAATCACTCACTGGTAAAAAGTAGTAAAATCAGTCGAACCTAAACTAACGACTGAAATAGTCGATAGTAAAAAGTAGTCAATTACTAAACAATCGATAATCGATTTCAGTCGATAGTTCCCAACACTAATTAAAACATATGGATTCTTAGGGTGATTCGCTGCTAGTGATATTAAAGGCTCAAAAGCAATCAAGTCAAACTCTAAAAATGAGACAATGTTTACAGTGAACCCTCGTTTATATTAAGGTGTCTTGTCTTGTTTAAATCTAATTTTTTTTAGAAGAACTATTACATAAGTTTTTACGTTTTTTTAGAAAATTAAAATTTTTAATCATATTTTTTTGACTAAAATAACATTTTTAATACTTATAGATATATTTTCAGACGACTTAAGCAACTTTATATTTTTCAATTATTTTATATGTTACTAGAATAGAAAAGAACTAATTAGATTTGTTTTTTTCGTAATTAAATAATATCGTATGTCACAAAATTATATTCTTATATTTGTTTTGGCCCGGCATCAACTTCTAAATGATTAGTTAGAAGTAGTCAAAATAATACTGTAAATAGATAAATAGGTTTAAATTGTGTATATATAGTAGAATATAAAATAACAGGTCAATTGAAAAGTCCCCCGTCTGATACATATATGGCGCTACTAGAATTAAATCCATATGCTTCAGTTAGCAATAACCTTCAAAAGATGCGCGTATAAATTTGACAGCTGTTGGATTATTAGTTTGTGAATTCAAAATGCTATAACATTTTGAGTGAAGCAACTTTTGTTATTGTGAAAAAAATTTATAAAAAGGAATTTCGCGTGTTCATAAAAGATTGCATTTTGAAGGGAAAAAATACAGTTGAAGCAAAAACTTAGCTTAATTCCGAGTTTCCGAACACTGCCCCAGGAAAATCGACCATCAAGAATTGGTATGCTAAGTTTAGACGTGGTGAAATGAGCACCGAAGACGGCCAAAAGAGGTTGTTACCAACGAAAAAATTTTAAAAAATGCACAAAATAATTTGGAATAACCGTAAATTGAAATTGAATGAAATAGTAGACACTCTAATGATATCAACTGAACGTGTACATTATATCATTCACACGAATATTTGGGTATGAGAAAGTTCTGTGAAAAGTGGGTGCTGAGCGAAATCATTTTTGACCCAAAAAAACAATGACGAGTTGATAATTCAGAGCAGTGTTTGAAGCTGATCAAGCATAAAAAAACCCTAGTTTTTGCGTCGATATGTGACAATGGATGAAACATGGCTCCATAATTTCACTCCGAAGTCCACACGAGAACCCGCTCCAAAGCGTGGGAAAACGCATCAGATGACTGGCAAGGTTACGGCGTCTGTATTTTGGGATGCACATGGAATAATTTTCATTGACTACCGTGAAGAAGGAAGGACCATAAATAGCGACTATCACATTATTATTACAATGGGTAGACCAAGTAAAGGTGCAGCCCGAATGAGGAAAAATAGGAATAAAGAAACAATAATCGAAAATAAGAAGTGCTACAGGCCCTGGGGTCCGCTATTCAACCTAGGTGATTTTACAAATGTTCTAACCAAACTAGAACAACAACGAAAAGTTGTTGGCCCCACCAGGAATCAAACCCGCGACTTCGACGTATGAGCTGAACGCTCTAACCACTACACCATAGGAGCAGTTGCCTGCAATATTTCTACGATTTCTCATATGATATAGTTAGTGTTTAAAAAGCAAACGGGACAGCTTTTGTGCTGAACGACTTCCGGTCTTCTGTTACATCAGTTCAGTAATAACATTAAATAAATAAAACGAATATCTGATTGTTTTAGATTTAAAAAAAATTAAAACTTTGTACGTGCATTTGAAATTTGGGGGATTCCCTCGATTTGCCATCTCCGCCCTCCCCATATCAGATCCTGACTGGGTTCCAATAGGACCACCTTGAAAGTGCACTCTTTCGAAGAAAAAAAAATAATTTTGAAAATCAGTCCATAATTGACGAAAAACTCGACGAACAGTACATTAGAAAAATATACAGTCAAACATAGAACCTCCTCCTTTTTTGAAGCCGGTTAAAAAGCTGTTATTTGTATGCAGACAAATGTCGAGACCTTCGAATTTAACACTCCTTAGTGTATTGATGTCTTCTTGTTTTGAATATTAATTTTCTTTTGGAGTGCAGGAAATATAAACAATAAAAGAGTTCTACCATCATATTTTCAGTTCGCATTATTTTATTAAACGTTGTAGATTGTACCCAAAAAGTACTAACGAGTTAGAGAGACCAAACCACAATATTGATCAACAGATTACATTATATATTCCTTTTTATTAAAGCTTATTTACGATATCTCCACAAATCTCTGTTTGGTTTTTCTCATTCAATAGAAAAACATTTTCACTCAGATTACTTATTTGTTGCTACACGAGAAACACCCGTTTTATTTTTAGTTTCAATGAGATAAAAACAGTCTAATTACACATCCGAATGTGAATTATACGTTTTCGTAACGCTGAACATTTCCCTTCGGTAAAATCCAATTTATACTCTCAAATAAAGAAAACAGACTATTATTCACGGAAAATTGCGAAATTGTAGAGGAAAAAATATCAAGTTCAAGGTTAGATTATATCCATCTAACTTGTTATATATCGTTTTAACAAATTAAATATTACCATATGCGAGTTGAGGTGGATGCGATTTTTTTTTTGTTAATAAAGAGCTTTGTGGGGAAATGTCAAATGTATGGTTTAGAAATTGTTTCGCATGCTTAAATTCTAAAAACAATTCATAGTTTTATCCATTATTAACGCAATAGCTTTCTCCCTTTAAGCGTTATCTTGATTTTTTTGTATGGCACTTCTTTCTTACTGAATTTTTACATTTCGGTGGTGGAAAAGATTACAATAATAGCCTGACTCATTTATTTTAGCAAGTTGGAGTTAATTCACGAACAAAATCGTTTCAAATAACAAGAAATTCACTTCCTTTGGAGTGTCTGTCATTCAATAGGTTTCCATCCAGAACCTACTTTATGTTTTTCTTTTTTCAATAATTTCTTCCTTTTTTGCCCATGTGTTTATATTAAAATATTCACTATTGTTACCCTATACATTATGTCCAATCTGCTTCATTTGTAACCACTTTTTGTTTCCTTTGTTTTTTACCCTCATATTTGCATCATATTTTTTCTACCCTTTTCCTAAATGTACATATTTTATTTTATGAGTTATGAAATTATCAGCATAAAATATGAAATATTAACCCAACGATCTGACAGACAGATAAGACAGTCGTTTCGAGTAGAAACAACTTAATATCTCTGGAATTATTTTAAGAGCTTGTTATTGGATGGAGCGAGATTATCCTGTGATATTAACGAAAGAAAATATGACCAAAAACAAACAGCATAGTGACCAAAAGAAATAAGAATAGAAATAATGGGAAGATAGAAAACATAGAAAAATGCATAGAAAAGTATGGAAAGAGGCATAAATCCGACAAGATTGACAAATAGCACTTATTTCCCTGATACATAAAAAAGGAGATTGTAGAAGACAAGACAAGCTTTTCGTCTTTCTTTTATCAATTCTCTACTTTCGAGGGGATAATTTAGCTCATGAAACTCAGAATTCATTTCTCTCTTGTTGTTGAGGTAGCATCTTTTGCTGATGACTACTGACTGCTGATGAGGATGAGGTAGAAAACCTTGTTTGCTAACTGATTGAAATTGTGTCGCATTTCACTCTGAAATTCTCTAAGTAATTTCATCATATCACCGATGGGAGGCTTATTAATTACCGTTTCCTGTGTTTTTTTTTAATTTTTTTATCAAGATCTGTATTTCTTAGTATATTTTACACCAGAAAATTTAGCTGATGACATTGCGTTTTTCTTTCAGCGGCAAGATTAATTGGCAGAATTTTGATCTATGTCAACTTATCTTAAATTGTAATCATTTTATTTGGTTGAAGCTATTTTTATATACTACACGTTGCATAGTTTTATTATTGACAGGCTGCCATTTTCCATTACATAATGCGCATCTTGCTACATTGATTTGTGAGATGTTTAGAGAATAGTTTACACATATATGTTACTGGCAGTTTGTGCATTTACAATTACAAACAACATGAAAGCAAATACCTTCAAACACCAATCAGTACCAAGATAATGAAAAAGGTTAAGCGACTCTAATTATAATATTAATGAACAAAATAATATAGAAATTTCAAATAGTCTATATATAGTATATAAAAATATGGAAAAAGGAAATGTTAATATGAGCTTTTGCAAATGATGTAATAATAACAACGAATAAGTCAGTCAACATATAAACAATACAAAAGTCAGTCAGTCAACAATATAAAGTGGAGAGAATATGATATCAAGAGAATATGGTATAGAAAAGAAAAAAAACCAAAAGCTATTGATGATGGGAGAAGCCGAAGTAATAAGTATCCAAATTAAGAGTGTAAAAATGGTACTTGTTCACACTTACACTTCACACTTACACTTCTCACTTACACTTCACACTTACACTTCACACTTACACTTCACACTTACACTTCACACTTACACTTCACACTTACACTTCACACTTACACTTCACACTTACACTTCACACTTACACTTCACGCTTACACTTCACACTTATATTTCACACTTACGCTTCACACTTACACTTCACACTTACACTTCACACTTACACTTACACTTCACACTTACACTTCACACTTACACTTACACTTCACACTTACACTTCACACTTACACTTCACACTTACACTTCACACTTACACTTCACACTTACACTTACACTTCACACTTACACGTCACACTTACACTTCACACTTACACTTCACACTTACACTTCACACTTACACTTCACACTTACACTTCACACTTACACTTCACACTTACACTTCACACTTACACTTCACACTTACACTTCACACTTACACTTCACACTTACACTTCACACTTACACTTCACACTTACACTTCACACTTACACTTCACACTTACACTTCACACTTACACTTCACACTTACACTTCACACTTACACTTCACACTTACACTTCACACTTACACTTCACACTTACACTTCACACTTACACTTCACACTTACACTTCACACTTACACTTCACACTTACACTTACTTCGTGCATTCAAATATCTAGATATAGAAATCGAATGTAATAGAAACTAGAGTAACACAAAAATTGGAATACCATCTATTTATACTGCGCTATAGATAGTAAATGTATAAATAATAAATATTTATAATTAATAATAAATTAATTAAAAATTAATAAATTAAAAATTATCAAACTAAAATGGAAGTGTACAAAGAAATTTGCAAACCAACCCAATTTTTCGGTTACAAAACGTGATTATTGTCAAAGGGGGATTAGAAGAGTCAGGAGTGTAACAAAGATAGAGAGGATGAGACGTAAAAAATAAGAATACATAAAAAGGAAACAACTGTGTTAGTGGGGATACTCACAGCGCATGGAGACCGCAAGACGTAGAAGTAAGAAGACTGAGCGGAGACATAAAAAATAGATTTATAAGACCACAGCTTCCATTGTTATATAGTATATCATTATTATATAAATATCATTATTATAGTATAGTATTATAGTATAGTATTATTATATAGTATAGCTCTGTATGTTAATATTGCATCAATAATTCTCATAAATATTAATATAATTATAAATATTTTCTTTTGCAGAAGCTTGCTTCTAACGAACGAAACTTTCGATATATTCTTTAGTAACATTCATTAAAATATTCGTAGTTGAATAACTTAATGGATATTATTTTAAATAACCAAGAAGTAAAGAAATGTTAAAACTCGGATGGTCTCTAAGTTGGTCGAAAGACCTTGGTTCAAAACTCACAATCAAACATTGACAAATCAAACAAGACATTCTTAATAATGATAGGACCAAGGAACAAAAGTCTTCTAAATATCATCTGATCCCTTTTTCCTGTCTATGCGTACTGTATGCTGCTCAAATGTTATAACAATGTTTAATTAAATCATATTTTAAAATGAATTTGGAAAGATTAAGAACTCCTTACCACTCAACCCCGGGATTATAGCTATATTCTAGAAGACTCTTGTTTGGTACAGTACATCGTTTCAAGTAACTTCATACCAAAACAACGTGCCTTTATTTATTTACTTGTCAATATTTTGCAGCATATGTTTGCCATACGGAAAAATAATATTCGACTGAAAATATATAACATTAAGTAAAATAGGTTGTTAAACAAAATAGAGCAAAGATATAATTAAAAAAAGAACTTATAAAATAAAAGTTAGCAACAATTTTCACTAATTTTACCATTTGTTGCACTTCACTATACGACAGCATAAGATTTGGTTTTCTTGAGTATCTATTCTCAAGTTATTGTTCAAGTGTTGCTCAACTTCAGTGTTAATATAATAGTGGAGTACTTTCTCATGTCTTGTTCCAAATTAATTAAATAAATTAATTCCTTTTCGTTAACCGTGTATAAAAAATTATTAATGTATTATTTTTTAAAGAATTTTTAAATATTTACTATTTAATTTACATCATTTATTCTATGACAAGAGGACTTCCGCCAACAGCCTTGTGGAACAGTGGAAAAAATAATTATGGAATTAGACCAAAATGGATATAAATGTTCGAGCGCAAGAAATATTAAAACAGTAAAGAAAGAATTAGAAACAACGAAGGTGAAATTGTAATCAAAGAGACCCTTACCATTATTTATGTTAGCATTTGAAAATGATGCAAATGCGAAAATTATTTTTGGTATTACAGAATAACAGATGTAATTGAAAAAAGTAAAAAGATATATTCAGCTATATTCTTAGATGTAGCATAAGCCTTCGATAAGGTATAACACAGAGAAGAAGAAACAATACACTGAACTATTGAAATCTTATATTACAATCAGAATATTTATAATCAAACAAGAAGAAGCCTACTCCACAATAAAAAAAAAAGTTGGTGTTGTAAAGCAGGTGTTCCACAAGGAAGTGTATTGGGGCCCTAAGTGTATTAATTCCTTACGTGCTCTGCACATGTCATAATACCACAAATGGAAAATATCACGATGGCTACATTTGCTGATGATACTGTGATTCTTGCAGTCGAAGAAATTAGTAAAGAAGCCACATGAAGATATAGGCAAGTGATATTATAAATAATTAGACCCAAACTTGGAAAATAGCAATTAACTTTGCTTTCGTTATGTGTAATTCACGTATAATAAGGCTGCACAAGCAGCAATAACTGTAAATAATAATGTGATTCCATACAGCAACAACGCTAAGTATCTTGGAATGAATGTAAAATTTCGTTATAAGGGGCAGGTTAAAAACACGAAAGAACTGCTGTTAAAATATAGGAAAATGTATTGGTTAATTAGAAGAAAATCATTATTATTATTATGTATTGAAACCTATATAGACATACAGAATTCTATTACGGGGTTGTTCAGCTACAACTAATATAAATACAATACAAGTTTTCGGAACAAAGCCCTTAGAAGTATTGTAGGTGCACCAAGATATTACAGGACTGATTACTTACACCGAGACCTTCAGATGCCGACTCTCGCCCAGAAAATCAAGAGAATCACAAGGAGACATGAGGACAGACTCCATTTTCATATCAAACTCGAAGTAATACAACTCTTGGAAAACACCAAAACAATACACAGATTCAGAAAAATCAAATCATTTGATCTTATATAGCGTAGTGTAGTGAGATGTATTTCATATAAAAACAGCAGTATAATACATAAACATTATTACATCACAGACTGAAACAGGGTCGATAGGTCCCCCTCGATATATATCTAGGTTTAATTTAATGTAAAAACAAATTGTAGGTTAATCGGCAACGTGTAGTAATAATAAATAAATAAATTTAAAAATTAATGTATGCAATACACAAATATTTATCTATATTATATCTATTTATGCCTGGCACTGTATGTTGTAGGATATTGATAGCTATTGCACAGGCTATATAATCAAACATTATAGAATTTTATGGTTAGAACTTAGTGAGATTTTACAAAAACTTGGAAATGCATACGCTAGAACGTATTCCACATATTCTTTGTTTATGATGGCGAACATTACAATATCCGTAAGTAAATTAAAATGTTAATATTAACCCAGATATGCCTAACACTATTTTTTCCAAGTTTTTTTTTGACTTTTTGAAATATTGAAACAAATAACATAGTTCTCAATTTACATTAAGGAAAATTTTTAAAAAATAGATTTTTCTAGAATGAAATGAGTATTCTTTTATACGTACAGTACGGGCATTTGAGCATACTAAATAATTTTTAAAAACAGATATGAAACAGATATGAAATAGTATTTATTTTTATTAAAAAAATGTATTATAATAAAAATATAATTAGATAACAGGTCAATTGAAAAGTCCCCGGCCTACCATAGTAAAACACACTTTTTTGGAAAAATTAGTTTTTCTTATTCAATATAATTCTCTTCAAGGGTGATACACTGATTATAGCTACCCTCCACTTTTCGATACCATTTTTGTAATACGATTTGTCTGTTGCTTCAAAATAGGCCTCAGTTTCGGCGATCACAAATGAAATGCATGAAATGAAAAGTATTCAACGAAAACTTCTTCCCAGCGAGCATTCTTTTGAGATTTAAGAACAGAAAATAGTCAGTGGGGGCCAGGTCTGAAGAATACGGTGGATGAGGAAGCAATTCGAAGCCCAATTCATGGATTTTTGACATCGTTTTCACTGACTTCTGACACGGTGCATTATCTTGTTGAAACAGCACTTTCTTTTTCTTCAAATGCGGCCGTTTTCGGCGATTTCGTCCTTCAAACGGTCCATCAATATCACTATGTAATAGTCTCTATTGATGATAATTTTTCAAGGTAATCAATGAAAATTATTCCATGTACATCCCAAATACAGACGCCATAACCTTGCCAGCGACCTGTTGCGTTTTCCCACGCTTTGGAGCGGGTTCATCGTGCGCAGTCCACTCGGATGACTGTCGATTAGACTTCAAAGTGCAATGATGGAGCCATGTTTCATCCATTGTCACATATCGCTGCAAAAACTCGGGTTTATTACGCTTGATCATCTTCAAACACTACTCCGAATCATCAACTCGTCGTTGTTTTTAGTCAAAAGTGAACTCGCGCGGTACCCACTTTGCACAGAGCTTTCTCATACCCAAATATTCATGAATAATATGATATACACGTTCAGTTGATCTGCTATTTCATTCAGTTAAAATTTACGGTCATTCAAAATCCTTTTCAATCAATTTTTTAAATATTTTCGTCGGTAAAAGCCTCTTTGGTGCATCCACTGCGTTCATAGTCTTCGGTGCTCATTTCACCACGTCTAAACTTAGCATACCAATACTTGATGGTTAATTTTCCTGGGTTAGTGTCGGGAATCTCGGCATCCAACCAAGTTTTAATTCAACTGTATTTTTCCCCTTCAACAAGCAATATTTTATCAATGCGCGAAATTCCTTTTTATCCATTTTTTGTTGATTTAACAAAAGTTGCTTCACTCAAAATACTATAATTCACATGTGTCAGACCGGGGACTTTTCAATTGGCCTGTTAGGTAATATTATGTAAACAAATTATTTTGAAGTATGGTACTCGAGGAAACACCTTATATTCAATGCCACTTTGCATTTCATGCAGATAACTGTCACGGCCTTATGGCACAATCTGCAACGAATTGGTTTTTCTTGTGTGCCTGCAAGGTGATCGATTCTGTCAACTCTCGAATCTACATGTTGAAAAGAAGAGAGTCTTGATCTTTTATGAGTCTCTCTAGAATAATTCGTTTCAAGAAGGGATATAGCCACTCTTCTGCGGAAAGTTAGATGGTCGAGTATTCCATTTTCGATTTATTTGTGGAGCATACACGCATTTTGTACTGCAAAGTCAAGAAGGTGAACAAATACCATTTTTAGCTCTGGCCAAAGTCTGTTAAAGGCTGATATTTCAGTCGCTCCGATCGACTCCGCCCATGTACTTATGATAAATGTATATTAGCTATGATTGCTCAACGTTTACTCGTTTTTATTTCTGCACGTGACTATCTAAAGTATCTGGCATGAAGCGACAGCATTCCCACATTCACAATACTATTGTAGTTTCAAGTGGTTATTTCGATATTTTCGATTATTTTACAATTTATTATTCGATTACATTACATCAATACTATTGTGTTATATATAAGGAGCATTTTCTAAACAATTTAGATTCATCTTATCGAATAAAGGTTTAATTTTAGCACAGCGGTCATTGTTATCCATGGAATTATTGTGACAACAGTGGATATTGGTCATAATATGTTCAAATCGATCTCTGCTTATAGCTTTGGAAATTAGACTATTATTTGTGTCGTTAGTATTTTCCCAGTACATTCTTCTTCCACTGACTGTGCAATATCCACTTACTAGTAAAACACCCTAAAGCATTTCACTTCCTCAGTACTTAAATCAGCGTTTCTGTTTCTTCTAGCAGCATATAGATTGGTATGTGGAACCAACATTGATGTGATTTCGTCATCAAAAAATATCTAAAGAACTCCGTTGGTGAACTTTCGTTTGCTACAGAAAAAAGTGGTATCCATGATGGTAAATATAAATTTTCGGTGTGTAAAGGTTTCGGTGTGTGTAGCCATGGTACGACTTTATAATTTTTTTCTTAGGTGTTATATGTTGCCGTAATGGCCAGTAATCATTGTCTTCCCATTGTTCACCATCTTTTTCATTATTTTGTTGGTTTCGTTCTTTTTGTGGTGTCTGCTTCTGCTAATAACTGGGAGGCAGGTAAATTACCAATGATAACGTCTCGCTTATCTTCCGAATATTCGCCGGTGAGGTCTTCATTTGCGTTCGTTGGAGGTAGAATAACAATGTCATGTATATTACTACTGCCGTCATACATATTATCTACTAGCTCTGTCAACAGCTCCGTGAGGGTTAAACCACTAAAATAATGTAAAAATTATATAATTGAAAAAGAATTCCAAAAATATAAGTACCTACAATTCTTTTGTATTTTATAAGTAACTAAACCTAATGTGCGTTTAAATGTACAGTAAACATTAGAGCCCAGTAGAAATCGTCAGAAAATAAATGTTTGTGCTATAATTTAAAAAAGCCTAACTTTAGTATGTTTTAACCCTATCTAATACCCTACAATACATTTTTTAATAATAAAGTTAAAAAACAACCTACAAAATTTAAGTCAGTGAAGTATCTATCATTTTTGCGAATACCACACAAAGGAAGCACTTTATGTTCTTCAAAACAATTAACTCCAAATCAGGTTTGCAAAGAATGCAATTGCTAAACAACTGTTTTTAGTACTAGCATCAAGTGACATTATCTAGCAGTCAGTACTCCTCAGTATGGAAAACGGTGGAATGTAGAAATACGTACGATGTTTGTTAGAACGACCAGTAGGCATATCTGGTTTATAAAAAATAGATAAGGAATTAGATTAGCAAATTTAATAAGTATTCATATTTTCAGTTGTACGGTTTTACATCCGAAATCGTAGACCATGGAATCAAATTTACATTCAAAGAGATAGGGCTTCTTGTTGACGCAATATACTGTATTATCCTACTATACATATTTTGTGATTGTTCTCATAAGGCATCGTCGAATATCGCTGATAGGGTACAATGGTATTTAATGGAAGTAAATCTAAATACAGTTGATCAAAGTTGTGTAAAAGAGGTAATTTAAAATAACTTAATAATAAATTTTATTATGGCAAAATTACATTATCTACCTTTAGATTCAGTTGTTTCTAATTGCAATTCAAATGAATCCACCAAAAGTATCTTTAAGGGGTTATACAGTCGTAAATAGAGAGTTAATCACTTCGGTAGGTATTATTTATGTTCATATACTACATAAACCTTTTTATTAATTATTTCAGAGCATTGCTACAATAGCAATATATCTTATTGTACTGTTACAATTTAAAATTAGTTTAGTAAATCTTAAAGGATAAATAAAAGATAATAGTAAAATTGTATTTTTTTGATAAGTAATAAGTGAATTAATATATAGTTAGACAATAGTCTATTAACATTACTAACATTATTAATAAATAATGTTTAAAATAATTTTATATAGTGTTCTTAGGTGGATTTAGGAGTTATATAATCCCAAGTATATAATTGTAATATAATTTATGTGTTGATTGATATATAATAGACAAAAAAATTATTGTGCAGTATTGAATATATTTTTCAATAATATTGTATTAGAGATACTGTACAATAGAATTAAACATAATGCATAAAATAAAAAGCTAACATAAAAAATAAGCCTTCCTTAAGGTGTACCTTTTTTGTTCAGTATATTTAACTAATAAAGTTATATAAACTAAGTAAATATATATTTCAATAATAATAATATTTAAAAACTCAATTAATAATAAAAATATGTAATATAAATTAATAAAAATATAAATTATTAAAAATATTTTGTTCTATCCTACATTTTGAGTTGCATAAACTAAAATGATATAATTTTATAGGAAAACTATGTTTTTCATTATATTCATTAGCAAAATATATAAAACTCCTCATCTATATACAACTGCTAATACTAAGATATAATAAGTACAAGTAATAGACAACTGTAATGTAACCAACATAAATAAATGGTAAATGTAAATAAATAAAAAACAGGTAAATAAAAACCCATCAGTATACATAGAAATATAATTTAAGGAAAGATAAGTAATTAAATTTTATATGCTGACAATTTTGACAATATAGCTTATAACTAACTTCACTACTTTAAAACAAAACAGTAACACAGTTTTAAACATGGCGGATAATGTAACAAACTCAACGGAAAATAAACAGTTGTTTTTAAAAGGTGGAAATAAACAATGGGTGAAATTAAATGTTGGTGGAACATATTTTTTAACTACAAAAACAACACTTGCCAGGGATCCAAATTCCTTTTTATACAGATTAGTTCAAGAAGATAGTGATTTAGAATCAGATAGGGTAATGTTTTTAAGTTATGCAAATACTATACTATAACAGAAATAAAGTGCATTTTAATATCTATTCTAACCTAAGTATTCAATTACTGAGAAAACTAGGCTAAGTTAATAGTTTTAAGAAAATTAGATATTGGGGTATTGTATTAATCATAAAGGCAAAACATTCCAAATTTGTATTATTGCACAATTGTAGAGATAATTGTTAATGCTTTCATTAGAAAGATAATAAATAAAATACCACTTGATAAATTGCTCATAAACAATTAATATATTATTTAATAATTAATATGAATCATAATTTAATTTCAGGATGATACTGGAGCTTATTTGATTGATAGAGATCCAAACTATTTTTCTCCAATTCTAAATTATCTTAGGCATGGTAAACTAGTAATAAATAAAGGTTTAGCTGAAGAAGGTGTTCTAGAAGAGGCTGAATTTTATAATATAACAGAATTAATAGCTTTAATTAAAGAGAGAATAGGTCAGAGGGATAATATATTTAGTAAAAATGGAAAGAAACATGTTTATAGAGTTTTACAATGTCATGAAGATGAACTAACACAGGTGAAACTAAACTATTTATATTTTGTGTGTCCTTTTTATTATAAAAATTACTTCAGATGGTATCAACTATGTCAGATGGGTGGAAATTTGAACAACTTGTGAACATAGGTTCTCAATATAATTATGGCCAAGATGAACATGCAGAATTTTTGTGTGTTGTGAGTAGAGAACTAGGTATACCAGAAAGTACAGAAATTAGAGGTGAGAGAGAAGATAGAGCAAAAGTGTTACAGCAGAAAGGTTCCAGAATGTAGATTATATGTGATACATAGTCCCTTTATGTTAGTTGTACATTAGGTAAGTTATATTTTCTCTGGGATCCAATTTCATTTTCTCATGCTTAGGAAGCCACTATTCAAATGGCTTATTGGTGAAAATAAAAATTACGAATGGTTTCCTTTAAATATGACTTACCTACAAATTGTGTTAGAGTCACAGAAACTGAGAAGAAAATCTTCAGCTAAGGAATATTATAATTTATAGCAATATGATAAAGTATTAATGATATTAGGAATTCTGATATTTCTTTTTCTTGTCTTTTAGTATTCCTACTACAATACTCTTAACTTACTCTTATTACCTTTTATTGGGAATATCAGTAACTAGGCAAATTGTAATTATATTGTTTTATATATTGTAGTTTTTTCTGTGTTGTAACCTTTACTGAAGATTTCTCAAACATCTGTGGTAATAATAAAACTTTCTAGACTGTGTTTTAAATTTAAAAATTATAGCATATTTGACAACACCTTTTTTACCTGTAAAAAATAAATATTTATGTATCGAAGCTTTATTTATAACTTATATAAACTACATTTTGTAAGCACACTTTTGAATATAGATTAAAATAAGATAACTACGATTTTCAATGTAAAATGACATTTTTAAAAAAGCTATTAAAATTAATAGTAAAATCTCTATTTTTATTATTTACCTTTCTTTCAAATTTTCCTTATCACAATAATATTTGATTTAATCAAAATTTTATAAAAATAATATGCTTATAATATATAAAAAACTTTATAGAATTCATTTTTTTTAATTATATATATGCTAGGATGTAGCAACTTGTTTTAATGGCCCCTCTAAGTAAGTTGCTAAAGCTTGAGCTTTTTGTTTTAGCATACCAAATCCAACAGAATTTTTGGCATACAGACATAACAAGACATTTGCGACCTGTGTAATTGCTATACGACCTTCTTGAAATTCCATTAAAACTATATCTGGTTGGTCTTCCCTCAGTGCATTCTTACCTAAAGATTCACAATTAAAAAATATGATATATCGTTTACTACATTCATACCATTTTTTTCATATTTACTCCAAATATTACTAGCAATAGCTGCTGTTACTCTAGCATCTTTATCACCATAACCACTATAAGCTAATAGTAACCCTTCTTGATTCACTAATCTAAAATAATTAAAATTTAAATAAATTTCAGCTTTAAATATGTTTAAATAGTTACAATGTATTCTCAACACCACCTGTGTTGGCTTGGCTTAGAACTTGCGTCAACACTTTTGGTTTGAGCATTTTTACTTTTATGTATAATAGATGTTAGATATTATCAATAACTTTCGAATTTGTTTTGTTTTGAAAATTGACTAATGTACTAAGTGTCAAATGTCACTTACTTTTTAGTAAAAGAAGAACGTAGAAAAGCAGAAAAACTTTAACACATGCGCATTCGTATTTTACTAACTTCAAAATAAAAATGGTTATATGAAATTAATAACTAATTTAAGTCATATAAATTAAATGCTTAGCAGGCTTGATGGCGCAGTGCAGGTAAAAGCGATGGGACGGCAATCCTACTGTTGCGATAGCCGCGGCTTCGAATCCTTCTGGAGCATGGTCATAAATTTATGTTTGTGATTGTTTAAAATTTGTGAATGTTTTAGGCAATAATGTAAAATCCGACAAGGAAAATGATCTCAGTCACGCCAGTAACCAGACTGGGTAAGACCGACCGGATGATTTTCTAATGTTGGTTACTCGCCAGTCAGTAAGCTTAATACTGAGGACCATGGTTCGGAGCCCACGTTAAACTTTAGGCCCAGTCTAGATAAAAATCCATAGTTGGAAAAAGGAGACTTTAATATATATATATAAAATTAAATACTTAAAAAAAACTATAGTTTAGTTTCAATATCGAATTATCATTTTGGGGACAATATATGTTAATTTTACTATCTCAATATGTTTATGTATAGCTATAATAATGTAATAATATAAAAAATAAGGATATGTATATTCTCTTAATTGACCTATCCCAACATTCCAAGATATCAAGTGTAACTTTTAAAATAAAGTTGGATTGTGGGCAAATTTGTAGTTATATATATTTTTTTAATATATATATATATATATATATATATGTATATACATACTTTTATTTGTATATATAAGTTATCCTCAATTAAACTACAATTATAATAAGTCCAGCAATGATGTAGATTTCATATTTCCTTTACTATAACTAAATATTTACATATAAGGATATATACATAATATATCCATTATAATATTTGTATAAACCTTATTAATTACTACCAAGTTTCTATTTTTTATTCAAGTTAAATGCCATTACAATTTACCCATAAATTCACAAATCAGCATATTAATGGATTTTATTACAAATAATTTATTCCTCATTTAGTTTTCAGGTTCTTTTTTTATCAATATATACAAATACAAATAATTCGCCTTTTAGCTTCACGGGGAATCGAGGAAAACGAATGAATAAAGTTCATTTTGTCAACTTTCCATAGTATTATTTAACTCGCTACGAACGGTTTCAGCGGCTTCATTCATTTCTAGTCCTTCCAAAATATACAGCAAATTATCTAAATTGGCATCCTCATCATCTTCAAACCAGAGGTGCATCATATGTTTTGCTTGATCTACACGAGATGGGTGTTCATTTTTAAACCATCCTATCTCATCAGGCTTATAACCTAAAATAATAAAGATAAAAATCTGGTGGAAATCAAAATTTAACCGTCGAAAATCACCTAATTTTGTACCAAGTTTTTCCCAATCAGGAGCAATTTTTTCAATAATAATTTGCAATCTTTCATCACTAATATTCTTATTTTCTAGCCTTGGATTGTTATCATCTGCAAACTCTTCATGGTCATTTTGCTTAAAGTCTTCAGAACCCTGCTCTTCAGTTAATATGTTCTCTTCTATCTCATGTGACTGTGATTCCTGCAAAAAAGGAATCATTTTAATTTTACAGTAGATATATTTAATCTATCAAGAATATTGATACCTGACTATTTTCATCAGTTCTGCCAGGTTTTTCATGAGCAATCTTATAAACCATCATCTCCAAATATTTTGATAGTGAATTATGTTGTGTTGTTACAGAGAAAAAATGAGGACTTCTTCTTGCTAATAGCCTCAAAGCTCTCCAACCTGAAAATTTACTCTGTTGAGATTTTTTATAAAATATTAAATAGAAGAAATAGAAATACAGTTATTAAGATTTCCTATACTTATTAACAAGTTTAAATGTTTACCAAAATTGCTATCTCTTAGAAGACTCTCTTCATCTTTTATTACTTTATTTGAATCAACCTGTGCAATTGCATCTGTAAAATAGTCATCCAAAGAGGGTAGAAAATCTCTGTCCTTTCCTTTGCAAGCTTCCAAATTATTGGGACAGAAGTTCCAAAGTTTAGTTAACTCTGCACTAAAAGTAAACTAACAATGTTACCTGAATAAAAGGAATATCAAACACTTACTTTCCCAAATAATATTTTCCTTTTTGATCAGCATCCCTGATCAAATCGCCCAATGGTGATTCATCAGAAGATTCAGTTTTTTCTATACCAGGTTCACTTTGTGGTAAAAGTTTTTTAATTTCTACAATATTCAGAATAACATCATACTATACAGACATACATAAAATAAATTTACCAGGACAACCATCATTTTTCCAGGCATTCCATAATTCCTCTCTCTTTAAAATATTTTTAATTATATCTGCAAATCTTTCACCATCTGGAGGAGTTTCTTTTAATAAATCATAAACCTTTTCAGTTGTATTACTTATCCATTCTTTTTGATCGGTTTTCAATTCATAGCTTTCACTAAAATATAATAAAGGATAGTGAATAAAAAAATAAAAAAGTGATGGTAATTGTAGAAGTTGTTCATTTAAAAACATATCTTGTTAAAATTTATAAACATTTCTGATACATCTACCAAATTTAAACTAAATATCACAAAAAAAAAGTATAACTTTACTTCTGCAAAATCTAAGTATTACTTCCTAAATCTACTGAATACATATAAAAATATTTTAAGGAACTTACGGTTTAAACTTTACTGATGATGGTAGATATTGAAAGATTATTAAAAACTGTAGCAATACAGATCTTCTAAAACTAACATCATGTAACTGTAAATCTAGTAATTTCTGACTAGTTAAATATTTAGCAAAATATCCAACACTAGTATTTTTGTCTGATGATGTCACATAATCCAACTTAATTCCTTGAAATGTATTTAAAATATTTAACGAATGCTAAAAAAAAATAAAAATATAAAACAATATATATAAATTAAGAATTTAATACGCACAGCACAAAATGTTTTCCACTGCATTTTATCATAACATTGATTAGGATTTCTAAAATAATCTTGCAACTTCCAAAACTTGCAATAAAAGGAAAAATCTATAACATGTTTCTGATCATCTGATATAATTTCTGTCACAATATCATCAGTGGAATCTGTACCATACTCTGTAATATTCTCTAAATTAAACTCACTGACAATATTTAAACCTATAAAAATAATAAAATTAATATATTGTACAAATAACTATTTAAAAAAACAATTCTACCAGATCTCTCTGAAAAAGGGAAAAATTTTGCCAGAAATAATAAAATTTTTCCACAAAAAACTGTAGCAGTTGTTCGAGATAATCTTCTCAATAAATCATTGCATAAACGGAGAAGGTTATTTTTGCATCCAGCAAAAAACAGTTCTTCTTTCCATACATGCACATTATCTTCCACAAAACTAAACATATCTTGGCAGGTGTCTAACGTCAAAGTATCAAAGATATCACCAAGCAAAATAACAGGTAATGTTGAAGAATTTAAATATTTTCTACATGACAATATTGAAAATTCAACAAATGATTTTAGAACTGCAACATCAACCTCTTCTGAGAGTAAATGAAGTAATATATCTCTATAGCTTTGATCAAGTGGTGGCTTTAAATCTAATTCCGTTTTTTTATATTGAGACACTTTATTTTCTAGCAATTCTATATTATTAGTTTTGAAAGCCTTTTTTAAAGTGTCCTAAAAAATAACATTTCATTAGCAAAAAATAAATAAATAAATGATATATGTTCCTACTTACTTTAAATTCTTGACGTAATATGTTATAATTTAAGTTAGTTTTTGATGTCCCCATTCTAGTCTTCATGAATAACAAAATATTTAATAAAATATAATGTTTTAATAGATCCACAAGCAAAGCAAAACAAAATGACGTTGAAAGTAGGTTAACGTCTCGTTTGAGCAAATTCAAATATTAAAATTAGATAATGAAGTTATGCATATAAAGAAGAAGAAATTATACTTATCAGCTGTTTAAAATATTAGTTTTGTGCCTAATCAAAAGAAACAATTAAAATTGTGGAATGATAAATTAATAATACTGAGCATATGCAACAAGTAATACGAAACAAGACATTTCGCACTTATAACCATAGAATAAAGAATGTATTATTCTATGCTTATAATACTAGGACAGTGATACAAGAACTCTTGTCAAAAATACATTACAAATATCAAACAAAATACATGCAATTTCACTTATGAATGAAAACAATCTATTAAAAACAACTAAACAGTTAAGCCAAAAACTATTGGAATTAAGTAATGAGCTTGCTGCTATGCAATTGCCTATGCAAAGTTCGTTATAAAACATCGAGGCGACACCCAGAAAACGAGACAGTTATATGGAGTATTTGACCGACGAGAACGAATTAGAACGAGATAAGTTCGAATGGACAGACGTGAATATTTCATGTGACGTCGCTATCAGAAGTATCGTACAGAATATAAAAAAAGAAGCCTGAAGATACCTCTGCCTCCCACAATTAATGTAAGCATAATTGGTAATTTTAATCTATTCTATATATATATATAAATATGTTATATACGTATAAAGAAACATCTCATTCAAATGAAAGAAAATAAAGAGAGGAATAATCCATTCAGTAAACTTGAATTCCACACATATCAACTAAAAGGTGATAAGTGGTACGAAGTTGATAGGCGACTACCGTCAACAACAAGTCTAGAAATAGAGCTCATGGACATTAAATCGCGACCGTTACGCCTATAGTGAAGAAAAAACGGTAAACTCATATGACAAACAACTTATTAAGGCCTTCCCGCTGTTTTGCGTCGGTTTAATATAAAAGGAGAACAACAAAGCTATTTAGGATGTCAAATATCTAATAAATTGTAAAATAAAAATAGAATCCCCCAAGAAAAAAATTATTATTCCCCAATACACAAATTGCCAACAGCTTGGGCATACTAAACATTTCTGCAGCAGAGAACCTAGATATGTGAAGTAAACAAAACACAAGTTAGTGCAGAAAACAACGCGATAGCGTAGCAACATGTGCATTATACAACGAAAAAGGACACAATGCCGATTACAAAAGATATATAGTGTTACCAAGAAAATAAAAGAACTTCAGGCAAATAAAATGGCAGCTGTGTAACGATTAAGACAACTTTAGAAAGCCACTCTGCAAACCCATCTGCCAATAAAAACTAGAAAAAAACAGCAATTCCAACTGCAAAAAAATATGCGACAAAAAATTTAGCGATAAACAAATTAAAGTAAGAAAGTAGGAAATTGTAACCAACCATCGTCGACGGGATGAAATTGCTCGGTGAATTTCAAGCTGAAATGCGCCAAAATTTGAAAATTACTAATTATTAACAATTATAATATGAAATAACATCATTATAGAGGTCCGAAGACTCATTTTTCTTAAAAAATTACGTTAACGTACTGATGTTGATACATACTGGACAGTACACCCCAGTGAACGTGATCGAGACGTAACAGCTGTAATTATAAAACAAAATCTACAGCATTCCCAACAAAGCGAGATGAAGAAAGAAAAAAAACAAGCTACGATAGTTGCTGAAATAAACGTAGGAACTATATACTGTCCACAAAGATTCAAAATAACACAACAATACAGACATTTATTTTTAAAATTAGGGCCAAGGTTTATTAGTGGAGTGGACTTTTTAAATGCACAGCCTGGGGTCACGATAATAACGCCAAGAAAAGGCAACGAATTACTCGCAGCAATTAATATTACAAATTGTAACTATCATTCAAGGTGTTAACCCACTTACTGGTCCACCGATAGTAATAAAATGCCAGACTTATTGGACTTTTACATTTCGGAAGGCATCTCATCAAATACAAATCGAGAGCTTGTGCTAACTATTCTCACACTCTCAGTATTGTTAACACTAGGCTTGACAATTCTGAAGAAAAAACAAGGAAGCCTAATCTTACTGACAAATTTATTAACTGGGGTACGTTTATACTTATAATGCAGAAACAAATCTGTTTAAACGTAAGACTCAAAAGTATAGACCTATCTTCAACTGCAAACCCAAAATATAATTGAACAAATTCGATCCGCTGTAAAATAAGCTACCCCAATATAAAGAGAGAAATAATAATATCAAATTATCCCCTTGAAATTAGAGAATTTGATACTCGTAAAAGAAAGACGAAAAGCTAGAAGAGTATGACATAGAACCAGAAATGCTGTAAACAAAATAATATTTAATAGAATTAGTAATCAGACAAATGAAAAGATTAAAGAAAATAAACAGAGTTGCTTGGAACAATATATAAGTGAATTAAGCTCGGAAGCAGACAAAGATTACCCGCTATGGAAAGGAACTCGGAGATTTAAAAGATCAATTATTAAATTAATTAATTATTAAATATCGTCAAAATGAATGGGTTCGACGCAACGATGAAAAACTTAATTATTCGCAGAATATTTAGCTAACGTATTCCAACCGAATGATAGAGAATCTACAATAAGTTAATCAATCAAATCAATCATAATCCTCGAATCCTAAAAAGGCTCCTAGAATTGATGATATTTCACTTGGCTTATTAAAAGAGGTGCCGCGAAAAGCAGTAATCATGTTGAAATATATATTAAATGCCCGTTTGAGAATGAAGCATGTCCCGGAATGTCTTAAGGTTGCTCGAATAATTATGCTTAAAAAAACCTGATAAACCGACAGAACAAGTTGGATCTTACAGGCCCATTTCGCGGCTACCTGCGATATCAAAACTATTTTTCTTGGGACCACTCCTATATCTGATTTATACTGCTGATATCTCAACAATATAAGAAACAGTACTTGGAACATTTGCCTACGACATAGTTATCATTGCAAAAGATGTATCGCTTTCTAAGACTGTATAAATAGTACAAATAGCAGTCAACAAGATCTACAAAGGGACTAGAGACTGGAAAATACGGCTTAATAGCTCCAAATCTGTCCATGTTAATGTTTCGTTGATGCGAAATGACAAAACCTAATTATATCACTTATCAGATGCCCGATTCCTCAAACAGAGTCAGCTCGGCATTCATCTCGATGGTAGGTTAAATTGGAGACATCATGTCAGAGAAAAAATAGAGCAGATTGGATTCATAGTCAAGCAACTGTTCTGGTCCGGTCGGAAGATACCCTAAACTTGACCTAAAATCAAAGAGATTGGTTTACCAGTCAATCATAAAACCAATTTGGACCTATGGGGTGCAAATATTGGGTTGCACTAAGATATCAAACTAGCTGGTAATCTAACGCACCCAAAACAAAGTTCTACGATTAATTACCAATGCTTATCGCTACGTAACTAAGAGCTGCACGATGACTTCGAAATCGAATAGATATACGAAGTTATCCAAGATGTCGCCTTAAAACATGAAATACGGTTTCGATACCATTTTTGTAGTATGAATTGTCCTTTGCTTCAAAATAGGCCTCAGTTTCTGCGATCACCTCTTCATTCAAAATCATACCACAAAATATAATACTTGTATAAACAGATTTAGGGTAAGGTGGGTAATATCTAAAACCTCCCTAAAGACATATGTATGCTCCCTTAACAAATCTTAAGTACAAATAGACGCCATAGCCAAGAGGGAATATTGTATACATTTACAATTACAATCACAAACATAAGGTACATCCATGTCTCAGAAATCCACAATTATCGATCTATATAGATTTTCTATTTCTTTGGCATTTTGAAACCGCGTGCCAGCCAAGCCATACTGCATCGATGTTCTGTTCAGTGTTAATCAGAAGGCGTTATGCTATGCGAACTACGCTGGGTGCAGCAGAACTTCCCATTTGAGCTACAACAGTTTATCCTTCACAAATTTTGTAACGTGGGGCCTAAAACTCTAGAATTAAAAGTAGTAAAAGAACTGTACGTCTAATACTCGTTTTTGCACTTGTACAAGATTGTCATAGCCATCGAAATTGCGTAGCCAGTTACAATACTTCTCAGAAAACTCTCCTTTCTTGTTAATTTTTTGTCAAAATAGCATTTCATTCGTGTAGCAATAATATTTGCTGCTTTTGAATTTTGTCGCATATAAACGCCTGGAAATAGTTGGACGACTGTCTGAAAGTTCTTTAAAAGTTTCAGCTGGATTTCTGCCCTGTATTCGAACTTATTGATCCTCCAGGCTGTTCTTTACTATTGACATCAATATGACAACTACTAAATCGTTGAAACTAAAACCTACATTTAGGATGTGATGGAGCAACATCACCATTAGTTTCTAAAAGTGTTTGATCACCATAAGTTTGAAAAAGTGCTCATTAGAATTTTTCACCAATAATCGTATAACGTAACAGTAGGCCTGGAATAGCACTACGTAGAGAAAACAACTTAATTGGTTGGTAGTTTTCTCTGGGTAGGGTTTTGAGATATTTCTATCACCGTAGTGTGTGTCGTGAAGACATCGTTGGGGATTGGCCGTCTGGTGTTGTGGTGAATCACCTCGGTATCTGAGGTGGTTTTTCTTTCCGGTTGGGTTTTTTTGGTAGATCGCTCATAAGGGTGTGCTTTTTCTTTTTTGCTTTAGGGATTTGAAATCCCTCATCAGTGGAATTTGATGATCTGATCTGATGAGCATTAAAAACATTTGCGAACACTAGTTGGGCCTGACGCAGGGGAACGCCAACGGTCTGGATGTTGGGGATGTACTGACTAGAAACTTTATTTCGTCGTTTCATTTATTAGGTTGACCAGCTAAAACCAAATGGTCTTCGGCTGATGTCGCTTCAGGCTCGGGATATGTTTGTTTTGCGCGCGTCAGAGACCCTGGGTTACGACTGGGACTGCCGTAGTTTTTTTACTACCAGGGTTTGTGGACGGGTAGGGATTTTATTAATGCCTGATTCGAGGTGTGTGTTGACGTTCCTCATAAACCATGGGGCTTTGAGTAACGCACGGACTTTTTTTGATTGGATCACTTGGAGCAGTTCAAGTTGTCCCTCCGAGACATACCTGTACCACACCTGTGCTCCATTGAGGCATATTGGACGGACTAGCATTTTATACAGAGTCGCTTTCTGTGGGATTGGGAGTTTGCTTTTTCTGCAGAGTAGAGGAAATAATAGGCTGTACACACCATTATCTTTGCAAATGGCGGGCTGGATTTGGGCAGACCATTGAAATCTGCGGTCGAACTGGAGACCGAGGTATGAGACTTTCTGGAGCCAAGGGATAAGAACTTTGTCGATTTGGAGGCGATAAGCGCGAAACTCCTTCTTGCGGTGGAACAGAATAGCCTGAGTTTTTCTCGGGTTAATTTGAAGCCGCCAGAAATTGTACCACGCTATAGCTTGGTTCAATTGTACTTGGAGTCTATTGCGTATTGCGGACAGTAACCGGTTGTGAAGAAAGCGGTATCATCTACATAAAATGCTGTGTGGGAAAGTTTGTAGAGTGGGAAATCAGCCATATAAAGGTTGAATAGGACTGGGGCTAATGGAGCGCCTTGCGGTACTTCTGCGGAGATTTGTTTACAAGAGGAGACTGCGTCACCGATCCTCACTTGAAAGGACCTACCATCCAAGTATGAATCAATCAGGGATATTAGGTCATTCGGTAGAACTAATTTTTAGCTTTAAATAGAAACTTTATTTACATCTCTGGTCTTTTATACAGTTTTGAACAGCCTCGATAGAAATTACAGCGCCCTCTCTAATACTACTTCTTCTTTTTGAGACAGTGTAGGTCTCTTGTATCGATATAAATCATATATTTAACATAATATTCTTATCTAAAATACTGTTTCACAAGTATAACCTACATTATTCATTTAATTGTTTATTATTATTATCCTACAGTAAGTTGTATACCCACTTAAAGATTTTGAATAAAGTCGTTATATAAGGATTTTGTCATCCATATATATCCTATACTTCAACAGGTTTGCTAGTAGTATTCCTTATTTTGTATCAGACTGGGAACAAGACTGATATACTGAAGTAAGTAATAAGATAAACATGATAATTTGAGTAGACTGCACAGGATGGACCCGCTCCGAAGGGTGGGAAACGCAACAGTCGGCTGGCAAGGTTAGGGCATCTGTATTTTGAAATGCGCTTGGAATAATTTTCATTGACTACCTAGAAAAAGTATCACCGTATCAAAAATCCAGGAATAGGGAACAGCTTCCTCATTCATCGTATTCTCCAGATCTGGCTCCCAGCGACTATTTCCTGTTCTCAGATCTCAAAAGAAAGCTCGCTGGGAAGAAATTTTTGTCGAATGAAGAGGTAATCGACGAAACTGGGGCCTATTTTAAAGCAAAAGAGAAATCGTACTACAAAAATGGTATCTAAAAGTTGGAGAGTCGCTATAATCAGTATATCACCCTTGAAGGAAATTATGCTGAATAAAAAAAAACTAATATTGCCAAAAAATATGTTTTACTATGGTAGGCTGAGGATTTTTTCAATTGACCTGTTTTTTCTAATATTCATTAAGTCGGTTCCGAGCCTAAACAATACAAAAATAATAATATAATTTTGTGACATATATTCTCGATCGATTCTCGATTCCGATTTTATTTTTATAATTTTCGATTCTAAGAATCGATTAATCGAGTGCAAGAATCTATTCTTTCCATTTTAATCGATTCAAAATTAAAGGATTAATAATTTTCATAGTTAATGAATTTATTTATTGAATCCCAATGCAATGACTGAATAATTCAAATTTATTAAATAAAGCAGAAAAATAATAAAGAACAATTATACTTTTTTATTTATGATTAACATACCAAGCATGTTACATTTCATTTAATTTTTTTTAATACATTAAGTTTATACAAATTTCATAAAATAAGTTTTAAACAGTTTCAAAATTAAAAAAGCAATAAGCTAATTGTTAGTTTAAGAAAACCATATACTTTCTGGGACAAGTCTTAAAAACCGACTCATATTTAAGTGATCAGGCATAAATCGGAACATTTACAACGTGTTGCCGTTGCAATAGTCGATAAGTATCTTTTCGCAATAGTGGATACTTATTTTCGATACGTTTCCAAACAAGCAATGGATCTAGTGTACTACCTCTATCTACTAGTGGTCGACTAATAAATTGCCTTAATTCAATAGGTACTCCTCCAGCTTCGTCATTGTTCCAAAAAATCTCAGAAACCTTTATCTTTGTTAGATGCCAGCTGCCCGTCGATGTCTAGTAACTATCACACTCATTAGCTAAATTTTTCGACACTTTTGCCTCCTCTTTTACCAATGAGTCTATACGTATATAATTCCAATAACATATTAATATTAAATGTAATATAATACGGGAATTTCTATAAGTGTTGGATTTGGTTGTAATTCGTCAAAAATTCTAATAAAATAAAATGATCTTTTCCTTTTAGTTTAAAGAATTCTACGTATTGATCACATACCCACAGATGATGTAGCATGCGAACAATCAAGAATATAAACCCAACTTTTGTATCGGAGATCAAGAAGCGCTATGTTCGAAAATTTTTGCATTATTTCAGCCATCAACACTTATTTTAATTCTTGACCAACTATCGTAATGGTATTAAGCTGATTTGTTTTCTATAAAAAAGGATAAACAACAGTAAAAATCTAAGTTTATTATTCTCTCATGATAGCAATTATTTTCTAAAATCACTTCAAATATTTTTATAAACAAAAAAGAGTATTTAGATAAATTTAGATTTTTCAGTAATCTGACTATCATGTAAAACGATAATGGCAGAAGCAAAAAAATTACTTATCTCTTGAAATTTTACGGACAAACATTATTTGAAAATTCCCAAATATAAACTTTATCATACAAATCACCCTGATGATAAAGCACATGGAGGTACAGCCATAATAATTCGAGATGATATAAAGCATTTCGAAAAAGTAAAATTCCGCAAAGATTACCTGCAAGCAACCAGTACAACCATAGAGAAAGTTCATTGACCATTAACAATGTCTGCGATTTATTGCCCACCCAAACATAACAACAAGGCAGAATACTTTCAAGAATTCTTCAGTACGCTAGGTAATAGATTTATAGCCGGAGGAGATTACAATGCAAAACATTTAATGTGGGGTTCAAGAATAATAACCTCAAAAGGTAGAGAACTGCTAAAAGCAACAAAGACAGATAATTTACAACATATCTCTACTGATGAACCAACATATTGGCTTTCAGACAGAAATAAAAATCCAGATACTATAGATTTCTGTTTTACAAAAGATATTGATACAAAAAAGTGTGATGCAGAATCATGTTTTGACCTGTGATATGATCATTCACCAATAATAGTAACACTTTTTTCGAAAATTACCATTAAAGATAAACCCCTTCTCTGTGCAGTAATAGAACAAACTGCTCCTCAATTAGAGAAAACTTAGACTAAAACATATCTCTAAACTTACCGTTACAAACTGAAATTGACATAGAAATAGTAGCAATAAACATTACAAAAAATATACAGGAGGCAGCATATTCCGCGACTCCTAACAATGAAACATTGCCAAGAAAAAATACACATATATCATGTACAATACAGAAAAAGATAGCAGGAAAAGAAAGTTACGACGGAATTGGCAACAGCAAATGACTGAAGAGAATAAAAGAAAATTTAATAGGGCAATAAAAGAGCTGAAAGAACTAATTCAAAATGAACAAAACCAAGGCATTCAAGAATACCTAGAGAATTTGACACCAACTGAGGCTAGAGACTATTCGTTGTGGAAAGCAACAAGAAAGTTTAAGAGACCCCAGCATTATAACTCACCCATTAAAACAAGCAAAAATAATTGGGCTAGAAGCAATAAAGAGAAGGCCGACATTTTCTCAAAATACTTAAAAAATGTTTTTAAACCTTTCCAGTCTCAGCTACATAAAGATGATGAAAATTTCAATATTCAAATACTAGCTTTCTGGATTCGCCATTTCAAATGGACTTACCGCACGAGAAATTAACGGTCAAAAAAGTTAAATAAACAATAATGAGAGAAATTAATATTTAAAAAGCTCCTGGTTAGGACTTAATTACTGATAAAATTTTAAAAGAACTATCAGAAAAGTTATGAAACTATTAACATTTATATTTAATGCTATGCTACGAATTAATTACTTCTCTAGCAACTGGAAAGTAGCTAAAATACTAATGGTTCTTAAAGCAGGAAAAATACCAGAAGATGTGACCTCCTACCAGCCTATAAGTTTATGACCGATAATCTCGAAATAATAGAAAAAAGAAAAATTATTCCAGAACATCAGTTTGGCTTTCGCAATAAGCATGGGACTATAGAACAAGTGCACAGACTTATAAACAAAATAAACACTGACCTAAATGCCAAAAGATATTGTTCGGCTGCTTTTCTAGATATATATCAGGCTTTTACTAGGTTAAACTAAAGAAACTTCTCCCTAATCCGGACTATCAGTTACTAAAATCATATGTCACTGATAGACATTTTATTGTAAATCAAGGTGATGAACATACCGAATTAAATCCCATACATTCAGGAGTTCCGCAGGTAGTGTCAAGCATTATAACCCACCCATTAAAACAAACAAAAATAATTGGGCTAGAAGCAATAAAGAGAAGGCCGACATTTTCTCAAAATACTTAAAAAATGTTTTTAAACCTTTCCAGGTTTTTTCTCAGCTACATAAAGATGATGAAAATTTCAATATTCAAATACTAGCTTTCTGGATTCGCCATTTCAAATGGACTTACCGCACGAGAAATTAACGGTCAAAAAAGTTAAATAAACAATAATGAGAGAAATTAATATTTAAAAAGCTCCTGGTTAGGACTTAATTACTGATAAAATTTTAAAAGAACTATCAGAAAAGTTATGAAACTATTAACATTTATATTTAATGCTATGCTACGAATTAATTACTTCTCTAGCAACTGGAAAGTAGCTAAAATACTAATGGTTCTTAAAGCAGGAAAAATACCAGAAGATGTGACCTCCTACCAGCCTATAAGTTTATGACCGATAATCTCGAAATAATAGAAAAAAGAAAAATTATTCCAGAACATCAGTTTGGCTTTCGCAATAAGCATGGGACTATAGAACAAGTGCACAGACTTATAAACAAAATAAACACTGACCTAAATGCCAAAAGATATTGTTCGGCTGCTTTTCTAGATATATATCAGGCTTTTACTAGGTTAAACTAAAGAAACTTCTCCCTAATCCGGACTATCAGTTACTAAAATCATATGTCACTGATAGACATTTTATTGTAAATCAAGGTGATGAACATACCGAATTAAATCCCATACATTCAGGAGTTCCGCAGGTAGTGTACTGGGTCCAGTACTGTATCTTCTGTATACGGCCAATCTGCCCACCACAAAAATAACTACTGTGGCAACATACGCAGACGACACAGCAATCTGGGCATCCCATGAAGATCCAGTCACGCATCAATAAGCCTACAAACCCACCTGGATCAAATACAATTATGGTTGAAGACATGGCGCATTAAAGTCAACAAAATCCACCCATGTAACGTTTACCCTGCGTAGAAGAACATATCCACCAATGAATATCAATCATCGTCAACTCCCCCAAGTAGAGCAAATTAAATATCTTGGTATGCACTTAGATCCACGCCTAACCTGGAAGAATCACATACTCTCTAAATGAAAACAACTTTGACTGAAATTATATTAAATGTATTGGCTCTTCGGGCGCAAATCCAAGTTATTAGATAACAAGGTGTTGCTGTATTAGTCTATACTCAAGCCTATTTGGTCATATGGAATCCAACTATGGGGTACCGCTAGCAAATCTAATATATTCATCATTCAACGGTTCCAAAATATAAAGTGTTGCGTGCCATTATTGATGCTCTGTACTATATTTCAAATAAAGTGATACAACGCGATATTCCTCTAGAACCTATAACGAGTGTAATTCAACGTGTTTGTGTAAAATACTTCGAATGAGTATCAGTGCATCCCAATGTACTCGCTAATCTGCTAAATAAGCGACGTGATAGTGAAGTGGGTAGACTAAAACGTTTAACACCACCTGATGATCTGATTACTGGACATATGTAGACTTTAGAATAAGCTTTAGAATAAGACTAATTAATTAAGATAATATTTTATACAGAAGATCGCTTAATGAAGTGATTTTCTGCATGCCATGTAAATATAATATAGACATAAGAAATACTTATTGCCTATGGGGCAGATTGTGGAATCTCAAAGAGTAAAAATAATGGTATTATACCTTGAAAGTGGGCATGAAATTATCCTGTACAACACACGTTGCGCCAGACGACGTCATATGAAATATAACTATTATATTTTTGAACATTAGCCAAGAAGTGGTAAGAATAATTTCCCATCCCAGAAACTAATGAGCGTGATGGATTTTGCCCCATTTTAAACAGGCTATGTATGATATTGATAAATTAGAAAATAATATTAATAAATATGGATCACCACATTTAGAAAGAATAATTTCACGATGTACAAGGTGTGAAGTACGCGGTCACAAAAACCATACTGCCGCAAATGGTATAGATGCGTAAAATGCGAAGGAGAACCTGCAACTATAGACTGCACTGCACACAAGAAATTACGGCATAACCATCCCGCGTTACGGGGCGGCCCACATCAACTAATCTACCCCATAGAGCAAGTCAACCAAATAAATCGAAGATGCAGTAACCACACCAAAGGACCTCCAAACACAACTTGATAAAATATATAATAAGACATGGCGTATTCAAGTAAATGAAAAAAAAATTACCGATATAACATTCATTCTACGTAGAAGAAACTTCCTCAAGCTGAGAATGCTAAATATCTTGTTATGCACTTGAAAGTAGCACATACTTGCACAACGGAAACAACTTGAACCTAAACTATACCAAAATTTGCTTCCAAGTTATCATCAGATAACAAGTTATTGTATAAATATATACTCAAGCATATTTGATCATATGGAATCCAACTATGGGCAACCACTAGCCAGTGTAATTTATCCATCATACAACGGTTCGAAAATATAGTGTTGGGTACCATTGTCGATGCTCCGTACTATATTTTATGCAAATTAAGTGATACAACGTGATATCCCTCTACAACCCAACACGAATGTAATTCAAAATGTTTAGGTTGAATACTTTAAAAAAGTGTTATTGCTCCCCAATGTTCCCACTAATCAGCTAAATGAGCAACGTAATAGTGAAGTGCGTTTAACACCATCCTTTTTTGGTCTGAAACCAAATAGGGGAATCCTGTTACGGATACCTTATCGCAGGAATAAGCGAGTTGTGAGGAGACTGCTTCTGGGTTACCCACTAAACACCACCCTACTTTTTGCTGTTGGTAATGAGGGTGGCCGTAACCACTAACACGGTAAGAGGCATGAAGGCCAGGCGAGGACATGGCGTCGTTATTAAACCACGCAGCTCGCGGTACCTGAGTGAATCGCTCGCCGAAAAAGGTCGAGACAATTGGGAGTAAGGGGTGTAATGGACAGGGAATTGGCCTAAAATGTTAGCCAGCACGGTAATACAACTATTATCCCAGAGACGAAGAGTGGAGAAATATCTCGAGTAGAACTCGGATATAAAATCGTGAACTTGGAGGACATCTGTTTCTATATGAATTTGGTTGCTCCTGACTAACCAGGGGGCATTGATTATTATCCTGAGAATTTTGTTCTAAAAAACTTGAAGACGTTCCACCTGACTAGGTGGGACGTATTTGAGATGGACACTGCAGCCGTATAGAACGACTGATCAAACTAGCATCATGTACAGGAGAGATTTTATTGAGAGATGAAGACCGCTGGCCCGGTTGATAAGCGGGAACAGCAGATTGACAATACCTTGACTTTTCTGGAGAGACCTTTATATCTGGGAATTCCACCTACACTTCCGATCGAAGACAAGACCGAGGTAGATGGCTTTTTCAGACCATGGAATTGGGGATTCCTCGATTTTAAGACGCGATGGCCTGGGTATTTTATGGGTGACTTGCAACCTCCAGAAATATAACCGCTGGACCGTCTCATCGAGTTGCTCCTTGAGTCTGCCTTGAATATGCGGTGCTACTCTTGAAGAAGTAAAGTAAGCAGTGTTGTTTGCGTTAAAAGCTGCCTCAACTTGCCTCCTAGAGATATATGAAAGAAAAAGGTTTATTAAAGCGGGTGTAAGGGGGGAACGTTGTGGAACTCGGCATCAATGGTTTTTTGGCTAGGGAGAATATCTTTAATCATCACCTGAAACGATCGTCCTGACAGACACAAGCCCGGTTAGGTCATTGGGTAGACCTAACCGAATGGATTTCGCCACTAAGGCGTTGTGCCAAACCTTGTCGAAAGCTTTGGTTAGAATCGCGATCGCTCCAAGTCTTTCACGTCGGTTAAAAGTTAATTTTTATGGCCAGCCGATGGGCCTGATGGACAGCTGAGTGTTTGGCGCGGAACCCGATTGACGCCATCCGATATGATTATAAAACATATATAGACTTTAGAATAATCACTTAATGAAGTGTTTTCGACATTAAGCCTATTGAATGGCCAACTTGGAGATCACCCCAGAAGACATCCGGTCTTACCCATATATTTTTGAAAATAAACGGCCAAAATAATTTGATATAAAAAGAAGTGATTCAGGCTTAGAAAGACCATCGCACATATAACGCGCTGGAGTGTAAATGGCGTCCAATGAAAGCTTCAAATTACGTGGTAACGCGTTATTGGTTATAGGAGAAACCTGACAAAATGGCGTAAAGTCGGATTACTATTTCAGATAGAGTTCCGCAGGGTAGTACCAGGGAACTATTCCTGTATCTTCTTTATCTCTAACTAGGGCGGTAAAAAAGTACAAAGAGGAGTCAACAAGATCCATAAACAAACTAGAGACTAGAAAATACAGCTCAATAGCGCTCCAATTATATTCAAATTTAATTATATTACTTGTCGGATGCCCGATTCTTCAAGCAAAATATCTCAAGATCCATCTTGGTGGCAGGATAAATGATGTTTCCGTCACGTTAGACAAAAAGCTGAGCAGATTTGAACTAAAATCAAAGATATTAATTTAGCAGTCTATTAAAACATTTATTTGAACTTATGGGATTGCACTAAACCATCAAATCAATTAGTAATTCTACGATTCCAAAACCAAGTTCTTTGATTAATCATCAATGGTTACCACTGCGTAATCAACGAAAAACTACGCGTTGACTTTAATCTCAAATGCTTTTACGAGGTTATTCTCAATAAGATTACTAAATCATAGTAACATCAGAAGCAATATAGTCTGGTCAACACGCAAGATATCAGAATATTGATAGGAATTAAACCACATAAACTTGTAGAGCGTGAACGTGTTCAATCTAAACTCTAGCTAAAGTAGTCTAATTTAATTTTTATTTGATAAAACAGACTGATGTATTTATTATGTATTTATATATTTATGTTTTAAACACTTGCACTGTTTATCTAGAATTGCAATTACAACAGCACAATTGTAATAAATTAATTTTATAACTAAGATTATACGAAGCATATCTAAGATAAGATATAATTTTAAAAAAATTATTGTTTATTGAGTATTGACTCATATTACTATATCATAATAAATATATACATATTTACATATCTTGTATTATACACGGAATTAAAACTTGTTGAATCAAATTGAAATTAGGTTTTTTATAATGTTTAAGAAATATATTTAATTTTTTTTGAAAAAATATTGAAAATATTGGCTTAGAAAAGTATCGGTCAAAATATAGATATTTTTTCGGCATCCCTACTGACATTGACAATTAATGATGTTATTTCTATAATTCAAGATTGCGCGATGTTGTCAGTTTGCTTAGATATGTTCTTGGAGCAGCTTTAGGTTTTTGGCATTAATTTCTTTATAAACGATTAACATAGGTTTAACATAGATGTTGCTTTATTTATATAAATTGGTAATGTTATAAAATATTAGTATAATCTATTAATTAGGTTTAGTATCTGTTTATTAAATTTAGCCATTTTTCTATACTTAACCTCTAACATTTACCTCAAAATATACTACAAAAACGTTATATTTCCGATATTTAGACAATCTGACAACATACAAATCTTAAATAGACTAAAAATAAATATTTTAGTAGCTGGGCCACCACCTTCAATTATAATATTAACGCCACAGAATAACTAATACTATTATTTATATATTTTGTAGTTAACATTTAGTTTGACAACCTAAATATTTTTTGCAAATGGTTTGACTGATTTTCATCATAGAGAGCTAAGTTATATTACAGTGCCGGTTACTATTTCTTCGATTCTTTGTAGGCTTTTCAGTTAAATGATGGACATTTTAAGTAAAAGTTTAGCATTATGGCATTCAGAACTAGACAATCGCTGTGGTTATTGCAAGCAATCATCAGGAAATATATCTTATGGTAATGTTTTTATTTTACACTAGTTTATAAAGTAAACAGCAATATTTGTATCTATAATTTTTCGTAGGGATGACAACAGAAAATCTATCAGTTCAAGATTATAAAAACTTGATAGATAGGGGGTGGAGACGTTCTGGAAATTTTTGCTATAAACCAACAATGAATAAAACATGTTGCCCTCAGTACACAATTAGGTAAGAATTATGATTGGGAATTATGGATATTATTGATGTACTTATTCTACTTTAGATGTGATGTTGAGAACTTTTCTGTGAATAAGTCACATAAAAAGATTATAAAAAAGTTTAACAGTTATTTAAAAGACGGTATGACTCTCCATTGTAATTTATTAGATGTCGAAGAACAAAGTGAAGGTGATTAAGAACTATAAGTGATTATGGCTATCAGATACTAAATTGTGTATTTCAGGTAATGAGGAACATATTGACATAAAACAAATGCAAGTTGATATTGCAAATATGTCATCAGATATTAAAATGAATACATCTGAAGGAAATATAGTAGGTGATGCTTGTAGTTCTTCAAATACTATCACAGCAAATACAATGAAATCTGTGAATGCAGAAGGTATCAGTTTGTACAATATAATAATATTAACACACCCAAACTATATAATTTTAGAAAATGTAAATTGTGAAACATCTAATGTTAAAAAATTGGTAAAGGCAGGTAAAGGGCCCGATCCAAATAAACCACCTTGTAAAAAAGCAAAGCTTTTAAGATTAGAAAGAAAAAAACAAAAGTCATTGTTCAAGAATATTGAGATTCCAAAAAAGAAACAAATAAATAATTCTCAAAAATCCCTTTATGACCTTTTGCAAGATATACCACCTGATTCCTCGCTGGACCTGAAGGTATTTATTAAAGTAACATATAACCAGTAATTCACAGATAGTTATTCCTTTCTTTAGCTTAAAATTGTTCCAACTTATGGAAGTCAATGGGATAAAGTACAAAATCTAGAATATGAGTTGTACAAAAAGTACCAGATAATTATTCATAATGATTCACTAGAAAAATTGTCTCTTACTAGATTTTTAAGATTTTTAGTTCATACCCCATTAAAGGTATATATGAATTATATTTATGTTACATAAAGCATGATTTCATTGCATTAAAATTAGTGATAGTGATAAAGATAAATGACCATCAATTCAAAAAAATTTAAACATGTAATTTGTTCCTTAATTATCTGTTATTAGGAGAGTTACACATATAATTTCAAAATTTATAATTATATACATAAAAAATGTAAAAGCAGAGTAAAGGATAACTATTTAAAGGTTATTTTCTTATAGATAACGATTACACAACTTATTTTCAGTTAAATTTGGTGGCTATGAATCGAGACTCTGATACATTTGCTGTATCTGAAGAATTATATAAGAGATATCAGATATTCATACATGATGAACAACCTCAAGAGGACGAATTTTATTATTTTCTTGTAAATACACCTTTAGAGGTACTTTTACTCTGTTTATTATCCAGCTGTATGCAGAATTATAATTAATAATTTTGATATGTTTAAATAGCATGAACCATTTCCTGAAGGTGTTTATGGTCCTGGATATGGATCGTTTCATCAACAATATTGGATTGGGGAAAAACTTATAGCTGTAGGGGTGATTGATATTTTACCAGGTTGTGTCAGCTCAGTTTACTTTTTTTATGACCCAGATTACAGCAATTTATCCTTGGGTACATATGGAATTTTGAGGTATGTTTTTTATCTAAATTAAATCTAATGAGTTTGAACATTTATTAGTACTATTAATGTGTAGCCCTGCAAATTTCAACCTAACATTGAACCATTATTGAGGCTTTGAGTTTACCATTTTTATTTGTAATAATTTACACTGTTATTAAAAAACATTGAATATGTATCTATCTCTAGGCACTATTTTTTCCTATTTTGCTGGTATCATTTGAATTTGACTTGCAAAAATACGTTTTGAAGTTGTTGAATATTGAGGTTATCAAAGTCTGACTAGTAATAGATCAAAATTAATCAAAACTTCTTATAGTCATGAGAGACACATCTTATATAACTTTTCATTTCAATGCTGGACTAACTCAATATACCCAAGATATTTTGTTATGATAAACTATATCATATTAAGCATATTTTAGTGTTAGTGTTTTAGTTTAACATTGAATTTAACTTGATTCAGTCATTGATATTGCCTCAGTTTCAAGGAAATTTCTGGTGTATGTTCGAGAGACTATCTAGGGGGATTGCTTGGTCTTCAAATGAATAACTGTTTGCAAATTACAGGTTTACTTGAACCTGGATTCTGCTTCAGTGCTCTTCAAGAATTATTGGTGTTGTGCTTAATTTTTAACTGAAGGCTCGGTGGTATTTCTTGATTCTTTTTGATTCCTTCTATATTTATATACAGATTTATTCAAAATACTAATATAACTTAATTTTGTAATTATCGACAATTAATTTTATTAGTTATTAGTAAAAAAAAATAATACTAAAATATAAAGATAAATCTTAAGGTAATATATTTTTTAGGGAAATACAGCTAGTGGAGAGACTACGTAATGTAATACCAGATTTAAAATATTACTATATGGGATACTACATTCATTCATGTCCAAAGATGCGCTATAAAGGAAAATTGAGACCTTCTTATTTACTTTGCCCTGAAACTTATGTTTGGATGCCAATAGAGAATTGCTTACCAAAATTAGACGTAAACAAATATTCGCGGTTAAATGATGACCCAGATGCATCTGAAGAAGATCAATTTAGTGAAATGGATCTTTGTGATATGAAGATATTTTCAGATCACAAGATCTTGGATGCTAGAACTTATCTTTGTACATATAAGAGCAGTAGAAACAAAGTTTTTAATATGGCTAGGTTGATAGGCAAAAACACAGTGCATAATCTAATATTCTTAATGAAGTGATATAAAATTATAATAAATAATAGTTATAAAACCTCGTTTGCCCACTATATATTTTCATTATTGTAGTTTATTAATTTATTATGTTTGTTCATTTTATATTTGTTTCAAATAACTATATTTTCTTTATTATTGTAGTTAAACTAATGTAGCACTTTAGTTTATTCTAAACACATTGTGATTAATGCATATGAAAAATAAATAATGTTTTCTTTAAACATGTTTTAATCTAATCCTACTAGCTAAGCATCCACAGTAGAATTAAAATTCCGACCCGATCCGAAAATTCGATTAAAATTTTATGTAACTTTTCGGACTAATTGGATACAAAAAAGTGAAAAGTTGGAATTGTTTGAACAGTCAAATTATTCGCCAAATCTAACTACCTTTGACTTCTAGTCTCATACTATAAACATTATTTTGTGGAAGGTTGTTTTCATCAAGTGAAGAAGTAATAACTCATATACAGAGATATTTATAGACGATCTGGAAACGACTGCAGTAATAGTAATTAGAAGGTGATCTTTGAGATTACGCACCACTAAAAGTTGTTGCTGAGGCCAATACTTTATCAGATCATACTCAGCTACCATTCACATGACAAGGGCCTAACGTGCGTTTGTCGTGATATAAAATAAGTGTAGTGGTAAAAGCCCTTCATCTGTGTTGATAATCAACTAGGCACATAGAACGAACTGAAGCTAATACAGAATGACGGTGGGTTTGCATTAATATGTAGTACAGGATACAAACAAATATTAAGGTTTTTTAGGAATGAAATAAACTGATACAGTGTAATTTATTCGAAGTATTGTCCATAGTAAGTTACGACATTTAAAACTATGACGTAATCCGAAATTGATCAATACTATCAATTATAAATGTTCCCCTGTAATGGTTTCGTCACAATGGAGTAGTTCAAAGTAGATTACTTCAATAATAGATAGTTTACTCCATTGTATTATTATGAATATTGGGTTTAACAGTTCATACATGGACAGTCTTAGTGCATGATTTTCTACTCTTTGGGTGCTGTAGTGAATGTACCTTTTATCCCCTATTATGATTAGTGGTTCGTAAAAAATAGCCCAATATCGTTGCTCTTACACCATGCATTAAGGCGGCTTAAAATCATTGGTTGAGTCATTCTCGTCTTCAGCACATTTATTTTGAATTTGGCACAAATTTTGGTCGGATGACATCTCTGACTCAACATATCATTTGGCTTGAGTGGCTCGAGGTATAAATTTGATAGCAAAGCTGTAATTTGTCACTTTCTGCTTTTTTCAGTATTCTAAAAAATAAGACGGCGTAGTGTACGTATGTTTATGTTTGGTGGAAATAATTAAAAATTTACTGGATATTTTGGACGTTTTTGGTAATTCTATGCTTCCTATATCTATAGAAGTTCCCTATTTGTATCCCTATTTGTTGAAAGCGCCTCGTTCATTGCTGACAAAGCAAACTTAAAAAACTTATGAACTTACGTGTTAAAGATCCTTATTTTCTTAACTGTGTTTTTATGATTTTTTTTAGTTAAAATGATTTGTTTAAATCTTAAGACATCTCAAGTGTTGCGTCCCTGGATGTAGTCAAATAGAATACCCACTTTCCTAGGGATCCTGCTCTATGTCAAAAATGTATTTTAGAAATAAATAATAAAAAACTGATGGGAATCTCTTGTGAGGTCTTAAATTAGAGCAAAAGGGTCTGTTTTGTACATTTTACACAGGATAACTACAAACTAAAATGTAGAAGAGAACCTGGATATGGTTTCCAGTTGTTATTTATATTGTAAGTCTTTTATAATGTTAATTATATGTAACTGATTGTAAAATATAACAAGCCTCCATTTTAGCTATATCATAGAAGAAAGAAAACATTGATCCAAATATGTTATGAAATGTGAGTTGAACAGTGAAGTTATTAAAGTCCAGCAGTATGATAGAAGCAATTTGACAAAGCCAGAGACTTTTTTACTTTGTTGGTAAATGATATCTTGACTATTCTATTTAATTCCCAGATTATGCACAAAACTTAACAAGCAGTCTGTCTAATATCTTAAATCACCAAATGCCTGTATTTTTCAAAATGATCAACTGTTTTGAGCATTTTGAACGAGACATAATTAGAAAGATAATAGTTTTGTGTTTTCTTTGTTTCGGTGAATGAGAAATGTGAACAGAATAGCAAAAGGCAAAAATGAAACATTTTTACAATAAATATTTGGCAAAGAAAATATTAAAAAAAAAACATTTCAAAATCAATAGTCTTCAACATATATATTGTACTGTACTCTATATTTGGCATACTTATTTTTAAGATAATAAAGGGTTCCACATTCTATAGTTTATTAAATTTTGTATATTTAAAAGTATAAGTTTTGTCTTAAATCTGTTATATTACATTTTAATATATTGTCATTAAACATAGAAAATTCTAAGAATTGCCCAATTATCCACGAAATGTCTTCATGCAATATTTATTGTACTAATATTTTTTAGCTGCGTGGAAATGTCTTCAATATCCCTAGCTAGTTGTGATACAATATATTGTCATTAAACATAGAAAATTCTAAGGATTTTACTTTGATATAATGTAATGTAAATTTTATATATATTTAAATAAAATGCATTTTTATTTATAAAATATTTTAAATTTTCGGCCATATTGTCAGCCGCGCCCTCTGGTGGCAAATGAACGCTAAACTTGTTAACAGGTAGTATATGGGAGATATGCTTCTAATTCCTCTGTGTTTTGTGACTTAGATTGTGACTCCAAATCAGAATGTATAAAAGTTTATATTGTCGGTGCAGTTTCGTTCATTATATACAAATAAAGCAAAGCAAAAACAACTACTAAAATTTAGATCATATATTCCCAACAAATTATAAAATATACATATACTTGTGTAATACCAATAATTTATAATAAAATAGGTAACGGCATTGTAAAAGCCTGTTTTATATTTTTTATATATATAATATTCAAATATATACATATCAATTTAAGTAAAGAGTAAGCATCTCATTTAGTCTTTTAAGGTCATCAAACAAAGAAAATAACAAAATACTCTTTTAAAATTGAAATCCATGTATAGAACATTTATAAAAATAGAGATATATTAACTTATACTGAAAAGGAAAAACAATTATGCAAATTCTGCATAATAAGAGAGGATACAATGTTAATCTACACTTAATTATCAAGATATAACAAGGAAGACTAAAATGTAATTTGAATTAAATAATAATTTAGATTTAAAAATGAGCATTCAATAATTTTTAATTTATCACAGTATTTGAATATAATTTTCCAAAGTTACTGACTTAGTCCATTGACTTTTTTATTTGCTTCATTACAGTATTGAGATTGTAAATTTCTCCACAAATCTAAGGACTAAAAAACAATAATGCTTTAGTAAACTTGATATTATCTTGTAAATTTGGCTTACCTCAAAATGTGCTTTAGTCTTTAAGTCAATAAAAGTGGAAATAATAGAAGGTATAGTACCAAGATATGTAAATACTAACTGGGTCTCCATATGTACACAATATAGACTAAAGTCTGTTCTTAAATCAATATTGGATATAATATTTTCTTGGGCAAGCATTTTGGCTTCTAGTTGCTCAATACTCTCAGCCTGAAAAAAAAAACAGAACTGTTAGAACTTTAAAATTTACGGTTCTGTTCGAGAAACATTATGTCCATTTTATTATCAATAAAATCGTCCATTAGAGTAATTTGCTTGTAACAATGAAATAATTGTAATTATTATTATGCAGCTCGTGCCTCGCGATCACAGGATAAGTCATACATTCTTAATAAAATTTTATTAGCTGTTAAGATCATTTTTAGCTCAGTGACCATGTCAATTTCAAAACTCACTTATTTCCAGTAACAATATCTTAAGTCAATGTTGACAGACCATTACATCCAAAACCGACTCATTGTTTTATGAGTTGGTTGGAAAAATGTTTGGTATTTTTCAAAACTGAAGCTGTCTAAAACGTCACCGTGGCTATTAAAAACCTATGATCGCTGTCTTCTATAGAGTTCATTTTTATTTTGTTTACATCGATAGGCCAATAAAAGTTGCAAGAGGTCAAAAATATTTCATATTCAAATAGAAATAGCGAAATATTAACTTATTTTTCTGTATAAAAGAAATAATTTATGCGAGATCTAAATCAACAAAATATAAAATTAATTAAAAAAATTGTACTTACATTAGTACCTCTTATAGCCCCTTGTAATTTTTTTTTCTTCAAAGCCAACATTTTTGACAAAGCTACCTGATGATCATTTGCTAATCCTTTTTCCAATCGTTCACATAATTCTTTATGTGCTACTAATATGTCATAAACTAGTGCTAGTTTTTCACATACGGACCTTTGCTGAATATCTGCTTGTTTTAATGATGCTGATGAGACAGAATGTAATTCCCTAATGATAAATGTTAAATAATTATTTAGTATTTGCCAGAAATTTATTAAAATTCATCTTAAAAATACTTGTCTTACCTGGAGGTAAGTTCAAAACTCTTTTGTGTATTTGCCCAATTATCCACGAAATGTTGTCTTGATGCAATGTTTATTGTACTAATATTTTTTAGCTGCGTGGAAATGTCTTCAATATCCCTAGCTGTGTTGTGATTAAGTCCTACTAACGATTCAATATCTTGTTTCAGTCTTCCTATACCATTCACTAGCGATCGTATTATTTCGCGATTAGTAGCTATTTGACCATTTTCTGTAGGTAGTAAATCCTATAAAAAGTTTAATAGCCCATCAGATTTAATGTTAAAATATTTTAATTTATCAGTAATTATAAAGTAGTTAGTTTTTGAATTTAGGCAAGTTAAATTTTTACTGTCCACTTTCTAAAGTTTAATTACTGCAAAATTAAAAAATAATTTTTTATTGAAATATATAAAGTTAAACTTATTTTATAAATGGGTTTTGAGTATTTTGAAAATTGATATTAAAAAAGGATATATTAATTTATATTTATCATAGCAGTTGAAATACTTACTTTAGCTGTGGCTGCTAAATCAGATGTCATAAACTCATCTGGTACTTTACGAAAAATATTTCGAATTCGATGCTGCAGATCTGATGCTTCATCTGTCAAAAAGAAACTAACTAAACTGTCATGACATAAGACTGGATGACGACAAATTAATGTCAGCCACCTTTGCAAACCTCTTGTTCTTTCTTCAAGAAACTGACTATCATTAATGATAATTTTTTTAGGTGGTAAATTAGGTATTAACCTAAAAAAAAAATTAAATTAATACTAATTACATGATAAAATATTAGTTACCTATAAGGAAATCTGTTTAATAATAATTCTTGAAGTGCTACAAAATCATTGTAGCGCCGGGTTACATTAACACCAAATCTCTTTGAGGTAACTATATATTCTGAGTATTTGAGAAAAAGACCTTTTTTCTCAGGCACTAGTTGTACATTTACTGTATCAACTGATGTGAGTTTTTGGTAACTGTTACTACTAGAAGGCATTTCTTCTAAGAATAATTTCTGTTTCAGGCTTATTACTGGTGCTATATTAGGAATTTTGGGTGAAGGGTATTCTGTAAATTGCAAAAATTTTAAATACATATAAACAGGTATGTTTAATTATGTTATTACCATCTCCCGTAAAAGTATCAAATAATTTTTCTGAAATATGTCTTCCCTGTTGTGCCCAAGCAACTAAGGCTAAAGTTTTATAGAAATTTGTCCTATTAACTACTCCCTGAGACTCCTTAGATGGTCCTACTAGATCCCAAATTCTTTTTAAACTTGATGATTCGAGGTTACATTGCTCCAAAAAAGCTTGATATATTTCTTTTTGTATTGGATCACCATTATTAGAAAAGTTACTATATAAATCCCTGTATAAAACAGGGATTGAAGCTATAATGTTTAATTATATAATTTATGTAAATAAAATATATAACATCTACTTACCTGTACTAAAATCAGTTGTCATAATTCTAAAGCAACAAACATATTTGCAACAATTAAATCTATTGGTGTATCAACTTCTACATCTGCGTACTGAGGTATTTCCACGATTCCACAGCTATAGTAGAAATGAAATAAAAATTAATCACAAATTGTTACTGTAAATCCCAGTTGATTCGTCACTTTAATTAACTGACCTTTGTTATACTGATCGCAGAAAACCGAAACAATATCGGATAGTTACAACATTTGATGCGAGTAGGCGTATCTAGTAGTTAACTAACACGTAATAAGATAATCGTTTCCCGGGGGGCAAATACTTTCATTTTTAACAACAAAACAGTATGGGAAATCTTGGTTTTGGTTGTATTTTATGTTAACCTCACTTCTAATTGTTGACGTTGCCACTTTAGTTACGGGGTGGTAAAATTAAGAACGACGTTAAATATGTGTGTTTACCAAATACCAAAGTAAACTAATGAATGAACATTTCACCAAACTTTTATAGTCTTTTTTTAATCGAGTGCTATATGAAATGAAATGTAACAAAGATGTTACTTAAAAATAATTAGTAAATAAATAGTAACATACTTGTTATTCTGAAATATTCCTGTTTGAATTAAATGTCTTGATGCAACATAAAACATTCCATTTTCTATAAATTCTGTATTCATGTCTTGTCTCCTTGGTCTGTTGTAAGGATCAAAATTTAAAGCAATTAACTTATTTTGACTGATCATCCATCGTAATTTTGTAGATCTGTTAATAAATATATAATAATAATAATAATAAATCCATTCCTTTTTACAGTTACCTTGAAACTGAAAAAACGCATTTATAGTTTTCTAACAATGTAAGAGCTTCGTTTAGGTAAGATTTGTGAAGAAATGGTGATGTGCATTGTACTAAAAAAACAACATCCACTTCGGAATGATGTTTTAAAAATTCTTGAACTGCAAATAAGGAAGTTGCTTCATCTGTGGCAGTGTCCACAGACCTCCAGTGAATGTTGCTGTTAACTAAAATATATTGTTAGCCTTAATTTTTAAAATATATATAAATATTTACATTTTATTGCCTCTTTGTATATAAGATTATGTTCAGTTGAAACCCATACAGAATCAAAATTTACTTGATTAATTTGTTTAAGTGATCTTCCTAATAAACTTATCCCTCCTACTTTTTGAATATTTTTTAATTTGATGCCTTTAGAACCACCTCGAGCTAAAATTAATGCGGCTACATGTGGTCTTTTATTAAATATATATCTGAAAATTTAGCTGATTATTAACGTTATGAAAAGCATAGTTTTCTTACCTTTTAATCTTTTTACATGCAAATATTTCATCAAATAAAATAAATATTACTAAAGCGTAGTATATAACATATATTTTCATTTCATTTAGATATACACTCTATCTGATCTGTAAGTTCACAAGCCAAATATATCTACGCCTAAATCAGTGATAATCCGGATGTTGAGAATTCTAATTGAATTAAATTTTGTTTAGTTAACAAATAATATGTAAACAGATCGGGAATGTGGGGTATTTTATTATTTAATAAACACATATATTTTGCTATATGGTATCTCTAATAAACCTAATTCCATTACATTTTTAAAATCATATTTCTATATGTTATAATATCTGAATGTCGAAAAAACATTTAAGTTGTTATGTTATTGATTCGTTACCTGGGACCTACAAATGTATCAATGATTAATTATGTTTGAGAAGTTGCTATGGAATTTGTAATGCAAGTCGCTATGGATTTGTAAGTTATTAACACGTCATTGAAGTTTTAGTTTAACTAATTCTTCCGTTTTACACAATTTATCTTTAAGATGCAGTGGCCTAGTAATAATGTACCCAACGGAGGTATTTTTCACCCAGCTAAAACCAGCTATAGTCCAGATACTCATCAGTTCATAAAGGGTAATATTTATTATTATTTAGATCAGATTATATATTAGAGATATATTTAGATTAGATTGGAATCAAATGAAATTGAAGTGTTAAGTTATTAAGTTTAAGTTAATAAAAAGCTAGTAAAATTAAGACATAATCATTGTAAATTATTGATAAAAGTTTCATAGTTTATAGTTTACATACATTTATTTAAAGACATTTTTACTTGTAAAGAAATATATATCATGTTGATAACATACAAATTATTTTAATTGCATGTTATAAATAATTATAATCATTATATATATATATATATATATATATATATATATCAACTTGAAGTTAATATAAGCATAGTTTTATATTAAACAAACCGTTAATCGTTATAAATATATAGCAGATATAAAAAATAACAGTATATATAATTACTACTGATAGTTACTGTAAATAATTATTTTTCTGACTAGACATTTGTCAACATCCCACTTTATAATTATTGTCAGTTTTAACACATCAAACTGAAATTTTACTTTATACTAAATAAAACTCACTATAAGTTTCGATGATATCATTAACTAAATTGTCCTAAAAATTTGCTGTATATTTATTTATTACTCAATGGAGAAATAAATAATTATATTCATCGATAAGAATTTAAGGTTTTAAAGGATTTTATTTTACTTGAATTGTTTTTATATTGGTATTTTTTTTATAAAATAAAATGAATCATCAAATAAAATTAGATAGCAGCCGAATGAATCGTTTTTAACTTATGTATTACTAAATAAATATTTTTCCAATTATTGTTGAAACACTAGATTATACTAAAAATATTAGTGCTATGTACTACTATATTATAAAATAGATAGTATAAATATATTATAAAATTAAAATTAAAGCATAAACTAATAATTGTATATACATGCTATAATTTCATTCTTAATGGACGTATAACTTTCTATAATTTCTTATTATTTTTAATTACTTGTTAACAATTTTGCTTCATTTTCATTTTGTTTTTAAGATGTACCTAAGATTAAAACTTTAATAAAATGTAAAATTACATATAATTTAATCTCTCTTTACCGTACAATTTTACTTCATTTTTTTTGTTAATCTAACTTCATCTTTATTTTCTTTCAGTGCTAATGGAAGAGAGTAAAATGTCAATGATGCAACGCAAAAAGGTGGATTATTTTCTTAGAAATGGCGAGCCTTTACCCCCACTAGGAAGACAAATCCAAAATTATAAAAACACAATATCTAAAGTTACCATAAGGCCAGGATCATCAAAAAGAAGATCCAGACAATCAATAATTTCTTCAGGCGCTTATGAGATCGAACCATATAGAGTAGGAATATTGATAAACATATTTTGTTGTATTATTGGTTGCATATTCTGGTTACTATAATATTAATTATTGTACGCTTCTTATATTTTAACTATATAACTAATATTAACTAACTATATATTAACTATATACTTCTTATATAATAATTTATTTTATACTCATTAATTGTTTTCCCAAAAAGTGCAAAGAGAAATAACTTTTATTCTTAGTAATCTTAAAAACTGACCAACAAATCTTGCGAAAAAAATGTATTTTAAACTCGACGTAGTATAGTTGATAGCTTGGAATAATGGATTGATATTTTAATAATAGATTCTTTCGCAGAATGAAAGGTTGCACAGCAGTAAAATTAGATAGCATTTTAGGATCTTGTATCTATATATATATATAATTGTATGCATACATTGAAAAAGTATTATTATAGACTTGGATTTCAAATGCTTCTATTAGTAAAAATCGATATCATTTTTTCCACAACCTACTATTATTAGTTGGGTACATCAGAATTTTTGCAACGTGTCATGAAACATGATGACTGCATCTGTCAATTTTTGTAACAAATCATTCAGTTTGCATTGTATGTATTGTAGACATCTACGTTTCATTCTGTTTTAGTAGTTGGTAATACAAGGTATTACTTCTTGCTGATACCACTATATGCACAGCAAGACTTTATAGTTTTTTACATTTCGCTGCGATGTTGATATCGCATTCCAGCTGGTACCACATGGGCTGAAAAGTCCCGGCCTAACACATAGATAGCGCTAGTTTTATTGCATACACCACTTTGTTAGTAAATACTAACCTTCAAAAGAAAGCTGTTAAAATTTCATAAAATTCTACTCAATTTGCCAATAGTGACACTACTTTTACTATTTTCAAAACAATGGATCAAAAATAATTTCGTATTTTAATTTTACACTGCTTCTTGATCGGAAACAATAGTGTTCAAGCGAAACAAGGATTTGAAAATTGCAGCATAAGAAACAACAATAAAATGTTAGTTTGCTCACTTCAAACGTGGTCGTAGAGACACCGATGATGCAGAACGCAGTGGACGTCCAAATGAGTTGGTAACACTAGAAAACATAAAAAAATCCACCAAATCGTTTTGAATAATCGAAAAGTAAAGTTACGTGAATTAGCTCACATCGTAAACATATCAAAAGAACGTGTTGTTTTTATATTGCATGGGCATTTGACTATGAGAAAGCTCTATTCAAAGTGGGTACCGCGTTTGCTTACTGTTGACCAAAAACAAGAACGTGTTGATGATTCTGGGCAGTGTTTGATCATGTTTAAACTTAACAAACCGGAATTCTTACATCGACACGTGACAATGGATGAAACATGGATCCATCACTTCACTCCGGAATCAAAACGATCGTCATCTGAGTGGACAGCAACTGGTGACAGGCCTATTTTGAGGCAAAAGATAAATCGTTCTACAAAAGTGGTATAGAAATGTTAGAGCGGTTCTGAATTGACTGTGTGGCTCTTGATGGAGATTATGTCGATGAATAACGCTAATTTTGAACAAAAAACGCATTTTCTTTGTTACGGCCGGCACTTTTCAGTTCCTCTGTTATTTTCAGTCAATTTGTATGATAACCATTTTCCTTCCTTTTGGATATTTCCCGCGGCACGTAGACATTCCAAAATAGTTGATTTACCTTGTTGCCTTATCCTTGAGAGATTGAGTTTGATTTTCGTCTAATAAGTATTTTTCATTAACATGAAATAATCCGGTTACATTTTTAGCCTACTAAGCCAGGTATTGATAGACAAAGAGAAATAGACAAATTAGCAAATAAAATGGCTTATAATGGAGACATTAACGTTACTAAGGCGAAAGTAATTAAGAAAATCGAAATGGAGGAAGTAAAACCTCCATTAAATCGTTTTGATCAATGTAAGTTTACCGGTAATGTGCTTTTATCAAACAATACATTGTAACTATTCCAGTGGTTGAAGAGATTAGAGAGAGGGAAGAATGGTTAAAGGAGATGGAGCAGCTTGGACAAGGTGATAAATACAGATTAATTATAGAACAACAGATACAAAATAAAGTCAGGGATATGGAGAAATTAAAAATATCGACATTAAATTGATAGTATTTTTATATGGTAAATTATTTGAATATATATTTATACACAAAGAGTATCTTATTATGAGTGGTTTTCAATATTTAAGTAATAATATCTATAGTCTATTCAACGTTTTTTTGTACATATGTAATCAAAAAATGTATTGCCTGCTGCAGTTTGTAAATTAGTTTTGAAATCAGACAATATTTTCCTTCTGATTTTATCATGGTTAAAAAGAGACACAATACTGTCTGATTAGTTAGATCACGTAAACGAATGAGCCTGTTAATGTCGTCTGGTTGTCAGACGTATGTAAAATTCTTGCAAGCAATAGTGATAACCAGGGGTGTGCAACTGCAATGGTAAGTAGTGCGGCAAAGTTTTGCTTAGTTCAATCACTGGCGGCGCTGACAACGTGAATTTGATTGGTTAGTTTAAAATCGTTATGTAGGAACCTGTAAGGAAAATACTTTGCTTTGATTGGTCTGCCATTTCGCCTGATTATTTTGTGACGTCACATTTATTGTCCAATAGTATTTAAATGAAAATCAAATTTAATTTTTAAAATTAATTTATTAAAATAAAATCCTATACAAATATACATAAGTGTAAATAATATAAATATATACAAACAAAAAGAAAAAAAAAAACAATTACGAACTCTATTCTAGGCAAAATTAAAATATCTATAATTCTTCTATAACGCCTTCCCATATATGTTTAGTGCCATCAATTTTATGGGATCTATTAGAGTTCTAACTTATCTTGATATATTGAAGGTAAACTTTAAATCCTTCTCTGTTGATATTGCATTAACTTCATTAAACCAAAAATACAATCACACCTCATAATAACTTTAAATTTGGTCTTGAAAATCATTATGGATTAGACAGTTGAATGAAACACTAAAATTTTATATGTTTTTTAAACATATTCAGATTTTAGAGTATTTAATCTGTGGAACTACTTAATATAGAATGTAGGCAAATATTGCATGTTGTCTCTTTTTCAGAAGTTTTGTTAAATAGTTTGAAATAAGACAAAATACAATATTAGACTCTTGTTTTTCTCAGAGCAAAATTCTCTGGAACTGAAAATATAGACTCAACTGGTGATTTAACAACCTCAAGTTGTTACTAGATCTCTTGTTAAAAAAGAATATAAGTTATCTAACATGTTCATCTTCTTTACAATTTTCTCCGGGAGAATGATAGGAAAACATTGAAGTGATGATGAGCCGTTTTAAAGATTTCTCGAACATACTAGGTGAAGGATGCTGTTTCTACCTCCATGACCTCTAATAGATCCAACAAAATTCTTTAAGCAATCTTGGCTAAGATTTGTTAAACAAATGTAGTTATTTGTAAATTTAGACAAAATAGATTTCTTTAAGGTAATAAATCCCCTAAAAGTAGCAATTACATTTTTAATTAATGGCACCGTAACAAATATTTTATTAAGGCAATCAAATTTAAATATATAATTCCTCTACTATAAAATGATTGAACACTGATCGTTCTAGAAAGTTAAAGTATTACAAATATTTTAGGGATATTTTACAATTAAAAGTAGTATTTATTACTACTAATTATCCAGTTATATTAATTATTACCTTCTTGTAAGACTTCTTTATGTAGAGACATCACACTGACAGCATACGAACAACGTGGTAGATTAATTGAATTTTATTACTACTAACATCTTCATAAGTAGGTTTTGATTTTCTTTAAACAAGCAACATATAAACAGACATGTAGTAGATAGATAATTTTATATGTACCTGATGGATATGCAACAATGTTGGATATGCATTTACCCTAATACCTGTTCGTGAAGGACGGGTAATTCTAAATTTTTCACTAAAATGTCCGTAACAGACATCATGACGTTGATATATTTTCATTGTGGTTTATCCAGAAGGAGCGAGATCATTCTTTGGGAAACGATGTCTAATTTCCGCAGTAGATTTTTACCGCGGTACACTACATCTTTTACTACACTGACGCATTGTCATCAATTTTTATATTATTACTCCATAATAATTAATGTAAAACAGAAAATATGCACAACTTAAAACGAAAATTTCGTGAGCTAAACAAAAACCAAAACCTACAATAAACAAACATAAAAATGGACGCCCATAGAAAATGCTTACTTCACACAATTTGATCAACCAATCACGTTTCATGTTAGTGGCGGCACCAGGAATTTAAACTAGCCAATCACAATTTGCGATCGCAGCGCTACAGTTGATTGAACTAAGCAAAACATTTCCCCAAGGTCGCCTATACTGTGAAATTTCTATTTTTTCTATGGTGATAACTCTAACCTATAAACTATTGTGGCTATATAATTAACTGTAATTTTTAGATGTACTATAATATTAAAATATATTTGATAATATTTTTGTTCAATTACTTTATTTAGATTAGAATTTTGTTGTATATCGAAGCCAAACTGAACTAAAACTCAGTGTTGATGCGGCAATATTGTGACATTTTGGCGTCACAAATTTAGATCATGTATGTACAAAATAACTTTGAATAGGTTATACTAACTGGTTGCATCAAATTACGCTTAAGCCACAAATCGAGAATTCACTAATATTCAAAAATGGTCAATATTTTAACATATTAGTCACTATAATTGATAAATAAGCATTTAATCATTAGTTTAAAAGGCTTTTGTTAAAATATTATAGTTTTATACAATATTATAGTATATTCAAAAATACAATAGTTGTTTCGAAACGATGTCGTTTGGAGAAACGTATATTGTACAGGACAATTTTATGATAAATTTTAAGGTGTCCTACTATACAAGTATTGCACTATTGTAGTACATTGCTGCTACTAAGTAACATTCAACTTTATATCAGAAATAAGTTAATAACATCTTAAGCAATTGCAGATACAATAAACACACCGGTCATCGGGTCATCTAGTTGGCAATAAAAAATAAATGACGTTTTTGATGTAACTGAACCTTTCGCAACTGTCTGGCCATTAAACAAATTATTTTATTAATGATTGATTATTTAACGATTATTTAACAAATCATTTCGACTGATCTACGATTACCATATTTTTTTAGAGAAATTGTTTGGCTAAGTTCCACAATAGTTAGTTTTGGGTCTCTTTCTGTGGAATATTACATATCATAACCTTCCGAAAGCAGAAGCTGTTAGAACATATTAGAAATATTTATAAATATTTACTAGGAAAGCGGAAGGAGAGGCAGGAATAAAAAATATTATTATTTTTTTAATTCACCGTCAAAGAAGTTCAATAATCAATAATCAGAGAAATTAAATTTAAAAAATCACCAGGGTATAATCTAATAACCGGAAAAATATTTAATGATATATATATTTAATGATATATATATATATATATATATATATATATATATATATATATATATATATATATATATATATATATATATATATTACGAACTAATTATTTTCCTAGCCTCTAGAAATTAGCTCAAATAATAATGATTTTCAAACCAGCGAAAACACCAGATGGTGATGATGAAGATATCACCTCCTACCGGCCTATAAGTTTATTACCGATACTCTCAAAAGTTTTTGAGAAACTGTACATCAAGAGGCTCAATTGTATAATAGAAAAAAGAAGATCATTCCGTAATACCAATTTGTGTTTCGCAATAAGCATGGAACAATTGAACAAGTGCATAGACTTGTTAAAATAAATTTGGACTTAAACGCAAAAGATATTGTTCAGCTACGTTCCTAGATGTTAGGCCTTTGATAAAGTATGGTATACGGGATTGCAGGTTAAATTAAAGAAACTTCTCCCTCATCCGGATTATGAATTACTAAAATCTTACCTCACAGATCGTCATTTTACAGTAAACAAGGCGATGAACATACCGAATTACATGCGATATATTCAGGACTTCCACAAAGTAGTGTACTGGGTCCAGTACATATCTTCTGTACACAGCTGATTTACCTACAATAAAAATAACCATTGTGGTAACATACTCAGATGACACGGCAGTCTTAGTTTCTCATGAATCGTCAACTCCTGCAAGCAGAGGATGCTAAATATCTTGGTATGCATCTAGATCGATGCCTAATTTCGAAGAAGCACATACTCGCCAAACGGAAACAACTTGAACTTAAACTCTACCAAATGCTTATCGGGCGCAAATCTAAGTTATCATTAGATAACAAAATATTATTGTATAAATCTATACTCAAGCCTATTTGGTCATATGGAATCCAACTATCGGGGGAGTCGCTAGCAAGTCCGATATATCCATCATACAACGGTTCCAAAATAAAGTGTTGCGTGCAATTGTCGATGCTCTGTACTATGTTTGAAATGAAGTGATACAATGCGATATTCCTCTAGAATCAATAACGAATAATTCAATGTGTTTGTGTGAAGTACTTCGAAAGAGTGTCAGTACATCCCGAGGTACTCGCTAATCAGTTAAATATGCGAAGTGACAGTGAAGTGCCGCCGACTAAAACGTCTAACACAATCCGATTTGATTATTAGCCATGTGTAGACTTTAGAATAAACTTTAAAATAAAACTAATTAATTAATTAAAATCGTATTTTGTACAGGAGGTCACTTAATGAAGTAATTTCCTACATGCCATGTATATATAATATAAACATAACAAATACTTATTGCCCTCTGGGCAGATTGTGGAACTACTAAGAATAATACAAAAAATTATTATTTTAATTATATTTACATCATTTATTTTTATATATAAACAACAAGTGAATATGACTAGTGCATAAAGGAGCATAATATTCAGTTATTAAAGTTATTATTTTCTTCTTTTATGAAAAATCGGTGTACATAATTTGGTGTTCATCCTATAAAATCGTGACTTGGCAATAAACTTGTGGAATCTGAATCTTCTGGATTCTGAATTAAATAAAGTATTCTCTTAATATTCTTCTAAATGTTTTCCATTGTTAGAGAATATTTCATAATGATATAATTATAAATTCCATAGATTAGCATAATATTAGAACAATATGTATAAAAGGTAATATCACACCAATATAGAGGTTATGGTAGCATCCTTTTAAGTGTTTCGAAATAAATTATCGTGACTTACATGGACGAGTGTTGCTTTAAAAATTACTGTAACATATTATGCCTTTGCTGGAATAAAATGCATTATGTTATGTAGAGTTCGCCAGAACTTGAAAAACACTCGTATATATAAACATGACGCTTTAACAATGTATCACAGGTATAGGCGGTTTTGAACCTGAGCAACTAAAAGCTGTTTTTAAGGTATACGTTTTGAAATATTTAGTAAGTTCATTAATTTACTATGTTTATAGTATAAATACTGCTATACTTATACAATATTAAAAAGTATAAATCCGAAATGAACAAAAGCTGAACTGAGTTTTTATACTGCTTGGGATGTGCGAAGCAGGCATTAGAGTTCCACATTAATGACTCATGATGCCCTCGTCCTAAAATCCTTAGTATAGCGTTTCGATTTTCGGTATATCATAGTGTAGCCTCACTCCTTGCTCGTCACTTCTATCGCCCAAGTTTTGTGGGAAAAGATGAAGATATGAATGCAGAAAATATATTTTGAGAGACACTGGAGCTCCAATCTTGTGGTAATTTTGTGTGTGTAATCTGGTGATTTGTGGATATGTTCACTAAGCGTTAAAATTTTTTAAAACTTCGCGGCACCCATTAGTATTGGAATATCAGGTCCGATAAATATGCCTTCACTGAAAAGCCACGATTCAGCGTTTTGACAAACTTCTTAATAATACCGAGTTTAATGTGAATAGATAAAACGTCCTATTTGCAAGTGGTACAGAGGACACGTTTTGTCATACTGGCTCATAATGGGTACGACTCGGTCACACTTTTCTCACTAATGATGATCAACGGCATAGTTGTAGCGCAAACACAAAAAAAGTAAAATTTAGTGATTTCCGATTGCATCCTTTCCAATAGACCAACAACCTGTAATGAATATGTAAATCAATTAATATTTAGAAACTAAGTATAATTAATATATTCCTCAACCTTTAGATCGCTACAAATCTTCCATTGATGCTCACTGTATTTTATGTTGGCCAAAATTATACGCATTGTGTCGTATCATTCTTTAGTTTGTACTCCGCGAGCAATCGGAATATATGGTTTTTTATTTCCAATGTAGAGTAGAGCCGCCTTCAAACTGTACCATCTATGAACAAACGTCATTTCATTTCGATCATATAGCCAAAATACATGTCATTTTGTTTTTTTGAAGAACGGTAAAATTCACTTTGCGAAATTAAATTATTTTCTTCCATAACGAAATGGCTCTCTCTGCTCGCCAGTGATGAAGACAAAGTTCTTAAGGTATTATTAGCACTTGTATTTAAACAAATTGACAATAAATCATTATACATATGTGGAACTGGCTTCGACGCTGATGATACTCCAGGATATTTATACTGTGCCATTTTTTACATTTATACCGACGACATTCATCGATCAAAAGTAGTAATCATCTATATGATTTTTGTTATCTTCATAACGTTGGCATAGAAAATGAAAAGTATACATTTTCACTAAGTGATTACTTGTACAGCCTTGTTCTGTACGCATTACGAAACCGACTTTGCAATGCTGTATTTGCATTTTGACACGTTCCGAAGTACAATGACAACACAAAAAACAAGTTCCAAATGATGTTTAATGCGACGTCGTCAGTTGACAGCCTTTATAAGAGCGTATGGTGACGAGAGTCACTATTGATATTCGGCCTTGTCATCTGTGTTAACCTATGATTGCAACAATCTTAGGGTTTTCTATGCTTATAATAATTGTAGTTCCAATTGAAGATCATTATATAATTTCTTCTAAAGAAGCATTTTAGATCCCTTAGTCGTAAATTAATACACATCCGGTTTTTATTACTTTTTCACATATTTTTCTCCAAGCTCTTCTGTATTTGAATTTCTTCCATGTTTCATATTTTCTTATTCAAATCTCTAATAACTCAAGCTTGACTTCAACCAACAAGACATATATCTATATTTATTCCATAATTCACTCTTATTCTGTTCTCACATCATCAGTTAGTTTTGTTGCTCTCCGTATAGTTATTAATACTTTCTCGTCCAAATTTAGTTTGACTGCTTTATTTATTGTAAATTCCATCATTATTCCTTTTTATGTCGTTACTTTGTTATTAGTGTAAACTCATCTTTATTAATGTCTTAGCTTATGTACCCATTTCTTCTATTATTGATAGAAGATTATGATGATAGATTTAGATATCGACACTATTTTTGAGTAAGTAGACTTAAATATTTAGAAATAGCTTTTTGATTATTTTTTTAAATTATATATTCTAGTATTATATTTCTAATTAAATTAAAAGAGTTTCTTGTCAACTATATTGAAACTATCACTGCTAAAACGTCAAAAACAATACCGCACAGGTTTATACCAGTACAATTAAACTTGATAACTTTCATTAGCACTTTGATGCAATAAATAAAAGGTAAAACTTTCCACAATTGGTATTTTTTATTCAAGAAAAAAATACTGTTTGTATTTGAGATTTTTTAATATGAAATAATCTATACATAGAGTTTGACATAGTTGCAGTAGTTTTCGATGCGATGTACCATACGTTACATCATTAAATATCCAAAAAAGTTATCCCAATTTTTTCAATAATAAAAATTAATATACTTAATGTCCATCCACTGATTAGACCAATGAATATTCCTTGCATATGAACTAAAGATAATGTTTTAGGGTGAAAGTTCTCTTCAAATGGTATCTTCCAATTTCCAAAATCCAGGTTCAAACCAGCTCTGTTTCTAATTAGCATTAGTTTATATATAATATCTCTATATGGAGAATTTCTTCGGGAGAAATACGTTAACAAACCGGTTCCGATTGCTTCTTTCATTGTGTAGTAATATTTGGAATAAGGTTCTCCTTTATATGTCGTTTGCCTAAGGAACATATCTAGCCACATATCGTTAACTAAAAAGGCATTATTTAACTTCAAATGACGTATGGCTTTTTCAATATCAACGAAATCTAGGGGCTGATACAGAGGTATAATATCTCTATGAAAAAGAAATTTCCACTCTTTATCACCGTATATGTTTAATTTACTAGCACATAAATCCTTTATGTTGTTGATGCTCTTTTCGGTTTTTGGTGACGTCAAAGCGGTAATTATCATACATTGAAAGATAGAACAGAATATGATGGTATATAGAGAACGAGATAGCAGGAGAATTCTTAAACTGTACTTTGGTGATATATATTTGAGGAACATTACAACTCCATTGAATATTAGAGCTAAGGCAGCAATCCAGAACCACACCCATTGGTCGAATATGAATATGATACTTAATAATGATATAATGAAGTGCCTTGATCTAGGAATAAGAGCGTATACATTTGAATGAGCAAAGGCAAAAGTAGAGTGTATATATGGTTGATCCAGAACATACATACGTATAAAAATAATGTCCGCCTTATTTTGCATGATATATTTCTGAGCTGTCGAGTACAGTTCTTGTACAGGTACATTTAAAGGTACAAAAGTGGCTGTAGCATTTAGACTCTTTATAAAGGTTTCCATCACATCACATTCTAACCCACCACATACACCATCTTCAGTAAAAGTACTTTTTAATGAAGGAAAGAAGATGATCTTTATGCCATATTTGTAAACGTTATCAATTGTTTTCTTAAAAACGGTAATATTGTTGCTAGTAACGTTATATTCAGAGTATAATCGCTGAAAGGGACTGTAGAAACCTATGGAAAGCATCTGTTTTTTCCCATAGACCAGAATATATCTCCATATTTGGTTTCTATTCCAGATAGCATCCAAAATATTTTTAATTTGATCTGAAGAAGTATCCATTGGATGAAAAAGTATGAAGTAATATTTTGGATTATTCATCCAGAACATTTCTTGATCCAAAATCGTTAATATTCGCGGGATATCTTCAAATCGATTAAGGAATATAAAAGTATGTGATATACTTAAAATGTTAGTAGTATATTCCTTACTTAGATTGTTAATTATTTTAATCGACGTAACATTTTTTATATTGTATATAAAATGTCTCAACAATAACTGTTCATCCAATAAGTTGGAATTAACAATAACTACTGATTTAATTTCCGGATCTGCCAACACTTGATTTTTCATGTAATCTAATGTAGTATTCCCGCCGTTTGTAAAAAATGAATATATATTTTGGCTCATTAATGAAATTGAAATGATAATTTTGAGAAATACGCACAACAGCATTTTAAAGGACAAGGTTTGAAATATAACTGTCCATAAATATTCACATATATTTTGTCAGCTGATTTATTTTTAATTGTGGTATAGTAATATCGGGAATAACACATTTTTATTACACGTTTTCTAGCTATTTTAGTATAATTTCTTTTTTTATGGATACTTTAGGATAACTACACATGCCTTGTTTTATTGTTTGTTAAGGTTTTGTGGTAAAATAAAATTAATGTGTACATTAACAACATTATTTGTTAGATTATGAATAATAGATTTTGTTTAAATAAACAGAAATATTTTGATATGTATATAAATATATATATATATTATATATTATATAATTACATATATAAAATATTGTAAATGTATTTATAACTATTATTACTAACTATTAAATGGATTATAAACTTAATATTTTGTGAAAATAGATTATTTTTACTATCAAAATTCTTCGTTATATTGATCAAACCAGAGGAAGTCTATGAATAAACTAATCAAAAGCAAGTATACCATAAGGAAGTGTATTAGGCCCAAAAATGTTTTCCTATGTTTGCATATATGACCATAATGAATTTTTTTATTAATCTCTTGGAACGTCAACAATCTGCAATAAGTTTTATTGTTTGGTTTCCGTTATATAATATAACCATCCTAACATGTAGAAGATTACTTCAGTAAGTGATCTGCTGTACAACTTATAATCTAAATCCTATTTTTGATACTATTCTAACTTATTTTAAAGTCTATCCTAACTTATTCCAACGACTATTCTAACTTATTCTAGAAATTATTAAATTTCACTCTATGTGTCTATTAACCAGTTCGTATGATAGTTTGGGTTTGAGCCTACGCACTTCCATCGCGCACATTTAACTGTTTGGCGAGTGCATTAAGATGCACTAATAGTCTTTCAGAGTACTTCGGCACTAGCAGTTCGAATCACACTCGTTATGGATTCTATGTGGATATCGCGTTGAATCAGTTTGTTGGACACGTCATATGGGCCATCGACGATGACTTGCGACACTTATGGGCTTACGTATTGACTTATACAGCAAAACCTTGTTATCTAATGATAATTTAGATTTACGCCCTATTAGCCAATACATTTGGTTTAGTTTAAGCCCAAGCTGTTTGCGTGTTGTCACTATACTTTTTTTCCAAGTCAGACTTCGATCAAAATGTATTCCCAGATATTTAACGCTATAATAAATAATGAAGACCAAACAAAAAATTACAAGCGAATGATATTATGGCTTGCATGTTTTTGATAATTTTTTCACTTTAAATAGGCATTTATTGAAGAAAATTTGTACAATATATATTAATCAAAATATTTTCCATAACTTATTCACATACCTTCGGTAACACTGTAACAAGATAACTATATTGGTTGAGTAGCGATTCAATGACCGATTCAGTTTCACATTTCTTCAGCATTTTGAAACCGTGTGCCAGCCGATCCTTGTTGAATTGATCTGGACAAGTAATAATCAGAAGGTGTTATATCTGGTGAGTATAATGAGTGCGACAGAACTACCTATTCGAACAACGCATGGCCGAGCGTTGTCCTGGTAGATGATGACTTGATCTCATCCGTACTTTTTCATCGCTAGTTACGGCGATATTGAAACGGTTCTAAATTGTAGTTTTATTCAATTTGCATGGTGGCCATTTTCCCTTCTTAAGGATCTGTCCTATCGCATGTAAACGTCTGGAAATTGACTGAAAGGCGACTCATCAACTGCTAGTCCTTCTAAAAGTTCTGTAAGAGTTTGCTTTTTTTATTCTCGTCCAAAAAGTCCTGTAATTTGTTGTCTTTGTACCTTTTTGACCCTCCAAGTCGTTATTTGTTATTTATATCAAAATCACCATCTTTAAATCATTGAAACTAAAACAACACTTAATAACAAAGTAATGAATTCCAAAAATGCAGTTTTGAGCGTCCCATGATTAGCGTATACTGAGTAATGAATAATTTTTCAGTTAGGCTTTTTAGCAGTTTAATATTGATGTCTCGTTGTATGCAAGCGTCTAATATAAAACAAAAATATTTCAAAGCTTTTCCAATTAGTTTATTTCCGAAATTCACTTCCTATGGTGTAATGAAATAATACTTGAGGCTGTTTATCCAATAAAATGTTTTGATTTATGGCTAATTAATAATAATTTTGTAAACTATTTATTATCACGGAGGGAGGTGTTATATCATGCGACTGTTGCGGCCCTGGCTACGGACTGTGTATACGAAAGAGCAAAGCCATGGGTTTATGTGAATATGATGATATGCAAAGCCATACTGAATGATGTAATAAATTAACATGGTATCAAATTAATTATTAAGGAAAGATTGATAGACCTTGGATTGGCAATTCTTCCGCAGTTACTCGAAGTATTTCGAGCCTCAGCACCTACTCCTATGGAGGACTTCGAACTCTAGGATATATATAAATAGGATTTGGAGGAATAATACCCGAAATATTAATGAACTTATGTTCAACGCAAATACTCAATTTATTTTGATAAAATCCATAGCGGTTCCGTTGTGATATGTATTGAATATTTTAAAATAAGTGGTAGATGTATTATATAAGGAGCAGCTATAATCTAGTTTGGACCTAATTATAGATGTATAGGTTTTTAATATCAAATATTCATCAATACCCAGTGTTCTACAGGATAAATACATAATAATATTAGGATCCTTAGTTATTTGATTTAAGATATTCGTACTCTCTCCAGGAGAGGGAATAGTCCATTCTGAGGCTTAATACTTTAGCAGATAATTTTGCTGGTATGACATTATTGGTGAAAAGTCAGAGCTATAAGAAGGGTGCTCGATGGTTCCCAGTGCATTTATTCCAATTTATTTCTTGTCAAAACTGTGGTTTGTTACTTTAATATACTATTAATTGCCAGTTGCTAGAAAATCAAATAAAACAACTTTTGTTTACTTGTAATTTTTAATTGTATTTTTTAATATAATTTGTATTTTATTTATAGGCAAATATATATTTATATTTGGTTATCTCGTCTATATGATTCGTACATATATCACAAGTAACACAATGACTTTTGTATGAAATTTATGATAGTACGATTTTTGCATTAGTTTTTTTCTTTGTACATACACACTAACAATTTCTCTATTATCAATATAATGGTACTGCAAGTATACCCAGTTACCAACAAAAGAAAAGCCCCTTGTAAATGTTTTAAAGATAGTTTTTCGGTGTGCCTCGTCTTATGAAACCCATTGTATCCCTTGCCAAATTTTAGGTCCAGTCCAAAGTTCTGAATAAGTAAGATGGTATGGTATATAATTTTGTTATAAGGGGAATTTTTTCTTGTATAATACGTCAACAAGCCAGTGGCTAAAGGCTCCTTCATTTTAAAATAATATCTGCTATAGCGACTGCCATCGGAGCTTTTGTTTCGTAGTAGAGAATCCATCCAATATTCTGAAGTCAAGTAGGCGCCATCACATTTTAGCCCTCTCAGAGCTAGAGCCACCTCTAGGTAATTTAGATATTTGTACTGAGATAATATTTCTTTAGGAATTATTGGTTTCCAATCTATTTCTCCGTAAACATTCAGTTTTGATTCCTGTAAATCAGCAATTGTTGCAATATCTTTACCATATTTTGGAGATGTTAAGATAGTGATTACTACTCCTTGGAAACTATTACAGAATATAACCAAATAAAATAGACGAGACAGTATTAGTATCTTTATACTTTTATTGTGAACCTTAGCACCTTTTTTTGACGTGATAAGCAAATATTTTAATATGGCGAATAACATTCCCAAGAATATAATCAGGCTCCAGACATACAAATCAAAAGCAAACATCATATTTAATAAGAACGTCAATTCTTTTGCTCTAGGTACTGCGGCGAATAAACGCAAATGTGCAAATGCAAAAGAGGTATACAGTAACATATCTTCTGTTAAAAACATGTTGTTGAAGGAAATTTCTGCTTTATCTTCTATGACATATTGTCGGGATAAGTTGAAAGTATTAGCCTGTAATATTCCAGGAGAAATAAATTTAATGGTAGCGTTTAAATGCCGCATGAAAATGTTCAGTACATCGCAGTCTAAGCCGACATGACATTTACCGTTTATAATTTTTGCCATTAACTGACTGTAGAAAATACAGACTCTAATGGGATATCCATGAAGGTTTTTCATTTTATTAGGAAATAATTTCGATTGTTCCTCATTCGTTTTATGATTCATGAGTTGTTTAGTGAATGGATTATATGAATAAACATGAAAAATTCCTCTTTTGTCAGCATAAATAAGAAGACTGTTTACGATATGTTTCTTAATCCAAAATTGGTTCAAAGCTTGCTCAATTTCTTCACTTCTAAGGTTTACTCTACGTGTTATAATGAAGTAATACTTGGGATTATTCATCCAAAAAACGTTTTGGTTCAGCACATTCGATGCTATATGATTAATACTTTCAATTCCTTGTAAAAACACAAAAGCATGTCTCATCTGCGTGTAATAAATTCCTAATTTCTTGATAGTGCCATTTATAATTCGAATAGACATCACTTTTCTACCGCCAGACCAAATTACCTTCCTTAGAACTGATTCGACTTTTGTTGTGTTAGCGTTTATAAAAGTGCAGTATTTTTTATCTTGTGTTGAAACCACCTGCCTGGTGATAAAAGCTGAAATATCATTGATAAATGATGATCTGGATATACCTTCTGGCAGTATTGATCTGGAATTACAAAAGGCACACATTACTAAAACGTATATTAACAAAGACATAGCTGGAGTGAAGATGACTATTCTATTTGAAAGAAATTTCAAATTACATTTCGATATTTAAATATCTATTTAATTAAGTGTTGTTCGATACTTAACTAAATACATATTGCCTGTGTACGAATATTGTATGTAATTTCTTTGTAATGAGTTTTTAACTATCTGTTATTAGACATATAAACAATTTGTTAGTAAAAAACCATTAGAATTTATTTTAAGAGAAAATGTTTTTAATTGTAAGTTTTATATTTGCTCTAATCGTATTACCCAAAAATATATCAAACCACTTATGAAAATAGCAGATTTCCAAGTACATTGGGTAACAGCAGTTATTGAAAAAGCTCTTGAAGAAAAGAAATACTGCCGTTGGACGTTGGACGTTGGACGTTTAACAAGCTTTTGACACACACCGGATCAGTAAATTGTTACCATGGGTTTCATATGAAGGGGCATTTTCAAAATTTGAACCTATTGCAGCTGGAATTCCGCAGGGGCTTCGGACCATTCCTGTGTCTGCTTTATACTACTGATATCCCAATAACAAAATAAACAGAGTTAAGAATATTTACCTAACAGAACAGTTGCATAGGGCGGTACAAAAATATAAGTGGCAGTCAACAAGATCTACAAATGGGATGAGACTGAAAAATAGAGCTTAATAGGTCCAAATCTGTTTCCAAAATGTCACCGAAATGATAAAAATATAGTTAAATCACTTGGCGCATGCCCGATTCTTTAAACAGAATTTTTAATTTATGACACTTTAACCAACTTTGTCTTACTTGGGCAACAAATTTTTTTATTTACGCACCAGAAAATACAACTAGTAACATTGTGTAAATTGTAAATTTCAGCTCGAATTTAATGTTTATTGTTTACACAGAAAAACTGTAGGGTCAGCTAGTAATTAATAATTATTAATTAATATCAATAATATTAACTAATAATTATTTACAACTAAAAGAGGAATAGCTGAACATTTTTTAATTTATTATATAACTCTTAACTGATGTTTATGTACTATTTTTATTACGAATAATTAATATAAATATGAACTAAAGTTAAAAAATTATAAAAACCTTTGTTAACTTTAGTTGTAGTTTATTGTTAAATTTCTTTAATAATATGATAGAATTTTATTTTATTTTAATATAATAATTTTCTTTGACTAATTGTGGTCAACAATATAAGAGGGACTTACATGAAGGATGGAGCAACCAGTATGACAATGGGGTTATTGTTTGATTCTAAAATTTATTTAAAAATATATTTAGACTATTATATAGGCATAAAAATTCCATCAATACGTTATTGCGTTACCTAACAATACTTCATTTCATAAAAATATTAGCAGGTTTCGAATATTGGAACGTCCAATTCGCTCTCTCTTACAATATTTTTAGAACTCTTAAGATTTACTATGGAGTAGTAGAGAGAAAATTCAATCTGAAGGGGTCTCTGTGAAACAGTTTCGTTACGTCCAATATCCTGATGGGGCTATAATCGGCAATTCAAGTATTTTGATTGGTTAATTTAAATCTCCATTAAAAAAACAAAAATATTTGCACAAAACAAACACGTTTGGCACGTGACAGCTCTGACATCACGTGTAATTGACCAATAAAATTTAAATAAAAAACAATTTAATTTTTTAAATAAGTTTATTAAATAAAATTCAATGAATCTAGTGAACATAATCTGTAAAACTAAATACATATTTCTTATATTGTTGAATTCATTATACTACCGTCTTATATATACTAATGAACTAATAACTTAATCTCTAAACGTTATAAAAATCTAAACGTACTATTCCTTATGTCAGGTATATTGATAATGGCACCCTAAATAGATAAACAATAAAACGTACTATAGAAACAAAGTAAACCAATCAGTTCCCGTCGCGACCCTTAGCATAGCGATTAAAGCAAGTAATAAGTTTAAAGTAACATCTAGATGTTAGATATTGCGAAATATTTCCCCTAATTTTCCTATAAAGGTAAATCTCTATTTTATATGATTATAACAGGACAATTGAAAAGTCCCCGGCCTATTATAGTAAAACACATTTTTTTGGCAATTTTTTTTTATTCAACATAATTCCCTTTAAGGGTGATACACTGATTATAGCGACCCTCCAACTTTTCCATACTATTTTTGTCCTTTGCTTTAAAATAGGCCTCTTTCGGCAATCACTTCTTCATTCGACAAAAATGTCTTCCCAGCGAGCAATCTTTTGAGATTTGAGAACAATAAATAGTCGCTGGGGGACACATCTGGAGAATACGGTGGATGAGGAAGCAATTCGAAGACTAATTCATGGATTTTTGCCATCGTTTTCACTGATTTGTGATATTGTCTTGGTGAAGCAGCTCTTTCTTTTTCTTCAAGTGCGGCCGTTTTTCAACGACTGCGTCCTTCAAACGGTTCAATAACGCTATGTAATAGTCGCTGTTGATGTCCTTCCTTTTTCAAGGTAGTCTATCAAAATTATTCCATGCGCATCCCAAAATACAGACGCCATAACCTTGCCCCTTGACTGTTGCATTTTCCCACGCTTTGGAGCGGGTTCATCATGTGCACTCTACTTGGATGACTGTCAATTGGACTTCGGAGTGAAATGATGGAGCCATGTTATATCCATTGTCACATATCGATGCAAACACTCGGGTTTATTACGCTTGATCATCTTCAAACACTGCTCCGACTCATCAACTTGTCGTTGTTTTTGGTCAAAAGTGAGCTCGCGTAGCACCCACTTTGCACAGAGATTATTTCTGTATATATATATATATTTGTGAATGATATGATATACACGTTCAGTTAATATCTTTAGAGTGTCTGCTATTTCATTCAATTTCAATTTACGGTCATTTAAAACCATTTTGTGGATTTTTTAATATTTTCGTCGGTGACAACCTCTTTTGGGCGTACACTGCGTTCGCCGTCTTCGGTGCTCTTTTCACCACGTCTGAACTTAGCATATCAATCCTTGATGGTTGATTTTCCTGCGGCCGGAAACTCGACATTAAGCTAAGTTTTTGCTTCAACTGTATTTTTCCATTCAAAAAGCAATATTTCATCAATACGCGAAATTCCTTTTAATCCCTTTTTTTCACAACAACAAAGGTTGCTTCACTTAAAATGCTGTAATTCAGGAACCAATGATCCGACAGCTGTCAAATTGGTACACGCATCTTTTGAGGGTTAGGGATAACCAAAATTTTTTGTATATATATTTGTATTTAATTATAGTAGCGCCATCTAGGTATCAGGGCGGGGACGTTTCAATTGACCTGTTAAAAAGCTAAACGCAGGTGTTCCCTACATACTACATAGACACGGTGAAAATGGCACTCAAAGTGAATAAAAAATAAGCCCGCCATAGAAACGAAGTGAACCAATCAAATCCTGCCGCGACTTTTAGCATAGCAACTAAAAGAAAATAATAAGTTAAAAGTGCCGATATGTAGATACGACATAGATGATGGACGGCGTGAAATATTTACTCAAATTTTCTTATAAAGTTAAATCTCTATTTCTCTATGGGATTTACAAGGGCATGATATTTTGACATTTGCAATGTCACTGTCAATTATTACGTCAATTTTGATAAAAACAATTTTATTTTTGGGAAAATATTATTTTTATTTTGGAGATTTCGCAATGGAATGGAATTGTATCAAAATTGGAAGGAAATAAATAAAGTATTAAAAAATTATAAACTGACCCTTAATACCAAAGGAAGCGTAATCTTGGTTTTAACCTTTTCTTAAGAAATTTACTGCTTATTCATTAAAAAGTTAAATATAAATTAAAAAGTTAAAAGCAAATATAAAAAGATATATCAAAAATATTTTATTATAACTATACTCTGTAATTTATTTAAACGATTACGTATTCGTATTCGTATTCGTATTCCTGTAAATATTTTATGGCTTTCAAATAAATATCTACCATATTATATACACGAAAAAGGTGTTGCATATGGGGAAAATATTTCATAAGTAAACGTTTTAGTAGATTCAACATATTTACATTTGATTCGATTTTAATAACAGTATCCTGAATAGAAAGTGTTTATTAAAAACATATTTTCTATTTTTTTGTAATCTAGAAATAGGCTATTTGTGTTTTATTTTATTTATGTTATAATTTGATATTATATGAAATATTTTTGTTTTAAGAGACATTGCTATCGCTAGTATTTATGATCAATTAGTATTTCACAAAATGAGTCATTATTTTTATAATTTATGCTACACAAATTCTCCGTTGCAAATAACTTATTTTTCGTTAATATATTCACTTTTTGAATGTTCCATCTTGACGGTAAATTAAATTGGAAACATCACGTTAGACAAAAAGCAAAACACATTAGAACCAAAATAAAACAACTATACTGGTTAGTCGGAAGATACTCTCAACTTGATCTAAAGTCAAAGAGGTTGATCTATAATACAATTATAAAGCTAATTTAGACCTATGAGGTGCAAATATTGGGTTGCATTAAAAATTCAAATCAAGTCGTCATAGAACACCGTCAAAACAACGTTCTTCGACTGATTACCAATGCCTATCGCTACGTAACCAACGAAGAACTGCACGATGATCTGTAAATCAAATGGATTTGCGAAGTTATCCAAGATTTCGCCTTGAAACACGAAAGGATATTACTAAATCATACTAATGTGAACTTATACAAAGTGTATACCTTAAATGCAAACTATAGCTATAAGTTATTATAATTTTGTAATTGAGGAATACATATTGATGTATTTTCTCGCACTCGTCTTGCTTGTGAATTAACTTAGATTAATACAACATATAACTATAACACAGGAAAAGTAGTAATAAATTAATTGTAAATTAAGATTGTACTAAGCGTATCTAATAAAGATGTTATAAAAAAACTTTTTGAATATTACAGACATATAGTAACTTCCTTAAACCATAAAAAATCTCCTACAAAAAGGCCTATTTATCTGAAATCAAACCTTTATTTTTGAATGAATTCAATGAATCTCATTAACTATAAAAATGGCTGTTAAAATCCCATAGATATTACGAAAAATATTGGAAATTGGAAATATAGTTTCAATTGTAATAGTTTTCGTTTAAAACATAAAGCAACGTTTAATCTCATCCACATCTAGAGTTGCCTTATATAAATAAAACAAAATTTTTAAATACCAGAAACTTCATAATAATAGATTTCAGGAATATCTTTTAGAAGGGAAAAATTTAAAATAAATTAAATAAGTATACAATTTCAATTAGTCAATCAGTTATATATTTATGTGATATAATAGTGCGGTTTTAACTTAATTATTTATTACCTTTTTAATATAATTCACATATCTAAAGCACCACAATACTTTTTTTTAATTAACACAATTTCTTGATTGTTATAATTCTTGAAATAAATAAAATAATGTTATTTGTTTATAAGCATATTACACATTTGACAATAAAACAAGCTCTAATTCTATTTAGTTTTTATATGTTGTAATATGATGTTTGTAATTACTTCTATACTGAAAACTAAGGTGCTTAAAATCCATCCTACTGACAGGAAAACGAAGCTTGATTGTAAATGGATCAGCGTTAAGGATTTAGATTTCAAGGCCTTTGTAAAGTTAATTTCTCGATATCCAAATTCTTTATCTAAACCTGCCATGTTTCTCAGTAAAGTAATTTTGTAGATTATTTCGCGATACGGTGAATTTCTTCGTGTATAGTATGTCAGAAGACCCGTACCAACTGCTTCCTTAATTTTGTAATAATAATCATTATATGTTCCCCCGATTTTTGTTTTATTTTTCAGAAATAAATTTAACCAGTACTCCCCAACTATGTAGGCGCCATCTAGAGTTAAATTATTTAAGGCACTGGTTATACTGGTATTGTTCCAAGGCTTATACCTGATAGCTACTTCTCTGTGAAACATATACATCCAGTCTTTCACGCCATAAATACTTAAATTGCTTTCAAACAAATCATGCAGTGTTTCCATATTTTTTCGATATTTAGGTGAAGTTAAAGTAGTAATTATCATGCTTTGGAAAACACAGGTAAATATAAGAGCATATAAATACTTAGAGATCAAAATGCCTTTTACGTGGTGTTTACCAATAGCATAGTTATCAAAAATACGCAATAAATGATAATATATCAATGGTATAATGCCTATCCCAATCCAAACAGTTGGTGTAAACATAAATATAATGTTGGTTAGAAATGTTAAAGTTGATGCTCTAGGTACCACGGCGTATACATTAGAATGAGCAAAAGCGAAAGCAGAATATTTATACAGTTCGATATATAAGAACATATTATTAAACATAACGTCAGCTCGGTCTTGCTTGATATAATCTTGAGAAACTGGATACAGGAGATCTTCTGTTACGTTTAAGACCACTTCCTCGTTTGTTGCATTAATATGATTTAAAAATGTTTCCATAACCTCACAGTCATTTCCTCTACATTTGCCATTTTCCATTTTCGAGCTCTTCAATGTATAAAAGAAAATTGTTTTAATCCTGTAACCATTGACATTTTTTAACATATTGCTAAACATGGTCATGTTATTGCAATCACTTTGAAATTCTACCAATAATTGTTTGAAAGGATTATAAGAAACTATCCTTAGCCATTCTGTTTCCATGCAAAACACCAAAACATATTTCCATAGTTCATGACACTTCCAGACTTGATTTAGAATATTTTTTATTTGATCTCTAGAATTGTCTGTTGGTTTAATAAACAAGAAATAATATTTTGGATTGTTGAGAGAGAATACCACTTGATTTGCGATTGATGATGACGCAGATGGAATATCATTAATATTGTCCAGGAAAATAAATATGTGGGATATATCTACTGAATTCAAATTCAGCTCTTTTGTGAAATTATTAACTACACTTACAGTTGTGATTCTCTTGACAAGAGTTATCGATTTTACCAATAGACTTTCATCAGCCGGTAAGTGTGAATTCACAAAAACAATAGACTTTATATCTTTATCATGTATAAGCTGGTTTTGTATATAACATGGGATCTTGTTTTCATTGTTTAATAATGGCATTGTGCCTACAAATAAGTTATAAAGGTATAACACTTTTATCAAAGTCATAATAAAACAGAAATGTTTAGTGTTATATACAGTATATAGAACTTTTTGAAAAAATATTTTCTACATAAATCAAATATATTTTTTCAAATTCATTTCTTATAATAATAATACTTACGGTAGCAATCATATCGCTATCGAGAAATACATCTTCTTTATCTCTTATCTAAATAATGGATTGAAGGTAGTGATTTGTTCGTTTTTGATTTACGAATAGATTATTTAAATTATTAGCTCATTATTTCCTGTTTATTTTTAACAGCAAAGTACAAGGAAACCTTTAAGTATTAGCGATTTTGTACCGACGTTATATATGATTGTCTTTTATTTTTATTCGAAATTAGAGCCGAGTAAGAGTAGTTTGATTCGTTTGAAACTTTTGTTCAAAATATAGTTTTATAACTATATTTATATATTAATTATATATAATATAGTCTAAATATATTCTTTTTTGAAAAAATTGTAAATGAATGGAAAGGAGTTTTATATATATATATATATATATATATATATATATATATATATATATATAATAAATTTTAAAGCTAATTTACAAAGATTGGTTTAATTAATATGATCTGATTGATTAGAAAACAAAGTTTAATTCTAGAACTAATTCTAACCAGAAAAATGTGAAGAAGAAGGAGAACTGAAATACTATATATTAAAACAAGAAATATATTTTTTCATATTTAATAATTAGATAGACAAAATGTTCTTTATTATTATTTACATTTTAGAATCTCGTTTTTATCAATCTGGATTAGATCTATTCCTTCGACATTAAAACGGTCGCAACTGGTGAGTGACCAACTTAGAGAGAATATTCTAGAAGACATCCATCGTTAGGTAGTTGGTTACTGATGTGACTGATGTATTCTCTTTGATATTTTCATTGTTTTTTAGATTCTATGTATGCTGTTTAAACTTGATGATCGATTCGATAGAAATGATTTCTTCAAGAATTGTATTTTATATAAATACACAAAAAATTAATTTAATTTCTACTGATTTTACTCATATATAATTACCGTCTAATTAATTTACAAAAGAACGTAATAAAGTAGCCGAATGATATATAGGGGGAATATTTTGTTCCGAGAGAAGTGTCCCCTCTTGACGCCCATGTGCTAAGTTGCCTGAGAGTTTTTTCTGCGGATAGACCCACAAATTTTTATGTTTGGAATTCTCGTAAAGTATATATTTCTTCTAATTACATATTTAGAGCTCAGCATGTTTTTCTAAGTATTTAGATTTATCATATTCAACTTTAACCTCTAAAAATAAATATCACTAAAAAAAGCTATGTCAGTACATTTAATAACTCTAATAATAAGTAAGCAATAGTAGTAAGCATTCTGGAAATGTTCATGTGTCATTCAGTCTTTTAGCTATCGCCTGGTAAGATTCATTACTATAAAAAGGAAAACAAAAGATAATACTAAAAAGTATATTCCCTAGCAGTTCTTCGGTTTCCTTAAAGAAAGATAATACTTTGGTAGGGCATTAAAGAAACACAGTAAAAGTATTCAAACACCACTGGAAGCTTAGCCTCAGGCGTTCCTCAACTCGAAAATTAAAAGGGATCCGCTAAAGGTAACAAGTTTGTAAAAGGTATCCTTTGAGTATGGAAAAATGCATATAGGAGATAGTAAGCGAATGATAAGTGTACAGAGGAAAGAGAATCAACTATGTATGACATATGGACACTGTCCAGTCAACTTTGACTAAACACTTGATGAATACTGACCGTAACATTGAATTCAATAAAATTTAGGTTTTAACCAATTCGCAAGGCTATTTTAAAAAAAACATCGAGAGGGTTTCGAGATTTGTAAACCCTAAAATAATCTCGACAAAGATAAGAATGATATGGTACCTTATTTGGCGTATATCATCTCGGTTTTACTCAACGAGTCAAGAAAATTGCAGGAAACTTGTTTAAATAGAATAATCTGACTAAGACAACTTTGGTATCAAGCTACCGCCCTAAAGATGTATATGTAACGATTGTAAAATGTCGGCTTTTAAATAAAGAGCTTTAATTAGGAAGCCAATAATTTACTCTTCAAAATTAATATTCAATTGTTTCGCAGTTGATGTGACACATTGCACAACTGTCTTAAATTATTAATGTCTTACAATATTTCCTCTTTAGCTATGTTAGGTAACAAAAAATGTATTAAAATCCAATTTGTAACTGGTAATTTATTTAAAAACAGCTTTAATCAGGATGACAAACATTATTTTAACTTCTTATTTAATATAGAAATGTAACTCCTCTGCATGTCAAAGATTTGATAAAGTTCAATTTATCTTAATATCGAGTGATATAAAAAAGTATTTTTGGTTTTAGAAGTTCTATTTAATAGGCGAGTGTAATATTTTTAGATTATTTCACATTTTGTTTTCATATAGATATATTAATTTCCGAGTTGTGATCTATTCTTTTTGTCGCTTTGACGGGTGTCGTCATTTCGCGACTGTACAAATAGTACGGTGTTGATCTAAAGAGAACGGGGACAGACATAAAGTGTATATATAAAATGATAAATTAATAATAATATTAATAACACAAACAGGGGGTGATCTATTTTTGTTTAATATTAGATAAAGAAATAATACTAACTAGCGTATTGGCTATATACTTTGGAATTAATTATTACGAATCCAATGAAAATGAACGGATATTAGGTAATGTTGGTTTCAACCAGTTGAGGTTTAAAAATAATTGTGCAATGTGCCACATCAACTGCGAAACCATGTTGTGGATCATTTTGGACATGTTCATTAGTCAACATGCGGCTTCGGTTGATGCTGTTGGACAATGTTTTGAAGCGATGTAATAAAACTCTTTTATTCCAATAATTCAGGAATCATTGACATACTTGAGTTGGACAATCGACAAAGTGTCGTGAAATTGAGTTAAGAAAATGGATTACTATTAGGACAGTCTCAGTTTTACATTCTTCGATAACAATCACTTTATAGATCAATAGATTGCTGACCCTAGATTTCACTATTTAACGCAACAAATAAAATTATTTCAATATTATGGTTTATAATTATATTATTTTCAAACAATAAAACATTTAAATAATAACAATATCACAGATGCTTAATTAACTTGGAGTGGTAGCCATACTACCACCATCAGAAACTAGCATTTTAGCAAAGAAACTGTTTTTATTTTCCATCAACATTATGGGTTCATCAAACTCGGCTATCTCTCCCTTTTCCATGACTAAAATCTTGTCGCAGTTCAGAATCGATTTCAATCTATGAGCGATAATCAAAAGGGTACAATCGGCGAAATTGTCCTCGATTGTTTTCTGAACCAAAAATTCAGTTTCTGGGTCCATGTTTGCAGTAGCCTCGTCTAACACGACGATTTTATTTTGTCTGATGATGGCACGGGCTAAACAGATCAATTGTCTTTGGCCGGTCGAGAAGTTTGACCCGTGATCGGTAATAGGTAAGTCTAAGGTCGAAATGTGATCAGTCATGTGGACTTTTTTGATAGCCGTCCAAATATCAGTGTCGGTATATTCTCCCAGAGGATCAATATTATGACGGATTGTACCTAAAACATTAAAAATTACATCAAACATTACTTGGTACGTGCTAGTTAAGACATACCGTGAAACAGCATCGGATCCTGAGGTATTATAGATATGTGTTTACGGAGACATTTGAGCGAGACGGTTTTGATGTCAACATCATCGATTAAAATTGCTCCGTCATAGTTATAAAGTCTGAACAAAGTGGAAATGATGGATGATTTTCCAGCTCCGGTTCTGCCGACTATGCCAATTTTGTGTCTGGGTTTAACTTCGAAGCTGATATCCCTCAATACTTTATCATGTTTATATGTTAGCGATACGTTACTATATGACAGTGATCCTTTAGCAGGCCAGTTCTTCAGCTCCTGACCATCGTAGTTTTCCTAAAATTAAAATTTACATTAAAAACAGAGAATTTCCTGTACGCCAGGTATACCGAAAAGTCAGTACCGGTTTTTCTAACAGATGTCGCTAGACTTGAGTATACAATGTTATAATTCGATACATGTCATTTTATTCTACTAATATCAAGCTTCAAAGCTACATGTTATATTTCGCGAAAGTAACACATAGATGTATTTCTCTTTGAAGAGTTTCGTGCCTGAAAACGTACATTTGCGGTACGCATTGCTTTTCTTATTTAATCAAAAGTTTGTCGGTAAAAACTTACGGAGCATATTCTAACCTTAAAAACGTAGTTTCGAAAATTCAAAAGTGGTGATTTCGATGTGCAAGACGTTCCCGTAGACCGAAAAAGTTTGAAAATACAAAACTGCAAGAGTTATTAGATGAAGACCCAACCCAAACTCAATAACAATTGGCAGAAGCGTTAAATATTGCCGAATAAACGAATAAACGATTAGTGACCGATTATGAGCAATCCTGGAAAATTCAAAAATCGGAAAATTAAAAAATCGTCCGTGAAAAACTGCCTCAAAGATATGACCTTTGAGAGTCATTTCTACGTCAATAGTGATGGGTGACGAAAAGTGAATTTATTTTGAAAACCGTATGCGCAAAAATTAATGGTTATCATATGTGTTTATCAATGTTTTTGTCTCTGTGTTGGATGGGACCAGAGCAGCTTGGTGATAATACTGTGGAAATTTGGTGAGAGTTAATACTACCGACAACAAATAATCAGTTTGAACTATGCATCGTACGAAAAACGTCCACAATGGGGCCGAAGATATTATTTTACAGCACTTTAACATGCCATATCATAAAAAAATCGATCAAACGGACATTAAAAACACTTGGATGGGAAATATTATCGCATCCGTCATACTCTTCAGACCTTTCCACGTTCGACTATGAATATTTCGCATCAATGGGACATGCGCTTGCAGATGTATTATTTTGCTCAAAGGACAAACAGTTTTTTTAGTATGGCATCTATATAGATACTGAAAGATTGGCAAAATGTAGGGAATCAAACGGCCAATACTTTGAATAAATAAATGTTCCATTTTCTTGAAAAATATATAAAATTTTTTGAGAATACTGGTAATGGTACACCTGGTAATAGCACAATATAATTATTTTATATGTATTATATATTATTATTATTATTTTATACATATTTTCCAACATTTTCAACAATTTTTCCTATACTTCTGGTAACATGGCAATAACATGTCAAAAGCACGATGTTAATTTGGCAGCAATCTACAATCCTCATTCCACTTCTTCAGTATTTCGAAACCGTGTATCAGTTAATCTACACTGGATCGATCCGAATAAGTGCTAATCAGAAAGAGTTGTCTTGTGACTGCGCTTAGCACGGCAGAACTTCCCAATCGAGCTGCAACAATGTATTTCTGTCAAATCTTGTAACATATAGTCGAGTGTTGCCATGCAAGAAGCTTTGCATCATGCAACATTTACTACAACTTTCAATTTTCAAACTTCTTCAGCATATCAAAACCATGTTTCACCCAAGCCATTCTGCATCGATTTGAATAAGTAATGACCAGAACACGACTTCTCTAGTGCGTGCGCTGGGTATGTTAGAACTTCAAATTCGGGCTGTTACAGTATATGCTTCACTTTGCAGTCTCCCTGAGCGTTGTCATGCAAAAGGGACTTTACTCGGTAATTATGGTCTTTTGGGTAACAATCCGTTGACCAATCTTTTTCTTTCGTTTTAGTTTCCAATCGACGGTCCAATTGATGTCGGTAATATCTATAGTTACAATTTCATTCAATTTTAGCAGGTCGTAATGCAGTACATGTACATCTTGCACATCCTACTACAGGAAGCACACTTTTTTTATGACTATAAGTATTTTACTTAAATATTGATGTAGATAGTTGTCCTGTATTAATCAACGACTTCTTTGGTTTTTGGTGTTGAATTAGTAGATAAACTCTCCAATACCACACAGGAAATTTTTCTTTTTCGTCTGGCAAAAAATTAGACTTTTCAGTAAATTCGTCGAAATCCTTTTTTCGGATCATTCTTATCGCATGTATACGTTTAAAACGTAGGTTCATCAGCTGTTAAACTACTTGACAGTTCTTTGAGAGTTTAAAGTCGATTTTCACCCGATAAGTCTGGAAGATCATTGCCTTTAAACCTTTTTGGTTTTCCAGGTCGTTTCTTGTTACTAACATCAATGTAGCCCGTTCTAAATCATTGAAACCAAGCCCAATAATTCGGATATGATGTAGCTGCATTACATTTCTAAAATTGTTTAACGCAATTCTGATGTTTGTGAAAATGCAACTTTGAGCAATAAAACATAAGCATATGTAATAAATAATAATTAAATCAATAAATTAAGTGTTTATATCTTGGTCTCATTAACTTCCATTATAATACATATATAATGTTATATGGTAGAGATATTAGAAATAATTTTTTTTGTTGTGTTTGTTAGTTTTACCTGTGTTACTTCCGTATATTCTAGTACTCTTTCCACTGATGTCATGTTGTTTTCTAAATCTGACCATTGCAGCAAGGCCCACTGAACCAAACTAGTTAACGATGCAGCTTTGGTTATAGCCAAACCAACGTCACCTGAAGTCGCATCTGATGCGAGGAAAAGGAACTTTGCCACTATGAAAGTTAGGAAAGTTGCCGAAAGAATGTCCATGAAGAAACCAAAAGCTTTTCTGATACAGAAATTCATATAACGTGCCGACGTACATAAATCTTGATGTCTGTCGAATTCTCGTATTAATATCTTCTCGGCCTTGTTTGCCCTTATGGTGGTTATACCTTCCATAGATGCATTTAGATGACCAACTAGTGGACTACGTGCTTAAATAGAATAAAATAACTAGCCGGTTAAACAGATGAAAACAAATTCAGGATAGAGCAATGCTGAACAATAACTTACTTGCTGCTGATAATCTCTTAAGACTTCTTGCTGTTGGCATATAAATATTTCTTAACATGAGCAATATAGCTATTAAAATAGCTGCTGGTACCATAAAAGTCCAGCTAACTGAAGAAACCAAAGCTACTACACCAACACAGCCTAGTAAAATCTAAAAGATTATTAGTAATTACATTGTAGCTACTTAAAGAAGTAAACTATGAACATACCATCATGAACATATTGATAGTGCTTGGTAAATGTTCATCAATACTGTTTAAGTCCTGCGAAAATCTATTCAGAATGTTACCGATGAAATAGTTGTCATAGAATGTCATAACCGCTCCAGTCAGCTTCTCTATCATGTTGTTGTGGAGATTAAGTGACGCTTTTCTTGAAAAATTGATGAAGAAGTACTGATTGATAAGATCGACTATCAGTGATCCCACGATCATTCCAGAGTACAATTTGATGATATAGTTTGCTTTGTATTCCATAGCAACTATTGTTGTCGAGTTCGAAAGCAAGTTCTGGCGAACCTTGATATTGGACATATTTTGTTGTATGTTTATCCTAAAAGTATATATCGCTCATATTTAAAGCAAAACAAAATGGATACAAAATTCAATTGATCTTCAAATGTACAGAGTACCACTCACATATGGAGAAAACGTCACATAGTTAAATGAGACAACTAATTAATTTTTATTTAGCCAAATATTTTAGGGTTGAAATTTTGGTAGTGCATAAATATTTTTTTTGGAAAATGCTTAGTACCCAAAATCCATCGATATAACTAAATCAAATTACTATATGCTTGCGTGTATTTTAATCAGTGAAATCTATTTTTGAAAATCTATTCAAAATAGCAGTTAACTCATGTCATAGATAAGTGACTGTCACAACTGGTAAATTCGTTTTAGAGTCAGACAATATTTTAGCTTCTCATTTCATTCTATTTAAAAAGAGACAGAGTGCTGTCTGACAAGTTCGAACATCTAACCGAATTAGCCTGCCATAGTCGTACCGTTGTCAAATTCTTCAAAAATTAATTATAATAACTAGATGTTATAAACTACGAAATACAGAAATTTTCCTTTTTAAGTTACAAAAACAGTATTAGTTATTCTATGATTATAAATCGGCAAAAGTTATATAAACGCTCTGCTTGTTTTGATAAATTTTAAAGCGCTACTTATTATTATACTGATTTAAAATTCCATATTCCTATTCCAACGAGATAATGGGGTAAAAAAGTGCCGGTTAAATAATTTAAAGAGTCAAGCATTTTTACTGTTACTTATTAAGTTGCTGGGGTTCTTATTGAAAATATTTTTAGCGTATTGCAGCTGCTCTGAATATTAGTATGGAGAGAGTCACTAAAGTATCTCAAAAAATGAATAATATAATCTTAGATTCACTGAAAAGAGACTGTCCTGATACTAAGGATGTTACTTATCAAGATCAGCTTGATCATCGGCTCGATGATTATAAAAAACTTGATGTATAAAAACAGTGAGTAGTTTTTTTAATATAAACTTAATTTAATACAATTATTTCAGAGGAAACTGTTAATATGAAAAGTACCCATAGAAAGCTCAGAGATATGAGGGAGAGAAGGGATGTAGAGCATCCTTTCATAGACTCTTAGGTAATATAGGATTTAAATGGTCTAAAAATAACCTACAGAGAGGTCGAGTGGAGCTTCCAGATATTGCTTTAAAAAAAATACAATTTTTAAAAGCATATAATAAAATCAAAGACAACTTATTTTTTTAATAAGTGTATTATCATTTAATATGTATGACCAATATATCCAATGCTTACTCATGGTAAGATGATAATAAAAATAGTTTTACAAAATTTGATGAAAAAAGGTAAACGTTGAAACATTTAACATCATAACAGTTTTTAAAAATTCATTACAGTTATATTTTATTCCTTATGCTGGAAACAGGAATGGTGAATAACCCTATTGGTTTGGATGAACTTGATCTTTTAATTGTTAGAAAATTAACAGCTTAGTTATTCACTTTGAAATTTTTTGAATATGGGATGCTGGAAACCAGACAGAGTGTGAGAGTGGAAACACCCAAAGGTGAGATATATTTAATATACGATAACTGTAGGAAATCTTATTGTAGAGTGTGAAAGTTTTACGTGCACAGATATGTGTGTAGTTGTTCAAAATATACATGAGCATTTGTTTAAAATACCGAGAGAGAGAGAAAGAATATTAACTGTTTTGTAAATATGGTATATACATTAGGAAAATGCAGTCATTAATTCTAGTTTTGTCAAGAAGGATGTATACAGGTAGTAATATATCAAACTAAGAAGAAATACAGTGATATCAAGAGATAATGACTTTACAAGGAGATCCTGTACAGAAGGTAATAAGAATTAAGCGTAAAAAGTAAATATGCTCTCTAATGAAATTAGGCCTCCAGGGTATACCATCACATAAAAGACGCATCTGAAACTTTAACTCATAGGTGGTATGGAAAAAAAATGTAAATATAATAAAACACAACACTAACCTCCAAACTATTACAACTATGTAATTAATTGTGGTTTTAAGTCCTTTGATAATATATGCATTAGATGTACTGTAATGTTAAAATAAGTTATATTTTATAACAGTAGTTTTTCATTTAATAATATATTTTTTTATTTATAACAGTTTAATTATTTTAATTAGATTAGAATTTTGTTTTGAACTAAAACTTAGCGTTGGTGCGTTATGTCATCAATTCAGACAAAGTATAACTGTATAAGTATTGTTTTTACAACTTAATAAGCAAATTGGTTGAATTAGTAACTCCAGGTTGTCGGTAAATAATTTTAAAAATATGTTTAATTGGAAAAAAAAATTATGAAATAATTTTTTAATTTTCTGTTTTAGTTTCTCCATTGCCATTTTCAAACATTCCTTTCAATCTATTGCTCTCTTATTTACGTATAGATATAAAATAATCTTAAGGGCAAAATTCATCATACACATTTATATCTCTATTTATGAGCAAATCTTAGAGCCAAATTTGATCATATACATTTATATCTCTATCTATGAGCAGTACTGTTTGTATTCTTACAGAACCTTGAAAAGGTAACTTATTTATTTATTAATTACTTACCAATCTGTTAATAAACGAGCTGAGTAACTTTCTGAAGATTCCGAGACAACGAATAACAAAAATATTAGGAAAAATATAAATAGGCCACCACCATATGAGAAATATTTGAAATAAACCGAAGAATCAACTTTTCCCTCTTTCTTGATTTCTCTGTACACTTTTTTCTTTTCTCCGTTATCTTTGCTGATGAGTTTTGTTTTTTCGTTATTTTCAACACCACTATCGTCTTTAGACTCAGAGATTTTTGCAGGAATTTCTTCTTCTTGTTCAATGTTGATCTCTTTCATGAGATCTATTTTAGCATCGGTCATTTTACCATCGAAATGTATCTGGCCGTCCCTCATTAGTATTAAATGATCAGCTCCTTGTTTGTGTTTCGGATTGTGGGTGACCAGTATTGTATATTCGTCTCTTAGGAATTCTTTTATACAGTTTTGATAAACAAAGTCTTGTACACTGGGATCTAGAGCGTGAAGTGGGTCGTCTAAGAGATAAATGTCACTTTTTTTGTAGATGGCTCTGGCAAGATTTATTCTAGCTTGTTGACCACCACTTAAATTTTTTCCACCATCAGCTGAAAAATAAAACATATAAATATATATATATATATATATATATATATATATATATATATAAACAAATCTATATATATATAAAAATGAATCGTTGTTCGTTAGTCTCGCTAAAACTCGAGAACTGCTGGACCATTTTGGATAATTTTGGTCTTAAATTATTTGTGGAAGTCCAGGGAAATTAAATACTCGAATTAAATGAATGAAATGCTCGAAATTAAATAAAAACAACAATTTTGTTTTTTCTTTGATGTATTCCCCGTCATTCCGAAATCAAATAGAAAGAATAGTTTAAAATGAATAACTAATTAGAATTTTTATATCTTTATTCTCAGGAGGTAAAAAATAACCTTAATTTTAGCTAACTACAGTTGTTAACTATATATAATATTATTTTTATATCGATTGCTAAATCTCCAGTTTTGTCACAAATTAAATTTCTGAACGCAATCATAATATTTGACATTTGACAACCAACTAATATGTCGATACCTCTTTTATGTCGATCGATACCTCAGACAAAGAGTGCATCATGATATCTTTAACAGCTACGTGCGCGAGAACTTTCTTAACTTCGGTGATTCTTTGTGATAGTGACATTTCAAATTTTGTGCTCTGTTTTTTGTTGATTTTTTGTGATCAAAGAAATTGACACTTTACTGCTAAGTGCGCGAGAACTTTTCTCACTTTGATTAATTACAATTTACGATGCCGAGGAGAAGACGACCTGACTTAGGTCGTCGCAGTCAATCAAATGTGCGAAGAGCTACCTCACGTGCTAACCGCACTGATGACCAAAGATAGACACATCAAGAAAATAGCCGTATTGCTATGTCAGAATTAAGTTCTTTAGAGAGTGACAATGAAGTAGATAGGCTTAGAATGCAACGAGTTCGTGCACATCAAACAACAACAGCGAGCACGACATAATGAAATTGAGCGATTCCGCAGACACAGTGCTCCTGTTATCCTGAAATGAGCTGTATTCGGTAACAATTGGAGAAATGACAATAATTTGTAAATATTGCAAGACGTTAGAATACAGTGGTGAATCTACTGGATCATGTTATGCTGGAGGCAAAGTAAAATTGCCACAAATAGTCCCACCACCAGATTCTTTACGCTCTTTAGTTTCTGGGATTGGAAATGATTCTAAGCACTTCATGGCCAACATTCAGAAATATAACAACTGTTTTCAGATGACATCATTTTACGCTACACATATTATACAGGACAATTTCATGCCGACTTTCAAGGTATACCATAACATTTTATCTTATTTACTATGTATCGTCATATCTTTGTTACTTATTGATGTACCATAAAGTATTACAAACATTTTTTTATAATATTCAAGTTTGTATTAAAATATATATCACAAATAATTATTGGAAAAATCTTTAAATATTGCAGATACAAGGACAAATTTATCACTTACTTGGGGCGCTGTTACCACTACCAGATGCAGATCATCAATTTTTACATATTTATTTTATAAGCAATTCATATGCGGAAGTTGATAAGCGTTGTGCTCATAATCCAACAGTGAAGGGAATCATTGTCCAAGAATTACAAATGTTTCTTCATCAGAACAAAAATTTAGTAAATATATTGAAAACGGCATTGGATCAGATGCCATCTGACAGCCTTAATATTGTCATTCGAGCTGATCGAACAACTGCCGATGATTAAACCTCACCTACCATTCACGGAGTGGGTGTTGTCATTGTGGAAGAAAATGTACAAATCTAGAGATATTATGCTTCATTGTCGGAGTAATGATTTAAAACGTGTATCTGAAACACACAGGACTTATGATGCTTTACAATATCCTTTGATATTCTGGCAGTGGGAAGATGGATACCATTTTAATATAAAAATGGTAAATCAAGTAATAGATAACTAGATTGAACAAGATTAAATAATATTTTTAAATTCAATTCATCTAAGTAACAAATAAAAAAATTATCATTTTTGATTGCTGGTGCTGAAAACAACAAAAAAGTTAATGCTATGAATCTCTATTCATACAGACTCATGATTCGTGAAGGTGAAGTAAATCATATTTTGATGTGCCGACGACTTTTTCATCAGTTTGCAGTTAATATGTATGTCAAAACTGAGACTGAACGATTGACATACATCCGTTTGAACCAACACCAGCTTCGATCAGAGGAATACATTTATCTCCGCGATTCTATAAATGCAGATGGCAATGTGAATAATATGGGAAGAAAGACAATTTTGCCAGTCACTTACAAAGGAAGTCCGCGCAACATGCACGAATATACTCAGGATGCTATGTCATATGTTAGCCATTATGGCCGCTCAGGCTTATTTGTTACATTCACCTGCAACCCACAATGGTCCGAAATCAAGAAGGCTTTGCTACATAGCCAAACACCAGTTGGTAGACATGACATCACTGCCAGAGTTTTGAAACAAAATTTAAAATATTTCATGAATTTCTTCATAAAGCAGCATGTGTATGGCCGATGTGATGAATAACGTCATTGAGGTAACAATCATAAAGAGAAAATACAAAGGAGAGGATGTCTTCATCCCGCGTATACCGATGATTCCAACGGATATACCATTCGATTTTAAACGTTTACAATGTCCAATACTTCTGGCCTTTGCGATGACCATAAAAAAATCTCAAAGCTAGTCGTTGGAAGTTTGCGGAATCAACATGGAGTTTCCCTGTTTCGCGCATGGACAATTATACGTCGCGTGTTCACGCGTCGGAAAACCGTCATCTTTGTTTATTTACGCACCACAAAACAAAACAAAAAATATAGTTTATCAGAAAGGTTTAAATTGATTAACAAACTGTATCATAACTGTGTGTGTCTGTAAATATCTAATTCAAACCTTATAAATAGTCAGTATTTCAGGAAAACTCTGTTTTTTATCGATTGAGTACGAAGTCTGCCGGGTCAGCTAGTTATATATAAATATTTGGGTAATCTGGATTGGGACTGCAATTTTATGTACAATTTTTAAATATTTAATACTTGTACCAAATACAGTTGTATGTATGGTTTTAAAGTTAATAAGCTTAATAAACGAATTTTGTCCGAAAAGTCAGCTTTGACAACGAGGCCCATTTTTGGATTAATTGATATGTTAACAAGCATAATTGCCAAACATGGATGTACGCCATTGTGGTGGAAATGTTAATGTTATGAACAACGTTATATTTCAAACAAATACATTTCAAAAAATTTCGTTCATACTGGAAGAACAAAGTCCACAATAATTTTCATTGGCTTTCAACTTCAATTAGATTTGCTCATTAAAATATTATTCCGACATTTCCAGGTAATGATAAATTAGTTTATTTAATCTTTTTCAAAGCTTTTGTTTTTAAGTATAAACCACCAACAAATTACAATATTATCAAATTTGACAATTGTCAACAACATAATCTGTAATTAGTAGCAATCAGTATATGTTTTATATTATTTAAGTTTTGATCATATGTTATATAATGCAGCGTTACACACCGGACTCTCACCGCCATGTGTAAGGCCCATCTGTTTTATGACTTGATCTGAAGAGTGAATGAGTGAGATGGGTTTGGTCTGTTTTCTAATTGACAAAAAACCCTCAGTGTCATTTTGTGTCACCGTTCAACAAGTTATCTCTTCTTTGTTTGAATAAATAAGTTTTTAAAGTCAATTATTAATTTATTTGTGTTCTAAACCCTTTAAATGTTATAACTGGTGCAGTCGTTAGGATTATGGAGAGATCATAATGCTATTATCTTTTGAATTCGTTCATTTAACCGAAATCAAATTAATTATCAAGAAATAAAAAGAAGAAAAGCTGGATTGGACATCGTTCCGCAGTTACTTGAAGTATTTCTTGGTGTAGTTAAATGGAGTTCGAGTAAAAGTATCGCAGCTGAAACTGTAAGGTCACAAAAGCTAGAATTAAGGTGCCCAAATACTCCTAGCCAAAAATTATTTCAAGTAAGAAACATTCAAGCTTTGGAAAACACTACTAGCCCGAGGAATCTCAATACATGGCAGCACAGTTCAAAATGTAACACCACCAAAGGCGGACTGAAGTTGTTGCAGTTAATTAACATAGTCTACTGGAATTTGGACAGAAGTTTGCAGTTCGGGGTGAACGGCAACCAAATGTGGATTGCAGTAGTTCAGTTTCTTAGCTGTAGTCTATTGGAATCTGGAGTTACCAAAACTTGGAAGACCACTCCATACAAGGATACTATTTGGAAAAGAAATTTGAGTAGAAAAACAACTTCAAAGAAAAACTGAGGGACGAAGGTACAGGCGATAGTTAAAAATAATTTTAAAGCAACTATAAGCTATTCAGACCAGACAACGATCACGTACATTCCTGTGGCAATTCATTTATGAGGGAGGTGTTATTTAATGCAGCGTTACGCACCTATGCATAGGCCATATAGTTTAAAGACTATCTAAATCTAAATGCTGAACAAGTGAAATAGTCTGTTGTTTCTTTGTATCGCCGTTCAACAAGTCGCCTCTTAAAATCGCCGAATAAGTCAGTTTTTAAAGTGAATTTATAGTTTCTTGTATCCTCAACTCCCCCCGCCCCCATTTTAGAACTTAGTGCTACATAATAATGTATAATCATAAACATACTACATAGAGAATAAAGAAAGGTCTAGGTAATAGTAATAATACTTACCCACTATTGTTTGATCTCCTTCCTCGAATAATTCAAAATCATATTCCAATGCACATACTTTTATAACCTTCTGGTATCTTATAGGATCATACTCTTCGCCAAAAAGAATGTTTTGTCTAATAGATGACGGAAATAGCCAGGGATCCTGTGATGAATAGGAAAATGCTCCCTCGCTGATGAGTTTTCCATCTGATATTGGGAAATCTTTCAGGAAGAGCTTGATCAAAGTACTTTTTCCACATCCCAATGGTCCAGTAACGACTGTTAGTCCGCGTTTAATTTCAGTGGTGATGTTGCTCAGTATTGTACGATCTTTTATCTAAAATATAAGCAAAGTCACTTAATTATAAACCATGGAAAATGTATCATATAGTTTTACTTAGTTATATTTAATTTAAAAATTGAACAAAATGCTTTAATTTTTTTTAATTGGAGCGCTCGAACATTGTTGTTCTTTTTTTTGTGGTAAACGATTCTGTTGCTCAGTACTTATCCTAGAATGAATCTCGCGCAAACTGCGTATAAAGAAGAAGCAGCATTGAGACTTGAACTGATAAGAACGATGCCCTATTAAAAAGTAATATATTTAACATGCATTTGGAAATGTGTTCATATTAGCCAAGTTAATATCTGCGGGAGTAAAGTGTATGGGTGTGATGAGGATTTAACTACCTCAACTTATTTTGTTGGCCTATTAATTGCAACATTTACAATTTAGTAAACATGTTGTTATAACGTAGAGATTCGATGATGGATTGGAATTTGTTTTTCAAGTGATAAATAGATGAAACGTGACATTTTAGTAACCCCTCCCCCTAAAATTACTCATATGTTGTTGGCACAAAGTATCTTAAAAAAATTCGTTTATGATCTTTAAACAAATTATAATCTAATTTAATTATGAGGAATTAAGCGCCATAATAAACGTCCAGACAAACATTAAGGTTGCATGTTGCTTCTGACTGGCATACAATAATAGAGGAATTGTGTAATTATGTGAAAAACATATTTTGTACTAAAAAATATTTGCGCCGGCTTGATGGCGCAGTGGTAAAGGCGATGGGACGTTAAACTTTAGGCCCAGTCCAGATAAACCCATAGTTGGTAAAAAGAGACAAAATTTTATATAATTAAATATTATAAATATATATATTTTAAAATTTTATAATTAAAAAAATATTTGTCTGTAAAATTTTGGCACGTATTTACCAAGTTCCATTGTTCACGTATTTGTCGTGTATTTTTATTCACGTATTTGCTGAATGTTATCCTCAAACTGCGGTTTAGTGAGATTAACAACTCCACTAAGGCTGGTCCTAAACCCAACTATAAAAGGAGGAGGGAATTGAAATTAATATGCATTGAAATTTAATTGAAAATTAATATGCTTACTAAGAGAGAGTTAAATTCTATCGCATTTGAGGCAGCCGATATACCAACGTTTATGTGGTCAAACCAAGCGCCGGCCGTGATGATGAGCACTAATAAGTAAGGTTAATGGTCACTTTTCGGTTTAGAAATCGCACATTCAATGAATAAATAAACACGGGTGACATCCCATTACAACCCCCACATCTCTTGAGATATTTTGTGAATTTTATCAACTCAATTTTTCAAGCAACCCAAACTTAAGCTTGTTTTTGTTTTGTTGACCTTCTAATTCATGGATTAGCTAATGCTATCCATTGGTTGATGAAGACTATTTTCTACGCATATGCTTTTTGAGATATTAGAGTGGTAAGCCAGAAATAACTAAAATCGGCAAATAGGGTAAATATTGCAATAACTTTAACGGCTACAGAAATAATATATTTAAGCTGTTGGAAAAGGTGTCTTGTTTTGATGATAAATAGATTTTTCTTCCGTAAATCGAAACATTTCTCATAAATATTCACAAGTAACTGATTACATTAAATTACATATTAACAAAATTACAATAATAATATGAGTTAATTTTTGTATCAGATTAATATGCCAATATTCCTTTTATAGTCCAAAAAGCTGACACTACACCTATTTGGTCGATTTCTGGATTCTAACATTTTTTCATATCATAGTTTTATATTAATTTGAAATTGACTTTGATACTAAAAAATTAGCCAAAATATTGTTTGCACAACCTAATCAGATACCAATTATCTGTAAGTATATTAGAATTGCGTAATTGCTTTATAGCAATAAATTCCATGCTCAACTAATTTCCAATTAAATATACCGTAGAACATAGATTCTTACCTTCACAGTTACATTATTCGCCTTTATTCTTGGTTTGACATACTTATTGTCATCATAAGACTCCAATTCTTCGGCATTTAATACTCTGTTGATCCTGTTCGCTGATGCAATTATCTCGGCTCCTCTTCCTAAGCCAATCGGTATAAGGATACCGATGGAGTGTTTCAAGTCCTTGAAACATTTCATTACGTAAAAGATAACTTCAGCTTCGGCTACTTCGCTCACGTAGATGTAGGTCATCATTAAAGCATAAAGGCCGACTTTGGAAGTAAATAGACCAATGACAAAGTTCAGCGATTTTAAATAAAACGATTTCATTAAATATCGCATTTCTTTGCTATAAAATGACATTTTCAATGCATTAAACATAAAAATAAAGTTGGCGCGCTTACGTTCTTTTATGCTCCACATTCTTGGAAAATACAGCTTCCCAGGTATACATTTTTATGATTTTGATGGCAGACAAGGTTTCTTGAGTCGCTTGTAAACGCTCATCAGTTTTTCTGTTTAAGTTTAATCTCAAATTTTTAATTAATTTACCAACGTATACTGAAACATAAATACATTTTTATTATTTTATTATAGTATTGTCATAACTTAAATAAATATGCCAATGTTAATATTTGTAATAAGCGAAATATGACATGACCTTTAATTTTTATGTTTTAATATTTTTTTTACAGTTTCTATTATTAATATCTATTTTTCTAAAATAAGTTTTTCTTTTTCGTTTACTAGAATGACCAGCTAGAACCAAATGGTCTTCGGCTGATGTCGGTTCAGGTTCGGGATGATTGTTTTGCGGGCGATAAAGACCCTGCGTTACGATTGGGACTGTCGTAGTTTGTTTACTACCGGGATTTGTGTACGGCTAGGGATTTTATTAAGGTGTTATCGTATTCTAAGGTTCCTATGGAGAACCTCACACTGAGCATGTTTATGAAATTTTTCACAAACGGGATGCCTGATTTGAGGTATGTATTGACGTCCCTCATAAACCATGGGGCACTGAGTAACGCACGGATTTTTTGGATTGGAACACTTGGAGTAGTTCAAGTTGTCTCTCCGAGACATACCTGTACCACACCTGTGCTCCATTGAGGCAGATTGGGCGGACTAGCATTATACAGAGTCGCTTTCTGTGGGATTGGGAGTTTGCTTTTTCTGCAGAGTAGAGGAAATAATAGGCTGAACACGCAATTTCCTTTGCAAATGGCGTGCTGGATTTGGGCAGACCATTGGAATCTGCGGTCGAACTGGAGACTGATTGATTAACTGAATTAACATGAAGTTTATTTGAAAAGATATTTAAGGATATGGTTCCAATATCATCTTATAATAGATAATCCTACCACATATATTTTAATTTTTTAATTGTAGCCTTATAGGTCTTTTTTAAAATTTTGTTTTTAGAATATAGAATTTAAACGTTCTGTAATAATGTATTCACTTCATTTCTTTTCTGTCTACTCTCATAAATTATTTCACTGCCCAACAATGAAAATATTTTGGAATTAATAGTATTCTACTCTCATGCATTTTCATGTATTTTTCTTTATTATATATCTAAATCTAGAAAACTATATATATTCTTTCTATATTCTACATTTTTTGGAAAATTCCTTTTTTTGATAGTGATTGTTAACTATCAAAATACAGATAATAATAGCTGTCTGTTTCTGTCTGTCAAATAAGGTTGCTTTTTATGTGTCAGTTAAAAGACAAAAGTGAAAATAAAACCCAAAAATTGGTTCTTTGTAGGGAACACTTTAATGTATACCCCGCTATTTTTTTTTAATGCAACAATTTCATTAATTATACAACTCAAAAAATGGAACTAATTAATTTACTTCTTTGCCATATTCGTTTTTCGTTCTATAACCGAAAGTAAGTAAGTTAGTAAGAATTAAAAGAAACATTAATTTGTTTTGTTGGATGTCATTATACATAATTAAAGCTATATTATTATGATTCTGTATATGTATGTGTGTTTCTATATATCTAATGATATCTCACCTTGAGCTGGTAATACTGAACATAAACAAGCGATACCCACAAATCCTGATGGTCCCATTTTGTTATATATTAAATAACATGTCAAAAATAGTTTGACAACTTCCACCCACAGATCGCTAAAGAGCGTTATAGATATTTCAAAAACCATCACATCTTTTGTCATCACTGTGATGATATTTCCTAAACTAATATCGCTCATGGCTGATGGAGTCATTCTCAATGCTGCAATAATAGAAAACAAACTTATTACTTAGCAAAGATTTTTTTTGTTTTGATTAATATTTACCTTTTCTATAAATTAAAGAACAGAAGGCTGTAGTCACTTGAATGGCGAGCTGTTGTAAGTAAATGTGATAATTCTGCAGATATAAGGCTTGTGCAAACTTCAACCCAATCATTAGGCATCCATAAAATAAGGCATCGTTAAAGGTAAGTTTCGTTTGTCCAGGATTAAAATATGATACCAGTTTTGCAATGGCTTCTGGTTCATATATACTAGAAATAATTTTTTTATTAATTACATCTTACATTAGAATCCTTAGTACAATCTTAATTTACAAATTAATGTATTACTACTGTTCTATTGTACTTGTATTAATATATGGAATTAATACATCAGTATGTATTTCCCAAATTAAAATAAAACCAATCTACTTAGGCTAAAGTTAAGAATACACTTATACACTAAACAAACACCTTTGCCATGATAACTGTAAACTGTATCGTCGGCAAATGTTCCAAATACTGTTTCTTTAGTTATTGGGATATCAGCCGATATAGAGCAGATATAGGAGTGGTCCCAAGACACTACCGAAATAGGTATAATTGTTAAGAATGCCCTTTCATGTGAGATTATAAATTTTCTTTTGGAAAGATATGATTCCAACAGTCGATAATAATTCCGCGGAAATTTGTTCATTTTGTAGATTAATCCCAAATGCCATACCCGGTCAAAAGGTTGTGAGACGTCCAGGAATATTGCAGGGTAGTATTTCTTTTCTTCGAATGCCTTTTCAACAGCGGTTGTTACTCTGTACACTTGGTCGATTGTCGAATGGTGATTCCGAATTGCAAATTGCAGATAGCAACGAAATAGGCCTGTAAGATCCAACTTGTTCTGCCGGTTTGTCAGGTATTTTAAGCATAATTATTCGAGCAACCTTAAGACTTCCGGAACATGCTTCAATCTCAAACAGGCATTGAATATATGTGTCAACTTGATTATTGCTTCTCGTGGCAACTCTTTTAATTACCCAGATGAAATATCATCAATTCCAGAAGTCTTTTTAAGACTGAGGTTGTTGTCGATTTCTGTGGAAACTTCCATTGGAGATATTAGATTTATAGCTACATCGGTCTGATAAATAGGATTTATATATTTAGTTGGAATATGTTTGCTAAATCTTCTGCGAATAATTCATGTTTTCCATCGTTGCGTCGAACCCATTCTTTTGATCATTTTTAATAGGCGGTACTCTAATAACTAGATTTTTAAATCTCAGAGATGATTTCCATAGCGAATAATCTCTCTCTGTTTCCGGGCATAATTCAGTTACATATTTTTCGATGCAACTCTGTTTATATTCTTTAACCTTTTGATTTGTCTGATTATGAATTCTCTTAAATAGTGTTTTGTCTACAGCATTTCTGGCTCGGTGTCATACTCTTCTAGCTTTTCTTTTACCATTTATACCACTATCTTTTACCAATTCCCCTAATTTCAAGAGGGTCATATTTCAATCTCATATTCTAATTAATCTCTTAACGTCGGGGTAGCTTATTTTGCAGTAGACCGAATTTGTTCATTTATAATGTGGGTTTTCAGCTCAAGATCGTCTATGGTTTTGATACTTATGTTTAAATTGATCTGTTCCTGCATTATAAGTCTAAACGTGTACCAGTTAGTAAATTTATTAGTAAGATTAGGCTTTTTTCTTTTTTTTTCAGAATTGTCGCGCTTAGTGTTAACAATACTGGAGTGTGATTAGATGATAGTTCGCACAAGCTCTGGATTGGTTTGATTGTATCGAAACTTTCGAAATGTAAAAGTTCAATATTTCTGGTACTTTATTACTGTCAGTGGGCCAATAAGTGGGTTCGTGTTCTGAATGATAACGCGAGTAATTCGTTTCCTTTTCCAGGTGTTAGTAACCGTGAACCCCAGGCTCTATATTTAACACTAAAATCTTCTCCAATAATAAACCTTGGGCCTAATTTTAAGAATAAATCTCTGTATTGCTGATGTGTTATGTTATTTTGTAACTTGATGGATATTAACATAGTTAGCTTCTATTCTAGAAATAATTTATGTAAAATTAAATGTCATTTAATATGTAAAAATATTTTCCTAAAAAGTGTTCCTTGATTTTAGTTTATAAATAATAATGTTAAAACTGATAAAATAATAACGTGGAATAACAGATAACAGGATAAAGTATACTAATTATTGGATGTTTTATAAAACTGAAAGTACGTTATTAACCAACAAGAAAATTTGCTTAATACAAAATGTAATATCATTATGACGTATTGAAATCATTTAACGAGTATGGATATCTACGCAAACCACTTGTTACCTACCTACTCACTATTTTCCATAGCAAATGTATAGTTCCGAGGAATAAAAATTTCCATCCAAAACATTTCCAAAGTAATCCTGTCAATGATATATGTTCCTTTTCCTCCCTTTCCACACTCCATGATCGCTCAAATCGGTTACCGTTAGGTTCCGATTTACAACTATTCACAACTTCATATATATCTTCTTCTTCTAAATCTCTTCTCAAAGCTTTGCGAAATAAACCTCCCGTATACCTAAAAATATTATAATAGTATTATTAAACTAATCTAAAATAAATATATCAATAGTGTTATTATAGCTGTGAGATATTTTAGAATAGAATAATACAATTCATGCAATTTTACCAATTGCTGTCTTAATTCATTCAAAAAATTTCATATAGTCACATTCTTTTCATCTTCATACACACAAATAACTTACTCAATATTCTCTTCTTTTCATAATTAGGAATAATTGGAGATATCTTCTCACCCAGCATTATAATAGTAATTTTGACAAACTCAATGCTGCGAAATATCATCTAATACATAAGGTATAATCAAACTTAGATTTTTATCACAAAAAAAAAACGTTTTAAAACAAAATATGTACAATAATAATCGTTGTAATAACTAAATAAAAATAAAGAAAATCTTATTTAACCTGTCGACTACATATATTTTATATTCTATTATATACATACAATTCAGCTTTATATCTACCTAAACCAATTTATCTATTTATAACATTATTTTAACTACCATGAACTGATCACTTTGAAGTCGGTGCCGAACCCAAACAATTATGTTAATTTAGATTTGTTTTGTATATGTCACAAAATTATAGTATTATTTTTGTATTGCTTGGGCTCTGCGCTGACTTCAAACTGATCAGTTGGTGGTACTTGAAATAATATTGTAAATAGATAAATAGGTTTTGGGGGTATTAAGCTACATTGTGTGTATACAGTACAATATAAAATACGTCTAGTAGATAGATTAAATTAGGTTCTTGTTTATTTTTATTTATCTATTACAATGATTATTTGGTATATATTTTCATTTAAAATGTTTTTTTTGTGTTAAAAATATAAGTTTGATTATTTTTTACTTTTTAGGGAGTTCCTTATTTGTTTTTCGAAATCGGTTCAATTTGTTTGTTATAAATATTTCATTTTTCTCTTTTTAGTGTTAAATATTTACTCAACAATATAAAAAGTCATCCCCCCACCGGGAATCGAACCCACAACCTCCACATGTGAACCCAACCCTGTGATTACTACATCCTAGAAGCACATGACCGGCTATATTTCCAAGGCTTCCTATATCATATGGTCAATGTTTAAAAAGCCAACTGATCGGCTTTTTCATTGAACGACTTTCGGTATTCCGTCACATTAATTCAGCAATAACATTATACCCACGTATATGATTATTTTATACAAAATAAATCAACATTTTTTACGTGCCTTTGAAATTTGAGGTTTTCCATCGATTTCCCTGGATTCCGTCATCATATTCTGACTTGGTTACAATGAGACCACCTCGGAAGTGCACTCTTTCGAATAAAAAAATAATTTTGAAAATCGGACCATAATTGACGTAGAAATCGGTAAACATACATTAAAAATATACGGTCATCCTCCCTTTTTGAAATCGGTTGAAAATCAAATAGTCGTGTGACTACATTCGTCCGAGAAGGCATGAACCATTACTCAATGTAACCTTAGCTTAACCCTTATTGGTGTTAACACTTGTTAATAACTAACAGATTGTCCAATACATTGTGTTTTCGATTGCAAATGAGCTTTAGATTACTAAAAGATGTAGATTGATCGCATGGTCCTAGGGAGCGTGAATATTATTTTGGTTCCTGATTTTTGCATTCAAAAACTTATGTGCACATGAGAAAACAACTGAATCGTCAGAAATTTAGTGCACGTCATTTTATCACTACGATCTACCCCTATCATCCTGAATCAAGATAAAAGGCTAATAAGAGTGATGTATTTCAGGTCCCATGTAAATTAGGCCAAAAATGTGTAAACCTTAGTTTAAAGTGTAAAAGCGGATTTTGTTAACATAAAATAGAAAAAAATTAAATGGAATAATTTTAACCTTTTGGGCCAGTTGGGCATAAGTCTTTGTGAGAAAACATGTAAGGGAGTGCAAGAAAACTCTTTTAGAAAGCTAAAAAACTATCACAAAGTAAATCTTTAAAACGATTCGAAGGATTTAAAAAAATTAATTGAATTAAAAATTGAATTTGTTCTGCAACTTTTTCTTCTGCTATTTTAACGAATTATTTTAAAATATTTATATTACATATAAATATAAATCTATTTACGGTCCCTACCACTATCAGTTTGGATATAAAACCAAAATACCCAACATAATAATTGAATGTTCTTTTTAGAAGAAACAAATAAGGTATGCAGTTTTCCTATGTGCATGAAGTGTCAAGTTTTCCATAAAGTTTTGAACGAAGGCTTTGTATACAAAGTAAACAAAATATTTTCAAATCACTATGTAAAAATATTAATATGCAACAAGATTCTTCAGAATAAAGTAGGACTTCTGTGCGTCTTAGGTTTAATATTCGGAAAAACTTAATAAAACAATATGTAAAATGCTAATTAGGTTAGTTTATTTAACAGTTGTTTATGTTGATAGTTCATAATTTCAGGTGGGATAAATATACATACAAAAACTAAATAATAAAAACTCAATTAAAATTTTAATTAAAAAAAAATATATAAAATATAATATATATATATATATATATATATATATATATATATATATATATATATATATATATATATATAAAATATAATTAATATATATATATATATATATATATATATATATTAGCGAAAGAGATTAAATTAATTAAATTAATTTATTAAATATAATAAATTACTTACTTAGGAGAAAAAAGTAATTTTCCAACGAGAATCAACATAGTTGTTCCATATTTTCATTAAATTACACACATTTATTTATTGAATATTAAGATAACGCCATTCGGACGATTTATTATTAACTATATAAAATAGGTTTTTGATCTATTTCTGGAATAGGTTTGCTTATCTCACAAGACAATGAATTTTCTATAACAATATTATAGATAAGTTAGATCAAAGGCGTAATAACTCAATAAATGTTATATTTTGAATAAAATATAACTATGTATAGTTAAAAATTAATATAATTTATATAACAGAAAAGATTAAGAATATCGATATTCAAACCGACAATCTATCAAAAATGATAATTTTACCCCTGAAAAAATCTTCACTGATAATGGTTACTATCTGGTAAATACAGTAGCTGGGTTAGTAGTATTTGTAATGTAAATGTCTCCAAGTAAATTTTCAAGATTATATAAGTAACTGAATTTGTCATGTTTCATAAACATATTGCGTCTCTAATATATAACATATTATATATTCTGTTTTTCTAATGTATCGTACGTATACAACTAAATATAGAGCAGTGCTAAGTATTATATATATTTAACTTTTTTTGTTGTCATGGTGCTGGACTTCCTGCAAATGATATATACATATACTATTTACATGAAATAATGTGCCTAATGTGTTTCTGGCTGCTCAATTTTAGTGGGAGAACCGTTTTAACAATTTACTTTAAATTTGTTTATATATCTGTTATTTTCCTAAATCAATCATTAAACAATCATAGTTTAATTCTTAGTTGAAAATAGGTAGAGCTACTCAAGATTCAAATAAAATCTGTTGGATTAAATTCAAATATGTTTCTTATATTTGGGCATAATTCGTTTTCGTAGTATGAAAATTATATATTATATTACCAAACAAAAACAATGTATTAGTTTATTTAAAACCGAAGTTAAAATTTCATTTTAAGGAATTAAGGAATTGAAAAGAAGGTGATTGTTATTTTTTTAATAATGTGTGAGGAGATGTTAACACCTATGAATATTAAAAACTAATACCGATATCAAATTGGGCAATTTTTTTATAGTTCCTAGACACGAGGAATATATCATTACATAGTATAAAACAAAGTCGCCTTTTCTGTCCCTATATCCCTATGTGCGCTTAAATCTTTAAAACTACGCAACGGATTTTGATGCGGTTTTTTTCAATAGATAGAGTGATTCAAGAGGAAGGTTTATATGTATAATACATGCATAATATACTAAGGCAACATTGCTAATTTTAGAGGTTTCTAACGTGATGTCGTAAATTAACCTATTTTTTTAGGCTTATTTAGCAATTAGCAAAAACGCTGCCTAACCCTACGAATTAGATCAAATTAATGTACTACAGTATTGTACACCATAAAAAGGTCTACAAAAAAGTCCGCGATGATATATGTTTATCTTTTAGGGATAACCCACATTAACCATTTTTATTGTTTACTTTTTTACGTGAGAAAATGGCTTATTTACGAAGCTATTTTAAGCAATACGGCATTAATCCTTATCGAATTAAGTACCTTAAATACAGTGTGCAATTAATATAGATTAATATGGTTCCTTACAGCATGTAAATTAAACAAATATTTTCGGAGATATTACAAATTTAAAATTTGCGTTTAAAAATGTGTAATGTAATAAAAATTGTATGAATTTAGATATTCCAAAGATAGCAGGAAATCTTCATAGTAAGTATAGGGGAAGAGGAATTGTTTTACTCCAAATTTAATGCGTGCAGGCCAAGGGCAGTAATGAATGAACCAAAAATACTGGATCGATTTTAATCATGTTTTCATTGAGTGACATAGGCATATATATTTTATGCCCGTGCAAAGTCGGAGCGGGCCGCTATGTTTTTATATACAACGTTCATATTTTTTCTGTAGTGTATTTAATTTAGTATCAGCATTGCACCCGTGCGAAGCCGGGGCGGGTCGCTAGTTAGATATATTCAATTTTGAGAATGAGACTTATACACGAACCAAGATGAATAAATCATACAATTACTATATCACAAGATAATACACATTAATTTATTATTATTGATATAAATCCATATTGTTGTATTAATAGTTTTCTCGTTTAGACATTAATCAGACACATGAAAAACTGAGAAACTGTAAATATATGTTAGCATCAGTATCAATGGATTATTTATAAGTTCATGTATTAATAAGTTAATATTATGTTCATATTAAACATTTCTTGATTATGCTAATTGAATGATGCCAAGCTACAATCTTGGTTTTACGATTCTTTGAACAACCTTGATATATTCAAAAACAAGGTGATTTTATTAAGAAAATTGTTATCAAAAATATTAACTGCCATAAAAATATACTTTTCAAGCTTAATTTTTACGATCAACAATATCTTTTTAAAACATTACAAATACCTTTATTATTAACGTTGACGAGAAAGCTAATAGATCCTAGAAGCATCACTAAATATTAGAATAATAGTGCTATACATCTGGAAAATAATACTTTTATGGTCTCGTCAGGTACAATATATATTTTCAGTTATTCCAACATGTATCTGTTAGCCGTAAATCAAAAATAATTATATCAGATAACATATATAAATAAGAATAATATCAATGCATTATTTATCACTTCAAGTATCAATAAGTTTCTAGAATTATATTTTTTGGTTATGTTAAATGATTCCTGCAAATGCTGTATGAGCTATTACTGATATTTCAATGAAAAGATAATGTTAAAATATATTGTAGACACTTTTTTCTTTTTCTGGAGCTATTGTCACAATTTAATTATTAACAATTAAGTCAATACCTATAACTATAACAAATACTATTAACATAAAAATAATGTTTTGTTATATCAATTGTGAAAAGGTGTTTTTAAATGTGCAAATTTTCTAAATACTGCATCTTAACTAGAAATTCAATATTGGGGAGTAAATATAATAGTTACAATTTAATATAATAACAATTGAATAGCGTCATAAATATAATAAGTAATTATAATTTTAATATACCAAATACAACTTTAATTTTTTATTCAGTTTTAAGGCAGATTTTGCGATCAATGCTGATAAAATTAACGTGATTTTAAGGAAAAAAAACTAAAATAATATTTATCTGGTAAAATAACAATTCCGAGACCTATATTTACTGTGACATAAAATGTATATCTTATCATACCATTTAAGTAACAAGTCAACAAAAAGCATAGTGCACGTTATTCAACGTGTGGTAAAAACATTTCATTTTGTTTGCTAAAAACGTACACAAATAATACTTACGAAAATGTCAAAAGACTTAAAATATTGGCATTTTCCCGGGGATTAGGTTTTCGTGAAACCTGATTGTAATTGTTCATTGTATTGCAAGTTTAGCACAGCAACTAATTATTCTAAACCACACTTATTTTCGAAATTTTTCTTTTACAGAACTTCTACATCCTGCTCCTGACGCGACTGAATACTCGACTACACTATTTCTAAATCAACGACAGGCCAATTTAAACTATTCTATCACTTGTTAAGACAATCTGTTTAAAAGTACGCTCCGAAAGAAAATAATAACAGTGCAAATAGTGTCGGATAATACCCAGTACACGTTCAAACAGAAAACGTTTGAACATTAATCCTTACTGTGACAGGAGCATTGTTTCGAAGGGAAAATTTGTTGATGAAGATATTTTCTGTTGGTTTAGGATTTCTTACAATAATCCCTTCACGGAGTAAGTTACCAGTCATCATTATGAAATGTAAAAATTCTTTTCGCACTTTTTCGAGATGCAAGTCATTTCAATGATTTCCTTTATATGACGTATCTCCATATTTCTTTCTTTACATGAATATGATATAATTATTATACATAAAATAAATGAACAACTCATGAAAAAAAAATCATAAAAAAATTAATGTAGATATTAAATATTGCACATTGCTTTTGAGAAATTACGTCGTTCTGAAAGTAGCACCATTGCTTTTTTTGCCTACAGTATTCCCAAGAAAAATATTAAGAAAATAATGGAGATATGATGAAAACCAAATCTACGTATACCAACTCTTTTCATAATGAAATTGAAATTAATAAATTGTAAGAATTAATTCCTATGCGTAAAATTAAAATTGAAAAAAATCAATACATAATGTCAATAAATATTTTCTGGAATATCTTATACAACGTAAACCTATGTTTACATTATCGTTATAGAGTTATCCCATATTTTTGAATTTTATTCAGAGAAATTGGCACAAATGGAAAATTTCCAGATATCATATGGATTCCGTTTTGATCAAAAATTAACAAGTAGCAACCAAAAGAGACAATACCCAGTTGAAACATCTGATGGGCTAATACTGTTCATTTAATTACTTCCATGTAGATATTTATAAATACCTTATAAGATATTTTGCAAATGATGCTTGGACTTTTTTATGTTGCAAAATAAAATGATAAGTTGTGTTCAGCATTTGGGTTCACACATTAATTTCAATGTGTGTGATATCCTATGATGATTTATTTGGGTTTGAGCTTTCAAATCCCTGTTTTTATACATTTTCTTACTCTATGTTCCAAAACATAGTGGAAGTTCGCTACTGACAATATGTATAGCTTAAGTCAAAAGCAATCCATATGTCTCATCTGTGGATTTCTTCAGGTTAAAAAATAAGACGAAAATTCCCAAAAATGACCCTTCTTCGGTTCAACATTTAAATATAAGAAAATGATAATTGATTCTGATAAAAAATTACTAACACTTTAAAGCTATATTCTACTTTTATTAAATCTATAACACATGAGCTGAAAATTCCCGGGCGTAACAAAGAAAATCCATTATTTTTATTCAACATTGGCTTTATTCATCAACGTATAGAAACTGCTGCAAGAACCACACAATTATGCAGCGTTCCTCTAACAATTTAATACCACTTTTATAGAACGATTTATCTTCTGCCTCAAAATAAGTCTGTCACCAGTTGTTTCATTCATTGTCACAAATCGATGCAAAAATTCCAGTTTATTAGGTTTAAACATGGCCAACTACTGCTCAGAATCATCAACACGTTTCTGTTTTTGGTCAACAGTGAGCAAACGCGGCACCCACTTTGAACAGAGCTTTCTCGTAGTCAAATGCTCATGCAGTATAAAACCACATTCTTTTGATATATTTACGAAGTTAGCTAACTCACGCAACTTCACTTTTTGATCATCAAAATTATTTCGTTTATTTTTTGTATGTTTTCTGGTGTCTGGTTTCTGTGGTTAATTTGGACTTCCACTGCGTTCTGCATCATCGGCGTCTCTACCACGTTATCTACTAGTCAGCAAACCAATATTTTATTGTTGTTTCTGATGGAGCGGAGTCCTTATAACACTTTCCTAGTCATTACTTCGGCTGAACAGTATTTTCCCATCAAGAACTAGTGTAAAATTAAAACATGAAATTGTTTTTGATCCAAGTCATGTCAGTCACTCAGATCAGTGTTACTGTTAGCACAATAATTCACAAACTTCTGAGTAGAATATCATGAAATTTTAACAGCTTTCTATTAAAGGTTAGTAATAACTGAAAAAGTGGTGAATGCAATAAAATTAGCGACATCTATGTGTTAGCTCCGAGACTTTTCAGGCTATGTGTTAAGGCTTGTCTTTTGCACACCTAATATATATTTTTATAACTACTTCTACCACAATTTAATTTAAGAATAAGTAATTAATGCATAATGTATTTTAAAAATCCACTTCATACCTGTTGAAAAAGTTTGTAATCTATTCTTTATAATTAGTATTTTGTTGACCTAAAAGTCACTTCACGAATCTATTTACTAAAGTTGTTGCTATAATGAAAAATTGTCGATTAATTGGGAACTTACTTTCAGACTACTGGATCTAAGTTTCCCTTCTAGTTGTCGAAAATGTATCCATCAGTCGGAAGATATCTTAAGGAGTCTGTAGCTAACTTCTTACCTTATGGAAAACAACCACTCGGTATTATTCGCAGATGATACGATTATTTGATACTTTTTATTAACGGCTACTCTTTTTTATTAACTCCGTTGTGTTTTATTATGTTTTTATATGTATTTGGATCATTCATACTTAAATTTTAAATTAATTGAAGAAATATTTTTCAGTCAAAATATTTTCCATATTTCTCTACAACTTTTTCTCGTTTTTTTTCTCTTCGTAGTATCCTTCTGCTCACAGAAACCCTTTGCCAGCCAAATAATACTTAATCGATCTTGGCGTGCTGGATGCAAACTTTCCATTCGAGTTGCAAAAGAGTCTTTACAGAAACAGAACTCTATTGTAGGTGATGTGACAACTTCGTTAGGAAATAATGCTGTCATTAATTCATAAAATAAAGAAAATAAAAACAAATTAGATGAATTTAAAAGGAAATGTAAGATGCTCAGCGACATTTTCCAAAAAGCAATAAAACAAGATAAATGTTTCCATCTTTCTGGTACCGGATCAAATCATATATCCATTTTTGTGCTTCTTCGGCATTTAAAAACCGCATACTAGCAAATTTATTCTGTAATACCCTATACCTTATGAATCCCACAATATGAAAGCAAGAAGCGCTCAAGGATAAGAGTTCAAAATGTCATTAGTAGTCAATTCGTCTGGTGACCATTTCCTTCCTCACTGAATATTTCCAAGTGGAGATAAATTACAGAAAATAGTTGATTGATCTACTAATAAGCTGCTTAAGTTGTTAAAGTTATTTGAGAGTTTTGGGCATGTTTTTTGTCCAATAGATCTTTCAATTCATTGTCTTGCAACATTTTAGTCCTAAAATCCGTTCATTATCATTAACCTTAAAATGACAACTTTAAAATTTTTGAACTAACAATTGAGATATAACACCACCATCAGAATTTTCTAAATATTTGACGAATGTAGGCTTAAAATTTCTCCAAATCAAACAACAAAACTAATGAACGTCGAATACACAACTTTCACCGTTTCATGATTAACGCCTGTATACACTGAATTGAATATTGAATACATTATATTAAATTTTAGAAGTTGACTAATGTTGTTTATTAACTGATGAAAACACATGCAACTCTTAATAAAATGAATGAATGTGGATTGATAATAAATTCCAGAAAAGATTCCAACCATTAGGTTCTGTTGCCACGGAGAGATATTAAACTGATTCATTTATATTTCGATCGCATATATACAATATCTGCTATATTCCAATTCTTCTAATTTCTTGTATACCCAAAGCATGGATATTATATTAGCTGATATAAAAAAACATAAACATAGCGAGACCTGTATGAATATGGAAATAACATCAATTTGGGATGCACATATTCTCTACATACTATATGTATTTTGCTTCATTCGAAAAGCCCAGATCCATTGTGAAGTGTTACACTATATTCTGTTTTTACTATTTTTTACAGTTCTTTGTATAGAAATTGACAAATCACCGGTAAAATAAAATGTTTGATGATTTTATATCATTAAGCTTATTAATTCATTATCATACATCATCACTATTCTTACATTGATACAGCTCGGATATTGTAAATAAATTATTCGAAAATGTTCATTTAGTTTTATTTTTGGGTATGGTTAATTTTTTTCAAATTACAGATCATAATCATTAAAAATAAAATTTTTGCGGAAACACAGTAGTTTGAAGCAATCCTGAAAGACAAGACAAATATAAAAGACAATATTAGATGTAAATACATTATATAAATATATAACTTTATGCAGTAATGAGAAATAAGAATAATGTTTCCCAAAAATTTATATTTTCACGGAATATCAATATTTCAAAACAGTAATAGTTTCAAATAACCGCTTAAAAACATATCAAGTTAGTTACATTATATATTCGTTTCTGAAATCAAGATACCTAGTAATTGATCTCATAAATGCATTTCATTAATTTGATAATCGTTCAATTGATTTCGGTAGGGTGTATTTTCTCGAATATTTCTCAGTAATTGATAGTAAAAAATCACTGTCCGAGATAATTCAATTAATTTGTTTATATTGCCAGTATAATTGTATACGAAATATTATATTCATTCCGAATTTACTTCGTAATTTTTATGGAATTAATTATTTAGTTTATAATGGTTGTATAAAATACACATTACTGTTGATATATATTTCAAATTAAATACATTCAGCTTATTCATTTTCTATCATAGTAATTACCAAGTATTAAAAAGTTATTTTTGGGAAATGACAATTCTATTCAATATGTAAAAATAAGACGTGATCATCACGAAAACTAAGACTCGTCTATACAAAATATTGATGTTGATACTCCTTAAAACTCTTTGTTTTGTTTCACTATTTTTATGGAATCAATAGACAAGAAAGATCTTATTATAAAAATTATACCAAAAAAAAAACGTATATTATATCATGATGTCTGTCTATAATATAGAAACAGATTTTTCTTAAGAATCCAATAAATTTACAAAAAATCTGTTTTATATAAGGGTTCAAGTATTTATCATAGTAAATTTATCATAAACATTTTATTTACAGTTTTACTTACTTACTTCTAGGATTTTAGTATTGTTAGTTTCTAAATAGAAGTTTATTCTGTCCACACAGTGAATTGTTTTCCCAATCTAGGCATAAATCTCAATATAACGTTGGTTAAAAGTAATCTCTGTACTTCCTAATATATTTAAAGTCACATATCTTTAGAAATATTGATTCAATGAAGCCATACTATAGCGAATTTGAAAGGTAGCAGTCCCTAAATTCTTGATTAACGTAGCATTATTAAGTTACTTAGCAATGGCTTTTAAAATTGCCCTGTGAAAACAGATATTCCTGAGACGTCATTCTCAGAGAAGTCATTTTTTAAGGACACATTACTTAAAAAATATATATCCAGATTTAGCGCATGCGCACGATCCTGTATAGAAAACCATAGAAAAGAATAAACTAATATATTGTTTTCCTGTTCTACATTGTACGTTCTTTTCGAGTCGATCAAGTTACATTAATAATTCGTAATTTTCATAGGAATAATAATTAAATTGTTGTGTTATTCTTGGTGGTTGCAGAATGTTAGGTTAAATTTTAAAAGTTATAAAATCCAAACAGCAAAAATTTTATTTATAGTGGAACTGTTAGCTGCCAAATTTATAATACATCATTTTCAACATCGAATAGGTATCAACATATGCAAAAATTTAATGATAACAAGAATAGGGAAGACATTTTTTTTTATTACTCTTCGTGAGTCCACAATCTGCCCTATTGGCAATAAGTATTTCTTCTGTTTATATTATATATACATGGCATGTAGAAAATCACTTCATTAAGCAATCTTCTGTATAAAATATTATCTTAATTAATTAGTCTTATTCTAAAGTCTACATATGTCCAGTAATCAGATCAGGTGGTGTTAAACGTTTTAGTCTACGCACTTCACTATCACGTCGCATATTTAGCTGATTAGCGAGTACATTGGGATGCACTGACACTCTTTCGAAGTACTTCACACAAACACGTTGAATTACACCCGTTATAGGTTCTAGAGGAATATCGCGTTGTATCACTTTATTTGAAATATAGTACGGAGCATCAACAATGGCACGCAACACCTTATTTTGAAACAGTTGAATGATGGATATATTAGATTTGCTAGCGGTACCCCATAGTTGAATTCCATATATCCAAATGGGCTTGAGTATAGACTCATACAGCAATACCTTGTTATCTAATGATAACTTGGATTTGCGCCCAATGAGCCAATACATTTGATATAATTTTAGTCCCCCCAGTTGTTTCCGTTTAAAGAGTATGTGCTTCTTCCAGGTTAGGCGTCGATCTAAATGCATACCAAGATATTTAACTTGCTCTGCTTGGGGGAGTTGACGATGATTGATATGCACTGGTGAAGATGTTCTTCTACGCAGGGTAAACGTTATATGCGTGGATTTTGATTCATTGGCTTTAATGCGCCATGTCTTCAACCATAATTGTATTTGCTCCAGGTGGGTTTGTAGGTTTATTGATGCTGTGACTAGATCTTCATGGGATGCTAAGATTGCTGTATCGTCTGCATATGTTGCCACAGAAGTTATTTTTGTGGTGGGCAGATCAGAGAAGAAAATGATTCTTGTTATGTTGGAAGTAGTCAATTCATTAAGGCTTGTGCATCATGAATAGTAGCAAAAATTGTAGTAACTGGTATTAGGCATTTATTTTAAACATGATATATTTTAGTAATGATTTAATTTTTATTTTATAAGGACTTAAGGGTGAAAGTCAAAGAATATGAAATTCGAAGAATCAGAGAAGAAGAAATTAGGCAGGATTTTGCTAGGTTTCAAGTAGAAAGTGATACTATGAAATAATTAAATTTGCTAACACAAGTAGACCTGGATCAAATAAATAAAATATAAAACTATCAAGTGTGTCAAACCTTAGTGATCTAATGCCAAACAAGGAACAGAGAACACATTTTTATATAGTATGGTAATAGGTAAATAAATTATTGTTTTGTAAAAATAGTAATGTATTGACTGGAGATTTCTTTCGGCTTTAACATGTACAATAAGTTAATCGAAAGTTCGAGGTAGTCATTTCATTAATGGGGTTTATGAATTAAGAATAGGAGCAAAAATTGCAGCAGGGTATCATATTTGATCATATTTGGAGATATTTAGAATAATTGTACTGCTTCCATATATAGTGGTGGTTTTTTCGTTTGGTTTGAACTATATTGGCTGCATTTGATCTAAACGATTTTGGTCTTGTTTATAATAATGTTTATGTATATGGTTCTTGGAGTTCATGTTAATTGTTCATATATGTAAATCTATTTAAATATGGTGTTTTTATAAGATATAATAATAGGAAGGTTGGACATATAGTAATTATATTTTTGTTATATAATTTTATTCAATAATTTTTTAAGTAATAGTATTTAAAACAAATTCAGTGTTTATTTCCCTCCTTGTATATAGTTTCAATATTAAATAAAATATTTATCAAATTTGTTTATACTTATTTATAAAAAATAATTTATATGTATAAAAAAGGAGTAAGTAAATGAAGCTGTATATAAGCATGAGGCAGCCAAACTTGAATTATTTTCTGTTTGTGCAATGTGCAATATGAGAATGTGCCAAATCCGGAGATATTTATTAAAGTAATGTGTCCTAATTTGTTCATCCTTATTTTGTTCATAGGGATCGTATGATGTTTATAGTGATGGATAATTTTGAATGTTAGTGCCAAAATTGGTCTGCTCATTTTCAAAACATTAAAACATTTTAAAAACATTCAGGTAGGTGAAATATATCGCTATCCCATTTATATAATACTGGGTTGGGTTGCCCGTAAATTAATAATGAAGAATTTATTGGACCGAGTTTGGATTTGGAATCGCCGCTGAACCGAAATGATTGAACGTGATGAAATATGCGGGCAATGAAAAGTGGATGGTATCCGGCAATAAATTATGAATAATATCATGGACGAAGCCTGGAAAAGCTTTGCAAACCTCACAAGTAAGGTGATACTAAACGCCAGAGTTGGAAAGGTTCATGAACATGGTCAAACCATCACTTCAACTAGCAACTGTCAACAACTAATGCGATTTAAAACAACGACTCGGATTGATTAATAGAAAAGGCGTTGTCTTCCATCATTACAACGGTAGACCTTAACTTCTTTAGGAACAGAAAGTGAGCGAGTCTGGCTGGTAAGTTTTAATGCATTCCCCTTATAGCTCGGACCTTACTCCATTTAACTACTACTTATTCCGGTCACTACAAAACTCTCGTAATGGTTTCAAAGGAAGCTCGTAAAAATAGCTTCATTTATTTTTTCTTAGAACTAACTAGAATTAAATCTACATATTTTTTAGTTAGCTCTAACTCTCGAAAGATGTGTGTATAAATTTGACAACTGTCGGATCATTAGTTTGTGAATTATAACATTTTGAGTAAAGCAACTTTTATTATTGTGAAAAAAATGGATAAAAGAAATTTCGCGCTTTGGTAAAATATAACTTTTTGAAGGGAAAAAATACAGTTGAAGCAAAAACTTGACTTGATGCCGAGTTTTCGGACACTCACACAGGAAAATCAACCATCAAGGATTGGAATGCTAAGTTTAGCCGTGATGAAATGAGCACCGAAGACGGTGAACGCAGTGGACGCCCAAAAGAGGTTGTTACCGTCGAAAACATTAAAAACAAGTACATAAAATGATTTCGGATGACCGTAAATTGAAATTGAATAAAATAGCAGACACTCTAAATATATCAACTGGACGTGTACATCATATCATTCACGAATATTTAGGTATGAGAAAGCGCTGTGCAAACTGGGGGTCGCGCGAGCTCACTTTTGACCAAAAACAACGACGAGTTGATAATTCGGAGCAGTGTTGGAAAATATCACGATCAAGCGTATAAATAAATCCGAGTTTTTGCATCGATATCAGATAATGGATGAAACATGGCTCCATCATTTCACTCCGAAGTCCAATCGAAGGTTATCCGAGTGGACTGCACACGATGAACCCACTACAAAGCGTGGGAAAACGCAATAGACCGTTGACAAAGTTATGGCGTCTGTATGTTGGGATGCGCACGAAATAATTTTCATTGATTACCTTGAAAATAGAAGGACCATCAACAGGGTCTATTACATAGCGAAAAACCGAAAGTCACTGAAAAACGGCCACATTTGAAGAAAAAGAAAGTGCTACTTCAGCAAGAAAATGCACCGTGTCACAAGTCAGTGAAAACGATGGCAAAAATCCATGAATCGAGCCTCGAATTGCTTTCTCATCCACCGTATTCTCCAGATCTGGCCTCCAGTGACTATTTTCTGTTCTCAGATCTCAAAATAACGCTTGCTGGGAAGAAATTTTAGTCGAATGAAGAGGTGATCGCCAAAACTGAAGCAAAGGACAAATCGTACTACAAAAATGGTATCGAAAAGTTGGAGGGTCGCTATAATTAATGTATCACCCTTGAAGGGAATTATGTTGAATAAAAGAAAATAATTTTGCCAACATATTATCTTGAGCATAAAAAATATAAAATTATCGCATATTGAAACGTTAAATATTTAGAGAGAAAAATAAAAAGGTCACGTTAAATATAATTGACAAAAACTTGCCAAACAAACAAGACAAAAAGGGTTGATAAAAGAGTTCATTAGTAAATTGTTCAGGTATAACGAAGAAGTAGTTTTAATTAGGTTGGAACGATTCAGTTATTTAACAATCGGAAGCGGATCAGAGATCTTAGTTGAATAAAATATGCAATTAATTTATTGATATAATAATCAGTTCAGGTTGGAGAAGCCGAAAACAATAACACAAATGTGCCAAGCAACATAAATAAATAAATATTATAGCTATAAAGCTATAATATCTTACTAAAAATACAATTAATTTTTAATTTTTTAAGTCAAAAAATATTATTATTTAGTTTTTTCCATAATACCATCGATTCAGTATTTAAGGCGATATACTTTATATGTTTGCTGATGCTCTTTTATCTATTTATATTCGATATATTTCACAAGCTTTTAACCTGGAGGTATTCAATTATTTCTTAAGTTTGTTTTTTATTGCCAAACCCATCCAATCACACCAGCATCCAGCGGTGGTTAAGAGCCTCAATCCTACCCCAACCGCATCTGCTCTCTTCCGTCACAAATGTTAAACCAATCTGGATGTGTAAATGATGTATCCTAAATTTTTAAAATTACTGGGAGCGTGTGCATATTTATTTAAAATTCACACGAAAAAAAATTGAAATAAATTTAGGATACATCATTTACACAGTAGCTGTTATATAATTTATTCTGTTATATATTCTATGATGTAAAATTGTTTTACTTAGATATATTTTTAATTTTATGCTCTGGGTTTAAAATTAAACCTACATTCTTAAAATAGCAATTGATTTCGCTTTTATTGAACAAAGTTTTCTGAATAGTGATTGAGCACATAGTTTTAATTGTTATGATTACAATAGGCTTCTAAGACATAGAACTGCTATATAGCAATGCTTATGTTTAAAGAAACCTAATTTTATTCAATAATATTCTAATACGTTAACTAACAAATAATTTGTATTGAAATAGTTTCTACAAAACTATTCCCGCAACGGATACATCTGTAAAACGATGCCTTACCAAGCTTAATGTAGCTTAATGATTTAATATTCCTAAAATTGCCCCTCAAAACTAAAATATATACAAAAAATATAACAATAACTATAATAAAAAGCATACAAGATGCAGCATAGTATGTAACTCCTAATATTGCAGCATATCAAAAAATTAACCATAAATCACTATCAAACAGAAAATTGCGGAAAGAAGGGCATTACAAAAAACATGGCAATAAGAAAAAATAAAAGGAAACAAGAAAACGTTCAACAAGACTACCAAAGAACTAAAAGAGCTAATTAATAATAAACAAAACCAATAAATACATCATGCAGAAATTCCAAAATAAAGTTTATTAATTCAGCTTAATATCCCTCTGAAACCCCCGAGTGTAGACCAGAATACCAAAATACCTTGAAAGAGTGTTAGTACACCTGAAGCACTAGCTAAAGAGATCAATTAATGAACTGATTTTTGTATCATTAGACAATGTTAATTACCTAAGATACCTATTGCCCATTGGGCAGACTATGAAATGCTAGAATCATTAAAAAAATATATAGCTAACATGGAGGCTTTTTCATCCTATACATGTATGCTAATATATTTAAGGTCTACCTCTGTGTTTTGTTATAATTTTAACAATATGTTTAATCATTGATGTTATCATGAGTTTTACCTTTACACTGCCGTCTAGTTACAATTTTTTTAAGGTAAGTAAAGATGCTACTATCATCCATAGATAGCAAGTCATTCGAAAACGTAAAATTTATCTTGTAATAACAATTTTAGTTTACACATGATAAAAAGAGTTTCTCGGCATGTTTTAAAAATTATATACACAATGTACTGCGCGCACCTGTCTACTGAATGAAATAATCGGAGATCATAAAATGAAACTTATTAAACGTATTTCATTCAATGCCGTAACTTAATTTTGATTAGTTATATTTAATTTGTTTACTGCTTTTTTGTTCAACCCAGTCTAAATGATGTTCTAATATATAATTAAGTAGATTGAAAGTAACTAAAAATTTTTATTGAGAGTAAGTTGTTTGTAGGCAGTCGTTAAATGCAATAAGCAGTAATTTTTGACGCTTTTATAAAAAACTATGCCCATCTAAGCCATGTTTAATTGACCTGAAAGTGGGAGCAAGTTTTCCATTTTTAGTACATTCTCATTTGTTTGATAAGGCATGGCCAAATAATCTTATGTTCCAATTTTTTTTGTCGCTTGACGACAGGTCGTCATATGGAACGACGCGCGAGGTTAAGCAGTATTTCTTGAGTTAATTTATGTTTACAAAGGTTTGTTGAGCTAATAGAAAAATTTATTATTTAATAGAAAAAATTAACAGCAAACAGTGTTCTACAGTGTTTGTAGCCCTAATTTAAGAATTACTATGGAATAAGGGTATATTTATAAAAACAGGATTTATTTGAAAATTATAGTAAATGTAAAAATGAACAAAAAATGGCCGTATTTGTATATTTTAAAGTTTTTATTTTGCAAATATTTTATTAAGTTTAACAAAAAGTATAAGTTTAAATAACATTTCATTTACTGCGTTTTGTGATTTATTATTTCTTAGGATTTATATAACTCGCCTGACCAGATAAATTATGTAATAAAATGAATAAAATATACAAAAAATAATCTAAGTAAGATGCAACTAGAAAGACACAAATAATATAAATCAAAATATTAAAGCTTAAATTATAATAAATACGACTTATTTTAAAATAGTACTTAATCTAACACATTTTTCTAAAAGGAGACAACTGTACCCAAATATTTATCGACAGTAAGTTGTTGGATTGTATTTATTTACAATAAACTCTCCTCCACAACTCCTATGAGGTAGAGTTCTAGGCGTGTTTTTAAATTTTGTAATTTCCCTGTAAGACTAAACCACCTTTTGTAAGTTTTCATTAATTTTCCTGACTGATATCTACTCTTAAAAGTGAGATAAACAATAAAATAATATGTTGCGTTTTTGGTCAAACATATTTACCTTTCTGTTTGGTTGTTTAAAAGTATTATTGTATGCTGTATTTCCATCTTTCGTTTTTCATTTGAATAACCCTTTTGTTAAAATATCTGACGCATCACCTCCAGGTTCCTAACTATTTCAATTTGAAATACTTCAATCAATTGAAACTATGCTTTCTCGCCACTACTCTCATAAACACCAACGCGTAGCTGTGAAATCTGTTATTTCGCGATTAGACAACGGCGGTGATTAATATGTTGTACTATGTAGGTATACACAGAGGAATGGTTCAATGTATGTACAATGTTTGCAATGTGTGTGTATATTGACAAACAAGAAGGATGGATAAAACATGCACAGTGAGAGCAGTGAAATAAATTAGATTTGTAAGACAGTATATCATAAACATTAGGTGGGTGTAAAATTAACATAGACGTTTATATATAAGTTGGTATGATAAAACGGGACAGAACGGCTAAGGAATAAATATAATGAACAATAATTAGTTGATGATTAATACAAAAGATTTATGTTTATGTTAGGAGTTAAATCCTATAGACGTAATATTTTGTAAGAACCCCATTGGCCTATCATAACTATTACCTGTGAAAGTTATATAATCTGAATATTCGTTCAGAGGAAACTAGGCGGAGATATTTGCCTAGTAGGTCACGAACCGAGATATTTGGTTATGAATCAGAAGACATCAGTTGACTATGTGTGAAATGGCAGTGGCGTAGTCTAAATCAACTGAACTTCACCGCGTGGTAGCGGATAGGGCAAATGGGAAGGATGGTGATAAAGTCACACTTAACACTATAGGACTACCTAGCTTGAAGGACCCAATAATGCTGTGGGTAACTTCTGATGAAGGCCTTCATGATGAGGAGAAGATCTATATGCATGCATACATTGCTCAAAGGAAAGGATGAGGAAACAGCAGACTTGCTCATCGCTAGGAATACCTATATGTGAGGGGATCCACACAAGCGTTAAACAGTAGCCATCCAACAATACGGAACGCATGAGTATTAGAGATGCGGAAACAAGAATATGATCATATTTTTGTTTTAAAAAACACATTCATTTTATGAGTTATGGTCTATGAAAATTATCTAATGTTTATGAGATAGTAAGTGGCGGCAGCAGTGTAATGGAGGAATTCTAGGAATCCAAATCGGTCAGCTATCGGGATAGCAAAATTACCGTGGCAGAAATAAGTAACAGAGGATTTATAGCGGGAGATACAAAATCCTGCGGAGGAAGAACAAGTGGAAAGGCGACTTAATGCTCGCTCTAAGAGCCTTACCTCAAAGTTAGTGAATTGATATATATGTAAGTTTATTAAACGGATTTTTTACCATATCCTTATTTTGTTTCATATCAATGGGATTAATAACTTTTTAACATGTAATTTGCTTCATAGAATAAAAATAAATATGACTGTATAGGCAATCCTGAGGAAATGTTTTGTCAGGTCCAACAAAAGGTACCCCTACGATCTTCTTTTCAAACAACGTGTGATTTGCTCGTTTAAATTGTTAGAACCACCACAAAAGCATGTAATTGGTTCGCCTAAAGTGGGCGAATGCAATCATTTTTAAGTTTGTTGCTTCAGGTGGTTTTGTTTAATTTGCATTTTAAGTATTTAGAGTTAATTTAGACGCCATAAAATAGAAGAACATTTTCATTTTACGTTGTGACTATTCCCTGTGTTTAGTTTCGCTCTTTTCAAAGATTGGGTTGATAAAGTATTTGATATTAAATTATTTGAATTATGTAAGTAGTAACGTTATAATCGCTATCGTGCATATTTTAGTCAAAACAAAATAGTTTCTATGAGACCACTTTAAACTAACCAATCAACTGTCGTAAAATAGCGATGTCGGTGCCCCCAAGTATTGGACCTGCCGAAACATTTCCCTAGGTCCTCCTATAGAAGATTTACTCCCTTGATCAGCTTCATTAACCGAAAGATGCATTTAACACATTGACTGAAATGTCGCGGGCCTAACACATAGTTGCATTAGATTTATCGCATTCACCACTTTTTAAATTATTACTAACATTAAAAAATAAGCTGTTAAAATTTCATGATATTTTACTCAAAGTGCGTGAGTTACTATACTAAGACTGACACAACTTTTGTTATTTTCAAAACAATGGATCAAAAAAATTTTCGTGTTTTAATTTTACACTGCTTCTTGATGGCAAAAATTATTCATTCAAGCGATGCAATGGCTTGAAAAGTATTATAATGACTTCATCGTAAACAACAATAAAACGTTGGTTTGCTGACTTTAAACGTGGTCATAGAAACACCGATGATGTAGAACACAGTGAGGTGGTAACACCAGAAAACATAAAAAACAACAAAATCATTTTGAATGATCTATAAGTGAAATTGCGTGAGTTATCTAACGTCGTAAAGATATCAAAAGAATGTATTGATTTTATATTGCATGGGCATTTGACTATGAAAAAGTTCTGTTCAAAATAGGTACCGCGTTTGCTCACTGGTGACCAAAAATAAAAACATGTTGATGATTCTGAGCGGCATTTGGTCATATTTCAACGTAACAAACTGGATTTTTTTTGCGTCGATATGCAACAATGGACGAAACATAAATCCATCACTTTACTCCGGAATCAAAACGATCGTCATCTGAATGGAAAGCAACTGGTGAACCTCACCCAAAGCGCCCTAAAGCACAACAATCGGCTGGAAAGATTATGGACTATTTTGGGATGTGCGTGGTGTAATATCCATCGACTATCTTGAGAATGGAAATATCATCAACATGAATATTATTTAGCGTTATTGGAGAGTTTGAAGGCCAAAATTGCAAATAAACCACCGCATATGATAAAAAAAATTCTTTCATCAAGACAACGCGCAACAAGTCGCGTCTCACAAGTTAATCATAACAATGGTAAAACTACATGAATTGAACTTCGAATTGCTCCCACAGCCGCCGCATTTGCCATATTTAGCTCAAAAAAATGCTCACCAGTAAGATATTTCGCTCCAATGAAGAGGTTATCGCTGAAACACACGCCTATTTTGAGGTAAAAGATAAATCGTTCTACAAAAGTGGTATTGAACTGTAGAGCGGCGCTGGAATAATTGTGTGGCTCTTGATGGAGATTACGTTTATGAATAAAGCAAATTTTAAACAAACAAAAAAGTTTTCTTGGTTACGACCGGGACTTTTCAACCCATATTATTAAGCTTTTTTCCACACTAGTATCGGTAAGGTTCTAGACGCTTATGTAGTAGTATCCCCCGAAGGCCTAATCCACTTAATTAACAATTGTATATTTGAGTAATATATTTTACTTTCATTAGAGACCATATTTACATTTTACGCTTAGTTCTTGTTTCTTTCGATGCAATGTACCCTTGCAAAGTCATTATGATATTACTAAATTTCTCTTTAGTTTGTCCTGTTACTATCTGTTTACATCTCTCATGATAAAACTACATTTAATCACTGCATCCTCCTTAATGCGTTTGCCATATCTGCAAAACAGTTAATGTTATTTCTCGACTCATACATGTTAACCAGACGTTCATGTAGATTCTGAACAATAGCACACATGCTCATAAAACTTTCACACTCTATAGTACAAATTGAATCATAAACCAACATTCATAATGCAGAAATACTAGTCAGGTTAATAACCAAGCTGTTTATTTCCAATATATTAAAAACTTGTTAAGATTCTACCATTTTCCATTTTCTTCTTTAATGTGTCTGATCGAGCTCATACAAACCGAATGTGTTATTTTCGGCAATACCTCTTTCCATAAATCCAGACAGTTCTGATTTGAATATCCTTCCTCGACCTGAATATCTATTGTAATAATCCTTTTTAATACCCCATATCAACTCAATTGGATTAAAAATGCACTGATAGGTAGGGAGACATAATACTCTGTGGCCATAACATTTAGTAATCTGATCTACTATGTATATTTTCTCAGGCTTAATTCTAAAAAAGTAAATTACATAAAATGCAATTAAATATTTCATTTATATTTACCGAGTAATAATTTGAAATAGTTCATTCTTTAACATAATATCCTCAAAACTTATTTTATGTATTTTAAGCCATTCCTTATTGCCTGCATTCCTTGATTCGTCACCTGTTTCGCATAAACACGGTTTATTTTTGACGAATTTAAGGTTATATTGTTTTTAATTTTTTGAGATATTTTAGTGACCGTGTCCATACTAATATAAAGTGCAGCTGCAATGCGCAAAAAAATATTTTCAATAAAAACCGCGGCGATTTCAAATTTATTAAAATAAGCCTTAAAACGTTTTCCGGTTTATAACCCGTAATTATAATATTTTGAAGAATTTTCAGAAGTTTGGCAAACGCACAAATTTTGCAGGCTCATTCCGTTATACGCTCGAACTTCTCTAACAGCATTCTATCACTTTTTAAATAGAATAAAATGACAAGGAATTTACAACTTTAGACAGACATATATTGACACTCGCGTCACTGCTATTTTGAATTGACTCTAGCTGCCACTGAATTTATCTGGGTTAATTGACAACTTTCGAAAATCATACCCCGTATTTATGCGCCGATCTTGGTGCTGATACGATTTTTACATGTCTAGTCACTATCTAAATGACTTGTAAACAACCTATTCATCAAGAGATCAAAATGAAATTTTGGATATGTTTTTATGAAAGATTACTAGATTACGCCTTACGTTATTTGACAAATCTTGTGTTAGCTTAGGTACAACAACCATACAGCTTAAGGTAAATTGGGCCTTCATTACAATACATTGAAAAACATATATTATTCAACAAATGTATTACATTTAATCTTAATTGCGAATCTATAAATAGTAAATATATCATTTCATAATCATACTGTTTTTTATTCTATTTTTAATTTAATCACCTATTTTTTAAAGTGTAAATAACATTGCTCGATTGTTATATCTTCATTCATTAAAAAATATACTCGAACAAAGATCCGAAGAATATAGATTATTACTATTTTTTATAGATTAAAAGTGCAATTAATGTTGTTTGCTCATAATGCTGATACATTTCAATTTACTCAGTGCGAAAATGAATTATTTTGTATTTATAGACGCGTAAATACAAATATGTATTTTTTAAAATGAATGGTCCATGTAAGCCATTATATATGGAATATAACTTCCTTCAGTCATCAGTTATTCATCTAAAAATGTAGATCATCGCTAAAGAGGATTGTACCGCTCTGGCATCTATCGTCGGTATCAGTTGAGCTCTTTATGAGGAACCTTCCCAATGAAAACTTTAGCTCCCGGGGTATTTGCTCCCTTTTTGGTCATATTAGAACTAAAAAATATCTTGACCACCTCTTTATTTTCACAGATGGATTCAAGAGCAACGACTCTGTGGGCGCTGATTTTACTTCATCGTTATCAGAAGGGTAAAACTCCCCTCTCCATCGGGCATATTAATAGTTTGACTGTAAATAATAATCTATGAAGCTTTGAAAATTATACAAAACATATAAGACAATAATCTAATAGTAATCGCGTCTGATTCAATGAGCCCTTTGGAAAGTCTTAGATCAACTCAACTCATCAGTTTCGTGCTAGTTTTGGAAGAGAACAGTCCGAACAGACAGTGTCCAGTTCACCGAACCTACCTGCGCTTCCGTGAATTATCCGAAACTTTCTCTGAGACGGTCGATTCGTTATTACGCATCCGTCAAAAAAGACTTAAGCGCCGAAAAAACGCGTTTACAGACCAGGCAATGGTGTCATGCACGTCAGAGCCGCCATCGCTTCCTCACAACTATGCCAGCTTTCCTCAGATCGATGAATCATCTTCCGACAGCAGCCGAGAATTGCTCATCTAAGACTTACAAAGGCAAAATGAAGATCTGCGAAAACAGACAGCCGAAATGAAAATATTCCTCATTAAACAGACAGAAAAACAAAATCCTCAACACCACCGTAGCAGAATTTATGGAATCTCAAAAAGAAGCCATGGAAATGAAGACTGCCTCTGCCACAAACATCCAGATGACACCAGCTAAACACACACAATGGTCGGACCAAACTGAAGACCCAGATGATGGCTTCACCTTGGTGGGAAAAAGGAAGAGAGAAGCCATTACTCCACTTCGGTAAAGCCATCTGCCGAAGGCCATCAACAAGGCGAAACTGGCAACTGCTTCCAAACCAAAACCCAAGACGGTAGCCAAGTCACCACCGAATCGAGATCCAAGGCTAATGTACAGCCTACTATAACGAAATTCGCTACTATACTAGTGATCAAAGACATCACAGAGGGGACACGGCCAGCCAGTGCAAACAGCAGTTCAACTGCCAGCTTTTCGGACACTCCAGCTCGCATTGCCGAAGTTCGAGTCCTTGACGAAATAGACTCCAACCATCTTCCGGTCCTTCTCAAACTCGGGAACTGCGTCCCACTCGCAAAATTCAAGAAAAGACTGACTAGAAGAACTACCAATCTCCTCTCCTGGAATCCGATCCAATTCCGCAAATTAACACTCCAAAACAGCTAGTGGACGCCGTACTCTCTCTAAGTAAGTAAACCAACTCGTGATATTCAGTCTGCTCACGAATCTGCCACAGTTGAAATTTCATCGCAACCCCAACCGTGGGAAAATAACCTTCCCGCTTCTATTAAACGTGAAATCTGCATCAAAAATTGTTTATGCAGATTAGCTCGATTCACCCTCGAAGCTACAGACAAAAGGGAGGCGAACAGAGCATGCAAGGGAGTAAGGGTGACCGTCTCGACCTGGCGAGCGATGAAATGGAACTCATTTCTCGCGGACCAAAGACTGGATGGCCCCTCTTCTTTCTGGCGTGTCTCCAAATGCCTCGTGGGGAAGACGCACAATGTCATCGCCTCCAGAAGTCAACGGTTACAGGAAATTTCGCAGCCACTGACCAAGAAAAAGCCTCGCAGATACCTACGAGGCTCAGATGAAATGCCTCCCACCCGCAGAGAACACTAAACCAAAAGACAACGACACTGTCATCAACGAATCGAACTCCATCAAAAGATCAGTAACCCCAGCCTTTCTACTCAACCGTTTTGTATCTCCAAAGTCTCTACAGACTATGATCGGCAAACTTCAACCCAAAAAATCTCCAGGTTTCGATAGAATATCGATTACCCAGTTAAAGAAGCTCCCACATAAGCAGCTCGCGGAACAACATTATGGCAAACAACTGGCAAACATCATTAACTCTATCATGAGGCTGCAACATTTCCCGGCGTCTTGGAAACACGCACATACAGCGGTTATTCCCAAGAAAGGATTCATCTCCATTTGACTGCAGGCCCATCAGCCTTCTCAGTGCCATTTCAAAGCTTGCCTAGAGGGAAATACTCTACGCTCTCAACTCTTTCACAAAGGAAAACAACATTATTCCTGATGAACAATTTGGCTTTCGCGCTCACCACTCATCCGTCCATCAGGCTACTCGTCTGGCCGCACACATCCATCACGCTTTTGATCAATGTAGAAAGCTTGTAGCAGTCCTTCTGGGCCTAAGCAAAGCCTTCGACAAGGTATGGCATGACGGTTTGATCGCAAAATGCGTGTAGTTAGGTTTCTCAGAAGACCTAACCGCTCTCATAAAGTCCTATTTATCGGACAGATCTTTCCAAGTCAAGATCAGGAAAACACTTTCCAGTCGAAAACAAATCAATGCTGGCGTATCTCAAGGTTCCCCGCTGGCTCTAGCCTTATGTAATCTCTTTATTTCAGATCTGCCGATAAAAGAGTACATTGACGTCGCGTTTTATGCTGACGACACTGCTTTCTTTACGGCCGCCAGATTCGAAGTTACAATTCATGAACATTTACAGAAGCAGCTCGATCGTGCGGTTAAGTGGTTTAAATTCTGGAGGTTGCAAATCAACCCCCTGAAAATCCAGGCCATTATTTTCCATAAGAAGCGTTACGCATTGTGCGTCTCGCAACTTAAGATGGACACCCCAATAATTCCATGACTGAATAACGTCACTTACCTAGCTCTCCACTTCGACCGACGGTTCGGTTGGCATTCCCAAATCCAGAAAGCAATCCAGAAATGTTCGGGAATAGCAAGCCTACTATCTTCTCTGATCTGCCCTTCTAGCAGACTTCCCATCTCCATTAAATGCTTATTTTACAAGATGTTAATTCGGTCCGTACTCCTCTACGGATCTAATGTCTACTTCAAGTTCGTTGCACCGAACCAGACGAAACGGCTTCAATTTTTCAAAAGTAAGCTCCTCAGGAGAATCTTAAACGCTCCATGGTTTGTCAGAAATAATCAAATTCATAGGGAAACTGACACTCCAGAAATCAAGCATTTCATATGTCAATCATTCCACAAACAACAACTCAACTCAAGTTCTTCTGAAAACGCGCTTGGTCGCGAGCTGGTCGACATGCTAGGAGCTTAGAACCGCGTCACCGCTAACCTTCCCCCCTTTTTCAGGCTGAAACGATCTCATCCGTGGCTGCAGTCATAACATTTGCGCCCATACTATAGTATCCAGTCGTGTGTTAACTCAAGTTCGCGAATCAATAATATCGCCGGGTCCTCGTGCCCAATAACGGCTGCCCGATCAGCGGGTGCCATATATAAATTTAATGCAGTAGCAGTAGCGATCCACAGGGGTCAACTGTAAGGCGGTTTCGGTTGAGTGTATTAGTAAGCCCAGAGGCAGTCCACATAACCCGGTCCAACTTGTCACTCCAGGGCAAGTCTCCGCATCGCGTCATGCATTCCACCGCCTGGTTTTAGGCCAGAACAAAATAAATATTAAATTTGGTAAAAGTGGGAATAAACCCCAAATAGCCCATGAGGCTATCGGGTCATTAATAAATAAAGAGGATTGTTTTGTAATCCACTATGTACAACTCCAGCTTCCAAGAATAAGCTTATCAAGTCTGTGCCGATATTTCTGAAGGTGAAGATTATATGTTGTAATTAGTAACAATAAAACAACACTCAATATAATTAGAGTAGACGTTATTAATTAAAATTATTATACCTGATTTGTTAATCGATTGCTGAAGTGGAACGAACTTGTTAGGGATGTTGAAAGCCAATACTGTTAGATCAGCTTTCAACATCCCTATATATATAGAATATTATTGCTTCAGTTAATATACACAGCCAGCTGTCCTTTAATGAGTAATATTAGGGAACTGCATGTATTTTGGTCAGTGATATCTATTGATGAAAATAAAAAGTACCAATATAAACAATCTAACCTAGCTGCTAATTTCTTTGATTTTAACATTTCTCTACGTAAAATAACAGTTTTCCATTTACTACTATTATTTATTCAGTATATACTGACCCTAATCATGGATCTTTTAAAATTATATAATAGGCATTCAATACATTTGGTATTTGATGTGAACAGATCTGCTGCCAATGCGCATCAAATAATTTTAGAAATTTATGATGAGTTGCTTCTTGTTATCTCAATTGTAGGCTTTGGTTCCAACAAATTAAAAGTAATGATTTTGATGTTAATAATAAATAAAATCCGGAGAACTAAAAACTTTGAAGACAATGAATTGCTACTTTTATTGGGTTTTTCAAATGCACTTTAGTATGGCTCATTAACTAGTTATTACTAAACATACGCGATCTTAAGACTTTTATTTTTAAAACGAAAAACTTCTGCCCAAAAGTTATATTTATTAAAGACTGCAAGGGTGACATCGTAAAGCGTCACTTCCCATTGTTGCTAATTAGGCGAGACTTCGAATAATCTTCAATAAATATCGCCACAGTCGCGATGGGCCGTAAATGTACAAACCTGGGACAATGTTATTGATTGATTGATTTGTATTTATTCATTTTTTCAAGGCTGTATGTTGTGCCTTTCAACCAAAAGGTCGATTTCGCTACAGAAGTTTGTAAGGAATTCGCTCACTTTGCATTCAGACATCAACTATGCACTAGCAATAGCGCATCTTTCTAATGAAACTTCGTAGAAAAACATGTAGAACTTAACTTAAGCGTGTCATTTGAAAGAGCTCGAACTTACAGATGTCAGACTGCAACAACGTTGAAATCTCAGAGCCATACAGCAGATTGGAAGTTCGAAAGAGGCTAAAATCCACCTCTTGGTTGTAACGTTTCCTGTTTTCTACACGCATCGTTTTAGAGAAAAAGGAGCTTATGCGGCTTGGCCGATTCAAATTATTATTGATTTTTTCTCATATATTACTGATCTCAAGTCTCTGCATTCTTTTCTTTCATCACTTGGTAGACTCCAACGGTCTTACCACACCAATGATTTTAGTGCCGTTCTCAATTCGTCAATTATTGGCTGGTCTCTAAGTGTTCAGTACAACTTGAGATATTCACGTTTTTTCGTTCCAGTAGTTCTCATTCTTTTTCTTAATTTGTGGTATTTCTCGAGATCGATTGAATAATAATTAAACGCTTACATTTTACGCAATTACGCTTACATCGAACAAAACTGTAAGTTATTCAAAATATATTCTCATACAGCTGAATAAATTCCTCTTGAATTTCGCCATGCTAGCTGGTGAGTTGGAAGGTATTACAATGAATTACTACCAACTAAAAAGTTATTTAATAAGGCTATTTTTTAAATTAACTTTGTTAACTTAAATTTACTAGTATGTTTTGTTGTACTTAATAGACAACCAAGACGAGTACGGGACTGATTTATTAATTGTATTTCCCAAATTAAAATAAAACTAAACTAAAGTTAAAAATACGTACATACTATATAATTTCGTGTGGTTTAGTTCGCTTCAATCTTCTGATTCCCTGCATGAATGAGGCAAACGTAAACCATTGTTATTCAATTCTATATAACCAAACTTTAATAAAATGTGTTCCCAGTCAGTTCTAGCTGTGCAGTGAAGTCTTCAACCAGAATAGATAGTCAGTTGCTGGAATAAAATAGATGGGCATATCTAGATACAATACCGTACCGTGAACTGTGAGAACTGCTACGCGATTTGATTGAAGCCAAACAGCAATAACACTAGAGAAGTCGTTCTTTTGTCGACCGGGAAATCGAGTCCCCCTGAATAACCACTCACTGCCAGAGTAAATCAAGCTTAACATATCTACGATAGTCGGTAATTATTAGACATTACCCAATCATGCGTAGCTTGGAGAAAGCAGAAACACTGCTTTTACCTTTTGCCAATTTTGATGCAATAATCTCCTTCTGTGCAATATAATATCCTATCTCTACATCAAATATAGAGCCTTTTCCTTGAAGACGAAAACTTCGGTGTTTTTCTAGTAATCCACTCACCATCATCAATACATAGTCGGCTCTTTGGAAGAATGTCTAGTTCTTTTCTTCGTCTTCTGATAGCTCAGCAGCAGCTGTTGGTGCCGCAATAATTCGAATATTCGCCACCAAATCTCGCCACAACTGGCAATCGGCCGCAGCTGTTCTGACCTAGGACAATGTCAGTCTATTTTTCAGATCGTTTTCGGAGCTGTTTGCTGTGTCTTCAGCCTAAAAGGTCAATTTTTCCACAGAAGGTTATGAGGTCATTATGAGACAGTCAACAAAACATTATAATCTGCGTCTCTAAATTTGTTTCTCAACTGTGTTCTGATTGTCGCATCTTAAATGAATGACACCATTTGTAACACGGTATCGGAAAGGAATATGTATATTTTGCCTTAAGAATCGAATTTGAAAGATTTAAAGAAGAAATGGCATGATAACTGTTCCAAAGAAGCGGATTTTAGCCTTCTTCCCTTCAACACGCCATCTTGGAAAAACAGAAAATCATGCATTCAGGAAAAATACCAAAAGATGTGACCTCCTACCGACCTATAAGTTTATTACCGATAATCTCGAAAGTTTTCGAGAAATTATACATAAAGAAGCTAAACTATATAATAGAAAAAAGAAAAATTATTCCAGAACATCAGTTAGGCTTTCGCAATAAGCATGGGACTATAGAACAAGTGCATAGACTTGTAAACAAAATAAACACTGACCTAAATGCCAAAAGATATTGTTCGGCCGCTTTTCTAGACATATCTCAGGCTTTTGACAAAGTATGGCATACGGGCTTGCAGATTAAACTAAAGAAACTTCTCCCTCGTCCGGACTATCAGTTACTAAAGTCCTATCTCACTGATAGACATTTTATTGTAAATCAAGGCAATGAACATACCGAATTAAATCCCATATATTCAGGAGTTCCGCAAGGTAGTGTACTGGGTCCAGTACTGTATCTTCTGTATACGGCCGATATGTCCACCACAAAAATAACTACTGTGGCAACATACGCAGACGACACAGCAATATTAGAATCCCATGAAGATCCAATCACAGCATCAACAAACCTACAAACCCACCTAGAGCAAATACAATTATGGTTGAAGACATGACGCATTAAAGCCAATGAAACAAAATCCACGCATGTAACGTTTACCCTACGTAGAAGAACATGTCCACCAGTGAATATCAATCATCATCAACTCACCCAAGCAGAGCATGTTAAATATCTTGGTATGCACTTAGATCGACGCCTAACCTGGAAGAAGCATATATTCTCTAAACGGAAACAACTTGGACTTAAATTGTATCAAATGTATTGGCTCATCGGGCGCAAATCCAAGTTATCATTAGATAACAAGGTATTGCTGTATGAGTCTATACTCAAACCCATTTGGTCATATGGAATCCAATAATGTGTTGTTGGTGCTCCGTACTATATTTTAAATAAAGTGATACAACGCGATATTCCTCTAGAACCCATAAGGAGTGTAATTCAATGTGTTTGTGTGAAGTACTTCGAAAGAGTATCGGTGCATCCCAATGTACTCGCTAATCAGCTAAATATGCGACGCGATAGTGAAGTGAGTAAACTAAAACGTTTAACACCACCTGATCTAATGACTGGACATATGTAGAATAAGACTAATTAATTAAGATAATATTTAATACAGAAGATTGTTTAATGAAGTGACTTTCTACATGCCATGTATATATAATATAGACATAAGAAATACTTATTGCCAATAGGGCAGATTGTGGAATCACGAAGAGTAATAAAAATAAATCTTTTAGTGAGTTCCTTATTTATTTTATTAAGTGTTACAATGGGTAAACCAAGTAAAGGTGCAGCCTGTATGAGGAAAAATTGGATTAAAGATACAATAATTAAAAATAAGGAACGCTTCAGACCCTGGGGTCCACTACCTAGCCTAAGAGTTCTAATGAGAAATGTTCTAACCAAACTAGAACAACAACAAAAAGTTGTGGCCAACGCCGGGAATCGAATCCACGACCTCCGTGTGTGAGCTGAACGTTCTAACTATTACACCGTAGAAAGAGCGGCCTACAGTATTTGTACGACTTGTCATATGATATTGTTAGTGCGCAAAAAGCAAACAATGGTCTTTGTACTGAACGACTTCCGATTTTCCGTCACATCAGCTCAGCCATAACTTTATATATAACTATCTGATTATTTTAGATAAAAAAATATGTGAAAACTGTATCGCCTCAACAGATCCTGACTTGGTTCCATTGGGAACTAAAGAATTTTAACAATCGGTCCATAATTGAAGCAGAAATCGGCGTAAAAAAAATAAATAAATAAATAAATCTCCTCCTTTTTGAAGTTGATTAAAAAACAGCACCACCGCCTCGTATGTTGATGATCGCTTCCCACAAATAGTGCCTAACAGCCACAAAGCAAGCGCGTGATCAATTCGGCAACATTAAAACCAATAATTGTGCTGTATGGTAACTTTTTGGTTCAAAAAAGTTATTTTCCATCAAGAACACCGACTTGCTCTGCTAAAAAACATTATTAAAATCAATAAATAGCAACGCAATGAATGAAATATCAATTGTTTCGACAACAAGTTGATTGACAATATCTAGATCCTTCTAGCTTAGATTATTTCAAAAAATATATTCAAAACAACACCAGGTATTTGACGTTTTTTCGGCGAATAGACGTTTGGAACTGTAAACAAATACGTAGCCATATGTTATCAGATTTTTATAGGATGAGATTAAACTAAGCTAATTAAATTACAACTAAATTGTTTAACATATACAGTAGTTTATGACTTTATGACGTTTCTATTTATTTTATTTATTTATTATTTTTAAAGACCATCAGCCTCTTGGGCTATTTAGGGTCGAGTTGCAATGTAGTCTTTAAATAAAGTATGCAAAATAATGACATTTAAGTTAAAATAATAAACAATACAAATTGCAATAGAGGAGAATCACAGGAGCTGTATCAATGCCGCGGCCGTTAAAAAGTTGATAAACATGTCCAAATGCTTGGGTTGGACCAGTTGCTCTAATGTCCTTGGCTTCTCGAGTTGCTGTCTCAGTACTTCAAGCTTTCCACAGTCCAGAAGGATGTGCTTGGCGCTCTGTTGTATTTGACATTCATCACATTGTGGAGGGTCTCTTCCTTTTTTACAAATGCTCCTGAGTTAGTCTGCTATGTCCTGTTCGCAGCCGAGCGAGGATGCTCAGTTGGAACCTACTAAAGTTTAATACTTAGGAATTAATATTAGGAGATTGATGAAAGACCCTCTTGATCTCCCACAACTTGTTATTTTCAATAAGGAGATTCCAATTTAGTTGATCCAGTTTTTCGTAGAGTCCCTATGTGTGTCTTAACGTCTTCCTTACTAAATAGAACGCATAGTTTAATTGAATCTTCCTTTCCGCTCGTCTGACTATCTGGCTCTTTCGTTACCGGAAATTCGCCTGTGAAAGGGAACCCAGAGATAATTTATCCTTACTCCCCTCCTCTCCAGTGCTGTATGTAGCTCTCTGATAGCTATAACTAGAGGGTGGACGTCTTTACTGAAATCAGAGTATCCAAAGAACTCATTGAGTCCGATATTATAAGTATTGGTACGCCTATTAATGACCTATCCAGGGCAGATAGGGCCTTGTAAATGGCTAAAAGCTCCGCAGAAAATATGCTAGTAATAGTAGGAAACCAAAAGTGCTCCTCCAATAGACCTGAAGTAATCGCTGCTGATTTCGCGGCGTCGGCGAAATCTTCCTGTTTAGAACCATTCGTGTAAATGGCGAGGTGATTTGGGTAATTCTCCACAAGTGTCTGGGCGAAGAGCTGTTTTACTATGGAGGAGCTAATATATTCTTTATTTAGTACCTTCATGGATAGGTCTATGAATATATTGGAGTACTGCCAGGGTGGTATTGCCGCAGTTCTGTTGACTGCAGCAGGGATTGTTGCTTTAGTCGATTGCAAGTCATTCCTGAATGAAATACTCTCGCCGTGAACAAAGTGATGAAATTTCTGCCTCACTTTGAAGGCTCTCATCCGGACTGGTGTGGTATGCTCCCAGTATAATCCTCAAGGCAGCATTCTGTACTCGGTCAAGTCTCGTAACATATGAGGGAGCTGCAGTGATATAACATTGACTTCCATAATTCAGCTTACTTCTAATTAGTGTCTTATATGTGTTACTCAGTGAAATTCTATGAGCACCCCAATAGTGATTAGAAAGATTATTCAATAATCGTATATCTGTCATATATTCTCACTTTATGTAGTTTATGTGAGAGGTCCAATTTTGTGATTAAATCTCAATTCAAAGAATCTATGTTCCAGTTAAATTATTAACTTACTATCCATCGTCAGTGCAACCATCCGTGGGCAATTTCTTCGTCTGCAAAAATGGACATTTACGGACTTTTCGGCAGAGAATTTTAGTCCGTTTTGATTGGCCCAATTTGAATTCTATTGAGGCAATTCTGTAGAAGATGCTGGCTATATTTATTTTTATTATTATTTAATTAATATATTGTTACTAGTCGTTTCCGTCTAACCTACAATTTGTCTTTATGGTAACTTAAATCTAGGTATATAACTAGGAGGACCCATCGGCCCTATCTCAGTCTCTGGTGAAATACTGTTTATACAGGTCACTGCTGAATTTTTTAATATATGCACCTCACTACACAACACTACACAAGATCAGATGGTTTGATTCTTTTGAGTCTGTGTCCTGTTCTGGTGGTATCCAATAGTTGTAATATTTCAATATTCGTATGAGAATGGAGTCTTTCCTCATGCCCCCTTGCAATTATCTTGATTTCTTGACTGACTGTGGGTATGTGAAGGTCTCGATGTAGATAATCAGTCCTATAGTATTTGGGTGCACCCACAATACTTCTCAGGACTTTGTCTAACTCTCTTCTTCCAGTACTTCTCTATGATCGGTTTTATTCTTTTCAACAGAAGTTTTTCAAAAACCTTACATATTAGTGCTAGCAGTGATATAGGTCTATAGGCTTTTATTTCATTTGCTGTCTTCCCAGATTTTGGGATCATTATAATTTCCACTATGTTCCAAATGTCTGGGACATGTTTTCATCTAAATGCGGTATTGATCAAGTTGGTGAGTTTTATAATTCCGTTTCTTGGTAGTTTTTGCAGTAATTCTCCTGTTATTAAATCGTAGCCTGGTGATTTCCTGGGGTTAATGTCAGTTTTAATAACTTTGGTTAACTCTTTCGGCGTCACTAATTCAATCATCGAATTTTCAACTTCTATGTCGGTATATTATGTTCAATATTAGTTTCGTTTGGTTTGAAAGTTTTTTTCTAGATATTCAGCAAATGCTTCTGCTTTTTGGTGATTGTCACGTGCCCAATTTCCACATAGGTCTCTTATAGGTGGACTGTCTAGACATGAGCGCTTTAAATATTTTGTGGCTTTCCAGAGTGAGTAATCAGTTTCTTTATCATCTGTTAAATTTCTCAGATAGTCATTTATGGTTTTGTTTTTAATTTCCAGTATTTGTTTTTTAAGTCTTTGGGTTATATTGTTTAAACTATTTTTATTTTCAGGTATTCTGTTTTGTTGCCATTTTTTTCGTAATTTACGTTTTTCAGCTACCATTTCCTTCACTTCTTTTGGATAATTAATTCCTTTAGTTGTACTCTTAATTTGCAGCTTGCTGAATATCTACTACGAATTTTTCTGCTTCAAAATTTAATTCTTCAGTTATCTTGAGGGATATATTTAGTTGAATTCGTTTGTTCAATTCTTCAGCAAATCCTTGCCAGTCTGTTCTCTTGTCTGTTAACGTTGGGTTTCTTTCTTTTCTTATTATATTTTCGGTCAACGTCAGAATCACTGGAGTATGATCTGAACTTCAAAATTTTCTTGGACTTTTATATAGTTGGATGTTATGTTTCTTACTATGAAGGAATCTAACAGGTCCGGAGGTTTCTCTTGATCAGTTGGCCAATAAGTTGCAGTTCTTTGCCTTTATTTGTTGTCATTCTGAATCCCCATCTTGTATTTTTTGCATTAAAATCACCTCCAATTATAAATTTTTCTCCCAGGTTGCTTAAGACATTCAAATAATTTTCCTTTTTTTCATTGTATCTTGGAGGACAATAAATGGCGGCTATTGTAACCTTGTATCTGCTTGATTTAATAGTTATTGCTGTTACCTGATTTTCTGCTGTACTGAGCCCGGGTTCTTGATGGTGAAAAATGTTCTTTTTTATTATTATTACACTTCCTCCTCTTGCGGTGTTAGCTGGATGTATGGTATGATAGAATGTATATCCTCTAAATTTTATAAAGGACTCTTTTGTTAAATGGGTTTCGGATATTACAGCTGCTTAGCTAAATTTCTGGCCATAAAATATGAGATTTTTTCCTGTACCTTAATTTTTTGTATTAAAAATTCTTCTTTATAAACAGGGCATCCCGTATATCTTGGAGAGTGCTCCTGTCCACAATTTACACAATGAGTCGGTGGGGAACATTCATTTTCCCATGCGCATTTTCCCAACAGGAGGGATAAGTAGGTGCATACGTGCAGTTCATAGACACACGTCCAAATCTCTGACACTGGTGACATCTCATTGGATTCGGAATGTACTGCCTAACTCTCAGACTAAGATATCCCGCTTTGATCCTATCGGAGATACGATCTTTTGTGAAGGTAAGGATGAAACTGTTGGTTTCTACGTTGTCTCCATTCTTTCTCGAAACAATCCGCTTGACCGATGTTGCTCCCTGCGATGTAAGACTGCAAAATTTCTTTATCCTTGCACATAGACAAGTCCCTACTTGATATCACGCTTTTACAGAAGTTCAGTGTGGTATGTGGGGCAACAGTTACTTCTATATTATGCAGCTTTTTAAGTTTTAAAATTTTCTGTGATTGCCTAGAATTAGCTACCATTACGAGTATAGTTCCATTTCTTAACTTTTTCACAGACTTCAACTTGCCCACTGCAGATAATAATTCTTTGTGCATAATAAACGGAGATAGACCTTTCATTAGATCACTCTCTGAAATTATTACAAAGTATCTATCATAATCTTCCTGCGTATATCTGTCTAAAAATTCTATCTCTCTCCTGGGTCTTTTTAGACCTATGTTCTGAGTGCCAGTAGTAGTTACCTGCATTCCGGCCTGGTCAGCTACCGGAAGTGCTGCGCAATCGACGGCTAACGGTCGAGCGGGGCCTGCGCGACCACCCACGGTCTCGACCGGTACTGGGGTTCCAAATCCCTACACCGTAATTTTGTTTTTTATTTTATGTACTTCCGTAATGTACATGCAGGGGACGTTACAAAAACACCACATAACTGGCGCCTAATAGGCTACTACCATCCAAAATTTAATTAGAAGCGATTTTAACGAAAGCAAGTGTCCTCCGCGTACCTCCCGTATCTTTGGTTCATTTGTTTCTATGGAGGAACTTTGAAAAGTCGTCTAGTCATAAATTATGTACGCCATCTGCAAAGGTAATGTCTATAGTAAGCTATTTCCGCTACTTCGCTAGAAATATTAAACTGTCAATTCCCTTGAAGACCACCCTGTAAAAAATGTTGGTTAGATGAGTTGGCATGCGTGGCTCAGTATATCTCCGATAGATAGTTTGGTCAACTGAAGATCTTTCTGTCCAATAAGTTCGTGCGCTACTCAACGCTGCTTGGTTTACTTAACATCAGCACACACATAGAGTCAAACATTCCATTTGTGAGGAGCTTCACAAATATGCTCTCCCTTGGCACTTTACATTCCTATTCCTATTCCAACCCCTTGAGTAGGGATCTGCCACCCGTAACCTGCGTTTGATAAGTCCAACTATGATGGTTCCAGACGTATCACAGGTGCAAGATCTTTGTCACCTGCAAAATACCTAACTCTCAGGATCATTTTTAACCTATTGGAGGCCCTGGCCACAATATGATTGTGAGCTCCCCTATGACCTCGATCGAGCAATATTTTGTCAGAGTATATAATGTTCTAGAATGTTTTATATTTACAGTAACATTAAATGAACATATAAGCTAATATAATCCACAAAAGTAAATGTTTTGGTATTTACAGACTAACGCTTAAAAATCTATGTGGGTTTAAAAGGTGCTCTTCTAGATTTGAGTTGGGCAAAATCGTTAATCACTTCTTCAAAATATATATTGTTGAATATATAATATCATATATTATATCATATTATATGGACATCGGCGACAAACTGATTCATCTCTTTTGAAACATTGTACTTGTTAGATCATTTTTGATTATTTTTTGTTTGGAGAGGATTTCTTTCAAAAGACCATATATTTTCGATATACTACCAGTTGCCTCATTTTCATCATGACAGTTTTCCAGTATTCTATTAAATGCACTCATTCCATTTCCAACTCTTTCTTATTATCATCTTCATAACAAATTTCAGTAAATTCTGTCCTTCATCAAGTCAAGTCCTTTTCTATGTATATTTCCAAACTTCCATTCTATAATTTGTTTCTAAAGTTTTTTCTTTTACCAGATTGACCAGCTAGAACCGAATGGTCTTCGGCTGATGTCTCTTCAGGTTCGGGGAATGATTGTTTTGCGGGCGACAGAGACCCTGGGTTACCACTAGGACTGTCGTAATTTGTTATACCTTTACCACACCTTTGCTCCGTTGAGGCAGATTGGACGGACTAGCATTTTATGCAGTGTCGCTTTCTGTGGGATTGGAATTTCTGGAGCCATGGGATAGGGACTTTATCGATTTGGAGGGGATAGGCGCGGAACTCCTTCTTGCGATGGAAAAGAATAGCCTGAGTTTTGCTCGGGTTTATCTGTAGCCGCCAGAATTTGTACCACGCTATCGCTTGGTTCAGCTGTACTTGGAGTCTGTTGCGAATAGCGTCGGGACAGTAACCGATTGTGAAGAAAGCGATATAATGTGCATAAAATGCTGTGTGGGAAAGTTTGTAGAGCGGGAAATCAGCCATATAAAGGTTGAATAGTGCTGGGGGCTAGTGGAGCACCTTGCGGGACTTCTGCGGAAATTTGTTTATGAGAGAAGACTGCTTCACCGATCTTCACTTGAAAGGACCTACAGTCCAGGTATGAATCTATTAGGGATATTAGGTTATTCGGTAGACTTAGCTGTTTCGCTTTAAATATTAGACCATGGTGCCATACTTGATCGAAAGCTTTGGAGACATCTAAGAAGATGGCTCCAGTTTTTCGCCCTTTTATCAGTGCCTAGCGGATAGTTACTGCGACGCGGGCAGCTTGATGGAGACATGAGTGTTTGGCACGGAAACCGAATTGTTCTTTCGGGATTATATGATGTGCATATGTAAAATCGTTTAAAGCATTTAATATCGCTTTTTCGGCAAGTTTGGAGAGTGAACTAATCAGGCTGATGGGCTTGTAGTCAGCTGGATTGGACTTGGCATTTTTTTAGGAATGACAGCCATAAGCGCATGTTTCCAGATCTTTGTGAAATGCTTTAACCTCAGGATGGAGTTGACAATGTTAGCAAGTTCAGATAGTTGCTTGCTAGTGAGGTTTTTTAGATGGTGTCCTGTACATGGCACAAAGACGGTTATTTCACATTTCTCATTGATTCTTATTTGTAGACATATTTGAAGAATTGTCGTAGTAATTGTCCTCTGCAATACTTTATGGACGTATTTTGAGTGTCTAGTGAAGTCAAGATCATTCCCGATAAATACTCAAGTTAGTTGTTCAACATGAGACAGATCTGGTGTACTCCCAACGCTAATGGATTTATCAGCTATCTTATTTATCAACGAATATGTATAATGAGTTTATTGACGTAATGGGAAAACAGGTTCTAAATCTTTAAACTGATCTACAAGCAATTCTTTTAAAGCAATTCTTCGCTAGACGAATCTATGTCTTCAACTTTATGCAAAAATAAAATCAGGCAAACAACACCAAAAAACAAGAACTGTAATGTTTATGTGTAATTGTTACATATCTTTTTAATAGTCTATATATAGTTGAATCTATATTAATTTATAAGTAAATTATACTACTACACTCATTTAACTAAAATTCTCAGTCATATTTTGTCAACAAATACCATATGCTTAACACAATTAATTGTCTAAAGCATTCTCAATAGGACGTTGAAATCAGAAAAATGAAAATTAGGTGTTGTTCGTTTTGGTTGATTAGAAAAGTCAATAGAGTTTCAAAGGTAATTTCACATAGATTTTCATAGCAAATGTAGAAATTGAAAATTGGTCATTGAATTGAATTGTTCGATAAATTAAATTGAATGCAAATGTGTCATTCAAATCTTAACTTATATTGAAATTCGTTTTCGTTTTAATATTAAATCCTTCTTTCATTTACCTCATTATTTTATCGCCATTCATACTTAACGCGTCCTATGGTAATCAAAAGGCACACAACTTGGTTACAACTTTAAACATGGGAGATCGCCTTCTCTATGTCTTATTTTATAATTTAACAGTTGGAATGATTTTAGTGAAACAACACTTGTCATTTTCAAAACATTGTTCTGAACAAAAGTAATGCTCAAATTGCAGTCCAGCTCTTGCTTCGCAGTGCCTAATGGCTGTTTGTAAGCTTTAAAATAATTCTGTCAGTAAGTTTCGCCCAAATAAACTACATATTTTCTACGGAAAAAGAATTTAAAAATTAGTTGAGAGATTGAATTTATGACCCTTGAAGGAAAGTATCTTGGTGAATAAAGATGAATTTTGTTGAAAAGTGTATTTGTCTTTATTTAAAATCAGATAAAATCTATTCTATTGCGTTATCTCATTTCCAACACAGAATTTATTGAAAAACCTATTACTTTAATACTATAAATACTATAAAATTGTATAAAGCCAATAAACCGAAAATTGAAACATTATCTTTATAAAAATTATGAAACCATTTTGTCAAAAATTAAAAGGTAAACAAACTGTTTTTACTTTGTTATAATATCTCTCTTATCTCTTGAACATCAGACTTAACAAATCGGAAGATTCAAATATTTGCAAAGATTGAATCATATCTGATGAGGAAAACATACGATATTTAACAAAACATCTGATGTAAGGAAATATAATGTTAGAACCGATTTTGTAGAATCGATTTGGTGAAGGTGTTTGGGCAATTAAAACACTGGATTCTGGAGTCGCTCTCTATTTATTTCTTCAAATAGCTCGGTCAAAGCCCCAACACAGAATGAATCAAGATGGCGGGATCTTCATCCTGTTCGGATGGCTTTAACACGAGCATACGCCGTAGCGTTCATTATAATTTACAGGAAACTATTTTAATATCGACTTATGCAACCATATATACATGAGGACGTCACATGTAGGCGCATCCACCCAATTATTTATATATCCAACAATAACCTTGCAAATCCATGAATTGTATTTTGAAGATTTTGAAATTTTAATCAAACAAAAAAGCAAATAAAAAAGCAGAAAACATAATTATTAAAGAAAAAATAATTTCATAGAAAAGTAAAATAGTACATAAAAAAACAAAAGCGAAACAAAAGAATTTAATTTAAATTAAATAAGAATATTACTTAACGATATTGGAGGAAAAATATGTATTAAAGTATTTTTATTTTATACATTTTTCGTTCAAAAGTGGATTTATGTTGAAATGGAATGAAAATTGTGTTTGAGGAATGACATTATTTTTTATTTGAAATTAATATAATATTTTTTAAAGTTCTACTGCGATTACAAATTTTCAGTTACTCTATCATACATCATACATATCATACATACATCCAATTGAATTTGAACAGTGGCCTGAGTTATAATGATTGCGATTTTTTGGCGTTACACTGTGCTTCAAAAAAGTCTAAAAGAAAAAATTTAGGGGATTAAATAGCATGACCCCGGTGGTCAAATCAGGTGTCTATAATATCTCTTTTACGCAGAATGTAAATGAGCTGTGCTGTAAGAATTACAAGTTATCTGCAAAAGTTGAGTTCTTGTGAACAGCGACAATTGCATTGTCTCGAGTTCTCCCGTATATTAAGTACTAATATCAATACCATTTTACGTTTTCTTTGGAATAAGAACACAGTAGGTGGAATATTCAAAATAAATGAACGCGATTGACGTGCTCATCGCGTTACCAGCCAGGCCACATCTTTGCCTTTAATTCCTATTCACTCCTCATGATACTATTAGGCTATTGCATGCATCAACGACATCTGTTCGTGTAAAACTGTAAAACAACCCAATCTAACTGTTAAATTCGATAATTTTAAATTACTGCCTTTCGTTTAGTAGTATTGGGATATTCAGTATAACAGGTCAATTGGAAAAGTCCCTGCCCTGACCCTAACCTGATCCCTAACCCTCAAAAGCTGACAGCTGTCCGATCATTAGTTTGTGAATTATAGCATTTTGAGTGAAGCAACTTTTGTTATTGTGAAAAAAATGGATAAAAAAGAAATTCGCGTGTTGATAAAATATTGCTTTTTGAAGGGAAAAATACAGTTGAAGCAAAAACTTGGCTTGATGACGAGTTTCCGGACTACTGGCCCCGTAAAATCAACTATCAAGGATTGGTATGTAAATGCTAAATGTAGACGTGGTGAAATGAGCCCCGAACACGGTGAACGCAGTGGACGTCCAAAAGAGGTTGTTAACGACGAAAACATTTTAAAAAATCCACAAAATGATTTTGAATGACCGTAAATTACTTGATTTAAATAAATATTGAAATTGAAATAAATGACCCACTCTAAAGATATTAACTTAACGTGTACATCATATCATTCACGAATATGTGTGTATTAGAAAGCTCTGTGCAAAGTGGGTGCCGCTCGAGCTCACTTTTGGTCAAAAAAAAAAACGACGAGTTGATGATTCGGAGATGATCAAGCGTAATAAACCCGAGTTTTGCGTCGATATGTGACAATGGATGAAACATGGCTCCATCATTTCACTCTGAAGTCCAATCGACAGTCATCCGAGTAGACGATGCACACTATGAACCCGCCCCAAAAAGTGGGAAAACGCTACAGTCGGCTGGCAAGGTTATGGCGTCTGTATTTTGGGATGCGCATGGAGTAATTTTCATTGACTACCTTGAAAAAGGAAGGACCATCAGCAGCGACTATTACATAGCGTTATTGAACAGTTTGAAGGACGAAATCGCCGAAAAACGGCCGCGTTTGAAGAAAAAGAAGGTGCCGCTTCACCAAGATAATGCAACGTGTCACAAGTCAATGAAAACGATGGAAAAAATCCATGAATTGAGCTTCGAATTGCTTCCTCATCCACCGTATTCTCCAGATCTGGCTACCAGTAACTATTTCTTGTTCTCAGATCTCAAAAGCATGCTCGCTGGGAGGAAATTTTCGCCGAATAAAGAGGCCTATTTTAAAGCAAAGGAAAAGTCGTACTACAAAAATGGTATCGAAAAGTTGGAGGGTCGCTATAATCAGTATCACCCTTGAAGGAAATTATGTTGAATAAAAAAAATAATTTTGCCAAAAAAATGTAGGTCTTTTCAATCTACCTGGAAATATCTTTCTCCATCTTCAGACATTGGGTTTATTGGCCACAAATATCTGAACTCTCCGATTGCATTTGTTCTTTTCTCCTTGCTGTTGAAAGGGGACTGTTTGCTGTAGCTACCACACGAATTGAATCAAAATGTCACTTCGAACCGTTTCAACATAGTTTCATTGCTTGTTAGATAAAAAATCCTGGAGATTATTGTGTTACTGGTCGTGAACAGTGAATCTACTGCCACAATCTCAATTGCAAAAAGTTATGGGTTAATCCGGGATAGCCAATCACATCTCGAATGTAAAGTTCTGCAGTATCCAATGTACTATTCATATAAAGCTCCTTCTAATTAGCCCTTCTTCAGATCAATGCTGGCTTGGCTGGCACTCGACTTAGGAATTCTGAAGAAGTTCGAAAAATGGAGGAATTATTAAATCGTGAATTATGAGAAAAAGTTGTGCAAAATATTTTGATTAATATATGGTATATCAATTTTTCTCAATAAATAACTTTCTAAAGTAAAAATGTTCAGAATATATCAATTCTCAATATTATTTAAGGCGTTTCTTAATAAAGCAAGTTTAGAAAATATCTGTAAGTAATGAAACTAATATGTAAAAGCTAGTCCTCAAATCGCCAAACTGGAGATCAAAAAAAATTGTTCTGGAGTGTCTGCTAGATTATCTGTATGTATATGAAAACAATCATAACTGATGAAACGAAAATTTAAAACTGGATATAAAATTGGATATATATATATATATAATAATATATATAATAATAATATATATAATAATAATATATATATATATATATAATATATATATATATATATATATATATATATATATATATATATATATATAATGTATATATAATTAGTTATTATATATAATTAATTAGATATGTGGATTGTAAAAAGTAACAATAAAAACAACCATATGTATAATATATGATTTATTTGCATATAATGGCAGAATAAACCAGTAAAAGATAAATAACATTAAGGACGGATAAACATTACATGTTTTTCAAAAAAAAAAGCTTTACAGCATTTCTAAAGAATTGTATTAATATCTACGGTTTTCTAAAGGAACTCCATCCAAAACCCGACCATAATATAAAAATGGAATTAATACAGGTACCTGTCTAATATCTACAGAGCTTAGAAAAGCTTAACCAGTATTTATAAAACATGATGCCGGATCTATTAAATGCCGCAATAATTTATGGTACATCGTTTACGATCTCTAATATAGATAGGCTTAGTTAAACCCATTAACAAATATAGAGTTTGTTTTGACAACATTTTGATAAATTGTAAAATTGCTGATGTACAATTGTACCAGATTACATCGATAAATCACCTAGAAATAGTGATCAGGAAGAACATACACTTTCTCACTTAATAAATAACCTAAACGGTACCATTATTATTGTAACGCTCGAACAGTTGCAAGAAGTTGATCTAATTCGATTTTGTAACTGATTAGCTGTTTTTGTCTTTCAGCGCATTGGTCACAACTTTGGTTCGAAACTGTTTTTTGTGCCAAATTTTGAATTATAGATCTTAGACGGTATTCCCGTTCTTCATATCGTTTCTCCAAAAAGGAAACCTGAAATAAAAACATTTTTCAATAATGGTCATTGTAATACAACTTATTTAAAAAATTGACTAAAGCTTAACAAGGCTGACACTAATTAAGGTGATGGTAAGCATATGATAGGATATACTTAGTTACAAAAACATAACAATTTGGATCTATATAGGTTCAATCTTTAACCCTCAAACATTGGTTGAGAAGTTACATTTCTTTATTTAATGTCAAATTATATCAAACCATAGTTGAATACCGAATAAAAAAATTAATTTGGAAGATGTTATAAATGTATCATATAGTGTTAAGAACCACTTTATTTAAAAACAAAAAAAAATGCCAAATTAAAATAATTTGCTTGTAAAAAAACCTTATATGAATGTATTTTTTTTTAGTTCTATTTAGATGTTTTGAAAAATTCAAGATTTCAAAGAATGTAACTGTTTGGATTATTGGCTTCGCAAGTTAAGTCTACATTAAAATACACAATTTACCTTCTTCATCAAAGCATCTATTTCAAGTCCATCACATTTATCTCCTAAATCACTCTGAATAGAACTGAGAACTCTTTTATTCAGATGTTCCTTTTCTGCATTGACGACTGCTAGTTCTTCCTTTGATTTAGTTAACTGTGTTTGAAGACTATTAATGGTGGCTTGTTGCAGCTCTAGTTGTTCTTTAAGTGGAGTTACACTAGTCAAATAATTCGATATCTCACGTTCGTGAGCTTCTTGAAGAGCTGTTAACTACAATGCAAATGTTTTGTTTATGCTCATGTTTCTGTCATTAGCATAACTCACGTCATCCAATCGTTTCCTTTTTAATAACTCATAATCTTCTCCTAATCGAGATAATTGTTGTTTCAGTCTATCTCTTTCTAGTTTAACTTGCTGCAGTTCCTCATCTCTACGGAAATCTTGGTTGCTTTCTGTTCTAGACTGAGAAGCTAACTTTTCAGGATAACTTCGAAAGTCTTTTCTCTCACTTAGACTTCTTAAGCTGCCTTCTCTAAAATAAAAACAGATGTTTATACAACAGTTCCAAAATGCATTTCATTATATTACCTTTCTTTCTGCAGCCTTCTATTAGTTTTTCGACATTCTTCTATTTCTTTTTGAAGCTTTGATATTACTTTTTCTTTATTTGATAAATCCGCTTGAAGGCCTCTGATGGTCGCCAATAAATGGGCATCTTCTTTTACATGCTCTTTATCAATAGGCTTTTTTGACACTCCATTTTTTTGTCTATTAGGTGTCGTAGTTGTCTGTACTCCTACGGTAACAGTTTTCTTTTGGACAACTTTTTCGTCAAAAAATGTCTGAGTGTACACATCAAACGTGTCAGTTTTTCGATTCAGTTGAGTTTTCAGATCGCTGACATGAAGCTCCAGATCTTCGATATGACTCTCGTACTTGTTCTTCATCTGATTAAATTTTTCTTGAATTTCCAGAAACACCTTGGAAGAGTTAGTATCTCTGTTGGATACTTCCTGTTCCAGGCTTTTAATTCGATCTTCCAAAAGTCTTCTGGCAGATAGATTTGAATCTAGTGGGTCTTCTTTTGCTGCAACTGAAATCATTTTTTAAAATCACTAAATGAGATAATGTAACTTATCAAATATTTTCTTATTAGCTATCTAAAAATATTATGTAATATATAATATCATTTATATATGATACAAGATGATAAATGAATTGATTGTTACTACTTCTTAACTGCTAAAGTACACAAATATATATTAACGACAATTAAATTATATGATGTGAGATGCAATTGGAAATCATTACCTATCAAAGCTGAGACAGAATCTGGGTGCTTCCTCGCAATGATTCTCTCCATTTCTTTAATCTGTCGATTTAAATCTTGGATACATTTAGAATCCTTTTCAGTTTGTAACTTCAAACTTTTAGTTTGTAGCTTCTCTATATCCAATAATTTGTTCAAATTAATTTCGTTTTCAATTAGTTTGTCTTTAGTTTGTTGGGCATTGAGCAATTCGGTTTTATATTTACTTATCGTGGCCTCCATCTCTAGCACCTTCCTTTCCATATTTTTATTTGATGCGAAAAGATCATCGTACGAACTCTTTAATAACTGGTGAGATTTGTTAACTGTGTCTAGTTGTAGTTGCAAGGATGTATTGATTTCTTTAGTATCTTTAACCTGTTCCAAAGCTCTTTCCAGTTCCAAGTTGATTTCCGGCGAAGTGAGAACTTTCGCATCTAAATCTAATTTTAGTTTCTCTATAAGTAAGTGTGTCTTTTCTAACTCTACCTAAAAATAACACATTATTAAAGAAAATCTACGAAATTTAATTCATGTATAATGGGACTATGAATTAAGCTTCTTATAAATTCGGGGCTATTTATTATGAATAATTATGAATATTACTTTTAATGTGGTATTATCAAATCCTAACCAATACTTTTGCGTATATCTGGTGACAACTAGAGCTGGACAGACTTAAGAAAATAAGATAATAAGTTGGGGAAAAGCTTTTTCGGTTTATTATTCCTTCAAGTCAAATTTATTAATACAAATTTTAAAAACTAATCAATAATACATAGTTTTGGTAGAGAGCATTTTACCACACAATTTGTAAAATCATAATTCTGTTTATAGGACTTCTGAAATTTATCGTGATGGAAGACACGGCTTTCCTTACTGATTACTGCTAAAGTTTAGTTCCGTGTCTCTTAAGGAACGACCAAGAAATGTTCAGTGATTGAAGAAAACGAAAAAATATTGAAATATATCAACTTAAGGTATCGCTTTGCGACTACCGTTTGTCTCAATCAATGGTATCTGTATGATGACCTATCAGAACGTGAGTTCACTTCTTAGAGGGTTTACAAAAAATGTGTCTACACAAGTCATCGTCTGTCTCAAACTTGTAAAAAATTAGTAGCTCAATATTTTTAATAATACGTATTTTAAATAAACTATTTTCATGGAAAAATGCTACGAGTGTTGTTATTTGTATTTTGAATCTAATAATGAAGAATTGATTAACGAAAATGACTTTAATGGTTTTTCGAATTATTCTCCATGGTAATATTACCCACTCTGATTGAAGTACTTCCAAAATATGGGTTTTGATGCATCTTTCTACTGAATAGTTTCTTCAGGGGCGACAAAACATTGGCAACGCAATTTATTCCTAATATGCGGGAATAAAAAACATCATCACCGTCATTTGGTGCCAAATGGGGGCTCTATGGAGACTCATCAAATCGACCTTGAGGCGTCTCAAATAGGTGGATGTTTCAGTCGGTGAGTGAGAAGTTGCATTACCATGATGAATCATTTTTCGTTGCCGTTTCTTTTTTCATATTTCGGGATACAATTGTTGTAAAAAAATGGTTATGTGCCATTCAGGGTACACTGTTCTACGTTGCTCTAATATTACTGTTTCTATGTCCAGTTATTTCGAAGAAACAGGCGATAATTTGCTTTGAAGTGTTTCGTATACAAATCACTTTTGTCGGATTTGATTTGTCTTGGAAGACGCATAGAGTCGATTGATGTTTTATTTGGAGCTCAATAGCTTTTGATGTATCGCGATTGTATTTCTTGACAATTTCTTTCCATCTATTGATACGAACCTCTTTAACAAACAAGTTTTTGTCGAACCAGATGTAATGGCTTGTAAGGCACAAATCTAAATTATCTTTGGATAATAAGTTATTGTTATGTAAGTCAATTCTTAGGCCCAAATGATCACGAAATATGGGGCACTACTAGTAAATCCAACATAGCCAACCTTCAGATATTCCAAAATAAAGTTCTACGTGCCATGGTTTACGTATATTATGCCAGTTATGCCAAAGTGCCAGTGTAATGTACTCTGAAAGAGAGTCAGTGCATCTGAATGCACTCTCCAAATAATAAAATGTGTGCGATGTCAGTGAAATGTGTAGGTTAAAACGTTTACTACCATCCGACCTGATTAATAGATACAATAACAGTAATTAAATTAAATATACTACTAGTTTATAAGTTTGTACAGGAAATCACTTATTGAAATGATAGGATACATGTCACTGTATAAAATAAACGTCATCAAATACTTAATACCCATTGGGCAGATTGTCGAATGCTAAGAGAATAAAAAAAAAGTTTTTGTCAAATTTTTTCACAGTTAAATGTTCATGTAATATCTTATTTATACCAGTCATAATAATGCTCAAGGATGACAATGTCCCATGGTAAGTCTCATGACAATCTTGCAATATCATTTCGCGCACAGTATCGATGATTTTTTAGCATAACAACTGATTTTGGACGAGTTTGGACAAACTGCGGGAACGATTAAATTCGTTATAGCAATGTGTCAATGGGGCCAAGAATAGGGTTTCATCGCCAAAAGCTGAAGTAAGTTAATCGATGCAAAATCATCGCACGAAAATTCTCAAGTCATTGTAAACAACGCAAGTTGCACTCAAATAACAAAAGGCTCCGAATGTTATTGTTAAATGTTATGTTATATAACAGGTCAATTGAAAAGTCCCCAGCCTGACTTGTTGAATCATTAGTTTGTGAATTATAGCATTTTGGGTGAAGCAACTTTTGTTATTGTGAAAAAATGGATAAAAATGAATTTCGCGTGTTGATAAAATAATGCTTTATGAACGGAAAAACGGATTGGTATGCTAAGTTTAGACGTGGTGAAATGAACACCGAAGACGGGGAACGCAGTGGGCACCCATTTTTCGCCCCGTTTCACGCAGTGGAGGTTGTTACCGAAGAAAACATTTAAAAAATCGACAAAATGATTTTGAATGACCGTAAATTGAAACTGAATGAAATAGCAGACACTCTAAAGATATCAACTGAACGTGTACATCATATCATTAACGAATATTTGGGCATGAGAAAGTTCTGTGCAAAGTGCTTGACGATGATCGAGCGTAATAAACCCGAGTTTTTGCGTCGATATGTGACAATAGATGAAACATGGCTCCATCATTTCACTCCGAAGTCCAATCGACAGTCATCCGAGTAGACTGCACATGATAAACCCGCTCCAAAGCGTGGGAAAACGCAACAGTCGGCTGGCAAGGTTATGTCGTCTGTATTTTGAGATGCGTATGGAATAATTTTCATTGACTACCTTGAAAAAGGAAGGATCATCAACAGAGACTATTACATAGTGTTATTGGACCGTTTGAAGCACGAAATCGCTGAAAACGGCCGCGTTTGAAGAAAAAGAAAGCTCAGCTTCACCAAGACAATGCACCGTGTCACAAGACAGTGAAAATGATGGCAAAAGTCCATGAATTTGGCTTCGAATTGCTTCCTCACCCACCGTATTCTCCAGATCTGGCCCCCAGCGACTATTTCCTGTTCTCAAATCTCAAAATAATGCTCGCTGGGAAAAAATGTTCGTCGATTGAAGAGCTGATCGCCGAAACTGAAGCCTATTTTGAAGCAAAGGACAAATTATACTACAAAAATGGCATCGCAAAGTTGGAGGGTCGCTATAATCAGTGTATCACCCTTGAAGGGAATTATTTTGAATAAAAAAAAATTTTGCCAAAAAAATGTGTTTTACTATGGTACGCCATGGACTTTTCAATTGACCTGTTATGGATATATTATCAAAGCTGAATTTATATATAGCAACCCTCGTAATCGTTAGACCGAGTACTTTTCAGCCGATGTGTTATTTAGCAAAGTTTTTATTATCGCTTTTAAATCAGTATTCATGACCAGTTAGTCCGAACATCAATAAACATTTGAACTACTTAGAGATGAATAACCAATTCAAATAGCGTCCTCCTTACACTACTTATTACGAACGAAACCAAAATTAAAACATAAACCAAACAATGAGTGAAAGAAGGCTACTTTCTTCTGTTACCAATATTTGCATGTCCTTTAACCGAAATCATATGCATATATGAAAACGTATTTTTCTCTATAATGCATTTTTTTTCTTTTGTTTGTTTGTCATTGACCATTCTTAATACGAACGTCCTATTTTCTCTTATCTGGCTAGCGTTATTGGGACGCACATGAACAATAAATAAAAACGAATAATAATTAATTTTATTCATTGGTTTGTATAATGTATTAAAATTTAATAATTTTTAATGGATCAGGAAAAAGTTATAAAATTATTGGTTGCATCATTTAGTTCCAATTCGAATTTTTGTTGCTACTGGTTTAACAAGCTATCCAGAATAATACTAGGTTGGGGAAAAATCTATGTTAGTTCGGTCCTAATAGATCACTTTAAAGACATATCTATTTAGTAATACGTATTCAATGAAACCATACTATAGCCCATTCGAAATAGAACATTTTAAATTAAATTACTCATTTGTTTACTCAGTCAAAAGTTATTGGGCTTTAAAAATGGTGACATCAGTATATCAGACAACAGCCATTTTGACCATATTTTACTTGTTTACTTCCGAAAAGGAAAAAAGGTATATTCGATGAGCTTCGAACATTCGGTGGTTAATTAAATTACCAAATTTTTGAACACCAAAAAAAAGATTTCTCCTTGATCTAACAATAATATGACATAATCAGCTGTTAACTTGTCCGTTAATATTAAACAAAACTATTAATTTGATTCCCTACACTTAGAAAAAAACATCCAGATTTGATCAACAGAAAATGTAATTTTTTTTATCACGATCTGAATTTTTTGTTCCAGTCTCTGAAGAAATCTCTTAAATGTGTAAAACTAACATGAAAAGTGGCTTGTGAAAATAACTTGGTTTGGCCATTTATCCAAAAAGGTAGAAAAAATCATCGATCAAATGGAACATATACGATTGACTGGCGTTTGAAATTTATTGTATATTAATAAATTCTTTTTGAAGAACATGAAAAACAAACTAAATAATTTTCCCCAACTCATTATATGTTATAGAGCGCGACTGATACGGCCCTGATTGGTAAGGGTTTCCTTTGTGACAATACGATAAATCCTTATTACAATAGGATTTTAATAATTCACTTTTTTCTATTAAGATAAAATAATTTTTAAATAAATTAAAAGTTTTATTTCAAACCCTCTACATTTCGAAACTGGTAAAATCAATAACATTTCGGCTGTTTTCTTTTGAAGTCATTCAATTAACCGGAATCAAATTATCACGAAAAGAAGGCAGATTAAAGTCGGACTGTGGCAATCATTCCGCAGTTACTTAAAACATTAGTAAATTAAACATCCTTGCTATAAACCCTATAGGTTTCATATCTTCTATGCATACAAAAACTAGGTATCTATAAGTATAAAAACTAGTTTTTCAATCAACAATTTTGTCACTCTGCATGTATCAATGTTCTCGCATCTTCTTGTTCTCGTTAATTTATCAGTGACAAATATATGCCTTAAAGCGATTCGATTTATTTTTAAATATTCAATACCGTTGTTCTACAAGGAGGTCAAAAATTCTTTTTGTGCAATTTCATGGGTAATTCAAATGTGTTTTTTACTGAATTTTGAAAATGTAATTAAAATTAAATTAAAAAACTGTGAATTAAGTAGGCGTCTAGTATTAGGCCATTATATGAGCTATTATTCCGAAGACAAACAACAAGAAAGTCAAAAGTGGAAGGAAGTCATCAGATAAATTGTGGTTACAATTAAAGTTTTTTATCAGAGCTCCACTTTTATGAAAATATGTTAGAGAATCGTACTTTGCTATACAGGTCTACTTTAAAAACCACCGCAAAAGAGAGTTTTTTTAATAACTTTTATTTAATTTTAATTACCTTGGCTTTGATTTTTAATGTTAATTATATCCATTGTTTATCAATGTTAATTCATTTCTCAATATCTTATAGTAAACAATGAAACTGTAGTTAAAATACATACCTTACAAACAGTTGAAGAGGAGCGGTAGATCGTATAGATTTTTTTAAACTAGGAATAGAGTAGAGTGAAGAATAAAATAAAATTGGTGCAGACAGTTTAGTTAATTATACAGGGAAGTCAAAAAAACCTGCCTAACATAATTTATTTTTCCATCTATTTTTCAAAGAATGCCTTTTTTTTCAAAGCAAATATATGCACAAATATCACCTCTAATCAATGATATATGTGCTCTTCTGGTCGATGATCTATTGACGTTTTTCTAGTAAAAGCAAAATCCTATCATTGCAACTTCTGATATTTCTCAGAGAAAATCTGAATCGAGCGATTTTCACAAGCTTCTTTTGAAGCTAGCTTAAAGTTTTGCAGGAGAACAAATGGTTTTCGGACAGCGGATGCACTAAAATTCGCCAAATAACCATAGATCATGAGCTGTACCGTAATAATACATAACGCTTTTCTAATTTTCCTAAATCTTGGCATTTTTAATTGCATAATCAGACAAATCAAAAGATTAAAGAACATAAAAAACAGCAACAGCGGTTGTTGAACAGGCATTCGAAGAAAAGAAATACTGCCCTGCGATATTCCTGGGCGTCTCACAAGCTTTTTACCGGGTATGTCATTTGGGATTAATATACAAAATGAGCAAATTGCTACCGCGGAATTACTCTCTACTGCTGGAATTATATATTTTCGAAAGAAAATTTAGAGTCATGAAGGGGCATTCTCAACACTTAAACCTATTTCGACTGGATCACTCATGTATTTGCTCTATACAGCTGATATCCCAACACAAGAAACAGTACTTGGAACATTTGCCGTCAACCCACTTATTATGGCAAAATATGTATCACTGTCTAAGGCTGTAGAAAAAGTACAAGCAGCGGTCAACAAGATCTACAAATGGACTAGACTGTTACTGGGCAACACGCAAGAAATCAGAAAATTGAAGCGAACCAAACCATACGAACTTGTTTATTGTATAAGTGTATTCTTAACTTTAGCTTAAGTAGATTGATTAGTTTTATTTTAATTTGTATCCCGTACTCGCCTTGCATGAGTATTAATGCAAGTACAACAGAACAGTAGTAATAAATTAATTTGTAAATTAAGATTGTACTAAGCATATCTAGTGTAAGATGTAATTAATAAAAAATAATAATTTCGTGCTTTAATCGTAATAGTTGTCGACAAGTAATTAATGGTTTCATAATAAGTTGTTTAATTTAATTTGTAAACGTTTGTTAAACTTCTCTGAATTTGCAACAACTGCCCATATAGCTGACCGCAGCTAACTAACTAGAGGCATCTACAATATAAAAATACTATAAACCTGATAATTGTTTAATCACATGTATCAAAACCAAGAGTATATGGATAGATTATTATTACAACATATTAGACATAATAAAATTATGGATTATGCTCAGCCAACGTTTGCCATCAAATGTGTGTTTTAATTGTTCTTTAAAATAACCTATATAATTTTTTTTTAATTTGCATTATGGACTATAAAAATATAAACAGTTAAATATGTATTATATACATGCTATATAGCTGTACCTGTCAAAAAGTGCTTGGTTGTAAAACCTGTTTATTAAAGTCATTTCTACGAATAAGTTAGTTACTTTCCCGACGAGAAAACCTCATACAAATTTATAAGCAACTTCCGTAATCTTTTCGGATGCAACTAATACTAAAATAAAAATTATGTCACCACTATAGCATATATTTTTTAACAATAATTAATATAATTTATTAGTTATTGTTAATATGCTAATTCGGTTAACATTACTTAAATATAATTCTTACATAAATAGAGAAACTGAGTGGAAAGACAGTGCTATTATTCTGGTTGATGGAGGTCTACAGACACAGAAACATAAAATAATGTTAAGATGCAAATTAGCATATAATATAAACAGGCGCTATACTTTCAATCCTTATGACATTTGCGATTAGAGAGAGGAAATGCTTTAACAAAAGGAATTTAAAGAAAAGCTTTATTCAGATAATTCTATCAATTCAAAAATCAAATAGTTAATCGCAAATAATATACAATCGGCATGTACGGAAACTGATTTTGAAAACCAATATGTTTATAAAAATACAAAATAAGGAAATCCGTTGAATTTTTCATAAAACAATCGTTAACAATTGGAAATGGAAAAAATGGCCATTAATGAACCCACATAATATATCACATATCCAACAAATGTTTGCAATATCACAGTAACTATAGATCTACAGAAATTTCTTGAAAATCCTTTTTTTGGGGGTTTTATTCATTTTTATTCAAAAAACACAAAATATATTTGATATTCAGTGTAAATAAAACTTCACGTCAGCATACAGGATAGTTGTGCCAACTAATTTTGACAATCCTAACTCGTAATTTGTCTAAGAAAATTATCGATACTTCTTTTTAACAATACCAATATTTCTAAATTTTCTATATGCTACAGCCCAAATTTTCCAAGCAAACATCGATAATCATCATGTGAATATCTTGTAGCAATTCATAATCGAAAAAGTCATGGGTTAGTCACAGAGACCCATCGATATAATGAACAATATTTTGATTGAACCTAATCTGTATACTTATATATATATAGTACACAAAATATATTTGCATAATTTAATGTTAGTCGATATATCAAAGTCGAACCACTTTGAAAATCTTTGTTTTGAATCAATTTGGGTCAAAACAACTATGTTTTTTTTTGTAACTCGTTAATAATTATTTGTGGTCACCATCCTGTTGTAATCCTAAAAATATTTATTGTTGTTTGTTGTTTATTTAAAAAACCTTTTATTTTTAAATTCGTAAGTCAATTTGAGACAAATATGAGTGAAATATATGTGAATTAGATATTTATTTTATTATTTGCATATTACGAATAATTATCATTCAACATACAGTACCGATTATACACAGAGAATTTTTACCAGAACACGGAAGATTAGGAAAAAACTAAATAATACGTTTTTGTTTTCTTGTCACAAAAAAAATCCATTAGCTACACCAACAGACCAAATAGAGCTAATAAATTAACAACTAATCATTTATGCCTAGATCAATCATACACTTGAAACGAAATTGTTTCAAATAAGCAAATTGTAGTATGGGAGCAACGTAGAGAAAACAAGAATTTCAGGTAAGTTGATCTTTTGACATATCATCTCTTTCACTCTCTCGGTCAGCACCCGACCCATCTGGCTGGCAGCAGGGGTTCCGTTTGCCAGCGTGCATCGTACTTTTGCAGGTAAAAATAATCAGTTTTAAAATTAATTCAGAACAGATAATTTTTTTTAATGATTTTTCATAGGCTTAACAAAAAAATTTTAATTCATTGCCAGACATACATACTCGCCAATCGGAACCAATTGAATTTAAACTGTACCAAATGTATTGGCTTATCAGGCGCAAATCCAAGTTATCATTAAATAACAAGACATTATTGTATAAATCTATATTCAAGCCTATTTGGTCATATGAAATCCAACTATGGGAAACCGCTAGCAAGTCTAATATATCATCATACAGTTCAAAAATAAAATGTGCCGGCTTGGTGGCGCGGTGGTAAAGGAGATGGGACGGTCCTCCTACTGTTGCGATAGCTGCGGGTTCGAATCCTGCTGGGGCATGGTCGTAAATTTATGTTTGTGATTGTTCTAGGCAAGAGTGTAAAATCCGACAAGGAAAATAATCCCAGTCACGCCAGTAACCAGAAAGGGTAAGACCGGATGTCTTCTGGGATGATTTCTAAAGTTGGTCACTCGCCAGTCGGTAGGCTTAATGCTGAGGACCGTGATTCGGAGCCCACGTTAAACTTTAGGTCCAGTCCAGATAAACCCATAGTTGGTAAAAGGAGACTTTAAAATATATTAAAAAAATAATAATAATAAAGTGTTGCGTTCCATTGTCGATGCTCCGTACTATGTTTCAAATGAAGTGATACAACGCGATTTTCCTCTAAAACCAATAACGAGTGTAATTCAACATGTTTGTGTGAAGTACTTTGAAAGAGTGTCGTACATCCCAATGTATTCGCTAATCAGCTAAATATGCGCAGTGATAGTGAAATGCGTAGACTAAAACGTTTAACACCGTCCGATCTGATTATCAGAATTAGATTAAAATAAGCTTTAAAATAAGACTAATTAATTAAAATAGTATTTTGTACAGGAGATCACGTAATGTGAAGTGATTTTCTGCATGCTATGTATATACAATATAAACATAACAAATACTTATTGCACTCTTGGCAGATTCTGAAACTATTAAGAGTAATAAAAAAATTGTCAGACATTTTTATGATTTTTTATGATGTGCCAGAAGCTACTTTTTATTAACAAAAAAAAATTCAGATTATTTCAGTATGGCTGTAATTTGTATATATTATTTAAGTATCAAAATACGTAAAATTAATTTGCCAGACAATAACTATTGCAAAATATATGGATATTTTAAATTAAGTTTTAATTTAATTAAATTACAATTAAGTACCAAAATTACACTTTATTACCTTTAAAATTAAGTACTTAAGGCTAACAGAAATATCGATATATATCGATGTTAAGCCTATCAAAACTTATTAAAAAAATTATCCATTCTTAATTTAAAAATGGAGTAGTTTTAACCTGTCAGGTACGATGACTGAGAAAGTGAAAGAGATATGTCAAAAGATCAGCTTACCTGAAGTTTTTTCTCAAAGGCGTTGCTAGCTCTTAGACTATTAATTGAATCTATGCCTGGGAGATGAAATAATAAAACATAAGTATGCAGAAACAAATGTTAGAATATTAAATTATTTTTTAAATTAGTTTTATTTTGACTAAATTGAAAAATATGAGTAGCTTTTGGACATAATAAACATTTTTATATTAAAGCTAATTATTCTACACGCTTGTATAGATTGAAAGGAAATCTAGGAAAGATTGATAATATAAATTTATATCATTTGAAAGCCTATCCATTGATGACTGTCTAAATAAGCTAAATAAAATCATAATATATAAAATTGGCATGCACAAAACAAGTCTGAAACAAGTAATACCAGAAAACTAAATATTTCATTTATAATAACTTAAATAAATTTGTGGCATTTGAATTTCCGTTCTTGTAAATGTACGTAGCATAAATGTCTCCTCCGATAATTTAGAGGGTTTGTAATCTGTTGCTAATTGAATATTTAAATGCATACGAATCAGCGTGATTCCGAAGCTCTTGAGGATCGCCCACGCTATTCGAAAACAGACAACGAAAAGAAAATAAAAAACGCGAAATCGCCCGCCGTTCGGAAGATTTACGACGGGACCGGGTTTTACTAGTGGTACCGTTGGTTCCATCCAGGTCACACAGAACCGATACGGTGTCACGATATAAAACCGGGTCGTTAATTCGAACGCATCTCATTCGACGATGGCCAAGGTTGTCATTCTGGTGTTTTTGGTGACTACGGGGTGTTTCGGTGCAATTCGTGCCAGACATGTAGGAGAATTTGACGAGTAAGATTACATAGATTAGATATGGTACTAAATTTTAAAGGAGATTTTCGATAAAATGAACTAATGTTTCAAAGTATCGCCTGTTAATGATTGCAACCTTCTATTATCTATTTTTTAACAGATTCCATGACGACAAAAATTAATATTTTTCCACGAAATTCAGTGTTCAAATCATTATTCAACATATTTATGCGAATGTTTGATTAATTTTCAATTATCTCATAAAAAAGTATTCTCTATAAAAGTTATAAATACTTAGCTTAGTGGTGAGGGTGAGGAGCAGCTTCCAGAGATTAACTTATAAGGATTAATTTAAATTAAAAACAAACTAATTGGCATGTCATGCATCACATTTAAACAGTTTTTTATCTGTTTGCTTTTAACATACATCACAACTTTAATAGTACAGTTGTTTAATTTTAATTTTCTTATTGACCTTCAGTATTGATGTCGATCCTAATTCGCTTCTTAATAAGTAAAGAAATTGTAATTAGAAGGTGTTATATCTGGTGAGTACTCTAGGGGTATCTGAACTTCCCATGCAAGTTGCAACAACCTTCATAATTATAACAACGTGTAGCTTGGCCAACGCTTGCGTTGTCGGAAGATGACTTTGCATCTGTTACTCGCTCTTAATAGCCTTTTTTGCAACAAAACGTCGTTCAATTTGTTCAATTGACATCCAGGTTTTTTATCTACATCAAAATTGCCACTTTTAAATCGTTGAAACCAAAACTGGCAATTGGAATATGGCGAAACAATATCAACATAAGCTTCTAAAAGTGTTTGACTGTCAGACTTCTTCAAATCAAACAACAAATGTAATTAATGTCGAAAATGCAATTTTGAGCGTTCAATAATTGAAAGCCATCAACTTTAGCAGTTTTGTTGTTTAACAGTTGTTTATATGATACTTCTCATTTTCATCAATAGATATCGCTAATTAAAATGCATGCAAGCGCCTAATGGTGGGTACATTCACAGCGCATGCGCAGGAAATTCGGTTACGTCCGCCTTTTCTTCATCGATGCGCCAAATCCGCTTGAACCGAATATTCAGATCTATACTCACCATAATATATATGATTATCAAACTGAGTTTAATAGCGGATAAGAAATGGAAAGTTCCAACCATCCTACAGTGTATAGATCCCATCAATGTATTAGTTTTTTAAAAGACCAAAAATGCTCTTACTCGGCAACTATTACCTCTTCGTTTGATAAAAAAATTTAGCACGAAAAAATCATATTGAACATTTTTTAGCGTATTGTAACAAATTGAAACAATTCCTCCTTTAATGCGTTGAACGGTGGTTTCTTGATTTGCATTATTTTACATTATGCATTATGCTTTAACATAAAATAAAATTTTAAAAATTACAAATTTGTATCGTTTTCCATTAATTTTTACGCCCCAAGAGCTGCAAAGATTACGAAAATAATCTGAGTTTATTATTTTATCATTTGTTAAGTGTCAATCAGTTTGGAGGTAATCCATGAACAGTTTTTTGCACTATAAAAAACTGATACTAACACTTCGGTAGCCAATTTCAGAACATGAAGTTGTTCGGAAACCGAAGAGTCGAGTTCAGACTACTTCTTCTCAGCCTCTTGTATTGATTTACGATATTTAGTAAAATTTAGTAAACCTAGTAATTCATTCTAGCTTTATTAAGCATCAAACGTTAGTACGATCTCCTTTATGATTAAGTATCGAGTGTAATATTTAAAAAAAAAACACTATAAGAAATCGAATATCTTTAATTTCACAGTTTTCCAATTAAAAAAGCCTTACCATTAGAAATCGAAGATGTTATTGATGATGAGCAGTATTCCCCAAAAACTATTGATGATACTGATGAACCTTTAACAAAATCGTTAGATTACGCAAACGATTCTCTCAGAGATGCATTCCCTCAAGGAAGAATACTATATACGGGCAGCCAACTTTGGAAAACCATTCTTGATAACGATGATCAGTTGGAAGTACTAAGAAGACTAAAGGAAGAGCAAGGTAAAAGTCTAGCAATATTCATTGATTAAATTTAAAAAGGTGGAAAATATCTCCAAATTAATACTGCTGTTAGGTTTTGTATAATCAGTAAGATTATTACTTCATATTATATTTACACTAGAATTTGTGGAAAGCTTAACTTTTAAAAAACCCTGGAGCGTGTTGTGAACTTATGGTGAATATATAGTTATAAAAAACGTCTTCGCCAACTGAAAAACATCAAATGTGACAATTTGGAAGTTCAAATTGAACGAAATCATCAAAGGAGATCGTTCTGAATCGCAATTGGTGCGTTTGTACAGAACATACAATCAAAATTATTTTGACATACTCGCCGTATTGATCAGACATGACGGTAAGATTCCAAGAATTCTCATTCTGAGTTCAAGAGGCTCTTCTGACCAGAATACATTGATGCTTTTTATATTTGAGATTTCCGTAATATACCGTTCAAATCAATCTGTGGACTAGGTGTACGGTCAACATAAATGGGATCTTTCAGATTCTTGAATGTTTCCCATTTGGTTCAAACGATTAGACACAGCTGTTCGGATGATTTCAGCTAATCTGAACGCTCTCGTTGGGTCTGAGTTTTCAACCAAGAGGTCTTGAAATTCTGCATTTTCAAACTTTCTAAGCTGCACAAGGCGCAGCTGGTCCCCGGATCGAAATCTAAAACTTGTCATAAGACCTATCGGCACCAAAAATACTACAGAGTCCTGTGCTCGTCTTGCTTCGTCGCTTTGCTTTTAACTATATACATTGAGCAGCTTTAGAATCTATATATTTCTCTCTACAATTTGCTAAAGCTCTTCATTGGCTGCGTGCTAGTGCGAAATGATATGTCAAATTAATTTCAGATCCAAGCTGGTGTTCGCCAAGGATATGTCGTCTTTCCACTGTTTTTCAATACAATACTGAAGTTCAAGTACTTGGGGTTAGCAATTCATTCAGGAGAAAAAAGTAGCATTTACCGCTGAAGTAATAAGCAGAATCGATCAAGCTACAGGAGCTTTTGCTTCTCTAAGTGGTGCGTGTGGAGGAGAGGAACTATTAATACTAAAATCCGTCTCTTTCGAACAGTTATATTGCAAATCCTTACGTACGAAATGTAGTTATTCGTTTAAGATGGAACAATCAGTGCATAATTGCCGAACAAATTCAGAAATGCATATTACAATGGTATTGGACATCTGTGCCGAATGAAAGGTGAACGAATTCCTCAAAGACTTCTGTGGCGAAATCGACCTTTTTCAGTTGTTATTATGTTATCTTCTATTCTAAAAGGTACAATTCAAGTAAACTTGTCCTTCCGTATTCTAAAACATTGTGTTCTATCCTGAGAAAGACCGTGAAAATATTTCAATTTCAAATATTAAGTCATACGCTTAATATCATTTATTTATTTATTTCTAGATATAACAATGTGGGGAGGTAACGCAACATCTATTGACATTTTGGTGAAATCGGGATCGTTGAATAAAGTACGCCAAGTCTTGAGCGACGAAAACATCGTGTACCACGTAACCATTAATGATCTACAAAAGGCCATCGACGAAGAAAACCCACCGTTAGATGAGGATGAAGATTTTGATAACAGAAATGGTAAGGATTTTTAGACAGTAGCTTCAACATAAATAACGTTTACCCTAAACTAAATGGGTTGAATCTTTTAGCAAAAGCTCTTCGATTTAGATATTATTTAGCACATCGGGTGGTTTTACCCATCGGTAAAAGATTGGATCTGAGGCCCATTTCCCATTGGGGTCCGTAAAAAATAAACAAGAGTATGTAAAAGCATGATGGGCATGTTTTGTGTTATATTACTATGAGTATATCATTTATATAAGTAGGTGTGGTGTCCAATGTCCGGATGATACCAATTTATTAACTTATATCTTAATTGTTATCAATGTTACATTCACTAATACATATTCAGACGTTTAAAACGTTATTGATGAATAATCTGCTTTATCTAAACATATGAATTAGGAATAGCTATATAAAAGATATCCTTTATAAAAAATACCAAAATCCATATAGGGAGAGAATACTTGCAGTTGTTACATTGCCAAAATATTTGGGAAAATTAATATTAGGCTGGAGAAAAGTGAAGCCAAACGCTTTTGAAAGGCAACTGGCCATAGAATATTCAAAGTTTCATAATGCATGACGAATCGATAGGATGAACTCAAATATATACATATATGCAATATTGGCGCACTTGTACATCCTTGCACTTATTTTTATAGTAATTATATTCCTCGGTTCGTTTATATATAGTTCTTAACAAAAATTATGTTTGTTGTTCGTTCAAATATATTTATACAAAACAACATATTTATGTTTATGGTGGGAGAGCATAATAAAATATGTACATACGTTTCACTATTTAGGAAATATTTTTAAAAAACCGTAAGAAATTAAATAATTGCTTGACTTTAATATCTCCTGTATTTTATTAGGTCATCGTTTGACATGGCAAGCTTATCATCGGTTAGATGACATATATGGATATTTGGATTACTTAGCAGAGACATATCCGGATCTGGTTACTTTACAGACTATTGGAAGCTCTGTAGCAGGCAGGCCAATTAAATTAATTAAAATATCTAATGGGCAAACTGGAAATAAGGCTGTATGGATCGACGGTAATATTTCAATTGAACTAGATTCTATAATATATAATTATAAAATGTAATATTACAGGAGGAATTCATGCCAGAGAATGGATCACTCCAGCTACTGTAACTTACATCATAAATAATTTCATATCGAATTGGGAAAATGAACCAAAATCTGTCCAAAACATTGACTGGTATATCGCACCATTATTAAATCCAGATGGTTATGAATACACTCATACAGTTGATAGATTATGGAGAAAAAATAGAAAACGCGCAGGAAGCTGTGCTGGCACAGATTTGAATAGGAACTTTGGGTACAGATTCAATAGTTATTAAATATTAAACATATTAAATTTTTCGTTATAGATATCGTTGGGGAGGCCAAGGTTCCTCAAAAAATCCATGTGCTGAGACTTATGGAGGATCCGGCCCATTTTCTGAACCTGAAACCTTGGCTGTTCAAAGATTTATCAGTAGTGCTGGAGCTAAATGGAAAGCATATGTTTCATTCCATTCATACGGGCAATACATACTCTATCCATGGGGATATAATAGAGTGGTTCCACCTGATTATAAAGATTTAGAGGCAGTAGGACAACAAATTGCACAAGCAATTAGAAATGCTGGTGGGCCATCTTATACTGTAGGACCTGCAGGTATGTTTTGGTTACCATTATAACTATATAATATATAGCTAACTTTATAACACGTGTTTTAGCAAATACGTTATACCCAGCTGCTGGAGGTTCAGATGATTGGGCTAAAGGTTCAATGAAAATAAAATATGCTTACACCATAGAATTAAGAGATAATGGAAGATATGGTTTTGTTCTTCCTGCAAATTACATTCAACCAACTGCAAAAGAAGCTCTGGCTGCTGTTAGAGTTATTGCTGAGGCAGCAAGCAAAGCTTAATTAATTTATTAAATTTATAATTTATTTCTTGAATGGTGATATTTATTTATTATAGGTAATATTTAAAATAATTAACCTTAATTTAGGTTACACACTGTAAACATTGCAATAAACACTTACCCTCATAGTTTGTATATCTGTTTTTAAAATACTATTGTCCTCCTCCAATGTTCTAATAAGCTTATTACGGACATTAACTTCTTTTTGTAAATCTTCAAACTTAACATCAGCTACAGGAACATATAAATAAGATTTTTCTGATAATTGAGCTTCACTATTTTCAACATTATTCTTGTTGATCTCTATTTGTGGAGATTTTAGAATTGAGATATGTTTACTGCTTTGTTGTGAACCTCCCATATTCTTTAAACTATTTAAACCACTAGCAGAATGTTCTGATAAGTTCACATCTGTATATTTTGAATTACTTGGTGATATTTTAAAAGAGTTCTTCATTAAACTAACAGATTTTGAAGTTCTGGATACTATATCTGGAGATTTTGGCAATTCATTTGATTTTATGTTTAATTTCAAACACATTTCCTCCACATTACCAGATTCCTTATGCAATTCATCCAATTTAGGAGATTCTTTTGAAGAAATATCTGTAACACAGTTATTAGAAAATATATTTTCATAATATAAATAACCCAACCTGAATCTATTTTACTTTCTTGTGAAAAGTCTTCACTGTATGAGCTATAATCACTTTTGTTATAATTATCAATAGGCAATGGACTAATACTTTTAGGTGTAGGAGTTGAAGCTTTTGAATTAGATGAAGTTAATTCTGATATATTTTGAGATGTTTTTGATCTTTGGCTAAGTTGTTCAAAGCTTTTTGAACTTTCCATATAAATTCTTTCAGCTTCTTTCATAATATCTTCTATACTACGTTCTGCAATACTTTTTTCAAATGGTCCCAGCGGACTTTGAGCAGCAACCCTGTTTATTTCTTCAATTATACTACCAACATCAATTTCATCGGTCACTTTTGAAGTGCTTTCTTTTTTCAATACACTGGTTAAGCTTTCACAAGAATCTAAATTTTGTAGGTCAAGCTTTGGAACAACAAGATTATCGTTCAGTGTCTCTTTTTTCTGTGGCGTCTTGATCCACCAAAATTTACCGGTTTCCATTTTAATATTGATTAGCCAAGGCGCGAGGCAGTCGGTTAAAACTGATAATTGGCTAAAGGGGTAAACAGTAATTAAAAATATCGAATAAACAAGGCTTTAAAATTAAATACACTGCTCTTTTTGAATTTGACAGTTTGTTTTTGTTGTCTTCTTCTTGTATTTTTAGTATGAGTTATATAAACGGAAACTTCGATTATGCTCATGTATATCATATATTAGACGAATCGTCTATCTGAGTGATAATTGCATTGGATCTATCATAATCTACATGAAGTGACAAATTTATTCTATGGTGTGAAATAATCTAATTTGAAAAATAAAATCATTATATATTAAGTTGTTGTTGTTGAAAATACAAATTTATTGAGAAGTTTTATTGACGATATAATAATTTTCAGATTTGTAAATTATGAAAATCTCATTATGTTATTCTGCTATTTCATCCCTTCTCACTTATTTGTTTTTACAATTTTTTTGCTTTTTTATATAACGTAATTCATAATGTATTAATATATAATCTATATAATAATATAACCTAGATAATATACATAATATCTCAATATAATATTCACTGCGTATTGCACAGACTTTAACATCATTGAATTATAGGAACTTATATTTTTAATAAATCGATTATAAAGATATATCGATTATGCCCAACACTAGTAAGGAACTGTTAAAAAAATAGTACCATTAATAACTATTAAAAATATTAAATTTTAATAGTGCTCTCTTGAATCATATATCTATATCAATTTTCATTAAATAATTAATTATCGGTTGCAGGTTATTAACTAATTATTTTTACACTTTTGGTCACAAAAAAAAGAAGACAAAATTTTAGCTTTCAATTGTCAATGTCAAATCACATCGAGGTTATCTGGTATATATTTTGTGGTTGTTGTTTCCTCTGTGGGTTACTGTTGTTATTACGTATTAGTATTCTCTTGTGTAAATAGCTAATTGTGCTGTATAATAACAATAAATAGAAATATGAGTGAAAAAGGGAAAACGTTTGCGGAGCAGCAGGCGGAACGCATGAAAAAACTTAGAGAACTTCATAAAAAGCGAAATGAAGCTCGAACACATAATCATCAAGAGGTTGTAGCTGAAGATGCTAGAAACAAGATGCCTCAAAATTGGGAAGCCAGAAAACGAAGAGCAGAATGGATTCTTAACGATCAAAAGGAACGCGAAGAAGCTGCTCAAAAAGGTAGGGAAAAAGTTATTATACTAAAATATGCTAACTAATTTATTTTTAGGTGAGGATTATGATAGACTTAAGCTTTTGAATGTTACTGCGATAGAGGCAGATAAATTGGAAAGGAAGAAAAAGAAAAAGAACCCCGATCAGGGTTTTTCAGATTTTGAGGGAGCTACAGTTAGGCAATATAATAGGTACTATAATAGTAAAACAAAACTTAACTTTTTAAATAATTTTAACTGTTTTGTAGACTAATAAAGACTATGGCACCAAAGGACATGGAAAAATATGAGGAACAAAAGGAAAAGTATGGAGATGCTTTTTATGCTGGTCCCAATACAATTGTTCATGGTTTACATCAGGACCGTCCAGAAGCAATTGATAATCTTGTTAAAAGTGTTGAAGATCAAATCGCAAAAAGAAATAAATATTCCAGACGAAGAATGCATAATGATGATGCTGATATTGACTACATTAATGAGAGAAATGCTAAATTTAATAAGAAATTGGATAGATTTTATGGTGAACATACTGCTGAAATTAAACAAAATTTAGAAAGGGGGACTGCTGTGTAATTTGTATTTATTGTTTTGTGAGTTTGATAAAAAAATATTATCAAAATAAGCATTTATTGTAAATAAATAAATAGTACAATATTTACATTCAAAACGTTTGAAATGAAAAATACATAGCTATATTACAAGGTGCTTACATTAATCATGAGCATTTAGGTAAAATATCTAAAAGTACTTTAATTTTTAAGTAATAAAATATTAAATGTATTCTTGTCTCAGTTTCATAGAATCCAAGAATGAGCAATACCTGTAAAATAGAAAATATATTAGTAATATACATATATACTTGTAGTAAGAAACACAATCATTGGGGTTATTAATTCATATGTAATGTTATCCAAAGATTTGTGTTATTTTTAATTTGCACACCAAAAACATCAAAGCATTTGAAAAATCTGTTAGTTATGTCATTCAGTCTAAACTGAGCTCACACAAGGTATGTATATCTTACGTCTAGACAGTCTTGGTGTAACATGTATGTGGATATTATCTCCAGGAGCAGCTGATACTAGAAACAAAAGAAAACAAATAATTTCCTTTAAACCATTTATTTACAGTATGATAAAATTACATATATAGTGTCATATAACATTTTAAAAAATACAAAGAAATCTACTGGGCCAGTGTTTTCTGAACAAATGACCAATCAATAGATTCCCTTTGTAAATTGACAAATTCTAATAAAAAACTAATGTAAATAAACTTTGTGAATGTTGTTTTTCCTTAATATATCACTTTAAAATCACAGTAGTTTTATTATGTACATATTGTCTCCTTGAGCAATCATTTTTGCAAAAGCACCGACTTCATTTTCAGATAATTCTGTAATATTAAATCATTCAAATAAAATGAGATGTATTAATCACATCTAAGAAATATGATCTAATATATATTCTAGTAACTTTTATTTTATTCTGATACTTCATTATGTGTATTACATATAGTATGAATACTATGTTGACTTGACGTGATGTTAAAAAAAATATCTTAATTATATTTGCTAGTTAAAAGCTATTATATATATTTCATTTATTATATTAATTTTTAACAATTGTTTTCAAAACAATTATTGAACTAGAATAAAATCATACCTACTTTTAAGGTAAACCAGTTAACATTTCGGTTAATTTTGCATATTGCCACAACTACATTTTATTAATGCATTTAAGTGTATCTGAAAAAATGCATCTAGTTATATTGGTATTGACTGATTGATGAACCTAGTAATATTTTTATATCAAGGACACAAAATTAATACCAAATTTTACGACAGTATTAGAAACCTAAATGTTAAAGTAAGAAACAAACTGTAGGAACATACATATATCTGAATTTTTTCTTTGATTGTAGCATTTCTATGATAAATATTTAAATTAACTGCAGCTCTTCATGTAATCAAGTTTTATCACTGTTATTGACGTTGCAGGTATCTTGATTCAATGATAATGCATTCAGTGATAGAACATTAGTGGCTGACGCACTGAGGCCAAGGGGATATCGATTATATTCTATTGAATTGTTATTAATATATTGCAGTCTGCTAAGCATTTGAGCTGAAGACAATGATTGGCTGGTTCTTAACGGTAAGCTTTGTGGGTCCTGTGCAGCGGCTGCATTAGCTGATTTCTTTAGCATGTTAAAGGGTACATCTAGCTCAGTAAGGTTAGGTAGGCTTTTCAAACCGTCGACGGCCAAATAGCTATTCCTACCGTGGTATACGCGGGGCATTTCGCACTGTTCACATTTGTCAAGGTCTGGATGGTTGAGGAATGTACAAAGGGAACAGTTCCACTTAGGGCCTTCAATTTCTTGAATAGGTAGATGCGGCGCCTGGTACAGTAGACGATTTGGTGGTAGTCGTCGGGTCATCTGAGGCCTCGGGTTATTGAATGGTTGGGTAACTAGAGGGCCGGTTGGTCCAGTATAAATATTTTCATAGAATTCTTCTGAAACAAATATATATATTAATAATTATATATGATAATATTGAATTAAAGATAAAGTTTGGCAGCGAATAACAAAATGTATCAATAATATACTGAATCATGCTATATTTTTCATTATATGAATCTGTGGATTTTGTGCTTACAAAGCATCTAGTTCTTAACAGAAATTAAGTAAATCAAGTGCAAATTTGATTTTAAATAAAAGGTTAGACCGGAAGGCGTTGGGTTAATATTCTATAAGAACCCTTCATCAATTCCTAGCTAAATCTTATAATATGCTAATAAATTTCCTTTGTTAAATATCTTCACTGTGATGCTTATTACTGCTTATAGATTTATCTCTTCGTCTCTTATCCATTTTCACTGAAATTTTCGTACAATTATATGACAATTTTCATCGTTTACACAAAATAAAACAAAAATAATTTCCAGCTGAGTTTTAAGTAAGTTCAGCTACGGTATAATTAATTACACTCATCCATGTGAAACCATGATCTTGGAATTTTGGAAAATAGCAAATAATAATAATCAAAAGTTGGCGACTAAATACTTTTCCAGCAATGAATGCATATTAAGAACATTAGTACGGAATTGAAAAACAACTTCTTCACTTAAATTTGAAGTATATCATAGTGAATATTTTAGATATTCTATACTTGAATGTAGAATAGATAATTAAATAATTATTAATTATTAAATTAATATATTTATTATTATATTAATATATTAAAACTGATGTTTTGTTGCGTTAAATAAGTAATGTATGAAGGCATATCAGGTCTTTAACAGCGCAAGAGTAATCATAAAAATTTAGTTTTCAAATCGATAACGTAAACATCACAAATGTTAGGCGTTAATTTGTGTAGTAAAATGTAAAAAATCAAATATATTGTTTTATACTATAGCTGCTTACCTTTATCAAAAAGTTCTGCGAGTTGTTTACATTGAACAGTCAAATGTTTGATTTCTTTTTGTAACTGTTTCTCTATTTCTGCAACTGTTCTCCTTTCGGCAGCCTAAAACGAGGAATAGAATTAATTTCTTTGAGTTAAATTTTACTGTTTTTACGCCATTTTAACTGTCTTTACACCATCTAAGACAGAGCCTCTAATAAAACATGGTTTTGATTTTTCTAAAATAATGAAAAAATAATTTCGGGTGTACTAGAATACTGTTTTTCTTAATAGAATAATGGAATAATCAGAGTAGTAAGTAGAATGCTACGATTAAACATGGATGTTCGAAAATTGATAGCTGTTTAAGTAGAATTATCAACGAAAAACATTAAACATGTTTTTAGTAACCTTAGAATGATAATGCGGAGAGAATTGATTTTGAATATATCAAGGCAATGCAACAGTATATATAAGATATAGATATTTTTAAAAAAATATGGATATTTGTTTGCCCGATAGACGGATAGTTGTAGATGAGAATATCGAACTCTTAGTTACAAAACAAAATATCAAGATTAAGAACCTAGGGTTTTTGATAGAGAGTATAAAATTTTTATTGTGAGATTTGTCCCCTTCTGGGCATCAAGTCTTTCTGCGTGGAATAGTGGGACTAAAGCGGAAAAAATTCGATAAAAAGATCTAAGGTTCTTGAAGAAGTGTATTGAACTTCTGTTCTGAGATCTCTCCCCTCACCTGACATCAAATGAATTTTGCGTGGTGTGGTATTGACATTCCTTGTTCGCCGATTATTGATATCGATAATTTTTAAAATATCGAAATATAGATATTTTTCTCCGCGGCCGACTTCTAACTACTTTATAATCTGTTCCGTTATCCAGTTTACCCTTCGTTAAAACGTTGAAATTTCGAGTAGGGGTGTCGCTGAAGAAAAATATCGATATTTCGATGGGGGGATGGCCGATGGGTGAAATCCCAAAACAAAAGTTGGATACTTTTCTTCGAGAAACCTAGGTTTTTGACATCGACTTTGTATTTTGAAACTAATAGTTCAATACTCTCGTTTACAACAGTCGATACTTCTTTAGAAAAATATCGAAAACTATCGGCCAAAAAATATCGATATATCGAGCAAAAAAATATCGGCAAAAATATCGATATATAATTATCGATAATTACACGATAGGTCGATATTTCTTCGATTGTTTCGACAACTATTACTTTACGTTGTATGAGTAAAAAAAGATACGAGTTTTATGTTGCCACAATAGATGTCTTAAAAAAATAGTTTTACTTACTTGTTGTCTTTTCTTCTCCAGTTCATTTACTTCCTGTCTCATTATCACCAGTTTAGTGTTGGCTGTTCGCAGCTCCACTCGCATATTATCTATCCGAGCTTGTTGTTTCATTAGCACTGGAGCTGTAATAGGATTTTCATATTAGTAGAAATCACTTTTATTATGCATGATATTTGCATTTGCTATTTAGTTTTGATAATATTGATTATACATATGATATTCCTGGCATCTTGTAACTAATTTCCTCACATAGTTTAAAAACGTTTGCTTCTTACTCATTTAAGCAATACTGTTATAATAAGACTTGACAGTAACATCTTTTTATCTAATTAACAGGTCAATTGAAAAGTCCCCGGCCTGACACATAGATGACGCTACTAGATTAAATCCATATGTTTTTTAATTAGCTTGAATCTTCAAAAGATGCTGTTGGATTATTAGTTTATGAATTATAGCATTGTGAGTGAAGCAACTTTTGTACTGTGAAAAAAAATGGATAAAAAGGAATTTCGTGTGTTGATAAAATATTGCTTTTTGAAGGGAAACAATACAGTTGAAGCAAAAATTTGGCTTGATGAGGAGTTCCCGGACACTGCCCCAGGAAAATCAACCATCAAGGATTGGCATGTTAAGTTTAAGTAGTGAAATGAGCACTGAAGACGGTGAACATAGTGGACGCCCAAAAGAGGTTGTTACCGACAAAAACATTTAAAAAATCGACAAAATGATTTTGAAATTGAAATTGATTGAAATAGTAGACACTCTAAAGATATCAACTGAACGTGTATATCATATCATTCACGAATATTTGGATATGAGAAAGCTCTGTGCAATGTGGGTGCTGCGCGAGCTCACTTTTGACCAAAAACACGAGTTGATGATTCGGAGCAGTGTTTGGAGATGATCAAGCGTAATAAACCCGAGTTTTTGCGTCGATATGTGACAATGGATGAAACATGGCTCCATCATTTCACTCCAAAGTCCAATCGACAGTCATCCGGGTGGACTGCACACGATGAACCCGCTCCGAAGCGTGGGAAAACGCAACAGTCGGCTGGCAAGGTTATGGCGTCTATATTTTGGGATGCGCATGGAATAAATTTCATTGACTACCTTGAAAAAGGAAGGACCATCAACAGCGACTATTACATAGCGTTATTGGACCGTTTGAAGGACGAAATCGCCGAAAAATGGCCGCATTTGAAGAAAAAGAAAGTGCTGCTTCACCAAGACTATGTACCGTGTCACAAGTCAGTGAAAACGATGACAAAAATCCATGAATTGGGCTCCGAAGTGCTTGCTCATCCACCGTATTCTCCAGATCTGCCACCCAGCGACTATTTCCTGTTCTCAGATCTCAAAAGAATGCTTGTTGAGAAGAAATTTTGAAACAGAGGCCTATTTTGAAGCTAAGGACAAATCGTACTTCAAAAATGGCATCGAAAAGTTGGAGGGTCGCTATAATCAGTGTATCACCCTTGAAGGGAATTATGTTGAATAAAAAAAAATTGCCAAAAAAAAGTGTTTTATTATACTAGGCCAGGGACTTTTCAATTGACCTGTTATACTATACTTTGTCATATTAAATTTGGTAGTTAAAATTTATTTTAAGATATAAAAACGTTGTAATTATTTAAGAAATAACAAGTCATCAATTTTAACAAAAATCAATTTTTTAAAATCAATATCGTATTATCATAATTTATCGCATTAAACCCAAAAATATTGTTAAAAAATATGTGGTTAAACATCCATGTAACAGCAAATTACTGGAAATCCCATGGTGACGTCAATTAAAGTGATTATCATTGATGTTCAAAGAAATGTCTGTGATAATCACTATTGATTGTTTTGCTCTGTAAACAGAGAAATTTACAATTCTGGAATAACTGTTGCATCAAAAAATAAATAAAAAACATAATAGAATATAAAATTTGGTATAAATATATGAATAATTTTAATGCAACAGAAATAAAAGTTTTATGTTTTAAAACCTTGATATTGGGACAAGTAATTTGCTCTTTGCAAATTTACAAACAAAAACATAATCAAATTAAAGTATGTGTTGAATATATTTATTATAAGATTCAATATTATTATAAGATTCAAATTCCTCAGTCCCATACAGGTGGTCGAATGAATTAAAGAGTTAATGAATATGGAGATTTAAGAAATTACATTTTTAACCTGATAGTGAATGGCTGAACCTTTTAACCTCATAGTGAAGATATGTTGAAGGCCCATTTTATTTTATTTACAGATTATGAATTATAGTATTGTACTGTTACTATTATGAGTTATCTCGATCATCACCATCATTGTTTATATATCTTAGAAATATTTGAAATTGATAAAAATACGATGTGATAAGTACCATAGCGTTAAAGCTATTATTTAATCAAAATTTATTTCTATTTTTTATTTAGTTATTCAAAAAGCAGTAGGATTAATCTGCAACATGTATTTTATAGCAGAATAAATGAAATTATACATTTCACTATAAATCGATATAAATTTTAATGTTGGTCATAATTGATATAATTATCGATTATATCATTCGATTTTTATTATAGCAATGCATGATTATTATCAATGCCGAGTAGAATTTTAACCAACTGGATGCTGTTGGTGTCGCAGAACTTTGAATATTCTTCAATAAAATCATCTAAATCAATCGCTTCTTCCTCCATATCTTTTTCGGAGCTACTCGCTATGCGCCGTTCATCTATAGCTCGATTTCACTACAGAAGCCTATTAGTATTCGTTTATCTTTCAGTCGTCAGACATACCCAAACTCTGCGTCTCTGAATTTGTTTCTCAACTGTGTTCTTATTGTTGCACCTTAAACGGATGACTTCATTTCTAATAGGATTTCGGAGAGAAACGGGCAGAATCTGCCTTAAACACCGCATTTGAAAAACCTTTGAGTGACAGTGTCTCAGTTTGTGAACTACACACAAATATCGACAAAGTAAAGGTTCAAGAGATCCGTCAGTCATCTCTAATATTAGAGAAATTAAATAATAATATATTAAATTAAATATAGTATTAAATACTCTTCAATGATATATTGAAGAGTATTTTGTATGATCTGCTATGATCTCAAATGTAATTTTCTGTCAACTTATTAGATTAATAATTTTATGAATATCTTCGAAAATGTAAATGGTAAAACAGATCTATAGATGACTTTATTTCTAGTATAAACAAAACATAATGTAAATAAATAAACTTCAATATAATTGTTACCTGTTGATAGACGTTATTAAATATGTTTGTAAATATATAATCAAGAATATAAAAAATGAATAGGTAACAAGGGTGGTCTAAATATAATATAATATAGACAAAAAGAAAGTATTAAATAACTGATATTTAACACGTTCAAGATAAGTCTCAATATATCCGTAAACGAGTGGTTCCCAGGGAATCATTATTGTTCTTAACAAGATCGTTTCTTGTTTGTGAAATAAGAAACGTTGCTCTTTCCACAAAGAGGAAAAATTATTCTAAAAATATTTTTGAAAATAAGAATCAGTCTCGTGTAGTACCTTGAACAAAGTAACAACAGTTTCGCCGTAATATAATTAATTTATATAGTAAAGGAGAACTTGCTAACTAGTATGCCGTGAAACTTTTGTTCATTTTTATTCGAACTTTCACTGAATCTCATCTTTCATCAAGATTAGTTGATTAATTTTTGCTGTAGCATCTGAATCGTTGATATTGTTGTACGAAAACTCACAATTCACGTGGAATAACTAAATTGCTAGTCTGTAGTACAAAACTTATTCTAATAATCCACTAATTTAGGACTGGCGAAAAAAATATAGATATTTTATGGGCCGGAGAGTATTGGAGTATAAGGAGATAAGGAGAGTATCGCATTTTTGTTTTGAGAATTCTTGTTCCCTGTCATCAAGTGCATTTTTATCGAAAAGTACGGTTGGAGTGAAGAAATATCGATATTGTTAAAGAAGATATGTATCGATACCTTTTGTTTGCCGATATACCGATAATATTTTTTGAAATATCGAAGTCGATATATCGATATTTCTCTCCGCAAATCATTTTCCATGAAAGTATTTTTTGAGGTGTGACAAGAGTAAGAAATTAGGAGACAAATAAACTGGGCGTTGACACCATTTGTGCTACAATTCACTGATTTTAGTGATGACTTTTTTCTGAGCTCTGTGAGCATGTGCGTTTGGATTTTTTTTAAACGAATTCTATTCGCCAAAAGGCAAGGCTACAAGTCTAATCCATACTGTTGAAAAGATTCACATAAACACTTCAATCATCTTTCTGTGCATTCGAATGTCTTTTGGTACCATCTATGGGGAATGAGGCACCTACTCTGCTAACACCTTGCTTTGTCTTTAAATTTCTCAAATTAAACTTAATTGTGAAAATTTGATTATATTTTAGAAAAAAAAGTTCTACTGGCGACGAACGGATGAACATATAAATGTGAATTTTAATCTCTATAATCTGGCAACATTAGGATGGAAGTTAAGATGTTAATTCAAAATTTAATTTTTTATTTAATCTTTAATTAAAATCATATTATTGCTTAACTTTTAATATTAATATGAAATAAGTATTTTTTTATTAAATTTAGCTTCTTACTAAAACAAATGCAATTGGGTTGTTACATATGCAAAAAATGATGAACTTGAAATCGATATTTTTTTTAGTTATACAAAACATGGTTTTGTTTTCCCGTGTAGATTTTTCCGGTTTTGTATAATCATTATGTAAAATCAATCATGTATGGGCTCCAGACAGTGTAACCAACTTAGAGGCCATCCTGGAAGATATCCGGTTTTACCTAGCCTGGTTACTGGCTATGGATAAGCACAATTAGAAAAAGGAAAAAATAGATAAATAATTTTACATTAGGAAAACTGTCCTATAGCCTTGGCCATTCCGGCTATTTTCATTGCATATGGTAGCAAATTAAGCTTAAATCATGAGACAATGGATAAAACGTAAAAATAACTGCTATATTTGATGTACTTAAAAGTAACTTAATACAGTCCAGGTTCATGTTATGTATCACTCTTATTTTCAAGAGTCTTCGATATAGATCAATATTTCTTGAAATTTCTATATAGACAGCCGAGATATGCAACCTGGCATTGATAATGTTTCATGCGCTCTATGAGATGTAAAAAACTATAGGCATACCGTTTCTACGACAATAAATCACATTTTTTTAAATTTGGGATGCAAAATATTTTATTATCGACATTTTGACGAAATAAAATATCGCCATACACCAAATTGATAATATTATTATCGCTTAGTAACACCCGACAAAAATATTGCTCAAACATAATGACAAAACCGTTATTAAAGACAGCTGAAAAATATATAGCCCTTTCGAAAAAAACGGCCAATATACGTCATAGATAACGTCGAACATATTACCAATTTCAGTGTACAAAAATGTAAATTTCGTTTTAAATTCGTAGTGGATTTTTCCTTCTCATATTATCCCTGTTGGAATATATAGAATGCTGTGTGATGCGTCGGAAGATGTAATGTCGGACCAAATGTCTGCAAAATTCTTCAAAATATTAAGTGGTAACAATTAGAGGTTATCATATAAGCTGCTAAACTTTGTAAACCAAAAGTCGAATTTGATGCCCTAAACCTGCGACGTGCTGACATAAATTTTGATGATCCGTATTGGCTGTTTCATTGAAAGCTCTGTTTCATCTGGGACGTTAGTTTCAAAAGCCGCACAGATGCTCACTCCGCAGAGTAGATTGTTGAGATTACTATTAAGTAAAAAGGTCTAGAGGATTGTGAGAATAAAATTCTTTTCTTAACCTCGGTCGCTTTTACTGATTTATTCATATTAATCTGTTTCCCTTCCTTTTATTATTTATTACTAGCACTATTTTACTAGTACTATTAATTATATACATATAAGTATTAAAATAATATTCACATTTTGAATAGTCATCCCAAGTCTCAATCTCGGATCAAAGCTCAGTCATGTATTCAATTTTCAATCTTTTCAGTTATCCTAAAAATTATGTTATCACGACTTTAATAAAGGTTCTAGATTTTATTTTCATTAACATTATGGTAACAAGGTACCAAGGTCGATGGAAGATAAATATGTTATGTAAACACGTGCTGATTAGGATCGCTTTTAGAACGTAATATTTTAGGTAAAATATTACAGTACTCTAAAAAAAATCACTAAAAAATATCATTCCTCATGAAACAATTGTAATCCATCCATTTCCTTTCTAAATTATTGAACGAGTATAATTTTTACTCAATAATTTATTTTATTTAAAAACAATTTTTAATTGGCTTTATTTTAAACTTTGTAGAAAAATCAAGAATGAACGAAAAATACAAGCAAAGAAAAATAACTAATAACAGACATCAAAATAAAAGGAGTCCTTTAAAATATTTGATGTGTAACGTAAGACCTGTGTTATTTGTCTATAATTAATATACAATTGAACAACACACATTTTTTTTACCAGACATGATGGTTGTGACTTATTCCTGTTGACGTCAAATGTAGAAACACAGAGGAAAAATAAGCAGATTCTTGGATAGTTTCAAAATGTGTCCTTACGGAGTTCAAAAGCTACAAGAAATATGAGAAATAATAATGGTTAACGATAGATAACGTATATTTCATATTAAATATTCAAAGATATTTATTATTTCTGTTGATATTTTAAGGAATTGAAATAAAATAGTATTAGGCCTATAAGTTAATTTTAAAGCATTTACAACAGATTGTGTTACTGTCTTAAATCGCACTGGATACCTTTGTAACCAATTTCATGTTGAAGTCTCATCACTTTGCAGTATGTGTGATTTCATCAAAATGTGAGAAAAAATGTTTTAAATAAATAAATTACATTAGATGAAAGTTTTACTTACTAAGTTAAAAAGGTGGCTGCAGGTCATCGAATGTTGTGTTAAACTTTTGGTAACCATGCCGTATCCATTTCAACATGTGAATACTGGTATCGACGTTTTAAAAGGGATTATATTGACACCGAAGACAAAAAGCATTCTGGGCAGCCTATTGGTCATAATTGATGTATATGAACCGTGGACTACGCGAAAAATGACCAAAATATGAACAAAGTCACAAAAGTGTTCGACGAAAACGCCCGACCACATGTTGTAAAGCCAGTAAAAGCATACTTGGAAACACAAAAATGGGAAGTACGACTCATCCTATTCTCCAGACTTTGCTCCTTCTAATTGTTACTTGATCCGACATATTAGGCCGAGATTCCTATATACTTCAATTCTTCATCTTCTTATATTATATTATTATGAAGATACCAAAAAATAAGTGGATTCGTGGATAACCTTAAAAGACACGTTGTTCTATAGAGGTGGAATCAATAAATTGTCCGATGGGGAAAGATGGGGAAAAGTAGCAGCTATCGATGGACAGTACCTTGAATTAAATATATAGTACCGATTTCTCACAATAAAACTTCAAATTAAAAACAATCCTTTAAAAATAATTTATGGGCCTAATTTTTAAGTAAAATAATATATAAAAAGATCCATCGGGCTAAATCGTCAAGAAGAAACATTATTGACGCTATTTACTTGAAAATATTGGAATAATAGACCAATAACAGTAGTAGTGAACATAGTACTGTTTTCGCTACATTTTCATTAAATATTTAATTCAAATTATTTCGTAACAACTTCTGGGTATTCCCTCAACTCAAAGACTGCTTTGTTTGAAACAAAATGAATCCAATCGAGAAGACTTTGATGACCTCAAACGAGGGAACGAAAGAAGTTGAGAAAAATAACAACTTTTGCATTTAATTTTAAAAGTCTTATTATTTCTTGATCACTGCAATACTTAATTATTAAGAGTAAATAAACCATTACGTTTTATTTTTTTAAAATGTCAATGACATTTTTGATATCAAACAAGTTTATTAGGATTATATACAATTTCAAGAGAACAAACAGTGAATATGTTGTTTTTATATAATTAAATATTAATATAAGAAACTACACATTCAGTCAGTAACGCAATACGTAATTTATTTATAAGTTATATATTTTAAGATGCTTGAGTTATATTAAGTATTATTTATTTCAATCAAGGTCAAATACTAAGAACCACTAATCTAATCAGCGTATAAATTGGAATACAAAAAATCCCACGAACTCTATGCTTATAGAGTTAATAATAGTTTTAAGCACTTATTGAAAAACGAATATATCGACTAGTCCACTCTTTACCTGTTTTCCAAGTTTGAGTCACTTATAGTCTTTCGTAGCACCACACAGTGTAACAGTCTGTTATAACAACACTAAATTATTTAGGCCGAATGTTTACGCTGCGAAACAGTTGTTTCGTTTTATTTTAGAGATGACAACAAAGCAACTGTCCCAACAGAAATCGCACGATGCATGGCTTAATTTTGATTTCGCCGAGCGTTTTTCTTATCAAACGCTCACACAACCAATGGCAGAATGTTTTCTTATCTGTGTTTGATAAGGTTTGATAGCAGTAATTAATGTCACATTAGTCGCTATTAATCTAGTCAAAAGGTAAATTAGGTGATACATTGATTACGAAATTGCATTATTATCGACGATCTCGAATTCAATGATTGAATTCGAACAATAACAAATGTTGATCTGCTAATATCGAAAGTACTGTAACAGAACAGTTTATATTAATAAACCAACCCATATAAGTATATAGTTTTAGTTTTATTTAGTAACCTAGGATTTTGTGTTGCTTTCAAGGATTTTATAGTCATTTCGCGATTCTACAATTGTGTTTTTCCATTTTTTTGGACACACTTGTTTATGTGTATAAATAAAATTCATATAATAAATTAAAGTAAAATATTTAACAAAGTGTATATATAGTCTATTCAAAGTTATTTTAGTAATGCACATAGAAAAAATAGACATTTCACGTTATAGGCGACCTTGGGGAAATGTTTTGTTTAGTTCAATCAACGGTAGCGCTGCGATCGCAAATTGTGATCGGCTTATTTTAAATTCCTGGTGCCGCCACTAACATGGAACGTGATTGGTCGATCAAATTGTGTGAAATCAGCATTTTCCATGGGCGTCCATTTCTAATTTTGTTTTTTGAAGGTTTTGGTTTTTGTTTAAATCAAGAAATCTTCGTTTTACGTTGTGCATATTTTTTGTTTTACATTAATTATTATGGAGTGATAATATAAAAAATGATGACAATGCGTCAGTGTAGTAAAAGATGTAGTGTACCGGGGTAAAAATCTACTACGGAAATTAGACATCGTTTTAAAGAATGATCTCGCTCCTTTCCAAAAAATGGGTTAATCAAGTAAATAGTAGTAAGTTACCCGGAAAAACCACAATGTAAATATATCAACGTCATGGTGTCTGTCACGGACATTTTAGTGAAAAATTTAGAATTACCCTTCCTCCAGGAACAGATATTAGGGTAAATGCATATCCAACATTGTTTTTATCAGGTACATATACAATTATCTATCTGCTACATGTCTGTTTATATATTGTTTGTTTACAGAAAATCAAAACCTACTTATGAAGATATTAATGGTTATAAAATTCAATTAACCTACCAAGTTGTTCGTATGCTGTCAGTGTGATTTCTCTACATAAAGAAGTCTTACAAGAAGGTAATAATTAAGATAACTGGATAATTAGTAGTAATAAATACTACTTTTAATTGTAAAATATCCCTAAAATATTTGTAATACTTTAACTTTTTAGAACAATCAGTGTTCAATCATTTTATAGTAGAGGAATTATATATTTAAATTTGATTGCCTTGTTAAGAAAATATTTGTTACGGTGCCATCAATTAAAAATTTAATTGCTACTTTTAGGGGATTTATTACCTTAAAGAAATCTATTGTGTGTAAATTTACAAATAACTACATTTGTTTAACAAATCTTAACCAAGATTGCTTAAAGAATTTTGTTGGATCTATTAGAGGTGATGAAGGTGGAAACAGCATCTTTCACCTAGTATGTTTGAGTAATCTTTAAAAGGGCTCATCATCACTTCAATTTTTTCACATCATTCTCCCGGAGAAAATTGTGAAGAAGATGAACATGTTAGATAACTTATATTCTTTTTTAACGGGAGATCTAGTACCACTTGAGGTTGTTAAATCACTAGCTGAGTCTATATTTTCAGTTCCAGAGAACTTTACTCTGACGAAAACAAGAGTCTAATATTGTGTTTTAGTCTTATTTCGGGCGATTTAACAAAACTTCTGAAAAAGAGATAATATGCAATATTTGTCTACATTCTATATTAAGTAGTTCCACAGATTAAATACTTTAAAATCTAAATATCTTTAAAAAACATACATTTTTAGTGTTTCAACTTTCCAATCCATAGTGATTTCCAAGACCAAATTTTAAAAGTTATTATGAGGTGTGATTGTATTTTTGGGTTAATGAAGTTAATGCAATATCAAGAGGGAAGTTTATTTAAAGTTTACCTTCAATATATCAAGATAAGTTAGAACTCTAATAGATACCATAAAATCGATGGCGCTAAACAAATATGGGAAGGCCTTATAGAAGAATTATAGATATTTTAATTTTGCCTAGAATAGAGTTCATAATTGTTTTTTTGTTGCTTTTTGTTTATATATATTTATATTATTTACACTTATGTATATTTGTGTAGGACTTTATTTTAATAAATTAACTTTAAAAATTAAATTTGGATTTTTATTTAAATACTATTATCGAATAAATGTGACGTCACAAAATAATCAGGCGAAATGGCAGACCAATCAAAGCAAAGTATTTTCCTTACAGGTTTCTACATAACTATCTTAAACTAACCAATCAAATTCACGTTATCAGCGCTGCCAATGATTGAACTAAGCAACATTTTGCCCCACTACTTACCATTGGAGTTGCACACCCCTGGTAATGCATCATGGATATTTGTGACCTCGAAATATTGCAATGTTGCCTAATTAACTCTGAGTTTTAGTTTAGTTTGGCTTTACATACAAAAAATTCTAATCTAAATAAAATAATTGAACAAAAATATTATGAAATATAATTTATTTTAACATTATAGTAAATCTAAAAATACAATTATACAGCCACAATAATTTATAGGTAAGAGTTAAAATCTCTCATCACTATTGCTTTCAAGAATTTTTCATACATCTGACAGCCGGTCGCCGTCCGGTTGTCAGATGTACGCTAAATTATTCAAAATATTACTTATAATTACTACAGGTCATAAACCGGCAAATATTATTTTAGCCCTTTGGTTATTTTGATAATTTGAAAATGTTGAAAACAATAGATATTCAGGGTCACAAATTGATTGCGGTTTTAATAGGTTATTTCAAATAGGAACCAGATAATGGAGGCCCCCTTGTGTCCGTAAATTCCTTTAGAGAGGTAATTATTGATGATATTATAATTAGTATGTTTACTGTGAATAACATCGCTTACAAAATGAAGAATAATATGTTAATGTCAACCAAGAAAACCCGTCGACATACAAAGTGGGTGACGAATCTTGATCATCTTGATATTGGCTCTATTCGAGAGCAAATATACGAAATGTATAAGAACAGTAAGTACACAAACTATTTTATCGATATAAAAATAATTTAATAAAATTAGTTTAGACAAAATTTTCTGTCTGATAAGTATACATAAAAGAATTAGGGACATGCAGCCTTTTGAGGGATGTACGACATCCTTTTATATACCCTTACAGGGCATAGGGTTAAATGGTTAAAAAAGATAACCCTCGGAGAGGTTTAATATAACTTCCAGACATTACCTTGAATTTGTGTATCTTGAGGAAACTTGGATATTTCAAAATGGTTCATTGTGGCACTCTTAGGAAGATGGTGACAAAAAAAGTATAAGGACAACGAAAATTGATGGAAAAAGGTCAAAGTTACAATAGCATCCGATTAGGTTTTGTTGATCATTATATTTATTAATAATTAATTGCGGATATATTGCTGGTCGAGAAGGATATTCCATCAAAAACTGTTTGGATATGTGGAAGGAAGCATTCTCAACCATCATATCTTGGGTTTAGATGGACACGATTAGACATACAGAGAAAGTAATTGATAAACGGTGGAATTGTGAACATGTTTCAGACAGATTAGAAATTAACAGTTTAGTGATTGAATTGGACAATGAGTGGGACTTTGAAAGTGACTGAAGAAAAATTTCAGGATATGTGATAATGCTGTGCGATGCTAGAAATTCCTGAGACAGAGTGATGAGAGTGGAAACAACTAAAGATATGCACATAATTAATTGAATATAACTGTAGAAAATGGTATTGTAGGGCGTGAAAGATTTGTGTGTACAGATGTGATTGTAGTTGTTCAAAATTAAACATGAGCATTAGGTTACAAAAAAAGTTTTAATTATATGGTAAATATCGTATGAGGACATAATCAGCTCCCTATCGAGAATGAATACTAACTGTTTTGTAAATATGGTAAAAGCATTAGACAGAATTCAGTGATTAATTTTATGAAGAATGGTGTACACAAATAGTAGAAGAAAAAATAAAATATAAAATATACAATATATAAAATATACCTCGAATGAAAGTAAAATACGTTTCTCAGATATACAATTGTTAATTAGGTGGATTAGGCCTCTAGGGGGATAACACTACATAAAAAAACGCGCCTAGAAACTCTACCTCATGTATGGTGTGGAAAAGCGTTAAATATAAATAAAACAAATCTAACCTACAAACTAATACAGCTGTGTCTTAATTGTAGTTTTAAGTCCTTCGATAATATATGTATTAGATTTATTATAATGTTAAAATAAATTATATTTCATAATATTTTTGTTCAATTATTTTATTTAGATTAGAATTGTTTTGTATGTCAAAGCCAAACTGAACTAAAACTCAGAGTTAATTCGGCAACATTGCAATATTTCGACGTCACAAATATCCATGATGCATTACTAAAAAAATTTTTAATAGACTATAGATAAAATGAATGTCAACATTCAGGATGACAGGAAGGGGTACAGCAATCGAATGATGTAAATACTAACAATAATTATTGGGAGTTAAAAAAGTCATTCGTATGAGTTAAATTCTACGATAATAATCAATCTCTTGTAGAAATTCTATAGACCAAAACTATTGTCGCCGATTTGAGTTTTCTTATAATAGGCCAGATGACTATTTTTGAACGACTTTAAGACAATTCTACGTATTTATTTTACCCGGTACAAAAGTTATTTTTGTAAAAAAATCGATTTGAAAGAAAAATTGTTTGAAATAGTGTAATTTTAAATTTGTGCAAAAATGCTCTAAATCTGCGCATGAAGTAGTTGTCTTCGTCGCACTGGACGGTTTGTATGCGGACAGGTCTTATTTATACATTATTTTAATAATTTTGTGTTATAATTAGACGCTTTATTGGGTATCAATGGTGTCAAAACCCCTAAGGTAAATATGCATCGCTAGAAATCCCAAACAAGTTGTGTATTTTCGTTCGAAGACAGAAAAATCTTGCAAGGCGGGAACCAGCCAGTACAGTTTGAACATCGGTAATTTATTTATAGCAATAAGATCATTAAAATGTAAATATTTACTATCTTAAGAATCTCTAATTATATCCAAATTGTAATTATTGTAATATCGAGGTAAGTAACGTTGTTGATTTGAGATTAGGCATCATTTGTTTTGTTTATTGTGTATATCCTTTCTAGTTTTGTTCTTTTTCCAGTTAAAAAATAATATAGACAATTATATTAAATATAATTTAATTTTTTAGTTTAGGTTTAGTCGTACAAGTATGCATGAAGTGAGACAACTGAACTCACTGAACATTCAGTGCTATTCACTACTGACCATATATTCTCAAAATATAACGAAACATGTTAATTAAATTCAAGCCTTCAACAAGTGTTAATAAAATTCCATCTTGGCTAAATTGTAACAAGTTAATATCAAATATCTGATTTTTGTAGCAAAAACTTCGATGGATATTTCATTAGGTAAGGTAAGTGACATATATTTGATTGAACAATGTGACTTTATCAAGATTTTAAAGCCTAGTATGTGTTTTATGGCAATCATACCTCTCAAATATTTCAAAAGAGACATATATGCAGATAATGAATGAACCAAATGTTGTCACTGAAGTCAGGTAAAGCAAAATAAACTATTTCAATTTAACTGTGGAATATAAAATATAGTCTATTCAAAGTTTATTTGTAAATGCGTCATCGAAATTTGTGACGCCAAAATATCGCAATGTTGTCGCATCAACTTTGAGTTTTAGTTCAGTTTATTAAATAAAATAATTGAACAAAAATGTTATCAAATATAATTAATTTTAACATTATAGTACATCAAAAAACTACAATTAATTATACAGCCATAATAGTTTATATGTTATGTTAGAGTTCTAACCTCTTATCACTATTGCTTTCAATAATTTTGCATATGTCTGACAACTGGACGACATTGACAGGCTCATTCGCTTACGTGTTGAAACTAATCAGACAGCATTGTGTCTCTTTTTAATTAGAATAAAATGAGAAGAAAAATATTGTCTAATTCTAAAACGACCTTACAAATCGCGACATGAAATACATTAAACATCCTGATAACACATATAGAACTAAACTTTGAATAGACTATATATAATAATCCAAATAAAATCGACGCGCACCAAAAAGTTTAAACGTTTGAATGCGGCTATGATGGTTAGGAAAGCGTAAATAACGTCAATGTTTCGTAGCGCTTCTGATTGGTGTTCAACTTAACGCGGCGAATGCAAAGACAGAGGCAGGTGATTGGTCATAAAATTCACAGCTTGTTGCAGCGCTTGAGGACATATTGAGGCTGTGCGAGAATTAACAGTGTCCCAGTCTCAGTCCAGTTTGTTTCACTGCATGGGAATGGGCCGCGGGAACAGGAAGGATACCGAAAATGTAGCTTTTTGAAAACTTTGAAACTCTTTGATATCAAAAAACCCGAGCACTTTTATAAAAACGAAAATAACTTTTTTCATTTTCCGTTAAAATACGTGAGGTTGTAGATTCAATGATACAGATTGCTCAAAATCTCGCACTAGTTAAGTTGCTGTAAAAATATAGAAAAAGTCATTGACTAATCGAACTGTCCTCGTAACAAGTCAAATATTTCGACTCAATTCGATTATATACCAAGAAGATTGATGTTATTTTGTCATGTCTAACAGAACTATCGTGAAGAATTGGTTGAAGTAGTGGTAAAGGTGACGGGACGGTCCTTCTGCTGCTGCGATGGTCTCGGGTTTGAAGCCTGCTGGAATTTATGTTTGTGACCGTTTAACATTTGTGATTGTTCTTAAGCAGGAATGCAAAAACCGACAAGGAAAATGACCAATGGTCACGCTAGTAACCAGGCTGGGTAAGATGAGATGCGTTCTGGGATAATGTCCAAGTTGGTCACTCTTATCTCTCAAAAACACAAGTCGGCTGGAGCGTTGAAGACGCTATTTAACACTTGTAAATAAATCATTAGTAATACAATATAGAAAGCCCATCGGACATTGCGTAATGTTTCTGGCGATGAGTGCTTAAGTGAACGCTTTACCGCTTATTCGTGTAAGACTAGCCTTTAAAGCAAATCTTATAGGAATTGTGGTTTTACTACAAAAGTGGTAACAATTCATGGAAACAAACGGCTCATATATCACTGATCAGAGTTTGAAATTCATTTAAATAAATTCGCTTTCAAAAACATGAAAAGAACCGAACTCTCTTTCTAGCTAAATTTTGTCAACAACGTCAACAATTTAGGAATTAAAAATAATGATCCCATTAAACTAAGTCGAATATAGATTGTTATTTGACCTCCGGCAGGTTCAAGTCCATTTTTTGCTTCGATGTTGGGACAATTCTCATTTTCTATTTTTAGATTAGCAAGAAGCAACTTCTTCGCGGTTAGTCGAGCCAAAAAATGTTGACCGTAACAGAAACCACAACATATATCCATTTTTTTAATGAATTCTAATATTTACAAGTGGCAATGATTTATGAATATATTTAATATTCATGGAGCCATCGTGAAATAATAATAAAATCATTTTTTTAATACAGAGTGGCCCGCAGCAAGGTTAACTTTTAAAAATACTTCACAATGTTAAGTGATCTGAAGTATTCAAAATTAATTTTTTTTAACCAATGTTTTCTTTTAATTCCGATAGAATTTTTGTGTTACTGATAAGATTACATATGTTTATTGTTAGGGGCGTCAATTAATGCGTGATCGACGTGTGTGCGAACTACGTTGTATCAAAGGTTCAAAAAAATTGTGTAAAATTGCGAGAAAATAGGTTTTAATTAAAGTGAAACATGTTTCTTGCAAAATGGATAAGAATGGCTACAGCCTATGCCGGTGTGTTTTGCCTATGATTCTTCACGACCGTTTTCCGCCATTTCTATACTCTATTACGCAGGTTAATGGGAAACCGACAATTCCGGACCCTGAAAAGCATGACGGAAAATAATTTGCCCCCTTTTAAATTAGCTACTGTAAAAAAAAACGTTGCGTTACATGCGGCCTTTAGTACTCTAGATCGACGCTCACGGATTATTACAAGACAAGGTACTGAGGTACAAAAGTTCGTCGAAAACGTCTCATGTAATTTATGGTCGAACTCTTACCTGAAGGACAAATTTCTTAAAAATGTCCGGGAGCAAATTTATTCAGAATGTCATGACGGTCCCCCGTCAGTCACAGGGAATTGTGATTTTGGCCTGAGAAGCAATGAAACCGCGAAGTTGAAACGATTCCAAATGGAGTGTTCAGTCAATTCATGGAGTCGTATCCTTTTAGGTCTTTTTCATCGCATATAAACATCTAGAAACAGTTGATTTATCAACTGCTAATCTGTTTGAAAGGTTTTGAGAGTTTGAATGGGTTTTTATCTAATAAGTCCTGCAATTAATTGTCTTTTTGTCATCCAGATCATTCTTGGCAAATGAGATCAAATCACCACCATTTTTAAATCCATAACTGACAGTTGGGACAGGCGAAACATTATCAACATAAGTTTGTAAAAGTATTGAATGGGCTTTGGTAGTAGACTTCTTTGATAAAAAAAGTGCAATGAACGATTGTGATGAATAAATGTCGAAAGTTAAGAAGTTGTTTACACTGATACTTTGCATTTTCACCAATAGAAATCGCTAATTAAAATATGTGTAGGTAACCTAACATCTCATAGATTATATATGGTAAATGTAAGAATATAAGTGAAAAGGAGCATAAATAAATAAAAAATTAAAGGTAAATACATAAAAGAGAGATGTTAAATGTAAAATAAAATGAGAAATTTGAAAGATGAAGGACAACCACCACAAAATACCACTGTAGTACACAATTTCGACACACAGTAAAATGAATTGCTACCACAGATATGTGTGATGTCTGATTTCGATTATCATGTTTTTTTTTAGCTCCACATAGATAACTTTTCTCTTAAACATACATTATTATTGTACTTGTTAAGTTAGGTATATATTCACAATATTTTTACATTTGTTAGTTTAGAAGGAAGGTTCCATCCTTTCTATTTTTACAAGTTCATTATGTAAATTTTAAGAAACAAGGCTAAGTTATCGAGAAACGAAGTAACTAGCTCACAAACATAAAATCAAGTACCTTACTGTAGATTCCGTGTTGAAATCAATACCTCGTAATAAAGCGAGACTACAATTTATTATGGTTATACAGAAAAAATATTTTAACAAAAACATTGAACCGACTTCAAAAAACAAATAAGGAATTCACTTCTTAGATTTATAATACAAAAAAGAACGTTTTAAAATAAAATATGTACTATAATGTATAATTGTCGTAATAACTAAGTAAAAATAAACAAAAAACTTAATTAATCTATCTACTACACATATTTTATTTTCTACTATATACATAAAATTTAGCTTAATACCTACCTAAACCTATTTATTTAATTACAATGTTATTTTAATTACTACCAAGTGATCACTTTGAAGTCAGTGCTGAGGAACAAATTAGATTTGTTTTTTTCTTAATTTAATTTTCACAACATTTTATTATTATTATTATACTGTTTGGGTTAATATGAATAAATGCCTTTAATTGAGGTACTGAGAACATCAATGAAAACGAAAGAAACAAAACAAAATTGGTGCCAAATATGGTACATTTCAAAACCGAAGTAATAGCATCGATATACTCAATTATGAAGGAGTATATTCACATAACATTGATGTATGATTTTAAAAAAAAACACCAGTATGAAACCATAAAATGAATACTGATATATACAAATTTTACATATAGCATAACAAACAGTTTGAGAGCTAGTAACATTTTAGATTCTCTATTCACCTAATTTTGTCGATATTGTCACATGTAGAATATATTAGACTTTTTATTCATAGTTTTATTTCAGTTGCATTTTCGTATTCGTTACTGGGATGAAATATATTCATAAACCCAATTTGTCGTCTCAGCTTCACAATATTTTGTTCATTTCTTCAATTACCAATAAAAAACTAGTGTTTTGTTATTTTTTTCTGAATTTAATGAAATTATTGCAACTATATTTAAGAAACTAATACCAAACGAGCGACGAACATAATCAAGATTCATAGTTTTTACCGCTTTCAAGTGCTCTACGCCAAGTGCATTTAATTTAACAGCATAAATTAAATAATTTGGATTCTTCTACTTTCGGATATATCATCTTTAATACCGAAATTAGGAAAATATGTAACAAAATCGCATATTAGATGAGTGAATTAAAATTCCCTACGAAACAAAACAACCGAAGAAGAAAATAATGGGAATGAAAAAAAAAAGAAAGAATTATGCACAAGCACATCGTTAAAAGTTGCAATATTGTTATAAACACAGAGTCAAAGCTGGAAATTATTGGTTTACAATTTGTCAAATGCATACAGAAGATGGGCTACTGGATGCCTCTTATTCTCATCCATTGTATCCTTTGTCTTTAAATATTGAAGTTGTGAGTGATGAACAAGAGTGTTTCACGAGGTCATTCCGATATATCTGTATTAGGGAATGACTAAAAGTAAATGACTAAGTTTCTTTTTGTGATAGTTTATATCTTAATGTATGGAAATATATTAATAATAGTTTTATCGTCAATGTGTATACCGGAGGTTTAATTTTGATTCCATTACTAATAATTATTAGTACAATATTTTTAAATGTCAGTGTAATTAGTACATATAATTCATTGAAATAACAGGTCAATTGAAAAGTCCCCGGCCTGACACATAGATGGCGCTACTAGAATTAATTTCATATTTTATGTTATATTTTTAGTTAGTCCTAACCCTCAAAATATGTATGTATAAATTTGACAGCTGTCGGATCATTAGTTTGTGAAGTATAGCATTTTGAGTGAAGCAACTTTTGTTAAGGTGAAAAAAAAAATGGATAAAAAGGAATTTCGCGTGTTGATAAAATATATGTTTTTTTGAATGGAAAAAATACAGTTGAAGAAAAAAGTTGGCTTGATGCCGAGATTCCGGACACTGCCCCAGGAAAATCAACCATTAAGGATTGGTATGCTAAGTTTAGACGTGGTGAAATGAGCACTGAAGACGGTGAACGCAGTGGACGCCCAAAAGAGGTTGTTACCGACTAAAACATTTTAAAAATCCGGAAAATTATTTTGAATGACCGTAAATTGAAATTGAATGAAATAGCAGACACTATAAAGATATTAACTGAATGTGTACATCATATCATTCACGAATATTTGGTATGAGAAAGCTCTGTGCAAAGTGGGTGCCACGCGAGCTCACTTTTGATCAAAAACAACGACGAGTTGATCATTCGGAGCAGTGATTGAAGATGATCAAGCGTAATAAACCCGAGTTTCTGCATCGAGATGTGACAATGGATGAAACATGGCTCTATCATTTCACTCTGAAGTCCAATCGACAGTCATCCGAGTGGCCGCACACGATGAACCCGCTCCAAAGCGTGGGAAAACGCAACAATCGGCTGGCAAGGATATGGCGTCTGTATTTTAGGATGCGCATGGAATAATTTTCATTAGCTACCTTGAAAAAGGAAGGACCATCAACAGCGACTATTATATAGCGATATTTGACCGTTTGAAGGACAAAATCGCCGAAAAAACAGCCGCATTTGAAGAAAAAGAAAGTGCTGCTTGTCTTGTGTCACAAGTCAGTGAAAACGATGGCAAAAATCCATGAATTGAATATATTCTGCACATCTATTTCCTGTTCTCGGATCTCAAAAAAATGCTCGCTAGGAAGAAATTTTCGCCGAATGAAGAGGTGATCGCCGAAATTGAGGCCTATAAGCAAAGGACAAATCGTAGTACCAAAATGGTATCGAAAAGTTCGAGGGTCGCAATAATCAGTGTATTACCCTTGAAGGGAATTATGTTGAATAAAAAAACTCATTTTGCCAAAAAAATTTAATCTGGTAAGTATTAACAGAAAACTCGAAAATATGCAGCTCTTTGGGGGATAACTAATTCAAATTGTCAGTCGGTAAATATAAATTAAAGGTCAGTGTTCTATGTAAATTTTTTTTAGAAACGTGTCTGAAAAGATACTCTGTAGATAAGATCGCAGAAAAATATGGTGAGAGACTATTACGTCTTCCTCATTATCATGTATATTTAATGCTACAGAATTGGTATGGGTGTGCTAAAAATTATTATAATGGACATTCTGGTTGAGAGGGATATACAATGAAGAACTATTTGGAATTGTGGAAAGAAGCATTGTCGACAATAACAACTTCGATATGGATGAACTCCATCAAACGCACAGAAGAAAGAATGGACAAATTAAATAATGAACAATTTATTAACTAACTCGAACAGTTATACTAATAAACATAATAGTACCTTCTTTAAAGTATATAAAGAAGCTCTTAATATGTAGTTTTATCTATAGAGCATAAATAACCAAAAAACGATGAAAAAAATCAGGTACTTTTTTAACAACATGATCTATGTCCCGTTATTGCGCTGATATATATAACGGGATAAGATCCCGTACTATCTCGGTTTAATATAAAACCTTTCACAGGTATCTAATATGCGATGAACGAGTTGCAGGTGTTTGGGCAATCTGAAATAGATGACCTGCTCACCCACTCAACTAGCGCTCTGTTATTTTCGTATCGACAAGGTTGTGCGAAATGGTCCGCTGCTGCAAACGGTCCGGACCGATCGCAGGAAAATGCTGGTCCGCCTTTTTTTCTGGGAAGCGCAAGCACGCCTATCCTACACTACATCGCTGGCCTAAAATGGCACCTGTCTCATACCACGGAATTGTCATTGAACGTTCAATAATAGCCAGGGGCAACTTGTTACAGAATAAAGTCGCAAACTAGGAGAGAGGTTATAAATTCGCGATAAACTTTTGAATAATAGACTAATAAATTTCATATTTCACCATAAAGTATATTATCAAACGAAATCACATAAAATATAGAATAAGAATAAAAACCGTTTATTTTAATAACAAAAATATACTGTCATACATGCAATTTTATGGATACAATTTGATATTTATATTATACTAGCTGACATCCGCCGGCTTTGCTGAGTAGAAGACAAAAATTGATTATTGAATCTAGGTGTAAAATATGAATAAAATCTAAAGTTTCAAAACAATAATAAATATAGGATTCGAAACTTGGATTTTAAAATATTTACTTCTTTTGTTCTGAAGGACATCATTTCGAAACATGCATTATTTTTACAAATCGTAGATAGAAAATGTTCTGAGAACAAATCCTGATGGATAGGGTGATAATAATATGGCTCAATAATAGGGGCTTCACTGCATACCAAATATTTACCAATTTCCTATACTTACAATAGCATTATCATTTGAATGTCGATCTTCTTTCTGTTTTTGATCTTGAGTGATTGTAATTTAGTTGCACATGTTCATCGACTTAAATAAATTACAAATATCATCTGTTAATGTTTTATCAACTGTCTTCTGTGCTACTCTCTTCATATTGTGATTTTATTCTAAAAAATTATTCCGTAAGCTTTTTTTAATTGTATAAATTGTAGAAAACTGTACTGATAATAACGAACACAATGAAAAATAGTTATTCATTTTTGTTCAGTGGTTCTGAAATTATTGGTGGACATATATTTCGGCGATTAATTTTTATATTTATAGATACAGCAAAGCGATTATTTGTTTAAATTTAAGAACTTTATAAAAGTAAAAAATATAATCTTACTTGAAGTTAAATATTAACATTTCCATCTTATTAGAGTTTCGACAAATATATACACAAACAAATAAATAATAAAATTGTGTATAGATAAAAGCCATGTGTGTGATCATTTGACCGAGTCATTTACTGTGAGGAAATTAAATAATTTGGGCAGGTTTTAAGACAAGAACACGTCTCTCGATATATTAGATAAGCCTCTTCTTGACTTCTTCTGATAGTGAATATGTGTCTGCATTTCGATCAAAGATGGTAGTTTGACATTGGTTATTTACAGTTGGGACATGTTTTTGAATTATATCCATTAGGAAGGAATGGCTATTTAATTATGTTTGTAAATCTCTGTATTCCGAAGCGATGGAATGAAAAAAGAAGCCCTTCAAACTACCTATCTTACGATTTATAAGTATGGAAGGATTTTTATAATACGATGTATGTATAATTTCCTGACTATGCTATGCATAGCTAATGCATTCCCAGGTATGCTCTTGTGGCTGCAAATTCAGACGAATATGATAATTCAAGAATTTGCACCCCGTAGCAGATGCCAGAAATATACATTATCGATAGTTTCCAATGAGTTTCGGGAGTCAGAGATATAAGCCAGGTTATAGCATACCTTTAAGTGAAATTATGAGGTTTAGAGTCTCCTTTATTGCATACATTCTCATTTATTATTGTGAGTCCTACAAGGTACACTTTGTCAGGGACCCTAATAGAGGATTTAGAGCCATCCGTGAAAACAACTTCACAATTTGGATACTGGATAGGATTTGTAGGAATAACTTCTAACATGTAAGTAAGTTCTATAGATGTGAGGCAATGCAATCCCAAATCCTATAACTCGCAATCCTTGATGGTTATGGAATTAGATAGATTTACAGACTTCCAGTGATATTCTTAAGGAAGCGCTTTGTATTGTTTCTATTTTTCGTAAATTAGTTATTACTGAAATTGAAAAGTTTTCACAATTTTCAGTGGTATTTGCGATTTGAGGCTTTGCAAAGTTTCAATAATAATTATCTTTGTTTTGTATCAAAATAATTTGTAAATGTATTAGAAAAATAATGCTGAAAAATAACATTACTATTTTCCTATTTTCTTGAAAGACTTTTTTGATAATGTATAGATAACATGATATTTGTTTCGCCAATATGTAATAAGAAGAAGAAGTTATATAAATATTAATATCTTTAAAATGTATTGACAACATCCCATAAAAATGTTGGATAGTAATTATCTTTGTTTTCTTTACAGTGCTACAGTATTGGAACATACTGTAAGGACTTCGGCCATACTAGATAACTTCTAGAAACTCTTATCGTGATCGTTCGTTAAACAAAATGGACATATTAATTATAAATTAAGATTGTGAAGTAACAAAATAATTTTTGATATTTTTTTCACACACTGTCAATGTCTTTGTAGTTGCTGTATCTTCCATCCAGAATGTTGATTACACTACAGAAGTCTATGGGAAAATTGTTTACCTTTCATTCAACAGATATTGCAATCTGCCCTCTAGTTTTTTCCTCAACTGTAAACTGATTGTCGCATCTTCATATCAAATTACTTCATTTATAACACAATCTAATTAATTATGGTTGAATTAACACCACTGAACCACTACTGGTACATAATGTTACACAATAACAATAGGTTAGTGAGTCGATAGTTGAAAATGTTAAAATCCTTCAAACGTTTGTAATGGCAGTGAATATTATCACGTGAACAATATTTATGAATCATTGCGATTTGAAGCGTATTTGAACAGGTTCATATATTGGGTATTAACATAAAAATACTGTTACATGAATTTCAATTTAGCCTTGTTTAAATGAGTAATATATTTGACTTTTTACTCGTTGCGTTAAGATAAAAAAAACTAATAACATTGTTATTATTATTATCCGTGTTGTTTCCAGTTTATACACGACAAAAAAAAATCTCAAAAACTAAAAATTGCCGAAACCTAACGAGCACAATTAAATTATAGATAATTTAAATTCGAAAATAAAAAACAGTGTCAGATGTTGAAAGTTCATTGAACTAGCTCTGAATCACCATGACATTTAACTATATAATTTTAAAAACTGAGAAGCTACTTCATTAATATTTGAAGCAATACAATATATCAATTTCCGAATAATAATAATCATCCATGGTTTAAGTACTAAACATATGTAATTTCTGTAGAATTGTTGCTAGGTAAAATAAAATAACATTTATAAAACATCTGAATAACGTGTAAACAACCTGTGACTCATTTAAGACCTTAGAGGAAGTTGTGGTCAGTCTTGCGTGGTAATTAAATATCTTGTAATTTGCTGTAAAACATTACCTGATAGTTTTTTAAAAACAATGTATTGTAGAATTAGTATAGATCGATTGACTCATTCATAAAATCGCATTACATCAAAACAATGTGTTAAATCTGAATTATTAAGAACTGAATGGATAACGAATAGAGGCAATATATACACAATATATACAATATTTATTTATTAACAAGGTGCTGCCACCATGTGCTTTTAAAACAGCTGCAATTTTTGTGGAATAATGAGATTATCCGTGTATAACAATTTTCTCTATTTTTTGATCCGGCTCGAAGAACCAAAAATGTTAACAATTATGTTCTCCTATCAATGCTGAAGGACTTCTTCAATAGCTCTTGTAGTGTAACTGTCTCTAGAGCCCCTTTATTTCTTTATTAGCCATCAAGCGATTCACAAACTGATGCTACTGATTTCAATGTGCCTTGATTGCTCACAGCTGACGATTTCAGCAAAAAACTAAAGCACTCACTGTACTGCTTTACTACTGTAGTATTAATAGATTATTAATTAAACTATTTACAATGAAGTGAAACAAGGCGATGGTTTTGTTTATGTCTTTCTAATTAGATCACTCGAAAGTGAATCTTCTATACGATGCTCTCTGGCTGCATAGTAACGTGGTCGGCATGCAACCCCGCCTTATTCGAGAGCATATTACATTTTCCAAGAACCTTACCCCATCAATAGATTTAGAAATGTTCGCAGTAAATACGCATACCCAGGAGGTCTTTTACGTGAATTAAATAAGGTTCGGGGTAAGGCAGCGGTGATAAAAATACCGCCAAAAAGGGCTAGTCACTAAATACAAATTTATAAATGTGAATAATGCTGTTGGCCCATTAAGAAACTTCTTCTAACAGTCTGAATAGATTACAATCTTATGTGGTTCCAACTTGTAGCATAATCTTGCCTTATGGATACATACAACTAACAATTTACTTACAACAATGCCTCGTTCAGGTTCATTCTTTATATTTTATTGTAGATGATGAAATAATAATAATTGATAGATCATAACACCTACAAACAATCTTAAACAAATGGAATATTTAAACGAAGACAATACGGAATGATAATGAATAAAAACAAAATGAAAATCACGGAGATTGTAGAGTTAAAAGTAATGGATATTCAAATTGAGGATGTAAAAATAGAACAAGTAAATGTATTTAAATATATAGATATAAAAATTAAAAGTAATGGAAGCCAGGAGATGGAAATTAATATCAAAATTGGAAAAATCATAAATTTGTACTTGGCTGCAAATAGTAAATTCGCCGACTTCCTTGGCACAATGGTGAAGGTGACAGGATGGTTCTCCAACTGTTGCGATAGTCGCGGGTTCGAGTCCTGGCGAATCGGGGCATGGATGTACTTTATGTTTGTGACTGTAATTGTAAATGTCTTCCTCGTTGGTAAAAAGGATACTTTAAAATATTTAAAAAAGAATAGCAAACGTTTTAACAAAAAGGAAATATCAAGCAAAACTAAAATGGAACTGTACAAAGCAATTTTAAACAAGAACACAACCAACTCAATGGTTGTGGGACGTCAGCATTGCCAAGCAGATATAAAAGTAAAATACAAGCAATTACAGTACCTCAGAATAGTCACACCCAGATCATACTCCTGCAGAGGATTAGAAGTAAAGAAATAAGAAAACATCTCAATCTGATATTGAATCAGAGAAAGAGTATAGAAAGGCGATAATTGACTAGGACTGGAAACTCACAGCACATGGAGGACATAACAGAGGTAAAGAGAATATGGGAAGGTTGGAGAGGAGAAAAATCAAAAGGCGACCTAAACGAATTGAGGGTGAATTATCAGAGACATATTTCAGAATAGATGAAAATCCTAGGCGAAGAAGACTGAGCCGAGAAAGAAAACTGTTGATTTAAAAGTGAAAAATAATCACCAACAAAAACATATATTTATTAACATTTAATATTAATACACATATATTTATTAATATAATACCTTTTTATTTCAACCTCATTCATTTATTCATTTGAAAAAAATATTAATGAAGTATTAACACCGGATTGGTAGATATAATAGTTGTTAAGGTGATTGGATGGCCCCCCCTACTGACGTGATGGTTGCGGTTTCGAATCATGCTTGAACATGGTTGGAAATTTATGTTTATAATTGTGACTCTCCTTTAGATAAGAGTGTAAAATCTGACAAGGAAAACCATTCTAGTAACGCCAATATCCAGGCTAGTTAATAATTAAAATAGAAAGTCTTTGAAATGTTTATTTGAAATTGAAATTATACCCGAAAACGTTGTTCTACCGTACTGCTATGTGACTAAATTCTCATAATATGTCATTTATTATATTAGTCTAGAATTTAGTTTATAAATAAATAAATCAAAATAGTAACAATTAAAAATTCATTTAAAATTTTACATTAACATTTAAAATGAATCAGTGCAAAAATGTGTAAATCAATCGGTCAAAATATTTACTATTTTAGCATCACAAAACAAAATGCGTGAAATCACGATTGCTGGAAAGATCATCTTAATAGTGTTTAGTTAATTCGAACAAAACTTTAAGTAAAATCGACTATACGGTTGATGTAACATCAACAACATATAATAGCTAGTTTAAAAGAGCTATACTTAACGGTTTTTTTAATATTTATCTGAATCACCCTTTTTCATCATCATCATTTATCTGAGTCAATAATAGGATTAGTCAACTATAGTCAGCCTAAAGGAAAATAATGTAATGCTATTATTTATATTGTTGATGTTTCATTCAAAGATTTACAATAAAAACACAAAACGGCGTATGAAGTTGCAATATCAAATTTGCATAAAGATGCAAAAACTGCGTTGCTTCTTCAAATATAGAAGTATTACCTGTAAATTAGATATGTTACAATTGGTTTCTGTATTCTGTGGCCTGGAAGACGGGTCGGATATCCGGCAATTACTAGTTTTAGGTTTGAATATGCATATGAAAAAAAGTTGGGTTAAGTTTTAAGAATTTAAAAAATTGTAAAGAAATGAGAGGCATGTACAGATAAAAATAGTCTTCTATCAAAATATTTATAATAATTAAATTGGTGAATAAAATCCACAAATAGCACATAAAATAGTTTATATATGAGAATCGAAATCACGGGTTAAACAATCCAACAAAAACTGATAATGAAAATGCGACTACAGCATAGCTCCTTCTCAGTTACAGGGTAGCTTGACCTGGTAAAACACATCAATTCTGTGTCTAATAGAACATAATACCTCTAATATGTTTGCAATAGAATTTGATGAGGTATAAAAGTAAATCGGTGAATGCTGAATGAGGTATAGACGTTCACTTGTAGCTTGATCAGCAATATATGATGGAAATGCGAATTATCAATGTAACTTCTGAACATAAAATAGTTTTCCATATGGTATTATAGTGTTATAGACGCTAATTATGGAACGCTTAATATTGCATTTTCGACAATTATTACATTTGTTGTTTGATTTTCATCAAAAATTTCTAGAAACTTATGGTGAAACTGCTCCCTCATAACCCAATTTTCGGTTTTTGTTTCAACGATTTACAAAGTCAATTACAAAGAACGGTCTGGACGGCTAAACAAGTTGATAATGAATTGCAATACCTATTGAATGAAAACCTAGATTAAACTCTTGAAGATCTTTTAAATTTAGTAGTTGATGAATAAACTGTTCCAGTTCCTGGTTATATGGGATGGGAACGATACAATAGGAGGGAATTGCACACGAATTAGTTTAAAATGACATTTTCAATCGATTTTAAAGTTGTAATTTCATTGCTTGTCCGGCAAAAATATTCTCTGTGACGTAATGAAAAAGCAAAACAATACCAAAAAAAAACGTACAAGAAAATAATATCTGCTTCTGTTGCAGATCTATACTTGTATTCGTGAGATATATTTTCGGTGCGTTTCGCTACTTGAAACATTTGAGAATGATATATTTAAATTCATGCATTATTATAAGAATAAACATAAAATTGATTGCAGAAATATTATTGATATATGTCGAGACAGGAAAGGAATGGAAACAAAAAATATTATTTCAAAATTTAGAAATACTGCGTCGGGATTTAAAAACATTCATTGGATTTCGCATCGTTGACCCTTTATAACAAAAGTACCATCTTATTTAAAGAAAGTCCTTAATGAAGCTGCAATGATAGTTAATATATACCAATTCGATGGTGTTCAAACATTCTAATCAGATTAATCCTGACTAGTTGAAGGTTTCCTAACGGGCGCAAAAGAGATGTGCAGCTGTAATCTTAACAAATCGACAATTATATATAGGACGAGGTATAAGTGATCAGCGTTAAAAATAAATACATTCCTGGATTGTTAGCTTATATGTGAGCATCAATGAATACTTTCCATTTTATACCACTCAGATGTCAGATTTGATCCAGGATTACGAAATATTCATAGATATTTAGAGCTAATATATCTTAAATCTTACATTTGAGTGTGTGTCTCCGAATATTTGAGTTTTGATTCTGAACCAAATATTACAGCTTACACTTATATATAAAATAATCTAATTTAATTGAAGAATGTGTACTTATACACCTGTAGAATTTATTGAGTTGCGTTATTCACATTAGAAGTTAATTAAAATAAGGAATAAAAGTATTTTATATTTAAAATAATATAAAACTAGCTTTTACTCTTCTTTAAATTTAATTTTTGATTTATACATATTTGATGTAAAAATAGTGATTGTTGATTGATTGATTTATATGATATGTAAAATAAAAGAAATTTGGTGTGTGTTCCATTATTGTTGCGGAACCCCTGTGATAGAACTGTGCTTATCTGCGATCAGTAAAGTTGGCAAAAGAGTTAGCTAGTAAGGATGGGTGATTTACAATGGTGTTCCTTTTATAATCTAAACAATATGCCTCGCTAACCAAGCTGCTACTAGAAAATATCTCTATAAAAATATCTATAAAAAGTAATTTTAAAAAAATTCAAAATATTTTTATTGTTGCTTGGCATCCATATAAGATTTAGAGAGTTCTTTGAAGGATGTAAGTCATTCCTTCATACACTGTTAGAAAACACAAGATTTAAATTTTGTAAAAATAACTCACGATGAGCTTTAATAGAATTTTAAGACAATGCCTTTAAAAACACCATTTTGTAAAAGTATATAATAAAATCAAGGGAGGTTTATTATTTCAATTCAATTATTTCAATTTCAATTATGCATTCAGACATGGACACTTCTAATTGAAAAAATTATACTGTAAATTGTGAAAGATTTGTGTATATAGATATTTGTGTAATTATTCAGAATATACACGAGCATTAGGTAGAATTTATGAAATAACTAATACTAAGTGTTTTGCAGGTATGGTAAATGCTATAATGGTAAATATGGGAGAATGCAGTTATTAAATCTAATTTTATGAAGGAAAATGTACACAGGCACTAACAGAAAAAACTAAGGAAAAAAATATTAAAATAACTAGACAAGGAAACAAGAACTAAATGTAAAAAGGTAAATATGCTCTCTAATAAAAATATTTTATTGGGTATACTACTGTTAACTAATTGGATTAGGCTTCCGGGTGGTGTGGAAAAGCGTTCAATGTAAATATAATAAAACAACTATAACTTATAAACGTTTGTGGCTATTTAAGTGCAGTTTAGGTCCTCTGATAATATAAGCATTAGATGTATTATAATGTTAAAATAAATTATATTTAATAATAATTTTTGTTTCATTATTTTATTTACATTGGTAATTTGTTGTCAGAGTCAAAATAAGTCAAAATTAATATTAAATAATAAATAAAACTTAAATTTGATGTGGCAACACTGCGACGTCATAAATTTTGCATCATAGAGAAATATAGATTAAACTTAATATGAAATTTTGGAGAAATGTTTCGCGACGTCCAACATGTAGATGTCGCTACTTTTAACTTATTACTTGCTTTAATCGCTACGCTATAAGCCGTGACGGAATATGATTGGATCACTTCGTTTCTATGGTACGTTTGTTATATTTGAGCGCCATTTTCAGTATGACTGTCATAAGGAATAGTGCGTTTAGAGATTAAATTTTAATTTTATTTAATAAATTCATTTCAGAAAAAAATTGTTTTTTATATAAATTTCATTGGTCAATTAAACATAACCTCAAGGCTGTCACGTGCCAAGCATTACTAATGAGCCAATCAGATGTCTTCACAGTAAAATATTTTTTTACAGGTGCCTATAATGGAGATTTAAATTAACCAATCAAATTACTTGAATGGCCAATTATGCGATCTCTGGATGTTGGGTAAAGCAAAACTTTGCGCCAGAGTCCCCTATTGAGTTGCATCTCTATTACTCTATGTTTTGATTTGGCTGTTTTATTCGAAATATTTTTGGTATATGTTTCAATGTACTCGCTGAGTAAATGTTATAGATATGAAAATATGTCAGTGATTGAAAAGTGTATAGTAACACTTATTATAACTCAACTTATACGAAAATCATGATAGGAAAAATAAAAAAGTCTAAGTACTTTCCTCATCTTAATTAACAAAATTAAGACTAAACTATTGATACAAGGATAAAACAGACATTGACGCTTTATCTGTTATTGTACCTACCTGTTACAGTAAATGTTATTTGATAATAATTATAATAAAAATTAGCAATTCGATTCATATAATCAGCAAAAATATATGGACAAATGGACTGTAGCTACTTACGTTCAGAATTAATAACAGCCAAATCGTTTAATGATCCTGCTCGCAACGGTGTATCCACTGCGGGACTGTCCTCCATATGGAAACTTCTAGGTCTTGCTCTCACAGAAGAAACACTACTAGAATTACCAGGCCCAACTGTGATCTGTAACCGACTTTGTAGTCCTTTCTGTCGATCAAAACTACTCGTCGAATACGTCAAGCTAGAATTTTGCGAGGTAATGTCTATGGGATCTTGAGGAGTGGAAGAAGGTGGCCTCAACGTTAGATTCACACTGGTAAAACTCCTGGGGGAGGTGGAGGGATCATTTAAGAAGGGGTTGGGGTTCAGCCAGGGCTGTGTGGGTGTCAGTTCGACCTTGGCGGTACATTTTGGTTTGGTAGGACTTTGTACAAGCCCCATTTGACAGTTTACATTTAAGGACAAATTTACACTAGGACTAATGAGGTTATTCACTAAAGTGTCAGTCGTTTGGGTGGGTGTGGATACAGTCTCTTTCTTAGGTGAAACAACCGCTTCTTTCTTAGCTTGCTGCTTGGCAACGGCGAACCGTTTGGAGCTCAACGGAGACCGTGGCGGTTTGTCGACTAGTATCGGCGAGTTTAAGAGCTTATGGACATCCTTGCACTTCTCCGATAGTTGCAATCGGCGCTCCTTATCAAATGACGCGTTCCCGACACTAGAACCTATGTTCAGCGTATTGGGTCTTTTTGCCAACGTATCCGATCGTTTCGTCACCGGTTCCGTTTCACTTTTGCTCACTAGATTATGATTTCTATCACTAACACTGTTGTCCATATCGCCAATACTTCGGTATCGATCGAACTCGGTGTGGCTGCCTTCGGATTCGGGCGTGGTGGCTTCCTGCAGTACAATGGGATGCTGAGTCGTTACGGGGGTTGGGACGATAGGGGATGTTTCAAGCTGAAAAGTTAATATATGAAAGTAACGTAAAAATAAGTTGTTTTAACACTATTTTAAAAATAATCTGAACAAAACGAACAAAAAACACACATATGGTTCGAGGAAATTTGGATCCCCTAGAATTAACCATTAGGAAGTTCAAGCAAAACATTGAAAATATTTTAAGGGTAATTTGATATTTTTGGATTTAGCTTTCTATATGGAGCTTTTACGTTTTCTGGGAAAATCTAAATGACGATAGGAAACTAAAAAGAAAGGGTGTCACCTCTGCCTTATCGGGATCTGCAACCCTTGCAGACACCCAGCAATAAAAACAATTGCCATAAATGGTAACATGTTTGGTTCTTTTACCTCGGGCTGTATTTGTCAGATGCGATAACTTAACATGTCCAAGGGATTTTCGAGTTCCATGAGAGTTCATATATGTAGACGCGACGCTCAGAGTCACTACCTTTTTTTATCGAGTCAATTATATGTTATAGTGTTTTGTGCTGTACAACCTGAGTTCATCAAAACGAAGAGTTTTTTTCACAGAGTATTCCAGTTTTATTTTTATTTTGATTCTATTTATTTATTTATGTATTTACCTATTCATTTATCGAATCATTTAACTATTTATTTATCTATTGATTTATCTATTTATCTCTATCATTCTCCTATATTTTTATTTATTCGTATCACTCATAATCATCAAATCACTGTAAATTAGAAATAATTGTTTTTAGGTTGCAACTGTAAATATAAATTATAACTATTTTATAAGGCAGAAACTAACTCCAAAGAGACCAAAGAGTCTGATGTGTAATTATGATCTATGGGCAATTTGTAGCATACATAAACGCCACCAAAAGTGGTTTCTGCTGGTTCTTGTTGCCAGTGTATCTAGTGTGTGGCCTTTGGCTTTTTCCTTGTGCGCATTACACGTTCATTATAGCTGGAGGTGGAGAGGTGAGTGCACATTAGCAACAGTATATCTTATTTATTTATTAAATTTAGCTTAATCTAAGCGAGGCCCACAAATCTTAGTGGTAGGATATCGCGCGTTCCTTTGATCTCATTGTACGTCCATTATTGTTAGTGTTAGGACATAAGCTGGTACGTCGTGCACCTTCCCTTCGTACCGTATGCACATGTCAAACTTCATCCTTCATCCAGCATAGTTTATCATTGCTATCAAATATCCCTATTGTTTTTCATCAATATTCTGCATTTACAAGTCATGACATTATTATCACTATGTGTTCTGGCTATTATACCCATCGACACTGAAAACTCGGCAGACCGATGTACGCAAATAATTATCTATCGATTGGAATTACTTATCAATATCATTACCGTTATTACTCAACTTAGGCGATAATTCTCTTAATGATTATACGGCTAATTTAATGTTCCCTGTGTGCCCTTATTCTCGAAAATTGGTAGCTCAAGTACTTTTTTAAAAATCTATTTCAGAACTCTACTATTGTTATTTGTAATTTGTAAGTACGTTATATTTTGTCTTTTTTATTTTATGAAACTAGATTATAAACACATATTTTTTAAAAGTATTAATTTTTTTATTTCACGCCCATATATTGAAATTCGCTCTACAATAATACAATAATATACAATAATATTATATTAATGCTAGGAATTAATGTTTATCAGTGACATGTATTGACAATAATTATAATGTTATGAGATTTGACTATGGTCTATCGTGTGAAGGATGTGATTACTTAGATTGGTATAGAGATGTTCTATCGTAGTCTGTTTAATCTCGAGTGTTTATGTTAGACTGAAAGATACGATGACTAAAAGGTCTAGACATAAGGGTTTGATTTATATTATAATAGGATTGAGCTGGTACTATTGCTTGAACTCTTAGTTCAAGAAATCGTAACATCTTTCTATAAAATAAAATAGTTTTAAAGTCAAATAAAAGTGTTCGGTTTTATGCTTTACATATATCATGTTCTCTTTTGAATTCATTCAATTAACCAGAATCAACTAACTTATCGATTGAAAACAAATTATTCGGCCTATACATTTGTTTTATTGGATTTTTTAAAATTGAAGCTTTATTGTGAAAAATCGATAGCAATTATTTTTCCCATCTTTCAGGCAATTTACGAATTCCATGTCGAAAGAACGATTTTTTTGAGCCCATGCACGAATCGACTTATTTTTTGGTATCTTTGTAAGAAGTTCTACACATTTCATAACTTTAATACATTATTGCCCATACCGGCGCCCTAAATAATGTCTCCGTAAAAACTGAAGTAATGTTATTCGTTCTTCGAATTAGGTGCGGGGTTAGTACTTACAAATAGTCCATTAAGTTGCACTGTTGGTTCTATAGACCCTACGATTCTAACCCGATAAATCTAACAAATTACGTTTATGGGACTTGATTTGTATTTATTTTGGGTAAAATAATAGTTTAGATAATCCATCAATAGATATATTGGTAAATCTTTTAAGACATTAGTCCTTTTTTTATCCCTGAATCCTTATTCTGTTTTTTAAATGGTAGAATACAAACAAGGAATACAGTTTGATTGTTTTGATGTTTCGTGTACCAGTTGTCTTAAGAGGCTTTAATTGTGAGCAACAATTTGCTTATCACGATACTCTTTTCTTACACTGAATTCTACAAAAAATATTTATAACAAAACATTTATTAAAAAAAGTTATTGATAAATCTCTCTTATCTTTCAATACACATTACTACTCTGAGGTCGTATCAGAAGTGAAGTCGTTGACTGAATTATTAAGACAATCAGTGCACAATTGAAGAACAAATCTAGAGACGTGGATTAAAATGGCTTGGACAAGTCTGTCGAACGAAAACTCAAGGAATTCCTCACAGACTTTTATGGAGAAATGGAACCTTATGAATGGAAGATACAGCAAACTTCTCCAAAAAAACATGGACCAACATCATCGAAAGCGATCTGAAATATAGAACTAACATTTCCCAAGGCCATAACAGCTGCAGTCGACCGAATTGGGGAGATAGTTGAAGAATAGTTGAGAAGCATAAACTTTTCGCAAGAGCCGGCCCTGAATAATACAAAAAAGTTACAAATATTATTGAATTAGAGTTGATGAATAAACAGTTGACAAACGTTTGAATAACTTAGGAACGACTCAAAAGAAAAAAATGGCTACCACACGAATTTGCTGAAAATTATATTGTAAATTGGTTTACAACTATGGGATCTTCATCAAGTTTTTTCTGACGTATTACGTTGTAATTGGGTGTGAAAATAAGTTTGGATTTTTGTCGAGATGAAGTAACATTTTTTTTTTCAATAACAGGAAGTGTTGACATGCTGGAACCATCGAAGTACTGACAATGCTTCTTATTACTTCGTAATATAATCTAAAGGAATCCTAAGATAAAACGGCATATTTAAGAAAAATATATTATAGTTATATAAAAAATGAACATCGGCCTAGAGAATGGAATTGAATTATCAGCAGCCTATGAGTTGCACGATATAACAAATATTGGTCACATATAATGATCACTACAAACAGGTTTTTTATTACTTTTTGATGATACCTGTTATCCGTCTTCACCGGCTAATAAAATGCAATAAAATGGTGTTGTTGCGATACTGTTACGACCTGTACTACCTTTATACCCAACTTGAATATCGTTAAAGAATTATATGTCTATTAAAAATAGAGTAGTGTCTTGTTAAAACAAAACTAGTTGTGATCCAAAAGACAATTTAAATATAACGTCATTATAATGGCAAAGCTATATGAGTATCTTATAAATCGAAGTGAAAATGAACGAGTTTTGTGCTTTTTTAATATGTTAATATAAAGGAGGGTTGCAAAGGGCAGTATATAATAGAGCATGGCAAGAAGTGATTGTATATATTTCAAAAATGTCATGAGATTACCTAGATTAATACATTCAGTGTTTCTTGCCGAAGTTCTAAAAGGGTTGACTCACACTAAAAAATTAAATTGCATTAAACATTTCCCAGTTATAAAAAGCGAGTCTAATTATATCAAGCCTGAGAACTAGGAACCATGTTCCATAGCGCAAATAATAAGGCACGTTAATAAGGTAAGGTAAGGTAAGATAAGGAGAGTGCTCGAGGGTTTCCCAGCGCATTTCTTTCGGTTTATGACTTATCAAAACTGATATGATCAAGACTGATGATGAAACTGATCTGACACTTCCATAACTGATATCCAACTCTGATGAGATTTCTTCAATCCTTAACCGGCGATAACCTTCAATAAGCTCTCGAACAGCACGGATGTTGTCATTTTGAGACTTGTTCCTGTGCGTTAATCACGACTTCATTTTCGACAAGTTCTCGCCCATCCCTGAATTCTCTGCGTAGCATTCCCAAACTGTGCCTTCAAACGAGTGAAAATTTCTGATGGTTGTTTAACAGCTTCATTGGTTAAACCTCAACCTCAAAGCTTTAAAGTATTTTTTCGCTTTTAACAGTTACTAACTGGCGCTAGATTTTGGGTAGATTATCTGTTCTTTTCTCTTTTAAACTTATTCACTCAACCGGAATCAACAAATCTACCAAGAGAAGCAGGCAGAGTGAGTTTAATTGGTAATTGCTGTACAGTTATTCGAAGCATTCTTTAATATAGTTAACTAGGATTTGGGAAAAAGTATCGTAGTTCAATTTGTGATCGTGTGAATTTACTATAAGGTTAGATGGAGGAAGACGAGCAGACAAACCTACAGGTGATACAAATATTTTAACCACAACTGTAAGTTATCGAGACGGGACAACAACTACTATATCCCGTTTCTTCAGGAGGAAGGAATTGTATGGCGCGTTTAATACAGCACTGAATATTCTAAAAAATCGGTATGGGTCTGATGACGTGATGTGTTTACATTAAATGGTTTCGTTTACATTAGAATAGGATTGAGTATCGGTAGTATTATCTGAACTATCGATTCAATAAGTTACTTAGTCCAATTTGTTAAAACAAAATAGTTTAAAAAAAATTAAATGTTTTTCTGTTTTTAAACTCACATGATTCAGTTATTTGCAAAATGCAAGATATATTACGGCCAATGAACCCAATCTACTAATATAAATAGTGATGAAAAATGGATTTTGTATGTTTTATTAAATTTTAGTTTAAATATATAGAACTAGGTTATCAAATATTCAACAAATTTTTTTAACGAATGAACGTTAATATGAATAATTTCTTATATTTTTTGTAAAAAATTTAAAAGAAAATAAATATCGCTTCTTTCGACCTTGATTGTTTAATTTTTATGACTCGTAACGTTATTCAAAATATACAGTGAACCAAATGTATAGAGTATAAGATAAAAAAAGTTGTGAGGCTCAAACTGAACTCCATTCGACTATTCTAAATAAAATACAAAATAAAACTTACCTATTTATTAATAAGTTTCTTTAATTTGTAATATAAATTGAAAATTTACTAGTTCGTTGTGTTATTTTATGTATTCTATTGCTTCATAGTGTGAAAATCAATTTATGATACAGAAAATCTGTGATTTTTTGTTGAAAAACTGAATAAAATGGGTTTCATAAGCTTTTTTGAAAAGTCATCAATGAAATGAGTGATCGGACATTATCATGATGAAAGGCAACATCTCTCCTATTGTTCTATTCTGTCCAATTACTCAAATTTAGCAAGTGGAAGTAGTTCAACATAGACATAGTGTCGCCTTTTTTGGTATCTTAAAATATACTATAAAGAGAAAAAAAGAAAATATTGAAATTATAAGGTTGGCGATAAAATAATTTCGGTTTCTCCTAATAGATGCTTTTAAAGGTGCATATATCTAGTAATATTTTTTCAATGAAGTCGTGCTAAAACATTAAGAAGAATAAGCTATAAGATTGTATGACAAAAGAAGTTCAACACTTAGGATCCACATATATTAACAGTCAAAAAATTAATGGAATGAGTTTCCATATGTGAATTCTTCCTAAAACGAAATTAAACCGGGCAAATTTCAAACAATGAAATGACTTTGAACGATTTAAGGGCGATTAAAGATCTCTTGCGACTAACATATAATGTAAAGATCGTAGTGGAAGCTCGGAGAAGGCAACAAATAGTTGCAAAGATAGAAGGTGTCAATTGAAAAGTCCCCGGCCTACCATAGTAAAACATATTTTTTTGGCAAAATTAAGTTTTTTTCTTCAACATAGTTCCCTTCAACGGTGATACACTGATTATAGCGACCCTCCAACTTTTCGATACCATTTTTGTACGTACGATTTGTCTCTTGCTTCAAAATAGGTCTCAGTTTCGGCGATAACCTCTTCATTCGACGAAAATTTCTTCCCAGCGAGCATTCTTTTGAGATCTGAGAACAGGAAATAGTCGTTGGGGGCCAGATCTGGAGAATACGGTAGATGAGGAAACAATTCGAAGTCCAATTCATGGATTTTTGCCATCGTTTTCACTGACTTATGACACGGTGCATTGTCTTGGTGAAGCAGCACTTTCTTTTTCTTCAAATGCGGCGATTTGGTCCTTCAAACGATCCAATAACGCTATGTAATACCGCTGTTGATGGTCCTTCCTTTTTCAAGGTAGTCAATGAAAATTATTCCATACGCATCCCAAAATACAGACGCCAAAACCTTGTCAGCCGACTGTTGTGTTTTCCCACGCTTTGGAGCGGGTTCATCGTGTGCAGTCCACTCGGATGACTGTTGATTGGACTTCGTAGTGAAATGATGGAGCCATGTTTCATACATTGTCACATATCGACGCAAAAACTCGGGTTTATTACGCTTTATCATCTTCAAACACTGCTCCGAATCATCAACTCGTCGTTGTTTTTGGTCAAAAATGAGCTCGCGCGGCACCCACTTTGTACCGAGCTTTCTCATACCCAAATATTCGTGAATGATATGATGTACACGTTCAGTTGATATCTGTTGAGTGTCTGCTGTTTCATACAATTTCAATTTACGGTAATTCAAAATCATTTTGTGGATTTTTAAATATTTTCGTCGGTAACAACCTCTTTTGAGCGTCCACTGCGTTCACTGTCTTCGATGCTCATTTCACCACGTCTAAACTTAGCTTACCAATCCTTGATGGTTGATTTTATTGAGGCAGTGTCCGGAAACTCGGCATCAAGCCAACTTTTTCCTTCAACTGTATTTTTTCCATTTAAAAAGCAATATTTTATCAACACGCGAAATTCCTTTTTATCCATTTTTTTCACAATAACAAAAGTTGTTTCACTCAAAATGCTACAATTCACAAACTGATGATTTGTCCAAGACAGCAGAGCAATACAATCCATTTTTTGATAACGTCTACTGTGCGATGTACTTGTTTGATTGTTTAATGATCTCGGAATCCAAATTGGTGACTGGGTATGGGATTTGTTCCGATAGTTTACTGGTTCTATCCTAATTCATTAGTTAAAAATTCGTGTTTGCTGTGGGTTTTATAGTTGACAGGTGGTTATTTGTGAGCATTTATATATATTATATCTCTTGATTATCGAGTAGTATACCAACTTTTTCTAAGATTTCTTTTTCTTTTGTTTTGTCCTTGATATTTTTAGGGTATATGTTGTGTTTCAGGTTGATTCCTTCACTTTAAGGCGTCGCTTTGTTGGTGGCTCTATGATGAGTAGTGTAAGTGATGGTATTATTAAGAATATCATACAAAGGTACTATGTGAACTAGTATGCTTCAAAATTATCTATTTGACCAAATGTGAGTTTGGATCATTGTAGTGAAAATTATTAAATATTAACAATTAAACGTTTTGTTTACTAGATATTTGGACAACCCTGGTTAAATATTACCTCAGCGTTTCGCCGTGTCGAGTGCTGCCATGTCGAAAGATATAAAATTATGTTTAAGTTGTTAGGCGACAGTTTTTTCACAATGATAGATATATCATGTACTACGCTATTCAATAAGTTGGTGAAATAATGCTGTAATCTTCTGTAATACCTTCATTAACAGTATATTAAAAAATAGGTGCCATTGTTCCTTTTTAAGAAGACTTTTTTAAGAACAAGAACATTACATTTAGTTTGAAAATTTAATTAACTTAAAGTTGTATCTAAGCATAATTATAATATATTTTTGCATCTAAAAATCTGTTTTTTACTTACTTATTACGGACTCATCGAAGCAGTTAGTATATGATTAATTGCTATTTTATTCCTTTAATTATGGTATGTCATGACTAGAATTACCTGAAGAGATGGACGTCCCATCTGATTTTGATGTATTGCTAGCAAGTTGTAGAGGTTCCCTGGGGAATTAGCGGTTACGTGGCTGGTGATGCAGGAAGTAAGGATGTGATCGGGAATGGTCGGATATTGCGGTTTCAGCTCATGGAAAATTTGCATGACACGAACGTTGGAAGATCTCCGTTTTGCCCTGGCCAACATTACCGGCCATGATGTATCTGAAACAAGAAGGTCAGTTTTATTATAGTTACTAACAGGTCCAACAGTGATTGCTTTATCAGCAATTTACTTGAGAACAGAAAACGCAGAGATCTGTCTAGCAAACATAAAAGGATGCTGAAGAGTGATGGTAAGGTTAAAGATATCGATTCAAGCTTATCAATACCTCCTATATTTTAAGTAATAGTCCTTCATAAAACTATTTATTGTGCTATCAAAGAAGTTTTTACCAACTCAAATTCATAATAATATAATTTATGTAGATATTTAGTAAAATTATTATGTAAAAACTACATATTTACAGATTTTTAGATGATATAATCATCTATAAAAATATACAAATATCGTTTTATATCTAAAGAGATGATTTGGTTTTCTTTAGGCAGGTCAGGCTCAATACATAGTTAATTTATTTAACAGTTTCCTGGTATATATAAATATAGCATTTACAGAAAATATGCAACTTAAATTTAACATCTACTAACGTTAAGCTTCTTTTAAAAATATAATACGTTAAATAAATATGAACGAAAATATATCAGATATCTCAAAGGAGGTTTATCAAGTCCATATCTGGTTAATTGTTTTAAAAAATGATATCTCACAATTGTTTTAATTATTAAAATGCACAATTTCGGAATATTTTTCTTAAAAATATTATCGTCCAAATGTAAACATCTTCCTAAAATTATTTTCAAAAAAGGAGGAACTGATAATTCCTTAGTAGTAAAAAAAAGCTTAGTAGTTTTATTTTGCATGATTATCAAGTAAATAAATAAAACCCAATGAATAAAATTAACTGAAAAAACTATACGGATAGTTTTATCTAGTTTGGTTTTTGCGGAGAGAAGCAAACGTAATTAATTAGTTTTTAGACCTGGGCCTAATACATAGATGGCGCTAGTTTTATTAAATTCACCGCATTTCAGTTAGTATTAACTTTCAAAAGAAAGCTGTTAAAAGTTCATGATATTCTACTTATAAGTCATATAGTGACATTACTTTTATAATTTTTAAATCAATGGATAAAAAAAATTCGTGTTTTAATTTTACACAGCTTTTTAATGGAAAAAATACCGTTCAAGCTCAATTAAAGTTCAATAGTTGGAAAAGTGTTATAGGCACTCCGCTCCATCCGAAACAATAATAAAATGTTGATTTTCTGGCTTGTTAAAGGGAATCGTAGAGACATCGATGATGCAGAAGCAGTGGATGTCCAAATGAGGCAGTAATACCAGAAAACATAAAAAACAAAATCGTTTTGAATGATCGAAAAGTTGCGTGAGTTAGCTAGCATCATAAAGATATCAAAAGAACGTGTTGGTTTATATTGCATGAGCATTTGACTATGAGAAAGCTCTGTTTAGAGTGGCTCCCGAGTTTGCTCAGTGTTGACCAAATACAAGAACATATTGATCATTTTGAGCAGCGTTTGGCCATGTTTAAAAGTAGCAAACACGAATGTTTGCATCGATATGTGACAACGGATGAAAATGGATGGATCCATCCCTTCACTCCGGTATCAAAACGGTCATGTGAGTGGACAGCAACTGGTGAATCTCGTTCAAAGCGACTGGAAAGGTTATGGCCTCGGTATCTTGAGACGTGCAGGGTGTAATATTCATAGACTATATTGAGAAGGGAAATACCATCAACAGTTAATATTATGTAGCGTTATTAGAGCGTTTGAAGGTCGAAATTGCAAAAAACCGACCGCGACGGCAAAGAAAAAAAAAGTTGTGTCATCAAGATAACGTACCGTGTCACAAGTCAATCAAAACAATGACAAAACTACATGAATTCAACTTCGAATTGCTCCCGCATCTACCGTATTCGCCAAATTTGGCTTCCAGCGATTACTGACTGTTCGCAGACCCCAAAAAAATCACCGGCATGAAATTGCGCTCGAACGAAGAGGTTATCACTGAAAGGGAGGCCTATTTTGAGGCAAAAGATAGATCGTTCTACAGAAGTGGTATTAAAATGTTAGAACGCCGCTGGAATGATTGTGTGGCTTGTGTGGGAGGTGATGAATGAAGCCAATTTCGAACACAAAAAACGCACTTTCTTTGTTTCACCCGGGCCTCTTCAGCCCATGTGTTAGAAGTCGACCTCAATGAAAATTTTGTGTTTTCAACAAACCAAATTTTTCTATTGTAACCAATCAAAAAGTAATTGGAAAGCCCAATATACATTATCCTTGAATATTTAAATAGTTGCCAAAATAACTTCCTGTTAAAAATCTTGAATGATATCTCCACTATAATTATATTTAGCATAATTTTAAATCGAATAGACTCAATTATTTTGAAATTCTGATTTCCAGTGAACTGTAGAGATAGTGAAACAACAACAAAATAAATGCTTTTTCGTAATTGACAGCTGAACGTTTCTAGTCCATAAAACACTTTGCCAATAAAACAAATTTTGTTAAAATTTCTTCGATCGCTTTAACAAAACGTCGAACAGAAGGATGTTTACGATATTTTTATTTGAATAAATATGACGTTCGCACGGTTTAAAAATAACCCTATTTTGTTAGCGAGGTGTATAATAATTTATATGGGCGGTAATATATTATTATTTTTGGAATGACAAATGGCTGGTATTTTTATCAAGGTGCTTTTGTTTTCGTTACCTGAAACTATGTTTTGACTATGTTTTACACGTCGGCGTTAACACAAAGTTAACTGTTCGATTAACACGAACAAGAATAATGAGTCTAAGATTAGAAAAGGCTTGAGAAAATCCAATACAAATCTACGACATACATTTTATTTGTAAAACAAGAATATTGAGAAAGTTTGTTGTTGTAAACAACAAATTATAATCAATAAGTTTGTATGGCGTTTTTTTTTTTCTGAATGGGACGAACAAGGAAACGTTAAAAAGCTCTAAAAAAGAAAGTACTGTGAACCATATATACGATGGTTATGCTAGAACTATTGGGAATAAAAGTAACGAAGTGTCCAATAGTAGTAGTTTATAATCATACATTTCTAGTCATGTGATTTCCCCTAACTGAAACATTCTTCTTCTTACATTATTTTCCTTCCTCCTCTCGCATATATATATATATATATATATAGATATAATATGAGAAAGGGTTTAGAAAATAAAAACTATTAGTTTACTTGAAAATATTATTTTATTTAACGGAAACAAGAGGCGACTGGTAGATTGTCGATACAAATCCACACTGATGGTAAAAACTGACCAAGCTGTCTTCACCGTTCAGGTAGTGAAAAAAAGACATGACCGGATAATTTGAGCGGTATACATAACATCTTTATTGGCTATTTCTGGACTTTTTTGCAACAATACGTCGATCACTTTATTCAATTGACATCGGTAGATGTCAGCAGTAATGCACTATAATTTGTTGATCCCACTGTATTCACAGCATGATTTTATGGTCATAAATATTAAGCTTTGGCGTTGACTCTCTCCTGAGTGGGTATTACTATAAAAGAACAGTCTAGAGGATCAAAAAAGCTCTAAGATAAACAAGTGCAACACTTATTGAAAGAAAACCCAATACTTATTGGACTTGGAAGAAGAGTCGAACAAGTTACATAGAGAGATAACCAGGAATACGAAAAGAAAGGACTAAATCTAAAAGAACTCAGTCTCATTTACTCAGAAAAGTCATGAAGTCAAGCGAAAAGCAAAAATATGAGAATGCACGAAGAAGGGAAGATGCCTTCAAGAACAAATATATTTTCTCCGATCTATGACCGATGATGACATACTGTTACTAAAAACAATTAGTCATGAGTCTCCGCATGTGTCGGTTGGATTTTAAAGGCGCTTTGGCCAAAAACATTGATTCATGAATATATGCGACTTTATACTAAATGTCAAGAAAATCAATCATATAGATTTAATCATATCAATTTCTATATCAATTATATATAAATCAATATCGGCATCAATATAGAACCAGTCATTACACTGCGTTTTATGACTTTAATGACTTCTGTACCAATGTTGTGGAGAGAACAGAAAATCATCACCGGCGATCAATGAATGTGAAATCGTTATGAAAAAATCATTTAGTTTAGCAAAGTAAACTGAATGATGACGCAAAGTTTACAAAATATTTAAGGCCTGATGAAATAGAAGTATGGGCACTGTTTCAACGTGTTGTAATCGACAATTTGCTGCAAAATTGCCACAAGATTGGAGCTCGAACGTCCCTCAAACTATTTTTTCTGTCGATAGGCAATACCAAGGATTTGGGACAAAGTTATGATGAGCGATCACTGTCGAACTCTAATCCGTGAAACAGATTCCAAGCAGTATAAAAGACTGAGTTCAACCTCTGTTCACTTTTTTTGCAAGAAAGCTTTAACAAAATTCTCATAATGTGGAGGTTTGTAGTGTCTACAAATACTTAGGGATATAGGAGACTCAACGTATTGGCCAGAAATCTATGAAAGCTGATCTTCGAAGCGACTTCATAAAAATAATAATGCAGGTATTTAAAACATCTGTAAAACCATAAATAGACGTGGTCTGTTTTGAACTATTATATAACTTTTATTAACTAGCACGTTAATATCTAGGATAAGTTAATATTTCTTCTCGAGGGAGTGCGAATGCAATAAAGTATAGGTTTTAAACATATAACTAAGGATCAGATATTTCAATCATATTTTAACCTACCCTTATTGAGAAACCCTATATATTAAAGGCCTGAGTTATCTGAATCAAATTTATAACTTAAAATGGGTTCCGAACTCGGAATTAATCAATACCAAAACATAAAAATAAAATAACTATGTACTGAGCATTATTCGAGCCCGTAACGATCACATCACGACTATTGCATCATAGAACATGTTCAAACATCCCCTTGATCCAGAACATAAACAGACTTAAAACGCTGACCATCTGTTTAATGATTACCCTGTCAGAATAGTGATATAACTACCATAAAACCTTTAGATCTAATTCTTTAAATATCGCGTTTATATATAAAGTGAAACAATAAATCATCTTGCGTAAAAGCAAATTACACCGTCATTATCCGACTTAGTTGATCCGACAAAATAACAGAATACAAATGAGAAATTTGATAAATTCTATGTTATTATGTTGGCTAAACGTCAGCAGACATTAAACTTCTAATTTACTTATTTTCGATTTACTCGCGCCTATTTAAAACCGCCAATGTCCTTGATTTTGTCATAAATTGACGGTTCCTTTTTTGTCTACTTGCCAAAAAATGACCTCAAACAAATTTGTTTAATTGATTAGATAAAGTGAATGAAAATAAACCGGTTAGTTAACTATATTTACAATGTTACAATGGAATCTACCTGCTTCGTCCGGTCTATTTGTGGCGAATATGTTGCTGCTACCGATTTAAACGGTTTTAACTAATTCTTACTAGTATTTGTTAAGATAGTATTATTAGGTGTTGGAATGAATTCGTAATATTTTATGAAAGTTGATAATATTTTATTTGCTTAAAGAATAACTAACAATTTAGACGTTATCAAATATATTGCTAAATAATATTTTTTTAATTATTAAGTAATGTAGTGATTATTAAAAATTACAGGTTGTAATTTCTTTAATGAGTAATATTATGCAGTTATGTATTACTAAATTATTTTCGCATTAAAATCTCTTAGGTTGCATCAACTTGTTTATACTTATATTAACGTGTACACTAGCATTGTGCTCTGCCTCTGCACTAACATCATATTACTCTTTAATCAAATATAAACGGTAATTTTACTATTTAGCTTAGCACATAATCCGATCTAGAGTATTCGTATATCGAGTATTTTTGGTTTATGAAGAGGGGGGAGACTGGTGTGGGTAGCAGTTTACATTAGTTAACAAATATCTCCGGATTTGGCGCAGGCGCCCTATCCTGCCTAGAAAACCATAAAAAATAATAAAATATAGTCTATTCAATTTTTTTTGGGTAATGCATCGTGGATATTTGTGACGTTGAAACATTGTAATGTTGTCGCATCAACTCTGAGTTTTAATTCAGTTTGTCTTTGACATACAAAAAAATTCTAATCTAAATAAAATAATTGAACAAAAATATTATGAAATATAATTTATTTTAACATTATAGTAAATCTAAAAAATACAGTTAATTATACAGCCACAATAATTTATAGGTAAGAGTTAAAATTTCTTATCACTATTGGTTTCAAGAATTTTGCATATGGCTGACAGCTGCTCGCCGGCCGGTTGTTAGATGTACGCTAAATTATTTAAAATATTAGTTATAATTATTACAGGTTATAAACCGGCAAATATTATTTTATCCTTTTATTTTGATAAATTATAAGTCGCTCCGTAATATATTATATTACTTTGTTTGAAAATTTTATTGAAAATGTTTTTTAGTGAGTTGCTACCGTGCTAAATATTACTGTGGGTACTGTGAATAACATCGCTTACAAAATGAAGAATATTACGTTAGATTCACCAAGAAAACCCGTCTACATACGAAGTGGATGACGAATCTTGACCATCTTCATAATGGCTTTATTCGAGACCAAATATACGAAATGTATAAGAACAGTAAGTACACAAACTATTTTATCGATATAAACATAATTTAATAAAATCATTTTAGAGAAAATTGTCTCTCTAGAAAGTATACATAAAAGAATTAGGGACATGCAGCTTTTTGACGGATGTAAGATATCCTTTCATACATTCCTACATAGCATAGGGTTTAAATGGTGTAAAGATAACCCTCGGAGAGGTTTAATGGAATTTCCAGACATTACCTTAAAAAGATTTCAATTAAAGGCATAAAATAATATTAGAAACTTGAATATTTCAAAATGGTTCATTGGCACTCTTGGCAAGGCAGTAACAAAAAAAGTATAAAGGCAATAAAAATTGATGGAAAAAGGTAAAAGTTACAATAGCATTTAATTGGGGTTGGTCATTATATTTATTAATAGTTAATTGCAGATATATTGCCGGTTGAGAAGGATATTCTATCAAAAACTGTTTGGATATGTGGAAGGAAGCATTGCCAACCATAACACCTTCGGTTTGGATGAACTCGATAATACATACAAAGGAAGTAATTGATAAATGGCGTAATCGTCATATTTTAGACAGATTAGAAATTAACAGTTTAGTGACTGAATTGGACAGTGAGTCGTAAAGTGAAAGTGACTGAAGGAAACTTTCAGGATATGTGATAATGCTGTGCAATGCTGGAAATTCCTGATACAGAATGATGACCGTGGAAACAACTAAAGGGATGCACCTAATTAATTGAATATAACAATAGAAAATGGTATTGTAGGGCGTGAAATATTTGTGTGCACATATATGATTGTAATTGTTCAAAATTAAACATAAGCATTAGGTTAGAATGTGTGAGGAGATAATTAATACTAACTGTTTGGTAGATATGGTGAATGTATTACACAGAATTCAGTGATTCATTTTATCAAGAATGGTGTACACAGATAGTAGCAGAAGAAATAAAAATAAAGTGATACCAAGATGAAATAGTCAAGTAAACACACCATCGAAAGAAACAAGAACTAAACGTAAAAAGTAAATATGCTCTCGAATGAAAGTAAAATACGCTTCTCAGATATACAATTGTTGATTAGGTGGCTTAGGTCTCCAGGGGGATACCACTATATAAAAAACGAGCCTAGAAATTCCACCTCATGGATGGTGTGTCCTTCGATAATATATGTATTAGACATACTATAATGTTAAAATAAATTATATTTGATAACATTCTTGTTCAATTATTTTATTTTATTTAGATTAGCATTTTCGTGTATGTCAAAACCAAACTGAACTAAAACTCAGAGTTGATGCGGCATCATTGTAATGTTTCGAAGTCACAAATATCCACCACGCATTACTAAAGCAACTTTGAATAGACTATATATTGTCTTTCTTTTATAATGGCGGTACTTTTTTTGTACATCTTGGGTCGATCATGTGAAAACAACAAAAAAATCTGAAAATATTTAGATATTGTGTTACATTAATAACTCTATAACAATAATAATTAAACTGCTGTTATATTCTTGGTGGTTTAACATACATTGGTTTTAAAATATGGAAGAACAAGGGTAAGTGCAGAATGTAAGGATTACATTTTAAAAATATTTAGTTTATTTAGTTAATAATTTAGTTATAAAATCCAAACAGCATCAATTTTATTTATAGTGGGAATGTTAGCTGCCAAATTTTTAACATATCATTTTCAACGACATCGAATAGGTATCAACATATGTCAAAACTTAATGAAAACAGGAACATAGAAGAAAATGATTCTTGTTGTGTTGGAAATAATAAATTATTTAATAAGATTTGTCCATTTAGTATAGTAGTAAAAATTGTAGTAACTGGTAATAATTAGAAATTTATTTTAAACATGATATAATTTAGTAATGATTTAATTATGTTATAGGTAATATGTAGCAAGAATTTGTTGAGAGTGAAAGTCGAAGAATGTGAAATTCAGAGAATCAGAGGAGAAGAAATTGAAATAAGAGTATAGGTAAATAAATTGTTGGTTAAAAGTACGATCATCCATTCGTTTTAGGCATTCGTAAATGTACAATATGTTAACCGGAAGCTCGAGGTAGTTAATTTAATAATGGGGTTTGTGGATCAAGAACAGTAGCAAAAATTGCAGTAAGGACCTCGAGAATTTGGAGATTTTTAGGACAATTTCACTGCTTTCATATATAGTGGTATCTTTTTCGTTTAGTTTTAACTATATTGACTGGATTTGATCTTAACGTTTTTTTTTGTTTGTGGTAATGTTAATGAAGATAATTCGTAGAGTTTACGTTAAATGTTCGAATATGTAAATTAATTTAAATATGGTGTTTTTATGAAAATAGAAAGGCTGGACAGATAATAATTATATTTTTATTACTTCATTTTATTCAATATTAACAATAATAACAAATGTTATTTAAAAAAAATTTCGTGAATTGGCTGACACCTTGCCATCAAACTTTTTATGACGAAGGAATATTGAAGCTTTCAAATCGGTGACAAAAGTGTATAGAGCGCCGAGGTGATTACATTGTAAAATGTTTAGTTTGTTTAAACCATTCATAATAAAAAAAATCTTATATACAGTATTAACATTAAATAAAATATTTATCAAATTTGTGTATATTTTTTTATAATATATATATATATATATATATATATATATATATATATATATATATATATATATATATATATATATATATAAGAAGTAATTAAATGAAGCAGTTTAGCCGCATGCGCCAAACTTGAATTATTCTCTCTTTCAAAAATAAATGGAGCCCAATATACGCATGCGTCAAATTCGGAGATATTTGTTAAGCAATGTATCCTGTTGGTAGCATCTGTGCTACTGTTCTGTCCGCAGTAAAGCCGTAACTGAGCACGAGATACCTTTGTCTGTTCCACAACGCATCATCATAAATTATTTAAACAATAAAGGCGCAAAAGTGCTTGCAACTGTTCTCTTTGACTCAAGGGGAGTTTTACTCATTGATTTTCTTCACGATCAACGAACAGTGAATACGGCTCATTATATTGAATGGTTACAGTTGATAAAAATCGCGTATCGATGTAAGCGACAGGGTATATTCATTCGATACTTCATCATCCTTCATGACAACGCCAGACCACACACCGCAGTTTTGACAAGGAATAAATTGGAATAAATGCGCTGCGAAACTCTCGAGCACCCTCCTTATAGCCCCGAATTACCACCTTGTGATTATTTTTTGTTTTTGCCCATTAGAGAATCAATTGGAGGCAACATATTTGAACGCAACGAATGTGCGGAATTGGGTGACAACTCGCCATAAAACTTTTTGTGACGAAGGAATATTTAAGCTTTCAAATCGGTGACAAAAGTGTATAGAGCGCCGAGGTGATTACATTGCAAAATGTTTAGTTTGTTTAAACCATTCATCAATAAAATTATTTTACAAAATTGCCATTTATATTTGAGTCCCCTTCGTATGTCCACTTGAAAGGCTTAGTCCTCTTGAGTTGTCGTTGAGAAGCCGGGCAGTCTAACTATTCATATGGTGAAGAAGTAACTAGGCTGGGGATCACTATTTCTTAAGCTCAACGACATTAATAGCACCCCTCAATACTTTATTCTGAAATCGCTGAATTATGTTCAGATTACTCTTCTTGGCCCAACTCCATATCTGGATGTCATAAGAGGAATACGAGATACGTTCATAAGGGAATTGGTTATACAGCAGTACAGTGCGTTATTATATTTTGACAAGGCAGTTTCTTTTAAGTAGCCAATACATTGTTCTAAATTTAAAATCTAGTTCTTCTTCTTTACAAGCGCTGTGCAGCTTCGGATCCAGTGTAATTTCTAAATATTTTTCTGTCTTAGCATATTGTACCTGCATATTATTCATTCTAATGGGGATGTGTGGATTTTTTCAATTATTATTTCAACGTTAATTGAATCCATTGCTTGCCACAATTGTTAATTTTGTTCACTAATATTTGCAACTTTATTATAACGAAATATAAGACTTTAACAATTCTGCAAACTGCCTTGTTAATATCTTGCTTAATTTAAAATGTTGCTTGTCATGCCGCACATTATCAAAAGTCCATATCTGAGTCGTAAATAATAAATACAAATTATTTTTGGGAGAGCATTTATTTTAATAAATTAATACGAAAACAGTACAGTGGAACATCATCGTAATTTGGTATTTGGACACGATTTATTATTTTATAAAACATTTAAAATTATATGTTACTATAAGATAAAGAAGTATTATCAAATATCGTAATCAGAATGGTATTCGTCTGAGCTAACAAATATGTGAATGGTGTGAACCCTATAAATTATTTTGATTATTTCACAGAGCAAACAACAGGATTAACCAATAACGAAATAACAACTGTTCTTTACAACATGGTTTTTAAAATCTCGTTATACTTTCTGATTTCATCTACTATTTTGCAACACATTATTTTAACGTAGGTTATTTTAAAGTACTTTAACGTAATAAAAAGTGCTTTAATACCGTCCCCAAGATTTTTATTTCACTATAAGTCGACACAATTAAAAATTCATAAATAATCTTGTCTGTTGTTGCATAGTTTCCTAATAATATAGAAGCTATCATTAATTAATTAATTAATAATTATAGTCTAAATCGCCCGAAGTCAGAATATACTGGATTGGGTACATATTTATCATAATGATTATCCTCTTTTTACGAGTATATAGGGTATATATCATATATCTCGACATATATGAGAACTAAATCAAAATAAAATGACTATTTGATAAGTTGGGTAACACAAACAATTGTTCTCTAGCTCATAGAACGTTGTGTTGAAAGTGTTGAAACCTTTGTAGTATAATAATTTAATGTCTCTAAGAATCAGATTAGATCTGTTAAAAGATTGTAATATGAGGAATTACTTAAATTAATTTACTGATAACATAAGATTTGAGATTTATAAGTTGTAAGACTGTTGGAATAAGAATACAGAAGTTAAGAGAAATTATATTGACATATCAAGTAATTTTAAAAACATTTTTTCATTTCCGTTTCTCAACTTCTTCAGTAATTCCTCGCAATTCACACATTCATTCTAAGCGAATGAAGATATTTATGATGCAATTCTGATAGCTCAGTAGCGACAGTTCTGCATATTTACGCTTCTATTAAGATGTATATGAGTAGCAACAAAATGCTGGTAAATTTTTTTGAAAAGCGGCTAATTGACGGATTTACATCAATTGTCTGATTACGATTATCATTTACGATCAATGACGACATATGTAGATTTAATGTGTTATGGCGGCTTATTCTAATATTTTGATATATTTCTGAACGAATTTTATTGACAAAAATATCTACATGTCAGTACATATATATATGTACTCCCTATGATATCTCCCTTCCATATCTTTAATGTCTTGGTGAAATCCTTCACCATGCTCTACACTCATATCTCCCAAATTTCCCGGAAAATGATCAAGATGGAAATTTGTGCAAATTTCTCTATGACCTCCTTAAAAGGCGCTTCACCCCTCTTTCTGAGTCGGCGTCATGGTCATGATGAATTGTGGGTCAGTCGTAAGCCGCCGAATGTCTAGTTCGACGAAGCACTCTCCATCCGATTTTACGAATTGCTTCATCACTCCCAACTTAACGTGCAGCAATGGTAACGAACTTTATTTTGGAGTTATCAACATTTTTTGGAGTTTTCTTTAAACTCTATCGGCAGCCAACTTCGGATCGGGATAGCGGATCGGGAATCGGATATAGGGATAGCTTATCCCATAGACACAAAAAATATAGAAATTTGGTGAACCCAGCTTATTGTCCGATAGCAACATTCGCAACGTTTTAAAATCATCGCACACATGCAAATCATGGCTTTCATTTGCGAACAACTAATACCAAGTTCTTGTATATTTCTTTGAGGTGTACGGAATGATCTACAGGAATGAACGCATACAAACCGCTGTTGTAAAGTAGAACCGTTTTAAGGCTTCCTTAAGCTATGCTTTGATGAATCTACAAGAAGACGACATTGTGCTGTATCGTATTAGATCGTAGCAAAAAATTACTCATTAGATTTTTTCCAGGCTAATTACGCTTTGAACGATCCAGAATGCATATAAATCAGGTGAAAATACTCATAACTGGCTTTGTTAAATATCCGCAAGCACAATGTACAGACAATGCTGGCGAGAAACCCTCCATTATGAACTCCAAAGCGCAAGTTTACAAACCACCATCGCTCATAATAGAGTTCTCGCAATAAACAAACGTATACTTTCCTTTGATACATCCTATATATTAGTAGTAGAAATAGAATCAAAGATAATCTTCAATATATCATGATACAAATACGACTCAAATGTTTACTTACATTAGCAAATAAAAAAAAAGTCAATACAATCACTGAATTATCCTTTATCTAACTGATACCACAAAACAAATAAAAAGCGTCATTACTTCCATTGCTACGTATCAAATAACAGTTTCCTATATATAATGCTAAATATATCAATGTCATGTTTTAAATGTATATATTTTTCAGGCTACTTTTCCAAAAACACATGTTATTTTTAATTGATAAACAAAAACCTGTTTATTGATTTGGAAGAGAGAATAGCGTGGCTTCGGCGACATCCATGACCTATCGACGTACGTTTGCGTCCCCAATAAATAAAAAGTATTTTGGATCTACGTTTAGTCTGCTCTGCCGTACATTATATTTACGTCAAATGTTCTTCTATTTTTAGTTCAAGCTTGACGTCAGATGAGACAATACCCCTGCCACTGGTTCTTATCTAATCTTTATTTGCCTTCGCATTTCTCGTCTCTATAGACTGTGGTTAAATACATTTTAAATACATACGATATTACCATTAGTATTCTAATATATTAGTAGATACAGATACGCATAATGGCTTTAGGTCTTCTTGCTTTTGTCTTAGAAAATTGTGAAGTTTATTACATATAGTTTTGAATTAAAAACATTATTCCAAGTTCAAGAAAACCTTCAAAGTTTCAGTAAAAGTTTCTTTTACATCATTTGTAACAAAGCAGAGTCTCCCTTATAATCCATAAAATCTCAGTGGTAGATTCTCACCTGGTAGTGCATACAAAATTATCGTAACTTATTCACAAGCCTAATCTTCACTATTTTGTACAGAGTGACAGTATCACTTTATAATCATTATTCACACTTTTTACCGTAGTCTGTCTTAAACTGCATTCAATAATTCTTCTTTTTGTACAACTATAACTTCAACTACTTTAACCTTATATTTTGCATTTTGTAACTTCAGCTTTAGCATTTGTAATAAGTAAGTTGTATAAATACTTAAAATAAATACGTCTTTGCGCATTAATTTACGTAAAGGTGAGGGAATACATTTGTATTTTTACTTCAGCGTGTTATCTTGTTCTACACTTCAATAGCTACATAAGGTTCGTCGTTTAATTTTCGACTGATTATTGGATCGGAAAAAAGACAATTTGAATTCAATTTGACAATAATTTGTTCACTATGTTGTATCATCTTACACAGCTTCAAATCAAATCAGCAGCAAAAATTCATATGTAGAAAACGATTTTCATTTAATGAAGAAGTAATGAACGCGTATTTGACCGAAACACCAAAAAAATAAGTGCGCTGATAACATAATCAATTAGATTATATTCAGAAAGACATTTATTTTTAATGTACATGAAAATATTAAAACAGTATTGAAATTACGTCCTAAATATATCTGAATTATATTACAGAGTAGCCTATTTTGTAGTTGTAATCGCCTTGTAAATATAATAATGTTATGCGTCATTTCAATCCCGTGTTGTTATTTGACTTCCTATATATATCATAGAAATGGTCAAAGCTAATGGTTAGTTAGGAAAACCACGGACATGGTTAGTTAATACGTTTCGAAATCATCGAGACTCTTCCAATATCAAAATGTCGAGATATAAGCGAACATTTTGATTTACATTTTCAGAAATTGCTTATTTATTGATTTACACATTTACATATTTACTTATTTATATATTGAACAATTTAGCTTTACCCTAGCGAGTACTACTAACCGTAATGGTTGCTCCGGTAAGTTTTTATTATGTTTGCAGAATCATCACCCGACCACCTCGACATCAAGATCTCGCACATTTATTAGCATTATTTATTTTGCCATTTATTGAGTAAGTAGTTGTTATATTATATATTTTGATCTCTGTTTTTTTGTATTTATGATGGTTGATTATTTTATATTGTTTATTATTGTTTTATTAAATATAATCTTTAATTTACGCCCTGGGTTTAAAAACAACCCTACAATGGTTGGCCATGTTGTCAAATTTCTGCAAAATATTAGTGATAACAATTAGAGGTATACCGACAACGGTCAACCAAAATCTAAATGGATGCGGCAATATTGTGAGGTGCAGATGTCATAAATTTTGATGACTGTGGGTGACTATTTTTTGAACCAGCTATAACATACATGTGTAATTTCTAGAGATTAAGCAACATTTACTTGGTACACACACCAAATGATAGATAAAATTCAAATACTTCAAAAAATATTTCTGTGTTTTATACATTTTCATAATTCATATATAAAAAATTAAAAACCTTCGAATGGTGTGAGCTAAGCTTGGTCTTCCAGGTCTAAATATATTAGCGTTGGGAACTATCGACTGAAAACAGTCGAAACAGTCGATAGTCCCAAAACAGTCGATAGTCAAAAAAATAGCGACTAAAAATAGTAATTACTATTTTCAGTCAAATACACAGTTCGACTGTTTTTTTTTCATTCGTGATGTCAGACGAAGATGTACGAATTCTTGTCTGTATAGAATGTGAGATAGGAAAGGACGGAGATAAATGCTTGGAGCAGTTAATTTTAAATGTCTTTATATTCTCCAATGGTACTATAAGCGAGACAGATATATATATATATATATATATATATATATATATATATATATATATATATATATATATATATATATATTCATTCACGTGATAACCTTAAAAAAGAAAAGAAAAACAAAATTACTAATTTCGTAATTTCTATTATCATGTAATAAATAAAATAAATTTAAAGAAAGTAGGATTACTTTTATACTGAATGTTCTGTGGATGTGTAAAAAGGAATGGAATAACACCAAAAATGTTTTATCGTGTTTTAATATATTAATTGCTATTTTTAAATAACAGCAAAATAAATATAAATAGTACAATACAACTTAAATAAACCCTAAAAACTAAAGATTTTCCATAACCATAACTACTAAATAAAATGTAAACGTATACCTAAGCATTAAAAAATCTAATCCATGATGAACCTAAAAATGATCGTACAATATCTACCACACCCTTTTTAAATAAAAGTTTTATTTACTTTTGAACGGAAATATTTTTAAATTACTGTGTATTATCATGTTCAACTTTTCTCCAGTGAGGCGATTTCTTCGATCTTTAATTATTTGCCCAGATTTTGAAAAAAATCGTTCCCAGGGGACAGATGTTGTGGGTATAGAGAAATATATTATGTGTAACTGATATAATTCAAGTAGTTTCATTTTATGGGTTTGCCAAAAATCCAATGTGTTTTCTAAAAGCCTAATAAATAGAATTTCCAAATACTGGTAAATCTGTAAAGTTGATGCAGTACTTGGAGTAACTACTTCTTTCATTCTAGCCATTTTTTTATCAAAATATCTCCAGATGTCAATACATTCTTGGTCAGTAGTTTTGTCTTGAATTTCGAGTTGTGGAACTATATTTGTATTTTTTGAAGTTATAATGGAAGATACCTCTTTTGCGATACCTTTTTGTATCGCCACAGCATTATTTGCAATACTTCCTGCTTCCTGTTTTTTTAAATCTAGGATCTAAAAATGTGGATTTCCCGCATATCGTATTCATTTCTAAAATTGCCAGTCTTTTATTGATGACAATTTTGTCATTTTTTCTCCATCCACTTGTTAAAATCCTGGATTTGATGGAATGTTGCAGTCCTCTTATTAACCGTATAATTAAAGACATCGTTGGGATATCTTTCTCCAGATAACTCGGTGGTAATTATTTCAATGGGCTTTAAAAGTTGAAAACATTCTATTAAGATAGTCCATTCGTTAACAAATAAAAACTGTGGTGCTCTTCTTAATAGCCAACAAAATAAATTCTTGAATATTAAAGTAGAATTTTCCTATCAGAAAATGTATTTATTACAAATATTTAATATACTTTATTCATACCTTTACGGTTAATATTTTTAAAAGAAATTTAACAACTGCTACTGTAAAAAATTTTCAAATCTTTTGGATCTATGCAATTTCTGAAACCTTTGGAACCTAATTTTGGTTTTTAAGATTTAAGGAAAAAATTTTCGACAAACAAGAGGCTTGGACAAAAATCGTGAAAGTTTATCAAAAAAGTTTTACCTATTATACCCGTCCAAAGTATTACCCACTATGCCAGTCAAAAGTATCTTACTATTTATCGTTTACAATTTAATTTTTTTGCCCTCAAAGACTAGCGTTCCAAAATGCTGCTATATTAATTTACAATATATAGTTATTCACAAGCAAACTACAAAAAAAACATAAAACCACATATACTACATATAAATCTATATAAGAATAAATTCGGTGCATTACTTTCAAGGTCGCGGCTAGAACGGAATGCCAGAACGTTAAAAATCAGTCGAATGTACTAGTAGAACCGAAAATAGTACCTAAAAGTAAACGACTGAAACAGTTGATAGTAATTAATAATAAAATCAGTCGGACCCAAAATAGCGACTGAAATAGTCGATAGTAAAAAGTAGTTAGTTACTGAACAGTCGATAGTCGATTTCAGTCGATTGTTCCCAACACTAAAATATATAATACTGAAGCTTGAAAAAACAGTTGTGAGAAAAATGATTGATTTGATCCTACGCAATGAACTCGTTTGTTACATCATTTAATAAATTATTGCAATACGATAATTTTTATCAATATCTTAGGCGAAAATAGTCTATTAAAAATGATAAAAAAGTATTTAATACGTTTTAACTTCTAATTTCGTGCGTAAGTCAATCCAAACTGTAGGCGACGACCAATATTTCATTTTATATTTGTTTGAAGTGTATGTTTACCTCATGGAACTTGGACTCGCGATATCATTATCATCCCGTCCTCGAGTGGCTAATAATAAATTTTGATTTTATTATCAAACCATAAATATATGGAAAGGTGTTTTTAATATTGTTGTGACATATCATGCAATATTATAGAAATATATTAGACATATTATATAGAAAACGGAAAGCATTAGAATAGAAAATAACATAATGAAAAAGAAAACGTTTATTTTGAATTCAGTGCCAATTTGTGTCCTATTATATTATTTCATTCAGTAACACTAATGAATTAATAATTTAATTTTAAATGCATTTTAATAATAAACATAAATATAAAATAATGATTATTTACTAATGAATAAGTTATCCTAATTAACAAATAGCACAAATACTGAAATAAATGTTTGATCATTATTTAATTATACAAGTTATTTTGATGAGGATACATCACTTAAAAAGTATCTCCGGATTTGGGACATGCCCACTATCATGCACCGAAAACCAGAGAAAAGAATAAACTATATTGCCTTCCATTTTTAATGGCGGTACATTATTTTCGAGTTGATCGGTACAGTCGATAAAGCCAAAACAACAACAAAAATCTAAAATATTTAGATATTGTGTTATATTAATATAAATAGTAATAATAATTAAATTGTTGTGTTATTCTTGGTGGTTTCACATACATTGGCTTTAAAATATTACAGAACAAGAGTAAGTGCAAAATGTAAGGTTAAATTTTTACAAGTTATAAAAACAGCATCGGTTTTATTTATAGTGGGAATGTTAGTAACGAAATTTATAATATATGATTTTCAACAACATGAAATAGATATCAAGATATGCCAAAATTTAATGATAACAAGAATAGAAAAGAAAGTGATTCTTGTTGTGTTGGAAGTAATAAGTCATTAATGAGATTTGTCAAGAATAGTAGCAAAAATTGTATTTTAAACATAATATATTTTAGTAGTGATTTAAATTTTATTTTATAGGTAAGATGTAGCTAGAATTTCTAGTCGAGAGTGAAAGTCGAAGAATGTGAAATTCAGAGAGTCAGAGAAGAAATTATACTGTAAGAACAGTGTTCAGTGACACTATGAAATAATTAAATTTGGTAACAAAAGTAAACCTGGATCAAATAAACAAAATATAAAACCATCAATGACACCCTAATGATCTAATGACAAGGAAAATATAATGCATTATTATATAAGAGTATAGGTAAATAAATTATTGTCTTATAAAATGAATGACGTATTGACTCAGATTTCTTTCAGCTTAAAAGTACGATCATCTATTCGATTTGGGCTAGTAAATGTACAATATGTTAATTGAAAGCTCGAGGTAGTCAATTAATGGGGTTTGTGGATCAATAATAGTGGCAAAAATTGCAGTAGCGATCATAGTTGATCATATTTGGAGATTTTTAGGAGAAATTCATTGCTTTCATATATAGTGATGGCTTTTTCGTTTGGTTTTAACTATATTGGCTGGGCTTGATCAAAAGATTTTGGTCTTTTTTAGTGCAACTAATTTACATAAATAAATTTGCTTTGAAAAACGTGAAAAAAATAGAAATTACTTTTTGAAGGGAAAAATACAGTTAAATCAAAAACTGGGCTTGATGCTGAGTTTCCGGACACTGCTCCAGGAAAATCAACCATCAAGGATTGGTATGCTAAGTGTTTAAACGTGGTGAAATGAACACCGAAGACGGTGAACGCAGTGGACGCCCAAAAGAGGTTGTTACCGACGAAAACATAGAAAAATCCGATGACCGTAAATTGAAATAGAATGAAATAGCAGACATTCTAAAGATATCAACTGAACGAGTACATCGTGTCATTCACGAATATTTGGGTATGAGAAAGCTTTGTGCAAAGTGGGTGCCACTTTTGATCAAAAACAACGACGAGTTGTTGATTAGGAGCAGTGTTTGAAGATGATCAAGCGTAATAAACCCGAGTTTTTGGCTCGATATGTGACAATGGATGAAACATGGCTCCATCATTTCACTACAAAGTCCAATTGACAGTCATCCGAGTGGACTGCACACGATGAACCCGCTCCCAAGCGTGGGAAAACGCAACAGTCGGCTGGCAAGGTTATGGCGTCTGTGTTTGGGGATGCGCATGGTATAATTTTCATTGACTACTGGAAAAAGGAATGACCATCAACAGCAACTATTACATAGCGTTGTTGGACCGTCTGAAGGACGATATCGCCGAAAAACAGCCGCATTTGAAAAAAAAAAGAAAGTACTGCTTCACCAAGACAATGCACCGTGTCACAAGTCAGTGAAAACGATGGCAAAAATCCATCCAAATCTCCAGATTCTCCAGATCTGGTCTCCAGCGGCTATTTCCTGTTCTCAGATCTCAAAAGAATGCTCGCCGGAAAGAAATTTTCGTCGAATGAAGAGGTGCTCGCCGAAACTGATGCCTATTTTGAATGAAGGACAAATCGTACTACAAAAATGGTATCGAAAAGTTGGAGGATCGCTATAATCAGTGTATCACCCTTGAAGGGAATTACATTGAATAAAAAAAAACTAATTTTGCCAAAAAATGTGTCTTACTATGGTAGGCCGAGGACTTTTCAATTGACCTGTTATATCAGGATGAAGTGGAAGGAGTTTTATTGATAACTTCTTGCCAAGAGGATCGATTGGGAGAGTTTGTTATAGATAGAGGTAAGTTGGGCCATTTAATAGTAATAAAATATATATGCCTTCAGTATCTATCCTAGTATCTCCTATCTACACAAATGAGAATGAACTGCCGAATGTATATTAAGTGCATTAAAATTAATTTTTATTAATGTATATTAATAATTTCGTAATACTTGCGCCTATTGGGTTAATTTCTTTTTTGTCATGTTTATAATTGTCAGAAACTTTCTATATGAAAAAAAAAAACGGAGATGGAAGATAGTAGGGAGATTATAACAAAACATTAGTATCTTAAAGTTATTTAGCTCTTATATGTCAGCGATCAACGGCTATAATTCAATAATTAATTAAAAAATTATTTTGGTGGTTTTTATTAAAAAGTATAAAAAATATATTATACCTATTATCTTAAACACTATCAGATGTCAATAAATGTTTCAAAAATATATTTAATGTTAGGGATTATATATTTTTCTGAACGAATATATTAACATTCTTATTTAGCGATACTTTTTTGACAATGCGTAACACAATCTTCGATCTAAAAAGACTGAAGAAAGGCGTGAGTAGCGTTTCTTTGGATGCAAACAGAAAGCGAATTTATAAAGCTCGATTTATCATGGCTCAAGAGGAACCCACACAGTTGAGCTCAGTCGAGAGTAGACAATACAGATGAGCAGTTGATTACGTCGCCAATAAATAGGACGACTAGGGACAATGAGCAATTACTTGTCAATATTGGAATGCTTTGATCCTTCGACTGGAGCCGCCAGGAGTATTTATATTATACGAGTGGAAAAGTCAAATTACCACAATGACACTGCTACCGGAGACACCGAATTGATTAATTTCAGCACAAGAACCTTTATCAAAGAATGTTTTGCAGAATATTCAAGTACAACAATGTGTTCTGAATCATTCCGGGGTGTATAAAATTGAGGAAGGAGATTTAAATCAAATTTTTAAGATTTTCTGCATTGCATCACATGTACAAGCATCAAAATTCTATCAAGGCTCATAAATGAAAAATTTGTTTCAAAAATTCATGTTCAATGTATGTTTATTTGGTCTCATTTTCTTCATTAGTAAACCCGTGAGAAGCCAGCTAGAATTATATATAATAATAATCAATATTTCTCTTTAAATTTTGTATCTGAACAGCTAGAGTCTACGTTTTGTTCCCAGTGATGTGGACAGAACCACTATTTCTGAAAAAAAGTGGCCTCATATGCGTAAAATGGGTTGAATACTTGTTAACTGCTGTGGAAATTAGCTAGGTAACAGTTACAGAGGACTATTGCGATGGATGAACCCTAGGAGATTCTCGCGTAAATCTTTTCGGCGGTAGTTCAGTAGTCAAATTTATTGCTTGAAAGCTCCTATTTTCCACGAAGAACAGAAATAAATAGACTAGATCATTGGAAAGATCTTTATCCAGTGCTTTGAATATTTGACTTTTATGCTAGAATTGGTAAAAAAAAACCTTAGGAGATTACCGGACTTAGAAATTCTGCTTCAATTATTTGATGTTTGGATAAACTTTGAATATCAGCCGCAATCCGTATAGTATGGAGAACCAATTAATTAAACAAAAAAATTAGTTAAATGTTTAAACCACTATATATGAAAACATATGAACTATGATCCCTACTGCAATTTTTGCTACTATTTTTTTACCCAATTAATGAATTGTTTACTTCCAGTTTGACATATGTTGATACCTATTTGTTGTCGTTGAAAATGATATGTTATAAATTTAGCACCTAACATTCCCACTATAAATAAAATTGGTGCCGTTTGGATTTTATAACTTTTAAAAATTGAACCTTACATTCTGCATTTACACTTGTTCTTCCATATTTTAAAACCAATGTATGTTAAAGCACCAAGAATAACACAACAATTTAAAAGTAATGTATCCTAGCAGAGATCAGGATTAATATATATATCTGCATGAACGACGTTAATTGACTACCAAGTCGGCAGATCTATGAAATCGTAGGTTTATGCCGATAACCCCCAATCGACCGACCTCGTATCGAGACAGATTTGTGCAGCGTTGTAAGATTGGACTTCTTGGATTCATATATCTTCGAGAATTTAATCCTTCAGCACTTAGTAAATATGTTTTAGGGCATTGTGCTACGTTTTAAATATCACTGATCTATATGAGCACATAAAAGGCGAGTCAAACCACATAACCAGTTAATTTAATGAAAATCGTACTTATTTTGCTTGGCTAATTATATTTTTGTAATCTCGGTAATTGCAATTTCATGTAACTATTATAAAACTGGTGAGTGATCTCTAAAAGACTAGTACAAGAATACCAGTGACACCAACAGCAACATTTGTTAGCTGGAAATTAGAAGTACCCGAACGTTGTTTATGGCAAGCAAAACATATTTTTAATAAATCTGATCCAATAGTTTTAATTTAAAATTATGCATGATATTTAGAATTATTTTGTTGGCATTACAAAAAGTGGCGAACAGCTGATTTAAACTGGTACCGCATGGAAAATTAAAAATAAAACACGTTCAGACTATCAAGCGATGATTCCAGGAGCAGATGTTCCGCCTTTTTTTATAAATTATACTTCTATTGGCACACTCCTTGGGCAAAAAAAAACAAGCACAACATTTGAGTCGATCCAATGTTCTGTTATCGGGAGATTTGCAATAAAAAATCGCCTGTCTATATTTAGTTTTGAGCCCAACAGTTTCGTAGAAGCGACACTCAGAAAAATACCGTACTTCGAATCAAGTGGCGCGTCATTCTCAATGTCTATTTTGGAAAACTGATCTAAGACATTTTTCGGTATTTTGCTGGACCGATGCAAAAATACATATTTTTTGTATTTTTTAAATAGAAAATCAACACATTATGTCTACTATCCAAAATAAAATTTCAGACAACAGTTATAGAATAACAAATTATCAAATAAAATAAGCCGTAACACTGTATGTTCTAAATGTTAAATAGAAAACTAACACTTTAATCGCTAAAACAACATTTTACGTAAAATTTGAATGCCTGTATAGATCAACATTTTTATTTTCACATAACATATTTATTAACAACAAAATAATTTTTGTAACTAAATTTTAAAGAAAACTTTACTATAATTACACGTTCTCAATATATTTGTTAGTTTTTGAAAATAAGACACATTGTCTTTTGTGCTCAAAATAACATTACAGAAAATAATTCAGTGATCAACAATAATGGTACATTGATAATCAATATTAGTACTTCTAAAATGGCTTTAATGTTTACATTATCAATTAGAACATACGTCAGAATAACAATATAAGATTTCCAATTATTTATTTTGGTTCTTGGAAAACAAACTATTAAAGTTTAAATAAAAATAGGGGAAAACTATTTAACATAGATCTATATTGATTTTAGTTACAAAAACATACGTTCACGGTCAATATCCTGTCTGGACAGCCGACAGATATAGTAAAATGTCTTGGGTCTCTGATGATTTCTTAAAATTCAGTGTTTGTACACAAAATTCAATGGTTACTGTGCTCCTAAATGTTTCCTAAGATTTAGTGTCTTCAATTTTCAAAATTGTACTGTGCTCAACAGCTTAGATAACAACAACAATGCTCAGCAACTGAGATAATACCTTTACACCCTGAACTGAGAGGTTTTGCCTAAATTCGATACTTAATAACTAGAGGAGTTCGAGCAACTTCAAGTTATTTTCGGTGAACTGAGATTATTTTGACAGAATTGCCCTAAATTAATTCATGAAATGTTTCTAGTAGTTATATAACGATTGTCAGATGAACGTCAACCTGTCTTGTTTTCTTGATAAGTAAGCTGATTCCGGTCCGGAGGACATAAAAAGCATTGTTTAAATTTAACACGCTAATTACCCAGCATAATCAAATTTTGATGGATTAATTAACTGTTAATAATATCAATAAATCAGTTTGCTATTTTGTGTATTTTGAAGATACGAAGTCCTGAAAAAAGAAACAATGCATAAGATAGTGGAACTATATACATACTATTACACATTTCTCCTTACTACTGCATATTCAATTCAATCAAATTAACATGAGGTGACAAAGAATGATTAACAAAGAATTACAACAATGGACTTGCGGGTTCGGAAGGATATACAAAACAAGAACTGTTTGGATATGTTGAAAGAATAATAAATACAGAAGAAGAAATTGACAAATGATGAGTGTTAAATATATTGGAAATTAACAGAAAGTGTCAGTGAAATGCATGCTGAATGAAACTTTCAAGATGTGGGATTTAGATCCAATGCCCTCAATTACTAAGACAGGGCTGTGGAGAGTGGTAACAATTATTAAAAGTATATAATTAATATATAATAACTGTATAAAATCATATTGTCGAGCGTGAAATACTTATATCTATAGATATGTGTGTAATTCTTAAGAATATGCAACAGAATTTGGTTAAAATGTATGAAACAGAATAATTGTTTGCATATGTGGTAAATACATTAGTTTAGTTTATTTATTTATTACAGAATTAGTAACAGAAGAAACTAGGAGAAATGCAGTGATATCAAAATGACTTGACAATGAAACACTGCAACGAAGGAAGCAAGATAAACTCTCTAATGAAAGTAAAATACATTAATAGGATATACAATTGTTAATTAAGCGAATTTGGCCACCAAAGAATACCACTACATAGAAAAACATGCCCAGAACTCTACCTCAATCGATGGTGTTAAACCTACAAACTTTTATGGCTGTATAATTAACTGCAATTTAAATAATTTGATAATATATGCATTAAATATAATATAATATTAAAATAAATCATATTTGATAACATTATTTTTGGATTAGAGTTTTGTTATATGTTAGTGTCAAATTTAACTAAAACTCCAAATTGATACGGTAACATTGGGACGATTCCAGAATAATGTTTTTTGGTAAGGGCGTACGATGTTGAAATGCAACAAAACAAGCTGTGTATGAGCTATTAATCAAATTATTTTTTATTTGAAAAGAACCTCATTCAAGTGGATTGACTCCAAATTTCAATAGTCTACGGCTGAGAATCGGGGCTACTGCAATTCGTATTTGGTGGCTGTACATCTTGAATGACGAATTGCAGTAGCCTAGTTTGGAAAACATTGCATAAAAGGAAATTTGGTGCATAGGTGTGATGTGTGAGACGTTCAGACAAATGGGTTTGGGTTACATTACAAAGTAAAATAAAACACCAATAAAATAAAAGTTTTTTTGTTTTAAACGCCTCATATTTCATAACTCATTAACATGTTCAAAATGCCATGCTGATAAGACACCATAAATTAGATAAACAAATATTTAATATAAAGATAAGGAAAAAAAATTTAAAAATTATCGAACCTAACGTTATATATCATAGAGTATGTTATAGAGAATATCCAATGCAAGTCATTAAGGAACTAGTGTAGGATCAAGAATTTATAATTTTTAAAGTAGTAGTATTTGAAAATAGTACAAGAAATAAATGCCCCTTGGTAGACCATAATTGTAATTATCTGGTTAAAATGTATAATATGCTTTCTTAAGTTTAATTAACAAACAATGGTGACTTAATTAAGTCTTGGAAACAGTTGTGAAAACTGAGTAAAAAGTAATTTTCTATGATCTGCAAGAAATATTTATTAATATACTGAATTTCTAAATACTTAAAATATAAATGATCGATATCAGAATACGAGTATAGTTCACGATATAGATAGTTAAGTAATAAACATTCAATAATAGCAGTATATCTACTAAAATAATGTCATTTAATTTAAATATGTGCCTTTAATATATCTATTTGTAAAACAAATTGACATTTTAAGTATTCGTTTATCATAAAACTTGTCAATCAGAGCCAAACGGAGAAACATGCAAAAATATTACGAAATACACGATGCCAATTTGTCACAATACTCGCACCTTTGATGTAACTCTCAATATTTCTGTTCGCACCTTCCCTACATTTATCCTCGATATATAAGTTTTCTGCGCTTTATAATTGGCACTAAAACAGTTCTAATAAAAATACCTCATTTCGATATAAAAAAAATAAGACCTCCTCCCAAACAAGTTATTTACGTCGTTTTTAAGTCGCACTCTCACGCCACGAGCCTCCCGACCACCTGAGAATGGTCGCTTGCCAAATTCTCGCATCAGTGGCGTGGCATTGGCGACAGCCCATACAAATCACAATTTGCTTTTACTATTTTCTTTGTGTACGTGTGAGTGCGAGTGTATGTATGTACGCGTATTTTATCGTTCTTATACTTATTAGGCTAGGTTCAATAAACACTTTTTGTGAGATACTATAAATACAATATGATAAATGCTATAACATAATTATTTTCGACATTCATTTTTAGTGCTTGGAACCATAACAATTCAGAACGTCATGAATAACGTATTGTAATAGAATTAAATGTGTTGAATAAAACTTAAAACAAGGGGAATTTAGTATTGCATACTTTGTTATATGATTATTCAAGTCTTGAAATATTAAAAATATTAAGTATAAGATATCTTAAAAAGAGTAATTATGTAATACGGATGTAATTTAAAGATAGATGTCGTTAGTTGGTAAGTTGAGATTACTATTGTATACTATATCTAACAAATGACCCAGATAAGCTATTATAACAGGTTAATTGAAAAGTACCCGGCATGACACATAGATGGCGCTACTAGAATTATAATCCATATGTTTTTTAGTTAGCCTTAACCCTCAAAAGATACGTGTATAAATTTGACAACTGCCGATCATTAGTTTGTGAATTATAACATTTTGTTATTGTGTAAAAATGGATAAAAAGGAATTTCGCGTATTATATATAATACAGTTGAAACAAAAACTTGGCTTGATGCCGAGTTTCAGGACACTGCCCCAGGAAAATCAACCATCAAGGATTGGTATGCTAAGTTTAGACGCGGTGAAATGAGCACCGAAGACGGTGAACGCATTGGACGCCCAAAAGAGGTTTGGTAATAACCTCTCGAAAACATTTAAAAAATCTACAAAATGATTTTGAATGGCCGTAAATTGAAACTGAACGAAATATCAGACACTCTAAAGATATCAACTGAACGTGTACATCATATCACTCACGAATATTTGGGTATGAGAAAGCTCTGTGTAAAGTGGGTGCCGCGCGAGCTCACTTTTAACCAAAAACAACGACGAGTTGATGATTCGGAGCAGTGTTTGAAGATGATAATACGTAATAAACCCGAGTTTTTGCGTCGATATGTGACAATGGATGAAACATGGCTCCATCATTTCACTCCGAAGTCGAATCGACAGTCATCCGAGTGCACTGCACACGATGAACCCGCCCCAAAGCGTGGGAAAACGTCAGCTGAGAAGGTTATGGCGTCTATAGCGTCTATGTTTTGGGATGCGCATGGAATAATTTTCATTGACTACCTTGAAAAAGGAAGGACCATCAACAGCGACTATTACATAGCGTTATTGGACCGTTTGAAGGACGAAATCGCCGAAAAACGACCGCATTTGAAAAAAAAAGAAAGTACTGCTTCACCAAGACAATGCACCCACATAGACACGAACTGCTGTCCTATCCACCGTATTCTCTAGATCTGGCCCCCAGCGACTATTTCCTGTTCTTATATCTCAAAATAATGCTCGCTGGGAAGAAATTTTCGTCGAATGAAGAGGTGATCGCCGAAACTGAAGCCTATTTCGAGGCAAGGGACAAATCGTACTACAAAAATGGTATCGAAAAGTTGGAGGGTCGCTATAATCAGTGTATCACCCTTGAAGGAAATTATATTAAATTGCCAAAAAATGTGTTTTACTATGGTAGGCGGGGACTTTTCAATTGCCCTGTTACTTTACATTTAAGGGGTTTTAGTCGATTTCGCTAAGATGGAAAGAGTGTTGTATAGTTATGTTATTTAATTCTCTATCTCTTCTGCTTTTTTTACAGGTAAGTGTTTTCCTTACAATGAAGAAATAATGAACAAACATTATATTTTTGTGTAATAAACACTTTCTGTAAGATACTATAAATATAAAATGATAAATGTTATCATTTAATTATTTTTAAAATTTATTAGTGCTTTGAGCCATAACAATTTATAGCGTATTGTCATACTAAATAAACTGTACTGAATAAAAATTAAAACAAGGAATAATACTATAATTGCAATATGAGTGTAACGTATGCAAGTAGAGATAACTATCGTGTACTATATCTGACAGATGACCCAAGTTATTAGAGTTCACATTTTAGTCCACTTTGCTAAGATTAAAAAATGCCTCAAATCATTATCGTTCTCATAACAAGGGAAAAATATCAGAAAATATGTGCTCCTATCGTCCTAAATGTATGTTGCTTATGGTATCTGAAGTGTTTGCGAAACTATACGCTATTTCTATTCTATATTACTGTAGTATTGTATTAGATACCATCAAAGATTCAAAATAATTTCTGCATAGAGAATTGTCATGCCAGAACGTTAATTGGGTTTTCAGAGATAGACAACAATAATCATAAGATCACAGATTGGTCAACCGAATAAATAAAAATTTAAATCATACAAAATATTGTTCCCTTGTATTCCTCGATACACGGTGTATGTAAGTTAATCTAACATTACATTATCAACGTTATGACGAATCAAACGTTATGATCAACTCAAATTTGGTTTGTAAGAGATGGGAAAGCTCCAGAAGAAGCAAAAAAATGGTGATTACATTAAATGACTGAAAATGCCATTTTGAACCTTCTCAACATCGCGGTTTTATTGCTTGTCGAGCAAAAAAGATATTTCTATAGTGGACTGGCGATGGAACGTTAATCTATTACAATAAAATCAACCGTAAAAAGTCATTAGTCCATGAGGCATGATACCTAAGTCGAATATCAATAGCCATAAAGTATTTCTGTACATACAGTGGGGTCAGCAAGGTGTGGTACATTATGAGCTACCAAAACCTAATGAAATTGGGCTATTAAATAAACTGAACGACGTGTTGCCATCAAAAAATACCAGCGATAGCGAATAAGGGACTAATAGTTGTTATTATTGCTTAAAGTGATCCTCTTGTATGATAACGCTCGGCTATACGTTACATGAATTGTGAAGGATACACACTTTGCTCTCGAATGGGAAGTTTTGTCGCACACAGCATACTCATAACATAGTGCAGATAGACAGGTGCAATTGGCCAGTACAGTTTCTAAATAAGGAAGAAAAGCGGAAACGGAAAGCTGATTGGATCGCTGCTCAAACAATTATTGTTGAGGATTTAAATCCGCGATTTCGGTTCACCAAATATTTAACTATACAGAAATTAACACGTGTATGAAGTTCGAAGAATCAATTTACTTTTAACGTGCGATTTAGCTTAACTAAATAATAAACAATAAATAATAAACAGTGTTCTTAACTGTTCTACATATTACGTTGGATGACTTATTTTCTATATCTATACACGATGATTGTTTCTTTTAGCACATTTCTTAATACTTAAGATACTTTTGATAAACATGTAGTTATAGAGAAAGTTGTTGTAAAAGTGTATGCAGTAATTATCTTTAAATAATCAGCGAAACGAATTGTAAAGACATAAGCGCATCAACGTGAATGGTAACTCAATTTTGAATGCCAAGTTGGTGATACGTAAACATTAGGTGCTATCATTATTTTCACTGGACAACAAGTAAATGCTAAATTCAACTTCAAATTCCAAACATAGAGAAAGTATTCTAACTGCTACTAAGAAAGTTTTTTATCTGTATTAAAAATTGTTCTTTTAATTAAAGAGTGATAATAATTAACTAAATAGTGAAGTATATTACTTATATGACGAAATAATGAACAAAATGAAGATGAACATTTTTCATGTATTATGGATGTTAATGTTGGAATTAAATACATTTACTTAACAGTTATATCAATTTGCTCTTTTGATTGGAGCCTTTCAGATTATAATTATATCGTAGCTACATTAAACGTAACTAATGAAGGTGAGATATCATTAAATGTCTATTTTAAACTTTCCTCGAAGTTTTCTTCTGGCAATTCTGTTTTTTCGCTAACAAACGCCTACTCAATGAGCTATTTCTCAAATACTAATCAGAAGAATTTCATAAATTAAACCGATATTGACAGATAATATACCGCACTATTTAATAAACAATCATAGTCGATGATTAACTAGATTTTTTATTCTAAATAATTGCGGCATTAACAGTTAATAAACTAAATTTTTAAATTATTAATAAACTAAACTATAATTGTCATAACTTCAATTATTCAGCATCAACACTAACGAGTGTAAGAGAGTTAGAAGCGGATATAGATCATCACATAGTTGGTAGTTGAGCCTTTGAGATTCGATAACCATGTTAAATCATAATAGGGGATAATAGTAAAAAATTCAAGATACTGATGTTAAACATACAAAATTACAGCGAATTCCAGCGTTACGCTAGCTATGTATCGCTCGCAATCTTAATGTTAATACATTTTATACTGAAATGATTCGAAATGCTACGTTACCTAGATAATATTATTTTTCAAAACATTTTTCGACATTAATTTGTAGTATTTTGGGCAGTAAAGCTTGTTATGAAAAATTGAACGTGTTGCTACGAAAATAAATATCAGTAACATAATAAACATGTAACTAAAACATAAACATGCATAATATATCTTGTTATATATGTCTTGATATACAAATAAGATGTTGAGAAAATGATCGGTATGTGTACTATAAAATCATTTTATATGCACACAATTATGTTATAGAACATTAAAATATTATAGTAAAGAAATTAATATACTTTGAAAATTAAAGATGTACATAACATGGTTAAAAAAATAGGTAAAGAAAACTGTGAATTAACTTATTTCCTATACTATATTGCAGCAAACCTTCATGCTATATTGTGGCATATAATTTTTTTTTTCAAATATCGGAAGATGGATGATTTATGACCAAAATAAATATTATTCGCGACGTTTTATTTCCCTTGTTTCATTTAAAGAGAAGCAACGGTAGAAGTTATTAAGTGGAGTCAGTGAATATCACTAAATTTCACTGTACTGTACTATCATAGTACTTAAGAGTATTGTTTTTAGTTATATAGTATATTATTGTTATTTTTTTTTCTTTTTTTTAAATGAAGGTGGATATAGAGGATATGATGTTCTTGATGGCGATGACTGTTCGTTATTACGAGTTCATGAATATATACCATTTAAAAGAGAATTTAATCATTGTCCTAAAGTTATTAATTTAGCCATTTATATATTATTATTATTGAAATTTAGGTGAATTATTAAACATTAAAGCATTATAATAGATAAATTAAATTAGTTAAAGAAGGTATCTACAAAATTCAAATAATTCCAAGTTCAAATAATTGCAGAAATTTGTTCATAGTAGGTCTTAAGAAACATGATTTGCAAGTAGAGTTGGGCAGTGTTTGAATTATTTGGAATTAATATATATTCCATAAATGCAAATTCGGTATTTGTAATTCAATTAATTTTTCAAAATATAATTCGTAATTGGTATTTCAAATACCTGAGGTATATTGTAGTTGTGTTACATTTGAACATAAATACACTTAGAGGTCCTATTAATGGTTGCGTTCCGCAAAAAATAACACTGCATAGCTTTCGTAAGTAAAATGGCGATCGCTAAATATGTGAATCTTTAAAGTTGGTAAGGGTGACAAGTACTTGGTAATTTAACGTACAATATATGTGCAGTTTTACCAACTAGGACCTCTAAATGTATTTAGGTTAAAATGTATGCAGAAAATGGAAATGTATAACTAAATGGAGCTATATTGGCGTCTTGCTACCATTCTAGTTATAAAATGCGTTGGTTGCCAGAAACCATCACAACCTATGAGAGGCAAAGAATTAAAATCTTACAATTCATACATCAGCGACAATTTACAAAAAACATGAAATAATAGAAGAGAAGAGAAATAATACTAGAAGTAACAGTAGTAAAAGTACTATTAAAGAATATGATACGATTTATTGTTTTTGCGAATAGGGACAGTGTTCACCATAAACATTAAACATGGAGTTAGAGTTAGTTAGCTTCCTAAATGATAAAAGTAAAAAGTTTGCCACCTTTGAACGCTATCCAAATGTAAAAAATATGCTCATACAAAACAATACGTTTGTGCTGATCAGGATCTCTAGAAAGGTTGCTTTCTTTAACAGGTTTTAGTTATATTCTATTTACAAAACTCGTTAAAATACAGTATTTTCTATTTTATATTTCAAATATACGACTTAATATTTTGTATTTCCTAAAGCAGAATATGTATTTTGCCCAACTCTGTGTGTAACTATGTACTGATATAAGGAATGCCCTGACTTTTTTGCAGACAATATTGTACATTTTTGGAGTACGTGAAGTACATTGATATCATTAGACCTTATTGAGACAAACTGGGTAGGGATGTGACTTTGGGTACAGTGGATGTGAAAAAAAAAAACAAATGTAAAGAAAATAATATTAATAATATGCGAATTTACACGATTAAATATATCAATAGTAATTTTATTATAAGAAAATTTTCAAAAAAATCCTTCCCTCAATCAGATTAATTTTTAGAATTCCATAATTTAACAAATAAAAATGTTTAATTTACTTGTAACGTAGCAGCCATAATGATAGACACTATATACATATATTTTAGAATGTTGGTTTAATATACTTTAATATAACAAAAAAGCGAATTATAATTATCTAATTTTATTTTACGATTATTGAAATAATTATGTCCAAAACAACATTTAAATATATACAACCATTAAAATATCACACTCTTTTTTCTCATTTCATAATTTGATACTCGTGAATAATATATCCTGTATCGAGAGGATTATTTAACAATTTATTTTTACTTCAAAGTATCAAATATCTCTCAGAACAATTAACAACCGGCCATTTAAATCCTTTCAATGACATCCGAATGTGGGCAGCGGAAACTAAGATTAGCACCTAATAACCTACACGAAATGTTATAGCTTTGCAGAAATGTTATTCGTTTGTTCCTGTGTAATGAAAAATACTTCAAAATAAGCCAAATAATAAACTACACCCAGCAAAATTGTCCGACAATATATAAATATACATACACCTTGTATTTTTAAGGTGTTTTAAATCGAATATTCGAACACCATCAGAAAATACTTGGAAGAGCCAACGTTTGAATTTGTTCCAAAAATATGTAAACATATTCCGAGTATATTAAAAAACATCATTAGAATTTTCAAAAAGTTTATATATTTCTTATAAAATATTTCAATGTCACTTATAATAAAAATATCTCTTTAATTCAATTATAACATATTCCTACATACGGATCACTCCTGTCAATTTTAGTGAATTAAAAGAACATATTCGTGATGAATGAACAGAATAAGGAATTATAGTTATATGCATCTCAAATGAAAATCAGAATAAAAACGAAGGTACTAAGGATGTAATTTGCTTAATATTATATGTAATAGTTCATCAATATATTCCATATATGTGTTGATCCAAAACTACTTAAGAATTTCAAGATCAGATCTGTTACGACAGGAAAATCTGATACTGGTAATAATTTTCAGATATTTGCAAAATTTTGTGATAAATGTTGTGCTTTCGAATACGTTTTTCGGCAATAGCGCAGAATGGCTTAAAATTAACTACAATAAGCTTCCTTACTTGCTTAAGCGGGCCATTTGAGCAGCCTTAGTAGTGGTGTGATTGGATTGCATGAGAAAATAGCACTTAATTAACCATAAGCAGTCTAGTGAAATAAGTTCTAGTATTTAGTAAAAAACAATTTCATGAGTTAATTATAGATAATATTTTGAAAAGGAAAATGTAGCATTGAAGCCAATACAGTCGATTGATAAGCTTTATGTTGATTGATATATTGTCATTTAAAAGCAGCGGTACAAATATTGATGTTGAAAGTTGTTCTGAAAGTTGTTCAAAATCGGCAATTTGAAAATATAAAAAAGTGCACGTTTTTTCGAAAAGCGTAAAGATTTGTAAAACGATAGATTTTTGTCGACAATAAATATTTAATTTCTCCACATAATATACTTTTAACTTAACATATTTAGACCAGGGTTTTTCCAATTTTTAAATTTCTTCCCAATAATAGGTTTTCTCAAGGCCCTCAAAATAGGCGATTATTTCAGCGATGCGATAAATATTTTTGACAAACAAATAGAATCTACTTCAAAAAATAAATAATGAACTCACTGAAAATTAAAAAATAATCAAACTTAGATTTTTATCACAATAACAACGTTTTAAAATGAAATATGTACATAATAATCGTTGTAATAACTAAATAAAAATAAGCAAAAACCTTATTTAACCTATCTACTACATGTATTTAATATTCTACTATATACACACAATTTTGCTTGATACCTACCTAAACCTATTTATCTATTTACAATTTTATTTTAACTACTGCCAAGTGATTTGTTAGATGTTTTGTTCGTATTTAAATTTTTTGTATATGTCACAAAGTTATATTATTATTTTTGTATTGTTTGGGCTCGGTATGTAATGGTTGTCAAGAAGTGAAAAAGTTAAAAATTATCTCTTACATCGATAACGATAGACATTGGATGAAACATGGATCCATGGTAATTTACACATATCATATATTAGCTGTATCACATACAAAATTTATTATTTAAAATATGCGCTCTTCAATTTTCTCTCATTCCTCAAATAGTCATCGATCCAGGCAGTTTTCATCGCAGTTAATAAGTATAGTAAGGTAAAATGTCAGACTCTGCATAAACACTGTTGAAATTAATTTACCTTTAATTTTTCGTTAAGAAAACATCCAAGTTTTACCAAAAGCAACCCAAAAATATTTACAGTATTTTCATTTCCATTGAATGTTATAAACATAGATTGACACGTAGATAGTGTATGACATTGTACCTTTATAACTTGGTTAGCAGTTGTATATAAAAATGGGCTTACTCTTGATTCTTATATATTAACACTATTTGTTTTAAATTAAAATATGATTAAATTTTAGGATTAAAATTGGTATTTCCCGGGAAATTAAATGCCAATCCATAAATCCCCCGCAATCATTGATTATGAGACTGATTGAATTTAAATAGTTGGTAGCATATCTGCATGAAGACCGTTAAAATCGATTTACCTTTAATTTTTCGTGATCCTCTTGAAAATCGAATCCAAGAAAACAACTAAGTTTACATCTATCTAGTCAATTTATTCAATTCTCTTAATAATAGAGTCCACTAATGAACGCAAATAAGACTGAAATCAAATGCATTTGGTTGAAATTGCTTCGTTGAAAGATTTCCTTAAGTGTTCAGGAAAATGAAACTAATATGACAATTGAAAACAGAATGCTTGATTGATTCCATTGGGCTATGTTAATATTGAAACAATCACTATAAATCCACGCAACAGCAACTTAAGAACATAAAATATTGTAAAAATACTTTTAAGCATTTGCTGTACTTTAATAATCTCAGCAATATAACTGCCGGTGGTTATCAAGATATCAACTTTATATTTGTATGAGATTCTTACATGAAACGATAACATAATAATATAGTAGTAACGTAGAATAGAACGTTAATTTTCATCACATAGTATATCACATACGATAGAAAATTTATCCGAAACAGTAACGAATCTGATATAAATGCTTAGAATACTTTCGGATAGAGGTGCGATGTTTATTTACTCATCGCATTTCAATAGACTTGGAGGAGAAGAATTTTATTTTTGAAGTTCAATATTCGTCTACTGAAGGTTGAAATTGGTTTATTATAAAATAGAATATGATTCTTGATTGTTTATAAATGAACAAGTATAATATAAGTGAATATTAAATTCAATAAAAATAGAAGTTTAATAATGCTTTAATAAAAGTTGTAAGTTGATGCTGACATAAGATATTATAATTAATGACATTGGTAGGTACACATATACTAAGTATTACTGTGTTAATGTAAACTAAGTAGGTTTTTAATATATCGTGAGTGCTATAATATATTGAATAAAATAATGAAAACAAGAATAATGTTATTTTTCCCTATTATAATGCTTTTGCATCAAGTAGATACAATTAAATATGAGTAGCTATAATTATCTCTTATAAAACTGTTCTATTTTCTTTTGCTTGTTGTTTTTGTTGATGGAACGATATTGGATTCGGTAGTGAAACCGATCTTAACAATAAGGGTAACCACTAGGTCCTATGTTTGGTAAGTACGCTGTGTGCGCCAGAACTTCTTTTTGGAGCTGCAACTTCTTTCTTCTGCTTTTTTTGGAGTGTGTGGACTGACCTTACGTGTAAGGAGATGTTAATCGCTAGTACGGTTTTTTTGAAGTAATACGAAGATGAATTTATTGAATTAACGAATATTCCTCTTCGGCGTGGATGTAGATGTCCTGGTCTGGCCCATGAGTTTTTGCGCTTGTGACTGTTGTAGTTGATTGTTTGCAAGTTGTTTCATTGTCAGTCACAATATACTACAGAAAACTCTTGTTTTTGCGTGGAAATCAATGAAACCTCAACGTAGAAACGGTTTGCCTTCCATTTCCATTTTTGTAAGCCAGGTTCCTTTCTTTGGGATATTTCTCACTGCATACAAACATTTGGAACTGTTAAGCTAAATTACGAGTTTCAACTGCATTTTCGTCTCACACAATACTCTTCAGGATGTCAAAGAGATAAATTAGTACATTTTTTAACTATATTTATAAAATTTGTTTCCCAAAATACCGTTTTTATAATATTTGTATTTTTATGACTTTATAACGGCATTTGGAATCTTGCTGGCATCTCAGTGTTTCACTTTTTATTGCCGCTACCTGGCCTCTAGTTTATTTGGAAAAGGAAAAAACCCTTATAAGTGGCTATTGGTTCTAAGAAAAGGTGAATAGCAGTCACAGTAAACTCTCAAAGTGGGTGAGACATACACACCACTTTAAATAGGGCAAATCAAGAGGTTCGCAAGTTCCCAAATCCAACACGCTATTTGCAAAGGCAATGGCGCGTACAGCCTACTATTCCCACTGCTCTACAAAAAAGCAAACTCTCAAACTCCAATAAAGCGACTTTGTATAAAATGCTAGTTCGTCCAGTCTGTCTCTACGGAGCACAGATTCCAAGTGTTCTAGTCCAAAAAAATTCGCGCGTTACTCAATGGTTTATGAGTGATGTAAACACACATCTAGAATCAGGCATCTTGTTCGTGAAAAGTTTCACGAACATGTGAGGTTCTCCCTTGGCGGCTTAGAACACGAAAACAACTTGATCCAATCAAATGATTAAAAACAAACGATTAAACCAAATAGGACATTCCCAGTCGTAACCCAGGGTCTCTCTCGCCTGCAAAACCTTTCTATCCCGAACACGAAACGACATCAGCAAAAGACCACTTGGCCCTAGCTGGCCATTTAGGAAAAAGAATAAAAAAATGTTCGCAACTATTCACGAAAAGTGTATATTCACGAATACTTAAGTTTATAAAATAAGATCGATCCATATGGTCAAAGATAGTTCGAGTATTTTATTGTATTGTAGTGTAACTATAAATATAGGTATAATATAAGTAATTGAGAAACAGATTACTTTTATTTAAAGAAATATAAAGAATACCCAGGAACTAATTGATGTCAGTTTCGTAAATCACTGACCTCTTTAACAACGACCTATTTATTGACTTGAAGCAGCGTTCCGAAAATGATTTAGTGAATTATACCAAGTTATTCAGCAAATACGTTACATGCCAATGATATTAAAATCAATCGTTGAAACCAAAACTAACAATTAAGATATATTTTTTTTATTACTCTTCGTGAGTCCACAATCTGCCCTATTGGCAATAAGTATTTCTTCTGTTTATATTATATATACATGGCATGTAGAAAATCACTTCATTAAGCAATCTTCTGTATAAAATATTATCTTAATTAATTAGTCTTATTCTAATGCTTATTCTAAACTCTACATATGTCCAGTAATCAGATCAGGAGGTGTTAAACGTTTTAGTCTACGCACTTCAGTATCACGTCGCATATTTAGCTGATTAGCGAGTACATTGGGATGCACTGACACTCTTTCGAAGTACTTCACACAAACACGTTGGATTACACTCGTTATAGGTTCTAGAGGAATATCGCGTTGTATCACTTTATTTGAAATATAGTACGGAGCATCAACAATGGCACGCAACACCTTATTTTGGAACCGTTGAATGATGGATATATTAGATTTGCTAGCGGTACCCCATAGTTGAATTCCATATGTCCAAATGGGCTTGAGTATAGACTCATACAGCAATACCTTGTTATTTAATGATAACTTGGATTTGCGCCCAATGAGCCAATACATTTGATATAGTTTTAGTCCTAGTTGTTTCCGTTTAGAGAGTATGTGCTTCTTCCAGGTTAGGCGTCGATCTAAATGCATACCAAGATATTTAACATGCTCTGCTTGGGGGAGTTGACGATGATTGATATTTACTGGCGGACATGTTCTTCTACGCAGGGTAAACGTTATATGCGTGGATTTTGATTCATTGGCTTTAATGCGCCATGTCTTCAACCATAATTGTATTTGCTCCAGGTGGGTTTGTAGGTTTATTGATGCTGTGGCTGGATCTTCATGGGATGCTAAGATTGCTGTATCGTCTGCATATGTTGCCACAGTAGTTATTTTTGTGGTGGGCAGATCAGCCGTATACAGAAGATACAGTATTGGACCCAGTACACTATCTTGCGGAACTCCTGAATATATGGGATTTAATTCGGTATGTTCATCGCCTTGATTTACAATAAAATGTCTGTCAGTGAGATATGATTTTAGTAGCTGATAGTCCGGATGAGGGAGAAGTTTCTTTAGTTTAACCTGCAAGCCCGTATGCCATACTTTGTCAAAAGCCTGAGATATCACTGACCTCTTTAACAACGACCTATTTATTGACTTGAAGCAGCGTTCCGAAAATGATTTAGTGAATTATACCAAGTTATTCAGCAAATACGTTACATGTCAATGATACTAAAATCAATCGTTGAAACCAAAACTAACAATTAAGATATAATGAAGAAAATTTCTTCAAATCAAACAATCAAGATAATGAATACCTGAATTAAAATTACAGTTAAGCGTTCCATTATTTACCATATATATTACTGGACAATTCACTAATGCTAAATGGAAAACTTATATTGTATGTAGAGATACTATGGCATAGCACCGACTTTAACAGTTAGGTTAAGTAGCACCTAATAGAATTTAATATCCAATAGTCAAGCCGTTTCTTACTTGTATTTTCATTTCACAATTTCCTAAAAGTTTTACATTCTTAACCAAGACTATTAGATAATCTCAAATAATTTAGTATCTTTAACTATAACTAAAACCGATATAATATTAATATTTCATACCTATAACATCTCTGTATGTAACATCAATTCGCATGAATTGGAATTTGATTGTACTGTTTATCGATAAAATTATCTTTATTATAGCGTTAGTTTGACGACGTACATTACACCTAGTTAATTAAATACAAATCAGGTATTTTTAATGGGTCTGCTCTCTAATAAACATACAAAGGTTGACAACGTGATTTCTTGGAAAGCCCCCGAGCAGGTTTTCACCGACGTCCCAATTTGTATGCGCGAATCAGTGTGAGTTGGTGCGACCTTCATCAGTCTTTGTTGCAAAAAAAGCAATATCAGTCTAAATAAAAATTATATTCTATAGTTTTAAAATTTTAACCAAAAGGTAATCAAATTTTAATCAAATAATGTATACTTGAATCACAAATAAGCTTCAGCTTGATTGTCTTGAACATGTTAAGTATCTTTTACAATACTTCTAAGTATTACAATTGAATAGATAGGCTATTATAGTATAAATGCTCTTTGGGAATTACTGCTTGTGCGACTCTTATATTTGAGAATAAGAGCACTACTCGATTTCTGGCAAAGTTTTTAAAACGTTTTTGAGTAAAGTTGTTGCAGTTCCGGAATGATTACCGAATGATAGGTCCCGTTACTCACCCCTTTGTACTTTATTTTATTTTGATAACAAACAAGGTCAATCACTGTATAACATAGTTATTTAATGTCATTCTATTCCTATCAATTTTTGAAACGCTCACAAATATAACATGCAGGGCAAATGGTCGATTCAAAAAAAAATCATAAATCATTGTTTATTTTGTTTGTTTATCATGTCGTTTCACACATCAACAATAAACGAAACATCAAAACATACGAAATATGCGAACAAAGACATAAAATATGAGGGACTGCTCATAGAAATGAAATCATTAATGTCAGAATTCATGCAAACACAAATATCATTCGCACTAGAAGTGCGTTATAGTGAGGCCATTATCTCTGTAATCCTTAACTGTGGGGTGGGTACTTTTAAAAAACAACCTTATTGGTAACATAAAACAACTACGGTTTATCTGAACTGGACCTACTTCTTAACGTGGGCCCCGAACTGCTTCCGACATTAAACCAATGACAGACCATTGACCAACTTAGAAACATATTGGGTCTTATCTAGCCTGGTAGTGGTGGACTAGAATGGTTGGTTATTCCTTATTAGAGTTTAGTTTAATGTAGATTTTGTCTAGAGAAATTTGGATTTACAGTTACAAACATAAAACAAGATACAAAGTCTTCTGGTATGGTATCTATGTTGGCCAATGGTCCTCATTAAGCGTTTGGTCTAGTTCAGATAAACCATGGTTGGTAGAGATGAGTCTTGAAAATATAATTAAAAAAAAGAAAAAATATTTAAACAAAAATTTATTAAATATGTTCATGTGTTGTCATGTTTGTTGTTTTGTTTTTATAAAAAGTTATTAACTCCGATGTGAACAACTCAAATCTCACATCTTTATTAAGAATTATTTAACCAATTAAGTAGTAAAAAATAAGTAACAAACTAAAGACAACCAATTAAATGAAATTTAAATACTTAATCCTAAAGCATACAAGCTTTCACTTGCCTAGTATGCATCGATTAAAACAATATATGTTGATAATTATTGTCCATCATTTAGTTGATTGTGGTTTGGTTGGTTTAATCGATTGTGAATTGTTTTTATAGCACTTGGTCTTTCAGGTAATTGTCTCTGGCAATAAATCCCTAATGTTTCAGTGGTATTACATGTACCGAGCGCTTAGTCATCCATTATTTTATAAATTCATTTTTTCTATTATTCATCTAAATACTTTTAAGCCTATTCGCAGTGCCATCAGTGTTTTATTCAATTCAATGTCCTTCCTTTGAGACTTTACGTCGATACCTTAATAGAAAGTGATGCAATTTTAATTGAGTTTTGTGAGTGTGTGGGTCTTCATATCTTTTTTCTTAAGAATTGTCATTTTTGAGACATTGCGATTCAAAAATTCCCTTTTTAAAGTTTTTTCCTTTATAATGGTGAATCCAAGGTCTCTACCAAAATTCAGCTGTGTCAGAATTGTGGTAATTTAATTTTTATTTTTACGTCTTAATTAACTGGATTACAATAAGTTTTTGACTCGTTCCGAAACGTGGATACATCACATAACATCGGAGACTAATGAACAATCAAAAGAGTGGGTTTCTCCAGGTGGACGTGTACTTAAGAAGGCCAAGTTGTGTCTGTCAGATTTATTTTTTTACTCACGATGTAATTTATTGAACTTTTAGGCAGATTTGATATTTAGTTAAAACAAAAATGACCGCATTTGGCGAAGAAAAAATCGTCCATCAAAACAATGTATATAGTCACCATAGCAAAAATTTATAAATTGGATTACAAACAAACTATCCAATCAAAAATATCCAACTGACTGTCACTATTTCCTATTTCCAAAGCTAAAGAAATGCATGGTTTTGTCGAGAAAAATATATTTCATTCAAAAAGTCACTGACTTACTCACTCCTCATAATAATGAATAGTAACATAAAAATATAAACTTAAGCCAGTAGGAATCAATCCGAAAAAATATTTAAGATAGTTTCAATTCCATTCAATGTTATAAATGTAGATTGACACGTAGACACTGTATGACATTGTACCTTTATAACTTGTTTATTAGTTGCATACTAAATGGGTTTATTCTCTTGATTCTTTGAGATTAAATTTTACGATTGATATTGGTATTTCCTAGGCAATTAAATGTCGATCCATCAATCCCTCGCAATTATGGATTATGATGAATTTAAATAATTGGTAAATAATGAAGTAAAATAATAATAGTAGTAATATTATTATAAAAGTGAATAAGTCACTTTATAGTATACTATTTTAAAAGTTGCTCTGTACAAAACGAATAAAACAAGTGTGATTCGAGGAGATTTGGAATCCCCAGAATCGGTTATTAGAAAGCTTCTAAAAAATATCGAAAACATTTTAATGGTAATTGGATATATTTTAAAGTAGTTTTCTATTATGGACCATTTATGTATTCTGGAAAAATTTAAATAACCACAAAAAACTAAAATGCGAGGTCGTCGACCCTTGCAGACACTCAGCTACAGAATCAATGGCCATAAATGGCAACATGTTTGGTCCTTTTTCTTCGGCCAAATGTAATAACTTGATATGTTCAAGAGACGTTAGAACTGCATAATAGTTCATTTGTGAAGACGCGATGCTAAGAGTTACTACTTTTTTATTTTGTTGATTTTACTGCATTTTGTGCTGCCCAACCGGATTTTCAATAATGGTGAGTTTGTTCACAGAGTATTTCAGTTCTCTGATGTTAATTTCACTCCATTCCATTTGTTCCATTAATTATTTACTATTGATTTATTTATTTATCTATTTACCCAATTACTTTTTATCTATTTTATTACTTATCCGCATCTTCCCTGTAATTTGTAAATTAGTATAATTTAAAGATAAAGAAAGAAGAAAGAAAGAGAAAAAGAAGTAACTGATGTGTACATATATATACGTCACTGAAAGTGGTTCTTGATTATTGTTGACCACTATAGCCCAAGATTGCCGTTAACGGTCTTAGTTACTCTGTCATGGCTATTGACTACCATCGTCATTGTCTCTTATTGATATTTTCAATACTATGCATTATCAGTACCATTACTTGTCGCATAATTTTTTTATCGGTAGTATTATTTGTCAATAGTATGATCCATCACCATAATTAATTACACGAGCTATTAGCTGCCACTAATATTAACTCTCAGTATCCCTATATCGCTTTATTATCTGACGTTAGAAGAATCTGTTGTGATAATCACCGATCCTTGTTATATATTATATGTATTCTTAATTTCATCCTTGTCATTGAAATTGGTACGTTATCATTATTTTTTCAGAACTATTACCCGGACTACCTCGATATTAAGATGCACGCTTAGAATTTGCTTTATTTATTTTGCCATTTATTATGTTACTTACATGATATGATCATATTGCTGATATATCATTTCTATGTTTTTATTTAATTAGATATTACATTGTTTCATATTGTTTTATTAAATATAATTTTTATCTTACGCACTGGGTTTAAAATTAGAAAAAAATAATTAGATAATTAAAAGAAATTGGTTTCAACAGAACATAGGTCTGATGTAAAGTGTACATTACTATAACTCAATTTCTCTCCTTTATTTATTGTTCTTTTCATTCAGAACATTGTGAATGTGAATTAACACGTAGACATTGAACCTGACGTCAAAACGGATATGTTTAATTTTACGTAAAAAAACTAACATTTACGCTACTTGTGAACGATAATGTATACTTCAACTAGTGTGAAGCCAATGTTCTTCAACAAAGCAGTTCATGTGCGCCATTAAAAAGTATATAAAGAGATCTAGTAACTATTTCTACGAACAGCAGTTTGTTGTTTTAGCGTTTTTGCCAGAGATTTCTCGGTCTGCGCCGTCACATTACTGCCGATAACAAAACAATGTTGCAAATAATCTATTTGCTTTTTTTAATTCGGTTGATAGTGGGTATTGGATTTGGCCATTATCCAAAATATTCGAGGTTTCCTTTGTTTAAAATCCGACTGGGCAGTGGGTAAACCCGATCGCTGAAAGCGTAAAACGTGAATAACCCTCACATTGCCAGTTACACAAATACGAACTTGAGCAGTATTTTTTTCAATAAGTATTTTAGATCACTTAAATATAAAAGTATCGAGATAAGCTATTACACATACAACAGGCATGATGGCAGTAAGCAATAATAAAATAGGGTTAATGGATTTGTGCATTTAATGTTATATTTAGGGGGATACTGATAACTTTGGTATAAAATAAAATTACGAAAAAGATTAATCCGCCATGGTGGTAAGTTGAAAACCAAACGGACTGATTTCGTCACACCTATGTAAATTGATGCATTTTTTACGTTATATTAGATATGGTTAGTACTATTTTAAAAACCGGCTTGATGACGCAGTGTTAAAGGCGATGGGACGGTCCTCCTACTGTTGCGATAGCCGTGGGTTCGAATCCCGCTGGGGCATGGTCGTAAATTTATGTTTGTGATTGTTTGAAATTTGTGAATGTTCTAGACAAGAGTGTAAAATCCGACAAGGAAAATTATCCCAGTCACGCCAGTAACCAGGTTGGGTAAGACCGGATGTCTTCTGGGATGATTTCTAAAGTTGGTTACTCGCCAGTCAGTAGGCTTAATGCTGAAGACCGTGGTTCGGAGCCCACGTTAAACTTTAGGCCCAGTCCAGATAATCCCATAGCTGGTAAAAGGAGACTTTAAAATATTTAAAAAAAATATTATTTTAAATTACGAATTAATTCATTACTATTTCATTGTTGTACTTGCATAAACACACAAGCATGATAAGCGCATGATAAATATATACAGCATGTTAAATTAAATTAGAGTACATAAGCTTAAAATTAAGTTTTAGTTATGTGGTCAGTGATATAGCGAGGGGGCAGGTACGACCTCGAGCAGTACTTTTACGGGGCGGCTAAATTTAGTAAAAAAGATTTTTTGTTATATCTTTAGAGTCTCCTTTTTACCAACTACGGCTTATCTGGAGTGCACTTAATGTTTAACGTCAGTTCCGACATGCGGTCCTCGACATTAAGCCTACCGACTGCCGAGCGACCAACTTTGAAATCATTCCAAAAGACATCCGGCCTAACCCAGCGTGATTAGTGGCGTGACTGTCGCCTCGGCTACTGTACCAACCGACCCGGCCAATACATTTAATAAACATAAGATAAAACTGCTAAAGGAATCTCAAAGATGATTTTCAGCAATCTTGAAATATCAGTATATGATGATGCTGGTGTTATGACTAGAATACATTCACTCCAACAAATCAGCAGCAGAATTCCATATCAAATTATTCGTTAAACCTGGTTTGTTTTGTTGGGGTGAGCCCAGTGACATTTTTGATACATTAGAACGTTGCTATACATTTTTTTCCACCTTTACACATTGTTTTGGAATGTTCTGATACCAGCTACAGAAAAAAGTTTTAAAAGATGCTCACTTGTCTTGTGAAAATGAGTTGAGATGGAAGGTGTTTGCTTCGTTAGATAGGATCATTGTAGAAATTCGTGAGCGTTTTCAGCAGCTACAGTTTGGTGATTATGGCCCGGCGAAAGGAAGTAGGACTTTATAAAACAGTGATGGTTAGATGATATGGCCCTTATTTATTGACGTTATATAAAATTTAATAAAATACAAATAAATTGAAAATTATCTGAGAGACTCTTCTCTTGGACAGTCGATGGTGGAACGATTGAACCGGAAATGGTTAGTAACTGAATGATACAAAGTACCCTTAAATGATATCCAAGATCAATCTCTCGGGACTGCCAGATCTTTATCTTCGTCGTTGCTGGCATCCCGCACTTATTCAACATCTCAGATAATATTTTTGGGTATTTGGTAAGGTGTAAAATTCGACATGCCGCAAGCTTTGCTACAACAGAATTTGGCGGATAAGTTTGCTTATCTAACGCTAGCTGTATTATTAGATTAAGACGAAATTAAATGTAATCTATCTATCACGTATTCAAAATTGACTAGCAGGACCTCAAGCTGAAACGAGCTCCACCAAGGACTTTCATTGTTACTACAGGCAACAAAAATTAATTATTATTTTGAATTATTAAAATATATTGTGAAATTCAAGCCGGAAGATAGTCTGTCCAATATTATAATTGTCATAAGCAATGTCAGCTGCGAGAGAAGTTCAAAAATATAATTGATAATTGAATAAGATAAACAGTGAGTAGGTATATCATTTTCCAATAAAAACATAAATATTAACAGTATTGAAGTCTACGTAAGTATAACTGTAGGTCTAATTTGAAGTCCATTTGGGTTCTATATTCAATTCACTAATAACTTTATTTTGACCATTATCAAAGTATAGTCGTAAGTGTTCTAAATCTGTTACTTCAATGTAAGTGTATTATTTTGTAGAATATCAAGCAATCTGTTTTCCAGCGAGTTGTTCAGTAGTTGTACTGCTGCCACATTGTTGTGATTTAGCAAGCATGTTTCGTGTTTTATGACCAAATATTGGATAACTTCGTAATTCCGTTTGATTTCGAGATCATGCGGTTCCTCGTTAAGAATGATTTTCCAACTAGTACAGTTGCAAATGCCATTGTGAGAAATTCAGCAATTCAGCAGAAAATTATTTTAGATGTATGTAACCCGTAATTCGCGTTATAAATTATTATATGATTTTACACTCACATCACAAATTCTAATAATCAGAATTTAATATAACAATTAATTAACACTCTAATTTTCAATTAGGAAAAATCTCCTGTTAAATTTAAAATACCTAAAATGATATAGTTGCTCTAAATTAAAATATGGGGTTTTAGTTTTAAAAAAAATTAAGGTTTTATTATATACTGGTTTAGAGGAAGAAGAGACAATTAATAATATTATCGATTTGTATTTTTACGGGCGCACCCAATTACTACAGGACTACATCGAATAAGAGACCGAATAAGAGATACCCACAGTCAGTCAATAAATCAAGAGAATTGCAAGGGGGCATGAGGAAAGACTTCATTATCATGAGAATATTGAAGTATTGCAGCTTTTGGATACCACCAGAGCAGGACCCAAACTCAAAAGGATCAAACCATCTGATCTTGTGTAGTGTTGTGTAGTGAGGTGCATATAATAAAAAATACAGCAGTGACATTGCAGTCACAATGTAAAAATTAAATAATAACAAAAATATATTTTTACAGATGAGAAGTCAACAATATTAATTAATGATGTTATATTAATATTAAGTGGGTTTCCAGAACGTGTTATAACTGGTCTCAACCAATATTGTAGTATAATAGCTTTTGTTGTAGGTTAAAATGTCTTTGAATATGCTGAATTTTCGAATATTTTTAAAAAAGGTTTTCAGGTTCATATAAAATCAATTATTCTACACTGTTTGTATTATTTGAAAGTATAAAATAATCATAAAATAAATAAATATTTAACTGCATATGTTCCGGCTTGGTTGGCACAGCGGTAAAGGCGACAGGACGATATCCTTGCTGTTGCAATAATCGCGGATTCAAATCCTCTTGGAGCATGGTCGTAAATTTATGCTTGTTTTAACATTTGTGGTTGTAACTGTAGATTGTGATATTGTCAGTGTAACAGTGTGCCCCAATAGTAAAAACTCTAACAAGGAATAACCAACCATCCTAGTCACACCAGTAGCCAAATAATAATTGCATAGGCAATTTGGGATAATTGTTTGGCAACGTCCACTATCCACATGACACCAATGGCCTTTTCGGGCCACTTTATTGGTTTTTTGAATCGCTATATTAAGCCCCATCGCTATTCCTTAACAAGTTCGTTAAAAAAGAAACTAAATGTACTTTTTGATTGCATTTATGACTAATTCTGTAAAACAATACAAGGTTAATTTTATAGCGGCAAGGCTACTGCTCTCATGTCCTAGTTAACAACTCCATCAGAACACAATATGATAAAAAAATTATACTGTGTGAAGATCTTTCAGCCATCTCCTTTATATTATTCCTGCATTCTTCAATGTATAATATCACAATATATTTAAGAGATATCTTTTTTAAAATGTAAATTGGAAACTTTTTCGTTGTACAATATATAATTTTACACATAATGATAAAGTTACGATATATTTTTAGATGAAATAAGTTAATAAAATTTTAACAAGGACAGATAAGAAATTTGTTTGTAATAAAAGAAAACAAGAAGATAGAACTTTGAATAATTCCCATTAAATTGGTGTTAAAAATTATAGATATAGATAATAAATTATATAAATTATATAAAAAATATAGATAATAAATTATCTATTATGTTATACATTTTTTCTCTATATTTATATAATTTTTATCAAATTGTATTTAATACATGTTTCAGAAATTAAACTAATTTTTATTTAAATTTTGTTAGGGATTAGTTTAACTTTTTAAGAACCAAACAAATGCCTTCACGACAAAATATCTTTTTTAAATCTTGTTTGTTTAAAATTACGAAATGACATAAATAATCTAAAATATGACGTCCAAATGCAATTTAAAATACAAAAAATATAAACACATGTGATGTTACGTCGTATATCTATATTTATATACACGAGAGTGTGCGAAAAAGAGAGAAATATTCTAGTTGGTCATTTAATTGATAGATCTAGACATCACCATGATGCAAAATATAACTTTTTATATAAAGATATTATCGGCTAGTTTTAATCAGCTAAAATAATATTTTTTTTATTTTATTTTGCATTATGTTCTATTAGTTTATATATATATATATATATATATATATATATATATATATATATATATACATATTTAATATCTATTTAATTTTATCTATTAATATCTATTTATATATCTATCTACCTATCTATTTAAAAAACTACCAGAATGGTGAGCGAGTGAGGCAGAGGGATCTGTTTTCTAAGAGATAAGAACCCTCAGTGTCGCTTGCACATATTATAACTTGTTTTGTATCGCCGCTCAACAAGTAGCCTTTTTCTTCTATAATATAAAATAGTTTTAAAAGTAAATTAAAAGTTTTATTGTTTTAAACCCCTTTATAGTTTTATATACTACTATAATTTATATACTACATGTAACGTCATAATTGAAATGAGTAAAAATATCTCCGAGTAATGATCTCGGTCCTTATACTCCTTATAGTATACATATTATTCCATTTGATTTTATACCTTGGACCCTTGGTTAATCTTTGTGATGACATTTTTTATAACATTTCGATTAACCCACTTAAGTCACGTTATCCTGGTGTGCCGGACGCAAACAAATAATTTGTAGGAGTTTTTGTGACGTATTACTACCATGGGTAATAAATAGCTTTGGTAAAATAAATGATTTTGGTGTGTTAGTTCGTAATGCGTACGGTTTATTTACATATGTGTGACGTCAAATGACAATGTAGATTTTTTCAGAAAAAAATTGAAATTTTTGTTTTAAAATTTTTATTTCAAATATAATACTATTTTAGGAAATATATTAGAATATTAAAGTAAACAACATTAGAAGAGTAAAGAGAACATTTTTTGATATATATCATTAGACTCAGTGTTCTACTTAAATTTATCAGTACAAATTACTCAAATGCAGTTGGTCATACGCGGATGAATTAAGGGGTTATATTGATTTCGTCGTCAATTATATATTAACTATTCAAGAATCATATTCAATGCCTATTTTTAATCGACTTTGAAAAAGGAGAAGGTTTTATGTTCGGCTGTATATATTTTTTCAATGTATGTTCACCGATTTGTGAGCTGATTTTCAAAATTATTTTTTTATTCGAAAGAGTGCACTTCCGAGGTGATCCCATTGGAACCAAATTAGGATCTGCTGGGGGAATCGAGGGAAACGCTCAAATTTCAAAGGTACGTATAAAGTTTTCATTTAATTTTTATCTAAAATAATCAGATATTTGGGTATAATATTACTGCCAAGCTGATGTGACGGAAAATCGAAAGTCGTTCAGTGCACAAGCCATTCAGTTTGCTTTTTAAGCACTAACTATGGCATATCGTAGAAATGTTGTAGACAACTGCTTCTATGGTGTAATGGTTAAAGCGTTTAGATCCCAAACGGAGGTCGCGGATTCGATTCCTGGCGGGGACAGTAACTTCTTGTTTAGTTAGAACATTTGTCGAATCACTGGCCTGAAGTGCTCCTTATTTTCAATCATTGTTTCTTTATTCCTATTTTTCCTTATACGGGCTGCACCTTCACTTGGCCTACTCATTGTAGCATTTTAAGTAGTGAGTGAAACATTAATTAGTGAGTTCCTTATTTATTTTGTGAAGTTAGTTCAATTTTTTTGTTAAAAATATTTTATTGGCTATATAAGTTAGATAAACAACAGCTATAGCTTGTTTTTCGAGATACTTTGAGCGCTATATTTTTTTGGCTAGTTATAAAGCGATAATAAATTTTAGTTCTCGTGCGAGCTATGCTCATGTACTTTAATTTAGTTTCTTCTATTAGTTATTGCTGTAAAGTTACTGAAAAATGCACAATTAGAAATAAGAAATCAAAACATTAGCAAGCAACGAGAAAATCTCTTATGCTACAGACTTTGACAAGATACTGTAGCTAAGATAGTTGTCAAACAATGATAGATTTCAAATTTTTTGAAAGATTTTGTTATTTGTCTACTTTAACTCGAGATTAATTATCTCCTCAAGCATCAGGAGGTTTCTTTGTAATAGGAGTTTTATGATGAATCGACCAACAGAACTCGGCAAGAATTCCTTTTGATCATTTTCTATCGCAGCGCCCTTCTATGTCCTGTTGAAATCAAGAAAGAAAGGAGAAGGGAAATGTTGATTAAAATGATTGATCGCATATATGATTTAGTCCTTTTATTATAAGAGCAATGGTTTTCATGGTTTTGAGGTCGAGTCCAAATCATTGACGATGTAAATGGCAGGGCTTTAAGGCTTCCTTCCTCTACCAACCTCTTAACATTATAAGTTGAATTACAACAGATGTGGTAGGAATATACCTGCATACATATTCTTTTTGTCAGTACAAAACTAATTTTGTATCCTTGTTATATCGCGCGACTATTATGACACTGGCTACTAACTGTCAATTCGAGGAAACGGGGCTACGTGTTAATACGTGTTAATACTAATGTACCGAATGAGACATCTCAAAATAGATATCGAAATTGGGTTTTTAGATTATTTTGCAACACATAAAAATTAAATATATAAAATAGTGTTTTAAAGCAAATCAACATTTTTTGTGTTTTAAATCCTTTTATATTTCATAACTGGCACAGTTGATATTATTCCGTAGAGATGATCAGGAATTAATTCATTTAACCAGAATCAAATTAACTATCAAGAAGAGAAGATTGGCAATCGTTCCACAGTTACTCAAAGCATTTCTTGACTCGTAGTCAAAAATATTGTAGCTAAAGCTGTAAGATCGCAATAGGTGAATTAAAGGTATTCAAAAACTAGCCATAAACTTATTGCAATTAGAAAACACCCAAGGTTTTGAAAAATACTTCTAGTTCGTGGATTCCTGACACAAATATTACAGTTCATGGTCTGCAGCCACTAAAGGAGGGTTGCAGTAGTTTTAATCTCTAAACTGTTCATTTTCATTCGTAAACTATTGAAATTTGGAGTCAATAAAACTTGGAAAACTATTCGCTATAGGGTATACCATGAAAAGTTGGATATGGAATTAAAGCTCGCCTCTAAATTGTTGCTCAAATAAAAGAAATCAAGATATTTTTGAAACCAATGATAACCTGGATTAAATTCAATTAATTCAAGCCGCTTTAACTTATAATGAGTTAAAGACTAAATTATTGGCTAGATTTTGAATTTTATGACGTATTCTAATTAGCTATCACTGTAACTAAATTAATCGAACCAAGAAAGTAGTTTAGTATCGTTGCACGGAAGAAATCAGCGTTAAATGCCTGTATAGATTTTTGGACTGCGCGTTTCTATATAAATGTATTAATTTTCATATAAAAAGTTCGAATTTATTGAAGGTCTTAATACATATTGATGCAATATTATGCAAAACTTTCTAAATAACTGTTGATGATCAGTAAACATGACAATGGAAATATTGGCTGTGTTAATAGCAGTAGTAATAGTAAAATCAATACTTAACAGTATGATGTGATGTTACAGAATATTAAAAATTAGAGAAAAAGTGCTTACAATTTCGTAAGACTGTTTAAAGTTGCACAAATTATTTTAATTTAAAATATACAACAATTAATCAATATCAATATGGAAGATGATGCAAATATTAGGATATCAAGTTTATATTCCACTGAAAAAACATGTTTTTAAAATTAAATTCTAATAAACAGGTCAATTGAAAAGTCCCCGGCCTACCATAGTAAAACACATTTTTTTAGCAAAATTATTTTTTTTATTCAACATAATTCCCTTCAAGGGTGATACACTGATTATAGCGACCCTCCAACTTTTCGATACCATTTTTGTAGTACGATTTGTCCTTTGCTTCAAAATAGGCGTCAGTTTCGGCGGTCACCTCTTCATTCGACGAAAATTTCTGCCCAGCGAGCATTCTTTTGAGATCTGAGAACAGGAAAGAGTCGCTGGGGGCCAGATCTGGAGAATACGGTGGAGGAGGAAGCAATTCGAAGCCTAATTCATGGATTTTTGCCATAGTTTTCACTGACTTGTGACACGGTGCATTGTCTTGGTGAAGCAGCACTTTCTTTTTCTTCAAATCCGGTCATTTTTCGGCAATTTCGTCCTTCAAACGGTCCAATAACGCTATGTAATAATTGCTGTTGATGGTTCTTCCTTTTTCAAGGTAATCAATGAAAATTATTCCATGCGCATCCCAAAATACAGACGCCGTAATCTTGCCAGCCGACTGTTGCGTTTTCCCACGCTTTGGAGCGGGTTCATCGTGTGCAGTCCACTCGGATGACCGTCGACTGGACTTTGAAGTGAAATGATCGAGCCACGTTTCATCCATTATAAAATATAGACGCAAAAACTGGTTTATTAAGCTTGATCATTTTCAAACACTGTTCCGAATCATCAACTCGTCGTTGTTTTTGGTCAAAAGTGAGCTCGTGCGCCACCCACTTTACACGGAGCTTTCTCATACCCAAATATTCGTGAATGATATGATGTACAAGTTCAGTTAATATCTTTAGAGTGTCTGCTATTTCATTCAATTTGAATTTACGGTCATTCAAAATCATTTTGTGGATTTTTTAAATGTTTTCTTCGGTAACAACCTCTTTTGGGCGCCCACTGCGTTCCCCGTCTTCGGTGTTCATTTCACCACGTCTAAAATTAGCATACCAATCCTTGATGGTTGATTTTCCTGGAGCAGTGTCCGGAAACTCGGCATCAAGCTAAGTTTTTGCTTCAACTGATTTTTTTTCGTTTAAAAAGCCACATTTTATCAACACGAAAATCCTTTTTATCTATTTTTTCACAATAACAAAAGTTGTTTCACTCAAAATGCTATAATTCACAAACTAATGATCTTATAGCTGTCAAATTTATACACACATGTTTTGGGGCTTAGGGCTAACTAAAAAAATATGGATTTAATTTTAGTAGCGCCATCTATGTGCCAGATCGGGGACTTTTCAATTGACCTGTTATAGACGAGTTCGCCGTATCTCCGGAATTTCTTACAATCTTGTATATTTCTAATAAATACCTTATGGTCAAAAAATCAAAAAATAATACCATTTTGGAAATAATAATATTACGGATACTACAGATGGATGACCAACGAATAAAACAAAAAATTATTTTTAAGGTCCTCAGCAAAATTTAGAGATTCTTTAAAAAATTGCTAGCATATCGAACAAAGGTAGTACTAATATATTGTATTAATAAATCAGCATAGTTTAACATATGTACAAAAAGGTTGTACACTTTATTGAACAATGATTGACGGTTAAATCACTGTTTATAATTTCTTTGAAGTTTCTTTTTATAGTACTAAACATATTGTGTTTTGCGCCAGAAAATAGGATTTTCCGAAATTTAATACCCTTCATCAAAAGATAAATAATTCATAACGCTTGATACATAATGGCGACTATGGTTTGATGCATAAGAACCAACATACTAAGATTTATTTAGAACTATATTAATAATTAGTTTAAATTTTAATTTTATATACAAAAAAAATTATATATGTCTTATTATATAGTTATATCGCGATGATACGGCTCTGTGTATTCGAAATAATGAGATGATACTGTTTATGATAAACTGAAACATATAATCTATCCAAAATAACAGTGAACTCGCGTCATAAAGACGCATAACGTACTGGCTATTACAGTTTCTAAATTACTTTTAATACCACATAATATTTTCGTTCTCAAAAAAAGATACAATGCTATCTGATACGAAAAATAAAAAGGTAAATATGCTCTCTAATGAAAATAAAATACATTACTTGGATATACAATTGTTAACTAGATCGATTATGCCTCTAGGGGAAACCATATGCGGTTTAGAAATGAGTTAAAGGTATATATAATAAAATAACTCTAATCTACAAACTATTGTGGTTACTATAATGTTAAAATAAATTATATTTTATAACATTTTTGTTTAATTATTTTATATACGTTAGACTTTTGTTGTAATAAACTAAAAGTCAAAATTAAATGCGGGAACTATCCGGCGTTTTGACGTCATAAATTGAGATGACATGAGTTCACTGCTATTTTGGATAGTATATGCTGAGTGATATCATTTTCTTCTTAGGGTTTTTCTTAAAGGTTTGGTTTAAGACGTTTTCATTTCAGGGGTATTATAAAGCAGTTCTCTATTGAATTTATTCAATTAACTGGAATCAATTTATTTATCAATATTATGGTTCACTTTGAATCATTCCGCGGTTATTAGTAGCATTTCTTTGTGTGGAGTGGGGGCAAAAGTTTCGCACAGTAAAGCTATAAGACCACTAAAGCTTCCAAAAGGTGTAAAAATCAAAAAGCTACTAAAACAATTTTTTTACAAAAACAGCTAGATAATATTCAATTGTATAAATACACATTTATATTTTATGTAAATAGTAATAAGTAAATGTAAATAGTATGAGATGATAAATGTCATCAGGACATATCATAATATTATAATAGAGTAAATTATATTATGATGGTTATATTTAATTCATTAAATGTATTCTTTAAAATATAAATAAACTAATTTATTATTAATTTTAAAACATGTAGAGTCTACTAGAAAACAATAATTTAAAGTATCGCAAAACTTAAATCTCTTCCTACATTACATATTCACTGAGGGAAAATTATAATTAACTTGATACATTCAATTTTTAAAATTAAATGTAAAATAACTTAATATTAATTTCTTGTATATATTTTAAATTTCTGCAAATAATTAAAAACAGTGCAACACTTATATAGGAGCAAATATATTTGTGTTTGATTTATGTGATATATTTATATGGTATCTTATATTTATTTACTGTAATAATTGTATAATAGGGTTCTGTTGAATTTGGTCACAATATTATCTAAATACAAAATATTATAAAATGACTATCATTTGAAAATTATACATTGTTATTAAAAAACTAACTAGTCTCTCAGCATTTTATAAGCAAACAGTTAGGTCTAAAATCATTCGATGAACTGTTGAATATATCTCATTAATATTCAAAACTAATGAGAGCGTCCCCGTTATTTGGTATTCGAAAACGCTAAAGAACGGTAAAGGCTGGAAAGTTTGTTTACATTTAAAAAAACTTAAATTCTGCATAAAATCTCTCCTAAGACGATCTAGACACCTCACGTAATGTCTATTTAATTTCATCATAAACAATAATCTCGACCAATACATCGGGTTTTTTTATAACTGTTATTTTTATCCATTTTAGACCTTCGACTTTCAACATATACTGATACGCAGCCTGTGGTTAAAAAACAAAAACATATAATATCGAAAACTGTTAATGGAAACGACCTGTAACTAAAACAGAAAAATAAACCTCGACAATCGGTAAATTCATTTTTAAATATATGGCTAAGATAAAAAACACATTAATTCGAAAAATGTTCGCCTTTATTCTTGTGTCGGGTTTAGCGGGGGCGTCAAAAATTGACGTCACATTTGACGTTTGGCATACCATATACACGACAGTGGGCGATATACGCTTGTCTCTTCGGCATTATTTCAAGTTAACAGTCTGTTTCAAAAGGTAGATAAGAAAAACAAAAAATCCATAGCAACTAGACTAGACATTAATATTTTTTCTAGAATAACATTTGCACGTACCGATAATCACATAACATATACGGCTTTAGGGGTTTTCTTGAGAGATTTATCCAATTTGACACTATTGTCACACACTGCACTCTAACACGGGACACTTATACTAAGCGGACAGTGTATTAAATCGTTTTGGCGTTTGTAGAAAGGATCGGGAACTTAACATAGAGTCATGGCAACCTTTTGCATATCGTATGTTGCTGAAAACTGAAAGATCAGACACAAATAGATATGAAACGTCACGTGTATGTGAAAGTTTTGTTTGTGCTGCCATCTAACGGTAATAAACACAACTTATCATTGTCGGTATACAGTTTTCAATTCAAAATTACATGTTACGTCGGGCGCCTGCACCATAATAGTGTCTTAACTTGAATTTAAATGATTTTACTACTTATAATTATCAATATAAGTAAATACTTGCCATAACCATCCTATTAATAAAAATAAATATTGTTGAGCGATAAGTGTTCTTCTGCAATTAAATATTAAATTTATATAAATATTTCAATATTAATCAGAGGATAATTAAAAATACATTTTTTTAATTAAAAGTATCTAAATATTATATGAGATATTTGTTTTTTGTAAAGTTCTTGAAACAGTTTAATCGGTTATTAATTAAATTAATGAGCTGGAATACAAAATTAAACTCTGCGTTGTAAAAAATATACGTCTTACTTTTTATTTTGTATTATAGACGTATCTTACTCCAATATAAGTAGAATATTTTTTTTATAAATTTAATTTGTGGTTAAAAATGTTTATTGTAATTTAACATAGACCACTGAGACTTTAGGTTTTCCCATCATCAAGTTAAATGCATTCGATAATTTTGTTTTAGAATATTTCACATACTTTTAAAGCTTCTAGGTAAATACTGACATGTTTTTATTAATGTTGTTGGTCACCATAAGTATTTACAATATTTATTGGCATTACTGATATCTCTGTGGTCGAAATTCGACCACAATGTATTAAATTAATCATGTTTATTTCAACTATCTAACAAGAAATAACACTAACTAAAACTTTTTAAATTGTATTTAATTAAATCTAAGTTCCATTAACTTTCTATAATCAACAACGTATTAATAAGTATAAATTATTACGCCACTGAACATTATAACAAAGCATCATTAGATTATGGTCAGAACTGTAACAACTTCAGAGCATTAAATACATGATCTTTATTTATTTTATATATGTTTTGTTATAAACAGTATGTATGTAATAATAAATGGAAGTAATAGGGAGAGAATAGATGAGAGCAGACTAAGTGAGAGGATGAAATCGAATACATAGCATGTATATTAAAATAGAGTATATATGAATTTTGAAATATATATTAATTTAAAATATATATTAAAGGAATTTTCAAAATTTAGGTCGATAAAGTAAGTAATTAAAATAATTGATACAATTTTCAAAGAATTAAAAGTCACATATCTTAATTCATTAATCATTAACCTTTATATTTAAGGTGTTTAACGTTAATATTTATAAATGCTTTAAAACGTCTACAAATGTACTGTTAATAATTCATAAATTCTTCTATTTGTTTTATGTTTTCCATATATGCACATTATGTAGTTAGTTTCATATTAAATCCTGCATATTTTATATAATTTTTATCTTTTAGCTATATTGCTGACCTAAAATATATATTACAAAAACAATAAATACACCAGGCCGATTAATAAAATATTTTTTTACCTAAATTTTTAAATAAAATTTGATTATTCTTTGCTTCTTTATTTCGCTCTTCAATATCACCTTCGCCGATAGCTTATCTTTAGTTTGTCTTCTATGGCTTTCATTTATCTATTGCTTTCTACTTTGTCTTATATCCCAATAAAAATTCTATGAATATTTTTTATAACGTTTATAACGGATTCTATGCAATATTCATTTTAACTCTTGATGTGCAAATTAACGTTTTCATTGCCTGCAATATTCACTTAGTTCTTTGTTAAGAAATGCATTTACTAATGAAACCTGAAATTACCACCAAAATTCACAGAAGATCGTAACAATCTTTAACATATAATATATATCAATTAATAACACTCCTTAAGAAAGAATCACTTTTTCTTTTTTTCTTTTTCTTCCTCAGACATCAATATTGTGATTTCGAAAATCTAAGTATTTTGTAAGTAATGAAAACAGATGATTCTTGGTATTCTCGAATTTTTGTTAGTCTATGTTGGGATGAAATTTTCACATATGTCGAATTTTTCTTTCACAGCTGTATATTTATTTGCTTTCTCTACAAGAAATATAAAATATAACCTTACATGATCATACTATTCTTAATCATTCTTTTATTCAAACTTGCCATAATTCTTTAATAAATCCAAGAATACTGTAATAACCGAAATTAACACAGAACCCTGCTTAAAATTAAATAACTACATTTTAATTGTCATAATCGTTTTCATCTCATTTTCCGTATTAATTATATTTTAAATGTAAAAAATAAACATTCACTTAATATTAAGGAACACTATCCTTTATTTTACTTTATAAAAATAAATTAAATCGTAGTATGTTATTGAATTGTTTTGAAATATATTTATTTGTAGCGCATATTATACAAAAATATTAGGCCTCAAATATTATTCCTCGATGTTGCTTTAACCGTGCCAAATTTCATGCGTCCAAGTGTCCCTGTTTTCTTTAAAAAGGGGAGGCAAACGTTATTAATTTGATTAAGTCATGTTTTCCGTTGAACTGAGCAGAAAAGATTAGAGGTCTTGTCTTATAGTTTAATATATTTAGAATTAAGAAAAATACGTTTATTTGTACGTTTCAATTAATCATCATTTAATGTAGAAATTTTAAATTCTAATGAAAAAGTGTTTATATGTATATATTTCAGGTTAGACAACTGTCCAAAATGTTTTATAAATGTTTAGAGAACGACTTCTCTACAGACATATACCGGGCATTTATATATTTATATCAACTATACAATCATTTCCGTGCGTCAGTGGTCGCTCAGCAGACACGGATTGACAAAATTGGACGGAGGTTATTTAATCTTATTATGGTATTGTCACTTAATTTCTTTCCTTTCAGCCTTTATTTTTATGTAAAAATATAATTAAGATCATTGTTAGGGATTTATTTTACGAGTGCTTTACTTAATTAAGCAACTTAAAAATATAGCGCTAGTTGTGACAATCCTTAACGATTCAAAACTCTATCGTCCTGGCAAAGGCTAATTTACTCTAATTCTTAAAATAGTTTTGTAGAGACTGGAACAAATGATAGTACATTCATTTTCATTAAATTTTTGGGAGTTATTTAAGATGGGCGTGCTTCAGAGGTTCAAGCAGCATCGCTTTCAATGTGAATATAACAGGTCAATTGAAAAGTCCCCGGTCTGACACATAGATGGCGCTACTAGAACTAAATCCAAATGTTTTTAGTTAGCCCTAACTCGCAAAAGATGCTTGTATAAATTTTCAATAAACAACTGTCGGATTATTAGTTTGTGAATTATAGCATTTTGAGTGAATCAACTTTTGTTATTCTGAAAAAAAATTGATAAAAAGAAATTTCGCGTGTTACTACGAAAAAAAAAAAAACAGTTGAAGCAATAACTTGGCTTGATGCCGAGTTTACGGACACTGCCGCAGGAAAATTAACCATCAAGGATTGGTATACTAAGTTTAGATGTGGTGAAATGAGCATCGAAGATGGTGAACGCAGTGGACACCCAAAAGAGGTTGTTACCAACGTAAACACTAAAAAAATCCACAAAATGATTTTGAGTGACCGCAAATTGAAATTGAATGAAATAGCAGACACTCTAAAGCAGATCACTTTTGACCAAAAATAACGACGAGTTGATGATTCGGAGCAGTGCTTGAAGATGATCAAGCGTAATAAATCCGGGTTTTTGCGTCGGTATGTGACAATGGATGAAACATGGCGTCATCATTTCACTCCGAAGTCCAATCGACAGTCATCCGAGTGGACTGCACATGATGAATTTTGGGATGCGCATGGAATAATACATAGCGTTATTGGACCGTTTGAAGGACGAAATCGCCGAAAAATGGCCGCATTTGAAGAAATAGAAAATGCTGCTTCACCAAGACAATCAACCGTGTCATAAGTCAGTGAAAATGATAGCAAAAATCCATGAATTGGGCTTCGAATTGCTTCTTCATCCACCGTATTCTCCAGATCTGCCGCCAGCGACTATTTTCTGTTCTCAGATCTCAAAAGAATGCTCGCTGTGAAGAAATTTTCGTCGAATGAAGAGGTGCTTGCTGAAACTGAGGCCTATTTTGAAGCAAAGGACAAATCGTACTACAAAAATGGTATCGAAAAGTTGGAGGGTCGCTAAAATCAGTCATCACCCTTGAAGGGAATTATGTTGAACAAAAAATCTAATTTTGCCAAAAAATTGAGTTTTACTATGGTAGGCCGGGGACTTTTCAATTGATCTGTTATATGATATGGTATCCTGTATTAATAAGCCTTAAAAGTTAGTAATATATTAGTTCTAGAAACAGAGAATCAAATAATAGAACGGGTCTACAGAAAAAAAAATTGTAAAAACTGCAGTTATGAAAAAAAATTAAGATAAAAGTCGAGGATTTGAGACAATACATTGATCTTGTGGAAATTTGGGATGGGAACTTACATATAGAGGAACACTTATTATTAAAAAAACTACAAGTGCATTTTTCTCTTATTTATATAAATTAATCTGCATAGACATAATTGGTTCTAAAAATTTATTTTAGAAAATGACTTTAATTTATCTATAATATTAAGTAACCTAAATTAATTATACTAAAATGATTATGTTAAATAGACCTTTAAATGTTAGGAAAAAGAGTGAAGATTAATTCCTTGACTGGCTTACTAATTTAAATGGTGATTACTGATTTGGAGATTTATAGAATCAACCGCCCTGAGCGTGCTTCTGATGCCGACGTCATCATGATCAATCTATAGACGGCGTTCGTGAAGAGTATCTACTTCTTAACCAATAAGCTGCTGTTGGTGTCTTACGACTTCGAACATTATTGAATAAACTCCGTCACAGTTGGCGATCGGCTGCAGTCGGACTATGTCACTCTTCTATTTTTCAGATATATTTAGATCAGCTGTTTGCTGGGGTTTCCACCGAAAAGGTACATCTGGCCACATAACTCTGTACGGAATTCGTTCATCCTTCATTCGACACATATGTCCAGACCATTTTAATCTGTATCTGAATTTGTTCATCAATGGTGTAATACGATTTCGGAGACAAAAATAAGTATTTGCATCAAGGCCTGAAGCTTACAGATATAAGATTGTAACAGAATCTATATCTGCGAGCCATAGCAAAGGATTGGCATTCCAAAGAGGCGGATTTTAGTCTTGATTGTAACATTTCCTATCTTCTACACGTACCATCTTAGAGAAGCGAAAGCTGCTACAATTTAACCGATTAGGATTATTATTTCGACCGTGAATGCCACTTTCTTATGCTATATTACTGATGACAAGTAATTAAACTCCTGCACTTGCTCTAACTGGATCCCGTTTAGATTCCCAATGGCCTGTGATCAGTTAGTTGTCAATATTATGGGTTGAATCAGTTTGTTGGAGACGTAATATGGGGCATCGACGATTACTTGCAACACTTTATTCTGGAACCTCTGGAGAATAGCTATGTTAGATTTGCTAGTTGTACCCGACAGTTCAATACCATAGGTCCAAATGGGCCTAAGTATTGACCTATACAGAAAAACCTGGTTATCTAATGATCATTTAGATTTACGCCCTATCAGCCAATACATTTGGTTTAGTTTAAGCCCAAGCTGTTTGCGTTTTGTCACTATATGTTTTTTCCATGACATACGTCGATCGAAACGCATTTCCAGATATTTAACGTTGTTTGCTTGTGAAAGTTAATGATTATTCAATTTTACTGAGGTACAAGTTCTTCTACAAAAGGTTAATGTCACATGGATAGGTTTTGTCTCATTTGTTTTGATAAGCCACATTTTCAACCACAATTCGACTTTGCTAAGATGAAGTTGGAGGTTTCTTAAATATTATAAAGGATTATAAAGCCGCTGTATCGTCAGCATATGTTGCAACAATAGTGTTTCTTGACAAGCCTCAACATCTGAATCAGCGAATAATAGCGCTATTATCAACGTCAACGAGTTTATAGCATGATACGCTATCTCTGTTTTTAAAAGGATTTTGCATCATTGTATCTACTGCTATTGTTGACTACGTTATTCGACTGAACGGATTTGAATGGAGATTCCACTTTGTTGCAAGTGGTACGCCCTACGTTTTCCATGGTGCAGACTTTTCGCTTTCTTGTAGGCGCTGATGATAGGTATCTTCATCGCGTTTGCTACCTGCATGTTTTATTTCGACGGTTTTGTTTTATGAGATAACTCTATGCCTAAATACCTAAACGATTCTTGGTTATCCAATCGTTATTTCATTATCTAGGTAAAGAACATTTTTTTGTATTTCCAGAGATTCACGTTCCTAGGCTTTTCAAAGACTATATTTATATCTATCTCTGCTCATTGTCGCAATCGAGAAATTTCCATCGAGTTAAAATTGCGATGTACTTTATCCGATTCTTGGCGTCTGCACGTCCATTATCTGGAGTGTTGAGTGCTCTGTTGGTTAGGAGTGAAAATCTAGCATTTAAGCAGATTCATTTTATTTAATTAATTATCATTTAGTTTAATTAAATTCTCTCTTAATTTTAATATAATTCATTTAATTTAGTAGCTAAAGCATATTCTTTTCGCCCTACATGCGGTTATGCATATTTTGCCTCAGATAAGTTGTGAAGCACGCCTTGCAGGTCGTTTTAAAGATTAATCTAATTGGATTATCTAATTGTCTAGAAGGTGCAAAAAAGATACATATTCAGAGCGAATTAAACGTCAAGGAAAATATTACAAAAATATATTGTTTGTTTTCTGAAATATTGTTGTCGCAATGGAGCTTATAATAATTCAAAAGTATTAACAAATAATTAATATTCATTCTTCAATTCCCTATGGTAATTCTAATGCTCCAATTATAATTTATGAAAAGCTTATGAATTTGTTATATCTATCAACTTATATATTGTTATAGTGGTAAGTGAAATTATAAGAAAATGAACTTATGAATATGTCTAGGTAAATAAGTAAATACAAAAGATATAAGACATCCGGTCTTATCTAGACTGGGATCATTTTTGGATGATGTCGGGTTTCTCACTTTTGCCTTAAGGACGATCATGATTATAAACAATCACAAACGTAAATTTACTACGACATTCCTCAGCTGGATTCGAACTTTCTATTCAAATAGCGACTATTGCAACGGTACGAGGATCGTCCTGTCGCCTTGATCACTGTACCAAGCAATGTATTATTTTATTAACCGATTTTGAAAAAGGAGGAGGTTCTACGTTCGGCTGTATAATTTTTTAAAAATGTATGTTCACCGTTCGGTTTGGTTGGCGCAGTGGTAAAGGCGACAGGGCGGTCCACCTACTGTTGCGATAGTCGCGGGTTCGAATCCTGCTAGGGCATGGTCGTAAATTTATGTTTGTGACTGTTTAATATTTGTGATTGTCCTAGGCGAGAGTGCAAAATCCGACAAGGAAAATAATCCCAGTCAGGCCAGTAACCGCGCTGGGTAAGACCGGATGTGTTCTGTCATGATTTCTAAGTTGGTCACTCGCCAGTCGGTAGGCTTAATGCCGAGGATCGTGGTTCGGAGCCCACGTTAAACTGTAGGTCCAGTCCTGATAAACTTTCGTTGGTAAAAGGAGACTTTAAAAAATATACAAAAAAATATTAGTATAATTTTATGACATATATAAAAAAATAAATTACCAACAAAACAAATCTAAGTTAAGATAACTGTTTGGGTTCGGCACCGACTCCAAAGTAATCAGTTGGTAGTACTTAAAATAATATTGTAAATAGATAAATAGGTTTAGGTAGATATTAAGCTAAAGTGTGTATATATAGTAGAATATAAAATATGTGTAGTAGAAAGGTTAAATAAGGTTTTTGATTATTTTTATTTAGTTGTTACAACTATTATAATGTACACGTTTTATTTTAAAATGTTTTTTGTGTTAAAAATCTAAGTTTGATTATTTTTTAATTTTCAGTGAATTCCTTATTTATTTTTTGAAGTCGGTTCAATTTTTTTGTTAAAAATATTTTTAAATAACTTAGTAGATTATACAACGAAACATTTCTTTAATTTATATGACACTGCAATGCTTGCCGGGTGCATTTAGTTGTTAATAACACTGTGTATTTGTCAAAAGTTTCTCTTTACATGAATATATATTTTTCTATTACTGCAAATTTGATATTTTTTATATAAAAAGAGTTGTGCTTATAATATAGACGAATGAACATATAAAGATAGTTCGAAGCCCCTGACCATGTGTTTTTTTTATCTGACATCCTGTGCCGATTAATTTTTTTACATATTCCCATGTTGCTTAGTTTAAATAAAATTAATCATAAGTATCATACGCAAAAGAATTTGTAAATAATATTCGTTTGTTGCTTCGATGGACCCACTTGTTGATAATGCTTTGCTTTTCAGTCTATTGATTTTTCCGGAATTTCCCCCAGTGCGCAATACAGAGCATTCTCCACGCTGTCATCATTCTCCGTCTTTCACTTATCGGTACTTTCGACGTTATTGCCGTCCTTTTCCCGCAATTACCTTCTGTGGTTTAGCGTTCGTTTTGATAAGAGTCTGGTCTTACCATGCCGATCGACCAATTCAATATGGCCCGGAATCATTGAAAAACTGATGAAAAATGGAAGATTTACTACTGAATATTGTGAAGGAAGCCGGTGGTTCAAAACTGAGCCACCTAAAACAGAAAGCACAAGAAGCCCATGGTAAGTAAGAACAATTTGTAATTTACTCATCATATGGACAAGTTTGGTTTCCTTTCTATATTTGTTAAACCAGAATTTGATTAATATTTTTGTTAATTTAGTTCGTACAATGTCAAGAAAAATAGAGCGCAATATTGTTTAACTTTTAATTAGTATTAGTCAGATGTAGTTGCACCGTAACTACTTAATCAACATATTCAGAAAATTAAATTTATTCAGAATTAAATTGTTTTAATTCTAGAAATGATTTTAAATATGAGCGTTTTATGTGTGATTTTTATTTAACACTCAGATTCATTTCATAATATGTGATCATTATTGGCATATTATTAATTTAAACTTAATTATATTAACTATAATGACATATATTCGCTGACAAATGTTTATTTCTATCTTTAAGTTGAATTTGTTGTATAACAAAAAATATTTTCGAAACATTTTTTCGAATTTCTTTTAAATAAATTCAGACTGTTGATCATATTGTAGAAATAAACATATTTTTAGGAATAATTGAACTAATTAAGTAGAAATCATTTAAATATTTCTATTTAAGAAAATATAAGTTTGTTAATATATTATTATCATTTTTTAAATTAATTTTATGAGTGATTTATTAGTTTTGTCGTTCCAAAATAATAATTCAGATTAAAAATACATTCACCTTACTAGTGTTACAATTTATTGATAAAACCCATGATTCATAACAAGTCAATTGAAAAGTCTCCAGCTTGCCATAGTAAAACACATTTTTTTGGCAAAATTAGTTTTTTTATTCAACATAATTCCCTTCAAGGGTGATACTGATTAATGGTATATTGATTATAGTGACCCTCCAACTTTTCGATACCATTTTTGTAGTACGATTTGTTTTTTGATTCAAAATAGGCCTCAGTTCGACGAAAATTTATACCCACCGAGCATTGTTTTGATATCTGAGAACAGGAGAACAGGAGTCGCTGGGGCCAGATCTGGAGAATGCGGTCTGGACACGACTGGAATGCGAAATGGACTTGTGACACGGTGCATTTTCTTGGTGAAGCAGCACTTTCCTTTTCTTTAAATGTGGCCGTTTTTCGGCGATTTCGTCCTTCAAACGGTCCAATAACACTATGTAATAGTCGCTGTTGATAGTTATTTCTTTTTCCAGGTAGTCAATGAAAACTATTCCATGCGCATCCCAAAATACAGACGCCATAACCTTGCTAGCCGACTGTTGCGTTTTTCCACGCCTTGGAGCGTGTTCATTGTGTGCAGTTCACTAGGATGACTGTCGATTGGACTTCGGAGTGAAATCATGGAGCCATGTTTCATCCATTGTCACATATCGACGCAAAAACTCGGGTTTAATAGGCTTGATCATCTTCAAACACTGCTCCGAATCATCAAGTCGTCGTTGTTTTTGGTCAAAAGTGAGCTCGTGCGCCACCCACTTTGCACAGAGTTTTCTCATACCCATTTCTCATTCGTGAATGATATGATGTACACGTTCAGTTGGTATCTTTAGAGTGTCTGCTATTTCATTCAATTTCAATTTACGGTCATTCAAAATCATTTTGTGGATTTTTAAAATATTTTCGTTGATAACAACCTCCTTTGGGCGTCCACTGCGTTCACCGACTTCGGTGCTCATTTCACCACGTCTAAACTTAGCATACCAACCCTTGATGGTTGATTTTCCTGGGACAGTGTCCGGAAACTCGGCATCAAGTTAAGTTTTTGCTTCAACTGTATTTTTCCTTTCAAAAAGCAATATTTATCAACACACGAAATTCCTTTTTATCATTAATATACTATTTGTATGTTAATTAACCATATTATAATAAATATAAATCAGGCTTTTTTGCTTATACACTGAAACATATTAGCTATAAAAGTTTCCGGCATTTTACGAATTTTTTTTGCCGAAATTTGCTTTGGTAGATTTTCCGAAATTGAATAATTTCTCGAAAATGTTTTACTAATAAGAATAATTTATTGTCCTTTACATATGGCTTATTACAACTTGGCTAGGAATAATTGATAACAGAGACTGAAACATTTGATGATTACGGTAGATGCCAACATTTTCAATTTCTACTTTTCTGGTTTTTTAACGATTTTGATTTTTTTTAAAATAATTGTAGATAGTACCAAATGTTTTCTATGATCTTATTTAACCTCGACTATGCCCACGCTCATGGTTTATTTCTGCATTGCTTTTTTACGTGTTTGTTTCAGAAACATCATAACTCTCATATTCACGGCATTCTTCACTGCCATCTATTTATCACCATTTTCATTAATTATTCAAATCAGAATATATTTGAATTCTATCAACTTAATATAATTAACTACTATTAAGAACCATTTTGTGAAGAAAGTGTCGAAACCATTATTTTCAAGTTGTATTCGCCAGGGTGCACTCTGATAAATTTTGAGTGCGATTATTGTTGTCTTAGGTGATTTTCTTGTAATAAAATAATGCCTTCCTCCTAGTTTTACCACCCTAATTTACCTTCTCCTAGTAAAATACTATCGAAATAATTATGTTAAAATATTTACAGTTAAATAAAATATCTATTTGTTTATGTCCAGAGCAAAAAGAGTGATCTAAATAGATCTGTATTATTATAAAATGTAAGAAATATGGTCTTTAAAATTAAATTTTCTGGGAGAAATAATATTATTATATGTCTAATTAATACAAATCGCAAAACAAACAAAAACAACACTTATATTTTTAATACATATATAGCGAACAAATTCTTGATATTTCAAAGCTAGTTAAATTTTTAACCCTTAACTGGTATTGCGAAATAGGTGACATGTTTAGTATCGGGGGTGAAAAGTGACCTCTATAAAGTGATATAAGGAAATTTAAAAGTTCAATGTTTCTTATTATTATTATTTTTATTTGTTACAACAACTTATTTATATAATTTATTTGTAAAATTAAACTCATCTTTATAATAATAACATTAGATTTTTAGTAGAATTTTATTTTAGGGTTATTTAACTAATTTTATAGCCATAATTATTTATATAATTTATTAGCTATTATTAGCAAGTCCAAGAAAAGTTTTTCGAAATATTTTATATAACATTCTTTTCTACAGCTGATTTCTTTATCAATGATCATCCAGAAAAATGTTTTATTTATCCATGGTAGAACGAGAATGAATCCACTGTCCTATTTAAGAAATATTTATAAATACAGAAATTATATATTTATGTTAAGCTTGCAAAATATTTAGTTATCTTCATTGCAAATAATTTTTTTGTCATAAAAAGCGTATCCTGTTTTTTAGATTATAAAAATAGAAAATTCAACTTCTATTACTTTTGAAATTATCATTTCAGATGTCAGATTTTCCATAGTTAGAATAAAATAGATATCTAAAACATAACTCCATATCGACAAATCTATATATTATATATTATTCATGGTATTATAAAGTATATTACATACTGTAAATGATATATTTGACTGTTTCCATAGTTTTTTAATTATATCTGATTGTTATGAAGTTTAATATTATTAAAATAAAGAGTATATTTTAGGAACAGAATAATTATCAAAAATATAATAATTTGATTTAATGGTATTAATATATATGTATCACATATATTCGTTTTAATATGATTTTGTGCCAAATGTGTTGACTAGCTCTGTTATCGATATTGTGATCTATGACTGATTTCAGTTTTAATTAATAGTTAGATCTATATTAATCTAGGATAATGATAGTGGATAAAGTTGGTTTAAATATTTTATGACAATATTTGCTATTAAATTAATTATATTATATATTAAATTACATATACTATATTTAAATTGAGTTTATCAATAAGGGTAGGTCAATGTTCGCAGCGAATATGTTGTTTTGGCAGCGTCTGGTATATTTGTTTTTTATTATTCCTTTATAGATGCCAAATCACTATGGATGGAAATTTACACGATTGTGCCGCACGTCGACAAGACGTTACAGAACTCAATGCTATTGACTTATACACTAAGTTTAAAGGATCGTGTTACTGTGTATTATATCGTATTGGGTTTATTAGTTCGGACATCGCATCTGACTTTTGTCGAAGTTCGTTGAAGTGTGAAAAAAAATGTTTTCAGTCTTTTGAAAATGCCTGAATTTACACTAAGCAAAGTAAATCCCATTTGCATCCCATTAATTTCAACATGTGAATTCTGGTTTCGACGTTTTGATAATTTTGACTAAATCAAAGATCGTTCTGGACAGCTCAATAATTTTGAAGACGAGGATTTGAAGCATTACTGATGATCCGTGTAAAACACTAGAAGATACTGGTGATGAAAAGTGGATATGATATATGATAATTGAAAGCTTGGTGGGATCAGCTTGGTGTGGTATATTACAAGCTGCTAAATAATAATAAAACAATTAATGAGACTTGCTATCGACTACAATTGCATTTGAAACGACCATTGAGCAAAAAATCGGCCGGAATACGTGAAAAGGCACAACAATGTGATTCCTCAGCATGACAACGCTCGACTATATGTTTCCAAGCCGGCGAAAATATATTTGGAAAGTGCTACCCCACCCGCCATATTCTCTAGACCTTGCTTTTTCTGATTACTACTTGTTTTGATATATGACTCTTAATCGCTCTGATTAGAACTTCTTATGAAGATACAAATATGAGTTGTGAAAGATGGGGAAAATTTATGGCTCCCGATGGACAAACTTAAAATAAAACAAAATACTTTAAAATTAATCTATAAGTTCATAGTTTTGCTATATTTCCACAGAGCTGATACTACGAGGGACATTCTGTAATAACGATTTGAGGGTATAGTTTAGAGAGGTGACGAGAATCACCAAGACAGTGTGATTTGATCTCAGCAGGCCTCTGTGATTAAAACGCGATTCACTGAAGGCCTTAAATGCAACATAATCTAGACGATCGCTAAAATTCCGACGGATCTATGTCATATTCCATACATATTACCTTGGAGCCTTTGAAATAAAACAATAATTTCGTTAATACCTCACATGCAGCTTTATTCCATTTCAATATCGATTCGTCGTTAATGTAAAATCATGTATTAATTATACTGGGCCTATTACGGTTAACAAAGGAAGACACCACAAGTGTAATTTAAAATTGTTTAATAAAGTTTATCTTTTTTTAATTAACTACGCTTAGTACAATCTTAATATACAAATTAATTCATTAATATTATTCTGTTGTACTTACATTAAAAAACAAGCAAAGCGAGTACGGGATTAATACATCAGTATGTATTTCCCAAATTAAAATAAAACTAATCTACTAAAACTACTTAAGCTAAAGTTAAAAATACACTAATGGATTAAACAAGTTCGTGTCGTTTGATTCGCTTCAACCTTCTGATTTCCTGCGTGTTGTCCAGCAGCTTTATTGTTTCTACGTTGCTGTGTTGTGCATTTAATTGGCAGGTCATCTTCCAGCTCTTCGTTGGTTATGTAGCGATAAGCATTGATAATTAATCGCAGAACTTTGTTTTGGATGCGTCAGATTACCAGTTAGTTTGATATCTTAGTTCAACAACATATTTGCACCCCATAGGTCCAAATTGGTTTTATAATTGACTGGTAAACTAAGCTCTTTGATTTTATGTCAAATTGAGAATATATTTCGGCTAAACAATACAGCTGCTTGACTTTGAGTCTAATCTGCTCTGCTTTTTGTATAATGTAATGTTTCCAATTTAATCCACTATCGAGATATATTCCGAGGTATTTGGCTGATTATGCTTGAGGAATCGGGCATCCGTCAAGTGATATGATTACGTTTTTCTCATTTCGCTGCAACTCAAAATTAACATGGACAGATTTGGAGCTACTATGCTATATTTTCCAATATCTTGTCCATTTGTAGATCTTGTTGACCGCTACTTGTACTTTTTCAACAGCATTGAACAGAGATATATCTTTTGACATGATAACCGTGTTGTCGGTAAATGTTCCAGCAGATACAGGAGTAAGACACTACGCTGTGAAACTCCAGCTGAAATAAGTTTAATTATTGAGAATGGTCCTTCAAAAGCTTGTGAGAGGTCCAAGAATATTGCACGGCAGTATTTATTTTCTGCCAGTGCCGTTTCAACAACCGTCAGTCTGTGCAGTTGATCGATTGTCGAGTGGTGTTTAACACGTTTTAATTGCAGTTTCTCAAATATCATGGGTAGCAGCAAAATAGGCCTGTAATATCCAACTTGTTCTGCCGGTTTGTCAGGTTTTTAAGCAAAATTATTCGAGCAATCTTAAGACATTCCGGAAAATGGTTCAGTCTCAAACAAGCATTGAATATATATGTCAACATGATTATTGATTTTCGTGGCAGCTCTTTTAATAACCCAGGTGAAATATCATCAATTTCAATTAAAATTCAATTTAAATTAGATTCTTGAATCATCTGGAAAGACTAGGCATTTATAGGCTGCCTTACACGTAAAAAATCGCAGCTAACAATAGATAATACTTTATATAAAATGTATTGTATTAATATCTCCGAATGAACTGACTTATTTTGTCAGTTTCTTCTAAAAGAACAAATCCTCAACTCAACCCAACTCCTCCTAAACGGTTGGAGAGATTTTAATTAAACTTTTGTGTATGTGTGTGGATACGAGAATGGTTTCAATTATAAGAATACAACATTATAAGAACATAGTTTTATTGTCGATATAAATTATTCCATCCATACAAAAAGGCAGTTTGACAGTTTGTTTGACATCTGGAAACAAATTTTTATTTAGTTTTATAATAACATTTCATTATTTTTTAAATGTAACTACGTTTTTTCTTACTAATATCACAGTGTAATGCTATATCACAATATTATTTATAAATTCATCCTTGTACGTGCGAAAAACGAAAAAAGAAAAACAAAACGAGATATAAGAGAATAACATAAACTAATATATAATAATATACATAATTCGCAACCTTGTTATCTTATTCGTTTCATTTATCATTTTAAGTAATTCCCGTTAAATCACGAAGCGCAAGAATGTTATTATTCTGTATTTATTATGTTCTCAAATTATTTTATAAAGCTTCTGCAGTTCAGTGAAAAATATTTTTTGAGCATGGCGTAATATTTTATTTTGAAGATTAATGAAGTACAGTAAATAACCCGTAAATATCCATTACTCAACATTAACGGTCATTTTTACTCAGTGTTTTCGCAGTACGCATTACTCAAATTGAAAGATTTTTTACATATTTTTCTAATAGATGGTTTTAAAGTCACATACAGTTTCTATTAAAAACTATTAAACTATAAAAGGCTGAAGAAAAAATCAAGCTTGCTTGGCCGACAATTCGAACAAACACTCCACAATAAACTGTTATTATACAAGAAAATATTGAAGTCAGTGTGAAATTATCGTGTGCAATTTTATGGTTAAAGAAATATAATAGTAACATAATCCAAACTTACCAAAACTATTATATATTTAAGTATAACAACTATCAGCGAAGAAATTAAATGGTTTTCCAAAAAAATTTAAAGGGATATTGGCTGAAAAACCTGGAAGTAATACCAATGCTTGGCAACAGTGGCTTATCAGGAAGTTGAAGATACAAAATTCCGTGTCTTAAAACTTTGTGGAGTGCACCACCATCAAATACTAATTAAGTTAAAAAAAAACAATGAAACCATTATGTAGTGTCATTAAAAGGTGACAATTCATATAACATTCTGGATATACAGCGTAGTTCGTTTACTCAGTCAACATTTATTGAAACGCCAGTGATAAATTTGGTTTGTTCCTTTTCGTTCTGGAAATTTCGATGTTAAATATGAACCTTTTCGTGGTCAGCCAATCTTTAAAATGCTTCATGAATTATTTATCGAGGTAAACTGACAGATTTCACCTTGCAATATTGCTATGAAATTAAACGCGGCCATAAAACAATTTTATACCATTTACATAAGACTGGTCAGCAAAAGAAGCTCGATACCAGGGTTCTACCTGAATTAAAAAAATAATTGTAAAATGTAAAATTTCGGCTGGTGGGAACTAGTGAAACCGAGCATTTTTTGAGTGAAATGAATGACTACATGTGATGGAAAGTCAATACGTATGACAATAAAGTGTGAAAAAGATTGTGGTCCGAGACTGGAGAACATCAATGATGCTAAGTATTTGGTGGGATTATAAAATAATTGTAGATCATGAACTGCTCTAAAAAGCTGTACTGCCAACTGTTTACTGGCAACAACTAAAGCAGTTGATTAAAAAATGACCAACAGTTCCTTGAATATTCCAACATAGTATAATATACGTTTTTAAATATTTCGTTTGTTAGTTTGTGTTAGTTATGGTATTCTTACTACTTTTTTTTAACCACTTGTTGTGAACCACCAGGTGTTTTGGCATATCTGATCTAATGCTATTTTGAAAATGTTTAGTAAACCGTGTTCCAAGGAAGCTGGTTGTAGTTCATGGGCATAGTTCACTTCGCTGTTGGATCTTGATTGCAATGCTTATATATTTTTGCATCCGAATTGCCCGTAAAATCAATTTATAAAAATTGATGAATTGCATCTGGCACGTGAGGTGTCGCATCTGTAGCGCATTTGGTTACTTTCGACGATCTAAATCAAATCGTCTTCTATTTAACGTCGTTACTAATAAAGGTACAGAAAGGTTTTGCGCACTAAATTTGTGACTAAATAATAATAAATGTGAAATAAACTTACCAAACATTCTTTACCATAAACAATCGCTACATATTACATTCTGTTCGGGATAAATATTAACTTTGCAATTAAAATACAAATAGAAATTATCGTTAGCACATAGTTATACCATATTTGACATATATTTAATTATTCTTCATTTAATTTGTACTATAGAGTAAAATATAGAGTGTTAACTTAATACAAATAATTTCAGAATTGTTTTCCGTGGTTTCAGCAGGAAGTATATATATATATATATATATATATATAATGTATATAATTCCCATTGTGATTGTGATGTGAACGAGAAACACCAGGAATCAGGTTGGGTAAAATCGGACGTATTCTGCGATGGTCACAAAGTTTGTCATTCGCCACTCAGTAGACGTAACGCCGATGAACATATTTCAAACCTCATGTTCAGCATTAGTCCAGTCTAGAGAAAATCTTTGTATAAGTTTTTATAAGTTGGTAAAAGGATACTTTGGTATAATAAAAAATGTATAAAAAGTATTTAAAATGAAAAAATTGTAAAAATATCATATAAAGAGATATAAAATATCAAAAAAAATTAAACCGACTTAAACAAATAAATAAGGTATTCACTAAAAAGTAAAAAATAATGAAATTTAGATTCTTAACACAAAAAAGATCCTAACCGATCTTTTAACCGTTCTAAGTTCACATATTTTATATTCTACTATATACACACCTATATTTACTATATTTACTATAATACCTACCTAAACCTATTTATTTATTTATAATATTATTTTAACTACTCCCAACTGATCACGTTGAAGTCGGTGTCGAGCAACAAATTAGATTTGTTTTGTTCGTAATTTAATTTTCTTTATATGCCACAAAATTATATTATTATTTTTGTATTGTTTGGACTCGGCATCGACTTCAAACTGATCACTTGGTAGTAGTTAAAATAATATTGTAAATAGATAAATAGGTTTAGGTAGGTATTTAGGTAAATTGTGTATATATAGTAGAATATACAATACGTGAACGTAGATCGATTAAATAAGGTTTTTGTTTATTTTTATTTAGTTATTACAACAATTATAATGCTCATATTTTATTTTAAAACGTTTAATTATTTATTTTTTGAGGTCGGTTCAACTTTTTTATTAAAAATATTTTATTTTTCTCTTTTTAGTGCTAGATATTTACTTAATAAATTACGCAGTTATTTTTATTAAGTACTAGCGACCCACCCCGGCTTCGCACGGTTGCAATGCTGATACTAAATTAAATACACTACAGAAAAAATATGAACGTTGTATATAAAAACATAGCGGCCCGCTCCGACTTTGCACGGGCATAAAATATATATGCCTATGTCACTCAATGAAAACATGATTAAAATCGATCCAGTATTTTTGGTTCATTCATTACTGCCCTTGGCCTGCACGCATTAAATTTGGAGTAAAACAATTCCTCTTCCCCTATACTTACTATGAAGATTTCCTGCTATCTTTGGAATATCTAAATTCATACAATTTTTATTACATTACACATTTTTAAACGCAAATTTTAAATATGTAATATCTCCGAAAATATTGATAACTTGAACCATATTGATCTATATTAATTGCACACTTTATTTAAGGTACTTAATTCGATAAGGATTAATGCCGTATTGCTTAAAATAGCTTCGTAAATAAGCCATTTTCTCACGTAAAAAGTAAACAATAAAAATGGTTAATGTGGGTTATCCCTAAAAGATAAACCTATACCATCGCGGACTTTTTTGTAGACCTTTTTATAGTGTACAATACTGTAGTACATTAATTTGATCTAACTCGTAGGGTTAGGCAGCGTTTTTGCTAATTGCTAAATAAGCTTAAAAAAATAGGTTAATTTACGACATCACGTTAGAAACCTCTAAAATTAGCAATGTTGCCTTAGTATATTATGCATGTATTATACATATAAACCTTCCTCTTGAATCACTCTATCTATTTAAAAAAACCGCATCAAAATCCGTTGCGTAGTTTTAAAGATTTAAGCGCATATAGGGATATAGGGACAGAAAAGGCGACTTTGTTTTATACTATGTAGTGATTACTACAAATAGTCCAAGTAAAAATATGAGGAGAAATAGAAATAAAAAACAATAATTGAAAATAAGGAACGTTTTAGGCCCTGGGGTCCAGTACCTAGTCTAGGTGATTTAATAAATGTTCCAATCAAACTAAAACAAAAAAGCTTCTGTCCTATTGGAAATCGAACCCGCGACCTCCACGTCTGAGCTTAATGTTCAAACCGTTACACCATAGAAACAGTTTCCAACAGTGTTTCTACGACTTCCCATATCATATGGTTAGTGGTTTAAAAGCTCACTGAGTGGCTTTTAGATTGAACCACTTCCGGTTTTTCGTCACATCAGTTCAGCAGTAACATTATACACAAATATCTGATGTACGTGCCTTTGAAATTTGAGGTTTTCTCTCGATTTCCACCTCTTCCGCCCACAGATCCTGAGTTGGTTACAATGGGATCACCACGGAAGTACTGGATCACCAGTAAAACTAATAACTAACAAATTAATACTAAATTTTCAGGAGATAATTAATTTGCCTAAGGAAACACAGCACTTTAATTATCTGATCATCTGATCTGAACATTGATCTGACTATTTAGTTTGGTATATTTATAATAAATTTGTGTTATTTGGTAATGTTCTCATAAGGAAGCAATCATATTTGTAACAAAAATATAATTGTTTTATTATTAATATTTATTTTTAATTCCTTTACAGATTTGCTAGCCTCCCAAAACAATCTTCTGAGAAGTCCATCATATGAATTGAGATCCATTTGTTTCGTTCCGCTGAAACTTGCATTGGAAAGTAAAAAAAGCAAGCTGGTGGCTCTGGCTCTAACAGGTTTGAATGTAAGTCACGTAATATTAATATGCATGAGATGAAAGTTTCTGCGAAAGTTTCATTATACTTTCCAAAGTTTTTATAATAAAGACCTTAATGAGATCTTCAAAACTTTATTATGTAGATTATTACCAAAAAGAATCATAAAGTACTTGATTAAATATCATTTATATTATCATAAACAATTTTCAGTTATACTTTTGTTTTAATTTATTTATATTTTTATTAATGTATATTTATATCTCATATATTTAATTTTATAGCTTTTGTACGTAAGTCCGTTTATTTTCACGCACTTGAGAATACTTAGCACCAGGTATTCCTCTATTATATCTCTCTTAATGGAAAATATATTGCGTCACAATTGACAGAAAATATGTAGCAGGATTATTATTTACTATATAAGAATGTATATAGTCGTAAATATGAATTGCACATATGAAAAGTTTTTTCAACTTTTCACCTGCACAGCGGCGGCGCGTGGTTCAATACTTTGGGGGTGCATAACGTTAGGTAAAAAAAATTGTCCGTCATTTTACCAAGATTCCTGTTTCAACACAGATTATTAAATCCGCGAGCTACAAGTGCACTGATTTCATGTGCACATATTTCATGTCCCTACGGATCAGCATAAACCTTGGACTGCCGCGGTGAACACGTAGTGCGAGCTGCGGAGGATTGACCAATTTTATCTATAGTCTATTCAAAGTTATTTTGTACATGCGCCATCTAAATTTGTGACATCAAGACGTCGCAATGTTGCCGCATTAATTCTGAGTGTTAGTTCATTTTGGCTTTGACATACAACTAAATTCTAGTTCAAATAAAATAATGAAAAAGATATGTTGTCAAACATATATAATTTATTTTAACATTATAGTAAAACTAATGCATATATTATCGAAGGAGTTCTAGGAGCGTTTTTTAGGTAGTGGTATCCCTTTGGAGGCTTAATCCACCTAATTTACAATTATATATCAAAGTAATGAAATTTACTTTTATTAGAGAGCATTTACCTTTTTACGTTTGGTTATTGTTTCCTTCGATGGTGTGTTTACTTGTCAAGTCAACCTGATATGGCTGTATTTTTTATTTATTTTGCTGCTACCTGTGTACACTATTCTTGATAAAATTAATCACTGAATTTTGCCTAATGCATTTATCATATCTACAAAATACTTAGTTTTCATCCTCCTTATTCATTATAACCTAATTATCATGTTTAATTCTGAACAATTACAATTGTATCTATTTACCATTTTCTACTCTATTAATTAATTATGTGCATATCTTTAGTTGTTTCCACTTTCATCACTCTTTTTCAGGAATTTTCAGCAATGCACAGCATTCTAACATATCCCGAAAGTTTCCTTTAGTCACTGTCACTTTCTGCGTCACTGTCCAAGTCAATCACTAAACTGTTAATTTCCTATTTGTCTAAACCATGTTCACGATTCCACCATTTATCAATTTCTTCCTCTGTATGTCTTATCGAGTTCATCCAAACCGGAGGTGTTATGGTCGATAATGCTTCCTTCCACATATCCAAACAGTTGTTGATGGAATATCCTTCTCGATCAGCATGTCTATTATAATAATTTTTTGCTTTCCACATTTCAACTGGATTGGATTGAATATACAGTGATAGTGAGGAAGTCGTAATACTATGTGACCATATTGTTCAGTCATCTAATCTACTGTATATCTTTTTTACGGCTTATTTCTAAAAAAAGTAAATTGCAATATGTATGACTATAGACTACCATTCTACCGTCATCAGCAGCATTGTAACATATCGCAAAATGTGATAAAATTTTTTGCTTATATGCCATTTGGCGTAATCTACTAAGAGTTCTAGCTCCGGATTATCAGAAATACTGATCATGAATAATCAATTACGGATCAAAACGTACAACAAATTAGCGTTTCAATTGACATGTTATTATAAAAAAGCACTAATGAAGGTTTATATTATGAAGTTACACATTCGTTACACTTTATGATATAATATTCTTCAATTTATTTAAAAATGAAAATGATCTCGTTCATTGTCGTAGTTAAAATGTTCTAATCAGACATTCCTTTTGATATAATATATGGTGATATAATAAGAAGACATCTATTTTGATCTTTTGTATTACTTAACCGAATAGATACCGAACAACGAATTACCCTTAATAAAGTAATTAAGATATACTTTTTACGTGTTAACAATATATAATAATATAATATAATATTAATATAATATATTAATTTACCTTTTCTTTTTTGGTTGTAACAATAACGTAATGACATTGATTGTCTCTGTCAATATGTTAAAGTGTTTAAATAAGATATCATATGATGTTAGAAAACAATTAATAAGTATTCAACAATATTTTTTTTAGAAAATAATTCGAGATGAAAGGTTTCAAACAGGAACAGAGCCAGAAGATGACTCCCTCTGGCTACCTGCTCAACTTCTCTTGGCTACTTCTTCCATGTTGTCACATTGTGAAGATACACAAGTTCATATACTTCGAGTGGTATTAAATCTAGCCTGCACTGCAAGTTGGGCTTTAAATGGTCGTTTAGTTATGCTACTTTGTAGTAGATGTGGTGAAGCTTATGAACTGGGCACACAACCTGTACGTGCTGCAGCTCAAGCAGCTGCTAGCCAGACTCTGACAGCTTTTTGCACCTTTTTGGGTAAACTTATCTAACAATAATATTGCTCCATTAATAATTTAATTAATTTTAGATGAAGAATGTCAGGAAATTTTGCAACAACAACTAAAACACAAGAATTCCGGAAGCAGTGCTGAAATGGTTTATACTAAAACATCTGCTGTAGCATGCTTTAACGAAGCTATACCAGTAATGCAGTACTTATGCAGTAAACTCGAGGAAAATAAAATGTATGATTTCTATCTTCTGGGAGTGTTTTCTGGCGTAATTTAAGATATGTTTTTTAGGCTACCGAGGTCAAGTGACTCCACAATATTTTTGTTGGAGTGCTTGTTAACTCTGGTTAATACTTTACCACATACTGTGCATTCTAATATTCATTTTACTACATTTTTGTGGCAAAGATTCTGTCCAGCATTGTTGTCCTTATTAGGATCCCCCAGCGATCCCAGTGGACAAGTTTTAACAAACAGCCAGGCAAAAATTGTTTACAGGTAATATTATTATAAAACAATAATAAATATGGTAGAAACTATCTGAATGTAAATTTTTTAGCATTGGAATTCAGGTTGTACGATTAGTTGGTCGAGAACGACCTTTAAGACCAGTATTGGAGGCTTTATTTCACCGTATGCTTCTTTTGCCAAGCCCTGCTAAAAGACTGGAACCGTTGAGGGCTGCTAGAGAACTTCTCAGATCACCTGGAAGACTTGCAGATCTATTATTGCTCAGTGGACCGATTCACAGACATGCGGGTGATGATATGGCAATTATAAGACTGTAAGATATATTTAATTAAAATAATTAAGTAATTAACCCTTTAACTTTACACCTCGAATTGCTAGGATTATGGATTCCATAGAGGAGTCTGCTCAATGTAATGACCATGGAGTAGTTTTAGCTAGTGTTGAATGCGTAGGTGCTTTGCTCGGATCTTTGGAAGCACTTTGTAAAGGGGAGGGATTGAACCAAGAGGCGGCGGATTTAACGAATTCCAGATATACTTCTTTAGAGCATGCAGACTATACAGGACCTCTTACTTATCAATCTTTAGCCAGATTGCCAAAACCATATAGGTTAGCGATTGTAAATTCAGTGTAGTTATCTATAGCTTAATGGCAATTTTAGAGATGTGGTTGCAAACTTGAGGTATCAGAGCGATTCGTCAGACAGTAGCGGAATTGAGGGTAACATTCGAGACCCGGAAGAAGAATCAGATTGTTCTGGAGCTACTGAAGGGCCAGAGGACGAAATCAGTCACTCAGACGACAGTATTATGGACGACGAAAGCTTTTTGACTAATCAGCAACTGCAGAAGCTCTATAAGCTTCCAAAATCGTTAAATTTGGTTAGTTACTTTTACAAAATATTCTGTAAACAAACTTACCGATATAATATCTATTTGTAGGGTCGTTTAGGTGTCGATGAATGTAACACGGATATTGAGCGACATAATTCAAGACATTTTGTGAAAACCCTACAAAATATTTTGTTGCCAAATTTACTTACATTAAGGTCGTCAATTCAGGCAAGTAATATATTAAATATTGAGGCTGCGAATTTATTTAGAGATATTTGCAATATATTATTATAGACAAGAGTTTAGAAGAGCTATTTATCTAGAAGGAGCACTGTCTGGCAACGTTTAATTATTTTTATAACTAATGATCTCTTAAAATTAATTCAGAATATTTTAAACTAATCCTTATTATAAACAATTAAAATATAACAATTTCTCGATTTATAAGATATTTTATAACATATTTTCTATATAACTGTTTTCTGTTTTATATCTGAATGTGTACATTATTTATTTATATATGAAAGTTAGATCGAAGAAGTCGTTAATATTTTTCGGCCGGCTTCGTTGGTGCAGTGGTCAAGGTAACAGGACAGTCCTCCAACAATGCGATAGTCGCGGGATTGAATTCTGCTGGGGCATGGATGTACTTTATGTTTGTGATTGTAATTGAAAATGTCAACAACAGTGAAAAATCCGACAAAGAATAATATTGTTGTTTCTTGTTAAAATTATGGTTTATTAGAACGATTGTTGTTCTAAAATTAATCAAATCGATATGTATCGATATGTATGTATCGATATCGATATGTATGTAAAACCCCACATTTTAGTGCTTATATATCACCATTTTCTCTAAGAATATCCAACTAAAATTTTATCCTGGTTACTTGCTTCGATAAGGGTTTCGACAGTGGTGAAAAGAATTTTTTTTTTTTTTTATTGCTCTTCGTGAGTCCACAATCTGCCCTATTGGCAATAAGTATTTCTTCTGTTTATATTATATACACATGGCATGTAGAAAATCACTTCATTAAGCAATCTTCTGTATAAAATATTATCTTAATTAATTAGTCTTATTCTAATGCTTATTCTAAACTCTACATATGTCCAGTAATCAGATCAGGTGGTGTTAAACGTTTTAGTCTACGCACTTCACTATCACGTCGCATATTTAGCTGGTTAGCGAGTACATTGGGATGCACTGACACTCTTTCGAAGTACTTCACACAAACACGTTGGATTACACGTGAAAAGAATCATGAAAATAATATGAAGTGTGAAAAAAAGTACTGTAGTAACATCTTTTTTCTTAACACCGAGGATATTAATTAGATTTTTCTGATTTTAAATTCTGAAGTATTTATATATTGTTTTCTTTGCTCTGATTTTGGTACCAATTGTAATGTACTAGTTATATCATCATCATCATTATCATTATCTCTGTCTATTTCTCAACTTGTACGCTACTATTACACCATAGGATTTCTTGAATTAAAGACTGCCAAAGCTGGCGATCGGCCGCTGTTCTGGCGTCGGATATTTATTTTTCAGTTAATTTTCTATGATATTGATAAATGCTTTTTTTACCGAGCAGTTGTTCGACAAATTTACCTAAACTATTGTACTGAGAGTTTGTGGATTTGTTCAAATTACTTGATTTCTAATACAAGCTCGGAGAGAAACATATAATTTTCCTTAAACATATAAGGATTGGCAAGATAAGCATTTGAAAGAGCTGGATTTGGGTCTTTATTGTAATAGTCTCTCCCCTCTCTTCGTTAGATGCTACTTTCTTCCCCTATATGTTATTACTCATCCCAGGTATTTGAATTCCTGCACTTGCTCTAACTGGATTCCGTTTAGATTTACGATAGCAAACGATTTATCAGTAATCAATATTTTCGTCTTCTTTTCAGTAATTCTGAAGCTACATGGCACTGTAGTGCTAGCCATGCGCAACTATATTATGAAGAATCTTAGAACATCAACATTTGTATCAACGTAAATTCCTTACAATTATAAATCCATTTTAATTATGATATCATCACTGGATATTAGCTTGAGGTAGTCTACAATTATATAACTTCATAACAACTTTTAAATACAACTCTTGTTAAATTGGGACGATGACTAATTTTTAAAAATCATTCTATAATATTCTAATGTATTTACTATTTATTTAAAATATATTATAGCAGTATGACATAAAGGTCTTCAAAGGAAAAAACTTTTTTTGAGATTTAAATTCGCGCCAAAAAGCTTATCGGTACTATATGACGTCAGCCGACATATAATAAACAATGAGGTTGGACGCACAAAAATAATTTATTTTGCTATTAATTATGAATTGTTGAACGGTGCGTGGTCCTGTACAAACGCTGATAAAACGATCAAAGGATAAGAAAATAGAAAAAGTTGGCACAAATATAATTCGCATTTTGGGCTTATTGAAACAATATGGAAGTAAAAATAAAACCAATAAAAGTATATTTATGTTTTTTTCAAATATTCGTAAATCGCTCTGATTGGTGGTGTTCAATTTATCATGGCGGATTCCTGTATTTTATCATATAGATTCGGCAATTTCGACCTATCTGATTTCATTAGATAAATAAAATATTGTGATTATTGATTACTGATGTCATCTTAATTACACGTTTTGAATAAATTGGACATCTCAAAATTTGAAGTCATATATGAACATAGAGTAATAGAGATGCAACTCAGTAGGGGACCTTGGCGCAAAGTTTTGCTTTGCCCAACATCCAGTGGTCGCATAATTGGCCATTCAAGTAATTTGATTGGTTAATTTAAATCTCCATTATAGGCACCTGTAAGAAGAATATTTTACAGTGAAGACATTTGATTGGCTCATTGGTAATGCTTGGCACGTAACAGCCTTGAGGTTATGTTTAGTAGACCAATGAAATTTAAATAAAAAGCAATTTTTTCTGAAAAAATAAATTTATTAATTAAAATTCAATTAAATTCAATAAATATAAATATAATCGATAACAATAAATATATAATGTAAATTTATCTATAAAATATAAATATAATATAAAAATAAATATGTCTATAACACATAAGTATTACATTAGTATATCCTTTTTCATATTTGTTTAGTGCCATCAATTTAATCTATGAGATATCTATTATGGGTTTTATCAAAAGTATATAGCACATCTTATTATTTGTCATATTCTATAAGGAAAATCATTTTGTAGTGTACAAATAAAATAAAAAGTTTTGAATTTACATATTTTAAAGATATTTCACAAAATTTTCTCATATTATCGACGTGGCAATATCGCGGGATAAAATAAGAGTTTAAGAATTAAAAATTAATTGAAATTGAAAAAATTAAAGAAGAGGTTAAAAGAGCCTTACTGACAGTATAATGAAACAATATTCTGGGGCATTGTTCCAGAATTCCAAGGCAAGACATCTGGAAGTTATAGAGTCACCCCCCGCTATTATTATTATTTAAAGAGCCCTCATGTTTTTTCTCTTTACACTTTCCTAAAGGCCAATGAGATGAAAATAATTAACTTATGTTCAACGATTCAAATGACTTCTAAAACATACTAGCCGAGGATGTGTATTCCTGTATCCATTAGCTGGATCCAAAAAAACTATCTTGGTTAAATAGCCTTTAGTCAATATATTTATATGGATAATTAAAAATTTTTTCTTTAATGAGGTTCTTTAACCCTTCAAGGTAGTTATTAAATTGATGTTACTTTAACAAATTTGTTCTTACTTGAGCAATAATTTTTACAGCAATACGAGGAATTCGTGTATTGAATATCAGTTTACCTATTCTTAATAGATTTGCATTCAGGAGCTACTATTTATTTTATTGGTGTCAACCATTGATCCAAGAAGAAAAGTATATACCCATTTGCATAGCCTCTTTCGGAAGGGGATTAATTACTAAAATTTAAAAATCAATATTTGATATTCGAATATATATGAATAAACTTACCCCAACGTACAACAACAAAACATGATGTAACGATCATAAATTTCTCTAATACTTAATTCATTCGGTTTGGGATTTTTAACATTACCAACCATTGTTTAATGACATCCAAATACTTCTTCGAACGAAAACGATTCTACATTGCTTTACTACCTGTGCATCCGGATACACAACACTTCCTAGATCAATAATTAATTTTACTTTTTGTACTACCGGCTTATATATACTAAAGAACTAATAATTTAATCTCTAAACGCACTATTCCTTATAACAGCCATACTGAAAATGGTGCTCAAAATAAATATATAACAAACGTACTAAAGAAATGAAGTTAGTCACTTAGATTCCGTCGCGGCTTATAGCGTAGCGATTAAAGCAAATAATACGTTAAAAGTAGCGACATCTACATGTTGGACGTCCCGAATCATTTCACCAAAATTGCCTATTTAGTTAAATCTCTATTTCTCTATGTATATAATATTTGATGTAGTTTATGACATTTGAATAAAAAAGTTTCAATAAAATTATTAAAAATCTTTAAGCTTATGGAAAAAGGATCATAATTTATGCTGTACCATTAATAATAATACTATAATTATATGTATGTTATTTTGCTATTAATGACATAAGTTGATTGTTTTTAGGTTGACGAAGTCTTGCAAGAATTTGCTTCCAAATGTTGCCAACACAATTCAGCTCAAAATTATGAAATTTCCACTATAATGAATGCAGATGGAGTCTATTTAGCAACTTATTCTGCCCTTTTACTTGATTTAAAACTTATCCAAGTAGGACATTATGAGGAAATAAAAAAAGATGTATGAATTATTGAAAGTCATTATTTTCCAATATTGATAATATTGCACTATTTCTATTCAGGTGATGGTTCCCATTACAGAATCTCAGTTTGTAGAGGAAATACATGGCAGTGGTGTTTTAGTTTATGTTTCAGCTACTTGGTTGTGTGAGCTATATCAGAATGTCCTTGCGAAGTCTCTTCTTCTATCAGCTGGATATGATCCTAAAGCTCGTCAGCAACCAGCAATTATAAACTTGCTTACAGGTAGTCATTTAATTTAATATTTAAGTTTGGGATATACCTAAACTTATTCGTCTTTCAGATGTTGGTGGACTCTCCCCTTCACAGCTTTTAACAGACTGGCAAAAGCTACAAAAAGTTCACGGCACTCCTGACACCAGTCCTGAAATTGAAGCCGGTGTCAAACTTTCTCGAAGAGTGTTAACATGTTGCTGGTCATCTGTTGTTTCGGTTCTGGGTACCCCACTAAGAGAGAAATCACATTTAAATGGCACTTCCGCTTTGAGTAGACTGGTAGCGAGAAGAGCTCGACAAAAGCATAAACAAAAATTGAAGGATGACATTATTACTGCTAGCTTAGAAGGGCTTCATAAGGTTCGAGTTAAATATTATTGGATCACTGGATCGTAATAATGGCATATATCTTTTTAGGCTGCTAGTTTAAGTAATACTTTGAAGCTTCAGACTAGAAGTAGTAGTATACTCTCATTATTGTCTACATCTTCATGTAAGAATCAGACTTCAAAATTATTAGCTTCACATGCTCTGTCCTTGGATGTACTTTTATCCAAAGGTATGTTATTTTATATATAATATTATTATATACATAACAAATTATCAAATAATAACCACAAATCCAATTTTAGGTATTGAATTGGGATGTTATAGCTCCGCATGTTGGCCACATGTGTTTAGTGCCTGCGTTGCTGTAGCAAATCTTGAACATTCGTTATTTAGTAAGACTGGTTCTACACAACTCTTGATGGTGGCACAGAACACCCAGAATAACATAGTTACGTCTACAACAAAATCAGATAATGATAAGTTGAGTTTTAATATCAATAGCGATGAAGAAACATGGTAAGCATTATAACCATTTTGTCATCATAATTCATCGAATATTTTACGATATAATTATGGCCATAACACTTTTTTGTCATAGATGTTTTTTAATTTGACTTAGGACTTAGTTCTCTTGCTCACCATATGGACAGAAAAACTTTATAGCAATGGATATTTAGATTCGGTGTCGATGTGGGTGGCTCTTTTAAACTAATCTGTAATATTTTCCACCTAGGTTTGTTTTTGAAAATTGAGAAGGAAAAATATCTGAAAGTTCTTTGAGTGTTTGAGCTGGCTTTTGGTTCAATAAGTCTTGCAATTCATTGTCTTTTCATTTTGCCATTGTCATTCTTTTAGCGTTTCATGAAATTAAATAGAAAACTGTTAAGATAGATTATTTAGCAATTTTTTACATTAATAACATACTTGGAATTTTCATCAATAGACATCGGTGATCAAAATACATGCAAGCGGCTGATATAAATCATCAAATGATTTCAATGAATGTAACTTTAATAAATCCGCCGAAAATAACTTACTCTTTTTATTTTACTTTTAGTACATTTTACGATTAATATAATATCCCTAAACTTCCTTTCATAGGGCTGTTATAGCAATAATTAAAATATATGAATTCTATCTTTAAGGTGACAAATCATTATATTGTAAATTAACTAATTTAATCAGTTTTTGAGTTGTTTGAAGGTATGTGTTGTCTAAATGATTTTTGAACATCTGCACATGAGACTAGCTTTAAATCTACAAATACTGATGGATGTTCTTGGATCATTTTTCCATGTTGACGTCAGTGACATCTAGATAAAGCCAAGCACAATAATTGACGTATAAAATTCCTTCGATCAAGTCCTATTGGAATGTATTTTGTACCATTATTAGTGATTATGACTGCCTTATTGTGGACACAGTTTTCTAAATTTTAAAACTGCAGTCAAAATTATTATTAAAACACTATTTAACCATTTTATAAATAGATTATCAAGAGTATAATAAAGAATGAATAAAGCTTAACGAGGTTTATCGGAATATAAAATATACATTTCCAGCTGCATTATATCAGAAATTATAAATGCATGGAATATTTTAAATATCATTGCTGTTAGGAATGATGTCTTCATAGTAGATTCATATATCTGCCATTCAAATGGTTTCGGGCTATTCGTAAAGTGAATAGCGTGACCGAGTTCTTTATCTACAACATACTAAGTTTTGCAATTATGACTGAAAAGAATGACAATAATCCTTAGTAACTGGAGAGTCCCAAGATTTGTTTAATATTGATATATTTTATTTATTTGCACATATTTTCAATAGTCAATAGTAAATAAAAAAATGTCTAAAAGTTTTATTTTCCCTCCATGAAGAGAAATCATTTTTCGATTATCAGATAGATAAGCATAAAATCAGTTTGCTTCAAAATCAACAAAATTTAAATAAACAAAATAATTAATCAAATATTTCCTTACCTACTACAATTCCGTTATAAGTATTACTCATGAAACTTTTACAGTTAATTTCACTTGATCCCATCTTTCAATAATAATTAGTTGTAGTTGAGGTAACATCAGTATCTTTGACAACGTTGTTTCACCAGGCATATCAATCTACGACCTACGTGAACTCTTATTATGACTTATTTATTTCCTTATTTTAATTTTTATTTCACTTTAGTTGCCATTTATTTTTAGTGTGGATGTGTACAGTTTTCTTCACAGTTCATATGCTATGGAACAAAGCAGTTCTACTGAAACAACAATAGCTGATATAGTTGAAAAAAGTGGTGCCAATAATGCGCAAGGCCAAGGGCTTTTAAGAGGTGTTTATGCCGCCAAGGTTTGTTGTGTGCTGTCTCAGAAAGCTGATGAACTGTTCCATTCAGCGGCCTTGAGATTGTCATTACCAGGTTTATGCAGTTTTATGACCGAACTTTGTAAAGCCTCTCACTCTCAGGTAACCTAACATATTTTATTTCTATATAACTTAGTCGCCGCATTGGTTTTATAGTTGTTTACAAAATATGAGGAGACGGCAAATATATCGAAAAAATGGTGGAGGAAGGACCTTGAGATTCAACAGAAACCACCTCCAACATTGCTTTTACACAGAATCGGAGAAGTAACGTTAAAATGTATTAAATCCGGTAGACCTTTGATACATATTATGAAAATTTGGTCAATAGGTGAGGAAGTATATTAAGAATATATTGTGCCTCTATAGTTGTTCTGTCATGTTTCAGCTGGACCCCATTTTATGCAAGCAGCATGTCATAAGGATCGAGTCGTATCAAAGAAAGCTGTTACCTGTATCCACGATGCTGTAACAGCATTGTTGAACGAACAGGCTGAGCTGCCTCATTTCCATTTCAATGAGGCATTGATTAAGCCGTTCGAGAATTTGTTGTGTCTAGAGTTGTGTGACCTCGATGTTCAGGTGAACTATAATTTCTTGTATTGATTTGCGATTGTTTTAAAATATATTATTTTAGGACCAAATTGTCGCATGTCTCTGTGAGTTTGTTGAGGCTAATAGAACTGAAATTTGTTCGGGATGGAGGCCCCTGTTTGGAACATTACGAGTAGCGAATTCTAAAAATAACGCGACCGCTATTTTGGACGTGTTCAGAATCTTCCTTTCGACCGACAACACTCTGGTATTTTCGAATGCAGCTCTTGATTACATATTATGCTTGCTGTCGCATATTAAAAACTCCAATGGCGATGAAACAACATCCGACAATTCATTACCAGCCACTCCAAGCAGCTTGAATAAAAAATCAGTCGGATTTTTCGACAAAGATATGGAATTTCCATCAAAACTTTTGATAGGTTCCGTCGATCTTTGCATAGAGTCCTTGAAATTGTTGCAAAATTGCGCGGAAATATTGTCGATGATGTATGGCATGCCTAAATGTCCCAATTTCAATCTGTCTCACAGGGTTAACATTGATACTGATCCTCAGTTGGTAGATCCGGTCATTAAGGACGCCGAGATTATTAATTTTAGTCAAGTCGACAACGACCACGTTAGTTATGAGGTTTTATGTCCTCAGGTTGATTTTAAGAACTGTGAAAAAGAAAATATTACATTGTCTGGTTTAGATAAGCAAAGCGGCGTTCTCAAGGTTTACTACATTTTAATAGGTAAGAAATGTTTTATTATTCTTAAGGAAATGTAACATATTTTAGTTTCTGTGAAAGTGGGTGGGAAGGTTCTCTCTTCTTTGCGTAAATTGCGAATCTGTTAGGACATATATTCTAAAAATAAATAAATAGTATTCATTAAAATAAATAAAAATTAAAAACTTGAAATAAATTAAGAATTCAGAATGTAACTACTTATATAAATACGTACAAATGGTGAACAATATAATTACATGTTTAATTTATGATAGGTTAGAGGAAATAGGATTAACACATAGCTGTAAGACACATAGCTTTTGGTCAAGATTCAAATAGGATTGATGATTTCTAACCAGAATTTACTGTTTCGAGTTTGTTACAAATTGATTACCTAAATTCTGAATGATTGACAACTCTGATTTGATACGATCAATGGTCACTGACGAGAATCTTCTTGATATTGGGTTTGCTATACATCTGCTTGTTTCAGTAATGTAATTTTGTCATCATTTTGTGTTGGTTGTAAGAGTTTTACTTCACTCCATTGTCTTGTTGTGCCAGATCACATTATATACACAAGCACTGTTAGTTTCATTGTTTCTTAAAGAACCTCTTTGGCTGGAAAATTAGTTGGTTTAGGACCAGATACATCTTTCAGAAATCACGCTTATAAGGCTGACATCAACCGAGAGTGTCCCGGCTTACCTGCGAATTTGAGTGCTCCCGATGAATCAAGGAGCAATCAGGATCATTATTAGTGCTTTTCTTTCTGTTCTTTTGTTCTGGGATTCATATATCGTTACCAATCTGAGTCATATCGGATGATAAACTAAGTTATTATTTTTGTATATTACCTATTGTATCTCTTCGTCGAAGTGTAAGTTCTTGGGTTTTGGTAGCGTTGACATGTAGTCATAATGTGTTCCTGTTAGTTGTGTTTATTATATGGAGTTGTAACTGAATTGTTATAAATTGCAGTGGTTGGAGATATACTGTGCCGTGCAATCTTAACTATAGCGCTGTCTTTACTTTGTTCCTCATGTGGAGACCAGCCATATATAGCTTTAATATTTCTGGGGCAAGAGGAGAGTCTTGGAAAACCCTGGCCTGAACATGTATTTTTGCATGAAATGACCAAGAGAAAGACTTGGTTAATGCGACTAGATCGAGGGTAATAACCGATGTTTTGAAGATTAACTCGTCATGCCTGACTTTGTAGAGAGTTTTGGTGTTCACTGCATTGCTTGAGCATTTAATTCGATAACAAGAGGTGTAAACCTAGTAAACGAATCTAATTTATTGAATGCAATACATAGGTTAGGTTAAAACGCATGAGTTTTTGTCTCAACATTTTTTAAATTATGTTCTGTTGTAAAAAATAATATATAATTATGTTTCAGATGGACTCTCCTCAGCTATTATGCTTTCTGCTACTAAAAATCAGCCGTACGTTATTGAAATCCTTTTTAAATTAATCAGAGACACCCTGGCCAATCCTGGTGTCAATTTTGGTTTTTGCTGCATAAACCATATATTATTACCGATGGTGCAACATTGGCTTAGGCAAAACTTGAAAGTACAGAAGCCTGGTGAGATATGGCAGAATTTCAAACACTGCTGTGGCTTAGCCAGTGAACTAGTTGTGGACTACTTGTATCATGTACAGGTATATTTGGCTTTAAAGGGTTGAGAATATCTTATTCAGTGAATTATTTTTAGGGTGATGAGTCTTCAAGAAAAGAAAATCCTGCAGCAACTCTAGCTTTGAAACAGTTATTGCTTATACTTATTGAATGTATTGCACAACCTTGCGAAAATGTGGCAAGACTTGGTACTTCATGTTTGCGGCATGTGATATTAGGGGTTGGAAAGATCCTAACTGAGCATCAGTGGACTGTACTGGTTACTGCTTTACATAGAGCATGTTATATTAGTTTGTGTCCACTTTACCAGTTAACTCTAGCATTCAAGGAGAATTCTGATAGTTTTTATGGCGACTTAGCCACTGTTAAAGTGGCTGCACGAAAAGATAGTAGTGTCGCTGAGAATGAAAGATTGTATGAATTGGCCAATCAGGTGTTTCTAATGGCTTTTCAAAGAAACTGTGGAAAATGTCCTGGAAAAGCTTGCGAATGTGAAAAATCAGTTGCAATCGACGATAGGAGTTACGTCTTCCTCCTGTACCCATTTGATTGCAATACCTTATTAAATCCCGATATGTATACAATACGAGTTCCCTTCAGGAATTTGGTAGTAGGGATTTTAGCTCATCAGATGCTCATACAAACTATTTCCAGTGCACTACTTCAAAATTTAAGACACGTTACGCCAATTTTGAATATTCTTCAAATTAACTCTTGCAGCTTGCGTGGGATACTACCCAAAGTAAACGCTCAACATGTTTACATGATGCTGAAATGTCTGGAGGTATCTAATTCGAAAGCAAGGGAATTTGATATGAGACCAGGATTAAAATTCCTTACACAAAAAGTGGGAAATTTGAACAAGGCGGCTAATTTGTATACGCAAGCAAATACATCGGAAGTTGTTCAGATTATAGTTTTGATTGAACTATGTTTAGATGGAATAGAAAAATATGGCATTGAGCCGAAAAAAATGAAGGAGATTTTGGCCAAGGAGGATGATGATGGGGAGGAATTGTTACACGACGTGAAGGATGTAAACGGACAGCATGATTTCAGTAGTCGAGATCTGCTTTACTTTGAGAAGTTTTTAAGAAAACTTCATTATAAATGGGAAAGGTTTGTTTTCATTATCTAGCATATTAAGAGAATTACTCGTAATTTAAATAATTGAGAAACTGGAAGCAACTTATTCATCGGTTTATTTAATAGTTTACTTTTTTTGAGGAATGCTATTGTTATTCCAATATCTTCAATACTGTTATTTTTTTGATGCGGTGATTGCTATTTTTATTTCTGGCCCAACAATAAAAATCAAATACCTTTTATAATAATCTCCATGTAAATCAAACCACTTTTCCATATTTTGTAACCAATTTTTTTAATACTACTTTCGTACCTGTCGAGGTAAATTCAAAATACACGTTTTGACTTCCATCGTCTCTTATGGTTTCGCATTGACTGCGTAATTTGTTTCTAAGGTGCGACAATAAAGTTTAATGGGTGTTAGAAAATTACTGTATGGTGACAGTCCTTCAATTCGATATATTTTGTCTCAATCAAATATTTTATTATTTGAACCGATGTGTGAAGAATGATTGGCCTCTCTTTCTGCTTTTTTAGAATTTCTTTGAAGACTTCTAGTAAATTATATTCGTATAATATTCAAAATTGAATGTCCTATGTGTATTAACGCTATTGTCGATAATATTGGTGAAAAAAGTAACTACTTGCTTGGATGTGTTTCTTTCGCGAATAATTTTGTTCGGTTTAGCTTGTCTTGGAATACCTATACAATCAATTTCTCATTTGTTTTGAATCTACATTCATATATCTATGATCCGCCACCTGTGTAGATCTTATGTCATTGATAAATATCATTCTTTAAACCTGCTTTGTTAACAGTTTTTTTTCTTGCAGTAATTAACATGAGCCATTTTTTGACCATTTGCCAGGTTATTCCGGATTCAACTCCAACTAGTCTTTTTACGATCGAATAATGATAAAATATCTTATAGGGGCTGTTATATTAATGCTTAAAGATGCCAATAACACGATATGCCACACGACGGTTTTGCTTAATAAGATCACATACAGAGTCTATATTTTCTGGCACAACAATTGATTTAGGATGACCTCTCGAGAATCCATCCCGTTGTACGAATACTTTACAATTCACATCGAAATTGATGAAGAATAATCTCACGAAAATGTTAAAATGGGTTAATTTAATATTTTTTCCGTTATAAATTTATGAGTTCTGAAGAAGGTTATGTTCAGTAATGAAACTTCTCTTGAACATGTCAGATGACACATGAATAGCAACCCTCATATTTTTTAATATTGTTAAATAAACATTTGCTATAATACATTTATTTGACTTATAATTAGTGGTATGAGAGCTGGAGACAGCAACGTAGAGACAACAAGAATTTCAGGTAAGCTAATCTTTTCACTTTTGATCTTTGTCACTCTCTCGGTCGTATCTGTACAGAAAAAAATACTCAATTTTTAAATTAATTATAGAATGAATAATTGAATAATTGTTGAGAAGAATGAATAATTGTTTTAATGATTTTTGATAGGCTTAACAAAAATATTTAATTCATTTCCAGATATTTTTATGATTGTTTATAATGTGCCAGACGCCACTTTGTATTTATATAGAAAAAATTAAAATTATGTCAGAATTGCTGTAATTTTTATATATTATTTTAGTATCAAAATACGTAAATTTAATTTGCTAGACAATAATTCTGTTGTTAAATAATAAGGAACACTGCTTAAGTCCGAAAAATAAAACAGGTATGTTGAAAGAGTGCTGGCTGTATATCGATTTCGATATTTTTGAAAAATATCTATTTATCGATATATCGGCGAAAAAATATTGATACTAAACATTTAAAATTAAGTACCAAAGTATACTAAACCGTTAAAATTAAGTACCAATTAAAAAAGTTTGTTAAAAATAATTATATGGTTTTTTTATAATGCTAAAGAAATATATTCGATTTTTTTGAAAATACTGAAGGCTAACAAAAATGTTGATATGTCGATATATCGGTCAAAAAATAACGGCTAAAATATCGATATATATTGATGTTATGCCTATTAAAAGTATTTAAAAATTGAGCATTTTACTTGTGCAGGTACTTTGCGCACTGGTAAACGCAACTCCTGCCGCCAGCCAGATGGGCCGGGTGCTGACCGAGGGAGTGAAAGATATGATATGTCAAAAGATGAGCTTACCTGAAATTCTCTCTCAAAAATGTTGCTAGCTCTTAGACTTGAACAGTCTTTGTAATTAAAATTAATTATTTTTATAAAATATGTAGTCTTGTTAAAAATATTATTTTTGCAATAAGTAATATGGTATATTCATACAACTATTCTTAGAATAGAAAATGAGATGGTTCCAAAATGTAGTTAATATTTTCACTTGACTTGCTTTTTTACGTTTTCCTCTCTTCTCAGGTAATTGCCATCTCTGAGGCTCTCAGTTCATTTCATTGAAAATACATTTCATTGTTGCAGTATTTAAAACTTCTGCTATTGTTTTGTTGCTTTTGGTGAGTTAGGATTCAAGGCTCATTTATAGTAATACTTTTTCAAACATAGACTTTGGTTTTAAATTAATCAACTTGTGTCTGTGACATCTTTAAATTCTTGGAACTAAATTTACCATAACTTTATAGGGTTAAAAAAAATCTGCATTAAATATGATTTCCATCATTATTTTCTCAGCTCATTAATATATTAATGTTAGTTATAAAGCCACTGTAATTATGACATAATTTTAGACAAATGAAATATAATTATGTTTTGATAAATATCGTCAAGCTGGGAATATTTTAACTAATATACTACATGATATTTTCTCAAGCTACCTGCTTATTATTATACAATTTTACTTAATGTATAATAGTCAATGTTAGTCTTCTTAAATTGATAACATTGTTTTAGATTATGCGAGTCCTATATAAATCTTACTATCAACATACCTGATGAAACTAGAGATGATATCGATAAAGAAACACAAAACGAAAAGATTACCGAACCTGAAGTGTTTAAACTAGCCGAATTCAAACAGCCTTACGAAAACGACGATCTCAGCACAATCAGCACAGACAGCGAAAGTTACTTAGACAAAGACGTATTACCTAACCTTAAAGATGGCGATAAAATCGACGAACAAAGTCCACAGAAGTTGGTAGCTAGTGTTAGCTTGGACGAGGGAAAGGACCTAAAGAAGAAATCCAAAAGTGAGAATGGCTATTCGACTGATGATGAAACTAACGAAATGGCTGCAAAAAAATACGAAGTGGCATACGAAAAATATAAAGTAGAGTTGAATACGATCAAATACGACAGAAATACGTTGTTGCAAATGAGGAAGTCTACGATTTCTAGTGACAACATTATTTTGAGCTGTACGCGACCAGGAGATCTTACGAAATCATCCAGGTATGAGAGTTATTTAATCATTCATCATTTAATGATTTTGTTCGCTTAACGTCAACATTTTTTTTCAATATTTTTTGTGTGTTCATAAGAAAGTAAATAAAACTACACAATCAATATAGGCAAAAATAATTCGGAACTAAAAAAATTAAAATTTTCATATTTTTACAAAATGGCGGGTGTAAGCTACCAAGAATATTACAATATATTTTAAAGTTAGAAAACTAAATACTAGAATACAAACTAGAAGTATAAACATAATTGTCATTATTACATAAGCAAAAATTTAGGTTTCAGATTCTTTTTTTGTAAAATGCTTATTGCTTAAATTAATTATATCACTAATAAGTAAGTAATTTTGACCAATCGTTATAGTAGTATGGACTGTCCAATAAAACAAGCACAGCTAATGCATTTCATAAAAATGTATGATGTCAGCACGTCGCAATGTTGCTCCATGAAATTTAACTATTTATTTTAACTCTGACAAAATAACAAAATACTAATTGAGATAAAATAATGAACAATATTAATATTATTAAATATAATTTGTTTTAAAATTATAATACGTCTACTGTATATCTTATCGAATGACTTAAATGACAGTTAATTATACATCCATAATAGTTTATAGTGTTATTTTTTTAGATTTATATTTAACTATTTTCCACTGTTCTGTTATGTTTCACTGCCACTTCACTAACTGAATTATTGTTTAAGTCTATCGCTAAATTGTTAGGAAGGCAGAATATTCTATGGCCATATTGCTCAGCCATCTGTAAATTACATTAAAACATAATTAAACATTGCATTTACTCTGTAAAAATTTGAAATAGGCCACCCTTAAATATGTTATCTTCAGAACTGAATTTATTTTTGAAAGCCGTTATTAATTATGTGCTTCTTAATTACGATTTACCTGTTGGGACCTTTTCCACCAGTGCCATAGTACACTTGGTGCATTGTCCATAACATAACAACAGTTGATTGACAAACCTGAGTAAAAATACGGTCTGGTCCATTTCTTCATGGTAGTCGCCCTTGTACTTAACAAAACCTAATAAAATGTTGTTCTAATTTTTTCCATCAACTATTGTCGTCTTTACATTCTTTTTATTGCCATGAGCGATTCAATATACCATTTTTTACAATTTCTCATCTAGATACACAAATGCAAATAACGAATTATCACTATTTTGAAGAATTTTGTGGACATTTGATAACAGGGTCGACGAGTATCAACCCAAATTTAATTTTAGGTACTGATTCGGTTGCATATTACGACGGGTCAGACAAAATTGTATCTCTTTTAGCTAGGCAAAAATCAGAAGGAAAAATTCGCTCGGAGTTTAAAACGAATTTTAAATTTTTAAAAACTGCAGTATTCGATGTCATCTATGACGTCCATTGGATTAATTATATAATCATTTTAACCATTAAACAAGGTAAAAAGGGACACATGAAGAAGCTACTGTTAAATATTTACATTGATTCGACAAAAACTCTTCTACTGCTTCCCGGTTTTGAAATCAACTTTGATAAAGTTATATAATATTGAGACTTATGTACTTCAAGAAATTGTGATAATTTATTGCCTGACATTTTTCGTACTTTACTTTTCTATTTCATCATTATTTTTGTCAATCTAAAGTCATATTTTGACATTCTAAATCTTTGCTGGACGCTGTGATGTTGCATTTAATATTTCTTACAATGTTGTAATGAGTACAAAGTAGAAATTGAGTGCTCGGTCGACATCATTTTGTTGGTGTTAGATTACTGCTCTAAGAATATTCTCATATCTTTGTACAGTATTCTTATGGTTATATATAGACAGTGTACCTAAAGCTTTGTTATAATCAAGAAGTGATCTTCTGTGATCAAGAAGACCAAGAGCCGATTTGACTCTTACACTAATCATGATAGGGCTTTTATTTGTTGAAAATTTGTTATGTAAGGTCGCCTAAGTATTTCATATCTATTGATATTGTTAATTTATATATGTATTAATCATCATGAGATTAAAAAATATGGCTTCAACCAGACTGCAGAATTACTACCGTAATATTACCAAGAATGTGAATATCAGATCGAGTTTGTATAATCTTATTGATTAACCATGAATGGTTTTAAAACTTATCGCATAATTGAGTCCACTACTATGTGAAAAGGAGCCGATATACTTAACAACCGTCTCGGATATCAAATAAATTTGATAATTCGCACTTGCTTGCAACTAATGGAACCACCGTAAGATGCTTTAAGAAGATTGAAAATATTTACGGGCACAGGTTCAGCTTCCAAAGTTTAGAAGAATTATATTCAATAGTTTTGCAATATTTACTATTTAATATTTTTTTCAGTATATGAACAGTTATTGCTTTTCCTAATATTGATGCCTTCTACGATTGCCGTGTGAGCAAGCAGTTTTTATAAGCAATTATATAAACTCTAGGCTTCAACTAGATTGATCTTGACTTGAAATATTTCTTAAGTTAGGTTTTACTCTTCAATTATCATTTATATTTATAATAAAATCCACTTAAATATAAGATCTATATGGTTCAAGTTTTCACGACTACAAGTCCATTCCGCAAAGACGCAAAATAATCATTTAATTTTTCATTGTTTTAGAGGTATCGGGCGCAATAATTCGTGGGGCAAAAGTCCTGCTACCATTTAGATCACACGCCGTCTTGGTTATGTGACGTTTAGCTTAATTTCACTTTAACTATTTTGTTGTGTAAAAGTTCAAATTTTATTATGGATAAATATACGTATAGTGATAAATAGTGACAATATTTATTAAAAATAATCACCACACAGCGCAATTTCTGCCACTCAGCGGAAATTGCGTCAAAAATATCCTAATCGTCCAATGCCTCACAAAACCACAATTTATCGTTTACATGCGAATTTTCGACAGTTCGGTACGACAGCAGACAGGCTTCGTTCTGGAAGAAAACGGAGGTCTCGTAACGTTGAAAATGTTGCTCTGATGTACGATAGTGTTGCAGAATCTCCAGAAATATCAATTCGGAGACGTGGTTTTTAGTTACACATTTCTGCACGCAAATTTTAAGCAACGTTTAAGGCAAATTTTGAAAACTGATTTGAAAATGTTCCCGTATAAAATTCACTTAGTCGAAAACTTGTTACCGAGAGATCCTGATCAACGAGTTGAGCTGAGTAATGTAATCCTAGTGAAATAGTTCCTGTCCTGAAATTTCCTGTCCTGAAATAGTCCTGTCTAGTGAAATCGAAGATTTTTCGTCTAAATTAATAATGAGCGATGAAGCCCATTTTCTTCTCAGTGGCCACGTCAATAAAAAGAACAGTCGGTTCTAGAGAAAACACAGTCCTCAATTAATTCATGAAACATAATTGTATTCACTAAAAACAACTGTATGGTGTGGTATTCATGCTGGAAACATCATTGGTCCCTATTTTTTTGAAAATGACCAAGGTGTTGCTGTTACTGTTACTGCTGAACGGTATCAAAACATGATTCGAAATGTTCTTGTGCCTGAAATGGAAGAGCAAGGACTAGAGGACATGTGGTGTCAGCAAAAGAGCGACAGTACACACAGATCGTTCAATAATTCAATTATTGAATGACTTTATTCACGCAGACTGACTTCGCAAAGTAGCGATTTAGCATGGCCAGCCAAATTTCCGGATTTAACAGCACCAGACTTTTTCTTACGGGGGTTTTAAAATCAAAAGTTTATGTGAATAAGCCCTAAACGATATTCGCTACGAAATTGAAGAAATTCAGCCTCAGATGTGTTGCAGCATGTCATGAAAGATGCCTTAAAAAGAGCCGAAAGTTACATAGCGAATCGCGGTCACCATTTAGCCGATATAATTTTTCAATCATAAGGAAAAAAAATGTAAAGACAAAATAAACTGTTTATGAAAACCAAATTTACTTATCTTTTGTTTGACCAAAGTAATAAGGTAATCATAATGGTAGCGGGACTTTTGCCCCACGTTATTTAAGCCACATGTTGTTTTAGAGTAATATAAGTCACACAGTTATTAATATTTTGTTCCAGTGAATCTTGATAGGCGTGTTTTGTGATTAAAATATTTCAAGAGCAAAACGATTTTTTTATACCGGTGATTTAACACTAACATATTTATTAAGACTACAACCGTGGTAGTATTGCCAATATCGAAATAATATTTTAAATTATATAATAATTAAAATTGAATAACAAACTTATTACTGATATATATGATATTTTTGCAGTTGTCAATTATGGACCGAAGATGGAAAAATTAATGGGAACAGAAGAATTTTTGTTGGGAATAGTCCCAAATTAAATCCTTTTATGTCATCAACGATACCCCCGCCACAACCCGTTCCACCAGAAATTCAACAGCAAAGGGCATTGAGTATTTGTAAGGTAAAACTATTAAATATATTATTAAGATAAATATAAGACACAGGATACTGTAAATAGTTTGAAGTTTTTATTAACAAGTACATTATTAGGAAACCCTCTTATTAGAGCATATTCTATTCTTCAACTCTTCTTCTGGAATATATTCACGGTTGGCAGAATTAAATTTATTTCATTTAATCGAACAACAATAATGATTTTGGCAATTTCAATTAAGATACTTTTGAACTTGAACTAACCTTGAGAGCTCTAGTAATATCCTGAGATTACTTCATGGAGATCTGAACTGACATGATCAAATAGAATTTTTTTTATAACATCTTTATTAGATACGCTTAGTAAAATCTTAATTGTACATTAATTTATTACTACTTTTCATTTGTACGATTAATTCACAAACAAGACGAGTGCGAGAAAGTACATCAATATCTATTCTTCAATATTAAAATTATAATAACTTATAGTTATAGTTTACACTAAATGTATACACTTTATATAAGTTCGTATGGTTCGTTCGCAGCAGTTCTTCGTTGGTTACGCAGCGATAGGCATTGGTAAGCACTCGAAGAACTTGTTTTGACTAGTTGATTTGAATTTTTAGTGCAACCCCATATTTGCACCCCATTGATCCAAATTGGCTTTATAAATGTCTTATTGATCAACCTTCCTGATTTTAGATCAAATTGAGAGTATCTTCCGACTAACTTTTGTCTAACGTGATGTTTACAATTTAATCTACCGTGAAGTTGGATTGCAAGATATTTAGCTGATTTTGCTTGAGGAATTGGGTATCCATTGAGTGATATAATTAAGCTTTTATTATTTCGCCGCAATGCAAAATTAACGTAGACAGATTTGGAGCTATTAAGTTGAATTTTCCAATCTTTCGTCCATTTGTAGATTTTGTTGACTGCCACTTGTACTTTTTCTACTGCCCTTGGCAGAGATATGTCGTTTGCCCTAATAATTGTGTCGTCAGCAAAGGTTCAAAGTGGTATTTCTTTTGTTGTTGGAATGTCAGCAGTGTAGAGCAGATATAGGAGAGGTCCTAAGACGCTACCTTGTGGAACCATAGCCGATTTTGCCATTTTAAGAGATACTCTATTAAGAGATGCGAGAACGCCATTTTGTGTGATACTCTAAATTTTCTTACGAAAAGATATGACTCCAGCAATTGACAATAGTTACGCGGTAATAATTTGCTCATCTCACAGATTAATCCCAAATGCCAAACCCGATAGAAAGCCTGTGAGACATCCAGGAATATTTCAGGGTAGTATTTCTTTTCCTTAAGCGCTTTTTTAATAACCGCAGTTACTCCGTGCACTTGATCGATTGCTGAATGGTGATTTCGAAAACCAAACTGGAAATCTGGTATTATTACAACATTTTTAACACATTTACATATTAGTTTCTCAAATAGCTTTGATATTGCAGGTAGTAGCGAAATAGGTCTATAAGATTCGACTTGTTCTGCAGGTTTGTCAGGTTTTTTGAGCATAATTATTTGTGCCACCCCAAAAGCATTCCGGAACATGCTTCAGTCTTAAACAGACATTAAATATATATGTCAACATGATAATTGCTTTTCGTGGCAGTTCTTTCAATAATCCAGGTGAAATGTCATCTATACCAGGTGCCTTTTTTGGATTAAGATTATTAATTTCAGTGGCAATTTCCAACGTAGATTTAGATCTACATCGGGTTGATAAACATGAGATGTATCCATGGTAGATTCTATATCATTAGGTTGAAATATGTTAGCTATGTATTATGCGAACAATTTCAATTTCTTTTTTATTTGGTCTTTTAAATTTTCGAGTGGCGAATAATCTTTGTCTGTTTATAGGCTTAATTCGTGTATATTCTTTGATCTTTTGATTCGTTTGATTATTAATTCTATTAAAAGTAGTTTTGTCTGCAGAATTTTTGGTTCTGTGCCATACTCTTCTAGCTATTCGCCTTTCTCTCTTGCCAGTGGGGTAGCATCTTTTGCAGCTGACCGAATTTGTTTGTATTTTTTGGAATATACAATTATATTTTTGGTTTGTTTCTCAAGGTCATCTATACTTTTAAGTCCTGCAGTATGAATCTGAATTTGTCCTAGTCAGTATATTTGTTGGTAAGATTAGGCTTTTTTGATTTTCTTGTCGCTCCCAGTGTTAACAATACTGGAGTGTGATCAGATGTTAGATCGCACAGGCTTTCTGTACTAATTTGATTTAATGAAATACCTTTTGAAATGTAGAAATCCAGCAGGTCTGGGACTTTATTACTGTCTGTGGGCCAGTAAGTAGTTTCGCGCCCTGAATGATATTTACAATTTGTAAGGTTAATAGCTTTGAGTAATTTATTTCCTTTTCCAGGTGTTATTTTTCGTGAACCCCGAGCTGTATTTTTAACATTAAAGTCTCCACTAACAATAAACCTTGGGCCCAATTTTGAAAATATATCTTTATATTGTTGTTGTGTGATTTTATGTCATGGTGGACAATATATAACGCCAATATTTCTTGTTCGAAATGTTGTATATTTTGTTTAATTATTAAATTTGTTCCGCCTCGAGCCCGTTTGCTGGGGTGTAGTGTCCAGTAAGCATCATAACCCCGTATTTTAATGTTGTTTTTTTTTAGAAAAATCTCTTGCCGATATGAGAGCTATATCTATGTTATTTGTTTTTAAGAATAATTCTAGTTCCCGGACTCTTTGATTTAGGCCGTTTCCGTTCCATGTTATAATTCTTAAAAACGAATTATTCATTTTTGTTTTTCTTTAGCTTGTTTTGGGTAGTTTTCTCCAATCCTGGTTTCTCCAATTTTTCCACCCTGTCTGCTAATTGACTGAATTTTTGTCTCATTTCAGTCTAGAATTCTTTGAGCAATTTCAGCATATCGACGATAGCTGGCTCGTTGGCCACAGCTTCCTGCGGTTTCGTATTTATTTGTTTATCATTTGACATTTTGGTTGCGTTTATATTTTTGACCGTTTCATTACTAAGGGTTACGTTAATATCATCGTTAGACAAAGATTTAAACTGCACTCGGTTAGTGGCTACTCCTTTTATTTGTAATATTAATGAATTAAAATTGCCAACATTGCTTACCTTGATCGGATGGGGCAGAGGGATTTTGTCTTCTTCCTTCTTTTTTTAATGTTTATAGCAATTTTAGCGATTAACGAAGGCATCATCTTTGACTTCTTCCTCTTTTTATCTTTCTTGTTTCTTACTTCGGTCCAGTCAAACTGTTCCCCTACCTCTAATGCTAGTTAGTCTTCATCAGTGTGGTAGTCTTCTGCATAATTAGTATGCCTTTTTGGTGTATCTTACGTGTGACCTTGCATTTGCAAATAGATAACTTATTTAATATTAGCCATATTTATTGAAATAAAACGACAAAGTAATGAATGTCGAATTTGAAATTCATTTTCAATTCATTCGAAATTGATTTTCATAGTTCTACGATTAGCGCCTATATACTAAATTTTACTAGGTGAGAAATTTTATTTTCCGTTGAGAAATGTTAAAACCATCTAACCAAGACCATTTAACAGTTAGATTACATTGTTTAACAGTTATTTAAATTGATACTCATGATGAAAGTAAATAAAACACTGCACTTGAGTTTTCATCTAAGATGCTCACTTACATTTTTATGCAGATTTTGTGTAGATTCTAGTAGCTGTATTAGGCCTTAATCATTTATATCAATCAGATTCCAATCAGCATGACTTTGTGTGAGAAAACTTAAACAAATCAGTGAAATCCTTTGCTATGTAGAGGATTAATTTGATTGGTATCTTGCAGTTAATGTTTAGTAGCAGAGTTGCAACTAGGATTTGGTAATAGTCGAAGTTGTAAATAACAAGCTTTCATCCTGTTTCTTCCTGTACAGGGCTGTCATCGTCTAGCTGCCTTTCTCTTATCACTATCTGTTTCTATTCTTGATAGTGTTTCTCATAAGTAATTTATTTAAATATATCATTGAAAAGATGCAATCGGCACAATAATAAATTAAAAGTAGTTTAGTGATACTTACTAAGGTGTACTGTATAGATCTAGATGTCTTAAATATTCAGATAATTGTTGAAGAATATTTATGTTTTAGTTTTAGTTTTCTATTATATATAAATCTACATATATTATTTTGTAGTTAGTTGATTTAAAGAAATATGATCGTTCTGTCTTAATTATAGAAATAAATAACGCACTTTGCCTGTTAATATTTTAGGACGCGGAAGCTTATAAAACGACGAAGATTGAAACCATGGAGGCTTGTTTGGAGTTACTAACTAGTTTATCCTCAGAAAAGTTATCTCCTCTGGCTTTCATATTAAAACAGGGAGCTGTAATGTTAATTGGAGCACAAGATGAGAAAATTAAGAAGACATCCGAAATTCTTCTTCAAAGAATGAATATATCGTATGTAGATCACGATAACTATTAATTTTTTCCTTGTTTAACCAAAGTGATAAATGTATTTCCAACAAATATACCACTACTTTATAGAAATTTAGTGCCATCGTATATTCCTATCCAGTCAGAGCCAAAGTATTCCTTAATTTATTGTAAATCGTATTACATTATTTGCAGCTGTTATAGTACATGTTGATTTGTGACATAATTATATATCTAGATAATATTGACAATATATATTTCGCACTGATGTAATGCAGATTATTATTTTTATAATTACTATAGTAGGTATAAATTTATTTTTATATATTAGATTAGAATATTTATATTCAATGTGTTGTTTCTATTATATAGCAATATTGTGAGTTCTTTTTGTGCTTGACTATTAATTGTTTTGTATCGGCACATTATTATATTGTATTGTCCATAAATATAGTCGCCATTTTGAGTATTAAAACATTCTTCCTGTATAAAACTATAACAACAGAAGAAAGAATAAATAATAAATAACTTGTGGTGTCTTTTATTCGAAAATGGTTTATTACTGAAATGTTTGGATATGAAGAACAATAATATAAAGACGGAAATAAAACGAATGAGAAATATAATCTAAACTATCGATAGAGCATGGAGGAAATGCAATTTGGTTGTACAGAGGTTGGTTGAACAAAAATTCGACACCATTAAAAAATCCTGTTTAACAGCTTAGCAGCTCATTCAAGAAGAGAAAATGGTTATCACACGAAGTGACTAAAGATTCCATTTCCAACTGTTCTATATTTCGGTTTTATCAGATAAAGAATACCGAAGCGGATTATTCATAACAGTGATGTCTTCTGCCTGTAGACGTCTAATGAACAAATTGAACGACGTATTCTTACAAAAAAAACCAACGATCAAGAACGACCAAGAATAATGATCAACAGACGCAAATTTATGCTCGGGCATGACAAAGCCCCCAGCAGAGTTCAACAAACAAAGTTGCCACAGTTGTGGAGGATATATTTTTGCACCTGAAATGAGAACATATTATATAGCACAGCATACTCATCAGACATAACGCCTTCTGAATACTATTTATTTAGATCGATACAGCATAGGCGGCATACCGAACATACATAATACATAAATACATAACATAAATAGGATGATAATTGCCAAATCAAATGAAATTCATAAAATTGATCAGTGAAATTTGTAAAAAATTATGGAAATTATTTTAATTAATATATATTATACCAATTTTTCCATCTCTCACTTTTCCAATTTTTTTTCACATAATCAGAATACATACAGGTATCTAACCAACAGTTACGTTGATGTCCATGTTAATAAAAAGTGTCTCAAAAGAAAGTTTATGGTTTACTTACTACATGAAGGAAATTAATTCGAGGGACTGGTGGTATGTTAGTTACTATTATAGGTTTTAGAAGAATTCCCAGGACTGAATAATGCTTATAAAACATTTCTCAGGAGTGGACCAAGGATTGTGCCTTCGAGATTTTACAAAAAAGGCAAGTCTTTATATGATTATGTTCTTTAAATTGTATTTTAAGTAAAGTAATATTTCTCGGAAATTTTCTTTTAACTTAAAAATATTTCTCAGTATACAGTGCGTGTTACACTTAGATGAATTAATACTAAATGTCAAATATACAATTTTTTTTTGATGTCAACGCTTTTTATTGCATAGAAATTTTACAAGGCAAAATATATATATTTAAGAATAACAGGTGATATGCGTGTATATATTACACAAACAATATATACAGGCTTCGAAACAACCTTATTCCATTCACTAATTATTCGTAGTTTTATATAATCTTCATGCTCTGAACCGAAAGGTGATAAGTTGCAGAAATTATTGTATTATCAGTATATTTAAATCTACTACAAGCATTTCTCTAGTAAATAAGATGTTTTTTAAAAACTTAATCTATTCTATTTTATTCATTTATACAGTCTTCATCGTAGAACTTGTTTTAAATTAATTAGTTGAATACTGATTGTTTTTAATACACTTTTGATATATTGTTATATTTTTAATGCAAAACAATAAAATAAATTAATAAATTAAATGTTCTTATTATCATTTCAGACACCCTGTATAAATGATAAAAAGTCTTTATACATTAAAATTTGTTCCACAATTTCTAAAGGTTGGCGTGTCTTTAACTCATTCCTTTGTATGAAAATCTATTTCACTTTTATAACATTAACACATAATAACAAAGTAAAATATTTAGCTTATCCATTTTATATTTTTGAGATTAATTATGTTGGAAATTATAACAATTCACAACAAATACGTTTGGATATAAGAGAAACACTCTCTAAATAATTTAGATTCTTAAACGATGGAATTATTTTACAGAAATATAATATAAGTCCACCTTGTTAGAAATTGTAAAAGTTATGCCTTAAATAATCTATGACAACTAAAACATTTTTCATTATTAATAACCTAAGAACTATTTACATTTTTTTTTTGAATATGAAAATAGTTTCTGTTATCAAAAATAAATGACCTAACAAAATAACACAGAAAACTAGTATCAGATTAATAGATAAATCAAATATAGTTTTGAGAACATTTTTGTTATCATATAGTGCTGTAGATAAAACGAAAATTAAACTAAAATCATTCTTCGTTTTACTAGCTGGTATTGAATCGATACGTTATCTTATAATGAACGAGAACAGTTTACTTTTTTAATTTAGAATATTTGTGCAAGGTCCATTACAGCTACAGAAGATTCGTGGGCTATGTGAGCTATCCCAAATTCCAGGTCCACATCTGGTGCACAATCCGTTCAGTGTGCAGGGAATCTCTCTCATTTGTCTAAATTGATGCAAGAGACCTCTGGCTTTTCTTGCTATTAATTGTCCATCCATATACATAGCTACAATGAAAAAGTACTGCTATTAATACCACATTTTAAAATTTATTTTAATATTATTTATATAAATATCGCAAATTAGAGTGCTGCAGGAGTAAATTTAATGTTGCTACTTCTTAATTTATAAATTGTAGATTATTTGAGTGGCTTCATATTGAAGACTAAACTGAAAAAAGGCAATATTTAAAATATATCTGGAACCTTCATAAGTAGCATGTCGTACGTCTTGAGCGATAAAGGGAGTTTCTTCATACAACTCCACAAATATTACCTACATATATATATATATATATATATATATATATATATATATATATATATATATATATATATATACCAAATACCACTTCAGTGTCTAGCAATTACGCTAGTATTTAATATTGACAATGAAACATTATTTTAATAGCTTGACATTTTGCTTGTTCAAATTTGGAAATCAAAAGTAGTATCTTTATAATGGAAAAAGGCAATAACCCGCACCATATTGACAAAAATAAATAATAAAGATCGTATACATTATGGAGGAATATGTAAGAAAGGTATTTGTGAAAATTACATAAATGATCCTTGAAAAAGAAAAAACTTGAGAATAAATAAACCGAAAAGAGTAAGCAGAATTTATATCGAATCATAATAGATAATATTTTCTTAATCCTTAGTTTAAAGAATATATTAACTATTGAAAGTATGCCATTATTATTTTTATTTGTTTTAATTTTGCTTTTCACTCTATATACTGGCCCCCGTTTTACGATCGTTTTGTTTGTCGTTTTCATTTGAAATCCAAGTTCATGTTAGTAAAGAAGATGTCGCTCTCTACTGTTTTTTGATATAATCATTGATGGAATTATGTAAAAAGTATTTAAGAAGAGATATGGCGTTCAATGTGAGTCTATACATTTTTGACTGACTTCGAGCATGCCTCAAAATATAATATGCATCACAGAAAAGTATTGATAACTGATAATTCTCGACGGCATCTAGTTAGAACAAATGCATTGTTTAAGTACTTGGAATCAGTAGTACGGGATAAGAGCACTAGATAAGTAGCAACTACGGTATGTATGGAAGTAATGAGCTGATTCAGTCAAATAAGGTTTCAATTCCCTAAGAGATCGTGTGTAAGAGAAGAAATATTATTTTATTACATATTGATGTAATAAAGAAATATTTTAGTATTTAGTATTGCTAAACTCTTTCGAATCCGAGAATTGATAGTGATGATAATAAAATACTTTTTATAATATGGTTATTGGTAAAATTGGAGTTATGACAGAGAATATAGAAGAACTTTAGTTAAATCTAACAGTATATTCAATTTACTAGATTAAGATAAAGAATAAAATGTAATTAAACATATAAAATATTTTTCTGTCGTATTTATTGTTTTATGTTATTGGTTATGTAGTGTAATTAATATGGAATTGAATATTCTAAGAAGTAATGCGTTTATATTATAAGGGTTTCGTTTACATTAGAAATTATTGAACTGGTAGTGTTGCTTATTCAGTTGTACAATTAGTCGCCACTTCACATAACTCACGCAGTTACTATGGTTCCAAGGATTAAGATTAAATTTCCCCTGGCTATTTATGATCGAATTAATCGGAATCAACTTGTCTGTTAGAAAACAAATTATCACAAGATCAAGACATGCTGAGGTTGGATTAGCAATCGTTCGTTGTCAGGTCGGGTTTGGGCAAAATTATTTGAAGCTGTAAATATATATGCTTTGAAAAAGACCCTAGTCTCAGGATTCTTGGAATAAGTATCACATCTTAAAGCATAAGGTTACCAAAAGTCGACTGAAATTCGAACTTGTTGTGAATTAACACAGTATAGCTAGCCGTAGACTATTGGAGTCACAAAACTTCTGGAAAATTATTTCATACAGGATATTCCATTGAAATTTGAGTAACAAAGTGTAATTGAGATGACAATCAGAAATTGATACTGACAAGATGACAATCAGAAATTGATACTGACAAATTATCACTGTAAGCTCTCTAGACGGGACAGCAACCGCGTATATTCCTTTGATTGTTTTGTTAAGAGATAGGTGTTATAAAGCACGACTAGTACTTTATTAGGTATTATAAAAAATCGGTCTGGTTTAAGACATTATATGAGAATTGATGTTTTTACTACATCTACGTTACTGTAAGTTTCAATTGGAAGTAATCGCTGTTATGTAGATCCAATAAGTTAGCACTTAATAAGCTATTTTTTTCTGGATCCAAGATGACCAGCTAGAACTAAAAAGTCTTTTGCTGAGGTCGCCTCGCGTTCAGGAAAATTGGATTTTGCGGGCGACACAGACCCTAAGATACGACTGGCATTGTCGTGTTTGGTTCCACTACCGAGATTGGTGGATGGGTAGAAAATTGATCAACTGATTTTCATGTTGAAAGGTGCCAAGGGAGAACCTCACACTGAGCATGTTCGTGAAGCTTTTCATGAACGGAATGCCTGATTCTGGGCATTGAGTAACGTGCGGAGTTTCTTGTATTGGAATACTTGAAGTATTGCAAGTTGTCTCTCGAAGACGTACCTGTACCATACCTGTGATCCATAGATTAGATGGATTGCTTTTGAGGGAGTGGGAATTTGCTTTTTCTGCAGAGGAGGCTATTGCTTGCATTTGCAAAAAGCGTGCTGAATTTGGCCTGTTTATTAGAACCTGCCGTCGAATTGGAGACCGAGGTTTGATACCTTCTGGAGCCAGGGGATAGAAACTTTTCAATTTGGAGGCGGTATACACGGAACTTCTTCCGACGATTGAACAAAATAGCTTGAGGTATGCTCGGGTTAATTTGTAGTCACCAGAATTTGTACCACGCAATCGCTTGGATGAGTTGGGCTTGAAGTCTGTCACGGGTGGCGTTGGGACTGTAATCGGTGGTGAAGAAGGCTGCGTCATCTGCATAAAATGATGTGTTTGATTGCTTGGGAAGTGGGAAATCTGCCACGTGCAAGTTGAACAGGGCTGGAGCTAATGGAGCACCTTGCGGGGCTCCTGCAGAGATTTGTTTCCGAGAAGGGACTGCATTGCCAATATTTTCTTGAAATGATTAATAAGCCGTTTACATTAAATGTTTTTACTTTTAAATCTTAAACATTTTATAATACTTATATATGTGAAACGATATTATGATTAGTATAAAAATTAGTATAAAAACATTTTCCAAACCTCAAGATTATGTTTTGAAATTAAATAAAAAAGAACCTTTTCAGAAAATACGTTTGAAGGGTGCAACAAGTTACAAGGAAGATCTAAGTCAGAAATATCTAAGAATAAGAGAATATCTAGACATAGAGTTAGCCAATTGGCGAGATAGCCGATATGTGCTTGGTTCATTTGGTATTTGGTCCTTGACAATATAGTGAGTTAGATATTAATGGTATCTAAATGATAATTTAGATTTTTATTATATTAATGATAAACAAGAAAGAATGACATGGAAGCATAAGAAATAAAAAAAAGAGAAAGTTGTAAGCTTTGACCAACTTAGGACAATGCAACAAACTAAAGGTTAATAAAACTGTATAATTGTTAATATTTATCCATTATTTTATTCTGTTGTTACTTTATATATTTTTATCAATCAAGGCTACATTAATATTATCATTACCGTACCTCACGAATAGTGGTTTCTTGGATTTATTTCGCAAAAAAATGAGATTATATTTCATAAGATCTTATATTGAAAAACATGTTCCTAGAAATTTCTAGCCAAACTCTCCTGGGACTCAAATACACACAAAAATTTCATTAAAACCGGTCCAGCGCCACACGCGCATACAGAAGAATGGTTTTTATTAATTTTACATTAAATACATACAATACATTTCCTTTCAAGGTCTTTTAGTAAAATTAATGTATTTTGAAATTTATTAAGGAGGTTTTAAAAATATATAGATTGAATACTAGGTTATTTTTATGTTATGCTTGATTAAATTGGATATTGTGTGGTGCTAATGACGATAGCATAATACATTTGACTCTTGTATAATTTAATTATAATTATTAATTTATTTATTGAGTTAAATCTTGTTTTTCGGTAGTCTCTTCTTCAAAATATATTAGAATATTCTTCAAGTAATACTCAGATTTAATTTATAACGAATATAGAATATTGTTCATTCTTTAGACATTGGACTACAGTGATAATATAGAAATCTGTTATTATGGGCAATATTATATGGTAATATAATATGGTATATTAATTAAACATTAATCGATTAGGCAAATCTTGACGGAAATTGATTGATGAAGACTTTTATATATTTTAAATATTTTTTTTTTAAATCAGGTTTTTAACCCGCCTATTAATACATACTGTCAGCTACCGATCATTGTCCTTTGACCGTAACCACCTGATTTTTCCACCCTTGATGACACATTCTTTGGTACCACCTCGTATAGGTTATATCTCTATTGTAACATAGTATTTCTCTAATGTTTACGTATTTGTTATGTCGCCTTTATTATTCAATGTCTCAATATATGATCCACATTTGCTTTCTTATAATTATTTAAAGAAGAGCTTTAATATATATGTTTTGCTGCTCATGTATTATTTATTCTAAATTTCTAATACTATATATAATTAAAGTATAAAGTAGTATATTATACATACCTAGTGAGCTAAAATGCAAAAGCATTTCATCAGCTCTCAAATCTTGTGCAATTACATCGTCGGCGTACACAGATATTATAGATAAACAAAGAAATAGATGGAAGTAGTCTGTTAGATAGTTTGCCCAACAACTTTCCCACATCCTCAATGCTACAGCCTCAGTAAATTCACGTTTAAAGCAACTAAAATATAAAATTTGTCAAGTAGAATGATTTTATTTGCTCACATTTAGTATACAGCAAAATCCATCTGTGACAGAACAATAATTCCATTGCATCCTTGTGGTTTTCTAAATGTTGATAGAACTTCGGAAGCATTAAACGTATTAATTCTCTTAAATATCTAAAAATAAATAAAGTTATAATGCTAATACATCATTATTCTTGAAATGTTACCTTAGAGATCTATCCATGTCCCTATCAGTAGGTGTGGCTACAAAAACAGCTCTTTGCATTAAGCCAACGAAGCACCAAAACGCAGCAACTTCATCTTTCAACTCGCATAAAACTGGTGAAAGCAAATCACTCATTCCTTGGGTATATCTAAAATTATTTCTTCTTCGAGTTATATATTCTACTAATATGTTTTAAGTTACCCTAATCCTGGATTATATATCGCATAATTGAGTAAAATATTTTTCATTATTATTAAATTTGGATTATTGTCACCAGAAAAATATGGATTTCCTCTATCAGTACGCACAACATCTTTCTCTACAACACTTTGAATTTTTTTACGGAACTGACTCAATTTATTCTCATTTAAGTCTAAACGTCTTCTTGTTATTTCTTCATATTCCTACGAAGTATAAAATATATTCTTCAAATAAACTATTTGACAAATACAAAAATTCCAATTTTAATGACAAATAATATCTACTTAAATAGTTTCTTATTATATATGATACATTTTATATATTAGGAGAAATAATATCTACTTAAAATAGTTTCTTATTATATATGATACATTTTATATATTATTTCGACGATTGAGTTGGAAAGAAAAATGCTTAATACGGGCTGGAAGATATTACAGTGTGAAGTATATTAGAATCAGATCTTGAATTGATTTGGCCATATTTTGAACAAAAGTTAAAAACCACATTTTTGATATAGCTTAGAATTAGTAATAGGATAAAGAAATATCGAATCAAGCTGGGTGAATTTAGAAATGATATCCATTTTATGATCGAAATGGGTAACATATTCTTGTGAGAAGAAACCAATAACATACAAGTAACAAATGTTAATATAGTACGATATATGAATAACATATTCGAATATAAATCTTCATCGAATATTATAAATCGCAAACGAAGAAGAAGTTTATATTAAGATAAATAATATTATATTCAATCGCCAAACTAATGAATGTTGTTAAACAGGGTTAATAAGCAGGATATGACATCCATCATGTGTATTACAAAGACTAGAACTGTTCTGTTGTTCTAACTACTGCAGTTACCACGTTTTTTAAAGTGTTAATTACCATTACAATTTAAAATATTTTTATCCCAAATTTACAATGTTACGTTTATTGTTTTTTTAATAAAACTCTATAGAAAAAAGTCGTCGAGTAGTTTTATATACTTGCATGTATTATGATTAGCGATATCTATTGGTGAAAATGGGAAATATCAACTATTAAACAACTTAATCTAATTGTTAAAATAGATGATTTTGATATTTAGTTACATAAAATGATAGTTTTACATTTAATATTGTTGAGTGACTCAGTGTAAGCAGGCGCTAATCATGAAGACTTTTGTTGATTGCTTTAAGGAAGTTGCAAAAAATGTTTAGAAATTTGTAGTAATGCTTTTTCGTCATATGCTAATTGTTTTGATGTCAATAACAAATTATAGCTTGGAGGACCAAAAAAATTTGAAGACTTTAGCGGTTCGTTTAGACAATTTGTTGCTAAAATTATTATATAAAATTACATTAATATTGACGACTACCATTTAAATTGACGTAAAATACCATTTAGAACTGTTTTTTTACATCGCTGCATCATTGCTTAGCGGGCAAAATAAGAAGTTTTCTCGATAACGACAATCTCTTGGGTGGAAAAATCATGGGTTAGGCCAAAAAAGCCATCCACATCGACACGAAAGCGGAATATTTATAACCATATAGTCTTGCTGTGCATGTGATGAGATCAGAAAAGTGTAGTGATGTTGCAAAAACCGAACGAAACTGCTATTTTAGATATTAATCGTCATCAATTGAATAAGTTGAATAATGTGTAATTCGACAATATAATACAAGGATTATATATTGTCGCAAAAAGAAAACATTATTGCAGCTCCAATTGGAAGTTCTGACGCAATCCAATGTACTTACTAGGCATACACTTTCTGATAACGACTTGTTCAGATGGATTCAGCCTGACTTGGGTAACACACTGTTTCGAAATGCCGAAGAACTGCGAAAACTAATTGATGATTGGATCGCTGCCAAACCAACGTCGTTCTCTCGACATAATATTTTCATGCTACCAAAAAGATAGAAAAACATAGAAAATTATGAAAACTACTTTGAATAATACATCTTATACCAATTTTTCCCAGTAAATGTTAAAGCGAAAAACTTGAAATCTTGCGATATATGAGTTTGGCAATGTCGAATGTAGAATCCAAGATCGAATCCTTGCATTGCAGAAAAGACAAACCTTTTTCACTTTTTTCATTGTCCTGTGATTTTTTTCTATATGAAATATACGAGCAATAAAAGTTAAAGCTTCTAAAGTGGATATCTACATTATTTATTTGAAAATGGACGACAATAAATAAACCTTTACTAGTATAATAGATAATATCTTCTTCATATTTAATTTTACTTCAATTTAAACAATATAGTATTGAATGTTGATTAATATAGGAATATTGTAATATTGCAATTAAATTTTATTACTTGTTTATGTACTATGTATATATGCCTATGAATAGACAAACTTACTTGTCGCCTAATTTCCGCTACTTGAGCTCTTTCATCAAAGGTACTTTGGTAGGGATATACGTGCAGCAGAAAAGGCCACACTTCTTTTCTTATATCCCTATCCATACCTGAGAAGAAAACGTATTTTCTTAAAGTCAGATCATCCTCTAATTGTCCTGTTTCATTAAAAAGGGTTCGGAAAATATCGTCTGTTAATTTCGGAACTTGTCCTTCTTCAGGGTGTAATTCTAATTGAGACACTTCTGGTCGGCATACCATAAAGTGTCTATAGGGTAAATTTTCATCTACACCTAAAATCATATTAAACTTAACATCAAATATTAATTTATAATATGTATTTAAAATCTGAATAGAAATTTGAAATCACAGATATTTATTAAATGTTATTGTTAAAATGTAAATTATGGCCTGGATCTGTATTGATCATAACTGAAGTGAACCTATTGCTCACCGAATTTTCATCATTATGGGACTTTGGTGGGTAAGGTGTACTTATGTTAAGGTAATTTAATTTGTGTTTATCTCCAAAGTGGTAAGACAATAAACTCAGATTATTAGACCGAATAAAAGTGTTCTACAAAATTAAAGATCCCAAACTTACTAAAATTAATTTACACAAAACGAAATTATAATTTCTTTTTAAATAATTACATTTGTACAGATTGAAGTAGCTTAAAACTGAACATATAATGTATAAGTATTAAATTTAACAGAGGTGATAGGTACAATATAATTTATATGCTTACCCTTTGCATTTTTAATATTATGAAGAAGGGAGTGCCACTGATGGAGTACTTGAGCAAGGTGATCTAAACCACCATGGTGAAAATGAAGAATTTTATATTGAGATTCTCTAGATGCTACAACGAGTTGACCACATGTACATGAATTGTCGTTAAAGAATAACCTAAAATAATTAAATAGACAATATTAATTTTAATAATATCGTTATAAAATATTTGCAATATTATTAAGTTAATAATTGTTAATTGTTAACTAATTATATATTAACGTTTATGTAATTTTTATTAACTGAGAAGGTGGTCTACGAAATTCAAGAGGCATCTCTGAATTTTGAGTTAAAAGTTAAAAGTACAGTTGCAGCCATGTCTTGCTTATATTAAGAATTACACTTACTTGTCTCTTTGGCGTGTGACCTTATTTACTAGGTTGTTATAGTATTTTTTTTACTTTAAGGTTTTTTTTACCAACATCTATTCAAAATGTATTATGTTAGAATGTCATTAATTATAAAAACGTAACCAAAATGTTACGAACTACATTTAATTTGAGTTAAATTTAAAATTCCAAAGATATTGCAGACAATGTCATAAAGAATGATATGTGCATAAGGGGTGCGTATTTGCTATTAATGGAACCAAACACATATCAGTGCGACTTTCAAATTTACAATAACTTTTTATTATCCTTTCATTTTCAGTAATCTTTCATCATTATGGGACTTTGGTCGGTAAGGTGTATTTATACAAAAGTAATTTAATTGGTGGTCAGACAAAGCGGTAAGATAATAAACTGGGATTATTTGGATTTTAAATCAATAATAATAATAATGTTTAAAAAAATTTAGTTTACAGAAGAAAAATTAGGTAAAAGGGATAATACAACACACCGGCTCGCAGAGCTCCATTGATAAAATCATTGTTAAAATCGGTGAAATATAATAAGAACAATTTTAATATCCAGCTTATTTGGCAGATTTGCCATATTCTCTAATCATTTAAAAAAAAACTTAATTTCTTCTCGTTTAAGGGATCTACAGATGAAGAAAATAAAACTACCGATATCCTGAATTTTACATTTTGATGGAAAAATTGTTGTCCAGGAAGTTAAATAAGTAATAATGATGGAAACTAAGCTCAAAAAACTCCAGAATATGATCTAATAACTGAAAAAATTCTATTATATAATCAATATTACTTAAATTTAATGCAAGGTTACGTACTTAGTAACCTACTAAATGTTACTTTCTTAGAATTGGTGGCTGATATTATGATACTTAATCCAGAAAAAAAACCAGCTCACTTCCACTGAAATATAAGTTAATTACCAGAGTGAGAGGAGAAATAAACTAGCTCAAGTTAAACCTCAAGAAACAATGAGTGAAAAGAAACAACCGAAAAAATATAACAACGTTAATGGTGAAATGACTTATGCCCAAAGTATCAGTCAAAGTAACCAAAGAGACACCAAGGAAGATGAAGCAACCACCAACGAATTTCTACTTAAACTAATAGGAAAGCTGAACAGACAAGAAAAAATGATCCAATAATTTTCCGAAAGGATTGAAAAACTAGAAAAGACATTAGGCCTGTGGCCCCAAAAACCCGAAAGGGCAGATAAAGATAACCGAATAGCAACTTGGAATGCTAATGGAATCCAGCAACATTACGCTACCCTACAAGTATTCCTAGATTTGCAAAAAAATAGATATTTGCCTAATATCCGAAACCCATTCAACAAAAGAATCCTTTATAAATCATACCATACATCCAGCTAACACCGCAAGAGGAGGAGGTACAACAATAATAAAAAAGAACATTTCCCACCATCAAGAACTCGGGCTCAGTACAGCAGAAAATCAGGTAATAGCAGTAACTATTAAATCAAGCAGATACAAGGTTACAATAGCCGCAATTTATTGCCCTCCAAGATACAATAAAAAAAAGGCAAATTATTTGAATGTCCTAAGCAACCTGGGAGAAAAATTTATAATTGGAGGTAATTTTAATGCAAAAAATACAAGATGGGGATCCAGAATGACAACAACTAAAGGCAATGAACTGCACAAAGCAGCTACTGAGCAAAGATGTAGTTACATGTTAGCTGGAAAACCAACTTATTGGCCGACTGATCAAGAGAAAACCCCAGACCTGTTAGATTTCTTCATAGTAAGAAACATAACATCCAACTATATAAAAGTCGAAGAAAATTTTGAGCTAAGTTCAGATCATACGCCAGTGACTCTGACGTTAAGCGAAAATATAATAAGAAAAGAAAGAAACCCAACGTTAACAAACAAGAGAACAGACGGGGAAGGATTTGCTGAAGAATTGAACAAACGACTTCAACTAAATGTACCCCTCAAGACAACTGAACAATTAAATCTTGAAGCAGAAAAATTCGTAGTAGATATTCAACAAGCTGCTTGGAATAATACTCCAGAAATTAAGTGTACAACTAAAGGAATTAATTATCCAAAAGAAGTGAAGGAAATGGTAGCTGAAAAACGTAAATTACGAAAAAAATGGCAACAAAACAGAACACTGGAAATAAAAAACAAAACCATAAATGATTATCTCAGAAATTTGATCAATCAGATGATAAAGAAACTGATTACTCACTCTGGAAAGCCACAAAATATCTAAAGCGCTCATGTCTACACAATCCACCTATAAGAGACTTACGTGGGAATTGGGCACGTGACAATCGCCAAAAAGCAGAAGCATTTGCTGAATATCTAAAAAAAAACTTTCAAACCAAACGAAATTAATATTGAACATAATTTGCCGGACAGGGAAGCTGAAAATTCGATGATTGAATTAGTCACGCCGAAAGAGTTAACCAAAGTTATTAAAACTGACATTAACCCCAGGAAATCACCAGGCTACGATTTAATAATAGGAGAATTACTGCAAAAACTACCAAGAAAAGGAATTATAAAACTCACCAACTTGATCAATGCAGCATTTATATTAAAACATTTTCCAGACATTTGGAAGATGGCGGAAATTATAATGATCCCAAAACCTGGGAAGTCACCAAACGAAATAAAATCCTATAAACCTATATCACTGCTGCCAGTAATATCTAAGGTTTTTGAAAAAATCCTGTTGAAAAGAATAAAACCGATCATAGAGAGAAAAAACCTCATACCAACACACCAGTTTGGGTTTATTAACAAACACTCAACAATTGATCAGGTCCACAGAATAACAGATATTATTGAAAAAGCCTACAAGAGTCAAAAAGTATGCTCAGCTATATTCTTAGATGTAGCACAAGCCTTCGATAAGGTCTGGCATGAAGGCCTTGTTCATAAACTACAGAAAATGTTACCAAAACAACACACCTATTATTAAAATCATACATTACAACCAGAAGCTTAGAGTCAAGTAAGAAGAAGCTTACTCTACAATAAAAGAAGCTAAAGCAGGTGTACCACAAGGAAGTGTACTGGGACCAATGCTTTATCTACTTTACACTTGTGATATACCACAAATGGAAAATATCACGATGGCTACATTTGCTGATGATACTGCGATTATAGCAGTCGGAGACAATAGTGAAGAAGCCTCACGAAAATTACAACAGGCAAGTGACAACATAAATAATTGGACAGAAGCTTGGAAAATAACAATTAATGAAAGTAAATCTGTACATGTGCAGTTCACCTATAAACAGATCGTACAAGCACCAATAAAATTAAATAACACTATCATTCCATATAGCAACAACGTTAAATATGTCGCAATGAATCTCGATGTAAAACTTCGCTGGGAGGAATATATATAGAAGAAAAGAAAAGAATTGGAATAGAAATATAGGAAAATGCCCTGGCTAATTGGAAGAAAATCACAATTATCATTACATAATAAATTGTTATTATATAAGCAAATATTGAAACCTATATGGAGATACGGAGTCCAATTATAGAGATGTTCTGCAAAGAGTTATTAGTAAAATACAAATTTTTCAGAACAAAGTCTTGAGATGTATTGTGGGTGCACCCAAATACTATAGGACTGACTACCTACATTGAAACCTTCAGATACCCACAGTCAGTCAAGAAATCAAGAGAATTGCAAGGGGGCATGAGGAAAGACTCCATTCTGATACTAATATTGAAGTACTGCAACTTTTGGATACCACCAGTACCGGACACAGACTCAAAAGAATCAAACCATCTGATCTTGTGTAGTGTTGTGTAGTGAGGTGCATATAATAAAAAATACAGCAGTGACATGTATTGACGTATGACATGGTCCTCCTAGTTATATACCTAGATTTAAGTTAGCATAAAGACAAATTGTAGGTTAGACGGACTAGTAACAATGTATTAATTAAATAATAAAAAAATTACCAGAGTCTCAGAAATATTTAACACTGTACGTTAGGATGCTTAACACAATAAGTGAAAATAGAAATATTATTTTAGCATACAAATTTAAGTTTCATAATAAGTATAGAACTATAGCACAAATACATTGGCAAACCAAATAAATATAGAAACAGAAGCTAAAAGATATTGCTCCGCCGCTTTCATGGATATATCTCAGAGTTTTGATAAAGTATGGTAGGCACGGTTGTACGTTAAACTAAAAAGCTTCTCTTCATTGAAACTTTCGGCTACTGAAATCTTATTTCACATATAGACAGTTTTCTACTATCTACTATAAATCACTACTGTGGCAATATATGTAGACGACCCGGCAATCTTATATCTCATGAGGATCCAATAATCAAGGAAACCAACCAAACCAATGAAATCAAATGTATCCAACTTTAATATTGTTCAGAAGAATATACCCATGAGTGAATACTAATAATAACCAACCCCACCAAGCGGAGAATGCTAAATAACTCGGCGTGCAGATAGACTGACGTCTCACTTGGAAGATATATTTGCTAAACGAAAACAACTAGGACTAAAACTAAACAAAATGTATTATCCTTAAGTAACAAAACATTGTTATAGAAATCAATATTTAGGCCCATTTGCTTCTACGGAATCAAACTAATGGGTACTTTTAGCAAATCAAACACGGAAGTCATCACTCAACGGTTCCAAAACTAAATGCTGCGTGCTGTGGTCGATGCTTCATACTACGTCTCTAATGTAGTCTCCTCGTAATATCCCTGTAGAATCAATATTGAGTATAACTGTGTTAAAAGTATAAGTGTGTAGATTAAAATGTACCATGGTTATTACCCTCTGATCTGATTAATAGGCAAATATAGACTTTAGAGTAAAATTTATAATAAGATATTTTACGCAGGTCATGTACCTAATTATTATCATAAGAAATATTTATTGCTCATTTGACAGTTCGTATTGTGGTATGCGGTTGAGCCTAAGCACTTCACTATCATCGCGCATATTTAACTGTTTGGCGAGTACATTGGGATACACTGACAGTCTTTCAAAGTACTCTACACAAACACTTAGAATAATACTCATGTGGGCTCCAAGGGGATATCACGCTGAATTAGTTTGTTAGAGACATAATATGGGGCATCAACAATGGCTCGAAAGACTTTATTCTGGAACCTCTAAGGAATAGCTATGTTAGATTTGCTAGTAATACCCCACAGTTTAATATCATATGATAATTTAGACTTTTATTTTATTTTATTTTTTTGGCCAATACATTTGATTTTGTTTAAGCTCAAGTTATTTGCGCGTTTTTTAAACGTCGGTTAAAATGCATTCCGAGGTATTGACATTGCAATCCCTTATACAGAGGGTGAATGTCACATGGATAGATTTTGTCTCATTTGCTTTGTCTCATATGCTCATTGATATGCCATATTTTCAACCACAATTCGACTTTGTTTAGATGAAGTTGGAGATTTCTTGTGGCCGATATTGGATCCTCGTGAGATGATAATACCGCTGAATCGTCAGCATATGTTGCAGCAGTAGTCTTTCTTTAAGTCTGTAGGTCAGCTGTATACAATAGATATAATATTGGACCAAGGACACTCCCCTGCAAAACACCTAAATATATTGGATGTAGATTAGTGTATTCGTTATCCTGCTTCACAATAAAATACCTGTATGTGACGAACGATTTCTATAGTTGAAAGTGCGGGTAAGGCAAAAACCTTTTCTATTTAACTTGCAGTTCAGCATGCCACATTTTTTCGAAAGGTTGCGATACATCCAGAAATGCAGCGGCGCAATATTTTTTATCATCTAAGTTTTTATTAATTTTGTTGACTAATCTATGTATTTGTTCTGTTTTTACGTATTTATTAGGGAAGGCAAATTGATGGCCTGAAATAATATTTCCCTCCTCGGTGATTATTCTGAGTCTCTTTATGTATAGTTTATATGTGTTATTATGTGTGTTTATATGTATAGTTTTTCAAAAACTTCAAAGATCACAGGTAACAGGGTTATAGGACAATTGGAGGAGGTGTTTTCCGATTTTTTCACAGGTTTAAGGATCATAATACTTTGAGCGACTTTCCAAGTGCTAGGAAAGTCTTAACATGGCATTAAATTTGAATGTTATTAACTTGATGCACTTTTCTGGGAGCTCTTTTAAGAACCCCTCAGTAACTAAGCCAGGTGCTTTTTTAACATTTATTTATTTCATTATTGTTTGTTTTATTCTTAACAGTGAATTTCTCATGTGGCAGATCCTACCATGAGAATAATAAAGAATCCGTAAACTTATTGAATGACCTAATATAGTAAATATTAGTTATTAAGTAAATGATATTACATCTATTGCTAAAATTTAGATAAAAAACTAACCTTAAAGATCGCATCTGACTGAGATCTACACTAAATCTCCTGCATTTATGCGCCTTCTTCGTGGCCATTATGGGAGAGCTACTAGCGCTATCTGGGAAATTCAAATTGTGTTTCAGCATCAAATACTCTGGAGTCGTGATCCAGTTGTATTGGCTATCAGTACTTGTTACGCTCCCAGATCTGGAAAATTCGAATTGCTCTATCGGATCTTTAATACTGTCTGGTGTTTGGACTATTTCTATATCTGGATTGGAAATGTTAATGTTGATAACGCTGTTCTTGTCACTATCGTCGGATCCGAACGATGTCATTGAGTCGTTCTTTTCGAAATTGAGGAAGGGGTTTGTACTTTTGATTTCAGCGCTCAGCGGCCGATACACGTTGTCGTTTATGTTGCTGTTATAAGAATCGTTTGAAGTGAGACTCTCTAAGCTGGCCTGCTTTTTTTGCAGACCATTCTGAAGTGTTAGAGTGCATTTTGACAGGTCGCTGTTTGGTATCCAAGTAAGGAAGAGGGTTGGTCTTTTAGCATCATTATATTGATCGGTGAATATTTTTGTTGTTACCGTTAAATAACCTAAAATATAAAAACATACATTTTGTAAATATTCCATCATTATTTATTTATAACATTTTTTTATATTTTGTATTTATACAGGTTTTCCAATAGGATTCCTTAAAACTTGTTAAAGTACTGCGACCGTTATTGCCAATATAGAGATATTAAACTTAAAATTATAGTAACTATGATTGAGCAAAACATTATTAATAATTATAGCAATTATTGTGTAAGTTGAAATGTACAAAATGATCAGATAATGAGCGAAGGATAAAATATAGATAGTAAAGATCCAATTCTTCATCGTATTTAAACACTTTCGAATATCTTAAATTGTACATTACATGGAGTTTTGGTGAACTTAAAACGAACGTTGACAACAAATGTCGGCAGACAAAACGGTCATATTTGAGAAGACACGAAATATGCCGGAATTGAAAATGAAGACAGAAAAAGTGATTGTTTAATGTAAATTTTGAGTTAAATATCAGCGGAGTAAAATAAAAATAATTTTTATTATAATTCTTTTAATTTAAAAGTGAAATTAATTTTCATGGATTACTGTCTTAATATCTTATAACTATTTATTATTCATAATATATATTTATATTTTACATATTTCATATATTTTTATATAAATATATATGAGTGATTTTTGTATGCGGTAGATTTTTCTATTTTTGGGACTGAAATCTAATATTATCATCAATCAATAACAACGGTAATAATTTATATAATACGTTAATGTTAATTGTCTTCTAGGACAATTGCTTTTCTGTAGACTTATGTTCATAATTAAATATCTAATTGATTTTTATTTCTTGAATTCGATTACACTAAATTAAAAACTCGTTATGAAATTTACCGATTAGCTCTAGTTTTGTAGAATTTTTTTATAACTTTTCTTATACTTGTAACTATCAAAATATATGATGTCGTTTTTTTGAAGGTTATGAAGACTGATACTATTGCTGTTAAATTTTTGGTATATCTTTTTGGAATATCTTCTTTTGGAATGTTTTTGAAGAATGAAATTTATTAGTTTAACATGCTACAAGAATACCTAAATTCATTCAACAATTGTTATATTTATGGTGAAATAATGTTTTCCTTATATAAATGCTATTGGCGCCTCCATGAAGACGGAAATTATTTTGGTATGAAGGTAGGGTCCAGGATAAGTCGGAGCCAATAGTGAGATTTGCGAACATTTTTAGATTACTACTATTTTTGCTATCGATCGGCACTGAAAATAAACAATAATATTGAAACACCATCTTCTATTCTATTCGATATACTCATCATTCTTCTTCGCTAAAAGAGGTGAATAAAAACTCAACAGCCTGTAACCCATCTTTTCAACAGCCCATGATCATTTCAGATTAAAATCTATTTTATCAAGTTGTGGAGCTATTAGTGCTATTACTGATGGACATGAAAGGTTCAATCAAGATATTTATGTAATGGAAAGGATAAATAAGGGCCGCTGAAATGTAATACTTGCGGTTTAAATTTAGGCATGCTTTAAAGAGGATCCCATTAGCCACCAACTGATTCTTTACAGATTTAGCTACCTAGTAGGAATTTGTACAATTTGGAAGGTAAATGCTATTAGAAATCGGTTAATTACACTTTAAATGTTTTTAGTGTATGTAATTAACCTTTAGTATTTTCAAGAAAACGAAAAACTGATTAAAAAATAATTTCTTTGTCATATTCGTTTTTCTTTAATATTTCCAAAATTAGTAAGCACTGAATTGAGGGTGAAACCGTTTGGCAATGTTTTGAATAGACCGATATCTGTTATTCAGTCTAGGTTAATGTTTAATGTCTTTACTTAATACGGACAATTACTATTACTAATTAATTAATTATTAAAGCATAAAAATTATTAAAAAAATCTCTTTGTTTAATATTTTTACCTTGTAGTTTCAATTTTGTACAGATTTTTATTGATTAATCTATTAATTAATTGATTAAAATTAACTTTGATTAACGTATCAAATGGATGATGGTATTAACCTTATTATATTCCTCGAATTTATTGGTAATAGCTGTGTTTTTATTGAAACTGATGGTTGTTCGGATACAATCACTCTCATTTAAAGATTCCGAAAATTTGATTCTACAAATCTTGCCCATCTTTCAGGCAATTTATGGATGCCATTCCCAAAAAACTGTTTATCCTTTGAGCAAAATAATTCATCAAGTCATTTTTTAACTTCCTCGAATTTGGCAAAGTGCTGCTCTCTAAGTGCGTGTCCCATTGATGCGAAAAGTTGATAGTCGGATGGGGCAAGGTCTGAAGAGTATGGCAGGTGTGCCAAGTCAAGTGCTTTCAACGTTTCCTTGACCGGTTTTGCCTTATGAGACTGCGCGTTATCCTGCAGTAAAATCACTTTATCAAGTGTCTTCGGTCCCATTTCGTACGTTTTTCTGTATATGACTCAAATTGATAATTCGTTGTTGGTAGCTATCACTATTAACTATTTCACCAGGTTTTAACAGTAATATACAACGCTAACGACTTGGCCTTAGAGCCGGTCGGTCAGTTTCAGCAGGTGATAACCTTTTTTCGCTTAAGGTTTTCAAAATAAACCCACTTTTCATCACCTTTATCACTACTCGATGCAAAAATGACTCCCGATCATATCTTTGAAGCATAATTTCACAGTAGATTTTCGATTATTAATTTGCCTGTCATTGATGTGACACCCATGCTCCGATTTTTTGTATTTTCCCCATTGCTCGTACCGCTTTACTACATTACCAGGTGTCTGCTAATATAGTAACCATATAATGTAACACTCCATCATATTTGCTTTGATTGATTACGTGACTGCTGTGTTCAACTTGCTATTTTGTAGTTATTAATACAATTAAATAATGCATTTTTCTTTCTTCTTTTTTAAAGATAAAAAATATTTCATGTAAGTGATATTGGAAATAAAATATTTTTGAAAACCAAGTTAGAATTATTTAATTTAATAACAATTACCAAAGTTATTTAATTAGAGACAGTCAAATATATTATCAGAATTTACCTGGATTATGAAGAATATCCGTTTCGTGCCTGACTACGGCTGGTGGATGAACGCAGACGTTATTCTTACAGAAAAGCACTTCATTTTCTTCGTACTTAAAGTTTCTTCCGGTTTCATCGTCGTAACCGAGAATATACGTCGATGCACGTCGTAATATATCAGTCAATGGCATCTCATCAGCGCTCAGCAAATGCCGTTTTCTAAAAAATGGGAATAAATTCTTAAAATGTCACAGACTAATGTTAGAACATGAATATGGTGGCGTTCGCAATCTGAATTGCAATGTCGTGTTGATAAGGTAACAAAAAATGTATTTAGGACAACTACGTGACCCGAATACGTTTAGTTTGATAAATACTACAAGTTTATATCCGCAAAATTCCACATTCAGTTTTACTAATATATAAAGTGTAAGCAGCGTTTTTTATGAGCAATTTCGCATGTTTGTAGGTTATATCATATATTTGTAGATGACATAAATTGTAATAAATAGTAGAATGTAATATAAACAAATCCGATTTGTAATGCTGATTATGATGAATAAATGATTAAAATATTACAAATTGTAATAATACCTTAAGTTCGGTTTAATATTACCACTACTGCATTCCCAAATTATTTAATATTATAATATTTTAATAATATCATGATTCCTGTAGAGATTGGTAAAAACTTTAGTCGGACAGGACAGGATTCGGACTATACGGTCTAACAGTTCAATTGAAAAGTCCCCGGCCTATCATAATAAAACACATGTTTTTGGTAGAATTAGTTATATTTATTCAATATAATTCCCTTCAAGGGTGATACACTGGTTATAGCGATCCTCCAACTTTTCGATACCATTTTTGTAGTATGATTTGTCCTTCAAATTGGCTATGAAATAGGCCTCAGTGTCACCGATCACCTCTCCATTAGACAAAAATTTATTCCCAGTGAGCATTCTTTTGAGAGATGAGAACAGGAAATAGTCGTTGGGAGCCAAATCTGGAGAATACAGTGGATGAGGAAGTAATTCAAAGCCCAATTCATAGATTTTTGACACGATGCATTATCTTGGCGAAACAGCACTTTCCGTTTCTTTATTACGCTTGATAATTTTAAAACACTGCTCCGAATCATCATCTCGTCGTTGTTTATGGTCAAAAGTAAGCTCGCGCGGCACCCCCTATGCACAGAGCTTTCTCATACCCAAATATTCGCGAATGATATGATGTACACGTTCAGTTGATATCTTTAGAGTGTCTACTATTTCATTCAAGTTCAATTTACGGTCAGTCAAAATCATTTTGTGGATATTTTTACTATTTTCATCGGTAACAACCTCTTTTGGGGGTCTACTGCGCTCACCGTCTTCAGTGCTCATTTCACCACGCCTAAACTTAGCATACCAATCATTGAGGGTTGATTTTCCTGGGGCAGTGTCCGGAAACTCGACGTCAAGCCAAGTTTTTGCTTCAACTGTATTTTTTTTTTCAAAAAGCAATATTTAATCAACACGCGAATTCCTTTTTATCAATTTTTTTCACAATAACAAAAGTTGCTTCACTCAAAATGTTATTACTCACAAAGTAAGGATCCGACAGCTGTCAAATTTATACACGCATCTTTTGAGGGTTAGGGCTAACTAACAAACATATGGATTTACTTTTAGTAGCTCCATCTATGTCAGGCCGGGGACATTTCAATTTATCTGTTATGTATCAAAAGTTCGCCCTCAATATCTCTAAATCTTTACTAGGTCTCTAAAAATGTGGGTGTGTGACTAACATTTGTTTGAGAAAAGACAACAAATTTCCTCTAGATCAATTCAGGTAGTTATTTATTCGCCTGCTCCAATAATATTAGTTTTTGACGGTACAGAAGCGAATTAATGGTTTGGCGATTAGTATAAGCTAACAATGGAATATAATATTTTCGGAATAACATTATTATCTCTTAATACTCACCATCTTTCTTATGGTCACCTAAATGCATTACTTAAATTTAAGTCTAAATTAAGTAAGTACTTAATTTAGTCACAATAGATGAAAGCGCGTCCGTCCTGGTCTGTGTTAATAGATTCTGTTCATATATGAGTAATATTAAATATACAGAAATCCAATAAAATATCAAAATAATTCATTAAAAAGGTCTAATCCAACAAATAAAAAAGTATAATATTTCTTTTTTTATAAAAGTATTTACATTTCCATTTGTCCCACATATATTGCGTATGTATACACATATATAGCGTTCCTGGGCCCTTGGTATACCCCGAAAAACAATTTTTTTGGGCTGTTGCGGGAAGTCATGACCTTGAAGAAAATTCTTTGGTAATAAATTAGCAGCAATAGCTCGGCGAGTTAGCTGCGCAACCATTTTGTCATTTATTTCAGTAACGTCATTCTGTATGTACAGTTGTGAATCAGGGAATGTGATCTATCCATTGCCGAGCCTTGTTTTGTGATTATTCGTCTAAATAATTTATTTTATTTGTATATTTACTATTATTTACGCATATATGCTGATATTTATTTGTTAATTACGCACTATAGATACTGTTATGAATATTTCTGTTTTATAACCAAAAATATTTTCCTGCCTAGCAAAATGCCAGTGGAGTGAAGCTTGTGCCTAGAGGAGATATAAAAAGCTCAGATCATAGTATTTTTATGGTTAACACATGAAGAATCATTACGTGATTTAGTCAATAAATATTTTGACCTTTTTAAATTATTTCACATATTTAAATTATAGTATAATTTTTTTTGTTCAGAACATGGTAGCCGGAAAACAATAACGCTTAAAGATACTTGAAGAAAGGAAGATACCAATACATAAAAAATAACTTTGATAAATACGTACAAATACACCAATATAATAAAAATAGCTTTAATAAAAAACGAAATCATTATTAAGAACGATTACGGACACATTGACGTTAACTAAAAATATCAAGCAGAATATACTAAAGAAGTGCAATCGTTTCATTTCAGAGGGTCGAGATAGCAATTGTATGCACCCAGTTCTAATCCATCCAAAAAAAAATTCTACAGTTTAACTTATTAATACTTGACAGTTTGTGTTCAGCGCTAGTCTGGTTACCTAATACTGTAATATAATTACGTTTAAAGTACTGGCAAAAATGTTACAAAACTTTCCCGAATTTGATTAATTTCAAAAGGAATTATCACTTGGCTGCCGGCCCCAGATGGTGGTGGGTGCAACTTGTAAAAGGACTGCAGTTAAACTAGTTGCAAGTGGTACCGTCTTATCTCTTAAGACTTATCCCAGGCACTTCAGAAAAGGAGTCCGAAAATGAGAGGTTTGACCATTGATGACGTAGACAGCTAAGTAAAAGAGTCAAAACTCCGATCAGCAGAAAATATAAAAAACATATTCAGGTACAGTAAAGGGTCACCAAGTTAACGAAAATGTGTTTTTTCCAATAGTTTGATAGTGAAAAGCTTAAGCTCTTTCTGCGACCTTGACAACTGCAGTCATTTTGAATAAGCGGAATGAGGGGTTTGTTTGTTATATGTATTAATGATACTTTAGGGATCTTCTGATTTAAGTGATGACGCTTTCAGCAACTAAATAGTACTTTGAATTTATATGGCACATTCTTAAAGCAGTTTCTGTAATAAACAAGACCTTGTACTTGTGAATAGTCAATTACACAAGCAAACCTATGAGGGTAATTGAATACTTTATAATAATATATTAATAAACTAACAAAAGTAAATATAGAATACATAAATATAACAAATATTAAAAACAAGGTTTAAGAGCAAATAATCAGTTTATGATCCAATATTAATTACCTATATAAGTTACATTTTATGAACGGGTATTAAATTTTAAAAAAAAACTATTCTTTTACTTAAAAAGGCGATTTTATTTTATGGAAAGAAGAAGCTACTTGTTGAACGGCGATAAAAAGCGAAACTTAGGGTCTACTAGGAAACAGACCAACCCATCTCATTCGTTTACCATTCAGGTAGTTTTTTAAAACAGATGGCAAAGACAGATGGCCGTATTACATAAAGTTATTATCTATTATAAGTTATTATTTCATATATTACTTGATTGATACACAAATACTACCAAAAAGAAAAATGCGGCGCTAAATTATGATATAAAGAAGTAAAGTAATTAATATGAATTATCGTAAAGTTTTAAATGGTGTACAACTGTTTCAATGCATTACTGGTGGCACCCACACTAGTTCGTTTAAAGTACCATAGGCGTTTTTATTAAAAAAATGTGCGTATTGTTATTTTTTCATTATGACTATTGGTATTGTCCATAGCTAGAACCTATTTCTTCTTCTTATAGGGACATGACTTACATGTTGAAGAAATATGTGAACATATGTGAATAGAGAATAATTTAGGCCATTAGGAATACAGCGAAATACATTGAGAAAACCATTCATTTTCCAAAATCTTTTCATACATTAGAAATTATGTAAAAGGAACCAAATGGTTTTGTTGGCCGTTGAATAAAAAAAGAGTCGATCAACAATAAGTGACAATCCGTAGTATAAAATATAAAGTAATGCTGAAGGAGGATGAATATCGTGAGTGAGTATCAAGTGCAATTGCCTGAACTATTATTAAAAACATAGTTAAAAAAATATATGCCAAATTCGAGGTGCCGCAAGCTCACATGTAGCGAATAAGAGCAATATATCTCAAAACAAAAGCCACTATGTTGTCCAACTTTTAATCTTGTTTGTTTGTCGTATTTATTAATTTTTTTATGAGAGAGCTTCCATGCTTGGGCACAGTTCGTATCTCTCTAAGCGAATCTGTTGCTGAGAATGGGGATGCCACATCTTTTCAACCTCGTGTGCCTTTATCCTTCCACTCCAGCGTTAACACCAAGTCGTTTGTACGTTGCTAAAGTCTCCTCTGATATTTTATGCTATGCTGACTTACTGATCTAGGTATGTATTTGTTGCTGATGCTCTGAGGAATATTGACCATATTCTTTGTTGCTTTGCCCCAGAATCCATTTACTATTTCAATATTGCTATTGCACTGTCCAGACCAACTAACTTGACATGACAATTACTTTGACATTATTTTGCTTTCCTTTTTAAGTGGCTTGGTTCGGATGAGCTTTATTAAGTTAATCTACGATTTAATTCAAGGCCCAAGTATTTTGCATGTTCTTCTTCTAGGGTATTTGCGTTCCATACTTTTATAGAATAACGGTCTTATGATAAGCAAACATCTATATGCTAATTAATTTTTTGGTGGGTGATTAGATCACTATCGGTTCCAACAGGATGGTACGATATGCCACTGTAATTACAAATCTATATTTTATGCGTTATATTCGATAACCGTGTTATCAATCATTCTAGCGGGCAGTGGTTTGACGCCGTTGGACTTGGTAACATAGACAATTGATTCATTTAAATATATCCATTAATCTTTCAATTAAAAATATACTTTATATTTAATGTTATCAGGAAAGGTTTGATGAAAATAATAGATGGCGATTTTTCATGATAGTATCGTTTTAATACATTACATATACTAGATATACCAAATACAAACGAAATATGCGAAAGATATATACGAACCTAGATAAAAATGTATGTCGCAAAAGCATCAACGGTATTTTTAAGGAGAATGCCGTTTTCACAAAGAAGGAATGAACGACTATAGTTAGATGATTAAAATTCTGAAAGACGTTCTTACTGGGAGAGCAGCCTTTTGAAAACAGAAAAGTATTATAGTGGTATTCGAGATAAGAATTGTAATGATGTGCAGATAAAGTTTCAAAAAATGTATTTAGGGCAACTACGTGACTGAAATAAGTCTTGTTGAATAAGTCTTACGTATATCGGCTGAATTCTCGAAAAATTTGTTTTTGTTCTGAAAAAAATCCTAGAAATATCTTTTATGAAACTTTAATATATTCGAGGGTTATATAAAACCGAATTAAGTTTTGTATTGATAATATCAATTTTATTATTCTATTTTGGTATTTTTGCCTTTGCTATGTACGATTTTTTTATAATTTGGAAAATATTTTTCATTACAGAAAATATTAGAGCTTTAGAGCTTTTTTGTATATTCATCATCAAGGTGTTTAATTTATTGCCTCCCACAATTTGTAAATTGGTTTCATTATCAGACAATATTTTCCTTCTCATCTAATTTTAGTTAAAAAAAGACACAATGCTGTCTCATTAGTTCGAACACGTAGACGAATGAGCCTGTCAAAGTCATCCGGTTGTCATACGTATGCAAGATTCTTGAAAGCAATAGTGATAAGAAGTTATAACTCTAACCTATGAACTATTGTGGCTGTATAATTAATTATAGTATCTAGATATACTATAATGTTAAAAGATATTATATTTGATAACACTTTTACGCAATTATTTTATTTAGATTAGAATTTTGTTGTCTGTTAAAGCCAAACTAAACTGAAACTCAGAATTGATGCGGCAACATTGCGACGTTGATGTCACAAATTTAAATGATTTATGCACAAAATAACTTTGAACAGGGTATATATGTTATTATTTTGTGTTATATATTAGACAATATAATTTTCAAGGCAAACGTCATTTTTGAATGAAAATGCGTATTGTAGGAATACATCTAATTTATTGCAAAATATATAGTGGTATGCGCTGTATAAATTACAACGTATACATAAAGAAATATGTATAAAAATTAAGGGACCCTAATAAGTCATGTTTGTATGGTAATTAATTTTATTGTCGTCAACCCCTTGAATTTTTGAACTGCAAATGTTCTGTTGCGTTTTTGATGTGCAATATATTGTCGAGAAAATGTTGTTAATTAGTAACGTTATTCGCTTATTCTGTCAAAAGTTATTGTGCTTTAAAAATCGTTATTCCAGAAGGTTATTTTGGTCATATTTTGCTCTTTTACTTCCGAAAATAGAAAAATGATGAGTGTTTAGTTGCCAATATCAAAATTGGTATGATCCTTTTCAGTGCCGAAATTTTCAATAGGTCAACACATTTAATCGTGAAACATTGTTATGAATACATAAATACCTGGATACCAAAAGAACCACGATACTTGAGTTTCATATGAATTCCATTTGTGAATCGAAGTTGAATTGAAACAAAATCCAGCTATTTTAGAAAAGAGTTGTTCATCATGAGCTCTATTTGGTCATATGGAATCCTACTATGGGGAACCGCTAACAAGTCTAATATATCAATCATACAACGGTTCCAAAATAAAGTGTTGCGTGCCATTGTTGATGCTCCGTACTATATTTGAAATAAAGTGATACAACGCGATGTTCCTCTAGAACCTATAACGAGTGTTCAACGAATTCAATGTTCTCGCTAATCAGCTAAATATGCTAAGTGACAGTGAAGTGCGTAGATTAAAACGTCTAACGCCATCCGATCTGATTATTGGACATATATAGACTTTTAAGTGATTTTCGACATGCCATATATGTATAAAACAAACATAACAAATACTTATTGTCCTCTGGGTAGATTGTGGAACTACTAAGAGTAATAAAAAAAATAAGCTGACTGAACCTGGTCGAACCATTTAGCACTTAACAGTTAATGCGACTGAATCAGGCGATGAAAAAAAACTTGATATAAAAAAGTACACAATGTTATTTTATGCATCGGTACATGTAACTGGTTGACACTGTTGTCAAATGTCTATAAAATTCTTTAAAGTATTAGTGATTATAATTAGAGGTTACAAACCGGCAAACGCTGCAAGCAAACATTCTGGTTAGTTAACGACGCGTTAACGTTTGCGATGTTCTGATGTCATACATTTTGATGACGTGCATTGGCTGTTTTACTGGATATACTGTAGGTAGGTGTTATATTCTAGGTATTGCATTTTTTTTTCAAACATCTGCTTGTTTCTTAAATGTAGTCTTTTCTCGTAGTTTTACACAACACAAGCCGTAAAAATGATAAACTACCCTGGCGAATTAAATATTAAAGGACATTTTGGGATCTTTTTAAGTTATAACCTACATTTTTGGCAATAAAAATGGAAAATAAGGCACATAAATTAAAGTTACGTTTTGTCTAGTGTTTGTCATAGTCTATTAAGTTATCAATAATCTATCAACGAAGTGATGTAATGGTTTTGATCGCACTGGATAGTTTGTATGGGTACAGGTTTTACATAAATATTGTAACGACGATTTCGTTATCATTGGGTACCATTTAGAGTTTCTGCACTTGCCAAGTGTTATACTAATTGTATTTTTAATTAATTTTGTTCAATAATTTACCACATTTTATGCCTATTATAAGCCGGAAATATTTCGATTCCATAAGTTTTCTTTTTAAATATTATTTCAGTCACATAGCACAGTCACTATCGAAATATTGGTTATTTGCCTTTATAAATCTTAGTTATATTTTTTCGTTAATCTTTTTTTCCCGTTGGTAACAAAAAGCTTTTTTTTTAACTGTAAAAATATTATATAAAAAATATAATATAAATAATCCAAATGAAGTCGAGGGGAACCAAAAAGTTTAAACGTTCGAAATGATGTTTAGGACACGTTAGGTGGCATCAATATTTAGTTACGTTTCTGATTGGTGTTAATGATGACGTGACTTAATATGATGAGTTTTAGAATTCTTTGCTTTTACTTTTTAATAAAATCTTAGTCATCACACAAACAAAATCAGTACAATTCTGTAGTTCGAATTATATTTTTTATTATTAGGAATCAATTTTAATATAAAGCAAATTACAATAAATATTTTCACTTATGCTGTAGCTTTAGATACATATGTGACTATTATATAATCTTATGTATTGCTGATATATGCAAATTTAAACATATTCCAACGATTATATAATTAATTATTCTTCTATTATTAAAAATTAGATTCTCTATTATTAAAAGAATTGCATTTGGGAAATTATGTGACTCTTAAGAAATAAACATAACAAACGAAATTAAAAATATATATATGTCAAGGTTTTATTTCATTGATCGTCCGAAGTGGATAATCCAATGGCGCCAAATTTGGAAAATCCGGCTTCAACACGTGGTTGCGAATAATAATTCATAACATCATTTTATCAATTAAAATGTACAGAATAATTCGCATTTTATTTAGTTTGTCTTATTTATATAGCGCTTATAAATAAATAGGTTATGTAATAAAATGAAAATTAACAGAAGTATATATGATATTAATCATGACGTGTTGAAATTTTTTTAATGTAAGACAACAAATTATACTTTCTATTAACTTCTTAGAGGCTACTTTATGTTGAAATCAATAACATATTAGTGTGGGTTCTGAAAGTTTTAATTACCATTCCGTTGATTATTTGTCTTAACTTTACCTTTCTGTTCATTCGTTTTACTTCTGTGACATATATCTTAGCTGTATGGCATATGTTGATGTCATGCTAAAAATTGTGTATTATATATATATATATATATATATATATATATATATATATATATATATATATATATATATATATATATATATATATATATATAGATTATTATTAAGGGCTCTAGATTTTAGCTGGAAAAATAAAATGATATTGGGTATTGTGTCATATTAGAATCATTAGTACCTATACCTATCTTAAAATTATAAAGATCATAAATATTATTTTTACACGCTTAAACAGGAAGGTTTTATACTAAAATATTTAATACTTACATCTATTACTGTCCCATTCAAAATGCACTGGAAATATTATTTAACATTCTACCAAATGGTTTTTGTTAATAATAATATAAATAAACAAATATATGTGTATTTGCTCGATACCTTGATAAAGTTTTCGCAACGATAGCAGATTGTTCACTGACTCTAACGCCCTCATACCCTACTAACTTATTGATCAACTCCGTTTCGTAAAAGATAAACGTCAAAATACGCATATTGTATAGCCTAACTACTTCCTGCACAGACCTTTATCAATTGAATAAATACGTTATCAGACAGTCTATTTACATAATTGCATTGTATTAAATTGTACGTTCTAGATTAATATATTTTAATAAATTATAAAAAAAATCTTTAATTCCCTTCACTATTTCTGCTTTTTTTTAAATGTTTTATTGGTTAACTATTTTTAAGCAAAATGTTAAAGAATTCAAGATCATTTATTAAGTAGCAGCAGAATATTTTATTTTTATTTTTAGTAGAAAGTGACTGATACTAAACAAGATAAAACTTAAATTATTAATATTAGTAACACTTTGGACCAATTTGTTGCAGAAATATTTTTAAAAAAGGTCTGATTTACAGAAGAAAAAATATCCATTGAGAACACGCATTTGCTCTTTATTATTATCTTAAAACACTTTGCTAAAATTAATATACTAAATTGAGGATTGTTTCAGCAACCAAGCTCTGTTAGATTTAACATTGAATTGAACATTGAATAAATGAGTTGAAGTTAATACAAATTATATGGAAATATAAAGTCAGTTTTACTTTAAGATTCCGTCTCTTTTGCAAGATCTTATTTAATAACCTAGTGTTAAATCTATTTAAATTATATACTTTCTTGTCTGTATGCTATATATTCTTGATATTAGTGTTATATTAATGGTAGTTTTCTTTATTTATTAACATATAATTATTAGTAACGACTACAACAACAGCAACGGCTGACTAACTTACAATTTGCCTGTAGAGTGACTTAAAACTAGGTACTTGTCTAGGAAGACCCCATTGGTCCTTAATTACCCTCTAATAAATAAAATAAAAGTTAGTAGCACTTTTCAGTGTATTTGCTATTACCTTTTTATTTGCTATGTTTATTACACTACATAACTACATAAGATCACAAGTTTTGAGTCTGCGTTGTGGTCAAGAGTTGCAGCACTTCGCTGTTAACATAACAGTGGAGTCATTATTGGGAAATTGTGTTCAAACTTAATTTCATTTAGTTTGAAGGTTGGTTAAAAATTGACAAATTCTTTGTTGATTGTTGCCTGTTTGAATTTTTTTGTAGCTTTCCTTTTTGAGCTACCATTTGCTTAATTTCTTTAGGATAATTGAGTGCTTTGGATTTGCTGTTAATTTAAGAGGTATCAACCTGAGCCAGTTACTGGATGTCTACAACAAGTTTTCCGGCATATCGGCTGCTTTGAGTCGTATATTCAGCTGAATGCAATTGCCCAGTCCTGAAAATCCTTCCCAGTCTGTTGGCCTTGCTTATTTGTTAGTGTTGGTTGAATGTGGTGATGGATCTGGACTTGGATCAAAATTTTATTAAAACTTCTATATGGTTTGAAAATATGTTTCAGGCTATGAAAAAATATAATAGGTCTGAAGTTTTGATCAATTTGGATCGGGTCGGTCAATAAGTTGACTTTTCTGTTGATATGTAGGTCAGTAGCTGCTTTATGCAATTTGTTACCTTTAACTTTTATTATTCTCGGCGTTCATCTTTTATTTTTAGCATTGAGTTGCCACTGATTATAATTTTTCTCTTAAGTTGTTTTGACATATTCAAGTAATTTTCTTTTTTTTAGTATCATCGGGGAAGTAAATCGCAATCAGTATACTCCCATACCTGCCTGAATTGATTGTTAAGATCTGATTCATCATATTCAAAAATATTGTGTTTACATATTGTTGAACTTTCTTGCGATATTAGCTGAATGTGTCGTTGGAATATTGATATCCTGTATATTTGAATGAATTGAATGGCATAGATAATTTTTCATTAACTTTGCTAAATGTTTCTTGTTTTCGTTTAGTTCCATAAATAGCCTTTATATCCGTATCGAGGCTTCTTCTGGACAACTGTTATTCCATTGCTCCTCTCTTTTGACATACTTTTCAATGCAATGGTACATATAAATCTATTTTGCTTTAATTCCTCCACTACTTTTGTAATTTTGTGTGTAGGTTGGAGCTCTTTTGTCATAACTTTAATATCTTTGGTCTGCTTGTCTCCTATTTTAATTAATGTCTTGCTATATTCATTGTTTCTCAAATTAAGTTAAAATCAAAGGTATTAGTCTATTTTACTATCTTAGTTTTGTTTAATTTTAGGCTGTTCCAGTAAAGATGTCAGGGAATTATTTACTTTTCTCGTTATATATTTAACAGTGATCCAGCCCACTTTGTGGTGTAGTACTTCTTCCTGTCTTTCGTAGGGTTGATTGTTTCTTTGTCCTCATTATGTATCGTTGCCTTGTCTTTGCACTGAGAGCTTCGGTTAATTAGTTGTGGTTGTAGTTTTCCTTTGTTTTGTTTTTTCAAGCATTGTAGAGTACTTAATACTTTCGAGTGTTAGTTGGACTTCCCTTGCTCAAGATTGAATTTTGTTTTACCCAGTATGCCTCGCCTAATCTTGATGTATCGATTTGATCTGTTTTTTGATCGGTGTTCTTCATATTTATTTTTTACCAATTCAACTTATCTTATCAATCGCTGCATTTGTAGTTTAAATATATCGTTTAAGTCCCTTGTTAGTTTATGGCATTTTACCTTTGCTGTTTAATTGCACTGACATAATCGTCCTTTCGCGCGATGGCGTATTTACATTTTAACTTTAACACTAAATTGCAAATGTTACTGCTGTTATGAGTTATCCAGCTGCAGAAGCGTTCGTCTCTGTAAGATAGTGTTTGTTGAAGAGCGGAAATACAATGACTAAAATCTGGTACTTCAGAACTCTTAATGTTCACGATTTATCTATATGGTACCAAGCCTTGAACGAGTCGTTTTCAAAAAATTTAATTGTTATAGTTAAGTCATACTTTTCTAGATGGGAATATAGAAATTAAGTTATTTGATTAAAATGTGATGATCAGTCCATAGAGAAATACAGAAAGGAAGATTTCAAATTGGCCATGTGTACCGAATGAAAGGTAAGATTATTATTAAAAATAGTCCTTTTGGTTAGTCGAGGACGAGCCTAAGAAACATTAAAATCTCAGAGAATGAACTGAAAAATAATAGTCGATAATGGCGGGATTTTCAAAGAATATAAGTCCTATGGTACCAAGTTGGAAAGCTTTTAAAGAAATAAATTTTGAAAATGGTGGAAATTGGAAAATGGAAAAAATGTCAGTTCAACTAATGTGACATTAGTTATTTATAAATTTTTAGTTATTTATTAATTTATACGTTTTGTAGTTTAATTTAATTAATGGAACGAGCATTTGTATGTATTATTTATAATTGTATAACTTTGTGATATAGAATATTATATGATTATGATATAAAACATTTTTCGCAAGCTATGGGTGATAAATATTCTACAGGATGGGCTTTATTATTTATGAAATGCAATTTCAGTTAAGTGGGTGCAATTGGCGGCTTAGCATTTATGGCTTAATTATATCAATTGTTTAAAATTGTTGTTAGTAATAATCCTTAATATATTATTAACATTAATTCTTAAGATGTTATAATAAGATATTTTGCAATGTTGTTGTGCAAGTTGATATATGAAAATAAGTCTAAGAACTAATGTGACCCTTGAGCTACAGGGGTTCAAAGATTGTTAAGCACCTTAAGGAGATTATAAGCTAATACGTTCAGATAAGTATTGTAACCTTAGCAGTATAGACAAATTTGCTTGAAATTGAATGGTTTTAAAGAAGCAAAAACTATTAAGAAATCGCCAACTTTTGCGTGGTTCTAGAATGTAAAAATCTTACATAAGATCAGTGAATTAAGGTATGATTTATTTTATCTACACTACTAGCTGTCACATTTAGTTCTTCTCAACTTTTAACTATTTTCACTAATATAGTAATGTTGGAATCGCGAAAATATCCAAAGTGTATTACTCATATATTATTTAGTGCCTAGTTGTATCAATTAGAAACTAGTTTTAGGCCAGCAGGTTAGGAATCGTTTACTTTTTCTGCTAGATTCTATTGGAAATGGACTTTTATTCCAGTTGTTCAAAAAGGTCCCATTTGTTATTTTAAATATTATGCTATTGTAAATATTTTGTATTGTTGTATTTAAAAATATTGTTTTGCATGCAAAGGGAAAGGATTGGATTGGAAAATATATTTGATACTTGGGACTGAATTACATTATTGAGTTAGTTTTATCACTTACTTCACCCCCTTCTGATCTCATTGTTCTGATAGCAGCTTTTATCGATGGCTTGGTGATTTTAACCAATGCTTTCTATATTTGATGGTATTAGATATACTTTTATTTACGGGCAGTAATTTGAAGTAAATAATTTAATTTTTTTGTCGTTGAAGTATCTGTATGGATATCTATGTGGATTAAAGAACCGTAGCTACAAAAAGTATCAAAACTCTCTTTTAATTACAAGAAACCTATTTTTAGTTTTTACATTATCAGGCGCTTTTCAAATTAAATACTGAATTTGTAACTGAGCAGCAGTAGTCACAATAACAAGGCAGATGGTAGGTTTCTTCAATTCCGAAAATAAATTGTTGAAATACATAACGAAATTCTGTGTGCCATCCTATATTTTAACTCTAATTTTAAATAATAAAACTTATTCCAAATTATAATATTTTATATTTCAAAATGTATTTATTAAAATAGTTTAGTTTCTTTTTACCAATTAGGCTTTATCTGGACTGGACATACTCTTTAACGAGGACTTAAAGCCTGGTCCTCGGTATTAAATCTAACGACTGACGAATGACCAACTTTAGGAAACCATCCTAGAAGGTATCCAGCTTTACCCTGAATAGCTTATCTTGGCTACTGGAGTGATTCCTTGTAAGATTTTATACACTTGCCTTATGGACAGACGCAATTATAAACAATCATAAACATATATTTATAACCATGCTGTAGCATGATTCGAATCCGTGAGTATGGCAACAGTAAGAGGGCATGACCACTGCGCCAGCAATGCCGCCTTAATTATATTTAATATGGTATAATTATATTTAAGTGTTAATAATTTATTCCCTGCCGAAATTTGTAAATGTGTTTTAAAAGTAGACAATAGTTTATTCTGGTTAAAAAGAGATACAATAAGCCTACAAAAGTCGCCCAACTCTTGAACTAACTACAGGTTATAAACCGACAAACATTGTTTTAACCCTTTGCTTGTTTTGATACATTCCAAATCGCTGTTTATTATTTCTCTAGTTGAAAATGCCTAAGCCAATGGATAGAGTCAAAAATAGATTGCATCTCTAATCAGTTATTTCGAACAGAAACGAGATAATGGAGACCACATCTTGCTAGTAAAAGGGGTTAGAGATGTAAGGATCTTTACTGTTAAATATTAAGTTGCTGCGGTTTTTATTGAAAATACTTTTTAGCGTGTTGCAGCTACACTGAATATGTATGGGCACAGTCACTAAAATATCTCATAAGATGAAAATCAATACATTCTTGGATTGATCGAAAAAACGAAACCGCCCTCATACGATGATGCTGACGAATCAAGATCAGCTTAATTTTAGCTCTACCATAGTTTAAATATATGGGATGTATAAAAACACGGAGTAATGTTTTCGATGTAAACGCAATTTAATACAATTATTCGTTATCAGTTTCTAACTAACAATGCTAAGGAGTGAAGTACTTAAAAATTTTACTAGGTGTATTTAGATGAGACATATATATTTTAGAATTGGACATAATCCAAATATAAATGAAATACTTTATTGCATTTTATGTAATTTACTGGTGAAGAAGATCCCAAAAAGCGAATCGACAAAGGCTGCAATGAAGGAATGGCTTGTATTTTTAGAAATAGGTCTGGAAAATATATATTCCAGATTACATTACTGGACAATATAACCACAGATTATTAGGTCTTCTCCCTTATCATTGCATATTTATTGAGGTGTAACAAAGAATTATTATAATAGATTAATAGAGAATTCAAGTTTAGAAGGATATACAAGCAAGAACTGTCTGGTATGTGGTGAGAAGCATTGTTTACAATAATACCCTCGGTTTGGGTGAACTCGATTGAAAAAGAAATTGATAAATGACGAAATAGTGAACAACTGTTAGATATATTGGAAATTAACAGCTTAGGTTTGCATTTAAATAGCGATTCCGAAAGTAACAGTGATTGAACGAAACCTTCTGAATATGAGATTATGATTCAATGCTGACAATTACCAAGACTGGATGATGAGAATGAAAAAAACTAAAGGTGAGTATACAATGTGTGTAATCAGATAAGTTTATCAGAATATAACAGGCTAATTGAAAAGTCCGCGGCCTGACACATAGATGGCGCTACTATAATTAAATTTATACGTTTTTTAGTTTCAGCCCTAACCCTCCAAGGATGTGTGAATAAGTTTGACAGCTGTCAGATCATTAGTTTGTGAATTATAGCATTTTGAATGAAGAAACTTTTGGTATTGTGAAAAAATGGATAAAAAGGAATTTCATGTGTTGATAAAATATTGCTTTTTGAAGGGACAAAATACAGTTGAAACAAAAACTTGGCTTGATGCCGAGTTTCCGGATACTGCCCCAGGAAAATCAATCATCAAGGATTTTTATAATAAGTTTAGACGTGGCGAAATGAGCCCGAAGAGGGTGAACTCAGCGGACGCCCAAAAGAGGTTGTTACCGAGGAAAACAAAAACTATAATAAAATAAAATGATTCTGAATGGCCGTAAATTGAAATTGTATGAAAGAGCAGTCACTCTAAATATATCAACTGAACGTGTATATCATATCATTCGCGAATATTTGGGTATGAGAGAGCTCTGTGCAAAGTGGGTGCCGCGCGAGCTTACTTTTGACCAAAGAAACCACGAGTTGATGATTCGAAGTAGTGTCGTAGATGATTAAGTGAATTCCCCCGAGTATTTGCGTCGATATGCGACAATGGATGAACCCGCTTCAAAGCGTGGGAAAACGAAACAGTCGGCTGGCAAGGTTATGGCGTCTGTATTTTGGAATGCGCATGGAATAATTTTCATTAGCTACCTTGAAAAAGAAAGGACCATCAACAGCTACTATTACATAGCGTTATTGAACCGTTTTAAAGACGAAATCGCTGAAAAACGGCCGCCTTTGAAAAAAAAGAAAGAAAGTGCTGATTCACCAAGACAATTCACTGTGTCAGACGTCAATGAACGATGGCACCGTATTCTCCAGATCTGACCTTCAGCTACTATTTAAGTGACATTACATTGAATTATATGATGAATGATTGAATGATATTACATCAAAGTGACTTTACAAGGAAACACTGCACCATAGGAAACGAGAAGTAAACGTATAAGGTAAATATGCCCTCTAATGAAAGTAAAATGTAATGCATTACTGGTATACAATTGTGAATTACGTGGACTAGACCTCCAGGGGATACCCTTATATTAAAAAAGTGCTTAGAACTCTACCTCAGAGGTGGTTGTAGAAAAAATTTTAAATTAAATATCATAAAACACAACCCAAAGCTACAAACTACTATCACTGTATAATAAATTGCAGTTTAAGTCCTTCAGTTAAAAATGCATTATATATAATTTAATGTTAAAATAAATTTTATTTGATATGAGTTTTGTTCCATTATTATATTTGGATTAAATTTTTATTATGTCGGAGCCAAAATGAACTAGAACTAAGATTTAATGAATGGTTTGAAATTGTTGGTTGAATTGTTTTTGACACACGATGGTTTTTATGGTTACAGGTTTCAGGAATGATAGTGTGCAATTATTTAATGTATTAATACCTCGGCAAAAATTCCAAACAAGTTGTTTTTTATAGTTTATAGTAATTAAGCCGGTTAGAAATGTGGTTAAACCTTGAAAAATGAGAACCGGTGGATATAGCTATACGTATTTTTAATATATTTAATAATATGTTACATAAATATAATATCTATGAAAATGTTCTCTCGATAAATTTGGGTAGCTCTGATTTGTTTATTATGTAAAAGGGTTCCTAATATCTTCATCTTTATTTCAGCTACTAATTAATATGGACCTTTATATTTTACTAGCGACCCGCCCCGGCTTCGCACGGGTGCAATGCTGATACTAAATTAAATACACTACAGAAAAAACATGAACGTTGTATATAAAAACATAGCGGCCCGCTCCGACTTTGCGCGGGCATAAAATATATATGCCTATGTCACTCAATGAAAACATGATTAAAATCGATCCAGTATTTTTGGTTCATTCATTACTGCCCTTGGCCTGCACGCATTAAATTTGGAGTAAAACAATTCCTCTTCCCCTATACTTACTATGAAGATTTCCTGCTATCTTTGGAATATCTAAATTCATACAATTTTTATTACATTACACATTTTTAAACGCAAATTTTAAATTTGTAATATCTCCGAAAATATTTGTTTAATTTACATGCTGTAAGGAACCATATTGATCTACATTAATTGCACACTGTATTTAAGGTACTTAATTCGATAAGGATTATGCCGTATTGCTTAAAATAGCTTCGTAAATAAGCCATTTTCTCACGTAAAAAGTAAACAATAAAAATGGTTAATGTGGGTTATCCCTAAAAGATAAACATATACCATCGCGGACTTTTTTGTAGACCTTTTTATGGTGTATAATACTGTAGTACATTAATTTGATAAATAGGTTAATTTACGACATCACGTTAGAAACCTCTAAAATTAGCAATGTTGCCTTAGTATATTATGTGTGTATTATACATATAAACCTTCCTCTTGAATCACTCTATCTATTGAAAAAAAAACCGCATCAAAATCCGTTGCGTAGTTTTAAAGATTTAAGCGCACATAGGGATATAGGGACAGAAAAGGCGACTTTGTTTTATACTATGTAGTGATATCATGTTTTGAGCTTAGTTTTGCAAATGTTCATTAACTTAAAATATATTCCTACAAGTTTTGAATACCAGCCAGTCAGAAGAAAATGGACTGCAAGTTGCTTTTCAATTATTAATTAATTAATAATTATTAATTATTAATTATTAGGATTAAATTTTCACGAATATGGGGTTTTCTGTACAATCAATAGTTCGATGAATTATACCGATCAGGTTAAAGGCAAATGGTACATGCTTGGTCGAATGAGTATCATCTACTACTATAACCTATTGTCGTCAAGGTTGGACATAAGGTTCACACTCGCTTATCGCAGACTAAGGAATATTTACAAAAATATTGACAAAGTCATTTTGGTTACCACTATCTAACCATTATGTTGGAAAAGATAATCAACTAACTGGTTTCTTGGTAAAACAATGTGATTTTATCAAGATTTTAAAGCACTTTTTTAATGTGTATCTGCATTATTTATTTATTTATTAAATAAAGACTTGTTAAGGAGTGCTAAGTTAAAGTTAAGGAATGTTACATAATACAGTATAGAGTATAAGACAATAGTGTATAAGATAAGAGAGAATACTAATATAAACAAAAAAAATTTATAAATAAAATGCTCCCAAAACCTGGGAAGTCACCAAACGAAATAAAATCCTATAAACCTATATCACTGCTGTTAGTAATAAGGTAATATCTAAAAACTCCTGTTGAAAAGAATAAACTCGATCATAGGGAGAAAAAACCTAATACCGACACATCAGTTTGGGTTTATTAACAAGCATTCGACAATTGACCAGGTCCACATAACAACAGATATTATTGAAAAAGCCTACGAAAGTAAAAAAGTATGCTCAGCTATATTCTTAGATGTAGCACAAGCCTTCGATAAGGTTTGGCATTGTTCAGGCCTTGTTCATAAACTACAGAAAATGCAGTAAAAGAAGCTAAAGTGTACTGGGACCAATGCATTATCTACTCTACACTTGTGATATACCACAAATGGATAATACTACGATGGCTATATTTGCTGATGATACTGCGATTACAGCTGTCGGAGACAATAGTGAAGAAGCCTTTCGAAAACTATAACAGGCAAGTGACAATATATAATTGGACACAAGATTGGAAAATAAAAATTAATGAAAGTAAATCTGTGCATGTGCAGTTCACCTATAAACAGATCGTAAAAGGACCAATAACATAAAATAATACTATCATTCCATACAGCAACAACGCTAAATATTTCAGAATGAATATTGATGCAAAACTTCGCTACATATAAAGAATGGAGCACTCAAATACTATAGGACTGATTACCTACATCGAAACCTTCAGATACCTATAGTAAGTCAAGAAATCAAGAGAATTGCAAGGGAGCATGAGGAAAGACTCTATCCTCATGAGAATATTGAAGTATTGCAGCTTTTGGATACCACCAGAACAGGACACACGCTCGAAAGAATCAAACCATCTGATATTTCGTAATGTTGTGTAGTGAGGTGCATATAATAAAAAATACAGCAGTGACATGTATAAACATTTTTTCACCGGAGACTGAGATAGGACCGACAGGTCCTCCTAGTTACCTAGATTTATGTTATTATAAAGACAAATTGTAGGTTAGCCGGAAACGACTAGTAACAATGTAATGTGTGTAATAATAGGACAATTAATACAAATAATTGGATAAATATGGACAGTCTAAAATACATAAATTAAATAAATTAACAGGTAACGGTACAAAGAAATTAGTGTATAATGTTAATAGCGTTAATTATATGTATTGGAGTATTCCGATGGTTGCCAGATAATTCATCAGCCACTCAAGGTTTTTCAACTGGAGAAGTTGTTCCATGGATCCCTCTAGGCCAAAGAACTGCCTCTGGATAGCGTAACCATGGCACTCGACCAGGACCTGTCTGATGCTCCGTGGGGATCTCCAGTTATTACGGGCGGGTGGGTTTTCTCTCTTAAGAAGAAATTAATGAGTGATACTTAATTTGCGCCTATCAATGTCACGAATGTTAAGATCCTGATAAAAAATTACTTCATTTAGTTTATTATTAGCCATCAAATCCTAGTTTAATTGATCTAATATTATATAAAGTGCCGTATAACGTGAATACAAATGTGGAATGTTTCACGATTTGGCATGCCATTCTTGCGCAATGATCATGCTAATCTCGGAATATATGTAAGTTTCAAATATTTCGAAAAATATTTATGTACAGAGAGTGCATGGCCCAATTTGTTGCCACTGAAGCAAAGTAAAATAAAATAAACTAAGCAGGTACCTTAACTTTGATATTCCATTCCGTTACTAAAATATACTTCAAAATTACAATTTATAGTAATTACAATTACAATTTATAGGAATTACAATTACAATTAACAATACTGGTTATATTTTTTCGTCCAACGGACCTAATAAAAGGTTAAGAAAATTACGATCAAAAGTATATATTTTATTTTTTGTGTTGCTGTTATGAGAGGCTCTGTAAAATTTACTTTTTGGTAGCTTTGTCAAGTAAATTGGCATCTGCATCTTAACATTACAATCATAACGTTTTTCGACTCGATCAATTATGGGAGATTTGATCTCGATGGTATTATTCGTATGGTTCCCAATTGTCGACATTGCTATCATTTGTAGTTTTATATACATATTTTCTTCAATATTCTACCACATTTCATGGCTAGTGTATCTGGAATACTTTCTTCCGATTAACCGAAATTATAACCATGAAATGTAAGATACAAAATCCTAATGAAATAACAGCGTGCCAAAAACTTCAGAAGAATACAAATAATGCAAAGCAGAGGAAACGTTAAGTGACGTCAATAGTTCGTAATGCTTATGATTGGTGTTTGACTAAATATAACCAATGCTTAAATGTTATACTTTTATTTCTATTGAAAACCTATATTTTATAAAAAATAAATCTTCTTTTCGGAATTTATATTATTCTAAGAATATAACTGAAATATGTAGTGAGTGTTAATAAAACTGTATAAATCATATATTGTAAATGTATTTCGCAAATGTAGGTATATAAATGTGTACATAATTATTCCTTAGTTGCAAATTTAGTGCGCGATAACATTCTCTACTCTTATTATTAACAGCTCCAAGAAGAAGTCTAATTGACCTAGGTCGTCAAACAAATTTTCGACGAGCTATCTTATATGCTAACTATACTGATAACCGGTGAGTGAAAATGAACCAATTACCGAGCACTATACAATGAAATTAGGCGATCCTGTAGACGCGGTGCTTCGGTGTGATTTATAAAACAATACAGTTGTTGACCAAACTACTTATAAATACTGTGGTTGTCTTCCAACATGATAATGCTAGACCATATACATCGCAGTTTCGCAAAACTTGAGTGATATTGATTGAAAAGTTTTAATATATATACTCTACAACTTGGACATTGCTTCGCCCGTGTACTATTTGTTCCTGTCACTATAAGACACTTTAAATGGTGTCAATCTGGATTCCGAAGAATCTGGTAGTTCAGTTCAGTTGTTTGTTTTTCACCTAGATATCTCGAAAGCTTTACAGTGAAGGAATTGTGGTTTTATAAAAGCGGTAAAAAGTTCTATAAAAATGGCACATATATCATTGATTACACGATTCTACGAAATTTTTTTTCTTTGCCTTAAAGTTTATTTTATGACTTTCTGCTCAGTTATGAACAAAAGCGAAAAGAAAATACAATTTTTGGGTATAAAGTTTGCTTTTGTAATAGTTACAGCAATAATACTCATATTTGTATTTTTTATAAATTTTAATTATTTTTAATACATTTAAAAATACCGTGCGTTCAGGGTGGCACTAGAATGATAAAGAATGATCAGGTGTTTTGTACAAATCTCGAATACCTTAAAATGTAGTCGCGAAAGTGTAAATATGATGCTGATGAATTTTGTTATATATGTGGGCAATTTATTAAAGTTCGAGAAGTAAAATACGAATTAAGTACATCTCACGTTCTCTGTGAAGTCTACGAAGCATATTTTAACTCTCCTGTTCGAAATCAAGACAACACAACAATTCTAATAATTGTAAAAGATGTTTGGAAGGTAATCAGCTAATTTGAATTAAATGGTGAATTAAATTCAATAGACATATTAAATTCTATTTCTATATTTTAGTTTAACCTCAGAAGTGTTTGAATACTTGAGGAAATTTTTTCCAAAATTATCAGAAGCAAAGGTTACAGTCCGCAAGAGGTCCGCAAATCAGACAGATTTTCGCCGATGAAAGATTTCCAACGCTGCTGAATCGTACTCAAAAATGAGTTGGAACAGTTTCAAAGAAGTCATTTCCAGAAAGAAGAAATCCAGATTTTAGGAAATAACAAAGCGGAAAACTACAAAATGCAAGTTGAAAATATGTTTAAAAAAATTAAGGCCATGGGCTGCAAGATGTTATAAAAAGTTGTGTTACAAAAACAACATGGAAGAGTACGGATAACGTTTTCAGCAGGACATTATGAGCTTCGAACAACGTTATCAAGGCCAATACAATGAACAACGTTATCAAGGCCAATACAATGAAAACATGATGGGAGACTATATTTGTGATTTATTAAGTGATAGTACCTATGAACATAAAAGAAAAAGTAAAAGCGTGCACTTTTAAATTATTTTCTACTTTTTTATAAGTTATTTTGATAGTAAAACTAAATAAAATGTTCATGTAAATTGTTTCATTATCAATTAAAAATTAATAGCACAGATTTTGAAAAATATCATCAAAGCGGTTTCCTAAATAGAAAAACAAACTTTTTCATGTCATATTTTTTTTTCATCTAATGACGGCCTAAAGAATTGGAATTTAATGCTTTAAAGTCAAAGTCAAATTTTGTGTTCACCCGTGTTATTGTTGATTCAGATGTTGATTGTATCAGTGACTGGACTGAAATTCGACCACAATCTATTAAGTAAATGGACTAATTTATACATGATATGTTACTAACACTTGTTTTTGTAATATTTTCAATATAAGATCAGAAACCTATTTCCTACATAATATTAATTGAAATAATAAATATCCGAAGATTTAAGATATTAAAATATATGCAAACTATCTCAAGAACTAACACTTACTAACATTTTTTAAATTGCATTTAATTATATCCAATTTCCATTAACTCTCAATAATCAACAAAGTATTAATGAATGTAAATGACTACGCCACTGAACATTATAACAAAGTTTCATAGGTAATAGTATTTTCAGAAATGTAACAACTTCAGATCATCAAATATAAGTATTCATGATCTTTTTTTACTGTTATGTTATAATCATAAGTATGGAATAATGGAATTATAAATATAATAGTAATATATGTTTGTATATTACAACTAAGAATATATGAATAAAACAATTTTGGAATTGATATTTAATTATAGCATATATATTGTAGCAACCTTGAGGCATGTCGAATTTTACATCGTGGAATAATGGTCTACAAAATACCCAGAAATATAATCCCAGATGTTGAACACGGGCGGGGTGCCAGCAGCGCCAACTAGAACCCGATAACGATTAGCTGGCAACCCCGAGACGTTTATCTGGGATGTTATTGAAGGGTATTTCCATTCCCTCAGTACTATCTATCTTTTGACTATCGTTTGGTTTAGACGTGCCACCATCGAGTGCCCAAGCCTCGTCAACAGGTAACTCCGCTGCCACACGTTTTATCATCTGCATTTTTCACATTTTTTTTATATAGCCAATAAATAACTGTCACATAATGTAAACACCACTATTTCATTTCGTTTTACCTCCATTCACCGAGCCATATCGGTTTACCCTAAAATATTAAAATAATAAAGATCAACATTTGATAACACACATATTTATTTTTTACAATTTGGACATGTATATTAAAGGAATATATTTACAATCATTAATTTAACTATTCATTTTCCAAAACTTAGGTCTATAATTACATATTAAGTAAATAATCAAAATAACTGATACAAGATTCAAAGAATAAAATATTATATATTAACATATATTATTAGCTTAATCATTAAACACCTTAATATTTATCAATGCCCAGAATGTTTGCAAATGTACTGTTAAGAATTTATAAATTCTTCTATTTGTTTTATGTGTTCCACCTATGTAAATATGTAGTCAGTTTTATTTTAAATCCTGCATATTTTCATTATTTTATGTATTCATATAGTGTTTATCTTTTATCCATATTTCTCACATAAAATATATATTACACAAAATTAATACATGAGGCTGATTAAAAGAACAACGTCTTTATATACATTTTAAAATAAAATTGCATTGTTCTTTGCTTATTTATTTCACTCTCGATCTAGCCCTTGCAGATAGTTCATCTTTAATTTGCTTCTATGACTTTCATTTATCTATTGTTTTCTACTTTGGCTTATGTCCGATGAATTCCAATTAAAATTGTATTAAACTATTTTATAACTGTTTATATTCTATGCAATATTCATATAAACTCTTGATTCACAAATTAACGTATTTATTACCCACAATATTTGGTTAGTGCTTTATTAAATAATGTATTATTAATGAAATCTGAAATTAATCAGAATTCCATACCACCAAAATTTATAGAATAATCTTAACAACCTTTAGAATTGTCTTTAGTACAATAATGTGCTATGTCTCTAGAACTATATCATTTAATAACAGTCCTTATGCAAAAACAATTTACCTTTATTTTTCTTCACCAGATATCAGATTAAATCAATATTGTGATTTCGAAAATCTAAATATCGTGTAAGCAAATAAAATAGATGATTCCCTGTTATTCTTGAATTCTATTAATCTATATTGGGACGAAGTGGGTACATTAATTTATTTTCTGTATAAAAAATGTAAAATATTACTTTACCTGACTGTAGTATTCTTAATCGTTTTTTATCCAAACTTGTCATAACTCTATAATAATACCAACATCACGGGAATAACCGAAAGTAACACAAAAGAGTGTTTACGGTATAACTTCGTTTAATAATATTTTCAATCGCTTACTTTCCGTTTTAATATCGTTTCAAATGTAACAAACAAATACTCACTCAATTTTAACCAATACTATTTTATAAACATAAAAAAGCCTTTAATCCCAGCGAGATTCGGTCTTAGTACGTTATTGTCGATAAGCTAAACTCTTAATCCGTTTTTCGTTTTATTGGAATATATTGATTTGTAGCGCATATTACATAAAAATATTAGTAATATTACACTTAATATATAGATAAATTCGTTTTGACAAATATGAAAAGAGAAACCAAACACCAAATTGCTTTTATCCCAACTCATTAAAATATTTGGGAATTCCGTTTTATATGTCATGGATGTCTAAAAAAAGTATTAATTAATTGAGAAGCGTTCATAGTAGAAATTCCAAGCCGCAGTGCGTTAGTATTATTGTGTCGTAAGCACAGGTTTATATGCTTTATACAGTCATTGTCTGGCTTGCTGCAAACAAAGATATTCTGTTTAGTTTAGTGAGCGTTCTACTGTATATTTTATGCGAGACTAAATAACTTTTTGTAAGTAACTACTAATTTAATTTTATAACATTTCCTTATTTTTAACAAATGGGCTGAAAAGTTCCGAACATAACAAAAAACACAGTTTTTTTTCAAAATTGGCTTTATTCATCAACGTAATCTCCACCAAGAGCCACAAAATCATTCCAGCGCCGCTCTAACATTTCACTTCCACTTTTATAGGACGATTTTTCTTTTGCCTCAAAATAGGCCTGAGTTTCAGCGATAACATCTTCATTCGAGCGAAATTTTTTACCGGTGAGCATTTATTCGAGGTCTGCGAATAGGCAGTAGTCGCTGAGAGACAAATCTGGCGAATACGGTCGATGTGGAAGTAATTTGAAGTCAAATTCTTGTAGTTTTGGCATTGTTTTGCCGCCTTGGACGGGTTCACCAGCTGCTGTCCAATCAGATGACGATCGTTTTGATTCTGGATTAAAGTGATTGATCCATGTTTTATCCATTGTCACATATCGGTGCAAAAATTCCGGTTATGTTTCACTACTGTTCAGAACCATCAACACGTTCTTGATTTTGGTGAATAAACCTACTCTGAACAGAGATTTATCATTGTCAAATGCTCATGCAATATAAAACTAACAAATTTTTTTGATATCTTTACTTCGCTTTTCGATAATTCAAAATGTTTTTGTGGATTTTTAAAACGTTTTTTGGTGTTACTACCTCATTTGGACATCCACTGCGTTCTGCATCATCGGTATCTCTACGACCACATTTGAAGTCAGCAAACCAACGATTCATTGTTGTTTTTGGCTGAGCGGAGTCCTCATATCACTTTTCAAGGTACTGCTTCGCTTGAACGGTATTTTTTCTCATCAAGAAGCAACGCAAAATTAAAACATGAAATTATTTGAAAGTATTTGATCAATTGTTCTGAAAATAACAAAAGTAGTGTCACTCTTAGTACAATAATTCACACACTTAGAGTAGAAAATCATGAAATTTTAAGGGTTTTCTTTTGAAGGTTAGTACTAACGCGGAAGCGGTGAATGCAATTAAGCTAGTGGGATCTATGTGTTAAGCTCGGGACTTTTCAGTCCATGTATTATTTCAAAAAATTATTATCTAGAATATATATTTTTGTTCTATTAATGACTTAATTTAACTATGGTTGATTCAATTTTTGTAGTTTGTTCAGAGGTTATTTTTATTTCTTATAGAGAGAAATTTAAGTTGTCTCTTTTTAGTTATAAAATTTATAAAATATGGTAATATACGTTTTTAATATGCCTCATGATTATATAAAACGTAATATTGTTGTCAACAAAGCGTAAATTCAATTAATTTTAGTGCTTTATTTACTATCATTATAATTGTTGGGTATGGAAGTTATTGTGGTTTTATAAAATATTTTGATAGGTAATCTATACAAACACATAGCTTCCTTCAATTATTACATTATTAGTAACAGTTAATTATATATGTACAAATGTAAAAGTAACTGACTAATACAATTACGAATTACAATTCATAAATAAAGATGAGAAAAAAGTTTATTATTTTAAGCCTATTCCTTGAAAAATGATTCATTGATTTATGTTTATAAAACCACAAAATATCACGCAATTTCCAGTGAGTACCAATTTTTATCAATTAATAACACATTAGATTCTAAATATTCATATGGTATATATGCTAGTAATTACATACATCTTAACACAATATATCTGTTTACTTAATATAGCCACTATTACAGAATCTACAATATATCATTCAATAAGTTTCAGGTCTAAGAAAATATTTTGTGACACTATTTCAACATTGATTCCAATGCATCTTTAACTTCTGATGTGTTTTTTGTTTAGCAATTATTTTTATTTTTGTTAAAGAGCTCCAAAAAATGTTTTAAATCATCTAACAGTTTTTGTTTTTGATCTGACCGGAACCCTGTACATTTAAATAAAGAGTATACCTACCACCATCAAGATAGCACATGAGGTGCGCCCTCACATGTCGCAAAGAATGTATAAAATAACATTCAAATATGTATTGATGACCATATAGTTTATGACACGAAAATATTAAATCATTAAATATTAATTAGCATTAATGAGGGAAAATTGAATTTACTCTAAATTGTATTTAAAATTTAAATAATAAAACAGAAGCTAGTGGGGAGTTTATTTTTCAATTAAAACATTTCAAACATGGTTGACAATTAACAAATGTCCCTTCTTATATTTTGATAGCTAATTTTAATGTTTAAATAACAGAAGTAAATATATTATGCAAGTAAAAATGTTGTATTTAAGTATTATGCATATTTAATAACATTTTATCTAGGATAGCTTATTAATTATATCACAATATAATTTTGTAAATACATATAAGTGCGTACATTATTTGATTACAAATACCACATAGTACCAACAATTGTTAAGGGAATAGAACGGTCCTCCTACTGATGCGATAGGCGCAGGTTCGAATACCTTCGGAGGTATTGTAAATAAATGTTATTTTTTTGTTTCTGATTCTGATTATCAATCCGTAAGTGTGTAAAATCCGACAACGAAAACAGCACAGTCACTTCAGTAACCTGGGCAATTCTTGTATCTGCATTCGTGTATGTGCTATAAACGGCTGATTCCCAATGACAAAAGAAACGGTCCTTAGAAAACCAAGCGACGACATAATCATTATGACAAGAAATGAATAAGATGCACAAATGTACCAAAGATAGGGAGGAAAAGATTTTTCTAGATAGCTTCGCTATTATTATCATTACTAGTGATCGCCCTCTGGTCGAAATTCGACCACAATGTATTAAGTTTATGTTTATTAAGTTAATGTATCTCTCATAATAGAGTAAAATGACCAAATTAAAAATATGTTACTTAAAAACTTGTTTTCACAGTATTTTCAATATAAGATCAGAAATATATTTGATACGTAACATTAATTAAATTAATAAATGACTGTATATTAACACATATTTTCATTAAATTAAATATAATTTCTATTAATTTTAATTACAAACAAAGTATTAGTAAGTGTAAATTACTACACCACTGAACATTATAAGGAAGTATCACAAGTAAGATTATTTTCAGAACTGTAACAACTTCTAATTTAATTTTTCTACTTTAACTACTATTAATTATTTTTTTGTATTTGTCCTACGTCTTCCATTTATGTAGTTAAATTATGTAGTTAGTTTCATTTTAAATCCCGCATATTTTCTTTATTTTAATTATGTATTCATATAGTCCTCTTCATTTATCCATATTTCTCACTTAAAATATGTGTTATCAAGACAATAAATACACCAGGCTGATAAAAAAATAGTTTATTTAGCTAGATTTTTTAATAATTTATTATTTCATTCTTCGATCTCGTGCTCACAGATAGATCATCTACAGTTGGTCCTCTATGGATTTCATTTATCTATTGCTTTATACTTCGTCTTATGTCCCATATGTCCCAATTCAAATCATATAAAACTATTACTATAAACTAAAACTATATCATAACTGTTAATATTTTTTGCGATATTCCTTATAACTCTTGGTGCACAAATTAACATATTTATTACCTGCAATATTCAGTTAGTGCTTTGTTAAAAATGAATTTACTAATAAAACCTGAATTTAATTAAAAGTCAATGCCACTAAAATTTATAGAAAATTTTAACAACCCTTCTCCAGAACCATATCAATTAATAACAGTCCTAAACCAAAAATATTTTTTAAATTTAAATAAATAATGTGATTTTGAAAATCTAAATATCTTGTTAGCAATGAAATTTGTTAATCTATGTTGTGATACAATTTTCACATATGTCGGGTTTTTCTTTCACAGCTCTATATAATACCTTCCGATGAAACGGGCACATTAATTTATTTTTTCCGCAAAAAATTTAAAATATAGCTTTACCTAACCATATTATTCTTAATGGCTTTTTATCCAAACCTGCCATAACTCTTTAATATTTCGAACAACACGGGAATAACCGAAAGTAACACGAATCACTGCTTAAAATTAATAACTTCGCTTAATAATGTTTTAATCACTCACTTTTCGATTTAAGATCATTTCACAAATAAAAAACAAACATCAACCTAATTTTAACGAACACTATACTTTATTTTATAAACTTAAAAAAAAAACTTTATTCTCAGCGAGATCCGATCCTAGTATATTATTGTCGACGAGCTAATAAACCCTTAGTCCGCAGAGCTAGCCACTTAGTTTGTTTATATATTTTGTGTCACTGATCTGAGGCCAGTCCAGGTTGCTTGATTTAGATGTTTTTCGTTTTATTGGAATATATTTATTTGTAGCGCATATTACAGAAAAATATTAGGCCTAAATATTCTTCCTCGATATAAGCTTTAACTGTACCAAATTTTACGCCTCAGGTGTCCCGATTTCATAAAAAAGGCAGGCTAAATTTTCGCTCACTCTATTAATATATAGATATAAACCCTTATTATTGACAAATACCTGATTCCTCAAGCAGAATCAGTAAAATACCTTGGTACCAGTCTCGATGGTAAGTTAAAGAGAAAACATCAATAAAGACCAATAAACGAACAAACGGTTAGATGGAAAATATTCCCGACTTATGGCAATAAACGAACAAACCAACTAGTAATCCAACGACGCCAAAACAACGTTCTTTCATTAATTATCACTGCTTATCATTACCTAATCAACGAAGAACTACACGATGACCATACTATATGAAGTTTCATAATGTGTAAGTGTTTAATTGTAACTTTAGCTTAGGTAGTCTAATTTAATCTAATTTGGATTAGAGCGGTAACCTTTGGAAAATAAGGAATTTGAACTTTTCGGTCCTGAAACTCAATACGTTTGTTTTGTTTCTATATTTAAAGTAAATATTTTTACCGCAAATTCCATAAAAAGTATGTCATAATAACAAATTTCTGTAAAATTATATATATATATATATATATATATATATATATATATATATATATATATATATATATATATATATATATATATATATAACTAAGATGTCCTATAGATTTAAAAAATGTTTTTTTAAAAAATGATTTGTAAAATGTTTGTTTTTATACTTCCGAGCTTCTAGTAACCAAAATACATAATGAAAAAATGGTTACGATTGGGCCTATTTAATTTATCCATTATATGTCTCTATGTTTTGTGTTTCTACTAGAATTTCTAGAATTAAAAGTTAATAATGTTCTTTTCTTTTTTTAAAGATCGGGTAAAGCTATGGATCCCCTACAGCTTCTACGGAGAGAAATGCAATTGCTAACATTGTTATTTTTAATTTTACATTCGACGGTTGGTTTCTATTGCTACAAAAAATGCAGTTGTTCTAGAAAACTATACAGTTCCCGAAAATATAGTTCATATAATAAAAATTTGAAATATCTTGATATTCGTATTGACAAAAGTGGTATTGAAATAAACTGCAGAAATGTTCCTCAGATGTTTGTACCGAACGTTGTGTCTTTCGATGCGAATTACCTGACAAGTATTGATGATAGCTCATCTTTGACAATGGAGGAAATGATCAGAAGATGTCAAAAAACGATGTACAGACATATTAAGTACAGCTTGAATACTGACAAGCTTCGAAGAATAATGTTATCAAATAGATTACTAACGATTTATCCAAATATAACTTATCTGAATATTGAAAACAACATATTGTACCCAATAAATAAAAAGAATATCCTGAATATGGAAAAAAACTTTTTTTGGAATATTAAAAAAATGAAAGCCTTGAGTTTAACAAATTTTAACATTAAAATGAAAGATTTTAAACAGCTTACAGAGACACTTGAACATATAGATCTGTCTTCGAATAACCTATTGGAAATTGATGATGGTATATTTAACACCACCAGAGAACTAAAAGTTGTTAAACTAAACAATAATAAAATATTAAATTTGGATCGATCACAAATAACAAATTTAAGAAATATAACTTATTTTGATTTGAGTCAAAACCGAATTAATATTATCAGCAAACGGACCTTCATTGATTTTTCGAACCTTAGATATCTTAATATCAGTTTCAATAATCTATATGAGATTCAGCATGAAGGTTTCTTGAAAATGAATCACTTGGAAACTTTAGATTTATCTAATAATGAAAATCTTACTCTACAGGGACACATTTTTAAAGGGTTGAGTGAGTTAAAATATTTGAATATTAGCCAGTGCAATTTGAATAAATTGCCATCAGATTTGTTTCAAGATACAGTAAATCTTCAACATTTAAATATTTCTAGAAATATATTAACATCTATAGAGAACAAGACATTTGGTAATCTGAGATTTATGAATACTTTGGATTTAAGCTTCAACAAACTTCAGTTTTTACCGAATGAGATCTTCATTAACACGACGAGTATCAGAGAGATTTACATCAATAACAATAAATTTATGAAGCTTAGTCTACAATTATTCTCCTCAGCTACATTTTTGAAGATAATTGACGCTGGTAGTAATGCTATAGAACAAATTGGAGAGTCAAATGTTCGTATAAGAGGCAATGAATTTATATTAAGGAATAATCGAATTAAAGCTTTTTCGGAACTTTTGTACATTAATGTAATGATGTCAATATTGGATTTATCTAACAATTACATTCAGGAAGTTGTATTGGTAAGTAAGTTCTGTAAATGTTTTCCGCAAAAGTCATTAAATATGATAAAATTGATATTTCGGTTAAAAAGTTTATAATCCAGAACTTAATTTAATTATTATTTTATTTTATTCTAAAAACTATTCTTTTATGATTTATGTAATAATATATTTTAATTAACAATAATATATAATTTAATTTATAATACACAAAATTATGATATAGCGCACTTTTAACACTTAAGTAAGGTTTATACGCTTTATACAGTCATTGTCTGGCTTGCTGCAAACAAAGATATTCTGTTTAGTTTAGTGGGCGTTCTACTGTATATTTTATGCGAGACTGAATTACTTGTTGTAAGTAACTATTAATTTAATTTTATAACATTTCCTTATTTTTAACACATGGGCCGAAAAGTCCCGGACATAACAAAGAAAACGCAGTTCAATTTCAAAATTGGCTTTAATTGGCCGTCTTGCGAGATACACATAATTATGACATAGCGCACTTTTAACACTTGGGCTGAAAAGCTCCGGGCGTTACAAAGGAAACTCGTTTTATTGTTAAATATTGGCTTTATTCATCAACAAAAATTCCAGTTTGTTATGTTTAAACATGGTCAAACACTGCTCGGTATCATCAACACGTTCTTCTTTTTGGTCAATAGTGAGCAAACGCGGTACCCACTTTGAACAGAACTTTCTCATAGTCAAAGATTGATACAATATAAAACAAACGTGTTCCTCTAATATCTTTACCATGTTAGCTAATTCAGGAAACTTCACATGTCGATGACCCAAAACGATTTTGTGGATTTGTTTACGTTTTCAGTTGTTACTACATTATTAGGACGTTTACTGCGTTCTGCATCATCGATGTTTCTACGACTTTATTTGAAGTCAGCAAAGTAATGCTTTATTGTGGTTTTTGATGGAGCGTAACCGTTATAATATATTTCAAGCCATTGCATCGCTTGAACGGTGTTTTTCTCATCAAGAAGCAATGTAAAATTAAAGCACGAAATTGTTTTTGATCCATTGTTTTGAAAATAACAAAAGTAGTGTCACTTTTAGCACATACTCATAAACTTATAACTAGAAAGAAAATGAAATTTTAACAGCTTTCTTTTGAAGGTTAGTGCTAAACGGAAAAGCTGCGAATGCAGTAAAATCAGCTCCGTGTACGTGTTAGACCATGGACCAATTTGTAGCCCAGGTGTTAACTGTTTATCCCGTCGTCCTGAATTGGTTTGTAGTCCGCTGCTTTTTTTCCGGTTTGTAGTCAATGCTTCGAAGATGACACGCAGCACTTATCAATACAATTGCTTCAGTTCAAGTTGTTTAGTTAATGGTTTTGTTAATATAGGTCTATCCCGAGTTATCGTTAATCCAAACACTTTTTCAGATATTTAACACTCTCTGCTTGTGGAAGTTCATAATTATTAATCGTTACTGATTACAAGCAGTACGCAAAAATAACTTTACGTTAATAGATTTTGTCTCATCGGAGATGAAGTCGGATGTTTTTGGTTACTGACATTGGTGGATCTTGGTGAGATGATAAAACTGCTACATCGTTAGCATATGTTGCAACAGTATCGTTACTTGAGGTCGGTAGGACAATTTGTTACAAGAGGTGTAATATTGGACCTTGTGAACTTCACTGGGACACACATAAATATATTGGATGTTGTTCAGTTCAGTTGTACGCCTACTTACAACACAATAACCTGTCAATTTATGATATACAGTTTTGGTAGCTGGCAGTTCGGGTAGTTTTGCAAAAAGTGTTAGAATAAGAATAATAAATTTGACCAATATTTTAAAACATGTTTTCTGAAATGAAATGTCTGTAAGTGCTAATTTTATTTTTAACGAAACAAGTAAATCGACCGGAGCAACGTCAAGTGAATATGGTAATTTTTCAATGTTGTTAATTCAACATTTGTTTGTGATAGACATTCGTACTCAATAATAGTCTAGAAAGATGCGTTCTTATGATGATGCAATGTTCAAGAGATTTCTTGCAAATACATTCTACAATATTTTTATTTACTCGGTGTAAGAAATTACATTTAAAACGCCGAAATTAAAATAAATTTTTTGTTGTTTCCTGGTTTCTTAGTTAAAAGCACCAAGAACCAAAGAAAAATCAAGCACTGTTATTAAACTAAATGAGAGATGAATGAATAACATCAATATGGATGTCAAGAGTAAAGAAGCAATCCCATATATTTTTTCCGACTACGGATTTTTGATACTCAAACATATCATTGTTTCATATGAGTAGTTCATTTATATTCAGTTTGAAATTAGTTTGCGAAACATCTTTCAACATTTACTCTTTCATATTTATATTCTTTTCATCTAAATTATACATAAAGATCATAAAAATTATTAAAAAACTCTATTTACTTTCTGATAAGTTTCCTATTTTTAATTTTTCCATTTCTACTTTCGTAGGTATTTTGTAGGTTGGTTTGTGATCGTATGGGAATCTAATGTCACAGGGAACTTCAACAATTTCCAGATTTGTTAGGCCTAGCATTTGCGATTGTACACATCGCTGATACATTTTATAATTTAAAAATAATTTCCTAGTCAAATTTCGTTTTTTATTAATCATCGTCTTTCCCTTCTTGCAGAAATAAAGTATTTTTAAGCAATAACAAATAATTTATATTATAAAATTGTTTCTCAGAATTAGTTATCATCGCAATTGCTCGATATTCACTTTCAACATTTCAAGTAATTTATCTTTTGAGTAATAGTACATTCAATGGTTTTGATGTCGATTTTACGTTGAGCGATTCCTAACTGTCAGTTATCAAATTATATCAATGTCAATCCGCTGTTCATGTGCTATTTATTTGTAGTTGTTTTAATCATGTATATTTAATTATTTTCATTTGTTTACACTTAAATAGTTTATTTATGTAGATGAGTTCGGATTCTGGAAATGAAGTGATCAAACTTTTTAGCTGATGTATTTATAAAAGATATGCTAAGACATTATTTATATTATTTAATTTATTATATTTTAGAATAGGACTATAATAGCTGATGACGCCAATATGTCAATAAGCTTAGTCGATAATCAAATCAAAAATATGGACATTAAAGGCATTTCAAGGGGACATAATTGGTCAATTTATTTAGATACTGAAAACAACTACATTCAATGTAATTGTAAATCCTTTGATGTAGGCGTTGTTGATGACAAATCTTCATCAAAATCCTCCTTTATTATCAGTGCTACAGATACCATCTGCATAAATCAGGAAGAGATATGTGACATTTTTAATATACTAAATTGTCCAATCCAGTGCAACTGCAGTTATGTATCGAGCGATATGTCGATAATAGTTGACTGTTCCTCAAGAAATTTGACAAAATATCCAGTACTATCAGACATACAAATCGATAATCTACGCTATACATTCAATAAAATTGTTGTGTTATTGAACGATAATCACTTGGATTTAGACATGCAGGAAAATTTAGGCAGTTATCACAATGTGTCTGTTTTAGATTTGTCCAACAATAAAATTACGGATTTAAAATGGACCCCACCTGATGTTATTGTAAGTATAACCATTTTTAAATTATTGTTTAGATAATAAGTAACATTTGGACTTATTCATTTAAGTCAAGGCTTTTATTAAGGAAAACTGATACAAAATGTAATCATCAATCATTCCGACAACATAGCGATACCGTGTGGAAAGTATGATGTTGGTTTCGAAGCGATCAAATCATTGATAAGTTTTCGCAGGCCAGAATTTAGAAATGATGTATCAACCAAGCCATGCTGCATTGATCTGAACAAGTAATAATCAGGAAGCGGTATTACTGGTGAGCACGCTCGGTATGGTAGAAGTTTACAGTGGAGTTGTAACAATATATTCTTCGTAACTTAGTGGAGATGATTTTGTACCTGTCTCTTACTTCTTCTGTTTTTTATTGAGCGACAAAACGTCTTTAAATTTGTTTAATAAACATTGGTAGACATGTGCAGTAAAAATTGCATTCGCTATCGTATACACAGTATACTGCCATGATTATTTCATTGGCCCCGATGTGGAACTTTTTTCGGGTTTTTAAATTAAGATTGTGGTATTAGATCCATTTTTCAATTCAAACAAAAGCAAGGAATATCGAAAAATTAGTTCTATTTAAAGCTTTCCATAATTAGCATCTCTATACGGTGAAAACTCAATAATACTTTGTAGAAAATTGTCGCTTTATTAACCGATTTTTTAATATATGTTCACCGATTTCTCCGTAAATTATGGACAAATTTTCAAAATTCTTTACTGTTCGAAAGAATGCACTTCCCAGGTGGTCCCATTGGAACCAAGTCAGGATCTGATGGCGGAATCTGGCGAAATCGAGGGAAATCCTCAAATTTAAAAGGTATTTGCTTAAAGGTTTCACTTATTTGTTTATCTAAAATATGCTGAACCGATGTGACGGAAAATCGGAAATAGTTCAGTGGAAACCCATTTAGTTGGCTTATTAAGCACTAACTATTGTATATGAAAAGTCGGAGAAGTAGTACAGGAAATTATTTCTATCGTGTAATGGTTCACACGCAGAGGTCGACGGTTCGATTTCCGACGGGGATAACAACCTTTTATTGTTAGAGTTTCGTTAGAACATTTGTGAAACTACTTCTCCATTCATATTTTTCCGCATGCCGCACCTTCACTTGATCTACCCATTGTAAAATTTAATAAAATAGCTGCGCAATTTATAGAGTAAATATCCATCACTAAAAAGAGAAAATTAATATATTTTTAAAAAAATCAACCGACTTAAATACCGTAAAAAATAATCAAATTTAGATTTTTAAGACAAAAAACAATTAAAATAGTATTAACCTATCTACTACACGTATTTTATACTCTACTGTATATATATGCATACAATTATGCTTAATATTTACCTAAACCTATTTATCTATTTACAATATTATTACAGCTATTGATCAGCCTTTTTCAGATCAGATTATTGCCAAGCGGTCAGTTTGAAGTTTATATGTTAAAAATTTAGATTTGATTATTTATTACTTTTTACTGAGTACCTATTTTTCGGTCCGTTCAATATATTTGTTAAAAATATTTTATGTATATTACAGTAAATGCTATCGAAATTAACATTTATTGTCATTAATACTTCGCAATTTAACTTATTGATATAGTTGATTAAAATACATGTATACGACCAATATTACATCTCATATTTATATTATCACATTGTCAGATCATCATGTTAATGTGAAATTTTATTTTTACATTCGTTGTTCTAATTCTAGAAAAAAGAAAAAATAAGTATATGTTTGATTTTACGATACTTATTGTTATAGAATGTTTTTAACTGTTTCATTGTCTATGGAAATAAAGAGTCTTATATGTCGACTTTATAACATATAACATTTGACTATTCGTATTAGAGATAACGCGAAGTCTTAGAATCAATGATAAGATGGTAAGATGTCACGATGGTAATTAATAAATGAAATTTTTTGTTGTCAAATTAAGTGAAATACTCTTAACTCTGAAATGATATTGATGAGAGTCATTCCGGAATATATTTGCATTTTTTCATACATCTTTCATTCGTCTGATTTTGATTTTATACTCTTGTTTTAGACAAATATATTAAATATTTTTTGTAGCCAACTTATACTAGCTATGCTGCTTCTTCATAACTTTAAATGCGTCGTTTGTTTCGTTTATTCGTTGATGCTCAGTGTTCTTCGTTTTGATTTGAAATAACTTGAAACACCGTATTGACAAAAATCTGAAGATTTAATGATTTTTAAAAAATAGTATTTTTACTTGAGTTATGTTTTGAAGATATGTTTCCTTCTATGTTCACTATTTTACCTTTGATAAATTTGATTCATCTGATGAATTGAATCATTGGAAGTAATGGCGGTTGTGGAAATATTTTAAAAATTTTCTTTAGGGCAAAAACCTGTTAGTTAAATAAATAAAATTGGCAAACAAAAAGCTGATTCTAAATATATGCTGCCATTATTTTGTAAAAAATACCAATTATATTATTGCCATCTATTAATTTGTACATGATTTCTAATAGAAAATTCCAAAGTAAATCTTTTTAGCCTTTGTGAAATGATTGCTAAGCGTATTGATAGATTGTTAAAAATAATTGACTTGTATACAAAAATAAACTAACAATACATATGAAATATATCTAATTGAAATGTGTTATTTAAATAAATATAAAAATAACTCTCAGTTCTTGTTACCTCATTGTTCATTATCATTGTTAGTAATTAATATCCAAATGTTACTTAAATCTACAAGATTTCAGAATGATACACTAGATAATATTCGTAAATTTGTAATATGTTGTTATAGGAATTAAATTTAATGGATAATGAATTAAAAACCTTAAATGAAAAAGTAATTGTAGGTTTGGGATTAAATAAGAATTTACGAAAAATTCATCTGGGAAATAATAACTGGATATGCGATGAGAACGCAAAACATTTACAATCATTTTTAATTGAATTCAACAATATCAAGGTAGGTTACATTATTACTTTTATATTAGTAATTTTCGTAAGCATTATTGTTTTATGTGTGTTTGAAATTCTGTGTCAAAAATTATTTCTACGAAATCTAAATAGTCGTTTATTTCGAATGTGTATGCGACTGTGAGTTATCGTATACCCGCTTAAGGATATAAAAAATATAGTGTGTTCAGCTCTTTTCACAAAGAATAAGGAGCAGATATTTAAGCTCTTAATATCTATTTTTAGGTTAATAAGTCAGAAGTTGTATGCAATAAAACTGGAGAATATCTTATTTACACCAACATATTTCCGCAACAGAACAATGTCACAAAAATGGTCTTGCTCGTTACTGCGACAGTATTTTTAGCTCTTTTATCTGCGTTGATGATGGTGTATTATTGGTACGGAGATGCAATCAAGATCTACCTTTACTCAAAGAATATTTGTTTGTGGTGTATAGCTGAGGAAGAATTGGACAAAGAGAAAGAATTTGACATATTTATCAGTTATTCTCACAAGGATGAGAGCTTTGTTCAAAATGAGTTGTTAAAAGGTAAGTCTAGTTTGACCGCTAAATAATCTTAAATATATTTCCTTTATTACATTATTTACTATATTTAGTTTATGTGGTAGAACTGAAGTATTATTTTGAATTGAGTTTATCTAGTTAATTATTATGTACGTTATGTTAGTATTATTGTGATTATGGATCCACATCTTTGACCTCTGCGAAATATTTCTGAGAGTCGTAAATATGACCCAAATCAACATTTAGCGGCGATACAACCTTTTTTTTACATCGAATCTTGTATTATTTGACAAAAGCTCAAAAGATGCCCGTTTTAATTGCTGCTTCAATACTTAAAATCACAAGAAATTTGTTAGTGATGCATCTTAGGTTTTACATATACTTGAGCCTCAACTCAGAATGAAAATCCACTATATGGGTCTTTCAAAAGGAGTTAAATTCGACAACAGTGAGTCGTGCGCGAAGCATTTCGAAGTACTGGTTTCTTCGGAATATCTGGTCACCGTGCCGTTAAAGCAACATAAAAAGGTGAATCCTGAATGTTATACAACGATTTGGTTAGCAGATGTTTCAAAAAAATCATTTCAGAATGATTCAGTGTGTTATGAAATACAAAAAAACTAGCTGGATTAATTAACTAATTCTTTCCTTGTTAGCCACCTCTTAGATAGCTCTCTTACTGGACTGCCATTGGAGCCCTTTTATTTTGTTGCCCATTCACTCTGTGCCTCAGTTTCTCACAACTGACGACTTTCTTGTAAACACTTACTAAACACTAATTATAAGCTAAGTCAACCGAGGCGGTCTTTCATTTAACGAAAATAAAAGTTACAAAGTGAAAGAGAAGAATTTAGAACACCTCGGTTCGATTTATTTAAGGTGGCCTGTCCATGCCTACTCCCCAAGTATACTTCATTTGCCAATCACCTTCTCCTCTAGCCATGGTCAGTTACAAGAGTCTTCAATATTTCAAAGACGCTAGAGGCCAGATCGCGCTTACAAACAGATAAAATACTGACCGACATCTTTAACAACGAGGAATATTTGAATATTATCATGACAACGTAAACTCTCACACATCGGCTGAAACAACTACCTATCATCATGGATGGTATTTCAAAACCAATAAAGCTATTTTCGTTAACAAATTACTGTACATTGGTTCAAAATATAAATAATAACCGTCACATATATTTATATATTTCTAGTGTAACTTTGTATTTTTTTGTTTGAGTTCGTCGTTTCTCACTTTTGTGTGATTTTTATTTATTGTATTATAATTTCAATATTTTATTTTTAATTTACTTCTATTAATTAAATTATTTACTTACTAGTTTTTGCTGCTTTGCTCCTATCTATTAATGTATTAATGCTCCTATACTGCTATGTCCTGAATTAATTTAGTTCCTTGTTATATTATTAACATTGTTTACATTAAATCTTATAGAATTGGAATCAGGAGATATACCATTCAAGATATGTATTCATTACCGTAACTGGCTACCTGGAGAATTTATTAGCAAGCAAATTATTGACTCTGTCCTTAACTCCCGAAGAACCCTTGTTATTCTTTCTAATAACTTTATGGAAAGTGTCTGGGGTAAAATGGAATTTCGCACAGCGCACACGCAAGCTATCAGCGAGGGAAGAGCTAGGGTAATAAGATTCAGCATCACTAAATATCCATGTATATATATAAATTGTTTTTGAACGTTTACAGGTAATAGTGGTACTCTATGGAGATTTGAATGAAGATACCTTGGACGAAGAGATGAAGAATTATTTGAAAACAAATACATATGTTAAATGGGGCGATCCATGGTTTTGGAATAAATTGAAATACGCTTTGCCTCATTCAAAAAGTAGACCTTATTCGAAAACAAATGAAATTAAATCATAACTGTAAAGTAATTACTTCTAGTTAATATAGATCTCATAATGTGATGTATATAATATTTTTTACAAAATATTTTTGTCCAATTTATATTTTATATCTTTATTTTATTTGTTGTTATACACGTGACTCAACATCTAAATATACAGCATGAATTTAAAATTGAATAATAACATTTAATAACATCTAAGATATTTTGTACGTATAAATATGTACGTTTTAATTATAAATGTACATGCATAAATATGAAAAGCCATAAAGCTAATCACCCAATGTTTTAAAATTTTAATACAACGTTGTATTTAAATAGGTATGTGTTCATATTAGATTTCATTGGTTTCGTTTTATTTATTAAAACTGCAACGAATAAAAACATGTTTTTCCATTTTATGTAAATATAATATTGCATAAAAATTGGAGTAACTTTAATATCATGCAATAAAACTAACAAAATAAACAAAATACTTAAAAAACATTTCATGCAAATTATAGTCATTTTAAAATCTTGCAATGAAATTGGTGAAATATACAAACATATTCTTAATTATATTAATTTTGACTAAAATTCGATCTCAGCATGACTTGGAGTCTCTCTCAACTGTTTATATCGTTATAAAATTGTCATTGAATTTACAATTCTTTGAAAATGTGAATCCACCATGGGAAAATTACTACGTAAACGCAACTGTAATTATTATTTAATTATTATTTTAAATTAATACACAATGGCGTGCAGAAACCATACACATGTATTCTGATCTCGAGATAGAAAGGTATTTATCGAGAAAAAATGATACATTATATGACAATATAGTGTCCATAAAATGATATTAATTTGGAAGTTGCTCAGATACATATCTGAGGACTTTATTAATTGTTATAATAATATTAATTGCTTTTAAAATAATATGTATAAAAATGTGCGTTTTAGTTTTTTTTCCATTTCACAGCCACAGTACTGTTATTATGTAGTCAGCAAGCTTACCTTAATAAATTACATAAATATATTTCGAAAGATTTATAGAAAATTTTGGCAGATAACTTATAGTAATTGATTATTGTAATTATGGTAATTAGGTATAGGATTTACTCATACTCTAATACTTGTACGAGTTTTTATAATTAAGTAAATTTCTGATAATAAAGTGAAATTACTGACCATATAAGACTGATGCAGTGACAATATTGATAAAAATAAGCCCAGTTTTTGCAAAAGTACAACAAAGTAAAATGAGAGTGGCCTTTTGACGCTAAATACTCATATTCTGTGTGTAAGTATTATACAATAAAGTCACGAAACTTTTACTTTTAAAATTTCTAAACATTTAAAGTTTTAAAATCCAATTCAACTTAATTATATAACATCGATTATCTTTTTATAAAAATTGGGATATTAAAATGGCGTGTAAGGTTTAGTTCCGCTACAAGCTTACTAATTAAATATTATTATTTATTGTAGACTTTTAATAGTTTATATGGGTTTTTAGATAATAAGACTATGTAATAATATTTAACTATATTATATTTTCATCGCTGTAACACAGTTCATCTTTCTGACATATATATGGGAGTGTGCCTTTACAACCATAATCGTTCCAGCCGTTTGGCTTGGGACTGTAAGTAGGCATTCCTAGTTGAATGCAGTTTTCACCTTCTCTTTTATTATATTCCGTTTTAGCATTATCTGGTTGCCCAGATAACCAATTTGTATAAATCACTTTCCTACCCGTGGTAGCCCAGTAGTAACTGCCATCACCTAAATTTGTACCGGCAAGCCAGTATCCATCTGAAAATTAATACGAATTAATGAACATAATTCTCTTTAAGAAAAATATTGAATATGCAACAGTGAAGATATAATACAAGTCAATACTCATAACGTTTTAAAAAATGTTCTCTATTTTATATATGGCCCATACATTAATTTCTACTACAGATGGTGTTACTGTGAATTAAATCGCATCGAGTATATTTGTAACCAATTTCATGTCGAAGTCTCAGTGATAGGCTTCACTTTCCAGAATATGTGATTTATTTAAAATGTGAACAAATTTTTTTTTGAGTGCGTTAAACATTTTTTAATTTGTATCGAGTAAATTGTATTTGCGGCAAATCTACTTTTTTCCCTCTATTTGAAGGAAAAGGTTGCTAAAGTTGATCGAACGCTGTGTGAAGATGTGGATCTATATCAATACGTGAACACTAGTTTCGATATTTCAAAAGTGGGTATTTGGACACCGAAAACAATGAGCGTTCTGGATAGCCAAAGAGATTTGAAGGCCAGGATTTAAATATATTATATATACTCGATATATAGTATATATTATATATACTATATTATATACTCGATGAAACCATATATGGGGATCGCTATCGATTACAATTAATGCTCGTTTGAGCTGAGCACTGTGCGAAAAATGTTCAGAATATGAGCAGAGACCAAAAATTTCTAGTCTTCAGAATGACAACGCTCGACCACATGTTGCAAAACCGATAAAAACATAGTTGGATACATTAAAATGGGAAGTACTACCCATCCGCCGTAGTTCCCCGGACCTTGCTCCTTCTGATCATTTCTTGTTTCGACATATGAGTCAAGTTGTTCGACCTGTCTGAGCAGCGCCTCACTCCTTAACAAGAAATTAAAAAAAAGGGTCGATTCGTGGATAGTCTCAAAATATACAATTTAGTGATAGAATCCGTAAATTTCCTGAAAAATTGGAAAGGGCAGCCGCTATCGATGGGCAACACATCATTGGCACAGTTATTTATTAAGTACTTTTAGTCCATTTCGACTCTAATTTCTTGAGGTTTTCAAATAGCCACTGTAGTCAAATATTGACTTTATAGTTAGAGACAAAGCAATTCAGAGTACAATTCATTCAGTCATATTCATCGACTTGATGACGATGATGTGCTTTCTTACGAAAATAACAAAAATCGTTTTACTAAATCTACTGTACATTTTATTCTAAACTTTGTTAATAGGTGTTTTTTAATTAGGACTACTTAGGATCTTGGCTTGTAATACTTACATACATATATTTAAAATGAATTTTTCAAATTATAGGTTCAGATATTTGCACTTAAAAATGGAAATGCCTAGGACTTTAACTCAATATTTTTACTCAATCAAATTTATTAGATAACAAATCGAAGTAAATATAAAATTGATTGTTGATGCAACAATCAATTTTAAATCTACTTCGTCATATGAAATTTGAATGTGTGGTAGAGATATTTGTCTAATATGTCACGCATATGTGGTTCCGAATTCGTATAGATATCATTGTCCATGTTTTACACAACTTTCACAAAGCTTTAAATATTATGAACCTATGAAACGTGTAGGTTAAATAAAAACTTATATTTAAAATTATTTTATTTTATGTGAAAGAAGTGGTAACTTGTTGGAAAGCTATACAGACAATACTGACATTCAACTTTATTTAAATAAAAACAAAACATTTAATTCTAAACACTTTACTTATGGTATCGTACAGTCAGATGCAAATAGACAGTTTTTGTTCGAACAAACAGTGGCTATATTAATATTTTCATGTAATCAACTCAACAACCTTCGTCTACCAATATGTCTCAAATGATTTTTAACGGCACTATTTTATCTAAATTACCCAGGCATATGTATTGAATGGTTTCCTAATTCCAACAGTCTACGGGTGAGCAAATATGGCATTTCAATGCGCCTTTGGCAACTGTATAACATGAACTGCAAATTTTTGCCTAATTTGCAGTAGACTAGGTTAATTCACAATAGCGTCAGGTCGCTGCTTTGTCTTTTGTTGTTTGATCTCCCGATGCTTGTGTCAGAATCCACGGACTGGAGCTGTTTTTCAAAGCATAGATGTTTTCTAATACTAATACTCAAGGTTAGGGGAGTTTGAGCGCCTTTAATCTAGTTCCAGGGCCTTTATATCTTGAACTCATATACTTTTGCCATAATTTGACTAAAAACTGTCTCAAGGAATGCTTCGATCAACTGGGAAATTATTGCTAACCCAACATAATCCCGTCTTATTTTCTAGGCTGCAAGTTGATTTCGGTAAATTGAGTGACTTCAAAAGAGAATAGTTTTATCATTCCCTGTAGTCATACCGAATACATCAGTTATGCAGCATGTAGTGGAAAGAAGTGGCGATTTATTCTTATTATATAGAATTGAGAATGAGATACTTATACTCATTGAAATAATTATGATCTAACAGCACTTTTTTCAATAAAATACTATAGCTATATCTTTTTTATTAAGTTAATTTAACACATTTTATATAAAATCCTTAATACTTACATGTATAACCATTATCTTTTAAGAATTTATCTAGTGCCTTACTCTCTTCCTCAGAATTAACACTTGCCAATTCCATACCAGCATTCTTGCAGTTAATTAATGCTTGAAACCAACTTACCTGTAAATATATGTATGGTATTATAAGTGATAATTTTATATAGTGATACATATATATATATATATATATATATATATATATATATATATATATATACATATATATAATACTGAAACAAGTATTTTTCAGAGATATGTCGAATAGAAAAACTATTATCTGCCTGGTTAAAAATTTTAAAAAATTTAAAAACTTGAAAATATTTAAAACAAATTTAGCGTCACTCTATTTATTCTATTAACAATTTATAGCGATGTAAAAATATGACATGTTAAGTAGATATGATTTAGGTTTTGAACTACTTTAATCAATACTTACAGGTTCATTAACTACAATGTATTTTTCACAAACACAGTTCTGAAATATTATATAAAACAGAATAAAATTTACATAAAACGCGGACATGATCTTTTGCTAGCTGATTACAAGTGAAAATAACAGCTGGGTGAATAAGATAAAGATATTCTCACTCTACTCGTACGTGTTTTGTTGCGGTTGTTTCAGGAAAATCCAGTTAGCAAATTAATTGAAATATTTATAGATGCATAATTGATACCCAATATCTTGACCATTTTGAATTAAATAAATTCATACATTCTCTGTAACAGGAAAATACCATGTGATGTTTCGTTTTAGTTTTTTGATCAAATTTTAATTCGAATACCTGGATTGTTTTGACGTAACTAATATAAGTACGGAAATATCAATACATTAAATATTATTAGCTAATTAATAAGACTTTTAGAGCCAAGGGTAATTTCTCGTTGCTCTTTGAGAAAGTTAATATTTTATTTACAAGAAAACAGGATAATATATATTGCTGAAGGAATTTAATTAGTACTTGCATTTTCTTGTAGTTGTGGTATAATTTGAAATTCATGTTGTATGGTAAAGGCTTCTATGTTTGATGTTTTTTTTTTTGTAAAACATTGTTACATATATTTTTATAGTAAATGTTGTTGAAGTTTATTGAAAAAAAAATTAAAAACGGATATAGTTTTCATATGTTATATTTAATATCTTTTTACTTCAGTATATTCCCATTTCCATTATTCGGTTGATGTAATTTTTTATTTGTTAAACATAATAATTTCAGAGTTTCCATTACTTTTTAAATATTAAAATTATATTCGCTGCTACATTCATTTTTCATAAATTTAAAGCAACACTGAAGTATAACATTAATTAGCACTGCCATTTGCCCATTCAAATTGATTTAAAATAAATTGATGTAAACAATTATTTCCGTGAAGGAATTCGTACATTTTCGTCTGATATTAGGTATAGAAAAAACATTTAAACCGCGCAATCGACTGTTTTGCGATTATCGACTGTTTCGACTATTTTCAGTCGATAGTTCCCAACGCTAATCTTACTCATGCTCTTATATTTGTAGGAGCCTTTATAATTGGGTAAACTCAAAATTAATCACGTGAAATTACTGACCAGATACGATGATGAAATTATGATGATGATTAAAATAGGCACATTTTTTGCAAAAGTACAACATAGTAAAATAACATTAGTCTTTCGACGGGGACTAGTCATATTCTGTTTGAAAGTATAGGTATTATTCAATAGGTTTGCGGAAGTATTGCGGAAAAATTGGGTTATTAAAATGGGTTAAAATATTTAATTCCATAATAAGCTTACTAACTTATTGGTATTATTTATTAAAGGTAATTTTAATAGTATATATAGGTTTTTAGATAAAAAACTATGTAATAAAACCAAACTATATTATATTTTCATCGCTATAACAGGTTTCCTCCTTTTGACATATATATGAAAGTTTGCATTCACAGCCCAAATCGTTCCACCCGTTAGGCTTGAGACTGTAAGTAGGCATTCCTAGTTGAATGCAGTGTTCACCTTCTTTGTTGTTATATTCCATTATGGCATTATCTGGTTGTCCAGATAGCCAATTTGTATAAATCACTTTCCTACCAGTGGTAGCCCAGTAGTAACTGCCATCACCTAAATTTGTACCGGCAAGCCAGTATCCATCTGAAAATTAATACATAATTCTCTTTAAGAAAAATATTTAATATGCAATATTGAAAATATAATACAAGTTAATACTCATAATCTTTAAAAAAATTCTGAATTTTATATAAGGCCTATAAATTAATTTTGATTGTTTAACAACACATGGTGTTACTGTGCATTAAATTGTATCAGCCATCCGACTTCATGTTGAAGCATCATTGACGGGCTTCACATTTCAGTATATGTCATTTCTTAGAAGTGTGAATAAAAATTTTTTCAGTGTCTTGAAAATGTCTGAATTTGTGCCGAGTAAATTGTATTTGCGGGAAGCCCGGCCGAAGGTGGTCGAGTGCCGTGTAAAGTTCATGGCAACCATGCTAAATCGATTTCGACATGCACATACTGGTTTCGTGAATTTGCTGGTGAATTTAACACTGTAGACTATTTATACTATAGTGTATGTTCTGGACAGCCAAAGAAATTTGAAGATGAGAATTTGAAGGCGTTACTCGAAGAAACTATCAATGGGGATTGCTATCGCGTACTGTGGGAAAAACGCCCAGAATACGAGCAAAGACACGAACAATGTTATTATTCAGCACGACAACGATCGATCATGTGTTGCAAACCTACTGAAAACATTCTTGCGAACATTATAATGGGAGCTGCTGCCCTATACGTCGTATTCCCCAGATGTTGCTCTTGTCTGGTTATAATTTATTCCGACATATGAGGGAAGAGCAGAGCGTCCGTTCTTATTAAGAAACCAACAGATTCGTGGATAGCCTCAAAATATGTATTCGTTCTTTCGAAATGGAGTCCGTAAATTTTCTCAAATATCGGAAAAGTAGCGGCTATCGATTAACAATACTTTGAATAAAATACATTGTGCGATATTTCATAATAAAGCTTCAAATTTATTCTTTAAGGCTAATTTATAGGTACAATATTACTTTTGGTATCTTACATGTCATTGATTCAGTTATTTATTAAGTATTTTTACTCCAGCTACGCTCCAATTGCTTATACTTTTTTCGTAGAACCCAGGAGCAAACTCTTGAGGTTATCAAATAGCCAACAGTTACTGTGTTCAAATTTTGTATAGTATATAGTTAGAGGCAAAGCAATTCAGAACACTATTCGTTGAATCATTTTCAGTGACTTGTGGTGATGCGCAATGTTTTCAAATAAATATTCAGGTTTAGATATTTGCACTTAAAGCAAAAAGATCTTGACTTATACTAAGTAAAATCTATCATAAATCTTCTTGGTAATATGAAATTTGACTATGTTGTTGAGATATATAGTCTATTCAAAACAGCAGTGAACTCACGTCATCAATATGTGCCTATCGAAAGTTTGTTGGTTGAATTTGTTTTACAGTCAGACAATAACGTCCTTCTCTTTTTACTCTATGAATGCTGACTTAACCACTTGTTTTAAAAAAATTCAAATCGCCGCTTATTATTACTCTGGTTTCCCGAAGACGTTACACAGTCGGAGTCAAAAACTGATTGCGTCTGTATGAGTTATTTCGAACATGAACGAAATAATGGATGCCCACTCTTGCCAGTACAATTTGTTAGAGAGGTAACCATTTTTACTGTTAAATATTAATTACTGCGGTTTTTATTGAAATTATTTTTAGCGTATTGTAGTAGCTGCACTGAATATTAGAGTGGGCATGATCACTAGAATATCTCAAAAAATATAAAACAAAATAATCTCAAATTCGCCAAAAAAACGGTCCTCATACGAAGCGAGTGACGGATCAAGATCAGCTTTGTGTTAGCTCTATCAAAGAACAAATGTATGAAATGTATGAAATGTATAAAAACAGTAACAATTATTTCAGAGAAAATTGTTAGACTGGAAAGTATCCATAAAAAGCTGAAAGATATACAGCTATTTTGAGGAATGTAGAACATCCATTTAGAACAATGTAGAATATTGGGTAAAATAGGATTCAAGTGGTGTAAAGATAACCCACGAAGAGGTTTAATGGAACTTCCAGACATTGCTTTTAAAGGAATATATAGTCTATTCAAAGTCTTTTTAATAATGCATCATGGATATTTGTGACGTTGAAATATTGCAATGTTGCCGTATTAACTCTTGAGTTTTAATTCAGTTTGGCATTTAAAAAAATGTTACCAAATATAATTCATTTTAATATTATACTATATCTAAAATCTACAGTTAATTATACAGCTACAATAATTTATAGGTAAGAGTTAAAACCTCTTATCACAATTGTTTTCAAGAATTTTGCATACGTCTGACAGCTGGTCGCCGTCGGGTTGTCAGATATACGCTAAATTATTCAAAATATTAGTTATAATTTACAGGTTATAAACCGGTAAACATTATTTTTAGCCTTTTGTTTTGATATATTTTAAGTCGCTCCGTAATATATTATATTACTTTGTTTGAAAATTTTATTGAAAATGTTTTTAGTGGGTTGCTGCCGTGCTAAATATTACTGTGGGTACTGTGAATAACATGACTTACAAAATGAACAATATTACATTAGATTCACCCAAGAAAACGCGTCTACATACGAAGAGGGTGACGAATCTAGTGACATAGGCTCTATTCGAGACCAAATATACGAAATGTATAAGAACAGTAAGCGCACAAACTATTTTATCGATATAAACATAATTTAATAAAATTATTTTATAGAAAATTGTCTCTTTGGAAAGAATACATAAAATAATTGGGGACATGCAGCTTTTTAAGTGATGTAAGACATCCTTTTATTCACTCTTACAGGGCATAGGGTTTAAATGGTGTAAAGATAACCCTCGGAGAGGTTTAATGGAATTTCCAGACATTACCTTAAAAATAATTCAATTAGTGGCATAAAATAATATAAGAAACTTGAATATTTCAAAATGGTTCATTGTGGCACTCTTGGCAAGACAGTAACAAAAAAAGTGTAAAGACAATAAAAATTGATGGAAAAACGTAAAAGTTACAATAGCCTTCAATTGGGTTTTGTTGGACATTATATTTATTAATAGTTAATGGCAGATGTATTGCTGATTGAGAAGGATCATCACTAAACCATTCCATCAAAAACTGTTTGGATATGTTGAAGGAAGCATTCTGAACCATAACCACTTCGGTTTGGATGAACTCGATAAGACATGCAAATGAAGTAATTGATAAATGGTGGGATCGTGAACATGTTTTAGATAGATTAGAAATTTAGAAAGTTGAAAACAGTTTAGTGATGATCATCAAAAACTGTTTGGATATGTTGAAGGAAGCATTCTGAACCATAACCACTTCTGTTTGGATGAACTCGATAAGACATACAAAGGAAGTAATTGATAAATGGTGGGATCGTGAACATGTTTTAGACAGATTAGAAATTTAGAAAGTTAGAAACAGTTTAGTGATGGAATTGGACAGTAAATGGAAAAGTGAAAGTGACTGAAGTAAACTTTCAGGATATGTGATAATGTTGTGTAATGCTGGAAATTTCTGACACAGAGTGATGAGAGTGAAAACAACTAAATGTATGCACGTAATTAATTGAATATAACTGTAGAAAATGGTATTGTAGGGCGTGAAATATTTGTGTGCACAGATATGATTATATTTGTTCAAAATTAAACATGAGCATTAGGTTACAACGTATAAGGAGAGAATGAATACTAACTGTTTTGTAGATATAGTAAATGCGTTAGGCAGAATTTACTGATTAATTTTATTAAGAATGGTGTACACAGGTAGCAGAAGGAGAAACAAAATATACAGTGATACCAAGATGACTTGGAACCATTGAAAGAAACAATAACTAAACGAAAAAATAAATATGCTGTCGAATGAAAGTAAAATAAGTTTCTCAGATATACAATTGTTAATTAGGTGGATTAGGCCTCCAGAGAGATAACACTATATAAAAAACGCGCCTAGAAACTCTATCCCATAGATGGTGTGGAAAAGAGTTCAATGTAAACAAAAAAATGTAACCTACAAACTGTGTTCTTAATTATAGTTTTAAGTCCTTCGATAATATATGTATTAGATGTATTATAATGTTAAAATAAATGATATTTGATAACATTTTTGCTTAATCATTTTACTTAGATTAGAATTTTGTTGTATGTCAAACCAAACTGAATTAAAACTCAGAGTTGATACGGCAACATTATAATGTTTAGACGTCACAAATATCCACTACGCATTACTAAAAAATTTTTGAATAGACTATATATATATATTTTTAAAAACATATAACAAAATCAAGGAAGAATTATTATATCAATTTGTATAAATAGATGAGGCATGGATATTTCAGAATGGTACCTTTGGTCAATCGTGATATGATAAATAAGATGATAATAAATATAGTGTAATAACAACAAAAGTTGATGGACAAAGATAAAAGTTGGAATAACTATCGATTAGGTTTTGTTAGTAATAAAATTTATTAACAATTCATTACAGACATATAGTTCTTCATGCTTGAAACAGGAATGGTTTTATTCCTGGTGCAGTAAATCTGAATAAGTCCGAGTATCATGGAGATATGAACCATAATTTGATTTTGCAGTGGTTTGAATATCAGCTTTTAAAGAAGTTCGAGGAACCATCAGTTATTGATATGGATAATTCACCATATCATAGCACACTGGTGGAGAAGAACCTGACAAGTGCATCAACAGAGTTTGCACTTAAGGAATGGCTTAAAGTATATAAAATAAGCTTTGAAGAAGAAACCATGTTAAAGAATGAGCTATTTCAAGTTGTTATTCGGTAAATATAAATGAAGTATTTAATTGCATTATATGTAATTTACTTTTTTAGAAATAAGCCTGAGAAAAGGTACGTGGTAGACCAGATTGCATATTTAATCCAATAGAGTTGATATGTGATATATATATACAAATAATTGTTACAATAGATATTCAGGTCGAGAAGGATATTCAAACCAGAACTGTCTGGAATTATAGAAAGAAGCATTGTCCACAATAACAACTTCGGTTTGGATGAGCTTGATCAGACACATTGACGAAGATCGTAGAATCGTGAGCAAGTTTTTGATAGATTGGAAATTCAATTCCGACAATTACCAAGACAGGGTGATGAAAGAGGAATCTATTAAAGGTCAGTATATAATTAATATACTTTAACTGTAGGAGATTGTATTATAGAATGTGAAAGGTTTATGTTGCATGTGTGTTATTATTCAGAATATACATGAACGTTAAGTTAAAATGTATGAGGAAAGAAATAATACTAACTGTTTTACAAATTTGGCAAATGTATTATAGAGAATGCACTGATTAAATCTAGTTTTATCAAGAAAAATGTATACATATAATAACAGAACAAACTAAGCAGTAATAAAATAATATCAAAATGACTTTACAAGGAAACATGGCGTCGAAGGAAACAAGAATTAAGCGTAAAAGGTAAATATGCTCTTTAATGAAAGTAAAATTACTCAGATATACAATTGTTAGTTAGGTGGATTAGGCCTTCGGAGAGTACCATTACATAAAAAAATGCATCTAAGACTATAGCTATACTAGTGTGGAGTTCAATGTAAAATAATAAAACAACTCTATCCTACAAATTATTATATATGTGTTCTTAATTGTAATTTTAAATTATTCGATAATATAGGCATTAGATGTACTATAATGTTAAAATAGATTGTATTAAATAAAATTTTTGTTTCATTAATTTGGTTAGATTAGAATTTTGTTATATGTCAAAGTCAAAATGCATTAAAATTCAAAGCTTATGCGCCAAAATTCCTTCGTTTAAACGTCCTCTATTCAGATCATGCCAGCTCACTGCTGTTTTTAATAGACTATATATCTATGTTACTATACTATGCGTGCCTAGTTTAGAATATGTGCAGATGTCGTTGTTGGTGCTCCACGCAACTTATACAAAACCTCAAATTTGATCTTATGAAACATTTTATTTTAAAGGAAAGAAGTGGCAACTTGATGGAAAGATATACAGACAGTACTGGCTTTTCAATCTTATTTTAATAAAAAGGAAACCCTTAATTCTAAACACTTTGCTCATGGTATCGGATGTGACTCAGTCGGATGCAAGTAAATTTTTTTCCGAACAATCAGGGACTACATTAATGTTTTCATGTGATCAACTCTACCTTCGTATGTCAATAAGTCTCAGACGATTTTATCTAAATTTCCTAAGTATAACTCCTATGTAATAGCTTCTTATGTTCCGATAGTATACGGCTGAGCAAGTAAGCTATTGCAATGCGGCTTTGGTAACCATACAACATGAACTGCATGCTTCTGCCCAATTTTCAGTAGGCATGAAGTTTATTCTTAGCAGCGCCAGTTCCTTTTTTGTTCTCATTTGTTATATGATCTGCGATTCTTGTGCCTCTTTTCTTGATAAGCAAGTTGATTTCGATTAATTGAGTGGCTTCAAAATAGAAAAGCTTTATCATCTACCTGGAGTCATACCGAATGTATCAGTTTTGAAACATATAGAGGCAAGAAGTGGCGATTTATTCTTGTTATATAGAATTTAGATTGAGGTACTTATGCTTATTGAAATTATTATGATCTAAAATAAGCAAAACATACTTATTCATCTAGAAAACTACGAATATTTAAGTTCGCGCTTGTTGTTTGACACTTGAATATTGAGAACTTAAAAAAACACTCTAACGATATCTTTAATTTCTATTAAGTTAATTTAACATATTTTATATAAAACTCTTAATACTTACATATATAACCATTGTCTGTCAAGTATTTATCTAGTGCCTTGCTTTCTTCCTCCGAATTGACGCTTGCCAATTCCATACCCGCATTCTTGCAGTTAATTAGTGCTTGGAACCAACTTACCTATAAAAGAATGTATTATATAGAATAGAAAAACCATTATCTGGCAGGTTAAATATTTTAAAAAATTAAAAAACTTGAAAATACTTTAAAATAAATTTAGCGACACTTTTATTTATTCTATTAACAATTTATAGCTATGTAAAGAGTATGACATGAGAAATTGTTATGATTTACGTTTTAAACTACTTTAAACAATGCTTACAGGTTCCTTAACTACAATATATTTTTCACAAACACAGTTCTGTACTATTATATAAAACAGAATAAAATTTACATAAAACGCGAACATGATCTTCTGCTAGCTGATTATAAATAAAAATAACTGCTGTGCGACTAAGATAGAGATATTCTCACTGTATTCGTATGTGTTTTGTTGCGGTTGTTTCAGGAAAATCCAGTTACTAAATTAATGAAAATATTTATAGATGTATAATTGATGCTCAATAACTTGATCATTTTGAATTAAATAAATTCATGCATTCTCGGTAACAGGAAAATACCATGAGTTGTTGCGTTTTGGTTATTTAATCAAATTATAATTTGAATACTTGGATGGTTTTAACGTGGTTGATATTTAGTTTGAAATTATAAAACTAGACACTTGCTGTATATAGTAAATTCTAATGTGTGGTAAATAATATTAATGGTAGAACTTATTACACTAAATATGATTAACTAATTAACAAGACTTTGGACAGTTTCTTGTTGGTTCTTGTGAAAGTTAATATTTTATTTACAAAAAGTGGACAATATATATTACACAAATAATATATGTAGTACTTACTTTTTCTTGAAATCGTGGTTTAATTTAAAATTCATGTTGTACGGTAAACGCTTTTATGTTTGTTGTTGTGTTGTAAAACAATGTTACATATATTTTTATAATAAAGGAGAGCGTTTTCTTTTAGAACAATTTTATATTTTTTTTTATATTAAACGTTGTTGTTGAAATGAAAAAAGTATTTAAAACAAAATTATATAAAAACAAATATAATTTACCTACGTTATATTTCATTTCTTTTAAAATTTAAGTAGGGTAAATGGGACTTTCCATTATTGGGCTAATTTTTTTTTTAATTTGTTAAACTTTTTTTTAATATATTTTAAAGTCCCTTTTTACCAACTATGGGTTTATCTGGACCGGGCCTAAAGTTTAACGTAGGCTCCAAACCACAATTCTCAGCATTAAGCCTACCGACTGGCCAGTGACCAATTTTAGAAATCATCCCAGAAGACATCCAGTCTTACCCAGCCTGGTTACAGGCGTGATTGGAATCATTTTCCTTGTCGGATTTTACACTCTGGCCTAGAACAATCACAAATTTTAAACAATCACAAACATACATTTACGACCATGCCCCAGCAGGATTCGAACCCGGGGCTATCGCAACTGTGGGAGGACCGTTCTATCGCCTTTACCACTGCGCCACCAAACCGGTATTTGTTAAACTTAGTAATTGTGAGTTTATAGAGCGTTTCATAAAGGAAAAAATATTCAAATGTTAGATAGTTTTTTAATTTCCCGTTATAGATATTATAGCTTGTCGCGCCCTCTGGTGGATTTAGAAGGTAAAACTTGGTCACAACTTTATACGAGTGTGTATAGATCGCCTTATATGTGTTTTGGTGAAAATAATGTTTTAGCTGAGCAAATCTATCGAAAGTGATTTGCGTGATTTTAGGTGGTGATTCGCAAGACAAGGAACGATATGGCTAGTTAAGTGATTAATAATTTATCAAAGTCCTTGATGAAGAACACTAGGAAGCTATCTAAAAGCCTTGGCATCTATAAAGAAGTAAAGTATCAAAGGTAGAAAAATATTTCCAAACATGTTTACGAAAGTATGTAAAAAACCCTACATTATGTTATATAAAAAATTAATGACAAGATTATGTCGTGTACTCCTCCAGATTTTGCTTCCTCCCACTACCACTAACTGTTCTAAGCATTGATAAGTGCCAGAGCCTGACAAGGTTTTTTTATGGCACGGTTTTTATTTCGAAAAGTGAAAGAACATTACTACCTTCACACGACAATATATTTTTACATATGTTAAGTTGGTTGGCGCCGTAATTAGTAAAGGCGACAGGATGGTCCTCCTACTGTTGCGATAGTATCTGGTTCGAATCCTGCTGGGCCATGATCGTAAATTTATGTTATTAATGTGATTGTTTACCGTTTGTGATTGTCCTTAGGCAAGAATGCAAAATCCTACAAGGAAAATGATCCCATTCATGCCAGTAACCAAACTGAGTATGACCGGATATCTTCTGCGATGATATCTAAGTTGGTCACTCGCTAATCGGTAGGCTTAATGCTGAGGACTCTGGTTTGGAACCCACGTTAAATTATAGGTCCAGTCTAGATAAGCCTTCATAGGTAAAATGGCACGTTAAAATACAAAAAAATATGTTTATTAAAAATATTTTTAATTTCATTTTAAATATATTATTTTTATTTAAGAATGCTTCGTATTATAAACCTAATAAATTTAATTATTCCTTTATTTGATATCTATATGAATCATTTATTCTTATATGTATATTATGATGCATAAACGATTGTTGTGCTATCCTTGGCAGTTAGTTTCCGCACTGTTTACGAGGGACTTGGTGGAAAAACCGCATTAGCGAGAATCATCTAAAATTGTATATATCATCGGAATTTATTATCTTCTTGGTGTAGGTATGTTTGTTAATTTTTCGTTTGTTACAGTCAGCTATTTTAACTTTAGTCACAAGTTTTATTCTTTTGATAAGTTAGTCGATATTATTATTATTTTCTATTTTGTATTTTTCGAAGGTGTTAGTAATCTAAATTAAAATGACCTTGTTCAATATCAGTTTTATGATATGTTTATTTGGTAAGTACAATAGAGTTAAAATATATTGTGTAAATTATGGTGCTTTGGGAAAATTACCTTTTATTTTTATTTATTTTTTACCATTAAATTAATTACCGTTAAACATTACTATGTTTTTGTATGTATTATTTCGAATAGATTGTTATCATTTGCAAATTTTTAATATACGATATATTTATTAATATAAAGGCTCACTAAGGAATTTTTAAAAATTTACTTATACTACGTTCCCATTATGTATGTCATATGTTTGTTTGTTTCATTACATGTTATAATTACAGTTTTAATACTAATATTTGGATATAGTATGATTTTTCTGTATGAGTTATTGTTTCGTTTCGTTTATTACAATTATTATGCGTTATATTTTGTATACAGAAAATAGTTTTTGTGAATTTCATCTGTATTAAAGTGTTTAATTAGTGTTATGTTTGCGAATCTTGTTGTCATATTCTTCATATGATTATGAGTACTTATTCTTATTCTTCACTAAAATTGCAGTACTGTTTATATTGCGTTATGAAGCAGCTTTAATATACTTGAGTTTGAAATGGTATTGGGATTTCTGGACAATGTCGACTTTAATATGTAGCTATTAGGGATGCCGAAATATATCGATATCGATATTTTTGAATAATTAAAAAAAAGTAAAGATATTTTATTAAACATTTAACAAAATGTCGATGTGTTTCTTTATTTTTTATTCTCCGATATATTTTTATATTTTAAAAATATCGAAGCCGATACACCCCATATATTTACAGAACTGATAAACTGTGTTAATTTTATTTTTAAGTCTTAATGATATTTTACATTAGTACAATAAAAAAGGCATTAAAAGTGCAAGTAAAAAGAACATTTAACAGCTGCTTGCAATCAAATATTTGTAGAATTTACGATTTTACTTGAATTTTAAAGCCAAAACAAATAACACGAGCACAATATCTAATTTTGTTTCAACGTTTTTTGGTTTAGTAGTTTCCATATATAAGAAGAATCATCCTGGTTACTTCAGAAGGGCTGGGTATGATCACATTTATGCTGGGATGGTCCTCAAGTTTGTGACCCCCACTTACATGCATATATACCTATAAATGTTAAAGTAACACTTTTTAATGCTCATTTCTTAGAAATTTTTACAAGTATTAATAATATAAATTGTTTTAGGCTTTCATACCAGTGTGTGGTGCCAACAGAATCATTATAGGAATTTAAATATGATCTATCATGTATCTTCGAACGCGGTAAGTAACCACAATAACCTAAATAACCTACATATATTTAAATATTTATCATATATATAATATAATTTATATCCAAGTTCTTAAAATACGCTACTGTTATTTGTTTGAATTTTTGTCAAAACTGAAATTCTTTAACCACTCCAAGTAGGAATAATTTTATTGAAATTAATTTGACCGACAAAAGTTTGAAAATATTGAAACAAAAAATATTATACAATAAAGTATAACCTTAAATATTGTAAATTTGCTCGACTTCCAGAGTTTTTTGTATAGCGGCACTATCACTCCTTCATCAGATCAGATGCCTTTAAAGTATATTAAATTGCAATCATCCTTATATCAATCAATAAAATCAGAACTGGACATTCTTTTTTGAAACTTGGTTTGGTTACTTGCGCATTTATTTGAATCTTTTTTCTGAGTCCTGTAGTTTCAAAAATTCGGCTCCACTTCAATTCAGTGCTAGATACAGCTCATCTGTAGGTGCAAACACAAATATATTTACGTGTAAATGTACCAAAATGACAGTGCCTAAACTTAGAGACTATTAGTTAGTCAACTTGAAATATTGGCAAAATTGGTGATTGTGACCACTTCCGTCTTGATTGCTGCTTGTGATGTTAAGGTTATGGTTATAATGTTCCATCATATTGTACTTATAGTTTAAATTATTTTAATGTGGTGATTTTGATGTCAATAACAAAAAATAGTCTGGAAGACGAGAAAGTCGATAAGAAGACAATCAAGCCCATATGAATATTACTGATACTAGAGACGCCTCCAGCGTCAGGAAAATGAAGGACGTTTTGTGCAAAAAATCCAGTAATAGCGATTAACAGAAGCAAAGTTATATTCTTGCAAGACAAGGTTCGGCCTTTCGTTGCAATTCGAATATCAGAATTACCAAAATGCTAAAAAGGTATAAAAGGTATTGATCAATAATTGGCTCTATCTATTGCTGTAGCAACATGGCGACATTGTGAAATAAGAAAAAGTTGTAGAAAATAACCTAAAATACATGCAAGAACCTGATAATTTTTGGTTTAAATATTGTGTTTTTGCTTTCCTGTTTCTCAAGAAAATGTCTCCTTCACGTTTCAATAATCTGTGCTATATTTCTCAATGTCTCTTAATATGTCTCTTAAATTTTTAGTATTTGCCAATTCTTGTTTAAGTATTGTATGCCTCAGAGTGCCTATTTGAGGGCTTAAAAAAAATTTCGCACGTGAAAATTGATTGGTTTAATGGGCTTCCCACCATAAATGGGTTGGTACAATATACGTCATAGTTATGTCAATATTTTTTAAGTTATTCTTCTACCTTTTGAATACATGTTTGGTAGCAATGCACGAGTTTTACAGAGAAGACAACAAATGGTAGTGGTTCAATATCTATAAAGTGAATACATCAAAGCTTCCCAGCTAATCAGTCTAAACATTTGCCGAGTCACTAAATTAGTGTTTGAGCTATCATTGTGATGAAGACGAAGCCTTTCTTAATGATTTATTGTGGTCGTTTTTTAATAGCCAATTTCAAGCGCGTTATCTATTTGTAATAGAAAGTAAGTTGCTCTTGTTTAAGAATTCCTTTCAAAACCCATCAAATACTTTTCTTGGCGTCAATGGGGACTTTGAAAGAGAATGTAAAGCATAGTCCGGCTTCGACCATTATATTTTTCGTACATAGTTCACACTTTATCAACGGTATTCGTTGAAAAATACCTCTACTTAGTTTCGTTTTAGCAGTGATTCACAAGTGAAAGCTCAGCCCATAACATTTTTCATTGATGGTTCATAATTAATCTAAACTTTTTTGGTACCTAGTCTTTAACCTAGAAAATAGTTTAATACTATAGTCAATATTTAGTTCAGTAGCCATGTCGCGAGATGAGAAATATGTCGGTTTACCTCAATATGTTTAAGAAATGTATCGACTATTGCAATTAAACTAGATGAGACTAAACTGTAGTCAGAATGAAATTCCTCTTTAACATCAAAATTTGCGAAACGAAAAGGAACATTGGCGTTAACTTAAAGACTTATTACAGTGCAATTTCCATATTCAAAGGTCTATAATTTTTAACTGAATAAAATAATACCGCTATATATGAAATGTTTCATGGAAAAATCGAAATTACTCTTTCCCTAACATTAATTTAACATAGATAAAACTTTACTAACCGTAATTATTATCTGAAATTGCTATTTTTTTATTTCAACAGCAAAATTGGTTTCAAGCTTTCATTATGTGCAAAAACGCCGGGATGGATTTAGCCAGCATTACATCCAAAGACCAGCATGATAAGTTAGAAGAGTATTTGAAAAATAATAGCTATAATCGTAAGTAAACGTAATTTTTTTCATAATAGAATGTGATGCTTGAGAAACGATATATGTAAAGATGTTCTGTGTATATATGAGGATGATGATAAATTATGTTATAAAAGGTGTTTTATTTGAGCTATTGAGATTAGGCAAATAAGTAAACTACTTATTTATATACGACACATCTGATTACATGTACACCATATACATGCTGTAAAAACATTATATGAAAACTGCTTAGGTGTAAATAATGCGATGCGTTTTTAGTACTCAGTTTACAGGCAGCTATAGTCTATTCAAAACAGTAGTGATACACGTAATCAATATTTGTCTGTCGAAAGTTGTAAATTAATTTTATAGTCAGACAATATTTCCTTATTATTTTATTCTATTTAAAAAGAGATAGAATGCTTTTTGAGAAGTAAGTAAAAAAAAAGTTTAAAAAATTTAAAAGTTGTCCGTTTGTCAAAAGCTTGTAAAATTCTTCAAAATGTTATAATTACGGGTTATAAACCGGCAGACGTTGTTTTAACGGTTTGTTTGTTGTTAATGAATTTCAAAACGTCGCGGTTTTTATTGAAAATATTTCTTGCGCCTTGTAGCGGCACTGAATATTAGTACGGGCACGGTCACTAAAATATCTCAAAAAATAAAAACAGTATAACCTTAAATTCACCAAAAAGAAACCGTGTATATGCGAAACAGTTGACGAATCCAAATGAGCTTGTTAGCTGCATCAGATATCAAATATTCGAAATGTATAAAAAAAATAAGTAGTTTTTTCAGTCGAAACATAATTTAATACAATTATTTCAGAGAGAAAATTCAAAAGATATACAGCTATTTCAGGAATGTAGAACATCCCTTTATACACTGTTGGATAATATAGGATTTAAGTGGTGGTGATAGGGACAAAGATAACCCACGAAAGGGTTTAATGGAACTTCCAGAGATTGTTTTTAAAATAATACAATTATTAGAAACATATAACAAAATCAAGGAAGAATTATTTTATCAATTTATATACTTAAATGACATGTGAATATATCAGAATGGTATATAGGTCGCTCATTGCAAGATGATAATAAATATAGTATAAAGACCACAAAAGTTGTTGGAATAACTATCGATTAGGTTTTGTTAGTCACAAAATTTATTAATAATTCCTTGGAGATATATAGTTCTTCATGGTGGAAACAGGAATGGTTTTATTACTGGTGCATAATTAGTATCCAAGGGTGCATACCATGGAGAAATATGGAGAAAAACATAACTTGCTTTTCCAGTAGTTTGAATATCAGCTCTTGAAGAACCTGGAGTAATCATCAGTTATTGTTATGTACATTACACCATAGCAGAGTACACTGGTGGAGAAAATTCCAACAAGTGCATCATCAAAGGCTGCAATTAAGGAATAGCTTAAAGTGCATAAAATAAGTTTCGAGGAAACTATGTTAAAGAATTAACTATTTCAAATTGTTACTTGGTAAATATAAATGAAATATTTAATTGCATTTTATGTAAACTACTTTTTTAGAAATAAGGCTGAGAAAAGATACATGGTAGATCAGATTACTGAACGTTTTGGCCACAGAATATTACGTCTTCCTCTCTATCACTGAATATTCAATCCAATTGCGTTGATATGGGGTATTCCAAAGAATTATTACAATAGACATTCAGGTCGAGGAGGATATTCAAACTAGAACCATCTGGAATTATGGAAAGAGGCATTGTCGAAAATAACAGTTACGGTTTGTATCTTGTTTTTGATAGATAGGAAATAAACAGCTTATTTATTAACTTGATTGGTGTTTCTGAAAGTGACAGTGATTGAATAAAAGTTTATGAATGTTGGTTTATGATTCAATGTTGACAATTACCAAGAGACTGTGATGAACGAGGAAACAATTAAAGGTCAGTATACAATTAATATACTTTAATTGTAGGGAATTGTTTATGTAGACTTTATGAGCATGTGTGTTATTGTTCACAATATACATAATTAATTATAATTTTAAGTACTTCGATAATATATGCATTAGATGTACTATAATGTTCAAATAAATTATAATACATAACATTTTTGCTTCATTATTTTATTTAGTTTAGATTATTGTTACAAGTTAAAGCCAAATGTACTAAAATTCAAAGTTGATGCGGCAACATTGCGACATTTTAAAGGGTCACGTGTGTCACTACTGCCTTGAATAGACTATACAAGTGCTAAGTTGCAAAAAGAAGAGGCACGATGACAAGCATAAGACCTGTACGATTCATTGGAAGATTCTAATATGCCCCCATGAAAATATGGGATTATTGACTAAATTTCCATCTCCAACATCGCTGGAGCAATTGAGGGATGTTTTTCTAAAATAATGGGACAGCAGTTCGCTGAAAACCATTCAGGCGCTTTAGGAATGTATTTCGCGAAGTATTACAGTTGGTTTATAAGCAAATGTTGGCTCAGGAACTTGTTAATAAATAAATATAGTGTATATATAATGAACATATTTTATCCATCCTCTCTGTAGTATAATCATAATCTTGTCATACTTTTGATCTGAATCTGGTTATATTAATTGATTAAATTTGATAAATTTGCAATTTTTATTATTGAATTCCTTGATTAATTTTGAAATATTTATTATAAAATAAAGTAACTTGTTAAGTATATTTTGATATAAAATATTTTCGCCTTAAAATAGCACGACAAAAAGTCAAAAATTCATAACACAAACTTGATAAAATCATCACGGGAGATTATTGTGCTATCGTAAATTGGAAGAAATAAGATGATTTCCACAAAGTAACCGAAATAGCATCTAATATCGATTACTAATTTTCCAAAATGGCACCTAATATTCATAAAATAATTATTACAATTAATGAATGAATACAGATGATATTTAAAAATAAAAAAATGCAATGTTTCCGCCCGGGATCGAACCGGGGACCTTCCGCGTGTTAGGCGGATGTGATAACCACAACACCACGGAAACTTGTACATTTATTTAGATTTCACCAGCAAGCCTAATTTTACCTGATCTGCGTTCATGTGTTGACGGCCAAGGTATGTAGACTAAAATGGTGGACTATAAGAAATTGGAAAATGTATTATATATGTAATTATTTTATATATTTTATGGATAATAGTGCATTAACAGACCAACTAGAGGAAAGTTAAAATTTTTGAGTCTTATTGGATACCCAAAGATTTGAATTTGAATTATTTCAACGTTAGTTACATGAAGGATAATTATAATAAGTGATTCAATCATTAACTCATAATTATTAATTAATTAAACATTTCGTGACAATCTACTGTTTGACTTAAAAGTATTAAATTGTAATTTTTAGTTAAGTAAAGCCAAAACAATTTTATAAGGAGAAAAATGAATTGTATTTGATATAAATAAAACGATGACTTGACATATATTAAAAATGGTGGCCAGGTTGAAGGGATTAAACATTTAATTGCTTTGTTACTAGCACTATAGTTTAGATTAGCTCCAAGTAACTATTGTTTAATTGCCTTTGTTTACTGCTGGCTTAAAAGAATTTTCTCCGGAATGATCAACTATATAACGTGTAACACTTCAATTGAAAAATCCGCGGCCTCACACATAGATGGCGTTACTAGAATTAAGTCCGTATATTTTATAGTTAGCCCTAACCCTCAAAAGATGCGTGTATAAATTTGACAACTGTCGGATTATTAGTTTGCGAATTATAGCATTTTAAGTGAAGCAACTTTTGTTATTGTGAAAAAAATGGATAGGTAGGAATTTCGCGTGTTGATAAAATATTGCTTTTCGAAGGGAAAACATATAGTTGAAGCAAAGACTTGGCTTGATGCCGAGACTGCCCCAGGAAAATTAACCATCAATTGGTACGCTAAGTTTAGACGTGGTGAAATGAGCACCGATAACGGTGAACGCAGTGGACGCCCAAAAGTGGTTGTTAACGACGAAAACAACGCACAAAATGATTTTGAATGGCCGTAAATTAAAATTGAATGAATTAGCAGATACTCTAAATATATCAACTGAATGTGTACGTCATATTATTGACGAATATTTGGGTGTGAGAAAGCTATGTGCAAAGTGAGTGCCGCGCGAGCTCACTTTTGATCAAAAACAACGAGTTGATGATTCGGAGCAGTATTTAAAGGTGATCAAGCGTAATAAACCTGAGTTTTTGTGTCGATATGTGAGAATGGATGAAACATGGCTCCATCATTTCACTCAGAAGTTCAATCGACAGTCATCCTAGTGGACTGCACACGATGAACCCGCTTCAAAGCATAGGAAAACGCAACAGTCGACTGGCTAGTTTATGGCGTCTGTATTTTGGGATGCGCATGGAATAATTTTTTTGACTACCGTGAAAAAAAAAGGACCATCAACAGCGACTACTACAAAGCGTTATTGGACCATTTCAAGGACGAAAACGCCGAAAAATGGCCACATTTGAAGAAAAAAAGGTGCTGCTTCACCAAGCCAATGCACCTTGTCACAAGTCAGTGAAAACGATGGCAAAAATCCATGAATTGGGCTTCGAATTGTTTCCTCATCGACCGTATTCTCAACATGTGGCCCCCAGCGACGATTTCCTGTTCTCAGATCTCAAAAGGATGCTCGCTGGGATATTTTTTTGTGTCGAATGAAAACGAGATCGCCGAAACTGAGGTCTATTTTGAAGCAAAAGACCAATAGTACTACAAAAATGGTATAGAAAAGTTTGAGTGTCTCTATAATCAGTGTATCACCTTTTAAGGGAATTATGTTGAATAAAAAGTAATAATTTTGCCAAAAAGATGTGTTTTAACGGGGACTTTTCAATTGGCCTGTTACGTATCTCTCTAAGAACGCATCATAATAAAGAAATAAACTGAACCAAAAACATTGAGGACCTCAAGTTACCATCGTTGCGTGAAAACAATATACACTCTCAGTAAAGACGACAGAGAGTATTTTAGCATGAATGATATGGCAAAAGCTCATGTGGCAAGTAGCACATTAGCTGAACTATAGTTACATGGAAAGTTGGAATATAGCGCAGGTTTTCTTTTTATTTTAATTTTTGTTATAATTTTTTATTTGAAGAATCAATTTCAACTTATCTCAGCGACCTCTCAGGTATATGTTTTAAGCTTTAACACATTAGCAATAACAGAGTTGTTAAAAAATCTTAATCAGTTTCCTATACGAAAATTTTTTACAAATTTTCTGAAAAATTACAGCAACATTTAGTTAGTGACAATTTTGTGTATACTTTGATTAAATTAACATTATAATACTACACTACATTTTGATAGTAATTACACATTGTTATTAAAACCGTAAACCTGTTAAATGCTTCAAAAAGTGTTTCCGCCCGGGGACCTTCCGCGTGTTAGGCGGATGTGATAACCACTACACCACGAAAACTTGGTGGATATTTTATATAAAGTTTTTCAGCAACTTTATTACACATTATTGGCGTTAATATGTCACCGGTTCAGGTGCACAGACTACAAGAAATTGGAGAAAAGACTAGGTATGTAACTATTTTATATATTTTATGAATAATAAAAAGTTAGTAGGCGAATTGGGACAAATTGTACATTTTAGGAGCCCTACTAAAGACACAAATAACTTGAATATTGTTAATTTAAAACTTAATTATATGAATAATAATTTTAAATAAAACTATGGGCTTTCTTTAAACTATTGTTTAAATTAAATAAAAATTAAAATAATTATGGTAAAATGAGTCGTAAACATACTTTTCATTAAATAATACAATATGCTATCTATGTCAAACAAAATAGCTCCTCTAAAGTATCATAAAATTGACACATACCAGATCTTGTAGTGGATATGCTTAGTACAATCTTAATTTTCAAATTAATTTATTATTCGTGTGGTTTCGTTCGCTTCAATCTTGTGTCATTTCGGTTGCTCTGTTTTAAGGCAATATCTCGGAAAGGAAATTAAAGTATATTTTAATGAAGTACTTAGAAGCAATAATGATCCTTATACCTGCTGAATTAAAAGTAGCAGTAAAATAATGTATCGTGTTCGCACTTTGAGTTCAATTGTTGGTTAATTGTAATATATCAGCAATATAATACAGTAAGCACTGTTGAAGGTAAATACATTTGTAGTTTATTTTTAAAATATTTTAATACATATTAACATTTTTGTTAAATTATTTTTAATGGCGAAATTGTTAGATCGAATATAGTATTACGATTTGAAATAAGGGGCTTAATTAAAGAAAATAATATATCACTGACCAAATGAATGAAAAAAAGTACGGAAAACGAATTAATGATTTCAGGTAGATAAATACACACATTCAGCATGAGCATAAAATAATAAGAAAATACAATGATTCCAAATCTATAAATTTTAAAAATTAATAGGATTTTATATGTGGACCTTTTATCGACAATTCAAGTGATTATATATTTTATGGTGAAGTGTTTGTTTTTATAGTAAACATTATTTTATACACGATAAGAAACATAGTTTTGGATGAAATATAAATTCGAATTAAATTGTGCAACCAATTGTAATATTCTGTGAACCTCACGAGGTACAGACTATTTTATATACTAATCGATCAAAAAATCTTCTTACAAAAATAAGTTGTGTGTATTTCTTGCAAGTTTATAGCTTTTTCCGTTAAATCTGTAAAAATTCGCATACTTAGTTCAAAAAGCCGATTTTAAATGAACAGAAGAAATTTTCTAGTCAAAATATTATATTTTAATTATAGTGTGGTTATATAATGCTGAAAGTGTATGTATTAATCCATCCTCATTGAAAAGCCCTATATTTTCTAGGATGTATGATTTAGTGAAAGCTCGAAAAGTATGAATTAGTCTATCGCTAGACCAAGTTAATTTAGGAAAGAGATCAAAATTCTTACAAAGGAAACTTGTTTATTACTGCAACAATATTTTACAATGATGCAGTTAAAAAAATCTAAAACGAAACTCCATCAAAATACAAAAAGTAATGTTTCCGCCCGGGATCGAACCGGGGACCTTCCGCGTGTTAGGCGGATGTGATAACCACTACACCACGGAAACTTGCTCTGACTTTTATTTAAATTTTATGAGCAAGTCTAATTTCACCCGACCTGCTTTCATATGTTTACGGCTAAAGAGTGTAGCCTATTAGAAATTCGAAATTGTATTAGATATGTAATTATTTTATATGTATTATGGATAATAATTGATTAACAGACAAACTACAGGCGAGTTAAAATTTTAGGAGCATTGTTTGATACCCAAAGAACTTTTATATTTTGCAGTTTATTTGTTTTATTATAAACATTAATTACACGAAGGATAATTTGAACAAAAGCTTTGATTTTTCTGTCAACTACACTTATTATTATTATTATATTAAATATTATTTTCGTGTCATGTGTTTCTAGACAAAATTTATTCCACTCAAGCACCATAAAACTAACAGATATATTTCATATTACATATATTTCCATAAAGCAATAATATTCCTTGTACTAGAAAAATCTAAAGTTGTATCTTTAGTTTTAGTCATTTACACTGTTGGCATTTCTTTTATTTTAATTATTTTGTTATATCTAATAAAATGGCAGAATAATTCAGCAATCTTCTTTGCTCGCGATTCTTCTTCGCTTTTTCTTTGATTTTAATTGTTTTATTAATTGTAATATATCAGTAATATAATTTAGTAAACTCCGTTGAAGGTAAAGAAATGCAGAGCTTACATATTTCTTTGTTTTTTTGTTTCTATAAATATTAAACAATATTAAACAACGCACACATTGTGCAATATATATTAAATTATTTGTAATTAAGCAAAGTTGTATTAAAACAAGTACTACCTGATAAAATAATTTTTAAAAACTAGTTAAAATAGATGTTGAGTTGAATATTTTGATATCTTTAAATACATTTTCATGTAAAATAACACTTATATTGTTCGACAAAAAACTTTTTGTTAAATTGAATGGCTTACTACTATTTCTAGACCTATTACTTTAATTATACTCTCGTGCATCGGGTCGTAACTGCCAAGTTGTCCTAAGAAAACCATGTATCGCTGTACCGAATTGTTTTTGGCAAGAAAATTATAATTATTACAAATAAAACTTGTTTGTTATTCCAAAAATATTTTAAAATGATGTAGGGTATTCGTATAAGCAAAATACTATAAAAAAATGTTTCCGCCCGGGATCGAACCGGGGACCTTCCGCGTGTTAGGCGGATGTGATAACCACTACACCACGGAAACTTGCTGCAATTTTAATTTAAATTGAATGAGCAAGTCTAATTTCACCTAACCTGCTTTCACATGTTGACGGCTAAAGTGCGTAGTCTATTAAAAATTCGAAATAGTATTACATATGTAATAATTTTATATGTATTATGGATAATAATTGATTAACAGATAAACTACAGGAAAGTTAAAATTTTAGGAACCTTATTGAATATCCAAAGAGCAGTTTAATTAATTAAAGGAAGGATAATTTTAATAAAAGATTTGATTTTTCTGTCAACTATTCTTTCAGTTAAATAATATAAAATATTATTTTCATGTCATGTATTTTTAAACAAAATTGTTCCACTCGAGCACAATAAAACTAACAAATATATTTCATATTTCAAATACATTTCATATATATCTAAGAAGCAATAATGTTCATTGTACCAGGAAAATGTAAGGTCGTATCTTTAGTTTTAGAGTCATTTACACTGTTGGCATCTTCACTTCACATCACTTTACAGCTTGTGCTTGTTATATCAATGTGAAGTAATTAGAAATCAAGAGATGCATTTGCCTATATTTTATGGTTGAATGAAGAAAAAGGATCATTAAATACCCGTAATTGAAGACAAGTTTTATAGTGAACTTTTTGTTTTCATAAATAGTAAATAATATACGGAGAGATAAAGAATATATATTTGAATTTTTATATTAATTAAAAGTTTAAATTAACCGGATAATATTAATACTATATGTACATATACTATATATATATATATATATATATATATATATATATATATATATATATATATAATATATATCGTATATATATATATATATATATATATATATATATATATATATAGTATATATAGTATATATCGTATATATATATATATATATATATATATATATATATATATATATATATATAGTATATATCGTATATATATATATATATATATATATATATATATATATATATATATATATATATATATATATATATATATATAAGAGAGGTAAAAACTAAATAAAAATAGTAAAAATAAGTGTGAGTTGATTATTTTGTAAGTTTAAATTTTTTTTCCCATAAAGTAATCTTTATTTAGCTCAAGGAATCGATTTTTGTTAAATGGAATGGCCTTATTTATAGACCTACTACTTTAATAATATAATTTTTTATATAACTCGTAACTGATAGGTTGTCTAAAGAAAATCATTAATCGCTAGATTTAATTGTTTTTGACAAAGAGATTAAAATCATTATAAATAAATTTATTAAATTAATTAATTAGTTAGGTTATAAAGTTATTCTAAAACTACTTTAAATTGATCAATGTAGTATATTTTCAGAACAAAACACTATTAAATCCCAAAAAGTAATGTTTTGCCCGTGATTGAACTGGGGACCTTCCATGTATTAGGCGGATGTGATAACCACTACACTTCGGCAGCTTGTTATAAGCCTTATTTATATATCACTAGCAAGTATAAATTAATACAATTTACAATTTACAATTTACTTTCATATCTCACCGCTTAATCTTAACCTTGTTACAGACTACACAATGAACTTAGAAATAGTAAATGGACTAGATATACAATAATTTTATATATTTAATATACAATATTAATAAACCCTATCGAATTTGAATAAAATTATGATTTATATCAGCTTTAATTAACATTAATTAGATTAATAGAGACTTTGATCGTTCTCTCTCCCCTAGGCCTTAATAATAGCCCATGCACGTCTTCAATAGTTACACTGATGGCTTGTAAATATTCCTCGCTGAATTTCTCTCTTTCACAGTGTCTTATGTTTTCACGGATACAGCTTGTATTTGGGAATCCGTAAATAATTTCTATCCGTGAAATGTGTTTCGGATACATCATGATATCAATATTTTGTTCATATAAAAGCATTTTAAGCTCCCTGGTATGTTGCTGGAGTCCATTAGCATTCCAGACGGCTATTTTGTATTTGCTGTTGTGGCGATCAGTTATTAGGCTAGATTGGTAACGACGACGGCTCTAATTTACTAATAGTACTTATAGGTTTTGGCGTTTTCTGCGTATGAGGTCTGACTGTTGGTTACTGCGTGTGCGTATGAGATATGAGGATGTTGTATTGGTGCTTTAGGCGAGTTAGATGATATGGGCTCTTTTGGAGGCTGTAAGTTTCTTTTTTCTCTCAATGCTGGATACAGTTTTTGATGCCACGCTTTATGGACTAGGCATCCCCTATAATTTGCGGGATGGTCATCGTCACAGTTGAGGCATTTTACTTTGTCGTCACGTGTTTTGCGTGTGCAATTATTGCTCGTTATTCTCTCCTGCGCATTTCACGCATCAATACAACTTGCGACAGTATGTTTTGGTGTGCCCATATGCTTGCCATCTGGCGCATTGTGGGATGATTCCTTTTGTGTTTGGTGGCTTACACTTAATGACGTAATGGTCCAAATACTTAATCTCGTAAACATGTTTATTATTTTCTTTTGGCTTCAAATCAATATAAAATATTGGCAGTGGCTCCATTGTTGCACGACATTTTATGTTATGTATATTTACAACTTCGTGGCCTTGTTCAACTAGGGCTGTTTTAATTATGTTTGTATCCGTTGAGCGATGTTGCCCTTTTATGACAATTTTTTTTAATTTTCGGATTTTGGTCGAAAAGTATGATACTGCGTGTTTCTATCGTCCAACTTTTTATTAGAATTTTGATATGTTCAGGGTCAAACATTTGAATCTTTATTGTTTCAGATCGGATTTTTTTTTATTATATAATGATTGGATATTGTCTTGAGCAAGTCATACAGATGTTTAACAACACCTACCTATATACTGTTATTCGGGGTGGTCTGGGAATTGCTTTTGGTTGGTTTTCTTTGTTGTTATGGTTTTATTCTGTCTCTTCTGTTAGGGCACTGAAACGTTTGTATGTTGGGAGCGGTTTTTGAAGCCAATAGTCGCTGATCAACAAACATGAAAAGTGATTTTGTGTTCTGTAAGCACTATTTATAGCACAAAAATCAATTAAGGAAACCAACCAAGGCTTGATAAATACTACGGTGACTTTGCGTCATCCATTTCGGTTGCTAGGAGGTGGTTTACTGAGTTCCGTTGTAATTGCATAAGGGACCCGATATATCAGAAAACGCCAAAAACCAATTAATAACCATAAAAGTGTGTTCCTCCGGGTGAAGGTTCACCAAAGGCCAACTTGGTCATATATTGTTCAGAGTAGTTGAATACATTTTATACTGATTTGAGGCAAAAAAACCCATTTGGTGGGAAAAAATATTAGTCTATTAAAACGACTCATGGGCGCACCTCTTGTGTAGTCACCACGGTAAAAATCGATACATTAGACTAAAATATATATAAAATTATATCAATATATTGGTAAAAATCAAACTGCTATCCCATTCAGTATAATCTCCAGATTCAGCTACCCAGACTATTTTCTACTTTCAAACCTGAAGTAATGGTTCGGTTGTAAAGCACTTGGATGGAATGGAGAGGTCAACATTGAAACAAATGCTTATTTTGAGGGCTTTGAGAAAACCCATTACACCTCTTAATAAGGTTCAATATATTACAACTTAATAAGAGAGACATATCACAGATGACATGTTTTATAGACAAGTTTTGAACAACTCACATTCTGATCATAACCTTTGTTTTCTATAAGATATAGTTTCGAATCAGAGCTCTTCCACCATCAGCTTAATTAACAATAACAGTTAATATCAATTTGGTTCAAATTTGACCATCAACCAATGATATTTTTTGTTAACTTCAAGATATAAACACAAATTTCATATATTAGTTGATTAAATATATTATAGTTTTATATTTTATTCGTTTTGTACATACGTTATGGGGTGGGAAATATAATATTGTTTCAGAGTGGGATTGTATGACCACCATATTAGGATTCAGCCAGAGAGAATAGTATGAAACATACTTTTTGAGAGGCTTGAGAGTTAAAAGGCCATAAACAAAACTATCGCCTTGATTCATTTCATTACAAATGTTTGAATCCATAAATTAGTAGTAAAATAGTAGAGTCAATGTTTTCATTTATATCCCAATCTAGCTGAAATTGTCAGCTGTGAGCAATCATTGCAAATCGAAGTTAGTAGCGTCAGTTTGTTAGTACTAATAATACAAAGAGAGGGTTAAAGACGCAATTACACTAACAGAGTATTGAAGAGGTTCGCTAATACTAACAGAAGAACACAATTTTTTAACAATTGTTGCAAAACAAATCCCATATGATGCGACACGTTTTCTCTGTGATAGATACTGAAGTCTTGAATGTGTTCTTTGCTACTCTTAAAGCCTATTTCAGTTAAATCTGTAAAATGTTGCTTACTCATCTCAACTCGTCGCTTACATGGCTCAACAAGGCTACTTTTACGGAGCGGACGAAATTTATTTGTAATTGAATTGGAAATTATAAAATATTTACATAATTAAAATTCGAAATTTATAAAATAATGAAAGGGACAACCATCGTTCGTTATACCAAATTGATTTGAGAAGAAAAATATAATTTTTACAAATGAAATTTATTTGTTAGCCTAAACATATTTTTCAATGGCTATTCATAGATACTTAAAAAGTAATGTTTCCGCCCGGGATCGAACCGGGGACCTTCCGCGTGTTAGGCGGATGTGATAACCACTACACCACGGAAACTTGCTCTGACTTTTATTTAAATTTAATGAGCAAGTCTAATTTCACCCGACCTGCTTTCATATGTTTACGGCTAAAGAGTGTAGCCTATTAGAAATTCGAAATTGTATTAGATATGTAATTATTTTATATGTATTATGGATAATAATTGATTAACAGACAAACTACAGGCGAGTTAAAATTTTAGGAGCATTGTTTGATACCCAAAGAACTTTTATGTTTTGCAATTTATTTGTTTTATTTGTTTTATTATAAACACTAATTACACGAAGGATAATTTTAACAAAAACTTTGATTTTTCTGCCAACTATACTTTCAGTTAAATAATATTAAATATTATTTTCGTGTCATGTGTTTCTAGACAAAAATTATTCCACTCAAGCACCATAAAACTAACAACTATGTTTCATATTTCATATATTTCCATAAAGCAATAATATTCCTTGTACCAGGAAAATCTAAAGTTGTATCTTTAGTTATACAGTTATTTACACTGTTGGCATCTCTTTTATTTTTATTATTATGTTATGTATAATAAAATAGCAGAATAATTCAGCAATCTTCTTTCCTCGCGATTCTTTTTCCCTTTTTCTTTGATTTTAATTGTTTTGTTAATTGTAATATATCAGTAATATAATTTAGTAAACTCCGTTGAAGGCAAATAAATGCAGAGCTTATATTTTTAAAAATGTTTATGTTTACAATTTAATATCACTTTTCTATTTAGTTTGTTTCTCTTTAGGATGATAATCTCACTTTACTGCTTGTGCTGAACAAGGATCGTTAATTACTGGTAACTGAAAACATTCTTATAGTGATTTTTTGTAATTAAGCAAAGTTGAATAAAAACAAATACTAGCTGATAAAATAATTTTTAGAAACTAGTAAAAATAGATTTTGAGTTGAATATTTTTATATGTTTAAATACATTTTCCTGTAAAATAACACTTATATTGCTCAACAAAAGATTTTTTGTTAAATTGAATGGCTTACTACTATTTGTAGATCTACTACTTTAATTATACTGTATATAGATATATATATATATATATATATATATATATATATATATATATATATTTATATTATATTTTATATATATATATATATATATTTATATTATATTTTATATATATATATATATATATATATATATATATTTATGTATATATATATATATATATATATATATATATATATATATATATATATATATATATATATATATATATATATATATATATACATATATATATATATTCGTATAAGCAAAATACTATCAAAAGTAATGTTTCCGCCCGGGATCGAAGCGGGGACCTTCCGCGTGTTAGGCGGATGTGATAACCACTACACCACGGAAACATATGCTTAAAAAGTTGATCAGCAGGTCTAACGCACCTGACCTGCTTTCATGTCTTGTCGGTCAAGGCGTGTATATCACAGATTATAAGAAATTGGAACTTTGCCTTGATATTACTATTATTACTAATATTACTATATTATTTGCATCAAAAGTATAGTATATTTAATGTATAAGGGTCTTTCTAATTAAACTAAACCATCAACATAATTTATTCATTGAGTAAAAGTTCGTTACTGAAGTAAAATACTCCTAACTTGTTTTTGAACAAATTTTGTATATCTATTACTTTTTTTGTTTATATTATATATAATGCGGTCAAATTACTGGATACAGTATGGAACTTAGAGTGGGTAAGAGTTGGCATTGAGTGGCTCGATTAAAGGAACATATTCTTTTCTCATATGTCGCTGGTATTCATATGCTTTCAGAATATTAAGATGTTTTTAATTTACTTTTCCATCCTTTATGGTCATAAATATCTCTACAAAATTATTTCCTTTTGTTATTTATTATATAATTATTTAAAAATAAAATGGGATTTAAATAAATAATATTGCATAAATTACATGTAATAATCAGATTTATAACCTGTAGGTTTTTTATGTTCACATAGTACATTGTTTGAAAAAAGATCTAAAAGGAACCAAAGAAAGACCTATATTATATTATATTATATTATATTTGAACCCAGAATCTCCTTAATTATTATACAAGTTTGACAAAATCCTTAATTAAACACAATCTGAGAGAGATGGAAGAGAGGTAACTTTTGGATCTACGAATAGTTTAGAAAGACACCATACAGCATATTTTGCTTGCAGGCAATTAAAATAAGAGTTATTATTTATATTGCTACTTATATTTCAAATAAGATTCTGTGGTGTAGTGGTTATCATATCCGCTTCATACGCAGGAAGCACCTGCTTCGATCCCATACGGAAATATTATTTTTGGCCTCAACGCTGCTTTGTATTAAAAGCACATAATCCGTTCTCAGTTTGATAAATGGTATACTAAAATATTTCTATATCGAATGAATATTGAAATTCGTAATCAATAAATACATTCAGGTTGTACAAGAATTTCACCAGAACTGGCCGTGCCATTTAATATCAAGCTTCTGTGGTTTAGTGGCTATCACATTCGCCAAAAATTATTTTTGGTTCTCAACACTGCTTTATATTATCTGCGTACAAACCTATTTCATTCTGCTAATTGGTATATTAAAATATTTCTATATGGGATCCACATTGAAATTCGCAATCAATCCATACATTCAGGTTTAACAGAAATTTCGCTTGAATTGGCCGTGCAATTTAATATCACATTTCTATTGTGTAGTGGTTATAACATCCACTTCACCCACATGAATTACTTGGTTCGATCCCAGACGGAAAGGTTATTTTTGGTTCTCAACACTGCTTTATATTATGTGCGCACAAACCTATTTCATTCTGCTAATTGGTATATTAAAACATTTTTATATGGGATCCATATTGAAATTCGCAATCTATGAATACATTCAGGTTTTACAGAAATTTTGCTAGAATTGGCCGTGCAATTTAGTATCAAGTTTCTGTGGTGTAGTGGTTATCACATCCGCTTCATACGCGGAAGGTCCCTGGTTCGAACCCAGGCGGAAACATTATTTTTGGTTCTCAACACTGCTTTACATTTTATGCCCACAGACCTATCCCATTTTGCTAAATTAAAAATATTTTAATATATTTATAAAACAATACATGCATTCAAGTTTTACAGAAAGATCGCCAAAATATGCCGTGCTACTTAATATCAAGTTTCTGTGGTTTAGTTGTTACCACATCCGCCCCACACGTGGAAGATCCCTGGTTCGATCCCAGGCGGAAACATTATTTTTGGTTCTCAACGCCGATTTATATTATCTGCGCACAAACCTATTTCATTTTTCTAATTGGTATTTTGAAATACTTCTGTATGGGATATTTATCGAAATTCGTAACCAATGCATACATTCAGAAGAGACTGAAATTTGGCTTGCTTTGTTTGTGCTATTTAATATCAAGTTTCTGTGGTGTAGTGGTTATCACATCCGTCTCAGACGCGGAAGATCCCTGGTTCGATCCCGGGCGGGAACACTATTTTTGGTTCTCAACACTGTTTTATATTATGTGCTAACAAACCTATTTCATTCTGCTAATTGGTATATTAAAATATTTCTGTATGGGATCCATATTGAAATTCTCAATCATTACATACATTCAGATTTTACAGAAATTTCGCTAGAATTGGCCGTGCTATTTAATATAAAGTTTCTGTGGTGTCGTGGTTATCACATCCGCCTCACACGCAGAAGGTCCTTGGTTCAATCCCAGGCGGAAACATTATTTTTGGTTCTCAACACTATTTTTTATTATATGCCCACAGACCTATCTCATTGTGCTAAATGTTATATTAAATTATTTCTAAAATAATACATACATTCAAGTTTTACAGAAGGATCGCCAGAATATGCCGTGCAATTTAATATCAAGTTTCTGTGGTGTTGTTGTTACCACATCCGCCTCACACGTGGAAGATCCCTGGTTCGATCCCAGGCGGTAAAACTATTTTTGGTACTCAACACTGCTTTAAATTATATACGCACAAAGCTATTTCATTTTTCTAACTTGAATTATAACTGGAAATACTATTTTTAGTCCTCAACACTGTTTTATATTATCTGCGCACAAATCTATTTTATTTTACTAATGGCTATATTAAAATATTTCTGTATGGGATCCTTATTTAAATTCGTGATCAATACATACATTCAGGTTGTACAGAAATATCGCTAGGATTGGGGGTACTATGTAATATCAAATTCCTGTGGTTCGATACCAGAGAGAAACACTATTTTTAGTTGTCGAAACTGCTTTATATTATTTGCGCACAAATCTATTTCCTTTTGCTAATTGGTATATTAAAATATTTCTGTATGGGATCCATATTTAAATTCGTAATCGAAACATACATTCGGGATGTACAGAAATTTCGCTTGCTTTGGTTGTTATATCTGATATCAAGTTTCTGTGGTGCGTACATACAAGTTGTACAGAAAGATCGCCAGAACATGCCGTGCTGTTTAATATCAAGTTTCTGTGGTGAAGTGGCTATCACATCCGCCTCACACGCGGAAGGTCCCTGATTCGATCCCAGGTAGAAACATTATTTTTGGTTCTCAACACTGCTTTATATTATCTGCGAACAAACTAATTTCATTCTGCTAATTGGTATATTAAAATATTTCTATACGGGATCCATATTGAAATTCGTAATCGACACATACATTCAGGTTGTACAGAAATTTCGTCAAAATTGGCCCTGCTATATAATATCAAGTTCCTGTGGTGTAGTGGTTATAACATTCGCTTCACATGAGGAATGTACCTGGTTCGAACCCGGCGGAAAAGTTATTTTTGGTTCCCAACACTGCATTATATTATGTGCCAACAAACCTATTATTTTTTTCTAACTGAGATATTAAAATATTTTTATATGGGGTCAACATTGATATTCGTAATCAATAGAAACATTCAGGTTGTACAGAAAGATCGCCAGAATATGCCGTGCTATTTAATATCAAGTTTCTGTGGTCTAGTAGCTATCACATCCGCCTCACACGCGGAAGGTCCCTGGTTCGATCCCAGGTGGAAACATCATTTTTGGTTCTCAACACTGCTTTATATTATCTGCGCACAAACCTATTTCATTTTGCTAATTGGTATATTAAAATATTTCTATATGGGATCCATATTGAAATTCTCAATCAACAAATACATTCAAGTTTTACAGAGAGATCGCCAGAATATGCCGTGTTATTTAATATGAAGTTTCTGTGGTGTAGTGGTTATCACATCCGCCTCACACGCGGAAGATCCCTGGTTCGATCCCAGGCGGAAACATTATTTTTGGTTCTCAACGCCGATTTATATTATCTGCGCACAAACCTATTTCATTTTTCTAATTGGTATTTTGAAATATTTCTGTATGGGATATTTATCGAAATTCGTAATCAATACATACATTCAGAAGAGACTGAAATTTCGCTTGCTTTGTTTGTGCTATTTAATATCAAGTTTCTGTGGTGTAGTGGTTACCACATCCGCCTCACACGCGGAAGGTTTTTGGTTCGATCCTAGACGGAAATATTATTTTAGGTTCTCAACAATGCTTTATATTATCTGCTCACAAACCTATTTAAATTTTAAAATTTTTATATTAAAATATTTCTATATGGGATCCATATTGAAATTCGTAGTCAATTCATAAATTCAGGTTGTACAGAAATTTCGCTAGAATTGGCCGTGGTATTTAATATCAAGTTTCTGTGGTGTAGTGGTTATCACATCCGCCTCACACGCGGAAGGTCTTTGGTTCGATCCCAGGCGGAAATATTATGTTTGGTTCTCAACGTCGATTTATATTGTCTGCGTACAAACCTATTTCATTTTTCTAATTGGTATTTTGAAATATTTCTATTTGGGATCCTTATCAAAATTCGTAATCAATATATAAATTCGGGTTGTACAGAAATTTCGCTTGCTTTGGACTTTCTCTTTGATATCAAGCCTCTGTGGTGCATACATTAAGATTGTACAGAAATTTTGCTTGAATTGGCCGTGCTATTTAATATCAAGTTTCTGTGATGTAGTGGTTATCACATCCGGCTCACACGCGGAAGGTACCTGGTTCGATCCCAGTCAGAAATACTATTTTTGGTTCTCAACAATGCTTTATATTATCTGCGCACAAGTCTACTTCATTTTGCTAATTAGTATATTAAAATATTTCTATATGGGGTGCTTATTTCAATTCGTAATCAATACATAAATTCAGGATATAGAGAAATTTCGCTTGCTTTTGTCGTACTATTTTATATCAACTTTGTGTGGTGTAGTGGTTAATACATCGATTGGTTAACTGGATCGTTCCCAGACGGAAACACTATTTTTGGTCCTCAACAATGCTTTATATTATCTGCGCACAAATCTATTTCATTTTGCTAATTGTTATATTAAAATATTTCTATATGGGGTCCATATTGCAATTCGCAATCAATATATATATTCAGGATATACAGATATTTTGCTTGCTTTTGTCGTGCTATTTAATATCAAGTTTCTGTGGTGTAGTGGTTATCACATCCGATTAACACGCGGAAGTTACCTGGTTCGATTCCAGGCGGAAGGACTATTTTTGTTTATCAGCAATTCTTTAAATTATCTGCGCACAAACCCATTTCCTATTGCTAGTTGGTATATTAAAATATTTCTATATGGGATCCATACAGAAATTGGTAATCAATACATATATTAAGGTTGTACAGAAATTTTTTTTGCTTTTATGATGGTTCGTTTACCTGGTTCGTTCCCAAACGGAAACACTATTTTTGGTTCTCAGCAATGCTTTATAATATAAATGAGATATTTCTATATGGTATCCTTATTGAAATTTGTAATCAATACATACATTCAGGTTGTACAGAAATTTCTCTAAAATTGGCCGTGCTATTTAATATCAAGTTTCTGTGGTGTAGTAGTTTTGACATCCGCCTCGCACACGGGAATTACCTGGTTCGATCCCAGGCGAAAACATAAATTTTGGTTCTCAACACCGCTCTATATTATCTGCTCACAAACCTATACATTTTTTTAATTGGTATATTAAAATAGTTCTGTATGGCATCCTTATTGAAATTCGCAATCAATGCATACATTCAGGTTGTTCAGATATTTCGCTATTGATGGTCGTGCTATTTAATATCAAGTTTCTGTGGTGTAGTGGTTATACATACATCTCACGTACGTATGATTCCTGGTTTGATTCCAGCGGATACACTATATGATATATATATATATATATATATATATATTCAATTTCTTATTATAAATATAAATTTATCTTGGACACAGATTTGGAATGTATTTTAGAATAAATTATATGATAACGTCTAAATGAATTTGATTAAAATTAGGTTTACATTGTGGTTGATTGACGTAATAAGCATAACACGATCATGGCTCCAGTTTGATTCTGAATGGAAACACTATATTTTGAATTTGATAAAGCTTTTTATTAATTGCCTATACGCCAATCATATATATTGTTGGTAGACATAGAATTCAATGTTGTTTTTCTATTATGTGTGTTTATCTATTATGTTGTAACATGGTACCTTAAAATGTTTTTTTAAGAAATAACGAAAACTTACTTTTAAATAAATTTTTAATTATAGCATATAATAATGGGTATATCACTTAAGCCTATATCGCAAGATTTCTGCACATCGCTCCCATGCATAGCACTACCATAAAGCTTCTTTTTTATTTCTGCTGTGTTCATAAAAAATAATTTTAATATGTTATTTGTTTTTCCTTAATATATCAGAATGCATCATTTACAATTCTATTTTATGTTACTAGGAACTAAAATTTGTTTGTTCTTTCCTTTAGGCGGTTACTGGTTATCAGGGACAAATTTGGGCAATGGAGAATTTTACTGGGCTTCAACAGGCACTGCAGTCATTTATTCGAAGTGGTTACCAAATCAACCCGACAATGCCAAACTGCAGGACAATGATTTTAAAGGAGAGAATTGTATCCAATGGGGAATCTATAATAGAAGTGAAAATGCAGCATGGAATGATCTGGGATGTTTTCATAAATTGCGTTATATTTGCGAAGAGCATCAGTATTGCTCATAACGATTATAATAATTGTAAATATAATTACGAAATTATAAATTCGTGTTTTGATTTTCAATTCACAAACCCCCTAATACTAATTAATTAAAAATTGATATTTTAAGTTACGACTTGATGAATTATTGATTTTTTATTCTTGAATATTTTATTGAGTATTCAGGTTTTTTTATAGAGAGGTATATGAGATTATGTAATTAATATTAGTTATTTGCATATATTTTGTTCATGGCAAAGTATCAACAAACTATTATTAAGCAACTAAACTAACTGTTAAATACAGTGATTTTGCAGCATTCTCATTTTAATCTGATTTGAAGTAATATGCTGTGGACGCCCGTCAACAATTCAAGAAACATATGATGATGACACCCCGCTATATACCAATTGTCGGGTTTATTTTCAACAATTCAGAAGTAGTAATTTTAATGTTAGTAACAATGTGTCTACAGTATTATCAGTATATCAGGGAGTATCAAACAGTTCTAATGCAATGAATTGTAGGACAGCTTCAAGCTTCTTCACAAACAATCAACGAATTCTCAAATATTTGAGAAATTGGAACTACCCACAGGAATTGATAAAAAATACCAGTTCGAATAATTTCAACACGGTCGGTTCAATGTTTGCTGGATAGAGAAACTTTTCTGTGGTGCATTGTGGTTGACGCTGGAATGTGAAACTTCTGCGGTTATGCGGACTATTCAAATCGACACCAAATGTTCATAACCAGAAAATACTTTTGTCATTACAGTCGACAATATTTGAAAGTCTATCAGGTGAAATTGGACTCTTAAAGTTTAAATACATTTTCTAAAAAGCTTTGCATTAAATTAGCCACAACAAAGTTAAACTTTCAAGGTACACAGGGTTGTTTACTGATATTGATCCTGTTCTTTAATAATACGTATATGTGGTGTAGGTGCATTATATACGACTAATATGCGGGCGTCAAATAAATACGTTTCTGAGGTGTAGCGTTTACTAAATACTACACGTGGACTACCCTATATACGCGGAAGGTCCAATCCCGTGTGGAAACCCTTCATTTCATATTATCGATTTATTGATAGTATATTATATTGACTATGTACAACATTATATCATTTTACCTGAAAGCTAAATAACATACGAAAATATTTTTAGGAAATCCTTATTCTAGCTGGTATCCATTACACACACTCAAGAAGGAAATGCTATTGCTGAGAATGTTTATGTTGATTATTATCACCACGTTTCTGTTGTGTAGCGGTTATCACATTTAATTTACACGCGAAAAGGCCCACTATTTCGACTTCAAAACCTCTTTATATTAACTACGCACAACCCAATACTATTTTGCTAAATAGCATATGAAAATATTTTTTTGAAATTCTTATTCTAGTTGGTATCCACCACATACACCCAAGTATGAAATGCTATTCCTGAGAATGTTTCTGCTGATTAATATCACTTTTCTGTGGTGTAGCGGTTATCACATTCACTTTAAACGCAGAAAGGCAATCTATTTCGATTTCAAGACTTCTTTATATTAAATACGTACAAGCAATACTATTTTGCTAAATAGCATACCAAAATATTTGTATAAAATATTTATTCTAGTAGGTATCCACCACACATACTTAAGTAGGAAATGCTATTGCTGAGAATGTTTCTGCTGATTAATATCACGTTTCTGTGGTGTAGCGGTTATCACATTTGCTTCACACGCGGAAAGGCCCGCTATTTCGATTTCAAAACCTCTTTATATTAACTACGCACAAGCCAATACTATTTTGCTAAATAGCATATGAAAATATTTTTATGAAGTGCTTATTCTAGTTGGTATCCACCACACAAACTCAAGTAGGATATGCTTTTGTTGAGAATGTTTCTGTTGATTAATATCAAGTTTCTGTGGTGTAGAGGTTATCACATCCGTCTAACACGCGGAAGGTCCCTGGTTCGATTCCAGGTGGAAACACTCTTTTTCGACCTCCACTCACTTTATATTAACTACGAACAAGCCAATAATATTTTGCTAAATAGCATATGAAAATATTTTTATGAAATGTTTATTCTAGTTGGTATCCACCACACAAACTCAAGTAGGATATGCTTTTGCTGAGAATGTTTCTGTTGATTAATATCAAGTTTCTGTGGTGTAGAGGTTATCACATCCGCCTAACACGTGGAAGGTCCCTGGTCCGGTCCCAGGCGGAAATACTGTTTTTTTACCTCAAATTTCTTTATATTAACTACGCACATGCCAATACTATTTTAATAAATAGCATATGAAAATATTTTTATGAAATGTTTATTCTAGTTGGTATCCACCACACAAACTCAAGTAGGATATGCTTTTGCTGAGAATGTTTCTGTTGATTAATATCAAGTTTCTGTGGTGTAGAGGCTATCACATCCGCCTAACACGCGGAAGGTCCCTGGTTCGATTCCAGGTGGAAACACTCTTTTTCGACCTCCACTCACTTTATATTAACTACGAACAAGCCAATAATATTTTGCTAAATAGCATATGAAAATATTTTTATGAAGTGCTTATTCTAGTTGGTATCCACCACACAAACTCAAGTAGTATATGCTTTTGTTGAGAATGTTTCTGTTGATTAATATCAAGTTTCTGTGGTGTAGAGGATATCACATCCGCCTAACACGCGGAAGGTATCTGGTCCGATCCCAGACGGAAACACTGTTTTTAACCTCAAACTTCTTTATATTAACTACGCACATGCCAATACTATTTTGCTAACTAGCATATGAAAATATTTTTATGAAATGTTTATTCTAGTTGGTATCCACCACACAAACTCAAGTAGGATATGCTTTTGCTGAGAATGTTTCTGTTGATTAATATCAAGTTTCTGTGGTGTAGAGGTTATCACATCCGCCTAACACGCGGAAGGTCCCTGGTCCGATCCCAGGCGGAAACACTGTTTTTTTACCTCAAACTTCTTTATATTAACTACGCACAAACCAATGTTTCTGTAGTGTAGAGGATATCACATCCGCCTAACACGCGGAAGGTATCTGGTCCGATCCCAGACGGAAACACTGTTTTTAACCTCAAACTTCTTTATATTAACTACGCACATGCCAATACTATTTTGCTAACTAGCATATGAAAATATTTTTATGAAATGTTTATTCTAGTTGGTATCCACCACACAAACGCAAGTAGGATATGCTTTTGCTGAGAATGTTTCTGTTGATTAATATCAAGTTTCTGTGGTGTAGAGGTTATCACATCCGCCTAACACGCGGAAGGTCCCTGGTTCGATTCCAGGTGGAAACACACTTTTTCGACCTCCACTCACTTTATATTAACTACGCACAAGCTAATATTATTTTGCTAAATAGCATATGAAAATATTTTTATGAAATGTTTATTTTAGTTGGTATCCACCACACAAACTCAAGTAGGATATGCTTTTGCTGAGAATGTTTCTGTTGATTAATATCAAGTTTCTGTGGTGTAGAGGTTATCACATCCGCCTAACACGCGGAAGGTCCCTGGTCCGATCCCAGGCGGAAATACTGTTTTTTTACCTCAAACTTCTTTATATTAACTACGCACATGCCAATACTATTTTGCCAAATAGCATATGAAAATATTTTTATGAAGTGCTTATTCTAGTTGGTATCCACCACACAAACGCAAGTAGGATATGCTTTTGCTGAGAATGTTTCTGTTGATTAATATCAAGTTTCTGTGGTGTAGAGGTTATCACATCCGCCTAACACGCGGAAGGTCCCTGGTCCGATCCCAGGCGGAAATACTGTTTTTTTACCTCAAACTTCTTTATATTAACTACGCACATGCCAATACTATTTTGCTAAATAGCATATGAAAATATTTTTATGAAATGTTTATTTTAGTTGGTATCCACCACACAAACGCAAGTAGGATATGCTTTTGCTGAGAATGTTTCTGTTGATTAATATCAAGTTTCTGTGGTGTAGAGGTTATCACATCCGCCTAACACGCGGAAGGTCCCTGGTTCGATTCCAGGTGGAAACACACTTTTTCGACCTCCACTCACTTTATATTAACTACGCACATGCCAATACTATTTTGCTAAATAGCATATGAAAATATTTTTATGAAATGTTTATTATAGTTGGTATCCACCACACAAACTCAAGTAGGATATGCTTTTGCTGAGAATGTTTCTGTTGATTAATATCAAGTTTCTGTGGTGTAGAGGTTATCACATCCGCCTAACACGCGGAAGGTCCCTGGTTCGATTCCAGGTGGAAACACTCTTTTTCGACCTCCACTCACTTTATATTAACTACGCACAAGCTAATGTTATTTTGCTAAATAGCATATGAAAATATTTTTATGAAATGTTTATTCTAGTTGGTATCCACCACACAAACGCAAGTAGGATATGCTTTTGCTGAGAATGTTTCTGTTGATTAATATCAAGTTTCTGTGGTGTAGAGGTTATCACATCCGCCTAACACGCGGAAGGTCCCTGGTCCGATACCAGGCAGAGAAACTGTTTTTTTACCTCAAACTTCTTTATATTAACTACGCACAGGCCAATACTATTTTGCCAAATAGCATATGAAAATATTTTTATGAAGTGCTTATTCTAGTTGGTATCCACCACACAAACTCAAGTAGGATATGCTTTTGCTGAGAATGTTTCTGTTGATTAATATCAAGTTTCTGTGGTGTAGAGGTTATCACATCCGCCTAACACGCGGAAGGTCCCTGGTTCGATTCCAGGTGGAAACACTCTTTTTCGACCTCCACTCACTTTATATTAACTACGCACATGCCAATGTTATTTTGCTAAATAGCATATGAAAATATTTTTATGAAATGTTTATTCTAGTTGGTATCCACCACACAAACGCAAGTAGGATATGCTTTTGCTGAGAATGTTTCTGTTGATTAATATCAAGTTTCTGTGGTGTAGAGGTTATCACATCCGCCTAACACGCGGAAGGTCCCTGGTCCGATATCAGGCGGAAATACTGTTTTTTTACCTCAAACTTCTTTATATTAACTACGCACATGCCAATACTATTTTGCCAAATAGCATATGAAAATATTTTTATGAAGTGCTTATTCTAGTTGGTATCCACCACACAAACGCAAGTAGGATATGCTTTTGCTGAGAATGTTTCTGTTGATTAATATCAAGTTTCTGTGGTGTAGAGGTTATCACATCCGCCTAACACGCGGAAGGTCCCTGGTCCGATCTCAGGCGGAAATACTGTTTTTTTACCTCAAACTTCTTTATATTAACTACGCACATGCCAATACTATTTTGCTAAATAGCATATGAAAATATTTTTATGAAATGTTTATTCTAGTTGGTATCCACCACACAAACTCAAGTAGGATATGCTTTTGCTGAGAATGTTTCTGTTGATTAATATCAAGTTTCTGTGGTGTAGAGGTTATCACATCCGCCTAACACGCGGAAGGTCCCTGGTCCGATCTCAGGCGGAAATACTGTTTTTTTACCTCAAACTTCTTTATATTAACTACGCACATGCCAATACTATTTTGCCAAATAGCATATGAAAATATTTTTATGAAGTGCCTATTCTAGTTAGTACCCATCACACAAACTCAAGTAGGATATGCTTTTGTTGAGAATGTTTCTGTTGATTAATATCAAGTTTCTGTGGTGTAGAGGTTATCACATCCGCCTATCACGCGGAAGGCCCCTGGTCCGATCTCAGGCGGAAATACTCTTTTTTTACCTCAAATTTCTTTATATTAACTACGCACAGGCCAATACTATTTTGCCAAATAGCATATGAAAATATTTTTATGAAATGTTTATTCTAGTTGGTATCCACCACACAAACGCAAGTAGGATATGCTTTTGCTGAGAATGTTTCTGTTGATTAATATCAAGTTTCTGTGGTGTAGAGGTTATCACATCCGCCTAACACGCGGAAGGTCCCTGGTCCGATCCCAGGCGGAAACACTCTTTTTTGACCTCAAACCTCTTTATATTAACTACGCACATGCCAATACTATTTTGCCAAATAGCATATGAAAATATTTTTATGAAGTGCTTATTCTAGTTGGTATCCACCACACAAACGCAAGTAGGATATGCTTTTGCTGAGAATGTTTCTGTTGATTAATATCAAGTTTCTGTGGTGTAGAGGTTATCACATCCGCCTAACACGCGGAAGGTCCCTGGTCCGATCCCAGGCGGAAATACTGTTTTTTTACCTCAAACTTCTTTATATTAACTACGCACATGCCAATACTATTTTGCCAAATAGCATATGAAAATATTTTTATGAAGTGCTTATTCTAGTTGGTATCCACCACACAAACTCAAGTAGGATATGCTTTTGCTGAGAATGTTTCTGTTGATTAATATCAAGTTTCTGTGGTGTAGAGGTTATCACATCCGCCTAACACGCGGAAGGTCCCTGGTCCGATCTCAGGCGGAAACACTGTTTTTTTACCTCAAACTTCTTTATATTAACTACGCACATGCCAATGCTATTTTGCCAAATAGCATATGAAAATATTTTTATGAAGTGCTTATTCTAGTTGGTATCCACCACACAAACGCAAGTAGGATATGCTTTTGCTGAGAATGTTTCTGTTGATTAATATCAAGTTTCTGTGGTGTAGAGGTTATCACATCCGCCTAACACGCGGAAGGTCCCTGGTCCGATCCCAGGCGGAAATACTATCTTTTTACCTCAAACTTCTTTATATTAACTACGCACATGCCAATACTATTTTGCCAAATAGCATATGAAAATATTTTTATGAAGTGTTTATTCTAGTTGGTATCCACCACACAAACGCAAGTAGGATATGCTTTTGCTGAGAATGTTTCTGTTGATTAATATCAAGTTTCTGTGGTGTAGAGGTTATCACATCCGCCTAACACGCGGAAGGTCCCTGGTCAGATCTCAGGCGGAAATACTATATTTTTACCTCAAACTTCTTTATATTAACTACGCACATGCCAATATTATTTTGCTAAATAGCATATGAAAATATTTTTATGAAGTGCTTATTCTAGTTGGTATCCACCACACAAACTCAAGTAGGATATGCTTTTGTTGAGAATGTTTCTGTTGATTAATATCAAGTTTCTGTGGTGTAGAGGTTATCACATCCGCCTAACACGCGGAAGGTCCCTGGTCCGATCCCAGGCGGAAATACTGTTTTTTTACCTCAAACTTCTTTATATTAACTACGCACATGCCAATACTATTTTGCCAAATAGCATATGAAAATATTTTTATGAAGTGCTTATTCTAGTTGGTATCCACCACACAAACTCAAGTAGGATATGCTTTTGCTGAGAATGTTTCTGTTGATTAATATCAAGTTTCTGTGGTGTAGAGGTTATCACATCCGCCTAACACGCGGAAGGTCCCTGGTCCGATCCCAGGCGGAAACACTTTTTTTTACCTCAAATTTCTTTATATTAATTAGGCACAAGCCAATACTATTTTGCTAAATAGCATATGAAAATATTTTTATGAAATGTTTATTCTAGTTGGTATCCACCACACAAACGCAAGTAGGATATGCTTTTGCTGAGAATGTTTCTGTTGATTAATATCAAGTTTCTGTGGTGTAGAGGTTATCACATCCGCCTAACACGCGGAAGGTCCCTGGTTCGATTCCAGGTGGAAACACTGTTTTTTTACCTCAAACTTCTTTATATTAACTACGCACATGCCAATACTATTTTGCCAAATAGCATATGAAAATATTTTTATGAAATGTTTATTCTAGTTGGTATCCACCACACAAACGCAAGTAGGATATGCTTTTGCTGAGAATGTTTCTGTTGATTAATATCAAGTTTCTGTGGTGTAGAGGTTATCACATCCGCCTAACACGCGGAAGGTCCCTGGTCCGATCCCAGGCGGAAACACTGTATTTTTACCTCAAACTTCTTTATATTAACTACGCACATGCCAATACTATTTTGCCAAATAGCATATGAAAATATTTTTATGAAATGTTTATTCTAGTTGGTATCCACCACACAAACGCAAGTAGGATATGCTTTTGCTGAGAATGTTTCTGTTGATTAATATCAAGTTTCTGTGGTGTAGAGGTTATCACATCCGCCTAACACGCGGAAGGTCCCTGGTCCGATCTCAGGCGGAAATACTGTTTTTTTACCTCAAACTTCTTTATATTAACTACGCACATACCAATACTATTTTGCTAAATAGCATATGAAAATATTTTTATGAAATGTTTATTCTAGTTGGTATCCACCACACAAACTCATGTAGGATATGCTTTTGCTGAGAATGTTTCAGTTGATTAATATCAAGTTTCTGTGGTGTAGAGTTTATCACATCCGCCTAACACGCGGAAGGTCCCTGGTCCGGTCCCAGGCGGAAATACTGTTTTTTTACCTCAAACTTCTTTATATTAACTACGCACATGCCAATACTATTTTGCTAAATAGCATATGAAAATATTTTTATGAAATCTTTATTCTAGTTGGTATCCACCACACAAACGCAAGTAGGATATGCTTTTGCTGAGAATGTTTCTGTTGATTAATATCAAGTTTCTGTGGTGTAGAGGTTATCACATCCGCCTAACACGCGGAAGGTCCCTGGTCAGATCTCAGGCGGAAATACTATATTTTTACCTCAAACTTCTTTATATTAACTACGCACATGCCAATACTATTTTGCCAAATAGCATATGAAAATATTTTTATGAAATGTTTATTCTAGTTGGTATCCACCACACAAACGCAAGTAGGATATGCTTTTGCTGAGAATGTTTCTGTTGATTAATATCAAGTTTCTGTGGTGTAGAGGTTATCACATCCGCCTAACACGCGGAAGGTCCCTGGTCCGATCCCAGGCGGAAACACTGTTTTTTTACCTCAAACTTCTTTATATTAACTACGCACATGCCAATACTATTTTGCCAAATAGCATATGAAAATATTTTTATGAAATGTTTATTCTAGTTGGTATCCACCACACAAACTCATGTAGGATATGCTTTTGCTGAGAATGTTTCTGTTGATTAATATCAAGTTTCTGTGGTGTAGAGGTTATCACATCCGCCTAACACGCGGAAGGTCCCTGGTTCGATTCCAGGTGGAAACACTCTTTTTCGACCTCCACTCACTTTATATTAACTACGAACAAGCCAATAATATTTTGCTAAATAGCATATGAAAATATTTTTATGAAATGTTTATTCTAGTTGGTATCCACTACACAAACTCAAGTAGGATATGCTTTTGCTGAGAATGTTTCTGTTGATTAATATCAAGTTTCTGTGGTGTAGAGGTTATCACATCCGCCTAACACGCGGAAGGTCCCTGGTCCGGTCCCAGGCGGAAATACTGTTTTTTTACCTCAAACTTCTTTATATTAACTACGCACATGCCAATACTATTTTGCTAAATAGCATATGAAAATATTTTTATGAAATGTTTATTCTTGTTGGTATCCTCCACACAAACGCGAGTAGCATATGCTTTTGTTGAGAATGTTTCTGTTGATTAATATCAAGTTTCTGTGGTGTAGAGGTTATCACATCCGCTTATCACGCGGAAGGTCCCTGGTCCGATCCCAGGTGGAAATACTGTTTTTTTACCTCAAACTTCTTTATATTAACTACGCACAAACCAATGTTATTTTGCTAAATAGCATATGAAAATGCTTTTATGAAATGTTTATTTTAGTTGGTATCCACCACACAAACTCAAGTAGGATATGCTTTTGCTGAGAATGTTTCTGTTGATTAATATCAAGTTTCTGTGGTGTAGAGGTTATCACATCCGCCTAACACGCGGAAGGTCCCTGGTTCGATCCCAGGTGGAAATACTGTTTTTTTACCTCAAACTTATTTATATTAACTACGCACATGCCAATACTATTTTGCCAAATAGCATATGAAAATATTTTTATGAAATGTTTATTCTAGTTGGTATCCACCACACAAACTCTAGTAGGATATGCTTTTGCTGAGAATGTTTCTGTTGATTAATATCAAGTTTCTGTGGTGTAGAGGTTATCACATCCGCCTAACACGCGGAAGGTCCCTGGTTCGATTCCAGGTGGAAACACTTTTTCGACCTCCACTCACTTTATATTAACTACGAACAAGCCAATAATATTTTGCTAAATAGCATATGAAAATATTTTTATGAAATGTTTATTCTTGTTGGTATCCTCCACACAAACGCGAGTAGCATATGCTTTTGTTGAGAATGTTTCTGTTGATTAATATCAAGTTTCTGTGGTGTAGAGGTTATCACATCCGCTTATCACGCGGAAGGTCCCTGGTTCGATTCCAGGTGGAAACACTCTTTTTCGACCTCCACTCACTTTATATTAACTACGCACAAAATAATGATATTTTGCTAAATAGCATATGAAAATATTTTTATGAAATGTTTATTATAGTTGGTATCCACCACACAAACTCAAGTAGGATATGCTTATGCTGAGAATGTTTCTGTTGATTAATATCAAGTTTCTGTGGTGTAGAGGTTATCACATCCGCCTAACACGCGGAAGGTCCCTGGTTCGATCCCAGGTGGAAAGGCTCTTTTTTGGACCTCCATTCATTTTATATTAACTACAAACAAGCCAATAATATTTTGCTAAATAGCATATGAAAATATTTTTATGAAATGTTTATTCTTGTTGGTATCCACCACACAAACGCGAGTAGGATATGCTTTTGTTGAGAATGTTTCTGTTGATTAATATCAAGTTTCTGTGGTGTAGAGGTTATCACATCCGCCTAACACGCGGAAGGTCCCTGGTCCGATCCCAGGCGGAAACACTGTTTTTTTACCTCAAACTTCTTTATATTAACTACGCACAAACCAATGTTATTTTGCTAAATAGCATATGAAAATATTTTTATGAAATGTTTATTATAGTTGGTATCCACCACACAAACTCAAGTAGGATATGCTTTTGCTGAGAATGTTTCTGTTGATTAATATCAAGTTTCTGTGGTGTAGAGGTTATCACATCCGCCTAACACGCGGAAGGTCCCTGGTTCGATCCCAGGTGGAAAGACTCTTTTTGGACCTCCACTCACTTTATATTAACTACGAACAAGCCAATAATATTTTGCTAAATAGCATATGAAAATATTTTTATGAAATGTTTATTCTAGTTGGTATCCACCACACAAACGCGAGTAGGATATGCTTTTGTTGAGAATGTTTCTGTTGATTAATATCAAGTTTCTGTGGTGTAGAGGTTATCACATCCGCCTAACACGCGGAAGGTCCCTGGTTCGATTCCAGGTGGAAACACTCTTTTTCGACCTCCACTCACTTTATATTAACTACGAACAAGCCAATAATATTTTGCTAAATAGCATATGAAAATCTTTTTATGAAGTGCTTATTCTAGTTGGTATCCACCACACAAACTCAAGTAGGATATGCTTTTGTATAGGTTATCACATCCGCCTAACACGCGGAAGGTCCCTGGTCCGATCCCAGGCGGAAACACTGTTTTTTTTACCTCAAACTTCTTTATATTAACTACGCACATGCCAATACTATTTTGCCAAATAGCATATGAAAATATTTTTATGAAATGTTTATTCTAGTTGGTATCCACCACACAAACGCAAGTAGGATATGCTTTTGCTGAGAATGTTTCTGTTGATTAATATCAAGTTTCTGTGGTGTAGAGGTTATCACATCCGCCTAACACGCTGAAGGTCCCTTGTTCGATCCCAGGTGGAAACACAGTTTTTTTACCTCAAGCTTCTTTATATTAACTACGCACATGCCAATACTATTTTGCCAAATAGCATATGAAAATATTTTTATGAAATGTTTATTCTAGTTGGTATCCACCACACAAACTCAAGTAGGATATGCTTTTGCTGAGAATGTTTCTGTTGATTAATATCAAGTTTCTGTGGTGTAGAGGTTATCACATCCGCCTAACACGCGGAAGTTCCCTGAACTGCGCACAAGCCAATGCTATTTTGCTAAATAGCTTATGAAAATATTTTCATGAAAGGTTTAATTTAGCTGGTATCCACCACAAACCCTCAAATAGGATACGCTTTTGCTGAGAATTTTTCTGCTGTTTAAAATCACGTTTCTGTGGTGTAACGGTTATAACATCCGCTTTATACGTGGAAGGTCCCTAGATCGATCGCAAGCGCAGACACTATTTTTCGATCTCAAAAGTACACACAAGTAAATAATAATTTGCTAAAGAGCATATGAAAATGTTTTTGTGAAATGTTTATTTTAGTTGGTATCCACCACACAAACTCAAGTAAGATATGCTTTTGTCGAGAATGTTTCCGGTATTTAATGTAAGTTTTAGCGGCGTAGTGGTTATGATAACAGCCTAACACGCGGAAGGTCCATGGTTCGATCCCAAGCGGAAACACCCATTTTTTGACCTCAAACTTCTTTATATTAACTAGGCACAAGCCAATATTGTTTTGCTAAATATCAAATGAAAATATTTTTATGAAATATTTATTATAGTTGTTATCCACCACACATACACAAGTAGGATATACTTTTGCTGAGAATGCTTCTGCTGATTAATATCACATTCCTGTGGTGTAGTCATCATATCCGCCTAACACCCGGAAGACCCCTGGTTCGATCCCATACCCAACATAGTTTTCGATCTCAAACCTCTTTATATTAACTACGCACAAGCCAATACTATTTTGCTAAATAAAATATGAAAATATTTTATGAAATGTTTAATCTAGTTGGTATCCACGACACACACTCAAATAGGATACGCTTTTGCTGGGAATATTTCTGCTGTTTTATATCACGCTTCTGTGGCCTAGCGATTATAACATCCGTTTTATACGTGGAAGGTCCCTAGATCTCACTCTTAACAGCACTTTCTTTATCAATGTTGCTTTTCTTTGTCGATGCACTGTGCTTGTTCTTGGTGGTGGTGAAAGGAATTTCGTCATTAAAATAACAAAATATTGTTAGAGTATGTGATTAACAATATATAGTAAAATTAAATGCCGGAATAAATGTTTGGTAATAGAGAATACTTAAAATCCTATTGTAAATAGACATCATAAAAAATGGACAATACAACTGCCATAAAGTAATTATACTAGTGATAAACAATAAGTCAGCAAGGAAAACTCGCATATAATATATAGAAATACAAACGCAGTTGTTTGAAGAGAATTTGTAAAGAATAAATGTAAAGGGAAAATTAGAGAAATGGTATTAGCAAGTTATATTAATGAGGCTGCCATTGCCATTGTATTAATGTCTGGTCCTAATAGCTGAAGGAGCGCTAAAAGGGAAGCCAGACTTAAGTCTCCCGCATAATAATCTACTGAATAACATAATACTTGATGCAAGGAATTTCTCTACAAACAAATTTGTACATGAAGAGGAAGCAACAGCAACTCCAAACTGCGTTAATTACTAATATAGCAAAGAATAATATTTACCAAAAGGGCATTCGTTTTGCATTTTGACACAAAGCCGAAAAATTTTGTTGCATGTATGCCTCGTCTGATTGTGATATATCCATTTAAATCAGTGATGCTTTCTTCTACATATTCCTTTTTCATTAATGCGTTTATATTCGTCAATTGTCGGTTTAAGACATTTTACATTTATTGTACTAACAGTCATTAATAAATACCCTGGTTTAGTTTACACTTACGAATTGACAACTGCCGTTACTTCTGATATAGCTAGAATATTACTACACATAGCTATAGGGATCTCACCATGTTCGAGACATCATTCCCATTTCCCAGACATTTGCTTTTAAGCACATACTGAAGAATATATCACGTTGTAAAAATATTATACAGCTTTATGGTGTAATAGTTGGCTCTGAAACGGAGGTGGCAGTTTCTATTCCCGGTGGCGACAAAAACTTTTATCTACTACACTTGTTTTATATTCTAATATATACACACAATTTAGCTTAATACCTACCTAAACCTATATATATTTATTATTACAAATTTATTATTATAAATATATATATATATATATATATATATATATATATATATATATTTATATTTACTTATATATTTATAAGGTAACTTTTCTTACTACTTCTAGCTTAAATCAAATTTTATTTTATTTTGTCGGTAGACAGTAGATCGGTTGACAGATCGGCCGAATGACTCATTAGGCATTTGCCAACTAAATTGACTTTTAATTTTTAATTCATAATTATGTTACTTTCTATATATATATTTATAAATATTCTCTATTAATATTCCTTCTATTAATTTTATTACTCAATTTCTCCTGTGACAAATTATAGATACGGACATAATTATTTTATTGCTCTTTTGCGGCATAATTGACCACGGGTGATTGTGTTATCATTACAGTTTTAGAGTGGTGTCGATGCAATTATCTTATATTTACTTTATTAGGGGACATTTAATATGTTTGGTATTATTCAAATATTGTTTGTACTATTCTTATAATATTATTATTAATTGTTGTTTCTGTATAAAAGACATAAAAGACAAGAAATACAAGATAGGTTAGCTAACCTTGAAAATCAGGGCGTTGAAATGAGCATTAAAACTATATATTCGCTGCTAAAACACAAGAAAATAAAATGATAGAATTACTAACAACCACTAATATTAAAAGTTATGTAATTTCGTGCGAGCTATTGCCTCTTTGGTGCTTGATACTAAGTAGACTTTTCTGAAAATTGTGTATTTAATAATCTTATGAATTACCTAAAGACCTACATTGTTTAGGAGCAACTTTTAGCAATGTTGAGGGTTAACCATTATATTCCTTAAAATGTCTAGACAGGGGATATACTCATGCTTTAAATATAACTGGAGCCTCTAATGTACTTGAATTAATAATCAAAACATAAAGAATTGAGAATGTTATAAAGATCATAGCGTTCTCAAATGTATTTTATATACCTGCGGCGACCGCCGCGACCCTTTAGACCACCACGTATTCACCTACAACAAGTTCAAAGGTTGGCAACGCCGGTGGATTGGTACCATGCGTTAAAAGACCATCACGACGACCTCTCACTCTCTTTTCTTTTCTCCACCCCCTTGTAACAGTACCACTTCCACAGCGGTACCGTACTTCCTTCACCTTAACCTAATATCATGTCAATTCTCCCGTCGACCACATGTATCATTTATTATCGAAATAAACCAGTATTTCTTCAATCAGTGTTTTTAGTTCTCGTGCAAATTATTTCCAAAAATAGTAGTGAATGTTCGGAGTGTTAATGAACAATCGCATCGACAACCACACATTCCGATCGACCGACCGACGAGACTTACATTCCTACATACCTATTGAAGTATAAGAAGAGTTATAGTTGTTTATATATTTTGTTATACTGATTTGGTGGCTATTCCTGTTTGCTAGATTTGGAAAAAAACTGGAAATTCCACTATCTGTTAACGCTTTAACCGAACCAGATATCACGCTGACAATTGCTCTTGATTTTCTCAAGTAAGGAGGCAACATTTTCGCAATTCCGATTAATATATAGAGACTTGTTATATCAAAACAGTTAATATTAAATAATCAAAAATATTCTTTATATTGCTTTGTTATATTCTATTTCATAAACATAATGCCACTATTCATAGAGACATCATTATATTAATTTATATTTATTGCTCTGGAACAACTGAAATTTAGAATTGTTATACGTGCGGAGGGGCGGGGAGAAAACTGTGGTACCAAATGATCCTATTGGTTCGGCATGATAATGATTGAGACACGCCCTCACTATATTAAGGGTTATAAACACAATATGAAAATCGTCATTTCTTACTCATGTATTCTACAAGGTAGTGACGCTTACAAAAATGACATTATATGAAGAATTAGCGCTCTACTTACGTTTTACAGAGACACAAGTCCGTACATTACCAACACGTATCAGTTCAGCTACTTCCAGTAGAGAGGAAATCAAGTCAAAACGGATAAAATTTACCGAACAACAACGAACAGCATTGGAACTAGAGTACAGAAAAGAGCCTTACATAGGGGCAATTAGGAAAGCTGAACTAGCTGAGGAATTTAGTGTACCTCAGAGAGCACTTCAAGGTTGGTTCCAAAATTGTAGGAAGAGAGATAAAAAGTCCAAACTATTACGCACAAGAAGTAACAGCATATGTCCCAAACCATGGATGGGATATACCAGCAGTGCCAATAATACCGCAGGTCCAGCGAGTGGGAGTCTGCATGACCAATGGCTTCACGGATAACCTAGGAGTCAGACGAATTGAGCCAATGAATGAGAATCGCAAATATGTCCTAGCCTATCAGCCTATAATATGTCCAACTCTGCCGCAGCGTTCAAGGGAGTGCACCATGAACTTAACGAACGACAGTTATCCTGTGAATATTGGTGAAAAATTGAGTATGAATGATCAATGCTCCTCCAGCCAAGGGAATATAATTTTGAAGAACAAACAAACCCAATATGAGGCTCATATCATTACGATCTTTTACATTGTAGCGAAACATATGTAGATCACGTTCCAGCTATTGTAGCCTACTCTCATCGAGTTTTAAGTAACAAAGGGCAATATCTATTCTAAACAATTTGACGTTTAAATTACATCGCCATACAATTAACAAATTCCTGTAATTTTATAGTAAAATCTGAATTGTATAAATATTATTGTTATGAATTGTTTCATAAATTAATTTTATAACTAAATATTTTATAAGAAACATTTAAACTGTTTAATATATGATCATTACGAAATATAATTTTGATTTTAGGCACAATAGTATTAATAATATTATACCTAAATTGGAAATTGAAAATATTTCTTAACTTATTTATTTGCTTGAAATGTTATAACAATTATAAACATGTAGGGAGTATGTAATAAAATATAACATTTCACTTAATTCTTCTAATTATAAATAAAGTAAAGCTTAGAGTATTATTGTGTCTATATATTTTTTTGCGAAATCAAGCTTTGGTTTCTCTGTTTCTAATGGTCTTACTATTCTCTGCCCTATCTAATTCAAAATTACGAAAGTATATATCGAATAACACAAATGCTTGAATAATTTTGTTCTAAAATAATAACAGAGAATGTTTCCTTATAGTTCATATGTATCTTTGTATATTGTATTCGTGTATTCCTTGGTAATTTAAATATGAAATAAACTTTTCTTTTATTTCTTTAGGGCATTTGTATTTTTAATATATATTATTAATCACATACTTTAACTATATTCTGTTATTATTATTATGCTGAGTTTCTTCTGTGACTAAATATTGGTCGAGAAATAATTTTGTTGCTATGTTTGCGGCATATGTATATTATAATTGAGAAAGGGCGACTCTATAATCAGTGCAACCTTAGAGGCGTATCGATAAAATTTTCTTGTGTTTACTTTCTTAAGGTCTAATTAAAATTTTTGGAATTATTCAAGTATTGTGGGTACAATACTGGTAATATTTTTATTAAGATTGTAATAGTTGTGCTGATTTAGCAATTAGAACTTGACGAGATGAACATGAACAATTAAGAACAGTATGAAAACATACTATTATTAAATAAACTTTATTAAAAATAAAGCCTTTTATGTAGGACAGAAACAGCGAATAATCTATAGTACAGTAGTAGGAAGGATAAGGGTAAGAAGTGAAATAGTCGGTTATATATTTTCTGATACCGATTTGGCCGCTATCCCTGGTTGTTCGAGTTGGAGGAATTTTGGTTCATTTGAATGTTCTTATCTGTAGCGCTTCTTATACAAATTTGTTAGACATATAAGTCTTTCTCTGTATACACTTTAGCCGTGTTTAACACCGACAGGTGCTCTTGATTTTCTCAAGGGGAGAGGCGATATTTTCGCTAAGCCAATTAATATATAGAAACTACCAATATCAAAATAGTTAATATTAATTAGTCAATAGTATTCTTAATATAGCTTTGTTATTTTCTATTTCATACCAATAATGACGTGATTCATGGAAACATAATTATATTAATTATTATCTATTGCTCTCGATCAACCTAAATATGTAATTAATATACGTGTAGAGTTATGGGGCAAAAGTGGTGGTACTAGCTATCTAATAAGTTATATTGGTAAAACAACAAAAAGAAAAACCTTTACATAGGGGTAATCAGGAAAGCTGAACTTTCTGATGAACTAAATGCATCTGAAAGAGCTATTCAAGTATGATTCCAAAATTGTAGATAGACTGTAGTAGATCTACAGCCAGAGGAACAAAAATAAACCCTAGCCTATCATTCTATAGTAAGCTCTGATGTCCTTGAACGTATAAGGGATTACTGCATCAATATAATCAACTGCAGTTATCCTCTGCATATCAATGTGAATGTGAATTTTGATGATTAATACTGTTTCGATAACGGGAATAGATTTCTCAAAAACAAACCTAGAGCAATGAAGAGCAATCACAAGATGCATGCTCATAGTAATACACAGCGTTTTCCACATTTGAGTGAAACATATATAGATCACGTTCCAGCCAGTGTTCCTATATCTTATCGAGCATTTAGTAAGAGAGGACCATATCAATTATATACAAGTCCATACATAAATTAGTTTCCTATAAAATAAACCTATTTCAGTGATTTTATAATGACACCTGAAATGTATATATAGTATTGTTGTTTATTCTTTTGTCAATTCATTTTATTACTAAATATTTTTATTATAAATATATAATTATCTCATAAATGAATATGACAAAATTTAATTTTGGTTTTAGGTATTATTGTGTTAATATTTGAATGTTTCTTATAGTTGAAATTTCAATATATTTTTTCAATTATTGATTTGCTTATAGAAATGATATAACAATTACACACAGGTAGGGAATATGTAATAAAATAAAATATTTTGCTTATTCCTTCTTATTTTAATTAAAGTCCTTAGAATATTATTCTCTTTTATATAATTTGATTCGCAATTATGCTTTGGTTTTTATATTTGATATGGTTGTACTGTTTTATTTACTGTCTAATTTAAATTTACGATAATATATATATATATATATATATATATATATATATATATATATATATATATATATATATATATATATATATATATATATATACTGATTCGAATTCTTAATCAAATTTATGCTAAAATTACCACAAAAACATATATTTTCTTATAACTGTGTAACTTTTATCGCGTAAGCTTTTTAGCATTTTGGAAGCAGCCATTTCGACGAGTAAACAACTGCTGAAAGCTAGACGGGAAAGAGGTTACATTGGGAAGGAATTGTTGGGATTGAAAGAACTGCAGAATGCTGAGCATCTGCTGTAGTGTGAAGATACTTGGAAGACCCACTGGCAGTGCAGGAGATTGCATTGGGGCAGGGGCTGGCATATTACGGGAGCCGCATTGTTAGAGGAGGTTAGCTTTTGAGCTAACCTCCTACCCCCCTGGTTGCTCCAAGCAGAGTTCGTGTTGCCGGAGGCTTGTCTGGATTGGATTGGTCTAAGATTCCTCGGAGCAGGTCGACAGCTACAGCCTGTGTAATTGCTGTGTGTGGGTCTCCACAATTGCTGCATTTAGGTGGCTCTTCACGTACTTTGGTGCACGAACGGGTTTCATGGTGTCCGGCGCATTTGACACACCGGGGAGGCGCTCTACAACAAGGTCTGGAATGGACAAACAACTGGCAGTTGTAGCACTTCACAGGCTGGCCGTTGCCTCGTCTTGTTCGACTTTCACGATTGACATGCCTATTTTGGTGCGATTAATGATGTTCCTTTCCTCATTAGAAACAACGACCTGGTTTATGGGAAGGTCTTCGCCTGATTTAAGTTTCCACATTTGAAGAGATTTTGGCGGAAAACCTTGCGAAATAAGGTGTTTTGGCTTCGTCAATCGTTACAATCGTTGGGATGATGACCAATGTTGCCCTTTCAGAAGGAGGGCAGAAGGAGTGAAATGCATAATTCCGGTCTTCAAGAAGGTCCATCAGTTTGCGGAAGTCGTTCGAAGTTGGTATAAATAAGCGAGTTCCGTTCTTTCGGTTTAAAGTTGAGTTTATTCCAAAGAGATTACCTTTGGAATTAACTTTCGCGATTCGAAGGATTTCTGAATATTTCTTCATGTCACGAAGAACGATGGGTGGGATTTTTTCCTTTTTAGGAGCGTTGGTTGGATTTGGGTTCGCCGAAATATTTGGCATAGGTAGTGGGTTGGAGTTTGTGAGACAGTTTCCGAAGTGTTTGGAACTGTGGTTGCTTGAAGAGTGTTTGATGAGTTAATAGCCTGGCTACTTGCCTGAGTATGTTGGGTCGACTTGACGGCCGTTGGTTTGGGCATCGGCTGGGTAGCTGTCTTAGTTATCGGCTTGGTGGATGCTGATCTGACGGCATTTCTGGAGATTGATGGTTGCGAGTTGGCCTTGGCTCTCTGCTGGATAGCTTGGGTAGACGGCTTGGCAGCCGGCTTTGTTGCAGTTGCCTGTCTAGCCTTATCGACGGCTCTCGACAGCTGACTTGGTTGTGGCGGGGTGATGGGATCCCTTTTCATCTTTCCCATCACGGTGAATCCACCATCCGGATCTTCATTTTCCAACGGTAGGGACATGAGTTAATTTGGGGTCTCAGGAGATTAATGTACTGACTAGGTCGGAATGGGTTTAGCAAGAGCGTCTTGTAGCAGCATCCGCACTGCGGAGAGCTTGTCTCCTTGCTTGGTTAGCAATACTCGAAATTAAGTAATCTCAATTTTGAGCTCTTGCAGATACTCGATAAGTCCAAGACCGATAATCCGGGCATCGTCAGGGCTATCGTCAGCATATTTCTCGGTTGTTGGACGGCTTGGGTACCTTTCTAGAGGCGGTGATGGCTCTGGCATGCAGGACGCCATTGCCCCGCTTGTAAAACGCTTTCGAACGTTTACAAACTTTTATAGTGTTTGAGCGAAGGTGCTGATGGAAGCGGTTTACGAATCGATCATTTGGCAATTAGTTGCGGGTAATTCTCGGAAGAGCAGGTAGGCTCAGAGGACCGGACACGACCATTCTCTTCGGAAGCTAGCACTGACCTGTGGTTATAAGTTGAAATACAATATGAACATCGTCATTTCTTACCCGTGTGTTCTACAAGCTAGTGACGCTTACAATAATGGACAGCGGCTTATCCGAGACGAAGACATTATATGAAGGATTGATTTCGCCATACTTACGTTTTCCAGAGACACAACTCCGTACATTACAAACAGTTACCAATTCATCTACTTCCAGAAAAAAAGGAATTTAAATCAAAGCGGATAAAATTTACCGAACAACAACGGACAGCATTGGAACTAGAGTACAGGAAAGAGCCTTACATAGGGCTAATTAGAAAAGCTTAACTAGTTGAGAAATTCAATATAGCTCAGAGAGCAATTCAAGTTTGATTCCAAAGTTGTAGGATGAGAGATAAAAGTCCAAACTATTATGCACAACGAGTAACCACATAAATATCCCAAACCATGCAGGGGATATACCAGCAATGACAATAACTCCGCAGGTCCAGCGAGTGGTAGCCTCCATGAACAATGGCTTCACGCATAACATATGCTTCAGACGAATTGATCCAACAAATGAGAGTCACCTGTATGTTCTAGCCTATTAGCCTATAATATGTCCAACTGCTCTGCAGCGTTCAAGGGAGTACACCATCAACGTAATGAATAACAGTTATCATGTGAATATTAATGAAAAATTGAGTAGAATGATCAATGCTCTTCCGGAGAGTGGAATAGAACATTGAAGAACAAACAATCCCAATATGCATTCTCATAGCACTATTTAGCATCTTCCACATTATAGCGGAACATTGTACATGACATGTAGATCACGTTCCCACCATTGTACCTTTCTCTCATCCAGCTTTTAGTAATAGAGGGAAATATCGATTTTAAACAGTATCACGTATAAATTACATTGCAATAAAATTAACATATTTCTGTAATTTTATAGTTAAATCTGAATTGTATAAATATTATTGTAATTAGTTGTTTCATAAATTAAATTTATAACTAAATATTTTATAAGATATATTTAATTATCTAATAAATTATCATGACGAAAGATAATTTTTATTTTAATTATAATCGCATTAATAATATCACTATTTTTTATAGTTTGGAACTAAAAATATTTCTCATATTATTCATTTGCATATAGAAATGTTATAACAATTATACAAATATAGGGAATATATAGAAACATAAAAATGTGTTGTTTATTTTTTTCAATTAGATATAAAATAGACCTTAGGGTATTATCGTTTTCTATATAAATTTGATTCAAAATTAAGCTTTGGCCTTTATGTTTCAGGCGGTTTTACTATACTGTTCTCCATCTAATTATAATTACGAAGTATATATCAAATGATACAAATGCTTGAACAATTTTGTTCCAAAATAATTAAAAAAATATTTCCTTATCAATTCATCTGCATCTTTGTATATTGTATTCGAGTCTTCCTTAGTTTCTTAAAAATTAAATGGCCTTCGTTTATATACCTAAATATGCAGCGTGAATCCCCTCCACCCTTTAGAAAACGTCGTTATTTTGTAGATTTATTACAATCATTATTAAATTATGACCGTCGTATAAAGTTACATTAATATACATTGTTAATGACATACTTTAACGATATTCTATTACTATTATTCTGAATGTCTTCTGTGACTAAATATAGGTCGGGAAATAATTATTTTGTTGCTTTGTTTGCGGCATATGTATATTATAAAGAGCGATTCTATAATCATTGCAATCTTAGAGGGGTCGATACAATCTTCTTATGTTTACTTTCTTATGGGCTTATTAAAATTTTCAGAATTATTCAAGTATTGTGTGTACTATACCTATAATATTTTTATTAAGAATCCAAAAGTTGTTCTGAATTTGTAATTAGAACTTGATCACATGAACATGAACAATTAAGAACAGTATGAAAACATACTATTATTAAATTGGTTTTATAAAAATAAAGCCTTTTATGTAGGACAGGAACAGCGAATAATATATAGTATAGGAAGGATAAGAGTAAGAAGTGAAATAATTGGTTATATATTTTGTAATACCGATTTGGCCGGTATCCCTGTTTACTCGAGTTGGAGGACTTTTGTTTCATTTGAATGTTCTTATCTGTAGCGCTTCTTATACAATTTTTTTAGACATATAAGTCCTTTTTTCTTCGTATACGCTTTGGCCGTATCGGATTTAACACCGACAAGTGCTCCTGTTTTTCTCAAGGAGGGAGGCGATATTTTCGCTAAGCCGATTAATAGAAACTACTAATATCAAAATAGTTAATATTAATTAGTCAATAGTATTCTTAATATAGCTTTTTTATTTTCTATTTCATACCAATAATGACATGATTCATGGAAACATTCATGGAAATAATTATATTAATTATTATCTATTGCTCTCGATCAACCTAAATATAGAATTAATATACGTGTAGAGTTATGGGGCAAAAGTGGTGGTGCCAAGCTATCTAATAGGTTATATTGGTATAACAACATATATCATTGGAAATGGAATTTATGAAAAACCTTTACATAAGAGTAATCAGGAAAGCTGAACTTTCTGAGGAACTAAATATATCTGAAAGAGCTATTCAAATATGTTTCCAAAATTGTAGATTGACAGATAAAAAGATCAAATTATTACGCGCAAGGAGTAATCCCATAAAGTTACCGGACCATGCAAGTGAAATACCAAAAATGCCATTAAATCCGCAGATCCATCGAATGGGAGCCTCTATTACCATTGGCTTCACGGATAACGTAGGCTTTGGAAGAATTGACTCACAGTCATAGAAATAAAAATAAGTCGAGATGTCCTTCAACGTATAAGGGATTACTGCATCAATATAATCAACTGCAGTTATCCTCTGCATATCAAAGTAAATGTGAATTTTGATGATTAATACTCTTTCGGTAACGGAAATAGAATTTTCAAAAACAAACCTAGAGCATTGATGAGCAATTACAATATGTATGCTCATAGTAATACACAGCGTCTTCCACGTTTGAGCGAAATATATATAGATCACGTTCCAGCCAGTGTTCCCATATCTTATCAATGATTTAGTAAGAGAGGATAATATCAATTTTATACATGTCCACACATAAGTTATTTTCCTATAAAATAAACGTATTTCTGTGGTTTTATAATGACACCTTTCTGACACCAAAATGATTCAAATTCTTGATATAATTTTTGCTAAAATTGCAACAAAAACATAGGTTTTGCAGGGGAGTTGGTTTCTTAAATATCTAAATGTGTACCATTGAATTAGTAGAGGGATGTGCTCACCCTAATTAATCTGTAGGCTAATTATTAATTATTATTATTATTATTACTTTATGGTAGTTGTATTTTTAAAATTTTCGCAATTATTCTTATATTGCTGGTACTATATTAATAATGCTATTAATAAATAGTGTTTGTGTAATTCACTCCAAGTTATAAATTATGCGCAGCAGACCGAAAAAGGATCAAAGAAAATTAAATATCAGCAAAAAATCGTTTAAGACAGGGAGTTTACAGGGCTCAAAACTCTGCAAAGCTGCCTGTTTTTGAAAATCGGAAAATCCTATAAGGCCTTCAACTATTATATAGCTATCAAAAAGTTAAGCTACTAGCATATCCGAATAAATATCGGAAATCCTTGCCAAAATGCGGGAAAATTTTAGTCAGTTGTCAAACAGGATAGAAAAGCAAGTGATTAACACATTTATTTGGCAGAATTAATTTTTTTATTCAAAATAATTCCCTTCAAGGGTGATACGCTGATTGTAGCGACTCTCCAACTTTTCGACACCGTTTTTGAAGTACGATTTGCTCTTTGTTTCAATTTAGGCTTCAGTTTCGGCAATCACCTCTTATTTCCACGAAAATTTCTTCCCATGGTGCATTCTTTTGAGATCTGAAACCAGGAAATATTCGCTGGGGAAGAACTATTATTATTAATTTAAGTTCTAGATGTGGAGAATAAGGTAAGGAAGCAATTCGAAGCGCAATTCATAGATGTTTGCCATTGTTTTTACTGACTTGTGACACGGTTAATTATCTTGGTGTACTTTCTTACAGCACTTTCCTTTTCTACAAATGCGCCCGTTTCTTCCTTCAAACGGTCCAATAACGCCAAGTAATAGTTGCTGATAAGAGTTCTTCCTTTTTCAAGGTAGTCGATGAAAGTTGTTCTCTGCGCAACCCAAAATACAGACGCCATAAGCTTGTAAACCTTGCGTTTTCCCACGCTTTGGAGCGGGTTTATCGTGTGCAGTCCACTCGGATGACTGTCGATTGGACTTCGGAGTCAAGTTATAGAGCCATGTTTCATCATTTGACTCGGGTTTATTACACTTCATCATCTTCAAACATTGCTCCGAATCATCAACTCGTTGGTTTTGGTCAAAAGTAAACTCGCGCTACACCTACTTTGCACAGAGCTTTCTCATACACAAATATTCGTGAATGATATGATGTACACGTTCAATTGATATCTTTGGAGTGGTTGCTATTTTATTCAATTTCAATTTACGCTCATTCAAAATCATTTTGTGGATTTTTCAATGTTTTCGTCGGTAACAACCTCTTTTGGGCTTCCACTGCATTCACCGTCTTCGGTGCCCATTTCACCATGTCTAAACTTAGCGTACCAATTCTTGATGTTTGATTATTCTGGAGCAGTGTCTGGAAACTCGGCATCAAGGCAGGTTTTTGCTTTAACTGTATTTTTTTCCATCAATAAGAAATATTTTATCAGTACGAGAAATTCCTTTTTATCCATCTTTTTCACAATAACAAAAGTTGCTTGACTCAAAATGCTGTAATTCACCAACTAATGATCCGACAGCCGTCAAATTTATACACGCATCTTTTGAGGGTTAGGGCTAGCTAAAAAAATATATGAATTTAATTCTAGTAGAGCCATCTATGCGTTAGGCCGGGAATATTACAATTGACCTGTTATATTGTTAATCACATACTTATAAATTGTCATACTGTTATAATTTTGTGTATAAACTGTTAATATATCTTCTATTAAGATGATTACTGAATTTCACCTATAACTAAATATAGATATGAACATAATTATTTTATTGCTTTTTTGCGGCATAATTGACAAAGTTCGATTCTGTTATCATTGCAGTCTTAGAGTGGTGTCTATGCAATTATCTCATGTTTATTTTACTAAGGGATATTTAATATTTTTGGTATCTGTATTTTTGTGCAAACTATACTTATAATGTTATTAATTGTTGTTTGTGTATAAAAGACATAAAAGACAACAAATACAAGATAGGTTAGCTAACCTTGAAAATTAGGGCCTTAAAATGAGCATTAAACTATATATATATTCGCTGTTAAAACGCAAAAAAAATAGAATGAAAGAATTACTAACAACCACTAATATTACATGTTATTATAATACTACAGCTTGCGAACTCAATATCTGAACTATAGTTAAAATTTAAGTGCGTTTCACTTTATATAATCCTGCATTGTATAATCTTATGAATTACTTAAAGACCTATTTTGGTTAGGGGCAAATTTTGGCGATGTTGAGTGTTAACTATTATGTCCCTTAAAATGTCTAGACCGGGGTCTAGTAACTGAGCTTGAATTAGTAATCAAAACATAATCAATTGAGAATAGTATAAAGATCATAGTCTCTCAAATGTATTTTATAATATTTCATAGTAATGTACTTATTGGAGCTTATAGGAGTAAGAAGAGTTATAGTTGTTTATATATTTTGTTATACCGATTTAGTAGCTATTCCTGGTTGCTCGATTTGGAAAGATTTTAATGTATTGAAAATTCCATTTCGTGTATACGCTTGTATACGCGTTTTCCAAAATTGAGAGATAAAAAGTCCAAATTATTATGTACAAGGGGTAGTCGCATAAATGTTCCAAGCCATGGAGGGGATATACCAGCAATGCCAATAACACCGCAGGTCCAGCGAATGGGAGGCTCCATGACCAATGGCTTCACGGATAACGTAGGTTTCAGACGAATTGATCCACGAACAAGTATCACAAATATGTCCTAGCCTATGAGCCTATTATATGTCCAACTCCCCCGCAGCGTATAAGGCGGGGGAGTTGGACCACAATATAACGAACAACAGTTATCCTGTGAATATTAATGAATAATTGAGTATGAATGATCAATGCACTTCTGGCCAAGGGAATAGAATATTGAAGAACAAACAATCTCAATATGCATTCTCATAGCAATATTTAGCAGCTTCCACACTGTAGCGGAGCATATGTTGATCACGTTCCAATCATTGTACCCTTCTCTCATCGAGCATTTAGTAACAGAGGGCAATATCTATTTTAAACAGTTCCACGTATATATTACATTGCGATAAAATTTAGACATTTTTGTAGATTTATAGCAAAATTTGAATTGTATAAATATTATTGTTATTAATACTTTCATAAAGTAATTTTATAACTAAACATGTTATAAGACATATGTAATTATCTAATAAATTATCATGACGAAATGTAATTTTGATTTTAATTATAATCTTAATAATATTATTACTGTTTTTTTATAGTTGGGAATTAAAAATATTTCTCAAATTATTCATTTGCATATAGAAATATTATAACAATTATACAAATGTAGGCAATATGTAGTAAAATAAAAATGTTTTGATTATTTATTCCAATTATATATAAAATAGACCTATAGAGTATTATTTTTGTCTATATAAATTTGATTCAAAATTATGCATTGGCTTTAATGTTTCAAGTGATTTTACTATACAGTTCAATATCTAATTAAAATTACGAAAGTATATATCAGATGATACAAATGCCTGAACAATTTTGTTCTAAAATAATAATAAAAAAATATTTCCTTATAAATTCATGTGCATCTTTGTATATTGTATTCTAGTTTTCCTTGGTTGAATCCCCTCCCGCCTTTACTAACCGTCATTATTTTGTGGGCTTATTCAATGGCAATAAACTAAATTTTTTGTCGAATTAAAGCTATTATATGTAGAAACAGTTGCTGTTAATAACGCTTCCCATCGACTACTACAAATCGAGAATAACCGATTTATTTTTAGTTGTACTACGGAAGGAAGTTACGTGCGGCGCGATAGCCTTCAATATATCTATTTTGCTCGAATGATCTGACGTACAGTCGGTCATAAAAATAATACTACTTAGACTACTCCTTAATTTTTATTTCCTGAAGTCGCATATCAATGACAATAAGGCGCAATCTGACTACTTTCTTAAAGTAAAAATATTTCAGAGCCTTTTTGAAATTCTTCCTGAGCTATTCCACAGAGTCATGAAAAATTGGACTACCCGGATTCGTGCTACCGTTAGAACGGACATTTGAAGGATGTAATATTTTATGGATATTGGAACTTATATGTATGTATTTTTTTACACCCAGTAATTATCTTATTCAATGTCAGCATCCTTCTGACGTTTTGTAAAAATTTGTATAACTTGGCATTTTTTTTCGAATAAAATTTCTATTAACCTTTTTATTAAGATATAGAGTCGACCTTAAACTCTCACAGAGTAAAGACGTGTTCGGAGAGACGGTCAGTGAATCGAAATAAAAGTGCAACATCTGTGTCAGAAATGCGGCGTTAAAAGAAGTCTAACAATAACATTTTAAAAACTGTTGAAAAAGTGAAAGCACGATCGGAAAAAAAAGGTCAATACTCTACAAAATAAATGCAAAAGGCCATAAAATATTAATGGTCAAAAACTCAACATCTGTACCACTAAGGCAGCGCAGGATAATTTCAAACATAAAAATAACAGTATTATTCCAACAAAACGTAAAAAAAAATATGGAGAAGAACACTGCTCAAAAAACAGATAAAATGGAAACATCGACATCAGGCGTATCACATATTGCAGTTTTTAATCTAGATTACAACTAGAACCCAGAACGAAGGCACTCTAAAATTCGTGGATGAGTCAAAAGTCGGCGCGGGAGAGCCTTGAAATTGCATTAAACAATATGCAAAAAAAATGCTCTCAATAAACCACCAAGCCAACAAAAGCAGTCCAATTCTAACATATGAAACAGATGAAGAAGAAATGCAGAAAAAGTAGGCTGTATAACGGTTAAAAATAAAAAAGAAAAGAGAATAATTCCTCAGGATCTTCACCGCAATATAGAAAATTACAACAGGCAAATGACAATATAAATAATTGGACACAAGCTTGGAAAATAAAAATTAATGAAAGTAAATCTGCACATATGCAGTTCACCTATAAACAGACCGTACAAGCACCAATAACATTAAATAATATTATAATTCCATAAAGCAACAACGCTAAATATCTCGGAATGAATCTTGATGTAAAACTTCTCTGGAAGGAACATATAAAGAAGAAAAGACAAGAACTGGAATTGAAATATAGGAAAATGTACTGGCTAATTGGAAGAAAATCACAATTATCAGTATATAATAAATTGCTATTATATAAGCAAATACTGCACCCTATATGGACATGTGGAGTTCAATTATGGGGACTGTTTACCTACATCGAGACATTCAAATACCCACAGTCAGTCAAGAAATCAAGAGAATTGCAAGGGGGCATGAGGAAAGACTATATTCTCATGAGAATATTGAAATATTGCAGCTTTTGGATACTACCAGAAAAGGACACAGACTCAAGAAAATCAAACCATCGGATGTTGTGTAGTGTTGTGTAGTGAGGTGCATATATTAAAAAATACAGCAGACATATATAAACATAATTTCACCAGAGACTGAGATAGGGCCGATGGGTCCTCCTAGCTGTATACCTAGATTTAAGTTATCATAAAAACAAATTGTAGGTTAGACGGAAACGTCTAGTAACAATGTATTAATTAAATAATACAAATTAAGATGTGAATTTAATTATCATTTAATTTTATTAATGATAAACTCCTAGAACTGTGAATGTAGATGGGGTTTTTACAATAATGTGATGTATCTTATGGTATCCTATTTGACCATTCATTCAAAGAAATCGAGCGGGAACCAACAAGAAACGATTTCCAGAGAAAAAAGTTTTAAATTTTATTCAAACAAGAACACTACAATTATGTTGGCCGTTGACCGAACACAATAAAAAAAGAAAGGAAGGAAACTTGTTTATTTCTCCAAAAGGACGCTACAGTTTTAAGATTTACGACTACTCGTTCTACGGACTAAGGTTGAGGCACTAGCAAAGATGGTTACATCAATTAGCTCGCGATTTAATACTCTGGTGGTTTGTGTATGTGAGCTGTATTTATAGTTGTCCCAATATTTACCAATAACTTCGTCATAGGCATTGCAACGCTTGTTTGGTATTGAATCAGCATGTTGTAATGTCTATTTTACTTTACCAATGTGTACGCAGGCCAGCCACATAACTCCTCCCTCCCTTAAGACTGAAGAAAATAGGGGAATTTTCTGAGGGCAGAAATTCCGTGCCTAACCTCACATATAGTTTTACATTAACACATCATTTTACTTATTAGGCTTAACACAGTTTTATTTAATTTATTTTAATTTTTATATAGAACATACTGTATTAATTGATTATGTCAATTATTCAATCGTCGAGATTTGGTGTTTATTTGTCTGGGCCTAATAATTCTTTTTGACATCCTTAAGGTGTCTCTGGCCTTTGTATATTGCCTTCTTGTATAACGGCTTCCATTTACGGCTGATCGTCTGGGGTAACTTTAAAAGTTGCTCCGTTCCTATTGAAATCTCTGCATCATCTTCGCGCCTTTGGTTTCTGTCTATATATTAGCTTGTTGCTTTAGTTTTCGACTTATGTGCTCATTTAATTCCTTATGTGCCTCAGCTAACTCATGTATATAATCAGATTGTAATTGAGCTGTGTTCTTTTCTGTGTTTATCTGGTAATTTAAATTTCGTTTTACAACTTGGAACGGTGTTACCTCATGAGCCGAATGGATTCTGTTGTTATAATTAAGTATTGCAATGTTCATTATCTCTGTTATAGGCTTCGAGCGATGCATAATTTTTAAAACAGTTATGCATTCTTTCAGTGTCGAATGGAGCCGATCGATGGGCGAATTCGAATTAGAACTATATGGGGTTGTATAATGTAATTCGATTTGGTATAGTTTGCACAGATCTTGTACTGGAGTACTCTTGAAGGTTTGAGCAGTGTCTGTGGTCATCTTTTGCGGTATGCCATGCGGAGAGAAGTATTTGACTAGGTTTTTGCAAATATCTATGGCATTTTCATTTAACGGATAAGCGGATGCGAATTTTGAAAAACTGTCTATTATAGTGAGATATTTTTGGGCATTTATTGTGGTAATATCAACGTATATATGCTCGAATGGCTTGCTACCTATTGGTGTTGGCTTATAGATTACCTTGTACGGATGCCTCTTGTATTTTGATTTTTGGCATATGTCACAATTGTTTAATTAGGCACTTTAGGTGTTTAATGTTCTCCACTATACCCCTATGTGAAGTTTTTGTGGAATGATAGCGCTCTACTACCTCCTGTTCTTCCTCATTAGCTACGGCTTCTACTAGGCGATTAGAGATTACTAGTTTATAGGCGCTAGCTTTGAACGTCTCGGCCAATGTTCTTAGTATGGGTGGCAAGTAGCTGATCAATATTGATTTTATATCTTCCATACTGGGACCTTTATTTACGAATATGGTTAACCTAGATTTTATTTTGTTGGTACTTTTGAATATAATCTGATTCTTGTATAGTTTGACGGCCTTGTGTACGTATGGTGCTCCTAATATTGTGTTTTCCCTTGATGTGTGAACTATATCCGTTTCAGTTCCTGTTTCCATCTCGTTTCTGATTTGTTCTTGTACTGATCGTGTTGTCCTTGCCGTTCGTGGCGGTCTTAACTGTATATCAGATATGATATTAACTTTGGGTCTATTCTCGGTGGTATTTCTATCCTGTAGTCTTCGAAATTTTCCCCGAAGTAAAAGGATATGGATACCTTCTCGTTGACTAAGGCGCTGTTCCTGATATCTATATTTAATTTTAATTTCTCCAAGTCCTTCATACCTATTGTACCTATTGTACCATCGAAGTACTCATGGAATGGATATAGAGTGACTTCTAGGGACTGTTTAATATTATAATGTTTTAGCAGTTGTACCGTAAGTCTGCTTGTTGCTTTCCTTCTGTGTACTTTTGTTACTTTTCGTTCGATGAGATTTGGAAAATATTTTTCAGCTACTGATGGTCTCAAAATTGAAGAATAAAATCCTGTGACTATTAACAATTTTAATTTATATTTAGGTATTTCAATGAATGGTATCTGGTTTACTTCTAGAGTGTTTAGTTGATAAGAGGATATCTTTAGTTTTCCAAGGCTTCTTCTTGAAAATTTATTCTGTGTTGATTATGAACGTAGTCTTGGTCACATTCGTAATTATCTTCTGCGTGGTTTTGTTGCAGGTATTCGACATATTAATCAAAATTTTCTGCCACATCTGAATCTTCATCATCATTTAAATTTGATGTTTCTTGACTCTGAATGTTAAGATTCTGCGTGTCTCTCTTAAATTTTATGGTGCGTACTCCGCTCATTGGCTGGGGGTACTGTCTTGTCTTAGAAACATCTGTCTTTTTTACATTTGATGGTGGTTTCATCACTGGTGGTCTAAAATTGGTGTTGAGCCTTTGATTTTGTTGAAAGGCTCTGTAATTCTGCTGCTATGGTATACGGTTTGCTTGATTTGATGTTTGTAATTTTCCTAAGTTGCTTTGTATGTATCTAGTCTTGAACTTGCTTTGGTTGGCGAGAATATCGTAGTTTGTAATAATTTCCAGGGCGGTATCTAAGTTTTGTGGATTCTGGACTATCATTAATGTGTTTAACTCATCTGACATGTCGGGTAATAGATTTTGTGTCGCTGTTAATTCATTTTGTCCCATTAATATATGTTTGGTTTCTGCGTTCTGGTTTTCTATGCATATTTTAGTATTTATTTTACTAACAAGGGCTATTAGTTTCTGTATATAATCTAAGTTTGATTCGTCCTTTGTCTTAGTTGTAAATATCAATTGTTGCTATAGATTAGCCCTTGTGATTGGGCCACTGAATTTCTTTCTTAAGCCTTCTTTAATTGCATTCCATGATCTTAAGTCAGGTCTTGTCAATAGAAAATCTTCCGCTGTTGACATAATCTTTGATTTTATGGCTGACATCACATATTCCTGTTGTGATGGGTCATTCGTGAAGTATCTATTGTGGAACATATCCATCTGTTCGATAAAAGCTTCAAGTCTTGATGGAGTTCCATCAAAGTTCTTCAACAATCCAGTTGGCCTTAAATATTCTGCCATTTAGTTTTAGATTTCCAACAGATTTTTAAATTCTAAGTAACTTTTTTTTAAATTTCCACTGTAGAATTTGTTTGTTCAGTTAAGAATCTTGTTCTTACTCTGAGGTATGTTATATCAACTCGCTTATGAAAGAAATATGTATAAATAGTCGTATATGATTCATTTGGGTAATGCAGACAATAATCGTAATAATATTAATAATATTATTAAGTAATATTAATAATAAAATAATAGTAATAATAATGATAATAATAATGGGTGTAACAATAGTAAAAATAATCACTATTAATTACGTCAATTTTAATCTGGCGTTAAGAATATTAACATGCCTTAATCATTATTCTGATTTATAAAATTGTAAAATTCTTTCAAACTTTATTTCTTTGTTTTCTTAATTGAGCAAGCTCTTTCCATAAGAGGTACTCACTCGGTGGAGATTAACTCTGGAGTCTGTGCTGCTGTCAGAGGGAAACTGGAAAGGAGGTACACTCGGTTCTCCGTGTTGCGTACTGCCGTTGACACTCGGTTTTCTTATGATAAGTGTCTGGCATCCGGTCCTTGCTGAATGTGGTTGTGGGCTTGGCCAATATCCAATTCAGTGGTGAGGGTCCTATTTACTATCCTAGCTTGCACGTTTGCTTAGATCCAAATCTGACGGGTGTTATCTTCGTGATCTTCCACTGTTTGGTCTCGGTTTTCTTCTTAATCGTTGAAACGAACGATGCCCCCTCACGCTCAATGTGAATTTCGCGCTTCGCACCGGGAGATTGAACAACTGAAGAGAATCTGCCTTGCAACCGGAGTTCTAACCGACGGTGTCCCTTTGTTGATTGGTGTTGTATCAATTCTGCTTGTCGCGAATTTCAAATATCGATTGTGTTGCGATTGAAATTTCTTTTCGATGTATTTACCCGATTAGATTGCGCCAATTATTTTGGTCGTAGTCGTTAAAGGTTTTCGATTGAAAATTCTTTTCCGATGGACTCTAACCGATCTTTTCGATTCTTTACCGGTCGTCGATTTTAATCGATTTCCGACTACGTTGATTATGTTGGATTCTAACAGATTAACCGATCCGCTGATTCCAACCGATATGCTGATCCTAACCGATCCTACCGACTGCGTCGGTACCTACCTGCGATTATGTTGGCCGTTTATCGAACTCAATAAAAAAAGGAAAGGAAAGAAACTTATTTATTTCCTGAAAAGGAAGCTACAGTTTTAGAATCTACGACTACTTGTTCTACGGACTAAGGTTGAGGCAATAGAAAAGATGATGATATCAATTAGCTCGCGATTTGATACTCTGGTGGTTTGTGTATGTGAGCTGTATTTATAGTTGTCACAATATTTACCAATAACCTCGTCATAGGCATTGCAACGCTTGTCTTGTTTGGTATTGAATTAGTATGTTGCAATTTCTATTTGACTTTACCAATGTGTACGCTGGCTAGCCACATAACTCTACTGACATTTGTCGAGCGTTAGACACTTCTTTATTGAGCTAATTCTTTATCGTAACTTATATTTATATTTATATACTGAATAAAAGTTATACTTTGAATGATGTATGTTCAGATGGAGGAGAGCAAATAATGATGTAAATAAAATAAACTTTAATTTATTTCTTCTTTGAATAAATTAATACTGAAGGATTAGTTGTTTTATTTAAATTAATAATACATTTAAAGATTTAGAGAAGAGAAGTGAACATTTAATAAGTTATGATTTAAGTCGAATGTATTTACGGAGAACTAAAGTCTGGTTTTAGATAATATTGACAAGTGTTTTACTGGGTTTGATTATTGATACTTCTTTTGTTCGATGTTTATTTTCGATGCGGTAACAATTCTTCTTCAATTATTCTAACAATATTTTCTTCAATTCTTCTAACAATACTTTTAACAATACATATTTCAATGCTTATTTTGTTTAACGATTATTTTCATTATACTGCCAACAATACTTTCTTTATCAATGCTGCTTTTCGTTATCTATGCACCGTGCTTTATTGCTGAATCTTATCCTTCGGGTTCTTGATAGTGGTAGACAAGGCCCCGCTTGATTCGATTCGTTCAGAATATCGGGGTGGGAACGACTCTTCTAGCAAGAAATTATTCACGCCGATAGAATAAGTGCGTTTCGGATTATGGTTATGTGATTCATAAGGTGTAACTTCTGACGGTCTTAGTCTACCAGCCTTAGAACTTGAAACCGCATTATCGGAAACACTCGACAACGAGCTGACGGAGTAACACTTTCTTGGTTGGAATTGTATCACTAGACAATCGGTACCGTGTGATATTTTATATTGTCTCAAGGCATAATTCATTATCCATGTCACAAGTATTACAAAAAAAGTTAAAGGTCTGATATATTAGACCACTAGAATATATAACAGAAAAAATACTACAATTAACGTAAACTTAAATTGGCACGATTGCCTTAAATATAAATAATAAAAGCATCACAACATACAACCCGTCAATAGGTTCAAAAAAAATTAGACTAACTAAAACCATAATAATAATTTTCCAAACATACAACTACAAAACTTTATAGAACATCCATAATTAATAAATACGTCGTAAAACTCGACTTGAACTATTATGTAAAACAAATAAATTATTAAATAATAATAATATTATTAATAATAACAATAATAAGAGAACATATAACGTTGCAACTATATATATAGTCAATTCAAAACAGTCATGACACACGTGAGCAATATGTGTCTGCAAAAAGTTGTATATTCATTTTACAGTCTGACAATATTTTCCTTCACATTTTATTGTATTAAAAAAAAGATAAAATGCTGTTAGAGAAGTTCGTACATGTAACCGAAAGAACCTGCAAAAGTTGTCCGTTTGTCAAACGTCTGCAAAATCCTTTAAAATATTATAACTACGGGTTATAAAACGGCAAACGTTGTCTTAATGCTTTGTTTTAATAAATTTGAAATCGCCGCGGTTTTTACTAAAAATATTTTTTTACGCGTGGCAGCTTCGCTGAGTATTAATACGGCCACGGTCACTAAAGTATCTCAAAAAATAAGAAACAATATAACCTTAAATTCACCAAAAAGAAGCCGTGTTTATGCCAAACAGGTGACGAATCAAAATCAGCTTGATTCAGAGATCAAATATACGAAATGTATAAAAACTGTAAGTAGTTTTTTTCAATCGAAACATAATTTAATACAATTATTTCAGAGAAAATTGTTTGCCTGGAAAATATCCATAAAAAGTTATAAGATATACAGATATTAGTAATTCGATTCATAGAAGATATTCGAGGGATGTGGAACATCCCTTCATACACTGTTGGGTAATATAGAATTTAACTGGTGAAAAGATAATCCACGAAGGGGTTTAATGTGACTTCTACAGATTGCTTCTAAAAGAATACAATTTTTAAAAATCCATAACAAAATCAAGGAAGAATTATGTCAATTTATATATTTAAATGAGACATGAATATATCAGAATGGTACATTGGGTCGCTTATGGAAAGATGACAATAAATATAGTATAATGCAATAAAAGTTGATGGAAAAAGGTAAACGTTGGAATAACTATCGATTACGTTTTGTTAGTCATAACATTTATTAATAATTCATTGTAAACATATATTCTCCATGCTGCAAACACCATTGACATGGCAAAGACCATTCCGGTTTTATTCCTGACACAAAATTAATGTTTTCCTCTAAGTTCAAGGGTAACTCAACATGTAGAAATCAACTGTAACTTGTTTTTGGAACAGTTTGAAAATCAGCTTTTAAATATATTGGAGGAACCATCAGTTATTGTTATGTACAATGCACCATATCTACCATGTATATGGTATACTGATGGAGAAAATCCCAAAAAGCGCATCAACAAAGGCAGCAATTAAGAAATGGTTTAAAGTACATAAAATAAGCTTCGAGGAAACAATATTAAAGAATAAACTATTTCAAATTGTTACTCAGTAAATATAAATGAATTCTTTAATTGCATTTTATGTAATTTACTTTTTTTAAAATAAGCCTAAGAAAAGATACTTGGTAGATCAGATTACTGAATGTTATGGCCACATAGTATTTTGTCTTCCTCCCTATCACTGCATTATTATTCGAATTGAGTTGATATGGGGTATTGTTACAATTTATTGTAATATTCAGATATTCAGGTCGAGGAAGATCAGAGCTATCTGGATTTATGGAAAGAGATTGCAAAAGGGAAGAATTGTCAAAAATTGAAGAAGAAATTGACAAATGGTAGAATTTTGAGTAAGTTTTTAATAGATTGGAAAAAAACAGCTTGGTTATTAACTTGATTAGTGTTTCTAATAGTGACAGTTATTGAATAAAACTTTGTGAATGTTGATTTATGATTCAATGCTGGCAACTACCAAGACAGGGTGATGAAAGAGGATACACCTAAAAGTCAGTATATAATCCATGTAGTTTAATTGTAGGGAATTGTATTATAGTGTGAAGGCTTTATGAGCATGTGTGTGATTGTTCAGAATATACATGAACGTTTGGTTAACTTGTATGAGGATAGAAATAATTCTAACTGTTTTGCAGATATGGCAAATACATTAAGGAAAATGCAGTGATTATATGTAGTTTTCTCAAGAAAGATGTATACAGGTAGTAACAGTACAAACTAAGGAGAAATTTAGTAATATCGTAATGACTTTACAAGAAAATATTGCATCGAAAGAAACAAGAAATAAGCGTAAAACATAAATATGCTCTCTAATGGACATTGACCAATGAACATAACATGAATACAATTAGTTTACCAGGCTAGATATGTAGAGTTAATGTTGTATCAAATAAAAATCAAGGTATGCTAACAATGTTCGCTTGATCGCAAACTAGTAAACAACCCCGAATGCAGATATCTTAATATAGCGTGACATTTGTTTGGTATAAATATGAATATCACTTGCATGTAATTTAGTCTATAATAATCCATCGTAGTTGTTATATCTTAGTATTAAGCATCCTATGTATTGATATTGGAAATAAAGTTTGTTTTCTATAAAGACAATCCGCGTTCCTATTTTAATTAACTCTACCTATACTAGTGTGGAAAAAGTTATATATATATATATATATATATATATATATATATATATATATATATATATATATATATATATATAAAATTATATGTATATATATATATATATATAATATATATATATATATATATATATATATATATATATAATATATATAATATATATGATATATATATATATATATATATATATATATATATATATATATATATATATATATATATAATATATATATAATAAAACAACATTAACCTATAAATTATTGTGAATGTATAATTTCTTCTTTTTTACTCTTTGTCATTCCACAATCTGTCCTATTGGCAATAAGTATTTCTTATGTCTATATTATATATAGATGGCATGTAGAAAATCACTTCATTAAGCGATCTCCTGTATAAAATATTATCTTAGTTAATTATTCTTATTCTACAGCTTATTCTAAAGTTTATTTAGGTCCAGTAATCAGATCAGGTGGTGCTAAATATTTTAATCTACGCACTTCGCTATCACATCGCATATTTAGCTGGTTGGTTAGGTTGGTAAGTTATAGGTTCAAGAGGAATATCGCGCTGTATCCTTATTTGAAATATAGTACGGAGCATCGTTCATCGTTCATATCATTGCGGAGCGTTCATCGTTCATATCATTGCGGAGCAACAATGGCATACAATACTTTATTTTGGAACCGTTGAATGATTGATATATTAGATTTGCTAGCAGTACCCCCTATTTGGATTCCATATGACCAAATAGGCCAACACATTTGATATAATTTAAGTCCAAGTTGTTTTCATTTAGAGAGTATGTGCTTCTTCCAGGCTAGGCGGCAATCTAAGTGCAAACCAAGATATTTAAAATGCTCCGCTTGGGGGAGTTAACGGGGAGTTATTGATATTCAGTGTTGGGCATGTTCTCCTACGCAGGGTAAACGTTACATGGGTGGATATTATTACATTGGTTTTAATGCGCTATGTCTTCAACCATAATTGTATTTGCCCCTGGTGGGTTTGTAGGTTTATTGATGCTGTGATTGATCTTCATGGGATGCTAAGATTGTTGTGTGTGTCGTCTGCCTATGTTGCCACAGTAGTTTTTTTTGTGTTGGACAGATCGGTCTTATACACAAGATATAGTACTGGACCCAATACACTAGCTTGTAGAACTCCTGAATATGTTATTTAATTCGGTATGTTCATCGCCTTGATTTGCAATAAAATTTCTATCAGTGAGATCCGATTTTAGTAACTGATAGTACGGATGAGGAAGAAGTTTCTTTAGTTTAACCTGCAAGCCCGTATGCCATACTTCGTCAAAAGCCTGATACAATAAGCTAGGTCCCTAGCTTATTGCGAAAACCAAGCTGATGTTCTGGAATAATTTTTCTTTTTTCTATTATATAGTTTAGCTTCTTTAAGTATAGTTTCTCGAAAACTTTCGATATTATCGGTAATAAACTTATAGGCCGGTAGGAGATCACATATTCTGGTGTTTTTCCTGGTTTAAGAATTATTAATATTTTAGCTACTTTCCAGATGCTAGGGAAGTAATTAATTCGTAACATAGCTTTAAATATAAATGTTAACAATTTTATAGCCTTTTCTGATAGTTCTTTAAAATTTTACGAGTAATTATGTTACAACCAGGAGCTTTTTTAATATTAATCTCTCTCATTATTTTTTGCTTTACTTTTTTGACAGTTAATTTCTCGTGCGGTAAGTCCATTTGAAATGGCGAATCTAGAAAGCTAGTCATTTTATTTTCGTCATCTTTATGTAGCTGAGACTGGAAATGTTTAAACACATTTTTAAGTGTTTTGAGAAAATGTCGGCCTTCTGTTTATTACTTCTAGCCCAATTATTTTCATTTGTTTTAATAGGTGGGTTATGCTGCTAGGGTCTCTTAAGCTTTTTTGTTGCTTTCCAGAACGAATAGTCTGTGGTCTCAGTTGGTGTCAAATTCTCTAGATATTCTTGATTGCCTTGGTTTTGTTCATTTTTGATTAGTCCTTTCAGCTCTTTTATTACCCTATTAAATTTTCTTTTATTCTCTTCAGTCCTTTGCTGTTGCCAATTCCGTTGTAACTGGCTGTATAATTCATTGTAGTTTTGAGTTCTTCATTAATATCTGCATTAGATGTACTATAATGTTTAAATAAATTATAATACATAACATTTTTGTTTTATTATTTTATTTAGATTAGAATTTTGTTATATGTCAGAGCCGATATGTACTGATAGGTACTAAAAGTCAGAATTGCTTCAGCAACATTGCGACATTTTGACAGGTCACGTGTGTCACTACTGTTTTGAATTGACTATATATTACCTGTGTTGGTGTATTTTAAAAATAGCGATTTTAATATGGAAGGAAGGTCCACGTCAACTGAACTAATTCGAAAAAATGTGAATACATATTTCTATTAACTATAATATACTCATTTCAGTTGACTTTAAAATTCACAAACTAATGATCTTACAGCTGTCAGTCAAATTTATGTACGCTTCTTTTTAGGGTTAGGGCTAACTAAAAAACATATGGATTTTGTTCTAGTAGCGCCATCTATGTGCCAGGCCGTGGACCTGTTGTGAATTATAGCACTTTGAGTGAAACAACCTTTGTTATTATGAAAATAAAAATTGATAAAAAGGAATTTCGCGTTTTGATAGAATAATTCATTTTGAAGGAAAAAAATACAGTTGCAACAAAAACTTGGTATGATGCCGAGTTTCTGGACACTGCCCCAGGAAAATTAACCATCAAGGATTGGTATGCTAAGTTTAGACGTAGTGAAATGAGCACTGAAAACGGTTGATGATTCGGAACAGTATTTGAAGATGATCAAGCATAATAAACCTGTCTTGTTTTCGATAGCAATTTGAAAATGTGTCCATCTATGTAAAGGTACTTTTCGAAAAAACGCAATAAAATTTTGCTCCTTTATGGTATAGTGGAGCTTCGGGAAAATAAATATTTTTTTTAATAATTACTCTAATCTCCATTTCGCTAAATATTTTGTTATATATCCAGTAGTTTATATATTTCTTACTTATTAGTGAAGAGGAATTATGTTTAACTTTTAAATTGTTTGATCGAACTTCATAAGTTGGGATAATTTATTTTTGATAAAGTAATGTTTATGCAATACTAAACAAGAATGCAAGTGATGTTATAAAATATACTTTTGTCCAAAGTATACTCGACCTCTTCTGAGCACTTGGGACTTTCAGACAAAAAACATAAAATCATAAATCTATAGCGACCTTGAGGCATGTCGAATTTTACATCGTGAAATAACGGTCTACAAAATACCCAGAAATATACTCCCAGATGTTGATGAGGGGCGGGGTACCAGCAGCGTCAACTGGAACACGATAACGAATAATTGGAAACCCCGACACGTTTATCTGGGAGATTGTTGAAGGGTACTTTGGATGATTCAATAACCGACCATCGTTTGGTTTAGACGTCTTACCCAGTCTGGTTACTGGCGTGACTGGAATTATTTTCCTTGTCGGATTTTACACTCTTGCCCAGGACATTCCCAAATTTTAAATAATTACAAACATAAGTTTACTACCATGGCTCAGCAGGATTCGAACCCGCGACTATCGCAACAGTAGGAGGATCATTCCATCGCCTTTACCACTGCACCACCAAGCAGGCTGAAAAAACATTCTGATATCACTGTATTTCCCTTTAGTTTGTTATGTGAATACCTGCGTTTATTTTTCTTGATAAAACTAGATTTAATTACTGCATTCTCCTTAACGTATTTGTCATATCTACAAAACATTTATTCTCTCCTCACACATGTTAACCAAAAAATTACAATTTCCTACAGTTAAAGCATAATAATTATATACTGACCTTTAGTTGTTTCTTATATCATCACCCTGTCTTGCTAATTGTCAACATTAAATCATAAACCAACATTCATAAGGTTTTATTCAATCACTGTCACTTTCAAAATTACTACTCAAGCTGTTTATTTCCAATCTATCAAAAAATTGCTCACGGTTACCCATTTTTCAATTTCTTTTTCAGTGTGTCTCATCGAGCTCATCCAAACTGAAGGTATTATTGTCGACAATGTTTCTTTCTACAAATCCAGACATTTCTGGTTTGATGTAACGATTAGAAATAGTTCATTCTTTAACATGGTTTCTTCATAACTTATTTTATGTACTTTAAGCAATTCCTTAGCTGTAGCCTTTGTTAAAACACTTGTGGGGATCTTTTCCACCAGTGTATTATGATATGATTGTATTTTTCAGTACAATAACTGATGGTTTCTCGAAGTTCTTTAAAAGGTCCTTTTCAAACCACTGCAAAAATAAGTTAAGATTCATTTCCCCATCGTAATCACTCTTGGATGTAGAGAAAAATATTAATACTGCACCAGGAATAAAACCATTTTTGTTTCCATCGTGAAGAACTATATGTCTGCAATGAATTATTAATAAATGTTATGACTAACTAAATCTAATCCATAGTTACTTCAAAATTTACCATTTTCTATCATATTTTGCTCTCTTTACACTATATTTATTATCATTTTTTCAGGACTGACCCAATGTACTATTTCGAAAAATCCGTGTCTCATCTAAATATAAAAATTAATAAAACACTTCCTTGACTTCGTTTTTAAAAATTGCATTCGTTTAAACGTCTGGAGATTATTAAACCCCTTTGTGGGTTATCTTTACATCTCTTAAATTCTATATTACCTAACGGTGTATGAAGACATATTCTACATGCTTACATCACATAGCTTCATATCTTTCAGATTCTTATGGATACTTGCCAGACTAACAATTTTCTCTGAAAAAATTCTATTAAATTATGTTTCTATTGAAAGAACTACTTACTGTTTTATATCGTATATTTGATCTTTTATATAGCTAACGTCCAGCTCATCTTGATTCGTCACCCATTTCGTATAAAGACGGTTTTTTGGTCAATTTATGGTTATATTGTATTTTTTTGAGATATTTTAGTGACCGTGTCCACACTAATATTCAATACAGCTGCAACAAGCTAAAAAATATTTTCAATAAAAACCGCAGCAACCAACATTTAACAGTAAATTTGCTTACTTCTCTAACACATTGTACTGGTAAAGGGCATCCATTATCTCGTTCCTATTTGAAATAACTCATTGCAGACGCAATAAGTTTTTGATTCTGATCGTGCAACGGCTTCGACATTTTAAACGGAACTAATAGTAAGTGGCAATTGCAAATTTGATATTATCAAATCAAAGCGTTAAAACAACCTTTGCCGGTTTATAACCCGTAATTGGAATATTTTGAAAAATTTGGAGTCATTTGAATTTTGCAGGCTCAATAGGATACATTTCGAACTTACTAGAATACGAATTCGAACTCGTCTAACAGCATTCTATCTCTTTAAACTAGAATAAAATGAGAAGGAAAATATTGTCTGACAGTAAAACGAATTTTCAACTTTCGACAGGCACATATTATTATTTGTTTATTTAACCCGTCAGCCTCTTGGGCTATTTAGGGTGGATTACAATGTATTATGAGACATTAAGTGCTATAGAAACATTAACAGCATATATAAATTATATAATAATTTTTTTAACAGAGTCATTTTTTTAATGGATGTTACAAATGCTGAAGTAGGTCTGCGGTCTTCAGGTAGATAATCAGCAGGTTCAGCTGCTTATGTTGGGCCAATTGCTCTAATGTTCTCGGTATTTTTAGTTGTCTCCTCAGATCACCATGCTTCTGACAATCCAGAAGAATGTGTCTGACCCTAAGCTGAGTTTGGCATAGATCACCCAGGTGTGGGTTCCGTCCCTTCAACAAATATTCATGAGTTAGTTTACTGTGCCCTATTCATAGTCGTACGAGGATACTTGACTTATATCTACTGATGTTATTATAATTGATGGACTGATCAAATATTTTACTGATTTCCCATAATTTGTTGTTTTTTTTTTTTGAGAGAAGGTCCCTATCCAGTTGGGTTAACTCCCTATAGAGGTCCTTCATGTAAGTTTTGGTAACTGTTTTGCTAAATAGTTTATTTAATTTCATTGATTCCTCTTCCTTGCTTGCCAGATGGTCGGCTCTTTCATTAACGGGTATTCCCCTATGAGAGGGGACCCAAAGGTATGTGATTCTTGCTCCCCTATATTGTAGCTTTGTCTTTAGCTCTCTAATGTATGTGACTACAGGGTGGACCATCCTTACCAATCTTAGGCTCCCTAGGGAACTCCTAGAATTCGATACAATTAATATCGATCCGTTAATCAATGAGTCTTCCAAGGCAGATAGGGCCATATAAATAGCAAGCAGCTCCGTGGAGAAAACACTAGTTAGTGATGGAAGCCAAAATTGTTTCTCAAGTAGGCTGGACGTGTAAGCGGCACCCACAAAATTTTCTCGTTTTGAACCATCTGTGTAGATGATAAGATGATTCGGATAGTTCTCTTCAATTATTTGTCGAAAAAGCCTCTTTATTGAAGAGGAACTAGTTGTTCCTCTTATGCAGAGCCTTCACAGAGAAGTCTGTCTGTATTTTTGAGAACTACCATGGTGGTACAGTAGTGATTCTACTGTTCGCATCTCGGATCGTAATGATCATCGATTGCATTTGAGGGAACTTGCATAATTTAGTAACAGGAGCTCTCGCCATTACTCGAGTGATGGAATCTCTGCCTCGTACTGTAAGCTTTCAACTGTACTAGTGCAGAATGTTCCAAATATGATTTTCATAGCGGCGTTTTGGACGGGATGCAGTTTCTTCACATATGAAGGGGGTGCGGTAGTGTAGCACTGGCTTCCATAGTCTAATTTGCTTCTCTATGTGCTTCCCAATTAATACTGGAGAGGGTCTGCAGTAGGCGTATGTTTGCGAAACACTTATCTTTGATATGATTTATGTGTCGGAGCCAGTTGAGCCTATGATCAAAGATCAAGCCAAGGAATTTGTGTTCTGGTTTATTTATCAGGTTCTTACCCTGCATCATTAGTGTAGCTATTCCCGAGATCCTCCTCCGTCTACAGAAATGAACACTCACGGACTTTTCAGCTGAGATCTTCAATCCATTCCGTCCGGCCCACGCAGGCAATTAATCCAGGCAGTCCAGTAATAGGAATTGGCTATGCTTATGGCCTGTATGTTTATGGTAAATAACCACATCATCCGCATAGATTCGGGCATTGATGTAAGTGGGGATGACCTCGTTAATGGAGTTCTTGGTAATGATATATAGTAATAGTCTGATTCATGTGCCCTGAGGTACAAACGTTCGAATAATGATATGTTGATGATATTACTCCATTAACCCTCACCCGAAAGCTTCTGTTAGCCAAGAAGGAGGCAATGAAACCGAGCATTCTGCCCCCTCTTTCCCAGTTCGATAGTTGTTTCAGGATGCTATTAATATTGATAGAGTCAAAGGCTTTTTCTAACTCAAGAAAAGCTGCAGTCACGTGTTGTCCCGAGTTAAAGGCTTCACAAAGGTCCTCCTGAACTCCAGTCAAGTAATCAAGTGTAGAGTATCCTCTTATGAAGCCCTTCTGACGATTATTTAGCAGTCTCTGCTTTTTAATTAAATATATTAGCCTATAGCAGACCATGCGCTCAATTACTTTACATAGGTGGCTGGTTAGCGCGATGGATCTGTAGCTGGGTACTAAATGCCGTGGTCTACCTGGCTTAAATATAGGAACTAATAGTGACTGTTTCCACGACAAGAGCAAATGTCCTCTCATCCGAACTTCGTTGTAGATGTTAAGCAAATGGAAGAGCTGCGATTGGGTTAGGTTTTTGATTAATAGGAAACTAATATTGTCTAGTCCGGAAGATGTGTTCCTGCCCCCACTCATGGCTTTATTAAGCTCTTCCATTGTGAATGGAGTGTCCAAAAAATCATGGACATGCACATGTTAATAACGCGAGTTCATTGCTGATTTTAATAGAATCTTTAAACCTATATACATTCGATAAAATGTTCGAGTTTTTCATAATCAAAACCACAATACAGGTAATAAAAATAAATACAGGTTTTATGAAAGTTTATTTGTATATATTACCTTCATATTCATAAAAACTCTATCTTTACAGTTAACAAATATTGTCAATAAGAAGTTTTACTTTTTTATATATTAAAAACCATTCGAATAAACATTGTTTTATAAAATTATATAAAAGGGTTTTTTATACAAGCAATTATAAAATTTGATTGGAGCACAGTGATTATATTCTTGTGATAAATCATTCAACAAGTGATATGTTTCTTATATAAAAAGAAGTAATCAACCAAATATAAATCTTATATATGGTTAAGCTGATAACATTACTCTTTTACAATAGTTCATTCTGAAACAGTAGGCATCTATGTATAAAGAAAAGAATTCTAGTTAATATATATAGATTGAGAAATATTTTATTGACATTTGTATTTAGAGTTCTGTAAAATTGTATAATTTTGCTTTTGGTGATATATTATGTAAAATTAAAAATTATGTATTAATTATGGATATGAATAATTGTTTGTAGAAATAGACTCTAAATGGTAAATGAAAAGAATTCCATCGCAGTATTTAAAAGCAAATCTTCATAGCTTAGTGAGCGGAATATTTTATTTCCTATTAGATACATCCCAAAATAAAACGACTATTATACATTATAAATTTGGAATGATTGCAATAATTTTACGTCATTTCATTTCATCGCGCTTAAAAATTATTTGGTTATCTTTATACATAGATTGTTTTTACAAAAGCTTCTACAACTTTTTCAATATTTAAAGGAATTATTTAGTTAAATCAAAATTGCTACTTTATAACACTGGATACTTATGGTTTATATAACATGTGATATTAGGAGTATTAAAAATAATTTTGAGCAATTGGCTTAACATTTTAAAAATATGTTTATTGATTAACTTTGAATTAACGTTTTTATAGGCAACTAAATACATGGTAATACTAGCCTATATAAACATGCAATTTTTAAATCAAGGACAGTCTAGTCAACAATTTTACGTCCGTAAAATAATATTATTTTTACAACTTACCCATAATTATAATGGTAATGGTAAAAAAGCCTAATCTGAAACATTCTTAAAAATATATCATTATATCATACAATATTGTGATCTAGTTCTTTTTACAATTATTTACAAGTAAATGAACTAAATATCTTAATATCATATTCGTACTGTTATGAATCTAAGTGTTTAATTACATTCCGCAGTGTCTTTATTAACATAATATTCATGCAATAACATGCATAATAAAACGAAGACGAGAAATTATAGATAATTTTTTTAACAATAACTAGAATTATCAATAATTACACATAAAATTATTTATAAAAAATTACAAAAACATTTTCAGATGTCTTTATCATTGTTGTTTTGATTGGCCTCTTTTTATTTTATTTTTTTTTTAATTTTACTTTTGGTTTTCAATGTTTTGTAAAACGAATGGTCATCTTAATTAGTATGTCCTTGCATGCCATTCTTTATATTATTTGACTAATATTCATTTCATCTTAAACATATGATTTAAGCATATAAATTATATAGAATTACATCATATGGTTATTGGTATTGAAATTTTGTACTAAAATTAAATGTTAGATAATATTCAGAAGATTTCGCTTAAAAATGGGAATTTCTAATATATTTCTAATATATATATATATATATATATATATATATATATATATATATATATATATATATATATATATATATATATATATATATATATATATATATAATATATCTGAAGATAGCTTCGATAAAAAATGTTACTATAACTATTATGTACTGGTAGCACATTTTATTTTTTTTTGTTTTCAAGATTTAATTCCAAAGTGTTGTCATTAAGATGGAAGCAGATACTTAAAAAAAGCTTTCTACCTATTGAGTGTTGTAAAAATGAGCTTCTTTAAAAGGTGAAACCTGCAGATAATGTTTATGAGTTATCGAAAGGATAGGAGAAGATACAGTATTGTAACCGGAAAACTAATTTATAATCAAGTTTTCGTAAATATTGGTTCTAAAACTAATATGCAAGTAATTACTGTGTGTAGAAAAATGTTAATATATATAATATATATTGTAATAGTACATATCATTCCAGAAACATCAGCCCGGAAAAACGTATGTATTAAGATTATACAGAACGATTTGAGATAGTTAGCAGTGGCGAGAGTTGACAAATATCATTCGAAATCGAAATAATATTGCTATCAATAATAACGCTTTGATTTAGAAGTTAACATTATTTTTAACGCAATGATAAACACAGGTACCAGGGCCCGGGACACAGCATGTTATGGATATGATAATGTGTTTTGGGATATTTCCTCCCGTTAGAGGGTAAAATAAATTAACGTGATGTGACGGAACCAGAAGACACTCAACAAAAAACAATAGATTTCTTAAATCATGTTTCAGTTTCCTTTTTAGCAACTAGGGTTGTTTTGGTATTGACTAGCGTCGGAAAAATCGAATGAAATCAACTATAGAGTATTTTCGAATGTTTCGTTTGTATATGATAGTTAATAATGTATATTAATATAGTCGCTTTTAGGATATCAATTGTAAAAGATTGTTTATTAAAATTAAGCAAATTTTAATGGAATATAATAAAATACTTTTAACCTAAAAAAAAACAATAAAAATAAATTATTAATATACCTATCCAAATTAAGCAAATAAATAATATAGTATTAAGTTAATAAAGACTTAAATAAAATATAATATTGATATTGAAAAATATAATTTATAATATAAAATATAACATAACCGCTTTCACTCGATATTTCTCAACGCTAGTATTGACTTAGTACTTAATATGAATTCACAGTGACTGATTGACACAGAACATATGCAGTCTAGCATAGATTTGTTACTGTCATTGTGTTATGTGGTACTTGTGGGATAATACTGTAGAACTATTCATGGTAGGAGGATTATTCAGTCGTTTTGACATTTGCACTACGAAACAAGGGATTTGAATGAATGATAATGATATGTTGAATCGGATGACGGGTAAGAATATTTTTAAGGTATAGAAAGTGCGATGTTTTATCTGCAATCCATAAACATCCAAAAGAAGTGGATATAGAAAAAAAATGTGAAATGTGGCGGCCAATTTCGGACGTATCCATTTTACATTAAAGTAAAACTGAAAAGCAACTTAGAGATTATTTGTACCAAATGCACAAACCTAAACTATCTATCTATCTATCTATCTATCTATATATATATATATATATATATATATATATATATATATATATATATATATATATATATATATATATATATATATATATATATATATATATATATATGTTAAATAAATGCTTTAATCTAATATAAAAGATAAAATAAAATAAAAAGTTATGCCGCAGTGCTTGGTGAGGTAAAACAAATGCTTGACTTTATAACCAGTATATGGAATGATGTAGTAGTTAAGATGCATATTATTGTTTGAGTTTCCGTTCGGTGCATTCATAAATACCAGGCGTTCCGGAAATTTATCAGCGGTTTTTTTAACAGGTCTCGCTAGGCTTAATGCAACGTTATGATTTAAGACATAAACATAAAAATATTGGGTAGAAGCATTAATTGTGGGCCAAACGAATAATCAATTTGAACCATGCATTGATCGACAAACCGTCCACAATGAGTACGAAAACACCCCAAAGTGCTTTTGGAGCACCCATAGTCTTATACAGCAAAACCGGCCAAAGAAGTGTCGAAAGCACTTGAATAGAATATATAACCATACCCGCAGCACTATCTGGACCTTGCCCCGTCTGAATTTCAACTTTTCTCAGCAATGGGATACGCGCTTGCAGAGTAGCACTTTCGAAGAAGTTGAAGAAGTGTGGCTCGATAAATGGCTTTGCATAAAGGACAAACAGTTTAGGATGGCATCCATAAATTGCATGAAAGGTGGATCTTGCCCATTTAATAAAGTCCATTTTAATAATTCATTTATTTTTAATAGTTTTAATAAGAATTTCCATTTCCTTGAAAATTATGTATATTTTTTTCTAAAGGAATCGGTAATTACTTTTCGGTACACTTGATATATCAAATTATTTCCCTACATTTGAAGAAACCACATACAAATGTGTAGGGAAGTTTGGCTATATTTTTAATGGTGGAAGAAATGTAAAAAATTGGGTCACTTTTCCATAAAATTTTAATAACTATGAAATTAGTATAAGCCTAAGCACTTAACCCCTACTTTAAAATGTAGTTTTTGCAGAAACAAAGAAAAGGAAATTTGCAGAATTTCCGTTATTTTTGTAAACAATACAAAAAAATTTATATCTTCTAATATAAACCACTACGAAATTTGCAGATTAGAGATAAGAAACTATTTATATATTAAAACTTGACTGAAATAGTTAATAATATATAAAAGCAATGCTTTCTCAAGTAGTTATGTAAATTCAGCAATCAAAAACCAATTTGATTGAATATTATATTCATTGATATGTTATATTGTACAAGGTATAAACAAAAGTGAAAATTTCAATTTAATTACCCAAACTTTGATATTACACCAAAAATTTAATAACCCAATCAAAATTTTGAAAAAATAATGAACTTTTTATATTGGCTAATTTGTTGACTGATAAAATAGTGAGGTAATATTGATAGTGATGGTAAACATAGTGAATGATTTATGATATACAATCCAACACTTCCTTATCTTACGTGGCCCTGTAACGCATGTCAGATAAATCTAGTTCTGTATAAATTATGCAGGAAATTGATAGAAGAAATAAAGCTTTTGTAATAATGTGAGATCTTGAATCTTGCGGTAAAATATATTTCATATGAGCCACAATAGGAAAAATAATCTTTAAACCCATCGTATAGGGGTACTCATATAGCTCCATTGTATTTAATAATTACATAATTTTACACGTGCCTCTACTTTCTTTTATTTGTCTAAGTTTTATTTATATCAAAATAAAGAAAAAAGTGCTAAAATTTATATCAGACAACAGTAAACTTCGGCACAACAAGAAATAAAACCATTTGTTTTCTCGCTTATATAATTCCGAATGAGTCCCTTCTTTCCGAAATAACTATAACAAAAAAAAAAACGACGCATTTCAAAGGCACGAGAGTTTGAAACATAAATCTTTACTCGTATTCGTTTTCCGTTTCGTTTTATTCCAACTGAAAAAATATATATGTATAACTACTTATGCCCTATATTGTTATAGTAATACCAGTCTTCCATAGTAACTTATTTTTATAGTCTCGCTTCTAATCTACGCCGAGACGTATCATTAACATAACCCACTCTTAAACTCTAAAAACGTGTGTTCCGTCACCGACACTATAACGTTCCTCTGCTCCTGTCGCCAATTTTTTATTATCACCACTAATATCACCACCAGTGTCGCTATAACGACCAAAGCCAAGGCCGCTAAAGCGATGGAATTGAGGTAGTCGTAGGGGAAACTGGAGTTTATGGAGCAGTTGGCCTCCTGCTCGTCGTTGCCGGAGGGGCAATGTCGTAAGCCGTCGCACCATAGTTTTGAACTAATACAAGCCCCCAACTCAGGACAACTGAAAGAAAATATTGCCTTACATTAAATTGTAAAAATACTGTAATAAAGATACATATAAAATATAATAAAATGATCAAAGTATTGTTTTTTGCTGGTCACTATATTCATCAATTAGCATACGACTGTTAAAAGTATGTTATGTAGTAGAAAAAGGTCTAGAAAAAGTAGGTCTTTCTTACAAATGATCCAATAATCTATCTAAAATTATATTTTTATAATAAGATCAGAGTGTGTAGTAAGCTAGGTCAAAAGTTAGCCGAAACAGGTTATCTCCAATATACAGCAAGTACAGTTGGACTTTCAATTTATGCGTTTCCATAGTAGTTTTTCACTAGCGTTGGGAACTCGACTATTTAGTAATTGACTACTTTTTACTATCGACTGTTTCAATCGTTATATTTAGTTCGATTGATTTTATTACGTTTTACCAGTGACTATTTCAGGACCGAAAATAGGTCCGACTGATTTCGTTACTATTTACTGATCGACTGTTTCAGTCGTGTACTTTTAGTTACTATTTTTGGTTCTACTAATGGAACTGAATGAATGAACTGAATTTCTACTAATGAACTGGAATCCACTGATTTTTAACGTTCTGGCTCTGTCATCCTAGCCGCGACCTTGACAAAAATGTACCCAATTTATGCTTATATAGATTTATATATAATATATATAGTTTTGTAACTTTTTTAGTAGTTTACTATATATATATATATATATATATATATATATATATATATATATATATATATATATATATATATATATATATATATATATATATATATATATATATATATATATATATATATATATATATATATCTATATATATATATATATATATATCTATATATATATATATATATATATATATATATATATATATATATATATATCTATATATATATATATATATATATATATATATATAAATATTATACAATATATTGTATAATACTATAGCAGCATTTGGAACGATATTTCGCAAGACTGTTAATGTGTTAAGGTAAAAAGATTAAAATAGTGAATGATAAATAGGAAAATAGTCTGACTGGTTTTATGGCAATAATAGGTAACATTTCGATAACTCTCTCGATTTCTGTTCAAAAATATTTCCGTTCAATAATAAATAAAGCATTTACTTCATTTAAAAAAGCTCTAGTAGTTATTGTGCGATCATTTTTAATTATGTCATGAATTAGTTTTTTTTCTATGATTAGGTATATGTTTAAGTTTATTGTATTGTCTATATTTATTATAGTATATTATTTAAAAATAGCAATTAACATATTAAAATACGATAAAAAGTTTGTGGGGTATTATTCAATTCCATTCCTTTTTACAGATCCACAGAACATTCAAATATAAAAGTAATTCTACTGTATTTAAAATTAAATTATTAACTGCATGTTAATAGTATTCAGTAATTATAATTTTCCTTTTCTTTTTAAAGTTAGTACCTGAAGGAATATACATATCCGCCTCGCTTATACTACCGTTGGAAAATATAAGCACTGCTCCAAGCAATTATCTCATGCTTTCCTCTCTCGCAATTGATACAGGAAAGGGTTCGCACATCTTCGTCTGACATCACATCATTGAAAAAATCAGACGAACCGTGCATTTGACTGAAAATGGTAATTACTATTTTTTGACTATCGACTGTTTAGACTGTTCTCAGTTGATAGTTCCCAACGCTCATTTTCACCAATTCTACAACATGCGGTCGAAGGTTGTTATATTTTAAAACTACATAATCGCTGCAAACATAGAAATACATCTTTTTGTGTTAGTTTTATTCGATTTCAGCTTCAATAAAAATTCAGTGATCTTGAAGCACTGATTTAGGACGGTATCCTTTACTGATACCTTCAGTTTAGAAAGTTGACGGTACTTGAAAAATAAGCGGCCAGAAGAATATATTTTGAACTTTAATTGTTGCTTCATCATTAAGTTTTTAGTATAAATGAAGCGCTTTAGTAGTTAAAAAGTAAAAACATAGTTAGATTAGTTTAACTGATTATTTCAAATACTGATGCCACGATTCCATTATATTGCTCAGCGACAATCATTAAAATGTCAAATGTTATATTGCTTTTAGTTATGTTAACCTTTTGGATTTTTTAGTGACTGGACCTACAGCTTAATGTGGGCTCCGAACCACGGTCTTAACTTTAGAAATCATCCCAGAAAACGTCCGGACTTACCCAGCCTGGTTGCTGGCGTGACTACGATCATTTTTCGGATTTTACGCTCTTGCCTAGAATAATCACAAATATTAAACAATCACAAACATAGATTTTACGGCCACACCCCAGCAGAACGAACGACGATCGAACCCGCGACTATCGCAACAGTAGGGGGACCGTCCTGTCGCGTTTACCACTGCGTGACCAAGCCGGCGACAATTATTAGAATGATAAGAACTAAATCTCATCGGTATGTTTGCAAAAACGTGAAAAGAATTTGAATATTATTACTTCTTGTATTATAATAAAAGGAAGGTAGGGACTGCATATAACATATTTAACCAGAGAAGCGCTGTCCACATGTACAATTCATTTCACAGTTTTTGATCACCTGGTCAAATGTGAGTAAACAAATAGGTTTTTATCCTTAAATTGGATTTGATAAATAATAGATTACGCAAGCTTAGGGATTAGAATGAGATTATTGTAATATTACAAAAATGTGGATATTATATATTAATAAGCTTTTCTTACAGAAACATAAATGTCAGATGGATTTGGATACATTTAAACAGACATTATTTGAAACCGTGACTGTTTTACTTTTGGTTCAAATTCTGCTTAATGCTAGCCATTGCTAACTAAAAATGTATGTTATGTTATACACTAGTAATGCTTGCATATATTCTGATAATGTTTTTACGTAAAAAAGTATTTATTGAGAAAAATTGATACAATATATTAAATATTGTTGTTAATTAATAATAAATAATAATAAGATATAAATAATGATAATATAAATTAATAATAAGAGAATTGTTAAGAGTATAACTGTTGTTACTCGCTATTGTTGATATTTTCTGCAACACTATGTCGTTTAATTTATTTAGTTGACATCGGCAGGCATCTGAAGTAGCAGTCTGATTTAATCTTTGTAACTCATAATATAAAACAATTCGCTGAGCCTATAAGCATAGAAACACTATAAGCATAGAAATATTTCGTGAATCAAAGTAAAGGAATTTCCTGGACTAATCTTATGGTTTATTTGCACCTGGAACTTTTTTAGAAATAATTTCCATTTTCACCTATAGTCATAATACGCCTCAGAAAAAAGTTCTACTTTAGCCTAGTAAACAATGAAACTGCCATGTTGAGGCGTTTCAGAATTGTCGATTCTACTGAATTCGGGTGATGGCCATTTTCCCTCCTCTAGATATTTTCTACTATATGTTAACGTTTAGAATCAGCTCAGTAATTAACTGCTAAGCTGTCTGAAAGCTCTTTAACATCGAAATAAGTCTTACAATTCATTGTCATTTTCAAGGACCTTTCGGTTTTCCAGGCCATGCTTTGTCAATAACATCAAAATCACCACTTTTAAATTACAAAAACCAAAATTAACAACTGCATATGATGAGAAAGTATCATCATAAATGTAAAGGTGTTATAAAATCAGTGGATGTAAAAAATAAAATTTTGAGTGCTCGTATAAACTGAATAGCTCAATACAATAATCCCTCGTTATCCACGGGGGTTACTTTCTGATAGCAGATAGCAGCGGTTGGAGAAACCGCGGTTGATGAGGGATCTATTTTGTTAAATTTATAGTTAAATTTATTTGTTTATTCATTAAAATAATGAAGAAAAATCTATGTAGGTATGTATGTAAATATGAAATTTGGAATTTATTATAGTACGTAAGTCTTTCAATTGGCTATCACTTTTGCAATATTATATTTACAATATGATATTAGAAAATGCGAATTATTCATTTAAACAATCGTTAAATAACCTAATCTAGTTTTTAATATCGATAGTTTTGACATTTATCCACATTAAATAATAGTTATTATAAGGACTGTCTGTCTGAGTTATGGAGGGCTCCTAAGACCTAATACTTCGTGGTTGGTTTAACACTAGAGACAAAATAATTAGTAAACCAGTCGTTAAATAGCGTCATCGTAACCCAAGCACTAGGACTTGCCCTCAATAACACAGACAGACAGTTCTTATAAAACTATTATTTAATGCGGAAAAATGTCAAAATTATCGATATTAAAAACTATATTAGGTTATTTAACGATTGCTTACATGAATAATTCGCATTTTCACCAATAAACATCACTGATCACAACACACCTAATATCATACTGTAAATATAATATTGCAAAAATGATAACCACTTGAAAGAAACAACTAATGCAAAATATTAATCATGTTAAGCTAAATCTTTTACTGTTTCATTGTTCCCTTCAAAATATCGTTGGTTAATAAAATGCAATTTACGAAATATGTTTTATTGAGATTTTTCTTGAGTAATAGCTAAAGGTATACTTCCGTGTTTAAATACCCTTGAATAATTGAGAAGGCAACATGTTACGAGTTATTTCTCCCGACTTTTGTTTATAGCTCTTATACCTATTTAAATATATTCGCGAGTTTTCATTAATTATTATTGTTATATGTTTGATGATGCTCTTACCAAAATAACAGCTCAATTGAAAAGTTCTGACCTGACACATAGATGGCGCTACTAGAATTAATTCCATATGTTTTTTTAGTTACTCCTAACCCTCAAAAGATGCGTGTATAAATTTGAGAGCTGTCATTAGTTAGAAGTCACTTTTGTTAATGTAAAAAAATGGATAAAAAGGAATTTCGCGTCTTGATAAAATATTGCTTTTTGAAGGAAAAAAATACACTTGAAGAAAAAACTTTGCTTGATGCCGAGTTTCCCAAGGAAAATCAAGCATCAAAGATTGGTATGCTAAGTTTAGACGTGGTTAAATAAGCATCGAAGATGATGAACGCAGTGGACGCCCTAAAGAGGTTGTTAGCGACGAACATATTAAAATAGCAGACACTCTAAAGTTATCACCTGAACGCGTACATCATATCATTCACGAATATTTGGGTATGAGAAAGCTCTGTGCAAAGTGGTTGCCGCGCGAGCTCACTTTTGACCAAAAACAATGACGAGTTGATGATTCGGAGCAGTGTATGAAGATGATCAAGCATAATAAATTCGAGTTTTTGCATCGATATGTGACAATGGATGAAATATGGCTACATTATTTTACTCCGAAGTCCAATCGACAGCCATCCGAGTGGACTGCACACGATGAACCCGTTCCAAAGCATAGAAAAACGCAATAGTCGGCTGGCAATGTTATGGCGTCTGTATTTTGGGATGTGCATGGAATAGTTTTCATTGAAAAGCTTAAAAAAGGAAGGACCATCAGCAGCGACTATTATATAGCGTTATTGGACCGTTTCAAAGACGAAATCGCCGAAAAATGGCCGCAATTGAAGAAAAAGAAAGTGTTGCTTCACCAAGACAATGCACCGTGAAACAAGTCAGTGAAAATAATGACAAAAAATCTATGAGTTTGGCTTCGAATTGTTTCCTCATCCACCGTATTCTCTAGATCTGGCCGCCAGCGACTATTTCCTGTTTTCAAATCTCAAAAGAATGCTTGCTGGGAAGAAGTTTTCGTCGAATAAAAAGGTAATCGCCGAAACTGAGGCCTATTTTGAAGCAATGGACAAATCGTACTACAGAAATGGTATCGAAAAGTTGGAAGGTCGCTAATCAGTTTGTTTGAATAAAAAAAAACTAATTTTGCCAAAAAAATTGTTTTACTGTGGTAGGCCGGGGACTTTTCAATTGACCTGTTATATATTAAAGACATTTCAGTAAGTGTTTCAGTAAGTGTTCATATCTGTTGTAAGTTCATAACTTATGCCATATATTATAATTCCTTACCTGTGAGGACATTCCGGAGGTTTGATGCTCAACATAGATGTCGGTAGCGCTAAAGCTGGATTTTTTGATATTTCCATCCAGGTTACTATAAAATTCCCCGATTCTCTTTTAACAAATTCAACGACAAAGCTTCGACCATTTCTAAAATAGTAACAATACTAGTTATTTTGTACCATATCTTATTTTATTTGCTTTGTGTCAACCTGCTTTGTAGTTTCTTGTAGCTGTACATGCTCCAGCCTTCTGAAAACAGTTCAACAACATCGTCCAAATCCTCGTAATAAGGACAAATAACTCGAACTTCTTCAGTTTTTCCAGCTGGATATATTAATATTCTATTTTTACTCGGACATAAGCGACTATCCCTTCTTTCGTTTCCTCGAATTTTTAAATATATGAAATTACAATCTTCTTCGGGTTCGATTAGCCAAGGCTGATCCAAACAATACCTAAAAAATTGATATGAATTACAATAGGTACAAGATATCATTGATACTCCTACATACAGTAACAAAATATTTAGTACACAATGAAGCATAAAATTTTTACATAGTTAATGCATAGAAAAAATTATAATCATTTTCAAAGAAAATCATTATGGTTAAATAAAAAATGTTAATGACTTCAATGCTTATTGCTACTAGTAGAATATTTCAGATAATTAACTTTTGTTGATATTTTCAGTTCAGGTATTAGCACTGATAATCACTTTCTTGGACATGAAACAATGTAAATAATTTTCCAACAGTTTTACTTTGTTTTATTATATGCCTTTATATGAGGATTCATAATTCTTAATCTGACCTCAGCAAGAATAACATGTTGGGTCTTAATGAAATATATGATCCATATTTTTTTGAACGTGTGTTTTAGCCTGAGTTGACTGAGTTCATCAAAGTAGTTCGATAATACATTATAGTGATTTTCTGAAGGGGCTCAAAAATATACTAATTTCATGCATTTTTAGATATGAGGATCCAGAACAGAAGAAAGCTACATGTGGCAAATAAACTGAATTGCTATTTTAATATAAATATTTCAGCGATAGTTTTAGACGATTTTTTTTTCGTAAATCCACATTTTTTTATAACTAAAAATTTGAAGAATCAGTAATAATAAATCAGTTGGGAGGAAATCGACGAAGTTTTTTTTAGTTGACTGCTGAATACGAGATCGTTTTAGAGATGAAGAACCAAATAGTGAAACTCATCTATAGTGACAAAAAGATGCACAAAATCCATTCAGGTCCAACAATATTTTTTAATTAACATATGTTGGTTATTAATAGGTTCAAAATATTTTGACTTAGGCCTAGTTTTGATTATCAAATTCGACTATTTAGGTGATACAATGCTAAATATAGGAAAACTGTTACTTTGTTTAGAGTCATGCTTTAAAATTGAATTATGAGTAAATATGTTTATTATTAAATTCTGCAAACAGTCTTTGAATTTCTTTTCTACGATCATAACTATAATTTGTGTTTGCAAATAAAGCCCTTCGAAATAATTATGCTTAGGGTTCACTGACTCACCGAAATATACACAACATTACTTTATATTTATCTACCAAATCTCAATTTCAAGAGTAATAGGAAATTCCAGATATACTGTTAACATTTTCAGTTTCAAACTCATTTATTGAGAAAAATATGTATTATAAAAATCATCATTTTCTATAACTCTTCTTCCTGAGTATGCTAGGTATGGCGGAACTTCCCATACGAGATGCATTGTTGCATCGTTGTATTGTTGTTGCATTGTTGTATCCTTCACAACTCAATAGGTAGCAGGAGAATTATTTGCACATGTTATTCTCATGTGTTATATTATTTGCGTAATGTTATTCCCTATTGCTGTTATTTCTGCAATACGTTGTTCTATCTATTCAAATTACGTAGAAGTTTTAACACTTAGTTATACATTACATCTTGAATATCCCACTAAATGCACAATGAAGCTAATAACTAAGAACATTCCGCTTCAAGTTCATCATGAACTGGAATATTTTATAAAATCTTGCGTTTGAGATTATCATAATAGATTTACATTTTATTTTCAATCACAATACGCTATAGTAAACTCTTAATTAGTAATTAAATTGCGATTTGGAAACAGTTCGAAAATACATTTTCAGTCATTCGTATGGTGTGATCTGAAAATAGTTGATTCTTGAACTGCTAGGTTGTTTGGAAATTCTTTAGAGTATGAGCTGGGTTTTCGTCCAATAAGTCTTGTAAATCATTGTCATTGTGGTGTTGAATTGTTGGTCATTGAGACCATATTTTGTCATTGAAATGAAAATAACCATTTTTAACCTTTGAAAACAAAACCGATAATTGGAATATGACGAAGTAGCATCATGAGATTGCAAAAGTATTTGATGAGCTTCGAAAAAAGAAGTAACGGATGACAATTTTGCAAAAAATGCAATTTTGAGTGTATAACTCAATAAAACCAAATGGAAAACTACTAGAGGTTAGTTTTTTAGCGATTCTTATATTGATACTTCACACGTTCACCAATATATATCTCTGATCTTAATACACGTAAGCACTTAAATAATTTAATTACATTAGTCCAAGGAAATGGACAGATATCAACTATATTACAATCGACACATTCAATATTTTAATCTATGTTGTCGTCTTGATAGTAATCATATTCTATGATCAAATATTATTTTGTTCTCAGCGAATCGGGCAAATATCAACCAGTTCTAATATAAAGTATGAAACTGAGAAACCAAACATGAAACACTGTTAGAAAATTAAAATCAAATGAAAGTATTAACGTCGTGTATAAGTCATAAAATTACTTACTTCATTGTATGGTTATAACTCAATATAACATCAGTCTCTGCAAAATGCTGTTTATTGCTATTTAGTATGGAAATTTCACCACTGGATCCTCTCAGTCGTCGACTATTCCAGAGATTGAGACAATTATAATCCGCTGGTAGAACTTCGTAATTTGCATCGAACAAATAACTGTTGTAATCTTCAGTACTTTTCATGTTAGTTACTGAAAAAAAAATGTTTTCGCCATCTTTTATTCAGGGGAGTTTAACTTACCGACAAATTTTATGACAAATTTCAATGCTGACTTGGTCTTTATAACAAATGGTTGTTCTGTTATATTGCTGCATATACAGTCTCGTTTCATTTCTATATCCTTCCATGGGTACTCGGATATAGATATTTTAGCAATACCATCGTACTCCGATTTTACATGACACTGCCATCTATAAAGTGTTATATTGTAGAAACAACTATTGATGTTAAAAATAACACTTATAATATTTATGACGAATGTATAAGTATATTTTCATTATTATTAAAGCAAAAATAATAAAAGGGTATGTAAAAATAAAAGTTATGTATATTTTGGAATAATCAACTTTAATTTTCTAAAAAATATAACATCGAAGAACATGATATTGTGTTATAACATATGAAACTAAATGTTCTATAGACCAAAAATAAAAAATGTAGATTTGAAAACACAGGGAAGCCGATCTTAAAATAATAAAGCAACCAGAAGAAGAAATAAACTTTAGGAGGGTTATAATAGTAAATAGTTAATACCTAATAATAAAACGGAGGAAGGAAGATTCAACAAACACCTATTTTCAAGAACTCTTAGCATATAAAGTGGCCGATTACTCACGTTGAAGAGCAATCAAGAAGACTAAGAGGCGTATAACACCAATACCACCTATAAGAAGAAACAACGAATATACCTGAGCCCAAAAAAGTCAGTGGCATTCAATTTAATCATTGGATCTTCAATAGACTCTTCAAAATGAAACAAACGGAACAATATTCTGAAGTGACAGAAATACTCGCAGGAGTTCATCAAGGCGGAGTCCTAGGGCCTATTCTCTCTTTTCTTTATATTAGCGACATACCGACTCGAAGGAATTATGATAACAACATTTTCGAATGATAGCAGCACTGTTAGCAGTGGGCAAAAAAGTGAACATTTGTATCGTAATCGGGAAATTCCTACAACCAAGGAAGAAATTTAAAAGTTTGCTGGGAAACACGAGGCCAGGCTACACTTCCATGAAACCCTAGAGTAGCTTCAGGTAACCATGGACGATACTCTTTTCGTAGACTAAAGAGGACTAAGCCCTAGGAACTTCTGTGATAGTGCGTGAGTGAAGGGCTGTAAGGTCTGAGAGTGGAACTATAGAATGTCGCTGGATAGACTATCGACATAAACTATAGTACGTAAATTATAATAATCATTGTTAGCCTAAATCAATGATTGGCCTAGGAGACTTAGTTTTAATAATAAATAAATTTTAAAAAGTATTGATAAATATTGAATAGATTGTTAGGTTTCTGGATCATTATCATGCTAATACCATGCCAAAATATATATTTGTGGAACGGGATATGATGTGAAAATGTAGGATAGCAGTCAGTGTTCTCTGCAACGATACTCGACTATCGATGAAATGTCAAAAAGAGTCTATATCAGATCATGTTGCTTTACAATGCAGGACACAATGAATATGCTACATACTATATGTACGAACGAACTTACTGAAACAAGCTCAGATAACCAAAGATGACTTCTATAGCCACCTTCAAGAATTTTTTAATTATATGCAGAAGCTATTTTATCCATTCTAACTGGAGAAATCAACTCATATACAAGTTTTTGCAGAAACAGTGGGGAACAATTACAATATAGAATTCAACGATAATGATTTACACAATTATTTTTGTTTCTTTTAAAAAAGCAGTTACATGGTGGGAAATACTGTATTTAACAACCTTTTAAACATCAGCTAGCATGGATACTTTCAGATTGTATTGCTTCAACGGTGTTGGATTATGTTCTGATTATCTCCGAGTTTTTTTCAAAGTTAACTATGTACACCACCACTAAATTCAAGAATGTGTGTAACTAGATGCAACTGGAACTATTTGTGGAACAACAAATAAATTAAAAATTAATGACACTTGAGTAGCTTGCTGATGTGACGACCATCCCAAAAAAGTTATGGATTGAAATAGCGTGTGCGGTGAAACTGGTAATGAATACTGGTAATGCAGCGGTATATGAAATACAACCAAGTAATTTTATATTTAGAGGTTTGTCAAAAGAATATTTATTCCCAGTACGTTATTATAATATTGAGTTAATAACATTGAATAATTACATTTTGTTTAATAAATAGCAACTTTTCTGTAAAAATATATATAAAATATATAAAAATATATTTTAGAATGACATGCTGTAATAAAATGTGGCAAACATATCTAAATGTGAATATTTATTCCCATTATTTTTCGAACAAAAAAGAAAGTAACTAAATCTTTGCTTAATACAATCCATAACAAAGTACGAGGTGAACTATTTCTTTTTTGGGCCTCGTCAACTGTTATTTGTGGTGAGAAGTTTGATATTTTTATTATAATGTTATAAAATATTTTCCCATTTATGTCCGACGGCTACAAAATTGAGTATCAAAAAAATTAATTTTTAATTCGATCACCTAATTTAATTTGGAACTCTGTAGCTCCAACATACCCCAAGTCCCTCGAGGTAGTTCGAAGTAGCACTGTAGAGTTTTTTACATATCTGATAGTCTGCCGATTTTTCAGCCTATGCCGCTTACCTAAACACACTAAATACCTATCTATCTAGTTTATCATTACGCCATTAGATTCCTTAATCTATCTTACCACCTCTTGGTCGTCACTTTCTCTAACGCAACATGTTGTTGATTCATTAACCTTGAAATATCTTTTCAAACATCGAAGTTCACCGTGTTAAATCATACTTAACCTCATTATCAACTTTTCTGCCTCGACATTTGCAAGTCCTACTATCTTATAAATATTTCACTCACTACAATAAGGTGCACCAAGAAGAGTGTACATTAAAAATCATCGTGGTCCGGAGATTCGGTTACTTTCGGCACTATTCGTATATACGTCGGCGCAATCTACTCGCCGCAAGCCGAAATGCTAACAGTCGATGTTGCCAAATTTACAGGTAGGTTATTTGTTTTAATGGTATATTTTATTTTAGAAAAATAATATATTTAAGAAGACTTTCTGACATGAAATGGCGGTGTACCGTATTGCTTTGATTAAACGTTGAGCATTTATTTGCTTAACTATTAAAGCGTTTGATACGGCATTTTTAAAGTTATATTGTGAGGTTACCTTTTACTTAAAAAGAAGGCCTTTTAGTAATAATATTTCAGCGTTTTAACAGGATTACAAATATGGAGAGTCAAAGGTAAGTTTAGTTTCAGTTGTTACAAATATGATAAATTAATTAAATGACTTAAATTTTGCAGTGAAAGTAAATTAATTAGTTAGAAGTTTGTAATAGTAGCAAGCATAACTAAGTAGCAAGAGAAAGAAATATGTCACCATGAACTTGCTGCAAAACTAAAGCCGATAACAAGAAGGATCATCTGCCTTTTCTGGGTCTCCAATTTAATGATTTTAGTATCCATACATACTGAACTTCGGCAGCATCTTTGTCAAATCCATAATATAGATGTTAAACAATATAATCTATATTTTAAGAATTTGTGAGGCTTTAAAAGTTGGAAGCTCGAGGACGACAAAAGAACAAAATATTGCTTAAAGAATTTCAAATATTGCTTAAACAATAAGTCAAGAAACTTATATACCACTGTATAAGGAGTTATCATTAAGTTAGTATTTTCCATAAAACTATTGATATGATTATCTTGCGAATAAATTTTAGGTAAGGTACGATAAGTTAAGAAGGGTTACAGGCAAAAAATTAATTTGAGTCTATGTCTATAAGTTTTTTTTTTGTTAAGAATATTATAAGACTCAATATTGAAGCAAATACAAGTAGTCAATAACAATCCCAGAATAATATTCGACAATTAAATTTTGACAAGGTAATAGGGAATTATATATTTAAGTAATTTCAATTAATCGTCCAGTTTATAGGCCTTGCAGAAGTGCAGGAATATATTGCATACTATTAATCCTGAAAAAGTAGCTACTTAGAAAAGGATTGTACTTGCTACAGCTATATGATTTGTTGATAAAGAAAAGTAATATGCCAAAATATTAAAGAAGAGAAAAGCAGACCTAAGCAGAAATAAAAGAAAATAATTGAAAGGTAACTACAATAAAACACAAATATTAACAACATTGAGTTTCTAGGTACTTGAGTCCTTGATTTCATTAATTATGGTGGTCTTTTTTTAGACGATAACCCCTTTTTCCATGAAGTATATGCACCTTGCCTTTATTTGGAAATTCTCTATTACAACTTTTATTGTATTGTAATTAATTAATAATTAGTGTGAGAATAAAGGACTGTATCTACAAGAAAGTTGTTATAAAATTACATTTATATATAATACATTTGTAATATTGTATATTCAAATATGTGGTAATTTAATAAATTTTAGTAGTAGTATTAAAGTAGTTTATGGCATAGTTAAGGTTCATTGTGTTATATCCTCTAATTTATAATTTAAAATTAATATTAAATTTTAAAATATATAAATGAATATAATATAAAAATTTAGTATTATGCTGTATTCTTTTTTTTTACCTCCTCTAAAATGTTTCGAAAATTAATGTCATGTTCATACTGTTTTTTTTAAGTCATTTTTACTATATATACATATGTATGGTATATATAGCATAAAACTTAAGAACATTACCCTTTATTTTAATATCTAATATAGAGTATATTTTACGCCTCGAAGACTAATGCTATGTTGATATCAGAAGTTTGGTTACAGATAAGACACACCCCTACTCACGACGTCCCAAGTAACACTGAGAATATTCAAATAATTCTAACACTGAGGACGCGCGCGCCGGCACATTATAGTCAATCTACCGGACCACGATGATTTTTATTGAATCTCTACCAAGAAGGCATTTAATAATACTATTACGAATTTACTGTTTGTAGTTATCCTGACTATAGACCTTTACGGACGATCCTCTCTTAGGTTTTATTTATATATGATTATCGCGAATCCTGGCTGATTCCTTCAAATCTATTGGTCCTTCACAAATATTTCTATTGTCTATCTAACTAATCTATTAGCATATTGAAATTCACGCTGATGAGTATGCAAGTGAATCTGTTTATAATGTGCTTATAATGGCATCACATAGTATCTCATTCATTGCTCATATCGATATACTGCTCTCATTCTTGTAATAAAAAACCATGTCAGAAACTCATTTTAGTTGCACGGGTAATTTAGTTTTGGATCCAATAAGCTCTTTCTTAATTAAGGAAGTTTTATTTGTGTCTTATATACGGTAGTAAAGTGCATGCTATAATACCTAATTGGGACTTAGTCTGACTGCCGCTTTCCTCAGAAATATGTGATTATCCTTCTTCTATATCTGTTCTATCTGAAAATTTTGTGAATTATTGTCCTCATTTGACCTTCTACTTTTTTTGCCTCTCACATTACGGATATGCTCTAATTGATGACAATGTGGATATACTATTGTGCTTTCTGATTTCGTGATATACATACAAATAGGGTTGTTCCATTTTTGTGTTAATCATGTTTATTAGGCCCGTCGTATCTTATATATTTATCTTTCAATTTTCTTCCCATTATAAAGGCATGTCATTACAAAAGAGTTAAAATTTTACAATTAATCGTCGAATGCCACACAAATCAAAATAAAAAAGAAAAAATTCTATAGAATCTTATTGTGGTAGCATCATAAGTAATTACTTTAGTTTAAAGAAAAATTGTGAAAATTATATTTTCAAATGGGGTGAAATTTGAATATCCAAATTTGAGATATGCCCGAATCTTCTTTATTTTTATAATGACGACTGACCTAACGAGTTTAATTGAGGCTGTTAATTATCACTATTCATCGGTGAATTATAAAGTGTGACTATATTAATTAGGAAGGGAAATAATCTTAAGATAAGTAACATAATATTCAATGGAGAATTAATCTATTTTTTATTATTAGCCTGAAAATATACCTCTCGTACATAAAGTTCAATTATTTATGAAGGTAGTTCATAAATAACTTTTACTAATAAACCAAACAATATACATTGTTATTTAAAAGCTACAATAGAAACAACAAAAACAGCAAATATATTACAAACGAACCTAAATACATTAATAATATTCACCTGTTTATTTCTGGATTGTATTCGGTGAAACAGTCCTTTTGTCCGAATAGGGCTCTGTTAAATGTAATCTTTAACCGTTGATACTCTTTGTATTCGAACGAATATTCGCAGAGCAAGTCCCGCTGACCTCCCCTTCCAAATAGGAAGGTAATTTTAGGCGAGTAGAAACGTCCATTATTATTCGTCAACAATCTATCACACGTGTTTCTGCTTATTTGTGTTCCTTCTTGCGAAAGATCGACAAACTCGTAACGAAGTATAAAATGGACTGGATATAACACGCTCCCATATTTAATGGTCTGGGAAATGGTTAGGTCCGAACTCGTGCTTACATAGCTCTCTGAAAGCCTAAGAAATACGTAAAATTAATATTACTGAACATAAAAATGAATAATATATAAGATATATTATATGTATAAAATTGAGGCTGTAATACATGCAACTATATAGACGAAATAAATGAACCAAACTAATGTATTATTAGTAGATAAATTTATCAATACATATAACTTCCATTGTCAATAGACATATTTTTTTCTTTCCAAGGTTTTTTCATAAATAACCGGTTATATATTGATAACTTAAGGTATATCTTTCTCTGGTCATTACATCCTGGCATCTTCTGGAGAGTATACGATTTCTGCATTGAAAATATGTACAAAGCAAATAAAAGGTTGAAAAGGCAATGGGAGTATAATTCAACACTTGAACTTTAAGAGCTTTCATGTAGGTTTTAGTATTAATTACCTAGATAAGATATAATTACAAAACATCTTGGAATATTAACATCGGAAAAGCAGCGGATTTAATATAGCATAAACCAAGAATAAAATTCTCTTTTATACCAAAACACCCAAAATTATAAATGTCGAAAATATATAAAATTATATATAAAATAAGGATAAGAAATAAAATAATAATATAATAAAGTAATAACTATGAATATGACATAAATATATATTTTTCAAGAAGAACTTTCAAAGAAATAATAATTTTAGATGTTTGTCTATACTCTGATTATCTTTTCACTTTAAACTATCTATTCAGAATCATTTGTACAATGCATATTAATCAAAATATATTTCATCAGTTTCTGAAAAAAAATATCACATTTTTGCCGATATATTTTCGAAAGAACGTTGAGTTGGAAGCGATCCCATTATCGATCAAGTTTAGCACTATGTTGTAGTAGATTTTTCATCGTCAGCCTGAATATGCCATAGAAAACTCTTTCGTCCCGACAAGCAATGAAACCAGGATGTTGAAACGGATTAAAATGACATTTTCGCAAATGTCAGTTCGCATGGTTGCCCAGTAATAGATTTTTCAAATAAAGCAATAAAATTCAATTTTGATATTCCATGATTAGCGTCTATACAGACCAAGTAACTCAATAACACTAAATGGAAAGCTATTATTGTATGTAGAGAACTGCCAAGACTATCAAATATAACCCTTGTTTACACTGATATTTTGCATTTGAATAAATAGACACCGCTGATCATAATACACGCAAGTATTTAATAAGCGGAGCAGCAATAATATGATATCAAATCGGGTGTAAGAAAAACTAAAAGTGATACAATGGAAAATAGTTAAAAGTGAATAAGAATTTCTGGGAATCAGAAATCAGTAAGAAAATAACAGATAGTAATCTAACGGGACGATTGAAAAATCCCCGGCCCAACACATACATAGCGCTACTAGAATTAAATCCATATGTTTTTAGTTAGCCCTAAGCCTCAATAGATGCGTGTATAAATTTTCCAGCTGTCGGATCATTAGTTTGTAAATTATAGCATTTTGAGTGAAGCAAATTTTGTTACTGTGAAAAAATTAATAAAAAGGAATTCCGCGTGTTGATAAAATATTGCTTTTTGAAGAGAAAAAATACAATTGAAGCAAAAAATTGGCTTGATGCCGAATTTTTGGAAACTGCCCCAGGAAAATCAACCATCAAGGAGTGGTATGCTAAGATTAGACGTGGCGAAATGAGCATCGAAGACGGTGAACGCAGTGGACGCCCAAAAGAGGTTACCGACGAAAACATTTAAAAAATCCACAAAATGATTTTGAATGACCGGAAATTGAAAAATTGAATGAAATAGCAGAAATATAGAAATATAGATATCAAGTGAATGTGTACATCATATCATTCACGAATACTTGGGTATGAGAAAGCTCTGTGCAAAGTGGGTGCCGCGCAAGCTCACTTTTGACCAATAACAAGGACGGGTTGATGATTCGGATCAGTGTTTGAAGATGATCAAGCGTAATAAACCCGAGTTTTTACGTCGATATGTGACAATGCATGAAACATGGCTCCATCATTTCACTCCGAAGTCCAATCGACAGTCATCCGACTGGACTGCACATAATGAACCCGCTTCAAAGCGTGGGAAAACGGAACAGTCGGCTAGCAAGGTTATGGCGTCTGTATTTTGGGATGCGCATGGAATAGATTTGATTGATTACCTTGAAAAATGAAGAAGCATCGACAACGACTACGACATAGCGTTATTGAACCGTTTAATGGACGAAATCGCCGAAAAACGGCCGCATTTTAAGAAAGAGAAAGGGCTGCTTCACCATGGCAATGCACCGTGTCAGAAGTCAGTGAAGACGATGACAAAAACCCATGAATTGGGTTTCCAATTGCTTCCTCATCCACCGTATTGTCCAGATCTGGACCCCAGCTACTATTTCCTGTTCTCAGATTTCAAAAGAATGCTCTGTGGGAAGACAATTTCGTCGAATGAAGAGGCGATTGCCGAAACTGAGGGCTATTTTGAAGCAAAAGACAAATAGTACTACAAAAATGGTATCGAAGAGTTGGAGGGTCGCTATAATCGGTGTATCACCCTTGAAGGGAACTATGTTGAATAAAAAAAATAATTTTGCAAAAAAAATGTTTTTCTATGGTAGGCGTATGGTCTAGGTAGATATTTCAATTGACCTGTTATTTTGTTACATATGGTAAGGGCATCATCAAACATCTAACAATTCATTAATTCATTATCAGCAAATAATATTGCCCATAAACTGTAAAAATTAAATAGACACTCGCAATAGAAAGAGAAAGAAAAATATTACAATTGAGATGATTGTGTGTGAAAAAATTGTACCTTATGTATGTTAAAAAAAGCTACTGTTTAATGAATAACGATTTCTTCCGAATTTACTATTTTTATTTTTTACTTAAAAGTAATTTTATTTTAGCGAAAGAAATGGCGACTCATTTAACCTATATTACAAGCGATACTACCGTCTCAGGCCTATAATAATGTAAACGGAATCCTTATGTATGGTCACCTCATTCAATACATCTAAAGAGGTGGTGTTGGTCGTGTAATATTGCATATTTGCACTTATAGCTCTTTAAAGTTCGCGAATTAGCAATACAAAATTAAAGTTTATATTCATCATATCTGATACCTAAGCAGCATATTGTACTCAAATCTGATATACTTGTGAAACCCAGTTTCGATTCTTTGAGCAAAAACTGTTTTCACTGCTTGCAATTCAATATATACCATTGACGTAATTTCCTCTGAGTGGCAATAATGGAACGATTATTTTCAATAAATACGGTCCCTACTTCTCCTCGTTCTTGTGGCATATATTTAAAATAAAAATAAAATTTGGGCGTCTACACAACACAATGGTTAAAGTGAAACTGAACATAAGATAGTAGCGCGACTTCTGCCCCACCTTAGTGTCAAATCAAGATGGTAGCGGGACTAAACATCCTATATATAATTTTCCAACTCGAATATCTAGTTTGGCAGCATCTAATTAAATTGTTATTAATATTTAATCGCTGAGGGTAAATTATCATTTCTAGTTTTTCAATTGAGCACGTTTAAATCACACCAACATCTGGTTCACAACTAGGAAGATCTGAACACTCTTGCTAATAAGCCACAATGGATCAACGCCTTTAAGGCTAATTTAACCCATCAAAGCAGTTCAAAATCATCACAGTCATTGAAAACTGGACTACTTGAACCCATGCCAACGCCAAAAGCCGTTGCTGACTATGTCAGTTTTGCTGGCGGTTTGAACGATGTTAGATTCCATTAATTTAAATAAAAAAATATATCGTTAATACTGTACAACGTGCGTTAATACAACAAGAAAAATATTATTTAATAAAATACCTTTTAATGGAACAACAATAATGGTATTGTGGAATTTTTATTCTTCGTCACATTCGCCTACTCATTTAGTTCATTTCTGTCTGTAACTTTTGCTAACAAAACTTTATTTTTGTCAGCGGTAACATAAAATTTCGCATATCGTGCAATAACGATACTTTCTGTGGATCATTTTTTACAAAAAACTGACCCCAAACGTTAAATTTACGTTGCCACGTCAGCAATATTTTATTGTTTTTTTTTTCTAAAACTGACTTAAAATTATATTTGCTTCGGAAAATTGTTTGTACTGGTTAATTTAATAAAATTAATATCAAATACTATTAATTATTCGTTGCATAAAATAAACTTAATATTGCACTTATGGGAGTTATTTTCTTGTCCGGCTAACCGAACAGTCAACTAAGATTAAATAGTGACAAGTGAAGTCATAACCTGATATGATAGTTCATATTATATGATCACTGTTAATTTCACAACTGGCACAACGGGATTTCTGTAAATTAACAAGTGTTTTTTCAGTTAATGCAATTAACTGTAATGAACATTATTATCAAGAAAGAAGTATGAAACAATGGCTCTGAAATTATTCAAAACATTGTTTTTAATTATTTTAATAATAATAATTAATTATTTTAATATTTTTGATCATTATTTTGTCATTTATTGAATTAAGAGTATAGATCAAAAACGATCAGAGACTAAATTGTGTTTTTTATACTGCTTGGGATCTATTTCACGCGTTTGAATCTTAGAGTAATAGCTGATCATGTATGATTCTCAGTGCTCGTCGCTGGTATCGGTCAAGTTTTGTGGGAAAATATGAAAATGTGAATACAGAAAATGTATCTTGAGAGAAATTCAAGGTCCATCTTGTGGTAAATTTGCATCAAATTGTCGATTACGTGATCTGATGATCTGTGGTTACCGAAAAAGTTATGAATAACAATCTTGAAGCAATTTCCATGCTGCCGCTTCATGAGGCGTTAAACATTTTATCAAATTTTCAGCCATTAGTTATAGAGTATCAGGTCTGACAAATATTCCTTCTTTGATTTGTGCGTATAACAGGAAACAACTTGGTTAAGTTCTGGAAAGCTGGTCCTTCGCGATTAAGCGCTTTCACAAAATTCTTAATAAAGCAAGTTTGATGTGAAGTGGTACTTTCTGTGGGTTCAGAAGTAGTACAGAGGACACGTTTTGTTGTCATGGGTTATAATGGGTATGACTGGCCCATACCTTTATCTCATAACGATGATCAACTGCACGGCTTTCCCAAGGACACACAAAATTGAAAATTTCCAGGACACCAAAGTGCATCCCAACTCCATTGGTTGCTACCAATAACTTGTATTAAATATGTAAATTAATTAATATTTCGATTTATACTTAATTTATTTTTCAACTTTTAGATCGCCATAAATGTTCTGTATATGATCATTGTTTTTGATGTTCCCAATAATTGTACGCGTGATTTTTATTTCTGCATCTAATGACTTGTGTTTTTAGCTTAAAATGTTTGCATTTCAGCAATAAAATGTAGTCAACTCTGCTTGTTTCTATAAATTCAAAAAGCGAATCAAAATACTCAGTTCACTTTGTGAAATTATATAACAAAACCCTTCTATAACGAAATCACTTTCATTGTTCACCGATGGCGGATAAAAAGTTTTTAAGGCATTTTTTGTATTTCTACCTAGATAAATAGGCATTGGATCACTGTCCTTACGTGAAACTGAATTTAACACTGATGATACGTCAAGATATTTATACTGTGCAATTTTTTGCATGTATACCGACGACACTCATCGAGTAAAGGTAGCAATCATCTACATCATCTGTTTTCTTCATAACGTTGATACAGAAAATGAAAAGCATACATTTTCACCAAATGTCCCTTTGTATAGCTTTGTTCTTCGTGCGTCACAGTGACTTGTTACTATTTACTACAGCGATACCAAAGCACTGCAAATGCACATCTTGTATAATTTGAAAACATTTTGAGCATGCTGCGTGAACTCGAAAACTAAAACCAATCTTAAACTAATTGAAGATATGAGTTCATGGCATTAAATAACATTAAAAATCGTTCTCATCTGCTGGGATTCAAAAATTGACTCAAATTTGTAAACTTGTATAGTTTGTGTGTTGGGAGGGCAGAAGAACCGTAGTTTAGACTGTAATATCATCCACCAAAGCAGAATTTGAATTGCTCAGAGTAACCCTAAACCTGAAATAATAGAATTTGGAAATTTTTCACTATCTACTGTCCTAAGTAATTAGAATTTAGATATAAACAAGGTGTAATCAACATGATTGCCAAGAAAAGAATAATTGTGTAACAATACTTCCGCAGTTTTTTATCTTAGCATTCTTTATCAGGGCGTAATATCAAGGGGGGCGGAAGTGGGTCAAAGTATCTGAAGCCGCGAACTATTGGAGTTTGGAAATATCGTATTTGAGAATGTTAAAGCCGAAGAAACATCTTTTAACTTACCAGTAGTCTAACGTAAATTGTCTAAAAGCTTGCAGTTCACGGTAAACAGTCACCTGGATTGAAGTAGCTTAGTTGGTCAGATCAGACGGGGTGCTTTGAGTATAAATTATAGAGATGAGACTTTTAGACATTTGATTTTTTCGTCTGTCTATTATTTTTAAATTAATTGTGTTTGTGATTAAAACTCCTTCCCATTTTATAACTTATGTATTGTATGATATCACTAATTACAAACAGTTTTATTACAATTGAAGTTGTTCAGATGGAAAAACGTCCATGTACATCCTTCAGTCGTTTATTTTAGAAGAGAATTCTAATGCAGCTCTAGTCCAGGATACTAATTTACTAATGCGATGGGTATCATTTAGGTTGTTTAATAAATTTCGTCGATCTATGAAAAACGCAGTGTAATTGTTTGATGTAAATTTTAAGATAGCTTACAAATACATATTATTATTCAATATACTCTCAATATACTTTTTAGTCAATTTTTGTTATTAATAATCAGATGGATAAAAAGGAATTTCGCGTGTTGATAAAATACTGCTTTTTGAAGAGAAAAAATTCAGTTGAAGCAAAAATTTGGCTTGATGCCGAGTTTTCGGACACTGCCACAGGAAAATCAACTATCAAGGATTGGTATGCTAAGTTTAGTGCGGATATAGGAGGTAATCTCCTCCAATATTTTTTGGGATGCTCATGGAATAATTTTCAATGACTACCTTGGAAAAGGAAGGACCATCAAAAGCGACTATTATATAGCGTTACTGGACCGTTTGAAGAACGAAATCGCGAAAAAAACGGCCGCATTTGAAGAAAAGAAAGTGCTTCAAGACAATGCACCGTGTCACAAGTCAGTGAAAACGGAAAAATGGTAAAAATCCATGAAATGGGCTTCAAATTGCTTCCTCGTCCACCGTATTCTCCAGATCAGGCCCCCAGCGATTATTTGATGTTCTGAGATCTCAAAATAATGCTCGCTGGGAAGAAATTCTCGTCGAATGAAGAAGTGATCACCGAAACTGAGGCCTATTTGAGGCAAAGGACAAATCGTACTATAAAAAATCGTATCGAAAAGTTGGAGGGTCGTTATAATCAGAGTATCATACTTGAAGGGAATTATGTTGACCAAAAAAAAAACTAATTTTGCCAAAAAATGTGTTTTACTATGGTAGGCCGGGGACTTGTCAATTGATTTGTTATATCCATATAAAGTACCATTACAATAATACATACCCACAAGGTCTAGTGATTCTAGACGAATTCCTTAACAATGTATGATCGCATAGTTTTGGTTTATCGTCCTTACAAAATTGCCCAATCAATTGAACTGGGTTCTTACTTCTTATATCGCCATCCCATATTTGCAATTGTACGTCGCATTCACCGCTATTGAAGTCATTCATCCTTTCACTGGTAACATAATATTTCATGAATGATATCCATACGACGTCTCTGGCATGTCCTCTGTAAAACCAAAATATTAAAAATAATTAAACCTTAAATTTTTATTTATAATTATAATTAGCTGGGATATTTAAACTGACCAACAAGAAAGAGGCAAGTAAATTAATTGAAAATAAGGCTAATTTAGAAGCTCATTAAAATAGGGGTTTGTAAAGAACGTCGGGAGTTTTTAATGAAGACGCGACTAACGTAAATTCTTAGATACTTTTTATTTAATATTTGTTCACTGGCACGAATCTGGTATTGTAAGTATTTTCAACACGTTTTAGAAACAAAATCATACGCTGTAATATAATATAAAGGTAAAAGTAACACGGAATAGAATTTTCTTTTATGTTTAAATATTTTCCATTACAACCATTTCATTTGAATATAACAAGTGTGATAGAAATAACATGTGGAGCAAAAGTCCACTACCGTTTCGATTGAGCGCCATCTTAGATGTGACGTTTAGCTTAGTTTAGCTTTTACCATTGTGTTGGGTAGACGTTCAAATTTTATTACGGATAAATATACGGCATAAGAACTAGCAGAAATAGTGACAATACTTATTGAAAATAATCATTCCGTTTTTGCCACTCAGCGAAAATTGCGTCAAAGATATATTAATCGTCCAGTGCCTGACAAAACCACAACTTATCGTTTACATGCGAATTCTCAACAGCACGGCTCGACTGCAGACATGCCTCGTTCTGAAAGACAACGGACGTCTCGTAACGCTGAAAATGTTCTTTGAGCAAAGAACTTGTACTTGTAATACATTTATCATACACATCACCGCGAATCAATACCGGTTACTTGACAAGCGACAGCAACTTACGCTTCGGACCTTGGTCTCCTATATTCCAAATTGGTCCATATGATCTTGAGCCATATATTTATTGGAGCTACGTTTTCCATACAAAATGTCAATTTTTTCACTGAATTTAGTAAGGAATTCATTTACCTTTTGGCAGATGTATCTAAATTATAACAATATATCTTTCAGGATTCTTCCATTATCGGTACAGTGATAGAGGGTCGCATTTTAATCGATCGACCTGAATCAATTCCGGACAGAAACTCATGGAATAATTGCCTTAAACATTGCATTTGAATGACTTCAAGCTTGCTGATGTCAGATCCCAACACTGTCTTAGTTTCGGAGCAATACAAAAGGACCGGAAAAATAAAGGTTGGAAAGGGAAATATCTTAATTTGTCTATAATATGTCCTCTTTCCAAGACGCACTATCTTAGGGAAAAGAATTGTTTTACAACTTATTCGATTAGGCTTATTACTTCACCGGTAAATGACACTTTACTCTCAAGAATCCGAACAAGACCAACAAGAAGAACACAAGATCTGGCATTCTTGAATTTTTTTTAACTTGCTACCGTTAAGTTTTACAATAGCAGGCGATCCGCCAGTGTCATCATTTTGACCTTTTCTTTATTCAGTATTAAGCCTTATACCTCTACAATTGCGAACTATGTGCGAACTAATGCGAAAATGTTCTTGAAAGTTCACCATCTGTATCAGTAAATATTATAATACCTAATATTAGAGTAGTCAAAAATGTGGTACCATCATATTGAGCACAATTACTCTGTTTAACCACATAACTGCATCCACAACTGTATTACAAAGTAGTCTACCAAGTAAGTAAGTTAAATAGGGTAAAATATAATTTTTTCTATTTAATTATTACTTTGTTTCTAGTCGTTTTCGACTAACCTACAATTTGTCTTTATGATAACTTAAACTAGGAGAACCTATCGGCCCTATCTCAATCTCTGGTGAAATAATGTTTATACATGTCAATGTTACTGCTATATTTTTTCATTATATGCACCTCACTACGCAACAGTACACGAGATCAGATGGTTTGATTCTTTTGGGTCTGTGTCCTGCTCTAGTGTTATCCAAAAGTTGCAATACTTCAATATCCTCATGAGAATGGAGTCTTTCCTCATGCCCCTTGCAATTCTCTTGATTTCTTCACTGTGTGTATCTGAAGGTCTCGATGTAAGTAGTTAATCCTATAGCATTTGGGCGCACCTACAATACTTTCGGGACTTTGTTTTGAAAAATTTGTATTTTGTTATGTTAATATTAGCAGAACATTCCCATAATTGAACTCCGTATCTCCATATAGCTTTCAATATTTGCTTATATAATAGCAAATTATTATGTACTGATAATTGTGATTTTCTTCCAATTAGCCAATACATTTTCCTATATTTCAATTCCAGTTTTTTCCTTTTCCTCTTCATATGTTCCAGCGAAGTTTTGCATCAAGATTCATTCTGATATATTTAGCGTTGATGTTATATGGAATGATAGCATTATTTAATATTATTGGTTCTTGTACGGTATGATTGTAGGTGAACCGCACATGCACAGATTTACTTTCGTTTATTTTCCAAGCTTGTGTTCAATTATCTATATTGTCACTTGCCTATTGTAGTTTTTTTGTGGCTTGTTATTAGCAAATGTATCCGTCGTAATATTCTCCATTTGTGGTATATCAAGTGTAGAGTAGATAAAGCATTGGCCCAGTACACTTCCTTGTGGCACATCTGCTTTAGCTTCTTTTAATATAGAATTAGCTTCTTCTTGTTTAACTCTAAACATTTTGGCTGTAATGTACGATTTACGATTTTAGTAGTTCGGTGTGTTGTTTTGGTAACATTTTCTATATTTTATGAACAAGGCCTTCAGGCCAAACCTTATCGAAGGCTTGGACTACATCTAAGAATATAACTGAGTATACTTTTTTAGTTTCGTAGATTTTTTCAATTACATCTGATATTATGTGGACCTGGTCAATTGTTGAATGCTTGACAATAAAGCCAAACTGGTATGTTGGTATTAGGGTTTTTCCCTCGATGATCGGTTTTATTCTTTTCAACAGGAGTTTTTCAAAAACCTTAGATATTACTGGTAGTTATTATATAGGTATATAGGCTTTTATTTCGTTTGCTGACTTTCCAGGTTTTGGGATCAATATAATTTTCGCCATCTTCCAAATTCCTGGGACATGTTTTAATCTAAATGCTATATTGATCAAGTTGTTGAGTTTTATAATTTCCTTTATTGATAGTTTTTGCAGTAAGTCTCCTGTTATTGAATCATAGTCTGGTGATTTCCTGGGATTAATGTCAGTTTTAATAACTTTGGTTAGCTCTTTCGGCATAACTATTCAATCATCGTAATATGTGGCTGTCGATGCGATTGTTTGTCCGAACACTCACTACTATTTTTGGAAGGAATTTGCATGAAATCTAAAAACACTGATTGAAGAAGTACTTGTTTATTGCAATAAACGATACATGTGGTCGACGGGGGAGTAAACAGGATATTCGGTTAAGGTGAAGGAAGTACGGTAGTGCTGTGGTGTGGTACTGTTACAAGGGGGTAGAGAAAAGAAAAAAGAGCGAGTCGCCGTCGTGGTGGTTTTTTATAGCCGGGAACAGCATGGTACCAATCCACCGGCGTTGCCAACCTTTGAACTTGCTGTCGGTAAATGCATGATGGCCTAAAGGGTCGTAGCGGTCGCTCATTCAATATTAGTTTCGTTTGATTTGAAAGTTTTTTCTAGATATTCAGCAAATACTTCTGCGTTTTGGTTATTGTCGCACGCCCAATTTCCACATAGGTCTCTTATAGATGGACTATGTAGACATGAGCGCTTTAGATATTTCGTGGCTTTTCAGAGTGAATAATCAATTTCTTTATGATCTGTTAAATTTCTCAGATAGTCATTTATGAATTTGTTTTTAATTTCCATTATTTGCCTTTTCAGTCTTTAGGTTATATTGTTTAAAGTATTTTTATTTTTAGGTATTCTGTTTCGTTTTTTCAGCTACCATTTCTTTCACTTCTTTTGGATAATTAATTCCTTTAATTGGACTCTTAATTTCTGAACAATTATTCGAAGAAGCTTGTTGAATATTTACTATCAGTTTGCACATTTCGCCTTAACTTCTTTGACTTTTCTACACTCTTAGGTGATATGTTTGGCTGAACATTTTACACTTCTGGATTTTCCTCTGCAAAATATCTGTGCGTGTCCATGCATATGGAAATATATAAATAATATATAAAATATATATAAGATAAATAATAAGTAATTAAATAAATAACTTAGCCAAGTAAATAAATTATATTTCCTTGGCTAATGCATCCTTGGGTTCGGATCTCAAATCAATTTAGAAAATAATATCGTTCTCGCACACGGCTAATAGAATCATTGCAAAATGTCTGAAATAAATTTAATTATCTGTAGGGGAATAAGTTTAAAATCAATAAATGCTTAAATCGCATAATCGCGATTGGGTCTAAATCGTGACTGCTTTTCATCTTTTTTCTTCGCGGGTTTTTTGAGCTCATTACTAGTATTTAGTAATGTTTTGACGAGGTTAGTGTACCCGCAATTTTAATCAGTTGGAATATAAAGAGAACAAAAACTGCAGAAAAACTTGTAAACTATGGTGTTGTAGCATTTAACAGATAACAGAAATCTACACAATTACACATTGAACTTGAGACTGCACATATTAGTGGATAAAGAATCAACTGAAGCTTGATAACAACTACCGTCTAAAAGATATCAATTAACAACAAAAAATGTCTGTATAATAAATTGCCTATAAGAAAAAAATATCGTAAGTTATTATTATATCATCGATACTATAACACTACCATCGATTGTTATAAACATAAAATAATTTTAATAATTATAATTTATCAATAATTTAAAATAAACCTGGCATATACTAAAAGTCAAACAAAGGTGATATTTCTCTATTTTAACATCACATGGGATATTCTACTATCGGTTTTTTTGACCATTTCCTATTTAGATATATAGCGTATAACTTCTACAAAATTCTTAATATTATGAAGAAAATATTTTTAAAAAATAGTGTTTATTATGCCCAAATATAATTAAATTACGCGCGGTCGTAAATAGAGCCTAAATATCGCCCTTCATTTTGTTTTACTTTATTACTTTTATTACTTGACACAAATTAATTACTAGCTTATTAAAATTTCCCTTTCACACCTGTGGCAGTAAATAAGTCATCTTTACTTGTCAATTTATTAGCTTTATTTTATCATACTGTATATGTCATATCATTCCATAGATTTTCAGGGTCCTTTAATTAATTCTGGACTCATTGATGGTATTGATACGAACATTTGCAGTTCTCTAAATAATTATTTTATCACTATACTTACTAAAAAAAGCAGAAGTTTTTTGTGCATATATAATTGCTGGGTAATATATTAGTAGCGACCGAGTTACACCAGACCACATATAAAATAGGATTTACTACATAAGGAGAAGAATCCCCCAACTCCAAATAATAATTTCCTACGACTATGTTTCAAACTTCTTTTTGCGCCTTTGGGATTGAAATTTTCAACAATTAATTGAGCCGTTTATCAAATTTATTCCGTATAATTCACATTTAATTTAATCTTATCGTCTTCGAACCACAATTTCTACCGATTATAATTTTATTACAATTTAGTCTCAAAACTAATGTTCAAGATTGTTTGTTCCCCGAAACTTAAACTTTTTGTCGCTTTCGATGATTTTATTGTCATTTGGCGACTTCAAGTTACAATTTTTTGTGTGGTTAAAACTGGATATTCCAAACAAAGGACGCGGATAAACATAAACATGTAAATGTATAAACAAAATTTATATAATAAGTTAAAGTAAATATATGATCAACAAAGATTTGTGTATAGGTAAAATGAATAGCAACAATGAAGTTTTAACATTCAAGATGACAGCAAGGCTTAAAACAGTTGAATTATATAAAGACAAACGATCATTATTAAGAGCTCAGGAAACGATTCGTTTTGTATGTTAATTTCGAGTTAAATTCTATGGTAATAATCAATCTCTCGTAGAAATCCTATTAATCTATCACTATTGCCGCAGAGTGTTGCTATAGTTATTCATCACGAATCTTATTTTTATAGAAGAAAGCCTATGACAGTAGCGGAGAATGCGAAAGACTGAGATAGGGGATTAATCGAATAATTCACACCTTGTTGGAGAGCTTGAGGACATCAAATTGTCGTGCATCGTGGACTGCATAGGAACGGGTAGGAAGAACAGGAATGAAATTGAAAAAGTATTTGTGCTTGTGGCAGAAATGGGTGACTCAGGATTTTGAAAGGGAGATGTGAAACTCGGCGGCGAAAGAAGTTTATATTGATAATCTATTCATAGCTCGCTGTAAAGGCCTCTCTCGTAGAGTTGCGGACTTAACTACACCAGCATATCATCCGCAAAGAGTTCACCTAATTCCATATTGTTATTTCTGGTAAAATAACTTATTAGAAATATTTTAATAGAGAATAATATTGCATGGGTGTGACAACTTCTTGACAAATCGAGCAAGAATAAGCTGCTTCTTTGCCCATAAAATGCAATGCTAATACGATGCTTTAGCCAAATTCTATATGCTTCTCTCCGATATCTTGTTAGAAATTAAGTTACTAATATAATCATGCAACAGTCAGTATATAGCCGGGAAAAAATCCAGAGATATATTGCAATTATTGGGATATATCTGTTAACTGGCAGGCGAATTGATTTAACACAGATTTCTCTGGCGAAGTTGACCTTTCGGACTAAAAAGAATACGCGATAACTTATGATATATGATACTGTGATAACATATGCATATAACGTTCTGATCTGCGCTGATACAAATATTGAGGTTTTTCACTCATTTTAATACAGCTAGCCCTGTAAAGTCATAGGACTTGAAAATTAACTAAGAAAATGCCAAAATATTGATACCTGATCAATCGCCTGCTATTGTAAATCTCAATTTAGAGAAAGTAAAAAGTTGTTGCTGTGTGGAAGCGTTTCAAGTTTCAAATATGTTCAAGTAATTCTGAATCATGATAATATTATTTCTACGTTGTGATTTAGTAGTTTTATTTCATGTTTTAAGATGAATTATTGTGCTATTATAAATCCATTTGAGTTTGAAGCCATTATGCAATTTTTTGTTGGTTATACAACACAAAATTTTGACAATTAATCCAAGAAATTTGTTTTCACAACGGGTTCTTGGTACATAGTCTATTACTATTTGTTTTGATTGTTTTTGATTGTAAACCCTACAATTGACTTTCTTTTTTGATCTTCTGCCCTTGAACCTTGTTTTTCTTCCTTTATTTTTAGATCAAGTTGGGAGTATATTCCGAAAAATCAGTATAGTTCTTTGATTTTGAGTCTGATATGCCATGTCTGAAAACATATAATAAGGTTTTTCTGTCAGTTTGCAGCAACGGGAAATTGGCACGGATATATTTCAAGGTCTTATGCTGAGTCTTAGCTCATTAGCTTATTTTTGCCATAGCTCTGGGTAGAGATATGTCTTTTATCATAATAACTGTGAGGCTCCTAAATAAATCCTAATTAATTGGAGAACCAAATGCAATTAGCTCTATTCGTAGCGCCATAGCTCGTTATAAAAGATGGCTCACAAAAAATCATATATAATGTTGCACATATTAAAACAAATCCAACACTGCTTAAATTGAATTATCTAATACACTGGTTTTATTATAATTTTTAAATATTATCTAATTATAAAATAATGAAAAGAAAAAACATAATTATTATAATTGACTACGTAATAGACCGTATATTTTAATATCTTCAGCTACCTTCCGTAATATTTTTAAACACATTACCATTAAAATTTTGTTTTAAGGCCTACTTCCTTTCGCAGATACGCTTCCATTAAAAAAACTTTCCTTTAAAGCTCATTTTGATTAGCAGCCCTGATTACTAATGCTTCATTACGTTTTTATTATCAACTTTGAGGCATAAAACGTGGCTGTCGGTGTACATTATTACTGGTTAATGAGTTACGATTGTTTTTTATTATTAATAGTATCAGTAAAATTGCGCGTTTACGTAGCCGTTACGCTTAAAAGTATCCGGTATTTTTCTGTAATTTATACGCAGTTTGAGAAAAGTATCAAATCCGTTTAAACAGTGTATATAAAAAATACAAATTAATGTTGATTTTGTATATATATCATACTAATATATGTTATATTTGTAAATTTATATGATATACGATATTTATATATTTATGGTTATCCATATATGATATTTGCAAGGTAGCATCCAGTCAATATATTAATTCTATAAGACATCAGGAGAGATACTTACTTGTAGAGAAAAGAAATAAAATACTTACTTTGAAGAAAAAAAATGAGCTGTGTCTAAGTATGACTTTTATTATAGTAAAAAAAAATAGACTATAGACAGTCCTTCGTCAAGTAAATGCTACTATCTTCTTAGGAGATAATGAATGTTGATTGCAGTGTCTTAGAATTATTTCTTATAATTAGTATGAATTCTTTCCGAATACAGCATCTATTTTACAAATGTAGACTGTTTAGTGATATAAGTTAAGGCTCATAGATCATATTTAAGCAATTTGGTAGGCATATTATAGGAAACTTATTACTTATTAAACATATTTTTTAACATAAAAACCTAATGTTTGCATAGAAGGTCTGGTAGAGCTAGACCATACTGGGAAAGGGACCAAGCAAAATAAAAAATATATGGTTGGCGCAAAACACGTACGCTGCGGGCTGCATATACGCCAGATGCTAGAAGTGTCGCAATTTTGACCTGATAGAAGACTTCCTATTGTAACCATAGCCATACAATCTCAAGGGGATACGCTGCCGTTAAATATAAATAAATTTACAAGCGCACATGTTCATCCAAGTGAGAAGGCCATAGTTGTACGAATTCTTCACCTCTCTAAACATCTTAGTGAAGCAAGCTACATAATGCAAAGTCTTGAGCCTCTCTTCTTAGCCATCACTAGTAACCCGATGGAGGAGCTTCACGGATAGAACAAGTTGTATCCACCAAATCAAGAAGTCTCCGCTCTAACAAAGAATATACAAATAAGCTTGTTAGCACATAGACTTCTTTAAAACAAAGCACCCGAAACAAAATACGAATGCATACTCTTAAGTGAATATTTGCATCACGAAGAAGCAGAATCGCTGTGCATATAAAAGTCGAATAACGCTATCAACCTAATTAGAGCTGAAAATATTCGTCAAATAGTGAGCAATACCAAGAGCGGTAGATCTAACCTAACGTTTAAATTAATCTTCATCTAAACTCTTATGTTAAATTATTCACTAACCCTAATTTTTAAAATTTTCTACAGGTCCTTCTAACAAAAAATAGTTTCATAAATATGAAACATAAACATGGTATAGCGAAAAGAGTGATTGTTTCTCACCTGAAATGGTAGTGACACGTAGTATTTGGAGGCAAGGAATGTCTGGGGCTTTCTAAATGTCCTGTAGCATTGTCAAATGCAGTGACTACAAATTCGCACTTCTTTCCTGGTTCGATATATGTTGGGGATTCTTTCTTAACAAAAAACACCTGAAAAATAAATTTCGTTATGTTAATGATATTTTATCTAGATATTGAAGAGGAATAGTAGAAATGTGAGGCTATTACTGCAGCAAAGTTTCAGTGATATAAAAGAAACTATTAATTTTAGATAGAGTAGAATCTTCTTTAAATAAAATGTTAGTTTAGTTGAAGCATATTTCAGATACCTCGCAAGTATATTCCAACCCTTATATATTTCTGATACGGGCCATATTACTTGGTTTATGGATCTGACCTCTATCTACACTAAGTAATAGTGAAACTACATCTCCATTGAGCAATATGAAAAAAATTGTGACTGAAGTTATTTATGGAATTCAAAATATCAGAAAGAGTTTCAACGAAGCGACATATATATTCAAGGCATTAGAATACCGAAACGATATAGATCTTGATTCAATGGAGAAACTAATATTTGAAACAATTGCAAATATATGGTAGAACAAAACAATAAGCCACTGTGCTGTACAACTTCAAAATTGCTTGTTGTATTTTTAGAGAGCCAGCGTTTGTAGGTGCAGGCTCCTACCCCTCTTTGTGAATCTTTTGTCCACACTCCACTTAGTTCTAGTGCGAGCTCGTTTATATTCTTGCTTTTCTTCTCTGATATTTTAAAGTATGGTAACTAATTTGTTGTTTCACTGTTCTCATATCGAAATCTAAGTACATGTACCTGTTGCTCATGCTTGGTGAAATAATGAACATATTGCTTGCTGTGCCCCATAGTTGAATGCAATATGTCTAGGGTGACTCGATGATGGCTTTGTATACTTATAATTTACTCAATGCTTAAGTGGCAGTGGATTTTTTTAATCGACGGATACTAGGAAATTTTCTATTAGTCAAGTTAATGCATGATCAAGCCCAAGGTCACGAAAGGCCCAAGTATTTTACATGGTCTTCTTGCGGGATGTTTTGGTTATATAATTTTACCTACGGACAAGCTTTTCTTCTCAGCGTGTAAGGAATCTGAGTGCACTTAGCTTCGTTGGCAGTTATCACCAACTGATTAAAAAATTTCTCTACTTTATTCAAATTACATAGAAGTTGGAATGAAGACATTTTTGGGTCAGATTTCACTGACAGGATACTACTGTTGTCAGCGTAGATGGCAGTCATTGTATACTCAGTCGTTTACAATACCGGTCCCAGTACTCTGCCCATGGGGTTCCCGAGAGTATTGCAGAATTCATATATACAATTAGCCATAAAGCTGCTTCGATTGACGCAGGATGGGAGTATAACAGGTCAGTGGAAAAGTCCCCGAAATGACACATAGATGGCGCCGCTATAATTAAATCCATATGTTTTTTAGCTAGCCCTAACTCTCAAAAGATGCGTGTATAAATTTGACAGCTATCTTATCATTAGTTTGTGAATTATAGCATTTTGAGTGAAGCAACTTTTGTTTTTGTGAAAAAAATGGATAAAAAGGAATTTCGCGTGTTGATAAAATATTGCTTTATGAAGAAAAACATACAGTTGAAGCAAAAACTTGGCTTAATGCCGAGTTTCCGGACACTGCACTAGGAAAATCAACCATCAAGGATTGGAATGTTAAGTTTAGACGAGGTGAAATGAGCACCGAAGACCGTGAACGCAGTGGATGCCCAAAATAAGTTACCGACGAAAACATTTAAAAAATCCACAAAATGGTTTTGAATGACCCTACATTGAAATTGAATGAAATTACATACACTCTAAAGATATCAACTGAACGCGTACCATGTCATTCACGAATATTTGGGTATGAGAAAGCTCTGTGCAAAGTGAGTGCCACGCGGGCTCACTTTTAACCAAAAACAATGACGAGTTGATGATTCGGAGCAGTGTTTGAAGATAATCAAGCGTAATAAACCCGAGTTTTTGCGTCGATATGTGACAATGGATGAAACATGCTTCTATCATTTTACTCCGAAGTCTAATCAACAGCCATCCGAGTGGACTGCCCACGATGAACCCGCTCCAAACCGTGGAAAAATGCAACAGTTGGCTGGCAAGGTCATGGCGGCTGTATTTTGCGATGTCTACCTTGAAAAAGGAAATACCGTCAGCAGCGCCTATTACATAGCGGTATTGGACCGTTTGAAGGAAGAAATCGCGAAAAACGGCCGCATTAGAAGAAAAAGAAAGGGTTGATTCACCAAGACAATGTACCGTGTCACAAGTCAGTGAAAACGATGGCAAAAAATCCATGAATTTGGTTTCGAATTGCTTCCTCATCCACCATATTCTCCATCTCTAGCCCCTAGCGACTATTTCCTGTTCTCAGATCTCAAGAGAATGTTTGCTGGGAAGAAATGTTCATCGAATGAAGACGTGATCGCCGAAAATGAGGCCTATTTTGAAGCAAACGACAAATCGTACAACAAAAATGGTATCGACAAACTGAAGGGTCGCTATAATCAGTGTTTCAAGTATTCAAGGGAATTTTGTCGAATAAAAAAGCTAATTTCGCCAAAAAAGTGTGTTTTATTATGGTGGACCGTCGACTTTTCAATTGATCTACTTTGATAGTACGAATATTGATGTGACTTTTTAGTTAGGGGTTTAGTCAAAGAGTTGACTGAAAAATAAAGCAGAGCAGTACAGTCTACTTTCCGATGACTCGTACAGTGTTCAACTATGCTTTAATCTCGAATTCCAAATTGGTGACTGGGGATCATGTTGTTTAGGTGCGCTTTCATTCTGTTTGGAATGATTTTTCTCATTTCAATCGAATGGCAATTCGATTCCTCATTGTCCTGGGAGACAATTACAGTTGTTATGTTATATATAAATAAACGAAGAATAAATTAAATTAAGGGATTAAGAGATTAAAACTGAAACGAGAAGATACTTTTAATATGATATTGATATTTGAAAGTTGTTATTGCTAAAGTAATATAATCTTTTTCTTAGTTAATTTTATGATGAAGTATACTCTGTTATCTTAATTAATATTGTGCCTAGCTTCTAGTTTAGCCCTAAATAAGCAAACTTTTTAAGTTTCCATGAAATATTCCATGGTATCGCAAAGTATACGTATATTTTCAGGTTAAAAATAATGAGGAACAAAATTGGTAATATTATGCCTTATTTTGAATATTTTAAAAATATAATTTGTTTACAAAACAAATATTTGAAGACGACGTAATATAAAATTTTAACAAGCTATACTTTTTATGTATATATCTCGGAAGGCCCTTATCGAATTATTGACAATTGACTAAAACATTTGGTTTAACATGCAAGATCATAATGAGGAAGTTATCTATTTAAATAGGATAGAAGTTCTCTATGGAGCTCTATATAAGACTTTTCAATAAGGCTGTTTCAATATGCTATGTGTGTGAAGTATTAACAAAGTTAATTCTTAATTTAAAATGTCCTTTATCTGTGAAATATAACATCCTATATTTAATATCTCAGGTGTATAATACTATTGCTAATTATTTAATTTATGTAAATTTATTAACGAGTATATGGATCTAATTTAATTAGATAATTAATATATTTTAAATTTAATTTTTAATTTTACTTGAATTAAATAAATATTTTTTTAATTGTTAAAACAAACGGATATGATAAGTTTGTTATAAAAGTTGAAAAATGTATTTGTTCTAATTTTATTTGTTTATTTTCCTTAAAAATGGATCTCGTACGCGTTGCCTGTATTTAAAGGCCCTGATATCTTTTTTCAGAACAGTTCAATGTGGAATCTTCTTATCACAATTTTCGTTATCTTCTATGACAAATTAAGATCTCGAACGAAATAACCAACTCTTTCTCATTTAATCTATGTAGTTACTGTAATATATTTTTTTAATTTGTCGTCTTGTGCTATTGATGTTTTTCTTTAGTTCTCCTTCCGTATAGTTTCTATTTTATAGAAGCATAAAAAACTCATACTGATAAATTTAGTAGGAACTGGTAAAACGTCTGAATATTTTTTACATCTATTTTTCCTCTAAAATTAGTTCATCGCATCTTGATTTTAATTTTAGACAACGAGACGGTGGGAGAAGATGCATTAGTTTTTAATTGGATTACTATATTTACCTCAAACATGTACTAACTAGATCTGATGAAAATTGCTCGTTTTTTTAGCTATGCAGAAGCCGAAGTTAACCAGGAAAGTTTGTTCTGTCGGCCGAGTTTGCTCTAATAATTAAACAGAATCATACTTACTTCTACCTCCAGCTCGAATCCTGGCAAATAGGACAACGGCAAAGGATGAAACGGATTACCGAACGGCGAAGTATGAAACTTCAGCAGAAGTTCTGGACCGCTGCTAATAATCTCTGGAATAGTTTCGCCGCTGCAAAGGTGCGCCAGTGTGGTGGCCGACGTGCTCCAACCATCCAGAATTTCGATATAATCTTGCATCGTATTACAATGATCCCAGATCCTGAAATGATTTGTTTTAATATTATACTGATACTCTTCAAGGTAATAAGTTAAAACAAATATTTTCGCTTCAGGATTAGGATATTTATTTATAATATATATATTAGAATTCATAAAAACTAAATATATTAGAACAACTAGTATTTAACAAAATAAATACAATTATTATTTTACATTTTAAATGAGCAATTCTTGTATATAAATAATTTTCAGGGAGTTATTATATTCATTAAAGTAGATTTTATAACTTAATTCCTTTTTCACTTTTGGTATAATTATTTTGCAAATATAGAAATTATTATATATTATTTAAACCATTGATAAACAGATTTTGTTAAGATAAAGTACTAAATATTTGTCGAACATATGAGTCATGGAGCAATATTAAATGGAAACCTAACTGTATATGTGTATACTAACAGATCCGTTGAAAAGTCCCCGGTCTGACATATAGATGGATCTACTAAAATTAAATCCATATGTTTTCAGTGAGCCCTAGCCCTCAAAAGATGCATGTATAAACTTGACAGCTGTCGGATCATTAGGTTGTGAATTATAGCATTTGGAGTGAAGCAACTTTAGTTATTGTGAAAAAATGGATGAAAAGGTATTCTGTGTTGGTAAAATATTGCTTTTTGTAGGGAAATAATACAGTCGAAGCAAAAACTTGACTTGATGCCGAGTTTCCGGATACTGCCCTAGGAAAATCAATCATCAAGGATTGGTATGCTTAGATTGGTAAGTTTAGACGTGGTGAAATGAGCACCGATGACGGTGAACGCATTGAACACCCAAAAGGGATTGTTACCGACGAAAACATTAATAAAATCCACAAAATGATTTTGAATTACCGTAAATCATATCATTCACGACCATTTGGGTATGAGAAAGCTTTGTGCAAAGAGGGTGCCGCGCGAGCTCACTTTTGACCAAAAACAACGACGAGTTAATGATTCGGAGCAAAGTTTTGCGTCGATATGTGATAACGGATGAAACATGGCTCCTTCATTTACCTCCGAAGTCCAATCGACAGTCATCCGAGTAGACTGCATACGATGAACCCGCTCCAAAACGTGGGAAAACGTAACAGACGGCTGGCAAGGTTATGGCGTCTGTATTTTGGGATGCGCATGGAATAATTTTCACTGAGTACCTTGAAAAAGCCAATTGACCAATTGGGAACTGTTATTTATAGTATATTTTACTGTTATTTATTGAATATTATAGTATAATAGTATTATTGAAATAAAGTGTATCAAAGGTTTACATTGCCTTGTAGTATTTGGGTTAATAAAATACACAAATTGCAATTTTGAAGTTTTATAACGGCCATACAAACACAAACATGTGCAACTGCAATACTTCATCAAGTAATTTAAAAAACTATGTTTATACATGCTCCTCTTTGTTTGATCTGTGTTTTGTTTAATTTTTTTTTACTTTACGTGTATGTTTGTTATACTAAATGTTTGAAACGTCTATATGCCATGATGCGCACATACCAGACTGTAAGAACTTGATAAAATCACTTTTTTAATCAAACGTGAATCAATTAGTTAGCCTTAACGCGGCGAAATTTGACAAAGCCAGATATTTGTTATTGGCCTCTTGCAATCTAACCAAGATGGGATTTGATTGATACTGGTTTGTGGCTTATTTATATTTAATATTTTTCTTGATAAATGTTTGACGCTGATCTAACATTTTTCTAAATATTTATGGGACACGCTGTAAAAATGCATATGCGCTATCTGTGCAATCTCATGGAATATCTGAAGAACAGAGAAATTGTGGCAACTTTGAGGACGTGTTTACAAAATCATAACCAATTGGTTTAGTTAACCAAAGCCTTTTCATTTCTTTGATATTTTTTGAAGGTTAGCATTTAAGCATTAAAGAAATAAATTCACTGTCATTTTGATATACTTATTCCTGTGACGCAACAATTACGAACAATTAAACATATTAACATCAATAAACTTGCGCAATACACTTCATACAACGGTTTATGATCAACGCAAATTGAATGTGAGCGATTTCTGTACATCAAGCTTAATTAGGCGAAGCTTCATTCTTAGGATCACATACTATGATCTATCGTCAGCAACTTAGATGCAACAACTGATATCGCCGATATTCTTCCGTCATCATATATTGCTAGTTCGCGTTATACACAAAATATAGAGGAATTCGAAGTGTATCTAGCATGTATTGCCTGTGAACAAGTTTAACGTTTATTTGCCACCAGAGGGCGCGACTGAAAATTTGAGTAAAAATAGTAAAAATAAATATTCAAAAATCAAATACATTTTATTTAAATATATACTATTTACATTGCAAATATTATTTTAAAAAAATTCATAGAATTTTCTATATTTAATGATAATATTAAAATACATTATTATACTAACAATATATTAAAACGTAATATTATATGTTTAACACAAAACTTATACTTTAAAATATACAAAGTTTAATAAACTATTGAATATAGAACATATTATATTATCTTAAATATAACTCGGCCTAATGTAGAGTACAGTACATTATATATGTTGAAGACTATTTATTTTGAAATGTCTTTTTAAATCTTTTTTGACAAATATGTATTGTAATTACATAATTGTAAGTCATACCTATTCGCTGTGTTATATTTAGATGTTGCAATAAAAAATGTTTCATTTTTGCCCGTTGCTATTCTGTTCACTCTTCTCATCCACCAAAACAAACAACACCTAACTATTATCTTTCTAATCACGTCTCGTTGAGAATGCTCAGTACAGTTGATCGTGTTGAACAATACAGTCATTTGCTGATATACTATATTAGAAAGACTGCTTGTTAAGTTAAGTTTTGTGAATTATCTGGGAATTAAATAGAACAGTCGAGACATCATTTAGTAAAAAAACAAAGTAAGATATGTCCCTGGTTTGTCAAATTATATCTATCATATTGTTCAACTCAACAACATTTCCTGACATACGTGGATCAATGTTTTCCTTTTTGTAGCAAACAGCTAAAAATTACAGGCATCATTTACATATAACTAACATTATAAATGACTTACAATTTAAATATCAACTCAAAAACCGCATCTCTGTTAAGCAATAATCTTCCACATTTCAGTTCTACAAACACTTTTGATCTTATTTAAGACCTCATAAGAGATTCGCATCAGTTTTTCATTATTTTTTGCTAAAAGCAATTTCTAACATAGAGCAGGATGCCTAGAAAGCAGTGCATTCTATTTGAAACGCTACTACAGCCTAGAATGCAACACCTAACATGTCTTCATATTTAAAAAAATTATTTTAACTAAAAACCAACTATAAATACACAATTAACAAAATAGGAATATCAGAAAAAGTTTTTAAAGTTTGCTTTGTCAGCCATGTTGAAGAATGCATCCAATTCGAAAGAGACGCTTTCAACAAAAGCTTTGCCGAAAAAAATTAAGCCGATATTCTTTGTATATAAATGAAATTGTTTCGAGAGCAAGTATATAATTAGAAAAAAAGTCCAAAATACCCAGTAACTTCTTGATTTGATTTCCACCAAATATAAACACACATATTCTATGATTTCTAATCTTCTAGAACAGTCTTCTGATATCAGAATATGCCAAACTACCTAGCCGCAATTGAACAAACTAAAATACTGTTTCGCATTCGCCTATATAAGATACTCTTCCAAATTCTCAATATTTGATGGCGTTATATGCAAGGATATATCCGAGGCGTCATGGTTTCCGTGCGTGCATATATTCCACTGGAAACTGAGGTATGATTACAAAATTTTGTAGTATATTTTTATATTTAAAAAATTTTCATTAATCCACCAATTGTCCTAAAATAATGCATCTATCATCATTTCATTGTCATCATCAACTTCTATCATTTCATAATTATAGAAAGTTCGTTTTAAACACAACGATAGCATCATTTATATTGTTAGATTAAAGACCTAACATAATTATCATTAAACAACAATTTAGAGCTTAATTTTGTACAATAATTTGAGGGATGCAGACGGGTGATTAATAGTCTACGAAATAAAATATATCTCAACTATTCCATAAAATAAAGGCGCCATTTCATTTCGTATTTTAATAAATCATCAAGTTACCGTAGATTGATCGATTTCCGTCATAAAAAATCTGATTTATGACGCCATTATTTGCCCTGACACTTCTAATATATTAGACTAAGCTATTGATGTAGATGTAACTTTTGCTCGTTAAGATTTTTCTTGGTGATTTTACGCGTGACTTTTTTTGATATAAAAAAGACAAAAAGAAAAAGTTTAATTGAATTTATTTATAAGCCGGATATGACAATAAAACTATGATAATTTTCCTGTAAGCCTCGAATTTTATTTATCCTGGATATTAATTATGAGATATAATAATTAATAAATTACTATATATCTATTTATTAACTGTTTGTATGTATTTTGATCAGCGATATATATATATATATATATATATATATATATATATATATATATATATATATATATATATATATATATATATATGTAACCGTTTTTTATTTAGTATTACTCAGCTATTCTGTGTATACAGACGCTAATTATTGAACACTTAAAATGACATTTTCAACAAATATATTTCCGAAGTACATCAAACAATTTTAGAAAAATACTCTGATGATGCTCCCTTATATTTCAATTTCTATTGATATATTTTAACGTATTACAAACGAGGGTTTATCTGGATTGGACCTACTGTTTAACGCGGGCTTCGAACTACAGTCCTCGGCATCAAGTCTGCCGACTGGTCAGTGACTAACTTAGGGACCAGCCCAGAAGACATTCGGACTTACCCAGATAGGTTACTCGTGTGACGTACATCAGTGTACATCAAATGCATTTATTATCGAAGAACTTAAAACTACAATTAATATACATTAAGGTTTTTTCCACACTAGTCGATAGGGTTCTAAATGCGTTTTTGTATATAGTGGTATCCCCCGAAGGCCTTAAAAAACTACATTCAATCGTTGCATTCCCCTTAATGCATTTGCTATATCTGCAAAATAGTTACTGTTATTTCTCTACTTATACATGTTAACCAAACGTTCATGTGTATTTTGAAGAATAACACGCATGCTCATAAAGCTTTCACACTATAATACAATTCCCTACAATTAAAGTCTATTAATTGTATACTGATCACCCTGTCTTGGTAATCGTCAGCATTGAATCATAAACCAACATTCATAATGTTTTATTCAATCATTCTGACTTTCAGAAACACTATTCAAGTGAATAACTAAGCTGTTTATTTCCAATCTATCAAAAATTTGCTCAGGATTCTACCATTTGTCAATTTCTTCTTCAATGTGTCTGATCGAGCTCACACAAACCAAAGATGCTATTTTCAACAATGTCCCTTTCCATAAATCCAGACAGTTCAGGTTTGAATATCCTCCTCGACCTGAATATCTTTACACCACTTAAATCCTATATTATCCAAGAATGTATGAAAAGATGTTCTACATCTCTCAAATAGCTATATATCTTTTGTATTTTTATGGATACTTTTCGAAAATTTTCTCTGAAATAATTGTATTAAATTATGTTTCGATTGAAAACACTACTTACTGTCTTATATATTTCGTATATTTGATCTCTGAAACACTAAGCTGATTCATTTATTCGTCACCTGTTTCGCATAAACACGGTTTCTTTTTGACGAATTTAAGGTTATATTGTTTTTTATTTCTTGAGATATGTTAGTGACTGTATCCGTCCTAATATGCAATGCAGCTGCAAGGCGCAAAAAAATATTTTCAATAAAAACCGCGGCGATTTCAAATTTGTTCTAACAACGAGTTAAAACAACGTTTGCCGGTTTATAACCCGTAATTATAATATTTTGAACAATTTTCAGACGTTTGGCAAACGGACAACTTTTGCAGGCTCATTCCGTTACATGTTTGAACTTCTCTAACAGCATCCTATGTCTTTTTAATTAGAATAAATTGACAAGGATAATACTGTTTGACTGTGAAACAAATTTACAACTTTAGACAGACACATATTGATACTCGGGTCACTGCTATTTTGAATTGACTATACTAAATTATTATAAAAATTTCAATATTCAACTGCCTTTATTAATGTTTCTAATTCACTCGTTAACTTGCTGACATTATATTTGTAGATTATTATTATTTAATTAATACATTGTTACTAGTTGTTTCCGTCTAACCAACCTACAATTTGTCTTTATGCTAACTTAAATCTAGGTATATAACTAAGAGGACCCATCGGCTCTAACTCAGTCTCTGGTGAAATAATGTTTATACAGGTCACTGCTGAATTTTTTAACATATGCACCTCACTACACAACACTACACAAGATCAAATGGTTTGATTCTTTTGAGTCTGTGTCCTGTTCTGGTGGTATCCAAAAGTTGCAATATTTCAATATTACTATGAGAATGGAGTCTTTCCTCATGCATATTTGTAGAAATACGAAGTATTGTATTATATTAAGTATTACATCAGATATTATCAATAAAAGTTTCATACCAATCTCCAGTTTGATATTAGTCGTGGAAATACAAAACTGAAAAAAAAGTTACAAAGATAAAAGTCTATGTTAAACATAGCATGTACACAATAAAATAAAACTATAATAAAAGGCCGATTCTTTAATTATAATTAACAATAATTAATTCAAATTGTATGGTAAGAAGGCGTTTTTTATGTGGTGAATACTTATTTCCAATTATTATTATACTGTTATTTATATTTTAATTCTTTGTTCACAATACACTTTGAAAGAATTGTATTGTTGTAAAGTTTTTTTTTCTTGGACAGTAAATTGTATTTAACATAATAAATATTGAAACAATATATTATGTTAATAAAAAAATCATTAAAACAGTAGTACTAAACTTACACGATGGTTTCCCTAATGTTAAATATGAAAAATATCTCACAGAATCTGTTGTGTTCACAATATACTTTGTAAGAATTGCATTGTTGTAAAGTTTTTTTTCTAGGACAGCAAATTGTATTTAACATTAAGATTTTAAGAAAAAAACATTACATTTTTATCATATATGTTGATAATAAATATTGATATTATGTTATTAAAAAAATCATTAAAACAGTAGCACTCTAAACTTACACGATAGTTTTCCTAATGTTAAATATGAAAAATATGTTTCATTTCCATTCCATTACAAAATTATTTTCTCGACAAACCAATAAATCAAGTCGTCATGTATGGCGCACTCCATAAATTAATGTTGCGTAAAATATTAATTGCCAATGAATTTATATTGAACGTAGAGTCGATGTCATCCATTTAATGAATTAAACTAACAGGTAATAGTGTAATTATTGCATTTTAATGGTATTTACAAAATATATGATTGACTGTTAAGTTCAATATCATAAATATATAAAATAATGAATAATTAGTCATAAAATAGTAAACATGAATAATGTAATAATGCTAAGTAATGTGTATTTTAATTTTAATAAATCGTTTGATAAATATTTAATGTATTTTACACTTCATTAATTTTATAAACTGATAATTGTATTGGGTTCGATAGATTCAATAAGGAAAAGGAATAAGAGATTTATAGAGGTAAAAATAACTTTTTTCGGTATAACTCCGTCAATATCAATACACTTATTCCAAAGACCTACCAACATATGGATGCCATTACTAGAATATATCCAGTCAAGCGTTACATCTTTGTATAACGAAAATATTTTTTACGAACGGTCCGATCATCTGTAAAATAAGTCAGGAAGAACTATGTCTGCGAAATAATGTGTTATGTCTCTGGATATAAATATTTTACTATTATAGCGTAAAGAAAGAAGCAACATGTACAGATAGAAATAAGTCATCTAGCTTAATAAATCTAATTTAATTATTTCTATTAAAATTTACTAATACAGTTCATAAATAGTTATGAAAATAGTTAAAAATCTGGTTCGAAATAGCAGATTAAAAACACCAAAATAAATAGGTTCTTTAAGCGGAATAATACGTATTTTGAAGAAAATTATAGTGAAAATACCCAATAGATTTCTAGTATTGTTCGATATTTTGTAGTTGGGAAGAATCTGCTTTTTTTCGTATATGACTGCTAACAAGTAAAAATAACAATTTTGTAATGTAAGGAATGGAAAAGGTAATTTGTTATTGCAATATTTAAAATTGTGGGGTAATTAACTCATTAAAAGGTAATTAATTAAAATGTGTGTTTCAACGGCATGTAGTTGGTTGATTATTAAAATTATTAAGAGACTTGAAGACTTGAGCGCTGGCTAGCTAAATATACATTTGGAATTGGACTTTGGATTTGGAGCACTTAGCCGAACTTTACCTTTATGGGCCTGTATACATTGAATTGGATATATGATTTCGCAGAGTACATAAACAGGTAGTATTTCAAGGTATGACTATTATAAGTAAACTGGTTTAGTATAATTGGTTCAGTACCTGCCCTGTAAGATACTTGAGGGTATTTCATGCAAAGTAAAATGTTCATCATTATACTTATTCACGAAGCTATATATTATGGAAGCATCTTTTTTGATTGAGATTATTTGTCAGTTCATCATGCCAGGACTTGTCAAATGGTAGCTATGTCCAAAATAGCAGTAAAGCAGTACAGCCCATTTCCCAGACATCTACTGATAATGTCCACAATGCGATGTACTTCTTTAATTGTTTAATGATCCTCACGGAATTTAAATTAGTGAACGAAGATTACGTTTAGGTTAAAATTAGTTATTTATGTGTTCCTTCATTGTGTTTTGGCATTATTTTCCATTTGTTTATCAATACGGATAGTAGGATCCTATCCTGTGATGATTTGCATGGATTGGGCATCTTTACTTGAACAACTTTCCATTTTTAATAGTCGGAAGCACCGCTACCAACTAGGAAGTCTTAACCCTTTTGAATGCAGTCCTTTGCTCAAGTATAAACAGCGAATTTTCTTTCTCAGCTAGGTTTGTATATTCCTGTTGTGCACTATGGAGGATGTTGAACGTTTCTCTTCGGATTTAATTCCTTATTTTCACAATGGTTTCCTGTTCTCTGATTATTATGTCTGTCGATATTCTCGAGGACGTCATAACATTTTTAACATATATAGTTAGAGACTGTTGAGTTTTATGAAGATTTAGTTTATAGAATTTTGATTTTCAGAATTAAATTTTGCTTATCGAGCCACTCGGTGAAAAAACTAACAACATTGTCTGAAGGATTCCATAGATTAGTGTCCGATCTTAAAGTGCTCTCAAAAATAAAGTGGAGATATGGAAGTTTCAAGTAAATTAAAGTTTTTTGATTGCGGATATTATCTTGTTGATGAATATACGATTTGACTTTTCGATAATCATATCGCTTTCTTTATTGAAGGTCCTTAGGGATTATTTGGTGCGAGGATTTCTTAATTTTGCTATAGAAAATTTGCTGGTCTAAAATAATATTTCAATTGAAAAATTGTTATTTAGAGAGCCTTATTAAACGTATCTTCCATCATAAAGTTGCAATTCATAACGAATTGTTTAATGTGTACCATATTTTAGCTATAAATTAACTGAAAATTGTGGACTAATGGCCTCTATTAATAGATATGCTTACAGTTAATAGAAAATGTTAAATAAAATTCAGAACTTATAGTTTTACTTGATATTCTTTAACGTCTTAAGGATGACTATTGTTGATGAAGACCATCTAGCTCCCCTAACTTATGAAGCAACCTGGTACATTACCTATCTACCAAAAGTTATAATTATTTTAAAATTATTTTAGACTATAAGCCACTCTTAGTAATATAGAACAAGTTTTGAAACTGTTATTCAATTGAAATATTTACAATGAACATACAAATCAGTTTTCCGAACACTGTAATCTACGCACTGGAATTTAGGCCCATCGGGATACTCAATACATATACATATACGCATAATTTAAATAGATATTATATAAAGGGTCATTATTGTGCCATACAATAAAAGCGATCGAATAATAGTTCTCGTGTGAATAGCGAGAATTGTTATAACGTTAAATTAGCAATATTACAAAACGTATATGTGTAATCAATGGATAGAAAAGAATTTTATGAGCTAAATAATTTTGGTTTAAAATGGAGACTATGAATCAAATTTCAATTATGACTCAGCTAGTTATACGTTAGGTATATGATGGATTTTAATTGTTTACGTAAAATCTATAGCTAAATAGCGATGTAGTTATATGAAATGGGCATAAGAAAATATACATCTATTAAATTTTAGTTTTCTGAATGCTATGTTTGTATTTTTAGTTAGTTTGACTATATCAATAAAAGCACAAATGTCAATAAAACACGAATAGTGAAATACACAAATCTTCTAATTATTAATTAACCTATTCCGAATTTAGATAATTCGTTCTTATTCATGTCCAAGTAAAGTAAAACATAAGAAAAGAAGAAAAGTATGAAAAAATTGATCTGAGAATCAATCGGAATTGGGTGATCCCATACGAGATCTCGATTTGTTCGTACAAAGCGTAATTTATGAAATCAAAATTGCAACAATGGATTGCAGATCAGGGTGACCAAGCACAACGTGATACATGATATTATATTATCTAAGCAATTCTTTAGTTTTCAAGTCAAATATATAGGGAGCCTATAGAATAATATATAAGTTCAATTTGTTTTATGAACAAATCATAATATGAGTTATATCTGCAATTATTGAATGTTACATGAAATAAATTTTAGGCCTATTATAAGGCAATTATTTGTTAGAAAGTATGTTTACGAAATTTAATCTAGCCTATACGCTCTGCAATGATATTTAGATATATTTATATGTGAAATTTAGAAGTGATAGCGTCTTTTAAATTTCGATAAAATATACTTTACACACAAACAATTTCATTTTAGATACAGTTAATTTGCAGAAACGATATAATCCTCAAATCTTCACATTCAATGAAGCAACAAAAATATTATTTTCCCCAAACATTCGTAAATTGAATAAGTTAGAATTATAACTTGTTTCATGTGAAGTAAACAACGTATTTATACTTATATTTGTACTTTGTATTATAATAACTTGAGGTCTGACTGTCAAACTATAGGGTTCAATTCACTGATCCCCAATGTTAAAGTTACACTATTAAAGGACACATCCAAATAATAAAATATTATGAAAAATTTGTTTTCGTTGCTAGTGTTACGCTAATTTTTTAGGAGATGCGGCGACCCTTCGAAGTTAACACCCGTACGTAAAAGAAACACCAAATCAATCGAGAACGTTGCCACTGCCCGCGAAAGTATAGATAGTGTCCCGGAATAGTCAATTATTAGAAGCACACAAGAACTATGTATTGTCTAAAATTGAATTGGGCGAATTTTGCTTCTGGATTTGGACATATGCAAGCTCGCACTGGATTTGGATATGCGGTGAGACCACGTTAGGTCTAAATCAATAAACCTCTATGCTAGTATGCCAGTAGATTTAAATACAACATTACAAGGCATTGCCAAATTCGATCGGATCTGTGAGGGAAATTGTTTGAAAATTGCACCAAAAAGTTTTTTCGCCACGAATTTCGTCTCTTATTCAAAATATGAAAATCAGAAGAAACGTACTACTTTCAGCCATTTTTCGCTCATGTTTGAACCTCACATGATATTTACTTGATTTATTGTAGTCATTAGAGGTTTCGCTCTCCAAAAATATAAAATTATAAAAAAAACAACCCACAGTGATGTGGCCGGCAAACAACAACTATAGCAAATGTAAACAAACATTGCAATGTTTGAAAAGACTCGTATAAATAGGTCTGCGAGCAGAACATTAGTTTAGATCGATCCGTTGATCCGAGATAGGAATCTTAGTCAGTAAGGTAGTTAATAAGCCAATGGTTGTATTTAATATTAAATTGTAAGCTAGTTTCTCTTAATAAAGAAATTTTTCAAAGAAGTACTCGGTTAAAACTAATAGATCATTAAATGGTAAAAATGGTAAAATGGTAAACTCTGGTAGACGGTAAAATATCCGTTTTTCTGCTTTGTTCGACTTTTCATTAAAAATTGCGTCAAATGCAAATTCTCGTATTTGCCGGTGTAACACAATATTTTTCTTGCACTGCTGGTTTGAGGAAATTTTGCCTTAATATATTGAGATCATCCTTGTTTATAGATTTAACAGCGTTTTTTATATGACCCAGCATTTTAAGGGCTGAGCTGTTTTTAATTTTGCACTTTGGTTCTTCAGCAAACAGGTTTAACTTATGGAGTCAAGTCAACTTGCTCTTGGTGTCCAGTTTTTTATCATGTATTGTTTTTTATGTCTTCTGCAACTGTTTTATTTGCATAAAGGACGGCAAAACTTCAAATCAAAAACGGCTTGACCTCTTTGATATATTTGTTCAACATGCTGGTAGTTTAAAAATATAAAGAGGTCCCAAAAAACAGTTAAAAATTTAATAAATAAAACTGAATAAAATTGAATAATTTAGGCAATTAAATATAATTAAAAACAAGCAATTTTAACATCAATACATTAAGTTTATCCATCTATGTAACGACCGATTGCTGCAAATCAATAGACCACCGCATAACACCGACAAGCAACTAGCGATTTGGAAATGCGCGAGGGCTGTTATGCGGCCAGAGTGTATAAAAGATCGCGCGACACATTCTTCTCTCTTTCTTATTTTCGGAACCATATTAATCGTAACCTACATTCCGATTCATGCTCTATTCGAATATGTTGCACTTAAGGCCAAGAAATACAACTTGATATTAGGTAGTGTTTCTATTTCCTTTCCATTTCCTCTTGGGCAAATAAGAAGTGAGTACCGAGCATATAATAGCAAAATCCTTCACCGATCGACTCATCAATTGCTATAAAAACTCACTTCATTGAGTTAATTTATTTATACTTCGCGATCAGCTGCCTACGCTTTTGAGCTGCCGTTCTATTAACTTGTATCGATTTTGTAGGTTTACACACAACCAGAAATGTTAGCATTACTCGAGGACTTGATTTGAGGTTTTCAAATTAATTTGTTACAATTTCGTCTCATTTTCTGAAGAGAAGACGAAATGATATAAGAATAATGACCAATGAGGGAGATATTATAATAACATTAATACATCGGTATATGTGAGTCGCGGTCGTGACAGACAATAAAGAAAAATTGTATAGAATTAGAATATAAATCATGCATCCCAAACGTAACAAGAACGAGCACAACTAAGTGCTTTTCTGAAACTGGAAAGACAGATCAATGCGAATTGGAGAAAAGAGAGAGAGGGAGAGATAAAGTAAGGCGCTGGAATAAAGCGGCCAATCCCCTAGATGATATAGTACGTGTGCAAAACAGAAAATGCTACGTCTGGTGCCAGGATCATAAGTAGCAGCACTTCTTTACGACCATTACTCAAAGACTACATGATGTCGCCAATATTATTCATCTCAATAACTGGGAGCCGAAGGATCACGATTAATAATTCAGATTAATAACAAGAAATAATCAATATATATAATCAAATAAATTGCAGGTGATACGAACTTCACCAGATCATGTATTATGGCGAGTACAGACATGAATGAACCGAACGTTCGGGCTCTGCGCGAAGATTCAACGTGAATTCGGCGAATATCTCTCCGTTTGTGGTGATTGAAACGGCTTTCGTCGTTTGATTCGAAAGAACATATTATTTTGTTTATAACCATATTTTTCACAATGGCATGCCAAAATAAAATGTCTTGTGAACCATTTTTTTCGACGGTATGTGTAGTGTTCTTTTCCTAAAAAGCAATATTTATTTCTAAAATAAGATGTACCGTCTAAGCGTTTTTAAAAATATATCGTTTAGAAATATGGCTGGTAACATAACAAACCAAAGTTATGATAAGGAAGAAAATACAAAAAATATTGAAATTCAACTGAAGATTCTGTTTGAAATTCTGGTAAGAATATGTCATAAAACTCTTATGTTAATAGGACTTTAGTATACTATTTATAGATTGAACAGATTTTAAACATATACAATTCTGTAATGATTACTAAATAATCCAAAATCACCAGAAGATATATTCAGTTTCAAGAGAAAAGAAATGTATTTGTGGATATTTCACTATGAGGTAGACAATATAAAACCTCAAATTAAGAGTATTACATTTATTTGGTGGCACAAAATCTATAAATGGAGTCATCAGACAATTTATCCGTCCATGATAGAGACAATAATTATATAAACAGGTATGAATTTAAATTTACTGCATGGTGTATGATTATAGTCTAGAAATGTTATTATTATTTTGAATATGAAATATTTGTTAACGGTGTTTCTAAAATTACTGTGTGTAATGAATTTTATTTTATATTTTAGAGCAAAGATGTGGTAGTATTTTTAGAAAGAAGCTAAAAATCGATTATTGATTATAATGCGATTAATGGGCGGATATTTTTACTATATTATATTATTGTACAACCTTTTTTCAATTACCATTTATAGTATTTGCACAATTTTCACATACGCTCCGAATAATAATATATCGAAAATTAATGTTTCAACAACCCTTGGCAAACTTAATATTTTTATATTGTTAATAAATGTTTTATTTGAGATTATTATTAAACATCTTTTTTCTCACCAGTTGTGAAAAACTTTTTGTCTTGTACTATGGAGAGTATTAATAAATGTAATTCCCTTCAATGAAAAACAACTCATATTTTTATGAAAATTTTTATTTTAATTACCATTTGCAAAATAGAAATAATATGATTCTTGCACGTAAAGTATCAATATTTTAATTTTTCGTATCTTTTTATGAGGTTTTTATATAATTAGATGTATTATTGCTAATCATTAATAGATATCATCAATATAACACATATTTGTCATTCAAAGACATCTTTATAGTATTAATTAAATTGAAATGAAAAATAGGGTTATTTTCTCGAAACTAAAACCTATGTCATTCTTAATCTTGTCAATTTTTCCCACGTTCGCTCAAATTTGTTGGCCCGATCGGCAGCTGCTAGAACAACGTTCTGTTTGTCGCCAAGCGCTGAAATTCAAGCGACGAAGACTGGAACTAAGCAAAGTGCATGCATGCAAGTGCAATTCAATTCTGCTCATGCGTATTTTCAATTTTCTCACGAAACTCGTCCTAATGCTTCAGGTCTGTACCCACCATCACACGAATAATCTTCGATATACGAACTACGGTAGGCACAGTCCTTTAGTGTTAACAAGAACTAGTATTCATAAATTTTATTTTAAAATCTTAAAATATCACAAACGCAAAAATAGAATTAAAGATTCTAAATTTTGAAAAATATAAAATAATATCTTATCAAAATGTAAAATGTAAAATTTATTTAATAGGAAATATTTGACAAAATGTGAATATTTACATAAATTAATTAAATAAATTTAACATGCCTTATCTGTGCATATATATTTTAGATATAACAGTTTTCTGAGATAAATCATGAAATATTAAAGCAATTCCACTAGTAAGAATGGTAGCACGTGTATCCTTGTAATACACACACACTCATACACGTACGGGGCTTTATCTAAAATCACTTATGGCCCGTGAAATTAGTCCGACGGCGTCGTGGTGCCATTTAATTCGCTCCAGGTCGTTCTGGGCGCATTATCTGTCCCTGCTTAATCAGACCAAGTGAAATCTACATAATCCAGTCCGAACTGACACAGGTATACGCTTTACACTGCCTGTTAGGCAATTTGTCACGCTTGTCTTTGATTTGGGCCCATGTCGTGTACGAACTGCAGCGTAACAGACAATGTGGCAACATTGTGGCCCGGCTTCATTGGTTTTCGATAGGCGTTGATTTACTGCTGGCCACTGATGAGTTATCGAATACTTGTGTATTGCTGTTCCGAGACTAATTTAAGCAGTCCTCCTATATCCGTGAAGCATGGAATATGAATAAACATGTGTGTATTATACTGTCCATAACGGTTTTCTTTAAATATGTTATTTAATAAGTATATAATTGAAAACGTTATTAAAGAAATATTATTAAGAAATAAAAATATTTTAAATAATAACATAATCATATACAGAAGTAACTTGGTAATATTAGTTTTATTATGTAATGTTTGGTAATTTTATATTGTTACAAACAAAACTACTGCCTTTTGAATAATACTGGAATAGGCCGAGGACTACTAGAATCAAACCTGGAAAATTACTGGAAAGAAAATGATTTTAATAAGAAAAGCTCTTCATCAGTAAAATTTTACATGCATATTATATCTACAGAGACCAAATCTAGAATATCCCAATGTAAATATTAAAGATCTTTCCTAGTTAAGTGCTTTCAAATAAACATTTATAGTACCTTTGAATCATTAATATTTTAACTTTAACTCATAAATTCACAATGTGTTTAACTGATCAGTTGGAACCTAATGAAAAGAAAAAGATAATAGAGATAGAGAATAAAGATATTTAGAGCCAAACAAGGGAAAGCATACACAATAATGAATAAACTCACATAAGAATAATAAGAATAATAAAATCACAATAAGAATATGTACCTAATATTATATTGCGGCAAATTTTACTTTAAACACATTGTTTGGAACAAATGGAAAATATCACCATGAGTATTTGTTAGTTAATAGATACTGCTAGCTATTGATTTTTTTGATGTGGTCTTTATGTGCTCTAATTATCTGCCGGCTAAAACCTAAACTCATAATTACTCCTCAGCGGTAGCTTTTTAATTTAGTAAATTAAAGCTTGCTAGAGTGATATCGGTATTTTTATTCTTCTGTTATGCAAAAATTGAACAGAGGTAATAATGAACACGAAATCAGAAAACTAAAATTAACAATTTAAATAAATGGACGATAGATATGTAAACGAAAAATTAACGAGCGTAAAGTAATGCTTACCTAGCTTAGAGATAATCCAACTCAAGCAGACTCAAGAGAATAAAATTATTTGAAATTCTATAGTTGTACAGTGAAGTGTATTTAGTAAAAAAGCTCATAGAAGTGTTTAATTGATAGTAGATATTAATGGAACGTTGCAGATAAATATATAATTTCAAGGTAATATGATCAACAAGTGCCTGGAGGAGCGAAACTTCGAAACCAAAGCGAAAACGATAGACAATGAATTGTCATTAATTCCGTATGCTTTCTGTTAGTTTAACAAATCAACTGTTTCCAGATGGCCATCTGCATTAAGAAAGTTTCGAAAAGAAAGAAAATGACTACCACTCGGAATGATATTTTGAATTGTTTCAACATGAAGAGCTTTATCAACTACGACAACCCCAGAAGCAAAAGGCAAGATATAGAGTAAGCTCATAGTTTTTTTCATTTACGTGTGAGCAAGAGATTCTTGACAACGTTTCTACATATGTATTAAATTTTATAACAGGTAAATTGAAAGATCCCCGGCGTGGCACATAGATGGCGCTACTAGAATTAAATCTATATATTTTTTAGTTAGCCGTAATGCTCGAAAGATGCGTGTATAAATCTGACAGCTGTCGAGTCATTAGTTTGTGAATTATAGAATTTTTAATGAAGCATCGTTTCTTATTGTGAAAAAAATGGATAAAAAGGAATTTTGCGTGTTGTATTGCATGTTGAAGGGAAAAATACAGTTGAAGCAAAAAAAATTGGTTTGATGTCGACTTTCCGGACACTGCCCCAGGAAAATCAACTATCAAGGATTGGTATGCTAAGTTAAGAGGTGATGAAATGAGCACCGAAGAAGGTGAACGCAGTGGACGCTCAAAAGAGGTTGTTACTGACAAAAACATTAAAAAAATCCACAAAATGATTTTGAATGGCCATAAATTTAAATTGAATAAAATATCAGACACTCTAAAAATACCCACTGAACGTGAACATCATATAATTCATCAGTACTTGGGTATAAGAAAGCTCTGTGCAAAGTGGGTGCCCCGCAAGCTCACTTTTGACCAAAAACAACGACGAGTTGATGATTCGGAGCAGTGTTTGAAGATGATCCAGAGTAATAAACCCGAGTTTTTGCATCGATATGTGACAATGGATGAAACAAGGCTCCATCATTTCGCTCCGAAGTCCAATCGACAGTCATTCGAGTGGACTGCACATGATGAACCCGCTCCAAAGTGTGGAAAACGCAACAGTTGGCTGGCAAGGTTATGGCGTCTCTATTTTGGAATGCGCATGGAATAATTTTCATTGACTACCTTGAAAAAGGAAGGACCATCAACAGCGACTATTACATAGCGTTATTGAACCGTTTGAAGGACGAAATAGCCGAAAAACGGCCGCATTTGAAGAAAAAGAAAGTGCTTCATCAAGAAAATGCACTGTGTCACAAGTTAGTGAAAACGATGGCGAAAATCCATGAATTGGGCTTCTAGTTGCTTCCTTGTTCACAGTATTCTCCATACCTGGCCCCCAGCGACTATTTCCTGTTCTCAGATCTCAAAAGAATGCTCACTGGGAAAAAATTTTCGTCGAATGAAGAGGTGATCGACGAAACTGAAGCCTATTTTGAAGCAAAGAACAAATCGTACTAAAAAATGGCATCGAAAAGTTGAAGGATCACTATAATCAATGTATCACCTTTGACGTGAATTATGTTGAATAAAAAAAAGTAATTTTGCCAAAAACTATGTTTTACTATGGTATGTATTAGTGAGCGTAGGTATATTGATAATTATCGATTATCGGGTATATCGTTGCATAACTAAGCCTACTGTTTCGAAATAATGAAGAAAATGGATGTGAAAATGAATCTATGATTAGATGATTGCGAAATTTTGACTCGAAACGGTTTCACTATGTTGTCTAAAAAAGGAAAAAAGAGGTAGAAGCTGAAAGTGAATATATTTTAGTTAATATATATTTTGCTAAATTTTCTCAATAAAGGCCTTTTTAGAGTGAAAAAAATTATAAGAATACATGAAGTACCTAATATATTGTAATGAACATTCATAACTTTAAATTGTTTAACGGTTGCATGGGGGGTAAAATTCGACAAATACTGTAATAGATTGCGTGATAATAAAGTATTATTTATTATAGATTAATGGGAAAATCGACCATCCGAACTCGAAAAATTGATTTATTTTCAATTCATAATAATATGTATCATTAGAGATCACCTTCAGTAAGCAACTGTAGTTAGCTGATATGAAAGAATATGACAACCTACAAATTATCTACTAGTGATTAAAAAAGTAAGAATACCAAAACGTTATTCTTTTTAGCTGTACTTTTGAACATAAGCTATAAGAATACATAATCTCACACTAATGTAGCTTACTTTTAAAACATATATTGTCTCATAAATAGTATTGAAGAAGAAAAGTATTATCAATGATTTGAAATTTTGTTTAAAAATATATCGCAACAATGCCATGTCGTGGTCAATTATCACTCTTTTAAATACATCTACTGCTATTCATAACGTTATAATAATAATATCTACTTGAAAAGTATTCCCATATTATTATATTTTCTATGACATCCTATAGATTTTAAGAATCAATACATAAAGAGCATTAAGATAACCACAGCAGAAAGAAATATTATTCCAGAACTGAGCAGAAAATAAATTAATATTTTCCGTAATAAACACAGAACGATAGAACAATTTCATAGATTGGTCAGTCAAATAAATGAGAACTTAAAGAATAAAAATATTTCTCGGCTGTATTTCCTGATTTATTTCAAGGTTTTGATAAGATATGGCACACTGCAAGTTTTCATGAACTTCTATTCTAGCATCATGTTATAACAATACGGTGGCTTTATCATCCTACAATTACCCTATATAGGCTATAAGGAACTTTCATTTCATCTCAGCAAAATCCAATTGCGGTTGAAATCATGACATACGAATGACGATCGAAATCGAATCTCATGACATTCAACTTGGGTAAAACTTGCCTACTATAAATATTAATAACTGTGAACTCACGCAAGCAGATAATGTTAAACACCTGGATTTGTTATCACCAAATTACGGCTGTTCGAAAAAACAAAAGATATATTTTTTTTTAAAGTAATAACTTGGTATAGTTGTATTTTGATATATCAATAAGATTTTGAAAGAAGATTTATATATTTAATACTTTTTTTGTTTAGGGCCAGAAGGTTTTTGTTGACATGTACCCAATCTTACAATATAATTGTAATTATATTGTAATAATATATTATTTTATAAAACAGTTTTGTTGGTTTACATCTAGGAAATTTTATTTCCGAAAAAATAATCAAAATACTTTTATATTCTTCATTTTATTTTATTCTATATAGATCAAATTGAAATAATTTCATTCATTATATTTGAGAGGTTTAAATCATCTCAACGTAATAAAATATGTTTGAATCAGCTTATTTTCGTTCTCGAAGATTTCTTTGGAAAAATTATAATTTATCCTAAGCTTGAGTTTTAATTAAGTAAGGAGATGTTTTCCGTAATTTGTCAGGATTTTCGGAAACTCTAAATTGGATATAAATTATTACTAGGGTCAGGAATTAATCGAAGTCTTTACAAGATTATTTCATTAAGTCATCTGCTAATTTACCCAACAAAAATCTTCGGAAAGTAAAAAAAAGCAAGAAGGGACAGTTTCAATATAATATATTTATGTTCAACTTTCATAGGTTGGAAACGAGTTTCTTCTTTATCAATTAAACACTGCCTAGGTAATAATTAATCTTATGTTTTTAGATAATCTTTTCGTTCCCTTAGATACTATGTTTTATAAATTGGATTCATATATTTCAGAAGTTTATTACAATATAGATTTAGAATAAAATTACACTATAACGTTGTAGACTTTCTTTGAATTAAGGCTGCCGTCAATAAATATTAGCAGTAATCATAGACACGTAGAGCAATAACTAGAAAATTCAATTAAAGTCTGGAGAAAATTTGATTTGAAACCAGTTCAGTGTGTGTAACGAGAAGTAGATCAAAATGATTGGAACACTTGAAGTAGTGCAAGTTGTTCCTCCGGGACGTACCTCTACCACACCTGTGCTCCGAAGAGGCAGACTGGACGAACTGGTATTTTGTACAGAGTCGTTTTCTGGGGGATTGGGAGTTTAATTTTTCTGCAGAGTAGTGAGAAGAGTAGACTGTACACGCCATTGTCTTTGCAGATAGCGTGCTGGATTTGGGCTGACCAGTGGAACCTGTCGAACTGGAGACCGAGGAAAATGCATTCCAGGACATTAGTATTAAGTATCGGGGCTGGGAACTAACCATGGCTGACCGATAGTAGTTCTTTTAGGAGCTGGGTACTGATGGCATTGAATATGGTCACCTTGATCATCTGAAGATGTTGAGGGGAGTATTTGTCATGGGAGATTGGGTTTGTGGTCTTGCGGAATTAAATGAATGAATCAAATGCCTTTAAGACTCTTAACATAGTGAATTAAACAAGTAACAAATTCAAGGTAGTGACATCTAAGTATTGGGCGTCATAAAACTTTTTGCAGAATTGCCTATAAAGTTAAATCTCCATTTTCTTTGATGGTACTAACATATCAGTCTAACACTTCATGTCTCAGATTTACGAACGGGCTATCCGATCATTATATAAGGTTGGGGGAAATATTTATTTAGCTTTTTATAATAATGGAAACCTCTACACTCCACTTTTGGACGTTGGGCTTGATTATGTTTGCGCACGCGTATTTCGCCACATTGAATGATATATTAGCCAGAGGTTGAAGTATGTTTCTCAGTATGTTAGGTTTGGTTGTGATACAAGCTCAATAAAACCCTGTACAATCTATCTCAATCAATTTATCTCTTATATTACATTATTTTTAAACATAATAAAAGGTAATGTTATAGATTTACATGTATATGTATAGATTTGCTGCAATTGGGTATATTTGTTAAAGGTGGAGAACATTTTGCTGTTGGTTTATCATTATATTAATTAGGGATGATAGAAAGACTGCATTTTCAGGTGAATTTTAAAAAGAATATTTAATAACAGCAATGAATTAAGATGGGGTTCGCTACTTCAGGCAAAATACAGGAATAAACACATACTATGACATATACATGGCAATTGAATCATAATTTATTGAAAACAAATGGTCCACCATGACAATCAAAAGCTACTCGATTCGTTGGATGAATTGCTGAAAATGCTAGATAATCATTATTCCATAGCGGGGCCGAAACTAATTAATAATTAATTAATTATATAATTAATATCCATTGACAGAATTTGGGCAAATTTGTAATGACTATAAAATACACAATGGATATTTTAGTCAAATATGCGAGAATGGCTATAGAGTAGAGAGTGTAAGATCTGTGTGCATCGATATGTTTGTAATTGCCAAAAAAATACGGCAAGATATGTTCCGTAGGTACGTTCATATGATTACAATGTACATGGAGAGAAGGGGTTATTAGGGGAGAGTGCAATTTTAATGTAAATCTAATTATAGAACCCTACAGCACACTATCTCTGTTGTTCAATAACTAAGAGCAGTGTAGTGTTAGTCCTTAATTAGTATATGTATTAAATGTAAGTAGTATAATGATATATATATATATATATATATATATATATATATATTATAACTATATTATATGTTATATTTGTTTTGGTTTGTCACCTTGTCGTAGTATATTATATTAAAGACGTCTATGGTGATGAGCTTTTGTTTCGGAAATTTCAAACAATTTCAAAATTTCAAAGTAACCGCCGAAAAAGTAGATAAAATGAAATATACCAGGTAGATCCACCGTATCTCCTTTCATAACATCACCTTTTTTTTTGTAGAAAATATTATATTTGGATATCAAAAGAACTTCTGTATTTCTATGCAATACATCCATTATATAGCCCATCTAGCCACATCGAATTCCATTTGGTCTGTAGTTTCTGTAAAATGATCCTGTTGACATAAAGCTGACTTAAAAAGGGTTGTAAAAGGTCCCTGATCCAAATAAGCTTTGCTAAATAATACATTATTTTTCTCCAGGTATTCAAGTCGATCCCTACTTGTCTTCTATTTGAAAAAATACTTTAGCAAATACCAACGCATAATATCTATAACCTTTTTAAAGGGCCATTGTTATAAAACTTCATCGACTTCAAGTCATTGTGTTAGCAAAAATGCTTGAGTATCATCATCATCTAAAGTATCATCTGTCTCAAAAGAAAGTGATTCGAAAAATTGGTCCAATAAATTTACTATTAGCTTCATTCAAAAATAAGATGTTAATAAACGTTAATAATTACTAAATTGTATCTTTTACAAAGACAAGATACAGGACAGAATCTTTGGGACTTTAATTTGGGCCAGTTCAATTTTATTGGGGTTTATCTTAAGGTATTTAATAGATTGTCTACAGCTCTCTACGTTGATAACCCTAGCGAAAATTTAGTTTTGCAAGTGTTGTATCGATCCTTTAAAACTTTTTGACCTATTTTCAACGAGTCACTGTTCATATAAAATGTTTCAAAATAACCCCACAATTCCTCAACAGAATTAGTGAAGTAATGTTTTTAAATATTTAAGTAGTTGTAAAGGTGTTTTATGTGAAAATAATAGATTTTTAGAACAATATTTACATTATCTTGAGTAATTTAATTATTAATTTATAATAGAGACATGCATAATTTGATTTAAATATAAAATTTTAAATTAAAGAACTTACAGGTGGGAAGCGCGGATCGTGTCCGAACTGGAGCCATTTAAGTAGTTATGAATTAGCAACGAAAAATTTAGTAGATTCAGTTCTGTAGAAATAGGTGAAAAGCCCTCGTTAATACTAATGATTGTGATTTCCAATGATTAATACTAAGGCAGGTGGGATTAGAAGAGTTCATCACGATTTGCTTGAATCTGGCCAAAACATGAACTTCACTCTAGTGTCAACAACCAATAAATTTAAAACTGGCGTCTAATAAACAACAATGTTAGATTACAGTCCCATATAATCCGGTCCAACTTGTCACTCCAGGGCAAGTATCCGCGACCAGGTATGCGTCATGCATTCCACCGCCTGGTTTTAGGCCAGAACAAAAAAAAATTTAGACTACACTCAGCAATGAAAAATTAGTGATTCAGTAAAAAATAAGATATATTAGCTAGCAAGTTTTATGCCTCCACCATACAACCCGGATTTTGCTCCGCCGCCCTACCATTTATTTCGGTATAATTAACATCCTTAGAAAGTAACATATTCTTAATGGGGCACAACTGACTTCAAAAGGGGCTTTTAAAAGTTCAGTGCAATCTTTTCAGTTTTTTGATCAGAAATATCAGATGTTACAGTCATGGAATTACTTGAAATGTGGCAACGATCGAAAAGTAATATAAAAATAAATTCCCTTTAAGACGTTTTATGGATAATTCTGAAATTATTACTCACTGGTCAAATATTTAAAATGTTATAGAGAACAAAATTCATCATCTTACTTTTAGACAATTTTTATATAAATAGCGTTTATAACATTTTTAGCGTTTTTTTTTCTGCATATTCGGGATATAATGTAACGTTTGTCCGGAGTAACTCGATGATATTTTCTGTTGGTGTCCTGAAGTATAACGCCACTAGATTCGTCATGGACTTGAAAAACAGGTAAGGTAATATATGTTCTAAAAAATTAAATGTAAATTAATAAACTCGTATATAGGGAATTGTATTGTTGTATTGTGAGGATATTTTTAAACGAGTTGTATTTCTGTTTTAAATATGGGCACCAATAACTGTTAAAATTAGTTAGTATGATATAGATTCATACTAAATATTTTGAAAATCTATAATCTATAATGAAAAGATATTTTCTAAACCTCTAATATACTGTTAATTTATGTATGAATTGAACAAAAGCTTACGTGTTTAAAGCATTATCAATATATTATAGTGATAGGGTTTGGAACAATTTCGATTGTATTACAGCTCTGTTATGCTCATATATGCTTGCTTAGAATTATGGAATGCACGATCTTAATTACCGTTCTGTCATATATCTTGTAATTGAGTCTTTCAGAATCAATATAATGTCTAGTAAATTAATTATGTGACAAATATACATGACTAATTAGTATTACACTAATTGTAGCAACCACCCAATCTATAAAAACTGTAAGACGATAAATACAACACAATGTTATAATTGTATCTATAAAGATATTTTTTATATAAGATTTGAAACATAATTGCTACTTATTTTAATTATTTATTGTTTTATTATTCCCATGCTAATTATTTTTTAATTGTATTAATAAATTGTGAATTAAATTTATTAGTTCTCGTTTCTCGGAGAATTTACATAATCCTCAAACAATATTACTACCGTTATTCCTGGTTTTGTTATTTGAATTGAATTTTTATTACTTGGACAATATTTTATGCCTTTTGGTTCCACGTATATCCGATACAAATTATATAGAGTTGGAAGACAATCTAGAGATAAATTCTCTTAACGTAGCGGAAGAATAGATTTTTAGGAGGGATGTATAGACCATCAGGCCACGTATGATAACACCTTAGTTATAATCGGTATTGCTCTATGACACGGTTTAGATAATGGTTTGTTAAAAGTTGAAATATCAGATACAGAGCATATATTTGAAACTTTTTTCCTTAAATCACATTAGAATATAATTCCGCAAAAATGTATTTATTATATTCCAACTATACGTGTTAAACTATTAGTTTTTTTATTTCTTTGGCAATAATGTTGTCATTTTTAATACTTTGGAGGTTCTTTTTTACCAACTAGGTTTTATCAGGATTGAACATATTGCTTAATGTGAACTTCTATGGCCTTCGGCTTTAAGTCTATCGATTGGCGAGCGACCAACTTAGAGATCATCCCAGAAGACATCTAGTATTATTCAGGCTAGTTACTGACATAGTTAATGAACACACAATTGTAAACAATCACCGATATAACTTTGTCATGTCCCAGCAGTATTCGAACCCGCGAAAGTAGGAGAATTATTCTGTCGCGTTGACTACTGTGAAGACCAATCCGGCTAAATAACGTCGTTAAAAAGCGCTGATACGAAGATAAATACATTGATACACTAAAATAATTCTATCATGCAAAAGGATTTAATTCACTTTTGTTAATATTTTTGCAGAAATACGTTCATTTGTCGTACGATGTATTGATAACACCTTGCTGATAGTATCATATACAGAGCAAGACTTTACTGTCATGGATATTTCGCTTCGGTGTCGATAGACTCTAGGGGTCCAACCTAAAAGTTTTGTGCATGAGAATCGTCACAAGAGATCATTTTCATCACCAGTTACATACAATTCTTTTTTTTTTTCTGTCAAGGAATGAGACAGCTATGTTGAGATGGTTTGAATTGTCATTTTTAGTTCATTCGTGTGCTGTAAACGTTAGAAACCTGTTGATTCGTCTACTGATATTTTCCAAAACCTCTTTAAGGCTTGGAGCTGGATTTTCTAATAAGTCTTGCAATTCATTGTCTTCGGATGACTTTTGCTTTCAAGACGCTCCTGGTCATACACATGAAAATCATTACTTTTATTCACAATAACGAGGCAGCATCAGCATTAGTTTCTAAAGGTGTTGCTCTATATACACTGAATAAATTAATATTAGTAGCTGAAAAACTACTATTTTATATAAAGAATTATTAAAATAGAAAATTATATTGTTTAACAGTTATTTACATTTGTTTCTTGCATTGGCATCAAGAGATAGAATTGATAAGAATACATGCAATCAAATAATATATGTCAGTAATTGAAGTTTAAATTCAAAGAGTTAATCGGTTGTGCCATGTAACTATTTAAAATAAAACATGGTTGTATTAATTTCTATTTAGTTCGGTCTCAAACTTCATAGAGTCAAGACGTGTTTTTCCCTTGTGCAAAACCACTCTCTAGAAATATAACAAAAAATAAATCTGTATTGTATTACGGTCAACTTTTAGTGAACGGTCTTAAAAGTTCCCAGGTACGCGACACGATCAACCAAAAATTAAACCGAATACATGGCGCGAAACAAGGAACGCTCCAAGTTTAGCCTTTACAATACTAGGACAGTGAAATCAAGAACTCGTGTAAAATTACGATATTATTATTATAATTATTATAATTTTATAAATTTTATATTATAAACGATTATTATAAACGAAAACAATTTGATATAATTAACTAATCAGCATTTAAACCAAAAACAGTTAGAATAAAGTAATGATCTTAGAGTTCTGCGATTATATATGCAAGGTCTATCACAAAATATCGAGGAGACACCAAGAAAATACAACAAAGGTATTTCACCGACGAGGACGAACTAGAACGAGAGGTAGGCGAGCAACCCGAATGGACAAATGTGAAGAATAAAATGGGGAAGAAATCTCGGACACCTTCGCCACTTGTAAGAAAACATCAAGGAAATGTTTCACAGAACATACAAAAACAGAAGCAAGAAGATGAAACATTTCTGCCTCCCTCTATTAAGTTAGGCAATATCGGTAATTTTAATCAGTCCAGAATACAGATAAAAGGAGTAGTCACTAACCAAGTACAGTTAAAAGCGCTGTCAAATAATGATTTTAACGTTACTTATACAAACGTAGTAGATTATAGAACTATACAGAAGCATCCGATTCAAATAAAATATAATAAAGAGACGACAGATAATCCATTCAATAAACTCGAATTCCACACATATCAATTCAGAAGTGGTAGGTGGTACAAAGTAGTTATTAGGTGACTACCGTCAACAATAAGTCAGGATGGCACTAAATGTGAACTAGAGGCCCACGGACATAAAATCGCGAACGTTGCGCCTATAGTGAAAAAAAAAAACGCAAATGGCGAAAATCTTACTAAGGCGTTCCTGCTGTTTTGCGTCGATTTAGCTCAAAATGGAAACAATAAAACGATGTATGGCTTTAATAGATTGTAAAATAAAAAGAGAATACAGGAAGAAACATAATAGTATTCCCCAATGTACAAACTGCCAATAGATTTGACATACTAAAACTTTCTGCAGTAGGCACCTACATGCGTGAAGTGTGCTGTTAATCATTACACAAGTCAATGTAGAACGCAAGGCAATAGCGTAGCAACATGTGCATTATGCAGCGAAAAACACCCGACCATTTATAAAGAGTGTGTAGTGTACCAGAGGAAAATAAAAGAACTTCAAATTGCTTAGGGAATTTCAGACTGAAATGCAACACAATTTCAGTCAGTTAGCAAACAGGGTATAAAAATTAGAAACATCGCAAATGATGTTAAAGAAAAATAAAAATGAGTAATTTGTTCTTAAGAATAATAACATGGAATGCAAATGGTCTAAACCAGCGAGTCCGGGAACTAGAAATATTTTTGAGAACCAATAACATATATCTCATATTCTCTCTATTCATATTCTGCGATATCGAGAACGTGTTAAATCATTTATAAAAATATTACATTTCCAGTTTGGATGGCGAAATTACCACTCGACAATCGATCAAGTACAAAGGGTAACAACGGTTGCTAAAAAGGCATTCGAAGAAAATAATTACTGTCCTGCAATACTCGTATTCCTAGACGTCTCACAAGCTGTTGACCAGGGATTTGTGATTAATATACAAAATGAGCAAATAGGTAGCAATTGGTAGCGCAGTCCCACATGAAGAAGCATTCTCTATACCTAAACTTATTTCGGCTGGAGTTCCACAGGCTAGTGTCTTGGGACCACTTCAATATCTGCTGTATAGACTGAAGACTGGAAAACACAGATTATTAGCTCCAAGTCTGTCCATGTTAATTTTGCGTTCCTCTAGCAGCATCAACCTAACACCTCGGGATATATCTCGATTGTAGCTTAAATTGAAAAAATTATGTTAGACAAAAAGCAGAGCGGATTAGACTCAAAAATCAAGCAACTGTGCTGGTTAATCGTAAGATAATCTCAACCCGACCTAAAATCAAATAGATTGGTTTACCAGTCAATCATAAAGCCTACTTGGACCTACGGAGTATAAGACATCAAACTAACTAGTAATCTAACATACCCAAAACAAAGCTCTAAGATTAATTACCAATGCTGATCGCTACTTAACCAGTGAAAAACTGTACGATGACCTCGATATCAAATGGATACACGAAGTGATCCAAGATTTCGCCTCAAAATATAAAATAAGGTAGCTAAATCATAGCAATGTCTAGCAATCAGAAGAGTGAAGCGAACCAAACCACATGAACTTGTTAAGTTTCTAAGTGTATTTTTAAGTTTAATTTAAGTAGATTAGTTTTATTTTTAATTTGTGAAATACATACAGATGTATTAATACTGTACTCGCCTGTTTGTGTATTCGTGCAAGTATAACAGAACAGTAGTAATACATTAATTTGTAAATTAAAATTGTATTAAGCATTTGATGTAAGATGTAATTAATAACAAATATTCTATTTGTAACTGAGATTACTAAGGCCAACTCTCTCAAAGGAAACAATATATTTTAACTAACTTAACTTTAACGATAATTCAAGATTCTAATTTTTAAATTAAAAATTAAGATACAGAGAGATATAGGTGGTTAGAGTCTGAGTGTGACTGATAATCACGTTAATTGCTAAGAACGCGGATTACAAAGAACAAACACTGTACTATATAAAATATAATAATTTAAGTATATTAACCTTAGGATTGATTACATTATTGTAATTTAAACGTCATTCACGTTCACGACATTCAAGCTTTTATACCAAAAGTGTGAAAATAAATGCGCAGAGAATTTCAGTAAAATAAAGAAACACATTTAAAAAATATAGATTCAGAACCGATCTATCAACAACCAATAAAAAAATACATTTAAAATTATTCCCACATTCAGGGGTCGCAAAAACATTTGCTTTTTATGCTAAAAAGTAATTGTTAAAACTTAATGGGATTTAACAAAAAATAATTGATTGTTCAAAATAGAGATTATTCAATTATGTGATAATTAGTTACAACTTTTACAAATTACTGCTCGAACAAAAAATCTAACATAATTTTATTAAATTTCATGTTTATAATGAATTAATAATACATTGCTTTCAGCATTATGTTTATTAGTTTATAATTAATATATTAGTTTCCGGATTTTGATTATTTAAATATCATTAATATAAATATGAACTAATTATATATATTATATAGTAATATATACAGTTTCAATTTAAGTTCTAAAAACAATACAAATACTGTTATTTGTAATACTGAAATACCTTCCAGGCAAATATATATTTGCCTGACCAGTCATTTTATATTTCATATCAAATAACATTTCAGTGTTCATAATTAAAATTACGCCAAAAATTAGGACAGACTCAGACGCCATGCAAACAACAACGCTTCCCTCTCTGTCAAAGCATTGTGGAAGACATTAAGGGAATATAACTAATGGACATTTTCTTATCAAAATAATGGTTGACAATGAGTTGATAATATGTAGAGTATATTTTATTAGATGCTCGATTTTAATAGATAATAGCCACTTATTTTAGAGGAATTAGATCTCAACGTTTGTAGTTCTTGTACAATAGTTCGCTTCATTATTGGATTGTCAGCACAATGCCTATGAATATCGGCATACGGATTGGCCACAAAATAAATTTGTAAGAATTGATAATCTGGATTCGGTAGCCGTATCAGCGTTCTTGCTTGGTCATACATTTAAGTAAGTTTAACCAGTTTTACCCAGTATTGAAGCATTCCAGAAGAAGCATTCTCTATACCTAAACTTATTTCGGCTTTCCACAGGCTAGTGTCTTGGGACCACTTCAATATCTGCTGTATAGACTGAAGACTGGAAAACACAGATTATTAGCTCCAAGTCTGTCCATGTTAATTTTGCGTTCCTCTAGCAGGATCAACCTAACACCTCGGAATATATCTCGATTGTAGCTTAAATTGAAAAAATTATGTTAGACAAAAAGCAGAGCGGATTAGACTCAAAAATCAAGCAACTGTGCTGGTTAATCGTAAGATAATCTCAACCCGACCTAAAATCAAATAGATTGGTTTACCAGTCAATCATAAAGCCTACTTGGACCTACGGAGTATAAGACATCAAACTAACTAGTAATCTAACATACCCAAAACAAAGCTCTAAGATTAATTACCAATGCTGATCGCTACTTAACCAGTGAAAAACTGTACGATGACCTCGATATCAAATGGATACACGAAGTGATCCAAGATTTCGCCTCAAAATATAAAATAAGGTAGCTAAATCATAGCAATGTCTAGCAATCAGAAGAGTGAAGCGAACCAAACCACATGAACTTGTTAAGTTTATAAGTGTATTTTTAAGTTTAATTTAAGTAGATTAGTTTTATTTTTAATTTGTGAAATACATACAGATGTATTAATACTGTACTCGCCTGTTTGTGTATTCGTGCAAGTATAACAGAACAGTAGTAATAAATTAATTTGTAAATTAAAATTGTATTAAGCATTTGATGTAAGATGTAATTAATAACAAATATTCTATTTGTAACTGAGATTACTAAGGCCAACTCTCTCAAAGGAAACAATATATTTTAACTAACTTCGATAATTCAAGATTCTAATTTTTAAATTAAAAATTAAGATACAGAGAGATATAGGTGGTTAAAGTCTGAGTGTGACTGATAATCACGTTAATTGCTAAGAACGCGGATTACAAAGAACAAACACTGTACTATATAAAATATAATAATTTAAGTATATTAACCTTAGGATTGATTACATTATTGTAATTTAAACGTCATTCACGTTCACGACATTCAAGTTTTTTATACCAAAAGTGTGAAAATAAATGCGCAGAGAATTTCAGTAAAATAAAGAAACACATTTAAAAAATATAGATTCAGAACCGATCTATCAACAACCAATAAAAAAAAACATTTGAAATTATTCCCACATTCAGGGATCGCAAAAACATTTGCTTTTTATGCTAAAAAGTAATTGTTAAAACTTAATGGGATTTAACAAAAAATAATTGATTGTTCAAAATAGAGATTATTCAATTATGTGATAATTAGTTACAACTTTTACAAATTACTGCTCGAACAAAAAATCTAACATAATTTTATTAAATTTCATATTTATAATGAATTAATAATACATTGCTTTCAGGATTATGTTTATTAGTTTATAATTAATATATTAGTTTCCGGATTTTGATTATTTAAATATCATTAATTTAAATATGAACTAATTATATATATTATATAGTAATATATACAGTTTCAATTTAAGTTCTAAAAACAATACAAATACTGTTATTTGTAATACTGAAATACCTTCCAGGCAAATATATATTTGCCTGACCAGTCATTTTATATTTCATATCAAATAACATTTCAGTGTTCATAATTAAAATTACGCCAAAAATTAGGACAGACTCAGACGCCATGCAAACAACAACGCTTCCCTCTCTGTCAAAGCATTGTGGAAGACATTAAGGGAATATAACTAATGGACATTTTCTTATCAAAATAATGGTTGACAATGAGTTGATAATATGTAGAGTATATTTTATTAGATGCTCGATTTTAATAGATAATAGCCACTTATTTTAGAGGAATTAGATCTCAACGTTTGTAGTTCTTGTACAATAGTTCGCTTCATTATTGGATTGTCAGCACAATGCCTATGAATATCGGCATACGGATTGGCCACAAAATAAATTTGTAAGAATTGATAATCTGGATTCGGTAGCCGCATCAGAGTTCTTGCTTAGTCATACATTTAAGTAAGTTTAACCAGTTTTACCCAGTATTGTAGCCAGATATTGATACTTCGTATGGGAAACCAAAATTGTTGTATTTGCTATTTCATATTTTTCTCGGACTCCTACAAATATTTCAGAACCAAAATTAGTAAAATAGTTCGCGGATTTTAGAGAGACTAATAAACCGCAGCCCATTTCTTCTTTCTATATACAATCCTTTTATCCGTGTGTATGTAATTGAATTTGTTGTGTAAGTAGTTGTTATATCATTTAAATTGATCCTTGTTTTTATTTATTTAAGATGTTAATGTTTATTTTGTTATTTAAGATTTTATACTGTTTTATTAAATATAATTCTTATGTTATGACATGAGTTTTAAATTAACCCTATATTATATTATATTGCTATTTTTTGCTGTTTTTTGATCAGAAATATCAGAAGTTACAGTCACAGAATTATTTGAAATGTGGCAACGATTAAAACTAATATAAAAATAAATTCCCTTTAAGACGTTTTATGGATAATTCTGAAATTATTACTCACTAATCCAATATTTGAAATATTATAAAGCACAAATTTCTATACCATTTCACTGTTAGACAATTTTTATATAAATAACATTTATAAAATGTTTAACGTTTTTTAAACGTTTAACAAATAAATTTGTAAGAATTGATAAGTAAGTTTAAGCAGTTTTACTTACTTATTTATTACTTACTTATTTTACAGTTTTATTTTTCTTGGACTCGGACTCGGACTTGGACAAATATTTCAGAACCAAAATTACAGAAAAAAAAATTTCAGAAAAAAAAGAAAAAATATATATATATATATATATATATATATAAAATTATAATATTTTGAAGAATTTTGAAAACGTTTGACAAACGGACAACTTTTGAGGGCTCATTCGGGTACATGTTCGGACTTCTCAAACAGCATTTTATATCTTTTTAAGTAGACTAAAATGAGAAGGAAAATATTGTCTGACTAAAACGAATTTACAACTTTCCACAGGCATATAGTGATGACGTGCGTCACTATTGTTTTTAATGCTACTCTATATATACTGGACTATATATACAATTCTTCAAAAAATTATAATTACGGGTTATAAATTGCAAAAATTGTTTTAATTAATTTAAAATCACGGCGGTTTTTCTTGAAAATATTTTTGCGCGTTTCAGCTGCACTGAATATTCATAAGAATATAAGTAACAAAAAATAAATTCAATATAACTCTAAATTCACCAAAAATAAACAGTCTTTATGCGAAGCAGGTGACGAATCAAGATCAGCTTGATGTTAGCTGTATCAGAGATAAAATATATTAAATGTATAAAAACAGCAAGTAGTTTTTTCAATCGAAACATAATTTAATAAAATTATTTCAGAGGAAATTGTTAATTAGGAAAGTATCTATAAAAATCCGAAAGATGCAGATGTAGAACATTCCTTTATGCACTGTTGGGTAATATAGGATTTAAGTGGTGTAAAGATAACCCACGAAGGGGTTTAATATTATTAATATTAAATTCCAGACATTGCTTTTAAAAGAATACAATTTTTAGAAACATACAATAAAATCAAGAAATAATTATTATTTCAATTTCAATATTTAGATGAGACCTGGATATTTCAGCATGGTACATTGGGTACAAATATAGTGTGAAGATAACTAAAGTTGATCGAATAAGGTAAATAATTAATATGCTAATACATATTAGAATAACTATGAATTAAGTTTGGTTAGTCATAACATTTACTAATAAGTCATTGCAGCCATATAGTTCTCTATGCTGGAAACAGGAATGGTTTGATTCTTGGTGCACAATTAGTGTTTCCTTCACCGTCCAAATGTGACTACCATGGAGAAATGAACCATTACTGGATTTTACAGTGGTTTTAAAATCAGCTTTTAAAGAACTTGGAAGAACCATGAGTTATTGTTATGGACAATACACCATATCAAAGTACACTGGTGGAGAAGATGCCAACAAGTGCATCAACAAAGGCTACAATTAAGGGGAATTATGGCTTAGAGTACATAAAATAATTTTGAAGAAAGCCTAAAAAGTTAAAAAATTAACTATTCCAAATTGTTGCTCGGTAAATATAAATGAAATATTTAATTGCATTTTATGTAATTTACTTTTTTAGAAATAAACTTGAGAAAAAATACATGGTAGATCAGGTTGCTGAACGTTATGGCCACGGTATATTATGTCTTCCTCCCTATCACTGCCTATTTAATCAAATTGAATTGATATGGGGTATTGCAAATAATTATTATAATACACAATCAGGTTGAGGAGGATATTCAAACCAAAACCGTCAGGATTTATGAAAAGAAGCATTGTCGAAAATAACATCGTCGGTTTGGATTAGCTCAACATAACATATTGAAGAAGGAATTGAAAAATGGCATGATAAGCGTTTGGGTAGAATATATGAAGGGATATATAATACTAACTGTTTTGCATATATAGCAAATGCATTAAGGAGAATGTAGTGATTAAAGGTAGTTTTATAAAGAAATATGTATATAGGTAGTAACAGAACAAACTAGGGAGAAATATAGTAATATCAAAATGACTTTATAAAGAAACATTGCATCGAAGAAAATAAGAACTAGGCGTAAAAGGTAAATATGCTCTCTAATGATAGTAAAATACATTATTCATATATACAATTGTAAATTAGGTGGATTAGGCCTTCGGGGGATACCACTACGCGTCTAGAATTCTACCTATACTAGTGTGGACAAAAGTTTAATGTAAATATAATAAAACAAATCTAACATATAAATTATTGTGAATGTATAATTAATCATAGTTTTATATTCTTCGGTAATAGTTTAAATTATTATTAGTAATAGTTAAAATATACTTAAACTCAGAGTTGCTGCGGCAACATTGCGACGTTTTGACAGATCACGTGGGTTCACTGCTGTTTTGAATTGACTATATATAAACTCGGATTAACGATATGACACGACATATAATAATTAATATATAAGTATAAACGTACGTTTTAATAATACATTGGTATTTTTGAGTTGTTAAGAATACTCAGACAGTAATACTGGGATGTACAAACTTACGTTTTCTAAATTGAACTTCTACTTAATTTTCTACCGCTTGAGTTGAAAAAATTTGCTATTATGGGAAAGTTTTCCATTATATCTCAACTGCCCATTTTGGTCTTAACGATTCGAAAGTACTTATTTTAATGGCAATAATAAAGAATAGCCTAGAATAGTGGATCAACAAAATTCAAAGACAGTATTACAAGACTTATTGCACGAAACCCAGCTTAAACTCTAAGAAATTGCTCAGTAGAAGTTCGGTTTCTAGGATAGCTTAAGAGATGATGATCAAGTGATATATTTACAAACGATTAGAAAGATTCAAAAGGAGAGAAAATTACTACAACATGAATTAACCTAAAATTCTATTTTAGAGTATTTCAACATTACAGTTTTTTACGTTGCCCATTAAAGACGAAGAAATTGTTGTAGCGTATTATAACATGGGACAACAACCACTACTAAGGACCACCACCACAATTCCAAGCGCAAGAAGTCACGGGTTAGTACACATGTGGATATTATGTGGACACTGAAATAAAATATTCATTGCCATAAATTCTAAATTCACTCATATGGTGGAGTACTAAAAATCGAATAAAACTATTGCCGCAGATATCTATACGCAGCAAAATAGGCTAGGAATAAAGGGGAACAGCGGCAAAGTCATCGTATTGTATGACAAATCACGGTCTCACGCCTTGCAAGAACTGTAAAGTATACACTGTTGCAGTTCCACTGAGAAGTTCTGCCGCATTCAGCGTGCTTAAAAAGATACAGCACCATCTGCTGACCACTAGTTCTTATAGTTTAACATATTTTGCCGTGTTGCCAAAAAGTTTGGAAAAAGATGTAGTAAATAATGCAAAAAAGCATCGTGATCAATATTCTGCAAAATATGCAATAAATACATTTTTATAGTGAAAAAATTATTACAATATATCTATGGAGACGTCCATGCGTAATTACGAGTGGCGATTAAATTGAGGATTTCTTAAAAATCAATACGAATACCACAACATATCTCAGTGGATTCTACCTTACAATAACATAGCAGCGTAGCAGATGATTATGTAACTCGCCACATCATCATTGTTTCATTAATTAATATTATAACATAAAAATATTATAATATCAATAACTTTAGAGATTTAGCAGAGTGGACAAGCTATAAGGAAATGTTTAAATCGTAAGTGCTGTTTTAAATAATAAGAGTAATAATAAATTAATAAATAATTTCATAATTTCTTATTCTGAGAAACTGCTTTGCAAAAAACATTGATGCTAGGACAATATACAGCAAATTATTTAAATTTTAACTTACCGTAACATTTTATCACTATTATCAAATTTAGGAATGTGTCCTTTATATCGATAGTTCGCCTGTCTAATAGCTATAAGGGCATGCTTTCCGGATGGAACATTCTTCTCTCTTACTCTGTAATGACAGGATACATTCCTGGGGTATATCCCTGGATAGTTCGGCGATTGTATTCGACAGTTTCGCCTCGAGCAACCTAAAATAAAAAGTAAACAAGCTAGCATTACTGGCAAAACTTAAAATTATTATTATATATATACACCCTTATATTATATTTATACATAATCTTTATATTTTGATATAATCCTCTCTATTTTTAGTAAAATATATTTATTATTTTATTTTGCTATTTACTCAAAAGTAAAGTACCATATATTTCTAATAAATTATTAACATACTAGATCAATATTGTTCAACGTAAACCACCACCACAACATTCATTATCTACAGACTTTCCCAACAGTCCTGTTAAAGAAATATAAAACAGCTTCAGTTTCACCAATTCCTGATAATGAGTAAAGGATTTTCGTCATCTGCACCATTAATATAGTAAATTTGTAAGCCCTCTATGGGAAACGAAAGTTTTTCTGTATATGCGTTAGCAAGATGTTTAATGTATTGCCTATCGCAATTTTTAAACTCGTTTCAGAATCAGACAACATTTTCCTTGTCATTTTATTCTAGTTAAAAAAAGACACAATACTGTCTGATAAGTTCGAATGTGTAACCGAATTAGTTAAAGTCGTTCGGTAGTCAAACGGACGGAAAATTATTCAAAATACTATAATTACGGGTTAAAAACCGGCAAACGTTATTTTAAGGCTTTGTTTTAATAAATTTCCAATCGTTGCAGTTCTCATTGAAAATAATTTTAGCGTACTGCAGCTGCTGCACTAAATATTAGTACGGCCACGGTCTCTAAAATATCACAAAAATATAAAAAACAATATAACCTTGCATTCACCAAAAAGAAACCGTCTTTATGCGAAACGGGTGATGAATCAAGATCAGCTTGATGTTAGCTGCGTGACGAAAAGTAGTTTTTTCAATCGAAATATAATTTAACACTATTATTTTAAAGAAACTTGTTAGTCTTGAAAGTATCCATAAAAAGCTGAAAGATTTGCAGCTATATGAGGGATGTTGAAAATCCCTTCATAGACTGTTGGGTAATAGAGGATTTAAGTAGTGTAAAGATGAGCGACGAATTGGTTTAATGGAACTTGCAGATATAGCGTTTAAAAGAATACAATTTCTAAAAATATAACAAAATCAAGGAAGATTTATTATATCAATTTGTTTATTTAGTTGAGATGTGGATAATTCAGAATGGTACATTGGTTCAAAAGCAACAAAAGTTGAGTTGAAAAAGGTAAACGTGGGAATAACTATGGAATAAGTTTTGTTAGCCATAACATTTATTAATAATTCATTGCAGATATAACTATATATCATGAAGAACTACTTCATGCTGGAGACAGGAATACAAATGAAATATTTTTATTCCTAGTGCAAAATTAGTGTTTTCCTCTAAGTTCAAGTTTGACTATCATGGAAACATGAACCATAACTTGTTTATGCAGTGGTTTGAAAATCAGCTTTTAAGGAACTTTTAGGAACCATCAGTTATCGTTATGAACAATTCACCATATCATAATCCACTGGTGGAAAAGATCCCAGTAGAGTGCACCAACAAAGGCTGCAATTAAAGAATAGCTTAAAGTACATAAAATAAATTATAGGTGAATATAAATGAAATGTTTTATGTAATTTACATTTACATATTATTTACATAATATAAAAGACATGCTAGTCGATAAGCATATTCCACTAAGAACTATTTCGATATGTGGAAGGAAACATTGTTGATCATAACACCATCAGTTTGGATGAACTCGATAATACAGAGGAAGTAATTGATAAATGGTGGAATCGTGAACGTGTTTTAGACAGATTGAAAATTAATATTTTAGTGATTGACTTGGACAGTGACTCGGAAAGTGAAAGTGACTAAAGGAAACTTTCAGGATATGTGATAATGCTGTGCAATGCTGGAAATTCCTCAGAGAGAGTGATGAGTGTGGAAACTAAAAGAATGCACATAATTAATAGAATATAACTGTAGAAAATGGTATTGTAGGGTGTAAAAGATTTGTGTGCACAGATATGATTGTAATAATTCTGAGTTAATTCTGAGAATGAATACTAACTGTTTTGTAGATATGGTAAATGCATTAGGCAGAATTCAGTGATAAATTTTTATCAAGAATGGTGTGTGTACACAGCTAATAGCAACAGAAGAAAAAAAAACAGTTATCAAGATGGTAAATAAAAACGTAAACGTAAACGGTAAATATGCTCTCGAATAAAAACAAAATACATTACTTTGATAAATAATTGTTAATGAAATTAGGCCTCCAGGGCCTTTCTCCAGGGGGATGCCACTACATAAAAAAGCGAGCCAAGAACTCTACCTCATGGGTGGTGTAGAAAAGAATTCAATATAATTATAATAAAACAACTCTAACCTACAAACTATTATATCTGTGTTATTAATTGTAGTTTTAAGTCCTTGGATAATACATGCATTAGATGTGCAGTAATGTTAAAATAAACTAAATATGTTTGATAACATTTCTGTTCAATTATTTCATTTAAATTAGAATTTTGTTGCATGTCAAAGCCAAACTGAACTAAAACTCAAAATTTATACGGCAACATTGTGGCGTTTTGACGTCACAAATTTCGATGACGTATATACAAATAAATTTTGATAGACTATATTTTGTTTTTCTCTTTAGTTCAATTAAAAATGCAACATATTTTTAAATGGTTTCAGTGTTTGTATTAACTGAAGTATTGATTTAGAGCTAAAATAAGGATATACTGAGGACAAATTTGTATGTATTAATAAACATTTCTTGGATAGAATAAGCATAACCAGATTAAAATATCCATGTGACAGCTGGTTTTAATAAATTGATGTAGGAAAACATCGAATGAAACAGACGATCCAATAATTAGTAAATTATTGTATATAATTATCGAATTGAATCATTTAAACATTTATTTATTCGTCATTAATTTTTGGCATTTTAGATAACGATAATATTTTAATATATAACATACTAACAAATGTTTGTTCATAGTATAATATAATTATATGATATATACGGTGGATTAAAAAAATATTTAATTTTGATAATAATTTTTATCACAATTAAGTAGTAATACAGTAGTTATAGTTAGCTACTATGTCTTATTGTTTATTGCTTATTTGATATTTATTGGGAAATACTAGCTAACCCCACAAACTTTATCCTGTCAAGTTATGAATATTTAATTCGAAAAAAAAACATAGTGTTTATTGTAACACTTTTTGATGCACAATATTGTTTAGTTTAATGGTGCGGAAATAATTAATGCTAGTAGCTTTCTATCTTTTGAAGGAAGAAATTTACAATAAAGTCTTAATTGGGGACATGTGCTTAATGTTTACCAATTAGGGATTAATACATTTGATGAAATTGATAGTATGGAAACGATATATGCACAACGCATTTAATTAAGAGTTGCGAGATAATTAAGAGAGATGATGATGAAACACAATAGGATTCCGAGGCATTAAGAGAAAATGTTCAAGGAAATATACTCCTTTTAAATCAGCAACAAAAATATGCTTACGATGCGCTCATGAATGGAATTGGAATTATGTATGTTTCATCAGGTTTTGCAGCTATATTGTTAAAGGGCGATCGAACAGCCCATTCAGCAGTGAAGCTGTCTTTGAACATATAAACTAATGAAACTCCAACTTGCAACCTTTTAAGAAATTCTTCGTCGTCCCAGATGATATCCGGTCTTACCCAGCCTGGTTACTGGCATGACTGGGATTATTTTCCTTGTCTGTCTTTACACTCTTACCCAAGACAATCACATATATTAAACAATCACAAACATACATATACAACCATGCCCCAGCAGGATTCGAACCCAAGACAATCGCAACAGTAAGTGGACCGTACTGTCGCATTTACGACTGCGCCAACCAAACTAGCTATTACTAATATTCTTGTAAATATGTAGTATATGTGCGTCTTGACTCAGTCTCCTTTGTTACGTAATACAATACAGCATAGTGTTAATTTAATATATGATATTTAGGATACAAAATAATACGATATAAATCTGATATGACGGAAATATCCCTCTGGGTAGAATCGCACTCTGTTATAAGGGATCTTCATTAATGTCATAATAAGTTTTTATGAATTATTTTAAGATGATATAAGTGACATTAAGCAGTAGATTGAACCATAATAAATCATTTTGACTCGCTTTATTATTACGACTTGGCGAAATATACTTTTTTGTTATTTAAAACGTATTAATAAAAACCTATTGATAAAAATATACGTAAAATACTACCTAATATGTTGTTCCTCAAGTTACTAGATAATGATATTTTGATTTATATTGTGATGTCAAATCCTAATGTACTAGTAACGGCCCTTACAACAGTAATATTCACATTTTTGGTTTACGATAAACCGTTTTGCGAGAATTTTCGAAGCCCTAGAACGTATTAGCTTCGTGGAGCTCCCGCCATACTGTTTTAAAAGAAACTCCATTACTGATGTGAATGTTAAGTTCTGCTGCTACTTTTGCAGCGGTAGTTTTAGGTCAGTTAACTTCGGGGTTCGCTCACTATTTCGTCTTCGTCAATGACGGTTTACCATGTTTTATGTATGCTGTCATTACCGTGGATATTGCTATTCATGAAACGTTAAAAATTCAGCTGTTATTAGCATGGACGCTTCCACTAAGTGCCAGTGATTTGCCGTCTTTGGAAGTCTTAGGACCGCTTGTTTTAACCGTCACCTATTAAATAAAAGAAGTCCCTGTTATTATGAATATGTACAAAGCCACCACAATATGCATCACTGCACACTTACTAAAGAGAATACCATCCGTGGTAATTGACGATTATTGGAGCCATGTAGTCAAATGGTGTAAAATGTCAGGAATCCGAAACACTATAATCTTAAACCTAACTTATTTATTCGTCCATCGTCTCACTCGACGATAAACAAAGAAAATCTGTGTATAACAATAACTAATATTTGTTAAATCAAATAAAAGTAATACATTCACTATATGAATGTTTGAAGGTTTTGTTAAATGGAAAAAGACCCGTTTGCCCGACAAGATCACAGAATAAATGCTTGAGAAATTCAAAAACCTAAGACGTCTAGACCCAAGCAAAGCCTAACAACACCTATGTACCATCATAATCAGCAATACATAGCCGGAGTTTGGGTGGAGTGTCTTCTCAATCAAATGCTGTTGGTACCACACTACTTCGAACATTCTTCACCAAATCTCGCCACAGTTGGTGATCGATCATAGCTGTTATGGCCTCGGACAATATTATTCTTCTATTTTTTAGATTACTTTCTATGATCTTGGGCCATGTCAAAATCTGTTTCGTCATAGAAGTCAGAAAGAAATTCGTCGCTTTTCATTCGACGAACATGTCCAAACCATAGTAATGTCCGTCTGTAAATTTGTCTCTCAATGAAGCTAAACTATTACAATATACAAGTTTCGGTCTCATATAGAAGGATTGGCAAGAATAGTCAGATAGAGGCGGTTTGTAGTCGAAATTTGACCGATACACCGTTAGGCACCACTTTCTTTTGTGGTATTATTGATATCAAATACTTAAACTTGTACTGTTATACCAACTAGATCCCGTGGGGATTTACAATAGCAGACATATCGTCACTGGTATTCAGTTTTAATAGTTTGGTCCTTTCATTAATTAATTCTGGAACCATATATCTCAACAGTGCGAACTATATCATGAAGAGTGTTTAAGGCATCAACGAATATAGCACAATCATAATCAGATTGGTCGGATAGCATCATATTGAATGCTATATCTATATGCAAAAATTTTCAGTATAATTGCATCCACTATTATGTTGAAATATATTAGAGAGGTGATATCTTCTTGGCAAACATCGGTTCGGAGCTCAAATGGATTTGACAAATAATTCTGCACTACCACACAGCTAGTAGAATCATCATAAGAAACCCGAACAAGCCTTAAGTATTGATTCCTATAGCAATACCATGTTATCGAACGATAACTAGGATTTGTGTCCGACAAATCAACTCATTTGACACAGTTTAGGTCTAACTTATTTTCGTATAGCAAGTATGTGCTTCTTCCTCATGTTGGATGTCGATCTCGATGCATACCAAGATCTTTAGCTTCCTTGGCTTGGGTTGAAGTTGAGAATTATTTATATTCACTGGAGGTCATTTTCTTCTTTACAGAATGAATATTACATGGTTTGATTCTATTTCATTTGGAGTGTCAGTGTTTGGAAATGCTTTGATGCTTTTATTGGGCGTTCGAAAAATGACTGCACATGTTACGGTACGGTAGTTATTTTTGTGGTCGGTTGTACGTAGGATACAGTATTGGACCCAATACAGTGTAATTCAACCCATTGTCTTGCTTTATAGTGAGATATTTATCTGTGAGGTAATATTTTAGTACCTGAAAATCTGGGTGAGCGGGGAGTTTTTTTTAAATTTAACCCCAAACTCTCTGTGTCATACTTTTTTTATCAACAGCCTGAGATAAGTCCAGGAATGCAGCAACAATACATTTTGACAATAAGGTCATATATTTTGTTTGTAAGTTCATCCTCTCATTCTATATTCCATGGCCTATTACGAAATCCAAATTAATGTTCTGGAATAATCTTTCTTTTTTCTCTTATTAACCCTTTTTATGTATTATTTCTCAAAATCTTTCAACACTATAGGTAATAAATTTATAGACCGGTAGGAAGTGACATCTGCTTTTAGGATGCTGGTAATTTTATTTTCTTGGTCTTCAAATAGCTCAGATGGGTGAAGAGGATAAATAAATTATTTAAGAGATCTGAGAAAGTGCCAAGCCTCTCTTTATTGCTTCTGGTCCAATCATTGTCATTTTCTCTAATGCGTGAATTATGCTGTTGGGCCTCTTGAGCTTTCTTCTTGCTTTGCATAATCAATAATCTAATCTTCAGTTGGTACCGCATTTTCCCAGTACTCTTGAATTCCTTAATTTTGTTGACTTTAAGTTACTTTTTATAACAACATTAAAAAATCATTAAATATAATAAAACCAGATTTTATTTTCCTATGTAAACTTCACCAATGACATGTTTATCAACTTAATATTAATACATTCGTTACAACTATATTATATATAGAGCCGTCTATTGTTAAACATGCAACTTATACATACATCCAATAGAATTTTATTTATATTATTTCGTTTGCGTTCTACTTATTACGGTTTGTGTTTATTAGAAAAATATAAACGTTTCATATCTTTCATTATATATTTGAAAACGAAACAATAAAGCCAATACAAAGAACGAGTGGGTATCTGAAAGGCACCTGTTCTTTTCAGAACACCCGCAACAATTTTATCTGAAATTAGAATTCGCAAACAGCCACAATCTAATTTAACTTTGTCGCATCACTCTGTCCCTTTCTACATTAATAGAACTGTAAATACGGACATATGTCTCATTTCCCGAGAAAATTTATCAACATACGTTTTTAGTATGGATTATGACAATGTGTAAAATTTACGAAACACTATAAACCCCCTCAGATAGAATGCAATTCTATAAAAATAATATTATGGTATAACTATTAAACTATTCAATGATATTTTATAACTTCATAATATTTAATTATTGTTTTATATTATTTATTTTGATAATTCTAGTAATGCAACAATATTTTAGCCATGTTGTCAATTTTATTTCTTTTCCTTTAGCATTTAATTCAGTACAAAAGTTTAGTTCATTAGTCCATTAAGACAATATAGGAAAATTATATGTGACGCCAATTGGGATATATATAAGGAAATGAGAAATGGGAATATCTGGAAAAGGACGAAACGCAAGTAAGACGAAAATAGTATGCAAGGTTTCGCTCTTGATGATCCGGCTGCGGAAGATGGTGTTGGATCCAACCTTCTGTACCACTACGAAGAGCATAATGGATGAGCATCAGGGTAGAAATACGATAATAATCATAACATCACTGGAATCTACGTTCTAACTGTGAATAAACAAGTAAAAATTGTACTAATCACAGAATCTTCTCACTATAAAAAAAGCCGTAGAAACAAACCACGCACGTAAGAAATTTCCTGTAAACGCTTAAAAGGAACTGTATAGTTGATCACTGAAAAACGTATAACATACCACTTGTGACAAATCAGGAGAAAGAACGCAGGTTCAAACCAAAGTCTAATAACGCAATAATATTAATCGTAGCAGTGATAAATATAATTTACTCTATTTAAATAAACTTACCTCTTTTCCAATTAATTTGCGAAACGAAGCGTTATGTTGTAATTAATTATGTAATTATGCAGCATTTATTATGTAAAACAAAACAATGATCTCGGATATCTGTAACTATCTGCCTATATCTCAAAAGTGTATGGTTTAAATATACATTACAAGATGAGCAAGAATACATTTCATTTAAATCGAACAGTTCAAATCCTGCCTCAAGAAGTCATATACTGAAGACAACAACAGTTGAAGGGCAAAATAACCTTTGATTGATATAACATTTGGAGAAAATCTAACATAACATTGTTTAACAGTTAAACATCAAATTTACTTTTCGTTACTAGTGTTAATTCCATATAAAAATTCCTTCCTCGGAAACGTCTCAGAGACATACAAAAAGTTTCTTCTTTTACATACGTGGTGCTTAGAGCACCGAAAGCTCCTACAGGTTTGGGTTTAAACTTATTCCGCTCTAAAAGGCACAATATTTTCTTGTATTACTGATTCCAAGTACAGCAGCTCCTGGACTTGCTCTAAATATATGCTGTTGTTGACACTGAAATATATTGACAATATCATGAGAAATGGCTGAAGCTTCAACCCATGCGTCAATAAAAATAGTGCTATTATTAGCAAATATTAGACAGACTTGGGATATTGTTGGTACCTATATAAGAATAAAGTTGAGTAGATAGAATCGCGCCCATGGATTGTTAGCATTTAAGAAAGACTAAATAACTATCACAACAAATCTGTGAACGAAATCGACCAAAAAAAGTTACTCAATTAATGTTAGAGTTCGAACTAAGAGAAGTTTGAAAAATAGCGGACTAAAATTTTCTGAGGCCAGAACGGTTATAGTCGATCGTCAACAGTGAGATTTGATGATGATGTTTTAAGTTCGGCACCCCTAATATCAGCGTATTGGTTTTGCAATTTATTTGTGATTAGGTTCTTAAGACGAGACATCGTATACAAATGACGTAGGCAAAAATAAAGGTGCATATGTATAAGGAAAATGTACATAATAAATAAAGGGCCAAATATGAGATTTATGTATAGATAAAATGAGTGTCAGTTTCCAAATAGTTTGTTTCATCCATCCTCTAAGATCCAGTATCTTTGCACTGTGTATTTGATAAAGGTTTTTATTTGTGGGTTAAGTTGGTAAAGGTTTTGATGTTCTCGGTGGGGAGTTCATTCCCAAGCATCCCAACGTGAGAAGAGATCCAAGTTAGCGTCGGTAGATAATCAATCAGCAAGAGACATCGTAGCAGAATTAGGTTATTAGAGGCTAGGGGATGACTATTTTTCTATTCAAGGAGACAATTCAACCAATTGTAGGAGTCAGGAAAAATGAGCAATTTTTTTGTACGGCCGGATACAAACATAAATTAGGGCCTGGAGGAAGGTGTAGAATTCAATGGTGGGTATTATTACCTGTTCAGTAAACTACTAAAAGTAAACATAAAAAGGGAGGTTTACCCATTAGAGGTAAAGGCATAACCAAGTGTTGTACTGGATTTGAAAACCTCAGTATAATTAGGTTTGTGTTCGGGGATGAATTTGAGCTTAAAGTAATTCCTTAGTCAATATTTTGCAGACGTTTACATGCGATAGGAAATACTCAAAATCAGGAAAGTTATTAGCATACGAGTTAACCCAAAATTATATTTTAAACCGTTTCCACGCCGCGGTTTCATTGCCTTCTATGCAAAAAGTAGATGATGTTGAAGAAGTCAAATGAGCAAACAAAAAAACTAACAATAGTGAGTAACAGACGCATCCTCTATAATAGAGGATATTCTCTTGCATATCAATACAGGCAATGTTTCAAGGGTTAGTAGTTGTGAAGATATAGAAAATAATTAAAAATACATTGATTAATATATATTGTACTCTTTTCCGATTAATTTGCGAAACGAAGCGAAAAAGTACTTGTGTAATTATATAGCATTTATTATGTAAAACAAAACAATGGTCTCGGATATCTGTAACTATCTATCTATATTTCAAAACTGTATGGTTTAAATATACATTCCAAGAGGAGCAAGAATATACTTCATCTAAATCGAACATTTCTGAATCCTGCCTCAAGAATTTATATATGGCTGAAGATAACAACAGTGGAAGGGCAAAATAAACTTTAATGGACATAACAGTTGAAGATAATTTAATATGACATTGTTTAACAGTTAAACATCAAATCTAATTGTCGTTACTAGTGTTAATTCCATATAAAAGGAATTTTTATAAAACTTTTTCTCAAAAAGTTTTTTCTTTTACATACGTGGTACTTAAAGCACCGAAAGCTCCTACAGATTTGAGCTGAATCCTATTCCGCTCTAGAAGGCGCAATATTTTCCTGTATTACTGATTCCAAGCACAGGAACTCCTGTACTTTCTCTAAAAATATGCTGTTGATATGCGCACTTTCACGTGACCCATACTTTTATTCAAATTGTTACAAGGCATCAATAATTTTATATGGCTTTAAAATATCGACAATCTAACCTAATTATTAAATTCGATGATTTTGTCATTTATGATGCTGCTTCATCATATATGAATTGCCGGTTTTGCTGCAATTATTAAAAGGTGGTGATTTTGATATCAATGATAAAGAACGGCTTAAACGGCTAATAAATTTCAATGAAAATTAAGTGTACGACTTGGATGAATTTGATGAAAACTTCAAATTCCCAAAAAAACGTTCAGACAGCTTAACAATTCCTTAGTCAATTTTTTGCAGACGTTTACATGCCATGGGAAATACTCAAAATCAGGAAAATTATTAACACACGAGTTAACCCAAAATGATATTTTAAACCGTTTTAACGCAGCGGTTTTATTGCCTTCTACGCAAAAAGTAGATGAAGTTGAAGAAGTCAAATGAGCAAACAAAAAAACTAACATAGTAAAAATAACATACATCTATAACAGAGTATATTCCCTTGAATATCAATACAGGCAATGTTTCAAAAGTTGTGAATATATCGAAAATAATTTAAAATATATTGATCCCGGCTTGGCGGTACAGTGGTAAAGGCGATGGGACGGTCCTCCTACTGTTGCGATAACCGCGAGTTCGAATCCTGCTGGGGCATAGTCGTAAATTTATGTTTGAGATTGTTTAGAATTTGTGAATGTTCTAGATAAGAGTGTAAAATCCGACAAGGAAAATGATCCCAGTCACGCCAGTAACCAGGCTGGTTAAGACCGGATGCCTTCTGGGATGATTTATAAAATTGGTCACTCGTTAGTCGGTTGGCTTAATGTTGACCGTGGTTCGGAGTCCACGTTAAACTTTAGACTTTAATATATATATATTTATTAATTACTTTAATATATGTTTATATAAAATACATTGAGTAATACATATTGTACCATTTTTTTCAATAAATACCTTTTATAATAAATACCACCTAAGTAAGAAATATTACTAAATCAATAATATTATTAAATATATATTTCTAGTACCGGTATCATCATTTAACAATCTCGTTTGAAATTAGAATATCGAAGCGGCAACGGTTTAATTTAACTTTGCCGAGCGATTTTATCTCATTCTACGTCGATACATTGCCGAAGCTTAATACATTCGCGAAGGTAACGTAATAGACAGATTGAAATAGTCGTAAATAATAATGCAGCCGATATGGCTGTTGGAATTCGAGTTGCTGATTCAATTATGATGGACAGAATGATTCCTCATATCAGAAATATTATGCGCGGAGTTTCTAATTGATTTTAAAATTGTTAGTAGGTAATATGTATGAGATAAGTTTAAAATGTAAGATGTCACTTAATATACAGTGGTTGGAGAAAATATGATATCCTGACACATACACAATGTTTATTAATAAGGTATTGAGCCATCATTTTATTCATTCACTTTTAAAAAGCCGCAAGTCTTTGTTGAATAGTGTCTGAATAGTTTCTAAAACATCTGAAAATTGCTTAAGTGGTGTTGGAGATGGAAATCTAGTCTTCCCTCGCTACTTTAAACTTTCCCTAGCGGTTCAATTAGGTTGAGGTCTGGCGATTGTTCTAGTCAGGATAATGTTATGGTATTCAGATGCTCCTCAAACCCAGAGTTTAGCTCTATGTCTTTGGCTCTATGTATGGAAGTATTATTAAGTTGGAATAAGGCAGTGCTTGGTGGCAATAAGCTAGCCGCAGTAAAAAAGTTATCATTGAGGGTATGGACATATTCATTCGATGTAATCCGGTTACTGATGTAGATGAAAGGACCAGCTCAATTACACGAAATTGCCGCATAAATCATAACTGAATGGCGTCTTTTGGAGTTTTCCAAATATATATCAGGCCGGTTGTAGGAAACAATGTAAATGATCATTTATCATACCAGACCACATTCTTTATGATCATTGCACCACTTTTGTCGGAGCATTGGCTTCCGTTATCTAAGGTTTTACAATCGCACCCCTTCCATGAATGTCAACTTTGTGGACTTCCCAAAGTATTATTTTTGTCGAAACAGTGTTACTCAAGTAGGTGGGTGTCGAGACCTGCTATTATTTTTGCTGTGCTAGTTTTATGTTGTTTTGCCACAATATTCTTCTATATATTAATCGACTTAGTGAAAATGTTCCCTCTCTTTCTATCTAAAATGCATACAATTTTGCACGATCAAATCTTACACGGATGAAGAATATTTAGGCTTAAAATTTTAGTGTAATATGTAATTCAAATAAAATCAAATTCGCCTAAATCAAGCAATCAGGAATAGCCGTCAAATAGGTAACACATAATTTATAAAAAAAATATTTTATGCCCTATTTTCATTTGGCTGACCCGCTGCCCGCTACCGGCTCCAATTCAAATACAATAAATTATTGTCATTTCTGTTGGACGTAAATCGACTATGGACGTACATTTTACGTTGTGTACAAAATGACAAATTGCAAAATGCTACAAAGTTATACATTACATTATTTTTGGGGACAACAAATTAAATTGTTCGTTTTATCGGAAGGTATGTTCAGCTGTGAAAGAAAAACAGGACATACGCGAAAAATTCATCCTAATATAGATTAACAAATTCCAGAATGACCGTCTGTGCACTGTTGACAAAGTATTTAGTTTTTCGTAAACAGTTTTTTCAGATTCATAATATAAACATCATTCAATCCATTTTCAATTTTAAAAAATTCTATTAATTTGATATTTGGTTAACTCAGAACACTTTTTGCTTAAAAAATTGTGGTAATTGATTAGGTTCTAGAGACTTTCATAGGCATATCGCTGTATTAAAGCTGACTGAAAATTTATTGAGATTTTACCGTAATTTTTATTGGTATTATCTGCTAATTCATTTCAGGTTTCATTCGTAAATAGGAGTTAAAATTAATGAATGAATTAATTAATTTCTCTTTTGTTGGTGAGTATTTAATCCTAATGCGGGGCATAAGGCAAATTAGAAAGCAGTAGATTAACGAAAGCCATAGAAGATATTAAATTTAAACATTAAAGGCATTAAACATTAAATAATAATCGTGGTAATTCTTAATGCACAAATTAATGTATATTTTACCTGCAATATTCGGTTGCTGCTTTGTAAAGAACGGTAGTAAATGCAACATGAAAGCTGAAATCAATCAGAACTTAATAGCAATCAAAATTACAGAAAAATGCATAATAACCTTTAGAATTATCTCTAACATAATGATATACAATGTCTCCAGAACCGTATCTATTACTATCGGTTCTTAATCAAGAACAATTTTTCGTAGCTGTTCTGAACTTTGTTAATGCATTTTAGTATTAAATTATTATTCATTATAAAATATCGTGTTTTTCTTTCACAGTTGTATCTACTTTCCCACAAAACCGACAAATTAATTTGTATGGTCGACAAAACATGTAACCTTACATGACTTTCACTATTCTTAATTGTTTTTATCTAAACTTACCATAACACTTTAATAGTTCCAACAATACGGGTATAATAGAAAGTAACACAAAATCTTAAACAACAGTGCTTAAAACTTAATAATTCCCTTTAATAATCTTTTAATACCAACCTTTGATAGAAATGGGGAATTAATCTAGTCTTGTTTCAACACTGTATTTTGGTTTTATCCATATAAATTGATACTGAGTTTTGGAACACGATGTTGCATACAATAAAATGTTTATTTTGCTATTAAGTAAAGCACAATAAATCTAGACAAATTTCATTAGCTAAACGTTTTAGCAACTTATTTCTGATCATTACTTTTTTCAATCGTTGCAGACTGACCCTTTTTCAAAAATAGATAGAAGGCGCTTTGATCCTAGCGCTCTCCTAGACAGCTTATCTTTCCATAGCGTATTTTTCTAGCAACTACTCGTCATGGATGTTTTGTTAGCAAATGGCTGTCTGGAATGACTGGCATTGCGACTTTATCGTATTAAATATGGTGTTAGTATCCACTGGATGTTTAGCAAAGGCTGAATGTACCTATTATCATACGCCCATATATTGGAATATTTTACACACCTGTTATCTTCAGCTAATTTGGTTTAGTTAATTGTTTCCCTTGTTTCCATAAATCTTGATAATGGAAGTCACTCTACTACTGTAACCTTCCTTCCATAGTTGGTAATATTAATTTTCTGGATGATTTTATTAGGATACAATATTAAGTTCATTAAGATAAAGCCGAATTGCACTCCTCGCTTAAATTCTACTTAATATCCATATCCATTAACAATAAACTCACTTATTTAAAGTGCCGTGGCTGGTAAATTTTGTGTTTTATAATATTATTCCTAGAGATACTATAGATATATTAATAATATTGAAAATGAATAGCTTCAATACTATATAAAGAATTATAAAAAAGAAACAATAAACATATAAAAATATAATTAATAAATAATATACAAATAATATTATATAAACCATATTAATAATATTAAATATAATATATTTATTATATATAAATTAATAAATAGATATAATTAATATGCTGGCTAACGAAGAAAATATATTATTAGCGTATCAGTTTTAACCATAAACCCCTATAATTAAATCTTGGTTTAGGTTTTGGAATTTTGAGTATTGATTAGTGGCTAATTTATCCAAATTAAAAACACATATTAACCAAGTGCCATGTCAGCCAAATTATATGACAGAGCTATAATTATTCAGTGTGTGGCAAGTTGGCTTGAGTTAAAAAATTAAACAAATATTTCTCATTTGCTTGAATTTATCTCCTACCCTATTTTATTTTAATATAAACGTCCCATTGTCCCATTTTTGACTAATCATTAATTTACCAATTTCTTTAAATAACCAGTACCATATCAGTGTCGTAAAATAACGTATAGCAGGTCAATTGAAAAGTCCCCAGCTTGACACATAGACGCCGCCACTAGAATTAAATCCATATGTTTTGTAGTTAGCCCTAACCCTCAAAAGATGCTTGTATAAGATATGAATATGCGTGATGTGTTGACAGTTGTCCGATTATTAGTTTGTGAATTATAGTATTTATTAGTTATTGTGAAAAAATGGATAAAAAGGAATTTCGTGTGTTGATAAAATATTGTTTTGAAGGAAAAAAATACGGTTGGAGCAAAAACTTGGCTTGATGCCCAGTTTTCGGGCACTGCCCCAGGAAAACCAACCATCAAGGATAGGTATGCTAAATTTAGACGTGGTGAAATGAGCACCGAAGAAGGCAGAAGACGGTGAAGGCAGTGGCAACCCAAAAGAGGTTGTTACCGACGAAAACATTTAAAATATCCACAAAATTATTTTGAATCATCGTAAACTGAAATTGAATTAACTAGCAGACACTCTAAAGATATCAAATGGACGTGTACATCATATCATTCACGAATATTTGGGTATGAAAAAGCTCTGTACAAATTGTGTGCCGCCCGAGCTCACTTTTGACCAAAAACAAGTACGAGTTGATGATTCGGAGCAGTGTTTGAAGATGATCAAGCGTAATAAACCCGAGTTTTTGCAACGATATGTGATAATGGATGAAACATGGCTCCATCATTTCACTCTGAAGTCCAATCGACAGACATCCGAGTGGACGATGCACACTATGAACCCGCTCGAAAACGCGAGAAAACGCAACAGTCAGCTGGCAAGGTTATGGCGTCTGTATTTTGGGATGCATATGGAGTAATTTTCATTGACTACCTTGAAAAAGGAACGACCATCAGTAGCGACTATTACATACCGTAGCGTTATTGGACTGTTTGAAGGACGAAATCGCCGAAAAACGGCCGCATTTGAAGAAAAAGAAAGTACCGCTTCACCAAGACAATGCACCGTGTCACAAGTCAATGAAAACGATGGGAAAAATCCATGAATTTGTCTTCGAATTGCTTCCTCAGCCACCGTATTCTCCAGATTTGGTCTGCAGCGGCTATTTCCTGTTCTCAGATCTCAAAAAAAGCCTACTGGGAAGAAATTTTCGTCGAATGAAGAGATGATCGTACCACAAATATGGTATCGAAAAGTTGGATAATCTGGTCGCTATAATCAGTGTATGACCCTTGAAAGGAATTATGTTGAATAAAAAAAGCTAATTTTGCCAAAAATGTGTTTTACTATGGTAGGCTGAGGTCTTTTCAATTAACCTGTTATAATTCAACGTATATGAATTAAACCAGAATTTTAGTTTATTTAAAACGTATTTTAATTTGTAAAATTAATTTTATGGTAAGAAAATTGTTCACTTGAATCGACAGCAGACATACCTTCGAAAATTCCTATTTAATTGAAACAAAACCCTTAATTTTATATTTCACTGATTACAATTCATAGCTATACATAATCTTTTTATATTTCAAGTTCTTAAGTCATGTTATATATAACGAGAGGTCGATCCATCCTAAAAGGCAATTACGCGAATATTTTACCGTTGTAATAAAATAAGACCATCACCTGTACCTTCGTCCTTCAGTTTGCCTTAGATGATCATTTAAATTAGACTGTTTTTACGCAATATTCCATAGTTTAACCCGTATAAAATTTTGTTGTTTGATTTGGTGTCCCAAAGTTCAAATAATATATAGTATCCATACACCCTCATTTGTAAACATCTGTCAATGTTTCAATAGATTATATTATTTCCACAGCATTTTCTCTTTGTCCCTCTACACAGTAGGTCAGATGGCTAAATAACATAGTTACAGAGTATTATGTCTTCCTTCCTATCACTGCTTATTACATCAATCCAATTGAATTGATGTGAGGCGTAGGAAAAATTTACTACATTTAACTTGCAAGTTGAGAAGATATACAAGCAATAACTGTTTGGATACCTGAAAAGAGGTTTTCTCTATAATAACGCCTATAATTCATCAGGCATAGAAAAAGTTACAATGACTAAATGAAAATCTCAGGATGGGGATTATGATCCAATTCTGACAGTTAGATGAGAATGGAAATAAGTAGTGGTATAATTATTATAGAATAACTGTAGAAAATCTAATTGTATAATGTAAAAGATGTGTGAGTATTTGGTCAGAATATGCATGAGCATTAGGTTATATTACATGCGGAGTGTATTACATATAATGCGGTGATTAAATTCAATTTTAACAAGGAAAAGGACACAGGTGGTAACAGAAGAAGCTAAGGAGAAATATAGATATATAAATATAACTCGACCATGAACCACTGCAATGAAGGAAAGACGAATTAAACGTAAAAAAGTAAATATACTCTCAAATGATAGTAACATACATTACTGTTATATGCAATCGCATCTTATAGGTAATACGGCAAACAGTTTAATATAAATGTACTAGAATACTTAACTTACAAATCATTGTACATGTATAATTAACTGTAGCATACTCCTTAGAAAATATATGCATTAGATGTACTACACTATTAAATTTAATTATACGTAATAACATTATTTTTGTTAATTAGTTTATTTACGAATTTTGTTATATATCAAAACCAAAATAAACTAAAACTTACAGTTGACACAGCGATAATATTGCGAGGTTTCAATGTTCACTAATTTATTGAATGGGCTATAGTACTATTTCATTGATAGTGGGTTTTAGAGTTTCAACATATCGCAAAATAATTTAGAGTGCGTAATATCATCTTATTTATTTATTTTTCTAGGCCGATAAATATGTTAGAAACACATGTGTAACATTTTGGTATTTCATTCTTCGTAAGAGTGTAACAAAAATTAATAATTTAATTAATACCGATTAGTAAATTAACAATGAAAACACGCAACTCTTAAATAATAGAACAAGTACATGTAACCTAGATATATCATTACAGAGACAGATGAGCGTTAGGCTAATAAACTAGGATGCGATACCTTTCAAGTTAATATTTTTCAGTTCCTTCAAACCCCTGATTTTCCCGGTCGCCATTCAAGCTTATTCGAGTGTGTCGCGCAAAAGTTTCCCAAGCATGCTAGTTAATTATTTATCAAGAGAATGCACACATTGTCATATTCTCGGGCAGAGAGCGGCGTCTTTTAGTTTTACACTGTACGGTTCGCGTTTGCGAAAGCCGTATTCACTAAAATAACGTAAGTTTATGAATGTGCCGGGCGAAACTTGGATATAAAAGACCGAGGACTGTGTTGCAGCGCGTGCTATAATGTAGCCAGTTACAAAATTGGGGCTAATACGGTTCAGTTTGAAGCCGAGACAGAATGACATCAACGAGATTATGTTTGGGTTTGTGGTATTACTGAGATTTGTAAGAATCATGGTGATTTTATTTATATGATATCTAGTTTATATGTTATATAATATGTATTATATTCACATACACATGCTCAATTATAATGACATTAGTTACATATAAATTTAGTCAATATTTTTATTAGATAATGGCATATAATTTAATCAGCGATATCCATTGGTCAAAATGCTAATTATAAATATTAACAAAAGTAAAACAACTTAGCCTGTTAATTTTGACAGTTTCGAGATTTCATCCAACAGCAACCAGTAGAATTCCTGTCTATATTAGACAAAAACAGACTTTCGTTATCGGTAAGTACATTCGATCTGAATCATAATCCTTTTCCCACAACGTATTAATTAATATTAAAACATTAAACATTAAAAGGTAAAATGTCATAATCGACATTAATTTGTTTTTGATGATTGGATTTACAATTTTAAACAAATATGGCGATGCTATTCCCTTATATCTTAAATGTTGGATATAATTTCAATGATTTGAAAGTAGTAATTTTGATGTCAGTCATAAAAAACGGCCTGGAGGAACAAAAAAATTAGAAAATCCAGCTAAAATTGTCGTTGGAATTTTTAAACAGCTTAATAATTACGCGATCCGTTATCACGCTTCCACCAGTGCCTCCTCCAAAAAAAACCTTAAAAAGCGTCTGAAAGTCCCGAAAACGCGAGTTTACAGACAAGGCAATGGCGTCATGCACGTCAGAGTCGATCTCTTGACTACTATCCTAGCTATCCCAAGACCGATGAATCATCTTCCGACGGCAGCCGAGAATTGCTCATCGAAGACTTAAAAGGATAGAATAACTATCTGCGAAAACAGATCGCCGAAGTGAAAATATTCGCCCAAGCACAGACAGACGCCCTCAATAAACAGACGGAAAATCTGGAAAAGAGCGAAAAGGCATCCGAAAAATTTAAAACAGAAATCAAATTTCTCACCGCCACCATTAACAGAATTTAATTGATGAATTTATTAAATGAACCAGACACCAGCTAAACCCGCACAACTCTCGGAAGAAACCAACACTCAAGAACAGCTCAAGGAATCCGTACTCAAGCTGACTCGTGATATTCAGTCTGTTCACAAATCTGCCACAGTCGAAATTTAATCAGAACTCCAACCGTGGAGAAACAACCTTCCAGCTTCTCTTAAACGTGTAATTCGCATACAAATATTCTATGCAAATTAGCTCGATTCACCCTTGATGCTGCAGACAATACGAAGGCGAACAGAGCAAGCAAGGAGGCCGTCTCGACCTGGGGAGCGATGAGGTGGAACTCATTTCTCGCGGACCTTCTTTCTGGAGTATATCCAAATGCCTAATGGGAAAGACGCGTAATGTCATACCCCCTCCCCTGAAGTCAGTTGTTACAAGAAATTTTGCAGTCACTGACCAAGAAAACCTACGAGGTCCAGATGAAGTGCCTCCCTCCATCAAAAGACCCGTAACCCCATCTTTATTTCAGATCTGCCGAGAAAAGGTCACATTGACGTCGCGTTTTACGCTAACGACACAGTTTTCTTCACGACCTCCAGGTTCGAGGTTAGCACCGCGTCACCGCTAACCTCCCCCTTTTCCAGGCTGAGTCGTCCTCAGCCGTCGCTGCAGTCATAACTTTTGCCCCCATACGACAATATTCAGTCATGTGTTAACAAAAGTTCGCGAATCAATAGAATCGCCATGTCCTCATGCCCAACAATAGCTGCCCGTTCAGCGGGTGCCATATCTCCAAATTTTATGCAGTAGCAGTAGTGATCCACAGGGGTCAACTGTGAGGCGGTTTCGGTTTATTGTATTGGTAAGCCCAGGCAGTCCCACATAACCCTGTCCAAATTCATGCATCCCACCGCCTGGATTTCGACCAGAAAAAAAAAAAGAAGAGTCTGTAGCGTACAGTAACTACTGGAGAACAGTAATTCTATTACAAAGAGCAGTGATGAGTTAGTTCAAAAGGATCATATATATGGACACCCAAAAGAAATATTCATAGCCAACCATTTATGCTGTTGATATAGTCAGATTCCGAACGTGTAGTATGTTATGAGTTATTGACCGCAATAAGTCATTATTGTAAAAATTTACGGATGTCAATTGTATAAATTGGACGACGTATGGTTGTAAAAAAAAACAGAAATAGCGAATAACAGATGCAAAGTCATTGTCTCTCGGTCAGATGTTTTTCTGATTTCCTCTTATTCAAAGTTATACATCAGTATCATCATATTGGCAACAGTGTACCAGCTGTTTTTAAATGAAGAAAAAGTCCTAAAATGTATCGATTATTGTATATGTGCCAAACCCCTCTACGTTATTTTAACACGGTATCGCTATGTTGCCCGAAAAATGGTAAAAGGTTGCAGTAAATGATGGAAAAGATTATATATCTTTAGCGATAACTTTATACTCAAGGCTTAAAAATAAAAATTATGTTTTTTAAACACGACAATATAAAACAATTTAGGATCTTAAATAAATAAAACCAGAGATCAAAATAAATAGCATAATAGCTATTTACACTCTGTAATAAATAAACAAAGCTAATTCCAAGCGAGATCTTGAAGTTGAGGTGGTTGTGTTACAATTCTGAAAATGAAGTGGAAGCCTCAGCGTACCTGAGGAACAAATTTTCACTGGTGCTGATGAAATTATATGAGAAATATAACATCGATCGGTAATTATCACGATATGTAGTTTTAATATCAGGTAATAATGAAATAAAATAGACAGTAGAGTAATAGTAGCTAATAGAACACATAATTAATCGTGCTGACGAATCATGGTAATAATAAATAATTGTACCGACAAGTACAAAAACAATAACAGAATACCATCCATATTCGAAACTACTTATTGAGTGGTACATATCTTTGTCCGTGTTTTAAGAAAGCGTATTTTATGAAAATATGAGAAAAACTCGCTCTATATTCTATATCATTTTTTTTGATACTTATTTAAAAAATCCAGTTTTAAAGTTAAAAAATTGGCAAGATATATGGAAGCATCTAATATATTATCTATCTTGAATACATAATACATATATAACTAATAAATATATAATTCACATTTCTTAGGAATATTATTTTATAATACTGAGGGGAAATCAGTAAAAAAATGTATACGCTACCAAACTTAGGTATAATATGTTACGAAACTTAATAACATAAAATGTTCTTGAAATTGATAATGTAAATTATCGTAAATCAATTGGTCCTCAAATTTTCTAATAGGTCAATGGTTATTTGTTGTGGTGAATTTGTGTTTTGAATGGTGAATCTCATGTGATTAAGTAATTAAGCTTTTCGAGAATATTATATTACACTCACAATATTTTATTAAATAAAATATTAGTTTATTTAAACGAGCTATACTCTAAAAATAACAATCGTTTCTTCACCAGAACAGCGATATTATGATAATGATATTCTTCACAGGTCTGACAAAAAACCTGCAGTTTACACCGCTGGAAGAAGTTTAATTCTCCCATAATCGACAAATTGGTTATTGTTAACTATATATTCATCAAGAGCCCTGACCGTTTAATACCATGATTTACATTCCATACAAATGTAGGCTATTTGATAGATATTTTGATAAGTAGTTCCATAATGTAAAAATCAAATGAGAATAACAATAAACATGTCAAATATGATATTTGGCTAATGATAAATTCGAATCGTATTCTAATTGCAGTCGAATAAACTATTGCCGAGAACAGAGTTAATTTGTTATTATTTAGTAATAAATTTATTGCGGCAGAACTCGCCTCGCTTTTATTATTAACAATACCGAGGAGAAGACATGACTTAGGCTGACAAAGTCAATCAAGTGTGCGACGAGCTACCTTAAATACTAACCGCAGTGATAACCAGCGAGAGATAGAAATTGATAATAGTCGTAATTTAATGAATGAGTTTATGCACATCAAACACAACAGCGAGCACGACGCAATGCAATTGGGCGGTTTCGCAGATTCTGCTTCTGTGATTCAGAAACTAGCAGCATTCTACCACTATCGAAAGTAGATTATGGTTCCAAGCATTTAGTTACAATTAACGAAATGTGGAAGGCGAATCTACTAGGTTATGTCCATCCATCATAAAGAGGTCCACTACGCTCATTACCTTCTGGGATGGAAAATAATTCTAACCATATCTTTCATACCAACTTAAAAATATAATAGTTCTTTTAAAATGACGTTATTTGGCACATACTTTTCACGATAATTTTATACCCGCTTTCTAGATATGATAGCATATACGCATTTTGGTAATATTCAAATTTGTATGAGAAATATATGAAAATAATATTACTTATTAAGGGCGCTGTTACCACTACAAGACGTAGGTCATTAATTCCTACAAATTTATTTTATGAGTAAAAAAGGCATGTTTCTTCTTACTGAATTTCTGATGTTTACAACGCTCGAGGTTGTTAATGTAAGAAGTTTAATATTTCTGAAGTTTATATTTGTGCGGACAATATTTGTAAGATCAATTTAGGTGATATCCACCAGGTCATTTAGTTTTTGGTATAGCTTCACCTCCACCTCAAACATCGCCTATCTAACATTATATGAAAATAGAACAATGGAGCTCAGAGACAATTCTGTGGTGTTTATGATTTTGAGTTCTTAAGTAAACGCTAGTATCAGAACTAGTTTGCTTATAAGATGGGATACCAAAATAAACACAATATTTTTGTTCCACATTAACTACCAGTCGATAATCTTATTGATTGGATATAAATTTGTGAACCGCTACTAAAACAAAATAAAGTCTTTATTGAAACGATAAATTACTATAAAAAGGGATAAAAAGTGGATTAGGTACGACAAGAGCGCAAAGATCGTTACTGAAGCCCTGAAAAGCATCTCATAGGATTTTAGAGCCTGTATTGATGTAAAGAAAGATGATTTAATGGATTCGATAGCAATTAATGGTCAATCATAAGCTGTATGAACCTCACCAAACTCTTTGACAAAACTACTTTGACACTCTGCTGTCAAAAGTTACGCGGTTATAAGAGACAATTTGAAACTTTGCCAAGAACTGCTCAATATAAAGTAATCAATCAGTAATAGTATATACTCGGAGTATGTAATGCTAGCCATTTCTTTAGCCCCTGTAATGTCCACAAGTTTTCGATAGGATCAAAACGCAATTTTTCATCATCAGTTAGGTTAAAATAATAATAAGAAATATATCTATCACGACAATGCTAGGCCCCATACGTGCTTCCTTAGCGATTCTGTGAAAATTGAGGTAGATTGACTGGGAAATTTTAAAGTGTTCACCGTATAGCCTGAATTTGCCAGGTCCGAGTACCGTTTGATCCAGTTTTTGTAAGACCAAAAAACAGTGCTGTTTTCATAAGAGTGCAGCTTCATAAGAGTTTAAGAAAATACAGATCAAGGTTGAGGCAGATGTGGTATGAGGACCAGGCGTTGGGAATGTTGAGATGGACACTTTTTGGATAATAAAATATTTAAAAGAAAAGTTTAGGTAGATATTAAGCTAAATTATGTGTATATAGCAGAATATTAAATACGCATAGAATATAAAATAGTGGATAGGTTAAATAAGGATTTTGTTTATTTTTATTTAGTTATTATAACGATTATGTATATATTTTATTTTGAAATGTTTTTTTTTGTATTAAAAGTCTAAGATTGATTATGCTTTACTTTTTAGTGAGTTTTTTATTGATTCTTTGAAGACGGTTCAATTTTTTTGTTAATGATATTTACTCTTCTTTTAGTCTTAGATATCTACTCAATAAATTACGCAGTTATTAGTATTAATATTGGTAAGCAAAGTAAAGGTGCAGTCCCTATGCGGGAAGACAGGAATAAAGAATCAATGATTGAAAATAAGGAACGTGTCAGGCCTGGAGATCGCTACCTAGCCTAGGTGATTTGACAAATGTTCCAAATAAACTAGAACAAAAAGCTAGTGTCCCCGGCTGGAATCGAACCTGCGACCTCCGAGTGTGAGTTCAACGCTCTAACAAATACACCATAGAAGCAGTTACCAAAAATATTTCCGTGACTTGTCATATGCTATGGTTTGTGCTTAAAAAGCAACCCGATTGACTTTTGCACTGATCAACTTCAGATTTTCGGTCACATCAGCTCAGCAATAGCATAGAACACAAATATCTGATTATTATAGATATAAAAAATATATGAGAACATTGGCCGTACTTTTAAAATTTGTGGATATCCTTCAGTTTCCCTGGATCAGATCCTGATTTTGTTCCAATGGGACCACCTCGGAAGCAATCGGTCCACAATTGTTTTGTTGAATATTTTTATTTTGTTTAACTAGAAATAAAATAAGTTCTAACAAGAAACTAATGAAAATAATCTGGTTCAGTTTCTCACTTGGACATCTCAGAAGTTCGATAGTATTAAAATTATAGTTTTACAGAGAGATCGACAAAAAATTCCGTATACACTTTTAACCGATGAAAAAGCATGTTCCATGTCTAATATATGAAATTGTATGCACAGTTAAAAATATAATATTAATCAGTTTACGCACAAGCCTGTTAGGGTGTTTAATGTTTATATTTACTAAAGATCTAACATAATCCTAATTAAGCATATGTATACAAAGCAATGTCTGTTAGGTAATTAATTTACCATTATATGTCTCGATTTGGTGTGTTTATAATATCTATACATGAACTGTAATTTGCGAAAGCTAATTTAAACTATGTGTTTAATTTATGTATTATACGGTAAATTAAAACAAATGTTCTATAGCGTTATTTTTTAAGACATAGAATACGGTGTTGTGATTATTACATATTACCAATTATATATTAATTAAAAAATTATTTACGTTATTTAGAGAGCGTTTTTTGAAAATAATTGTTTATTTTTAGTTGCGTTTCATTTTTTCATTTTTGCATGTTTCGAAATACATATTTGAAATATATAAGTAAATTAATAAAACACTACACTGTGTACACAGGATAATAATAAAAAGATACTAATTACTAATATATCAAAATGGCGAGTAGTTGTTCGATAAGATAATTGGTGATAAGTGATTTTAAAAATTACTAGACACCTTAGATGCTTCAGCCCAAAGTCTTGTGGTCACTACAGTCAACAATTTCATAAATATACAAGCGATATTGAGGTTCACTAAACAGCAATTTACAAAAATATTTGGTTATGAAATATGCTAAGAAAGGACAAATTGGCGGATGTCAAGAGAACAAAAACTTATTGGATTTAATACTATTTTAGAAGCTAAACTACTAAAATGGTATACTCAATTTTTTTTAAATACTTTTGCCAATTTTGATGCTAAAATTGGTAGACACCATTCTAGAGTCTATTCAAAACAGCATCGAACTCACGTTGTCTGAATTGATGACGTTAAAACACCGCCATGTTGCCGCATCAACTTTGAGTTTTAGTTAAAAATACAAAATAATATTCCTAAATATAAAATAATGCCATAAAATATAATTTATTTTAACATTATATTATATATAATGCATATATCATTAAAAGACTTAAAACGACAATTAATGTTTGCAGTTATAATAGTTTGTAAGTTATGTTTTATTATATATTCATTGATTTTTTCCATGCCACCTATGAGCTTGAGTTCCAGGCGCGTTTTTTATATAGTCGCATTCCTTTGAGGTCCAATCCACCTAATTAACAATTCTATATCTAATTGATATGTTTTATTTTCTTTAGATAGCAACTTACCTTTTACGCTTAGTTTTTATTTCCTTCGGTATAGTGTTCCCTTATAAAGTAATTTTTGAGATAGCTGTATTTCTCCTTAGTTTGTTCTGTTAACACACATATACATTTTTCTTGATAAAGCTAGATTTAATGACTGCATTCTCCCTAATGCATTTGGCATACTGGAAAATAGTTAGTATTCCTTCTCTCCTCACATATTTTAACCATTCTCATATATATTGTGAACATTTACACACATATTTGTTCACATGAAACTTTTGCACTTTAAAAAAGATTTTCTGCAGTTATCATCTATTAATTGTATCTTATCTTTAGTTATTTCTACTCTCATCACCTTGTCTAGGAAATGTTCAGCATTGAATCGTTAAAGCGTTCAGATAACATTTGCCGGTTTTAACCTGTAGTTATTACAATTAATATTTAAATGAATTTTGCAGACGTTTGACAACCCAACGACTCTGGCAGGCTAATTCGGTTAGATGTTCGAACTTATCAGATAGCGTTCTATGTCTTTCTAAATAGAATGAAGTGAGAAGAAATATATTATCTGGCTCTAAAACTAATTTACAATTTTCGACAGGCATATTGATGACATGACTTTACTGCTATTTTGAATAGGTTATACCTAGGAAACACATTTGCTCAAGCAGCCCTAACATGTCACTAAAATCACAATATTAAACTCCATTTAATCTATAACAGTTTACTTGAATCATTTAGCGTCCTACGTTTATTCCCGACTGTCAAAAATGTGTGCAGTGATTTATTTCATATTTAAGATGGTTAATTTCATTTCATAAGAACCGCCATAAATTAATGATTTCCTGCAGTAATCGAACATGGAATATTTATTCATAAAATACGGCAAATTGAATTTAACAAACCGAGAATATATAGTATAAAAAACAATAAAAGAAAAATAATAAAACCGCTTATTAAATCATATGTATATATGCATACATAACTACTAATAACAACTAATATAATTCAATAACGTTAACTCTAACTAAATCTAATAATCGAGTTTTTTAAAGATTATTTTTTGAATCGACCGGATCAAATCCAATTACTAAGATCAATGTAGCGCAGTGATTTATTTAAACATTCAACTTGTTATCAGATTTAGTATCTCTTGGTTTTTTAACTCTCATATTTCTCGTAAAAATAATTCTTATCAAAAAAGGGGTAATAGCTGTCGTAGAAAGAATTTGTAGACCTTCCCAAATTCCACTGCAGCAATGAGAGTCTGAGGCTGAGGAAATTATACCATACCGAAAAGTCAAATTATTTTTGCAACCATAAATCCATCTCATTATTTTTGCTCCACTAATTTACTGCCCATACTAGTAAGCTATATAAAAAATAAATTCGAAGCAACAGTTGTTATAGTTGCAGATTGTGAGTGTCATTTTAAACCAATTAATTAATATTAAGAACATTGTTAAAAATTATATTTCATAAATGCAAACTATCTGAATAATGTTCATTGAAAAATGACAGCACGGCACAAACTTACCGCAAAACTTAGAGTGTATAATAAAGCTAATATCTCGTATAGTTTCCGAATACTGTTCGATACACTTCACTAAACATTTCATATATTACGGGTATATTAGTTGATAGAACGTCAAACGACTCGTTGACTCGAGTCGTGTCGTTCCTCCTAACTTACTTGGCTATTTCAGAGGTAAACATAGCGACATAGCAATTGCTCTTAGTTCAAATACAATATTACCAAACCTGCATACGCGATAACTATATTAACAAATACACTATAACAGTTTTTATCTTTTTAAAAGCAAAATGTTGCTATAAATAAGCTTTTTAATGGATTGGTTGACGTAATTTGACCTTGACTACAGGCGACAAGATCTCATCCTACGTCCTACTGCTGCTATAGTCGCGGGTTCGAATCCTATTAGAGCATGGTTGTAAACCTTTTTTTTTTGTTTACAGCTTTGATGGTTTAAGAGTGTAAAAATTTACAAGGAAATTGATCACAGTTTCGCCAATAACCAGGCTTAATGGTTTAATGACAAACACCGGAGTTCGAAACCCACGTTAAGCAGTAGGTCGAGTCCAAAATATAACAAAAATAACAACTATTTAGATTCATAAACTTTTTAAAATCACAAAATATTCAAGTATGATAAATTGATGGGTAGAAAAGCTTTTCAGTGTTTGTAATTCTGATATCGATTTTGCTGTTTAAAATTTCACTTATATTTCTCGCGGTATTTCTCGCAGGGATATTTGAATATAATATTGAAATTGTTAATAAAATTAAATATTATCTATGACTGAAACAATTTGTTAACATAGATCGATCCTTTTGGAGACTTGTGTTGTCTGTACAGGTCTCAGATAAATTCCCATATTCTGGTGTTATCCATAGTTCTGGGTTTGGAGAAGTTCCATTCTGCTTTAAAGGGGTATTCTAGTTTAGAAAATTATAAAAATCGATTTTTTCATATTATCAAAATTTAATATTTTGAGAGTATGCCCCTAAGATAGTTTTCAAATGCTATTTTTTATCAAAACTACATTTTTGACATAGACGATATTTGACGTTAGTTTTCTGTTTTTCTGATTTTAAGTTACTAAGAATGTTGTTGGAGTTAATGCCACTCTTTGAGACCCCCATTTTAGCAGCCTTTAACTTTTAGATATTTGATTTATTTCAATTTTTAGTGAAGAAAAGACTAGAATAACCAATTAATTCCTTTTCGTTCGCATGATTGGATTCAGAGCAATGACAAACAACTCACCGACTGAGGATAAATAATTTACCTGGTTTTTATTATTACTTCGGTGGTGATCACTGATCAGCGGGTGTCGGTTTTATGCTCGAAAAACGATCGATTTCAAAGTCACATGACCAATCATACGCTCTACAACATCTAATGTACGCACTTCATTTAAACAAGCTCAAAGACGGCCAAATATAACCCCAACAAAATCAAATTCGGAAAGTCTTAGATTCTCTTCCAGCAACTGACATATCTATTTTCTCTAGGTATTTCAATTCACGTTAGCCAGAAGTGACCGAGAAGAAATTTTAGAAAAGTTTCGCTATGGAGTCCATTACGTATATTGTCATTAAATAAATTTGTTATCGGTTGATCACTCAACTAAAATTAATTCGATATTATTGGGTTATATCTTGATAGTATTCAGGTTTCATTCGACACTTAACGATATATGAGCAATGAGAGGATTTGATTAATCAAAGCGATAAAATATGATTACATATAAATATAATACACATAAATTCACAAAAGTTTATCTACCAGCTCGATATAAAATACAAACCTGGATATCTAACGAATGTTACATGTCCTAATTTCATGATAATATCAAGTGATTTACGATATACTTGAAGAAATATACGAGGGTGATTCAAATATGATCGAGACAAACACTCTGACACGTTTCTTTAATATTGAAAAAATTTACAAAAATTTACAGTTCTTCTACGTATTTTCCCACACTAGTTACGCATTTTCTCCATCTTTCCGGAAGTTTTTTGATGTTGGTATCGAAGAATTCGATGTTCTCTTTAACTTTTTTGACCTCCGAGGGCTTCTTTCAGCTGTCCAGACATATGGTAGTTGCAGGGTGATAAAGCCAGACTATAGGAGGGGATGTTCCAGTACTTCTCACCCTAATTCCGATATTGCAACCAGGGTGAGACGCGCGGTATGAGGACGCGTGTTATCCTGGAGAAGAATCGCATTTATTGCTGGAATGTTTCTCCGTTTCGAGCGATAAGCGGGTTTCAGGTGCGTTTTCAGAAGGTATATATAAGAAGGTATAAGGTATGCGGCACTAATGATACGTTGGGTGCGCAGGAAATCGACGTACAGCGCGCCCTGTCGGTCTCAGAACGTCATATACAGGACCTTAACCGCGGACCTGGTTGTCTTCGCTTTGACTGGCGCCCCTTCCTCCTTCTTCCTCGACTCTTTAGATAACATTTTGCTTTCGGAAGTATAACAGTGTACCCATGTCTCACGTGTAGTGGAGATTCGCTTAAAAAACAGTCCTCTTCCGCCTTGTATCGCGTCAGCAAACGGCGACACACGTTCAACCGCGTAAATTTTTCCTCGAAGTTCAACAGTTCAGAAACCCATCGCGCCGTTATTTTGCCATATTGAAGGTGTTCGTGGATGATAGAATATACACTACCAATACTGATGCCGAGTTCAGCCGAAATGTCTCGAAGATTCATCCTACGGTCCTCCAAAATGAGCTGTTCTACGCAGCTGTGTCTGGTGTGATGCCGGTTCGCGACGGCATGCGGTTCATTCTCGACGGTTTCTTGAATACTTTGGTCCATTTAAACACAGCCACCCCACTCAGGTACACACTACCAAACTGATTTCGCAAACGCAGAAAAATTTCTTGTTAGAAGTCTTTTTAACGCCTCCCCACACCAAAAAAATTAATCACAATACGTTGCGCTAAACTTGACGTACACTAAGGGACGTAGCGCACGCTCGAAACATGCGCTCCTGACTAAAACTATGCCACACTGTTCGTAAGGGACCCAGCTATCACGTACTTACGTCACGACGTTACAAAACCTCTCAAAACATACATCATCACAGCGCCATCTACAGCTTTTGTCTCCATCATAATTGTCTGTTTTTTCATCATAATTGTTTGTCTCCAACGCGGAAATCAACTGATTAAATCCCTACCCATCTGTCAATCCCAGTAGTTAAATCAAATACGGCACTCCCAATCGTAACAATTATCCCGACCCCGAAGCAACCTCAGCAAAAAACGAATTAGTTCTAGCAGGTCAGGCTCTATCATCTAGTTTATTTTAAAAAAATCCCTCTTTACTCTCTGAATACTTTCAGACACTCTACTTATCCATTCGGCGAATAATTTCAAAGTTCTAAAGGCAAATGTTGACTGAACAACTTATTAATAAATAAATATTGTGCATATATTAGATGTTTAGATTATTTTGGGCATATCCTGTGGTTTGCATTACAGAGTCACATGGCCCGAAAATTAAGGGCAAATGGTTGAGTATTGATGGCGGGTAGATCGCTTGCTATTGTAAATCTCAACGGTATGCAGTTAGAACCAATACAGGAATTTTAATGGTAGAGTCAATAATACAGAAGAACAAATGGGTCACTCACGCTTTAAATAATAAGCCGGACTACAAAGGTGAAGAGGTGAAGTGAAGAGATTGACTTCTCTAAGATGAAAAGTTCATGTGGCAGAGAGGAAATGTTGCAATTGGGACTAAACTCCAACGTTTCTGAATACTTATTTTGAATATCCTGGCCTATGGTTCTGAGACATTCATACTGTTTGATCCTGACATCTATAAGCTTTAAATATTTTGAATGTGTTTTCATCCTAAATAGTATTAAAAATTAAGTTATTTGATTACGATGCAACAATTAATTTAAAAATAATTTGATTTAGAAATTTTATTGAGCACGAATTCTGAGCGTTATAACAATTGTCCCGGTATTTATTTTGTTTTGGTATAAAGTTCAATGTAATGTGAAATAAAATCGCAGAAATATATCCGACAATGATAACTTTTAAAGCAACATTCTTGAAATACACGATAAATAGGAAAGCTTTATTCAGAATAAGGGTTCTAGAGTAATTTAATCAAACTAGTCGTCTTTTGTTAGTAAAATATTAAACTATTTTTTGGAACTTACTATCGGCGATGTAAATGAAGAATCAATATCCGGTGAATATTTCGGCAATTTTCCATTTAAACATCCCAGGCAGAGTTTTGTGGACTGACCATGCTTAGTTTCTGTTGGATCCAGGTTGTTGTTGTATAATATAAAACATTGAAACAGTGAATACTAATAGCTGCCAACAAGAAATATAATAAAATATAAACTATGCATTGATCGAAAAATCGTTGCTTATAAAATCGTAGAGTAAATGGTTTAGATCAAAAGAGAAACTGTACTTTTGATATTACATCCAGATATTGATGAGATGAGCATAATATATAGAATAAAATTACCAATAATATAAATAAATATTGTTTAACTATATATTGTAAATGTAAACCTGTTTTCTTTAGCGAAAATGTTAAAAAGCATTTACGAACACATTTCGTAATAGGTCTGCGCCGAAAAAAAAATTAAGCAAAATTAAACTTTTCCTTAATGATTTCATCAATAAAAAACCTATTGTACCAATCGTCAAACGATTAGCATTTTGAGTGAAGCAACCTTTGATATTATGAAGAAAATATATAAAAAGAAATTTCGCGTGTTGATAAAATATTTTTTTTGAAGGGGAAAATACAATTGAAGCAAAAACTTGGCTTGACGCCGAGTTTTCGGAGACTGCCCTAGGAAAATCAACCATCAAAGATTGGTATGGTGAATTTAGACGACGAAGACGGTGAACGCAGTGGACGCCCAAAAGAGATTGTTACCGACGAAAATATTTAAAAAATCCACAAAATGATTTTGAACGACCGTAAATTGAAATTGAATGAGATATCAGACACTCTAAAGATATCAACTGACCGTGTGCATTAAATCATTCACGAATATTTGGATATGAGAAAGCTCTCTGCAAAGTGGGTGCCGCGCGAAATCACTTTTGATCAAAAACAACGACGAGTTGATGATTCATAACAGTGTTTGAAGATTATCGAGCGTAAGAAACCTTAATTTTTGCGTCAATATATGACAAAGGAATAAACATGGCTCGATTTCACTTGGAAGTCGAATGGACAGTCATCCGAGTGGACTGCACACGATGAACCCGCTCCAAAGCGCGGGAAAACTCAACAGTCGGCTGGCAATGTTATGGCGTCTGTATTTTGGGATGCGCATGGAACAATTTTCATTGGCTACCTTGGAAAAGGAACGATCATCAACAGCGACTATTACATACCGTTATTGGACCGTTTGAAAGACGAAATTGCCGAGAAACGGCCGCATTTGAAGGAAAAGAAAGGGCTGCTTCACCAAAACAGTGCACCGTGTCACAGGTCAATGAAAACGATGGCAAAAATCCATGAATTGGGCTTCGAATTGCTTCCTCATCACCGTATTCTCCAGATCTGCCCCCAGCGACTATCTCCTGTTCTCAAAATCCAGATCTCAAAAGAACGCTCGCTGGGAAGAAATTTTCGTCAAATGAAGAGGTGATCGCCGGACCTGAGGCTTATTTGAGGCAGCGACAAATCGTACTACAAAAATGGTATCGAAAAGTTGGAGGGTCTCTATAATTAGTGCATCATCCTTGAATGGAATATATGTTGAATAAAAAAAACTAATTTTGCCAAAAAAAAATTGTTTTACTATGGTAGGCCGGGGACTTTTCAATTGACTTGTTATGATTAGGATTTCATAACTATGATCGATAATTCACAAAGTTGGTTATTAATTAGAACCTACATTTTAAAAGCATATAAATTATATTTAACTATTTCCCTTAGAAAATACTTTTCGATTTTCTTTATCTTAATGATTCCATTTTGTCAAAATATACTCAAACATTTTTATTTATTTATATTATTGCGTGTTGATAATCGTTATTCAAAATATTCCAGAAGCTATAGTACTCTATACCGAATTGAAATAAATTAGTTTTGCATGTCAATAGCTATATTTTTTATCGATAAACTGTAGTATAGCTTAAGTTTTATTCATGCTTTATTAAGAATAACTATTCCAATAACCTTCCGTCAAGTTCTCTTAAAATATTGATGCCTAAATATACTGATAAGTTTTAGTTTTATTTATATCCGGAGCTTTCGATTTATATTTTTTTCGTACTTACAGCTAGAAGTACATTTATTTATTTTTAATAACTAATTTATATTTTCATTCTTGCTATTATTAATAACTTTCTTTATTCTATGGAATAATGTAAACGATAATTTTTTAATCGTAAAATTCTTAGATTAGGTCACTGCAATACTTAATCGTAAACAGTCCCTTAAAAGATAGCTCAGTCTTCTATGAATAGTATATATAATTGAATAAAAGCCTATCTAAAGGGCATCGAATGCTTGTAGAAGTTTATCAGCAATGATTCAACTGATAAATCTTGCCATTGCTTCTGCTCTAAGACCAATTCCAAAGACTGCTTTTAGAGTTATTAGGTGTAACGAAGCAAGCGGTTTCTATATGATATAAATTGATATATAGAATTCATTAGCATTATTTAGGTGCTTTATCAATGGAAACTTAGAAAGGTTGAGAGTCGTTTTCTTCACATGCATGCAGCTGATTTATATACCAAGAAGGGAACGATTTTTAGATCAAATAGTATATGGAAATGAAAAATGGATACTCTACGATAATTTTAAGAAGATCACATATAATTCTGTATCAGGCTAAATGTTGACATCGGCCTCAACATGACCAAACTAAAAGCTACCTATTCATAAATTCAGGGTTACACTACGTATTCCAGATACCTGGAGCAAAAAGCTGACGTTTGTAGGTGAGATGCTAAAATCTATGTCACTGGAACGATTGAAAAACGATTGGAATACATGCAGACTCGAAGATATTCTTCTCGCCATCTTCACATCAGAAAAGTTGCAAAATACTATTTGGATACATTAAAGAAGAAATGTCCTACTGTTCTAGCTATACTCATGGAATGTAATTTATTATGTTTACTGATGATTTTGAAGGATGCAACACCATTTGGCATGTCATTGGTTCATACCTTTCGAAAAATTATTAGGTGCTTGGTCATTTCTTTATTTTAAAAATAAAAGGCATACTACAATACAGTAATATAACAAGTCAATTGAAAAGTCCCCGGTCAACCTTAGTAAAACACATTTTTTAGCAAATTAGTTTTTTTCTATTCAATATAAATCCCTTCAACGGTGATACACTGATTATAGCGACCCTACAACTTTTCGATACCATCTCTGCTTCAGAATAGGCCTCAGTTTCGGCGATCACATCTTCATTCGACGAAAATTTCTTCCCAGCGAGCATTCTTTTGAGATCGGGAAATAGTCGCTGGCGGGCAGGTTTGGGGAATACGGTGGATGAGGAAGCAACTCGAAGCCCAATTTATGGATTTTTCCCATAGTTTTCACTGACCTGTGACACGGTGCATCGTCTTGGTGAAGCAGCACTTTCTTTTTCTTCAAATGCCGCCGTTTTCGGCCATTTCGTCCATCAAAAGGTCCAATAACGCTATGTAATAGTCACTGTTGATGGTCCTTCCTTTTTCAAGGTAGTCAATAAAAATTATTCCATGCGCATTCCAAAATAAAGACGACATAACCTTGGACTTCGGAGTGAAATGGTGGAGCCATGTTTCATCCATTGTCACATATCGACGCAAAAACGCATGATCATCTTCAAACACTGCTCCGAATCATCAACTCGTCGTTGTTTTTGGTCAATACTGAGCTCGCGCGGCACCCACTTTGCACAGAGCTTTCTCATACCCAAATATTCGTAAATGGTAAGATGCACACGTTCAGTTAATATGCTTAGAGGGTCTGCTATTTGATTCAATTTCAATTTATGGTCATTCAAAATCATTTTGTGGATTTTTTAAATGTTTTCGTCGGTAACAACCTCTTTTGGACGTCCAATGCATTCACCGTCTTTGGTGCTCATTTCACCACGTCTAAACTTCGCATACCAATCCTTAATGGATGATTTTCCTGGGGTAGTGTCCTCATCAACTCAAGCCAATTTTTTGCTTCAACTGTATATTTTCGCTTCAAAAAGCAACATTTTATCAACACGCGAAATTCCCTTTTTTTTTCACAATAACAGAAGTTGCTTCACTCAAAAAGCAATAATTCACAAGCCAATGATCCGACAGCTGTCAAATTTATACACGCATTTTTTAAGGGTTAGGGCTAACTAAAAAACGCATGGATTTAATTCTGTGTCAGTGGTGTCAGTGTGTGTTTTCAATTGACCTGTTATAAAATAATCAAAAAATATTCTCTCATTCCTCCATTTGATTGCAAGTAACAATAAACTCTTTTTTGTCTGGCCAACATTTTCAGTCAATTCATGTGATACCCATTTTTTCTCACTGTATTTGGACGTTTCTCGTCGCATGTACACGCTTAGCAATTGTTGACTTACCAACTGCTAAGCTGTTTGAGAATAATTTGCGTCCATGAACTGTATTTTTATCCAATAAGCAATGCAATTAATTGTGTTTGAACTGGCTTGTTCTCCAAGTCATTCTTGATCATTGACATTATTGAAATCGCTGATGCCAGAATAAACAAATCAGATACGATGGAGTAGGATTATCATAAATTTTTAAATGTATTTGATGTTCTTCACCAATAGATTTCTTAAAATAAAACAATTAAAAAATGCCAGATATCCGGTTTTTAGCGTTACATGATTAATGTCTGTATACCTTCAACAACCCCATAGTACTAAAAGTAATACTATGTTTAACGTAGAAAATTGTCAAAACCATCAGGTTTAATATTTTGGGGAGCTTGTTTAATAATTGTTTACATTGATATTTTGCTTTTCACCGAGAGATATCACTAGTAAAAGTGCATGGATAAATCTAACACTTTACACTTTGGTTTTGATTAAAATAATAACAGGTCGCATTGTCAGAATATCGGTAGGTCTAATCAAGAAATGGCAACTTACTTGGTATTTTTGAAATAACATTTTATAGAAGAAATAAAAAAAAATAGTATGTACACTGTTTTAGATATTGCTAAGAAATACATGAAATTTCGAAAATATCAGCTGATTCCAAAAATATTTACTAAATAAATAATTTGAATGCGGCGTACTTACACGTTGTAAAACCGTCTGCCCCATTTTTGCTTTACGTAGCAAAAGTATTGAAAAACACACTGGCTATAGCCAGATATCTAATTTTATTTTACTAGCGTCCCTTCATATATGATGAATGTAACATTACTTTTTGATTGCTTTATAAACGCATATTGCTTAACTATGATACAAACATTAATTTCATATGAATCGATTAGAGAGGTGTAATATAAATCTTCTTTCACTAAAATTCGAGAACGATTTCAGTTAAATGAAAGGTTCGACTGCTTTTTTTCAATTCGTGATGTCAGACGAAGGTGTACAAATCCTTTCCTGTATAAATTGTAAGAGAGGAAAGGACGGAGATAATTGCTTGGGGCAGTTCATTTATATGTGGTTATATTTTTCAACGATAGTATAAGCGAGACGGAGATGTATAAATTCCTTCACGAACTCACATTAAAAAAGAAAAGGAAAAAAATAGTTGAATACTATAATAATAATACATAGCATGCAATTTATAATTTAATTTTCAAGAAAGTGGAATTACTTTTATATTTGAGTGTTCCGAGGATCGGTAAAAATAAATGGAATTTTTCTATGGAATGGAATAATACCCCACAAATCTTTTCTTGTATTTCAATGTGTTGATATTTCAATTGATATTTTTAAATAATATACTATAATAAACATAGACAATACAATATAACTTAAACAAAACCTAAGAACTAAGGATGTACAATAATCATAAATACTATATAAAAATTAAACATATACCTAATCATATAAAAAAAACTAATCCATGACATAATTAAAAATGAGTTGAATAAAATGATAAAAATGCTTGCGAGAGAGTAATGGAAATATTACCTATTATTGCCATAAAAACAGTCAAAATATTTTACTATATATCATTACCAATTTTAATCCTTTTACCCTATTACACTAACAATCTTGAAAAATATCGTAACAAAAGGCTATACTCTTAATATACAATATATTGTTACTTACAAGCAATCAACCAAAAAAAATTATAAAACTACATATAGTACATATGTAAGCGTATATTGGATGCATTTTTGTCAAGGTCGCGGTTAGGACGACCGAGTCAGAAGCTTACAAATCAGTCGAATGAAACTAGTAGAACCAAAAATTGTGACTAAAAGTACTACTAAAACAGTCGATAGTAAAAAGTAACAAAATCAGTCGGACCCTAAATACCGACTGAAAACAGTCGACTGAAACAGTCACTGATAAAAAGTAGTAAAATCTGTCCAACCTAAAATAGCGACTGAAACAGTTGATAGTAAAAAGTAGTTAATTACTAAACAGTCGACAGTCAATTTCAGTCGAGAGTTCCCAAAACTACTCATTTTTTATAAATTTACATTATAGGCAATCGGGATGCGGAAATTGATAGTCGTCGTACTTCGAAATCTACCAAGGAAGCAAACTACTGTCCAGTAACTGTAAAGGTCTCTTCACCAGAACAAGAATTTAGTCAAAATTTCAAAATAGCATTAGATCGGATGCCATGTAACCGTCATAATATCGTCATCAAACCTGACAAAGCAGCCGGCGCACACATGAGGAGGTTTAATTGGATGTAGTATGTAATGGCTGTAGGTGTTACGAAACGTACCGTATTATTCACGTTCACATTTAGATGTTTTCTTAAAAATCATTATTTCGATTAAGCACAATAAAATTAATATTTCTATTACTAAATATGTTATACCTATCCAAAAATAAACTAATGTTTAATTGTAATACCTAATTTCTTTTAACGTAATAGCTTTCAGAGTCATAAAAAGTATTATTAAATGAAAATTAAATAAATTAAATTAAAATTAAATACCATACCTAAAATATATTTGGTGTACAATGAGGTAAATAATACAAGGAGATTTAAAGTATCCCTCACCGATAAAGTTTTAAAACATTTTCTACGATGGAGAGCTTTTATAAAACTCTTGCTTTACTTCAAGCAGCACATTTGCAAATTTACTTCAAGCTGTTCGTCGACAGCGTTGAAAATACGTAATGTCGTTTTGTAGCGCCCCCTGGCGCATTTCTAAATACATCTTGATCCGTTTGTCGCCCGTCTACCCTTTTCTGGGGCATTTTTCTAATCATATTTAGCTAGACGTCAGCTGTCTCGGCTTTATTCCCTTGACGGCACTCTTCCAGCTAAAAAGTAATTTAAAGTTAAAACTGAATTTCGTGTGTGTCAACGAATAGAGATTTTTTTCTCTGCCCGTGGTGATTTTTCCTTATACAGTTTCATATTAATACTTTTTTTTGTTATGTTTACACCGTTAGCGAGCGTTTATGATTTGAAAGCTTATATTCAGTCACGCATTTTTATTTTCATTATGTAAACACTGCTTTCGTATTGGTATTCTTGAACAGCTCTCGAAAAATTTACTTTAGATTACATTTTTATTTGATCTTACATTAGATATGTATAGTACAATTTTAATTTTTAAACTAATTTAGTACTATTGATCTGATGTACAATACACAATATATTTGTACATTAACACAAAGGCAAGACGATTTCGGAATAAATAAATCAGTATGGATTTCTCAAATTAAAATAAAGTTAGACTCTTTAATCTAAGGTTAGCAGAGTAAAATTTGCATACCATACAAGTCCCTGTAGTTTGATTCACTTCAATCTTCTGATTTCCTGTGCGTTGTCCAGTAACTATATTGCTACCACGTCGGTTCGATTTAACAACATTATTTCATGATTTAAGCGGAATTTTAGGATACTTTCGTAAATCCATTTCATCGATAGACCTGAACGCATGGTTCTGCGTTGGTTACGGAGCTATAACTATTTACAATTACAGATTTCGAGTTATTAAGCTGTATTTTTCAATTTCTAATATATTCATGGACCTCCTTGTGTTTCCTTTGTTCTTTGGCCATCAAAAGTATTTCTCAACTTCAACCGAATTTTAAATTTGGAGAACGTCCTTTCATGAGAAAATTTTCATTCAAACAATTCAAAATATACGACTACCGCAATTTGAACACAAAAAGAACATTTACATACACTTAATGATAAAAGGAAATTATTGAAAAGTAGTAGTTTGGAAAACAGTGGCAATGCAAAACTAACTAAGGAAGGAATCATAATAATTAGAGTGATGGAGAGGAATCACTATTATCAAAATTAGATTATTAGAAGATGTGATAAAATTGAATTAATTCAAAACAAGTAGGCGAATCTAGGATGTCAAGAAGAGAAGCAATATATTTTTTAGAGGTCATGACTTAGCAGGCTTCAAAGCAATAGAATCTAAAAAATAAATAAAGTGAGGTAGGATGATTCATGTTAGTTTTACATTTTGAGTAATATGCGGATGGGCATTGCTATGCAGCAATATTAGTTTGTCATGCCTTTCAACATAACGACCATTTTTCTTTCAATATCAGGTTCAAATGCACAAGCTCAGTTCAGTAGTGTGCATCTGTAATCGCCCCGCCTATTGCAACACGCCAAATTGGCCATATGATGTAGCACAACAAAATCTTGGAACATTAGGCTTGTTGAGTAACTTCTAATGAGGTAAAAGTGTTTTGTTGAGTTCAGCAACAATCTTCGCCTAGCCACACTTGCAATTCCACTAGTTCTTATTTATCTACTGCTTCGAAACATTTTTTAAATTATACGCGAAAATCACTTTTTCTGAACCTCCGAAGAAATTGTTAGAATATTATCTTATATATAAAAATGAATCGCAAAATATGTTCCTAAGCGCATAACTCAACAACGCCTGGACCAATTTGGCCAAATCTTTTTTTAAAATGTTCGTTGAAGTTCAGGGATGGTTTTTACGGCGAGAAAAATTAGAATTATTGCTGGAAAAACCCTAAAAATAGCCCTTTTTGTTTGAATTTGTTTCGTGTATCAGTTGACAATTCATCTGTCATCTGTCAAAAGTCATCTGTAACAGACAACTTTTTTTTTTTAAATTTGATATGACTTGAACTCAAATCCTTTTAATCCGTACGAATTGTTTTATTTATTTAAAATTTTTTATTTGTTTAAAATTTAATTCAAATTTTAAATAAATAAAACAATTCGTACGGCTTAAAAGGATTTGAGTTCAAGTCATATCAAATTTAAAAAAAAAAGTTGTCTGTTACAGATGACTTTTGACAGATGACAGTTGAATTGTCAAGTGATACACGAAACAAATTCGTATATCGTGTTTTGTGCAGAGTGTTTAGTTAGTTAGTGTTTGTTTAGTTCGTGATTAGTGAAAATTTGATATGCCTCCTATAAGACGAAGCAATTTAGGTAGAAGAACCAGAAATGCTATAAACCAAGCTAATTACCGATCTAATCGTACTGCACAAGAACGTGACGACGGAAATGAACGTGAAAGAATTCGGATATCACAAACGCGTGAAGCGCGAGCGCGACATTCAACTAATAATCGCGCAAGTTTGAATCCAGCTGCTTTCAGTTACGATGTGTCAATTGACTACAGTAACTACCAATGTGTTGTTATTGGTTCTATGAACTTGGTTTGCTCACACTGTAAGGCATTAAAATACAAAAACGATGCCAATGGATTGTGTTGCGCAAATGGTAAAGTGAAATTGATACAATTGGATCCACCACCAGAACCATTGTACTCATTGGTTTCAGGAATAGGAACACATTCTATACACTTTTTGACACATATTCAACAATATAACAATTGCTTTCAAATGACTTCATTTGGGGCAACAAATGCAGTTCGGGAAAATTTTATGCCAACTTTCAAGGTATGTATTATAGCAGTTACTCATAATTATTTTAGCGAACAAAATTTTCTGTCACCAAAGTTAAGATGTGTTACTAATCTTCAATTTCTTAATCATTACGAAATATATCACTTAGTCATCATATTATATGGTGATTCAGTTTCAGTGACACTTTTATTATATTTTATATTTGATAGATATTAGTTAAAACTAAATATATACTTTTTAAGATCAAATATTATTTAAGTTTGATCATTGACAATCCATTAATTTATACCACACCATAATATTTTTTTTATTTACAGATACAAGGGCAAATATATCACAGAGCTGGTTCACTGTTACCAGTGTCAGATAGCGACAACAAATTCCTGCAAATTTATTTTATGGGCAATTCACCACAAGAAATTGATCTGCGTTGTGCACATAACAATTTAGTAAAAAGGTCTATTGTAGAACAATTACAAACTTTATTTCATCAACACAATCAATTGATTATATTGTTTAAAACTGCCCTGGATCTGATGCCATCCGATAATCACAAAATTGTAATCAGAGCTGATAAAACACCTGCAGGTCAACATACAAGACGTTTTAATGCACCAACTATTGATGAAGTTGCTATCGTTGTAGTTGGAGAAAACTTGGAATCCCGTGATATTGTTTTACATCGTCGGAATTTTCAATTACAACCTATAAAGGAAACACACCGCTCATATGATGCACTGCAATATCCCATTATATTTTGGCAAGGTGAAGATGGCTACGATTTATCAATAAAAATGATAAATCCCATTACAGGTAACTAAAATATTAGTTTAGCTATGGCGATAATATCTCAGTCACTATATTATGTATTTTAATTTTATATTTGAATGTTATTAAAACAAAATCTGTTTACAGGTTCTGAAACCAACAAAAAAGTCAGTTCAATGAACTATTATTCATACCGCCTAATGATTCGGGAAAATGCAGATAATCACATATTGAAATGTCGGCGATTATATCACAAATATGTTGATGACATGTATGTTAAAATTGAAACGGAGAGATTAACATTCATCAGGTTGAATCAAACCAAACTCCGATCTGAAGAGTATATTCACCTTCGAGATGCGATTAATACTGATGGAAATGCACAGAATGTCGGTCGGATGACTATTCTTCCAGCAACATACATCGGAAGCCCTCGGCATATGCACGAATATGCTCAAGATGCCATGTCGTATGTTCGTCATTATGGTACAGCAGATTTGTTCATCACATTTACATTCAATCCGCAATGGATAGAAATTAAGCAGGAGTTATTACCTGGGAAATCATCCATTGATCGTCATGATATTACAGCCAGAGTCTTTAGACAAAAGTTGAAATCTTTAATGAATTTCATCGTAAAACATAATGTGTTTAGTGAGACACGCTGCTGGATGTATTCTGTGGAGTGGCAGAAACGAGGATTGCCACATGCACACATTTTGATTTGGTTGGTTGAAAAGATAAGGCCAAATGAAGTTGATGCAGTGATATCAGCTGAAATCCCTAATGTACAAGTAGATCCTGGATTGCATGAGGTAGTTATCAAAAACATGATACATGGTCCCTGTGGAACTCTTAATCAAAATTCACCGTGTATGATGGATGGTAAATGTTCAAAACGATATCCACGGACATTAATATCGGAAACAATTACTGGTAATGACGGTTATCCATTGTATCGTCGCAGATCGACAGCAGACAATGGAAAATCAACAATTGTCAAATTAAATTAACAAGATATTGAAATAGATAATCGTTGGATTGTTCCATATTCACCCATTTTATCAAAGACATTCAAAGCACACATCAACGTTGAATCTTGCCATTCAGTGAAATCGATTAAATACATTTGCAAATATGTAACCAAAGGGAGTGATATGGCTGTGATTGGAATTGGTGCAGAGAATTCTAATGATGAAGTTACCCAATACCAAATGGGCCGCTATGTCAGTAGTAATGAAGCAGTTTGGCGAATATTTTCTTTTCCTATTCATGAGAGACACCCTTCTGTTGTTCACTTAGCTGTGCATTTAGAAAATGGACAAAGAGTGTATTTTACAGCACAGAACGCAGTACAAAGAGCTGCTCAGCCACCATCTACTACATTAACCAGTTTTTTTGAGACATGCCAAAACGATGATTTCGCACAAACATTGCTATATTCTGAAATATCAAAATATTATACCTGGAATCAATCCTCAAGGAGATTTATACGACGGAAACAAGGAAAACCAGTTCCAGGATATACAGATGTATATTCCACCGATGCGATTGGCCGGATTTATTCAGTACATCCAAGCAATGATGAATGTTTTTATTTACGACTGCTATTAGTCAATGTACGTGGCCCAACATCATTCCAACAGTTACGAACTGTTGATGGTGAATTGTGTGGATCCTACAGAGAAGCCTGTCAACGTTTGCAATTGCTTGAAAATGACGCTCATTGGGATCAAACTCTCAATGATGCTGTAATATCATCACACACTCATCAAATACGAACATTGTTTTCTATAATCATATCTACATGCTTCCCATCAAACCTAATTGATTTGTGGATGAAGTACAAAGATTATATGTATGATGATATTTTGTATCAAATACGGAATAGAATGGGAAATCCAAATATACAAATCAGTGAAGAAATTTACAATGAAGCATTGATTTCAATTGAGGACATGTGCTTGATAATGTCAAACAAACTATTAATTCAATTAGGCCTGACCGCGCCCAATCGTCCAATGCATGACGCTTTTAACCAAGAGTTGCATCGAGAAAGACTGTATGATCTCAACGCTTTGAAAGAATAAATTCAAACAAATCTTCCACTGTTAAATGAACAACAGAAGTATGTATTTGAAACTCTTATGAAAGTAACAAATGATGAAACTGGAGGGATTTATTTCTTAGATGCACCTGGTGGTACAGGAAAAACTTTTTTTATTTCATTAATATTAGCAACAATTCGCTCACAAAATAAAATTGCACTTGCACTCGCTTCGTCGGGAATCGCAGCAACTTTGCTTGAAGGTGGTCGAACAGCCCATTCAGCACTAAAATTGCCATTAAATATGCAAAGCAATGAAACTCCAACCTGCAACGTTTCGAAGAACTCTGCAATGGCAAAGGTTTTGCAGCAATGTAAATTGATTGTTTGGGATGAATGCACGATGGCACATAAAAAATCTTTGGAGGCTTTAGACAGAACCTTAAAAGATCTACGTAGCAATAATAACCGATTTGGTGGTGCAATGATTTTATTAGCAGGAGATTTTCGTCAAACATTGCCAGTGATTCCACGATCAACGCCAGCTCATGAGCTCAATGCATGTCTAAAGTCCTCCAATTTGTGGAAACATGTTAAAGTACTTCATTTAAGCAAGAATATGCGTGTCGAGTTGCAAAATGACCAATCTGGAAACATATTCTCTAAACAACTCATTGACATTGGTAATGGCAAATTTCCTATAGACATGTTGACGGCTTGCTTTTGCTATGACTATAAACAAGTCCCAGGGGCAATCATTAAGTGTTTGTGGTATTAATCTAGAAAACCCATGTTTCTCACATGGTCAATTGTATGTTGCCTGTTCCCGTGTTGGAAAACCATCAGATTTGTTTATCTATGCGCCAGGTAATCAAACAAAAAACATCGTATACCACAAAGCAATATAATGATAATAATAATAATAATTATGATTCACATGATTAACAATAAAGCGATTACTTACTTTTCAATCCTTATATATGTTTTATTTAATTATTTTTTATTCACAACGCCCTATCACCAGGGTGATGGTTCTGTTCAGGAGAATTTTTTAAAATACGTAGGCACAAAAACTGCCACATTACAAATCTTTTTGACAGGACGAAGTCTGTCGGGTCAGCTAGTTTTACTAATCAAAATAATAAATAAGTAAAAATCAATAAAGTCGTCACTATATGGCTGTATTATCATTCTAAGCAGTTCAGTTACAATATATAATACTGTATCTAGTGGCGACTGAGCAAGCGTCTTTTTCTAGTAACACTGCGCCTTAGGGGCCAAAAAATATATCGATATTTCGATATTTTACCAAAAATATATCGATATTTTGAAGAAATAATAAAAATTAGAAATATTAATTGTAGAAATATTAGCCTAAAATACATATATATTTTTTCAAAATATTTTAAAGAATAGTGTTATTATTTTAATGGGCCTTTAAAATTAAGCATTAATTTTAAAGATTTATTAAAAATTATATTTAATTTATTTTGAAAAAATATCGAAAAATATTGGCTAAAAAAATATTGATAATTTTTCTGCATGCCTACTGCGCTCTCGCTTTTTTATCTATTTATATTTCATTACCTTATTATATGACGTCAATAAGTAGCGGTCACATTATGTAGCCGTCACTGCTTTATTTCGTCCTACATTCACCGAATAAAATACCTCCAATGTGAAATTCCGACTTGAGCTTTTGCAAAATGTGAATGGAGGTTTTGTGCAACATGATGTGTTTTCACTGACTGTTATCTCTTTTCATTTTTGTAATATTTTTTCGCATTTTCGTACATTACTTCCATTTAACTTTTTCGTTCAGCATTACATTCTTTCAAAGATTTGTTTTTTTATAAAATTGAGTTTTACTATCACTTGAAATCTTGGAGCATTTAAGTTTTAATTTTCACTTTTCAATTCAATTCAAATTTCAATTCATTCCAATCAATAGCGAGTAGACTTTTTTTCGGCGCTAAGTTTAAATCAGAAAGTCTTCTGCTCGCAGTCTCTTTTATCGGCAGATATTTTGATTTGAAAGACTTTGAACAGATTAGGTCGGATACCGCCGTTACTTGTTTTTTTTTCGAATAGCTTAACACATATGGCTACGAATTGGCCACAGAATCTACCGTACTGTACCGATTTTAGTCATCATAGACTCATCATGTATTCGTCTCGACAACAGAATTATCAATATCTCGCAGTCCTGTTTGCAAATTAGTTTATCTTCAACGTCATCCATAGACCGTATTCAACTGTCAAAGCAACGATAAATCAACAGTAAGTCTAGAGCCGAAAAATAATGACAGCCGGACCTGCACTGGAAAATGTCATCAAGCGTTTGTATCACTTTTCCTACTAATTCACTTTTCTTTATTAATCTGTTTAAATCTCATATGTAGTATATATATATTTTTGTCGCCACTTTAGTATTTTAAAAATTTTTGTATTTAGTATTATTTTTCATAATAATAAATTTAATTTTTTGTATCTTTTTCTTGTTAACTTAATCATTTTATGTAAAATTCTGACAGGGGGTACTGTAGCGACTTTGATGCATGTCGAATTTTACACTCCGGAATAGTGGCCTACAAAATACCGAGACTATATTATACCAGATGTTGAACACGTAGTGCCAGCAACACAAACCAGAAAAAGATAACGAAGATGCGGAAATTACGAGATGTTTTATACCTATTTATATTTCACTATGTTTTATATAACGACAATAAATAATGGTCACATCATCCAACCATCACTTTTTTATTTCGTCCTACCTCCACTCACCGTGCCATATACTCCCAAACATATACAAACATACACATTTCCGTTTGTAATTTTAAGCCCTCGTCTTCCGATGCCAGTAGTATTGCTAAACCCGCTTTTTATTTTTACTCTTAATATTCGACTTGCCATTTAATGAAACAAATTGGTATAGATCGAAACAAGGCATAATCAGAGAGTATTCTTTCCACATACCTTCTTATTTACGTTTCAAAAATTAATTTGTCATATTCAATATATTCGAGACTGAAAACGATACACCATCCTTTCTAATAATTGTTTGATAATATACGAAATTAACTTTGATAAGGTGTTTCTTGAGACAGAATGTTACAGTATATGTTAATTTATAATTATTTTCTATAATTTTGTAGTGGGTCTAATTTGATTCGTGCAAATAATAGTCATTAAATGAACTACGATTTATATCATTATTAAAACATTCCTCTAGAAAATCTATAGAATTATAACACGTCTATATATTGGTAAGCAGATTTATATATTAATGTAATCCTTTCTAAAGCTCTATGACATCTGGAACCACGACTTGTTCGTTCCAAACGTGCTCTGATTGCTCATGGGATTCATTAGTTATGTACTATTCAGTGTAATTTCGCAAAAAATGTAGTCGCTGTTCTCGCTGGTATTTAGTATTGATTGCTATATACCCCGCTCTCATTTTAAAACGTTTAGTAAAGCTTTAGGAAAATTTGTGATTGACATTGTTGGGTATCATCTTAACTTAGTAATACACTTTAGTGGTGAAGTCAGATATTCTTTTTACTCCCTCTCTATTACGTGCTGAGAAATATTCATCTATAATAGGTCATGCGCTGCTATGATACATCTTCAAGTAATAACATAAGATTTTGTTTGGATTAAAATAAATTATTAAAAGCAGATTTTATTATTATGATTATTGTAGAATTGTTAGTGCTTCAATAGAACATGTGGGCATTTTTTTGAGGAAAGTAAAAGTGAGCCCTCATCTGTGCCTTTTTCGAAATTCAGGTTGTTCCTTGACAGAGAGATCTTCGAATTAAGGAACTTTAAAGGTGATATCTCAACAAAGGAACATCGATATAGCTTAGTAGCTCTGTCCTGAATCCGTCGTGAAAATTGGTAAAATATAGGAATTCAAAAGAGCATTAAGTACTATTAATACTTCCGAAATATTTTATTAAAATTATAAGCTACCCAGCAAGAGCGAGTGGTCTCTGTTAGCTTCTGTTATTCTCTATGTTAAGTGACAAACTTCATAAGCTTTCGTACTATAAAACCACTTTACCGTATTTTCGGCCACATTCTGGACGTATTTCGACCAATGCATGGTTAAAATTGATCATTTGTTGTCGGTAACTGTTTCGCCAGGTTTCGACAACAGAGAGCATCGCCTTGCGACCAAAATGATTTGATTTGAGTCGATTTGCCGACTTCGCCAGCAGATAACCACAATTTATTCCCTTAGAGTTTTCCAAATAAATCCACTTCATCTTCCATCTTTAAACCTTTTCGGTCTACCAGAACGTACTTTTCCTTACACATAGAAATCACCATTTCTACAATTCTGAAATTGAAACCACGCATCACATGTCTGTAAGTTTAGAGTATGCTCCCCGTAAGTTTCCACCAGCAACTGATGATTTTCAGCGGCTTTTTTCTTTTGGTTAAATAATAAAATGCCTGCCGCAAAGGCACGTTTTCAGGTACGAAACTTGACATTTTCAAAGAGATATAAATCTATGGCGGTATTACTTTCACGAAATATATCACGTATTGTTTTGAAGCTTGACGTCAGTAGAATAAAATGACATGTGCGTTAAATCATAACAGCATACTTAAAAAGGAATTTTTCTTTTTTTATCTAAATAACCACGAATTGCAACAGTGAAAGGGGATTTTTTTCAATAAATTCTTATGATAGCAATCGAAAAGCAGGGAATCCTCTGGATTTCTCACATCGCATTTAAAGGTCTGGAAAGTGTCAATTTATCAATTGTTAAACTTTCTCAAAATTTTTGACGGTTTGAAGTAAATTTTCGTCCAACAGGTCTTGCAGTTCATTGTTTCGAACTTTTTTGGTTCTTCAGGGCATTTGATCATTGGTATCAATATTTTTAAATCATTGAAACCAAAATTGACAATTTGACATATATGTAATACATGTAATACATAATATATGTAATGCCTAATATAAGTAATATATATGTAATACGGCTCAGATTATCCGATCATATGTTACTGTTACTGGTACATAAACTATCTCAACGGTGAGCAAGTGAGACCAGAGAGTTTTTCTAGTTTCTGTTTCCTAACAGATAATAACCCTCAATGTCGCACTGTATCGTCGTTCAACGAATCGCATCTTCTTTCCGTAAAATAAAACATTATTTTAAATAAAATGATAGTTCTTTGTTTAAAACCCATTTACACATTTCAACTCAATAACATTAACTTGGAAACAATTATTTTATCTAGAGAAATGTCAAAACCATAAAATTTAATAATACCAATTTACCTCGCATATTCACCAATAGATATATCTGATAAATATACATAAATGCTCTGATAGAAAAGAATGATACAAAGGAACTCATTTCTAAAAAAAAAAAGTTGTAGTTGCCCCTTTATAAAATTCTACCTAAAACTAAATAAAACTTCTCCGCGCCAAGACTAAAAAAAATACAACCTAATATATATATTACACCTTAAAATACACTATATTTCTACAATAAATCCCACGAAAACCATATATCTCCGTAGAATATCAAGCTTGGAAAACATGTTCTTGGTTCCTGCATTGGAGAGAGAAACGGAAAAACTTTTGTCCCGAGAGAGACCAGCACAAATCAAAACTTTCCACTCACCCTCCAGAAGACGATCGCAATAGCTTCCTATGCTGAGCTTTCCTCGGTAGGATCTCTGCGTCTGGTTACCATAACGAATTCTTGCGTCGGCTAGTCGCAGAAACTTGTAGGAAAGTTTGAATTCGAATCCGTATCCGGAACTTTGCTGAAAAAAAAGCACAGATAGAGTCGAGAATAAGTGAGAAATATTACATGCAACCATGATAAAAAAAATACTTTTCTTTTTTGGATGTCATATACCTTAACTCTATCTACCTATGTCTCTATATATCTTACATATTCGTCAATATTCTAACTACATACTAGATGCTATTTTAATATCTCAATTACATAAGAATTAATATAATAAAATAATTTTTTATTCAAAATGTTAAGACATTGTTAGAACCGCATGCAGTATGAGTACAGCGGCATTCGCTAACAACATATTAAAATAGATTCAAGGGTTTTTCTCTAATAATTAAAATTATATGTGTCGTTTTATCATTGTGGATAAGTCTGGAGGCTGTAACCTCCTCTTCCTCTATAATGCTGGAGCAAATTTTGTTCGTAATTCGACCAAACATTCGTTAGATTTAACACCCTCTAACTTTTGATTCTTATTGCAACTTGTGGAATGTATTGGTCAACGGGTTTCATCAAGTAAGTTTGAGATAGCTACGGCAGGCTAGGTAACAACTGTCACATTGATAGGAGCTCCAACTTACTAACCGTTTTCTTATTAATACTGATACTGAGTATTAAAATAAGTATTGGTTGGTCTCTAGAAAATCTAGATCGAGAAATTTAGAAAATCTCAATTATGCGTACAAAATAAGTTAATTTTGTAGAAGCATCTTCGAAAACACACTCAATTAACTTATAAGAATATCAAGTCTGAAGGCATCATATCACAGTAACTTAGAAAATCTAGAGAATTGCACATAAATGGACGTGTTTTTTTCCACTAATGTTAATATGACAGAATTGCAAATCTTTGACAACTCTCTTGTCTCGGAAGACTGACAAAATCTAGCCACTTAATTAGATGTATTTTATACAGTATTAACAATTGTATTATTAATGTACTGCAAGTATAATTACACTAATACATACACATTGCTACTATAGAGACTATGTATATTAGGACCTATAGGTTCTCTTAAATATATACCTCAATCTTAATCAATGATAATATATTACCAAAAAATTGATACCGAGGGAATTGCTTTCTTATAGAATCAACTGATAGCATACCGAAGCATACGATATCAGCATCTAGAAAAAATGATAAATCTAAACTCAAAATACGTTTAATGTATAAAACCAATAGATAACAGTTTTCATATAATAACATCGAATATTTTATTTAATTTATGTTATACTGTTTTTAAATACAATAATCAGACCAGTTTATTCGAAGACGCTGTAAAGTGAGTAAAGCATAAGGAGACGCAAATATGTATGAAATGAAAGCTAAAATCTACACGGACCATAACATTTAGGGAAAGTTTTATAAATCTTTAATAGTTCGAGTATAATGCAGTTAAATCTCTTGCTTCATAAGAAGATTGCAACCATGTTATAAGTTTAGCATTAAGCCATTCAAATCAAATTGTTTTATTCCATAGTTTCCTTGCCTTATTCTATGGAATACAACGAAGCAATACAACTCTTGAATAATACCAGAACAGGACACAGGCAACAGGCTGACAAGAATCACATTATTTGATCCTGTGTAGTGTAGTGTTTTTTTTTATTATTCCAGATTGACCATCTAGAACCAAATAGTCTTTGTCGTTGTGACTAACATGAAAAATGTCGTTTCGGGTTTTGGGATAGATACATTTTGTAGACGACAGAGACCCCGGAATACGACTGGGATTGTCGTAGTTGATTTAGTTACCGGGGTTTGTGGATAGGTAGCCATTTGATCAAGTTGTTTTCGTCAAGTTATAAGGCGTCAAGGGAGGACCTTACACTGGGCATGTTCGTGACACTACTAAGTAATGCGCGAGCTCTTTGGACTGGAACACTTGGAGTAGTGCAATATCTCTCTCAGAGACGTACATGTACCACACATGTGCACCGTAGAGGCAGACTGAACGGACTAGCATTATATACAGAGTCGCCCTCTGGGGGATTAGACCGAATATGATACCTTCTGGAGCCAGGGGATAGGAACTTTTTTCATTTGAAGGCGATATACTCGGAGCTCCTTCTTACGGTAAATCAGAGTAGTTTTTTGTCTTGCTCGTATTAATCTGTAACCGCCACGCAATCGAATATAATTTGCACCACGCAATCGCCTATAATCAAATGTAAGTGTATTTAATAGCAAAAATAGCAATGTTAATACATAAACACTATTAGAGACTAAGCTAGGGATGATGCGTCGTACTAGATATATGCCTAGTTTTGTAAGTTATTGCAAGGATCAATTGAATTATGGAATATTCGGCAACGACTAGTAACGATGTAGTAGATGTATTTTAAGTAAATTACTACAATCACATTCTTTGTTAACAGTATAGACTCCTATCAACCATTTAGTTGCTTTAGAGTAACTCATGACCAACAATAAGATTTAAATCGCACCAAGAACTTCACATCACATCACAATCTCCAGAAGTCAACATATTTGAGCGGTTATGGAATGTTTTAGAGCAGAAAGCGGAGAATATATTTCAATATCCAACATCATTGAAACAATTTTGTGGACGATTTGATAGAAAAATGGGACAATATTCGCCAATAATTGTAAATGTTTTAAAAGTAAATGGCGGCTCAACACCTTATTAAGAAATAAATATTGTGTATATGTCAGGTATTGTTTGATACTTTGTATCCGTAATATAATATTATATTATTTTGACCATCGTGTATATTAGAAACCCCCGAAATTACTTTATCGCTGACCTAGTGTAATAGGTAATCATAAGATCATATTATAAATGCCTGTATTGTGCTGCTGCTAATAAAATTGACAATCGAATAGATTACATTAATTCTTTTTTACTTTTTGATTTATTCTAAATACAGTTCTTATATTTCTAAGTAATGAAGGTGTATGTTGACTCGTAATATACTGTTTATTATTCCGTAACAGTATTTACGTGACGAACAAACTTTTTCCTTGCGGTAATCTAACATATCAGATTTTTCCTTTTAAATATGTCACCGAACTTTTTTTGCTTACCGACTTTAATACCAGAATTGTATTTTGCTGCTGGTATGGTTTCATTATACTATTGGGAACTGTTAAACAAGGAAGTTCTAAGTTTCGCGTGTAAAACTTGAGCAAAAATACGAAGTTTGATTTGGAAGTTTTGTTCTTGACTTTGCGGCGGTTGTTTTATCGATTAAACTTCCCTCGATTGTATGGGAATAGTACATCTGGCCATATAGCGAAATACATTAAAGGATATTATCTATTTTTACTTACTTGGCAGATTTACGATTTACACACTTCTAAAAGTTAGATTGTTTTGATTTTAGCCAGACCTAGTATTTACCATTTGTTGTGAAAATATTTTTCTTTTATAACATTTATTATTAAGAGTTTATAATCCGATACAATAAAACACAATCTTTTCAATAAAGCGGATTAAATAGAATGGAATAAGGCATGTGTGAAATAGGAACGAAATTTTTTTTTTTTGAGGGGCTATGTCCACAGTTATAATAGCGTTAACATATCCACTCTGATTAATATTACCAAGGTAGCAGACATCAAACTGATCCAATTTACAATAATTCCAGTGCTGGCCGTTATTGGATAGCCTCATCAACGTCGTTACTGAAAAAGTACGGAAGAATCATAGAAAAATAAAAGTTAAGAAGGCCTCCATTAAATTGGAGGCTCTAAAAACCGACAGATTTATTGTTTTTGATTTTATGCTTTGGTTTGAAATGCTATATCGTGTCTATGATTAAATTTGTTTTTCTCATATTTTTGTGTATGTATTTCGTGATATGAAGGCTTAATATAAGAAGATATAAACTTAAGCGAATCTCGAAGTTTATCATTGTTTGGAAGTACAGGAAGGTTTGTTCCTTGTATTTCAGGCCGAATGATTATTTTATCAAATTAAGAAGAGTATTGCTTAACCAAGATGCCATTCAAAATTAGAATTTAAATAGCAAATCCTTCATTACGCTTAATGTACATAAATACGAACAATATGTCAATAAACACGGTGTCAATAAACACATAATATGTGTTTATTGACACCTTAATCTTGATTTATCGAGAGGGAAAAGATAGCCATACATGTTCAAGATTTAGATTATCAGAGGTTCATTCTCATTCAATCTATATCTTCAAAAAGGATTATAAGTAAACTTTTTTCAAAAAATGTCAATAGAGCGATTTGAAAACTAAAGATTATAACATGTGCTTTTCCACGGATTCTTTTGAAACAGCCTAATCTGTGCCTCAACTAAGTAGAACAAGACCAAAAGCACCAAGAACAAAGTGTATATGTAGTAATCATTATGTTATTTGCCTTGGTGTAAGAGAAAAGTCTTTTAAAGGGCAATTTCACAAGCATTTTCATAATACATGTAGAAAAGAAAAAGTCTTCATTAATTTTAAATGAAGGAGATATAATTTACATTATATACCTTAAAAATAAACATTTCTGTATATTCCTTTTTAAAGGTCTGATATGGTTTAATTATTGATCCAATGAAAACATATTTATATTTGTTAAACGCCAGTTGTTAGATGAGAATTCTGTTTTTTGATATTATTTCGTATCCAATTGTTAAATACCATTTATATTATTATTATTAGGTAAATCTTCTCGATATAAACTATTGCGCTTTTCATGCTCTCTGTTGGTTACGAGACACATAATTTAGTCAGGACGTGATTACCTTTTATGTCTCATTATAATATGGAAACAATGAAGGAACGTTCCAAAATCCATGCTAAATAGTCACTTCTGCTTAATTTAATACTTGTGCTTCTTTATATTATATATATTTTTGGTCAAAATTAGGGTACTCCATCAAATGACCTCAAGTTCTTGACTGGACAAGCAAATCTTGCTGTTTATTGTCATTATTTTTCATCTCATAGATTAGTTGGATCTTGTATGAACGTAAACTCAAATATTGCCGCAAGCTGGCATAGATTCACTTATATAATAATTAGAAAAGTGAATTTACCGAGTAAAAAATCACCAATGTACTCTCGACATCATCTGTTCTTTGCGTATACTCAATTTCAGTCATTGCTATTGATTCTTGGCCTTTTATTCAGAGAGATGAGGCACGTTATGTTACAAACAAAGGTCGTGTTGGGGGTTTTAGGTTAATTCTACGTTTACATTATTTCAGAGAGTTGAAGCAGTAAGTTGAAAAGAATATATTTCTTTGGCTGTGCTGGAAAAAAATCATATAATAGTATAAGTTATAAAGGATTATTTTGAAATGAAATGATTTGTCTCAATTAGCATTTAATTGCGATCAACCGATCCTAATATGTTAAAGAATTAACAAAATAATATTGTATCATCAGTTGCAATAAAATAAAATTAGTAATAATGACGTTAAGAATGTATATATTTTTCAATTTATACAATAAAGACAGCTGAAATTCACAAATAGATATCTTATTACATTATATAGAATTTACAGATACCTAAAAGTTCAGAGCCATTAAACATACACCTCTGGTTAATTTGTTATAACTATAACAAATATTTATTATTACCTTCGCTATTAGTTTGAAGTATATTATATTTTCTATTTAGTATGAATATCCATTTGCTTCATGTAAATCGATAAATTAATATTAGAAAATTATAATATTTTACTAATAACTTACACCTTCATTAAACTATCTAATAAATAAGTTATTTTAACGAACTTATTGATGAATACTGTGAACGCAAATTCATCTAAAATGTTCAATCTTAACATTTGCTTGTAGCTTAGTCACTTGTAATCTGTTACTGTGATACCAGAAATAACCTAACCTTCCTTAAAATGGAGCATAATGCTTGCGATTGTAATTTGACTTCAGTAATGTTGGTAACAATCAGTGAATCTTACTAATTTAGTAAAACAATTATTTTTACTTTTTGATTCACTTTAGGTAGTCTTGTAGTGTTCTGCAGTATTATTTTATTATTTTATATAAAAGCCGCCATTAATATTGTGTGTGGTGGTATCACTGAGAGAATAATAACCAAGAATTCAAAGACAAGACAAGTTAGAAAGAATCTTGCAAAATAATGTGAGACGTGAAAGAACGTCCTAATTGAAGAACCACTAATAAACCTAGTGTGCTGCCTAGCATGTATTGTATATCGTATTGAAAATCACAAAAATATTAATTTATAACAATAATATAGGATATAGGTATATTAAGGAACCACTGATTTTTAAATATTAAATAACGTGATTGCTTTTATTTCAGTTAAAATAAAATTAGAGTTCATAACAATTCGCCATATTAAGTTAAACACCAATCCAAGCCCTGGCCGTTACGAATTTGTTAACTTCATTTTGACGTTTTATATAGCGCTCGACTTTATTCGGGCGATTCGATTTTATTTGAACCATTTCTTTCATATTGCACAGATATAAAATCAGTTTTGTGCTATTAATAGTACCAAAAGGAAAACGAAAAAATACGGAACAAACATTAATCGGAGCGAGGAGCTTAAATTTACCAGGAACCGACTAGCTTATGTCGGCTAGATATTAAAACTTTCGTGAAACTCTTATTTATATTTAATGATTAAGACACAATACATAATTTAATGTTAGGTTATGCGTAAGCTATTAATATATAATAGTTGATATTGATACTAAGTTTTTAAGCGAGAAAAGAAAGAGGTTCTATGTTCGACTATATATATATTTAATATATATATATATATATATATATATATATATATATATATATATATATATATATATATATATTTAATATATATTTAATGTATGTTCGCCGATATCGCCGTCAATTATGGACCGTTTTCAAAATGTTTTATTCGAAAGACTGCACTACCGAGGTGGTTCCATTGGAACCGAATTAGGATCTGATGGGGTTAAATTAAGTTTTTTGTTTATTTTTATTTAACTATTACAACGATTATTACGTATATATTTCATATTAAAACTCTATTTTGTGTTAAAAATTTAAGTTATATTAATTATTTTTTAAATATTTTTTAATAGTGAGTTCCTTATTTATTTTTTGAAGTCGGTTCAATTTTTTGGTTAAAGATATTTTATTTTTCTCTTTTTTGTGTTGGATATTTACTCAATAGATTCATTTCATTCATTCATTCATGGCAGTCATTTTATTAAGTATTACAATGGATAGCACAAATAAAAGTGCAGCCCATGTGCAGATTATTATTAACCTTGTTTATATATTAAACTTAATTACTTACTGGCCAAGTAACAAAAAAAGATTTCTGGTCTACTGGAGTTTCTTGTTACTAAAAATCTGATCTTGAGTGACTAGAAAATATATCAGAACGTCATTGACCTGTGTCGAGCAAGTTACATAAAAATACCTTAAAGGTCGAAAACCCTGAAAACGTTATCGAAGAATTAGAGGTGTCAGCAAAGTAACGCCTAAAAGCAAAAAATACCCTTGAAGCACAATACTCATATATAGCCTGAGGATATTAAAGGCAAAATAAAAGAAAAAGAATACCTAGAATGACTTCGAAAACCACTACCAACGATACCGAAGAAATAAAACCTTATTTAATAAATGTTCGAAAGAATGGAAGAGCTACAACAACAACTTCCAGAACTACCTATCAATAATAACACCCACAGTAGACACGATTTTTTTTTGTGGAAATAAACTGAAACAAAATAAAGCCTAGAGCTTAAATAACTCCTATTAGTGACAACAAAAGAGGGTGGACAAGATCAAATAAAACAGCCGGGCTTTTACTGACTATCCAAGTAATTTAAAACAGTCATTCTCGGATTGTGACCAAGAACACACAGTCGACATCAAAAAATACCTTAAATTAAAATGCAATGCAAATATACCTACCGCTGAAGTACGGAGAGAAATAAGAACTCCCAACGAAGGAAACCTGCACAACAGGCTACGAACTTATCGACGCAAATCTCTTGAAACATCTACCACTCAAGGGAATCATGAGCCTAGTCATAATGTTTACTGCCTGCTTTCAGTTCGAACATTTTCTAGGGCAATGGAAAATTAACCAAGCCGTAATGGTGCTCACACCAGGTATAGACCTATAAGCCTCCTACCATTAATTCGAAGCACCTAAACAACATAATCACTAATCATGACTTTGTACTCCCAGGGGATCATCGAACAATCCAACAATTATATCTAACTCTAGACTCAACAGTAAATACCCGCAAAATTGGCTGAACTAATCTGATGCGTTTTTGGATATAAATCAAGCATTTGACAAAGTCTGGCATATAAACTAAAAAAGGCGCTCCCACATACATATTTTTATATACTCCCATCCAACATCGATCAGAAGAGCTTCATCAACAAGTGTAATGATACATATTCTGTTTTTCACGAAATACGCGCGGACTGGTTTTATACTCTATTAATACTGCGGATCTTCTAAATAAGGAAGACATAATGACTTCGATCTAAGCTGAACATAATGCCCTCCCGGTGCATTCTGATCCAAAAACTGCTTCGTTCTAATTCCAATGCCATCTGAATAAAACAAGAAATGGTTTAACCAATGGATAATGAAAGCAAATCAAACCAAGTCCGCTCAAGTCACTTGCACTATGAAAAGGGAAACCTGTCTTTCTGGAAAATTATGTAACGACAACATCTCGCAAGGGGAACATGCAAAATACCTTTTGCTTGGATTGGTGTATTTACTTGAATCGTAGGTTGACTTGGCAGAAGCACATCAGGACCAAGCATAAACAAGTCGACAGCAGGCATAGTGTGAATTGGTTAACAGGTCTGCATTCTCATATAAGCAATGAGCGAAAATTATGGTATATAAATCACAACAAGCAACAGCAACATAGAAATATTCGAAAAGTTCCAGAGCAAGGCTCTAGGGAACATGCCCAATATTCTACAAAGCAAGAGCAACAGTATATCCGTATGTCGATCTCGGTGTACGAACAGTAAAGTAGAAAATAATACACTAATACATAAAGGATCACAGGAGACTTGTGCAATATATAAACCAATTGGCGTTACCGCTGAGTGATATAGGAGGACAAAAGCACGTGAGACTCATGAGTCCTACAATAATGCGCCCACAGATTGAAGCTCTCTTGTGAAAGAACCAAACAGTTTAGAAGATATACAACACTGTGACTTCTTCTGAAGCAGATTGCCATGGCACAGAACAGATAAGGGAAAATAGGCTTTAGTCATTTTCGAATAATATTTAAACTATAGCAGTTTTAGTTTTTGTTTATAAAATAAATTAAACCTTGCCAATATTTGATCTTAAATTTTTGATAAATGTTAAACTTTTTAACACTTTGTTAAAACTTATAAAATAACTATAACTACTATAAAACTAGTAAAATACTAAACTATCACGTATAGTATAAATATTATATGTGTAATATATAGTATAAAGCGTTCTGTCGTACATATACCTCATTACAATTCGAGCCTTTTGTTTCAAACATTTTTAATTTTGTTTCAAAACATTTATTTTTGCAGAACTAACATTTATGTTTAGCGTCCATCATCTAAATCAGCCATCATACACACTCTTTAGCAGTTAGCTAATTAGACGCAAAAAAAACTTAACAAATATCTTTCTCCTATATTTGGTACAGTATACAGTTAGTTCTCCAATTCAAAAAATATTTGCGAGAGAAATCATCAGACGCAAGAAAATGTTGATATGTAATACTGAATGGGTAAATTAATTTTTGTCAACGGCAACATATTTCGAATATACTTAAATAACATTAATATATATAGTATTGTTACTTTTATTACTTATCTTTTCCCACATATATAGCTAATACTTAAAAAATATCTATTATATTCATTATTTAATTGTACTTTATCATCATTTTATAGTAAATGCTAAAAGCATCGAAATTGACAGAAATTGTTCACCACAAGTTTCATTAACCAAATGATTTCGTTCAACGTTATTTCTTTTTATTGATGTATTAAAGCAAGGATTGTCCCTAATGTTCCTTTGTTCTGAAATGCATGTTAATATCTCTATATACTAAAGTTATATGACATAAAATAATATATGAAAATGTGATAGGAAGATAATGTAGTAGTAATTAAAGTCTTTTATACCTCCAAGTTAATACCGAATTATTTGCTGCGTTATTACTGCAATAGGTATTTCTGTATACATATATATATATATATATATATATATATATATATATATATATATATATATATATATATATATATATATATATATATATATATATATATATAATGATATATATATATATATATATATAAAACTAAGAACAATGGCATGAATTAATAATGAATACGCTTTTAAGAAGAATTTTTTAAAATATTTTATACATTTTCGTAAATATGATCCTTTACTCCTTAAGAAACACCGTGAATCACTAACAACTTCCTCGTGAAAATCGATATTTTCTATTCAGAGCACTTTAGGCACTCCATGTTTTATATTTTATTTTTATTTTAAAGTCAAAATATTTTATTTTATAGATATTTCCACTATCCTAAAATGTCATTGAAATTGGCTACACGTTTAATTATTTAGAATCTAAATTAGATTGTAATATATTATTTATAAATATTGTTGAACATTTTATTTGTTTTATGATAAATGTATCTGAATATGAGTGTCATTATTTATACTACCTTAGTATTATTGGAACATATACCTATTATTATTGAGAAAACATTTCCGGGCTAATTACAGAGCTGAAATACTTAGTTTTCTATCCGTTTTATTGATTAGTTGTATGGCATAGAAGGACAACCCCTATTTATATTTTTTTTATATTTATTTTTGAACCGTAACTTATACTTCGGGATACGGAATTAGGTTGCTTGTGATCTGAAGTAATATCACAGTTATTAGGGTTTTTCTTGTTGCCTTAACATATATAATATATAACATATATAATATATAATATGTAACATATATATATATATATATATATATATATATATATATATATATATATATATATATATTGTGACAACTACGACGGTAATATACGGTTACCATCACAATATGAATATGACATGAAAATAACATTTAATAAAATGTAATAATATAAAATTAACAGAGTAAAAATGGTCACAACTAATCACATACAATATAGGTCAACTGAAAAGCCCGACACATAGATAGCGCTACCATATATAAATCCATATATTTTTTAGCTAGCTCTAACCCTGCAAAGATGCGTGTATAATGACAACTGTCGAAACATTACGTTGTGAATTATAACATTTTGAGTGAAGCAACTTTTGTTGTGAAAAAATGGATAAAAAGGAATTTACTGTGTTGATAAAATATTGCTTTTTGAAGGGAAAAATACAGTTCAAGCAAAAAATTGGCTTGTTGCCGAGTTTCGGGACACTGCCCCTGGAAAATCAACCATCAAGCATTGGTAAGCTAAGTTTAGACGTGCTGAAATGAGCACCGAAAACGCTGAACGCAGTGGATGACCAAAAGAAGTTGTTACCGACGAAAACATTTAAAAAATCCACAAAATTATTTTGAATGACCGTAAATTGAAATTGAATGAAATAGCAGACACTCTAAAGATATCGACTGAACATGTACACCATATCATTCACGAATATTTGGGTATGAGAAAGCTCTGTGCAAACTGAATAGTTGACTAGTTGATGATTCGGAGAAGTGTTTGAAGATGATCAAGTGTAAGAAACCGAGTTTTTGCATCGATATTTGACAATATATGAAACATGGCTCCATCATTTTACTCTAAAGTCCAATTGACAGTCATCCGAGTGGACTACACACGATGGACCCGCTCCAAAGCGTGGGAAAACGCAACAGTCGGCTGGCTAGGTTATGGCGTCTGTATTTTGGGATGCGCATGGAGTAATTTTCATCGACTACCTTTAAAAAGGAAGGACCATCAGCAACGACTATTGCATAGCATTATTGGACCGTTTGAAGGTCTAAATTGCCGAAACACGGCCGCATTTGAAAAAAGGAAAGTGCCGCTTCACCAAGACAATGCACCGTGTTACAAAGTCAATGAAAACGATGGCAAACATCCATGTATTGAGGTTCAAATTACTTCCTCATCCGCCGTACACTCCAGATCTGGTCACTAGCGACTATTTCCTGTTCTCAGATCTCAAAAGAATGCTCGTTAGGAAGAGATTTTCGTCGAATGAAGAGGTGATCGCCGAAACTGAGGCCTATTTTGAAGCAAAGGACAAATCGTACTATAAAAATGGTATCGAAACGTTGGAGGTTCGCTATAATCAGTGTATCACCGTTGAAGGGATTTATGTTGAATAAAAAAATCTAATTTTACCAAAAAAAATGTGTTTACTATGGTAGGCTAAGAACTTTTCAATTGACCTGTTATGTATATAGAGATTTATACAAGGTATAAAAAATATATTTATTATTTAGCTATTGCGATGAACAGTAGTTGTATATGGGTTGTATTATGATCACTATATGAATATAAACATAAAATAACGTGTAAGCAAATCTATTAATATAAAAATGTCGGAGAAAAATGGATTCGTATAGCAAAATTTGTGGTCAGATATCATGTTGTAGATTAAAGAATTTCAAGGAATCTAAGGAGATTAGGTAGATTTTCCGAGATGAACATGTCAGATACAATGTGGGAAGTTCAGTTCGGTTCTCAATGTGATCAAGGAGTTACATTCAAAGAGTATATGGTATAATGAATATAGAGAACCACAGTGATAGTGTTGAGGAGGGCGGTCACCCCTCAGTAGATGCAATGGGTGAATATGCAATGTCCCTCTCATAAGTCGGCTAAAGATAACTTGGCAGGATCCAGATTTGGATAGAAGAATAATGGAGAAAAAATCTTGATTTATTAACGATAATTTGATGCTATCTTCTACTGCAGTTGAAATTGAGTCATTATACGTGAGGTCAACCATTTTGTTTCCCTTATTGTTGGGAATCCAGGCAAGAGAGATCTTCCTAGTATGGTCAGCAATTCTTTAATGTGAAGTTAGCTATATATAGATATGTAGCAATCACCCTTTGTATGACACAGCATTCAGCTTGATATATATATATATATATATATATATATATATATATATATATATATATATATATATATACTAATTGATATACTGCATTACTACTACATAAACTAAATCATTTGACCATTATCATCTATTATATTTTAATTAAAAAAAAATTATGGTTCTATTAATAAAATATATTTTTTCGAGATACTATAATTTCTCTCATTTGTTCCAAACTTTAAGGATTGGTTCGGTATAGCATAAAAACATTCATTTATTAAATTTAATTAAACAGGTAAAAAAGAAAATTTGTTAAAATTAGTATTAAAATTGCTGAAACTTTAATTATGTGTACTAATGAATATTTGGTTTTCGAGATTCGCGTTCCCATTTATGTGCCAGAAAATTTATTTCCATTAAGCCCGAATATAATAGAAAATTATGGAATTTATAACATAAAATAAAACGTGCCACTTTGTAAAAAGGTCCAATATGTCAATAATTTAATATCCAAAAACAAATGTGCAATAAAGTATAATTAAATTTTATTACATTACAGTCAGTGCATTTCAAAGAAATGTTAGCGAAAATATATTTATATTTATAAATATCAATATATATTAAAGTTGAAATATAAATACGATCACCAGTTGAAAAGGAATATCACCCTGTGTGATGGTGGTACCAGTTACAATACGTAACCACTTCGTCTTGAAGAAAATCTCCATCATCGCAGCTCACCTTGTACAGCGTTACTATTATAATTGTTCAAACATTATTTGTGAGTATTTTTGTCCACCCTTTTTAATTCCAATCAAAAGATTTCACCATTCAGCTACTTTAATCCGTTTTTGTGAGTATGCTCTCTAAACTACCAGCTTGTGCTGAAAATCTGGTAGATTAGGTAGTATGATGATAATCCAAAAATACACCATTTTATAAGCTTAGGTCGATGACTCAACTTGTATTATTTGGATGCATTTTTAACTGAAATCAAAATAAGAGACGGTATTTAGTGCTTAGAATTCGACCAAGAAGGTAATTCATTCATGGTGTTATTATAACGTTTTAAATCAGATGGATATAAAACGTAATGACAAAATATAACTTGGACTAAAAAAATAATCTAAAAAAACTAACGCTACAAAAATAAATGATGTTATACTTTAATTTCATTTTCATCAGTTGTTCCTAGGACTCATTGCTCCTGAACTTTTTGTTTCCTGAGTGAAAAAAAGGTACTTAATATTTAGAAGTTACTTGAAGTTATGAAATTCTAAACAAATATTTTGCTGTGCTTTTTACCAATCGACAAAACATAATGAATATATATATATATATATATATATATATATATATATATATATATATATATATATATATATCTATATATATATATATATATATATATATATATATATATATATATATATATACTAGCTGACCCGACAGACTTCGTCCTGTCAAAAAGATTTGTAATGTGGCAGTTTTTGTGCCTACGTATTTTAAAAAATTCTCCTGAACAGAACCATCACCCTGGTGATAGGGCGTTGTGAATAAAAAATAATTAAATAAAACATATATAAGGATTTAAAAGTAAGTAATCGCTTTATTGTTAATCATGTGAATCATAAATATTATTATTATTATCATTGTAGTGCTTTACGGTATACGATGTTTTTTGTTTGATTACCTGGCGCATAGATAAACAAATCTGATGGTTTTCCAACACGGGAACAGGCAACATACAATTGACCATGTGAGAAACATGGGTTTTCTAGATTAATACCACAAACACTTAATGATTGCCCCTGGGACTTGTTTATAGTCATAGCAAAAGCAAGCCGCACTGGAAACTGTAGTCGTTTAAACTCAAATGGCACATCAGTCGGAATCATTGGGATGCGCGGTAACATCTTCTCCTTTATACTTTCCTTTGAGTATAGTTGCTTCTATCACATTGTTTAGTAATTTTTTTATCGCTAACCGTGTACCGTTGCAAAGACGCGGTTGGTTGATATTTCGCAACATTATAACCACCGATCCAACCTTTAATTGAAGATTGTGAGGTGGCAATCCTGGCAAATCCAGCGAGTTTAAAAATTCCAGTGGATAGTTGACTACATCATCTTGATTAGTAGCCGAATCAACTGATTTATATATCCTCAATTCGCCTGTAATTTGATCTTGAATTTTGAAATTTAATTCATTTACATCTATGTTTTTTGCAGCCAGTATAGCTCGTTCGCTCAACCAATCATGGTTTCTGTAATTTTGAGAAACATCTGGAAACACCTTCTGAATAAGTTCATATTTTGATCGAGTTAACTGACAAAAACTTTGAGGAAAGTTAATGCAGCCAGTCAACATGTCTATAGGAAATTTGCCATTACCAATGTCAATGAGTTGTTTAGAGAATATGTTTCCAGATTGGTCATTTTGCAACTCGACACACATATTCTTGCTTAAATGAAGTACTTTGACATGTTTCCACAAATTGGAGGACTTTAGACATGCATTGAGTTCATCAGCTGGCGTTGATCGTGGAATCACTGGCAATGTTTGACGAAAATCTCCTCCTAATAAAATCATTGCACCACCAAATCGGTTATTATTGCTACGTAGATCTTTTAAGGTTCTGTCTAAAGCCTCCAAAGATTTTTTATGTGCCATCGTGCATTCATCCCAAACAATCAATTTACATTGCTGCAAAACCTTTGCCATTGCAGAGTTCTTCGAAACGTTGCAGGTTGGAGTTTCATTGCTTTGTATAATTAATGGCAATTTTAGTGCTGAATGGGCTGTTCGACCACCTTCAAGCAAAGTTGCTGCGATTCCCGACGAAGCGAGTGCAAGTGCAATTTTATTTTGTGAGCGAATTGTTGCTAATATTAATGAAATCAAAAAAGTTTTTCCTGTACCACCAGGTGCATCTAAGAAGTAAATCCCTCCAGTTTGATCATTTGTTACTTTCATAAGAGTTTCAAATACATACTTCTGTTGTTCATTTAACAGTGGAAGATTTGTTTGAATTAATTCTTTCAAAGCGTTGAGATCATACAGTCTTTCTCGATGCAACTCTTGGTTAAAAGCGTCATGCATTGGACGATTGGGCGCGGTCAGGCCTAATTGAATTAATAGTTTGTTTGACATTATCAAGCACATGTCCTCAATTGAAATCAATGCTTCATTGTAAATTTCTTCACTGATTTGTATATTTGGATTTCCCATTCTATTCCGTATTTGATACAAAATATCATCACACATATAATCTTTGTACTTGATCCACAAATCAATTGGGTTTGATGGGAAGCATGTAGATATGATTATAGAAAACAATGTTCGTATTTGATGAGCGTGTGATGATATTACAGCATCATTGAGAGTTTGATCCCAATGAGCGTCATTTTCAAGCAATTGCAAACGTTGACAGGCTTCTCTGTAGGATCCACACAATTCACCATCAACAGTTCGTAACTGTTGGAATGATGTTGGGCCACGTACATTGACTAATAGCAGTCGTAAATAAAAACATTCATCATTGCTTGGATGTACTGAATAAATCCGGCCAATCTCATCGGTGGAATATACATCTGTATATCCTGGAACTGGTTTTCCTTGTTTCCATCGTATAAATCTCCTTGAGGATTGATTCCAGGTATAATATTTTGGCATTTCAGAATATAGCAATGTTTGTGCGAAATCATCGTTTTGGCATGTCTCAAAAAAACTGGTTAATGTAGTAGATGGTGGCAGAGCAGCTCTTTGTACTGCGTTCTGTGCTGTAAAATACACTCTTTGTCCATATTCTAAATACACAGCTAAGTGAACAACAGAAGGGTGTCTCTCATGAATAGGAAAAGAAAATATTCGCCAAACTGCTTCATTACTACTGACATAGCGGCCCATTTGGTATTGGGTAACTTCATCATTAGAATTCTCTGCACCAATTCCAATCACAGCCATATCACTCCCTTTGGTTACATATTTGCAAATGTATTTAATCGATTTCACTGAATGGCAAGATTCAAAGTTGATGTGTGCTTTGAATGTCTTTGATAAAATGGGTGAATATGGAACAATCCAACGATTATCTATTTCAATATCTTGTTGATTTAATTTGACAATTGTTGATTTTCCATTGTCTGCTGTTGATCTGCGACGATACAATGGATAACCGTCATTACCAGTAATTGTTTCCGATATTAATGTCCGTGGATATCGTTTTGAACATTTGCCATCCATCATACATGGTGAATTTTGATTAAGAGTTCCACAGGGACCATGTATCATGTTTTTGATAACTACCTCATGCAATCCAGGATCTACTTGTACATTAGGGATTTCAGCTGATATCACTGCATCAATTCATTTGGCCTTATCTTTTCAACCAACCAAATCAAAATGTGTGTATGTGGCAATCCTCGTTTCTGCCACTCCACAGAATACATCCAGCAGCGTATCTCACCAAACACATTATGTTTTACGATGAAATTCATTTTTTTCAAAGATTTCAACTTTTGTCTAAAGACTCTGGCTGTAATATCATGACGATCAATGGGTGATTGCCCAGGGAATAACTCCTGCTTAATTTCTATCCATTGCGGATTGCATGTAAATGTGATGAACAAATCTGCTGTACCATAATGAAGAACATACGACATGGCATCTTGAGCATATTCGTGCATATGCCGAGAGCTTCCGATGTATGTTGCTGGAAGAATAGTCATCCGACCGACATTCTGTGTATTTCCATCAGTATTAATCGCATCTCGAAGGTGAATATACTCTTCAGATCGGAGTTTGGTTTGATTCAACCTGATGAATGTTAATCTCTCCGTTTCAATTTTAACATACATGTCAACAACATATTTGTGATATAATCGCCGACATTTCAATAGGTGATTATCTTCATTTTCCCGAATCATTAGGCGGTATGAATAATAGTTCATTGAACTAACTTTTTTGTTGGTTTCAGAACCTGTAAATAGATTTTGTTTTAATAACATTCAAATATAAAATTAAAATACATAATATAGTGACTGAGATATTATCGCCATAGCTAAACTAATATTTTAGTTACCTGTAATGGGATTTATCATTTTTATTGATAAATCGTAGCCATCTTCACCTTGCCAAAATATAATGGGATATTGCAGTGCATCATATGAGCGGTGTGTTTCCTTTATACGTTGTAATTGATCATTCCGACGATGTAAAACAATATCACGGGATTCCAAGTTTTCTCCAACTACAACGATAGCAACTTCATCAACAGTTGGTGCATTAAAACGTCATGTATGTTGACCTGCAGGTGTTTTATCAGCTCTGATTACAATTTTGTTATTATCGGATGGCATCAGATCCAGGGCAGTTTTAAACAATATAATCAATTGATTGTGTTGATGAAATAAAATTTGTAATTGTTCTACAATAGACCTCTTTACTAAATTGTTATGTGCACAACGCAGATCAATTTCTTGTGGTGAATTGCCCATAAAATAAATTTGCAGGAATTTGTTGTCGCTATCTGACACTGGTAACAGTGAACCTGCTCTGTGATATATTTGCCCTTGTATCTGTAAATAAAAAAAAATATTATGGTGTGGTATAAATTAATGGATTGTCAGTGATCAAACTTAAATAATATTTGATCTTAAAAAGCATATATTTAGTTTTAACTAATATCTATCAAATATAAAATATAATAAAAGTGTCACTGAAACTGAATCACCATATAATATGGTGACTAAGTGATATATTTCGTAATGATTAAGAAATTGAAGATTAGTAACACATCTTAACTTTGGTGACAGAAAATTTTGTTCGCTAAAATAATTATGAGTAACTGCTATAATACATACCTTGAAAGTTGGCATAAAATTTTCCCGAACTACATTTGTTGCACCAAATGAAGTCATTTGAATGCAATTGTTATATTGTTGGATATGTGTCAAAAAGTGTATTCCTGAAACCAATGAGTACAATGGTTCTGGTGGTGGATCCAATGGTATCAATTTCACTTTACCATTTGCGCAACACAATCCATTGGCTTCGTTTTTGTATTTTAATGCCTTACAGTGTGAGCAAACCAAGTTCATAGAACCAATAACAACACATTGGTACTTACTGTAGTCAATTGACACATCGTAACTGAAAGCAGCTCGATTCAAACTTGCGCGATTATTAGTTGAATGTCGCGCTCGCGCTTCACGCGTTTGTGATATCCGAATTCTTTCACGTTCATTTCCGTCGTCACGTTCTTGTGCAGTACGATTAGATCGGTAATTAGCTTGGTTTATAGCATTTCTGGTTCTTCTACCTAAATTGCTTCGTCTTATAGGCATATCAAAGATAAAGTATTTTTTCACTAATCACGAACTAAACAAACACTAACTAACTAAACACTCATCAGTTGACAATTCATCTGTCATCTGTCAAAAGTCATCTGTAACAGACAACTTTTTTAAATTTGATATGACTTGAACTCAAATCCTTTTAAGCCGTACGAATTGTTTTATTTATTTAAAATTTGGATATTAAAAATAATAAAATACTGTTGGTAACGCGATTTTTGTTTGACTGATGTAATGACGTGGAAACTGATGCATTTTATCTCGCGTGCCGAAACTAATACAAATGAAACGCGAGTTTCGGAACGCGACATTAAACTCCTCCAACTATGTATTCTGTGCTCCAACGCACACACGCACATTGTTTTGATAGATATGATCTTTGACGTTAGGAACACACCTACATTGCTTAGACAACAGTGAGTGCTTGTAATTTAATATGAACTTTATACCATAGCAATAAAGCTCAAATTGACTACGTTTTAGTTACAAATCATTTGTATGGGAAAAAGAAAAGGGCTATTTTTAGGGTTTTTCCAGCAATAATTCTGATTTTTCTCGCCGTAAAAACCATCCTTGAACTTCAACGAACATTTTAAAAAAAGATTTGGCCAAATTGGTCCAGGCGTTGTTGAGTTATGCGCTTACCAACACATTTTGCGATTCATTTTTATATATAAGATATATATATATATATATATATATATATATATATATATATATATATATATATATATATATATATAATAAAATACATCCTTATCTAATTCTTTGGCAATAAATTTACCATAAAACACGTACAGTATTATTTTAAAATTTCTCCGGCTGGCACTTTTCCAGAGGCGGTGGCAAGCTTTTTCTCGTTAAGGAAAATATTTTATCGATAACGACCAACTTTAAACGATTTCCTTCTTTCTGCTAATATTGCCGATAAGTGTTGACATTATTTAAGTTTCCGCACAAGGTAAATGTCAGGCCGAATGGCAATTCAAATTTTTTAAACAGGAATTATGATTTATCACCACACATTAATATATTTTCACCTTAACATGTGTTATATACAAATTTAAAGCTCGTCTAAAGTACGCTTACGTTTAGTAAGTAAATTTATTATACAAGAAAAAATGAGTGGTATAACGTACTTGGAAATATGGTAGAAGGTTTCAGGGTAATAAATTCCTTTTGATTTGAAGTAAAAATATGATCAGAATACATATAAGCATCTAATAATACAATTGAAACCTTCAAAAATTGAATGAATCAATGAATTTGAAAATAAGAAAGTTTTTTCAGTCGCATTCGAATGTTTTCTTTTTCATTTTTAGTGATTGGCGATATATACTTTCAGGGCGGCTTTCTGATATCTAAAAATTTAGAAAATATTATTTCACTTCAGTGTCAGTACCCTTATAAATGAGATGTCTAGGTCTAGTACATTATTTGACGATTAATCCACAAATAAATAGGCAAAAATAATGGAGCTTCGCCTTTCCTCGTATCGAACGTTATCGTACTAAATAAACTACTCCAAGAAAATTAATATTAGGTCAATTCAACAAATTGGACAATGCATTATTGCGACAAAACATCCTCTCCCATGACAACGCTCGAGATTATAGAAAATATTTTAATTCACAAATATTTACTTGATTTGAAGTAAAAGTTTGATCAGAATACATGTAGCATCTAGTAATACAATTCAAACCCTTAAAATTTGATTAAAACATCTTTTTTAATAATCACTGGATTCATATTAATTATAGGGAAGCCTTAATCTAACTACCTCATAAGTTAGATATAACTGAAAATTTTGCTTAAATTGCGACCTCCATAATCCCCCGATATATAAAATCGAGCTGTTCTAAATAAATTCATAATTCGCATTTCTAAAGTATAGTAGTATAAGTATTGACAAGACAAAAATCAAATTAGGAACAAGGACAAGAACAAAAATAAATATTTGTTTGCTTGGTCCCTTTATATCTGATTTATATATAAGCTGTTTTTTTTTCCAATAGAATTGTTTTGTTTTTATGTGTTGGACATAAGTTTTTCATCATAATTTTAGTTTTTGTAAAGAATTATATTTGCACAAAAAATGCATTCATTCATTAATTCTTTGTGTACTTTGAAGCTATGAAACTAAAGCTTACTAATTTCTTCAGGAAATAGATAGCACATATTGCCAAATCAAATATTTTTCATATTATGTCATACTTGTACATGTATCGCCAATGGAATTAGCGACATATTCATTTATTTTGAAAGTATATTGAAGAAAATCACACTATATCTATTAAATTGATGTCAGCTTACAGTAAGTTAAACTATTTATTTCATGTCTTATGCTGGTAATCGTAAATATCAAGTCAATATCGTCAATTAATTTAATCCTCATTACAGAAACTAACTCTTATTTGAAGCAACTAATTAAGATATTATATGTCTTGTGTAAGTTATCATGTGGAAACTTCGACGTTTCACAAAATAGATTACTTCAAAGCCAAAGCCGTTCAAATATCTATTACGTCACGTTTTCAGGGTGTTTATCCGTAATTACCTAAAAAATGTTATATTCCAGTGTATTTGAATGCCCGAAATTATTTAAAGACAAAGTAAATACAAAAATTCGACCATACCATAACATAAAATGTCTGAATAAAATTATTAACGAACTAGTTCCATAATACGAAACATATATGAATCATAATATATTCACAATATATACGGAAAATATACCCTGTGAAGTATAAATTAATTAGCTAACAAATAATAAACACAAAATCACCTATTAACCTATAATATTGAAAATTATATTATAGCATAGGTCAGCATATTTTTTTTAAACACTTTACATATTAATTAAAAAAGTTAATGAATATGTAAAAATGAGTTGATAATTGCATACATATAAACGTTTTTACTCTATAATATTGATAGTAGGAACTCACAATATTATATAACTTTGTTTATATCAACTAGAGAATAAAATTATTCTATATTCAAACTGGCTTATATAAGTTTTATGAAAAACTCTAGGTCCGGCCGAATAATTCATAACCTAATATCAGCTTACCTCTTGAGACAGTTTCTCTACCACCAGGGTGAGATTAATACTGGAAGTTTCGCTATAATATACGGTGTATCCCCATGAACTGCCGCACCATTTTCCCCCAGGTGCAGGACGATTTGCTTCCTTTATAGAAATGTATCCATTCGGGCAGCCCGTGGTCGTAAACGATTCAAAACTTCCAACAGAGAATGACTCGAAAGATATCTGAAAATAAAAGAAAATATTTGAATAATTTTGTTAAAACCTTTATAAAAACGTTAAAATTATTAAACACAAAATAATACCTTAGATATAAACTATTTCTAGATTTATTTACCGATTAGATTTATTTAATCATAATATCGCTAAATATAAAGATATAGAATATTAAGTTAAATGGGCTAATCGAAGCCATTTTCCCACTAAGCTTTGATCTGTATTATATAAGTATTGATTGACTAATTTTATAGGACATCTGATGTTCTATTGTTTTTCTTTATTTTTGTGAATAATTTTTAAAAATTTAAAATCAGTTGTTATGACGTCATTTATACGAGTATGTCGTTTAAAATAAAAATGATGTGTTTAAGTGTAAAAATTAAACTAATGTGAAGATCCAATCGAGTGCTTTATTTTTAAAAGAGTCGCGGTTTAGCTCAAAGCACAAGAAGGTGTTACTTTTTAGCCTTCAGATCGGACAGTCATAAAACCAAATGTGGAAGAACATTGTTTAACCAAGAAACCCCTAATTTTAATTTAAATAACAACTTTTTCAATAACGCCGATATACATTGAATGAATGAATTAAAATAAAAAACACGTGTTTATTCACAGAACCTTAACATTAGCCTATCGAAAAGGAAAACTTGTTCAATGACCACCAGTTCAATAATGGAATCAGTAGAAGTTTAAGCTGTTTCTCTATAATTTCTTTTGAAACAGGCGATTTGTGCATTCAGCTCGTAGGTAGAAACAGACAGAACACCAAAAAGACCAAGAACTACTAGGAGTATTATTCTGCGATTGTTGTTATATTATGTTATCTAAATGTTATTTAACGGTGCTAGGAAGTGAATTACACTATGTCCTGATTTTTAATATTACAATTATAATTTATATAAAATATCTAATTTGACTGAAAATCTCAACTATATTTTATATCAAGAATGGTAGCATTTTTAAATGAATTAATTGTCTTCTTAATAAGAGTCTTCTTAATAGGATATTTCAATAAGAAAAATAAAACCGTTGTATGTTCTTGTAGGTGAGAATAGTCAAAGGACTTTGAAACTCAAATTTTATGCATATTTTCATATTAAATCTTGCAAAAAGGGAAACAATTTCGCATTAATGTTAAATGGAGTAAATATGATTTATACTTGTATAACCACATATACGTTATTTTTACAGATAACGTTATTATAACATTATATTACACCATATTATATAATATTTAATGTCTTAAATAATAAAATTTCAGTATATTGGCATTTCAATATATATATATATATATATATATATATATATATATATATTATATTATTGGACCAAGAAAACTTTTTCTTCTCTGTTAAATACAGTTTAACGTGGGCTCCGAACCACTGTCCTTGGCATTAAGCCTCCCGACTGGCGAGTGACCAACTTAAAAATGTTATCCCAGAAGATATCCGGTCTTACCCAGCCTGATTACTGGTTACTTTTGCCTAGGACAGTCATGAATATTAAACAAACACAAACATAAATTTACGGCCATATCCCAACAGGAATCGAACCCGCGACTATCGCAACAGTAGTTGGACCGTTCTGTTACATTTACTACTGCGCCACCAAGCCGGCAGGAACAGTTCTGTCAAAAGTTATATAATGTGGCAATCTCACAAAGCTATCATTTCTGGTTAAGTTTTGGTAATTAGCTTAGTAGGTTAATAGATAAGCTTACTTCACTCTATATTAAATTAAAATAGATACTTCAGGTCTATTTTAACCGACCTCAAAGAAGGAGGAGGTTCTATGTTTGGCTTTATATATTTGTTTTAATGTATGTTCGCCGATTTCTCCGTCAATTATCGACCGATATTCAAAATTATTTTTTTATGTACTTATTTTATTTTAAAACGTTTTTGTTTTTTGTTAAAAATCTAAGTTTTATTATATTTTTATTTTCAAGGTGTTCCTTATTTATTTTTCGAAGTCGGTTCAATTTTTTTGTAAAAAATATTTTATGCAGTAATGGTTTGACCAGAAGAGCTTTAAATAGTATACAGTCATAAATAAGTAATTTGGAAAACAAAAAACATATTAATGTATTTCAGAGTAGTTAAGTGTTTACACAAGTCCGCTTTCTAGTTCGTACACTGTAAAACTATATAAAATTTTGTTAAATGATATTTTCATTGTAATTTTTATGGTAAACGATATTTTTGTTTGATTACCTGGCGCCTAAACTGACAAAACTTTCCAACATGGGAACACGGGTTTTCACTACTAATACCGCAAACACTCAATAACTTTCCCTGGGATGTATTTATAGTTATAGCGAATGCTAGCCGCATTGCAAACTGTAGTCGTGTACGGACACGACTGGAACAGCCGATGGTAAACAGTAAGAAAATCAGTGGGACCGAAGATACCTACTGAAAATCTCGATTGAAACAGTCACTACTAAAAAGTAGTCAATTACTGAACAGTCGATAGTCAATTTCAGTCCAAAGTTCCCAACGCTATTAAAATTACATTTCACTACTCTATATTATCTTCCTGAATTTTTTTTTAATTTTTACGCCATGGTCTATTAAAATAAAAAAGGTTAAAATACAATAATAATTTAAGTTTACTTCCTAGTCAGCGTGGTTATAATCTGTAAACAAATTTTTTATAATTAAAGAATATCTCATAGATATCACTAAAAATTACAATCTAAATAATTTTATTCTCGTTTAGTGAGTAATATTATGCAGCTCTAAATTACTAAAAAAAAAACTAAATATTTTCGCATTTGTTAGGCTGCTCGTGGCTTAGCCTTTGAACTAACACGTTTTAAAAGTTTTTTAAGTTGCATTCGACTGATTTTTTTTCTCTTTTTTAGTAAATAACGATATATATTTTCAAGATGGCTTTCCTATATCTAAAAATACAGAAAACATTATTTCACTTCAGTGCCAGAACACTTATAAAGCAGATATAAAGAGCTAATAGACTATTTGACGATCAATTGATAAATAAATAGACAGAAATAATGAATCTCCGCCTTTCCTCGTGTAGACCGTTTACTAAATAAACTACTGCAAGAAAATAAAAACGGCAAGTTTCAAATATGCTAATTTATAGACTGTTATAGTCTAATAATAGAATTGTTAAATAAAACTGTTGTTAATACTGAACATATACGATTCTTTTATGAAATATTCAGTCAACCTGAACATCTATGCATGACTTGTATAGTCCATAAAAATGTATACACTTTTACTCTTTAGCGTACAAAGAATAGCATAACTATATAATTCAATTGTTTACGCTTAAAAAAGCTAAAACTCGTGAGATTCCTTAGAAACCGAACATGCAATGGACTTCAAATATCCCATGGTTCGTTGGGAATGAGAAAAAATTCCTAAGTTATATGCTTTTAAATTCACTATTAAATACGGATGTTTGGGGTTGCTTATAGAAAATAGTTAAAAATCTAATATTTCTGTTACACTAGTTACCGGGTTGGTTAAGAAATAATGAATGTCTTCTGTAATAGTCTCTAAGTTGGTTACTGGCCAGTCGGCAGACGTAATGCCGAATACCGCCATTTACATCTGCATTTAACAGTGTAATTCAACCCAGATAAACTCTGATTGGTAAAAAGAAAAAGAATACTTTAAAATAATGGATTAGAGATAAAAAATCGTTGTACGTTTTTTGCACGAAGCAAATTTATACACATAAACTCCAATGATATATGAATGAATGAATGAATGAATGACAAATGAATTTTTGATAAAAAAAAATACGTTAAAACAATGTTTTGCCGGTAAATAACCCGTAATTATAATATTTTAAAGAATTTTGCAGACGTTTGCAGACAAACGGACAACTTTTGCAGGTTCTTTCAATTACATGATAGAACTTCTCTAACAGCATTCTATATTTTTTAAACAGAATAAAATGAGAAGGATAATATTCTCTGATTGTAAAACGAATTTACAACTTTTACGACATTGCAAATGTAACAACAAAAACGACAAACACATATTGACACACGTGTCACTACTGTTTTGAGTTGTATATTTATATTTTTTCAGAACTACAAAAAATTGACTGTACAAAACTAAGACAGTCTTACCCATCCGAAATAGAACGCAGCTTTGATTATTTCAGTCTTATCACAAATCAATTATGTAGTAAAATTATATATGAAAAGAAGACATTTTCTATGCTTATTTCGTTGATTGTTTGTTATAGTCTTATCCCACTGAAATCAGTTATGACACCTCCCGCTTGCCTTGCCTTATAAATAACTATAAAATAACTAAAATTAGTAGATAGGTAAGCTAAACACGTGAAGTCATTGCTGAACGTGTTCTGAATCTGTTTCTTGCTAAAGACGACGCTGCTTTTATTTCAAAGTTCCATTTTAACTTACTTTAGACGTCGTATTCTTTCTTATTAAATTTTGCAGCAGAACTTATTTCATATTAATTTTACCTAAAATTACCATTGTTTATTTCCAAGCTAATGTTTCAATAATAATACTAATAATTTTTAATAATAAGTTTGTCATAGAATTATTGACTATTATAATTTATAACATAACCGATTAGTACCAAGCGAAATCGAATTTTATCAGTTATCAGCTGAATGAGTCAGCTACTTGTTCCGACGCATCCGAAAACATTCCACATAATTTTTTTAGTTACGGTAAAGTGAGAAACAAAAATCCCCTACGTTATAATTTGCACTATATATTCGACATCACCTATGACCTTTAGCTCTTTTATTGGAATATGATGCCTGTTTGAAGACTGAAGCATTTTCCGGAATATCTTAAAATTGCTCGAATAATTATGTTTAAAAAACCTGACAAACCGTCAGAACAAGCTAAATCTTACAGGCCTATTTCGCCATTTATAGAAATACCAGATTTCCAGTTTGGATTACGAAATCAGTCCTCGCAAATCGACAAAGTGCACAGAGTAACAGCGGTTATTGAAAATTCATTCGAAGGAAAGAAATACTGCCCTGCAATATTCCTAGACGTATCACAAGCTTTTGATCGGGTATTGAATTTGGGATTATATACAAAATGAGCTAATTGCTGCCGCGTTATTACTATGGACTACTAAAATCATATATTTTAGAAAGAAAATTCAATCTCGCATAAAGGAGAATTCTCAACACTTATACCTATTTCGGCTGGAGTTCCACAGGATAGTCATGCAAACATCATGATAGTAAACTAAGTAGTAAAAGTCCAAAAATAGTTGAAAAATATATATTTTTAAGCATTATATTTTTAGCAGTTACAACAAATTGTCGAAGATGATATTGAAAAGTATGTTTACTGAGAAATTATATTGATATTCGAAAAGTTCATAGTCGTATTAGCAATAATATTTTAAAATAAAAATCATATGACTATTCACAAGAACAGAATTTTCTATTATTTTATGTTCCATGTTCTACTAAGAAATTTTATGAATTTGATCGCTGGAGATCATTATCAATACAAGTGGTTCTGGTAATACAGTAACATTAGTATCAGTACTATTAGTGGTAATCATAAATTATTTTAGAAATTTAGACAAATCTGAAGATTTTATTATAATGTTAAAAAATAAACTAGAAGAAATAAGTTAACTACTTGGCTATACTTATAATAAAATGCCCACAGTAATAGTTTTATTAAGTAGTTTGTATACTCTACAACATATGTTATACAGCGCGACTGATACCACTGAAATGTTTGAAACAATATATGTTTCATCTGACTGTGCGATATGATGAGTAAAGTGTTTAGAATTAAGGGTTTAGTTAATATTAAAATAACATTGGAGCGGCAGTAAGGTTTCAGTAAGTAAGTGTAAATTAAAAGATTTTGTTTTATTCCTTACACTTTCCATAACATATATAATCAAAATATTTTTTTGGATTAATATCCATTAAAACATTAATCTTAAATGAGTCAATAAAATAATTGTTTCAAATATATCATCAAATAAGGCATTGTAGATTCAGGGCCAAAATAAAAGGTCGTTTTTGACATAGTAGTGGTGATGATGCGTGATTGTTCCAGTAATAGTACTAGTCATACTGTCAGAATCATCCATCTAGATGCCTATATAAATATGCTATTTGTTCGATACTTTTTTCAGGTCCGAAAATTTAAAAGCTTTTTGGAAAAATATTTATGAAATCCTATATACCTATATTACATTTACCTTTAGATCATATTTTCAAATGACATGTGGTGTGATAAAATAATGTTATTACCTTTAGAGTTGTTAGGAAACATTATAGTCAGCAGCATTTTACTTTCAATTAAATAAGAAAAGTAAAACATCCAGCATATGATGCTTATTTGGGTGGTAATTTGACATTTTCAAGGTTATTAAAAAGTCGTACTTTACACTTCAACAGGAACCTTGGTATTTCTTGGTAACTTTTTCTGCCAAATATTTATCAGCATTAATAGTCAGTCGATAAAGGACTACACAGACATCATCCCCATCAATCTTCAGCTGGTGCTTGGAATGACGGTATTCTGGCTTCCACGTGCGGAGGTAAAGTTTTCTACAACGTAATGGCTTTAAAAAAATGATCCACCATAACAATATTAAGCGTAAAAAGTCATGGCTTAGTTAAGGAAAGCTTGTTCAGATGATATTGATGCAGTATAGCACATGGTAAAAATTATGAAGAAATGCGAAAATGGATAGATGAATGCTCACTGTCAAGCGAAAATGGATCACCAGAAATGTTGCCAGAAATAGGAGAAAAAGTTGTAAAATATGATGGAAAATATTGTCGTTAATATAATGTTGTACTAGTTTTTCTCAATAAGTGCATTTTAAAGTGAAAAAATGTTCATCTAAGTCCTTTTTGAGATTAATCGCTAGTCGATAACATATTTCTTAACTATTTTAAACTAAAAATCCTAATGCTATTTATACACACATTAAAATTACCTTTAAGAAACATAAACCCGATCAAAGACTTTATATTTAACATAATGGCGGTTTTTATAGTCATAATACTGTAAATAATTTTATAACAACTAAAGTTTTTCGACGAACGGTCGGTCTAAACACGTGAAGTCGTCACGCTACGTGTCTCGAATCGACTTCTTGTTTAAGGTGGTGCGGCGTTATCTGTAAGCTCCATTTTAACTAACTGGAGTCGTCGTGCACATTACTTCCTGCAAACTTTTACCGTTGCTTTTCGTTCTTGTTAATTTTGTGTGCCTTTATAGCCCAACTTATTTAGGCCGTGTTAAGGGGCGGTGTAAGATTTCTCTAATTAAATTCCGATGAAAATTAATCATCTACACCGGCATGGGTAAGAAAATTACGAAATTCTCATTTCCATTTAATTCAGTTTTCTTATATATATATATAATTTTAAGAAATTTACAATTTTATGGTTTTAATGTTTTAAATATGGTGATTTTGACACTATAAACATGGATATCTTATGTCATGTTTGTTCATGTGTAAAATGCTGCTTCAACGGCATAACGCTTCTTGTATGGTATTGCCATTGGTGATGCAAACTTGATACGTTACGATTGTTTAAATGAAAAATGATAAGTCATCAATATTGCATCAATATCAATAGCAAATCCGAATATCTATGGCTCCAAACCAGTGCTCTGTATTTGATGGGATTGCTAGGTGTGGCATATATATGAGCAATTAATGAATCAACGGTGATCGTCATAGAATAAAATTGATGCGTTTGAGCTGAGAATGCCGCGAAAAATGGTCGAAACACGAGCAAAGGCACAACAATGTTACCCCTGAGAATGATAACGCCTGACATACCGCAAAACCAGTAAAAACATATTTGGAAACACTAAAAGGGGAAGTGCTACCTTACCTACTGTATTGTCCAGATTTTGCTCCTTCTGATTAGTACTCGTTCCTATGAGTCGTAACCTCTATGAGCAACGCTTCACTTCTTTTGAATATAACAAGAGATAGATCGATTTCTGGATAGTCACAAATTCGAAATCGAAATTAAAAAGAAAACCTTTAAAACTAATTTAAAGGCCCACGTAATGGAACAAATCTGCTTGCAAGATGGTAATATTCTATAAAAATATCCGGTAATATCATTCTTATAAATTTACTCATATCAAACAGATGAAAATGTATGAAAACAGAAAATACTGTTATAAAAAACACATTTTTAGTTATAGAGCCTCGAAGCAATGCTGGAGATATCATATAAGGAAGAAAAAGAAGAAGTGGATATTAAACTGTGAAAATTATATCGGATATTTGGAAAAGGAAGATTTTACCCCGTCAACATACATATTTTATATCACCTGATTGTTACGGCCTGGCTACGGACTATAGGAGATATTGCGGTTATGGGTAAGTGCTTGTATTAAGATTGAATGCTGTAGGGAGTGTTCAAAACTCAACAGGAGTACTGTTACCGTCCTGTGGTACTTCAGAAATGATCTCAATTCCCAGGCTATTGGAAAATTTCATTCATGACAAGAGTCATGACCAGAGACTTACTTGTTCCAAAGTCGAGTAGAGTCATTCTAAGTTATAATCTAGTACAATCATCATCATCTATTCATAACCAGTATTTAAAACTGGGGTAAGTGCATACTTCTCTATACCGTTGTTAGTGTCGCAGGACCCACCATAGTTGGTGATCGGCAGCAGCTGTCGTGAAGTCGGACAATATCAGCCTCTTATTTTTCGAATCGCTTTCGATGAGCTAGTTCCATTTTCGGGGCTGTTGGCTGTGGCTTCCACCCAAAAGGTCAATCTCGCCACAGAAGTCCTTTTATTATTTCACCTTTTAATTGGGATCTGCGTCTTTGAACTTGTTTCGCAATTATGATCTGATTGTAACATCATAAAAATGACTTAATTTCTAATATAATTATATAGGATTTTCCTCAGGCAATCGCATTTGAAAAACCTCAGGCTTACATGTTAGGCAGTATTTATAGTCTTAATTGTAATACTCTTTTTTTTTCCACGCAGATCCAATATTCACGCACTCCTGCACTTGCTCCAACTGGATTTCTATATATTAGCAGGAGATCCCTCAATTATCAGGATTTTGGTCTTTTCTTTGTTGGTTTTAAAGACACGCGATAGTTCTGCGGTGCAAACTACATGAGAGCGGATTAACATTCTAGCGAAGGCTCAACGTCTACATTAGCGTATAACAGGTCAATTGAAAAGTCCCCGGATTGCCATAGTAAAATAAATTTTTTTGACAAAATTAATTCTTTTTATTCAACATAATTCCATTCAAGGGTGATACACTGATTATAGCGACCCTCCAACTTTTCGATACCATTTCTGTAGAGCGATTTATCCTTTGCTTCAAAATAGGCCTGAGTTTTGGCGATCACCTCTTCATACGACAAAAATTTCTTCCCGGCGAGCATCCTTTTGAGATCTGAGAAGAGGAAATAGTCGCTGGAGGGCGTATCTGTAGAATACGGTGGAAGCAATTCGAAGCCCATTTCATTGATTTTTGACACGGCGCATTGTCGTGATGAAGCACCACTTTCTTTTTCTTCAAATGCGGACGTGTTTCGGCGATTTCGTCCTTCAAACGGTCCAATAACGCAATGTAATCAATGCTATGCTAGTTCAAAACGTAATATTTAATCGTAATAACATGCGAAATTCATTTTTATCCATTTTTTTTTCACAATAACAAAAGTTGCTTCACTCAAAATGTTATAATTCACAAACTAATGATTCCACAGCTGTCAAATTTATCATGTGATTATCTAGATAGTATATTATTATTTATTATGTGATTGATTTATCGCATCATATAGGTTAGGACTAACTAAAAAACATATGGATTTAATTCTAGTAGTGCCATCTATGTGTCAGGCCGGATACTTTTCGAGAGACAACATCTTCTTGGTGGACACCGAGTCAGCTCTTAACCATTCCAACAGACTATTTTAATTCATGTAATTTATTCGGTATTTCTCGATATCGATTACTTCTGATTATTTTTAACCTTCTATGATCTGACATTCGTCGGATATAGGGCACACTTAACAATTACTTCAGATATTTGCTTTTCTGCTACATAAATATATGTATTAGATGTTCTAGTTCCTGTAATTTATTTATAGTTTCAATGTGAAACTCTTCCTGATGTTTTAGATGCCGCAAATAGCTACAGTCGCGATTGATTGCATATGATCTTCTGCAGTTTGTCTGCCGGAATTCGATCCACAATAAGGTCCTCGCAATCGTCCGTATACTGTTGAGCGTCGAACAGAGACAGAGTTATTCAAAACATAATCCAATATCATTGAATCAATTCCTATTTGGTTTCGCTATATTAATTGGTGCTTCAGAGTGTGATAGAATACAGTGTTACTCACCACAAATATATTTTATGAGGTAAATGATATACATAAAGTTTGTAAAGAGCATACTGACCTGAAACATTTTAGTACGAGAACATGTAGTTCTTTTAAGTTTTTTTTGTTTACTCATTGAACAATAATTTGACCAGATTGTGGTCAAAAGAATATTTGTAGTTCAAATACTATTTTGAATAGATATTAAAAGAAATTAATGTATTAGGAATGAGTTTAATTACGGAAATATATAGACTTAAGAAAAAGAATAAGGTTTTCTGCTTCTCTTCCTTGGGGAAATGCTTCAAGTTCAAAAGTTTGATAAACAACAAATAATATTAAACAAGACGGAAGCGCCTATTCTCAATTTACAACCCTAGATTTTTATACCAAACCTTCAAATCTAACTTTAGGAAATCCCCATATCTACCAAATTAACTTGCTCTAGTTTTCTTTTCGCTTTGTCCTCCTTTTCTCTTATCTTATTTTTCCAATTTTGCTCGAATTTGTTTAATACTATTTTAGATAACTTAGCTTATTACTAATAGCAATAAATGTTCATCTATGCTGCAAATATATTTAATAACTATCATACTGACTGCTATTTATAACACTAACGTAATGTTAAAATTAATTATTTTAAAAAGTAAGTTTAGTTGTTTCCGTGTCTTACCATTTTAGCCAACATAACGTAGCATAATCAATCATAACCCTTTTCAGGAGGTTTATCCATTTAATAACTATAAAATGACTAAAATTCTAAAACAGACAGAGCAAATACATGTAAATGTCACGTTACGTGTCCCGAATTCATTTACCGCTAAAAGTGATTCACCATTATCTTCAGACCCCTTTTAACCAACTGAAAACTCTTTAGAAAGTTGTTTAATTAATTTCCACGAAATTCTATTGAACTATTTTTTGTTCAATTGGATCCTAATTAAAATACGTACAGTCGCATTTTCGTTAATTTGCTTTTGAAAGTAAAGTTTCAAACAAAGTTATATATTCTTTAATAACCACCCTGTATATAATCCAGAACATATTGAGACTTCACAAAACCTCTGAAATGACGAACTCTGAAGAAGACGAAGTAAATAAGGTTATAACACTAGACTTTAAATTATCCTTTTGTGATAAATATTAGGGTTAAGGGTTAATTTCAAGAAATTAAATAGTTAAAATATTGGAAGAGCGTAAACAATTTTAAGTGGATACAATAAAACAGTGCACCTTGCTGAGTTTATACGCAACTATATTCTATAGCCATGAATATTCGTCGACTTTGGTGACGATGTGGATGTTTTTCCTGAACAACCCAATTATTTTTTACATTTGCAATGTTTGCAGTAGGTCCTGTTTTCATCGTTAGTCGCAATTATGTACAGAAAACTATCCTTTGTCTAGCAAATAATGAAGTCTCGATGTTGAGCTGGGCTATGATCCACTAAGTTTTTTAATTAAATGTTGTTAATTAACTTTTTTGGTAATCCAGGACATTCTATGCCATTAGCATCAAAATAGCCAATTTAGATAATTTCAACCAATGACAACAATTGGGATATAAAGGAGCAGCACCATCATAAATCTCTAAAAGTGGTTAATAGGCTTTGCAAGTATATTTCGTCAAATCAAACAACAGACGTAATAACTCTCAATAAGTACGCTGAAAGTGAAACTTTAAGCCTTTCATTAGCAACTGGTATATGCTGAATAACTAAATAATATTAAATAAGAAGGCACTATTTTATGTAGAGAGGTGCCAAAATCATCTAATTTGTAGGAATGTTCGTCGGGTTACTCGGTCGGAATGAATGGCTGTCGACGCGATTGCTTGTCTGAATACTCACTACTATTTTTGGAAGGAATCTGCACGAGAACTAAAATGATTAATTGAATCAAACTTGTTTATTTTAACTTATAATTTATACATGTGGTCGACGGGAGAATTTACAGGATATTAGGTTAGGTAGAGGTTAGGTAAAGGTAGAGGTAGAGTTAGGTAGCGCTGCGGAAGTGGCACTGTTACAAGGGGATGGAGCAAAGAAAAGGGAGCGAGACGTCCCTGATTGTGATGGTCTTTTATAGTTCGGAACTACATGGTACCAATCCACCGGCATTGCCAACCTTTGAACTTGTAGTTGAACGCGTGGTGGCCTAAAAGGTCGTGGCGGTCGCGACAAATTTAATAGTAAGGTTAGTTTATTTAACAGTTTAAATTTATACGTCGCATTTTCACCAATGATATTGCACATTAAAATACACGCAAGCACCTAATACTTTTACTTTTTTAAAATTTTACTCTTTAGTACACATATAAATGTGTTTAAACAAAATTAATTGGTCTTTTGTAAATTTTTATTTGACTTTTATTTTTGTTATGAGATCCAATATCCAGGGAATTCAAGTTTTGAATTTCAATATTTGTTAATGCTATTTAATTCAACATTTTCATGTTCTGCTGGTAAGTTATTTGAAAGGTTTTCTTTAATTGTTATTTTGATCTAATTATTTTGGAAAAACCCAATTTTTACGCACATTTAGGCTTTCAATTTACTTTAAAAACCTTCGCCTAGAAATCTTTGACAATTCTACCACAATCAAACATATTGTGAAGCTTTCTTACAGATTTGTAGGCAAGTTCCACACACGTCAGTATACAATCTAATTTACTCATGGATGCATCCACTAGAGACTCAAACTCAATAATATGTTTATTAACATAATTCGATAAATAGGGTATATTAAGTTCTTGCGCATATTCTAATAATTTTTTCGCTTTGCAAATATATTTAATGAGAAAAAGTGATACAATAAATATTAATAAAATTTTTATCATTTTCTACAATTTTTTTCAATCTATCTGCGTCTATTATTCTGTATTTTCAGCCTTATTTTTTTGCAAAATTCATCGTTCAACCTATTCAATTGACGTCAGCGGATCTTTGCAATATTAATTGCAATGGGTTTTAGTATCTTATAAAACACTACACCGTACTGGTATTGTAATGAAGTGCACTACTAGGTATATACGTATTCGCTTCGGTATCCACGTGGATGAATTTTCAGAACTAACCCATGACTTTATGCGGTGGGAATTATTGAGATAAATTCACTTTTTATCGCCAATCACACGCACTACAGAAAACTCTTTTATTTTTGGCTGAAATGCAATGAACCAGCAATGCTGTAACCGTTATAATTGGCCGTTTTAATCAATTGGTGTGGTAGCAATTTCTCACTTATCATTTTGGATCTTTCCCAACGTATTTAAACGCCTGGAAACAGTTTATAGTAATTGATATATTGCATCAATTTTTTTTAATTTTCAGCTGTGTTTTCGTTCAATAAGTCTTACATTACTTCATTGTATTCGAACTTTTTGGTCCTCTAGGTTGATCTCTGTCATTGATGATGAGCTCTATAATATAAGCTGCTAAAAGTGTTTCATGAACTAAGGCAACATATTTTTTTAAACAAACAACATAAGCAATGAATATTTAAAATACCATTTTGACACCAAATAACTCAATAATACCAAATGCAAAATTGTCGCTTTATGTAGAGAAGCAACACCATCGAATTTAAGAGTTAGGTTAGTTGCTTAACAATTGTTTATCGACAATAAACAATGATTCATTTCTGTATATCAGATTATAATATATTCAATAAACAATGTAGTCTTATTTAACATGTCCAATGATAATACTTCATTTTGCATTAGATTAATTACAGGACAAGTTAACAAACTTACAATAAATAATTTACCGAAACAGGCACGCTCGGTAGAAGTCCCAATTGAAAATTTGTGGGATCAGTTAAAATGCTCTATTAGACAAAACAGGGCTAATAAATCTAAGTAATACTAAAAATGACTTATTTTCCGCATCGTTACAGGCACGGGATAAAATTCCGCAAATTAATTGCATCAATACTTCGACGATATCAGGAAATAATAAAATATTTATGAATTAAATAAGATTACGTTATTTTTGAGTATTCAGATTTAGTTTCATTATTTATGATACCAATTAAACATTTGCAAAATGATTGCTACTTGTCTTAGTCTAATGACTCTGATCTGCAAAATAACCTAGGAAAAATTAATAATATAAATATAAATCTTTATTAATATAAACTATCTGGAGTTATAACCAATATTGCACCGAAAACATAATGATTAAAACTATGGGGTAACATAAACTGGAATCACAAATGAAATAAAATATTTAAGGGTTATTTGATAAATACATTTATTGTCAAGTTTTCACTATTTCGACAAGGCGACAAAACAGTCCTTCTACCGAAATGATAATAGTGAAGGAGTTAGTCGAGCTTTTAATTTATATTTATAAATAATTTCCAAATCCTCGTCGAAAGTAAGTTGACAGAATGTAAAGAAATAATGTCGATAATATGAAAATACCTATAGTATAGCTTATATGCCTATATAGTTGATTTTCAAATGCATCTATAGATGTAATTTTAAATTTCATGTTTATCGACTAAATTAAATGACACAAGATTATTAAATACTGTATATACACGATATCTAATATATTTGTCACTGTATCAAATATGATTTCAAGTGTTTATATGAACGCGTTTTCTATGCATAATTAGTGCATATATCAATGAATATAGAAATTGAAAATATTTTGTTACAAATTTCTGAAATAACTTTAGTTACGTAAGGAAGGAAATTTTCTAGATCCTTTAGAGTAGATCAGTCACTATCCAGTTTTCATATTATTTTTCGTTCCGCTTTCTTTCACTATTGACACAGTATCATTATATTATATGAAAGTTCGTTAAGTGATATATTATTATAATTAATATTATATTATAATTATGTAAATATAGTTCTTCATTCGGTTCCCTTCTCTTTCCAACTCTCATGCTTTATTTCGCATGTATAATCATCGTTCGCTTTTTGGTTTCGTGTTAACATTTTATAATTAGTGTTCTCTACTCCCGTTCTGCTTTTTAATATGTGCGACCTATTTTACCAATTTGATAATAGCAGTAAGAATTTGTTTATATTTGGTTATGGAATAATATGTTTCTGCTAAAGTTAGGAAAGGTTCCATATTATATATACATATATGATATTGGTTTAAAGTAAGCATATTAAGAGATTTTGTAGCAACACAAAAAAAGAGCAAGACGAAAGGCCATTTTGTATTGGCTTTTGGCTAACGAATATGACTAATTGAAATGAAAGGGTGATATTTGCTATAAAAGTAACTTGTAGTAATATTTTTCTGTTGTGCTAGGTATGTGGCTGTTTTTTGCCTTTGAAATACCAAAAAAAAAAACTTTCGGGCAAACGTTAATATAACTTCATTCACTGCATTTTAAGCATACTTATAACCTTATTTACATTAAGTACAAAAATTGGTCGGATATCTACGTATCTGTCAAATGTCTTAAAACATCTACTCGAAAATAATCACTAGCAATAATATCTTATTATAATGAATTTTACAAATTATAGATTTTTAGTACGGACTACAGGGTGATGTGTTCGTAAAAAAACAAAATATTGTTAGCGAATTTATAATTTTTTCGATAAATTCTTTCGTCAATACATTTTTCAGAAATTGTTCGCATAAATTAAATTTTCAAAACCTGATCAATAACATTTAAATTTAACATAACATATTTCTAATATTCTAATTAAAGATCGAGAGTGATACACTCTGCAATAGTAAGAATTTTATTGTTGCACATAAACCATAAAAATATAGATAGTACAATTCAAAATATATCAAACTAATTAAATTATTAGAAAATCCATTATTTCAGACCAATTTCATATCAAAAAATGTTTACACTTCCTAAAGTTTACTTGACACAGCGTCGCTTTATCAATCATGACCCTTTTCATTGGCTTTATCCTTTTAATAACAAAGATTATGACAAATAATATGACTAGATATTAATCATCAAATTTCCACCATTTTCATCCATTTAAAATCTCATGTTAAATACCTCCTGGAGTATGACGAATATAAATTTCTAACAAATTGTCAATACATCTAAGATATAGTCTCTTCTGAACAGTACATTTTTCAATCGACAAAGAATCTCTTTACCGGAACTCCCATTCCTTTTCAATCTCCTCGAAAAAAGATAATTATTGGAATAACACCTAGATAGTTTTTAGACAATTATAATAAAATAATAATGTATTACCACTGAGCCGAAACATAATAAAATGCTTAATCGTAAACTGATGAAAACGTATATTGATGACAACGAATTCCAGTTGATGACAAGTAATGAAAGTCAGCTGAAATTAATAGATTCTGAGTGATACCTTGAATTTTGTAATCACTAATATTGTTATTGAAATTTTATATTTCATATATAGCATATTTAGGAGTTAGGTCGAATAACAAAATTTAACAAGTCTACATACTATGATTCTACAAGAAATATTGTGTAAATAAATCACATTTTTTGTATATGAGATCCAGTAACAAACTTTGACATAAAATTAAAGAAGTACATTAATTAAAGGAATCATAATCGGAAGGTGTAATATCAGCTTAATACAGAGGAAGTATTATTTTCAGCTTCTACCGACAGCCAACTATTTTTAAGTAGTAATAATAGTTCATTTACTATTCCAATACATATAACATTCACTAGGTGGAAATACACCCAACTACAGCATACACCTACTACAACAACCATCGTGAAATTAGTCCGCTCTAGGCTATTTCTTGAAGAGTTTCTAAAACCATAGACATATGCAATAAACTATTATCGACCTATGTCTTCAATGATATGCCGAGCCGTCGAACACTGGACCCTTTGGATATTTCATGTATTGGTTATTGATGAAATAGTAAATACTGGACACTTGAGAACAGTATGTTACGGTGAGCATATTCTAACGTTAAAGATATGTAAGGTGCCATTTCGAAAATTCAAGACTGGTGATTTCGATATGTAAGGCAATGAATGTTCTGATAGAGAAATAGATTGAATATGCGAAACTGCAAGAGTTATTGGAGGAGCACCTAACCCAAAATCTTCGGGCAAACGTTAATATAACTTCATTCACTACATTTTAAGCATGCTTATAAGCTTATTTACATTAAGTACAAAAATTGATCGGATAACTACGTATCTGTCAAATGTCTTAAAACATCTACTCGGAAAGAATCACTAACAATAATATCTTATTATAATAAATTTTACAAATTATAGATTTTTAGTATGGACCACAGGGTGATGTGTTCATAAAAAAACAAAACATTGTTAACGAATTTATAATTTTTAATTTTTTCTATAAAAATTTCTATTTCTATTTCTTTGCTCAATACATTTTTCAGAAATTGTTCGCATAAATTAAATTTTCAAAACCTGTTCGATCACATTTAAATTTAACTTAACATATTTCTAATATTCTAATTAAATATCGAGAGTGATACACTCTCCAAAAGTAAGAATTTTATTGTTGCAAAATCTTCTCATTTTTTTAATCGTAAATAAAATAAACCATAAAAAATATAGATAGTACAATTTAAAATATATCAAACTAATTAACTTAAAAAATTATTAGAAAATCCATTATTTCAGACCGATTTCATATCAAAAAATGTTTACACTTCCTAAAGTTTTACTTAACACAGCGTCGCTTTATCAATCATGACCCTTTTCATTGGCTTTATCCTTTTAATAACTATAAAACGGTCAAATTAGGAAACAGACAGACTAAACACGTCAAGCCGTTATGGTACGTGTTTCGAATTTGCTTCGTGTTAAAGTTGATTGTTGCCTTTGTCTTTTAACCCCATTTTATTCTTCGATAGCTTTCATAATTTTGTACAAAACTTTTAAAACTTGGTATTTTAACATTAGTAAAAAATGTATTGTTATATATACATATGTATTGTTATTAATCCATCAAATAAATAGGTACATGTTATCCATCGCAATGTCATTTTGATATTTATTTATTTAATATAACAATAATATATTTTTTAGTAAAATTTACTAATAGAATAGGAAAATTACACTTATAGCGATTAATTTTGGAAAATTTTTTGAATGAATCTTTAGTATAACGTTAAATTAAACAGCAGTATCAAAATAATAGAGCAACTAAAATAAGTAGTTGGCGACCCATATACGACCCATAGTGTAATTAGTTCAACAAAATGATGACAAATTTGGAATCACATGGATAGGAAACTACCTTACAATAAAATTCAAAATTAGACTAGAACTAGGAAGGAGGAATCAATTAACTTCTAACTGCAATTTGCATGATTTTAGGTTATCCTTATTACTAAAAAGAGATTAAATCTTCCCAGTGATATCTCTAAGATATTCAGTTTTATCCGAGCCAGTTATTGACGCAAATGTGTCTTGTTAATAAATAACCATACAACCAACCAACCATAGTCCAACCATTGGACTTCATTAATTTCACCGGAATAGAGGTTGACTGGAGAAAAAATCAACAAGGTACCATCAGTATAGTACAGTATAGTTTTGCATTTACAAGTATACAATACAAGTTTTACAATACAAGCATTTTTTGATATGTTATTTATTAGTTGGTAGTTTTCACGAATTTTTAAAGGTAATTATCCTTGTTAAATCGTCAGACTGGAAGAGTATTTTCGAGTAGATCTACATTCCATAAAATTTGGTTTTTCGTGATATTCTTAGAGTAACAGCATAGTATGGGGAATACATCTAGTGATCATATGGGCTGACTTAGATTTGTGACTTTAATTAATCCATTACTCCTCCCTAATTGCATAATGTTTATTATTATGATAATAATGATAAAATTATTTACAAAAATGTCTCTCTAACTAAGTGATTAACTTATTCGCTTCGTAGGAGAGAGATCAAAATATTGTTAGGTTAATATTACTTAATTTACAGATTGTTACTCAGTTAAATTAACTTAATTAGTTATATTAAGATAGTACAACTTGGATTAGATCAATAAAATATGAAATATAAAATTTATGGTTTCTTTTGTCTCAGGGGTGTATATGTATTAAAATAAATTATAATTATATATAATAATCTCTGGTATAAGAATATATCAGAGATAACTAAAAACATACTTAATTAATAAAAAAATATGCTACATGATAACAAGATTTGTTAAAACAAAAACACAAAGTCGGACATTGTTCATTCAAAATGTGTTTATTATATTTTACAATACTCATTTCATTTTATTATTATTACTCGCTGTAATAAAACTAAATGGATATAGTGTGCCATAATAACTTCTTTATTATTTTTCAACACAAAGCTTTAATCGCTTCAAATACCTCGTACCCTTTATTTCTTTAATATTAGGCATGTATAAACCTTCCATAACATTACACTTAAACCATATCATTACAAAGGATTCAGATAGTATGAGATTGCGAACACATATGTTAACCTATTATTAAAATCAACTTTAAAAGAAAATTATAATATTTTCTTTGAGATATTTTGTTTATTCAAATAATGGATATTGTTTAGTTAATTTATTCTTATGAAATTAATCAAACATTAATATGATGTCAATGTCAAACTTTGAGTCAGTCACACATTCGAGTCAAACTTTACTTTATGAGTTTTTTCTGTCATATTTCACCTTAACTTTCAATTCTTGTATAGATCTATAAATTAATTTTAAAAGATTTACAATAGATTCGTGTTATTGCACATTAAATTGAGTCGGGTAAATTTCTAACCAAATTCTTGTCGAAGCCCCACCTTTTAGTACGTATAATTTCGTCAAACTATAAATTTTTCTTTCAGAGCACTGAAAATATTGAGTGTGTACCGCATAAATCGCATTTGCCTTTTACTTTATTACCTCAATTTAAAAAAGGCGACGAATTTCATCAAATGCTTTGTGAAACTTACGATTTGGACGTTGGCTTGGTGATTTTCATACCGAAAGTAAAGAGCGTTCTGTATATCCAAAAACACTTGAAGATGACGATTTTAATTAATTACTAGAAGAAACAGTCAATGGGGATATATAAACAAAATATTGCGAGAAAAGTGGCCGGAATACAAGCTGAACCGAAATATTGCTCTTCAGCGTGCCAACACTTGACCACATGTTGTAAAACTAGTAAAAAATATACTAGGAAACAGTAAAATGGAAAGTGTTACCTCACACGCCATGTTCTCCATACCTTGCGCCTTCTGATTACTGTATGTTCCGACATATGAATTGTTACTTGCATGAGTAGCGTTTCCTTTAACTTCACCTCTTATACAGATATAGCCTCAAAAGATGCATTGTTTCGTTTTCGAGATGGAAGCCAAAAACTAAAATCAAAACTTTGAATTTGAATGAAAAGCTTTCTGTGACCTATTGTGACTGGCTATTAGGATTACGATAATCACAAGCGCAATAAGTTGTGGCAGATATGGAGAGATCATTCACATCGACCTCGAAGCTAAATATTCATGAGCTCAAATTCTTTCTGTGTACATGATGGTACCAGCAAGGTGTAATATTTTAGGAGCTATTAGGTCCAACGCCTACCTAGTCGAAACTACTGCCGCAGATGTTTATCGACGTCAACTGAACTATATAAATGACATATTGATGTAAAAAAGATCAGCAATATCAAAGTCATCCTCCAGCATGACAATTCTTGCCCATGCGTTTCAATAATTTTGGCTTCACCCAGCTTACTCGCCAGTCATAATGTATTCTGATAACCAGTTGGTGAGATCGATGCAATTTACATTAGCTGGCATACGATAACAATATGTTGAAGAAGTAGAGAAATAGATCGATCATTGGAGCACTGCCAACATCGTCATACAATACGGTATTATCATCGTTACCAGAAAGATATGAAAAAGTTACAGAAAAATCATTTTTCTTAATAAATGTTCTATTAATGAGGAACAATGACCAGAAGATTTGCAAGCATTTAATAAAATTATTTAGTCGATCCATGGAGTAATAGTCTTTATGGGATCGCAATCATCTGCATGAGAAAATTTCGAGAAACTACAATTAATTTTACCTTTCCAGCAATAGTTACAAATTTCTTTAATCAAACAATCTTTAATATTAAATCTGATTGCCGTTTTTCTTCCCATTAATATCTTGGGGGCCTCTACATTGCTGTATCTAAAATGTAAATATTGACAGTCCTTGACGTTTCTATTAATTATTTTTAATGCCAGCTCACTGTTGACGTTATGAAAATTAGATTTCACTATTCGCGCCTATAACATAAAGTAAAAGAGTTGCTCATCCAGTGTTCAATTTTCTAATTTTGCTTTATTTTCCATATTACTAGAAATAGAATCCATGATGCCCTCTCGATAACTTCGATTGATTCAGTTTTTATGAACGTGTAAAGTCAACCTTAAATTCTTCCTATGACCTACTGTTCAGTTCTTTCGCTTTCTTAATGCTCACGCTGTGAATCTGGAATAATTCGCAACCAAATAACTGCTAATCAACTATCGTGAAATTGTTCTCCTAATGCAACCCATTTATTTTAACCATCAATTTATAATACTCCCATACCTCTGTTACAAATACTATATTTTAATTATTGTTGATGAGTAGTTTAAGATTATTAAAATATTTTAAGCAACGCTTAGTTTAATAGCACATCAGTTAAACATTTCTAATAAGAAGAAACCTATAAAACTTAAATATATAACTCAAATTTGGTGAACAATTTCAGAGATAATATAATTTAAAATGTTTATATTCACAACCCACGAAGCTCCTTTGTTTTTATTTCCCCCACACTTTATACAAATAAGAGCCTTTATACTCATAAGATACATTATGTTTATTTTTTATTCATATTACAATTAGGTAAACATTAGAATTTTTTATGGCTTTTATCTCCGGAAATATTCTGTAAATCTACTTAAATATTAATAGAAATTGTGGTTAAAAGCCCCAATGGTGTAAAATATAAGTACATCTTATATAAACCTAAAAATAATTATTACTGACATTATTATTATTTATGATAGTTAATCATAAAATTACGCTAAAATTATATGTATTAAAAGAAATATTATTTATAGTTCCTTAAAAATATCTTCTTACAATAGTTTTTGTATACAGTTTATCTATAACAATTGTTTGAACGTTAAAGTCATAATAGGCATCATTTTAACTTATCCAAAAGCGATACCGATGAAGGAATCATGTTGATTTGATTTTCCTCTGAACGCCCTTCCATTCAAACCGTATTAAGTGGGCGGTCCAAGGTCCTTTAATTAAATTCCAATGAGAATTATGTCTCTAGTCTATTATTTCAAGAAGGTTTCACTTTAGTGGAGCATGTTTAATCAGAACCCACATCACCCACCCTCCTCAAACAAGTTGCTCTACAGAAAGCTGTTTTTACCTGTAAACGCCTATAGTAGAGGCATTTACTTAAAACTGGCAAAATGTTAATAACTGGCAAAATAATTTGAATGTTTATGAAAAAGCATCAATCAAAATAAATAAATTATTTCATTAATTTTCATACTCTTCCCGTTTTCCTGCGCATACATAAATATAATTTGATTGTTCATATAATATGTATAATATGTATTTTTTCTTTGGTCTTTATATTTTAGATTCTGATTTTGATCAAATAAACTGGAGACTGGATCCGGATTAGATTACATTTTATGTGGAAGTGAGTAAACCACCAGAGAACTACTGGGATAGTAGATATTTATTTATTTCAAATAATCTAATATCTGATTTAATCAAACTATTTGCTTTGAGTATTTCTGTAACTATAAAGGGAAATTTTAATTTTGAATTTGGAAAAAATATAGAATTTTTTTGTAAAGTGTAAATTTCACCTCAAGTTCTCAAGTAATATCACAATCCACCAATCAAATAATAATATTTGATTAATATATATAGTTATAGATTATAAAATAGTATAAAATAGTTATATGTAGTCAATATATTTATGTGCTTTAGTACATCAGTAGTAAAAGTGAGTTTTTTCAAATATTATTAAAATTATAAAATAAATTAAATTAGGTATTGGCATTATGAAATAAGGAAAAAAAAACTATTTAACAAGTAAATAAGTTATGTGCTTGTCAAAAGGGGCCTGCACATGGATTATTTTTTAGTGTATATTTTCTCTTAGTATATTTAAGTATATAGTATTTAGCTAACTTAACGTTAGCATAACAAGATAATATCTTATTAGGTTTACATCGATGAAATAAGGATGAAAATCATATTTTATTAATAAGCAAGAAAATATGTAGCAACATAATATATAGTAATATTCTTTCAACATTTTCTTCTTAATATTCGTCTAATTATCGGGATTTATTATGTTCAAGGTTCCCTATTATTCCAAATAGGACTACAGGAACCACGATCCTTGCCATCAAGTTTACCTACTACCTACTAACTTAGAGATCATTCCACAAGATGTCAGATCATACTGAGCTTGGCGTAAAGCGGATAATTTTCATAGATGGATTTTGTACTCTTGCCTTATGAACAATCACAAACATACATTAACAACCATTACCCAGAAGGAATCAAACTCGCGCATATTGGAGTAGGAGGACTGTCTTCTCGCCTTAGCCACTGCCCCAACCAAGTTAATCGAAAAAATATTAGCGCTGAAAATTATATTTTTATAAATAATATATAAAAGAATTAACATGCAAATAATAAAATGGTAAATAAGTCTAACGCGAATTAAATAAAAAACAAGTTAATATAATACGTAACCGGTATACATAATCATACATTTTTAAATTTATTTTACATAACATCACAACACAGGCTCGATACATTTAATGTATAATACACTTTTATGTGGTTAATATGTCGAAAATCTAAAAACCGTTTTCGAATAGATAACTAAATTAACTGCAGCTACGTGCTCAGATAAAACATTTCAAGGCGGTGGGTGACCTGTTATCTCTCTGAGTTCAAGTTTTTGTTAACAACCTGGGTAAGCCTTCGGGGAGTTCATATTTTTGTTATCAGAGTTACCTTCTGTTAATTTCCTTTACCTGTGGACATTTTCCGTCACACTTTATTTAGAGTAAAAAATAGATGTTATATAGACACTGTACATTAAGGTGATTAAACATATTCTTATTATAAATGATATCAGATATATTTTTGTATTCCTGTTATATATAGTTTGTCACTAAATTGTTTATTATTACAATTAAAGATAAGTAACAAAAATTAAAAATATTTTTCAAAAGTCTAAGCTTGAACAAACATAAAAAATAAAAATATTTCTAATAATGTAACGGTATGGAATTATATTAGCTATCATTAAATAACTACTAATTATTTAATCGTATACATATTTAATCTATATAATTATTCAGTAACCATGTTTATGCCAGTGTTCTGTTATTAAGCGTTACTTGTTAATTGTTTATAAGTTTAGAGAAGCCTAAACCATGCCCAAAGTCCTCAAAATATATTATTTGTAAACTAATGAAATAATATCTTTGGATATTTTAGTTTTTCTAAAATTTTAATAATAAATAGAAGTAAAAGTAGTGATATTTATATACCTGATAAAACTTTAATTGGAATATTTATATTAATATTAATATATGCATTAGGTGTTTGCATGTACTCTGACCAGTTTTTCACTTAAAAAAAGGATTTATTGGGAAATATTGACAAAATATAAATTAATCAAAGTGCTTCCCATAATTTTCTACAACTTTTTTTATATTTCTAGCAAAATGGCAATACAACAATACAAACACCCATCAATTTTAAAATTTCTACAGTATTTCGAAAATATGTGACAGCCAAACCATGCTGCACTCATCGGAACAAGTGGCATAGCGCAGTGCAGAAAGGGCTATGGTTTGATAGAACGGTGGTTGAGGAACAACTTCCGATTCGAACTGCGAAAATGGACAATTCTCAGCTCTTGCTGCGTGTGCCCGGGCGCTGTGATGCAAGAAATCTTGTTTACGTCTGTTACCTGCTATTACTGAAATTCTTTGCAGCAATACACACAAAATTCTACTCTGAGTCAATTTACAAAACTGAATATAAGCGATTCATCAACTGATAAGCTGTCTGAAACAACTCTAAGAGAGTGGACTGGATTTCTGTCTAATACGTCTTGCAATATATTGTCTTTGGACTTTTCAAAATAGCACTGACTGAAGGTCTTCGCCGTCGATATCTCCACTTTTCCCTCGTTAACAAATTTTTGTATTCAAATGTGATTCTATATGCAAGCAGTTAATATATTGAGTTGGATATTTCTAGGGCTTTCTAGTATTAACATTTTGGTAAATATGAAACGCCCTGTCAAACATTTGTGCTATAAAGACGACTTGGAAAATAACAATTCGTTTTAATAAAATACAATGCTACTTCGGTCTTCAGATTTCCAAATTAATAGTTAACTCAGATTATAATAGCAATTATTTAGACCGCCTAGGTGTACAATTTCTTCAGTGAAGATATGTATTAAAGGAGAAAGAAAAAATAAAATGTGTAGAAAACAATTTAAATCATTGTATCAGGTCAATTAAAAATTCTCTATAGCCTACCATATTAAAACACATTTTTTTCGGCAAAATACAGACGCGATAACCTTGCCAGCCGACTGTTGCGTTTTCTCACGCTTTGGAGCCGGTTCATCGTGTGCAGTTCACTCGGATGACTATCGATTGGACTTCGGAGTGAAATAATGGAGCCATGTTTCATCCATTGTCATATATCGATGCAAAAACCCGGGTCTATTAAGCTTGATCATCTTCAAATACTGTTCTGAATCATCAACTCGTCGTTGTTTTTGGACAAAAGTGAGATCGCGCGGCACCCACTTTGCGCAGAGCTTTCTCATACCCAAATATTCGTAAATGATATGATGTACACGTTCAGTTGATATCTTTAGAGTGTCTGCTATTTCATTCAATTTCAATTTACGGTCATTCAAAATCATTTTGTGGATCCTTTTAATAATTTCGTCGATAACAACCTCTTTTGGGCGTCCACTGCTTTCACCGTCTTCGGTGCTCATTTTACCACGTCTAAACTTAGCATACCAATCCTTGATGGTTGATTTTCCTGGGACAGTATCCGGGAACTCGGCATCAAGCCAAGTCTTTGCTTCGTCTGTATTTTTTCCTTCAAAATGCAATATGTTATAAACACGCGAAATTCCTTTTATCCATTTTTTTGACAATAACAAAAGTTGCTTCACTCAAAATGCAATAATTCACAAACTAATGATCCGATAGCGGTCAAATTTATATACACATCTTTTGAGGATTAGGGCTAACTAGAAAACAAATGGATTTAATTCTAGTAGCGCCATCTATGTGTCAGGCCGGAGACTTTCCAATTGACTGTTATATTTGTGAATAATACTGTTATTCCATACAGAAACAGCGCTTCTTCTTCGTTGGAATGAGCACATCGAAAGGAATAGAAAAGAATTTTAATTAAAATACAGCAAAAATATATTAGTTATTTAAAAGAAAATCTAACATAAGATAACATACTATAACATATTAATAACATTATAATAGAGAAAATTAAGAGGTTTACAATAAAATAAAATACTCCACTGTCACGTTAACATCGAAATAATGGAACTCTTGGATAACACTGAACTAGGACGTGGACTCAAGAGAACCAAACCATCTGACCCTGTGTAGATGTGTACTGAAGTATACTACATAGTAAAAATACAAAAAGGGCCAATGGGGCTTCTTAGTTAAGTACCTAGATTTATATAAGTACCGCTTAAGGCTTTGATATGCACAGTAAGTACACCAAAATACTGCACTAAAATTCAAAGAATGCATTGATCGAGTATTAGTTATGTGAACATACCTTAAGAACAAAAGTCGTCTGTATTTGTAGGAAGTTGAATTGAATTGGTTTATATTTAAATATTGCATAAACGTTGAATCTATAAATCTATAATATTATATGAATGAATGGTAAAATCAATATCAATGAAATGGCTCTATTTATCTTATTCTAAATATAATAAACAACAATTTTCCAAATTGTTATCGCCTTTGCCTTTAAAAACATTATGCAAGTTCTCTTAAAAATTAATGAAAAAAGTCGCTAAATGGTCCCTTGGTGTGCACGGCGCAAAGAAATGCGACACATTTTATTTATTATTTACAGACGATACGGTCGTTTTTCCTGTCTCATGAACCGACCGAGACATTAAACTTTCAAAATAAGAAGGGAGGATGTATAGCACCTTTATTTTGCCGTAAAAGTCGACAGATTACACGCTCGGCTCGTAATAGGTCTTGCTTGGGCGACAAACATTGTGCTTTCTCATAGTTATGATCGTTCATGTTTGCAAAACTCATTCTCTTTTAGATTGGAATTTTATCGCCAAGTATATCTTAAATTATGTCAGCGAACAGTAATAACGATTACTTAATTTTCTTTTATTATAGGGAGATATCTACCAATATTAAATAAATAGCCTACTATAAATAAAGAGGACCTACTGCTTAATGTGGGCTCCGAACTACAGACTTCGGCATTAAGCCCATAAAGTAATAGAGAAATATCTAGATAGTATTATGGTCGCCACTCGAGTGATTCCATTTATTAATTTCAATTTTCATTTTAGGCACCAGGTTCATACTGGAACTTACCACGCAGACGCATCACATGATACCATAGCACCATGTGACTAATATCTGACGCCACAAAAAATTATCTGTGAAACTACATTCGTGTATGAGAAAAATTTATCAAATTAAATTCAAGAAAAATATAGAAGGTATATATAGGAATAGTATATAACATAATAGACAAATTGAATTGAATGAACAAATTTTTCAGATATCTTTAGTGCCTTAAGTATTTAGTAGGAACTTTTATAAGTTCTATCTTTCTATTTTATTATATTGAAAACAAATTCTTCATCTTATTATTCATTATCTTAATATACTATATGTAATATTTTACTTTGAAAACCGTTATGTTAGGAAATGAAATTGTATTGTATTATTACAACGAAAAATTTTAATGTTTACACATTTAAAAATGTATCTGTTAAGATTACTGTGACACACTAACTTGGGAGAATTTTGAATAATATAAAAGATAGCTTGAAACCCCATATATAGTATATCTTGTAACAAAACCATCTTGATTAAGTTTTTAAGTAGGTCATGAGTTACTTCCTTGCTCCTAGAGACATAATATCATTTTATTGGTTTAGAGAATCGATTTGGCTCCATGCATTCTAATAGAGTCAAATTATTTTGTACAAACAGCAGAATATACTGATATAATTATTTAGCCAAAATATATTTCTTTAAACAAGTTGACCCTTAAAATTAATCCCTTAAAAATTTCTGCTACTTTAATAAATCTCTGCTCAAAGGGTAAGACGCTAAAATAGTTGTAGAGCAGTCACATTTTCCCTCATAATTTTAACATGATTCCTATAAAACACATTTTGAGTTTATTCTCTGGATAATATGTTTACAACCATCACTTATTTCTTGGTAACTAGCTCTAAGTATATAATTGTAAACATACCAGGTAAAAAATGTTAAATCACACCATATATGCCTAATCCAGTCTCATTTCCTTGCTTTCCGAAGTATTTCAGGTTTTTCAGGTTACAATTCAGAGAAAAAAACGTGCATTATAATGAATTAATTATGGTTATAATTTAGTCACGTATACGTAGAAAAAGTCTGAACCTAATATTCTTTATATCCTACACAGAAAATTGTCCCCAACAAATAAAAAACAAACAAAGGCCATAAACATATGAAATAGCCTTAAAATATCGATACAAACAAATTAATTAAATACGTCGAAAAGGCGATTGCTGTTTTGGATAAGCGAAGTGTAATATTAATTTCTAAAGTAATGCTAAATTAATACTATTGCTCTGATGTATTTGCATCAATACACATATGATATCAGCGCAAGAGAAATAAATCTGTCTATATTTCCTGAAATAAAATTAAACTGGCCTACTTAAGATAATGCTAAGAGTAAAACCTTTACACTATATAATATACACGCGGTTTGGTTCATTGAAACCTTCTAATTTACTACACGTGGACCAGTACCACTATTGCATCTATGTTACTATAGTTTAGTAACTTTGTTTCTTGATTTAAGGTGAAATCTTGGATAATTTCAAAAATCCATTTGATTTCGAGTTATTCGTGCAGGCCTTCGTTGGGTACGTAGCGTACGTATATGCCGTTTAATGTCTTTTTCGAATAGGATTATCATCAGCGATCATAATATGCTATGCCGCCACAGGAAACAAACACCGACGATCAAATTGGTAGCAGAAAATTTCAAAGAAAATAAAAAGGTAGTAGTAGAAACCTGAAGAAGATTCGTTCAAGTTTGAAAAATAGCTTCTTGAACAAAATCATTAAATCGACGCTCCATTGGAACTAACTTATGCTATTGAAACGGCCATTTAGGAAAACCTACTAGAATTGATAGATAAGAAAGGCAAGACAATGTCACAACGACAAATTATATTTAGTATCTCGGTGCAAAAATAACACACGATTTCCATTTTGAGGTTTTCATTCATCCGCTATAAAGTCCTGATTTTGCCTCCATCCGATTACAATTTTTCCAGTTGTATAGACTAGTGGCAAAGCTTTTTAACGACTACGAACTTACAAAGCTTTAAGGATTCAGAAAGAACAAGACCTCAAAAATCACAGCAAACTTTACTTCACAATTAATTTCGGATTTGGCGCATGCACACTATCTTGCATAGAATAAATTATAACGATATTACTACAGTACTAGAATAACAGCATCAATTTTAACAGGTCAATTTAAAAGTACCAGGCGTGACATATAGATAGTGCTACTGGAATTAAATCCAGTTTAGTTTATTCAAATCAGTATTTTAGTTAACCCTAACACTCAAAAGATGCGTGTATAAATTTGACAACTGTCGGATCATTAGTTTGTGAATTATAGCATTTTGAGTAAAGCAACTCTTGTTATTGTGAAAAAAATGGATAAAAAGGAATTTCGCCTGTTGATAAAATATTGCTTTTTGGAGGGAAAAAATACAGTTGAAGCAAAAACTTGGCTTGATGCCGAGTTTCCGGATACTGCCCCAGGAAAATCAACCATCAAGGATTGGTATGCTAAGTTTAGACGTGGTAAAATGAGCACCGAAGACGGTGAACGCAGTGGACGCCCAAAAGAGGTAATTACCGAGGAAAACATTTAAAAAATCCACAAAATGATTTTGAATGACCTTAACTTGAAACCGAATGAAATGCAGACACTCTTCTAAAGATATCAACTGAACGTTTACATCATATCATTCACGAATATATGGGTATGAGAAAGCTCTGTGCAAAGTGGATGCCGCGCGAGCTCGCTTTTGACTAAGATGATCAAGCGTAATAAACGCGAGTTTTTGCTTCGATATGTGACAACGGATGAAACTGGCTCCATCATTTCACTCCGAAGTCCAATCGACAGTCATCCAAGTGGATTGCACACGATGAAGCCGCTTCAAAGCGTGGTAAAACGCAACAGTCGGCTGACAAAGTTATGGCCTCTGTATTTTGGGATGCGCATGGAATAATCTTCAATGACTACCCTGAGAAAGGAAGGACCATCAGCAGCATTACATAGTGTTATTTGACCGCTTGAAAAGAAAAAGAAAGTGCTACTTCACCAAGACAATGAACCGTGTCAAAAATACATTAATTGGGCTTCAAATTGCTTCCTCATCCACCCTATTCTCCAGATCTGGCCCCCAGCGACGATGTCTTGTGCTCAGATCTCAAAAGAATGCTCGCTAAAAATGAGGCCTATTTCGAAACAAAGGACAAATCGTACTATCAAAATGGTATCGAAAAGTTGGAGGGTCGCTATAATCCGTGTACAACCCTTGAAGGGAATTATGTTGAATAAAAAAAACTAATTTTGTCAAAAAAATGTGTATTGTTATGGTAGGCTGGGGACTTTTCAATTGACCTTTTATAGTGGGTATGTTAGCTGCCAAATTTATAATAAATCATTTTCAACGACATCGAATGGGTATCAACATATGCCAAAATATAGTGATAACAAGAACAGATAAGAAAGTGATTCTCGTTGTGTTGGAAATAGTCAATTCATTAATGAGGTTTGTTCATCCAGAATAGTAGCAAAAATTATAGTAACTGGTAATAATTAGGCATATTTATTTTAAACATGATATATATTAATAGTGACTTAATTTTTATTTTGTAGGTAAGATGTAGCTAGAATTTGTTGAGAGTGAAAGTCGAATATGATATTCAGAGAATCAGAAAAAAAGAAACTAGACAGGACTTTACTAGGATGCAAAAATAGTGCAGAGTGCTACTATGACATAATCAAATTTGCAAAAATTAGAATGATAAACAAGGAACAAACGCATTTTTATATAACAGATTTATATAACAGTAACAGGTAAATAAATTATTGTTTATAAAAATAATGTAATGTTAAAATAATAATATATGGACTGGAAACCTTTTTTAGCTTAAGAATACGATCATCTATTCGCTTTAATCTAGTAAATGTACAATATGTTAACCGGAAGCTTGAGGTAGTCATTTCAAAGCATAGTAAGCTTAGTAGTAGCGTTGGGAACTATCAACTGAAAACAGTCAATAGACGCAAAACAGTCGAAACAGTCGATAGTCGCGGAACAATCGAAAGAGTCGATAGTAAAAAAACTGGCGCAAATGCAAATGCACGATCGACTGTTTTGTTCAATTGGTGATATCAGACGAAGATGTACACATTTTTTCTGTACACATTGTGAGAGAAGAAAAGACGGAGATAATTGCTTGGAAACATTAATTTTATATGTGCTTATATTTTCCAATGGTAGTATAAGCGAGAAGGAGATGTACACATTCCTTCACGTACTAACTTTAAAAAAAAAAGAAAAAAATATTACTGAACACTACTAACATGCAATTAATAATTTCATTTTAAACGAAGTAGAATTACTTTTATATTTGTTGATCTGTAAAAAGGAATGGAATTTTTCTATGGAATGAAATAATACCCCACAAATGTTTTATCGTATGTTAATATATTAATTGCTATTTTCAAAAAATATACTATAACAAATATAGACAATACAATAGAACTTAAACAAAAATTGTCAAACGTATAAATCTATGTAAGCATAAATTGGGTACTTTTTTGTCAAGGTCGCATTTAGGACGACAGAGCCAGAACGTTAAAAATCAGTCGAATGAAACTAGTAGAACCAAAAATAGTAACTAAAAGTAGACGACTGAAACAGTCGATAGTAAAAAGTTGTTAATTACTAAACAGTCGATAGTCGATATCAGTCGGTAGTTCCCAACACTACTTAGTAGTTAATAAAATTCAAGAAATTTCTAGGACAATTTCACTACTTTCATATAAAATGGTTCTGATGGCTTTTTCGTTTAGTTTTAGCTATATTGCCTGTTTATGATAATGTTTATATCCCCTTATTTATATTTTTATATATATTTTATGTTCCTGTTAATTATTCAAATATTTAAATTATATGTATAGTAATTACATTTGTATTATTTCCTTTTATTCAATTATTTTGTAAATAAAATGTACTATTTTTAAAATTTTCCAATGTTTATTTCCCTGCTTATATATAGTTTTAATATTAAGCGAAATATTTATCAAATTTGTGTATATCTGCGTAAGTGTCACAAATTTTACAGCGATTGGGCTGTTATTTTCTTATATTACAGAGAGCATACATAAACAGTATATAATATTTCAAAGATCATATAACGACCACTAAGTATATATATTGATCAGTCCATATATTATAAGCTCACATTATATATTACATCATTCTAGTCCACATCGTGAGAAATTAACATTTAATTTTGGTATATCCAATATACAAGAGATACACAAGTACAAGATACATAATTTAGTATAGGTAATAAACTAAATAATTTTAACAGTAAGAAAATCAAGCGAACCAGAAAATTGGATTTGAAGCATTTACATTATACATTAATTTAAACAGACACGTTTTCCGTTCTTCCTTCGGATTGAACAGTCCTTAAATCACCTGAGTATTGGAAACCGCCAATAGGGTCCGTGCAAGAGGTCGTCCTAAAGGCGAATTGAAAATTGAACCGAACTGACGAAATAATTAATACAGCAGGACCAAAGCCTGACCCTCTCCAGGTTATAAACCAGCCAAAAACATTAAACTTTCAAAGTTTCGATGTCAAGGTAAAAGATGCGTGGTTTCGGTCCCTTCCTGTCGAAGCGAACCAATTAACTAGGCTTACCGTTTGGGCGTTCGTAATAATTCTAAAACTTTGAAAACTGCTGAAAGCAACTTTGGTTCGGTCCATTAGTTTCATTCATTCCGGATAATCTAGGAACGGTTTTGTATCGCGGGTTTTCTCTATTAAACTAAAACATACATATTTTAAACATTAAAAGGAAGACATAATCGTTAAGTTATTAGTATAACACCGGCAATTATATTCAACTTATAGCAACTTAATAGATAAATTTATGTTCTCCACGCTATCAATAATAGCAAATAGATGGACTAGAAATATTACGTAAGACAAATTGGCAAACAATTGCAAAAATTTATAAAACTATGTTATTAAAATAAATAAAATAAAATAAAAAATATATTGACAAGACCCAAAAATTTTAATTTATTCCCCAAATATATAGAATAGTAATTAGTTGGTAAAAAATAATTTAAATTGTGTGCTATATTGAATTAAAATGTAAAATTTTATAATATTGATTTTACATTAATAATCTGAAATATGATGAATTTCTATCCACGACAACATTTAAAAGGCGAATAGAATTTTCGTAAAGTTGTACAAGCGATGAAGGGGGCTCTTCATGTACATTTTATGTTTTGATAATGAGCCAATAACCAACGAATTATCAACAAAAATCAAATAATTAAAGTGACCAAATGACACCATAAATGATCAACATCGGTGGGAACATTGTTTCATTCAGCAATTTCAGGTTCCATGTTTAAAATTGGCGATCGTCACCTCGGAAATATCAATTATTGTTACAATATTGGCGATAGTATGCATTATATCAAGGAATACGTTTCTTATCAATTGTGTGTAAAGTATTTATTGTATGTGAATCATACAAATCAGAGTCGCTGGTCAAAGATCTAGCGATAAAACAAGTCGAAAAAAGCAAACAGGATTTAAGCCCAATTCTGGTACTCTAGATAAAATCTTTTCAATTCTCTACTTGTTTGAGGAATTTCTAAGAAGTAGAAAACGCACAATTGTGATTGTTATGGATATTCGTTCTACTTTAGAGAGTATATACTAGCCCTCGCTTGGAACAGCTTACGACATTGAACATGTTCCTTAAAAATTAATAATATGCTAATTTATTAATAGTGTCAATATCAATACCATTGATTTGAGATCCAAGCTCATGTTCATTAAAATGTTGTCTTTTCACTACCTTTAAAAATAATAGTGAACGCATTTCTACCAACACTCTTACAAAACTTTTACTTCTCACGATATATGGTATTAAATGTGATAATACAAGTATCTGGACCACTTTGGTGTTCACTGATACAGAACTTGAACATACTGACGTTCTTTATGATACACTTCGCATCATGGAGCTATCTGGCCTGGAACAAATGAAGAACAGACCGAATTATTAACAAATAATAAATGGTCTGCTCTTTTAATTGTCAAAGAAATACAGTAAGAGTAACTACAGGAATTCAAGCAACTGGCAATCAGTAATATAGGAGATGAAGTTGTCCAAACTGATCTTACTATATGTTCCTATAACCACTCAATACTCATCAACCATATCGTACCATATTTCTTCCAATTAACAGGATTCCTTAAATGATGCTTACTGAACACAAAACCTGAAATGATTTTAAAGAAAGCATATGCTGATATTAATAATTTCTCAAGCTTATGCTGTTAGTAGTTGATACGTATCCCCTCGTTTATTATATCTCTATACAAAATTATAACGTATCCAATTGGTAGCCTCTTTTTGTTCAACAATCAAAACTTATCTGTATCGATAATTGCAAAGGCACATGAGTCAAATTCTAAAAAATTTAAGTTAATAATAATAAATATGATAAAGAAAGAATGCTTCCCCAGTGAAACGAAATTCATTTAAAGAAAATTTTTTTGAGTGTACAAATAATATGATGGAAATCATGGTAGACTGCTAAAGATTGCAACTGATAGGTTTAAGCCTTTAAATCTTTCTTAATAGAAAAGCGATAAAATAATTTGGATAATTTGGACACATTGTCGGACGTAATCCGACATGTCATCTCTAAGAATCTCAGTTTTCATCTAAACCCTTGATTCTTTAAATTATTCGTAAGAAATCTGGGTCCATCAGCTGTTAATCTTATATTACTCTGAAGGTAACGAGTCTTATAAACTGGGTACACAAAATGTTGTCTTAACTTCATTTTCAGAGTAGAATTTCAAAGCTCGACCATATCTTCTGTTATAACAAACAATATTCCGACTAACATTGAAAACAAGTAACTTGACAGCTTCCAAGTAAAACCTCTAGCTGGTTTAGATATGTGAACAACACCATTATTACTTGGAATAATTGAATTAACAAATTCAATTAATATCTCAATATTACCAATGAAGACTGAGAATAATTTAGAGATTGCTTTCTTAGACGTCCTAGCTGAACAAAGGGCTAATTGTCAAGTAAGATATCAAGTCTTCAAGAAACCAGTGCATACAAACAGATACCTCAGGTTGTGTCACACCATTACCAATCTCTCAATATATATCTCAAATATATACCAATCAAAAATATCTCATAATATATGTTCTGATCAGTTTACAAGACTTTTGTCAAATCTATACATTAATTCATTAAGAAAGTTCTTTAAATAAAAAAAAAGAAATAATATCTACTGCTCACCTATTACAAAAAGAGAAACAAATTTAAGTCTGTAGAATAGAGAATAGTCTGTAAAAATAAAAATGTAAAAATTAGATAGATATGTGTGTGGCCTTAAAGAATAAAATATCATTCTGATGCTACCAGCCAAACTGGAAAAATTATATCTAATGTGATATTTTTAAGATTTTATTGTGAAATTGTTAATTTTTTAATTCAAGTTTTGTTAATTCACACTAAACTCTCAATTCCAGATAAAAATAGCAGAGACTTGTTAGTAACTTCAACGCAATTATGAAATTTGTTGGTTATTTTTATATAAACATTAATAACTAAATCTCAAATATCAATTAGAAAAACGTAGGTGACGTTTTCGCCTAAGCAGAATAACAGGATTTTTGATTTTGATATATACAGTCAATTCCAAATAACAGTGACACGGGAAATGTCGCAATGTTGCCGCAGCTAGAGTTTTGAGCTCTGAGTTTTAGTACATTTAGGATTTGACATATAAAAAAAATTAATATAAATAAAATAATTGAACAAATATTCTAAATATAATTTATTTTAACATTATGATACATCAAATGCGTTTATTATCGAAGAACCTAAAACTACAATTTTACAGACACAATAATTTATAGATTAGAGTTGTTTTATTATATATACATTGAGCTTTTTTCCACACTAGTATGGGTAGGGTTCTAGACGCGTTTTTGTATGTAATGGTATCCCCCGAAGGCCTAATCCACTTAATTAACAATTGTATATCTGAATAATTTATTTTAATTTCATTAGAGAGCATATTTATGTTTTACACTTAGTTCTTGTTTCTTTCGATGCAATGTAACCTTGTAAAGTCATTATGATATTACTGCATTTCTCTTTAATTTGTCCTGTTACTATCTGTATACATTTTTCTTGAGAAAACTACATTTAATCACTGCATTCTCCTTAATGCCTTTGCCATATCCGCAAAACAGTTGGTGTTATTTCTCTACTCATACATGTTAACCAAACGTTCATGTATATTCTGAACAATAATACACATGTTCATAAAGCTTTCACACTCTATAATACAACTTCCTACAATTAAAGTATATTAATTGTACACTCACCTTGAGTGGTTTCCTCTTTCATCACCCTGTCTTGATAATTTTCAGCATTAAATCATAAATCAACATTCATAAAGTTTTATTCAATCACAGTCACTTTCAGAAATACTAGTCAAGTTAATAACCAAGCTGTTTATTTCCAATCTATTAAAAACTTGCACAAGATTCTACCATTTGTTAATTTCTTCTTCAATATGTCTGAGCGAGCTCATACAAAACGAAGGTGTTATTTTCGACAATTCCTCTTTCCATAAATCCAGACAGTTCTGGATTGAATATCCTTCTCGACCTGAATATCTATTGTAATAATTCTTTGCAATACCCCGTATCAACACAATTGGGTTAAAAGTGCAGTGATAGAGAGGGAGACATAATACTTTGTGGCCATAACATTCAGTAATCTGATCTACTATGTATCTTTTCTCAGGCTTAATTCTAAAAAAGTAAATTACATAAAATGCAATTAAATATGTCATTTATATTTACCGAGAAATAATTTGAAATAGTTCATTCTTTAACATGATTTCCTCAAAACTTATTTTATGTACTTTAAGCCATTCCTTAATTGCAGTCTTTGTTGATGAACTTGTTAGTATTTTTCTTCACCAGTGTACTCTATATATATATATATATATATATATATATATATATATATATATATATATATATATATATAAATATTATATATATATATAATAAATATTATATATATATATATATATAGTACATGGCTCTTTTAAATATATAAATTAATATAATTCTTCCTTGAATTTGTTATATGGTTTTAAAAATTGTATTATTTTAAAAGCAATCTCTAGAAGTTCCATTAAACCCCTTCATGGATTATCTTTAAACAACTTAAATCCTAGATTATCCAACAATGTATGGACAGATGTTCTAGATCTCGCAAATAGCCATATATCTTTTGGATCTTTGTGGATACTTTCCAGACTAACAATTTTCTTCGAAATAATTATATTAAATTATGTTTCGATTGAAAAAACTACTTACTGTTTTATACATCTCGTATATTTGATCTCTGAAACACGAAGATTGATCTTGATTCGTCACCTGTTTCGCATAAACCATAGAGTAAATATAGCGGATTAACTTATATAGACAAAACCGAGGAAATGTTTTACGTGGTCCATTCAATGGCGGCTCTGAGACCACTTTTCTGATTGGTTCATTTGAATTGGCCTACAAAGGCATTTGATTGGCTCACTTCTATAACCCGATTGTTTGTTTCAGTTTGTTTACGACGACATTTTTGTGTGTCTGATATAACAAGAGATTATCATGGTTGTTTTATTATATTGTTAATAGATACTTAAGCTGTTTTTTTAACTCCTCGATTTTACCATAATAGGAACACAGCAGTAATTTTGAAATATATCATATGCTTGAATTTTTTGTTGCTGTTCTTTAAAGTATTACTTTTTGGTACGTTTTTTCCATTCTGATGTATATCATATATTTTTGTGTTGAACAAGTAGGTAATATATTACATACTTTACACAGACTTTCAGCTGTGCTGCTTTGCTTTCAGTATGAGGGAACAATAAGATAAAATTTTTAATACATCTTATTTGAATTGATAGCACTAAAAATATATAAAAAAGGGACTATAGACAATTTTGACTATGTTTCTCACGAGATATGTTATGTTTTCAATTCGATTGCAGCATTTAATTATATATATTTCGTTATTTTTTATTTATATACACTATATATATATATATATATATATATATATATATATATATATATATATATATATATATATATATATTCTTCTGTTTTAGCTTTTTGATATATAATATTTGTATTTATATAGTATTTATATAATTTTATATTAATAAATGGTTTTGAAAATTTACATTTTGGTTTTCAACCAATGAAGTTCAGCGAAATGCCGTTCTCAGCGCCTTTCTGCTGAGACCACGCAAGACAATTCTTAAATTATTTGTATTAAGTTAACACTCTATATATTACCCTATGTAAACACGGTTTCTTTTTAGCGAATTTAAGGTTATACTGTTTTATATTTTTTGAGATATTTTAATGACCCTGTCCCTACTAATACGAAGTGCAGCTGCAAGGCGCAAAAAATATTTTCATAAAAAACCGCGGCGAGTTCAAATTTATTAAAACAAACCGTTGAAATAACGTTTGCCGGTTTATAACTCGTAATTATAATATTTTGAATAATTTTCAAAACTTCGGCAAACGGACAACTTTGGCAGGCTCATTCCGTTACATGTTCGAACTTTTGTAACAGCATTCTATCTCTTTTAAATATAACAAAATGACAAGGATAATATTGTCTGACTGTAAAACGTATTTACAGCTTTAGACAGACATATATTGACACTCGTGTCACTGCTATTTTGAATTGACTATATATATATATATATATATATATATATATATATATATATATATATATATATATATATATATATACACAATAATTTTAATAAGTATCAGACATTGAGACATTTCATACCATTGTTAAGGCGTTGCGGTTTTATCAGTTGGGGCTGCATTTAAATCGGTAATTGTCTCTCAATTAGAGCTTTCAGTACATGCTGCAAACCTATAGCAATTACTGCCACATAATAGCTCACGTTGCGAAACCCGAAATTGTTTAATAATCATTATTTGCACGAGCAAACTTCGTTCCTCAGCTGAGCCATACGCATTCAGACTGCACAACGATTTAGTTGCCGTAATCAATGTTTTGACAATATTTTCCATTTCGATATAGAATTTTAATTAGGCCACATACTCAGGCATCGTAACATAATTACTTCAGTCGATTTGGTCTGATGAGTCGGTGCAATAATGATGGACACGTCTCATTTGGCATAACGGAGCTTTAATTAAACGCTGGTTTGTATATTAACGAAAACTATTGATATAAGCTATTCGTATTATTTTAAAAATGTTTAAATATTTTTGCTTATTGTAATAAATAACAGGTCAATTTAAAATTCCTCGGCCTACCATAGTAAAACACATTTTTTTGGCAATATTGGTTTTTTTGTTCAACATAATTCCCTTCAAGGGTCGATCGCTACACTGATTATAGCGACCTTTCAATTTTTCGATACCGTTTTCGTAGTACGATTTGTCCTTTGCTTCAAAATTGGCCTCAGTTTCGGCGATCACTTCTTCATTCGACGAAAATTTCTTCCCAGCGAGCATTCTTTTGAGATCTGATAATAGGAAATAGTCGCAGGGGGTCAGATCTGGATAATACGGAGGATGGATGGATTTTTTCCAACGTTTTTACTGACTTGTGACACGGTACATTGTCTTGGTCAAACAGCACTTTTCTTCAAATGCGGTAGTTTTTCGGCGATTTCGTCCGTCAAACGGTCCAATAACGTTATGTAATAGTCGCTGTTGATGGTCCTTCTTTATTCAAGGTAGCCAATGAAAATTATTCCATGCGCATCCCAAAATACAGACGCCATAACCTTGCCAGCCGACTGTTGCGTTTTCCAACGCTTTGGAGCGGGTTTATCATGTGCAGTCCACTAGGATGATTGTCGATTAGACTTTGGAGTGAAGTGATGGAGCCATGTTTCATCCATTATCACATATCGATGCAAAAACTTGTATTTATTACGCTTGATCATCTTCAAACACTGCGCCGAATCATCAACTCGTCGTTGTTTTTTAGTCAAAAGTGAGCTCGCGCGACACCCACTTTGCACAGAGCTTTCTCATACCCAAATATCGTTCATTTCAAATTCGTGTTCAGTTGATGTTTCTTTCAATTTCAATTTACGGTCATTCAAAATCATTTTGTGGATGTTTTTAATGTTTTCGTCAGTAACAACCTCTTTTGGTAGTCCACTGCGTTCATCGTCTTCGGTGCTCATTTCACCACGTCTAAACTTAGCAAACCAATCCTTGATGGTTTATTTTCCTGGAGCAGTGTCCGGAAACTCGGCATCAAGCCAAGTCTTTGCTTCAACTGTATTTTTTCCCTTCAAAAAGCAATATTTCATCAACACGCAAAATTCCTTTTTTGTCAATTTTTTCACAATAACAAAAGTTGCTTCACTCAAAATGCCATAATTCACAAACTAATGATCCGACAGCTGTCAAATTTATACACGCATCTTTTGAGGGTTAGGGATAACTAAAAAACATGGATCTAATTCTAGTAGTACCATCTATATGTCAGACGCGCGACTTTTCAATTGATCTGTTATAATGCAATATTAGATATTTTTAACAATTTTGCTTCATAAATCCATGTAACCATCTTCTACATATGATATATACTATATACAATTCCATATACATACGTGTAAGAGGGTATATAAATTATAAAAGGATTTAGACACAAAAACTATGAAAAAGAAAAAAAGGGCTACTTGTTGAACACTGACAATGTAAATCTTTTTGAGCAAACCAATCTGCCTATTCCCAACTCTCAACGGCATTCAGGCACATAAGCACACCGCCTTGTCTTCGGGTAATGGTAAGCGAGCCCGTTAACAATCGCATGATATAACACATCCATCCTAAAGAAACAACTACAGGGATAGGCTTGGTGTTGTCTCATCTGGACAGCTTATAGTCTTAATTAAATTATTTCTGAGCATCGCCTGTATCTTTGTCCGCCAGTTTGTCTTTGAAGATTATCGAAATAGCACTGTTTCTACTAAAATTTTAATAATATCCCTCTATGGAATGGCCTACTGAATTTTATGGCTCCAGATTCCAACATAGTCTACGGCTGGAAAACTTAGCTACAGAACTGCAAGCTTCTGTTCAAATTCCAGTAGACTATGTTAGCTGACAGTAACTTCAGTCAACCATTGTTGACCTTACACTCTGAAGTGTAATGTTTGTGCCAGGAATCCACCGACTATGGGTATTTTTCAAAGCTCGAATGCTTTCTAGTTAGAACAGTTTATGGCTAAATGTCTTTGAGCACCCTCAATGCACCTTTTATGACCTTACAACTTCCGTTGCTATAATTTTGCCCATAAGCCAATTAACTACGCCATGAAATCTCTCTCTACTTCTCTGGATAATTAATTTGATTCCATTTAATTGAGTGAATATTAGAATTGTATTACATAATGTAAAATGTTTGTTTATTACTACTGGAAATTAAAAAAGGTTATATTATTACGTTGGTAGATTTATTGTAGTCATAATTTGTCGACTGTTTATTGGTAGATACAAGGCTTTCGATATTCTTCAGTATTTCCCCTTTAATTCTGATGTCATGTGGTTCTAAGAATCCAATTACTTCGTGAAAAATGTTTGCATCTTCAACATGTTTATCAGCAAATATAGTGCAATTGGTAAGCATCATATCGGGCGAGAAATTTAATAGTATTATACTGGGCGACATATTTTTCTTGAACTACCTACTCAATTTATGATAAATTACAAACACTGACCTTTCAAATTACTGTACCAATTTTTAGTTCCATTTGGATAATTTTGAGAAATATTTTCCGACAAGTGATACAAGACTTACTGTGTCATTAAGTCAATATAGGGATAATTATTCAATTCAATTTTCCCATTATCTAAAATGCTTGTTATTTATTATAGCAATATAGTAAACTAATAAGCTATTTGTTCTTATCCTAATTTGCGGTTTTAAAATTGCAAAGTACTTATTCTGCAATAGATACTTTGGGCTAACATCACTGCTTTTAATGTGCACCGAGTTTCAGTAATAGCTTTACTGAATTAGATTAAACAGTTTTTACTCTATTTATACTTCTAAACCATAATTTTCTAGGAGCCGGAGAAGCTCAAGATTGATATGCTGATGGAGCCCCTGTTTATGTTTTTATGCGCAGTCCTTGGTAGCGTTATTTATAGTTTCTACCTTCACGTTCTTATGCACATGATGATCATTACGAATTTGTTTTAGAGGCGATTTAATAATCAGTACTTTTTTGTACTTTTTACTTTATTTATACGCCATTTTTCTATCCAGCATTGTACTTTAGGAATAGATTTTTGTAACTTTTGGATTGATACGTTATCTCCAGTATCTGGTCCCAGTACCAGTACCCCTCAAGTTAGAATATTATTCTTGTGCTTTAAATCCTCATGCCAAACTTCGAAATCGCCAAATTATCGACAGCTTGAACATCATCTAAAAATATTGCGGAACAAATTTTATTTTCTTCCAGTTATTCTATGACATCAGTTATTCTGTAAACCTCATCAATCGTTGTTGTTGTTAATTTGGTGATAGGAAATGCATCAATTCAATATCAACTAATCAACTTTTCCTTAAATCTTTCCATTAGTTTTTTTATTTTTATTTTTAAGTTGATATCCTTTTTAGTAAGAGTTTTTCAAATAATTTAGATATTATGGGCAATACTGATATTGACCTGTATAAGGCTGTTTCATGTGACGACTTCCCCAGCTAAGAGATACTAATTGATGATCTCAATTAGTGCTTTTCTTGGAATTTTCTTTAATGCTTTCCCGGATGTAAAGCGAAAACCAAGCGCCTCCTTTGCGATAATATTATATTTTTATGTATTTTTTTAAACTTTAGTTAGCTTTAACTAAATTGTAACTTCAGCTTGCACCTCTAGTAAAAAAATTCCTACAGTTTTTAAAAAAAGTAATTAATTAAGTAATTATTATTTTAATTTATTATTAAATTAAATGTGAGAAAGTGGAACATGAAATCATTTGAACTAATGTCTCTCCACCAGGCTTGAGTATTTCTGCCCCCATATGATGCACTCCAGCGTTCAGCCAATCGTAAATTATTTGTATAGTAATTATTATTTGTTTAGAAAATAGAAGAAACAAAGTACTGCTGATGTTTCATTTGTATGCATATTGGTTAACTGTTTACGTAAACAACCAATTGCTTTCAATAATTTTTCAATCGAAAAATAAAAAAGGGAACCGTTCATGTATCAAATGCAAAAAATGCTACTGAAGTCAGATTAAATTTTCAGCCATAAAATATTGCCGCGTACCGTGGACATTTGCATTTAAATTTTTTTAACCAATTCCATTGTACTGTATAGGGATCTATTCACTTGAAAAATTATAAATGGCTGTTATTTTAATCCATATATTGTTCAGTGTCATATTAGTTAAAATCGTTCCTACAATTGATTTCGTTGGTATTACTAAAAACTGTTAGTTGAAGATATGTAAAGGGTGTCTCAAAATTATGAAGATCTCTAATTTTGTCGCTAATTATTCGGTAAAGTATTGGAAGCCCAAAAATGTTTGATAAATTTAAGATTTCTTGACAACTAAAGGTGTTAAGCGTTATTCAAAAGACCAAACATACCAACAAACTTGCGACAGCAAAATTTTCTATATATATTAAATTATTTTCATGAATTATTTTATCGTTGTTTTCTAGTCTTATGATTTGGCAATAATCCTCAATTTTCATTACTCCCTTACATTTCAATTCACTAATTATACAAATCACTACATAGTATAAAACAAAGTCGCCTTTTCTGTCCCTATATCCCTATGTGCGCTTAAATCTTTAAAACTACGCAACGGATTTTGATGCGGTTTTTTTCAATAGATAGAGTGATTCAAGAGGAAGGTTTATATGTATAATACATGCATAATATACTAAGGCAACATTGCTAATTTTAGAGGTTTCTAACGTGATGTCGTAAATTAACCTACTTTTTTAGGCTTATTTAACAATTAGCAAAAACGCTGCCTAACCCTACGAGTTAGATCAAATTAATGTACTACAGTATTGTACACCATAAAAAGATCTATAAAAAAGTCCGGGATGGTATATGTTTATCTTTTAGGGATAACCCACATTAACCATTTTTATTGTTTACTTTTTACGTGAGAAAATGGCTTATTTACGAAGCTATTTTAAGCAATACGGCATTAATCCTTATCGAATTAAGTACCTTAAATACAGTGTGCAATTAATATAGATCAATATGGTTCCTTACAGCATGTAAATTAAACAAATATTTTCGGAGATATTACAAATTTAAAATTTGCGTTTAAAAATGTGTAATGTAATAAAAATTGTATGAATTTAGATATTCCAAAGATAGCAGGAAATCTTCATAGTAAGTATAGGGGAAGAGGAATTGTTTTACTCCAAATTTAATGCGTGCAGGCCAAGGGCAGTAATGAATGAACCAAAAATACTAGATCGATTTTAATCATGTTTTCATTGAGTGACATTGGCATATATATTTTATGCCCGTGCAAAGTCGGAGCGGGCCGCTATGTTTTTATATACAACGTTCATATTTTTTCTGTAGTGTATTTAATTTAGTATCAGCATTGCACCCGTGCGAAGCCGGGGCGGGTCGCTAGTAATAAATAGAGAAAAGGCAATCGGACTTATTTAACCAAGGGTTTCTAATTGTTTAGGAAATATATATCAATAAGAACAAAATGATTAATAGATAATTCGGCCGCTTTAAGAAAACTTAAAAAAAAGTAATATAATATCTATAATAACATATAAATAAAGTGTTACAAGTAACAAAAAAGCTATCAATATAATTGAATTTGGACGAGGATTAAATCCCAAAAAATTTTTTAGTGCTTTCAGACCTCTTATTAGTTGATAAATCCGTTATTTCCCAATATTTAAATGTAATTGTAAAGATTGAAAACAAGATGAAAATGATACCACACGAACTGAATGAGAATACTATGTATTACCCTTTCAATGTTGTGGTTTCATTACTTTCCAGGTGAAAAAGTAGTTTTGCTGGGCCTAAGATTGACAAAACAAAGTGACAACAATCCACATAGACGAGATCATCGCGTTCTGCTGTGTATATGGTGAGATCAGCAGGGTTTTGTGCATTACAAGCTACTGAAACGGAATAAAAGTGTTACTGCAGATGTGAAAATATTCCCAGAATACATGCAAGCACCTAACATTGTTTATTATACCCGCACTAAGCGAAAAGACGGTCCTACTACTGCTGAAATATTTGAGTAATTTTTTGTTAGTGCTTCTTTCTAACTACAAGTGCCCAATCACACCATTAATCAAGTTGGGTAAGACCGTACGGAATCTAGGATGATTCAGTGGACTGAATGTCGATGTTTGAAGGTTCTCTTCGAATATTTGAATTTGCATCTGATCTGATTCACATGGCGTAACATATGCTATATTAGGTTTTACTTTTCATTATGTTTCAATATTCTGTACATTCTTTAAAAATGGCAAAGTATGAGTGAATTGATTGCGTCCAACTGGTCACGATCACCGTCACGAGCGAGTACCGTAGTTTTTGAGCGTTAACTAGTAGTCTATTGAAAACATCCAAGATGTTTACGTAGGTAACATTTATACTCTTACATATACATGTGCTCTATGCATAGAGATATTTCCCAAATTAGTGAATTATTACTCACTAGGTTTGGTTATCACCAAATCTGGTGCAACTTCTAGCTTATTTAATAATGAAAGAAATGAACACAATTAAAATAAGCACGCATCAATCGTATCAATAATCGTAAATTAGTCCTCATATTCATTGATAAGATATAAAATAAATTTCCTCGGCTTGGTGAACAAGAACAAGAAGGGCCAGCTAGTGGTGCGGTAGTCAAGAGTATAAAATCCGATAAGAAAAATGATCCCAGTAATGCCTGTAACAAGGTTGGGTAAGACCGGATGTCTTCTGGAATGCTTTTTAAATTGTTCACTCGCCAGCAGGTAGGCTTAATGACGAGGACCATGGTTCAAAACCAACGTTAAAACTGTAGGTCCAGTCCTGATAAACCCATACTTGGTAAAATGCGACTTTTAAATATATATGAAAAAAATAAAATAAATTTAATTTTCCTATATTGTTAATACTTGATATGACCGACCTTAAAATTTTAAAGACCAAGAAAATTCGACCTCTCCAACAACTAATATTTAATAATTGTAATATTTAAATGCACAGTTAGTATTTTATTAATATTAATTAATACGTAAAAGATTAATGTTTTCAATATTTAAATAACTGTCTCATATTAGAAGTATATTTTGTATAATTAGAAATTGTATTTACCTTTAGTTTGAGTTTATAAATAAATTATTTTAGGTCATTATAACGACCTTATAATTAAACACTAAATATGTTAATTCTTATTTTAGGCTTTCTCCAATATATCACAGGTTAGACAATCATTTAGACGGCAATAAATTATATTCATCACGGCTCTAATAATATATTTCAGTTTCATTAAGTTTTTAATAAAAGGGGAATGCTGTTCTGTTCGCAGCTGTATTTAAGTGAGGGCTTTGCATAATTAAATAACTTCTTCCTGGCAACAAAAATCCATTAATTAAACCTTTCCATTGCCTATTTTTAAACAAAACTGCTGAAAATAGTTCACTAGCGTTAGTGTTCCCAATCTGTTAGCTCGATAAAAAAACCGAACCGGAATTTATCGATGTGGATGTTTAGAGCAGCTCAGGTGGAAAATGGTTTTCTTCTTGGCGTTTGTTTTGCGATCGTACAGGAAAATTCAATGAAATATTTCATTAATTTCGTGATATTAGTTACTACAAAATGTGTATTGTAAATTATTGATGATCGATATATAAATATATTTATAACTAGCTGACCCGACAGACTTCGTCCTGTCAAAAAGATTTGTAATGTGGCAGTTTTTGTGCCTACGTATTTTAAAAAATTCTCCTGAACAGAACCATTACCCTGGTGATAGGGCGTTGTGAATAAAAAATAATTAAATAAAACATATATAAGGATTGAAAAGTAAGTAATCGCTTTATTGTTAATCATGTGAATCATAATTATTATTATTATCATTATATTGCTTTGTGGTATACGATGTTTTTTGTTTGATTACCTGGCGCATAGATAAACAAATCTGATGGTTTTCCAACACGGGAACAGGCAACATACAATTGACCATGTGAGAAACATGGGTTTTCTAGATTAATACCACAAACACTTAATGATTGCCCCTGGGACTTGTTTATAGTCATAGCAAAAGCAAGCCGTCAACATGTCTATAGGAAATTTGCCATTACCAATGTCAATGAGTTGTTTAGAGAATATGTTTCCAGATTGGTCATTTTGCAACTCGACACGCATATTCTTGCTTAAATGAAGTACTTTAACATGTTTCCACAAATTGGAGGACTTTAGACATGCATTGAGTTCATCAGCTGGCGTTGATCGTGGAATCACTGGCAATGTTTGACGAAAATCTCCTGCTAATAAAATCATTGCACCACCAAATCGGTTATTATTGCTACGTAGATCTTTTAAGGTTCTGTCTAAAGCCTCCAAAGATTTTTTATGTGCCATCGTGCATTCATCCCAAACAATCAATTTACATTGCTGCAAAACCTTTGCCATTGCAGAGTTCTTCGAAACGTTGCAGGTTGGAGTTTCATTGCTTTGCATATTTAATGGCAATTTTAGTGCTGAATGGGCTGTTCAAGCAAAGTTGCTGCGATTCCCGACGAAGCGAGTGCAAGTGCAATTTTATTTTGTGAGCGAATTGTTGCTAATATTAATGAAATAAAAAAAGTTTTTCCTGTACCACCAGGTGCATCTAAGAAATAAATCCCTCCAGTTTCATCATTTGTTACTTTCATAAGAGTTTCAAATACATACTTCTGTTGTTCATTTAACAGTGGAAGATTTGTTTGAATTTATTCTTTCAAAGCGTTGAGATCATACAGTCTTTCTCGATGCAACTCTTGGTTAAAAGCGTCATGCATTGGACGATTGGGCGCGGTCAGGCCTAATTGAATTAATAGTTTGTTTGACCTTATCAAGCACATGTCCTCAATTGAAATCAATGCTTCATTGTAAATTTCTTCACTGATTTGTATATTTGGATTTCCCATTCTATTCCGTATTTGATACAAAATATCATCACACATATAATCTTTGTACTTCATCCACAAATCAATTGGGTTTGATGGGAAGCATGTAGATATGATTATAGAAAACAATGTTCGTATTTGATGAGTGTGTGATGATATTACAGCATCATTGAGAGTTTGATCCCAATGAGCGTCATTTTCAAGCAATTGCAAACGTTGACAGGCTTCTCTGTAGGATCCACACAATTCACCATCAACAGTTCGTAACTGTTGGAATGATGTTGGGCCACGTACATTGACTAATAGCAGTCGTAAATAAAAACATTCATCATTGCTTGGATGTACTGAATAAATCCGGCCAATCGCATCGGTGGAATATACATCTGTATATCCTGGAACTGGTTTTCCTTGTTTCCGTCGTATAAATCTCCTTGAGGATTGATTCCAGGTATAATATTTTGGCATTTCAGAATATAGCAATGTTTGTGCGAAATCATCGTTTTGGCATGTCTCAAAAAAACTGGTTAATGTAGTAGATGGTGGCTGAGCAGCTCTTTGTACTGCGTTCTGTGCTGTAAAATACACTCTTTGTCCATTTTCTAAATGCACAGCTAAGTGAACAACAGAAGGGTGTCTCTCATGAATAGGAAAAGAAAATATTCGCCAAACTGCTTCATTACTACTGACATAGCGGCCCATTTGGTATTGGGTAACTTCATCATTAGAATTCTCTGCACCAATTCCAATCACAGCCATATCACTCCCTTTGGTTACATATTTGCAAATGTATTTAATCGATTTCACTGAATGGCAAGATTCAACGTTGATGTGTGCTTTGAATGTCTTTGATAAAATGGGTGAATATGGAACAATCCAACGATTATCTATTTCAATATCTTGTTAATTTAATTTGACAATTGTTGATTTTCCATTGTCTGCTGTCGATCTGCGACGATACAATGGATAACCGTCATTACCAGTAATTGTTTCCGATATTAATGTCCGTGGATATCGTTTTGAACATTTACCATCCATCATACACGGTGAATTTTGATTAAGAGTTCCACAGGGACCATGTATCATGTTTTTGATAACTACCTCATGCAATCCAGGATCTACTTGTACATTAGGGATTTCAGCTGATATCACTGCATCAACTTCATTTGGCCTTATCTTTTCAACCAACCAAATCAAAATGTGTGCATGTGGCAATCCTCGTTTCTGCCACTCCACAGAATACATCCAGCAGCGTGTCTCACCAAACACATTATGTTTTACGATGAAATTCATTAAAGATTTCAACTTTTGTCTAAAGACTCTGGCTGTAATATCATGACGATCAATGGATGATTTCCCAGGTAATAACTCCTGCTTAATTTCTATCCATTGCGGATTGCATGTAAATGTGATGAACAAATCTGCTGTACCATAATGACGAACATACGACATGGCATCTTGAGCATATTCGTGCATATGCCGAGGGCTTCCGATGTATGTTGCTAGAAGAATAGTCATCCGACCGACATTCTGTGCATTTCCATCAGTATTAATCGCATCTCGAAGGTGAATATACTCTTCAGATCGGAGTTTGGTTTGATTCAACCTGATGAATGTTAATCTCTCCGTTTCAATTTTAACATACATGTCATCAACATATTTGTGATACAATCGCCGACATTTCAATATGTGATTATCTGCATTTTCCCGAATCATTAGGCGGTATGAATAATAGTTCATTGAACTGACTTTTTTGTTGGTTTCAGAACCTGTAAACAGATTTTGTTTTAATAACATTCAAATATAAAATTAAAATACATAATATAGTGACTGAGATATTATCGCCATAGCTAAACTAATATTTTAGTTACCTGTAATGGGATTTATCATTTTTATTGATAAATCGTAGCCATCTTCACCTTGCCAAAATATAATGGGATATTGCAGTGCATCATATGAGCGGTGTGTTTCCTTTATAGGTTGTAATTGAAAATTCCGACGATGTAAAACAATATCACGGGATTCCAAGTTTTCTCCAACTACAACGATAGCAACTTCATCAATAGTTGGTGCATTAAAACGTCTTGTATGTTGACCTGCAGGTGTTTTATCAGCTCTGATTACAATTTTGTGATTATCGGATGGCATCAGATCCAGGGCAGTTTTAAACAATATAATCAATTGATTGTGTTGATGAAATAAAGTTTGTAATTGTTCTACAATAGACCTTTTTACTAAATTGTTATGTGCACAACGCAGATCAATTTCTTGTGGTGAATTGCCCATAAAATAAATTTGCAGGAATTTGTTGTCGCTATCTGACACTGGTAACAGTGAACCTGCTCTGTGATATATTTGCCCTTGTATCTGTAAATAAAAAAAATATTATGGTGTGGTATAAATTAATGGATTGTCAATGATCAAACTTAAATAATATTTGATCTTAAAAAGTATATATTTAGTTTTAACTAATATCTATCAAATATAAAATATAATAAAAGTGTCACTGAAACTGAATCACCATATAATATGATGACTAGGTGATATATTTCGTAATGATTAAGAAATTGAAGATTAGTAACACATCTTAACTTTGGTGACAGAAAATTTTGTTCGCTAAAATAATTATGAGTAACTGCTATAATACATACCTTGAAAGTTGGCATAAAATTTTCCCGAACTGCATTTGTTGCCCCAAATGAAGTCATTTGAAAGCAATTGTTATATTCTTGAATATGTGTCAAAAAGTGTATAGAATCTGTTCCTATTCCTGAAACCAATGAGTACAATGGTTCTGGTGATGGATCCAATTGTATCAATTTCACTTTACCATTTGCGCAACACAATCCATTGGCATCGTTTTTGTATTTTAATGCCTTACAGTGTGAGCAAACCAAGTTCATAGAACCAATAACAACACATTGGTAGTTACTGTAGTCAATTGACACATCGTAACTGAAAGCAGCTGGATTCAAACTTGCGCGATTATTAGTTGAATGTCGCGCTCGCGCTTCACGCGTTTGTGATATCCGAATTCTTTCACGTTCATTTCCGTCGTCACGTTCTTGTGCAGTACGATTAGATCGGTAATTAGCTTGGTTTATAGCATTTCTGGTTCTTCTACCTAAATTGCTTCGTCTTATAGGAGGCATATCAAATATAAATTATTTTTTCACTAATCACGAACTAAACAAACACTAACTAACTAAACACTCTGCACAAAACACGATATACGAATTTGTTTCGTGTATCACTTGACAATTCATCTGTCATCTGTCAAAAGTCATCTGTAACAGACAACTTTTTTTTTTAAATTTGATATGACTTGAACTCAAATCCTTTTAAGCCGTACGAATTGTTTTATTTATTTAAAATTTGAATTAAATTTTAAACAAATAAAAAATTTTAAATAAATAAAACAATTCGTACGGATTAAAAGGATTTGAGTTCAAGTCATATCAAATTTAAAAAAAAAAAGTTGTCTGTTACAGATGATTTTTGACAGATGACAGATGAATTGTCAACTGATACACGAAACAAATTCAAACAAAAAGGGCTATTTTTAGGGTTTTTCCAGCAATAATTCTAATTTTTCTCGCCGTAAAAACCATCCCTGAACTTCAACGAACATTTTAAAAAAAGATTTGGCCAAATTGGTCCAGGCGTTGTTGAGTTATGCGCTTAGGAACATATTTTGCGATTCATTTTTATATATAAGATGTGCATATATTTGCAAGTTGATTGTTACTTATTTCTGTTGTTTAATGATTTTACGTGTTTCTACCTTTAGTTATATAATCCAGGTAAACTTTTTTAACCTGAACCTATTGAGTAACCCACTTTGGGATTACCACAGAAAACCAGGTCCAATTATTTGAATAAAGAGGACGACCAATTTCCCGTAATCAAACGATGTCTTTCTGATCATCTCTTAAATTGAACCACTCGGATTCATGATACTGCGATGCTATATTGCGTACATGAGCCTATCTATTAAAAAAATAACTTTAGCAATATGTGCTCAACATAAAATCTCCTTACCATTTCACCTCCACAGATTTTGGTACCTTCAGGTCTATAATTTTCAGATATATTGATAAAACCTCTGAATTTCCTCAGATTTTTACTATCTTAGCTTAAAATATGTTTTAAATAATTAACAGTTTAAATTGGCCCTTTAGAACCCTTATTGTTATTAAGTGTTTGTTATCTAGTTGAAATTCAATTTCTGCGAATTTATTTCACTCATAGAAAAAATCACGTGACCTCTAACACCTCAATTAGTCTAACTGCTAAAAAATACAATGGTTTGGCAAGGTTGGAGGGCACAAGACTTTCCATCGGGTAAGTGCTTATGCGAAGATTTTCGACGTGGACTTTGTTGTTGAATGTTGAATTTGTTAAATTAGCTTAATTTTAATTCTAATATATTATTTGTTCATAAAACAAGAGATCATCTTTAATTGTTAGTAAATCCAATAAAACGGGCATAATTATTGTTGAGCTATTGTTTTGTAGGCAGGAAATCATAGAGCTATATATCAAGTTATGATCATACTGTTCACTAAAGTATTGGACAATGAAGTAGTTAAAACGAAGTTTTAATTAGTTAAATTATTAATTAGCATAAACCTGATAAATTAGCTTAAGCTAATATTGATGGCCCTCAAACTTTGATAAAAGATTCAAACTTTATAAAAGTTAGGGCCGATTCTCACAGTGATCCCTTGAAGGTTTTCTATCGGTAAAACTTTATATAACTGTAAAGCGCCTAATTATAATAAAAAAACTAAAATTCCAAACCTCAAAAACGAATATGATCATGAAGTTATTGTGTAAACGCCTTTTCCAGAGTTATCTGTATAAATTTCCTGTGAAACTGGAAATTATTATGAGGAAAGGCAACAGCGGGATAAACGGGATACAAGAAAGGTATTATGATAGATGGTACCATCACATGATGGCAGGTTACCGCTAGTCTCTAAACAAAGTAGTTCGTCTTTAGAAACTTTGATTCAATATTCCCAAAAAGTATAAAGGGTATTTCTCTAAAGGACAACATTAGTTATTCTTTTTTGTTTTCAGTTCAAACTTCTATCTGGACTAATTAAACATTGAAACAAAACTATTTTTAATAATTGTAAATACTAATGTGATATTCAATATTCAAAAGCCATTCAATGTTGCCATAAAACATTTAAAAGCTCTTGCCAGTTGACCAGTTCTACAGTCTTCTATAGATTGTATAAAAATACATTTTGAGTGTTTTTTATAACTTGAATTGAAACTTTATTCAGATAAACTGGTACAACGTATAGAGTAGTACATATTGTTATATGTTGGCAAACCAAACTGCTTCCATATAAATAATGCGATGTAAATTTTGAAGGTTATATTTGAGTTTATTATAGACTTTATTCTGCGGATGATAAAACAAGCGATTAGTGAGATATGTGAAAATATATCATTGGCAATGAGGAATAGCGGGTGAAGCAAAAAAATTAACTGACAAAGGTCGACGAATATTAAAAAAGAATCTGCCCAGATAACATAATACTGCCGCGGCAAAAGTCAGAGAAGGAATCAACACTCACTAGAATAATACTGTTTCGTGCCTACACACAGCGAAATATGTTCAGTCTTAGTTTAAGAGGTGCATCACAATTTCATCATAGATCTTCCTTGGCCAGCACAATAGCCAAACCTCAACATAAGTAGATTTCCATCCCCAACATTATTGAAAAGAATAGGACAAGATTCCGTTGGCAATTGGACAAATTCCGTCAGACACTCTACGAATCTATAACGCGAAGAATTACAGCTTGTTTTAAGAGCAAATGATCACTCAACACCTTATTGACATATAAATATTGGATAAATGTAAGGTGTTTACATATTATTTATCCATCCCCTGTAATTAAGGCTCTATTGTCCATTGTCTGTTTATTGTTCTTACGAAATTTCAACAATTTCACATTTTCTAATAATTCGAGATATGAATTTTAATTTTAAAAATTTCCTCGTCTTTGGGGCTTTCCAATATTGGTCAATTTTTGTTTTTTTGTCCACAGATCGTGCTGGTAGTAGTACGATATATGGTGTAAGCACTATGCTATTTTTCGCAGATTACGATTTTCTGTCTTATGTCCTTTAACTTTGTTTATTATGCTTCCAAATAACAAGGCTAGGCTGTCAACTTTATCGATTAGAATACTCTGATCAGTATCCAACCACTGTTCAGTTGACTGGAGCATATGACAATATATCTATTGGTTTTTATCTTTGACGTTATTTGATAAATATACTTGTCAACCTTTCAGTTTCTGGATATGCAATTGTCCTCACACTTTGTGGATAATGAATAAAATAATACTTTTCCGTTACCATTAACGTAGCTTAATTGGATTTGAGGTTAATACGAGAAATTTCAATGTATGAAAAAGAAATGGGAATAATAGTTTTACTTTTTTTCAAAGGAAACTCCTTTGGTATATTTTTCTCTTTCCATTTCTATAATATCTGATAACTTTTAGAAGGGGTGATGGGTCACAAATATAAACTAGGCGGACGGTTTTTATAGTGGGCTGGGCAGTACCTTATTCTTAATATCTTTAAAATTCTCGACTTGATCGAAAATATGGGAAGTGTTATATATTATTTGGTAGTTTGTATCTGGTCAATTGTCTCAAGCCATTCTCTCATTATAGTTAATTAATTGAAATAATAATATAAGTGCAGAATTAATTTAAAACTTAAAATTTTATATTACATTTTATATTCTCCAATTTTTTTAACTATAAACTATTATGATTTATTAATAGTTTAAAAGGTTACTTAAATGCCGAATGATGTAAAAATTGATAGATAAAAGGTTGACCCTAAAACCAACATCATTATAAACATGGAGTTATAAACATAAAGTTATAAACATAAACTGTTACAAGTGATTGATTACAAAGTTATGTTTACATCAAATGATAAATTATTTCATCATCAATCAACTGAGAATATAAAAGTATACAAAAAATTAATGATTACTAAAATTACAAGAACTTCCGTTGTAAACTTATACATAAACAAAAAAAAACTGTTTCTTATTCTATATATAACGAGCTGTAAAAAAGAAAACCCCAATATCAACCGCAAAACAGATGCAAAATTATGCTAATTAACATAATTAATATGCATTTATAAATAACGATTCAACAAAAACGAGCAGCACCTTCGTCCTTAAAATATGTTTTTGCTTTTTTTGAAACGCGGGTCACACCGAAATGCCGTCGGAAAAAATATTTAAAATATTTTTGAAACTCTGAAATTGCAACCTTAATCTTTTATGGCCCAGGGCAGACGGGGGTGGCGGGTTAAACATAAAACAAATTTTATATGAAAGCGCAAACTTTTACCACCAGTTATTGCATATGTTTTAATTATTTTTTCAACTGTATATTTCGTCGGTTGTTTTTTTTTGTGTCGAGAAATGAAAATGTTTAAAATATGATAAAAGTGATGAATTGCGGCTCCGATATTTAAAATGGACATGAAAAAGCTTTAACGATAAATTACAATTGCAAAATTTTATGACGAATTTTGTAAATAAATTTGGTACATACCAGTGGTGGGCTTTCATTAAAGCGGTATGTTACGTCTTTTTAACAAAATATAGCCGTTAAGAGATTTGTTATCATCGCGAAGACGTGTAGGTACCTTCAGGTCTTATTAATTAAGAACTCTAATTCTTTTAATCTGAAGTCGTATGTTCTACCACCAGAGGTACTTATGGTACCAATCTTGAAAAAAAATTATACAAATGTTAACTACTATTCAAATAAAATCGTTTATACAAAAAATATTTTTTAATTTCCCTCTGTAATTTAAATAATATGTTTAATTCTATTTTTTAAATTTGCCCCCGTAGTAAGTAAACCCGCTTTGCGCGCCCTCAGGTGGTTTGAATAAACAAAACTTACAACTTTATACATGGGTGATCGTATTCTAAGTCTGTCTGTTTTTGGTCTTGATCAAGTACAGATAAGATATAGATAATATAGAAGGAGATCTTAAATAGGCGCATATAAAACAGTGTTTTAGTTTTTTTTTTGTGGTTAGGTGGCTAGAAGTATAAAATTGGCGGGAAATATAAATTTGACCGATTTGGCTTTCAAACTATGTAAGTGCACAAATTTTGTGGAGATAATCAAAAAGGTACTATATATTTTTTGTACCTTTTTTGTAAATATATCTATTCTATAAAACCAATCTTTTTTACATATTTTAAAGTCTCCTTCTACCAACTATGGGTTTATCTGGACTGGACCTAGTAATTAACGTGAGCTCCGAACCACGGTCCTCGGCATTAAGCCTACCGATTGGCGAGTGAGCAACAGAAATCATCCCAGAAGACATCCAGTCTTACCCACCCTGGTTACTGGTGTAACTGGGATCATTTTCCTTGTCGGATTTTACACCTATACCATTTTCTAGGACAATCACAAATATTAAACAATCACAAACATAAATTTACGACCATGCCCCAGCCGGATTGGAACCCACGGCTATCGCAACAGCAGAAGGACCGTCATGTTGCCTTTACTTCTGCACCACCGAGCCAGCTATAGAGACAATTTGATTTATGTATAAAGGATTTCGGTTTAATTTTTTTCGGCTAAGTTTTTATCGGAAACGTCTCTTTCGAATACATTTTAAACATGGCTGACAAAGCAAAATTTAAAAAAAAAACACTTATAAGCAGGCGTTACTTTTCTTTTAGTTTTTTAATTGCTTTTATACAATTTCTCTTTTAGTTAACTAGAAAATAATCTGCTTAAAACTGAAGAATTTTACATGATCGATAAAAGGAGCGATATTGAAGGTTGTGATAAGCTTACTCACAATCATGTTATTAGGGACAAAAAAAATGCTGCGGAAAAGTTGTCAGTAAAACTGTTGGAGATTTTATGATAAAATCTTCAGATTGGGATAGGTATTTGATTTTTCAAGTTATGACTATATTAAATGAAGCGAAATGAATAACTTGCTAACTTGACCAGTATACCTCCGTAATATTTCTTATCATTTATTTCAGAGCATCCAGATATCCGATAATTGATGGCAATGCCCGAACCGAAAAATTTCATTTTTTGGCTGTTACATTTAATTCCCATGTTATGCACAACACTTAACAAGAAATTTTAATAATATTTTAAATGCCTGAGTTTCTCAATACAATCAACTGTATTGAGCACACTCATTGAAATATAATTACAAAAATAATGGATATATAATAATATAATAGAAAGATAATAATTAGAAAAAGGCTGCACGTATGCTCACAAATACCTCTCTCTGATGAAATTTCGAGGCTTCGCTACTACCTTAAGAGCTAACAATGCCTAGGGTCTTAATTAGAAATTCCCCTTGTCATAGCAAGTTAACCACTGGCTGTGATTATAACCCTGAGTGATAAACGAAAACCTTAGCCCTCAGTTCAATAAGACGCGACCTTAATAATACGTACATACGAAGTTCAGATGAATTCAAGAATAATAAACCTTCTTTTGAACTCTCTGCTTCCATCCTGTATACTGAGCTATGAGCCATCTTCATGGAACTTGAATGTATAGTTGTCTCCAACCATAATGATTTTCCAATTTTAAACGACTCATTGAACACTCTTAAATATAAATCCTCCGAGGTTATCAATAGTTTTCTTTCAATTCTTCGTTTTCTGGGATTATTTGTGGTCATTGACCCATAAATAGAACTTATGAGCAGATCTGTTGCTCTATGGGAATATCGGGTAACGAGCTTTCTGATGCATTAGCCAAACAGGATTCTTGATATTTGTGGCTATAACAAATTATCTCTTTTCCAGGGTTAATGTCGGTTATGTCATGCAATAGATGTAAATATCCCTTCGAATTCGAAATGAGATTTCAATTATAATACATTTAACACATCCTTTACTGACATATGCCTGGGTTCCTATGAGGAAAATATGTGTTTTAGCTTGGTGATGACTACGAGAAAATGCCTGTATAGAGAGTTATAAGGATCCTGGATAACCTTGGATCCTTTACATAGTACTTTATATATATCATTTTATATCAAGTTATATAGTTAATATTTATATAGTATAGTCAAATATATAGTAGTGTCAAGTTATATAGTATAGTTAACCGTAGATGTGCCTTTGATGGCCTTCTGAATAGCTGGATCAAAATGTCTATGGTATACCCTGAATTAAATATTTTCCCAAGTTTTGGGGATCCAAATTCCAATAGTCTACGGCTGAGAAACTGAGCTACTGCAATCCGAATTTGGTGGGCGTACACCATAAACTACTACCATCCATCCAAATCAGAGTAGATTGTACTAGTTCAGAGTTTTAACCTCTTTATTTCAGATCTGACGAGAAAAGAGCACATTGACGTCGCGTTTTACGCTAACGACACTGCTTTCTTCACGGCCGCCAGGTTCGAAGTTACAATTCATGAACGTTTACAGAAGCACCTCGATCATTCGGTCAAGTGGTTCAAATTCTGGAGGTTGCAAATCAACCCCCTGAAAACCCAGGCCATCATTTTCCATAAGAAGCGTTACGCACTGCGCGTCTCGCAAATTAAAATCGACACCGCAATAATTCCATGGCTGGATGACGTCACGTACCTAGGTCTTCACTTCGACCGGCGGTTCGGTTGGCATTCCCAAATCCAGAAAGCAATCCAAAAAGGTTCGGAGATAGCAAACCTGCTACTTTCTCTGATCTGCCCTTCTAGCAGACTTCCCATCTCCATCAAATGCTTATTTTATAAGATGTTAATTCGGTCCGTACTCCTCTACGGATCTAATGTCTACTTCCAGTTTGTTACACCCAACTAGGTCAAACGGCTGCAAGTTTTCCAAAATAAGCTCCTCAGGAGAATATTAAACGCTCCATGGTTTGTCAGAAATAATCAAATTCATAGAGAAACTGACACTCCAGAAATCAAGTAGTTCATATCTCAATAATTCCACAAACAACAACTCAGCTCAAGTTCTTCTAAAAACGTGCTTGTTCGCGAGCTGGTCGACATGCTGGGAGCTTAGCACCGCGTCAGCGCCAAGCTCCCCCCCTTTTCCAGGCTGAAACGACCTCATGCGTCGCTACAGTCATAACTTTTGCCCTCATACAACAGAATCCAGTTGTGTGTTAACTCAGATTCGCGAATCAATAGAATCGCCGGGCCCTCGTGCCCGATAACGGCTGCCCGATCAGCGGGTGCCATATCCCCAAATTTAATGCAGTAGCAGTAGCGATCCATAGGGGTCAACTGTGAGGCGGTTTCGGTTTAGTGTATTGGTAAGTCCAGAGGCAGTCCCACATAACCCGGTCCAACTTGTCACTCTAGGACAAGTCTCCGCGAACAGGTATGCGTCATGCATTCCACAGCCTGGTTTTTAGGCCAGAACAAAAAAAACTAGTTCAGAGCGACTTCAGTCCGCCTTTTACAGCTTTGCAGACTGATCTATGATGCTTATGCCTGACCTGAATTTACGAACCAGGTGTGCTTTTCAAAGCTTAAATATTTCCTTATGAGAGTAGTGTAAGGCTAGCGTCTTTAAGCGTCTTCAATCAACCAAGTTTCCTAACCTTACAAATTCAGCTACAATACTTTTGTCTGAACTGAATTTCAACCTGGCTTTTTTTCTTCATAATCAGTGTAATTCTAGTTAATTGAATTAATTTAAAAGAGAACAGCCTTATGATCTCCCGGGATCCTATCGACTATTTGAAACTCGGGCACATGACGATACTCAAGGTTTAGATATATTTAATATAAACTAAACTCCTGTGTTTAGACGCCTTACTCATACTACTATTCAGTACTAACATAAGCTCACTGCCTCTTTACTTCGAATACAGTCTTCGTAAACACTGTCGTATCACTCGCGCGATATAACATACATTCCTGTTAGTTTCAGATACTGTCATTTAGTATTATATTATTTTAAATTTTTTGCGTATAATGTCAAGAAAAATTTCTACATTTATATATTTATATATCATTTTAAGGTAAATATCTTTACTCATATTTTACTTTACAAATTTATATGTTTTAGAATATTTTACAATGCTTTGATGTCATCAAAACCGTTTCAATATAATTACTGTTTAGTAATATTAGGTGGTACAAAAATTGGTACAACATAAAGTAGGCGATGCATTGGGAAATGATGAAACAACCAATAAAAATAAGAACTAATATTTGGAATTATATTATAGGATATTAACGAGCGGCAAAGCGCTTGTACCAAAGAACCAGTCCTTCCAGATACAATCACACCAAAATACTGACTGAAGTACTATTTGGAACAGCCCAAAGAGACGTTGTGAAGAAACCAACTAGAAACCTTATCTGAGTCTCATAAATAGATGGAAAGTGATAGTACTCAGTAAAAATCCGTATGTCTACTAATCCATAATCGTACTTACTACTAAGTATATCCATTTAATATATTCAACTGAGGTGGCTAAACACCTACAGTAACCCTTTCATTCGGTTTTAGCAGCTTGTAACACGCTCTAACTTGTACCATATACACAGCAAGATTTTATTATTTTGACTTGGTACTAGTCCATGACTTTTGCACTTTGGATTGTCGTAACACATTCATTCTTCATCGTCAGTTTACTTTATGCCGCAATAAAGCCTTCTTGTTAATCTCCCAAATAATGAAACCACGATGTCGTAATGTTCTAAAAAAGCATCTACAGTTATCATGTGTATACTATCGCACTCCCCCCTTTATCTCTTTCCTATCGCATGTAAAGGTCTGGAAAAACTAAACAGTTTAAACTCATCAACTATTAAGCCGCCATGTTTTTGACATTTTGAATTTGATTTTCACCCAATCAGTCTTTCAGTTCACTGTCTTCTAATGTTTTGGTGCTCTAGGATATTTCTTGTCATTGACTTCAAAATTAATCCTTCTAAGTCGTTCACACCAAAACCAGTAGTTAAGAGCACCATACGTTTCTAAAAGCTTTTGATGGGCTTTGCCAGCAGATTTCTTTAAATCACATTTGAAATTCTGTGAAAATTAATTATATATAGATCCCTAATTTTTATTTTAAAACTTTAATAAAACAATTTAATTTCTTTATATATATTTTTAATCACAAACATAAATTTACGACCATGCCTCCGCAGGATTTGGCATAATTTAATTTAAAGTGCTTTAATAATTCAAGAAACATATTAAAATATATTTATAATACAGGAGATAAATAAACTAAAACAATAAAAGGGAAGGCCTGATCCTTATAAGAATAATTGACGTTTCTACACGACCCCTATAACAATATATTTAAAAAATCGCTTCCATTACAAAATAATATATAAGAACACTAAACCCGAAGAAAGGAAGATAAAAGAAAAAGAAGACTAGAAACGAAATAGAACGGGTAGCACAAGAAAGGTCGAGAAATTTCTAAATCTTCGAGAAATTTATGCAAATAACCGCAACATAAATTCCTGAGAATATAAAAAGACCAATCATCGTCTAAAGAGGAGCGTGTAAAAAGATAAAGTAGGATTTTAAGGGAAACCTTTTTTGACATATTTTTATTTAATATTTCGGTGTGGGTTGCCAGTTCTAGAAAGAGAAAATTACATTTTATTTTATCCGCGAATGTCTTGGAACTATTGTCAGTGATATTATCCGTGGCATATTTTATATTAAAGGATATAACAGTAAATCTATTAAAGTATACGTTTTTCATACAAAAGAGAAACATAATATTCAATGTATTTGGCCTATAAATTAGTTTTAAAGGATTTTTTTTTAATTTGTAGATTTATTTAAAAAATCGGTACTATATATTTTATTTAAAGTAATGTCCATCGATAGCCGTTATATATCACATATTTCAGACAATTTACGAATTCCATCTCCATCATCCTTTACGAATTGAGCCATATTTTTGTATCTTTATAATAAGTGAAGCGCTGCTCTGACAGGTCACGACTCATATGTCGGGACAAGTACAAATCCGAAGGAGCAAAGCTTGGAGAATACGGCGTGTGGAGTAGCACTTCCCATTTTAATGTTTGCAAGTATGTTTTCAATGGTTTTGTACCATGTAGTCGAACGTTGTTGTGTTTTTGCTCGTATTCTGTCCGTTTTTCGCGCAGTACTTTGCTTAAATGCATCAACTGTAGTCGACAGGGATTTCCATTGATGATTTCATCGAATAATGATTTCAAATAAATATTTTCCAATATGTTTGGCTGTCTGGAACGCTATTTATCTTCGATATCAAAATCATGTATTTTAAAACGCCAAAACTAGTATTCAGATGTTGAAATCAACGTTTTATGGTTGTGACAAGCTTCACACTGTATTTGATGACCTTCAGATGGAAATATTAATATAAAACTCCCCGCAAATGCTAGGTATACATTCAGATATGTTCAACGATCATTGAAAAAAAGTTTGTTCACACTTCGACGAAATGGCACATACTGAAAATTAAACCCCTTAAATGAGGCTTCAACATAAAATTCGTTACAAATGTATCGGTTGCGATTTAATACCCAGTAACACGATTTATTGTAAATCTTTTAATATTAAATTATAAACCGATATAATTTAGAAAAACTTTGTTGTTTGGTTGTTTTTGAATAATTGGGTTGAGGAGAAAATAAATATGTTTTTCAATACGAATTAATTCATTTAAATTTCAAACACTGTTCGATGATATAAGTGATGGCTTGAATTGATTTGACCTTTTGCAACATTTCTTGGTAAAATCATCATTTTCCAACAAGTTATAATATTTCCGGGCGAAAAACTCAACGAAGCAATCTTTAAAAGCCCTTTTGAGACTAGTGCTAGATCATTATGATAGTTTTGCAGAGCCCGTAACAAATATTAGTCGAACATTAAAAGTCAGGGTTATACAGGGGATGTTTGAAAGGACCAAAACTACCCAGCCAATGTCGTTTAATTTCTGCTGAATCACTAAATATGTGGCCTGCCGCACTTATTATTATATTATTTTCTTATTCATAAATTCTGGCCATTCCTTAAATTGATTAAAATGTTTCTAGCAACTTATTATGAATAATCAAAGAATTAGCTTGAAAGAAGGCGAAGGTTCTCCGGGATTCGACCATCATCTTTTTCGCACATTATTGGCGTTCGTGATCTTTTCACCGTCTGCAATAATTTGTCTAAAAATTACTCGATTTGTTTTCATTTCAGCAATGAGTACTTAACACACTGGCTGAAAAGTCTTAGGCCTAACACATGGATGGCGCTAGTTTTTTGTATTCACTTTTTAAGTCAGTACTAACCTGCAAAAAAAGCTGTTGAAATTTCATGATATTCTAGTTATAACTTTGCGAGTTATTGTGCTAATAGTGATACTATTTTGGTTATATTCAAAACAATGCATCACAAACAATTTTGTGTTTTAATTTTACACTGCTCGTTGACGGCAAAAAATACCGTTCAAGCGAAGAAATGGTTTGAAAAATGTTATAAGGACTCCGCTCCTTTAGAAACAACAGTAAAACGTTGGTTCTTTGACCACACGTGGTCGTAGAGATATCGATGATGCAGAACGCAGTAGTCGTCCAAATGAGGTATTAACACCAGAAACATCAATAGAATCCACAAAATCGTTTTGAATGATCGTATATTGAAGTTGCGTGAGTTTGGCTATGAGAAAGCCTTCTTCAAAGTAGATACCGCGTTTGCTCACTATTGACTACAAACAAGAACATTTTAATACTTCTGAGCAGTGTTTGGTCATATTTAAACGTAACAAACCAAAATTTTTGCATCTATAGATGACAGTGGATGAAATATGAAACACCGGAATCAAAACGTTCGCCATCTGAGTGGACAGCAAATGGTGAACCTCGTCGAAAGCGCCCGGAAGCACAACAATCTGCTGGAAACATTATGGCCTCGTATTTTGGAATGTGTGCGGTGTAAAATCCCGTGACTACTTGAACTGACTTCTTGAAAAGTTAAATACCATGAATAGTGAATATTATATAGCATTATTGAAGCATCTGGAGCCAGAAATTGCAAAGAAACGACCGCATATGGTAAAATAAATGTGTTTCATCAAGACAACGTACCATATCACAACTCAATCAAAACAATTACAAAACTGCATGAACTAAACGTTGCGTTGCTCTCACATCCCCCGTATTCGCCAGCAACTACTGGTTATTTGCAGACATAAAAAAATCCGAATGAAGAGGTTATCGCTGAATCTGAGGCCTATTTTTAAGCAAAAGATAACTTTTTTTACAAAAATGGTATTCAAATATTAAAACGGCACTGGAATGGTTGTGTTACTCTTAATGGAAATTACGTTGATAAATAAAGCCAATTTTGAACAAAAAAACGCGTTTTCTGTATTAGGTCCAGGACTTTTCAGCCCATTTGTAGTTTCGTAGCGATTGTTTAGTGATTATTTATTCCATTAATGATTATTTAATTATTAGCGATGTTACGAGAACAACTATGTTAGTCTACCTAGATATTTTTATATATTTCATTGACTTATACAACTACTACCTGGCCATTTTAAACATCGAGATTTCCAGAACGAAAAACAGCAAACCAATTCTGATACTGAGATTCACATAAACTCTCGCTACTATAAACATCGCACTTACAAAAACATTCGATAAACCTGCACTGCACCTTTCCCTTTTCAAAAGTAAAAAATATCGTAAAAACGATCTTCCACAGTATTCATTTCCAAAACTCAATAACTTTTGAGTGAGTAAATAAATGACGCTAATTTTCACTTGTAATATTGCTATGGGTTGATGTTTCTCAAACTCGCTATGGTATAGCTTAATTAAATAAGTATTATAGGACTACTAGCAGATTCAAGACATCATGTTCAAATGTCATTTTTAATGTATTTAGAGCGATGTGTAATCCATTTATCAAAGATTTTAATTGAAAACTGATGTCGTGGAAATTCATTGATATTTGACCTAGCAACAACAAAATTGTAATTTCATCTCTTGAATATATTCCTGAATATGACGCGCACTACCAATATATGATAATGGAAGAATATATGCGATACGATGCTGTCGATATCAGTTGCCCATCTACGTTAGTGATACTGAATATATATATATAGTGTTGATAACTAGTAACTAAGTACAGTATATATCGATCTGTCAAATACCAATTCACATAAACATGCAAAAATTTCATCAATATCAGTCCAGAAGAATTATATGTATAAAGTTATAAATTACTGTTTTTATTTTCTGTATAATAGATGTTTTGTAAACCTCTAAATAATGTTCCCGCCTAATAGCTTCGACATAATTTTTAAATTTATAAGGACAATAGGAACAAACAACTAATATGAAACCACCCACGTTTATATAACGCGACTGAAATTACTTTCAAAAACATGCCAGGTGACAGATGGTAGTAACATTTTCTCTCTATACGCGTGTGTAATTTGAATACTTCCATTCATGCATTGCATTTTATGTAGGGGGTTGCAGTGCTATTATACAGTTAAATTAATTAAAGAATTTAAACAGTCGTTGTATTTTTAACTATTAAAAAAATATGTCCTAAACACTATATTTACTGTAATTTTTTGTTAGCGGTAATATAAATGGGCCTACTGTAAATCTAGTGATAATAAAATTTCTTCCAAGGACTACCACAAACGACAAATATAGCGAACTTGTCGAGGATTTGATCCACTATGACTAGCAAATCAAGCAAAAAGTTTCTGCAAACCATACTGAAATTTCCAAATAATGTTTAGGTTTTATAATAGATAAAAATTATTGCAATTTTGTAATTCCCACAGATGAATGACGAAAAATTTTTCAATGACGGAATGAACATATCTGTCAGACGTTGATGACAAGAGATGTATCTTGATGGTAATAGTACTGAAAAATAAATATAGTCGTTCCATATACTGAATATATATCGTCACGGCGTTGAATCCATTACCAATAGTAGTTTGAATTTTTTTTTAAACCAAACTTTATCTTACGTCTCAATGTATTCTAGTTAAAAATAGATGCAATGCTGTGTGAACGAGATTATAAATAGATATTATAAATCGGCAACGTAGTATTGACGCTTTGCTTGTTCTGATAAGTAATCTGATTAATACTTATGTTTAATTGAAAATACCGAAGCTAACAAATAGTCAGTATCAGAAATAGATTTTGTCTCTAATCAGTTACTCTGAGCAGAAACGAAATGAATGAAAAACGAAACTAGTCTTGTCAGTTAAATGTTTTAAAGAAGTAAGCATTCTGTCTGATGGGACCTGGTTGTATCGTATATCAACTGCTGAAATCTAAAAGAACAGTTCACACTAATCGTTACCGACAACACATGATCAATTTGAACTGCATATTGATTGAAAAATGTCCACAATACAGACACATCATAAGGCAATTTTGCATGGCAACGCATTTTCTCATACAGCAAAACCAGCCAAACTTTACGTACCACTTTTTCGCATCTACGGAGCGCAGACTGCAGACTAGCACTTCGCCGATTTCGAAGAAGTTTAAAAAATGGGTCGATGAATGGTTTAGCTGGAAGCAGAGACTGTTCTTTTGGAGTGACATTTGACTGTTCTATTGTCTGAGAAATAGGCAAAGTGTATAGAATGAAATGGTCAATATTTTTAAAATATATATTTTAACAAAATATTGGGTTTGCATAATATGTGTTTCTTTTAACAAAACAAAGCAGCAAATAATCACCGACACACCTGGTATATTGTATAATTAAAATAATCAAACTAATAAGATTAACTGGCTGAAGGAACTTGAATAATACATTAAATATAATAAACAATTTAATATTTTGACTTAAAATAGATTTTGGTATGCTGTTTTCGTAATTGACAGTATAAATGATATGTCTCGTATTGGACTTAGTGCTATTAAAAGCTTTTTGGTGCCAGTTTGTTATCACTTGTAACGTTCGCTGAAGTAATGGGTGTTAAAATGACGTTAATGACACTTTCATAAAACAGTCATTTGTCTTTGTCACGGCGCACTGAATTATTCGAATTTTTCCCAATATTTGGGTCAAATGAGACCTTTTTTTTCTGTAGGCCATTATGTAAAGACCCAAAGTAATATTGATATTTTGTCGTGCTGTGAGCCGATTGCTTACCGAATAACCATATGTTTAATGTAATCAAATTAGTTTTGTTTGTATCCTGGGTAGTTTGAGCTTTCACTCTTTTACCAATATATTATTTGTATTAAAGTGGTAAAAAATATTTCGTTATAAATAATTCATTGTAGCATAAGGACCCAAATTTGACAGTACAGTTAGGTAAAAAAATACTTAGTTACTTATCCTTTACTAAAATATAATAGTTTATTGAAATATTTTATTATCATATTAAGTTTTTTCTATATTAAATTTTAAACTTTAGAAAAATATGGATAAACGGACCAATTAATCGAGCAATTAGATTTCAAAATTGCGAATATATATAGTTTATTTATTATATGTGTTGCCGTGAAACTGAATATGATATAGAAAATCTGCGGGAACACATAAAAAAACGAACAAAAATATTGTGATGGACTATATGTCAAACTTTGTTTAACAAATCATATACCCCATGTATTTGTCATGTGATTAAGTTTGCCCTGTTTAAATGTTTGAGAAATAAGTGGTTCAGTTCTGAAGATGTTTACTGATAAAGGGAAAATACAAGACCTCGAAAATTAATTGTGGTATGAGAAAGTGTATAAAAATATCAGGCCAGACTATAAAAACAGCTTTTGAAGATTCAAACATAGTTTTTATAAATACATTACTACAGAACAAATAATTGTTATAATCTTAATAGTTATGTATTGTAATGTTATTACTAAGAACGTGTAACCGAACTAGCCTGCCAAAGCCGTTCGGTTGTCAAACGTACGCAAAATTCTTCAAAACAATAGTGATAAGAGGTTATAAACCGGCAAACGTTATTTTAAAGCTTTGCTTGGTTTGATAAATTTCAAACAGCTGTTTATTATTACTCTGATTGAAAAATCCGAAGCCAGACAGAACAGATTGCGTCTCTAATCAGTCAGTTTGAACAGGCAAAATATACTGGAGACCTCCTCTTGTCAGTAAAATTCGTTTATCTCACTATAAGCATTTTTACTGTTAAATATTAATTTGCTGCGATTTTTATTGAAAATATTTTTAACGTGTTGCAACTGCTCTGAATATTGGTATCGACACGGTTAAAAAATTAAAAATATAATCATATATAATAATCAGCTTGATATTAGCTCTATAAGATATTAAATATAGGATATGTATAAGAACAGTAATTAGTTTTTTCAATCGAAATATAATTTAATACAAATATTTAAAAGGAAACTATTAGTCTGAAAAGTATCGAAGAGGTCTAACGGGACTTCCGGATAATGCTTTTAAAAGAATATAATATTTAAAAGCATATAATACAATGAAGGAGAACTTATTATTTCAATTTATGTATTTAGATAAGACATAGATATTTCAGAATAAAACCAATAGACCAAAACAAAAGTTGATGGAAAAAGGTAAATGTTAGAATAACAATTGATTATGTTTTATTAATCATAACATTTATTAAAAATTCATTGCAGATATATTGTACGTCAGGCTGGAAATGAATGGTTCATAGCAACTTCGGTTTGGATGAACTCAATCAGACCCATTGAAGAAGAAATTGACAAATAATAGAATTGCGAACAAATGTTAGATAGACTGGAAATAAACACCTTAATTATTCATTTGAATGAAACTTTCTGAATATGACATGAATGCTGCTAATTTCTAAAACAAGGTGATGGGAGTGGAAACAAGTAAAGGTAAGTATATAATGTGTAAATTAATTTAATATCATGACTGTAGGAAATATTATTGTAGTGTTTAAAATATTTATTAATTTTTCAAAATATACATGAGCATTTGGTTAAAATGTGTCAGGAGAGAAAGAATAATAACTGTTTTGCAAATATGGCATATGCAATAAGAAGAAAGCAGTGATTAGATCTAGTTGCATCAAGAAAGATGTATACAGATATTAACAGAATAAATTAAGGAGAAATACAGTGATATCAAAATATCTTTACAAGGACACACTTTACAGAAGGACACAAAAACTAAACATAAATAGTAAATATGCTCTCTAATGAAAATAACATATATTACTTGGATATACAATTGTTATTGAGGTGGATTGGGCCTCCAGGATATACAACTACATAAAAAGGGCGCCTAAAACTAAATTATAGGTGGTATGGAATAGAGTTCAATGAAAAGATAATCAAGCACAAGCCTAACCTACAAACTATTATACATGTGTTCTTAATTGTAGTTTTAAGTCATTCGATGATATATGCATTAGATTTACTATAATGTTAAAATAAATTATATTTGATAACGGTATATTTGTTTAATTATTTTATTTAGATTATTATTCTGTTGTATGTCAAAGCCAAACTGAATATATATATATATATATATATATACATATATATATATATATATATATATATATATATATATATATATACATATATATATATATATATATATATATATATATATATATATATACATATATATATATATATATATATATATATATATATATATATACATATATATATATATATATATATATATATATATATATACATATATATATATATATATATATATATATATATATATATAAATATATATACATATATATAAATAATTATATATATACAATTTTGGAGAGACTATATATAATATACAGAAATAAGTTTTGAATTATAATTAAAATAGAAGAGAATGATTTGAAAAAATATTACTTTATTAACGATACTATAACGATACATATTTTTATCTAAAAGAGGTTCACTAGGGCGCACTTAATGTTATTCTCTTATTCCCAGTGAAGCTTCTCTTTGTACATTCTCTCTTATGTGAAGAGTCTGTAAGGACTCTCCTTTCAGCGTTTTCAGCGTTCAACGGTAGCCCGGTATCATTGCGATGTTCCGTTTCCTTAGCGCCATCTCTTTAATATTCTGGTGAAATCGTTCACCTTGCTCTTCACTCACATCTCCTTAAGTATAGTTTATACTTATGGTATATAATGATAAAAAAAATTATCTACGATTCCCCTAAAAGCAATCTACAACTTCTTCACCTTTACTTCTGAGAGGCTTGGGAACTTGAAATAATATATTTGAAGCAATGTTTATGTTTGGGGGTGATTGAACGAATTGTTTCATCAATCCCAACTTTATGGAGTCTGATGGTAAAAGAACTTTGGAACAGGTACCAATGTTTCTTGGGAAACCTTTAACTTTAAGCTCCCTTCGCTGCGAACTCTTGTGATCCAGTGATCTGCCCGATTTGTGATATTCCATAGACACAAAAAGCAAAGTAATTTGGTAAACATAGCCTGTCCGAGTAAGATGCAAAAACTTTTGAAATTACAGTACACCTACCATGGATATGTTAGTTTTGCGAAGACTTAAGTTTTTATAGATTTCTTTGAAGCGCCTGGGATGACCTACAGGAATAAAGGTATAAAAATCGCTATTGTGAAGCAGAACTAGAAGAAGAATCTAAGGATATAAGGATTTAAGATATATCCTGGCATTTTTTTCATATTAATTTTATTTTCAGGATACTAAAATACATAGAAATCCTATAGATAGAAAGATAGAAAACATGTGGAATTTTCAAAAGCTGGGTTTAAGTAATCTTGAATCGCATGGCACCATCAGATCGACGAAGAACGAGATACTTAGTAACATAATCAATGGGGTAGCGACATCAAAGCTCACTGAATTCTAATTAATTATTATTAAATTAAAATTAAATTATATTTAATTACTAGATGAGCCAGTGTACTTCATATCACCTAGAACTATTTGACATAATGAATTTTTCTCCATAAAAACAGTATGTTGCTTTTTTTTATTAAATAAATCTCCTTTTCAATAACTTTAAATATAACTGAATTATTTCATTCGTGCATAATATATATTAGTTGGATTTTATTTACTCCATTCAGTAATGTTATTATGCTTATTTATTGCTATTGAGTCTGCCGTTAATTGGATAAATCAGATCACTGTAACATCATTAGACGCTCATGGGGATATGTCGACCATTAATTTTAGAGTATGAAGATAAAAATTGTTGGTATTTCTAAAGTAGTTTGCATTTAAAAATAATTAATAATTGCGCAATATTATTAAAGGAAAACAAAGTAGAAAAAATAGTCGTTTAAAATATGTTTATAAAATGCTTGAGAACTGGATTTTTTACTAGTTACTTGTTGGTGATATCAAAATTGTGTTAAGACATTTATATAATAAAGTTTAACGTGAAAAAACTCATAAAAGTGTTTTAAAATCTAGAGATAAGTCGAGGGAGGTCATGAGTAGTGATCCCGGACGGAAACCATTCACCATTAATATTTCGATTTGGTTTGGTCTTTGATTAGTTTTTGATAGCCCATCAACAATTGCAATAACTTAGTTCGAAAGATTTTCACATACACCACACAGCTCAAACAGAGACACAAACTCAAATCCTTTACCAGTAGAATTGTAACTTATAAAAATGAAAATTGTCGAAATTTAATGGATAGATGATAATGGATAGATCAATATATTAAAATATATTGACATAAGAGTTCACGTTCTAGGAAGAGCGTAAGTTTAAACACATACATTTGATTATATGTGCTTAAATGTAGAAATGATTAGGCATAAAATAAATCAATCAAAAATAAATACAAACAAAGTTAAGCTTTCAACGATCATCAGATTATCGATCTCAAGCTTATAATGGATTTTTAATAACCCGTTGTGTTTCAAATAGTCTGTTGGATAATTTCAGTAATAAAACGTAGAAAATAATGTCATTAAACCATCGTGCTTGATAATATTCAATAAATATGTCTATTTTAAATTAACGTTGTTGCTTATTGAATATATATATATATATATATATATATATATATATATATATATATATATATATATATATACATTGTAAAAACGTAAACCACCTGTGTGAGGGATAATTGCATCTACTATGTAATATTAAAACCTATTAACTTACTTATAAACCAATATTAAAGCAAACTCTAATCTTCCTCTGCTTTGAACTAACACACATTTTAATCAATGTCGTTTTATTTGAAGCTATGTATGAACTACCAATTGCAGAAATTTAGTTAGAATCAAATAATCATTTTGTGTTCTTGTATTGATGTTGTTATTCGCTTTGTAAATCTTAATTCAATCGTTGATAATTAATAAAATAACTTTCATTATTATATTTTTATTAAATTTTAACATTCTAAATGGTAGATACCAGCCTTACATTCATTCAATATATAATATACAATATCCCAAATTTTAAGTAATATTAAAATTAATCAATATTTGACTAAAATAGAATAAGAGTTATTTATATAAATATTTTCTTCTTGAATTATAATAATTTTGAATACTAATCGCTGTGGTGCTGTCGATAAATATGGTTTAATTTCGTCTCCGAGGTTGGCATATAATTTTGACTTCAAGTCGTTTCATCCCCTAGGTTGGCATATGCCTTTAACTTCAAAGAGTTATAAAAATAAAGTACTCATTCTGATCCTGAACCGAAGCGGCAGGGTACAGGGCCAGGAAATGTTTAATATAGTACATTATTTCATGACAAAAATTGATAAATAGGGAAGGCGTTAGACAACATATTTTTTAAAGTTTTGATGCATCCACCGTATAAAGGTACTACCGCGTAGTATCGTATTAGAAGTTAGAAGTAATAGCGATGAAATTATAATTTTATCATAGTCACAAGTCACAAACAGTGCAAATCCCTACAGAGAAAATCGAACTAATCGCGCCTGTGCCCCGACTGCGTAAGACCGGTGTCTTCTGAGAGTATCTTTGGGTTGGTTACGGTCCAGGTAAACCCTAGTTCGTAAAATGGAGCACTTAAAATATAATACAAACATATATAATATTGTAACACTATCTGCAATTAAGGATATTAAAAGAAGGATTGAGTATAAGTGATATTCTTTCCGCTAAAGATAAGAATAAATGATAATGCCATAGCGGTTGTGTCGCTGAACGTGTCAAACCTTTCAACCTTAAAACTAGAGTTATTATAACAGTTAGAGTTAATATATTAGAATGGTATTGTAGCTCGTCTTTGATAGAGTTCTTAACTCAAGTAAAGTAAGGCTTTTTAACCAATTTGATGCTGGCTTCAAGCATTTTTCACAATATAGTTTGCAAACCTTTCATGGACTTAAGAATGAATGAAGAAAAGACGTAATAATTGGCAACAGATGGATCATCTCTAAGTAAACTCAGTAATACAGATGAAAAAAGTAACATTCATTGCTAAAGAAATAAGCCAAATCGGCTAAGCTGGGTGTAGGAGAAGAGAATAATAATACAATCCAAACTAAATGTAAATTAAGGAAAAAACATGTTTCAGTCAACTAATAAAATAGCCATTTATTCAAATTCTATTATTCAAGTTCAAATTATATCAAGCCTTTTTCAATAGTTTATATATTAAGTTTATGCAATAAAATGATGGACAGATATAACTATAAAATCTCCAGGCGTGTATTAGCACTTCTAAATCAGCCATACTAAAATCCTACTTTCCAACAAAAGTACTGATGTCTTTATATACCTTTACATTTATAATTTTACTTGTGTTTTTTTTAATCTAAGCTCATTTTAAGCATGCAAATTAAGTAAACTGAATACTATGTTAGCACTTACGTATATTATCTATCAACCAATTTCAATGTTTTGGTTGATTAATATTATTAACTAAAGAAAAATTTGAAAATAAATCACATTTCAGCTTCTTCTATCGATTTTCAATTGAGCTAATAAAATTAACTACAAATAATGTTTTACTCTTTTTTCTGCTTTCAATGAAATACAGCCAGTCGCAACTTTTACGTGTTTTTAACGAACAACACGACAGTTACTGATTAAACGCTAATTATTTCAAACCATTAATTGGATAGGGCAGAACAATAGTCGGCTGTTCCGTTGTTGAAAAAATTCATTCCGATACAATTGATCTTGTGAAAAAGGCTTGTTCGGTAAGCTTTATCGTCAAGATCTGCTACGATTTGAATGTAAGAAATATTTCCATCATTAATTCAATAATATTCAATTATAATACTAAGCATTAACTGTATATAAATAATAAAAATAAATTCAAATCATTTATATGGAAAAGGAAGATTAAATAACTAGCTCTAAACACAAAATTAGTTTCAAATTAATCGGGATTAGGGTAACTCAACTGAATTTATCATAATTTAACATACTTTACAAAATGACCTAGGAGCTGAAAGTTAATGGCCATAGAAAACCCTGTTTGCTCACTAAAAGAGCTTTATATAGAGGACCCTAATTTTGGTCGAAAAATAATCTTTAGCAATAAAAGACATTTTTGGATAAATTGACGCTAATCCACACTGGATTCATTATTTGGAAAAGCACATAAAAATGTTACTATTTGAGGCAAATTTGGGGTTGTCTCTTTCTTTTTTTAATTGTAAACGATGATTTATTTTGGACATGGATGACTTCTGAATCCTACTCAGTATAAACGAACTTTTAACTGCTATTATATTGTATCTGTCTTATTGTCAAAATGGCGTATATGTGCTTTTAAAATATTATAAAATTTCAACAATCTCTAACACAGACCTTGTTTAATTAATTTCTAACCCTATTTTGTCCTTATTGAAAAACCCTATAGATTTTATTTTGGTTAGGTGTTTTATATAGTAGATGTTTTGTAGGCCCAAAAATACCCTCAACGGTTTTTTGAAATTTTGACGCACAATGCCAGAGGGCCCCAAATCAAATATTTATATTTGTGTATTAGATTTGCGACAATATTATATTGGCTGTGAAAATGCAACAGATGTGAATGCCAATTCGCTGGTGATATCTAATTAAAGAATTAGAAAACCATTGCCACACCAGATATCAACAGTATAATAAAATATGTTGACCACATATATATAAATTAAATTTAAATGTTCTTTAAAAGAATATTTAAGTTATTAGTAATCAGGATGAAAAGTGTATTTAGTGATGAACTGATTGTAGGTTTCAATCTTATAATAACAAATTCAACTAAACAATATAATAGTATATACAATAAGCTTTCTTACCAACGAGATTTATGTGAATAATATATTATCTGAATCTCACAGAAAAATATGCACAAACACAAAAATGTAGTGAAATTCTGTGAGGTTACACGGAATAAAAAATATATTTATAATTTCAAAACATATTTCATATTACAAAATCGTATACAATATTAATGTTTATACCAATGGATTGTAAGAACCATTTTTGGTATTAAAAGTATTTAAGGCGTCGATATAAAAATCTAACCTCAAAGGATGCCAATTTCATGGACACACACAGAAATTCTGCAGAATAGAGCCCAGATGTGTGAAATTTTCAGTCAAATATATCACTACAAAGTGTAGAAAATCAAAAGAAGCTAAGGCGAAATGTGCAAACCGTAATGAAACACATCCGGCAAGCTATAAAGATGTGTAGTTACTGAAACACTACAAAACAGGAGAAACAAAGTAGATGAAGTTAAATCTCAAGAAATAATGGTTGAAGAGAAGCAACCGAAAATATATAGCCAAATTAATCGTGAAATGACTTATGGCCAAAGTATCAGTCAAAATAACCAAAGAGACACAAAAGAAGATGAAGCAACGACGAACGAATTGCTATTTAAAATAATAGGAAAGCTGGACAGACAGGAAAAAATTACCGAACACGTTTCCGAAAGAATTAAAAAACTAGAATTGAAATACTTTAGGCCTGTAGCTAAAAACCAGAAATGGCAAATAAAGATATTCGATATATAGCAATTTGGAATGCTAATGGAATCCAGCAACATCACGCTACCCTACAAGTATTCCTAGATATGCAAAAAATAGATATTTGCCTAATATCAAAAACCAATTTGACAAAAGAATCCTTAATAAAATTTAGAGGATATAAATTTTATCATACCATACATCCAGCTAACAGCGTAAGAGGAGGAAATGCAATAATAATAAAAACGAACTTTTGCCACCATCAATAACCCGGGCTCAGTACAGCAGAAAATCAGCAGTAACTGTTAAATTAAGCAGATACAGGGTTACAATAGCCGCAGTTTATTGTCCTCCAAGATACAATCAATAGAAGGAAAATTATTTGAATGTCTTAAGCAACATCGAAGAAAAATTTATAATTGGAGGAGATTTCAATGCCAAAAATACAAGATGGGGATCCAGAATCACAACAACTAAAGGCAATGAACTGCACAAAACGGCTGCAGAACTAAGACGTAGTTACATGTCAACTGGAAAACCAACATATTGGCCGAGTCATCAAGAGAAAATCCCAGACCTGTTAGATTTCTTCATAGTAAGAAACATAAAATCCAACTATATAAAGGCGAAGAAAATTTTGAGCTAAGTTCATACGCCAGTGATTCTAACGTTGAGCGAAAATATAATAAGAAAAGAAAGAAACCCAATGTTAACAAACAAGAGAACAGACTGGAAAAGATTTGCTAAAGAATTGAACAACCGAATACAACTAAATGTAGCCCTCAAGGCAACTGAACAATTAAATTTTGAAGCAGAGAAATTCGTAGTCGATATTCCAACAAGCTGATGGAATAATACCAAGAATTAACAGTACAATTAAAATAATTAATTTTCAGAAAGAAGTAAAGGAAATGGTAGCTGAGAAACGAAAATTATGAAAAAAATGGCAACAAAACAGAACACCTGAAAATAAAAATACTTTAAACAATATAACCCAAGGACTGAAAATTATACCGGAAATTAAAAACAAATCCGTAAATGACTGTCTGGGAAAATTAACAGATGTTAAAGAAACTGATTATTCACCGTGGAAAGTCACGAAATCTCTAAAGCGCTCATGTCTACACAGTCGATCTACACGAGACCTATGTGGGAATGGGCAGGTGACAATAACCAAAAAGCATTTGCTGAATATCTAGAAAAAACTTTCAAACCAAACAAAACTAATATTGAATAAAAGTTTTCAGACAGAGAAGCTGAAAATTCGATGAGTGAATTGGTCACGCCGAAAGAGCTAACCAAAGTTATTAAAACTGACATTAATCTCACGAAATCACTAGGGTATGATTTAATAACAGGGGAATTACTGCGAAAACTACCAAGAAAGGGAACTACTCGGACTCACTAGCTTGATAAATTCAGCATCTATATTAAAACATGTCCCAGGCATTTGGAAGATGACGGAAATTATAATGATCCTAAAATCTGGAAAGTCACCAAATGAAATAAAGGCGTATAGACCTATATCACTGCTGCCAGTAATATCTAAGGCTTTTGAAAAACACCTGAAAAGAATAAAACCGATCAGAGAGAAAAAACCTAATACCAACACACCAGTTTGGTGTGTAGATTAACAAGCATTAAACATTAACCAGCATTCAACAATTGACTAGGTCCACAGAATAAAACAAGTTATTGAAAAAGCCAACGAAAGTAAAAAAGTATGCTCAGCTATATTATTAGATGTAGCACAAGCCTTGTTCATAAACTGCAGAAAACGTTACCTAAACAACACACCGAATTACTAAACTCCTACATTACAGCCATATTGTTTAGAGTTAAAGAAGAAGAAGCCTACTGTACAATAAAAGAAGCTAAAGCAGGTGTACCACAAGGAAGTGTACTGGGGCCAATGCTTTATCTACTCTACACTTGTGATATACTACAAATGGAGAATATTACGATGGCTACATTTGCTAATAGTACTGCCATTATAGCTGTCGGAAACAATAGTGAAGAAGCCACACGAAAATTGCAACAGGCAAGTGGCAATATAAATAATTGGACCCAAGCTTGGAAAATAAAAATTAACGAACGTAAATCTGTGTGTGTGCAGTTCACCTACAACCAGGCTATATAAGCACCAATATCATTAAATAACTATCATTCCATATAGCAACAAAGGTAAATATCTTGGAATGAATCTTGATAAATATATATAAATAAATAAAAATATATAAATAAGAAAAGAAACGAACTGGAATTATATTGGCTAATTGGAAGTTAATAACAATTATCAGTATATGGACATACGGAGTTCAATTATGGGGATTTCCTGCAAAGAGTAACATAAATAAAATACACATTTTTCAGAACAAAACCCTGAAAAGTATTGTGGGTGCACCCAAATACTACAGGACTGACTACCTACATCGAGACCTTCAGATACCCAAAATCAATCAAGAAATCAAGAGAATAGCAAGGGGGCATATGACTGCATTCTTATGAGAATTTTGAAGTATTGCATCTTTTGGATACCATCAGAGCAGAACGCAGACTCAAACCATCTAATCTTGTGTAGTGTTGCGTAGCGACATGTAACTATAAACATTATTTCATCAGAGACTGAGATAGGGCCGATGGGTCCTCCTAGTTATATATCTAGATTTAAATTATCATAAAGACAAATTGTAGGTAATCAGAAATGACTAGTAATAATGTAATAACCAAATAATAATTACCAATAGATTTATTTATTATTAATTTATGGCTAGTGATAAACCATTGACGAAAAAACAAACATTTCATACTGTAAGAGGTAAAGTTTGGTCTCTCAGATTGACAAATTATTTCAATATCTGTCAAATCTTGATCTACAAATATAAATTTGAAACTATAACAGTTGATTTTATCTACCGCAAATGTATAAAAGCTGTCGAAGACAGAATCTTTCGTATTTCCTTATGCGTTTTAAAAATGCCCCTCATTCTTTCTACCTTGATCTTATTTCTTTTCAGGGCGTTAACTTTTTCTTCTCCCTTCTTCTCTGCTTTGAACTCGCAGAACCAATTCCAAGGTAAATCCCTTCTACCTTCGAAAATGAGACTTCATCTGTTATTATCAGTCAAAATTCACTATCAAGTGAATGTTCTCGCTTAATCTGTATTAGGAATTATTTTTTGCAAATTACTATGGTTACCCTTAATAACAGTTTTGGCTTAGTGGTCTTAGTGGCTATGCTGATGGCTACACAGAGGCCATATATTTTTCGCGCTGTATCCATCTTTATCGTCGGTTATGTTATGATAGTTCGAACTGATTGAATAATGGTCATCTCATCAATACACTTAAGTGTATAAACACATTTGTTTTATACATTGTAATCAGTTGTTGTATTATTTATCCATGAACTAACAACATTATGCCTTTACTTTGGGATTTATTCATTTATACTGAGAGCTTACGTGAATTCTGATCATTTCTTTCACTTTAAAACCCTTGTTCATTATGAAAAATTGGTATAGTATATATTAATCAAAATATTTTGTATAACTTTCTATCACTTTTCCCACCTTTCTGGCAACATGGCGTGACATTTCTGCATCGATTTGAATAGGATGGTGTGGCCCATTCCCTTCGTTCAAGATGTAAGACTATTATAACTTTTGTTCAACGTGTGGCCGACCATTGTCATGTAAGAAGATGATTTTGTAACTTTAACTAGTTACTACTAGTCTCTTTGGTAACAATATGTCGTTCAGTTTGTTCAAATTGTTCAATTTGTCCAATTTGTTTCACAGCAAGACTTTATGGCCAAGGATATGTCACTTCAGTGTAGATGTGTAGGGATCTCCTGAATTGATCGATGACTTTTTGCACTTGGAACTGTCATAATAGATCTGTCGTCTGGATCCACAAAGTATATAGATGAATGTCCGATGAACACGTCAGAAAAAAATCTTCTATTTTCACGACAAGTAACAACATTTGGGTGTTGCAATGTTTTGACAATTGAGATATCTAGACAATCAAATTATAACGGACTGAAGCAGATTATTAATTAAGTTTTTAGCATTAATGCTGAATGATAGACTAATATCTTATGTAGAGAAATGTCAAGTGTATAAGCATCTCACAATTTTCCTGATATCATCTTACAGTTTGTAATATAAATAATTATTATAATGATATTGTAACAGAAAACTATATGAATAATATGTTTGTAAAGCACAAAACCCACTGTTGCCATTGTTACCGGGGTGCAAGGCCTCTTCCTACAAAGGAGGAGTTAAAAGTCAACCTCACCTGGGCGCAGTTCACCCTGAGCGGTGTTATGTCACGCACTGACTCTGACGACGAGGCTCTGGCGACCGACTAAGGGCGGTATAATCCATTAGAATGGATACCAGGACTAAATACCTTTAGAATGAACCAAAAGCTTGACAGTGTAAATTAACGGGAATAGTCATTTCGAGTCAAAAGTAGGTTGAACTTGTGGCGACCGCCACGACCCTTTAGGCCACCACTAATTCACCATCAACAACTACAAAGGTTGGCAACGCCGGTGGATTGGTACCATGCAGTTCCAGGGTATAAAAGACCATCACGACGACGTCTCGCTCTCTTTTCTCTTCACCATCCCCTTGTAACAGTACCACTTCCACAGCGCTACCGTACTTCCTCTACTTAACCTAATATCCTGTCAATTCTCCCATCGACCACATGTATCAATCGTAAGTTAAAATAAACAACTTTTATTCAACAAGTGTTTTTAGTTCCCGTGCAAATTCCTTCCAAAAATAGTAGTGAGTTTTCTGATAAATGATCGCAGCGGCAGCCACACATTTCGACCGATTGACCGACCCGACGAACATTCCTACAAACTAATAGTGGAGATAAAACATAGAGGTAAATAAAGTAGTAGTGGTATAAAATTAATTAGTGGAATCAATAAGGAAAGTAATAGCCCGAAGAAGTCGAGGGAGTGAAGTGAAATATCTGCTGTATGTGATCGTACACGAGGAGGCAAACATCAGGTCCCAGTAAACTACATAATAGGAACTTTAGTTCCTTCGATGGAAAATATCTGTAAGTTTAGTTTAGCACCTGTAAGTTTAAATAAACCGCGTGGCGATCGAAGAAAGTATCAGATAATGCGGAAACAGCTTGTGGACTGTCAAGGTGGTTTAAACAGAATGGAAGAGCATCCTTAGGTTCTCCTTCTTTGTTAAAGGAGGCGACTACCGAAACTAATCTCGAATAGGATAGAAAATAAGGCAGAAGGAAGATTTGGGGTGGCAACGCTATAAATTTTCGTTCAAGGTAAAAAATGTCCAAAGACAGTGGGGGTGGACACAGGGTATAGCTTATGTAGATGCTCCGCCGACCTCGCTAATGTCTCCGACAAGAACAGAGTGGTGGCAGAGTATTGCGCTTGCAATACCGGAGGATTTTTGTGGAATTGGGAAAGCCAAACGTTGGTTTAGAGACCAGTTTAAAGCGGAAAGGGAATCCGATATATGGCCGACATCATAAATCATGTTACCAGTCACCAAATAACAAAAACAGTAGGTATCTAAGTGACTCAGATTATGAATATAAGTTATGAAATATGAAATGGTTTAGAAAACAAAAACTATTAATTTACTTGGAAAAACTCTTTTATTCTACCTTATAATAAACCAACCTGTCTAACTGTGTTCACTATTCAGGTAGTTTTAAACAAGATGGCTATTTTTGCACAAATTTCGATGCTAACGCTCTCGGAATGGTTTTTGAAAATTTGGTGACACCATATTCCAATAATCTACGGCTAAGTAACTGAGCTACTGCCATCCGGCTTTGGTAGCCATTCATCCCTAACAGCAAGCTTCTGTATAAATTTCAGTAGACCATGTTCATTCACTTACACCTTCAACTGCGATGCATGTGCGGGCAATGCACAGACTAGGGAAGTCTTTCAAAGCTTGAAGGTTTTTTACTTTGAATAGTTTATAGCTAGGAATCGTTGGGCGCCCTCAATCCACTTTTTGTGACCTTACAGCTTCAGCTGCGATGCTTCTGCCCGAACTCCACTTAACTATACCAATAAATGCTTCGAGTAACAGCAGAACGATTGCCAACTAATCGACAGCCTGTCTTCTTTTCTTTATAATGAATTTGATTCCGGTTAATTGAACGAATTTAAACGAGAACAGCCTTATGATTATTCAGGAATCCTCCTGCGATAGTTACATGATATGGAAGGGTTTAGAGAATAAACACTATTAATTAAGTTTTTCGAAGTAAAACTGTTTTATTTCACGTAAAGAAGTGGCGACTGGTTGAAGGGCGATTCAAAGCGAAACTAACGGTTTTTATCTATTAGAAAGCAGTCCAACCCATCTCACTTGTTCACCTTTAAGGTGGTTCTAAAGCAGATAGCCTGATAGTCAAGACTTACATAGCTTAACGCATTAAACTGAACACTGAATTGTCACATTCTAATGTAATTTCTCATTGCATAATAATCTTCTAATATATTTTGCTAATATCAGTGACTTGGTATGACCAACCAAACCATGTTATATCAAGCAGCCGATACAATTACAAGTATTTGATGTTGAGGGTTTCTTTTATATTATAATGGGATTGGATCGCCGATATCAATCCGTAAGTTTGTCCACTTACTTAAAATAAGTCAGTAAAATGAGATATAATAAAATAAGTTTGTTGAATTCTACAGGTAAACTTATATTTTAATTTTTGCGATAAAAAATCAACTCTGAATTCGAACATTCGATTGCTTCGAGGGATATAGGTATTATCTTTTTTTCCCATCATTATTCTTCATTTAACAAAAAGATGAACAAATTTGGCAATTACAGCTAATTATATATGAAAAATTAACTACAATAAAATACCAATCTGATCCTGCTGATGCGGTCAACGTATGTTTTATATTCAGTCCGATAGTCTAACTCTTAATAAGCTCTTTATTGCATTTGGATATACCGGTGGGACGTGAACCCCTTCCCTCCAAACTGGTCGAGCAGACACCGAAATGTATGTACGTACGTTTGCGGCCACTGGAACCAATTTGCATGGCCAAACAGAAATTTCCATTTTAGACTACAAGTCCCGGCTCGCATATTGAATAGGAGAATGTCGTTATGTTTTGCAGCAATACAAATTGTAACATAAGTATCAAAAATTATCTACAACGTTAGGGTGGCGTACGTGCTCGTTGGTTTCATTGTACGTTTTACGACAAATATTGCAAAGGGTTTCAGGCTTCTGCCAGGGTAAGAATCATTTATATTAATGATCGAGGAAAATAAAAGAGGATCATAATGATCTCTATTATATATCGTAGTGTCGAACCTTTTGTCTAATACTTAGAATCAAATATTAATGTAACGTTAAAATATTTGGTCTAGGTCATATATCACGGTCATTTAGCACTATGGCTTGATGTACGTGGGTAGAACGAAATAAAACAGGGACGTTACAAACTGAGTTACCCTTATTCATTATAAAAATAAAAACAAAGTTAATCATAAAAAGGCTACGTATACTATTTCTTTATTTGAATTATACCTCACGACACCATTGAAATTATAAAAGAACCGTCACTGCTCCATTCACCAGCGACATCTGCCACATTCTCTACTAAGTTTTATGGCTTTCATTGTGCATTTATGCATCCCTTGAAGAGTCCTCTGTCATTTCTACGAAAGAAATCATCACTAGCTCCCTTCTCTTGATGTGCGGGTTTCTAAAGTATGCTATTAATTAGATTTGCACAATTTTAGTTTACTTCCTGGTATTTATTATTATATATTTAATTTTTGAGTTTCTGCTTTTTACAGTGGTTTTACTGGTGCGCAATTTTAAGTGCAGTTAGAAATCTTTTAATCTGTAACGTGGAGGTAATTTTTAAGCACAATATTAAGAAAATCACAGGGGAGATAAAAATCTTGCCTAAAATATTTTCTTGTGACTAATACTAATTTAGAAAAAAAAACAGTTACTTTAACTACTTTTTGATTTAGTGTAAAGAAATATCGTGAGTTCAACCTTTTAATTAACAGCGAAGCAAATTATCCATAAAGTTTCGTCAAAAAATTAAAGCGTAGGTAAAAATATATTAAATTCAATTTTAGTAAGATACCCTAAGCTTTTAGCTAGCTACCGAACAATTATCTAAGAGCCAAATATAAAAACTATGAAAATCTACATTGTCTACTTTTCAAAAGCTTCTTAAAAAAGGAAAATGAAACATTGAGGTTTCTATAGATACGTTCAGAATATAAAAACAGAATATAAACAATCAAAAATAAAGGAGGTACCATACATCTACCTCGGAGAAAGAAAACAAACTCTTGTTCGATCAAAGTTCTGATGAAACTCAAAAGAAAATTAGTATCTGTGATGCGAAGTAGCTAAAAATCTCCATTTCATGATAACAGAAACGAACAATGGGTTTAATGACGAAAATAGTGGGCTCATGAAGAATATTCAAAGGTAGAAATTTATATTTTTCTGTTAGTTTTGCGTTCACAATAATGCAGAATAGAAAAAATAATATCTATAATTTTCTTGTTTTTATTCGTTATATTGGTAAATATGGCTTCAGATATTAATATCTCCAACGCATATTTAAGATTATGCGAAGAACCTAAAATGATTCCTTGGAGTTAATTATCGTACATTTTCATAAAGACATAAAGTCAGTTATTCACCGTACAAATTTAGTACAAATTTAGCGCTATTAGCCGTTGTTGCTCTAAATAAAATTAAAAAAAATTTATTTAAATAATTTTTATTTCAATAGCTTCCAGAAAACATTAAATAATGAGCAGATTGCACTCTGGCGAATAACAACATAATTGAACATAAAAATGCATTTATGTATATGGCTGTTAAAATTTTAAAAACAAATTTCTCATCAGTCGACTTCCGCGTTTTGAATTTTTCCTACCTATTAATATATTTCAGATTATGGTTATCATATTTAATCAATTAATAACATACCGATTTTCAAAACAGTTTTCTGATGTAACCATTTAAAGGGTAGACTTTCTCGATGAATTTCCACTTTATGTGTATTTAATCCTAACTTGATTTAAAACCATTCCAATAAATTATTTAATTAAACGTTATTGCTAATTTATATTTTTTCATTTATTGACATTTCGAAATGATGCTGTCTGCCTATTAATTTTATGAGTAAATGTACCTAATTATTTTGATGCTTCATTTATATTACAGAATATTAATTTCCACAGATATCATACTGAATTCCTTGTGAGCACCAACATATGGAAATAAATTTGTAAATTAACTACATTTTAAATCAAACCGAATATTAGCTAGGAGATAAATTTAATGAAACTATTAAAGACCACATGGACGGTAATATGTGATATGTGTTGCTTAGAATCATACAGCAGCTTCCTACAGCTTCTGTTAGGAAACTTGATCAAGCAATCCAAATTATAATATATTAGCAATAATATTGTATCATAAGTACGTTTTATCTAACACAGTGACGAACTGACGCTTCCACAACTAATTTTACTTGTGCGTTTGAAAATAGATTTGCACGCATGGATGAGATTTAACTTTATATTTTATCCGTTTGGTTCTTAAATATTCAGTATTTATTACATTAACAATTATTACATAAATATTTACACCTTATGTACAACAAACAAACCCAAAATTACTGCTAAAATATGTATCAAAGTAGGTTTTAATATAGTTTCAGAAAATCGAAGTAATAAATTAATCGAAAACGAAAATGATGGATTTGTATAATAGTGCCAACTACTCTAAGAATGCTACCAAAATTACCACAAGTTATAATTGTGGCGACGCAAATTTAATTAACTATATTTGGGGCAGTCGTGTAAATTTAAGTTTACGTTAATTGTAGAATTATTTCGGTTTTATAGTTAACGTAGTAGACCTTTAACTGATATTCCTAATATTTATGACATGAGAAAAGAATTATGGCTTCATACAGAATATAACATGGCATTGTATTGAACGTCTGGTGAAATTAGTCTACCAAAATAGGTAACGAGTAAAGAGAACATACGTGTTCCACAAAGAAGAATCCCAACGGCTCGTCGTCGAGTGTTTCGGATAACGGGGCTTCACGTACCGAGGCTAGACGAAACCTGTCAGACGTTAGACCTGGTAGAGGACTTCTTATGGCGCCTATAACTATAAATATCAAGAAAACCCGAAATGGTGGAATTTTCGCGAATTCATTAAGAGTCCGAAACGCACATGTTTTATCAGCTTGAAAAGTTCCTAACTGGAAAAGTTTTTCCCACTCCGATATTCTCGGCGAATCGGGATACAGAAAAGGATTTCTTACATCATCCTTGTCCACCACTACCTCGAATCCGAGGGAGGAGCTTCAGCTATAAAACATTGCATCGACAACGAGAGGACAGAATTTACATCGACAATGAAGATAAGAGTTGAAATGGGAAGAAGACAATATTGTTGAGAATAGAGAAGAAGAAAGTATTAAACTGATTGAAGAAAGAACTGAATTAGTTGAGAGCAGTATAGTTAGAAGAATTGAAGAGTGATGTGAAGCGCATCCAACCAAGTGCAACCAGTAGAATTCCTGTCTATAATAGCCAAGCCCAGACCAGTCCTCAGTAAGTACAATCGATCTGAATCATAATCCTTTTCCCATAACGGAATTAAACAATCCGTCTGTGGGTATTGATTTACATAAAGAAGAGAGAAAAAAAAATCTATTTAATTTACAACCTTCGGGTATTGATTTACATAAAAAAGAGAGAAAATCTCTCTCGCATCTCAACAGCGATAATAGTATATTGTCATGATAGCGATAATTGCAAACATTTATAAATTGTAAGATTATGTAATAAATTTAATAAAAGGCAGCAATTTCTGTTGTTTAAGCCCCAGTTTTTAAAGTAATGGTTAACTTAGACAAAGGACAGAAGTGTAATATATACTTTTTTTATAACATCTTTATTAGATACGCTTAGTACAATCTTAATTTACAATTAATTTATTACTACTTTTCCTATGTACTAGGATTAATTCACAAGCAAGACGAGTGCGAGAATCAATTATAAAATTATAACAAATTATAGTTATAGTTTACACTAAAGGTATACACTTTATACAAGTTCGTACGGTTTTGTTCGCTCAATCTCCTGACATCCTGCGCGCTGTCCAGCAGGTGTACTTCTTCTACGTTAGTATGATTTAGTAGTCTTCTTTCGTGTTTCAAAGCGAAATGTTGGATAACTTCGCAAATCCATTCGATTTCCAAGTCATCGTGCACTTCTTCGTTGGTTACGTAGCGATAGGCATCGGTAATCAAGCGAAGAACCTTGTTTCGACAGCGTTGTATGACAAGCAGATTTGAATTTTTAGTGCAACCCCATATTGCACCCCATAGGTCCAAATTAGTTTTATAATTGTATTATAGATCAACCTCTTTTATTTTAGATCAAGCTGAGAGTATCATCCGAATAACCAGTATAGCTGTTTTATTTTGGTTCTAATGTGTTTTACTTTTTGTCTAACGTGATGTTTCCAATTTAATCTACCGTCAAGATGGATTACAAGGTATTTAGCTGATTCTGCTTGAGGAATCGGGCATCTATTGAGTGATATAATTAAGTTTTTATTATTTCGCCGAAATGTAAAATTAATGTGGACAGATTTGGAGATATTAAGTTGAATTTTCCAATATTTCGTCCATTTGTGAATTTTGCAGACTACCACTTGCACTTTTTCTATTGCCCTAGGCAGAGATATAGCTTTTGCTGTCATAATTATATCGTCAGGAAAGGCTCCAAGTAGTGTTTCTTTGGTTGTTGGAATATCAGCAGTGTAGAGCAGATACAGGAGAGGTCCTAAGACGCTACCTTGTGGAACTCCATCCGAAATCGTTTTAAATGTCGAGAACGCCATTTCGTGCGATACATGACATGACTCCAGCAAATAGATTGAAATAAGAAATCTATGTATAAATAAACTTCTAGTTTATGTGCGCATATATTATATTATATAATTACATCAATATTATATTAATATATAATATCAAAGTAAAACTATAACAAAATTTGGATTTTTACATTTTTGAAAAAATTTTAAGATTTATAAAAATGGTAAAAAATTGTCTCGTTTTTTCGAACAAGTGTATTTTGGCAGAAAAATTATTTTGTATAACTGAAAAATTACAGCAGAAATTGAGATAATACGTATATATATAGTCTCCAAAAAACTAATTTTAATACAAAGGCGAAAAAATTCATTGTTGGATGCCGCGTAACTAACACATATTTAAACATAATTTAATTTCTGAAAAATTCTCTTATCGGCATATTCAATGGTTAAGCTTTGGAAATACGAAAAAATTGACTTTTTCAAATGTCTAGACTAGCAACTAGCTTCACTAGCTTCATTCCACAAGGACCATTCCAGAAATTTTTATTTTAATTGAAAATGCCAAAGACAATAAATAGCAATAGTTAGAAACAGATTGAATCTCTAATCAGTTATTTCGAAGATGAACGAGACAATGCGGTCGTTAGTTAAGTTGTTCGAATTCGAATCGAATGACGAATTAAAATCACCTTGATGTTGCTATTCAGAACTTCATATAGGCAATGTATAAAAAAAAAGAAATTCTGTATTCATATCTTAATACAACTATTTAAAAGGAAAATGTTAATCTGGGAAGTGTTCTCAGACAACTTAGGAATTTACAGAGCTTTGATTTCAAATTCTCACCGAGTAAATACGAATTAAATGTTTGATTGCTTATGTAATTTACATAGAGTAAATAAACCCGGTATATTAAATAGCAGAAAAATATAATTACAAAGTACTGTACCTTCCTTCCTATCATTGATTGAATTCCTGTTGAATTGATAAGAGGTGTTACATAGAATTATAATGTATATTGTATTATAAACGATATGCTGGTCAAGAAGGATATACAATGGAAACTGCTTGGACTTGTTGAAAGAAGCATCGTCTACAAAAATACCTTCGGTGTAGATGAACTCCCTCAGTTAGACAGAAGAAGAAATTGTCAGATAGTTGAATCGTGAACAAGTATTTGATAGATTATAAACTAATAATTTACAGTGATTGCGACAGTAAAACTAACTGAATGAAACTATTCTGAAGCGGAATTATAGCCCAGTGCTGGCAGTTATCAAGATAATAAGCATATAGTTAAGCATATAATTATTATAAGATAATTACTAATAATTTATATAAAATTATTATAAGATTATAATATTAATATTAGAAAAACCCTAGTAATATGTAATATGAAGATATGCTTTTACCGATTCAATTTATTAGTATGAATAATAAATTTTCAACAAAAATTGACCCAAGCAAAAGTGTATGCACAAGTATGATAACAATAGTACTAGGGATATATTAATTATATATCTCTATCCCTATAATTATTTAGTTTTAATATTGCGGTATGGACAAAGTAGTATAATTTATGAGTAGTTTATAAAATATTAATATAAATAACTGAAATATAATTTTGAGTCAACATTTATTATACAATATATATTTAGTTTTACAATTACTAAATTTAAAATATCATACACTTACTATAATTATTTTTCCTTTAACACTTTTTACTAGCTCATCGTTCACTTCGTCTATGGATTTGAGTCATATGATGCTGACCAAAACTCAAATCTATTACGTATGCCGTGAACAGTCTGGAGGGGTCAAAAACGGAATACGATTATTTAAATCTTTTAATCTCGATTCAGACAGGAATAAAACGGAGGCCATGTAGAATTATGTGTATGTGCGAAAAGGGCTAAAGGCCACTTAGTCGGAATCGTGTTCCCTGTGTAAGGTTAAAATGGGGCCGTCTCTTGGAAGTGAACGATTCTGAAATTTCAATTTCAAGCTTTCAAAGTTTTGCGGTTCGGAAAAATATACATTCAGACGTATGTGCACTCTATGTTATGTTATTATAGTTTACGCGCTTATGATATTAACGAGGAACCAAGCGTAGTGAATACAGTCTTGCTAAATATTAATGTAATAAATATGCATACATATAAATATATATTGTGGTCCGTCAGGCTCCTACGGCTTGGTAAGTCGATTAAAATTTTATTCTACATTTAGTTATTTATTATAATATTACAATGTGACTGACCATTAGAATTTACTATATAAGTTAGTTGCTATTATTATTAATAATAGCAACTAACTTATATAGTAATATTATTAATTGTCTCCAAGTTGTCACCAACGTTCAATCTCAAATTTTTCTCATCGCTGTAAGTTTTGAATTCTTGTAGGATGTCTTGTGATGTTTATCACGGTAATTATTACTCCACAATTCTCGCAAATGGACGGTGAATTTCGGTTCAACAGTTATTCGTGTGCGAGTTTGCAGAGGGCCAATCCAAGACGTATGAAGGAAGTAATATTTTGACGTGGGATATATGTATTATTTATGTTTTGGTAGTAAGTTTTATTGGTTTCCCATAATTCATATTCTTCCAATAGGTTCGCTTTAATCTCCCTTAAGATCCAATGTTTTAAAGGTTGATGAAAGTAAAACATCTAGGTCTTTCCTCCAAATAGACAGGGATACTTCATGAGAGCCTGTCATTGAATCTGTTGTTGTAACAAGTATGTGCATATCGTTCTTAAGAATGATGGTCATGTCTTTGTCCACAGCATAGAGTTCCGCCGTTAGTGTATTATGGCTACTGCTAGGTTGAATTGTATTTTTTCAAATGTATAAGTGAGTTCTCTTCAAAACACCACGGCTACGTCTGCCTTCAGAACGCTCTGTAGTAACTAGAATGAGTTAACGGTCAACAAACAGTCATAAAAAGTGAAAATCAGTTTCAACCATTGTCGGGTCAGAACGTGAACTTTTGAACGTGAAATTTAAATTTTATTTTTTATAAACAAGGTTCTACCTTCTAGGAATTCTCATCCTTAATTTCGGAACAGTAAATTGAGCGAGTAAAATATTAGAGGCGTAAATTTAAATTAAACATTTCAATTTCAATTAAGTGTTAAGTAATTCTGTACGGTAATTTTTAATACATAATAGTTAATCCACAATACCTTTCTGTCGATTCATCAATTGAATCAGCGGCTATTCGAAGTAACGATCAACTGCCAATAACTGAAATACCTCAATTGCTAGCATGGAATATAGTTATAAACAAAAAACGCTTCAGAAGTCCGGAAGAATAAGTCGTCTGAAAAAAAAACGAAACACGGCGATTATTGTCTTCCAAAACCCATCCAAACACACAACAGTTTCGGTGCCCTATCACAAGAGACAGAAGAAACCGAGAACAACAAAGGAAACAAGCCAAAATATAAAATAACACATTTTAAACATACACAATATTAAACATCATGCAACAAGAGAGGCCATTGCCATTGTAATATATTGACTTGAACCCCAAAGAAAATAATAAAAATGGATATGAGGTTAAATATCTGGACCATAATCTCATTAATGTGAACCACCCTACACAATAAAATAATCCCACAATGCGCCAGATGCAAAGTAAAATGCGTCAACTGTAACGGTGACCATCCTGCAAATTATAGGGGATGCCTAGTCCATAAGGCGTCGCAATAAAAACTTTATTCAGTACTGAGTTAAACGAGAAACTTACAGCCCCCAAGACAGCCTAAACCATTTATCTCACCTAATGCACCAATACAATATCCTCATATATCATGCGTGTATACAATAACCAATAGTCTAATAATCTAACTAATACGCAGACAACGCCAATTACCACTGAACCTGTAAGTAATATAACAAATTAGAGGAAATGGTGGGTAAACTTATGGAGCAAATGAGTACAATGATGAATTTACCCACTGTGGTCGTTAGCAAGCTAGCCTAATGACTGATATCTATTACAGCAAATACAAAATAGCCGTCTGGAATGCTAAGGCCTCAAGCAATATGCTAGAGAGCTTAAAATGTTCTTATGAACAAAATGTTGATATCATCGTCGATGTCCTATATTACGTCTACAACAAACTGATTTAGCGCGATATCCGCTTAGAACCCATTAACGAGTGTGATTCGTATTGTTATTGTGAAGTATTCTTAAATACTATTAGTACATCCCAATGCACTTGTGTATGCTCAAATATAAACTACCATACGAACTGATTAACAAACCCATAGAGTGAGATATAATAATCTCTAGAATAAGTTAGAATAGTCTTTAGAATACGTTAGGATAGAGTTTAGAATAAGTTATAATTACTATTATAGATATTATAGAGCTATATTATATAACAGTAATCATATTATAGTACTTGTTGCCCACGGGCAGATTGTTGAAGCTCTAAGAGATTAATTTAGAAAAATAGCAAAATTCCTTCTTAAAATGTCCCAATTATTTCGATATATAAAAATTACAAATCATTAACGTAACTTTGTTCAACCACTACAGTTTTTTTAAACTTGATTCTCATCAATTTCGATTGCAAAGCTTAATCTTTAAGAACTATACAGACTGCTTAATCTGGTAACCAACTCAGTATTCCTTAGTCTACCTCTCTAACATCGTTTTTGATCTTCATGTCCAAAAATCGTTTTTAACAGAGCGAGCCTCTCTGTTTTGAAAAAGTAACTAAATAACTATTATAATATAGTATTTTTTTGAATTGTTACCAGTCTAATTTCGGAACTAATGTTTTATATAATTAAACGTGCACCATGCTTCATTAAGTTGTAACGATCTATAAAATTAATGATATATGGTTTTTGAAATTATATAATTCAAAACCCTTTTCAAATATATGAAATTGAAAGCACTTGTTAAAAGATTGCTTTCTTTAGCACGTCTTATTTATTAGTATTGATAAAATTCTTCTTTTACTGATTTATAGATTGGGATGAATTTGTTCTACATTTTCAGGTGTTAGGTTATGTATATGTATTTTGTACCTAACAACCGTATTTTGTAGCATTTATATTGTATTCTAAATACATGTGAGATATCTGCAATATGCATTTTAAATAAAGCACAAAATATATCTTTTCCACTTTACCCTGTGAAATGAAACGGAAATATGTATATATTTTATACTTGTATGTTTGTACTTTGTACTCATAGACCCCTGACTTTTACTGGAAGATTAATATATGAGGCTATGATAAATATTTTTTCCTTAAGCTAAAATATGTATGTGTATAACAAATTCAAGGAGCATTATTGATAAGAACCAGGAGTGTTCTAAGGAAACTTGAACCTCAATATAATGGCTTAATGGGCTGCTTTATATTATTCAAAGAAGTGTATTCTTTCTTTCTGTTTCGAGTAGCACTATAATTTTCTACACAATTGCCTCAGGGTATAATTGGATGTTCTTAATTATTCAAACCTCCATTTTCATGCCCTTAAACTTTGCCACATCCAGAATAAAGGTAAATTGTTCTTGGAATTTTTTTGCAATTGAAAACTGCTCCTCGTTTACTAAATTACAATAGATTTTCTTCTTTGCTTTTTATATTGTCATAATGGCCTTGAACTAGCTAACAAGCGGAGGAAAATTACTGCTATTATTATGAAAGGTTTTAATTTCTTTTTTTGCTGAATTTATAATAGCATGCAAGAAAGTTGTTTAAATTAATGAAATATGTTTCAATGGCATTATATATTACATGTCAGCCGATGTCAGGATACATTTTGTCCATACTGTGTTATGTTTTGTATTTTAATAACGTAATATAACATATTGAATATCAATTACTCAATGACTAACAAATATGTAGACTACCATAGTGTCCTTATACAATAACGTATTGATTATTAGTTTTCCCCACTAGACGATAACAGTTTTTAACTATAACTTCATCCTCTTTTTCTGTCGGCATATTAAAGAGAACCTAGATCAATATTAACGTAATAAAAACAAAAATAGTAATTATTTGTATTAACTTGTCTTTTTATCTGACTGCGAAGATAAATATTTTATAATATAAGGCGAAGCAATATTAATATTTTAAACATTTTGTGTGTTCAAACGAGCCAATCTATTATATGCACGATAAAAATTATCTGCTCAAACTAGAATTTCTGCCAAAGTTTGATTAATTAAGGTGTCTTAATTGTTGCCTGTAGAAGACTGATCATAAATTCAATGGATCTATCTCTGGCTAATAAGTTGGGCATTCATTATAAAGAAGATTTACTGCATATAATTCTTCGAATTTATTGTATTGCGTTAGATGATTTCTATGATTTTGGTCAATATCCTATTCGGGGCTGCTTCTTTCAAATTTTGTGTTTCCACCCTAAAGGTCGATTTCGTCACAACAATCTACGTCTGTGTGTGTAAAATTTATTATATTTTCATTCGACAGACCTATACAAATCCTAGTAGCCTGTGTCTCTGAATTGGTTCTTCAATTTTGCACTAATTGTCTCAACAAAAACGAATGACTTCACTCTAATTCGATCTCAGAGAGAAGCATGTGTAAACAGGGTATTTAATCTAAAACGATACACAGTAAATATGTTCCGAATTACTTACAGAATAGTCATATTATAGAACTTTAAAACAATTAATGCTGAACAATTTTTAAACAAATTTTATGGGTCATTTATATTTTGAGCTATCAGTAGAACTTCTCTAAGTACAAAATTTGTTGAACATTTACGAGGTGATAATTAAAACTAGTATTAACATACATCATCAATTCAAATTTGATGCCCGGAGAAGGATCTATATCTCAACTAATACACTTGTCCCAGGATTTTCTTCACCAATCTCACTATTGACGATCAGCCGCAACTGTTATGCCTCAGATAATGTTGCAGTGGAGCTAGTCGCTATTTCTCGCTATTTCTCCCATTACAGAAGCTGATGCCACCAAGAAGCCTTAAACAATATTTCACCATTGCAGTGTGCATTTGTAGTTTTGTTCCTGAACTGTATATTGATAGTAACACGTTTTACGAATAGCTATATTTCTAACATGATCTCGGAGATAAATATGTAAAATTTGCCTTAAGCATCTAACTTCAAAAGACTTCAAGCTTACATATTTTTAAACAGTAATAGTATGGCGAGCCTAGGAGTAATAGAAAAGAAATGGCTCTCTTCCATAAGAAAAATCTTAGAGAAACCTCTGCAGATTCATCCATTCGGTTATTAGTATTACCTGTATGTATTCTTTTGTATCCTCTATCGCTAATGCCTAATATTTGTACTTCTGCAATTATACTAACCGAATACAATGATATTTATAAAAGTGAGCCACCAAAAATTGTCAAATTGTCAACATATTGGCCTTTTCTCCAGTCACAGCGAATATATAGCATCAGAAATACCAGCGAACATTGCGCTACCACTACCCTATCGGCCAAGAACTTTATATAAAAAAGGTGACCACTAACTTTCCAGGCTATCACAATATTTATTATTAAATATATCGAGAATGCATCTGTTAAGCCTAATAAAACAATTTGTTAAAACAATATTTGCCCACAAAAGGGTCAACTCAAAATTTAAGACTTACTTTATGTTATATTGTCATTTCTATATAATTATCGATGTGTTATTACGATAGATAAATAAGATAAGGAGAGGAAAAGAATTTCTGGTGTAACATAAAAAAACTTTCTCTGGAGAAACTAAGACCAATTTACCTTTATCTAACTAGCAGACACATGTCAATTAATTTTGTTGTACTGCGAACAGTTCAAGTAACTCAAGCGGAACTATCTCAATTATGTTTAATTTCTGATAAATATTTATTAATGATAATATTTTAAAGATAAACTGATTAATGATATTGAAATATTTTTCTCTTAACCCTATGATGATAGGGCCATAATTAACAGGCTCATTGAACAATTTCTCAACCAATATCAATTTATTTATTAAAGTTCATGATATGTCTTGTTAACCTTTTATGCCGTATTGTACCTTTTGAATTGAGTGCGTTGCATTTCTTAATATGTATCATATATAATTATCTTCATAATTAGTCCATAGCCGGCGATATGTTTTACTTCTTAAGCCGAAAAGCTACTGATATCACTCGCTTTATTCTCATCACCAAGATATCATATTTATTAGTTACACTAATACCCAGCATTTTATGGTGCTAGCGTGTTGATTTATTACTATTTTAAAGACATATCATTTGATTGGCATACTTAACAAACTAACAATACTAAACAGATAGAGACATACAATTATACATATAATATTAGTCTTTCTTATAAATAGTTTTCAATCCCTAATGAGAAAACTTGAGACAGAATTAATTTGTGTGTTATTCATAATTACATCAATAATAATTTGAAAGAGCATTGTGTGCAAATACAGACAAATTAAAATTTTAGACACATTATATGTTCGAATATATAACAGAATTTACAACAAAAAGTAAAAAACAATGGACAATGGATAAACTAAAGTTTATTTTAAATTAAGGGATCCGAGTCAATTGCTATAAAAACACATTTGCGACATAAGCCTTTTTATTCCTTAAATTGCATTGCACCTACCCTTTTCTGTAATTTAACTATTAACGCTTAACTTCTTTGTTGCCTCAAATAAACACCCTTAGAAAAAGAATTAAAACCTCTCGTTTACAAAATCCCTTTTCCTAAACCCATAGAATGGAAAGAGTAAAAAACGTTAATGTGTTACCAACATTTAAAAGGCTTAATTATAATCACAGTTTCTTATTATAAATGCGTAAAATTGAATTTATTGTTTCAATAAAAGTAACTAGTAAGTGCTTGCATTTATCTTACATGTGCAATGTTTCAACTTTAACAATTAATTTATTGAGATAAATTGTAACAATATTTTATATACTAACCAACATATTCGTTACAATCTATAAATTTCTCCCATCGCTATGGAGACATGGCATGCCCAAAGAATGATATTGATTTCGAAACCATGTGTCAGCCAAACCAAGTTTCTTTGATTTCAAATAGTGGTAATCAGAGCGCGCTTAGATTATTACCAAGTACACTGGATCACAGGCGATAGAATTCCTGACGCATAGCTTTCCGGGAAGACTCGTCCTGAAGTGACAAAATTGACCAGGTTATGTGAAACTGCCTCTGGGTTTGCCATAATACTAAACCAACCGCATAGATACACCTACAACTGACTGGAGGTCACTACTGCTACAACTAAAATTTTGGAGATGTGCTACCCACTAACGAAGCATCTATTATAGGGTATAACGTATGGAATCTATCTAGTAAACTAATCGTGATTCTGTGAACTTGAGTTTTTACACGACAAGGTAGTGTCGTGTCGGGGAAAAGAAAGAACTGCAATGATGGAAAAAAGGTCGATGCAGCCTGGGAATAGAGTTTTTTGATGTTTGGTGCTAAACGTTCACCATATCGACCAACTCGCTAACGAGCACATTCTCTGGATCTGAGTTGATATTTATGAATATCAGGGAAGACAAAATGTTTGATTTTTGGGCTATCAGTTTATCTGTAAATTCAGTTATTTGTGAAAAACCATGGAGCATTGATAATTCCTTTGAAAATCTTATATTCTAAAACTTCAAGCACTATATCCATCACAACTCTTGCGATGAATTTTGTCATGCAACATGATTACTTTGTACCTGTTACTCGGTATTACTAATATTTTTGCGACAATGCATTGCCCATTTCATTCAATTGAGGTTTGACGTGATATCTGAAGTAACATTAGCGTTTGGTTTTAACACCTCATAATAGACTACACTTTGTTGATCAGCACCAGTAAGAATTTATGTCCATGAATATTCCACTTCAGTGTCAATGTCATGAATTTTGGCAGATTATAACAGTAGACACACTTTTCATCGCCACTCACAATATACCCAAACATCTTCAATTTTCACTTGTTAAGCTTTATAAGGAGGGAAAATGGCAGGAAATGAAACAGCGATGTTGAAACGGTTCGGAATGGAACCGACTCATGTGATAGCCATTTTCCTTCCTTATGAAACTTTCCCATAGCATATAAGCATATAAAAACGGTTAATTTATTAACTTCTAGGCTGTGTGAAAGTTGTTGGATCAAAACGTCTCTAAATTAATGGTATTCGAAAATATTTGATCCTTCAGGCCATTTTTTTTGTAATTCACATCAAAATCACGTACATCTACGATTGGGATATGACGGTGCAGCATCACCATTGATTTCTAAACATGTTTTATGGACTTCTTGGATGGACTAAACAGATTTCTTGAAATCAAATAACGTAAGTAACGAATGTCGTAAAGGAAATTTTGAGCGTTCCATGATTAGCGCCTATTTCTAGTGAATTACTCAATAAAACTATATAGTAAACTGTTATTTTATGTAGAGAAATGTCAAAACGATTAAATTACATAATTAGAATACATATACCAAAATATTATAATGATTTTATTTAACTCAGACATAAATTACTTTTAAATTTTCTTTAATTTGATCTTGCTTCGGCCCTAAAATTATGTTTCGGAGACTTTCGAAATATCAACTGATTTCAATAAGAATAAAATACAACTAACTTGCGACAGTATGTAGAGTTCTAGGGCTGCTGTTGTGTGTTATCATACGTGTAAGTATTAGTGGAAAAATTTGATTCTGAAAAGATGACTTTAATTTTAGTGACTAGTAGCACCTTGAACAATTTCGAGAGTTTAAAAATTCGCATTTGCAAACTAGATGATTCAAAAACGAAAACGCAATAAGTGCTGGACTTTTAGAACCACCGACACTTACGAATATAATCTGGATATATATGAACATTATTGAACTACTATTACCATGTAAGTACATTTACTACTAGATCCTCAAATGTTTAAAGTGGCAGATAGGTCACCGCTGACATTGATTGTGTGACCTAGAAGGCTTGAACTTGAGATGGGAACACACGGTATATTCACTGTTAGCAGTACCCGATTCACTAATTATTTAATCAGGTGAATTTAACAGGCCTTTTCAGTTTACGAGTTAAGACTTGTGCTTACGTTAAAAGATGTATAATTTATATAAATGACCTTATTCTTTCCGTTAAAATAAAATACTTTTCAAGTAGATTACGTCTTTTTGTTTTAATCTCTCTGCGTTCCATAGCTCAAAATTCGCCGATTACTTTATCAGAATCTTGGGACTCGTTTTTCTTCTGGCAGTGGTATATTACCTGGGAGACTACGTAAAGTCATAGAAGACAATGGAGGATTCATCTTTCTAAAATTAAGCTCGTTGTTGCGAATTCTTTATACCAAATATATTTACGCCAAAATATATATAATTTGCTACAGTAATTATACCACGAATAATAATTTAGGCTTTTTGCTAACGCAGTTAATAATATGCTTGAAATATAAATAAAAAAGAATTGATGCTTTATGCAACAAATCAGAACACATCCGATGTCTCGAACGTTGACTCTACGTTTGTGTATGAAGACGTCGAAAATACAACATGCCCAATACAAAATTATTTATACAGCTTCGAGCGATACGGGGAATATGTCAATCGGTAGCTTTGGCATAACAATTGCTTGAGCAAGAACTTTACAGAAACGGTGATTTTTCCTTCATTCCGGAATATCAGACAATTAAACGCTTTACAATATTTAACCGCATTTTCTTTCCGGATGAAGCTTATTTTCATCTTCAACTGTTATGTAAATAAGCCTGAAATTCCGTGAACAAAGGATAACAAATCCAAAATGTCAGCATCGGAAACCTTGTCTTTCAGAGTCTATCTACCAAACTATCAGAAGAATTAATATTTCTGTTAAATTAAATGAATGCCAGAAAAGGTAAAGTTTACATTTGAATGATTTTATTTTTAGGAAGTTAATTTTAAAATTGTATACTTAATAAATTACTAATTAATAAAGATATTTTTAATGGAAGGACAAATTTATTTATTTTGAAGTATTTGAGTATTACACAGTTATTGAATCAATTAAGAATCAGTTGTTTTGAGACTAACGTGGGGCTGTGTGTTGGAATAAATAGCAAAACCAAAAATCAGTTATCTTATAAGGTCAATCTACAGATATTATCTATCTGATCAGTTTTTAGTTTTATATACGTATAGAATGATCATTCAAATATGTAATTACTTCTCTAAAAATAGACGTAGCTTACGTGGCGTCAATTTCGATATTTGAAATAAATTACTGCAAAAATTTCACATCCAATACCTCCGAGCCTTTGCTGACACTGTTCCGTGAACATAAACAGTTTAATTTTGCATATACAATTTATTTTTTATTTATTTAATTATATATTATTTTTTATTTATTTTATTTTGCAATAACAAGCACATAAATTTTTTGCGCTTTTGTTAATGAAATATTAATTTATATACTGTTTATAATATTAATAAACTAACGGTCCGGTCAGTGACCAAACTTTCACCATTCGTTCAATGACCGGGTACTCGGGTACCCAGCTATATAAGCAGATGTGCAAGTCATTAGTGTACTGAATTTAAAAAAAATTCTGTGTAAACTGGCTGTGTGGCATATGAAATAGCTAGGGATACAGTTTATAGTCCTCAGAGAAATAACAATAGCGGAATGCCAAGCCAATCGATGTATAGGTAGCTGAGATGTTCCATTCCCCTTCTCATGTCTTACAAAAAGAAAGAAACGTGTTCAGTTGAAATTCTACAAGCGTAGTGAATAGATTATAAAATATACACTGAAAGTGAAAGAAAATATACAAAATTAATATTAATTATTAATATTATTAATATATTAAAATATAATATAATAATATATTAATAAAAAAATTGTATTTAATCTAAATACAATGACTGATTCATCGAGTTTTAGACGGTAAGGCGGGATTTAATTGTTTTATTTTCAAGTATATTATCCCCTCCGCTATGTATGAGTATAAGTCCCCCGCTCTCAGAGTAATAAGAATTTGGAGAAAACATTCGAAGTAAAAGAATCTGATGATGACTGCGTGTTGGATAGTAGTGATGATGAATATTTTCCCCCGAGTCAGGCGGCAGCTTCGAATGGTGATGATACAGGTAATTAACATTTCTAATTTCTCTTGTGTACGTTGATAGTTATAATAATATATATTGTATATTTTATTCATAATAGATGATGAAATTGCACTCAATAATGAAGATAAAGACCAGGAAGATGAAGATAAAGAGAGTGAAGATGGAGAGGACGAGGATGAAGAAAGTGAAGTAGAAGCGACGGCGTCTGGTATGACAGCAAAATATGGTACTCAGTGAGCTGCGACATCACCAAGTGAATATAAATCTGGGAGGCGTAATATTGTTCGAGAGAGATGTGGACCTAATAGGAACACCAACATGCTGTCAAATCTAGATACGTTAAACTAGAAAAATATGTTCGGTATGTGAGAACCCTATTTGGGACGAACACTGTATTACAACCACGACATCTGAAGAATCTACGAAATAATTTAATGTACTTCAATTTTTATGTGTCACTGTATCATAATAAATAAAATAATGTAAATAAATAAATAGTAAAAGAATTTAAAAATGATATTAATAAAATAAAATAAAACGGAGTTATGTATTTCTTACTTACTATTTTTCTTATTGTTTATAATAAGAATTATTGTTTAATTATTGTTTAAATAAAAAAAATTACAAACTACATTATCTATTATCAATTAAAAAGTCAAATTAACTAAATACTTTAATAAGCAGCTACCTGCTACTTTAATTTGCTACCCAACACTTTCAAAAAATTATGGTGATGATAGTGATCATCTTGATGATGACTGATTTTGGTTTCAACGATTTAATTGTGGCGATTTTGATGTTAATGATAATGAACTTTGTTAAATTTGAAGATAATGAATTGGAAGTCTACTTAAATTACTTAAAATGAATCAGAAATATTAGTTCAAAAAAACTTGAGCTCTAACTTTTCAGAAATCAAACTTTTAAGCAGCTTAGCATTTCATGAATAAACTATTTTCAAAGGTTCACAGGGTATAGGAAAGATCCAGAAGCAAAGAATATAGCTACAGAAACACAAACGCTATGCGTGATAGTTTTCAGACCAAACTTAATCAAGCTATTGAGTGGTACAAATTCTAGCGACTGCAGATTAAACTGAGCAAAACTCGGGCTATGTAGAAGGAGTTCCGTGCATATCGCCTAAAATTGAAAAAGTCTCTATCCCCTAGCTCCAAAAGGTATCATACCTCGGTTTTCAATTCGACCGCAGGTTCCAATGGCCTGTCTAAATTCAGCACGCTATTTGCAAAGGCAGTGATGACTCCAATCCACCTCTATGGAGCACAGGTATGAGATATAAGTACGTATCCGAGAGACAACTTGCCCTACTCCAAGCGTTCCAATCCAAAATATGCCACGCATTATTCAATACCCCATGGTATATGAAGAACACAAACAACCATCTAAAGTGAATGAAATTGAACATGCTGAGTGTGAGGTTATCCCTTCATCATTCCATCTCCACCCATTCATTACCCTCGGTAGCTCAAACAAATACGACAATCCCAGTCATCCTAGGGTATCTGTCACCCACAAAACTCAATTTTCCCAAAACCCGAAGCGACATCAGCAAAAGGTCGTTTGGTTCTACTTGATCATCTTGAAAAAAAGAGCTACCACACAAACTGACTGAAAATGATATTTCCAAGCTCGCGCTTTAATTGCTTGCCAATCAACAAAAAGAGTTTTCTGTGTCATATTGTGGCTGAGGATGAAAAGTACAATAATTTTAGGCGCATAGATTCAAATCTTTGTCCAGGAGGGCCATTCAAATCGACACCGAAGCAGACAATTTATGGGCATAAAAATTGAATAAAACAATGATGACTTGTCAATTTAACAAGAATACCTCGTATTGTTGCAAAAGAAAATAACAGTAACGAGTAACAGACGGAAAGTCAACATCTTGCAGTTTAACAATCGGCCATAATATATGAAAGAATCCAGAATTGTGAAAGAATATATAATTGTAGCTCGAATGGGAAGTTCTTTTCTTGTTCAGTTCGATACAGCATGGTTTGGCTAGGACACGTTTCCTCTATATTTTCGGAAAGATGAGAAAAAGTTTTAGAAAATGATAATATAAAATATTTTGATTAATCTATTTGTACCTTTTTTGTTTCAATTAATGCGCTTTTAAAGTGACATAATGCTCATATTACGTGCATGTACTAGCATAAAACGTAATGTATATTTTTTTAAATATTAAAAATAATTGAATTTAAAAACAAATGAAGTTTAAATTTTTTCCATAATTACTTTCTCTTATAGATACCGCAACATTTGTTAAGTAATACTATATTTTTATGAAGATACAGGAAAAGTAATTTCATTTTGAAATGATTTAATTATAGCCAGAATGAGAAAAAGTTATGATTAATCATAGATAGTACCCTGAAAAGTAATAATTAAAATAATAACGACAAATAAAAATCCCTGCCTGTTAATTCGCGGTCCTTAGATTACCATTCTATTATTATTCCCGTATTCATAATCAAATTAAATACAATTCTCGGCACTATAGAAACTTGTAAATACAATATTTCCCCATTCTCTAATTTCTTTCCGATAATTGCCTGGTGTCATCAGCGAAGCCCAATCGAACTCGAATTAAGGCCCCTCGAGAGGCTTTTTTCTTTTTCAGTTTTTTTTCTTTGTCCCGCACGATCCCCCAAGGGCAAAAACAGACCTATAAATCATTTCTTTAATTACATACCTGGATTAATTCTCCAAAGGGACCGCCACCTGCGGTAAAATTTAGATAACAAAGGAAGGGAAATTCGGATGGTCTTTTCACTTCCAGCTGATAGGTGCGTCCCAAGACGCCGTAATATGAAATATTGCAAGCTGAAACACAGAAAAAACAGGGAAATGTAAAAGCCAACCTGGAAAAAATGCGACAAATATAAAAAAGGAGAAGGAGAAAAGAGCACAGATGGTAACAAACAAAAACCGGGGCAGAGCAGGTTTACTTTTTGCGATAGCGTAAAATAAATCAGTGTTTATTTTGTAACAAACATAATTTTAACAATTTTGGTATAAAGAGAACAAAAAACTGCTTCTGTATAATACTTATAGTCTCTTTTCTTCATCGTTATGTTTATATTATAATATACATATCGTAATTTTCTTTACAAAATAACAATTATAATTCATATGAAATATTAAATAATTTTTTGTTGCTTTAATAGCATGTTCCAACTTTACTTACAAATAAAAGGAAAATTATTGCATCACTTGTAAATTATTCAGACATTCTGATGGTAGTAACAAATGTTATACCGCGCGATTATACTGCCCAGGTTACGGATTATGTATTCAAGAAAATGGGGCCACCAATTTTATGATTGAATGGTGTAACGAATGAGATTTTACGTATAGGGATTTGGCTTATTTTGTAATCGATTTGGGCCCTCAGTGTAGTGCTGTATTGCGTTCATGAACTTGTCACTATTTTCTATAAAATAAAATAGTGTCTTTTAATAAAATTAAAACAATTATTACTTTTTTTTGAGTTTTTAACCTTTTTTTCCACATTTCCTTTCCACATTTTTTACTGACGCAGATATTGCAGAAATTTCATAAGGATCAACATCTTTTGAATTAATTCATTTAACCGATGTCAAATTAATTATCAAGAAATAAAGACAGGTTGAGGTTCGATTGGCAGTCATTCCGCAGCTGTGATGAGAGTGAGACTGCCTTGGAATTTGGATATATTTGAAGGTCAGGGCTACTATACTAGATTTCGAGAAATTAGGCCTCCTGTGTATGCCAAGGGTGATACTTATTTAGTGATGAAATTTAATTATATCAAAAATATTAATGAAAAAGAATTTGGATTGGTCGCAGAAGACAATGGACGTTTCATCTTTCTAAAATTAAGCTCGTTGTTGCGCATTCTTTATATGAAAAATATTTACTGCAAAATACATTAAATACATATAATTTGCTACAGTAATTATACCACAAGTAATAATTTAGGCTTTTTGCTAACGCAGTTGATAATATGCTGCAAATATAAATAAAAAATAATTGATGCTTTGTGCACCAAATCAGAACACATTCCGATTATTTACGATAAGTTCCATGTCCTCGAACATTAACTCTACGTTTGTGAATGAAGACATCGAAAATGCAACATGCCCCAATAAAAAATTATTTATAGAGCTTCGAGCGATACGGGGAACATGTCAAACGGTAGCTTTGGCATACCAATTGCGTGGAGCCTTTCTCGGAAGTGAGAACTTTACAAGAACGGAGATTTTCCTTCATCCAGAAATGTCAGACAGTTAAGCATTTTTCAATATTTAGTAGCATTTTCTTTCAGGAAGCAGTTTACTTTCATCTTCAACAGTTATGTAAATAGGTCTAAAATTTCGTAAACTGAAGGATAACAAATCCAAAATGTGAGCATCAGAAATCTTGTCGTCGTCGTTCAGAGTCTATCTACCAAACCTTCAAAAGAATTAATATTTATGTTAAATTAAATGAATGCCAGAAATGGGAAGATTTACGCTTGAATGATATTATTTTTGTAAATAATAATAATTGATCGATTATTTTTATTGATGCTTTTGAAAATAATAGCACTGCAGCTATAAAACAAAATGTCACATTTCCTTGAAATTTGGATATCTTTCAAGGTCAGGACTGCTATACCAGATTTCGAAAAATTTAGATTTGTTAGATATGGGATTTATAGATTATAAAATGTTTCACTCATAAGCATTGATGTGGACAATTAGACGTAGTTAGGATGACATTGTAGACTGATCTCATGTTTATATCTATATTAGCGCATTGATTCTGATCTATTATAAATATGAATATGAGTCACCACATTGATTATGTGATGTGTGTAATAAATTTCATAGGGAACATGATCATATTTCAACATATTATAAAGTTTATAATTTCACCGGGTTTAAGTTTTAGTACAAAATACCATCAAATATTTTCATTGGTTACTTACTGACTCCTCTAACAAAAGCTGCATTTACCTTTGGACCATGTACTAATCGCTGATATCACTCTCTTGGATTAGCGACGGTCCAATATGTTTATTCGTAAAACCTTCTAGCGAAAAATGGTATTGGCTAATAAACTCTTTAGTCAACTCTATACAAGAAAATCTTATAATATTGTTTCAGCGCAAGTTCTACCTAAAACACAATAATTTCCCTTGAAAGATAGCGATAATTGAATTTTCTAAGGATGGAAAAGAAATATTCTCTTCATAACTAAGTGAAGCGCCAACTTAGAAATACCTAAAAGCTTACGAAGCGAGCACAGTGGATATGTAACAATTATATCAGAAGCTTGACTAATTTTTTCGCTGAAACATTAGACGAAAGTTGTTATGTTAGTTTATATTCAGAACACATTTATCAATATTTTTAGCAAATTGATACCAAGTCGTCTGGTAGTTGGCGAACACTGCATAAAAACTTTCGAGGGGGGAGGACTCGCAGCGTACATGTCAAAACTTTTTTTATCCTAATTTGATACGGTTCTGAAGTTACAATATACATATTCAACGGAGGACATTATGTGCTTAGGATCTGTCGCTTTTTTTAATGTGTGTAATTAATGTGTTGATGAAACCTCTATTCCTATTGTGGGACATAATCCTTGTTAACATTATGGACAGTTTCCTTCAAAAACTTATGCATATTGTGTGCTTTGGCTAGAACTTGTTCTTTAGCTAGAACAATGCGAGAGTTGAACACTACTCTACACTATAAGTCCACACTGATATCAGAACTTGTTGGCAAAGTAAAAGCTTACTGTACACTGACAGGCTGACTATTTACACAATGACCAGTATAACAGAACAATTCTCAAAAATCCCCGGCCCATCATAGTAAAACACATTTTTTGGTAAAATTATTTTTTTTATTCAGCATAATTAACTTCAAGAGTGATACACTGATTATAACGATAACATTTTTGTAGTACGATTTGTCCTTTGCTTCAAAATAGGCTCAGTTTCGGCGATCACCTCTTCATTCGACGAAAATTTATTCCCAACGAGCATTCTTTTCAGATCTGAGAGCGGGAAATAGTCGCTAGGAGTCAGATCTGGGGAATACGGAGGATGAGGAAGTAATTCGAAGCCAATTCATGGATTTTTGCCATCGTTTTCACTGACTTGTTCACATTGTCTTGGTGAAGCAGTACTTCCTTTTCCTTCAAATGCGGCGGTATACAGAATACGTCATAAACTTGCCAGCTGACTGTTGCGTTTTCCCAGCTTTGAAAGGGGTTCATCATGTGCAGTTCACTCGGATTACTGTCGATTGAACTTCGGAGTGAAATGATGGAGCCATGTCACATATCGAAACTTAGGTTTATTACGCTTGATCATCTTCAAACACTCCTCCGAATCATCAAATCGCGGTTGTTTTTGGTCAAAAGGTTTGCCCAGAGCTTTCTCATACCCAAATATTCGTGACTGATATGATGTACACGCCCAGTTGATATATCTAGGGTGTCTACTATTTCATTCAATTTCAATTTACGGTCATTCAAAGTCATGTTGTGGATTTTTAAATGTTTTCGTTGGTAACAACCTCTTTTGAGCGTCCACTGCGTTCATCGTCTTCGGTGCTCATTTCACCACGTCTAAACTATACCACTCCCTGATTGTTTAATTTGCTGGGGCAGTGTCCGGAAACTCGGCATTAAGCCAAATTTTTGCTTCAACTATATTTTTCCCTTACAATAGCAACACGCGAAATTTTACCCATTTCCTTTCACAATAACAAAACTTGCTTCAGTCAAAATGCTATAATTCACAAAATAATGATCCGACAGCTGTCAAATTTATAGACGCATCTTTTAAGTGTTGGGGCTAACTAAAAAACCATATGGATTTAATTCTAGTAGCGCCATTTATGGGTCAGTTCGGGGAATTTTCAAAAGACCTGTTATATATTGGCTTATGGTTGGTTCTTTTTCAGGTCAAGTAAGCACTGATTTATTTTGATTCATATTTCTATATAGCATTGTATTTCGGCAATAGCTGTTTGTAACTTGTAAGTGTTGTTATCTCCAAGGGCGACGATTACGGTGCCTTCTGCAAATGCAGTAACAGCATTTTCACTGAATGAAGGCAAATACAACAGATACATCCGATACAGATAAAGGCCTGATCCCAGTTCAGTCTCCTCTTGCACACCTGTTTGTATTTTCCCCAATTTAGAATAAGCATCTTGTTTAGCTCTGAAGTAACAATCAGTTATATATGATTGATTTTAGAATATTGGTACAGCAACAAGCATTTTAATCTTACACTTTAAATCTACATCCCAAACTTTAGCGAAAGCTTGAGCAAGATCTAAACGTACTGCATAAGAAATGTTATTTTCTTCTACTGGTTTTTTATGATGTTGGTGATTCTGTGAAACATATCAATCATTGATTCTTATTTTCGGAAACTATATTGGTGGTCCGGAATAAGATGCTTTTCGTCAATGATTGGTTTTAGCCTTTTCAACAGAACATTCTAAATAATTAGGATATTATCGACAATAGTGATATTGACCGGCATGCCGCTGTTTCATGAAGGGGCTTTCCCGGATTAACAATCATAATTGCTTCAGCCACCTTCTACAGTTATGGTACATATTGAAATCTGAATGAAGCAATTATGATCAGATTGATAATCTTAATTAGTGCTTTTCTTGGAAGTTCTTTTAATATTTTCTCGGTAATAAGGTCAAAACCAGGAGCCTTTTTGCCACAAGTATTATTTTTAATTTCTTTTTTAACTTAGGAGTGACCTATGTAATTTTCATTCTGTCATGTCCACTACCACAATGTAATGATTTAGCGTCATCCACTGTATGGGGTTGACGCATACCCTCGAGGTATTCTGCAAATCTTGTAGTCTTACCCATTATTATCTCTGGCACTTGAGGATGGGAGTCTCACTTTTTATCGGAGGTATTTGCATGATCAGCTCTTTTAGGTTTCTGGTAGTTCTCCACAACGAATACTACACTGTACAACACTATACTACATTCTATATAGCACTAGTATTATTACCCATTCCACACAGAAATTTACTGATGATGTCATAATTTCATTTTTTAATTTCATATCTCACTTAGAATGTGATATTATTCAAATTAGTTTTATTTTGCTGAGCCCTGGAGTATTACCATTTCTTCCTCGTTCTTTTTTTCTAATACTAAATTATTATTATTTCGTTTTCCTCTAATTTCTGGAATAATTTTTAACGCTGAGTGCTGAATGTGCTTCATCAGTTTCTCCACCTCAAATTCCAATTATTCAGTTTATATCTATCGTCTCGCAAATTGATTATTCTTCTAGTGTTATTATAAAACTCATTCAATCAGTTTAACCGGACAGGAATGACTTGGTTTTAATATGATGTATTCACTTAAAGTTAGCACAATTGGTGAATAGTATGAATTTAATTCCAAATTTTCTTCAGTTTGTATATAATTATTTAAATTTCTTCTAATGGTGTAGAAGAAACAGCAAGTCTGCGATCTTATCTGGATGTTTTGGCCAATATGTGGGCTTATGTGTTAAAACAGTTTCACAACCATATGCCTGAATAGCCGAAAAATTATCTACCCTTGGTTGTTTCAATATCGATCGAATGTAATTTCCTTTCTTTATTATTACAACACTTATTTCTTTCGCTGCGTGTTGTGGGTCATTTGTGTAATATGTTTTATTAGCCTCTAAGTTTGAGTTTAATATATTATTACTTGAAGCTTTTGCTGATAGTTGAACAATGCATTTGGATGTCATGTTATGACTTTAACTAGAGTATTCATGTAAAGTTCTGAAGAAATTTAATCTTTCAATGAGCTTTTTTAGCATTTCTTTTAATTTTTCGACCGGTAATTAAAAATGTATGCTCCATTTTAATAATTTCAAGGATAAGTTGTAATATTTGCCAATCGTTACCTTCCTGGAGTTTTATTCTACTCCTATGTTTTGTCCTTATCGCAGCTATAGAAGTATTATTTGGGTTTTCTTGGTTAGTTATATATGTATTTTCCTTTGGTACATTTAGTATGTCTTTTTCCAGGTTCCCATTATTTTGGTTCAGTCTTTTATCTATTTTGTTTCGGAGTTCTTGTAATTATTTTCCGACAACATAACCTCCATAATTGGTAGGATGTTCCGGTCGGCAGTAAACATATTTCGTAGTGGATGCAGAATATAACGAGCAGCCATAACCTAATTTGGATCTGATTATAGCTTTATAGTTACTTAATGTCGAATATTGATGGATGCTCAGTTTTCTACAGGATAAGTACTTGATGATATTAAGATTCTTAGCTGTTATTGATTTAAGGTCTTTGGTGGGCCCTCTCCAGGAGATATGGTAGTCCATTCTAATGACAGTTTCTGATTCCTTATCGCAGCTGTAGGGGTATAATTAGGTTTTTCTTGGTTAGTTATGTTTATATTTTTCTTTGGTATATTTTACATATAACACATAAAACACAAAGAGTAGTTTAGTAAGTTGTAAAAAAATTAAAACCTTCGAATGGTCTCAGCAAAGATCGGCCTCTCAGATATTATACGTTAATCCGGCAAGTTATTCATGTTAATTACCTTCAATGAAATTGGTATCTTTATAGAGTTTCTTTTTTGTGCGATACATAAGGAGAAATTAACTTTGAGTAATTTTCTATTTCTAATGTTTTAATTGCTACACCAAATTAATGATTCTTATCCTCTTTTTTCTGCGTTTATATCTATTTATCTGTATTTAATGTCTTTAAATATATTTAATTTTATTAGTATCAAATATAAATATTAATTTAATGCCACAACTTAGTGTTGCCTTATATAGTCTAATTAAAAAGTTAATTTATGTTGATATGTTCAATGTCAATTGCAATCTTCTGTTAGTTATTATCCGTACCACCATTTTACCACTTTTATTATTTCCAACCGAACCCTATTAAAAAAAACGCTGCAGGACGAGAAGATGCGAGGAGAAAAAGAGATTTCGCAGATGGTAACAACGAAAACGAATTTGTTTTTTGCGAGGGCGTAATGTGATTTAGTGAACATTTTATAGTGTACATATCGTATCTTTGTGGGCGGCATATACGGAAATAAATGCAAATCTAAATAAATTGAAACGTCCAAATCTTTTGATCCTTTGGTAAAATTTGAAGAGTTGGGTGCAATATAATTCATTTTATACCTTATTGGTGGATATGGCTTATATTTTACATATTTTATTCAATCGAAAGACTGTATTTAAAATAAAAAGAAAAGAAATGTCTGTAAATGAATAAATTTGTTATTTTCTTGGTGGCAACGTTATCTTAGGTAACGTGTAATTATTCGTAGAAATATCTACTGAATAAGGATACAACTCAAATGCGCCTAGACAGTTATTTCCAAGTATTTGCAACCATCGGGAAGTTGTATTCCAGAGTACAGCATCTCGTTAAAATAGGATCAGCTTAACAGTTCAATAAAAAGTCCCCGGCCTGACACATAGATAGAGCTACTTGAATTAAATTCATCTGTTTTTTAGTTAGCTCTAACCCTCACATGATGCGTGTATGAAATTGACAGCTGCCAGATCATTAGTTTGTGAATTATAGCATTTTGAGTGAAGCAACTTTTGTTATTGTGAAAAAATATTTATTTATAAAAAGGAATTTCGCGTGTTGATAAAATATTACTTTTTGAAAGGAAAAAGTACAGTTGAAGAAAAAACTTGGCTTGGTGCCGATTTTCCGGACACTGTCCCAGGAAAATCAGCCATCAATGATTGGTATGCTAAGTTTAGACGTGGTGAAATGAGTACCGAAGACGGTGAAAGTAGTGGACACCCAAAAGAAGTTGTTACCGACAAAAATATTAAAAAATTCACAAAATGATTTTGAATGACCGTAAATTGAAATTGACTAAAATAGCAGCCACTCCAAAGATATCAACTGAATATGTACATCACATCATTCGCGAATATTTCGGTATGAGAAAGGTCTGTGCAAAGTGGGTGCCGCACGAGTTGATGATTCGGAGCAGAGTTTGAAAATGATCAAGCGTAATAAAACCGAGTTTTTGCGTCGATATGTGGCAATGGATGAAACAGGGCTTCACTATTTCAATCCGAAGTCCAATCGATAGTCAACCGAGTGGACTGCACACGATGGACCCGCCCCAAAGCGTGGGGAAGCGTAACAGTCGGCTGGCACGGTTATGGCGTCTGTAATTTGGGGTGCGCATGAAATAAGTTTCATTTACCTTGAAAAAGGATAGCGTTATTGGCGCGTTTTCGCCGACAAACGGCCGCATTTGAAGAAAAAGAAAGTGCTGCTTCACCAAGACATGAATCCATCATCCATGAATTGAGCTTTGAATTGCTTCCTCAGCCATCGTATTCCCCAGATCTGTCCCCCAGCGACTATTTTCTGTTCTCAGATCCCAAAATAATGCTCGCTGGGAAGATATTTTCGTCGAATGAAGAGGCGATCACCCAAACTGGGGCTTATTTTGAAGCAGAGGACAAATCGTACTATAAAAATGGTATGGAAAAGTTGGAAGGTCCCTATAATCAGTGTATCACCCTTGAATGGACTTATGTTGAATAAAAAAGCTAATTTTGCCAAAAAAATATGTTTTACTATGGTAGACCAGGAACTTTTCAATTGTCATGTTAAATTAATGATAAACGGCAAGCAACTTCGTGAGAAATAACATCGATTGATCAGAGATAGATAACTGTAAACCCAAATTGTGTAAAATCTGCCCCCACCAATTTTCTTGAAATTTTTCAAAAAGTCTTCAAAAGTGAAAAGATAAAGATGTCTTTATCACGTTGAAGCCTGCAAGTTTCTCCACCGATTGTATTTGTATGCTACCTTAATTCGTTAGTTTATACAAGATCATTTTTGCATAAAATATATCTGTTATTGGAATATCTATTCAATATAACAGTAAACTCACGTCATCGCATTATCAGATGTAATGCATATCGCAGTTTGTAAATTCGTTTTAAACTGAAACATCGTTTTTGCTGCTCATTATATTCTCACTTAAGAGTGATAGAATGATGTGAATTCGCATGGCTGTCACAAATCTGTCAGAAATTTTAAAACTTTAATGACAATAATAATGAAGTTATAAACCGTTATAAAACGCTAATTTGCTTGTTTTGATAAATTATAATAATAATATATGTGATTACTCTAATTTAAAATGCCGAAGCTGCTAAATAGTCAGAATCAGAAGCAGATTTGGTTACTAATCAGTTGCTTCGAATAGGAACGAGCTAATGAAAATACTATTCAATATTATGTGCTCGAATTTTATTGGAAATGTATTTTAGCAATTTGCAGCTGCACTTAGATATCTGAAATAATTGAATGTTTCTTTTTTCTTTTTTCTGGGAACCTTCTTTTTTCTGGGAAGTATCTATAAAAGCTTAGAGATATGCCGCTCTTTGATGGATGACTTGCATCCCTTCATACACTATTAGGAAAAAATAATTTAAAAAATAGAATGTAAATATAACCCACGAAGAGGTATAATAGAACTTTCAGACAATGCTCTTAAAGAATACAATTTTATAAATATACAATATAAAGCATAAAATACAAGCATATAACAAATTTAAGGAATAACTGTTGTTTCAATTTATGTATCTAGTGCCTTATTGTGCTATATTGTGCCGTTCTTGACAATACGCTAATAAAAAGAGTGTAAAGACAACAAAAGTTGATGTAAAGAGGCAAAAGTTAGAATAACATTTGATTAGATTTTGTTGGTCATAATAATTTTTACTAATTCAATGCAAATTGTTATTCATGTTGAAAATGGGAATGGTTTTATTCCTGGAGCGGGGTTAGTATTTTTTTCAAGCCCAAAGAAGACAACAATAAAGAAATTAACTATATAATGTTTTGCTCTGTGTTATAAATCGGCTGTTAAAAATTTGGAAAAACTATCAGTAATTTTTATTGACAATGCACAATAACATACTGCTGGGAAAGATCACCAAAGGTAGATCGATAAAGGCAATAAAAGAATAGCTTGCAAAACATAAACTAAGACTAGATACCATATTAAAAAGTTAACTACTTCCAATTATTCTCAGTAAGTATAAATTAAAAGTGTTTTATATAAAATGTTTTTTTAAATAAATCTGAAATATATGACCACAAGTATTACGTCTGCCTATTACTGCACATAGAATGTGGCAAATAATTAATACCATGGACATGCAGGTCGAGAAAGACATACGTAGACATAAGTTTGGATATGCGGCATTGTCTACAATAGCACATCCTTTAATCTGGGTGAACTCCATAAAGCACACACAAAAAGAGGTTGAAAAATGGTAGAATCGTAAACAAGTTGAAATTGACAGTTTAGTTATTGACTTGAATAGTGACTGAGAAAGTGACTGAATAAAACATATGGGATGTGAGTTACCATGCAATGCTGATATTTATGAAGACAATGTGATGGGAGTGGAAACAAGTAAGGTGATTATATAATTAAAATAAGAGATAATGATCTAATTTGAACTTATCAACATCTACAGCTTGATGGCATATGGGGAACGAAAATTTAACACGCAACAACATAGAGCTCACAGAATATGTATGTAAAACATTTTAATTTTGGTTAGGTAGTTAGTAAAATTAGCTACCATTTGTTAGTCAGGGCAAAGTAAAATTTCGATATCATTTTAAGGTGTTATGTTTATTATTGTTTATATTCGGATTTAATGTTTACTACGCTATTTCCTCCAGCTATTTCTCTATTGCCCTTACCAACCACTGATGCAAAGATTTTAAACGCATGATTCTCAATCGTTTAATCAGGTTCTGTTGTTGCTCAATCATCAATTATTTAATTGGTTTTGAAAACTATATCAGAAATATATCCTCACTGGATTCTTAGCCTTATCTTTAGATGGTCGGTATGCCTTTGACAGAACCAACAGCATCGTAATTAAGAATAACCTGGGTAACACCCATATGGAGATCTATATTGACCATTTAACCTTTTGTAATCTTCAGAACTCCATCCCACGTCATCGTTCGCTTCCCCATAGCAAATAACTATAAGATGATCTGTTATGTACGTCTAGCCAACGTACATTTCTGCACACATACAAACCTTCTTCCCATCATTGAAACCTACATCACAGACTATGCATCGTTAAACCCTGCGAACCAATTCATACTTATTGGGCACAATCAAAGCTGACTTTCGCTCCCCTTTTCCTATCCGACCATTCAAACTAAACTGGCTGATATGATGAGACTGATGTCTTTGATGATTCTGATCAGTGACAATACAACAAGACTTGTACATTATATACACAGAACATATACTAAAATTGACGAAAATGTCAGACAGGATGTCAGTTATTATTATATTTTACCACAAGTTTGTGCTCTACCCATTTCACTTATTCCATTTATATACACTTCCTGTGGTATCCGTTCCTCTTGTGTTGTATTATACTATTCCATATCATGATAGCTAACTTGAAATTAATTCCTCCATCCTATTGCTCCCATCTGTTCTCATGCCGTCATTCTAAACCGGAGCGGGAGAAACCTTTTCAAAATCACACGATGAGGGTCTCGAACAACCCATCTGACGACATTCGTGCAGGTCATATCTATTTCAGGCTTTAAACAGGCTCGGCTTCAGGCTCTAGAAACTTGAATCTCTGATAACGAACCAACAATGGACGGATTTTGAATAGCAATAAAATCATCAAAATGTGCTAAGACCGCTGGAGTTGACCAACTGACATGAGAAAAGATGAAGACCGATGCGGAAACATTGCTTCAATGGCTTTACGTGCTGCAACACAAATTAGGCGATCGTAAAAAGTACCGTTAGCATAAAAGTAAAGAAAGGTTAATTAAATTAAAATTATTCTTATAGTGTCGGTTTTATAAGTCCCAATTGTCGGAAAGCTGTTTACGAAGATCATATAAACGATACTTGAAAGAGCTCGCGAGGGGATCATCCGACAAGAGCAGACGGAATTTAGACCCAATCAGGTTCATGTATAAAAAATGTTCGTGCTTTTCAATCTTCTGTAAAGCTTTTAAGTACAGAGATGGCGCTCAACATGATACTATAAACTCCTTGACCGATATAGTATTCTATGACAGTACCGTTATATTTGCTGATACGGATATTGCGGCTTTTAACATTCGTTATTAAGAGATGAATTAAGAAAATAATAAAGTATTCACAAGTATTCGACGGGTCGCCTGTTATTGTATATCTCAACGGGATCCAGTAAAAGCAAGTGTAGAAATTTAGGTACTTGAGATCAGTAATATAGAAGAAAAAGTGTGCAAAATCTACTGATAAAGTAATGAATGGAGTGGGTCAAGCTACAGAAACTTTTGTTTATCTAAGATGATGCTATGGAAAAGAGGAAATATTGATATCATTCTTTTGAACTATTATCTTGCCAACACTTCTGTATGGCTGAGACTTGTAAGCTTGAAGTCTTTCAAATGCGATGCTTAAGACAGATTCTAGATGATTCTACCCACGATCGTACTGGAAATGATGTAATTCGTTTAAGATAGGATAAATAGTGCAGAGTTGAAGACATAATTCAGAAACGCATCACAGCATAAAGATACCAATAGTTGATCGACAAAGGCAATAAAGGATTGGCTCGCAAAATATGAATTTGGTTTTGAAGGTACCATGTTAAAAAGTAAACCATTCCAAATTGTTCGGTAAATATAAATTATATGTATTAAATATAATTTTCTTTTTTACCAATAGACCTGAACAAATATTATGCTTTCCTATCATTGCATAATAACAGAAAGGATATGCAGGTCGAGAAAGACCTACAAGCAGAAACTGTTTGGATATGCAGAAAGTACCATAGTCTACAATAACACTTTTAATCTGGATGAACTCCCTAAGACACACAGAAGAAGTTGACAAATGGTGGAATCCTGAAGAAGTGGAAATTATCAATTTAGTAATTGACTTTAATAGTGACTCAGAAAGTTACTGAAGTTAATGAACCTGTAGCGACCGCTACGACCCTTTAGACCACCATGCCTTAACCTACAGGAAGTTCGAACGTTGGCAACGCTGGTAGATTGGTAGATGTCCAGTAGCGGTTCCCGGCCATAAAAGATCATCACGACAACGTCTCGCATTCTTTTCTTTTCTCTTCCCCCTTGTAACAGTACCATTTCCACAGCGCTACCGTACTTCATTTACCTAACCTAATATCCTGTCAGTTCTCCCAACAAGTTTTTATTTAACCAGTGTTTTCAGTTCTCATTACGAATTCCTTCTACAAAATAGTAGTGAGTGGTCGGACAAACAATCGCATCGACATCGATCGAAGTGCCTAACAGGTAAACCAGCTCAACATAAGCTACTCGACAGGTGCTCGACACGTGCATGGAAGGATAGTACGAAGAACGAAACCCATCAACATCACTTGATCGATGTTATCTCACGAGACTAACGCGATGGACGAAGACCACATAAGCCCATCATGAATAACATCAACACATGAACACCCTTGCATCACGAAACGCACCACACCACACCACGCCACACCTATAGGTACCCTCAAACAAATCAGAACATCCTAGTACGAACGACGTCCTGCTACAAGTTCGATGGCAGCTGATCCCGTAAAACTCCTCAGGTTGGGATTACTATCTCATAAGCAGTCCTGTGCGATTCATTGCGTTATTGTGGGTGCACTCCGAATCCTGCACCACATAGAGGTACGTTCCACGGAAACTCCAGCCAGTGATGTAGTGCCCGCTACAACCCTTTAGAACACCACACATTCACCTACAGCAAGTTCAAAGGTTGGAAACGCTGGTGGATTGGTACCATGCGGTCCCCAGCTATAAAAGACCACAACGACGACGCCTCGCTCTCTTTTCTTTTCTCTACTCAATTGTAAAAGTACTACTTCCACAGCGCTACCTTACTTCCTTTACCTAACCTAATATCCTCTCAACCAATGCTTTCAGTTCCTGTACGAATTCTTCCCGCAAAATAGTAGTGAGTGTCCGGACAAACAATCGCATCGACAGGCACATATTCCGACCGACCAGACGAACATTCCTACAAAATATTTGTGATGTAGTTTATGATCTAATGCTGATATATTTCATTACGAAGACAAAGTAAGGAGAGTGAAAACAACTAAAGGTGAATATAAAATTAAAATAATGTATATGAAGGAAATCGTATTTTAGGGTTTGAAAGATTTGTGTATTTTCGGTTTGTTTGTTAATTATTATTTCCAATGGGTTTCTTTTTAATTGTTGAATAGTTTGGTAGTTCATATCACCAACATGATAATATAAGAAATGATATCAGATCTGCAGTAAAATGGAAACAAAGAGAGTATAATTGACAAAATAATTTGTACATTACCTTATTGAAAGCGCACAGTATTTCTTCTAGCTGCTAAATAAAACTATTGCTAGTGTATGTATCATATTATACCATAAATATTAAACACCGTTAGTTGAATTTATGTTTGAAAATACGTTTCTTGAGCTGAGCGGAAATTCCCGTCCGTTGGATTTTCTTTTGGGCAACATTACCTTAATATATATACCACGATGATAAACCTGCAGCGGTACACCGTAAATCGTCTGCCTCCATCTTCTAAGCTGACCGTGACCGCCACCATAAAATTTCGCGAGCGTACAGATCTACGTGCGCCACTTTAACCCAGGATCCATTTTTGAAACTTTCCCCTCGATCACCCCACTCGCCCACCTCTCACGGACTCGTGTTGTCCCCTCGCCCGCCTCCCAACTGCCTCAATAAATCCGACATTTAAACGCGAATATACGCCACATCGTTCCCACCTCTCCTTCCTTCCCCGACATACCTCCCGACGCGCCGCCCCCTCCCCCCAGCTTCCGCTACGTAATAAATACCGAGCTGAGAAATGCAATTTTCTATGAAATTGAGAATAAGATCGCCAAAATAAAATATGACATTAAGGAATGAAATGGGCGTTTCTGTTTCAAATTGGTCGAGCCAAATTAGGGACGAATGGGGTGGTGGTGGGAGGTTAAAGTCGGCGGTAAAATATCTCGACGATGCATATTTCGATTTAATTCAGAAATAATAAAGCCGAGGGGCTTATTTTAACTTATTAAAATTTACGTTCTGATTATTTGAAATGGAGGGGAGGCTAATTCGGCTGCATCAGCAAGGTATGCTATTAATTTTAACGATTATTTGTGAATTCAAGGCTGCAATCTAAAGAGGTATTTGCACCATTTACACTAAATCCACAACCTGTCACTGGTATTTCCTCTTTATTCTATCATTAAAATTGTTGTTGAAATCTTTTAAAAAAAAATTGAATATACTTTTAAAGATACCTTCCCAAGGAAGCAAGAAAGCATAAATTTAATTATTTATTTATCTAATTATTAGTACATTATTATTATCGTTGGACATCATTATCTATGAAGATTCCATGGTCCTTATTCAGTCCCTAATAAAATAAAATAAAGTTAGTATCACTTTTCAGTGTTTTTACTATTTAGTGCACTTCACTACACAATTATATCAGATCACAAGGTTTGGTTTTCTTGAGTCAGTGTCCTAGTTCAGTGTTATCCAAGAGATGCAGCACCTCGACGTTAACATCGAAGTTTTTCCTCATGTCTTGTTGCAAATTTCTTAATTTGCTCTATGACAGTTGGAATCCGAAGGTCTCGGTATAATAATTGATTCTATAGTATCTAGGTACATCTACAATAGTATACTTTTATCTACAAATGAATTCCATATGTCTATATAAGTTTTAGAAATAGCTTATACCTTTCCTCCAAATAACTAATAAATTTTTTATACATTAATTCGAGTTCTATTATTTTCTCTTCAAGTCTCTCCCAACATACTTAATATGTTTGCTGTATGGTATTATAGTATTATATTGTTGTAGGTAGATCAGCTATGTACAGAACACAGAATGTACAGTCAGACAGAGTGTCAGTACAGAGTACTAGACCCAGTACACTATCTTGCGGAACTCCTAAACATATTGCATGTGATGTGAAGTTAAATGGTATATATTATATATATATATATTATATATATATATATATATATATATATATATATATATATATATATATATATATATATATATATATATATATATATATATATATATATAGAGAGAGAGAGAGAGAGAGAGAGAGAGAGAGAGAGAGAGGAAACCGGTCTCTCAACTAAAGAAATTTTACTGATAATATATACCCCATTCGAATACTAGAACAATGCATTTAAGACGAAAATTGACTGATTTATTTTGTCTTTAATTGTACTAATCTACTTGAAGCTATAGATTCGACTAACACATTCATTATAAGATAATCTTGCTTATGTGAGATGTATTTAAGTTAACCTTCCGAATAATTTATCACTAGGCAACCTCAACAATTATTACGAGGATTAAGCTTCAACTACCGATAAGAGAATGAATGATACAAGTGTTTAGGATTTTTATAGACTATATAAAATAATATTACAACACGCACAAGTATTATTTCTTTATATAATTCAAAAGCAACTATTTTTGCTACATCGTGTTGTGACTACCAATAAAAATAGATTTATAACAACAGTATAAAGCTTAAAAAGTCATGGAGAGTCATCCCAATAGACACCGAAACGGAATATTATGGTCATAATATCTTGCTGTAAATATGGTTGAATCAACAAGGTGTAGTTTGCGATCAGGTAAAACCGAATGAAACTTTCACTACGAATATTTGCTCAACGTGAAATTGAACAACTTTTAAGAAAAAATGTAATCCTCTTTCATGAAAACAGTCACCTGTTGTAAAATGTATGTCACATACACAGTTGCAGCTCTGATGGGAAGTTCAGCCGCAACCATAATTTTGAAAGCGTGATCAGAATACAATCAAGCAATTAAAGTTACTTTTCAAACACTGTACAACATGCAAATTTCTCACCAATTAATTGCCCTGTGAGTCATTTCTTCTTGACATTTATAATTTTCTTTCGGTATTGTCAGAATAAAATATAATTCAATAATATCTGTAGAATAGAACAAATTAAAACAGTACAATAAACTATTGTGAATTTCAGTTAGGAAAAACTCATTTTTCTTTAGTATTATCTAAAACAAAGCTTTACATTTTAATTCCAAAACCGCCCAAGGAAACACTAGCAGTATAAATAGAAACCACAAAAGATAGCTTAGAGAACGCTCTTTTATTTTATACTTACTACCACTATTTTTTAGCCGCTTGATTGCTAAAATAATAGGCAGCATCAAAAATTCTACTCTAACTAAAACGTCTAAAAGATGACGAACATGCCCTCATACACCGTTAAGTTTGGAAGTTCCAGATATTGCTTTTAAAAGAGTACAACTTCTAAAAGCATATATTGAAATCAAAGAAAATGTATTATTTCAATTTATGTATTTAGACGAGACATGAATATTTCAGAATGGGATATAGGGTCACACATATCATGATGATAATAATTAAAATAGTGTAGATAACAAAAGTTGATGGAAAAAAAGCAAACACTGAAATAGCAATTGATTAAATTTGTTAGTCATAACAGTTATTAACAATTCATTGCTGACATTTAGTTCTTCATGCTGGAGACAGCAATGGTTTTATTTATTCCTTGCGGAGAGTTGCGAAAGTCTAAATGCAATGGCGGCTACCATGAATAAATTAACTATAACTTGTTTTTACTGTAGTTTGAAAATCAGCTCTTAATCATCTGCACCATTCCATAAAACACTGAACATAGAACAACATTCAAATTTATTAAAAATGAAATGCCTTGTGTCTTTTTTTCTTGACTTAATTTTGCTTCGGTTTGAACAAAAAATAATTTAATAATATTTATAGAATACAACAAATTAAAACGGCACAATAAACTATTGAAATTTCAATTAAGAAAATCTAATTTTTCTTTAGTATTATAAAAAACAAAGCTTTATATTTTAATTCCAAACCGCCCAAGGAAACAATGGTATTATAAATAGAAAGCACAAAAGACAGCTTAGAAAACGCTCTTTTTTCTATTTATTTCTATTATTTTTTAGCCACTTGATTGCTGAAATAATAGAGGGTATGGCAATTTCCAATTTATCCACTTTGAAATTGAAATCATACTGGAATTCAAAAAAAAAAAATATTATAAACCCTCAAGGATATCAAAAGCAGATCTATCACAATATTACATAATTAAATGAATTGCGAAAATAAATGATTGTTTCGCTTGTATCCCTCGTCGTTTCAATTTGATTAATTGAAATTCCATGAAAGGGCTAAGATTTCGTTTAGGATAGAGTTGTGCCGAAGCAATTCAGAAATTGTCTTTTATCTCTCCCCTCGATCCTTCTCCGGATGACTTTAGCATTTAGAACAACTTGTTTCAAGTACCAAACATTGATTAATATTATTGTTATGTTAATTTTTGAATCGACGCTGTTGAGCGAGGAAGACCGGAGGGGGCAAAAAAGACGTTTTATCATTCTATTCTAAAATGATGGGTCGAAACTTTGTAAAGAGTTTTTCATAACTCAGTTGATTTAATGAAATATTTGTGCTCGAGGAGATACGAGATGTCCCGGAATGGAAACTTTGTGTTGTGTTTTATAAAAGATGTTATATATGCAAAGATTTTAAATTTTATTGGCAAAATATACAAGGTATATACAAGGTACTCTAAAGTGACATATTTCTAGTCATTTTATTACGTAGTTATAAAAATTAACAAGAACGAAAATAAAAATATGTTCAATTTCTAGTATTTTTACACCTAATTATTTGTAATTATTATTAACATTGGTATAACGGTATTAGACTTAATACAGGCACAGTTTTCTATAAGTAACAGTATAGTATTAACTATAATAAATTTAATAATATCAGTTTCCCATTCAAGCGCTTTTATTTAATTTCAACACTATCATATTGCAACCTCTTTGTAGTGCTTCTGCTTATATAACCTTTTCTTTTTTCGTGATCAATCGATAATAATTTTTTTTATTACTCTTCGTGAGTCCTCAATCTGCCAAATTGGTAATAAGTATCTCTTATGTCTATATTATATATACATGGCAAGTAGAAAATCACTTCATTAAGCAATCTTCTGTATAAAATATTATCTTAATTAATTAGTCTTATTCTAAAGCTTATTCTAAAGTCTACATATGTCCAGTAATCAGATAAGGTGGTGTTAAACATTTTAGTCTACGCACTTCACTATCACGTCGCATATTTAGCTGATTAGCGAGTTGAATGATGGATATACTAGATTTGCTAGCGGTACCCCAGAGTTGGATTCCATATGTCCAAATGGGCTTGAGTATAGACTCATACAGCAATACCTTGTTATCTAATGATAACTTGGATTTGCGCCCGATGATCCAATACATTTGATATAATTTTAGTCCCAGTTGTTTCCGTTTAGAGAGTATGTGCTTCTTACAGGTTAGGCGTCGATCTAAGTGCATACAAAGATATTTAACATGCTCTGCTTGGGGGAGTTGACGATTATTGATATTCACTGGTGGACATGTTCTTCTACGCAGGGTAAACGTTATATGCGTGGATTTTGACTCATTGGCTTTAATGCGCCATGTCTTCAACCATAATTGTATTTGCTCCAGGTGGGTTTGTAGGTTTATTGATGCTGTGACTGGATCTTCATGAGATGCTAAGATTGCTGTATCGTCTGCATATGTTGCCACAGTAGTTATTTTTGTGGTGGACAGATCAGCCGTATACAGAAGATACAGTACTGGATCCACTACACTACCTTGCGGAACTCATGAATATATGGGATTTAATTCGGTATGTTCATCGCCTTGATTTACAACAAAATGTCTGTCAGTAAGATACGATTTTAGTAACTGATAGTCCGGAGGAGGGAGAAGTTTATTTAGTTTAACCTGCAAGCCCGTATGCCATACTTTGTCAAAAGCCTGAGATATGTCCAGAAAAGCAGCCGAACAATATCTTTTGGCATTTAGGTCAGCGTTTATTTTGTTTAAGTCTATGCACTTGTTCTATAGTCCCATGCTTATTGCGAAAGCCAAACTGATGTTCTGGAATAATTTTTTTTTTCTATTATATAGTTTACCTTTTTTATGTATAATTTCTCGAAAACTTTCGAGATTATCGGTAATAAACTTATAGGTCGGTAGGAGGTCACATCTTCTGGTATTTTTCTTAGTTTAAGAATCATTAATATTTTAGCTACTTTCCAGATACTAGGGAAGTAATTAATTCGAAGCATAGCATTAAATATAAATGTTAATAGTTTTATCAGAAAAGGATAGTTCTTTTAAAATTTTGCCAGTAATTAAGTCATAACCAGGAGCTTTTTTAATATTAATCTCTCTCATTATTGTATGTTTAACTTTTTTGACCGTTAATTTCTCGTGCGGTAAATCTATTTGAAATGGCGAATCTAGAAAGCTAGTAATTTTATTTTCCTCATCTTTATGTAACTGAGACTGGAAAGGTTTAAAAACATTTTTTAAGTGTTTTGAGAAAATGTCGGCCTTCTCTTTAATGTTTCTCGCCCAATTTTTTTCGTTTGTTTTAATAGGTGGGTTATGCTGCTAGGATCTTATAAGCATTTTTGTTGCTTCCCACAACGAATAGTCTGTAGCCTAGTTGATGTCAAGTTTTCTAGGTATTCTTGAATGTCTTGGTTTTGTTCAATTTGGATTAGTTCTTTCAGCTCTTTTATTGCCCTATTAAATTTTCTTTTACTCTCCTCAGTCCTTTGCTGTTGCCAATTTCGTCGTAACTTTCTTTTTTCTGCTATCTTTTGCTGTATTGTACATGATGTATGTGTATTTTTTCTTGGAAATGTTTCACTGTTAGTAGTCGCGGAATATGCTGCCTCCTGTATATTTTTTGTAAGATTTATTGCTATATCCATTTCAGTTTGTAACGGTAAGTTTAGAGAGATGTTTTGGTCTAAGTTTTCTCTAAATGAGGGCCAGTTAGTTCTATTGATAATAATTTTATATCATGCTTTGATTCTTCCTGATTATTCTCAATTAACACTGTGCGTTTTTAATGAAATTTTACACTTTAATGAAGTTTAATGAAAAATGAAATTATTTTACTTTAATATTTAATTTTAATGAAGTTTTATCATAAATTTATATCTATGATTCATCATAACACCAGTTTCTGAAAACTAAAATTAAAATAAGAGTGAAGTTAAAATTGTGGGACTTTTCAATCAATATTAAGTTTTGTTATTCCCCGCAATCCTGCACATACTATTATATAATCTATATAGAGCAACAGTGACTGACGTCATCTAAATGTTTAACGTATTGTCTGTCGTAATTTGTAAATTCCTTTTATGATCATACCTTTTCCTCCCTTTTTATTCTACCTAAAAAGCTTCTTGCTTTTGCTTCTAAAATAATACAATTTTTAAAAGCGTATAATGAAATCAAGAAAAATCTATTATTTCAATTAGTGTATTTAGAAGAAACGTGAATATTTTAGAATGGGTTATTGGGTCACTCATAGCAAGATAATAATAAAAATTATGTAGACAACAAAAGATTGAAATATGGTAAACTTTGAAATAGTAATTGATTAGGTTTTGTTAGTCATAACATTTTTTCAGATTTCAGTTCATTGTAGATATATTGTTCTTAAATATTGGAAGCAGAAATGGTTTTATTTATTCCTGGCGCAGAGTTAGTGTTTTCCAAGTCCAAGGGCGGATAACATTGAGAAATGAACTAAAACATATGTTTGTTATGGTTTAAAAATCAACTCTAAAAAAACTTGGAAAAAAACGTAAGAGACATTCTCCAAGATCAGAACAGCTGCGGCCGATAGCCAAATATGAAGAGATTTGGTATGTTTGAGGTCCTGCGGAGGAACACCAGCGTATTGGTTGAGAAGTAGATACTCTCCTCAAGCACCGGCAAGGGATTAATGATGATGATGATATTCGATAATATTCACTGTACGGTATATTTTGAAAGAATGATTTTTCATCTATTATTCTTATTTGCAAAAATACGTCGTACAGTTTGCTTATCCTAGCAGGCCTCTGCAGTGACCTCTTGGAAATAAATAAATAAATCTCCATAAATATTTCGTTAGGTGTCGATGTGGACGCTTTTCCTGGACGAACCCATGACTTTTTATAATCGGGATTATCGTAGTGACCAGTCACAATACGATAAATAAACCCCTTTTTAGCCCGACAATCAAATAATTCGTGATATAATAAATGAAACCTTATCGCAGATATACCTCTAAGAATATCATCAAAATCTAAGTTATCGAAGGACTCTTGAGGGTTTGAAACCCCGTAGGGCTCTCGTACTGTAAATCAGTTCATTTTCTTCTAACTTTTTCAATTCCGCGCTGTTGATATCAAAATCACTACTTTTAATTCATGAAACCAAAGCGAGCATATATGTATTAATTAATAACCCATCAGCCTCTCAGGCTATTTAGCGCCTACATCCAGTTTTATAGAATACCGTAGTATTCAAATAAAATAGGAGCTATCAGATACAAAATATGGAAAATCAAATACATAAACACACAAGCAATATATAGGTAAAAAATAATAAATATACAAATAAAATAACAATATCGTGGAACAAAAAACCGGGTAATATCACTACACATTTCGCGATGTGCCAATTGCTGCCAAAGATTTCATTAACCGATTCGCGTTTTTCAGATGAAGGCATTGTTTAATCGTTTCTCTCAAGTTAAATAATTGCCTTTCTCTGAACGATATACAGAGCATTCAATCATTACATGCCTATTGGCCAGTGATGATACGCACTTATTGCATGATAGTGGTAGCTTCATCTTCAGGAAACAATCATTAGTAAACCTAGAATGGATAATTTGAAGATATATAAATATAAACAGTTTACGTCTGCTAATACTAAAAGTATCAAGGTAAAAGTATCCTGGTAGAACTCTCTCTTCACCTTCCATAATTTATTGTTCTCCATCAGATCCCAGCCAAAACCCACAGAAAAGAGAATTAATAGGATAGAACAGCATTGTCATAAGTTTATAATTATGTTTAATGGACTTCAGTAGCATATTTCTTCAGATCAAACAACAAAGTAATGAAACGAATCGAAAACGCAACACTAACTGTTCCATTGTTAGTATCTGTATCTGTCAAAACGATATTTCTTACATTTTTGCTAACAGATATCCGTAATAATAAGTACCTAGTATATATTAGAAAATGTGAATAAGCTTACAGACTATTTATCTAAGAGATAAGAATCACTTCAATAGCCCTATAGTGACTAAATCAGAAAATGCGTAATTGTTAAATTCAATTTAAACCTAAAACTCCAAAAGGAAAGACACGTCGAGGTACAATCCAATAATTTCCTTTTATTAAAAATAAGAAATTTATTGTTTAGGATAGGAAAAACCAGAAAGCGATATATTATTCGTTGTTCTAGTCCGTATTTACCTCACGTTGGATCTAAATCTCTCTTAATCATCCGTTCTTTTCCAAGTTGTTTCTTCTTCTTTAGTTTGTCATATTTTATTTCGGACTTGGCGTCGTATGACGCCAATTCGAAACCCACAGAGCATTTTTAACGTCACATATCACCGCGTAAGGGTTGTATAGGTCAAGTATCATAAAGCAGGAATCTTAGTTTCTTGTATATGTACAGGTGAGTAGACCTAACTTAATAAAAACAAAACTATATTCGGTAATTTATTATTGCTGTTATAGTTACGATTGCTATATAAAAACTTAAATGTATATGTACCGCAGAGTGGTGATTATTTGCGTTTATGACACTTTTTTAAAATCTTAATTACAAGAATATTTTTGAATACGAACAATATTTTTGTGTTTTCATATTTTTTTGTTTGACTATAATGTAAATTATGTAGGGCTACATCTAAAGCCAAAAACTGCAAAATGATATAGCACCTCAAACAAACAAATACACATATCCAAATCAGTTATATAACAGCTATTTATATAATGAATTGAATAATGAATAAGTAAAGCTAACAACAAGGACGAAATTAATAATACATATGAAATATAACAAGAGTTGGTAATTAGCACGACAGATACCACGTAATAATAAAATTGACGGATCATAGTACTGGTAAATAATGGTACCAATACATAATTACACCGACAAGTAATGATATTAATAAATGACCGACATTTACATTTCTCATTGTCATTAACAATTTCAGAACAAACAGAATTATTAATTACAATTTTAAAAAGTAGTAGACTATAACTCTGACAGAATAATCATGATGGTTAACAATAATCCCAGTCAAACTAACAATTAATAATGAGGGATAGGTAAAGCAGGTGACGGTTAATAGCGTACATTAATAGCAATAATAATCATACCAGGATGAGGTATGAAATGTCCCCATGGCACGAAGGAAACTAACACTAACAGTAATGGACATGGCTAAATGAAAATGCGCATAATGGAAAAAGCCAAAAGAAAACAGGCTAGATACGCTGCCACCAAGAGCCAATAGAACAACAGAATACAACAAATAAAAATGTAGTGGCTTTGAGCATCGTATCTTTACATATGAAAACTTAAGTTCTATTATCTCTTGGATATATTGAATGAAAATCGCAGTCCTTCAGACAAAAAATTTTTCACCTTGCTATTATTAAAACAACTTTTATAAGTGGTGGAAGTTTAATTCAAAAATTAGTGCAAACTTGTTCAAATAAACTTTTATGTTTTGTACAATCAACAATTAGGAAGCAGGCAAATCGTTGATAAACATAATGGAAAACATCGATATGTTTGTCTCAAATTATATAAATTAATTCGAATAGTATATATTTTTATACCAAAAGAAATCTATTAATGAAATTAACTAGTTATATATAGGGCCAGAGTGTACTGTTTTCAATAGAACAAAATTATATGTTATTGCTATTAGTAGTTGTCACAGGCCTCAATTTTTAATAATATGGAGCCGATTGACATCAGAGATTGACGTAGATGATATCGAATATATTGCCAATTGCACTATGTAATTATATGTAATATTTTATCCTATTTAAAGGAGGTATAACGATGACTTATATAACATCGTATCAGCCATCAGAACATGTAACCTAGTAAGCCTAAATAATTCGGTTTGGGTTAGTACTGGTGAGGCATGTTGCCAAAATGTCTTTAAAAATTATAGATATATAGAAGAAAATAGTTACAAATCGGCAGACGTTGTAAACAAAAATAAAATTTAATGCGGTAACTTTGCGACATGTTGTTGTTTTATTGAAGGGGCTATATAATACGTCATTTTTCAATGAAAACTATCACCGTATTTCAAAAAATAACTTTGTTTAAGAAATATAATTAATTCTTTAAAGGGGTAAAATATTCCACAGCTTGAGATTGATACCACCGAATTATTTTCTTTGAGGATTTGTAGTCCCCCGTTTATACATCATCAACAATTAACGCTTTAAAAGGCAAAATAAGTCGTGTTATTGAACAGTTAAACGAATTTGGTCTGTCTGATTCTACCCGGTTAAAATAAATTATATATTTTCTTTTACCTTAATTCAAGCTTAATTTTCACTTTACAAAACAAAGATAGGTGAAGTAAAATTTACTATACATTCTTAACAAGATAATGGATTGGACGCTACAACAAAATATCTAAATGTAGATCTAATATCTAAATGTAGAAATACAAAATATTTATTTATCAAAACACATAATACAGCAAACAAATTATTTATATATATATATATATATATATATATATATATATATATATATATATATATATATATATATATATATATATAATTGAACTCCTCCTAAACAGTTCAATCGATTTTTATGGAGTTTTATATGTGTATTTTGATAATTCAAGATTTCCGATTGGACCCGGTAAGTGCTTGCGATAAGGTTCCAGAAAATATTTTTTATTTCTACCGGCGTATAACAGTGACATTTTCATTATATTGTAGTGTACTTGTAAAACGTGTTAACTTCGACAAATCAAGCTAAACTGAACTTAATTCACACTACTATATTCATCACCAATGACATCAATTGAAGTAACACCAAAATCGCTCAGAATGGGGAAAGTCATTTTGAATCAAGATTCAAACTTCTAGACCTAATATACCATCAAACTAATAAAAGTTAAAAAATTCAGCAAATTAATAGAGGTAGTCTTTAAAACCACACCAAGCACATAGGGCTAGAAAAATTTTCAACATTTTGGGGAGATTTTTGTAAAATCATAACCGATTGGGGCTATTGTTTGACACCGTTTATAATAAATTATAAAATGATATCTGCGAAACTATAATTAAACCAGATAAAGAAAATATAGCAAGATACAATATACCAACCCTTAATAAAGTTGCAATTGTTAAAGCTAGTCCATCTCAATGTCGAGATTTTTTATATCATGTTTATTAAATACGTTTAGTACAATCTTAATTATAAGTTAATTTATTACTACTTTTCATTTGTACTTGGACTAATTCACAAGCAAGACGAGTGTGAGAAAATACATCAATATGTATTCCTCAATTACAAAATTATAATTACTTATAGCTATAGTTTACACGTAAGGTATAGACTTTATACAAGTTCGTATGGTTTGGTCCGCTTCAATCTCCTGATATCTTGCGCGCTGTCCAGCAGTTGTATTGCTTCTACGTTAGTATGATTTAGTAATCTCCTTTCGGGTTTCAAGGTGAAATCTTGGATAACTTCGCAAATCCATTTGATTTCCAGGTCATAGTACATTTCTTCGTAGGTTGCGTAGCGATAGGCATTGGTAATCAATCGAAGAACCTTGTTTTGATAGCGCTGGATGACTAGTAGATTTGAATTTTTAGCGCAACCCCATATTTGCACCCCATAAGTACAAATTGGCTTTATAATTGTCTTATAAATCAACCTCTTTGATTTTAGATCAAGTTGAGATTATCTTCCAACTAACCAGTATAGCTATTTCATATTGCTTATAATGTGTTTTTTTATTTGTCTAACCTGATGTTTCCAATTTAATCTACCGTCAAGATAGATTTCAAGGTATTTAGCTGATTGTGCTTGAGGAATCGGGCATCCATTGAGTATATCAATTAATTAAGCTTCTATTATTTCACCGCAATATAAAATTAACATGGACAGATTTGGAGCTATTAAGTTTTCTGGATGAATCTTTCGTCCATTTGTAGATTTTGTTGACTGCCACTTGTACTTCCAGGTAGTTTTTCTTTTGTTGTTGGAATGTCGTCAGTGTAGAGCAGATATAAGGGAGGTCCTAACACGCTACCTTGTAGAACTCCAGCCGAAATAGTTTTAAATGTCGAGAACGCCATTTCATGCGATATTTTAAATATTGACATTTGACAAAAGTTACGCGGTAACAATTTGCTCATCTTACAGATTAATCCCAAATGCCAAACCTGATCAAAAGCTTGTGAGACATCCAGGAATATTGCAGAGCAGTATTTCTTTTCCACAAACGCTTTTTTAATAGCCGCAGTTACTCTGTGCACTTGATCAATTGTTGAATGGTGATTTCGAAAACCAAACTGGAAATCTAGTATTATTACAAAATTTTTAACACGTTTAAATATTAGCTTCTCAAATAGATTTGATATTACAGGTAGCAGCGAAATAAAAGCCTGTAAGATTCAAGTTGTTCGGTAGGTTTGTCAGGTTTTTTGAGCATAATTATTTGTGCCACCTTAAAGCATTCCGGAACATGCTTCAGTCTTAAACAGGCACTAAATTATAACAGGCATTGTTAACATGATGATGATGTCGAGATGGACCAGTATGTATGTAAGTATGGACTAATATGTATATAAGTATAGAAAATCCAAAACAGATGTAGTTCTTACTTAAATTATTCGCAATATCTATTGATATTTTGAAAATAAATATCATTTTAACACTAAATAAAGAATTCTAGTATACTACATATGCATATTTGTGTACAAGTAATTTATTTGCACCTTATTTATATTTTTATTGTTCATACTCAAAAATTAATTAAACTCTCTCCTGTCAGTAAAATTCGTTAGAATGGTAAGCATTTTTAGTGTTAAATATTAAGATGCTGTGTTTTTTAAAAATATTTATGAACATTTGCAGCTGTAACGAATATTAGCATGATTCACCGAAAAGAAAGTGTCTAATACGAAGCGGCTGACAAATCAAGATTAACTTGTTGTTAGCTCTATCTGAGATCAAGTATATGAAGTGTATAAAAACAGTGACTAGTTTTGTCAATATTAACAAATATTAATACAATCATTTCAGAGAGCATTATTAGTCTGGAAAGTATCAATAGCAACCTTAGAGATATGCAGCACTTTGAGGATGTGTAACTATTATTTATACACTTGGATGGGCAATTAGGATTTAAATGATAAAGATACCACGAAGAGGTCTAGTAATTCAGACATTGCTTTATTTCCTTTTAAAATAATTAAATTTTTAAAATCAAAAGTATAAGCAATAAAATAAGGGGGGACTTATTATTTCAATTTGTGTATTTAGACGAGATATGTATATTTAATACTGTAATACGAGTGACACATGGCAAGATGGTAATAAAAATAGTGTTAAGACAAGAATAGTTGATGGGAATAGGAAATCGTTAGAATAAAAATTGATTAGATTATATTAGACATAAGATTCATTAATAATTCATTGCAGATGTACTCTTCTTTATTCTGGATACAGGAATGGTTTATAATCCCTTCGGATTGGATGACCTTGATCAGACATATTGAAGAAGATATTGACAAATGATGGAATTCTGAACTAATTTTAGATAGATTGGCAATAAACAACTTAATTGTTCACTTGAATGTAACTTTCTGAATATGGGATTATGATCCAATGTTGACAATTTTGAAGACGGGGTGATGAGGATGGAAACAATAAATATTATAGAGCCACCTTAATATACGATAACTGTAGGAAATCTTATTATAGAGTGTGAAAGATTTATGTACAGAGACATGTGCATAATTCTTCAGCATGAGCATTTGCTTAAAATGTGCGAGGAAAGAAAGAGTACTATCTGTTTTCTAGATACGGAAAATGCATTAAGGAAAGTGCAGTGATTAAATATAGTTTTGTCAAGAAAGATGTTTATAGGCAGTAACAGAACAAACTAAGGAGAAATATAATGATATCAAAATAACTTTACAGGGAAACACTGTACCAAAAGAAACAAGAAGTAAGCGTAAAAGGTAAATATCAATCTAAATGCTAAGATATACAATTGTTAATTTGGTGCATTGACCTTCAGGGGATACCACTACATAAAAAACAAACAAAACAAACAAAAAATCCTAACCTATAAATTATTATAACTGTATACTTAATTGTAGCAATTCATTCGATAATCTATCCATCAGATGTACTATAATGTTAAAATAAACTATATTTGATAACATTATTTTTGTTAAATTATTTTATTTATATAGATTAGAATAGTGTTGCATGTGGAAGCTAAAATAAATTAAAACACAGAGTTCATGCGGCAACATTGCTACGTTTTGACGTCATCAATTCAGATGACGTGAGTTCATTGTTTTATTGAAAAGATTATATAACGAATACTTATATAAAATAATCCAAAATATTATACTTATAAATTATACAACAAAATGGAGATATAATTAGGAATACAAAATTATTAGCTTTTAAATAATTTTAATATAATTTCTTTTTTTTTTTTTGATAAAATTTTACTTCAGTAGTATACAATATAAAAAAGTGGATTGCTTATTCACAAACATAGAGAATGTGTATATGTAGAAGCTCTTGTTATAAGCCGGAATAATCAATTTGAATTGAAATATATACCATAACACCGTAAATTATGAAAAACATGTTAGCTAAGAATAAAAAAATATTTTAAGCAATTTAATAACAGCAGCAATTTAGCTGAATTGTAAGTAACATTTTCATCTTAGCTTAATGTTATTTTGTTACCAATAATGTGATGGCATTGTTAGCTATCACAATATTTTCAATGTTAAAATATATTCCTTTCTGATTTTTAAACTAAATAATTATTTACAAATGCAGTACACTCTGACTGAATTACGATACTGACAAATTAATCTAAAATATTCTACTGCAATTTATAAACGTATTAAACTTATTTTTATTATCCATTGATTACAAATATAATTTTCATTAATAAAAAAAACAAAAATTAATAATAAATAGAAATCTTGTTTTACCAATCATAACTACGATAAATATGTGAAAACTGATATTAAGCAATCTTAAAAGACATTAATGTGAACCAATACGAATAGTGTAACATTATGTAGCATTTTTGTTAGAATGTATTTATAACATATTTAATTATTCTATTACAATGTAAATTAAAATACACGAAATGCAACTGTAAATTAGGAAAATACACCAAACAAAATACTAATAAATATAATCAAAACCATATATATTTCGATACACGACATATTTATATAGTGACAGCTTCAACTACATTGTGTGTTTTTCTTCATAAATATATGGTTTTAAAATCATAATTTTAGCTAAATTCTGAACCGTGGTAATATGCCGAAGATTTTCATAATCACCTTTCCGTATTTGAAAGAAATGTTTAAATAAAATTAATACAACTGGAATCAAAACTTTAAAGGGGAATAATAAAATTCATCGGCAATTTAGATATTTAAATATATCCAAATACACCAGCAGAACTTTTAATACGCTGATGAAAATATCGACAAATAATAAGCGTATTTAAAAATATCTGCGCTGTATTATGGATGCGGTAGCTCTCCAATTAAATGCGGATGTCAATTTTTACGAGTCTCTAAAGATACATATGGTCGCTAGTATTCATGAATACACTATTTTTCAAATATGCTCTTTATATTGTCGTTATTATAATCAGTTTATCATTCATTACGTTCTGTCATTATGTGGACGCTACAGATCAGTTAGGAATGCAAAATACATAACATTTAAACAATTTGAATATTATTTCTAAATCTTCATATCAAATACTTTCACAAATTCAAGGCTACTGTATGTAATAAAATTTTATTTCAATGTATATATATATATATATATATATATATATATATATATATATATATATATATATACATATATATATATATATATATATATATATATATATATATATATATATATACTATATATTATATATATATATATATATATTATATATATATATATATATATATATATATATATATATATATATATATATATATACATATATATATATATATATATACATATATATATATATATATATATATATATATATATATATATATATATATATATTTATATATTCAGACATAAACTATATATTGAAACTTTTGTTATAGGTCATATATAGTTATTTTTACTATTTATTGATTACAAGTAATATATTCGTTAATAAAAACTACAAAAGTAATAATAATAATGATATATCACTTTTTAGCAATCATAACTATGATAACTAACTATGTAAATACCAAAATTAAACAATTCTAAATTATGTTAAAGTTAATCAATAAAAATTAATAAATCGAATCTATAATATATTGATAACTCCTGAATTTATAATTATTATTTTTCACAAGTATAACATTAGTTTAGAAAAGTAACAAATTGGTCATTCATAAACATTTCGTCATTCCAGGAAGACTCAGATATAAAATAATTCTCACTTGCAAAACATATTATTATAGGTTTATTTAATGGTTTAATGGTTTAGGCGATCTTGTCTTTTAAAATATCAAGCAGAAGTGTTCTCTTACTTCGTCATCAGCAAATACAATAAACGTTTCCAATATATGGCTCGAAATGAAAAATATTCGCATGACGTATAATATAGTTACATTGGTTAAAGGAGACAAAATGCCATATGATGCGTTGCAACATGTAACCGAATCAGTCCATAAAATTTGAGTTGTGTAGGTACTGGTCGAGACTGTTGTCATATATTTGCAAGTTATTAAACAAAATGATAATAATTAGAGGTCACAAACCGGCCAGCGTTGTTTTAATAAATGTTAACTGCTGTTAAATATTCACTGATTCAAAATGCCAAAGCCGTTAAATAATCAGTCAAGAACTGATTGCGCCTCTAGCCAAATACAGAATGAGGGTATGGGCCCCCTCTTGCCAGCAAAATGTGTTGGAGAGGTAAGTATTGATACTATTAAGTACTAAGTTGTTGCAGAATTACTGGAACTATTTCTAGATGTTACGTTGTATTCAGTATTAATATAATCAGTGAGAATGGGTCAATCCAAAAAGAGCGGTACAATATTAAGCGGGTAAGGCAAAACAGGTAGTAGTTTTTTCGATATAAACATAATTTAATATCAATTATTTCAAAGAAAACTATTAGTCTAGAAAGTCTAGATAACTTAGTTTCCTCCGTTTACTGTTAGGAAACATTGCATTTAAAAGCTGTAAAGTAAAAGTAACCGATGAAGACATTTAATGGAACTGTAAGACATTGCTTTCTAAAGAAAACCATTTTTAGAAACATATAATAGTCGAGACATGTTCGAACTAGAAATTTGGGCTACTGAAAAAGATATGCTGTAGAAAGAAGCATTGTCTGAAATAACATCTTGGTTGCGATCAACTCCATTAGATAGTCAAAGAGAGAAATTAACAAATGATGGAATTGTGCAGACGTATTCAATAGATTAGATATTAACAATTGGGTAATTAAATTGAACAGTGATTCTGATAGTGAAAGTGGACATGACTAAATTAATTAAAATTTTTATTGTAGGCTAATAACTAAAGATGAGTATACAATTAATATAACATAACTATGGATAAGGTTATTAAAGAGTGTCAATGATTTGTGTTTATAGACATGTTTTTAATTGTTCAATATATACATAAGTATTGGATTATGAGGAGATAATACTAAGTGTTTTACATATATGGCAAATGCATTAGGAAGAACGTAGTGATTAACTCTAATATTATGAAAGGAAATTTACACAGGAAGTAACAGAAGAAACCAAAGGGAAATAGTATACAGTACAGTACTCGGACATACGATTATTAACGAGGTAGATTAAGCCTCCAGGGGAAACCACTACACAAAAAAAAACAGCTAGAAACTTGTAGGTGCTATAGAAAAAAGATCAATTTAAATACAATAAAGAACTCCAACCCACAAACTAGTGACTGTTTATCTTTGCTGAAGTCTTTCGGTAATATATGCATCAGATTTACTATAATGAAAAAATAAATTACGTTTTATAATATAATTTTTGTTTCATTATTTTATTTACTACTTTGTTTGTTGGGTTAAAGTAAACCTAAAATTAAAAACGGCAACATTGCGACGTTGTGACGTTGATCATACATTTTGTCGTCATGTCGTGCTTTGGCTGTTTTATTGAAAGTCCTATATATCTAGTATTACACATTTACAAAGCCACATTATAGTCTGTTTGAATAATAACAGCCCATGGAACAAACTATAAATAAATCCCTTGTTTATATAGGCAAATTTTGCACTTTTAAAATGAAGATTCCGGAAGGTCAACATATTTTATTTATCTACTTCTACATCGCAGTCTGATCAAAATGTAGTATATCAGTATCATATTTGATTTGCTCATTCTCATTCGGGGAATGTCGACGTAAAAATCAACCTCGCTCTGGCCAATCAACCCTTGGGAATGCCAATTGACTTTCTAAAAAATATTAACATTAACCGACATATTTCATCTCATGATATCGAGTTATAACTAAAATGCTTAGCCTTTACTCTACGCTAGAGAGCAAAGGAAACTGGATACTTACAACAGCCAAATATTTAATAGATGGCGAGTCCACTTGTGATTTTTTTTCTTGTACATTAATATATTTATTTTCTTATTTCGTATTTGACCGTTTGACGTCGTAGTTGATCGATAGATAATTTGATGAATCGATAATTTTTTATTGGTTTTGTCGTATTTCTTATTCTGCTTCCACCTCTTCTGGTTCTATTTATGTCTATTGTGCTCTACTAATTTCGAAATGACCTTGGTAACACTTTTCAATAAAATAAAATAATATACTTAACACTTAACAATAAAAAGTTGTTACTATAATTCCAGATAGCTTTTGTTTTTCTAAATAATTTTTAAGAAAATAAACAAATTTTCTAAACAAAGATAGTCAATTAATAATATAAGAAGGAATATTTACAGGAATTTCTGATTTAAAATAAGAGAGATTTACAGCTAAACAAATACTTGAAGAATATAATTGATTAATAGAATATCAAAATAATACAAAACAATATTATCGGAACCCAGATATATGATAATATAAATTTTTAGTTTATTTGTATAAACAATCGAAAAAATGCTTTAGTTTTTTTTTGGCCACACGTTTTTTTAACTAACTCCACGAAAGTGTTTACCACATATATTTAACAGCCCCACTCTATATACTACTATCATATTCAATCAACCAAAATAAAAACTATTAGATAAAAGTAAATTAGCAACATGTATTTCCGAGCGATTATTTATTTGTTGAATAGAAAATTAAAAAGTTATAATATTCGAAATTCCATATGTTTAAAAAAGTGGATAACTCTTTATACAATTAGCACTATTTGTTATTGTATTAGAAATAAGCACTTTTAGTATTCAATGGTCATCACCAATCAGAACCAATAAAATTACTATCATATCGTAGTCAATTATGACAAAGTATATCAATTCTAATAAAATAACGTGCAAGAAAACGAATAATAGGTCAATAAAACTAAATAACTAAAAATTGTTCAGGTTCTGTGATTTCCGTAATATCGAGTTATAATTAACTATTTAGCTATAGTAATACGCTAATTCATCTAGTCCGTTGTCCTATTTGCGCTGTCCTCTTTGTGTTATATATAACAGTTGTTAAATATTGAAGGTTACCATAAATATAGTAATGTTACATTGCAGGGATTCAAAACTCCTGGTAGTTGACCGGGGCGGACTGCAGGAAACAGCTACTAGCATCTCAAAAAATGTTTGTCTTAAGATAACCAGGACTATATACATGCTTCCGGTAAATTATTCCAATATAAACCTTGACAACTTATGATTCAACAAATTATGATTCACTAGTGAAATTATCGAATTTTTTTAGCATCAGGTCCTAGATAGAACTGGTTAAAAATTTTAAGGAGGCCTCGCCAATTTTCATTACTACCATATACAGACAGTCAAATAATAGTATTAATATATCTAGTAAGAAAATGCATTCCAAAATAATATGTTATTTACAATGTCAGAGGTTTGTCCTGTGAAATGAATTTGTGGCAAATACTTTCCCAATGAAGATGAATGGATATATCGATCGACCTGTGCTAAATGTAACCACAGCCATTCCCCAAATATAAGCGATGTCGGTCTTCAAAGAAGAGTTACTTATTCAAAAGTTGAAGCTGAGGGAAAAGATATTATAGAATGCAACTAAATACATACATAATAGCACGGGAAAAAAGCTAGAATATTAGCGACTTGAACGACAGCTCTTCTCGTACCCCTACAGAGGAGTGTCTCTATGGCCTCTATGTCCTCCAGCAGAAGTAGCAACTGTCGCACAAGAAGCTGTAAAAGAAGCGGATCCAAATCATCAACAGGAGACAAAATTGATATAGGACATCTGAGTGCATATTTCGACTCGAGGCTCGACTGGCTCCCACATATTAAATACTTGAAGATAGATGTCGGAAAGACATTGCAATGCTACATTCACTGACTAACATCACTTGGGGTACCGAAAACTTTCAGGCATATATGTAACGGTGAAGTTGACAACATTGGAATAAGGCAATCCGTGTTTTATCTACGAACCATACCGTAGTTCTTAAAAACAGCCACACTAGCCTTCAAGATTACTGATAAAATACTCCAGCCCAATGAAATTTAAGCCAAGGTTATCTCAGTACGGGCTTTTCTTTCTGTCAAATACTAACATAAATTTCACCAGAAACCAGTAAAAAGTATGTATTTGTATCATTAAACTATTAACTATTGATTTCCAAAACTATAAAGTAAATAATTAAAATAATTTATACAAAGTTCAACGAACAAATTATATAATTACATATCTTATTACATTAATCACTAGTCACTTTAATATTAACATTTACAAATGTACTGCGAGTAATTCACAATTACTTCTATTTGTGTTGTCTTCATTCTATGCAATTTTTGTAGTTAGTTTCATTTAAGCTCCTGTAATCATCTTGCAGGACTCTATGGATTTAATTTATCTATTGTTTTTATTTGTCGTATGTTCCATGTGGGAACTAACAATTCGCCAACAAATGAGTAATTAAAATTCATTTTAATTATTTACACAAATGAATTAGCTGCAATGTTCGATTAGTTCTTTGTTGAAATGCATTTACTAAAACCTGATATTCTGAATTCATTACCACTAAAATGTACAATAAGATCTTAAGAATATAATTACGTCTCCAGAACCATATCTATTAATAACAGTCCTTAAGCAAGTCCTTAACAATTTTCTCACCAGACAATAAATTCAATCAAAAGCTAATTTCGAAAATTTAAATATATCGTAAGCAAATAAAACAGACGATTCCTGTCATTCTTGAATTTCGTTAATCTATGCTGGGAGAACCTTTTAATAATTCGAACAAAACGGGAGAAACTGCAAATAACAGAAAACATTGCTTAAAATTATATAACCTTTTTTAATAATGTTTTAATCACTCACTTAACATTTTAATATCGTTTTAAATGTAAGAAACACACGTTCACTTCATTTTAACAAACACTATCCTATTTCACGCCTTCAGGTGCCCCTATTTTCTTCAAAAGGGGGGCAAAATTTTCGCTAAGCCGATTAATAAATAGATAGATACCTTGAACATATATTTATCTACAAGGATGGGTCCAAGTGAATGGGCGCTGCTTTTACATCAACGTTATCGGAAAATTATTTCCTGCTTCTCTCTTCATCGGGCAAATTAGCAGCCGAACTGCTGGCCATATACAAGACTCTAAAGTTTATACGGAATACATAAAAAATATTATAGTGAGTCCTTGAAACTCCATTAGCACATTGGGAAGCCTTAATTTGGTCTTGCCGCATCACCCATTGGGAATTATCTTGCAAATTTGAGAAACAGCGGTAAATCGGTTACATTTTGTGTGATCTCCGTGTCATACCAAAATCGAGAGAGTGGATTATGTGGCGAAGAGAAAAAAGGGATGCTTATTGAAAAACTTTTAGGAGCAGAAATTTGAAATCCTTGCTGCTCTTTAGGCAACTGAATCAACTCGGGTGTGACCTGATGCAGAATAATAAAATGGGAGAGGTGAATAGAGAGTTTTACCAGGTCCGCAATGCTGCCACTGTTGACAGACGCAAACTATATTTTCATGTCTTGGTATTACCTACCCTTACTGGACCGACCCACTTCATATTCCTTGACGTACTATTCTTTTTCGTATATCTTTCATACTCATTTGTTTCACCAGACATAAAATGGAAACTCTCTTCAATAAACTTTTCACCGTTAAATCTTAGATAGCCAAAGTACCTAGCTTCCTCTTGGTATCATGGCTAATATAGATTATTAAAAAATATTTTATGATCAATATTTAGTTCTATAGTAATGCAGCGAGACTAAATATGTTAGGCTACCTTAACATTTTTTTGAATTTCATTGATTGACTGATAGAGCCAGGTTCTGTTTTAACATAGAAATTTACAGTTTTGATACACAATTTTCGATCATCCCTTCATTCTTCTTCTCTTTGGTATTAAAATAATAAGACATAAATGATAATATGTCAATGCATATATATTGATATCTAGAATATTATATCGATTGTTACCTTTCAAGCTCGCTATGGTATGCTAAAAAAGGTATGTGTTAGGAAAATGCAATGCTCCAAACTACATTTCAAATTATCCTATGTTTATTATTAGATGACAAAGCAGATGATAAAGGTTGAACCACCCTTATGTCAAGTTAACTTAGCAACTCTTAAATTTTAAAATATCGGTTTTTAATCCTCTTTAAACGAACAAATATAACAAATAAATATAGTCAAACTTAACAAAAATGTTTGTGTTTTATTTGAATTTCAAATAACATTCAATTCAACGGTATTTTCAGAATGAAACCTAATAAAATTACTGAAAGTTAAATGGGAAATTAGTCCAAACATAAACAGTTCGACGCAATACTATATTACAGAGTACCGTCCTCTCTTTTTACGCTGAAAAAACCCTTATTTATCCTGCAATTTTCCGACTAATGAAAATCCGGCATTGGATTAAACCATGCGAGAGTTCTAATTGATAAATTCCTAATTAGGGACGTTTTTTTTGAACATTATTCAAAACGTAAAGTTAATTAGCCAGGAGTATTGCTCGATTATTTTGGGGGATACTTATTTTTTGTTCGTTGTAATAGCTGATTGAAATTTTGTGTAATTAAATGTTACATGTTTAAATTATACGACGCATCAACGAACTAAATTAACAGCAATTTTGTACACTAATTTTACTCAAATTGACAAAATTTTTAATTAAAACTGTAAACTTAATTCATCTGATTATGACGGATGTTTTATATTTACATTATATTATATTAATTATTCATAAGACAATAATTACAAAAATTGGTATATATAAGTTTTGTCGTTTTTTAAACAAACTAACTTTTTCTATAATAGTCTATTCAAAACAGCAGTGAACTCACGTCATCAGTACGAGCCTGTCATATTAAAAATGTAATTTTAGAAATGTAAATTTTTAAATTCATTTTACAGTGAAACAATCATTTTAAGTCTCATTTTATTCTATTTAAAAAAGGATAGAACGCTTTTTGATAAGTTCGAACATTTAATTGAATGAGCCTGCAAAAACGTATGCAAAATTCTTCAAAATATTAGAATTACGGGTTATAAACCGGCAAACGTTGTTTTAACGCTTTATTTTAATAACTTTCAAATCGCCGCCGTTTTTATTGAAAATATATTTAGCGAGTTGCAGCTGCACTGAATATTATTATGGGCATGGTCACTAAAATATCTTAAAAAATAAAATACAATATAACCTTAAATTCACCAAAATGAAACCATCCTTATGCGAAACGGGTGAGGTATCAAGATCACTTTGATGTCACCTGTATCAGACATACATACGAAATGTATAAAAAATAGTAAGTAGTTCATTCAGAAAAATTTTTTCAGAGAAAATTGTTAGTCTGGAAAATATCCATAAAAAGTGAATGATATGCAGCAATTTGAAGGAGGTAGAATATCCCTTCATACACTATTGGCTTAATTACATTGCTTTTAAAATAATACAATTTTCAAAAACTTATAACAATAACAAGGAATAATTATTATATCAATTTTTATATTTAGATGAGACATGGATTTTTCAGAATGGTACATTGGGTCACTCATGGTAAGATCATAATAAAAATAGTGTAAAGGTAACAAAAGTTGATGGAAACAGCTAAACGTTGGACCAACTATCGATTAGGTTTTGTTAGTCATAACTTTTATTAATAAAATTAATTGCATATATATAGTTCTTCATGCCGGAAACAGGAATGGTTTTATGCCTGGTGCAGAATTAGTGTTTTCCTCTAACTCCAATGGTGACTACCATGGGGAAATAAATCATCATCAGTTATTGTTATGGACAATGTACCATATCATAGTACACCGTTGGAGAAGATCCAAACAAGTGCATCAACAAAGGCTGCAATTAAGGATTGGCTTAAAGTACATAAAATAAATTTTGAAGAAATCATATTAAAGAATGAATTATTTCAAATAGTTACTCGGTAAATACAAATGAAGTATTCTATTGCATTATATGTAATTTACTTTTTAAAAAATAAGCCTGAGAAAAGATACATGGTAGATCAGATTGCTAAACGTTATGGCCACAGAGTATTACATCTTCGTCCCTATCACTGCAAATTTAATCCAATTAATTTGATATGGGGTATTGGAAAGAATTATTACAATAGACATTCAGGTCGAGAATGATATTCGAACCATAATTCTATGGATTTATGGAAATTGCATTGTCGGCAATAAATTCTTCGGTTTGGATGAGCTCGATTAGACATACTGAAGAAGAAATTGACAAAGGGTGGAAGTGTGAGTAAGTTTTTGATAGATTGGAAATAAACAGCTTAGTTATTCACTTGAGTAGTGCTTCTGAAAATAACAGTGATTGAATAAAACTTTAAGACTGTTGGTTTATGGTTCAATGCCGACAATTACCAAAACAAGTTGATGAAAGAGGAAAGAACTAAAAGTCAGTATATAATTAACAAACTTTAACTGTAGGAAATTCTATCACAGAATGTGAAATCATCATCTTCATGTGCATGTGTGTTATTTTTCAGAATATACATAAAAGTTTAGTTAGTAAAATGTATAAGGAGAGAAATAATACCAATGTTTCGCAGATATGGCAAACGCAATAAGGTTAATGCAGAAATTAAATCTAGTTTTATCAAAATAGGTATACAGAGGTATTAACATAACGAAATAAAAAGAAACGCAGTGTTATCAAAATATTTTTACAAGGAAACACTGTATCCAAGGACACAAGACTAGGTGTAAAATGTAAATATGCTCTCTAATGAAAGTAAAATACATGACTCAGATATACAATTATTATTTAGGTAGATTATGCCTTCGGGGGATACCACTATATAAGGAAACGCGCCTATAAATATAATATCAAAAAAAAACTCTAAACTATAAATTATTGTGGATGCAAGATTAATTGTAGTTTTAAGTTCCTCGATAATATATGCATTAGATGTACTATAATGTTAAACTAAATTATATTATATAACATTTTTGCTTAAATATTTTATTTAGATTAGAATTTTGTTGTATGATTTGATGCGGCAACATTGCAACATCAGTTCAGATGACGTGGGTTCACTGCTGTTTTGAATAGAATTAAAAAATAAATATGTCGAAATTTGAAGTTAGAAGTAATAAAAATATAATTACGCCACCTTTTTAATTTTTTAGCTACTGACCTTATTTCTCAATTTGAGCTTTGTACCACAAATATACTTAAAATGCTTGAAGATTGTAGAATTGATGATGTTGTAAGGATAATATCAATGGACAGTTAACAGAGAAAGCCGGCAATAAAGAACCACTGGTAAATCAAAATATGGGCAATGAGATTGGAACAAACAATCGAACAATAGGTTTATATATAACTACAAAATATCGACAAAAAATAATGTTTCAGAATCATGATTTGATGTATGATCTTATCACTCATAGTGATGAATTCATCATAAATTAACTAAAAATTAAATCAATCAAATTAATCAATTAAGATTATCACAAAAACCACTTGAATAGCCGGTAAATATTGATACACTTGAGAAAGGCGAGATAGAATAATAACTCTAAATTTGCCTTTAAAAATCGAGATAGCTAATAGAAGAAATAAATATAGCAAAAAATTTACAGAAAGCAACATGGTATATGAACAGTGAAATTTCTCGAAGATAAAACCAAATACCATCCAGAATTCAGTAGAAAATTGCAAATATAAGCACGCTACGAAGAAATTGGCAAGAATGGAAGACAAAAAAGAAATTACAACGAAACAATAAAAGAACTAAAAACTGATCCAAACTAAAGCCCATTTAAGCTATCCATAAGCATTTCAAATAGATCTACTCCAATATAATGAGAGAAATTAACAGTAAAAAATCTCTCGGATATTTTCCTAAACCTGAAAAATTTCTACCTGAAAGAACAATTAGAATTAATATTATTTATATTTAATGAAATATTTCGAATGAATTACTATACTAGCCTTTAAAAATTGTTAAAAGATTCTCACTCTAATGGCTGGTCTGATTTTCAATCCAAAACAGAGAAGAGCACACCTGACGGCTTATAACATAACTGCTTATACTTAAAATGGAACACCAAATAAATAAGAAAAATAAATAAAATAAACATATTTTATTATTTCGATAAATGGTATTGATCGGCTGTACTCTTGGATATGTCCCAGGCAGTGCTGAAATTTGTACTAAAGAAGCTTTGTTCGCACCTTCGTTGTGTATCCCGCTGGGTATGTGCTAATGTATAATGTACATGAAGTATGCTATTGATCAAGCAACTACAAAAACTGATATATTCAAACACATCTTAATGAAATACAAATGTTGCAACTTGAGCGTACAAAAGCCAATGAAACATAATTTACTCGTGGAACTTTTGCCTTACGTAAAATAATGTGACTACTAGTAAATATTATTAATTACAGTTTTCGATAAATAACCCATCGAATATTTACATTTTTCGACTATCCGCTATGTTTTTCTTATTCCGGCTAAAACTAAAATTGGCGTTATGAACTACAGACTTAAATATATATATATATATATGCTTTGCCAAAAGGTTTTCGACACTTTATACACATAAAACACAATATTTTAAATTCGCTCAGACTATTCGTAGTTATAAAGCGTCCCAGTTTCCAAGCCGCTCAAGAATAACTAAGAAAATGAAGCTTTATGGACATACTGGGCTTCATCGGATCACGTCTCCAGAGATAATATATGAAAATAATAGATATAAATTGATATAAGTTGTGATAGTTTTAATTTAACTTTTAAACCAAGATATTTCATCAATTCTTATTAATTAATAGTCTTGTTTATTAATAATATATACTCGATTCGTTGAGAATATGTTTAACATTTTCAAGGCCGTACGAAGTTTACGCCATTTTCCATAAAAATAAATTTCATTATCATACAATCAAATAACAATTATATAATATGACTTTGTAAAAAGACTACATCAATTACGTTTGTAGAAAGTCAAAATTATAAATAAGCGTCAGAAAACTTTTTTCTTTTAAAACAAATACCGGTTTGGTAACCATGATGGTCAAGGTGACAAGACATCCCTCTTACTGCTATGGTACTTGCTGGTTCTAAATATGTCTGTGATTTCCTAAAAAAAGAGTATAAAATCTGACAAAGGAAACAATCCCAGTAGCGCTGGTAACCGGGCTGAGTAAGACGGATGTCTTCTTGGATGGTCTGTAAATTCGTTACTCGACAGTCACTAGGTTAAATGCAGAGTAGTGTGGTTCTAAGCCCAGGTTCAGTAACAGGTTCAGTCTAGATAAATCCTAGTTGCCAATTTGTTGATAATTTAGGTTAATTGATTTAATCAACTAGTATTTCCTATAAAAATATTCTCTTAAGAAATAAAACAAAAAAAATATTAGTTATTTTAGGATTTATAATTACAAATTCACATAAACAATTGGTTTTTACTGATTTATTATTTAACGTATAATAATAATTTAAAATGTATTAAAATGCTCTATTATTAATATGGAAGTATTATCATAATGTCATCATTAAACTCGACAAACTTATAATAAACAGCATAGATAATTTCTAAGAGTGTATAATAGCCAAGCTTTCGTCGATATATCCACGTCAAGAATTGTAACAAATATTGTCCTAAATTATTACAATTCAATTATTCATATTTAGCCAATTTAATGAAGGTACTAATTATATTGGAGCTTTATCTTTTTACACCTATACCGTCAATAATAATAAAACATCAAGAAAATCTGAATATACTTACGTGAACAATCAGGAGACTCGTCGCTGGAATCATCACAATCCACTATTCCATCGCAAAACTTATGTAACGGAATACAATGTTCGTTGAGACACCGATATTCATTCTTCTTACATGTTGGTGTTAGCGTCCATATCGATGCCAAAATGCTGCTACTCAAAAGTATCCTTAGAATCCTGTAACAATAAAGTTAGTTAGCAATTATCCCAAGCAAAGTGTCTGTAATTTACACTTAATATTAAAAAGAAGTTTATGCTGACTGAGGAAAACTTAATCTTTAAAAGTCGTATATATCTAGTAATAATACATAGCTGTTTTTAAAACAAGCTCTTAAAACAAAAAGCTGTTTGAGTATTTTCACCTGATTTCGATATGATCTTCGCAAAGATGCCGCTGAGTTAAGTCGTTCAAGGCTCAATAGCCGGAACTAACTTCTACCGGGATTCTCTTCCTGTTGGCTTAGATATCGTTAGAAAGTGTTGAATTTCTTATTTGCAACGAACGAATTAGATTACTGTTATAGTATATCCCGCTTTAATCAAAAAGAATACTTAAAGCAGTCCTGCTCAACGGCGGTATTATGTATGCTTCCATTTCTATAGGTCATTCACCTCAAGGAAACCCATGAGACTTAAAATTAGCTGATCGCAAATTAAAATATGAAGGCCATGAGTGGCAGACAACAAGCCTGGTTTACCAAATTCCTTCTTGCTTTTTGAGAGACCGAGCAAATTATTGGACCAAAAAGGGGTGGTGGCTAAAGTTGGTGAAAAGAACGTCCCCTAAGAAATATTGGTACCTCCACATAAACTTCTTTTACCACCGCTATATATCAAGTTGATATTGATGAAGAAGCAGTTTTTGAAATCACCAAAAGTGGAGATTGTTCCAAATACAAAGTTTCAAAGCTTTCAAGCTTCTCAAAAGCAAAGGTGCAAGAAGGTACTTTCGTCGGATCCGACATTAGACAGCTTATGACAGAATTCATCACGACCATTCACGATTCTAAAAAAGGGTAGATTACTTTTAAAGACCTTCCGAGAAATGTGGGAGATTTTAGTGAAAAGCAAGGTGGGTGCATTCACGGGGACAAAATAAATGGATATCATCTTCAAAATGTAATTGCAGTTTATTTATTTCTACAGGACTATGAATTATTTCTAAAGAATTTTTTAAAATTTAGTTTGACGTGAAAAAATAATACAATGTATTTTATTCAGAGTATTGTTCATCGATAGCCGCTATTTCTTCATATTTTTAGGGCAATATAGAGATTCCATGTTGAAAAAATTATTTATCTTTGCAAGCTATTCATAAATCGGCCAATTTTGGAATCTTCATGAAAAGTGAAGCGTTGTTCAAATATATCGCGCTGATCATATGTCGGAACAAGCAGTAAAGAGAAGGAAAGAAGAAACTGGATTATACCATATTTATAGATTACTAGATTATATTATATAGAAGATACAGCAGGTGGGGCAGGATTTCCATTTCACGAGTTTTGCAACATGTAATGGATCGTTGTCATTCTGAAGTATGATATGACATTTCTAGTTATGTCTTTGCATAGTGCTCAATCCAAACTAATAAATTGTAGTAGATAGCGATCCCCATAGATGCTTTCAATAAGCTTTTGCAGCTGCTAGGTAGTCCCTATGCTAGATAAATTTGATCCCACCAAATACATTTGTTTGGAGACATATATATTCGATATGGCCGTGGACGTTGATGCATAACCAGGTCGTCTCCTTGATTTTTTTGCTTTAGTTTATCGTAATGTACCCACTTTTAATCACCAGTAATACTGTGCAAAAAAATCCTTTCCGATTTTGCCGATATCACATATAATCAAACATATTTTGAATCATTCCCATGTTCTTCAAACTATTGGATATGGTTTCTTGTGTTACTCCTACTACAACTATGCGTACGCATCTTTCGTTTTACATGTATCGTCATCGAGTAATGCCTCGTATTATTTTTTGTCAGATTCTGTGGGCTCAAGAATGTTCTTTGCCTTCTTCAAAATCACCAATTTTAAAACACCGAAACCAGTATTCACATATTCGTTTTTATTCATATAGAACTAAAAAAAGTAAATGATTAAAACAAATCAATCGCAAACGCGATTTACTGGGTACATATTCAGACCTTCTAAATGCACTGAAAATATGTTTTGTTCACTTATCGATAAAATAACACATCCAGAAAAGTAAAGCCTTGTCAGTGAGGCTTCAGTAAGAGGTTGGTTGTAAATGCACCAGATGCGATAATTACATAATAACACCATCTGTTTTAAATCCTGTAAAATTATTTTATAGGCCGATATATCATGAAATACAATAACAATTTGCGAAACGGTTTATTTCTATCAACAATTAAACACAGTCTTTCATCGACATTAATTTTTACTTCAAAATGTAACCACAAAAGTATTTTTAAAATAGCTTTTCAGACGAATTTTTTTATCAAATTAGAGTAGGGGGTACTCACGCTAAACCAGAAGAAATACAACATCGTGCTATATATAACGTATCAGGGTTTTAATCTTCATCCAATAAATTCGCATCGAGTTTTCTTTGAATTTATTATCGCAACAACGCAACATAATTAGATCTAGTAAGGTCATTTTTATATTTATTCCATTAAGCATATGTATATTTCGATACATTAAAATTTAAATTCATTTTAAATGGTAACATTATGGTAATAAGATAATCACATATATAATGTGTTACATACAGGTAAATCGATCTTGTTATAAAAAGTGTTTTTAGTTTCAGATGGTGAAAAATTAACACTACCAAAATATCTAGTGCGAAATTTAAAAGGGGTTTTTGTCAGCGCTAATTAGCCTGTGTAAATCGGTAAACGATATATCATAATCTCTTTTATTTTCGATTATAATAAGTTAGATTGCTTAATACTACTCTTGAAAAACTTACGTCCTTCAAATAAATTATCTATATAAGACTACAATGGGTCCGATAAATATAGGGAGTGAATAAGTAACATTCACGAATACTACACATTCATTTAATCATATCCATACTCATTCAAAGCAAAAATATTGTGCAATAAATTTAATTTTCTTCTAGTGTTTTAATATGACATTGATGATTCTGTGGACCCGATCAATCGTGGAATGTTGTTTCCTAAAACCAAATTGATGGTCTGGAATAAGATGCTTTTCCTCAATGATTGGTTTTATCCTATTCAATAGAAGTTTGTAAATAATTTTGATATTGTCAGCAATAGTGATATTGGCCGCTATAATACTATTTCCTGAGTGGCTTTACTGGCTTAGGAATCCCAATTAGTTCAGATACCTTCCACAGTTGTAGTACATATTGTAGTTTAAAGGAAACATTTATTATGTTGATGATCTTAATTACTGCCTTTCTTGTAAGTTCCTTTAATATTTTACCGATAATAATGTCAAAACCAGGAGCCTTTTCTTGCCCTAAAATAATTTTTATTTAATTTTTAAATAAGAGTAACCGCGAGAGTAACAAATTATTCATCTTTTCATCGTCAACTCCGCAGGCTAATGATTTTACGACATACACTATATAACATTCAAATATTCTCTAGAGGTGGTCTGCAAATCTCCCGATTATTTCTGGCCTAGCTCCCATTTTGATTTATTTACTATCTTCTAAGGTACTAGTAGCGACAGCGAATTTTCAGCAATAGTATTATTAGCCAGCCCACGCAAAAAAACCTCTCATGGTGTCATTTTTTGTTTAATTTCATGTCTTAGTTGAAATGTAAGATTATCCGACGAATAATACCATTGTTTCCTCGCCCTTTTTTATAGTAATTCTAAAATTTCTTTACGGTAGTAGTTTAGTACTATGCATTACTGTTTACTTTATTTCTGATTCCTAGGGTATTTTTCCATGCTGAGTACTAAATAACCTTGATCAGCTTCTCGAACACAAAATTCAATTATTCTTCAACTTGTATCTGCTCTTCCGAATTTGTTATTTATCTAACGTTATACTAAAACGTATCCAGTCGGGTTTTCTATTAAATTACATAGCTTTGATATGATTTATTATGGTTTCCATATAATTACGGTTAATAACTTTCAGATATGATAAATAATGAAAAATAATGATTAACATAAATAACGTGAAAATAACAGCTAATATAAAAAATAGAATTGGAAAATAGGTATAATAGAATGAATAAAAAAGCTGAGACACTTCCAAATAATCGAAAATTTTATGCAAATAGAAACAGAAATGCCAGGGGATATAAAAAGACCAATCATCGTCTAAACTGAAACGTGTAAAAAGATAAAGTTAGATTTTATGGTAAAGCCTTTTTTCCTGGCATATTTTTATTAAATATTTCAGCAAGGGTGATAAAGAGAAAATTACATTTCACTTGATCGTAGTATTCCTCGAAAATATTGCCGATAATAGATTCGAAAGGATGTTGTGTTTGGTGGAAGGCGAAATTTAATTTTGAAGCAATTTCACGTGTTATGCGGTTTTACCGTGATGAGTAGGTTCAATTTAAAGTTGGTCGATCGACTTGATTTGACTCTAAACTAATACCAAAACCTTATTAAATTTCTGTTATTTTGACATTTATCAAGTTATATAACTAAAATTTTTCGGTAGGGCACTGTTGAAAATATATGGCAGACATTTTCGATATATTATAATGTGAGATATCTTAAAACGGATAATTTCCACATAGTTGAGAAAATATATCCGGTCAATCGAGAAAGTTTAAAGAATTTAAGCATAAATTCGATAAAATAATAAGCGCAGATCCCAACTAAACTGTAAGAAAAATGTAATTCCTATTTTTCAACAATGGCATTGAATGGTTGCATATATTCTGATCATTTATATTATTACATACATTATTATTCATTATATTTTAATATATAATATATTAATCAATATATTTTCCATCAAATTTTTTCACCCATCTGGCAACATAGCGTTACTGTTTACATTACTACATTTCAAGGTTGGTTTGGTGATTTTATTATGCTTTTTAAATTCATCTCTTTTAAATGATTGAAATCAAAAATGTCAATTAAAATATGAAGGAACACCATCACAATAAGTTTCTAAAGGTATTTGGTAGGCTGTGGTAGCCGATTCTTTCAAATCAAGTAATGAATGTCGAAAATACATTTTTGAAAAATCCATGACTAGCATCTCTGATTACCAAATAATTCAATAACTCGCCAACAATTTTACCAAAAGATATCATTGATCAAAATATATGCAAATATCCAATAATAGGTGTACCGAAAAATCATTACCAGCAGATGTCGCTAGGCTTAAGTATGCAATGCTATGATTTAACACATATGACATGCTATACAAGTTAAATTTTGCGAAAGTAACACCGTCAGAGATTTATACCTCTTTGAGAATAACAAGTGTTGTGCCTGAAAATGCGCATTTGTGGCACGCATTACTATTCCTATTTAATCAAAAGAAAAGAATCACTGAAAGTCATCGTTTGCTGGTAGAAACTTACGGTGAACATGCTCTAATCTTGTGGCGTGGTTTTGGAAATTCAAAAGTGATTTAGATGTACAAGACAAAGTACGTTCCCGTAGACCGAATGACCTTTGAATGAACGAATGACTGATATGACCTTTAAATACTATGCTATACAGCACTATCAATAAAAATCTATTAATAAAATTACAATATTAGGAATATGAATACAATAATCATTAATTTTTTCATCTATATGTACTAAGCGAAATAATACACTAAGTAATTAAATAAACATCTAAGAATGCATATTGATTTCAAATAATTTGTTAGAAAAACATAAATCTGTTTTAGACGACTACCTATAAGTGGTTGGGGTATTATAGAATAATAGAAAAATAATTTGTAATATACATTAAATTGCATTAGTACGAATGTTATAATGTTGAAAGTAACAAGCCAATTGAAAAGTCCCCGGCCTACCATAGTACAACACACTTTATTCGCAAAATTCCTTTTTTTTATTCAACATAATTCCCTTCACAGGTGATACACTGATTATAGCGATCCTTCAACTTTTAGATACCATTTTTGTAGTAGAAGTTTTCCTATGCTTCAAAATAGCCCTCAGTTTCGGCGATCACCTCTTCATTCGACCAAAATTTATTCCCAGTGAGCATTCTTTTAAGATCTGAGAACAATAAATAGTCTGAATGGCAGATCTGGAGAATACGGTGTATGAGGCAATTCATGGATTTTTGACGCTGTGATTCTTGGTAAGGCAACACTTCCTTTTTTTTTTAATGCGGCCGTTTTTCGGCGATTTCTTCCTTCAAACGGTCCAATAACGCTATGTGATAGTCGCTGTTGATCGTTCTTCCTTTTTCAAGATACTCAATGAAAATTATTCCACATTAATGCGTATCCCATAATACAGGCGCCATAACCTTGCCAGCCGACTGTTGCGTTTTAACCCACGCTTTGGAGCGGATTCATCGCGTGCGGTCCACTCGGATGATTGTCAATTGGATTTCAGAGTGAAATAATTGAGCCATATTTCATCCTTTTTCATATATCGACACACACGCTTGATCATCTTCAAACAATGCTCTGAATCATCAACTCGTCGTTGCTTTTGCTCAAAAGTGAGCTCGCGAGGCACCCACTTTGCATAAAGCTTTCTCATACCCTATTATTTTTAAATATTTTCGTCGGTAACAACCTCTTTTGGGCGTTCACTGCGTTCACCGTCTTTGGTGCTCATTTCAGCACGTCTAAACTTAGCATACCAATCCTTGATGGTTGATTTTCCTGGGGCAGTGTTCGTGGCATTGAAAAATAAAAAACAAGGACTGTCCACCTATGTTTTGGAAGCCAAATCCTAATGTTTGGGTTGCAAGTGCAATGCGAGTACTAAACATCATTTGGACTCAAACTACACTACAATTTAAGGTACCTCTGCTTATTGACAAAGCGTTCGGACATCCGGAGACCCTAAATTTAATTGAGCCCAATGTAAAAATACAATTTTTACCTCCCAACAGAACTTCGCTTCTGCTAGGATTAGATCAGGGTATAATAGCAGCATTTAAACGATATTAAATAAGGTGCACTTTTAGACGCATCTTGCAATGCATGGAAACAATTTAATATGCTCAATGCATACCCATTATTAAAGATTTAGTGGGTGACCTAACACCATCAACTATATGCAATCTGGAAAAACCTGCTGTCAGAAGTTGTCATTGATATATCAGCATTGCTGAGCAAAAAAGTTGAAGTCGCCAACATTGAGAACAAATACATGGAGAAGGTATTGGAGATTTTCACAGATCCCAGCAGTAATGTTGAACTTCATTTTGTTTCATTTCAATTTTCTAATTACATATAACTTTGTGACTTACGTACTAAAGGTGTTTTCTGTTATTACATGTTTCTATTAGCACCTAATATATAAGTGAAAATATTTTTTTATTTGCGTACAAATACACATACATTTTTCTTTATTAATGAATAGACATATAAATACAAGTATAATAAAGCATGTCATGATGTGAAACCTGGATATGTCTTCATAAATATTAGTTTCATAGATACTGGGCATCTATTTCTCAAACAGTTAGATGGTTTTGGTTCTAGTCCCCTGCCAGATATAATTAAAATACTACAGTTGGTGTGAAGGCAAAGATAAGTCAAAGAAAACCAAATATATAAAGTCAAAAAAGATGGATTTATAGAATATTTTAAGTCAAATCAATTATATATGAACATATATTTAGTTCAAAAGACAAACACCAAGAAATCATGAATCATATGACTAAAGAAATAAGACAGATCTGGTATACACATTATTAGAAAATTTATATTTAGTTTAAGAATTTTAAATTTAACGTCGAAGATAAGGATAACAAAGGAACAAGACGAATATATATAAAGAAGCATTAGTTCTAATACTAAACCAAACAATGTTGAGAATACTTTATATAGTAGAGTTTAACATTGAAAGAAACAATAATTGTTCTCAATGAAAAGCGTAATCAAACGGGATGTTCCCCCTGTATTCAACTTATTTTTAGCTTTTTCTAGTTACTAGTTGATTTGAAAGAAAACGTATGCTTGATTTCGTATAACAACAAGAATTCTTGAAATACTATCAATAAAATATCAATGAAATCAATATAATCATATGACTGAAGTCAAATGAAATATCAATGAAATATATCAATTTCACCAAAATCAAAAAGAAAAATAATATATAATTTGAGCCATACAATGTAGAAAATCCTCAGAACTGAACTGAACTTTAAATGCTTTCATCGTAGGTGTGATTCGTCAAAATAAATCGTAGATAAAATTAAAATAAAATCAATCCGAAAAACTTTCCGATTTTGATTTGATTTTAAAGCTCAGTTCAACAGTAATCTCACTAAAACATCCTTCATCTTCAAACAACTTTGCAGAAGTAATAGTGATTCCTAAACCAGGCAAACCTCCTCGAGATAAAGCGCCATACCTATATCTTTGTAACGTGCTATTTTGAAATTACATAAAAATACATCTTAAGAGATTAAAACGTATAATAGAAGAAAATAATCTAAAATCTAAGGATTTCGATAGCACCACTTCAACATCGATCAAGTCCATATTAATAAAAAATTAGTAAAAAGACACTAGAAGAAAGAAAAGTTTACATTTTTTGTCTTCCGCGAAGTCGCTCAGATTTTCGCCAAAGTAGAGCATGAAGGCTTGTCTTACAAACTGAACCTGAGCTTATCACAATAGCATGCACGATTTTCACAGTATTATTTAAGAGAAAAATATTTCAGAAGTAAGCAAAAAATGCTTAGGTATTCCGAAAAGAATGAAATCAGAATAGTGATACACAAGGTACTCCATCTATTGTGTGCAAGTAATATTCCAAATCATAAATATGAAATATAGCTTTTACCGATGACACTGCAGTTATTGCCGTAGGAGGTAATGATGAAGAGTCCGCTGAGAAACTGGATTATCACTTGAACTAAAACTTGCCGCATCAATTTAAACGAAAGTAAGTTTGTGCACATAAATGTTACCAATACACAGTCCAGATCCTTAAGCTGACTTAGCTAGATACGCTAGACTAGACTAGAAAGTTCATATAAAAAAGAAACGAAAAAACTTAACATTAGACTGAAAAAAAGTGTATTAGGTACTTGGAGGGAATTTCAAGCTTTGCTGCAGCATTATATATACAGTTTTCAACTCTGGAATGTCAGCAAGAGAAATATCCAAGTGATACAGCGTTTCCAGAATAAAGCTTGCATCCAGGTTCAAAACGTGTCAAAAAAGAGACATTGGGACTTTTTAATCAAACCATCGGCAGCCACAAGCAAAAATTACTCAGTCATGTCTTTATATATTTGTCAATATATATATATATATATATATATATATATATCATTAATCTCAAAATGCAAACCAAACCTAATCTCATTAATTTACACCTGAATATAGGACTAATAATCAGGGTAATTTGATCCTCATTAACCAACATACGGCTATGATTGTAAGAGCCAAAGTATACTGTAAATTGAGTTAATCAATTCTTTTAAATCTAATAAAAATTTGTTTGCTCTTTAATAAAGTAACAATCATTTTAAAATATTTTCTTCAGGTGGTCATATACACCAAACAGGTTTTATTACTAAATCTATTCAATTCAATTCAATAAAAAAACCATAAATGATTACAAGCTTAACCGACGACGTAATCTATATAGAAAAAAAACATATACGAATAAAATTTCTATAGAAAAAAAAAATATAAAAAAGCTTTATCTACAGCAATTCCGCTGTTCAGCTAGCGTATGCTAATACATAATGGGATTTCGTAGGAAGAATAATAAAAAAGCGTTACATTTTTAACAAAAATAACTATCTATACACAGAGGCAAACTGAATGTTCGATATTGCCGATAATAAATCAAAGAAAATACAGCCATCGGATGAATTTTGAAGGGAAGTTGTTTTTTCCCTCTACAAAACAACCACATTCGCCTTTCTTGTTTGTTCTATTCAGTTTTATCACGTACATTATAAATTTTGTATGAACCTGCGTTGGTTACCCCGCGTTTCGAGCCTTTACGTCAGAAAACAAATTGAAAATATATAAATAGTGACGTACACGTTATACAAGCTCTTTTTTCATTTCAAATAATCTGTGAGATATTAAAAATAGTAAATGATATACATAAATAAAATTGCAATGAAAACCACTGTATATGGCATACTAAAAATTATAGAATACTGTTTAGACCACAATAATTTTTATATATTTTCCAGGCACAGATAAATAAAGGCGGCTCGATAGCGCAGTGGTCAAGGTTTACCTATTGTTGCGAACATTATAGTCGCAGCTTAGAATCCCGGCCCATACATAATTGTAAATTTTTATGTGTAGTTACTTATAATGGTACCTTCTATTTACCTTATATTATAAGGATTTTTAACCAATTATAAATGGTATGGCAGATAGCCTAGTGCAATTTTAGTGGGACCTGCTGGAAGAGGAAAACTTTTTTCTCCTGCTACATCTTGAAGAAAACATCTTGAAGAAATAGAGAATAGCAAGTCAAATTAAACAGTTAAACCGGCCTTGGTGTCCCAATTGTGAGGAAGCAACATCAGTCTCCCATATTTTCGTGAAATGCAGAAATTTGTTAACTATCAGAAGAGGTCATGATTTACTTTGTAGCGACCTTGAGGCAAATCGAATTTTACATAGTGGAATAACGGTCAACAAAGTACCCAGAAATATAATCCCAGATGTTGAAAACGGGCGGGGTACCAGCAGCGAGAACTAGAACACGATAACGAATAGCTGGCAACCCCGAGACGTTTATCTGGGATGTTATTGAAGGGTATTTCGATCATACTGTAACCGACCATCGTTTGGTTCAAACGTGCCACCATCGACTGCCCAAGCCTCGACACCAGGTAACACCGCCGCCATCCGTTTTATCTATTTTGTATTTGCCACATTTTTTATATTACTTCAATAAATAACGGTCACTTAATATAAACACCACTGTTTCATTTCATCTTACCTCTATTCACCGAAAACCTAAAACCTGATTCTTTTAAGGATGTGTTCTCGTCGAAAACCGGCCCGAATTGTTTGATTTTCTCAAATAAATTGGTCTAACTTTTCTAATAAATCTAGTTTTAACCTGTACATTACTTTATTTTAGGATGACTATTATCTGCACAAAATTTTATTATTTATTTGTCTATCTAGATGTTTTTTCTCGATGTTTGTATTGTAGGTTTAGTTTGGTTTAAAATTGGTCACTCTTCTCTGTCTGCGAGTCTGCGGTTCGAACCCCAAGTTAAGCTGAGGATCCGATAATTAAAAAAAAAGAGGATGGCGTGACTAAAATCATAATGGTTGGTATAAAAACTTAGGTATTATTTAAGGAGTAAAAACGTGGATTAATTTAATTAATTCTTTAATATGTAACTTAAATTAACACTGCCATATCTAAGAGCTAAATACATGATCATCATATACAATAAAATTATACAAATAAAAGACAATAAGTTACAAAATATACATTAAGATCGAAATCTTATAGTATAAATAATTAATATATAATTAATACAATAACCTCCACACATGACAAGATGCAATATAGAATATAAAGGTTAGTTAAATAAAAGCAGGTGTAAAACAAGAATATTGACAAAATGCAATACAGAATAATACACATACAAATAAAAAAGTATGGTATGAAATATAAGAAGAAACTAGTTAAGACAAAATAAGCATTAAAATTCATAACCAAAAGGTAGTTAAAAATGTACGACAAAACGTGTGGTTGGGAACCATTTTTTCGGCTTTCCTTCCTGTTTTTCAAAGCTAATTTGTTCATAATTAACCTTGACAAAACAACCTAAATGTAGATAGAAGCTGTTATGTATACGAACAGATTAACTTACGAATAAATACTGTAATATCACAAGTGGCTAGCTACACGCTTCCTAATAGTTAAAGCAGTTTTGAGTTTATTCTGACTTGAATGTTCGATGGAACTAAGACTAATGATTTTCACCCTCAACTTGTTCTGTCACTAGGAACTTTGGTAGCGATCAGACAGATACAGTGAATTTATTCTTGATGCTCCTCCCTCAAGTTTCTAGTGGGGGTTCAAAATATTGTACCCAAAAACCTCCCCTAGTTATTGATTCCTTGTATTCTCCCAGTCGATGAAAAATACATAAAATTGTAATCGTCCCGGTAAAATGGACTTTATTGATTATTGACCCTATTAGGAATTTCCGCCGTTATGAGGAGGTAGATAAATATAACCATCCAAAATACCTGACTATACAATAAAAATAAATACAAAATGCTATTAACAATATCCGACTTTCTCTATAATTTCGAAAATATATTCGGCAATTTATACTATTACAAGCTATAAAGACATAGATAAACATATAAGCGATAAGTTATTTCATAAGTTGCTAGGGCCCTTATTTTTATAACTAAAAAGACATCTCTATTTAACGAACTAAAATTTCCTAAAAAATCTAAACTAAAATTCCTAATTACCAATAAAAAACCATTCAAATTTGGCGCCAAGTACATTACTACCCCAAACTGATTATTGCACAGTGATTACACTATTTGTAAGGAAAAAATGTTTATATTCTACATATTTCTATAAAACTAGTAACTGTATAGTTGATAGGACAAACTTAAACTTTTTTTGATAATTAAAGACGATTTAACTACTAAAATAATAAAATTATTAATGTACGTAAAACATAAAAAAACATTTATTCGTAAACATAGAGGTAAAAAATTCTTTACCTTTTTAATATCCCATCTTTTGACATACAAATACATAATACAATACAATACATAGTATTAACATATAACTAAAATTTCGTAACAACTAATCCAGCATATGATACGGCAATGTCTTCAAGAAATAGTAAGTGTTTAATCTGACTGTGAGATCTGATAAGTGAAGGATTTAAAATTAAAGGTTGTCCCTTATTTTTTGTTAGTTATTCAAACAAGTCAAAATTAATCAATTCATTCATTCAAGTACGTTTCAGTTTATTTACTAACGCAGTCCGTAGAGCTCCGTAAATACATTCATATATATACGTTTGTTTTGCGCAATGGTTATAAATGAAAAAGCTATCCAAAAAGAATTGCAGAGAAAATTGGCCAGAAAGACCCGTTTAAAAGCTGAATGATGAATGAAAATATTTTAAATATTTTTGATTTTAATTATAAATAAAAATATGGATATATTAGCTATTAATTAAGAAAATATTTATAATAATTAAAACTAAAATAATTTAATTTTTTTATTAATAATGTTATAACAAATATAAGCCTATAGATTTGTCTTTTATTTTTAACCGACTTCGAAAAAGGAGGCGGTTCTATGTTCGGCTGTAAATTTTTTTAAAATGTTCGCCGATTTCTCGGTCAATTATTGGCCGATTTCCGAGGTGGTCATTTAAAGGTAGGTGCCGAGCCCAAACAATACAAAAATAATATAATGTTGTGATATATACAAAAAATTAAATTACCAATAAAATAAATCTAAATTAATATAACTGTTTGGGTCGAGCACCGACTTCAAAGTACTCAATTGGTAGTAGTTAAAATAATATTGTAAATAGGTTTAGATAGGTATTAAGCTAAATTGTGTGTATATAGCAGAATATAAAATACTTGTAATAGATAGGTTAGGTTTTTGATTATTTTTACTTACTACAACGATTATTGTGTACATATTTTATTTTATAATGTTTTTTTTGCGGCAAAAAGTCCGTTCAATTTTTTTGTTAAAAATATATTATATAGAATAAATGTTTGTATTAAACCTTGTATATATAGTTGAGAGTATAACTTTAAATTAATTACTAATAACTTATAGTAAATGCTACATAAAATTATAAACAATCACAATTAATCAAAAGTATAACAATATACCATTCTATATGCCATTTTGGGGAGGACATCTAGGTTCCGTTCTAAGCATTACATTTTTCATTAGCAAATATTTCAAGTACATAAAAGCATACTAAAGAGTGTACTTAAACAACAGAAATATGAAAACTTAAATACAAAATAATATATTTCCGCTAGTATAGTCTATTCGAAACAGCAGTGACGAAACAACAGCTTAGTTATTAAGACAGCACATTGCTAACTTTGAGGGAGCGATTTATAAGGAAAAACTGAATGTAGCGATATACTCCTCCTACGACAATCCATTTACCTAGAGAATCAAGAATTCTTCACACTCTGGCAGAATCGAATGCTTTTTCGACTCCATAAACTTTTTCATTAAAGCTACGCATAAAATCGTATTCCATTCTCACCAAATGATCGATGGTGGAAAATACTCTTTCAGAATCCCAACTGATATTAATTAAACTACTCCAAGAACTGTTGCAAGATGACAGGACCTTTAGTGTATTCCAGAAGCGTCTAAATATAAATATAAGTTGTCTGATATCATATACCGTAAGTGATAGGAGACAGAAGTCTTAACAGCACCATATGTCCAAGGGGAGGAAAATAGTCCAAGAGGTCCAGTAATTAAATACAAGATATACTTCAACGCATACAAAAAGTATTATCAGTCAAAAAATACGAGTTAGTAATAAGAGAGTAACTGTTTATTCATGTATATTTGAATTTAAACAAAATTAATTCCCCCTTACGGTCTATCATTCAATCGTCATATTTATTTACACTAATAATGTTAAAGAGTATTAATTAACATTGACAATAAAATTAATTATACCATCGTTATAATATTGTGCATGTAGTTAGTTATTGTATAATATATTTTGCAATACTTTTTAAAAAACAATTAATTACATCATATATTCAGTATTTGCTTAATTATTTGCAAACTGGAGTTTTGCCCTACGGCATAATTATAATTGGACCCCAAAATACACTCGTTATTCACCGAACTATTTTATTTATTTAAAATTGCATATTTAATATCGAACGATCGATATATGCGATGGTATCTTTATCTATTAAACTATGCAAATTAATTTAATTTTATGATATCAGAACGAATATAGTGCTAAAATATGTTTATATCCATTTGATGGATGATGAATAATTAGCAAATAAATGAAGGTAATATAATTAAGAGATTATTTACAATTTGAGCATTTCTGTTATCCGTACGAGGGTTGCTATTTATATTTTGAGGCTAATTCTTCGGACACTAATTTATTACCAAAAAAACTTTATTGTTTTTCGACTTATTATCAATGCTGATCAGTAATATTTTACATGTTATTGAACAAGTTTTTGTAATTCTTTTTCCCCTCTAACTGAGGTACCTCCAAAGCATCTAAGCACTTTAGGAGAGAAAATTGTCGTGTCTTATTCATAAGTAACCGTTTTATGTTGCTCTGGCGGTACGATTACCACACGTCAAATTGTTCCGTAAAAACTGGCGATCATTTGCAACGAATTTTCATTCACAAATATTGTGTTTAGATGACAAAACACAAAAGTAGAAGGTTATTCAATCATTATGAAATTGATTACTGTACAGATTGAATCCAAATAATAACGCAGTTAACACCTTGTCTATTGGGAACTATCAAGGCATGACAAACTAATCCCAGGTAATCAAGTTTTCTGTCGTTAGTTCATTTTTTCGTGGAATATTGAATACATTTTTAATTTTATGTTTCTGATTAAAATAATATGTATATATATATATATATATATAATAATATATTATTAATAATATATTATTATACTCATTCTTATTGGACCAAATTCTCCAAGGTTTAACTCCAGTAAAATCATCAGGGTCGAGCATAAAATTAGAAATGTATTTATATGGAGACTAAGACTGATAAGATAAGCAAAAATTCAATTTGTATATTTAATGATCGTAATAAGAACTGTATTAGTTTTCCAACAATTGCATCTGACGGACAAATAATATAACATCTGAACAATATCAGTTACAATAACAAAATAATAATTATTAGTTAATAAATTGAAATTCAGAAATAAAAAACCCGGCTACAAGAGATAAATATCATTGATGTTAAATGATCGTCATATCAAAATAAGGACACCAGAACTATTAAGATACTGGTTAAGAATCTGCATCCCGTACCACCTACGATCGAAACACTATATATCGCAGCAATGTACATAAATGTGTGTCTGTGTGTGACTAAACCATTACCATTATGAAGGTTAACATTTAACAAGGCAAAGACTGACATCAAATAATGCTTGCGAAATATATTAAAATTAAAACAGAAGCATTATAGAGCAAAAATGTATTCCAAATTCTGTGTTGAATGCATAGAAGAAGACCTAGCCGCAAGGTACATACAAAGCGGATGAATGTGTTAATTGTTTAGTAATACATACTTTACCGATAGCTAAAGGGAATATGAAACTATGGTATAAGAGCAACCATAATTACTCCGCGCCAAAAAAACAACAGTAGAATCCTGAGCTTATTAAAAAATAATAGACAATAATAATGCTCAACATGACCTTCGAAAAGGAAGGAACTATACGGCCCAATGCACTTAAAGTACCTAACAATTTTCTTATATCTAGGACAAAAATAATTTTAGAACAAAAAGTAATACCAGTGATCAAAATATATAGCCTTGAAGTATTATTCAACACGTAAATTTATACATTATGTTTGAGATTCAAGTAACGTGATAGTAATTGTATTGACCCAAAGCCGAAATATGACAAATAGTACAAATAGAAAGGTTTTGCATCAAAAATTGATATAAATACTCGCATAGGTGTTCGGTATAAATCAACTAATATACAGTAGCCTCAAAATGACAGAACCAAAAGAAGTTCAAAACTTCACGAAGAGCAGCAAACAAACACAGGATCACAAAGATGAAGAACAATATATTTTTATATATTGCCGCAGTTTATATATTGTATTATATTACCACATAAAATATAAATTATATATTTATATTACAAGACGTTATGTCCGGAGTACGCTAGACGAAGCAGTGAGGCAGAACTTCCTATTTGAACTGCAAAAGTGTTTTAGTCTTAATTATTGATAATTTGTTTAATTACCGTCGGTAGACAACTCCAGTAATAGTTTCATTCCGTTTTCGAACAAATTACCTAAGACAAATCCTCAAATCCTATATTTACATCGTCATCTCAGAATAAAATACCACAAGTCTACTACAAGGTAATGTCTTTGGGCCAATATTGTATTTGTTCTATAGTATTGATACCCTAAATGTGAGGGAGTAACAATGAGCACGTTTGCTGATGATACTGCACCACCAGTTACAAGTAACAATACTGACATAACACCAAATATAGTGAAAACCGCGCCAATAGTATTACTGAGTAGACTAAGAAAGAACGAAAAAAAAAGTAACGCTACGAGGTCTACACTTATAGATTTTAGATATAAAAAAGTAGACTACATATCAGTGATAATTAGTTCTAGAGTAATTCCGTATGAGAACGTAGCTCAACACTTGGACATGACACATAATGAACGCGAACGTAAGTTAAAAAGATCGTATTAAAAATAAGCGAGCAGAATAAGGCTCAAAAGAATGTGGTGATCGCTTGGATGACAATCCGAATCAACACAAAATAAATTGTTATTATACAAGCAAATCTTGAGGCCAGTGTACTACGGTCTGCAATTATGGGGTTTCTATTATTAACATGATCCAAAAAATCTAGTTTGTAAACCAGTTTGAACCAGTTATATGTAAAAACTTCTTTAAAAATATGTCGAGTGCACAAGAATGATATATTACATATAGCCTATTCAAAACTGCTGTGAACTCATGTTACCAATATGTGCCTGTCGAAAGTTGTAAATTCGTTTTACAGTCAGATAATATTTTCTTTCTCATATTATTCCATTTTAAAAAGAGATAGAATGCTGTTTGACATGTATGAATATGTAAAGGAATCAGACTCTCAAACGTCTGCTTATCGGTTATAAACCGGCAAAATCTGTTTTAACCTTGTTTTAATCAATTTCAAATTGCCGTGGTTTCTATTGAAAATATTTTTAGTGTACTGGATATTATTACGGACACGGTCACTAAAATATCTCAAAAATAATAAACAAAATAACATTAAATGCATCAAAAAGAAACCGTCTCTTTACGAATCGGGTGAATCAGCTTGATATTAGTTGTATCACAGATCAAATATACGAAAAGTAGTATTTAGACACTATTTATTTATTTAGACAGTAAGTAGTATTTTCAATCGAAACATAATTTCATATAATTATTTAAGAGAAAATTGTTAGTCTGGAAAGTATCCATAAAAAGCTGAAAAGTATGCAGCTATTTGGGAAATGTAGAACATTCCTTCATACACTGTTGGGTAAAATAGGATTTAAGTGGTGTAAAGATAACTCGCGAAGGGGATCAATGGAACTTCCTGTTATTGTGTTAAAAGAATACAATTTTTAAAGAACATATAACAGAAACAAGTAAGTATTATTATATCAGTTTATATATATATATATATATATATAAATATATATATATATATATATATATATATATATATATATATATATATATATATATATATATATATAGGAGAGATGTGGATATTTCAGAATGATATATTGGGCACCTCATGGCAAGATGATAATTACACTATTGTAAGTACCAACAATGTTGATGGAAAAAGATAAACGTGGGAATAACTAGAGTCACAATATTTATTAATAATTCATTGCAGACATATAGTTCGTCATGCTACAAACAGGTATAATTTTATTCCTGGTGCAGAATTACTATTATCCCATAAGTACAAGGGTGAATGTCATGGGGAAATGAAACTTAACTTGTTTTTGCAGTGACTTCAAAATCAACGTTTAAAGGACTTGGGGGAACCATCAGTTATTTTTATGGACAATGCCCCATATTATAGTACACTGGTGAAGAAGATACCAACATGTGCATCAACAAAGGCTGCTATTAAGGAAATAAGTTTCGAAGAAACCGTGTTAAAGAATGAACTAAGTTGTTCGTCGGTAAATATAAATGATATATTTAATTGCATTTGATGTAATTTACTTTTTAGAAATAAGCCTGAGCAAAGATACATGGTACATCAGATTGCTGAAGTTATGTTTATGAGTATTACGTCTTCCTCCCTATCACCGCATATTTAATACAATTGAGTTAATATGATAATATATTGCAAAGAATTATTACAATAGACATTCAGGCCACGAAGGATATTCAAACCAGAACTGTCTGGATATATGGAAAGAAGTATGTCGACAATTAAACCGTCGGTTTGGATGAGCTCGATTGCACGCACTGAAGAAGAAATTGATAAATGGTAGCACCATGAGCAAGTTTTTGATAGATTGAAAATAAAGAGCTCAGTTATTCACTTGAGTTGTCAATCCAAAAGTGACAGTGATTGAATAAAACTTTATGAATGTTGGTTTATGATTTAATGCTGGCAACTAACAAAGCAGAGAAAATAACCACAGATCAGTATATAATTAACATACTTTAACTGTAGAAAATTGTATTATAGAGTATGGAAGCTTTATGTGCACGTATGGTATTATTCAGGATGTACATGAAAGTTTGGTTAAAAAACGTATGAAGAGAGAAACTATTTTGCAGATATGGCAAATGCATTAAGGAGAATGCAGTGATTAAATCTAGTTTTATCAAGAAAGATGTACACAGGTATTAACATAACAAACTAAGGAAAAATGCAGTGAGACCGAACTGTCTTTACAAGGAAACACTGTGTCAAAGGTTATTAGAACTAAGCGTAAAATGTAAATATGCTCTCTAATGAAAGCAAAATAAAATACTCGGATATACAATTGTTAATTAGGTGGATACCACTCTAATCTGTAAATTATTGTGGCTATTTAATTAATTGTATTTTTAAGCTATTTGACAATATATGCTTTAGATATACTAAAGTAGTGTTAAAACAAATTGCAAGTTATTACATAATATTTCTGTTTAATTATTTTATTTAGATTAGAATTTTGTTATACGTCATTATCAAAATGTACTAAAACCCCGAGTTGATGCGGCAACATTGCGTCATCAATTGAGATGACGTGGGTTCACTCTTGTTTTGATTATATATAGTGCTTTGTGCTTTTTAATAAAATTTAAAAAATAGCAGGTCGTAACATGCTACACCTTGTAGATTCCACCATATCCATAGTAGGACTTTTTAGCCATGAATATTCCGTTTGGGTGTTAATGTGGGTGAATTGTTCGCCTGGAGTAAACAATGACTTTTTGTGCTCGACATTGTTGTAGTAACCAATAACAATTCAATATATTGCATGACATTTTCAGAGAATTCATTTCAGAAAATTGTTAACCATTTTTCGGCATTCTCTCCCATTACATTTAGATATCTGGAAATAGTTATTTCACCAGCTGCTAAGCTTGAGATCAAAAACCGTAATTTTTAAATACAGAGTAGTGAAGGTCGATAACTTAATAACTTTACATAAAAAGCTGTTGTTTTATATAGAAAAATGTTAAAATCATCAAATTCAAAAGTTATATTAGGTTTGCACTGATACTTCTTTATTTCAATAGATATCGCTGATCAAAATGGATGCAAATACCTAATAACTCTACCAAATTGCTGGTTCGTCAAAGAGGTAATATTCGATGCAGAGGATACTTTCTACACCTGTCTAAAAGCTACTACAATGTATGACCGATAGTTTCGTGAATCATTGGAATAGGTTTATTGAAGTTGAGGGAAGCTATTCCGAAACATAAAGATATGCGTAACTTATTGAATATCAACATACAAAATTGTCCTAAATAGTTAAGATGTTTCAATTATGGAAGAATAGAAATTATTAAGCAAACTAATCAATATCGTAGTGCATTTCTTCGATTATCTCAATATTCATTTTGCCCGGGATTATTTATTACGCTTTAAAGATGCAAGATGTGCATCGAATCGCTGCTTTCTCGTTTAGTTGAAACGGCGCTCTAAATCACGTCGCCTAAAGAATTCTCCTCGTTAAATGCCCCAGAACAGAAGCACAAATAATTTAGGTAATATTGATTTTCGTCGAATGGCGCCTTTAAAATTCATGAAGGAGTACTTACAACATTTTCATAATGATTTTACGTGCGATGCAATTAGGAACTTTTAGTTGCTTAGCATTCGTTACTATTATATATTCGAGTGAATATCGATTTTAAGTTGGATATCACCATGGTAAGTTACATAATTATGTAACTTAATACCTGATTAGGCAGAACATCCAAATGATTAAATTTTGCCGAAATTGATAACTTATTTTGACCAAAAAACATCCTTAGTAATAGGACATTGCCATTTTTGAATTTTTCCTGAAAACGTATGTGATTTTATTAGGATTTTATCAGGACGTACAAAATGGAGAAACGATACCACAAATAACAACATTATGTCTAATTTATGGTCACCTTATCGACAACAATAAAAAGCATTACATCGAAAAAAAGCCAAGCAATAAAATATACACACAAAGGGGAAGGAAAATACAAAAAAGCTCAATAATTAATATCTGTACTTTAGTAATATAATAATTATAGTAATTGAAAGTTGTAACAATAGAAAAAGGCATACGTTGCAAAACTTGTAAAGTATATGTTTTTATAGATAGATGGGGACGTTCTGCATCACACAGCATACTCAGTGAACATAGCATCTTCTAATTACCACTTCGTATCCATCATTCATATCACCATATGATTATCACACCATCGCCGTATTATGATTTAATTTAATTGTGATTGTATTATGAATGTAAACAGTTGCAAATGAAATTTATCTTGATAAAAACCAACTACTTCTGTTGATAGATATTTAAAAATAATATGAGAAACTTAAAAAAACTTCTTATGTCTTAAAAAATTCTTTGAATGTGTTTACTTGAACTTAATATGTTTATGCTATTTTCGATTTGAAGCTGCAGCTTTTTTTTTCAATGTTTGCTTGCTTTATTTTTTTTAGGTATTGCAGATGAGCAGGCATAACAAGATAGTCGACAAAAGAACAGGTGAAATTTAAAAAAAGTCAGAATATATTTGAAATATATAATTAATCAAAACAGAAAGTATAGTCTATTCAAAACAGTAGTGACACACGTGACCTGCCAAAACGTCACAATATTGCCGCAGCAATTCTGAGTTTTAGAATATTTTGTCTCTGACATGTAACAAAATTCTAATCTAAATAAAATAATAAAACAAAAATGTTATATATTATAATTTATTTTAACATTATAGTACATCTAATGCATATATTAACGAAGAACTTAAAACTACAATTAATTATACAGCCACAGTAATTTATAGGTTAGAGTTGTTTTATTACATATACATTAAACTTTTTTCCAGACTAGTATAGCCTAATCCACCTAATCAACAATTGTATATCTGAGTAATGTATTGTACTTTCATTAGAGAGCATATTTATGTTTTACCCTTAGTTCTTTTTTCCTTCGATGCAATGTTTCCTTGCAAAGTCATTGTGATATTACTATATTTTTCCAGAGTTTGTCCTGTCTGTTACTACCTGTATATATATATATATATATATATATATATATATATATATATATATATATCTTGATAAAACTACATTTAATCACGGCATTCCCCTTAATGCATTTGCCATATCTGTAAAAGAGTTAGCATTATTTCTCTCCTCATAAGTTTTAACCAAAGTTTCATGTATATTCTGAAAAATAACATACAATATTCTGAACAATAACACACATGCTAATAAAGATTTCACACTCTATTATACAATTCTTTACAATGAATTATATGAATGAAATATATAAATTGTATACAGACCTTTAATTGTTTCTTCTTTCATCACCCTGTCTTCAATCACTGTCACTTTCAGAAACACTAATCAAGTTAATGACTAAGCTGTTTATTTCCAATCTATCAAAAACTTGCTCAAGATTCTGCCATTTGTCAATTTCTTCTTCAATGTGTCTGATCGAGATCACACAATCACTGTCACTTTCAGAAACATTAATCAAGTGCATAGCTAAGATATGCCTGTTTCCATAAATTCAGACAGTTCTGGTTTGAATATCCTCCTCGACCTGATGGCCATTTTAATAATTAATAAAATACCTTAATATTTACCTATTATTTAAAATGTTTGCAACTGAACTGTTAATAATTCATCATTCCTTCTATTTGTTCTATATATTCCATCTATACAAATTATGTAGATAGTTTCATTTTAAAACCTGCTTATTTTAATTATTTCATTTACGTGTTCATATAGTATAGTCCTTCTCTTTTATCCATATTTCTCACATAAAATATATATTACAAAACCAATAAATACACCAGGCTGATTAAAACAATAATTTCTTTACATAAGTTCACTCTTCGATCTCGCCCTTATAGATAACTCCTCTTTAGTTTGTCTCCTATAGCTATCATTTATCTATTGCTTTCTACTTAGTCTTATATCACTGGTGACCCATTTCAAATTCTGTGAATCTATTTATTGTTTTATTGATTATGATTTATTAATCTACTTTTGATGCACAAATCAATGCATTTATTACCTGCATTATTCGGCTAGTGCTTTGTTAAGAAATGCATTAACTAATGAAACCAAAAATTAATCAGAAGTCAATACCAGCAAAATTTACAGAAAATCTTAAGGCCCCTTAGAATTATCTTTAGTACAGTGTAGTAAGTAACTTTAGTAACCAATAACAATTTCCCTTTTTTTTTCGTCTTCTTTAATAATGTTTAATGTTGTAAACAAAAAAAAAAGATGTTATATTAGATACAGATAGTGTATTTATATGAAATTTTCTCATATGTCGGGTTTTTCTTTCACAGATGGATATACCTTCCAATAAAGCGGACACAATAATTTGTTTTCTTGTACAAAAAAATGTCAAATATAATTTCACGTGACCACACTATTTTTAATCGTTTCTTATCCAAATTTATCATAACTCTTTAATAATTCCAACAATACGGGAATAACCGAAAGTAACACAAAACACTGCTTTAAATTAAATAACTTCGATTAATAATGTTTTAATCACTCACTATTCATTTTAGTATCATTTCAAATGTGAAAAACAGACATTCACATAATTTTAACGAACACTTTATTTCATTTATAAACTTTAAAAAAGCCTTTGTCCCCAAAGAGATTCGATCTTAGAGCGTTAGTGTCAGCGAGCTAAATTCTTAGCCGCACGGCTAACCATTAAGTTTGTTTTGTACATTTTGTGTCACTGATATCACGGCCATTCCAGGTAACTTAATTTGGACGTTTTCCGTTTTATTGGAATTTATTTACTTGTAATGCATATTACCCAAAAATATTAAGCCAAAAATTTCTTCAATCGATATAAGCAAATTTGACGTCCCCAGGTGCCACAGTTTTCTTCAAAAAGGGAGGCAAAATGTTTGCTAAGCTAATTAATATATAGATTGAATTAGGTCTATTCTTAACCGACTTCAAAAAAAGAGGAGATTCTATGTTTGACTGCATATTTTTGTATGTTCGCCTATTTCTCCATCAATTATGGGCCGATTTTCAAAACTTCTTTTATTCTAAAGAGTGAACTTCCAAGGTGGCCCTATTGGAGCCAAGTCGGGATCTGTGGAGAGGAAGGCCGTTAAATCGAGGCAAACTCCGAAATTTCAAAGGTACGCACAAAGTTTTCAATTTTTTTTATCTAATATAATCACATATTTGTGTATAATGTTATTGCCGAGCTGAGGTGACAGAAAATCGCAAGAAGTCGTTCACTACAAAAGCCATTTGCTTTTTGAGCACTAATTATATCATACGACAAATCGTAGAAATAATGTAGGCAACTGCTTCTACAGTGTAACGGTTGGATCATAAATATCACAAGCGGAGGTTGCAGGTTCGATTCCCGGCGAGGATAACAACTTTTTCTTGTTGTTTTGGTTTGGTTAGCACATTTCTCAATCTTAAGCTAGGTAGCGGTCCCCGGGACCTGAAGCTTTCTTGAAGAGGTAAAAAATAATCAAACTTGGATTTATACCACAAAAAAACGTTTTAAAATAAAATATGGGAATTACAATCGTTGTAATAACCAAATCAAAATAAGCAAGAATCTTATTTGACCTATACACACTTCATTCTACTATATACACACAATTTAGCTTAATATAAACCTATTTATCTATTTACAATATTATTTTAACCACTACTAACTGATCACTTTGTAATATATACACAAAATTAAATTAGGAACAAAACAAATCTAATTCAAATTCACTTTTTGGTTAAAAATATTTTATAAAGTTATAACGTGCTACTTGTAAGTGTTTATAAATAGAAGCAGTTGATTAATGTCAATACTAATTTAATATGCAAGTGCTCCTTAACTTCGTTTTCATGACAATACTTACCCAATCTGATAATTTTAGTTTAATATTATATTAATTTAATCTCTTTAGTAGAATTAATAAGAGTTTTTAACATATACAATTACCTTATAATATAATAAATATAATATAAGCCTAAAAAAGTGTGATATATAAAAAACAATTAAGACACCAAAGCATTTTTGTAGTGTTACAATTTTGACTTATGAAATATAATATAATTATTATAATATAATATTATAATTACTATAATTATGAAATTACTAAATTAAGCATTATTTGTATTTTCTTTCCCCTTTGTGTGTAAATTTTCTTGCTTAGCTTTTTCTTCGATGTATGTTTTTATTGTTGTCCGTAAGGTGACCATAAACTACACATCATGTTAATAATCCTGGTATATTTTATCGTTTTTTGCGTCCCAATAAAATCCTGATAAAATCACCTAAGTTTTCAGGAAATAAAGCAAAAATGGTTGCTCAAGAAGCTGACTTTAAGGTCCATTAAAGAACTAAGAGTTTTGAACTTGTCTAGAGTATTAGCTTCGATACGTTTATAATTAGAGACGTTGCCGAAAAACGTAATCATAACTTCTTCTTCTTTTGAAATAACCTAGAGTTTACATTACATTACCTTTTTTTACATTACAACGTAAAACAATCACTAACTTTATAGTTACTTTTCTTTAAAATTGTGTTAAAATTCTTCCTAAGTTTCCTTTGTATGAAGCACGATTATTATTTCCATTATGTAATAATATACTTTCTAAGCCTGTTTTTGATAGTAAAATATCAACATGTAAGAAATTGGTGGACGAAACGATTTTTTAATTACTATGGGAATCAGAATTATTTATTATGGAAATATTTAATATTATCCTGCCATGTACATTATTTCTTTAAAGCTTCATTTTAAAAGAACAACTCTTAAGAATATACAACATTAAGCTGAACAATGTTTGTTTTCAGATGCTGTTCATTCCAATATCAAATAAAAATAAAAACGATCAATTTCAAGACACTCCATCTTTTTATTTTCTCCGGCCAACTTTTCGAATTTATCCTTCATCGAAGGCTGATCAGAAGTGACACATAATTTATAAAGTTTCATTAAATATCGAACGAGATAGACCCTAATAAATAAAAAAACTTTTGTTATAAAAGTTTACCTGTTCTCATAGCGACGTGACATATTTTTCAAAAAGTTTTCTAACTGAATCGTACTTTTAAACTGTTTCAAACTTTTTCAACGAAAATACATTTTCGCAAAGATGCTTAATATCTGTCTGATCTCTTTCTCAATTGACCAATATATTCTAATAACAATTTATTATGTGAATAATAAATATGAGCTGCTAGTAAACTATAAATACTAAAATATACTAACAATAAATTAATAAATAATATCAAATATAGTAATGTAATCAAAAATTAGTAAGGTCTGGAATTAGCAGCGCTATTTATTATGAATTTCTTCACTAACGTTCAGGCTCTTAATAAGTAATGTTATTTGAATGTGTCGTTTGTGTGAAGATATTCGCCTACAGAATCGAAAATTATAGGCCGGTAACTTTTAGGTTTTTTGTTAGAATAATGTTATCTGAGTGCTTTCTCCTTAAATTCACAAATATCGTTAGATGATATAATTTGCATCTTCTGAAAAGATTGTAACTACATCTGACTCTAAAGAACATTCCGGAATGTATATTACTACCCTATATACATATATTACAATATAATAAGATAAGTGAAAAAGAGTATAATTTTTATTTTAAGAATATATATAACGCTCAGTTGTTAACTCATGTTAGTCCATCGGTAACAGATACATTCAAATCGCTTATTTGTTGATGCCGTGAGACTGCGAAACTTCTTCAACATGTGTCATCGGCGCTGGGGTTTAAAGTCTGTTTTGGAATCAGTTTTTGTTAACGTACTATTCCTCAGATTTCTGTATGACCTTGATCCAATATCTTTTATTTCCGTTCAAAAGTGGTCTCCTAAACCAACCGTTAATTTATATTTAAAAATGTTAAAGTTGTAGTTCTGTTACTTTAAATTCTATAAAATTACAGTTCTGTATAATTTCACAAATTTGTAAGTTTTTAGTCTTCTTTGATCTGCAAATGATATGTTATCCATCTAGTAGCTAAAAAGGTTGAAGATTATTATGGAAGTATAACTTATTCTTATTGATACCTTCTTGGACTGTAGGGACTTCCAAGTTTTCAATATAATTCTTCATCTTCATTTTTTATATTACTGTCTTGGCACTACTGTCTGTTTTGGCACTTTAAGCGCTCTGTATCTTTACTACCACGAAGCCAATATGTCGGCTAATTGGTTTTTAACGTACTGTTTCTACTTCAAATAAACATTTAATATCTTACTTAAATATTTAACTCCATTTTCGCATTATATAGCAATACCATTTAACTTCAGATCCGATGATTTTTTTTATTTTGTTGTTGGTAAAGTTAATAGAGAAGTGTCTATCTAGATTAGGTATACCTCTATCAAAAATCGAAATATTATACAACAGTTGATTTATTAGCTTTCGTCGAATAAGTCTTGCAATTCATCTTCGAACATTTTTGGTCATCCAAGCCCATTGCCATCCATTGCCATTGACATCAAAATGATTATTTCTAAATCATTGAACACATAATCAACAATTGTGATGTGATGGGGTGAATCACCATTATAAGATTTTAAAAATGTTTTTGTAAACCTTGCCAACAGATCTTCTACTAGTAGAGTAATGAAAGTATTTGGACCGTTCTTAGATTATCGTCTGTATACTGAAAATAACGATTTATCTAGTGTTATTTTATGTCGAGAAATGTTAAAAGAATCCAATTTAACAGTTGGGTTAGACTAATATTATAATATTTTAAATATATATATATATATATATATTATTTATTATTATATTAAAATTTTCGCGAATATATATTACAGATAAAAATTCATGCAAGGATCTATTAGGTATTATGTCACACGTAAGAGAATAGTAATAGAGAAGAAATGGATATCGAAGATTAGTATAAATTATTTTATATATAATATTCTCATGTCACAATGGTCGTTCCCATACGCCTCCGAAACGGCCTGACCGATACTTATGAATTTTTTTATCCCTAAATGATATGGGGTGTCCATCCCAAATTTTTGTTTTATTTTTTAGATAATTTTTTAATTTCTTTTTCACCAATCCCTGTTTTTTAATAGTAATTTTAATAATTTTATCATTTTTTGTCCCGTACGATAACATCAATTATATTCACTAGATAAGTTATACCCTCCAGGTGTCTCCCGATGTCACTTCTCTTTTTTTTCATTTACTAGGTTGACCAGTTAGAATCAAATGATCTTTGGGTGATGTCACTTCAGGTTCGGGGAATGGCTGTTATGCGGGCGACAGAGACCCTGGGTTACGACAGGGACTGTCGTAGTTTGTTTACTACCGGGGTTTGTGGACGAGTAGGGATTTTATCAAGATGTTGTCGTGTTCTAAGGTTCCTATGAAGAACCTCACATTGAGCATGTTTATGAAATTTTTCACAAACGGGATGCCTGATTCGAAGTGTTTATTGACGTTCCTCGTAAACCATGGGGCTCTGAGTAAGGCGCGGACTTTTTTGGATTGGAACACTTATAGTAGTTCAAGTTGTCTATCCGAGATATACCTGTACCACACCTGTGCTCCGTTGAGGCAGTTTGGACAGACCAGCATTTTATACAGCGTCGCTTTCTGTGGGATTGGAAGTTTGCTTTTTCTGCAGAGTAGTGGAAATAGTAGGCTGTACACGCCATTTCCTTTGCAAATGGCGTGCTGAATTTGGACTGACCATTGGAATCTGCGGTCTAACTGGAGACCGAGGTATTAAACTTTCTGCATCCATGGAATAGGGACTTTATATTTGGGGCGCTAGACGCGGAACTCCTTCTTGCGGTGGAACATAATAGCCTGAATTTTGCTCGGGTTTATATTTTAAAAAAATAATTATTTTTTGGATAATTTTTTTTATTATGTGGCATTAAAAAATACATACAACCCTAAATTTTCACTTTTCTATCACCATAGTCACTTATATACTTAGTATACCATAGTCATTTTAATAATTTGATCATTTTGTGACATCTATTATTTTCACTTGGTAAGTTATCCCCTCCATGTGTCTACCAGTGTCACTTCTCACCCAGTAAACAGCACAGAGTAAAGATGAAAACAAAGATGGTCTCCTATTTCTCTCATGTTCTCTCAACAATAAGCCTTCTCTGTCTCCCTCTACAGTTTTCGGCTATTATTTGTGTTTATGCGTCAAGCGTAGTAGTTAAATATTGTTGCTATCTCAGTGCAACTCTCATATCAAATATGTTCTCAAGTAACTTTATTATTTATTTATTAATAACTAATATCATTGAATATAATTTATTATTAATAACTAATAAAATAATTAATTTTGAGTATAATTCGCACGATCAGTTAAGTAAGTGATTTACATAACTTCTAAAATACCCAACACGTGTCACGAGTTCCCGCAAGCAACGGCTATTGAGTTGTAAGTATAAATTATTTTTATACGTTTGTTATAAAATCAAAAAATATTCTTTCTTGTTTATAACGAAAATATTGTTGGGAATGGTGAAAAACGAATTCGATGAAAGTTTTTTTCTGTTTACTTATAAGGGCTCTAGATACTATAGATTTTTATTCACCATTTCTAACAATATGTATTTTCGATATGATTAAGAAAAATAAAATTTCTCGCTTTCATGAAATTATCTAATATTTACATGTATATTTAATGTAATCAAAAGTAAAATAAATTATTAATATAATAATTTTCATCATTAAATAATTCAATCAGTTCTATTTATGTGTGTTTTGTATTGTAGGGTGAACAATGGCAACAAAACTCAAAGGGGCCAGTTTGAGCCGTGATACAAATAAATCTAGAAACATTCGAAATAGAAGAGCTCAAAGAACCGAAGAACAAGTTTAGGAAGAAAATACTGGAGCGCGTGTGAGAATGGCGCAATTGCGTCCAAAACAATTAGACGATACACGAGCTGAACGCAATGAAGACATGAGATCAACGACAACGAGATTAGAACAACGACAATCACACCGTTTTACTGGCAAATGGCAAGTTTCGGGGTGAAAATATATTAATACCTATTATACCTACAGATGTGCCAATTCAAGGTCAACAATGACTGTTTGTGGCTAAGATTTGAGCACACCATGTTTTTCACATGGGCAATTACACGTTGCATGCTCTCGAGTGGGTAAACTAACAAGTTTTGTATTAGCTAAAGACTAACAAAAAATATTGTTCACGCTGTAGCATTAAGAGATTAATATTATGTAATGAATTAATAATATAAATAATTATTACTTAAAATAAATTATAATAAATTAAAAAAAATAATGTTTGGTGTTTTGTTATTTTTAAATTCCCTCATCGTTCACAGCGCTCCATGCCTTTTTCACTCATATACCACATCTTTACACAGTTCCAATAAGTTAGTTTTTTTTACACTAGAAATTATCTAGAAATTATTTATATGGTAAAACAACGTTTGCCGGGTCAGCTAGTATTTAATATAAATTGATTGAAATGATCTAGACTCTGTAAATGCATAAAAATACATTCAAATATATGTAGCTATTTCTAATTATAGGTTAAAAAAATTGTTTAAAAAACTAATTTCTTCCAAATATATGTGCTTTTTCTTCCGAATATCTGCATTTTCCGTGATATATGCTGTTCCCTAAAGTTCAACATGCAAATAACTAACGATTTGCACTTCCAATATTGCAGAGGAACATTGCCAAATAAGTCCAATTAGTACAGAACACTAACTGCACGGTTTTGTAGTCCTAATTTATGGCACTAAGTGCAGCTTCCATGTGAAATGCATTACATATTATTTGCCGCGAGAATACAAATGATATTTAACTTCCATCGATAACGAAATTCCACTACAGAGAGAGAGAGAGAGAGAGAAAGGCAATTTGAAATGATTTTAATTTATTCTTGCTAATTTACAAAATGTAGCAGGAATGTGTTATATAAAATATATTTTCGCTTAATAACTGTTTTCAATTACATAATTCATGAAATATTAAAAATGTTTAGCACTGAAATATAAAGAATAGTTAGAGAAAATTATTTTTGATTATTTCGTGAATATCTAAACGCATTTGTTGATACAAACATTAATTAATGTTATATGTGCAATTCTTGTCGACAACTTTTTGTCACTAATCTGATAACACTAAAATTCCTTGACTGTAGAGCTTCTAAAATTTCAATAAAAACTTCATAAAAAACATGATAAAACTGGCTTGCTTACCCAATATAAGTATATTATTTAGCCGACTTGGTGACGAAGTGGTAAAGGCAATGGGACGGTCCTCATAGTTTTGAGATAGCTGTGGGGTCGAATCCTGCTAGTGCATGGTCGTAAATTTATATTTGTGATTGCTTATGTTTTCTCATGTTATCTCTACATTTTATACGTATATCTCGACGTTCAAATAGATCGCCAGCTGTAGCAAAATCAAATTCATTAACATTGCGTCTTCCTAAGAACTCTCCATATGGTTGTCTGATTCAATAATAATAACCCAGTTGTCATTTTGTAGTATACTGGGAAGGCTTGCTGAAAAACTGGACAAATAAGTTATGATTTTACCAAAACGCAAATTTGCTACAATTTATCTCTCCACGAATAGCTCGATGTGATTTGGATAGAGATTGACATCAGGCATTAAAAACAAAGAACCAATTTGAAGATACGCTTAACGCTGAACCTTAAATGTTGATTCAAGATTAGGAGTCTCCCCATTCTAAACGGTTTTAGTTGCTTCAACTGATGTAATTTAGAACAAGGATATGAATTTATCGATTGAGATGCGACTCCAGATAATAGTGTTTTCCTTTATTTTCCTGATGCGCAGCAAAACCCGGCACCGTTGAACTTGAAGGTGGTTATTGTGCTGCCCTTGAATTTAATTTACTCCTGTGTTTGCAATCTAGTCTCAAATGTTCTTCTATGTTTCTATTTAACCGGTAGTAATAGCTAAACATATTGGTAATAAAACTAACAATGACAATATTTTCAAATATTACCATATGCTGCCAATATTATTATTATTATTCAATAAGTTAATGTAAAATCACACAATATATAATATAAAACATACTAAATCCCCTAAAGGGGCTATATTAGCAAACATATGTTAACGCAAAACGTCTAATATCAAAACGGATAAATGTATTAGTGTGTTATGGGAATTAAGTTTAATTTATCTTAATTCAGACAACACATTTTACTTTCAATATTACAAACAAATGATAGTACGCTAACTGGGCTCAAAAATATTTTTTATAAGTCCTGTAACTTTATCGCAGCCCTCTACAGGATTTAATTTTTGTGATTATAAACCATTCTTAAATCAATATAAATACAGAAAAAATTTCATCAAAATCACCCCAATCGTTTAGAAGATCAGTTGCATATACACGAACTAAAGAATTATATACATGAGATTTATAAAACCTAGTAACATGGAAAATTCAAAGTACGTATGCCACGTATCACTATCATCAATAATATTGCCTTTAAAACATGCTGCAGTATAGTTTCAGTTAATAAGTACGACTATGTAAGCCATTTCTACCCAGTTATGTTAGCTATTTAGAAGAGATGTTAAAGGTGTTCAAAATTTATTATCTTTAATTTTTTCTTATTTAATCCATGAGTTTTAATGCCTTTTAAATGAAGAAAGTATATATAATGAAACATGGTCAATGATCTGCACTCAACATTGGTCAACATGTAAATTTAATTACAGGCTTGATCATGATTATAGTAATTTATTAATTAGGGTATAATAATTATTATTATTATTATTATGTAGAATTATTACCTATCTATTATTATGGAACTGTATAGAATTATTGATAATTTCAATAGGGAAAAATTAAAGCTGATAAAAGCAGTTCTATAATTGCAATAATTCATTACATTATAAATAATGTATATGTTAACCTCGAAGAGCTTAATTATACCATCCTAGACTATATAACTTCATATAACTCTATATAAGAAATGAACATCATGCACGTACAACATATCAAAATAAAAAAATAACTTCAACTGTCTGCTCATTGACATCGTATCCCTCATGAGTACGCTCATTTTGCCTAAGTTTATACGCAAGCAAAAATATATATCGTGCTTTATGAAAACCGTGCCGTAAAAGCTTTTATGGTTTTTTAGATATGCATCATCATATAACTAATTTTAACTGGGCATAACTCGAAAGAAAAAAGCTTAATTGGTTTGGTTAACCCACCGCTCGTTAAGTTATGTAAATTGGCTAAACGGATTAGCCTCTAAGCTCCCGATTTAAAACAGATTTCATACATAACTTTGGCATATATGTTTGATGTTTCTTCCAGGCTCTATAATGCTTGACAGCATCACTGCTTATAATACGACTTTTATTATGGACAAAATTATGGCTGTTATTCTCAAGTCTTGTTTTATTCCGTACACACATGCATTCATAGTAAAACACATTTTTGGAAAAATTATTTTTTTTTATTCATCACAATTCCCTGCAAGAGTGATACACTGATTATAGCCACCCTCCGACTATTCGATACCATTTTTGTAATACGATTTGTCCTTTGCTTCAAAATAAGCCTCCGTTTCGGCGATCACCTTTCGGCTTCATTCGACGAAAAGTTGTTGCCAGCGGGCATTCTTTTGAGATCTGAGAATAGGAAATAGTCGCCTAAGCCCAATACATGGATTTTTACCATTGCTTTCAGTGACTTGTGATATGGTGCAATGTCTTGGTTAAGCAGAACTTCCTTTTTCTTCAAATACGGTCGTTTTTCGGTGATTTCGTCCTTCGAACGATCCAATAACGCTGTTGATGGTCCTTCCTTTTACAAGGTAGTCAATGAAAATTATTTCATGCGCATCCCAAAATACAGACGCCATAACCTTGTCAGCCTACTGTTGCGTTTTCCCATGCTTTGGAGCGGGTTCATCATGTGCAGTCCACTCGTATGACTGTCGATTCTACTTCAGAATAAAATGGTGGGGCCACGTTTAATTTATTGTCACATATCGATGCAAAAACTCGGCCTTATTACGCTTGATCATCTTCAAACTCGCCGTTGTTTTTAATCAAAAGTGAGCTCGCACGGCACCCACTTTGCACGGAGCTTCCTCGTACCCAAATATTCGTAAATGATATGATGTACACGTTCTTTGATTCGTGATATCTTTAGAGTGTGTTCTATTTCATTCAATTTCAATTTACGGCTATTCAAAATCATTTTGTGGATTTTTTTTATGTTTTCCTCAGTAACAACCTCTTTTGGACGTACACTGAATTCACCGTCTTCGGTGCTCATTTTACCACGTCTAAACTTAGCATACCAATCCTTGATGGTTGATTTTCCTAGGGCAGTGTCCGGAAACTCGGCATCAAGCCAAGCTTTTGCTTCAACTGTATCATTTCCCTTCAAAAAGCAATATTTGTTCAATACGCGAAATTCCTTTTTTCCATTTTTTTCACAATAACAAAAGTTCACTCAAAATACTATAATTCACAAACTAATGATTCGACAGCTGTCAAATTTATACACGCATCTTTTGAAGATTATGGCTAACTAAAAAACATATGGGCTTAATTCTAGTAGCGCTATCTGTGTGGCAGGCTGGGGACTTTTCAATTGACTTGTTATATTTTGATTTTTTTTCACTTTAAAAAGGCATTTATTGAGAAAAATTCATACAATATATAATATATTAATCGAAATATTTTTCATCACGTTCAATAATATTTCCTCATATCCCCTGCTCTCCTGCATTAACCTATGACATTTTGCTGCGATGTTCGAAACATAGCATAGTTTGAAATGTCATATTCACTCAGTCCAAGTGGTAGCTATATTTCGTCCTTCTAGATCTTTTCCATCGCTGTCAATATCTTGACACGGTTGATTAATTAACTGCTAACCTTTCAAAAAGTTTTAATCCAATAAGTCTCTCTCATCAGGCTGTTTTTTGTCTTACCAACATGGCTTAACATGACTTAACATCACTATAAATTGAGTGTTATATAATGATATGTTAGGTATTTATATGATAAGTTTTGTTCATGAAAATTGTAAAAAAGGAATTAAAGTTTTAAATCTTTTGCAATATAATTTGCATTATATTGCCCGATATTTCTTTATAATTATAATTCTCTGATTATGCAAAAGGAAACCATAACATTTCCAACAACGCTAACAATTCTAATATTGCCATAAAAATATTGAGCCGAAAAATATTAAATTTACACTTCGTCACGTAAAAGATCTCACTATATATTTTACATTAGCCATCATTTGTTTGTTTAAATAACAAGGGAAATTAAACAACCGTACCTTTTTTAAGCCACGCTGTTTTCGAAAATGTAATTGTGGTATATTTGATACTTCAAATATCACATTTTAATGAAAAAAGTTCCTATAGCTAATTGACATCATTAATATTTTCCCTTTTCGAGAATATTCCCGCTTGGGGCCCTCATTAATAACATTTTAATGAAGCAACTCAATACGAAAAGAACGAAAATATATCTTTATCTCAATAAAATATCTCTGGCGGCGAAATATATATCTATTAGCGCTTGGATTTTCTTTTATCACAGTAAAAATTCGCAAAGTTTTTCTACTTCTCCATAGAAACAAAAGTGTCTCTACTATTTTACTGTATAAGTAATATGTCATTGAACTTAAATATATGCAGTAGAAAATAACTTGACGCTCATCATTCTATATATGTAGTGTTTGATATCCTAATGATCATGGTTACTCTGTATATATTTCTATGGCTATAATCTATATATTTATACCCTCAAATATCACAGAATTCGAATTGTAATATGTATTATATAATGCATTACTACAACTTTTATAATTAATTCTTATATTTTTAATATGTATTTTTTTAAATTTTATAATTTAATTTAGTACTAAAAATCTCCACTGATGATTATGAGTGGTATATTTGATATGTTTTGATTATTTATTAGAACAGTCTATTTGTGATCAATCTAATCGCAAACGAAATAAAAGCCTATAGGCCTATATCACTGCTGCCAGTAATATCTAAGGTTTTTAAAAAACTCCTGTTGAAAGGAATAATATCGATAATAGAGAGAAAAAAACCTAATACCAATACATCAGTTTGGCTTTATTAACAAGCATTCAAGAATTGACCGAGCTCCACATAATAACAAATGTTATTGAAAGAGTAAAAACGTATACTCAGCTATATTCTTAGATGTAGCACAAGCCATCGATAAGGTTTGGCATGGAAGCCTTGTTCATAAACTACAGAAAATGTTACCAATATCGTACATTACAGTCAGAATGTTTAGAGTTAAACAAGAAGAAGCTTACTCTACAATAAAAGAAGCTAAAGCATGTGTACCTCAAGGAAGTGTACTGGGGCCAATGCTTTATCTACTCTACATTTGTGATGTACCACAAATGGAGAGTATTACGGTGACTACATTTGCTGATGATACTGCGATTATAACTCTCTCCGATCACCAAATTTGTGTGAGCAGAACGTCAATCCATTAAAACAATGTTTCCCACTCCCAATTTCCACCGTCACTTACTAGCCACTGTCAGCATTGTTACCACACTTGAATGATTTCAATGTCAATTTCTGGTGGAGTTGCTGAACCCTGTGGTCATGATTGGTCATGATTGTAAAGCTGTATGAATAACATTCCATGGTTAGAGACACTGATCATTTCACTTTATACAGCTAATATGTCTAGCAAAAATATATAGGTATATACTAGTGTTGGGAACTATCGAATGAAATCGACTATCGACTGTTTCAGTCGCTATTTTTGGTTCGACGGATTTTACTACTTTTTACCAGTGACTGTTTCAGTCGAGTATTTTCTGTCGCTATTTTCGGTCCAACTGATTTTGTTACTAGTTTTATTCGACTGATTTTTAACGATTTGGCTCTATCGGCGTAGCCGTGACCTTGACAAAAATGTACCCAATTTATGCTTACATAGATTTATATGTAATATTTATGTGTAACAATAATGTATATAGTTGTATGATTTTTTTTGGTAGTTTGCTTGTAAATAACAATAAATTGTATATTAATATAGCAGCATTTTGGCACGATATTTTTCAAGATTGTTAACATAATAGGGTAAAAAGACTAAAATTGTGAATGATAAATAGTAAAATACTTTTAACTGTTTTTATGGCAATAATAGATAATATTTCGATTACTCTCTCGATTTTTGTTAAAAATATTATTTCAAAATTCTTATCCGTAAAATAATGAATAATGCATATATTTTATTAAAAAAAAGCGCTAGTAATTATTGTGCGATCATTTTTAATTATGCCATGTATTAGTTTTTTTTTCTATGATCAACTATATGCTTAAGTTTTAGTATTTATGGTTATTGTACATTTTTAGTTTTTAGATATTCTTTAAGTTCTATTTTATTTTCTATATTTATTATAGAATATTATTTGAAAATAGCAATTAACATATTCAAATACGATAAAATATTTGTGGGGTATTAATTCATTTCATAGAAAAATTCCATTTCTTTTTACAGATCCACAGAACATTCAAATATAAAACTAATTCTACTTCGTTTAAAATGAAATTATTAATTGCATGTTAATAGTATTCAGTATTTTTTTTTCCTTTTCTTTTTTAAAGTTAGTACGTGAAGGGCCATCTCCGTCTCGCTTATACTACCGTTGGAAAATATAAGCACATATAAAATTAACTGCTCGAAGCAATTATCTCCGTCCTTTTCTCTCTCACAATTTATACAGGAAAGTGTTCGTACATCTTCATCTGACATCAAGAATTGAACAAAACAGTCGAACCGTGCATTTGACTATCAACTGTTTCTGCTGTTTTGCAACTATCGACTGCTTCGACTGTTTTCAGTCAATAGTTCCCAACGTTAGTATATACTATTATGATTAAAATATAATAAAATGTAAAAATCACCAATCGTCAATAAATGAAAACTCTTCAAGGACTCTGTTTCAAAACGCAGAAAGCTCTAAAGGCCATTTCAGAAATATAATTCAGTAATGAATGACACAAAATAGGTTTCAAAAAATAAATAGTCCGTTTGCATTTTATTTCTATAAGTTTTGCTATTTTCTGATGCCAGTAATGTATCTAAAAGGAATTAAAAATAAGTCGAGATTTGTTTAAATTATATAAGGTAGGAAAATTAACTGAAATATTTTAGTATGTTATATTTTCCAGTTTAAATAATAATAAAAACGCCCAGTATCCTAAAAATAACATGGCTATGATAAAATCCTAAAGAATGCTTATATCGCAAATAGAAAATCGCAATACAAATTCAGTGCAACCATTTGTAATTACATAGTTCTCCCTCGGACCATTATTAGACCCATTTTCCACTAAGCGTTACGCCACTCGATTTCCTTTTATGTTTTAACAAATTCGGGTGGCGCATCACCGTTAGCCATTTTCGGTATTTCGGCTTTTTAGTTCTTTTTCCCCATTGTTGTTGTTGTTGTTCGAGTTTTTATTGTTACGCGGAATGTCACACACCAAAAGGCATAAATGTTATTTTAAACGTTTCGCACAATGCGGTCCGTTTCTTTTTTGTCATTCGCTCACTTTTTTATTTTGGGTTGAGACCTGATAACACGAGCTCTTTTCATAGGCGCCACAAAATGACAATTGTTTTGAAAATTTTATTTCGATGACTCTTTCAAAATGGGTTTTTTTGTTGAGCTATCAGAATATACTTTATACATGTATTCAAACGTATCTGGAAATCAAATATATTTCACATTGTTTGCCTCGTTTTACTAAGTTTTTCAATAGATTTATATATATATATATATATATATATATATATATATATATATATATATATATATATATATATATATATACTAGCTGACCCGACAGACTTCGTCCTGTCAAAAAGATTTGTAATGTGGCAGTTTTTGTGCCTACGTATTTTAAAAAATTCTCCTGAACAGAACCATCACCCTGGTGATAGGGCGTTGTGAATAAAAAATAATTAAATAAAACATATATAAGGATTGAAAAGTAAGTAATCGCTTTATTGTTAATCATGTGAATCATAATTATTATTATTATTATCATTATATTGCTTTGTGGTATACGATGTTTTTTGTTTGATTACCTGGCGCATAGATAAACAAATCTGATGGTTTTCCAACACGGGAACAGGCAACATACAATTGACCATGTGAGAAACATGGGTTTTCTAGATTAATACCACAAACACTTAATGATTGCCCCTGGGACTTGTTTATAGTCATAGCAAAAGCAAGCCGTCAACATGTCTATAGGAAATTTGCCATTACCAATGTCAATGAGTTGTTTAGAGAATATGTTTCCAGATTGGTCATTTTGCAACTCGACACGCATATTCTTGCTTAAATGAAGTACTTTAACATGTTTCCACAAATTGGAGGACTTTAGACATGCATTGAGTTCATCAGCTGGCGTTGATCGTGGAATCACTGGCAATGTTTGACGAAAATCTCCTGCTAATAAAATCATTGCACCACCAAATCGGTTATTATTGCTACGTAGATCTTTTAAGGTTCTGTCTAAAGCCTCCAAAGATTTTTTATGTGCCATCGTGCATTCATCCCAAACAATCAATTTACATTGCTGCAAAACCTTTGCCATTGCAGAGTTCTTCGAAACGTTGCAGGTTGGAGTTTCATTGCTTTGCATATTTAATGGCAATTTTAGTGCTGAATGGGCTGTTCGACCACCTTCAAGCAAAGTTGCTGCGATTCCCGACGAAGCGAGTGCAAGTGCAATTTTATTTTGTGAGCGAATTGTTGCTAATATTAATGAAATAAAAAAGTTTTTCCTGTACCACCAGGTGCATCTAAGAAATAAATCCCTCCAGTTTCATCATTTGTTACTTTCATAAGAGTTTCAAATACATACTTCTGTTGTTCATTTAACAGTGGAAGATTTGTTTGAATTTATTCTTTCAAAGCGTTGAGATCATACAGTCTTTCTCGATGCAGCTCTTGGTTAAAAGCGTCATGCATTGGACGATTGGGCGCGGTCAGGCCTAATTGAATTAATAGTTTGTTTGACATTATCAAGCACATGTCCTCAATTGAAATCAATGCTTCATTGTAAATTTCTTCACTGATTTGTATATTTGGATTTCCCATTCTATTCCGTATTTGATACAAAATATCATCACACATATAATCTTTGTACTTCATCCACAAATCAATTGGGTTTGATGGGAAGCATGTAGATATGATTATAGAAAACAATGTTCGTATTTGATGAGTGTGTGATGATATTACAGCATCATTGAGAGTTTGATCCCAATGAGCGTCATTTTCAAGCAATTGCAAACGTTGACAGGCTTCTCTGTAGGATCCACACAATTCACCATCAACAGTTCGTAACTGTTGGAATGATGTTGGGCCACGTACATTGACTAATAGCAGTCGTAAATAAAAACATTCATCATTGCTTGGATGTACTGAATAAATCCGGCCAATCGCATCGGTGGAATATACATCTGTATATCCTGGAACTGGTTTTCCTTGTTTCCGTCGTATAAATCTCCTTGAGGATTGATTCCAGGTATAATATTTTGGCATTTCAGAATATAGCAATGTTTGTGCGAAATCATCGTTTTGGCATGTCTCAAAAAAACTGGTTAATGTAGTAGATGGTGGCTGAGCAGCTCTTTGTACTGCGTTCTGTGCTGTAAAATACACTCTTTGTCCATTTTCTAAATGCACAGCTAAGTGAACAACAGAAGGGTGTCTCTCATGAATAGGAAAAGAAAATATTCGCCAAACTGCTTCATTACTACTGACATAGCGGCCCATTTGGTATTGGGTAACTTCATCATTAGAATTCTCTGCACCAATTCCAATCACAGCCATATCACTCCCTTTGGTTACATATTTGCAAATGTATTTAATCGATTTCACTGAATGGCAAGATTCAACGTTGATGTGTGCTTTGAATGTCTTTGATAAAATGGGTGAATATGGAACAATCCAACGATTATCTATTTCAATATCTTGTTAATTTAATTTGACAATTGTTGATTTTCCATTGTCTGCTGTCGATCTGCGACGATACAATGGATAACCGTCATTACCAGTAATTGTTTCCGATATTAATGTCCGTGGATATCGTTTTGAACATTTACCATCCATCATACACGGTGAATTTTGATTAAGAGTTCCACAGGGACCATGTATCATGTTTTTGATAACTACCTCATGCAATCCAGGATCTACTTGTACATTAGGGATTTCAGCTGATATCACTGCATCAACTTCATTTGGCCTTATCTTTTCAACCAACCAAATCAAAATGTGTGCATGTGGCAATCCTCGTTTCTGCCACTCCACAGAATACATCCAGCAGCGTGTCTCACCAAACACATTATGTTTTACGATGAAATTCATTAAAGATTTCAACTTTTGTCTAAAGACTCTGGCTGTAATATCATGACGATCAATGGATGATTTCCCAGGTAATAACTCCTGCTTAATTTCTATCCATTGCGGATTGCATGTAAATGTGATGAACAAATCTGCTGTACCATAATGACGAACATACGACATGGCATCTTGAGCATATTCGTGCATATGCCGAGGGCTTCCGATGTATGTTGCTGGAAGAATAGTCATCCGACCGACATTCTGTGCATTTCCATCAGTATTAATCGCATCTCGAAGGTGAATATACTCTTCAGATCGGAGTTTGGTTTGATTCAACCTGATGAATGTTAATCTCTCCGTTTCAATTTTAACATACATGTCATCAACATATTTGTGATATAATCGCCGACATTTCAATATGTGATTATCTGCATTTTCCCGAATCATTAGGCGGTATGAATAATAGTTCATTGAACTGACTTTTTTGTTGGTTTCAGAACCTGTAAACAGATTTTGTTTTAATAACATTCAAATATAAAATTAAAATACATAATATAGTGACTGAGATATTATCGCCATAGCTAAACTAATATTTTAGTTACCTGTAATGGGATTTATCATTTTTATTGATAAATCGTAGCCATCTTCACCTTGCCAAAATATAATGGGATATTGCAGTGCATCATATGAGCGGTGTGTTTCCTTTATAGGTTGTAATTGAAAATTCCGACGATGTAAAACAATATCACGGGATTCCAAGTTTTCTCCAACTACAACGATAGCAACTTCATCAATAGTTGGTGCATTAAAACGTCTTGTATGTTGACCTGCAGGTGTTTTATCAGCTCTGATTACAATTTTGTGATTATCGGATGGCATCAGATCCAGGGCAGTTTTAAACAATATAATCAATTGATTGTGTTGATGAAATAAAGTTTGTAATTGTTCTACAATAGACCTTTTTACTAAATTGTTATGTGCACAACGCAGATCAATTTCTTGTGGTGAATTGCCCATAAAATAAATTTGCAGGAATTTGTTGTCGCTATCTGACACTGGTAACAGTGAACCTGCTCTGTGATATATTTGCCCTTGTATCTGTAAATAAAAAAAATATTATGGTGTGGTATAAATTAATGGATTGTCAATGATCAAACTTAAATAATATTTGATCTTAAAAAGTATATATTTAGTTTTAACTAATATCTATCAAATATAAAATATAATAAAAGTGTCACTGAAACTGAATCACCATATAATATGATGACTAAGTGATATATTTCGTAATGATTAAGAAATTGAAGATTAGTAACACATCTTAACTTTGGTGACAGAAAATTTTGTTCGCTAAAATAATTATGAGTAACTGCTATAATACATACCTTGAAAGTTGGCATAAAATTTTCCCGAACTGCATTTGTTGCCCCAAATGAAGTCATTTGAAAGCAATTGTTATATTGTTGAATATGTGTCAAAAAGTGTATAGAATCTGTTCCTATTCCTGAAACCAATGAGTACAATGGTTCTGGTGGTGGATCCAATTGTATCAATTTCACTTTACCATTTGCGCAACACAATCCATTGGCTTCGTTTTTGTATTTTAATGCCTTACAGTGTGAGCAAACCAAGTTCATAGAACCAATAACAACACATTGGTAGTTACTGTAGTCAATTGACACATCGTAACTGAAAGCAGCTGGATTCAAACTTGCGCGATTATTAGTTGAATGTCGCGCTCGCGCTTCACGCGTTTGTGATATCCGAATTCTTTCACGTTCATTTCCGTCGTCACGTTCTTGTGCAGTACGATTAGATCGGTAATTAGTTTGGTTTATAGCATTTCTGGTTCTTCTACCTAAATTGCTTCGTCTTATAGGAGGCATATCAAATATAAATTATTTTTTCACTAATCACGAACTAAACAAACACTAACTAACTAAACACTCTGCACAAAACACGATATACGAATTTGTTTCGTGTATCACTTGACAATTCATCTGTCATCTGTCAAAAGTCATCTGTAACAGACAACTTTTTTTTTTAAATTTGATATGACTTGAACTCAAATCCTTTTAAGCCGTACGAATTGTTTTATTTATTTAAAATTTGAATTAAATTTTAAACAAATAAAAAATTTTAAATAAATAAAACAATTCGTACGGATTAAAAGGATTTGAGTTCAATTCATATCAAATTTAAAAAAAAAAGTTGTCTGTTACAGATGACTTTTGACAGATGACAGATGAATTGTCAACTGATACACGAAACAAATTCAAACAAAAAGGGCTATTTTTAGGGTTTTTCCAGCAATAATTCTAATTTTTCTCGCCGTAAAAACCATCCCTGAACTTCAACGAACATTTTAAAAAAAGATTTGGCCAAATTGGTCCAGGCGTTGTTGAGTTATGCGCTTAGGAACATATTTTGCGATTCATTTTTATATATAAGATATATATATATATATATATATATATATATATATATATATATATATTGGTGAAAATGTAAACCACTGTTAAACGATCTAACCTAGCTCTTAAATTGGATGTTATTGGCATTTCTGTATATATAATAATAGTGTTTCAAAATAATCTGGTTAGTTTATTTAATCATGAATCATGATTACTTTTTTAATTTGATCTGCTGCCAGTAACCATCAAAAACTTTTTGAAACTGATAGTAATAATACTTCGCCATATTACAGTTGTCGCTTTTGGTTTCAACGATTTAAAAGTGGAGAAAAAAAGGCGTTCGAAGACAATTAATAGCAATACTAATTAACATTAAACAGCTTAACACATAACAAATCAACTATTTAACTAGGAGTTTATATGTGATGCAAAATATCCAAAAGGATGGAAGTAGCTACCACACGGATTGACAGAAAATGTTGTTTCGAGTCGTTTTAATAACACGAGATGTCACTGTTTGCCAGAAAAAAAACAGAGGAGTACTCGATAGAGTATTTTGACTAGCGATGAAAAGTGCATCTAATATGACAATTTCATACTAAAAATGTTTTATTTTAATTATAGCTTAATTATAGTCAACAGTTTTGTGTTAACAGGTCAATTTAAAAGTCTCCGACCTAACATATTAAAACACATTTGGCAAAATTAGTTTTTTTATTCAACATAATTCCCTTAAAGGGTGATACACTGATTATAGCGACCCTCCAACTTTTCGATACCATTTTTGTGGTGCGATTTGTCGTTTGCTTCAAAATAGACCTCAGTTTCGGCGATCACCTATTCAATTGACGAAAAAGTCTTCCCAGCGAGCTTTTGAGATCTGAGAACAGAAAATAGTCAGTGGGAGGCAGATCTGGAGAATACAGTGGATAATGAAGCATTTTAAATCCCAATCCATCGTTTTCGGGTCTTTTTCGGCGATTTCGTCCTTCAAAGGGTACAACAACGGTCTTTGAAGCGGGTTCATCATGACCAGTCCACTTGGATGATTGTCGATTGGACTTTGGAGTAAAACTTTTCGATACCATTTTTGTAGTGTGATTTGTCCTTTGCTTCAAAATAGACCTCAGTTTCGGCGATCACCTATTCATTTGACGAAAATTTCTTCCCAGCGAGCACTCTTCTGAGATCTGAGAAAAGTAAATAGTCGCTGGGAGCCAGATCTGGACAATACGGTGGATGAGGAAGCAAGTCTAAGCCCAATCCATCGTTGTCCTTTTTCGACGATTTCGTCCTTCAAACGGTGCAATAACCAACTTTAGAGCGGGTTTATCGTGTGCAGTCCACTCGGATGACTGTCAATTGGAATTTTGGAGTGAAACGAACAAGCCATATTTCATTCATTGTTCGACATCGACGAAAAGACTCGGGTTTATTACGCTTGATCATTTTCAAACACTGAATCCGAATCATCATCTCGTCATTGTTTTTGGTTAAAAGTGAGCTCGCGCGCCACTCACTTTGCGCAGAGCTTTCTCATACCCAAATATTCGTGAATGATATGATGTACACGTTCAGTTGATATCTTTAGAATGTCCGCTATTTCATTCAGTTTCAATTTACGGCCATTCAAAATCATTTTTTTAATGTTTTCATCGGTAACAACCTGTTTTGGGCGTCCACTGCATTCGCCGTCTTCGGTGCTCATTTCACCACGTCTAAACTTAGCATACCAATCCTTGATGGTTGATTTTCCTGGGGCAGTGTCCGAAAACTGGGCATCAAGCCAAGTTTTTGTTTCAACTGTATTTTTTCCCTTCAAAAAGCAATATCTTATCAACACCCGAAATTCTTTTTATCCATTTTTTTTCAGTATAACAAAAGCTGCTTCACTCAAAATGATATAATTCACAAATTAATGATCCGGCAGCTGTCAAATGCATACAAGCGTCTTTTGAGGGTTAGGTCTAACTAAAAAACTATGGATTTAATTTTAGTAGTGCCATCTATGTGTCAGGCCGGAGACATTTCAACTAATATTATTTAGCGACATTTTTTTAATTAAGATTTTAAATTATGTTTATAACTTAAAAGCAAAACAGAATAAATATGTATAAAATAAAAATACAATACAAACACAAATTGTACAAATAAATCAACAACATATATAACACAGTGGAAAAATATAAAAATATAAATAAAATATAAAAATTATAATAAAATAGCGGATTTAAAATCATAGTCGTATAAAATTTTAAATATAAAACATAGTAAATATAGTTCATAATATATTAATATATTCAGACAGAAACAGTGGATAAAATATAATGTTAAGGTTATAAAGATAAAATAGTCTTTAGGCTTCTTAGGTCTCCTAGGTTTCTCGACAATAGAATTAAATATGAAATAACTTGCAAATCGATTTCATGAAAATAATTGAAAAGTTTATTGAAATGGTTTGTAGTAAAAAGAGCTTCGAGATTTCTGGATAGCTTATGTCCATCTCTAAAAGACCTTAGAGCTTCACATGACAGCAAAACGTCGGACCTCAGTTACTAGTCCAGAATTATTACACAAGAAAGGAACATGCCCGTCATAAGATAGGAGTAGGAGAAACAACAATGTCCGAATATTAACTCATTTAACTGGACTTGTTTATACCTTTCAGTAGACAATGTTAAAAAAGCAAAAAAATCCTTGTTAATAAACCATAATTTATTATAGCCATATAGCGTATGTTATTATTGCGTATACACTTTGCAATATTCGTATAGAAAACACAGTTACATCTTTAATGGGAGGTTATATATATGGTGGTGTTCTTAGTGGTGAGTTTTAATTATTATCTCAATAAGTGAAATACGTTTCAAGTTTTAGCCTTCATCAGAATGCATACCTATACATACCATTTTCATATTTTTTTAAATGAGTTATTATGAAAAGACGATTAAAAATGGTTTATCATGCGACAATAATGTTGCTGATCAATAAAACCATCTTTCTTCAGGGAAACACTAACCCACGTAAATAATTAATATCTTAGGAAAAATTGAGGAGAATTCCTCAATATTCATTCCTACTAACATTTTTGCGGTGTGTTCAAAAATTATCTTAGTAGTGCACCGATCCGATATATTTTATTGAGATCTTTAACAAAATGTACGATCTTGACAATATTTTTTCTCCAAACAATTATTTTTTATGAATATTAATTCGTCAACCTGAACTTTCCAAAATCTAACTCACTTCAGAACCAACATGTCGGTTTCATAAAATTGTAGCATTTAATTTTGATTCAGAATCGTAGTAACAGTTCTATAAGTAAAGAGATTCCAGTTTAAAATCGTATTCGAAAATGGTTTTAATATAATATTAGCAAATGTATTAATGTATTATGTACTTTTTAGATCTGAAAATATGGATCTCACGTTTATATGACGATCCACGCCAATTTTTATATCACTTGTACCAGCGAACCATCCGACTAACCAAGGATTTAAGTTAACAATTTCCAGTTTTTGTCAGAAAAACTATACTATATATTGTTTGAAATAAAAAGATGTAGCGAAAACATAAACTCTATCACTCTAGAGAAACTCGACCGTTAAAATCAAAGTATGTTTCTTGAAGAAAACAATAAAAAACATATGCTAGATGATATACAGGATAAGGAAGATGAGAGCCAAGTCATATCTTCTTTCAATAAAATAATAGTTTTTTAAGTAAATTTATCGATTTTTGTGTATCAATCCTCTTAAAAATTCATTATTGGTGCAGTTGGTAGGATTCCGAGAAGAGCATAGGAGAGTTTCCTTTTGAATTAATTCTATTAACATAATCAAAATCATTATCAAGAAAATCAGACAGGTTGACGTTGCACTGACAGTCACTCCGCACTTACTCGAAGTATTACTTGCTTTGCTTAATTGGAATTCGGACAAAAGTAACGCAGCTGAAGCATAACATCACAAAAAGTAGACTGAAGATGTTTAAGGATCTATATCCATAAATTATTCCAATTAACAGTCATTCAAGCTTTGAAAAGCATCCCTAGTCCGTGGATTCCAGGTAAATGTGTTACAGTTCAGGGTAAAAGGATTCAGGGGACTGAAGTTATTTTGAAGTATTATAGTATACAGAAGTTTGACCCTAAGCTAAACTAAAGGCGGGTTACAGTAGTTTAATTTTTCATCCGTAGATTATAGGGAACCCATTGCACACAGGGAAATCAAAAAAATTTGGGTAGAAACAGTGTCATTTCCAAAATTAATTTCATGACAACAATAAAATATCCGGAGGAGTCGTGTGTTTAAAGACTGTCTAGTTTAAGGACTGAAATGAGTGGGGTGTATTTTATAATAGATAAAAACCCTCAGTATCGTTTTGTATCTCCATTCAACAAGGTGACTTGACCATGACCATGAAATAAAAAAGCATTTTAAAAGAAATTATTAGTTTTTGTGTATTAAAGCCTTGCTCATTTCCTAACTGATAAACTCTAGTTATAACATACCGTGAAAAGTATTTTGCATGTGATATACTGTAACGTGTTTTTTTATAAACAATATAGGTATCGACTAATTTTAATATTATTATGAGGTAATGAGGATCATGGAATCATCTATTTGACCTATAGCTACAAATAACTGTTGGATTGTCCAAATCATTAAAAATACTTATAATTCATAAAATAATTATAATTGTGGAACTTATACACCCATTCCAGCCAAATGCGGCTACAAGTACATCTCTCAAGAACGTATAATGTGCTGTAATGTGATGCTAGCAACAATTATCTAGAGTAATGTTAATAAATATAGAGTATATAAATATAAATATAAATATAAATAAATAGAATCTAAAATGTATAATCTATACAATTTGATTAGATTTTTTAACAATACCTCATGAATATATATTAGTTACAAAAAAATTTAACATACATAGTATAGACCAAACAAACGTATCTTTATCTGCTGTAAATCAATGAGAATTAGTTGAGAGTCTCAATACATTTGAATACAGTTAGTGCTCCTAATACGCCTGAAGCAATAATATTGTGGAGTTTAATAAACTTAACAAGAACAAAAACGGGATCATGTTAAAATCAATTTGCTAATATGTCAAAAAATCATGTTAAAAATAATTTGCCTAACTATTACATACCATGGATCTATAGATATATTAAAATTTTGAACAAGATCCTAGATATAAAGAAAAAGAGAAGAATTGACAAAACTTAATAAAAACGTATTTTATTTTCCGATAAAACTGTTTTTTAGTTTGTTTTATTACTGTAGAGTGATATTTTATTTCTGTAATTATGATTTTTTTTAATCCAGCTGATCCAAAAGATTATTAATGTATAAAAAATTTTTATTGTTTTACCAATTTGGAGCTTAAAAATGCTTTTTAGCATTTAGCAAACATATTTTTCAACATATTGACGGTAAATCCATCTGCCATCACATTGTGTACGTTTTTTTTCTCTTAAAAATGAATGGTGTTACAAAATATTGCTCAATGTATTTAGGTTGCTAGATGTTTTCCTAAAACATCTTTTTTTTTAAAGAATATTTCTGGTTTCATTGACCGTCCTTCGTGCGGTCGTTCACGTCCACAATTTTTCCTTTTCTTTTGATTAACTAACAGTTTCCTTTTTACCAATTAGGGTATATCTAGATTGGACTTACTGCTTAACATGTGTTCGGAACCACGGTCCTCGGCATAAAACCTATCGGCTGACGAGTAGACAACTTAAAGATCATCCTAGAATTATAGACAAACACAAACATACATTTACAACCATCTAGCAGGGCTCAAACTCGCGACTATGGCAACACTAGGAGGACTGTCCTGTCGCCTCTACTACTCTGTCAACTAAGCCGATAAAATGAAATATTGGTTATGGTCTTAGGAAATGTTATATACATAATTAAAATTCTCGATATTTAGTTCTTCATCGATAAATAGGTGTTTCCGTACTCTGTGAACTTATTGAACAACCAAATCCTTATCACTCAACTGTTCAGCTAGCGCTGCTGTTGACAGGGAAAATATTCTTAACCTAATATGGCCATTATTGGCATTTAGCAACAGTTCTGACCTGCGATAGCGTTACTATGACATTCTTCAAATCGCTCTCCATAATTGCATATCTTTTTTAGAACGACTATTTGCAATCTACATCCCAAAAGTCGCCACAGAATTATGTTACCTTTCAATCAATAAACATGTCCAAACTATTGGAATCTGCCGCTTTGGTTTCTTTGATTATCGCATTTTAATTGAATAAGTTCATATCTAATATAGTCTATATTTAAAAGACAGATGTGCAATTATCGGACCATACAGAATATACTAGATTAGATAAAACCAAACTTGAGCATTAGTCTGATATAAAAATTATAAACTATTTATGACGTTGCTACTCATTATTACATAAATATTGATTCAATACATCACATTATAAGGATATAGTATTATATTACAGAAATCGAGCAAGTTTTTAAAACATTAGTAATTCCTTGGAGTAATAGCTAATATGGGCATCATTCAAACCCAGCGCTTAATACAGATCATAATCTATACAGTCTGTATAGAAAATATAAAATAGTATAGAAAATGATATTCATGTAATATTTAACATGTTATCCTTTTACTTTTTGAAAACATTAAAATCCATGAAACATTATTTAGAAACCGTTTCATCAGTATTTTCTAATATAAAATAGGCCATTGCTTGGTTTCCGTCTGATGCTATTGAAACAATACCTATAAAAAGTTAATATTATTTACTTAAATAAATCAATTCGAACGATTCAGCATTAATGTATTCCCTCTATTCTCTCATTGATTGTTTTGAAAACTCTATCTTTCTATTTTATGGCAAATATTTTATTTATCTACATCAGCTTTATCAATAATAGTTAAAAGATAAATTGTTTAGTGCCCGTTCTGGCTCATTGAATCGGTCGAAGTTTTAATCATCTCATAGGTAGTAAGGTCATTTAGAATTCTAAAATCTACTCCAAATTTATAGGTTAAATGTTTAACGATAGACCAGGCAGTTTTACAGGGGCTAGAACACATAATATGAACACCATTAAATTCTACTGCTTCCAAGTAAATAAAGCAGTTTATATGCCAAGTCTTGTAGATTATTATTATTAGAACACGCTATCCATGGTAATGCTATCACATGCAAAATATGGTAAAACATCATCGGCGAAAAAGAATACTGAGCACAACCCATAGATAACTGACGAAGACCGATGAATATTAAAAAGATTTGTGGGCAGATAACATAAAACTATTGCGGTAACAGTGGTAAAGTAACAGCAGAACTCAAAATTCACTTAAGCAATAGTGTTTCGCCAAAAATAGTACAGCGGGAGGTTCAGAAAATTAACATTCATAGAAAGGCTGCAGTTGTGCAATCCTTTGCAATAGAAGATGACGTTAAGCTGAGAAGAAAACGGTGCAACGATCACACAACCTAGTCACCTGATAATTGAAAGGTGGATTGGTCCCATATAATATTACTTAAATTGTTTCCTAAAAAAGGTTGGGATTATGTTTGAAGAAACTACTTCGAAACCGAAAAAGAAATCAAACAAATTCAGCCAAAATTTCAATGTTTAATTGAGGAACATCAGAATATCATCCAACGTTTTCCCTACAATACACAATCGCCAGATATCAACATAATTTTAATCGTTATGAGGAGTTTTAGAATAAAGAGTGAGCATTTCAGACACTCCATAAATCTATTCTGTGTAGAATTGCAGCTGTTTTAAAAGCAAATCATATTTCAACATCTTATTAATAGATAAATAGTGTGTATATGCCAGGTGTTCATCTTATTCTGTCTATCCTTCTGTATAATATATAAATTCTAACCAGTTTTTCCACACTCATTACGAGTTTCTTAATTTTGCAATTCAATTTTCTACGTTCCCCAACTTAAGCACCATAGTGTTGCCAATTTCAAAATAAACCTTTAAGGTAAAATAACAAAACTTCCATGCCAAACATTTTTGTATACTAGACGTTTTAAAATTCCTTTTGTGCTTTCAGAAATATCCATTGTTAAACTAAAATATATCTCAAGCAAAAAAATTCATCTTTTTCTTTCTACAAAAACGTAAAAGCTCTTAATATGGTAAAATAAATTAAATATATTGGTTTAAAGGGCTAGAAGTAGTATATAAGTAATATCGTGCAAAAGATAACATTAAATAACACATATAACCAAAAAATCAAGATTACTATTGCAAATTAACAATAATATAATATAAAAATTATATGTAATTATATGTTTTTCAGTAAAATCAAGTGTCGTTATTTATTATAATTGGCATTTTTCTATATATTATATATTCGTTCGCAGCTGAGTTGAGTGTTAGCAACTCAAAATATAATAGTTTGCCATATATAAATAAAAAGATTTAAAAGCCCTTAAAATTGAGACTATTTAGTTCTATCTGACATTATATTAAATTTGGTTTCATTCCGACGTGCCGCTGAAGTAAAATTAAAATATAATTAAATTTTATTAGCTAAAATCCTCAAGGATTTTGCTAAAAGGAATAAATTAAAGAAAATAATTTGATATATATTCAATTTGAAATAAAGACTTATTATTTAAAATGCAAAAAATATAATTCAATTTTATAGATATGCTCAAAAGAAATGTTTCTTGAAATATTAAAGTGAATTTAATCTTTCAATATTCAATGTTATTTGAATCTAAATCAACTGAAGGATCAGTTCGATCATCTAAATGATCACCACTTTTTTATTCTGTATTGCTCATTACAAATGCACTCATACTCCTACATTTGTTCTAACTGGATACCCTTTAGATAGACAATAGAAGGCGATCCGTCAGTTGTTAATATTTTAGCAGTTTCTTTATTAATTTTCAAGTTATATATTTCTCCGAATAAGCTGAGTATAAGAACAATCCATATATTAATAACATTACACCAACAATAATTATTGCTTTGCCATCTTGAAGGAGATTCATTTAGCAAACATTTTTATTCGGTGTCATGGTGGTAAATATCTCTCATGTAATTGTGTAAGTTTTGATTTTTCTTAAACCTTCATGCTGTTGTAAAATGCTCATCACTGTGCATGGTAAAAGCTTCTACTAAATTTATTTAGGTTACTAGAAAGTTTCCTAAAACAATATTTGATTTTTTGCGAATAATTGTGGATTTAATGTAATTATTGACAATTTTTCACGTAATGGCTACAGAATGACATATTTTTTTGTCAACAACCTAAATACATTTATGCCAAAAAATGGAAATGAAATATTGATTATGGTCTTACGAACTGTTATATGATTTTTTCTACATTGGTGAATAGATGCTTGCGTGTTCTGTGAATTTCTTGAACAGCCAAATCATCATCATTAATCGATAGCCAAAGTTCGGGGTTAATATCCATTTCTTAACCAATCAGCAAACGGTGATCTTGTCAGAGCAAATACTCATAGCCAAAAATCGCAAAAAAAATTATTGGTTATCGGCCGCAATCGTTCTGAGCTCAGTAAACGTCTCTAGTTCTTCATGTCGCTCTTTATAATTTTAATTGGTCTCTTTTGAAACGGCTTGTTGCAACAGGTTCACCTTGTCACATAAGCCTGAGTGAAATTCGTTTACCTTTCATTCGATAAATATGTAACTATTGCAATCTGTGAGTTTTTTCACTAATTGTCACTATTGACTTCACTAGTTGAACAACTTCATTTTTAACACGATCTCGGGGAGAAATACCCAGAATTTCTCTTAACCACTGTATTTGAAAGAATTCAAGCTTGAAGATATTTAACTGTAACAGTTTACAATTACTGGAACCACAAAGAAGTATTGCTAAAACGAGCGTTCAAGAGTCAGGTTAATAGATTTTCTTGATTGTATGTATGTAAAATGGTTCCAAGCTCAATTGAAGAGATCAAAACTGGGAATGAGCTTACAAATATTGAATAACATATGTAAAAAATATAAAATCTATATTTGAGCGCTAGACTGATATGAATATTGATGGTATATTTAAAGCATTAAAGAAATCTAGCAAGTTTTTAATATATTAATAACTTCTTGATATAATGGATAATATAGATATTATCAACACCAACGCTTAGTACATCCCAAACAATGTTTAATAAATTGTCAGATTGGATTCTGGACATCATAGATTAATGGAAAATAGTATAGTAAATGATATTTAATTAATATATCACATACCATACCTTTATTTATACAGTGACTAATTCCTTGATATATCTATGATAATGCTAGGAAAAGAATACCCGTATAAAATTCTTATTATTTATGTCAAAAAAAATTCAAACGATCAAACATTAGGTTATTCTCTTTGTTTTCTCATTGATTGTTTTTGGAGCTATATTTTATGATAAATACTTTATTTATTTATATCAGTTTTATATTTATTGCTTAAAAGATAATTTATTTTGCAACCGTTATGACGCTGTGTGTTGATCCAAGTTTAAAACATCTCACTAGTAAACCCCTAAAATCCACACCAAACAAGTATTATGTACTTAATATGACAAACTAAATATTTTTTAATCCATATAAGTAAATGTAACAGTATCATGTAACAGGTAACATTATCTTGCACATATAAAATGAAAAACAATATTAGTATTGCAAATTAATAGTAATATAAAAATTATAGGTAGTTATAGCTTGTTCAGTAAAAGAATATGCGCGCAGTGTCTTTATTAGTTATAATTGGTATTTTCATATATATTATACGTTCATTCACAGCTGAGTTGGATATCATGAACTTTAAATATAATAATGCCTTACCATATTCTAAATGTTGAAGTTTAAAAGCCCATAAAATTGAGACTAGTTAGTTCTATATGATATTAGATTTAATTTGGTTTCATTTGAAGGTGCCGCTGATGTATAGTTAAAATATAATTTATTTTTATTACCTAAAATCCTGGCGGATTTTGCAGAATAGAATAAAATAAAGAGAATAATATGATACTATCTATATGATCTAATTAAAAAAAACGATTTACTTCAAACTCAAAATACATAATTCAATTTTCTAGGTTTTTTCAGAAGAAATTTTACTTGAAACATTCGAGTGAATTTAATATATTGTTAATATCTTTATCTTTGTCGATTTATTGAAAACAAAGAAACATATGTATGAGTAAAATAAAAGCCAAATATATTCATTGTCATTTCAGTCTAAAGAACTAAATGAGCATTAATGTTTCATACGACGACATGAAAAAATATCAAAATATTGAACCAGAATCAACTCGCAAAAAATACGTTTAGCTTCCGGGCGACTTGATAAATCTTCACAACATTGAATCCCCTTCGTTTATATAAAAAAAGGGACGCGAAAAAGGGAGATAAAAAAAGTTGACTAAAATTAAATTCGATCATGTTCGATAAAATTCCACTCACATTCTTCCGGTTTATCTATACGGCGGTGTCGTCAAACCTTTCGCAGTCTTCCAGTTTACAAAAGATCTAGGTTAGGTCTGAACGAACGCACAGCAGGACCGAGATAAGCGAACGACATCGACACAAGTCAATCCCGTACGACACGAACACCAAACAGATCGCTCATTACGACGTCGTTGTTTTAACCCAGCTGATTGGACTTAACCGACATATTTTTTACCGTATGTAAACATTTGGCTCGATCGACTACCAACCAACCGCTTCGGCACAGGACGAACGAAGCGCTCTACGTGGCGTCGCTCGGCAATCTGAATGCCGCTCCGGCAGGACGAATTCGGCAGGCCCTGCAGGCTTGCACTCACTCTCCGATACGATGACGTAGACGATTAAGAGGGGAACGAAAAGTGCGGTTTATTGTTGGGAATACGTTTTCTGCCAAATAACAATGGGCCGTGGAAAAGTGGCATAACCCATAAAAGGGGATTTATTTCGTTAGAGAATTTAAAAATTTACTTTACACGAGAATGATTTAGGGATCGGGAATAAGAACGAATGGAACCGAAACGCTCCAGAGAGTTTTCTTTGTCTCCCCGCTGACTTTTTTCACAATAGCTCTTTTGTATCAATATTTTAACATTTACATTTCAAAAGCAAATTGTGTTTTATTGCCTGATTACTTAATATGATCCAAACCCTTTGATGATTTTTATTGATAACCAATAAATGCATATTATTACACCACTGGAACCAGCATATTCGTAATAAAGACCCTTCTTCTACTTTTAAGTTAGATCATACAGAAATATAAGCAAGTATAATTTACTTATATGGATATATTATGAATATTTTTTATTATATATAATATATGCATATAAGCATATTTAGAAATAGTTATATCACACTTTAGTAAAGAATTATCTTTATTATGTATTAATAGTGTGTATACATTTTGATATAATAACTCCATTGGTAACTGGGTAATCTATTTATAAGTAATTAATCCAAGAATGTTTGTTCAACATAAGTATGTTCAGGGTTTAAAAATAAAAACCTTCTTTCTTATGACTATTTTAATTTGTAACAACAAGTAGTGAGTTATTGGACCGACGTCATGAGCGATACTATACTAATAAGTTTCTATTGGCTCAATCCTTTTGTAGTGTATACAAAACCACTATGTCTAGAAAACTCACTCATCACATCTTCGAGTCTAACATAACCACGCCATCTTATTTTTCAACAATTAAATTTAGCTTGAAACATGCCTGATATGCCAGTCACGTCAGAACACCTCGCTCTTAAAGAAATGATCAAAGTATGTACATAGTCATTGTTCTGAGTTAATAGTTTATAGTTGTAGAACAAAAATTTGTTATTATCGCTTGTACACTCATCCACCAGTTACCTTTAATAATGTTATGCTCAGTAACTCTAAATTTCAATAGTCCACAGCTAAAACTGTTCAATTTTCAATCTACCTTTGGATGCTTTAAACTCCCAACTATGATACTTCTGCCCATATTTCACAGATTAGGGGTGTTGTTTAAAACATCGATCATTCTTAACTGAAGTAATTTATAGCTATGTGACTGATATATTTTCTCGAAGTAGAGAACGATTACCAATCCAACGTCAACCTCTCTTCATTTCCTGATAGTCTATTCATTTTTTTGATAACTGAGCTACGCTTAATTGAGTAAATTCAAAATTATTAGCCTGATTAAACAAGCTTATAAGCTCAACGTAATGCTATCAATAGCTCCAGTTATAAAATCTCGAATCGAATTCATGTTTTACCTAGCTATTTGGTTTTTATGGAAAGAAGTAGCGAGTTACTGAAATATCGACGAGTTACTTCCGACTCAACCTAACTCTAATGCAAACGAAACCTATAGTCAATTCAAAACAGTAGTGACACGTGTGTCAATATGTGTCTGTCTAAAATTGTAAATTCGTTTTACAGTCAGACAGTATTATCCTTCTCATTTTATTCAAATTAAAAGAGATATAATGCTGTTAGAGAAGTGCGATCATATAATAGAAAGATCCTGAAAAAGTTTCCGTTTGTCAAACGTCTGCAAAATTATTCAAAATATTATAATTGCTGGTCATAAACCGGCAAACATTGCTTTTATTAAAAATATTTTTTGCGCGTTGCAGCTACACTGAATATTAGTATGGACACGGGCACTAAAATATCTCAAAAAATAAAAACAATATAACCTTAAATTCACCAAAAATAAACCGTTTTATGCGAAACAAATGACGAATCAAGATCAGCTTGTTATTAGCTGTATCAGAGATCAAATATACGAAATATAAAAAACATTAAGTAGTTTTTTCAATCGGAACATAATTTTATACAATATATACATAATTTTATTTCACAAAAAAATGTTAGTCTGGAAAGAATTCATAAAAAGCCAAAACATATACAGCTATTTGCGGAATGTAGAACATCCCTTCATGGGTGTTAGGTAATATAAGATTTAAGTGGTGTAAAGATAACCTACGAAGTGGCTTAATGGAACTTCCAGAAATTGCTTTTAAAATAATACAATTTTTAAAAACATATAACAAAATCAAAGAAGAATTATTATATCAATTTATGTATTTAAATGAGACCTGAATATTTCAGAATGGTACATTGGGTCGCTCATGGTAAGATAATAAAAATACAGTCTAAAGACAACAAAAGTTGATGGAAAAAGCTAAACGTTGAAATAACTATGGATTAGATTTTGTTAGTCATAATATTTATTAATAATTCATTGCTGTCATATAGTTCTTCATGCTGGAAATAAGAATAATTTAATTCCTGGTGCAGAAATAGAGTTTTCCTCTATAGTAAGTCCAAGGGTGACTACCACGGAGAAATAGGCCATAACTTATTTTTGTAGTTGTTTAAAAATCAGCTTTTAAAGAACTTGGAGGAACCATCAGTTATTGTTATGTACAATGCACAACATCTACCATATTATAGTACACCGGTGGGAAAAATCCCAACAAGTGCATCAACAAAGACTGCAATTAAGGAATGACTTAAAGTACATAAAATAGGTTTCGAGGAAATCATGTTAAAGAATGAACTATTTCAAAATGTTACTCAGTAAATATATATGAAATTTAATTTTTATTATTTTTAATTTAATTGCATTTTATGTGATTGACTTTTTTAGAAATAAGCCTGAGAAAATATGCAATTTCTAGAATGATTTGTTTGGCTTCTTCACAGAAATTGGCCTTCATTTATATTTTGTTCTTAACTTAATGTTATAATGAATTTTATTACTACAGATAAATATATTACAAAATTTTATTAAAATTATTTTAACGCGTCAGCGTTATTAGTAGCCTGAAGTTAAATATTTTATTTACATGATTTATTTAATCAAACTTGTCCTTAATTTTGTCATTTTAAGCTATACATTATGTCATGTTTGTCAGATATCAAAACTTCTGATCTTAGATTTAAAATATAAACAGAGCTGGAAAAAATATACTATTTGATTTAATTAAAATACAAATTAAAAAATACCTAAAAAATATAAAATAAAAAATATTTTTTATTAAAATTTACAAAAGTTTTTTGTTTCTATCTTTTAAAAAGCTAACTCTATCTCCATTATTGATTTACTAGTACTGCTGCTCCCACTTCCAGGCATTATATCATGACTTTTGTAGTTTACCTCCAAGGTATGAATTGCAAGATTTTGAATTCCTTGCTTCCCGTATGTTGCGATATTTTCTGGCAAGCAAGACATTTTAGTAGCATACCACGGATACGTCACAGCATTCACTTGATTTACTCATAGCCTCTCTCCTCCGGCTTCGTAAATGTAGATGTGGGATGAATTTTAACATCCATCGTAATATTCGTACTAGTAATACGCAAAAGTTTCGTAAAAATAACCGTTTAAGTGTGAAAATGGCAATTCACAAAATACTTAACAATTTGATTTGCAGTTCAAGTGCAGTGTTTCGAACTTAGTGGTCACCATTTTGCTTACAAAAGTTGTAGAGCATTATATTCTGCAAAATGCTCCCTTAATAAGGTCGAGATCATAAGTATTATAAATACTAATTGAATATCAAGTATTTCAAATGTCAATTACCAAATAATTTAAATACTGTCCAAGTCCGATTATGTATTAAATTAAATTTATTGAAATAGTATTTCCATGTAGATTTTCACGGATTTTGCAGACTAGAATCTAATGTTCTCATATTGATCCCATTTGCAAAACATGCTATTTATAATAATTATTATTACAGCTTATCTCCTATGATGATTTATTTGAGTTTGAGGTTTAATATATAATATCCTCAAATACTTATATTGAATTTAAAATGAAAGAACGTTATGGTAATACTCGTAAATCGCTAATAATTGAATGTTACGTTTTCAAAATATATCCAAACTGAATGATGTTCCTTATTTTTTGTTAATTTCTGCTGTAATTTATGTGGATAGTCAACAAATAATATTTATAAATAAATAAATCAATCTTAATATAATAACTCATTCTTAATGTTTTTACTTGAGTTAAATGATGATGACATGAATATCAGGAAGGATATAAGCACTATATAATGTAAAACGATGTTCATTGCATGCCCATATTCCGATGCCATATATGAATCTAAACAAAAAAAATGTTGTTTTCTTGATTTAATAAAGCTTTCGAATATATTTAGAAGTTATTAAGGATGTATAAATAGGAGAAATTACTATTAAAAGCCTAATATAAATTTACCATACTCTTCACTATTACTCTTCACTATATCACATTAAAAAGCAATTTTAATCCAACATTGTAATAAATATCAATCATTATACCATTATACCATACAGGTTAAGCTGGCCAATTCAACTTCAGACTAAATGACAGAAATTAAAGACATTGATTAATCAGTCCATAATAAAGCCTATTTGGTTTTATAGTGCACAAGTATATCTTGCACTATTGATTAATTACCAATACCATTCGTTACGTAGCCACCAAAGAGCTGCAGGATGGTCTCAAGATTAAATTGATCCGTGAATTTATCCAAGATTATGCCGAATCTATCCGAGCTAAATGTTGTATCTCCACTATTTCGCAGCATCCTAATGTAGCAGCAGTACGGTAATCACGGGAATAATCTTAAATTAACATGAAATTTAAAAAGTGTTGTACATTTGTATATGCAAAAAAGTATTTAAATATATTGATATCTAAACTTAAATATTATACTTCTTGTGATCATCAACTTTCTTCTAACGATGGTTTCGTTAAGTTGCAGATTCCAATTCACAATCCTTAAACTAATTCGACAGCATTAAAATCATTACAGTTTTACAACATCGAAAACAATCTTTATTTATGAAATAAGTATATTGAAATGCATTAATTAGCTTTCAGGAGCTTTAAATTATATGATAAAAGTAAAACTTTGTTGACGTACAAATATTATTATGGATAAATATTCGCAACAAGAACGAGCAGAAATAGTGACAATATCTATTGAAAATAATCGTTCCATTATTGCCATTCACCGGAAAATGCGTCAAATGGCAGCGGGACTTTTGCCCCACGTTGTATATCAAGCATGTTGAAAAATGTATCCTATCGATGAGATCTGGATTTACCACCAAAAACTTAAGTTAAAGAACGACGGCAAAAACAAGTTTTGACCTGGCTTTTGGATCTAAAACGAGTTCATGTTTGAAATAGACGATTAAAGTGTTAGAGCTAGAATTTTATTACGTCGCGTTTTTATTTCCTATAATACCACTGAGTTAGTAAAAAACTAGACTAGTCATATATTCTCCATAATTCTTAGGTTATGGCGAATCAAAGATAATAGTTTTATGGTTGCAACTGTAAATATAAACTATAACTATTTTATAATCCAGAAACTAACGTCAATGTGGCTAAAGTTACTGATGCGTAGTTAGGCTCTATGAATAACTAGAAGCATACATAAACGCCATCGAAAATGGTTTCTGCCGGCTTTTGGTACATAGTTTATCATTGCTATCAATTACCGTTATTGTCTTTTTTATAATGATTGTCCGTCAATTATTAACTACTATGGACTAAGATTATTGCTAACCGTCCTGGTTAATCATTTCATTGCCTACTATTGTCTTTATTTGAGATTATCGATACCATCCATTACCAGTATTTCTTGATATATTCATTTATTCATGATATTAGTATCGATACTATTATAACTGCTAGTACCATTATGTTTTAATTACCTGACAATAGAAGCATCTATCAACGTAATATGTCAATTATATTTTAATTTCACCGTTGTCATTGAAAATTGATTGCTCAAGTACGTTTTATTATGTTTACAGAATTATCACCCGACCACCAAGAACCTCAAGATCTCGCACACTTATTTGCCTTATTTATTTTGCTTTATATTGAGTGAGTAGTGGTTATATCATTTATTTTGATCTCTGTTTGATTATTTTATATTATTTTACTAAATATAATTTTATTTTACGCCCTCGGTTTAAAAAGAACCCTACACCTTCAGAATCAATTTTTTTGTAATATGGTGATGTTGTAATTAAAATAAATTGTTCCTATAAATTTATGCTTATTCATAAACTGGTCCTTTACACCCTTTTAGTACAAAATTATACAACCAAATAAATTTGAAACAACTTTATCGCACGCTACTGCTCAGGTCCCTTGCCTCTAAACCACATTTGCCAAAACGCTGAGGTACACAAAGACGGTTATTTAGAAAGCGAAAGAACCTACTCAAAAGCTACAACCCTTTGCCTATTTACCTAACGCTTTTAACTTATTATAAAGTGATGTGGCAAGGGTCGTAGTACAGCGTTACTTATACATTTCCTCTATAATGAATAGATTCGCCTCCCTTAACGATCCCCCATGGATATATATCGAATTGAAACTTTGGCAAAGGTCTAACGTTCGATCTGGGTGTCTTTGTCGAAGTTTGCTTGCGCAAGCAGTTCAATGGCTTAAAAAGTTAGAGGCTGGAACATACAAAATATTTTACACATATCAGGTCTCTAAAAGTAAAATTTAATTTAATAAGTTGATAAAATAGTAATCAGTCTGTGAAAAAATTATTTTTATTTATAAGAAATAAAAATTTTTAGAATTTCTTACTTAAAAACATTATCATTTATTCATAGTGTTTAACGTCAATTCCATTACTATGAAAATAACATTCAATAAACGTTCAAAAAACTTCTAGTTTTCTTCTAGTAAACTTCCTGTTTTACAAAATATGTAATTATTGCAACAATTAAATTTCATAAGTTATTTTGTACATACGTCATCTAAATGTGTGACGTCACTGGTTTAAATAAAATAATGAAACAAAAATGTTATCAAACATATATATTTTATCTTAACATTATAGTATATTATGTCTACTGCATATATTAACGAATGACTTAAAACTACAATTACGAACACAGGTAAAATAGTTTGTAGGTTAGAGTTGTTTTACTATATTTACATTGAGCTCTTTTCCACACCATCCATGAGATAGAGTTTTAATCGCATTTTTTTATGTAGTGATATCCCCCCGGATGCCTAATAATTAACAATTATATATCAAAGTAATGTCTTTCATTTTCATTAGAGAGCATATTAACACTTTTAAATTTAGTACTTGTTTCCTTCAATGGATGGCGTGTTTACTTGTCAAGTCATCTTGATTTCACTGCATTTTTTATTTATTCCGCTACTACCTGTTTACACCACTCTTGATAAAATTAATCACTGAATTATGTCTAATGCATTACCATACATACAAAACATTTAGTAGTCACCCTCTCCTCGTACATTCTAACCTAACGCTCATGTTTAATTCTGAACAATTACAATCATATCTATTTATCATTTTCTATATACTATTTTCTACAGTTATACTCTCTTAATTATGTGCATACCTTTAGTTGTTTCCTTTCTCATCACTCTCTCTCAGGAATTTTCAACATTGCACAGCATATCCTGAAAGTTTCCTTTACTCCCTGTCACTTTCTGAGTCACTGTACAAGTCAATCACTAAATTATTAATTTCCAATCTGTCCAAAACATGTTCACGATTCCACCATTTATGAATGTCTTCCTCTGTTTGTCTTAACGAATTCATCAAAATCGAAGGTGTTATGGTCGACAATGCTTTCTTCCACATATCCAAGCCGTTCTTGATGAAACATCCTGCTCGGCCAGCACGTCTTACCCCCATATAAATTTGATTGAATTAAATATATAGTGATATGGAAGAAGTCATATGACCACACTGTACTGCATATCTTTTTAATGCATACCCAGTAACAATTTGAAATAGTTCAGTTTTTAGCATAGTATCTTCAAAACTTAATTCAAGTTTTGAAAGCCATTCCTTCATTACAGCCTTTGTTGTTGGGATTTTTTCTACCAGTGTGCTCTGATATGGTAAACTGATCTTTAACAATTGATTTTCAAAACATAACAAAAACATGTTATAGTTTATTACTCCATGGTAGTCGCCCTTGGACTTGAAGGAAAACACTAATTCTGCACCAGGAATAAAACCGTTCTTATCCCTTGCATGAATAACAATATATCTTCAATTAATTATTAATAAATATTATAACTAACAAAACATAATCAAGTGCTATTGTAACTTTTACCTTTTTTTATCAATTTTTGTGGTCTTTACACTTTTTTTAGTCTTGCCAAGAGTGCCCCAATGAACCATTTTGAAATATCCAAGTTTCATTAAGATAAACAAATTCAAATAATTTATCTTCCTTAATTTTATTGTTTTCATTAGACCTCTTCGAGGGTTATCTTTACACCATTTATTATCTTATGCCCCGTAAGAGTTTTTGAAGAAATATCTTACATTCATCAAGAAGTTGCATGTCATTAACTGTTTTATGTATACTTTCCAGACTAACAATTTTCTCAGAAATAATTTTATTAAATTATCTTAACCACAATTACAACGATAAAATAGTTTGTGGACTCAGTATTCTTATACATTTCGTATATTTGATTTCGAATAGAGCCAATATCAAGATGATCAAGATTCGTCACCCAATTCGTATGTAGACGGGTTTTTTTGGTTGAATATAACATATTGTTCTTGATTTTGTAAGCGATGTTAGTCACAGTATCCACACTAATGTTCAGCGCAGCAGCAACATGCTAAAACCCATTTTCAATTGCAGCGACTTATATTTAATATGATCAATATTTACCTATCTAACGGAATTTACGGGCAAAATTACGGTTTCCATTGTCTCCTTCCTTTTCGAAATATCTTTTTAAAGATGTAGTCAGTTTCTTACCCTGTCTATCTATTGTTTTCAGCATTTTCAAATAAAATTAAATGATATATTACGCAGCTAAAATAAAAGGGCTAAAATAACTTTTACCAGTTTATAACCTGTAGTAATTATAACTAATATTTCGAATAATTTCGCATACGTTTGACACGGACGAATTTGATAAGTTAGTTCGGTTTCACGTTCGAACTAATCAGACAGCATTATGTCTCTTTTTAACTAGAAATAAAATGGGAAGGACAATATTATCATATTCTGAAACGAATTTAAAAAATGCGGGATACAATGCATTAAACATCTTGATGACGTATGTACAAAGAAACTTTGAATAGACTATCTATTATTACTTTTCTTGATGACATTAGTCAGCTACACTTTGTTTTGCTCATAATTGTTTTCTATTATTTCAGTCTATTTAAAATATTAACACATTTTGGAATTAGACGATTGCTTGAGGCATCACTTAATTAATATCAGTAATAAAACCTCGAATCACCTTTGCTACTGAGAAACTATTCTAGCATAATAATGAGCAAGAGCTGCTGATACCCTTGAGACTATTCACGTCACTAATATTTCTCGTTTTCAAGGTGTAAGTTAAAAATATATTTCTTTCAATGAAACAGTGCACATCATTAAAATTTATAATGCAATGGTGCCGCATCCAACTTTAATTTTGGTTTATTTTTACGCATAACAAAATTCTAATGATAATAAAATGTAAATAATACAATGAAACAAAAATAACGCTATAAAATATAATTTTTTCTAACAATGTAATTAGATGTACTTAATGAAAATATTTCCGAAAGACTTAAACTACAGTTTATTAAAGAGCGACAATAATTTGTGGGTTAGAGTTGTTTTATTATATTTACAATTAACTCCTTTTCACACCACATGAGATGAGGTTTTAAGAACGTTTTTTGTAGTAATATTTCATAGAGGCCTAATCTACCTAATTAACGATCATATACCCAAATACTATATTATACTTTCATTAGAGAGCATATTTACCTTTGTACGTTTAGTTCTTGTTTCTTTCGTTCCTGTGTTTCCTTGTTAAGTAATTTTCACATCTCTGAATTTCTCCTTCTGAGTTTCTTCTGTTACTGCCTGTGAACATTTTCTTTTATAATATTGGATTTAATCATTACATTCTCCCAAATTTATTTACCATATCTGCATATCATTTAGTATTAATTATGTCAACATAATTTCTGACCTAATGCTCATGTAGTTTCTAAGGAATTATACAAATATCTATGCACAAAAATATTTCATAAGCTATAATATAATTTTCTACAATATGATATATTAATTATATACTAACCTTTAGTTGCTTCTGCTATTATCCCTCTGTATTGGCAGTGATCAGTATTGGGCCATTAGCCCACAAAAAGTTTCATTCGATCTCTTTCACTATCAGAATCACTGTTCACGGCAATTACAAAATTGTTAATTTCTAATCTATTGAACAGTTGATAAACACTGTCTGCCTGACGAAGTTTTTCCATAGCGAAGGTGTTATTGTAGACAGTGCTTCTTTCTTCAGTGATCTTTTTAAGGACTTATTTCTAAACAACAAATTATATAAAACACAAACATGTAATTTGTATTTAACGAGTGACGAAACACTAACTCAGCTCCAGTAATTGAAGAAAGGAAAGTCATGCCTGTTTCCACCATGGACGATAATATCTCTGCAATGACTTAAAATACATTATAAGTAACAAAAGTTTATCTTATTTATCTTTTACCTTTTTCCAGCAACTTTTGTTGTCTTTTCACTCATACGATAGTGTTTTATCAAGAGTGGCTGAATGTGCAATTTTGAAATATACATATCTCGGATAGTCATTGTTTTTATACATTTTATAAATTTACCTCTAATAGAGCTAACATCAAGATGATTTTGATTCGTCACCTGCTTTATTTTGTGCCCCTCTCCGCTCTCAATATTCCTATTAATATTAAGTGCAGCTGCAAAACGCTAGAAAATTTGTACAATAAAACTGAAGCATCTTAAAATTTAATAGTAAAAGTATTTGCCTCTGTAACGAATTTTACTGGCAATAAGGGGCTCTCATTATCTCGTCCTCGTTCGAAGATAATGATTGTGAATTATGGATCTTCACACTAGTTAGCCGTACCATATGCTTTAGATGCATCGACTTCCCTAAATATCAGCATCCGAGACACACCATAATTTTCAATGCTGAACCGTTTACCATTTAAACATCAATTGAATGGTTATTGAAAGAAAAGTATCGTTAATGACTGATGTGCCCGAATTTCTGGTTTGTTTTAACATCGTAGTACATCTATTACATATATTTCGGAAAGGTTTAAACAGCCATAATAATTTGTACATTAGAGTTGTTTTAATATATTTAAATTGAAATATTTGTTCGCACTACTAGTTGTTTCCTTGCTAATTTATTTTGATATCTCTGAATTTCTCGTGAGTTTTTTCTTACTGTCTATGTACATTTTCCTTTATAAAATTAGATTTAAATACTACATTTCCCTAATGCATTTGCCATATCTGCAAAACAGTTAGTATTAATTTTCTTCTCATAAATTCTAACCTTATGTATATTGTAAATACACACAAACATCTTACACATAAATATTTCATATTCTACAATAAGATTTTCTACATTTATCCTATTTTAATTATATACTCATCTTTAGTTGTTTCTGCTCTTATCACTCTGTGTTGGTAACTATTAACATCCGGGCACAAGCCAACAACAAAAAGTTTCATTCAGTCTCTTTCACTATTAAAATCACTGTTCAAATCAATTACCATAATGTCAATTTATAATCTATAGAATACTTGTTTTCCCTTTTATTGATTCCACCATCTCTCAATTTCTTTTTCTGTTTCTCGGAGTTAATCCAAAGCGAAGGTGTTATTATAGATAATGATTCTTTGTACAGTGTATCTTTTTTCAAGCTTGGTTTTAAAATAAGTATATTACAAAAAATATAAACATTTACTTTGTACCCGCTTCTGCGGTACATATACTAAAATTGGAACGATACAGAAAATATTACCATGGCCCCTGCGCAAGGATGACACGTAAAATCGTGAAGCGTTCCACATTTTTACAGCTGATACCTATATATAAACCAGGTAAACCAAGGCATTCAGTTAACAGCTGTGCTCTAACTAGCCATTTGTGCAAAATACTGGAGCGTATGGTCTAAAGTAGACTCATATACATATACGCCCATCTAATCGGATTCTAGGAGGATCTATGTGAAGCATTCAACTCGGGACAACATGTGAACTCCGGCTTCTTTGATTTAGAAAAAGCATTTGACACTAATAAAATGAAATCGGAGGGAATATGTATAAACATCCTTTTTGGCCGACAGATGTTATCGGGTTAGAGTGATGTAGTTATGATGAGTTAGAATGGGCTGACATCATCACTTCCGGTATCAGCTCATTATCACTCGAATAATCAAGTTATCGCATCACACATTAATGCTCGAATTTATGCAGACGATGTGATTATTTATCATAAGTACTCAGATCATAAAGACTAAAATTATCTGCTGAAAAGTCTGTAAATATCAATTTTTGCAGACGAAGAAATCCCACGGATGGTTGCACTGACGATGGATGGTAATAATTTAATAAATAAACCAGAACATACCTTGGATTGATATTTAAAAACAAACTAAATTGGATCTTTCACATAAACTACATAAAGGTAATATATTTGACAGATATACGATTATTGAAGACTCTTTCTAATCACTATTGGGGTGCTCATAGAATTTCACTGAGTAACATATATAAGACACTAATTAGAAGTAAGCTGGAGTTATGGAAGTCAATATTACACCACTGCAGCTCCATCCTATGTTAAGAGACTTGATCTAGTCCAGAATGCGGCCTTGAGGATTTTACTGGAAGCACACCACATCAGTCCGGTTGAGAGCCTTCAATGTGAGGCAGAAATTCCATAACTTGGTTCACGACGAGAGCTTCTTCTTACAAACTATGCAAGCTCCCTCAAATTTCATTCAGAGTTGTGTCAATTCGGCTATATCTTCTGTAACAACCTAAACAACAACACTACAATAAAAAAAACATACAATTCCGTAATCAGCATTTCGTGGGACTTGCAATCGACTATAAACCACAATCTCTAATGCAGTCAACAGAACTATGGCAATACCACCCTGGCAGTACTCCAATATATCTCCATAGTAAAACAGCTCTTCGGCCAGACACTTGAGACAAATTATCCAAATCTCCTCACCATTTACACAGATGGTTCTAAACGGAAAGATTTCGTCGGTGCCGCATACACTTCAGGTCTATTGGAGAAGCACTTTTGGCTACCTACAATTACTAGCATTTTTTCTGTGGAGCTTTTGGCCATTTACAAGACCCTATATGCCCTGGATAGATCATTAATAGGCGCATCAATTCTTATATCGGACTCAATGAATTCTTTGGATAGTCTGATTTCAGTAAAGACAGTCCACCCTCTAGTTATAACTATCAGAGAACTACATACAGCACTGGAGAGGAGGAGTAAGGATAAATTATTTATGGGTTCCCTCTCATAAGGGAACTTCCGGTAACGAAAGAGCTGACTCTCTGGTGAGCAGACAGGAAGATTTAATTAAACTAAGCGTTATATTTAGTAAGAAAGAAGCTAAAACACACTTAGGGACATTAGCTAGCTAATACTAAATTGGGATCTGCTTAAGGAAAATAACAAGTTGTGGAGGATCAAGAGGGTCTTTCATCAATCTCCTAATGTTAATAACTTTAGCAGGTTCCAACTGAGCATCCTTGCTTAGCCGCGATTAGGCTATGTCCTGTGCTAAACTAACTCATGAGCATTAATTAAAAGTAAGAGACCCTCCGCAATGTGATGAATGTCAAATACAACAGAGCGTCAAGCACATCCTTCTGGACTATGGAAAGCTTGAAATTCTGAGACAGCAACTCGGGTTGCCAAGGTTATTAGAGCAACTGGTCCAACCCAAGCATTTGGACATGCTTATGAACTTTTTAGCGGCCGCGGGATTGATACAGCTCCTGTGATTCCCCTCTATTGCAATTTGTATTGTTTATTATTTTAACTCAAATGTCATTATTTTGTCTACTTTATTTAGAAACTACATTGTAACTCGATCCTAAATAGCCCAAGAGACTCGTGGGCTTTTGAAATCATAAAGAAATAAAATAAAATAAACATTTACTTTAACAAAACACTAACTTAGCTCCAGGAATAAATCCATGCCTGTTTGCACCATGAATAATCTGACTAAATTATTTAAAAAACATTATAAGTAATAAAACCTATGTTATTCTAACTTATTACCTTTCTCCATATACTTTTGTTGTCTTTATACTCTTCATTAAGCGTTTTACGAAGAATGGACCAATGTTCCATGTTGAAATACCCATCTAGATACATAAATTGATATTAATTGAATAATTGAAATGTGTATGAAAAATGTGACTGCCTTATTGGACTTCATATCCCTCTAAGTTAGTCCCTAAGTTTTCTATGGATACTTCCGAGACTAACAGTTTTCTCTGAAATAATTGTGTTAAATAGTACTTGGAATATAGAAAAAACTAATTACTGTTTTTACATATACATTACATATACACATTTCGTATAGAACTAACATGGTTTTGGAAGATGCTTTGTTAATTCTCAATGATAATATTAATATTAAGTGCAGCTAGAGTACATCAAAATTTTTTCCAATAAAACTGCATCAATTTAATACTTAGCAAGAGTGGGCCCCATTATCTCATTCCTGTTCGAAGTACTGATAAGAGACGCTATCGGTTCCTGATTAACTATTTAATGGCTTTGGTTTATTTTTAACCAGAATTTTAACAAAATTAAAACAGCAGAAATGTAACATAACGCAAGCGTCATAATGTTTTGAATAACTTTGCAGAAATATAACAAAGTTGTCGACCAGCACACAAATCGAATTTTATAGGCCGATTTGGTTTCATATTCAGACTCATCAGACTTTATTCTGTCTCTTTTAACTAGAGTAAGGCTAATTTCTATAAGGAGAAAAAAAATCTGCCCTGAATCTAAAACGAATTTAATGTGTTTGCTATCTGAATTTAGCGATACTTCGACGGCATTAGTGACGTGCATTGGCTGTTTTATTGGAAGTACTATAGATTCAATGAATAATTATTACTAGAGATGCGAGTTTAAAACAATCCATTACAAAAAACAGAAATTCCTTTTTTCCCAACCTGATATTATTTGTGTATATACTGACACTATTAATTTAAACACAGACAAGTCCCCCATTATTACTTATGAAACTAGGGCCTATGCCCTTTCCGCAAGCTCAATCTAAGCTCTTCTATTACGCCCTTATTATTAGGATAATTTGTAAAGGCCAAATACAGTTGGCGCGTTTTCATTTTCATTAACAATGCGGAAACGCAGACATTAAGAACAGTTTTATAGTTTTCGAAAATAATATAGTCTATTATATTAGGTAAATTGTTTGGAAAGAGTTAACACTATTTAAATGAAATCCCATAAAGCTACACAGAATTTATTTGCAAAATTTATCCGGTTATATATATATATATATATATATATATATATATAAATATATAATTAATATATATAATTTTTTTTATCGCGAATACTAGATTTAATGTCGAAAATAGATATAAGCAGGTAAATAGGTTCAGGAGGTAAATAAAAACATTAAAATTTTGGATGTATCACATTTTATTTAAAAAAGTATTGAATAAATAATTAAAATATAATTAATATACGTCCAGCCATTCTATTTTTATAAAAACATCATATTACACATCATCATTATTTTCTATAAATAAATATACACAAATTTGAAAAGCCATTGATTTAATGTTGAAACTGTATATAAAGAGGGAAGTAACCATTGAAATTTTTTTGAAATTACACATTTTATTTTAAAAATTATTGAATAAAATGAAGTAATAAAAATCAATTCTAAATGCCTTTCTATTTTTATAAAAATATTATATTTATTTAAATTAATTTACATATTTATTAACATTTAACAAGAACTTCAAGAAACATATAAATAAACATTACCATAAGGAAGACCAAAATCGTTTAGATCAAACCCAGCCAATATAGTTAAAACCAAACGCCACCACTTTCTTTTCACAATTTTACACACAGCAGTGAAATTCTCTTAAAAATCTCCAAATATGATCAACTATGATCTCTACTATTCTTGATTCACACACCCTATTAACGAAATGACTACCTCGAGCTTTCGATTAACATATCGTACATTTACTAGCCAAAAATTAATGGATTATCTTACTTATAAGCTGATAGAAATTATAGTCAATAAATTATATAATTATGCATTGTATTTTCCTTTTCATTACATCATTAGGTTGTCGTTGATAGCTTTATATTTTATTTGTTTGATCCAGGTCTACTCTTGTTAGCAAATTTAATTATTTCATAGTATTGTTCTTACATCTTAGCAAAATTCTGTATAATTTCTTCTTCCCTGTTTCTCGGCATTTTACATTCTTCCACATTGACTCTTGTTATCCTTAAATTTTGACATATGTTGATACCTATTCGCTGTCGTTGAAAATGACGTGTTATAAATTTGGCAGTTTAAATTCATGCTGTTTGGATAATATGATTTTTAAAAATTTAACCTTATATTCTGCAACTTATCCTTGTTCTTCCATATATTAAAATCAATGTTTGTTAAACCACCAAAAATAACACAACAATTTAATTATTATTAGTATAGAATTATTAATGTAACACAAAATCTAAATATACTAGATTTTTTTTTTGTTTTAACATAATCAATTGCAATTAATGTAGTTATTGTAATGTAATTAATCGATTAAATTAAGGATTTAAGCATTGGTATCAATGCATCAATATTGAAGGAAGATACTCTCATTCAATGACTAATCTTGAAGAATAAGTTGATATTTAAAAGTGGGTATATTACTAAATGTCTCAGGGACTTTGATATCGATTATGTGATTTGATTAAGTAACATAATAAAAATGAATTGCATTTATTTAAATAATACAGTTTTGCTAAACTGGAAAAGTTTTAATTGTGTACTATCAAAACTCATTTTTCATATTAGATAATAAGTATAAGTGTTCTGAAATAAACAATTTCTAATAAAAAATTTCATTTTAATTTCTCTATCATTTAATATTTTACCATCGTACTGACAATTCACTATCGAAATGAATAAACTAAAATATTCTATCGAGATGTGACAATCAGTGCACAACTTAGGCATAAATTTACAGACGTAATGGTTTGGGTATTTCTGATAAAAGTTCAACATCTCCTTTATAGAATACTTTGGCAGAATCGACCTTTTGAGAATCGGCGTCTTTTAAAAAAATTATAGATCAAGATCATAGAGAGCGAACTGAAAAAACAGGATAACTCGTAAATCAGTCGCCATCATATCCAATTTCAACAAAATAAATTATTATTAGAAATAATTACGAATTTAAACAAAATTACGAAAAAACCAAAGGGAGTAAAAGAAAATATATTATAAATACAAGACCACACAACAATTACATTAATAAATTGTATTTTATTTATATAATACAATTTAAATTAATATCGCTGATTACATTATTATTATTATTTATAATTCTACTTGGCTAAAATTATTTAATCTCCTCTTTTATTAACTGGAACCAAAAAAATAACTATTTTATTCAAGAGAGTCCGTCCAAATTTACTACAAAATGATTATGAAACAGAACTCAGAAGTGTCTATAAAGGCATTTAAAATGACGCGTCTTCAGAATCACTGATAACACTTAATGGTTATTAATTTAGCCTTATATTTAAAAAAAAACAAAAAAAAATCAAAATGAATAATGATAATAGCGAGATTACAAAAAAGACATACATGACACCACTAATATTTTTTATTTCATTCTTAATACGTTATTATATTATCATTTAGTTTTTTTTCTATTCTAATTCCATTATTCTACCATTTTGATTTTGGTCAGTTTGCTTTAACCATTGTTATGTATAGACGTCCAAATTTTATGATGGATCAATCTACGCCACAAGAACGAGCAGAAATAGTGACAATATTTATTTAAAATAATCGTTCCATTATTGCCACTCAGCGGAAACTGCGTCAATGGTAGCTGTACTTTTGCCCCACCTTGTACAATCATTAAACCTGGCCAGATCTCGATAAAAATTTGAACAATAATTTGTTTATCTGTCCATCATACTGTTTTATTTAAAAGTATGGGGATTTTTATACGAGAACCTGTTTGTTTGCTCCAACACTCCACTCCTCCTTCCACTCCTATTTTTGTGAAAAGAATTTGAATGGACATAGAAAACACTAATTGAATAGAAACTTTTTTCGATGTTCGATGACCTGTGGTCGACGGGAGGATGGGCTCGATGTTAGGTTATGTCAGGGTTATACGGAAGTGTTTAGGAAATATACTAATCAAGAGGAAAGAGACAGAGCCAGACAGACAAAGAGAGACGCCGTCGTGCTCGAAATGAAACCCCATGGTGACAATCTTCTAGCCTTTCCAACCTTAGAATCCAGCGTTAATGTGTTTGTAATGACCTAAAGAATTGTAGTGGTCGCCGCAATGGTTCTTAATGAGCCCCATCTGCAGACTAAATGACGGAGCAGCATCACCATAACTTTCTAAAAGTGTTTCTGGGCCATGGTATCAGATTCCTTCAAATCCTAGAACCAAATTAAAAAATACGAAAACTGCAATTTTGGGCGGTCTTTCATTTTTCATTTTTCATAAATGGAAAACACTTATTAAACACTTTTTTAAAGAAATGTCAAAAATATCGAAGTTAACAGTTGGTTTGGATGTTTAGCAATTGTTTACATTAGTACTTTTCACCAATTTATATCGCTAACCAAAACACATGCAAACACCCAATAAATGGTATTGTTCTTATGGAATAATGGATTGAACTAATTTTTTGTGAGGAAAGCTTTTATGAATGCCCATTAGTGTGAAAAAAACAAGAGTTCTCAGCATATAATTGCACTAACTACCACCTCATTAGAGTAATAAAATGTATAGCTCCTAACCTGTATGAAATTATATAAAAATGCTTTAATTATTTAGCTGATATATTTACGTTTCCGAATCGTTAACGAAACGAACGAACTGTGTCTGAACCATTGCAAATTAACCTAATAATAAAGGTAAAGTAGGAGCCCTTAAATTGAACTTGGAGAAAGGGAAAGGCACTGTTTTCATAAGTAATGAAGAGGGAATTGTCTGGCTCGGAATAGATAGTGACAGTGGGAAACGCTGGGAAACATCAACCGAAAATTTTCAACGTTTTGAGTCGGATAAAGAGATTAATGATCGGAAGGAAAGGAATGGGGTTTGACGGTTTTGAAATTACAACAAACGCTTTACAATGAATATTTGCAAAGCGGTTGTTCTATATGTACCTCTATAAATGTTGATTTCGCTGTAATTTTAACTGTATTTACCAATAATGGTGTATGATCCATTAAGAATATTATTAAATAGCTAAAATTAATTAATACAATGAATTACACTAATCAATTTATAATATATACTCTAATCTATATTCAAATAACATACTTTTAGATGGAATAAAAATTTAGTTTAATTAATTTGTTTTAAATCCTGAACGCTTATCTTGAGTAGTTCCTTCGCGCGCTCTTTGAAGCCTCATTTTAGCAAATTACATTCACTTTGAGTATATCTACAACAACCTATAAAATAATTATTATCAGATAGTTTTTAGAATCCTGACTTTATTTATTGTAAAATTGTCACCGTTTCCTTTTCATTTGTCCATGATTGGTTCCTCATTGGAATTAAGCTTTCATAGTAGCTAATTCTTGTATTACATCATGACGAATCTCTGAGTCATGATCCCAAAATAAAGGTTTGATATAATGTCCGATGTTAAGGTTTCTATGCAGCAACATTCAAATCGGCGACCATTTCACCCCAATAAGCCTTATTATAACTTTTTTCTGACTGAAAATGTCCATTTAAATTTCGGTATTTCTTGAAATAGATGAATTTTGCTCGTTTCCTTTCATATGCAAACTTGTCAAATATCGAGTGATATATTTTATGCCGAGCTATCTTCACCATTACGAGCAATATTTATCTAACAGCGATTTGTATTGCATAGTAAATTATATTTGAGTAAATAAATATAATCTCAGTAAAAGTAGCTTGAATCTGATATAGATCAGGTACAATGAAAACTATTTGTATGAGTATGTGTTGAACTTATATTAATTTATAAAAAAATCGAGAATTACAAAAAAAGATTTATGCCATGAAAGGATTTTCTATTTCTATTTTAGGTTTAAAAGTTTCAATTAAGGCGCACTGTGTTTTAAATAGTATATAAATTATATAAATTACTATAATTTCTGATGCATTGTTTTAATACATATCCAATATGTATTATATCCGAGAGACTCAGTATTAAAACGATCTCATTCAAATGACGAAGTTCCTTTTCCAATACGCTAGATGACTTTTTTGAGAAACTTTATGACAATTCTATGTATTTACTTTAATGGGAATAAAAGTATTCTTGCAAATATAAGGATTAAAAACAATACGTTTGAAATATTTGAATATTAAATGTGCGCTTCAAATCTGCGGTTAGCGTACTGGGCGATTTCTATTTTAATAATTTCGTGTTATAATTATACATTTTAATGTATATCGATGATATGAGTGTCCTTAATGTAATTATACTTCAGTAACAGCTCCAAACAAATAGTATATTTACGTTCTTAGATACAAAAGTGTGTCTAAATATTACAAAGTGCGAACCAGCCAATATAATTTGGATATAGGTAATTTATTTACAGAAATGAGATCAAGCATCTCTTAATTTTTTGATTAAATCTGAAATATAATTAATGTCGTATAGAGGTATCTAACACTGTTAAGTTACCTAATAATACTGTGTATTAACCCCAATAAAATTGTTCTTTTTTCAGTAACCAAATAATATAGAAAATTATACTTAATATAATCTTATACAGGTTTAGTCGTACCAGTGTGTCTGAAATCCAAATTTATTTCTACAAGTTTCGAATACCAGCTATGCAGAAGAAAATGTGCTTCTAACTGAACTCACTGGATATTCACTGTTGTTACTTACTGGCCAAGTATTCTCAAAATACGAAGTAAAATATGAAATAAATCATTAAAATAAATAAATAAATATTAAAATAAGATCTTATCAAGTTTTTGGTATAGTACGATTATGGTAAATATCATGAAGCAGACTTATGTACAGACAATGTATGAACACAAATGTTGTCACTGAAGTCAAGTAAAGTAAAAGAAACTAAACAGATCTCTAATTTAAGAATTCATAGCAAAACCTATTATGTCTAAACATAGATTTTTTAAAGCATTTGATGCTGTATTGTAGTTCCTATGCAAGTATAAGACCATTATTAAAATGCGTTACAAAATTACGCATTTTATTTACCCAAATATCATAATGTAATTTGATATAATAACGGATATGACTTTTCATTCCACAGAGCTGCTAATAGTTTATGAAAATCATACATCCATTTTTAAATATATATAATTTAAACATTTTTTCTAAAGGAAAATACAAACCACTCGTAATTTTTTTATTAAAACTAAAAACTGGCCAAACAGGAAAATGACCACGTACAATCCCAAATACTATGTTAGTGATTAGTTAAAAAACTTTATATATTTTTATCATATGTCAATTTAACAAGCCTTTCCGTCAAACAGTTTAAAATAGATTAAAAGCGTGTCTTTTTCTAATCAATTCGAATCAAATGTATCATAATTAAATTATTAAAAATAAATAATTTTTGAATAAACAAATAATGACTTTAATAAAAAATAATTTCAAATATAACATTACTTTTATTCGTTTCCAAATATACAGTTAAAATAAATTCGAAAAACACGCATGTTAACTTTTATAGAATTTATTTAGAATTAAACAGAGTAAAAGGAACATATTATGTAAGCAATATTTAACTGAATGAATTAATATTGAAATTTCTAATACTAAGATTGCAATATCCTAAGTTTTTGTTATCTTACAAAAGAGGCAATTTTCAACCAATTGAATATGAATCAACCATTTCAAACATAATGTTACCTTAAATCCATAATATACATTCCATAAAAAATATATATATTAATATATATTATAATAATACAAAACCTATATAAATTTAGCTAAAATAAATTATTAAAATGTATATTAAATTCACTACAATTGGACTGGAGTTAGTAGTTCTTCACCTTTTAAACCGCGAATTATATTTTCAGCAGTCCATTTTGCCATAGCTATTCTAGTTTTCTCAGTGGAGCTGGCAATATGAGGTGTTAGAACTATAATAAAAACAGTAAGTATCTCGTAAACAAACTTAATTTAAGTTTTAATTAATTAATTAACTTAATTTTTAATTAACATTAATTAGTGATAACTTACCAGCATTAGGCAACTTAAGCAATTCGTTATCTGGATTAATAGGCTCTGGTGTCATTACATCCAACCCAGCAGCGAAAATTTGATTTGTCTTCAGTGCCTTTATTAAAGCATCCTGATCAACCTTTTATAAAAGAAACAATAATTTATGCATACATTCCCGATTTTTATATACTCACCAATTCCCCTCTGCTAACGTTAACGAAAACACTTGTTTTCTTCATTTTAGCAAAAAAGCTTGCATTGCACATGTGCCTAGTATTGTCATCTAGTGGAGCAGCGACGAATATAAAGTCACTTTCTTTGATTAATATATCCAAGGTGACATATTCAGCTCCTAGTTCTTTACCTATATCGGTAGAACGATTTTATATTATATATATATAATTTCTAATTAAGTATGCAAACATAAATTAGAGAAACAAGGGAAAATTGGAGCCATATATATACACCATTATACTGTTTTAAAAAGTAAGTATTATTGAGTCAGTAATGAGAATTATGTTCGTTTGTAAGGTTTTTTTTTTAATTTAGTCACACTTTAATAAAAAATGAAAATTACAGTCAATATATTATGACTATGTTATTGTAAACAGTTATTAGTTTTGTAAATAGTGGTGCCAATTATGCGAATAATTCCAACACATCTTCCTTATACAATAGAAGTTATTTAGCTAATTTCATTCAAATATATTCATAAATCACAAAAAAAATAATTCTTATCAAAAAAATTGGGCTAGTTTTATTTTCTTTGCTATCATCTTTCTTCATATTTTCGGGTCTCTTCTGTTTTACCAACTACGATTGATCTAGGTGAGATCTACCGCTTAATGTGTTAGGGTTCCGACGGTCTCTACGGTCTTCGACATTAAGCTTGCAAACTAACGAGCAGCCAGCTTTAGAGAGCATACCAGAAGACAACCAGTCTGGTTATTGATGTAACGGAAATTACATTCTTTGTCAGATTTTACCTTCTACCTTTATGTATCTAGTATCTTCAAAAATTGAATTTAACTCTGAAATTACCTCCTCACCAGTACAAATTGTTTGCGCATATCACTTTACAAACACTACAGTGGAATTGGACTAAACATGGACAGTTTGAGTAGCAATACAATGAACAAATTATAATTTTGTATGAGCATACTAGATGTCCCAATAAGAAGAGCACATTTTGGATTACTCGGTCGAATATATTTACTTTGAAATTCTTCCACTGATTTCAGAAAACGTCTTATTTCTTTCAAATGCATGCAATACGATTTACTTCAAAAATCCAGAAATATCATGCTAATACTATATTTCTGCATAAATTTTCGAGCAATTTTGCATAGATATATCGATTTCTACTTAATTATTACAGGACTGCTTATGGGTTACCACAGTGTTAAAATATCCAAAAGAACTATTGTTGATAATGCGCTAACAAAAACTGATTGTCCAGGCCATGTACAGAAAGCTCTAAGCAAATGGAGCATTGTACTAAGACATGGAATGGAATTATGCTGAACGAAAACAAAACCAAAATTATTGTGATGGAAAGGCCAGAACACACAACAAACAAAAATAGAACTAAATATCTTAGAATAGAAATTAAAGGTAAAGAAAGACGAAAAAAGAAACTGATGTCAGAATTTGTAAAGCTATTTCCCAAATACTAAATATATTAACAAAAAAAATATCATCAAATCAAAAATATAAGTATAGAAAATAATATATAGCCAAATACTAGCATTCGACTGCGAGATGAAACAAAATGGTCCAGCGGAAATGAAATGTCTTAGAAGAGTTAGAGGAGTAAGAAAGATGGATAAGATGGGAAACACGGAACTCAAAAGACATATAGAAAGCAGTCAACTCAGTTGGTAAAGCCACTGATAACAAATGGAAGTGATAAGATGAGCTAAGAGAGTTTTAAAGTATACTACACCTACATCTCTTAAGACAACAAACCGAATGACACAGTAAGTTTTGTACGCAAATAATCTCATTTTCCATTTGTATTACATACGCCAACCATGAATAAAGATTGCACATATTCGAGCGCAACTGTAGAAAGAATCTCAAAATTTTAGGTGTTTATTTGTATTGTTAAATTATTTAAAATAATTATTTTATATTAAAACCTAAATCGTTAAACAAGGCTCGCTCAAGTTACAAATATGTAGAAATTAAGGAAATTAAATTATACTGAAAAATAATTTTGTAAGTAATTTTAACAACTTAAAGCACTAAATTTATGTTGTCCATGTTATATCTAAAAAATAAAGTAACATATAGTAATATTTGAAACATGTATTACTAAATACATTTGAAAATGCGAAATTGTATATTTAGACATTATTTTCGGAAGAACTTAATACTTTAATTGAAAAGACACATATATTTTCAATAAGAATAGATAATACAAACCTTCTTTCTTTTCTGAGCGTCCTACATAAATAATTCGTCCTACGTCAAAAGCCTTCATTCGTTTCGCAATAGCTTGCCCAATGCTTCCTAGTCCAATAATGCCAATTGTTGAATCAGCGACATCTTGACCCATCATCCATCTTGGATTGAATTGTTTTGACCAGGTTCCTCTAAAAATCCGAGATTAGTTTAAATAATATCAAGGTAACATAAAACACTATGTACTCTTCCATATGCTTACGGCCTTCAGTGAACCTTCTGGCAGCAGCTAAAGCTAAAAGAATGGCCATGTCGGCTACTGTATTACCCAAGGCTGGTGATGCGTTTCCGAGTTTGATTCCTCTAGCTTTTAGTTCGGAAAGATCGATATGATTGTATCCAGCTGACATAGCTCCCACAACTTTTAATTGTGGCCCTTTAAAATAATTTTATAAAATAAACCTATGCTACTTTATCACTTATCATATTTTCTTCATTATATTACAAGTTAATTATTATGGGAAAATAATCTTATTACTTCATGCTGCCAAATTATATATTATATATATATATATTATATATATATATATGAAAAAATACAGCCGTGGTCATATAACAGGACGTATCAAATATCAATAATAGTAATACCAACAACAAAAGCACCAAAGAGAATTTTTGCAGCGAAGAAATAAAAACCTTACCTTAAAGAATCAATAAAGTCATCGTTATAATCCAAGCGAATAAAAGAAATACAACTGTAGTAAGGAAAAGTATAAAAGTCAAAATTTAAGAAAAATTCAATCAAGAAAGAGCAAGAAAGACAACTTATTCTTAGGAGGGAATCCTACTGAAACCAACTGTAAGCTCCATCCGATCAACATGGCAACATCTACCTAGATTGAAAAATTAAAGTCCTTTCATCGAAAGCATAGAAAATATTACTGTAGAACCTGAAGATTTGCTAGTCAGCTTTTGCCATGGTATCACTCTTTACCAACGTACCTATAAGAAGAGGCCATACACAACATACAGAATACAATATATCGGAGGAGACAATAAACCTGAAAAAACATTATTTCAATAACACCCACATCATGTTCAAATATAAACCGGATAGGTTCACTACTATCCCTTGTCACAGCGAACCTGTGTAGGGAAACTTTAGTGGTGGCAGATATAAATACAGCAAACCACAAACATCTCTAATGGCGTAGATATATGGACCATATTTCCGTTATTTTCTGTTGTACATATATTTTTATGTATTTATACTATATATTTCCCAAATAAAAATAAAACTAATCTACTTAAGCTAGAGTTAAGAATACTAAACAAGTTGGTGTGGTTTGGTATAAAAGTTTTGAGGGTTTGGTTACAGAATATTTTCTGGCTAACCAGTACAGTTGCTTAACTTTGAGTGGAATCTACTCTGCTTTTAGACTAACATAATTTTTCCAGTTTAACATATCATCGAGATATATTAGTATTTGGCTGATTCTGCTTAAGGAATCGGGCATCCGTCAAGTGATGAAATTAGGTTTTTGTTATTTCGCCGCTACGCAAAATTAACTTGGATTATTCGGAATATTCATTGTTATTAACAGATCTTAAATCTATCTCAGTAGCTAAAATTTGTGCCTATCCAGAAAACTAACAACTAATAAACGAGGTTATCGAAGAATATGCTACTCAGTATATGCTACTAATCGAAGTAATCAAGGCAATGTTGTAAGATAATTACATGCAATGGTAGATCACAAGTATCAAAAATATAAAGTAAAATAATGTCTTCGTAGCAAAAGAAATTGTTTTATTCTATTATTTGCTCATTTTAATTAACATATAGAAAAGATGCAATGATCAAACAAGAGAGTAATTATTTTCCATTTTACACTCACATATCCCAAACAGACATTTTTTTTCCTTTTGTTTCTCCAGTCAATATAAAAATATTGAAACACGTACCTTTTTATAAATTTTTATCACGTATAGTTTTTCACAACGAAAAAGAAATCGTGCAATAAGGGGTTAACATTGTTTATTTTGAGCAACTATTGTTAAGGTTAAATAAAAATGTCTAAGCATGTGCATATGTTTAGAGTAAGAGATAAAAATAAATCAGATAATGAGCAGACAATTAGAAATAAATTTGTTAAAGATGATAAATTAGCTATTTTAGAACAAAGTGCAGTAATTATATTAGATATTAAATATTATATTATAAATCCAAAGATCAACGTATTCTATTGGCAAGTAAAAATTACTTTTACCAGATTGACCAGCTAGAACCAAATGGTCTTTGGCTGATGTCGCTTCGGGTTCGGGGTATGATTGTTTTACGGGCGACAGCGACCCCGGGTTACGACTGCGACTGTCGTAGTTTGTTTACTACTGGGGTTTGTGGATGGATAGGGATTTTATCAAGGTGTTGTCGTGTTCTGAGATTCCTATGGAGAAGCTCACACTCTGCATGTTTATGAAATTTTTCACAAACGGAATGCCTGATTCGAGGCGTGTATTGACGTCCCTTATAAACCATGGGGCTTTGAGTAACGCGCGGACTTTTTTGGATTGGAACACTTGTAGTAGTTTAGTTTCTCTCTTCGAGACATACCCCTACCACCCCTGTACTCCGTCGAGGCAGACTGGACAAAGTAACATTTTATACAACGTCGCTTTCTGTGGGATTGGAAGATTGCTTTTTCTGCAGAGTAGTGGAAGTAGTAGGCTGTACACCCCATTTCCTTTGCAAATGACGTGATGTATTTGGGTTGACCATTGGAATCTGCAGTCGAACTCGAGACGAAGAGTAGGTGAAAGAATAGCCTAAGTTTTGCTTGGGTCTATCTGTAGCCGCCAGAATTTGTACCACGCTATCGCTTGGTTCAGCTATACTTGGAGTCTGTTACGTATATTGGAAAGTAATTATATTATATATATTTATAGCATGACTAAAACTGGATAATTGAAGAAATCCGTGTATTGTTTGATGACGTGGTATGTTTACATTGTAAAGGGTTCAGTTATATTAAAATAAGATTGGACTGGCAGATCCATTTCTGCCGCCAAGATTTTACGTTAATATAAAATAGTATATTTTTATTGTTTTAAATTTGACGCATTTCATAATTGACGTAGTCGGTAGGATTCCAAAGATATCGTAATTAAATTTATCTATTGAAATTTGGACAGAAGTTTGCAGTCCAGGGTGTAAGAGCACCAAAGGCAGATTACTTCACAGATGCTCGACTGTATAAATGGGAAAACATCAACGGTATCTTTCAGTAGTTTCTTCAAGAGGGATAATATAGCACAACTAATACGACACTGAGTATTCTAAGCAACCGGTATGGTGTCTGGTGGGCTAATCTGTAAACACATATATTATAAGAGTTTTATTTATATTGGAATAACGTTGGGACGGACACTGTCATTTATGTAGTCTGCAAAAGTGTGTTATAGTTTACAAAAATGTGTTTCATTTTTATTATTTACATCACGTTAGAGAAAAAGCAGAGCATATCAAACTCAAAATAAAATAACTGTACTGGTTAGGTGGAAGATACTCCCAACCTAATATGAGCGAGATTAGTTTATTTTAGTCTGTTATAAAGCCTATTTAGACTTATGGGTTTAAATTATTGCACTACAACATAAAACCAACTTATAATCCAATAATAATAAAACAAGGTTCTTCAACTAATTACTAATGCTTATCGCTATGTAACCAAAGAACTCAACGATGACGCCGAAGTCAAATAGATTTACGAAGTTATCCAATAACTCGCTTTATAACGATCAAATAATATTACTAAATCACAGCAATGTAGAAGCAATACAACCACAGCACAACACGCAGGAAATCAGAAGATTGAACCGCACTAAATCAAATGAACTTGCGTAGTGTGCAAGTATGTAGATTTAACTTTAGCTAAGTACAGTACATGATACTGATTCAGTTTCAACTGCTTAATAGCAATAAATTTTATACCTAATTTAAGATGTAATTAATTACAAAAATTGTATTACATTAAATATTCGTTATTGTTTTCCGACTTTTTTCCTTTATTGTCCTCACTATATACATGTATAGCTACTCTATTAAGGTACTGAAATTGCAGAAACTGTTATTATAACAATTGTTAATAATGTCAAAGTAAATCAAATGTACACGTGTATTTTGTTGAAATACCCATGAATCTTCTTAATTTTTTTGTAAATGTTGCTTGCGTAATATCTCTAATATTTCTAACTATTCTTACCGGCTGCATCTAAAACTTCTTTGTCTAGTTTTATACGTCCAGGCCACAGCAAGGCATCGGCCCCTTTTATGCCCTCTAAGATGGATTTCTTGTCGAAGCCTGCTGTGGTAACAACGGTGGCACTAAAATTACATAACATTATATTAAAAATTTTAACATGAATCAATAAAAATTATAGTCGGTCATTCTAAGTTTAGGGGTACTTTCAATGTCCACGACAAAAAATAAAATTATCTATCTCTAAATACTCACCATCTTCTTTATGGCCGCTTAAATTAATTGCTCAAAAGTACTTAATTTAGTAACAATAGTACGTTAAACACGAGAAACGTATCTCTGGTCTATTTCCTAACATATTTTATTCAAGTATCAGTAATTTGAAATACATAGAAATCTAATCAGCTATCATAATGTTTCATTTTAAAAACTATTATAAATAACTTAATGTAATCTAACCAATAAAGATGCATAATATTTAGTTTTCATAAAAAATCTTTACATTTGTCCCACATTTTTTGTCACCACTGGATTTTTGTTTCCCTTTAAAAACGCGTTTGTTAACAATTTTGCAGGAAGCCATGACCTTGAACAGCATTCTTTGGCGTTAAGTTAGCAGCAAAAGCCGCGCAAGCTAGCCGCTCGGTCATTTTGTCAATTATTTCAGTTACATAATATGGCATATACAGTTATGAATTTGTAAATGCAATATCTCCACTGGTCAGTTTTTTTTATTTTAACGTTATTTGTTCATAGATTCTTATATTTATTTGTAAATTACGTACGTACAGAAAATACTCTTATAATTACTTCTATTTTCTAGCAAAGGAAATATCTCTCGCTGTAACGTAAGATGCCAGTGCAAGTATTTTCCAGGACAGATATGCAATATAATCATTTTTATTGTTAACACATTAACAGACGTTGCAAAATTTTGTTAATATGCATTTTTACTTTATTAACTACAATTTAAAAGTTTGGCAACGCTGGTGGATTGGTACCATGCAATTCCCGGCTATAAAAAACCATCATGACGATGTCTCGCTCTCTTTTCTTCTCTCTACCCTCTTGTAACAGAAATTGAGTATGCAAACAGTGATAGTCTATACCAAAAAATTTAGAAAAGAGGAAAAAAGTCCATGTTTCTGCACTTTAATCGATAATTTATCGCACTCACCTCCGCCGATTTGGGTCCATTTACAGCCAATACTTGATAGTTTCCCGGCTACGGCCAGTAATTTACATTTCGTAAGAGATGTTATAAGCGATAAAATTTTGTTTAAGGTATTGGCAACAATGTTACAGGCGTTTTGTCCTAATACGTTTAATTTGACATAGTATTGAAACAAGGCCAACCACGGAAAGGGAACTCCAGATGGTATGGCTGGAACTAGTAAAAGAACCGCAGATGGTTGCAAGTGGCACAAATATTTTGTAGTTGGAACAGTTATCCCAGGCACGAAGAAGTGTCGGAAAGTCATATTTTTGACCCTTAATGATGTAGACATTTCGGACAAACAAGCAAAACTCGCATCAGGAGAGAGTATAAAAATATTTATAACATTATTATTATTATGTTACTAACGGCTGTTTGAAAATTCTGATTGATAATTTTATAGTGAGTAATTAAAGTTGATTCTTAATTAATACTCCGTTTTCATTCAAAAGCAACGTTAAAATCCCTCCCCTGTTCATAAAGTATCTCACCTAATAAAACAAGATAAAGTTAATAAATCGACTAGCTACCTTAAAGGTATGCACAATTGAGCTGTTCCATTAAAAATAATATGTAACCAGATTAAAATTCTAACATGTATGTCGTGCCGTTTTTTTAACAAGTCTTCTGAACTTAGAATGGCCTATATATCAGTAAAATCTAGACCATCTTATAATAATATATCTTTATTACAAATAGTAGTTAACACAAAAATTTAAATTTTCATAAAAATAATGAAGTAACATAATAATATTGTACTTACACATTTTGCAACATATCATGTGCAATTTTAGGTATCTGTGGATTAGCAACAAAAACCCTTGGCAAACTCATTTTACTGTATGTTGATTTTACCTAAACCGCCAAAATATCACTATCTGCAACAAAAATATATGAGCGCAACTTTAAATAGCACAACACTAGACTAATTATATCTAATCTATTCTACTCAGTGAAGTGAATATCAATTCAAATATCGAATGAAAAACAATATAATTACTATAGACTTATCTCAATGAAATGTTATATAATATTAAGCAAACGTTGAATATTATTGCAACATACACGAAATGCCTAATAATGAAAAAATTGTGTTGTCTCCTATTTTATTTAAGTGGCTGATAGAGTACGCAATAAACATAAAACCTTTTTGTCGTGATTATTTCCATTATTTTTATATTTACACGAGTTTTTATATAATATAGCTTACATTCATGTGACTTAATGGAAGTTTAACAGATCACGCCTTTTTAACCGCTATGATTACTTTGCCATTTCTATAATGAACCCAGTGTACTTGAATTTATATCACCTTATAAACATGTTTCATCCACAACAATAACCGGATATAACTTTCATTTACTTGGCAAATACTACCGCCAATGGACTTACAAACACCTTTAAAATTTTTATTTTAAATAATGTTTTAGATATTCAATTTTCATTGCATAAAAGTGAATTATTTTCTCAAACTATTTTAAATATTCTTCTGTACAAAACGAACATAAAAAAAGTTGTTTGAGGAAATTTGGAACCCGCAGAATCGGTTATTAAAAAGTTTGAGGTATTTATAAAATCTCGAAAACGTCTTAGGGTAATTTGACGTGTTCTAATGTAGCTTTTTATTATGAAGCATCTATGTTCTCTGGTAAAATTGACTAAAATGCGGTGTTGTCGCTTGTATTTTTAGTGGGGTCTGCCACTCTTGCGGACACTCAACAACAAAAACAATTGACAAAATGTTTGATCCTTTTGGTCAAGCTGTTATGGGCAAATATAATGTATCTTAACATATCCAATGGACGTTGAAACTTCATAATAGTTGATTACTGAAGAAGCCAGGTTCATAATCACTAACTTTTTATTTTGTTGATTTTACTGTGTTGCTGCCCAACCTTAGATTCATCTTTCACTTAAGTTTTGTTCAAATTGTTGAGTATTCCAGTATCCTATTTTTAATTTCATTCCATTCTATTTATTCCACATATCATTTTCTATTTAATTATTTATCTATTTATATTTACCTATTTTTTCCTCTATTTTATTATTATGGAAAATATACGATTTCACTATAAAATATCAATTATAACTATTTTATAATTTTATAATCAGAAACTGATGCCAAATTAATCAAAGTAACTGATGTGTAATTATTAATTATTGATAATTGTAAGCACACAAAAAAGCCACCAAAAGTAGTCCCTGCCGACTCTTGGTGGCAGCGTATCTAGCCTTCAGCTTTTTCTCTTTTCCATACTGCACGTTCATCATAGCCGAAGTTAGAAGTAACTGCACAATGGCAAGAGTATTGGCCTAGCGAGGCCTAGTAAATCTAACGGCAGGATCTGGTGCGTCTACTGCCCTTGATGTCACTGCTCGTCCATTATTGTTAGTGTTAGGGTAGAAGCTATTACGTCGCGTGTTACCTCCTCTTCGTACCGCATGCATATGTGATACTTCGCCCTAGGATGTTTATCATTACTATCCATTGTCTGTTATGATTGTTCGGCCATTGCTATTGACTATTCTATAACAAGATTGTTATTATCATGGCCAATATGTCATTGTTATTGGTTCATATCAATGTCAATGTCTGTTATTAATATTATCAATAACATCCACTATCAGTACCATTGCTACAATTAATTGACGATACAATTATTGATCGGTGTTATTATCTGGCAGTACTATAATCAAATAACACAATTAATTACCGAAACCATTGCTAGCCATAATATTAACTGTTTTTTAATCCGACCCTTGTCATTGAACATTGGTTACTTAGGCACATCTTCATTTTGGTTTTCACCTCGGGATCAAGATCTCGCACGCTTAGAATGTAATTATTTTGATATATATTTTAGATGTTAAAGATGTAAAAATGTTTAATTTAAATATGAAATTTATTTTATGCCCTGAGCTTCAATTTAGCCCTGCAATAATTTAACGCAATCAACCAGCTTCCTTATAATGGAAAATCTGTAACATAATGAGGATATTCCGTAACTATTACTTTCTTTTGTCTGTCTTCAACTTCTGTATAGGACGGTTATCATGATGAAAAATAATTGCCTTTCTTGACATTTTACAAAAAATATTTCTTTTACACTATTGTATTACAAACAGAATTTTGTTGTTGAACACTGATCTCGTTTTCGAAGATCAAATCTTCAGTTAAGTAGCTACGGGTAATTAAACGGTTTGCGGAAAAACAAGTGCGATTGCATCAACATAAGAACTTAGTACTTAGTTAAGTACTACTCTACAAAAGTGGACTTACTCATAACTTCAAGCGATAAAAGCGGTTTAAACTAGTATAGCTAATAAATAGCGTTGGGAAGTAACGACTAAAAACAGTCGAAAGAGTCGATAGTCAAATATTAGTAATAGTATGGTAATAGTATGGTAATAGTATGGTAATAGTATGGTAATAGTATGGTAATAGTATGGTAATAGTATGGTAATAGTATGGTAATAGTATGGTAATAGTATGGTAATAGTATGGTAATAGTATGGTAATAGTATAGTGACCACTAGCTAACCTAGCTGTTATAAGCTACCAAAATATTAATAACATACAGAAATTCATTGGCAAATTAATGATGATGATAATGATGAATAAAATACATCTCAAAACAGAAATGTATGCAAATATTATAATTAGTATAATATTTACATACGTAAATTAAAATTAATGTTAATTAATTAACATAAATCACGCATTTTTAGCTATAATATGCTATAAAATTCCTTTTTTATTAATATTTCAAACCAAAAAATTTTATATACTTCAAATTAAGAAGTAATTACATTATCTAATACCAAGTAAGTGCAATTTAAAACATAATTCCTTTGAAACGAAAGATATCGATTTAAGTAGAATTATATTATTTATTAGATTACAATGTTATTATTGGATATTGTTGACTCGGAGAATCATTTTAGAACTGAATCCAGAAACTGAATTAAATATATTGCCTAAATAAATTACAATAGTTATAAATGTTGCCATATTGTAAATAATTCCATTGTATCATTCTCATAGAAGCCTTTATATTGTGGGACACCAGCAAAATAGTTCGCCCTGGACAGGACTAAGTATAATCACTTAGTGCCATAACCAAACTATAAGGTGGATGCATAAAAAACTTCAAACCAAGCATCTGGGGCTTTTGGCGAGTCGATTTTGCTGTACGAGGCATGGAGCTAATTCGGTGCAGCACAGCTTCAGTCCTAGTGGCCTCAGTTGTGCACATGCACGTTAATAGTTGGCATTAAGAGTTAGTCTTGGAGGTATATGGAGATACGAGAGAGAAAAGAAATATATAACGAATCACATATTCCTTTAAATTCCATCGCCAGTTAATATCCGCCTCATAAATGGATCAATTTTATTGCCATTTAGAAGAGCTTCACATATGGATACTCGGTTTAACTCATCTGACACTTGTACATCCGGCTTATTTTTGTATCCTACCTTTTCCAAATGATTTCAATCGAATTTTTCTACAATATTAAGGTTGTTGGCAATAGAAACAGAAAATATGGTGTTCGTACTCGAGCCATTTCGTCTCTTTGGACATTTTGGCTTCTTTGTGCTATCGAGACTACAAGAACAGAATCGACGATACCTAAACTATGCTTGATTGGCTGTTATAGTGTCAGAGTAATAAAAACTATTAATACATTCAATCGTCTGTCTAGCACTTTTACGTTTGCTGACGAAAAATTGTAAAATATAACGTATTTTTTATCTTCTGGTCAACATCTTTGTGGTAAGTTCAAACAAAACCGAGTCAATTATTTATAAAATAATATTACAAAAAGTTTTTTCATTGTCATTTTTCATGTCAAACAAGTATCAGCTCTGGAAAATAACATATTTTTTACTAGATTTAATATTTCTATAAATGTTTGTAATTTTAATTACTTATTAAATATTATATAGAAAAAGATAATATATATATCAACTAGTTGTTAGCATCATTTAACATACAACCAATCTCTTATATTTCTGGATATTTTCCCATTAATGAATATAAAATACATTTATAATACCCATATAAAAAACTATTACATCGAATTGGTTGTCGATATATTGATTGATGTATTAACGTATGATTGAACAAGGTAGTTAGGTAGGTAGTTTAGTAAGTATTTCAATTTTAAATCAAGAACGGAAAGAAAATTGTGATGAAATATGCTGATGGCAATGCTGATTCTAATTCTAATCAATTGTCTTTCCTTGATACTCTTGGTGGAGAATATTTTTGTTCAATCTGCTGCTTGCTAATAATAATAGTAAAAAAATATTGGTGTTGCTGTTGTTTCATTAGGGTTTCGCTAACTCAGCTTTTAAACAACCTATTGCTTTGAATCAATCTAAAAAAATTATACATCTGCAAGTAACCTTGGGCATATAATGTCAAGCGATTCTAACATTTTTAAAAATTACATTAGCCGACAGAAAAATGTTGAGTATTTATGTCCAACTGTTCAATCTATTTTCCTGTTCAATTCTGTATAATATCCTCAGGTCCTATTGTTCGAATTATTATAATATAACATAGTAAAAGGAAATACATTTTACATTTGGAATATATCTAAAGCTTCATATTTTAAAATATAAGGAAATATAACTCTATATTATATGATAATATACCCAATATTTTAAGATATAATTTTAAATAATTTGCAAACATCGGAAATAGCCAATCCAAATTAAATTAATTAACAAAAGTAAATTATGAACGGCAACAAGTGAATGGGTTGAGGAATATAATTTTTTTCAATACCTGAACATATAACCATAATAATAAGAACATATAATATATAAAATGTTACCATTGTAATAATGTTCATTATATATCTTCAATGTTTTCAATGTCATGTCATTTCGGTTGATATTTTATCATTTAAATTAGTTTTCCTTCATTATTATTTGCATTTTTTGTTAATATTTAAGTAAATCTATAATTTGTTATATCATTTTATGTTTTTAATGGACGTGATGACGTAAAGTCTATTTTGATGTCCGGCTAATATATTTTCTTCCAAATTGTTAAAATGAAAGGTGCTTTATAATCTGCCACTGTTCGTACTATTGTACGATGACATATTAATAACTGACGAATTAAGAAAATTTATTGTTTGTCACACTTCCAACAATTGGAACGGGTTTCGATGCTTGGCTTAAATTCTATCTGATGCCTCTTATGAGACCGAATATATTTACTTCCACGATATGTGTAAGCTTAGCACGTATGGATCGATTTCTGAAAAAAATATAGGCGGTGGATTATTCCATTATCATTTTGAAATATATCAGGACTTCATAGGCTTCCATTAGAGACATAATAAATGCTGTAAAAAGATTAAGGTTTACGAAAAACTTTAGTCATGGTCATTTCGATACTTTAACATAATATTAGCGAATACATATCTGGTGGTAATTGTTATGATAATTTTGGAAATGAAAATGAAAATGTCATATCATTTTAACTCAATCTGAACATAGATCAATTTATTAATGTGCTTCATTAAGATTAAATCTATATAATCAAGAGAGTGTAGCGCAAAAAAATAAGCTGCTTCAAAGTATACGCAAAGTTATCTTTGTTATGCTAAAAATATAACGCAACTATTAACTTTTATGGTTTTGAATTTTATTGAGTTAGTCAAAATCTCATTTTCAATATTCATTATTTTTGTTCCTTGAAAAAATATTTATCCGAAGTCCATCAAATATATTTCGAAATTTTAACGCACAGATGTTTCACTGGGTTTTTGGGGCTAATCTGTATATTGTCGAAAAAAAATAGAATTTCGCATGAAGGGACATTCTCGACATTCAGACGTAATGTCGATTGAAGTTCCGCGTATATGGTCTACGACTTTGTATAACTGCTGTAAAATTCCGATAACCCAACAAAAAAAGAAACAATACTAAGAACGTTTTCCGATGACATGGACATTATGACAAAAGACATACCTCTTCTAAGAGATATAAATACACTATAAATGACACTCTGTAAATTACAACTTAATAGCTCAAAATCTGAATTTTATTTGTCGGGTACTTCAACACTGTTAATACTGTAGCGACCTTGAGGCATGTCGAATTTTACATAGTGGAATAACAGTCTACAAAATACCCAGAAATATAATCCCAAATGTTGAACGCGGGCGGGGGGCCAGCAGCGCCAGCTAGAACCCGATAACGAATAGCTGACAACCCCGAGACGTGTATCTGGGAGGTTATTGAAGGGTATTTTCAATGATTCAGTACTCGACTATAGTTTGGTTTAGACATGCCACCATCGACTGGCCAAGTCTCGTCTCCAGGTAACACCCTTGCCAGCCTTTTTTTATCATTTGTATTATTACATTTTTATATTACTTCAATAAATAACTGTTTTTCAATGAAACACTGTTTCATTTCGTTTTACCTCTATTCACCGAGCCACATCATTTACCAAAAAATACCTTGGAACTTGGATGTTAATACCTAGATGAAAACACTGGTGAGAAAAAATTGCTTTACAGAAAACAAACACACTTTAATTACATTCTTTTTTACACGGCTGAAAGGTAAGAGTTCAATCCAGATCATCGTAGGGTTCATGAGGGTTATAAAAATAAAATCAATTAAAATCAAATTATATACTGTGTCAAATGGCGATCCAACAGTGTTTGTCAATCATGCGGTGAGAGATATATGCCCCTAGCCGGCTCTCTTGCATCTGCTAGAAGAAAATAATTCGTTAAGAAGGGAATTCGACTGGACAGCTCATACCAATTCTCCAAGTTATTGTGCTTCGTGAATTTGACGCACATTTTTAAGCTGAAGTACGTCCTGTATCAACGAATTAAGTTATAGGTACACAAAACAACATAACGGCCATGTTTTTCAGTGTTAGAATGTTGACCAGTCACCGATATGTATTAAATATGCGGAAAAAACACACCAGGAAAACCAAAAATGAAAATTAAATCACTCCATAATGCAACAACTGCTGTAGGTCATACCCCGCAAACGACACAGGATCCAAGGCAAGGTCAATTAGGAAGAATTCAAAGTAAACATCGCAAAGACAATTCAGTTTCATATACCACTGCCTCAATGCCCGCTTCTACAACATAATTACTGTGCCACACACACTAATCCTAAACTGGTTTCGAATATTCAATCCCATACCTCATACACATCCAGAGCTCCCCCCCTCCGCACCTCGCCAATCAATGACAGAAACCTACTCACTATTATAAGATCTAACGGCTGCAATTTATGCCCTCATTCGACTCCAAACCTCACAAAACACAAAATAATGCATTCAAACTCATGTTCAATAAATATTAATTTTGAGACCGCCCACTGCGTACGGAGTGAAAACGTATCCACACATTGATGTCGCCAAACATCCACGTGGCGCTCATACAGGAAATTTCTAAAACCATCAATCCGCTTCTCAGTTGCCCAAATTACAAAGTCTACTCTCTTAGGTGAGAAACTTTTAAAATTTACAAGGAGCCCTCGTTATCAACTTCACCAATACCTTAGACTTCTCAGACAGTCTCACCATTCCTAACAAGCCTACCCACTACCCTAATCAAAGAAATACCTCATATATCATTGATTTCCTAATAAATAACGAGGTAAACCATCCAGTTAAACTATCAGCTCTCCACTGACTGGATTCGGACCATCACTCGCTGTTACTAACTGTTGTCTCCATTTTAGTCAATCAAAGGAAAGGGCTAGTGGAAATTGTGTCTGGATATATTACTAAAACTGGGTCCTATTTCCAGATTGAACCACGAATACCAAATTGAAGAAGCAATATATCTAAGCTTACTAGTGATATCCAAAATGCATAGTCCCTATAACCAAATACATCGAGAAACAGGGGTTCCAATGTTCTCTGAATTTGCAAACGTATTCCCCAAAAGATTCACAAAGGAAACTTAGAACATCACCAATACATGAATTCGCTCCATTCCGACTCTGCTACACCGGTCATGTTACACCACTGTGAATTATATATTTCCGAGTCATCGTATCCATAGTTAAAAAGCCATTAAGCCATCATTAAGCCAGGGATTCCTACAACAGTCCCGATTCAAAATGGTAAGTTACACACCACAAGCAAAAACAAGACTAAAAAAATCTTATTATGTGTTAAATTTGTATGAAAAAAGTCTCAAAGAGCCAATTCAGTGTGAGAAGTTAGAGTTATGACCCTAAAATACTAGTTTTCTCAAACGAATAACTTCACACAAACACCAAATAAAGTTCAAATAAAATGCTTTAAAATTTAACTCATTAAACTAGCGTTAGAAACTATCGACTGAAAAGAGTCGAAACAGTTGATAGTCGCAAAACAGTCGAAACAGTCGATAGTTAAAAAACAAAGTAAAAAAATAGTAATTACTAATATCAATCAAATGCACGATTCGACTGTTTTTTCCATTCGTGATATCAGAGGAAGATGTACGAATACCTTCCTGTACAAATTGTGAAAGACGAAAGGACGGAGATAATTGCTTCAAGCAGTATATTTTAATTGTGATAATTTTTTCCAGCCATAACATGAGCGATAGGGAGCTCTCTATGTATTCCTCTCATACTAATTTTTTTAAAAATTGAGGAAAAAAATACTGACTACTATCACTATGCAATGAATAATTTCATTTTAAATGAAGCAGAATTCCTTTTATTTTTTATGTTCTGTGGATATATAAAAAAGAATGGATGACCCCCAAATATTTTATCGTTTTTTAATATTATGTTATTTCCTATTTTTAAATTACACACTGTAATAATTATAGATAACATAATAGAATTTAAACAAAACCTAAAATCTAAAGATGTACAATAACCATAAATACTAAAAAGAAATTAAATATAACATATAGCTAATTATAGAAAAAAACGAATCCATGACCTAGTCACTAAGTATGCTCAGCTTTTCTCCCGTAATACCATTTCTTTGGTCGTTAATAATTTGGCCAGATTTTGACAAAAACCCATTCCGAGGCGAAATACGTTGCGGGTATAACATAATATTTTAAATGTAACTGATATACTTCAAGTAATATCATTTTGTGAGCCCTCCAAAAATCTAATGGGGTTTTTAAGCTCCCAATAATATATAATCCATCCAATAATACTACCTGGTGTAATTATTTCTTTCATTCTAGCTAGTTCTTTTATCAAAATATCTTCAGATGTAATATATACTTCGTTAGTATTTGTGTCATGAATTTCGATGATTCGTGGTTTTAGGATTTGTTATAATGGAGTTATAATGGAAGATATTTTTTTTATGATAATTTCTTCTATCGCCTCAGAATTATTTGTAATACCAAATACTGCTTTTTTTAAATCAAGTATCTAAAAATATGGATTGTCTTTTATTGATGACAATTGCAGATAGCAGAAGTTGAGGATTCTTTTTCAAAATATTCTCAAACCATACAACCTTTCGCTGAATGCATCATTCTACTGAACAGTTATAAAATAATAAAAATAGATCATAAAAAATATATCTCTGTCTTATCTGCTGATAAAATAAATCAGAAAGTGTAGCGACCATCATTATTTTCTTGTATTTTTTAATAGTCAAGAGATTAAATTGTTGATTGTTAAAGAAGAGTTTTCCTATCAAAAAATGTATTTATTAGAATTATTTAGTATAAATATTCAATAAATTCAAAAGTCTTGAACACAAATCGAAGGTGCTAGATGCAAACGAAAAAGTCAATAAAAAAAATATTACCTATTATTGCCATAAAACTGTCAAAAGTATTTTAGTATTTATCATTAAAAATTGTAATCTGTTTGCCAAATTACATTAATAATCTTGAAAAATAGCAGAAATCAAAAATGCTGCTATATTAATATACGATCATAAAACTATATATATTACATATAAATCTATGTATATAAGCATAAATTCGGCAGATTTTTCTCAAGGTCACGACGACAGAGCCAGACTGATAAAATGAATCGAATGAAACTAGTAGAAAGGAAAATAGCAACTAAAAGTACACGACTAAAACAGTCGATAGTAAATAGTAATAAAATCAGTCGATCCGAAAATGCGACTCAAAAATGTCTACTGAAATACTCACTAGCAAAACGCAGTAAAATCAATAGAACCCAAAATAGCAACTGAAACAGCGGATACTAAAAAGTAATCAATTACTAAACATAGTCGATAGTCAAATCCTGTCGATAGGTCCGAACACAACTTTAAACTAAGTTTACTCTTAATAAACTTGTAAAAACATGGATCACTTTTTATGGTCGTATTATATAAATACGTAAACAACATAATTTATATGCATTTGTCAGCAAAGTCGAGAACACCCAATATATAAGCTGAGCAAAACATAAAAACACTCCAAGGGAACATGAAACTCCCAGCCACTCCATTGGCAATCGCTACTTACCGTAGAACCTTATTTAACTTTAAAATATTGGCGATAAATCAGCTTCGTAAACAACTCTCGAATATATCCTTCCCTTAAAAAGGCCAGAGAGCAAATTTATGTAGTGCTCCGTGTGGATGCGGTTCCTAAATTGGGAATAACTTAGCAGCGGCAAAAACAAGATTAATGTGCTTTCTTAAATGACCAGAACAAACGTTTTGCCAGGACTGGGCCTGGATGCGGCGGCAATTTAAAGACCATTTGCATTGTGCCAGATTCTGGACGTTACACGCAATCCAATTAGGTAGATTTTTAATAGATGAGGTAGTTTAACGTGGTGTTTTCTAATAAAAAGCCCATTAGCTAGCAGTATTGCTCTTGTAGTTACATCAAATTAATAAGCTTATTATTTAAATAGATAACTGATCATATAATAAATTTAGGGTTAATATCATGATTATTTATTACAGTATATAATGGTTAGCATTAAATATCAATGAAAATATTATATGACGCAAATAATCCTACTATAAAGGATAAAATTAAATTACGAAAAATATTTTGAGAGATTGTAATATTTCAGAAATACTGTATTTTTATTACTTTTTTGTTGTTGTTCCCTTCTTTCTAATCTCTTCAAACATAAACGTCTGAAATCTCTGTCTCATTAATTACTAAAATATCTGAAGGACCTTTGAGAATTTGGAAGGAGTCCAATAAGTTTTACAATTAATTCAAACATTTTTGGCACCCCAGACTGGTTATTGATATTGAAATCATTACTGTTAAATAATTGAAGTCAAAATTAATAATTGATATACGACGCAACATCATCACCATAATATATAAAAATGTTATATGGTCTTCAACAGAAGATTGTCTCAAATCGAACAACCGTCCGGTCACTGACCAAACTGTCATCATTCGTTCAATTACCTATAGCGTGGCAGATGTGCAGTCATTAGTGTAATGAATAAAAAAATATTTCTGTGAAAACTGGCTATGTGGCATATGAAATAGCTATAGAGACACACTTTAGAGTCGTCATAGAAATAACAATAGCGTAATGCCAAACCAATTGATATTTATGTCCCTTCCCCTTCTCATGCCGTATGAAAAGAAAGAAACGTGTTCAATTGAAATTCTACAATCGTAGTGAACGGACTATAAAATATACACTGAAAGTGAAAAGAAAATATACAAAATTAATATTAATTATTAATATTATTAATATATTAAAATATATTAATATAATAATATATTAATAAAAAATTTGTATTTAATCTAAATACAATGGCTGATTCATCGAGTTTTAGAGAGTAAGGAGAGATTTAATTGTTTTATTTTCAAGTAAATTATTTATTTTATGTTTTCAATATTAAAGAAAATAGTAGTAAATACATTTTAAATTGTTTACAATAGAGTCACCCGCTCTCAAAGTAATAAGAATTTGGAGAAAACATTCGAAGCAGAAGAATCTGATGATGACTGCGTGTTGGATAGTAGTGATGATGAATATTTTCAAACAGAATACCTGACAATTGACGATCAACTTTATCCATACCGAGGTCGAACTAGATTCACTCAGTACATTCCGTCAAAGCCAGCTAAATATGGAATTAAAGTATGGTGGATATATGATGCTGAAAATTCGTATCAACTTACTGGACAGCTCTACACTGGAAAATCGAAAGATGGTCGTGAGAAGAACGTTGATGAAACAGTACAACAGTATACGTCAAAGACTTGGTGGCACCGTATAGAGGATCCGGTAGAAACATTACAATGGATAATTTCTTCACTACCTTTCCACTGGCAAAATTTTTACTATCTTGCAACTTGACAATTGTTGGTACCTTGAAGAAAAATAAAGCATACATTCCACCAGCAATGGCTGTATCAAAAACGTGAGAAGTATTATCCACTGTGTTTGGCTTTCATGAAAAAGTTACCCTATGTAGTTATGTGCCAAAAAAACAAAGTAGTAATTAAGCTATCATCAATGCATCATGAAGCTAAAATTAGTGATAGTGTAAAGAAAAAACCCGAAATTATTGAGTTTTATAACTGGTCTAAAGTTGGAGTAGACACGATGATTAAAATGCTTGGTAGATATACTACAAAAAGATCAACTCAAAGGTGACCTCTAGCATTTTTTTATAATATTCTCGATATTGCCTGCCTCGCGTCATATATTCTGTATTATGAGAATAATAAAATTATTGTTAAAAAATCGTATGAACGACGATTATTTTATCGGCAGTTGAGCAGAGAACTATGTACTCCATTCGTTGAAAGTCGTTCGAATAATGCACAAATTAGAAGTCATTTCTCAACCAAAGTGGCGATTGAATCTCTTCTTGGTCGAGCTATCAATCCGAATGCGCATCAGCGAACATCATCTGTATAATTGACACCTCAGACGCAGCTCGATTCAACTGGGAGGAAAAAGATTACTGGTGTATGCTATGAATGTCTCCAAAGTGAATTTAAAAATCGTCGCAAAACTAGAAAAATATGTTCGGTATGTGAGAAGCTTATTTGTGACGAACACTGTATGTGAAGCATGTACGAAATAATTTAATGTACTTTAATTTTTATATGGCACTGTATCATAATAAATAAAATAATGTAAATAAATAAATAGCAAAAGAATGGAAAACGATATTAACAAAATAAAATAAAACGGAGTTATGTATTTCTTACTTAGTATTTTTGTTATTGTTTATAATAAGAATTATTGTTTAATTATTGTTTAAATAAAAAAAAATACAAACTATATTATTATTATTATTTAAAAGTCCAATTAACTAAATACTTTAATAGCAGTCTCTTAAGTGTGTATAAACCCGTCGTTCATATACATTAATCTTAGTGGGTACCCGGGTACCTGGATATCGAACTGGCGGGGTATCAATTTTGATAGTTAATAACTTTTATTAACTAATTGATTGTTAAAAAATTTGACGAAAAATGGGTGCCAAATTACTTCAATTTTGGGGATATAAACGGCCATAAAAAAAGTTTAAGGAGAAGTTAATATATATTACCTGCGGATTGAAATGGATACCCGGGTGCCCGGTCATTGACCGGACAGTAAAGCTAACTGGATAACTATTACTTCATATCGAGAAATACCGAGTATAACAGTTGAATTCATTGGTTCTTCACTTTTCAGATCAAAATTTAGTAATGTTAAGAGTTTAGCTTTAAAAGAATTACGCTGGGTTCACATCATTTGCAAACCGATCATAAGGTTGTAGCTTTGCAATTATAATACTTTATTTTACCTTAGTATACGTGAATATATCGCATCGTCTTGTTTTATTATACATAGGTCTAATAATAAGTCAAAATGCTTAACAAAACAAAAATTAATAAAGATCCCTATTTATATCTTAGAACTAATCATATTAGAGTTACTAATTATATTCTACTACACGTCCAACATGTAGATGTCGCTACTCTTAGCATATTACTAGTTTGGTTGGCTATGCTAAAAGCCGCGACTAGACCTGATTGGTTCTATGGTTTGTTTATTTTGTACGTCATTTTCAATGTGCCCTATATAGAGAATAGTGTGGTTAGCTTTTTATAACGTTTATGCATTAAATTATTATTTTATTTTATTAGTATATACAAGTTGGTAGTTGAAATGCATTCTCGTTCTAGGAAGTGTTGTGTGCCCGGATGCACAGATAGTGAGGACATGCGTCATCGTTTTCCATTAAAAAAGTACCCGGGGATCTTTAAGAAATGAGTAGAAAACATTAAAAATCCTAAACTGGTTGGGTTAAACATGAAACAGATTTATGATCGTTACCATGTCAGACATTTTTGTGATATATTTAAACTTTCCTTTAAGTACTTATGAACAATTTAGTGATGGTGAAAATAATACCACGAGCCCAGCATATTTACAAATGGAAGTGGATCAAAATCAAAATGATATAGAAGGTAAATTGAAGGAGTCAGTCACATTTCTGTACATAATTGTTACCATTAATTTCTAAACTGCCTTACTATATTTGTGGTGCCTATTTCCATTATTCCAAGCCCACAACCGGGGTGTTCGAAGCAAGTGTCATCGGCATTTAAACAAACTCCAGAAGGTAGTGGTAAAGTTTCTATTAATTTAGCCAGTATCCCCCTTTCTGCTCATTTTTACTGTTAATTACTTGACTCAATAACTTCAGTTTCAGATGTTCCTATAAGGGCAAACAAAGTTTTAAGTTGTACCGTAGTGTACATCTCGGGTTATTTAGTAAAATTTTATTTAAAAAATTAATTATAATTTTTGTGTACATACAATTATGAAAAAATCAGTACAGGCAGGACGATAACTTGTGCCCTAGACTCCAACAAATTTGTTTTATTACACTGTCAGTAGGTTTTTGAGCTATGTCATTTATTTTAGTCATCGACTTTGCCATGTCGCTAAAACAACAAAATATTTGTCAAATGTTTCAAAAAAAGTAAGTAATTTAAACAAGGTATGTTATATATTTTTGAGTAAAACAGGTAAATAGAATACTAAGAAAAAATAACTCAAAATTTGCTTTCAGTACAAGAAAACAAAAAGACAGAACTCTGATAGATCCTATTAAATTGAGGGCCTTGATGGAAATATGAAAAAGGAAAAAGACAAAAGATGTTATTTTAATTTACAATACACCAAGGTTTTTTGCTTAATTAATTGATTAATTTGTTAATATATATATATATATATATATATATATATATATATATATATATATATATATATATAATTGTTTATTATTTAAATTTCATTGGTTAACATGACATCAAGGTTATCACGTGCCAGACATTATTAATGAGCCAATCAAATGTCTTCAGAGTCAAATATTTTTCTTACAGGTGCCTATAATGGAGATTTGAATTGACCGATCAAATTATTTGAATGGCCCATTACAGCGCCCTCTGGATGTTGGGCAAAGCAAAACTTTCGCCAGAAAGCCAAAAAAACTCCAGAGTCCCATATTCAGTATCATCTCTATTTCTCTATAGCATTAATGAAACTCATTTAACTAACTTAGTAATAGCCTACAACAAAAAATATTGTTTATTTAAAGACATATCTTAGAAAGTAAGGATTGACTGAAACTTGTAACCTAATTAATTATAAGCTTTGCTATACATGGGAATGGAAACACACTTTTTCTTGATTAGAGTTTTTATTACAAAAGAAAGAAGGATTGTTTTTTGATTATCAATAACAGCTTCGCATGAATAATAGTTCACCTAAATCCCTAAAATATTTTCAGCAATTTCTGTTCACTTTTAATAACCGTACACCTGCGATTCTGCCATCCAGATTACTATCTGTTAACATTTTCCAGCATTACTATCTAATACTAATTACTATATTTAACAGTTTTCCAACAGAAAGTCAGAAATACTCAGATTTACTAAAGGTGTGTTTCAGAACGATTACTTTAGATACTTTAAAGATACTTTAGGTACTTTAAATACGTTTTTGGTGGCTAAACATCTGTAATTTGATACTTTTAATTTTAATAGACTAGATTAAAGGAAGCTTTGAGTAATCAATAATCAATTATCCATTCATCTTCAAGTTGTTCTCCCTTAACAATTTATTCAATTCTGGTTCACTGAGAAATTTAAAGTAAAACTACATTTTCTTTTAAATTAATCACAAAAATACTGTTGATCGAACTTCTTAAAAAAGCTGATCTTAAAAATGTATAATTGAATAGCGTAATGATGCAATAGATAATACTATCTTGTACTATGTAATGTAGTCTCTTATTATAATGTCTTGAACGAAGAAATTGAAAAAGAAATGCATATAATAATTAAATATAAATTAGGATTTACGCGAAAACCTGTACTCACTAATAATCCTAACAATACAAAGGCGTTAAAGGATCATCAGTTTACTACTGTAATTAAAAATAAGTGACATGTTTTAAGTGAAATGGCCAGCTTGCTCGCCGCAAAGGTCAAAGCTTTCACCAAGGTTTCATTAAGAGGGTCATAGATAATTTCTAATTGTGATTGTCAATACATAAGACAGTGAAATTAGATTAGGAAAATCATACCAGTCATGTCAGTAATCACACTGGGTAGAAAAAATGTTATTATTGAAATGATAATTGATTTATGAAATGATTTAATTTATATTACAATAAAATTAGCCTCTTTTTGTGCTTGCCGTTTCAACATCTTGCTTTGAAAAGCCCTGAATTCCTTTCACAAAAGCATTAAACTAATTTGCTGGCGAATTCACACAGTCCACCGAAATTTGGACAGAAAATTGCAGTTTAGGCTGTACCACCACCAAGGGTAGATTGCAGTAGCTCAATTTCTCAGTTATAAGCTGTTGGAATTTGGTCACACAACAAAAAGTTACTAAAGCTTGGGAACCATTTAAAAGTGTGTAGAGTATACCATAGAAATTTGCCTAAAAACAGGTTATTCAGAAGATCATTAAAGGCAAATTGTCGGACGAAGCTACATGCGAAACATGTAATTTTACTACATCTGTTAGCTGTCCAAGTAAGAAAACGCCCGTGTACATATTTTTGGCCATTGATTTAGGGGGGAGGTGTTATATGGCGCGATACATTGATATGGCCCTGGTTACGGTATTAATATATTAGAAAGAAAGCTGTAATGAGTGAAGCATCTAAATATAAGGAAATTTTTATAGAATAGGATTAAGTTATATTAGATTGTATTAAATTAACTCGGAGTAACACATGGGATGAAATGTCCCGGACAAAACAAGGAAAACGTGGCTTTATTCGTTAACGTAATCTCCATCAAGAGCTACAGAGTCACTCCAGCGTCACTCAACCATTTCAGTATATTCTTTGTAGAAAGATTTATCTCTTGCCTCAAAATAGGCCTGTCATCAGTTGCTGTCCATTGAGATGACGATCGACTTGATTCCGAAGTGAAATGATGAATTCCTGTTTCTTCCATTGTCAAATATTGACGCAAAAATTCCAGTTTGTTACGTTTAAATATGGTCAAACACTGCTCAAAATCATCAACACGTTCACATTTTTTTTCAACAGTGAGCAAAAGCGGTACCCACCTTGAACAGAGTTTTTTCATTGTCAAATACTCATGCAATATAAAACTAAGACATTCTTTCTATATCTTTACGATGTTAATTAGGTCTTCACGCGCCTTCTCTTTTGAATCATTCAAAACGATTTTGTGGATTTTTTAATGATTTCTGGTACTACCACTTTATTTGGAGGTGCGCTCTGCGCCATCGGTGTCTCTACGCCCATGTTTGAAGTCAGCAAACCAACATTTTATTGTTTTTTCTGAAGGAGCAGAATCCAAGCCAGTGCATCGCTTGAACGGTATTTTCCCATCAAGAGGCAGGGTAAAATTAATACACAAAATTGTTTTTGATTTATTGTTTTCAAAATAACAAAAATAGTGTCTCTTTTAGAACTATAACTGACAAACTAACTTATTAGTAGAATATCATGAAATTTTAACAGCAATTCCTTGAAGATTAGTAACTAAAAAGCAGTGAATGCAATAAAACTAGCGCCAGCTGCTTGGCTACTGGTAAAATAAATTAGTTTTTTTAAAATAAAAATAAAAGTAAATAGTGAAATAGTTTTAAATCTTTGACATTTCATAAATTAAATACATTTAAACAAAATTCAAAGTGGTTATTTATTTTCTGAATTTATTTCGCCTCATTCAAAGTTTCTCCCTCGAATATAATATATTTATTCTAACATTTTTTCAACGTTCCAAACAATCGTCGAATTTTATTTCTGTAGTGGTCTTTAAAGCCATCTTCAATTTCCAATTTTTGTCCCCACAATCAACTCAAAACGACATTCTTGAATTGTTTTTTTGCGTTTTTATTTTATTGAATATATTTACAAAAGGATACATGAACAGTAACATTTAAATGATATCAATATATTTAAGAATAAGTAATAATACAATAGCGCTGCAAAAAAAAACTAAATATTGACAAATAATATATAATTTTTTTTACTAGTCGTTTCCGTCTAACCTACAATTTGTCTTTATGATAACTTAAAACTAGGTATATAACTAGGAGGACCCATCGGCCCTAACTCAGTCTCTGGTGAAATAATGTTTATACAGGTCACTGCTGAATTTTTTAACATATGCAACACTACACAAGATCAGATGGTTTGATTCTTTTGAGTCTGTGTCCTGTTCTGGTGGTATCCAATAGTTGTAATATTTCAATATTCGTATGAGAATGGAATCTTTCCTCATGCCCCCTTCCAATTCTCTTGATTTTTTGACTGACCGTGGGTATCTGAAGGTCTCGATGTAGGTAATCAGTCCTGCAATATTTGGGTGCACCTACAATACCTCTCAGGACTTTTTTCTGAAAAATTTGTATTTTATTTATGTTACTCTTTGCAGAACATCCCCATAACTGAACTCAATGTATGTCAATATAGGTTTCAATATTTGCTTTTATAATAGTAATTTATTATGTACTGATAATTGTGATTTTCTTCCAATTAGCCGGTACATTTTCCTATATTTCAATTCCAGTTCTATAGGTGATACTGCACATGTGCAGATTTACTTTAATTAATTCTTATTTTCCAAGCTTGTGTCCAATTATTTATATTGTCACTTGCCTGTTGTAATTTTCGTGAGGCTTCTTCACTATTATCTCTGACAGCTATAATCGCAGTATCATCAGCAATTGTAACCAATTTATCGTAATATTTTCCGTTTGTAGTATATCACAAGTGTAGAGTAGATAAAGCATTGGTCCCAGTACACAAGGAAGTGGTATACCTGCTTTAGATTCTTATATTGTAGAGTAAGCTTCTTCTTGTTTGACTCTAAACATTCTGGTTGTACTGTATGATTTTAATAGTTCGGTGTGTTGTTTTGGTAGCATTTTCTGTAGTTTATGAATAAAGCCTTCATGCCAAACCTTATCGAAAGCTTGTGCTACATCTAAAAATATAGCTGAGCATACATTTTTACTTTCGTAGGCTTTTTCAATAACAACTGTTATTCTGTGGACCTGATCAATTGTTGAGTGCTTGTTAATAATCCCAAACTGGTGTGTGGGTATTAGATTTTTTCTCTCTATGATCGGTTTTATTCTTTTCGACAGAAGTTTTTCAAAAACTTTAGATATTACTGATAGCAGTGATATAAGTCTATAGGCTTTTATTTCGTTTGCTGACTTCCCAGGTTTTGGGATCATTATAATTTCCGCCATCTTCCAAATGTCAGGGACAAAAATATAATGAAATAATTTTAATGATATTAGCATTAAGATTAAATTCGAAAACCAAGCATAATTTAGATAAATCGTTTCAATAAATTTAATTCTCTATTATTCCCATTAGCAAATCTACAAGAGATTTACCTTGATTGTCAAGCTACATCAAAATTGCATTTCCAGCTTTCGTGTTTTACGGGGTAGGGTACGAACTTCTGTAGGAGGCAAATAGCGTATTTAATTATTAACAGCCATTAAAATTGTTTCACACAGTTATATACAGGATCATATCGATCAAATAGTGGTATAATTTCAGTGTCTGGTTTTATAAAGACGCTCTGTCTGGAGAAAATCGTTTTATGTTAAATTAACTTACATAAATATTTCCCAAATATATAGATTTAATTCTAAATTAGAATATTAAATACTCTCAACCAGTTGTTAAATTATTCCTACCATTTATAAGCTCCCATACATTATAATATATTCAATAATAAGTGGTAGTTCTATTTTCTCATTTCGCACTCGAATCACTCGCTATATAACAAATTCTCAGAAGTTGGAACTTTTCAGTCTGTTAACAATGTATTCTATATTTAAAAGCTTCAAAGCTTCTGAGCTTTTCACGGAGGTTTAGACTGGTGTCATATCTCCAGTCGAATTATTTGTTTTATTCTTTTATTGTAAGGATTTCTATGCCTCGATAGAAGTCTTCATTGCATACATACTAAGGTGCGTTTACGGATTTACACAACATCTTGTGCTAAAATATTCAAATTCTTCCTATAACAATACCCCGGGTAATAATAAATCCTCAGTAATAACCTTCTATCATGCTATATTGAGTTTAACATTTGACCATAAATTAGTGTTGAGAACTATCGACCGAAATCGACTATCGACTTTTTAGTAATTGACTACTTTTTACTATCGACTGTTTCAGTCGCTATTTTTGGTTCAACTGATTTTACTACTTTTTAGTAGTAACTGTTTCAGTCAAATATTTTCGGTCGCTATTTTCAGTCCGACTGATACTGTTACTATCGACTGTTTCAGTCGTGTACTTTTAGTAACTATTTTTGGTTCTACTAGTTTCATTCAACTGATTTTTAACGTTCTAGCTCTAGCGGCCTAGCCGCGACCTTGACAAAAATGTACCCAATATATGCTTCGTATGTAATATATATAGTTTTATAATTTTTTTTTGGTCGTTAGCTTGTAAATAACAATATATTTTGTGTTAATATAGCAGCATTTCGGAACGATATTTTTCATGATTGTTAATGTAATAGGATAAAAAGATTAAAATTGTGAACGATAAATAGTAAAATACTTTTAACTGTTTTTATGGCAATAATAGGTAATATTTGAATTAATCTCTCGATTTCTGTTAAAAAATATTTCCATTCAATAATAAATAAAGCATTTATTTTATTTAAAAAGCTCTAATAGTTTTCGGGTAATTTTTTTTCGGTAAATATTTTCTCCTTTTCTTTTTTGAAGTTAGTACGTGAAGGAATATGTACATCTGCGTCTCGCTTATACTATCATCGGAAAATATAAGCACATTTAAAATTAACTGCTCCAAGCAATTATCTCCAACCTTACCTTTCTCACAATTTATACAGGAAAGGATACGTACATCTTCGTTTGACATCACGAATTAAAAAAAAACAGTCAAACCGTGCATTTCACTGAAAATAGTAATTCCTATAGGAACAGAATTGAATTCGTTTAGTTTTAGTCGGCATTGTTTAGTTTGGTCAAGCTAGATGCCTAGAAAATTTTTATAGGTTCTTGCTTGCCCACTACTACACCACTCTTGCCCAGTACTAATAATACTAAATAATACACTATCCGCAAAAAGGGCCAACGTAATTGAGACATTTGTTATATCACTAGTGTTAATTTGCTAGTTTGGGCCATTCCTGCAGACATTTCTTTCAATTTTGTATATTCATTCTCTAGCAAATACCTTTTAATATTTCTGTCGTAATTATATCAAACCCCAATGATTTTGTAACATTCAGGTTTAATATTATCTCATTGATTTTTCAATCTTATTTTAAAAAAAACCTCAAAACAATTTATAATTATAATTAATTAATAAAGGAAAATTAAAATAGAGATAAGGAATAAAAAACTTGCAATGCAATACAAAGATTGTAATAAATTACCCACAAGTATTCGAAAAAGTGTGCAAGTTTTGAATTTGTTATTTTTGTCCGGTAAAGCACAGGTAATAACAGACCTATTAGGGTTAGCGCATTTTCTTTGTTGAAACATTTATCAACAAATGATGGTATGTTTGTGATCATATTTAGCGCATAATATATAATTGGAATAATAATTTAAATGGCTATAGTGTGGTAATACTGCGGTTATATAAATCAATTGCTGCAACAAAATTAATTAAATATGTTAACATGGAAGCAGTGCTGGAAGTGTTGAAAGTATAGCTCAATTCTGTGTTGTAGACAAGATTTGAAAATTTCAAAAGACTCTCTCTATAGTTACAAAGTTCCATCTGTACAAATTGCCTATTTATATAGTCAGTAAAAATATAGGTAAAGAAGATAAGCTTCTTTACTTTACTCCTGGAAGAGGAGCTAGAGCTAAAATGATACATTGCGGAAGAGCTTCCTTCAACGCACAGTAACTGGCAATTAAACAGGTTAGTTTTGGAGAACTACGGATCAATAAATAAAAGATTATGATCTCTTTTAGTTTTTATGGTACCGAAAGAAATCTTGAATGTTGAGGATCAGAAACGTAGTTAATAGTAAGAAAGAGATATACTCAAATTTAATTCTTGCCAAATGTAACACTTGAGGTTAGGAAATTTAAGCCAAAAAAAAGGAGAAGATCATGTATATTTATTAATTATTATATCCCAAGAAACAGAGGAAAACTCTGGGCTTTGAAAAATTTTAACATACAGAAATTACAAATAAACAACATAAATATCTCTGAGCACTTATAACTTAACATCAGTTAATACATTTTTAATTTTCGCAGTATATATATTTTAGGTGTCAGCGTTTTACACTGCACAATAAATGTATTTACGTAGATAGCCTATTAAGAGTAAGCATTAATTTGAAATATGTTGTAACAATATAGTTTTCGAATGAATTTATTTCATTGGAAATATGTACATTTTAAATTCGATACCTTTAAGTATTTATTGACAATAAACACGTAGCTTTAGGATTAAAGATTAAAAAATAATATTTTCAAAGATCCATATTAAACTAAGATATAAAATTATTTATTAGATTCTATTTAGAGATGATGCTACTAGCATCTTCTTTGGCAATAGTTCCATTTTTAATTAGATTGACAGGGCTAATGCAACTTTTATGCATAAAAATAATCCGGTATATGTCCAGTCGCAGCTATATATTGATATCTGATGAAGTAAATTCTTAAGAGTATGCTTTGTTTCAACGTTAGTATGAGCTCGATCCTTTTAATTTACCTAATAAGTCTAAACTATCTAACAACAGCTATTATTTATAAGTGCTTCTCAGTGCACACCTATAAGTGCACACCTATAAGTGCACACTCAGTGTTATGTAAAATGATGAACAAAATACAAATAAATCTCGATATAAGTGTTGGTTTCATCTATTTGGTATCAATTCCTAATAATTTTTCTAAATTTAAAACCTTTTCATACATGGAAAAATTTAAAGGATATTTAGTCAAATCTTAAGATTTTGAACCTAAATTCAGTTTAATAGATTCAAAACACAAATTATCTATTCAACAAAACTTCCATTCAATAAATTTATTATTGTATAATGACCACTACAGCCCCTTAGGCCACCACAAATATATCCACTCTGTATTCTTTAGCAGCGCTAAAGGATTGGTTCCGGGTATACAAGACCAGCCTGTTGCCATTTCCGAATAACCCTGACCTAGCGTAATTCCAAGGCGAATAACTCCGAACATAATGCCACAAAATGTACGACATCTTCTGCCGTATTACTGAAACTACAGCAGTATGATTCACATACAAGTGACTCAAATTAGGAACAATGTTAATGCTCATGGCTCCATCATGGACACCAGTAATTGGTAACACCACATTCCTCATTGGCAAATTAATTGATTTCATTTGAAATATCCATATTATAAAATGTTACATTACACCCTTAAAGCTAAACAATTAGACAGTTTCTCTGGGTCAACGGATATCTATCAAAACTTACATATACCGGAATTTTAAATATTGATTGATTTAAAATCATTATGTTTTAAATAATAGCAAGGTTTTGGCTATTTCTATACTTATCAAGAATATATATATATATATATATATATAAAAATATATACATATATATATATATATATATATATATATATATATAAAAATATATACATATATATATATATATATATATATATATATATATATATATATATAAAAATATATACATATATATATATATATATATATATATATATATATATATATATATAAAAATATATACATATATATATATATATATATATATATATATATATAAAAATATATACATATATATATATATATATATATATATATATATATATATATAAAAATATATACATATATATATATATATATATATATATATATATATAAAAATATATACATATATATATATATATATATATATATATATATATATATATAAAAATATATACATATATATATCATTCAGTTGAAATACATTAGCTAAATGTTCTGCAAATACTTCTGCTTTTTCATCATCACATCGACCACATTCATTTTAATCATTTGTAAATAATAGGCGATACTCTAATAATTGGTCTTTTAAATCTCCGAGTTTATTTCCATAGCGAGTAATATTTGTCTGCTTTCGAGCTTAATTCACTTACATATTTCTTGAAGCAACAATGTTTTTATTCTTTATTAATTTGATGTGTCTGATTACTGATTCTATTTAATATTGTTTTGTCTACATCATTTCTGGTTCTGTTCCATACTGTCCTAAATTTTCATCTTTCTTTTACCAATTCCCTAATTTCAAGGGAGTAATATACCTCATATTCTGATTTCTCTCTTGATGTTGAGGTAGCTTCTTTTGCAGTAGACCGAATTTGTTCAATTATATTTGGGGTTTGCAGCTCAAGATCGTCTATAGTTTTGAGTCTGTAGTGGGTTCGCGCGCTGAAGGATAGTTACAATTAGTATTATTTATTACTGCGAGTTCGTTTCCTTTCCCAGGTGTTTAACATTAAAGTCCCCTCCAATAATAAACTTTGGGAATAATTTTAAAAATAAATCTCTAATAATTTTATAAAATAAAACTTCAGCTTCAAAATAAAAAGCCACAAACTTGGCTGAAAATTCCTATTTAAAATCAAAGGGCTTTTTTATGATTTTGATGATGATGGCTACCCTGAAAAGCATTATTTTCATGTATTGAACGAAACCAACGAGATTAAACAACAAAGTGACTGTTTGGTGCAAGTTTTGGTTCGGCGCTTCTTTGGTCAATACTTTTCAATCCTAGACTATAGAACTTTCTTTTAGTCCCAATACGATACGTGTCACTCAACGTCAACCATGGTGGCTATTCTGTTTGCTGTAATTTGGGAATATGATGGAATATCTGTCGCAGAACATACAAAATATTGCAATTAAGAAAAAATCAAATAGAAAAGAAAACTAGATTTTGCGAGAAGACTAATGAGCTATTACTTTTCAATAGTAAACTAGGAATATTCCGAATTTTCAATGGTAAAATAGAATATAGAATGAATGAAATTCAATAATAATAACCGCAGTTTGAATTCAACAAAACCACACATTCTAGATTACTAACAGATACATAGAACAACAGACATCAGTCAACAGCCCTCTAGCAGAAAAACAAATCAAATCCCACAGTTTTTATATACCAACCTTAATATCAAGAAAATTACCAATCAAGAAATATCAACTTTTTAATTCAAAAGTACTATTTAGAATCACAGGATCGAACACTCAGAATTTAGATAACTAGAAGCAATATATCAGTGTCTTATCCTTTATCTACTGTAAACCGATCATATATCTAATGAACAGATTCACAATGTAGATGAGCCAACACTCACAAGCGACAAGGAGAAATCCGCGAACATACATACATATATATATATATATATATATATATATAATCAATCATGAACCGATTTTCAAAATTCTTTTTTTATTAGAAAGAGTGCACTTCCGAGGTGGTCACATTGGAACTAATTTAGGATTTGTTGGGGAGAGAGGGGGAAAATAGAAGGAAAAGGTTCGAACAACGAAAAGACATAAATCCTCCTCCTTTTTTGAAATCTGTTAAAAATATAAAACGTATTAAAATAATAATATAAATAATAATGTTAATGTTTAAACTCGTCATGGTGCTCAATCAGTGGAGTATATACACAAATTCATCCATCACATTTCCCAATCATTGTCCCTTATATATAGTCCCTAATTATTAATCAGCAAACATTAATAAAAACAGTCCGATATAATAAGAAAAGTTATATTTCACTAATAAATAAAGATAAATACACATAATAATTTATTTTAAAATCTCCTGTTTACCAACTAGTACTTAACTGTTTACTGCTTAATGTGGGTTCAGCATAGTTGTGGGCATTAAGCCTATCAACTATATAAAGACCAAATTAGACATCCAGAATATATCCGGTCTAACCTAGACTGCTGGTGGCACCATAACACAGTCTATTTCAATTGCTGAGATAAATATACACCCCCATTTCGCTAAATTTAATCTCGCCACTATCGCAGCAGTAAGAGGACAAAACAATAAAGAAATATAGAATTAGTTGAATAAAGTTGAATAAAAATTGTTTTTTCAGAAATTGAAGAACTTGAAAAATACTATTTGTTTTCTCCCTATGTAGTCTCTTTGTATACCTAAGGATAATTAAATAAAATACTCATAATTTAGAAAATTTTATTTATTATCACACCTTTTCCGAGATAGTTTTAGATTTTATTAAAAAAATAAACACTTATTCTTTTATCTTCTGTATTCACGAGTTGTATATGAAATTCACATACAAATACCTTATTGCTATAATATTATCATACTGAAGAAGTATTATATAAAAATACAGATACATATAAATGCTCAATTAAGACCTTTATTTTCACTTTGGTCTTTTATAACTGAATGGGAGTAAACATTTCTTCTCCTGCTAATCCTCTTAAAATATTCTTGGCGGTCAGTTCAGCCATAGCATTCCTGGTATCAACAGTAGCACTTCCAATATGCGGAGTTAGCACTGGAAAAAAAATAAAAATTAATCTTGTATTACTAGAGGTAATGGTTTCAAAATTTGATTTTAACAATTATTTATCATATTTGTGACAACTTCGAATATATAGTTAAAAGATAACCCTAGATCTGCTATTGATTATTATGATTTGAACACTCTAGCTGAGGTAAGTAAATGCATATTTGGTCAAGAATATAAGCTGATTTGATATAACAAGAACATAATATTCAAGCATCTAATACCAATCGATAAACAAATAAGCTCAGGAAATACTCCCAAATCCTAAACTCGCCTAAAAGGCAATACGTGCTTGGCTGCATAAAAACCTTCCATTATATTGCTTTCAACATCCATATACTACATACTCTATTTATAAACTGAACTAGTTAGATTAGAGCTGTTAGAAGCTGGAAATACTGAGATTCTACAACCAATAGTGAAATAGACATAAACATTTCGGACATCTACAAGCAAACTACTGAGTGAAACTACAGAATAGTATTTGAACCTTCATCAATAAACCTATTTCCTCAAAACTTTCATAGAGCAATAAAGTTTTAATAATTATCCTTGTATCATTAAATAATACCAAATGTGTAAATGTATCTAAAATACTCACGTAAAAGTTTATAAAAACTTGCACTACAGAATTATAAAATATATTCTTCACAATGCTTTTATAACCTATATAATTGTATTTTATCCAACAATGGAACTAATATTTCTATATTAAGTAATAAATATTTGAATAACAATGAAAAAATATCTGTCCAAAACTCACAGAAATGTATAAGGTATATGTTATGAATCAAAGTAAAATTAAAGTCCTGTTTATACAGGAAAGTATAAAAGATAATCAAACTGTTATGCAGCAAATTTTAAAACAAACTGATTGACAATAATCGAGAATGGACAGAAACTTAGACTATCAGTTGTCATCAAGTAAATCAACGTATTAAGGTGAGAGGAGAATTTTATTTTATTGTCAATTAAATAAATGATGAAAAAGCATTATAATTAATCATCTAACATGTGAAGAGAATTTACTTCTCTAAATTTGATATAACAGTTTATTACCTGAGGATCTATAGCTGGGATAATATTTATTACATACATCGACATTTAGTTAACACAAAGCCTATGATGATATGTTGGGTTCCTACTGGCTTAGAATATTGGATCAAAGTACTACTCTGTGTAGTTCTATTAACTGTTAATTCTATAAAAGGAAATGCCTATCCAACGGTAACCTTTCTCTCACGATTTAAAACGTACGACTAGACCTAGACCTTGACATCGTAATGCTCGTTTATTTTTTATCATTATCAGCCGTATAATATCGTGTTAAAATCATGACTTAGCTCATTCCACACGTCTGCACTTCCCTCTTATCTAGAATACCTGTTTGATAAGAGCACGCTTATTTGTTTTTCGCTAGTCACGTAATTTATCTCGTCGTGTTCTCACCGCAAATAACAATTCCTCTTATATACATTTACCTAATGAATTTACTTAATGTAATTTTTATATAGGCTAATAAATTAACCCTATATAAACTATTCCTAACATTTCAGTTGAAAAGTTCCCGACCTGACACATAGATGGCGCTAATAGAATTAAATCCATATGTTTTTAGTTAACTCTAAGCCTCGAAAGATGCGTGTATAAATTCGAGAGCTATCGGATCAGTAGTTTGTGAATTATAGTATTTTGAGTGAAGCAACTTTTGTTATTGTAAAAAAAATAGATAAGAAGGAATTTCACGTGTTGACGAAATATTGCTTTTTTAAGGGAAAATATACAGTTGAAGCAAAAACTTGGCTTGATACCAAGCTTCCGTACACTGCCTCAGGAAAATCAAATATCAAGGATTAGTATGCTAAGTTTACACGTGGTAAAATGAGCATCGATGACGGTGAACGCAGTGGACGCCCAAAGAGGTAGTTACCGACGAAAACATTTAAAAAATTTACAAAATGGTTTTGAATTACCGTAAATTGAAATGAAATGAAATAGCAGACACTCTAAAGATATCAACTGAACGTGTACATAATATCATTCACGAATATTTGGATATGAGAAAGCTCTGTACAAAGTGGGTGCTGCGCGAGCTCACTTTGAACCAAAAACAACGACGAGTTGATGATTCGGAGCAGTGTTTGAATATGATCAAGCGTAATAAACCCGAGTTTTTCGTCGATGTGTGACAATGGATGAAACATGGCTCCATCATTTCACTCCGAAGTCCAGTCGTCAGCCATCCGAGTGGACTGCACAGGATGAACCCGCTCCAAAGCGTGGGAAAACGCAACAGTCAGCTGGCAAGATGATGGCATCTGTATTTTGCGATGCGCATGGAATAATTTTCATTAACTACCTTGAAAAAGGAACGACCATCAACAGTGACTATTACATAGCGTTATTGGACCGTTTGAAGGACGAAATCGCCGAAAAACGGCCGCATTTGATGAAAAAGAAAGTGCTACTTCACCAAGACAGTGTACCGTGTCAGAAGTCAGTGAAAACGATGGCAAAGATCCATGAATAGGGCTTCGAATTGCTTCTTCATCCACTGTATTCTCCAGATCTGACCCCAACAACAATTTCCTGTTCTCATATCTCAAAAGAAAGCTCGCTGGGAAGAAATTTTCGTCGAATGAAGAGATGATCGCCGAAAATGAGGCCTATTTTGAAGCAAAGTATAATCAAATCGTTAAAAAGTCGCTATAATCAGTATATCATCCTTAAAGGGAATTCTCTTGAATAAAAAAAAGCTATTTTGCCAAAAAAATTTGTTTTACTATAGTAAGCCAGGGACTTTTCAATTGACCTGTTGATATAGTTCATATTTATAGTTCATTTGTTACAATATACATATTACAATAATTAAACGATAAAAAGTAATGAAAACTCAGTAATCAATATCAAAGAATGATGAAGATTAATAAAAGAGAATATTGCGAATCGAATCTTTGGAATAACTATTCTATTAGTTGTAATTAGCTCCTTCTAGCCGAATAATTCTATTAATTATCAGGGGAGATTATATTAAATAATAAGTTTAATAAGTCCTAAAGATATTTTGTGTTATTATCGAGGGGCCAAAAACCATGGACAACCACGTTTCTAATATTTTTCAACCATATTTAATCTGACTCAAAAAGCACTTCTGTGTCAATATATCCAGATAACACAGCACTCTCAGCATCTCACGAGGATACAAGAAAATTGTAAGTACATCTTCCAAATAGAACTGTAAATGAAAACTTGACATATCATAGTCAAAGATACAAAATTTAAACTTGCAGCTTTTCCCATCCATAGTAGAACGTGCCCACCACTGAATATTAATAATTATCAAATTCCCTAGATGAAAGATGCTAAATATTTTTTATTGCATCTAGACATCTAAATTGGAAGATGCACAAACTTTACCAAACCAAAACATCTTGAAGTAAACTAAATATATTGGTTTATCGGATGTAAAAATGATAGCTTTGTACGAATCAATGCTTCTTGCCTTCTGCAGAACACAATTATGGAGTAATACTAATAAACTTAATACTAGTGAAGTATATCGAGTATGACTCAAAAGTGTTAGTGTAAACCACTTCGAGAGTTAGGACAGTGTCGAATAGAGTGAAAAAGTTCTAGAAATTATCTGATTTTTTAAATTATCAGCTTTAAATTGAAATAAAAATACGGTTATCCAGTAACAAAAATAGCAGAAAATAGAAATAGGGGTAATGGCAATACATTTTTTAAAATTTATTTAATAAAAGTGGATTAGTGAATTTATAAAAATGTATTTATTTTCATACATAGAGTGAGACTATTAATAATAATAATAAATTCGAACGAATGTATCTTTAGAGGCTATCGACGAATCCACCCATATTTTCGTATCTCCATAAAAATTTTAAGCGCTGTTCAGCCATATATCGAAACAAATAGTAATCAGAAGGAGCAAGGTCTGAAGAATACAGCGAGTACTTCCCATTTTAATGTTATTATTCTGAAGTATGTTATGCCTTTTCGAATTCCAGTCATTTCTCGCGCAGTCCTTGGCTCAAACGTATCAACTGTAGTCAATAATGATCCCCATTATTAGTTTAATTAGGTTTTAACAACTCATAGCATCAAGCTGGTCCTACCAAATGCAGATCCAGCTTGCAGCCACTTTCTATCATACGCATTTTTCAAAAATTCTGAATATTCTACTTTGGATTTACACGGATCATCATAAATTAATGACTTCAAATCCTCATCTAATTTTTTTGGCTGTCCAGAATGCTATTTATCATCTGTGCCAAAATCACCACTCTTCAAACGTCTAAACTAGTATTCACATGTCGAAATCCATGGAGCATGGTTGCTATAAGGTTTACAGAGCATACCTTCAGCTGTCTTTTCCCTCAAAAAGTACAAAAGCAAAACCTCCCGCAAATGCGATTTACTCGGTACAAATTCAGATATTTTTAAAGCGTTAAAAATATTTGTTGTAAATTTTAAAAAAATGTACATACTAAAAGTTAGAATTCGTCGTCGTTAGAAGTCGGTTAGAATTCAACATGACAACAGTTGATTACAAATGTACCTTATGCAATTTAATACACAGTAACACCATCTGTTGTAAATCCTTTAAAATTAAATTATAGGCATGATATTTGATAAACTATAATAAAATACAGCACACATCAATCAAAATGTAAATTATTGTTATAGATATATCGATAATTATTCAACAATATTCGTATACAATGGGCATTTTGCTCTATGAAAACAATCTCTCTTTTATCTTTTGATCATTTTATTTGCCTTTGTCCACGACCACACACCACCTATTCACTTTAGAATCCATAATAAAACACACAATAAATATCTTTATAGACCTTTATAGAACAGTAGAAAGTCCGACAAGGAATAACCATCCCCGTCACGCCAATAACCAGGCTAGGTAAGACCGGATGTCTTCTAGAATAGTCTCTAAGTTGGTGACTGGCCAGTCGGTAGACCTAATACCAAGAACGGTGGTTCGGAGCCCACGTTAAAGAATAGGTCCAGTCCAGATAAATCCTCGTTGCTAAAAAAAGACTTTAAATTATATCAAAGATAAAAAATTAAATAAATGTTTTGCTGCTTTTTCTTCCATCGCTCTTTGATTAGCAACGGTGTACTGATGTCATATGATATCAGCAATGGAAGCATAAGTTCGAACAAATTTAAATCTTAATATAGAAAAAATCTTTTTTTCTGCAAGCTTTTATTTCCTATTGAAATAGTATATTTTTGGGAAAAATTAAATACCTTAGAATATCATCGAATAATCTTAAAATTAGCCATTATCCCAATTATTAGAGCATGTTATAAACTAGCAATGAATAAAAAGGATCATAACCATGAAAAACACAATGACAACGCAACCGTTTCCAGAAAGATTCCATCCTAGAAAGTCGAGGGAAAATACCAGGGGAGCTTTTAGACAAAATGAAAACCGAAGCTGACCCGAAGCTATAGTTCCTGGGCGAAAACGATCAATCATAATGCGATATAATTAATTTTCGATTAGATTTTTGTCGGTCGGTGCAAAACGATGAGCCTGGAGCGGATAAATCACAATGGAGACGACAAATAAAATCCATTAGGAGCCGCCCAATTAAGAAACCCTTTTTAACCGCATTCCTCGACGATAAAATCGCCGATTCGTTATTCGAATTGCGAGCGATAGCAAACAAATTGAAAATTAAACCTTTGATGGCTTTTCCCATAACAGCAAATTGTTTCCTGCTTCGAAATTACTTTGTCGAAATGATTAGGACAATAATATAATTAATTGCCTGCTAAAAATATACTTTAAATTAGCTGTTATTTATTTTACAAATCTATATATATATATATATATATATATATATATATATATATATATATATATATATATATATATATATATATATATACATATAAACAATTTCTAACATAAATTTATGACCATGCCACATCAGGATTCGAACCCGCGGCTATCGCAACAGTAGGAGGACCGTCCCAACGTCTTTACCACTGCGCCACCAAGCCGGCTTTAACATACTTTATATTCAAATTTTATATAATCATTTTATATTTAGGAATAGATTTACTACAAAGTTTTACTGTACTTTTTTATGTTCCGTTCTTTTGTGCGCCATTTTCAGTATGTCTCCCTTATGGAAGAGTGACTTTAGTTATTTATAAAGGTTAGTTATTAAATTATTAGTCATTAATTCATTAGTTTGATTGTCGGTAGTATAATATAAGTATAACGCATTATCGATCTAGGAAGTGTTATGTATCCAAATTGCACAGATATTAAAGAAATGCAGCATCGTTTTCTTTTCCTCTGTATAAAAAATTAGTTTCTTATATTAAAAATTCCAAACTAACTCGATTAGTATGAAAGAATTGTATAATCGTTACCGCGTATTTTGTTGTAAATTGGGGTAAGTAAAGTAAATATTTTTGATTTCAGAAATTAGTCCCCTTCCGAAATAAGCTAAAAACCGGATATTCTCTTATTCTTGAATTAACTATTTGATATTTGGAACTCCACTAAAAGAGTAGCTCCTGAATGTAAACCTTTGAATAAAACACTAACCGTAAGTTCAAAACAGGGGGAATTTTGATGAAAAGCGATTCAGTAATTTAATAGAGCAAAATGTCATTGCCCAAAAACCAATGTGTTAAAGTGTCATCGAAAAAAATTTAATAAACACTTTGAAGCGGTTAATTTCTTCAAAGACAAATATTTTGAAAAAGTATCCGAATAAAGGGTTCTACTAAAGCACATGGATTCAGAAATATTCTATTAACAAGCATACTTGAATAACAATGTAAAAAACACATAAGTTCATTTTTTTAGCTTTAGATTATTTACTAACGGGGATTTATTACTAGAAATTGAGAAATTGCAACCTGACTCTATATCTTCAGCTTTCGATGTTGCTATAGGATCAAACAAAATTTTACAGGATATTTGGTGAAACTTTTAAAAAGAGAAATTAATTGCAATTTTTGTTTGCATTCAATTATGAATAACTCAGTAGACAGACAAGTTGAGATTAATTTTATAGAGGCAAGGCTCATGCAGACAGGGCTCTAATGCTCCAGACTCCAAAAAAATGGTTTTATTATACTGTTAGTAGGTATTTGAGCCATCTCTTTTGATTTTTCTCGCGATATTGCCACGTCAAGAATATTTTTGTCAGATACCGTAAAGGAAATGAATTTTTCTAAAACTTTTTAATTGTACAGTATATAATGATCTCCAAAATAGTTAAAATAATAAGGTGTGTCATAGAAATTTAACAAGTAAAGACTCAAAGTTTGCTGTTAGTATACAAAAAGGAAACAAAAAGGTCCTATTAGATTGATGGCATTAAACAAATACTATTATATATTATTTAATTTTTTTTTCACAAATTATATTGTTTTTTATTTAAATTTCATTGGTCAATGAAACGTGAGAGTAGGGCTGTTACACGAATAGTCAAATATTTTCAGTACAAAATGTTTTCCTTGCGGGAGCCTATAATGGAGATTTAAACTGATCAATCAATTACTCAAATGAGTGATTATAACCCCATCTAGATATTGGACGTAGCGAAATTCTTCTCCCCTATTGAGTTTTATTTCTATTACTCTATGACTACACCTGACAATATGCAACTACAAACAACTCAAATTTTCGAAAAGAAAGATTTCGACTTTTCAACTATGGCCAGAGCAAAATTGACATTTCCAAAATGAAAATGAGCAAAATACAACACAAATACGCCCTTTTATTCTAAGTCAGTTTCAAGACCTATTCTTCTTTTCTTTTCTTTTCTATAAGATTTTCTAAATCTACGAATACCTTCCCATGACAACTTACCTTTTAACTTGATAAATATTCGAGCTGGATATTGAATCAATTTTGTATTCTTTCACATCTTACATCGCAAAAATTGCTGCTGGTATTATCTTAGCTGACGGACTCTATAACGAATAGTTTATACAATTTTTGAAAATACAAAAAGGCAGTAGTCCTATATTAAAAAGTTTTCACATATGCGAAAAGGTCACCCATAACTATCGGTTTTATACAAATCATACAAGAAAATTGAAATATAGAAAAATGTTTTGGTTAATTGGAAAAAAGTCACATTTAGCTGTACGTAATTTGCTGTTATCCAGTTATTGGAATGTTAAAAGCGTAAAATAACATAAGTAAAATGCAACAACAATGCAATGTAAACAAAGTCTTAAGAAGTATTATAGATTCACCCAGATACTACAGGAATAATAACCGACTAACCGACACCAACTCTAGTTAACCAACTAGACTACTAGACTACTCTAGTTAGTCCAACTAGTTACCTACTCTTCATTAAGAGAGTAAAATAAAAAAGACATGAACAGAGACACCACTATAATGTTAATTCCGAAATACTCTTGGGCTCTTCTGTTGCGCTTGAACAGACCACAGACTCAAAAGGATCGAACTATTCGATGGTGCAGTAAACTCAATTTAACATAATAAAACAGCAACGTGAATATTTTGACTATAGAGACAAAGTCGACTGATGACGCCAAAGACGGACTGATTCTCCGAGATACAATGCTGGGTAAAATACAATTCAAAATATAACATATAGTAATTTAACTACTATTATTTAAAATAAAAGATACGAGTTATATAGTCAGGTGTTAGCAAGCCTACTACTCAGTAAAAGGAGAATTTCCTTTCAAAAACACTAGATTTTTATATAGACTCAGGCTGTCATCAGACAAACAGCCTGAACACATTTTTAACCAGCTTCGAAAAAGAAGGAAGTTCTATGTTCAGCCAATTTTTTAAATGTATTTAATATTTCAATAGCATTCAAACATTGCTTACTATGCTTTGCATTTATCATTCATATTCAGGTTTCTAAAGCTGAACTCTAACTACATGTTTGATGTCTATGGTTGATCACTGTCGCTGTCTGCGAAAATAATGAAATCATCACCTTCTTTACTAGTACTAGGACTCCTATTACCTTCCAGGTATTATTTCATGGTTTTCTGTTACTTGCCTTTAAGGTATGAATTGCACGATTTTGAATTTTTTTTGCATACAAACGCATTTTGCAACTACTATGATAGCATGCCACCAATATGGCTCCATTTATTTCAACAATAGACAGTTTGAAAAACTTATCAAATTTTCTTTCCAAGTTATTTTTTAGTTGTGATTCAATAACAATAAAATGCCTCACATAACAATCCTGCAATTGATCTAATCTGGTACTTATAGATATTTAAAGTAGATAGAGGTATGTTATAGTAACAATTGTTGACCTAATACAATATAAAGATGCAGCAATTAGTTTCAATGTTTCTATTACTTCCTTCAAGTATTCTACATAATGACCGTGAAAGGGTTAGAATTACCCCGGGTTTGGTGGTTCTGAAAGTTGAATCTGCTACCCTTTTCTGCCACCCGATTCTGACTAATTCTGATAATGACTAATGGTGGTGTGATTAAAAGAAAATAAAACATTAAAGTGATAATTAATTAAGAAATCATTTAAATTTCAAATATGTAGATTATGATTTAGGTTCTTAAAATTACAATATCTTCAAAAATGTCTAAATAACACATAATTTTAATCGTCATTGTGCCGAAAATTGAAACAGAAATATGAAAATATCTCAAATACTTACCAACATTAGGAAGTGTGAGCAATTCACTATCAGTATTCAGTGGTTCGGGTGTCATAACATCCAGACCGGCTGCAAATATCTCACCAGTTTTGAGGGCTTTAATTAAAGCTGCTTGATCAATCTGTAATATAAAATACTCATATTGATTCGTACAGAGAAATCATATAAAATAATTTATCTAGCATTTCATATAGATTGAGATATTATAAAGTGATGAAAATAGTGACTAATTAGATAATTATTGTTATATATTATATGAACCCTTAAATTGTACGTTGTAGTGTTGAATTTATTTATTTGAATTTATTTAAATTAATGTATTCATTAATTGATTACTTTTTTAATAAGAAAATTTGAATAACATATATTAGATGCATTTAATCTGATTATTTTTCTTTTCACTTTAAAAAAGGCATTCATTAAGAAAAATTGGTGGTACAATATACTAATCAAAACATTTTCCAATAATTTATATAATTTTTCGCATATTTTTGGCAATATGGTGATCGTATCGAAAGAACGATGTGAGTATTTGACAGTGATCGATATAGCTTCGCACTTCTTCCATTAAACTTTTCATTCAAGCTGCAAGAGTAGATCCTATACAATTCTCGCAACTTGTGACCGAGTATTGTCATGCAAAGAGAAAACTACATCTAAGACCTCTATTTTTTTGTCAAACAATTTAACTGTCATGTTGAAACGATTCGAAATGGTATTTTTAAACAGTTCATGTTGTAGCTACTTCCCATCTGTTTAAATATTTTCCATAGCCTGTAAACATCTGGAAAGAATTGTTTAATCTACTGCCAAGCTGCCCGGAAGTATTATTTGAAAGTTTGATATGGATTTTCGTTCAATAAGTCTTGCAATTAATTGTACTAAAACTTTTTAACCCTTCTGGTCGTCCTTTTTTATTACATAAATACTACATACAATTTAGATTTTTTTAGATTATGGCTATCAAAACAAAAAAAAATTATTGGGATATAACAGAGCAGCATCATAAGTGGATTTTAAAAGAATTTGATGAGTTTCGGCAGCAGACTTCTTCGAATGAAACAACAGAAATATTGAATACAAAAAGTGCCATTTTGAGCCTTCTAAAATTAAAAGGTAGATTAGATTTTCACAAATAGTTTGAGAAAAACATATTTAACACATTTAGAAAACATTTCCATCAAAGATCACATTCCAACAAAGAGTGAAATTGCAACAACCACAAATTAGTCTCAAGCAAGGGAAGTTTGAAATCTATTTTGACATATATCCCATCGTTTACGATGATGTTAAGATATAAAAAAGATATATGTTTCTATAATTGTAGAAATTAAATTAGCCGATTAATATATTGATGTATTTGGAGTTTTTCTCTTATAGTCTCTTATAGAGAGAAAAAAACAATATAACGCAAATATAAGTAGATAATGAAAAATTATTTACAGGTACAACGAAAACATATGTTTTAGCATCAAAACTATAACTTACCAATTCGCCTCTGCCAATATTAACAATAATACCAGTCTTCTTCATTTTCGAGAAAAATTCTTCATTGCATATATTTCGAGTTTCATTTGTCAATGGAGCCGCTAAGAAAACGAAATCGCTTTCCCTGTTTAACGTGTCCAGATTGACAAATTCAGCACCCAATTCCTTTCCTACGACGTGAAAGTTTTGTTTTATTTAAGGGAATAAACAAGTTATAGTGATTATCCACCTTCTGCTTTCTCCCGGTGTCCCGTATAAAGGATCCTGGCTACGTCGAATCCTTTCAATCTTCTCGCAATTGCCTGTCCTATATTTCCCAATCCGATAATACCAACCGTCGATCCGGATATGTCACGACCCAACAACCACTGGGTATCAAAGTACTTCTTCCATGTACCCCTGTAATAAATAATTTATGCTTTTGTTACAAAATTTTATTTAAAGTTAACGTAAGCAGCAAGGAAAACTCTTGATATATATTAGATAACATTCTAGATGATTATTTTTTGGAAAACTAGTTTATGACAATTCTACGTAGTTACCTTACCCAGAATAAAAGTTATTTAGCTCCAAATCTGCGCGTGACGTAATAGTTTTAGTCGAGCTAGGCAGTTCGTATGGGTACAAGTCTTAATTATATATTATTTTAATGTGTGAGGTGACCTTAATGTAACTATTTATCGGTAAACATTATAAACAATTTGTGTATTTTTGTTACAAGGTAGAAAAATATTAGAGATATGTGGTTAAATCTTGCAAGGCCTAATCCAAGCGATATATTTTAAGCAAATAATGTAAGTATTTTCCGTTTTAAGTACTTTTAATTATACTAAAGTGTAGTTAACGTATCATATATTTTTTTCAGTTATCATATAATATGGACAAATTATATTTAAGATAATGTAAAATGTTTACTCGTACAACTATACCTGCCATCAGAATATGTTTCTACAAGATTCAAAATCCAACCACGCAGAAGAAAATGAAACTGAATTCACTGAACATTCACTACTGAACGATCATATATTCTCAAAATTAAAAAAAAATTAATTAAATACAAGCCTTATTTGGTCTTTTATACTTTTGCCTAAGTAGTTCGATGGGTTACATTTCACCAGATTAAGGGTAACTGATACTTATTTGATTGAACAATGTGATTTTATCAAGTCTCTACAGCCATAGAATGAATATAACCATGGAATGTACATGTTATGGCAAACAGAAGTTTCAAACAGTATGAACAATAGTTATGTACAGACAATATATGAACCCATGCTTATGTTTGTAAGCCTATTATTAAAATAAACTTCAAAATTACAATTTGTGCATTTTATTTACACAAATATTACAATTTGGTATAATATCAGATAACTTTTTTTGTTCTATAAAGATGCTTAAGAGTTTATGAAAATCAAACGTCCATCATCAAATTTATATAATTTAAACATTTCTTTTGTGTAGTAGTAGATACAATTTTGGTTTAACAGTTATATTAATTTAGATTTGTTTGGTAGGTAATTTAATTTTTCTATTTCACAAAATTATATTAATTTGTATTGTTTGCGCTCGGTACCGACTTCAAAGTGATCAGTTGATAGTAGTTAAAATAATATTGTAAATAGATAAATAGTTTTAGGTAGGCATTAAACTAAATTGTGTGTGTCTCTCTATATTGCAGAATATAAAATACCTGTAGTCGATAGGTTGAATAAGATTTTTGTTTATTTTTATTCAGTTATTACTACGATTATTATGTACGTATTTTATCTTAAAACGTTTTTTTCGTGTTAAAAATCTAAGTTCGATTATTTTTTATTCTTTAGTGAGATCCTTTTATATTTTTTAAAATCGGTTCAATTTTTTTGTTAAAAATATTTTATTTTTCACTTTTTAGTCTTATATATTTACTCAATAAATTACGCAGTTATTTTACTAAGTATTACGATGGATGGGCCAAGTAAAGGTGCCACCCGTATGAGGAAAAATAGGAACAAATAAACAATGATTGAAAATAAAGAACGCTTCGAGCTCCGAGTCTACATAGCGCGGGTAATTTGACAAATGTTCTAACTAAAAAACAACAAAGAGTTATTGTCCCCGCCGGGAATCGAACTCGCGACCTCCGTTTAGAAGCTAAACGCTCTAACCATTACACCATAGAAGCAGATGTTTATAAAATTTCTAAAAGGTCTTATAAGCTATAGTTAGTGCTTGAAAACAAACTGAATGGTTTTGCACTGAACAATTTCCGATTTTCCGTCACATAAGCTCAGCAATAACATTATACCCAAATATCTGATTATTTTAGATAAAAAATATGTGAAAACTTTGTACGTCCCTTAGAAATTTGAGCGTTTCCTTCAATTTTCTTATAGTCGGCCATAATTAACGGAGAAATCGGCGAACATACCTTAATAAAAATATATATATACAGCTGAACATAGAACCTCCTCCTGTTTCGAAGTCGTTTAAGAAGAAATTCACGTATTTAAAGTTTAAGTATAAAATATCACAAGTAATAATTAATAATTCAAGAAGGTAATCAGAAATAGAAATGCTTAATGAACAAAAACGAAGACAACGATAAATGCAACAAATAAACACTGGGGAAATCTAGTAACATTACTTCCCATTCAGGAGCCTCCACTTTTTTTGCTAATACCAATATACAGTTTTTTAAAATTTGTTCGTAAAAGTTCGCGAGAATAAATTAATCTTTGGAAACCACGAAAAATGGGTTGATAAGACCTTGTATCTCTGTCAGTAGCAAAACAAACTAACTTAATAACACGTTAAGACAATTCGTCAGGATGAACATCATCTTTCATAAAAACATAACCAAAATTTCAATCAATTTCAAAAAAAGCTTTATGCACAAATGCTTACAAATAAAAATCACATTCAAGTCAAATAAAAGATGGTTTAAAGTTTATTAAAATAAACATCGTTTCAATACTATGGATAAGAATAAAATTAAGAGTAACGGTTTTGTCAGTGTCAGATTTGTGAAATACAAAAGTTAACCAAAACCAGAATCGTAAATCGAATACCGTTAAAAACCTTTAAAACCAACTAGATTCAAAACTTCATCATCAGTTTATATCAAGTTAAGGGCTAATAAATATCACGAGAGGTATTTGCAGATCTACTGAAAACCCACTGCAAGGATTGGATATTGGATATTGTATTGAAATTAAGGAAAATTTGATAACACCCATGAATCTCCTTTTTTATTTTCATTTCAAGAAATTTCCATCTCACTTCCACCAACTTATTAATTCCTTGTACGTAAGTTATGAAAAAGTAAATGGCTAACTGAAATTTCTAATAACTAAACAGGTAGTCATTATACTTTAATATCAATTATATTGAAAGTCGTAAAATATCAATCAGAATAGATATAGATATTAATATAAATGTAAGGTATCCACTATAAAAAATTAAGGAATTGTATTTTAGCTTAATATTTGAATCTTGTAAAATATGTCCCTGTTTTTTGCTAATCGATACTTGTGCCTTAATATTTAACTAAAATGATCTTTTTAATCAAACCAACACTTTTGCAAAAATTTAAAACATAAATGTTTCAAAAACAATTTGAATAAGTAGTAGAAAACGTTTTTTTTTTGTATATCTTAGTTGTTATATCAGAAAAGTATATTCTCGACATAGCAGGTACATTCATAATAACATGCACAGTACCGAAATTATTTAAATTAGTACTCACTTTTCGATTTGTTGCCTTCCTTCGAAACATCTTCTAGATGCACCCAATGCCAAATACAATGCCATATCCGCAACAGCATTGTCCAAAACTCTCGGGGTATTACTGAATGGAATTCCCCTACTTTTTAATTCAGCTAGATCGATATGGTTATAGCCAACAGACATGGTGGCAACAACTCTCAACTGGGGACCTTAAAAATTTGATTATTAATTTAATAATTTATTGTTGCTCAAAGAGAGAACTATAATATATTTGTTATTTTATTATTCCATTGGTGGTAGGGCTCAATAAAAAGTAATGTCTCCCTCACTCCATGATTAAATCATGTTAGTTCACATTAATTTTAGAATAAAATAATAAATTTAGCAAGGAAAATACTTTCTTAGTTTCTGTGATTAAAGAAAACCATAAACAATGATTAGATATGCTAACAACATTTATTTATAATATATGAAAACTGACAAAAAAACCTACAGGTGTTCAGATCTACAAATGATCAACTAGATAGCTGTATTTTGCTTTTCCCTTCTAAGTTTCATGTGAAGTACCCCTCCACTTAATTTTTTAGTATTCCGCAAGCACTACTTCAGTCCAACGGCCCTAATATATCCGCACAATCTCAAAAACTGCACAAAAATCGAATGCTAGTAGATAAAATTGATTATAAAATAGAGATACATACATAAAAAGCAACAATATTGAGTCAAAAAGGTTAGCATATAAAGTAGATGACCAATAGGAATAGAAAGTAGACAATTGCTCTTGTAAAATACAGATTTTTGAATAGCCTCCATTCAGTTAAATCAAATGCTTCAAATTCAAAGTTTTGATGATATCATTAATATTACAATTAAAGGCATTTTGATCTCGAGTGATTTATTATCAAGCTTCTCTTCATCCAGGCTGTCCTAATTTTATACTTCCAACTCACAAATTTAGGATGGAGTAAGAATGTTGATTGTGGAATAGATCGAAGAGCAGATAAAAGATTTGGATATTTTACTGTTCTTTTTCTTAACAATAATCCAATTTTTATAGATGGAATCAAGCAAAAATAGTAGCCAGTCATTTGAAGGCTATCGACAAACCATAAACACATCAAAAGATATTTATCCTTTAGTTTAGAATAGTTGAAAATGCATTTTACATTATACAAATTATAGTCTAAAAGCTAGCCACGTTTTGGAGAGAGAACTTCAAGTAATCTGATCTTTTGACATATCATCTCACTCTCTTGGTCAGAAACCGGCCCAGATGTCATACGATTATCTTACCTGTAATTCTTGTTTTCTCTACGTTGCTAGCTCCCGTACTATTACTGATCTGATTATGAGTTGTAATGTATGACTTATAGAGCCTCTCACTTATATTGTTCCTCATATTCATACTAAAATAATATCAGGAAGCAGTTTTCACAAGAGGTGTAAAATTACGATTTCGAGAGAAACATTTTATTTTACCACAAATGTAACAATATCGGTTAACTAAATTTGAATATCTCTGTCATGTTGATGTAATGAATTTTACTATTTAATATACTCTAAAATAAAATTTAATACAACAATTACAACAACAAAAAGCTATTAAATTCACCATAATATATATATATATATATATATATATATATATATATATATATATATATATATATACATATATATATATATATATATATACATATATATATATATATATATATATATATATATATATATATATATATATATTAACAGTTGTTTGACAAGTGACGCCAATATCCAGAAATAAATTTTCCATAATTTGAAACTGAAATATAGTGCGATTTACTGCAATATACACTTTATTCTTAAGATTTAATTTCTTTTGATTTCTAGCCATTCTCATATAATAAAAAAATTCATGAGCGGGAAACTAACATATCTATGAGAGTGTGTTTCGACGTACCCTATAGTTTAGTTTTTTTTTATTGAGTTGTATTGTTTTAATAAATTTTGTATTTGCTATAAATATATTCTAAAGCTTACCAGCAGCATCCAAAATTTCTTTATCTAATTTTAATCCACTAGCCCAAAAAATGGCATCAGCACCAGAAACTTCCTTTAAAATAGATTCACGATCATATCCAGATACAGAAACAACATTTGCACTACAAAACATTAGCAATCAATTATTAATATACAATGTATAATTTACACAAAATACAATTCTTTCATATATTTAATATAAATTAATAAGAAAGCAGAAAAATTTAACATATATATATCACTAATAAATTAATAACCAAAAACAATAAATAAAAAACTATGTATTCATAGTATCTATCGTATATAATCAATATGTATTAAATATTCATTATATCAATATAATAATATATTTCAAATAATAAAAATAAAAAATACTCACACGTCTTGGAGGATATCAAAGGCAATTTTAGGCACAGAAGGGTTAGCTATGAAAACTGTTGGACGGCTCATATTGTAACACGACACAATTCCAATTAAAAATAACAGCAGAGCACACTCTGCGCAATCTAAAACAAAATAATGAATGAGCTCGCAATTCGACAAATTAATACATGAATGCTATCTTATCAAGCATGCGGGATTCGTATAAAATTATTCTACTTATCTCCATGATGTATTATATAACACTAAACAAATATTATATATATTTACAACACATTTGCACAACTGTTGCTTTCCGAAAAACATTTCCTATTTCACACAACTAATGTAACGTTACCGAATTAATTAATATACTGCTTAAAAAATGTTAATAAACATAACAGTTGGTAAAAATTACTAACTGCTTCATTGACACGTAATGACTGAATGGAAATGTTTACGATTGATTATCAAATATCGATAGGTTATCTAGAACTGAACTAGACACATTTTTATAAGAATTAGTTAATTTCGATTTTTTTATAATTAAAATTAAGTAGGTTTAGATTGACGTAATGTTCGTTGCAATATAATTACAACTCTCCATAATACTCCAATATAATTTCGATATAAAACTGATTTTACTTAAAAAAAATCTGAATGATTGCACAAACTAAAGAAAAAAACATTACAACAGACAATTTCACTTATTACTGTTCATAGTTAAATGATAGAATGTTTTTATCTATTGTTATATTTAAGAGGATTTCAAAATAATTTCTAGGACATACACTTCAGTGTATATTCCAGAAAAATTAATAAATAGCAAGAGTATTGTGAAATCCAAACATTAGAACAATAGTATCGTTAACAGTATACCGTATATACGTTATTCCTCAAAACAAAAACTAAATAAAGACCGGCAAATATATATTACTATTTGTATCATATTAATATGTTTAAGATATTCATAGTTTGAACTAAATGACGAATAAGATGGGAAAAATTAAGAAAAATGTATAATAAATAGTGCAACCGGAACAAAATAAATAAAAGAAACAATTGAGAAGAATTTTAACGAAAAATAGAAATAAATATATGCAAATAATAATTTAAAATTTTTAAATAGAAGAATATTAGATTATTGAAATTAATTCTAAAAAGTAGCTTAGATAATGTAGCATATATTCTTCTGTTCTAAAACCTATTTCCCTAGAAGAAGCTTTTAGTAATTAGCTATAGGTTTGGCAACAATTCATGTTGATTCGAAAGATAGTGAACATATTGAAGTACTCACAAAAAACACCGATAATGAATTGAGGAAGCTGCTGAGTAAAGACTACTGTCAGATACTTCAAGACTTATCTACATCATTGAGAATCGACTTAGCAACAAATTCCATAATGTCTGTCCAATGTCAGTAATTACCATTAGCATTATAAATTTATTTGCTTAAACACAGTAGATAAAAAAGTATTTTAGACATAATCTAAGCAAATATCTCTTTTATGGCTAGTTCTATAAATGACATATGTCTTCCACGACATTTCACCGTAAAATCACAATTATTCAGAATATTAAAAATAATCTATGTAAAAGATTGTTATGTAAAAGAAAATGAACTAACAAAAAAATTTATAATCTAAGTAAGTTAAAATTTTTATATAAGACAAGCCGCAAAAACTTTTCTATTAAAATAGTACCTAAGATCTGCACTAATATATTACCAATAAGATATAAAAACAAAATCTAAGTGAAAATTTTGTGAAAATTTCAGCTATTTAGATATTTAAATATTAAATATTATTATTAGTCGTACAGGATTACATTAATACTTGTAAAAAAATTTTCAAAACAATACATGTGTTTCCAACTAACAATCATCCAAACATAAGTAAAAAACAAATAATTATAGCAACCAAACCCTAGTGATATATAATATGGTAATAAAGAGATTGATAATAAAAATATATCTTTTAATTTAAACTTTTATTTTTAATAAATTATCACACAACATACCTTTTCTAAGAAACATGTTAAGCGAATATTTTACACATGTAAATAAAACACAGAATTATTATAAAAAATAAACAAATTTTCTAAAATCTTTTCAAAAAAATCAAACTTCAATAAAACAAAGGCTATACAGTATCAAAATATTGTGATGCTGATAACACAACAACTATTACAAAGAATCAAACTGGTTTAACGGCAAAAGCAACACAAGAAGAAAAGAAGAAGGGATACCTTAGTCACTACTAAATACCACTGCGACCCATATAAATTTCATTTTGTATATTAAATTAAATCATTAATAATGAAAATTAGTAATATTTATATTACTTACTCAGTATCCATATGTATCTTTACGCACCGTTTTTATTTCCTACGTCTCGTGATATAATAAAGCTAACCTAAAACTAATGTGATGAACTAATGAATAGTTTAGAAATCCTAATAATAAAATGAACATGTTGTCGGCACCAGCACCTTCACCATACTATAATATTTTATTTAGGTAATGTTTTTGTAAAACTTGTTACAAAAATTAAATAATTTTATACATTAAACATATTATATGTTTTTTTATATGTAATGTTATAGCATTATCTTAGAATTATAGGTTACTTGAGAATATAAAACTTGAAATATAATATTTGCCATTCATTTTTGTTGAATTATTTTTGAATATATATTTTAATAGTTCTCATAAAGTAACAGTAATAGTGTTTTCTTTGCATAAATTAGCGGCATATTATACTTGAGACTAATCGAATAAAAAGCGTATTTTGCATATTAACCTATTTTGATCATCTTGTTTCATTATGAAATAATTAAAAAATACTGAAAATGTGTATTAATTAACTCGCTCATCATTTATATAGTAGGTTAATTCCCAAATTATGATAATCAATTAAGATGACTTGAAAGAACCGTTTAAATTAGATTCAATCATCCAAAACTATGCTGGATTATGGTTCGTATCACTACCAAAAATTAATGTTAGCAGTGCCATCTATTGGCTGTAATTGAAATATTACGAGATCAAATGAAGATATAACTGTTAAACTTGATATATTTATGTCAGTATCTGTCAACAATGTTATTATATATGTAATTAATAGTATTTTATATTGATTTCCCTACAAATATCAGCTACCTAGTTTTCAGTGTTTTATATAGGGTTGGAATAAACAAGCTCGTTAGATAAACAAAAAACTCTAAAAGGCAAATTGCAAGCATTATTTAAACACAAACCGATTTTGCGGAAGCTCTTGTGAACGGACTAAAAGTTCACGAATATAAGATGGAGACTTTTAAGATATGTAGATGATATCGTTTGCTGGCCTAATGCATGAAATGCATGATTCTGAAACTGAATGAAACCAGCATCACTGATGTTTGTCAACTAAACATAAATAACGAAATAAGTAAAAAGGATTAGGTGATTACATGAATTTTGATCAGCGGTATCTATTGGTGAAACTGGATGATATCGATATAAACAACATTAAAACAACCTAGCCTGATAAATTATTTTGACATTTCTCTACATAAAATAAGAGTTTTCCATTTAGTATTAGTGAATTACTGGTGCTAAAAGGTTACTAATGGAATGCTCAAAATATTATTTTCGTCTTCCATTACTTGTTGGTTATTAAGTATTTTTATAAATTTGCATTTAAAAATACAATAAACAATGAGGTTAGCAAGGGTTATGGAAATGTAATACAATATATATCAAGAGCAAATATTAACTGTGATATTTAAGACATTCAGTATTTTCAATATATATTCCAATATTTTGGTATTAATGGTACCCAGCTATATATATTAATGAAATGTGAAGAAATCTCCGATGCTTGTTTTCGTTAGAATTTCTTATTCTTTACATCGTTAATATCTTTCCACAATGAAGGGAAATTTATTTCAGTTAATAGTCTTGCTGTCAAATTAATTTCAATTTAAATAGCAAAAGCAACGCAACTTGTTAAACTTGTTAACTGTAAACCTTCTCTAGAGTTTGTTTCATTTGAGCCTTCACTAGAACCCATTTTTATCTTAATTAATTGCAATTGATTGGTTTCTGTATCTATATCGTCGTTTCATCACGCATGTAAATTTACGACTCACGTGAATTAGGCAAAGAATCACAAAATCACTGTAGAAATAAAACAATTATTTCAAGAAATCTGGTTTTGAAGCTCATCAACCACAATTAGAAATGTACGGATATGCGGCCATTATATCTTAAGTATCTATTTTGGTTTCGCCGGTCTAAATGTGGTGATTTTAATGTTGATAAAAAAGAACGCCTAAAAGCATCAAAGAAAAAAGATAGGCTTACTAGACAAAGACCCAGCTCAAACTCTCAAAGAACCCTCAGTTTTCGGTTGCCAGCAATAAACGTGGATCTGCTACAATATTCACAAGCGCAAAATATGTGTTAGTCTAGGGGAGCTATTCAAATTGACAATGAAAGGGAACGTTGAAATAAAACCTTGCTTTACCTCAACAAGTTACAGTTTATTATAAACCAAACTCAACAAAACAAATTGAATGACGTATTCTTGCAAAAAGTTCCATACAACCCATACCAACGGCGATTAAGTCATAATGACTAATAGACGGAAAATGATAACGCCCTACATGACAACTTTCGACTTTCGACACGTTGTAGGAGTTATGAAAGAATGTTGCTGTGGATCGAATGGAAAGTGGTGCCACACCCAGCGTATTAACAACACATAGCGCCTTCTGATTACAATATATTTAGATAGATGCAGCATGGCTTGGCTAGCATGCGATTTGAAATACTGAAGAAGTGTAAAAATAAATCGATGCCAAACCAACATCATTTTTTTAACACAGTATCGATATTTTGCAAAAAAGATACGAAAATTGTAGGAAATTATTGTGTTTTAAACCTAATAAAATAACTATTAATCGTAATATATTGTAACAACAACCTAATGGCAACCTAATATATAATTACATGTACAGCAATTGGACATTTCGTATACAAATTTTTATCTTAAATATTAAAAAATCCCATAAAACATGTTTTTCCAAGGTCTTTTAGTTAATCTTATTAAATTAAATTAACATCTTTATAGAGGTTACTTTTATTAAAAGCCTAGTTAAAACTAAAGGTAATTACGATAAGAGAATATTTATAAAAAAAATCATTTGCTAGACTATATTCATAAACTGGCTATAAATTAAACTACATGTTTATTTCATTATCCAGCCAAAAAAATAATGATGTGTATTTAGCAAAAGATTTTAAAAATCATAAAAATTATCAATATAATTTTCTTTGTTTTTACTAAAGCTTTATATTTGGTAAATTGCTTAGTTTTACTTACTTATGGTAACTGTTCCTGCCGTGGATTCTCACAAATATTTTACACCGAATGTTTCATCTAAAATATAATTCAAACTGACAGTAGCTGTTGTGTTGAGAATGAAAAGTTACTGCAATGAATATTTGTCGGCCCAGGTGATTATAATTTTCAACGAAGCGAAAAATGATAAAATATTTATATAACTCATTCTGTCGCAAAATACGTAATAATTACTACTATAACTATGTGTTTATTGATAACGGGTCAAAATTCCTGTGTAACTATTTTGCCATCCAATAGAAAGGATTTCCCATATATCATTCCATCTTTCTCAGATATTATATAATAATAACAGTAATCAAGAAATAGTAAAGTTTTTTTCTCGTTTGGTGATTACAATTTTCAACAAGGCAAAATATATTTTTTTTGTTTATTTAAACCCGTCAGCCTCTTGGGCTATTTAGGGTGAATTACAATACATTATATGAACATCAATAGCAATAAACAGTAGAATATATACAATAAAATCTTTCAATTACACAATAATTAATGTATGTTACAAGTGTTGAAGTAGGTCTATGGCCTTTAGATAGTCAATCAGCAGGTTCATTTGCTCAGGTTGGACCAATTGTTCCAATGGTGTCAGCATCTCAAGTTCTCTCCTCAAATCATCATATTTTTGTCAGTTCACTAGGATGTGTCTGACGCTAAGTTGAATCTGGCACAAATCACATAAGGCGGGCTCTGTCCCTTCAGCAAATGTTCATGTGTCGATCTACAGTGCCCCATTCGCAGTCGTACGAGGACGCTTGACTTGTGTCTACTGATGTTATTTTGGTCTATAGGTTGATAAAAGATCTTCTTGACTTCCCATAATTTATTGTTTTTTATGAGAAGGTCCCATTCTAATTGGGTCAATTTCCTATTTAGGTCCTTCATATAGACTTTGGCATCTTTTTTGCTGAACAGTTCGTTTAACTTGATCAACTCCCCTTCCCTACTTGCCAGATGGTCGGTTCTTTCATTTCCAGATATTACTTTATGGGAGAAGGCCCACAGGTATGTTATTCTTACACCGCTAAATTGTAACTTTTTCTGTATATCTCTGATGTATGTGTCCTTGCCGATCTTAAACTCTCTAGTAAACTCATAGAATTCGATACCACTAGTATGAATTCGCTAATCCGTGATTCTTCCAAGGTAGATAGGGCCATATATATATATATATATATATATATATATATATATATATATATATATATATATATATATATATATATATATATATATATATATATATATATATATATATATATATATAGCCAGCAGCTCCGCTGTGAAAATGCTAGTCAATGATCGAGTAGACTAGACGTATAAGCAGTACCCACAAAGTTCTCACGTTTTGAACCATCCGTGTAGATGACAAAATAATTTGAATATTTCTCTTAGATCCTCTGTCTAAAGACGCTTTTTGTTGTAGAAGGACTGTTTATTTCATTATTCAGAACCTTCATAGAGAGCTTTATGTGTATTCTTGAGAACTGCCATGGTGGTATATTAGTGGTTCTACATTTTGCACCTGGGATCACAATTATTAAGGCGAAAAATAATTAAATATTTATATAAATCAGTGTGTCACAAAATACACTACTATAACTGTGTGTATATTGAAGACGATTTGAAGTTCCTACTGTGACTATTTTTGTTTCTATTGGGTTTCAACTAAATACATATTTATACAAAAAATAACTATTTGCTTCCACAATGATTTATTCACTTAAGACAAAGCTATTTTTCTGAATAAATCTTAGCCACTATGGATAATAATAATAAGAAGAAATTGTAGGCTTAAAATTGATTTTTCCATTTTTTGCCCTCGTTTAATCCCCTTCTAATTCAAGGTATTCGTTTAGGTATTACAACAGTTTTTTCTTTTCCAAACCCAGAAAACAACTGTTGAAAACTTAAACTTATTTCTGGGATATTTTGGATACTTTTAGAATTGTTTACTCAAAATCAATATAGACAAAAACAATATTTGAAAGCATTTTTTAGTTTAGAGAATAGACATGGAAGTCCAACAGAGCTAAAGTAGAATAACGATAATCGAAGAGCAGGAAATAAATTTTTGGTTAAAATACGAAAAATTTGCAATATGAAAACTAATAGATATAGTAGATATAGTCCGTTGGAAAGAATTACACAAAAGGCTTATAATATTACTTGTTGACAATTTAGCCCAGTGAGAATAATTCATGATGATACTATGACATTTTGATAGAAGTCATAAATATTCGCATAAATAAAAACTGTGTTTCTTTTTAACCAAAAGGACTAGCAAATTGGGTTAAAGCTTGGAGTTCAATCAAATTTCATTTCAAAATAGATTAAATTTACTCAAATAATAAATTAATACTGTCAACAAAATATTTCTTGACAACAAACATCAAATTGAAACTCGACGATTTTTATGTACCTAATCCTTGATTTGTTGAATCAAATCCTTGAAAGAACGACCAAGAAGTGAGTCATCCCTTACGCCTTCTCCGCTTTCTTTAATATAAGTATATCTATTTTAAAAACACTTCCTCTGGGTAGGCAGAGCTGGCCAAAATACGTACTTGGCATTAATTAAAATGCAAATTAATAAATACTATCTCGTACGTTTAAAAGGTAAGTTATGTGTAAGGAGAATTTCCTTTCATGTACACTAGATTTTTATATCTACTATCAGATAAACAGCATCTTGTTAGGGAATGAATAAAACCTGCTAAAAAACGATCTCTCTACAGGTCCTGATGAGCACAAACTTGTTTATATTTAACAAGCGCATATTTTATATTTGGTTAAAGTTCAAGAATGCTTTTTGTTTTTTATCGTTTAGAAAGCTGACTAACAAACTAACTCTCATCATCCATGTCTGATGGATTCAAGTGAGAGATTAATAAAACTTACTAAGCTTATTACTAACTATATCTTACTCTCTAACTACTTATCTAAGCTCTCTTCAACCGATCTAATCTGCAAGAACTGTTACCCTGAATGTATTCTAAATCGGTAATAATTGGTTTTTGTAATTTGATGAATTTCTCTAGTTATTCTAGTTCAATAACTAAGAAAGCCTTAGGCAAATTAAGTCATGTAATTTTGATTTTTTTTTGTTCTGGCCTAAAACTCGGCAGTGGAATGCATGACGCATACCTGATCGCGGAGACTTGCCCTGGAGTGACAAGTTGGACCGGGTTATGTGGGACTGCCTCTGGGCTTACAAATACACTAAACCGAAACCGCCTCACAGTTGACCCCTGTGGATCGCTACTGCTACTGCATTAATTTTGGGGATATGGTACCCGCTGATCAGGCAACCGTTTTGGGCAAGAAGAGCCAGCGATTCTATTGATTCGCAAACTTGAGTTAACACACGACTAGATACTGTCGTATGGGGGCAAAAGTTATGACTGCAGCGACGAATGAGGTCGTTTCAGCTTGGAAAAGGGGAGGTTAGAGCTGACGCGGTGCTAAGCTCCCAACACGTCGACCAGCTCGCGAACAAGCGCGTCTTCGGAAGAACTTGAGCTGAGTTGTTATTTGTGGAATTATTGAGATACGAAGTGCTTGATTTCTGGAGTGTCAGTTTCCCTATGAATTTAATTGAATTATTTCTGACAAACCATGGAGCGTTTCAAATTTGAAGAAGTACGGACCGAATTAACATCTTATAAAATAAACATTTGATGGAGATGGGAAGTCTGCTAGAAAGGCAGATCAGAGAAGATATCAAGTTTGCTATCCCCGAACCTTTCTGGATTGCTTTCTGGATTTGGGAATGCCAACCGAACCGTCGGTCGAAGTGGACACCTAGGTCCGTGACGTTATCCAGCCATGGAATTATTGCGGTGTCTATCTTAAGTTGCGAGACGCGCAGTGCGTAACGCTTCTTTTGGAATATAATAGCCTGGGTTTTCAGGGGGTCGATTTACAACCTCCAGAATTTGAACCACTTGACCGCATGATCAAGCTGCTTCTGTAAATGTTCATGAATTGTAACTTCGAACCCGGTGGTCGTGAAGAAAGCAATGTCGTCAGCGTAAAACGCGACGACAATGTGCTCTTTTCTTGGCAGATCTGAAATATATAGGTTATATAAGGCTGGGGCCAGCGGGGACCTTGAGGTACGCCAGCATCGATTTGTTTACGACTGGAAAGTGACGCCTTGATCTTGACCTGGAAAGATCTGTCCGAGAGATAGAACTTGATGAGAGCGGTTAGGTCTTCTGGGAGGCCTAACTGCACGCATTTTGTGCGCAAACCGTCGTGATAGACCTTGTCGAAGGCTTTAGTTAGGTCCAGAAGGACTGCTTCAAGCGTTTTACGTTGGTCAAGAGCGTGATGGATGTGTGCGACCAGACGGGTAGCCTTATGGACGGATGAGTGGTGAGCGCGAAAGCCGAATTGTTCATCAGGAATGATGTTGTTGTTCTTTCTGAAAGAGTTGAGAGCGTAGAGTATTGCCCTCTCGGCAAGCTTCGCAATAGCACTGAAAAGGCTGATGGGTCTGTAGTCAGATGGAGATGATTTCGCTCCTTTCTTGGGGAATAAACGCTATATGTGAGTCTGTTCAAGACGCCGGGAAATATTGCAGCCTCATGATGGCTAGGTAATCGATATTCCGTCGAAACCTGGAGATTTGTTGATTTGAAGTTTGCCGATCATAGCCTGTAGAGAGTTTGGAGACACGAAATGGTTGAGAAGAAAGGCTGAGGTTACTGGTCTTTTGATGGAGTTGGAATGTAATTTTGATTTACGTCTCATTATAGAATAGTAAAGAGAATTCCATCTTCTGTGGGACAGAGAGATAATAACTACATAACTGAAATAATGTAGAAGACAATAATTTATAACTTCAGCCACTTTGGGCTGAATGGTGGAAGGTTCCTTTTGTATATTGAATGATGTATTTATGTTTAAATGTATTTTGAACCCATATTTGAAATACTAACTTCAAATTACCTCTGCATCGGCATTTGAAATATCAATTACAAATTATATGTTGTGGAAGTAATTGAATTACAGATATCAAATACGTATTTGTATTTCAATTACTTAATTTAACTACAAATAACTCAAATAGTGCCCAACTTTGTGGGTAGACCAACACCTAATGACATTTATATTGTATCAATTTAAATAAATTTATTATTAAAATTATTGTAACTAGAAGTATTAGAATAGAATTAACTGAATAGTAGAAGCCAGAAACATCATATCCTGATAATGAGCCAGAAATGGACGAACTGCGAACTGCAAGAAAATTCTTAAGGTGTGATAAAACCGCTGGAGTCGATCAAGTGCCGAAATGACCCATTGGCGAAAACAAAGCATAAATTATTCCTATATTTAAACATGGCTATAGTAAACATTGTAAAAACTGTTGAAGGATAAGTATCTTATCAATTGTCGGTATATTATTTATGAAAAGCATACAAATGATACTCCAAAGAATTTGTAAAGAAAAAGCCAAGAAGATCAGGTATACTTTCTACTGTCAAATATTGTCTTTAGAAATCGAAAATGTTCCCATAAAAATAGTTTCAGTTTTAAAGCAAAATTGTATTTTCTTGGTGAATCTTACTGGTTCTATAGTTTTATTATTGGATGTTCTTATGATTTAATTATAATTATGATAAATTATGTTATGTTATTATATGAGTTATGATTTAATGTTTACATGAATTACGCGCTTAAATGGAAATAATAGCATAGAATCATTTACAAGTTATTCTTATTAATGTGTGAACGTAACATTTAAAACAAACCTAAATTATTATATGAAATGTGAGCAAAATGTGAAAAAATACCTTTATATATTGTTCTAAAAAGGAGTACAAACGTTGAAACAATTGAAAAGTAAATATTTTAATATAGTTATATCTGCATTGAAAGACATTATTAAATTAGGCAAATTAAATTTAACTAATTTTTAAGCCTTTGTAGATGAATTTTTATTTTTTTCTAGAAAAACGAGATGACGCAGCAACTATGTCTCATTACCACAATCATCTTCAAAATAACGTAACTTATTTATTTAAGCAAAGTATATAAGAGATAATCCAAGAATATATCAGATAATTTTTATGAATGGTTACAAAGGAATATTACTTTCACTACACAAGTATTTCATGATCTACCATATAATAATTAGCCCTCATTTAATTGTTGTCTTAAAATCCCTATTAGAAACATTATATTCTTATTGTTTATTCAAAATCTAATATATATTCCTTAAATTATAGATAGACATATCAAAGTAGCTATATCAAAGTAAAAATGTTACTTTTGACTTAAAGTGCACAAGAATTATTTACTGTTTGAAAATTGTAGTTTTGGAATCAATTTTAGAATTTTTTTTTCCATAATAACTATTAAACCCTAAATGATATCGTCAGTGTGTTATTTTCAACTTTAATAAAATAAAAATAGCTAAGGCCAATGGATCTAAAATAGGCCAATAGAATAGCTCAATAGAATGAATATGAGTTAAGTTTTCTATGTAAGAAGGCGTATTACCATCATATCAGGTCATTTAGGTGTACTCATTCAGGTTATTGGATACAGTCTAAACAAATTGCTCATAATATTCTTTGATGAAGATTTGATCAAGCATCCTGAACTATAACGAACAAGACTACAATTTTTACATCTTACATCGTCTTACCTATAGCACGTGAAATATTGCAACAATAACTTGAAAATAAAATCGAGGGCAAAGGACATTCATACTATAAACTTCAACATTTGACGCATAGTGAAAATAATCTTATTTTTGCTGGTGCTTATTAGGTGATTAAATTTTGAAAATTTCTAATATAAAATCAGTGTTACTGTTGTCAAACATATAAGAGGTCAATTGAAAAGTCCCCGGCCTATCAATAGTAAAACACATTTTTTGGCAAAATTATTTTTTTATTCAACATATTTCCCTTCAAGGGTGATACATTGATTATAGCGACCCTTTAACTTTTCGATATCATTTCAGTAGAACGATTTATCCTTTGCTTCAAAATAGGCCTCAGTTTCGGCGATCACCTCTTCATTCGACGAAAATTTATGTGTTTAAATTATGTGAACACAACCTCGGTAATTAGAAAAATAACCGTCTATGAATAAATATTGGATAACGAGTGATGTAAAGCATATTTTCTGGAAGAATCTTATATGTAAAATGTCGTAAGCAGATACATCAAACAGGGCATCCAGTTAAAAAGGTTTTTCATTTATCTGCTAGAAGAATTCTGTGACTAACTCCCGAAAATTGATCTGGTCGGCGTCGAACACAACAACTGACAGTTGAACAATTAACCTTACGTAGCTTGCTCTACTCAAACCTTTTTAAATCTGCGATGGGGATTCTTTCAATCAAGAGACCTATCTCTCGAAGGAGAATCTACAGTAGATCATTCACCAGATATATTTTTAAATTAATAAATTGTCATTGGTGACTAACCTTCAATTTATTTTTACAATAACTTAAAAACTAGGTATATATCTAGAGGACCCTTCGATCCTTACTTAATCTCAAAAGGAATAATATTCATGTATTAACACTATTGTTTTTTTCTGTAAATTACACTTGACTGTACTATTATATAAAGTAGTTTGATCCTTTTAAGTCTGTGCCCTACTCGAATGTTATCCAAAAAAATACAATACTTATTTTTTTTATTTTCTGCTATTCTCCTAATTTCCTCAGCAACAGTAAGTATAGCGTTGTAGGTATGCGTATAGTATATGAGTGCATCTACGATACTTCTCCAGATATTCGCTTAAAAACTTGTAATTTCTTTATATTTTATTCTCCATTCGGAACATTGGACTATATAGGTCCATATTGGTTTAGAAATTATGTATTTATATAACAGTCACTATCACATAAGGGTGAGGTCGTGCACTTAGAGTTTATATAGAGGTTTTACTAAAATTGGCGAAAACGAGAAAATGTTTTGCGTACACAAACTAATGCTGGTTGTAAGACATGTGTTCATTTGAATTGCCCTACAAAGGCTTTTGATTGGCTCATTTCTATAACGCCATTGTTTGTTTCAGTTTGTTTACGACGTATATATATATATATGTAAACTTTTAAACTTAACATACATAAAACTTCAATAGATTTTCCTTTACAGCAGTTTATACTCCAAATAATATTAAAGAACTGCATACTCATTATATCTGATAATAATAAAAATTGTCCCGACTCGACGCTGGGTTATTTCCGACTCCCCTTTTTGGTTTCTGAAGCCGACTTTTGCGTGCAGAATACATTAAAAATCATCGTGGTCCGGTTGATTGAATATACTGCGCCGACGCGCGCGCCACGTGTGTTAGAAATATTTGGATATTCGAAGTATTGCTTAGGACGTCGTGGGTCAATTTATGTATTATTTATAACCAAACTTCTGATATCGGCATAGTATTAGTTTTCAAGGCGTAAAATATACTCTGCATAATCTTTTAAAATAAAAGGTAATGTCCATAAGTTTCACATCAACCAATATATACCATCTATATATAAAAAAGTGAGATAACATTAATTTATGAAACATTTTAAAATAGGTAAAAAGCAAAATACAACATAGTATAAAAAAATTTAATTATCAAGGATATAAAACAATGAACCTTAACTATGCCATAAACGATTTACTAAACTACCACATATTATCCACCATGTTACACCCCAAGAGCTGATCCACTAAAAATCCACCACCATATTTAATGAAATCAAGGACTCAAGTACCTAAAAACTCAATAATGTTAATATTTTATGTTTTTTTTTGTACGTATATACCTTTCAAGTATTTTCTTTTATTTCTTCTTAGGTCCGCTTTTCTTTTCTTTGATTTTTTTGGCAGATTACTCTTTCTTATCAATAAACCATACAACTGTAGCAAGTACTTTCCCATATAGCTATCTGTTTAGGATTAATGTTATGCAATTTTTTCCTGCATTTCTGCAATGCCAATAAACTGGACAATTAATTGAAATTACTTTAATAGTTATTAATTAATTAATTAATTAATAATATAATTCCCTATAACCTTGTCTACTATTGTCTTGTACATTATTCTGGGATTCATATTAGCTACTTGTACTTGCTTTAATATTGATATTAAATTGAGTTTATAATTCAGCCATATCAAACGCTTTAGTATTAAAACAAATAAATGCCCAATATTAAATAGCATTCTTAACAAAAAGAAAAACTTATGCAGCAAACTCAAATTAATTTTTTGCCAGTAAAGAGTTACTTGCCTTATCGTATCCTACCTAAAATTCATTCGTAAGATAATAATTACATCGATACTTTTATGGAAATTACTACCTTGAGAATTACTCCTTATACAGTTGTATATTAAGCGTCTTGACTTCTTGTTCGCTGAAAAATTCTTTAAGCAATAATATTTTTTCTTGATCGTCCTGTGACCTCCAATTTTCCAACCCTTAGAAATTCTTTAAATAAAGATTATTTTGTTTAACATCTATATTATGGATCCGAGAAAGATGCTGCCGAAATTCAGTACGTTTGGATATTAAAATCATTAAGTTGACACAGAAAGGGCAGATGATCCTTTTCGTCATCGGCTTTAGTTGTGCAGCAAGCTCATGGCGAAATTTTCGCACATGTCTGTTTCTTTCTCTTGCTGCTAAGTATGTCTTACTACAAACTTGACATATTAATTTACTTTGAGTGCAAAATTTAAGTTATTTAATTAATTTATCCTATTTGTAACAACTGAAACTTACCTTTGACTCTCCCTATTTGTAATCCTGTTAAAACAGTGAAGTGTTATATTAAAAGGCGTTCTTTTTAAATAAAAACGAACGTCAAAAAATAACTTTATAAAGAGCCATATCAAACGCTTTAATATTAAAACAAATAAATGCCCAATATTAAATCAGACCAATACCGTTTATCGGCATTTCTTTTGAGGAATGCTTAGCTTGTAGTACTGTGCAGTATTGCCAATTCTAAAGGCAAGAACTGTATATTGTAATAAATAGTAAAACACGAATCTACTCTATTATTATTTTTTGTTTTAAAACAAAATATAAAAGTTAATTTCGGAAAGTCTTGTTAAATAAATGATTTTTCTAAAATAAATTAAAACCATAAAGCAAATAACTAGTCATTTCAATTTTTTTTTACTTTATATAGCTGGTTTGCCATTATCCTGATCAAAGTGTAGAGCAGACACAGCTTGAAGGGAAGTTCAGAGATACTATATACATGACTTCTCTATAAACTTTGATCAGAGTGGGCTTTAACAAAAGTTCAGAGGTATTATGTACTTAACTTCTCCATACATTCTGATCAGAGTCCATATCCTGTATACTTTTTTAAACATTATTACAATAATGATCCAGCAAAATTAGATAAAATAATCAGTCAAAATTATTTGCAAATTAAAACTGACCCACGTGATTGATCTGCGTTATCATTCCATCGTTGGCCAAGGTCTCAGCTGATCATGAGCGGCTACATTATCCCCTTGGCTGTGTCTTGCTACTTCCGAGCTGTTGTATCACAGCTTCTTACTCTCCATGTAGACAACCAATTAGTTGCTATTCCACATCAGGCCAGCTTGCTGGTGGACCTCATTATCATGTCTACCGATTCGCGTAAGAACCCAAATCCGCCTCTGTACCATAGTCCGCTCCATATTTTTCAGAATTTAAGAAAAGTTCCCTTTTCATGCTTCTTCCCATAGATTTTATGTTTCGTGAGGTCACACACTAGATACTACTTATAAACAACATGTAAACTATCACTATAATTTACTTTGAACGCATTGTTCTTTAACCCACTTCTGATATAAACTTTTAAAACTGTAACAGAAATGAAACTTAACAATATACTTACCTTTACATCAGTTTATTCCCCAAATAATATTAAAGAACTCCATACACAATCCATCGGATAATAACAAAAAGTGTACCGATTCGATGCTGGGTTATTGTCAGCTCTCAATTTCTTTGAAGCCAATTTTTGGGTTGCCTGTATTTTGGATTGTAATATTACCCACACTAAAACTAAAATATGTCCAAATTAGGCGATGGCAAAATCACATTGAAGGTAAATGTGATTATATTACATGAAAAGTTTTTCTTACCCTTTAAAAAGCTGTTTGTAAAGTTTCATCAATTAAAAACTTAATTATTTTAAATGAGTTCATTTACTTGAAACAAATGTGTATTGGTTAAGATACTTATAATTAATATTTTGGCTTAAGGCTCCTTAACCGAGATAACCTTTTCAACAAGTATATTAAAAATACATTAATAAGATGAGTTTGATTTTATAGACAAGAGACGATCATGGTTGTTTTATTATATTGTTAATAGATCCTTAAGCTGTCTCTTTAACTCCTCGATGTTACCATAATAAGATCAAAAGATAAGAACAAAAAGATAGAAACTTTAATACATCTTATTTAACTTGATAGCACTAAAGAAATATGAAAAAGGGAAACAGCGCTATAGACAATTTTGATTATATTTGCCAGGAGATATGTTGTGTTTTCAATTAGATTGCAGTCTATTTTATATTCACATTTAATTATTTTTTATTTATATATTTATATTTCATCATTTTTTATTTACATACATTATATACATATATATTCATTATATATTTATATTTTAAAATTTTGATGTCTTATAATTCATAATATTATATTATATTATAATATAATTATAATATTATATATATAATAATATATTATATATTTCTAATATTTGTATTTATACAGAATTTTATTTCAATAAATTGTTCAAAAAAATTACATTTGGGTTTTATTTCAAATTTGATTTGTCAGTAGAGTATGACGTCAGAAATTGGTCACGTAATGCATATGAAATCCTCAAACAATGAAATGCTTTCCTAATAAAATATTTTCTTTACAAGTGCCTGTAATGGTAATTTAAACTAACTTTATATTACTAATCAAGGGCTGATAAATCACGTCATAATTAACAATACTAACTTAAAATCCTAATAATAGCTACCACTGAAAGTAATTTGATATAACACATCCAAGTAACATCTCCATGAACATCTAGAGGCTCTTCAGCTATTAGACGGACGATACCTCATTTGTAAATTGAAATGAAAATATATCTAATGGTGCCACTCTGAAGAGTGAAACTGAAGGACCCCGGCTACAACCCATTGTTGAATGATCTATAGCCAATGGTAATTAATTTAAAACATTATTAGAAATAAATTAATAGAGACCTAGTTTTAATATAGAATTAGATTTTAAAAAGATATTACATAATTAATAATAGTTATATAGTGTCTTCAATACTCCAATGTCTTTATTTTATAAAAAACTATAAAACCAATATATTAAATTATATTTATTAAAATAATAAATATAACAGAACATATTCAACAAATGATATGTTATACCGGTGTATCTCCAATAGTTTTATGGACAGTCATCAAAACAACATCAATTTCTTTTAGGTTTTTCAGACATTGCTTGTAAATTTTTCCTTCTTGTAAAGTTTCAGGCTCATTTTTAAGTAATTCTGCTACTTCTTGAAGTATCTTTTTAGCTTCCTAAAATATAAATAATATATTTATAAATAAATTACAAATTATAAAATTAGGTGAGAATTTATATTAATTTATATACTAGTAGTTTGTTAACAATTTAGTTTCAAACTAGCTTAACAAAACGACAGGTCGACACAAAATAATAAATATAAACAAAATGTAAAGAGTTCAGTAAAAATATAAACTGGTCAAGTAAAAAGACTGGCAAACGAAATCAATGAAAATCACAAGATGGAAGAAGGCCTCTAAAACAACTGACAGCATGGCTACTTAATAATTATATAACAATTGTTTTTATTAAATATTCTTCATGGTGATCAGTATAATTATACGTTATCAACATTATTGCTTGATACATTTTTTAAACCAAAGTGTAACTATATTATTTCGGGTATTCAATAAGTTTGTAAATCTAAAATATTTCAAAATATCTCAAATTTAAGATAAATTTGGATGACGATCTTACAATATTAATTCACGCCCAAATGAATGTGATATATTATTATGACAAATAGTATTAAAATAAATAGTTTTAAAAGAAGTCATACAAACACTAAAATTTCTGATAAGATTCTCAAAATACTCCAAGATATGAGCTCATACTGACCAAAGTAATATTATGAATATTATGACCAAAGAAAGAAGAGAGAATGAAAACTTAAAGATTGTAGACCAGGGATACTGGTTTCAGCGTTTGCGGAGTCAGGATTGATACCAAGAGTGTTTGGTTTGGTTTGGTTTGGTTTAGCCAATACACTGCTATTGGTGTCGCAGCACTACAAATATTCTTTACCAAATTTTTCCATTATTGGTGATTAGCCACAACCGTTTGGGCCTTGTCCAATTTTTAGATCGCTTTCCATTAAATTAATTAATATATTTTTCGGAACTATTCACTACGTCTTCTACACAAAAGGCCAAAAGTCCATTCATCGATTTTTAATTCGACAGGCATGTCCCATCAGCGTCTTTGGATTTATTCCTAAACTGTGCAGTTATTCTTGCATCTTAATCAAGTGACATAAGTAATAGATTTAGATTTGAAAGAGTTCAATCTTACAGAAAACATATTTTAACGTCCAGTCTTGAAGCCATAACACAGTATAATTGGCATATAAGAGTTCTAAAGAGGCCGATTTTTATCTAGAGTGTATATTTCGTGTCTTCCGCATGCACCATCTTAAAGAGACGAAAGTTCCTACAATTTTGAGAACTCGACTTACTTCAACCGTAGACGCTACTTTCTTATCTTGAATATTATTGCTTCAAAAGGAACCCCAAAGGAATAAACTGGTGGAGTGTAAAAATCTTATCTACACAATCGCGGTTCAATCTAAATCCTGTCTGCTCTTCTCGACTTCATATTTTCAGGAATTGTTTGGAGTCTCATTTGTATGATTTTCATAAATACTTTTCCAACAAATGCTTATGTTAGAAGACTTATGCTTTGATATTATTACCATTTTTATATAATCATGTTTTCAATATTAGAGCAATAAATGTGAAAAATACACCTTTTGTATTATTACATGGTATAGATGTGTTATGTTTAGTGTCTATTCTTTCTTGCAATTCGTGGGAGACTTTCTTATTTTTTATATTCAGTTATCATTTCTACTTTTTATCTTATCTGTGTCTACATGTATTTTATCTTCTGCAAGATTCAGATTGTCTTTACTGTTTGTCTCCATTCCTTCTCCAAATTGTATACAAATATTTTGCTCTTATATCACATTCCTTTTAAATCTACTCCGTATTTTCTTTTTTGTTATTTCTTCGAACTACCATGTTGCTTGTTTATAGTCAGATCGTCTTTAGTTAATTCCGCAGATCAGTTTATCTGCTTGTAATAACGAGTTCTTAAAACAATTCCAAAGACGTTCAGTTTTTCTTCCGCGGTATTGTTGCATCGCTCAAATTTCTGGTAAAATTTCTGAGTTAATGTATTTGTATATTTTCAGCTTTAATTTTATTTTATTTTATTATGCAACTAGTAAGTCCTATGGTTTACAACTGTGTACCCTTCTTTGTTGACTCTTTGTGTTGTGTAGATTTATTTTCTTCTCTTTTTCTTTATTGTCACTACTATTAAGTAGTAACGCGTCCTATTCCTGGTCAAAATCACACTCTTGTGTCCATATCTCTACTATTACCTCTTTCTGCCAATATATTATTTATTATCCATTGCTGCTTTTTGCTTCTGTTGTATATTTGTAGATTTTTTCTCATAATTTGTTATGTTAACATGTTATGAAGAAGACAAAAATAAAACATTCCCTTTCCGTTGACTTTTCTTATACTTCACTATACCTTATAATACTTAATAAAATATCACAATCAGAAATATAATAGTCCTATATCAAATGTGTTTATAATGTTTTTAAGTGACACTTACTTGTAAAGCAAAATTCAAATTATATGGATCTCCACTTCTTCGGCCTAATTCAGCTACAGTGGCATGAAGTTCATAAAGCAACAATCCTCTAGCTCTAGATTCACCTAAAAAGCCAATGAATTAAATAGTATATTATTAATAAGGAATTTATCACCTGGTGCTAGTATTTTAAGTAAATTTGCCAAACTTTGACATAACCTAGCTTTCAATTCTAGATCCTCATCACTACATCCAGGTAAACCTCGCTGATTTTCATGACCAATCAACTGACTTAACGCAAATCTCACATCTGTTAAGTAATAATGATTTGTGTGTAGATATTTTTCGCACGTTTGAATAAATGCCTTAGCTGGACTAGATTCTCCTTTGGGTAGTTCTTGAAGATCTTGGCCTATTCGATCTAATAAATCCTGCATGTGATGAGCCGTAGAAGTGGCGCAGCACTTACTGCACCTCCAATTTGGCGGTTTTTCGTTTGAGTTATTTATCAAAAATGTCGGTGGTAGGAGATAACCATTACATTCACTGAAAAATGTATTGTTTAAGTTTACTAGTCAAAGAAGAGCAAACAAGTCTCAAAGTAGAACGAATACACTTACCTGCTTTGACATCTCATTGCGCTAAAATAAGTTCCGAGCTCGGTAACATCGGAACATCTTTTGCAGGAACACCAAAAGAATTTTGATTCGTAAAGATGGTGTCGTCTATTCACAGTTCCCCAAAGAGGGTCAGTATAACAAATGCTAAGATGATCGCCTAAAAATTATAATAAATATATCAATAAATAAATATTTATAAATAAATATCTATTATAAATAAATATTTATTTGAGTAAATATTTTTTTAAATAAGAATATAGAAAGATTTGAGAATAAATGTCTGGCAAACAAGATAAGCGATCAAGACAAAAATCCTTTTGAAGCCTCCTTAAATAATTAAAAAACTGGTATGATAAAAGGGTAGGTATATGGTTAGTGTTTTTCTTACAGCCTTTAACATTGTTGAAATTAATTTGGTGTTTATAAATCTTAAAACGCCCGATGTTTTCTGCCAATATAACCTTGTAGAGTGACTAAAACCTGAACTATTTTAAACTTAATATAATAATATAATATAGTCGCCATTATCCATCTAGAGTTCAGTCATAGCCGATTAGACCATGAATCTATATCTAACATCGTTAATATTATTTTATCTGAGTACTTATCATCCTCCTCACTTATCTTATCTACGCTTTCCCATACTCACAAGGGAGTTTTGATAAACCTGTGACCTTTAGCGGAGATTAAAATACCGATACTTTTTCACAATGATTATGTTAGTACTTTTTTTAGTTACTAATATATTGTTAGTAGTAATTGCCAACTTTTATCTCTAAACTGACTTAAGCCTATAATAAAATAAAATAAAACTGTGTATCACATTTCAGTGATTTTATCATTTACTACATAATTGCACAAGATCACACGGTTTGATTATCTTGAGTCTGCGGCCTAGTTTAGTATTAAAGAAGAAGATTCAAGAGAAATTCGAAGATTTCCGTGTGAATAATTGTTCCAGAATCTCTCAATATGCATGCACAATAGTTCTCATCAGTTTTCTTCTAAATAAGCAATAATTTTTTTTTTATTTTAACTCGAGTTTCCTTCATTCCTTTTTAATATGCTCCTTCCAACGACATTTTGTAGCAAAATTCATCGCTAGATACTGTTGTTACTGTATTAGATAATAGTATTATTTATATTTATTGATATATGAACAGTTTGGTTGTAACTGTACACATTCCATGTACACTGATGTACTTTCGTTGGATTTTTTTCTCCATTTCTAAGTCCACTTATTTATATTATTACTTGGTTGTTGCATTTATATGTTACTTTGTCTCTATGGTCTTTAGTATAGCGGTGTGCCATGAAGAAATGTACCTATAGTAAATTTTTTTTAGTACGGCATATGTATAAAGTAAGTAAAAAGTATGTCCCAAAACACTGTCTTGAGCCTATACATATATATACCCTTATACCACTTTGTCTAAGGCATGTGCTACGTCCAAAAATATAGCTGAGCAAGCCTTGCTTTTGTGACTTTTCTCACAAATATTTGTGGTATATGCCCAATAAGACGGCACTGGTTCGATATGGGGTTGGTGACGTATGTGACGTATTTACGACATTAAAGGTTTCGGTTATGCTAGAATAAGATTACACCGGCAGTTTCGTCCGTACATTCGTCCCAACAAATAGCTATACATTACTATAAATATATTATAAAATATTATAAATACTATAAATATTTATTTCTTTTAAATTAAAATTGTTTTCAAGTTCAATAGTTCTTTTACACGATTCTTAACTTATTTATACCTCGCTGATTAAAAATATTTAAATAATAACCTATTTCCAATTTGTGTGTAACTAACGTGCATATCATTAACGTGCATAAGCTTATCTTTTTGAATAATTGATTGATTTTTAATTCATGATTGTGACAAATTGATTAGTTTAGTACTGTTAACATATATATTTTAATAATTCTAGTCGTCTTGTCTGGTCTTTTTGTTCCATTATTACTCATTGTGCATTCAGTTATCTGAAAAATATATCCGGCTATCGATTAATCGACAGTCGCATATCAATCTAAAAATAAACTTATAATCCGAATAGTATCTATGCTGCTAATAATACAGAAATTATCAAGAATCCTTCCAAAACTCTCAGTTCGAACTAGTTTTTAACATGGATCATGAGAAATATATTTAATAGGTTAGTTTGATAAGTAAACAAAATTAATCCTAAACTTTTTTAAACATTAGTTTTATATTGCTGTTCAGTTGGCATACATACATACATACATCATTATACAAGATTTAAATAATGTTTAATGACATATTCTTTTTAAATGTGAGATAAAACCTAAAGAAACTAAAGAAGAGAGAGCTAATAAGAGACGTGTTCAACTAGACACGAATTGGTATAAAACGTATCAAAGTGATTTTAAGTGATTTAAAAAAACAACATCATAAATCAAAATGCGAAACGAAAAGTGCCAAAAACCTCCTTTTGAAGGTGCACTGTCAGTATAGCAAATAAATGGTGTTGTATATGATCATTAATGTGAACTCCTGAACCAGTTAGATTCCGTTAGTCCATCAAATTTAGCTTTCTATTAATAATACTATCTGAATAATTCACAATAGATATAAAACCAATCACCATTCCAATCGAAAAACCCTACATATTAAAATTACCGTAAAATATTAAACAATAACTGACCTTTTTTAATAGATGTTCCTGCTTTGATTAGCACTAAGCCTTTGTCAGTAAATGTTTTATTGCAGTTTGCTCGACAATTGTGTTCAAACATTGAAGTTGTCTCATATATGGCCACATAAGGTGGAGATGTCAGTGGAACTTCATGGCCGTTAACCTAAAATATAGATAATGTTAATAAATTGAATGTGAACTAATTTCAATTCAGTTACATTCACAATGCCACAAATTCGTAAAACATCCTCCTCGGTGAAGATATTCCTCAATTTGAAGAAAGTTAAAATGAATTGAGCTACCACTGTTCTATCCTTTTCATATTTAGAAGTGTTTTTGCGTTCTTCACAGTGAGATTCTAAAAGATCCAATTTCTTCCAAACTTCCGACAAAAACTGTTTCTGGTAAAGACATCGCAGCACTGTAATGCATTGGTATGAAGGATGTATAGTTCCAAAAGTTGATATGCACATCTAAAACAATAATACAATATTTGAAAGAATGACCTATTAAATTGTTTTAAATAAAGTCACTCCTAAAAATTATTGGGTGTTTGTATTTTATAATTATTTTAATTTGAATTAAATTTGAATTGATTCATATGTATTATCTTCTATTTTTATGAAGATAAGTGTAGTATCAATAGAACTTTCTCAGTTAGTATTTCAATAACATACACCATGTCAAAGCTTAATGTACTTTTTCTTCTTGTGAATATAATGATATGTAAAAATTTTCATATAGTATTATTAGCAATGCAGTTTGGTTTGGTCCGGTAGTTAAACAAGATTTAATGAAAAACTAATAGAATGGCAAGATGTTTAAAACTGCTGAATTAATATCATTTCTACCCAATTGAGAAAGCTGTAGACTACACTGAAAGAAAAATATAATATATAAAATTCATGACAAGGTTATATCTTGAACCTCTTGTTGTTCGATTCTGAAAACATTAAGCTACACTAGTATCTACGCCACACTAAAGAAGAAATGAACAAATAACAGGGGAACCGAGAAGATCAGATTTCTTTTATGAATAATTTATTTAAAATTTAAAAATTGAACAATTACAAAAAACAGCAGGGCATTTATAAAAATATGGCTATCAAATCATTAAAAGATGTTGAAAAATTAAAAGAAAGTGAATTATCTAGTTAAGTCCAACAAAAAAAACTACATTATAACTAAATTATATGTTGAATGTAATTTTTAATAGATATGGCTTTATTGAAAATGTATTACTAGAGATGTCTAACTTCAAAGCCATATATTAGAAACAATTATTTACAATGTATCTACCTTATATAAAATTGATTAAAACTATTCGTAAAGTTGCCTTAAAATCTTATAAATAACAGAAATGTGATATAAGCACTAAAATGTAGTTAATATAAGCACTAAAATGTAGTTAATATAGTATATATCGCTATTCTCAGCTGCTTTGTAAAATAAGATTTTTCAAAAAGAAAACTGTTGTCACTGAAATATCTTTAGCTTTTCAACCGTATTGGTTATTTATATATTTAATGAAAAAAAAAATATTTTGAAATAAAACATGGGATTGTTAAGATAGAAAAACGTAAAAAAATTAAAAAAGTTGATTACCAATTATAATCAATTCACCGCAATTCATTTCAAATTTTAACATTTCGATTCAAGTTAACATTCAGCCGGTTGGTGGCGCAGTGGTAAAGGCGATGGGGCGGTCCTCCTACTATTGCGATAGCCGCGGGTTCGAATCCTATGGTCGAATATTTATGTTTGTGATTGAAAATTTGTGAATATTCTAGGCAAGAGTGTAAAATCCTACAAGGAAAATTATCCCAGTCACGCCAGTAACAAGGCTGGGTAAGACGAATGTCTTCTAGGATGATTTCTGAAGTTGGTCACTCGCCAGTCGGTAGGCTTAATGCTGAGGACCGTGGTTCGGAGCCCACGTTAAATTTTAGGGCCCAGTCCAGATAAACCCATAGTTGGTAAAAGGAGACGTTAAAATATATTTAAAAAAGTTAACATTCACATTATTTATTCGTCCTTTTTCTCCTTATTCTCAAGATATGACTTTTTTCTTCGCATTTTTTTAAACCCTTGAAGCGTTACTGGCCTAGGTGTGACAGAAGATGAAAATTAAAATTAAAACTAGATAATTTCGTTTGAATTTACAATTCCTAATCTTAGAAATTTGTCTGTAGGCACTTTTTGTCAACTAACATAACATATATCAGAATCACCGCTTCTAAACTTCAAAACCAATACTACCGCACTTGTAAAATGACGTTGTAAATTCAAAAATGTAAGTCAACAGTGTTAAAAAAATTTAGCTGCCCCTTAGTTAAATTAAAAAGTGAAACATCCCTCAGATAATGTTTTGATAATTGTTGAAAGTATATTATACATATTGAAAACGGCGTATAATAAAAATAAAAGGACTTTATTATATTTATAAAAGTATTAAATGCGATAGAGCTTAATTTTTTTAATACTTTAGAGTCTCCTTTTTACCAACGAGAGTTTCTCTGAACTGGACCTATAGTTTAACGTAGGCTTCGAATCACGATCCTCGGCATTAAGACTACAGTCGCGAGTAACCAACTTAGAAATCATATAGGTCGTCCTGTCATCTTGCGTCAACCAAGCCGTCGATATAGATTAATTTAAACTACCTATTGCAAATTTCTTATATTGAAATCACAATCAGGGTAAAATGTGTTTTATTACTATACCAGTGAATTTATATTTATATGAAGTTAAACAATGTTTAAAATATTTATAATATAATTATATAACCAATTATCATATATGTTTCTATCCACAACAAAACATTTTAGAGACAGCCTTTATAACTACGTTTAAATTGCGTATTGATCTTACACCAAAGGGATTATCAGTACAGGAATGGATTGAATGGTGTACGCTAAAGGGGTTGCTTAAACAAACATGTCCCATGTTTTCTTAAACAAGATACTTGAGTTGACTACTTACCCATATTAATTACACAGTTTAGTGACAAAATAAAAAATAAAAATATTATAGTAAGGTATTTTAAAACTTGGTGAAACCTGGTTATTTGGTGGAATAATGATAAACAGGTTGAGTTACTATTAAAAATGACTGAAGAACGTGCGTAGTCATCCAGTTCAAAGGAAACATTTTTAAAATTTATATTTTTAAATTTTTTCAGCTAACCAGATACATTCAATAATAATAATGATAATAATAATTGGTCGATGATTTAATTGATGATAGGAAAAATATAATATTGGGAATAATAAATATATAATTATATGCATATATGAATATGTTATTTTGCAGTTTTACAATGGTTTCATTTAATAAATATACTACCATTATATAGAAGATAACCAGTCAAAATCCAATTTTAGCTTTCAATTTTATACTGAAAAAAATGTTTTTATATATAGAACTAAAAACTGAGATTATATTTTCCATTATAATACGTTATTGTTATGCAACTCTCCATACTGTAAATTTATCGATTACAAATTCTGAAGAAGATGTAAGTTCTTGTACTTATATCACTCTATGATTAATCATATAAATCATCTTTTTACTGGACCTAATTTTAAATCTTAACTTTCGGTGATTTTTGAATATTCTCCTATCGCACTATCAATATTAGAATCAATTCTAGTTTCGAGCTTAACTTATATTCTTTAAATATTCTGCGGATAAACAGCGGAGTTTTTTAAAATTTAAACAGTTAATTTTCAACTGTAGATTTTCGAAAAATATTTTCAAAAATAGATGCATTATCATCATCATTGTCACCAATCCATAGCCGGTGCTCGGGGAGTGCCTACTTCTCAACAAATACGTCGCTCTTAGTACCGTAGATTATTTTTCACTAAATCTCGCCACAGTTGGCTACTATATTCTGACCTCGAATAATGTTAGTCTCATATTTTTCAGACAGCTTTCTATGATATTGGTCCATATCTTTTTTGGAGCTGTTTGCTATATCTTTGCTGTCTCCACGAAAGCCATTCGTTCACTTTTCATTGGACAGATATGTTCAAATTATTGTAATCTGCACATCAATTTCCTAATTAACTCGATCTCAAATAGAAACATGTAAAATTTGCCATAAATAATAATTTTAAAAACCTTAAGCTTGTAAATATCAAACTCTAACAGCGTCCAGTAATAGTAGTCGAAGTTATAGAGAGCAATATAAAAGGGAAAAAGGCGAATTTTAGTTTTGATTTTAAGCGAGAGCATCCTGACCTCTTCGGCTTATTAGTTCAGCAGTAGATGCCACTTTATTTTCCTTATTACTGATACCAAGCATGAGTTCAGGTACTTGGCTCAATGCACTTACTGCACAGTACCTATTCACTTGCTCTAAATTGATCCTGTTGATATTTACAATTTTTCTTTTATTCATTAGTTCTCATTATTCGTAAGATTTTGCAATGCGAACTATGTCATGAAGAATGTCTGAAGCTTCAACATTCATCTCATATCGTTATCATCAATATTAGTTCATTAGATTATTAGATATATATCCTAAATAAGATCGGCCGAAGATTTTGTAGCATTTCTGTTTTTAAAACTTTTCGCATAATTTCATCCACTACAAGTCTGAAAAGCAGTGAAGAGGAAATATCTCCGTGATAAACACCGGCTTCGATCTGAAATTAATTTGACATATCATCTCGCACTCACAGCTAATGGAAGCATCGTAATGCATCTAAAATAGTTTAATAATTTCTAGGGGGATAGCTTCAAAAGTTGAAAGTAGAGATAAAATGAACAATGGCACATTTTTCCACATCTGATATAATTCTCCATAAACAAGGGAGTCTTTGAGTGTAGAAACAATTATCGCCATTTATCATGATGACGCTGCTCTCTCTGATTGTTAAATTTATATAGTAGAACGTGAAGCAATCGAAATAAATTTCTCCACAGGATGTCAATTGATCGACTGCTGTGAACTTACCACACTTTAATGGTTTTATTGCCATTCGCAATTTGTCTATTGTTCACGGAAAGAGTTAAATCTTCTGGCGATTCATGACTGTAGAGCTACATAAAGAACATATTCCAAATGTTCATCGTGTGACTATAGAAAGATTGTATTTGCTTTTAGAATGCTGTCGTTGGTATATTTACTCCTACCACTCAAACTTCCAAGCGTTTGGTACGTGTGATATCCACATTCCAATTCGGATTCGAATTCAGAGCGCAGAATATTTTAGAATAGGAAAGAAACAATTTGATATACGTTTGTTCATATCGCTTAATCTGAAAACATTTAATCGCTAGAACATTGATCAGCTTTTTATTATAGTCTTTTATAAAAATCTTATAATTGTTTTTAATTTTTAAGCTAACTAAAAAATCATGGGTACAATAGCGTTGGAAAGGTCATGACCATGTATGTTTTCCTTTTACAAATTAGTGTTCCAATAATAAGCTTACCTTGCTGCCCCTAGATACTGTGTACTGGCATTCAGGTATATGACTTGGCGACTTCTCGCAGATTTCTCCACATACAGGCCATCCACACTTAGAACATGGCTTATATTTGTTTTCATTTATGGCAACGCCACATCCAAGGCATACAGGCACAGTCTCTTGAGTTGGTCCCCATATTAGCGGAGCTTCCTTTAATATAATTTCTCCGGGTTTAAAATCTCGAGTAGCTACAAGATGTCGTCCAATTTCTCCATCAGTGCTTATCTAAAAATAATATAATAAGAAGATAATTTAACTTACAATAATTATTATCAGACTTCTATAAAAAAATATTTTAGTAAGAAAATGGAAGTTCTTGTATACATAAAATAACTCAAGTTTACATATACCGATTAGCTTTTGGACCCGAGCAGATGAGACGGTTCTTTATGTTATTTAATGCCTTGAACTCAGATCTTCAATTCGCCTCTCAAGATTGGTTCTAATTTTTGAGCTCGCGCATTATGGCAATACTGCACTCTTATAACGAATGTCAGCTGATGACGTTGCATAAAACATAAACATCATTTAGAACATGTGAAAATGCAGATACACTATTGAAAAGTCTATTCAAAACAACTTTGGTTTTTATGTAGTTTGTTATAGTAAGCCATGGACATTATTTATATATATATATATATATATATATTATTTATATATATATATATATATATATACATATATTATTTTCAATTTATTTTATTTATGAAATACGAGTGCTTTAAGAATTTTGTCCTCATCACCGGCGAGCAATGAAAACAATTTTATTGTGGAAGAAAAGCATATAATTTCGCAGAATGGACTGAGTGATTTGATTTGCGATTTGAATTTGTCGAAACAAAAAGCACGGTTTCTTGTAACACGGTTATAGAAATAGAAATATATTAACCCTAAAGCACAAATCGCTATAGTCTATTTGATGTGATCAATACTTCATATGATCGAAATGAATGGCGTTTGTTCATTTATAGTTCTAAATATATTTTGAAGGCCACTACTAGGAAGGAATGCTACGACACAATGCGTACAATTTTGGCCAAGATCAAATACCATGACCATAAATCGAAAATATGTGTATTTCATCACTTGATTATCTTTTATTGTACTTGCAGCAAAACATGTCCTCTATACCACGTGTGAACACACATGAGGTTTTATTGTCACCTCTTCACGTTAAACTTGACCTTATTAAGAAGTCTATCGAAGCACTTGATCGCGAAAGATACACCTTTTTCACTTACCCAAATTGTTTCCAAAACTGTTAAACGTAATTATATAAGACGAAATATTTGTCGGACCTGATACTTGGACTAATAACTGACGCAACATTTACAAAATGTTTAACACCTGAAGATGAAAATGTTGTTCAAATTACCAATATACAAGCACGTATGCGACAATTTGTACATTTTCTGGAGTCACATCTTGATATGTTCCCACAAGTTTTCGGCAACATAAACGATGAGCAAAGAGGGTTTATTTTCTCTGGTTCCCAGCTGGTTTACAAACCCTTGCTGACCCTTGAAGACCAAGCTTTTGGCCGCTTGGAATGAACAGGAGACTGGAGGTTATCGAGGTACAAGACCCTCTGAGAGAGATTTTAAGAGGGAATTATCCAAAAGGGCTGAAGTTTGGAGGGATTTGTTGAATATGTGGTTCTCAAAATCGATTACAGTTCAATTGTCAGTTTCTCTGTGAATTTGGGAGTTCCTGACAAACCACGGAGCGCACAGAGCTTACCGGAGCCACCTGTTTTGCATTACCTGGAGCTTAGATCAGAGTAACTGGACCAAGTGTTTGATCTGAAGAGGATCACTGATCTAATTAAGCTCTTAGAGAGCATAACTTTAATAGTTGGTGACGACATAGTAGCTGGTACAACGTGAAGGAGATTCCGTAGCTTTTTAAAATGACTTTCTGATCTGGTGGCAACATTTGAATAATTTATCGAAGATATATGTGGTATAAATTAAACCATTATATGTGGCCTTGTCGCGCCAAGGGATTGGAGAATTATCTACTTGGAGCTTGTATATTCTCAGGTCTCCTTTCTGATGGAATGCTATGACTTGGGTTTTTTTGGGGGTTAATTTCTAGGCTCCATGATCTCAGCCATTGAACGGCTATAGATAGTTGTCTCTGGAGTCTATTTTGCACGCAATCCGAGGAATGAGAAACGGTGAAGCAGGCAGTATCATCCGCGTATTGTGCGGCTTGTACTTTCTTGCTGATTAGAATGTCGGCCATGTAGAGGTTAAAAAGGGCAGGGGCATGAGTAGACTCCGGAGTTGATTCATTTGGTTACTGGAAGCGAATTTTCCACTCTAACTTGGAAGGATCTTTCCAACAAGAATGAGTTCGGTAGAATTGCCAGGTCTATGGGTAAACCTGCTTTTAGGGCTTCATAAATTAAGCCTTCGTGCCAAACTTTGTTAAATGACTTTGTAATGTCAAGAAAGACTGCACAAAGGGTTTGTTATTTCCTCAGTATCTTTTTGATGTGTATGGCCAAACGAGTGGTCCGATGAGCGCAGGAGTGTTTGGCTCTGAACCCATATTGAGTGTCTGAAATTATGTGGTTTTGCTCAGTAAACCGGTTAAGGGCGAATAGAGAGATTGAACTAAGCAGGCTGATTGGCCTGTAATCTGAAGGCGAATTGTTTGCTCTTTTTTTCGAGATCACGATTATGTGAGCGTGCTTCCAGATTTTGGGTAAGTGTTGCTGTCGCATGATGGAATTGATTATGTTCGACAATTCCGCAAGCTGCTTATGTGGGAGCTTTTTTAATTTTAAGACCGAGATTTCATCAAATCCCGGTGCTTTTTTGAATTGAGCTGGCGAATAATTTGTTGGATTTGGAGACTAAATCATTTTTGAAGAAATTTAGTGGTGCAGAATTTTTAAGACGCGACTTTCTGCTGGCGGATTTGTTTTTCGAATGTCTGTGCGAAGAGTTCAGCTTTTCGCAATCCGTGGTCGCAAAATTGTTCGAAACTTCGGACTTTAAGGGGGAATAACTTTACGGCCTTTCCCTGCAAGCTATCTCGAGAGTCTCCTCTCTCTTCACGCCTTAACCGCTTCGCGGGCTTCTCTGGTCGCCTCGTCAGCCTCCCTTTTGTCTTCGGGATCGAAGGTAGCTTGAACTCTCCTTTGGAGACGATTCTTGTGGCGGATTCTTGAGCAAAGAGGGCATCAACACCAAGGTAAAAAGAAAATCGAAAGGTGATACCTAGAATTTTGGGACGAACTACGTGATGAGCGATTGTTGTTGCACCTTAGTGCAATTTTACTGATTATTAAATTATTTCAATGACTTAAGATAATGAATTTATTAAATATTTCGAAAACTAGACACAATTTTAAAAAGCAGGCTGCATAGTCAACCACTCCCCCCTCCCCAAATTTACCTTATAAACAGCATTTATTTGTACCAAAGTCGAAAACCGCATATATTTACGTAATTAATAATTAAAATTATGTATTCTTATATATGTAATGTAAGTAACAATAACTGGAATTTAATCTAGATTTATAATTAAAATATTTGTATGAACTAACCAATTAGCTCAATGTGGGTGAGGTCGTTGCACCTGTTATCAAATGCTATATTATTTAATTGTTTTATTAGAAGGTCATAAAAACATTAAACGTACATTCGACAAATATTAAACAGATAAGCATCTGGGATCAGATGATTGCTTTGTTCACATGATGTATTGCACACGGAACATTCTCACTGACACTGCACGAATTTTAACAGTTTAATAATTATGTTAGATATTTGTATGCATTTTGAACAGCGATATATGTTGGTAAAAGTTCTAATAATCTGAAGAAGCAAACAAATTCAAAGACAATGAATTGACAGAATTATTACAACTTATGAAAACCTAACTTAAACTTTCAAAGAACTTTCATAATACTTAGCACTTGATCAATCAGCTATTTTTCAGATGCTTGTATGTTATGGATAATATATAAAAATTAAGGAAAATGAGTAGTACATAATTTCAGTGAAAACACTATTTCAAACTGTTTTAACATCAAACACAAATATAACAGACAAGAAATAAAGACTTTTCTGTGACTTATTACGACTAACAAAAAAAACTGTAACAACTCGAATAAACCATAAAGCAAAAGTCATATTTTAACTCAAGAGAGTCACCCACGTTGATGTTGAAGCGAAGTTCATAAAGTTCATGTTCATAAAGTCATAGCACAGCATATAGTGGAATCAGAAAATAATAATATATTACGATCTGTTAAAGAAGAACGATAATATTAGAGCAGATATATACCGATCATTTGAACATGCTGAATGACATTATTGCAAAATAGACCAGTAATAGTGAGCAACAGGCGATGCTTTGAAAGTTGTGAAGAACACACAGTAGCTGTCCAAATGGGAAGTTCTGACGCACCTACCGTACTCACCAACATTGTTCTTTTGAAATGGTATTGAAATGTTACAGAAGATGTGGTAAAAATTTGTGGAAAATGATAGAAAATATTTTATTTAATATATAATATACAAATTTTTCTCTTAAAAGCCTTTTTAATATTTAAAAAATATCAGAGTATGATATTTCCATTTCCAGTATTTCCTACCTCTTCTAATGTGATTTGAATAAGCTAAATTTGATTGAGTTGGACCATTAAGTTTGAATAGCTAAATATTACGCGTGTATATTATTTATGTCAGTTTTTCAATTTAAGCAACCAGGTTAATTAAAATAAATGCTAATATGTTTACTACCATCCAACTCAACTATCAAAAACACAAAAAAAAAACAAATTATATGTGATTGTATGGGATACATAAATCAAAATATTGCTCCTGTACCTTCTTCAGAATATTAGTCAAAATTGCTGGACTTGTGTATTACTGACTGTTTCTTCTAAAAAATGGAAAAGTATTGCCTATCAGTATTCTAAAATTGTATTTTTGTTACTGGAAGTGTATTTTGATACCTAACCAATAGACAACTAGCCTGTATTATTACGTACTATATCAAAATATTATAAAATTATATACAAAACTAATTATTAAAAATATTAGCGTTGCTTAAAGCTATATAAACTCTCAGAAATACATATTAAAACAGCTATTTTACCTTGTAGGGTTTACAAATCTTTTTATGAGTTTTCCAGTCTGATTTTTGATGCTCTCTAGAGCAATAATACACCAAATGACAGCCACTGCATTTTTGATTCGCCGAATTATTACACACCACACATTTTGTATCGTCCGTCATTATTATCCTAATTTTCTAACACGAACACGTTTAAGATAACCAAAAAATTGCACCGAACCGTATCCGCGTCGATTGCCTCAACTCAATTTAGCCCGTCTAAAAATATGTTCATGTCCTCGATAGTAGCAGGAGATGGGGAATTGAATGAGTTAAATGAAACTATAAGCCGATTTGCTGCACTACGGTTCAACTTTCATCACGTGCACGTTTGTGTGAATAAGATCACCTCGAAAACAAAATAAAATAATAAGTAGAATTACAACGGTACGATATGCTAATGAACCATTATCTGTATATGTATATCTACTGTTTTTGCTCACGCGGTTATTTTTATAGAGGCCAATAAATATTTTTAATAAATTAGTTGAATTCGTTATCCAATATCTCCTTTAAATACTATTTAAACATTAAACTTAACTGCCAATATAACAATGTGATTAATATGTTTTTTATATTGTTTACGAACAGACCACACAGACGTTTTGTTCAAACGTTATTATCATAACGAATTCAAACCATAATATAACTTATACTATACTTATTCTAAGGATTTTTAACTCTTCATTTTCCCGGTAGGTTCTCAGTTTTCAAATAGTTGTAGTACTCCGACGTTTATATGTTCCTGCAATCTCACTTAGGCCTTTGTTTCTTATTCCTATACTAAATTAACATGACTTCCAGTGTCATGCCCAATTTTTTGCTCTGTTGTTTATGATTAATTATTTACTCTAAAACTAAAGCAGGTAATATATATTTTTTGTATGTGAAATTCTTACATGTACACACTTCGTAGTTATGACCTTACTTGTAGCGAGTGCCATCAGCAAATGTGGCCCTTATTACTCCTTTGCGCTTAAGATACCACTGGTATAGAGTAAGTAAAATATTGGTCCAAACTTGTAGTCCGCTCGCATAAATTGGTTTCAAATATGGAATCATTGTCATATCTTATTCTCATTGTAGGGTTTGAGAATCTAGCTCATATAGCTAAATAAGTTGACGAACAAAACTTGAAAGCATTGTGCTGTCACATGATGTTGAAAACGCAACACAAGCTTTAACATTTGTTGTAATATAATGCATGTTATTGTGTTTCAAATAAAAACTGCTGTGTGGTGTCTTTCTTAGATCCAAATTATAAATAATTAAACCTTAAATTAAATATAACTACCAATTTTATAACACATGAGCCGAAAAGAACACTACTTTTGTTATTTTCAAAATAATGGATCAAAAACAATTTCGTGATATAATTTCACACTGCTTCTTAATGGAGAAAAATACCCTTCAAGTGAGGCAATGGCTTAAAAAGTGTTATAAGGACTCCGTCAGAAATTATAATAAAACGTTGGTTTGCTGACTTCAAACGTGGTCCTAGAGACACCGATGATGCAGAACGCAGTGGACGTCAAAATGAAGTGGTAATACCAGAAAACATAAAAAATCCACAAAATCGTTTTGAATAATGGAAATGTGAAGTTTTGTGAGTTAGGTAACATAACGTAAATATATCAAAAAACGTGTCGGTTTTATGTTGCATTAGCATTTGACTATAAATAAGCTCTGTTCAGAGTGGGTGCCGCATTTGCTCACTGTTGACTAAAAACAAGAACGTGTTGATGATTATGAGCAATGTTTGGCCATGTTTAAAAGTGACAAACCGTAATTTTTCATCAATATATGACAATGGATGAAACATGGATCAATCACTTCACTGCGGAATCAAAACGATCGTCAGTAACTGGTGATAGGCATATTTTGTTTATTTATATTTAGGGATGATTGTGTGACTCTTGATTTAGATTTCTTTGATGAATAAAGCCAATTGTTAACAAAGAAACACGAACGGGATTTTACAGCCCACGTGTTAATGTGTTTAATATGCTTTTTATAATTTTTACTAGCAGACCCGATAAACCTTGTCCCGTTCAAACGTCATTTCCCACAGAATGATGTGTAATTAAGTTTTTCAACGATTTTAATTTTTGTTTGTCTTTTCGTTTTTGTTTGTAATTTTGGTTGCAACAACATTTTAATTTTATTCTAATTTGGTTTGAATTTGATCGAGACGCGCATCACAAAACCCATAGCGTCCTGGAAATATTCTTGCATATAATGTGGACTACCAGTATATGATAAATATATCGCAAATATATATGGACCTCAAAATCAAGCTTCACTTTATTCAAATTATTGTATCATAATAACTCAATTTCAATATTTGCACCCAAAATGTATTCACAATGCGTCACGTTAAATTTCTTCTTAATTTATACGCCTGAACAACAATTTCACTGGATTTATTTGTTTATTATCTATATGATATCCATTTCATCCTTTCCAAAACATGAATAAATATTGCAAAGCATCGTAAGAACGATGATAGTCTTCTCTCAACTACACCATGTTATCTCTGCGTTCTATACGTATATTCTGACGCTTCAATGGGTCGCCAGTCAGAACAACTACCTCTTCTATAACAGTTGGTACATTGTATCAATATGGTATCTAAGTTCTCTCCATATGGTATTTTAGCTTAATGATAATAACGTTTTGTAGTCTATTGGAAACGATATTGAACAACTGAAATAATTGGCTATGATTTTGCAGAAACGTCACCAAAGTTACCATCATCCTGATACTGAACGATTTTTATTGCCTCAAATGATGTCACTTGTAAGCAAGAATTGAATTTACTAATTTTACGAAAATCAATTTCAATTTAGATGTGGCACCAGCTAATACTGTTTCCACTAGTTCTGGTGGCATATAATGGCAGTGAAACTTTTCCGGATGCGCAGCAAATTTAGGCCGATTCACCTTTACACGTAAATGCATACCAATGTTTGCAATTCTTCCATATTGCCGATGACATCATGCATTACCAAATATTCGTGAATTATATGATGTACACTTAGTTGTCGTTCGACCTTCGTAGAGTAAAGACGTGTTTGGAGCGACGGTCAGTGTAATAAATTTGAAAGTGTACTACCTGTGCCACAAATGCGATTTTAAAAATAAGTAAAAACCGTGACGACAATAACAGTGTTAAAACTGCGCGTTAAATGTTTAGTGAAAATGTGTTTAAAACGATGGTCACTGCAATAAAGTAACAAAGGTAAAATTTTGGGGGCTGTTAAGGGTCGGAGGTGCATCATCTGTACCACAAATGCGGCGTTATAACGGTTCTGAAACAAATACCGGTACTGAAATTTTTGTAAAAACGTGAATTAAACTATTCATTAAATAAAAATGATTAATAGAGAGAACCAGAGACTAAATGAGATGGAAACACAATCCTCAACGTCAGGTGAAGCTTATCTGGCACAACAGAATCAAATCTTTTGTCAAGAAAACCATAAGAGAACGCAAAATGAGCAAGCTCTCTATAATGCGTATATTAACGAAAAAACAGCCCGACGGAATCTGGAAATTGCACTAACAAATATGCAAAAACAATTAGATGCACTACAACTCCTAATAAAAAACCAAAACACATACAATCCAACTAGCATTCCCGTAGTGAACCAGTGCACTGAAAACAAATTGCCTGTAAACTATGAAACAGACGAGGAAGAATTGCAAAAAGAAGTAGGCTGGATAACAGTTAAAAGAAATAAGAAACGAAAAGCAAACTACACACCTGAAGCTTCACCACAACAACCAAAAACCATTAAAGCACAAGAATTGAATAAAGAAATAAAAGTGCCGAGACCACCTCCAATTATAGTAAGTAATGTCACAGACTTTGACTTGCTATATGAAACAATGAAAACAAATAATATACTATTTAGAGCAACAACATTAAACAATGGACAAATCAAATTAAACGCCGAATGTCGTAAAACTTTTACGAAAATTGCTGAGTGCTTGGAATTCCTAAAATTACAATGGCACTCGTATGAAGATAAGCAAACCAGAGACATTAAAGTAATGGCAAGAGGGCTTCCACCGACAGCTAAAACTACTAAAATAGTGGAAGAGTTAATAAAAAATGGACTTAAATGTACTGACGTCACAAATATCCTGAAAAAAGAACGAAATAAAAATAACAATGGAGAAATAGTTGTCCAGAAGAAGCCTTTACCACTGTTTATGTTATCATTCCAACATAACACGGACATAAAAGCAATTTATGAAATTAAACAAATTCTAGGAGTCGAAGTAAAAATAGAACCTCTTAGAAAGGCAAATCTTGTGCCACAGTGCAAGAGATGCCAATTACATGGACACACACAAAAATTCTGTAAAAGGGAACCAAGGTGTGTAAAATGCTCAGGAAAACACATCACGGGAGAATGCAAAAAACCCAAAGGAACAAAAGCGAAATGTGCGAATTGCAATGAAGCGCATCCAGCAAGCTACAGAGGATGCGTAGTTGCGAAAACATTCCAAGAGAGAAGAAATAAAATCAGTCAGGCTAAAGAGCAAAAAACAGTGACTCAAAATAAACAACCAAAAATGTACAACGAAATCAACGATGAAATGACCTATGCTCAAAGCATAAACCAAACCGCTCAAAAAGAAACAAAAAAAGAAGACGTTACAACCAACGAACTGCTATTGAAACTTATAGCAAAGCTGGACAACCAGGAAAAGATTATTGAATCGTTTTCTGAAAGATTACTTAAACTCGAAAACAATAGGGCGGTGGCCTCAAGAACTAAAAATGGCAAGTAAAGACATCCGCATCGCAATTTGGAATGCTAATGGGATTCAGAAACATCACGCTGACCTACAAGTATTCCTAGAATTGCAAAAAATAGATATTTGCTTAATATCTGAAACCCATTTGACAAAGGAATCCTTTATTAAATTTAGAGGATATTACTTTTACCACACCATTCATCCAGCTAACACAGCAAGAGGAGGAAGTGCAATAATAATAAAAAATAATATATGCCATCATCAAGAACCCGGACTCAGTTTAGCAGAAAATCAGGTAACGGCAGTAACTGTTATATCTAGCAAATACAGGGTTACATTAGCTTCCATATATAGCCCTCCAAGATACAACCAAAAAAAAGAAAATTACTTGAATGTTCTAAACAACCTAGGAGAAAAATTTATAATCGGTGGTGATTTCAATGCTAAAAATACAAGATGGGGATCTAGAATGACGACAACTAAAGGTAATGAATTACATAAAGCAGCTGCTGAGCTAGGGTGCAGTTACATGTCGACAGGAAAACCAACTTATTGGCCTACCGATCCAGAGAAAACTCCAGACCTGTTAGACTTCTTTATAGCTAGAAACATAACCACTAACTACATGGAAGTTGAAGAAAATTTTGACTTAAGTTCAGATCACACACCTGTGATTTTGACGCTGAGTGAAAACATTATAAGAAAACAACAAAATCCAACATTAACCAACAAGAGGACAGACTGGGAAGGATTTGTTGAAGAAATAAACAATCGAATTCAACTAAATGTTCCCCTTAAGACAGAAGACCAATTAAATTATGAAACCGAAAAATTCGTTGCAGACATCCAACAGGCTGCTTGGAATAACACTCCAGAAATTAAAACTTCAACCAAAGGAATAAATTACCCGAAAGAAATCAAGGAAATGGTAGCTGAAAAACGAAAACTACGGAAAAAATGGCAGCAAAATAGAACACCTGAAAATAAGAATATCTTAAACAACATAACACAAAGGTTGAAGAGGGAAATTTTGGAAATTAAAAACAATTCCATAAATAACTATCTACGAAATTTAACAGATGACAAGAACACAGACTACTCGCTCTGGAAAGCCACTAAATACCTAAAACGATCCTGTCTACATAGTCCTCCGATAAGAAACATGCATGGAAGTTGGGCACGCAGCAACCTGGAGAAAGCAGAAGCATTCGCTGACCATTTAGAGAAAACTTTCAAACCAAACGAAAGTGAAATTGAACATACTTTACCGGACATAGACGGCGAAAATTCGACAATTCAATTAACAACTCCGAAAGAAGTCACCAACGTTATTAAAACTAACATCAAGCCAAATAAATCACCAGGCTATGATTTAATAACAGGGCAATTGCTGCACAATCTGCCAAGAAAGGGTATTATAAAGCTCACTAACTTAATCAATGCAGCATTTCGACTGAAATATGTCCCAGACGTTTGGAAAATGGCTGAAATAATAATGGTTCCAAAACCTGGAAAATCACCAAATGATATAAAAGCTTATCGACCTATCTCACTGTTACCGATGATAGCTAAGGTATTTGAAAAGCTCCTCTTGAAAAGATTAAAACCAATTATAGAGAGAAAAAACCTAATACCAACACACCAGTTTGGGTTTATTACCAAACATTCAACGATTGATCAAGTGCATAGAATAACAGATGTTATTGAAAAAGCCTATGAAGATAATAAAGTATGCTCAGCTGTATTCTTAGATGTAGCACAAGCTTTCGACAAGGTATGGCACAAAGGCCTCGTCCATAAGCTACAGAAAATATTACCGAAGCAACACACCGAACTATTAAAATCTTACATCACAGCCAGAATGTTTAGAGTGAAACAAGAGGAAGCTTACTCTACAATAAAAGAAGCTAAAGCAGGTGTACCACAAGGAAGTGTACTGGGGCCAATTCTGTACCTACTGTATACATGTGATATACCACAAATCGAAAACATTACAATGGCTACATTTGCTGATGATACTGCTATTCTTGCTGTCGGAAACAATAGCGAAGAAGCAACCCGAAAACTACAACAGGCTACTGACGCTATAAATAAATGGACCCAAATCTGGAAAATACAAATTAACCAAAACAAATCTGTGCATGTTCAATTCACCTATAAACAGGCCGCGCTTACACCATTGACCATAAACCACACTGTCATACCATACAGCAATAATGCTAAGTATCTCGGAATGACACTTGATGCAAAACTACGGTGGAAGGAACATGTCAAAAAGAAAAGAAAAGAACTTGAGTTAAAATATAGAAAAATGTATTGGCTAATTGGAAGAAAATCTCAATTAACTATACATAATAAATTACTTCTATATAAACAAATATTAAAACCTATATGGACATACGGAATACAATTATGGGGATGTTCCGCAAAAAGCAACATAAATCTAATACAAGTTTTCCAGAACAAAGTCCTAAGAAGCATCGTAGGTGCACCCAGATATTACCGGACCATTTATTTACATCGAGATCTTCAGATACCGACTGTCAATCAAGAAATTAAAAGAATTGCAAAGAGACATGAGGAGAGACTTCACTCTCATGTTAATTTCGAAGTATTACAACTCTTGGACAACACCAAAACCGGACGCAGACTCAAAAGGACCAAACCATTTGAACTTGTGTAGTGTGTTGTAGTGTAGTGCAGTGAGGTGCATTAGAAAAAACTCAAAGTGTTAAAACAATTATTATTATGTTAGAGACTATGTAGGACTGATGAGTCCTATTAGATATATACCTAGATTTAAGCTATTATAAGGACAAATTGTAGGTTAGTCGGCAACGACTAGTAACAATGTATATAATTATATAAAAAAAAAAAAAAAAAAAAATATGATGTACACTTGAGTTGATACTTCTGAGAGTCTCTGTTATTTTATTCAGTTTCAATTTATGGTCATTCAAAATCATCTTGTGGATTTTTTTTATGTTTTCGCCGGTAACAACTTCTTTTGGGCGACCACTGCGTTCACCGTCTTCTACGCTCATTTGATCCCGTCTAAACTTAGAATACCAATCCTTGATGGTTGATTTTCCTGGGGCAGATCTAACCTGAGTTCTTAGTTCCTATCAGTAAATCCACAAAATTATGTATAATATTTCTTCCCTCATAGATGCTTTTATCAAATTTGCCCTTCCAATAGATTCTACTTTCTCAAACTAGAAGCCTTAGAGAATTTATTGCTTGATTTACAACATGAAACTGTAAACGGTTTGATGAACATTACCTTTCCATTAATTTGTGCATTATTCGAACGACTTTCAACGAATGGAGTACATAGCTCTCTGCCCAATTGCCGATAAAATAATCGTCGTTCATACGATTTTTAACAATCATTTTATTATTCTCATAATACAGAATATATGATGCAAGGCAGGCAATATCGAGAATGTTGTAAAAAAATGATAGAGGCCACCTTTGAGTTGATCTTTTTGTAGTATATCTACCAAGCATTTTATCCATCGTGTCTACTCCAGCTTTAACCAGTTATAAAACTCAATAATTTCGGGTTTTTTCCTTGCACTATCACTAATTTTAGCTTCATAATGCATTAATGATAGCATAATCACTACCTTGTTTTTTTTGGCACATAACTACATAGGGTAACTTTTTCATGAAATCCAAACACAGTGGATAATTCTTCTCGCGATTTTGATACAGCCATTGCTGGTGGAATGTATGCTTTATTTTTCTTCAAGGTGCCAACAATTGTCAAGTTCTAAGATTGTAAAAATTTTTCCAGTGGAAGAGTAGTGAAGAAATTATCCATTATAATGTTAATACCGGATCCTCTATACGGTGCCACCAAGTCTTTGACAACTCTTTCACCAACGTTCTTCTCACGACCATCTTTCGATTTTCCAGTGTAAAGCTGCCCAGTAGGTGGATACAAATTTTCAGCATCACATATCCACCATACTTTAATTCCATATTTAGCTAGCTTTGACAGAATATACTGAGTGAATCTAGTTCGGCCTCGGTATGGATAAAGTTGCTCGTCAATTGTCAAGTATTCTGCTGGCTTAAAATGTTTTACTAAATTATTATTCAACATTGTCCAAATGTCTCGTATTAGAGAAGCTTTATCATTATCATATATTTATCATATATCCAGGCGCTGAGCTCGAGTATTGGCATAAGATTATAAACTGTGTCCCTATAGCTATTTCATATGCCACATAGCCAATTTACACAGAAAAAAAAATCAGTATGCTAATGACTTGCACATCTGCCACGCTATAGGTGGGTACCTGGTAATTGAACGAATGGTGAAAGTTTGGTCAGTGACCGGACGGCAAAATGTGCTCCAATCCCTACGTACTTCAATGCAGGCTCATTCACTAGAATTATTCCGTTAAGACCACAAGATTATTACACTATTCTACTTGAAAGTGATTCAGTTAACCGGATTGGAACAACTGAATAGAAATAGTATAAAATTAAATAAATTAATAACCGTGGGAAATAAGGGTGTTGAAAAATAAAATAGAGGGAAATAGAGGTGTTAAGCCCTCTTCTAATTTTCTAAATTCTTTCCAAAACGCTCGCTCTTAATTACGCTAGTATTAAAGCTATGTAAATTAATTTTAAACATTAGGAGATGAAACATCAATAACATTTATTTTACATATTAATTATATGTTCGAAAGTGTATAACTGATATACAATTTCTCGACACTAAAATACGGCAATAAAAATTCCCTAACACTTTATTTGATTATGTCAAATACAACAAATTAATGCTAATTAAATTGCTTCATTAAAATGATACAATATGTTGCATATAAATCCACCTTACTTTTCATGGACCTTGTGTCCCGATCCGATTATAGCCTTCACTGTGCAGAAATATGTTATAACTTTTTTAATTTATTAATATATTATAGCTAGTCGTTTCAATTATGTACAAGTTACAATTTATCTCTACAGTGACTTAAGACTAAGTACTTATCCAAGAGGAATCATTAGCCTTTACTTAGTCTCTTATAGAATAAAATTACGTAAATCCATTGGAGTCCGAAGATTTCGGTATAAGTAACTGTTCCTATGCTATCTGGGTGCTTCCTCTGAGGACTTGTTATGAAATACTTCTATCACGTTGATATAATTTCTCCCAGAAAGTGCATCAACTTAATAACACTCATATTTAATGTCGTCCTAAGACTTAATTATTTTCGTAGCACTTGGAAAGTGGCTCAAATCATTATGATTCTTAAACCTGGGCAAAGAATCGGAAGACATCTCGTCTTATCGTCCTATAAGCCTGTTAGCTGTCATCACTAGACTTTTCGAAAAACTATACATTAAGAAACTCAAAATAATTGCAGAGGAGATAAATATTATTCCAGACCATCAATTTGGCTTCCGTAATAATCACGAAATAACAAAACAAACACATAGACTAGTCAACCAAATTATCAAAAACTTAAACGATAAAAACTTCGACATCGACGAGATGTGGCACACTGGACTGCACGTTAAATTGAAAAAGCTTTTGCCCCATATGCACTTTCAACTGCTGAAATCATACCTCACAGATAAACATTTTATTGCCAAAATGGGTGGTGAATACACTGACCTACACCCAATATATTCACGTGTTCCGCAGGGCAGTGTTCTTGGCCCATTGTTATATCTTATGTATACAGCTAATCTACCGACCTCAAGAAACACTACTGTTGCAACATATGCTGACGATACAGCGGTTTTATCATCACACGAGGATCCAATATAAGCCACAAAAAACCTTCACCTTCATCTTAACAAAGTCGAATTGTGGTCGAAAACATGGCGTATCAAAGCAAATAAGACTAAATCTACCCATATGACATTCACTCCTTGTAGAAGAACATGTCCCTCAGTAAAATTTAATAATCATGGACTTCCGCAATCAGACAACGTTAAATATCTAGGAATGCATTTTGATCGACGTTTGACATGAAAAAAACATCTAGTGACAAAACGCAAACAGCTTGTGCTTAAACTAAACCAAATGTATTGGCTGATTGGGCGTGAATCTAAATTATTATTAGATAACAAGGTTTTGCTCTATAAGTCAATACTTAGGCCCATTTGGACCTATGGTATTGAACTGTGGGTTACTACTAGCAAATCTAACATAGATATCCTTCAGAGCTTCCAGAATAAAGTGTTGCGAGTCATCGTCGATGCCCCATATTCAGTGTCCAACAAACTGATTCAAATCGCTCGCTGATTCAATCACAAATGATTCAATGCGATATCATCTTAGAACCCATCACGAGTGTGATTCGAAGTGCTAGTGCGAAGTACTCTGAAAGGCATCCCAATGCACTCACCAAACAGTTAAATGTGCGCGATAACAATGAAATGCGTAGGCTCAAACGCAAACTACCATACGAACTGATTAATAGAAACATAGAGTGAGATTTAATAATATCTAGAATAGTCTTTAGAATAAATTAGGATAGACTTTAAAATAAGTTAGAATAGTATCTAGAATAATATTTAGATTATAAGTTGTACAACAGATCACTTACTGAAGTGATCTTCTACATGTTAGGATGGTTATATTATATAACGGAGATTATACAATAACACTTACTGCCCACGGGCAGATTGTTGACGTTCTAAGAGATTAATTGACAAAAAATTCTCCCAGAACATCTCTATAACTGAATTCCATAAATCTACATAGGTTTTAGTACTTGCTTATACATATATAACTTATTTAAACAAGTTATTTTCTTTTACTTTTGCTCCGTTCATCGACATTTTACATTAAGATTCCTGCCATGATACTTTGCGTTGTTATGTTCATTATTATTATTCATATTTATTGGTATATGAATAGTTTGGTTGTAAGTATGCACCGATTTACTCCCTCTATTATTCATGTTTAGGTCCAATTATTTATATTATATGTTTCGTGTGACAGAACACCATGACTGAGATATACGAATTTAAGAGCTTAATAATGCCATACTATATTTAAGTTTTATTTATGTTACGCTACGTCCAAGAATATAGTTGAGCAAACTTGTTTCTCTTCGTAAGCTTTTTCTATAATGTATGTGATTCTGTGAAACCAAAATGATGTGCAGGTATCATATTTCTTCTATCTATATTGGCTAACCTTTTTAAGGAGAGTTTTTGACATTTTGGTAACAGTGAAATTAGTCGACAAGATTTTACTTTATTTGGTGATTTTCCATGCATTTTAATCATAATGACTCCAGCCATTTTCCAATCACCATGTTTTAGTTGGAATACCACATTAATCAAGTTGATGAGCTTTTCTTGATCAATTTTCCTGCACTTATACGGTCAATAAATTATAGCCGAGTGCTCTATTTGAACTGTTATGACTTGTTTTTGGTGTAACAAATTTAATAGGAAGATTTTCGTGCTTGTTGATCGTAACCTTCCTGATTTGTAACCTTAATTTTTTTGGTTTGTTCTAAATTATCGACGAGTGCTTCAACTTTTTATTGACTCTTGCGCGTCTAATTTCTCCCTAAGTCTCTAAGCTCCCCGTTTGTTTGTTATATGACTCGAACACTCGAAAACTAGGAAACGGATAACTAGAAATAGCCGAAACTCTTATAAACATATTATTACGTATTAACATATAACATATTACTTAATAATTACTTTAGAGATCGTTTATGTTCATATGAAACCAAGGATTTATAGGATCTATTATGGAGGATTCCTTCCTTCGTAGTTTTATTTCATCAAATAAACGATCAATTTGGCACTAAATATGAAAATAAATAATTATTTTCTAAAACAATTAACCCTATATATAAATTGTCTAGATAAATATATAATTCAGGTGTTTGCTCAGCCGTGAACTATTGGAATTTAGGTTTTGAAATTTCTTTAGTTAAAAAAAATACCCTTTAACGAAACCTACCAGTATTTGGAAGCAAGTTAGCACTTCGGAGTCTACGGTTTCCAAAGGCTCAACCGCAAACTATTGGAATTTAATAATATCTTAGAAAATCGCTCCCATTATCTGCAACATCTAAATTTTTGTGAAATATATCGGTGGTTCTAATTCTATATAGTATAAGTTACATCTATATAGTATCTATTATAAATGTGAATTAATTAACTCAATATCTATTGTCATATAAATAATAATGAACCTATCCATATATAAATTGTTACATCAAAAGTATTACTTTGACAGCTTATATATTCTTGATAAAATGGCGAAGGAAGTTTTTTATTCACAAAAATTAATTTATTAAGTTAATCGTAACATACAAAATAATTCAATAAACAATGAATAATATAAAATGATATCATACAATAATTTTACCACAATTTCCTCAAAAATTATAATATTTTTTCCGTAAAATAAAACCAATAGAATATACAAATATGTAAATTATATGTTCACCTAAATTTATTAGTTATTATTAGTTTTGTTTTCTTAAAATAATTAATACAAATTGAACTATAGCACTAATAATTATTAATTTAATGTAACATCGTACTTACACATTGTTAATGAACTAAAAACCGCCATAAATACACATATATTACGAATATATCTTTAAAATGTACATTGTTAATTCAATTCAGTACATTGTTCCAATAACACCAAAATTAACACAAAATACGAATACTAACCTTAAAGTTAATCTGATGCGTCATATTGTCTGTTCTCACACAACACAACATAAAAAACCAAACCAGCTGTACGGTTTTAACTAATTAAATACCCGAGATCGTCTGATGTCACGTAAAATGTAATCAAATCAACTGAACATAACCAACCGTATCATTCCGATGTTTATAATGAGACATTATTTAAAAAAGACGTTAAACAATATTTTATCAGGTATATAGATTTTATTTGTTTATTTATCTATTTGTAATCACTTAAACCACTTGAGTTTTTCACAGTTTAACTTAACCTTTTATTTAAGGAATATGATTGGAATACAACAAGTCAATTGAAAAGTCCCCGGCCTACCATAGTAGAACAATTTTTTTTTGGCAAAATTATTTTTTTTATTCAACATAATTCCCTTCACATGGTGATACACTGATTATAGTGACCTTCCAACTTTTCGATACCATTTTTGTAGTACGATTTGTCCTTTGCTTCAAAATAGGCCTCATTCGACGAAAATTTCTTCGCAGCCAGCATTCTTTTGAAATCTCAGAACAGGAAACAGTCGCTGGTGGCCAGATCTGGTTGATGAGGAAGCAATTCGAAGTCCAATTATGACACGGTGCATTGTCTTGGTGAAGCAGCACTTTCTTTTTCTTCAAATGTGGTCGTTTTTCGGCGATTTCGTTCTTCAAACGGTCCACTAACGGTATGTAATAGTCGCTGTTGATGGTCCTTTTTCAAGGTAGTCAATGAAAATTATTGCCAGCCGACTGTTGCGTTTTCCCACGCTTTGGAGCGGGTTCATCGTGTGCAGTCCACCCGGATGACTGTCGATTGGACTTCGGAGTGAAATGATGGAGCCATGTTTCCTTTATTGATTCAAAAACTCGGGTTGTTTTACGCTTAGTCATCTTCAAACACTGCTCCGATTCATCAACTCGTCTTTGCTTTTGGTCAAAAGTGAGCTCGCATGGCACCAACTTTGCACAGAGCTTTCTCATATACAAATATTCGTGAATGATATGATGTACACATTCAATTGAGATCTTTAGAGTGTCTGCTATTTCCTTCAGCTCCAATTTACGGTCATTCAAAATCATTTTGTGAATTATTTAAATGTTTTCGTTGGTAACAACCTCTTTTGAGTCCACTGCGTTCACCGCCTTCGGTGCTCATTTCACCACGTCTAAACTTAGCACACCAATCCTTGATGGTTGATTTTCCTGGAACAGTGTCCAGAAACTCGGCATCAAGCCAAGTTTTTGCCTTCAAAAAGCAATATTTTATCAACACGCGAAATTCCTTTTTATCCATTATTTTCACAAATTCACGAACACATGATCCGGCAGCTGTCAAATTTATACACGCATCTTTTGAGAATTAGGGCTAACTAAGAAACATATAGATATAATTCTAGTAGCTCCATCTATGTGTCAGGCCGGGGACTTTTCAATTGCCCTGTTACGTATGGTATATCGCACAACTGATATGACCCTCTTTATGGACTGCCTATTCAAAGGAACAAGGTTTACATTAGAATTGATTTAAATATTCATGTCATTTTGTATCTTCGTTCAACAATTTACCTCTTCTTTCGGTACAATCAAATCAGTTTTAAGGTAGAATAAAAGCTTTTGTTTTTAAGCCCTTTCACATTTCATAACTGACGCGGGTAGGATTCCATTGAAATTATCAAGCTCTTTTGAATTGGTTCATTTAACCACAATCTGTTGGTAGGATTAGTAATCGTTCTACAGTTACTCCAAACAGTTTTTAGTTGAATCAGAATCGGACCGGAACTCGGACAAAATTATAGCAGCTTAAGCTGTAAGATCACTAAATCAATAAACTATTTCAATTAAGATAAATTCAAGCTTTAAATAATAGTAGCACAATTTCTTAGCCGTAGACTATTTTAACCTGAAATTACCAAAAATTGTAAAGCAATAGATAGATACCATAGAAATTTGAGTAGAAACAGTGTCATTTTGAAGATCTTCAAAGGTAAAGATAGAGTCGAAGGCACAGGTGATACTCGAAAATACAATAATATAAATAATTTTACAACTGTCAGATGTCCAGATGGGTCAGCAACTACATCCATCCTTGTCGTCGTTTCTTTAACAGGTAGGTGTTATACAAGTATCAGGGCCTGTTGACGGGCCTGACTACGATTATTCGAAGACGAGGCAGGGTGCTTGTGTGAATGAATGGTGATGATGAGTGAGATGTCTAGACATAGGCAGTTTGGTTTTATGTTCGAATAGATTTAAATCGCCAGTGTCGTTTTGTACCGCTGTTCAACAGGTCTCCTCTTAAATAAAACAGTTTTTTAAGTAAATTAGTGGTTCTTGTGTATAAAATCCCTTATAACTTATATATATCTTTTCTAAGTAATATATTAATACCCATCACTTGTTGAATGATAAATTCGGAGATGATCTTAAAAGACTTTATTACTTTCTCTTTTATAATTGTAAACATCCTTCTCGTTCTTGATGAAATGAGGTGGGCGTTCTGCTCGCTTACCCGCGTTACCAATACGCCAGCGCTGTTAATTGTTGTTTGCGGATAACAACCATTACATTTAAATAACACACTTTTTGTATGAACGTACATCAAACAAACAATTTAATTAGCAAATTGTATCGTTCTTTTTCACGAATTAAAAACGAATTAAGAATATATTTGTTCTAAAATACGGGTCAGCATTCAATTTTCTGTAGAAGACCTCAAGTCATCATTATGCCTTTGACAAAATATTAATTTAATTCAATTATAGTTGAGCATGACTCACTTATGCCCACATTAGATCGTCTTACATCACCTTTTAAGCACACAGAAATTGTATACTAATATTTGTTACCCGACGGGCATATCAAATATTCACAGCTGAAAGTATAATTATTTTATTGTTTCACACAGACCGATTTTTTTTACTTCTATTGTCAATAATGTCTACATTATGATAACAATACATTTATAAAATAAGCCATAACTAAATAAATTGACTCAATTAAGTAATGTTTAATACATTAAATAATTTTTCTTTCAAAGTGTCGACCATTAGTGCAATAACCTACCATCATTCTATTGTCAAGCTATGGATTCATAGGTAAAATTATAATAAGCGATAATCCGCAAGTTGAACAGCAATTAAAGCTAATTGAATTACTTATAAGTAAATTGAACTAATTGGCTATTAAAGTTCTCCAGAATTTTTCAACTTCAAGAAGTTTATGTTTGTGATTGTTTGTTTAATATTTTTGATTATCCTAGGCAAAAGTGCAAAATCCGACAAGGAAAATTACGGCTGTGACCAGGCTGGGTAAGACCGGATGATTTCTAAGTTGGTCACTCGCCAGTCGGTAGGCTTAATGCCGAGGACCGTGGTTGGGAGCCCACGTTAAACAGTAGCTCTAATCCAGATAAACCCTGGTTGGAAAAAATATTTTTGAATTTTCGTAAGGAAAGTTAACTACCGAATCAAGAATAAAATAATTAATTAAAGCGTTCCAAGTTTGTGGTATCTAATAAAAATATTTCCTTTCCAAAAATTGTCTTTTGCCATCAAAATTAGGAATCTCAAAACTTTAATGAAATTATATAATATTTTTTATACTAAAATTGAAAAGCTCATAACCCATAAAACTAATTTTTCATTACACTTCTTCGTAGATTGTTATTAGAGTTTATATTACATATATTTTGTGTATACTAACTATATACCAGATAATCAAATAGTAAAATCTATATTTTAGAATTTATAACAATGGTCAATGTAACAATAGCAAAATTAGTTAAATAATAGTGAATAAAATATATACCAGAGATAAAATCTAACCTTATAATATTTGCATTTATTAATTAAGTTAAACAAAATATCATGCAATTTTACAATATATTAGGTGCTTGCATGTACTTTTTCTACTTTAAACTTTATGAGATAGATAGGTCGATATATTATTAATTAAAATATTTGCCCCCATTTTCTATACATTTTTATCATCTTCCTAGCGCTTCGAAAGGACGATGTGGGTTTGGCACTGAGTACGACAGAACTCCAGTTGCTACCACCTTGCAGTTACTTGCTATTCTTGGTCTTTTTGCAACAATATATCTTTCAATTTGTTCAACTGGCGCCAGTAGACACCTGCAGTAACAGTGTTATTCTGTTTTAGCGACATATAATACACCACACCCTGTTCATCTCACCATGTGTACATCAAGATTTTATTGTCATAAATATTCTGCTTCGGTATTGACATACATGATATACATACTCTTCTAGACTAACCTATGTTTTTATGCTTAGGATTGTCGTAGTAGATACACTTTTCATCACAAGTCCCAACATGCCACAGAAAACCTTTTTCACCTAGAAAGCAATGTAGTCGAAATGGCATTTTCAGTAAATGCGTGTATTTTATGTAGAGAAATATTATATACAAAATAACTGCATTGAACAGTCAGGTTATATCGTTTTATCCTTTTTAAAAGAAGGATAAACAAAACACCCTTAGATCTTTAGATCAAATAAAATCATTTTTCTTTCTTGGTAGCACTCAACCAGAAAAACAGAAGTTGATCTACTTACAAATATTATACATGGAATATCATAAAATATAGACTTTGATTTGAGTCTTTAATTAATAATTACTATAAACTAGCTCCTCTTTATTATCTAAATCTCTTAAAACATTGTTTCAAAGATTAAAACATTTTAGGTTATAATCAGCACTAATGTTAGCAACGTCATCTATTAGAACTAACAACTAGGAAATTAAATGTATCGTGCGCGCATATGCCGCTATCTACGGTTGTTTGATTATTGTAAAGTTGATATTGAAAGTGAATATTCAGAAAAAAGTAGTACCTTGAACATTAACAAAAATATAGTGAAAAAATTAACAGCAAAACTGATGAAGACAAATTTCTGGAGTTTTAAAAGGCACCACAATGTGATGAAATGTGAAAAATTAATTATATTTATATAACTTAGTACTTTTAGTGTCTGAATTGTAAATCAAAATTATCATTAGATAAAAGGTTTTGCTGTATAAGTCAATACTTAAGCCCATGTTGACCTATGATATTGAACTGTGGGGTACCACTAGCAAATCTAACATAGATATCTTCCAGAGATTCTAGAATAAAGTGTTGTGAGTCATCGTCGATGCCCCATATTACGTGTCCGATAAACTGATTCAGCGTGATATCCCCATAGAAACCATAGCAAGTGTAATTCGGAGTGTTAGTGTGAAGAACTCTCAAAGATTATTAGTGCATGCAATGCACTCGCCAAACAGTTAAATGTTGGCGATGACGGTGAAGTGCGTACGCTCAAACGCAAACTGCCGTGCGAACTGATTAATAGACACATAGAGTGAGATTTAATAATCTCTAGAATAAGCTAGAATATTTTTTAGAATAAGTTAGGAGAGACTTTAAAATGAGTTAGAATAGTATCTAGAATAAGATTTAGATTATAACTTATACAGTAGATGACTTACTGGAATGATCTACTACATGTCAAGATAGTTTATATAATTGAAATTATATAATAATACTTATTGCCCGCGGGCAGATTGTTGACGTTCTAGGAGATTTATTTTATTCTTATTTAATTAATATATTGTTACTAGTCGTTTCCGTCTAACCTACAATTTATGATAACTACTATGTATGATAACTTAAATCTAGGTATATAACTAGGAGGACCCATCGGCCCTATCTCAGTCTCTGGTAAAATAATGTTTATACATGTCACTGCTGAATTTTTTTAATATATGCACCTCACTACACAACACTACACAAGAGCAGTTGGTTTGATTCTTTTGAGTCTGTGTCCTGTTCTGGTGGTACCCAAAAGTTGCAATATTTCAATATTTGTATGAGAATGGAGCCTTTCCTCATGCCCCCTTGCAATTCTCTTGATTTCTTGACTGACAGTGGGTATCTGAAGGTCTCGATGTAAATAATCAGTCTTATAGTATTTGAGTGCACCCACAATACCTCTCAGGATTTTGTTCTGAAAAATTTTGTATTTTATTTATGTTACTCTTTGCAGAACATCCCCATAATTGAACTCCGTATGTCCATATAGGTTTCAATATTTACTTATATAATAGCAATTTATTATATACTGATAATTGTGATTCTCTTCCAAATAACCAGTACATTTTCCTATATTTCAATTCCAGTTCTTTTCTTTTCTTCTTTATATGTTTATATGTTATATGCGTTGTTGCTGTATGGAATGATAGTATTATTTAATGTTATGGGTGCTTGTACGGTCTGTTTATAGGTGAACTGCACATGTACAGATTTACTTTCATTAATTCTTATTTTCCAAGCTTGTGTCCAATTATTTATATTGTTACTTGCCTGTTGTAATTGCCGTGAGGCTTCTTCACTATTGTCTCCGACAGCTATATCGCAGTATCATCAGCAAATGTAGCCATCCTAATATTTTCCGTTTGTGGTATATCACAAGTGTAGAGTAGATAAAGCATTGGTCTCAGTACACTTCCTTGTGGTACACCTGCCTTAGATTATTTTATTGTAGAACTAGCGACCCGCCCCGGCTTCGCACGGGTGCAATGCTGATACTAAATTAAATACACTACAGAAAAAATATGAACGTTGTATATAAAAACATAGCGGCCCGCTCCGACTTTGCACGGGCATAAAATATATATGCCTATGTCACTCAATGAAAACATGATTAAAATCGATCCAGTATTTTTGGTTCATTCATTACTGCCCTTGGCCTGCACGCATTAAATTTGGAGTAAAACAATTCCTCTTCCCCTATACTTACTATGAAGATTTCCTGCTATCTTTGGAATATCTAAATTCATACAATTTTTATTACATTACACATTTTTAAACGCAAATTTTAAATTTGTAATATCTCCGAAAATACTTGTTTAATTTACATGCTGTAAGGAACCATATTGATCTATATTAATTGCACACTGTATTTAAGGTACTTAATTCGATAAGGATTAATGCCGTATTGCTTAAAATCGCTTCGTAAATAAGCCATTTTCTCACGTAAAAAGTAAACAATAAAAATGGTTAATGTGGGTTATCCCTAAAAGATAAACATATACCATCGCGGACTTTTTTGTAGACCTTTTTATGGTGTACAATACTATAGTACATTAATTTGATCTAACTCGTAGGGTTAGGCAGCGTTTTTGCTAATTGCTAAATAAGTCTAAAAAATAGGTTAATTTACGACATCACGTTAGAAACCTCTAAAATTAGTAATGTTGCCTTAGTATATTATGCATGTATTATACATATAAACCTTCCTCTTGAATCACTCTATCTATTGAAAAAAACCGCATCAAAATCCGTTGCGTAGTTTTAAAGATTTAAGCGCACATAGGGATATAGGGACAGAAAAGGCGACTTTGTTTTATACTATGTAGTGATAAGCTTCTTTTTGTTTCGCTCTAAACATTCTGATTGTAATGTATGATTTTAATAGTTCGGTGTGTTGTTTTGGTAGCATTTTCTATAGTTTATGAATAAAACCTTCATGCCAAACCTTATCGAAAGCTTGTGCTACATCTAAAAATATAGCTGAGCATACTTTTTTACTTTCGTAGGCTTTTTTAATAAGATCTGTTATTCTGTAGACCTGGTCAATTTTTGAGTGCTTGTTAATAAACCCAAACTGGTGTGTTGGTTTTTATTATTAGGTTTTTTCTCTCTATGTTCGGTTTTATTCTTTTCAACAGAAGTTTTTCAAAAACCTTAGATATTACTGGTAGCAGTGATATAGGTCTATAGGCTTTTATTTCGTTTGCTGACTTCCCAGATTTTGGGATCATTATAATTTCCGCCATCTTGCAAATGTCTGGGACATGTTTTAGTCTAAATGCTGTATTGATCAAGTTGGTGAGTTTTATAATTCCCTTTCAGTTCGAAGTATACAATAATGTAGTATAGAAAATAATCGATAATTATCGAATTGTGATAATGCTAAGACATATTAATCCAAATACTAAAAAAATAATTATATACTTACTACCTCAATTAAATTTTGTCTAAATCTTAGGATCTTTGGTTACGACATTTCTATATATAAAATAGCAGTTTTTAATGCAATATTGTTGAGGTATTCAGTACACACAGACGCTAATAATGGAACGATTAAAAAAATTTTTGTTGTTTAATTTAAATCAGCTGCCTAAATTAATCAGACACTTTGGGTCATATCGGATTATTTGGGTTTGTCTATTGTTGGTTTTTGTTTGAATGATTTAAAAGCGTTGATTTTAATATGAATCACAAAAAACGGACCGGAGGTGAATGTTCAAAGATAATGAATTTCAAAATGTATTGGACGAAAACCCATCTCAAACTCTCAGAAAACTATCAGACGGCTCAACAACTGATGAATCAAGTATTTTCAGACATTTAGATGGAATGAGAAAGAAGACTCTACAAGGAGGGAATTCACTATCGTACGAATTGACTAAAACAATTTTGAACAAAAAGAAAGTTGTCTATGGCGCATTATAACTGGTGATGATAAGTGTTTCTACTACGGCGATTTTAAGGGTAAGAAGTCATGGGTAAGTCCAGGAGAGCCATCCGCACCGACATCGATGCGGAGTATTAATGGCTATAAAATATATATGTTATAATCAGTGTTTCACGAGTTGCTAATATAGTAAACTGTTACAGCAAATGTCGACCGACGTTAATTCAATAAATTGAATAACGTGTTATTACAAAGAAAGTCCAGTCATAACGAAAAATAGACACAAAGTCATCCTCTTGCATAACAAGACTCGGCCACAACTTTCAAGAGTTGTGAATGAAAACACTGCAGTTCGTATTGCGTGTTTTTTTTCCGATTATAAAAGAAAAACTGGCAAAGTTACAATGACTTTATTTAATATAAAACTTAAACTACAACCTTCGCACTGTCATAGTGGCACCAATTGGGCGCTCCTTTGGCCGAGTATTTAAATTGTCTATGTATGTAGACTGTGTATGTTGTGTCAGGATTGTGATTTGTTTTCATTCTGAAGGCTGTATGCAAAGTCGTGTTTCATTGTGTGAAGACTGTGTTTAAAATTCTATCAATTTCTTTCATAATTGTTACATTTTACCCAAAAAACTATCATAAAATCTATCATAAATTATGCGTGAGAGTTTACGCTTAAAATGACGATAATTTGTTACAATGAAATCATAAATATTGTTTATTAATTTCCTATGACATTTGTGATCCATCTGCGTTATGACGCTGACATAATTGCCAGTATCAGTTGGTTTGTCACATGGCCCAGCTCTAGAATTTCTGCCATGCGCATTATAACTGGTGATGATAAGTGTTTCTACTACGGCGATTTTAAGGGTAAGAAGTCATGGGTAAGTCCAGGAGAGCCATCCGCACCGACATCGATGCGGAGTATTAATGGCTATAAAATATATATGTTATAATCAGTGTTTCACGAGTTGCTAATATAGTAAACTGTTACAGCAAATGTCGACCGACGTTAATTCAATAAATTGAATAACGTGTTATTACAAAGAAAGTCCAGTCATAACGAAAAATAGACACAAAGTCATCCTCTTGCATAACAAGACTCGGCCACAACTTTCAAGAGTTGTGAATGAAAACACTGCAGTTCGTATTGCGTGTTTTTTTTCCGATTATAAAAGAAAAACTGGCAAAGTTACAATGACTTTATTTAATATAAAACTTAAACTACAACCTTCGCACTGTCATAGTGGCACCAATTGGGCGCTCCTTTGGCCGAGTATTTAAATTGTCTATGTATGTAGACTGTGTATGTTGTGTCAGGATTGTGATTTGTTTTCATTCTGAAGGCTGTATGCAAAGTCGTGTTTCATTGTGTGAAGACTGTGTTTAAAATTCTATCAATTTCTTTCATAATTGTTACATTTTACCCAAAAAACTATCATAAAATCTATCATAAATTATGCGTGAAAGTTTACGCTTAAAATGACGATAATTTGTTACAATGAAATCATAAATATTGTTTATTAATTTCCTATGACATTTGTGATCCATCTGCGTTATGACGCTGACATAATTGCCAGTATCAGTTGGTTTGTCACATGGCCCAGCTCTAGAATTTCTGCCATGCTCAATATCGATCGATGCTGCATGGATTGGATCTCGCATTGTGTGAATATGATGAAGGAATTTTTAGATGATTGGATCGCTACCAAACCAACATTATTCTTTCGACGCGGTAACGCCATATTGATAGAAAGATGGTTAAAGGTTATAGAAAATTATTTTAAAATTAAAACCTAGTCTCTAAGACAATTAAATAAAAGTTAGTAGCACTCAATGTTACAATGAAATTATAATGTTGATATTATTTCTCACAGAACATCCTCATAATTGATTTCCGTAGGTCCAGGAACTTATTATATACGGTTTGTTTAGATTTTCTTCAAAATAGTCAATACCTTTTTTAGCCTTTCATTGGAGTTCTTTTCTTTTCTGATATGATTTCTTTGATATGCTCCTTCCAACGAAATTTTGAATCAAGATTCATCCCAAGGTACTTCGCATTGTTACTGAATGAAATAATACTATTATTCATATTTATTGGTGTACGAACGGTTTGGTTATAGGTGAATTCAATATACTCTCGTTGACATTTATTGTCCATGTCTGGGTCCACTTTTTAATATCATTACTTGCGTATTGCAGTTTTGCTTTTTTCTACTTCGGAATTGTTTGAAATAGCTAGAATCACAGTCTCATTAGCAAATGTAACCATAATAAAATATTCTATTTGTAGTATGACATATGTATAGAGTAGATTTTACAACAGGACCGAAAACATTGCCTTGTCTTCAGGTTCTATCATTGTTGAGTAAGCTTCTTCTTGTTTAACTCTTAATATTCTAGCTGAGATGTGAGTTTCATTTCTTCGGAAACATTTTATCGAGTTTATACATAAGTGTTTTATACCAGACTTTATCAAAGGCTTGCGCTATATCTAAGAATATAGCTGAGCAATTTTTGTCTCTTCCTAGGCTTATTCACTTATGTCTGTGATTCTTTGAATTCTGTGAATTTTTTTACAATTTAAAGTCGCCATTTTACGAATGAGGGTTTATCTGGACTGGGCCTGCAGTTTAACGTGGGCTCCGAACCATGGTCCTCGGCAATAAGCTTACCGACCGGCGAGTGACCAACTTAGATATCATCCCATAAGTCAGCTGGTCTTACCCAGCCTGATTACTGGTGTGATTGCGTTCATAATTTTCCCCGGTAAATTTTATCAAGGCTAAGGTCATTCACAACTATAAGCGAGAGATATGAACCCGCGAACTATCACAGCAGTATGAGGACCATCCTTTCTTCTTATCACTGCAGTTATCAAGCCAATTATGTTTTGTATTTATTAATTGATGTTGGTGATAAAAGAAATTAATAATAAGCTATAATAATAAATGGTCTCAATTACAAATAATTTAGTTTGTAATAAATCCACAATATCATCAAATTACTGTTATTACTTAAATATTCAGATGCTAATAAAATAATTCTAATGTTATCGTCAATATAATTCGCTCGATCCCTCCAGCGCTACAAGCTTAGTGCCCCTGAATTTGAGCAAAAAAATGATTTGACTGAGAGACCGCCTGGTCAGACCATATAGGCGGTTGGCGCCAGATGTGGAGCCACTGGAACGTGGTAATACCGCATGCTGAAACGGTCTCGGCTCTGACCGCATCTAAACGGCCGTGAGAATCGTCATGTTTTATGCGCTGCAGGCGCAGCAGGAATGCACAGGTGTCTCGTCGACTTTTAGACGGTCGAACAAAACAAAAAAAGCGGTCAGGAGTTGCAAGACCAGCCGAAAAACCGATTGAACACTCCGAATTTGGCTGTTTTTATTTCAACAGGTCGAGGAAGTGTATTAACACAGTCGATTCCCATGAGAATTATACAAAAAGCATTATCCTCAGCTAAATTTCAGTATAATATAAGAAGCGGTTTTTTTTTATTATATTTTTAATTATATCGAATTATATCGTTAATATATCGAGATAATAGAGAAAATATATATGAATTAATTCAAATGTTCATATCTCATAATTCTGTATATAATCCCGTGTAATAAAATACGTGTTCGACAAATACTACCTATACTAATTATTTGATAACAACTTGATAATTCAAATTTGAAATTCGTATGTTTTTAAGTTATTTATATTTTTCATTACTTTATATCCGCGATTAACATATAAACTGCTATGTCTGTCATCACTGTTAAATATTCTACATCTATAAAATAAATATATATATATATATATATATATATATATATATATATATATATATGTTGTTAAATGTTAAATGTTTGAAGGTATTAGATTTTTCTATCAATCACAATTTCTTTATATGTTGAAGTCGCCATTTTACGAATGAGGATTTATCTGGACTGGACCCAGCATAGTTACTGACGTGACTGCATTCATATATCTTGTCGGATTTTTCATTCTTACCTAGGAAAATCACAAATATTAAAGTAGGTGGTCCTGTCGCCTTTACCACTGCTCCAACCAAGCCGGCTATCCATTTTACTGAAAATATAAAAATTTTTACTTTTCATTCACCATTACCACAGGAAAATTGACTTCACCATATTGTCATGAAACTGACATAAATAGAATATATGTGCAAAATTTAATATAGAGATAAATATGTAGTATAATACGAAACTTAGCATTGAATTTAAATTTAAAATAAAAATCAGAAACGATAGTCCATGACTATGAATGACTCGTGATAGTCATCTTACCACCACATCATTATTTTAGTATATCGCTATAAAAATCATTTATACCTTCTCCCTTCATTTTTAGCTAATTCTATATTGCTCTACGATTGTCTAAGAGATCAAATCTGATCAGCTACGTTCTCAGAAAAACTTATTATTTAAGTAAAGCGCCGATCCTTAAATCCGTATATCTCAATTCAAAATGTTTAAAATCAAATAAGAACTTACTCAATAATAAAACAAAAAGCTAGTATAGCACAAATGTAAAATATCACCATGATCATCGTTACATGCTATTGCATGCATGCATTATTGAAGCTTTTCAATAACGCTTTAAACAACATCAATGTCTCTTCGGCAGATTTGTATGAAAGTTCTGTAAAGAAACATAATAAAAGGAAACAGAAAAGTGCATCTTGTATAAAAATAACAATTTATTCTGAAGTTTTGAAATTAACCATATTATTAAGAGGTAATGGAAAAATGGAAATACCGGCTTGGTTGGTACAGTGGTAAATATGTAAAATGGGGCATGGTCGTAAATTTATGTTTGTGATTGTTTAATATTTGTGACTGTCCTAGGCAATATTGCAAAATCCGACAAGGAAAATAGTCCCATTCAGGCCAGTAACCAGGCTGGGTATGACCGGATGTTTTCTGGGATGATTTCTAAGTTGGTCACTCGCCAGTCGATAGGCTTAATGATGAGCACCGTGTTTTAGAACCCACGTGAAACTGTAGGTCCAGTCCAGATAAACCCTCGTTGGTAAAAAGGAGGCTTTCTAGATTTATCTAGATTTTATTTCTATTTTAGATATTCTAGATTTCTGAAATATATATATAATAGAAATATTTATATGATTTATATGATAAATATTACAAAATATTTGTGACCAAAATAACTTATTAATTATTAATTACTTATTAAACAATTTCAATTTAAAATAAATATATGATTATCCCTAACTAAAGCAAAACCTGAACCATACAATACATATTTGAACAAATATGTAACAAACATTGAAAACAACACACTTTAACAATAGAAAGAAAACAAATCTTATGTTATAGAATATAGTTTATTTCAACATGTTGTTAATAGATTTATATTTTATGTAATATTAAATAACTTATATCTCACTTTTATTTGAAATTAATTTCCACATCAAAATATAGTTAGACTAGATCTACTCTTAATATGGACGCAATGTGATATTATTTAAAACTTGATGTACAAGCCTTCATTTGTTTCCATCAACAACATGATGATGGAAATACGATACGAATATAGTAACGACAGACACTTTTCTACATATGTTGAAAGAACTTATAGTTATAAGTTTCATAATAGATGAATTGACTAATTAGGCAAGTTTCCCTATTTCATTCCCCATTATTATAGCGTGTTGCAACTGCATGAAAATTTAATTTATCCTAACATGTAAATATTGTACCATAATAATTTTTTTTATCGGATTCTCCTTGTGTTTATGTACCATTGTGTAGTCTCAACTCTATGCTTGCTCACTTTGTTGTATGTAATGCAGTGTTTTATGGTGTTTAACATACTTAGTGTCAATTTGGAGCTGTTTCGTCATCGAAAACGCCAATGTGAAGTTGTTCGTTTGGTCAATATTACGCAATTGACTGTTTCTCGCGCAATCGATCGTTTCAAAGAGCTTGGCCATGATGGTCGGCGTCCAGGAAGTCGATGGACGTGCACCGCAAGAAATGTATTTATTCAAAGTATTGGTCATTTATGCCTTTTAAGCCATTCCATGCATCTTGTCTATTTTTCTTATGCCTTCCCAAAAAAAGGTATTTGTCCTTTGAGCAAAACCATTCATTGAGCCATTTTGTAATTTCTTCGAAATTGGCGAAGTGCTGTTTTTCAAGCCCATATTCTACTAATGGGAAAAGTTGGTAGTCGGGCGGAGCAAGGTCTTGAGAGTACGAAGGTTGCGATAATATTCCATCCAAGTGCCTTCAACACTTGACCGATTATGTTTTGTGATAAACGAATAGGATTGCCGTACTTTATTTATCTACAGCGAATAATGAGTGGGTAGTCTATCCGATGACCTAACTAATCAAATAATTTCTGTCAGGACTATCGTTCCAGGTGAAGATTAAACATGTTCTCTCTAGCCTGAAAACCATCAATGCAGGAGTTCCACAAGAGTCCGCCTTTCAGATATCCCTAGGAGACCAAAAGTTGAGCCAGCTTTTTATGCAGACGACACTGCTTACTTTGCTTCTTCAAGAGTAGCACCGCACATCCAAAGCACACTCCAAAAACAACTCGATGACAGGGTCTAGTGGTTATATTTCTGGATTTTTCAGGTCCACCCACAGAAAACCCAGGCCATCTTCTTCCACAAGAAGCGTTTTGCACCGAGCATTTCGCTTAAAATCGAGAACGCCAAAATCCCATGGTCAGAAGAAGCCACCTATCTCGGTCTTGTCTTCGATCGCAAGTTTAGGCGGAACGAACTAGATTCAAATGTCCCTCCAGAAAGGCCAAGGTATTACCAATTTGCTGTTCCCGCTCATCAACCGGGCCAGCAGGCTTCCTCTCCCAATAAAATCTCTGCTGAACAAGATGCTGGTTCGATTAGTCGTTCTATACGGCTCCAATGTCTATCTAAAATACGTCTCACCTACCCAGGTGGAACGTCTTCAAGTCTTATAAAAACAAAATTCTCAGGAAAATAATCAATCCTCCCTGATTCGTCAGAAATAATCAAATTCATAAAGAAATAGACTTCCCCCAAGTTCACGATTTTATATCCGAGCTCTACTCGAGATATTTCTCTACTTTTCGTCTCTCGGACAATAGCTATATTACCGAGCTGGCCGATATTTTAGCCCAAAAACTCATTCGGCTCTTCGTGGCTTTATTCTATCATAGCGGACACTACCCCGTCATGCTTTAACTCCATATTGTCTCGACCTTCTCCGGAGAGCGATTAACTCATGTACTGCAAGCTGCGTGGTTTAATAACAATGTCATGTCCTTGCCTAGCCCTCGTGTCTCTTAACGCTCTTACCGGTTACGGGTACCCTCCTTACTAACAGTAAGAAGTATCAGTTAGGGTCATAGGATCAGCTGATAGGGTGGAGTTTAGTGAGTAGCCCAGAGGCAGTCTCCACATTAACCAGTCAAACTCGCTTATTTCTGCGGGTCTTCCCGACCAGGTATCCATAACAGGATTCCGCTTCCCGGTTTCAGGCCCAAAAAAAAATTCTTGGATTATAGCATTTAGAGTTGTCTCTCCTAGTTGTCTCTCAGAGACTACTTGTACCACAGCTGTGCTCCAAAAACGTAGACTTCATTCCATTTCATTTGCATCAGCATTTATACAGCGTCACTTTCTGGGGAATTGGAAGTTTACTTTTTCTACAGAGTAGTGGGTATAGGAGTCTATACACGCCATTGCCTTTGCAAATAGAGTGTTGGATTTGTGCTGACCATTGGAAGCAGTGGTCAAATTAAAGACCGAGGTATGGCACTTTCTGGAGCCAGGGAATACAAACATTGTCAATTTGAAGGCGATACATTCGGAACCTTCCGACGATAAAATAGAATAACCTGAGTTTTACTCGGGCCTAGTTGAGTTGGACTTGAAGTCTGTTACGGATGGCATAGGGACAGTATCCGATGGTGAAATACGTTGTGTCGTCTGCATAAAATACTTGGTTTGATTGCTTAGGGAGTGGGAAGAGATAAAGAGACGTCGTCGTGATGGTCTTTTATAGCCGGAAACCGCATGGTACCAACCCTATAGACGTTGACAACTTTTGATTCTAACTTGAGTGTACCTGTGATGGCCTCAAAAGTCCTAGCAATCAGGACAGCATACCATAGAGAAATAGAGATGTAAGTTCATAGGAAATTTTGGCGAAATGCTTCGCGACGTTCAACATGTAGATGTCGCTACCTTTAACATATTACTTGTGTTATTCGCTATAGTAATAGCCGCGACGGAATCTAATTGGTTCATTTCATTCTATGGTTTGTTTATTTTTCACGCCATTTTCAATGTGCCCTATACAGAGAACAGTGTATTTATATAGAGTAACAGCTTTTTATAACGTTTATACATTAAATTATTATTTTATTTTATTACTATATACAAGTGGGTAGTTGAAATTCATTCGCGTTCTAATGTGTGTGTTGTGTGCCCGGATGCATAGATAGTGAGGAAATGTTTGCAATCATCGTTTTCCGTTAAAAAGCACCTGGCGATCTTTAAGAAATGAGTAGAAAAAATTAAAAATCCTAAACTGGTTGGGTTAAACATGAAACAGATTTATGATCGTTACCATGTGAGACATTTTTGTGATAGATTTAAACTTTCCTTTAAGTACTTATGAACAATTTAGTGATGGTGAAAAGAATACCACCAGCCCAGAATATGTACAAATGGAAGTGGATCAACAAAAAATGATATAAAAGGTAAAATGAAGGAGTCAGTCACATTTCTATTCACAATTGTTACCATTAATTTCTAAAGTGTCTTACTATATTTGTGTCGTTCCAGGCCCACAACCAAGGCGTTCGAAGCAAGTATTATCGACCTTTGAACAAACTCCGGAGGGTAATGGTAAAGTTTGTATTGATTCAGTCAGTATCTCCCTTTCTACTCATTCTTACTGTTAATTACTTAACTCTATAACTTCAGTCCAGATGTTCCTAAAAGAGCAAACAAAGTTTTACGATGTACCGTAGTGTACATCTCAGGTTATTTAGTAAAGCTTTTTGAAAAAGAAATTAAGTGCGATTTTTGTTTACATACAATTATGAATATACCCACAAATTGTTACTGATTTTATAGAACCCCAATAGCTCGTGCCCCAGACTCCAACAAAATTGTTTTATTATTCTGTCAGTAGATCTTTGAGCTGTATCCTATTTTATTCAGCGATTGTGTCACGTCGATAATATTACAAAATTTTTGTCAAATGTTAAAAAAAAGTAAATGTAAAACCCTTTAATTGTTTCATAATGATCTTTCGGATAAAAAATTAAAAGTACTACCAAGATGTGCTATATAGTTTTGAGTAAAACAGGTGAACAGAATATTAAGAGGAAAAGACTCCAAGTTTGCTTTCAATATAAGAAAACAAACAGACTGAAAGAAATCTGATAGATCCTATTAAATTGATGGCACTAAACAAATATGAAAAAGGAAAAATACGGAAGAGATAATTTTGATTTGCAATGTACCAAAGTTTTTTGCTTATGGTTTTATATATATGTATATGATATTTATATTTTATAGATATATTTATTTTTATATTATATTTATATTTTGTAGATAAATTTACATTATAAATTTATATTTATTGTTATAGATTATATTTTTTTTATTTATTTTTAAATATTATATTTATTTGTTTATTTAATTGAATTTTATTTAATAAATTTATTTCAGAAAAAAATTGTTTTTATTTAAATTTGATTGGTCAATTAAACATGACGTCAAAGCTGTCACGTGCCAAACATTACTGATGGGCCAATCAAATGTCTTCACAGTAAAATATTTTTTTTACAGATGCCTATAATGGAGATTTAAATTGACCAATCAAATTACTTGAATGGCCCCTTATGGCTCCCTCTGGATGTTGTGCAAAGCAAAACTTTTCGCCAGAGTCCCCTATTGAGTTGCATCTCTATTACTCTATGCAGCATACTTAAGCCTAGCGACATGTGTTAAAAACCCGGTAAATACTTTCCGGTATACCTAATGATTCAATGACTTCATCACCTTGTTTTATTTGCAAATTCTTTTCAAGGAATGGTAGTGAGTGTTTCAACAAAGAAAGTTAATAGAAACACATACAAATATATGAGATTTTAAAACCGTTTATAAAGAAATACCGAAATTGCTTTTTTTCCAACCTATATATCATAATACTGTTTTAATATTTCTCTTTTTTTTCTCGTGCTCCAGTCGTAACTATAGGCCAACCCAATGTAATTATATTATTTTCTCTCGGCTTAACCTTTTCACAGACGTGCGGTATGCGATGGTGGCGACAGTTTGAAATAGCTGTTGCTTATTTCTGGTCGAGTATTAATGGCCTATTAAAACACCTACATCCATGAACTGTTAACTGGTCTGGTGAAATATTGCAATGTTCTTTTGTTGAACATTACTCGAATAGGCATTGCTAGAAAATTTAAGACCAGTCGGCAACGACGACACAGAGTTTTATTATACCTTATTTCTCAATATATTATATCAATGGAATTTTATTGTTTTTTATACTATCGTACATGTTTTCAGTTGTGTGCGTCAGTTGTGTTTATTGAAACATTTTTACATATTTATAATATTCTGGAATCATCTCTGGAATATCTTTCTCTTTTTTAAATTATTTATTTATTACATTCTTACTGGTCGTTGCCGATTATCCTACAATTTGTTTTCGCAATAACTTAAATATAGCCATATATCTATGGGGGGGGCATCTCTAGTCTAATAATGTTTATGTATTAACACTACTGTTTTTTTTTGAAATCCTCCTCACTACAATACACTACAAAAAATTAATTTGTTTGATTCTTCTAAGTCTATATATTATTCTGGTGTTATCGAAGAGTTGTAATAAATACTTCGATATTAACATGAGCCTCTTCTCATGCCTCCTTACGATTATCTTGATTTCCTGAGTGACAACGGTATCTGAAGGCCTCGGTGTCATAAGAAATCAGTCCTATTGTATGTGGGTATATCAAGAATACTTCTCAGAACGTTGTTTTGGAAAAGTTATATTGTATTTATTCTTTTCGCGGAAGATCCTCATAATTAAATGCCATGTGTACTAATAATTTTGAATTTCTTCCAATTAACCAGTTCATTTTCATTTTCCTTTTTACATGTCTCCCCCTGTAAAATTTTGCTCAATAAAGATTCATTTCGAGATACTTAGTGATTGCTATATGGAATGATAGTATTATTTATTGTTGTTGGTGGTTGCGCCGTCTGTTTATACATGAACTGCAAATGCATATATTTACTTCCGTTAAATATTATTGTCCAAATTTGGCTCCAATTTTATTTATATTGTCACTTTCCCGTTGCAATTTTCATGTGGCTTCTTCTATTTGTCTTCGTTAGCAAGAAAAGAATGTCATCAGCAAATGGAGCTTCAATTTGTGGTATATCCCATTAATGCAAAAGTGTGATTAATATTAAGGATGCTATATTATGTAAGACAATTTTTACCATTTTGACTCCCTTCTCTTTCATGTGGGAAAAAATAAGGGGATACTGGTTGAATGAATACAAACTTTACCATTACCTTCCAGAGTTTGTTGAGAACGGAGTTAATATGTAAAAAAGTTCCATAGATAAAATTGTAAAATTTGTCATAAAAACCAACATGATCACGCCAGCAACCAAGTAGGGTAAGACCAATTTGTCTTTCCCATAGTTATAGTTTATTTCTTTGTATCGATAAAGTCGCTCAACACCGACTCAGACTATAAAGATTTTTTAAAATCAAGATCATGAAATGTTAACAGCTTCCATGTTTCCATTTTCAACTTCAGATGTGTAGATTTGGTGTCGATTAGGAGCTGGTAAACTGAGTTAATATGAAATAGCAGATGTAAAATACGGGTGATTTACTGTTCCTGGTATAAAAATAAGAGAATCCTGCTTTTATAAAACAAAATAGTAGGCAAATAATAAAATGAAAGTTACATATTTGATGTATAAGCTCTCAACAAACAATAAGGACAGAAAAAGCTCTTAGTCATTTTTCTACATTTCTCGTAATATCTAAGTATGAGTTGAAATATAGTTATAGAGCTCATGACTTTAATCATCATTCTAAGATAAAGCGAGAGGTAGGTTTCGTCAAAAGGCGTCAAGCCTCGCTTCTGAGACGAAAATGTGACTTCAACTCAAACATTTTTAACTGCACATTTCCATAGCAGGTTGATGTAATAAACTTTACTCTTTAAAACGTTTCAAATGAGTTTCCAATTGACAACAGCATTAAATTCACAAATGAAAAAGGGTATTTTTAAGTTTGAAACATTTTTATTGTTAGGCAGTGTAACCAGCTCGAAAAATTTGAATCATCGAAGATCTCAAGTCAAACAAAACCGATATTGAGTACAATTTGCCGAACTTGAAATGTGAAAATTCAACGATTCAACGCCGAAAGAAGTAACCAAAATATCATCGACATTAATTGTTGACATTAATCGAAAGAAATAACCAGGTTATGGCTTAATAACAGGACAATTGCTGCAAAAATTAGCAAGAAAAGTAATTATGAAACTCACCAACTTGATCAAAATGTCCCAGATGTTTAGAAGAAATTATCATGATCTCAAAACCTGGAAAATCAACAAATAAAATAAAAGCCTATAGACATATACTACTAGTAATATCTAAGGTATTTGAAAAACTCCTGTTGAAAATAATAAAACCTATTATAAAGAGAGAAAACCTGATACCTTCACATCAGTTTGGGTTTGTTAACAAACATTCAACAATAGAAGAAACCAAAGCAGGTGTACCACAACGAAGTGTATTGAGACCACAAATGGAAAATATCACGGTGACTACATTTGCTGATGCCACTGCGATTTTTGCTGCCACAGATAATAGCAAAGAAATCAAACAAAAATTGCAACAAAGAAGGGGCAATATAAATAATTAGATCCATCCAGACTTGGAATATAAACATTAAAGTAAAATAAATCTGTGCATGTGCAGTTAGCGGTTAATTAAACGGCTCAACCACCAATAACGTATTTAATAAAAATGTATTGGTTAACTAATAGAAAATAATAATTATCACAATTATCACAAAAATAACGAAAAAGATATATTGATATTCTTTTAAATATTGATATATTGAAATATCGATATTTTTTTCAGTGGACAACACCCCTATTCCATACCATATCCCTAATAAAATGATCAATGCGATATCACTTTAGAACTAACCTCTTAATGTTTTTGCTAATTAGCTAAATATGCGATATGATAGTAAAGTGCAAAGAGTAAAATATTTAACCTCTTCCAACCTGATTACGGGATATGTACACGCTTTAGAGTAAGATTTAGAATAAGATAGTTTGCACATGATCATATCAGTTCTACATAATCAATCGATGTATTTTTAAATTCATAACATTAAGCCGAAGATTGAGATTTGATATGACTCATAATAAATAAAGCAATATTTTTTTGTTTATCTTATAAGAAACATTATAAACTTTAACTATTAGATGCACTGTTAATTGACCAAACAATAGTTAATAAAACCCATGTTCCGATTATATTTCAATACCGATAACGAGTTTCTAAGCGATATATGTCCATTAATTGTCATGAACACGTGTTAAGACAGACAATCACAATTGAACAATGGCCAGATTGCAAAACAACAGATGACTTGCAGCCGCTTGGTTGGCGCCAGACGTTTGTCTATTGAGACGCCTTTAAATGTTTTATTATGGCATAATAAATTACTTGATAACACTATTACTGATCTTTACCAAATCGTATTTTTCTTTAATTAATTATTAGCTTTCAATACAGATAACTACAACGAAGAATGGCTCCCTTATGTTTATGTATAATTTAGATAACTTCATTAATCTTTACCAGCGTCATTTATGTTGTGTTGTGTGACTGAAAGAAAAAACAATTTCGAACTTGACCAAGATCTGGGTTATTAAAATTAGTTGATTAATATACCGGTGGATTTTATTTTTATATACATCTAGTCCCTAAACTCTAGAAGCTAGAGTGCGCTTTCGATATTCAAGCACTATTTAAACCGGACCTAAATAATATTCAAAATGTATACACCCAAGAATCATCAATGATCGAAGTATCAAATCGGCGCTTCACACATTTCCTCAGTGACTGAAACAATCCAATCACAGGAAAGAATAGATTGAACCATGTTTACATAAAAACTAACTATCTAACATTATTTACAAAAAGTCCAGAAATCATATTTGTATATGTCATTCATCTATTTCAAATTAACAGCTTTATCTTTCAAACCATCGTACTTTTCACCAAAAAAATCTCTAGTCAATATAACATTATTTTTACAAAACAATAACTTATTTACTTATGCTTTTTTATAAAAATATATTCTTTTTTTCTAGCTTGTTTTAGTGATCTACCCTCTCAGTAGTAAGCAATAGGTATTAGGACGTCGTTGATGGTTAATATTATAATGTTATATAATTTGAAGTTAGTGCTGAGCAACAAATTAGATTTGTTTTTTTCGTAATTTAATTTTGTGTATATGTTACAGAATTATATTATTATTTATTATATTATTATTTTAGGTAGGTATTAAGCTAAATTATGTATAAATAGTAGAATGTAAAATCCGTGTAGTGTATAGGCTTAATAATTTCCTTGCTTATTTTTATTTAGTTATTACAACAATAAGTATGTACATATTTTATTTGAAAACGATTTTTATGTGTTAAAAATCTAAGTTTGATTATTTATTTACTTTTTAGTGAGTTCCTTATTTATTTTTTGAAGTCGGTTCAATTATTTTGTTAAAAATATTTTAATTTTCTCTTTCTAGTGTCAGATAAATATCAAAATTATACACCAATATCTGATTATTTTAGATAAAAAATATGTGAAAACATTACTCGTGCCTTTGAAACTTGAAGTTTTCCCTCGATTTTCCCCCCTACCCCATCAGATCTTAACTTGGTTCCAATGGAAGAACAGAGAAAAAGCCAATATATTGATAAAGCATCACTTTATTAAAAATCCATTTCAATTCAGACGAGGATGAGGATGAGAGAACCCATTTAATTCCGATGTGTAGTTCTTGGGCTATGTAGCGGTAAATATTGGAAGAACTTCCGTTTTGGCAGCATTGACTAATTAGTCAGTTTAATGACTTTTGACAACACCATATTTGAATCTCAGAAATCTCTTTGATTTTAGGTTAATTTGGAAGTGTCTTCCTACTTGGTTAGTAGTTGTTTAATTTCTAATACGATCTGCCGAAATTTTTATCTAAGATGTTTCCAATCTACCGAAATGGATTCCAAAGTATTACAAGTAATAATAATTAGGCTTCTATCTTTTCGCCGCATTGTATAAATGACATCGACAGATTTTATAATAAACCGAACATATCGAATTTTTGAATAAATATTGAATTATAACAAAGATATAATAAATTTATGTAGACAAAATTCTGTAGAATATTATGAAATATTCATATAAACTAAACAATTCCCTTGAACATTGGTCTGAATCATTTATGATAGTGATGTCCAATCGATAGTTTATTTGTTTAATATAATATTTTTTATTTCAAATCATTCACATGTATATTCATACTTATCTTTCATGTAGGATTAATTGTTTAGACCTAGAACAACAAATATGTGACACCTTATTATTATTTACTAGCTTATGAAATAAGTTGTAGGTATGAGTTATTTCAGGAACAATAGTAAGTTAAAATAATTATGAATTTATAAGTTGTCCAAATTGACTTTGCAAACTTGTAAATATATATTGTTATATAATACAACAACGTATATTACGAAATAGAAATCCGTGATTGCAATTTGTGAGTTATCGTTATATATTACCGTGAAATAAGTTGAAACGTAATTTATTTAAGAGACCGTACACCAGCTTTGGTTTTATTAACAGTAACTCGTAAGTGAAAAATGAAGTGCGTGAGATAAACAATGTATTTATTTTATTTTTTTTATCCTCTGGAAGTAAATTAAATAATATATTAAAAATTAAAAAATGGCAAACCATAGCGATTCAACCAAATCACCTGCACACTTTGATATAAGATTAGAACAAACAGCAATAACGCAAACTCCACCATCAGAATGGACTACAGTCATTAACAAAAAACGATTGAGAAGTCCAGAAGAAGAAATCGCGAGGAAACAAACAAGAATCAGTGACTATTGGTTGCAGAAACCGATAGAGACAAAAAACAGTTTTAGCAACCTGTCGGAAGAAATTGAAGAGAACATACAACCAAGCCCTGAAAAAGTTGTTCCCAAACCACCACCAATAACAGTCTATAAGGTAGGAATAATAAAAAATATCCATGACTTATTGAAAACCATTACTACGAACTACACAATTAAAACAGTGAGCTATGAAACAATTAAAATCCAATTGTTCGAAGCGGATCACTTTAAAGTTCTTATAAAAGAATTAGATGAAAGAAACACCCAATACCATACATTCAGGCCAAAATCCGAGAGAACATTTAAATTCGTATTAAAAGGATTACATCACGGGACGGACTTTAACACCATCAAGGTAGCACTAGCTGAAAAAGGCCACGAGGTCGTAAATATTCACAATATACGACATCACACGACAAAAAAACCTCTGCCTATGTTTTATATAGACATAAAACCTAATGGAAATAATAAGGCGGTGTATGAAATCACCAAATTGGAAAATAATATTATTAAATGCGAACCACCACATATAAAAAGAATTATACCACAATGCACAAGATGTCAAGCGCACGGGCACACAAAGACTTACTGTCGCAAATCATATAGATGCGTAAAATGTGCAGGAGAACATAAGACAGGAGATTGTACTCGTAAAGTTCGGGATGAAAAAGTGAAATGTGTTAACTGTAACGGAAATCATCCAGCGAACTACAAGGGTTGCGCAGTTCACAAGCAACTACAGCAGAAACTCTATCCTGCCTTAAGGGAAAAAAGGCATCAACAAAAACAATCCACTACTACCAATCTACCATTACCCACCAGAACAAGTCAACCAGACATAACTTATGCCCAAATAGTTGAAAATGGTTCAGCACAAAAACGAGAGACAATATCTCAACCTACTGAAATTAGCAACATCTCAAGATTAGAAAATATGATGGCCAAACTAATGGATCAAATGAGTACGATGCTTGGTCTACTCACAACCGTCGTAAGCAAACTTGCCTAATGCCTGAAACCAATAGCTACAAAATCGCCGTCTGGAATGCCAATGGGCTCCAACAACACGCCAGGGAACTAAAAATGTTCGTAAATGAACAAAATATTGACGTTATGATGGTTTCCGAAACACACTTTACGGACAAGAATTATCTGAAAGTTCCTAAATATAAGCTTTATCATACAAATCACCCTGATGATAAAGCACATGGAGGTACAGCCATAATAATTCGAGATGATATAAAGCATTTCGAAAAAGAAAAATTCCGCAAAGACTACCTGCAAGCCACCAGTATAACCATAGAGGAAGCCCATGGACCATTAACAATTTCTGCGATTTATTGCCCACCCAAACATAACAACAAGGCAGAACAATTTCAAGAATTCTTCAGTACGCTAGGTAATAGATTTATAGCAGGAGGAGATTATAATGCAAAACATTTAATGTGGGGTTCAAGAATAATAACCTCAAAAGGTAGAGAACTGCTCAAAACCATAAGGAAAGATAACTTACAACATATCTCTACTGGTGAACCAACATATTGCCCTTCAGACAGAAATAAAAAACCAGATACAATAGATTTCTGTATTACAAAAAATATTGATCCAAAAAACTGTCAGGCAGGATCATGTTTCGACCTGTCTTCTGATCATTCACCAATAATAGTAACAATTTCTTCAAAAATTACCATCAAAGATAAACCCCCTTCTCTGTGCAATAATAGAACTAACTGGCCCTCATTTAGAGAAAACTTAGACCAAAATATCTCTCTAAACTTACCGTTACGAACTGAAATGGATATAGAAATAGCAGCAATAAATCTTACAAAAAATATACAGGAGGCAGCATATTCCGCGACTCCCAACAGTGAAACATTTCCAAGAAAAAATACACATATATCATGTACAATACAGAAAAAGATAGCAGAAAAAATAAAGTTACGACGAAATTGGCAACAGCAAAGGACTGAAGAGAATAAAAGAAAATTTAATAGGGCCATAAAAGAGCTGAGAGATCTAATCCAAATTGAACAAAACCAAGGCATTCAAGAATACCTAGAAAACTTGACATCAACTGAGGCTACAGACTGTTCGTTGTGGAAAGCAACAAAAAAGCTTAGGAGATCCCAGCAGCATAACCCACCTATTAAAACAAGCGAAAATAATTGGGCGAGAAGCAATAAAGAGAAGGCCGACATTTTCTCAAAACACTTAAAAAATGTTTTTAAACCTTTCCAGTCTCAGCTACATAAAGATGACGAAAATAAAATTACTAGCTTTCTAGATTCGCCATTTCAAATGGATTTACCGCACGAGAAATTAACGGTCAAAAAAGTTAAACATACAATAATGAGAGAAATTAATATTAAAAAAGCTCCTCCAAAATTTTAAAAGAACTATCAGAAAAGGCTATAAAACTATTAACATATATATTTAATGCTATGCTACGAATTAATTACTTCCCTAGTATCTGGAAAGTAGCTAAAATATTAATGATACTTAAACCAGGAAAAATACCAGAAGATGTGACCTCCTACCGACCTATAAGTTTATTACCAATAATCTCGAAAGTTTTCGAGAAATTATACATAAAAAAACTAAACTATATAATAGAAAAAAGAAAAATTATTCCAGAACATCAGTTTGGCTTTCGCAATAAGCATGGGACTATAGAACTAGTGCATAGACTTGTAAACCAAATAAACGCCGACCTAAATGCCAAAAGATATTGTTCGGCTGCTTTCCTAGACATATCTCAGGCTTTTGACAAAGTATGGCATACGGGCTTGCAGGTTAAACTAAAGAAACTTCTCCCTCATCCGGACTATCAGCTACTAAAATCGTATCTCACTGACAGACATTTTATTGTAAATCAAGGCGATGAACATACCGAATTAAATCCCATATATTCAGGAGTTCCGCAAGGTAGTGTACTGGGTCCAGTACTGTATCTTCTGTATACGGCTGATCTGCCCACCACAAAAATAACTACTGTGGCAACATATGCAGACGATACAGCAATCTTAGCATCCCATGAAGATCCAGTCACAGCATCAATAAACCTACAAACCCACCTGGAGCAAATACAATTATGGTTGAAGACATGGCGCATTAAAGCCAATGAATCAAAATCCACGCATATAACGTTTACCCTGCGTAGAAGAACATGTCCACCAGTAAATATCAGTCATCGTCAACTCCCCCAAGCAGAGCATGTTAAATATCTTGGTATGCATTTAGATCGACGCCTAACCTGGAAGAAGCACATACTCTATAAACGGAAACAACTAGGACTAAAATTATATCAAATGTATTGGCTCATTGGGCGCAAATCCAAGTTATCATTAGATAACAAGGTATTGCTGTATGAGTCTATACTCAAGCCCATTTGGACATATGGAATTCAACTATGGGGTACCGCTAGCAAATCTAATATATCCATCATTCAACGTTTCCAAAATAAGGTGTTGCGTGCCATTGTTGATGCTCCGTACTATATATCAAATAAAGTGATACAACGCGATATTCCTCTAGAACCTATAACGAGTGTAATTCATCGTGTTTGTGTGAAGTACTTCGAAAGAGTGTCAGTGCATCCCAATGTACTCGCTAATCAGCTAAATATGGGACGTGATAGTGAAGTGCGTAGACTAAAACGTTTAACACCACCTGATCTGATTACTGGACATATGTAGACTTTAAAATACGCTTTAGAATAAGACTAATTAATTAAGATAATATTATATACAGAAGATTGCTTAATGAAGTGATTTTCTACATGCCATGTATATATATTATAGACATAAGAAATACTTATTGCCAGTAGGGCAGATTGTGGACTCACGAAGAGTAATAAAAAAAAAAAATTAACAGTAACTCAAATTAGAAATTTCTAAAATTGTATTGATTTGAAATCTGAAATTTAAATTCTGAATCTCTTGAAGCGCTGACATTTGAAATTGTCACTTGTATTTTTGCGGATTAATTTGCAGCATACAAAGTTTTGACTGTTGTTTGTTGCTGTTAGAACATATTAAACCATTTACAGAAATACCAGCTTTCCAGTTTGGATTTCGAGATCATCAACTCGACAATCGACCAAGTGCTGATATCCCAACAACAAAATAAACAGTACTTAGAATATTTATCGACACAGTTAGAATGGCAAACGATATATCTATATCTAAGGCTGTAGAAAAAGTACAAGTAGCGGTTAACAAAATTTACAAATGGACTAGACACTGGAAAAGACAGCCTAATAGCTACAAATATGTCCACGTTAATTTTGCGTTTCGGCGAAATGTCAAAAACCTAATTATATCACTTGACGGATGCCCGATTCCTTAAGCAGATTCAGCTAAATACCTCAGAATATATGTCGATGGTAGGTTAAACTGGAAACATTATGTTCGACAACAACAGAGCAGATTAGACTCAAAGTCAAGCAACTGTACTGGTTACGACTAACTAGTATCTTCCGACCAAGATACTCTCAACTTGACTTAAAATCAAAGAGATTGGTTTATCAGTTAATAATAAAGCCTAAAATGAAAGTCAATAAATTAAATGAAAGTCAATAAATTTGGACCTATGGGGTGCAAATATAAGGTAGCAATAAGACATAGATTAAGATACAGACTAAACTAATTAGTCTCAAAAACAACCTATCCAAAACAAAGTTCTACGATTCATTACCAATGCTTATCACTCATAACCAACAAAGAGTTGATACGATGACCTCGAAATCAAATGGATGCATGAAGTGATCCAAGATTTCACCATAAACATGAATTAAGGTTGTTAAATCACAGAGACGTGGAAGCAATACAGCTACTGGGCAATACGCAGGTAATCAGGAGATTGAAGCGAACCAAACCTCAAGAACTTGTTTAGTCTATAAACTTCTTAACTTTAGCTTAAGTAGATTAGTTTTATTTTAAAACGTACTCGCCTTGCTTGTGCATTAACACAAGTACAACGGAACAGTAGTAATAAATGAACTTATAAATTAAGATTGTACTAAGCATATCTAATATAAAATGTAATTAATAAAAAATATAACTCTTGTACTTTATTCCTATAGTATTCTTTTAGTTTAGACGATCGAAAGTGTAATTAGAAGGAAGCATTTAGAATGCGATCTTTATAGTCCCAATTTCGGAAATCGCGTGGGTGCGAGTTGGAAGCCCTGTGAGAGTCTACATTAATAAATCACCTAGTGAAAAGAGATCTATCGGATATTATCTTGGAATAGCCGCTTTTCAAAAATCAATCTTATCAAAATATTGGTTATATTTAGGTCGAATTTCAAACTGTTCGTTTTAGAATATGTATAGGTATGTTAAGAATACTTATCTAAAGATACTTAGAGTGAAATACAGATGTATTTACATGTATAAGAGGTATTTTGCAAAGTATGAAGCTGCTCATGAGGAAAATTTTAAGTTGTCCGATGATTATACCATTGGGATCCAAAGATAGCGGAGAATGAGCTTTTTAATAAACAATTTTGTGATGGAAAAATATTTAATAGTGAACGGTAACCATGTAGGTGATCATCATAGTGTCATCTTGGTTTTTAATCATCTGATATTGAAAGGGCTCTGCTAACTCAATAACTATTACAAATGGAAAAATATCTGTCCTCTTATCTCGTTAGTATCCAGATGTTCTCTTCTCGTTATCGTCTCCAGATGTCGTATGAAATAGGGAAATCCTTGAGGGGACTTGGCTGTAAACATTTTGAGTATCATTAGGAGGATTAACCTCTGCAAAAGCTTCGTTAATTTGATGTTCGTAATTCAAATTGGGCACAGAACACAATTTTATTACTATGTTAAGATATAATTCACGCTACTCTGCAAGACCAGCAGCCATGAGACAATGAGAGAGGCACAAGTTTATTGTACAAAATGTTAATATATTTTACTGTCGTAAAAAGTATTAAAGTATTAAAGTCATTTCAATAGTCAATTTATTAATAGGGTTTGTCCATCAAAATACTAACAAAAACAGCAGTGACTGATAAAAATTGGACATTTACTTTAACCATGATATATTTTAGTAACAATTTAATTGTTGATAAATATATATATATATATATATATATATATATATATTGTCCATAGTTGGCTGAGTCATAGCTGAAAATGGCGAGATTAGAATAAGGGAAGAAATTTTGCAAGATGCAGGATAGTGCAGGAATAGTGAATAATTTGAAAAGATGAAATTTACTAATAAGAATTCAATGACCCTAATGATCTAATGATGACTATTCTGAAGGTAAAAAAGTGAAACAAACAAGGAAAAAACAATGTATTATACGAGGGCATAGGTAAATAAGTTATTCTTTTGTAAGTTATAAATAAGTTATTCTTCTTTCAGATGAACAGTATGATGGTCTGCGAAATGAAGATTTTGCTTTGAAATAGGTGAATGACAGATACAAGTTCAAATCTAGTAAATATGTAGATATGATGAATTAGGATAAACTTGATGTAAATGTATTTAAATATGATCTCTATATAAATAGGGTGTTTCTCGCTTCGTTTCTTATTCAGATTTTTTGCATGAAAATTTTCTGTATTAATAGAATATGACTTATTATTTTCAAATGCTTCCCAATTTTTATTTTTTATTATTTTCAAAATGTTCTTCTGTAACGCAATCTATCTTTAGTGCTATCAATTTTATGGAGTCTATTAGAGTTCTAACTTCTAGTTTTGTTCATACCTAACAATAATTTTTAAAATTTCGTCTTGAATGTCATTATGAATTGGATAGTTAAAATATTGAAAATGTATATGTTTTTAAAAATATCTCTTAAAATAACTTAATATTATTTTGGCAAAATCTGTTAATTGAATAAAAGAGATAGCTTAAAGGTTTTAGAAAAAGTATAATAAAAGAACCGAGAATAATATGAAAAATATTCCTTGATCATGATCTTCATGTTTCTCAAGATCTTCTCTGATGATCTTCACGATCTTATGACTTTCAAGGATTTTTTAAAATGTACCAGCTGAATGATGTATGAATGATAACTGATTCCATGCACTCTAATAGATCCAAAAAAATTATCTAAAAAATATAGGTTAATATAAATAATCCTATATAATGCGTTGGAAACTCAGCCAAAATAATTTGTTTAAAAAAATAAATCCCCTTAAAATAATTTTAATTGATGGCACTGTAACAAATATTTTCTAATTATCTAAATCGATCCAAACCAACTATTACCTTTACACATTAACTATTACATCTTTCGAGTAACTGGTTAGACTAGCCAAATTAATATTTTCATCACTTATATTTTAGTAAGAACCTCTCTAATCTCTCGATTAAAAAGAAACAAAATAGGTATTACTGTCGAATTTATCTTTATTTCTATCACCACATCGTACAGTACATATCTCTGTTATAATAATAATAATCCTCTTCATATTTACGTATTTATTGTTTTACTTAATAAATGCCATCGTCCTCGTTTATATCGTTATTATTAAAAGAACTATTTTAATACATGTGTTAAATCCGCTCGATTATTTTCTTCTATTCTAAATTTCTAACAATATATAATTTTCTTCGAGCACGCCCCTGATGTTGCATAACCAGCGTCGTTCGCGATAAGCGCCTAATCGCATTTTTAATTAATTTAAATGAAAGGCAGCATAAACAATAACAACTGCATCAATTAAAGCTCGAAAAAGAATAAAAATGCCGCGACCGTTGCAAAACAACCATGTGGCCGACGAGAGAATGGAAAGGCGCCACTCGGTGTTTATCGCATCCGATTTCAGTCGGTACGAATCGGAGGTCGGGCGCCAGCCGCCTATCGCGATACTTTTCCGCGGATTTTTAGCGACGTGACCAGCATTATGCTGCAGAGCAAGAAAAAAATGGCAAGACAAAGTCCACCAAACGTTCCCAGTTTTTTTTTACTATTAGACGACAAATACAATTTCCGTGCTTCAATATGGTAAAGATAATATTTACGTACCGTCTATTATTGTCTTATTTGTGGCTTATTATGTACGGTGTACGCTGTGGTTTTAATTTTGTACGACGTCCATGGTTAAATCCGCGATTGTAATCAAATAATGGATCATGCGATTGTACTGATCGGATATTTATATCGAATGGATTGTGATATCGTTAAAAATTATTCGGTAGCATTTAAGTATGAAATCTATATAAATAAACACGGATCGTCAAAATGTATGTACGTACATGATTTCAGAGCTACTTCACCAAATTGGATAATTATTTTTTTATAGTGTTCTTTATGTTCACGAGAAGATTTGTACAAAAAAAATTAAAAGAAGCTCACGGAAAAGTGTTTTATAATTAAATCTTAGAAAAGAATGACACAGAAGACAGTTGACAAAACACTGACTGATAACGGTTTTTTAATTGGTTTAAAATCATATAATGGACAGACATAGAATGCGATATTCCCTGAACAAAGCTTTGTTCATCGAACTATTAAGCCATTTATTTAACATTTTTAGTTGTTTTATCCACCAGAACAAGTAATTTGAGCAATGATTTTTTATGTTTTGTTTCTCTAAATAAAAAGCTTAAAGATAGCTTCGCACTCAAAGAATTAAAACAATTAGTTCTTAGTCTTTTTGGTTAAAGTTGGCACAGATTTGTCTGTTCCAAAAGCATCTACAAAAAACATGTGTTAGAGTTTTCAGTTTTCTAACCTCTCAATTTATTTTCTTTGAAAGAAATATTATATTTGTACTAATTCTTTTTGAAGATTCTAATGTAAGAGGAGCAGGTGCTGATTTCAGTATTTAACTTGTAGCTTTATTTTCCTTTCCATATAGATTTTAATAAGAATGAGAACCATAAAAATTATGCAAGAACCAGCAATGGTGTTCCATATTTGGGTATATAAACTTCTGGGCAGTGTGAAGACATAAAAAGTTCAGAAGCTTGATGCAGGTGACGATAAGAGGTTCGCTGAAGTTTCTCTTATGTTTCTCCGAACACTCTTATTATATTTTTGCCTTTAAGTAGATAATATTTACCTTAAATGCTGCAATACAGCCATAATAATTCGAGACCATATAAAGCATTTCGGAAAAGAAAAATTCCGCAAAGACTACCTGCAAGCCATCAGTATAACCATAGAGGAAGCCCATGGACCATTAACAATTTCTGCGATTTATTGCCCACCCAAACATAACAAAGCAGAACAATTTCAAGAATTCTTCAGTACGCTAGGTAATAGATTTATAGCAGGAGTAGATTATAATGCAAAACATTTAATGTGGAGTTCAAGAATAATAACCTCAAAAGGTAGAGAACTGCTAAAAGCCATAAGGACAGATAACTTACAACATATCTCTACTGATGAACCAACATATTGGCCTTCAGACAGAAATAACAAACCAGATACAATAGATTTCTGTACTACAAAAAATATTGATCCAAAAAGTGTCAGGCAGAATCATGTTTCGACCTGTCTTCTGATCATTCACCAATAATAGTAATAATTTCTCCAAAAATTACACATTAAAAAAATACACATATATCATGTACAATACAGAAAAAGATAGCAGAAAAAAGAAAGTTACGACGAAATTGGCAACAGCAAAGTAAAAGAGCTGAAAGAGCTAATCCAAATTGAACAAAACCAAGGCATTCAAAAATACCTAGACAACTTGACATCAACTGAGGCTACAGAATAGTCTGTTGTGGAAAGCAACAAAAAAGCTTAGGAGATCCCAGCAGCATAACCCACCTATTAAAACAAATGAAAATAATTGGGCGAGAAGCAATAAAAAGAACGCCGACATTTTCTCAAAACACTTAAAAAATGTTTTTAAACCTTTCCAGTCTCAGCTACATAAAGATGAGGATAATAAAATTACTAGCTTTCTAGATTCGCCATTTCAAATGGATTTACCGCACGAGAAATTAACGGTCAAAAAAGTTAAACATACAATAATGAGAAACATTAATATTAAAAAAGCTCCTGGTTATGACTTAATTACTGATAAAATTTTAAAAGAACTATCAAAAAAGGGTATAAAACTATTAACATTTATATTTAATGCTATGCTACGAATTAATTACTTCCCTAGTATATGGAAAGCAGCTAAAATATTAATGATACTTAAGCCAGGAAAAATACCAAAAGATGTGACCTCCTACCGACCTATAAGTTTATTACCAATAATCTCGAAAGTTTTCGAGAAATTATACATAAAAAAGCTAAACTATATAATAGAAGAAAGAAAAATTATTCCAGAACATTAGTTTGGCTTTCGCAATAAGCATGGGACTATAGAACAAGTGCATAGACTTGTAAACAAAATAAACGCTAACCTAAATGCCAAAAGATATTGTTCGGCTGCTTTTCTGGACATATCTCAGGCTTTTGACAAAGTATGGCATACAGGCTTGCAGGTTAAACTAAAGAAACCTCTCCCTCATCTCATACTCACTTACAGTTACTAAAATCGTATCTCACTGACAGACATTTTATTGTAAATCAAGGCGATGAATATACCGAATTAAATCCCATATATTCAGGAGTGCCGTAAGGTAGTGTACTGGGTCCAGTACTGTATCTTCTGTATACGGCTGATCTGCCCACCACAAAAATAACTACTGTGGCAACATATGCAGACGATACAGCAATCTTAGCATCCCATGAAGATCCAGTCATAGCATCAATAAACCTACAAACCCACCTGGAGCAAATACAATTATGGTTGAAGACATGGCGCATTAAAGCCATTGAAACAAAATCCACGCATATAACGTTTACCCTGCGTAGAAGAACATGTCCACCAGTGAATATCAATCATCGTCGACTCCTCCAAGCAGAGCATGTTAAATATCTTGGTATGCATTTAGATCGACGCCTAACCTGGAAGAGGCACATACTCTCTAAACGGAAACAACTGGGACTAAAATTATATCAAATGTATTGGCTCATCGGGCGCAAATCCAAGTTATCATTAGATAACAAGGTATTGCTGTATGAGTCTATACTCAAGCCCATTTGGACTTATGGAATCCAACTATGGGGTACCGCTAGCAAATCTAATATATCCATCATTCAACTGTTCCAAAATAAGGTGTTGCGTGCAATTGTTAATGCTCCGTACTATATTTCAAATAAAGTGATACAACGCGATATTCCTCTAGAACCTATAACGAGTGTAATTCATCGTGTTTGTGTGAAGTACTTCGAAAGAGTGTCAGTGCATCCCAATGTACTCGCTAATCAGCTAAATATGGGACGTGATAGTGAAGTGCGTAGACTAAAACGTTTAACACCACCTGATCTGATTACTGGACATATGTAGACTTTAAAATACGCTTTAGAATAAGACTAATTAATTAAGATAATATTATATACAGAAGATTGCTTAATGAAGTGATTTTCTACATGCCATGTATATATAACATATACATAAGAAATACTTATTGCCAATAGGGCAGATTGTAGACTCACGCAGAGTAATTAAAAGAAAATGCTGCAAAAATTGCGTCATCGTAACAAGTTTCCTGAAAAGTATACGCAAAGAAACAAATATAACCTAAGAAGTCTTACAAAATTTCAAATCGTAAGAAGGAGAAAAATTTATAATATTTTTACCTCCTCTAGTAACTGGTGTGTCCATTTAAGTTCCCATTCTATATTTCTATATTTTGTGATTCAAATCAAATTAGTAATCAACATGTACAACTAAATTAATGCATTAAGTGAAGAGCTAATAGAAAGGAATAAATTTACAAGTGCTGTTAGGAACAAACAATTAAAAAAAGCTAATTCAACATGTTATCAAAGTTACGTTGAACTTAGAGCAGCTCCTAGAATATACACTCATCATGAAATACATAGAGAATCTGTTAGAAAATATAGTCAAAGTCATTCTGAACTATATAGAAAAGTTATTAACTATTCAAACGATAAAATTGTAAGTACAGATTGCCATGTATTTGGTATCGCGATTTAAAATGCAACAACGAACATCTATAAATTCACTGAGAATTATCATCTTCTTATCCATCAAGATGTGCTCTGAGGATATTTGCTATATATAATTCTCGAAAAAAAAAACACTAAATAATTTAAATTCCAGTTTTGAATTCAGAAGTAATACTTTATTTTTGTTAGGCTCAGTTAAATAGATACATTAAAATTTTAAATTTATCTTTATTATTGTTTTAAAATGAAGGAATTTGTTCATACTTTACATCTAGATCCTAATCAACTTTTATCCGGTGCTCAGCGAAGCGGAGAGGTATCAGCCAATTATTTAAAAAAAAAAGTACTTTTATACTACTTAAAATGAATGTAACGTTACAAAAAAACAATTGTAAGTTGAAAAATTAAATTTGACGGTATGAATATAACTCGGAATTTTGAGAATTTCAACTGTAGAACACAGCTTAAAGAACAAAATTGGTCAATTCTGTGGACAAGTTTTTTAACAAAATAATTTTGGTTATTTTAGTTTTTGCTATTTCCATAGTTTTAAGTAATTTATTTTATATGTTTGGTTACTCCTATGAGTGAAAATCTAATGATAAAAAAAGACAAATCACTGGATTTTTAGAGGTAATAGAAAAGGAAAGTGGATAAAAATGTTTGAAATCTATGAATATATAACACTAAAACTCATGTATTTCCATAAAGTAATTAACTTTGCTAGTTATATATTACAATTATTGTAATAAAATTTCATTCATTTTCTTTGACATACAGGATGGACTATTAAAGTTGAATCCTTGCAAGGAATTCTAAATTAGAAGATTCATTGACTTAACTAACATTAACGAACAAAGTATTCTGTAAAAATATGATAGTGAAGTATATATATTTCATATATGAGGATTTTTTACTCTTGTTATTCGAGCTTACAGTGTGCAATTAATCGGTTAGAATCGGGATTGCGGTCAGAAACACAAATGATGCGTCAAAGCCGGTGAAAAGCAAGCAATTTCTGGACAGGACAAATCAGGTATAAAGAGCTTTCTTAATTACAAATCGATATATTATTGCACGATGTGCAACATGACGGTAGCAAAATCGGAAAGGAAATAATTAACGTTTTATTAATGCTTACTAGTATTTGAGAATTTGCGAATTCAAAAACTGCATACTTTCAGAATAATCTTCAATATCTTATTTTGGAACACATGCAGTTTCTTTTATCTTAATAAATTTGAGGAATCGATCCCCTTGGCAAGCATATGGAAAAATAGAACGTACATAGCCTGGATATATAAGGATTTTAGATAGATTTTGGTAGTTCATTCATCTCAGGAACAGTACTCTCTATACTCGATATCTAGACAGAATAGATCTGCTAGTCGAGAAGGAATAACCGACTGTGACTTGGAATGACCGGTTTACCAAATATGAGTATCAGGTTTACAGAACCACTATGAATATCAAGCTTTAATGCCTTGAATATTATATTACACCATGATGCTACACTTTGTCGAAGGTGCTAGTCAAATATAGTCTTGCAAGTAATCTTGTAGGTATATCAAAAATATCTGGTTACAAGAGAAAAATTTAGATACATACGGAATATTTCGACCTTGTATATAATAAACCTTGTAGATAAAAAAAAAGAAAATAAACAAATTCATCGTCAATAATACATAAATAAATTAGATGCTGTTATTTTGATGATGAAATATACTATATCTAACAACAATTTCATTCTATTTCATCATTTTTCACTAATGACTTAGACAATATCAGTTAAAAACTGTTATTTATATATCAGTATTTTAATAAACAACACCATAAGTATACTTTCATACTAGCTTTGATTTTATTTTAAGAAAAACATTACGGCAGTAGGGCGGAAATTGATCCAATTAAACTATCATTGTTCCTTTTATATATTTTTCGATGGTTGTATTTCAGAAGTCAAAGACAACTACCTCTATCTCGTTTCTCCATGAATTTGTTTGTTTATAACTTGCCAAGCATTCAGAATCATCCTCAGCATTAATCCCAACTGTCCTTATTCTGAGACACTTTCAATTTTCTTTGCAAAAGCAGCAGACTTATTTGGTTGCTATAAAAATAAAGAAAATGCACCATTGTAATTGAATACACAAATATTTTACTTAAAACTGGTAGTTGCAAAGAACCTTGATGTCGTGCGAAGCATTTCGAGTAATATCGCGTAATAATGAGTATAATGTAATATGAGTATAATAATGACTAACGCGGCAATAATGACACCAGAACTCAACATTCGCTTGAGCAATACTGTTTCTACCAAAATATTAAGACGGAAGCTTTATACAACTAACATTTATGGAAAAGCTGTGATTGTGAAACCCTTCATAATGGAAGCCAACGTTAAGCTGCGAAAGAAGTGGTGGAACGATCATAAAACCTGAACATTTGATGACTGGAAGAATGTGGTATGGTCCGATAAATAATTGTTTACATAGTTCCCTATAAACGGCCAGATTTAAATATGGAGAATGCCAAAAAAACTTACGATCCGGACTTCCTGTTTCCTATAGACAAGCATGAGGAAGGTTGCGTTATGATTTAGACATTTCCGTATGGATTTGATCAGTTATGATTGCGGATGAATCTCGACATTCTTAGTAATGAAGGTCTTACTATGACTAGAATATTGTAACTAAACAATGCCGTATTCCAAGATGATAATGCGTCCAAACATACAGCCAATAAGCTTCAATCTTGTTTGAAGAGCATCAGAATATCAACACACATAATTGAACCGTTATGAGCTTGTTAAACAATTGGCGAATGTTTTGGTATAGAAATGTTACAACATTCTATTGGAAGGTATTCGGATGCTATTCCGTGAAGAATTTCAGCTGTTCTAAAAGTAAATTGTTGCCTTATTAAAACACCTTATTAATAGATTAATATTAATGTTGGGAACTATCGACTGAAATTGACTATCGATTGTTTAGTAATTGACTACTTTTTACTATCAACTATTTTTGGTTCGACTGATTGGACTACTTTTTACCAGTGTTTTCAGTCGCTATTTTCGGTCCGACTGATTTTGTTACTATTTACTATCGACTGTTTCAGTTGTACTTTTAGTTACTTTTTTTGGTTTTACTTCTTCTCATTCGACTGATTTTTAACGTTCTGGCTCTGCCGCGACCTTGACAAAAATTTACCCAATGTATGCTTACATAGATTTATATGTAGTATATGTAGTTTTATGATTTTTTTTTGGAACTTTGCTTGTAAATAACAATATATTGTATATTAATATTATAACATTTTGATACGATATTTTTCAAGATTGTTAATGTAAAAGCATAAAATTGAGAATGATAAATAGTAAAATATTTTAACTGTTTTTATAGCAATAATAGGTAATATTTCGATTACTCTCTCGATTTTTGTTAAAAAATATTTCCGTTCAATAATAAATAAAGCTTTTTATCATTTCATTCAGATAATTTTTAATTATATCACGGATTAGTTTTTTTTTCTATGTTTAGGTATATGTTTAATTTTTATATAGTATTTATGGTTATTGTACATCTTTAGTTTTCAGGTTTTGTTTAAGTTCTGTTGTATTGTCTATATTTACTATAATATATTATTTAAATATAACAATTAACACATTAAAATACAATAAAACATTTGTGGGATATTATTCCATTCCATAGAAAAGTTCCATTCCTTTTTACAGATACACAGAAAATTCAAATATAAAAGTAATTCTACTTCGTTTAAAATTAAATTATAAAATGCATGTTATGTATTATTATTATAATAGTATTCAGTAATTATTTTTTTCCTTTTCTTTTTTAAAATTCGTGAAGGAATATATACATCTCCGTCTCGCTTATACTACCGTTGGAAAATATAACCACAAATTAACTGTCCCAAGCAATTATCTCCGTCCTTTCCTCTCTCACAGTTTATACAGGAAAGGATTCGTACTATTTTCAGTCGCTAGTTTTTTGACTATCGACTGTTTGGGCTGTTTTGCGATTATCGAGTGCTGCAACTGTTTTCAGTCGATAGTTCCCAACGCTAATTAATATTGTGTAAATGTCAGGTGTTTATAGTATTTTGTTCGTCTCCTTTAGATGTCAATTTGCAATTTCGTTGGAAATAATCATCTTTATTGTCATGTTAGTTTTATCCCATAATATTCAATGTATTAGCAAATATTTGGCTAGAAATCCAAGCATCTCCAACTCCAAATTTTGTCCAGTATTTAATAAACGCTCTTGACTCATTCACGGGGTTTTCTACGAATGCCGATTCCATTCAATAAATTGCACATTGCAAGACTGAACAACAAAGCAAAGAAAACGGTAAAACCTATTTATAGGTAGGACGTATTGTAAATCAATGCTCGATACAGTTACAAAGTTTTTATGTAAAAATCTTTGATTAAATTATTTTTAATTATTATAGCATTTGGTATAAAGTTAACGTTTAATATAAAGTATGATTCAACACAATTATAAAACAGAAACCATTCAATATAAAATACTACCTTCCCGATTACGCAAATCAGGACATCGAAACGCAGCTTACGAAACTAACTGTTAGAAAAAACGAGCAATTAAAATGCTACCACATTTCTATTTGTACAAGGCATAATGCGTTATTTATCTAGTAGCCAATTCCTCGTTGCCCATATGTTCAAAGACCATGCGAGGTTATGTTTGTGACACATCGACGTCAAAAAAAAAACATGACAAACGACGATCGCAGCGAGAAACCGCGCATTCCGGCGGAGTGAAGGGAGCTGCCGCCGCCGCAGCCGACTTGGAAACGGCCACACCATACGATTCCCGGTAGCGTTTTCTCGGGCCATGTGTTCAAAACCCAGAAACGAGGCGAAAAAGACGGAAACGCCGAGTAAACGGGTACAATTGTACCGCTCCATGGTCCGGACCAGATGTTTCGATGTGTTCGTTTCGTTCAAGAAAAAGAATTCCAGATGTGCACTTGACTCGCCCGGTTAGGTATATACGCCGGCTATTAGATTACTGTTCGCCATGTGTTTTGATGACTGAGCCTGTTCGAGCATAGGCACCGTTTCGAAGCCGTTCCCCAGACAATAATCTCGTTTTTTTTATTAGGTATGTGCAGTTAAAGATATATGACGGTCCGTAATCGAAATGGTCACCAATGCAATAAAGGAAATTATTCCTATAACCTAAATTGAACATATAATCAACGATAAAAATGTATATTTATGATACATTCATCAATATTATACCAAATCAAAAATAAAAAAGTGGTTATTAATATTTTTAAATATTATTATGTTGCGACCTTGAGGCATGTCGAATTTTACATCGTGGAATAACGGTCTACAAAATACCCAGAAATATAATCCCAGATGTTGAACACGGACGGGGTGCCAGCAGCGCCAACTAGAACCCGATAACGAATAACTGGCAACCCCGCGACGTTTATCCGGGATGTTATTGAAGGGTATTTCCATTGATTCAGCGCTCAACCATCGTTTGGTTTAGACGTGCCACCATCGACTGCCCAAGCCTCGTCTTCAGGTAATACTGGTTCGCTTCAATCTCTGATTTCGTGCGTGTCCAGTAGCCAGTATTGCTTCCAAGTTGCTGTAATTTAGCAACATAATTTCATGTTTTAAAGCGAAATCTTGGATCAGTTCGTTTGTACATTTGATTTTGAGATCGTCGTGTACCTTTCCTTTGGTTATGTAGCGACAAGCGACAACTTTGTTTTGGGTGCGTTGGATTACTAGATGGTTTAATGTTTTAGTGCAACTCCATATTTGCACCACATAGATCCAAATTATCTAACCAGTACAGTTGCTTGACTTTGAGTCTAATCTGCTCTGCATTTTGTCTAACGTGATGTATTATAAATAAAATGGTAAATATTAATTACTTATGCTTAAAACTTTTAAATAGTGATTGTTTTTTGGGACATTTTCAATTTTGAAGATTTCCTCTAAATTGTTATCAGATGGTTAGATCTACAATTGGTGGCTCATAAGATCGCTATGTGAACTGACATCTGAAATGTCTTTGCACTTAATCCTAACACTTTATTTTTTGAAGTTTATTTTTCGCTCTCTTCCAAAACTAAACCAAATGCAGTATCCTTTACAAGTTGGTATATTCGTGATTCAATCAGGATACCTTATTTGACTTTCATACTCCTTAAAGTAGTCATCTATATAGTTTTCAGGTTCTTCCTTCTTTCCATATAGGAACCAAAATAATGTTATACCAATGGTTTATATCAAAATAATACCAGTAAGCAATCTTCACAAGAAGAGTTAAATATCATTTCCGCAAGAAAAATTGTATTTTACCACAAATGTAAAACAATTTGATGACGGATTTTATAAAACATTCCAAAATAAAATGTTTAATATAATTTACAACAAAAATACTACCAAATTCACAGTTATATTAATAACATCATTTATAATCATCATATGCTGAATTTTTCAACTTTAATTTTTACAGTGTGCTAATATCGGAAAACGATTCTCCACCCCAACAAAAAATTTAATATATAGAAGATTCTATATTTTAAAATAAAGGAATTGGAGATTTCAGATTTCGATAGGTAAAAATTACATGAAAGTAGATTATTTAATGAACATAATCATTGTTAGACGATGTAATTAAAAACAACAGCAATGAAAAAAATATATTTTGGCGCATTTGAGGTTTCATCATTTGCATCAATATTTTTTTAAGATGTTAATTCTCAAGTAATTATGTAAATATCAAATTACAAACGTCTTTTTATTGCAGTATATAATTATATTTAGTTATTTTAAATTAATAAATTTATTACATTATGTAAAGATGGTCCAATGTTATGTTATACTAGTTTATAGTTTGCTTGATAGAACATTTTGTTTCCTTAACAAAATTTGTATAATTAATAACGTTTCTTATGTGAGACTGGGTTCCTGAGTTAGGAGTAAATAAAAATATGATTGTGGCAGTCTATGTTAATATTAAGTTTGCACGCTTTTTGAATGTGTTTAGAATTATGGATAATAATGAATTTCAAATATTAGTAAACTGCATTTTTACGGATTTAAAATAGAAGTAGGTTCGCGATATTTGCTGACTTTTCTAGAACACCGAACGATAAGTCAATGTGAGTTACATAACCATAACAATCAGCAATTTGTAGTCACTGACCAGAAGAAGGCTGAGCTATTAGCCGACCCTTTTCAATATCATATTACCAACGATGTTAATAATTTTCCCGAGATCCGAAATCAAGGCATCGCCAATGCGATAACCGATGTAGGTAACCTTTTTCCATTTAACCTTGTGAGAGGGCATCCTGCAACTATAAAAATTATCGCAAAAATAATATAGAAGCTCACTCTCTGAAAAACCCTGGATCCTGAAATTTTTACCATCCAAGACAACAACAGACAACTTTAAAATCTTCGACAGAAAGAACTTACTGAGCTAACAAACATTACAAATTCCATATTCAGACTGCAAAGATGTCCATATCTCCGGAAACCCGTCTATATTCTGAAAAAAGGAAATAAATCTGCAGATTCCAACTACCGCCCAATGAACTATCAAAAATCGTCAAAAGAGTAATTATTTACACCCTCATTGAAGCTTCGAAAACGAAAACGATTCAAACACTCGTCAATCCATCAAGCTGGGAGGCTACGTGAGCGCGAAGTAAATCGCACTTTTAATGTAGTGTTAATGGATTTAACTAGTGCTCTCGACAAAGTGTGGCATCATAGTATGATATTTAAGGCATTTCTAGTAACCTTATAAACCTCATGTACTCATATTTGGAAGACTGGTAATTTGAAATCAAAGTCGGTTATTCTTTCTCGACTAGGAAATCCCTCCAGTCTGGTATTCCAAAAGGTTCCCCACTCACTTCGATGCTATTCAATATATACATGGCCTATATCCCTAAAATCCATGTTTTATACGGACGATGCTGCCTTTTTTTAAATTCTTGACCGTCCAAAGACATACACCTCAACTCCACGAGCAGTTAAACATAACAATCAAATGGCTCAAATTTTGGAAACTATAAATAAATCCGAAAAAATAATAAAACGATAATTTTCCACCCTAAACGTACCCTCACCGAAACCGATTTACTTACATTTAAAAGTTACATATCTGGGACTTCATTTCTACCTAGTGAGATCAAATATGACAAGCCACTTCGAAAGATTACGGTGTGCGGAGAGCAGTGTTTCTTCTGCTGTCGAGATCAAGTAAACCACCAGTCCCAATTAAAATATTTACACATCAAGATTTGTACGTTCCGTTTTTCTATATGGTCCGCAAATATGATCTCGATTCCTCAAACTTACCAAAAAAAAAAACTGGAAGTGTTGAAAAATAAGATGTTGCTGTTGATTCTGAATACGCGATGGTATGTTGGAAACAACTAAATACACCGAGAAATGGACAATCTCCAAAGTTTAGCTGAATTTAAATGCAACATGACTAAAAAGACTGATGGTATGGTCACGCTTGAATAAGGATTAAATGATAAATTAGCGTTCGTACACATTGGACATTGGACGAACCGTATTTTTTGTCATAATGGCACACTATATAAGGATTGCTACAGAGATTTTTTTATTTCCGCTTGTTCACAAACGATATTTTATGAAAAAAACAGCGACCGTCAAATAAAAGCGATGCATGAAAGGTGATAATGATGAAGTATGTATTTAAATGTTACTATGGATGATGAATTATTAATAATTTTAGTACAAAGTATAATGAAATGTATAATTATCAAGTATAATATGTCAATATACAATTCGTTCAATGTATCTAAACACTTATAATATATCTGTGCTTATGTTAAAAATGTTATAAACTGATTCAGGATCGGAGTCTTGATAGTGGAGTTCTTAAAAGGTTAACAAGTTTAAACCTTGTCTTAAAACCCATTGAACATTATTAAGTCATTCAATAGACATTTTATTATCAGTATTAATTACATCGCAAGAAACTTTCTCGACTATAAACTTTTAATTAATAACAAAAGGTACCTTGACCGTTAAAAACAGCAACAAAAATTCAAATGAAAGTAAAAAAGAAATGCTATCTTCTAAACTGAGAAATTCTAATAATTCATAATAAATTAAAATAATTAAAACGTAAAAAAAAAATCTCAAAAATTGTGAAATTTATTTTGTAACCGTACAACCAAAACATTAACAGATGAATAATCACCAAATCGTTTCTCAAAAATACATTCCTTCGATTATTTTCCGATTTTCTTATTTTCTCTGTATCACTTGGAAGCCGCCTGGTACTTTGAACTCTACGCAAATTAATTATAGATACCGATTTTAAATAAACAACCTCACCTTACCAGCAGCTGTTCTCTCTCCCGATAAATCAAGATTTTATTGTCATTTTTTTGTCTTCAAAAAAATACGGAATCTCCTAGAAAAAATATTTATGTCAAACTTTACCTTGGTTATATATACGACTCATTAAAATGAATCAGTGAGTGTTTAAAATACGTTACATCGACTTGCCAATGGTTTTAAATGGAGGTCAAAAGAAATGTGAAAATTGTAATACTTATACTCATTCGTACGAAAGGTATTGTTCGTAGTCTATAGGTGTCGAAAATTAATGTTAAGATCATTCAAAGGTTTTACATTTAAAGTATATAATAACAATCACATTTTTAATATATATTATATAATTTTTTGTTGAATAAATCTGACCTTTTCTTTATTTATGTGATTTAATTTTTAAAATAAGGCATCAGATCTGTTTCCATATTATATCCTGACTGTAAAGCCAACGGCGAGAGTTCTTTGACGAAGAGGGTCTTAAATAATTTAGGTGTTTTTTTAATCATAACATAGTCATTTAAATGATACGCTAAAGTATTTCCTTTAAAAAGGTGTTTATTTAAATATTCAAAGAATGGGTCTTGTTGTTCGAGCTAGCAATGTGCAATTTATTGATTGAAATGACTGATTCTGGACTTCTGAAAGATAATTCGGTATACTGTTGCAAACCATTACGGTAGTAGAGCGCAAATAAATAGAGTTATTATCGATTTCGGAAGTTCCTTTTGTACAATTTTAGGTTCTTGTGTTTGCGAAATCAGAAACTACTGACACCAGAGCATTAATTTTTTTCTTAGTCTGGGGAAACGAAAGCTAACCTAATAGACAAAGATGTTTATGGAGACTGTTAGATCGAATCAAATCTGTTAGTCTTGGATGATGTACTTCATTTTCTTAGCTTCAGTAAGAGCATGGAAAATTAATTATTCAATTATATTAACCTCCAACGTACCCAAAACAAAGTTCGATTAATTACCAATGCTTATCGCAGCGTAACCAACGAAGTGCTGCATGATGCCCTCAAAATCAAATGGATACACGAGGTGGTCCAAGATTTCGCCTTAAAACATGAAATAAGGTTACTAATGAATCACTGCAACGTTGAAGCGATACAGCTACTGGACAACACGCAGGAATTCAGAAGATTGAAACGAACCAAACCACACGAACTTGTTTAGTGTATAGTATAAGTGTATTCCCAACTTTAGGTTAAGATTAGTTTTTTTTTAAATTTTGGAAATACATACTGTATTAAACTCGTACTCGCCTTGCTTGTATATTAATGCAAGTACAACAAAACAAGTAGTAATAAATTTATTTGTAAATTAAGATTATACTAACCATACTTAATGTATGTTAGGATGTAATTAATTAAAAAATCCTATTAAATTAACTTGCAGATATTAGATTTTCCCCTTTAAGGATCAACTTTATTGAAAATTTAATTATTTAGTTAAAAATTATGTTTAGGAATGGATAACACTCATATATATTTTTTTTTATTAATATTTTTCATTAATTTAAATTTATAAATAAATTGCTAACTATTTTATATTATTAAAAAAGTAAAGGCTCCAAACAGCACGTCTTAATTTAGTATTATACGGATAGGAGACTCACGTTTTTTTGTTTTCCATAAGAAATTCTTAGTGGGTGGTGACTAAGCTGTAATTAGATCGAATAAGCCATCGTTGAAAAACATGAAATAAACATTTTTTTAGTCGAAACGGATGTAGTGCTCAGGCTGCAAACGATATATTGTTTTCTTTTGTAACAAACAAAAATAGACCCATCCTGTAATAACTGCAGAAGTATCGAAATATTTTACCGTTCGCTATGTGGGCTGTTCTTAAAATAAACGAAACATTGATGTAACGTGTTACATACATTTTTAAATCACATTTATCCTTTCACAATTTTTTCAGTTAATGACTCTAAAATTGTTAAGAATTGAAAATATTGAAATGAATATCAAAATTGTGTATTAGTTTCATTTTAGTTTTACTAATTTTATTGGGAATCTTGATGTTTAGACTAGCAGTGTGTAATTTACCAGTTGGAATGGATTGTGACAGGAAACTCTAAGGATGGGTCAAGGGCGTTTATTAATTTTTGGACAAGATAATTTGAGAAAGACAAAAAAACTTTTCTTAATTACCAATCAGTATACCGTTGGAAATTATTCAACATGACGTTGCGGTAGCAAAGCAAAAATGGACCGAATACCTACTGGAAGTTCCCTTTACGAATTTTTCTATGAATCTAATCTAAATCTAAATTTTTATCGCTATATTATATCTGCGGTTTACCACTCATAATTTATTTCGGAACACTTCAGGTTCTAGTCATAAAAACTGATATAGCTCTGAACTAAAGTCCATTATATAGTAGTTGGGTGCTGATTTACCTCAATTTTTTTTTGAGTAATGTGTAGAGAAGAATACGAAATTTCGATTTATTTAACAAAAGTATGCGCGTGTATGTTATTCTGTTTCTGTAAATTGTTAAAAAATTTGTAATAGTCTTAATTCAGCAGTCACATTTTTACATCATTACAAAAATTTCCTGCATTTTAGAATGTCTTTTAACGTTGGAGGAATAATCAACTTTACAAACTGAAAAAGAACTGGATTTTGAGATGGAGAAGTTGATCAAGCGTATTCAGCACTCAGCGCGGCATAATACCCCAGACATCAGAAGGCATTTCAATAATATTTCCACCAAAACGCTCCTAGTTTTGACCATATTACCGTGAAAATATTAAAGGAACTTTCAAGAAAAGCACTAATTAAGATTATCAACCTAACAAATGCTTCATTCAGAATGAAAACACATTATGCCGGCCAAAAACACTTTTACCGACAATGTCCAAATTACTTAAAAAACTTCTATTGGAAAGATAAAACCAATAATTGAGGAAAATCATCTTATTCTGAATCATTAATTTGGTTTCAGGACAACATTCCACGACTGATCAAGTTCGTAGACTCACAAATATCATAGAAAAGTCACTAGAAGAAAATAAAATTTGTGCTGTCAAGCTTTGAATAAAGTTTGGTACGAGGGTTTAAAGTAAAACATTAAAATGGTTCTGACAAATATTCAAAAATTTTAAAAAACCGATACTTCAGAGTCAAACCAGATGATGCCTATTCTAATTTAAGAAAAATACAGCAGGAAAGTACATTGGGACCAATATTTTATCTGCTATACACTTGAGACTTGCCAACATTCAATGAAAGTGTTGCTACATTTGTAGATGGCATTGCAATCCTAGCCGTTGGAGATAACAACACTGAATCAAACGAAAAGTTACAAACATCATTTCCGAAACACAATGTTGGACAGAAAAATGGCACAACAAAATGAATAAAAATCAATCAATGCACATTGAAATCAATATCCAGTATATACAAATAGCAACTAGTCGACTTCACGATGTTCAATCCTGTCAGTATATAATAGATTTTTGTTTTACCAACAAGTCTCGAAACGTGTCTCTAGTCTGGGGTTGTACCAGCTAAAGTATTAGAAATAAATTATAAAGTTTTCAGAACAAGGTACTGAGAGATATTGTTAATGCTCCATGCTACATTCGTAAAGATAATCTGCATAAGGACGAGAAGGCAGAAAGTGTCGATAACATTATTAAGGACTACGCCCAAAAACATGAACAAAGGCATCAAATTACATCAATGTTGAGGTCCTCCAGTTCATAGATAAGCTTAATCAGGAAATTAAAGAAAGTAAAACGAAAAAAGAGAATGATATGTTAAGCCCAAAGTGTCTATCATAGAATAAGTACTTTGTAATTTTAAAATCATTGCAAATTAGGATAAATACAAATAACTTATTAGTGTTCCTTTACTAGATTGCTAAAATAAATAATTTAAAAAAATATCTACATGAATCATTACAAGGAAAAGGTATTACCAGATATTTTTATTGAAATATCTCAATGAAGTAGAGCATAAAGTACGTAATAGAAACGGATGTACTTGTGAATGTAACAAACAAATATTATCCATACTAACGTATTTCCTGGTTATTTTTTGGAGGCGACATAGCTTGGTTATAAATAAATGTCACCGATTTGGATACTTCAGTATGAAGATCGGAGACACGGAAAGCATAAAAACCATGTTTATAATAGTACAGAATTTGCGTTGTTAGGGTAAATTAATATATGGCTCAAAACAATTCTGTATAATATAAAGAGAAACACAATGAAGATCTTTTAAAGAACATATATGCTTTATTAATATTCGATATTTCGTAAACTTATTCATTTTTCATCTGAACTAGATGGAACTGTGAGCACCTAGTGTATGTGATATATGTGAACACCTAAAAAATTGTTAAATATTTAAAGGCCCTTTCAAAGAAATTGAAAACAACATAGACGTATTTGAAATACCAGAGTATTGCAAAAATACTTAAAATTAATCGTTAAATAATTTTAAGTGTTGTTACTACTCTAAAACAATTTAAATTGCTTGGACTTGCATGGAGTATATCTAGATCCTTAGTTGGTGCATATTAGAATATTTTATGTAACGATGAAAGTTACCTCAATACTGCAAGTATCAAATAACTGCAAGTGCTCCAAAATAAGGTGTTGAGGATGATTCTGAATGTCTCATGGCATGTTGGAAACAACCCAATACATGGAGAAACAGGGGTGCAATTAGTCTCTGAATTCACAAAGTTAATCACCGAATAGTCCATAAAACCTACCATCATATTTATACGTTAACTCGTTCTATTTCGAATTTGCTATCGTACGCATGTTGCATATTGTACAACAATATACCGATTTGTAAAGAAGAAAGGCTTTCATACCATTTCCGAGTAATCGTGCGCAGAAATGAAAAAACGCCCTTAAGTTATCCTTTAGATTTCGTATCGTCCTAATTTCAACCTATAATTGCACATCTAATAATATCTCTCGATTTCGAAAAATATTAAAAATTAATTCGACATATTAAGCTATAAACGGAACCCACTGGAATGTGTGGCTAACAAATTAAAAGTAGTTACGTCGAAACCTAAATATCAGACATTGTGTCAAAAACACAGTTTAAGTTAGGTTTAACCCGAAGAATAAATCAACAAGCGACATAATCAAAAAGAGGAATAAAATCTTCACACGTCTCGAGTGATATAAGGTGTTTTTCATGCAGATTTCCCTAACCACAGGTTTCAGAAATCCATAATTATCATTCCACTAACATCATTTTATGAGGACATGATGAGGATTCTATGAGCTAACATTATAATGATCAAAATCAAGATCAAGAGAATTATCAAGCAGAAATTATCAAAGGTTTCAGGTTCCAATATTGAAATAATTGTACTAATGTTGTAAAAATGAGATAATAAACTATTGAAATTCATTTTGTTAACTTTTCCATAATTGTTCTTCTGAACCTAAAGACTAATGGCACCTCTGTGTCTCTATGTTTTTGCGTGTTTCTGGCCCAATATGGGCCATAGTCATTCCAATTCAAACCATATAGAAAAGCAGAATGATAAACAAAGAATTCAATTCGAATGTACAGTCTCAGTACATTCGAATCAAAACTGCTCGTCTAGTATAATGTTCTTCATTTTCGCAACTTCAATAAATGCATAAACTCAGCTCATCTCTCAAGGTTTTAATAATGAGCCTCTAGGGATGATTAGAAATAAAAGCGATATAGGAGTGCATTCAGATATTGAAATGTTTACAACAAAAACAAAAAACACCAAAATAATTTTTTATTTTTTTAATTTCAATAATGATCATCCGTTACTAAAATAACTCTGTATAGAGAAATACACCTAGAAGTATTAATAAATATTAAAATTTAAATATTGGAAAAACAATGTTTACGCCTTTTTGGCCAACTTTGATTACAATTCTGTATAATTACAAATTTCATTGTCGCATTTCATAAAAATTAATTTAAAAATTAAACATAAATAATTAATTAAAGCAATAATTTCAAAAATGCAACATCATAAAATACATTTAATTAACGCTTAAAATTATTATCATCTGTTATAATTTAAAACAAACTTAAATAAGCACCCGAAAATCCCGTTCAATATAGCACCATATGGGCTCCATTGCTCTAAAGGATTTTAAAACGTAAAACTACAAGACGGACCCACTAATTCACGTTTAGTGGTGCATTAACTTATCACAACACATGTTTCTGTTTCGACAAGTTGTTAAAAGCACATTTGCCAACGACAAGATGGTTTCTCAAAAATATTTTGATAAATCGTGACATGATGGCAGTTTTATGGTTAGAAAAAGCATGAAAATTTATTTCCCAATTTTAGAAATATATTTAATTTTTAATGAGATAAATATAGTTTAATACTTGTCCGGATATATAGAAATATTTACATCACATTTCATTAAGAGGGAAAGGGTTAAATTTCCCGCTAGAAAGAAATTCATTCGGTCCTATTTAGAATTTTTAACCGACCTCAAAAAAGGAGGAGGTTCTATGTACCACTGTATATAATTTTTTAATGTCCGCTGATTTTTCCGTCAGTTATGGACTGATTTTTAAAATTCTTTCTTTATTAAAAAGAGTGCACTTCCGAGATGGTACCAGGCATCTACAAAGTTTTCACATATTTTTTTTATCTAAAACAATCAGATATTTGTGTATAATGTTATTGCTGAATGATTTGCTTTTTAAACACTAAATGTATCATATTGGAAACCGTAGAAATATTGTATGCAACTGCTTTTATGGTGTAGTGTTTAGAGCGTTCAGCGGACCTCGAGTCCTGAAGGGTTCCTTATTTTCAATCATTGTTTTTTATTCCTATTTTTCCTCATACGGGCTGCACCTTTACTTGACCTACTTGTAATATTCAATAAAATAACTGAGTAATTTATTGAGCAAATATCTAACACTGAAAAGAGAAAAATAAATGATTTTTAACGAAAAAATTGAACCGACTTCAAAAAATAAAGAACTTAGATTTTTAACACAAAAAAAAAGTTTTAAAATAAAATATGTATATAATAATCGTTCTAATAACTAAATAAAAATTAACAAAAACCTTATTTAACCCATCTACTACACGTATTTTATATTTTACTATATACACACAATTTAGCTTAATACCTACCTAAGCCTATTGATCTATTTACAATATTATTTTAACTACTACTTACTGATCACTTTGAAGTCGATGCCGAGCCCAAATACAAAAATAATAATATAATTTTGTGACATACATAAAAGATTAAATTACGAACAAAACAAATCTACTTAGTTGCTCGGCACCGACTTCAGAGTGATGAGTTGGTAGTAGTTAAAATAATATTGTAAATAAATAGGTTTAGGTCGGTGTTAAGCTAAATTGGGTGTATATAGTAGAACATAAATATTATATTTCAATTTTTAGTGAGCTCCTTATTTTTTGAAGTCGGTTCATTTTTTTTATTAAAAATATTTTAATTTGGGATTTAAGTTTTTAATCTTGTAATAAGTTTATTCATAAACCACAACAGGTTCAAATGTAGTCGGCCCAAACAAATAGTAGTCGGACGGAGCAAAGTCCGTGCTGTACGGTTGATGCATCAATGCTTCCTAGTCATTCTCTCTAAATTTTTGCCAAGAAGTATGAGACCTAGATTTATTAGAGAATAAACTGATCAGATATGTTATATTATTGTTTATTATTATTTAGTTAATATATAATGTTTTTTTAATATTACGTTAGGCAAAAATCAGAGCAGATTAGATTCAAAATCAGTAGTAGTCGGAAAGTACTTCCAACTTACCTAAAATCAAAAAGATTGTCTTTTTTGGCATGGCTTTACGTGGTTATCCAAGATTTCGTTTTAAAATAGGAAATAGGGTTACTAAATCACAGCAACATAGAAGCAATACAGCTACTGGACAACACGCAGGAAATCAAAAGATTGAAGCGAAGCAATTCTCATGAAGTATTTAATTTTAACTTTAGCTTAAGTAGATTAATTTAATTTTAATTTGTAAAATAGATAATGATATGTTTATACCACACCCGTCCTACTGTTATATTGAACAGAACAATAGTATTTATTAATTATATTTATTACTACTGTAGTATTTATTATTATTGTAAAAGATTGTATAAGATTTTACAATAAATAACAACGAACCATTAACAATTTACCTTTAAATAACGGCAGCTTATTAGAAACAGTATCGTGCATTTTAATTAAATGCTATATTTTCTCCATTATTCTCATTTAATTGTACATCAAAGACAGACAGTAAATGTTGAAGGTGAAAAAAATCGTGTAAATCACATGGATGCGCTATGAGCTCTACACATCCAGGATGTTTGCTGCAGTACCGAGAAATGTCGTAAATAAATCAAGTCGGCACTGAACAGAAAATGTGGCCTATTGTTTACAGCTTCAACAAGAATAGATTGCCACCATGGTTACGCCATGTGTTTCGACCAACGAGTAGAGAATGAGTGGGATTTATTTTTATTATTATATTTTACTACTTATAGTAAAATAGCATTTTAAATATAAAAAATATAGATAGTGACTTAAATAAATATTGGAATACATAATATTTATAATTTTTGCATTGTTAGTTTGTTATAATTATAATAATTTGAATTTTATTGAATAGAATCAAATGAGTTCACATTAAGTGAGTAAATAGTTATATTAAAAAGATATAGATATATAATAATCTCCAATATTGCTGGTATTTTTAAATTTACTACATTTTCAATAAAATCCCATATTCTTAACTCGATGGTTTTCACTGATGCTGGAAAGACTTAGACAGTTCAGAATCGTACAAGAATAGCGTACCAAATAGTTTTAACTGGGTTTACTGAGCGACTTATCCAACCAGATGTTAAGTAGGGTTTAACCAATTTATATGCCTTCGCGCGAGTTAAACAAAACACTAACTTTGATATACATAATCTATTAGACATCTGATATAAAAGTATATTACATAATTCCTAAGCTTTCTGAATAAAAATGACACCACACATGTACTAACAATAATTATACATATTAATCATAATTAATCATCGTACATAATAACATATGTCAGAACACATATAACCTATTCGAAGTAGCAGTGAATTCACGTCATCTCAATTTATGACGTCAAAAGGGTACAATATTACTGCATTTAACGTTGTTATTTTACGCATTTTAATTTATTTTAGCTTCGATACATAACGAATAAAGTAGAGCGTCTATTGGTTTCCACATATCCAAATAGTTCTTGCCTGTATATGTTTCTCGGCCTGCATATCTACTGTAGTAATTCATTGCCACATCCCAAAAAAATTTCATTTCGACTTCGATTCAATCGATTTCACTGAATATGCAGTAATAGATAGGAAGACATTACACTCTGTGGCCAGATTAGTCAGCCATGATCTACCTTTTCAGGCCTATTTTTAAAACAGTAATTTACGTAAAATACAATTAAACATTTAGTTTATATATACCATGTGAAAATTTGAAATACTTCATTCTTTAACATGGTATCTTCAAAATTTAATTAATGCTTTGCAAGCCAATCCTTAATTAAAGCTTTTGTCGACCACTTGTTAGGATCTTTTTCTCTCTAGCATGAAGAACAATATATCTGAAATGAATTGTAAAAAATGTTATGATTTATAAAATCTAAATAAATGTTATTCTAACCTTTTTCCGTCCGCTTTTATTTTCTTTACACTCTTTCTATTAGCGTTTGCCAAGAATGGCCTAATATTCCATTTTAAAATTCCTATGTCTGTACATATGTGATGACTTATATCCCTCACTATTTATTAGGCCAGCAATTTCAACCAGAGTAATCACTAATATTAAACCGCGATTTGAAATTTATCAAAACAAATAACGTGCCAAAATAACGTTTACCGGCTTATAAGCTCTCTAGTGTTTGAGGTTCTAATATTCTAATATCTAAGCCATGTATAAAAATGGTCCAAAAAACAATAGCATAAAACGTAGACCCAATATAATTATAATATATTAAATTATCCGTGAATATAGTAAAAGAAGAACCTACTTCTTGCAAATTAATCTTGACCTTTTTCCAAAAAATTAAGTGATGTAAGTGAAGAGCAAAGGGTACGGTTTCGATAGGACATTGGGTAATGGGTAATTACTGTGTAGTTTAATCTACAAGTAGATTGGTTTCATTAAGCGAACGTTTGCAATAAAATATAATATCAAAGCTAACAGTCTTCGGTTTCGCATCTTGCAAGTTAGCATAATTCTTTATTGTTTCACATTCTTTATTATTGCTATGTAGACCAGAGGTGTAGTCGACCAGTATCGTTTTGGATCAGCCCAGAGGATTGAGTCCACCGATATAGATGTGTTTCCAAATAGAAGACATGTTTGCAACTTAGGATATAGGAATGGTGCATCGCATTAATTGGAGTGATTAGCATTAAGAGTTACTTGTGAGTTTGAGAAAGATACTATAACAATAAAATTGTGTCATCCTGCTGGAACGATAGTTGTTCGAATTTACATCGTGTAACAGCCGCCATAAAGAAAATATTCCGAAATTAATTTTCAAAATATATAATTTTTCCATAAAATCATATTTCGAAAATAATATATTTCATATTTCATAAGAGACCATTAAGAGCTGCATAATATAAAATATAAACGATTTCTAATGCAGCACTACTAACTAAACAAAAAGAAAAACAAAATACTATTTTTATCTCTGATATCACTTCGCATTTAACAACTGCTGGTCCGTCTAAAAGTAAGAATGAACTGTCCAAATATTTCTTTTAGAAATGTTTAAATATGAAATCGGAAATTCCACTACAGGATGTTGTTATCGGATCGTGAGATATGTTAATTTAACTAATGTTAATTGGTTTTAAAGAAATCCTCCATTAATTTTTAATTTATGGCAAATTAAATTAGACAAGTTGACAAGGTATAAACATCATATTTATATATTTTTATTTATATACATATTGTAATGTTTTATTAAAATACAGCTGTTACAATATTTTAAATATTAATACCTTAAATATTAACACAGAATTAATAAAAACTGAAACAACAAATAACAGCAAAGCTGGTTAATTATTGTATGAAATTTCATATTTTTTACAATATATATATATATATATATATATATATATATATATATATATATATATATACATATATATATATATACATATTAATATTATTTTAAATGTAAAAATAAACATTCAATTAATTATAACGAACACTATCCTTTATTTCATTTTATAAACTTAAAAAAAACCTTTATCCTCAGCGAGATTCGATCCTATTACTCTATGGTCTGTGAGCTAAATTCTTAGCCCTAAGTTTGTTTATATATTTTGTGTCGCTGATCTGAGGGCTATTCTTATTTTTCTTCGTCTTATTTAAATATATTTAGTTGTAGCGCATATTGCACTAAAATATTAGGCCTAAAAATTATTCGTCGATGTAAGCTTTAACCGTTCCTAATTTTACGCCTCTAGGTGCCCCCGCTTTCTTCAAAAACAGAAGCAAACTTTTGCTAAACCAACTAATAAATCGATTTATAAGAAATTGTAGTAATATTTAGTGTGTACAGCTAAGTAAGAATGTTGCAGAAATAGAAATGTTTAATATTTTAAATAAAAAAAAGATATACATGCAAAATAAATACAATAGCCATTAAAACATAAAGGAGTTATCTAGAAAATTAGGCAGAACAAGCAATTACTATGAACTGTTTATTTTTATTAGTTTACTTATAATGATATATTACATTTGCTAGGTCGATTCGATTTTGAGGAAATAATTATATTTAATATGTTATATTATAGAAGTTATGTTGTCAGACATCATCTGAACTTTCCAACTAAGAATTTGACATTTTTTACCATAACAGTTTTCCAAATATTACATTATTTAAGTATGTTTTATTTGTACTTATTTATTTTATTTTATTTATATAGTAGTGATTTCAAATATGCGGGTTTAGAATAGAAGTAGGTTTAGAATAGGGAGTTATTATATGTTAAACAGATATTATCATTATTAGCTTTTCTGCATAGCCGGAAATATATGGAAGCTTGACTTGGTTGAAATCACTGACCGGTATTTCTTACAGTGAAAGAATATAATAAGAAAAACTCATTGACAACAAAAAGGCGAATAAAGTGAGAGGGACTTGATAGACACAGCAATCGCCATCAGCTGAATTCAAGACAACTAAATAATTAAACCTAGAAACAGATAACTTCGTTGTAAATATAAAGTAAGCTATTTAGAACCCTTGAGATTAAAACGAACGAAAACTAAGAAATTAATCATGCAAAAGATATTAAGAAAATAGTAGTAAAATAACGAATAATCCAAAAAAATGTATAAATAACTAACAGATTAGAATAATAAAATATTTTTAACAAAAAAATTGGACCGAGCAACAAATTAAATTTCCTTTGTTCGTAATTTAATTTTGTGTATATGTCCCAAAATTTTATTATTATTTTTGTATCGTTTGTGTATCGCGAAATGTGTGTATATAGTAGAATATAAAATACATGTAGTAGATAGGTTAAATAAGTTTTTTTTAAATCTTTATTTAGCTATTACAACGATTATTATGTATATATTTTATTTTAAAACGTTTTTTTTGGAATGAAAATGTAAGTTTGAATATTTTATAATTTTTAGTAAGTTGCTTATTTATTTTTTGAAGTCGGTTCAATTTTTTTGTTAAAAATAGATATTTGCTCAATAAATTACGCAATTCTTTTATTAAGTATTGCAGTGGATAGCCCAATCATAAGTGCAGCCCGTATGAGGAAAAATTGTAATAAAGAAACGATGATTAAAAATAAGGAACGCTTCAGGACCCGAAGTCCGCTACCTAGTCTAGATGATTTGACAAATTTTCCAACCAAACTAAAACAAAAAAGAGCTTCTGCCCCTGTTGAGAATCGAAGCCGCGACCTCCGCATGTGAGCATAACATTCTAATCGTTACACCATACAAACAAAGTTAAGTAAGGTTTTTGTTTAATAAGGTTACGGTTTGTTAAATAAGGTGTGTATTACAACGATTATTATGTACATATTTTATTTTAAAACGTTTTTTTTGTGTTAAAAATCTAAGTTTGATTATTTTTTACTTTTTAGTGAGTTCCATATTTATTTTTAGAAGCCCTGAAGAAATAAATTCCTAAATTCCTACTAAATCTCTAGTACTTAAAAAAAATCGATAATCAGTTTCTTTTTTTTTTAATCAAGTAAATACTAACTTTGTGATACATTGTAAAAGAGTCACCAATTACTAAAATTACACAATCTAAACCCAAGAAGCAGAAAATTATTATAACACATTTATATAATCGTCAGTTTTCTTTGGTCGTCATATTATAATTACGATTGAAGACGGATGTACAAATAAGGAAAATTCAAATCTAATGAAGTAATAGCACGATAATTCGTGGCCATAACATATGGCATATCAATAGTCGATACCAATTAGTGTCGGAAGATTACCCAACAGTATTAAGTTTCGTTCCTTGCATCTTCACTGATTTTCCTTTAATCCTCGTGAAATTTGCATAAACAAATGAAGATCGCTTTCACCGCCGCATTAACAGCTGCAAGTCATTAAACACCACATAAAGAATACAAAATTTTATATTAAAATAAACATTTGCATTGCCAGGTGTTACGATAATGCTATTTTATTCATCTGTTGTAGTTCCGAGTTTACGTCATCGTTGTTATGGATGCTATATATAATAATGCCATAAACAAATATGGCTTAACAATGGCATCTTTGATGCGAAATTAACAATGACAGTAAACGAAAATATTAAATATATGCTAGAGAACGAAAGAAAAAAGAGAAAGAGAAAGGAAAGAAATAAAGAGAGAGGAGACACAGAGAGAGAGACGTGGAAATATGAAACATGAATCCCAATTTCTTCTGTTTATAGGTGGAAAATTACATGATAAATATATGAGCGTAATGATATTTTAAAAAATATTGATATATCGATATATCGGAGAAAAAAAATATCCATATTTTACAAGAGATATATCGATATTTGCAAGGAAAAATAAAAATAGTGAAATATTAGCCTAAAAAATATATTTTTTCTAAATACTTTAAAAAGCAGTGATATTTTTGATTTTTGATGGACCTTTGAAATTAAGCACTAAAATTGCAAGCAATTACGACGAATGTACTAATGTAGGATGAAAAGTTCTCGCTCTGATATCTCTTTTCGGTTAAAAAAATTCAATTTTTTTACCTAAACTCTCATGAAATTAACAGTTTGTAGACATATGGATATTAGAGGGTCTCGAATCAAAAGAATACGAAGGATGGCAGAGCAAATCGTATCCCAAAAGCCGCAGATTTTCTCATCATCAATGCGCCTTTCTGTATAAACATTTTGTCCTGGTAAAAGATGATTTTTTTTTAGAAGGCAGGTCTCTTTTCACGAATTTTAGCATCCGACTGATTAAGAAGCTTGGAGTAAAATTTGCTTATAATTGTTCTGTCTTTTTCAAAGTATAAATTAACAGAATCCATTTCGCAGTCCAAAATACTCTTAACAATAACTTTTCCGGCAGATATGATTAACTTTTCTTTTTTTTTGGCGCTGAATCACTGACTTCTACACACTTCCAACCGCGTTTCCTTTCTGACGTGTAGTGGTGTAGCCATATATCATTGTGACAAATCGCCGCACAAAATCGAATTAATCCTAATTGAATCGGTCCAAGGTATGTCTAAATTCAACAAATGCGGCACCTATTTTGCGTGAGAAAACTCTTTTCACGATTTTTCATCCGATATCCCCGCAGTATCCGTTATCCTCACTCTCACTCACTTTGTATTGGTTTCCGATGTGGTTGCGATATTTGGCAGCTCTTCACGTGGATCATCTTCAATAGAATAAAGTCCCCATACATTAATTAATTACATCTTACATTCGATATGCTTAGTACAATCTTAATTTACAATTAATTTATTACTACGGTTTTGTTGTACTTCCATTAATATACAAGGAAGGTGAATGCTGGATATCTTAGTGCAACCCCATATTTGCACGCCTTAAGTCTAAATTGGCTTTATGATTGACTGATAAGTCAATCTCTTTGATGTTCGGTCAATTTTAGGTATCTTCCGACTAACCACTAACCAGTACAGTTGCTTGACTTTGAGTCTAATCTGGTCTGCTTTTTGTCTAACGTGATATTTCCAGATTAAACTACCGTCGAGGTATATTCCGAGGTATTTGGTTGATTCTACTTGAGGAATCGGGCATCCGTCAATCGATATAATTAGAATTTTGTTATTTCGCCGCAAAGAAAAATTAGCATGGACATATTTATAGCTTTTAAGCTGTATTTTCCAGTCTCTAGTCCATACATCTTTTGCCATGATAACTGAGTCGTCGGAAAATGTTCCATGTACTGTTTCTTTTTCTTGTTGGGATACCAGCAGTATAGGAGTGATCCCAAGCCACTACCCTATAAGCTATGCATCATAACCCCTTGTTTTAATTTATAATATATATTTTATTTTGGAATAATGAGTCCCTGGGATGAGAGCTATACCTATGTTATCTGTTCTCAGAAATAGTATTAGTCCCCGGACTCGTTGATTTAGCCCATTTGCGTTCAATGTTATAGGTACTATAAATGGCAATGAACAGTTTTCTGATTACGATAATCATACATGTATTTGGTCCTGCCCTGTCTGTGAAGTCCAAAGCTGATAAGACGTCATTTACCAAAGATTTTATATTGTTTGCAACGGTTGAAGGAGGAACATGTGGTGAGTTAACTAATGCTCTGTTACTAATGCTCCTTTCGGCAAATGATTTCTTGTGAACTTCTCTTTTGCCTTTCACAGTCAAGATTTTTCTGACTTTGTGCTGAAAAGTGCTGATTCCTGTTTCATCGACTTTAAATATTTGATTAAGATTGAAGTTAATCTATTACAGTTCAGGTTTCCTATGTTAAAAAAAATATCCTTACGAACTAGTTCGCGACAATGACTCTTGTTTACGGAATGAAAAATCAGGATAAATGACCTCATCCATTTTTTGACCGCTTTATTTTCGGTCTGTGAAAATTTGTGTAAAATATATATGCCCTAATAGCCAATTGAAAAACCATTCGTTTTAGATCAGGAACGGCAATTCTTATCCATTTGTAAGCAATAGCGTATCAGCTCCTCTTCTAGTTCTACTGACAGATCTAGTTTTCTTCCCATTTTCCCAGAAATTACACTTACAGATTAAAACTACACGTCAACAAAATCTACAGAGCTTTCAGAATTTTTCACGTAATCTTTCGAAGTAACTCTTGGGACGTAAAATAACTTCACTGCCTTTTTTTAACTCATTTCTCTGGTTCGTACAGCTTCAACAACTTTTTTATCGCTTCAGGAAATAAATAAAACATTTACAGAAAATAAACTTAAAAGTGGAAAAAGATGAAGTAACCTAAAAATCGTCTCGGAACGATATTAGGTCCACATAGGAAGACGTTATTAGAAATCACTTTTTTACAGCACTTTTTGCAAATTACGACTTTTGTTTCTGGGCATGAAAACTAGCTAATGTTATAGAAAAGTTAGCAGAAAAAATACGTCAGATCATAAAATAGACTGTATTGTACTGTGCAAAAATTAAAATGTTTAAACATATTTTAGTAGTTAAAGACCTATTAACCTAGTTTTCTGTATATTTTCTATTGATGGAACATCGCTCTTAAGAATTTGCTTGGTTGATTAATTGATTTAAATGTTGGTAAGAATGCCTATAAATAAAACAAACCATTAAGATCTCCATTTTGAACAAGGGATCCAGGTTTCACTATTGATTTAATTCAACTTTTGAATCTATTCACCAGTCTAGCCGTAGATATCTACTACAAAAAAGACCGGATGTATATAAACATGATATTGAATACGAATAGATTCAATAAGTTGTAAAGAGCTTGTTGAATTATCTATGACAAAGAGTAGTACCGATGATGAATAGCCCAAGATTAAAGATACAAGTAGTGAGAAAGAAGCTGAAGTAGTACTACTAGTTAGTAATAATTAAATAGTACTAAAAGAATACTTCCTGTAACATACTGCACATTGGAGGGCATTCCCACATATATTTATTAACACATATTTGGTTATTTGTAATTCAATTATTTTTTAAAAATGCTGTTTGCAAGTGGTATTTCAAACACTTATCGCTGAGGCATTTTGTAGTTAGTATTTAAAATACTTATATACTTATGGTTTAACATAAATACATTTAAAAAATAAATTCTAATTTATTTATTCTGCACTAAATAACGTTGATTAGATTTCGTAAGCAAAATGGCCACCGCTAAATATGTTAATTTCTAAAGTTGGCAACACTGCACCTATACTGTACGTCAAATTGTAGAAGCTGTACTGGAATCTGCATCTGACATTTTTATGAATATATATTGTTACCAGTAAATATAACAGAAGGTGAAACTAGGAAGAACACAGATGTAAGGCAAATAATTCAAAATCTTACAATTGATACCTTAGAGGCAAATTACGTAAACATGATATAATGCCTGGGACTAACAGGCATAACAGAAGTAATAGGTCGAACAGGCGATCAACCACATAGATGGCGAGTGGAGTTAGTTAGTTAGTTAAAAGTCACCTTCCTAAATGATAAAAGCATAAAGCTTAACATCCTTGAACTCGGAAAGCGAGTATAAATAATATATTCATACCCATTTGGGTTCACCTCAAATACCACTAATGCGGCAACTTATTCTGACGATACGGCCATTTTATCATCTCACGAGAATCCACTACTAGTCACAAGAAACCTCCAACTTCATCTCAACAAACTCCATTTTTGGACTGAAAGCATCAACAAGAAACGAACGTTCAAGAAAATATTGAAAAAATATCAAGGCGAATAAGACAAAATCTACTCATGTGACTTTCGCCCTGCGTGGATGAACTTGTCCTCCGGTAAAGCATGACAATCATGACATGAACACAAGCAAATAATGTTAAGTCTCTTGCAATGCATCTGGATCGACTCTTACCTTGAATTGCAACTTGCGCTTAAACTGAACTAGATAACCATCCTTCAGAGGTTTCAAAATAATGTGCTACATACTATCGTTAAAGCTCCATATTAGGTCAGTGACAACTTAATTTAGAGCCATATCTCCCTGAAAACGATTGTGAACCAATGTGCCAGTGTAATGTACTATCTAACTCCAACACTCTCCAAACAATTAGATGTGAGCGATCTCAGTGAAGTGTGTAAAAAAACTCGACCTGATAGTTTTTAGAATAACATAGAAGAGCAATTAAATTAAGTATAATACTAACTTATAAGTTTGTACAGGAGATCACTTATTGAAGAGATTTTCTACATGTCATTGTTTAAAATAAATCCCATCAAATACTTATTGCCCGTTGTGTATACTGTGGAACGCTGTAAGTATAACACTTTAAAAATTGTTTGCGTTCACCAGAGCCTGTAGAAATATTTTTTCTTTAGCAAGTTTTATTAATCTCACAACAAGAGGCTGTTGAAATGTTTCTTTAAACGATTAGTAGGCTAGGCTGGATTAATTCTATTTACATAACCTAACACTTAAATGTATTTTATATATTTAAATAAAAACAGTTAATTATTATATTTTGTAATGCGTATTTTAAACATATGGGACATACCAGAAGACATCCGGCCTTGCCCAGCCTGGTTACTGGAGTTGGATTTTCCACTGTTGCCTATAACGACATTTACAATTACAATCACAAAAATAAAATGCATCCATGCCCTGACAGGAATCGAAACCGCGAATATTACAGCTGTTGGACGACCTTCCTGTCGTCCTAACCACTGCGCCACCAAGCCGACTAAATGACATAATATAATTTAAAACAAAATCATGTATTTTGCCCAGTTCTGTCCACCTCTGTACTTATATATAGCAGGAAGATAGTTTAATGAGCTCACGGTGAGTTTAATGAAATCTTGATGTCAGCAGGTCAAAGTTACTACGATCGACTTTGTATAAGAATCAATTGTCCCTATTTGTAGTGAAGTATAAAACAATTCGCACTTTATGGTACAAGGCCACAGTCACGAAATCCTAAAATAAAAACTGAATCTTTTACACGACACAGAACGTTGATACCAAAAAAAAATATACTAAAAAAATCCCAGGCAAGTAACTAAGGAATTCTTCTGTTGATAAATAAAGATCCTAAAATTGTTCAGATAACATCAAAGTCAAAAATACATATTCCAAAAAAATATTTTTGCCAAAAAACAAAACAAATCCGGCATTGAATAATAAAAACAAGATACCTAATTAACCCGATTATATTATATAATAAAAGATAATGTCGCATGTAATAATAGACATCTCTCTCTCTCTCTCTCTCTCTGTCTTAAGAACTTTCTTAGACACAATACGACTATAAAATCGTAATTATCATAAATTTACAAGTGATAAACTATTTTAAAAAATCCTAGAAATAATCTTAAACAATAAACATAAAATTAACTAATAAATAATATTAAGAATTACACGGAATAACTATTATTTTAAAGGATACATATTTTTTTCGGCGTTTCTTGTACAAAAATAGATATAAAAAATTAATTTCCATTCCTGTTCCGGATACGAACGGAAAGAATCTGCACGTCCACAACCGACAAAAAACCAGAAACGACCGGCTCATTCTTCAATTCCCATTTCGTTGTCATCAGATGCAGGACCAGTCGACCCGATTTGGCAATCCTGCAAAACGGTTGGCGTCGGGCTGACGCCTATAAGCAACGGCTCCCAAGCGCAGATGGTGACGCCGTATGTCCACGGTTCCAAGAAATCGCCAACGAGATGTCACACACACACACACATATATACACATACATGCAGAGGCGGATTGGGATATGCAGCTGATTTTTATTTGGAGCAATGAGTACGCGGACTGTTACGAAACATCTATGGGATGTGGCGCCAAACTATTGTTATTTTTATGTGTATGTCGTTAATACAGTCGCTTGTTTTGCTTTTGGCAAATTCTCTCGTCGTTACATAAACAACAGCTACTAAATAAATAATAAGCTCACAGCTTATATATATTTGAAGGAATAAATTCTTGATACTAATGTGACATTCGTGTAAAATATTTAATTTTTTAATTAATTACATCTTACATTAGATATGCTTATTACAATCTTAATTTACAAATTAATTTATTACTACTGTTCTTAATATATTTTAAAATCTCCTTTTACCAACTATGGGTTTATCTGGACTGGACCTGCAGTTTAACGTGGGCTCCGAACCACGGTCCTCAGCATTAAACCTACCGACTGGCGAGTGACCAATTTTAGAAATCATCCTGGGATCATTTTCTTTGTCGGATTTTACACTCTTGCCTAGGACAATCACAAATTTTAAACAATCACAAACATAAATTTAGGATCATGCCCCAGAAGGATTCGAACCCGCGGATATCGCAACAGTAGGACGACCGTCCTATCACCTTTACCACTGCGCCACCAAACCGGCTTACTACTATTCTGTTGACTAGCATTAATACACAAGCAAGGCGATTACGGGATTAACACATCAGTATTAATTTTAATTATTTTAATTTCCCAAATTAAAATAAATCTAATCTATTTAAGCTAAAGTTAAGAATACACTTATACACTAAACAAGTTCGTGTGGTTTGGTTAGCTTCAGTCTTCTGATTTCCTGCGTGTTGTCTAGTAGCTATATTGCTTCCACGTTGCTGTGATTTAGCAAATTTATTTTATATTTTAAGACAAAAACTTGGACCACATCCTGTATCCATTTGATTTCGAGGTCACCGTGCAGTCCTTCGTTGGTTACGTAGCGATAAGCATTGGAAATTATTCGTGGAACTTTGTTTTGGATACGTTGGATTATTACTTGTTTTGATGTCTTAATGCAACCCCATCTTTGCACCCTATAGAACCAAATTGGCTTTATGATTGACTGATAAACCAATCTCCTTGATTTTAGGTCAAGTTAAGTGAATTTTCCGACTAACCAGTACATTTGCTTGACTTTGAGTCTAATCAGCTCCGCTTTTTGTCTAACACGATGTTTCCAGTTTAACCTTCCATCGAGATATATTCCGAGGTATTTGGCTGATGCTGCTTGAGGAATCGGATATCCGTCAAGTAACATAATTTTATTTTTGTCATTTCGCCGCAACGCAAAATTAACATGGACAGATTTGGATTAATAGCTGCAGTTTCCAGTCTCTAAACCATTTGTAGATTTTGTTGACCTGTACTTATACTTTTTCTACAGCCTTAGACAGAGATACAGCTTTTGCCATGGTAACTGTATCGTCGGCAAATGTACCAAGTACTGTTTCTTTGATTATTTAACGATTTTTATAAAATTATTGTAAAAGTGACTTATCCTAGCTTACTATTTTTTAAATTATTTATTTAAATTTATTATTATCTATTTATTTATTTATTTATCCATTTATTTTTATATATTTTTCTACTATAAATTGAAGATAATAGTTTTATGATTGCAACCATAAAGTATAAATTATATCTCTTTTAAAAGTGACATAAACGCCACCGAAAGTAGTTCCTGCTGGCTCTTGGTGGCAGCGTATTTAGCGTGTGGTTGGCTTTTTTCCTTGTACGCATTACATGTTCATCATAGCCAGAGTTAGGTATGAGAGCGCAATAGTAAAAGTGTTATTTATTTATTTATTTGAAACTTTGACTTTACTGTAGCGAGAGCTACTAACCCTAGTGGCAGGATCTCGCCTGTCACCTTCTGTTGACCTCATGTCCATTATTGTTAGTGTTAGGGTAGAAGCTGATACGTCGCGTGATACCTTCCCTTTGTACGGTGCACATTCTTCATCCTAGCTAGCATAGTTTATCATTGCTATAAGTTAACACTATTATCTGTTCTCGGTTGTTGCTGTTATCTTATGAGTGTCCATCGTTGTTGTTTATCACTATGCAATAAGATTGTCGTTATTAACCATCCTGGTTATTATGTCATTGCTATTGATTACCATTATCCTTATCTGTTAATGTTATTATCAGTACAATTATCCATTATCATTATCAGTTCTTGTCAGTATATTTATTAATAGGTACTATTATTTATTAGTATCATGATCCAGCAGGATAATTAATTAGCTGCCAGCAATATTAACAGTCAGTACCATTATATTCTATTATTACCTAACATTAAAAAAAGCTGTCGTGATAATCACTGATCCCTGTTAAATTTCATCTGAATTTCGTTTTCAAAACTGTCACACAAATACCTCGATATTAAGATCTCGCACGCTTAAAATATATTTTATTTATTTTGACCTCTGTTTTTATTTATCTAACATGTTAAATTGTTTTTATATATATATTTTAAACTCTCCTTTTAACCAACGAGGGTTTATCTTGAGTGCATCTACGGACTGGCCAGTGACCATCCCAGAAGACAGTCTTACCCAGCCTGGTTACTGGCAAGACTGGGATTTCGATTTTCTTGTCAGATTTTCCACTCTTGTCTATAAAGACATTTACAATTACAATCCCAAACATAAAGAATATCCATGTCCTAACAAGATTTGAACCCGCGACTATCGCAACAGTAGAGGGACTGTCCTGTCGCCTTAACCACTGCGCCACCAAGCCGGCGTTAAATTGTTTTATATTATTTTATTCAAACATAATTGTCATTTTACGCCCGTGGTGTTTTACTTGTATTTTTCCCAATTTTACACTATGTATCACCGGCTTGTTAAAAACAATCTGGGACGTAAAACGCGCTTCTGCTTACGTAAGTAATATTAATAACCGAAGGTACATTGTACCAAATATAAAAAAGCTATAATGGTTCCACAATTGAGAAACGATAGCTCAGATTCTAATATAATTGAGGAGTGGCCTTATTATTAATTGCTCGAATTTTTTTTACAACAATAATGCAAATGAGTCTGCAAATAGCAATTAGTGGGTGGTAATGAATCTTTGAATCTATCAAGGGATTAGAGTTAGAGCAGATTTTAGGAGCTGAACACATTCCTCCAAAAAGTATTCAATTCCTTCTTATAGTTGTTCCACTAGTTATGTACAAAATCGTTATCATCAAGTATCCGGTAATAAAAAAATAGCTCATATATCGAAATATTCGAATCAATATATCGAAATATCAATATATACAAAAATCTGAGCAGATCAGTTTCAAAATCAGAAAAGTGTACTGGACTGGTAACCAAAAAGCTATTCCCTTGGAAATTCAAATTCAAAATGGTAAGTATTTAATATACCAAATGAACATAATTTTATTGAAAGGTATAGCATGAGTTTATTTACAGATCATTTACGTATCAAGCAGAAGTTGTTCAGTACACATTATACTCGTCAAAAAGAATTAGAAGTAAAAATATGTCTTTCAAACGAACTAATTGGGATATTTGAATATTGAAAAGCTTAAAATGTATTCCTCCATTGATTCTTCTGAAACATACGAATCTGCGCATTCACCTCCAGGCAGACACAGACCAGTCAATAATAAGTGTTGTTTGCTTGGTGGATGAGAAAAATTACTAGAATTTCACATAAAATGTAAAATTAATATTTTTTCCTATTAAATGTCTAATGTTTAATTAAAATATATTATAAATATGTATATAAAATATATGTTTTTAGTTTCTCGCTATATTCGTGCTTGTCACACTCTCTGGTGGTTCGGAAGCCCATATAGTCTATTCAAAGTTGTTTTGTACATACGTCATCAAGATGTTGTATAAAGTATAGCCTGTCGCAATTTGTAAATTCGTTTTAGAATCAGACAATGTTTTTTTTCTCATTTTACTCTAGTTAAAAAGAGACACAGTACTCTCTGATTAGTTCGAACACGTAAACGAATGAGCCTGTCAAAGTCGTCCAGTTGTCAGACGTATGCAATATTCTTAAAAGCAATAATGATAAGAGGTTATAACTCTAACCTATAAACTATTGTGACTATATAATTAACTGTATTTTTTAGATGTACTATAATGTTAAAATAAATTATATTTGATAACCTTTGTATTCAATTATTTTATTTGGATTAGAATTTTGTTGTATCTCAAAACCTAACTGAACTAAAATTCAGAGTTGATGCGGCAACATTTCGACGTTTTAATGTCACAAATTTAAATGACGTATGTATAAAATAACTTTGAACAGACTATAATGTAATCACGACTTTAAATATGAGAGATTGCTTCCTATGTATCGTTAATATTGGACTACACTGAAGAATAGAAGACAGTAAAGCCAAAAATTCTACAACTGTCTCTCTATCAGATCTTATATGGAGTAAAAATATAACAAAAATACACATAGCTTGTTTATTTCAGTTAGGTTATTTCAGCAACAGAAGACAACAAAATCACAAGACATTCTAATTTCAAATATTGTTCTAATTGACTTTTATTATAATTATAAAAATATTAAAATATAAAATTATAAAAATAATTATTAAATATAATTCATCATTTAGTACGTAATATATAAATTGAAAACTGATATAGGTTTAAAAACGTATCTACCTAAATATTGATTTATAACAACGTTTAATAGATTAAAATATATTAAAAAATTAAATAATAGCTGATGAGTTCATTTAAATCAATTTAATATTTATGACTAATTAAATACCGCCGAAACATGATAATCCATCGTACATAGCATCATGTGATTTGTTATTCATGAAATAACTGTTTTCAGTAGTGATGCAATCGTTAAAATCGTTAAACGCCAATTGAATTCAATCAATGCTTTTATTCTGTCATCAGACTTTATTAACAATTTCAAATACGATGCATTTTGGACGAGGGTCAATTCTAATAAACAACTTTCACTTATCTCTCTTATGCATTTATATTTTAACGAAATTGTGTTTTTGCTAAAGTTAATTTTTTATTTTAGTCGCGCATTTTATTTTAGTAGTTTTAGTCGCACTAAAGACTTTGATTATAAAAAACAACTAAAATATATAGCACAGATAAACAAAATCAATTTTTGAATATATAAACTAAAATATTACAAATATTATATAACATTAATAAATCAATATATATTTAAAACATATTTTATCTAAACATTTAATAATAACTGATATTTTGAAGCAATATTTGGGTATTTTATTAGTACTTAATTATCAATAAAGATATTAATTCATTATATTCGATATCACAGACAGGATGTCGCCTATTCAGTATTATCTGGCGCCAGTTTTCAATAAAGCAATAAAATTCCAAAGAAGTTCCATAGATTTGAAGTAAACCTGGTTAAATTCGAATAACACTGCATAAAGTAGGCAATAAAACAATCAGCATACAAAACAAATATTTTACTATATAAAATAAAATATTTTTGTAGATATTTGTAATTATCTTCTTCTAGTAGATAATTGTAGTTTTTGTAGTTTTTACAGTAATTTGTTGGCATAATATTATTCGAATTATTGGACTGATATATGTATAATTTAATTTGAATTAAATTAACGTGTAATTTGTAAAGTGTAAATGTGGGGACAATAATTAAAATAATTAAGAGTCGTTTGTTTTGGTGGATAAGAAGTCATTAGAATTTGAAAGGGGCAATTTAATATGCATTTTCATATTAAATGGTGTTGGAAAAATGGATTTTTTTTTGTTAATATTGAACGAATATATGATTTACAAATGTTTTAATGAATTTTCATTCTATTAGACATTAAATAAAAGAGAAGTTAGAAGTTCAGAAGTTCTTTGAATTAATCTAGTGCTCAAATATTAAATACTATGTATATTATTATTGTTACTACGGTATTATGTATATATTTTATAAATAAATGTTTTTATTAAAATATATTGTTTTTAATTATCTCGCAAGGGGGTAAAATTATTAACATTCATATGCAATGCTATACTACGAATTAGTTATTTTCCTAATACCTGGAAAGTAGCTCAAATGGGGAATCTGGGAATTTTTGGGAATCTGTACATAAAGAAGCTCAATTGTATAATAGAAAATAGGAAAGATCATTCCTAAACACCAATTTGGGCTTCGCAATAAGCATGGAACAATAGAACAAGTGCATAGACTTGTTAATAAAATAAATATGGACTTATACGCCAAAAGGTATTGTTCAGCTGCATTCCTAGACATATATCATGCCGTTGACAAAGTATGGCATACAGCATTGCAGGTTAAATTAAAGAAACGTCTCCCTCATCCGGATTATGAGCTACTTAAATCTTACCTCTCACCTCAAGAGATGAACATACCGAATTACAAGCAATATATTCAGGAGTTCCGCAAGGCAGTGTATTGGGTCCAGTACTATATCTTCTGCACACAGCCAGTGACAACAAAAATAGCCACAGTGGCAACATACGCAGATGATGCGGCAGTCTTAGCCTTTTATGGAGATCCAGTCATAACATCAATTAACCTAGAAACACCCCTAAATCAAATACAAATGTAGCTGAAAATACGGAGTATAAAAGCCAACGAAACGCTACGCTCCGTAGAAGAATATGTCCACCAGTCTATATCAAAAATGATCAACTCCCGCAAACAGAGGATGCTAAATATCTTGGTATGTACCTAGATCGACGCCTAACTTGGAAGAAACAGATACTCGCCAAACGGAAACAACTTGGATTTAAAATCTAATAAATGTATTGACTTATGAGGTGCAAATCCAAGTTATCATTAGATAATAGATCTTATTATCTAATCAACTATGGGGAACCGCTAGCATGTCTAATATATCCATCATTCAACGGATTCAAAATTGTTCAAAATTCAAAAAGTGTTGCGGGCCATTGTCGATGCTCCGTACTATGTTTCAAATGAAGTGATACAACTCGATATTCCTCTAGAACCAATAACGAGTGTAATTCAACGTGTTTGTGTGAAGTACTTTGAAAGAATATCAGTGTATCCCAATTTACTCGCTAATCAGCTAAATATGTGAAGTGACAGTGAAGTACGTAGACTAAAACCTCTAACACCAACACTTTAGAATAAGTCTAATTAATTAAAATCGTATTTTATACAGGAGATCACTTAATGAAGTGATTTTCTAAATGTTATGTATATATAATATAAAGAGAACAAGTAGTTATTAACCTCTGGTCAGATAGTGAATCTAATACGAATAAAAAAATCCCCCTATATCCATAAATATAATGAATGATAAAATAAATTATATTATATCATATTCTTGAATTGATATTTATATATTTTAATATAAAGCAAATTAACTTGTATTTGTATTAAGAGTAGAGAGAGCTAGAGAGCTTATACCTGTATTACATTAGATTATTGCATGTATTTTGGTCAATGATACAAGTCAGTCATGATACTTGGTCAGTGTATACAGGTATTACTCACGAAACACTCATTATTCCATGAAAATTTCATTCATGAAAAATACCATTTTCGATATTGACTACGCTTTTTTGTTTAATTTGAAGGAAACATATTAAATAGTTTTAGAAACCTATGGCGATGCTGCTCCGTCATATCCCAATTGTCGGTTTTAGTGTCATCAATGTTAACGTCTTGTTTTTGATGATAGTAGAAAAGCCTGGTGGGCCACAACAGTTCAAAGACAATGAATTGCAAGATTTATAGGACGAAAATACAGCTATGACTCTTTTATGACAGCTTAGGTGTTGGTGAATCAACTGTTGTATTGGAGTCTTCTGATTACCATTTGTTCAGATCAATGCAGCACAGCTTGGCTGGCACACGGCTTCGAAATATTGGGAGAGTGCGAAAGTTGATTGATGCGTGATTTGGTTCATTCAACATAGTATCGCCATGTTTCTAGAAAGATGGAAAAAAATTAAAATGATATGTAATATTTAAATTAATATAATAAATAAATTAATGTAATTAATTTAAATCAGATATTATTTCTTGTTGCGTGTGTGGTAATTCACAATCATGTTTCCCATAGATTGCCAAAGCATAGATTTAGTAAGTCGAGAATACGTCTAATAATGCTGCTATTCCAGATTGGAGCCAATACTTCGCATTTAATTGCTACTAATTGAACTCGATTTCTTGATGGAACTCCAAATTCAACATCTAACACTGATTAACTCTTCACTATGCCAATAGTAAATTTAATTTATATGAATGGATGGAGATGATGACCACTATAGACCATGACCACAAACTTCTAATTGTAATTTATTATATTAGATAGTTAATTTATTTAATCTCCTGAATATTAACACATTATTTAAATTGTTGCTTCTACAGATATCTACAAGACAGCGCCACAATCGTCAATCAATTTTCGACTAGAAAGATAATATTCACCGCGTTATTAGCAATATACGAGCACAGTTAGTTATAGCAAGTTATAACTGAACCTGCAGATTAAACCACACCCGATGCTTTGAATCTTTTTCAAAAAGAAATAACAAGAAATTCACTTTATAATAAAGTAATTTTAATGTGTCTTGTATTAATGATAATTGTAATCCATTTTAACGTTCTATGATCCTAAAAATACTTCATACAAATTAACAAATTATGAAATTATTAATATAAAGATGTACACTTGATATTACACTTCAGTTATTAAAGCATTGCTATTGATAAAGATTGAAGAACTATCACTAAATACCAAGCTGGGCACCAGACAGGTATTTCCGGTAAGACTTGAGTTCTTGGCGTCGGCAATTGATATTTCACACTAAAATTCTAAAAGGGTGGTCCATTTAATGAGCCTCTTAAATTGCACCAAAGAAAGCTGCCATTTCCCGTGTATTCTTATTGATATTTATGACTTATTGATGTAGTAAGTAAGAAAAATATTGAAATTAATAAATCAGACAGACTGTTTCAATAAAGACTTAAATAAAACATTGATTGATGTTTACAATTCATTATGTAAGGCCAAACTCTTATGCAAATCTATTAGTTTGATAAAGACTGATACTTTATCTTAAAAACTTCAACTAATACTTCATTTCGCAACCATTTTATTACTCTCAGTTTGACTCTGTCGGAACTGCTTGCCTATTATCAATACCTTTTTGAGTATTCTCAAATTCTTTTTGAGCATTCCAGCTCAAATATATGGGTCCGACGAATTAACTTAATTCTCAATTAAAAATATAATATTATTCCATTTCCATTTTTGTATGTTTTATTTTTTAAGCTACTAGTTTCAATTAAAGTCCTTGCGCGTTCTGTTATTTTCACGACTAGTATCGTTTCCTCAAAATGTATCCTAGACTAAGATATTGAAGATGATTACTTATTATATAAATGGTATGGTAGTATATCATAGTATGCTTACATTATATTAGGTATTAAATATGATATTACTTACATTAGATATGCCTAGTATAATATTAATTTACAAATTAATTTTATCATTATTGTTCTGTTGTACTTGCAATAATAGACACACAAGGCGAGTACGGGATTAATACATTAGTACATGAGTATCAGAACAAATAGAGATAATTGGTTAAAAAATATTCAAAGGTTCCATCGGTTCAATAAAAAATAAAGCATCTGCATTTACTTTATTTAAAAAAGCTTTCGTAGTTATTGTGCGATTATTTTTAATTATGTCATGGATTAGTTTTTCTTTTCTATGATTAGGTATATGTTTAAGTTATATTTTATTGTCTATATTTATTATGGTATATTATTTGAAAATAGCAATTAACATATTAAAATACGATAAAACATTTGTGAGGTATTATTCCATTTCATAGAAAAATACAGATCCACAGGACATTCAATTATAAAAGTAATTCTACTTCGTTTAAAATGAAATTATTAATTGCATATTAATAGTATTCGGTAATTATTTTTCCTTTTCTTTTTTAAAGTTAGTACGTGAAGGAATATGAACATCTCCATCTCGCTTATACTACCGTTGGAAAATATAAGCACGTATAAAATTAACTCATCCAAGCAATTATCTCCCTTCTTTTCTCTCTCACAATTTATTCAGGAAAGGGTTAGTACATCTTCGTCTGACATCACGAATTGAACAAAGAATCGAACCGTACATTTGACTGAAAATAGTAATTACAATTTTCAGTCGCTAGTTTTTTGATTATCGACTGTTTTGCGACTATCGAGTGTTTCGACTATTTTTAGTCGATAGTTCCCAACGTTAATAAACCCAAACTGGTGTGTTTTTTCGCACTATAACATATTTTATATTTATATAATAAAATATTTTAATTTTCAAATTATCCTTTGTTACCATTGGTTTTTATTTATAAGCTCTCGGTGATTTTAGTTATGTTTTTAAAATCTATTAATAACAAAATAGTTATTCTAGAGCACTAAAATGTCATTCAAATATAATAGTACGACAATCGTAAGTCCATTCAAAAATATCAATGATTTTTGTTCTGATTTCAGAACGTCTCGGTACAACGACACAACGTAAATAAATAAAAGAAATAAACGAGCGCCCAGGCCGGTTCACTCTTTAACTTTCTCGGTTGTACTGTATGCAAATGAGCTCTTGAACCTAAAGTGGTGCCGGCTCAGGTTCCCATTAACATGAACCAATAAAGATAAGTCGCACAAAGGCAGCCCGAGTCTGGAAGAGTCGTCGTCCTATTATTATACAGGCGCCAGACCGAAAACGGTCATCTATTCTTGAATTGGATCTTCGCCGCATGCCATCGACGAACAGGTACTTTGGCGTTAGTGTTTATTGTTCACTTCTTCAGTCAATCTCCGAATCGATTTAGGTATAGTTCTTTTTATGAGACCCGGGGGTCGGTCTGCCGATGATGCCGCATTAAACGGGGCTCGATGACGTGGCCTTTCTCCTAGCACCTAGACAATCTTTTTCACCTTTTCAATTTCGACAATATATAACTGTTTATACAGGCGTTTTTTAATTACTCTCAAGTGCAGTGAAGTGTTTCGAGAAATGCACAATAAAAGTTCAAGAAGTTGCAATTGCACCCACAATAAGAGTCGCAGTTCACCCTCGGTCACTATAATATCTACCCATAAAATACCTTTGACATTACTAGTTCACTGAAAATGAACTTAAAAAACTCTAGATACCGCGATTCTAGAAAACCATAGTGTATAAATTATACTGAGAATAAAACAACTAAACAATTATAAACAATATTTTTTTAATATGGGGCCTTAATAACGAGATGTGTTTGTTGTAATCTATAAATTGTCATTATCAATTTTTATGTTCTGTGATATTTATTGAAAACTGTCGATATATTTAGAAAGAACTATCGATAATTTTTATGGAGGATACTGTATTTTGGGATGCGAATGGAATAATTTTCATTAACTACCTTAAAAAAGGAAGGACTATCAACAGCGGCTATTACATAGCGTTATTGGACCGGTTGAAGGACGAAATCGCCGAAAAGGGCCGCATTTGAAGAAAAAGAAAGTCCTGCTTCACCAAGCCATTGCACCATGGCACAAGCCAATGAAAACGATGGCGAAAATCCACGAATTGGGCTTCGAATTGTTTTCTCATCCTCCGTATTCTCCAGATCTGGTCCCCAGCGACTATTTCCTGTTCATAATAATTATCATAATTACATACAATTTTATTTTAAATATACTGTGGTTTTGCTAGTTTAGTTGTTACAGCTGTCTAATACTTAACATTTATAGAACATTAAAAATTAGTTAACATTTTATGTTTGATCGCTGCAGTAAAGAAACAGCTACCATTTGGAATCTCTTATGTTTTTCACGTTATCGTGAGAAGCTGGATTCAACGCATTAATGATTCATAATATTTGTAACAAAAAGTATTATTACAATTTCTGAACTGGAGAGCTGTATATATAACATTTTATATTATTGTGACTGAATTGAAAAACAAATAAACTATTTAAAGATTATAAATGGGCGTTGGAAAAAGTATTGTTTGTTACATACGATAGAAAAAGACGTCAAAAATTTTTATTACCTTTTTGATTAAATAACATTTTCCAAAGAAGTTTCCCAACAACACAATTTGACATGTGAAGAGGAAGGATAATTCATGCTTAATGTTATTAACTATTTTGCTATTGCTATTTTACTTTTTACCAGTTCCGACACTATCACAAAGTTATATAAGTTAAAAGTTTAAAATGAAAACAATATAGAAGAAAAAGACATCAGCAAGGTTAGGGCCCTAGTTATAACAAAAAATATAATCAAACTCATAAACTGAGAAGTCGAAACTTTTAGGATCAAGGATACAGCAATAGAATATTTTTAAAGCAATAACAAATATCTTAAAGAAGAAATATTTAGCTATTTAGAATATAAATATTATATATATATATATATATATATATATATATATATATATATATATATATATATATATATATATATATACTTATATGTTATATTACTTTAAGTCGTCATAGTAAAATGTCCATTTTCTTAGTTATTTATACGTATACACGAGTGACATTATTATGGACCTTGTTGCTATTTAAATAGATAATATATATAATACTAAGGTTAATAACCATTTTGTTGTATAATATAAGCATATAATTTAAATAAATAGTGATTTCTTAAATATATTATGGTATTAAAGTTCAAAACTAATATGTTTTCTATCAGAAACGTTAGCAGTCATTAGATTTCTTAGATTATCAAAGGCCTCTGGCACACAACTTAACTTGAAAACCTTTATTTCGAATATACCAGCTTTAAATTGATTTCATATTTCAATCAATACAATAAGACTTGGAAGAAAATCGATGGCACTAAAACTTTAGAAAAAGTTTATAAACAAATTATTACAGGTTGGTTTTAATTTTGAATATAACCTTCTTTTAACTTTGTACACGTTTCTAATAAATCGTCCAACAAAGTTTAAATCATCTAAAAAGGAAGTATCAGGATGTCTTTAACTAAAGACATGTACTACTTTATTTAAGTTGTTTAATATATAAGTTTAAGTAAGTTTAATTCCATGTATATGATTATCACCACAACATAACACAAATATGAATGTGTAGATTTTAGTTGTAGAAGATAATGGTGCATCCACATATTGTGACACATTTATATACCGGTGCATGAATTTCTCAGGATTGTCATAGTCGGTCACGCTATTGTTTCCCACTGACACACATTCTGATGCACACATTCCCCACTACAATCAAATGCTCATGTCACCAATTTTTCGTATAAAATTTAAAACACTGTAATTTGCAAGATACTATATATTATTATAGATATTTATAGATATAGATATTTTTCCATATCCAATGCTATATTGTGAATTTTGTCATTTTGAGAATCATTTTGAGAATCGTCACTTCCATTAGATTTGTTTATAGATATGTTCTAGATATGTTCAGTATAAATTTAATTTATTACTACTGTTCTGTTGCATTTACATCAATACACAAGCAAGACAAGCCTGGGATAAATACATCAGAATTTAAGATTAAACCCTTATACACTATACAAGTTAATGTATTTTGGTCAGCTTCAATCGTCTGATTTCCTGCATGTTGTCTAGTAGGTGCTTCTATGTAACTGTGATCTAGCAATATTATTTCATGTTTAAAGTGAAATTCCGTTCGTTGATTGCGTAGCGATAAGTGTTGGTAATGAAAAACTTTGTTTTGGCATGATATTTTAGTTCAACCCTATATTTATACATCATATATCAACCCCATTATATTTTATTATTAAGTTCTTTGATTTTGAGTCTCATCTACTCTATCTTTTGTCTAACCTGATGTAATTATAACACTGTACACCAATATCTACGTTGAAATTCATTTACCCAATTATGATTTGATTATAATTATAATGTGACAGATAAATATTTTGATTTATCTAAGTATAAAGACACACTTTTACTTTGCTTAAAGGTACGTGTGTAGCTACTGTGTCTAACTGGTGACAAAATCGATCTTCATGTTTCAATCCAAATTAAACATTGTAATATAAAAATTATGGCCTCAAAAGGAATCTTGCCTTACGATTAGAAACTTAGACAGTTGTCTAGTAAATAATTGCTCCGCCCTGAGAAGAAAAATTAAGGATTAGTGCATTACCCTCAATCCATTTTACGTAGGACAAACTATCTAATAATAAATTTAAAATGGTACGTTTATCTTGCAGCAAGTTTTGATATTTTGTTAAAATTATTCCAGTAAAATATTTATACAAAATCCTATACAGGGCTCCACAAACTCCCAGCAACTAAATAAGAAACTAGGACATCGGTTAGTCAATGCGCGTCAAAACAAATCATCTCTGCATTCACTGTAAAACTATAATGTTTACCCATTTTTATAATCATGTGTTAGAAACTTGAAGACTGCTCATAACCCCTTGTAATTATTTTCGATGCTACAAACACAACTTTATTGAACGACCCTCGTAGAAACGGAAATAATTCTATATTAAAGATGTTTATAACTGTTACTTTCATATATTGATGTATATAATAAAAACATTATATTATAATATTGTTATTAATTTCTCTGCAGACATTAATGAATCACAGATTTTAATTAATATAATAAATTTAAATTATTGTACAAAACCGATGATAGCTTACTTTCAATAATCCACTCACCAGTCAATCTCTGAATAGATTAGATCCAGTTCTTTTTATAAAACTTGAGAACGTTCTATTAAAGATGCCGCGTAAAACAAGTCTCGAACATGACATCGTCTTTCTTTACAACCCGGTTAACTTTTTTTGGTTTAACATTTGAGGTCAAGCTTTACAGGACAATTTGAATTTCATTCTAGATATTACCGAGGTCTTAGATTAACGATAAACCCGATGTATAAACAAATATAACACGAATTTTGACTGAAAATAGTCCGAAATAGGTTTTCTTTTATATTCGTAGTTAAATTTTTATTTAGTTAAATTTTTATCAACTTTTAATGTCATCAGATTACAAAACAGTGAACCCTATTATATTTTATTTCATCTTTATAAGTACTTTCTCTTACAAAATGCAAATGTCCCAACATATGTTTGTTATATTGGCCTTGATCCATTCGATGTTCTTGATATACTACATACTCTTCTGAGTATGGGGTGATGTTGTTCATTTCTTTAAATTTTAGAAAATCTTGACTACCACAAACTTTTTAATTTGTAGAACAACAAAAGTTTAAATTTAATATTTTGCTTTTGACAGCTTTGGGAAAGAGATTTTTAAAAATACAAATGATTAAGATCTTTTATCTAGTTTCAATGTGTAAGCCCTTGATGTGTAAAGGCAGCATTAGTACACCTTCAAATTCAACAAGGTTTACATTTAACGTTTTGTTTCCCAGCAGAAAATTCAATTATTTATGTCATAAAAATTGAACACAGTGTTGAGCATCTGCTCTATTCCAGAAGCACAGATAACACGATTATTTGAACAAAATTGAAGCTCTATGGTCTTATAATCTCAATGAGCTGCTATAAGTGGCGTCCTTATACGTCAAAACTTCGAGCAAAATTTCGACATTTTCGTAGTTTTCATTTTGTTCCAACAAATATGTTCGTTGGCAAAAAACGCTGATCTGTTGCTTTGACATCAGTAAGCAAATTCCACTGCTTCAAAAGAGAACATAGAAGGTCTGCCTTATTCTTTGGCAAATTCAAATTTCTTATCATTAAAATCTTCTGGGATAAGAAAACGGGTTTCGCTGACTCCTGTAACATTAAAAATTTTCATCAATATTTTTATTTCAAATCTGATATAAGCTTGTTTAAAATAATCTTTAAAAGGTTCAAGTACTACAAGTTATAGGTTATGTGAGACTGAAGCAGAACATGAAGAGGTTAGGACACTCAAAGGGAATTTTTTTCCATTTTCAAGCCGTTCTCGATAATAATGCAACCTTTGCCTATTATCTCGCCGATTATAAACTACATTTTATAAAGTCGCCACTTATCTTTCGTAAAAGAAAATAGTTTAAACTAAATGAATATTTTTGTATACATTGTTATACCCATGAACTATTAAAATTACTAGTACCTAGAATAGACTTCCTGTGTATTTGAGAAAGTATTCAGTGAGAATAGTAGTGGATTTGTGGTATAAACGTTACATTTCAAGATGTAAGGGTACCAAAGATAGGCTAACGTTGATGAAAGTACCTACTGCCGCGAGTTAGTGGAATCTGAGAACATCGAATTTAAAAATGCTTGCACTAGAAAAAATCGTATCTTAACTTAGTCTATTGCAATCTGAGCAGAACTTTGCAGTGTAAACTTTCTAACCACCAACGGCTGTTTCAAATAATTCAGTTTGTCAACCATGGACTATCGGAATTTGAGCGCTCGGAAATTTAGAAAACCATTTCACACAGGCCATAGAAATTTAAATTAAAAATAACACAGTTAAGATCATCAAGCGCAACCTAGCAGACGAAGAACTCAATTGATAATGGATATAGCCTTGCCTTAGATTCTAACAAATCGAAATGTTTGACGAAATGGCTTACTCCGTCAGTTGATGATTTTTTATAATTGATGGTTCGAAATATTATATTTATTTCGTTTCTTCGTTTACATTAGAATAAAATTGGATAGATAGTATCGTCTGTACCGTCAAATCAACAAGTCTTTCTTAAAATTAATAAAAGGTATAAATATGTCCTAATAAAATGAGAGGTAAACAAACTTCTCACAAACTTCTGTAGCAAATATCCAGCGAGCCATCTAGCAAGCGATATATAGAGCGATCTGCACAATAGAAGATCATCTAATGTCAAAATGGTTGCGATCAATCATAAAAAATGGCACTACTTGATGAAGACTATTTAAAGTTCTGCGATACAAAGAACAGCGTAATGGTTGAGAAGTAGTCACACTCAGCGAGCACTTGCTACAAATTGATGTTAATAAAGAGCTAGTTTTCAAATTTTCAAAAGTAGCTGCAGTTCCATTCATCAGCTTACCTTTAGTAACTTTAGAACTTGAGTTGTTGATTTTTTTCTAAAAATTCAGTAGTATAGCCATAAAGATGTTTTCTACGACTTCGAATGTTATAAATTTTAATAACTGACGAGCCCTTTATAGTTTCCAATTTTTGATGTTCATCTACTCTAAACATTATTAAAGAGACTTTAGAGAGATCAGATCAGAAGACATCAACATCAATAAACAGTCTATATCTAAATAAAAAAACTGTTGAAGTTTTTTTTTATGTAGTGAAACCCCCTGGTGGCTTAATCCACCTAATTAACGGTTATATAGCCGAGTAATGTATTTTACTTTCATTAGAAAGCATATTTACCAGTTACGTTTAGTTCTTGTTTCTTTCGGTATACTGTTTCCCTGTAAAGTAATTTTGATATCACTGATTTTCTCCTTGGTTTGTTCTGCTAATACCTGTATACAAATTTCTTGATTAAACTAGATTTAATCACTATAATCTCCCAAATGCATTGGATATATCGGCAAAACAGTTAGTATTCTTTCTATACTCACATATTCTAAACTAATGCTCATGTATATTCTGAACAGTTAGACTCATATCTGTGCACATAAATGTTTCACACTCTATAATAAGATTTCCTACAGTTATCCTATATTTATTATATACCCACCTTTAACTGTTATCATTCTGTCTTGAAAATTGTCAGCATTGAATCATAATTCCATATTCAGAAAGTTTCATTCAAGTGAATAAGCCATTATTTTTAAATTTCTCTAACATTTGTTCACAATTCCATTATTTGCCTATTTTTTCTTCGACAGTCTGATCGAGTTCATCCAAACCGAAGGTGTTATTAACCATTCCTGTTTCCAGCATGAAGAACAATATATCTATAATAAACTATTAATAAATGTTCTGACTATTAAATCCTAATCAATTGTTATTACAATGTTTATCTTATTCCATCAACTTTTGCTGTTTTAACACCATTTTTACTAACATCTTGCCATGAGCGATCCAATGTCCCATTCTGAAATCTCATCTAAATACACACATTGAAATAATAAGTATTCCTTGATTTTATTATATTATTTTAAAAGAAATGTCTGAAAGTTCCATTAGACCTGTTCGTGGGTTAATTTTACACCTTTTACATCTTATATTACCCAACAGTGTATGAAGGGATGTTCTACATCCAACTGCTGCAACATTCAAGAGATGCATATCTCCAACCTATGTATGGATACTTTTCAAACTAACAGTTTCCTCTGAAACAATTTTATTAAATTACGTTTATATTGAAAAACTACTCACTGTTTTTATACATTTCATATATTTGATTTGTGATATAGCTAACATCATCCACTTCGTATGACGGTTTCTTTTAGGTGAATCCAAGATTAGATTTTTAATTTTTTGAGATATTTCTGTGACCGTACCCATACTAATATTCAGTAATAAAAACCGCAGTAATTTAGTATTCAACAGTAAAAATCGTTACCTCTCTAACAAATTTTACTGTCAAGACGGGCCTCCATCATCTATTATTAAATTTATATTTAATATTACCTATAGTCAGTTTTCAATTATTTTCAACGCCCATTATAATTTTTATTATTAGAATATACATAAATGTAACCCAGAAAATCTGGCTATACTACACAGTTAACTTAATTCTAATTGAGTTCATTACATCTAAGGTTTGGAAGTCCGTTCAAAGTCCGTAAATAGCACGTAGTGTCGAGTGAAGCAAAAAAATCCTGCAAAAACATACCACACAGCGATCATAAGATTTTATTTCGGAGAGAGGGGAGGTGGTTGTTAAGGACGGTATAGCGTACATCCGAGGGGGCCATGACGTCAATGGCGTTCCGGCCAACTCCGTTCTGCTGTTCGTGAATGGCGCTCGGTGACGTCAAGGTCTGCTATATCGCGTAAATTTCATTTCTCATCGTTCAGCATTGGCGATATATTTTCGGAAATGTGTCATAAATATGGACGCAGGACGATTCGTATTTGTTTTTGTTCATGGAAAATATTTATGCCGGCGATATTTTCCCAGCTATTAACGGAAAAGGCGACTCTGTTTTATGATTGTGGCGATCCTACTTTGTATATACACCTGCTTCGATTTTATTGCCCATTGTCTATTTAATGAATCAAATATATTTGAAGGCGTTTATTTTATTTCTCAGAAGCGTGCATGCAACCGTCAAGCTACAATAGAAAGAGTGATAAAATAATAATTATTTATTTTAAATATATTCAACGGTATTGGCATTAATGTGTTTTATACCCAACTATTTCTCCTTTAATCCTAATATAAACGTAATCCTTCTAATCGTAACATTTGCTTTCATCAATATTTCAAACCTCAAAAAGCCAATAATTACACGATGGCAAATCTAGTAAGGTAAGGCAGTATCCTAAAACTCTTTTTTTTTGTTAGATAAATTTCGGTAGTTACACTATCTGCACTTTATTCAACATAGTAAGCAAATACTGAAAATATCCATAGTAGAACAGTAGAGCATAGTACAGGATTTTAGTTGGAATAGTTCATACTTGTTGAATGTAAATTTTATCAAGGTATCCAAAAAAGTATAGTCGCAAGAATATTTCTATGTTTTGGTAAATGAGGATTTTGTAGCTAGTAGTTCTAAAAATAATTTTTTAATTAATTAATACATCAAATATGTAATGTAATACTATTGTTCTGTTGAACCCTAAAATTAAATTAAACCATTTAAATTGAAAATTAGTAATCTAAAGAGTTGCTGTGATTTATTAAATATTTTTCACGTTTTAGGGCAAATCTTGGATAACTTCGTAGATTAATACGATTTAAAGGTCAGCAAGTAGTTCATTGTTGATTATGTAGCGATAAGCATTAACAACTAATCGACGAACATTGTTTTGGCAGCTTTGGTTTATTAGTCGGTTTTATGTTTTAGTGCAACCCTATATTTGTATCCCGCTTTTGCACCCCAGCCCAAATAGGCTTTATTATTATCTGATATATCAATATTTTTGACCTTAGGTCCAGTTAGGATTGTCTTCCAAGTAACCAGTACAATTCTTTGATTTTGATTCTGATCTGCTTAGATTCTTGTCTCCCGTGATATTTCCAATTTACCTATGGAGAAGAATGCTAAATTATTTTTCTAATTCTACTTGAGATATTGGGCAATTGGCCAAGTATTGTCATTTCACTGCAACGCAAAATTAACACAGATAGATATGATTCCAGAAATTTACAATGGCTGGCTAATCATGTTGTACTCCCTGCTCGTGTGAAGTACTCCCAAATAGCATGCCCGGTGCCTATAAGACACCCAGGAATATAGCAGGGAAGTATTTATTTTCTTCAAAGGCCTTTTTAATAACCACTGTTACTCTATGCACTTGCTCAATTGTCGAGTGGTGATTTCCAAATCCAAACTGAAAATTTTGGATAAAAACAAATCTACATGCGCACGTTTATTTATTACTCCATATTTTTGTTTTGCCATTATATGAATTTTCCCATTCATTTCATCAATTCGGCTTTATTAGCAAATGAAAACATAAAAACACCAATAACACTTAGTATGCTCAAACATCCAATATATTTAAAGTTTTTCTAACCCACATTTACAGAAGACACTGTGACACTTTGAGTTAGACTTTTTTAGATTTAAATGTCTATTGATATTATTGTTAGTAGTGACATAAATCACACTATTGATAGCGTAACCAATCCCTACAGATCATGTTAACAATTGTTAACTCATATTAACACCATGTTAATAGTAAATGGTGATATAAATTTACTTTTCTTATCAGAATCTATAACATGTTATTGCTCTAGCAATACGCAAGACACTTTCTGCAAGCACAATGACATAGACTTCGCTTTATTTCCTTGCTGTATAAGTACTGATTTCTTATGTAAAATTTAAGAACTTTGAAATTGAACTATATACATCTTTCAAAGTACCATCTACTTTACCTTCTTTTGATAGAGTTTTTACGATTATCAGTTGGTTCTTAAATGATATTTTAAACTATAAGTTCTGCAATCTATTGACTTTCTATTTCATGTTTATAGTTACTGCAACACTTAAATTTTGTTTTGTGGTATATATCATTATCCAATTTAGCAAAAAATTTGTTTGAACATTGTTTGTAACTTTATTTCGCAGATAAAAACAACAAGGAAATATATCATTTGTCCAATATTTGATTCTTTTTTGTACTACTAAAGTGTATTTAACCTGGACGTAGGGCTTAATGTAGAACGTAACCACGGTTGGGATTACCACTCGGCTAAAGAGTTAACAATTGGTCCTTGGCTTGGTTACTGGCTTAGATTGGATGATTGTTCAAATATAAATTTAGGCAATTATCGTTAATTATAATTAAATTAACGATGATATTTTTATTTATTATATTTTTAATAAATATTATATTTCAGTGATATTAAAAATTAAAATCTGAATAAAACTTGTTCGATAAGTACTATTATGAAGTAATAAATTACTATAAATAAAAAAACTAGAGATTTTTACAGTAAAGTCTCTCAAGTCCCATCAACTTGTTTACACTAATATTGATGTGTACTCTAATAATAATACTTACATACCACACATCACACCAAATTACAATTACTCAAAGGGTTTAGTCCTCTTGAATCATCTTGTTCGGTCGATTTGCCTGGACATTGAAATTGCGAAAAAGCTTTTGTTCATGACTCTGGGCCACGTCTTGGTTACTGGTGTCTATTTCCAAATCCTTATGAAGACCACTATTATTGAAGTACTTGGGTTATTAACAGCATTCCTCAATACTTTGTTCTGAAACCACAGAATTATGTCCAGATGGCTCTTTTTGATGCAACCCTATATTTAGATAATATAAGTCCATGTAGACTTAGAATTTGCCTATATAGTATTAGTTTAACGGCTATTTACTACGAAGAAATTCTTCCAAAAAGCCAATACATTTTTATAAATTCAATATCATCTCTTTAATATCTTCTTTTTGTTTTTTGTGTCGTCTTGAGTGCTTAACGTCCAATATTATTACTAAATACTTTGTTGTGATTCCATATTATACTTGTATATTATTCATTCTGACAGGAATCTTATTTGTAAAAGTCACATACACAAATTTGGTTTCATTCAAACTGATTCCCAATTATTTGGTCCAATTGTTAATTTAATTTACTGACATTTGTAATATCATTGCTGCCTCTTCCTGATATTTATCGATCATTATAGCAGTACCGTCAATAAAATTATTATATTATATTATAATTCCGAAACACTACCAACGTATATCAGATAAATAACCTGTCCCAGCACACTACCCTATAGGACTATCCTGTTTATTTTCTAATAGATATTATCATGTCGAAATATAAGATTTTTACAATTTTGGAAACTATCTGGACATCATGTTCCTTAATTTAAAATTCATCTATGTAACACTTCATCAAAATCCTCCGCTATAAGTAAAAAAAATTAAACTACTCTTCTTTCTTGAAATATTTCATGATATACTACGATATTCCAATTTTATAAATTTAATCTACATTTCAGGGTTTTTCTATAAAGCCAAATCGATTCGCTGGGATTATGTTGTTATTATCTATCTAAGTGGTTTCAGCACAATATAATCTTCCCTTTCAAATTTCTTAAATGGTAAAATATTTTAATAATGACAGCCAAAGTTAGTTGTTATAAAAGTTATTATAGTTACTATAAAAATAATTTTGAAAATGTTAATCTTAAAAAAATAGTTCTAAATTGAAATTTTTTTAAATAATAATGGTTATTCTGCATTCACCTAAGATAACTTTCTATTTTACATAACTAAAACAACACTTCAGCACACTTGACCTAAAATAAAAGATTTCGCCCTAAATATAATATTGGATAATAATTGGACAATACGCAGGAAATCAAAACATTGAAGAGAACCAAACCACATGAACTTATATAGTGTTTAATAATGTTTTTATAAGTGTTTAATCTTAACTTTTACAAATGCATGCATCAGTATCAGTATGTATTTGTATATTGATGGAAATACAACAAAACAAGAGTCATAAATTAATTGTATAAAATAAAATTATACTACATATTTTTTATAACATCTTTATTAGATACGCTTAGTACAATCTTAATTATTATTATTATTACAATTAATTTATTACTACTTTTCCTATGTGCTTGGATTAATTAACAAGCAAGACGAGTGCGAGAAAATACATCAGTATGTATTCCTCAATTGTAAAATTATAATTATTTATTAATTATTAACTTATAGCTATAGTTTACACTAATAATACACACTAAATGTTTACACAAGTTCGTATGGTTTTGTTCGTTTCAATCTCCTGACATCCTGTGCGCTGTCCAGCAGTTGTATTGCTTCCACGTTAGAATGTTTTAGTAATCTTCTTTCGTGTTTCAAGGCGAAATCCTGCACAACTTCGCAAATCCATTTGATTTTCAGGTCATCGTGCAGTTCTTCATTGGTTACATAGCGATAGGCATTGGTAATCAATCGAAGAATCTTGTTTTGACAGAGCTGTATGACTAACTGATTTGGATTTTTACTGCAACCCCATATTTGCACCCCATAGGTCCAAATTGGCTTTATAATTGTATTATAGATCAATCTCTTTGATTTTAGATCAAGTTGAGAGTATCTTCCGGCTAACCATTATAGTTGTTTTATTTTGGTTCTAATGTGTTTTGCTTTTTGTCTAACGTGATGCTTCCAATTTAATCTACCGTCAAGATGGATTCCAAGGTATTTTGCTGATTCTACTTGAGGAATCGGGCATCCATTAAGTGATATAATTAAGTTTTTATTATTTCGCCTTAATGCAAAATTAACGTGGACAGATTTGGAGCTATTAAGTTGAATTTTCCAATCTTTTGTCCATTTGTAGATTTTGTTGACTGCCACTTGCACTTTTTCTATTGCCCTAGGCAGAGATATACCTTTTGCCATAATAACTGTGTCACCAGCAAAGGTATTCTACTAAATATATCAAATATAAGAAAAAACATTTTTAGCTGTACTACTTTTACATTTTATTTTCTATGAATAAATCCGATAACATCAATAAAATAGAATATTCAAGTTCAAAAATAATAAAAATGTGCTTTAAATAAATGTTTATATAAAAACATCACTGCGAATATCTAATTCATCAGCTTACCGATCACCTTAAACAAAAATATCGTAGAAAACAAGTCCAACCTTAATTCAGTTTTCTCCAATTCTCACCCGAAAACAAGTTATCAATTAACATTCACGTCTACCAGAAATCCTATTTTACATAAGCGAAAAAAAAACGGCTCTATAATTACGCCGGACTAATTATAGCCATCGAAAAATAGATAATCGACGAGAAATTTCATCTCACACAAGCGTATATCCGTGCTCCTCTTCCATCTGTTCAACGTCTGCGTGGGATTTCAAACTATTCCAGGCATTCTAAATCGAACCTACTATCAATTACTATTTTAAGTAGCCCGAATTCTATTTAAAGCCGAACGGTTTATTTTATTGAAAGCACATGATCGGTGAAAAAAAATGTATCCTGTGGGTGTGTATCCAAAATGTTTTCATTCATTTTAAAAATAAACGTTCAATGGAATTCTTGGTGTTTGGCTAAAGCGGCTTTTATGTTTGGAGTTGTTTTCGTGGATAACTATGAGCAATAACCACGAAAATGTTATAGCAGATGTACGAAAATAGACTTCATGTCGGCATTGACAACAACTAAATATCTAAACCACAGAAGTGCATGTTCCACTATAGTAGTTTACTTAAAATATATTAGCTACATTATTCATATTTCTAATACAAAATGAATTCTACATCAGAGTCTCTCAAGTCCCATCAACTTGTTTACACTAATATTGATGTGTACTCTAATAATAATACTTACATACCACACATCACACCAAATTACAATAACTCAAAGGGTTTAGTCCTCTTGAATCATCTTGTTCGGTCGATTTGCCTGGACATTGAAATTGCGAAAAAGCTTTTGTTCATGACTCTGGGCCACGTCTTGGTTACTGGTGTCTATTTCCAAATCCTTATGAAGACCACTATTATTGAAGTACTATGGGTTATTAACAGCATTCCTCAATACTTTGTTCTGAAACCACAGAATTATGTCCAGATGGCTCTTTTTGATGCAACCCTATATTTAGATAATATAAGTCCATGTAGACTTAGAATTTGCCTATATAGTATTAGTTTAACGGCTATTTACTACGAAGAAATCGGTGAAAAAAAATGTATCCTGTGGGTGTGTATCCGAAATGTTTTCATTCATTTTAAAAATAAACGTTCAATGGAATTCTTGGTGTTTGGCTAAAGCGGCTTTTATGTTTGGAGTTGTTTTCGTGGATAACTATGAGCAATAACCACGAAAATGTTATAGCAGATGTACGAAAATAGACTTCATGTCAGCATTGACAACAACTAAATATCTAAACCACAGAAGTGCATGTTCCACCATAGTAGTTTACTTAAAATAGATTAGCTACATTATTCATATTTCTAATACGAAATGAATTCTACATCAGAAGGAGGATACATTATTTTGGGGCTGTCCAGGGGTCGAAGTGTATGCGATATTGATCAGTACTATTGATAATTGGAAGAACTATGTTTGATAAATAAGGCAAATAGGGGACGGGAAGATAGAGACTTTCCATGTAACAAATTGTCAAGCAAGTTGTATTTTTACCAAATTAAAACTTTTGTATATTTGAGCAAATCAACGATAAAAAAGCTGAATTGTTCGCACAATACTTAGCTAACATATTTCAACCAAATGATATAGAATCTACAATGGATACATCTCCTTTTTATCAACCCGATGTAGATCTAAATCTAATTTCTCCATTGGATCGGGTTTGGTATTTGGGATTAATCTGTAAGATGAGCAATTCGTTACCGCGTAACTATTGTCAATTGCTGGAGTTATATCTTTTCGGAAGAAAATTTAGTCTCCCACTAAATGGCGTTCTCGACATTTAAAACTATTTCGGCCGGAATTCCACAGGGTAGCGACATCCCAATAACAAAAGAAACACTTGGAACCTTTGCTGACGACACAATTATTATGGCAAACGACATAGATCCGCCTAGTGCAGTAGAAAAATAACAAAATGGCAAAGATTTGAAAATTCAACTTAATAGCTCCAAATCTGTTCACGTTAATTTTGCATTGCGGCAAAATAATAACTAAACTTAATTATAGCGCTCAATGGATGCCCGATTCCTCAAGCAGAATCAGCTAAATATCTCGGCATCCATCTTTGCGGTAGACTAAATTGGAAACATCATGTTAGACCAAAAGCAAAACACATTAGAACCAAAATAAAACAGCTATTCGGAAGATTCTCTCAACTTGATCTAAAATCAAAGAGATTGATTTATCAGAAAATCATAAAACCAATTTGCATAGGTCCAAATATGGGGCTGCACTAAAAATTCCAATCAACTAGTCATGCAACGCTGTTAAAACAAAATTCTTCCACTAATTACCAATGCCTCTCGCTACGTAACCAACGAAGGACTGCACGGTGACCTGGAAATCAAATGGATTTATGAAGTTATCCAAGATTTCGCTTTAAAATACGAAAGAAGATTACAAAATCATACTAACGTGGAAGCAATACAACTACTGGACAATGCACACAATATCAGAAGATTGAAGCGAACCAAACCATACGAACTTATATAAAGTGTATACCTTTAGTGTAAACTATAGCTTAAGTTATTATAATGTTATAACTGAGCAATACATATTGATGTATTTATCTCGCACTCGTCTTGCTTGTGAATTAATCCAAGTATAAATGAAATCTAGTAATACATTAATTTATAATTAGGATTGTACTAAGCATATTTAATAAATATGTTATCAAAACAAATATATTTGAGATAATAATACACAGTAGACGTTGAGTTTAATATTACCATCACAAACTTACGAAAAACTTGCCGATAACGCAAAAATATAAGAAACAATCAGGACTTATTGACGACCTACGTTCTAACTTGTTCAGTTCTGTTCGTCTACTTTATTCAAAATATTCTAATTTGTCTCTTTGCTCAGTTTAGTTTCACAGAACTATCCAAAATGTCTTTGATGTTTTTACGCCTGTTGATTTGTTATTTTAGTTTAAGTAATACCCAACTATAATAATGAACTTAATACTCCATAAATTTAGTGTTTCAAATACATTCAACAACATACAACGTAATGATGAAAAACTTTTAAAATAATTGCTGTGTCATTTCCACATTTGATATACTGAGTTCGAAAATAATAATTCAAAAACATATTACCCACGAGTTTCTCATAATGTAATATTTTACTATCAAAAACAAATATATAAAAATTATAAATAATAAAAATAAAATATATATATTATTAAAAATATATATTATTATAATATAATATATATATTATTAAAAATATATATTATTATAATATAATATATATATTATAAAAATATAATAAAAAAATTATATTAATTAAATATTAAAACTTAAAATATATATATTATTATGTTAGTATTATTATGTATTATAACATAATTTTATATAATAAAATGTTTATATTTCATTATATCTTACTCATACAGTCTATATGAAGGAAACGACAAAAAAATAACACAGCACATATGATTTAAAAGTTATATCATTGCACCTTGATCAATAAAAAAGTATACAGATAGATGAAAAGACAATAACTAGTAAGAAAAAATTTGACATAAAGATGAAAATTTTACATAAAACTTTAGTAAACCCTAAAATAATATTTTACCATTTATACTATCTTAAGACAGAGTTGCTTCGAAAAATATATAACTGAATTAAGCCCAGAGGCAGAGAAAGATTACGCACTATGGAAAGCAATTCGGAGATTTAAAAGACCAATTAATATCGCCAATTAAAAATTACCAAATTGAATGGTTTCAACGCAATCATGAAAAAGCCAAATTATTTGCAGAATATTTAGCTAACATATTCCAACCGATTGATAAGAACCTACAATGGACATAAATCTGCAATTTATGATACTTCACCTGGGTTATTAAAAGATATGCCACGAAAAACAATAATCATGTTGACATATGTATGCAATACCTGTTCGAGACTGAATCATGTTCCGAAATACCTTGCTGGAATAATTATTCTTAAAAAACCGGACAAACCGGGATAACAAGTTGGGTCTTACACCCTATTTCATTGCTACCTGCCATATTAACATTATTTGATAAACTACTGCTAAAACATATTAAATTATTTATAGAAATACCAGATCTCCAGTTTGGATGTCAAAATCACCTCTCGACAATTGACCAGGCGCACAGAATAATAGCAGTTGTTGAAAAGGTATTCATTCAAAGAAAAGAAATACTGCCCTGCAATATTCTTCGACGTCTCACAAGCTTTTGACCGAGTATAACATTTGGGATTAATAATATATAAATAAATAATAACAAAATGAGAAAATTGCTATAGCAGAGTTACTGTCAACTGCTGGAGTCAAATATTTTCGACAGAAAATGTGGAGTCCCCCATGAAGGAGCATTCTTTCCGGAGAAAAATAACACTCAAACATATTTCGGCTGGAGTTCCAGAGTAGTGCCTAGGGACCATTCCTATATCTGTTCTATACTGCTGGTATCCCAACAACAAAAGAAACAATACTTGGAAAATTTTCCGACGATACATTTGTCATGGCAAAAGATGTATATCTGTCTTAGGCTGTAGAAAATGTACAATTAGCTGTCAACAAGATCCACAAATGGACTAGAGACTAGAGAATTAATAGCTCCAAATCTGTCCATGTCAATTGTGATTCCTCAAACGGAATCAGTTAAATACCTCGGAATATATCTCGATGGTAGGTTAAACGAGAAACATCATGTTAGACAAAAAGCAGATTAGACTCAAACTCAAGTAAGTGTACAGATTAGTCGGAAGATACTCTCAACTTGACCTAAAATCAAAGAGATTGGTTTGTCAGTCAATCGTAAAGCCAATTTGGACACCATGCAAATATGGGGTTGCACAACGTATCCAAAATAAAGTTCTACGATTAATTACCGGTGCTTATCGATCAAGTGGATATACGAAGTGATCCAAGATTTCGCATTGAAACATGAAATAAGGTTGCTAAAACACACCAACGTGGAAGAAATACAGCTACTGGACAACACGCAGAAAACCAGAAGATTGAAATGTATCAAACCACACGAACGTGTATAAATGTATTCCTAATTTTAGCTTTAGTAATTTGGGAACTACATACTGATGTATTAATTCTGTACTCGCCTTGCTGTGTATTAATTAGCAAGTACAACATAACAGCAGCAATAAATTAATTTTTAAATTAAGATTGTACTAAACATATCTAGTGTAAGATGTAGTGAATAAAAAATATACTACCATAATAATAACTTCTACCAAGTTGGAATTAACGGAATAATTTGTAAAAGGCTTTCCTACAAAGAACCTGAAACCTTTCTAGCCTTCAGCAACTATAAAGTTATCATAAATGGTATAAAAAGACATATAAAAATTAAGAAAAGCTCAAAAAAACGAATTGTCTGATGAACTTCAAAGTCAATTTCTTTTGCATTTATCTTGAGTTTTATTTTAAACTTCACATCACGGAGTACAACAAAATACATGAAATCGTAGAAAAAGTATACATAGAAAAGGACGCGGAAATAAAAATAATAAGCACCTAATATTCGCATTATAATAATTTAATTAATGTGAGTAAAATTTATTAAATTATCGGTCACGAAGCAACAGTACTATTAGAGCAATGTAGGCCAGTCTATTTTTCCCCACTAATTGCTCATCGTGTAGATGCAAACGCTCACACATAGGCTCAAACAGTGGATTTTATCCCAAAATATCGAATTGATGATCATCCGTTCTATAGTCTTTATTTGATACCCATGTATCTCTTGGTGCCCGAACATTACCACGGTACCCACATTTTAACACCTACGGAAGCTTCGTTCGTTCGAAGATTCGTTCAAAATGCACATTTTCGAACTACTTTGATCTGCGAGGAAATGCCAGAAATATCCTCGTCTACTATATCCTTACACTTAATAAATACTTACACTATATCATCATCAAATATATACCGTCAAATAACAGCAGACTCATAAACGATTCCAATACGGTCATCTCAAAATAAACAGCAAAAAATCACTAATTCGTAGTACATGACTTTTGCAGTTATGTTGTTTACATAACTATATAGTAAGTAAATAAAAATTGACTTCGCCTAAAAGGATATCTTCTTAGCCAAGATTCCCAACATTATTAAGGAGAAAAGCGATTCATATCTTACAGCATAGGATCGACATTAACATTAACATCATTAAGGGCTGTAGTATCGCTAATGTTGAAATAACATGAACTACAAAAATGCACCACAAATGTCACACCAAATATTGAATTAGTGTCCTATTCATGACCTAGTTTTTATATCACTGAAATATTCCTACTATTAGTAAAGCCACAGAATTATATTTTATTCACTGTTTATGGTAATGTCCATAATGTCAAGTGCTTATTTTGCGAGAAGTTCGTTGTCAATAATCATACCTACTATTTAAACATATATTTGTTGTTTACACAATATTTTAGCCTTTTATTATTTTGCTTACATTTGATTATTTCTACTGATTACACATACAGACCAGACGATTTCCTAACACATGAATAAGCTATAAATAGCTGTTCATATGAGCCACATGCATTTTCTAAACTTAATTCACACATTTATTGTTATATACTTGCGCATTGTTGATGATCATTGCAAACATAAATAAGTACAGGAAACTGTAATAAGACACCTTAGCATCTAAATATTTGTTTTAAATGTATAGTTACGATTACTTTTTTTACTAAAATTGTAGTAACGTTCCAAAGCCGTGATGGATTGCCATATCGCAGAATTTTTTAATACCTAAAATTGCGAGGGCATACCCGTAGAGAAATAGAGATTTAACTTTAAAGGAAATTTTGGTTTTATTCGATATGCTAAGAGCCGCGATAGGATCGGATTGGTTCACTTCGTTCTATGATTTGTTTATTTATTTTGTACGCCATTTTCAGTGTGCATTATATAGAGAATAGTGTGGTTAGCTTTTTATAATGTTTATCGATTAAATTACTATTTTATTTTATTAGTATATACAAGTCGGTAGTTGAAATGCATCATCGTTTTCTGTTAAAAAAGTACACGGGGATTTTTAAGAAATGGGTAGAAAACATTAAACATTTTAAACTGATTGGGTTAAATATGAAACAGACATTTTTGTGATATATTTAAACTTTCCTTTAAGTACTTATGAACAATTTAATGATGGTGAAAATAATACCACGAGCCCAGAATATGTACAAATGGAAGTGAATCAAAATCAAAATGATATAGAAGGTAAATTGAAGGAGTCAGTCACATTTCTGTTCATAATTGTTACCATTAATTTCTAAACTGTCTTACTATATTTGTAGTGCCTATTTACATCCTTCCAGGGCCACAACCAGGGTGTTCGAAGCAAACGTCATCAACATTTGAACAGACTCCTGAAGGTAATAATAAAGTTTGTATTAATTCAGCCAGTAACCCCCCTTCATTCTTACCGTTAATTACTTGACTCTATAACTTCAGTTCCAGATGTTCCTATAAGAGCAAACAAAGTTTTACATTGTACCGTAGTATGCATGCCGGGTTATTTAGTACAACTTTTGAAAATAGAAATTAAGTGTGATTTTTGTTTACATACGATTGAATTACAATGAATAAATCAGTAGACCCACAAATTGATTTTACAGAGGCAAGACAATATCTTGTGCCCCAGACTCCAACGAAATTATTTTTTATACTATCAGTAGGTGTTTGAGAGGTCTGTATTTTATTCAGCGATTTTACCACGTCGATAATATAACAAAATATTTGCCAAATATTTAAAAAAAAGTAAATTTAAAGCCCTTCAATGATACATTCCATATTGATCTGTCAGATAAAATATTAAAAGGTGTGCTATATGCTTTTGAGTAAAACAAGTGAACAGAATATTAAGAGGGAAAGACTCAAAGTTTGCTTTCAGTATAAGAAAATAAAAAGACAGAACTCTGATAGATCCTATTAAATTGATGGCACTAAACAAATATGAAAAAAGAAAAAGTCGGAAGAGATAATTTTGATTTGCAATGCATGTTTTTTACTTATGATTTTGTATATATGTATATAATATTTATATTTTATAGATATATTTATTTTTATATTATATTTATATTTTGTAGATAAATTTCCATTATATATTTATATTTGTTGTTATCGATTATATTTATATTTATTTATTTTTACAGATTATATTTATATTTACATATTATATTTATATTTAATTGAATTTTATTTAATAAATTTATTTGAGAAAAAAATTGTTTTTTTTTAAATTTCATTGATCAATTAAACATGACGTCAAGGCTGTCACGTGCCAAACATTACTAAAGAGCCAATCAATAGTCTCCACAGTAAAATATTTTTCTTACAGGTGGCTATAATGGAGATTTAAATTTACCAATCAAATTACTTGAATGGCCACTTATAACGCCCTCTGGATGTTGGACAAAGCAAAACTTTGCGCCAAAGTCCCCTATTGAGTTGCACCTCTATTACTCTATGGACATACCTGACTAATAAAGTAAATTCAAACATTCACTTGAAAATTTTACAACTTCGTTTTGATCCATTACATAATTAATATAAGATGTTGGCTCTTTTGATATCATGTTTTGAATATTGATATAATTATATTATAATAGCATCGTTGTTTTTAACTATTAATATAACACGTTCACTGAGCTATTGGTAATTTTTGTAGCTCTGTTCGATATTTTGGAAAAGTTTATGAATCAGTTCTCTAATCAGTATTCTAATTACAATTAAAAAAATATATTATGAAATATTTAGCGAATTTTTTACTTAGAGAAATTAAGTGGGAAATCGTGCAATTGTTGCCTTAAAAATTTTTTTTTTCGTTTTAATTTCAGCTCTATGTGGAGTGATTTTATATGTTCCCCTAAACATTTTTGAACACCCTCAGGAATTTTACAAGAATTATCGAGTTCATTTAAGATCCAGGCCGTTGTTTACAAAGCAGATATTGTCTCTTGACTGTTTTGAAACATGGTACATGCAATCATGCGTAAAGTTAAAAACTGCCATGGCGTCCCGTATAAAGCTACAAACTTCTTGACCCACCTAATTTTTGATGATGGTAGCGTTATATTTGGCTAATACTGGTAATGGTTTTCGATCATTATTAATCAAAATAATAATATCTAACATTGATAATAATAAAATAGTCCGCTATATAGCCTAAAAATAAAAATAACGAAAAGACTAAAATATTGATAACTAACAAATAATAACCTGCTGTTGCCAATGTGAACGGGATCAAGTTAGAACAAGTGCAGATGACCAAGTTCTCAGATGAAGAAAATGGCATCGACAAATAAAGTAATACATCAAAAGGATTAATCTGCTGCTGTTGTCTCTTTTCTAAGGTGGTGTGTGATGAAGAGGAGAAATATTACAAAGAAGACGAAAATCTGACTCTTCCGCCGCTAAGTATCTAAACATGAACACTCTTACAGCCTGAAATATGTAAGCTTGAATTATTTCGAATTCAAATCAAGTCAAGCCACATTCTGCACCTTTATTAAGATTGACGAAATCGAGGACCGAATTGACATATAGAAGACCAAAACAGTTGCTGCCAATCTTCAGTGGTAGCAACATTTGATGAAGAATATCCGAAGACCTCCGGCATGCAGCGGCAGTATATTAGTAAAAAGTGAGAAATTTCTATAAGAGACGTCTATGAGTTGATAATGATTTTATTACTATAGTTACTCAAGCCTATTTGATCATATGGAATCAAACTATGGGGTCCCGCTAGCAAATCTAATATATCCACCATTCAACGGTTCCAAAATTAAGTGTTGTGTACCATTGTTAATGCTCCGTACTATGTTTCAAATGAAGCAATACAACGCAATATTACCCTAGAGCCCTTAACGAATGTAATTCAACGTGTTTGTGTGATCATATGGAATCCAACTATGGGATACCGCTATCAAATCTAATATATCCATCATTCAGCGGTTCCAAGTAAAATATTTCGTGCCATTGTTGATGTCTCGAATGAAGTGATACAACGTGGTATTCCTCTAGAGCCCATAACGTGTGTAATTCAACGTGTTCATGCGAAGTACTTTGGAAGAGTGCCAGTCGCATACTTAGCTAATCAGCTAAGTATGCGACGTGATAGTGAAGTACGTAGACTAAAGCGACTAATAATATGTATTCTAACTGATATCCATAAACATATACTATACACTATTTTACTTTTACTTTAAGTGACATTACCTCATATACATACATTATATTTTATTTCATGTCATGAAGAAATCTTCGCAGGCAGAACAACCCACCAAAAGAACACATAGAAGACATTATTTCTTATATAATAGATTTTAAAGATGAACATAAACGATGTTATTTTCCACTCATATTATATCCACTCATGTGTTGTTTACTTGAGAAATATGTAGCGATTTATTTATCATGTACTCGTATTGCTTGTTTATTAATGAAACTACAACAGAAGTACAGTAGTACCAAATTAACTTGTAAATTGAGTTTGTACCAAGCATATCTAATGTAAGGTGTAATTAATAAAAAAACATGTTTATGTTCTTCGTGTTTTAAATTTTCTCATCAAAGTGAACAATGTGGCAACAGAGCATGATATTCTTCTCGAATCGGGCCCGTGTGGCGCCAGCTCGCACCTCCACCACCGCGTTACAAGCGTTTAGAACGCTAATTAGAAACGTGGACACGTTTGCCGCGATTCGTTTAACAGTAACAATTAAAACTAATTTGCGACGTCGGCCTTTCACGACAATACGATGAATTTTGCACTTTCCAGCTGGGAAAACCGCTTGTAATTGTTTTTCAATCTATAATTGACATTGTGCTAAAACAATTGTAGTTAGTTAACGGAAGATATTTGCAAATTATTCGATGAAGTCTTGGATAAATAATTCACCAACTACATTTAAGTAACAAGGAAAATACACTGATCGATTCGAACATTATCGTTTAAATTAAAATTCTAATTGTCTCCTCAGTCCTAAAATTCGTTTACCAATTTATTATATTTTTTTATATTTTACTTACACGAAATGGCAAACTAAAAAATATTTCCCATAACTCATTATTGGTTTTGGTTTTAACACTTTAAAAGTGGTAATGTTGACATCAATGACAAAGAACGGACTGTAGAACCAAAAATGTCCGAGACAATGGATCGGAAGTTTTATTGGACGACAAGCCAGCTCAAACTCTTAACATACTTTCAAAAAACTTAGTAGTTTATGAATCTACTACTTGTTTGACAACTTGTTTCTAGATATTTATATGCGATGGAAAAGATCCAAAAGAGGGAAAATAGCTACCAAACAAATTTACTGAAAATCTCATTTCGAATCATTTCAACAACGCGATTTCATTGCTTGCAAGACAAAAAAAAGAGTTTTGTGTGCTATATTGTGACTTGTCATGAAAAGTAGATCTAGTACGGTGTTCCCAAGTGCAAAAACATATCGGTTGATTCGATAGAGCCATCTATATCGACACCGAAGTGGAATATTCATGGCTATTAGATCTGCTATTGCTGGGTATATGGTGAGATGAACAAAGTGTAGTATATTACAAACAATACTAGGAAACAAACGCAAAATCATCATCTTCAAAATAAAGAGAAAAATAGAAGAAGTACAAAAAATTGATCCATGACTGGATCGATACTAGCCAACAACGTTTTAGCGACAAAAAAGTTATAGAAAATGATGAAAAATATGCACTTCATAATTCAATACGAGGCAATTTTCAACTTCAGCAATACCTTAAACTTCAGGCTGAAGTGGTTGGCCACCAAGAAAAATATCGATATTTATATATACATATCGATATATTTTTTAAAATATCGATATATCGTTTTTGATATTTTTTAAAAAATATCGATATATCGTAGAAAAAAATCGATAATTTGTATATCGATAATTCTACTTTTAATAAACCATTACAATTAAGTCATTATATATTTGAAATTAAGTACCAATTTAAACAGTTTATGAAAAATTATTTAATGGTATTTTATAATATTTAAAAAATAAAATTCTTTTTTTTAATGTCGAAAAATATCGGCTTACAAAAATATTGATATATCGATATATCTACTTCGGATTCATTATTCCTAACCAGCCTACTCTGATCAGAGAAATACCCCATCAATCATTGATTTCTCTATAAATAAAGACGTAGGCAGTCCAGCCAAACTATCACTTCTCCACGAACTGGATTAAGACATTGTTCATTGTTGATGATATTAGATTACTCGAAGCCTTATTTAAGCCAATAAAAAGAAAATAGATTAGAAAATGTCTCTAATTACATTACTGAAATCGGATCGTATACCTAGGTTAAATCACGAATACCAAATTGAAGAATGGCGCTCTAAGCTTAATAGTAACATCCAAAATATACACTCTTAAGTTACATCAGCAAACGAAATTCCAAATCGTTGTTTCACAGATTTCTAAAGAGAATTAAAAAATGTAATCAGAGAAAAGAATATACTCCACAGAGAGAAGTCAGAGACACGGTACAAACTTTGGAGAGAGGAACAATGGGAAACCATGCTTTTCAATCTCAATTCATCACACAACGCTGACAACATCGGGAGAGCAGATCAAAAACAAATATCTCCGATTAAAGCAGATAATAATCAGCAACTTGCATTTTATATCAGGAAAAGGCTGAATTATTGGCAGAAACTTTACCATCTCAAATGACCAACCCTGTCAACGAAAATCGTCACCAATGCGATAGCCAATGTATGTACCATTTTTCCAACCCCGAAAATGATCGCAACAATAATCACACAGCACCAAATCTGGATGTTATTACCACCTGACAACTTCACAATCTTCAGAAACAACTCACTGAGCTGACACACATTAGAAATTCAGGCTGCAAAGATGTTCATCTTCCTGGAAACACGTCTTTATTGCAGTTATTCTGCAAAAAGGAAATAAATCAGCACCGTTGAACTACCGTCCAATCAGTCTTCTGAGCTGACCATCAAAAATCGTTAAAAGAGTAATTATTTACTCTCTCATTGCAGAGCAAAAATTGCCAAAGTGCCATTGGTCTGTGAATTCACAAACTCAACCGTCGAAAAGGTCATAAAATAACTTAATTAACACCATTTCGGGTTTGTTACCATAGTTATGTTGCACATTAAGAAAGTTCGGTATACTATTCCCGAGTCATCATGTCCAAAAATTAAAAAATATCCTTGACCCATCCTGCCACAGTCCCGATTCCAAGTTGTAAATTGCACACTGCAAACCCGAATAACAAGACTAAAAAAAGAAAGCTGGATAAAGACGTAAAGGATATTTGAACGAAACGTGTCAATTCAACGAGAACAAGAAGTCTCTAAATAAACAAATTTGATAAAATCTCCTATATGGGAAGAAGTCGAAAAAGGGGTAGATTTCTTAAAAGTGATCACGGGAATGTTCGATAACTTTTCGCTTATTTGTAATAGATGCTATAAGAAAAAAATTGGTACCTAGACGGTATGGCTGTTAAAAATCATTTGGTGGAGTTATTAAAAGAAATCAACAAAATATCTTAATACCAGCAACTTATTAAGTTCTTGGAACTTTGATGTTAAAAACTTGTTACGGCTTTATTATTAATTTTATATTTTTTGTATATTATATTTATATAAATAAATTAAGAATTGGTGCTAGGCGTGACAACAGCGTGGTTGGATGCTGTGTGGACCTCGGTGTGGCCGTCAGCGGCGGATCAGTGACCGTGCCCAGCTGGCGCCACGGCTGGCCGTAAATAAGCCGCGCGAGCGACCACGCCAGCGACGGGGAATGCTACTGGCCAGATGGTCGCCTCAGCGATGGCCACTTGTCAAGTAGACTTGCGTTCAAAATTTATGGAATTTTCTACCTTCCCAAAATTATTGTTATTTAGAAAACTCCAAAATAATACTATGTCGTACTATTTTCTCAAATATTATATTGTCTTCATCTTTCTTAGGCATTTTAAAATATAGTTATATTAAAACTGAAAAGATACAAAAATTAGCATAGCCCTTAAGCAAGAAATACCAGTGAAGTTGGGAAGCTACCCATATTTTTATTACAATGGATAATCATTGCAAATTATATTTGTACTTTTATTAGGCCTATACATTAATTTTAAAGGATTTTAAAGGCAAAACTGGTACAATGTATTTTATTCAAAGTATTGTCCATCGATAGATGCTACATTTTTCCATCTTTCCGGCAATTTACGGATTCCATCGCGAAAGAACGATGTATTTTTTAACCGACTGCATAAAGGAGGAGGTTCTATGTTCGACTATATGTTTTCTTTTTCTGTATGTTAATCGATTTTTCCGTTAATTGTGCACCAAGTCAGGATCTGATGGTGGAATCCGGGGAAATCAAGGGAAACTTTCAAATTTCAAAGGCACGTACAAAGTTTTCACATATCACATTTTTTATCTAAAATAATCAGATATTTGTGTATGATGTTAATGCCGAACTGATGTGATGGAAGACTCTCCTCAACGGTTAGAAGTTACAGGATATTTATTTAAATGTCATGGGAATGTACAGACAACGTAACGTAATTATATACTTTGAAGTTATTTAGGTAAGCTGATGATAAAAGCAGGCACCGGGTCGCTATAGCCTTCAGAGATTTTTGAGGAGTTTTTATTGAGGCTTCTCTTACCAATATGTCGTTCAATGCAATAAACAATTCAGTTTGCTTTTTAAGCACTAACCGAATTATATGGAAAGCCACAGAAATACTACAGGCATCTGCCTCTATGGTGTAGTGGTTAAAGGATTCAGTTCATACGCGGAGGTCGCAAATTCGATTCCCGGCGGCAGCACCGATTTTTTGTTGTTTGGTTGTAACATTTATCAAATCACCTCTAATCGTTCTTCATTTTCAACAAGTGTTTCTTTAATACTATTTTGCATCATACGTGCTGTACCATTACTTGACCTACCCATTGTAAAACTTAATAAAATAATTGCATAATTTATTGGGTAAATTAGGGATATCAGCCACCGAGAAACAAAACAAAATAATCGATACAAAAATAAAATAAAACAATAAATAAAAATAATACCAAAATAAAAATATGATTTTGTGTCATATACACAAAATTAAATTACGAACAAACAAAACGAATCTAATTTGTTGCTCGTACGGACTTCAAAATGATCCTTGAAAATAATATTGTAACTAGATAAATAAGTTTAGTTAGGTGTTGAGCTGAATGGTGTGTATATAGTATAATATAAAATATGTGTAGTAGATAGGTTAAAGAAGGTTTTTATTTAGTTACTACAACGATTATTGTGTACATATTTTATTTATGTTTTATTTATTAAATTTTTTTTTATTAAAAATCTAAGTTTGATTAATTTTTACTTTTTAGTGAGTTCCTTATTGATTTTTTGAAGTCGGTTCAATTTTTTTGTTAAAAATGTTTTATATTCAAAGTATTGTTCATCGGTAGACGCTTTTTCCTTCTTTCGGATAATTTACGGATTCAATCTCGAAGAACGATATATTTTTTTGAGTCTAACCACGAACGACCCTTCTACTAAGTAGTAATTAGAGGGATCAAGGCCTAGAGAAAAGGGCGGGTGGAGGAACACTTGTGTGTTTAATCTGCTTTGCAGCACGTGGTCGAGCGTTATGTTATATTATTATTAATATCTCTGGATGGGTTTATTAGTAATCTCAATTTTTTGGCGCTTCGAAATAGCATATTCAGTCCTGTAGGAGTCATTTTTGACATAGCCATGTAAACGTTTGGGAATAGTTGATTCATCCACTGCTAAGCTGTCTGAATGTTCGTTGAAGGCTTAAAGGCACACTAAAGCCATGAGTTTCTAAAATTGCTTCATGGGAACAAAAGTAATGAATATAGAAAATGCAATTTTGAGTTTTTCATGATTAATTTAATAATAATTTCCTTTGAAGCTTTAATTAGTTTATATCTTATTAAGTAATATGAAAATCCTCGAATTTAATAGTTAGGTTAGGTTATTTAATAGTTCGTTAAATTAATACATCTCATTTTAACAAAAATATCGCACTTTGCGTTTTTCAAATTTTATATTCAAATTTATTTTCGGTTTAATATCTTTTTATATAATATTTGTATGCGCTCATATTTACTATTTTAATGCAACCTACTATTTTCTATAGTTGTTTTATAGTATATATTTTAATTTAGTTAAATAAAATTAAAATCAAATCAATTAAGTGTCGATAGTTGTAAATGAGAATATCGAACTTTTGAGTAGCAAATTAAAGTATCGATATTAATAACCCAGGGTTTCTGAAGGAGAGTATTCAGCTTTTGTTCTGATATTTCTTGACCCATTCATTAAGTGAATTTTTGCATGGAAAAATACGGTTGGAGTAAAATAATATCGATGGAGGTAAAAATAACTATCAATATTTTTTGTTCGTCGATGGATCGATATTTTTTTTAAATATCAAAGTCCATATATAGAAATGTCTTGAAATATCGATATATCGAAATATCGACATGCCTACTTCAAAGGCTACTCCCAATAACCAAAGCTTACAGCTCATCGTTTCCTAATTATAAGTAACTTAAAGGATAAATAATATGATGAAGAGTTGAACCCAGTATATTAATATCTTATTGAAGAGGTGACCATATCCCTTTCCTATTCTAACAAATTATAATAAAGGTTTCAATGGCTGACTCACTTGCATGAGAACGTAATAAAATATAGAGATTATAAAGATTATATTACGTTGGTTTATAATTATATATAATTTTTCATCTTAGCAAATGAACGTGTTTTGAACTGTTTCTCCTATTGTGTGATTATATAAAAAGATACGAGATACAGTATATATAATGAAGCAATAACTTTAACTAAGAAGCTAATTAATTTAATGAAATTAGAGACAGTTAAGCCAAACCTGACAATAATTCATAATTTTTCTCTAATAAAGTGACACAAAACATCTCACAAGCAGTTATTATCACAATTAATTAATTTCTAATGCACAGTTATAAGTTATTGATATATTTGTATACGAACAATAACAAACTTATGAAAAGTAATGTAAATATTTATATATGTATTTATATGTAATTAAAAAATATAATACTATACAAACATATTACTAGAAATATCATATATTGTGATGTAAACAAAGTTTAAATGGCTTGATTGGCGCAATGTTGAAAGCGTTACTGTTTCGATAGTCGCAGATTCGAATCCTGCTGGGGCATGGTCGTAAATTTGTGTTTGTGGTTGTTTAACATTTGTGATTGTCCATTGAGGCAAGAGAGCAAAATCCAACACGTAAAATGATCCCAGTCACGCCAATAATCAGACTAAATAAGACCGGGGTCTTCTGGGATGATCTTCAAGTTCGCCACCCGCCAGTTGGTGGCCTTAATGCAAAGGATCGTGATTCGGAGCCCATATTAAATAGTAGATCCAGCCCAGATAAGCCCTAGCTGGTAAAAAAGAGACTAAAATATTTAAAAATAATAATTTTCAAATTTATTTTTAATAATATAGTAACAAATAACACGGGTCAACACAAAATTTGGCTTTGACTTTAAAACATTAAATTCCAATTCTTTAGGCCGTAATTGGACGAAAAAATATATGGCATGAAAAGGTTTGCTTTTTATTTAGGAAACCGCTTGAACGATATTGTTAATTTTTAATTGAAAATGAAACCATTTAAATGAACATTTTAATTATTTTTATTAAGTTTTGCTATCAAGATAACTTACCAGTGAACAGTAGAAAATAAATTTAAAAGTGATACGTTGTTCGGAGCTCATAATGTCCTGGTGAAAACGTTCTCCTTGCTCTTCTGAATACGCTCCCATGTTGTTTTTGAATTTATCTAAATGAGCACGCAACACATGAACTTTTAATGATATCTTGCAGTCCATGGCCTTAAAAATTTTTAGCATATTTTCAACTAGCTTTTTGTACTTTTCCGCTTTCTTATTTCTTAAAAATCTAGAAACTGTTCTCGCTCGCTTTTTGATTACGATTCCGCAGCGTTGAAAATTTTTCATCGGCGAAAATCTGTCTGATTTGCGGACCAACAAAAACACCAGCCTTAAACTTTTCTTCTGATAATTTCGGAAAAAAAATCCTCAAGTATTCAAACGCTTCTGAGGTTTGATCCAGTTTTTTAACAAATTGTTTCATAAACCCTAACTTATATTTATTATATTATTAATATGTCTATTATATTTAATTCACCATTTAATTAAAATTTACTGATAACCTTCCAAATAACTTTTACAATTCTTACAAGCAACATGTGGAGCCCATACCTTGTCTTGATTCCGAACAGGACAGTTCAAAATATGTTTCGCAACCTCGAACTTTAATAAATTGCCCACATATATAACAAAATGCATCACCATCATATTTACACTTTCACGACGACATTTTAAGGTATTCTAGATTTGTAGAAAACACTTGATCGTTATCACTCTAGTACAATCTATCAGCGCTATATGAACGTTTAAACCCCACTGTAATCGCGCGGTATTTTTAAATGTATTAAAAATAATTAAAATTTATAAAACATTCAAATATGAGTATTATTACTATAACTATTACAAAAGTAAACTTTATACCAAAAAAGGTATTTTCTTTTCGTTTTTTGTTCATATCTAAACGAAAAATCATAAAATAAAGTTAATTTTATTTTCGTAGAGTCGTGTAATTTTTTAAAAAACATTGAAGATTATTTATTTTATTAAATATTATTAAATTATAATTAAAATGTAATAGTATAAAGGTACCTATTATTGGTTAATAGGATGCTTTTAACGAGATAATAAGTAGTTGTTCGAATTGACTAGCGTCCGCTAACACTTCTCACTATTCGTCCCCACCGATCCCCCCGCCGCCCGCAATCTGGTGCCAGAGCGCTTATTTACAGCATCGCATCTGTGGCCGAGTCTTCTCTCGCCCCCTCTCCCCCGCCACGGCCCACACTCTAACTCGCATCGCCCTATTACCCCTCCCACCTCGCTTCACCCCTTACGTCGACGGTCCTCCTACTCCGCACCAATCTACATATTACGGATTTGTTTTGGAATTTGTTATGCGAAGTGGCGTCTTTCGAACCAGATGCTACTCGATCGTTCGGTTTAGTCATCGGCGACGACGAAAAGGACAAATAGCCGGATCCGGGACGTTTTGCAACCACCCACGGAACGATTTGTGAAACGAATGAGGAATGGAAAATTGGTCTATGACTGCTATTTTGATTTACGAACAATGGGACGTAAGTTCCGCCGGACCGGAGCTACTGTGTTTTTCTTTGTATGTTATTAGCGTGATATTACCGTCAGTTATTTTTTCACAGAAACATATAAGGATGCTGAGCATTGAAAATAGTTGTGATATATTTAACATTTTCTGTTATGCTCTTAACTCGTGTTTAGTTTATTTACTTTTACTATGGATGAGGTTCGAAGGATGTTTTCTAATCTCTTCCGTTTTCTATGGATAATTCATAAACATCTTATTTAGTATGATTGTTGATATGAATGTTAGTTAATTAATAACTTCCCAATGGTTAATAGCCTAAAAGGCATTTTCCTATATTTTATATTTAATAGTTCTCTATTAATATATAACCGGTGCACGAAGACGGTGTCTACTTCCCAACCAATATACCAACAACCAACCAATACTGCTGTTGGTGATAAGGATGCCTAAAAAATATAGATATATTTATTTTAAAAAAGCATTTCCTAAACATTTAACAAACCTTTTAATTATCTTCCATAAACCTCTAATATTGGTACTTAATTCTAAGGTTTAGTGCATTTCAATATTTAATTTTAGAGGTTTATTAAAATATCTCTATTTTTTCAATGTTTAGAAAACAATGGTATTTTTTGACCCGATATGTCAATATGTCAATAATAAAATATCGAAGCCGACATTCCTAGTTGGTGCAACAAATCTTTATCAATTTTATTCACCAAGGATTGTAGCAGATAACGATTGACAGCAACTTTTCTGCGATAGGACAATCTTTCAGTCTTTTACTTTTCAGATCACTTTAGTTACTTCATTAAGTAATCTCCTGTGTAACATATTATGTTAATTAGTTAGTCTTATTCAATAGTCTATGTATGTCGGATGGTGTTAAAAGTTTTAGTTATTGCACTTGAATAGCACGTCGCACATTAGCACATTTAAACGATGAGCGAGCACATTGGGGTGCACTAACATTCTAAAATTACATAATACAAACATTTTTAATTATACTCGTTATAGGTTCTAGAAGGATATCACGTTGTATCACCTCATTAGAGACATAGTACCGAGTATCGACAATGACACGCAACACTTTATTTTGGAACCCTTACATGATGGATATATTGGTAGCAATACCCCATAATTGGATTTCTGTGACTAGATGTGACCTAATAGGGTTAAGTATTGATTCGCATAGCAACACCTTATTATCTAATGATAATTTAGATTTGCCCCCGATAAGCTAATATATTTTCAAAGCAAAAGCAACTGTAGATACTTCTTCTCTGTTACTGGCCCCAAATACCTAAACTCTTGCTCTTGCTCGGAATCTCTTTGAAATCTACAACAGCAGGCGATCCGTCAATTGTCAATATTTTAATCATTTCATCATAAATTCTTACAAGGCCATAAATTTGCATTAAGCATCATATTGATGAACGTCATGTGAGTTTTCAAAAATTTTTTACTTAATTGTTATTATGTTAAAAACAAAAAAGATCGGTATCTCCTTGATCAACATCGACTCAGATCTCAAATGAATATGACAAAAGTTCGAAAAAAAAACACGATCCGGCCGAACCCATCTGATCTTCTCTGCTTGTCTCTTCGCGAACTCTTTGTCCTAAAGTCTCATTAATATGATTTTCATAAATTATTACAGTATCTTTAAAGTGATAATACCTAAAAATATACTTTTTCATTGTCATCACATTAATAACATTTATATTTAACGCTCTTACAACTAAAATACTTTCCTTTTACATGGAAAATCATAATTATTCTTCAATCCAGGAAAGCGTAAAAATGTGTCTTACCTTTATCTGTTAACTCTTATGGTTTATGAGTCTATACTTACCAAGAGGCTGAAAATAATCACAGAATGACATTGCTAAACATATGCTTCTGTCGCACCTGTTTTTAATGGAGAATAGTTTTTAGAATAGGATCTAGAAATAAATTTGTACATGACTTAATTAATGAATAAAAATTTAAAAGAACGTATTGCCCATTGAGCAGATTGTTGAAATTTTATGTGAATAAAAAGATTGAACAAACAGAATTATTTGTTGATTTGTTTGTTTATAATTGATTGGATGTTTTTGTTAGAAAATAGCACTATTATAGCTGAGGCCAAATAATTTCTCATCATGTTAAAATTTGTATTATTTATAACAAATTATAAACAAACGCTTTACAGGATCTAAAACCAAATATATGATATTACACGATTTACATTTTCGAAAAATGGACCAATTTATTACTTATCGCCCATTTTTCATTACTAATTCCATGACAGTCGCGTGACAATTTCACCAATAAATAAATCAACTTACCTCTTAATAACAATTATAGAACGCATTTTCTATTGCAATTTATGGCGTTTACACATTTTCTTATAGATAATGAAACACAATTTCATATAAAGTTAATTTCCGACAGTGTTAAACAAGGATCCCCCACGGGATATCTTATTTCGCCCTCAAAACAAACTATAAAACATTTTAAAATACGTGATTTATTTTTCGGAATTATCGCATTGAAATTAACGAAACCAAAATCAGTCACGGTATTGTCGCCAAAAGTATTTCTAATTTTACATGTGTCTTCCGTTACTTTCGCAAAGCAAACTTGACCCAATTATAAAACTCGTTTATACCACTTTCAATCTGAGGCAAAAAATGCAAATACTATCATTTAAAATAATAAAAATATAACAAAATAAATGTTTTAAAGAATTGTTAATAATATTTTCACACACCTAACATTAAATTGTCATATATATGTCAAGAAATCAAGATTCACATCATACGGCTGCGACCGCAGGTTCGAATCCCATTTACATAATGGGTTATTTTAATTTATGCTTATAATTGCTTATAGGCAAGAGTGTAAAACCAGACAAGACACAACTATTGTCTGTAGTCAGCCATTAACCAGGCAGAGTAAGACCGGATGTCCTCTGAGATTGTCTTTAAGTGGGCCACTCGTCAGTAGGTAGACTTAACACTGAGGACCATAGTACCTATTATACCAGATAAAAGTTCAGGTAAATATAACCCTAATAACCAAAAATAAGGCTCTGAAATATAATAACATTTACCTTTAGAGGCTAGCTTTACTGTATAAGTACTTTTCTACCCTTATTCTAAGTTTTTTTCCGGAAGTTTAAGCAATTATACAACACTTACTATCGGCCTTGCAGTATGCAATTTACCATCTGGAATCAAGACTGTGGTAGGAAACACAAAGGATGAGTTTGTGAATATTTTGTGAATTCAAACTAATGGCACACCCTTTTCTCAATGTATTTCGTAGTATCTGCAATACCAAGAGATATTCAGAATCATGCTTAACATCTTATTTTGGAACACTTGCAGTTTTTCGATCCTGATGTGTTTCAGGGATCGAAGCCATACTTCCGAACCATATAGAAAAACAGAACGTACCACAGTTTGATATATAATAATTTTAATTGAAGTTTACATAATCTACATAGGATACGAAATTGCTCTCAATACACCGTAACCTTTCGAAATAGATTTGTTCTAAAAATTATGATACATAATCTGAAAAAATCAAAATGTGTTACTAATATCGAGAATAACGAATATTGATCATCTTTGTACTTTCCTAAAACATGAAATAAAGTTACTAAATTACTGGTCAATACTCAGATAATCAAAACATTGAAACGAACCAAATAATAGTAATAGTTTATAGATTATGAGTCTACTAAGTATATATAATGTAAGATATAATAAAAAAGTATTATTTAAACAACCTAAAGTTTAATAAAAATGTTATTATATTTACTTATTTTTACTTGATAAAAAATAAATGTAATGTTGACATATGTTATAAAGCTAACAAAAGCTATTGTAAAACTTATTACTTATGCAACTTCATTCATATTAAGATAATATGGTGATTTTAAAAGATGCTCAGATACAATTTAGTAAGCAATGAATAAAAATTATACTTAGCAACAGAAAAATACCCCCTCAAAGTTTCAATCCCATCAAAAATTCTTGTGACTACAAGAAAGGTACATGTCCCGTTTGTTTTTACAATATTCAGGCCTAGTTTCAGTTTATCAAGTCAATATGTGTTAAATAAATTCAGGTTGAGGATAGTTATTCAGGTTCTAAATGCATCACACTACCAATAGAATAATCAAACGCACAAAAAAAAACTGAATTAATTGAACAAGTAATCAGAAGGTTCTATATTTGGTGAGTAAGCTGAGTGAGTATTCTTTATAACTGTGTGTACTCTCGGAAGAAATTTTCATCAAATGAAGGGGTGATCGTCGAAACTGAGGCCTATTTTGAACCAAAGGACAAATCCTACTACAAAAATGGTATCGAAAAGTTAGCGATAATCAGTGTATCACCCTTGAAGGGAATTTTGTTATATAAAAAAAACTAATTTTGCCAAAAATATGTGTTTTACTATGGTAGGGCGGGGACTTCTCAACTGACCTGTTATATTCACCAATGGAATAAGGCCAATATTTTGAAATAGTGGTTAGACGTTTCTCTGAATTTCTGGTTTCTTTTGATGCTCACAAACCTCCTGATCTCATTTTTAACTGCAAACACAAGTATCACAACACATTACACATACCACACATATTTCATTGTATATATATTATAATTTGACAATATACCGATTGGGTTTTCATAGAATATTGTATCTAAGAATTAATTTACAAACCTTTACAAACCTGACTTGCCCTGAATCTCTTGTTTGGCGTCGGTAAACATATACGGTAACAGTTTCGTTCGGTTTTAGCAGCTTGTATTATACTACATCTTGCTGATTCCCCTGCACAGTAAGACTTATGTGGATGGCTCGTTTGGATTAACTCCTGACTTTCTACACTGAGAATTGTCTTCTGAGAGAACTCTACTTATTTGCATGGCCTATAATGAAACTGCGATGTTGAAAAGATTCGAAATAACCTTTTCATTCAATTCATATGTTCAAACTACAAACTGTCTGAAAGGTTTTTAAAGAGTTTGAGCTGGGTTTTGGTCCAATAATTCATTCTCTTCGACATTTTTTGATCATCCAGGTCATTCTTTTATCAGTTTGTAAAAACATTTGATGAATCTTGGTACCATATTTTTTCAAATCAAACAAACAACAAAATACTTAACGGAAAACCATTATTTTATGTAGAGAAATGTCAATGCCGTTAAAGTTCATAGTTATGTTAGTTTATTTATCAGTTGTGTACACTCACACTTCTAATTTTTACTAAAAAATATCCATTATCAAAACACACCATAATCAAGCTTAAAATACTAAAATAGGTTTACCTTAAATGAAGTGAGGCTGAATTATTAGACCCAATATTTAAACAATCTGTCTGAATAATCTGTCAAGTCTAATATAATTGTTTCAAATTATATATATGCACATCAAGTTTCATAACAAAGTTCTTATCTAGAAAATTTTCCTTTTCATCGAAGTAGACACTGCACATCTAATATTTTATTAATATTATGTAAAATAAAACAATAATTTTTAATATCAACATATACAAACAATTTCGTTTTATAAACCATTGATTAAGATAATAACCTCATCAAAATAATCTGTACAGATTTCAAGAAAGGAAAAGAATATTTCAAGTGTCTACATGTGTTACTGATAAAAACGACCATATTTAACAAACCCAGATGTAGCCTTCTCGACTTTCACGACAATTCACTGTTTCTGTTTACACACAGCACAAATGTTAAAATTTAGGAAATCCCAAACTGTTTACAACCCAACACTACTGCTTTATTTATTTTTTATTTTCCACGTAATTTTGTTTAATTTGTCTTCTTAACACGCATATTGGTAACATTTGTAGCATCTGAAACACCGTATGTGGTGCCTTAGTCATCAGTAAGGATGCCATATTTGTTTTATTGTATTAGGGGATGTTTCTAATATACATTATTAGCGTTTAGAATTAATAAAACAGGGTATGTCAATATGGCACATTTCGGATATTACATTTGACTAGAGGCCATTGTCTGCCATGGGATTAAAAGGGGCGTTGCTTTCAATTACGTTGCAAATTAAAACAAACAGTTTATGCATGATTTTATGATTTATATGTTTTTACTATTATTTTTATACGAACATTATTGATTATCAAGTATAGTTTAATAATACTTTTAAAGAAGAATCACATTGTTTATGATCATTTGTTCCTATGAATAAATTATACTCTAATTGATTTCATTATAGCAACACAGATTGCATTATCTCTGAAAACAGCTTAATTGAAAAGTCCCCGGCCTGATACATAGATGGCGCTTGTAGAATTAAATCGATATGTTTTTTAGCTAGCCCTAACCCTCAAAAGATGTGTGTATAATTTTGACAGCTGTCGGATCATTAGTTCGTGAATTATAGCACTTTGAGTGAAACAATTTTTGTTATTGTGAAAAAATGGATAAAAAGGAATTTTGCGTGTTGATAAAATATTATTTTTGAAGGAAAAACATACAGTTGAAGCAAAAACTTGGCTTGATGCCGAGTTTCCGGACACTGTCCCCGGAAAATCAACCATCAAGGGTTGGTATGCTAAGTTTAGACGTGGTGAAATGAGCACCGAAGACGGTGAACGCAGTGGACGCCCAAAGGAGGTTGTTACCAACGAAAATATTTAAAAAATCCACAAAATGATTTTGAATGACCGTAAATTGAAATTGAATGAAATAGCAGACACTCTAAAGATATCAATTGAACGTGTATATTTTATCATTCACGAATATTTGTGTATAGAATGCTCTGTGCAAAGTGGGTGCAGCGTAACCTTACTTTTGATTAAAAACAATGACGAATTTATGATTCATAGCAGTGTTTGAAGATGATCAAGGTTAATAGACCCGAGTTTTTGCGTCGATATGTGACAATGGATGAAATATGGCGCCATTATTTCACTCCGAAGTCCAATCGACAGTCATCCGAGTGGGCTACGCATGATGAACCCGCTCCAAAAGATTGTGAAAACGCAACATTCGGCTGGCAAGGTTATGGCGTCTGTTGGGATGCGCATAGAATAATTTTCATTAACTACCTTGAAAAAGGAAGGACTATCAACAGCGATTATTACATAGCGCTATTGGACCGTTTGAAGGACGAAATCACCAAAAAACAGCCGCATTTGAAGAAAAAGAAAGTGCTACTTCACCAAGACAATGCACCGTGTCACAAGTCAGTGAAAACGATCCAAATCCAAAAATCCATAAATTGGGCTTCAAATTGCTTCCTCGTTCACCGTATTCTCCAGATCTGGCCCCCAGCGACTCTTTGCTGTTCTCAAGTCTCAAAAGAATGCTCACTGGGAAGAAATTTTCGACAAATGAAGGGGTGATCGCCGAAACTAAGCCCTATTTTGAACCGAAGGACAAATCCTACTACAAAAATGGTATCGAAAAGTTAGCGATAATCAGTGTATCACCATTGAAGGGACTTATGTTGAATAAAAAGAACTAATTTTGCCAAAAAAATGTGTTTTACTATGGTGGGGCGGGGACTTTTCAATTGTCCTGTTATATTCACCAACGGAATAAAGCCAGTATTTTGAAATAGTGGTTAGACGTTTCTCTGAATTTCTGGTTTCTTTTGATGCTCACAAACCTCCTCATCTCATTTTTAACCGCAAACACAAACATCACAACATATTACTCATAACACACATATTTCATTGTACAGAGAATTGATATACTAAGAGATGTCATATGTCTATAGGCAATTTAAAATTTGTTTCTGATTTTCAAAACATTTATAGTCAATATTATATTTTGGCTTTTAGACTAAATTGCTCATAGGTTTTCTACATGTATATTTTTCGATTTAAACTGAAATTTATTCTCCAAAAAGAATATAAACACTTATTAATCCTTATTTTTGGGTGATGAGTTGTCATGATGAGTAGCGAATGCGATAGAAACTTTCATCCTGACTTATCCGTAATTTAATGTTGAGCTCTAGTTTTAAAATTTCTTCACAGTTTGACACCACAAGAAGTTAGAAATTGAAGTTATAATTTAAAAATATACAGAAATATTAACTCAAGAATTTGACACAGAGAGATGGGTCATTACCGAGAACTGAACAACTTATTTGACTTACAACTTATTTGACAACTAAGCAATTATTTCAAGAATTAACTATCGGATATAGCGAAATTGATCTGTAGTATCATCTAAAACAAGCAGCATTGTAGTCTTAAAAGCATGAAATAAAAGATGACAAATGTAGAAACTATCCGAATGAGAAGTCAATTGAAAACTACGAAATATACAAAATAATCAGAGGAGTAATTTAGAGAAACGGTGGAGATAATCAGTAAGGGAAAACCTAAACATTAGAAGAGAAAAACAAAAGAAAAGAGAAAAATCATTTAATTATATACCTTTTAAAAGATAAAAAAAGGAGACCTAATTAGCGAAATTGAAGAGTAATGGAGGGATTGGAAGAATACTTCTTGGAATTAATTTGTCCGCAGGTATTATCGAAGAAAAAATATACCAAAAAGCAGCAGAGAGAACACAGAGCTGTTAAAACTGAAGAAATGCAGAGTGTACTGAGGAATTCAACAAAGGAAAAACACTGGATCAAAATAAAACAGTACCGCAATTGTTCAAATAATAAATCAAAAGGTTAATGAATCAGTCGTTTCAGAAATTTAAATTAGAGTATGGAAAGAAGAATGAATCGCATATAATTGAAGCATACCACTTACTGCTTCGATACATAAAAATGAAACTAAAAAGGACTGTAATAATTATGGAGCGATTGTTAAGATTCTATTGAGCGCATAACGGAAGATATATGAATTATCATCTAAAATCAGCTAACATAATCACAGCGAACTCCGAAAGGAGCCATAGCATTCATTGTTTTAGAAAACGCGTTTGAAGAGAAAAAGAAAACTAATATGGGCTATATCCGAGTAATAAAACTGTAAGAATAATGTAAAATATATATGGGATAAATTACAATATTATCATAGAAAACATGATATTAAACAAGTAAGATTAATTAAAGGTGGAAGTTTAAGCACAACCCTGTCTATAATATTAATGACTAGATCATCTTCAGAAAATCTTAAAAGGAATATAGCATTGATACAATAATATATATAAAAGGGAAAAATAATTAATAAACACAAAACGAAAGTTAGAGGAATAGAATAAGTAAATTCATCTAAATATCTGTATATAAAATCGAAGGTAATGGTAGCTGGGGAAATTAAATTAATGCCAGAATTGGTTTCAATGCAGTTTCATAATATAATATAAATATGAATATAATATAAATTCATTAGCAAAAATTAAATATCAGTCAAAACGAAAATGGAATTGTACAAAGTAATATATAGAACTAATCCTAACATTCACTTTCGAGACGTAAGTATTCTCAAAGACGGGAAAAATTAAAATACAAGTAGTAGAAATAACCATATTAGAAAAGTTTAACAAAGATGAACGGAGTCAGAAGCAAGAAAATAAGAAAATATATCAATGTGGAATCAATAGAAGATTACATAGAGACAAGAAAAGGAAAGGAGTATAACTTAATTGACGGGGACCCTTACAGCTTATGGGAAACGCAAGCCAGGTAAATAACGTCTTGGGAGCAAGGACGCAAAGAAGAAAAGCCAAAGGGCTACCTAAGGAAACTGTGATCAATGTATTAAGAAGATACTACAGAATAGAGCAAAACCACTGTCCTGCCCAAAGCAAGAAATACGAGTAGAGATAAAAACAAATGGACGAAATATGTACATGGAGCAAAAAACAGACAGTAAACACAACACACCTACATAATATATTGTATATATAATTTCTTTATCAGCAAATGTCATATTGGTAAATATTTTAATGCTAAATAGAACCACTAGTTATTAAAGTAAATATTACAGAAGCGATTAACTTGAACAAAAACCAACAAATTAAGTATATGATTGATATGTACATATAAATTAATATGCTGGGCTATTAATACTGTAAATTTCAGGTTTTGTGCCATGTAAATAAAAATTATTTTTTATATTTTTTACTATGAAAATATAAACATTTAAAAAGTCTCTAGGTACCCAACACTTGCTGCAATGCTATGTAAATTAAAAAGGGTGTTGTTATATAATCAGTTCGTTGAAATTAATTAATATACACATTATCGTTTGTATTTCACAACGTATGGGGAAGCCGCATACAAATTTGTAAGAAAGCTTTCCAATATTTTTGCATAGTTGTGGGCGAAATATCAAATTGTGTGACCATTCTGTATATGTTTTACAATAACTAAAGCAATGTATGTATAACTATATAACTATATATAGCACTTCTTGTCCCAAGTAAAGTGTATCAGGTTTATAAATTAATTTTAAACGATTTACAACAGATGGTGTGATGATTTATAAGCTACTTCATGTTCAAGTCTCACTGACAGGACTTTTCAGTATTTGTCGTTTCGCTGAAATGTGAACATTTTTTTCAGTACGTTGAAATGAAAATGAAACACGATCGGAATGTGAGCAAAAACAAAACAATGTTATTCTTCAGCATGACAAGGCTTGATCATATTTTGCAAGTCCGGGGAAAACATACTCGGAAACATTAAAGTGCTACCCCACCATCCGTATTCTCCAAACCTTGCTCCTTCTGATTACTACATATTCCGACATATCAGTCGTGACCTACTATTTCTTATGAAGACACCAAAAAACTAATCGTTTCGTTGCTAGCCTCAAAAGATACATACTTCTCATTCGAGATGAAATCTGTAAATTGCCTGAAAGATGGAAAAAAGTAGCGGCAAATGATGGACAATACTATGAATAAAAATGCTACAAATTAAAAGCATCCTCTAAAACTAATTTATGAGTCTAATTGTTCCAAAAACCTAATACAGTTCCAGATCGATGTAAAATGTAAAAGTTCGAAGAAAAAAAGAAAAAGGAAACCATTCTATTACTGTGATCGGTTAATGGATGCCCAACAGGGTTCTATAGATTTATGTTGCGAACACTGCAAATATAAAATATAATATTAAGATGCAACTCGGTATCTAATAACAACAATTGTCTTATTGATGAACATTTCGGTTCAACAATTATTTTATCTCTCTGTTTTAACCACTATGAATTGGAAGAGCTAATAATAAATCAAAGGAGCTTAAAGAAAGATATCTTTAAATTAACTCAATAATGAAAAAAACAATCTCTAATCACTTAGAACAAATTAAAAATGTGGAATTTTGTATAGATATTGATAGAATGTGTTGAATTGATGTGTTGGATTGAAATATCTTCAGAAATCTAGTCCATAGAAGTTTACAAAATGCTCATGCTACAATGAGTCTATTATGTATCGTTATATTTGTTGTTGTAATTTTAAAAAAATGTAGTAACTTAAATATAATAAATAGATAAACAGATCTAACATAAATAAAGTTAAAGAATAAAGTATTCATGACGTACTATTTTATTAAATAACTTAATAAACTATGCATTTTATTTTACATGGCATTGCAATACATATCGAGTACCTCTAATTAAGTTTTAAAAATCTCAATTATCTGTAATTATTACCAATATTTAAAAAATAAAAAACAACAACCTACAATGATTCTATTATGGCATCTAGGTCAATTTCTGCGTTGAACAACATTTGAAATGTTGAGCAACCAGACCAAATATGTTCCTTTTTGCTAATTTTCTAAATTATTACTAATCAGTTTGTAGGTAGTTTAATAAATAAGGAAAAGATCATAATCTTATAGAACACCTTTATATCGTGACAGAAAATGTAGCTAGAGAAAGAGTGATTCATAATGTTTCGCTTCATTGTTTATTCAACTATTACTAATGAACTGGAGTAATTCATTCATGGACACTCGAACGAAGTGATGTTAAACAATACGAAATAAACAAACATTGTCATTCATTATGATGTTTAATTCCGTATAAAAGATAACATTAGTTTTAATTTTTAATCAATTAATTACACCATTATTTTTAACATCAATTTAAAATCGCAGTTTAAACAGAAATATTAACTTAAATGTTGTAATATTACAATATTTTAATATTAAATTAAACCAAGAACATCATTCACTAAATTAAAATCACAAAAGCCTGCCCATGTATTACTGGAAAGTTTAACGCAACCTTTTTCTATATATATATATATCATATTTGAAATATTTACGTTTACGTTCTGATAACTTAAATGACCATTTCAATAAATGGTAAAGTATTTAATCTTGATACAGGTCAAGGTCATTGTTAACAAAAGTATTACTCAATGTCAATGTTTATTTAACGGGTAATTACCGTGGTTATTACGATGTCACTTGACTATATTATAAATTTGTTAACAGAAGACTCAGAATTGTTTTATATATTACTATTTTAGATCTTTTATTGTTTTAAAACATACCGGATAATATGGTAATTCTATTACCAGATCCATAATGTATATTTTTATTATAAGGTGCTGAAAAATGTAAAATATCAATGTTCAATGATACATAAATAATTTAACAATCTGTTAAATTCCATGATTTCCACTTTTCGCTACATAAAATAACACTCTTCTATTTAGTATTATTGAATTATTTTATATACCGATGCTAATCATGGAACCCCAAAATTGTATTTCCTACATTCAATAATTTTCTTGTATTATTTGAAATCTGTTGTTGAAGTGCATCAAACATTCTTTTGAAACTGGTAATTTTATTGTCAATGACAAAGAACAGCCTGGAGGACCAAAAATGTCCGAAAACGTTGAATTCTCAAAAATCAAATTCTCAAAAACCACGGAAACGGAAAAAGGCTACCACGCTAATTGAACGAAAATACCTTTTCGTATCGTTTCAAAATCGCTATTTCATTGATTAGCAAATTAATAAGGAATAATTTTCTGTGGTGTTTTGTAACTGACAATGAAATCTGGATCTAGTACTACAATCCCTAAAAGTGCAAAAATGAATGTATTAGTTCAAATGATCCATCCACATAGACTCCGAAGTATTCATGGCAATGAAGTTTTGCTATGGATATGGTAGTATCAGCAAAGAATAGTGTACATTAAATTAAATGAACAAAGTGGATGAACAGATGAACGTACTGCTCATTCTCTTACGTGACAGCGCTCGGCTAAACTCACCAGACATAGACTTCCGATTATCACTTATTCATATAGATGCAACATGGCCAGTTGCATCCAGAGTGCTAAAATGGAACGATCAACGGATCGTTACCAAACCAATATCGTTGTTTCAACATGATGTCGCCACGTTGCCAGAAAGATGGGAAAAAATTATAGAAAATTATGGAAAATATTTTGATCATAACATATTGTACCAATTTTTCTCAATAAATGCCCTTTTAAAATGAGACAATTATCAGAGTAGATGGCAGAACCTAATAATACTGTTAATTTGAATTTAATAATAACAATTATTTGAATTTAGTACACTTAATTTCAACTACATTACCTGACTGTTTTCTATTTTAAATAGATGTGATACTTTTTTCCATATTATTTAACAGTATGTTTTAACTCTACTTCTTCAACTTCTTCTACTTCATAATCAATATAGGGCAGAATTTGAATTACTTCTTAGAATGTAATTTCTGATGCTGAGGTATTTTGTAGTTAGTACTTACATAATTATAACTTCATTAATTAATACATTTCAACTACTAAAATTTAGTTTAATTGTTAATGTCTTCTCGGACTTCTCGGAATGTCCGTAAGAACCTGATTAGATCGGCTACAAAGTTGCAATTTGAGGCATTTTATTATCGTTGCCTGACTACCAAAAGAGAGCTTAGAAAAATGATATGATAATTATGTTATAACCTGGTGTTTTATTACCACCCTATATATTAAATGGTTGAATTAATTCCTGTGAGTAACAGGAGCAGAAGTCTTTGCGAACAGGGACCATGCAGGTTTGAAACTCGAGAACGGCCTGACCGATTTGGATAATTTTGGTCTTGAATTATTTGTGGAAGTCCAGGGAAGGTTTAAAAAAAGTTTAAGAAATTAAATAAAAACAACAATTTTGTTTTTCCTTTGATGTCGAGGATCGAATCCGACAATCGTGCGCGAGAACTTTCTTAACTCGGTGATCCTTTGTGATTGTGACATTTCAAATGTATGTGCTCTTTTTTTTTGTTGATTTTTTGTGATACTGACACTTGACCGCTAAGTACGTGAGAAATTTTCTTACTTAGATTAATTACAATTTACGATGCCGAGGAGAGACTTAGGTCGTCGCAGTCAATCAAATGTGCGAAGAGCTGCCTCACGTGCTAACCGCACTAATGACCAGAGAGCGACAGATCAAGAAAATAGTCGTATTACTATATCAGAATTGCGTTCTTTAGAGAGTGACAATGAAGTAGATAGGCTTAGAATACAATGAGTTCGTGCACATCAAATACAACAACAGCGAGCGCGACATAATGAACTTGAGCCATTCTGCGGACACAGTGCTCGTGTGATCCTGGAACGAGCTGCATTCCACTATGATGTGGCACTAGGTTATTGTGCCGACAAATCGGTAACAATTGGGGAAATGACAATTATTTGTAAATATTGCAAGGCGTTAAAATACAGTGGGGAATCTACTGGATTATGTTGTGCTGGAGGCAAAGTAAAATTGCCACAATTGGTCCCACCACCAGATCCTTCACGCTTTTTAGTTTCTGGGATTGGAAATGATTCTAAGCACTTCTTGGCCAACATTGAGAAATATAACAGCTGTTTCCAGATGACACCATTGGGCGCTACATATATTATACAGGACAATTTCATGTCCACCTTCCCACAGTTGACCCAAAATTGCATGCAGTAGTTACCAAACACATGATACATGGACCTTGCGGAGTGTTCAACTACAATTCACACTGTATGGTTGACGCCAAGTGTTCCAAGCGATACCCAAGAGACCTGATTGCTGAAACCATAACGAGAAATGATGGATACCCATTGTATCGTCGGCGATCAGTTGCGGACAATGGGCGATCGGTAGTTGTGAACTCTTACCTTGACAAAATGTTGATGTAGACAATCATTGGATCGTGCCATACTCGCCAATATTATCCAAATCTTTTGAGACTCAAATCAATGTGGAATATTATAACTCTGTAAAGTCGATAAAGTACATATGTAAATAATTATTTACATTTGGCGTATATTTTCATTTATGATCCATGAAAGACACCCTGCAGTAGTCCATTTGGTAACCAGGACGACGTAGTCAACTATCCCACGGAGTTTTTAAATTCACTGGAATTGCCTGGATTACCACCTCACAATTTGAAGTTAAAAGTAGGATCAGTTGTCATGACGCAGCGTAACATTAATCAGCCTCGACTGTGCAATGGAACAAGACTGGCTGTGAAAAAGATGATGAATAACGTCATTGAGGCAACAGTCATGAAGGGAAAATACAAAGAAGAGAACGTCTTGGTCCCACTTATTTCGATGATTCCAACGGATTTACCATTCGATTTTAAAGGTTTACAATTTCCAGTACGTCTGGCCTTTGCGATGACCATAAATGAATTTCGTCGCGTGTTCGCGCGTCGGAAAACCGTCATCTTTAATTATTTACGTACCACAAAACAAAACAAAAAATATAGTTTATCAAAAAGCTTTAAATTGATTAACAAACTGTATCATAACTGTGTGTGTCTCTAAATAGCTAAACCTTATAACTAGCCAGTCTTTCAGAACAACTCTGTTTTTTTAATATGAAACATCATATGTAATTAACCGAAAATAATAATAAAAATTCATTCATACCGAGCATTTTTTTTTATTAATTATGGTCTATTATGTATTTTATTTATCGATTGAGGCAGTACGAAGTCTGTCGTGTCAGCTAGTATTACATAAATATGTGCTCATCAATATCTGTAAAAAATTTGTTTTTTTTCCAGATTGTATTTAATCTCTAATAAAAAGCGTTTGTCAGACAGTAAATTTAAAAATCTAGTGTTCATGAAAGGCAGTGTTTAGGCTTCTTTTAGTGATTAATAAACTGGGCTGAATTAGTTATATTCTACACATAACGGTATTTTGTAATTTATATTTTTATTAAAAGAAAATCATTATTGATAATCATAACGTGTTTCTCGGCTCTGTAGTAATTATTGCTACAATACTATCAAAAACAAACTAATTAATGCATTAAGAATCATATCCATACCTGTATTAAATTAATACACATAATTAGTTTCAATGCATTATTTCCTATACATATATCTTTTAAATTAAAAAGCAAATATCCAGGACCGGACAACAACCCCAAGAATTGCTGAAATGGGGGACACAAGCTAGTGTGTGGTAAATAATAAGAACAAAGAAATGGAAAACCAACATCATCATCCAATTGTGTAAAACCAGCTCGAAACCTCTATGAAACTGTTTCCTCTAAAACAACGAATAATCAACAATACAGTAAGTGGCCAGCTTGGTTGGCGCAATAGTAAAGGCGACAGGACGGTCCACCTAATGTTGCAATAGTGGCGAGTTCGAATCTTGCTGGGGCTTGGCCGCATATTTATGTTTGTGATTGTTCTAGGCAAGAGTGCTATCCCAGTCACGCCAGTAACCAACCTTGGTAAGTCATCTGGGATGGTTTCTCAGTTGATCACTCGCCAGCCAGTAGGCTTAATGCCGAGGAACGTGATTCGATGCTCACGTTAAACAGTAGGTCCAGTTCAGATAAGCCCTCGTTGGTAAAAATGAGACTAAAATGGACAAAAATATACAATAAATGAGGAACCACAAGGATTTCGGAAAAAGCCGGTCAACGGTCGACGCAGTGTTTGTGGTCAGACAAGTTATTGAGAAGGCGATAGAATATAACAGACCAGCATTTATGTTTCCTAGATTTCACAAAAGCATATGACAGAGTTCGTCTAACAGACGTTGTAAACGAGCGGAAAGAAATATACCCAAACAATTAAACACCGGAAACACTACCGCAATAAAAACAGGTACAATAATAACTGGCACAAGGCAGGGCGATAACCTTAGTCCATTATTTTCATAATGGACAGGATCGTAATGGACAGGATACCACTACGGATACAGGATGGGAAGACACCACCACCAAATCATATGTTATGCTGATGATACAATATTATTGACAGACCCAGAAGGCGGATTACAGTTACTTATTACGGTTACAATAAAAATATGTGGAGCGTGGTATCAAGATGAAGAAGATGCGAAACTAGAAGTGTTATTGGATGAACACCCAAACCAAACCCAAAAACAATTGGCGGAAGCATTAAATGTGGCCCAAGAAACGATTAGCGACCGATTAAAAGCAATGGAGAAAGTCCAAAAAAATGGGAAGATGGGAAAATCGAAAAATCGTCCATGAAATGCTGCTTCAAAGGTATGATCGTAGTCATTTCTGCATCGAATAGTGGCGGGCAATGAAAAATGGATTTATTTTGAAAATCCTAAGCGTAAAAAATCATGGTTATCATCTAGCCAAGCCAGCCGATCGACTCCAAGGTCATCCATATCGTTTTGGCCGCAAGACAACGCTCTATGTTTGGTGGGACCAAAGTGGCGTGGTGTATTACGAACTGTTGAAACCTGGTGAAACATTACAGTTACCATGCATTGATTGAAAAACGTCAAAAATGGACCCGATAACGCGCCGTCTCGTACAACAAAACCGGTCAAGGAAATGTTGAAGGCGCTTCGATATAACATATCATCGCACCCGCCGTACTCTCCAGATTCTGTGTGGTCCGACTATCAAGTTTTCGTATCAATTTCGAAGAAGTTAGAAAATTGCTAATTAAATGGTTTTGCTCGAAGGAAAAACAAAAAGACATTAACTGATCAAATAGTCAATACTTTGAATAAATACATTTTTCCATTTTCTTGAAAATTATGTTCTCGAAAATATCACGATGGAAACATTTGCTGATAACACATCGATTCTTGCTGTCGAAGATAATAGCGAAGAAGCCACACGAAAATTTCAACAGGCAAGTGACAATATAAATAACTGGACACAAACTTGCAAAATAAACATTAGCGAAAGTAAATCTGTGCATGTGCAGTTCGCGGATAATCAGATGGCTCAACAACCAATAACAATAAATAATACTATCATTCCATATAGGAACAACCCTAAATATCTTGGAATTAAGCTTGATGCAAAACATCACTGGAAGGAACATGTAAAAAGATAAAGAAAAATACTGGAATTAACATATAGGAAAATGTATTCGTTAATTGGAAGAAAAGCAAAATCTTCAGTACATAAGAAATTATTAATATATGTTACAAGCAAATATTGAAACCTATATGGACATACAGAAGTCAATTATGGAGATGTCCCGCAAAAATTTCTATAAATACAATACAAGTTTTCCAGAACAAAGTCTTGAGAAATATTGTAGATACACCGAGAAACTACAGGACTGATTACTTACATCGAGACCATTAGATACTTTAGGGTAAATGATGTGGCTCGGTGCATGGAGGTAAAACGAAATGAAACAGTGGTTTTTACATTATGTGACCGTTATTTATTGGCTATATAAAAAATGTGAAAAATACAAATGATAAAACGGATGGCAGCGGTGTTACCTGGAGACAAGCTTGGGCGGTCGATGATGACACGTCTAAATCAAACGATGGTTGAGCACTGAATGACTCGAAATACCCTTCAATAACATTCCAGATAAACGTCTCGGGGTTGCCGCCAGCTATTCGTTATCGGGTTCTAGTTGGCGCTGATGGCACCCCGCCCGTGTTCAGCATCTGAGATTATACTTCTGGGTATTTTGTAGACCGTTATTCCACGATGTAAAATTCGACATGCCTCAAGGTCGCTACAGATACCAACTTTCACCCAGGAAATCAAGAGAATTGCAAAAAGACATGAGGATAAACTCCATCTTTATATCAATATCGAAATAATAGAACTCTTGGATAACACCAGAACAGGACATAAACTCAAATAGTCAAACCGTTTGATCTTGTGAGGTGTATAGGTAACGAGATGTGGCGAGGTTTAATAGAAAAACAGTAGTGTTAATACATAAATATTATTATACCAGAGACTAAAGTAGGGCCGACGGTTCCTCCTAAATATATACCTAGATTTAAGTTAATGTAAAGACAAATTGTAGGTTAGTCGGCCACGATTAGATACAATATAATAAATAAACTAAAAAAATATATTTATGTATAAGGATATTTTAAATGTTTTAATATCTCCCAATAATCAGTTTCTTCCTAGCAATAAAAACCATTCGAATGTACTAGAACAGCATTTGAATAATTCTTAGATAAATATTTGGAGCATATGCCAAGTTACGATCAGAGGTAATCATGACTTTTAAAGCGAGGCTTCCACGGTACCACCATCTATTTTTACACGACACGGAATGCAAATCCGTGCACGCCGCAATAACGAAATGCAATTCAGCATAGATTTTCATTCATTGCCACATCGGCATCCTTATTTTGTCAGGCGCTATATTGGTTTTAATTTCTTAACAATATTCAAACATTTTAGCCTTTTAATATAATATAACTAATTAATTAAATTAGTTTTTAATAAATTAAATGATTATTATTTAATTTATTCTGTCGGGACTGTAAGAAATACTTTTATTTATTGATAAATAAAATACAACTATTCAACAAAACATTATAATGGTCACTATCTTGATGATATACAAGATATTATAATGGTGATTACAATAACATTCGTCTAACAACAACGCTAACAAACTAGTCTTCGAAAGATTCTGTACGAATGTTCGTCGGGTCGGTCAGTCGGTCGAAATGTGAGGCTGCCGCTGCAATTATTTGTCAGAACACTCACTACTATTTTTGGGAGGAATTTGCACGAGAACTGAAAACACTGGTTGAAGAAATACTGTTTATTTCAATGTTAAGTGATACATGTGGTCGACGGGAGAATTGACAGGATATTAGGTTAGGAAGAGGAAGTACGGTAGTGACGTGGAAGTGGTACTATTACAAGGGGATGGAGAAAAGAAAAGAGAACGAGACGTCGTCGTGATGGTCTTTAATAGCCTGGAACCGCATGGTACCAATTCACCGGCGTTGCCAACTTTTGAACTTGTTGATGATGAATTCGTTGTGGCCCCTTTAGGCCGGCGGTCGCCACAATTCTAAGAAACTCTATGATTTCCAACAAAGCGCCAATATAAGCTATTCTAATAATTCTAATAAATCTCATGAATAAGGATAGTTTACCAGCTTTCAATATTTAATCGATTTCTTAACTCAGCCACATGAGTGCTCTCATGGAAAATGCTAAATCGTTGAATATTTTGAAAAGGTATTTATATTCAATGCTAAATTTAATTATTTTTCTTACTAATAGTTTCATCACAGTTTAACGGGTCATAAAATATTTCAACTCTCATATTATAAATATATTAGAGATGAAACGGCTAGTGATTTTCATACATAGTGAATATCACATTCGACTGTCGAATATCATCAATAATTACTCAAGAACATGATGGAAGATTATCTGACATATCATATATTATGGATTCGTTAAAAGCTGAAGAATATTAAAGATTTATAAAAAAATATTGTAAACGAACGATATTTTTTTACCAATAAACGTAAAATAATCTATATCGCTTATTTTTTATTATTATGGTATGACATAGAGGTTATAAATAATCTCGGTTTTATCCGATTTTAAAATTTATTTTTTGATGTTTAGAAAAACTTGAATCATTTCCTGTGTAATTGCCGTAATTTCGCAAAGGCTTGTTGTGTAGATTCATCGATTGCTATTTTATTTATACACTCATATCGTTTCTTAGTCAGTTTATAATTTGAGACATGAGTGCATTTTCATTTTCGTGTAAGTATTTTATATTGTTCACCAGCCTGACACAAGAATTTTAATTACTATTAATCAATCAAAAAGATCAGAGTAAAAATATCAGACATCAGAGCTTCATGGAGCTTATATGAAAAAAGTGTTTAAATGAAGTGACAAATAACAGTAATGTTAGAATAAAAAATTTAGAAAATAGCAAAAATTTGAAATTTGACTAGTATTTGAATACAATCAATTATAACCAATCCCAATAGATATGAAATACAAACACATTTAACAAGGCTACTATCGGTGAAAGTTTAAATGAATTGTAGTCACATACCTTATAATTAATGCAAAGAAAACAGGCACATTTAACAGGGATTGACAGATCCGTCCATTATCCGTCCGCTCGTTGTAGTATCATTTTGTATCGTATGGCAGGTGTTTACTTTTCCTGATAACTAACAGTTTAAAAATAGTAAAACTGGAGAATTTTATTTCAATTTCATTCAAACGAAATATGGTAGGAATATTTAGTTAACTGTCAACGGTTTAGAGTATAAATGACAAATTTAAGAATACTTATATATAATTTAACCATCCATATTCAGAAAATATAGCAATACATCATCATAAGTGAATCATCAATCAGAATGAATTACGTCATTATTTAGTGGCAAATGCTACAGGAATACCGAAAGTGACAAAAATATTCATATGTCCCTACATTCAGCCCGATGTAACTGTAAATCTGATGTTTCCCAGGGAAGTTGCAACAGAAATTGACAACAACCTCAATACTAAAAAGGCTCCTGGAATTCATAATATTTCACCTCGATTATTAAAAGATGTGCCACGAAAAGCAATAATCATGTTGATTATTAACGCATTAGACCATTTATTGGAAATACCAGATTTCCAGTATGGATTTCGAAATCACCATTCGACAACCGGCCAAATGCACAGAGTAACAGCAGCTGTTGAAAAGGCATTCGGCGAAAAGAAATACTGCCCTGTAATATTCCTGAATGTCTCACAAGCTTTTGACCGGGTATGGCATTTGGGATTAAACTACAAAATGATCAAATTGCTACTGCGAAATTACTGTCGACTGCTGGAAGCATATCTTTGCGAAAGAAAATTTAGAGTCTCCCATGAAGGGGCATTCTCAACACCTAAACCTATTTCAGCTGAAGTCCCACAAGGTAGTGTCCACAAGGTGGACCACTTCTATATCTGCTCTATACTGCTGATATCCCAACAACAAAAGAAACAGTATATATATATATATATATATATATATATATATATATATATATATATATATATATTATAGCTGTTATGGTTATAACTGTTACAATATATATATATATATATATATATATATATATATATTGTAACAGTTATAACCATAACAGCTATAATGGCAAAAGATATATCTCTGTCTAAGGCTATAAAACAAGTACAAGTAGCAGTCAACAATATCTACAAATAGACTAGAGACTGGAAAATACAGCTGAATAGCTCTAAATATGTCCATGTTAATAACGCATTTCGGCGAAATGACAACATCTTAATTATATCACTTGACAGATTCTTCCTCAAGCAGAATCAGCTAAATACCTCGGAATTTATCTCCATGGTAGGTTAAATGAAGACATCATGTGAGACAAAAAGCCGAACAAATTAGACTCAAAATTAAGCAACTGTACTGGTTAGCCGGAAGATATTCTCAACTTGATCTAAAATTGGTTTATCAGTCAATCATAAAGCCTATTTGGACCTATGCGGTGGAAATGTGGGGATGCACTAAAACATCAGACCAACTAGTAATCCAACGCACCCAAAACAAAGTTCTACTATTAATTACCTATGCTTATCGCTACGTAACCAATGAAGAGCTGCACCATGATCTCGCAATCAAATGGATACTCGAAGTGATCCAAGATTTCGGCCAAAAACATGAAAGAAGGTTGCTAAATCACAACTACGTGGAAGTAATACAGCTACTGGACAACACGCAAAAATTAGAAGATTGAAGCGAACCAAAGCTCACGAACTAATTTAGTGTATAGGTGTATTTTTAACTTTAACTTAAATACATACTGATGTATTAATACCGTACACGCCTTGCTTGTATATCAATGTAAGTACAATAGAGCAGTAGTAATTAATTAATTTGTGAATTGAGATTGTACTAAGTATATCGAATGTAAGATGTAATTAATAAATAAAATATCCGTACACTCTTAATTTAACAGACGTTGGTCTAAACATACTCGTATATTGGTATATTGAAAAAGTTTTTGATACCTTTTAATACCAACAGGCCTAGGACGTTGTTTTGTTCTGTACGACATTCAATTATTTTGAGGTTCTTTTTATCATCTAATCATGTAACCATCATTTCTACAGGAGGGCGGACCTCCTATATATTCTCGAATTCAAAATTTATATGCAAAAAACAGCATAATCAGTATAATACCAAATGATACCACCGAATTTAAGTTTTAAATTAGAAAAAAACTTTTAAAATTTCCTCAAAAAATGTATTTACTGTAGAAATCATATATTTTTAAGAAATAGTAAATAAATTAGAATATTATAGAATGGATTTTCCAAATTGGACACAATTCCAAAGCTGTTGGCTGTGCAACAATAACTGTCTCAAATAGTAATATTCTTTATAATTAATATCGAAGCAGCGAAGGCGGGCAAGAATTTGTTATATTTTGGAGTCTAGATAAAGTAGTATTATGTTTTATTTTAAGACCTAGCGCTTAACGCGGGCTCCGAACCACAGTCCTCAGAAGTAAGCCTATCGACTGACGAGTAACCAACTTTGAGATCATCCGTGAATACAGCCTGGTTACTGGCATGGCGGAATAATTTTCCTTGTCGGATTTTCCACTGTTGCCTTTTATATAATCACATTTATAAAAAAACACAAACATTATTTTACGACTATGTCCCAGCAGGATTCGAACCCGCAACTATCGCAACAGTAGGAAGACCGTCCTTTCGCTTGGACCACACCAAATTACACACTCAGGAAAAACTCTATAGTGTGTATTTACTAAAAAAATTTAATTTACCCCAAACAACGAAGAGAATGTGTCGAATGAATTATTGTATTGTCACATTCCACAAAGAGCCTAAAATAATTTATTTACTTCATGAGGTATTTCGTGCTCTTATATCAAATCAGTATAAATCTCAAGTAATGACGTAGAAAATTTACTCCTGCATCAACGAAAATCCGACTCATTATGCAAAATAATCATGATTAATTTAGCCATATAATTAATTAAAATTCTAACAGTATTGGAACATCGTTGAACTTCTTCAATTGATGTCGGTACATATCTGCAGTAAAAGTTCCATTCAGTTTTAACAGCTCACAATACACTACATCTTGCTGATCCCACCATATATTTCTGAATTTAGACTTTATGACCGTAAATGGCTAACCCATGACTTTTCACGCTTGGGAATGTTGTAGTAGATCCACCTTTTATAGCCAGTTGGAATAAACCACAGAACACACACTTGAATGTTAAAGGGGTGGTGTTGAAATACTACGAACTAGCATGTTCAATCAATTTGTATTGTAATAATTACTAATTGGTCTGAAGATTCTTTGAGAGTTTCAAGTGGATTTTGGTTTAATGAGTCACAGAATTCAAAGTCTTCAAACTTTCTTAGTTTTCAGACAGTTCTTTTTCATTGATATCAAAATCTTTTTTTTTATTACTCTTCGTGAGTCCACAATCTGCCCTATTGGCAATAAGTATTTCTTCTGTTTATATTATATATACATCGCATGTAGAAAACCACTTCATTAAGCAATCTTCTGTATAAAATATTATCTTAATTAATTAGTCTTATTCTAATGCTTATTCTAAACTCTACATATGTCCAGTAATCAGATCAGGTGGTGTTAAACGTTTTAGTCTACGCACTTCACTATCACGTCGCATATTTAGCTGATTAGCGAGTACATTGGGATGCACTGACGCTCTTTCGAAGTACTTCACACAAACACGTTGGATTACACTCGTTATAGGTTCTAGAGGAATATTGCGTTGTATCACTTTATTTGAAATATAGTACGGAGCATCAACAATGGCACGCAACACCTTATTTTGGAACCGTTGAATGATGGATATATTAGATTTGCTAGCGGTACCCCATAGTTGAATTCCATATGTCCAAATGGGCTTGAGTATAGACTCATACAGCAATACCTTGTTATCTAATGATAACTTGGATTTGCGCCCAATGATCCAATATATTTGATATAATTTTAGTCCTAGTTGTTTCCGTTTAGAGAGTATGTGCTTCTTCCAGGTTAGGCGTCGATCTAAATGCATACCAAGATATTTAACATGCTCTGCTTGGGGGAGTTGACGATGATTGATATTCACTGGTGGACATATTCTTCTACGCAGGGTAAACGTTATATGCGTGGATTTTGATTCATTGGCTTTAATGCGCCATGTCTTCAACCATAATTGTATTTGCTCCAGGTGGGTTTGTAGGTTTATTGATGCTGTGACTGGATCTTCATGGGATGCTAAGATTGCTGTATCGTCTGCATATGTTGCCACAGTAGTTATTTTTGTGGTGGGCAGATCAGCCGTATACAGAAGATACAGTACTGGACCCAGTACACTACCTTGCGGAACTCCTGAATATATGGGATTTAATTCGGTATGTTCATCGCCTTGATTTACAATAAAATGTCTGTCAGTGAGATACGATTTTAGTAGCTGATAGTCCGGATGAGGGAGAAGTTTCTTTAGTTTAACCTGCAAGCCCGTATGCCATACTTTGTCAAAAGCCTGAGATATGTCTAGGAAAGCAGCCGAACAATATCTTTTGGCATTTAGGTCAGCGTTTATTTGGTTTACAAGTCTATGCACTTGTTCTATAGTCCCATGCTTATTGCGAAAGCCAAACTGATGTTCTGGAATAATTTTTCTTTTTTTTTATTATATAGTTTAGTTTTTTTATGTATAATTTCTCGAAAACTTTCGAGATTATTGGTAATAAACTTATAGGTCGTTAGGAGGTCACATCTTCTGGTATTTTTCCTCGTTTAAGTATCATTAATATTTTAGCTACTTTCCAGATACTAGGGAACTAATTAATTCATAGCATAGCATTAAATATATATATGTTAATAGTTTTATAGCCTTTTCTGATAGTTCTTTTAAAATTTTGCCAGTAATTAAGTCATAACCAGGAGCTTTTTTAATATTAATCTCTCTCATTATTGTATGTTTAACTTTTTTGACCGTTAATTTCTCGTGCGGTAAATCCATTTGAAATGGCGAATATAGAAAGCTAGTAATTTTATTTTCGTCATCTTTATGTAGCTGAAACTGGAAATGTTTAAAAACATTTTTTAAGTGTTTTGAGAAAATGTCGGCCTTCTCTTTATTGCTTCTCGCCCAATTATTTTCGCTTGTTTTAATAGGTGGGTTATGCTGCTGAGATCTCCTAAGCTTATTTGTTGCTTTCCACAACGAATAGTCTGTAGCCTCAGTTGATGTCAAGTTTTCTAGGTATTCTTGAATGCCTTGGTTTTGTTCAATTTGGATTAGATCTCTCAGCTCTTTTATGGCCCTATTAAATTTTCTTTTATTCTCTTCAGTCCTTTGCTGTTGCCAATTTCGTCGTAACTTTCTTTTTTCTGCTATCTTTTTCTGTATTGTACATGATATATGTGTATTTTTTCTTGGAAATATTTCACTGTTGGGAGTCGCGAAATATGCTGCCTCCTGTATATTTTTTGTAAGATTTATTGCTGCTATTTCTATATCCATTTCAGTTTGTAACGGTAAGTTTAGAGAGGCATTTTGGTCTAAGTTTTCTCTAAATCAAAATCATTGAAATCTAAACCGAAAATTGATGTGTAATTGAGCCACATTACCATAAGTATTTAATGGGCTTCAAAGGTTGTTTACATTTAGATTTCACATTTCCACCAATACACAGAGGATCAAAATACACTCAAGGACATAATGTATATATGTTTCTATATATAAGAATATATAAATAAATAAATATAGACAAAGAAGACAAAATATATTAATTAAAATTGAATTAAATTATTATTAATATTTCCCTAAAACGTATTAAACAATCGTAATAATTTTTCTGTCTTAACGCACATAACTTAAGACATCAAAAAACAGATACCGGTCGAGTGTCAATTATGGGCATTCCAACCTAATTATTTGTATTTTTCTGGTTCATAATTGTTAACCCTATATTTTGCAAACATAAATTTTACGATTTAGACACGGTGAGGTGATTAATGGTACCTCTAAAAACCCGGAGACCGAACCGTTCGATTAGAAAAGGTCGTCTGAGAGTAACAGGTAGTAACGATTCTTTTAGAGTAGGTGCCTACTAATACCGTGACTGTGATAAAGTTACGCCCTTACGGTTTTTCTCCCACCTGTTAAGTCGCTTTATAGCCCATATAAGAGGAAGCATAAACAGGCTTTTGAAGAGATTTCAGGTGGTATATTTTGGACCATAATATCTATGATTAAAGGCAATGAATAATAGCTCTTAAAAATAGAACAGGTAACAGACAATATAATGATATGCATAATATATTAATTATATATTTTTCAATAACCATTTTAATGATAACATAAAATTAATAAATACGATGCTTAGTATTAATTATAAGATAAACTGTTAAATTCAAAAACAGAACATATCATTATGTTTAACACATTTGCATTTCAGCTAAACATATTTTCGAAGCCTGTTATTTTAGGCACTTGGATGAATTTTGATTAGCGATATCTATTGGTGATTTCTGAAGAATCATAACCGATATTCGGTAAACTTCGGTTTTCACCTGATTTTGCGACCTCGCCATTTACAACCTAAGATATAAACCAACGAACTACACCGGCCATTTTGGATTTGACTCCGGAACAGGTAAGAATTATGTCTTGCAAGGTTAAGAATTTTGTTGTTTATAATTTATTTGTTCTTCTACTGTTCATAATCAAAACATATGTCTAATAGTAGAGAGTAATAGACAAATATATTTAACAATGAATTATTATCTTGCTTATTAATGCTTATGCTTTAATACTTATTAATCTTAATAGACATATGAGGACATTCCATCCAGGTGCGTATCTACGAAATTTTTATTTTAATATTGCAAATTGGACTCAGTTCTGTACCAAATTCATTATATTTTAGTCATAGTTGAGCCCGTGAAAGTAAAAATACAGATAAATATGACTCGATGCTTAAAAATCTTCAAGCAAGTTTCTAAAAATATGATTGCAAACAAATTAAGTGCTAATATTCCACTGAATGCTATATTTAATGAAACATACTAATTTAAGCAATTTAAAAACACTGATTTATTGACTGATTTACCGAGGAAGATTTATATACCAATATTCAGCAAGCAACACGATTGAATTTCACAAGTACAAAACATAGAAGTAGTATTATAAACGTTAAAGCCTGGGTAAATAAGGTGAAAAGCAAAGGATGTGTGTTGTTATAGAAGCCACAATATCACTTTCGGGTTACCTACCCTACTTTAAAGGAATTTTTAAAGAATATTGTATGTTGATCATAATAAACGAAGAACAATATGAAATGCGAAAAAAATATAACCATGAATATACACACCTGTATATTCTACACATAGGCTTAATGCATATAGATTTAAATTGCATTATTTACTTTTGTTTAATGAATAAAAAATATATATATTACTGAGCATACATGTTGTATACGTGCTATTTTCTATATTTTTTTAAATTAAATATATTTATAAAAAGTTAAATAACTTACACATAATATATACATTTAAAATAATAAGCAGTAAATTTTATTAAATTTGAAGTTGAATTTCAAATGAGATTTTAGGCTAATTTGTGAATTAGAGATTATATATCATAATCTTCAAGTTATATATTATGTTATACGATATTTAAAAGTTTACATTTAATAAGTTTAATAGTTTACAATTATAACTATGGTTTTTTATTGTAACGTTTATATATTGATAAATAATCACATTTCATTTTGTTTTCTCTTTTTCTTTTCCAATTTTTTTTAAATGAAAGACGTTTATAAGAAGCTATGAAAAGCCAAAAAATTTTAACTTGTGTCTCAACAGAAATATTGTGTTAATTTGTGAATTCAAGATAATTTATTCTATTTATACTATATTCTTCAAATGTAGCAAACCTTTGTTCGCATGATTAACATCATGTTAGACAAAAAGCAAAACACATTAGAACCAAAATAAAACAACTATACTGTTAGTCGGAAGATACTCTCAACTTGATCTAAAATCCAAGAGGTTGATATATAATACAATTATAAAGCCAATTTGGACCTATGGGGTGCAAATATTGGGTAGCACTAAAAATTCAAATAAACTAGTCATACAACGCTGTCAAAACAAGATTCTTCGATTGATTACGAATGCCTACGCTATGTAACCAACGAAGAACTTCACGATGGCATGGAAATCTAATGGATTTGCGAAGTTATCCAAGATTTCGCATTGAAACACGAAAGAAGATTACTAAATCATACAAACGTGGAATCAATACAACTACTGGACAGCGCGTAGGATGTCAGGAGACTGAAGCGAACCAAACCATACGAACTTATATAAAGTGTATAACTTTAGTATAAACTATAGCTATAAGTTATTATAATTTTATTATTGAGGAATACATATTGATGTATTTTATCGCATTTGTCTTGCTTGTGAATTAATCCAACTACAAATGAAAAATAGTAATAAATTAATGTATAATTAAGATTGTACTAAGCGTATCTAATAAAGATTTTATATAAAAAAAAATGTCATGATTCTCTAGAATTAGGCTTTTACGGCCAAAATTAGAATAAGTGCAAACAATTGTAAAACAACCTAACTTAACTATTAATTTCGACGATTTAAACATTTCCTTACATAACACACTAATACTTATGTATGGACATAACATTTCTAAATCACAGTTTTCTATCTAGTTTAGGTCACGTTATACGAATGAAAAATTCTGCAGTACCCAGCGTAATCTTTAGCCATAGGGCATTCTGTTTGCCACTTCTTCAGATTGATGCAGTATAGTTTGACCGACACAGTGTTTTGAAATGAAGTATGAAAATATATCAATGACTGAATGGCAGCCAAACAAACATAATTCGTTCGACACGGTATCCACATGTTACCAAAAGGATAAAATTCGTATGAAATGATGGAATATATTTTATATTGTACCAATTTTTCTCAATAAATGCATTTTTAACGTAAAAGACTAATCAAAATACATGCGAGCACCTAATATTTCAATTTTTAATTATTTTTGAAACAAATGATCAGTTATCAACATTCAAGTACAGATATTGGATTAACACTAATTCAGATTAACGAATTGTTCAACAAGACTGGATCACTTTTCAAACATCACCTTCAAATATGTTATGATAATTTATATGAAGAAAGTTACCACACCTACAGGGATTTCAAAATCAAAATATGCTACCGTTGAATTGTCCATTGACGTTTATTGTAATTTTTACGAGTCTTCTTTTTACTTAAACTCTTTCTCTTTTTTAAGATGAAAGAGACTACAAAGTTTAAAAGACTACAAATATGTATTTCCGCATTTCAACACTATTGTGCGTGTATATGTATAAAATAAAATAGTTTGTTTCATTGGAATAACCCTAGTGCTTAATTATTATTATCATCAATTCATAACCGGCACTTGGGGAGAACGCTGCTACCTCAGACAATGTTAGTCTCCTATTTTTTAGATCGTTTGCCGTTATCTTCATTCATAACTTTTTCTGAACTTCGCTGCATTGTCCACTTATAAAAACACAATTACCACAGAAATTGGTAAAAAAATAGTTCACATTTCATTCAACATATCTATCTATATATACAAAAACGAATCGTAGTTCGTTAGTCTCGCTAAAACCGTAGTTCGTTAGTCTCGCTAAAACTCGAGAACGGTTGGACCGATTTGGATTATTTTGGTCTTGAATTATTTGTGGAAGCCCAAGGAAGGTTTAAGGTGATTAAATATGAAAATACTCGAAATTAAATAAAAACAACAATTTTATATTTTCTTTGATGTATCCCCTGTCGTTCAGAAATCTAATAGAAAGAATAATTTAATATGAATAACGAACTAGATTTTTTATATCTTTATTCTCAGGGGGTAAAAAATAAACTTAATTTTAGCTAACTACATTGATAAATTGATAAATCTTAAGTTTTGTCACAAATTAAATTTCTGAGCGCAACCTTAATATTTGACATTTGACAACCAACTAATATGTCTTTTGGTCAAAAATTAAATTTCTATCCGCTACCAAAATATTTGACACTTAAAAACTTATCACTTACTGGGGGCGTTGTTACCACTACCAGATGCAGATCATCAATTTTTACAAATTTATTTTATGGGCGATTCAGATGCAGAAGTTGATAAGCGTTGTGTTCATAATCCAACAGTGAAGAGAACTATTGTCCAAGAATTACATATGTTTCTTCGTCAGAACAACAATTTAGTAAACATGTTGAAAATAGCATTGGATCGGATGCCATCTGACAGCCTTAATATTGTCATTCGAGCTGATCCAACACTTGCCGGTGAACACATAAGGAGGTTTAATTCACCCACCATAGACGAAGTGATTGTTGTCATTATGGGAGAAAATTTACGATCTAGAGATATTGTGCTTCATCGTCGGAGTAATGATTTACAACGTGTATCTGAATCACACAGGACTTATTATGCGTTACAATATCCTTTGATCTTCCGGCAGGGGAAAGATGGATACCATTTTAATATAAAAATGGCAAATCAAGTAACATGTAACTAGACTAAACAAGATTAAATAATATTTTTAAATTCAATTCATCTAATTAACAAATAAAAAAATTATCATTTTTGATTGCTGGTGCTGAAAACAACAAAAAAGTTAATACTATGAATTTCTATTCATACAGACTCATGCTCCGTGAAGGTGAAGTAAATAATATTTTGATGTGTCGACTTTTTCATCAGTTTGCAATTGACATGAATGTCAAAATTGAGACTGAATGATTGACATACATCCATTTGAACAAACACCAGCTTCGATCAGATGAATACATTCATCTCCGCGATGTTATAAATGCAAATGGCAATGTGAATAATGTGGGAAGAATGACAATTTTGCCAGCCACTTACATAGGAAGCCCGCGCTACATGCACGAATATGCCCAGGATGTTATGTCATATGTTAAGTATTATGGCCGCCCCGACTTATTTGTTACATTCACCTGTAACCCACAATGGTCCGAAATTAAGAGGGATTTGTTACATAGCCAAACACCAGTTGATAGACATGACATCACTGCCAGAGTTTTTAAACAAAAGTTAAAATATCTCATGAATTTCTTCATAAAGCATCATGTGTATGGCCAAGTCCCTTGTTGGATGTACTCTGTAGAATGGCAAAAGCGTGGTCTTTTATTTATCTATTGAGGCAGTACGAAGTCTGCCGGGTCAGCTAGTGGGTTATAAATGATTGTAAGCTGCGTCTCTAAATTTATTCCTCTATTGTCGCATCTTAAACGAATTACTTTATTTATAACATGATCTACGAGAGAAAAATATAGAATTTGGCTTAAGCATCTCATGAAGCAATCTAGCAAATAGTAAAACAAAGTAACATTTATGTTTTAATATAACTTTATGATTTATATTCGCACACGAACAAATTACGAGTATCTAAATAACCAAATTGTAACCTAATTATCCAATTTTAATGATTATCTGTGTAAAAATATATAAATTATAATGTCCTTGCAATCAATTTTAACACATTATCTTGCATCTTTTTTAATTATTTCGAGTATATTTATTCCATAAGAATAAATCTACCTAAAATGCTATAGATTAGCTTAATACAAATCCATCTAGATAATAGTTGAATTATATGTAATATACCAATTATTATTAATTACGATTTTTTCTTTATTAAAAATTTAAAAATACCAAACAGATCTTGTGACAAACAAAAATTATTAATCAACTGTTCAAAAATTTGAAACTTCATTTGATTTATTAATCCATCAATAATACACCCATTCTGACTATTTTATCCAGTAACTGAGAAAGATGCATTTCTATAAAGCCCAAATAGGAATGTTTTTTATCCAATATCAGTAGGAACTCCTTATAATTTTCATTCTTATCAGTACTTAACGTTAATGACACACACTTTTTATCCCGATATTGAAAATCTATGACATATATTTTAGTAATTAATGTTGCAACACTTGAATAAACAATTTAATTATTACTTAAATACTTAGTTAAAAAATCATATTTAAATTTTCTGATAAAATAAACAGATGGCACAAAGAATGGAGAGGATAAATTTCTAGCTATTTTAACTCACCAATTGTGAAAATAAAGAAGAAATTTGGACATGGCTATTTTTGTTATTCACAATTTAAGAATACCAGATGTAACCTTCATGACTCCAGATGTCATAAAAAGTCATAAATTCCTTATTTTCTTTGTATCTAGCCGAAATGAAAACCTCATTATCAAAACTCGTAAAATGGGAAAAGAAACCTAACAATTACTGCAAAATGTTTCGTATCTTTTTAGCTTCAAAAAGAAATAGTATGTTAAATAACCGGTCCAGATGTATAATACATTTAAAATACTGTGAAATAATACCTGTAGAATTGTTAAATGTTTAATGTAATTAAGTTTAATATCTAATTATTAGAAAAATAATATTATGTTAGGAAAAATTTCAATTCAAAACGTATCAATATATTTTGGCTGTTTAATATGTCTATATTTCATTAAATATATTTAAAAAAAAAAATTGTTTTTATTAATGGTAAGACAAAATCAATTTTAAAACAGTCATTCTTCAATAGTCTTCAATATTTTCTAATACTATCTTGTTAGTATAAATTAATTCATTCTGTTCATTTGTTCAGCTTATTCTATTTTATTATCATTACTTATGAAAAAAAAACATTCCTAAAGATGACCTACATTTGCATTTATTACATTATAAACAATGTAAACATACTACATATTACATGTAAACGTATTTGCAATTTATTGGAAGAAGTTAAATGTACAATGTTAAACAAGGAAATCTTCCTTTTCCTTCGAAAGATAAACCTTTTTAAAATTTATCTTTTTATTGACGCATTGTTACTGTGAAAATGTCACCTCATTTAGACAACATACTTCCAAAAATATATTCTGTTTACATATTGAATGAAAATTATTGTTCGCGCGTAATACATTAATCATAAAAATACTGCAACAATTTTGTTTTAATTAGAAGCTAACCAACGAATGAATGACAATCAATCTGAAATAACTGAATTTATATATTGTTTCATTAATTTTCTGGTACTGATTCGCTAGTCAATTGATATAACAAAATTCTCTTTAATTTGCATTCTTAAAACAAAATGAGAATTCACAATTCCTTCACAAATATACCTTTCATAAAAATATTGCGTACTTTTTATAACCAACAAAAACAATATTTGTACAATATTGCTACATGCTAGAATAATTTTTTTTAATTTATTATTAGTTATCAGAAAGAGCATGATCTGCTTGCACTTTCCGTTTTAATGTTTCCTGGTAAATTTTCACTGCTTTCGAAATATGTGGTCGAGTGTTTTAATACTGAATAATAATATGTGTCTTTGCTCGTATTCCGATAATTTTTCGCGCAGTGTTCGACTTAAACGCACATAGTTCATCATACCAAACTGATCCTCGATTTTGCCGTTAATGTTGATACATGACCAAGTAGTCTCCTTTTTTTTCCTTTGAATTTTCCTAATAGATATATTTTTCATTATCAGTAATAATACAATAAAAAAACTTATCGATTTTGCCGTTGAAGCAGCAGTTTCGTACATAACCAAACGCCTTTCAATGTATTTTGGTTTCAGTTCATACAGCACACAATATCCAAGCATATTCTTCAAGCGATTGGATATAGTGTTATTCTTGTGTTAATCTTGTGTTAGTTCCAACAATTCCGCATATTCTTCATGCGTTTTATATGGATCATCATCATATAATATATTCAAATTCTCGTCTTCAAATTTTCAAAACACTCACTATATTCAATCAACCACTTTTACATTCCACAATCACTAATACATTGCAAACAGTATTGATTTGTTGAAATTGATGATGCATGGTTGCTATAAGCTTCACACATCCTTCGACGACCTTCAGCCGCCTTAAAAAAAAGTAAATAAGTAAAAATTTCCGCAAATGTGAATTACTCGGTACAAATAAATTCAAACATTTTCAACACTGAAAAATGAGAAATGTTTTTATTCATACTTCAATGAAATGACCAGTGAATCCTGTCGTGAGGATTCAATATGGAGTTGGTTACAGATGTATCCGAGGCGATTTAACCTGGAATCCCTCTGTAAATCATACCTTGGTCTCGTCTTATGTACCAGAAGTTTGTAAATAACTATTATATGAACAGTCAAATTTAATTATAATTAAGGCTCTCAAAACGAATTCGTGGCTAATCAAAATTAGGTTGTAAATTTGTGATTTTAAAATATCAAAATATTGTTTTTTATTTTAATATAAATAAGTTGTAACAATGCATTTAAAAGATCAATCAATATTATTTTAATGTTAAATAGAGTTAAGAGATAACTAGAATAGAGATCTACTAAAATAATTATAAAAAATCAATATTTTTTATTCAAACAAAAATATACAATATTTTTGTTATATTATATTTGTTATATATGATATAGACTCCTTTTTATCTTTGTTTTATCTGTACTGAACCTACTACTTAACATGGGTTCCGAACGATGATCCTCGGCATTAAGTCTACCGAGTGACAGTGAAGACTCCGGTCTTACCCAGTCTGATTTGCGGCTTGACTAGGATAATTTTCCTTGTCAGATTTTGCTCTTTTACCTTCTGGATAATCACTATTACAACAACACATACGAGTAAACACATACAAACATAAACTTAAAACCATGCCCCGCAGGATTCGAACCCGCGACTATCTCAAATCACTATATTGATAATTTATTGAAACTAGAAAATGTTTAATTATTTAAGAAATTAATAATTATATCGAACAATGTGTATATTTTGTGAAAATTCGGGTTAATTAATTTAATAATGTTCAAGAAATAACTCATTTAATAACTTATTTTATTGAAAAATATGTAATTGCCCTGAGATAATTTTCAGATATTAATTTACTATAATTTCAAGAAAGTGATTATGCGTATGTGTATTATTTTCTACAGTTTACTGACGGTATACGCGAATGTGTATGGGAAATGTTACTGCAGTAAAGAGGTTTATCAAACAAATCAGTCGAATTATTTTATGATTTTTTACAAGAATTAATATTTGAAGAATGTTGCCGCCTAATTACTTAACAGGTTTGCAAAAGAAAATTGTACGAATTTAGATATATTGAATGTTAGAAGCCATCAGCAAGCGTGGTTGTTTGGTGGTTGCTATTAAATTAGTTAATTAGTTAATAGCCGTTACCGCTAAATGCAATGTTCTAAGAAAGAAATGTAATGTGTAAAGAAATATTACATCATAATAAGACATGGTCCCATACAGCAACGTTATCTCCTGAATATTTAGATAAAAGTAAAATAAGACCTGCTCAGTCACCATCTCATTGTATAGCTTCTGCATATTTCCAAGCTTGAAGTACATTCATTTGTAAAGAGAAACTTTTTAAGAACAAAATTGACATTACTATTAAGCCTTAATTTATAGTATTCCTGAAATGGCCTTCCTAAACGCTTTATTTCATGCTTTGATGTTTAAACCTCATTTCCATTATTACTACTGAGAGTACAAAAGGTATAATAACTGATTCTGCTGAAGTTTTTGTCAATTTTCCGCAACGCAAAATTAACATGGACATATTTAGAGCTATTAAGCTATATTTTCCAGTCTCTAATCCATTTGTAGATCTTGTTGACCGCTACTTGTACTTATTCTATAGCCTTAAACAGAATTACATCTTTTGCCATTATAACTGTGTCGTGATCAAATCTTCTAAGTACTGATTCTTTTGTTGTTGAGATATCATCAGTATAGAGCAGATATAGAAATGGTCCCAAGACACTACCTTGTGAAACTCCAGCCGAAATAAGTTTAAGTATTCTCTTGGTCAATGACATCAAAATATCCACTTTTGCTACTTCTAAATCATCGAGTAGCATCAGAATAAGTTTGTAAAAGTGTATCATGGGTTTAGATAACAAATTTCATCGAATCAAACAACAAAAGTAATATTTATTAGCATTTACATTTGTCAAAAATGCAGTTTTTAACGTTTAAAACTAAATAGCATTTTCTTTTATTCTATAAACTGTGAAATTTTATTATAAAATAAAAATGTTATTTGATCTATTCACTTAATATCTACAGTTACAAAATAATGACAGGATGAATGAATTCCAGATGCGCGAATTCAATGTCAATTACAAAATATTCTGCGGTTGGTAATTCCAACCATTGATCGGGATCGTAATTTATGAGCAAGACGGCTATCTCAAACGTGCTTGATAATAGGATACACTTCGGAAAAACCTACCAAACATTTGGTGTGTTTTTTACAAGGACCTATACTCTATTGTATAGAGACCAAATGTTTCGTATATATTATAGTGCTTATTATTTTATGTAAATAATAAATCTAAAAAAATACTTTCTTCTCTTAATTCAAACTAATATAACACCAATGAACATAAATTATATTATATAATCAAATATCTATAAAGACGAATCAGTAATATTCAATGGGGAAATTTCATGTTATATATACGTTAAATATATAATATATATTATTATTAATTATAGTATAAAGATATCAATTTTAATGGAAATATATGCCCCACATATAAAATAATTTATGTAAATTTATTTTTTTACACTATTACTTAGTTACAAACTATAATCAAACATTTAATTGTGATTGCAAAAACAATTACAAAAAAGGCTAAAAAATTTAAATTGTAAAATGGTCAGTAAAACTAAGTACAAGTTCAGATCTTCAGACAGCATAAAGAAGTTCCTGAACGATGTCTTAATAGTTATCAGGTTTCTAATTTCTCAAAAATATACCACACACTTTTTTTCTTTGAACACATGTTCTTTTTTTAAAGTTCTGAGACATTGTTTTATATGGCGACAAAAAACGTTTTCCATTTTCCACTAAATATTCTTCAGATACATTTTAGACTCCAGAGATTAAATTCTATATTTGTTACCAATATTTTACTGACTAGTGATTACCTTTTCCACAACTGTATCATTGGCATAAAAAACAGCATAACTTTCTAAAATATCAAATATAATACATAGATAATCAAAATACAAATACAATAAAAATCATACCGAAAATTGCACAAACAAATTAACTATAGCCTATTCAAAATAGCAAATATTGAACAATAATGTTAAAATAAATTATACTTGTATAACATATTCGTTCCATTATCTTATTTAAATAAGAATATGTAATATATAAAAGTTAAAATAAACTAAAAGTTAAAGTTAAATTCGGCAACATTGGGACGTATTGATGTCTTAAATTGAGATGACTGAGTTCACTGCTATTTTGAATAGACTACAGCAATACATTACTACTACTACAAGAGTTATGTTTTTACTATAACCCCAAAATAGTTTGATACGTATAGATTACTATTTAGAAGTGCAAAGGTAGCGTAAATCTGAAAACACAGCAAATCCCAATGCTGAATTCAATAAATATCATAACACAAAATCTATATATGATGGCAAAAAACTGAAAGCTGATATATATCTGGTGTTAAGACAAAATCAAGCAATTTTTCAAACGAATCACATACAACCCGTACAACAGTAATATACAAAAAGTCGTTATAAAATAACAGTAGAAGCTTCACAAGATCACATCATCACACAACTCAAACAAGCAGCAAAGGCATCTAGGAATGTTTGATGGAATTAGAAAGAAATTATTCGAAATGAGCTGCTCAAACTTAGCCAAACCATTTCGACCAATCCGACTCAAAAATTGGAAATATGACACCAAAAGAGATTACGTATTATTCGTTTTAGAAAACTCATAAACCCCAGCAGTATAACTCACCTATTAGAAATAATGACAATAATTGAAAGAAGAGGCTGACATTGCCGCTAATTACTTAAAAAAATACATTTCTGAAGAAGTTTACTTCTGAAAATGCGAATTTCAAATGGACCCCCTTTGAGTTATAGAAATATTTACAGATTTACCTCCTGAGAAAATTCAGTCAGAGTAGTTCGGCAAATAATGAGAGAGAGAGAGATTAATTGCTCCTCAATATGATTTAATAATCGGGAGGATTGCACAAGAAGTCTCAGAGAAGAGAATATTACTATTGAGTGATCTTCCTAAAAAGTGGATAGTAGCTAAAAAGATCATGATTTCCAAACCGGGGAAATACCAGAAGATAATGATGATGAAAAGAAGAAGTCTTGAGAAATTATGCATTATTTATAAAGATGCATAAAAATATAACAGAAAATAATCCAACATTTCAGTTTCTTAATAAGCATGAACAAGTGCATAGAGTGGTAAACAAAATAAATCTAAACTTAAATGCTAAAATATAATATTCGGCTCTATCCTGGACATACCTCAAGCCTTTGATAATGTGCGGCATAAAGAGTTGCAGGTTAAATTAAAGAAGCTGATTTCTCATACTCACTTTCAGTTATTAAAATCGTCTCTCACAGAGAGACATTTACCATGAAACAAGACGATAAATACGGTGAATTAGATCCAATATATTCAGGAGTTCCACAAGACAGTGCGCTGGGTCCGATATTCTATCTGTTATATACAGCTGATCTGCCGACGACAAAAATGATTAATGTTACAACATATACATACGAGACGGTAGTCTTAGCACCTCAATAAAACACAGCTGTGTCTAAAAACATGGCGAATCAAAAATTAAACAAAATCTACCCATGTAACTTTTACTCTACAGACAAGAACCTGTGCACCAGTAGATATTAATAATTGTTAACTTACATCATATAATATGCATCTAGACCGTCTAACTTAAAAGAAGCACATACATTAGTGGTTCATCGCGCGCAAGTCCCATTTATATCTATATTACTATAGATAGTTATAGATAGTTAAACCTGTTTGGCCATATGGAATATAACAACGGGGTACTGCTAACAAGATTAATATATAACCATCATATAACTATTCCTAAATACAGTGTTGCATGCCATGCTCTGTACTATGCCTCAAATGAAGTAAACAGCGCAATATATCTCTAAAACTTACGAGGAATGTGATTCAAATTGGTTTGGTTAAGTACTTCAAAAAAGTGAGAGTGCACCTCAATATGATTGCTAATCAGCCACATGATACTGAAGTGCGTAGATTAAAACAAACGAAAAATGCTATTAATAACATATTGGCTAAAAAGTCCCGGGCCTAACACATAGACAGCACTAGCTTTATTGCATTCGCCGCTTTTTCAGTATTTTTTTATTCAGTACTAACCTTCAAGAAAAAGCTCTTAAAGTTTCATGGTTTTTTTTAATGTTGTACTCCTAAGTTTGTGACTTATTATGCTAAAAGTGACAATAATTTTGTTATTTTCAAAACAATGGATCAACAACAATTTCATGTTTTAATTTGACATTGCTTCTTGATGGAAAAAAATACCGTTCAAACGAAACAATAACTTGAAAAGTCTTAAAAAAGACTCCGCTCCATCAGATAGAACCATAAAATGTTGGTTGACTGACTTCAAACGTGGTCGTAGAGGCACCGACGATGCAGAATGTAACATAGTAGACATCCAAATGAGGTCGTAGTACCAGAAAACATCAAAAAAATCCCCAAAATCATTTACAATAATCGAAAAGTAAAGTTGCGTGACTTAGCCAACTTCGTGAAGATATCAAAAGAACGTGTTGGTTTTATATTGCGTGAGCATTTGACTATGGGAAAGCTCTGTTCGAAGTGGGTACCGCGTTTGAGCAATGTTTGGCCGTATTTAAACATAACAAACCGAAATTTTTGCATCGATATCACTCCGGAATCAAAATGATCGTCATCTGAGTGGATAGCAACTGGTGACAGGCCTATTTTGAAGAAAAAGATAAATCGTTGTACAAAAGTGGTATTGAAATGTTAGAGCGGTGCTGGAATGATTGTGTGGCTTTTGTTGGAGATTTTGTTGATTAATAAAGCCATTTTTGAACATAAAAATGTGTTACACCCAGGACTTTTCAGCCCATGTGTAATGTCCATTAATAGACATATACAGACATTAAATCAAGCTTTGGAAAAAAATATTTTACTTAGCGTTTCCCAAAATGAAGTGATTTTCATATCATGTATATAATATTTGACATAAGAAATACTTATATACTACCACTGACAGATTGTTGAACCACTAACCACTGGTAGTAACTAAAATAACTTCGCATATATCTTTATCTCATTCATACACACATTCTGACAAAAATGTTCTTGTATTTAAATGTTTATATTACCGAAGATATACGATACAAGTCCAACAAGGGTATCGTATAATATGTAGAACTGGTATATTTATGTGTCACTTAACCCAATGGATCATTATCATTTCACGCCTTGTCCAGAATAGTTTTCCAGTTCCTAATAGATAACCTAATAAGAGATATAAAAAATTTAACTTATTTTTAACCGACTACAAAAAATGAGGAGGTTGTATTGTTCGACTGTATATTTTTTAAAACGTATGTTCCCCGATTTCTGCGTCATTTAGGGACCGATTTTCAAAATTCTTTTTTTTTTATTAAAAAGAGTGCAGTTCCGTGGTGGTTCCATTGGAACCAAGTCAAGATCTGATAGGAAAAAGAGAGGGAAATGGAGGGACCGGGGCCTGAAGCGTTCCTTATTTTCAATCATTTATTCCTAGTTTTCCTCATACGGGCACCTTTATTTGGCTTACCCATTGTAACACCTAATAAAATAATTGCGTAAATAATTATTGCATAAGTACCTAACACTAAAAAGAAAAAAATTTAATATTTTAACAAAATAATTGAAACGACTTTAAAAAAAAAGGAACTTAGCCAAAATTAAAAAATAATCAAATATAGATTTTTAACTCAAAAGACAACATTTTAGAATAAAATATGTACATAATAGTCGTAGTAACAACTAAATAAAAATAAACAAAAACCTTATTTAACCTATCTACTACATGTATTTATATTCTAATATATACAAACAATTTAGCTTAATACCTGCCTAAACCTATTTATCTATTTACAATATTATTTTAACTACTACTAAGTGATCAGTTTGAAGTCGGAGCCGAGCCTAAATAATACAAAAATTATAATATAATTTTGTGACATATATAAAAAATTATATTTCGAACAAAACGTCTAATTTGTTGCTTTTACCGACTTCAAAATTGGTAACAATTAAAATAATATTGTAAATAGATACATAATATATAATACATGTAACTACAAGAAATATATATAAATAAGGAATAAATAGGTACTTATTGAAGTCTGTTCAATGTTTTAAAAATATTTGTAATTTTTATATTCCACTATTGACGTGATTTGAATTCCATAAAACAAACACACAAACAATAAATAAATACATATCTTAATAATGATGTTAATGAATGAATGATAATAATGACTTGATAACGATTCTGGAGAAACTAAAAAACGCTAAAACAACAAATTAATTATATTCTATTTAGTTTCTACATAATATCTTATGTATGTAATATCTTTAAATACATAATATATAACATATTATATTAGATTAAAATACATAATAATTAGTAATAATGTTTTAATTTAGTAAGTATAATTGTTGTAATTAATATAATTAAAACAATACTATAATACCATAATTTACCTTCCATAAATATTTTTATTTTACTGTATTACAGCTTAAATAAAATGTTTTACGACATCCAGATTGCATTCGGTATAAATGTAAACATTCTTCGTCTCCTCTTTTCTAAACAATCATGAAAAAACGAGCCAAATGTTGGATGGATTTTCACTTAGTCTGTCCGCCAATACAACACGTTGGCGCAGCCAGGGCTATTTCGCACGTAATTTCCGAGCGTCTTGGAATTACCAGCTCTTCGCATCTGGAATTAAAGACATCAGTTGTTGATACATTCAAAATATATTTTTATGACATAAGGCATACTTTAATAGCATTTTACAGCTGTATTGGCAGATGTTACAGAAATTTTATTGAAACATTCACACCTACAAATTTTCCAGCTGTAATTGTTTTGAAATTAAAGTTATTTTTATAATAATATTATCTATTATATTATTTTACTTAATTAAAGTTATGTAATAAATCAAATTGTCATTTTTTTTATAACGTTGTTAATACTCACTGTCGATTAACCTACAATTTGCTTTTACAATAATTTAACCATCGGCTCTATCTTAGTCTCTAGTGTAATAATGTATATGTGTTAATGCTGTTGTGTTTTTGTTAATTGCACCTTACTAAAATTCATTACAAAAGATCAAATGGTTGAATTATTTTAAGTATGTGTCCTGTTCTGGTCCAAGAGTATATTACTTCGATATTGGCATGAGAATGGAATATGTTCTCATGTCTCGTTGCAATTCTCCTGATTTCCTGGAAGATTTTATTCTGATTAGCCAATACCTTTCTCTATATTTTAATAATAATAATTAATTTAATAACTTAATTTAATAAAATGTTTCAATTTCACAATTCATAGTCCTTGAAAAATTACACAGACCAACGATGCTAAAACGTTTTCAATCATTTTCATTAATTCCTTTGTTATTTGATAATAATATATATATGTATAATTATTTATGTATATTTATGTTATATGTTATATATTATGTTTATTGTATACAGTTTCTATAAGTTCGTATGGTTTTGTTCGCTTCAATCTCCTGACATCCTGCCCGCTGTCCAGCAGTTGTATTGCTTCCATGTTAGTATGATTTAGTAATCTTCTTTCGTGTTTCAAGGCGAAATCTTGGATAACTTCGCAAATCTATTTGATTTTCAGGTCATCGTGCTGTTCTTCGTTGGTTACATAGCGATAAACATTGGTAATCAATCGAAGAACCTTGTTTTGAGAGCGTTGTATGACTAGTTGATTTGAATTTTTCAGGACATCCATTGAGTGATATAATTAAGTTTTTACTATTTCGCCTCAATGCAAAATTAACGTGGACAGATTTGGACCTATTAAGTTGAATTTTCCAATATTTCGTCCATTTGTAGATTTTGTTAACTGCCACTTGCACTTTTTCTATTGCCCTAGGCAGAGATATATCTTTTGCCATAATAATTGTGTCGTCAGCAAAGATTCCAAGTAGTCTTTCTTTTGTTGTTGGAATGTCAGTAATGTAGAGCAGATATAGGAGAGGTCCTGAGACCCTACCTTGTGCAACTCAAGCCGAAATTGTTTTAAATGTCGAGAACGCCATTTCGTGCGATACTCTAAATTTTTTTTCCGAATAAATATGACTCAAGCAATTGACAATAGTTACGCGGTAACAATTTGCTCATCTTACAGATTAATCCCAAATGTTAAATCCGATCAAAAGCTTGCGAGACATCCAGGAATATTGCAGGGCAGTATTTCTTTTCCTCAAACGCTCTTTCAATAGCCGCAGTTACTCTGTGCACTTGATCGATTGTTGAATGGTGATTTCGAAAACCAAACTGGAAATCTATACCCAGATATTTAAATATTATTAAGTAAATATTATTAGACTTCTACATGTTCAATTTGGATATTTATATCTCCCGTCACCATAACTTTTTTCACACGTTTTTTTATCCATTACCATTCCATATTCTCATACGTCATATTCCATTTGTTTTTAATTATTTTTGATCTATCAGTTGTTTCATACTACGTACTAGTGTTATTACATTTTGAGAGGAACTTCTAAAAATTAATAAGGTTACATATTATATATATATGAGTTGAATAGCAGAGGAAGGAATCAACATTACTCCAAAAAATAGCCAGTAAAGGAAACCTTGACATCTAACAGGAATATTTGGCATAACACCTTAATAAATCGCAAGAAAATCTTTTATTACATTAGAATCAAATTAGGTTCGATAAACTTTTAATTTAATTTAACTTACGCTAAAATAATCTTATCTGTCAGAAACTGAACTGAATGATGAGATGTTCATTAGGCTTGAAAATCGCAAATTGTTTGATTTCAGTCTCGAAGGAATGGCAAACACAAAGAAAAAGTAGCCTTGGATATCATTTAAACCAAAACTATGTGATTAGGTTGGGTAATATGAAGTTTCCCAACAAAAACTTATGGTTGCAACACACAAGTTCAAAACTTTTGGTTGTATAATGAAGCGTAAAGCACACTTCTTGCACAATCATGTTGAACTTAGGCGATATGAGAGAAGAGCAAGGGGAACGGTTTCATCAAGAGAAAAAATAAATAATACCAGGGAGGATGAAATATTATTATGCTGAGAGATGTAAGTCACTCCACAGATAACAACAAAATGTATCAGATCAAAAAAAAGGTTATACAAGAAGCTTTTTCAAAAATAAAGAAAGGAAATTAAAATAATAAACACCTAATGTTAACGCTTTAGTATTTTAATATTATGGTAATAAAAATTAATGCTAAAACTATCTATTAAAATATAACTAATATAATATGATTAAAGAAAAATTATATAGCAAATTCGTATTTTTAACCGACTTCGGTTAAATTTGAAGTCGGAGCCGAGCCCATTCAATACAAAAATAATAATATAATTTTGCGAAAAAATTAAACTAGAAAAAAAAACAAATCTAATTTGTTGTTCGGCATGTACTTCAAAGTGATCAGTTAGTAGTAGTTAAAATGATATTGTAAATAGATACATAGGTTTAGTTAGGTATTAAGCTAAATTATGTGTATATAGTAGAATATAAAACACGTGTAGTAGATAGGTTAAATAACGTTTTCGTTTATTTTTATATAGTTACTAGCTGACCCGACAGACTTCGTCCTGTCAAAAAGATTTGTAATGTGGCAGTTTTTGTGCCTACGTATTTTAAAAAATTCTCCTGAACAGAACCATCACCCTGGTGATAGGGCGTTGTGAATAAAAAATAATTAAATAAAACATATATAAGGATTGAAAAGTAAGTAATCGCTTTATTGTTAATCATGTGAATCATAATTATTATTATTATTATCATTATATTGCTTTGTGGTATACGATGTTTTTTGTTTGATTACCTGGCGCATAGATAAACAAATCTGATGGTTTTCCAACACGGGAACAGGCAACATACAATTGACCATGTGAGAAACATGGGTTTTCTAGATTAATACCACAAACACTTAATGATTGCCCCTGGGACTTGTTTATAGTCATAGCAAAAGCAAGCCGTCAACATGTCTATAGGAAATTTGCCATTACCAATGTCAATGAGTTGTTTAGAGAATATGTTTCCAGATTGGTCATTTTGCAACTCGACACGCATATTCTTGCTTAAATGAAGTACTTTAACATGTTTCCACAAATTGGAGGACTTTAGACATGCATTGAGTTCATCAGCTGGCGTTGATCGTGGAATCACTGGCAATGTTTGACGAAAATCTCCTGCTAATAAAATCATTGCACCACCAAATCGGTTATTATTGCTACGTAGATCTTTTAAGGTTCTGTCTAAAGCCTCCAAAGATTTTTTATGTGCCATCGTGCATTCATCCCAAACAATCAATTTACATTGCTGCAAAACCTTTGCCATTGCAGAGTTCTTCGAAACGTTGCAGGTTGGAGTTTCATTGCTTTGCATATTTAATGGCAATTTTAGTGCTGAATGGGCTGTTCGACCACCTTCAAGCAAAGTTGCTGCGATTCCCGACGAAGCGAGTGCAAGTGCAATTTTATTTTGTGAGCGAATTGTTGCTAATATTAATGAAATAAAAAAAGTTTTTCCTGTACCACCAGGTGCATCTAAGAAATAAATCCCTCCAGTTTCATCATTTGTTACTTTCATAAGAGTTTCAAATACATACTTCTGTTGTTCATTTAACAGTGGAAGATTTGTTTGAATTTATTCTTTCAAAGCGTTGAGATCATACAGTCTTTCTCGATGCAACTCTTGGTTAAAAGCGTCATGCATTGGACGATTGGGCGCGGTCAGGCCTAATTGAATTAATAGTTTGTTTGACATTATCAAGCACATGTCCTCAATTGAAATCAATGCTTCATTGTAAATTTCTTCACTGATTTGTATATTTGGATTTCCCATTCTATTCCGTATTTGATACAAAATATCATCACACATATAATCTTTGTACTTCATCCACAAATCAATTGGGTTTGATGGGAAGCATGTAGATATGATTATAGAAAACAATGTTCGTATTTGATGAGTGTGTGATGATATTACAGCATCATTGAGAGTTTGATCCCAATGAGCGTCATTTTCAAGCAATTGCAAACGTTGACAGGCTTCTCTGTAGGATCCACACAATTCACCATCAACAGTTCGTAACTGTTGGAATGATGTTGGGCCACGTACATTGACTAATAGCAGTCGTAAATAAAAACATTCATCATTGCTTGGATGTACTGAATAAATCCGGCCAATCGCATCGGTGGAATATACATCTGTATATCCTGGAACTGGTTTTCCTTGTTTCCGTCGTATAAATCTCCTTGAGGATTGATTCCAGGTATAATATTTTGGCATTTCAGAATATAGCAATGTTTGTGCGAAATCATCGTTTTGGCATGTCTCAAAAAAACTGGTTAATGTAGTAGATGGTGGCTGAGCAGCTCTTTGTACTGCGTTCTGTGCTGTAAAATACACTCTTTGTCCATTTTCTAAATGCACAGCTAAGTGAACAACAGAAGGGTGTCTCTCATGAATAGGAAAAGAAAATATTCGCCAAACTGCTTCATTACTACTGACATAGCGGCCCATTTGGTATTGGGTAACTTCATCATTAGAATTCTCTGCACCAATTTCAGTCACAGCCATATCACTCCCTTTGCTTACATATTTGCAAATGTATTTAATCGATTTCACTGAATGGCAAGATTCAACGTTGATGTGTGCTTTGAATGTCTTTGATAAAATGGGTGAATATGGAACAATCCAACGATTATCTATTTCAATATCTTGTTGATTTAATTTGACAATTGTTGATTTTCCATTGTCTGCTGTCGATCTGCGACGATACAATGGATAACCGTCATTACCAGTAATTGTTTCCGATATTAATGTCCGTGGATATCGTTTTGAACATTTACCATCCATCATACACGGTGAATTTTGATTAAGAGTTCCACAGGGACCATGTATCATGTTTTTGATAACTACCTCATGCAATCCAGGATCTACTTGTACATTAGGGATTTCAGCTGATATCACTGCATCATCTTCATTTGGCCTTATCTTTTCAACCAACCAAATCAAAATGTGTGCATGTGGCAATCCTCGTTTCTGCCACTCCACAGAATACATCCAGCAGCGTGTCTCACCAAACACATTATGTTTTACGATGAAATTCATTAAAGATTTCAACTTTTGTCTAAAGACTCTGGCTGTAATATCATGACGATCAATGGATGATTTCCCAGGTAATAACTCCTGCTTAATTTCTATCCATTGCGGATTGCATGTAAATGTGATGAACAAATCTGCTGTACCATAATGACGAACATACGACATGGCATCTTGAGCATATTCGTGCATATGCCGAGGGCTTCCGATGTATGTTGCTGGAAGAATAGTCATCCGACCGACATTCTGTGCATTTCCATCAGTATTAATCGCATCTCGAAGGTGAATATACTCTTCAGATCGGAGTTTGGTTTGATTCAACCTGATGAATGTTAATCTCTCCGTTTCAATTTTAACATACATGTCATCAACATATTTGTGATATAATCGCCGACATTTCAATATGCGATTATCTGCATTTTCCCGAATCATTAGGCGGTATGAATAATAGTTCATTGAACTGACTTTTTTGTTGGTTTCAGAACCTGTAAACAGATTTTGTTTTAATAACATTCAAATATAAAATTAAAATACATAATATAGTGACTGAGATATTATCGCCATAGCTAAACTAATATTTTAGTTACCTGTAATGGGATTTATCATTTTTATTGATAAATCGTAGCCATCTTCACCTTGCCAAAATATAATGGGATATTGCAGTGCATCATATGAGCGGTGTGTTTCCTTTATAGGTTGTAATTGAAAATTCCGACGATGTAAAACAATATCACGGGATTCCAAGTTTTCTCCAACTACAACGATAGCAACTTCATCAATAGTTGGTGCATTAAAACGTCTTGTATGTTGACCTGCAGGTGTTTTATCAGCTCTGATTACAATTTTGTGATTATCGGATGGCATCAGATCCAGGGCAGTTTTAAACAATATAATCAATTGATTGTGTTGATGAAATAAAGTTTGTAATTGTTCTACAATAGACCTTTTTACTAAATTGTTATGTGCACAACGCAGATCAATTTCTTGTGGTGAATTGCCCATAAAATAAATTTGCAGGAATTTGTTGTCGCTATCTGACACTGGTAACAGTGAACCTGCTCTGTGATATATTTGCCCTTGTATCTGTAAATAAAAAAAATATTATGGTGTGGTATAAATTAATGGATTGTCAATGATCAAACTTAAATAATATTTGATCTTAAAAAGTATATATTTAGTTTTAACTAATATCTATCAAATATAAAATATAATAAAAGTGTCACTGAAACTGAATCACCATATAATATGATGACTAAGTGATATATTTCGTAATGATTAAGAAATTGAAGATTAGTAACACATCTTAACTTTGGTGACAGAAAATTTTGTTCGCTAAAATAATTATGAGTAACTGCTATAATACATACCTTGAAAGTTGGCATAAAATTTTCCCGAACTGCATTTGTTGCCCCAAATGAAGTCATTTGAAAGCAATTGTTATATTGTTGAATATGTGTCAAAAAGTGTATAGAATCTGTTCCTATTCCTGAAACCAATGAGTACAATGGTTCTGGTGGTGGATCCAATTGTATCAATTTCACTTTACCATTTGCGCAACACAATCCATTGGCTTCGTTTTTGTATTTTAATGCCTTACAGTGTGAGCAAACCAAGTTCATAGAACCAATAACAACACATTGGTAGTTACTGTAGTCAATTGACACATCGTAACTGAAAGCAGCTGGATTCAAACTTGCGCGATTATTAGTTGAATGTCGCGCTCGCGCTTCACGCGAATCAAATATAAATTATTTTTTCACTAATCACGAACTAAACAAACACTAACTAACTAAACACTCTGCACAAAACACGATATACGAATTTGTTTCGTGTATCACTTGACAATTCATCTGTCATCTGTCAAAAGTCATCTGTAACAGACAACTTTTTTTTTTAAATTTGATATGACTTGAACTCAAATCCTTTTAAGCCGTACAAATTGTTTTATTTATTTAAAATTTGAATTAAATTTTAAACAAATAAAAAATTTTAAATAAATAAAACAATTCGTACGGATTAAAAGGATTTGAGTTCAAGTCATATCAAATTTAAAAAAAAAAAGTTGTCTGTTACAGATGACTTTTGACAGATGACAGATGAATTGTCAACTGATACACGAAACAAATTCAAACAAAAAGGGCTATTTTTAGGGTTTTTCCAGCAATAATTCTAATTTTTCTCGCCGTAAAAACCATCCCTGAACTTCAACGAACATTTTAAAAAAAGATTTGGCCAAATTGGTCCAGGCGTTGTTGAGTTATGCGCTTAGGAACATATTTTGCGATTCATTTTTATATATAAGATTACAACAATTATTATGTAAATATTTTATTTTAAAACGTTTTTTTATGCTAAAAATGTAAGTTTGATTAATTTTTAATTTTTAGCGAGTTGCTTATTTATTTTTTGATGTCGGCTCAATTTTTTTTTGTTAAAAATAGCTTATAATAAAACCCTATATAGTTTCGGTATCTAAAAATAGGCAAGATTGGAATAAACTGTTTGAAAAAAAATTATTAATCTTTAACTTTTGATTAATATAACTGGAGAAACACTAAAACGCATTATAAACTTTAATAAGAGGGTCATTTTGATTATTATAGTCTCGCTAATAATCACTTTCTCAATGTGTGGGAATGGGAGAAATTCATTTAAAGAAAATAATTTAATTTTTAAGTTAAAGGTGTTTGTTAATAATATGAAATGAATCAAAAACTATACGAACTCGAAAATTAATTGATTATTTATCTAATGAAATCGGATAAATAGATTTATAAAAATTTATTTTTTAAATACTTAGGGCAAAATTAATAATTTGTTTTATAACTAACACAAGAACAATCAGGTCAAATTACTTGACTATGTAAACTGTGCTATTTGGCACTATTTTGTGCAAAATTTAATATTCTACATTGTTTTTATTCTGTTTATGGAGTTTTCCGTGGTTAAGCTAGCCATCAAATTACTATTTACTAAGGCAGTTAGCCCTAATAGGCCCGTGTTTGATTTGCTTATACTGGGGAAATTCCTGGCACCCAACGAAAATGTATATGTTCTATAGAAAATACTAAAAACTATATTATAAAAATATACAATGTAAAAAACCTTCTTCGTCATTCATATTGGAGATTATGTTACCTAAATATTAGTGTTGGGAACTATCGACTGAAATCGACTATCGACTGTTTAGTAATTGACTACTTTTTACTATCGACTGTTTCAGTCGTATACTTTTACTAACTATTTTTGGTTCTACTAGTTTCATTTGACTGATTTTTAACTTCTGACTCTGTCGTTCTAACAACGACTTTGACAAAAATATACCCAATTTATGCTTACATAGATTTATATTTAATATATATAGTTTTATGATTTTTTTGGTAGTTTGCTTGTAAATAATATTATTGTATATTAATATAGCAGCATTTTGGAACGACATCTTTCAAGATTGTTAATGTAAGTTAGTACGTGAAGAAATAAGTACATCTCGTTTATACTACCGTTTGAAAATATAGGCACATATAAAATTAACTTCTCTAAGCAATTATCTCTGTTCTTTCCGCTCTCACAATTTATACAGGAAAGGGTTCGTACATCTTCGTCTGATATTACGAATTGAACAGTCGAATCGTGGATATGACTGAAAATAGTAATTACTAGTTTGCTAGTTTTTTGACTATCGACTGTTTCGACTGTTTTGTGACTATCGACTGCTTCAACTGTTTTCAGTCGATAGTTCCTAATGCTACTAAATATTAATTTTACTAATTATATATTAAATTATTTGCTTTAGTATTTACAGATATCAAAATGTATGTGAATGAAGCTGTAAGCTACGTTCATCTTAAGCAAAATAGAAATATATGCACAATGTAGCATCGTCGATGAACGGCTTGATGAAGATTATCTCTACTTTCATCTGCCCGATCAAAAAACGCTGAGAACATATCTGGGGCAATGTTGAAACAATTGGAACAAAAGATCCAATGATGTAGTGTAATTAGGAAATAATTGCGATCGAATGCAGATATCGTTATAAAAATATTGAAATGGTGAAAATGGTGAATTCCATCATTGCTTCTACTACAACTGATATTAATTTATGGAACGAAGATAAACAGATGATTAATAGCAAGGAGGAAGATATGGGCAGTGAGGAATGAGGGCGTTCCCATTTAAGTTATACAAATTTTTAACCAAGCTTTAAATTGGCCTGAAAGTAAAGAAGCATCATACATATATATTTTAATTATTCGTACATTACATACACATGCAAGTCTTCTTTTTACTAACAAGGGTCTATCTAGACTGGACCTACAGCTTAACGTGGGCTCCAATCCACGGACCTCCGCATTAACACTATTAGCGAGTGATCAACTTAGAAACCATCCCAGAAAACATCCGGTTTTACCCACCCTGGTTACTAGCGTGACTGGGATCATTTTCCTTGTCGATTTTGCACACTTTTGAACAATCACAACCATAAATTCTCGACCATACCCCAGCAGGACTCGAACCCGCGACTATTGTAAGAGTAGAAGGACCGTGCTGTTTCCTTGAACACTGCGACAACCAAGCCGGAAAATCAATAATTGTTTAGATAATCAAGCTACACTTGGATGGTTTAAGATCAAGTTCTAAGATGGTGAATGTAAGAAGGAAATACTAAAACCATAAATATTTAAAAAGCGTAGATGACATCCAAGAGAAAATTCATTTTAATATAACTTCTTCTGTAATCATGTATAGTATAACTAACTTTTTTAATTGTTTAACATCAATAGTCTTTTGATCCAGGCAGGAAAAAATTTAAGTATAAATTTTATTTACAAAAAAAAAAGTTAAAAAATTACTCAAACAAAAAGATTCCTCAAAATATATATATTTAATAGAAATAAATTATCTAAATCAAAACAGTATGATATACGTTTATTTAACAGGCATTAAAAATATTTCATTAATCTTCTCATTCTCATATACTCTTTTAGTGAACCAGGAAGTTGGCACAAAATAGACCAGTTCATATTTTTATTCAGGACTGAATTTGATCTATAAGGTCGCCAGCGATCTGTTGTCAGAAACAATTTACGTCTATCTAAAATGAATCAAGTCACCTCTAAAAAACACCCAACGATATACACGTATTGCTGATTTCTATCTGAATATTTGAATTTAAATGAATAATTTGCACATTTCGTTACAATTAGGTTTAATAACGCACGACCTTAATCCGTTTAGGCTAAAAGCAGAGGCGCATTCGGACGTATTATCATCATTAACAAGTCCATAATTGAGCAGCGCCGGTGTAGATCCGAACCGGCCGTGGAATCGACTGTGACCGACCACAGTTGATATTCAGTGGCGTTTCATTAGTAATCCTGTGCTTAGAAAGAATAACATATATATTTTTTTATTAATTAACTCTTACTTTAGATATGATTAGTACAATCTTAATTTAAAAATTAATTTATTACTACTGTTCTGTTGTAGTTGCATTAATACACAAGCAAGGCGGGTACGGGATTAAGACATCAGTATGTATTTTCGAAATTAAAATACAACTAAACTAGTTAAGCTAAAGTTAAAAATACATCTATATGTTACACTAAACAAGTTCGTTGGTTGGTTTGGTTCGTATCAATCTTCTGATTTCCTGTGTGTTGTCCAGTAGCTGTATTGCTTCTACTTTTGCTGTAATTTATCAATCTTATTTCAGGTTTTAAGGTCAAATTTTCGATCACTGCGTATATTCATTGGATTTAGGGATCATCGTGCAGCTCTTCATTGGTTACGTAGTGATAAGCATTAGTAATTAATCGTAGAACTTCGTTTTGAGGGCATTGGATTACCAGTTGTTTTGATGTTTTAGTGAAATCCCATATTTGCATCCCACAGGCTCAAATTGGTTTTGTAATAAACCAATATCTTTGATTTTAGGTCAACTTGAAAGTATCTTCCGACTAACCCCGTACAGTTGCTTGACTTTGAGTCTAATCTGTTCTGCTTTTTGTCTAACATAGTGTTTCCAGTTTTACCTATTATCAAGAGGTATTTGGCTGATTCTGCTTGAGAATCGGGCATCCGTGAAGTGATATAATTAGGTTTTTGTCACTTCGCCGCAACGCAAAATTATCACAGACAGATTTGTAGTTATTAAGCTGTATTTTCCAGTCTCTACTCGTTTATAGATCTTTTCAGGCGCTACTTATACTCTTTCTACAGCCTTAGGCAGAGATACATCTTTTGCCATGATAACTGTGTCGTCAGCAAATGTTCCAAGTACTGGGTCTTGTGTTGTTGGGATATCAGCAGTATAGAGCAGATACAAAAATGGTACCAAGACACTACCCTGTGGAACTCTAGCCGATAGAGGTTTAAATGTTGAAAATGCCCCTTTATGCGAGACTATAGATTGTCTTTCTTCTATTACAGTAGTCGACAGTAATTTTGCGATAGCAAGTAGCTTATTTTGTAGATTCATCCAATGTCCGGTCAAAATCTTGTGAGACGTCCAGGAATATTGCAGGGCACTATTTATTTTCTTCGAATACCTCTTCAACAACCACGGTTACTCTGGGCACTTGGCCAATTGTCAAGTGGTGATTTCGAAATCTAAACTGGAAATCTGGTATTTCTCGAAGTAGTTTAATGTGTTTTAACATCAGTTTCTTAAGATGTAAGATCAAAATTGCTCTGCCGGTATGTCAGATTAGAACAATATATAATGACAATATTTTTGTTATTCGGAATGCTGACAAAATCAATTAATCGATTATTATTTATATGGTTTTAAAATAACAACTTTTGTCTGCAATGTTTTTTTTATATATTAGCATGTTTATATTGATGTATATTATATGTTTGTATATTAGTATATTGTATATTTTTATATAATTTACTGCATTACATTTTTTTCTTATTGCTATTTTATAATTTATATAATAACATTGTGAACAAAGATGCAGGACTTGGACAGGAGAAGAAAATATAAATAATATATCAAATAATATAAAACATATATCTTTGCTGTTTCCTGTTTTCTTTACTAATAATTAAAATTATAGGCTTTCATTAATCACTAATTTCCTGCTTTGTTAATTACTAATATATTATACTATATAACATTTTCTTCCATTTCTTTCTAAATATCTAAAAAATCAAATGATCAATGATGAATCTTATTACTTGACATTCTTTACTTTATTAGTTACTAATTATTTAAAAATTAAATACGATTTTTAATATTTTTAATCCGTCCACACTTATCCGTTTTCTGAGTCACTAATTAAAGAAATCTATTAGGAAAACAAATTAGTTTCCACCATTTTTTCAAAGTATATATTCTAGTCTGGAGGAATGAACTTTAAATATTTTTTCAAGTAAAATTAAAAAAATATTTATTAATGTATAAAGAATACATAAAAGAACAAAATTAAAAAAGTAAAAATCCAAACAGTTATGGGCTGATTAAATGGGATGTCTCAAAATATGGCACGCATTCCTTGGCACAATTACAACCTTCCTAATAATGTGAAATCAAAAAGAAAGAGAGAAATGTTAATATGGAGAAATGTTGCTATCATACAAAAGTCGAACAAGTTTGTTTTGCGTAATTACTGTTCGAGAAAACGCTGACATGTCCGAAATTTTGAAAAAATATTATTATAGTTTTGGTTTGTTACGATAAAAGAATGTATAAAGACAGCTCATATCAAATTTCAAGTAAATCAATTTAGTAGAACTTGAGATAGCATTTCAACCATCTCGAAAAAAGAAGTTTCGAAATGTTGCGTCTAACATTTCGGGCTAATTAAGAGTTGGTTTAAATGCCACATCACTAAAACATTTATAGTGTAACATCTATAGTGTATCGTATAACAAATTCTCTTAAAGACAATTTCTTAAAATTAATCGATTTCTTCTAATTTCTGAACTAGAACCTCTTAGACCCTTTTAAATCACTGTAAGCAATAAATAAATCCTTAAGATATTATATCAGAATAATACTTGATATTTGAGGATATTCCCTGATAAATACGGCAGGTGGGATGGGATTTCCCATTTTAGTGTTGTATTAATGTCTCCTAGAATGTTTCTATTCAGCTTGAGCTTCAAATTTGACGTCTTATTATGACATAAGATTATTTTACTTGAACGTCAAAATCATTGTTGTTAAATTTTCAAATGATATACTTTATTTTTATTAACATGACCATATTCTTCTAAAGACAAATTATGTATTTCATAAATATATTAGTTCAAATTACAGAAGAGGAAATATATAATAGTGATACAAAATATCCAGTACTTGAAGGTTACGTTGTTCATAGATGTCTAAACTTATGATATAACCTTTTACAAACAGATAATTTTAATGTAACGTTTTGATTATTTATTAGTCATTTCATGTTATTTATTATAGAAACGTCTATTTAATTGAAAAACTCAATTAACAGTTGAAATATGTATTTATGTGCATATTTTAATCTGTCGTCTTAAAAATCAACTTCAGTATCAAAAGCAACCTATGAAGGCAAAAACTTCATTCGTATTTATATTAAAAATAAACTATTCTTTCTCTTGAAGAATTTAGAATTTAACCAGAAAATAATTAAAGGTAATAAAATAAATAATCCGGATTAAAAAGCCTTTACAGTTATTTTAGATTACATTTTCTTTTCCTTGAGTACTGTTATATTTACAATTTACAATATTTATGAGGTTTCCTAACTATATGTTAATAAGCCCTTAAATGTAACAATGCTAATTCAAATAGACATTTTTATACTTTCTATCAAAATTATAAGTTGCATTTATTGAAATTTTATTTAAAGCTAAATTGGGACAACTTTTTGTACTAAAATTCACACGAAATAAAAAAAATAAAGACGATTTCATGTACAATAAACATGTTATATATAAAGAAAATTAAAAAATATTGATAGTAGTAGAATATTAATATTGAAATATGATAATAATTATGTAATATTAAAAAATATGAAGATAATTATTAAAAAAAAACAGGAAGAGATATAAAATAGTTTTCAATTTTGTCGCTAATCAAATATCTCTAATAGGGAGTTAATACGTCATAATTTTTGATCGCTTCCAATGATTACGATGCACGATGTCGTTTTAAAAGGAAATGTAACGATGAACAGTTAACGATGGCTTTCGGCGTTCATCATATTAATGACTAATCCAAAAAGTCAACTTCCGCCTCACCACCGTAACGCAATTCCTCTCAAGTACGTCCCAATTATCTAGAGACCGTATCTCAAGGCCTTCCCCGATCAGAAAAATGCCAACGCACCTGACCACCTGTACGACCGACCATTATCGTTATACGTCCGCCACTGCCTACCCAGATTAGGCATCTGACTCTGCGTTGCAACGCCGATGCGATACACCTGCCGACCCAACAAATTCCTTCTCAGCGGGACTGCTGTTAACTCTCACACTTGTCCAGACAGCTGGCGCCAATCGTCCCCCTCCCCCGCCGCCCGCGGCCCGACGACGACGGTTCTCCCTCCCCTATCCGCACCTCGACTGCCCTCGTCGCTTACAACAAAAACATTCATGTCAACCCGGACTTTAGTCGGCAAGGTTACTCCGACGTTGGTGCATGTGGTAGTTGGGCCGTGAGCCTCGTCGAGCGCTGGATAAGCGAAAACGTTGCGAGACGGTCTCAGAGATGATCATCTGAACGAAGACAGCGTCAATGCTCTCTTTCTATGATCTCAGTGAACGGATTAACACAAGAGTGATCTAGTGATATAACCTGCGACAATAGTGATCCCGCTGTGATTTTTTGTGTGAACACTTACTTTTTTTTACTGGAGAATATTATTTTCATGATTGATGATAGTATGACCAATGGAAATAATAAACTAATAATTAAAGGTAAGTTAATATTGGTCGAACCTCAAAAAATTAATTAAGATATAGTTTACTTTGATTAAATATGTATCTGAAATGGATATTATCCTGGTGCTTATTAAATTATGTTTGATAAAATATTGATATTTTAATGTTAAAATGAATAAATAAACCGTAAATAAGAAGTTTACAAAAAATTGCATGTAACTCTTAATAATGCATTAATATAAGAAGTACTCTGATACTAAATAATTGATAGGTGTTAACGCATTAGTAAGTTTTTATATCTAAATTAAATAATCATTTGTAACAAAGGTATTCAAACAAATACATAAAAATTCCTTTAGCCGTAAAAAAAAACTTTATTAATAATAGCAACGTTAATAAACAAAAAAATGTTTCATCAAGCCATCGAATATTTGCAAATGTAACAGATATTAGCGAGGAGAAATCATTTAAACCCTACCTAAATGCCTGCCTATTCGACATCTGGTGCACACGTAGTGGTCTTCATGGATTTAATTAATTCTTATTAAAGCATTGCAGCACCATGTTATTAAAAGACGTCGTAGATATAGCGAATTGCGATGTATCCAACCATGGGGTATTGTGAAATAAACAACATATTGCAAACGGAGTAACCTACTAGAACAGATTGAAAACATTTATATTTACGCTACCTAGTTGCCAGTACCACCTGATACATTTAGTACCGTTGACAAAATCTATTATCAATTATCTTTTAACCATGGAGCTTTACCGTTCATCTGATTCATTAAAAAATAATAAAACACTCCTTACGTATTAAGAATCAGTTGTTTGATCTGCTTATTGTGTATTACTGATTTTAACTAGTTATACATACGTTTATTTTTCTAAATAAACGTTTTTATTGATTATGGATTTTTATGACACATCGATAGAAAAAATGTACAAAGTTCCTTATTTTGTAATGATATCATCTGTTTTCAACATTTACCTGAATAAATAATGATGACTTTTAAATACACACACTTATTGGGGATACTTCATGCTGTAAAAACAGTTTTGAACGCATATGATAATTTATCAGTTTTTATATCTTAGATTGTCTTAGAAATCTTTCAAAATATGTTTATAGATTATAAATGTATACGCATCAGTCAATTTTATATGTAGAAAAACATATATAAACACTAGAAGTATACAAATAAACATTCCAATTAAATAAAGTGTTATATCTGACTGAATTATTAAAAAAACAAGTAACCATTGATCATTATTGCATTTGTTTGATTAACTAATCTACTTAAATGGTTGTGCGGTATATATTAATAATAGAAGACGTAATGAGTGGTAATTTCTATTAATTTTAAGCAAAAGTTCAAGATGTTCATTATATTATATTTTACAGAGGGTTTTGAAACATATTATTAATAATTTTAATCATATAATGTACTAAGTACCAAAATGTTACAAATTATAGGTACTATTTTATAGCACCTTCATACTTATCCGTACACGAGCACTAGTACTAGCAGTAGTCCCTAAACAAACAGAGAATACTTATATAGATAAAGCCAAGATTCTCCTAATTCAATGCACCTGAGATTCAAAAACCTTGACACAATTAAGTACCTCGATAACTTATGAATATATATTAATCAGTTATATCATACTAATGGTATTTTTACTTGTTTTACAGAATCCGATATGGCTAGTTCAATACACCACGAAGATACTGGGTTCTGTTCTGGAGAAGATTATATGGAGAATGAAGTCCATTCGCCAACCGACAGCAGTGAAGACAGTGTCGAGGTGAAAGTGTCTACCATCACCTTTAAACCTAACAAGAGGAGACTTCCACCTGAACCGCCACAGAAGAAAGAACTACTATTTTCCGGACCCCTGAAGAAACGCATGTGTTTGAAAGTAAAAGCGGAAGAAGAGAATAGCGATGCGAATTCGGCACCGTTTCGTCCGTGGAGTCCACGAAAAATTCCGGCCGCCGAAGTGCCCGTCGTCTCCAGTAGCTTCGCCACGCCTTTTCCATTGAAGGTGGAAAGTTCCTCCGCCAAAACGGAAGCCCCGATAAGTTCCTTTTCGTATTTTCGACCGCCTTCACCAACACCCTTTGCTCAACATCAATCCGAACCAGTTGCGCTTGTGATAAAACGAGAGAGTGATGAGGATCGATTCAATAACAAGAGTAGTGAGATGCGAGTTCCTATCCATCCGGAGATATGTACGTTGTCCACAGCGGAAACCGAGCGACTTATATTGAAAACTAACGAACAGTTTCCCGGCCTACAAAGCAAACCGTCGTCGAGTTTATCAACGTCTAATTGCGTTAATCCGAACTTGAGGAAGCCCGAGACAAAACGTGAGCAGAGAAACTACAAGAACATGACGAGAGAGAGGAGGATAGAGGCAAACGCGCGCGAGAGAACCCGTGTACACACGATTTCTGCCGCTTTCGATACGTTGCGCCGTGCCATACCATCGTATTCTCACAATCAAAAACTATCCAAGTTGTCCGTGTTGAGAATCGCGTGTTCCTACATCATGACGCTGTCCAGCATCGTAGACGATGACGATAGTGGACCTCCCACTTCCGAGTATGTCGATATGGTGTCCAGAACGATACAAAGGGAAGGAAAACTCAGAAAAAAGAAGGACGACAACGACTAGCATGCCAAAAAAGATTTTGAGATACAACAAGAGCTCGAAATATCAACATATGTTCCTGATTCTAGATCTATCGTTTATTTTAGTCACGGAAAATTTACTCAGAAAAAATATTCATATATATATAGTAGTGGCATCATTTTTAAATTTCGAAGTCGTACTATTTCGTTTCATATTTTTACTTGTACATACTGTTTATTTAGTTTCTATGTATTTACAGACTGCTAAAAAGACTTTATTTATTTACTATTTAAAATTAAAAATTCCGAGTTTATATCTATTAAAAGATTTGTTTTATTTTATCCCTTTTTTAACAAAAAAGTGATACTTTATTATTTATTAAAAGGTTATTGCAATGTTTAAATAATAACTTGCTAATAGAATAAATATTTACAGCAATATAAACGAAAACAAAATAACTCAAAAAAAGATAATTTATGACATTTTTAGAATAATTGATTATTATCAAAATTCAAGATTAAAATGGTCTGAAATAAAAACAATTATAACACAATAAAGCTCCAGTATTTTTGATATTTAGATAATAAATATAATAAAACTTTTGCGCGTATATTTAAAACAGTAATAAATGGCATATAAAAAGAAAAAATAATGTTAATTGTAATATTATCTCATATAATAGTTGTTTTTGTTTTATTCAAATATCTATTTTAATGAAAAGTATAGTTAGATTGTTCTTGAATTACTTCAACTTTACAATTGTATTGCCTAATTATCACAAAGTTCGCTTTGTAAAGGTTACTCAGGAGGATTTAAAATTAACATTCTAAACACCTTGCAGTTCAAAACAATACTAGGAGCAAAAAATGAAAGTAAATCACTACAATCAACATGAATATTATTAGTTTCTTAAGAATCCGAATAAAAAAACAAGAAAATATACGTATAATTTTTTAAATTTATGTTATAGCAATCTAGTAAATTAACACTAATAATATTTTCAGTTGATTCTTTTGTGTTTTCTGGATTTTATGAAGTATATAGATTTTTCCACAACCCTTATTGGTATGGTTTGCTTATTTTCATATGTATGAAAGTTAATTTCTGCGGTATTTAATAATTTTACCACTTATTATCTATATGACTCAAGAAATGTTCTTTAATATTTCAAGTTAATAACTTAAATAAATATTGCATGCACATCGTTTTTACCGTGTACCATAAGAGATGGTGGAAGTTTTTCTTTTTCGATTATTTCCTTTAATTTTCTGAGCCAATTTTCTTACAGGGCATCAAATTAAATTTGCGTGTCTTATTCTTATTTTTGACTCTGATCGAGTATGTTCCCGGTGGTCCTGAGGTGACCATCCTGTCTGCATTCTAGCAAATGTTTTCTCTGTAACACCTTCTTTTGAAGCTCGTCGATTTGTTTTCGTAAATCTGTTACGATAGTCGCGTGTTCGAATCCTGCTCTGGCATGGTCGTAAATTTACGTCTGTGATTCTTTATAATTGTGAGTGACCTTGAAATACCCCACAAGGAAAATGATGCCAGTCATGCCAGTAACCAAGCTGGATAAGATGGGATGATTGCTAAGTTGGTTTCAATCTGTAGGCTTAATGCCGAAGATCGTGATTCGGAGCCCACGCTAAACTGTAGGTCCAGTCCAGATAAACCCTAGCTGGTAAAAAGGAGACTTTAAAATATAATTAAAAAATTCCATCTATCAACAGCGTTTTGCTATTGCACATACATTACTATTGTAGTCTTTGCCGTATAAAATATTCCTTAATAATAATATTATGTAATATAACTGTTGTTTTTGTATTTTATATAACTTTTGTTATTAGTTAAAGTTATTTTGTATTAACCTAGTAAACTAGTTTTTCCATAATGTTGAAGTGAAAAAATGAAAGAAACATACGCTTTTTTTAATAGAATTTCTTCCAAAAGAAACCTCCATTTTTTTGAAAAAAAAAATTTCAATGTATGGCCTACAAAATATGGCTATACTGCAGCTGTTACCCCTTCAATAATGTAAATAATGTTCTACAAAAATATTACTTACGAGAAGAGCTCAGTTCAGATAAATCTCTATCTGGCGAAAAAGAATAATGTTACAATTCTTATTTTAATTCAATTATTCACATATTGTTTTACTAAGTATTTTTCTGAAGTTCAGTTTGGTGGTAATTATTTTTACAGCCCAGAAGTGGCTTATCTGTTTGTTACGTTACACTTAGTTTTAGTCTGCCACTACGATCTTGACAGATTTCTGAAAGCAAATGCTATTTCTTAATTCAGGATCACTGTGATAGATTTAAGTCTCATCCATAGTGGCGAACCGATGCAAAACATCCTTTTAATCCTCTTAATAGTTGAATTCGAATATATTTTTGTTTTATTGTTAATTAACCAGATAGTAATTATGACATTGTGTGCCCATGACACTAGTTATATTCTTATATATTATATAACAAAATATTATTATGGTAACAAATTTTCAGTGCTACTAACTATAAATAAATATTTGAATTTGATATGTATTTTGATCAGCGACATCTATTTGTGAATGTGTAAAGTATCAAACACTACTAAATAATATAACTTATGTGTTAAAATTGATAGTCATTATATTTCTCTACATAAAATAACAGTTTTTAGACACAGCAGTATTCAAATGCTAATCATGGAATGTTCGACGCAACTTAGAAGTTGATGAATCAACTGCTATATAAATACAAAAAGAGGGAAAATATTTTACAGAACCACAGTGACTGGTTAATTTGCCAGTCCTGTCAACAATACGGCGAGAGTTTTTTTTAAGTAAGGGTCAGTCCAGGTGAGCCGTTTACTTCAATATCAAAACGAAGGAATTATTCATGGCCGTAAAGTCTTGCTATACATCTGGTGCTATCAGAAAGGTGTATTATATTATGAGCTATTAAAACCGAATAAAACTGATCCTGCAGATGTCTACCAATACCAATTGAACAAAGTGAGTGACGTATTGTTGCAAAAATTACCAGCAACGGTATAGTCATCCAAAATCATTCTTTTCCATGACAATGCTAGGCCATATGTTGTGAAAGTTATGAAGGATACGCTTTTAAATTATATTTCTGAAAAAATAATCAAAATAGATACTTGTATTTCTTTTTTTTATGTTATTCAAATTCATTTTCGTTTTATTTGATAGAACACTGTATTTCTAAAATATATTCAAAATTTGCAATATTTGGTAAAAAAATTAAAAGATCCTTTCCACAGACGTTAAATACAATTAGTGTATACTAATTACTTTTGGATTTATATTACAAATATATAAAATCAATATCGCAAATAGTACATACAAACATATAATAGAAACTATTTTCAATATCTGGTAAACCACTTATTTTTAATCAAACGAGAGTTATTGTTAAACATTAACAGTTTTTTAAAACATGTAAATGGTAATAAATATAAGAAAATAATAACGTGATGTGAACAATACTAATGAATACACTTAGATTTTTTTACATTTATTGATACAACAATTGTTTTAAAATTCGAAATGTTTTGAATGATTTGAAATTTGTTATGAAATGCTATAAAGTTACTAGTATTACACCACGTTAATATCAATATTAACTTAAATATAACTTAACAAGTATACTTATATATTATTTTTAATTGCGCCATATATATTAGTAAATCACTTTTATTTACGACACGCTTATCAAATAGTTATTTTATCAAATATATCTAAATAACAATTTATACAACTATTCTACACAAGTTATCTGTTTTTATTATACAGTTGCTATTAATTTACCACTTCAGTTCATGTATTATATTTTCTTTCAAGAATTTATTTGAACTTTCATCAATCCATAAATATTCAAATTGCGATAATAATTACTATCAATCAATATTACAATTTAGTCATTAAAGAACAATAAGTCTCTGATGATAAATACGTGGATAAAAAACGTATAGCTGTTTGAAATATGGACATACAACCTGACAGTCTTCTCTCAATACTGGATGGATACCGGAGAGAATTATTCAGTTCGATAAAGTCAAGGTTCTAGGCACTCCACAAGGTTATTATGAGTGAATAGCTTGAAAAGGTCTCAATAAGAACAAGGCTATAAGAATAACCGAATCTGACATATCATCTTCCTGATCTTCCTGGCCTTGCCCGAGACTACTACTTGCTTAAATAGGGTGACCTGATAAACGCTTAAGTCGCAAGTCCAAACCATCATATTAAATTAAACTAATTATACGTGTCTATATAACCATCTTACTAAAACAATTAAATGAATTAATCGTCTAATAATGGATAATTAAAACCTCGTAGATCCTTTGGAGTGAATCAGTATCTGACTGTCCAGTTACTGATTAATTTGGTCTTCCAGGTTCTCCATCTGTATAACTATATGTATGACTTGTCTAAAACAGCCATAGACGCGATCGAGTATATTGTCAAGTGAAATCTGTAAACATTTAAAATTCGTTTTAAACTTTGAACGGCTTTTTTCTTCTAATTATATCATATAAAATTCTATTTGGGTTAGTACTGATGGGCCATATTGCCAAATGTCTGCTAAACTCCTCAAAATATTTGTGATAATAATTAGAGTTTATAAACGATTAGAACGGCAATAAATTAGCCTATATACATCATCAATATTTATGACGTCAACACGCCGCAATGTTGCAGCATCAAATTTGACTTTTGTTTTATAACGTCGTTTAAGATGTCGCTAGGTTTAAGTATGCAATGTTATTATTTGACACATATGTCATTTTGTTCTGTCGACATCAATTCTTAAAGCTATATATGTTATACTTTACGAAAGTAAGACCGTCATAGATTTATGTTTCTGAAAATCTGGAAATCTGGAAATGATTACTCTTATTTAATCAAAATAAAAAACCCGCTAAAAACATATAAGCGATGGTTTTGAAAATTCAAAAATTCACGTTAAGTTCAAGTTCAAGACAAAGAAAGCGAAACAACCCAAAAAACAATTAGCAGAAACGTTAAATATGACCCAAGAAATAATTAGCAACAGATTACTAGCAATGGGGAAGTTCCAAAAGATGGATAGATGGGTGCAACATCAAATAAATGAAAACAGAAAATTGAAAAATCGTCTCCCAATGCTGCGGGACATATTATCGCTTGACTCTTTACTCTACCTCATCTGACTATCAAATTTCAAATCAATGGGACACGCGCTTGCAGAGCAGCACTTCGTCAATTTCGAAGTAGTTTTTTAGGGATGGCATCCATACATTTTTGGAAAGATGGACAAGATATGCAGAATCAAATGACCAATACTTCACAAAATTCACATATTTGGTTTCAAATTATACTTCATACGGTGGTATTTATTTAAAAAATTGTTTTTACATAATGAAATATGAATTTATAGTAAGTAGTAAATTACATAAAAATACAGTTAATTTTCTTTAAATTCATTATTCGTGATCATTCATGAGTAAAATTAGATCAAGGATACACTTTTTTAATCCACTATATTAAGATATTACTCGAATTAAATATAACAAATTGTAACATCTTATCAGCACTTATTTCGCGAAAACACACGCTGATATATCCTAGGTTAAATGTACCCAACAACAGGTGTGTGTACTAAGTATCTAATCAGTAAAAACGTGCTAAAATGTGTACTTAATTAAACTTTGGATACCGCAGGATTACATGTGGCAGTGATTACGTGTACAATGGACAATACTGTTAATTTTAAGTAACTGACTAATCTGAAATGATATTGATAATTTTAAATTATTTGATAAAATACAGCTCGTTTTTTGGAAAGTCATATATAGGACATTTTAATTTTAATTAACCTTATTATTAAGTTCGTTAGAATTCCCTTCAGTATTACCGATACAACGGAAATAAGAAAATAAAAAGATTGTAACATCATGTAACTCACTCGTCTTGAGTGAGTTAATTCAATGCAAAGTGCACACTTTGATTTATTGCACAGCGAGAACTCCAAGAGGATCATGCAACATATTTAAATTGTTGGTCATTAATCAAGTGTAAGTATAAGTCGCCAAATTAATTAAATACTAAAGACACTAAAAAGAAAAAATATATGTTTAATAATATTTCTATTACAAGTATAGTCTATTCAAAATAACAGTGACACTCACGTCGTCGATATGTTTAATGTATGACCTGTCGCAATTTGATAATTTTTGTCAACGTGTAAATTCTTTTGTAAATTCGATTTAGAATCAGTCAATGTTTTCCTTCTCATTGTATTCTAATTAAAAAGGGACACAGTGATGTCTGATAAGTTCGAACATGTAACCGAATCAGCCGGCAAAAGTCGTTCGATTGTCAAACGCTTACAAAATTTTTCAAAATATTAATTATAATAACTACAGGTTATAAACCGGCAAACGTCGTTTCAATAGAATAGGTTGTCTCTAATCAGTTACTTCTAACAAGAATGGAGACCCCCCCCTTGTCAGTAAAATTCGTTAGAAAAGAAAGCATTTTGACTGATAAATATTAATTTGTTACGGTTTTTATTAAAAGTATGTTTAGCTTTAGTTGCAGCTGCACTGAATAATATATGAACACGGTCACCGAAATATCTCAAAAAATGAAAAACATAATCTTAGATTCGAAGTTCATTTTGGCTACAATGGATTACTAGTTGGTTTGATGTTATAGTACAACCCCATAGACCCGAATTCGCTTTATGATTGGCTAATAAACCAATCTTTGTATGAAAAAATTAAAAAAGCTTACTGTTAGCGATCCACGACAGGACCACTGCCTGGTACAGCCTACTCCCTCTTCATGGCCCTTGGCATGGGTTACAAAAGGACGCTTTGGGAACATCGAGCATACATTCCTCGATACTAGTATTGGGAACAATCGACTGAAATCGTCTATCGACTGTTTAGTAAATGACTGGTTCTTACTATCCACTGTTTCTGTCGCTATTTTTGGTTCGACTGTTTTTACTAGTGACTGTTTTTAGTCGACTGTTTTCTGTCACTATTTTCGGTCCGACTGATTTTATTACTATTTACTATAGCCGTTTACTTTTAATTACTATTTTCGGTCCTACTAGTTCATTCGACTGATTTTTAACAATGTGACTGTGTCTTCCTAGCCGCGACCTTGAAAGTTTGCACCAAATTTATGCTTATATAGATTTATATGTAATATATGTGGTTTTATGTTATTTTTTGTAGTTTGCTTGTGGATAACTATATATTGTAAAATAAAATAGCCGCATTTTGGAACGCTAGTTTTCGAGGGCAAAAAAATAAAATTGTAAATGATAAACAGTAAGATACTTTTAACTGGCATAATAGGCAATACTTTGGGATGGTATAGTAGGTTAACTTTTTTGATAAACTTTCACGATTTTTGTCCAAGCCTTTTGTTTGTCAAAACTTTTTTCCTAAAATCTTGAAAACTAAAATTAGGTTCCAAAGGTTTCAGAAATTGCATCGATTCCAAAGGTTTTGAAGAATTTTTTACAGTAGAAGTTCAATTTATTTTAAAAATATTAACGGTAAAGAGGTGAGTAAGGTATTTTAAATATTTGAAATAAATATATTTTCTGATAGGAAAACTCTACTATTCAACAATTTATTTTGATGGCTATTAAGAAGAGCACTACAGTTTTTATTTATTGACGAATGGACTATCTTAACAGAATGTGTTCAACTTTTAAACCCATTGAAATAATGACCACCGAGTTATCTGGTGAAAGATATCCCACGATGTCTTTAATTATACTGTTAATAAGAGGACTGTAACATTCCATCAAATCCAAGATGTTAACAAGTGAATGGGGAAAAAATTACAAAATCGTCTATTAGATGTCATCAATAAAAGACTGGCAATTTTCGAAATGAACACGATATGCGGGAAATCCACATTTTTATATCCTATATTTAAAAAAGCAGGATTTGATATTGCAAATAATGCTGAGGCGATACAAAAAGTTAACACAAATTAGGTACCTTCCATTCTAACTTAAAAAAAATACAAATATAGTTGCACAACTCGAAATTCACGACACAACTACTGACCAAGAATGTATTGACACCTGGAGATTTAAAGATTAAGCAGTATTTGGAAATGCCATTTATTGGGCGTTTAGAAAACCCAATGAATTTTTCCCAAGCCCATAAAATGACACTACCTTAATTATAAACTATTCCTCTATACCCATAACATCTGTCCCCTCGGAACGAGTTTTTTCAAAATCTGGGCAAATAATTAACGATTGAAGAAATCGCCTCATGGGAGAAAATATTCCTAAACAGTAATTTAAACATATTTTCGGTCAAAAATAAATAAAACATTTATTTAAAAAGGGTCTGGTAGTTATTGTATAATCATTTTTAGGTTCGTCATGGATTAGACTTTTCAATGATTATATGAAGGTATACGTTTACATTTTGTTTAGTAGTTATGGTTATTGAATATCTTTAGTTTTTAGGTTTTGTTTAAGTTGTATTGTACTATTTATATTTATTATACTATGTCATTTAAAAATAGCAATTAATATATTAAAACACGATAAAACATTTGTAATTAACATAGTAATTACTATTTTCAGTCGCTATTTTTTTGACTGTTTCGACTGTTTTCAGTCGATAGTTCCCAACGATACCATCTTATGCAGTTCACATCTCTCTTATAATAATAACACTCGTCGTCATATTTAAGTGTTGTATTGTTCTTTATCTTAGTTAATATATGTCATTATCCTCGTTTCAATTTTTATTATTTAAAGAATTATTATAAAATACGTCATAAACACGCTGGAGAATTTAATTTTCCGATCTAAATATCTAACATCAGAAGTGGGACACGTGTTCGCAATCACCGGCACACAAGAAAGATAAATATTTGTTTATTCCAATAGTATTTCTTGCCTAAAGAAATATCCAAAAGTGTTCAAAATACTGGTTTGTTCATCGAAAAATTGTAAGTACTATGTGTTCATATTTTTAAAGTACTCCAGAGTTTCGAAATAACTAATGACACACATCTCAGGAAAATTGTAAGTTTTGAAATTAATGTTTGTTGGTATTAATCAAGTTATTAATTAATCAATCGATACTATAGATACTAGTTTTAAGTTTACCTGGATGAATTTTATTCGTATTTTGCTTAAGCGTTCAGCCAAATATATCAAACATAAACTTGATACATAATTGAATTGATCATATTTTTATTAATCTTTACTAATATCTTAAAGGTTATTCTGGTTTGTCATTAAGACATTAAACATACACAATTTATCATGGTTAATTACAATTAAATAATTTAGTGGTGATCATTATTCTACTTTAGAACCATTTTATTTTAATCAAACATTTCTTAACGATATAGACTTCAATCTAGACGCATTGAAACTCACATAATAAGCAAATTGTTTCAAATAAAATCAATTTAAAATTAAATTGTTTGATTTTAAAATAATCGAACACTCCCGTAAGCGGCCTATAATGTCGCGACTTTATTATTAATGATATTATGCGATCATTACTTGTTTTTATTGTTTTGCATTGTATTATCGAATTTCGGGGCAAGATTATTTCACCAACAATAATAATAATTTCTATTATTCAGCTTCCGTAGAATTTGTTTATAAAAGTAATATTTAATAAAATTAAAAGGTATTTCTTGTGCTTTTCATTTTCAAGCATTAGGATCGCTGATAACTTGAAAGCAATTAATATTTGATTCAATTATTATTGTCAAGTAATATCATTGGTAAAGTAGTATCATTATAATTACTAGAGAAATAATTAAAATTAATAATTAAGAAAGGTTTGTAATTTTAAATCATTTTAGGCTATGTACTAATTTTCTATTTTCGAAATAATATTCAGAATTGTTTAAAATGTGCCTGCTTGTCCTGTAAAAATAAAGGCTGATCGTTGAATATCCATAATATACACAATTTTATTTAAATCGCGCTCTATACTATATTACGTCATTATTATCACTAATACGTTTGTTATGAAAGCGGCAAACGACATGAAGAGGGTATAATCTGAAACCTTTTCAGTTTGTGTATTTACTTTAAACAAAGCATCGATTGATCGACGAATTTGCCTCGCCAGATGAAATAACTGCCTGTATGCTTTTCTTACTATTTCCACATCTCATTAAAATTGTCAAATATGCATTATTGATAGGGTGCCCAATAAAAATTTTGATATTTTGACTTAAAGTTAAATCAATAAATTTTATGTTTTTATCTATAGAGTTTAATTTCAAAACAAAAGGCATTTGTTCATATCTTTACGGTTCATAAAATATTTTCTAGAATCCCATCCAATATAAAATACGTTAGATAACTTGCAATTAAATTATGGGCGATTTCTCATTAAAATTTTCTTATTGGTAATTTTCAGAAATGTTTAAATAAAATATATGAAACTGGTACGTACAGTATTGAAATGTAAACCAATGTAGGACTAATTAAATTGCTTGTAGTTATGTCATTACTACATGATTTATCTCTTGATATTCTTTTAAACTGATTATTATTAATCAATCTTAGGTGCTGTTATTCACAATTTGCAGATATTACTATTGCATTACAATAAATGACATTTTTAAACTATTTAGGTTATTCCGCTTCTTTTATTTATTTAGACCAGTAACTATAAGAAGTGATTGTGTCATGCGTATTGTTTAAATTATTCGTTTCTGCAAATTCAGTGAAAATTATAACAATAATAGAATAATAAAATAGAATTCAGTAATCTATTATAGGTTTGATTGATAACTTAATAACTATCACATTTCATTATAGTTTAATGCCGGCATTTTAAATAAAATCAGTTCAATTATTTTATAGTTCAGGTAGATGTTGCAATCGTTTGTTAGTAAATGCGCATCTTTATCAATAACTTGTGGCGATCGCCACGACCCTATAGGCCACCACGAATTCATCAACAAGTACAAAGGTTGGCAACGCCGGTAGATTGGTACCATGCAGTTCCAGGCTATAAAAGATCATCACGATGACGTCTCGCTCTCTTTACTTTTCTCCATCCCCTTGTAACAGTACCACTTCTACAGCGCTACTGAACTTCCTCTAACTAACCTAATATCCTGTCAATACTCCTCTCGACTACATGTATAATTTAATATTAAAATAAACAGTATTTCTTCAACCAGTGTTTTCAGTTCTCGTGCAAATTCCTTCCAAAAATAGTAGTGAGTGTTCTGACAAATAATCGCAGCGGCAGCCACATATTTCGACCGACTGACCGACCTGACCAACATTCCTACAATTGGTGACCCCGACGTGATCAAAGTGCCTAACAGGTAAATCAACTCAACATAAGCCACTCGACAGGTGCTTGACACGTGCATGGAAGGATAGCACGAGGAACGGAACCCATCAACATCACATGGGCGACGACATCCCACGAGACTAGCCTGATGGACGAAAACCACAGAAGCCCATCATGTATACCATCAACACATGAACACCCTGGCATCACGAAACGAGACACGTAACACACTTATAGGTACCCTCAAACAAAGCTAAACGCCCCAAGACGAACGACGTCCTGCTACAGCTCCGATGGCAGCTGATCCCGTAAAACTCTTCGCTCAGGTTGGGATCCCCATCTCATCAGCAGTCCCCGGGCGTTTGTTTGCGTGATTGCAGGTGCACTCCGGAACCTGCACCACATGGTACGTTCCACGGCAGCTCCACTAGGAGGGGAGTTATGTGGCGACCGCCACGACCCTTTAGGCCACCACGAATTCACCAACAAGTACAAAGGTTGGCAACGCCGATGGATTGGTACCATGCAGTTCCAGGCTATAAAAGACCATCACGACGACGCCTCGCTCTTTTTTCTTTTCTCCATCCCCTTGTCATAGTGCCACTTCCACAGCGCTACCGTACTTCCTCTACCTAACCTAATATCCTTTCAATTCTCCCGTCGACCACATGTATCATTTAATATTAAAATAAACAGTATTTCTTCAACCAGTGTTTTCAGTTCTCGTGCAAATTCCTTCCAAAAACAGTAGTGGGTGTTCTGACAAATAATCACAGCGGCAGCCACACATTTCGACCGACTGACGGACCCGACGAACATTCCTACAAACTTATAATTAAATTCAGTTTTGTTCTTTATGGCCAATATTTTGTAATATGATTTCTAATTGTTTATTGTTTATTGATGTCAGAATGGCCGAATGAAATGATCCCAATATTATTCGTCACACCAGTCGATTTTTAATACTTTCAATCAGAATCATTAATTTCGGGCAATGTTGTCTGTTATCAAATATTGGAGAACTGATGATTTAATTACAATCTATCGTTATATCTCTTGCTTAATGATCTAAAATACACATTTTTACAATCGATTATCTGGGTAAACTACTTGGCATTTAAGGTGACTGATGACACATCCGCCCTAGAAAAATAGTTTGATTGATAAAAACTACGACAGAAATTTCATAAATTTAAGATGGTGAATGATTATTTCACCCGAAAAGAAAGACATTTATCAATTATTTAGAATTTATGGTTTATAAAGAATTTTTCAGTTTTCATTTTCAAACTATAACTTATTATTATTATTATTATTATTGCAAACAAGATGTCTTTGAAATAACAAGAATTGAATTAATGAATGTACACGTTTCATAAATGCAATGTATTAATAAATATATAACTACCAATAAACAATGCATAGGTTAAAACTTATTTCTTAATTTAATTTTTCTATATCTTAATAGCGTTGGAAACTATCGACTGTATAAAATGTGAGATAGGAAGGGACGGAGATAAATGCTTGTAGCACTTAATTTTAAATGTCTTTATATTCTCCAATGGTAGTATAAGCAAGACAGAGATGTATATATATTCATTCACATGATAACTTTAAGAAAGAAAAGAAAAAAATTTTAAAGGAAGTGGATTACATTTATACTGAATGTTCTGTGGATGTGTAAAAAGGAATGGAATAATAACACCATAAAGGTTTTATCGTGTTTTAACATATTAATTGCTATTTTTAAATAACATAGCATAATAAATATAAATAGTACAATATAACTTAAATAAAACCTAAGAAGTAATGATTTTCAATAACCATAACTACTAAATAAAATGTAAACGTCTACCTAATCATTGAAAAACCTAACCCATGATGAACCTAAAAATAATCGTACAATAACTACCACACCCTTTTTAAATAAAAGTTTGATTTATTTTTGAACAGTAATATTTTCAAATTACTGTGAATATTATCATGTTCAACTTTTCTTCCTTGAGGCGGTTTCTTCGATCGTTAATTATTTGCCCATATTTTGAAAAAACTCGTTCCCAGGGGACAGATGTTGCGGGTATAGAGGAATATTTTACTGATATAATTCAGGTAGTTTCAATTTATGGGTTTGCTAAAAATCCAATGGGTTTTCTAAACGCCCAATAAATGGAATTTGCAAATACTGCTAAATTTGTAAGGTTTCTGCAGTACTTGGAGAAATTACTTCTTTCATTCCAGCCATTTTTTATCAAAATATCTCCAGATGTCAATACATCCCTGGTCAGTAGTTTTGTCTTGAATTTTGAATTGTGGAACTATATTTGTATTTTTTGAAGTTAAAATGGAAGATACAAGAGGTATCTATATTTGTGATAACTTTTTGTATCGCCTCAGCATTATTTGCAATACCAAATCCTGGTTTTTTAAATCTAGGATATAAAAATGTGGATTTCCCGCATATCGTGTTCATTTCTAAAATTGGCAATCTTTTATTGAGGACATCTAATAGACATTTTTGTCATTTTTTCCCCATTCACTTGTTAAAATCCTGGATTTGATGGAATGTTGCACTCCTCTTATTAACCGTTTAATTAAAGACATCGTTGGGATATCTTTCACCAGATAACTCGATGGTCATTTTTCAATGGGCTTTAAAAGTTGAACACATTCTGTTAAGATAGTCCATTCGTTAACAAATAAAAACTGTGGTGCTCTTCTTAATAGCCAACAAAATATGAAAGTATAGTTTTCCTATCAGAAAATGTATTTATTACATATATTTTTAAAAGAAATTTAACAACTGCTACTGTAAAAACTCTTCAAATCTTTTGGATCCATGCAATTTCTGAAACCCTTGGAACCTAATTTTAGTTTTCAAGATTTTAGGAAAAAAGTTTCGACAAACAAGAGGATTGGACAAAAATCGTGAAAGTTTATCAAAAAAGTATGACCTATTATGCCAGTCAAAAGTATCTTACTATTTATCATTTACAATTTAATTTTTTTTCCCTCGAAAACTTATAGTTATTCACTAGCAAACTACTAAAAAAACATAAAACCACATATATTATATATAAATCTATATAAGCATAAATTCAGCGCATTACTTTCAAGGTTGCGGCTAGGACGGAAGGCCAGGACGTTAAAAATCTGTCGAATGAACTAGTAGAACCGAAAATAGTAACTAAAAGTAAACGATTGAAACAGTCGATAGTAAATAGTAATAAAATCAGTCGGACCGAAAATAGCAACTGAAAACAGTTACTAGTAAAAACAGTCGAACCAATAATAGTCGATAGTAAAAAGTAATCAATTACTGAACAGTCGATATTCGATTTCAGTCGATTGTTCCCAACACTAGTTTTAATGTTTAAAGGGTAAGGAACGACACCCGATTCATCCCGTCTGGTGGAGAGGCGTCGCCATTTCAAAGTTACATCAGGAATGGTTCTCCGCATAGAGTAATATATAGAGTGTTAACTTAATACAAATAATTTCAGAATTGTTTTGCGTGGTCTCAGCAGAAAGGCGCTGAGAACGTCATTTCGCTGAATTTCATTGGTTAGTTTAAATTACCATTACAGGCACCTGTAATGAGAATATTTTATAAGGGGAGCAATTCATTGGTCGACGATTTTATACCTATCACGTGACTAACCTCTGACGTCACATTCTACTGACCAATTAAAATTTAAATAATTCAAAACCATTTATTAATATAAAATTCTGTACAAATAGGAATATTATATAATATTAAAAAGCTAAAACATAAGAATATATATATATCATAGCAATCATAGCAAATATAATCAAAATTGTCAATAGCTCTTTCCCTTTTTTATATATTTTTAGTGCTATCAATTCAAGTAAGATGTATTAAAATTTCTATCTTATTTTTCGCTCATACTGAAAGCAAAGCAGCACAGCTGAAAGTCTGTTAAAATGTTACCTACTTGTTCAACATAAAAATATATTGAGACAAATTATTATTATTTTTACAATGTTATTCCGAAAATTGTGGAATGGATAATTAAAACAGTTAAATCGTATGATATACGTCAGAATGGAGAAAACATACCAAAAAGTAATACTTTAAAGAACAGCAACAAAAAATTAAAACATGATATATTTTAAAATTACTGCTGTGCTCTTATTATTGGTAAAATCGAGGGGTTAACAAGACAGCTTAGGCATCTATTAACAATACAATAAAACAAGCATGATAATCTCTTGTTTATAAAATCAAGCTCACCTTGTTGAAAAAGTTATCTCGGTTAAGGAGCCTTAAGACAAAATATTAATTATAAGTATCTTGACCAATATACATTTGTTTTAAGTAAATGAACCCATTCAAAATAATTAAGTTTTAAATTGATGGCACTTTACAATTTTTTTTTTAATGGATAAGAAAAACTTTTCATGTAGTATAATATATATATATTTACTGTTATTGTATTAAGTGTATACGTATCAGGTAAAAGCAAGGCTAAGTCACACAAATCCTAAATCTTGCTAACTTAGGGTGTTTCTTCCAAGGAAAACTACGTCCGGTTTTTATTTCCGCACAAACTTTGGATACAGAACACTTTTATGAATGAAGATACATTAAAATCTAATAATAGTAATTATATTTAAGACACAAAAATGCTAATAATATTTTATATTAGACACACAAAAATATCGTCGTAAACAAACTGAAACAAACAATGGCGTTATAGAAATGAACCAATCAAATGCCTTCGTAGGCCAATTCAAATGAACCAATCAAAAAAGTGGTCTCAAAGCCGCCATTGAATGGACCACGCAAAACATTTCCTGGATTTTGCCTAAGTTAAAGTTAAACTTTAACCTAACTAAGTTAAACCTCTACATTTACTCTATGGTTCTCGGTATCGTAACCACTTCATGTCAATTCAGCACCTAGATATTGGCTTAATTTGTAGTTTTGTTTTGATACTTCGAATTTCGCCGCTACGGAAATAGGCATACAATTTCGGAACAGTTTTAAGAAAAGCGTTTACTTCTTTCATTTAAATTATCGACCTTATCGAATTAAGAATTTATATTTTAATACTGTGTCATTTAAATGAAAGTTACTGATCATATCAATTATTTTGAAAGTTTACGAAGTCTTCAAACATTTTCTTTGTGTGTTTCAAACTCATTTTTTTCTCTATTTTTAGTTATTTTAAAGAAGGGCTTTATTATTTAGAAACACATGTTTTGTTTTGATTTTATTTATTTTTGAAGGTGTTACTACGTCTGGATCATTTGGCATTAAGGGTGGATACTGTACAACAGCATCATCTTCAAGGAAGGAAAACGAAGGACAAGGACGTCAATAAGACGATTAAGATCATTAGTGAAGATAATTCTTAATAGTGTAAATTGGCCTAGCATGTTTGCATTTTGTTTTCAACTTAGTAAAAATAATTATTAGGAGCACTAGAGTATGATCTATACTTTTTGTTCTTCAGCTATATTTACAGTATTAGTACTATTAAGGTTTGAGTTACAGGTATCTTATTGTTTCGAATGATTGTTGATTGCTTAAGTATTATATGATGCATACATACGCAAAGGTATTATTTTGCATGTGACGGTACGTGTCTGTTTGTTGCTTTACATCGCCTGATTAGGAAATAAGCGTGTACGTCTTGTGACGCCTCTGAACTCATTATGATAAAAATGACGAATATTATTGATGAATAGGAAATGACAAAAGTGACGAATATTACTGGCTTGACCAATCTCTGACTTTTGACTGCTGACATATTTGATAAACTTTTAACATCTACCTCCTGTCCTTACCCAATACCAATTACCTGATCTACTGTTAATATATTTTTAAAATTATTATATTTGTAATATTTGAAAATGGGTTTGCATATTTTCTTGGGTTATTAAGATGGATTTTATTGGTTTAGATTTGGAATAATCCCATATTTTATTATTATTATATTACTAAAGTATCGGAAAATTTATTTTTCTTAGGACTTTAGGTCGATCATATGACCTACTGTATTACTATATCTAACTACATTTTTATATGATAACAACTTACAGGGAAATGCTAGATGTTGTTTTTTTATAGGCCACTAAACCTAATTTGTTGTTGCAACTCGTAAATTTTCAGAGAAAAATTACAGAGCGATTTTGATAGTTTAATTAGCTGTTGAGTAATTCGTTTTTATCCCATAACATCTTAATAAAATCCCTACCCGTCCGCAAACCCCGGTAGTATACAAACTACGACAGCCCCAGTCGTAACCCAGGGTCTCTGTCTTCTACAAAACAATCATATCCCGAACTTTAAGCGACATTTGAACTGAACCGAAGACCATTTGGTTCTAGCTGGACAATCTACAAAACGAAAAAAAAAAAACGAGGATACATTCCTCGATACCATCTTATACAGTTCACATCTCTCATAATGATAACACTCCTCTCCATATTTACGTGTTTATTGTATTATTCATTGTCTTACTTAATATATCTCATTATCCTCGTTTATATTTTTATTATTTAAATAATTATTATAATATACGTCTTAAACCCGCTGGAGAATTTAATTTTCCGATCTAAATATCTAACAATACACTTTTTTAATAGAATTTCTTCCGGAAGAAACTTTTTTTTTTAAATAAATTATTTCAATGTATGGCCTAAAAAATATGGCTATACTGTAGCTATTACCCCTCCGATAATGAAAATAATTTTCTACAAAAAAAAATACTTACGAGAAGAGCTCAGTTCAGATAGACCTATATCCGGCGAAAAAGAATAATGTTATAATTCTTACTTTAACTCAGTTATACACATATTGTTTTAATAAGTATTTTTCTGGAGTTCAGTATGGCGGTAATTATTTTTACATCCCAGAAATGCCTTAGTTTTAGCCTGCCACTACAACCTTGGCAGATTTCTGGAGCAAATCCTGTTTCCTAATTCAGGATCATCCATAGTGGCGAACCGATGCACAAAATCCGTTTAATCCACTTAATAGTCGAATTCGAATATATTTTTGTATTATTGTTAATTAACGAGACAGTAATTATGACATTGTGTATCCATGACACTAGTTATATTCTATAACGTTATATATTATTCGTTATATATAACATAATAAAATATTATTATGATAACAAATTTTCAGTGCTACCAACTATGAATAAATGTTTAAATTGGATATGTATTTTGATCAGCGACATCTATTGGTGAAAGTGTAACGTATCAAACACTACTAAAAAATATAACTTATGTTTTAAAATTGATGGTCTCTACATAAAAGAGACTAGATAGAATAGATTGCGTTTCTTCGCAATCTATTCGTTACTTCTAACAAGAATGAGATAATGGAAGCCCCCTATTGTCGTAAAATTCGTTAGAGAAGTAAGCATTTTGACCGATAAATATTAATTTGCTACGGTTTTTATTAAAAATATTTTTAGCATGTTGCAGCTGCACTGAATAATATATGGGCACGGTCACCGAAATATATCAAAAAATTAAAAATATAATCTTCGATTCGAGGAAGTTTATTTTGGCTACAATGGATTACTAGTTAGTTTGATGTTTTAGTAGAACCCCATAGTGGCACTCTATAGGCTCAAATTGGCATTATGATTGACTAATAAATCAATCTTTTTAGAACCAAATTTTTAGGCCAAATTGAGAATATATTCCGACTAACCAGTACAGTTGCTTGATTTTGGCACTACATATTTATAATGTCGACTATATGTCCGATTGCATTTTGGCTTAAGACTGGTCTTAGCAACAAAACGCTTGGTTTCGCCTATTCCACGAAAACCCTCCGGTATTGCAAGTACAATACTGCCACCACTCAGCGCTCCTTCGAGCCATTAGCGAGGCGGAACCCGTTGGTACAGTTCGTCCTCGCCTTTGGCTTACCTTTACCCTTAGTCCTTTACCACATTTATCAACCTAGATAAGCTTGACCCTTCATTGTCTCAACAGATGCTCAGCAAGCATTTGTTTTGGTCAAAAGTGAGCTCGCGCGGCACCCACTTTGCACAGAGCTTTCTCATACGTTTAGTTTATATCTTTAGAGTGTCTGCTATTTCATTTAGTTTCAATTTACGGTCATTCAAATCATTTTGTTTTTTTAAATATTTTCGTCAGTAACAACCTCTTTTGGCATCCACTGCGTTCACCGTCTTCGGTGCTCATTTTAATACGTCTAAACTAAATTCTATACCAATCCTTGATGGTTGATTTTCCTGGGGCAGTGTCCGGAAACTCGGCATCCAGCCAAGTTTTTGTTTCAACTGTATTTGTTCCCTTCAAAAAGCAATGTTTTATCAACACGCGAAATTCCTTTTTATCAATTTTTTTCACAATAACAAAAGTTGCTTCACTCAAAATGCTATAATTCACAAACTAATGATCCGACAGCCGTCAAATTTATACAAGCATCTTTTGAGGCTTAGGGCTAACTAAAAAACATATGGACTTAATTCGAGTAGCGCCATCTATGTGTCAGACCAGGGACTTTTCAATTGACCTGTTATGTTTGATTCTATTACATGTGTGCGTAAGCTAAGATTAGAGCATTTAATGTTGACTGACTTCGATCTAGCCGAACTTACGGAATCGAGGATCGATCAAAATAGATCCATCAAGAAAGCAGAAGGATACTTTAAAAGGCTAAAACAACTCATACTAACAGAATCAAAGATGTCACCGATGCGATAACCAATGTAGTTATCGTCTTACCACTCTGGCGAAGATTTGATATAAGTTCCTGAGAGATTCCTGAGTTTTGATAATTTAAGGATTGCCTTAGGATCCTGTTTTCCACTACCTGAAGTATTTATTTACATCTCTTCCAGATCGATGAATCCCAACCAGGTGTTTGATTATAATAATACGGATCTAGTCAACAACCTGTATAGCAAAAATATTTCTGCCGATTAGAGGATCAAAAACGGAGGTGACTCTGTATTCTTTATTAATTGCCTTATTAATCTAGCTGGACGATTTAAATCTGCGATCGAAATTGAGACCGAGGTAGGACCCTTTTTTATTACTAGTTTTAGTAACTATTATTATTAATATTTATTAATATTTATAATAATATGTAGTTAATTATTATATTTTAGTTCCACAATCTATCCAGATATCCATCTATCGATGTATCTATATATATATATATATATATATATATATATATATATATATATATATAGATACATGGCATGTAGACAAATACTTCATTAAGTGATCTGTATAAAATAATATTTTATTAGTCTTATTCTAAAGTCTGCATATGTCAATAATCAGATCGGATGGTGTTAGACGTTTAAGTCTACCCACTTCACTGTCACTTCACATATTTAGCTGATTAGCGAATACATTGAGATGCACTCTTTCGAAAAAATTCACACAAACACGTTGAATTACAGTCGTTATTGTTTCTAGAGGAATATAGAATAATGTTTCTAGAATAATGGCACGCGATACTTTATTGTGAAACCGTTGTATGATGAATATATTAGACTTGCTAGCGGTTCCCCATATTTGAATTTCATATGACCAACTAGGATTAAGTATAGATTTATTCAGTAATATCTTGTTATCCAATGATAACTTGGAGTTGCGCCCGATAAGCCAATTCATTTTATAGGGTTTAAGTCCAAGTTGTTTCCGTTTGGCGAGTATGTGCTTCTTCCAAGTTAGGCTTCGTTCTAGGTGCATACCAAGATATTTAGCATCCTCTTACGGGAGTTGACAATTATTGATATAGACTGGACATCTTCTACGGAACGTAAAATTTATATGACTGGATGGTAGGACTTAAAACGAATAAATGTGGTTCGTTTTATACATTTTTGGATGATTGTGTTTGTGAACTCATGGACTAATGCCACTCCTATTTGTGTGTTACTCCTCCAATGTATTTGATCGTTTCCGACATATTGCAATTTTTCAGTAAACCAGAGAAGCATCTGATTTAAATGAATCATAATAAAAGACAACGGATAATCCTTTCAATAAACGCTAATTCTACACATATCAATTAAAAAGTCATAAGCAGTACAGAGCAGTTTTTGGGGGACTATCGTCAACAAGTCGGGATGATATTAAATGCGGACCAGAGGCTCACAGATATAAAATCGCAACCATTACACCTATAGTGAAGAAAACGAGAAAAGCAAACTGGAAGAAAATAAGAATAACAAAACCATTTATGATGTAAAATACCTAATAGATTGTAAAATAGTAATAGAAGCCCTTAAGAAAAATAATAGCATTCTCCAATGCACAAACTGCCAATGACTTAGACATACTAAAATTTTCTGCAGTAGGGAACCCAGATGAGTGAAGTGTGCTGGTCACACAAGTCAATATAGAAAGCAACGCAATAGCGTAGCAACATCTGCATTATGCAACGAAAAATGACACCCTGCCAGTTATAAAGGGTATCTAGGTACCAGAGGAAAATAAAAGAACTTCAGCCAAATAAAATTACAGCTGTACAACAATTAAGACAACTCCAAAAACCTTAAAATCCTGCAAAGCTATCTGCCATTGATATAAAAAACTGGAAGAAAAAGCACCTCCAATGGCAAAAAATATATGAGACAAAAAAAAGATAAACGAATTAAAGTAAAAAAGCAAAAAACTGTAAGCTACAAGCCAACCATCGTCGACATGATGAAATTGTTTAATGAATTTCAAACTAAAATACGACACTTTTTTAGTCAGTTAGCAAAACAGGGTAGAAAAATTAGAAATATCCCAAAACAAGTTAAAAAAAAAACAAAAATAAGTAATTTGTTCTTAAGAATTATAACATGAAATGGGCTAAATGAGCGAGTCCGGTTATAATGCATAATATACAGTACACCCCAGTGAACCTGCTCGAGGCGGAACAGCTCTAATAATAAAACAAAATATACAGCATTTACAACAAGGCGAGTATACGATAGTTAGAGAGAGTAAAAGAAGTCACTTCGACATCAAGAGATAAATCAGAACATGAGGTAAATTATTCCCTTGAAATTAAGAGAAATATTTATAATGTATACTGTAGACAAAAACAATATTTAAAAGAATTAGTAATCAGACGAATCAAAAGATTAAAGAATATAAACAGAGTTGCTTCGAAAACTATGTGGAAGCAGACAAAGATTACTAGCTATGGAAAGCAACTCGGAGATTTAGTTTGATTTAGCCGTAACACTTCGCAGCGGCTTGCTGTATTTGAATTAACCATTTTCGCTCACTGCAAATCCGAACTACCAAAAAAAAGTACGTCATTACAAAGGATTTTCTAAGAACATTTTATCCATTGTTTCATAACTATGAGTGACACTTAACAGTATGAAAGCAATAGCACTAGGTTAAAATGTTCAGAAATTACAATTAATTCCCATCTGGTAACACAATAAGTTTAGATTATTATCACAACCTTCTGTATGTAAAAATATAAGGAGAAAAATATTGATTTAGAGATGGAAGCAATAGATTTTCATGAAGATAAAACATTCTGATACATAGTTCAATATATCATTCCAAAAATTAGTGAATCGAAATTAAAAATTTTTGTCAGAACTGATAATGTAATTGCTGTATAGTTTTAAACAATAATAAATCAATATATAAATCTTCAATTTATTTTATTAATGTTACTCACAAAAGGCGCCAAATTCCGTTTCTGTAAAGAACACGTTGTTACTTCAACATAAAGGTAACAAACATTGTTAACTAAATTTATACGTCCGGTCATCGATATAATACATAATTCTCAATTTCCAACTATACTTATATAACAGGTCAATTGAAAAGTCCCCGGTGTGTTAGTGAGCCCCAACCCTCAAAAGATGCGTGTGCAATGCAAAATTGGACAGCTGTCGGATCATTGGTTTGTGAATTATAGCATTTTGAGTGAAGCAACTTTTGTTATTGTGAAAAAAATAGTTAAAAAGGAATTTCGTGTTGATAAAATATTGCTTTTTGAAGAAAAAATATAGTTGAAGCAAAAAAATGGCTGGATGCCGAGTTTCCTGATACTGCCCCAGGAAAATCAACCGTCAAGGATTGATATGCTAAGTTTAAACGTGGTGAAATGAGCACCGAAGACGGTGAACACAGTGGACGCCTAAAAGAGGTTGTTATCAACGAAAACATAAAAAAATCCACAAAATGATTTTGAATGACCGTAAATTAAAATTGAATGAAATAGCAGACACTTTAAAGATATCAACTAAACGTGTACATCATATCATTCACGAATATTTCTGTCTATTTCTCGCTCTGTGCAAAGTGGGTGACGCGCGAGCTCATTTTTGACCAAAAACAACGACGAGTTGATGATTCGGAGCAGTGTTTGAAGATGATCAAGCTAAACCCGAAATTCTACGTCGATATGTGACAATGGATGAAACATGGCTTTATCAATTCACTCCGAAGTCCGAGTGAATCGACAGTTATCTGAGTGGACTGCACACGATAAAAACGCTCCCAACCGTGGGAAAACGCAACAGTCGGCAGGCAAGGTTATGGCGTCTGTATTTTGGGATGCGCATGGAATAATTTTCATTGGCGGCCTTGGAAAAAGAAAGACCATCAACAGAGACTATTACAATGCGTTATTGGACGGTTTGAAGGACTAAATCGCCGAAAAACGGCCGCATTTGAAGAAAAAGAAAGTGCTGCTTCACCAAGACAATGCACCGTGTCACAAGTCACTCAAAACGATGGCAAAAAACCATGAATTGGGTTTCGAATTGCTTCCTCATCCACCGAATTCTCCAAATCTGTCCCCCATCTCCTGTTCTCAGATCTCAAAAGAATGCTTGCTGAGAAAAAATTTTCGTCGAATGAAGAGGTGATCGCGGAAACTGAGGCCTATTTTGAAGCAAAAGACAAATCGTACTACAAAAATGGTATCTAAAAGTTGGAGGGTTGCTACAGTCAGTGTATATCACCCTTGAAGAGAATTATGTTGAATAAAAAAAACTAATTTTGCAAAAAAATGTGTTTCACTATGGTAGGCCGAGGACTTTTCAATTGATCTGTTATATTATATATTCTATCTTTGCGTATTATTGTACTTTATATTTTTGTGATTTATCTTATATTTTACCTTTCGGTAATTTTAACGTCTTTAGTCGTTCTTTATAAGTTATTTTGTAGCTGTAAAATTTAAATATGATTGAATAGAAAATGGTTGGACAACGCAAAAACACTGAGTTGAGAATTAAATTAAATAAATATTTGTTCAGATGTTGGAATCAATTCCTGGTAATTTTAGACAGAATTAATTTAAGATGTAACTGAAAACGATATTATATTTAAAGATATTTTGCGCTGTTAGTTATTTTTTAGCATTCCCACGATGGAAGAACTCATTCTTCATATTGGAATGATTCATGTTCACTCATTACTCATTACTCATCACTGGAATAAAGGCGAATTTCAAATATATTATATGATAAAATATATTTTTATTATAGAACAATAAACTTATTGGACAACTTTGTAACTTATATGTCTATGCACATTAACAATGTATTACGTTTTTTTTCTTCAAGTTGCAAATATTTGATTTTTTTAAACATATTTGAATTTACAAAAGTTTGCATCATGTTGACAGTAATATAAAGTGCGTGACATTGTCGACACCCTGTTTTACGTCTGTAACAAATTAATTCAGCACGATGTCCCCCCTGGAAGCCATAACGTGTATTATCCAAAGTGCCAGGGTAAAGTCAGGCAGTACACGGGAATGCACTAGCCAAATGATTAAATGTCAGTAAGCAGGCTTGGACAATATTTGGATTTGGTATTTCACTTACTTGTTAAAAATGTAATTTGTAATTGGTGTTTCAAATACCTGGCGCTAAAATATTTCAAATTTGTATGTTTCCAAAATACTTTTGAACATAAATATATTGAGCAATCTTATATTTCTATATATTTATTATTCTTATTATGAGTGCGTTCTGAATAACATAACACTGAATAACTTTCTTAAGCAAAATGCTAAAGTGCAAAAAAACCACTAAATATGCTAATCTTTAGTTGCACCTGTACTGTGCAACAAATTCTTAACTATCTTGTCAATTGTCATTCGTTCTTCTTTCTGTTAATTAAGTTTATTAATACAATTGCTGTTACTAGTTCTAGCAAAGTTCTGCTTACTTTAATGTCTGCGAGAATCTGATCAGATCGGCTGTAAGATTGCAATTTGATGCATTTTACTGTTATTGCATAACAACCAAAAGAGATTTAATAAGTTTTTATTTTATTTTGGCCACTCTATTTACAAAATGGTTACCCGAAAGCATTACAACTTACAGGCAAATTACAATAGAAATGAATTAATGCTTGGGACTAACAGAAGTAGCACTACTAATTAAGAAGGTGGTAATTTTAATGTTTTTGCGAACAAGAACAGTGATCAACCATATGAATCAAAAATGGTGTTACAGTTAGTCAGCTTTCAAAACGTTAAATAGCAAATAGTTACCATCTTTGAACGCTATCCAAATATAAAAAAGTGTTAACAAAACAATATAACACGAGTTTATGCTCATCAGAATCTATGGAAATATTTTTTAGCAGGTTTTATTAATACCCCAACAAGAGGCTGTTTGGCTTATAGTATATTTAAAAAATATATTATTCAGGAAAGCAATTTCTTTTTTATTACTAATAAACTAAGCTAGATTGGTTCTATTCTATTTACATAACCTAACCCATGGCTATATATATTTTTTAATATATTTTAAAGTCTCCTTTTTACCAAGGAGGGTTTATCTGGACTGCACCGACTGTTTAACATGGGCTCTGAACCACGGTTCTCGGCATTAAGCCTATACATCCGGTCTTACTCAGCCGGGTTACTGACGTAACTGGGATGGTTAGTCCTTGTCGGATTTTCTACTGTTGTCTATAAAACATTTACAATTACAATGGCAAACATAAAGTACATCCATGTCCCAGCAGGATTCGAACCCGCGACTACCGCAACAGTAGGAGGACCATCTTGTCGCCTTGTTAACTGCGTCAACCAAGCCGGCCTGATTATATTTTAAAATTTTTATTTTGTATTTAAAATGAAAATAGTTTGTGTTTTAATTAAGGAAAATAATCTATTTTGCCAAACTGCCAGTAAATGCGTAGGCTAAAACGTAAGTTGGTAAAAAAGAGATACTTAAATAAAACACTAGGTGACCCAGCGAACTTTGTGCCGCCTAAGAGTCAATGAACGTCGTATTACAATTTTGCTAAGCATAATATGGAATTTTATTAACGTAATAAAATGAATACAAAAAAGTTATTCAATTATTTATTAGGATAACAATATTTTTCATGTTGTCGGAAAATCAATCGTAAGAACAAATAAAGCAGATGGTGCGCCGACACGTGAACATGTCACATAAAATTGGCATAAGAAAAACATGCATTTTCTAAATTCAATCGAAAAACACTCAAAGATTGACCTTGTGATTTGTTAGCCGTAATAGTGAATGGAAGACAAATCGGAAATTGAATTCGCTTAAACTCAAAAGGTTTATCGATTGGGATCATCGGAATCGTCGGAATAAGAACTTCCTCACCTTTGAATTTTCTTCCGACTCGTCGCATCATATTGATCAACAGTTTTCTTACCACCATATGCACTCTATTGCATGGTTTTCGTTGGTTGTTTAGGTTGGTGGTAAACCAGGCACATCCGAGGAGTTTAAAAATTCAGTTGGATAATTAGTTAAGTTTGATTCTTTCTTTGTTTCAAGTGCATCTAATAACGTTATTATAAATTATTAGTACTAACATTATTATTTTTGCTCCTCGAGTAGATTAGTGGTAGAAATGTACAGTCCGCACAACTGCCAGAAAATTGGTTAAAGAGCTATTTCTTGCTAGCTTTTCTATCTATTTCATAGAAAGATTTATGTGAATGAAAATAAATATTACTACCTCGCATATATTTAAAATACGATATACAAAACATGTTTACGTCGTGTATTTGAAATATGCAATAAAAATTACAAAAGAGAGTCAAATGTAAGATTATATAAATGCAATAGAACTAAAACAGCCCAGCCTATTCAGTATACGAAAAATGTCCTTTCATGAACACTAGATTTTTAGATTTACTATCAGACAATCAGCTAAAGAAAATAATCTTTCTGCAGATCATGAGGAACACAAATTTGTGTTATATTGTATAAAAATATTTTATATATTTAAATAGCGTTCAAGGATGGTAATCTTTTTTTTGCTTTTATTGTTTAAAGACGTTTAGGACCAACTTCATTTTTGATGTATGTGGTTGATCACTGCCGCTGTTCACAAAAACAATAAAATCATCATGTCCTTTAATTATACTGCTACTGCTGTTAACCTCAGACACTATTTCAAGTTTTTTCTGAAGGCGAGATATGGATAATATGGTAGATGAGGAAGCAATTCGAAGCCCAATTCATGGACTTTTGTTATCGTTTTCACTGACTAGTAACACGGTGCATTGTCTTGGTGAAGCAGCACTTTCTTTTTCTTCAAATGCGGCCGCTTTTCGGCGATTTCGTCCTTCAAACGGTTCAATAACGCTATGTAATAGTCGCTGTTGATGATCCTTCCTTTTTCAAGCTAGTCAATGACAATTGACACTCGGATGACTGTCAGTTGGACTTCGAAGTAAATGATGGAGCCATGTTTCATCTATTGTCACATATCGACGCAAAAACTCGGGTTTATTACGCTTGATTCTTCAAAAACTGCTCCGAATCATCAACTCGTCGTTGCTTTTGGTCAAAAGTGAGATCACGCGGCTCCCATTTTGCACAGAGCTTTCTCATAACCAAATATTCGGAATGATATGATATACACGTTCAGTTGATGTCTTTAGAGTGTCTGCTATTTCATTTAATGTCAATTTACTGTCATTCAAAATCATTTTGTGGATTTTTTAAATGTTTTCGTCGGAAACAGCCTCTTTTGGGCGTCCTCTGCGTTCACCGCCTTCGGCGCTCATTTCACCACATCTAAACTTAGTATACCAATCCTTGATGGTTGATTTTCCTGAGAGAGTGTCCGATAACTCGGCATCAAGCCAAGTTTTTGCTTCTACTGTATTTTTCCCTTTAAATATCAATATCTTATCAACACGCGAAATTCCTTTTTATCAATTTTTTTCGCAATAACAAAAGTTGCCTCACTCAAAATGCTATAATTCACAAACTAATATATTAACTAATATATTATAGTATATACTAATATATTCATAAACAACCGCTGTCAAATTTATACACGCGTCTTTTGAGGGTTAGGGCTAACTAACCCTAAGCTAATATATGGATTTAATTCTAGTAGTGCCATCTATGTGTCAGGTCGGGGACTTTTCAATTGACCTATTATAAATATAATACAAGTTTTCCAGAATAAAGTCCTGAGAAGTATCATAGGTGAATCGACATACTACAGGACTGATTACTCACACCGAGATCTTCCTATACCGACTGTTACTCGGAAATCAAGAAAATCGCAAGGAGACATAAGGAAAGGCTCCTCCTGTAAATGTTGAGGTAATACAACTCTTTAATAACACCATAACAAGATACAGACGACAAAATCAACCCATTTGATCTTGCGTAGTGTAGTGTAGTGAGGTGCATTTAATAGAAAAACAGCAATGTTATTACATAAACATTATTAGAGTCTAAGATAAGGTCTGATGAGTCCTCCTAGATATATATCTAAATTTAAGTTATTGTAAAACAACGACTAGTAACAATGTAACAAATAAATTTTAAGCAATTAAAAAAAGAAGTAATTGAATTACAAATACTTTCCCACCATTTTGCGTTAAGTTTCTATTCTATAGTGTATGGTATGCCACTGATTTACTGTTGACATCAATTATAACAAATAAGCTATAACTGCGTGACGTGAACTGCCATTTGTGAAACATAGCAAAGCTTAATTTATTTAAAAATTAATTTTATGTATTATTTCTTCGATATTTTAACAGTTATTCTGCTATTCGGAGGGGAGACGAATCCAACAAATCAGAGATCATTAAAATCGTTCCAGCCGTTTTTGATGTTGTTATAAATGGTTATAAAACTAACCCGACTTTGTTTTTTATATTTATAATATTTAATGATAAGTATTAAAGTTTTGGTACTGACTAGACACGAGAGTGTTTAACGTATACTCATATTAAGGAAAAAATCCACCACTTTTCATAAATATCAGTGGCTAAAACTACTGTATTATACAATATAAATATTTGTTTCAATAAAAATTTCAGTTAAACTCTTGTAAATTATTCCCACATAAATTTAAAATCGGATTATTAAAAATTATTATATAAACTATAACAATTCTTTAAAGATTCGGTTAGGGACCACCATAAACGCATTACTGAAACATAATGCTATAGATTCGTTTTTTTTTCTTTCTCATCCCTTTCCTTTTAATAATGCCTTTCGATTCCGTTGGTCTTAGACAGGTGGACATTTCACCTGATGCAATTTTTTTCGTTACAGGGTTTCTACCTGACTGTCTTATTAAATCAACATCTGATGACCGATCTTTTGAACTATTTTCTTTTTTTTTCTGTATATTCTGTAATACCGAAAGACCGCCATAACTAAAAGGAAACATCTGCTGCACTTGACTCATCTGTTTCAACCCACTAAATATTAACTTAGTAGGTCAATAATTGTTTATTGACGAAATTATTAATATCGTGATAAAATTTAATAAATTAAATGCTGATTAATATGAAAATGAAAGCAAATTGTCAATGGTAGTTTACTTCAAGAGAGATTATATTAGGGCAATGGTTCCTAAATATTTTTATATCTTTTTCTCAAAACCGCTATTAACTAATTTAAGTATTAATATATTTCTAACAATCTTAGAGTAGTCCCCATAATCTATATACGAGAGTTCCGATTTATTTCAAAGTATTCTCCATGATTATGAATGCAATATCGCATACGCTTGAACCAATCAACACTTTTTCCACTGCGTACTTCTAAGACAGGCACCGAAAAGCGTTGGCCACTCAATTTGTTCTTGATGTAAGGAGATTAAAGAAGTAATTCACCAAATCAGATCTGTAAGGAAGGTGACCCATCAACTCGACTTTTTGGTCAGCCGATTGGATTTCATCTGCTATGTCACAGCTTGTATTGTCATAATGAAGAATGATCCTTCGTGGCCGCTTCTTTTTCACCTTTCACGAAGCAGTTCTGATAAATAAATGATAGTGAACAATTTAAAATTCACTATTCCACGTCCAGTTATTCTGAAGAAACAGGCGACTATTTGCTTCGAAGTGCTTCACACACCAATCACTTTTGTTGTATTTGATTCGTGTTGAAATGTCCGTTTATTTGGTGCTCATACAGATAGATTCAATATTCGTCACCAGTATATATATTGTGATTGATGCCCCGCAATTTTATGTCTTGATCATTACTTTGCCAACTGACAATTTAACACGAGTATCTTTTTGAGCTTTAATTTGAGTTAAATTATGACAATTGACGTAAATCAATATTTCTCACAATGAGATCTCATGGTAAGACACATGACGATGTTGCAACCTCATTTCGAGAGTAGCATCAATGTTTTCGGCCACAACAACCGATTCTGGACGATAATCACAACTTCCGTCCCTGAGCGAACTGCGATCATGCTTAAATTCATCACACCAACACACTGGCCGAAAAAGTCGAGAAGGCCGAGAAGTAAACTAGTCGATATATTCCTGTCATGACTATCCAAATGCAGGATATTCCTGTAGGAATGTTCGTCGGGTCGGTCAGTCTCACTACTATTTTTGGAAGGAATTTGCACGAGAACTGAAAACACTGGTTGAAGAAATACTGTTTATTTCAATGTTAAATGATACATGTGGTCGACGGGAGAATTGACAGGATATTAGGTTAGGTAGAGAAAGTACGGTAGCGCTGTGGGTTTTTTTTGCCTGGAACCGGGTAGGGGAATCCTGTTACAGATACCTGGTCGGGAAGACCCGCAGGAATAAGCGAGTTGGACTGGTTATGTGGAGACTGCCTCTGGGCTACCCACTAAACCTCACCCTATCAGCTGATCCAATGACCCTAACTGATACTTCTTACTGTTAGTAAGGAGGGTGCCCGTAACCGGTAAAACCGTTAAGAGGCACAAGGGCCAGGCAAGGACGTGGCGTCGTTATCACACCACGCAGCTTGCGGTTCATGAGTTAATCGCTCACTGGAGAAGGTCGAGACAATTTGGAGTTAGAGCACGACGGGGTAGTGTCGGCTGCGATAGAATAAGGCTACGAAGAGCCGAATAAGTTATTGGCCTAAAATATCGGCCAGCTCGGTAATACATTTATTGTCCGAGAGACGAAGAGTGGAGAAATATCTCGAGTAAACCTCAGATATAAAATCGTGAACTTGGGGGACGTCTGTTTCTCTATGAATTTGATTGTTCCTGACGAACCAGGGGGCATTGATTATTCTCCTGTGAATTTTGTTTTGAAAGACGTTCCACCTGGCTAGGTGAGACGTATTTTAGATAGACACTGGAGCCGTATAGAACGACTGATCGAACCAGCATCTTGTACAGGAGAGATTTTATAGATAGAGGAAGCCTGCTGGCCCGGTTGATAAGCGGGAACAGCAAATTAACAATACCTTGACCTTTATGGAGGGACTTTTGAATGTGGGAATTCCACCTAAATTTGCGATCGAAGACAAGACCGAGATAGGTGGCTTCTTCTGACCATGGGATTTCGGCGTTCTCGATTTTAAGACGCGAAATACTCGGTGCAAAACGCTTCTTGTGGAAGAAGATGGCCTGGGTTTTCTCTGGGTTGGCCTGCAACCTCCAGAAATGTAACCACTGGACCGTCTCATCGAGTTTTTTTTGGAGTCTGCTTCGGATGTGCGGTGCTACTCTTGAAGAAGCAAAGTAAGCAGTGTCGTCTGCGTAAAAAGCAGCCTCAACTTGTGGTCTCCTAGGGATATCTGAAAGAAAGATATTAAATAGAGCGGGTGCCAGTGGGGAGCCTTGTGGAACTCCTGCGTCGATGGTTTTCCGGCTAGAGAGAATATCTTTAATCTTCACCTGGAACGATCGTCCTGATAGAAATGATTTGATAAGAGCTGTTAGGTCCCAAGTAGACCTAATCGGATGTATTTCGCCACTAAGCCTTCGTGCCAAACCTTGTCAAAGGCTTTGGTTAGGACCAAGAAAACCGCTCCAAGTCTTTCACGTCGGTTAAAAGCACAGTTGATCTTTGCGGACAGCCGATGGGCCTGATGAACGGCTGAATGTTTGGCGCGGAACCCGAATTGCTCATCTGGAATGATATTTTTTGTCTTCGTAAAATCATTAAGAGCATAAATAATTGCTCTTTCAGCAAGTTTGGAAATGGAACTTAGTAGGCTGATAGGTCTGTAGCCAGAAGGTGATGACTTAGCTCCTTTTTTGGGGATAACTGCGATGAATGCATGTTTCCATGTGGATGGAAAGTGTTGCAGCCTCAGAATGGCGTTGACGATATTACTTAGTTCGGCGAGCTGCTTGTAGGGAAGATTTTTGAGTTGGGCTATCAAAATATTATCGAAACCCGGGGCCTTCTTATTCCGAATCTTGCTGATCATTTGAGTGAGTATTTTAGGAGTGACTAGATGGTTTAAAAGATAACTCGGAGGCACTTGAGAACGAACAGAGTTGGAATTCCTAATGATTTCGTCGTTCTCAGCAGCGTTTATATTTGTAGCAGGAGCTCGGCCTTTTCGTGGTCGGTGACTGCAAAAGTTCCTGTCTCCGCTGACTTTAGGGGGGGTATGACGTTTTGCGCCTTCCCCACGAGGCTTTTAGAGAGTCGCCAGAAAGTTGCGGGGCCATCCAGCCTTTGGTCCGCTAGAAATGAGTTCCATTTCTCGGATCGCCAGGCTTTAATGAATTCCTTCACTTCTCGTTTTACTCTGTTGGCCTCCCTTTTGTCTGCCGAGTTGAGAGTGGCACGAGCTCTACGATAGAGACGATTTTTGAGTCGGATCTGTGACTTGATGCCTTCAGGAACTGGCTCACTTTGAGAATTTGAAAATTATGGAACTTCGAATGATGAATTCTGATAGGCGGACTGGATGTCTCAAGTTAGCTTAGACACGGCACGCTAGAGTTGGTCAGGTCGATCAATCTTCAGGGTTGGACCGGATTCCAAGAGAATTTCCTGATGATTCAGTCGGTTTTCTTTCTGGCCTTGAAGCGAGGAATGTCGATTGCGCTGTGGAAGTGGTACTATTACAAGGGGATGGAGAAAAGAAAAAAGAGCGAGACGTCGTCGTGATGGTCTTTTAGAGTCTGGAACTTCATGGTACCAATCCAACGGCATTGCCAACCTTTGTACTTGTTGGTGAATTCGTGGTGGCCTAAAGGGTCGCCACATTCTAAAAAAATGGTCTAGTGTTCGGTGGCTTGATATGATGAATAAAATATAGAAATTTCATTTAAATTAAATACATATGTTTCATAATTTTTGTAATATTTAAAGTTTCCTTATATTACTATACCGGGTGAATTCCTATAATATTATACATAAAGCCATATTGGCTTTTTCGATTATATTTCAAAATAATTACTCAATAAGTTATCAGAATTTTATCAGAGAAATAGGACTGTAAAATTTGGTTGTTTACCAGACATAAAGTGTACCAGTATAAAAGCTATTGCAGGTAAGCTTTATTACGGCTTTTCTAGACAACTGTCTGGTGCAGTTCTTTTTAGGTAACTGTTGCGATATATACTTCAACTAGATTTAAACCTTACCTGCTTCAAAACTTACTTCAGAAAAGATATTTGCCTTCATAGAAAGGATAGATATTGTAGACCTCGATAGAAATAATCGTATTTGTTTAATGTCTATATATTTTTAAATATAATGTGCCAATGATAGAACTTTGTAGGTGAATAATTGTTTATTGGTGACATTACTGATATTGCGATAAAAATTATTAAACTACATGCTTATTACCATGAAAATTCACGCAAATTATCAATGATAATGCCCTACGATGGAGATTAAATCAGGATAATCTTTCCTAAACAATTGTTTTTATCCACTCCAATTTTTCTGACAAAAGGTTTTGAAGAAGTTTATGAAGCTCAAGATTCTACTTGAAAACATCAGATGGACCTCAACACTTAATATTGCCAATGTTCAAAAAACATATTTTTTGTTTATTACTATTCTCCTCTAATTCCCAGAGGGCAATACGTAGTTGTTATGTTTCTATTTCTATTTTATGATATTCTATATATTCTATATGATATTTTATATATTCTATATGATATTCTATATATTCTCTTTTTCTATTCTAATTTCTATGAATCATTGTACGGAGCATCGATAGTAGCACGCAATACTTTATTTTGGAACTGTTGTATGTTGGATATATTACACTTGTTAAGTAATTCCCCATAGTTGGATTCCATATGACCAAATAGGCTTGAGTATAGATTTAAGTCAATAGGTATATTAAGTATAGTCATAAGTCAATACATTTGAACATAATATATAAACAAGTTGTTTTCGTTTGTTGAGTATGTACTTCTTCCAAGTTAGGCGTCGACCGTACATAAGATATTTATTATTTGAGATTAATTATTTGTAGATTGTAGATTAATGCTATGGCTGGATCTTCATGAGAGGCGTCGTCTACATATGTTGTTACACTGGTTATTTTTATTGTAGGTAAATCATCTGTGTATAGAAAACACAGTACACTACTTCACTGAACACCTGAATACACTGCATATAATTCGGCACGTTCATCGGCTTGGTTTACAAAAAGGTAAGATTTTAGTAGCTCATAATCCGAAAGAGGAAGGATTTTCTTCGATTTTACCGTATGCCATACTTTATCAAAGCCCTGAGATAAGTGCAGAAATGCAGCTGAACAATATCTTTTGTCTCAATATCTTTTATTTTGTTTACAAGTCTACGCACTTGTTCTATTGTTCCATGCTTATTGCGAAATCCAAATTACTATTTTGGAATGATTTTTCTTTTTCTATTATATATTTAAGCCTCTTTATGTACAGTTTCTCAAAAAATGTTGAGATTATCGGTAAAAAAGAATCATTATAATTTAAGCTACCTTCCAGATGCTAGGAAAATAATTAATTCGTAATATAGCATTGACGCAGAATTTTTGATGTGGTAAATCCATTTGAAATGGCGAATTTAGGAAGATAGTAATTTTATTTCCGTCATCTTCAGCTAGCTCAGGAAGGGGATACATTTTTAAAGTTTTAAAGCATGTCGGCCTTTTTTATATCTTCTAGCCTAATTATTTTCATCCATTTTAATAGGAGGGTTATTCTGGTGGGGCCTTTTGATATTTCGTGTTGCCTTCCACAATGAATAATCTACAGTGTCAGTTGTTTTCAGATTTTCTAAGTATATCCTGTATGCCTTGGTTTTGTTCATTTTAAATCAGCTTAAATCAATTCTTTACTCTCAACTTTATATGAGTTTCCAGGGTTTGATGCCCTTCGGTTTGCAAATGATGTATTGTCCATCTAATATCTGAACAGCCTCTGGGTTTTCATGAAGCTGCAGCCTGGCTGCGTGCTTTTCGGCGATCGTTTTACATCATTATGTAACTATAAAGATTCCTAGACCTCAATACAAGTCCTATATTATATACCCAAGTGTCAATAACAACGACCACGTAAATCCATTTAACCGCTTCTTCAGGAAGGGAGGTTATAAAGCGCGACTAACACGGACTGAATACTCTAAAAAATCAATGTATTTGATGTGATGAGTAAAATATACGAGTTTCATATATATTAGAATACATATGTTTCATAACTAATGTGCAACAGGTGCACCTTTTAAAATATTTGATAATATATATATATATATATATATATATATATATATATATATATATATATATATATATGTATATTTACTTTTTAGATTATACTTCATAACTATTACTCAAAAATTTGAATAGGGCTGTAAAATTTAACAATATTTGTTTGTTTAATAAGCTTTGGCGCCATGTTCATTTCGGCAACTTCCCAGTGTGCAGGTAGATTATAGTATTCTAAAGACTACAACAGGTAAGCTTTATTAAAACTTTTCTAAGCATTTTTTTTTTATTTTAATTTTTGCCCAGTCTAGTTCGAATACGATTGTTCTTTTTTGGATTTAAATTATTTTCAATCTCATTTTTTAGTTATTTTAAGGTTAGTGTTGCGATAATATGCTAATAGCACAATCATATTTTCAACAGAAGGGATATGCAGATTATTTATATGCTGATAACTCATATAATTACAAGTTCATTTGCTATTCTTTAATAATATATTTGTATATCCCATTTAATTGAGTTTTATTGGGAAACATAGAACATGTACATATTTGTCTGTACAGTCTATTGCCGCCTTCTGACTTTTCTTTTCTCGTATAAATATTTCGCGTATATTTGGTTGGGCTAGATTTTAAATTATGCAATTATGATGAGTAATATCTTTTGTATTTTTACATGTCGTTTTTTTCCATAGGTATCCTCTTTTTTCAACTTCTAGTTAGTCTAGTATTGTTTTAAAACTAGTGTTTAGGTTGATGTGCTGTCACACAACTTTGGAATGGAATGGAATGTAATCCGAAGACTTTGCCAATCAATTGTTTCTTAGAAAAGACGGCTCTAGCTGCCCTTATTATTATGTTTTATTTAACCACTCTGTATATTATAAGTAATGATAATAAATAAAACTGAGTCGGAATATTACTTGGAATGTGAATTGGAACTAAATCCGTAATTCATAAGACCAGTTTAAAATTTTGGCCTAAGTTAGAAACAGAGCCTAAAGCATAAAATTTCGATAGCCCATATTATTGAGATAATTCAATTTGGCAATCGACAACGTAATTGGCATGCCGAATATTACTTGGAATGTGATTTGAAACCAAATCCGTAATTCGTAAGACCATTTTAAAGTTTTGGTCTAAGTTAGAAACAGAGCCTAAAGCGTATATATAATATACACATTGATTGTATGCACAGGTGTTCTTGATAAATCGCACTATTTGGTACTTGAACGGTTTCTAGTGTCAATTCGAATGACAGACATAGTAATTTCTAACGTCTAGAAATGTTACCATAGGTTGAATATTAAATGTTATGACAGAAAAAAACCTTTTAATAATTATTATAGCCGAAATAATCGTATTTGTTTACTGCATCTTCTTAAAAACTGCTTCTATGATAAGAAGGGCTGCCATTTCAAGAATCTTTTAAAATTATAAATTAGTTCCCAGTTCTTGGAAGCAAGCTTACAACAATATTGTAATAACAACGGTACAAATACATTTAAAAAAACGCCCACATTTGTTATATGTGATGGCCACTATTTGACATTCTAGTATCACATAACCACCAATATAACGTTAACAACAAAATTCCCACCACAAAAATAACTACTGTGGCAACATATGCAGACGATACAGCAATTTTAGCATCCCATCAAGATCCAGTCACAGCATCAATAAACCTACAAACCCACCTGGAGCAAATACAATTATGGTTGAAGACATGGCCATTAAAGCCAATGAATCAAAATCCACGCATATAACGTTTACCCTGCGTAGTAGAACATGTCTACCAGTAAATATCAATCATCGTCAACTCCCCCAAGCAGAGCATGTTAAATATCTTGGTATGCATTTAGATCGACGCTTAACCTGGAAGAAGCACATACTCTCTAAACGGAAACAACTAGGACTAAAATTATATCAAATGTATTGGCTCATTGGGCGCAAATCCAAGTTATCATTAGATAACAAGGTATTGCTGTATGAGTCTATACTCAAACTCATTTGGTCATATGGAATACAACTATGGGGTACCGCTAGCAAATCTAATATATCCATCATTCAACGGTTCCAAAATAAGGTGTTGTGCCATTGTTGATGCTCCGTACTATATTTCAAATAAAGTGATACAACGCGATATTCCTCTAGAACCTATAACGAGTGTAATCCAACGTGTTTGTGTGAAGTACTTCGAAAGAGTGTCAGTGCATCCCAATGTACTGGCTAACCAGCTAAATATGCGACGTGATAGTGAAGTGTGTAGACTAAAACGTTTAACACCACCTGATCTGATTACTGGACATATGTAGAGTTTAGAATAAACATTAGAATAAGACTAATTAATTAAGATAATATTTTATACAGAAGATTGCTTAATGAAGTGATTTTCTACATGCCATGTATATATAATATAAACAGAAGAAATACTTATTGCCAATAGGGCAGATTGTGGACTCACGAAGAGTAATAAAAAAAAACAACAAACTACAACAAAATTGATTGGGTAGCATTTTTCCATACGTTGTTGAAGGGCATTTTGTTTCAATTAACTATCACAGTAAACATGTTAATATATTGCACACAACCGATGCTTTCTCAACACTGTTACTAAAATGGATCACACCGGTCAAAGTATCTCTTTATAGCAGTGATTTGTTCTACAAAGTTTGAAATACTTTTTAATGCTAATTACTGCTTATTCTCAAAAAGTTGTTAATTTTAAGATAAAAAGTCATGTAAACTATTGAACTATTAAGTAATAACAAATAGGATAAACTTTCCATCGCCATTCAGACATGATGACGCTAAATAAACATTGTTAAGAAATTAAGTAAAATGACACCCTATAAATGCATACAACAGGAATATTAGGATGAATAGCTTGAGCAAAAGAGTAACTAGTAAGGCAAGAAGAAGAAAAAAAGTAAAATAATTAAATACTTTATCACATAATCGGAAAGTATACAGAGGAGAAACTATGATATAAGTACAGGCATTTGTATAAAAAAAAAACACCAACGATATGTGAGAACAGTAGGTCCAGTCCGCTATGGCTGAATAAAACAATCTACAACATTCAGTTCAATAAATTATCGATTGTTTTGAGAAAAATAATATATCGAGAGTGTTCTCAGATTTATACACCAAAATACCATCTTTCCTGTTTTTCAATTATTCAACAGACCAGAAAAAAGCAAGGTTGATCAGCTCCTTCTTCAACCGTGAGAGGCATTTGCTTAATTAGAATAACTAATTGTTAGCAGCTATATAAATACTCTATAGGCTATAACCATTAAAAGTAAGACCTATCACTTAACTTAAAAATTGCTTAATAAATGTTAACATCTGCTGTTCCTGTAATAGGGGCGCACTAAAATTGATGTTAACCTGCTAGTAATTTTGCAAAAAATATTTTTTTGAATCATAATAACCCGTATACTCATTTTATGTTTTAAAATTATTTAAATGGTGTGGTAAAATAACCTACTGACATCCATACTGGAATTTAAAACAAGTATTATAATAACTTGGTTTTTTATTAAAAAAATTAAGATAAATAATACATAATACTACGTAATAAATATATAATATATGTACATTTGAGAAACTAAAATGGAAATAGTTATAAGAATGACTTAATTTTTCACTATAGTTTCCATTACCTTCAATGCACTCATTTCACTTGCAGGGGATAGGCAAAATAATATGAACACGTGTGTTGCTCTGTTTATCTGCCAAGTCTGCGATGGCTAAAACAAGCGATTGGTGAAATGTGTGATATCTCAGACTTCGGTTAGCGGTAACGTGTACAAGAATTGTTGAATTGCCCAACGTTTCATGTGACGACAGTATCCATAACAGCGTAACGACAGCATATATAGTATATCCAAAGTTGCTATGAAAATACGTCATCAATATGTTGAATGTATTGCCTGTCGCAATTTGTAAATTCGTTTTAGAATCAGATAATATTTTCCTTCTCATTTTATTCTAGTTAAAAGGAGATACAATGCTCTCTGATACGTTCAAGCGCGTAAACGAAACACCACATCAAAGTCGTCTAGTTGTCAAACGCATACAAAATTCTTCAAAACAATAGTGATAAAAGGTCATAAACCGGCAAACGTTAATGCTTTGATTGTTTTGATAAATTTCAACTAGCTCCTTATTATTACTCTGATTAAAAATGCCGAAGCTAGATAGAACATATTCAGTCTCTAATCAGTGACTTCGAACAGGAACGAGATAATGGAGGCCCCCTCTTGCCATAAAATTCGTTAGAGAGGAAAGAATCTTTACTGTTAAATATTAATTTGTAGTGGTTTTTATTGAAAATATTTTTAGCATGTTGTCAAAAATATCTCAAAAATGAAAAATATAATTTTGGATTCACCGAAAAGAAACCGTCCTCATACGAAGCGGGTGACGAATGAAGATCAGCTTGATGTTAGCACCATCAGAGATCAAATAAATAAAATGTATACAAACATAATTTAATACAATTATTTCAGAGGAAACTATTCCTACTATAGAAGAGGTCAAATGGAACTTCCATACATTGCTTTTAAATGCAAATGATAAAATCAAGTAACGTATTATTTCAATTTGCGTATCTAGATGAGACATGAAAATTTCAGAAAGAGACCAATATACCCAAAGGACACTCATGACAAGATGATAAATAATTGTGTTAAGACAACTAAAGTTGATAGAAAAATGTAAACGTTAAATGTTAAAGTCACAATTTTTTTAAAATTATTTAATTAATATATTATTACTAATCGTTTCCGTCTTATCTACAATTTGTTTTTATGATAACTTAAAACTAGATATACAACTAGGAGGACCCATCGACCCTATCTCAGTCTCTGGTGAAATAATGTTTATACATGTCACTGCTGTATTTTTTAATATATGCATCTCACTACACAACATTACACAAGATCAGATGGTTTGACTCTTTTGAGTCTGTGTCCTGTTCTGATGGTATCTAAAAGCTGCAATATTTCAATATTCTCATGAGAATGGAGTCTTTCCTCATGCCCCCTTGCAATTCTCTCGATTTCTTCACTGACTGTGATTATCTGAAGGTCTTGATGTAGGTAATCAGTCCTACAGTATTTGGGTGCACCCACAATACCTCTCATGACTTTGTTCTGAAAAATGAAAGAACATCCCCATAATTGTACAAAATATAACTGTTCATTTATCTTGAGGGGTACATTTAGTTGAATTCTTTTGTTCAATTCTTCGGCAAATCCTTCCCAGTCTGTTCTTTTGTTTGTTAACGTTGGGTTTCTTTCTTTTCTTATTATATTTTCGCTCAACGTCAGAATCACTGGCGTATAATCTGAACTTAGCTCAAAATTTTCTTCGACTTTTATATGGTTGGATGTTATGTTTCTTACTATGAAGAAATCTAACAGGTCTGGGATTTTCTCTTGATCAGTCGGCCAATAAGTTGGTTTTCCAGTTGACATGTAACTACATCTTAGTTCAGCAGCTGCTTTATGCAGTTCATTGCCTTTAGTTGTTGTCATTCTGGATCCCCATCTTGTATTTTTTGCATTAAAATCACCTCCAATTATCAATTTTTCTCCGAGGTTGCTTAGGACATTCAAATAATTTTCCTTTTTTTGATTGTATCCTGGAGGACAATAAATTACGGCTATTGTAGCCTTGTATCTACTTGATTTAATAGTTACTGCTGTTACCTGATTTTCTGCTGTACTGAGCCCGGGTTCTTGATAGTGAGAAATGTTCTTTTTTATTATTATTGCACTTCCTCCTCTTGCGGTGTTGGCTGGATGTATGGTATGATAAAATGTATATCCTCTAAATTTAATAAAGGATTATTTTGTTAAATGGGTTTCTGATATTAGGCAAATGTCTATTTTTTGCATATCTAGGAATACTTGTAGGTAGCGTGATGTTGCTGGATTCTATTAGCATTCCAAATTGCTATTCAGATATCTTTATTTGGCATTTCGGGTTTTTGGGGCCACTGGCCTAATATTTTTCATTTCTAGTTTCATTTTCATCATTTTTTCTTGTCTGTTCATCTTCCTTTGTGTCTCTTTGGTTATTTTGACTGATACTTTGGGCATAAGTCATTTCACCAATAACTTTGTTATATTTTTTAGGTTGTTTCTTTTCACTCATTGTTTCTTGAGGTTTAACTTGAGGAGCTACTCTATTTCTCCTCTCTTGTAGTGTTTTAGCAACGACATATCCTCTATAAATTGCCAGATGCGCTTCATTGCAATTTACACATTTCGGCTTAGCTTCTTTGGGCTTTCTATACTCTGTGGTGATATGTTTACCTGAACATTTTACACATCTAGGTTCTCTTCTGCAGAATTTCTGTGTGTGTCCATGCAATTGGCATCTTTTGCATTGCGGTATTAAGTTCGATTTTTTTAAAGGTTCGATTTTTATTTCGACCCTTAAAATTCTTTTAATATCAAAAATGGTTTTTGAATCCGTATCATGTTCAAAGGCTCACATAAATAGAGGTAATGGCTTCTTGTGGACTGAAATGTCTCCTTTGTGATTTTTGGTCTTTTCTTTTTTAAAATATTTGTCGCATTTAAGCCCATTTTGGTTTAGTTCTGCGATAATTTTTCCATTTTTAGCTGTTGATGGAAGCCCTCTCGTCATAACTTTAATGTCTTTGGTTTGTTTGTCTTCATAAAAGTGCCACTGCAGTTTCAGCAACTCTAAGCAATCTATTTTTTTGTGAATCTTGTACGACATTCGGCGTTCAATTTTATTTGTCCATTGTTCGGTACCATTGCTTTGAATACTCTATAGTTGGACCTCAATGTTTCGTAAACAAGTCAAAGTCGGTAACATTAGTTACGATAATTGGGGGTGGCCTGGGCATTCTAATTTCTTTATTCTGTTCATTGTTTTGTTTTATTTTTATTTGCTGTTGTGAAGATCCTGGGGAATTATTTGCTTTACTTTTTTTATTTTTAACCGTTATCCAGCCTACTTCTTTCTGCGATTCTTCTTCATCTGTTTCATACGTTAGAATTGGAGGAATTGGACTGCTTTTGCTGGTTTAGTGGTTTATCATTGTTTTGTCCTTGCCCTCAGAGCTTTGTTTATTTAATTGTAGCTGGAGGGAATTTATTTGTTTTTGCATATTGGGTAATGCAATTTCAAGACTCTCCCGCGCGACTTTTCGTCCATCCACGCACTGTAGAGTGCCTGTTCGTTCTGGGTTCTAGTTGTGTTCTCTAGATTCAAAACTGCAATATGTGATACGCCTGATATCGATATTTGCATTTTATCCATTTTTTGTGCAGTGTTCTTCTCCATATATTTTTTACGTATTGTTGTTTTCGACCCTTTTTAACGTTTTTAATTTTATCAAGAACGGTACACACAGTGATATCAAAATGACTTGACAAGGAAACACACCATCGAAGGAAACAAGAACTGAACGTAAAATGGTATATATTCTCTCTAATGGAATTAAAATACATTCCTTAGGTATAATAGTTGATTAGGTAGATTAAGCCTCCAAGAGGATACCACTACATAAAAAACGCGCCTAAAACTCTACCTCATAGGTGGTGTGGGCAAGAGTTTAATTTAAAAATAATAAAACAATTCTAACCTATCAATTATTGTGGCGGTATGATTAACAGTAGTTTAAATTTTTCGATAATATATGCATTACATGTATTATAATGTTAAAATAAAGTATATATATTTGATAACATTTTTGTTTCATTATTTTATTTAAACTAGAATTTTGTTATATATCAAAGCCAAACTGAACAAAAACTTAGAGTTAATACGGCAACATTGCGACGCTTTGACGTATGTTCACAACAACTTTAGATATATAGACACGACCAAAGGATTGTGGTATGACAGCACAAAACTATAGCGGCAATAGTGACATTGGAAAGAAGAGCGATTCGAAAGTGCAACATTCATAGAACCGGGGTACTTGTTGATGTTGAAGATGTTTGATGGCATCAAAATGCCATCAAACATCTTCCCTCACCAGCACAATCGCCAGACTTCAACATAATTGAAACGTTATCGTGAGTTCTAAAGCAGAGTGTGAGGAGCAGATTTCCATCTATAACATCAGTGAAGCAATTGGTGAATATTTTAAAACAAGAATTGGTAAAAATTCTGTTGAAAACTATTAAGACTAAAAATTGCGGCTATTTTAAAACCCAATAGTGCCTCAACATCTCATTAATAAATAAATATTGTGTATCTAGTCAATTCAAAGTAGCAGTGAATTCAACCCATCTTAATTTAAGACGTCAAAATGTCGTAATATTACTGCATTTAACTTTGATTTTTAATTTATTTTAGCTTTTACATATTAACATGCAATATTCTAATGCAAATCAAATAATGAAACAAAAATGTTCAAAAATATCCTTTAGTTTAACATTACAGTTCAATGTTCACTGCTACTTTAGATAGACTATATGTCAGGTGTTCATATTATTTTTACTATCTCTATTATCAAGGAAAACGGTCAAATTTCAAAGACACGTACAAAACGTTTACATATCTTTTATCTAAAATAATCAGATATGTGTGTATAATGTTATTGCTGAGCTGATATGACGGAAAATCGGAAGTCGTTCAGTGTAAAAGCCATTCAGTTTACTTTATAATTGCTAACTATCCCGTAGAAATGTTGCAGAGAACTGCTTCTATGATGTAGTAGTTAAAGCGTTTAGCTCCCAAACAAGGAGGAAAGTACGAGATTAATACATCAGTATGTATTTCCCAAATTAAAATTACTTAAACTAAAGTTAACAGTAACCCTTACACACTTTATACAAATTCGTGTCTTTGGTTGCGTAGCGATAAGCATTGAATTCGTAGATTCGCTTTCGCTAGATTTGTTGTTTTAATGAAACCTATAAGTCCAAATTGGCTTTATAATTGACTGATATACCAATATATTTCATTATAAGTTAAGTTGAGAGTATTTTCCAAGTAAGCAGAACAGTTGCTTAATCCTGAGTCTGATATGCTCTGCTTTTTGTCTAACATTACATTTTCAATTTAACCATCAAGATGGATGTCGTTGGCCGATTCTTATCCGGAAAATAGAAAAATCTAGTAGCTTAGGATAGACAATTTTTATCTATTTATATAATTTTAAATAAACCCAGCACTACACAATAAAAACATGTGTATTTAGGTTTCAATGCTATTTTACAATATACGTATATATAAAATTTTTTGCAATAAAATATTAAATTTATGAAGAAATTTCTCAAAAAAAAAGGTCTTTATCTTTAGACGATTTATCTAATCAAAAAACCGACAAAACTTAAATATTTGGTCAACATTAATGTCAATTTCCTCTTGAAACTTTAACTAATTAAATAGCAATTATTAAGGTAAGTTTGCGTTCATGAGATAAATCGTTCGTGTCTTGTAAAAAAACCATAACAGTTGATGCGAAACAGTTTTCCAAGAAAGGAAACAAAAGCAGTCGTACTTCACGATATTTACCTTTTGTTTCGGTCGCGTGAAATTACAACGGAAGCTTTTCTGCACCGGACAAAGACGACACCTGTTCGCTGATACCGACTACTATCGTCATTCCGTCAGGGGCCTCAAGGTGGCCAACCCTCCAGATCACCACCGGCAGCGCCATCCGTACCCGTAAATTACAAGACCAGGTGGATTTTTTGAAGAAATAACGACGACTCAGCAGATGGCGAACAATATTTTTGTTTATTTTTGTGTATAATTATGTTTTCAAGGTGTTTTCATAAAGGAACAAGTCCATAAATGTATTATTCCATTTTAAATATTTATTAGGTTGCCCAATAATTTCGCAGAAGAGACACCCGCATGAATCGCATTATCTAACTATGTAACAAAAACACATTCAAGAACAATTCTAAGACTTTAGAGAATTTTGCACATCATCACATGACTATGGGTAAGGTGCCATTCATTTAATACGTTCAAAGTCCATCAAACTTGAGACCGTCACTTCATGATCACTTCCCTGTACAGAAAATGTTCCACATACAATTCCACAGGACGACAATTCCCAAGAATAATAGCTGATTATTTCAACGCTCATCACCCCATATCAGGAAGGCCGTCTCGACCTGGCGAGCGATGAAATGGAACTTATTTCTTGCGGACCAAAGACTGGAAGGTCCATCGTCTTTCTGACATGTCTCCAGATATCTCGTGGGGAAAATGCGCAATGTCATCCCCCCCTGAAGTCAGCGGTTACAGGAAATTTTGCAGTAACTGACCAAGAAAAAGTCGAGCTCCTCACAGAGACCTACGAGGCCCAGGTAAAATGCCTCCCTCCCGCAGAAAACACAAAATCTAAAGACAACGACACTGTCATCAACAAACACAAACATCAACTATCATCAACATCAAAAGACCGGTCACGCTAGCCTTTATTCTCAACCATCTCGTGTCTCCAAAGTCTCTACAGATTATGATCGGCAAACTTCAGACCAAAAAATCTCCGGGTTTCGACGGAATATCGATTACCCACACATAAGCAGCTTGAGGAACTGGCAAACATCATTAACTCCATGATGAGGATGCAACATTTCCCAGCGTCTTGGAAACAAGCACATATATTGGCTATTCCTAAGAAAGGAGCAAAATCATCGCCATCTGACTACAGGCCCATTAGCCTTCTCAGTACCATTTCGAAGCTTGCTGAGAGGGCAATTCCTGACGAACAATTCAGCTTTCGTGCTCACCAATCATCCGTCAATCAGGCCATCCGTATGGCCGCACACACCCATCACGCTCTTGACCGTAAAATCTTTCGACAAAATAAGCTCCTCAGGAGCATCAATTCACAGGGAAACTGACACTCCAGAAATGAAGCATTTCATATCTCAATCCTTCCACAAACAACAAATCAGCTCAAGTTCTTCTGAAAACGCGCTTGTTCGCGAGCTGTCGGACATGCTAGGAGCTTAGCATCGCGTCACCGCTAACCGCCTCTTTTCCAAGCTGAAACGACCTCATCCGTCGCTGTAGTCATAACTTTTGCTCCCATACGACAGCATCCAGTTGTGTGTTAACTCAAGTGTGCGAATCTATAGTTAGTTTTACTAGCTGTTTTTTCGCCGGGTCCTCGTGGCCAATAACGGCTTACCGGTTAGCGGGTGCCATATGCCCAAATTTAATGCAGTAGCAGTAGCATCATTACCCCATGTCGAAGTGATTTGTAGCAAACACCGCAGGCAACAACGTCGTACCGCTAAATGAAAACTTGGACTACGGTTTTACCCTTCCCGATAAACCCACCCATCATCTCAGTTCAGTTTCTCAGAGTGCAGATACATTCTACAATATATAAACGTACCTTCAGACGTTCGAGTCTTCGACAAATTACCTGTTTCTGACCATCTTCCGGTTTATAGCCCTCGGAGATTACACCACTTTCCAAGTCCCTCCCACAAAATTCAGAAAAAAGACTGACTGGAAGAATTACCAAACTCTATTCCTAGAATCTGATCCGATACCCAAAATACACAGCCCAGATCAACTTGACGATGCCATTCTCAAAATAACTCGAGACATTCAGTTTGCTTATGATTCTGTGACAATCGGAATTTCATTTCAACTCAGAGTATGGGAAATCAATGTTCCACTCCAAATCAAACACGAAATTCAATGATTAATTTTGTCAACAATAGTGTACACAGTGATATCAAAATGACTTGACAAGGAAACACACTATCCAAGGAAACAAGAACTAAACTTAAAATAGTAAATATGCGCTCTAATGAAATTAAAATACATTCCCTGGATATATAATAGTAGATTAGGTAGATTAGGCCTCCAAAGAGATACCACTACATAAAAAACCTAGAACTCTACCTCATGGGTGGTGTGGAAAAGAGTTCAATGTAAAAATAATAAAACGAGTCTCAGTAGATCAGTTATTGTGGTTGTATAATTAACTGTAATTTAAATTATTCCATAATATATGCATTAGATATACTATAATGTTAAAATAAACTATATATATTTGATAATATTTTTGTTTCAATATTGTATTTAAACTAGAATTTTGTTATATATTACCAAAAGATATTGTTCGGCTGGTTTTCTAGATATATTTCAGACTTTTGACAAAGTTTGGCATACGGGCTTGCAGGTTAAACTAAAGAAACTTCTCCCTTATCCGGACTATCAGTTACTAAAATCGTATCTCATTGATAGTAATTTTATTCTAATTCAAGGCGATGAACATGCCGAATTAAATCCCATATATTCAGGAGTTCCGCAAGGTAGTGTACTGGATACAGTACTGTATCTTCTGTATACGGCCGATCTGCCCACCACAAAAATAACTGCTGTGATAACATATGCAGACGATACAGCAATCTTAGCATCCCATGAAGATCCAGTCACAGCATCAATAAACCTACAAACCCACCTGGAGCAAATACAATTATGGTTGAAGACATGGCGCATACAAAATCCACGCACGTAACGTTTACCCTGCGTAGAAGAACATGTCCACCAGTGAACATCAATCATCGTCAACTCCCCCAGGCAGAGCATGTTAAATATCTTGGTATGTACTTAGATCGACGCCTAACCTGGAAGAAGCACATACTCTCTAAACGGAAACATCTTGGACTTAAATTGTATCAAATGTATTGGCTCATCGGGCGCAAATCCAAGTTATCATTAGATAACAAGGTATTGCTGTATGAGTCTAGACTCAAGCCTATTTGGTCATATGGAATCCAACTATGGGGTACCGATAGCAAATCTAATATATCCATCATTCAACTGTTCCAAAATAAGATGTTGTGTGCCATTGTTGATGTTCCGTACTATATTTCAAATAAAGTGATACAACGCGATATTCCTCTAGAACCTATAACGAGTGTAATTCAACGTGTTTGTGTGAAGTACTTCGAAAGAGTATCAGTGCATCCCATTGTACAATGTACGAAGTGCTAAAACGTTTATCACCACCTGATCTGATTAATGGACATATGTAGACTTTAGAATAAGCTTTAGAATAAGACTAATTAATTAAGATAATATTTTATATAGAAGATTGCTTAATAGACATAAGAAATACTTATTACCAATAGGGCAGATTGTGGAATCACGAAGAGTAATAAAAAAAAGATATATTACCAAACTGAACGAACACTCAGAGTTAATACGGCAACTTTGCGACCAGAGTATAGGAAACCAATGTTCCACTCCAAATCAAACATGAAATTCGTATTAATAATCGTTTAAGCAGGACCGCTCGATTTACCCTCGATCCAGCAGGTAAAAGGGAAGTAAATAGAGCCTGCAAGGAGGTTAGGAAAACCGTATCGATCTGGTGAGCGGGGAAATGGAACTCACTTCTCGTGGACCAGAGGCTAGACGCCCCCCGACCATGTGACGGGTCTCAAGATGCCTTGTGGGGAAGGCACATAACGTCAAACCCCCTTAAGTCAGCAGAGACAGAGAATTTTGCGGTCACCGACCAAGAGGAAGTCCAAAAAGACATATAAAGGGCCCAAATGAAATGCTTCCTGACATTTCTCCTCAACCATCTAGTGTCGGAAAAATTCCTGGAGACCATGATCAGCGAGCTTCAATCCATCAACCGCTACACCAAGGCTAACAACATCATCCTTTATGAACAGTTCGGGCGCACATCTCTTAGCCACCTAACAGGTCGCCCGTTTGGCGGAAAACATCTGCCAGGCCTTTAAACAGCGCCAGAAGCTTGGAGCCGTCGTCTTGGACCTAACTAAAGCTTTTGACAAGGTTTGGCACGACGGTTTAATTGCAAAATGCGTCCGGCTAGGCTTACAAGAAGACCTAACCGCTCGTATCAACCCTTTCTTCTTGGGCAGATTGTTTCAGGTGAAGATAAGGAAAACTCTCCCCAGTCGAACTGTCATCAACGCTGGCATTTCCCAAGGCTTTCCCTTGGCCCCAGCTTTATTTAACATTTTTATTTCGGATCTACCGAGAACAAAACATGTTGATGTCGTGTTCTACGCTGACGACACGGCTTTCTTCACAGCAACCATGTCCGAAAACGCCATACAAGGAAGAATCCAAAAACAGCTCGATCATCTGGTCCAGTGGTTTAAATTATGGAGATTGAAAACCAACCCCTAAAAAACCCAGGCAATCATTTTCATAAGAAACGTTTCATCATCCATCTTATTCGCCAGATTGAAAACTCTCCGACAGTTGTCACGCCTCCAAAATATTTATTTGGAAAGAGATTTTCATATAGAGCCAACACCTACGACAGGAAAGTTACTTTGCCCGATTAGGTTAAGTTAGCTAAGTAAAGTTACTTTGAGGTCTTCCGAATAGCCTTTAGAGTAGGAAGATCAATTACAGGGAAAACCAGTAATCAGCTGTCAATCATTGACAGATGAATGGGTCCAATTTCAGAACAGAATATTCGAACTCATTTTCAGTAATATCGCCTCCAGAAATTCGTATTTACGAATATTAGAGAAGAAACAAAAAGCGAAGCTGCGAGAAAAAAAGGATAAAATAAAGGCACTAATATACAGTGAAATTTTAGTATTGCAAATTAAAAAGCCCCCACACAAGCAGTTCTCAGATGTAATAATGCAAATGCAACACTTTCCCAAAATATGAATACACATATATACTCGTGATTCCAAAGAAAGGAGTAAATTCATCGACTACAAGCTCTGCCCATCATAACATTTTCGCAAACGAGAATAATATTATCCCTGCGTTAAACATAAGCTAGACATCATACATCAGATCAAGTAATTGGCCACCGAAATCCAACATGCAATGAATAAAAATCATAAATTTTATGCGGTCCTTCTGGGCCTAACCAAGACGTTTGAAAAAGTCTGCGGCGGTCTTGTCTAGAAAGTAATAAAGGAGGGATTATCAAAAAATATAATTACTCTACTGCGGTCATTCTTGGAGGAGAAATCATTTCAGAGCAAAGTTGGAAAAACGCTTTCCAATCCAGGTAGGAGTCCCACCAGATGCCCCACTAGCACCAATTCTATTCCACCTATTCATGTCAGACATTCTAATTAGAAGGATTCGTTATTTTGTAAACCCTGTGAGTTCGGGTAAAATCGAAATTAGCATTCGGAAATAATCGTCTACTCCCACAGATTCATTATTTATCGTTTGATGATCAATTTCCACGTTGCATCGAATTGGAATAGGTCGCTGGAAGCATATTTTTAATAATAAAACCTATAACAATTGGTTTTAAAAATAGAAGTGTAAAAGTAAGTACCCTTTCATTTTTGTATTGATTTTAGTTAAATTATTTTCAGTAAATTTATTGAAATAAATATTACATTTGTAGAGAGAATATAGTGTGTCTATTCTGCAAGAAAACATATTTGTCGGCATATTTCATTATTTCAACTAAGGTTATGAAAATTCATCTACAGTACGTCTTCCACCAACTAGAGGTAGTCAATTCATTAATGGAGTTTTGTTCATCAATAATAATAGCAAAAATTGCAGGCACTGGTAACAATTAGAAATATATTTTAGTCGTTATATGTTTTAGTAATAACATCTATTTTAGGTATCCGTTGAATAATATATTGAGACATATGTGGGGTATAAAGATATAATTTGTTACAAAATATTAACAAAAGCATGAAGAGAGTAAAATCAAAGATCAATTGACTACAAGTGTAACTGTTGAGATTTTGCAGAATGCTAGAGAATAATAGTCTTAAAAGGATAAATGTGATAAATCTATAATCTTTCTATTAAAAAGAATAGGTAATAAGTTCATGCTTCGTACGGTGATGTATTGACCAATAATTTAATTATTTTATAGATTAGATACAACTAAAAAGATACGTAGATAATCATTCTAACAACCAAATTGAAAATAACTTGGTGTTAGTAATTAAAATATTATAATTTATTTAATGTCACTATTTATTGAAGGCCAACAGTCAGCAATCTGAAGAAGTAATAGGGTATGTAAGCAAAAGTCCTTAAAATTTACACTGGGTGTCCTGCAGATAAAAAATGGTATCTTCAATCTTGGTGCTAGGTCTGATTTCAGTGAACGGAATAAATATTTCAATAATCTTTAGCAGGTTATTATAAAATATTCCATGCATATTTGTTAAATTCCAATAAAATTTTACAATTGAATATGTGTTTTTATCATTTTTATTTACGTTTATAATTCTGCACTTGTAATCTCTAAAATGTGTATATATCATTCTTTCATTCATGTTTACAATTTGAGAATTGTTTTGTTCTTCATGTCTTCTTTGATCAGTTTATCTATGTTATTACTACAAACAATGGAGTGGTTATACTGTAAATCAAAAAAACTATGAAACATATTTTTAAAAAATCAGATTAAAATATTACTATTTTATTATAGTAAGAGGTTTTATAGTTTATAAGGTATATATTTAAACGGTAGTAAGAAGATAACCAACTTGAGCTAAAATCAAAATTTATCATTTATAGTCAATATATAGATCAATTTATAGATTTATCAGTCAATCATAAAACCATGTCTTACCATGTCTTACATGTCGAACCAATAAACCAGTATTTTTGTCAAATAAAGGCCTTTTTATTTTAATTCCTAACATAAGTGGGATTATGATCCAGTCATGTGTGTGTGTGGTATTCTATCCGTAAGTGAGTGAACATTTGAAAGACTAGAACATTCGTGCTGAGATTGTAGAGATGAAAAACAGTGAATTAAATATTGTGAATTATTCCATTAACATAAGTGGTGAAAGTGATAAAATAGTCGATGGACGATCCGCCTCAAAAATGGTAAAATCGAACTGTGTAGAAACTTTGCTCGTCATCTTATCAGGACAGAAGCTAGAAATAACTGAATTAGTGTAAAGAAACCAGTATAGCGTGGTAACCTTCCTCATCTGATGCTTCCAGTGCACAAGCTGTTACATCAATCATGCTGTCAGAATTTTATCTCTATAATAGCAGACATTTTATGTGGAATGGTTTGGATATGCAATTAATCTCAAAAACGAATTAGTGGTAAGTTATAGCATTATAATCGTTAAGGCTAGTTAATCCCTCTATGGTCGGCACATTGTTACTATTAGGAATGACAATCTGTCATAGAACATGGAAAGAGTGTTGTAAATAATACTAATTTTTCTAGTACAGAACAAAGGAAATCTTCATAAATTCCCTATTATAACTACTCTGTTGTATAGAAACGAGATATAGCCTTTCATTATAATGATGACTGTGGTGCAGAAATATCTTTAACTAGAAACAAGTAATGTCCGAAAACTCGACGGACAAATAAAGCCGATCATGCAGATATTATCAGATCTGGGAATTCAATGTCGGCAGCTGTGAACTTATGGCGAACTTACGAGCAGCTCCAATTGATTTTTTTTTTTTGTAAATGATAACGCCTTGCTCCGGGAATTAGATATCGTCACAACATAGACCGGGACGTAAACGATAAAGCCAATTTTAAAATAAATAAATCTGCTGATGGATTGGAAATAAGATATTACCTATTTCCATTCCGAAAGTTAGGATTGGTCAGAAAGAGGTTGTAGGAATGTTCGTCGGGTCGGTCAGTCGGTCGAAATGTGTAGCTGCCGCTGTAATTATTTGTCAGAACACTCACTACTATTTTTGGAAGGAATTTGCACGAGAACTGAAAACACTGGTTGAAGAAATACTGTTTATTTTAATATTAAATGATACATGTGGTCGACGGGAGAATTGAAAGGATATTAGGTTAGGTAGAGGAAGTACGGTAGCGCTGTGGAAGTGGTACTATGACAAGGGGATGGAGAAAAGAAAAAAGAGCGAGACGTCGTCGTGATGGTCTTTTATAGCCTGGAACTGCATGGTACCAATCCACCGGCGTTGCCAACCTTTGTACTTGTTGATGAATTCGTGGTGGCCTAAAGGGTCGTGGCGGTCGCCACATAACTCCCCTCCTAGTGGAGTTGCCGCGGAACGTACCTCTATGTGGTGCAGGTTCCGGAGTGCACCCGCTATCACACAAACAAACGCCCGTGGACTGCTGATGAGATGGGGATCCCAACCTGAGCGAGGAGTTTTACGGGATCAGCTGCCATCGGAGTTGTAGCAGGACGTCGTTCGTCTTGGGCGTTTAGCTTTGTATAAGTGTGTTACGTGTCCAGTTTCGTGATGCGAGGGTGTTCATGTGTTGATGGTATACATGATGGGCTTCCGTGGCTTTCGTCCATCAGGCTAGTCTCGTGGGATGTCGTCGACCATGTGATGTTGATGGGTTCCGTTCCTCGTGCTAAGCTTCCATGCACGTGTCAAGCACCTGTCGAGTGGCTTATGTTGAACTGATTTACATGTTAGGTACTTTGATCACGTCGGTGTCACCAATTGTAGGAATGTTCGTCGGGTCGGTCAGTCGGTCGAAATGTGTGGCTGCCGCTGCGATTATTTGTCAGAACACTTACTACTATTTTTGGAAGGAATTTGCACGGGAACTGAAAACACTGGTTGAAGAAATACTGTTTATTTCAATGTTAAATGATACATGTGGTCGACGGGAGAATTGACAGGATATTAGGTTAGGTAGAGAAAGTACGGTAGCGCTGTGGAAGTGGTACTATTACAAGGGGATGGAGAAAAGAAATGTTTTAAAAATAATCAAAATGTTCCTGTATTTAGTTTCCTTAAATGAATTTGCATCAGCTGACGTGTATGTGATGTGCATTGAGATAACTTCATGCAGAGTAAAAACATGTTGATATGCTTGACATATTGATTATGGAGGTCCTACGATCAAAAGGCAAGGGTTATACTCAAGTTCTGGTTATAATGGATGCATTTTTAAAAATGCTTTTGGCTGTATCTCATTATAAAAGACTAAAAGATAGACTTAATATACTAAAGACTTAAAATACTAAAAGGAATACAAAACACCACGATGAATTATAACACATAGAGCAGCACTATGTACAGCTAAAAATTTTCGCAATGTCCTGGAACATGAAGAAGTAAAATTAAGAAATAAAGGAAAAAAAATTAAATATCTACAGGCTGTTGTCTTAATTTACTTCAATTTGGATTAAATTGGAGCTACGCTGCGGTTGTTGGATGATGCCTCGATCATTGGCAGCATTGTGTAACTCGCAAGGGCAGTCAAGGACGTTTGCAATCGAACGTAGGAGTCGACTGAGACCGCAAAGAGATTTAACTTGACACGTTTTCAACATATTTTAATTATTTTGAGTATACCCAATAAAAGTTATTTGATTAACCGACTTCGAAAGAGGAGGAGGTTCTATGTACGGCTGTATATTTTTTTTCATGTATGTTCGCCGATTTCTCCGTCAATTGTGGGCCGATTTTGAAAATTCTTTTTTTTTATTCAAAAAAAGTGCACTTCCGAGGTGGTCCCATTGGAACCAAATCTCTCGGTGGGAAGGGGGGTAAAATTGGTGGAAACGCCCAAATTTCAAAGGCACGTACAAAGTTTTTATATAATTTTTATCTAAAATAATCAGATATTTGTTTATAAAGTTATTGCTGAGCTGGTGTGATGGAAAATCGGAAGACGTTCAGTGCGAAAACCATTCTGTTTGATTTTTAAGTAATAACTGTAGCATATAAGATCTCGTAGAAATATCGTAGAAAACTGCTTCTATGAGGTAATGGTTAAAGCGATTAGCTCCCAAACGGAGGTCGCGGGTTCGATTCCCGACGGCGACAATAGCTTTTTGTTGTTGTTCCGTTAGAGCATTTGTCAAATCACTTAGGCTAGTTAGCGGACCCCGAGGCCTGAAGCGCTCCTTATTTTCAATCACTTTTTCTTTATTCCTATTTTTCCTTATACATAAAAAATAAGTAAGGAACTCACAGCCCAACTAAACAAAAATAATAATATAATTTTGTGACCTATACAAAATATTAAATTATCAACAAAACAAATCTAAATTAGTATAATTGTTTGGGTTCGGTACCGACTTCAAAATGATTAGTTGGTAGTATTATTATTATGATTAGTAGTAAAATGATATTGTAAATAGATAAATAGGTTTAGGTAGGTATTAAGCTAAATTGTGTGTATATAGTAGAATATAAAATACGTGAACTACATAATTTAAATATGATTTTTATGTATTTTTATTTATTAGTTATTACAACGATTATGTACATATTTTATTTTAAAAATTTGTTTTCCTGTTAAAAATCTTAGTTATTTTGATTATTTTGTAATTTTTAGGGAGTTCCTTATTTATTTTTTGAAGTCGGATAATTTTTTTTTGTTAAAAATATTTTATCAAATGCAGGCTATGTGCTTAGTAAGAATTATTTAATCGTTGTAACCCTCAAGCAACGTCACCGTTGGCTTAAATGTTTACTTTAAAAATGAATAAAGTTTATAAAAAATATGTATTTTTATAAAAATATATATAATACTTAGATCTATTATGCAAATTGTCAATTGAGCGATCCACCTTATTTTGCATCGATGATTTTCGGCTCACAGGTGTAAAAAATATTCCTGGTTTATCGCACAGGTGCAAGACATCTGCACTAACCGAACCAACCCTGCGCCAGAACATCTGCTTACCAAGTCACCTATATTTAAAAAAAACAGGGAGTAATTAATACTTGATGATGAGCCATTTATTTAGAAATGTAAAATAAGATACAACATTTTTAAATATACTGTTTTCATCAATTTTATTAATGCATAATGTTTATAGAGTTATGATTAATCTATAATAGGACAACATAGCCGGTAGCTGCACTGGATGACTGATGACTAATACAGAGTACAGAACGCCGTTTAAGCCCCCCGGTCAAAATATACTCTAGTTGGTAAAAAGGAGACTAAAATATATTTTTTTAAATTCATCAAAATACATTAAATTCTCAGTGGTGCCATCTTAGAATGACTGCGCAAACTAAATTGATGATAATTCAATTCCTACTAAATGAGTATCTCATTTGAAAATAATTCAAATAATATTTAAAATCAAATTGATCAAAAATTTTGTTTTGAACAAATGACTTCAATATGTAACTTATGACTAAAAGATGGCAGCACTCACTTGTTGGAGTAACAGCTGTTTACTGTTTTCCTATTGTCACTAAAGTCATTTTCCCTCGTCAAAACAAGCTTAACAAAACTCTAAATGTGATATAAATTCATAACAAAATCTTAACATAAAAAAGCACAAGAAAAAACATGTTTTAGTATTCTTTTACATATTAATATCGTTTATTTTAATATTACCCATAAAAATGTATTTTGATAATACAGGAGTAAGTTCTTATTTTAAAAGCGGTAGCGAATTTAGGTTAAAGACAAAAGTAGCACATTTTATTATATTAATTTTTGCAGTAAATATAATTTTTAATTATTATGATGATTTTTAGCTCGCTGTAGTTACCCCATCTGAGCCACCTTCTGGTTTAGTAGGTTTTAATACTGAATATGTGCAAACACAATGTATTTTGGCCGATGGTGGTGACAGATTTGGCGTATCAACAGTAGCTTTTGATAAAGTGGAAGAATTGCTATGGATGGGCAATCAAGGAGTATGTTGTATTTATAAATCTCGGTAATATAATAAATAAATTATTTATATATCGTTTAGGGTCATGTGACTTCATACTATACTGGATCCATGTCAAAATACACATCATTTCAAGTTCATGCTGTTGAAGAAGTAAGACAGATCCTACCTATAGATGATTGTTTATTGGCTTTAACTGCTAGCAGCCTTAGATGCCAAATTCGTAGAGGCATACCTGTCTTTACCCATATGTATAGTATTAATTTTATATGAACCTTAAAATGGAAATATGTATGTTATTTTAGGTCAATGAATATGACAGAAATGCAATGTTTATTACCAATGTCTAATTCTAGAATTTTAATAGGTGGACATAAAGAGAAATTAATTGACTTCAATTTGCAGATTTGTAAGGAAACTCAAGTGGTAAAAGCATAATTTATATATCTTAAAAAATAGTGACTATGTTATGTGAATTTTATTTAGATCAATGTTAAGGATTCTTCTACTGTTATGCTGAGGCCACATTCAAGATTTGTTTGTTGTGGTAATCCATCGGGTTCTATTGAACTAAGAGATCCCAATAGTTTAAAATTAGAGCATACTCTTGAATCACACAATGGCAGTTTAAGTGATTTTGATGTTCAAGGAAACCTTTTAGTTACTTGTGGATTTAGTAGTAGGTATGTATTAACATATAAGAAAATCAATATTCTGAAATAACTGAACAATTAGATTAGGTAATCTGGCTGTGGATAGATTTTTAATGGCATATGACCTAAGAATGTTAAGAGCTGTTTCTCCTATGCAAACTGTGATAGATCCAATATATTTGAAGTTTATGCCCTCAATATCATCGAAGTTAGCAGTTGTATCTGTTGGTGGACAGGTACAATTACTTGATACTATTGCCCTGGCCGAGCCTAAGCTGTGTCTGATGCAAGTGGAGTGCCCAGGTAACATATCTTTTAATACATATTAGTAATAATATATTTCATAATATTTAATAAAAATTGTGTATTAGGTTCCATGACACTTGCTTTTGACATAAGCTCATCGGCTCAAGCTGTAGCCTTTGGAGATAGTGGAGGACAGTTGCATTTGTTTGCCACTTCTGAAGATCCAATATTTAACAACTACTCGCGTCCAACAGAGTTCCCTGATGTTGTAACATCTTACCCTAGTTTCAGTGTTGATGATTATAATACACCTTTATCATCAGTTCCTATGCCCTATTTACCTCCTGATGTACCACTAGCATCTGATTGGCCGCCTCAGCTCATCCAGTATGGTTATAGGTATTGTTTAAAATAATTTAATCCACTGCAAATCCTTTTTTTTTCTTTTATTACAGGAAACCTGTTGCAATAGATCCTGACATTTTACGTAAAATGAAGATGAAAGGGCCTATAGGTTATGCGCCAAATCCTAAATTAAATCGTCGAAACCAAGTGAGATATGATAAGTTACAAACTGTTTATTTTACATAATAAATGATGGTAATTGCGAGGCATATATATTGAGAACTGACTTATTTTCACTATTAAAATACATATAATGTAGTTTATAAGAATGACATGTTTTTTTGCTATGTACGTTGTTAAAGGTAAAGCAGTGCTTCTTAGAAATATTGCGTTTTAATTTTGGAATGTTTTATGGTGTTAAATAAAATAATATAAAACACTATACTTTTACTCTCCTTTTCATTATTCTCGTTTATTATCCATGTTTCGAATTTAGTTGATTTATTTTTGTCGGTCTCCTCGCTTGATACCTCAAAGTTTTCTTCACATTAAACGGTCTGGTTTTAAGACTATGTCTTTACAGGTTACATATGATTATGGTGAAAACGGTCATACAAGTGCGCATCACAGAAGCCCCCAACACCAAGAGAATGACAACAATTTTATAGCAATTCCAAAACGCTATCGAAAAGTCGATGTAAAATATAACAAAATGGGTCAGGACGAGTTTCAATTTGATAACTATAATAAGACAGGATTGGCTGGTCTGGAATCTATATTACCCAATGCATATTGCAATGCTCTCATACAGGTATTTGCCTATATCATATGATGAAATAAACTGATTGAATATTTAGAATGCAAACAATTAATGTCTTAATCTTAAATAAAAACTAAGCTTCATAAATAGTAAGAAAGTCGAATACATAAATTTGAACGGATATAAATAAAATTAAAACTTTTATTAACTTCTGAAATAAAAAAATAATGCCGTTATTTAAAGTAGAATTCATAATTGTATTATATACAAAATATATTTCATTAAATGCCTTTAATAAAGATGTTTTATACAATTAGTAAATATATTACACAAAATCAAATAATACAAGAGTTCAAATATAAAACAATATGTTTTGAAAGGGGATTTTATTGAAAAATTATACGTCCATTTAAATTTGTTTTAGGTGCTATACTACATTGAACCTCTCAGGGCAGCGTTATTATCACATATATGCTCAAAAGAATTTTGCTTGTCCTGTGAGCTTAGCTTTCTCTTTCATATGCTGGCAAACAGTCCACCAAGCCAGCCATGTCAACCAGGTAATTTTCTAAGAGCCTTCAGAACTGTACCCGAGGCTTCGGCACTAGGTCTAATTCTGAGCGACCTTGCTCCAGAGGCTAAGCAAAAAATCGACTTAAGCTCGCTTATACAAGTAAGTATTTATTAATAATAGGCTGGGGAAAAGTAATTTCGTTTTTTCTATTTTTCTTTATCACAGCAAACTTATTAATTTAACTTTGAAACAGTAATTATATAAAACCATAATTCCGCCATAATAGAATATCTGAGATTTCTGGGCGAAAAAATAAACTAAATGCTCTGTTGTGTATTGTAATTGTAAGGTGTATTTTTTTAAGCTAGCTCTTGAAGCTTAGAGAGGTTTACAGAGGTAAATATACCAAAACTTCACAGCCAGCCTCAAAGGATGTGTGATCTATAGTCCTTCCAATAAAACAGGCAATGCACATATATTGCCAATTTATTTTATAATATTCGTTTTAAACTCGGAGTAGATTTTATCATTTTATCAGGTAAAAATCATTTTATTAGGTAAAAAGAAATAGAATGCTGTCTGATCCGTTGGAACATGTAATTTAATCGGTCTCTAAATTTGATTTGTATTTATACTATTCGACAAATCAAACGTCAAGTGTCTGCAAATTTTTCCAAAACATCAGTGATAATGTTTAGAGGTTACAAACCGGCAAATCTTGTAATTCAAAATTCTAATGCAGCGGGCTGACGTTATACATTTTGATAACTATATGTAGTCCTTCCAGTAAAACAGCCAACGCACATCAACAAATTTATGACGTCACAACATCGCAATGTTGCCGCATCAACTTCGAATATTGGTTTACGTTTGCCGGTCCATAACTGTTATTATCACTAATGTTTTGAAAAATTTTGTGGACATTTGACAATAGTCTAGACCAGTACCAACACAAATCGAATTTTATAGACTGATTCCATTACATGTTCCGACTCATCAGCCAGCATTCTGTCTATTTTTAAGTAAGGTACTGCTAATTGGTAAAATGAGCAAAAAGCTTAAAACAAATTTTACGTTTTTACAAACTGAGTTTGGCAGTACATTCAATATTATTTATGACGTGTATTGGGTCTTAGATTGAAAGTATCATAACATTGTCGGGAAGGAAAACAACTTCCTATTCCTTTCCTATTGATCAGTTCTGGCCTTTTTTTTATTGGCTTGCTTCAATCATTTTAGTTGACAGTAGAGAGTCGAAGTGATGGTTTGATCAGGTTCGAGCAGCTCATGATATACAATTCATTTCCAACCCCACCATAGACTGCATAACCTTCTATGGGGTCAACTATGATTTTTTTCGCTGATGGCTCGATTTCATTTTGTTTTAGCCTCAATGCATAAATGGAAACCAGCTCTATTACATATTTAACTCTTAATTATTGTAGAATATAAATATCGACTTTCTACTGGTATTCAGTGTTATATAAATGGATTTAAAACTGTTTTATGGTGGATATTGATTTCCGTACCTTTTTCAATCATTGATGTTTGGCCGAGATTCATTTTTAACAACGAAATTTTCTTAAAAAGAACTCGCAAAGCAATTCCAATACAGGTATTCACTTAAACACTCAAACACCATACAATTTTCGATAAGCCTGTGCTCTATTTTTCTCTTTTCCGTAGGAAAATATGACGAAAATTAACTTCTGGATTTAACTATTCCTGAGCCAACAAATGACTGTACCTTTATATTTAGGATGATTTATAGATTGTTACCTTTCAAAGGTGCTATAGTATTGCTTCATTGAATATGTATTGCTTGATATGACCTTAAAACCACATATTAGGCAAAATAAAAATTACTTTTCTCCAAATATTTATTAAATGCTTTTATTCTACACAATATTTTTTAAATCAAATTTTCAAATAATTCAATTTGTTTTTATATTAGAGTTGGAACCGATTCATTCTCCATCAAATGCACGTCGAACTCAATGAAACTAGAAAACGGAACGAGGAAAAGAAAGGCAAACCGTCCAAATCATTTATCTACAAAGAAGTCGACTTCCCAGCTATTACAAATGAGAAAACAAAACATGAACGAAAGCAATCAGGTAACGTTGATTAAATATTAAGCGAAAATTGGCTACATTTTAATCATATATTTTTGCGCAGCTGCCGAATTATCAAATGGACTTGAAGAAGAAAGGAGCGAGGATGTATCTGAAATAAGCAATTTATTTGGTTCAAAATTATTACACAAATACTCCTGTATTAAATGCACAAGTGAACTTCGAAAAGAAACTGTTTTGCTTGCCTGCAATTTGGTAATTATACAATATATGCAATATTTTTATGCTACAATTTTTCTTTCAATATCATTTAAAAAATAGAATTTAAGAATAGAAAAGGCAATGTTCTTTTTAAAAAGTTGGAGTCTGGAGAAATTTCTCTTCAATTTAGTTTATTAAATTTCCTATTCCCGATATTGGATAAGTGAGAAAAATCAGCTTTGACCTTATGATTTTTTTTAATGAGGAAATTATTAAATGTTCATAAAGTAGACTTAAAAATTTATACCTCAAAAGACTGTTAATTGAGGGTGAGATCCGTGTTATAGAGCCCATATAAAGCTCACAATCCCTAAAAACTGCAATGTATTGACGTGATTAAAATATATGTTTATGCATACTAAATAATGTTTTATCCTTCATATAAATTTTAGTGTTAATTAGAGGAATAATTAATTTTATTATATGAATTGATAGCTGAAATTTTTAATTGTTGAAATTATATTTATACTGTTTTGTCTTCCATAATGGATTTAATTAACTGAGATAAACTTTAGGTGTATCCCACTAATGAACCAGAACGAGATGAATGGTCATTTTGTGACATATTAAATAGATCTCTCTGTCCTCAACATTCAACACCAGCTTGGTGTGATAATTGTGGACGATTTACACCTACATCCCAATGTAGAGTTACACAGGTATAGGTTATTCATTGTTATTTATCAACTGTTTGCTAATTAACTATATATCTTTAGTCTTTACCAAAAGTGTTATCCATCAATACTGGTTTAGATATTCCACAACACAAGCAATTCTGGCAGACCCAGATGGACAAAGTTGTAGCCAAACTATTAAATGCAGATATTGGCAAGTAGGTATAAGAAATATGTCACATCTATATTGTTTTTTTTTATACTTATTATATATAGTAATTATGATATTTTTGGAAGAAAGGTTACACATATTACATATTGAATTTGACTTACATCAATGGTGAAAGAGTTCTAATGAGTTTAATACATTATAGATCGCCTACACCATCTACAACACCTACAAATACACCATCCTCAAAACCATGTAGATATGGAGACCACTGTTCTAGACCAGGATGTCGATTTAGGCACAGTTTCGACAATACACCACCCCCAATTCCAACAAATAATCCGTATTGCAGTAATAACTGGCTTCCGCATGGGATTAAAATGACCCTAAACAATGAAAAGTTGGATATCACAAAGTTACCTCTTGATAATGTAAGGTTTGTGATTATAGTTAATATTATTATAGCAACATATTTTTATAGCAAAAAAATAATTCGGATGATGAGACTACATCAAGTACTCTCACTCAAGAGAGTAAAGAATATGAGTTAAGCGCTGTAGTTTGTTTCATTCATGATCAAGGCCAATCAGATAAAAAAAATTTAGTTGCATTAATAAAAGTACCCAGTCAATATTTGAAAAATAAAGAAACCAGCGACAATAAGTGGTATTTGTTTAATGATTTTAGGTAAGTTTCATTTAAGTAAATGATTATATTTTTATTATTTTGATTTCGTAGTATATGTCCAGTGCCAGCTCAAGAAGCTGTATGGTTTAGTTTAGATTGGAAAATCCCTTGTGTATTGTATTATTCCTCCATGGAACTAACTAATTCGAAAACAGATATATATCAGCCACTATCGAGGGTAATTTTTTTTTGTTTTGTATCTACTTCAATATGTGCTATCTATTTTTTTATAGTTTATATGAAAATCAAAGATACTTTAAAAGATGTGTAATTTTAGGAAGTTTTTACGGAGGATAATTGCATTGCAAGATCTGGTGGTACCAAAGGGATTACATTTACTCCTCTACATGAAAACGAAATTGTCGAGGCAGGAGATCTTGTCGCCATGGACGCTGAGTTTGTTACACTGAATCAGGAAGAAGCCGAACTCCGAAGCGACGGCAAAATGTCAACTATTAAGCCTTCGCAAATGTCTGTTGCAAGAATAACTTGTATTAGGGGGTATGTAATTTTGAGTGTGCAAGAAAAGAATCCTCAAAACGGTTTATTTATTTATTATTGACGTTTAGATCGATTGTACAGTAAATAATTGTTCTCATATAGTATTTTCCAATAATGGTTAGTCAATGTTGAAATGGAATGAAAGCTTTGCGTGAGGTATTAACGTCACCTGTTTTTATGTGAAAAGTTCCTTTATATCATTATTTATGATGTATAACATGTCCGCTTCGATCTCTCACGGTGGCACGAATTCGAGTGGATCAATTTTCAGTGACTCTATCGCATAGATCTGGCTGAATTGAGTGATAACCCGGATTACGTTGATTATTAATAGCATCAGTTGTTTGTGTAAATAATAGGTGAGGCAAAAGCCCCGCTACAATTTTGATTGCGCGCAATCTTGTTATTGGTGACGTTTGGTTCAATTTCGCGTATGACAGCAGACAGGACTCGTTCTGGAATACAACGGACATCTCAACGCTGAAAATGTAGCTCTGGTGCGCGATAGTGTTGCAGAGTTTCCAGATACATCAATTCGGAGACGTGGTTCCCAGTTACACATTTCTGCACGCAGTTTAAGGCGAATTTTGCAAAATTATTTGAAAATATTCCCGTACAAAATTCAATTAGTTCAAAAACTGCCACCGAGAGGTCCTGATCAACGAGTTGAGTACAGTAATACAATCCAGGCTGTCTGGTAAAACTGAAGATTTTTTGTCTAAATTGATAATGAGCTATGAAGCCCATTTTCTTCTCAATTAATTCATGAAACATCATTGCATCTATTAAAAACAACTATGGTATTCATGGTGGAAACATCATTCGTCCCTATTTTTTTGAAAATGACCAAGGTGTTGCGGTTATTGCTGAACGATACCAAGACATGATTCGAAATTTTATTGTTCCTGAAATGGAAGAGCAAGGACTAGAGGACATGTTGTTTCAGTGAGACGGGGCCACAGCACACAGCTCGTTCTACAATTCAATTATTGAATGAGGTTTTTTTCACGAAGACTAATTTCGCAAAGTGACGATTTTACGTGGCTCCCATATCCGGATTTAACAGCACCAGACTTTTTCTTGTGGTTTTTTTTTAATCAAAAGTTTATGTGAATAAGCCTCAAACGATTCAACATCTTACAGTCAGTATTCAGCACGAAATTTAAAAAAATTGCCTCAGATGCTGCAGGATGTCATGAAAAATGTCTTACCTTGAAAAAGACCAAATAAACTTTTTATGAAAACCAAACTTATCTTTTCTTTGAGCAAAGTTATAGGCAATCAAAATGGTAGCGTGAGTTTTGGACACGTTGTATAAAACTAGCAGAGTCAAATCGCAAGTTCTTCTTTTCGGGAGTACCTACAAACAGTTCATCGTTGCATTCGCTTGTATTATTCATTAAATACATACACGATCTTCTTACTGATACTTGAAAATTTCCTGGCAATTGATGCTTCCGGCCCGAAAAACTTCTGTTACTCCTTTTACGGCCAGCATTTATTTAATGCGCGGTTGTTTACTGAACATAAAACCATCTTTTTCAGGTTATATTCGAACGTTTGTAACAGTTCGAGATTTGTTATCATTAACTCTAGAGTCACTTATAAAATACTATATTAAACTCAAACTGGGTACTGGTAGCAGCATCTCCATAATCTACCACAAGTGTTTGTTCGGTATTGAAAATTCAATTTTTACAGGTTTTAATATGTTTAAATATTAATAAATAAAATAATACTAATGGGTAAAATAGCATTTGTGGCGGCTGTATATAAAGATTGTCGGATTTGATGTTCTGAACTATTGATAATGCATCTTTATTTAAAGTCTATAAAACGCCTATTCTTAAATGCTAGATTCCAACTCCCTATTTGGAATATTATTCCGTGGAAGACAGTTTGGAATATTATTACGTGGATAAGGGTTATTGATATATCTAAGACCAAAGCAAAAGGTACATTCTAATATTAGTTTTAAAAGACCACTTTTATTATTCAAACTTAATGCAACAAAAAATAAGTATGTTCTAGCTCTACCTAACTAAAATGCATACTGTTATCAGTATAAGTGGCTAGACCATTTGCCTCGATAGGGAAACAACAAACAACGTTAAGAGACCGAATGAGGGATGTTGCGCATGTGGAAGTTGCAAGTTTTTAGTATGTAAACTTAAAAATCAGTGTATTATAATTCGTTGATTGAGATGTTGCTGCCTTTTCAGGTTCTAGGGTGTTTATCACAGATTCATGGGATAATCTGCGCACCATAATATTTGTTCACTTGGAGTAGAGTTCACTGGCTGGCGGAGCCGACAAATATCTGCATACCCTTCATTCTTTCTTTACATCTCTCATTTGATTGTTCAAAATTTTTCACTATTCTGTAACAAATCAGGCTAAGTAAAAAAGCATTAGAACTTGGATCTGTTCACATATCAAGTAAATGACAAATGCAATCATAATCATAAATTAATCATAATTTGTGTGAAATATTGTTAAAACTAGAATATATTTTCAAAAAAGGCCGGGAGGCTGTTGGGTTGTTAATGCATAAAATTAATTAATTATCAAACTAGTTATTTTACCAAATAAAATAAATAAGCTTTAAAGAAATTTAATTAAACCAAATTCAAAACTCTATATTTCTCGTTATATTATCTTCAATTAATATTCTCTTTTATTTTTCATTATCCGCTGCTTTGCAACAGACTGGATTGTTCTGGATGAAACTGGAAAGGATTATTTTATTGAATATTTTGTTTATCTAGCTTTAAATAGGTTGTTGAGATGCGGTAGAAAAAACAAGGTTGTAAATTATATATAATTTAATTTCTCTCTTCTTTGAGTAAATTAATACCCAAAGACGAGTTATTTAATTAATAATTAAGAAAAATATATATACATTTAAAGATATTAACTAATACTTCATGGGAAAAGGATTATGATTCAGATCGCATGTACTTACTAATAACGAAAGTCTAGTTTGGCTAATATAGACAGGAATTCAGACTAGTTGAGCTTTAACAATTCTTATTTCAATGTTTTCTTCAATGCTTTCAATACAATGCTTCTTCCATTAATTCAATACTTTCTTCAATGCTTTCAATACAATACTTCTTCAATCAGTTTATTCTTCAATTAATTCAATACTTTCTTCAATGTCGTTTCAATATGTACTTCTTCTCAGTAAACTGTTTAGCTCGTTATCGATGCAACTTCTCTCTTCATTGTCCTTGCAAATTTTGTTTTGTCGTAAATTCTTTCTTCATTATCGATGTTGATGCAAATTATTCATTATCGATGTAAATTCTCTTCTCTTGTTGATGCACAATTCTGTTGTCTCGTTGATGTGTTTTACAGTTTACACAGCGTTTTATCGCTGAAGCTTTTTTGCTGTCTAATTTCACCAGACGTTCAATATAATGAGACGTTATGTTCTGTATCAGGTCATAATTATTTTCCAAACCAAAAAGAACGTCCGTATTATGAACGTGTTGCCTCACCAATTGCCATAGATTAAGCCCCCTAGGGTGCATCGGGCATTATCGGGGTAATAATTGACTGAACTCAATAATTCAAATCGGCTTGGTAGTCAGTAAAGGCGACAGGTCGGTCCTCCTACTTTTGCGATTATCGCAGGTTCGAATCCTGCTGTGGCATGGTCATAAATTTATGTTTCTGATTGTTTAATATTAGTAATTGCTCTAGGTAAGAGTGTAAAACCCGACAAAGAAAATGATCCCAGTGACGCCAGTAACCAAGCTGGGTAAGACCGGATGTCTTCTGGGATGATTTCTAAAGTTGGTCACTCGCCAGTCAATAGGCTTAATACCAAGGACCGTGCTTCGGAGCCCACGTTGACTTGTAGGTCCAGTCACTAAAAAATCCAGGAGGTTGACGTAACTAAAATCAATAGAACTTTACTCAGTAATTTAGAGCCTATATTAAGCATATTATTGCTATCCTAGGCACTAAAAAATCTAAATTGATGATGTGAAATTTACAATAAAATGAAATCTATGTGATATATTCAATAGTAATTTTTTTTGGGTTTAAAACACAAACACTTTAAATTTACTTTAAAATACTATTTTATTTTATGGAAAGAAGAGATTTGATGAACGGTGATACAAAAGGACACTGATGGTTTAAATCTATTCCAGATAAACCAAACCTCTATCTCTGGACATCTTACTCATTACACCATTCAGTTTTAACATAAAACATACACAACATGGCCTTGTTCCTTCAAATACACAGTCCGTAGCCAGGGCTATATCGGTTGAGCAATATAACTTATAATATTTATTTCAAGTGAAAATTATTATTTACAGTCAAGGCCAAGGAGAAGGAACGCCGTTTATAGATGATTATATCTCAACTCAAGAACAGGTAGTGGACTATTTGACAAAATTCTCTGGTATAAAACCAGGAGACTTGGATGCAAACTTTAGTTCTAAACATTTAACTACGCTCAAATCGACATATGTTAAATTGAGATATCTCCAAGATAGCGGGGTTATTTTCGTTGGCCACGGTTTGAAAAATGATTTCAGGTTAGATATTATATTGTTGATTATATAATGGCGTTTCCTATTATTTATTATATTCTAGGGTAATAAATTTAGTTGTTCCCCCACACCAAGTTGCAGATACCGTTCAGCTGTTTCACCTGAAACATCATAGGATGGTATCACTAAGATTTTTAGCATGGCACTTTTTAGGTTTGTAATAGTCTATGATATCGTATGAAAAAACATTTCAAAGAGATTAATATAATAACTTGGATTGATACACATATAACAAAAAAACCATTGATTAATCTCACATTTTTAATTATTTCTGATTTAGGTATAAAGATTCAGTCAGAAACGCACGATTCCATTGAAGATGCACGGGCAGCTCTGCAGTTGTATAAGAAGTATAAAGAACTACAAGAGAATAACAAGGTCGGTGATGCCTTAGCAGAATTATACGATATTGGAGAGCAGCTAAAATGGAAAGTACCGGAAAATTAATGAAACTGATTAAAGTACAAAACAAAGGATATAAAACAAACAATTAATAATTAAGGAATTATTTTAGATTTTTTGTTAGTGAATTTTTTTATATGTAACAAATTTCAATTGTGAGTGTATATACACAAGAGCCAAGATTGATCAAATAATTTTAATATATTTTCATAAAAAAACACATGTATATATTTGTGGGAGTGGGTGTATTTAACAGTAGACTAAAAAGAGTGTTTTTATGATAGGTTTTTTTGATAATTTTCAAAAATTTCATCAAAAATTACAAAACACTATTTGTACATATCATTAGAAATGTAAATCAAAACCGACGACATTGGAATCTTTGAATCTCTAAATATTACCAGTGATAAAAATCATCCCCGGTGATTATTATCAACTCGTATTAGAACATAAACCAATCACCTAAAAATATATTTCTTCATATACTGTGAAAATAATATTTATCACATCCACTCTTACGAACAGTCCAGATTTGTATCTGCATTTAATAGATTATTCCAAGATAAGAGTGGTATATTAATCATATAACTAAACTATAATAAAAGAAATATTTTGTATATGTGTAACAGTTTGTTTAGTTAGATTAATATACTACTCAGCAAACTGCAATACTCAGTCAGGAAGGATCCCATGTACATTTAAATGGCAGGTGTATGTATTTTTGTGAATTTTCAAGTGATATATTAAATTTTTTATATAATTGCCTTGTTTCATTTAGGTTTAACCTTTCAAACCCAACGAAACTAATATTGAATATAATTTGCCGGACATAGAAGCTGAAAATTCGATGATTGAATTAGTCACGCCGAAATAATCAAAGTTATTAAAACTGACATTAAACCCAGTAAATCACCAGGCTACGATTTAATAACAGGAGAATTACTGCAAAAACTACCAAGAAAGGGAATTATAAAACTCACCAACTTGATCAATACAGCATTTAGATTAAAGCATATCCTAGACATTTGGAAGATGGCGGAAATTATAATGATCCCAAAACCTGGGAAGTCAGCAAACGAAATAAAAGCCTATAGACCTATATCACTGCTGCCAGTAATATCTAAGGTTTTTGAAAAACTTCTGTTTCCTCACGAAAAGAATAAAACCGATCATAGAGAGAAAAAACCTAATACCAACACACCAGTTTGGGTTTATTAACAAGCACTCAACAATTGACCAGGTCCACAGAATAACAGATATTATTGAAAAAGTCTCCGAAAGTAAAAAAAGTATGCTCAGCTATATTTTTAGATGTAGCACAAGCTTTCGATAAGGTTTGGCATGAAGGCCTTATTCATAAACTACAGAAAATGCTACCAAAACAACACACCGAACTATTAAAACCATACATTACAACCAGAAAGTTTAGAGTCAAACAAGAAGAAGCTTACTCTATAATAAAATAATTTAAAGCAGGTGTACCACAAGGAAGTGTATTGGGACCAATAATTTATCTACACTTGTGATATACCACAAACGGAAAATATTACAATGGCTACATTTGCTGATGATACTGCGATTATAGCTGTCGGAGACAATGGTGAAGAAGCCTCACGAAAATTACAACAGTCAAGTGACAATATAAATAATTGGACACAAGCTTGGAAAATAAACGTACAAGCACCCATAACATTAAGTAATACTATCATTCCATATAGCAACAACATTTGAGCTTCGTAGGTCTATGCAAGGAGCTCGACTTTTTCTTGGTCAGTGACTTCGAAATTTGCTGTAACCGCTGACTTCAGGGGGGGATGACATTGTGCGTCTCCCCCACGAGGCATTTGGAGACACGCCACAAGGAAGGGGGGCCATCCAGTCTTTGGTCCGCGAGAAACGAGTTCCATTTCATTGCTCGCCAAGTCGAGACGGCCGCCCTTACCTCTTGCATGCTCTGTTCACCACCCTTTTGTCTGCAGCATCAAGGGTGAATCGAGCTATCGAGTCTTTTTCCTTTTTTTTTTGTTCTGGCCTAAAAACCAGGCGGTGGGATGCATGACGCATACCTGGTCGTGGAGACTTGCCCTGGAGTGACAAGTTGGACCGGGCTATGTGGGACTGCCTCTGATCTTAACAATACACTAAACCGAAACCGCCTCACAGTTGACCCCTGTGGATCACTACTGCTACTGCATTAAATTTGGGGATATGGCACCCGCTGATCGGGCAGCCGTTATTGGGCACGGGGGCCCGGCGAATCTATTGATTCGCGAACCTGAGTTAACACACAACTGGGTACTGTTGTATGGGGGCAAAAGTTATGACTGTAGCGACGGATGAGGTCGTTTCAGCCTGGAAAAGGGGGAGAGCTTAGCGGTGACGCGGTGCTAAGTTCCCAGCATGTCGACCAGCTCGCGAACAAGCGTGTTTTCAGAAGAACTTGAGCTGAGTTGTTGTTTGTGGAATGATTGAGATATGAAGTGCTTGATTTCTGGAGTGTCAGTTTCCCTATGAATTTGATTATTTCTGACAAACCATGGAGCGTTTAATATTCTCCTGAGGAGCTTATTTTGGAAAACTTGAAGCCGTTTGACCTGGTTGGGTGTAACAAACTTGAAGTAGACATTAGATCCGTAGAGGAGTACGGACCGAATTAACATCTTGTAAAATAAGCATTTGATGGAGATGGGAAGTCTGCTAGAAGGGCAGATCAGAGAAGATAGCTGGTTTGCTATCCCCGAAGCTTTTTGGATTGCTTTCTGGATTTGGGAATGCCAACCGAACCGCCGGTCGAAGTGAAGACCTAGGTACGTGACGTTATCCAGCCATGGAATTATTGCGGTGTCGATCTTAAGTTGCGAGACGCGCAGTGCGTAACGCTTCTTGTGGAAAATGATGGCCTGGGTTTTCAGAGGGTTGATTTGCAACCTCCAGAATTTGAACCACTTGACCGCATGATCGAGCTGTTTCTGTAAACGTTCATGAATTGTAACTTCGAACCTAGCGGCCGTGAAGAAAGCAGTGTCGTCAGCGTAAAACGCGACGTCAATGTGCTCTTTTCTCGGCAGATCTGAAACAAAGAGGTTAAATAAGGCTGGGGCCAGCGGGGAACCTTGAGGTACGCCAGCATCGATTTGTTTACGATTGGAAAGTGATTGCGTGATCTTGACCTGGAAAGATCTGTCCGAGAGAAAGGACTTGATGAGAGCGGTTAGGTCTTCTGGGAGGCCTAACCGCACGCACTTTGCGAACAATCCGTCGTGCCAGACCTTGTCGAAGGCTTTGGTTAGGTCCAGAAGAACTGCTTCAAGCTTTTTGCGTTGGTCAAGAGCATGATGGGTGTGTGCGGCCAGACGGGTAGCCTGATGGACGGATGAGTGGTGAGCGCGAAAGCCGAATTGTTCATCTGGAATGATGTTGTTTTCCTTTGTGAAAGAATTGAGAGCGTAGAGTATTGCCCTCTCGGCAAGCTTCGAAATGGCGCTGAGAAGGCTGATAGGCCTGTAATCAGATGGAGATGATTTTGCTCCTTTCTTGGGTATAACCGCTATATGTGCGTGTTACCAAGACGCCGGGAAGTGTTGCAGCCTCATGATGGAGTTAATGATGTTTGCCAGTTCTGCGAGCTGCTTATGCGGGAGCTTTTTTAACTGGGTAATCGATATTCCATCGAAACCTGGAGATTTTCTGGTTTGAAGTTTGCCGATCATAGTCTGTAGATACTTTGGAGACACGAAATGGTTGAGAAGAAAGGCGGGGGTTACTGGTCTTTTGACGGAGTTGGATTCGTTGATGACAGTGTCAATGTCTTTAGCTTTAGTGTTCTGTGCGGGTGGGAGGCATTTCATTTGAGCTTCGTAGGTCTCTGCAAGGAGCTCGACTTTTTCTTGGTCAGTGACTGCGAAATTTCCTGTGACCGTTGACTTTAGGGGGGGGATGACATTGTGCGTCTTCCCCACGAGGCATTTGGAGACACGCCAGAAGGAGGGGGGCCATCCAGCCTTTGGTCCGCGAGAAATAAGTTCCATTTCATTGCTCGCCAAGTCGAGACGGCCGCCCTTACCCTCTTGCATGCTCTGTTCGCCTCCCTTTTGTCTGCAGCATCAAGGGTGAATCGAGCTAATCTGCATAAACATTTTTGATGCGAATTTCACGTTTAAGAGTGGCGAGAAGGTTGTTTTTCCACGGCTGGGGTTGTGATGAAATTTTGACTGTGGCAGATTCGTGAGAAGACTGAATATCGCGAGTTAGCTTGAGTACGGCTTCCTGGAACTGTTCTGGTGTGTTAATTTTCGGAATTGGATCGGATTTCAGAAGAGATCGGTAGTTTTTCCAGTCGGTTTTTTTTCCTGAATCTTGTTAGTGGGACTTGAGTGGTGGCGCAGTTTCCGAGTTTGAGGAGGACCGGACGATGATCAGAGTCTAGTTCGTCAAGGACTCGAACTTCGGAATGGCGATTTACGTCTTGAAGAATAAAGAAATCAAGGATTCTTGCTGCGCCTTGAGAGACTGTACTAGGGTGATGGGTGGGTTCATCTGGCAAGGCAAGACCGTAGCCCAGATCTTCACTTAGAGCTACGATGGCGTTACCTGCGGGATTCGCTCTGGAAGACACCCAGGTGGGGTGGTGGGCGTTCGCCACCTATTATTTTTGGAAATTTTCCTTCGACGAGTGATCGGTATTCGGCATAGTTGAATGCAGAAGATTTTCTCTACAGGGATGTAATCACGAAGGGACTTTCTTGGATATCGATTTTAATGGAGGTTGTTTCGAAGTTGTTTACTGATAACGATGGAAGGAGCTCGTGTTTGACTCCTTTTCTGACGAGAATGGCGGTTCCACCGCCTCGACCCGGAGTTCTATCGTTTCTGTAGACAAAAAAGTGTTCGAAAGAGAGACGATGCAAAGGTTTCAGGAAAGTTTCCTGGATGTGAACGATGTCGACGTCATAGAATGTCATGACGTCTTCCAATTCCGCTTGCTTTCCGCGTAAGCTGTTTGCATTCCATGCCATCAGTATAGGAGATTTTGGAACAGCCATTTCGAAGAATTAAAAGGCTGCTGGAAGTTAAAGAAACAGGTAAATGTTGCCGCTTAGGCGGCGACATTTGGAAAAAGACGAGCAAGTTGGTGAGCCAGGGCGATCACTTGCAGGAAATCCTGCGGGTCAGTAAACGCCTGCATTGAGGAGTTAAAGTCCGGTGTATTGGTTGGAGCAGGCTGGGTGGCGCTGGCTAATTTTTGGACTAGCTTCCTGCCACCTTGGTTACTCCATGCAGAACCTTGTGGAGGCCTGGTTTCGGTCGGAATTTTTGGTTTTCTTGGAGCAGGACGGCTGCTGCAACCGCTGAAGATTGCGGTATGAATTTCACCGCAGTTGCTGCACTTTGGAGGTGCTTCTGGGATTTTGGTACAGGATCTAGTGTCGTGATGCCCGGCACATTTAACGCACCGTGTGGGGGCTCGGCAATATGAGCTGGAGTGCCCGAAAGGCTGGCAGTTGAAGCACTGCACTGGCTGGCTGTTTCCCCTCTGGACCTCGACCTTCACTGTGATGACGCCGAGTTTGGTCATATATATGATCTGTCGCTCTTCGCGAGGGACAACTACCTGAACAATTGGTAGTTCTATCCCGGATTTTAATTTCCATCTTTGCACAAATTTGGGATGGAAGCCTTGATCAAAGAGAAGTTCACGTACCTCGTCAATGCAGAGTGATTCTGGGATGTTTCTTATTATTACCCGGAATGCTCTCTCCTCCGGATGACAGAAGGAATGGTAAGGGTAATTCCTTTCCTCGTGCAGGGTAGTGAGTTTACGGTAATCGTCGCTTGTGGCGACGAATAAGAAAATGCCCCCCTTTTTGTTTCGGGTTATAATATCTATTGATTGTGCCTTAGTAATTCTAATGAGCTCCATGAACCTCTTCTTGTCACGGAGCACTGTAAGCGGAATTTTTTCCTTTGGGGGAGTTTGAGAAACAGTCGCCGAAACGGTTGGCACTGTTTTTGCTGTGGAGGTTAAGATTTGTTTAGTGGCCTGGCTACTTACCTGCACAGGCTGGGTTAGTCTTGTGGTAACTTGTTTCGGTAGTGGCTGTGGGGCCGTCCTGGTGGTCGGCTTGTTTTGCACTGGTCTGGTGGTAAATTTTGTAATCGACGGCTGTACGTTAGCCTTGGCTTTCGATTGGGTAGATTGAGTGGCCGGCTTGGGTTGTGATTTGGGAGCCTGTTTTCCCTTCTTGTCGGCCTTCGGCAGCTGGCTTTCCTGAGGTGGAGTGATGGGCCCTCTTTTCCTTTTTCCCACCAAGGTGAAACCGTCGTCTGGGTCTTCAGTTTGGTCTGACCGTTGTGCCGGTTTAGCTGGTGTCTAGGTCTGGGTTTCTGTGGCAGCGGGAGTCTTTCTTTCCATGGCATCTTTTTGATACTTCATGAAGTCTGCTATCGTAGCTGTGAGAGTTTTGATTTCTTCTTTGAGATCTTCGGTAGCCTTTTCGCTCTTTTCCAGCTTTTCAGTCTGTTTGTTCAGGGCGTCTGTTTGTGCTTTAGCGAACATTTTAACTTCAGCTATCTGCTTTCGCAGATCTTCATTCTGTCTTCTTAAATCTATTATGATCAATTCTCGGCTGCCTTCAAAAGATGGTCCATTTGAGTTAGGAAAGATGGGATTATGCTCAGGAGGCGACGTCGGCTCTGACGTACGTGACGCCATTGTCTTGTCTGTAAATGCGCCTTTTCGGCGCTTACAGACGCTTTTTTGACGTAGGCACTGGTGGAAACGTGATAACGGATCGACCGTCTCAGAGAAAGTTTCGGGTAATTCTCGGAAGCGCAGGTAGGTTCGGCGGACCGGACACGACCGTTCTCTTCGAGAGCTAGCACGGAACTGGTTCACTGCGATACGGACAAGGAATCTTGGAGGTATTCTCTGGCTCTATGGTGAACTGGATGTTGACAATTCAGGTGAGGTAGGAACTGGATGAGTTGTTCCATTCCAAGTGACAAAGGTCTGGTCCACATATCTAAACCAATTCGAAAGTTTTAGTGGGGCGCTGGCTAATGCCTTGCTTTCGCAACGTCTCATAGATATAGTGGCCAGATCTTTGTTTAGAGAACTTTTTATTGACCTGGAAATATGTGACTGTTTTATGAGAGGTGAGATTTTTCGAATAAAGTCTCATTGATCGGAATTTGATAAAAGGGACTAAGTTAAAACTTACAAGAATGTCCTCTGGATTGGTTTGGGTAGTTTTTTTTGTTCTGGCCTAAAAACCAGGCGGTGGAATGCATGACGCATACCTGGTCGCGGAGACTTGCCCTGGAGTGACAAGTTGGACCGGGTTATGTGGGACTGTTTCTGGGCTTACCAATACACTAAACCGAAACCGCCTCACAGTTGACCCCTGTGGATCACTACTGCTACTGCATTAAATTTGGGGATATGTCACCCGCTGATCGGGCAGCCGTTATTGGGCACGAGGGCCCGGCGATTCTATTGATTCGCGAACCTGAGTTAACACACAACTGGGTACTGTTGTATGGGGGCAAAAGTTATGACTGTAGTAACGGATGAGGTCGTTTCATCCTGGAAAAGGGGGAGAGCTTAGCGGTGACGCGGTGCTAAGTTCCCAGCATGTCGACCAGCTCGCGAACAAGCGTGTTTTCAGAAGAACTTGAGCTGAGTTGTTGTTTGTGGAATGATTGAGATATGAAGTGCTTGATTTCTGGAGTGTCAGTTTCCCTATGAATTTGATTATTTCTGACAAACCATGGAGCGTTTAATATTCTCTTGAGGAGCTTATTTTGGAAAACTTGAAGCCGTTTGACCTGGTTGGGTGTAACAAACTTGAAGTAGACATTAGATCCGTAGAGGAGTACGGACCGAATTAACATCTTGTAAAATAAGCATTTGATGGAGATGGGAAGTCTGCTAGAAGGGCAGATCAGAGAAGATAGCTGGTTTGCTATCCCCGAAGCTTTTTGGATTGCTTTCTGGATTTGGGAATGCCAACCGAACCGCCGGTCGAAGTGAAAACCTAGGTACGTGACATTATCCAGCCATGGAATTATTGCGGTGTCGATCTTAAGTTGCGAGACGCGCAGTGCGTAACGCTTCTTGTGGAAAATGATGGCCTGGGTTTTCAGAGGGTTGATTTGCAACCTCCAGAATTTGAACCACTTGACCGCATGATCGAGCTGCCGTGAAGAAAGCAGTGTCGTCAGCGTAAAAGGCGACGTCAGTATGCTCTATTCTCGGCATATCTGAAATAAAGAGGTTAAATAAGGCTGGGGCCAGCGGGGAACCTTGGGGTACGCCAGCATCGATTTGTTTACGACTGGAAAGTGATGCCCTGATCTTGACCTGGAAAGATCTGTCCGAGAGATAGGACTTGATGAGAGCGGTTAGGTCTTCTGGGAGGCCTAACCGCACGCACTTTGCGAACAATCCGTCGTGCCAGACCTTGTCGAAGGCTTTGGTTAGGTCCAGAAGAACTGCTCCAAGCTTTTTACGTTGGTCAAGAGCATGATGGATGTGTGCAGCCAGACGGGAAGCTTGATGGACGGATGAGTGGTGAGCGCGAAAGCCGAATTGTTCATCTGGAATGATGTTGTTTTCCTTTGTGAAAGAGTTGAGAGCGTAGAGTATTGCCCTCTCGGCAAGCTTCGAAATGGCGCTGAGAAGGCTGATAGGCCTGTAATCAGATGGAGATGATTTTGCTCCTTTCTTGGGTATAACCGCTATATATGCGTGTTTCCAAGACGCCGGGAAGTGTTGCAGTCTCATGATGGAGTTAATGATGTTTGCCAGTTCTGCGAGCTGCTTATGCGGGAGCTTTTTTAACTGGGTAATAGATATTCCATCGAAACCTGGAGATTGTTTGCTTTGAAGTTTGCCGATCATAGTCTGTAGAGACTTTGGTGACACAAAATGGTTGAGAAGAAAGGCGGGGGTTACTGGTCTTTTGACGGAGTTGGATTCGTTGATGACAGTGTCAATGTCTTTAGCTTTAGTGTCCTGTGCGGGTGGGAGGCATTTCATTTGAGCTTCGTAGGTCTCTGCAAGGAGCTCGACTTTTTCTTGGTCAGTGACTACGAAATTTCCTGTAACCGCTGACTTCAGGGGAGGGATGACATTGTGCGTCTTCTCCACGAGGCATTTGGAGACACGCCAGAAGGAAGGGGGGCCATCCAGCCTTTGGTCCGCGAGAAATAAGTTCCATTTCATTGCTCGCCAAGTCGAGACGGCCGCCCTTACCCTCTTGCATGCTCTGTTCGCCTCCCTTTTGTCTGCAGCATCAAGGGTGAATCGAGCTAATCTGCATAAACCGTTTTTGATGCGAATTTCACGTTTAAGAGAAGCGGGAAGGTTGTTTTTCCACGGCTGGGGTTGTGATGAAATTTTGACTGTGGCAGATTCGTGAGCAGACTGAATATCGCGAGTTAGCTTGAGTACGGCTTCCTCGAGTTGTTCTGGTGTGTTAATTTTCGGAATTGGATCGGATTTCAGGAGAAGAGATTGGTAGTTTTTCCAGTCGGTTTTTTTCCTGAATCTTGTTAGTGGGACTTGAGTGGTGGCGCAGTTTCCGAGTTTGAGGAGGACCGGACGATGATCAGAGTCTAGTTCGTCAAGGACTCGAACTTCGGAATGGCGATTTACGTCTTGAAGAATAAAGAAATCAAGGATTCTTGCTGCGCCTTGAGAGACTGTACTAGGATGATGGGTGGGTTCATCTGGCAAGGCAAGACCGTAGCCCAGATCTGCACTTAGAGCTACGATGGCGTTACCTGCGGGATTCGCTCTGGAAGACACCCAGGTGGGGTGGTGGGCGTTCGCCACCTATTATTTTTGGAAATTTTCCTTCGACGAGTGATCGGTATTCGGCATAGTTGAATGCAGAAGATTTTCTCTACAGGAATGTAATCACGAAGGGACTTTCTTGGATATCGATTTTAATGGAGGTTGTTTCGAAGTTGTTTACTGATAACGATGGAAGGAGCTCGTGTTTGACTCCTTTTCTGACGAGAATGGCGGTTCCACCGCCTCGACCCGGAGTTCTATCGTTTCTGTAGACAAAAAAGTGTTCGAAAGAGAGACGATGCAATGGTTTCAGGAAAGTTTCCTGGATGTGAACGATGTCGACGTCATAGAATGTCATGACGTCTTCCAATTCCGCTTGCTTTCCGCGTAAGCTATTTGCATTCCATGTCATCAGTATAAGAGATTTCGGAACAGCCATTTCGAAGAGTTAAAAGGCTGCTGGAAGTTATAGAGACAGGTAAGTGTTGCCGCTTAGGCGGCGACATTTGGAAAAAGACGAGCAAGTTGGTGAGCCAGGGCGATCACTTGCAGGAAAGCCTGCGGGTCAGTAAACGCCTGCATTGTGGAGTTAAGGTCCGGTGTATTGGTTGGAGAGGAGTTTGAGTTGGAGCAGGCTGGGTGGCGCTGGCTAATTTTTGGGTTAGCTTCCTGCCACCTTGGTTACTCCATGCAGAACCTTGTGGAGGCCTGGATTCGGTCGGAATTTTTGGTTTTCTTGGAGCAGGACGGCAACTGCAACCGGTGAAGTTTACGGTATTAATTTCACCGCAATTGCTGCACTTTGGAGGTGCTTCCGGGATTTTGGCACAGGATCTAGTGTCGTGATGCCCGGCACATTTGACGCACCGTGGGGGGGCTCGGCAATACGAGCTGGAGTGCCCGAAAAGCTGGCAGTTGAAGCACTGCACTGGCTGGCCGTTTCCCCTCTGGACCTCGACCTTCACTGTGATGACGCCGAGTTTGGTCATATATATGATCTGTCGCTCTTCGCGAGGGACAACTACCTGAACAATTGGTAGTTCTATCCCGGATTTTAATTTCCATCTTTGCACAAATTTGGGATGGAAGCCTTGATCAAAGAGAAGTTCACGTACCTCGTCAATGCAGAGTGATTCTGGGATGTTTCTTATTATTACCCGGAATGCTCTCTCCTCCGGATGACAGAAGGAATGGTAAGGGTAATTCCTTTCCTCGAGCAGGGTAGTGAGTTTACGGTAATTGTCGCTTGTGGCGACGAATAAGAAAATGCCCTCCTTTTTGTTTCGGGTTATAATGTCTATTGATTGTGCCTTAGTAATTCTAATGAGCTCCATGAACCTCTTCTTGTCACGGAGCACTATAAGCGGAATTTTTTCCTTTGGGGGACTTTGAGAAACAGTCGCCGAAACGGTTGGCACTGTTTTGCTGTGGAGGTTAAGACTTCTTTAGTGGCCTGGCTACTTACCTGCGCAGGCTGGGTTGGTCTTGTGGTAACTTGTTTCGGCACTGGCTGTGGGGCCGTCTTGGTTGGTTTGGGTAGTCCGTATTTTGATTATAAAATTAGCAGGGTTTCAGAGAATTTATGATGGATTCATATCTGTTAGTTCTTCGTTAGGTATTTAGCAGAAGCTTAGGTTAAACTTCCGATATTGCTGACAATTGGGCGAAGAGGAATTGATGTTTACGAATTTCAGATTCCTTTATGACAATGCTAGTCAAAAAGGTGATAGTCGGTAAAGTAGCATTAACATATACGAGGGCAATCTGACATATACTTAGCCTCATCGCTCGATGGCGCGACTATCGCAAGAGAAATTTACTATCGTGTAGTACATTCTTGTAGATGGCTACTTTCGAAATCGGACTCGTAGTTTTTTTTTGACCACGTGCGGCAGCTGGCGTAAAGGCGGATTTTTAAAAAATGAAAAAGGAGCAATATCAGTCACTAATTCGATTATTGGTTTTGTAAGGGAATTCGCGCAGTGAAATCAAACTGCCACAGGGCTGTACTATACCAAATTATTGGACCAAATCGACCCTGAATTGCAGAAAAAACGGTCTCATTTGAAAAATAAAAAAGTGCTCTTCCACCACTTCAATCGGCACACACCTTTGCGCTCGCCAAACTGGCGCATCCCTGGGCAAGTGTATGGAGCTAAAAGGATACTATGTTGAGGGTTACTTTTCCAAAATTTTAGTTTTTTGTAGGCTAAGTACTTATCGGATTACTGAGATGTTATTCGGCAATTACAACTCGAATTTTGTGGATTAACAATTACAATATACAAAAACATGTTAAAATACAGAGAGCATATTTGTATATTACAAAAAATGGATGAAATAATTATTGACAATGAAGAAAGGAAACAAAATAGATCGGACAGGTTTTTTGAGATAAATCCGTTAGGTAGATCATGAGAAAAATTTAGTTCTTCTCTCCAGGAGGAGGGGGGGATGAATGTTGATAGTAGAGACCATTTGAGATGGCGTCCTTGGCAATTTCCTTTGAATCAAATGTGGCTGGGGACCCAGACAAAGGAAATATTTCTCTTTAGTATAGTCAGTTCGTGAGATGAGAGATCATGAGAAGTAGCCAGCGGTAGTAATTTGTATTTCAATTGTAAGTCAAAATGTATTTCTAACATAACTATTGTCTTCCATTGTTTTCAAATAAGTAAAGCAAAATAACCTCAATATTTATATTTGGTATATTTATTTCAACTTTAGTTAAGTCCTAAAGATAATGAACACATGAAACAAGTATATAATTAGAAAGATAACAAAATATGATTTTGAATGATTTTTATATATTCAGTTATACATTTACTTTGATAATACTTTAATATACGTGCATCACAATATTATGACTGAAGTCACAATCTTTTTAGTGCAGTTCATTGTTCAATATCTCTAAACAATACGTTAAATAAAACAACTATATTATTAATGTACGTTTATTATGTAAATCTTGAACAACTTACAAAAAGAAACCATAGGTTTTACTCGTTAAAATAACCTGCTTAAAAATTAATAGATTTCCTTTCAACTAAAAAAACAATACAAAAAGACTTAATAACTGACATAAATATAATGATCATCTAAAATCTACTGGCAGTATGGTTATGAAATCGTGAAGAACGCGTGATCATCTATCGCTAATTTGGGATTAAACTTAATATTTAACTAAAAATCAAAAGTAATAAAAATTGCACCTTCAAGCATATAAAGCTTCTTATATGATATTTCATTGGTTTTAACATCTGCTTTAGTTGAGATCTAGTGTAGTACGAGCAAAACCTTATAAGAAGCTTTTTTACATAGAGTGTCAACACTTTGTTTAACAATCATGTTCAATTGCACCATTTGATTAAATTAAAACCTGTGTATCCTGTGTTATATTTTATGGAGTACACTATTTCAATAGAATCGTTGAGTCTATCCGGCAAGTCTAAAACTTGTATGTGCTGAGTTAAAAGGTGCTTTAATGAAGTGAACATCAATCATGACATGATTTAAAAGCAATTATGGCACACCATAAACTGTTTCAGCTGTTTTTAATAACAACGGATGCGAAAAACACCTTTAAATCTGCTTTTAAATCTTAATAGTGCTACACTCGCCTGAATATTCAAGGTGAGGTTTTCCTTTCAAAGCTAAAACACTAAAAAAGGGAGTTATATTGTCCGCATTCTCACCTCTATGATAATACTTAGAAACTTATTTTTCTCTCTGCGTAATTCATTTTGTCTTAACTAGCGGTCGACTGATTCTATATAAATTACGAAAATGTTCTATAAAAATACAAGTCTCTAAGTCGTATGCAATTTTTATGCAGCAAAGAAAAACATTATCACAAAAAAACTATCACAAATAAAAAAATTAAACATGAACTACCTGACAATACTTTAAAAACCTAAACTAAAAAAATCGCTAATTAAACCAAGACCTAAATAATAAAAGGAAACTCATTACTCAAAAAACTTCTGTGCGCCGTACAGGGCTCAATGCATGAATTTAGTTGGATATTCTTATTGTCACGATGAATAATAGGTTTTGATATAAACCATAATGAATGGTTGATAAATATTGTGACGATGCCCTGTATCATATTCACAACTATCCATTTCCACTTTGAACAAAATAATGACAATAATCGTTAACGCTGAAGGATTATTCATGACTATTGGGCCATTACGATAGTTAATATTGTTGGTTAATGTTATAATAATTGTTTATGTTAAATATAAAAATATGTGATTACATATATCTTAAGTATAGTCGATATTACAATTAAAGAAGTATTTTAATATCCTTATTGCAAAAGGTGATAATACAATTAACCAAGAGATCAATTCAAATCGAGATGTACGTTTGACGTGATTGTTGTTTACTCCGCAAAATCTACTTTTAAATTAAAAAGCGAAAACTCACAAAAAAATGGAAAAATGTTGTTCCCCAAAACTGAAAATTAAAACTACACGTCAATTTCGTCATTATTTTAGTATAAAAATAGATAAATAAATACGTCACCTAACCACTATTTTGGAGCATATTACCTAACCTGATTTATATAATTGATTTTTGTCCGCCAAACTATCAATCAATTTCAATAAAAACAGTTAACAGAGATGAGATGGTGCTTCTGTAAATAAATACATCTTTAAGACGTTATTCTCAATGATAATCTTGTTTCAGAATTATGAGAAAAAATAGTATTAAATCATATCAACATCTACTGATTTATGGAGTGGGTGAATAAAATTGTCTTGCAATAAAAATGTAACAGATATATGATGAAGATGATCCAAAACCGATTGATTTTGAACCAACTTTAATCTAATTATTATGAAAAGTTAAAAACCAAACAATAAGACTGAACTATTGTTGATTTCTGTAATATATAGTAACCGTATAGCTTCACAACATCAACATATATAAAACGTTTGTATTTTCCATATCATAAACCACTAACATTTAGCAAAACATCTCTACAGTTATATACTGCAAAAATATAAAATAGTGAAAGTTAGTTTGTTAAATTCATTTTTCGTTGTTACATTATTGAACTTTGAAATTGGACCACTCAATCTGAATTTTGTCGGAAACGTAAAACACCCTTTTGATTATATAATTGACTTTGAATATTCACTATGTATTATTTTCGCAGTATCATTAAAGCATAATATGAAGATTCTTCTTTCATTTACCACAGACATTACCACAGACAAAATTCTTTCTAACACAGTTTGCTTCCAGAGCTGAAGTACACTATATACTTTCAATTTCTATTCCTACTTTTTATACAAACTTGGAGATTCAGTGATAGTTTATGTTATATGGCAACTTACTGAGATATATATGATAAAATAAATTTTAATTGAATCTCCAATAGCATTATTAAGAACCATCACATAAATGTAAAAAAAACTATGGTCAATTTCTATTTATATTCGTGTTTTAACTACTTTCATAGAAAAATATATATTAAGTTTATTCTTGAGCATATTTATATAACAATCTTGTGAAAAATAGGTAAAATTATTATATTTTTTACAAATGTAATATAAATAAATTATAAAGATTAGTTAGAATATGTATTGTTCATTTATATACAGTTTTTAAAGGTACCATTCTCAGTCCATCAGAATTATATACTATGAAATAGTATTGTGTGCTTTTGAAGATATAAATTTGGGTATAAACATTTTTTGATAAGATTTATAGTATACAAATGCAAAATTCTTTTTTACTGATAACATGACTCAAGTTTTTAAACCTCCAAATATTTCTTTTCAGCATAAATACAGCGGCGGTTTTACACGTTTCTCGAAGTACGCTTGTGCCAAATTCTAATATTAGATTATTTTCCGTTCTGTTTCCATTCATTATTTCGAGTATTATAAACATTAGATGTATTTTTGGAAACAATTTAAAAATATCCGTGTTTGTTTTTAGTATTGGCGCTTTTTTTCGAAATAATATTGTTTTGAAAAAGTAACTGCCCCGTGATGGTTCTTAAACTTTGCACTTAACATTTACATATGCGATACACACATTCTTTGATCCCATATAATTCTACTAAAAAAAACCTAAGAAGGAATATTTAATAATATTGAATTTAATAAGAAAAAGTGAATTATTTTTGTTCTGTTAAGATGATATAATGTGCCTATCAATATTATCAAATATTCACACAAGTAGATGACATGTGCAGTATAGCTGAAGCTCAAGAAATGTAAATATGCATGGGTGTTATTAAATAGATATTTTATAAATAAAAATCAAATGTGTAAACCTGCCTGTTAGAGTGACTGTATAAATGAAATTATATAATTTAAAACATTGACATTTTTATAAATTAAATACTGATATTATGCTATATAATGAATATATGACATAATATTGTGTTTTAATGACTGAAATAATTGTGAATGTGTCTATCAAGAACACCCATCAATTTACGATTTGCTTAATACATTGATGTTAAATACTGATATTAGGGAATTAGTGGACATTTTAATTAAATATTCTATTTATTGACAGTGTACATGAAATACCGTGAGTACATTGTGTTTTTAGTGGATTAAAACATGTTTTATGAATAAATTGCCCTCCATGGCCTACTGTTACTCCATATTCATGCGTGATTCTTGAGACACAGAACATTTCACATCCACCACTCTACGATTAATGTTCTTATATCCAATGTTATTTAAACTACAAGTCTTTTATATGCTCACTTATAGTTAGGATCGACAAAATTTACCTCTAATATTTCAGTCCTTTAATTTTAGGGAAATTAAACGATGTAATGCCTAATTAGCAACGCTTTAAATCGTTTAAATTCCCAATCGATTATTTAATGCTATCTAAGAGAACTGATATATTAGGTCCAATCAAGGAAACAAAAATTAACATTAAATGTGTGTTTAAAACTAGTGGTTTTCTTGTCCATATTGAACCTGTTTTGATGCTAGTACAACACGATGTGTTATGCGACCGTGGGTGTTCAGGGAACCACTATTCGTACTGTCAATCCCATCCGTTCTCTTTGATCATGTGAGCTAGTTCGATTATAAATTTTCCTTCTTTGTATTTTTGGCTTGATTCAAAAGCGTGCTCCTGAAACAAAATAAATGATATTGAAATATGTGAATATATATGTTATATAGTGCGATTAATACGGAAGTAGTTATTCTAAGAAATCTGTCTGGTGTCTGGTGATGTGCTTGTATTATAGGGTTTCGTATACGTAAGGATATAATTTAATTGGGAGTATTGCCTATTCAGTAGTTCCAATAAGTTGGAACTTATTTCCGTGTAAATAAAATAGTTTCAAATTGCACGTGTCATAACTATATTTATTGACTATAGAATTATGACAATTTTAATTTAATCTCAATTATGATATTTATAAGTATGGTAAGTACTATTCTATAACTCCAGGTATTTTTCTAGGTACAGTGAGGTTGATGGGCTTATTGGGAAGTCAATGGTTTGTATCGTTTTAGAGCTGAAATAGTTGAAAATATTTGAAGAAAACAAAGTTGCAATTGGGTTAGTTCGGATCAATTGACGGAATCCCTACATTCTCCAACTTGTGATTATGATTGAGCAACGGTAATATTTTGGCATAGTTTAATGGAAGTCATAATATTTATGTTGGCGATGGGAACACCAAAGACGAGGAGAAACCGAAACATTTTTTGTCGCGTGCAACAAGCCATGCGTTAGTCCAGGAGAGTATTCATATCGATATCTGAATGTTCCGACGCCAATTAAATGAGCTTAATGATGTATTCTTGCAAAAAATATCAAATAACCGACACAAACTCATTTTCTTGCATGATGCTAGGCAACACGTTGTAAGAGCTGTGAATGAACTGCAACACAAATACATTATTGAAATAACAATAACAAATAGGCTGAAAAGTCCCGGGCCTAACACATAGATGCCGCTAGTTTTATCTTAATTGTGGCGATCGCCACGACCCTTTAGGCCACCACGTTTTCATCAACAAGTTCAAAGGTTGGCAACGCCGGTGGATTGGTACACATGTATCAATCGTAAGTTAAAATAAATAACTTTGATTCAACCAGCGTTTTTAGTTCCCGTGCAAATTCCTTCCAAAAATAGCAGTGAGTGTTCTGACAAATAATTGCAGCGGCAGCCACACATTTCAACCGATTGACCGACCCGACAAACATTCCTACATAATCACAGCTTTTTATGTAGTTAGTTTTCAAAAATTTCATGATATTCTACTCAAAAGTGTGTGAGTTATTATGCTAAGAGCGACACTACTTTTGTTATTTTATTTGTGTTGTATTCAAATGAAGCAATGGCTTGAAAAGTGTTATAAGGATTCTGATAATAACAGAAATAACAATAAAACGTTGGTTTGCTGATTTCAAACGTGGTCCTGGAGAGACTGATGATTCAGAACGCAGTGGATGACTAAATGAGGTAGTAATACCAGAAAACATTTAAAAAATCCACAAAATAGTCTTGAATGATCGAAAAGTGAAATTTCGTGAGTTAGCTAATATTGTAAAGAATATCAAAAGAACCTGTTGGATTTATATTGAATGAGCATTTGATTATGAGAAAGCTCTGTTCAAAGTGGGTGTCGCGTTTGCTCACTGTTGACCAAAAACAAAAATGTGTTGGTGATTCTGAGTAGTGTTTGGCTATCTTTAAACGTAACTAACCGGAATTTTTGCGTCGATATGTGACAATGGATGAAATATGGATCCATCACTTCATTCCGGAATCAAAACGATGGTTATCTAAGTGGATAGCAACTCGTGACAGGTCTATTTTGAGGCCAAATATAAATGGTTCTACACAAACGGTATTGAAATGTTGGAGCGGTGTTGGAATGATTGAGTGACTATTGAGTCACATTAAGTTGATGAATATTAAGTCAATTTTGAAAAAACCTAGTTTTCTTTGTTACCGCCGGGGCTTTTCAGCCCATGTGTTAAGTGGTGACTTTTATGTTCACTAAACTATAATACAAATCATTACATTAATTACTTCGATGTGTTGTAAGTGCGTAAGGGTGTACGAAATCCAACATGATTCACATGCTCGATGCCAATAGAGAAGAAATGGATGGGAAAACTATCAAACACTATCTAGTCGGCGTTCCCATTAGACCAGCTGATATGAGCGAAAACATCAAGTGCCCAAACAACGCGTAATAACACCGTATGGCTACCCTTGTACACGTAAACTTACAATATTACAGGTCGCAAGAAGCTACTCAAATCGCAGAAGCCCAAAATGAACTACATCCTGCTAATCTGGAGAAGAGCGAGATTCTTAAATAATTCTTACTAAGGTCAAATCCGCTATTCTCCAAGCAGTACTTGGATTCTGTGGTAGACGCTTCACAAACCTTTAAACTCACAAAGACACGTCAATAATTAAGTATTGGCTACAGGTTTTAGGAGCGACTCACAAATGGAAATTCTGGCCATTAAATCGAGCTCTTTGGTATGTAGTCTTATGTAAATAGTTTAAAACTGGTCTGTTTGGTTCTATGGCGATATCTTTTAAAATATGTCTACCTAACAGGTCAATTGAAAAGTACCCGGCCTGATACATAGATGGCGCTACTAGAATTAAATCCATATGTTTTTTAGTTAGACTAACCCTCAAAAGATGCCTGTATAAATTTATATGCTGTCGGATCATTAGTTTGTAAATTATAGCAATTTGAGTGAAGCAACTTTTGTTATTGTGAAATAATGGATATAAAGGAATTTCGCGAGTTGATAAAGTATTGCTTCTTAAAGGGAAAAAATACAGTTGAAGTAAAAACTTGGCTTGATGCCGAGTTTCTGGACACTGCCCTAGGAAAATGAACCATCCAGGATTGGTATGCTAAGTTTAGACGTGGTGAAATGAGCACCGAAGACGGTGAACGCCGTGGATGTCCAAAAGAGGTTGTTACCGACGAAAACATTTTAAAAATCCACAAAATAATTTTGAATGGCCGTAAATTGAAATCGACAACTGAACGTGTACATCATATCATTCACAAATATTTGGGTGTAAAAAAGCTCTGTGCAAAGTGGGTGCCGCGCGAGCTCACTTTTGACCAAAAACAAAGACAAGTTGATAATTCGGAGCAGGGTTTGAAGATGATCAAGCGTAATAAACCCGAGTTTTTGCATCGATATGTGACAATGGATGAAATATGGCTCTATGATTTCACCCTGAAGTCCAATCGACAATCATCCGAGTGGACTGTACACGATGAACCCACGCCAAAACGCGGGAAAACGCAACAGTCGGCTGGCAATATTATGGCGTCTGTATTTTGGGATGCGCATGGAATAATTTTCATTGACTACCTTGAAAAAGGAAGGACTATCAACAGCGACTATTATATAGCCTTATTGCACCGTTTGAAGGACGAAAACGCCGAAAAACGGCCGCATTTGAATAAAAATAAAGTGTTGCTTCATGACAATGCATGTCAAAAATCCATGAATGGGGCTTCGAATTGCTTCATCTACCGTATTCTCCAGATCTGGTCCCCAGCGACTATTTCCTGTTCTCAGATCTCGAAAGAATGCTCGCTGGGAAGAAATTTTCGTCGAATGAAGAAGTGATCGACGAAACTGAGGCCTATTTTGAAGCAAAGAACAAATCGTAATACAAAAATGATATCGAAAAGTTGGAGGGCCACTATAATCAGTGTATCACCCTTGAAGGGAATTATTTTGAATAAAAATTATGTTGTTTCACTATGGTAGGCCGGGAACTTTTCAATTGACCTGTTATGTATTAACGATTGGGTGGTTGAGTTCTAAACACTAAGATCGAAAATTTAGAAAATTAAACTTGTCATGGAACCAACGTCTAGAAAATGTATTTAATCGATCTATATCAATATATTCCGAACATTACAATCCATATATTTCGATTACATAATTTATAATCGCACAACAGTGGTATAAAATACGTGAGGTGGCGGCCAAGTCACTCTTATTCGTACCACTGGCGGAAGAGTGGCATCGAACTGAAGTTAGTCGATTCCACAATCCATCTACGTGTCTGGATTATCTATTACACTGCTCGTATGTTGAGATAAATCGGAATCGTGAACAGATTGAAGGAATACAAGAAATGAAACTAGCTACAAGAAATAGATTCACAAAAAATGAATTATTTAATCGACATTTACAGTATAACCGTAATCAAAAAATTAATAATGAACAATTTAGTGATATTAAATTCAGTATTAATAACAAGGGCTAAGCTACAATTATAGAAAGTGCAAGTTTCATTAACCATACAAAGCAAATTATTGTTTAATAAGTAGTGCACTAAGGTGCAGCATGTGCAAGAGATGAAATATTACAATTAGTGTTGGGAACTATCCATTGAATTCGACTATCGACTGCTTAGTAACTGACTACTTTTTACTATCGACTGTTTTCAGTCGCTATTTTCGGTTTGACTGATTTTGTTACTATTTACTATCGACTGTTTCAGTTGTGTACTTTCAGTTCCAATTTTTCGTTCTACTAGTTTCATTCAACTTATATTTAACGTTCTAGCTTTATCGTAGCTTTAGAATTGCACATTTCTAGTTATTCAAATCCAATCTCAACCAAAGTTATTGTTGATTCTAGAAGGTGATTTTTCGAATCGAAAATTGTGTGATGTTTATACAGATGTGTCATCAAGTAATAATGGGTTTATTCGTTTTCGTTTGAGAAATTTCAATATTAAAGATGAACTTAACCACCCAATCGTTAATACATAACAGGTCAATTGAAAAGTCACCGGCCTACCATAGTGAAGCAACATAATATTTATTCAAAATAATTCCCTTCAAGGGTGATTATAGTGACCTTCCAACTTTTCGATATCATTTTTGTATTACGATTTGTTCTTTGCTTCAAAATAGGTCTCAGTTTCGTCGATCACCTCTTCATTCGACGAAAATTTCTCCCAGCGAGCATTCTTTCGAGATTTGAGAACAGGAAATAGTCGCTGGGGACCAGATCTGGAGAATACGGTAGATGAGGAGCAATTCTAAGCCCAATTCATGGATTTTTGACATGCATTGTCTTAGTGAAGCAGCACTTTATTTTTATTCAAATGCGGCCGTTTTTTGGCGTTTTCGTCCTTCAAACGGTGTAATAACGCTATGTAATAGTCGCTGTTGATAGTCCTTCCTTTTTCAAGGTAGTCAATAAAAATTATTCCATGCGCATCCCAAAATACAGACGCCATAACCTTACCAGCCAATTGTTGCGTTTTCCCGCTATTTGGAGCGGGTTCATCGTAGGCAGTCCACTCGGTTGACTGTCGATTGGACTTCGGAGTGAAATGATGGAGCCATGTTTCATCCATCGTCATATATCGATGCAAAAACTCAGGTTTATTACGCTTGATCAATCACTTTCAAACACTGCTCCGAATCATCAACTCGTTGTTGTTTTTGGCACAGAGCTTTCTCATACCCAAATATTCGTGAATGATATGATGTACATGTTCAGTTGATATCTTCAGAGTGTCTGCTATTTCATTCAATTTCAATTTACGGTCATTCCAAATCATTTTGTGGATTTTTTAAATGTTTTCGTCGGTAACAACCTCTTTTGGGCATCCACTGCGTTCACCGTCTTAGGTGCTGTTTTCACCCCGTCTAAACTTAGCATACCAATGGTTGATTTTCCTGGGACAGTGTCCGGAAACTCGGCATCAAGCCAAGTTTTTGCTTCAACTGTATTTTTTCCATTCAAAAAGCAATATTTTATCAACAACCGAAATTCGTTTTATCCATTTTTTTCACAATAACAAAAGTTGCTTCACTCAAAATGCTGTAATTCACAAACAAATGATGCAACAGCTGTCAAATTTGTACAAGCACCTTTTGAGGGTTAGGGCTAACTAAAAAACATATGGATTTAATTCTATTAACGCCATATGTCAGGCTGGGGACTTTTCAATTAACCTGTTAAAAAACCCTGTGGGTAGCCCTGCGGGCGAAGAGTTTGGCTTGCCAACAACGTACTAAGATCTCGCTAGAGCCAAAGGTTTTATTTTAAGTTTATAAAATAAAATAAAGGATAATGTTCGTTAATCCTTATATTTGAAACGATATTAAAACGAAAAGTGAGTGACTAAAACATTATTAAACGAAGTTATTTAATTTTAAGCAGTGTTATTTAAGATTTTGTGTTACTTTCGTTTATTTCCGTTTTGTTGTAAGAATAATTATCATCACATTAAATTATATTTTATATTTTCTGCAGAGAACAAAATTTAATATGTCCGCTTTATCGGAAGGTATACACAGTTATGAAAGAAAAACCTAACATATGTGAAAAATTTTATAGATAATAGAATTACAAAAACAACTGTTTTCTTTGCTTACAAGATATTTAGATTTTCGAAATCAGCTTTTGATTTAATTTGAAGAAAGAAAAGAAAAAATGTTCTTGCTTAAGGACTGTTATTAATAGATATGATTCTGGAGACATGGTATATCATTGTACTAAAGGTAATTCTAAATATTGTTAAGATTTTTTTGTAAATTTTAGTGGTATTGACCTCTGATTAATTTTAGCTTTCATTAGTAAATGTATTTCTTAACAAAACACTAATCGAATATTGCAGGTAATAAACACGTTAATTTGTGCATCAAAAGTTACAATGAATATTGCACAGAATATTAATAGTTACAAAATAGTTTCATAGAGGACAAACTGAAGATAAGTTATTCTGCATGGGCGGGATAGAAGGGTTAAATGAATAAGCAAGGAACAATTCAATTTTATTGAAAAATTTAGGTAAACGAATTATTATTTTAATCGGCCTGGTGTATTTATCGTTTTTGTAAAATTACATGAAATTTACGTGAGAAATATGGATAAAAGATAAGAACTAGATGAATACATTAATGAAAATACGCAGGAGTTAAAATGAAACTAACTATATAATTTGCACAGATGGAACACATAGGACCAATAGAAGAGATTATAAATTATTAACAGTTACAGATCTGTAAATATTTTGCATTGATAAGCATTGATAAATATTAAGGTGTTTAATGAATAATGCAATAAGATATGTGACATTATGACATTTTACTCTTTGAATCTTGTATCAATTATTTTTATTATTTACTTTATAGACCCAACTAATCTAATAGTTTTAACCTTCCTAAGACCTTTAAAATACATTCTATTAATATATATATATATAACCAAATTGTAAAAAATAAGTTACTTAATTGTATTCGTTATTGTTTTAATATACATGCCAAAGTTAAATATCAATTTCAAAATTATTTTATTTATATGTTCTCTGTTTTAATATAAAAATATGTATTACTTCAGTTATAGCATAAAAGTAACGAAATATCATGTATACTTATATTTGACTTTGAGATTGTTACAGTTCTGATGTTATTTTGTTAAAATGTTCAGTGGCGCAGTAATTTAAACTTATTACTACTTTGTTAATTATTGAAAGTTAATGGAAATTAGATGTAATTAAATGCAATTTAAAAAACGTTAGTGAGTGAGTTCTTGAGATAGTTTGCATATATTTTAATATACAGACATTTATTACTTTAATTAATGTTATGTATCAAATACATGTGAGCATACGCCGTTTATTGGCCGTAAGTAGGTGGGATGCGGCCTCCTTTGAATATTCCAAGAAATAGAGTCCTAATTCAAGGGCAATTGAATGAGCTTCTGAACTGGCTTCTCGAATAAACCATAGTAAAATCCAGTAGTTTTATTATAAAAACCACCTGCCCACCCTCCATTCTCACATACATTTCCGATCTTATATTGAAAATACTGTGAAAACAAGTTTAAGTAACATATAGTTTTTAAATTAGACCTTTTACTCTATGTTGAAAGTTATTATTATGAGAGAAACATAATTAATATATTACATTGTGGTCGAATTTCGACCACAGGGTGATTACTAGTCTATATAAATTTTCAATCAAATATAAAATCTATTTTAAATCATTGTAGCTTAACCCTCGTATACATTCTTATGAAGAAAATGTAACATTAATTCTTACATATTTCCATCCTAGGGTCGTTTTGCAGCATTCGCAGTATATGTCAGCTACAGCATGTAGACCCGTCAGTAGGACCCGCTCTTCCGCTGGTCCACACCCAACATTGACTCTATAAAAACGAAATATAGAATAATTTTCTTGTTTTTATAAACAGGTCGCGGCACGTGAGTTATAATACTTACACGGAATTAAATAGGTAAGCTCGGCCTTGAGAACCCTGGAATGACTGAAACGAAACAGAAAAAATAAATCACCTCGTTAAACGAAATAATTAATTAGTATTATAAGCAGTTAAATGTACATTTATAACATATATTAGTGGATATTTATATGTTATTAATAATTTAATATATATGGTTTAATCTTCGTGAAATTTTAATTCACTTTTTTAATTTTCAATTCATTTTTTGCAGTTTGACTAAGAATGAATAATACAAGCTATCGAATGCTTCACTCCTTTTAAATGTTCCTTATATTAAAATTTATGATGTTATGAGTATGTATGTACAACACAGGGCTGCAAAAAAATTTTAAGAGCTGTTTAAGCTTTATGGCGTAATCTTTAAGTTTTTGGGTGCACTAAATCCGAAAATGACATCTTTTTTGTCAAGGACGACATGTTTCTTGGCAATTCTTTTAACTATGTTAAACGAGTTTAACTGTGTTAAGCGAGACTTGAAAAATATTATTTTATTTATCATTAACAATACATTTTTTTATCTAATATACGTTCACTAGCTCGAACTAAAATTTTTTTATTTTCAGTGAGGTTTCTCTTTTTTACATTTTCGCTTGTGGGAAGAAAAGCTTGAAATGCCTTTAGCATTATTTTGACTATTTGTTTATAGTTTGGGATTTTTTTTCGGTTTCAGCTTGCCAAAGTACATAGAAATCAGTTGTAAATACTTAAATAACAAGCTTTAACAACAGCTCAATATAACAGCTTTTTTTTGCAGACCTGTGAAATCTGCATATATTATTTCTGTAAAATTTATATTTGAATATGTTATTTTATGCTCGACTATTCATATAAAAGGCAATTTTGGAAATAAGTTCCAACTAAACGAAGAATAATTACTGAACCGGAATCTTTTTATGTAGAAAATATAGATGCCATATCAACATATCCAAAATATATCACTAAAAATATTTTTAACAAAAAAATTGAACCGACTTCGACTTCAAAAAATAAATAAGGAATTCACTAAAAAGTAAAAAATAATCAAACTTAGATTTTTAACACAAAAAAAACATTTTAAAATAAAATATGTACATAACAATCGTAATAACTAAATAAAAATTAACAAAAATCTTATTTAACCTATCTACTACACGCATTTTATATTCTATTGTATACACACATTTTAACTTAATACCTACCCTAAAGCTATTTATCTATTTACAATATTATTTTAACTACTACCAACTGATTACTTTGAAGTCAGTACCGAGCCCAAACAATCCAAAAATAATATAATTTTGTGACATTACACAATATTAAATTACAAACAAAACAAATCTAATTTGTAGCTCCAATTTTATTTTATTTTAAAATGTTTTTCTTCTGTTAAAAATATAAATTTGATTATTTTTAAATTTTTAGTGAGTTCCTTATTTATTTTTTAAGTCGGTTCAACTTTTTGTTAAAAATAGTTAATTTTTCTCTTTTTATTGTTAAATATTTACTCAAGAAATTACACAGTTATTTTATTTAATATTACAATGGGTAGGTCAAGTAAAGGTGCAAAGAAACAATGATTGATGTCCTACCTATGTCCGCTACCTAGCCTAGGTGATTTGACAAATGCTCTAACTAACTTAGAACAACAACGTTTGGGAGTTAAACACTCTAACCATTACACCATAAAAGCAGTTGTTTGCAATATTTCTACGAAGTCTTATATGCTATAGTTAGTGCTTAAAAAGCAACCTGAATGACTTTTACTCTGAAATTGAGGAAATTGACCTTGACTTGAAATTGAAATTTGAGGTTTTTGCTCGATTTGCCCCTTCCCCATCATATCCTGACTTGGTTCCAATGGGACCACATAGGAAGTGCACTCCTTCGGAGATATCGGCGAGCATATATTAAAGAAAATATATCATATATAATATCAGCCGAACATAGAACCTCCTCCTTTTTTGAAGTCTGTTAAAAATATGAGCAGATTATTAGTGCAATGGTTCCAACTTCACATACACATAAAATAAAGATATAAATAAAGACTCCACATAAAATAGTAAAAGAATTAAAAGTACCTCTACATAAATCAAAGCGTATGTTGATTTATATGAAATTAAAATAAACCAGCAGTAAATAGAAAGAGAGAGCGATATATCGTAAACACATTCCTGCAAAGGTTCTATAAACAAAATTGAAGCCATAAAAACCCGTCTATTTTTATTCGAATTTAGTCAATTTGTGTATTTTATTGTGATTAGTCTGTTGTTAGCGCACGGCAGGTAATGGCTAACTCGTTAAAAAACGTCACCAGTTTGTTATCTCCCAAATTCTTGTCACCACTTATTTCGCCGAAACCTTTATTGCGAACTCCAAATGGCGAAAAAAATACATACTGTAATAAAGAAAATGTAGGGTAGGTGCTAGCATTTTAATTTTTGTGATATTGTTATTATTAAATTGTGTTTATGCTTTTTTAAATTACAAATTGTATCATGTATAGTATATATTTTAAATATAAATTATTATTTAAATATAATTTTCTAAATTTTAAATAATGGATTGGGGAAAGAGTTTTTTTATCGCTTTGACAGTAGAGAGTCCAATTAAAGGTTTGGTCAGATTCATAGAGTATATATATATAGGTTTTTAGTTAAATAGGCGAAACCGAGAAAATGTTTTGCGTGGTCCAACCATTGCTGGCTCTGAGACTACTTTTTTGATTGGTTCATTTGAATTTCCCTACAAAGGCATTTGATTGGCTCATTTTGCAATTGTTTGTTCCTATGGTTTGTTTATGACGCCATTTCTTTGTGTCTGACATTGAGTGCGATAAGCATTTTTGTGCCCTAATAATAATCATTATTTGATAATAATGTATCTTTATTCTCAAAAGTGTTGTGTATCCAGTATATGTGCAGAATTAAAAAATCAGACGTAGTTTTCCTTGGAAGAAGCAACCCAAGTTGGCTGGGTTAAGGATGTGTGTGGGGCTTACCATTCCTTTTATCTGGTACGTATACAATTATTTATATAGAGCATTGGTATTCAAATATATTGTTATTTACAGGAATACAACAGAAGAAATAATGAAAATATTAGCTTCACTTTAGAACCAAAATGTGTCCAAATTGGGCGATGGTTAAATTACATTGAATATAAATATGATTATACTACATGAAAAGTTTTTGTTACACTTTAAAAGTTGTTTGTGAAGTGCCATGAATTAAAAACATAATTATTTTGAGGAGGTTCATTTACTTGAAACAAATGTATATTAGTTAAGATACTTAATTTGTAGACCAAGATGATATTGATTTTATAGACAAGAGATTATCTCATGATTGTTTTATTGTATTGTTAATAGATTCTTAAGCTGTCTCTTAACTCGCCTTTAGCATAATAAGAGCACAGCAGTAATTTTGATATATACCATACATTTTAATTTTTCGTTGCTGTTCTTTAAAGCATTACTTTTTTGATATGTTTGTTTAATTCTGATATATATCATACAATTTCCACAACAACATTGTAAAAATAATTATAACCTGGCTCAATACATTGTGTTGAACGTAAAAAAAAACGAAAGTTAAATATTAACAGACACAGGCTTTCAGCTGTGCTGCTCTGCTTTCGGTATGAGGGAATACAAAGATAGACACTTTAATACATCTTATTTAAATTGATAGCACTAAAAAACTAAAAAGTTGTTATATTTATGACGTATTTAGTTTTTTTTATTTATATACTTTATATGTATTCATTATAAACATCATATTTTATCTTTTTGATATTATTGCGACATAATTATTCATATAAGTTTGGGAAAAACTGTGTAGTTAAGATTGGGAATAGAATTGTTATTATTTTTAACCTAATGGTGAGGTGGGGAGTATGTTGCGACGCAAATTTCTTATGAATGGTTGGGACAGCCATATAAAATGTAAGTTACGCTATTTGTAGACAGACGTGTTCAACAAGGATGATTCCCATTAGCTCGTTGTCCAGTGTTTCGGATAACGAGGGTTCAGGTACCGAGGCTAGACGAAACATGTCGGATGTTAGACCTGCTAGAGGACTCTTTATGGCGCCTAACCCTAAATATCAAGAAGACCCGAAATCGTGGAATTTTTGGGTCCGAAACGCATATGTTTTATCAGCGTGAAAAGTTCCTGCTGGAAGAGTGTTTCCCACCCAGATATTCTCAGCGAATCGGGGTACAAAAAAGGGTTTCTTGGACCAGCCTTGTCTACCACCACCAAGAACCCGATGGAGGAGCTTCAGCGATAAAACACCGTGCATCCACAACGAGAACACCTTTTTGCACACCACAATCCTTTTTGTTGGATAGATCCTTTCAAGTAAAGATCATACACTCTCCAGTCCTAAATCAGTCAAAGCAGGAGTCCCCCAAGGTTCCTCATTAGCCTCAGCATTATTCAACCTCTTCATGTCAGACATTCCAATGAAGAAAGATATGGAAACCGCCCAATACGCGGATGACACAGCTTTCTTCACCAGTTCCCGTTCTGTAAATGCCGCTCAGAGAAAACTTCAAATTCAATTAAATGCCATAGTCCAATGGTTAAATTTCTGGAGGTTGCAAATCAACCTTCAAAAAAACCCAGGCCATACTCTTTCACAATCAGAGAGACATCCGCGCCTACCAGCTGAGAGTGGAAAAAGTCTCAATCCCGTGGCGACAAAAAGCCACATATCTCGGCCTCATCTTTGACCGTAGATTCCTATGGTCATCACAGATAAATTAAGCAATCTCCAAAGGCTACGGTGTCGTCGCAGTGCTTAACCCTCTCATCTGCAGAAAAAGTAAATTGTCTCCGATGGTTAAAGTTTTGCTTTACAAGCTGCTTATCAGACCTGTCATATTATATGGATCTAACACTTGGTATCGGTTTATCAGGCTGGAACTAGTGGAAAAGCTTCAGTTGCCAATCAGGTAACCCCGAAGACTATTCCCCCAAAAGCGGTTCTTCATGCCGCCAAAGGTTCTCATACCCCAAAATAAAGCGCCTTCACGGGCAATCCCCCTTATAAATTTTTCAGGATTCATTTTTTGGAAACCTTTTCAGCTGGTAAATCAGGCATAAAAAAAACAAAAAAAAATAGAACACAGTATGACAGTAACTTGCATAAACACGGAGGGAAAGAGTTGGAAAATGAGAAGAATAAAGTATTGCTGAGAAAGTATTGAATTGTTTGCAGAAGAAGTTATTGAATTGTTCGAGGAAGATATTGAAATGATTGAAGAAGAAACAATTGAAATGAGTATTAATTCCTGTCTACATTAGCCAATCTACACTTTTCGTTAATAGTAAGTACATGCGATTTGAATCATAATCCTTTTCCCATGACGTATTAATTAATATCTTTTAAATGTATATATGTATTCTTTATTATCAATTAAATAACTCGTCTTTGGGTATTAATTTACTCAAAGAAGAGAGAAAACAAATTGTATTTAATTTACAACCTTGTTTTCTCTCCCGCATCTCAACAGATATTTTATAATATTTGTATTTATATAGAATTTTATTTTAATAAATTATTTTCAAAAATTACATTTAGGCTTTATTTGAAATTTAATTCGTCGGTAGAATGTGATGTCAGAGGTTGAAATCGTATGAAATCTTCAATCAATGAAATGCTTTTCTAATAAAATATTTTCTTTACAGGTGCCTGTCATTGTAATACTTAAACTAACCAATGAAATGTAGTGAAATTATGTCCTCAGCTTTCCTGCTGAGACCACGCAAGACAATTCTGACATTATTTTTATTAAGTTAACACTCTATATATTACTCTATGGTCAAATTCGACCAACTCAACGACAATGACAATGATCAAACCAATTTTGACATTGGCATTCATTCATTACCGTAAACACCACACAATTTTCGATGAGCCCGCGCAGTATTTTTCCTTATTCAGAAATAAAAATGCAAAATATGATAAATACGATCTTCTGGAATCACCATTTTCAAGGAGTAATAAGTTTTAATATATCTCATATATCACAATTTTATAGATACAGTATGGTTTAAGTTATCTATTAACATCATTAGTATATTAGGCAAGACTGATATTTTTTTTTCAACCTTATATGACAGATAGAAGACAGATTTTACTATTTTGTCTACTCGAGAGGCACTTTTGGCTTCCATCATTGACTATCGTTTTCACCGCGGAGCTGCTGGTTATCTATATGGCCCTATCTGCCTTGGAAGAATCACAGATTAGCGAATCGACACTAATAGTATCGGATTCTATGAGTTCCTTAGAGAGCCTAAGTTCGGTAAGGACAATCCACCCTCTGGTCATATCCATCAGAGAGATACAGACAAAGCTACAATTTAGAGATGTAAGAATAACATACTTTTGGGTCCCCTCCCATAAGAATATCTGGTAATGAAAGAGCCGACCACCTGGCAAGTAGGGAAGAGGAGTCAATCAGGTTAAATGAACTGTTCAGCAAAAAAGATGCCATAGTTTATATGAAGGGCTTAAATAGGCAAATGACCCAATTAGAATGGGACCTTCTCATAAAAATATCTTCTCATATCAATCTATATATTATAATAACATCAGGAGACATAAGTCAAGCATCCTTGGACGACTACGAATTGAGCACTGTAGATTGACACATGAATATTTGCTGAAGGGACAAAGCCCACACTTATGCGATTTGTGCCAGATTCAACTTAGCATCAGACACTTCCTATTGGACTGTTAAAAGCATGAGGATCTAAGGAGACAACTGAAGATGCCGATAATAATGGAGCAATTGGCCCAACCTGAGCAGCTGAATCTGCTGATCGGTTACCTAAAGACCGCAAACATATTTCAACACTTGTAACAATCATTTATTATTATGTAGTTGATATATTTTATAGTGTATATATTACATTATTTATAATTTGTTATGCAATATTGTATATTGTTGATGTTTTTATAGCACCTAATGTTTCATAACGCATTGTAACTCACCCTAAATAGCCCAAGAGGCTGATGGGTTTAAACAAATAAATAAATTTTGCAATTTTGTTCTATTTTAAGTTATCTTTAAGTAATAAACGCATATACACAGTACTGTATTAATTTGAAATAACAACATATCATTGTTTATGTTGAATTTTTAGCAAACGTGGGGCGGTTAGAAAATTAGAATTTGTCTCGGGCGAAGACAGATTTTTAAAAGTTCCCATTACGTTTCGTAAAGCTTTTGAATCGAAATTAGATAACAACGGAAATATCAAAGAAGATTCGAGCTATGGTCGTAGTATCGAATTAAACACTCCGAATAAACGGGTTTTATTTGAGAGTGGCTTAGAAAAGCTGAAAAAAAGTACCACGGTTTTGGGTAGAGGTACTTTCGGTACTGTTTTTCGAGGAACATATAAAGGTAACTAATATTAGAGCATATATAGAAATCAACACAGTGGCTGAAAAGTATTCGATCCAAGTCGAGTAAATATTGTTCATTATTTCCTTCACGTACTATCAATTCAACATATTTTCTTTTAGTATAATCAAGATATGTGCTTAATCATTAATAATATTATTTAAATAGTATAATTTTTGTCATTGTTTTTAATTTTGGACCTTTGAGAACAGGCGTACAAATGAAATACATTCATTATGTCAAAAAGGTACCAGAATTTGGTTAATAAAATATAAGATGTTTCTTATTTATCTAAAGTTATTAAATCGCCTTCAAAATAGACTCCCCTTCGATATTAAAAAAATTATGCCAACATAATTGTTAACATATGTTTAAATATTTCCGGAACTGACTCTTGAATACTCTTTTATCTCTATCACCTGAAAACGGGTGCTTTAGAGTGGTACTTTGAGTGTTGAAAAAATAAAGAAGTAGGCTGGAACCATATTAGGTGGAAATATTTTTTTTGGTGGAGTCCGTTGAGTTTTTGGTTGAAGAACTTGTAACAATCTAAAATTATAAACACCAAGCGGATATATAGAGGACAGTTGTGCCAATTTTTTAAAAAGAATTTTGACATTCCGTTTAGGCGGACACAGACATATGGCTTTAGAATTAATAAAAAAGACTAAAGTAATGACAACTGAGGAGAGCAAAACGGAAAAGAGGAAATATTAGGATGAAAACTAGAATAACGGCTATCTGATCTGGTAAATGCAAGGTTTAATTAAGGCATATGTTTATAACCGAGAGCGTATTATAAATAGTTATTCGATTAAGATGTGTTAATCAGTACACCGTTGAAGACAAATGGGGAATATAATCGTTTAGATATGCCTGTTGAATGAATCGCGAATGAATTTTTTTTCAGATTTCTATGGCAAAATCGACCTTTTATATAAAAGACGTAATGAGCGAAAGCTTCAAAAATCGTGGATAAAAATAAGAGACAGCGATATGAACAGTTGGGAGTCTAACATTGTCCAAGGTTAGAATGGTTGCGGCCAATTCACAACAGTGGCGACATTTTATGAAGAAGTCATGCAGAATCATGATGACGACATAATTTACTTTAAGCTACCGATACCGAAGAGTTATAAATTCACATAAGGGGTGAAACGATATCAGAGGGTAATGAATTGAAACAAAATTTAGTTGGCCCCAATTAATTTTAGATGGAAAAGGTGAGATAAATCTTGGGTGTATTAAAAACAATTGTTTATTTAATCCAAAATTCTTGCTTATATTATTTGAATTGAGATGTAACACTTTTAACTGTTAAGCTATGGAAGTTCGAGATTAGTTTAAAAATATCTGGACCCTTATTATACTATGTTCATTCTTTATTTTGTCATTTACAGTCGATTACTTTTCAGCTAATTTGTTACATATAGTCTATCCATAGTTTTTTTGTACATACGTCATCAACATGTTTAATGTATTGCCTGTCGCAATTTATAAATTCATTTTAGAATCAGACAATATTTTCCTTCTCATTTTATTCTAGTTAAAAAGTGACACAATGCTGTCTGACAAGTGTAACGTGTCTCAAAGTCGTCTGGTTGTCAAACGTACGCAAAATTATTCAAAACAATAGTGATAAGAGGTTATAAACCGGCAAACGTTATTTTAATGCTCTGCTTGTTTTGATAAATTTCAAAGCGCTGGTTATGAACGAGTTAATGGGGGCTCTTGGCAGTAAAATTCGTTAGAGAGATAAGCATTTTTACCGTTAAATATTAATTTGCTGCGATTTTTATTGAAAATCTTTTTTAGCGTGTTGCAGTTGCACTGAATATGGACATGATCTCAAAAAATTAAAAATCATCAATCAAAAATTCTATGCTTTCAATAATACGAAAAATCTTTAATTCGCCGAAAAAAAAACCGTCCTCATACGAAGCGACTGACGAATCAAGATTAGATGTTACCTCTATCAGAGATTAAATATATGAAATGTATAAAAGCAGTAAATAGTATTTTAATACAATTATTTCGAAAGAAACCGTTGATTTGAAAAGTATCGAAGAGGTCAAATGGAACTTCCGGATATTGTTTTTAAAAGAATACTTCAGAATTTTTGAAAGCATATAATGACGGAAGACTTATTTCAATTTATGTATAGATATGTTTAGATGAGACATAGATATTTTCTGAAATGCTGTGATTAAATTAGCAGAATAAACTAAACAGAAATACAGTGATATCAAAATGGTTTTGCAAGGAATCACTGTACCGAAGGACATAATAACTAAGCGTAAAATTTAAATATGCTCTATAATGAAAGTAAAATATATTACTTTTGTTAATATATACAATTGTTAATTAGGTGATTAGGCCTCCAGGGGATACAACTACAAACGCGCCTAGAACTGTAACTCTAACCTACAATTTATTATAACGGTGTACTTAATTGTAGTTTTAAGTCCTTTCATACTATATGTATTACCATAATATTAAAATAAATTATATTTGATAACAGTATTTTAGTTTAATTATTTTATTTAGATTAGAATTTTCTTGTATGTCAAAGCCAAACTGCACTAAAACTCAGAGTTGATACGGTAACAAATCGCCTTTTTGACATCACAAATTTAGATGACGTATGTACCAAATAATTTTGCATAGATTATATAAGTAATTTTTTATTTTAGGTGAAAAAGTTGCTGTAAAAATAGTTACTAAAGAAACCACAAATAATGAAAGCAATGCACTGGTTTTAAATCACCGCAACATTGTAAAGACGTTGGATATAATCGAGAATGCGGAATTCACCACTTACAATCTAATTATCATGGAGTATATTCCAAATTGTATGAATTTACAGGAGTTTTTGGATAACTTTAAGGAAAAAAACGACAAAAAAATCTTGAAAAAGTGCGCAATTGATGTCACGACAGGATTAGATTACTGTCATAGGCTTGGAATTTTACACTTGGACTTGAAACCAAAAAATATTCTTATGGATAGTAGTAACTGCTTTAAAATATGCGATTTTGGAAATTCAATAAAAATTGCTCGCAGCATAGAAAATTTTAAATATAACGTAAGATATTGTTAACTCCATGAAAATAATAAATAATTATTAAAAGTAAAAGTTTATGGAAAATATTGGGCGAATAATATATAGTAATTGAGAAGTGTCTGATGCGATATGATGGGTTGGCAAAAAGGCACATTTTGTTTTTTTTTTCACATTCACAACCAAATTTATTCGTATCGTTTTGATCGATTACCTTTTGCCATTTCTCTGGTCATATCATAAATTCGTTACTGTAGAATTTCTGAGATTTCTGTACAAAAAACTGAATCAAGTGACTTTCGAAGCTAGCTAGTCTCTTTTGAAGCTATTGATTAAGACAGTTTTAGAGACTAGAATAAATTGTTTTCGAACGGCGTTTACAGTGGACGCATCAGCCAATATATTTCAATTTCTGCAAAGTCGTTAAAGATGTGTGCGGTTAGGGGTGTTGGCCATCGAAAAAAACATCGATGTCTTTAAGAAAAAATAAAAATAGTGAAATATTAGCCCAAAAAGATATATTTTTCATGGACCTTTAAAATTCACCAAACCTTTAAAATTAAGTATCAATTTCAAAGGTTTATTAAAAATTATATTTAATTTATTTTGAGAAATATCAAAAAGTATCGGCTAAAATAATATCGATATATTTTCTAAAAAATATCGGCCAAAAATATCGATTTTTTTTTCGAGAATGCTTTTTCCCATTTTTTAAATCACCCGCTTCAATCGCATTAATTGCGGACATTAGAGAATTGTTTCAAATTGTTTTGTATCGAAAAAACAATCAAACCCTAAATTGCTTTTTCCATAATCAATAAGTACATCAATATTATTTCATAGTCCTTATGTAAGAGTATATTTAGTAATTACTTTACATATTATAGAAAAAATTCCGATTTATTTAATTGTTGAATTTAATACTTAATTTTTAAAAGAACAGAATATTTTATATTATCAGATAAAATGGCATTGGCAAATTTATATTGAGCTGATATTCTTACGTCACTTGATAATTGATTGGCTTTTAGATAATACTACTAAAATAAGATTTAACAGTATGTTTCGAGTATGTTTCTTGAATTCGAAATATGACCAGAAATCACACATAAAATTTGGTGAACTGAACACAGAAGCCGTTATAGTCTTCTTTTGTTTTAAAAATCTTTTGTTCAGTTCTAATTGCCTTCAACTTGGTGTGTCCTAAATATAATTTCTTGATAACTTAATAATAAAAATAGCATAGAAGTTATGTCGCCAATAAAAAGTTTAATAATTTTATGGCGTTCAATATATCTAAAGTCTCTAAATTCTAACTTTCTCTTAAAATACATTAGTGAATAATGAATAAGTCATCTCAATTCAGTTCCATTTTTCATTTGTATGAAGTATACAAAATTATATTTCTCGGGTAAATACAATAAGACATTAGAATATAATAAGAAATTTATAATATTTTTTATTAATTACATCTTACAAAAGATATACTTGTATAATCTTAATTTACAAAATAGTTTATTACTACTGCTTTGTTGTGTTTGCATTAAAACAAACAAGGCGAGCACAGGATTAATATATCAGTCATCAGTCTACTATTTCCCAAATCCTTATAGTATGAATAACTTTTTCTGGTGATAAAATTACTGCTACAGCAAAAGTTTAATATATTATTCAATTGTTGTTGGTTTGTTGCGGGTTATAATGAAAATATAAGTCAGGTCAGTCCAAAATGGGTTTTATAATACATGTTTTGTCAAATTTTAAGTTGATTTAACTGTACATTGGATCTAAAAAAACGGAAGTTAAAGTTGTAGTTAAAAATAAGTTTATTTTTCAGCATAATTTCCTTCAACTTCAATATACTATTGCAACGATTATCCAATTTTGGTATCCCATCTAATTAGTGGCTTTCCGATAGACAGTTATTATATCCTGTTTTGACAAAAAATACTTAAAAAATCCTTTTTGAAATGTGAGATGAGCCGAATGTGTTTTGTTTCACTCTTAGTGATTTTGGCATTTTGTTGCATTCTTTGAATTTGCAAATTAAATTTAATATAATCATTTAATTTTGGTTTTATTGTTATGGAAATATAATGTTAAACTTATCATGGAAAATTATTTAGAATTGTTTTTGCAGTGGCTTGTCTCATATAATATTGAAATATTTTAATTACAATAAAATATACGATGGTAATTTGAAAAGTTCAAGCCTAATAACTGACAAAACACTTTAGAAGATCTTTAGATACAAAATTATAAAATATTTCTATATAATCTGCCTCGATATCAAAACATTTGATCCATTGTTTCTCTAATATCAGTATTCGGAAGTGAGAGTATGGAAGGCTGTGATAATATTCATCTACGGCTTTCTCAATTTTTTTTTCCGGTTTAAGAACGGATGAAAGTCTGTAAATTTAAAATAAAGTTGGCTTTATTTTATTATTATTTGTTTCCTTAGGGGTTAATCCATTTAAAATGAATTTTAAGATTTTTTTATATTACCCTCGTATGACATTGTTCCTTCCACAAGTCACTTTTTAATTTAGCGCAGTTTAATAATGTATCAGTATACTGAACTTTGTGTTGTTTCAATAGATAATGTCATTTACTTTTAGGGAACAATAATATATACAGCGCCAGAAATTTTATTAGGTAATGACCCGTCCAAGAAAAGTGATATTTATTCGTTAGGGGTGATATTTTGGCAAATAAAATACAGAAAAGCACCTTACGCAGCATTCGACAGTAAAGAAAGCATTATTTATAACGTAAAAACATGCATGACTGGTTTTCTTTTATTCATCAGCTCATTTTAGGTGGCAAAATATAACACGAGGCCGACGTATAATGAAAATAGTTCAGAACTGTTTACAAATATATTTACGAAGTGTTGGAACGCAGATCCCAATTTAAGGCCAAACACCGCCGACATCCTGAAGGATTTAGAATGCGTCCAGCTGTAATAGTTTTCTTTTTGTTGTTATTATTTATCATAAGTATGTTCTTTATGTTATATTGTTTTTCTTATGCATTTTATTTATTAACTATATTATTTTTATGTAAGTTATTTTTCGAATATATGTTTTTATGAGATTGTTTTTGCAAGGTATATAAGCAAAATATTTTAGTGGTGAATTTTTCATTGTTATTTAACGTAATATTTTAATGTAAAAAGCTAATGGTAAAACTATGTATGTAAATATACCTCTTATCAATTATTTTACTATTATCACCATGCATACGTTTTTTTAGAATCTATCAAAGCTTGGCTGTAAGCATTTACTTTAATATAGCGGTACATTCACTATTAATCTAAAAATTTGTATTTTATCATATATATAATATTTTATAACTATCAATTAGGGCATTTAGGGCAATTAGGGCATTTTTGTATAAAAAAGTTAATGTAAAAAATATTCAATATTTCAACTTGTTAAAATAATCAAGTTGTTATTTAGCTTTCCTATTATTTAACTTATGTTAGCGTTATTTGAATTATTATAAATTTTGCCTATTTCTTTTAATAATATAACCTTGTATATGCTGAATAATTTGTTTTGTGATATTCGTACTTACTTGAAGTTAATGTTGTTCGATTATCAACGAAATATATCGAATAAAACGGCCGATATAGTTTGATTCGGATGATCTTGGTGATGTGTTTTGTGAAGTATGAAGTATGAAAGAGTCTTACAGTGAAAAAATCTGTACATGATAATTTTGCGTGCGAAATGATAAAAACCTAAATATATCACTTAACGGATTCCCGATTCCTCAAGAAAAATCAGCCAAATACCTCGGACTATATCACGATGGTAGGTTAAACTGGAAACATTATTTTAGAGAAAAAGCAGAACAGATTAGACCCACGTTCAAGCAACTGTATTAGTTAGTCGGAAGATAATATCAACTTGACTTAAATTAAAGAGATTGGTCTATCAGTTAATCACAAAGCCAATTTGGGCCTATGGGATTCCGCTAAGAGATCAAATCAACTAGTAATCCATCGAACCCAAAACAAAATTCTATGATTAATTACCAATGCTTATCGCTACGTAACCAATAAAGAGCTGCACGATGACATCGAAATCAAATGTATACACGAAGTGATCCAAGATTTCGCCTTAAAACATGAAATAAGGTTGAAAGATCACATCGAGCAATAGAGCTGCTGACCATACAGACAATTGAAGCGAAACAAACCAACCAAACGACACGAACTTGTTTAGTGTATAAGGGTATTCTTAACTTTAACTGAAGTAGATTAGTTTTATTTTAATTTGGGAAATACATACTGATATATTAATCCTGTACACATCTTGCTTGTATATTAGTTCAAGTACAACAGAACAGTAGTAATACATTAATTTGTAAATTAAGATTGTATTAAGCATATCCAATGTAAGATATAATTAATAAAAGAAATAGTGAATATATAGTGAATATATATATATATATATATATATATATATATATATATATATTATATATATATATTTTTAAATATATAAATTTACGAACTCATCTAGTGAGGAGTAGCACAGATGAAAGTAAGACATGAAGATGGCGGATGAGATTCTGCCAAAATGTCGTCAAAATAGTGTACATAATTTTTAGCTAATTATATCTTACTGAAAATATAATTTAATAAAACAAATTAACGAAATTACGACTAAAACAAATTAAAACTTAACAAAACCAACAACTGGAAAATTAATAAACAATCTGTAATGCCTACAACAATAAAAGCTAAAAAGTAGCTAAAAACTAAAATTTAATTTTTTATTATGAGTTAAAATTAAAATCTGTGATAAAGTTTTGCGTGAGATGTACGGGGGCGGTCCGATAAGTGTCACTATGGCGAGGCGTCTCTGCGGATTTTAGAACAATGAAAAAAAATACAATATTGGTCGTTGATTCGATTCTTGTAGTTGCAAGGGATCAAAGCCCCGAAAACGGTTACCACGGACGATAACATGATCTCGTATCAGCAGACTGCCGATTGTAAGTGCGCGAAATAGCTGGGATAAATCATAATGATGGATAATGATGCACCCTAAAAGAACTGGCCCATGGGTCATATCCTGCATGAAATTTTGGGTGCCGCGCTTCAGAGCAGTGGTTGACGCTGTTTAAGCGCAATCCGAAGGAGTTGCTACGTCATTTCGTGACCGTCGACGAATAGATGGATCCACTAGTACATAACAGAGATCAAGGAATAGTCGAAACAATGGACTTTACCTGGTGAACATGCTCTGAAGAAGAAGAAGATTGTCCTAACGCCCGGAAAGGTGATAGCCACAGTTTTCACTCTTTTCGGACTCAGAAAGTCACAAGACTATATTATGCCAAATTATTGGGCCGATTGGAAACCGAATTGCAGAAAAAATCGTCCTCATTTGGCGAAGAAAAAATGCTTTTCCACCATAACAATGCCCCGGCTCACACCTCACCACCTGCCACGGCCAAAATGGTTGAAGTGGGCTACGAACTGTCCCATTCACTGTATTCTCCAGATTTGGTCTCCCGTGGCTTATTTTTGTTTCCGAACTTCCGAAATTTTTTTATTTTTGTTTGAGAATTGTGTTTGTGTTCCTCTGTGTTTTGTGCATAAATACCTAATAAAAATTAAACATATACCTAATCACAGAAAAAAAACTAATTCATGACATAATTAAAAATGATCGCACAATAACTACTAGAGCTTTTTTAAATATAGTAAATGCTTTATTTATTATTGAACGGAAATATTATTGCCATAAAAACAGTACACAGTATACTTTTGAGTATTTTGCTATTTGTCAGTCACAGTTTTAATCTTTTTACCCTATTATATTAACAATCTTGAAAAATAACGTTCCAAAATGCTGCTATATTAATATACAATGCATTGTTATATACAAGCAAACTACCAAAAAAATCATAAAACTATATATATTACATATAAATCTACGTGAGCATAAAATGGGTACATTTTTGTCAGCGTTGAGGCTAGGACGACAGAGCTAGAACGTTAAAAATCAATCGAATGAAACTAGTAGAATCAAAAATAGTAACTAAAAATACACGACTAAAATAGTTGATAGTAAATAGAAACAAAATCAGTCCGACCGAAAATAGCGACTGAAAACAGTTACTGGCAAAAGGTAGTAAAACCAGTCGAACCAAAAATAGCGACTGAAACAGTCGATAGTAAAAAGTAGTCAATTAATAAACAGTCAATAGTCGATTTCAGTCGATAGTTACCAACACTATATTTAATGTATTGCCTGTCGCAATTTGTAAATACGTTTTAGAATCAGACAATGTTTTCCTTCTCATTTTATTCCAGTTAAAAAGAGATACAATGTTGTCTGATACGTTCGAACACATAAATGAATGAGCCTGCAAAAGTCGTTCGGTCGTCAAATGTTTCAAAATATCAGTTATAATATAACAACTAGAGGTTATAAACTGGCAAACGTTGTTTTAACATTTTGCTTGTTTTGTTTATTATTACCTTGATAGAAAATGACGAAGCCAGACAGACCAGATTGCGTCTTTAATCAGTTACTTCGGACAGGAACCAAATAATGGAGGCCCCCATCTTGACAGTAAAATGCGTTAGGAAGGTAAACATTTTTACTGTTAAATATTAAGTGGCAACGGTTTTTATTGAAAGTATTTTTTAGCGTGTTGCAGCTGCACTGAATATTAGTATTGGCACGGTTATTATAATATCTCTAAAAATTAAAAATATAATCTTGGATTCATTGAAAAGAAGCGGTCCTCACACAAAGCGGGTGACGAATCGAGATCAGCTTGATGTTAGCTCTATTAGAGATCAAATAGCGTTGGAATAGTAATTGATTAGGTATTCTTAGTCATAACATTTATTAATAATTCATTGCAGATATATTGTTCTTGCTCTTAGAATTGTTATGTTCGAATGGTTAGTAACACGTTTGGTTTGAATGAAATTGACAAAGATGAAATTGTGAACAAATATTAGATAGATTGGAAATTAACAGTTTAATTATTCACCTGAATTAAACTTTCTGAATGTGGGATTATTATTCAATACTGACAATATCCAAGACAGGGTGATGAAAGTGAAAAAAACTAAAGGTGAGTATATAATTAATATACAATAACTGTAGACAGTTGTATAGTAGAGTGTAAACGATTTATGTGCATAAATATGTGTGTTATTATTCAGAATTACACATGAGCATTAGTTTAGAATGAGGAGAGGATGAATACTAACTGTTTTGTATATATGGTAAAATACAATAGGGAGAAGTCAGTGATTAACTTTATTAAGAATGGTGTACACAGGTAGTAATAGAAGAAACAAAAAAAATACAGTCATATCAAAGTGACTTGACAAGGAAACACACCATCGAAGAACACAGGAACTAAACGTAAAAAGGTAAATATGCTCTCTAACGAAAGTAAAATACATTACTTGGATATACAATTGTTAATTAGGTGGATTAGGCCTCCAGGGCTACCACTACATAAAAAAGCGCTCCTAGAAAACTCTACTTCATGGGTGGCGTGGAAGAGTTCAATAAAACAGTAAATATAATAAAACAACTCTAACCTATAAACTATTGTGGTTGTATAATTAACTGTAGTTTAAGTCCTTCGTTAATATATGCATTAGATGTACTATAATTTTAAACTAAATTATATTTCATAATATTTTTGGTTCATTATTTTATTTTGATTAGAATTTTGTTATAGGTCAAAGAAAAAAAAAACTAAAACTCAGAGTTAATGCGGCAACATTGCACCGGTTTAAAACATTATAAACTGAGATGACGTGGACACATAGTAACTTTGGATCGACTATATATACCTATACAATGTCTAAAAATAATCTCAAGCGTATTACGTGTTGTATATATAATCGAATTATCATTCCATTATTTAAAACGAATTTTTCGATTATATCGGCTATTAAATTATATTGATTATGCCCAAATTTACACCGCTGTTAGCATTGCTTACCCAATGGTTAATGTGAATCGTGAGCTACGCACCTCAGCCATGGATTTCGCCCGATAAACATCCCGCGATGAAGAATTAATTTGTTTGCAATTTGTAAGACTTACCAACTGGCGAGAAACTAGAACGTCGAGAACTGGCGAAATAAATGAATAATTTGCTCTTACACACATTTTCCCAAACCGTTATTATTATTAATTTTATTATGATAATATAATTCCATCATATACTGTCAATTCATGAATAGGATAATAATTGTACACAATATAATTAAACCTTTATTACAGGTTCTGCTAAATTAAAATTTCAGCTAATACCTCTGAGTGGCGTTGAGAAATATTTTTGTTTGTATGTTATGATTCTAGAATAAGTTATTGCATCCTAAAAAGTAATAATTTTGGTGTGGATATTGGATTGGTGGGTTTTATTTATTTTTTAGATTGGAGAAATTTGCAGATGGTATAGAAGCATATACAGATTTAGATGAAGAAAGTTAATTTAAAGTATGATGAATAACAACAGTTTGAAGGCCAAACTGAATCAAATCATCACATTAGATATACCCAAAGAATTAAGCGTAAAGTATTTGTATATTTTATGACTATGCCAGGTAGACAGCGACATCTATTGGCAAAATAGGAAGTATTAATACAACCTAACCTAATTCTTAACATTTCTCTAAATAAAATACTAGCTCTCCATTTAATTATTTAATGTATTCCAATACTAATTATGTAACGCTCAAAATTTCTTCACTAATTACTAAAACCCATATTGACGCTGGTTTGGAATGATGAAGAAGTGCGAAAATGGATCGATGATTGAATCGCCATTGCCAGAAAGATGCGAAAAAGTTAAAGAAAGTCATATTATATTATACTTATTCTAAATAAAAGCCTCATTTAAATGAGTAAATAACACAAGTCTGCAACAAAAAATCTGTTTGAGTATTGATGGTTGTATGTTGGATGCACCACTGATTTCTATGAAACGAAAATATGGAAACCTTTCCAGAACGTCAGAATTTTTTGGAAAATTCAAACTTATGATAAAAATTAGGAATTTTATTTCAAATTTTCTTGCTTTTTGTGTCCATGGGATAGCAGAGACCGAGCAAATCATTGAACCAAAAAGAGTTGGCAGCCAAGGGAGCTTAACGTTGATGATGGCGACATATTTAGTTAATCATAAAGATCTTAACTACAAACAAATCGTCAAAAGAATGCTAATTTCAAGCTTTAAGTTGCTAATGAGTCGTAACAGTATATTTTCTTCATTCCCACCTTGACTACTTCCCGGAAAATTTGGGAGGTGGTTTGAGTAAAGAGCAAGATGAACGATTTCACCAGGACACTAAAGAGATGGAGATACTAATGAAAATGCGGCAAAAATGTCCGAATGATATACTAATATTAGACGTTTCAGAGAGACCTTTCAGATTGTTCCTACAAGTGAAAATATACAAAGAGGAGTCTCTCTGAGACAACAAAAAGGTTTTACTGTGTGTTAGTGAAGGTATATTAATGAAAATGTAAATAAAATAAAATTTCTCAAGTTTATTATCTTTTGTTTTAATATAATTACTCGTTTATCATAGTTACTTCAATTATTAACAAACGTATCGTCCTATGACAAAAAGGGAGTCCTCAGTATTCAGTACGCCCAAAATTATAAATATTACGTCACAAAAACTAAACAGCTCTTATAATTTTTTTTTGTAAAATACTAATTGAAAGACTAGGAAAATCGTAGTTAAGTACTTCTGATCGAGCAAACTAAGGAAAAGTGTTAAAAGAGGCATCGTCCTTCCTACGTAAAATTTAAATGTCAGAATATGAAAGGAAGTATTGACTAGTCATCATGAAAATACATCTCGGCAAACAATAATGTAAATAAGTTTTTACAAAAGTCTCAAGTTTGTAAAAAACACCGTCAATATTTATTTACAGTCATTTTAAAAGTAAAATTAGCTAGCAGCATAGCAAAATAGCGGCAAAGCTCTCTTCGAACCGTAAATTATATTAATAAGATTCCATGTAATGACATTAAAATGCGACTTTCTGTAAATACATACTAATTGGTTTTATCTTCTGTTCTTACTTCGAAACGAGCATAACAATGAAACTAACAGAAAAATAAAACAGTCTCTGATGGTAAACGTAGCAATTGTCTGAAAAGTTTTGTCGAAGTAAATTCGTTTCCCTTGACCTGGACAAACAGAAACGGAAGTTGCCAAGTGAGAAGTCCAATTAGAATTGGCACAACTGCTATTTCTCGAAAAGACATCTCATGACCATAGCAAAATAAGTTTTAACTTTTCCTGAAGTCGCGTGTAAACTGGAAAAAACTAACAAAGGGTTTATTAAGTGAAATCGACGTATTTTTTAGATAAAAAATATTGGATGAAGAGAAATTCAATGTCAGAATTATAAAAATATGAATTATTGTATTATTATCAAAATGACTCGTTATTATAATTAGTATTTAGAATATTATGGTTAATCGAGTACTTACTTCGGATTTTGGTGAATTCTTATCTTTTTGACGAAAAATTTAAATGTCGCTAGACAGGTTAATTTAGTAGTTTTGCCCAAAAATTAAAATACTTATGAATAAAATATTTTTAACAAAAAAATTGAACCGACAAAAAATAAATAAGGAACAAAATAGGAATATAAATCAGAGAAAAAAAAACATTTTAAAATAAGATATGTCCAAAATAATCGCTGTAATAACTAAATAAAAATAAGCAAAAACCTTATTTAACTTATCTACTACAAATATTTTATATTCTACTATATACACACAATTTAGCTTAATACCTACCTAAACCTATTTATCAATTTACAATATTAGTTTAACTACTACTAACTGATCAGTTTGAAGTCTGATTATTTTAAAATTTTTAGTGAGTTCCTTATTTATTTTTTGAAGTCAGTTCAATTTTATTGTTAAAAATATTTTATTTTTCTGTTTTTAGTGTTAGATATTTACTGAATAAATTACGCAGTTATTTTATTTAATATTACAACGGGTAGGCCAAGTAAAGGTGCAGTTCGTATGAGGAAAAATAGGAATAAAGATACAATGATTGAAAATACGGAGCGCTTCAGGCCCCGGAGTCCGCTACCTAGCCTAGGTGATTTAACAAATGTTCTAACTAAACTAGAACAACAAAACATTATTGTCCGATTTTCCGTCACATCAGCTCACCAATATTCAAATCAAAAAATATTTGAAAACTTTGTACATCTCTCCCCTCCACCTATCAGATCCTGGCTTGGTTAGACATAGAACCTCCTCCTTTTTCGAAGTCAGTTAAAAAGTACCGATTCGCTCTACTTTTAGCGAGATACAAGTGATAAAATGCAAGTTTTATATTCTTTGTATTGTACATTTTTATCAGTTTGTGGGAAATTCGTTGTTTCTTTATATTGGTGCATATGTTAATTCTCAAAATAAAAATATTCTAAGGTGTGAAGGTTATAAATAGGGATACTATTGCCTAAACAGTGAATTTCATAGTTAACACGTTCGCTGTCGATCTGGGATCAAATGCTTACTATATAAGCCGACTACGTTTTTTTTATTACAAAAATAAAATATTCCTAATGCAGATTCGTCCAGTCTAGGTTTTAATACTTTCGGCACTGAGGTCAAATTATACTGCCGATGGACGCATAACGCGCGAGCGCGTGGCGAATGAAAATGGACAGAATCGGAAAATATATTGTTGATTAAAAGATATAATTTAATATACCATAACAGAATTATATATATAATGGGAATGAATCAATCACTAAAATAAGATAAACACATATTCAGCAGAAAAACGAGAAAAAAATAACTAATGTAAATGTTACTACAAACAAGCAAAATATCTATTCAAGTAAATTGAGAAGTCAATAGAAATATTTTTTTATAACATCTTTATTAGATACGCTTAGTACAATCTTAATTATTATTATTACAATTAATTTATTACTACTTTTCCTATGTGCTTGGATTAATTAACAAGCAAGACGAGTACGAGAAAATACATCAGTATGTATTCCTCAATTATAAAATTATAATTATTTATTAATTATTAACTTATAGCTATAGTTTACACTAACAATACACACTAAATGTTCACACAAGTTCGTATGGTTTTGTTCGTTTCAGTCTCCTGACATCCTGTGCGCTGTCCAGCAGTTGTATTGCTTCCACGTTAGAATGATTTAGTAATCTTCTTTCGTGTTTCAAGGCGAAATCCTGCACAACTTCGCAAATCCATTTGATTTCCAGGTCATCGTGCAGTTCTTCATTGCTTACATAGCGGTAGGCATTGGTAATCAATCGAAGAATCTTGTTTTGACAGCGCTGTATGACTAACTGATTTGAATATTTAGTGCAACCTCATATTTGCACCCCATAGGTCCAAATTGGCTTTATAATTGTATTATAGATCAACCTCTTTGATTTTAGATCAAGTTGGGCTAATGTGTTTTGATTTTTGTCTAACGTGATGCTTCCAATTTAGTCTACCGTCAAGATGGATTCCAAGGTATTTTGCTGATTCTGCTTGAGGAATCGGGTATCCATTGAGTGATATAATTAAGTTTTTATTATTTCGCCTTAATGCAAAATTAACGTGGACAGATTTGGAGCTATTAAGTTGAATTTTCCAATCTTTTGTCCATTTGTAGATTTTGTTGACTGCCACTTGCACTTTTTCTATTGCCCTAGGCAGAGATATATCTTTTGCCATAATAACTGTGTCATCAGCAAAGGTTCCAAGAAGTGTTTCTTTTGTTGTTGGAATGTCAGCAATAGAAATAAATGAATGACCATAAGCTAATTCAAATTTTCACTAAAACTCACAAATAAGCAAAAGCCCTATTCAGATAAATCATAAGAGGTCTGTTATGACTAATTTTTGCGCAGTATAAATAGTAACCAGGATATCCAGGACATGTACTGCATACATAAATAGTGCATTTTCTTATTTTTGCAAATAACAATTTTTATACTGCTTTCTCATTGCCTTTCCTGCTTTCTTCTCTTCTCGTATTTTTAAAACATGTTCGCAGATAACCGCTCTGGAAGTAGGTTAGGGTCCATTCTGACGTTTCCGGAAATTTCACGTTTATATCCTTAACTTTCTTTAGAACGTCTTGTCATTTGACCACAATTTGTGTTATTTACAGTTACTTGAAAGTCTTGATTTAATGAAAAAATAGAGTGAACCCGTGAACACTTTCGAGCAATGAATGCTTGTTAGCCATTGTGAAACGTTGGTATACCAGTGGTTCTACCAGAAAACATTGATGCTATGCGCGAAAGTCGGAGCCATCCTTAGGTATTAGTATGACAAGAATCGATAAGATAAGTGCATAAACATTTAGCTGTGAAAATATTTGTTTACGTTGGATTCCACATCATTCCAGAACACCAATTTGGGTTTCGCAATAAGCATGGAATAATTGAACAAATGCATGGACTTGTTAACAAAATAAGTATTCACTTAAACGTCAAAAGATTATTGCCATTTGGGCAGATTGTGGAATTACTAAGAGTAATAATAAAAGTCCCGAAAGAAGAGCTAAATTCGAGAAAAGTGATCACTGTGCGAAGCACTTCGAAACAAATGCCTGCTTCTACGAAATAAATAGACATGCAACAATCGTGCCGTTAGAGCAACATATGTTGGTGAATTCTGAATAGTACACAACTATTTTTTCACTAGCTTCAAGTGTTTTGTGAAATACGAAGAACGAAGGATCATTCTTCATCAATATAAGCTATCGCCTGAAACAACCTGATGGGTAAGGAGATAATTCAAAGGTTCAGGGTACGGTTCAATAATAGGAGCTTGACCGTCACTACAACACATTTCTAAGTGTTCGTTTTTCCATTTAGAATCGGGACTCCAAATACAAAGTAACCGATTTCATGATGACTCTCTATAATATATGACTCTCTGTAATATATATATATATATATATATATATATATTAATATATTAACGTGGGCTCCGAACCATCTTGCTTACACACTTATCAGCCTGGTTTCTGGTGTGACTAGGATCAATTTCCTTGTTGGATTTTGCATTCTTGCCGAGGACAATCACGAATATTAAACAATCACAAACATACATTTTACGATCATGCCCCAGGATTCGAACTCGCAACAGTTGGAGGACCATCCTGTCGCCTTTATCATTGCACCAACCAAGCCGGCTTTATATTTAATATTACAGTATTACAATTTATAGATATAGTGAAACTATTTAGGGATCTAATGTGATCTCAAGAACATTTGTCAATATTTTACTCCAACAATGTATCGCAAACAATTATATCGACAACTTACACATATATTTGTAATAGATGTATTTAAAAAAGGAATCCGTTATTTTTGTAAGAAAGTAATGGCGTTATTTAACACACTTAGAATGATTCGCATTAGGTTAAATAACAGGCAAACTGAAAAGTCAGCGACCTGACACATAGATGGCGCTACTAGAACTAAATCCATATGTTTTTAGTTAGCACTAATCCTCAAAAGATGCGTATATAAACTTGACAGCTGTCGGATTATTAGTTTGTGAATTATAGCGTTTTGAGTGAAGCAACTTTTGTTTTTGTGAAAAAAAAATGGATAAAAAGGAATTTCGCGTGTTGACAAAATATTGCTTCTTGAAAAGAAAAAATACAGTTGAAGCAAAAACTTGATGGTATTGATTGGTATGCTAAGTTTAGGCGCGGTGAAATGAGCACCGAAGACGGTAAAGGCAGTGGACGTCCAAAAGAGGTTGTTACCGACGAAAACATAAAAAAAATCCACAAAATGATTTTGAATGACCATAGATTGAAATTGAATGAAATAGCAGACACTCTAAAGATATCAATTGAACGTGTACATCATATCATTCACGAATATTTGGGTATGAGAAAGCTCTGTGCAAAGTGGGTGCTGCGCGAGCTCAATTTTGACCAATATCAACGAAGAGTTGATGATTCGGAGCAGTGTTTGAAGATGGTCAAGCGTAATTAAACCGGAGTTTTTGCGTCGATATGTGACAATTGATGAAAAATGACTCCATCATTTTACTCCGAAGTCCAATCCACAGTCATCCGAGTGGATTGCACACGATGAACCCGGTCCAAAGCGTGGGAAAACGCAACAGTCGGCTGGAAAGGTTATGGCGTCTTGGTTATGGTATTTTGGGATGCTCATGGAATAATGTTCATTGACTATCTTGAAAAAGGAAGGATCATCAACAGCGACTATTACATAGCGTTATTGGACCGTTTAAACGAAATCGCCGAAAAACGGTTGTATTTGAAGAAAAAGAAAGTGCTGCTTCACCAAGACAATGCACCGTGCCGCAAGTCAGTGAAAACGACGGCCAAAATCAATAAATGGGGCTTCGAAATGCTTCCTCATCCACCATATTCTTCAGATCTGGCCCCCAGTGACTATTTCCTGTTTTCAGATCGCAAAAGAATGCTCACTGGGAAAAAATGAAACTGAGGACTATTTTGAAGCAAAGGACAAATCGTACTACAAAAATGGTATCGAAAAGTTGGAGGGTCGCTATAATCAATGTATCGCCCTTGAAGGGAATTATGTTCAATAAAAAAAACAAATTTTGCCAAAAAAATTTGTTTTACTATGGTAAGTCGGGGCCTTTTCAATCGACCTGTTATGTGCCGGTAGCAACTGATGACAAGCCTATTTTAAGGTAAAAGATAAATAGTTTTACAAAAGTGGTATTGAAAAATTAGACCGGCGCTGGAATTATCGTGTGGCTCTTGATGGAGATTACATTGATGAATAAAGCCAATTTTGCTTTTTTGTTACAACAAAACGCGTTTTCTTTGTTAGGCCCTTTTCAGTCCATGTGTTATATAAACATAAAAAAAAGAATTTAAGAATAACTACTTTATTTATAAAATATGCTATGAGTCTAAATATTATAAATATTACCAGTGAGTAGCGGTATATTTTTTGAAGTCTTCGTTCATGATAACTCACCTTCGATATAAGTTCATCGTGATTCGCCAAATGGGCTCGGCAATGGATGCACGAGTAAGTGCGATGGCACTGTGGCAAATAGGCTTGGAACGTTTTGACCATGGCGGGCGGTGATGGAGCGCAGGGCGCAGGGGTATTGCGGTTGGGCGACACCGCGTGCCATGCGGAGCCGTCACACCTACAAAAAATTATCGATATGAAAATGTGAACTGATGGAATTATTCCAAGTTGTCTCGTGAATTAAACTAAAATAACCTATATAACATTAAACACAAATATCATATAGATTTCGTTTTATATACAATTTCCATTCAATATATAGAAGTTACTACTACAATCGGAGCTTGACAAAATCCATGATTTGCGTTAATTATAATAAAATAATAATAGAAAATACAAAATACAGTACTTTAACTATTTTTATCTAAAGTAAAAAATGTAAATTACAAAATAGGCAGGTGCTAGGTTATGTAAATAGATTAGAACTAATCCAGTCGAGCTTACTAATCAGTGAATATCCTTTCATGAACACTAGATTTTTAAATGAATAAAACCTGCTGTATAAACTTGTAATTTTCCACAGGTCCTGATGAGCACAACTTTGTTTTATATTGTATGATCACATTTTTTATACTAGGATAGCTTTAAAGAATGGTAAGCTTTTTGCTTTTATCGTTTAAGAAGCTGATTAACTTTAACCATAAGTTCATCACTGTCCTTATTCACAAAAACAAGAAAATCGTCACCTTATTTGTTAGAATTACTACTCCTGTTACCCCTAGGCATAATTTCAAGTCTTTTGTAATTTACCTCTAAGACATGAATTGCACGGTTTTGAATTATTTGCATCTCATCTATTGTGATGCTTTCTGACAACTAATATATTTTGTAACTAAATCTGTTTGGAACTAACTCCCCCTTTATTTCAGGTGACAGTTTAAAGAGCTTATTAAATCTTTAAAAAAATATCTGACCTTTTACACAAATTGTCTAAATATTGCCATGGACGCTACTGAACACTGCGAATCTTTTACATTTTTTGTGAAAAATTAATAATTCTTTTATGGTCCTCCTATGTATCTTATTATGGTCTTAAATTTTGACATATATGGCAGTTCACTAGGCAATCCACCAACTCAAGGAAAAGCTCTATCTATTTTTTATCTTTCTATTTGTACTGTTCTGTAGTTCAGTAACTAATTCGTAACTAGGTTTAGTTACGTAATTAAATTTAGTAATACTAATATAGTAATTAATATAGTAATGCTATTCCGGATATTTTCGGAGTAATATTAAGAAATTATAGTTATAGAAGAGAACTGATATCCAAAGTATAAGAGAAATGTCTGCCACTAGCGTTGGGAACTATCGCGACGTTATACGTAATATAATAACATAACGTTTTGCGACTATCGACAGTCGATAATCGCAAAACAGTCGATAGTCAAAAAACTAGCGACTGAAAATAGTAATCACTATTTTCAGTTAAATGCACGATTCGACTGTTTTTTTTTTAATTCGTGATGTCAGGCGAAGATATACGAATACTTTCCTGTATAAAATGTGAGAGAGGAAAGGATGGAGATAATTGCTTGGTGCAGTTCATTTTAAATGTGCTTATATTTTCCAACGGTAATATAAGCAAGACGGAGATGTACATATTCCTTCACGTACTAACTTTAAAAAAGAGAAGGAAAAAAATAACTACTGAATATTATTAATATACAATTAATAATTTCATTTTAAAGGAAGTAGAATTACTTATATTTGAATGTAGTGTGGATCTGTGAAAAGGAATGGAATTTTTCTATGGAATAGAATAATACCCCACAAATATTTTATCTTATTTTAATATGTTAATTGCTATTTTTAAATAATATACTATAATAAATATAGATAATACAATCGAACTTAAACAAAACCTAAAAACTAAAGATGTACAATAACCATAAATACTAAATAAAAATTAAACATATACGTGATCATAGAAAAAACTAATCCATTACATAATTAAAAATGATCGCACAATAACTACCAGAGTTTTTTTAAATAAAATAAATGTTTTATTTATTAATGAACGGAAATTTTTAACAAAAATCGAGAGTTAGATCCAAACCAAAAAGTTAATAAAAAAAATTACCTATTATTGCCATAAAAACAGTCAAAAGTATTTTACTGTTTATCATTCACAATTTTAATCTTTTTGTCCTATTACATTAGCAATCTTGAAAAATATCGTTCCACAATGCTGCTATATTAATATATTATATATTGTTATTTTAAACTCCCAAAAAAATCATGAAACTATATATATTACATATAAATATATGTAAGCATAAATTTTGTACATTTTTGTCAAGGTCGCGGCTAGGATGACAGAGCCAGAATGTTAAAAATCAGTAGAATGAAACTAGTGGAGCCAAAAATAGTAACTAAAAGTACACGACTGAAACAGTCACTAGTAAAAAGTAATAAAATCAGTCGAACCGAAAATAGCGACTGAAAATCGATAGTAAACAGTAGTCAATAACTGAACAGTCGATAGTCATTTTCAGTCGTTAGTTCCAAATGCTAATTATTACTATCAGAGATTAACGTGGAGCATCTTACCGCTAACAGCTTACCAATAAATAAAAGTTTTTATATTCGAGTATATTAAAATCAAAATAACACTCAGCAAAATCCACCTAAAAGCTTTTGAACTGAGTAATCATAGCATATCTTAAAAGGAAACCGGAAAAGGATTGAAATATATAAGAAACAAACTTTCAGATGCAATATTCTGTAAAAAAGGTTAGTAAGCGCACTGAAGAAAACTTTATTGATAAATATAATAAATAAGTTGTTACAATTTTTTACATAATTTTGCTCAACACAAAGAAAACTAGCAATTAAAAAGAATTCTAGTCAATTATGTAATAACTAAGTAATAAAACTATTTTCAGGATATATTTAAATGTATTTAAATGTTTGACATAAAATGATATAAAAATATTTTACATATTTGTCCCGTTTTATATTAAGATAAAAAAGGCACTTGTTCTTTGCAGAGGGTAATAAAGTGCATTTTGACCCCGACCTCCGAGGTTCAACAAACGAAAATTAATGCAATGTTTAGTTGCCTGTTTACGAGCAATTACCAATGCACCGGTTAAAGACCTGTTTCGAAACGGCTTGTCAGTCTCAAAGATAACAATAAAATATCACAACGCGTGTGTTGGCATTAAGAGAGACAAAGAAAAATAGCCAAATGTTATAGGTATTATAACGTTAAGAGTACTACAACAATAACAACGATATATTTGTAAAATTATCTAATGTTTCAAATATATTTAAGTTCAAATATTTATGTTACATTAAAACATTAAATTACATGGGTTGTAAATTTTCTACATCAAATAACAGCTCTCCTTTTAGTACTATTGAGTTACTCTCTGTAGAAAGACGCTAATTATGGAAGCTTTAGGCCACCACCAATTCACCATCAACAACTACAAAGGTTGGCAACGCCGGTGGATTGGTACCATGCAGTTCCAGGGTGTAAAAGACCATCAGGACGACGTCTCGCTCTCTTTTCTTATCACCGTCCCCCTGTAACAGTACCACTTCCACAGCGCTACTGTACTTCCTTCACCTTAACCTAATATCCTGTCCATTCTCCCATCGACCACATGTATCAATCGTAAGTTAGAATAAACAACTTTGATTCAATCAGTGTTTTTTTCCAAATATAGTAGTGAGTGTTCTGATAAAAACATTCCTACAGAAGCTTCAAAATTACATTTTAATTTTCCATGTCTATTACTTGTGTTGTTTGATTTCAATAAATGCTACCGAAGCCCATTAAATGCTTTTATAAATATATTTTATTTTAAACCGTTTTTTTGTGTTAAAAATCTAAGTTGGATTATTTTTTACCATTTATTGAGTTCCTTATTTATTTTTTGAAGTCAGTTCATTTTTTTTGTTAAGATAATTTTATTTGTCTCTTTTTAGAGTTAGATATTTTCTAAATAAATAACGCAGTTATTTTATAACAATGTGTAGGCCAAGTAAAGGTGCAGCCCGTATGAGAAAAAATAGAAATAAAGAAACAATAATTAAAAAATAAAGAAAGCTCCAGGTCCGGGGTCCAGAAATGTTGTAATCAAACTAGAACAAAAACAAAAACTTGTTGTCCCTGCCGGGAATCGAACCCACAACCTCCGCGTGTTAGCTGAATGCTCTAACCGTTACACCGTATAAGCAGTTGTCTACAATATTTCTATGGCTGAATGGCTTTTACACTGAACGGCTCCCGATTTTCCATCACATCAGCATCAGCTAATTTTATAACACGATAACGCGGCATCTCATGAAGCAAAACCGGACAAGGAAGCCTTGAAAGCACTTGGATGAGATATATTATCGCTCCCGCGATACTCTCCAGACCTTGCCTCGTCCAACTATCAACTTTTGGCATCAATGGGACACGCACTTGTAGGGTAGTACTTTGCCAATTTCGAAGAAGTTAGAAAATGGCTTAATGAATAGTTTTGCTCAAAGGACAAACAGTTTTTTTGGGATATCATCCATAAATTGTCCGAAAAGTGGGCAAGATGTATAGAATGAAATGACCAATACTTAATATTAAAAATATCGTAACGTTTCTAGGGGGAGAAAAAGAGAAAAGTTTTAAAATATTTTAGTTCATCTTTATTCTAAAATTATTAACATGATAATGGATATTCTTGAATGTATGTTAGAATCTAATTAAATTAAATTGATTCGATACATTTTTCTAGTAATAAAATTATTTATGTCGGACTTTAATTCAGTCTAATAATTGCAATTATAGATATTTTCAGATTAAGAATATGGTAATAAATTGTGATAAACAAAACAGAAAAGCCTTACATTTTCAAAGAAACGTAAATAAGAATATTTAATCAGTGAGACATGTGAAAGTAACAAAATTTATTTTTACAATTTGCTGAATTGGGGTTCGAGTCACGATTTCGAACTAAATTTAACTAAGTTTCCGTGGTGTAGTGGTTATCACATCCGCCTAACACGCGGAAGGTCCCCGGTTCGATCCCGGGCGGAAACATTACTTTTTTTTTTAAATAAGTTTTAAAGTCTCCTTTAACCAACGAGAGTTTATCTGGACTGGATTTTACGAAGACAAACAATATCATTCCAGACGAGCAATTCGGGTTCCGCGCCAAATTCTCATACGTTCATCAGCCCCATCGATTGGCCGCAAAAATCAATTGTGCTTTTAACCGACGTGAAAGACTTGTAGCGGTCTTCTTAGACCTAATCAAAGCCTTTGACAAGGTTTGGCACGAAGGCTTAGTGGCGAAATGCATCCGATTAGGTCTACCTGATAACAGCTTTTAAATCATTTCTGTCAGCACGATCGTGCCATGTGAAGATTAAAGATATTCTCTCTAGCCGGAAAACCATCGACGCAGGAGTTCCACAAGGCTCCTCCCTGGCACCCGTTCTATTTAATATTTTTCTTTCAGATATCCCTAGGAGACCACAAGTTGAGGCAGCTTTTTACGCAGACGACACTGCTTACTTTGCTTCTTCAAGAGTAGCACCGCACATCCGAAGCAGACTCCAAAAACAACTCGATGAGACGGTCCAGTGGTTACATTTCTGGAGGTTGCACGTCAACCCACAGAAAACCCAGGCCATCTTCTTCCACAAGAAGCGTTTTGCTCCGAGTATTTCGCGTCTTAAAATCGAGAACGCTGAAATCCCATGGTCAGAAGAGTCTTCGACCGCAAATTTAGGTGGAATTCCCACATTCAAAAGTCCCTCCATAAAGGTCAAGGTATTGTTAATTTGCTGTTCCCGCTTATCAACCGGGCCAGCAGGCTTCCTCTCTCTATAAAATCTCTCCTGTACAAGATGCTGGTTCGATCAGTCGTTCTATACGGCTCCAGTGTATATCTAAAATACGTCTCATCTAGCCAGTTAGAACGTTTCCAAGTCTTTCAAAACAAAATTCTCGGGAGAATTATCAATGCTCCCTGGTTCGTCAGAAACAATAAAATTCATAGAGAAACAGACGTCCCTAAAGTTCACGATTTTATATCCGAGGTTTACTTACTCGAGATATTTCTCCACTATTCGACTCTCGGACAATATATGTATTACCGAGCTGGCCGATATTTTAGGCCAATAACTCATTCGGCTCTTCGTAGCCTTATTCTATCACAGCCGACACTACCCCGTCGTACTCTAACTCCAAATTGTCTCGACCTTCTCCGGCGAGCGATTAACTCATGTACTGCAAGCTGCGTGGTGTGATAATGACGCCACGTCCTTGCCTGGCCCTTGTGCCTCTTAACGGTGTTACCGGTTACGTGCACCCTCCTTACTAACAGTAAGAAGTATCAGTTAGGGTCATTGGATCAGCTGATAGGGTGGGGTTTAGTGGGTAGCCCAGAGGCAGTCTCCACATAACCAGTCCAACTCGCTTATTCCTGCGGGTCTTCCCGACGAGGTATCCGTAACAGGATTCCCCTACCCGGTTTCAGGCCAAAAAAAAAAAAATCTGGACTGGACCTACAGTTTAAGGTGGGCTCCGAACCACGGCCCTCAGCGTTAAGTCTACCGACTGGCTAAACCCGAAGACATCGTGTCTTACCCTGCCGGGCGTGACTGAGATAATTTTCCTCGTCGAATCGGAATCTTGCCTAAGGACAATCAAAAATGTTAAACAATCACAAACATAAATTTACGACCATGTCCAGCAGGATTCGAACCCGCGACTATCGCAATAGTAGGATTACCGTCCTGTCGCCTTTACCACTGAGCCAACCAAGCCGGTATTACTTTTTTTACATTCACAACTATTATGATTAACATAAAAATATAAAAATAACAATTATTCACAGTACTCACTCATTAAAATAGATTTGCGACTTATAAATAAAATAAAATATATATGCAGTATGACATAAAATTGGAGAGACATGGAATTGGAGACAAAGCTTAATAATAATATTTAATAAACATAAATACCGTAAAATAACAGTTTCTAATATGCGAAACCGAAATTTCTAATAACCGAAAGCAGCAAAAATAGGATTATTGTTTTTAAAACAAGTGAAAATAAATCAGTTTCATCATCATTTTGAGTTTTTCGGAATATGTTAAATAATTTACATAACCATTGAAAGTATTATTCCTATTGCAAGACTGCCTTTATGGTTTATTATATATTTGTCAAACTTAACAATGAGTCTATTTCTTCATTTATTTCTTTGGATCCTTTGAAATGAATCTGGGTCGTTTAGTATAGCTAAATAGATTAAATTCGTGATTGTTGAAATTTATTACAGTAAGAATTTATACATTTTATATTATAATGAACGTAATACGCATAATGAATATTACGTTGGCTTTTGTTATTTCGTATTTCATTTCATGTTTGCCGATTTTTCAGTAAATTTACATTGCATAAGAAAATAGACAACGTACTTAATTGTGGAAATATTATCCATTGGTTTCTATGACCCTATGTAATTTCTCAGATAATATTTGAACGTCATCGCAAGCTGAAGTTACAAGGTCAAGGTGTAGCGATTTTGAGGCATGTCGAATTTTAAATCGTGGAATAACTGTCTACGAAATACCCAGAAACATAATCCTAGATGTTGCGGGGTACCAGCAGCGCCAACTATGAAACTATAACGATTAACTGGCAACCCTGAGATGTTTATTTGGGATGTTAATGAAGGGTACTTTCGATCGTTGAGTCACTGACTATAGTTCAGTTCAGATGTGCCACCATCGACCGCCCAAGCCTCGTCACCAGGTAACACCGCTGTCGTCCGTTTTATATATTTCTATTTTCCACTTTATTATACAACTTCAATAAATAAGGGTGACAAAACGTAAACACCACTGTCTCATTTCATTTTACCTCCATTCACCAAGCCATATAATTTATTCTCACAAAGAAATAAAAGATAGATAGATAGATAGACAGTCATAGATAAATTTGACTGCCTATCCATTACAGTGTGATGATGTGTGTTAATAGACAGTCCCTAGTCTAGTACATTGTCAAGTTTTACGTTCAGTATTTTCAATTGTTAGCTACAGGGTTCCAAAGTCACCATCTTATCTATTTCCAAAAAGTTAAAACATGAAATAAGGTTACTAAATCACAGTAATATAGAAACAATAGAGCTACTGGGCAAGACGCAGGATATTCGAAGGTTGAGGCGAACCAAACCAATGATACTTGTATAGTGTATAAATGTCTAATCGTAACTAAAGAACCTAATCTAACTGTTAAATTCGATGTTTTTGACATTCCTCTACATAAAATACTAGTTTTTATTCAGTATTATTGACTTACTAATTACATTACGCTATTTGCAGACCACTCAAAATTGTATTTTCAGCATTCACTACTTTTATTTTACTTGAAAAAATCTGTTGCCGAAAAGCGGTGATTTTAATGTTATTGACAAAGGACAGCCTGGAGTATCAGTCCAAACCCTCAAAAAACCTTCAGACAGATTAGAAGTTGATTTATTAACTATTTTCAAATCGTTATAAACAATAGAAAGATTCAAACGTATGGAAAATTGTTTGAAATTGGAAATAAAGGGATGTTTCAACATTGTAGTTTACTATGCTATACTATAGCGTATTGTGACAAAGACTGGATCTAGTACGACAATCCCAACGATAAAAAGTCTTGGGTTAGTTCAAGAAAACTATCCACACCTGCATCGAGGCGAAATTTTCATGGCTATAAAGTGTTGCTGTGTATATGGCAGGATCAGCAAAATGTAATGTATTAGCAGTTGATAAAACTGAATGAAGTTATTACTGCTGATGTATACCGACGTCAATTAAACAAATTAAATGACGTATTGTTGCAAACAAGACCAGCAATAGCTACTAACAGCACAATAAAACGGATAAACTGTTGCAGTTCGAATAAAAACTTCCACTATACCCAGTTTACTCACCAGACATAACATCCTTTGATCACTATTTGGTCAAACAGATGCAATATGGCTTCGCTGCCACAAAATATCGGAAAGTAAAAATGCATCGATGATTTTACACGGTATTGCCATTTTGCCAGAAAGATGGGAAAAACTTGTTAAAAATAATAGAAAACATTTTGTTTAATATATAGTACCATATTTTCTTACTAAATGCATTTTTACAATAAAAAAATAATCGGGAAACATACAGCAGCTAATATTATGGTATAATGAATTAAATTTAACAAAAAAGCAAGACGCAATTTTTTTAATTTAAATACATGACCAACTAATTGAAATATTACAATATCCAGTATCAAAGATAAACCATAGAAGGTCATAATAAACAAAAGATACAGCAATAACAAAGCACAGAGTATTTTCAAAATATATATCGTATATTTCAACGAATTTAATAATAGAAAAGTGTTACTGCAAAGTTATATAGTTTATTTCAATAAACAATTAAAATTTGCAGATTAAAAACGTAATTACAAAATTATTCGGCTAAATTGAGAGTTATAAAAATTAAGTTCAAGATTTTATCAATTCTCTTGTCTCTCCTCAATATTATTACCGGTTCTATATGAGAAAAATACCTGATTAAAATATAATACATACAAAATTGACATTGACATTTGAAGTAATGCAATATTAAATGGGCGCCTAGAGAGTTACATTTTGGGTGTACCAGTTTGATTGATTACTAGTTTTATTGATACATTAATAATTTTAAATTATAATGATGTATTCTAATGTGTATCAATGTTGTGATTGAATGTTATGAATTTTGTTTGATTCTTTGTAACTATCATGTCGAGTTTGTGCAAAAAAAACTTCAGGTCCTAGTTCAGTTTAGTACACATGCAAATAGTAATGCAAACTTAATATAAACTACCATATATCACATGGGCTCAAAAGTTCCGGTCATAACATATAGATGGCGCTAGTTTTATTACATTCACTGCTTCATATATATTGCATTCAGTTAGTACTAACCTTCAAAAGAAAGCTGTTGAAATTTCATGATATTAGTTTATGAGTTATTGTGCTAAGAGTGTCACTACTTTTGTTATTTTCCAAACCATTGGATGAAAAATAATTCAGGTTTTTTAACTTTACACTTCTTGATGGGAAAAAATACCGTTCAAGCAAAGTAATGGCTTGAAAAGTATTCCTTGAAAAAATTCCGCTCCATCAGAAATAATAATAAAATGTTGGTTTGTTGACTTCAAACGTGGTAGTAGACACACTGGTGATGCAGAACGCAGTGGACGTCCAAATGAGGTGCTAACACCAAAAAACCTTTAAAAATAGTTTTGAATGATCGAAAAGTGAAGTTGCGTGAGTTAACATCGTAAAGATATTAAAAGAACGTGTTGGTTTTAAATTGCATGAGGATTTGACTATGAGAAAGCTCTGTTCAAAGTGGGTGCCGCCTTTGCTCACTGTTGACCAAAAACGGAGTATTTGGCCAAGTTTAAAAAGTTTAAATAACAAACCGGAATTCTTGCGTCTATATGTGACAATGGATGAAACATGGATCCATCATGTCACTCCGGAATCAAAACGATCGTCACCTGATTGAACAGCAAATGGTGACAGGCCTATTTTGAGGCAAAAGATACATTGCTTTACAAAATTGATATTGAAATTGTACATGTTGTGTTGCTAATTCTTTTAAGGATAACAATCTTTGAAAACATTTGAGGTTGATTGTATTTGAATAACACATATCCAAAGTATACCACTAATAGTAAAATAATTATAAATTGGGTAAACTTCAAATTGCGTTCAGTAGTTGTACAATAGATTAAACGCTGAATTTATATTTATAGTTATTATATATAAAAACAATTAGTGCTAATGTCAGCTCCATGGTTTTAAATGTTAAAAGAAATTAATAGCTTAAATATAGGTGTGGACTGAAATGAACGGATATATATTATTAATTAATTGCTTATAATAACATATTTTACTAAAGTCAAAACGAGTTTCCGTGGTGTAGTGGTTATCACATCCGCCTAACACGCGGAAGGTCCCCGGTTCGATCCCGGGCGGAAACACTACTTAAGTTCGATTCAAAAATTAATCGAAAATGCCATCTTATTAAAACTAAATGAAACAATAATAATAAAATATATTGTAGGAATTCTTGCAGTAAGATATTGAAGTTCATTCAGTCATAAAAAAGTAGGTTAGTATTTTAAATTGCAACAAAGGCATCAGATTCAACGTGCACTTATCTATCGTACATATTATGAAATAATTCATAAATCATTAATATTAATTACTATCTTTGTACTTACTGCATTATTGTTTCTATTTATGTGATTTGTTATTAAATGATCAACTAGCCAGCACAATATGCGGTTAGTTTTCGTAGTAAATATGTTATTTTGTTATATAATGAAGTGAAAGTAACTTGTATCAGTCGTACGACTAGCGATTTATGCGTTTGCAACTTGTAAAGAATGTGAGAATTATCTGGCTGCTACGAAATAATACGTACCAATTTAGGATGTGGCTTTTCTAACGTTATTTTGCATGAATACTGAATAAAGAAGAGAAAACACTTTATTTTGTAAAAGTGTAATTTGCAAATAAAATTAAAAAAAGTTCTATTGATTATAGTCACGTCAACCCATTTGATTTTTTAGTGACTGGATCTACAGCGTAACGTGGGCTCCGAACCACGGTCGTCGGCATTAAGCCTACCGAGTGGCGAGTGACCAATAACAAAATCATCCTAGAAGACATCCGGTCTTACCCATCTTGGTTACTGGCGTGACTGGGATCATTGTCCTTGTCGGACTTTACACTTTTGCCTAGAACAATCACAAACATCAATTTTACGACCATGCCCCAGCAGGATACGAAACCCGCGGACCGCCTTGTCGCCTTTACCACTGCGCCACCAAGCCGGTAAATAAAATTAAGATCACAATTTTATTTATATAAAGCTTAAATGTTTTCTAACTATTAATTAAAGTTACTTTAATATATTATTTTTTTGAATTTAAAAAAAGTTCTGTTTCCGCCCGGGATCGAACCGGGGACCTTCCGCGTGTTAGGCGGATGTGATAACCACTACACCACGGAAACTTCTTTACCAGATGTTAAATACATTAAGTCAATCCCCCAGTAGTTTATTAAAGTACAGAAATAAAATCCATCATTCTCACATCTTTCACATGTATTTCTTGTAAATGTTTTTTTTACGTTTTTTAAAAAATATGATCTTTTCTTTTGTTTATAACAATCTCTTACTATATTATTGTTTATATTAATATAAGAACCTTCTATACTTCTATCGGCTTAGAGGAAATTTTGCCTTCCTTTCTGACGAAAAATTTAATTGTAAAAAATATATTACCTAATTGTGTTCGTTATTGTTTTAGTACAAAAGTTAACCTAAAATATCTTAAAATAAAATATCTATTTCAAAATAGTTTTATTCATATATTCCTTATATTAATATACATATATTACTTAATTTATTATTCCATATTAATGTTCATAACGTAAGTAGAGAAAGATCATATATACTTATATTTGATGCCCTGAAGTGGTTAGAGTTCTGTGGTGTAGTAAGTTAAGCTTATCAATACTTTATTGGTTATTGAAACTTATTGAAAATTATATTTAATTAAATGTAATTTAAAAAAGGTTAGTGACTGTTAGTTCTTGAGATAAAATTGAGATAAAAAATTAATAAAACCCTTTATTTGGTGTGATATTTATTTATAATTAATTTTTAAGTATTGGTAGATACATCTATTTTAATTCCAACAACAAACAACCTTTTTGGAAAACTTAATTTCTATACTCTAGTAATAAAGTATCGTTGAATAATTGCTTGCTTGTTGAAATGTACTGAGGACCGTGGTTCGGAGCCCACGTTAAACTTTAGGCCCAGTCCAGATAAACCCATGGTTGGCAAAAGGAGACTTTAAAATATATATAAAAAAACTAACTTACTGTAAAGACAAATTGTAGGTTAGTCTGCAATGACTAGTAACAATGTAATAAATAAATAAATACATTTTACAATACAATAAAAATACATTTTTTATTTTTATTTTTTAATACAAGGGCCTTTAGGAATTCTATTTTTAAGGATTATTTATTAAAAACAAACAAATTTTAATACATAAATATTAAAATACTTTTGACTGAGAATAATGGAAATTAATTTGCTTAGTAAAATGGAGTAAATAAATAATTTTTATTAAGTTATATTAATATAGGTAGGTACGCAGTTTAATTTTTCACGTTCGAATATAATATCGATATTTTGGATAGAAAAATCTGACGGCTGATTAAGAGTGTTGTTATAAGCAACTTAGGCAATTAGGTAAAGACCTTTTTTAATTAAACTTTTTCGATTTTCTAACTCTGTGGTTGTTTCAAACGTTTTGGCTATTAGATAAAAAACTATATAAAGAAACAGAAATTGAATGAAGCAAAATTAGGTTCTTTTACTTTTCTAAAAAAAAATGTTAATGCACCATGATATATTGAAGCAAAATAAATGCGGTTCCATAAGCAAAAGTTGTATAAGCAAAGAATCCCATATTGTGACAAAGCCAGAAATTATAATAAAAGTATAGAGGTATAATAAAACACTATTTTATTTTTATTAATACCCGTTCATCAACAATAGAATTAAAATTAGATGATAATGCAATCTAATCTTCATCTGTTATTGTAGTAGTAGGAGGACCACCCTGTCACCTTGATCACTGTTAAGTTAGCACTCCTGGGTGATGATCTAGGTACGACACTTTAGTAATTCTAAATTAAAAAGCAAGGATACTTTCTATACAAACTGCCAGAGAATTACAAAATCCACATATTATAATGATATTTTAGGTATTTTTTAATAAATTAATTGTTTAATTTATTAAAATAACATTTTTATTAAGAATATATAAATAGTTTTATTAACTTAACTAACTGTTTTCAAGATATTTCTTTTACCACCTAAACATTATACATTTATATGGGAATACATTTTTAATGAAAAATAATATTTAAAGAAAATTTCAAAAATAAACAAAATTAAAAAGAAATTTAGATAATTTTGAAATTTTTATATTTAAGACTTACGCAGTTGTTTTTTCGTAGTCCGCTGAATAACTAAAAATATAATAACCGGGTGCATGGTATGCCAGATACGCTGGGTCTTATAGCACAGGTCTTTATTGAGATTATTTTGTGTTTATCAAAACTATCGATTTTATCGCTCAAAATAACCCTGTAAAGTGGGTAAAACCTGAAAATTGAACTGAATGTAGTGGCTAGTATCCATCTAGTATTGATTCAATTCTGATGATGATAATGATATAGCTTTGAGGTGAGGAAGCGACTGAAAAATACTCCTATGTGATTTGAAAATAACTTTGATTTTATGTTTCTTTATGACTACTAGCGAATTTTTTTCGGTCTTATTTTTTTATCTGTTTTCCATTTTGTAGAAGTGAACATGTCTTCGCATATTTCGTCTAACAAGGAATTTCAAAATTATTATTGATGTTCATGGTAAATTGGATGTTGATGTTGACAATTCAGGTGAGGCAGGAACTGGTTGAGTTTTTCTATTCCAAATAACCAAGATATCGTTTCCATATCTAAATAAGGTGGTTTTAATCTTTAATTGTGCTGGATAGAGTCTTATTTTCAAAACATTCCATGCAGATTTTGACTATAATAGATTTAGGGGAATCGATAGCGAAATATCACTGGTTGAAAAACAGTGTTCTGTTAGAAGCTGTTAGAGGGAAGAGATTGCTCGGTTTCTCTTAGTATTTTTTGTTCTAATTTATCGAATATTTATTAGAATTTCGACGTATCTTGCTTATAAAATCAGTAGAGCTTTTTTATGGATTGAAACCTGTTGCTGCTCTACATTTGTTTATGTATTTATCAAGTTTATAGGTTGGACTTGTGATATTGTTGACAATTGGGTGAAGGAAAGAGAAGTTTTTGGAAGTTCGTATAGCCTGGGCGGTAATGAAACCGACGAGTTTCGATTTTTTGTAATTTTTAACAATTAATAGTTATAGTAACACATATCTTTCTTGTTTTCTTTACAGTGTCATCAATTAAATACATCTAATTTAAAAGATTTTGTAATGTTTTATTCGACATTTGTGATCAATAGATATTGAGTACTGATAAAGATAAGAAGTACTGAGGGCGTTTGTTGTCGCCATATGCTATATTTTAATAATTGATATTTGGATGTTATTTGATGTTTGTAACATTCATCGACAAAACAGTAGAATTTCAGTTTAACTGAAAAAGTTAGAAATAACATAACGCGAGGATAATGGTGATTTATAAATACATTATATACAAATGGTGAGAATTATTGCTTCCCAGAAACTGGAACCGGTTGGAAAAATTGAGAAAAGAAAGCCGTTATAATTACTAATGATAATGCTCTGAAAGTTTTGGTTAATTGTCGTGATCTTGAGACTTCTATAATTTTCGTTTATCGTTATGATTGTTGTTCTTGATTAACAGTAACAGAATATTTAAGATACAAATATCTACACCTCTCTACCACTTTCATTTCAAACGTTTTCCCTTTATTCTTTCTCCCTTCCTTGTGGTTGTTATTAAAAATATTTAAAAAAACATTAGATTTTTAAAAATTTTTCTTTTTATAAACATTCTTTTTCCGTTTCGTTGTACTTAATTATCCGTTTTGTTTCTTAAAATAATTACGACTGATCATTCAAATTTTCACTCGTTAATACTTATTCATCAAGCAATAAACCCCAAATACTGCCATTAAGCCGTGACCTAAATATAAAAATTATACAACATTTAGATTTAGTTTCTTATAATGATGTTTTCCAGATTTTTTATTGCTAATATATGGAGATATAATATACGATAGAATAACTGTAAAGTATTGTATTGTAGAGTATGTAAGGTTTGTGTACATAGTGCATGTGTTATGCAATTAATCAGTGGTGATGAAGTACTAGGCCTATAAATTAATTTTAAATGATTTACGACAGATGGTGTTGCTGTGTATTAATCGCATCGGGTACATTTTTAAACAACTTCACGTTGAAGCCTCACTGACAGGCAGTATCTGTCATTTCGTCAAAGTGTGAACAAAAAATGTTCAGTTTCAGTGCGTTGAAAATGTCTGAATTTGTACCGAGTAAATCCCATTTTTGTGAAGTTTGCACCGTACTGTGAATAAAAATACATTATAACGATTTTCGCCAATAGGCTTCAAATAAAAAAAAAACCATTACAATCAATGTAACAAGTCAATTGAAAAGTCCCCGGCCCACCACAGTAAAACACATTTTTTGCACACAAATACAACACACAAATTATTTTTTTTATTCAACATAATTCCATTCAAGGATGATGGATTGATTATAGCGACCCTCCAACTTTCCGATGCCATTTTTGTAGTACGATTTGTCCTTTGCTTCAAAATAGGCCTCAGTTTCGGCGATCACCTCTTCATTCGACGAAAATTTCTTCCCAGTGAGCATTCTTTTGAGATCTGAGAACAGGAAATAGTCGTTGGGGGCCAGATCAGGAGAATACGGCGGATGAGGAAGCAATCCGAAGCCCAATTCATTGATTTTTACCATCGTTTTCACTGACTTGTGACACGGTGCATTGTCTTGGTGAAGCAGCACTTTCCTTTTCTTCAAATGCGGCCGTTTTTCGGCGATTTCGTCCTTGAAACGGTCCAATACCGCTATGTAATAGTCGCTGTTGATGGTCCTTCCTTTTTGTCCACTCGGATGACTGTCGATTCGACTTCGGAGTGAAATGATGGAGCCATGTTTCATCCATTGTCACATATCGACGCAAAAATTCGGGTTTATTATGCTTGATCATCTTCGAAACACTGCTCCGAATCATCAACTTGTCGTTGTTTTTGGTCAAAAGTGAGCTGGCGCGGCACCCACTTTACACAGAGCTTTCTTATACCCAAATATTCGTGAATGATATGATGTACATGTTCAGTTGACATCTTTAGAGCATCTGCTATTTCATTCAATTTCAATTTACGGCCATTCAAAATTATTTTGTGGATTTTTTAAATGTTTTCGTCGGTAACAACCTCTTTTGGACATCCACGGCGTTCACCGTCTTCGGTGCTCATTTCGTCGGTAACAAAGTCTTTTGGGCGTCCACCGCGTTCACCGTCTTCGGTGCTCATTTCACCATGTCTAAACTTAGCATACTAATCCTTGATGGTTGATTTTCCTGGGGTAGCGTCCGGAAACTCGGCATCAAGCCAAGTTTTTGTTTCATCTGTATTTTTAAAAAGCAATACTTTATCAACACGTGAATTTCCTTTTTTAAATTTTTTTTTCACAATAACAAAAGTTGCTTCATTAAAAATTTTATAATTCACAAACTAATTATCCGACAGCTGTCAAATTTATATACACATCTTTTAAGGTTTAGGGCTAACTAAAAACATGGATTTACTTCTAGTAGCGCCATCTATGTGTCAGGACGGGGACTTTCCAACTGACCTGTTATATGTCTAATAATATAAAAAGATAAATTAAAATTTTATCAGTTTGATTCTTTCCCTTACAATGTAAAATTGCAAATTTTAACTGGCTGCTGCCTAGAATTTACGAAATTTCGTGTAACTTATGGTAAGCGTTTGCGGTTCTTTGTTAGCGTGCAACTGAACCATTCCACCGAATTGCATAGCTGGCACAGTTTATACCTCGTTTACTATCCGGAAACAACAGATTCTTAACAAGGTGTTTCAATAATCTACAGAACCATTTACATTAATGTTTTATTAAAGCTATATCTGATTTTAAATAGACTGTTAAATTTACACATCTTAAAAAGTGAAATTATATTTTTATTATTTATTATTCATGGTCCATATCATTGATTATGTATGAAAACAAAATATTTTAGTTTCTATATCTTGTTTTTAAAATAAATTATATATGAAGGAAAAATTATTACCGAAAATATTAAAAGAATTGATGGTTACTGGTAAATCTTTTAACAGTAAATTTCTTATGAATATTTTTTTTGGCCTGGAACCGGGAACGGGAATCCTGATACGGATATCTGGTCGGGGGAGACCCGCAGGAATAAGCGAATTGGACTGGTTATGTGGAGACTGCCTCTGGGCTACCCACTAAACCAGATCCTATCAGCTGATCCAATGACCCTAACTGATACTTCTTACTGTTAGTAAGGAGGGTGCCCGTAACTGGTAATCGTTAAGAGGCACAAGGGCCAGACAAGGACATGGCGTCGTTATCACACCACGCAGCTTGCGGTACATGAGTTAATCGCTCGCTGGAGAAGGTCGAGACAATTTGGAGTTAGAACACAACGGGGTAGTGTCGACTGTGATATAATAAGGCCATGAAGAGCCGAATAAGTTATTGGACTAAAATATCGGCCAGCTCCGTAATACATCCATTGTCCGAATGGAGCTCGGATATAAAATCGTGAACTTGGGGGACGTCTGTTTCTCTATGAATTTGATTGTTCCTGACGGACCAGAGGGCATTGATTATTCTCCTGAGAATTTTGTTCTGAAAGACTTGAAGACGTTCCACCATTTTAGACAGATATTGGAGCCGTAGAGAACGACTGATCAAACATGCATCTTGTACAGGAGAGATTTTATTGAGAAAGGAAGCTTGCTGGCCCGGTTGATAAGCGGGAACAGCAAATTAAGGATACCTTGACCTTTATGGAGGGACTTTTGAATCTGGGAATTCCACCTAAACTTGCGATCGAAGACAACTCTTCTTATGAATATAACAAGATTAACAATAAATGAACTATTAACAGACCGAGCAAGACATTTTCGATAAAACGATACAACTGCTTTAATTTATTCTTTAATTAATATTAAAATTGACTCAAAGTACTTAAAAAGATGGTGATCCTCAAGCAACATGTTGATAGATAAACAATACATCGCTATCCCCTATAGTTAACTACAGTATACATTAAAACGCAAAACACATAGCCCTTTTAATCTTTGCGCTTGCTCCAGTTTCCAGTATGCATTCATTTAATTGCTCGTCTCTCATTCGCAGGGTAATGACACGTGATGTAATTTAGAAGCATTGGTTAAAGGTTTGTTTTCCAGGATGACCAGCTAGAACAAAATGGTATTTTGCTTATGTCCCTTCGGATTCATGACAGAAATATATTGCGGGCGACAGAGAGCCTGGGTAACGACTGGGATTGTTATGTGCTCCGTAGAGGCAGACTGGACGAACTAGCGTTTTATACAGAGTCGCTTTCTGGGGGATTGGGAGTTTGCTTTTTCTGTAGAGGAGTGCAAATAGTAGGCTGTGCAATAGCAGGCAAATGCAATAGCATGAGGTATTTGGGCTGACCATTGGAACTTGAGGTCGAATTGGAGACCGAGGTATGATACCTTCTGGAGCCACTACTACTACTGGAGCTTCTGGAGCTACTAATCTGCAGCCGCCAGAATTTGTACCACGCAATCACCTGGTTGAGATGGACCGACCGGCGGATGGCGTTGGGACTGTAACCGGTGGTGAAGAAAACTGTGTTATCTGCATAAAATACTGTGTGTGATTGTTTAGAAAGTGGGAAATCAGCCATGTAAAGGTTGAACAGGGCTAGGGCTTCTGTAGCACCTTGAGGGACTCTTGCGGAGATTTGTTGTCGAGAGGAGGCTGCATTGCCGATCTTTACTTGAAATGATCTATCCTCCCAGTATGTGTGGATCTGGGAGATTAGGTCATCTGGTAGACCTAGTTGTTTTGTTTTAAATATTAGACCGTTGTGCCATACTTGATCGAAAGCTTTGGATACATCTAGAAAGATGGCTCCAGCTTTGCGACCTTTAATAAGTGCCTGACGGATTTGTTAAAGGAGATGTTATGGGTTACTTTCGTATTTACGTAACTGTTTAACTAGTTTGTTATTGAGAAAATTGGTATGAATTGTATCCTAAAGTAAAAAACGGAGCTAGCTTCTCATATATAATTGTTATGGATGCCCCAAGCATTAAGAAAAATCCTTATTCCAAAAGACAATGTGGTTGGTAAGATTGGATAAGTGTAGAGAATGAAAGGTTGGAGGAGACAAAGCGCTATCCAGTTTTACCATTTGTTCCAGTTTTATGTCAAACCAAAACAACTTTTGTTAAGAATAATGACCTCAAATACTATCTCACGATTTTTTTAAAAGATTTCAGGTTTTCAGTGCATTAAGAAATTGAAAGACGAAGTTTAACAAACCTCTCTGAGCTAGTTGAGATACCAACAGCTTACAAATAATGGCGGAGAAAAACTAATTATTTTGTGGAACTATTAAAAAAAATGATTGACCAACATTGATGAAGATATCGTAATCAGGCTATAATAATAGTCCTTAAGTTGTCTTTTCTTTAGAACAAATAATTAGTGTCTGAGAAAAGAGCTTGGATTGGATATTCGATGAAGAAAAATTAAACTAGTCATATAATAATACCTAAGAAAAATAATGGTTCAATGTCTTGTCCAAAAATATAATTGATGCTGGTGAATGTACACTGAATTAAATAATATACACCACTAACTGCATATTTATTTCTATAAAAAGTAAAGATACATCACCATCATATTTTGATGTTAAAATTGACCCTAAACTAAAAACATAAAATTATTCTTATAACCTTAACTGTGAAAAGCAAGACAAAATAATCAACACGTTGTTTATATGTAAATACTGAAAATGATTTCATTTTCATCAAATATCTGTCACGCTTCATAAAGTTGTTTATTCGGGTATTTTTTGTATTTTAAAACACTTTCCATATTGCCATCTTTTTTTGACAATAACAATATTAACCTAAATAAGGCGAGAATAAATAACCGTGGAAAAAAAAACACTTGAAATATGTTTCAGTATTATAATAACAAGATGGCTTGTTCATCGTTCAATTTACGATGTCTGAATTCGGGAATGTTCATTTTTATACTGATTTCTTCAATTATATAGGAGTATATTTTAGAAATTTAAAGCCAAATTTGTAAATAAAATGAGATCCTTTTGAAGTCTCGATGGTCTGGAAGAGGAATTTTCTAAAATACACAGGCCAACAAAAAATGTTTATAAAAACTTTTTCAACCAATTGACCTAAATCTTATATATTTTTTGGGTACTGAAAACTTATTTGATATTAGTGTCATCCGCAATTCTCTCACAATAAGATGTCGATTATATATCTCAAAAATAGGGGATTTGATATATAACAAATTCACTTCAATAATATTAGTAATTAATAGTGATTATTTACTAAATGCGAATATAAGGTGTTCATTTGTTCGTATTTCCTTTTTATTTGTTCTATAAACTTTTTTGTACAGTTTTTTCACCGATATGTTACTGTCTTATATTTTGAAATTTACCTATCATTTGCACTTATCTCTTTCTTATGTCTTCTTTTATTCATCATTATTTCGAAGTTGCAATCAATTTACGAATATCATGCCAAACAAAAAATCCTTCTTAGTTTAGCTTCCCATACATGAGGGTATGATAAACAAATCTTTAAAATAACCGACATGTTTAGGCAAAACTTAAAATTGTAAAAGGTTTTATTAACTATAAGAAAGTAAGAAGAATTTTCTGGGGGTCTACTAAAGTTTTATGTAAAATCTTATCTGGTGTCGTAGTTTTTCTCAAGGGTTTTTAGTTATTATTAGTAGGTCATTAGTAGTTTGTTCAACACAGCACCCAATCATCATCTGTATTGTTAATTTTCTGTAAAATTATATTAATATATTCGCATTTAGGCATACATAACAGGTCAATTGAAAAGACCCCGGCCTACCATAGTAAAACACATTTTTTTGGCAAAATAAGTTTTTTTATTCAATAGAATTACCTTCAAAGGTGATACACTGATTATAGCAACCCTCCAATTTTTTGATACCATTTTTGTAGTACGATTTGCCCTTTGTTTCAAAATAGGCCTCAGTTTCGGCGATCACCTCTTCACTCGACAAAAATTTCTTTGAGCATTCTCTTGAGATCTGAGAACAGGAAATAGTCGTTGGGGGCCAGACCTGCAGAATACGGTGGATGAGGAAGCAATTCGAAGCCCAATTCATGGATTTTCGGAGATTTCGTCCTTCAAACGGTCCAAAATAACGCTAAGTAATAGTTGCTGTTGGTGGTCCTTCCTTTTTAAAGGTAATCAATAAAAATTATTCCATGCGCATCCCAAAATACAGATGACATAACCTTGCCAGCCGACTGTTGTGTTTTCACACGCTTTGGAGCGGGTTTGTCGTGCGCAGTCCACTCGGATGACTGTCGATTGGATTTCGGAGTGAAATGATGGTGCCATGTTTCATTCATTGTCATATATCGACGCAAAAACTCGGGTTTGTTACTTGATAATCTTCAAACACTGCTCCGAATCATCAACTCGTCGTTGTTTTTGGTGAAAAGTGAGCTCGCGCGGCACCCACTTTGCATAGAGCTTTCTCATACCCAAATATTCGTGAATGATACACAATGATGATGTACACGTTCAGTTGAGATCTTTAGAGTGTCTGCTATTTAATTCAATTTCAATTTACGATCATTCAAAATCATGTTGTGGATTTTTAAAATGTTTTCGGTAACACCCTCTTTTGGGCGTCCACTGCATTCACCACCTTCGGTGCTCATTTCATCACGGCTAAACTTAGCATACCAATCCTTGATGGTTGATTTTCCTGGGCAGTGTCCGGAAACTCGACATCAAGCCAAGTTTTTGCTTGAACTGTATTTTTTCGCTTCAAAAAGCAATATTTTATCAACAAGCTAAATTCCTTTTTATCAATTTTTTTCACAATAACAAAAGTTGCTTCACTCAAAATGATGACTCGGAAACTAATGATCCGACAGTTGCCAAATTTATACACGCATTTGTTGAGGTTTAGGGCGAACTAACAAACATACGGATTTAATTCTAGTAGCGCCATCTATGTGTCAGGCCGGGGACTTTTCAATTGACCTGTTATTTTTTGTAATAATATACATTTTCAAATTCTAATTGTAATTTTTTTAATATAGAACTTTTTTTCATTTGGTGGGTTTTCAGAAATGTATTACTTTTTTATTATTATTTTCGGAAATACCACCAAATAACACAGGAATTGGTTTATTGAAAAGGTTTTTTCATCATTGGCTAATGATATTAGTTCTTGAAGGAAATCGCTCATAAAACTATGAAGAAAAACAGAAAAATTATTGTAATATAAATGTACCCACCTACACTACCCAAATATACCCCATAACGAACTATGAACAAAAATGAAATTGTGAACAAGTTAACACAACACTTTTGATACCTTAAATAATAAGAATAATTGTTTTAATAATTTTTTTACAATTTTTTTTTAAGTTGTATTGATCTTGATACAATTGAACTTGAAACAATTGAAATGTATGTTTGAAGTTTCTTTGTTTCCAGATACCTTTTTGTTTTTAAATGAAATTTTTCATTTTGATAAAGCATAATTTCTCTAAAAGGCATTCAATAAAATAAACATCTTTGGAATTGGAATTTTCGAAATTAAGATATTGGTTGAAGAAAACAGATATGAACAGAAGCATGAAATTGTCCCAAAACTAGAAATGTCCCAAAAATGAAATATGTGTGAATAACCTTGAATCCAGCTTAATGCATATTTATGGATTTACTTTATTATATAATTCATATAATAAATCACAATAACTGAGAGTTTAAGACGAGTGTATATTCTTATACTTTCTAATAGTAAGATTAAATAAAAATATTGATATTACCTTTTACAAATGTAACAGCATGATGATAAAACGCAGGCGACCTGTAATATTTTATAAGTTAGTTTTCAACTGTAAGTAAACTTAAATAAGAGATTTAAATACACTTGTTATTTAACGTTATTAAGAAATACAACTACAAAAACTGTTCGTGTAAATAATGAAAATAAATTTAATGTTATGGTTTTCACTGTTAGAACCGTTCAAGTTCTTTTTTTTTGATAATTCCTGAATATTAACCTTAATTAATTAGTTAAATAGTCGTAAATCTGAAAGGGAAGATTTACTATTAATATGTATATATCATAGGCTAATACGGCCTTGGTTACGGGCTACGTATCAAACAGTTTTTTGGGATTTAAATCATTTTCATAACTAGCGCAGTCGGTACGATTTCATTCAATTCATTCATTAACCAGAATCAAAATAATCATTAAGAAAAGGAGATAGGTTGATCATTCCGCAGTTACTTGGTGTAATTAAGCGGAGGTTGGGCAAAAGTATCACAGTTCAGGCTGTAAGATTATTATGTATTGCAGTTCCGTAATTTAGTATACTGGAATTTGGATAGACACTTGCAGTTAAAGCCATAAATCCACCAAAGGAGGATTCAAAAAGCCAAGAAAAGGAATAGCTTATTAAGGAATTAAAAGTTGATATTGGACTGGCAATCTTTCCGCAGTTACTCGAAGTATTCTTTGACATAGTTATGTGGAGATCTGGCAAATCATCACAGTCCATGCCCAAATAAATAAATCAATCAACAAAATAAACAAACAAACAAATTCAGCATGTACGACCACTGAAAGTAGATAGAAACAGCTCGGTTGCTCAGTCGTTGACTATTGGAATTTGGACACCAACATTTGCAAAAGTAATCCATACAAGAGTTCAGAAGATTATCAAAAGCAAGCTACCAATAACTACACCAACTTGAAATAACTACATAATTGAAACGGCCCCTTTAATCACTTTAATATTTCTTCAGGATGGAGGTGTTATATAGCGCGATTGATACGGCCATGGTTGCTCGAAAAAATGGTGTTTAGTTATGTTTCGTATTCTAATTTTTAACAGTTGTTCCACCAAGTAGTCCCTTTTTGTCGAAATAAAATAGTTTTGTAGGAATGTTCGTCGGGTCGGTCGAAATGTGTGGCGGCCGCTGAGATTATTTGTCAAAACACTCACTACTGTTTTGGGAAGGAATTCGCACGAGAACTGAAAACACTGGTTTAACAATCACTTGTTTATTTCGATATTGAGTGATCCATGTGGTCAACGGGAGAATTGACAGGATATTAGGTTAGGTAGAGGAAATACGGTAGCTCTGTGGAAATGGTACAATTACAAGGGGTCAGAGAAAAGAGAAGAGAGCGAGACGTCGTCGTGATGGTCTTTTATACCCTGGAACTGCATGGTACCAATCTACCGGTGTTGCCAACCCTTGTACTTGTTGATGAATTCGTGGGGGCCTAAAGGGTCGTGGCGATCGCCACAGTTTTAAGACAAATTTAAAGCTATAACTTATAGAGACCACTATATTAGGGCATATACAGTACAATTTGATATCAATCGTGACATCGATGGGACTACAAATAATTATGCGTCATTAATTAGTAACTTCATATATTCAACCGTTGGTTCTTTCAGCTCAACATTTTGATGTCTAACGCCTAATTAAATTTCGACTCGCATATTTAATAAGAGTTCCTTTGAAATTCAAATGGAATCATTAACATGCTCCTGTTCGTATCTCGTTATTTTGGGCCTTTTTGAATGTATGCCTTAGCTGGGAATATCACGAATCAGACTGCTCGACCTCGAGTCCATTTGCTTATAATAGTCGGATGTAGCACATAGAATTTTAATTTTCTGCTTTTGATAGATATGAGAATATATTAGCTCTATAGTTATTGTTCGTATTGCCGTATTAACCAACATACAATAGCTTGTATAATTGGCAACAAAATATTTTTTATCTTAAAACCGCACTGCGGGAATGATAAACCTGTACAAAGAAACAAACAATTCAGTTTTAACTCAATAAATAAACTGGTATCTGTTAAATAAACATACAGTCTTGGTTAATGACTCATACTTTTTGATACGCAAGTTGTTATATCGGCGTGAATGTACTAAAAGTTATTTTTTAAAACATATACATTTTGCGCTAAAGTAGTGCAGTTGTGGGCTAAAGTATTGTCGCGTTATATACAGTGTGTTTTATAGCAAAACGGAAATTGAATGCACCATATTTACTTGATTCCTGACAATACTTATGCTATAGGGATATGCAATGCATTTCTGTGACTATATTTATAGCATTTTTTAAGTGTAATAAAGTTTTTTCAGCTTTGATGTCGGATTACAGATCAACAAAACTGATGTATTTTACTAAAATTGCTTTTTATAGCATTACTGTTGGGAACTTAAGGTTAATACACTTCATTAACACAAACGTCTCAATATTCGTTTCAGAATCGGTGTAGTGATCTACATATAGTTGACAAAAATGTCTCACTTAATAGGGACGAAATATTACAAATTATGTCTATGTTTATAATTAAAAGCAATATTTCATACATTAGGTGTTCAAAACATGCCGTTTTACAAAAGATGGTATCAGCGGAAAACCAAGTTCAGAAATCATAATTACTTCAGCCAGCTTCCACAGTTGTGATACATATTGTAGTCTGAATGAAGCATTTCTTAGGTTGATGACCTTATTTAATGTTATTTTAAAATTTTCCTTTGATATTTTCTCGCAATAAGGTCAAAACTAGGAGCCGTTTTGTGCTAATATTATTTTTACTCCGTTTTTAACCTCAGTCATAGTGACAAATGGAACTTTCATTCACCCCGTCCAATGACGGAGGGCAATGATTCAACGTCATCCACTGTATGAGGTTGAAACATTCTCTAGAGGTTGCCTGCAAATCTTGTAAAGATAACGGCGGTTTTACTCTCCTGATGGTACTAAACTATTGAAAATACAAGCAGAGATGCGTAATCACCATTTTTAAAATGTTTGAATAAAAGAAGCAATATCGGAGGTAACAATTGATTCTCGTACACTAAGAGCTTTTTTCCTTGTTGAAACTTGTATAAAATATATATCCGCTAAAATATTGTAAAGATAAAATATAATACAAAATGGCATTTAGTGAACAAGTTCATCCTATATACAGATCGGGGAATTTTCAACCAATAACATATTATTATTTCATCCCACCGCTCTATCTACTGTCCCATCATAAAATTGGTTAACGTATTTATTTCTACAAGTACACTTCCATTCATAGTAATCAAATGTTTTTATCTGACCTGCTTTCATGCCTTTATTGTTGGTATTTGAGTTTCACAGTACTGCGTGATAACGATAATCCGCTCTTATACATTGAATGAAGAAAAACACAGTCGGGCTAGAATTGGCACGAAACGTGTTTGTTTTAATATTTCGAGAAATTGTAGACTGTATGTCACTAGTCACATAAAATCACAAACACAAGATTAGATAAGATACGAAATAAAGCGATACGCAGTTTATTTTTTGGTGGCGAAAACAAATAACAAACAACAGATAATTTCGTAATTGATCAATATTTACTATTTCGTTTGCTAATAAAAATATTTGATAGCTTACGTAGAGCACGTATAGTGTTTTGTTTTGTATTTTAGAATGTATACTATTATGATAGATGTATTCGAAGAGTTTAGAAGGGAAAAACTAAAAGACAATAAATTTCGTAGATTTTGAGACCATTTTTATAGTTATATTATTAAAATTACTGCATATACATATATTACTGGATCAAACAACTCGAAGCGTAGAAAGCTATGAGCTAAGATTGGCAAATTATCAATATCACCTACAAATCGATGGATTCAATTTCACTGTTAAAACCGGATTAAATTGGGAAATGCTACCGACTACCCTTAGGATCAGAATACGAAAAACACAACAAAATAATTGACAATGCTTATACCCATTTCGGAAAACAACAAAAACGTATTACTGGTTCCAAGTTTAGTTAAAGAATATTTGGAAACATCGATAATATCCGTAATATTTTGTACATAATGTTCCGTCAGACTATCACTTGTGGTGATTTATATATTTCTATTTATTTATAAATTACGTGGATCATATATCTAATAATATATAATAATATTATTTTAAGGTAAATTAGATGGCTCGGTGAATGGAGGTAAAACGAAATGAAATAGTGGTGTTTACATTATGTGACCGTTATCTATCGAAGTAACATAAAAATGTGAAAAATACAAAAATAGATAAAACGGATAGCAGCGGTGTTACCTGGAGACGAGGCTTGGGCAGTCGATGGGGGCACATCTAAACCAAATGATGGTTAAGTACTGAATGAATGGAGATACCCTTCAATAACATCCCAGATAAACATCTCGGGGTTGCCAGCTATTCGTTATCGGGTTCTAGTTAGCGCTGCACCCCGCCCGTGTTCAACATCTGGGATTATATTTCTGGGTATTTTGTAGACCGTTATTCCACTATGTAAAACTCGACATGCCTCAAGGTCGCTACATTATTATTAAAACATCATTAGCAACTATATTACATTAATTATTTTTGTATATTATATATACTAACATATTTGAAATTAAAAGTCTGGAAACTTGCCATTCTTAATAATTAATTAAATCATATGTGTAGATGTTAACTGAGGAGGAGCTCCATGTCAACAACATATCTAAGTAACAGGTGAAATAAGCACCGAAGACGGTGAACGCGGACGCCCAAAAGAGGTTGTTACCGACAAAAACATTAAAAAAATTTGCAAAATGATTCTGAATGACCGTAAATTGAAACTAAATCAAATAGCAGAATGAAGGTATCAACTGAACACGAACATTTACGAATTATGAAAATTACGAAAAAATTACGAACATTACGAAAATTTACGAATATTTGGGTATGGGAAAGCTCTGTGTGCGCGAAAGCAGGTGCCGCGCGAGCGCACTTTTGACCAAAAACAACGACGAGTTGATGATTCGGAGGAGCGGTGTTTGAAGATGATCAAGCGTAATAAACCCGAATTTTTGGGTCGATATGTGACAATGGATAAAACATGGCTCCATAATTTCACTCGGAAGTCCAATCGACAGTCATCCGAGTGGACTGCACACGATGAACCCGTTCCAAAACGTGGGAAAATGCGACAGTCGGCTGTCAAGGTAATGGCGTCTGTATTTTGTGAAGCGCATGGAATAATTTTCAATGACTACCTTGAAAAAGGAACGACCATCAACAGTAACTATTATATAGCATTATTGGACCGTTTGAAGGACGAAATCGCCGAAAAACAGCCACATTTGAAGAAAAAGAAAGTGCTGCTTCACCAAGACAATGCACCGTGTCACAAGTCATTGAAAATGATTGCAAAATTGGGCCTCGAATTGCTTCCTCATACACAGTATTCTTCAGATCAGGCCCCCAGCGACTATTTCCTGTTCTCAGATCTCAAAGGAATGCTCGCTGAAAAGAAATTTTCGTCGAATGAAGAAGTGATCGTCGAAACTGAGGCCTATTTTGAAGCGAAGGAGAAATCGTACTACAAAAATGGTATCGAACAGTTGGAGGGTCGCTATAATCAGTGTATCACCCTTGAAGGGAATTATGTTGAATAAAAAAAAATTGCCAAAAAATGTGTTTTACTATGGTAGGCCGGGGACTTTTCAATTAGCCTGTTAAAGTATTATGTAGTGCTAGCTAACCTGACAAACAAAAAAGTAATCATTGTCATGCTGAATGATCCTCAAGACAATTATTTTCTAAATTCCATATTAGAAATATGTTTCATTAAAAATATATTAATGATGGCGTTTAAATATTCATTACTACATTCTAAATCTTCAGGAGGATCTAAAAATGTTTCAAGGTCTTTATTGTTGCTCTTTTAGATTGCGCTGTAGTATATTTACAGGCATAAACTGCTTTGTAATTGTGCTCACATGCTAAATATAGTTTCTTTAGTGACACTGATTGTTATTGATTAATTCGATCATTGACGATGATTTTACCTTAGAAGCAAATTTAAAATCAATTAACTAAAATGGTTTTATTAGGATAAATGGTTTTTAACACATGTATTTTAATTCTAAAATTTTTCTTCAGTAACTCGTTCCTGATTCTAATGTTTTCAAAAAAATCCACGGAACGGAAACAAAAAACTGGTTTATACTCATAAAAATGTCCTTACAATTCGGTATATAGGGAATTGCAGCTGGAGTTCTGTAGGATAGTGTCTCTGATATCGACATATCGGCGAGCACAAAATGTCGATACTAAACTAAGCAAAATTCATTTAATATCCAGGGCGAGACATCTCAACGCAAAAGTTCGATATTCTCTTCAAAAGTTCGAAAAACTCTAGGTTTTTAATATCGATATTCTATCTCGCAATTAAAAATTCGATATTCTCATCTACAACTATCGATAGTTGAAAAATAGATGAAAAAATATCGATACATGAACAAAATATTAAGTATCGTCCCAAAAACATAACGATATATCGCACAAAAATTATTGCTATATATATATACTGTATACACCTTGCATTCTTAATAATAACACAGAACTAGGTGAGGTAAAAGTTAAACAGTTAAATATTAATTAATAATATGTCACAGAAAACAACTATTTGGTGATTCCCTGCATAATAATAATCATTGTGCAAGCACATTTTATATACATAATATTGTAAAGCGGAAATAAATCGGATGACGTATAGATATTCTATAAAACTTTATTCATAATAATTTAATATAATAAAAAATATATGAAATGAAAATTCGTATACGTATATTACTTTTTGTGCGAAACCTCAGCTGTTGACCTTCCAACAGATCGTCAACCTTTCCTGCCCGTTATATCACCGAATTAGTGTAAATAATAGACGAAATAGTAGAACGCATTCAATTTTTACAGAGCGCTACATTTTAGTGGCTTCGGCTATGACTCAGTATTTAGCAAGTGAAAAATAAGAATAGACTAGTTTAACGGTACTTTGTTGAATATTCAATGCCTTATTATTCGGAAATATAATTGCCATAAATCCTTTCCATAGTCTCCATATTATTTGTTTACTGATAAAAAAATTGCATTATGAAACACGTGTACATGACAAATATATTTAGTTAATAGGTATTTAGTATTACAAAATACGGCGTAGGTTGTATAGCATTGTGTTGTTCTTTTCGACAGTTTATTTCCGTCAATAATACAGTTGTTAAGTGATGAATAATTGAAGAAATTGAAATGAAGACTCATGTTAAACAACCAAGAATTATCTAAATCATTGGAAGTGCTAGACAAGTTTCATTAGGAACGAAATCAGAATACGCACTTGACGACTTTGAATTTTACATTGAGTCAGAGGGTCATCCAGAATTAATTACAGGATTATAAATTAAAAATATAAATCAAAATTTTTAAATATTATATATTTTTATTTCATTTTAAATATGAATTAGCTTTACCACGTAATAATACTATCCTCTTATGTCTTACAGAAAACTGACTTGACATTCAGTGTTTATTTAATATAATCTTAATTTACAAATACTGATTAATGATTATTAATTTAGTTTCCTGTATTGTAGACGCTACCAGCTCAAAAACAATCTTAGAGAAGACTCTATTGAGTTGTATTCAAGCAACAGGTGCTGATTCTATTATCGTCATTCTATATATTAATTTATATCAATTTACTCGAAAACATTTTTAATTTAATAAATGACATGTGTGTGTCATCGCAACACCCGTTAAACATCAAAATATCAATACAGTTTTCCAGTTTAGTTTTAAATGACACGAAAAGAAAAACACAATTGTTCAATATGGATTAATAAAATAAATTTGTTAAGAAAGCGATACAGATAGAAACGATAGAGTGGAACATATTAAAAATGTATAAACTAACTTGGTAATCGACCTTTATTAAGAAATATTGTATATAGTCTGGAAACTTAGAACTAGAAAATAATTTCATTTCAGAAAATTTATTTTAGCTATTACTGTTTGTGGAAAAATAACATAATTGAATATTCACAATTATTTTGGTCGAATTGAATGTGCACATATGAATGTATGTGCATATGAATTTGACTCCTGAAGTAATGAGTTTTTACTAAATGAACCTACCGCTTAAGCCGCTTAAGTTATGGAAAATGGCCCTTGAAATTAAACTTACAGACTGGCGAGTGACCAACTTGCGAGATCATATCGTAAGATATTTACTCAGTTTGGGTAAATTACAACCATGCCAATGCGATGATTAGAACCCAGGACTATCGTAGTTGTAGCAATGTCTTGTCTTGATCATTGCGGCTAGCAAGTTAGATGATTTGTAATACACCAGAAGGTTTAAATATCACCTGTTTAATGAAAACGTGTATAACTAAATACATCTCACATGTCAGAAAACAAATCCTTGCTTGTCTATGTTTGTACTTTCAACAAAATTTCATTTTATTCTATTTCTGTGCATGGGCCTATTTTAATTTCAAAATATTTTCTAAATAGAGAAAAAAAGAAAATACAAAATACAAAACTAATAAATAGGATAATAGGATAAGAGAAGATAATACAAAAAATAAATCTAATTTGATTTGGTAATTTTGACCACAAAAATTATTCGGCATGTCTCGGTGTTGCTGTTTACCATTTTCATTCTGAATAGTCATTTCTTTAAGATACAATGGCTTTTCTACCCGTATATTTTGCTGTGTGAACCCTCAAATTTGATAGTTTGGTGGGTTTAATGGTAGGTAACTGCTAAGATGTAATATTTTTAAATAGTTCTCAACACTATTTAAGTATAATATAAATAATTTTTATAATGAGAATCTTTTATAGATACCAAAATAACAAGTACTTTAAAAACAAATCAAAACATGACCCATCCTTTAATGTATTACTAGAAGATATTTTTAAGAAAAAGGTGATCGAAGGTCGTGGAATGTTGCGTGAAGCTTATGAAAATTATGCTCCACCGATTTCAACATGAAAACATGTGAACATGTGTTTCAAACTTTTAAAAGTGGTGATTTTGACACCGAAGAAAAAGGACATTCAATACAGCCAAAAAGTTGACGATAAGGAATTTGAGGTATTACTCCATTAATGGGGATTGCGATCGACTAAAATTGTTGACTTTGGGCCGTGCACCGCGCGAAAAATGGCCGGAATATGAGCGAAAACACAATAATGTTATTTTTCAGCACGACAACGCTTAACCACCTGTTGCAAAAGCGGCGAAAATATACTTGGAAACATTAAAACGGGAAGTACTACCTCCACTGTATTTTCTAGACCTTGCTGCTTTTTATTGTGCTTCACATCTTATGAAAAATTTGGTTGATAGCTTCAGTATACATCGTTGTTTCGAGATCGAATTCATAAATTGCCTAAAGGATGGTGAAAGGTAATGGCTATCAATGGGCAATACTTTGAATAAAATAAAGTTTACCGATTGTTCACAATAAATCTTCAATTAAAAAAATCTTTAAAGCTAATAGGACAAATAGTACTGAAATTTACACATTCATTTAGAATGTTGTTAATTGTAATGTTTTAAAACCAGAAACAGCTTAATCAAAAGTACGTTTCAATAATTACTAACTCATACGCGGAATTCACAAACGTTCATAAACATAAATTTGTAAGTATTTTAGAGAGCAGAATGAAACAGTGCTGAAGAATGCGGTACCTATACCCCATATATTCTACAAATAAAAAAATACAAAATATGTTTATTGATCTAGAGTCAATAGACTAAGATAATTTAGAGACCATTCCAGAACAGATTTACCCAGTTTGTTAACTGGCGTGATATGGGTGTCCCTTGTCAGATTTTATACTGTTGTCTATAAACAATCAAATGCAAATTGTTTTTAGTTAAATTTATATATGGTACAATCCGATATACAGTCAAATTCCAAATGCAAAAATAAACCCATAAACAACCATTGACCTATTTCTAAAAGATAACATTAAATATGTTTCACCTTGAGCCATAGACAAACATATTTCTAACACTTCGAAACAAGACTCCAAACTATATTAAAAACAAAAATAAGCCGAAAGGCGAAATAATTATACCAAGGACTGGACGCTGAAAAAGAAACGAAAAAAAAACAGGCCAGACAGACTAACAATTCTAATTAAAACCCAGTTGCCTCGTGAAGAAACCATAAAACATTTTTCATCACACCTCCGCCATGATCGATTCAATGAACTCGTCCGGCTGATGACTTCAGCGATTTTTCGGTTCTTTGTGTGTTGGGACCTCATTCTGTATTTAATCTAATACGTACCGTTTTACCCGAAAAATAATACCGTAACATATGTTAGCACATTATAATTCGCAGAATTGCGCGTATATAAAAACATACTCATATATACATAATGATGAAATATGCAATTTTAAGAAATTATATTTAAAAAAATTGATATATGTAATTAGACAGATTAATATTTCTGATGCATTAAAATTTTTTCATAAACATGGATAAAAAAACAAAGATAAAAAAATGAATAATTATATTTTCAATGTTATAATTGTTTTTGGATGATAGGAAAACATACTACTTGATTGTCTGCATGGTCCTCTTATAAGAGACCTAAATGAAAACTGGGCAAATAACACTCAACAACAAGCTGAATCATCGCTGATCAATTAGAGTCCTATATGTGCTAAAACTGTGTATGATGTTAGAACGTGTCAAAAGTCGACGATTCTCGAACACCTACTCACGCCAAAAGAAGTAACTCAACAAAGTGCAAAAAGTCCTGCAAAAATTTACGAAGAATTATAAAATTTGCTTACTCAAAAGTAATAAAAAATCTGCGCAGATATATCTGCCTTCAACAAGCTTAGACATGTGGTACTTCAGAAAATGTTACTAAATAAACTCAAGGAACTCTTTAAACTTTTACATTTCAATCGATTTTCTTTATAGTTAAAGAAAAGGAAGCCTACTCAACTGCAAAACAAGCGGCTAAAGCAGTTCTAGTACAGGGAAGTGTACTGGAGCAAATTATTTGCCAACTTTATACATGTGATATACCACAAAAAAAGTGTATTGAGTAGAGGCAGAGGTTTCCAATGAAATAGATTTAAACTTTGAAAGTGCATACATCTTCCTAATTGTCTGCAGATAAAAACATCAAATCTAACAAAGAAATATCATGTCAATTCAATAACCAGTTTTGGTAAACCCAAATCACTTGATTTTCTACCGTCACTTGACAGGCATTGGATTGATACTCTATAGTATGTTATATATAACGTGACCATGTTGTCGGACTAACGCTTTAGAGTTATCTGTCCCTGTATACTGCGGGGGTAAAAAATATCCCGCATATACATATATATATATATATATATATATATATATATATATATATATATATATATATAATGATAAGCGTGTTCTAATTCACAACGCAAGAAAAACAGCAGCAGATCGTCTTCATGTTGACTTCGAATGTATCATTGTGGGAATGAAATGTTTTTTATATCATATATGTATTTTAACAGATACAGAGAAGACATGAAAAAAGATGAAGAAAAGATCAAAAAAATAGACCAAATTTCACAAGCATTTAAAAAAACTTACTCCAAATAAAGTCATAGTAAATCTAATAAATATTAATCACAGACAACAAGCAACAAAAAATCATTTTTACAACATTAATTTGCATAAAAATAACTGTATAATTTAATTTTTATGACTAGAATATTAATAATAATTATTATTATAAGTAGTATAATATATGAACTAATTTGTATGCATCATTAACTGGTATAAAAATAAAATAAATATTAGACACAAACGATTAAGAGAGTAGAAACTATATATTGCAGTAATAGGTAATCAGTATAACAATAAGGACCTACCTATTTTCTGACAGATTTTTTAATTACATTTAATTTTTATTAAACCAGTCACCTGGCCATGTATGTAATTTTACATTTTTCTTCTTTTTTTAAATTTTAAATTTATTTATTATATTAACAAACACAAAAATAGACCAAAGGAAGCAATTTTAGATATACTATTTATAGTAATATTACTTTAATTGAAGTATCATTCCTTGGATTATGCAATTTTATGTCTGACAGCAGATTCAGCCATAAAAAAAAGAATGTGGTTGCTTGCAAACTAATATTTAGTTTACTAAACGACTTGACATAACATTGAAATACTTTCAACGTGTGCTTGCAACAAATACTTTAAAAGTGTAGACAGATCAGGTGCTATTAATTGAATTAAATGTTAATATATGTTGAATCCCTAGATATAGAAGTATTATTATATTTGGCAGTATATAGTATATATATATATATATATATATATATTTCGAATTAGCTTTAATAAAGATATATTTATGCAAAAATGTGTACAGTTGGAAACCAAAAAAGTAGGTTAAAAACTCCAACGATAGTATAATAAACAGTGATCTCCTATACATACGCTACGAGCAACAAATTAGATTTGTTTTGTTCCTAATTTAATTATGTATATGTCATAAAATCATATTATTATTTTTGTATTGTTTGGGCTCGCTACCGACTTCAAAGTGATCAGTTGGTGGTAGTTAAAATAATATTGTAAATAGATGAGTAGGTTTAGGTAGGTATTAAGCTAAATTGTGTATATATAGTAGAATATAAAATACGTGTAGTAGAGAGGTTTTTGTTTATTTTTTATTTAGTTATTATAACGATTATTATGTACAGTTTGATTATTTTTTAATTTTAGGGAGTTCCTTATTTATTTTTTGAGGTCGATTAAACTTTTTTATTAAAAATATTTTATTTTTCTCCTTTTAGTGTTAGATATTTACTGAATAAATTACGCAGTTATTTTATTAAGTGTTACAATGGGTAGGCCAAGTAAAGGTGAAGCCCGTATGAGGAAAAATAGGAATAAAGAAACAATGAATGAAAATACGGAACGCTTCATGCCCCGGGGTCCGCTACCTAGCCTAGGTGATTTGACAAATTTTCTAACTAAACTACAACAAAAAGTTGTTGCCCCGGAATCGAACCCGCGTGTTACCTGAACGTTCTAACAATTACACTATAGAAGCAGTTGACTATAATATGTCTACGACTTACGTCATATGATATGGTTATAAAGCAAACTGAATGGTTTTTTACTGAACGACTTCCGATTTTCTATCACATTAGCTTAGCAGTAATATTATACACAAATATCTGATTATTCTAGAAAAATATGCGAAAACATTGTACGTGCCTTTGAAATTTGAGGATCTCTCTCGATTTCCCCGGATTCCGCCATCAAATCTTGATTTGGTTCTAATGGGACCACCTCGGAAGGACACTCTTTCGAATAAAAAATAATTTTGAAAATCGGCCCACAATTGACGGAGAAATCTGTGAACATACATTTGAAAATATATACAGTCGAATATAAAACCTCCTCCTTTTTGAAGTCTGTTAATTATAGCCATAATAGTATTTGATTTGTTATAATATTTATTTACGTATACTTCTTTGGTGTGATATAGAATTTATCCATTATGTTCACTTCCAACTCACTTTAGATCACATTTCATAAAACTATATGTAATGACAAGCAGCACTAGTCAGCCAGTTAATGTCTGTTATGTTAATTTTTAACATTAACGGTTATTTATAGTTTTTGATACACAATAATTAAAATTTCCTGTTTAGATTTGTAATCTAAGTGAAACAGAAAACAAATCTAATTCCTGATTGATATCTCATTATTATATACATCTATATTAGACCCCGTCCTATTATGAACAATAATTAAAATATATTTAAAATTGAATTAGTACATGCCCATTATATACTATCAAAACATCTCAATGATTCATGGTAATGTTTGTATTTATAGAACACGTTTCAAAACAAACTCCTACAATAATCGTGGATGCAAATTGGAAAAAATGTTCAAATATATCGAGTGCTGGAACAGGACTGATTTATTGTATTTATTTTTGGAGGAATTTATTGCAATCAAGATGGCCTCAATAAATATAATCAAATAAATTTTATATATTTGTTCAAAGCAATTAATCATCGAATTGATCTTTTATATATTGACATTGATTTTTTAAATCCCTTTAAAAATTTGTATTAAGGTAAACAGTTTAGATAGAAAAGGAATTAAATTAATATCTAATGTGTTTCCAAGTCTATGTAAATACATATACATGTTTATAGATAGTTACATGAGTGGGATTCGAATGATCTTACCTATTGTGCTACCAAGCCGTGCATATGTGATATATTACGTATCAAAATTATTAGCAATAACATATTCGAAATTAAATTTGCATTTCAGCATTACAATATATTATCAAAACATCAAAATGATTTATTATAGAATTTGTATTTATAGAACGTTTCAAAACAAACTTCTACAACAATCATGAATGCACATAAAAATATATATTTTAGAAAGTTTAACATATCGAAAACTGAAATAATTTTTTATATTTATTTTTAAAGGACGCATTAAAATGACGATGATTTAAAAAAAAACTCTGGATAAACATGCTCAAATAATTCTAGGACACATTCTGGATTATTTAAATCCGGATATAATAAAAATAAGGGATATTTTAAATATTTATTAACAATTATATTTTAGTATATCCGTAGTTTACCTGGACTGAACCTGTTGATAGTATTGTCAATATAATAATCTTCTATCTCGTTATATTCTTCAGATCGTTCTCTGTGATCTTGGCATAGGTCTCTGTTGATCCCGGCTTTATCTAAAAGGTCGATCTTGGCACAAGAATGTGTGAGGAAGTCGCTAACTCTTTATTCTATAAGTAATAATAAAAATTTCAAATATATAAAAATTTAAACGTAACAAACATTGCTTGACTGCATTTCTCGATATATCTTAAGCTTTTGATAAGGTGTAAAAATATTCTGCCTCATCCGCACTTCAACTACTAAAGTTATATATTATAGAAATAGTTTATTGCGAAACTGGGTGACGAATACAAAGTACTACATCCAATATATTCCGATGTTTTTGGCCCATTGTTATATCTCTATAGTTTACAGCTGACTTACTGATTTCAAACACCATTACTGTGGCAACATATGCTGACGACGCGGCGATTTTATCATCTTAGAAGGATCTAATATTAGCCGCAAGGAACCTCCAATTTTATCTCAACAAAATTCATCTATTCATCACGTGACTTTCACCCTGCGTAGAAGGACTTGTCCTCTGGTAAATCTTAACAATCATAAACTCCCGCAAGCAGATAATGTTAAACACCCGGGAATACATCTCGATCGACGCTTAACTTGGAAATACATGTACTAATAAAGCATAAATTATATATTAGCTCATAGGGCGTAAATCCAAATTATCCTTGGATAATAAGATATCACCGTATAAGTCAATTTTAGATCCCAAACGTCCGGTATCAAATTGTAGGGTGTATTAGCAAATCCAATATACTTATCCTTCAGAGTGTCTAGAATAAAGTGTTACGTGCCACCGTTGATGCTTCATATTAAGTCATTAACAACATAATTCAGCGAGATATCCCCCTGGAAACCATAACGACTGTGATCCGAAGTGCTCTGAATAAAATACTCAGAAAGAGTGTCAGTGAAGTGCGTAGGTTAAAACGGTTATCCGGCTAGATTAATAGTACATAGAATAGTTTTTAGAATGAAAGTTAATGAATTAGTAATGAAATTGGACATAACACTAGTTTATAAGTATCTACAGGATGTCAGTTAAGCGATCTTCCACATGTTATTGTGTATAATCCCATCAAATACTTATTGTCCATTGGGCATATTATGGAATACTAAGAGAATAATAAAAACATTCTATAAGCATATTTGCAATTGTTTTTCAATATCCTCGCATATTACTTTATTTTAAATATGACCTCGAAAAAAAAACGCAGAATTTGTAGAAAGCATCGTGTTTTAAATATTCTCTCCAGTCACAGCATCAATAAACCTACAAACCCACCTGGAGCAAATACAATTATGGTTGAAGACATGGCGCATTAAAGCCAATGAATCAAAATCCACGCATATAACGTTTACCCTGCGTAGAAGAACATGTCCACCAGTAAATATCAGTCATCGTCAACTCCCCCAAGCAGAGCATGTTAAATATCTTGGTATGCATTTAGATCGACGCCTAACCTGGAAGAAGCACATACTCTCTAAACGGAAGCAACTAGGACTAAAATTATATCAAATGTATTGGCTCATTGGGCGCAAATCCAAGTTATCATTAGATAACAAGGTATTGCTTTATGAGTCTATACTCAAGCCCATTTGGACATATGGAATTCAACTATGGGGTACCGCTAGCAAATCTAATATATCCATCATTCAACGGTTCCAAAATAAGGTGTTGCGTGCCATTGTTGATGCTCCGTACTATATTTCAAATAAAGTGATACAACGCGATATTCCTCTAGAACCTATAACGAGTGTAATCCAACGTGTTTGTGTGAAGTACTTCGAAAGAGTGTCAGTGCATCCCAATGTACTCGCTAATCAGCTAAATATGCGACGTGATAGTAAAGTGCGTAGACTAAAACGTTTAACACCACCTGATCTGATTACTGGACATATGTAGAGTTTAGAATAAGCATTAGAATAAGACTAATTAATTAAGATAATACTTTATACAGAAGATTGCTTAATGAAGTGATTTTCTACATGCCATGTATATATAATATAAACAGAAGAAATACTTATTGCCAATAGGACAGATTGTGGACTCACGAAGAGTAATAAAAAAAAAATATTCTCGGTTTACAGATGCCAGACTATAGCAATGTCGAAGTCTCAGAGCTATACTGAAGAAATGGTAAATATCTCAGGTCCCTCTTCCAATATCTACAGCTTTGCGAATTGGGCTTATTATTTCAGTAGATATTCTTTTGATGTATTTCTTATCACATGCTGGTAATCCTTCATTTATTAAAACTTTGATATTTTTTCTTACTCTATAGCCATATAGCTCTTCAGTGGGTTCCCAGATACATTAAACACTTTAATTAACAACTTATGAACATTATTAACCTATTTAACGAATATTATGTTAGGGTACTAATTAGTTCTTCACATGTTATTTCGTTCTTATATCGCTTCTTACTTTTGTCTTTATTGAATTGCTTGATATATATACCGAACATATACTATGAAATATAATATTTATTTGCTTATATGATCGATTTTAATTCAATTATAACTTAATATAGACTTGAATTATAACGTGAATTGGTGTGTGTTTCTTTTGATCTTAGACCCAGCTGGTTTTAAAAATTAGTGGTGGGTGTCTGTCTCTCTATGAATTTGGGAGTTTTTGACGAACCACGGGGACGCACACGGCTTGATGGAGTATTTTGTTTTGCATTACATGCAGCTCTTTGACTAGGCTTGGTGCAGCGTAGCTGGAACAAGTGTTTGACCCGAAGAGGGCCACTGATCTGATTAAGCTCTTGTAAAGCAGAACTTTTATTATTGGAGCAAGTTTGCTTTGACAGAACAGAGTAGATTCCGTAGCCTTTGGATACAGCTTTATTTATTTAGGGTGTCCAGATGAATCGGCGGTCAAAAGTGAAACCTAAATAAATTGCCTTATCGCGTCAAGGGATTGGTATTTTGTCAACCTGGCGTCTGGGTACCCTGACATCTTTCTTGTGGCGAAAGGTTGCGGTTTGAGTTTTTTAGGGGTTAATTTCTAATCTCCAAAACCTTAGCCATTTCCCAGCTGCAGAAAGCAGTATGTTGTGCCAAAGTGCCCCAGTCTGGGGAACAAGCACTTGAGAAAAAGGCTGTGTCATCCGCGTATTGTGCGGTTTCCACATTCTTTTTCATTACAATGTCGGCTATGTAGAAGTTAAAAACGGTGGGCGCTAGTGGGGAACCCTGGGCGACTAGAGAGGATCTAGACACGGATTTTTCTACTCTTACTTGGTAATTGGTGCGAATGCATTAGAACCTCTTGGCTCGCTTTATTTAAGTTGGCGTCTACATCACGCCAACTCTGAAAGCACACGGTATCTGCCAATAACAATTCCTTTCTGACCAATAGACAATAATAAGGGTTTTCCCGTGTACTAAATCAACTAGAAGTTAGACAACGACATCAAAAGGTGATTAAACAATGATCGACCAGAGAGACCAAAACATACCGTCATAAAGCTATAAAAGGGCAGATGTTATAATAACGGTATTTTGGGAAGCAGAACTAGTAATCATAAACAGTCTTTTATATCTAAAGACGTAACTGTATTAAGGTGTAACATATAGTGCTATGGTCTGTTAACACCAGATTAGAAGAACTTTCGGAGAATCGCAGTAGTATGGACTACACCTTACCATACCATCGCTGCGTTACCAAAATAAATGAAATAAGACACAATTTAGAGTATTCTAAACCAAATTATCTAAGATTTTAACATTATACTATTTTAATTATATGACGATTGGTATTTTTCCGTTATATCAACAATATACCAGGTATTTTACGTTTATAATTGCTCATAAGCAACAGTTTAATCTCTGGTACGGTCGTGAATAACATCTTAGTAATTCTGGTAACCAGGCTGAATATGTGGATCATCTGATACTTGGGATGGTCTTTAAGTTGCCCAGTAGTTATTTGGTAGGCTTAATGGATATCAGATTCGAAGATGGTTGGAACCCAGATTTTCGTTTTGGATTGAAATATTTACATTATAAGAGTTTCGTTTATGTTAGGATTAAATCGGCAGTGTTGCCTGTGCGGTCCGTTAAAATAAAATAACAGTTTATGTTTTAAAACCTACACGGTTTTTTTTTGAACATTAAAAAAATACATTTAACCAAAACTGAAATAACAATACTTTTTATGATACGACACTTAAAAAATATTGATAATAAATTCGTATTCGACTATTATTTATTAGAATTATCAGATGAAAACATCGGAATGATTTATAGTATTTATAGAAAATGTTTTAAAATAAACTTCTAGAATAATCCTGAATGCACATTGAAAAATACCACAAAAATTCAAATATAACGAGCTGGCATTACTCATTGGATATACTATAAAATAAAAAATTGGATATACTACTAAACGTAGCCACCGATTACTCCACGGCTGTCTACCACAGTTATGCCAAGCCCGCCAAAGGATCTTACTTTAGATTTCCATTTTCTTCTAATTTAACGACTATTTCCTCGATATTTTTATCATCCAGTAGGAGTTTTGCACACAATTATTAGAAATTATTGAAGTACAACCACAGTTTTTGTTTTATGTTTTTATTTGAGCGGATATGCCAATCAACAAAACTAAGAATTCTGCGTCAACATCCTCTGAATAGCGAGAAACAGTTCGGTGTGAAGTTCATGGGAGTTCATTTGGGAATTTCGAGCTTTAATTTTTTGATAAATAGAGCATATCATAGAGATCTTAAAAAATAATACCTTAAATGTTTTTTTTTTTGCTTTGAATGTCACAATGGTTCAATATAAAGAATACTGTAAGTCTTGATAATCCATGTCAAACATAGTAATAGTTTATCGCAATATTTTTTTTTAATATAAATATTGCTCCTTGTATTAGAACGTTATAAGTGATTTATGGCTTACAAAATAGTTCCTCCAAACCGAACTGCAAAAAAACAGATTCAGATAATCAAAAAAAAAAATGGAATTGTTGAACCTTCTTCACAACATTTTATAACTTAAGCGCAATTACAGTTGTTTAATTTTGAATAATTTAGAATCTCAATCTCAATTAAATGGAAAAAAAATCTCGGACAAAAAATTAAATTAATTCGTGAACATACTCGTGTGATTATTTTCTCATAACTTTCGACGTGGAGTAATAAGACCACAGTTTGTCGATTAACATAATTCTTTACATGGTGAAGATCTATTTTGCAGCATTGTGCTGACATAACGAATTCTAAAGTCGTCCAAAATTTGTTGTCAGAAATCATCGATGGTGTAATAACGATCTTATAAAGCAAGATCATCATGTAATATATCGTGAGATTGAGGCGTCCTTGAGGATTACTGTGACAAGTGTCAATAAGATAATGCATGATTAATTTAGCCATAACCAAAATGTTGAATTTTGCATAATCTGATAGATACTCAAAATTGCTCGTATTGATTTGTACAAGAATATATTGAATTGAAATATTATTCAAGGTGCATTATTTATATACCAGTGGTGTTAAATGAATAGTATACGACGACTTGTTTGCCAGAAATTTTTCCATAAAATCAAAGTTGAAGAACAGAAGAGGAGAATCATTCTCCTTTACGACATTAACACACGGGTTCATATTTATTGAGCAAAATTACAGATCCACAGTGCAGTCCCGACTTTCGACAGATTTTCGGCATATGAAGAAGTGGGTGCATGTTTGGGAAATATCTCTATCGAAAGGAAAAACGTGCTGTGAAAATTGTTTCTAAAGCATGAAAAAGTGTATGGATTTTCACGGGGAATAAGTTGAAAAACAATAAATTTAATTTCTGTAATCATTATTTGTTTAATTTCGTTATTGGACCAGCAACCCTCGTTAACATTGAACTAGGACTGGGAAAACTGATATGTTAATTGCACGAGTTAATATTGTTAGACTATTTTCTTTATTATTACGTAAAAACGACAAACGATACAAGTTAATGAGCTCTAGTTCTCCATTTTATTGTCTCTACTTTCGATATGGTTTTTTAAAGTTTATCACTGTTGATAGAGTATTTCATTTATGATGGTTAACGAAGAAGAGTCAATTGGTTAGCTTAGTGAAATTGTAGAATTTGAACATATTTGAGTTATTCTAAGTTCTGATATTGAAAGGAACGTATAAGATAACATTTTGATTAACTGTGAAATATGTGATATTAGGATGAGGAGAAACTACTTTCGGTTTATGCTAATAGGTGGCACTGAAGTCCCACATCTCTCTATATTACTTATTCAATGAAGCCATACTGTAACGTGTTTAAAAATAACAATCCATAGAACAATCTAACTATAAATGCAGCAATTTTCTTTATTAGTACGTAAAAAGCAAACGTATTCTATTTCGGACGCAAAGAATAAAATAAATCTATGGGGCAACTAATGCTGACAATTTAGTAGATATTGTATTGTTTTGTGTTATAAAATTAATGTAATTATATGTTAGGTCAAGAATGAAAATAATTATGAACTTATTTTAACATGATATATATCTATTACGACGACCTAATTGGCATCAGGAAAGATGCTGTGTAGATTCTCGCCATAAAATCGTCGACTGTGCTTATTTGGTAAATGTGAAAAAACTAATGACACAACGTGACCAAAGATAGACTCAATCTGGAAATGGAAGCGATAAAGATCGATTTATAACATGATTTAACGAACACCGACCTAGAATAAGTCGAATCGGATAAATGTTGTGAAAACCGATGGCTGAATTTAACAGTCAAGACGGACAGACCGACTAGCATTTAAAACATTTATAAACTGGGTATGTAGTGGACTTTTATTAGGAAAAATGCTCTTAGGGGGCTGCAATTGGCAAATAATTTTATTTTAGAACGGTTCTTTTACGGTTTACCGACTGAAATTTTAACGAACCCTTTTGGTAGTGGTCTTTCGGAATTCCTTGAACGAGATCGATAACAACTATAGCGTCGTATGCATTTTATATAAACAAACACCTACGAAGAACGTCAATCAATAAGTTCTGTTGAATTTGTAGGAGTGACTAATTAAATAAAAATTATCTAAAAAACACGAACAATATATGTTCAAACCGAAACGTTTAAAATAATATTTATACTGAAGTAAATAACAATAATGTTTGATAAAATATACAAATAACATATCACTCAATATCCTGTCTGACACATAGACTATCATTTAAACCATATGTGTCAAATTTTCATGTCGTTTTAATGAAACAATTTTTATATATTGGATAGAAGAGATATGCGTGAAAACGCGAAGTATCTATGTAAAAAACTGTTAAGAACCTAACCTTACTGTTAAAATCGTTAGCTATTCTCGATATAAAAATAGCACTTTTGCATTTAGTATTATTGAATATCAGTATATACAGGCGCTAATTATGAAACGATCAAAATTGAAGAAATCTGCTGCTGGAGCCCATCAGACACTCTTAGAAATGTGTGGTGATCCTGCTCCGTTATAACAGGTCAATTGAAAAGTCCGCATTTGAAGAAAAACAAAGTGCTGCTTCACCAAGACAATGCACCGTGTCACAAGTCAGTGAAAACGATGGCAAAAATCCATGAATTGGGCTTGGAATTGCTTCCTCATCCACCGTATTTTCCAGATCTCGCCCCAGCGACTATTTCCTCTACTTAGATCTCAAAAGAATGCTCGCTGGGAAGAAATTTTCGTCGAACGCAGAGGTGATTGCCGAAACTGAGTCCTATTATGAAGCAAAGGACAAATCGTAGTACAAAAATGGCATTGAAAAGTTGGAGGGTCGCTACAATCAGTGTATCACCCTTGAAGGGAATTATGTTGAATAAAAAAAACTAATTTTGCCAAAAAATGTGTTTTACTATGGTTGACCGGGGACTTTTCAATTGACCTGTTATACCAATTGTCGCTTTTGGCTTTAATAAGTGTTGATCTTAATGTCAACGTCGAAGACCGACCTTGAGAACCAAAAGGTTTAAAGACAATGTGCTGCACAAAAACCTAGTTCAAACTATCAAGCCATGGGTGCCAGGAGAGTCAGCCACATCGACACTGGGACCATATACACAGCAAGACATAAAGTTGTACGCCTCCGACGTGAATTGAACGACTTATTAAATCCCAAAAATACCAGCAATAGAGAGTAATAGATGCAAAATAACGCTCGGCCACAAGTTGTAAGAATCATGAAGAATACACTGTTACAGCTTGAATGAGAAGTTTTACCGCACCTGGTGTACTCACCTGATATAATACCTTCTGATTAACACTTGTTCAGATCGTTGGAGCATGTCATGGCTGGCGATAGTCGATTGATTATTGAGTCGCTGACAAACCAACACGGTTCTTTCGATACAGTATCGCTATGTTACCATAAAGATAGGAAAATGTAAAAAATGATGAAAAATATACTAGTTAATATACATTGCTTCGAATTGTCTCGATAAATGTGCTTATAAAGTGAAAAACAATTATGTAATATATTTATAAAATATTTAAAAAAAAATTAAACTGACTGGGTACGGGCAACAAATTATATTTGTTCATAATTTAATTGTGTGTATATGGCATAAAATTATATTGTTAGTTTTGTTCCTTGGGCTCGGCACCGCCTTCAAACTGATCAGTTGCTAGTAGATAAAATAATATTATAAAAAGATAAACAGGTATTAAGCTAAATAGTCTGTATATAGTAGAATATAAAATACGTATAGTAGATAGGTTAAATACATTTTTTTGTTTATTTCTATTTAGTTAATACAACGATTATTATGTACACATTTTACTTTAAAACGTTTTTTGTTTGATTATTTTTTACATTTTAATGAGTTCCTCATTTATTTTTGAAGTCGGTTCAATTGTTCCTTAAAAATATTTTATTTTTCTCTTTTTAGTGCTAGATATTTACTCAATAAATTACGCAGATGTTTTATTATGCATTACAATGGGTAGGCCAAGTAAGGGTGCAGCCCGTATAACGAAAAATAGGAATAAAGAAACAATGATTGAAAATAATGAACTTTTCAGACCCCGGGGCCCGCTACCTAGCCTAGGTGATTTGACAATTCTTCTAACCAAACTAGAACTACAACTAAAAGTCGTTGCTGCTGCCGGGAATCGAACCTGCAACCTCCGCTTGTGAGCTGAACACTCTAACCACTACACCATAGAGGCAGTTGCCCGCAATATTTCTACGGCTCCCGATATGATATGGTTTGTGCTTAAAAAGCAAACTGAATGGGTTTAGCACCGAACGACTTTGCTAAGCAAAGAATTAGTAAAAACTGAAGAATATAACGGCTCCTGTCCCTGCTTTCATCATCAGCTCACCTAAATAACTTAAAAGTAAACAATTAATTAGTTGTTTGTACGTCCCCATAATATTAAAAGAAATAATATCCACTAACTTTTAACCGTTGCGGAGTTGTGTCTTCCGCCACATCAGCTCAGCAATAACATTATACACAAATATATGATTTCGGACATAAAAATATGTGGAAACATTCTACTTGTCTTTGAAATTAGAGAGTTTCCTTAGATTTCCCCCGATTACACCATGAGATCCTGACTTGGTTCCAATGGAACCATATTGAAATTGCACTCTTTGGAAAAAATTTTGAAAATCGATCCACAACTGAGAGAGAAATCGGTGAACATTCATAAAAAAATACACAGTCGAATATACAACCACCTCCTTTTTTGAAGTCGGTTAAAAATAATGGATAACGGATGAATACAAGGAAAACATCATTAGTTAAGTCAAACACCCGCCGAATCCTCCAGATCTGCCTCCCCCAAATCATTCTACAAAAATGGCATTTAAAATTAAAAAAACTTATATAACTTGATACAACAATTGTGTCTGTTCTGCCTTTAGATTCCAAAGGTTTGTTGAGTTTAAACAATTATCTTCAAGTCTGCAGTGAATCAGCAAAAATTGTACTTAAGAAATTTCTAGCGGATGCTCGAGAACCAGGATTATTTGTATAAAACAAAAGGCCGGTACAACCTAAATTAAGACGATTCGCATTCTTGGAATTTCTTTACGTTGGCATGGATTGTAGGAAACGCAATTTTCCTCAGAATTACATATTTTATAATAACGGAGTAAAAACTGACGTTGTAATAGATATATGACGTGTAAAACGTCACGTATGCATTATTTTCTATCAAGGTGCAGGAATTAAAGTTATATTATTGCCAACTTTACAGATAAAAATGTATGAAAATACTTATTAACATATCAAGATAAATACATTTTTCAAAACGGTCCAACAAAATGTATCTCAATTACTTACCTGTATTAAATAAAGTAATATAATATATTTAATGAATTTATTGCCTTAGTATTATATTGACAAAGATATATTAAACATTGATATTATTGTCCATACACGGTCATTATTATTAATATTAATTAATTTCAAAATATCAATATTGAATCAATATAATTATAAAACTTGAGTTAAAAAACATTTCCTTAAATATAATTAGGAATTTGTTGATTTAACATTTGCGATTTTTTTTATTGATTTTCTTCTTCTTCGAGTACTTTCAATGAATGGAATTTTTTAAATATATTTTTTTAGAGTAAGTTATATGGCTCGGTGGATGGAGGTAAAACGAAATGAAACAGTGGTGTTTACATTATGTGACCGTTATTTATTGGAAAGATAAAAAATATAGAAAATACCAAATAGATAAAACGGATGGCAGCGGTGTTACCTGGAGACGAGGCTTGGGCAGTCGATGGTGGCACGTCTAAACCAAACCGAACGTCTCGGGGTTGCCAGCTATTCGCTATCGGGTTCTAGTAGACGCTACTGGCACTCCGCCCGTGATCAACATCTGGGATTATATTTCTGGGTATTTTGTAGACCGTTATTTCATTATGTAAAATTCGACATCATGCCTCAAGGTCGCTACATCTTAAAGTTTCCTTTTACCAACTATGGGTTTATCTCTACTGGACCTACAGTTTAACGTGGGCTCCGAACCACGGTTCTCAGCATCAAGCCTACCGACTGGCGAGTGATCAACTTTAGAAATCATCCCAGAAGACATCCGGTCTTACTCAGCCTGGTTACTGGCGTGACTGAACCCGCGGATATTGAAACAGAAGGAGAACCATCCTATCGCCTTTACCACTGCGCCACCAAGGCGGCCCCATTCATTTTGATTTTTGCTGAATATTATTTAATATTTAATAATGATAAGAACCAATTAGTAAAAAAAAAACGCTAGTGGTGACGGAAGTGGACATTTATATAGTTTGAGGGTTAATAGAAACTTATTTCCATGACAATATGGTTAGATGACATTGCATATTTTAAGAAATTAATATAAATTGTGGTTGTCTGTTTTCTGAAATTCTGTATTCTGAAAAGTAATGATTTCTCTGAAATTGAATTGTGATTGTTCTGATATATTTATGGTTCTTCACAATAACACTTATTAGCAAAAAGGTGAAGAACCATCCGTATAGCTCATAATAAATAAATAATGGCATCAAGATAGAAATATGTCATGGATTCAACATAATTAACCGATTAATAATCAACTCAAGGTGTCAAGCTATCATAATGAAGACAGCTTATTCTGGATGATGAAATTAAGATGGAAAATCATGATGAAAAACAAATGTGGATAAGAAACAAATCTAAATTTGTCGCTTGCTGAGCTAGAAGAATGGCTTCCTTTATTTATTAAAAAAAAATATATGTGACACAGAGTAATGTATACAAAAAATATACAAGAAAAATATCAATATTTTGTCAATATAAGTTAACAAAAGTAAACGATTTATTTACTAACTATTAAGGAATCTTAACTTAGTAAGAAAGAACAGCTAAAAATTAACATACATTATGCTGAATTTTGCAATTTTAGAATTTGAATTGATTCTAAAAACTTGAATAACTTGATTAACTACTATATAAAAATTTGGGAAAAAAGTAATGTCGGTTTTTCTCAATACAAGAGTTTAAAGTGGCATATCTTTAGTGATATATATTCAATGAATGAATGTATTTATTCGTCGAAAATTATGTGGTATTTATGGTGGTGAATGATTAAGTTAACTCATCTGTTTTCGTTTTAAAAAATTCGATATTAAAGGTAAATCTTGCCCTGTTATTTAATCGTTGAAATGGTTGATGAACTTGTTTAACAGTGACAAATTAAGTTGACACTGATTTCATTTCTGACTCGCTGCTGTAAAACAACGGTGTTAATGACTAGATAGCGAATGATAAGAAGAGAAGTTCTGTTCAAATCTGGCCAAATCATTAGTTCGAAGAAGAGAAGTGCATTTTGTAGAAGAAAGTTTGGTCCGTCGTGTAGTTTTGTCTTACATTAAGACAACGCTAGACATAGGCCGTTACAATTTTAACAAATATTATATATACGCACATATTTTTGTTTCAAATTTTACTACTTTTACTACTACTTATTTTACTTTTATCACGATACTATATCCAAATTTCTGTTCCATTACATTAATTTGTCTAATATGCAAAAATTCATTCTCAACCATTTAATTCATAACCTTTTGACTGTATGGCTCAGTTAAAAGCAAAATTAACGAAACTATAGCAATGTTTATCAGTAAAAAATTACAGTCGTAAATTATGATCAATGACATTTTGATAAATTTAACATCAATTTAAAAACATTTACATTTATTATTATCTATATAGATTAATGTTATCGGCGAAGGAAATGAATGGATTCGGTTCTAAACTAAATTGCATCAAGTTGAATTGATTTTTAATTTTAATTGGAGATAACTACACTACACACAACATATTCGATGTTATTGTCTTAACAAAACAAGTAAAATTATTATTAATTGTGTATGATAACGAAATTATCAAATCATGTTAATTTTGATTAATATATTACATTGTTATCATCTAAAGATGTGGTTAAAATGTCTAATATATCAACAACCTACGAAATAAATCAATGAAAAATAAATAGATCCTGTATATCATTGAAATTTGGGAATACCGAAAGCCTTGAAACCTTCAATGAGTCGGGGACGAGTGGAATGAGTATAGTACCAAGTATACCACTACAGGTTACCAAAGGCGACGGAATAATTAGGTGAAGTTCACTATTTTATATTCGAGGTTTACTCGAGATATTTCTCCACTCTTCGTCTCTCGGATAATATATGTATTACCAAGCTGGCCGATATTTTAGGCCAATAACTCATTCGGCTCTTCGTAGCCTTATTCTATCACAGCCGACACTACCCCCTCGTGCTCTAACTCCAAATTGTCTCGACCTGCTCCGGCGAGCGATTAACTCATGTACCGCAAGCTGCATGGTGTGATAACGACGCCACGTCCTTGCCTGGCCCTTGTGCCTCTTAACGGTGTTACCGGTTACGGTTATCCTTACTAACAGTAAGAAGTATCAGAATCATTGGATCAGCTGATAGGGTAGCCCAGAGGCAATCTCCACATAACCAGTCCAACTCGCTTATTCCTGCGGGTCTTCCCGACCAGGTATCCGTAACAGCATTCCGCTACCCGGTTCCAGGCCAAAAAAAAAATTAGGTGTTTACATGTATTTTGATTAACCATATCTATCGGTGAAAATGCGAAATATCGATGTAAACAACCCAACCCAACTGTTAAATTCGGTTTTGACATTTCTCTACAAAATAATTTTCCATTTATTAATATTAAGTATTTATAGCTCTATGGAAACCTAAAAATTGCAATTTCGAGTCATCGTTATATGTGCTAATTAATTTAAATAAATTTATCAAAAGCCCATCAAAGACTTTTAGAAACGTATGGTAAAACCGCTCGGTCATATCCCAATTGTCCATTTTGGTCTTGAGGTCGATGGCAAAGAACGATTTAGAGGATTAAAAAAGTTCGTAGACAATGGTGGAACATTTGTACGACAAAAACTCAACAAAATTTCAGATAGCTTAGTAGTTTGAGTCAACTGTTTTCGAATGTTAACATGCGATTGTAAAGATTTAAAAAGAAGGAAAATGGAACCTAAAGAGGCCAAAAAAGAAGACAGGTGAAAAGTGTGTCTACCGACAATCCTAAGAACTAAAAATAATGGGTTGGACCTAGAGAACTATCTTCACATGGAACCGAAATATTCATTGCCACAAAGTTTTGCTGTGCATATGGTGCGATCAGCAAGGTGTAGAGTACGAGCTACTAAAACCGAACAAAATTATTAAAATAAATGTCTACCAATGCTAATTAATTAAATTTAACGACTTAGTGTTGCAAAAATAACAATAAATAGCGAGTAACAAACGCAATGTCATCTACAGTATGAAAATCGGCCACACGAAGGAAGAGTTGCAGTAGAATTTGAAAATGTCAATGGACTAATTAATATCATATAAGAATACTGTAACTTTTTATTTTAGAATTTATAAATATCAACACTTAATTTTTAAGGCCCTTCTTGATAGGTTAATTTTAGTATTGAAGGATATTGTTGAGTTTATTATGCAAAAGAGGTATATGAGATATAAAATACTCATTATTATAGTATTTGTTAAGTTAGCTACGAATTTAAAATATTTTAACTCCGTTGGTTTAACAAATTTTCGATATTCTTGATCCTTTTGGAAAGCTCGATATTTTTCTTAGTCTGAAGGTAAACAATATTCGGTAAGATAATGTAAGGTAAGTAACATGTTCTAAAGCCAATAAGCTAGTTAGTAGTTTAGTAATATATTTATATCTTCTAAATTATATAACAAAGTAATATTTTGTTAAAAAATATTTTAAATATTTGAGAATCAAAAAGGCACACCAAAAAGAAACGGTTTTAGTTAACTAATAAATTCTTAGTTTTTCTTGGTGTATTATTATAATGTACACTTGATGACGACTTGATGATGAATACACAAAATAAATGATTTCGATATCCTAGTGTTATTTACATAGAAGTGACGCCAAATAATAACGGCGAGCATTTTGAAGCATATTTAATACTCAAAAAATAAAATTATTTCTTCACTGAAAACGTTTATTTTCTGTAGAAATAAAATATTTTCTGAAAATAGCATATAGATTAGAATATTATGGAACAGTTTTTCAAAATTAATTGACGTTTTTGACGTTGACGAGAAAAACAGTGGGTAGAGAGTAGTTCGCCTTTATAGTTTTGTCGATATATAGACGATAAAAGACGAGAAGTAGTCGTATAATTAGACATCTATTAATGCATTTATTTAATCATATTTATAAATCCATATCCATCCATTCTCCTAGAAAAAAAAGAAAAAGCCCATAAAACGTATATATAAATTATGATTAAGGGAAATAAAAGATATACTTGCGATCCTGTGATAAGAAGGAGTCAAAGCACTTTATCATCATGTAAACAAATCCAATGAAAAAGTATCAAAAGACAAATTGGTCGGTGTCGTTGACACCAGCCGAAAATAAGATAACGCAAATATGTAAGGACGTAGACTATATAGTCTATTCAAAGTTTTTTAGTAGTGCGTCGTGGATATTTGTGACGTCGAAACATTACAATGTTGCCGCATCAACTCTAAGTTTTAATTCAGTTTGGCTTTGATATACAAAAAATTCTAATCTAAATAAAATAATTGAACAAAAATGTTACCAAATATAATTTATTTTAACATTATACTATATCTAAAAACTACAGTTAATTATACAGCCGCAATAATTCATAAGTAGAAGTTAAAACCTCTTATCACTATTGCTTTCAATAATTTTGCAGACATCTGACAGCTGGTTGCCGTCCGGTTGTCAGATGTACGCTAAATTATTCAAAATATTAGTTATAGTATTACAGGTAATAAACCGGCAAACATTATTTTAGCCCTTTATTTTGATAAATTTTAAGTCGCCGTGTAATATATCATATTACTTTGTTTGAAAATGCCGAAAACAATAGATATTCAGGGTCACAAATTGATTGCGGCTTTAATAGGTTACTTCGAAAAGGAACGAGATAACGGAGGCTCCCTTTTGCCGGTAAATTCCGTTAGAGAGGCAATTATTGATGATATTAAACAATATAAGTCCATATACAATTTTATTGAAAATGTTTTTTAGCGGGTTGCTGTCGAGCTAAATATTACTGTGGGTAATGTGAATAACATCGCTTACAAAATGAAGAATAATACGTTAGATTCACCCAAGAAAACCCGTCTACATACAAAGTGGGTGACGAATCTTGACCATCTTGATATTGTCTTTATTCGAGACCAAATATACGAAATATAAGAACAGTAAGTACACAAACTATTTTATCGATATAAACATAATTTAATAAAATTATTTTAGAGAAAATTGTCTCTCTGGAAAGTATATATAAAAGAATTAGGGACATGTAGCTTTTTGAGGGATGTAAGACATCCTTTCATACACTCTTACATGGCATAGGGTTCAAATGGTGTAAAGATAGCCCTGGGAGAGGTTTAATGGAATTTCCAGACATTACCTTAAATATAATTCAATTAAAGGCATAATATCTTATATTATTAGAAATTTGAATATTTCAAAATGGTTCATTGTGGCACTCTTAGCAAGACAGTAACAAAAAAAGTGTAAAGACAATAAAAATTGATGGAAAAAGGTAAAAGTTACAAAATACATTCAATTGGGTTTGGATGAACTCGATAAGACATACAAAGGAAGTAATTGATAAATGGTGGAATCATGAACATGTTTAAGACAGATTAGAAATTAACAGTTTAGTGATTGAATTGGACAGTGAGTCGTAAAGTGAAAGTGACTGAAGCAACTTTCAGAATATGCGATAATGCTGTGCAATGCTGGATATTCCTGAGACAAAGTGATGAGAGTGGAAACAACTAAAGGTATGCACATAATTAATTGAATTTAACTATAGAAAATGGTATTGTAGGGCGTGAAAGATATCTGTGTACAGATATGATTGTAATTGTTTAAAATTAAACATAAGCATTATGTTAGAACGTATGAGGAGAGAATGAATACTAACTGTTTTGTAGATATGGTAAATGCATTAGACAAAATTCAGTGCCGAGTAAATCATCGAAGGAAACAAGAACTAAACCTAAAAAATAAATATGCTCTCGAATGGAAGTAAAATACGTTTCTCAGATATATAATTGTTAATTAGGTGTTTAGGCCTCCAGGGTGATAACACTACATAAAAAAACGCGCCTAGAAACTCCACCTCATGGATGTTATGGAAAAGAGTTAAATGTAAACAAAACAAATCTAACCTGCGAACTATTATACCTGTGTTCTTAATTGTAGTTTTAAGTCCTTCGATAATATATGTACTAGATGTACTATAACGTTAAAATAAATTATATTTGATAACATTTTTGTTCAATTATTTTATTTAGATTAGATTTTTCTTGTATCTCAAAGCCAAACTGAACTAAAACTCAGAGTTGATGCGGCAACATTATAATGTTTCGACGTCACAAATATCCTCGACGCATTACTAAAAAGACTTTGAATATACTATACATCCAACTATAACGAGTTCTAATTGGAAGGAAGACATTGTAAAAAATAAATTAGATTTTATCTGTTACAAAAATTAAAATAAATAATTTATGTAAACCACTATAAAAAATAAATTACGAAAATACGACGAAAATTAATAAAAACGTATCACAAAATTTCTATGTATATTTAGTAATCAATTATGTATCAGGATCCTTATAAATATGCAACATGTAGTGCTACAAATATTCTGCGCAATTCAATTGTATAAATAGATTAGATCAGCTGTTGAGTATTTTGGGAATTAACAAAATTTACTTCGGAAACTGATTCATTCCGAGAATCAGGTTGTTGCACCTGAACTATATCAAATTTGATTATATCTTATTAGATTAAAATGTTTACATTGTTACGTTGAATTAGTTGTCGCTATTTTTATTTTTTAAATTAGAAACAAAATAAGCTTATCATATTTACATTTTTCAACGATACTTGATTAAAAAATTTTAAAAATCTTTTCTTATTGTTTAAGCAACAAGTTCATAAGCGGAAAGACGTTATTCGACAGGTTTCTCGTTTTCAATTTATATAGCAACCATATGCATTTTTTGTCGGAACATATTCATTGTACGTCAATGTACCTCAGCTATAAATTTTACAAATATTAGAGCAAAATCCCTGTCAAATTATTTGTTACGAAATATAAACACTATAAGAAAAAAATGGCGATTCCTCCAGGAAATGATACTGATTTTCAAGCTTGCGTTTTGCAAAAGAAATCCAGTTTACCTCAAATACATAATCTAATTATTTTCCTTTATTTATGTTACAAGAAAATGCTTATTGCATATACTGCAAAACTTAATATAAAATGTATTAAACTGAACGACTCCGAACTTAATTTTTAAAGCTATACTAAACTTAACAATTTTCATACATTTTGAGGATGAACTTGGTTTATAATTTAATTGCGGTTCAAGTTTGATCTTAATAACAAATCATGTAATATAAATTGACAACAATGTTGAATTCTTTGATAAAAGAATATTATTATCACTGTTATCATAGTATCATTCTTCAAAAACTACTACTAAGCGATGAAATTTACTGTATCCGGAAACATTAAACTATTTTTTTTGTCCTTAAGATTATTGTGAATAGAATTTGGTAAACTCTTTGGTGTTTACTTTTTACCAATTACTGACCATAATTTCCACTATGTTTTATTATTACAATATTTTTCAGTGTGTAACCATTTTAATATAAGATATATTTTTATTTTAACATTATTAACATACAATTCTCAATAACATATTATAAATTAAAACATTCGGAAAATCTAATTTCTTCAAATAAAATTTGTCAAATTTCTAGTCACGTATTTCAAATAAGGTACGTCGCTTATTATAACAGATGATTTCCTGTACTTTTACTTCCATGGATTTTGTATAAATTGTCGATTGGGTAAAACGATCATAGAAAAAAAATTGACAATTTAAAATTAGTATAATTAAAATATATAGAACTAAATGACACTATTAACAAAAATTAATTATTATTTAATTACAAGCTAAATGCTGTTTATTCTGTATATATTATAATTAATTATTTTAACATATTTAATATATTAATATTAGCTAGTAATTGAATACATTTTTATATTGATTTTCCTAATTAACTGATAATTTTTCACTGATAATTCCAGCTGCTTTTCATATTGAATATTTATAATCGTTTAATATATTAAAATATTAATATTTAACTATTCAAACATATTTTCACTACATTAATTTAACAATTTACTTAATTAATTATAAAGTGAATACTAGGTATATAAAATTAGTAAATATGGACATTTAATTACTAAAATTCAACATATAAAACTATTAATTAAGTTAAATTTACACATTATTAAAGAAAACTTGTAAATACGCCACTTGTAATATCAGCTGATTTCCTAGTTTTACGTGTTTTGAAATGTCGGTCAAAAAGCGTCGTACATAACACAGACGCAAAATCAAACGACCCCAGAAAAACAAAAATACGACGTGCACAAAAAAAAGTTAATAATACTTACAGAAACAGTTGATGTTTCGATCAACATCAACCAAACAAGGATCCACAAACCAGGCGATGTTTCGTTTTGACACACACAATTCGTGATAAGCCCTTTACCGCGTCACGCAAAAGTACCATAAGCCGTCAGGAAAATAAAATTAGTAAATAAATAAACAAAGAAAAATCCGTTCTAAAATAAAACTCTGGGTAACGCAGACGAAAGTTTCCGTCGTAACAAACAAAAAACTTTTCAAAAGCACGAGAGAGAGCACGGCGCGCTCGCTACAGGAAAGAAACGACAACTGAACTCGGCTACCAAGGCCAACTTTATTTTATTTACATTTTATCTCCAGTTCATTTACGGGACTGGCTAAAATACACAAATTAAATGGCGTTCTATTTCGCATTGAGGTGTATTGTTGCGATGATTGAGAAAGAGCTTGTCGATACGCGGCTTATAAGAACGATGATTTTTCGCAACAGTTTTTCTTTGTTTGGACGATTGTTCATCGTTCTATTGTTCGCACGTACAAGTTGTGAATGTCTGTTTATTGTAGCTGGTTTTGACTGAATATATCTAAATACAATGAAGATAAAAAGTTTAAATTAATGTTTATTGGCTTCGTAAAAATACATGAAGAGGTCTGGTATTAGATCATTGCTAAGCAACATATTTTGATAGCTAAAGGAAATATTCTTAAATAATATAGCCACAAAAATGTATCAAGTAGGGACGCGGAAAAAATATCGATATTTTTGTTAGCCGATATTTCAAAAAAAATTAATGATATTTTTTAAACTTTATAAAAACCTAATTATTTTTAATAGGTTTATTAAAAATATCGCTACTTTTTAAAATATGTTATTTACAGAATATCCATATTTTTAGCGCCAATATATCAATATTTTTCCTGGTTGTAGCAGAAAAAAATTCGATATTTTTTTCCGATATATCGATATTTTACAAAAAAATCTCGATATATCGATATTTGTTCAATATATTGATTAAATTTTATTATAGTGTTGAATCGTTTGTCCTTGAAGAAAAAACCATACGTCGAGCTATATTATAACTTCTTCGAAATTGGTAAAGGACTGCTCTGCAAGCGCCTGCCCCATGGATGAGAAAAGTTGATATTCGGATGGGGCAAGGTCTGGAGAGTATGGCGGGTGCGATAATTTGTCTTATCCAAGTGCTTTCAACGCTTCCTTGACCAGTTCTGCTATGCGGTTATGGACGTGATTCTGCTGTCAAATCACATGCACCGTACACCGCCTCTCCAGGCCTACTCTGGACATTTTTCGATCAATGCACGGTTTAGATTGATTATTTGTCAGTAGCGATCACTATAAACTGTTTCACGAGGTTTCAACAGTTCGTAAGACACCAGGCCACTCTGGTCCTACCAAACACAGGGCATTATCTTGCGACCAAAACGATTTGACTATGGAGTCGATCCGTCGGCTTCGCCCAGTAATAACCGCAAAAAACATTGCGTTTAGGGTTTTCAAAATAAATCCATTTTTCACTCGTCACTATTCAATGCAGAAATTACTTCCGATCACAACTTTGAAGCAGCATTTCACAAAGGATTTTTCGGTAATCCATTTGTCGTTCAATTGATATGGCACCCATCTTCCCATATCAGTCGCTAATCGTTTCTTGAGTCACATTTAACGCTTTTTTCGAGTTTATTTTTGAGTTTGGGTTGGGTCTTTATCCAATCATTCTTGCAGTTTCGAATCTTCAAACTATTTCAAAATCGCCATTTGGAATTTTCGAAATCACGCCTCACATGTTTTTAAGATTAGAACATGCTCATCGTATTTCTTTTGATTAAATAATAAAAGTAATGCGTGCTGCAAATGCATGTTTTCCGGTAAAAAACTTAACATTTTCAAAGTGGTATAAATCTAAAACGTTGTTACGTTCGCAAAATATGACATGCATAGCTTTGAAGCTTCATATCAGTGGAACAAAATGACATTTGTGTCAAATCATAACGTTGCATACTTAAGCCTGGCGACACCTGTTGAAAAACCTGGTTAAAAAACTGGTAGTTTTTGGTGCTTGGACTTAAGAAAGTTCAATATTTTAATATTATTACAAAAAATCATTAAATTACACTGATTAAAGGAATGTGATATTAAATTTAAAAATCAAACGCAATTATTACAAAGACATGAAAATAGTCATAGTCTTCATATTTTGTACAAATGCTATTTTATATAACATATTATTTTTCTGCCTGGACTGTACTAATATATAAACAAATATCGTTTTTATTATGATTAAAGATACTAATTAAATTAATATTCGTTAATTTCGTAAAAATGCTTGAAAAACTATGTCAATAGTAAATTACTAAATAAGAATTTTCTAATGGAAACGTTAATAATGTAGTCAGGAAAAACGTGTTAATGATTCATCGTTTAGTGGAGTGAATAAACGATAAATTTATGTTTGTTATAAAATAAATGTTTTTAATTACTATTACTTAAAAATAGTTTGGTATTTCGAAATAAAAAAACATGTAATTGTAAATTACCATAAGTAATTACAATTATAAATCAAACCGCTTATCACAATAAAATTAGGGCAAGCTTGATAGCAGCAGGAGGTATTTCTGCGATAGTCGTGGGCTCGAATCCCGCAGGGTATGAATGTGCTTTATGTTTCTCATTGTAATTGTAAAGGTATTAAGGCAACAGTATAGTCCGACAAGAAATAGCCGTCTCGTTTATGCCACTAACCGGATATCTTCTGGAATGGTCTCTAGGTTGGTCACTGTCCATTGGGTAGATTTAATGCCGAGAACTGTGTTTCTAATCATACGCTATATAGCAGATCCAGTTCAGATAAACCGTAGTTGGTAAAAAAAAGGAGACTTCAAAATATATTTAAAAAAAACAATAAAATTAACAGTATTTTAGAAAACTGAAAATAGATGTTAGACAAAAAGCAGAGCAGATCAGACTCAAAATCAAGCAACTTAATCGGAAGACACCCTTAACTTGATTTAAAATCAAAGAGATTGGTTTATCAATATTAATCAGAAAACCAATTTGAACCTATGTGCCAAACAAATTTCTACGATTAATTACCAATGCCTATCGCGACGTAACCAACGAAGAACTACACGATTATCTCAAAATCAATGTCATCATATCATTCACGAATATTTGGGTATGAGAAAGCTCTGTGTAAAGTCGCGCGAGCTCACTTTTGACTATAAACAATGACGAGTTGATAATTCGGAGTAGTGTTTGAAGATGATTAAGCGTAATAAACCCGAGTTTTTGAGTCAATATGTGACAATGGATGAAACATGGCTCCATCATTTTACTCCGAAGTCCAATCGACAGTCATCCGAGTAGCCTGCACACGATGAACCCGCTCCAAAGCGTGGGAAAACGTAACAGTCAGCTGGCAAGGTTATGGCGTATTTGGGATGCGCATGGAATAATTTTCATTAACAAGCTTGAAAAAGGAAGGACCATCAAGTTTGAACGACGAAATCGCCGAAAAACGGCCGCATTTGAAAAAATGCACCGTGTCAAAAATCCATGAATTGGGCTTCGAATTGCTTCCTTATTCACCGTATTCTCCAAATCTCGCCCCCAGCGACTATTTCCTGTTCTCATATCTCAAAAGAATGCTCGCTGGGAAGAAATTTTCGTCGAATGAAGAGGTGATCGACGAAACTGAGGCCTATTTTGAAGCAAAGGACAAATCGTACTACAAAAATGGTATCGAAAAGTTGGAGGGTGGCCTTCTGTGTTGCCCTTGAAGGGAATTATGTTGAATAAAAAAAACTAATTTTGTCAAAAAAATGTGTTTTACTATGGTAGGCCGGGGACTTTTCAATTAACCTGTTATATAATATTCGATAGATTCAATATATATAGTGGTTTGTCGCTAAATAATCTTTTATTGAAATATTTAATAAAATCCATTGAAAACTAATCATTTTTGTTTGAAATGTTATCAAGTTAGAGTTGTAGCAATAAAAACCACCACGAGTTCTCAGTACAAATGCTGCTGAGATTTTTCAAGAACTACGTTATTCCATTGTTAATATCAACAATTATATAGACTTAGGGATATTGTATGCACAGATTATAAGGGAAATCCGTACAAAAAGCGTTATGAACGAATCCCAACAAAAATCAAGATGCAAGATGTTCTGCGAAGAAGATTGTATTATATTTTATTATTTATATGGAACATATAAGCCAGAAATACAAAGGCGTATTATCGGCATTAGCCTATTTTCGTTAGGTTGCAACTTACAGTATTGGATAATATCCATCTTTATTTCCCTTTTTCTACCTTTCGTTTAATAATATTATTCTCCCTTATAGATCACTTGAAATAATAATACTTCTGATTCAATTAGTAGGATCTCATAGGATTTTGACCATATCAGTTAATAAATATCTATGAAGACGTTCGATTCGGTTTCTTATCATTTTTTTTTATCAATTATTCATAGTGCGTCCATGGAATTTTAGTTAATAGTGATGGATGCAATGCATTTTAATACCTCCTTAACTGCAAATAGTTCGCAAAATAATTCATCATTTAGTGCCTTGGATTCATGGATAAGTATTGGAAAAGTAAAGTAAAGGAAAGATTGTTACAATAACAATGTTAAGTTTATGATAATACTGAGATAGTAGTAATGTAGTAATAATCATTAGACATAGGCAATTAAAAATTGTTACAAACTATTATTTTACTTGGGTTCAAACATTATATTAATTTACAATGTTTTTCGAAACACGTTTTTCACTAATACAAATTAAAACATATTTCTAAGTATGTTTTGAATTATACCTGATATTCTAGGTTCGGTTATTTTGGTGACTCAGGAGCCCAACCATGACTTTTCCGTATACCTGTCTCGGTCCCTACGGGGAAACAATAATACAATTCGAAGAAGGTAGAGGATAGAAATATGACAAATTACTTTTCAGTTACGGTTATATGGCGTTGAAAAAAGGTACCTATTAAGCAGTAAATAATTGAGGACGAAATTCTGTATACAGTTAATTTTGTCATTGATTATACATAAGGTGAAGAAGACACATTTGCATCTATATACTAAATAAACTGTATAAAGACGGTATTTTCGTTTAGTACGTTCGTTTTAACTTTCAACATGAATAATAAAGATAAAAATACAAGATAGAATAATATTATTTCTAGGGAGTTTAGGTAAGCGTACACATTAAAAAACTTATCGTCGTCGTCTGACGTTAGAAAATATATACTAGATAGTTCAATATTTTTGTCGATCGACAGAAAAAAACTTCTTCTGGTGATCTTTTAACTTGTGACTTTTCGATTTTTTACGATTAAATATCACTAAGGATTTTTTAGAAATATTTTAAGTCTCCTTTTTACCAACGAGGGCTTAACTGGACTGGACCTACAGCTTAACGTGGGCTTCGAACCACGGTCCTAGGTATTAAGCCTACCGACTGGAATGACTCCCTCACAGAAGACATTACCCAGCCAGTTACTGACGTGACTGGGATGGTTATTGCTTGTTGGATTTTCCACTGTTGCCTAAAGACATTCACAACTACAACCACAAGTCGGCTTGGTGGTGCAGTGGTAAAGGCGATAGGACGGTCCTTCTGCTGTTGCGATAGCCGCGGGTTTGAATCCTACTGGGGCATGGTCTTAATTTTATGTTTGTGAATTGTAGCAATCTTTAGATTCTGTAGCTCGACAGCAGTATCAGTTTCATGAAATAAAATTATACTTCAGGGAACATTGCGTTAGGCAGATCAGATCAGACTCAAAATCAAACTTATTATCAGTTAGCTGTAAAGCCTATTTGGACTTACGGGGTTCAAATATGGGATTGCACTGAAATATCAAACCGAGTTATAATTCAATGATGCTAAAACAAAATTAGTTGATGAATTACCAATACTTATCGCTACGTAACCAACGAAGAACTACACGCTAACATCTAAATTCGCTTTAAAGCATGAAGTAACATAAAATTACCAAAATACAAGAATGCAGAAACAGGAAATACAGCTACTGGACAACACGCAGGAAACTAGAAGACTGAAGCTAACCAAACCAACCACTACTTGTATAGCGTATACGTGTATACGTGTTTGATCTTAACGTTAGTCTAAGTAGTCTGATTTTATTGTAATTTAAGAAACACAAGCTGATGTATTTACCACACACTAGTCCTATTTGAATATTGATGCAACAACTGAGCAATAGTGATATATTAATGTTATAAATTAAGAATGTACTAATCATATCTAATTGAAGATGTAATTCATTAAAAAAATATTTTTCAGAAAACAACTGAACCGGCTTTAAAAAATAAATAAGGAACTCACTAAAACGTAATCAAGCAACACATTAGATTTGCTTTGTTAGTAATGTAATTTTGTGCATTGAAGTTGGTTAAATTTTTTAGTTAAAAATATTATATAATTCTCGTATTAGCATTAGATGTTGACTCAATAAATTACGCAATTATTTTATTAAGTATAAGAACGGGTAGGCCAAGTAAAGGTGCAATCCATAAGAGGAAAAAGAGGAATAAAGGAACAATAATTGAGAATAACGAACGCTTCAGGCTCCGAGGTCAGCTACCTAGCCTAAGAGATTGGAGAAAAGTTCTAATCAAACTAGAACAACAAAAAGTTGTTGTCTCTGCTGGGAATCGAACACGGAACCTCCACGTATGATCTGATTGCTCTAACCATTACACCGTAGAAGCACTTACCTGTTACATTTATACTTCTCATATGATATGGTTAGAGTTTAGAAAGCAAACAATGACTTTTTCACTGAACGACTTCAAAATTTCCGTCACATCAGCTCAGCAATAACATACATACATTTCTAATTATTTTAGATCCAAAATAAATGAAAATGTTGTACGTGTCTTTAACATGGGACCCCCAACAGACCCTGACTTGGCTCCCATGGGACCACCTTTGATGCATTCTTCGAATAGAAAATAATTTTGAAAATCGGTCCATAAGTGAAGAAGAAATCGACGGAAAAAAATATATACAGCCGCACATAGAACCTTCTCCTTTTCTGAAGTCGGTTAAAAAATACTTCACAATTGGGATTTTCGAAAAACGAATTTAAAATAGTCAATCATAGAGTTATTAAACATCTTTAAAACACTTTTAAGCGCTGATGTTGAAGTAAGCCACCTTGTGTTACTGTAGCCTAACCGCTTTTGACTTTCATATTCACACAATACACTCAAAGACAACAGGAAGACAATCTGCTGTTGTTTTTAGTTTAGAACTATGAACTAACACCCAATCCCAACAAGCCCTCTTCTGAGTGATACGTTTAATTTTGTATAAATGTTATTAGGTCAACTTCTGTTTTTTTTGTCAAAATTGAGGTTAGAATTATTGATTCAGATTATATATTTTCTGATTTATATGAAATCTCTAGAAAGATCTATTTATATGGCATATTTGCGAAACTGAGATATGTCCTGATATGTATGTTTTGTCCTCGCTGGGTATAATACAAGGTTAAGCCAAACACTCAAATAACAGTACTAGTTCCAAGATAGTAGTAACTTTGATAAATAATTATTTATGATCAACAACCATCGCAATATATACTTGAAATAATACAATTATCAAATAATTATTATTATAAATTAAATAATAATAATGTAAGACATATTGTATGTAACTGATTGCATTATTTGATCATTAACAGCACAGTCCTATTTATTAAAAATGTAAATCTTTTAAAGAACCGCCGATCCATTCAAAAGTTAAAGGTCAAAATACTTGAGTGGAAGTTGACGGGTAAAAGGGGTAAGTTCAGGGCCCAGATTGAATGTGAAATATTCATAAAGTTAGAAGAAAAGTCGTGGCAAGCGGGAAATGTTTTAGTATGAAATGGAAAAATGAATTAAGTTATGAAAATGTTTCTATTTCTATTTCGTAATAAAGAATATTTCAGACAATTAGTTCTTGATTATTAATAAAATTACTATATTTAGAAATAATTTTGAATAATACGTTCACGATATTTATAGATATACAGATATGCCTGTTTTTCTGCAAATAATTTCATTAATAATGATAATTTTTGTAAATTATACTGTGCGGTTATACTATAATCATTTTAGATTGACTTAATACTAAATATTAACTGCATTCACAGATAGAACACCGGCGCTATATTTGCGGAACTTTAACATCCTAATAGCTAAAAATTCTGGAAGTTAAAATGTCTTAAATTTTTAGTAAAATAACACTAGGATGTTAAACAATTAATAGAAAATTAATATATTGATTATACTTAATACTATGAAAAAATGGTCACCTAAAAACATTATTGATGGTGGTAGTTAATAAAACATTTCTAAGATTGTAAAAAGTGTTTATCTACCTTACTCGACATATCTAGGTTTATGACTTTATGTTAATATATTTTCTCCAACAACATGTTATATTTTTTAATTAATAAATTATATTGATGATAAAGAATTAGAAAGAATTAAAAATATTTCTAATGGAGTCTGTTTCAGCTCATATGTTATTGTATAACTGATATTTGAAGAAATGACACCCCAATTTGGAAGAAAGCTTAATCAATTCAAATAACTACAAAAATTTCTTTTCAGTCGATTTATTTATTTCATATTGCTGTTTATTATAATTACATATTATATAATAATTATGTAGACGAGCAAATGTTATTGAGTAATAAAAAATCTTGTTAATCATGCAAAACGAATGGTTATTTACTTAATAATACTATTGGGAAAATTTGGTTGGATAGTGGTTGATATATCGTTATAGAAAAATTAAATTGTTATAACAGAACTTAATAGTAATTGTCAATTTAAATGGCAATTTCCAAAAAAAAAATCCAAGCGATATTTTTCCAACGAAAACACTTCCTTACTGAAATCAATTTACTGGTTGATAAGTTCCCATTCTGTCGCTACACGAAGTAACATATCTCGGACCTCTCTCAGATCAAATTCAGTATCCACTATGAAATACTATGTAGTATTAATAACAAATTGTTACTCGGTAAATATAAAGAAAATGTTTAATTGTTATTTTATGTAATTTACTCTTTTAGAAATAGACCTGAAAAAAATACATGGTAGATCAGATGCCTGAACAATATGTTAAATTCCATATAATTGATATGAGATGTAGAAAAGAATTGTTACAATGGGCATGCAGGGTCGAGAAGTATATACAAGCAAGAATTGTCTGGACATGTGGAAAGAAGCATTGTCGACAGTAAAATATACGGTTTGGACGAACTCGATCAGACACACTGAAGAAGAAATTGACAAATGGTAGAATTGTGAACAAATATTAGATAGATTGGAAATTAACAACAACTAAGTGAATAACCACTTGAATATCGATTCTGAAAGTGACAACGATTGAATAAAATCTTCGGGATGCGATGGGAGTGAAACCAAATAATAGTGAGTATATCACTAACATTGTATGATGTATGATAACTGTGTGCATAAATAAGGGTGTAATTGTTCACAATATACATGAGCATTAGGTTAGAATGTATGAGGAGAGAAGAAATACTAACTGTTTTGTAGATATGGTAAATGAATTAGTGAGAATGTAGTGATTAAGTTTAGTTTTATTAAGAAATACGTATACAGGTAGTAACAGAACAAAATAAGGAGAAATACAGTGATATAAAAATGACTTGACAAGGAAATACTGCACCGAAGGAAACAAAAACTAAACACAAAGGTAAACATGCTCTCTAATGAAAATAAAATACATTACTTGGATATACAATTGTTAATTAGGTGGGTTAGGCGCTCAGATGATACCACTATATAAAAAAACGTCCCTAGAACTCTACCTCGTTATAGGTGGGGTTGAAAAGAGTTAGATGTAAATATAATAAAACAACCTTAACCTACAAACATAATTTAAGTCGTTCGATAATATATGCATTAGATGTCCTATAATGTTAACAAATTTTATTTGTATCATAATAAATATTTAGATTAGAATTTCGTTATATGTCAAAGTTAAAATGAACTAAAACTCACGGTTAATGCGGCAACATCGCAACGCTTAGACGTCATCAATTTAGATGACGACATGACTTCATTGTTTTATTGAATGGGCGATATATATATATATATATATATATATATATATATATATATATATATATATATATATATATATACTACATTCTACATTTTAAATTATTAAATTTATTATTAATTAAGATTAAGACAGAACTGGTCTAACTTCCTACATTGTATGCACAAGTTGTACTGCCTTATCGAATGAGTAAAAACGTTACATTATAGTTAAGATAATTGTTCATCATTATCTTTGTTTGTTCACGTCTAGCATAGCGAATATCGTCTAATTTTAATGTTCTGCTATTTACGTCACATTCATTTATTTTCAATCTTCAACTCGTTTGACTGATAACAGTTTTTTAACCTGACAGAAAAAAAAAACAAAAAAGGCCTGTTACTGTTTACTATGATAGGAATGGACTATGAGTACAGAACAGATAAAAGTTTGTTTATTTTTTCACTGCGTCGAAATAAAACGTTGTTTTGATGATAATGGTGATGATAATCATACGTTATAAAGCGGTTTTTACGTAGGAACAGTTAGCGAACATTAAACTGCGTAGAATACGATTAAATCGAAGAAAAAATGTTGAAATGTAGCAAATAGATAAGCTATGTGCTGATTTGCTTATAACGCAGAGAAATAGTATGTTAACAATTGTGTCATTGCGGTTTTGAAACATAATTTGTGTAAAAGCGAGTTTTATTTGTTTATACATTCTCGATATTTTTTTTCCTAAAACATAGACAGACATGAACCATTCAAGGAAATCATATATCGTTCTGAATATCTATGGTACTTAGAATTCCATCTCGTAGTTCGATATTTTTGGATCGTTCAACTGTTTTTTTTTTAAGGTTTGAACGATAATGTAAAGAAACTAGGCAGGATTGCCGCTTCTTTTCAATTGTATGATTTGTCGCCGCGAATACTTATCAACAGAAATAATTAGTATCAATGGCAACATTGTTGATCTTTCTTTGGTTGGGGTTGTATTTGCCAAATGTGATCACGTCCTAGGAGTGATAGAAATTCATAAATGTTAATTTCTAAATACGCGACGACCAGAGTCACTACGTTCTTCTTATTTATTTTATTTTATTATGTTTTGTGGCGTCCAAGATGCGTTTCATCAAATGGTGGGTTTGTTCACAGATAATTCCGGTTTTCTCTTTTTAATTATTGCTTATTATTTATTAAATATCAACCTATTATTTTCTAATTATTATTTTATATTTATTAGCGTTCATTTTTCATATTCTATTTATTATTTTCCATTTATTATTCTTCATATATAATTATGCATTTATGATTTTATATTACGTTTTTATTCTACTCTATTTTATTATTTCTACGAATAGTCATATATTCTCTATAATTCTTAAATTATGGCAAATGAAAGATAATAGTTTTATGGTTGCAACTGTAAATATAAATTATAACTATTTTATCATCTAGAAACTAACATCAAAGTGGCTAAAGTTACTGATGAATAGTTATGATTTACACAAATTCCACCGAAAGTGGTTTCTGGCTAACAGTACTGTTCATAACTCGACAAGTTAAGTATTTATTTGAGGAAACATTACGAACATTACACACAATCTTTTTTCAGTTGAAGTTGCAGGACAACTGCCATTCTAAAGATATTGAGTAAGTAATTTATGTAAAAATTCTATAATTCAGGATATATTTGGATTAGTTCCACCTTTCTTGACCAAAGTAAAACACTCCTGATGAGTAAAGTGATATTTGTACAATAAAAAAACCTATTTGTCAGTGCGACAACAGACAGTCGATATATTATTATCATGAAGAACATTAATTTACTTTAAAAAGCACCTTGAAATTATGGCAAATGAAAGATAATAGTTTTATGGTTGCAACTGTAAATATAAATTATAACTATTTTATCATCTAGAAACTAACATCAAAGTGGCTAAAGTTACTGATGAATAGTTATGATTTACACTAATTCCACCGAAAGTGGTTTCTGGCTGCTCTTGGTCGCAGCGTATCTAGCGTGTGGCTTATGGCATTCTCCCTTGCACGCATTGCACGTCTATGATAGCTGGAGCTGGAAAAGTGTGTGCACTAGTAACAGTACTGTTCATTTATTTATTTATTTTGAGAATTCAGCTTAATACTAGCTAGGCCTACTAACCCTAGTGACAGTAGTCTCGCTTCTTTTTATCTCACTGCACGTCATTATTGTTGGTGTTATAAACTGGTACGTTGTGCGTTATTTTCCCTTCGTACCGTGTGCACACACCATTATTGTCTGTTTTATAATGATTGTCCTTCAATTATTGAGTACTATGGAATAAGATTATTGTTAACCATACTAGTTACTCTACCATTTTGTCGATATATTCATTTATCGAAACTATATAGCGACCAGTAACAATAGAAGTATCTATATACGAAATATTTCAATTTGCATTCTTTATTTGGCATTTATTGAGTAAGTATTCAGTAGTATTTATTTGGTCCCTGCTTTTATTTATTTAAGATGTCTAATATTTTATTATTCCTTGATTAAATATAATCTTTATTTTACGCCATAGGTTTAAAAATAACAATACATTTGTAGAGAAAAATACGAAGTGTAGGCAGTAAAGATTTTATACTTTTGCAATCTGTAAGTTATTATACATACAATAAGTAATAATTTACCAATATTGATCATTTGTACGATGCTGACTTTATAGCTATAATTATATTCTTTAAAAGCTTTCCAGGTGTAAGAAAGTGTAGAACAGCTTTTGTTGACGTATCATATAGGGGACTAAACTCACTGGCTAATTAAGATGGACAGGTATTGGGATCGAGCAGTGGAAATGCTGAGGTGCACCCTTGTTGGAGACAAAGACTGGTACTTTTACTAGGAACCGACAATATCACATATTATCAGAAGGTATTACAAAGTATCTTATTGGCCAAATTTATAGGTTAATATTATTGTAACTACCACAGTAGTATCTTGAATGGTGCCAAGAATAAATTTTTAGTAGACAACAGTAAAAACCGAAAAGTGTGGTGGCTGCTCATGCGAATTCATTCGAAACCAGCTTAGCAAGTTTCACAGCTACGCGCTGTTTGTTTACAGTATTTTTTAGGTTAGTTTTATGTTTACAAAAGTTTGTTGAGGTAATATAATTATTTATTACTTAATACAGAAAATTATCAGCAAACAATACGAAAATAACTCTATAAGGTGTAGATTATTACTAAGTTATTCAAATTTTGTAGCATTGATTTTATAAATTGCTATAGAACATTATAGTAAAGGCAAGAATTAAAAATTGTTAAAAATATGTAGTTAGCAAAAAAATATGAAAAAAACCGATAACACAAAATTTGAAGCTTTGTGATCTATTATTTCTTTCCGTTTATATAACTCTCCGGAGCAGATAAATAATGCAAAAAAACTGAAATTATATATGGTATAACAAATTTTATTTCAATAAAATGAACAAAATAAACAAAAAAAGGTAATATAAGTAAGTAGGGCACAATTAAACATAGACACAAACAATATTAATAAAATATTATAACAAAAATTAGAATAACAATTTATTTTGAAAATGAAATTTTGAATTTGAAAGAAAAATGTATACAAATACCGACGGACAATAGGTTCTTGAACTCTTTTTCACACCACCTATGAGGTAAAGTTCTAGATATGGTTTTTCTTTCATTTTGTGGTGGTTTCCCTGGTGGCCTAATCAAACTTTTGTTTTCATTAATTATCCCTTCAACGTTTGGTGGTTGGTAAGTATAACTGTTTTTCCATCTTACGTTTTTCTTTTGAGTTATTTCTTTCGTTGAAATCTCTAAAGCATCACCTTGGTGTCCTTAAGTATTTCGTTTTGAGAATATTGACCCACTGATTTCAAAATGTTTTAATTTCTCTCTTTTCCGGCGATTCTCTCCTCGTGCATATGCTTGCAGAGAATTTTTACCATATACTCTTGACAGCTACAGACCTATATGCACGCAAATCTTACTAATAAACTTATTTATATACAAAATAAACTTATTTATGTCAGAAATGTTTACAACAAAAAATACTCGAAACACATATACATTAGTAGAATATTTGGATAAGCTAATTTCTAAGATATCGATCCTTTAAGAACGTGAAAAATTATGTAGGAAGCCAGGCATATTTGGAACCGAACAATACTTGAGATAAGGAGAGTGCAGACGACAAGAACCAGACGGAGTATTTTAAAATTTCATCCCCTTGAAAGACATCGGTTAGTGTAAATAAACCAATATATTCCGAGAAACGTATTGACCTTGGAAACCTGTGGGAAATATGAACCTCAGGGAATTTTTGGGCGTATATTTTCTAACAATGCAAAAAAAATCATCATTGGATAGGTCTTTCCCTCCCTAGACATCACTACTAATCTGGTGACGAGAAGAACAATTAAGCCAACCTACTTACTTGGTAAAAGATACGCAAGTGAGGATAAAATACGATGTATCCGTCTAATTAAACACAACCTTCATGTACAATCTTAACAGCCTTCGAAATTATAAAATCTTCGTTAATACAGAAAATGTAAATACTTTAAATATTAAGGAGCGCATAGTTGGTGCCACTTTGACACTGTGAAGGTTGTCGTTACTAATCGTTATGCCTGTCTATTTTTGTAAGTAATAAGTTTTAACTTTTCCACTTTTCTCTGTTTAATCGGGAAGAAAAATAGGCGCAACAAATAACGTAAAATATAGGTATATATGAGCATACACCTTCAGACGAACCTTTCTTAGTATCAGACCCTTTATACCTGTCTTTATAACCGTTTCAAATAGGGATAGGTCATTCCTGAAAAACCAAATGGTCACGAGGGCGACCTTTCGGCAATGAAACACGGTGTAGCACAACAAGACAGTACCGATAGAGTCGCGAGACTTCTGATATCGAGCCAATTCTTATTGGATTAAGATTTCATGAGGTTTTGATCCATATCAATACTCACTCGAATAAACCGTTAATCATAATCATTCATTTTGTTTTATTACTATTACCACGGGGTATTCCGTGCCCACCCTCAATTCTCATATTGTATATATATATATATATATATATATATATATATATATATATATATATATATATATATATATATATATATATATATATATATATATATATATATATATATATTATCGTTGGGAACTGAAAACAATCGATAGTCAAAAAACTAGCTACTGAAAATAGTAATTTTTCATTAAAGACCTTGGCCTTTGTTGACGATCATTTATCAGTCATTGTCATTTTTATATTACTAATAAGTGCTTATGTTCACGTTTTTATAACTCATGTCCTGTGATCTTGAACAGAGGTACAAACAAGAGAGAAAACGCATCTGAAATAGTGAGAGTTTCAAGAGTGAGAAATATTGACAGAACTTAGTTTTAATTTTGATTCCATATCCTTAAGCAGCATTTTAGATGGCTTTTAGATTTAGTATTTCGGCCTTTAGAATCAATATCGTCTATGTTCGGATGTTGAATATTCTCTTTTGTGTTGGTGATTTTTTCATTTATCATTAAATCATATAGTTCGGTAGGGCGGGCTATATCATGAGGAATATTCAAAGCTCCTCTATATCAAAAAATATAGCATAATCGTCACGGAATGCCAAATTAGTTAAGAAATGTGTATCGATATATTGAATATCATGCACTATTATGCTGTAAACCAACCAATAAAAGACAATATCTATTTAGCAAAATTCGACTGATATATTGAAAGGGTTGGTATAACCATACTTGTTTAAATTTCATTATTTAGGGATGTCCGAAGCAAGTAAAAAACATATATGGGAAATCCACTTTTTATCATTAGTTAGAATACACTACAGAAAACAGCTCTTGTCGCCTGGCAAGCAATGAAAAACAATGTTGATACCTTTCGAAATTGCACTTCCAGTAAATGTGTGGTATTCAATTTCCCTCCTTTTGGATCTCCCCCATCACATGAAAAAGTCTGGAAATAGTTATAGTTTTTAAATTCCAACGATTCTGGTTCTCCATGCTGTTCTTTGTCATTACATCACCATTTATCACCAATGTCGCCATTTTAAAATTGTTGAAACTAAAACCAACAATTGATGAACCAACAACAATGATATTCGGTAGCAAATTTATTGAAATCAAACAACGAAAGCAATGAGTATAGAAAATGTAATTTTGAGTGTCCCATAATTAGTGTCAGTATATATTGAACAACTCAATAATATTAAACGGAAAACTGCTATTTTAAATAGATAAATATCAAAACCATCAAATTTAACAGTTAAGTTAGGTTATTTAATATTAATATATGTTTATATCAATATATTGCATTTCAAGAGATATCGCTGGTCAAGATACAGGCAAGCGTCTAATATTTTTTAAAAATATAAATCTCTCGATATTTTCCGACAATAGAATTATATTGAGATATCGAAATTTCATTTGTAATGAATGTTAGAAACGACAAGTTTAAGTATTTATTTGAGGAAACATTACGAACAATACACACAATTTTTTTTCAGTTGCAGGACAACTGCCATTCTAAAGATATTGAGTAAGTAATTTATGTAAAAATTCTATAATTCAGGATATATTTGGATTAGTTCCACCTTTCTTGACCAAAGTAAAATACTCCTGATGAGTAAAGTGATATTTGTACAATAAAAAAACCTATTTGTCAGAGCGACAACAGACAGTCGATATATTATTATCATGAAGAACATTAATTTACTTTAAAAAGCACCTAGAATAATATAGTAAGAATGGAAATGGGATATAGACACTAACATGCATGTATTTGACGTCTATCTATTTATAACATAGATCGTGATATTGTATACGGGATAGTGTCAATCATTATAATGAGTTTGCCTGTAAATTTCCATAAAGCTACATCGATCGATTATAAAACTCTTATTACAACTGCAATTAATTGAGTCGATACATAAAACGTATGTGTAAACGATGTAATGGAAAATGAACAATTGAATTATATATCTACGACACACGCATGATAGAGAATTTACATTGTTTATTTTAAAAACCAATGTTAACATTTTCTGATTATTCATTTAATAAACACACTACGATAAGAACTTATAAAGTATAATTCCTAAAACTCATTTTTTTTTGTCGCTTTAACGACGGGTGTCGTCATTTCGCGACTATAAAACAGTACGGTGTTGATATATAATGAAATAAAATTAATAACTTAAATATAAATAGTGTATATGCAATTTAAAAAAGGACACAACCATGACAAAGTAGAGATTCCATCCATGCAGCAAATACTAGCACCCAAACCCAAGTGGTAATTATAATTTGGTCAGCGACACTTATCTCAGCATGAGCTACTCTGTGAAGATAATCGATTTCTCGTAGGAATCCGATGAGTCTGTTTGTGTTTTCACCTCTTAAGGAATTCCTAAAATTTTGGAGTCTATACATAGCTCTAACCTGGATGACTCGTAGACAGTCAGGTATGTGGTAGAGTGAGAATACAAAATATTCAGAATTTAGAAGGGTATCTTATCTGGGCGCATGCGAAACAGTGTTTTAGTTTGTTCATTTGCGGCTAGGTGGCTTGAAGTTTAAATTTGGCAGCAAAACTAAATTTGACATATTCAGCTTTCAGAAGACTGTTCTAGAAGGTAAGAAAACGTAGAGTACGTGTGTTTATATTTGGTGGAAATAATCAAGAAGCTACTGGATATTTTTTTACTTTTTTGGTAATTATATACTTCCTAGATATAGAAACATATATAGAAACAATTTGACTTATAAACAAAGAATTATGGGTTTAATTTCTTTCGACAAAGCTTTTGTTGAAAGCGTCTCTTTCGAATTGGATGCATTTTTCAACATGGCTGACAAAGCAAATTTAAAAAACTTATCTATTAAATATTCTTATTTTGTTAATTACGTTTTTATGGTTCTTTTTTAGTTAAAATGATTTGTTTAAAACTGAAGGCATCTCAGGTGTTCTAGGTTCTAGTACCGTTTCAAACAGAATGCGCAGCTCTCTTAGAGATCCTGCTCTATGTTAGAAATGGCTAACGCAACAAATAATGAAAAACTGATGGGAATATCTTGTGAAGGTTTAAATAAGAGCAAAAGGGTTTGTAGTGTACATTTTACACAGGCTGACTAAAAACCGAAATGTGGAAGAGCATTGCTTAACAGGGATCGGTTTCCAGTCTAAGTTTAATTCGGTTCTAAGTCTTTTATAATGTTAACTATATGTAACTGACTTGAAAAATATAACATGCCTCTATTTAAATGTGGCATAGGAAGAGGAAAACACTGATCCAAATATGACAGGAAACGTTATTGAGTTCAACAGTGAAGTTATTGAAGCGCGGCAGCAGACTTTTTTTACTTTGTTGACTGTTCTATTTAATTCCCAGATTATGCACAAAACTTAACTTAACAAGCCGTCTGTTCAATTTTTTATATCAGTAAATGCCTGTATTTTTCAACATGATTAACTGTACTGAGCATTCTCAACGAGACATGAATAGAAAGATAATAACAACACCGTTTGTCTTGGTGGATGAGAAAAGTGGACAGAATAGCAAAAGGAAAAAATGAAACATTTTTATTGCAACATCTAAATATAACACAGCTTATATGTATGACTTAAAATTATATACTTACAATAAATATTTGTCAAAAAAAAAGAGATTACAAAATAAATAGTAGTCGGCTTGGTGGCGCAGTGGTAAAGGTGATGGGACGGTCCTCCTACTGTTGCGATAGCCGTGGGTTCGAATCCTGCTGGGTCATGGTCCTAAATTAATGTTTGTGATTGTTTAAAATGTGTGAATGTTCTAAGCAAGAGTGTAAAATCCGACAAGGAAAATGATCCCAGTCACGCCAGTAACCAGGCTGGGTAAGACCGGATGTCTTCTGGGATGACTTCTAAAGTTGGTCACTCGCCAGTCGGTAGGCTTAATGTTGAGGACCGTGGTTCGGAGCCCACGTTAAACTTTAGGCCCAGTCCAGATAAACCCATAGTTGGTAAAAGGAGACTTTAAAATATATATAAAAAAATAGTCTTCAACATATATATTGTGCTGTACTCTATATTTGGCCCAGTTATATTTAAGATAATAAAAAATGTTCCATATTCAATATTTTATTAAACTTTGTATATTTAAAAGTATAAATTGTTTATTGTCAATTTTCTATATTAGGTTTTAAAATATTTTTAGAATAATATGTCATTAAACATTCTATGAATGAAAATTCTACGAACTTTCCTTGGAAATAATATTACTAATATAAATTTTACATATACTTAAATAAAATGTGTTTTTAATATTTTATTGCATTTATTTTTACTACCATTATTATTAGTATTATTACTGCTATTATTGTGATTAAAATATTTTAAATTTCCCTCCACTCATATTGTCAGTCGCGCCCTCTGGTTGCAAATGAACGCTAAACTTGTTAACAGGTAATGCATGGGAGATACTCTTCTAATATCCCTATATTTTGTGACTGAGAATACGATAAACGGAAGGGAATGTTGGAACTGGCGCATGCGCACAGTCGACTATATTGCTTTCTATTCTTTTTCTTACAGTGTGTATAATCGGTCATTTTAAAATTTACTATTAATCGAGAGGAAACAACAAATAATTTAGAATATTTAGATTTTGTAATGCATTAACAAGTTTATAATAATAATAGCTAAATTGTTGTGTTATTCTTAGTGTTGTGACATACATCGGTTTTAAAATATGGAAGAACAAAGGTAAGTAAGGAATGTAACGTTCAATTATATTAAGTTAAAATATTCAAACAGCACTATTTTTGTTTGTAGTGGGAATATCAACCGCCAAATTTGTAATAAAACATTTTCAAGGACATCAAATAGAAGTCAACATATGCCAAAATTTCACCAAATATGGTTTATGGACTTTCTCTAAAAATGTTTCAATACGATGTCTTTATGTGAATATGGTTCATGGGCTTGATATAAACATGTTTCAATATAGTTATGTAGCGAATTGAGGCATGTCGAATTTTACATCGTGGAATAACGGTCTACAAAATACCCAGAAATATAATCCCAGATGTTGAACATGGGCGGGGTGCCAATTGGAACCCGACACCGAATAGCTGGCGGCAACCCCGAGACGTTTATCTGGGATATTATTGAAGGGTATTTCGGTCATTCAGTGCTCAACCCTCGTTTGGTTAAGACGTGCCACCATCGACTGCCCAAGCCTCGTCTTCAGGTAACTCCGCTGCCATCCTTTTTATCTTTGTATTTTTCTCATTTTTTATATTGCCAATAAATAACGGTCACATCATGTAAACACCACTGTTTCATTTCGATTTACCTCCATTCACCGAGCCACATCATTTACCCTAAAGTGGTGACCCCGACGTGATCTTTCGCAAAATTGGGTTTGGACTCGTGAATGGAGGGTACGTAGAACATGGTGTTTGGTATGTATTTTACGTGGCCGTTATATTTTTTTTTTGTTTCAAAATTTTAAATATTTTTAATTCGATTCCTTTTCAATTTTACCTTCTAGATTCATTTTCATTTTATTCCGATTAATTTCATTAATTCCAATTCATTTTTTTAAATTTTTTTTTGTCAAAATTTTATTTCACAATCTTTTGGAATATTTTTACGTCACTGCTTAATCATCAGCGTCTCGGCTAAACATTTCTTTCGGCGCTATGTTTAAATCATAATGTCTTCCTTCGCTCGCCGTCTCCGTCATAATGGCAGATATTTTGATTTAAAAGGCTTTGGGCAGCTTCGGTCGGATACCGTCGTTATTTGTTTTTTATGAATTAACCTAACGTATGTGACTACGGATTAGTCACAGAGCAGCTCCAGAAGCTAGGTACCGATTGCAGTCACCGTAGACTCGTCATGTCTTCGCCGAAGTACCAGAATTGCTAACGTCTCGTCGTCAAAGAAAATAAGCTACCACGTCGTCGAACAGTCGATCCTCCCACAGCGTCGATTACGGGAGCCCTGTCTGAAGAATAGCTTGTTTTCAACGTCGTCGATGGACCACATTCAAGTGCCAAAGCGACGATGATGCAACGGTATCTGTAGGACCGGAAGATATCAACAGCCGTACCAGATCACAACCGTTTCGAACTATCATATTTTTTCAAAGCCCAGTTTACACAGCACATTTTTTTTGGTATATGTTTTTTTTTTGTATTTGATATTTTTTTTGCAAACATTTTTGTATTTTTGTTGAAGTAATTTTATGTAAAATTCTGGCAGGGGAGTATTGTAGCGAATTGAGGCATGTCGAATTTTACATCGTGGAATAACGGTCTACAAAATACCCAGAAATATAATCCCAGATGTTGAACACGGGCGGGGTGCCAATTGGAACCCGACACCGAATAGCTGGCGGCAACCCCGAGACGTTTATCTGGGATATTACTGAAGGGTATTTCGGTCATTCAGTGCTCAACCCTCGTTCGGTTAAGACGTGCCACCATCGACTGCCCAAGCCTCGTCTTCAGGTAACTCCGCTGCCATCCTTTTTATCTTTGTATTTTTCTCATTTTTTATATTGCCAATAAATAACGGTCACATTATGTAAACACCACTGTTTCATTTCGATTTACCTCCATTCACCGAGCCACATCATTTTACCCTAAAGTTATATTAAATATAGTGTTTTTCACTGCGTTTCTATTTAACACTTGCAGTAAATGTTTGTAGTAGAATATGACTTTTTATCTTCAAATGTTTCCCGATTTTTATTTAGTTGGCAAACAAAATTACAACACTTTCAATAAATTTTCTTGAAATAATTCATAAAAAATTAATGATACATTTTCATATTACTATCTTTGCTAGTCCTTAAATGAGTTCCAAGAACGATATACAAAAAAAAATAGACTAAAGTTTTCAACAGCGTTAACAAAACAAAGTAAATGCGCTTGTTCCCTCACACTATTAATTCAAATAAATAAAAATGCGCATGTGCTAAACCAAAATTACCTTCTGTTTATTGAACAAAATTTATATTTATATTGACAAAATTTATAAAATGACTTGATTTGCAAGGCTATTGTTAAAATAAAACTTATTATAATAATATATTACAAGGTATTTTGTTAAAACATTGGATATACATTTTATATGTTAAAAAATCAAACATCCATTATCAAATGTATATCACTTAAAATCATATAGATCATATTTTTATTTTATACTTCATTTTCCACAGTAACAAGTCAATTGAAAAGTCCTTGGCCAGACACATAGATGGCGCTACTAGAATTAAATCCATATGTTTTTTAGTTAGCCCTAACCCTCAAAAGATGCGTGTATAAATTTGACAGCTGCCGGATCATTAGTTTGTGAATTATAGCATTTGGAGTGAAGCATCTTTTGCTATTTTGAAAAAAATGGATAAAAAGGAATTTCACGTATTGATAAAATATTGCTTTTTGAAGGAAAAAAACACAGTTCAAGAAAAAACTTGGCTTGATGCTGAGTTTCCGCAAATTGTCCCAGGAAAATCAACCATCAAGGATTAGTATGCTAAGTTTAGACGTGGTGAAATAAGCACCGAAGACGGTGAACGCAGTTGACGCCTAAAAGAGGTTGTTACCGACGAAAACATTAAAGATATCCACAAAATGATTTTGAATTACCGTAAATTGAAATTGAATGAAACAGCAGGCACTCTAAAGATATCAAGTGAACGTGTACATCATATCATTCACGAATATTTGGGTATGAGAAAGCTCTGTGCAAAGTGGGTGCCGCGCGAGCTCACTTTTGACCAAAAATAACGACAAGTTGATGATTCGGAGCAGTGTTTGAAGATGATCATGCGTAATAAACTGATGTTTTGCGTCAATATGAGACAATGGATGAAACATGGTCCATAATTTCACTCTGAATTCCAATCGACAGTCATCCGAGTGGACTTCGCACGATGAACTCACTCCAAAGCGTGGTAAAACGCAATAGTTGGTTGGCAAGGTTAGCGACTATTACATAGCGTTATTGGACCGTTTGAAGGACGAAGTCGCCGAAAACCGGCCGCATTTTAAGAAAAAGAAAGTGCTGCACCAAGACAATGCACCTTGTCACAAATCATTGAAAACATCCATGAAACCCAAAAATCCATGAATTCGGCTTCGAATTGTTTCCTTATCCACCGTATTATCCATATCTGGCCCCCAGCGACTATTTCCTGTTCTTAGATCTCAAAAGAATGATCGCTGGGAAGAAATTTTCGTCGAATGAAGAAGTGATCGCCGAAACTGAGGCCTATTTTGAAGCAAAGGACAAATCGTACTACAAAAATAGCATCGAAAAGTTGGAGGGTCGCTATAATTAGTGTATCACCCTTGAAGGAAATTATGTTGAATAAAAAAAAGACAATTTTGCCAAAAAAATGTGTTTTACTATGGTAAGCCGGGGACCTTTCCATTGACCGGTTATTATTGTGTTTAATGGATATTGCATTTGGAATGCTCGCTTCTAATATCGGTGTCACAGAGTTTCATTGTTCCTTGTCAAATTATTGTTACTTACTTAACAAACATAGTAGTATTATCATTTCAATTATACATTATAACTGGTTAGCAAAGATAAAATACTTTTTTGAAGCTATATATATATATATATATATATATATATATTGTGTCTCAATCAGTAAGTTTTAATATTTCTAATCAGTCGTCACAGCTTGATGTAACAGTACAGCCACTATTATTTTATTTAGTTATTTGCCTTGATAAATCTGTGTTACATTTTCGGTTGTTGTTCATACTATTGGTATCATCATAATTATTTCACAATCTAAGATAAGTAAACCAAATAAAATCGAAACGCGCCAAAAAGTTCGCATGTATACCCAAAATAGGGGTTATGGTTGCTGTTTGACTTAATATGGCGAATTTCTGAAATTCGTGATTTCATTTCTACGAAAATCGTAATAATCACACTTAATCGTTGGCCTCTCGGTTGAATTCGAGCATAGTTTCAAATCAATGTGAATAACTAGTTTTCAACAATATGACTGAATCATTGAAAATAATTACGTTTCAAAAATTAAATCCAAATGTCCCTGCACTCAAATCGTATATTCTTAAATTTTTGTAGAACGGAATAAATCATTAAACAAACAATTGTGTAATAAATAATTTAAAGCAGAGGTTGAAACTGACCATAGAAAAAAGAATAATATAAAGATATTTGTTAATGGTAGAATTTGAGACGTTATTTCTTAATAAGCATGTCTAACACATATATCATTCCTTAAGGAAAATTATACCTAATTTAATAAAATGCTCTTATAATTAGATAAGTTATGGTTAATTATTGTTTTTCATCATAAAATCATTTGTTTTATGCTCCTTTGTGTTTGATATTGTAAGATGTAAAATTCAAATTGCCACAAGTACTTCTTCAAAGAAAGAGAGAAATGATGGATCCGAAATACAGTTAACAACTATGGACATGTTGTTGTACTGCATCAATGGAAATCATAGAATAGAAAGACAACTCCATAAAAAACCATAGAAAAACGTTTCGCGTCGTCCACCTACTAGATAATTAACTAGATTTAACTGAAAAACGCAAGTTAATAATTTTAGCGATTCTAAGTACCATCAGTGCATTAATAAATTCTAATACCTAGTCAGGCAAATAAAGATATCATTGCAATGAGTAGTGTAACTAAGAATGCTTAGCAACAATGAGCTAACATTAGAAAAATATTGTATATTTTTAAAATACTTAATAAATAAGCGACGCAAATTAAAGTATGAATAAGGAAAAAATAGCCTGAAAAATGTAATTTTTATGTTAGCATTTATTTATCATTGCATACTCTAATGGAGACTATATATAGAAAATGCCTAATATATATACCGTCTAAAGATTTATAATTATTTATATTTTTTATATAACAGGTCAATTGAAAAGTCCCCGGCCTACCATAGTAAAACACATTTTTTTGGCAATTTTATTTATTCAACATAATTCCCTTCAAGGGTGAATCACTGATTATAGCGACCCTCCAACTTTTCACAACAACAATTATAGACATGTTGTTGTACTGCATCAATGGAAATCATAGAATAATAGAAAGATAACTCCATAAGAGACCCTAGAGAAACGTTTCGCGTCGTCCACATACTAGATAATTGGCTAGTTTAAATTTCTGTTATAGGTATAAAAGTAAAGAAGATATTTTGTTATTAAGGCATTTAATTGGTTATTGCACTCTACCGTAACCACGGCATCACGTAGACTAATCCCTAAAGTCTCTTTTATACATAACATAAAACTAAATTAAAATTTTCAAGAAAAATGTGTTAGAATAAAAATGTTAATAACATCCAAATAATTAAAAAATAACAATAATAAACAATACATAAATAAAATGAACTCTAGAAAAATATACATATTTTTCATATAAAAACACATTTATATAAATGTTTCAATAAACAATTCAACAAACTTGGAAATAAATATTTGATTATAACTTTATATGGACCCCATCTTGATATATTGAATCTCTGATAAATTTGAATTTCCCGTTAACATAGTCATTATTGCATCAGTATAGTGTCCTGTTTCGTTTTCTTGAATGGGAGGTACAAGTTTATTTACTGATTCTAATGTACTAATACATGACGAAATGTAAAAGTATATTACCTAAGCATGACTTTATATACTAGATTTAACTGAAAAATACAAGTTAATAATTCTAGTGATTGTAAATACCATCAGTGCATTAACAAGTTCTAATACCTAGTCAGGCAAATAAAGATATCATTGCAATGAATAGTGTAACTAAGAATGCTTAGCAACAGTGAGCTAACATTAGAAAAATATTGTATATTTTTAAAATACTTAATACATAAGCTACGCAAATTAAAGTATGAATAAGGAAAAAATAGCCAAAAAAATGTTATTTGTATGTTAGCATTTATTTATCATCGAATACTATAATGGAGACTATATATATATAGAAAATCCCTAATATATATACGATCTAAAGATTTATAATTATTTATATTTTCTATAATAACAGTCAATTGAAAAGTCCATAGTAAAACACATTTTTTTTGGCAATTTTTTTAATTCAATTCCCTTCAAGGGTGATACACTAATTATAGCGACCCTCCAACTTCTTGATACCATTTTTGTAGTACGATTTGTCCTTTGCTTCAAAATAGGTCTCAGTTTCAGGTCCAATAACGCTATGTAATAGTCGTTGTTGATGGTCCTTCCTTTTCAAGGTAGTTATTGAAAATCATTCCATGCGTATCCCAAAATACAGACGCCATAACCTTGCGAGCCCACTGTTTCCCACGCTTTGGAGCGGGTTCATCGTGCAGTCCACTCGAATGACTGTCGATTGGACTTCGGACTAAAATTATGGAGCCATGTTTCATCCATTGTTACATATCGACGCAAAAACTCGGGTTTATTACGCTTGATCATCTTCAAACATTGCTCCGAATCATGAAGTCGTCGTTTTTGGCCAAAAGTGAGCTCGCGCGGCACCTACTTGGCACAGAACTTTCTCATACCCTAATATTCATGAATGATATGATGTACACGTTCAGTTGATATCTTTAGAGTGTCTGCTATTTCATTCAATTTCAATTTACGGTCATTCAAAATCATTTTTTGGATATTTTAAATGTTTTCGTGGTTAACAAATACTTTTGGGTATCCACTAAACTTAGCATACCAATCCTTCATGGTTGATTTCCCTGGGGCAGTATCCGGCAACTCGGCATCACTATATATATATATATATATATATATATATATATATATATATATATATATATATATATATATATATATATATATAGTGAATATAGTGAATGTAGCATTTCGTATCAAAATAAATGGAATTCATGGATTCCATGGACACTCACCATAAACACATTGCCTATAGAGATGAGGCCTTTTTTTATCAAAAAATGGACTTTTATAACTCAGTTGACAACAGTTTTTGTTCGCCTACTATGAACTAGTTACGAACTGATGCCAAAAATAACTGTAAAACGTGCTTGTTTAACATGCATTCCTTGTAAAATTATAAAATACATTCTATTTAAATATTATGAAATACTAGGTTTAAAAAATATATTCATTTTCAATACAAACTACGCAGGGACTTGAAAGTTTGACACAATTATTGTGAAAATTTATAATAAGTGGAGATTTAAATTTTTACGTGATCTTGGAGAATTATTTCGTGCCATCCATAATCCAGATGACACTACAATTGCCTTTTCCAACCAATTTATTAGTTTATTAGAAATATAACTTATTTTCCGGACATCAACGCAAAATCTGTTCAAAGGGAACGATATCAAAAATGCAATAATCATTCATTATTTAAAAAATCTGTTTTGTATATTATAGGTTTTTATATGTTGATATGTTATTTCCGCGTTTTTGCGGAATTATACTTTAATAAAATGGTTTTAGAAATTAGATTTAGTTTTTTTTTCAATTATTTGGTAAAGCAATAAAACGTAACTTCATCACGTAATAACATGCTTTTACGCGCCGCATGTGCATGCAGGCTATGTTTAAGAAACAAACAAATACCTTCACAACAATATAATTTTGCTTTGTATATCGTTATAATGGAAATTTAAACTAAATAATCAAATTTATTAAATGGCAATAAAAGGACCATTAGACGCGCCAGACTTCTCTCCAGAACCGTTTATTGAGTCCTTATTGTTATATAGTTATATTTATGAAAAATATCACATTTTAAAATATGACAAGGCAATGTCAGTTTTAAGCCAAGCGATTTTCATAATATCCATATCACAATATTCTATTAATTATAATTTAATACGCTATTAAAATATATACCAAGCAGTAATTCCAACTAATTAAATACATTATATTATTTCAATAATATAACTACTAAAACAAATTAATATTAAATGTAACTAATTGATGTTGAAATTATAGTCATTAATATATTTATTTATTAATAATAATAATATATTTGAATCTAATAAGGCTTTACGAGCATTAATGCGATACAGTTTATACTCGCACTGAAATTAAATGTAAAAAACTGTTAGAATAGATTGAACTTTCATTATCTTTATGGAGTTGTCTAGTAAATCTATAGTCTTAAAAAAACTCCCTAAACTAAACAAATACAAACAATAATAACGAATAACTTCCATATAAGAACATTTATTTTACTATCGATTGATTTTACCTTTTGTTATATGTACCGAGCAACTTCAAACTTTATTGATCTGATATTTTAAACATTTTAGTTCCCCTTTAATGATCGATGGACATACAATAACAGTTCTGACCTAAATTCAGAAATAAGGCCATCTAAATGCTTAAAAACCCAGTCCTTTGTGCTGCACTTATATTTGTAAGTAGATAAATTTATCAATAAAGGCCTTAATATAACCATTAAATTTGCAAGTCCTCGATGTTTAGAAGGTATAATAGAGGAAGGGTATTATATATACCTACGCGATATGATTATACTATTGTCCAAATTAATTGTTTATCTCTATTATAATATTTAGATTTAATATAGGGCTGCCTATAAACATTTTTCAATAAACGTCTTTTTAAATTGGAAAAATGATTCGAACACATGGTCATATGGAGCACCTAATATCAAAAGAAAGTTGAGATAATGTGATTTGCAATTTATAGGTGACATAATTACTTTCATTTTTATCAACCATAAACATTTTACTCAACTTATTACATAATTTTAAGAAATTCTACGAAATGTAATGGATCTGTCCCAACTTTCTTGTCTCTAATATTTTATTTCTTGGTTTGTTAAATTAAGTTTTTAGCTTGCTAATTGAGATTTAATTAACTGAATGCTTTCTAAAAATAAAACGCGATTTTAATAAATCATGCATAAATAGCTATTTTAAGAATAATTCAATATTTATTAATATCATTTTTTTCAGGGAAAATGTTTTAAACTTATGGCAGAAAGCCTATATAAATTTTAGAAATTACCATCCATTTTTTGGAATATACTTTCTAAAATGTATAAACTAACTGTTCGGTCAAAAGTACTATTGTATTGTACTAAATTGTATCTCAAACTAACGAGACATACGAGGGCATGATGAAAAGTTCTTGACGTGATAATGAAAGACTATGATTTAGACTTAAAATACGGAAACGGAAGAAACTGGAAAGTATGTCTTTCTAGACCGGCGAATCTGAAAGAGGGTCATCATCTACATTCACCTGTAGTCTTCTCAACTTCATTCGATACAAAGCACTTCTTAGAACTAAATATCTTCAGATTTAGGAACAGATGGATGTTTGACGGTCCTAATCAAAAGAGTAGATCAAATGCGGCATCCATGCAGATTTCGCATACCCAATTTTTTGTTGATGTTGCGCACTTTTTCACACGCGCATTTTTTCGATTTACCAACTGTGAATCCGAATATGTCCAGGAAAGAGCACAATTGGCGATGCGTTTTATGCTGGCGACACTGTCTTCCCCGCGGCCTCCAGGTCCCAGGATACCATTCAAGGACATTTACAGAAGCAGCTCGATCATGCGATCAACTGGTTCAAATTATGGAGGTTTCAATTCAACCCCCTTAAAACCCAGGTCATCATTTATCAAGATCAAGATCGAGACCACAATAATTCCATTGGTGGATAATGTCACGTACCTAGGTATCCAATTCGACCGACGATTCGGTTAGAATTCCCAAATCCAGAAAGCAATACAGGAAGGTTCGGGGATAGCAAACCTCAAAATCCAAAATACAATAAATGCTTATTTTACAAGATGTTAATCCGGTCTATACTCGTCTACGAATCTAATGTCTACGTTTTCGAAAATAAGTTTGATACTCCAAAAATCAAGCACTTCATATCTCAGTCGTTCCCCAAATAAAAACTCAGCTGAAGTTCTTATGAAACCGCGCTTGTTCGTAAGCTGGTCGACATGCTGGGAGCTTAGAACCGCGTCACCGCTAATCTCGCCTTTTTTCAGACTCCAACTACTTCATCCGTAGCTGCAGTCATAATTTTTGCTCCCATAGCACAGCACTCAGTCATATGTTAACTCAAGATTGCGAATTAACAGTTAGTTTTACTAGCTACTCTTCCGTCGGGTCTTCGTGCCCAAACAGAGTTTCTATTCCCGTGCAAATTCTAAATAATAATGTATGTTTGTCAAAATTAAGTGAATAAAAATGTATACGCAGTGATTCGTGAAACCTACGATCCGATATGCTCGATACAATACGAAAGAAAGGTTTCAGGAATCTATTGAACACTGTATAGTCGACATTCTTACTGGATTAGCAGAAATAGATGAGGATACTTAGAATCAAATACAGCCGAATAACACCGCTAGCCTCCAAGCCCCCAGACAAGACACATCTGGAGAAGACTGAGATTCTAAATAAGGACGGATCTGCATTCCTTCAAGCTGTTATAGGCCCACTAATTCAGTAGCGTAGGCAAGTATGTGGTTGCAAGATGCTTAATAAACCTTTAAATCCACGAAGGAGTGTCCCGCCGCAGTTTCATTCGGAGGGGAGCAGTATTCTGGCGACTGCTACGACTCGAGATACAACCTGCCTCCAGCAAGGAACAAGCCGTTGGTATAAAAGATGCTCCTATTTTCAAAATACAATAACCTTAACGCTATTCCTGCCCATCTTCCCGTTAACTAGGTGAAACATATATGAAATATACAAAAATAAAAAGTAATCAGTGTTTCTGTTTCTGAGCAAACTCCAACAATAACACTGAGTAGTGTTTATTGAAATAAATCATCAGGTCGAGAACTTTTTACCTTACAGGCTCGTTAAGGGTAATCTTTTAGTATTCAAATCGAGAAATGTACTTTTGGCATATCAGAAACAATATATTTTCAAAAAATAAGAAAGACAGCGAGTTATCATTAGGTATGAAAGCCTTGGAGTAACTAAGAATTTTTAATTACTTAAGTAGTTTATCCAATAAAAAAACGTTATTAGTTCAACTAAAATAATTTTGTAATTAATATGTATAAAAAAGTAAGAATAAAATATAGTCTCCGATGAATCACTAGAGGAAAACGTAGAAATATTGGTGCTGTTAGTTTAGTGTTAGTAAAGGGTCTCCCAAATTTTACACAAGATTTAAATTTGTTGCCATTTGTGCAATAAACTGCAATATAATAAATTAGACAGCTTTGAGTTACTAATATATATAAACGTCAATGCAATAAATGGGAAATTAGTTGAAGAACAAATATATTCGCAACGTGTGACTGTATATTCTACATAAATTAAATGAACTACTGCCTATACAACCCGTGAAACAATTCAATAACCATATGAGATATTTCATGACCATGTATTCTCCTTAGTAAATCAGACCCCAATGTTATAGAGCCTATTTGGGATTATGGAGTTCAAATATGAGGTTGCCTTAAAATGTCAAACTAAGTTATAAATACAACGGTGCCAAAACAAAATACCTCCAAGTTAAATGGATTTACGAAGTTATTCAAGATTTCGCCTCAAGGCATAAAATAAGCTCAGTATCTATGTGGGAGCAATACAGCAACTGGACAACACACAGGAAATCATAAGATTGAAGCGAACCAAACCACATGAACTTGTATAGTGTATAAGTGTTTAATCTTAAGTAGCCTAATGTAATTTTAATCTGGGAAATACATGATGATGCATTTATACCACACTTGCCCTTCTTGTATATTGATGCAAGTATAACCGAACAATAGTAATACATTAGGATTGTATTAAGCGTATCTAATGTACAATGTAATTAATAAAAAATTGTCAGAATCAGAATTGACCCACTAGATCACGTGATTTATTAATATTTATATTTTAAGTTAAAGGTTAAAGGTTGAGGGTTATTTGAAGTTGAAGTTAATATTTATTACATTTAAAACCCGTTGAATGAAGATAATCGCCGTATTAACGAAATTTAACAAAATTATCTCAGTGTAAAATCACGGAGACCACTTGATTGATATGCAACATACTTAATTCCTATATTACGTACTTTTTGATTCAATAAAATTATTACAACTAAGAAAAATCTGTATTTTCTAAAATAAATATTATAAAGGTGTTTTCAATGTGGTCGGATACTTAATAAAATTTAAATTCTGCTTCATTTATTTAATGATCATGAGATTGTCAGAAAGATCGCAGAACATAAGCGTTTAAATTTAAAATATAAATTATACTTGCCTTAGATATATTTTTATAAGAGGTATTTTTCAAACTACGATTAGTTTTTGAGGACTTCTCATTTAAGACCGAGCCTTGGGACTATTTATTTTAAAATGCTCTTTAAAATCTTTGATCTATCAGTAGCTTCGAATTGTAATGGTAGAACTGCTACCTTTGCGTACGATACCGCGATGATGGTAATAGGAAACTCAATCGAAGCAGCAGGTATACCCTATATTAACATTACCAACCACAAACCCTTATCAATACTGATCCAATACTATCATACACCTGTCAATGCGGCAAAATACCTTGATCAAAAAAAAAGTCTTCCATCACTAATATGAATTGAAACTCTCATATATATTGTTAAGAAACACCCTATCTTACAAAAATTCTTATATATAAATATGAGATGAAAATAACTTCGATATGAAATTGAAGAGGAATGTAGAAAAATCCATAATTTTAATCCAGATACCTTTATTTAATCTGCTAGAACTAACATATCAATTGAAAAGTCCCTGGTCTGACACATAGATGAAGCTACTAGAATTAAATCCATATGTGTTTTAGTTGGCCCTAACCCTCAAAAGATGCGTGTATAAATTTGACAGCTGTCGGATCATTAGTTCGTAAATTATAGCATTTTGAGTGAAGCAACTTTTGTTATTGTGAAAAAAATGGATAAAAAGGAATTTCGCGTGTTGATAAAATATTGCTTTTTGAAGGGAAAAAATACAGTTGAAGCAAAAACTTAGCTTAATGCCCAGTTTCCGGACACTGCACCAGGAAAATCAACCATCAAGGATTGGTATGCTAAGTTTAGACGTGGTGAAATGAGAAAAGAAGTTATGACCGACAAAAACATTTAAAAAATCTACACAATCATTCTGAATGACCGTTAACTGACCGTTAATTGAATGAAATAGCAGCCGCTCTAAAGATATCAACTGAATGTCTACATCATATCATTCACGAATATTTGGGTATAAGAAAGCTCTGTGCAAAGTGGGTGCCGCGTGAGCTCACTTTTGACCAAAAACAACGACGAGTTGATGATTCGGAGCAGTGTTTGAAGATGATCAAGTGTAATAAACCCGAGTTTTTACGTTGATATGTGACAATGGATAAGGGCTGCATACAATGAACTCGATCCAAAACGTTGAAAAACGCAACAATCGGCTGGCAAGGTTATGGCGTCTGTATTTTGGGATGCACATGGAATAATAGTCATTGACTACCATGAAATAGGAAGGACCATCAACAGCGACTATTACATAGCGTTATTAGATCGTTTGCAGGACGAAATCGCAGAAAACGGCCGCATTTGAAGAAAAAGAAAGTACTACTTTACCAAGACAACGCAACGTGTCAGAAGTCAGGGAAAACGATGGCAAAAATCCATGAAATAGGCTTCGAATTGCCTCCTCATCAACCGTATCCTCCAGATCTGACCCTTAGCGACTATTCCCTGTTCTCAGATCCCAAAAGAATGCTCGCTGGGAAGACATTTTCGTCGAATGAAGAGGTGATTGACGAAATTGAGGCCTATTTTGACGCAAAGGACAAATCGTACTACGAAAATACAAGGGTCGCTATAATCAGTGTATCACCCAAGGATTTTGAATAAAAATGTTGTTGAATAAAAAAAATTTTGGCAAAAAAATGTAGTACTAGTTTTTGTATCAGTATGATGTTTGTTATGATCTTGGCACCACCAAATGTTATCACACGCCACATGATGTTTTCATTGGAAACTTTTTGTGGAACAATCTTTTTGAGAGCCTTTTATAAGTTACAGCTCTAACTATCCAGCTATGTGTAAGAGTCATCTGTTTTAAGATTACTTGAACGGTGAACGAGTGAGATGGGTCTGGTCTGTTTTATAATAGATACAAATCCTCATTGTCGTTTTCCATCGTCATTCAATATGTAGGCTATTTTTTTCCTTAAATATAATAGTTTTGTGATTAAAACCCTTCCTTATTTTAAAATTCGCGCAGTGATAGAATTCCAGAGAGAACATAAGGCTGCTCTCTTTTGAATTAATTTTAATTATCAAAACAAGAAGAGAGGCTGACGTTGGATTGGCTATCACTTCGCAGTTATTCGAAGCATTCCTTGGTGTAGTTCAGTCAAAAGTATCGTAGCTGAAGCTGTAAGGTTACAAAATGTGGATTGAAGTTGCTCAAAAACCATCTACTAATGCTCTACTACTAACGACTATTACTACTACTAACTCATCTACTACTAATCCATAAACTATTCCAAGCAAGAAACACTTAAATTTTTAAAAACACCCCTGGTTTGTGGATTCCTGGCACATGCATCACAGTTCAAGGTGTAGAACATCAATGGTAGACTGAGGTAGCTGTGAATTAACATAGTCTACTGGAATTTGGACAGAAGCTTGCACTTCAAAGTGAACGGCCACCAAAACCGGATTGTAGTAACTTATTTTCTTAGCTGCAGACTAATGGAATCTGGAGTCACCTACATTTGGAAAAGGTTTCCTGAAAGGGATACCATGGAAATTTGACAAAAACAATTTTGTAACTATAAGCTGAGCAGACCGGACTACGTACATTCCTATGGCAGTTTCTTTAGGAGGGAGGTGTTATATAATGCAGCGTTACGACCCTCGCTATGACAATCATGTGTTTTAAGCCTCAATGAAAACCACAGTATTTTTTCTATCGCCGTTGAAGTCGCCTCAATAAGTAAATTAATAGTTTTTGTCTTCCAAACCCTTTCACATTTTATAACTTATACACCTGATGTGGAAATAAAACATAAGTCGACATTATGAACCAAACTAAATAAAATTTGTCCACAGAAGAAGCAAATCGATGCAAATGGTTCCCTGTTCCTTCAGCATTTCAAATTACAGACAGTGATATTAAAACAACATAGGACGGCCACTTTTGTATAATATACGACCATTTGGGTACCAAAAGAAATTATGAAAAAATCGAAGAGGCGAATCATTCGCCATTACGAGAATGCAAGCGCTCAAACACCTGAAAAAGCTGTATTTTGTCAAGGCTCTAAAACAAATAATGAGAATTATTGGAATACGTGATATTATTCATTAATTCGCATAAAATCTATTATCATTTCCGAACTATGTCCTACAGTAAGAAATTTTAAATAATCGAATACTAAAAAACCATTACTGACCTTGTTTATAAAATCTATATTAGATAATAAGGTCGGATAAAAAGTTAAAAACAAGTTTATCTGCTATATAATTAATGATAATGCACTTATACCTCGACAATAACGCTTAGCTTAGGCATGTTTTCGTTTTAAATTATCGTTTCAATATTTAAAAGAAAATTAACAACAGCGAAGTAACTTGAATTTTTTTATATTTTCAACAAGAATCAATATTATTTTACTAATAAGTAACGACTAAGTAAAATACTGTGGTTATGCTATAGATAACAACAATAATTTTTTTTGTTTAACAACTTTTAAATGAGGCTTAGTTTATGATCTATTTCCAAAATATTTTCCTGCGACGAGAGTTCTGCAGTGATAAGGGTACCTTAAATAAAGTAATAATGTATTCGGTGTCAGCAAACATACAATTGTACACTTGAATGTCATGCTACAGTAACTCCGTTAAAAATGTGTTGACTTAAATATTTAAAAGATAGTTTCATTGCTCATTGACAGTGATTGTACTGTGGCTGTTCAAATTCTTCTTTAATAGTCATCATTAGATGGACTACCATATTAAAAACCAATCTAAATTTTTAAAACATAATTATGTCGAATCTAAAATATATTATAAAAAAATATTAATATGTATAGGGACATGCAAAGGTTATCTCTGAAACTATCAATTTAACTTCTGTAATTAACATTACCAAACTTTGGTGACCTATTATCAAAAGAAATATTAATACTACGCAGACATTACAAAAAGAAGCCTTCCAAGAACATGGTAAACGCACCACAGCAAATAATTACACCATTTTTTTGTAACACATTTTTGTTCATATATATATATATATATATATATATATATATATATATATATATATATATATATATATATATATTTTAAAGTCCCCTTTTACCAACTAGGAGTTTATCTGGACTAGACCTACAGTTTAACGTGAGCTCCGAACCACGATCGTCGGCATTAAGCTTACCGACTGGCGAGTGATTAACTTAGAAATCATCCCAGAAGATATCCGGTCTTACCCAGCCTGGTTACTGGCGTGACTGGGATCATTTTCCTTGTCGGATTTTGCACTCTTGCCTAGGACAATCACAAATCCTAAACAATCACAAACATAAATTTACGACCATGGCCCAGCTGGATTCGAACCCGCGACTATCGCAACAGTAGGTGGACTGTCGCCTTTACCACTGCGCCACCAAACCGGTTGTAACACATTTTGTATTTATATATATACATTTTAGGTTTTTTCCTTTCAATATTCTTAAAAAGGAATTGAAAGTTTTCGCCTCACGTATTAATATATATATAATATATATATATATATTAATTAGTGTTGGGAACTATCGACTGTTTAGTAATTGACTAGTTTTTACTATCGACTGTTTCAGTCGTGTATTTTATTGTTTTACTTATTAATGTAATAAGATAAGAACAACATTTTGATTGATAAACGGTGCAATAATTTTGTTATCTTGGCAACTATTGGGTCTTTTTTTATTGACTTTTTCTATTTTCGAAGTATCTCGATGTTTGTTGAAGGCTTTTAAATATTAAAACTTATTTCATTCAAGTTTCAACGAATAATAATATTCTTAATAATAAAATATTCCTTATTAACGATAAAAGAAATTATAATTGTATTTAAAAAAAGCGCGATGGTTAAATACTTGATAAAGATTGATTGAGAAAATACGATATATTTTTATAGTGGTTCATTATCTATTCCTCTTTACAATCAAGTCAAATATAAAAAATGTAAAAATAATTTTACGCAATTCCAAATGAAACTGTTATTTGGAATTTACAGCAATTATCTCTGTCCTTTTCTTTTCTAAATTAAGTTCCAAAACAAATATGTACATCTCCGTCTCACTTATGACACGCTTGAAAAAAAAATAGTAAGCACATGTTGGAATGAAATAGAACAAATTACTTTTATTATATTACGTCATTTTTACTTTTGGAATATTAAGATACGGGACGGATTCGGGATCATTATTCTATTCCTTTTTTCATACTGTCACTTGTCGATTTAAAATTATTTTAAACGAACTGATCTGTACAGCACATATAATTACACAATTATCTCCATCCTTCCTTCTCTCAAAATTAGTACGAGAAAGAATTCGTGCATATCCGTCTCCTGAGCTAAATCGCTGAATAGAAAAACACTAGAAGTGTGCATTTGACTGAAATAGTTGTTATTATTTTCAGTCGCTAGTTTGTTTATTATTGACGAGATCGAGTGTTTCTACTAATTTCAGTCGATAGTTGCCAACGTAATATTAACATTTCGAGACAAAGAAAAAAAAAACTTATTCAGGGGACTGAAGCATAAAGGTTAATGTCGATTTAGTTTTACGCTTATATCATAGAAACTTCACTCCTTCAACTAGCATTTTGAAATACGAAATTCTTCGAATAACTATTGGTGCAGCGGTTGCGCGATGTAGTATATACTTCAATTTGTGTAAAAATAGGAATACTCATGTAGCTTTTGATTAATCTTGCTTCGATTTGAATTCTGAATTTTTAGAAGAAATTCTGATTATCAGACATTGTATTCTAATTAATACTTAGATTTACACCGATCTGTATCAAAAACATATTGATATTCTTTCTTTAATTGATTATTTAAAACCGTCCTATCAAAATACACGTTTGTGTTTGTATAAATTAGTAAATAATATCGTAACCGCTGGTATATTTATACCGTTATTTCTCAGCGTTCGTTTGATTTTTTGTTGATTGTTCCCGTAAATTAAGCCCGCTAGGTACATTAAAAATAAATGATAAGAAAAAATCTTCATATAATAATTTTTCTAAATTTACTTTTTAAAACTGAGAAAGATATAAAAGAATCAGCAATATATATAATAATCTCTAAGATAAACTTACATAGCAGCAAACTAAGATCATCATACAAAGCAATCAGAAAGCTTAAAATGCCTCCAACAGCAAAACCCCCTCATTATATATAATGGCAACAGTTGGTCTAAGAACAACAGAGAAACACTCTACTGTTATTAACATTAAACAAATAAAAATGGGGGAAGTTAAATCTAAAAAGGTAGGATCTACTAGTCGGGATATTTTATAAGAACTATAAGAAACATGGCGTATAAAATTAATAAGATTTACATTTAATGTAATATAATTACGAATTATTTTTCTAGCATTTGGAAAGAAATCATGATTCTCAAATCTGGAAAACCTTCTATGGACCTGCAAACTTATCTTCAAAGTATCTGAGAAGCATAGCCTCTTCTATAAGTATAGTCTCTATAAAGAGGCTTAATACAAAAATGAAAAACATAAATATTATTCTAGACTTCAGTTTGGTACTCGCATTAACATGGAACTATAAAATAAATAAGACCGAAATATTAAAATATATTGCTCGGTTTCATTACTGGATATAACGGCAGTCTTCGCATCTCACAAAGACACAACAATAGCATCAAAAACTCGCATTAACTTCATTGTCGCGTCGAACCCATTCATTTCGATCATTTTTAATTGGCGGTACTCGAATAATTGGTCTTTTAAATCTTCGAGTTGCTTTCCATAGCGAATAGTCTTTGTCTGCTTGTGGGCTTAATTCACTTACATACTTTTGAAGGCAATTCTGTTTATATTCTTTGATCTTTTGATTCGTCTGATTACTAATTCTATTAAAAGTAGTTTTGTCTGCAGCATTTCTGTGCCATACGCTTCTAGCTTTATGCCTTTCTTTTATCATTTCTCTAATTTCAAGGGGTAAAGTACTTCATATTCTGATTTCTTTCTTGCTATTGGGGTAGCATCTTTTGCAGCTGATCGAATTTGTTCAGTTATACTATATTTGTTCAACTATAAGAAACATGGCGTATAAAATTAATAAGATTTACATTTAATGTAATATAATTACGAATTATTTTTCTAGCATTTGGAAAGAAATCATGATATTCAAATCTGGAAAACCTTCTAAGGACCTGCAAACTTATCTTCAAAGTATCTGAGAAGTACCTACCTTTTGAGATTATTATTCTTGAACCCCACATTAAATGTTTTGCATTGTAATCTCCTCCGGCTATAAGTCTATGACCTAGCGTACTGAAGAATTCTTGCAAGTGTTCTGCCTTGTTGTTATGTTTGGGTGGGTAATAAATCGCAGACATTGTTAATGGTCCATGGACTTCATCTATGGTTATACTGGTGGCTTGCAGGTAGTCTTTACGGAATCTTTCTTTTTCGAAATGCTATCATCTCGAATGATTATGGCTGTACCTACATGTGCCTTATCATCAGGGTGATTTGTATTGATAAAGTTTATATTTGGCAATTTTCAAATAATGTTTGTCCGTAAAATGGGTTTCAGAAACCATCATAACGTCAATATTTTGTTCAGTTACGAACATTTTTAATTCCCTGGCGTGGAGCCCATTGGCATTCCAGACGGCGATTTTGTAGCTAATGGTTTCAGGCATTAGGCAAGTTTGCTGACGACGGTTGTGAGTAGACCAAGGATCGTACTCATTTGATCCATTAATTTAGCCATCATGTTTTCTAATCTATAAGCCTTGCTGCTAGTTTCAGTAGGTTATGATGTGGTTTCTCGATTTTGTGCTGAACCATTTTCAACCATTTGGGCATAAGTTATGTCTGGTTGACTTGGTCTAGTGGATAGACTGTTAGGTCTGGATTGTTTTTGTTGCTGTTGATGTCTTTTTTCTCTTAAGGTGGGATAGAGTTTCTGCTGTAGTTGCTCGTGAACTGCGCAACCCTTGTAGTTCGCTGGATGATTTCCGTTACAGTTAGCACATTTCACTTTTTCATCGCGAACTTTACGAGTATAATCTCCTGTTTTGTGTTCTCCTGCACATTTTACGCATCTATATGATTTGCGACAGTAAGTCTTTGTGTGCCCGACCGTGCGCTTGACACCTCGTGTATTGTGGTATAATTCTTTTTATATGTGGTGGTTCGCATTTAATAATATTATTTCATACACTGCCTTATTATTTCTATTAGGTTTTAACTCAATATATAGAACATAGCTCACTGTTTTAATTGTGTAGTTCGTAGTAGTGGTATTCAATAAGTCATGGACGTGTTTTATTACTCCTACCTTATAGACTGTTATTGGTGGTGGTTTGGGAACAACTGTTTCAGGGCTTTGTTGTATATTCTCTTCAATTTCTTCTGACGGGTTGCTAAAGCTGTTTTTTTGTCTCTATTGGTTTCTGTAACCAATAGTCACTAATTCTTGTTTGTTTCCTCGCGATTTCTTCTTCTGGCCTTCTCAATCGTTTTTTGTTAATGACTGTAGTCCATTCTGTTTATGGGGTTTGCGTTATTGCTGTTTGTTCTAATTTTATATCATAGTGTGCAGGTGATTCGGTTCTATCGCTATGGTTTGCCATTTTTAGACTGTTAGTATTTTATTTTATTTACTTCCTACGATAAAAAAATAAAATAAATACATTGTTTATGTCACACATTTTTCACTGAAGTATTCAAAAGGACTGTTATAAAATAAAGCAAATAATTTTAAAACACTAATAAAAATGAGTGCAGTCTTTTTGTACACGTATTCACTACACTTTAGGTCCATTGAGAGACGGATAGCCGCATCTGTTATGCGTTTTTAACACTCGATTAAATAACCGTAATAAAATGCTGGGATTTTTTTAAAGAAAGGTATCTTTCTAGAGTTTGGAGCTTATTGAAAATGTGTTCACCCTACGATGGTTGGAATCGGTATGATCCTAAGTAAACAAAAAATTAAATAAAATGATTAATCAGCTAGATGTGGGTGATAATAGTGCCTAAAACTTACGAAACCCTCCAAACTGATTAAAGGTCAGGTGTAGACCTTAGAGTAAGATATTTTACAGAGGAGTTCACTTAGTGAATGAATTTTCTTCGTGTCATATATTTCGTAAGAACTAAAATTTCATGATTAAATTTTAAGAGGCATTAAGGCAATACGTCGTTTTATCACTAAGGATAAGTCTTGTATCTACTACTATGAGCCTCTATTAAAACAAAGACACAAGAGTGAAATGAAATGAATCAGCTTTTTGGTTCGGAAGCGACTTGATTCAGAAATAGGCTAAGAAAATATTAATGTGATATTTAAGAATTAAACAGCTGATAAAACAATAAACTTAAAATAGTATTGCAATGTTTTGGAGCAATTAGATATAATAATTCGTATCCAAGTCACTACTGTGATAGGATACATATATTGTAGGAACGTTGGAATAAGTATATCAAAGATAAAGATAATGTAATTTTTGAAACCAAGAATCCAACTTTACATTTTGTTTTATGTTCTTACCAAACTTATTGCTTAAAAACTTATTTCTAACATTGAGATTAAGTTTATTGTTCAACTTCAGAAAATTAACAATTATATTCTCCTTTACGTTTTTAAATATGTTATAGCTGTCATTATATATTTGTTAAGGAAAATGTTTAAATATTCATGCTAAATTAGATTACATGGTTATGGAGACGGCTGTTGTACATACTATTTTCTTTATGCCTCGCTTTCGGTTAAAAATAAACACGGAATGTCCCAATTTCATCTCTTGCTCGAAGTAAATAGCCCACTTCTAGGTTGATTACCAGCAGTATGCCATTTTTTAAAACACACAGGCACACAAACTCGTTTAGCCCATATTCGATATATTGACAAAATAAAATGAGAAAGAAAACGGATACATTTTTTGGACGGTTTGAAGGTATCAGTATAAGAACAGACGGAGGCGATTGGCACGATGACTAATTTTGAAAAAATACTTCACACTGCTTTCTTCACATTACGCTGTAATCACTTTGACTTCATCACTTTTATTTATACTTCTATTCTATTATTTTATATTATTTCTTGTATCTATTTTATATTCTGTCTTTATCCCGTATGTTACTTTAAATCTTATCTAACAAAATAAATATTTTTTTTAATTACTATAGAAAAAACAAAAGTTTCAAGGAAAAATTGATTGAAAACAGAGTGATAAGATTTAAAAAATAGTATAGGCGTATAAATTAGTTTTAAATGTGTTTTTAATTTGAAGCTTTATTGTGAAAAATCGGTACAATATCTTTTATTTAAAGTATTCTCCATCGATAGCCGTTTCTTTTCCTCATCTTTCAGACAATTTACGGATTCTGCCTCGAAAGGACAATATATCTTTTTAGACTATTCACTAATCCAACCATTTTTTGGTAACTTCATAAGAAGTGAAACCAAGCTCAGACAGGTTACGACTTTGTAGGAACAAATTGTAATCAGAAGGAGCAAGGTAGGGCGGCAAGTGTTGCACTTCCAATTTTAATGTTTCGAAGTATGTTTTTACCGGTTTTGTAACCTGTACTCGAGCGTTATCATGTTGAAGAATAACATTGTTCTGTCTTTGCTCATATTCCGGCCATTTTTCGACCAATACTCGGCTCAAACGCATCAATTGTAGTTGATTTCATTGTTGGTTTTATCGACATCGCTGGTAATGCCTTTAAATCGTCTTCAAATTTCAGAATCTTCTTTATCCATGTTAAAATGACCAGTTTTAAAATGTCTAAACCAATATTTACATGTTGCAATCGATGCAGCATGGTTACCATAACCTTCATATATCATTCGCTGACCGCCTATTTCTTCAAATTGAAGCAAAAAAGTAAAACCTGCAAATGCGATATATTCGGTACAAATATAGACATATTTAATGCACTGAAGAAAAAATTGGCCAGTAACACCATCTGTTGTTACTCTATGTATCACAATTTAGTAAACATTTTAACCGTTTGGTTAAGTAATTTATTAACTGAAACACAAAAGCCTTGAAAACGTATAATCACGCTTCATCATGATATATAACAAATCAGATTCACCAAATGATTTGGTGAAGTATGTAACATGTTTGGTTAAATTTGATTTATCAAATGTCTGCAGCCTGTAACAGGTGGGGCAAAAGTCCCGCTACGATTTTGATTGCGCCCTATTTTGGTTATGTGACCTTTAGCTCAGTTTCGCTTTGAACATTGTGTTGTGTAGACGTCACCATTTAACCGAAATAATTTTTCACTCATAATGAAAAAAAAAACCAAATGAACTTTTTATAAAAACCAAACTTACTTATCCCTTTTTTGTGCAAAGTTATAGGCAATCAAAATGGTAGCGGCACTTCTACCCCACGTTGTATATGTCTGTATATGAGAGGTTTCAAACATTTCAAATGACGACCCTTAAGTGTTATTACTGAAGTCAAGTAAAAGAAACCAAGCAAACAGTTTAATATTGGATTTATATCGAAAATATCAAAAATAATTAACAAGTATTTTTTGAAAGTTGTGGTGAAGATTGGCTAAACAATTTTTTACTATAAAATTATATATATATATATATATATATATATATATATATATATATATATATATATATATATATTAATTAAAAATTACAATGTATAACACTGGATTCCTATTTGGGTTATTAAATATCACATATAATTTCAACTTTCTTATTTATACCAAAAATAACTCTTTTGTGGCTTTGTTAAAACACTTTTTAATCGACATCTGTATATTAAATTGTTAAATAGGTTTCCTATCGTTAATCTAATTCTGATGTCTTAAATGAACTCAATAACATTACCCTCACAAATCCCTTCCGACAATTTTGCTACTATTAGGTATAGTTTAGGCAGTATGAATCCGCATTCCTTAATTTTCAGGCCGAGATAAATACTGTTAGTATTTTGGATTTCATTTTCTAATATTCTACCACGCTTTGTAACAGCTGTTTTATTCATTCCTTTATATTAGATAATTCTTTAATCTAAAGTATTCTTTAGTATATAATATATTCTTTTATATAACATCGCGAACATCTAAAATAATAATAATGCTTTCTTTTATGATATAAGTTATGTATAGTCGCTTAATAAAGATAAAATAGGTATTTATGTGGGAATTTGAATTATATATTGTCTAAATTATCATTAAATAACACTATTATATTATTATTATTATTATAAAACATACTTTTACCACTTCGAAATTCAACTGAGCAAATGTTATTGTATGATAAAAATATATCATCTTTCTAGACAAACTTTAGCTATTTCCTTGATACATATTTGTTAACTTTTCTTTTGCGTGCTACTGGTAGGAAAAACTGATTTTATAACAACGAAATATGACGTGAATATTGAAAAAAATATCGAAATGCGCCAAGCAATCCAGGAGTTCTAATGTTATACAAAATACTGAAACGAAAGCGTGACGTCAGATGCAACTAAATGTTGTTTGACCAAATGTGGTGGACTAGTGTACATTTTTATTTTTACTAAAAAATACACTTTAATTTAAAAACTAGTAAGGTTTAAAATATTACGTATTTGATTTCACCCAATTCTTTGACAAGTTTTGGTATCAATGATTCATCATACTCAACAATAACATAAACTACATCAGGTGTGCTACAGGCAGTGCACATGTGATATACAACTATATCACAATGGCTCCATTTGCTAGTATCACTACTGTACAAGCAAGTTTTAAAACCTATATTGACCTATAAAATCTAGTTATGGGGATGTTCTGAGAAGTAGACCGCAGATTCAAAAGAATCAGACAATTTGATATTGTGAACAACAAAAAAACGCAGCAAAATATTAAGGCGTTAACATTTTTACTTTAGGGCTAAAATAAGGATCAATAGGTTCTGCTAGTTTTTGGTTGTAAAAACAAATTATAGGTTCGTCTAGAATGACTAGTTGCAATGTATTAATAAATAAAAATGTCAAGCAAACGATCAAATACATGTCTCTAAATAATCACTATATTTATTTGAAAGGATAAGGATAAAATGTCCCTGATTTGTTTTTAACATAAATATTTCTCTTTTACACAAATGTTTTATTGCTTATTACTACTATTATTATTAGTAAAAATTGAAATGTTTAATTGAAAAGCTAAATATTCTATTAGTGCAGATATATAATACCGCTGTTATTCATTTATTTTACATAATATTAGTACAACTAATATTTATATGAGACTAGGTGTTAAAAATCAGAATTTTACGACTCAATTTCTATGTTTGCAGATTTAAATTACGAACTTTCATGAATTAGCGAATAAGCCAAGAGAAAGACCCATGTTGCTTTTGGACTTATATAGGATAAACAAAGGAAATCTCTGAACATAAATATGTTCTATATATAAGATATTGCATACCCCTCAGAGAAGGACATTACTACCTGAAAAATTATTCGAAATATTATTGATAACTGCATATAACTATTAAGAACAATTAATTTAATAAATATCATTAATAATATAATACAATAGTACAGTAAATGATGGATAGCCATCTATGTCAATTATATTAACATTAATATATCTATATCAACATATGACAATCCATCAGCCTGTTCCATCCAGTATTTTAGTATATCTAGTAGTTTTATACTAATTATTAAGAGCAAACATTCTGTAAGAACAAATTTTTCTTCTGTTAATTTGTATATCACTTACCTACCTTATAGTATGACCTAACAGTTTCTGATTGTCTCTCTGTATAGTTGAACACTGTATATTTGGAAAAAGAAAAAAATTCACAGCTATATTTCAAGTCAACAAGACGAACGATCTGTTGTTGATTTTATTGTCTTGCGAACTACTTGTCTTAGTAATGATTTTGTTATCATCAGACCTTTTGGCGAAGCTAGGACGTTTTTTCCTTCACAGGGCACAGCAGAATAAAGGTCCTGAAGCAAGACGTATGATCGCGCTGGTATTTTTGGAAATTGGAGGAAAGTCTCCACAAATATGTAAATATTAAAGTGCTTTGAAGATCCTTTGAACAATTAAGTCAGTAAAAAGTTATAAAGAACTAGAACTCGTGAAAATGCGCGATAATGTTGGTGAACTACGATCAAGAGCTTGAAACACCACAACCAAATATGTAGTAATTTAAGCTATTCAATATAGTTAATTTTAGCATTAGGTCTATTATTATTTAAATAACTATATTGATTTTTATTCAATTATAAAAAATACCAGTCAAATTAAATGCAAAAAAACACGGAACAAATCAAGTAATAAAAAACAACGACTTTAATTTCCTGTAACAGCAATCCGGACGTAAACATCCAAGTTTAACTTGCCTTTTACCCCAAATTAATACGAACCTTGAAGCTAACTTTATACTAATTCATGTTACATCCATTCGCTTTCAAATTAAAATAACGAAAAAAGAACATAAAATGTTTCAATTTCATCAAGTGTTGTCGCATAAGGTATCCTAACAGACCGCTAATGTAGGCTGATTACCAGCAAAAAATCTTTTTAGAACTGCGCCAACAATTTTTTTTGGATTCCATATAACGAAAATAGAAAACGGAAATACTTCTTTACAAACGTGACATCAAATATTAATTTCCATTTATTTAAGCATAGAAATAATATATACTATGAATTAATTTTTAGAGATTTATTCTTCGAATTTAAAGTTTTATTTACGAGGGCAGTTTGATAAGCCAGTGAGTTTTTGAATTTCCCGCGTAGTAACTGTATAGCAACCCCTACAACTCTTTAGGCCATCATAAATACACCCGCATATAATTCTACCGTTGGCGACGCTCAGACTATAAAAGACCAGTACGACTACTTCTGTTTCTCAAAAACCTCATTAACAAGCAACTTTCAGAGCTTGCCAAAATCATCAACTCTATCCTGAGGTTAAATCATTTCTCAAAGAATTAGAAATATGCGCTTGCCACTGTTATTCCAAAAAAGAAAGCCAAGTCAAATCCATCTGATTACAGGCCCATCAGCCTGATTAGTTCATTCTTCAAACTTACGGTAAAAGCGATTTTACAGCATTTAACTTCACTGACACACACCATATGATCTCGAATTAATAATTCGCTTTCCGTGCCAGACACTCAAGCCTTCAACAAGCTGCCTGCGTCGCAGCAACCATTCACCAGGAACTTATGAAAAGTCGCCAAGCTGGAGCCATCTTACTAGATGTATCCAAAGCTTTCGATCAAGTATGGCACAACGGTCTAGTCTTTAAAGTGAACCAGCTACCTAATGACCTAATCTCCCTGATTGATTCATACTTGGCCGGTAGATCCTTTCAAGTAAAGAACGGCGATGCTCTCCTCTAAAACAGACCTTCGCAGGAGTCCCGTAAGGTGCCCTCGTAAGGACTAGCCCCAGATCTGTTCAACCTTTATATGGCGGATTTCCCACTTCACAAACATTCACACACAATATTTTATGCAGATTATACAGCTTTCTTCACCACCGGTTATAGTTCCGATGCCATCCGCCACAGACTCCAAGTTTTTCTACTTCTAAACATCCAAACATAAGGAAATAGTTGGGTAGTAACAGTTTGGGTCGAATGAAGAGGTGATCACTGAAACAAACGCCGATTTTGAGGGTATTGAAAGAATTTATTGTGTGTAAGAAATAAGAAAGTTGAACATACGCCGGACATAAACACATTTAGTTAAAAGGGGATTATGTCGAGAAATATAACATTTTTTGCGAAAAAATATATTTCATTCAAAAAGTCACTGATTTATCAAACTGCCCTCGTAAAATAGAGATATTTTTACTAAGGCAACACTTTACACCATCGATAGGAAAGACAAATTTACGTACTAGTTTCGAATTTAGTAACAGTCCCAAAAAAGATTTATTTGAGATAAGATTTTTATTTAAGAATTTTTTTCAGTCCCGACTCAATTATAAGCTTTTCTGGATCAAGAGACTGATCGAAGACTGAAATCCAACGTAACAAGAGCTTTCACCTCAGCTAAGAGCCACCGAAACGGCTATAAGCAAGCGCTTTCAGTCACATACCAACTGAGTGAAAAACTTTCAGAACAGATTATTTACAGGGCAAGGAATGAGACAAGAAACTGTTGTCCATCATTATCTATGACTTTCTCCAACTTTTAGACAATATACCAGTTCAGCGTTGAGAAATTCCTTGTATCTTGAGGAAATCCAAGAACATAGCCCCATTTTTGTTAAAACTGTTGCTCAGAAAACCCATCACTCATCAAAACGGGATAAGCCCCGATATTGGGACTGGTGAATCAGGCAAATAGAGAATGGGTTTCCATTTAAGCGTCTAATATAGATTTTAAAGAATTCGATTACATCTGTACTGCTATAAGGATGGCTTATTTAGTTTAGGTTACGAATCATATAATCGAAATATATTATTGCAAATTACAACACATATCGAAAATAACGACAAGATATTTTATATATTAGATATATTAGATTTCTAAGAGCATATGTTATATTGCGAGATTGATACGGCACTGGTTATTTAGAAAAATAAACGTCTGTCCGGCTGTAAGATGTAAGCGAAGAATATAAGTGAAGCTTTTAAAATTAAGAATTTTGTTCACATTAGAGTAGGGTTGGATCGGTAGTATCTCTACATCGTCAAGTCAACAGGTTGCTGCTTCTTTATGTTAATAAGATAATTCAATAATGTTTTCATTTTTGCTTTAAACCCTACATATACATGGTCAAAATAATATGAACCACTGACATAAACACAATATTTATTTATTGATAAGACGTTCAACCACCATTCGCTTTTAAAACAGCTGTAATTCTTCACGAAATAGATTTGTAGAATGTTCGGTAAATAGTTAAGAACGTTGAACCAAAACATCCATCATCATCAAAACTTAAAATCTACTCCTCATTATCTGCCCTAAAAGTCCGCCAAAACGGTTCAATTATGTTGAAGTTTGACGATTCAGATGATAAGGGAAAATGTTTTATGATATACTCCTTTTTTTTTGTTATTTTAAAGCTTTTACATTTCATAACTTAAACTTGGTAGAACTCCGGGGAGATCATAAAGCTATTAACCGAACTCAAATTATTTATTAAAAAAAGACAGGTTGATGCTGGACTGGCTATCGTTCCGCAGTTACTCGAAGTATTTTGTGGTGTAGTTAAGTGGAGGGCAAAAGTATTGCAACTAAAACTGCAGGTTACAAAAGTTGGACTAGAGGTGCTCAAAAACTTCTTAGATAAGCAATTCCAATTAGGAAATATTCACATTTTTTTAAACACCTAGTCCATGGGTCAGTAGTGGCCTAAAGTAGCTCAAATTCTTAGCCTAGGCTATCGGAATTTCGAGTCACTAAAACTTGGGAAACTATTCCACTATATGAGGCACATCGTGGAAATTTGTGTAAAAACAGTGCTATTAAGAAGATCATTCAAGGAAAACTAGCAAATGAAAGAACAACGATCAAGTACATGCGTTTGATCATTTTTAGGAGGGAGGAGTTATATCGTGAGATTGATACTTCCTTGGCTACCAATACTATAAATTCTAAGGAACAAGACATGTATAGTCTATTCAAAACAGTAGTGCCGCACGTCATCTATATGTGCCTGTCGAAAGTCGTAAATTCGTTTTATAGTCAGACAATATTTTCCTTATCATTTTATTCTTTTTAAAAACAGATAGAATGCTGTTTGTCGCCGAACATGTAATCCAATGAGCCTGTAAAAGTCGTCCGTTTGTAAAACGTCTGTCAAAAATTCTTTCAGAGTTCCGTGCTAGCTCTCGAAGAGAACGGTCGTGTCCGGTCTGCCGAACCTACCTGCGCTTCCGAGAATCACCCGAAACTTTCTCAAAGACGGTCGATCCGTTATCACGTTTCCACCAGTGCCTACTTCAAAAAAAAAAAAGCATCTGTAAGCGCCGAAAAGGCGCATTTACAGAAAACGTTTAACGTTTGTAAACGCCGAAAAGCGTTTTACAAGCGGGGCAATGGCGTCCCACACGCCAGAGCCAGCACCGCCTTCAGAAAGTTGCCGTCTAACAACCGACAAATGTGCCGATGATAGCCCTGACGATGCCCCGATGAGAGGTAATGCATCGAGTACCTAAAAATTGAAAACGCAGAGCTCAAAACTGAGGTTACCCAACTGCGAATACTGCTAACAAAGCAAGGAGAAGAGCTCTCCGCAATGCGGATGATGCTGCAAGACGCCCTTACTAAACCCACCCCGGCGCAGTTAGTACATCAACCTCAAGAGATAACAAATGAAACGACATCTCAACCGCTAGAAAATGAAGATCCGGATGATGGATTCACCGTGGTGGGAAAGAGGAAGAGGGGCCCCATCACCCCTCCACAACCAAGTCAGCTGTCGAAGGCCGTCGATAAGGCTAGACATGCAGCTGCAACCAAGCCGGCTGCCAAGCCGACTACCCAACCCATCCAGCAGAGAGCCAAGGCCAACTCGCAACCATCAACCTCCAGAAATGCCGTCAGATCAGCGTCCACCAAGCCGCTAACTAAGACAGCTACCCAGCCAACGCCCAAACCAGCGGCCGTCAAGACGACCCAGCCAATTCAGGTAAGTAGCCAGGCTATTAATTCACTAAATACATCGCCTCAAGCTACCACAGTTCCAAACACTTCGGGAACTGCCTCACAATCACCAACATCACTACCTATGCCAACTCTTTCGGCGAACCCAAATCCAACCACTGCTCCAAGAAAGGAAAAAATCCCACCCATTGTTCTTCGTGACACGAAAAAATATTCAGAAATCCTTAGAATTGCGAAAGATAATTTAATTAAAATTAAAATTACCGCAACTTTAAGCCGAAAGGACGGAACTCGCTTATTTGTACCAACTTCGAACGATTTCCGCAAACTGACCAAGCTTCTTGAAGACCGGAAATACGCATTTCACTCCTTCTGCCCTCCTTCTGAAAGGGCAATACGAGTCATCATCCGCAACATCCCAACGATTGTAACGGTTGACGAAGCCAAAGAACACCTTATTTCGCAAGGTTTCCACCCAAAATCTCTTCAAAGGTGGAAACTTAAATCAGGCGAAGACCTTCCCATAATACAGGTCGTTGTTCCTAACGAAGAAAGGAACATCATTAATCTCACCAAAATAGGCCTGTCAATCGTGAAAGTCGAACTCCAGCGAGGCAACGGCCAGCCTGTGCAGTGCTACAACTGCCAGCTGTTTGGCCATTACAGCTCTCGCTGTAGAGCGCCTCCCCGGTGTGTCAAATGCGCCGGACACCATGAAACCCGTTTGTGCACCAAGGTACGCGATGAGCCACCTAAATGCAGCAATTGTGGAGACCCACACACAACCAACTACACAGGCTGTAGCTGTAGACCTGCTCCCAGGAATCTTAGACCAACCCAATCCAGACAAGCCTCCGGCAACACAAACTCTGCGTGGACCAACCAGGGAGGCAGGAGGTTAGCTCAAAAGCTGGCCTCCTCCAACCAGGCGGCTCCCGCCAATATCCCAGCCCCAGCCCCAATGCAACCTTCTGCACTGCCAGCGGGTCTTCCAACTACCTTCACACTGCAGCAGATGCTCAGCATCCTGCAGTTCATTCAATCCCAACAATTATTTTCCAATGTAACCGCCTAAGCGGCAACCCCCCTTTCCCATCTAGCTTTCAGCAACTGTTTACTCGTCAAAATGGCTGCTTCCAAAGTTCTTAAAATCATGTCGTGGAATGCCAACAGCTTACGCGATAAAAAAGTGGAGCTGGAACTCGTTCTTTCGTCTTCAGACATCGATATAGCACTTATCCAGGAGACTCTCCTAAAACCCTCTCATCGTTTTTCCCTTCTAAACTACACGGTTTACAGGAATAACCGTATCCCAACTCGCGGTGGCGGAACTGCTATACTAGTCAAAAAAGGAATTAAACACAACCTTCTGCCTTCAATTGTATCGTCACCAAATATCGAGTCCACCTCTATCCAGGTGGAAACTCAGGATCGTCCAATCGCGATCACCTCTCTGTACAGGAAATGCTCCACACATGACTCGTCTGCCTTCAAAACGCTCTTTGACGGCCCAACCTCAAAAATAATCGGTGGAGACTTCAACGCTCACCATCCCATGTGGGATTGCGAGCGCGCAAATCGAGCAGGCAACGACATCGCAGCACTGATTGCAAACTTAGGGCTTGGTCTCGCCCTGCCGGATGAGCCTACCCATCACCCCGCTATTGGACAACGGGGCACTCCACGCATTCTGGATTTTTTCATTCTCTAGAACATCAATCGTCCTTGTGATGTACAAGTTCTCGACGAGTTACATTCGGACCATCGTCCGATAATATTAACTCTCGGGGATTGTTGTGCAATCGAAATTCCTCGCTTCAAGGCCATAAAGAAAACCGACTGGAAGAGATATCAGGAAATTCTCTTGGAATCCGGTCCAATCCCGAAGATTGATCGACCTGACCAACTCGAGCGTGCCGTGTCGAAGCTAACACGAGACATCCAGTCCGCCTATCACAATTCATCATTCGAAGTTCCATCTTATTCAAACTCTCAAAGTGAGACAGTTCCTGAAGGCATCAAGTCACAGATCAGACTCAAAAATCGTCTCTATCGCAGAGCTCGTGCCACCCTCAACTCGGCAGACAAAAGGGAGGCCAACAGAGTAAAACGAGAAGTGAAGGAATCCATTAAAGCCTGGCGATCCGAGAAATGGAACTCATTTCTAGCGGACCAAAGACTGGATGGCCCCGCAACTTTCTGGCAACTCTCTAAAAGCCTCGTGTGGAAGGTGCAAAACGTCATACCCCCCTTAAAGTCAGCGGAGACAGGAACTTTTGCAGTCACCGACCGCGAAAAGGCCGAGCTCCTCGCTAAAACCTATGAGGCCCAAATGGAACGCCTCCCTCCTGCTACAAATATAAACGCTGCTGACAACGACGAAATCATTAGGAATTCCAACTCCGTTCGTTCGCAAGTGACTCCGAGTTATCTTTTAAACCATCTAGTCACTCCTAAAATACTCACTCAAATGATCAGCAAGATTCGGAATAAGAAGGACCCGGGTTTCGATAATATTTCGATAGCCCAACTTAAAAATCTTCCCTACAAGCAGCTCGCCGAACTAAGTAATATCATCAACGCCATTCTGAGGCTGCAACACTTTCCATCCATATGGAAACATGCATTCATCGCAGTTATCCCCAAAAAAGGAGCTAAGTCATCACTACAGACACTACAGACCTATCAGCCTACTAAGCTCCATTTCCAAGCTGGCTGAAAGAGCAATTCTTTATGCCCTCAATGATTTTACGAAGACAAACAATATCATTCCAGATGAGCAATTCGGGTTCCGCGCTAAACATTCAGCCGTTCATCAGGCCCATCGGTTGGCAGCAAAAATCAACTGTGCTTTTAACCGACGTGAAAGACTTCTTGGACTTGGTCTTGGAGCGGTCTTCTTGGACCTAACCAAAGCCTTTGACAAGGTTTGGCACGAAGGCTTAGTGGCGAAATGCGTCCCATTAGGTCTACCTGATGACCTAACAGCTCTTATCAAATCATTTCTGTCAGGACGATCGTTCCAGGTGAAGATTAAAGATATTCTCTCTAGCCGGAAAACCATCGACGCAGGAGTTCCACAAGGCTCCCCCCTGGCACCCGCTCTATTTAATATTTTTCTTTCAGATATCCCTAGGAGACTACAAGTTGAGGCTGCTTTTTACGCAGACGACACTGCTTACTTTGCTTCTTCAAGAGTAGCACCGCACATCCGAAGCAGACTCCAAAAACAACTCGATGAGACGGTCCAGTGGTTACATTTCTGGAGGTTGCAGGTCAACCCACAGAAAACCCAGGCCATCCTCTTCCACAAGAAGCGTTTTCCACCGAGCATTTCGCGTCTTAAAATCGATAACGCCGAAATCCCATGGTCAGAAGAAGCCACCTATCTCGGTCTTGTCTTCGATCGCAAATTTAGGTGGAATTCCCACATTCAAAAGTCCCTCCATAAAGGTCAAGGTATTGTTAATTTGCTGTTCCCGCTTATCAACAGAGCCAGCAGGCTTCCTCTATCTATAAAATCTCTCCTGTACAAGATGCTGGTTCGTTCTATACGGCTCCAGTGTCTATCTAAAATACGTCTCCCCTAGCCAGGTGGAACGTCTCCAAGTGTTTCAAAACAAAATTCTCAGGAGAATTATTAATGCCCCATGGTTCGTCAGGAACAATCAAATTCATAGAGAAACAGACGTCCCCCAAGTTCACGATTTTATATCCGAGGTTTATTCGAGATATTTCTCCACTCTTCGTCTCTCGGACAATAGATGTATTACCGAGCTGGCCGATATTTTAGGCCAATAACTCATTCGGCTCTTCGTAGCCTTATTCTATCACAGCCGACACTACCCCGTCGTGCTCTAACTCCTAATTGTCTCGACCTTCTCCGGCGAGCGATTAACTCATGTACCGCAAGCTGCGTGGTGTGATAACGACGCCACGTCCTTGCCTGGCCCTTGTGCCTCTTAACGGTGTTACCGGTTACGGGCACCTTCCTTACTAACAGTAAGAAGTATCAGTTAGGGTCATTGGATCAGCTGATAGGGTGGGGTTTAGTGGGTAGCCCAGAGGCAGCCTCCACATAACCAGTCCAACTCGCTTATTCTTGCGGGTCTTCCCGACCAGGTATCCGTAACAGGATTCCCCTACCCGGTTCCAGGCCAAAAAAAAAAAAATTCTTTCAGAGAAAATTGTTAATCTGGAAAGCATCCATAAAAAACTGAAAGATATGCAGCTATTTGAGGGGATGTAGACCATCCCTTCATACACTGCTCGGTAATATAGGATTTTAAAAAATATATAAACGTTGGAATAACTACCGATTAGGTTTTGTTAGTCATAATATTTATTAATAATTCATTGCAGACATATAGTCCTTCATTAAGTCCAAAGGTGTTAATAATAGAGAAATGAAGCATAACTTGTTTTTGCAGTGGTTTTAAAAGATCAGCTTTAAAAGAACTTTTAGGAACCATCAGTTATTGTTATGGACAATTCACATCATCAGTGCATCAACAAAGGCTGCAATTAAGGAATGTCTTAAAGTACATATAATAAGTTTTGAATAAATCATGTTAGAGAATGAACTATTTCAAATTGTTACTCGGTTCGAAATAAGCAGCTTAGTTATTTAACTTGAGTAGTGATTCTGAAAGTGACAGAGATTCGATGCTGACAATTACCAAGACAGGCTGATGAAAGAGGAAACAACTAAATATCAGTATATAATTAATATGCTTTAACTGTAGGAAATTGGATTATAGAATGTGAAAGCTTTATGTGCATGTGCGTTATTGCTGAACTATAAATGTTTGGTTAAAAAGTATGAGGGGAGAAATAATACTATACTAATAGTTTTGGAGATACGGCAAATGTATTAAGGACAATGCAGTGACTAAATCTAGTTTTATCAAGAAAGATGTATACAGTTAGTAACAGAACAAAATAAGGAGAAATACAATCAAAATAACTTTACATGAAAACATTCCATCGAAGGAAACAAGAACTAGGCACAAAATGTAATGCTCTCTAATAAAAGTAAAACACATTATTCAGATATACAATTGTTAATTGGTAGATTAGACCTTCGGGGGATACCGCTACTAAAACTCTTCCTATACTAGTGTGGAAAAAAGTTTAATGCAAATATAATAAAACAACTCTAACCTTTAAATTATTGTGTCTATATAGATGTGCTATAATGTTAAAATAAACTAATTTTTTTTATAACATCTTTATTAGATACGCTTAGTACAATCTTAATTTACAATTAATTTATTACTAATTTTCCTATATACTTGGATTAATTAACAAGCAAGACGAGTGCGAGAAAATACATCAGTATGTATTCCTCAATTATAAACTTATAATTATTTATTAATTATTAACTTGTAGCTATAGTTTACACTAAATGTATACACTTTATATAAGTCCGTATGGTTTTGTTCGTTTCAATCTCCTGACATCCTGCGCGCTGTCCAGCAGTTGTATTGCTCCCACGTTAGTATGATTTAGTAATCTTCTTTCATGTTTCAAGGCGAAATCTTGATAACTTCGCAAAACCATTTGATTTCCAGGTCATCGTGCAGTTCTTCATTAGTTACATAGCGATAGGCATTGGTAATCAATCAAAGAACCTTGTTTTGACAGCGTTGTATGACTAGTTGATTTGAATTGTTAGTGTAACCCCATATTTGCACCCCATAGATCCAAATTAGCTTTATAATTGTATTATAGATCAACCTCTTTGATTTTAGATCAAGTTGAGAGTATCCTCCGACTAACCAGTATAGTTGTTTTATTTTGGTTCTAATATGTTTTACTTTTTGTCTAACGTGATGCTTCCAATTTAATCTACCGTCAAGATGGATTCCAAGGTATTTAGCTCATTCTGCTTCAGGAATCGAACATCCATTGAGTGATATAATTAAGTTTTTATTATTTCGCCTCAGTGCAAAATTAACGTGGACAGATTTGAAGCTATTAAGTTGAATTTTCCAATCTTTCGTTCATTTGTAGATTTTGTTGACTGCCACTTGCACTTTTTCTATTGCCCTAATAATTGTATCGTCAGCAAAGGTTTCAAGAAGCGTTTCTTTTGTTGTTGGAATGTCAGCAGTGTAGAGTAGATACAGGAGAGGTCCTAAGACGCTACCTTGTGGAACTCCAGCCGAGATATTTTTAAATGTCGAGAACGCTATTTCGTGCGATACTCTAAATTTTCTTCCGAATTACTATGACTTCAACAATTGACAATAGTTACGCGGTAACAATTTGCTCATTTTACAGATTAAACCCAAATGCCAAACCCGATCAAAAGCTTGTTACACATCCAGGAATATTGCAGGGCAGTATTTCTTTTCCTCAAAGGCTCTTTCAATAGCCGCAGTTACTCTGTGCACTTGATCGATTGTTGAATGGTGATTTCGAAAACGAAACTGGAAATCTGGTATTGTTACCAAATGTATAACACATTTAAATATCAGTTTCTCAAATAGCTTTGATATTGCAGGTAGTAGCGAAATAGGTCTGTAAGATTCGACTTGTTCTGCAGGTTTGTCAGGTTTTTTGAGCATAATTATTTGTGCAACTTTAAAGCATTCCGGGACATGCTTCAGCCTTAAACAGACATTAAATATATATGTCAACACGATGATTGCTTTTTCGTGGCAGTTCTTTCAATAATCCAAGTGAAATGTCATCTATGGTGGTGCCTTTTTAGGATTGAGGTTATCAATTTCAGTGGCAACTTCCAGTGGAGAAATTAGATTTAGATCTACATCGGGTAGATTCTATATCATTAGGTCGAAATATGTTAGCTATATATTGTGCTAACAATTCAGCTTTTTCATTGTCGCGTCGAACCCATTCATTTCGATAATTTTTAATTGGCAGTACTCGAATAATTGGTCTTTTAAAATGTTCGAGTTGCTTTTCCGAATAATATTTGTCTGCTTGTGGGATTAATTCATTTACATACTTTTGAAAGCAATTCTGTTTATATTCTTTGATCTTTTGATTCGTCTGATTACTAATTCTATTAAAAGTAGTTATGACTGCAGCATTTCTGGTTCTGTGCCATACTCTTCTAGCTTTTCGCCTTTCTTTTATCATTTCTCTAATTTCGAGGGGGTAAAGTACTTCATATTCTGATTTCTCTCTTGCTATTGGGGTAGCATCTTTTGCAGCTAACCGAATTTGTTCAGTTATATGTTTGGTTTTGATCAAAGATCATCAGCACAAGATCATCTATAGTTTTAAGTCTTACTTTTAAACTGATTTGTTCCTGTAGTATTAATCTGAATTTGTCCCAGTCGGTATACTTGTTGGTAAGATTAGGCTTTTTGCTTTTCTTAGAATTGTCGCGCCCAGTGTTAACAATACAGATGTAAGATCGCACAAGCTTTCTGTACTAATTTGATTTAATGAGATGCCTTTTGTAATGTAGAAATCCAGCAGGTCTGGGACTTTATTTCTGTGGGCCAGTAAGTGGGTTCGCGCCCTGAATGATAATTACAATTTGTAAGGTTAATGGCTTTGAGTAATTCGTTTCCTTTTCCAGGTGTTATTATTCGTGAACCCCAAGCTGTATGTTTAACATTAAAGTCTCCACCAATAATAAACCTTGGGCCTAATTTTGAAAAGATATCTTTATATTGTTGTTGTGTCATTTTATGTCTTGGTGGACAATATATAGCGCCAATATTTATTTCAGCCCCGTTTTTTTCGATACTAATTATCGTAGCTTTTATAATTATCATTTTTAATCTCTTCTTGTTCGAAATGTTGTATATTTTGTTCAATTATTAAAGCTGTTCCGCCTCGAGCCCGTTCACTGGGTGTAGTGTCCAGTAAGCATCATAACCCCGTATTTTAATATAGTTTTTTTAGAAAAATGTGTTTCAGATATGAGAGCTGTATCTATGTTATTTGTTTTTAAGAATAATTCGAGATCCCAGACTCTTTGATTTAGTCTAATAATTAAGTTCTAATTCTTAAAAATTAATTACTCATTTTTGTTTTTCTGTAGCTTGTTTTGGGTAGGTTTCCCCAATCCGGATTTCTCCAATTTTTCCACCCTGTCTGCTAACTGACTGAATTTCTGTCTCATTTCAATCTGGAATTCTTTGAGCAATTTCATCATGTCGCTCGTTGGCCGCAGCTTTCTGCGGTTTCATATCTATTTGTTTATCATTTGATATTTTTGTGGCGTTTATATTTTTTATCGAAGGTCTTACGGTTTCTTGGGGTTTTTTATTTTCAACGGTAGATGTTGTTTCAGAGTTTTTGGGTTTGTCAATTTGTCTTAAGCGTTGCTCTGCTGTAATTTTCATTGGCTGGAGTTCTTTTTTTTTTGATGCAGTATGCACATCCTTTTAATTAGCAGGGTGACCTTTTTCATTGCACAACACGCATGTCGCTACACTATTGCGTTGTTTTCTGCACTGAGTTGTGTGATGTTTACCGGAACATTTCACACATCTTGGTTCCCTACTGCAAATATTTTTAGTGTGTCCAAGATTTTGACAGTTTGTGCATTGTGGTATATTATTATTTTTCACAGTCTAGTAAATAATTTATGTCATATATATTTTTATTATTTTCGATTTGTGTCATGTTTACGTAGAACAACGGAAAAGTTTTAATTTGTTTTTCACCATTTACATTAGTTGTCTTTTTCGCTATAGGCGTGACGGTCACTACTTCGTGCTCGCAAGCCCGTAATTCCAATTTAATATCGTCCTGATTTGTTGTGGACGGTAATCCTCTAATGACTACTCTATACCACTTATAACTTTTTAACTGATAAGTGTGGTATTCGAGTTTATTGAATGAATTGTTTTTCTTCATCTCAATGAAATGCTTTTTTACATTCCTGTAGTCCGCTTCATTACTAAGGGTTACGTTAATATAATCGTTAGATAAAGCTTTAAACTGCACTTGGTCAGAGGCTACTCCCTTTATTTGTGATCTAAATAAATTTAAATTGCCAACATTGCTTACCTTGATCGGAGGGGGCAGAGGGATTTTGTCTTCTTGCTTCTTCTTTTTTTAATATTTATAGCACTTTTTGCGGTTGGCGAAGGCGTCATCTCTGACTTCTTCCTCTTTTTATCCTTCTTGTTTGTTACTTCAGTCTTCATCGGTGTAGTCTTCTACATAATTAGTATGCTTTTTGGTGTATCTTGCGTGTGACCTTGCAGTTGCAAACGGATAGCAGCCATATCCTTAGATAATTGCAACAGTTGTTGGTTCAGACGCTCGTTATTCGTTCTTAATTCCCCGTTTTCTTTCAATAATATATTCAAATCCATGTTGTTGTCCATCATATTATACAGTTATAATTAAATGTTTTTTTCACTAACCTTGGAAAACGTGGAACGTCTTTTGTTTGAGAGCACGTACTTCCTTCACTTTGGGTTGGCCATTTCACCGTATCCCGTATCTGGGAGTTCTTTGAAACCGTTAACCGAAGTTGACCGTAAAAAATATATAGATGTATTTTTGTTTGATATTTAAGGAGACTCGTATTCGGGAATGAAAAAACACGTCTTGACTCTATGCAGGTCGGGAACGAACTTAAAAAACTATATTAGATAACATTTTTGTTTCATTATTTTATTTATATTAAAAATTTTTTATATATCAAAGTCAAAATGTACTAAAACTCAGATTTCACGCGGTAACATTGCAAGATCACGTCATATGTTTATGTAGAGATTGGTGGTGTGATGAAAGAGACGTCTATAATTGTGGTATTTTATGGTAAAATAGAATTAAATCCTCAGTATTGTTTTATTCTCGCCACTCAACAAGTCGCCACTTCTTTCCGTAAAATTCAATAGTTTTTAAAGTAAAATAAAAGTTTTTGTTGTTTTAAACTCCTCACATTTCATAAATTATTTAATAACCACCAATAGTCGACAAACTAATTTTGTATAGTAAAAACTAAATGTAAAATACAAAACAAAACCTATTACACATACGCACGTATACAGAATACTCCCAATATTTTATTTTTACGATTTTATTTCATATAGGTCATAAGGCGTAATTTTATCAAAATTTATTTGCACGGCATTCCCCGCTCTTAAATAAAGAGACAAACCAATAAATATTTGGATAAAAGCGTACTCGGGAGGTTTTGTCGACAGGGTCAACAGATTTCTCCTTGCGAGGCTTCAGATTAGGTTATGTAAATATTTGGAATGATACAAACAAGCTACAGACATCTTTATAACTTCCAGGCAGAGAGTCGAAAGAAAAAATATCAAAACATTTATGTTTTATATCTCTATATATCCTATATTGTTTAAATATAATTCTAAAGAATATGCTTTAATAAATAAGATACCAGACTGAGACAAAAATATGTTTCTTGTATTGTTAAATCATATCAGCCTATCTTGAAGCTAATATTAGACCTACTTTTCTGAATGATAACAAAGGCGTTATTTATACATATTAAGCAAAATTATGGTGTCACTGTTATTATCTGGTTCCCCTCTTTTGCATTAAGAGAGTGAACTCTATACTCAATTGCAATTGCCTTTCTATAACCACCCTAAAAGTTTATACTATTATTAAAATATATTCACGACTTTTATATAATTGTGACCTTTTTATTTTACACATCATACCACTTCTTTAATAAACTATTTTTTAGGGTCCTTATTATCAATTAGGGTTCATCTCGACTGGTGAGTAACCAACAAAGATCAAGATGAGGCAAGAATGAAAGATCGAGATCTAGAGGGACGGAAAATGTCATTTAGAATAGTTTTAACACCGCAATTTCGTTGCTTGATAGGAAAAGGAAAATATTTCTATGGCGTATTTAAGTTTCCAAATGCAAAAAGTCATGGGATAGTCTAAGATAATCATTCTCAACGACGGAGAAGCGGAAAATTCCATACATAAAGTCTTGCTGTGCATGTAATTGGATCAGCAAGGTGTAGTGTATTACGAACTGATAAAATCAAATAAAACTGTTACTGCAGATATCCACCCACACCAAATATCAAATTAAACGACATGTTGTTGCAAAAAAATACCCACAATAGTGAGTTAATTATCACAAATTCATCATTTTGCATGACAACGTTCTGTCACATGTTGGGAACCTTCACAACTGGAAAATGGGGAAAAGTTCTAGAAAATGATGGAAAATATTTTGATAAATATATATAGCGCCATATTTTCTCAAAAAATACTTTATTAAGACGAAAAAGAATGATCAGAATACATGTAAGTACCTAATATTATTGAAATATATTGACTATGCTCACACAAGAAGATCTTAATCTATCTAGATGTTAGTTTGTAATGATAAAATTAATGGTATCTACTTTATCAAGACACTATCTCGTAAATAAAATAATTTAGAACATGATTTCTATTTTGACGTTTTTTACGTAAATCTATATCATTGCAACATATTTGTGAAATGTAATTGTTCCTGCTTATAGTAGTGACTTAGAAAAAATCAGTGCTTATAAAATGGGGTAAGTTTTTTGGGCTATTTTTAAAGTATATGTAGCACTATTAAGCTTAATTTTTTAGCGGTAATCATGTTCAACGAAGTTCTAACTATTAGCACTGGAGCTCATAAATGGGTGTCAAGGAAGATCGGCCAACTCGAGAAAAGAATTTAAAAGGTTAATTGTAAATTATAAGGCTCAAATAGAATATATATAGATCAGAAATGAGGATGTGCATGTTAAGTACGTTTGTAAACTTTGTCTCAGGCTTTTTCTAGAATGTCTATGATGAATGAATTTGTCTAGAATTTTTTCTCAAAATCGATATAATACCTCAGGTTCTATTTAAACAATTTAGTAGAAATGTTTCAATATCCTTCTGTATCTTGGGGGGACAAATCTTGAAAATATTTTTCGTCAATTCGAAAAGTACAAAAAAGGTAGTTGCAAGATTCGAGTCATATGTCTCTCTTATATATTACAGAAGCTCGTGGGGTTTGGTTTGGTACGAGTAGCTATATTGTTTCTACGTTGCTGATATTTATAACCTTATTTCATATTTTAAGGCTAAATCATCTATAATGTTATAAATCCACTAGATTTCGAAATAATTCTGCTGTTCTTCGTTGGTTACATAATAAATAAATGATTGATAAACCAATCTTTCTGATTTTAGGTCAAGTTGGGAGTATTTTCTGACTAACCGGTACATTTCCTTGATTTTGAGTCTGTTCTGCTCTGCTTTCTATCGAACATAATGTGCATAACAAAAATGTTTTTAGTACTCGCTTCGGCGGAACATATACTAAAATTAGAACGATACAGAGAACATTAGCATGGCCCCTGCGCAAGGATGACACGCAAAATCGTGAAGCGTTCCACATTTTACGCCCCAAACTTGATTATGGAAGCCTTCATCGCTAATCGCAAAAACCAACTCAACCAAGATGCTATTCTACATGTCCATTAGGGGAGCCATTACAGCAATAAAATAATAAATCTGTCATGTAGGGCATGATGTTTCAAAGACCAGTTATTTAAGGTTATAAAGATGATCAACCTAAATACAGATAAACTTAACGTCTCCAGCTTCACAAATCTCCCGCCATGGATGTTTCCATCGCTGCCCACAGATAGATCTCTAACGATTCACAGCAAGGATAATTTTGGTCCTAGAATCAAGGGCCTGTTTGGTCATCTTCTATCGCTGTATCCAAGCCATAAAGTTTTGTACACGGATGGTTCCAAATCGTCCGAGGCAGTAGGCGCAGCTGTTTTTGGATCCTCTAGAATAGAAACTTACAAACTTCATAAACATTCATCCATACTATCGGCAGAATTAACAGCCATCTGGAAAGCTCTACAGATTGTATTGGAGGTTGAGTCTGGCAATTGGTTGATTTGTACCGATTCCCTGAGCTCTATCCTGGCAATTGAAAATGCAAATTTTAGACACCCTATTATCGTTGGTATCGATAACATCTATCACAATCTTGTTGAACGGAAAAGAAGAATATCAATTATTTGGGTCCCCAGTCATGTGGACATAGATGGTAATGAGAGAGCAGACAAAGCAGCTAAAGAAGCCACTCTAAGTGGTACATATATTCCTAACTTTCCATATTATAAGGATCTATATCCCATTACTACCATTAAATCGATAGTCTTGCTCAATTAGAGCGGGACTTGCTGAAGGGCGATAATAAATTGTGGTTTATTAGCAAGATTTTTTTACTTCTATGATATTATCTACTAATAGGTATAAGCAGGTCCTGTTAAATAGGCTAATGATCGGGCATTGTCAGTTCTCACCTTCATATCTTAAGTTAATTTCATTTATGTATTTATTTTAATATTCTATCTATCTATTGATATATTTTAAATGTATAATATTTATTTATGTTTTATCTCGTTTTATATATTGATTCATTATTATTTTATTTATACAATTTGTGTTTGTATCGTATATGTATTTGATACATGTTTATTCTGTTTTGATTTTGTCAACAAATACTTAATAATATATATATCACTGTGCTAATAAAGTAAATATACGTTTAAGTCACCAAATAACACAACAGTGTTGAAATTACTATAATTAAAAAAAAAATTATTGTATTCTTTGCTCAGAATTTAAAATTTTGGTCCCTTAAACCAGACTAACCCCTTAATAGAGAAGCTAACAAAGAGAGAAAAATTGTATTTATGATACAATCAACTACAAAATAAATTAAACCAAACTACTAAATCATAATCAATTTATTCTATACAGGTATGCGACGAAAGCTTTCGTTTTTTTTTTGTTATATTTTTAACGTGTTATACATATCGTGGTTCATATAAATATAATAATAAAAAAAAATTAAACACGGGTGAATTATTAATGCTACCCATGCGATTGTTCGGCGTGAGGCGCAAAAAGAAGCGAAACGACGGCTTTCAAGTGGGAAAACATAATATAAAAACTAACATGGTCTATTTAAAAATGCTGAACAACAATAACCTTCGAGTTAACAATGAGCACTTTTTTCGAAATAATTTATTATGGGGATGTCGGTATTAACAAATATCATTCAACCTGTGTAATATAATATTCATACAATGCTAATAATTTAACATTAAATTAAAATGTAAGTCACATATAAAAATAATTCTCGGTGTTTTTTCGCTACAAGCGAAATATGACATATTTCTGAGAAAATTCATTTAAAAGTTAGTTTTGAAAGTTTAACTATAAGTACGATTTATTTTGATCTCCGTGACTTTATTAAAATTTTTTTTCCACTTAAGAATCCAATTGCAATATGGACCGAACTTAACCGCAACCATATTTTTGAAAATATATATTTTGTGGAGAATCTGTTTGTGTTTGTGGAGAATGATTCTGCCATCAATTCAATCTGATTGGAATTAATTTCACCAATTTTAATTCCGTATGAAGAGAAATATTGCGAATTGTCGAACGGAGTCGACTGGGTAATTTTGTTACTGTTACACCGCGCGACTGATTCGGCTCTGGCTATTAGGACTGTGTGTATATCTTTCACTTGATGGTGTGATGAGTGATCATAGGCTGTTCTCTTTTCAATTTATTCAATTAACCGAAATAGAAATTTCTGTGAACTAACATAGACTGAAGTTGAAAGCTTGTAGTTTGCGGTATACGGACCCCAAGAGCAGATTACAATAATAGTTTCTCAGCCATAGCGTATTTAGAGTTATCAAATCTTGGGAAACCATTCCATACAGGGAATATCATGGATATATGTTACATAATACGGTCACCTGTGTAAAAACTACTTAAATGGTGAACGAGTGAGACGAAGGGGTCTGTTTTCTAATAGACAAAAACCCTCAATGTCGGTTTGTATCGCCGTTTAACAAGTCGTATCTTCTATCCTTTAAATAAAATAATATTTTCACGTAAATTAATAGTTTTTGTATCTAAGCTCCTTCACATATTATAACTTAAATGAGTAGAAACAGTATTATTAAGCAGATTATCAAAGGCAAACTGGCAAATGATACAAATAATTTTATTACAACTGGAACCTATACAAATGGGACAACGACCACGTATATCCCTCGTTTATTTAGGAGGCAGGTATTAATCGTACGAGTGATATAGCATTGACTACAAAGACTGTATGTATGTTTATATTCAACTTAATGGTGTCATAATATGTCTACATTCACTACTTATTTTTGTAAAATAAAATAGCTTTAAACGTCAAACCAACGACATATCATAACTTACATATAAAGGACAATATTGACCAAAGAAATGTATCATAAGACCTAAAATGTAATAGCCGGCTTGGTGGCGCAGTGGTAAAGGCGATAGGACGGTCCTCCCACTGTTGCGACAGCCGCGGGTTCGAATCCCGCTGGGCCATGGCCGTAAATTTATGTTTGTGATTGTTCTAGGCAAGAGTGTAAAATCCGACAAGGAAAATGATCCCAATCACACCAGTAACCAGGCTGGGTAAGACCGGACCGTATATATAGCATATAAATGAAGCGCAGGTTACAAGAACATATGAGACACACTGCCACGATAATTGAAATGCGAGCTTTATATATTTAAGAGAATGCTGGAAAATGGCTGACCACTAAGATTATTATGCTGGCAACTTCCAATGTTTAAATACCGAAAATATAACTAAAAAACCACGCACTTTGATGAAATTGTTGTTGGAGCAATAAACTCGGACAGTCTTATTTCATCGCTCACAGTTAGAGGCTACCACATCCCTAGAAAATTATTATAATTATACTCATTCACAAGGACAACAAAGTGTACAACAAACAAAACGTGAGACTAATAGACATATGTATATTATTTTGGGTGCTCAGACATGTATAATTTGATGACTATAGAAAGAACCGTATTAATAGGACAAGAAACCACTGATCTTTTCTTAGAATTCTGCTTAAAGTAAGTCCATAATATCGAACATTCGGAGTCTCAGTTTACAATGTCGCAGCGAAAATGGACACCAAATTGCCAGCGAGTGAGCTGACGGTCTAGCTCACTAAACTAATACAGTCGGTCACTATACCATACATCTTGCATCGATATTGATGGAAAATAAATGGAGTTGCACGCAATCAGTCAAGCAGTTGCATATGCTTCATTTTTCAAAAGTGATAAGTGTAGAAAATGTATGTAAATTAGTGATCGCATAATGATCGAGATTCGTTCATTCCACTAAGTTAACAATGTTTATTTCATTATTACTGCATATATATTTTGCCCATTGTATTTGATTGCTTTTTTTATTTCTTGTAATACGTATCAAATTACATTTTAATGAAAAGATTTTAGTTTATCAAAATGTATTTTTATTGTCTTTATCAACACTAAAAATATAAAATGTTTTAACTCGCTATGTAATTTTACATTAGCGATAAATAATCAGGGACAAACTTTGTCTGTTTGGATGTCCAACATTTCATTTTCTCAAAACTAACCTATCATCAATTTAAGCTCGCCAATCTGTCGTAGATTCTGGAAGTACTAGCCGCTATTCTATCAAGGATCATAGAAACATGCATCGGTCTACACATAAGCTAAACATAAGCAAGGATATAATTTAAAAACCCTTGGAAAAACAGCGTAAGGTTCAATCAAGGCTAAAGAATTGTGATCATTACTATTGAACATCATTACATGGATCATTACTGACCGTAATAATCATTATAAGGCATCTTATAGGCTTAGTAGAAAGCCAAGAGAAATAATAAACATAACTAGAAGAACAACTTTGCAGAAGATGTTATAAAATATTACAGATCCGTGTGGAGCATGTTAGATTTAAATAGATAATGTAGTAATAAAATACAAATTGTACAATTGTACAATACAATACAATTGTAAAATACAGTTAAAATGTTTTTATATTATATGTATAAAATGACGTGTGTGTTTTTTTTTGAAGCTAAACATAAAATAAACGGTTATTATTATTTTTTAAATGTTTCTAGCGTTGTTATTATGTAGGTTCTATAGCAAGAAGTAACTTCACTAACGTATTTGACAGAAGATCGACAGTCAAAGCCCAGTAAGAGAATTGTACTTTCGATTGAATCTTTTTACTCATTTTAATAATTTTTGATCAAAAAAAACTATTAATTATTGATACATACGTCGTTAAGTAAATTGACGTGATGACTTTAATCGGATCCATTACGTTTAACACCGCTCATCGATATATACCACCTTGACCTTAGACCTCCCAAACTAGCCAAAAATTTCAGCATTTCGTCCAAGTAGGCGTGGTAGGTTACGTCAAAGTTTCTGGGTCATTACCAAAAACAATCGACGAACGCGTTCCACGTCCATCCAGGTGCCAAAATTGTATTATTTTCTTACTATTGGCGTGCTTTACAATTACCCAACAATAAAGCTGATTCGTAATGAGTCAGTAACTTCAATCGATTAAATGATCTATAGTAAGTATAAAACGATTGAGGCAAAACATATATGTTTTTTTCTGGTCGTTAATGTGTTATTGCAGTTAGTATACTAATATTAAAAAAACCACCCTATATTTTAGGGGATATAAAAACTACAATAGATCTTTAAATAAACATGTGGATATTGGAATTTATAATTTTTATCACCATGCTTATAAATATAAACAATAACCTTATTTGTTTGTTATCAATTGTTCTTTAATATGAAAAAAGACCAACACACGTGTTCTATGAGACAAAGGTTACACCGCCAATTGTTGATTTCTTAGAATTGGCGGTTTTAATACTTGATTTTATATTGAATATAGTATATTTTTTTAATATAGATTTAAAATTTGAAAAACTATTAGTCTAGAGATCGATGTACTTTGTAACGTTCATGTAATTGTTAGAACAGTTTATAAGTGCAGAAAATGGCAAAAAGGAAATATTTCTCTTGAACAGCGTTTTGTTATGGTCTAAAACCAGGCGGTGGAATGCATGACGCATACCTGGTCGCGGAGACTTGCCCTGGAATGGCAAGTTGGACCGGGTTATGTTGGACTGCCTCTGGGCTTACCAATACTCTAAACCGAAACCGCCTCACAGTTGACCCCCACGGATCGCTACTGCTACTGCATTAAATTTGGGGATATGGTACCCGCTGATGGGGCAGCCGTTATTGGGCACGAGGACCCGGGGATTCTATTGATTCGCGAACCTGAGTTAATACACAACTGGATATTGTAAACTCTCTTGAACAGCGTAGTGCTATCAGTACTTTGGTCCAGAAAAATAGAGTATGCTTCAAATTACAAAAAATATCGTTTCATATACAGATATACATTATACTCTTATACAAAAACGAGCTAATGAACGAAATTAACTAAGAAACGTTTACTGTCTTCTAGCCTAATAGGATGGTAGCAGTAAAAAACCCGAGATTAACTAGTATTCACAAAATAAATACACCGGAGTGGGAAAAATTCCTTATAGACAGATGAGCTTGTGTATACTGTTGAGCATGGTGGTAGTAGTGGAATAGTTAGATGGAGTTAGAGTTAATGGAGATGATATGGTAACAATAAGCGATTCATATGATTCCCACATCATATGATTAAAATTGGCGGAAAACTAATTAAAGAAGACTCTCAGATATAAATCCGTGTTACGTCTTTTTATGTAAAGACGCATTTAATTATATATGATTTATACGTCGATGGGCAATAGTTCTTTCTTCGATGGGTAAGATAGTTCCGATGTCCTCGATGTAATTAGTTGTAACTTTGAAAGTTGTAAAAAGTTAGGTTAAGTTAGTATACAAGCGGAAAAACAGTAAGCATTGTAAGATAGAACAAAGATAGAATAAGAATATAAAAGTTTAAGGTAACACGTGCAGTGTGTAGAAATTAAAAATAAGTGAATAAAGTCCATAAACAGTATATTATTTGGTGAAGCGAAATTGCGGGCAAATCGCCCCAACAAATTGGTCCTTCGGGCCGGATGCAATTGTGAATATTGCGACGATACAGTTAGAAAAAAAAAACCAATACATCTTGAGTATTGGTCCGACATTTTTGTAGTTGGAAATCATGTGGCTTGTTTTCGTCATGGAATGGAAACAAGAAAAGAAACAAGTTTGGTCACTGTACGCAGTGAAAAAGTAATTGGTAGAAGATTTAAAAATTTTGTTTAATTGGCTATTGGGGCTAATTAACTAAATAATTTGTAATTGGAAGAAAAATCGTTGGAGCTGGTTAACCAGTTGGACGTTGGCTAGCTGAATACTTTTGGAATTGGAACTTGGATCTTGGAGAACTTGAACGTTTATGGACTTATACACATTAAAAACTTAACAATATAGATATTATTGGCACTAACTTGTAAAATTTGAACTGATTCAATCATGGCAAGAGATCTAAAGTGTTTGGTCAATCGTAGGGTGGAATTTAAAAGACAACTTACTGCAGCAAATCAATTTATAAATAAAATTATAAGAACTGCACCTGCATCTCCTAGTGATTTGGACATGGGTAAAGTCAAATGGCTGATGAACTAAATATTAATGATTTAACAGAGCATTACAGGGAAACAGAAGTATTTGACACTTTATATTATAGAACAATATCACTATATCGGCTCACCCTACATGTAAATAAATGCGAAGAACAAATGAATAATCAAGAACAAGGTAATTCAATGTTGAAACCATCATCTCTTACTATTAGTTCAAGACCTTAATTGGCAACTATTCCAGTTCCTAAATTTAACGGTAATTCTAGGAATTGGTTGGAAGTCAAAGATACCTTTATCCGATACAAATTGTTTTATTGGGGATTTGGAGAAAATATACTTTTTAAAGGGTGCTTTGGAAGGTGAAGCTGAGGAAGTTATTCATTCAATAGATTTCATAGGCCGCAAATTATAATGTCATTTGGGACATGTTATGTGATCGATATGATGATCCAAACTTATTAATAAACGATCATTTAAACCTATTAGTAAATCTACCAAATATGAATGAAGATTCAAGATTATGTTAACCTTCAAAATATGTTGGATGGGATTAATCATGACTCTTTAAATTTAAATTCTTTAAATAAACTGGGTGTTAGTACGGAAACATATAATCATTTAATAATATCTTTAATGTATGATAAATTGAACATTTTTACACAACATATTTGGGAGGAGAAAAAACCTCGAAATCATAGACCAAATTTAACTCAATTTAAGGAATTCTTAAGAACCAGAATTGAAAAGTTAAAGACCTTTGATGACAATAAAACAAAAACTGATAATAGGACAGGTCAAATGCAAGGTTATAGAGAAAACCAAGAATTGTCTGTTAAGGGAAATTTTAACATATTGATTTTATCACGCAGTGGTGTTAGGTGTATAACTACTGGAAAGAAAACAAAATGTAAGGTTAATATTACTCAGAGTGAATGTAAACAAATACTAAAAGAAGTGAAAGTGCAGGTTTGGCCTTTTTTGTTGGAAAATAAATTAATCAGAGATTTCGATATCACACAGGGATGCGATCATTTTACTAAATTAAAATATCATAATTTGGTGGCTATGGCGGTCATAAAAGAATTTGATTTCAATGGAAACTGTAAAAAAGAAGTGTTTCATTGGAATATATTAAAAGGTAATTGGAATTTAAAAATTATTGGTCCTGATATGGTTCAGGGAAGAAATGGATTTTACATTTGTCATTACGGCGTTTATATGGAGAACGCAGTAGTGAGCAGAGTATTTGCGATTAACAAACTATTCATTGTATGGTCTTCGAGTGGTGGATTCTATTACGAAAGATCATCCTTGTTCGATCGTAGATTTGTTGAAACAATGTACAGTAGGCATACTGTTGCATTGTAGGCCGATAAATTGTGTGGTCTCAAAGAAGATATTATGGTATTTCAATCTGAAATGTTTTGTGGATTTTTGTCAAGTAATTACAGTAGCCTATGGTATTGTATTCACTAAATTTTTGGTCATTTTGTCATTCAGAGTCGTTATTGACAAAGAAAATGATTATAATGTTTTAGAATTAATTAGGCATGATCTATTAATCGATAAACTGTTGATTGGGACAGATAAACCTACGAGTTTGAAGCGTTTTGTCATATCCATCTTGTTAAATTAGAACAAAACTTATTTGGTCGTTAGTAAGTTTTCATTCACTGATCCTGTAAGTGTGGATAATACTTACATTAATCGTTTATTTTTGGTTAAAATACATGAAATTGGAAAAGAAAAAATTGTTGATTCAGTCTGGTTGTCTGTTTCAGTATATAGTCATTTATACCATCGTATTCTCTGGTTTTCGAAGCAGTTCTTGAATCCGTTTTCTCGAACGGGTTTAACGCTGTGGACATATTTAGTTCAGTTTCAGTAATCTCGTCGATAATCATCTTAAAACAATGATGATGACATGATGATGGAACTAAATCAAGCAAAGGCCGGTTGAGATATGAAATTAACTCACATTTCGATGAAGAAAGCTGTGTATGACGGTGCATTATCGTTATAAAAAAATAATTTCAAATAAATAATGTATTCATTCGCAGACGACGCCTAACACAAATAATAATGAAATGCGACATTATTTTTGCCTTCTTACTATTTTATGATCACGGCAGTATTCATATAGCGAGACAGGATATTTTAAACAACTTTGGTTAATGATTATATTGATTTATTAATATTTCAACATGCATAATACAAAAAATGCGGAAACAAATGAATGCAATAAATAAGCAACATATAGAATAAATGACAATATTGATTTCTTTGTTATTTATGAATATGGCGAAAACTCATTAAGATTTCGAATATACACCATAATATTTTGCTTAATTTGCTTTAGTATAGGAGAATTGTATATACAAGACAATAAAATTAAACCAATATAGAATTAGAGAAATAATTGAACATAATACATACCTAAAGCAATTCAGCATACAGTTATTATGATCGGGTTCATCTGCAATGATGACAAAAATATTAATAATATTATAAAATATTTAATCATCCAATATCAAAATAAACCCATCATAAAATATTTTCTGTAAAAAGTAGTTCTGTCGAAACATAAACAATGGTAGGAAATAATGAGACAAACAAATTTGTCCACGAACAAGAAAAACACAACAATTCCATTTATAAAATTTTCATTGAGGTAAAGGCTTGAAGGTCGTTTGATAAATCGTTAAAAAACGATAGAAAAACAACTCGTAACTCCTTTTGAAATAAAGTAGTTTGGTATTATATTAATTGGATATATTTGCTTTAATCCCTACACATAACTACCTATAATTAACAATCTTAATAACATAATCTGATTTTACCTCTATACATTTTTTAAAGTTCTTTTTGGTCTTCGAATTTTTTTGATTCATTCTCCTGTTTATTAAACCATTGTCTTATTAATTCCTTTATTTCTGAGGTGATGTATCAATATTTCCTTCAAAGTTATGTATTGAGGCAGAAACGTTTTTCTAATTTTTCAAATAAACAAAATTTTATATAAAAATATAACAAATACTTTGTCGATTATTTCGTGAGTGTTGTTAGGAAGTTTCTATTTAACATGTTCACTATTATTCAATCACTAAGGTCAAATCATCATGGCAACTTCACAAAGCATGATCCAAACTTACCAAACAAAATTCTTCACATCATTGTTAACGCCCTGTGGTATATTAGAAATGAAATATCGACAAAGATCTAAGGGTACCAAGAATCAGCGAAGAAATTAAGACACTTACGAAAAAAAACACCAAGAGAGATTTGTGTTAACTTATAACCCTTTAAACTAATATAGTTAAATTAATATGTGTGAAATTGTGTTGTGTTTTAAAACTATGTATAATGCACCAGCGTAAGTACATCCATCAGTTTATGCCTGAAATCTTAGAAATGTTCACACTTAACCTTCATACAAAATTAGATAGTCATAACTAATAACGTTATAATATATGTGCCGTGCGCTTTTTAAATAATAAAAAAAATCATAACAGATGCACATAGGCAAATTTCTTTCTCTGAAGCATTCCTTTAATGTTTACATTAACAACAGCCAATAGTCACTGATGGCCAGATCTGGATTATGGCAAAGCAATTTGAATCATAATTATCTCAATTTAACATGGTGCATAATTGCATGCAATGGTGCATTTCCAAAATAATCATTTTGTTGCGCCTTTACCGGTTGCTGCGTACTCAGCTGATAATATTGTTGATTTGGTGTGTCGTAATTCATCCATTTGTCACATGTCAATACAAAAATCCTGCTTATTTCGCTTAAACAGCTTCAAATAGAGCTCTATATAGTGCATGTGTTGCTTTTGAACTACGGTGAACATGATAACTAATCATGCAAAATAATATCTTCTACTGCACCAACAACTGCCAAATTCAGGATACTTAAATAAAAGATAAAGATTCCAAAAAACACTTATATATAAACAGTATTTTCCAATTCTTTTATTAAAATTATTATGTACACATCAATAACTATTGGCTATTCATTAATCTACTATAGTTTTAAAACCAAACTCCAAATTGCCATGAAATGTACGCGTCATTTGAAGGTTAACACTACTAGGTTACGTGTTAGGACACATCCTGTACTAATTGAGTTATGAATTACATTTATTTGAGTTCAAAACGCCGATGAGAATAATAAAAATACCAATAAGCCCCCAAAACTGAACATATACTGTGTAATGGCCGAATAAGTTCTATTTAAAACATTCCACAATAACAATAATATTGTTTATTATTTGAATACTCACTGCAGGCGCTTTATAATTGCAACTATTTATTTGTAATGTATATCAACAAGCATATGTTTTTAGCAATCATCTTAACAAAAAAAAACGACATAATGCTTTTCCTTGTAACGCTACATAAAACTCTTTTTCACCAATTAACTCAAGCTTCTTAGTAGGTTTCAGTATTATTATTCTCTGTGTATTACGCTGCTGGACTCCTTGAACCTTAAAGTAATTATGGCATATTAACCTTCTTCATTTTTCTGTGTATTCTTTGTGATATTATTAGACCCTAGAAAAAGAGTCTGTATTTTTTTTTGTGAAAATTGAGAAATTATTTTGCAAAATTAATAAAAAAACATATTGAATTTATTGTCTATTGTTGGCTAATACATATATTTCCCTCAATATTATTTAAGTTTTATGTCGAAAAAACGAGTTGAATCTGCCGAGACTATGTAGAGACGCAGAAAAAATATCGATATTTTCTGCAAAAAATGTCGATATTTTTCGCCGATATTTTTTTGCCAGGTATATCGATATTTTTGTAGCCGATATTTTTCGATATTTTTTCAGAATAAATTAAATATAATTTTTAATAAACCTACAAATTGGTATTTAATTTTAAAGGTTTATCTAAAACATTACAACTTTTTAAGAAATTTAGAAATAATATATATTTTTTTAGGTTAATATTTCATTATTTTTATTTTTTCTTAAATATATTTTTTTTTGTAAAATATCGATAATGCTTATACTTATTTGCAAAAAAATATCGATATATTTTTTGGTGGCCCACACCCCTACTATGAATAGTCGAGCTATACTGGTTATATATTTACAACAAAAACGATGGTCTAACATATCAATGTTATATTGCAACCGACAGCAGTTTCTCATAATTGTTTGATCAACAATGAACAATATAAATAAAATATAAATATACCGTGGAAGCCCAAATATTACAGGACCAAGTTAGTTAATATCGAGAACTTGAATCTTAACAATAAAAAAAAACAAAGATACTGTTAACAAGATATGAATAAAACTCTTGTTGCCGCTAAAACACTAATTAAGTTCCATCATTGTATAAACATATTTTAACTCAACTTGCAATGATTACTAACACTACTAACAATAGCCAGCCGGTTTGGTGGCATAGTGGTTACGGTGACAAGACGGTCCTCCTACTGTTGCAATAGTCGCGGGTTGAAATCCTGTTGCGGCATGGATGTACTTTATGTTTGTTATTTTAAATGTTTTTATAGGTAACAGTGGAAAATCGACAAGGAATAACCATCCCAGTCAGGTCAGTAACCAGGCTGGGTAAAACCGGATATCTTCTGGGATGGTCTCTAAGTTGGTTAATGCCGAGGACTGTGATTCGGAGCTCACGATAAACCATCGATAGTAATAAGAGGATTAATATATATGCTGAAAATATAATATAAAATATATAACTTGTTTACCTCATAAATAATTATTCAATTTGTTTATATAAAATACAATGATACACTGTTAAAATTTAGAAAATCTTTTCTTATTTAAAGGGCATTTTCTTATTTACTCTTAATAATATTACTGAAGCTCTACCTACATATAAATTTAACTGAATGTACAATGTGCTTCATATGCAAGAATACAAAACATTTGGTGCCAAATCGGGGGGACGATCGGTCAATTAATTTTTTGGCCAAATGGGTGGTTATTTCAGTTGATGTGTCAGAGCTCGAAATATTTTCTGACACAAAAATTATTTTGGACGACCGTCACTCTCACATTCGTTCTTGAGCGAACTGTGGTCAAGATTAAATTCATTACAGCAACGTTTCACATAGATCGCGGGTGGAAACGTCAGCTGAAGCCTAACAACACTTAGCATCGCCAAGGTTTAAAATATAAGCAGCAGACCTCACATTTGTGAATTGCTGCTGAAACGAAGAGAAATCGAGCTCTCTTTGAAGCAATGAAGGTGACGGTAAGTGTTTGGTGCGATTGGAAAGGAATGTATCATCTGGAGCCGCTCAAACCTGCCCAAACCATTAAAATAATTAAACTTTTTGTTATCGACAACCGATACGATTGAATCAGACAACTCTGTCACAACTTCTCTTCCATCACAACCACAAACACCTCCCAAAATTGAGAGGGGTTGACTAAAAAGTTCTGATATATCCACCGAATAGCCCAGACATTACCCCGTTCGACAATAATTTGTTTCGGCATCTGCTAAACTCTCTTAATAATGGAATCGTAAAGTTCTACAGTAACGAAATTATGTTCTTACACGGAAATTGGGAAAAGTTTCCGTTCAAAACAACACATATATTATTGACTATGTTTGATGATTTTTAAATGTATATGAATAAATTCGCTTTGAAAAAAAAACATAAAAATAATTAATTTTTGTTGACACTTTATATGATAGCGATTATGAACAATGAGTTAAAATGTTAATTTTTATGTCACCATGTCAAAAACGATACGACATAGTCACTCTACAATGTCCTTTCTGTGATCTGCCTAACATATGTGCAAAATCAAAAATTTTACAAAATGGTTTTTTATACCAGCGGTACCTTTGATACCTTTCAATATGAAGCACAATCCAAATAGAAATAACCCACACTTCAAAACAAATCAACAGATAGACTACCTCAACTATCTAATTACTAATAATATTATTATTATATAAGAAAAAATCCAATAAATTCGTTGACCTATAAGTCTATATAAAAAACGTTGTTTCTAAAAACTAATTATAATTTGGACCAACCTTGACTTTATAATACTTTATACAATTGTATATTTTCGCAATAAATAGTAACGAGCAGAAATAAAATAGTTGTTAAACCAGCTGTGCTTAAACATATTTAAAATAAAAAAGTAAGCAAAAACAGTTTTTTTCCTTTAAATAATGGACAAAAATGATGATGAAACATTATGTTTAGATCTACTTGATACAGGAATGTTTATAATACATTTTTCCTAGCCAGAAAAATTTTAATAAAATTGAATGCCACCTGTATCATCGAGTTTTAGACGGTAATGAGAAATTTAATTGTTTCATTTTCAAGTAAATTATTTATTTTATGTTTTCAATATTAAAAAAAATAGTAATAAATAAATTCTAAATTGTTTACAATAGAGTCACTCGCTCTCAGAGTAATAAGAATTTGGAGAAAACATTCGAAGCAGAAGAATCTGATGATGACTGCGCGTTGGATAGTAGTGATGATGAATATTTTCCTCCGAGTCAGGCGGCAGGTTCGGATTGTGATGATACAGATAATTAATATTTCTATTTTCTCTTGTCTACGTTGATAGATATAATGTATTTTATAAATTGTATGTTTTATTCATAATAGATGATGAAATAGCACTCAATAATGAAGATAAAGACCAGGAAGATGAAGATATAGATGAAGAATCAATTTATAAAAATATATGGTAAAGCAAAGTATTTATAAAAATCATACTAATGAGACATCAAAGAGCCCTCGAAGAAATAAGCCGAGAAGAGAAGGCTTAAATTATTTTTAGATTTAGTAGATTTAGATCGTGATTATTTAGATAAGATTTTCGTACTCCTCCAGTTTATGGAGGGACGTATTTGATTTATTTGTTGATTGATTGACACACACGGCTTTTTTGCCTCTGAAAGAAACTATTCGTCACCGTTGACGATGATGATTTTTTTTTTCTATCGATAATTATTCTACAAAGAAAAAGTGTTCCGAGCTAGTTTGCTTAGTATTTATGTTTTTGTTAATCTTTTCTAATTATTTATTCCTTGATTTACTTTCACTTTGGGCTGCTTCGGATGCTGAAGATGTTCTGTTAAAAATTATTAAACTACTTTAGACAATGGTTCTTACAATGGTTCCCTTAACTGAGTAGGCGCTATATTCGCTGACACAGATATCGAGACTTCTAGCATTCTTCAGGATATAGTTCGCATTGTACTGTTATATGGCTTGAAAATTAATTAAGAAAAGACCAAAATATTGATAACTGATGGATGACCTGTTATTCATTTCAATTGATTCAAGCTATTGACTTCAAGTATTTGAGATAAGTAATATTGGAGAAGAAAATGGCATTTACAGCTGAAATAATAAGCTGAATCGGTCAAGCTGCAGTAATTTTGAATTGGTTTACTTTTTTAAATTTTGTATTTTTATCTAAAATTTATATATTACAATACATTATGATCTCGGTCTTCCGTTCTTTACCTTATATAAAGCTACAAGGATATATTGACTGGTTTCACAACCTTAAATCTTGCTCCAGAAATATCACCAACAATATGATCTTTCCTACAAAAGCCCGCTACAAACAATCATTTTCTTCTGTATGGTTGGGACAACCATCTCTAGGTATCAATGCCTTTTTGATTTTATGACTTTTACCATTCTTTATAAGTCGTACCGTGATATACGAATAGCAGAATTGGACTGTTTAGGTTCTATACCTACTTTTACAAGGATAATCTAATAATTTAATGCTAATCACCTTCCACTGGTTGCCAAATAAGGCTTCTTATAGTCTTCATAAATCCATTTTTGGTCACTTTTCTGATTAACATATTTCCTAGCGATTTTCAAACAACGGGGCCTACCTATGTTTGCTTCTCTAAGAGGCTGAGTGTAGAAGAGCGGAAATATAACTATCAAGACTAAAATATGTTTCTTTTAAACGCATATCTTGCCAGGCCTTCTGTATAGCTCCGAGACTCGGACACTTACAATCTCATGTAAGCTTGACATCTTTAAAATGCCATGTTTAACACAAAAAATCAAACGCATTGGATCGAGATGCGATAATAAGTGCACAGCTGTGTAAAAAATCTAGAGAAGCAAATTTCAATACCAGATGTATCGGAAAGCCATTACCGCTTTTTCGAAAGAAAAACCACACCATTTTCAAGAAAATGCAAAAATTTATTTATTCAAAATATTGGCTCTTTGATTCTAGATATCTTGCCCATCTTTCAGGCAATTTATGTATGCCATACAGAAAAAAATGTTTGTCCATTGAGCAAAATAACTCGTCGACTGCTTAACATATTTTTTAACTTCTTCCAAATTGGCGAAGCCAAACTGCAAGCGCGTGTTTTACTAGTTTCGTTCTACTGATTTTTAACATTCTGACTGTCGTCCTTAAAGAAAGTTATATGTAATATATATATAATTTTATGATTTTTTTTGTACTTTGCTTGTAAATTATAATATATTGTATATTAATATAACAGCATTTTGAAACGATATTTTTTTAAGATTGTTAGTGAAATAGGGTAAAAGGATTAAAATTGTGAATGATAAATAGTAACATATTTTTGACTATTTTTATGGTAATAACAGATAATTTTTTTTTCATTGACTTTTTGGTTTCGATTTAACTCCCTCGATTTTTGTTCAAGTCTTTTGATTGTCAAAACTACTTTCCTAAAATTTTGAAGACAAAATTTAGTTTCGAAAGGTTCCAGAAATTGAATCGATTCGAAAAGATTTGAAGAAGTTTATACAGTAGCAGTTAAATTTCGTAAAAAATATTAACCGTACAGAGGTAGTAAACTATATTCAATATTTATACAAAATATTTCTCAAAAATGAATTTTCTGAACAATTTATTTTCTTGGCTATTAAAAAAATCAAGATTATTATCCCATTCCTTTTCACAGATCCACAGAACATTCAAATATAATAGTTATGTTACTTATTTTAAAATAAAATTATTCATTGCATATTAATAGCAACCAATAATTATTTTTTCCGTACGCGAAGGAATAGATATATATATCTATTCCTTCGCGTTATATAATCTGGTTATATAATCCGTCTCGATATATAACCGTTGGAAAATATAAGTACATTTAAAATTAACTGCTTCAAGCAATTATCTCCGTCCTTTCCTCTCTCACAATGTATACAGGAAAGAATTCGTACATCTTCGTCTGACATCACGAATGGAAAAAACAGTCCAACCTTGCATTTGACTGAAAATAGTAATTACTATTTTGAGTCACTAGTTTTTTGATTATCGACTGTTTTCAGTCGATAGTTCCCAACGCTAATCATGACGTTTTTAAGAATTCTACCGTATGTGGTGCTTGTTGTAAAACTTTAACAAAACATGATGAGCACATGGTGGCGCAGTGGTAAAGGCGATGGTCCTCCTACTGTTGCGATAGCCGCGGGTTCGAATCCTGCTGGGGCATGGTCATAAATTTATGTTTGTGATTGTTTAAAATTTGTGAATGTTCTAGGCAAGAGTGTAAAATCCGACAAGGAAAATGATCCCAGTCACGCCATAACCAGGCTGGGTAATGGATGTCTTCTGGGATGATTTCTAAAGTTGCTCACTAGCCAATCGGTAGGCTTAATGCTGAGGACCGTGGTTCGGAGCCCACGTTAAACTTTAGGCCCAGTCCAGATAAACCCATAGTTGGTAAAAAGAGACTTCAAAATATATAAAAAAGAACATGATGAAAAATTATTAGTAAATATAAAACTTTCAATATAATTACAAAATATTGAAATGCCAATTAAATTTATAATAATATTTCAGAATATTGTATTTTTATAATAGATAAATTATATTCCATGAGCTGAAAATATCCAGACAACCACGAAAGACACGGATTATTTTTATTTAAATATAGAGCGCAATTATTTAAATCTGATTATCCGACTGAAACGTCTGTTTCTGAAAACATCGTTAAGCGCTATTTTAATTATTACTACTAATGAATGTTTTTTATGCTACAAGTTATATAGTAGTATCTCTATCCTTTAGTATCTGAAATATTAGATGGCGACTATTTCAATTCCCGCCCAGACCTAGCAATTAATTTTAATGAATTACTACAAAAAACAGTTCGGCGTATTGATTATTTGTTTAATTCAACGAAAAAATTAATCTGGTTTGTATCATTTTAAACGAATGTTTTCTTTAGTCTAATGTTTACGAAAATATTTTTATTTTGTAAGGTATATTGGACGTGAACAGGTTATAATGGGGACAAGTACAAAATATATCGGTTTGACCTGGAGTTCATGAAAATCTTGAATTCAATTCATTATCTCTTGAATTCATTCAATTAACCGGAATCAAATTACTTATCCAAAAAATAAGACAGATTGAGAGTCGTGATGTTCGAGGAAAAGTATCGCAGCTGAAGACGTAAGGCCATAACGGGTGAATTGAAGATGTTCAAAGGCATCTAGTTATAGAATATTTCAATAAGGAAGCATTCACGTTTTTAAAAATGTCTTTGGTCTGTCGATTCTAGGCACAAGCATGGCACTGTATAATTAACAGTAGTTTAAGTCCTTCGATAATAACAGTTCAATTGAAAAGTATCCGGCCTGACACATAGATGGCGCTACTAGAATTAAATCCATATGTTCTTTGGTTAGCGCTAAAAAGCCCGCGTGTATAAATTGGCCATCAAAAGATGCGTGTATTAATTGGACAACTGTCGGATCATTAGTTTGCGATTTATAGCATTTTGAGTGAAGCAATTTTTGTTATTGTGAAAAAAATGAATAAAAAGGAATTTCGCGTGTTGATAAAATATTGCTTTTTGAAGGTAAAAAAATACAGTTGAAGCAAAAACTTGCCAGATTGGTATGCCAAGTTTAGACGTGGATAAATGAGCACCGAAGACGGTGAATGCAGTGAAAGCTCAAAAGAGGTTGTTACCGACGAAAACTTTTCAATTGACCTGTTATATGTATTAGATGTATTATAATAATCAACAAAAGTAATTACCCAACGCGCTTGAAATGTTTAGTGAGAGTGCATTAAATACAGATATACCGGTACATGTAGTGCGACTTGCTACGCTACTGATGATGATTAAGATTTCGTTTTGAAAATATATATTACTATATTTTCTCTATTATTAAATTAGGCTAGGATCAGTTTTTAAAGAAGTCGTGATATCAGCAGTAATGCTGAACCTGATTAGACAATTAGCATGATAATTTATTCTGTCAATATTAAACTACGGGCTTAATATATTAAATAAATAGCAGTGTGATAATGAGCCTTGTGCGTTTTATATAGCATATGTTATGTGAAGAAAATAGAGAGAATAATATATTCAAATCCATATTAGATTTAAATGGGGTGGTCCTCAAACACCACAAATATTTATGTTTTTTGTCAGTTCCTTTACAAAAGCTTCAGACATAAAAACACAGTTTGTTAAGATTAACAGACCATAACATGGTACGAATAAACTTACTAGCTATTTAATTTATCTCACATGAAGGATGCTATTTATATTATACTGTAATCTTACTTATATTATGCTATACTCCAACTTCATCTTAGCAAAGTCGAACTGTGGTTGAAAACGTGGCGTATCAAAGCAAATGAGAAAAAATCTCCCCATGTTATATTCACCCTTCGTAGAAAAACTTGTCCTTCAGTAAAATTGAATAATCATAAACTTTCGCATGCAGACAACGTTGACATGGAAAAAACATAAAGTGACAAAACGCAAACAGCTTGAGCTTAAACTAAACGAAATATATTGGATGATAAGGCGTAAATCTAAATTATCATTAAATAAACAATAAGGTTTTGCTGTATTAGTCAATACTTAGGCCCATTTGGTATTGAACTGTGGGGTACTACTAGCAAATTTAACATAACTATCCTCCAGATCCCTCCTTATTCTGGAACAATAAAGTGTTGCGAGTCATCGCCGGTACCATATTATGTTTCCAACAAACTGATTCAGCGCTATATCCCCTTAGAAACGAGTGTGATTCGAAGTACTCTGGAAGACTATTGATGCATCACAATGCCAAACAGTTAAATGTGCGCGAAGACAGTGTAGTGCGTAGGCTCAAACGCAAACTACCATACGAACTGATTAATAGGCACATAGAACGAAATTTAATAATCACTAGAATAAGTTAGAATAGTATCTAGAATAAGATTTAGATTATAAGTTGTACAGCAAATAACGTACTACAGCGATTATCTATATGTACGGATAGTTATATTATATAATCACATAGTATTGCCCACGGGCAGATTATTGAAGTTTTAAGAGATTAATAAAAAATATATATTTGAGCCTTAACAATACTGGTGTTAGGCTCCATTTGACGTTTGCAATTGGAATTGTGTGCATAATTTGACAGAAGCTCATAAACATGCTCGTGTAAATTAATGCAAAGTAATGGCCGAGAAATATAATCGCAGTACATCAAAAGCCGTGTATAACATCTACACAGATTACGAATCCTGGATTTATGCGTATGAGCCCCAACAAAATAACAACTTACTGGTTCTTCCAAGACGAGCTAAATCCCACAAATATGAATCGTGCGCTAGACACTTAAAAGTAAATACTCTTCCTGTTTATTCTCAATAACTGTACATGTGGCAATCATGTCTTTCACAAAACGTAGAATTTTGAATGGTAGAAACCTACTTGTTTACCAAAAATGCTTCGTGAAATATGAAAAAAGAAGCGACAACGAAAAATTACTCTTCATCATGCCAATTCAACGTTGATGCATTCAAAACCCATATTTTGGAGATACCTCATAGTGGAAAAAGGGAAATTTTCGCTAACCAATTGCTGTTTTTCATTGTCAGACTCAAAGTGTGACTAGCAACGCTCGTATATCTACTAATTGGGTAATAACTAATTAATAATTTTCTTTATTTTAATTTACTAGATGAATTACTAATTTCGTAGAGTAAAATAAAAAATTTGCCTCCATTATAATTTTTCCTTCAAGAGAACATAGCTAATAACAAGTGGGGCAAAAGTCCAGCTACTATTTTGATTGCGCGTCATCTTGGTTATATGACCGTTGTGTTGTGTAGACGTCCAAATTTTATTCTGGAGAAATACACGTCACAAGAACGAGCGGAAATAGTGACAATATTTATTGAAAATAATCGTTCCATTTTTGCCACTCAGCGGAAACTACGTCAAAAATATCCTAATGGACCAGTGCCTCACAAAACCACAATTTATCGTTTACATGAGAATTTTCGACAGTACGATACAACAGCAGACATGCCTCGTTCAGGAAGACACCGAATATCTTGTGATGCTGAAAATGTGGCTCTAGTGCACGATAGTTGCAGAGTCTCCAGAAACATCAATTCGGAGACGTGGTTCCCAGTTATACATTTTTGCACGCAGTTCAAGGCGTATTTTAAAAAATGATTTGAATATGTTCCACTACAAAATTCAATTAGTGTAAGAATTGCTACCGAGAAATCCTGATCAACGAGTTGAGTACAGTAATGCAATCCTAAGGCTGTCTGGTAAAATTGAATATTTTTCGTCTAAATTGATAACGAGCGATGAAGGCCATTTTCTTCTCAGTGGCCGTGCCAATAAACAGAACAGTCGGTTTTGGGGAACATAGAATCCTCAATTCATGAAACATCATTGCATCCATTAAAAACAACTGTATAGTGTGGTATTCATGCTGGAAACATCATTGGTCCCTATTTTTTTGAAAATGACCGAAGTGTTGCAGTTACTGTTACTACTGAACGGTACCAAGATATGATTCGAAATTTTCTTGTGCCTGAAATAGAAGAGCAAGGGCACGATAGGGTCACATCACACACATGTTGTCCAAATCTGATTTTTTAACATTAGCGTCAGTACTCCGAAATTCCAAAACATTTTTTTGTAGATTAGCTCCAAATAGCAAATAGCTCCCCCTGACTTCTAACTCCTCGCACACCTACAAAATTCTTGCATAAAAAATAATTTTCATTAAAAGAAGCTGCATAGCTGTATTTTGCTGATTTCCCAAATAATCGCTACAGTGATGGGATCCATAAATTAAACGATTATTGGATTAAGTGTATTGAAGCTGATGGAAATTATTCTAAAAAATAACGTTATTTTACTATAAACCGGTATAACTATAAATTCGTATTTTCATTTCCCTCTAATTTGAACAACCAATTATCAGAACTTATATAATATTAATCACGGTGCTATATAAATGATCTTTTTATGAAAGATCTCGTGTATAAAAACGTATGACCTGAAACATAATGTATGTGAACAAAGTATAATTAAGCGCTGGTAAATTAGGAATATTGATATAGCTTATATAAATTAACTATCATTAATATATGATGAAATTAAATTATTTTACATAATATAAATAATTACCATGCGATAAAACAAGTCAACAAAAACATCGAATTCATAAAGCACAATGGGTCTAATTAGTGGAAAAGGGTTTAAGAGGTTGAAACAGGTCGGCGAGCCGTAAATTGGCATATCAGCTAAATATGAATAATTTTGGGAGTATTTATTTTTCGTTCAAAATATAAAATATAAACACAAATATTAAAACAAATGTTAATCGCGCAATGGCAAAATCTTCAAATATATTGTCATCCAAAAATTGTATAAGATCAATTGAGTAAAATTTACCCGTAAAAGTTTCCGTAAGCAGATGGTGCTAAATAAAAATGCCAATGGCTGCAACATCATTACTCCCTTAATACAGAACTTATTAGATAAATATCAGCATAGCTGACAATCTGCCATACTTGTTTCGATTTACTGATTGTGACTTATTTCTTTACTGAATCTAATATCGAAGAGGTTGACATAATTTTGTGAAACCGTCACATAGTTTGAACATGAACCATTCTAATTTTTTTTTAAATTTGTCCAGCTGTGCAATCATTTTGTCTTAAATTGTATTTGTTTTTAATTGTGTCAGTATTCATCTAAAAAAAGTATTTAAAAAAATATACTTTTGTAACAACTTGGTAACAAAAACACTAGTTTATAAAAGCAAATAATGACCTATAGGGATATTTGCGATGATTAAGCTACTTATTGTAAACACTTACTTGAAACAATATGAATCAGATCATTTAGTGGTGCGCCTTTTATTATTGCCAATATTTTTTCATATTTAGCCTCAATCCATGCAGCTACAAACCACAAATCACACAGTTTATTAGCTATCACAATTGCTTATTTAGTTCACCTTCTACTGTTTTACGTTTACGTATACCAAGGGGCATTCTATATCGGCTTGACAGGATGTTTCTTTTTGTAGTAGTAATTACTACATCAAAACATTCAATTTCCGAATATGTTAGTATTCTTATAATGTACTGCTCTGTGGCCGGATTTACAAAAAGGCGTAAATCTGTCGACGTGTCGACAATAGGGATGATATCGTGATAAATGTTTATAGTCTCAGCATCCGTATCGATTACGTTCAGTGTTAACTAAGGGAATGCAAATATTTAATATTGGCTAGTTTCTACTGGAGCTCTCCATTATTTGGTCTGAATATATACGTACTTGGAAATTAAAAGATCATTTTGAAGGAATAGCCAATATATATTAATAGATCTTGCGTAAAAAAATTACAGATGTATTAATGATTGGTATTACTGATGTTAATTTCTGAAGCATAATACTGGAAAGAAAAATTCTCTCCATACCTCAAATTCTCACCATTTGATCGGTGAACTTTAAACTTACAACCAAAATGTCACCAATACGATAACCAATCCAGGTACTGATTTACCAGTCGAATTTTTGAGAGGTCTTTTTGCCACATCATAACAATTATTCAGAAGTTTCAAAATCACTTCAAAAACGATTCGAGAAAGCCGACAACTTCAAAATCTTCGTCAAAAAGAGCATATTGAGCTAACAAATATCACAAATCACAATACTACAAAATAATCACCGAAAAGATCATCTTCAAGTTGAAATTATCTAGAAATACGCCTGTATTGCTGTTATTCTGGAGAGGGGAGACAAATCAACACCTTTCAATTAAAGTCTCAGCCTTCTGATCTCATTATCCAAGATCGCTGAGAGAAATGCTCCATGTTTTCACTGAATCTGCGAAAATTACAAATATCCATCCAATATGAGCCGTCAATCCGTAAAACTGCCAGTTTAGCAGACAAGCTAAGCTATATTTTTCACAAGAATATGGCGGCAGTGTTCATGGACTTCACTAGTCCACTAGTAGACAATTATGGTATGATTTTCAAAGCATTAGTTTGGTACTCGCAATGATCTTGTAAACATATTCATACTTGGAAAACCAATTATTCCAAGTCAAAGTCGGCGATTCTTTTTCTATGAGATTCACCCAGTCTGTTTGATATCCACATATCTGATATTCCCAAAGTTGAAACAATAAAACCAGCATTTTATGAGAGTGGTGCTACCATCTTCAGTTCTCCAAGGTCCAAAAACATATCTCAAACTTCAAGCGTAGCTCCAAGCAAATTAATCCACAAAAAATCCAAGCGACAATCTTCCACCGTAAACCGTAATCTCATAATAAAACCGATTTACTGCTTGAAAAAGGTCCCATTCTGTGGCTACAAAAATGTATATACATTGGACCTCATTTCGTTCGCCCTCTAAAATGGGAAAATCATTTGCAGCAAGCCTCTGCAAAGGATTATAGTATATTACAGAGAACTGTTCGTTCTCTAGTATAAACCAAGTAAACCACCGCACCACCTCTGCTTGTATATACGGTACGGGCCGCTTTTTGTAGTAATTTGCAATTCCGCTTTCGTTCCCTCAAACTAAGATAAAAAAAAGTATTCCAAAATAACCAAATGAGGATGATTCCGAAGGTCACAAAGTATTTCAGACACAATTACATCCATTAAAAAAACAGAGGTGACATTGGCCTTTGAGGTCAGAAATACAATAATCGAAAAGCCCATAAAAATATTCCGGTTTGTTCAATTATTAGCTGAAGCACTTCACAGGCATCGGCTGTCCAGTCTCCAGAAGTTTGTAATAAACTGTCCGTTTTATGATTCCAAAAGAATGTATATATATATATATATATATATATATATATATATATATATATATATATATATATATATATATATATATATATATATATATATATAGCTCACGAAAATAATCTGTAAAAACTACGATATACATCAAATATACATTAACTTACAAATTAGAAATCGTTTATAAACAATCTGTGATATTATTTATTATAACACAAAACAAACACTTATAACATACTGAATAAACTGTTTATAATGAAAATTGTGATATATATTATAAAAGCATGACGAAAAGTAAACGGATTAATAAAGCATTTCTTTAAAAATAACTAGACGTGTCCTTGCCCGATAGGATTAAAGTACAACAGTTTGTTCCAACAATAATTATAACAGTAAAAATATCCAGCGAAGTAACGAGAACGAACCGGTAAACAAATAGGGCCCGACTAGCTACGAAACTAATTCGTTTTAATTAAATTGATTATCAGGTCCGAGTGCGAAATGATGATAACGACACTGAGTGATATTTTAATCCACCCTGGATGAAGAACAGCCAAATTAGAAAATTTTCATTTAGATCAATAATAACACCGTTCTCATAATAGTTTTTAGATGAATAAATAGGCAATAAAGAAAGGTAATTTTATTTAAATAAGACAGAAAAAAAACAGTTCATATGCTAGCAATATTTATTGGTGTCAACGAGAAGTATCCATATTAAACAACCTAATCTAACTCGCAAATTCCATGCTTTTAGTACTTCTCTATATAAAATAACAGTTTTTCATTTAGTGTTATTGAGTTATTCAGTGTACGCATACGCTAGTTCTGTAAATGTCGGTTTTGGTTTTAATGATTCAATAACCGTAATTTTAATATTAACGACAAAGAATGGCATGAACAACCAAAAAGATAATTAAGTGCAAGACTTATAGAACGAAAACTCAGCTTAAACTCTCAAAGAATGTTCACATATTTTACCTTGGATGGGGATAGATATAGTATAAACATCACGGTTTAGTTGGTATATAGACTTAAAAAAGTAAAAGAAATAAGAATTTTCTGTAGCGTATTATGATTGGCGATGAAAAGTTGATTTACTATGATAATCCCATGGGTAAGAAATCATGTGTTAGCCATCAACATCGACATTGAAGTGGAATATTCATGGTCATAAAGTCTTGCTGTCTACAAATGGTGGAATCAGCTAGATGTAATGTATTACGATATACTAAAACCGAATGAAATGGCTACCCCAGATATCTACTGATATCAATTGAACAAATTAAACGATGTATTGTTGCAAAAAGATCAACAATGGTGAGTAACATTGTGAAAGATATACTGTTGCAACTCGAATGAGAAGTTTTGCAATACCAGACTGCCAAATCGATGCTACATAGCTGCTTAGTTGGCACACAGTTTCGAAATGCTTAAGAAGTATTAAAATGGATCAATGATAGGACCGCTGCAAAACCAACATCGGCCTTTCGACATGGTACATTCATACTGCCAGAATAGCGCCAAAAGATTACCATTTTCTCTCAATAAACGTCACTTTAAAATGAAAAAAAATTCAGAACACATACAAGCACATATAGGATGAATCAATAATTTCCCTAATTTGAGTGCTCGATGTTTTTACATGAATGACGATATCGTAGCAAGAAAAGTACCGGAAGATACCAAGTGATAAAATTGCAGATCCTAGAATGACACTAACTCCCAATGGAACGCCCAAAAACACTGCAATTAACAAAATTAACTGTGTGAAAATAATTACCATTAATAATTTTATAAAGATTGGGAACTATATGAATAATACATATTTTTTAAACTTTTTACTGTGATGATATATTAAAAGTAGTTTAGTTTACATCGGTAATCCAGAATCTATTGAAGAATTAAAAGAATATTTTTACAGCGCTAAGTAGTTCAACAACCTAACCAGTAGTCTTAGGGTGGTGCACCAACAATTCTCTGGCATATTGCAATGTAACTTCAGTAAATGATTTCCTCCGTAAATAATGGTCCATTAATCAGATATGTTGGTTCACTGACAATAAAGTGCACTAAGACTCTTTTAAAGTATTTAACGCTAATACTTCGAATTATACTCGTTATGGGTTTTAAAGAGATATCACGTTAAACCACTTCATGAGAGGCGCAGTATGGAGCATCGACATTGACACTACGTTGAGACCGTTAAATGATGGATACTATATGAGATTTTCTATCAGTTGTTGGTCATACGGAACCTCATAGTTGGATTGCGTATGCTCAAATGGGTGTAATCAAAACTTCGGCTTCGACGGAGCTAGTAACTTTCCAACTAAGTGACTTTTGCGGTCGATTCATAAGGTTGCGGAAAAAGTAATTTCTGCCTTTCGTAGCAGATGAATTAATGATTCTTAATTCTTACTGAATGATTCAATAATTTTAATCCTTTTTTGTATATTTCAAAGTCAACTTTTTATTATCATGTTTTGATATTTTACACCAGCAAAGGGAAATGTAGTAAAAGCTCATCAAAAACTGGTTTGCTTCTTTTCGTTCTGGAAATTTCTATGTTAAAGCAGAACTTCGCGTTGAAAAGCTCTCGTTGACGCCGATCACGGTAGCAAGGTAAGTGGGGTTAAAAAGGAATCGTGTATCAAGCGAACCTAGCTAAACCATTAATTAACCAAAACAACTAGTTCAGTTGAGATAAATGTCCAAAATTGACCAATAAGGAAGACGCTGTTTTCCATAATAACAACGCTAGACCATATACATCTTTAGTTATTCGGCAAATATTGGGAATATTTTATGCATCCACTGTATAGTCCTAACACTATAGTTTATCGACATCTTATTAGTTAATTAGAGTTAATTTCCTTCATTATTATTTATTACTTATCACTAATAGTTTCCATAGGATAGGTTGATTTGACACTCAAAATGTCGGCAACATTAAGAGATATCTATCTATAGATAGCTCAGACATAAATGACTTATTATAAACATTTTGTAACTAATAAGACAAAATTTATCATATTTTTATCATTTTTATCATTATTTTTATGTTCATTATATATGTCAGTCGATTATGCTGTTGAGATCCCTTAAGATTTCTTGGTGTTTCCCATAGCGGATATTCTGTTATCTCAGTTGCCGTCAGATTTTCCAAGTATTCTTGAAGTCCTTAATTTCTTCTTTCGTCAGTAATTACAATTTCCTGATTGAATAAGTCACCAAATATTATTACATATGCCACTTATATATTTTCTATTACTTCTTCTATATTTAGATTGTCTTTAAATGGCAAATCTAGAAAATGTATTTTATCTACATTTTGTAATATTAGAGAAGTAATTTAAATAGTTAATTTAAATTTAAATGAAAATTTAAACAAAATGTCGCTTAATATTGCATATTTCAAAAATAAAGCCGTAATTCAAATACGATAAACAATTATTCCATAGTATTTATCTTTTAAAATTATTTGAAACATTAAAATAATGTTGACCTTGTATATAATATATTTTATACCCTGTATACAAGTTTGTAATAGAAAATTGTCTATGGGAAAAAGTAGAGAATAAATGAAGGCGTAGGATAATACTACAGACATAGAAAAAACGATAGCATAAATGATAGCTGTATGGACAAAAAAAAGCTGCCTAAAAAGCAGATAAACCTCGTACGAAAAAGTATACTATAGCCAAGAATATCAGACCCCTGAAAAAGAAGCTTTCGTCTTAAAGTGGATCGATAAATACCAACATTATTAGTAAACATAAAAAAAAGTTCATATTGATAAGATTACAATATATACGGAGAAATAATTTTCTACAACAGTTACTGAATGCGTATTGCGATTCCAAATACAATTTATAATCAAAGTTAATAAGAGTAAATTAAAATTGATTGATAATTGATAATAATAATCAAAATAATATTATTGATTAAGATTTAGAACGATACTGATAACATGTGATAAAAATGTAAATTATTGTATTTTTACCTCAAAAATGGAAGTGGTTATTCGATAAAAAATAAATTCTTAAAATCAAGTCAGAACAATGGAAAAAATTACAACTTGGACAACATCTTAAAAAAATAGTATATAAAATTTTTATAATAAAGATTTACAATTACAAAAAATCCTCAAAATTAATACACTCTCCTGGTATTATTATTACATTTTTCAGAATAAGATGTTGCGTAATACCCTTGCATCGAGATATAAAAATCGCTACAATCAAAGAATAGATCAAGACAGGCTACAAACGAAATATGAATACTGCATACAACTCAGGCATTTTGACCGATACCAAGACCAGATTGAGAACACGTCGTTCGCAGACTGACGAGCATGCCCAAGGAAATTGTGTAACAATGCACAAGTCACAAAATATAAATGCATTTAGTCTATTCAAAGAAGCAGTGAACATACGTCATCAGGATGTTTAATGTATTGTCTGACGCAATTTGTAAATTCGTTTTAGAATCAGACAATATTTTTCTTCTCATTTTATTCCAGTTAGAAAGAGACACAATGATGTCTAATACGTTCGAACATATAAACGAATGAGCCTGCAAAAATCGTTCGGTTGTCAAATGTCTGCAAAATTCTTCAAACTATTAGTTAAAACAAATACAGGTTTTAAAACGGCAACCGTTGTTTCAACGCTTTACTTGTGTTGATAAATTTCAAATTGCTGCTTATTATTACTCTGACTGAAAGTGCCGAAGCCAGACAGAACAGATTGCATTGCAAATCAATCAGTTATTTCGGAGAGGAATGAAGAGATAATGGAGGCCTCCTCTTGCCAGTAAAATTAGGGAGGTAAACATTTGTACTGTTAAATATTAAGTTGCAACCGTTTTTATTGAAAGTATTTTAGCGTGTTGCAGCTGCACTGAGTAGTATGGGCATGGTCATTGAAATATCTCAAAATATGAAAAATATAATCTCGGATTCACCGAAAAAAAAAACGCTTCTCATACGAAGCGAGTGACGGATCAAGATCAGCTTTGTGTTTAGCTCTATCAAAAATCAAATATATGAAATGTATAAAAACTTATTAACATTGAACAATTATTTCAGAGGAAACTGTCTGGAAAGTATCCATAGATAGCTTAGACCTGTGAGATATCATATTTGAGGCATGTACGAGGGTCACTATATATATTTCGGGAATTGGCAACACTGACACACACGGACGCTATTTGTTTATTTTATATTTAGTTGAAAGTTTCGTCTTGGCAAAAAAATGGAACTGAATTGTGAACATTTTCGTGCGATGATTTTTTACGATTTTCGACGTGGATTATCACAACAATAGTGCATCAATCAACTTAATTTGAATTTTGGCGATGACGCTCCATCAAAAACCACCGTGTATCGCTGGTTTAGTGAATTCAATCGTGGTCGTAGTTCGCTGTCCGACGAGTTTCGTGAAGGTCGTCCAAAATCGGCTGTTGTGTTAGAAAACATCGATGCTGTGTACGAAATGATTAAGCAAGGCCGTCATGTTACCTATTATGGGATTGAGGCATCCCTAAACATTAGTTCCACCACCATATATGCGATTTTACAATAACACTTAACTGTGCGAAAGTTATGTTCGCGTTGGATCCCACACAATTTGACAATCGCTCAAAAAAGGATCGTGTTGATTGGTGCAAAGAAATGTTTAAGAAATTCAATCGCGGTGCTTCGAAAGACGTTTATAAAATCGTGATAGGTGATGAATCATGTATATATTCGTATGAGTCCGAAAGAAAGCAGCAGTCGACTATATGGGTGCTCCAAGGTGAACCAAATCCAACAAAAGTTGTTCGCACACGAATCACTTCAAAGAAAATGGTGGCCTATTTCTTCGGGAAAACGGGTCATATTGCAACAGCGTCTCTAGAGGATCGTAGAACAATAAATTCTGATTGGTACACAACCATTTGTTTGTCAGAAGTCTTCGGTGAAATAAGGAAAACAAACAAGAGACGCCGGATTGTTCTTCTTCATGACAATGCGAGCTCTCACACATCGGCTCAAACATACTATTTAAGCACTCAAAACATCGAATTGATGAGTCTTCCGCCGTAAAGCCCCGATTTGGCACTTAATGACTTCTTTTTGTTCCCATCTGTGAAGAATAAACTGCGGGGTCAACAATTTTCATTGCCTGAAGAAGCTTTTGAAGCATTCAAAAATCATGTTTCGAAGATACCTCATTCGGAATGGAATAAATGCTTTGAAAACTGGTTTAAGCGTATGCAAAAGTTTATCGATCATCGTGGCGGGTGTTTTGAAAAACAATAAAAATATATTCGCAGCTTAACTTTTTTTTTCAATTCCAGAAATATAAATAGTGACCCTCGTAGAACATTCCTTCATCCATTATTTGGTAATATAGGATTTAAATGGTTTAAAGATAACCCACTAAAAACTCCATTGGAACTTCCAGACATTGCTTCTAAAAGAATATAATAAAATCAAGGAAGATTTATTATTTCAATGTGTGTATTTATATGAGACTTGGATATTGCAGAATGGGACATTGGGTCACTTATGGCAAGATGATGAAATCGTGAACAAATGTTAGATAGATTGGAAATCAACTTAGTTATTCACTTGAATTAAAATTTTCTGAATGTGAGATTATGATTAAATCCTGAAAATTTCCAAAAGGAAAGATTCAGATTCAGGAAAATTTAATATGATTCAGTGATTAATTTAAAGGTGTATCACAGAAGAAACAAAAAAAACAGTAATATCAAAATGACTTGTCAAGGAACCACACCATCGAAGGAAACAAAAACTAAACGTAAAAAGGTAAATATGCTCTCTAAAGAAAGTAAAATACATTACTTGGCCTCCAAGGGATACCACTACATAAAAAACACGACTATAACACTCCCTCACGGAGGGTGAGGAAGAGTTTAATGTAAATATAATAAAACAACTTTAACCAATAAACTATTGTGGCTATATAATTAACTGTAGTTTAAATTATTCGATAATATAAGCGTTAGATGTACTATAATGTTTATAAAATTTTTGTTTCATTATTTTATTTAGACTAGAATTTTGTTATGTCAAAGTCAAAATGAACTAAAACTCCGAGTTGATGCGGCAGCATTGCGACGTTTTGACGTCATAAATTTATATAACGTATGTTCACTGCTACTTTGGATAGACTATTAGAAGACATATTTATTACTTTAGGTTCCAGACTAGAACATGTCTGGTTGGTCTGAAATTTTGTAGGACAATTTTTGATTATATTTGTTTCTTTTCTATTTTTAGGTATAATATGAACCAAATTTGTTTTTTAACGTTACTTTTATATCATATACTGTAAAAAATGCTAATATGTAAATGCTAAGAAAAAACAAAAATGTTGTATTCCGGAATGTGAAGGTTTATTGTCCAACGGATCTTGCTTTAGTCCAAAATGTTTTTAAAACTAAACAATAATAAACTTAAGAAAATATTTTATATTCTCATACATAAGTACAGGAAGGAAATGTAGAAGCTATTCTTAATTGGAATTTAAATTTACTCTTACTTTTATGTGAGGTAAATAATCAAATCAAAAAACATCTCAAAAAATAATTCAAAATAAGTATTTTTTTTTTAAATGAATTAAATTGAGATATTTGAAAACTGACAATTATAACAGTGTTCCTCCAGAGAATCGAAAAAAAAAACAGACAAATAAGTACTTTCAACTGAAGTTGAAAGTTGCCTGAAGGCAGGTATAAGAAACAGATAGAAAACCAGAACAAAGTGGATAAATGGTAATAATAACTAAGTGTTGCTTGTTTGGTGGATGAGAAAATCACTAGAATTTAAATTGTCAATTTTAGACGAATTTTGATATTAAACTTTATTGAATTATTGAAATTGAAAAATGTTCATTAATGCTGATTAAAAAGGATATGATTTACATATATTATATATAATCTGTTGAATAAAAATTTCAGTTTAATCCCATTTAAAATTATATTATTGACAAAAAATTGTTTGAAATATCAAATAGTATTTATATTATCATTATTTATATATTATTATGAATAAAAAATACGAAAATAATATAAAATCTATAAGAAATACGAATAAAAATATTTTAATTTATTTTGTAGCGGTCATGATATTTTAACAATATAAAAAGTTCCTCAACATATCCTTACTTCGCCCCATAGCTGACAGAGAAAACCTTACCTCTAGTCACACCGCTATAACACTTACTTTACTTTTAAACTAAAAAGGCATCGCAAGCAAACACTAAATCTCAATAGACAACAGAATCAACGATCCCACTGAGATCTTCTCGAGGAAGACAACAAGCTGTGGGTCCCAAGAAGTTAGGCTTCGCCATTCCAATGTCCCCTCAAATCAACAGGCACGTACAAGCATGCATAAACAGAGTTTTAATTGGTCATTACAACTTCACTCACTCTCACTACTGAAAAGTCTATCTCACCTCCTGTCAACACTCTTCCCCCTCCCAATAGAATACTAATAAATCTAATATAACGTGTCGTGATAAAGTTCAATTAATAAAAGTGTAGGCCTATAAATTAATTTTAAAATATTTACAATAGATGGTGATAACTCTTTCTTAAATCCTATTGGATACATTTATAACCATCTTAATATTGAAGCTTCACTGACAGAGTGTTCCGAACAGGGAAACAATACTATGAGCTGTTAAAACCTAACAAAACCATCAATGGGGGTCGCTATCGACTAAAATTGATACTGAGCTGAGCACTGCGCGAAAAATGCGCCCGAATAAGAGCAGAGACACAACAACATGACAACGCTTAATCACATATTGGTAAACTGGTTAAAACATACCTGGAAACCTTAAAATGGGAAGTGCGATTCCACCACCGTATTATCCAGACCTTGCATCTTGTGATTACTACTTGTTCCAAGGTCATTGTGCTGTCTGAACAGCGCTCCACTTCTAATGAAGATATAAAAAATGGTTCGATTCGTGGATAGTCTCTAAAGATCCATTCTTACTACGAAGATACAACGTTATATATCTATAAATAAATCGTCTAAAAAAGTTGATAATAATTGTAAAATAAAAATTATAAGTACTACAGATACAACAAAATGTTTACTGATTAATTAATTCTAAGAAAACAATGAATATTCGAATTATCACCAATATCACCAAATTTCATCTGTTTTACTTGATCTTAGAAATTATACCACTTCCATTTCACTAGGTACATTTTTAAAAATCTCGGCCTTCTTTCTAACTCTTACATTGATTAATGTTGAAAATCCATATCCGCGCATATAATGTTTAGAAACTTGTAATAATATTTTTAAAGCTCTTTGGCTATTATTGAATGAATTATAGCTATCTTTTGATTCCTTTAATACATCTTTTATTAGATATCTTAGTACAGTTTTAATTACAAATTAATTTATTACTATTATATAATATTTTGAAATTAAATTTCAATTATTAGAAAGTGAAATTAAATATTCCTCCTTTTTTTAAAGTTAATTCATATACTGACGTGTTCGTTATCACAAGTGGATTACGAACAATCTTTTATATCTTAATATAGGAATTCTCCTCCTGCGCCGCCTATTCTTCCGTTTTTATTCTTAAGTTTTTTTTTAATCCGTCCAATTTATATGTTGATTTTAATACAACTTCTTTCGGTCCTTGCATACCTAAATTTATACAGTTAAAAATTTTAAAATATTTATAAGTATGCTAGTTTAACACACCATATTTTATCTTTGAGCAAATAAATATATAAATATAGCTTTTTCTTATGCAAAAAATATTTTCTTACTTTTTGATACACTGTATTTTAACAAATTGTTTTAGCATTATTTTAATTTCTGATGGCAAATGTTGAAATGAGAGCTTCCGAATATAAAAATCAATTGGATAACTAAAACATTTTACATTTTATGTGCCACAAATATTTTTATATGTCCAGTCAAATCTGAAACATATCTGTAAATGTCAACACATATATTTAATAAAATTTTAATATTTTATAAATACGAATTAATTTCAATGAAAAAACATTGTAGAATCAGATAACTCACCATATAACAATTAGATAATTAAAGATAATATCTATGGTTCGTTTATTTATGTAAATCTTTTGAAGATTGAAAACTTTTTGAGGTATTTTCTTTAGTTTGTAATTCTACAAATATCAATATCTGTAAATTCAATCATTACTTTCATCATTTTGCTACAAGTTGGTGGTATAATTTATTAAGAAGTTTTAATTTAATAGAAATTAATTAGGCTATATCCCATGATATTTTCCGGGTAGACCAATGTTTCTTAAGAACGTTTATTCCTTTGAATTTGCCAGATAATAGTTTCCATTAATATTTTGTGCAAGAAAAATATAGTGAGTGAGCAGGTGATATTGCAGTTTTCTCTGAAACTGTTTGATAATTTAAAATTACACACAAGGGTTATTATTTATATTTTAAAATACATTATATATATTGAGTTTATTTATGTTATAATATATAAGTTATACACGGTTTTTTGATGCTTAGCGATTGTATTTCTTTGCACCAATTCTCACGAGCATGTTTTTACGCTTTCGCCAAATTATTACTAAATTTTCAGGTCACTGTAAACACAAGTTGTGTCCAAATGACAAATCGTTCTGAAAAAGGTTGTATAGCAACCCTCTTACCAGACAATCGTGAACAACTCTATTATTTTCCATTACAAATGTAAAACCAAATTTGTTAAAATCGTCATTATATTTCTCATGACAAATTTACTTTCTTGAAGAAGAAAACATCTTAACTTATGCACAGCTCATCAGCTTCACAGCTAATAGCATTGCTAAGCTTTGTTCTTTTTAACCAATTATCAATTTTAGAATGTCCTTTAAAAACACTAAAACAGATGAACAAATACAGTTTTAAAACACAGAACTGCTTAATAAATATATATATATATATATATATATATATATATATATATATATATATATATATATATATATATATAAGCTATCAGACATGTAAGTTTAAAACAAAAACTTATTGAAAAGTCGCCGGCCTAACACATAGATGGCGCTACTAAAATTAACTCTATATGTTTTTAGTTAGCCCTATCCCTCAGAAGATGCGTGTATAAATTTGACAGCTGTCGGATCATTAGTTTGTAAATTATAGCATTTTGAATGAAGCTTTTGTTTGTGTGAAAAAAATGGATAAAAAGGAATTTCGCGTGTTGATAAAATATTGCTTTTTGAAGTCAAAAAATATAGTTGAAGCAAAAACTTGGCTTGATGCCGAGTTTCCGGACACTGCCCCAGGAAAATCAATCATTAAGGATTGGTATGCTAAGTTTAGACGTGGTGAAATGAGCACCGAAGACGATGAACGCAGTGGACACCCAAAAGAGGTTGTCATCGACCAAAATATTTAAAAAAAAACGTAAATTGAAACTGAATGAAATAGAAGATACTCTAAAGATATGAACTGAACGTGTACATGATATCATTCATGAATATATTGGGTATCAGAAAGCTCTGTGCAAAGTGGGTGTCGCGAGAGCTCACTTTTGACCAAAAACAACGACGAGTTGATGATTCGGAGCAGTGTTTGAATGTGATTAAGCGTAATAAACCCGAATTTTTGCGTCGATATGTGACAATGGATGAAACATGGCTCCATCATTTCACTCCGAAATCCAATCGATAGTCATCCGAATGGACTGCACACGATGAACCCGCCATAAAGCGTGAAAAATGCAACAGTTGTCTGGCAAGGTTATGGCGTCTGTATTTTGGGATGCGCATGGAATAATTTTCATCGACTACTTTGAAAAAGGAAGGACCATCAACAGCGACTATTACATAGCGTCAGTTTGAAGGACGAAATCGCCAAAAAACGGCCGCATTTGAAGAAAAAGAAAGTGTTGCTTCACCAAGACAATGCACCGTGTCACAAGTTACTGAAAACGATGGCCAAAATCCATTGGGCTTCGAAGTGTATCTTCATCCACTGTATTCTCCAGATCTAGCCCCAAACGACTATTTCCTGTTCTCAAATTTCAAAAGAATGCTCGCTGCGAAGAAATTTTCGTCATATGAAGAGGTGATCGCCGAAACTGAGGCCTATTTTAAAGCAAAGGACAAATCGTACTACAAAAATGGTATCGAAAAGTTGGAGGGTCGTTATAATCAGTGTACCACCCTTGAAGGGAATTATGTTGAATAAAAAAAAATAATTTTGCCAAAAAAATGTGTTTTATTATGGTAGGCCGGGGACTTGACCTGTTACATACTATATATAATCTAGTTTACTGTTATTTAGTATTTTTTAGGTTTCAGATCGCATTATTTTTTCTTTTTATGGTAAAGGTAATGGTTCCGTGTAGCCTCGCCGAAATATTAAATATATAAATTTTTGTAAATTGTATTTGTAAATGAGATTAAGTATTTTTTTATCTGTATTTGTATACGAGATTTTTGTATCTGTCATAGATACAAATAAGGGTAATTCAAACAAATTCAGTGATTTCTCCATAAAACTTTTCTTAAAGTTGTTAATACTTGAAACCCACTTTTCGTCCTAATAATAAAAATTCCTCGATAAAATTATACATATTTTTAAAGAACAATTGGTAATATTATTGGGTGATACTGAAACGTTTAATAGTTAAAGTAACAGAATGGTCCTCCTACCACTGCGATAGTCGCGGATTCAAATGCCAGAAGGCATGGATGTACTTTTTGTTTATGATTATAATTGTAAATGTCTCAAGGTAGTCTTAGAATAAATGTCTCTAAAACTGGGCAAGAAACGAATAACCATATATACCAGTAACTAGAATGAGTAAGGCCAGGCGTGTCCTGAAATGGTCTCCAAGTTGATTGACTATTGACCAATTAATTATTGTTGGAAGGTTTTCCGCCGAGGACTGTATTCAAAGCTCATGTCAAGTCCCATGTTCATCCATGTTTAAAAACAATTATATTATTTTAGTTACATTAATTGTAACATATGATTCTTGTAAATGTGATAATAAGATTATTTACCTGATAAAATATCGCAATAGATTCTGATAATTGTAATTAATAATATATTGATGTAAAATAAGTAACAAATAAAAGGTAGCTTATGGAAACAAACAAACGGAAGCTACAATCAATGTATTGTTATTAATATTCTTAGTAAAAATAGACAAACAGGGAGAAATTATTATATCATGCATTATGCTTCAACTAGCAGAAATGACAAAAATTCCCACTATGAAGTAAAACAGGACTCAGATTAACAGCAAATCAAGTTATAACAGTAGCAATTGATTTAGGTAGGTATAGAATTATATTAGTTGCAAATATGAACGTACTAAACCACTTAGGAGAAGAAGTTTATAATTGCTGCCGACTTCAATGTTAAAAATAGGGGGACGGGGATCTAGAATAACAACAGTTAAAGGTAATGTGTCGCAGAAACTAGCTGCAGGACTAGAATGTAACTACATATTAACAGGAAAGACAACTCACAGGCAGATTGATCCAAATAAAACACTAGTAGATTTTTTTTCGTAGCCAGAAAGATATCTAGAACTATTGACCTAAGCTCAGATCATCACTTCCCAGTAGTTATGCCTCTAAGTGAAAACGCTATAAAAAATAACAAAATCCAACACTAACAAATATGCTAACTGGGAAAGACTAACGAAAAAAAAACTCGGCAATTGAATTAAGCTGTAATTGCTTCACCTTAATTGGTACAACTGAACAATTAAACTTAGAAACAGAAAAATTTATTGTGGACATTTAACAGGCTGCTTGGAATAATACCCCTGAAATTTAGAAGAAAACTAAAATAATTAATTATCTAAACAAAATGAAGCAAATGGTAGCTGAAAAACGAAAACTACGCAAAATGACAACAAAACAGAACACATGAAAATAAAATAAAGTTAAACAATGCAACACAAAATTTAAAATAAGAAATATTGGATATTAAAAATGAATCCATAAATAACTATCTGCGAGATCTAACAGAGGGCAAGGCCTATAAGAGAACTAGGGGAAAATTGGGCATGCACCAATCAAAACAAAGTTCACGCATTCGCCGATTATTTAGAACAAATCTTTATGAATGAAACTGAGCTTGAAAATAATGTACCGATCTGTGAATGCAAAAATCTTCAAACCGATTAAATTTGTTACACCAAAATATATCTCCAAAGTTATAAGAAGTGACATTAATCCAAAGAAAGCACCAAGCTATGGCTTAATAACCGGACAAGTGATGGAAATCTACCAAAAAAAAGAAATGGGTATTTCTAGACAAATAGCTAGTTTTAAGTCACTGTAGAGACAAAGACTAAGTTAGTCGGCAAGGACTAGTAATAATATATATTAGTAATAATATAATATATTAACATAAATGAAACTGTTTAAACACAGCCGTCACCCCTCAAACCAAACATAAACCCGACTTTTCAGAACAATCAGCATCATATCAGTCGCAGGACATAATAAATACATTATCATTGAATAATATTTTGCTCCTTTGTTTTGTATTTACATTCACTAGGCGTTTCAACTTAATTTGTCGTTATTTAGTTTCCCGTCAAAAACCGCATAATTCGAGTTTCTGGATGTTTAATCAGGCGACTGACTGCAGGTAGAGGACGTTCGCCGAGCAGGAACGGCGAGACGGTCAACGCTCTGAGCAGGAACTATTCCGCAAACCTTTATCAAATATTAGTGGCGGTCGGCACACTGACAGAAACAAAAACAATTTTCGTAGACGTCGTGCCGTCGACGTCTGTCTGCTGTCTGGTCATTCCCATTCATGAGACTGCATTTTCTCGCATTCACTAGGTGCATAACTTTTTTCGGGTTATAGTATATGAAAATCGCACTAAATAATTCCGTTGAAATGAGTCAAATAATGTAAGAGTATTACTTTCAAGAATGTTGAAACTCAAGGAAACATTTTATTACTTCTATCAAGGAGTTTTTGTTTGTGCAGATTGGTGAATTTAAATATGATTATGTTTTCATTTTATAATGTTGATGAAAAAATAACAAAAGGAGACAAGTTGAACTAATATGCATCTCACATGCCTATAGCACATTTTGAAAAGAATAATAACTTCAGTCTTCATTTGGTTTTATTTGTTCATTCAGGCTGAAAATCGTTATTCGAAGTTAAACAAAATTGAATTGCACGGTTCAAGAGTTCGGTTAACTATTATTAAATATATTTTCGAATCATTGTTTTACAAAAAAATAATAAGCAACACAGAGTGCAATAACCCAGAAAAAATCAAGCTTTCTAGCAATATAACAGGTCAATTGAAAAGTCCCCGGCCTACCATAGTCAAACACATTTTTTTTGGCAAAATTATTTTCTTTTATTCAACATAATTCCCTTCAAAGGTGATACACGGATAATAGCGACCCTTTAAATTTTCGATACCATTTTTGTAGTACGATTTGTCCTTTTCTGAGAACAGGAAATAGTGGCTGGGGGCCAGATCTAAAATACGGTGGATGAGGAAGCAACTCGAAACCCAATTCATTGATTTTTGCCATCGTTTTCACTGACTTGTGACACGGTGCATTGTCTTGGTGAAGCTGCGCTTTCTTTTTCTTCAAATGCGGCCGTTTTTCGGCGATTTCGTCCTTCAAACGGTCCGATAACGCTATGTAACAGACGCTGTTGATGTCCTTCCTTTTTCAAGGCAGTCAATGAAAATTAAACCATGCGCATCCCAAAATATAGATGCCATAACCTTGCCAGCCGACTGTTGCGTTTCCCCACTTTCAACCACGTTTTGGAACGTGTTCATCGTGTGCAGTCCACTCGGTTGTCTGCCGATTGGACTTCGGAATGAAATGATGAAGCCATGTTTCATCCATTGTCACATATCCACGCAAAAATTCGAGTTTATTACGTCTGATCATCTTTAAACACTACTCCGAATTATCAACTCGCCTTTGTTTTTGGTCAAAAGTGAGCTCGCGTGACACCCACTTTGCACAGAGCTCATACTTTCTCATACCCAAATATTCGTGAATGATTTGATGTACACGTTCAGTTGATATCTTTAGAGTGTCTGATATTTCATTCAATTTCAATTTATGGTAATTCAAAATCATTTTGTGGATTTTTTAAATGCTTTCATTAGTGACAACCTCTTTTGAGCGTCCACTGCGTTCACAGTCTTCGGTGCTCATTTCACCACGTCTAAACTTAGCATACCAATCCTTGATGGTTGATTTTCCTGGGGCAGTGTCTGGAAAGTCGGCATCAAGTCAAGTTTTTGCTTTAAGTGTATTTTTTTTCGTTCAAAAAGCAATATTTTATCAATATGCGAAATTCCTTTTTATTTATTTTTTCACAACAAATATACGCATCCTTTGAGGATTAGAGCTAACTAAAAAACATATGGATTTAATTTTAGTAGCGGCATCTATATGTCAGACCGGGAACTTTTCAATTGACCTCTTATATTAGATATCGGAAAAAGTTATGTCGGGTTTTCCTAACAGATAAATTCCAAGTCGCATATCTCTAATGATACTTGCTAATACTTGTATAAAATATATAATATTTATTTAATGAAGTTATGTTACAGCACGTTTAAAAGATCACGACAGTCCGTAAAACATTTTAGATATAATAGTAGCATCATCCCTTTACTCAGACAAAAGGTATTGCACATCGTAAATGGAGATTTCACAAAATAATTTTCAACATAGGAGGATTGACATGACATCTCAAGATCTACAGAACCAATATAGTTGAAATTTTGTGTGAGCTTTCTCTATACATTCTTCTATTATATCAAAGTAAGTGTAACAGAATTTGGATTTTTATTATTAAAAAAAATCGGAATCTCGTTTTGCAGCAGTTTTGGCGAAAATTGTTTTTACCTTTTTTACTTTTATTCAGTTCATCCTCATCGATTCTCGCAGAACAGTGGGTGACAAAATCCATGAAATTCCGCGACATCGCTAGGGAACAAAATATTGGCAATAAGGCAATATTGGGCCATAGACATAAGAGTGGATATCAACAAGATCTTGGGTTTTACAGTGAAACATTTTATCGAGTCATGTTTGAAACGAATGATTACGGGCGATAAAAAGTGGATCACGAATGACAATATGTAAAAAAGATCATGGACGAAGTTCAGAGACATCTGACATACGATTGCAAAGCCCACATTGGTGTGATTATCAAATGTCGATCGGACTTAGTTAGACCATTATTTTGACTCTCTACTATCAGCAATTAACGGCAAAACTTTTTTAATGGCTTCAGATGAAGTTTGTAAAAATAATTTCTTATTATGACTTATTATGACGATATTGATCACACTAACATATAATTTTAGTCTCCGATTTTTCAGATCGCACTCTGTGTCACTTTTGAAGCTCATCATTGCGTCTTATGAGCACACGAATATACTTTTTTATATTGGGAGAAAAAATCTAAAAATCAAGATCATGAGTTATGAGTTCACTGGCCAAACTCATATATATCATGAAAAAAAAAGATAGTTTTAGTTGCTTAATTATACATATATTGGTTTTATGTTCAGTGTACTCACAAAAAATTAAAATAACCCTTCTTGTATATCGATTTGTAAACCGGTGTAGACAGACATATATAAACAATTCAAAAGAACGTTTATACTGAAGACGATCCGGGAGAATCGCATCTGCCTTCTTTAGGTCGTCTTATAAATAAAACAAATGATACAATTAAGACTGTAGGATGAATTAGTGCTCTAAATATCATAAATACATTTTATTATTATATATAATCTCTCTAAACTTCAATACACCTGTTCTAACGTTGATATACAAAACGGGAAATCCATACCACGGCTGCTATTCTTTTGATAAATGTAAGTGTAACTAGTCAGAGGTGCAAAAGACTGCTGCTTCAAATAACTTAATTGTTAATAAAACGTGTACCAGTTAAAACAATAAAAAAATTCATGGATACACCGAAATGCTGCTTGAAAGAGAAATTCAGAAATGAAAAGGAACATTTTTCACAAAGAAATTAAGGAAATGATAGCTGAAAAACTACTGGAAAGATAACTAGTCACTCTGGAAAGCCTCTCTGGATATTTGCAGAATCCACATAAGAACCTTGATACAAATTGGACATGCAACAACCAAAAAAAAACTGAAATGTTGTCCGAATATCTAGACTAAGCATTTAAAGCAAATGAAAGCAAAGCTGAACATAGTTTACCAATCAATGAGTGAGAAAATTGACCCGTTGAATCACACTAGAAGAAGCCCAAAGTCATAAAACCTAACATCAACCTCAAAAAAGCGCCGGACTATGTTCATAACCGAACAAGTGTTGCACTATATACTAACAAAGGGAATTATATCAATTGTTAATACAGCATTCCGACCAAAACATATCCCATATGACTGGAAGATAGTTGAAAGTGAAGTAAAATTATATTTCATTGCTATCGACAATAGTTAAGGTATTTAAAAACTTCTATGGTCACAATAACTTAATAACTGCACATCATTTTGCTTATAATCACATATATGATTGAAAAAGGCCTATGAAGGAAAAAGATCTGTTCAACTATATTTTTCGGACTGACCCAAGCGTATTTACTCCATGAGCTCCAGAAAATGTACTGAAGTCGTACTCTCTTACGATTAAGCCAGAATGTTAGGTTCAAATAAGAGGGAGGTCCCTCTAACAATAAGAGAAATTAAGCTGGTGTACCGTAAGCAATTTTATTACGACCGATATTTTATTTACTTTCGACCACATGTACCACAAGTGGAATATCACTATGTTAAAAGTTAAGGACAATTTAACTTTAAGTTGGTAAGCAATAATTTTACCATATTATATAGCAACAACGCTAACACTATATACCTATCTTAGGATGAATCTTGCTGAAAAACTGGAATGAACACATCAATATTAAAAAATAATTGTTTTAAAACAGAATCACAATAAAACACCGATACTTTTGGTTTCCGACTGTTATTCGGGTAGCCAAAATTCGCACAGATACACTCTCATTAAATACCGAGTGTTGAATTACTTAGTATAATTCACTGAATAATTTTCGGAGCGCTGGTTCAAGTCAATAAATAAGAACGACTTAAAGACGTCAGTGATTCACGAAACTGACGTTAATTAGTTCCTGAGTATTCTTTATCTTCCTTTAAAAAAAGTAAACTGTTTCTTAATTACTTATATTATACTTATGTATACATTTACAATACAATACTGTAAAATACCCGAACTATCTTCGGATCAATCTTATTTTATAAACTTAACTTGAATAATAACTAATCGTGAATGTCTGCAGACATTCTTTTTTTCTTTTACCAGATTGACCAGCTGGAACGAAATGGTCTTTTGCTGATGTCGCTTCGGATTCGAGATAGAGATTTTTGCAGGCGACAGAGACCTCGGGGTACGACTGGGATCGTAATTGGTTTAACTACATGGGTTTGTGGATGGGTAGGGATTAGGCACCAAGGTAGAACCTTACACTGAACATGTTCGTGAAACTTTTACACGAACTGGATGCCTGACTCGAGGTCAGTGTTTACATTCCTCATAAACCATGAGGCATTGAGTAATGCGCGGACTTTTTAAGACTGAAATACTTGGAGTATTGCAAATTCTTTCAAGGACGTTCCAGTGCTCCATCAGAGATAGACTGGACCGACTTATACAGTGTAGCTTTCTGGGGGATTGGGAGTTTTCTTTTTCTACGTAGGAGTGGAAACAGTAGGCTGTACACGCCATTGCCTTTGCAAATAGCGTACTGTATGAGCTGACTATTGGAACCTACGGTCGAACCAGAGACCAAGATATGATATCTTCTGGAGCCAATGGATAGAAAATTTTTCGATTTGGAGGAGAATAGACTGAGTTTTGCTCGGGTTTATCTGCAGCCGCCAGAATTTGTAACGCGTAATCGCCTGGTTGAGTTGCACTTGGACTCTGTCACGGATGGCGTCAGGACTGTAACAGGTTGTGAAAAAAGTTGTATCATCTGAACAAAATGCTGTGTGTGAATGTTTGGGGAGTGGGAAATCAGCCATGTAAAAGTTGAACAGGGCTGAAGCTAGTGGAGCACCTTGCGGGACTCCTGCGAAGATTTGTTTTTTGAGAGAAGACCGCATTGACGATATATACTTGAAAGGGTCGCTTTTTCGGCAAGTTTGGATGCCTGCAAACCTCTTGGTTCGCACTATTTAAGGTGGTATGTAGGCCACACCTACTCTGAAACTATACTGCATCTGACAATTACCTTTTCTTGGAGTCAAATCATAGTGGCAGTGGCAATAAAAATGTGAAACACTGGCCTGCCAGAGAAACCGAAAATATTAAGAATTTACAATATATAAGAATACAATAAAATAAGAATTTTATAAACACATTTAACATAAATACTAATTTATCTCTCACCGAGGGTGAACACCGAGGTATAACAAATCTTGGATAACAATGTATAAGATAACTTGAGCAAGACGCAGACTCAAGAGACTCAAAAACATTTGAACTTGTAACAAATACTTTTCCTGTGTGGAGACTATGTATGGACTGATAAAAAAAACTAGTTTTAAGTAAATGTAAAAACAAATTGAGGGTAGGTTGTAAAAATTAGTAACAACATATATAAATAAATTTAAAAAACCATAAAAAATTACTGAACTAGTGTCATTCCTATCGATTTTTGTTTTTATCAGCAACAATACAATGTAAATTTCAATACAACAACCATAATTCATCTGCCCTCGAACTTGTTCCATTCTGATGGTAACAGGGACCGATACTCCCTATACAAAAAAAAACCCAACGCCGTTAAACAAAAACCAAAATCGACACTGTTCCTTTTGTTTTGTTTTCCGGAACGATGAAGGCGCCAGCTTATTTGATATGGGTCCTTTTTGTGTGCGCTCGTGTTCACTTAGTCGAATTGATCGGCGGTCGTCTAACTGAATTTAACACGTTTTTATTGGATTTTAACTTGACCTTTACGTCTGAACTTCTATTATATATATTTCTGTATAGTAAATATGAGTTCAAAAATATTCTCACAATTTCAAACATTCAATTTATTTAACATCATTCATCATTCAAATTCAATATCAAACTATTTAGTTTAACACTAAAATATATAAAAACAGACACTAAACAGAGGATGGACAAAATAATATGAACAACTAACATGTACACAATATTTATTTGTCCATAAAGTCTTGAACTATAATATTTTAGAACATCTGCAATTCTCCTCACTAACAAAAGAGCAGACTACAAACGTCTGGTAACAGTTCAACTATGTTGAGGTCTGACAATTTTAGATTACTCAATTACAATTATATATTGTTTATTTATTCCTGCTATTATTTTCTAAACTACTGCTTAAAAACACCCTGTACATATCATGGATGGTCAGACATAACAAGATCCATTTTTTATCCGTAATTTATCACTGTAAATACAAAATACCTGATCTTTAACATTCTAGTGCACACAGCTTGATACCTTAATCTATAAAATGTTATCTATGATTTCTACTTCATTTATTTTAAAATAATTGATAATGTATTTTAAAAAAAGTGGTAATCAGAAGGACCCATGTCTGGTGAGTACGCTTAATGTAAAAGGAGTAAAAAGTAAAAAAGTAGCTTAAGTAAAGAGGAGGAGGTTCTATGTTCGGCTGTATATATTTGTTTTGTAATGAATGCTTACCGATTTCTCCGTCATTTATAGATCGATTTTCAAAATTCTTTTTTTTATTAGAAAGAGTAGAAACATTGTAGGCAACTGTTTCTTTGGTGTAATAGTTAGAAAGTTGAGCAAATGTAAGTAAAACATAATTAAACTTTGATTTTTAACACTAAAAAACGTTTAAAATGTTAGGCATGGTAGTAGTAATCATTAAAATAATTTATTTTTGTTACGAAATAGGATTAATAAATTTAAAATATGATTGGAGATTTAGGGAGCATCATTTATTTAATAACTTTAAAACTACAGAACAGCAACTCGCAATTTCTATGTAAACTGATGCTAGTGGTATTTTGCTTTGTATAAACTTCGACAATATCTGAATTTTTCTAATCATTTTTACCTGCGTTTACAATTATTTCCGCGGTTTCTAAATATCTATTATTTAAGTTTCGAATTCTCGAATGAGAAACTAGTCACGAAATAAAAATTTAGCAAAGTAAATAGCTTTATTTTACCAATAGTTGATTGGTTGACACTAAGTTAGTTTCTCGAAAAAATAACTATAAAATAGATAACCAGAAATGTTTTTTCGAAGGGGTTGACATTATATTTAAGGTTCTACTGAATCGATTTACTTGAAATCTGGCGTGAGCCTTACAAATACATACTATCGAATAATGTAAAACTATAACACATTTTTTTAGTATTTTAAAAATATTTGGAAATGTTAAAAAGTCTCTAGTTTTCTCGAACAGCTATAATTTGGTGACAAAACATTTTTTAATAATATAATAATTTAATTTCTAACATAATTTCTCTAGATTAAAAGCTTTTTGCTTTCAGGTTACTAAAAAAGTTGCAATCCTGTTATGAGAACATACCATTTTTTCGGACAAACATCTTCAACCAAAAAACAAAAAGTTACAGACTTCATCAGCCTATATTTTTTGAATTTTATTTTCGCAACTTTTCTTTCTTTGTGTATTTTTCAAACATATAATGAAATAGATAGTATTTTTTAATTTCACTTGAAAAATATCCCAAATCTATGCCTCTAAACTAGAATATTTCACGGACGAGTCATTCACAGATTTATCTATAGCTTCTCAACTGATTTCCTCACAGTTACCTTAATAAAGAAATGTTGGATTTAGTTTTATTCAAAACAACTGACCACAATTTATAAAACATTTTAACTTCGCTTAATGACTCTAATGTCAATAAAACATTGTTAAGTACTAAAGAGCGTTTTTATCAGAAATATGGAATAATTACCACACCTAACCGCAAAAGCAAGGAAAACTATAAAATTGATGAAATTTCAGTGAAAATCTAACACTATAAAATACACCCGATGGTTTTAACAGTAATTAACAATATAAAATTAGTCTAATAAATTGGCCCTAACCATAACGTGTTGTAGATAATGCTTCGCCACAATACTACCTAATCTCCTTTTAATTAAAAGGGTACTTTACAATTTAATTACAACACGGCAAAATGGACGCTCTAAAATTACGATTCCCTTAGGATGTGCACTTATTTTGAACTGTTTCAATTTATTACCAAAGAGAACCACGAGTATCAAATAAACATAATAGGAACGATAATTAAATTAAAAAATAAAAAATATCTATTTTCAGTTCACCATTTTCTGTTTAATATATTTTTTAATATACCTTCTATTATTCGACAAAAAATACATTAGCTGACATAATACTGTTTACGTGCAATAAAAATATATTATAGACGAGCCCAGACAAGTACTTTTACAAGAATTATTAAGTATACAACAATAGAACTCCACCGGTTTAATGTGATGCTCTAAAGGTCAAAATAAAATCCAATAAAAACGTGATAAATTCGGTTAGACAGACACCCATCAACTCGGCTAAGTGAACGCAACCATTCAGAAAAAATATATCCATATTACGTGAAAGTAGTTCCAAAAATAATTACCAATCATACTTCTTATCAATAATTGTATGTGTAGGGAATAAAAATGAGTTTTGAAGGTTTTTATAATCTTGAAATTTTATTCAAGCAAATGTTTACAACTGTATTCAAGGTATCCATCTTCAAGAAGCAAATTCTACATTTTTCTGCCCGAGATCTCCAACAAATTTGCAAATTCACTGATACTTTCAGCTTATGTTATTGACAGATATCCAAATTTTACATATGACATTTTACAGGAAACTCTACACTACTATCGTGGAGTATTTTTATGGTAAATATGTGTTCATAATGAAACATAAATTGTTCTAAATAAATTCGTTAGGTTGGTCTAGGAGATTATCATTTAATTAAAAAAAATAATCTAGGAGAATATCAATTTAATTAAAAATAAGGACTGGCCAGTGGTCACGTGACAGGACATACTGCCGTGATAGTCGCGAATTCGAGTCCTGTTAGAGCTATAAATTTATGTTTGTGATTGGCCACAAAGCCAGAGTAAAAATCTAAAGTATATACCAATACTAGGCTGGGTAAAACCGTATGTTTTTTTGGGATGATCTCTTTGGATGAATTTAATTTGCCAAAAATCGCCATTTCGGAGTCCATGTTAAGCAGTAGGTCCAGTTCAGATAAACTCTAGTTAATAAAGAGAAGACTTTAAAATATTACAAAAAAATTTTATGATTATTAGACCCTATCAATAAAAATGCATAATATACAATAAGGCTCACCCACATGTTGTAAAATCCGTGAAAACTTACTTAATCTGCCAATTCCCAAATATAAATTCATATAAAACACCCAGGTGATAAAGCGTATGAAGGTATGTATAGCCATAATTATACATCAATACATAGTATATCAAATAAGTGGGAAATGCTAAGAAGACCAGTAACCAATGTAACTGTCATGGACGCCAATAATAATTCATGCCATTTATTGCCCATCTAATCACAAATATAAAGCAGAACAACATTACCTAGCTTTCTTTAATACGTATAGATTTATTGCCAGAAAATGCTAAATTGTTAAACATTTAATGTATATAGGAAAATATATCAATATATCAAGAAAAGATAAGAACAAAGGGCAAATAATACATCACTATATATATCTCTGGTACTAAACTCGATGCTATAGACTTTTATATTATGAAAAATATTAAAACAACAAAACTGAAGATCAGAATCATGCTTTGAATTATTATCTGATCACTCACCAATGACAAAATTACTTTTCTTTTAATTATTACCAAAATACCTAAACCTATACAATAAATAATATACCTATAAATAATAATAAACAAAAAAATACAAAATGTAATACTGGTCACTTAGAAAAAAGCAACATTGAATAATTTCTTTAAATAATTAAAAAGCAGCAAAAATAACAGAAAATACACAATAGTATGTGGTATGCGACTCCTAACAGTGAAATACCTTAATAAGAAAACTACATAGAACCCATAATTCACCAGGAAATTGTAGAACAAAGAAGTTAGGAAAGCAATGACAACAAATAAGAACGCAGGAACACAAGAGAAAACTTAATAAAGCTTAAAGGAGCTGTACTATTTAGAAAAAGAGAAAATAAAACTATCGAATTTATATTCTCAATTTAAAATGGATATACCCCCCAAAAAGTACCATTAAGGAAGTTAAATAAATAATAATGAAATAAGTTAACCCTGAAAACGGTCTCGGATATAATCAAATAGCGTGAAAATGTTTACAGGGACTTTCAGAAGAGTGTACAAAATTATTAATACTTTTATTTAATGTAACATTAGAAATAACATAGAATTTTCCTAGTATTAGTAAAATCGATGGAAAATTATGATTCTCAAACCCAGAAGAAAAGATACCCACCGCTTTACAAACTTACTACCTATATAAACTTCAGATTTTTTGAGAAACTGTAAATCTAGAGGATATTTATTATATAAAAGTGTAGCACACGAGGCTGGAAGTTAAAGTAAATTAGCATCTCCCGTGTCCACTTTCAGTTACTGAAATAATGTAGTTCAGATAAACAGTTCATTATAAAACAAGATAAATAATACAATGATCTAATATATTCGTAAGTTCTACAAGGCAGTGTACTGAGTTTAATATTTTATATTCTGTATACAACTGATTTGCCAATCACAAAAATCACTACTATGGAACACACTTTAATAAAACTCAAATGTAGCTGAAAACTTATGTTAAAGCTAATTAAATATAATCTACTCAAGGTAACATTTACCTTGTACGAACATGCCCACAGGCAGAGAGTGCTGAATATGCATGCAACTGGACCGACGCCTAACTTATGGTCTTGCTAAAGGAAAATAACTTGGACTTAGACTACTTAAAATCTATTGGCTAATCTATAAGTTACTTTTAGATAACAAATTTGAATGAATCAATACTGCTGACAAGTTTAACATAGCTATCATTCAAGGGTTTCAAAACAAAGCATTGAGTGCCATTAACGTTATTACATACAACATCTCTAAAGTGATAAAGCGCGATATCTCTGCCACTAGAACCTATAACGAGTATAACGCAAAGTGTCTGTGTTCAATCCTTGTTGCACCCCAATATACAAAAGGGATGTTTTACCACCATACTACGACCCTCCTGATCATGATTTCGATATGACAGTGTTTACAAAAAAAACATTATGAATTTTTTTGTAAATCCCTTAAAATTAATAATTAATAGCATCATAAAGTCTACATTAATTTAAATGTCATTACATTACATTAAATACATTACAAGTGCATACCTTGATAATTAGGACAAATTTACAATAATATTTCCCTATATGTCATATACAACAATTAACTATTTATGTCAAAGTAATTGTCAATAAGTTTACTTAAATTTCATGGAAGATACAAAGTCCTTGGTGACCATATTTCTCCAAAAAATCTTCCATAATCGACAGTATGTCATCGACAACACTTATAAGCTTATATATGATTACAACAACAGCGATCGAAAAAAAGCTGATTATGAGAAAACATTAAAAAGCATCTGCACCCAACTAGGCAAAGAAATTCCTAACCAGGTTCTGGTATATTTGCTCACTCTGGTTGACATGCCGCTGGATTTAGCAGAGTCCGATGACAGTCAATTGAAACCCGTTATTGAGAAGATCAAAACATTAGAAAAAATACAAAAAACACAGAGTTGTTTAACAGATACCATACGTCCACATTTGGGCGAATGCCTAACGACTAAACCGATAACCATCCATGATGAAACCAACGAAGATCCAGAGGAAAACAACTTAAACAAAAAAACGGATATTATCAAACCTAAAATATTTCCAAGATCTAGATCCAAGCGAAAAATTCTATCAGAATCTAATGATGACGAAAATAACGAAGACACCGTGTTACAGAGCTTGCTCGACTTATCCGCGTCGACAGTAATCAAAAATCATAAGAAACTAAAGAAATGTTATCAGAAAAAGTTCGACAAGGCCTGGAGTTTTATATGTTCGGAAACCTTCACTGGAGAGGCTCTGGAACAATGTTACGAAACTTTGAGGGATTTAAACAAAAAACGGAAATTACTTCGTGACATTGAAAACGATAACATCACTGAAAGCGTTGTGGCTGACCTCTATCAAGATGTTGATATATTTTTGAAGGAAAAACATGTATATCACCTTATAAATAAGGATTTGTTTCAATTTATTAATAATCAATTCAACAAAAGCAGTAGTTCCTAAATATGTTAAGAAATATTCACATTATAAAAACAAATAATTGCAGAATAAATATTGGAATTATTTTTAATGCCACAGTACAGTTTTAATATTTTTGACATACAAATTATATTTATCGGTAGAAGTTAATTTCATATATTTTTATTACTAGCCGGCTTGGTTGGCGCAGTGGTCAAGGTGACAATCCAACAGTAGGACGGCCCTCCTACAGTTGTGATAGTCGCGGGTTCGAATACTGCTGGGGCATGGATGTACTTTATATTTGTAATTGTAATTATAAAGGTCTTTATAGACAACAGTACAAGATCCGACAAGGACCGAGATCGAGTGTCTTCTGAGATGGTCTCTAAGTTGGTCACTGGTTGGTCCAATCCATATAAACCCTCGGTGGTAAAAAGGAAACTTTAAGGTAATTAATTATTAGGTGCTTATTATTCTAATAATTTTTTTCACTTTAAAAAGACATTTTTGTATTTGGCAGCAATTCAATCATCCGCTCAACCATTTTCGTTCTTTTTCGTAATTTCGTAACCCTATGTCAGCCAAACCATGCTACGTCAATCTGAACAAGTGATAATTAGAAGGTGCTATGTCTGGTAGATACACTGGGTGCAACAGAACTTCCCACATTGGAGCTACAACAGTGAATGCTTCACAACTCTTGCAGTCCCAGCGTTATCATATAGGAGAGTGACTTCTGTTACTCGCTATTACTATTTTCTCTTTACAACAATATTCATTATGCAATATGCATTCACTTTGTTGGCTGGCGTCGGTAGATATCTAGAATAATAATTTCTTACGGTTTGGATTCCTAATGTTCTACATCTAGCTCAACCCACTATATGCACAGGAAGACTTAATTGCTATGAATGTATCATTTAAATGAATTTATCATTAAAACCAAACTCGATAATTGTTAATGTAACGGAAGAGCATCACTGTAAGTTTCTGAAAGTGTTTCATAAGCTACGGCAACATATTTCTTCAAATCCAAGAATAAAATTAATGAATGTCAAACATGTAATTGGAGCATTCCATCATAAGCGTCTATATACACTGAATAACTTAATAATGCTATATGAAAAGTTGTTATTTTATTAACCGACTTCGAAAAAGGAGGAAAAACAATACAAAAATAATAATATAATTTTATGACATATACAAAAAATTACATTACCAACAAAACAAATCTAAATTAATATAAGTGTTTCGGTTCGGCACCGACGTCAAAGTGATCAAGTGTTGGTAGTAGTTAAAATAATATTGTAGATAGATAAATACGTTTAGGTAGGTATTAAGCTAAATTGTGTGTATATATTAGAACATAAAATAAGTGTGATAGGTTAAACAAGGTTTTTGTTTATTTTTATTTAGTTATTAGAACGATTATTATGTACATATTTTATTTTAAAATATTTTTCTTTGTGTTAAAAATCTAAGTTGATTATTTTTAAATTTTTAGTGAGCTTCTTATTTATTTTTTGAAGTTAATAAAGCTAATAATTTTTCGTTTCATGCAAATCGTATTCCATGATGGTTATGTGCCAGTGAGGTGTGACAAGAGTCAGAAATTAGGAAACACTAAATCTGGTAAATGCTGAAGACTTTCTTTTAATTAATTTTATTATTTTAATTTATTTATTCTTTTAATTTATTTTATATATCTAGGTATATATTTAGGAGGACCCATCGGCCCTATCTTAGTCTCTGGTGTCATAATTTTTATGTATTACACTGCTTTTTTTCTATAAAATACAAATGGTTTGATGCTTTTGATTGTTTGTCCTGTTCTAGTGTTATCCAAGGGTTGTGTTACTTCGATATTGACATGAGAATCGGGTTTGTCCTCAAATCTCCTTGCAATTCTCTTGATTTCCTGGATGACAGTGGGTATCTGAATGTTTCGGTGTGTGAGTAATCAGTCCTGTAGTATCTCGGGGCATCTACAATACTTTTCAGGACTTTGTTCTGGAAAACTTGTATTGTACGTATATTAGTTTTCACGGAACATCCCCATAATTGAAATCCATATGTCCATATAAGTTACAGTACTTGTTTATATAATAACAATTTGTTATGTACTAATAATTGTGATTTTCTTCCAATTAACTAATACGCGAACTTTGAACAGCGAAATTTTGCATCAAGATTCATTTCGAGATACTTAGCGTTATTACTATATGGAACTGTATTATTATTTATTGTTATTGGCGGTTATGCAGTCTGATTATATACGTGAACTGTATATGCATAGATTTACTTTCGTTAATTTTTATTTTGCAAGTTTGGGTCCATTTATTTATATTGTCGCTTGCCTGTCATAATTTTCGTATGGCTTCGTCTCCGACAGCAAGAATAACAGTGTCATCAGCAAATACAGTCGTAATATTTTCCATTTGTGGTATATCAAATGTGTAGAGTAGGTAAATAACTTGCCACTTCCTTGTGGTACACCTGCTTAAGCTTCTATTATTGTATAGTAGGCTTCCTCTTGTTTGATTCTAAACATTCTAGCTGTAATGTAAGATTTCAACAGTTCAGTGTATTGTCTCATTTTCTGTAGCTTACAAACAAGACCGTCATGCCATACCTTATGGAAGGCTTATGCTTCATCTAAGAATATAGCTGAACATACCTTTTTACCTTCATAGATTTTTTCAATTACATCTGTTATTCTATGCACCTAGTCAATTATCGAGTGTTTGATAACAAACCCAAACTGATGTGTAGGTATTAAGTTTTTTCTCTCTATAATCTGTTTTATTCTTTTTTTTTGGCAAGAGTTTTTCAAATATCTTAAATATTACTGGTAGCAGGCAGATGGGTTTATAGGTTTTTATTTCATTTGGGAATGATTTGGGGATGTTGAAAACTGATACTTTTATTTTGATTTACTGATTTTATATATGCTTTTAAAATGTACAAGCAGGTGTGTTATTTAAATGAAAATTATTTTCTACTGTAAATCGAGTTACTGTCACGATTTTTGCATTCAATTAATACAAAAATCATATTTTAATTTTATTATTTTATCAATCTCGAGGCAATCCTTCGAAACAAAACTGTTTTTCATTTCACATGTCAAAACACTAACGCTAATATTCTCTCAGAAACTGAAAAGTCTAGTTCATTCCTCTTCTTAGTGATTAATTCAGGAGCATGGTGATAGATCTCCATTAAACTATATAACATGAGCATATCCGTTAAGAATATAACCTGGAGTGTCTATTTTAACTAACTGTCTATTATTTTGTTATATCTTTGAATTAATTTAAATTTAACCATGAAGTTTTGGTTATGTTATTGAGAAAAAAAACACTAACTTTTAGTTCTACTGCTGACCTTATCTACAACCTTATAGGTCACCACACATGAACCAAGGAACCAGCGATTTGCAATGTACGAGAATTGGGACCATGTGATTAAATGACATAAAAAACAGAAACAACATGTCTCTTTCACGCTTTTTTATTCCTATTTCCAAACCACTATTACCTTTATCCTTAACTTTTACTTCGATCCTATCTTTCTTGTGTTTCTATTCCCACACAAACACCTTACTTAACAACAAAGAGTAGTGAGTGTTAAACCAAGTAAAGTAAACAATAATAATTTTACATTCACTTCAAAAGTGTGTAGAGACGTCACTATAACATAAGCCTCCGCGTATTCAAAACAAAATAAACCAGCGGTTACCAATACACTATGATTGAAGAAAAAAATTAGGACGAATTCATTTCTCTCTCTCTCTCTCTCATTCCAATCCAAAACAAATAAAATAAGAGGTTCCTAGGGTGCTTCAAGTTCATTATAGTATCCCAGATGAAACACCGTCAAATATTCCAAAACAAGCTCCTCAGGCGCATCCTGAACTTCCCATGGTTCATCAGAAACTCCGAAATTAATCAGGGCCATACCAAATGACATACCACTAGTCAAGATAATCATATATAAACCCTCCAAGGAATATCTACAAAAATCAAAACACACTCACAAAAACTGTGCAAGGCCTTCACTAGAAGCAGCCAGTTTCCATTCCAGATTAACAGGCGACCATTTTCTCGACGCCTTAATCGTAAAGGTTATGGGTGCCAATTTTCATACTCGATACCATATCAACACTAAGCATAGGATCAGCTGGTAATGGTGGTTTTAATGGGTATGTTCAGAAGCAATCCAACAGCATTGTCCCTCCCTATATCAGGCAAAATAGAAAAGGTTCCCCGACATTTTCAATCAGTCTACATTTATGACACCACTTTCTTCACGAGCGCGTTCAATATAGACCAAAATCAAGACAGATTGCAGTGTATAAAATTATGGAGGTTACAAAAGGACTTCACGGCTCATAGTCGAGAGCTACTATTCCATGGCAAAAAGGCCATATACCTAGGCTTAGTCAATAAGTCTCCATAAATCCAGTTTGCCATTCAAAAATATAACGGAACACAGCAAACATTCCAAATCCACTCTGAAATCAAGTGTTTGTTATACAACATGTTAATTCGATCCATTCTTTTGTACTGGTTCCTGCGTCTTCCTCAAGTTCGTCAAACCTTCACAGGTATTCACGATTTTAAGTATTTCAAAACAAGCTTCTCAGGGCCTCACAAACTCCTCAGAATACCAATAATAATCAGGACAAACAAACAATCACAATCTTCAGGCCTTCTAAAAATAAATTTAATTAATAAATCCAGGATCCGATAGATTTGTGTTTAGCTCCTTCCTCTCATCGTTTTGGTGGCATTTCTTTGTCATTATTCCAAGTGTCGCAACACTAAATGTGTGGACATCTAGCCTTGTCGGTCCCTCATGTCCCTCAAATGTTATCCAGTTACGGGTACCATCTTCAACCCAAAATCAGCAGCGATCAAAGGAACCGCTGAAGGGGGTTTTAGCGTCAAAGCTGTCAACTCACGTTAGGTTAAAGACAGTGTCTCTTTCTCTGTACTATTTCCAGAACATTATGACCTTAACCCTAACTCAATTTTCTTGTCCATCATCCCGTTGACCATCTGAAACTTAATATCAAATAAATAGGTAAAAACTAACTAGTGTTTCTGTTGCTGTGTAAATGTCAACAGTAACAAATAATAGTGGTTGTTTCACCAAATAATTAATAATAAATTATATACAATTGAACTACATAATATTTGCGCACCAATAAATGTGAGTACAAGAATCTGAAATTATTACGATTGAACATCTATGATCTATATTTATCTACGTATAAAAGCTTTCGATAAAAAAAATCGATTGAATTGTTTGGAATAACAATAACGCCAACTGGCTATTTTCTTTTTCGGATTAATGTTTCAAGTGCTATTCGACGGCGGAATACTGTCTGTATTTTGGGGAAATTCCGCGTGGGTGTTTTATGGCCGTCGATTAAGCGTTTTATGGTAAAAGGTCAAGGCATTGACTACAGACGTACATACGGTTATACTTAGATTTTACTTTTAATACTGCATTTGTTTTTGTTAAATCACAAACATTCCAACATAAAAGATATTAACGATCAATGAAGAGTTTGTGTCGCATATTAAATGACTAATATATTTTGTCGACTGAAAGATTCACGTAGTTAGTTATACTAACATACTAAGAATATTTTTTGAGAAAAAATATCATTAATGTCATTTCCTTGGAGCAAAATACACTCAGCCTAATGATTATCAAGCACTTATATACCGTTCTTGTTTAAGATTTTTCAATTGGCTCGGGTCGACGTTGGCAGCAATGACAGATAGGAAATGAGAACATTGGCATTATCCGTGAAAGTATGTAGGAGAACCTAAGACTCAATTACTAGCCATGCTTTAATTTTATGAAGAAACTATATTCCATATATAATTGTACACACAAAAAAGAATTTTATTAATATAGCCTTGAGGCTTGTCGAATTTTACATCATGGAATAACGGTCTACAAAATACTAAGAAATATAATCCCAGATGTCGAACACGGGCGGGGTGCCAGCAGCGCCAACAGTACACGATAACGAATATCTGGCAACCCCGAGACATTTATCTGGGAGATTATTGAAGGGTACTTTCGATCATTCAGTCACTGACCATAGTTCAGTTCATATGTGTCACCAACGACTGCCAAGCCTCACCTACAGGTAACACCCCTGCCAGCCCTTTCTTTATGTATTTGTATTTTCCATTTTCCATACAACCCCAATAAATAACGATAACACCATGTAAACGACTACTGTTTCATTTCGTTTTACCTTTTGTTGATAAAATATTGCCTTTTGAAGAGAAAAAACACAGTTGAAGCAAAAACTTGACTTGATGTCGAGATTCCAGATACTGCCCCAGGAAAATCAACCATCAAGGATTGCTAAGTTTAGACGTGGCGAAATCAGCAACGAAGACGGTGAACGCAGTGGACGCCCAAAAGAGGTTGTTACCGACGAAAACATTAAAAAAATCCACAAAATGATTTTGAATTACCGTAAATTGAAATTGAATGAAATAGCAGACACTCTAAAGATATCAACTGAACGTGTACATCAAATCATTCACGAATATTTGGGTATGAGAAAGCTCTGTGCAAAGTGAGTGCCGCGCGAGCTCACTTTTGACCAAAAACAACGACTAGTTAATGATTCGGAACGGTGTTTGAAGATGATCAAGGGTAATAAACCCAAGTTTTTGCGTCGATATGTGACAATGGATGAAACATGGCTCCATCATTTCACTCCGAAGTCCAATCGACAGTCATCCCAGTGGACTGCACACGATGAACCCGCTCCAAAGCGTAGGAAAACGCAACAGTCGACTGGCAAGGTTATGGCGTCTGTATTTTGGGATGCGCATGGAATAATTTTCATTGACTACTTTGAAAAAGGAAGGACCATCAACAGCGGCTATTACATTGGGCCGTTTGAAGGACGAAATCGCCGAAAAACGGCCGCATTTCAAGAAAAGTAAAGTGCTGCTTCACCAAAAAAATGCACCGTGTCAAAAATCCATGAATTGGGCTTCGAATTGCTTCCTCATCCACCGTATTCTCCAGATATGGCTCCCAGCGACTATTTGCTGTTCTCAGATCTTAGAAGAATGCTCGCTGGGAAGAAATCTTCGTCGAATGAAGAGGTGATCGCCGAAACTGAGGCCTATTTTGAAGCAAAGGATAGATCGTACTACAAAAATGGTATCGAAAAGTTGGAGGGTCGCCATAATCAGTGGATCACCGTTGCAGGGAATTATGTTGAATAAAAAAAAATAATATTGCCAAAAAAAAAGTGTTTTACTATAGCAGGCCGGGGACTTTTCAATTGACCTGTTAAACTACTCTAAAATATATCATCCATGTTAATTTTGCAAGTTAATTTTATTATTTTTGTTTAATTATTCAAGCAGAATGAACTAAATACCTCGGCATCCATCTCGATGGTAGGTTAAATTGGAGACATCATGTTAGACAAAAAACAGAGCAGATTAGACTCAATGTACTATGTACTGGTTAGTTGGAGAGTTAGTTGAGATAATCTCAACTTGACCTAAAATAAAAGACATCATAAATCTCAATCACAAGACCAATTTGGACCTATGGAGTGCAAATAGGGGGTTGCACTAAAACACCAAACCAACTAATAATCCAACGCAGCCAAAACGCCATTCAATGATCAATTACCAGTGCTTGTCGCTACGTGACCAACGGAAGAGCTGTAGGATAATCTAGAAATCAAATAAATTTACGAAGTGATTCAAGATCTCGCCTTAAAACATAAAATGAGTTTAGTTTTATTTTAATTTGGGAAATACATATTGATGTATTAATCCCTAACTGGCTTTGGTTGTCTATTAATGCAAGTACAACAGAACAGTAGCAATAAATTAATTTGTAAATTAAGATTGTACTATGTATAGCTAATGTAAGATATAATTAATAAAAAAAATTAATATATCACCCACAGTTTCTTTCATTTCATTTCGTCATCTCGCTCTTACTGAAAAGCCTCGCATAAAAATCTATTTTTTTCTGAGGAAGCTCTAGCTATATAACTTTATAAGTAAATTAAGGAGGCTGGATCCAAACCACCAACCCGTTTCTTAAAATTGGTTCTAATTTTTGAAATATTCAATATATTCATTGTTTTCCTATTTTTGACCATTAACGGCCATTTATCAAATAAAAATATATAAATCAGAAATGAAGACAGGCTGAATAGAGTCTTCGTATCGATCAATTCGATTTTCGTTATATCTTGGTGTAGCCGCTCTCCTTGCTCGTTGCTCGTATCACTCAAGTTTTGTAAGAAAATATCAAGATGTGAATACAGAAAATTTGTTGCACTATACTGTACTATTTTCTTGCATTCATACCGACAATATTCATCAAGCAAAGTATCAATCGTCTACATGATCTTTCTGTTCTCTTCATAACGTAGGCACAACAAATGAAAGATATACATTTTCATTAAGTGACCACTTGTACAACTTTGTTCTGCATGCATTACAAAACAATTTTAGTACCCGTGTCTTCAGTGTTTACTGCAGCAAAACAGAGTACTGCCTTTGAGTGTATCTGTCATAATTTTTCCACATTTACCGAGCATATAATATTCACAAACGTAACAAAAAAACTTTGAATCGACTTTACAAAGTTGTCTCTGCAATCTCCAAATGATGTTTAATGCAGCGTCGTCAGCTGCCAGCTGTTGTAAGAGAGCACCTGCACGGCTCCATTTGTAAACTTGTAGAATTAACACTGCTGCTTTTCCTGGTTAACAGATTTCCTGCACTACAAGGTCAAATGGTTTAATTCTTTTAAGCCCGTATCTTGCTCCAATATCATCCAAACGTTGTAATTCTTCGTAACTAATATGAGAGTGAAGTATATTTTACTTATATTAGTATTTCGCTGAACATTCCAACAACTGTATGTCTTAAGTCCACATAGATTTTAAAACACACTTGTACGACACCAACAAAAGTTTAGGGTGTTAATTTTATAACCTTCTCTGAAGTTTCTGCATACAGGTCCCTCATGCCAAACCTCTTCGGAGCTTTGAGCTACGTCTAAGAATGTAGTTGGTTAGAATTGTTTTATTCTAGTTGTCCTTAGTACGCTTTATCAGTGACATCAGTGATTCTATGCATCTGGTAAATTGTTGAATATTTGTTCATGTAACCAAAATGTTGGGTACATGTTAGGTTTCTTCTCTCTGCAATTGATTTTAGCTTTTACAGTAGTAGAAGTTTTTCAAACACTTTAACTATTACCCGTAGCTGTCACCTAGGTCTACTGAACTTTACTTTATCTGGGGTTTTCTATCATATTCGCATGATCATCTCCTGAACAACACGTTTTAGTCGAAATACTACATTAGCATCTTGTTGATGAGTGTAATATTTTCCATTCTGGAAGATTTCGCAGCATTAAATAAACCCGTTGGTTTCTTTGGATTGATGTCAGTTCGAATAATTTTTGTTTCTTTTGGAGTGACTACTTGAGTCGTCCAATTTTCGCACTCATTGAACAGCAAATTGTATTAAAAATCACTTTCGTTTAAGTGCCATTGAAGTTTTAGAACCTCTAAATATTCAGCTATTTTCGTGAATATTTTACATGACATTCAACATTTAATTTTTATTAACCATTGTTTAAATATGTTGCTTTGAATATCATATAATTGGTCCTCAATGTTTCGTATACAAAATCAAAATCAGTGATGTTACTTACGATATTTGCAGGTGATCTGGGCATCTTTATTTTGATGATGCGCTTTGCCGTTTTTCGGGTGTACCAGTGATAATTTTGGCTGATTATTTGCTTTTACTTTATTAGAATTTAATAATCAATAAACATTTTACGAAAGACAGTCTATATTTTTAATGAATTCACGGAATCTATTAAATAGAAACTATTTTTGAGACACCTTGTACAACAACACTGATATAGCAGGTCCACAGATTCACAAACACAATAACATCCAATAAATGGTCAACCCAAATGAAGCTATACAGAATATTTGCCTGAAAAATATGTCCATCATTAATAATTAATATCCAACACAACTTAATCCAAACATTTCAACAATACTAATAAATGAATAAAATTATTACCGATAAATCAATCTCAGTTACCAATACAATTTACAAAAATGTATATATTTACAAAGAAAAAATAATGCGATCTGAAACCTAAAAAATACTAAATAACAGTAAACAAGATTATATATAATATGTACGTATCAGGACATTTAATGACAAACTGTACTGTTCATCAATTGGCTATCAGTTTTTTCGATTTCATGATATTGATTCCAGTGATACAAATTTAATAAAAACAGATATTTATTATATTTCAATGCAAATTTGATATTTGTTACCCTTATTTATTTAAACTACACTTTTGTCTGAATAATAAAAAATCAATTTTAATATAAATTAAATAAAAACTATTAAATGTTCGCTGCCGATCTGGGATCCAATACTGACCCTAGAAGCCGACTACGTTTTCTCTGGTTACAACAATAAAATATTCCTAATAACGATTTTTAACGTGTATCTAGTCCAAGATTTAATATTTTTTGACAAAAATTTTTTTTTTTTGTCTCGCGCCAGACCGTGATCGGCACTGAGGTTAAATTTTATTGCTGATGGCCGCATAACGCGCGAGCGCGTGACGAATGAAAATGGGCTAGAAAAATACATTGTTGATTAGAAGATATAATTTAATATAGCATAACAAAATTCTGTAATACATATGATTCAAAAAGGAAAAATCGAAATCAAGCACGTAAATGACTCACCTATAGTCTTCAGATTGTGCCGATACAACTGTACAGGCACATTGCCAATGCCGAACTAAATGCAAGACTTAGAAAGACCACCACACATATAACACGCTGGAGCGTAATTGGCGTCCAATGAAAGCATCACATTACGCTCTAGCCCGTTGTTGGCAGCGAACGTGTTAATGCTTAAAATAGCGAAAAAACGGCCACGTAAAACGCGCAAAAATAGTGGTGTTTCCCATTGAGAATTCCTTCTGAGGGAGTAAACTGTCAACAAAGTATGTTATTTGACTATCATAAGTCGTTAACATGAACCTATTAGTCTCAAGAGTTCCGAATTATGGACGATAACCCTTTGATCGCATTATTTTTTCTTTTTATGGTAAAGGTAATGGTTCCGTATATACATTTTTGTAAATTGTATTTGTAACTGAGATTGATTTATAGGCAATAATTTTATTCATTTATTAGTATTGTTAAAATGTTTTGATTAAGTTGTGTTGGAAATCAAAAAATCACATTAATCGATATATCATTCTGAAACACCTTGTACATGAAAGAAGGTTCTAAAGTATATTCCAGAAATTAACAACTATTTCAAAGATTGGAAGAAATTAGATTATTATAAACGCATCGTATCGAAAGAGAGTTACTTTGGAGAAGATGAAATAAATATATAAAATTCGTTTGTATTTTACTTACAATTTTAACATAATTAATACTAGAAAACCCTCTGGCATTTTAAAGATAGGTGATTCTGAAGGATTAAGCCGCAGTTTATTATACATTGCACTATACAATTCAAACTGCCATGTGCTTCTACTATTATATCTGGAGAATAGTTACAAGAAAGGAGAACATTCCACAATCTGCCCAGTGGGCAATACATATTTGATGAGATTTAAGTTATTAAATAACACGTAGAACAAACTTATAAATTACTATTATACTTAACTTCATTACCATTCTATGTTATTCTAAAAACTATTTTATGTGTCTATTAATCAGGTTAGATGGTAGTAAATGTTTTAACCAACGTACTTCACTAACATCACGCACATTTAATTGTTTGACGAGTGCATTCGGGTGTACTGGCACTCTTTCAGAGTACTTTACACTAAGGGTGTCGGCCGGCGAGAAAAATATTTTCGATATTTTAAAAAATATATCGATATAGCGGAGAAATAAAAAAATATCGAAATTTTTTACAACTGCCATATTTTTAAAATTCCTTTAAAATTAAAAATGTTTAAGAAATATCTTTAATTTTTTCTAAAAAATGTCGATATTGGCCAAAAATAACGATATTTTTTTCAATAATATAGATATATCGACATTTTTTCGACATCTCTACTTTACACTGGCACTTCGGATCACACGTTATGGTTTCCAGGGGAAGTGTCGCGCTGACACTTGCATGGGACTGACATGACATTAAGTGGGATTTGCTTTAGTACCCCAGAGTTCAATACCATACGTCCATATAGGTCTAAGAATTGACTTATACAGCAATATCTCATTATTCAAAGATAATTTGGATTTACGCCCTATGAGACAATACATCTGGTTCAGTTTAAGCTCAAGTTGTTTACACTTTGCTAGTATATATTTCTTCCAATTTATCCGTCGATCCAGATGCATTCCCAGATATATACCATTATCTACTTACGGGAGTTCATGATTATTAAGATACACCCAAGGTGTATCTTAATAACACCCGAGGACAAGTCCTTCTACGAAGGATGAACGTCAGGTGAGTCTTATTTGCCTTGATACGTTATGGTTTCAATCACAAATGAATGAATGAATTCATGACATGAAGTTGCAGGTTCCAGCAAAAGGTTGCCATAATAGTGGTGTTCGAGGTCGGTACGTCATATGCATACAAATAGCTATTAGAAATCATGATTTATATATTACGATTTCCAAAATTATCTGCCGATCATTGATAACGTATTTTCCTCACATTTATTAGTAGTGCCAGTTCCTGATTGGTACATTCTGGGTACCTCCAGACGAAACTGCATCATCTTCATCTGGATTACAAGCCATAAAAAGAAACTGAGTGTAGCGACCTTGAGGCATGTCGAATTTTACATCGTGGAATAACGGTCTACAAAATATCCAGAAATATAATCCCAGGCGTTGAACACGAGCGGGGTGCTAGCAGCGCCAACGATAACGAATATCTGACAACCCCGAGACGTTTATCTGGGAGATTAATGAAGGGAACTTTCGATCATTCAGTAACCGACCATCGTTCGACCAGGTAACACCGCTGCCATCCGTTTTATATATTTGTATTTTTCACCACCACTGTTTCATTTAGTTTTACCTCTATTCACCGAGCCATATTATTTACCCTAAATGAGAAAAGATATTCACGTCAATGACGTTATTACAAAAGGCAAACTAATCACAAATATGTTTCCTACCAAAATATTTTCTCACTTTTGAGCGGGTTGAGTAGAGTGAGCTCCTGCTGTCTGTCTAGAAAATAGATACATACAAACCAAGCTTATTAGATTTGGACATAATTGAATTGGACATTGTCAATTCACTCATGCCTTCCTCATAGATCGAACAAGACAGATCTCTATGTCTCCATGGTAAGAAACTTATGCAGTACATCTCACACATTTTAACTAAATGAAGCAACCTCTTGAGTATTAGCAGAAGATATGAGAGTGTTTCCTTACAACAAGAACTACCTTATTTGATTTTCTCCAAGAAATACGACTTTACTTTAAAATTTAATTTTATCTTGTACATAGATAGCTTTATTTTATATTAGCTCTTATCTATATACAAGTTTATTTATTTATGTACTTTTAATTCATGTATTTAATTGTTATTTTACTATATATTTTATTAGTTTTATCGTTACTTTTGGGTACAAGTAAGTGTAAAAGGGTTTTACACCATACATTTTAGATCAAAATTTGTTTTCGTTTGAATGATGCTAACACGTTGGACATTTTAAATCGCTTTAGATCAAACTTTAAATCACCATATTAATCAATCAAAAGTACAATTTGATAACAATAGTGCGTGTTATTAACGATAATGAGATAGGGGTTTGGTTTATTTGGAACATATTTAAACCCTCAGTGTTGTTTTGTATCGCCGTTCAACAAGTGGCCTCTTCTCTCCACAAAATAAAAAATAAAAAAATAAAAAATACAATACTTTTCTTGTTCAAAGAAATTCATTGGGTTGGTCTCGATAATGACCGGTACCTAAAAAGTCGAATATGTGAAACTGGAACTTCAAACGAAAAGAAAGTACTATGAAAGATCACTATCTATTATAATTGGTGCATTTCATTATTATGCCTTAAATTTAAAGAGCAACATAGTATATCGTGTATAATTTGTTTGACACCGCTCCAGATAGCAGCAATGCTAAGGAAAGTAATGCTCAGTGTTTGGTGAGATTGGAAATGAATTGTTTATAACGAACTGCTCGAACCTAGCTAAACCATTAATTCGACTCTCTACTATCAATAACGAAAGCGATTTAAGCAAATAATTGAATCACATACATCTGTAGTAACTAGGCAAAAATGAGAGAGAATGGCTGGGATGTTTTGATACATTCACCTTAGGCCTGGGCCTTGTTCTATTCGACTACAATTTACTCCGGTACTCTCCGTAATACTATTGAGAACAGTGGCAATATATCATCGACACTGATTGTTGTTCGAAATTTCCATAAATAAATTCTCTCTGAAAAAACGACAAACGGAAATAGAAATATTGGAATGAAATTCCACTCTATGAATATATAAGTTTATTCTTATATATAAAAGTGTCCATCCAACAGGCATCCACTTATTTCGTAGCACACAAATAATTTATATTTCTAGTTTTTAGTCTAGAAATAGTACATATAACAATTGTAACAGCTAAAATGCCATGAGTAAATTTGAGAAGTCATATAACTTTCATCGGTTCTCAACTCTATACAAGCAAGTTTATAAAAAGGAGACAATAAATATGTTAGCAAGTAAATGGAAGTAAAATTATTTTAAATCATTCTCAACTCATCAAAAAGTATAATTTGACTAGAAATTATTTTATTAAATAAAATAATATACTTACTAGTTGTTATTTTGTCTATAATTGTATCTCATATATTCTAATTGATTTACATTTAATTATATATAGCAAAAGATTAATGTATATGAAAACTAATTGAACATCCAATAAAAGCAAGTGTTGTGTATTCCAATTAACAAAGTATCCAAAATATTTAATGAATCCATAGCTAAATTAATCCTAAATTATTAATATTATCTTTAGTGTAAATCAAACAATAACTAATGAATATTACATGTACTTAATTATGTTTACCGATATTATATTTTAAAATTCATTAAACAAAAACTGTCTGATGGTCTTAAAGTAAACTGGAACGAATATTGTAATAAATACAGGCTAAAATTAAAAATAGGGAACTTTTCTTCAAAAATGTTTAGATTATAAACTATTCTATATTTAATTTAGACAATTTAACATCTAACTATCATCATTGAAACAACATATTGTTTTTATCATTATAAATACACTGGTAATATAAAAACATTGCCAAATAAATAACCTACTCAACCACTACCGAATTAACACTTCAGAATTATAAGGAAGAGTTACCTAATGTAATTTAAATTTGATCAAATTGTGTACTACAGTTTTGTAAATTGAATTAGAACGAAATCGATAGAACTATTAATCAAAATTGCACGATCAAAACAGTTGACACCATTGAAACCTATTGGAATTTGACTGGAAATAATTTTTCAATATACATGATTTCAGATTGCGATTAATTAATCTAAAGCATCAATCATTTTCTGTCCTTTATTTGATCATTTATTAAGACAACAGCAGAATGAGACGGCTAGTGGGCCGACGTGCAGACAGACTCTACGCAAACGGCGGCCTAACAGCTGACTTCAATAACAAAGGCAGCTTATAGACTGTTAAGGCAAAACAAATCGATGGTACAGCATTTTATTAGCAGCTAATATTTGTCCAACAATTTAAATTTTTCAATTTTCATAGACTAGTAGTAATAGAAAATAAATTTAATGATATAAAAACAAATGTCTATTTTAGACATGAATCTATAGAATACTCTGTAATCAGGAAAAATCGAACAACACACAGATATGACCTTATGTTTTTATTGTAGAATTTAGAGTTTTTTAGATTGATCATAAAAAATATAGAGATAATAATTATGATAAAGTAGTAAATGAAACAATAACTAGCATTGGCATAAAGTAAATGACAGAAAACCATCATAATACTCTAACAAAGGATTCAAATGTATGCAATAATGAAAGTGCACTTACTTTTGAAATCATGCGGTCTTTCTAAACGTGTTTTGCTTTTGCTTCGGGACGGGTTAATTTTTTCTTTTAAATCGTTCGTTTTTCTAGAGAATTTGGTTACGGACGCGATATTGAAACGCGGAAATGCACCAACCTAACAACGCAATGCGATTTACACGGACAATAACATCCAAAACACTGAGAATCCCTGAATTGAAGGCTACGGTTTGCTTGACTGCCGTTCGTGTTGTGGCGGCAGCACATATGCAAGCCTACTATGTTAAATTTTCTTAGCAATATTTTGACTTGGACACATTTAGTGTTATATTAGTACAATTATGCAAGAAACTCTTTTTTAAAAACAACTCACTGTAAAATGATATATAAATTATGTCCTGACAAACAATTATTTTCAGATTCGTTGGGCATAACTTTGTAACAACTATTATTTCTTAAAGTTATTCTGTTATCTAATTTTCCAATGCAATTTAAAAGGTTTGTTGAAAAATATGGTTGTAATATCAATTCTACTAATGAGCATTTACATTATCTTATTAAAAAAATGTGCATGGGAGAACTTGCAAAATAATGTTACAGCACCAAGTATGATATAAATTAGTAAACATGTTAACTATTTAAAAATACTTTACTATTAGTATGTCGATTTATTATGTATTATTCCTATAACATTTTAAAAAATAGAAAACATACTTTCCCAGCAATTGTTTTCAGCTAAAGAAGGTGTCAGGATTCAGGTCAAAGGATTCAGTTATTTCCTGAAATAAAACGAGGTCATTTTGATGATAATTTTATTGTATTAGTTTAACTAATGTATTTCATTCTACTCTTTATATATAGTACCTATTTCATAAAAAGTTGTTACGATACAAATGACTAGAAAGCTAAAATGAATTAAAATGGAAGAATTTGCTTTTTAAAAGCCTATACACAGAATTTTTAATCAAATTTACTGTGTAGCCTAAAACTGATATGTTTTGAGTTGCACTTTGCAACTGGTTACCAGTAATATATCACTGCCGCAATAAATGTAATATTGTGGCAACTGATACAAATGAAGTAAACAGGTGTCTTTCAAATTAAAATAATTTTATATAGTTAAATTGAATTATTATTATGGATGCATTTATCTACTTTTAAAATATTTGTAAAAGGGGTCCACAAGTAGTTTATATAAATTGATTATTGACCAGTAGGATAATTAAACTAAAAACAAAAAATATGAAGCACTTAATTTTTCATTAACCTATTCCATTACAATTTTAACTAATTTCATCAAATAATTAAAAATACTAATTTAGCTATAATAATAAATAACCTGATCTGATAAACAACAAAATCATTATTGACATAGAAATGATTTACTTACATTTCAGAATGAAATTAAGCCGTCACTAATTTTTAACATATAAAAGTTGAATTAAAAGATTCAAAGCTAATGTTTTCTGGTAAGAAATAGCTCAATTAATATTGTTATTAAGACAAATTTAATCTTTTAAGCCCTGTATACTACAATACTACTTGGATACGTTTTATCCATATTTAATTCAATTTAACTCTTCAAGGATGGTTAAATTATTACACAAAAATGATCTCAAGAAATGCATATAGAATATATTTTTAAAAATAGAGCAGCTAATCCTTAGTTCTAAATTTTAACGAAAATAATCATTAGCAAGCGGTAAAATTAAATAGAAACTAAAATGTTATTATTATTAAAAATAATTTAGCTAATATTCTAATTAGTTGATATCTCAGTTTTACAGCTTCTACAATAGGAAAGAAACAAATTAAGATTGTCATTATCAGTTATATTTAGTTCTATAACATTATAATTACTGAAATCCATCTTACAATAGATCATAAAAGTATTACACATTAGATAATCCAATATTTTGCTAATAAAAGAAGGAAATAATATTGGGATAATACTTTTTTGATTAACTGCATATGAAAAGTATGAAAGAATCTTCTAAACCTATGATTCTATAAGCAACAAGGGCTTATAAAATAAAAATACTGACATCTACCGTGATATCAAAAAGATAAATCATAAATTTCGCTAAAAATCATTATTTTCTAAATATCATTTTGATATAACTACCTGTTAAAGATCGATAATTACTAAGAATTGTGCTTGTGCATTAACAATTCATTCTTTTCCCTAAAACTTTTATTACATATGTGACAAGCAAACAAGTTCCCACCGATGTTGTGTTGCCGTTTCTTGTGTTGGGTTAAACCATGTTTAGCACTGAATTTTCGAAAACATATGTCACAAAAATATTTTTTATTCTTATTTGCTTTAGGTGATGACTTTGTCTTAGGAGATGGACTTGGTATTTTTGTATTTGATAAATCTCGCTTATCTCTATACAAATGTACTGAAGCCTGATGTGCCACAAGGGTTCCTTCATCAGGAAATGTGGTCCCACAATGCCTACAAGTTGTTTTACTTTCATGTGATCTATAAATGAACATAAAAATAACTTCTTACTTACTTAATAAAATTTACATAAAACATGATCTATATTTCTCACTTAATAATAATTTTTATATGATTCATTTATTTTTAACTATTTTCGACAAGTTAAAACAATAAATATATTACAAAATATACATACTTTATATGGGCTAATAATGTTCTCTTTTGAAGAAACTCTTTACTGCATGTGGGACATATTAAAGGACGTTTTCCATGTAATTTTTCATGATTATCCAATTCAAATTTCCTAGTAAATGTAGCTCCACAATCTCTACAGACGAAAGAAGTTAAAGATCCATGGAATCTTAAATGCATCACCTATAACAAATTTGTTATGCCAATATTTTATGTATTTTCCTTAAAATAATTTTAACATACTAAATGATTCTCTTGTGCAAATGTGTCACCACATTCTTTACAAATATAAGGTCTTTCACCTTTATGAAATTTTTCATGTGTTATCAGCTGTTTTTTAAGCGGAAAACTTTTGCCACATTCCCCACATAAAAATGGCCTTTCTCTTCTGTGCACCTAACAAAAATGATCAGTGATTAATTAACATTAACTGATTAAATTAAACATTATTCTTACGTTACTATGACTCATGAGATGGTGCTTCAGTGTAAATCTTTTTTTGCACTCACTACACTGATATGGCCTTTCATTAGAATGCAATAGTAAATGTGTATTTAAACAATATTTATGGGTAAAACTTTTACCACAATGAACACAAACATGAGGACGTTCTCCTGTGTGAGTCTTTTCATGTGTTGTTAGATGATGCTTCAAAAGGAATGTTTTGTTACATAGTGGCCTGGAACACTTATATGGTCTTTCTTCTGTCTTATACTTTTCAGGATCCTTAATTAAAACTTGAGATGGTAAAGGAACTTTTGGTGCTTCCAATTCAACCTCAATAGCATCGGTAGTTTGGGTAAACTTTAGAAGACGCTCATCTTGGGGTGTATTATAACTGTCAGGGTCAGTACATTCACATGGATTGGGTTCTCCAACAAATGCCGAACCTGGCTTACTAAAAATTGGGGGATCCTGTTTGGGATTCATTAAACACATAGCAGATTGATAAAACAGCTTTGTTTTGTCTTCAAATTCCTGTTCAGTATCCATAAAATGAGGGTCTAGGGCCCAATAACTAAATGAAGAGAGATTAACATTCATTGTAGACCAACAGGTCAGAAAGGTATAATTAACTAGCACGTTTCTTGCACATATTTTAAACCATTTACGTGAAATATTAGGTACAACTTTTGAGGTCAGAATTGTTATTATTTTGACGTTTTAAAACAGCTGTTTTAACTCATTAGAGATCAATAGTTGCTGTATGTAGGGTTATCTAAATTAAAAGGCAGTTAAAGGATATTTTGGGTTACATAGTACAAAATTAGATTACAATAAAATATAATTTTTAAAATCATTTTATAAATATATAATTTGACAAATTTTAAATAGTCTCATATTAATAATAGATAATATTCACAATATTATTTTAAAATAAGTTGTAATTTGTTGTATATAAGTAATTTTATATATTTATAAAAACTAGAAACTTTAAATATATATGACATAACATTGTTATCAATATAATTGTGATGAATTAGCTGTTGCTTTGTTATAAGTAGATATTATGATTTAAATTAAATTTAAAATGTGTTAATGAAACTAAAAGGGTAAAGTGGACTAATTTTATTACAAATACTAGAGCACCATATGTTACAATATAATTAGATTATTTGATCAATTTCAAGTTTCAACTTTACAATGATAAAAGTCAAGGCATATTACCAATTCTTTATTTTATACCTTAAATAAATAGAAAACAGTAAAACTATAAAACTACCTGACAAAATAACTCTTGGTTTTCTCCACCACCTTAAGTATGGACTATGTGAAGAATTTTCGACCATAATTCGTATATCATTTTTAGTGGCCGATAAACGATTTGCAGAAGTTAACTGGTCGACCAAGCCGCCAAATGTACGCAATTGATCCTTTAAAAAATAGTTCTCCTTTTCTAAATTTGTAATTATATGTTCTTTTTGTTTTAGAAGATTATTCAAATGCATCAATTCCCTTTCTGGATTAAAATCTATAAAGAAAATAAATTTGAAATGTAAAATTGTTAAGGAAAAGTAATAACAACAATATTAAAAATATAACCTAAAAGTACTTACTTTGAATGTTAATATAATTAATGTTGTCGTCATTTTTACGAACCAAATCTGAACTGAGTAAAATGTGTTTATCACAACATTGGACAACTGCATTTTCATTCGCTTCAGCAAAACTCCTTTCAACTAAACTCATCTTTAACGTTAAACTGACTTAGAGACAAATAAAATATATACTAGATGTAAGAAGAGTTGTCTAACATATGGATAAGAGATAATTTAATAATGTGGAATATTCTTAAGTCTAAGCTATAAACTTAATGTAATTTTATTTGGGTTAATTAAAGATAGATAGATGAATACAAGTTTATAAGTAAGGTAGAAACTGTTCAGTTGTACGTAGTATCTTTTTATTGTAAATAAATAAAACATATACTTGAACGATATTTCTTCCAATCACCCACTCAAACGTTAAACGAAACGACTATTTTTATAACAAACAGCCCATATATTCCGGTTCCACTGACAACACATTTGTTCGCCGATCACATTTTGAGTTAAACCGCTTGAATGGAATTGCTCGCTTAGAATGGGAGGCTATTGTGGTAGCGGTAAGGTGTCCCACCCAGATTCTATTCTATTAGACCTGTTCAAAATGCCTTTTGTACCTTTGTCGGTAATAATTTAACCTTCAAGTGCTGTTATTTTAATGACATTCATATAAAATTGTTTGGTTATTATTTGTAGTTTGCCGATTACAAAATTTATATATTATTGGTGTACAAAATTGTTATCCCGTTGGTCATATGAACAGAATTGCCAATGCCAATTTATCAAATTCCCGAATAATCTACAAAGATTTCTCTAAAAATTATTTTGAGAAATAAAGCAAGTATAATTTTTAATCTGTTCATGATATGGAATAGTGTCATGATATGGAATAATGTCACGTTATAATTTTTTTTTCATATTTTTTGTGCAAGCAATTTTTCTTGATCTATTAAACTTCAATTTCTTCCGTTGTTGCCATTAAAGACAGTATCTGTATTTGATCAAATGCGGTTTGTTCAATGCTTTGTTTTTAAATTTGTAAGGACACTAAATTTTCGATCGACCGCATCGAAAGCGGCAGTATCGGCCATAAGGATATCACAAAATTTATGTTAGGGAACAAATATTCTCTCGCAGCGCCTTTAAGTTGACACGGTTTGCCTCAGAAGCATTCATCATCAAAGTTATTTTCATGAAGTTCAAGTCCATATTGATGAAAATCTAGCATAGCATAAGCTCGCCACCCGTCATTTAATTTTTCTGTCACAGATGCATGAATTACTGAAAATCGTTTCAGCGCCAGTTATTTAATCTGTAGCTATTGATCTTTTGATGAATTTGTGGCGGATATAAAGCAATGTCTGACGTTAGTGTAACATAAAGTTCTTGTCACGTTCTATAGAATTCTGCAATAGAAGCACGAAATATATTTTTTTTCAAATGGTCCATACTTTATCTAGCTTTTAATCCAATGTATATTTCGTAAAACCTATAAAATGTGTTCAATTTTTGAAGTCAGCGTTTAAAATATTAGCACAGGACCTAACGCAGTTCATTTTTATGAAGATAACACACAGGAACAAGGGAATGAAATTCATTAGCACTGATAGTACATAAGATAAATTCTAAATATATCATAATGAATTGGTTAACTTTTGACCCGGACCAGCGATATTTATGATGAGATGTCAAAATCCTCGCATGTTCGCTGCTATTAAGCAATTTTACACATTACAATACTCAATAAATTTCCAATCAAAATGATATTGCCCGCAGGCCGGCGAATTCACCACAAGTTGGCAACGCTGAATATGGAAGATCTGAAAAATGTTATTTAATACATTTTCAAACAATTACAAGTTCAGAATTGTTTTGCGTGGTCTCAGCAGGAAGGGACCGAGAACTTCATTTTGCTGCTTTTCATGGGTTAATTGAAATAACTATTACAGGTATCTATAAATAAAATATCTGATTAGGAAAACATTTCATTGGTTGAGGATTTCATACGCATTACGTTGCCAACCTCAGCCGTTACATTCTATTGAACAATTAAATTTGCAATAAAACCAATATGTATTTTTTCAAAACAGTTTATTAAAATAGAATTCTTTGTAAATACAAATATTATAAAATATCAGAATACCATATAATGTATATAAATAAAAATAACTAATAATAAATATATCTAATATATAATATAAATATGAATTAAAAAAAACTGGAATCTTATTGAAAATGCAACATATCTTCTGTCAAATATAATCAAAATTGTTAATTGTGCTTTTCCCTTTTTCATATTTCTTTAGGGCTATCAATTTAAATAATATGTATTAAATTTTCTATCTTTTTGTTCCCTCATACCGAAGGCAGAGCAGCACACAATTAAAATGGTTAAATTGTATGATGTGCGTCCGAATAAACCGTACCAAAAATTAATACTTTAAAGAACAGCAACAAAAAATTAAAATGTATAACATAACAAGTCAATTGAAAAGTCCCTGGCCTACCATAACACATATTTTTGACAAAGTTAGTTTCATTTTGATTAAACATAATTCCCTTTAAGGGTCATACACTGATTATAGCGAGCCTCCAAGTTTTCGATAACATTTTGGTAGTACGATTTTTCTTTTGCTTCAAAACAACCCTCTGTTTCGGCGATCACCTCTTCATTCGACGAAAATTTTTTCCCATCGAGCATTTTTTTGAGATCTGAGAACAGTGAATAGTCGTTGGCGGCCAGATCTGGAGAATACGGTGGATGAGGAAGTATCATTCATGGATTTTTGCCATCGTTTTCACTGATTTGTGATACGATACATTGTCTTGCTGAAGCAGCACTTTCTTTTTTTTTTTAAATGCGACCGTTTTTCGGAGATTTCATCCTTCAAATGGTCCAATAACCCTATGTAATAGTCGCTGTTGATGGTCCTTCTTTTTTCAAGGTGACCAATGAAAATTATTCCATGCGCATTTCAATATACAGACGCCATAATCTTGCCAGTTGACTGTTGCGCTTTCCCACGCTTTGGAGCGGGTTCATCGTGTGCAGTCCACTCGGTTGACTGTCGATTGGATTTCGAAGTGAAATGACGGAGCCATGTTTCATTCATTGTTACATATCGATGCAAAAACTCATTACGCTTGATCATCTTCAAACACAGTTCCGAATCATCAACTCGTCGTTGTTTTTGGTCTAAAGTGAGCTCACGCGGCTCACTTTGCACAGAGCTTTCTCATACCCAAATATTCGTGAATGTACGCGTTCAGTTGATATCTTTAGAGTGTATTTCATTTTCAATTTACGGTCATTCAAAATCATTTTGTGGATTTTTTAAATGTTTTCGTCGTTCACAACCTCTTTTGGGTGTCCACTGCGTTCACAGTCTTCGGTGCTCATTTCACCACGTCTAAACTTAGCATACCAATCCTTGATGGTTGATTTTCCTGGGACAGTGTCCGGAAACTCAGCATCAAGCCAAGTTTTTGCTTCAACTGTATTTTTCGCTTCAAAAAGCAATATTTTATCACGCGAAATTCCTTATTATCCATATTTTTCACAATAACAAAAGTTGCTTTACTCAAAATGCTATAATTTACAAACTAATGATCCGACAGCTGTAAAATTTATACATGCATCTTTTGAGTGTTAGAACTAACTAAAAAATATATGGATTTAATTCTAGTATCGCCATCTATGTGTCAGGTCGGAGACTTTTCAATTGACCTGTTATATCAAAATTATTGCTCTGCTCTTATTTATTATGGTAAAATCGAAGAGTTAAAGAGACAGCTTAGCGATCTACTAACGATATAATAAACCAATCATGAGATAATCTCTTATCTATAAGATCAAACTCTGGTTGGTCTACAAATTGTATTATTTCATTTTATCTTAATGTATTTTTTCTTATATCATTTTTGTTGGAAAGTTTATCTCGGTGAAGGAGCATTGAGCAAAAATATTAATTATAAGTATCTTAATCAATATACATTGGTTTCAAGTAAGTAAACCCGTTCAAAATACAAACTAAATTTTAAAGGGTAAAAAAAATGTTCATGTAGTATAATCACATTTACCTTCAATGTTATTGTGCCATCGCCCAATTTGGACACATTTTGATTTTAAGTGTGTCAAAGTGAGAATGAAGATACATTATAATCAAATAATTATGATTATAATTAAGGCATAGATATGCTGATCGTATTCAATGAAATACATAGAAAAATGGCGTCATAAACAAACCATAGAAACAAACAATTGAGTTAGCCAATCAAAAGCCTTTGTAGGGAATTTCAAATGAACCAGTCAAAAATGTGGTCTCAGAGCCAGTTTTAGTTGGATCAAGCAAAACATTCCCTCCGTTTCGCTTATTTAAGTAAACGTCTATATAATCTATTCAAAGTTTGTTTAGTAATGCATCATGGATATTTGTGACATCGAAATATTACAATGTTGCCGAATTAACTTTGAGTTTTAGTTCAGTTTGACTTTGAAAGTCGCAATCAATTTGTGACCCTGAATATCTATTGTTTTCGGCACTTTCAAACAAAGTAATTTGATATGTAGCGCAGCAACTTAAAACTTATCATTAACTATAGTTTTTAGATATAGTATAATGTTAAAATAAATTATATTTGTTAACATTTTTGTACAATTATTTTATTTAGATTAGAATTTTTTTGTATGTCAAATCCTAACTGAATTAAAACTCAGAGTTGATGCATTGTAATGTTTTAAGGTCACAAATAACTAGGACGCATTACTAAAAAAACTTTGAATATAAAATATATTTAGTTTATGGGTAATATTTTCGTTATTTTTTGTTATATGTTTAAAAATAGATGTTTTAACATCGCTTTGTAAATTCTTGAAAACCACCCGTCAACTTTAGGTTTTAGGAGAATGTGCTGGGGTTAGAAGATTATTGATTAACTGTCTAATAATCTCTAGGCATCTCACTTAATGTCGAGGTCGAGCGATCGAAGCGAGCTGATGTGCCAGGAGCTGCAAACACCATCCCAACAAGTGTCAGTACCATCAAAGTATCGGTTCCCCAAAATACTTGGCTACCGGCGAGTGATCATTCAATAAAATGCCAATAAATAAGTCACCCAAGATGAAAAGCTGAATTTAAAGAGCTTTTCAAAGAAACCAAAAAAGGCCGAATCGCAATCTATTAATATGGAAACCAAAAACAAAGCAGAAAATACTTCAATGACAGAATCAACTCCAAACACCACCTTAACACGGGAATTGATATTAAAATCACAGACCACCCCCTTCGAAATGGAGATTTCAACGATAAAAACAATCATCAATGAATCACTTAAAGTCCAAATCAAACAACTCAATGATGAAATTATATGGAAGAACGGAAGGATAATAGCCCTCCAAGACCATAAAATAGTCAGAGATTGGCGCAGATTTTGTCTCTAATCAGTTACTTCGAACATGAACGAGATAATGGAGGTCTTCTCTTGTCAGTAAAATGCGTTGGAGTGATAAGCATCGATATTGTTAAATAGCGTGTTTCAGCTGCACTGAATATTAGTATGAACTTGGTAAAAAACAGTAAAATATCGCAAAAATAAAAAACAATATAGTCGTGGATTCACCGAACCGAAACCTTCCTCATATGAAACAGGTGATGAACCAAGATCGCCTTGAAATTTTAGTTCTATCAGTAATCAGATATATAAAATTTATAAAAGGACTGAGTATTTTTTTCGATATAAACATAATTTAATACAATTATATCACAGGAAACTCTTAGTTTGGAAAGTATCCATGGAAGACTTAGAGTGGAAAACTGGAGATATTCAGCTCTTTGAGGGAAAAACAACAAACTGGCGATGGCGAAACTACTAATCAACCAAAATTACTTTAACCCATGCCAACCCTAAATCACAAAAGAGGGAAAGAAAAAACCCACCGATAGTACTGCGGGACAAAACCAAATATATGGAAATCATCCGTATGTTTCAAAACATACGGTCGAATTCGGCAACATTATGATATGACCCGAGGGAATTACTCCGTCCCTTTTCTCTTTCTACCGCAAAACCGCCGACGACTAGAGACTGACAACCAAGGTCTTGAAGGAAAGGAAATCCAGGCCTACTGGAATTAATAACGGACGACCAAATCAGAGAAGTACTTCAGGAATAGGGATTCCATCCATCTCTCGTAAAGAGATGGCGCACAAAAGCAGGAAAAGCCATTCCACTCACTCAGGCCATACTGCCCAGAGACGAGCAACACATATTCAAAATTAATATCTGCTGGATCAGAGTGTAAAAATTGAATCCCGAAGGTGTCTTCTTGCAGAATGCAGCCGGCACAATGCTTCAACTGCCAGCTGTACGGCCGCTTCTTCAGAAATTGCCAAGCCCTATTAAAGTGATGAAATGCGCCGGTAGTCATGAGTCCAGATCCTGTAAAAAGGACTGAAAAACGTCATCCAAGTGTTCCTACTGCGAAAACGAGCACCTTGCCAGATTTATAGGGTACGAAAAAGACCATTGCCAGAGAGTTAAGGACCGAAACTTCAACAAATCCCTACACCAACTCCCCAGGCATCCACCTAGGAAAATCAAGGAGGAAAAAGATTAACCAGACTGCTAGCCCCATACGCAACGACAAGAGATTGCTGCTGCTGCTGCTCTCGCCCTACGAAAAATCCCACGACCATTTTCTCGTACCTCAAAATCCGACCTCTCAGGTAACAATTTCCAACAGGCCGGTTGCCAGGGCGGCGACGGTGAAACATATTACCGTGGGCTTAACTTCAGGTAGACTGTCCCATCGGAACCCTCCAGATATGCTCGCCCTACATTATCGCCATTCTCTTTTGTCCACCTTCCAATTTGAGGTAATTTTGGTATACAACGTTCATCTCACGCCATAGTCCTCTATATTGTCAAGACTTTTACATCTGGAAATCCACGACAATTAGAATTCTTCCAAAAATGCGAAACCTCCAACTGCTATGCACACGCTACTAAAATACCGCATAGGGCTTCACTTTTAGGAATCCATTTTTATAGTATATAAGTGTATTCTTAACTTTAGCTTAAGCAGATTAGTTTTATTTTAATTTGAGAAATACGTATTGATATATTAATCCCAGTACAACAGAACAGTACTTATAAATTAATTTGTAAATTAAAATTGCACTAAGCATATCTAATGTAATATCTAATTAATAAAGAAAATCTCATTTAATAGTACAAGTAATATTTTGGTTTAGGGCCTGGATTTCAAATCAAATCTGGGACTGATTAACAAGGCGAGCAAATTGTTACCACGGAACTATCATCAATTGGTAGAATCGTATATTTTTACAAGAATGTTTAAAGTTTCGTATGACGAGACAAAATATCATTAAACTTACGAAGGGTAGTGGGACCATTTCTGAATCTGCTCTACACTGCTGATATCCCAATAACAAACGATATAGTCATTAAGGCTAAATATATATATCTGCATAAGGAAAGTATATTACTTGGCGAAAGCCCGATTCTTCAAGCAGAATCAGCAAATTACCTGAACATCTGTTTCGATAGCAGTTTAAATTGGAAACATCACGATAGATTAAATACAGAGCAGAGAGCTCAAAATGAATGAACTGTACTGGTTAGTCGGAAGCTACGGCCAATTTGACCTAAAATTAAAGAGATTGGTTTATCACTCCATTATAAAGCCTATTTGAACTTATGGTGTTCAAATGCATTTTCAGTAAAAAAGAGAATTAACTTGTAATCGAACGATACCAAAATTCATCATTCATTCGATTAAATACCGGTGCTAATCGCTACGTAACCAGCAAGGAACTACACGATGACCTCGAAGTCAAATATATTTACGAATTTATCGAGGATTACGGCTTAAAACATGAAATAAAATTTCTAAATCACAGCAACATGAAAACAACACACGTACTGGACTGCACGCAGGATAACAGTAGTTGGATGCGAACCAAATTGGATAAGAACTGGCATGAATGATATATTTCAGCTCCAAAATTATTTATGGTCTGGAAATCGGTTACGAATATGCCACCAGTAATAACAGGTCAATTGAAAATCCTGAGCCTGACACATAACCAATATTTGGGTATGAGAAAGCTGAGTTCCGCGCGAGCTCACTTTTGACCAAAAATAACGACGAGTTGATGATTCGGAGCAGGGTTTGAAGATGATGAAGCGTAATAAACCCGAGTTTTTTCGTCGATATGTGACAAGGATGAAACATCCATCATTTCACTCTGAAGCTCAATCGACAGTCATCCGAGTGGACTGCACACCATGAACCCGCTTTAAAACGTGGAAAAACGCAACAGTCGGCTGGCAAGGTTATGGCGTCTGTATTTTGGGATACGCATGGAATAATTTTAGTTGACTACCTTGAAAAAGGAAGAACCATCAACAGCGACTATTACGTAGCGATATTGGGCCGTTTGAAGGACGATATAGCCAAAAAAACGAAGGAAAAGGAAGTGCTGCTTCAGTAAGACAATGCACCGTGTCACAAGTCAGTGAAAACGATCGCAAAAATCCATCCATCCACTATATTCTCCAGATCTGGCTCCCAGCGGCTATTTTCTGTTCTCAGATCTCAAAAGTATGCTCGCTGGCAATAAATGTTCGTCGAATGAAGAGGTACTACACAAATGGTATCGAAAAGTTAGGGGGTCGCTATAATCAGTGTATCACCCTTGAAGGGAATTATGTTGAATAAAAAATAATAATTTTGCCAAAAAAATGTGTTTTACTATGGTAGGTCGGGCACTTTTCAATTGACCTGTTATTTACTTGATGGATAACATATCAATCGCAGACTAAAGAGTACCATAACTTTCGTAAGAGTGCGAGAGTGAAACGTGAGTAAAATGAAAGAACAAAACTGTGAGTATAATAGTGAGTATTATTTCCGATATTACCCAAATTAGTTAAGCTTTATTACACAAATATTATTACATACTTATTCAGAGAAATAGTAATATGACTGTGAATACCTCCAAAAGACCGAAGCTGTTGTTCAGTCAGAACATGTGTTATTTACCGGAACAGATGATAATCCGAAGGAGTAATATCAGGAGAATATGACGGGTGAGGTAGGATTTCCAATTTTACCGTTAAAAGATACGTTTTAACTTCTAGAGCCACCTGCGAAAGGGCTTTGTCATGTAATAAGGTTATTTTGTATGCCTTCTTCATATATAGGTCTTTTTCTTTTAATATCCAGTTCAAGCTGTTAAGTTGAGTTCGCTAAGATGCTCCTGTAAACGTTAATAGAGAAAATTAACAGCATTAAATACGAAAATAAGTTTATGCTACAACATTCAGGTAAATTTGTAAATTCAGTAAATTATAGGAATGAAACATGTAATGTAAATGAGTGTATAAGGTGCTATGGCATAAGGGGATATCTATGTTAAATAATGTTCTATTTTAATTGTTACTCTTAATAGTTCCACAATCTGCCCAGAGGGTAATAATTATTTCTTATGCTTATCTTATATATACATGCCATGTAGAAAATCACTTCATTAAATAGTCTTCTGTACAAAATACTATGTTAATTAATTAGTCTTATTTTAAAGCTTATTCTAAAGTCTATATATATCCAATAATCAAATAGGATGGTGTTAGACATTTTAGTTTACGCACTTCACTGTCACTTCGCATATTTAGCAAATTAGCGAGTACAATGAGCGCACTGACACTCTTTCGAAGTACTTGACACAAACACGTCGAATTCGACTCGTTATTGGTTTTAGAGGAATATCGCGTTATATCACTTCATTTGTAATATAGTACGGAGCATCGACAATGACAGGGAACATCAGCGTAAAAGTTATATGACTGGATTTTGTTTTGTTGGCTTTTATACATCATCTTTTCAGCCACATTTGTATTTGGTTTAGGCGCGCTTGCAGGTTCATTGATGTATGGCTGGATCTTCATGATAAACTAAGACTGCCGTGTCGTCTGCGTATGTTGCCACAGTGGTTATTTTTGTTGTAGGTAGATCAGCTGTGTACAGAACATATAGAACTGGTATATAGTACACTATCTTGCAGTACTCCTGAATATATTGCGTGTAATTGGGTATGTTCATCGCCTTGTCTTACTGTAAAATGGCGATCTGTGAGATAAGATTTTAGTGTCTCATAATCCGGACGAGGAAAAAGTTTCTTTAATTTAACTTTATCAAAGGCCTGATATATGTCTAGGAACGCGGCTGAACAATATCTTTTGACGTTAATAAAATAAATAAATAACTATGGATTTACTCTTTTGTTAACCAGTCTATGCACTTGTTCAATTGTTCCGTGCTTATTGCGAAACCAAAATTAGTGTTCTGGAATGATTTTTATTTTATCTATTATACAATTGAGCTTTTTTATGTACAGTTATATTAATATTTTTTTCAAAGAAGTATAGATAGTTGTAAATGAGAGTTCGAACTTTGAAGGAGGGTATCGAGCTTTTGATCTGAGATTTCCATCCCCGGTCATCAAGTGAATTTTACGTGGAAAAGTAGGGTTAGAGTGAAGAAATATCGATATTATTACGAAAAAGTATCGATATTATTTGTTCGCCGATATATCGATATATTTTTTGGCCGATATCTATATCATATATTTATAATATATAATTTTACAGAGATGTATATATATATATATATTATATATATTCATTCTCGTCATTTCCCATTCACTTGTTAAAATCCTGGATTTGATGGAATACTGCAGTCCTCTTTTTAACGGTATAATTAAAGACATCGTGGGATATCTTTCACCAGATAACTTGGTGGTCATTATTTCAAGAGGCTTTAAAAGTTGAACACATTCTGTTAATATAGTAGTCCATTCGTCAACAAATAAAAACTGTGATGCTCTTCTTAACAGCCATGAAAATAAACAGTTGTGGAATATTAAAGTAGAGTTTTCCTATCAGAAAATGTATTTATTACAAATATTTAATATACTTTGTTCACCTTTTCATCGTTAATAAAGAAATTTAACAACTGTTACTGCAAAAACCTGTTCAAATCTTTTGAAATCGATGCAATTTCTGAAACCTTTGGAACTTAATTTTAGTTTTCAAGATTTTAGAAAAAAAGTTTTGACAAACAAAAGGCTTGGACAAAAATCGTGAAAGTTTATTAAAAAAGTCTTACCTATTATATCAGCCAAAAGTACTACCTATTGTGCCAGTCAAAAGTATCTTACTATTTATTATTTACAATTTTATTTTTCTACCCTCGAAAACAAACTTTCCAAAATGCTGCTATATTAATTTACAATATATAATAATTCACAAGCAAACAACGAAAAAAACATAAAACCACATATAATACATATAAATTTATATAAACATAAATTCGGCGCATTACTTTCAAGATCGCGGCTAGGAAGACACAGCCACATTGTTAAAAATCAGTCGAATGAACTAGTAGAACCGAAAATAGCGACTGAAAACAGTCACTAGTAAGAGCAGTCGAACCAAAAATAGCGACTGAAACACTCTATAGTAAAAAGTAGTCAATAACAAAATAGTCGATAGTGGATTTCAGTCGATTGTTCCCAACACTACTTAATACCTACCTAAACCTATTTATCTATTTAAAATATTATTTTAATTACTACTAACTGACTACTTTGAAGTTGGTGCCGAATCCAAACAGTTACATTAATCTAAATTTGTTTTGTTGGTAATTTAATTTTTTTACATATGTCATTTTGTGTTAAAGAGCTAAGTTTGATTATTTTTTAATTTTCAGTGAGTTCTTTATTAATTTTTTGAAGTCGGTTACATTTTTTTGTTAAAATTATTTTACTTTTCTCTTTTTAGTGTTTGTAAACAACAAAAAGTTACTGTACTTGCCGGGAATCGAACTCGCGACCTCCGTTTCCCCCTTCTCCCAACAGATTCTGATTTGGTTCCAATGGGACTACCTCGAAAGTACACTCTTTCGAATAAAAAAAGAATTTTGAAAATTGGCCCACAACTGACGGAGAAATCGGTTAATATAATAAAATTTTTTAAAAAAATGTATACAGCCGAACAATAAACCTCCTCCTTTATAAAGTCGGTTAAAAAATATTACATTTTTATTTGTTTTAATTTTCGTTCTCGTTTTAGTAACTAGAAATATACTACACCTACCGAAAACTCTTCTTTTTTGCCTGGCAAGCAATGAAACCGCGATGGATTCAAATTCGAAATTTCCATTTTTTTTATTGCATATAGGTTTAGCATTTCATTATATTCTAACTTTCTTAGCCTTTCAGGGTGTCGACTGCTATTAACATTAAAATCACTTTTTTAAATCGTTGAAACCATAACCAACAATTGGGATATGATGGAGCAACATCCACTACAAGTTTGTAAAAGTGATTGATGGGTTTAGACAGTAAATTTCTTCAAATCTAGTAATAAAAGCAATTAATGTCGAAAATCCGTCGAGATTTGAGCGTTCTTACACCGAGTAACTCAATAATACTGAATTAAAAACTCTTATTTTATGTAGAGAAATGTCAAATACATCAAATTTAATAGTTGTTTATATTAATAATTCCCCTTGATCGACACTAATCATTTGTTGGCTCGTTCAATTCGTTGCAGCCGCGATTCACTTCAATTAGAAATTATTGAATTTTATATCAAAAGTTTTTCAAATTTATCACTTGTAATTCGTGTGCAGCCCATGTTTTTAGTTCTAGCTACGCGTCTGATTGTTGCTCTATAAAAAGATACTAAAACCTATATGGACCTATACGGTTTTCAGTTATGGAAATGTTTTGCGAGAAGTAAAGTCAACATAATACTAAGTATTTCAGAATAAAGTTTTGAGAAGTATTGCGGATACTAACAGGTCAATTGAAAAGTCCCCGACCTGACACATAGATGGCACTACTAGAATTAATTCCATATGTTTTTTAGTTATCCCTAACCTTCAAAAGATGCCTGTATAAATTTGACTGCCATCCGATCATTAGTTTGTGAATTATAGCATTTTGAGTGAAGCAACTTTGGTTATCGTGAAAAAATGGATAAAAAGGAATTTCGCATGTTGATAAAATATTGCTTTTTGAAGAGAAAAAATACAGTTGAAGCAAAAACTTGCCTTGATGCCGAGTTTTCCGACACTGCCCCAGGAAAGTCAACCATCAAGGATTGGTACGCTAAGTTTAGACGTGCTGAAAAGAGCACCGAAGACGTGAATGCAGTGGACCCCCAAAAGAGGTTGTTATCGACGAAAACATTTAAAAAATCCGCAAAATGATTTTGAAAGACCATAAATTGAAATTGAATGAAATAGCAGACAGTTTAAAGATGTTAATTGAACGTGTACATTATATCATTCACGAATATTTGGGTATGAGAAGGCTCGGTGCAAAGTGGGTACCGCGCGAGCTCACTTTTGACCAAAAAATAAGACGAGTTGATGATTCGGAGCAGTGTTTGAAGGTTACTAATCGTAATAAACCCGACTATTTGCGTCGATGTGTGACAGTGGATGAAATATGGCTCCATCATTTAACTCCGAAATCCAATCGACAGTCATCCGAGTGAACTGCACACGGTGAACCTGCTCCAAAACGTGGGAAAACGCAACAGTCAGATGGCAAGTTTATGACGTCTATATTTTGTGATGCGCATGGAAGGATTTTCATTGACTACCTTGAAACAGGAAGGACCATCAACAGCGACTATTATATAGCGTTATTGGACCGTTTGAAGGACGAAACCGCCCAAAAACGGCCGCGTTCGAAGAAAAAGAAAGTTCTGCTTCACCAAAACAATGCACCGTGTCACAAGTCAGTGAAAACGATGGCAAAAACCATGAATTGGGCTTTGAATTGCTTCTTCAATCACCGTATTCTCCAGATATGGCCCCCAGGGACTATTTCCTGTTCTCAGATCTCAAAAGAATGCTCGCTGGGAAGAAATTTTCGTCAAATGAAGAGGTGATTGCCGGAACTGAGGCCTATTTTGAAGCCAACGACAAATCGTACTACCGAAAAGGTATAGAAATATTGGAGGGTCGCTATAATCAGTGTATCACCCTTAAAGGGAATTATGTTGAATAAAAAAAAATTTGCCAAAAATATGTGTTTTACTATAGTAGGCCGGGGACTTTTCAATTGATCTGTTATAGGAATAATTACTTATACTGAGACAACTTCGAAATGTAACTGTCATAGCGGAAATTCAGAGATTCGCTACAAGATATAAGGAAAGACTCCACTCCCATGTAAACATGGAAGTGGTACAACTCTTAGGCAACACTGAACTAGGACGCATATTTAAGAGAAGCAAATCGGGTGAGATTGAATGAATTTTAATTTTTTAGAAATTATGTAAGGTTCAATGGGCCTTCCTAGATAAGTACCTAATTTTAACTTATTGTAAAGATCAGTTATAAGTTAATAGGCAAAAACCAGTAATAATATATTAATAAAAAAAATATTCGGATATCTTATACATATTCTTACAATTTCAATATATATTATTTTTTGTATTAATAGTCAGGTCATTGCCAAAGCAATGCCGCAAGCGCTCATGTGTTGTTCAGATATATCCGAGGATTGGTCCACATGAGTGGTGTGCTTTTTTAACAGCAACATGTCATCATCTTTCGACTGTTGATATTGGCAGAAAATTAGTTCCGCAAAGTTCCGGTCGAATTAATTTCACAAACCGAAACAGTGCTGTGACCGCTTTAACCTTAGATCGTTTATATTGTCAGTCTTATCTTATTTGCGAGCAATTTTAAATGATACCAATTATTTTGCCTTTTTCTCATCTGAGAAGACTATTTAAAAAAATACGAAATATAATAAAAGTAAATTATAGTTATTCATGTGGGATGTTACGCTGAATTGAATATTTTACTGATATTTAATATTATTATCCTTTTTTACAGCTTTGAAGTTATGTTAATCGATGAGAATAGTGTTAAAGGTTTTGGTCTACTCGCTTCACTTCCATCATGCACGTTTAGCTGGCGCATTATTGCAGCATTACATTAGGGTGCATTAAGACTAGCTTTAGGAACTGTCGACTGAAAACAAACGAAACACTCGATAGTCGCAAAACAGTCGAAACAGTCGAGAGTCAAAAAACTACCGACTGAATATAGTAATTGCTTGCAGCAGTTAATTTTATATGTGCTTATTTTTTCTAATGGTAGTATAAGCGAGAGGGAGATGTACATATTCCTTCACGTACTAACTTTAAAAATGAAGAGGAAAAAAATAATTACGGAATACTATTAAGATGCAATTAATAATTTCATTTTAAACGAAGTACAATTCGTTTTATATTTGAATTTTCTGTGGATCTGTAAAAAGGAATGGAATAATTCCCCAAAAAGGTATTATCGTATTCTAATATGTTATTTAAATTATCTAATAATTTAAAATGATCGCACAATAACTAGTAGAAATTTTTTAAATAAAGTAAATGCTATGTTTATTATTGAACGGCAGTATTTTTTTAACAAAAATCGAGAGAGTAATCGATATATTACCTATTATTGCCATAAAAATAGTCAAAAGTATTTTAACTATTTATCATTCACAATTTTAATCTATTTACCCTATTACATTAACAATCTTGAAAAATATCGTTCCAAAATACAGCTATTTTAATATACAATATATTGTTATTTAAAAGCAAACTACCAAAAAATAATAAAACTATATATATATATATTACATATAAATCTATGTAAGCATAAATTGGATACATTTTTGTCAAGGTCGCCTGTAGTACGACAGAGCCAGAACGTTAAAAATCACTCGATTGAAACCAGTAGAACGAAAAATAGTAACTAAAGTACACGACTGAAACAGTCGATAGTAAATAGTAATAAAATCAGTCGGACAGAAAATAGCGACTGAAACAGTCGATAATAAAAACTGGTCAATTACTAAACAGTCGATAGTCGATTTCAGTTGATAGTTCCTAACACCAATTAAGACTCTTTCGAAATTCTAAGTAATATTCGTTCTGGAGGGATATCGAGCTGTATCACTTCGTCAGGAACATAGTTCGCAGCAACAACAATGTATTTTCTAATACTTATATTCGTAGAATAATAATATATTGATGGTGATCCCACAAAATCGCGACTAAATTATACGTTTCTGAACCACCAGAAAGCACGACATGAGGAATATTTATCTCACGAAATTTAAAAAAATATATTTTAATTCAATTTGCAGTCGACTAGTTGTTGCTGATTAACCTCAGTAATCTACAGCCTAAAATTTGTCTCTATAATAACTTAAATCTAGGTATATATTAAGGAGGACCCATCTGCCTTTATCTTAGTCTCTAGTGAAATAATGTTTATGTATTAACATTGATTTTTTCTATTAAAGGCAAATGGTTTAATGCTTTTGAGTCTGTGCCCTATTTTGGCGTTATCCAAGAGTTGTATTTCTTCAAAATTGACAGTAGAATGGAGTCTGTCCTCATGTCTCCTTACAATTATTTTGATTTCCTGGGTGACAGTCGGTATCCGAGCGTCTCGATGTAAGTAATCAGTCCTGTAGTATTTCGATGCACCTATAATACTTGTCAGGACTTTGTTTTGGAAAACTTGTATTGTGTTTATATAAATTTTCGTGGAACAACCTCATAATTGAATTCTATAGGTCCATCTAGGTTTCAATAGCAATTATCTACTAATAATATTATCTACTGATAATTGTGACTTTTTTCCAATTAACCAATACATTTTCCTATATTTTCACTCGAGTTCTTTCCTTTTATTTTTACATGTTCCTTCCATCGAAGTATTGTATCAAGAGTTGTTTCGATACTTAGAGGTGTTTCTGTATGGAGTGATATTAACATAATAATAACAATATATTTACTATTTAACACTTTTATAGTAAATAAAATAACTGAATACATAAAAAATGTAATTTAATTTTAATGATATAGATTTCAATTTCTTAAATTTCTATATTTACTTCGTTCCAAAAAAAAGTGGAAGTTGAAGTTTCTAAAGTGGACTGAATAACTTCTGCTATCCCAATATTTAAATACTTATTATTTCAATTTCAGTTAGGAATAGTAGGTTAAGCAATACTCTTCCACATTTAGATCTATAACCCTCCAGTCTGAAACATAAAGAACAAACCTTCCCATACTTATATAAGACCTCATAAAAGATGCCCTTAAGTTTATCATTGTTTAGATTTAAAAACCATTTCTAGGCTAGAGCAGGATCTTCTTTAAAATTAATCACGCTATTTTAACTTTCACATCATGAAACATAATATTATAATAATGACGTTTTAAAGACAAATTTAATACATGAATACATTAAAACGAGAAAAAATATTTAACCAAAGGTATCCTACAAAATTTTGAACCAAATCATGCAACTGAAAGCAATAAATTGTCAACTTTTTTTGCTTCCATGCTTCCGATTTTATGGTAGTGTAGGAATGTTCACCTGGGCGGTCGGAATGTGTGGCTGTCGATGCGATTGTTTGTCCGAACACTCACTACCATTTTGTGGAAGCAATTTGCACGGGAACTGACAACACTGGTTGAATTAAAACTTGTTTATTGCGATATTAGATGATACATGTGGTTGACGGGAGAATGGATAGGATATTAGGTTAGGTAAAGGAAGTACGATAGCACTGTGAAAGTGGTACTACTACAAGGGGGTCGAGAAAAGAAAAGAGACCCAGATGTTTTTTTTTCTTTCCATGATGACCAGCTAGAACCAAATGGTCCATTGCTGATTTCGCTTCGGGTTCGGGGTAATAGAGTTTTGCGGGCGACAGAGACCCTGGGTTACGACTGGGATTGCCGTAGTTGGTTTACTACCGGGGTTTGTGGTTGGGTAGAGATTTAATCAAGGTGTTGTCGTGTTCTAAGGTGCCTATGGAGATCCTTACACTGCGCGCGGACGTTTTTAGATTGGAACACTTGGAGTATTTCAAGTTGTCTCTCAGAGGCATACCTGTACCACACCTGTGCTCTGTAGAGACAGACTGGATGGACTACCATTTTATAGAGAGTCGCTTTCTGGGGGATTGGGAGATTACTTTTTCTGCAGAGGAGTGGAAATAGTAGGCTGTACACGCGATTGCCCTTGGAAATAGCATCCTGTATTTTGACTGACTATTGGAATCTGTGGTCGAATTGGAGACCGAGGTATGAAACTTTCTGGAGTCAGGGGAGAGGGACTTTATCAATTTGGAGGCGATATGCGCGGAACTCCTTCTTACGGTGGAACAGAATAGCCTGAGTTTTGTTCGGCTTTATCTGTAACCGCCAGAATTTGTACCACGCTATCGCTTGGTTAAGCTGGACTTGGAGTCTGATACGAATAGCGTCAGGACAATAACCGCTTGTGAAGAAAGCGGTATCATCTGCATAAAATGCTGTGTGGAAAAGTTTGTGGAGTGGGAAATCAGCCATATAAATGTTGAATAGGGCTGGGGCTAGTGCAGCACCTTGCAAGATATGAGAGGAGACTGACTAACCGATTCTCACTTGAAAGGATCTACCGTCTAAGTATAAATCTATCAGGGATATTAGGTCATTCGGTAGACCAAGCTGTTTCGCTTTGAATATTAGACCATACTTAATCGAAACAATCTTTGGAGACATCTAACAATATGGCTCCAGTTTTTCGACTTCTTCTTAATTCCTGGTGGATTGTTGCTGCGACCCGGGCAGCTTTATGGGCGCTTGAATGTTTGGCAGGGAAATCGAATTGTTCGTTCGGAATTATGTGGAATGCGGCTGCAAAGTTATTTAAAGCGTGTAATATCGATTTTGCGGTAAATTTGGAAAGTTAACTAATCAGGCCGATGGGCCTGGGGTCACATTGATTGGACTTGGTATCGTTTTTAGGAATGATAGCGACAAGCGCATGTTTCCAATTCTTTGGGAAATGTTTTAACCTCAGGATGGAGTTAATAATGTTAGCGAGTTCGGATAGTTGCTTGCTAGTGAGGTTTTTCAGATGGTTTGCTGTTTTACCATTTGAGCCCGGAGCTTTTTTAGAAGACAGACGTTTTATGGAGAGCTGAAGGTCTCTGGGTGAGACTATGCTCTTCAGAAAATCAACTGACTGGAAATCTCTCCTCTTTAGAGAGGGGATAGTGTCCCTTATGATGGATAATGTTTGTTGAGGTGGGCCAAGAGATGGATTGCATTTCATTTGATTCTCGAATGAATCAGCAAGGAGCATGGCTTTTTCCAGATTTGTAAAGGCGATATCCGTAGAGGAATCAGCCTTCAGAGGGAGGATTGCGTTCGAAAGAGCCTTCAGAGGGAGGATTGCGTTCGAAAGAGCCAGACGTCGTCGTGGTGGTCTTTTGTAGCCGGGAACCGCGTGGTACAAATCCACCAGCGTTACCAACCATTGAATTTGCTGTAGGTGAATGCATGGTGGTAGCAAAGGGTCGTAGCGGTCGCTACATCACTCCCGTCCTAGTGCAGCTGACGTAGAACGTACCTCTATGTGGTGTAGGTTCCGGAGTATACCAGCAATTACGCAATAGGGATCCCAACCTGAGTTAGGAGTTTTACAGGATTAGCTGCCATCAAAGTTGTAGCTGGACGTCGTTTGTTTTGGGGTATTCTGATTTGTTTGATGGTACCTATAAGTGTGGTGCCTTACATGTCCCATTTCGCGATGCAAGTGTGTTCATGTGTTGATGTTATGCATGATGGGCTTCTGTGGTTTTCGTCCATCAGGCTAGTCTCGTAGGATAAAGTCGACCATGTGATATTGATGGGTTACATTCCTCGTGCTATCCTTGCATGCACGTGTCAAGCACTTGTCGAGTGGCTTATGTTTAGCTGGTTTACCTGTTAGGTACTTCGATCACGTCGGTGTCACTAATTGTAGGAATCTTCGTCTGGTCTGTTGGAAGGTGTGGCTCCAAACACTCACTACTATTTTGTGGAAGCAATTTGCTAGGGAACTGAAAACACTGGTTGAATAAAAACTTGTTTATTGCGATATTAGATGAAACATGTAGTAGACGGGAGAATGGAGGGAATATTAAGTTTGTTAAAGGAAGTACGGTAGCGTTGTGGGAGTGTTAATATTACAAAGGGGTAGGGAAAAGAAAAGTGAGCGAGACGTCGTCGTGGTGGTCTTTTATAGCCGGAAACCACATGGTACAAATCCACCAGCGTCGCCAACCGTTGAACTTGCTGTAGGTGAATGCGTGGTGGCCTAAAGGGTCGTAGCTATCGCTACAGTAGTTTTGAAGCGGATTTAAACATGGCCATGAGGCATATCCCAATTAATTATCCATTCAAGTTTTAATTTATTATATAAAGTTATATTTATACTTTTATTATACTAGGCATGACCAAATGGATCTAAGAATTGATTTTAAGTAGACAATTAATAATAATCTTAAATCATAGATTAGATATTTTTATAGTTAAATATATATTTATATTGACAATATTATTATAAAATTGCTCACGAATTTTTTCAGGAGCAATTTTAAATAATAATAATTTTTAGGTTTTTTTTCTTTCCTCGGAATACTTTTCGATTTTACTAAAGTAATATATCTGTTAAAAATCTATTTAAGAAATACCAAATATCATAAAGGTAAATTATGGTTATTCATGTGGGTTGATATGTTAAATTGAATCTAACCAATATTTACATAAATTTGTTGGTATTCCACATGTAGGACCCATATTTATGGATATTTTACGAGCATTTTCTTATGATATACGGCTATTTCTGGTAGATAATGTGACAAAAGTATAAACACAACGTTATTATGTCTGTCAATCGTAATTTACATTTTTTTAAACGATTTGAAAATGGAACATTATATATATTACTGTGATAAAAAAATAGTAAGATTTAACTTAAATACTAAGAAATAAAACGTAAACGTTCAAAGTAATCCTTGTAGGTGAAGCACATTTGTCTGATTTTTTTGACCAGGCATTGGAGCGGTTATTGAAACAGATTTTTGAATTTATTTTATGATCTTCTTTAACTGAACCTCAACAAAACGGTGAGTGCATTTTTTGCGTTTAAGGAGTAGCTGAAAATATGATGGATTAAAGTAGGCAAATAGGACGTTTTCAATAAATTATATGAAAGAATATTTAACGAAATAGTCATATTCTAACAATAAAAAATAAAAATTGATAATCGAAATTGAACTTGTTCTTGAAAATATCCTTCGTAAATATCACTGCACTTTTTCATGCATTGGAATCAAGGATTAGTGCCGAAGATCATATGTTGAGCTTATGATTAAGTCGAGGAAAAGGAGGCTTAATCCATGTATCTTACCTTTTTACTCTTAGTTCTTGCTTCCTTCGTTTATTTTTATTTGTTTTATTGTGAAGTCATTTTGATATAACTTTATTTTTCCTTAGTTTTTTTTGTATTAAATTTTTATTGCTAAAATTAAATTTAATCACTGAATTCTTCCGGATGCATTTGCCATATCTGCAAAGCCTTTATTATTCATTCTTCCCTCATACATTTTAATCAAATGTTCATGCATATTCTGAAGTATTACACACATATCTATGCACACAAATCATACACACTCTACAATATATTTTTCTACAGTTATCCAGTATTAATTATACACTTACCTTTGGTTATTTTCTCTCTCATCTCTCATCATCCCTGGTAATTGCCAGCACTGATAATAATCCCACATCCAGAAAGTTTTATTCAGTTACTGTCACCTTCTGATTCACTATTCAAGTAAATAACTAAGCTGTTAATTTCTAGTCTTTCTAACACTTGTTCATGATTCGTTCGGATGGAGTTTATCCAAACCGAAGATCTTACTCTAGACAGTGATTCTTTTCACAGATCCAAATAGCTCTTGGTTGTATATTCTTCTCGAGTTACATGTCTATTCTGGTAATTCTGTGCCGCACCTCATATAAATTGAAATGGATTGAATATGTACTGATAGAGGGGAAGACTTAATACTCTGTAATAATTTCTAAAAGAGTAAATTATATAAAACGAAATTAAAAAATAACTGATGTATGTATATGGCGGTTAGATGACAATGCATCCACGAAAAGTTTATATTTGGTGTGGATTTCAGATAGATGGTACCATTCATTTGTGCGTTTTCTTATTTTCAGATATTTAAGACATTTCTCAAATTAATTGAAATTTGGTTTCTGCAGAATTATTGTAATATAACCATAACGCAATTAGAGAAGAACTGCACGATTACTTTATAATCAATTCGATCTACTAGTTATGAAAGAGTTCAGTATAAAACATGAGGGTTACTAAATCACAATAAAGTGGGAACAACTGGTATATCTCTAACTGAAATACAAAAAAACAATAGTATTAAATTAATTTGTAAATTAATATTGTACTGTTTGGAAGAAATGGTGTTTACATTTCATCAAATATTACGCATAATAAAAATAGAACCAAAGAAAGACACATAATCTATTGCAAATTATATGTAGTATAACACTATATTATATTCATTACTCAGTTGAAATTGTGTTGGGACTTTTCTTGCTTTATACATTAATTCGTTCTCTATTTTAAGTTACATATCTTCAGAAGAAAAACAGATAAGACTCAAATTTAAAGAATTGTACATGTTAAGTTATCCAATATTTCGTCTTAAAAAACATGAAAGAAGGCTACTATATCACAGCAGAATAAAAGTAATATATAAATAACCACTCGAACTTGTATATTGTACAGGTACAAAGTGGAGCAAAAGTCCTGCTACCATTTTGATTGCCTATAACTGTGCTCAAAGAAAAGATAAGTAAGTTTGGTTTTCATAAAAAGCTTATTTGGTCTTTACGTTTTTTTCGTTATCATTGAAAAATTATATCGGATAAATGGTGATCGCGATTCGCTGAAACTTTCGACTCTTTTTAAGGCATTTTTTATGACATCCTGCAACATCTGAGGCTAAATTTTTTCAATTTCGTCACGAATATTATATTTAAGATGATGAATTATTTGGGGCTTATAAACTTTTGATTTCAAAAAAAACCCATAAGGTAAAGTTTAGTGCTGTTAAATCCAGAGATATATGGCTGGCCGTGTTAAATCGCCACTTCGCGAAATTAGTTTTCGTGGAGAAACGCCATTCAATAATAGAATTATTGAGCAAGCTGTGTGTGCTGTGGCTGTGATATTGCTGAAACCACATGCCCTCTAGTCCTTGCTCTTCCATTTCGAGCACAAAAAATTTCGAATCATGTCTTGGTACCGTACATCAGTAACAGTAGCTGCAACACTTTGGGCATTTTGTAGATACAATGATGTTTTATGAATTAATTGAGGATCCTGTGTTCACCAAAACCGACTGTTCTATTTATTGACGTGACCACTGAGAAGAAAATGGGTTTCATCGCTCATTATCAATTTAGACAAAACATTTTCAATTTCACCAGACAGCCTTAGGATTGCATTACTGTATTCAACCTCGTTGATCGGGATCTCTCGGTAGCAATTTTTCGACTACTTAATTTTGTACGGGAATATATTCAAATCAGTTTTCAAAATTTGCCTTAAACACACCATTTGGCCAGATTTTGTCTTCCAGAACGAGGGCTGTCTGCTGTCGTACCGTACTGTCGAAAATTCGCATGTAAACGATAAATTGTGGTTTTGTGAGGCACCGGACGATTATGATATTTTTGACGCAATTTCTGAGAATTGGTAATAATGGAACGATTATTTTCAATAAACATTGTCACTATTTTTGCTGGTTCTTGTGGCATATTTTTATCCATAATAAAATTTGGACGTCTACACAACACAAGGGTTAAAGCGAAACTGAGCTACACGTCACATTAACAAGATGGTGCGCGCAATTCAAATGGTAGCGGGACTTTTGCCACATGTTATTTCGCAATGTTACTGAATGTAGCATGTCCAAATAGTATTCATTAAATTATAGGTACATCATTACTCGTTATAATTCCATTTAATTTTGTATTTTCCACTTATTTTGACAATATTACTGAACGCAGTATGTTATATCTTAAAATAGGAGTAAAATTGTACTCTTGTGCCCAAAGAGTCATTTCATTCTTAACCCAAAATATATATATCGACGGATTTTTTTTTGATTTTCTTATAGATTGTAACTGAATTCATGTGTCACCCATCTCCCAATCTTTTGGATTTTAAACAGTTTATAATCGTTTACAAAATGTGACTCGAATTACATTCAACTTTTCCGAAAATTGTGTTTGACTTTGTGTTTGGTCTTCATTCAATAACTCCTGAAATTCCGCATCTTCACACTTTTTCGGATTACCGGGACGTTCATTGTCTTGAACATTGAAGTAACCTCATTTGAACTGCCAAACTACGTTCTTATGGTACTCACCAACTCAGAAGTGCTCACCGTAAATCTCCACCAGCAAACGATGAGACTTTTCTTTTGAGGAAACACGAAAAATAATGCGTTTTTTGTCTGAATGTTAATTGTATAGTTTTGAGTTTGTTAGTTTGGTCTGTCATATTTTATAACAAAAAAATCATTTAGAATTCATATTATATTAATAACCGTAGAGATATGGATAATTTCATCATATTTTACCTTATATGCGATGCAGTATAATTATTGCACCAGCTAATGAAATAAATCTGCTAAATTTATAACGACAGTGAAAGCTGTTAACGGAAAATTATAGGTACTTTGTAACGGTCTGTATTACTTTGAGAATTCTTCGAAAAAGTCAGTAGGTAATCTCCTCCATCCGGTCATCAGTCTTTAACGCGTTTAACTTCATTATTTGTTTATGTTTATTTGTTGCTAAGTTTTTGTTATTAAAATGGATGAAAGTGTATATTTTTTAATAGATTAACTTCTCTATTTTATGGAAAATATTTCTAATCCTGATATTTAATAAAAGAATAAGGTTATTAATTATTATTAACTCTTTTAAATTCTATAAAATATTAATTTCTATTTTTATTAGGGTCCTTGCATGTACACTGATCACTATTTTACTTTAAAATGGCATTTATTGTAAATATATTCTAGAATATAAAAAATATACCGTATCGAAAGAAAAATGTTGGTTTGGCACCGACGCCATAAGCGATCCTTTTCCGCACTTTTCTCAGGTTTCCAAAACCGTTTACCAAACTGCATCAACCTGAATAAGGGGTAATCATGAGAATTAACAAAAGGCACTATATATGGTGAGTACGCTGGAAGCTTCCCATTCGAACTGCAGCAGTGAATATTTCACAAATTTTGTGACCGAATTCATGCAAGAAAATGACTTTAGCTTTGTTCCTCGTTACTGCTAACAATACGTTATTCAATTTGTTCAACTGATATCGGCAAATATTTATAGTAATAATTTCATCCGGATTTAGCAGCTACCTGGCCTATACAGTACATCTTGCTGATTTCGCCATATCCGTTAGCAAGTCGTTATGATTATTCTGCTTTGGTGTCGATATAGATGGTTCTCCTGGACTAAATAATAGGTCAATTGAAAAGTCCCCGGCCTACCATAGTAAAACACATTTTTTTGACAAAATTAGTTTTTATATTTAACATAATCCCTTTAAGGGTGATATACTGATTATAGCGACCCTCCAACTTTTCGATACTATTCTTGTAGTACGATTTGGCCTTTGCTTCAAAATAGGCATCAGTATTGGCGATCACCTCTTCATTCGACGAAAATTTCTTCCCAGCGAGCATAGTTTTGTGATCTGAGAACAGCAAGTAGTCGCTGGGGGCCGTGGCCATTCATGCATTTTTGCCATTGTATTCACTGACTTGTGACACGGTGCATTGTCTTGGTGAAGCAGCACTTTCTTATTCTTCAAATGCAATTCATTCATTCATTCAATTCAATTCAAATTTTTCGGCGATTTCGTCCATTAAACGTCCAATAAAGTTATGTAATAGTCGCTGTTGATGGTCCTTCTTTTTTCAAGGTAGTTAATGAAAAATATTCCATGCGCATCCCAAGATACATACGCCATCACCTTGCCAGCCGACTGTTGCGTTTTACCATGCTTTGGGGCGGGTTCATAGTATGCAGTCTACTCGGATGACTATCGATTGAACTTCGGAGTGACATGATGGAGCCATGTTTCATCCACTGTCACATATCGACGCAGAAACTCAGATTCATTACACTTGATGATCTTCAAACATTGTTTCGAATCATCAACTCGTCGTTGTTTTTGGTCAAAAGTGAGCTCGCGCGGCACCCAGTTTGCACAGAGCTTTCTCATACTCAAATATTCGTGAATGGTACACGTTCAGTTAATATATTTGGAGTGTCTGATATTTCATTCAATTTCAATTTATGGCTATTCAAAATAATTTTGCGAAATTTTTTAATGTTTTTGTCGGTAACAACCTCTTTTGGGCGTCCACTGCGTTCGCCGTCTTCGGTGCTCATTTCACCACGAGTAAACTTAGCATACCAATTCTTTATGGTTGATTTTCCTGCGGCAGTGTCCGGAAACTCGGCATCAAGCCAGGTTTTTGCTTCAACTGTATAACTGTATTTTTTTCCTTTAAAAAGCAATATTTTATCAATACGAGAAATTCCTGTTTATCAATTTTTTTTACAATAACAAAAGTCACTCAAAATGCTATAATTCACAAACTAATGATCCAACGGCTGTCAAATTTTTTATTCATGATTCTTTTGAGTGTTAGGGCTAACTAAAAAACACATGGATTTAATTCTAGTAGTGCCATCTATATGTCAGGCCGGGGACTTTTCAGTTCACCTGTTAAATGTTTATGTTATATAATATCGTAGTATATCCACTTTTCAGCGCTAGTCACAATACGCCACAAGAAAATTCTTTTCTTTTGCCTGGGAAACAACCACACTGCCACGTTGAAACGTTTCAAAATGGTATTTTCAATTACTTCGTGTGATAACCATTTTCCTTACTTCTAATAAGTCACGTCGCATGTGAGCACCTTGATTCGTTAACGGATAAGCAGCCCACAAGTTCTTTGAGAGACTGTCATCGACGCCGTTTTTTGTCGTTGGTATCGAAATCACCACTTTTAAATTCTTGCAACTAAAAACCGAAACCAAACCAAAAAGACTTTGATGGGCTGCGACAGCAGATTTAGACAAATCAAACAATAAAGTAATTAAGTCCCATTATTAATATTTATATACCTTAAATAATTCAATAATTCCTAGTGGAAAATTTTTATTTTTTGTTTAACAATTGTTTGCATTGATTCTTTGTATTCATTATAAATGCAGCGGTTAGTTTCGTAACTTTAATGAAATTATGCCTAAATATTTAAATTATAATTATTTTATTTATTATATACCAACGTCATTTTCATCAATAGATGTCGCTGATCGAAATACATGCAAGCATCCAATATGTTGACATATTTGGTGTTTTAATTTGGACGTCCACTTGGCGTCAAAGAAATCCGTTATCATTGTTCTATAGTTTCCCCTTAATGGTGCTAGCATAAACAACGTTGTTTCAGAAAATAAAATTATACTTACTGCCAGTAACGCTGCCATATTAATATTAGGAATAAACAGTATTAGTTATCCTCAAAGGCATTGCCACCTGGAATGGGTTGGAGTTTTTCCATTTATGGCAATTGCGATTGTTAACATAACCATTCATTTAAAAGTGTGTCACGTCACTAGAGATGCTTTTGTTATAAAATGGAGGTCTTGTTTTAAATGCCTTGATATTAGATTCACGAAAATTGAAAAAAAAAATATTTCAACTCCTCTGTAGAAACAGCAAACTCCCAATGTCCTAGACAGTGTCTCTGTACAAGATGCTAGTCCGTCCAATCTGCCTCTATAGATCACAGGTGTGATACTGGTGTTTCTCTGAGAAACAACTTGCACTACTTCAAGTGTTCCAGTCCAAACAACTTCGCGCGTTTCTTAATGCCCCATAGTGTATGAGGAACAGGAACACTCACCTCAAATTAGGCATCCCGTTCATGAAAACTTTCATGAACATGCTCAGTATAATGTTCTCCCTTGGCGCCTTAAATCACGAATACAACTTGCACACAACCGCAGTAGCTAAACCAACTACGACAATCCCAGTCGTATCCCACGATCACTGTTGCTTGCAAAATTTTCCTACCCCGAATTTGAAGCGACATCAGCAAAAGACCGTTTGGCTCTAGCCAGTCAATCTGGAATAGGAAAACAACAGGACTGTGTCGGATCCTCTTGCATACCTTCACACAACGAAGTATTATTCTTGGCCAATTTAGCGCTAATTAACCAACATTGAAAAAGGAGGAGGTGATTGGCTGTATATATTTTTTTGATGTAAGTTCGCCGATTTCAAAATACTTCTTTTATTCGAAAGAGTGCACTTTTGAGGTGGTCCCATTGAACACTAGTCAAGATCTCCTGAGAAAGGGCGGAAATCGAGGGAAATGCTCAAATTTTAAAGGCACGTACAAAGTTTTCACATATTTTTTATCTAAGATAATCAGATATTTGAATATAATGTTATTGCTGATATGATGTGACAGGAAATTAGAAGTCGTTCATTGTAGAAGCGATTCAGTTTGCTTTTTAAGCGCTAACTGTAGCATATAAGACTTCGTAGAAATATTGTAGACTACTATTGTGTAATGGTTAAAGCGTTTAGCTTCCGAACAGAGGTCGCGGATTCGATTCCCTTAGCGAAGGATAATTTTTTATTCTTCTAGCTTAGTTAGAACATTTGTCAAGTCGCCTATTTTCAATTATTGATTCTTTAATCCTAATTTTCATTCAACAAAAAAATTGAACCGACTTTGACCGATAGCCACACATTTTGACCGACTAGACGAACATTCCTACAATTGGTGACCCTGACGTCATCGAAATGCCTAACAGGTAAACCAGCTCAACATAAGCCACTTGACAGCTGCTACGTGCATGGAAGAATTGCACGAGGAATGGAACCCATCAACATCATATGGTCGAAGTTATCACACGTGACTAGTCTGATGGACGAAAACCACAGAAGCCCATCATGCATAACATCGATACATGAACACCCTTGCACCATGAAACGGGACATGTAAAGCACCAGACTGATAGGTACCCTCAAATAAATCGGAACGCCCCAAGACGAACGGCGTTCTGGTACAACTTCGATGGCAACTGATCCCGTAAAACTCCTCGCTCAGGTTGGGATCCCCATCTCATAAGCAGGCCGTAGGCGATTTATTGCGTAATTGCGGGTGCACTGCGGAATCTGCACCACATAGAGGTACATTCCCTGGCAGCTCCACTAGGAGGGGGGTGATATAGCGACCGCTACGATCCTTTAGGCCACCACGCATTCATCTACAGCAAGTTCAATGGTTGCTATGCGGTTCCCGGTTATAAAAGACCATCACGACGACGACTTTTCTTTTCTCTAGCTCCTTGTAACAGTACCACTTCCAGAGCGCTACCGTACTTCCTTTACCTAACCTAATATTCTGTCAATTCTCCCTTCGACCAGATGTATCAATTTAATTAGAAATAAACAAGTATTTTTTTAACCAATGTTTTCAATTTGCGTGCGAATTCCTTCCACAAAATAGTAGTAAGTGTTCGGAGAAACAATCGCATCGACAGCCACACATTCCAACCGACCACACGAACATTCCTACAGACTTAAAAAAATAAATAAGGAACTCATTAAAACTTAAAAGTATATTAAACGTATTTTATATTCTACTCTATACACACCATTTAGCTTAATACCTAAACCTCTCTATATCTATCTATCTATATACAATATTATATTAACTACTACTTACTGATCACTATTTTAAGTAGTTAAAATAATATTGTAAATAGATAAATAGGTTTAGCTAGGTATTAAGCTAATTTGTGTGTATATAGTAGAATATAAAATGCGTGTAGTATATAGGTGAAATAAAGTTTTTGTTTATTTTTATTTAGCTATTATAACGATTATTACGTATATATTTCCTTTTAAAATGTTTTTTTTTGTGTTAAGAATCTAAGTTTGATTACTTTTTGATTTTTAGTGAGTTCCTTAGTTATTTTTTGAAGTCAGTTCAATTTTTTTGTTAGAAATGTGTAATTTTTTTAATATACGTATTGTAGCAGCTTGTTTACAAGTTCAGTCGCCTTGAATTTGACCACGAAACGTTGGAAAATCGGTTTTGAAGTAAAAAATGCCCATTTTGTATTACATTACATTGAACTTTAATTACAAATCCTATACATAGCATCCGGTTTACATGAATTTTGCGATATTTATCCTTAAGCAAATAGTGGCCACCATTGAATTCGGGAAACTATCGTTAAAAGTAGCATTGATAGATTTTTTCATTTTGAATGAGATGGAGTTGTGAAAAAGGCAATTGCGCGAGAATATTTATAGTTTAGTTCTACGTAGCGTTCGAAATAATGCAAAGCTGTTAATAAAATGTAAGGTAATAAACATTTCTTGGTTCTGTTCAAATAACTAATGATGACTTATAGATAACGCTTTAATTTTACATCGATTATATTACACCTAATGAAATTTAGTCCTATGCAAACAATTCATTTTTTTTTCTCAATAATCTCCCTTGACTTTAATACACATGATCTAGCATATTATGTAATAATAGTGTCTAGCTCTGGAGAATCCCAAACGCTTTCGGTAAACTTCGGTAATTTCCGCTTAATTTTGCGACGTTGTCATTTACAAGCAATCGAGAGTTCGGATCTAATGATTTACATTTATTATTTTATTTATTATTTAATGATTTACAGCGGTCATTTTAATTCTGTCTCTGGCACCGGCAAGAGCTTTGCTTTGTTAGGTTTTGTTTGTAGTTTATTTGTTGTGCCGTTCATGTTTTGCTTTTATTTTGTATATATAATATACGGTAGATAAATCGTATATATTCAATTTTGATTTTTATTTTGCAAATTAGATTCAATTCTTTGCTATATTCATTATATTTTAGGTATAGTTGACCCTGCGAGTGTCTAAATACAGATAAATTTGACTCAATGCATATCAAAATTCAGCTCGTTGATCATATAGTCATTGCAAAACATTAAAATTGAACAAGTTCTTGATTCAATTCAAGTATAAAATGGAATATGTGTTAACATATATATTTAATTATATATAAATATATATAATAATTTTATTTATATATAATTAGCAAGATTTTTATAGACAATTTCAGCAGATGAAGAAAATGTAAATACAGGCAATATTATTATTTCGTTATCTTATAGAACATCATATTTTATATATATTTTCGTACAGTAAAACAACTCTAGACACAATTATACAAGAATTATATTTTGATGTATTTTTGTTTAGGTTCGTCCATCGATCGATGGACGAACATCAAGTGTTATAAGATTTCAGGTTCTGTTTTAATAATCATTTTTCAATATAATTATGTTCATCTTGGGATCAGTTAGGAGTAATAAATCTTGTGTTATTAATTTTTAAATCATGATAATTATTAATACGATTTTTAGATGTGTTACACGAATAGCAAAATGATTCTAAATTGTATGGAATTGTAGAGCCACCGTTCATTGCTGAAAGCCTTATTAATCAAACCTACCTTCGGAAGAATACATTTATAAAATATAAGAGATAGGTTCACAGTGTGTCTTTACTTACTAATTTTTTTTTAGAAAAATGCGAAACAGTCGAATAACTTGAGGTAAAAATTCACTGACGGATTTTGCTACTGGAAAGAAAAAGTTTTCTAAGAAAGAAAATGGAGATGAGTGTCTTTGAACAATCCAATCCAAAATGATGAGAACTCAAGCAATGTATTTAATTAATTTCACCAGCCGAATGGGACCATCTAGTAGAATATACTTTTGAATAATTGTAAATACATTTGTGTTTTTATAAACTGACAAATAAACTATATTTGTTATCTTACATATATGTTTTTTCTTTTTTGTTTTAAAATTAATTATATTTGTAATGGGCATTTCAAGTTGCATATATTATATTATAGAAGATGACACTTGCTTAAATTTGAACAGAGTTTCAAAGGGAACAAGATTAATTTGTGAATTCCAGGATATATTATATCTTATTCATTAAATATATGAATAATTTAGAAACATAAACTTCTGGTTTGTTATTGTATTGTTTGTATATTGATAAATTATTACATATTGTTTTATATACTATATGAATTTATTGGAAATTAAGAGCTATTACAAATTAATACACCAGAAAATAAATATTATCTGGAGTACATTCTAATTGATGATTAGATATACCAACATTTAAAAAGCATGGGTTAGTCAGAACACCATCAACATCCCAACCACAGTGGTGGAATATGAACACAAGCTCAAATTTTGTATTTGGTGAGATAGTTATGTATTACAAGCTACTAAAAATGATTAGAGACACTGTTAAGTTCTATTAAAATACTCAAATACATCATCGTTAAAAAATTTTTGATTCTAATATTCATACAATTTCAAGCATTCAAGCATTATGACTAAATCGATGAAGAAATAAAAAATGTGTTCATCAAAATCCTCAAAACCACATTACTTTACCAACATGGTATTCCTATGTTATCAGGGACGTTGCAAATATATAGAAATTGACGAACAATATTTGTAAATTGTACCAATTTTGTTCATAGCTTATTTAGCCTAGAGAAAAACAAAATAAGAATCGCTAATTTGATCCTACCAAAATTAGGTGAATACTAAAATTAGGTTTTATCTGTAAATCAATCGTTATCTCTGTTTATTTCATGTTGAGAATTTTTATTATTATGTGGTGTGATTGTACTATGGACAATTACAAACAACCGCAAACATAACTTTCATCCATTTTTTGTTGTTTTTGTATAATTTCATTATTTTTATAATATTTCATAAAATAAATCTATTTCAAGAACAAGCTGTTAAATAAAAGCTCTTAAGCGAAAAATTACATGTGCATTGTAACGGTTTGTGTTACTTTATTTTTATTTCCTTGAAAAATTCAGTAATTAATCTTCTTTATCAGGACAGACATCTGTGATTAACGCATATAACTTCCTTATACGTTTATGTCTATCTGTTGTTAACTTTTTATTACAGAAGCAAATGCAAATATATAATTATAATACATTTTAATATACCTCTACTTAACACCACAGGATCAGATACATTATATGTGATCAAAGTAATGTTAATTAATGTTAACATCAACATATCAGTAAAAATAAAAATGGATACGTGCTTAAATTAATGAAGTAATGGACTGTAAGTATTTTTCTTTGAGTCCAACAAGTAAAGTAAAACTTCCTGCCAATATTTTTTGAAACCTGGGAATTTAGAAAAAGAAATGTTTTGTTCATGCTACAAAAATGTTAAAAATAAAATTAATATTATTATAGCAAAGTTTTGAGATGAATACATATGATTACAAATATATCTAAGGCAATATAACCTAAGTTAATTTTCAGTTTTAACCAATTAAATAAATAGTGAATGAAAAGCTATAGTATTAATAAAAGTTAAGACACTTTTAGCAATATATATATATATATATATATATATATATATATATATATATATATATATATAAATATATATATATATATATAATTATATATATATATATATATATATATATAATATATAAGTATAAATAATATATATAATTTTTTAATAACAAAAGTCTCAATCTGAGTTAACAATTTTTTGGTATATTTTTTATTTTGCAGATAACTGCAGTTTCTGATAATAATATTTTCTGACATTTTTCCCGGCCTAGGACTAACCTTGAGAAAAATATCTTCAAGTTATATCTTAAATCAATTCTCGAAGCCCATTAAGCTCTTTTAGAAATTTATGGTGATTTTGTTTCAAATTCCAATTGTCGGTGACAAATAATGATGTACCTGATGTTCCACAAAAACTTTTATTGAATGAAAATTCAGCCCAAATTACGAAATATCTTTCAGACTGTTTAGTAGTTAATGTCCGAATTACTTTAAATGTTAGCCTAATATTTATTGACGTCAAATGGACAACATGGGCCTGTCAAGGGAAAAAATATAGTTGATGCAAAAACTTGGCTTGATGAAGACGGTGAACAAAGTGTAGGCCCAAAAGAGATTGTTATCGACGAAAACATCAAAATGAAAATGAAAAAAAAATCCACAAAATGATTTTGAATGACCGTAAATTGAAAATTAATGAAATAGCAGACACTCTAAAGATATCAACTGAACGTGTGCATCATATCATTGACGAATATTTGGGTATGAGAAAGCTCTGTACAAAGTGGATACTGCGCGAGCTCACTTTTGAAGAAAAAAAACAAAGATGAGTTGATGATTCGGAGCAGTGTTTGAAGATGATCAAACGTATTAAACTCGAGTTTTTGTGTCGATATGTGACAACGGATCAAACAAATGGCTCCATCATTTCACTCCGAAGTCCAATCGACAGTTATCTGAGTGGACTGCACACGATGAACCCGCTCCAAAGAGTGGGAAAATGCAACCGTCGGCTGGCAATGTTATGACGTCTGTATTTTAGAATACACATGGATTAATTTTCATTGACTACTTTGAAAAAGGAAGGACCATCAACAGCGACTATTACATAGCATTATTGGACCGTTTGAAGAACGAAATCACTGAAAAACGGTCGCATTTGGAGAAAAACGAAGTTATTCTTCACCAAAACAATGCACCGTATCACAATTCAGTGGAAACGATGGCAAAAATCCATGAATTGAGCTTCAAATTGCTTCCTCATCCACCGTATTCTCCAGATCTGGCCCCCAGCGACCATTTCCTGTTCACAGATCTCAAAAAAATTCTCGCTGGGAAGAACACCCTTGAAGGGAATTATGTTAAATAAAAAAATCTAATTTTGTTAAAAAAATTGTTTTATTATTTTAGGCTCGGGACTTTTCAATTAACCTGTTATATATATCATGTTTCCATGGAAATGGCCATACATGATCTCAGTAAATCCAGAGAATTATGGAACATATTGTAATGAATGTAAAATTATAATCTGAGTATTATTTCTCTTTTTTTAACATATGTAATCTTTTAATTTCTTTTGATAATATAATTGAAATTATATTTGTAAATGTTTTAGAACTGTTGTTATTTTGCTCCAGTGTACGGCTTCCGATTCTTCATCAAAAATAATTTGCTTATTGGTATTAAAATTCTCTTTAAAAAATTTGCGGCACATTGGCGATTGTTTGCAGTTTTATTTTAAGAAGATCTTGATGAATAAATTTCTTCATATATTACGGACATGCTAAATATAACTTAACTGAATATTAAATGTATCATTGCACATGAGTTTGAAGAACACAAGATCTGACAGTTTCGTTTGTTTGCGCAACTTTCAAGATAAGAATAACATTTGTTCAAAATTGGGGCACTCATCTTGGAAATATGGATAATCTATATATTAATACGCAAAGCCAAAACCTTCTTTTATTATTTACTAGTCAATCGTTCTTTTTTTAAATTACAGTTTGTAAGGAGATGGAGTGGATACATGGATGGTGATAGTATTAATACATTCACCGTTAGTTAATGTTCCAGTGCTAATCTTCAAAAGAAAGCTGTTAAAGTTTCATGATATTCCACTCATAAGTTTGTGAGTTAGTCTGCGAAGAGTGACACTAATTTTGTCAAAAGACTGGATTAAAAACAATTTCGTGTTTTCATTTCCTTCTTGATGGGAAAAACCGTTCAAGTAAAGCAATGAAATTGAATTGAAAAGTGCTATAAGGACTCCGAACCAACAGAAACAACAATAAAACGTCGGTTTGCTGACTTCAAACGTGGTTGTAGAGATACCGATGATGCAGAACGAAGTGGACGTCTAAATGAGAAGCCAACACCAGAAAACTTTTAAAAAATCCTCAAAATCGTTTTGAATGATCGAAAAGTGAAGTTAGCTAATATCGTAAAGATATCAAAAGAACGTGTTAGTTTTAATATATATTGCAGGAGTATTTCACTATGAGAAAGCTCTGTTCAAAGTGGGTGTCGCGATTGCTCACTGTTGAACAAAAACAAGAAGGTGTTGATGATTCTGAACACTGTTTGGCCATGTCTAAACGTAATAAACAGGAAAATTAGCATCGATATGTGACAATGGATAAAGCATGGATCCATCGCTTTACCCCGGAATCAAAAATATTTTCATTTGAGTGGACAGCAACTGGTGACAAGCTCATTTTGAGGCAAAATTATAAATCGTTTTACAAAAATGGTATTGAAATGTTAGAGCGACACTGGAATGATAGTGTGGCTCTTGATGGAGTTATCGAATTGAATCAAATAAAAAGTACACCATACCTATCAATCATATACCATATATTTCTTTGTCACCAACTCATGCGTTCTAAAAATACATATTCAGGTCAATAGTCAGGCAGGACATTGTCTGTCTGGTTGGTTTGTCTGGTTAGTAGTGTAAGTTTAAAATTTTTATTTTTTATATAATATAATTATATATAAATAATATTTAATAACAATAACAAAGCAAGCTGAACATCAGTGAATTGAAATACGAATTGTTTTAATATGCGGCATATTTACCGGATTTGTATCCATGATTTTAAAAAATTCTGTCATGATAAACGATTTGTATTAACGGGGTTATTTCAAAATTACCCAAATTAAGTTACAAAATCAATTATGTGAATTAAAAAAATTTTATAAAATATAATATTATTTATACACAACTAAAATAATTTAGATGGCGATTTTTTGAGATTTCAATGCTTGCACAGGTAAGCAGTAATATAATCATAAGCATCGAATAGCGAAACTCAACGTTGGCTCTGGAATAGACCACGTGACCGCTGAGCAATTCTATTCGTCCGTTTCGACGAGCTACTCTTTCTATCCTTGTCGAACGAGGGCCTATGAATCCTGTAGTGGGTGGAACTTCAGCCCTTCGTTATATAGCGTATTTGGGAGATTTCAGATGTGAAATCAAATAAATCGGTATTGGTTTAGTTCCCGGTTAAATTTTTTTTCAATAATATTTATTTATTTTATTATATAATTATTGAAACGTATTTAAAAAAGAAACATTTATTTTACTTTCTAATATTATTAATATTAGAAATATATCATTTAACTAAATAAATATAATTTGTATTCAACATTCTGTATCATCTTGCAGCATGCTAATATAGAAATAAAAGTATAATGAGATAAAAATATAAAGAATAAACAACAAACAACAAATAACAATTATGTAAACAACAACACTATATAATAATCATACAAGTAAATAAGCTACATGTATGTAGTTAACTGATTTATTAAATAATTCAATTTTAAATTATGATTATATTGGTTGAAAATATGATTATATTGGTAATTTTAACTTTATTAGTTTGTTGTTAGTATTGGTGGTGCGGATTCTAGGTCTTGACGCTTCTATATTTTTGTCATATTTTCTTTTTGCCAACTAGAGTTTATCTGGCCTTACTGCTAAACATGAGCTCCGAACCACGGTCCTCGGTATTAAAACTACCGACTTAGAGACCATCCCAGAAGACATCCGGTCTTACCCAGCCTGGTTACTGGCGCGACTGGGATCGTTATCCTTGTCGGATTTTGTATTTTTGCTATAAGAACAAACACAAACATTAATTCACGGTCATGCCCCAGCAGGATTCAAGTACACGACTATTGCAACAGTAGGAAGATCGTTCTGTTCCCTTGGTTACTAGATCAATCAAGCCGATCAATAACTAGGCTGGGTGTTTTAGGAAATTTATTCCACATTAGTCACTCCCTAGTTTGTAAGTTTTAAAAATTGCCAAATGAATTAATAATTAATTAATGCAATTAAAAATCATTTAAATATAGTTATTAATTAAATGATAAAATCAATACAGCTATAATGAAAAACAGATGTTTTTACGGTTGTGTACAGACGAGGATTAATTAAAAAGTAAGTCAGAATAATTAATTTTGCATTATTAAATAATCTTTGAAATAATTGAAAAGTATTTCTATAATTACTTTATTTTAGTATCATTAGCAAGAGAAAATTATGTAAATATTGTAATAAATATAAAAAAAATATTGGTACAAAGTAGGTAATAAGTATTTTCATAGTAATTAATTAACTGTCAATAACAACTTAATTCTTAAAATAATATTTCAAATAATTTATTTGCTGTTTTCAGAAGATAATCTTTTACTTAATATCCAGAATATCAAGTTAAATTTAGTGTAAAAATATTTATTTACATGAATTCAGAGGAAACGGGTTTTAGGAATAATTAAAAATGTTTTTGTTTAAATATTAAATCAAAGAAATTATTGGATGTTCTCAAATCTGTTAAAATGAGAGGTCGAAAGTGACACCTTTCAACAATGACACCGGAATGACATAAAATATCCTAAAATCCTCGGCTACACCCCCAAAGGAGTTTGTCCCTTTTTCGCAAACAAGGACGGCGCCTCTTTCCTATTGTCCCATGCCGTATCGGCCAGGAGGAGGGCCCTCGACTCTAAGAATCAAGAACCAGCTGCGCTAATAGCCCACTAGATTTTCCTTCGACATCGACAAAGGCCCCAACGCAGTCACTAAAAGAGCATTCGGTATCTCGGCCAGCCCGCGAACACTGATCGGAAAATCAAGGAGGCTGTTGCCGCGTTCGACGCGCTTGTCACTGGCGATTTGTTAAAATTTTTTTTTTCGCAAATACCAGTTGTGGTAAAGTCGTTTTTCGCGTTTGTTTATATTTTTCCCGTATCGATTATATATTGTCAAGGGGAATGTCTGTTTTTTTTTATTGTAAATAAATGAGCTTTTTGTGATGTATATGTTTGTGATGCGATTTGTGTGTAACGGAATTGATATACGACCATAAAATTGTAAGTAAACACTAATTTTGTATTCTGTAAATTATTAAGCAATTTCTTAATGCGTTAAAAGAGAATAACCTAAATTAATTAAATTATGTATCAATAGATAATATAATAACTAAAACGGTATTATTTTATTAGATATTTTAAAGAATAAGTGCTTTATTAAATTTTGATTACATTTTGTTAAAAATACTATTAAATTAAACCGACTGGTTGTTGATCATTACACTTTATTGATCCGTGTAATAGCTCATTAAATTTTGTTTTTACAAAATATTGTTTTGATAAGGCTCTTAATTAATTGCGAACTATGAAATCATTATATCCTTGATATTTTGATAAACTAAACTATAGCTTAGACGTTTATTATTTCAGGCGCTTGTCTTTACATCTTACCAAAAATTTTACATAATAAATTTTGTTATAAAAGCAAACAGTCTACTAAGAAAAATTAGATCATTCGGTTCAAATAGTTGCGTAATCGGCTTAATTAATTCTATGAATTCTTATAGTTGTGCTGAAATTTAAATAGAAATAAATGGTTACAATCTGCGGCGGCTGCACTTTTAAAACTGATTCCGATTCGTGACGATCCTGTGGTAACAGTATATGATGATGAGTAGTGAATAATGTATTGACTCTTGTGTTTTTTCGCGAATGTAAATATAATCGATTTTCAGGTAAACTTTATTTTACAATATGATTCAATATAAACATAAATACATCCTATTCATTATTTCTAACAACCTATAGTGTTAAACGTTTTAATTAAAATTATTAGAGATAGTTGGTGCTTGATTTAGAAAAATTAATTTTAAATTTTTATTTAAAAATATGTTAGATCATATAATACATCTTTTAATATCAATACTGTTAAATATATTGGTTAAAACTATTCCGAAATTATCTAACATGCGTGCCAAATTCGTAATCAGCGAATCTTAGACGCCAATATTCATATACACTGACCAATATATTATCAAATGTGTCGATTTTATATTTTTAATTTTTTTTCTTGCAAGTTTTTTTTATATTGTTTTTCAAATCCATTTCTATGGTTTCTATGGCCCAAACTTAAGGTCAGTTTGATTGATTTAATCCCGCATATATTTTAACTGTACTAGTGCAAAAGGTTTTTGTCTTTTCAAATTCATGGTAAAACTGGAAGGACCTTTTTATATTTTAAAGTCTCCTTTTTACCAACGAGAGTTTATCTGGATTCGACCTACGGTTTAACGTGGACTCCGAACCACGGTCCTCAGCATTGAGCCTACCAATTGGCGAGTGACCAACTTAGAAGATCATCCCAGAAGACATCCGGTTTTTACTCAGCCTGGTTACTGGCATGACTGGGGTCATTATCCTTGTCGGATTTTATACTCTTGTGTAGGACAATCACAAATATTAAACAATCGCAAACATAAATTTGCGATCATTCCCTAGCAGGATTCGAACCCACGACTGTCGCAACAATAGGTGGACCGTCCTGTCGCCTTTACTACTGCGCCAACGAAGCCGGCACTGGAAGGATTGTGCAATCCCATAGTTGCACACCGTAGATACATAAAGGGTTTCAATGCAATTAAAGCAATTTATTGTTTACTTGAAGTTTAGATTATCGTCCAAGCGACCGCCTCAGTTTTTTGAGTCTCATGTAAAGTCCTGCTTGTTTCTTTTTAACATGTTAATAACTTGAGCTTGACATTCAGTGCCATGCCTATTTAGAATGTATTATAAAATATCTAATTTCTTATGCTTCCATGGAATTAATTTGGTGTCAATTATATTTTATAATATTTGAATTGTAATTCGTTTATATTTCTAATACTTAATAATGTAACATTTTTGATGGTTGTTTTCGTCAAAATTATTGGTGATAATTAAAAATCCGTGTCAGATTCGTAACGAGCGATTACTAGCAGCCAACGTTCATGTACACTCACCAATCTTTTATGTAATGTGTCGATTTTAAAGTTCGGAATTTGCATTTAAATTTAATTTTCAAATATAAATATATTTTTTTCATAGATAATCGTTCATATTTTTGAAAAATATTAGTAACTAAAACAAAAATTAAAATAACTGCATTTACTTAATATTATATAATAGAAATTCGTTATAATGTTCAAGTAGTAAAAATTATATGTTCGAGATTGATGAGACGAAAAACACAAGCATATTTTTGGTTGGCCTTCTTTTATTTATTTATTTTTATTAAATAATATCTCAGTGATATTAATAAAAATTACAACTTGACCAATATTTGTTCAATTAATGATATTATACATAAAAACTAATTCGATTGTCCCATTAAAATCTCTGTTGGTCCCATCTAATTGTTTATATTAATATGAATGTGTAAATCGCAGTGGATAAGGCGACATGACGGTGCATTACTGTTGCGATAGTCGCGGGTTCGAATCCTGCTGGAGCCTAGATGTACTTTATGTTTGTGTTTGTAATTGTAAATGTCTTTATAGGTAACTGTGATGGTCTAAGTCTCCAAGTTGGTCGCTGGCCAGTCGGTAGGCTTGATGCCGTGGAGCGTGGTTCGGAGCCCACGTTAAACTGTAGGTCCAGTCCAGACAAACCCTCGTTTGAGTCATCTTGTACGATCCGCACCAGCGAGACGTTGGGCTATCTTAACATTGACCTGGAGAAAAAGTGAAAAGTGAAATAGTTCATGATGTTGACCAAGTTTTTAATGGTCTGGTTAATGGTGTGCGTTTCCAAATTTCTATGCAGATCACAGTCTCAGAAATAGTACAAGGCAGTAACAGCACTTGTCATAAACTTATTCTGAAATCGCTTATTTATGTCCAGATAGTTTTTTTTAATTTTATATTTCTTCTTATACTTCTTATTCGGCACTATTTTATTGTATGTTGACAGACTAAAATTCTTCTCAAATAACCAATAGATTCTTGTAAATTTATTATCCAGTTCCCCTTTTGTCTTCTCAATATGAGCCTTCCATAGCAATTTCGTATCCAATGTCAATCCTTAATATTTTGCTGTGATTTAATCTTATTCTTTCTTTATTGTTCCAACTGTTAATTTTATTTAATTTCGTTTACAATTTCATTGCTGCTTCCTCGTAACCTTTACCTTTAGCCATTATCATATATTATTCATACCCAATATCGCCAGCAAAAGTAGCTATGTACAGAAATATACAAACAGCATATTACAACTATACAACTAAAACAAACATATTACAACTATGTGTAAACTCAGGAGCTATACAGAAACTCGGGAATATCATCGGTGTATATTAAGTAAATGACCGGTCCCAATAACTGACCTGCGACACTCCAGCTTTTATTTATGAATTAGCAACCTCATGTCGGTCTTTTTTCGTCCGATTTCGCTCTTTTCAATTGGTTGTTTTTTGAACATAAAAACCACTTCGAAGGTCTTATTTTGAGTTAACTCACTGCATCCAGTAAGAAAGAAAGGGGTTATTATAAGGAGACAAAAGAAATTTGAATAAATATTTGAATGAATATATAAACTACTGGCATCCGATTTGAAAAGTCTTATTATATTTTGATTGTAGCAGTTTAACTTTGTTGATTTCTAAAATATTTCTATTAGATTTGATTTAGTTAAAACCTAAAACATTTCTTAAATTTAGAAATAATGGAGATGGAAAATATTTATTTAAGAATAAAGTTTTGAGCTGCCAGTTGCATTTAAAATAGTTGATATTCTTCGCGGAATGGATTCTTAGAGTGTCTGAGTAATTCTCAACGGAATGTTGTTCCATTTTTGTTTAAAAACATCCCTCAATCGCTTTAAAGACTTTGGATATGGAAATCTTGTCCTCACTATTGCGGTTCAAATGTTTTAATTTTGTTAAGGTCTGGCCGGGGAAGATGAATGAACATTTTTGGCTAGGTGCATTTTCATCTTGGAATATGGTAATATTTGGAAGCAATATACTACTTTTAATCAATTTCTTTCGAAACTTAACGTTGGCTTCCGTTATAAAGGGTTTCGCAATCGCTGCTCTTCCATGAATGTTGGCTTTGTGGAGCCCTCGTCGTTTTGGTTTTTGCAATTTGTAGGTGTTAAGTACTTCTGCTATCACTTTTGCGGCAGTAGTTTTATGTTGTCTGGCCACAGCCAGCTAACTTTGGCTTTTTCCCATTATTCTTCCTCACCGATAATCTTTTACTATGTTTTGTGTCATTACCGTGGATACTGTCACTCTTGAAATGTTAAACAAACTAGCTCGTTCGTCAGTTCTTGTGCTAAAATAGCAGGAACGATTTGCCCTCTATCGAAGTCTTGGATAACACACATTTTACAAATCCTTGTTTTAACAGTCGTAGAAAAAAGCAACTAGACATGTAAACTGAGTAATTATATGCAATAAGAACTATTATGTAATTACAGCAAATTACCTGTAAGGAGTTCATATTATTTCGTCTATTCCTGTATATAGCAGTATATCTTATCTTATTTATACATCGACTGATTTAATTTAAATATATTAATACTAGATGTATATTTGGACAAGCTCTGTAAGTCTTCTACATCGCATTTCTTGTCTTGTTTGTTACTCCTGAAGATTTTATATATTTCGTGATATTGACAAGTCTCCCGTAAGATAACTCATTCAGCTTATCATTATTATTTAGATAATAATATCAACATCATTTATGTTATTGCATATCAATTTTCAAGTTATTTCATTCGTGAATTTTTATCCGCGACTTTGTTTAAATAATTTTGCTTTTAAAGTAAAATCTGTTATTGATGAAATGAGTGAATAATGTTACTGATAAAAGCAAAAAAAAACATAACTTAAGAAAACTATAAAATTTGTTGAAATTTTGACTGTATTTTTAAAACTGTATATGTTACGTTTTATGGTATTTGGAGTAGTATATTCAATAGTAACTCATTTAAAATATTTTAACAAAAATGGGGATAAAAGGACCAACTCAACAGCGTTTCTATGGGTCATAACTTTTAAAGTGATTTATGGTATTGATGGCCTTATCTTGGATTTTCAGTAACGAGCTGCATCTTTTTTTTTGTAATTTTTGAGGCGCTATCTTCTAAAGTGACAATTTAAAAGTGAAGCGGCCATCACAAATGATGACAAATCACCTGCCCCCGATAGAAATTACAATCTAGCCGGGGGTAATTCATAAGGTGTTGTCAAAGGAATCATGTTTTTACCGAGCTGTCGATTTATTTATGAATAGTGGTTACTATCGTTGAGTTATTTTAAACTGGACTTATAAATACCAGAATTTATGCAACGAGCAGAGATTAAGAGCTTTTCCATTATTAATAAATCAAACCAGTACCGTTAGAGATCCAGTTCGTTACGAAGGAAAATAAGAAAGTCGCCAGTAGTTAACAAAAGTGATAAATTGTAATTATGTTTCTTATTTATTCTCCTTTTAAACGACTGAGTAAAACTACTAAAACCATGTCGTTTATAGTAATATTCTGTGAATGATAACATTTTTACTAAATGCGCGTGTATAAATTATTTGATTAGAATTAAGGTACTTATTATAATTGAGTTGTTAATTCAAGCTTTCAAGTATTGCAAATATCATTTGCCAAATACCATAATCTGATTAAATCGAGAATGATAAATAAATAAATAAAATAATAATAAGGAATATGAACTGAATTTCAGAAATGACAAACGAAACAATTTATAATTCTGGGTATATCTGGGTGAATAAATTAAGGTAGGTCATGTAAAAAGGCCAAGGAAAACTATAAGATAGGTAATCCCTACCGACAAAGACAAAATATATGGCATTTTAGAAGCAATTATATGAAAAAAATTAATAAATGCTACAGGATTAGAGTATACCATAATTGTATGTATGTTTTAAATATTTATTCAACACGATAAGATTTATTGAATATAGTCAGGGTCTGCTTTCTTATTAAAGAAGTCGTAACTTATATGTAACTATAAAATCTGACACCAAATAATCATGTTAAACATGTCTTCGCAAGAAGGTATCTGATAATTTTTTACTAATCATTCAATTCATAGGCTTGGTGAGCTGAATATTAGTCCATATATAGGTATGTTTAAATGATAGGCATTCAATAATGCAATCATAAAAGGTAGTTATATTATGTATGATAAAAAAAAGTCATATTACCCATGGGAGCATTGATATAGAATTGACGCTCATATCATATCATCAAAAATATATTATTCTTACAGAATATAAGGGTTTTCAGAAAAAGAACTTTTTCCAATTGATCTCGTCAAACCGTCAGTATTGTATAACGTTAGCAAATAGTAAGTAAACAAATTGTGACTTGTGTGGTTCAGTACAATTTAGATAAAACGGTCAAATTCTCAGGAAAGCCAGAAATTGACGAAGTTAGTACAGAACAACATATAGTATATATATATAGTATATATATAGTATATATATAGTATATATATATAGTATATATATAGTATATATATAGTATATATATATAGTATATATATAGTATATATATAGTATATATATATATATATATATATATATATATATATATATATATATATATTCTAATGTATTTTCGCCGATTTCACCGTCAACAGTGGGTTGATTATTAAAATTATTTTTTTATTGGAAAGGGTGAACTTCCGAGGTGGTCCCATTTGAATCAAAAGAGAATCTGTTGGGGGGAAGGGGGGAATCGAGGGAAACGCCCATATTTCAAAGGCACGTAGAAAGTGTTCACATATTTTTTATCTAAAATAATCAGATATTTGGGTATAATGTTATTGGTGAGCTGATGTGATAGAAAATCGGAAGTCGTTTAGTGCAAAAGCCATTCAGTTTGCTTTTTAAGTACTAACCGCAACTGTGTAATGGTTAAAGCGTTTGGCTCCCAAACAGAGAACGCGGATTCGACTCCCGGCAGAGAAAATAAGTGTTTGTTGTTGTTTAGTTAGAACATTCGTCAAATCACCTAGGCTAGGAAGCGGACCCCGGGGCCTGAAGCGTTCCTTGTTTTCAATCATTGTGTCTTTATTCTTATTTTTCCTCATACGGGCTGCACCTTTACTTAGTCTACCCATTGTAATATTAAATAAAATAATTGCGTAAATATCTAACACTAACAATATTTTTAACAAAAAAATTGAAACGACCTCAAAAAATAGATTAGGAACTGACTAAAAATTAAAAAAATAATTTTTAACACAAAAGAAAAACATTTTAAAATAATATACAAACTATTTAGCTTAACATCTGCCTAAACTTATTTACCTATTTACAATATTATTTTAACTACTACCAATTGATAAGTTTGAAGTCAGCGCCGAGCACAAGATCTACAAAAATGGTTATATAATTTAGTGATATTTACAAAAAATTAAATTACTAACAAAACAAATCTAAATTAAGCCGGCTTAGTGGTGCAGTGGTAAAGGCGATGGGACGGTCCTTCTACTGTTGCGCTAGCCGCAGGTTCGAATCTTGCTGGAACAAGGAAAATGATCCCAGTCACGCCAGTAACCAGGCTGGGTAAAACCGGATGTCTTCTGGGATGATTTCTAAAGTTGGTCATTCGCCAGTCGGTAGGCTTAATGCTGAGGACCGTGGTTCGGAGCCCACGTTAAACTTTAGGCCCAGTCCAGATAAACCCACAGTTGGTAAAAGGATACTATAACATATATATAAAAAAAATCTAAATTAATATATGTTTGGGTTTTCGGTTCAGTTTTTTTGATTAAAAATATTTTATATTAAATAATTTACTAATATCAGTCTCAGTATGAAAATAAATTAATTGCTATAAATTTATTAATTCGATATTAGATAAATGCAAACTTTTTATTATTGTTGATTAATGTCATCATGCCAATTGCCCAAATTTGTGTTAGGTTAGTCGGTTAGGTATTTTTGGTAATTTGCCAAATTCTTAAACTAAAAGCATTATTTCACATATATTTTACGATTATCATTTCACAATAGAGTGTTCGATTTCTTACTCGATTTATAATAAATAATTATCACAAAACTATTAATTCTAATATAAATCTATCTATTGTATCTAAATTATTGAATTTCTATTTGAATTGTTAGTCCTTATTATATTCATGTCAAAAGCTCCTTCTAATACTAATATGTAAAAATAGACTTAGAATTAATAACTCCTTTACTATCTACATTTCCAAAATTATTTCATACCTTTGAAAGTAATGGCCTTTATATGACATTAATTTTTTTCAAGCTTCGAAACATTTGTTAAATTCCATTTCTAAATAATCATCATCAATCCATAGCCGGCTTTGAGGGTGAGTGTGTACTTCTCACACAATACTGTTGGTGTTGCAGGATTTTGGTTGATGTTTTTTACTCTGCTGTTTGCTGTAACTTCCATCTAAAAGATCGATTTAGCCACAGAAATCTGTCAGGAATTCTTTCACATTTCATTCATTCACATACATGGTGAAACCATTGTAATATATGTCTTTGAATTTGTTCTTCAATCGTAATACGATCTCGGAGAGCAAGACGTAGAATTTGCTTTAGACATCGAATTTGAAAGGTCTGAAGCTTACAGATGTCAGGTTGTAATAGTGTCTAAGTATGGGAGCTATACAGAAGGATTGGAACAATAAGTGTTCGAAAGAGGCGAATTTTAGTTTTAAATGTAAAATTTCTTTTCGTTCATACGCACTATTTTAGAGAAGCAAATGCTTTGGCAGCTTGACCGATTCGATTTGTTATTTCAGCGTCGATTTCTGGAATAGCCTTTAACATATTCACTCTAGTTGACGGCAGAATCTTTTACTGGTGTCATTAGTCCGGAAACTGTATTTACCGTCAATAAAAGAGTGGTCAACATATGCCGATATTTAACAAATAGTAATAGTAAACGTATTAAAGCCTTCAAAGCGTTTTTTTGAATTGAGGAAATAACCGCAGGCCCGAAGTAGCCAAATCAAGTAAATACGGTTGCTGACCTTTCTGACTGTTCCATGCGTATGACCTGAGTAATACTTTTTGTCGACAGCTTGGACGCACAAAATGATGATCGTAATATAATGTTTGCTATTTTAATAATATACAGAAACAAACAAAGTAAAATATTCCGATTATAAAATTCCAATAAAAAATAACCAGATTTTTGGCGGTTGAAAATGTTTGCTATTATTATGTTGAGTATTATATAAACGATCTAATTTTAACTATTGGCAATTCTCCATTATATCAGATTTTTCATATTTTATAGATTTTTATGTGAATATCAATAATATTATTTATTCTTGCCATTGAAATGTAATATGTTGCAATTAGTTCGTAGTGTTTTACAAAAAATGACGTAGGTAAAGTAACATTCCGTTGTTATCTACAAGAATCTATTTTCCACACATATATTATAAGGTGTGCATTTTAGTACAGTTCATTTGGCAAAATACTAAATACGAAAGATTTTTACTTTATCAAATATGTTGAGTGTGTGTTTTTAGGTGATAGTTTATTTATGCGATTGGTGTAGAAGTCAATTTGTACGAAAGTAAACATATCGAAAGTTGTTAAGCATTTTATAAGAAGTGATATTAAAATTCGTACTTCAATAATTAATTAAATCACTGGAAGTTGAGCGATAAACAGTAGACGAATACTTAAACGCGTAAGGAATGATAAATAAAAAGAAAATGATTTCCACACCAATTAAGTCGCTCTTTTAATTGTAAAGTTCAGCTTCAAAATGATGAAAAGGAACGAATTACTACCTGCTCCAATAAGTCCAAAAGATTGACAGAAAAACTAGTTGCGAGCGATTTACAATACTTTTTTAAATTCATCTTAATGCCGGCTTGGTTGGGGCTATGGTAAAGGCGACAGGACGGTCCACCTACTATTGTGATAGTCGCGGGTTCGAATCCTGCTGGGGCATGGTCGTAAATGTATGTTTGTGATTGTTTAATATTTATGATTGTCCTAAATAAGAGTGTAAAATCCGATAAGGAAAATGATCCTAGTCACACCAGTAACCAGGCTGGGTAAGACCGGATGTCTTCCGGGATGATTTCCAACTTGGTCACTCGCCAGTCGGTAGGCTTAATGCTGAGAACCGTAGTTCGGAGCCCACGTTAAACTGTAGGCCCAGTCCAGATAAACCTTCGTTGGTAAAAGGAAACTTTAAAATACATAAAACATTCATCTTACTACATTATTTTTTTAATTGAAATAATGAGACGATTTAATGATAACACTTAATATAGTTTATCAATCTCATTACATCTCGTTTTTTATTCTATTAAAATCAACAGATTCATTCGCTTAATATCATCCTGGATATCTGATGTTTAAATATCTTTCCTATTTACGTTAACAAATCATCTAATTTTAAGGCAGAATTTCATAGAACAATGAATAATGTTAATATGTTCCTCAAGTAACTAATGAACCCGAATTAATATAATATATAAGGAAACTGAAACCTAACAGTCGATAGTTGTTGGTTTTATTCTTCCTGGTTATACTTAAATTGAAATAAGTATTTTCTAAATTATTAACACACTGTTGTTAGTTTTTTCTGACTAACATAATTTTGGTTTTTACAATAACTTAATACTTCATACTTATGAGATGTGAAGGAATTAAAATAAAAGAAATGTTTATTTTGCTTCAAAAATTATTTTGTTTCACGGAACGACTTGTTGAACCGTGATATAAAACAACACTGAGAGTTTAAATCCTTCCTAAAAAAAGCGGTCAAAGAAATGCATATTGTTATTGTTCCGTCCAAACGGAACCTTTTAGAAGTACTAAAATTATTTATGAGCATCGTCTCTACTTTTTTCCGCCAGTTTGCCTTGGATAACCTTCTGAATAGTATTATTTTTACCAAAATTTCAGTCGTATATGCTGCATGGAATGGTTCCTCCAAATTTGGGTTGATACCTAAATTGGTCTGCGTCTGAGAAATTGAGTTACTGTAATTCGCGAGGTGTATGGTCACCTAAGGGGTGCAACTGCAAGCTTCCGTTCAAATTCTAGCAGATTAAGTTAGTCCACAGCAACTTCAGTCTGCCGTTGATTGCCCTACAACCTAAACTGTGATGCTTATGCGGGAATCCCTGAGTTAAGAGCGTTTTTAGAAGCTTATGTATTTCCTAAATGGAACAGTTTAGGGCAAGGGATCTTTCAGTGTCTTGAAACCATTTTTTTACTTTATAGCTTCAGCTGCGATACTTCTACTTAAACTTCATTTAACTAAACTGAGAATGCTTCAAAAAACTGCGGAATGATTGCCAATCAAACATCAATTTGTCATCTTTTTTTGGTAATTAATTTAATTTTTTTGGTAATTACTGTAACTCCGGTTAATTGAAATTATTCAAAAGAAAGCCTCATGATCTCTCTGGAATTCTACCGACTGTGCCAGTTATAAATTGTAAATGATTTAAACGACATCTTTAATTTTATTTTAAAAACTGTTTTATTTCGCAGAAAAAAATAGTCACAGCTGTATCAGTCGAGCGATATAACATATCTAGTAGAACCCATTGGGTAGTAATAATGTCCATGTATTAATTAATACTTTTGTTCTTTTTTTTGCTTTTTCTGTTAAATACAATTCGTCGCATTACAATATCAAATCGTGTGATCCTTTGAAGTTTGTCTTCTGCTGGAGTTTAAATAAATATAATTAAAAAGTATTGTTTTCCTTTATAACTTATTCTGATTGTAATATATTTGATAATATCGTAATTAAATGTCGCTCTATATTTCAGAATATATGAAATGTTGCCGTTCTCAGATTAAGAAGACTTCTGAATATATCTATTTGGTGAATGTGGAAAATCAAGAAACGGTGCCCCAGGTGTATAAGCCACCTCCTGGTGGCGATAGCTATATTGGTGGCGATGGCTAGGCTAGTGAATGGTGTGGAAATTAGGGACTTTTACCAAATAAATGTGCTGTCGGATGGTGAAATAGAAAAGAGAATTTTCTACAAGGGAGTTTCCGCAAAGGAGACAAGCGTTGCGAAAGGGTAAGTTTAAATTACAACAATCCATTGTTTAAGTTAATTAGTTCAGTATTATGTAGGTTTCTGTTATTCAGTAACTGATTTACATTACGTTGAGAAACTTGTTAAATTATTATGTTAACCAAACATAACACCACGATTTTTGATGAGAAACAATTTAATAGTATGTGATTTAATCGATTTACTAGGATGTAAGTCTAAAAAAAATGGAAACAAATATTATTTCGCTTAATTTCAATATATTTATTCCAACAATCCTTGCAAAATGCGTGAAAAATATTTTTCTACGGTAGCAATAATTTCTTTCTTTAACATAGTTTTATTAGTTGTGAGAATAACATACAAATTGAATGTTGAAACAATTTGTGCTTTGCCTCGCGAATAATTTTAGAGTTGTGTGGATAGATTTGTTACTTTAATGGATAATCATCTTTGGTTCCACTTTGTTTAAAATGTCGTAATATTGTTCTAATTATATAGTTTTTTAACGCGCGAAAAGCCTGGCAATCATCACTTATAAGCCTTTGTTTCTTTGCTTGGTAGCACGATTACGGTAGAATACCCAAGTTTCATCCACAGTGACGAAACAAAGCACAAAATCCATCTTGTTATTTCTAAAATGCTTCTAATATTTCTGTTAGAGCAGATATGAAGACTGGTATATGTTTTTATTGTATTTTTGGTGAATGTAACCTTCGGTGTATAAAACATTTCTGTATTTTTGAGATTCCGTGGATTGGTCTGTAAGTTGATTTTTATACGAATAAGTGCTCAGATGAACACACTGTTTATTATTATATTTTTTATAACATCTTTATTAGATACGCTTAGTACAATCTTAATTATTATTATTATTACAATTAATTTATTACTACTTTTCCTATGTGCTTGGATTAATTAACAAGCAAGACGAGTGCGAGAAAATACATCAGTATGTATTCCTCAATTATAAAATTATAATTATTTATTAATTATTAACTTATAGCTATAGTTTACACTAATAATACACACTAAATGTTCACACAAGTTCGTATGGTTTTGTTCCTTTCAATCTCCTGACATCCTGTGCGTTGTCCAGCAGTTGTATTGCTTCTACGTTAGAATGATTTAGTAATCTTCTTTCGTGTTTCAAGGCGAAATCCTGCACAACTTCGCAAATCCATTTGATTTCCAGGTCATCGTGCAGTTCTTCATTGGTTACATAGCGATAGGCATTGGTAATCAATTCAAGAATCTTGTTTTGACAGCGCTGTATGACTAACTGATTTGAATTTTTAGTGCAACCCCATATTTGCACCCTATAGGTCCAAATTGGCTTTATAATTGTATTATAGATCAACCTCTTTGATTTTAGATCAAGTTGAGAGTATCTTCCGACTAACCAGTATAGTTGTTTTATTTTGGTTCTAATGTGTTTTGCTTTTTGTCTAACGTGATGCTTCCAATTTAATCTACCGTCAAGATGGATTTCAAGGTATTTTGCTGATTCTGCTTGAGCAATCGGGCATCCATTGAGTGATATAATTAAGTTTTTATTATTTCGCCTTAATGCAAAATTAACGTGGAGAGACACTGTTTATGAAGTAGCAGACTGACCTAATATACTTACCATTTAGGTATGAATTTACATACAATTTAATTACCTTTAAGTATTATAGGTATTGTAAATAAAAAAATAATTCACGGATCAGCATTTATATATTGTTCAAGAACTTTTGATTTGATTTGCAGCAGTTGATTATGTTTTGATATATTTTTTTTTTGTTTAAATAATTCCTTTCAACTCAGGTGAGTCTCAAATATGGAGTTATTTAAATACAAACATTTGTGTACAAATGGTGTAGAATTTTTCGAATATTATTATAGCTTACATTTTATTTCCCATTAAATCTAATTGATTGAATTTAGATAGAAATAATTGTCGAGATATGATAATAATAAAAACAGTTTGAGCATATTCTAAATGCAATTTTTATTTAGTTATAAAAAATTCGGGTGAGTTGAACTAAGAAATTACTTGCTTGCTTTGAGTAATAAAGCCTCTTAGGTGATCGAGTGTGATCGACTTATAATACCAAATTATCGAACTAAAATATATTAGATTATTATTTCTTGAATATGGATAAAGCTTCAACCTATATCGTCTAGAGATATTAATAGACTTAAGAGTGGTCTAAATCCAGTACCTCGACATCGAAGTGGGTCAAGGCCGAAATTCGGTAAAGAAAGTTCTAAAATTCAAATGAAAATGTATGCATGAAATACTTGTCAATTAGTAAAATAGTATATGCATTATTATCATATCAGGGACGCGCTTTCCGTATGGATCAGGTTGTGAAGCTTTATTATAACAAACATAACACCAAAGCATATGTATCAGTATCAGTGATGACATTTTATTATCTTCCATTTATCAATTTTACTAAATAAAACAAAGCACAAACAAAGAGAAATAACAAATCATTACCATCAAAAAAATTAATTGCTTGTAAAGGTTTGAACAACCTGAATGCCTTTTTAAAGGAATATCGTTCAGTTGAAGGGTTTAGTAATATACTTATAAGTAAGATGCCATGGAATTAGCATTTTGATAAAAATACATACATCCATATATATTTTATACATATTTTATACAATTATATATTTATACACATATATATTTTAAAACGACGAGGTTACAAATTCTACGAAAGTGAAAATCAGCCAATGGAAAATCCAGAATTAAAATTACTTTCTCATGTGTTAATGATAAATTTGAGCTATTATCATCTGATTCCGATGGTTTTAAGTGTTTGTGTAATTTTGAGGATTTTGGGAAGTATTCTAATCAAGATTTCCTGCAAAATTGTGATGGAATTGTGGCATTGTCGGTAGTACAAATATTAAATTACATTATGATAAATAATATAATTCATTTATTCCCAAACACTAATAATATATTATGTATATTATAAACTACAGCAATTTCTGGAGCTACAACTGAGAGATCATTCTCTAAATTAATTACGGATTATCAAAGATGTAGAAAAGGCAAGGAGCGGTTAGAAAATTTTGCCATCATCTCTCTAGTGTCCTTGACTTTTTAAAGTAGATATTGAAAATTTACTTTGAATTTGCCAAAAATAAAGTTAGAAAAGTATTATTTCTAAAAGGTCTTTTTCCGCCCGTCTATTTTTAACCGACATCAAAAAAGGAGGAGGTTCTCTGTTCGGTTGTATATTTTTTTAATGTATGCTTGCCGATTTCTCCGTCAATTATGGACCAATTTACAAAATTCCTTTTTCACTCGAAATATTCCACTTCCAAGGTGGTCCTATTGGAACCAAGTCAGGATCTGTTGGGGGGAAAGGAGGTAAATCGAGGGGAACCTCCAAATTTCAAGGGCATGTACAAAGTTTTCACATTTTTTTATCTAAATATATCATGTTATTGCTGACATGATGTGACGGAATATCGGAAGTAGTTCAGTGTAAAAGTTATTCAGTTTGCCTTTTAAGCTCTAACCATAACATATGAGAAGTCGTAGAAATATTGCAAACAACTGCTTCTATAGTGCAATGGTTAGAGCGTTCAGTTCTTTCACGGAGGTCACGGGCTTGATTCCCGAGGGGGGCAACAACTTTTTGTTGTTCTAGTTTGGTTAGAATATTTATCAAATCAACTAGACTAGGTAGCGGACCCCGCGGCCTGAAGCGTTCTTTATTTTAAATCATTGATTCTTTATTCCTATTTTTCCTCATATGGCTGCACCTTTAATTGGCCTACCCATTGTAATACCTAATAAAATAACTGCGTAATTTATTGAGTAAATATTTAATACTAAATAGAGAAAAATAAAATATTTTTAACAAAAAAATTGAACCGCTTAAGTAAAAATAATCAAACTTATAGTTTTATCACAATTTTATCACAAAAATAGCGTTTTAAAATAAAATATGTACGTAATAATCATTGTAATGGCTAAATAAAAATAAAGAAAAACTTTATTTAATCTATCTACTACACATATTCTATATTCTACTATATACACATAATTTAGCTTAATACCTATCTAAACCTATTTATATATTAACAATATTATTTTAACTACTAAAAACTGATCCGTTTGAATTTGGTACCGAGTCCAAACAATACAAAAATAGTAATTTCTAATAAAATAATAATAACAAGTTCTTTAATTATTTTTGAAGTCAATTTGAGTCATTTATTTTTAGTTCAATTTTTTTGTTAATAATATTTTTATTCGACCTTTTATGTTATTTTTAATAATTTCAAATCGATATTAATAACTTTAAAGCTCTTCTTTTGTTACTGTACAATATAAATTTTAATAGTACTACTTTTTTTTGAATAATATTATTGTTATTTTTTCGAATCATGTAATAAGTCAAAGGACTAACGAGGACTCTACTAAATAATAAGCATCGTAAAAGTTAACAAGTGTTAACCGCTTAAACATTCGCCCTACTTGCCTGATTTAACTTTCTCTGACTGGTTCTTCTTGCGATTCAAGAGATGTCTGCTTCGCAAAAGATTCTTTCAGATTTTTAGAACCGGGAAATATTCGATAGCAAATATGCATTTTTATTATTAATGTGTTTCGATAAGTAGTTAAACCGTAAAATAGTATTCTCATATTTAACAAAGCCTTGAACAACTTGACAATTTTTAATAATATTATATGTCATGACGGATGGTTGCCCGATTTTGTTTTTGATGAAATATGGATAGTTCGCTAACTTAACGTTGTCATCATTATTCGTCTGCCCTAAGCTGAGTTCAAGTGCGAAACAAAGGGCGGTGTAGGTCTTCGGCAAGCTAAAGCTCTGGAAAGCTCTTGTGGTGAGCGGTGAGCACTCTCTCCCCACTCCTCTCAGCCATCTAGTCGACGACCACTTGTACAGACGTCGGCTCGCACGGGGTTTATCTAAATCCGTTTAATGTCTTGATTGAGAGCGAAAGTTATGGCTATTTACAGTCGGAATGAGTGAGGCTGGGGGCGATATATTGCTAAATTACTTAATTTTTTTTAATAATGAATAGCAATATTTTATAGTTCTCTTGATTTGGTGAATGCTCTAAAATATCTTTTTATTTATAATATATTTTGTACTTCAATTTTTGGGCAAATATTATGTAATTTACATACATTTTTAATATAATATTTGGTTATCTTGTTACACAACAATTTAAATGTTTTTTTGTTTCTTTAAAATTGTATTACATGTATTAATGTTTATGCGATTAATTTCTTTGAATTTCATTGAAGTCAGTTTTGAAATGTATAGGCATGATATAAATATAAATGTTAACGAATGAGCTTTGTCGTACTGTTATACATTGGTCATACTATAGGTGTAACTTGGGCTATGGACGGTCCTCGGTGTTAACCTATTGATAGGCGAGTCAGCCAAACAGGGATAAATCCAGAAGACATCCGGTCTTACCCTGGTTAATGGCGTGACTGAGATGATTTTCCTTGTCAGATTTTACACCCTTGCCTAGACAATTACAATTAGAGGTAATCAAAAACATAAATGTACAAATATGTCCCGCAGGATTCGATTCCGCGATTATCGTAGCAGTTGGAGGATCTTCTTAATCACTGAAGGCATTAAGTACGTTGGATAGCTAGATTAAACTTTCTATCAATACTCAATAGTTGAATTTCCTATCACAAGTAGGATATAACAATTGTTTTATGTCATTTATACCAAATCCATATGCTTTTATAAACATATTATATTTTTAAATATTCCTTCTAATATTACTTAAATATCAGAGTATATAAAAGTATATAAAAACTAGTATATAAAAGCAGTAAACAATTTTTTTCATCTTCTTTTAGGTATCTGCTTTGATATAATGGATTTATGACTTTTTTTTTGTTGAAGTTTTGAGTTGTAGAATTTGAATTCAGGTTTAGCTCCAATTTTTTAAATTCTTTTTAAATTATCTGAATCGGTTCAAAGCCACGTCCGAAGAAGTAATATTGTGTGAAAGGACGCATTATCGTGATGAAAAAATATAATACATACCTTTTCGTAACTCGTAAAGGAGCCACGATAATCAAATCATATTATCTGATCATTTTAACATTTTAATACAGAGTGGTGTGTTATATGATGATAAACATCAAAATTTGTTAATCAAAGTGTTACTTTCTGGGTTGCATGAGCCTTTTATAAATAACCCAAAAATTATAATCATAAAACAATCATGTCTTGAATTTACAAAATAAGTCATATTTATAGACCTCATACGTCGGTTGATATTTATATTTCTGGATATTTGAAATGCGCGGGAATAGTCATTGGATTATTGGGTACCAAATCAGGACTGTAATGTATGGTATATGTTGGTCATTCAAAAATACCATTATTTGACATGAGTTTGCATTGTCTTGATGGAGAATCATTTGCCTCTTCGTCAACTTTTTTCGAATTATTCCAAAGACTTCTTGCAAATAAGTGGTCGTATATCATTAAGAATTGATTGTCCTATTATGTTAAAACCAGTGTTGCTACGTGACTAGTAATGTCGAAGAAACAGATAACTATTTGTGTTGATGTATCTCATCCACAAACAACTATTATTGGACTTGGCTCGTCTTCAATACTGCCAATTACTGTTTTATTTCCAGGTCTTAGGAATATCTGATTCGTCATTTGTAGATATTGTAGATGTTATACATAGCCTTTGATGGATTTTGAAGATACCAACATTTTAAATGATTTTTTTGATTGAACATTTTACACTAAATATGTTTAATGAAGTCTTAACACAAATTATTTTACTACTATTATTATGCTGTACTTGCATCAATAGACACGCAAGACGAATATGGGATAAATGCATCAGCATGTCAGTTTGTTTTAGCAGTGTTCAATTACTAGCCTGTTTTAGAGTAACAGCATATATGTATCCATAAATCCAAATAAGCTTTATGTCTGAATTATAAACTGATCTCTTTGATTTTAAGTTAAGTTATACAAAGGAAAATTTTCTGACTAACCAGTACAATTCTTTAATTTTGAATCTGATTTTCTCCCTTTTTTATACAACCTGAAGTTGGATTTTTCAGCATTTGTCGGATATGAAATTCAACGCAAACAAATCTTTTTAAAGGAAAATATGATAATGCAATATCTTATTGGGGCTTATCATATTAATACCCAAGTAAATTTGAATCTCTTCTTCAATTCTTTATAATATCAGGTATAATATCGAATTGTTTTGAAACAATAATCGATTCTGGATTTCACCTTCATGGAATTCGGCCTAGAGCGAGTATCAGTCAAGATTGAATTATACCAGATTTTTAAAGTACTGCTGGACGTAAGTTTGTTTAGTTCAGTTGAAATTTGTTCCCTAAGTTAATTTATCAAATCAGTTTATGTTGATTGTTTTTATGTCAAACAATGCCAATTTAGTTTTAATTGAAAATGTCGGGTGGCTGCTGACAACAGTTAATGATGCCAAGGCCGGAAATATAAGCCGCAATCCTCGTAATAATTTTATCTACATGATATACTGGATATTTGATTATTTCATAATTTGATAATTTTATATTTTTGAAGCATAATCTATAACGCACAATTACTTTAATATTAATATCATCTAATTGTTAAATCCGCACAAAGTATTCATAAAGACAGTCTTTGTGTCGACTATCACTGGCCTTTGACATAAAACCAGTGACCCTGCTAATGCACTATAAAATGACCCCGAATATTTTGTCTGATATCATAAAGAATGTCACACAGACAGAATTTTCTAATTACTTTCACACTTCGTAAGCGACCCGTTCTCGAAACCACTGTATATTATGCGGTTTTGTTATGTTTTTCGAGAAATAGCGGGGCAGACGGGAAGCCAGAAGCATTAGGCCAACTTATGTTGCGATTGATGGTCTATTTTATTGCGGTATTTGTAACGAGGGTCCTTTAGGTTAACTATAAAAAAGGTTGCAAAGGCATAAAGGACTCTCGGACCGAAGCACTTCTGAAGATTTCCCATTCAGAAGAATTAAGGGCATTATATTTCTCGGTTGAAGGATGTCTTCCTAAGCGAAGAGTTAAACACAAGGGGAAACAAAACTTGGTTATTGATTATTATATTTCTGGGATTGGAATAGTTTTGTTTCTGACTGAATGATTCTTATTTAGTTAGTTCTTATTGTTATAAATTAATTTTGATATTTACAATACACTGTTAAAGGAATTGTTTAGATTTATGAAACATTTGTTTTGGTTTAATTTGAATTTGATAAAATTTGAGTTACCCCATTATATAGAGTTATTCAGTTTGTACAGTTCATGTTGATTATATAAACATTGCGGTTTTCGACATGAATAATCAATAGTTGATTGTAAGGTAAATGAGGAGACAGAACCAAATTAATAGCTCGTTTTTAAAAATTGGTTCCATTTTCCGAAAAATTCAATGAAATCAGTGTTTTATTATTCGTGACTATTAACGGCGATTTATCCAATTAAAAGTATAACTCGGAATTGAACAGTGGTTGAACTAAGTCTTGTGCGCAGCATTTTAAAATTATTTTCATGTTGCTGCTTCATCAGGCATTAAATATTTTGTAATTTTTGCGCCAGATATTAGTTTTCGAATATCAGGACCGACAAATATATATCTTTAATTGCTCACTGGTGATGAAGACAAAGTTCTTCAAAAAAGAAAAGTATACATTTTCACTAACTGACTACTAGTACATACAAGGCCTGTTAGTATTTACTACAGTAAAACCAAAGTTGGATACATTTATCATGATTTTTTGCACATTAACCGAGCATAACATCTACAAATGTAGAAAAAAATACTTTTAAGTTTGCAACGTTCTCTTTGCATTTTGATACGAAGCACAATCACAGCATAGAATCAAGTTCCAAGTAATGTTCAATGCAACGTCGTCAGCTGATATTCAGCCATTATAAGTGGGTAGTGCTGCCACGGTACACGAAAACCGGAACCAATATTGACACATGGATTGAAGATTGAGTTCAGAACATCAAATAACGTTAAGAATCGTTCTCATCTGCTCGGGTTCAAAAGTTGACCCGAATTTGTAAGCTAGTGTTATGGAATACACAAAATTATATATTCACTACTTTCGTTATCTGATATAAGAAAAGTTTCCGCCGAAGCTGCTCAGATGCTTGCTCATATCTCAATGGTCGGTTTTGAATTCAGCGATCTAAAATTGATGATTTTGATGTCATTCACAAAGAACGGCCTGGTTTATAAAAAAGTTAGAAGATAATGAATTGCAAGACTTATTGGGCGAAAAATAGCTTAAACCCTCAAAGAACAGCTTCAAATCCTTCAACCATTTGGAGTAAAAATTAAGTAAACTATGACATTCCTAAAAAGTCATGGATCAGTTAAGGAGGGCCATTGAACGGAAACGGAATATTCATGGCCATAAAGTTGTTCTCTTGTTTTGGTAAAATGGCTGTGGTGGTGCTGATGCTTACCTGTGTGGAGTCTGAAGGGGCATTTTCACCTTTGGAGCACATAGCAGCTAAAATTAGTTTTAGTTTCTCGGACAGTGGTATTAATACTCTTTTCACCCTCAGTAAACTTTAAAATGGGTGATTTTGATAATGACCGCGCAAGAATGAATGGGATCTCCAAGTCGGCTCAAAGTTATATTCTCCTATGGATACCATAAAGAGATGATTATTGTTCATTGTGTTCTGTAAAAATTAAATATTTATTTATTATTAACTTAAGCAAAGAAATACTTTTTGATTGTTCTTTAACATTTCAGTCTGAATGCATAAAAATAATCTAAATGGTAGCATATTATAATTTATTATTACTTTAATCTGTTTCAAGATATATATTTGATATTAAAACTTGGTGGATACGCGTATAAATATTTTGATAACATTCGGTAATTGATCGGTTAACGAACAAGTATATTTTTATTATAAAGAGCTTTATCTTTATTAAGTATATTTCATAAAAAGTGGTAATGAAATGTTTGATTACAGTCTACTTCAGATCCATTCAGATGGAAGTTGCGCAAGATGTTATATTCTGAGACTCAGTAAATAAGGAAATTATATTTCAAACAGGTTGATTTTATAACTATCTATATTATTAAGACATATAAAAATTCCAATCCCGAAAGTACTGTAAAATATTCGAAAAAGAAAACTAATTTAAGTGCTAATTAAAAATATCCAACTAGAATTTATAATAGAAGTAGTCAACGGCAATTTAATAACTGACTAACATAATATGAGTATAGGTTAGTACAAGCAGGTATGAGGTTATTTTCAGGTATATGTTAAAACCACTTTTTGGAAAGAGTCAAAGTAATGAATTTAATAATTCATAGATGAAAACCTTTTAAATGTATAACAAATCTACCCTCGCATGAATTTCTCGTGTATTGCTCGACTAGTGGGGGTATAATAAAAACAATAAATAAAGAATGCTTAAACGTATAGTATAATAGTAAAAATATACAGTATAGTATAAGGTAACAATGGACTAAAATAATTTTTAAAATGTTATAAAACTATTTAAGTACGAGAAGGGTTTATACTGTCATTACTGTCACTACAACTTCAGGGTAATTTATTAGAATAGTCCCTATGTTAAAAGTTGCTTTTAGACATTCCGAGAATAATAACAAATTCCTATATTCCTGCAAATTTGAGTATTTATAGTTAATTTTTTGTTTTTGTTACTGAAAACTGTTACTCAACGACTTGACAAGGCACATATATGACATGTTCGGGTTCTTAACAAAACCATGTGATTATGTAGTATTAATTAGTCCAGATAAACCTTAATTGGTAAAAATGAGACTTAAAAGTATAAAAAAATATAATAACAAAAAAAAAAAGAAGAATTTCGATATGTGATAAAAGTGAAACATGGATTTATAATACTATTATACCTTAGGATTATATAGGTTCTATGTTATTAAATTTATGATAGTCTGATTTCGAATTTATTGATAAAGTAGGTATAACATATACATATCGTGAGCTTAAAAAAATAAAAAAAAAACAAAAATAATAAAATATGAATTCAAAATTACTATATAAAACTAATTATAACAATGTCTATATTAATATTAGCAGTCTATTGGTGATATAGAACTTTAACATAAATAACACATAAATAATAGAACATACATTTTTCATATATTGAAAGCATTAAAAATTGTTATATACATCATGTGTTTATTTATAGCTATGGAGTTTTTAATAGGATTAAGCGTTATTTGACAGCTTATAAAAGTGGTTTTGTTTTAATATTGTGTTTTGCAGATCTAAACAATTTGTTGAGAGAAGATTGACACCAGAAAAAACTTTGAAGATTGTATACATTTATTCCAAATTTATAAAATGCATAATTTGAATATAATCGTTTTTAGTAATTTGGTAATTATTTTTAATTAAAATTTTATTATTGGTCATCACGAACTAACTTACAATGATTATTCTGTAAGATCAAATGATTTAATTAGTTTCAAATGAATGTATTATTTATATTTCATATCGAATCGATTTTTTAATGTGCTACTTCCAACAAAGGATTGTATCGAGGTTCAGCTCAAGAATTGTTATTGCTGTATGGGATGATATTATTATTCTATGTAATTGTTGTATCTGAAATTTGATTATATGTAAACTTGATTATATATAAAACCGATTTGATTTGGCAGTTTGCGGTAACTTATATTGTCACTGGCCTGTTATAATTTTCTAATTGTTTCGTTAAAGTTGACTCCAACAGCAAGTATCGAGGATACGAATTGGCGCATGCATACATACAGCTTTATTTATATAAATTTTTTATCGTGATTATTAGATTTAATATCGAAAATGCATCTGAAATCATTTATATGCATTTCTTTTTTTATAAAAGATACTATATTTAAATTAATTTACATACTTGAACAATTAACAAGAACTCCAAGAACCATAAAAAAGATCAAAATCATTAAGATCAAACTCAGCCAGTATAGTTAAAACCAAACAAAAAAGCCACTACTTTATATGAAAGCAGTGAAATTCTCTTAAACATCTCCAAATACGACCAACTATGATCGCTACTATACTTGATCCATAAACCCCATTAAAGAATTGGCTACCTCGAGCTTTTGGTTAACATATTGTACATTTCCTAGCCTAAAATTAATGGATTGTCGTACTTTTAAGCTGAAAGAAATCTCGGTCAATACATCATTATTGGTCAAAAAATATACAGCCGAACATAAAATCTCCTCCTTTTTCAAAGTCGGTTAAAAGTAATAATTTGTTTACCTATACTCTCCTATAATAATGCATTGTATTTTCCTTGTCATCAGATCATTAGGATCTCGTTGATAGTTTTATATTTTATTTATTTGATCCAGGTCTACTTTCGTTAGCAAATTTAATTATTTCATAGTAACACTGTACACTGTTGTTACATCTTAGCAAAATGCTTGATCGACTGTACCGATCGACTCGACAAGAATTTACGTTTACTATTACTAGTTTATTCTTTTTTATGGTTTATCCTATGCAAGAGAGTGCGCATGCACCAAATCCGGAGATAGTTGTGAAGTAACGTATCCGCAAGTATTGCAGTTTCAACAGGAAATGTCATTTAAAATTTGGCTATTATCGAAAGATCAAAAGCCAAGACGCTAGCAAAACTTTTGTTGAATTGGGATTGTAGAAATCGATTCTAAATGTCTAGAATACTACTTGTATTATTGACAATTTTGGCGAATTTAAGAATTACTTACACAAGCAGAAGTAGTAGCACAGAGGGAAGCCCGTAAGAAATTTACCAGGTACCATTATATTATATTTAAAAAAATATAGTTTGCTTATATATCATTTCTATATTATTAGTTAAGACCAATAAATATATTGCAGTCTTGTGACCAGCTTGTAAGTATATTTATATTTTAATAGTTTAATGTATATCGTGTCAAATAAAGCAAGTTTGTTCAACCAACACTGTTTTGAAAAGCTGAACTTTCTCTGAAGAAATTCACTTAAAATTTGGTTTGACGCTTTTGCAAATATTCATTTACGGCCCTTATGAGAGATATAACCACTCTAAAAACATGTAAGTGATATAAGTATTTTATTTTTCTAAAAATGCCGTTGTTCCAATTTCCAAACACGCACACCAACAATTATTTTTTAAATAATATCTAATTTCAGTCTTAGTTTACGTTAATTTTATTTTAGTTCTATGTTTTATCACTCTAAAATAGAACATCTTTTAGATATATTTTGACAAACATTTGATTATTTTATTAGCTGCTGATGACAAAAGTCAACAGAAACAAAAGACGTAAACCGTATTAAATTATCCAATCTGTGTTTATTATAACGCACCGTAAATAGATATCTGGGCACTTCCTTAAACTAAACAACGAAAAATTTAAGAATGATATAACAAATAAAGTATTTTTTATGAATCTAATTAGACAGAAATAATATAAATGTTAATATAAGACTCAGATATAATTAAAACACGCCTTAAGCATATCGTTAGATTATTTTAACTATCTTAATAGATTGTTTGTGTTGTTTTACCAGGCAGCAAGAAACGTCTGTTTCGGGTACAAGTACAAGGACTTAGATAATTCAATTATAATTGATTAATTTTTATATTACCTACTTTTTTTTTCGTGGCATATATTACAGAAATTAAAACGGATTGTTGACTGCAAACAGGAAATATTTCTTATGAGGAATCTTGGAATCTTATACATTGCCTGGTGTTTTATAGTACTGATTCGCGAATTTTTCATAAAATATAACTCATATTATTTCGCAACAAAAGAAACAGCAGTTGAACTTATACAGTACGTAGTAAAAGATATCTCTCCCTAAGGCCATAAAAGGCACACGAAAAATACTTCTTAATAGCTCCAAATCTGTCCATGTTAATTTTTCGTTGCGACGAAATGACAGAAACCTAATTACATCACTTGACGTATGCCCGATTTCTCAAAGAGAATCAGCTAAATCTCTCGGCATGCATCTTGATGGTAGGTTAAATTAGAAACAGACAGAAAGCAGAGTAGATTAGACTCAAAATCAAGCCACTGTACTGATTAGTCCGAACATAAATTCAAAGTGACCGAAAGTCAAAGAAACGCTATTTGGACTTTTAGGGTCGAAATATGTGGTTTCACCAAAAGTTATCGCTAAGTAACCAACGAAGAGCTGTACGATGACCTACAAATCAAATGGATTTACAAAGTTGGCCAATATTTTGACTAAAAACATGAAATAAGGTTACTAAATCACACCAACGTAGAAGAAATCCAACACGTAGGAAATTAGAATATTGAAGCAACCAATCCACACAAACTTTCATAGTGTGTAAGTGTTACTCCTAATTTTAGTTTTTAAGTGGTAAAAATATATAATGATGTTTTTATCTCGTATATCTTGCTTGTGTATTGATGTACAACAGAACAGTAGTAATACATTAATTTGTAAATTAAGATTGTATTAAATATATCTAATTTAAGATGTAGTTAGTAAAAGAAATATTCCACAACATCCCTATTAAACTGATTCAGTTCCCTCTCTGATTCTTCTTTTGGTTATACTCTAAGTACTATATAGTAGATATAGATATTTTTTCGGCGGCCCTACGTCGATTCAGGAGATTAATATCGAATCGGATAAGGATTTAAATGTTATTTCAGAAATCGAATTCAGCAATTAACAATATTACGAAGAACGTTGATGCAGATGAATTGTATCGAAGGGAATAAAATTGAAAAAAAAACGGGGTAATTTTATTTCAAAAAACTTTCTACTAGATTTTGATCACAATAGCAGGTTTATACGATGTACTTTAGTCATTATATTGGCTGTGGGAAACAATTTGCGGCGTTTCTACGATATTTTTCTGTAAACGCGATTACTATATACTCGTAGGAATAAACATAGAGGTTGCTGTTTCCATTAGCGTTGGGAAAATTACTTAAAATACATAAATTTTAAATTTTGCAAATTTGCTTCTCATAGTAACGGATCAATTAAAAAGTCCCCGGCATGGCATATAAATGGCGCTACTAGTATTAAATCCATATGTTCTTTATTTAGCCCTAACCCTCGAAAGATGCATGTAAAATTTGATAGCTGTCGGATCATTAGTTTGTAAATTATAGCATTTTGAGTGAAGCAACCTTTGTTATTGTAAAATAATGGATATAAAGTAATTTTGCATGTTGATAGCATATTGCTTTTTGAAAAGAAAATATACAGTTGAAGCAAAAACTTGGCTTGATGCCGAGTTTCCGGACATTGTGCCAGGAAAATCAACCATCAAGGATTGGTATGCTAAGTTTAGACGTGGTGAAATGAGCACCGAAGACGGTGAACGCAGTGGACGCCTAAAAGAGGTTGTTATCGGCGAAAACATTTAAAAAAATCCACAAAATGATTTTGAATGACTGTAAATTGAAATTGAATGCAATAGCAGACACCCTAAAGATATCAACTGAACGTGTACATCATATCATTCACGAATATTTAGGTATGAGAAAGCTCTGTGTAAAGTGGGTGCCACCCGAGCTCACTTTGGACCAATAATAACGACGAGTTGTGATTCGGAGCAGTGTTTGATGATCAAGCGTAATAAATCCGTATTATTGCATCGATCTGTGACAATGGATGAAACATGGCTCCATCATTTCTCTCCGAAGTCCAATCGACAGTCATCTGAGTAGACTGCACACGATGAAGCCGCTTCAAAGCTTGGGAAAAAGCAACAGTCAGCTGGCAAGGTTATGGCGTCTGTATTTTGGGATGCGCATGGAATAATTTTCATTGGCTACCTTGAAAAAGGAAGGACCATCTACAACGACTATTATATAGCGTTATTGGACCGTTTGAAGGACGTAATCGCCGAAAAACAGCCGCATTTGAAGAAAAAGGAAGTGCTGCTTCATCAAGACAATGCACCGTGTCACAAGTCAGTGAAAACGATGGCAAAAATCAATGAATTGGGTTTCGGATTGCTTCCTCATCCACCGCATTCTCCAGATCTGGCTCACAGCGACTATTTCCTGTTCTCAGATCACAAAAGAATGCTCGTTGAGAAGAAATTTTCACCGAAACTGAGGCCTATTTTGAAGCAAATCGCACTACAAAAATTGTATCGAAAAGTTGGAGGGTCACTATAATCAGTGTTGAATAATCACCCTTGAAGGGAATTATGTTGAATAAAAAAATAATTTTGCCAAAAAATATGTCTTACTATGGCATGGGGACTTTTTAATTGACTTGTTAGTCATAAGGCTTACAAAGAAATATAAGGAAGCTTTCGTTTAAATAATCCTGATGTGAAAGATGAGTTACAATCTAGTCTTCGTCAATAAAGTTCTAATGGCCTTGAATGATAGATTTCGATGCCATATAAACGTGGCTCAAACATACTGCTCTCCCATCTTTGCAGAATTTTGCAAATCAAATTAGTTTGAGAAACCCCTAAATTTACTCGATTCAATTTATCAGCCAGAAATTCTCTAATGGCATCATAGTTCTACAGGAAAAATTGCTAACCCAAAATATGTAGTTATATAAATGAATTGTGTACTCTGAGAAAGCTAGTTAAAAAAAATCTCAAGAAATTTTTCCTCAAACTCAATATTTATAATATATAATTTATAAATAGTTAACCGACTTCAAAGATAGAGGAGGTTCCATGTTCCATATATATGTATATATATATATATATATATATATATATATATATATATATAACTATTTATATCGATTTTCAAAATTTTTTTTTATTCGAAAGAGTACACTTTCGAGGTAGTCCCATTGGAACTAAGTTAGGATCTGATAGGGCAGGGGGAATCGAGGGAAACCCTCAAATTTCGAAGGCATGTACAAAGTTTTTACATATTTTTTAATCTAAAATAATCAGATTTTTCGGTAGAATATTATTGCTGAACTGATGTAACGGGAAATCGGAAGTAGTTCAATGTAAAAACCATTGAGTTCGTTTTTTTAGTACTAACCATATCATATGAGAAGTCGTAGAAATATCGCAACTGCTTCTATTGTGCAATGGTTATAGCGTTCAGTTTATACGTGGAGGTCGCGGGTTCGATTCCCGACTGGGTTTGGCTAGAACATTTGTCAAATCATCTAGATTAGGTAGCGGACCCCAGGACCTGAAGCGTTACTTATATTCAATCATTGTTTTTAGTCCTTTTTTTCTCGTAGGATTACACCTTTATTTGGTCTACCCATTATAAAACTTAAAAAATAAAAATTATAAAACAACTGCATAATTTATTGTGTAAATATCTAACACAAAAAAAGATAAAAATTTAAAAAAAATACCAAAAAATTGAACCAGCTTCAAAAAATAAATAAGGAAAGTGAAAAACAATCACAAAGTTTTAAAATGAAATACGTAAATAATAATCGTTGTAATAACTAAATAAACATTCTAAATAACTACCTTCTTTAACATATCTACTACACCTATTTTATATTACACACTATATACTGTAATATATATTAAACTACATATTTAATATATAGTTTAATACCTAAATAATAAAAATATATTTATCTATTTTTTATAACATCTTTATTAGATACGCTTGGTACAATCTCAATTTACAATTAATTTATTACTACTTTTCCTATGTACTTGGATTAATTATCAAGCAAGACGAGTACGAGAAAATACATCAATATGTATTCGTCAATTATTAAATTATAATTATTTATTAATTATTAACTTATAGTTATAGTTTACACTAAATGTATACACTTTATATGAGTTCATATGGCTTTGTTCGCTTCAATCTCCTGACATCCTGCGTGCTGTCCAGTAGTTTGTATTGCTTCCACGTTAGTATGATTTAGTAATCTTCTTTCGTGTTTCAAGGCGAAATCTTGGATATCTTCTCAAATCTATTTGATTTCTAGGTCATCGTACAGTTCTTCGTTCGTAATCAATCGAAGAATCTTGTTTTGACACAGTTGTTTGACTTGTTGATTTGAATTTTTAGTGCAACTCCATATTTGCATCCCATAGGTACAAGTTGGCTTTATAATTGTATTATAGATCAACCTCTTTGATTTTAGATCAAGTTGAGAGTATCTTCCGACTAACCAGTATAGTTGTTTTTATTTTGGTTGTAATGTGTTTTGCTTTTTGTCTAACGTGATGTTTCCAATTTAATCTACCGTCAAGATGGATTCCAAGGTATTTAGCTGATTATGCTTGCGGAATCGGGCACCCATTGAGTGATATAGTTAAGTATTTATTATTTCGCCTCAATCCAAAATTAACGTGGACAGATTTGGAGCAATTAAGTTGAATTTTCCAATCTTTCGTCCATTTGTAGATTTTGTTGACTGTCACTTGTACATTTTCTACTGCCCTAGGCAGAAATATGTCGCTTGTCATAATAATTGTGTCGTCAGCAAAGGTTCCAAGTAACATATTTATCTATTAATAATATTATTTTCACTACTACCAACTAATCAGTTTGAAGTCGGAGCCCAGCCCAAACAATACATCAATAATAATATATTCGTGACATATACACAAAATTTAATTACGGAATATGACGAAAATAAATTTTTGAAATCTCAATATTCAAAGTGAAATAGAATCCGACAAATGCGCTGTAGTATGGCTTCATTGAAAATAAATATTATCAATGGCTTTACTGACTACATTAGCATCCATTAGAAAATTTTAAGTTACTTGATCTCTAATATTCAGATATTCCTGACAATATTAAATTATAATATGCCCTCTTATATAGTTTATTGTTCTATTAACCTCTCTATAGTCCTCTTATTAACTTAAAGCTAAAGGATATTGGTATTTATATAGTCCACAAAAACGTCAATATTATATATCATAGTCTTGCCAGTTGGCTTTGTTATATCAATGGTTTAGATCACAGATAGGAAAATTATAAACTAGAAATAAACTATTACTAACTAACTGACTAATTAAAGTTTTTTTTATTGATAAGCTTTTTACATATATTTTATAGCATTTATTATATTTTTAATACTGTGATGTTTATGTAGAGGGTAAGAGTTAAGAAATGTTGCAGCAAGGATAAATAATCAAGTAAATATATTCCTAGTTTCTATAAAATTATTAAATAAAATCACTTTTTATTTATAAATGTTTGTATTTCTTGTATATTTTGCATTAAAATAATAATTATGTTTTACTGTTTTGAATTATTACTTAAAATATGAACAATGAGATAATATTTTCAATCTACATTTAAATGTTGCCGTTTATTTATTAACAGCGATATATTTATTTATATTAATAACGTTATAATAATATAGTTTTATCGGTTTTATATTGGTATTGATATTTGGAGTAAAAATAATAGTACTTTAGATAATTATCCATCAATTAGTTTATTATTTCATGAATATATTTCCTCTATAAAATTTATGTCTATAGTAATTTAAGTATTAAGCCTGATGCTTCGTATCGTATTTTTAAGCTTATCAACCTGATTTAACAGCTAATTAAGGAACATTAGGTCTATTAATATCTCAATTATAAATCTGTATTTATTGAGACAAAAAATAAAGCGTTGAGATATAATTATTGGAATAGTAAACAAAGTCATCGCATAACATATTTAATATAATTAGTTCTTAGTAATATTATTAAATGTGTGACTTAATTTTTACAGATTTTTTTTCTTTGATTCTCAAATTATATCAAAACTATTTGTTGTTTTACAATTATTGAGGGTACATTTCAGAACAGCTGTTAACGGCACATGCGACATTAGTTTTATTGATATGGCATAAATGTTTTAGAAGTGACAATTTCGACCTAATTAACTAGCCGCTGGAAGAAAATTGAATTTGAAGATGCAGATCTCTGTTGGTCAAGCCTATCGAAAGTTTAAAAGCTTCAAAATCTTTAAAAAAAAAGTTTTTAGACCATATTTGTTAACTATTTGAAAATTTAAATAATAAATGTTAAGGGCAAATTGAAATAAAATAATAAATACATAGTCTTGACAAAGAAAGTTGTTCATTTATTTTTATAATTTTTAATTTTTTAATTTTTGATTCGTAGGTCTTGTTGTCTTCATATCATATATATGAGTATCAAGGTCACTGAGTTACTAGCACTTGACTGTAAATAATAGTCAATATATTGACATCAAAGCGTTAGTGTTAGTACTTCGAAAGAGTGTCAATGCACCCCAGTGGTCTTTCCAATCAACTATATTTGTATATATATATATATATATATATATATATATATATATATATATATATATATATATATATATATATAATATTGTTGAATAGTCTATTATTCTATCAATAGCTTTCAGTTTTCTTATAGATGTTTCATGGTTTTCGTTGCTGTTTCATTCGCCATTATAACTATCCTAATTCCCTTAATTTATTAATATCATTAGTATGAAGCAGGCGGAGGATAAGTGCCAAAATGCTACACTCAGGTGCTTCAGCATGTATTTTATTCAATTCAGAATATTCACCTTTTTGTTTAATTTTGAAGACGTGTGATAGACGAGAATGTTTATATGCAGGATATTAATATATTTTCATATTGCTTTGGAAGCATTTTATAAATTTTGCATTTATGCTATATGTAGGAAAACTACAGAATATTTGCTTTTCTTTCTGATAATAATCAATGATGTTCGTTAATCTATGGACATCGTCGATCAACAAGTGTTTTTATATAAATTGATAGTTTGGAATTAGGGTCTATATTTTATTATTGGGCTTTTAATCTCTTGAGTAATATCTTCTCCAGAAGTTTCGTGACAATTGTTTCGTGATAATAGAGAAATAGGTCTGTTTGATTTAACGCCACTCAAATGTTTACCAAGATTTCACAGCATAATCACTTCCGCATTTTTTTCAGTATGCAGCTACGCATATCAGCTTATACCAATTGTTTTAAAATGCCTTCAGTGGTTTGATAAACAGTTCTGTCTGTATTACAAGTTAGTCACTAGAAATTATTTCGTAATCACTGTGTGCTTAATGAAGTATATAATTTAGCTAAGTATTCAACAACAACAAGAGCCTTTTGTTATTATCTCTGGTCCATGTTCTATACTTGTTTCTTATATTGCAAGTGATATAATTGATTTGTGCGTGAATTGTGTAATCAGGCTAGGTAATACCGAACGTTTTCTGGTATGATTTCTAAATTTTTCAATCGCCAACTAGTAGGTTTAATGTCAAGGGCCGTAGCTCGAAAATCTAGTGCAGGTAAACCCTAGAAGGTAAAAGGAGGATTTAAAATTTCAAATAAAAAGCACCGTATAACAGTTAATTTGGTATTATTAGTAAATTATTACAATATTATTTTGTCTTTTTATTTTATTATAATTATTATAATTGGTTTCTTTCAAAAATAATTTCCATATATCGGATAAAAGTGAAATATTATTATAGTTGTATTTTGTCATAAGTGATATAATTAATATAAATATTAGTATTGTTGAAACATCAATTAAAAAATTAATATCAGTATTTTTCAAGTTTCCTATTTTAAGATACGAGTATATAATTATCCACCCATTTTACTATCGTATTTTATTACGTTTTTGATATATTAATGTATTCTCAAATTATTAAACTTTAAATCTACCAATACCAAGGAATAAACTCTAGATGTGTAGCATGTTCGTGACAATGCATACGCTCAAGTTCTCTTTTAAATGATCTGAAGATAACGGCCCTTTTTTTCATGCCGGTGAGGAATCTCCGGTAATAAACACATAACAGCTTTAATCGAAAAATAAAAAAAAAACAAGAAAATGAAGAAAGAGGCGAGATTTATAATAATAGGTTTTAACACCATGAAAACAGATCAACCGTTGCATCGACCAAAATTAATTAATCCAACTAAATTTAATTACGAGTTTATCTCTCTGCTATCAACATTCCGACGGTGCACCAGCACTACCAGAAGAGGTTTGATGTGAGTCTGCAATGTCTGAGATGTCAACTACCGGGGATATTTAAATTATACCTTGATTTGATAGCCGGTATAACGATAATATATTGCTTTTCTAAATATATTGTTATATTTAAGTAATACTAAATTGGGGATGCATTTTAAATATTGGGAGTACAAATTAGTCCATTTCGCGTCAAACTAGACGATGACCTGTCTTATCATCCAAATAATGTCCGTTGGAGACTCCCTTGCTAAAAGTTGCTAACCATTATTTTTCACCATCTTTACGGTATCATATGGTACCACGTCTGAAAAAATGCTTCTGATTATTTTTATATCATATAAGATTATTTTTTATATATGAAGAAGTTGGTAAAATTTGCAAAATCGTTTCATAGAATTTCTGATAATGAAAGAGAGATAAGAAATGTTTGTTTGTTTCAATGTTCACCTTAATCTCAACTCAACAATTATTATTTCCAATTCTGCGTCTTCGTATAGTTTTGTTTTATTACTAAGTTACTTGAGATCGACATTAAATTCCCTATAAATAGAGATATATTCTATTGCAATAAGATTCTCACAAATGTCACTTTCGCTCAAAACCTGAAAAAAAAAACAAAACTTAACAAATACATTCTGATGCAAAATCACTATCACTACTATTTCAAGGTTATGTTGCAACAGATAGCGTTCTACATTAGAACATTTTAACATAATTTATTGGTCGAATTTTCAAATGAATTCAATTTAGTGCTTATAGCACATGGGCTGAAATGTCCGGGACGTAACAAAGAAAACGCTTTTTTGCCAAAAGTGGCTTTATTCATCACGTAATCTCTATCAAGAGCCACACAATCGTTCCAGTGACGCTCTGACATGTCCATACCACTTTTGTAGAAGGATTTATCTTTTGTCTCAAAATGGGCCTGTCACCAGTTGCTGTCCGTTCAAACGATGATCGTTTTGATTTCGGAATAAAGTGATGGATTTATGTTTCATCTATTATCACATATCGACGGAAAAATGCCGGTTTGTTACGTTTAAACATGGCCAAACACTACTCAGAATCATCAACGCGTCCTTGTTTTTGGTTAACACTGAGCAAACGAGTTACCCACTTTGAACAGAGCTTTATCATAGTTAAATGCTCATGCAATATAAACCAACACGTTATTTTGATATCCCTACGATGTTATCACCTTACTTTTCAATCATTCAAAACGATTTTGCAGATTTTTTTATGTTTTCTGGTATTACCACCTCATTTGGACGTCCACTGCGTTTTGCATCATCGGTGTCTCTACGACCACGTTTGAAGTCTGCAAACCAAAGTTTTATTGTTGTGTCTGATGGTTTTACTCAATCTATTACTTCGCTTGAACGGTATTTTTTCCATCAAAAAGCAAAATATTAATTTGGAAAATAACAAAATTAGTGTCACTCTTAGCACAAACTTCTGAGTACAATAAAATAAAATTTTAACAGCTTTCTTTCCAATATTAGTACTAACTGAAAAAGCTGTGAATGCAATAAAACTAGCGTCATCTACGTATTAGGCCTGGGACTTTTTAGCCCACGGGTTATATAATATGTTATGTTTTGACTTTATTCGAACTGCAACCATGTACTGCACTAACACTAAGATTTTTGAAAAGTTGATTCGTCAACTGCTAAGCTGTCTGAAAGTTCTTTGGGAGTTTAAGGTTGGGTTATCTTCCAATTGCGCTTGTAACTCATTGTCTTTTAGCTTTTTTTGGTTATTCAGGAGTTTATTTGTCATTGATATCAAAGTAACCACATTTAAGTGGTTAACAAAGCCACTAATTAGAATATGACGAAGCAACAATATCATAATTTTCTAAAACTGTTTGGTTGGCTCTAGGACTACAGCATTTCGATATGCTTGTTGTAAATATATTGAATTAGCTTATATATTTTATAAGCTACCGGAGAGTGCAAAGAAAGATTCAAAATATGAAGACACAAGAGAATCTTTATTCATACCCAATAATTGTATGAAAATATTGGAATATATTATATTTAACATGAGTTTTTTCCATTTTCATTAATATTTTGTTATGTTAGTTCAAAATAATGCATTACATAAAATTATATTAGGCATCATATATCGATTTTATTGGAGTTTTCACTAATCATTCTAAAATAATAGATAACACATAACAATGAGCAGTAATGTAAATATTACTGTTAACTAAATTTACTTTTCTATGTAGCCAACAAAATATTCTTCTATAAACAATCGTATATGATTAAATTGAACCGTGTGTGTGCGACGAACCAATCATATATCTTATTTTATTTATTTTGGTGTAGTTTAACAAAAAGTATTTATATATCAATAGTTTCAGTATCAATATTTGTCTAAAAAGTCGATATCGATATTTTAATCATAAATATCGATATATCAACGCAACGGCACGATTTTAAAGAGAATATTGAATGTTATCGTTCTAAAAATCTTTTATATTCAAATAAATGCCACACCAGAGCCAACAAACAGTATTTGTCACAAATATCACTTATCTGAAATCAAAAATATAAAGGTGAAAAGAGTATTTTATTTATTAATCAAACTAATTTATTTACGACGGAAAAAGAAAAAAAATAGGTCGATTTTTGTTATTGGGTATTGTAAGATTTGTTAATTATTTTGGGAATTCTGTATTGAATCTTGTAGTAATTAAATTTTGTCGTTTATGTGATTGTTGAACGGCTTGAATGCTGAAGGGAAAGGTAGAAATACTTGAGCACTGAGTTGTCAGTCATGCTTACTCAGATTTATGTTGACAGAACGTGCTTGTCAAACTTAAAACGCATAATAAGTTGTTGTAGTAATTTATAAAAGAAAGTTGTATAGATATTTTTAACAAGGCTAATTTGAGAGAATGATGTTTATTGACTTAATTAGCCTCAAAGTAAATACAAGTTATGATATGTGAAAGGTTTAAAGCGACAAAAAACTTTTATTTTACTTTCAAATCTATTTTACTTTACAGAAAGAAATTGAGATTTGAATGGAGATACAAAACGATACTGAATGTTTAATATATTTTAACATAACCGCAAATTCCTATCTCTAGACATCTCACTCGATACACCTGTTTGTCTTTTCTTTGGTATACACAGTCTTCGTAGCCTGGGTCATATCAGTCGTGTCCCTCAAGAAATGTCTTGTGTCCCTATTAAACATACCTCAGGAACATCAGAACAACTTATAGTTTTTTTTATAATTTATTTATTACATTTTTCCTAGTCGTTGCCGACTAACCTACAATTTGTCTTTACATTAACTTAAATTTATCTTTATTAAATATATCTAAGAGTTTAGTATCTAATGGTTTGATTCTTTTGAGTCTATGTCTTGTTTTGGTGTTATTCAAGAGTTGTATTACTTCGATTTTAACATGAGTCTGTCCTCATGGTTCCTTGTAATTCCTGGGTGATAATCGGTATCTGAAGGTCTCGACGTAAGTAATCGGTCCTGTAGTATCTCGGTGCACCTACACTAATTCTCTGGACTTTATTCTGGAAAATATGTATAGTATTTGTATATTGTACTATTTTTATGTACTAATGTACAATTATTTTATTCAATACATTTTCTTATATTTCAAAACTCAGATGTACAAAAATTATATGTGAGTATTGCCTCTATCTTTATCTGGTAGTTTGGCTTGGATGATTTTTTGAAGAGTAAGGGTTTTACCCAATTCTCCATAGCATATTCTGTATGAAATGAAAAAGTTTTGCTGACTCTAAGTTTCAACAGTTTACATTTGAGAGACTGAGCTACTACAATCCACATTTGGTGGCTGTACACTGTGAACTGAAAGCTTCAGTCCATATTCAGTCCAGTAAACTATGTTAGTTAACAGCAATCTACGGACCAGTGATGGGTTCTTAACTAGAGCAGTTTATGGCTAGGGGTATTTGAGTACCTTCAATTCACTTTCTGTGCTACAGCTTTTTGCACGACAGCTTCAGCTGCTATACATTTGCCCGAACTTCACTTCACTGTACAAGGAATACGGTACGATTGCAAATCCAACGACAAATTATCTTCTTTCTTTGATAATTAATTTGATTCCGGTGTTAAAAAGAAACAACAAAACTTATTTTATTTCAAAATCTATTCCATTTCGCAGATAGAAGAAGACTTGTTGACCGGCGATATGAAACGATGGTCAGTATTTATGGACATCTCACTCACGGCACCAGGCATTCAGTTTTGATATAAACAGATTGACATCGAACACGGTCTTCGTAGCCAGGACCGTATCAGTCATCTGATATAACATATATTTTATAAAATATAGTGCGGTCCATACAGCAATGGTTGTTCGAAAAAAACGACGTGTTTATGTCTATCTGTGATAAGGGCAGTATTTGCATTATATTAGTTTCATTTATTTGAAATATGGTTCAGATTAGGGATGTTGGTTGCGGAGAAATATATCGATATTTTTTTCACTCCACCCCTACTTCTGCACACAATTCACTTGATAAAATCGATACTATCCTTTAAAAGCTCTAGATTTTTAGCATTGATATTTTAGTTTTTAGCTCAAAGTTTGCCACATCCATTTACAACTATCGATAATTTGGGAACAAAATATAGAACAATATAGTTATATCGACTAAAACAAATATCAGTGAAAACATTAACATTTTCTTATCAAACATCTATGTATCGATATTTTTTCAGTATCCCTAGATCAGACCACAATATAGTGTCTACAGTTTTCAATAGTTCCAATAGTTAAAATAAAATAGTTTTGAAGAAAAGTAAAAAAAGTATTTATACTATCCATATGTTTCATAATTTGCATATAAAAAAATGATTAAATCTCTTGTATTAATTAAATAAATCTATTAGACAAAAATCTTTATTGATGCATAACATTCTATTATGCGTAGCAATTAAACATATAAAAATGTTAATCAATTTTAAAGCCATTAATTTTTAGAGACGCTCCGGTACTCTACTTCATTGAAAAATGCCCGACAAATTCGGTTGTCGGTTTTCTGATTATCAGCGACCGGTTGAAAACGATCGATCAAAATGGAGAAAATTTATTTAGTTTAACTTAATGAGGCCGTCTCGCGCGGGGCTGCGGATTGAGAAAAAAGATGTGGCCTGTCGTTTACCGGGCCCATTAGTAACGTTTTCTGTTTATTTTTATCTGCCGGTTAATTAATAATGACACGGGTATGGATATCTTAACTGGGCGTATTGAGCAGTGAGGATAATGGATAAACGATGGCTTAGACAGTTGATAATTAGGCGTAGACCGACGGGTAAGCTGCCGGATGCAAATTGTGAGAAAAGCGCCTTGTTTAGTCGGTTCGATCAGATAGTGGTGAAATTATGGTAAATTTCTTTGATCTAATGTTTTTTATCTGGCGAGGATTCGTTGAGATTTTGTATATATTTATTCCATCGTTTATCAATATTATGTTGTGTTACGCTTTTCATTAATTTAGTTTTAAGGTAAACGCGCATCATTAGTAGTCGAGATTAGACCACAATTTGTTAAGTTAATCATGTTTATCTCATAACAGAGTAACAATTATTTAATAATAGCATGTTACTAAAACTTGTTTTCACAGTATTTTCATTACAATATATATATATATATATATATATATATATATATATATATATATATATATTAAAACATATTAAAATAACTATCTCAAGAAGTAACACTCACTCACAAGTAACATACCTTGCTTTACTTTTATGTTATAAATATAAATATGCAGTAATAAATGAAGCGATAAATGTTTGCATATTAAAACAATAACCAATACAATTAGAAATGGAAAGGAATATATTAGCAATTATTAAAGTGTTGATTGATTTTTCAAAACTTTGGCCTACAAAATAAATAATTAAAATAATTAATACACAATTCAAAGAATGAAACGTTAAAAATTTTAATATTTTTCAATGCTTTAAAATTGTTGAAAATTTACTGTTAATAATTCATAATTTCTTCTATTTGTCCTATACGTCCCATTTATTCAAATTAAGTAGTTACTTTAATTTTGCAGCTGGGTAATTTTCATTACTTCATTTATGTATTTAAACAGTTATGAATCTATTATGAGATTATTAATATTGCTCCAGGTGCCCCTGTTTTCAGCAAAATGGGAGGCAAAATTTTCGCTAAGCTCATTCTTATTATTATTATAATAGTTATTAATTTTTGAATTATAAAATTTACTATATTCAATATCAAATATTAAAGTTATTAATATTCCGTTATCCATTGTAATCTTTAGATACGTGTCTATTTAAAGTATTATAGCTAAAGTTTGAAAAAAAATCCCTTTAACCACTGTTATACTATTCTTTAGAAGTTATAAGAATCTTGTCAACCTTTACGTTACTATAGGTATAATTTTAGAGTGTAATAAATTAACAGGAATTTATAGTATAACTTGTGTACATTTTTAGACACATTTCAATATTAGAATTATTCAAATTTATTTTAAGAGAAGAAATTAATTTAATTTAATGAATTTAAAGAAAATCAAATTAGGATAGAATGGTATTTCAATTAATTTCTCAATTTCTATAATATATTACAGACCATAAATGGTATTTCTATATATATTTAAATAAATTATAACTTTATTTCTATTTGTTATTATATATATGGCTTATATATTATTTTAAAAGGATTTTTGAAGCTTTATTGTGAATAACAAGATACAATGATTTTTATTGAAAATATTGTCCATCGATAGCGCCCAGCTTTTTCCATCTTTCAGGCAATTATAGATTCCATCTCGAAAGAACGATGTATTTTTGAAGGTATCCACGAATCGGCCCTTTTTTGTATCTTCATAAGTGAAATGCTGCTCAGACAAGAGTCTAGTCTGGAGAATATGGTGTGTGGGATAGCACTTCCATTTTAATGTTTTCAGGTATGTTCCACCGGTTTTGCAACATGTGGTCTGGCATTGTCATGATCAAATTGTGGTCATAGATGGTTTTATATAATAATGCCTTCAAATCTTTGTGTTAAAATTTCTTTGGCCGTCTAGAACGCTCTTTGCTTCCGGTATCCAAAGTCACCACTTTTAAAACGTCGAAGCCAGTATTCACATGTTAGAAATCGATGGAGCATGATTGTTATAAGGTGCACAAAACATTCTATGACCTTCAGTCGTCTTTTTCTTCAAACTGAAATTAAAAAGTAAAATTTCCTGCAAATGCGATTTACTCAGTACATATTGAAACATTTTCAATGCATTGAAAAAAATATTGTTCAGACTTTGACGAAACATCCTGAAAAACGAAGTCTGTCAGTGAAGCTTCAACATGAAGTTGGATACAAATGTACCTGATGCGATTTATACAGTAACAACGTCTGCTAAATTAAGCATACCAGCTTTCTCACAGCACTGTGTTGCTTAGACGCTAATTTTATGTTTCAGAGACAATGTTAAAAATCAGTTTATATTCATTATTTTTAAAATAACAATAGTTAATATTTCGCCAAAACATCTTTAACTTGTAAACCAATAGTTTGAATGATAAATTTTGAAATTTCTTCTCGTATTAATTTTAAGAAAGAAAAGGATAGGTATAATTGTTTGGAACTGTATTGTAGAGATCTGTTCATTTTTAAGTATAAAATAAAATTGACAAGCGGTAGTATAAAATTAATTTTATATTTTTGTGTTATTTTGGATTTGGAATAAACGATAGAATAATAATTTCAAATATGTTTAGTCGTATTTTTGTAACATAGTATAATAAATGTAATTGGTTGTTACTATTTCTTTCGAATGTATGGTTATGAGTATTTTTTGTGTTTTCTAACCTTACCATAAGATGGAGATTTACGTATTCCCTCTCGTAGACAGTTTGATAAAGGAAAGGAAAGGTATAATTGCTGGGTTCTACTCCATTATAATTTCCATTTTCATAAAATATTTTAGAGTTACATTGTATTTTTAAAAATTGACTTGGTTGGCGCAAAGGCGACAGGACGGTCCTCCCACTGTTGCGATAATCGCGGGTTAAAATCCTGCCGGGACATCTCCGCTTGATGTTATTTAACTACTTCGATTATGTTCATTCGATAGTTCCCAATTCTAGTCAACCTTAATGTCAGACAGCCAAGTATAAACTAGTGTAAAAATATTATATTTTTTGCAATTTGTGAAACAGCTCGGTTGATTATAACGTACATCTAGAGAAAAAAAAACAGTTAATATATTTCAAATAACGATATAAAATATTTAATGTACTATTTAATATTTAGAGACACGTTGTGATAGTCTCGTACTATAATTATGATACATTTTCAAACTTCAGAAGGTAGACGTAATTACAACATTTGATATTTTTGGCGAATTATAAATTCTGTAGTTAGATGTTGACTATATTTATTGAAAATGAAAACGTTCTGTAGATAAAATGTTTTAATTTTGTTAAGATAACATTGGTGGTACCAATCTAGTTATTTCATTTTAAAATTTAAAATTATTAAAAAAATGTATTGTGGCAAAAAATTAAATATCCTTTTACTCGAAACAATTCTGAAACCAATTTTCGGTTTGTCAAAATGAAGAAAAAGTATTTTTAAGAAATAATAAAATGTTTTTGTAAAAAAGAGGACACGTGACGTTTCTAAATACGACCATTTAATTAGGAATAACAATCAAAAAACATATCATCCTGTCATACGTGATTATCCAGACGCTGTTACTTTCTAAAAAGCTACCTAAAAAGAGCTATCGTTTACCGAGCAGTAAAACTCCGACCTGGTGTAAACACGTTTACGATGTCAATCGTTGAAAAGGGTGAAAAGAGACTCGAAAGATTTATATAAGTGGATTTAGTCGGGGTGGTGTGAGAGGGGCTAGAGATGGTGGTCTTTTACTGGGTGACGTTACCCGTAGCTCTTTCACGATGGAATATTCATGTTGGGTTAACAAATGCGACAACAGATTAAATAACTGAATAAAGACTGGCTGACAAGGCCTTTGTTTAGATACCATTGCTTGGTATATACTATTGCCATACCATTGAAGAATATAGTTTTAATTTTATTTTAATACAATTCGTAAATGAATAAGATAAATAATTAATACTAATAGTAGAAATAATGTGTTGAAGCTGATATAATCTGGTAACACTTTTTTTCAATAACGTTAATTTAGGTATATATCTCGAATAAACCATTAGTCATTAATTAGCAATTGTAACTCTAAAATAACTATGTTTTTTATTAATTAACACTACTGTTTTTCCTATTAAATATACTTCACAGTATTGTAAAAGATAAAATGGTTAGATTCATGGTTCGAGTGTAATCTGAGAATATTTTTTTGAACTTTCTTCAGCGACGGTAAGTACCTGACGGTCTCGGTGTAAGTGATCGTTCCGATAGTATCTCGGCAGATCTATAATACGTCTTGTGGGCTTTGTTCTGAAAAATATGCTTTATTTGTATAGGTTTTCATGGAAGATTCCAATTCCGTAGGTCCTATCGGTTTTAGAACTTGATTGTATAACAACTTATTATACATTTATAAATAAGATTTTCTTCCAACTAATCAATTTATTGAGATGAAACAAAAATATTAACTTGTTACCATTTTTATTTTAACCTAGTCTTGCAATTATATTATTTGTTTGTCAATCAGTCCTGCATAAGAAATTTAACTAGAAACTATAAAATCGCAAAATATGTTATATAATATTTGACATACATTATCAACTAAAACCTAATTTTTTCTTAACATAAATCTACTGTTATTTAAAACTTCAATTAATCAATACCTTGTACGATATTAGAAATATTAATAACCAAAATTTTTTTTTCGGTAATAAAAAAATGTATTATAGGAAACAATTAATACAGAGGTATAGTAAAGGGATTTTGAACTTTTGCTCATGGGATATTAAAAGGCTAGCACAACTAACTGAAGTTACTGCTTTGACTAAGTATTGCCTTTCTGCAAGAAAAAAAGTCACTCAAGATTCTATAATTCATAAACTAATGATACGACAGCTATCAAATTTATACACGCATTGTTTGAGTGTTAGGGCTAACTAAAAAACCTATGGATTTAATTCTAGTAGCTCCATCTATGTGTTAGGCCGGGCCTTTTCAATTGACCTGTTAGTTATGCTTGAATTCATGTTAAATACGGACCTATTTACGTGTTATGCTATGCTATATTTAATTAATTATATTAATAATTAATATTATATAATTAATATTATATAACAGCCTTTACAGTTCTGATGCTGTAATTGTAAATCAGCGGAGGTTTGGTGGTTTGGTAGCACATTAGTTCTGGAAGCTTGATTTCGATGTTTTTATTCACCTTAGGGCCCAAACATGGCACCCAATGATTACCATCTGTACTTGTTCATGGCAAACTATTCAGCTGGTGAAAAATTTGCCTCAATAGAAACTTGTAAAAATCGACTTTCCCAATTTTTGACAATAGGGATAACGCCTTTTATTGGAGGGGCATAACGGAATTTCCTTTTCAGCAAGTTATCAAATAAAATGACGAAAATTTGACCTAAACCGGATCATTTAAATGTTTCTGCTAATAATTTATTTATCTAAGGAGAATTTTGTTCCATCTAATTTGAATCTAGTTTTCAAGGACTTGATGGCAAATATAGCTTATACACTCTAGGATACATTGACCTCCCCGGTGGACTATTATTCTGATTTGATTGCTTTCGCTTTTTTCTTTTGACTCAGCTGTTTAGCATTTTGATAACATTCAAGTTTTTTTTTTATAAATTTTATTAATGCCAGTTAGAAAATCCTTGTTTTGTTGTAATTTGACAGTGTATCATTGAATTAAAGATTCATTATATAATTAGTATACTTATTATCATTATTACGTCCCTTTTCTATAGAAAAGACTTGTGGAATACTAAAATTATATCGGTCATATATAGGCACTTATCTCAATGAAAATAAATTTAAATTCCTTTATTGTTGACTTTGCTTCCACACCTTCGCATAATCCTAAATTTTATCATAGAAGATCTTTTATAGGTTCTTATAGTATTTTATTTACAATATAACAGGAATATCATTTACAAAATGTTCAGTCAAAAGAAAAACACCAAAATTGGTTACCAATCAACATATTAAGGCGTTTCCACAGAATCATATAGCGATACTGTTGATTTGTAGCTAACGAACCAATAAAATAATTTTAGTAATGGTTTTATGTAAATTTATTGACGTCTGACATACACTTGTATTGCCCTGATCCCATAAACGATTTCACCAAATTGCCTTTTATAGGCCGAACAAATATATGACTTAATTTAAATAAAAGTCGAAGATACCACAGATTGGATAAGAGAAGGTGAATGGTTGGAACTAAAAAGGTAACAACTGTTTAAACTTTTGTTCTATTTTACAATTTTTGTTCATGTCATGTGTTGTGTACACATAATTTTAACTAGTTGTGTACATTTTTAAATCAATTTAAGAGTTAATTATTAACCAAAATTGTTTTATTATAATATATATATATATATATATATATATATATATATATATATATATATATATATATATTATAATAAAAGGTCATAACATAGTACATAGTATATCAGGTCAATAGGTATAGGTCAATTAAAAGTCTCACGCCTGACACATAGCCGCTACCAGAATTAAATCAATATGTTTTTTAGTTAGCCCTAACCCTCAAAAGATGCGTGTATAAATTTGACAGCTGTCGGAAAAAATACAGTTGAGGCAAAAACTTGGCTTGATGTCGAGTTTCTGTTCCCCAGGAAAATCAACCATCAAGAACGGTAAACGCAGTAGACGCCCAAATGAGGTTGTTACCGACGAAAATATTAAAACAAATCCTCAAAATGGTTTTGAATAACCATAAATTGAAATTGAATGAAATAGCAGACACTCTAAAAATATCAACTGAACGTTTACATAATATAATTCATGAATATTTGGGTATGAAAAATTGTATGCAAAGTGGGTGCCGCGCGAGCTCACTTTTGACCAAAAACAACGACGAGTTGATGATTCCGAGCAGTGTTTGAAGAAGATCAAGCGTAATTAACCCGAGTTTTTGCATCAATATCTTGCAATAGATGAAATATGGCTACCTCATTTCACTCCGAAGTCCAATCGACAGTCATCCGAGTGGACTGCACACGATAAACTCGCTCCAACGCGTGGGAAAACGGAACAGTCGGCTAGCAAGGTTATGGCGTCTGTATTTTGGGATGCGCATGGAATAATTTTTATTGACTACCTTGAAAAAGGAAGGACCATCAACAGCGACCTTTACATAGTGTTATTTGAATGACGAAATTTCCGAAAAACGGCCGCATTTGCAGAAAAAGAAAGTGCTGTTCCACCAAGACAATACACCGTGTCACAAGTCAGTGAAAACGATGGCAAAAATCCACGAATTGGACTTCTAATTGTTTCCTCATCCATCGTATTCTCCAGATCTGGCCCCCAGCGACTATTTCCTGTTCTCAGATCTCAAAATTATGGGAAGAAATTTTCGTCGAATGAAGAGGTGATTGCCGAAACTGAAGCCTATTTTGAAGCAAAGGACAAATCGTACTACAAAAATGGTATGGAAAAGTTGGAGGGTGGCTATAATCAGTGTATCATATTTGACGGGAATTATGATTAATAAAAAAAATAAATTTTGCAAAAAATGTGTTTTACTGTGGTAGTCCGGGGACTTTTCAATTGACCTGTTAAATAAACTTCATTATTTTTTATTTTTCTTGTTAATTTTATTTTAGTAGGTTTTAATATATACTGATGCGTTCTGTTTAATGTACAGATCTCATGTGAACTTTCTGATATTCGAAATTTCCATTAGATTTATTAACAAATTCACTGCATTAAAGGTTTTTGTAATTTGAAGAACTTGAATATTTTACAATAATTTGCTATTATTTGAATATTTTTTGACTCTAGAAATACTTTTGCTGAGAAAAATTGTCGCAATGTACGCTAATCAAAATTTTCCATAATTTGACACACATTTTTCTATCTTTCTGATAACATAGAGATACCGTGTCAAAAGAACAATGCTGGTTTGGCAGCGATCCAATTATCAATCCATTTTCGCACTTGCTCAGTATTTCGAAACCCTATGGCAGCTAAGTCATGGTGTATTGACCTGAAAAAGTGGCGCTATGTCTGGTGAATACTTTGGCTGTGGTATAATATCCCATTAGAGCTGCAACTGAGCATCCTCCACAACTATTGGAATATTTGGCCGAGCTTTGTCATGCAATAATATGAAGACGTTACGTACAACGATGGTTTTATTCGTTTTTATCATCTCTACTTTTCTCGCTATACTTTGCTAACCCTATTATATGCGCAGCAAGATTATATAGCTAAGAATATTCCATTGTTAAATCATTACTTTTCTTCTTCCTTTGCCTAGCAAGAAATAAAACAGAGATGTTCAAAACGACATTTTCAGTTAATTCGTCTGGCAGTTATATTCCTTCCCTTTGGGCCCTTTCCATCTCGTATATAATATTTCACAGGTATAATGTGGCAAATATCAAGTTTTATAACATCTAAAAACCGTTGATGTATCAACTGTTAAACTATCCGAAAATTATTTGAAAGTTTGAGGTGGGTTTTCGTTCAATAAGTTATTATTTCTTAAATTCATTATCTTATAACTTTTTGGGTCTTTCAGACTGTACATTTTCGGCAAAAACAACATTACTTTTCAATCGCCTAATTCGAAACCGCCGTGAATATGATGAAACAGTAGCACCATAGGTTTTTAAAAGTAGCCGATGGGCTTTGGAAGCAGATTTCTCCAAATCAAACAACAAATGTAATAATTGTGGAAATTGCAATGATAAGCGATCCATGATTAGGGACTGTATACACTAAATAACTCAATAATCCTAAATGGAAAAGCCTTTTCGTATAGAAAAATGGTCAAGACGATTTAATTTAAGCTATAGGTTTAGTTGTTTAACAAGAACAGATATCACCTATCAAAATACTTATAATATGTCAGATCATAATAACTATAATAGGTTATATTTCCGCAATTTGTATTGATGGTAAATTAATTTAATGTTAATTTCCTGTTCTTGTCTCTCTATTATTGTTATGTTTCAAATTGTTTCAAATAAATTGTGTTTCTGTGAAAAACCACATAATCTACTAATTAAGAGATTTTTTATCTATTTGAATTCCGAACCCAGTTCGTGATACTAATGAATTTATTGTATTTCAAGTGGAATTTTTATTGGTAACAAGGAAGTCTTCTAATCTTAAATCGATTGTCGTTGGAACACAAAAAAGCGAGATTTTTGTCGAATAGGTAATCTACATTCTACTGCTTTGTGGGTATTAAATAACAAAGTGAATAATGATCTTCTGTTTATTTCGGGAAATGGGTTAAAAAAACACCTGATGAAGATAATCTGATAGCCTGGGGATCGGAGAGTCGCCTGAAATATGTCCGAACTATGTTTGAAGGTAATAAAACTAATTGATTAATTTTTAGTCGCACATAATTAATACCTTACTCTCGATTCTGAACTGCGTCCAGAAAAATTAAAATTAAAAATTTTCTAGAAAATATATATCCTGATTAAATTTTCGTTTATTATTACAAATGGTTTTGAAATCCTAAAAATTACTTTGGACTGCTTGCATGGTTTGTAAAAGCGTATTTGGTGCCGTTGCCTTTTTACTAATATATTTCGTGGAAAGTGTATCGTTGTTGATAAGCAAGAGTGTCATATTTGAAAATAATCCCATTAATGCAATAATATATCTATTAAATTTTTTTAGTATACAGATCACTTAGTGAACTTTACACCTTCATCTTTTTTACCAATTTTAACCAACAATAACAATAGTCATTTTGTCGATTGTCAGAGAATTAAATCTGACGACCTGATCTCATGACGATATTTTGGATATCAGATGACATCCGATCTAAGGCTATTTTAAACATGTTGACTATATTATTGTCATGATGAAGAACAGTTTGTAGTACTTAAACAATAGATCGCAAAATGATTGTGAGCTAGGTATGCTGAAAAAATATCGATATATTTTTTGTAAAATATCGGTATTTTTCCTAGTTGTTGGAAAAAGAATCCGTCATTTTTTTCCTTTAAAAAATATCGATATATCGAAATATCGATATTTTTATCGGCGCTCGACACCCTTATTGTACTCATTAATTATCACGCTTATTGATTTCTACGTCCTGATTGTGCATAAAATAATTTTATGAAAATTGATGATTAATGAGTTAAATTATTTCTGATTCAAATTTGAATGTTAACAAAAAATGTTACGTTATAATACCTTCAAATGGCATCCTTTGGAAACAACTATTATATATTTGAATGTTGACCAAAAAGTAATTATAAACATTTCCTGTCTCAGAAACTAAAATAATTTTATTAAATTATGTTTATATCGATAAAATAGTTTGCGTACTTGTTGTTCTTACACATTTCGTATATTTGCTCTCGAATAGAGCCAATATCAAGATGATCAAGATTCGTCACCCACTTTGTATGTCGATGGGTTTTCTTGGTTGAAATTAACGTATTATTCTTCATTTTGTAAGCGATGTTATTCACAGTAAGCATACTAATTATAATATCATCAATAGTTACCTCTCTAACGGAATTTACCGACAAAAGGGGGCCTCCATTATCTGGTTCGTATTTGAAATAACCTATTAAAGCCGCAATCAATTTGTGACCCTGAATATTTATTGTTTTCGGAATATTCAAACAAATATTCAAACAATATAATATGATATGATTTATCAAAATAAAGGGCTAAAATAATGTTTTCCGGTTTATAACCTGTAGTAATCATAACTAATATTTTGAATAATTTTCGAGCGCAAATGTGACATACCAATATAACTATATTCTTGATCCATACTTTATTCTTGGTAAATTTTAAACAATATTTAACATTTTTAGTCACAAAACAAATTTTCGAACATATCCATAAATAATTTGACAACCATAAAAAATGTCGATCGTTTAAGACTGTAAAACTATTTATGATAGTTATAGTGACACTTTGTATTGGAAAATGAAATTGTTTTTCCATATTTTCTTACCATCTGAAACACCCCTGAGCCAAAATTAGCCTGGACCAAATCAGTTGCTATTTTTCGCTTGATTTTTAAGTTACCGAATCAAAATAAGTATCAAAAAGTTTCTACATTTGTATGAAATATAAATCCTGATAAAATATTAAACGATCAGAGCCGATAAATTGGGTTCAGTGTTTAATACGTTATATATTCTAGTCGCGGTTTAATAAGTGTTTGGTCGGATTGAGAATAAATTTTTGTATTAATTTCATTATCTACTATCAAGAACTAATGCGAATTGGAATAGCCGATTCAAAATTGAAACTTAGATATTGTTAGACTTGTTTCAAAAAGTTAATGATGGAGAATTTTGCGCTGAAATCAAAAATTGCGAAATAAAGAAAGTGTAAAATAACCTGGATTAAAGTTTCCAGTCGACCTAACACGGGAGATATTTTTGAGTCAAGAACTGAATACGACCTGTCATTATAGAAGTATAAATGCGATGAAGTGATTCTAATATATTATAACTTTCGGAAAGTCTTTGAAAGCGACTGCAAAAGCTTTACCCTGTCCGTCGAGTTAGTTACAAAATAAATTTAATACTTATTTATAGAAATTATAATTAATACCTACTAATAATAATAAAGTGAAGATTATATATTTTCTATTTTTATCATGTTCACTAAAATGAGAAAAATTGGAGAACTGTTACAAAATCGAGGGTTTTATTTATAGAACCCAAAAAAAATTTAGGTTCAAAAAATATTACATTTTACTTCGGGCATTTCTTCTAAAGATCATCAAAAACAGTGTTTTACTAAGAAATATTTTATTAAATATAGGGGTGGGGGAAAATTATTATTATGACGAATCATTTTTATGTTATGCCGCCAGTTCTTAGAGCCTCAATTTAGCTTTAATTTCCAATTTAATTACCTACCATCTGTGAGGTCCTTGATCACATCAGTTTTATTACAATCGCTATTCACAAATGGAAACTTGGTCCACCAGCATTTTCACTGTTAATAAATGTGGAAACCATGTATCAAACTTCTTTTAATACCCAGTTTTATGTAAGAGATTTAAAGTTGTTTTGTGGCGGATTTCTAGTCGCGATGTCGCGAGATGAAACATGACGGTCTACTAAATATTTTGAAGAATTTCTTCGAGTTTTCCAACGATGAAAATCGAAATTTTCCAAACAAACAAGCAAACCAATTCTGACAACGGCATTCACTTCAGCACTCACCACCATAACTACTAGCGTTGGGAACTATCGATTGAAAACGACTATTCATTCGACTGCTTTCAGTCGCTATTTTCGGTCCGACTAGTTTCATTCGACTGGTTTTTAACGTTCTGATTTTCCGTCCCAACCGCGACCTTGAAAATAAAATAATTGATAAATAATAAAATAATTTTGACTGCATTTATGTTATCTTGGTCTTTAGTTTATTTACTTTTTCGATTTTTTAAGTTTCCCGATTTGTGTTCAAGCCTATTGAACGTTAAAATTCCTTTCATTGAAGTTCCATGATAATTAAAATTATTATTGAATTAAGGGTGCAGTTGTTAAATAGTTAATAAGCATTGATTCAGAAAATACAATACAAATATTTAGTGGTCGCTACTAAAAATATATACCCATAATAATTAGTAGTATCCTGTATTTTATGAATATAAAAAATATAAAAATAATTTTACATCATTCAAAATGAATGTGTTCTTTTGAGCATAATAAAATCTAGCAATTATCTCTTTTTTGTTTTCCAAAGAACGAATTAATGAAGAAAACATTCGTAAGTACACGTTGGAATGAAATAGAAATATACCAATTAGTTTCATTATATTATGTCGTTGTTACTCCAAATATTAAAATACGATGAAACATATTTGGGATCATTAATACATTCCTTTTTTGATATTGCTACTTGCCAATTTAAAATTATATAAAATGGACTGATCTATACAGCCCCGAGAATCAAAAAATTATCTCCGTCCTTTCAAAATTAATATGGGAAAGAATTTGTATATCTGTCTATTATCACAAATAGAAAAACAGTCGAAGCATTTGACTGAAAATGTAATTACTAGATTCAGTCGCTTTTTTTTATTATCAACTAGTTCGACTGTTTTGCGACTATCGACTGTTTCAAGTATTTTACTCGATAGTTCCCAACTCTAATAAATACCATACAATTTCGATGAGCCTGTTATTGTTGAAAAAAATCAATATATTACCAAAATGATCATGTAGAATCCATTTTCTGTAATTACTCTTCATTGAGTGAATGAGGCAACCTTTATATATAGAACATTGAATCGGAAATTGAACGCCAGATTAACATGACTTCAATAAATAAGTTTTATTAGAGATATGCGATTTTAAAACGATTTATTAGGATAAACAGAATTTAACTTATGTTCAACCTTGAAAGCACTCTTATGAATTAATTATCATATTTTGAATATATATTGAAAAGTATATTATACGTTTATGTTACATTGCTTGCATTGTACAATCATTAAATTATACATTCCTCTTTCTATTAACAGGTCAATTGAAAAGTCCCCGGCCTACTATAGCAAAACACATTTTTTTGGCAAAATTAGTTTTTTTTATTCAACATAATTCCCATCAAGGGTGATAAACTGACTATAGCAACCTTCCAACTTTTCAATGCCATTTTTGTAGTACGATTTGTTGTTTGCTTCAAAATAGGCTTCAGTTTCGTCGATCACCTCTTCATTCGACGAAAATTTCTTCCAGCGAGGATTCTTTTGAGATCTGAGAACAGGAAATAGCCGCCGGGGGCCAGATCTGGACAAAACGGTGGATGAGGAAGCCCAATTCATGGATTTTTGACAAATTGCATTGTCTTGGTGAAATTTCTTTTTCTTCAAATGCGGCCGTTTTTCGGCGATTTCGTCCTTCAAACAGTCCAATAACGCTATATAACAGTCGCTGTTCATGTTCCTTCATGAACTAGGGACAAATAAAAAATAGTCGGCTTGGCTGACGCAGTGGTCAAGGCGACTGGACGGCCCTTATATTATTACGGTAGTCGCAGGTTCGAATCATGCTGGGTTATGTTCGTAAATGTAAGTGTGTGATTTTTTATAATTATTATTAGCCAAAAGGCAAAAGTGTTTAATCTGACAAGGAAAATGTTCTCAGTCACGCCAGAATCGAGACTGTGTAAGACCGGATGTCTTCTGAGATGATCTCCAAGTTGGTCACGCATCAGTCGATAAGCTTACCGAGGACCTTCGTTCTGAACTCACGTTAAGCAGCTATTCAGGATACAAGAAAAAAACAATAAAACTTCATAAAGACCTCATAAAACTAGATAAACTTTGGTCCTAGTTGCTAAAAATGAGATTAAAATAGAACAAAATATATGTTCAGTATAAATAAATAATATTTGAATTAATTGTATATAAAATACAGGGATTTATTGACTACAGTAAATTAAGTAAGTAGACCTGTCTAATACTCTTTAAATAAATACTAAACAAGGCGACATGAGAATTAAAAAACATGTCTGTTCAACCTGAAATAGGAAATATGTATCCCATTACGTCAGTCATAAAATGTCAGCTGTTTAAGACTGTTTCATTCATACGAAGATAGATCAATGCCTGCCTAAACGGCCTTAAAACACCATGGTGCTCGCATTTACCTACCAATAAACGGGTGCTGGTAAATAAACAACTGTCAAATTTTTGTATCGTGCGCTTTTTTCGTCGGTTTATTGCATACTTGAATAAACTCGCTTCTCTAAACAATGTCTGGTTGGGGGGCGCCACCACTGGCCTATAAAAGTCAGAATCGTAGGTATCGGGTTGAGGAAACAATCGATATCATTTACAGTTGCGTAAAAATACGTTTATTGTTACGATACTTGATGGTATTTTGAGGAAGAACTGACAAATTCAGGCATAAAAGTACTCACATGTAGAAAACAAACAGGTCTTTAATATTTTGGTTTTATTATACAATATAGTACATTTTGTTTCATGTTGGCAACACTGCTTCCGTGTAAATTATTCGAATGCGTATGTATTATTAAGTCTTGTAGATTATATTTCAGTGTATTTGTTCCGGGGCGATTAAACAAGCGATGGGTGAAATTTGTGGTTTCTTAAATGTTGAAAATGGTCCCGGATGGGCAAGTAATTGATACTTGGTTAGTGGGAGCTCCTGTGACGAAAATAGCTAAATTGTTTAACGTTTCATGAGCGACAGTATCGCTGGCATTGAGAGCATCCACAAAACATGGTAAAACCCAAAGGTAGCTGGTACAGACCGGCAAACATTAAAAAGGATAAGGATGGTGGTCAAATAATATAAAACTACAGCAGCAAAAGTGACAGCAGAACTCACTTAAATAACACTGTTTCAACAAAAACAGTACGCTGAATGTGACGGGGGTTTGAATGAAAGAATGTGGTATGGCCCGATGAATCATAGATTATATTTTTTCCTACAAATGGCTGTGTTTGTGTACGGAGAAGCCCAAGGAAGCCTGCGGTCAAACAGGGTTCCGATATTATTTCTGCGGAAATATCAGGGTATTCAACTGGTGCTCTCAGTCTCATCACCAGCTGGTTTCTAATTCTTCAATGATACCAAACACTGTCATATTCCTCATCATTATAAATGAAGGTTCAGTGTCGATTTAAGGAGGTTCAAAATATCATCAAACATCTTTCCTGGCCAGCGTAACCACTTGCTCTTAATATAATTGAACCGTTAAAGCCAGTTTTAGAGTGAGAAGTAGATTGAAGTCATCAATAAAGCAATTGGTGGATGTTTTGGTACAAGAATGGGTCAAAATTCCGCTAGAACATGTTCAGTAATTGCAGTTGTTTGAAAAGGAAATGGGGATTCAACACCTTATTAATAAATAAATATTGTATATGTGTTTATATATGATGTTCATATCATTTTCTGCATCCCCTCTACGTATAGTTTGATTAACTAACTTACTTATATTTATTATGATATGGTTTCACAGCCACAGTCGTTGTCGAATAACATTATACCTTTACAATATCTTAAAAGTAGATATTTATCTAGGAAAACCCATTGGTCCTTACTTTGTTTCACATTTTACTGTGTATGATTTTCTGTTAAATATACTTTGTTCATTCACACAATGTCACATGGTTTGAATTCTGTCCTTTCTTGAACGTTCTCCTGCTGTATATGGGTACAATTACGATATGTACATTTTGAAATATATCGTGTAATTTTTTTTAATACATTTTGTTGACACAATAGAAAATTATATTATTTTTTTGGGTTATTCTATATATTTTTAATTTCAACATTAGAATTCATCCCAAGAATACCTAGTACGTTTTTTATATCTGTCTTTTTCTTTTCTGTTTATTTTGGTTCCAATAGAGATCCGCATTCATCCTAGCATAGCTCTGTTCATGAATATTGGGATACCTATGTTATATAGTTCAAAAATACAATACGCATTGATTTACCCTGATGAGTTTTATTGTCCTCACCTGGGCCAGATTTTTTGTCATTGTTTATTGAATCCAGTAATTATCTCATTCCTTTCCTTTCCCGAGTTGTCGTTCGACCTTCGTAGAGTAAAGACGTGTTTGGAGCGACGGTCAGTGTAATAAATTTGAAAGTGTACTACCTGTGCCACAAATGCGATTTTAAAAAATAAGTAAAAACCGTGACGACAATAACAGTGTTAAAACTGCGCGTTAAATGTTTAGTGAAAATGTGTTTAAAACGATGGTCACTGCAATAAAGTAACAAAGGTAAAATTTTGGGGGCTGTTAAGGGTCGGAGGTGCATCATCTGTACCACAAATGCGGCGTTATAACGGTTCTGAAACAAATACCGGTACTGAAATTTTTGTAAAAACGTGAATTAAACTATTCATTAAATAAAAATGATTAATAGAGAGAACCAGAGACTAAATGAGATGGAAACACAATCCTCAACGTCAGGTGAAGCTTATCTGGCACAACAGAATCAAATCTTTTGTCAAGAAAACCATAAGAGAACGCAAAATGAGCAAGCTCTCTATAATGCGTATATTAACGAAAAAACAGCCCGACGGAATCTGGAAATTGCACTAACAAATATGCAAAAACAATTAGATGCACTACAACTCCTAATAAAAAACCAAAACACATACAATCCAACTAGCATTCCCGTAGTGAACCAGTGCACTGAAAACAAATTGCCTGTAAACTATGAAACAGACGAGGAAGAATTGCAAAAAGAAGTAGGCTGGATAACAGTTAAAAGAAATAAGAAACGAAAAGCAAACTATACACCTGAAGCTTCACCACAACAACCAAAAACCATTAAAGCACAAGAATTGAATAAAGAAATAAAAGTGCCGAGACCACCTCCAATTATAGTAAGTAATGTCACAGACTTTGACTTGCTATATGAAACAATGAAAACAAATAATATACTATTTAGAGCAACAACATTAAACAATGGACAAATCAAATTAAACGCCGAATGTCGTAAAACTTTTACGAAAATTGCTGAGTGCTTGGAATTCCTAAAATTACAATGGCACTCGTATGAAGATAAGCAAACCAGAGACATTAAAGTAATGGCAAGAGGGCTTCCACCGACAGCTAAAACTACTAAAATAGTGGAAGAGTTAATAAAAAATGGACTTAAATGTACTGACGTCACAAATATCCTGAAAAAAGAACGAAATAAAAATAACAATGGAGAAATAGTTGTCCAGAAGAAGCCTTTACCACTGTTTATGTTATCATTCCAACATAACACGGACATAAAAGCAATTTATGAAATTAAACAAATTCTAGGAGTCGAAGTAAAAATAGAACCTCTTAGAAAGGCAAATCTTGTGCCACAGTGCAAGAGATGCCAATTACATGGACACACACAAAAATTCTGTAAAAGGGAACCAAGGTGTGTAAAATGCTCAGGAAAACACATCACGGGAGAATGCAAAAAACCCAAAGGAACAAAAGCGAAATGTGCGAATTGCAATGAAGCGCATCCAGCAAGCTACAGAGGATGCGTAGTTGCGAAAACATTCCAAGAGAGAAGAAATAAAATCAGTCAGGCTAAAGAGCAAAAAACAGTGACTCAAAATAAACAACCAAAAATGTACAACGAAGTCAACGATGAAATGACCTATGCTCAAAGCATAAACCAAACCGCTCAAAAAGAAACAAAAAAAGAAGACGTTACAACCAACGAACTGCTATTGAAACTTATAGCAAAGCTGGACAACCAGGAAAAGATTATTGAATCGTTTTCTGAAAGATTACTTAAACTCGAAAACAATAGGGCGGTGGCCTCAAGAACTAAAAATGGCAAGTAAAGACATCCGCATCGCAATTTGGAATGCTAATGGGATTCAGAAACATCACGCTGACCTACAAGTATTCCTAGAATTGCAAAAAATAGATATTTGCTTAATATCTGAAACCCATTTGACAAAGGAATCCTTTATTAAATTTAGAGGATATTACTTTTACCACACCATTCATCCAGCTAACACAGCAAGAGGAGGAAGTGCAATAATAATAAAAAATAATATATGCCATCATCAAGAACCCGGACTCAGTTTAGCAGAAAATCAGGTAACGGCAGTAACTGTTATATCTAGCAAATACAGGGTTACATTAGCTTCCATATATAGCCCTCCAAGATACAACCAAAAAAAAGAAAATTACTTGAATGTTCTAAACAACCTAGGAGAAAAATTTATAATCGGTGGTGATTTCAATGCTAAAAATACAAGATGGGGATCTAGAATGACGACAACTAAAGGTAATGAATTACATAAAGCAGCTGCTGAGCTAGGGTGCAGTTACATGTCGACAGGAAAACCAACTTATTGGCCTACCGATCCAGAGAAAACTCCAGACCTGTTAGACTTCTTTATAGCTAGAAACATAACCACTAACTACATGGAAGTTGAAGAAAATTTTGACTTAAGTTCAGATCACACACCTGTGATTTTGACGCTGAGTGAAAACATTATAAGAAAACAACAAAATCCAACATTAACCAACAAGAGGACAGACTGGGAAGGATTTGTTGAAGAAATAAACAATCGAATTCAACTAAATGTTCCCCTTAAGACAGAAGACCAATTAAATTATGAAACCGAAAAATTCGTTGCAGACATCCAACAGGCTGCTTGGAATAACACTCCAGAAATTAAAACTTCAACCAAAGGAATAAATTACCCGAAAGAAATCAAGGAAATGGTAGCTGAAAAACGAAAACTACGGAAAAAATGGCAGCAAAATAGAACACCTGAAAATAAGAATATCTTAAACAACATAACACAAAGGTTGAAGAGGGAAATTTTGGAAATTAAAAACAATTCCATAAATAACTATCTACGAAATTTAACAGACGACAAGAACACAGACTATTCGCTCTGGAAAGCCACTAAATACCTAAAACGATCCTGTCTACATAGTCCTCCGATAAGAAACATGCATGGAAGTTGGGCACGCAGCAACCTGGAGAAAGCAGAAGCATTCGCTGACCATTTAGAGAAAACTTTCAAACCAAACGAAAGTGAAATTGAACATACTTTACCGGACATAGACGGCGAAAATTCGACAATTCAATTAACAACTCCGAAAGAAGTCACCAACGTTATTAAAACTAACATCAAGCCAAATAAATCACCAGGCTATGATTTAATAACAGGGCAATTGCTGCACAATCTGCCAAGAAAGGGTATTATAAAGCTCACTAACTTAATCAATGCAGCATTTCGACTGAAATATGTCCCAGACGTTTGGAAAATGGCTGAAATAATAATGGTTCCAAAACCTGGAAAATCACCAAATGATATAAAAGCTTATCGACCTATCTCACTGTTACCGATGATAGCTAAGGTATTTGAAAAGCTCCTCTTGAAAAGATTAAAACCAATTATAGAGAGAAAAAACCTAATACCAACACACCAGTTTGGGTTTATTACCAAACATTCAACGATTGATCAAGTGCATAGAATAACAGATGTTATTGAAAAAGCCTATGAAGATAATAAAGTATGCTCAGCTGTATTCTTAGATGTAGCACAAGCTTTCGACAAGGTATGGCACAAAGGCCTCGTCCATAAGCTACAGAAAATATTACCGAAGCAACACACCGAACTATTAAAATCTTACATCACAGCCAGAATGTTTAGAGTGAAACAAGAGGAAGCTTACTCTACAATAAAAGAAGCTAAAGCAGGTGTACCACAAGGAAGTGTACTGGGGCCAATCCTGTACCTACTTTATACATGTGATATACCACAAATCGAAAACATTACAATGGCTACATTTGCTGATGATACTGCTATTCTTGCTGTCGGAAACAATAGCGAAGAAGCAACCCGAAACCTACAACAGGCTACTGACGCTATAAATAAATGGACCCAAATCTGGAAAATACAAATTAACCAAAACAAATCTGTGCATGTTCAATTCACCTATAAACAGGCCGCGCTTACACCATTGACCATAAACCACACTGTCATACCATACAGCAATAATGCTAAGTATCTCGGAATGACACTTGATGCAAAACTACGGTGGAAGGAACATGTCAAAAAGAAAAGAAAAGAACTTGAGTTAAAATATAGAAAAATGTATTGGCTAATTGGAAGAAAATCTCAATTAACTATACATAATAAATTACTTCTATATAAACAAATATTAAAACCTATATGGACATACGGAATACAATTATGGGGATGTTCCGCAAAAAGCAACATAAATCTAATACAAGTTTTCCAGAACAAAGTCCTAAGAAGCATCGTAGGTGCACCCAGATATTACCGGACCATTTATTTACATCGAGATCTTCAGATACCGACTGTCAATCAAGAAATTAAAAGAATTGCAAAGAGACATGAGGAGAGACTTCACTCTCATGTTAATTTCGAAGTATTACAACTCTTGGACAACACCAAAACCGGACGCAGACTCAAAAGGACCAAACCATTTGAACTTGTGTAGTGTGTTGTAGTGTAGTGCAGTGAGGTGCATTAGAAAAAACTCAAAGTGTTAAAACAATTATTATTATGTTAGAGACTATGTAGGACTGATGAGTCCTATTAGATATATACCTAGATTTAAGCTATTATAAGGACAAATTGTAGGTTAGTCGGCAACGACTAGTAACAATGTATATAATTATAAAAAAAAAAAAAAAAAAATTTCCTTTCCCAAAGAAATTTCGAGAAAGAATACGTACATCTCCGTCTCACTTATGGCAAGGTTAAAAAAAGTATATGTATAAGTACACATTCAAACTAAATAGAAAAAAATCAATTATAATGTGTCACTTAACTTTACAAATATTAAAATACAATGGAATATGTTGAACTGATATTTACGATACAGATATACAAGTAATTATCTCCGTCCTTTTCTCTTTCAAAGAAGGAATTTCTGCATCTCCGTTTGTAATTACAATTGGAAAGAACAGTCGAAGATATTACTGAAATAATAATTATTATTTTCAGTCGACTTCTTCTTTAACTATTGACTAGTTCAACTGTTTTATGACTATTGACTGTTTCGACGGTTTTCAGTGGAATATTCCCAATGTTACTAAATTTTTATTAAACTTTAAAGAAAAATTACATACTATAGATATATTTATATGTAATAGATATATTTTGTACTAAATAATAATAACCATTAAGTAAAAAATTGTTATTAAAAGACATTATTCTAAAATGTTATAAATATATACAAATATGTTATTTTATAATAGTTTTAATATAGACTAGTAGCAAAACATAGAAAAGAGTTGTAAATAAAAACGACAATTTAAGCTTATCCACATGTGGTAGTAATAAAATCATAAATAAATACGTTTATCTTTGAATGCTAACACCTCTTCCTAGTAGCGACCCTACCTAAGAAAGACCGCCTCTAGACTACAAAAACCAATGCACTTTGAACCACTTTGAACCTTTAATCTGTTTACTTATTCGTTTGCATTTGTATACATTTTCAAAGTAACTGTGCAGAGCTGTAAGATGGCATAGGGTTGTTGGTAATAAATTAGTTAGGTTTATATATATGGCGAGGCTTTTTTTTTCAAGTTAATAATATTAAATGAACATGATAGAAATAATTTCTAGTTTTAAAAATTTAACAATCAACTAAATAGAAATTTTCTTCGGAAACCCTAAGTATAATGATATTTTCCTTTCAATGCTCATTTAAATTTATTATTAAAATCATTAATTGAAGGCAACAACAATATATTATGATGTTTTTATTTCAAGAAGCAACTTAACAGGAAAATAAGTAAGGTTGATGTTAGATTGGCAATCATCTCACTGTTATGTTACTGCTTTAGCGTTCCTTGACGTAGTTTAGTGAAGTCGGGCAAAAGTATAACAGTTCAGACTGTAAGGTCACCAAAGGAGATATCCATAGTCAACGAAACATAACTAGCCCGTGGATTTCTGGTACAAACATTGCAATTCAATGTGTAAGGTCATCAAAGGCGGGCTGAAGATGTTGTGCTCAGTTGCCGAAAAATAGGAATAAAGAAACAATTATTGAAAATTAGGAACGGAGGACCGGAATCCGCTACCTAGTCTAGGTGATTTAACAAATATTCCAATCAAACTAGAATAAAAGAAAAGCTGCTGACCTGTTGAGAATTGAATCATTGATGAGCGTGAGAGCTCAATGTTCTAAACATTACATCATGGAAACAGTTGCCTACAATGTTTACACGACGTCTCATATTATATGGTTATTGCTTAAAAAGCAAACTGACTGACTTTCATACTAAACTACTTCAGCAATAACATTATACACTAATATCTGATTATTTTAGGTAGAAACTATATGGAAACATAGTCTGTGCTTTTGAAATTTGAGGTTTTCCCTCGAATTACCTCCCTTCATCCCATCAGAACCTGATGTGGTTCCAATGGATCCACCTCGGAAGTACTCTTTTTTCAATAAGAATATAATTTTGAAAATCGGTCCATAATTGACATAGTAATCGGCAACATACATTAAAAAATATATACAGTCGAGCATAAAACCTCCTCAGTTTTTGAAGTCGGTTAAAAATTAATAATAAAAATGTATATTGTCTGTTGTAAATATATTATGTGTGTGTGTAACGTATAAATGTTTAATTGAATATATTCGAGTGAAAATACATTTATCATTTAACAATAGTGATGTTGTTTACACCACTAACCGAATTAGTTACATTGCATTGCACATAGATTAAGAATTTATACAAAGGGACGAGAGTTGGGGTTGAAACGGGCTAGTGGGGTGTTAGGGATGGCGGATCAAAAACTGAGGCTTAAGTGAGTCATTTTGCTTTAATTTGGCCTATTGAGAATTCGTTCCTGTCACCCTAGATTCCATCGAATGGCTGTGACAGATTTATTGGCGATGCGGTACGTTTTTGAGAGTTTGCTTACACATTAAACTATATTGCTTTCCTGGATGTTACGCAACATTTCTTGTGGCTTAAGTTTAATTGAACTATTCAAAAGTATCGAATATATAGGCCAACTAGTAATTAATGGTAGAATATCAAAACAAACTTATTTTATTATCAAAAGATAATAAAATTTAAATGAAAAACGTCTTTACGTATATATTCGTATAATTCTGAGAATAAATGTATTGATTTTCTATTGTAAAATTCTATGATTACGTTTTTGTGACTGATATAAATAGTTTATAATATTGATCATACGTGTAATATAATTAAGATAATTGTTATTGTCGAGAAACATCTACTTTCGTCGGTACTTTTGATATCGGAAGAAGCCATTAATCAGTGTCATTATAATCATCAATAATAATTTTATATATTATTATTGTCATATTACACGATTGTTAGGAATTTCATTAATTATAGATTAGAAATTTTAACTATGTGGTTGTTGTAAAAATTCATTAAACTTTGAGCTATTGTAATAATATTAATTATTTTTGTGTCATAGTATGTTATATATGTTACTATTATTTGATTAAAAGGAAATACTAAGCTAATTAAAGCATAGTAAGCAGGGTTGAATCAATGGATATACCAACTGCATCGGTGATTGCCGTCCGGTTTTATTCGCTAAATAAAACTGGATAATAAAAAATGGATATTTAAACATTATTTTTTTAAAAATATATTTATAGTCTCCTTTTTACTAACGAGGGTTTATCTGGAATGGACCTACATTTTAGCATGGGCTTCGAAACACGGTTCTCGGCATTAAGCATAGCTATTGGCTAGTGACCAACTTAGAGACCATTCCAGAAGACAGCGGGTCTTGCACTGCCTGGTTTCTAGCGTGACTGGGATGGTACTTTGTCAGATTTTCCACTGTTGCCTAAAAGACATTTTCATTTACAATTACACACATAAAGTACATCCATGCCCTACCAGAATTCGAATCCACGACAATCGCAACAGTAGGAGGTAGGTCCTATCGCCTTGGCCATTGTGCCGAAGAAGCCGGCCAAAAATAATTTATTTTAAGTAGTGGCCATTTTATTCTATATATTTTGCTCATCTCTTAGGAAATTTATATATGCAATTTCAAAAGAACAGTGTTTCCTTTGATCTAAACCATTAATCGAGCTATTTTTTTAACATTTTAACTTCGAAATCGACGAAATGCTGTACCCTATTGATGCGAAAAGGTGGTAGTTGGATGCAACCAGGTCTGTAGAGTATAGCGGATGCGTTAAAACTTCCCTTTTAAGCGATTTCCCCACTTTTTTGACTGGTTTTGCTGTATGGGACGACTAGTCGTCATGTTGCAAAGTCCCCTTATCATGCCTTAGAGTGTAATGTGAGCGTTTTTCGATCAATGCGCAGTTTAAATTGATTATTTGTTGTCTATAGTGATCAGCATCAGCTATTTTTCCATGTTTTAATGGTTCATAATGTACGAAACCACCCTGGTCCCACCAAATCATGGTCATGTGATCAAAGCAATTTGGCCTTGCACTCGATGGGCTTTTGCCAGGTCACAAGAGATAAATCAATTTTTCATTACCCATTACTATTCGATGCAGAAAAAATGTCGTTTTACAATTTTGAAACAGTATATTTTTCATTTCATGTGGCACTCTTGTTCTCATCTTTTGGGTCTTTCCCGTTGCATATTATGTAAAAACGGAGATTCGGCTTAAAGTCAACTTTTTTGCAATAGTTATTTAATTTTTGTTGGGTCTTAACCCAATAATCCCTACAGTTCATCTTCCAGCCTTTTCGGTCTACCAGAACGTTCTTTATCTTGGAAGTTAAAAAAAAGTTTACATGTCCTTGTAATACTTATAGATGGAGCATGCATGCATTTTGTTAGCAAAATTGCTACGATTCATTTAATTTAATTTATCATTGCTGGGTTCCTTCGTTCTCACTCCAATATTATCTGAATAATATGGAGAAATGGCTTAATCAATGAAAAATTAATGCAAACTAAACCTAGTCCACTCGTGTCACTTACTACACTCTGAAAATAAATACCTGTCCGTTGGTAAAATTATACAATGAAAATATCTCGCAGGAGGAACATGCAAATTCTTGGGCCTTTACGTGGATCATAGATAAACTTGACAAAAGCACATTTGGACTAACCGGAAACAATTTGACAGCAGGCTATGTAGTCTGTATTGGTTACTCCCATTTAAGCGACGAGAGAAAAGTAATGGTGTATCAATCCATCATCAAGTCAATCTGAATATACGGCACTCAATTAAGGGGTACAGCAAGCAATAGCAACACAGAAATATTGAAAAGGTCCTCAATATTCCTCAAAGCATGAGTAGCAAGTATATGTATCTGGATCTCGATATGCGAACAGTAAAGCCAGAAATAATGCATTGTAGCAAAAAGTATCAGAGAAGGCTTGCACAACTTTCAAATGAGCTGGTAGTGACACTGAGTGGACTAGGAAGACAACTGTAGAGGGATGAAAGCTGCTCCCACAGATTTATGCTTTTTTATTAAAAATACAATAATAAACAGTCTGGTAGATAAATAACACAGTGGCTTATTGCTTTGAACGGATTGCCATGGCACAGAAAAGAGAAGAAAGAAAGTTGTTTGGTTCAGTCTATTATTTTATTGCTAGTTCAGGTACTGGCAATTACAGAGAAGATACAGATTATGTCCAAAGACGTTATCTTAACACTCTCCTGTTTGTGATTTATTCTTGTTTAAATTTAAAGTGTTCGTGTTAAATTTGTGCTACGTCTATACCTTTTTTACTTTATACCCTTAGTTATGTATTTAATCACTTTGGCGTATTTGTCTCCTAAAAGTTCTTGTAGTTTCTGTATTTTTTTGTTATTCTTATTCCTGCTACTATTCTTAGTTGTACATAGTAGTTCTATTCAATCTGAAAGATTAAATCCCAATCAGTAGAATTGTTAGTAAGGGTGACTTTAACTGTACTTTTTTATTAAACATTATTCAAAAGAATGTTAACACAATAATTGATCGAAATTTAGGTCAAAGTTATCTTCTATTTCTATAAAGTTTCTTGTTTTAAAAATGTAGTAAAGCAATTTTATTGGTATCAGTAGCCACATTTCTTGAAATACTCGTCTTATTTAGTTCCCTCTAGCTGTAGGTAATATAGATCTCAAGTTTATATTGTTAGAATTGAAATCAAACTTTAATTATGTATTTGATATAGCAAACTATCTTGTGTAATAATAAACAAAAATGATATTTGAATATGTATTGATTATAACATTCTTATAAATATATTTATTTATTATAATACAAGATCAATAATAAAATAGACTTGTGTTGTAAATTGATAACTTAAGACTTAAACATTATGAGGTAAAAATAACATAATAAATATAAATATGTATTACAATATGCATACTACACTCTATATGTATCCGTAAAACTAAACGAATATATATTAGAGAATGAAAATTTAAACGTCTATTTGAGAGGAAATAAAATTTGACTGTCCTAGTTTTATTACAGTTTCGTTAAAATTTAAAAAGAAATGTAATAATAAAAATTCGAATTATTATGTCTAAATTTATGTTATTGCTAGTAAATTATTAGATAGAAACAGCTTGAAATCAAAGCAATAAATGACTGACGGATCATCTACAGCGTTCCCATCTCCATTATAATCGAAATACGAAAACTAACTGTTTTCGGTTATAAAAACACCTCTCTTTATGTGCTTTTTGAGCTATAGTAATTATATTGTAATAAAAGTAAAATAAATTTCTTAATATATCAAGAAAAGTGTTAATATATTGTCTTTATTGTCCTTTATCAATAAAATCCGTAATAAAGTATGCAGAGTATATTGAACGCTATTTTCTAATATGTTATATTCCAATTATTTCCATAACATTTATACTAGATTGAATTGAATTATAGTAGTTATTCTGTGTTAACTAAAATATATTAATTCATAAATATTCTTAAAACTAAAATCTAAAATAAATTAATATCATGAGAAGATATGTTCATTATGTTTGTTTGAAATCGAACCAATATTGATCCATACAATTCATATTCCATCGCGGAATATTTTAATTTTCATTATAAGGGGTGTGTTTATTTAGGATGGAGTTTAACAGTGGGTGTTATTGACGCTTTAACAGCTCATTCTGGGAATAAAAGATAATATTAAAAAGATAACTTTCAATCAGGAGTCGATTGACATATGTTAAATTTCCATATTCGTTTTTGATTCATTCTATAGTGAATTGATTTATTATTGTTTATTTTTCATTTAAGACTCTTTCAATACTATAGTATTAGTCATCTGTTTATTTGTAAAATGCGTGCTATTACGAGAGTAGCAATACCATCGTGTCTGTCAAACCACTTTTGTAAGACGTGCGTTAACTTTGAAGAAGGTCAAAACATATTGTAAAAATGTTATCGGGATATGTGTCCTGAATTTGGTCTCAAAATGATCTTTTTAAAATGTGTTTTTTTCCTCGAACGCAACATAATCGAACAAAACTCAAACTTGTGGTTTCACAAGCTGTCACGTGGTTATAGAGAAGGTATATTATTGTATTAGAGCCCGTATTCTTAAAAAATGATTCATGTGGGTTTAGAAAACTGACATTATTATTCAAAATGAACATAGTATTCTTTGGTTACCAAAAATATTTCGCGAATTGATAGGAGTTTGACTGGTTTGGGTGGTGTAGTGCTCAAGGCAACAGAACGATTCTTCTGCTCTTCCGATAGTGGCGGGTTCGAACACTGCTGAGACATGATTGTAAATTTATGTTTGTGATAGTTTATAATTGCGATCGTCCAATCTCTTTTTTAATAATCTGCTAGAACTTCAACAATCTGCCCGTGCGCAATAAGTTTTATTATATGATTTCCGTTATCTTATATATAAAAATGAATCGCAAAATATGTTCCTAAGCGCATAACTCAACAACGCCTGGACCAATTTGGCCAAATCTTTTTTTAAAATGTTCGTTGAAGTTCAGGGATGGTTTTTACGGCGAGAAAAATTAGAATTATTGCTGGAAAAACCCTAAAAATAGCCCTTTTTGTTTGAATTTGTTTCGTGTATCAGTTGATAATTCATCTGTCATCTGTCAAAAGTCATCTGTAACAGACAACTTTTTTTTTAAATTTGATATGACTTGAACTCAAATCCTTTTAAGCCGTACGAATTGTTTTATTTATTTAAAATTTTTTATTTGTTTAAAATTTAATTCAAATTTTAAATAAATAAAACAATTTGTACGGCTTAAAAGGATTTGAGTTCAAGTCATATCAAATTTAAAAAAAAAAGTTGTCTGTTACAGATGACTTTTGACAGATGACAGATGAATTGTCAAGTGATACACGAAACAAATTCGTATATCGTGTTTTGTGCAGAGTGTTTAGTTAGTTAGTGTTTGTTTAGTTCGTGATTAGTGAAAAAATAATTTATATTTGATATGCCTCCTATAAGACGAAGCAATTTAGGTAGAAGAACCAGAAATGCTATAAACCAAGCTAATTACCGATCTAATCGTACTGCACAAGAACGTGACGACGGAAATGAACGTGAAAGAATTCGGATATCACAAACGCGTGAAGCGCGAGCGCGACATTCAACTAATAATCGCGCAAGTTTGAATCCAGCTGCTTTCAGTTACGATGTGTCAATTGACTACAGTAACTACCAATGTGTTGTTATTGGTTCTATGAACTTGGTTTGCTCACACTGTAAGGCATTAAAATACAAAAACGAAGCCAATGGATTGTGTTGCGCAAATGGTAAAGTGAAATTGATACAATTGGATCCACCACCAGAACCATTGTACTCATTGGTTTCAGGAATAGGAACAGATTCTATACACTTTTTGACACATATTCAACAATATAACAATTGCTTTCAAATGACTTCATTTGGGGCAACAAATGCAGTTCGGGAAAATTTTATGCCAACTTTCAAGGTATGTATTATAGCAGTTACTCATAATTATTTTAGCGAACAAAATTTTCTGTCACCAAAGTTAAGATGTGTTACTAATCTTCAATTTCTTAATAATTACGAAATATATCACTTAGTCATCATATTATATGGTGATTCAGTTTCAGTGACACTTTTATTATATTTTATATTTGATAGATATTAGTTAAAACTAAATATATACTTTTTAAGATCAAATATTATTTAAGTTTGATCATTGACAATCCATTAATTTATACCACACCATAATATTTTTTTTATTTACAGATACAAGGGCAAATATATCACAGAGCAGGTTCACTGTTACCAGTGTCAGATAGCGACAACAAATTCCTGCAAATTTATTTTATGGGCAATTCACCACAAGAAATTGATCTGCGTTGTGCACATAACAATTTAGTAAAAAGGTCTATTGTAGAACAATTACAAACTTTATTTCATCAACACAATCAATTGATTATATTGTTTAAAACTGCCCTGGATCTGATGCCATCCGATAATCACAAAATTGTAATCAGAGCTGATAAAACACCTGCAGGTCAACATACAAGACGTTTTAATGCACCAACTATTGATGAAGTTGCTATCGTTGTAGTTGGAGAAAACTTGGAATCCCGTGATATTGTTTTACATCGTCGGAATTTTCAATTACAACCTATAAAGGAAACACACCGCTCATATGATGCACTGCAATATCCCATTATATTTTGGCAAGGTGAAGATGGCTACGATTTATCAATAAAAATGATAAATCCCATTACAGGTAACTAAAATATTAGTTTAGCTATGGCGATAATATCTCAGTCACTATATTATGTATTTTAATTTTATATTTGAATGTTATTAAAACAAAATCTATTTACAGGTTCTGAAACCAACAAAAAAGTCAGTTCAATGAACTATTATTCATACCGCCTAATGATTCGGGAAAATGCAGATAATCACATATTGAAATGTCGGCGATTATATCACAAATATGTTGATGACATGTATGTTAAAATTGAAACGGAGAGATTAACATTCATCAGGTTGAATCAAACCAAACTCCGATCTGAAGAGTATATTCACCTTCGAGATGCGATTAATACTGATGGAAATGCACAGAATGTCGGTCGGATGACTATTCTTCCAGCAACATACATCGGAAGCCCTCGGCATATGCACGAATATGCTCAAGATGCCATGTCGTATGTTCGTCATTATGGTACAGTTAAGATTTGTTCATCACATTTACATGCAATCCGCAATGGATAGAAATTAAGCAGGAGTTATTACCTGGGAAATCATCCATTGATCGTCATGATATTACAGCCAGAGTCTTTAGACAAAAGTTGAAATCTTTAATGAATTTCATCGTAAAACATAATGTGTTTGGTGAGACACGCTGCTGGATGTATTCTGTGGAGTGGCAGAAACGAGGATTGCCACATGCACACATTTTGATTTGGTTGGTTGAAAAGATAAGGCCAAATGAAGTTGATGCAGTGATATCAGCTGAAATCCCTAATGTACAAGTAGATCCTGGATTGCATGAGGTAGTTATCAAAAACATGATACATGGTCCCTGTGGAACTCTTAATCAAAATTCACCGTGTATGATGGATGGTAAATGTTCAAAACGATATCCACGGACATTAATATCGGAAACAATTACTGGTAATGACGGTTATCCATTGTATCGTCGCAGATCGACAGCAGACAATGGAAAATCAACAATTGTCAAATTAAATCAACAAGATATTGAAATAGATAATCGTTGGATTGTTCCATATTCACCCATTTTATCAAAGACATTCAAAGCACACATCAACGTTGAATCTTGCCATTCAGTGAAATCGATTAAATACATTTGCAAATATGTAACCAAAGGGAGTGATATGGCTGTGATTGGAATTGGTGCAGGGAATTCTAATGATGAAGTTACCCAATACCAAATGGGCCGCTATGTCAGTAGTAATGAAGCAGTTTGGCGAATATTTTCTTTTCCTATTCACCCGAGAGACACCCTTCTGTTGTTCACTTAGCTGTGCATTTAGAAAATGGACAAAGAGTGTATTTTACAGCACAGAACGCAGTACAAAGAGCTGCTCAGCCACCATCTACTACATTAACCAGTTTTTTTGAGACATGCCAAAACGATGATTTCGCACAAACATTGCTATATTCTGAAATGCCAAAATATTATACCTGGAATCAATCCTCAAGGAGATTTATACGACGGAAACAAGGAAAACCAGTTCCAGGATATACAGATGTATATTCCACCGATGCGATTGGCCGGATTTATTCAGTACATCCAAGCAATGATGAATGTTTTTATTTACGACTGCTATTAGTCAATGTACGTGGCCCAACATCATTCCAACAGTTACGAACTGTTGATGGTGAATTGTGTGGATCCTACAGAGAAGCCTGTCAACGTTTGCAATTGCTTGAAAATGACGCTCATTGGGATCAAACTCTCAATGATGCTGTAATATCATCACACACTCATCAAATACGAACATTGTTTTCTATAATCATATCTACATGCTTCCCATCAAACCCAATTGATTTGTGGATGAAGTACAAAGATTATATGTGTGATGATATTTTGTATCAAATACGGAATAGAATGGGAAATCCAAATATACAAATCAGTGAAGAAATTTACAATGAAGCATTGATTTCAATTGAGGACATGTGCTTGATAATGTCAAACAAACTATTAATTCAATTAGGCCTGACCGCGCCCAATCGTCCAATGCATGACGCTTTTATCCAAGAGTTGCATCGAGAAAGACTGTATGATCTCAACGCTTTGAAAGAATAAATTCAAACAAATCTTCCACTGTTAAATGAACAACAGAAGTATGTATTTGAAACTCTTATGAAAGTAACAAATGATGAAACTGGAGGGATTTATTTCTTAGATGCACCTGGTGGTACAGGAAAAACTTTTTTTATTTCATTAATATTAGCAACAATTCGCTCACAAAATAAAATTGCACTTGCACTCGCTTCGTCGGGAATCGCAGCAACTTTGCTTGAAGGTGGTCGAACAGCCCATTCAGCACTAAAATTGCCATTAAATATGCAAAGCAATGAAACTCCAACCTGCAACGTTTCGAAGAACTCTGCAATGGCAAAGGTTTTGCAGCAATGTAAATTGATTGTTTGGGATGAATGCACGATGGCACATAAAAAATCTTTGGAGGCTTTAGACAGAACCTTAAAAGATCTACGTAGCAATAATAACCGATTTGGTGGTGCAATGATTTTATTAGCAGGAGATTTTCGTCAAACATTGCCAGTGATTCCACGATCAACGCCAGCTGATGAACTCAATGCATGTCTAAAGTCCTCCAATTTGTGGAAACATGTTAAAGTACTTCATTTAAGCAAGAATATGCGTGTCGAGTTGCAAAATAACCAATCTGGAAACATATTCTCTAAACAACTCATTGACATTGGTAATGGCAAATTTCCTATAGACATGTTGACGGCTTGCTTTTGCTATGACTATAATCAAGTCCCAGGGGCAATCATTAAGTGTTTGTGGTATTAATCTAGAAAACCCATGTTTCTCACATGGTCAATTGTATGTTGCCTGTTCCCGTGTTGGAAAACCATCAGATTTGTTTATCTATGCGCCAGGTAATCAAACAAAAAACATCTTATACCACAAAGCAATATAATGATAATAATAATAATAATTATGATTCACATGATTAACAATAAAGCGATTACTTACTTTTCAATCCTTATATATGTTTTATTTAATTATTTTTTATTCACAACGCCCTATCACCAGGGTGATGGTTCTGTTCAGGAGAATTTTTTAAAATACGTAGGCACAAAAACTGCCACATTACAAATCTTTTTGACAGGACGAAGTCTGTCGGGTCAGCTAGTATAATATATAACTAACCTGACATGTAAAAGATTGCTTCAGTAAGTGATCTGCGGTACAGCTTATAATCTAAATCTTATTCTAGATATTATTCTAACTTTAGAGGTTATGCTAGAGATAATTAAATCTCACTCTATGTGTCTATTAATCAGTTCGTATTGTAGTTTGCATTTGAGCCTATGCACTACACTACATCTCGCACATTTAACTGTTTGTGATAACACTTCGCATCACACTCGTTATGGGATATCGCGCTGAATTACTTTGTTGAAGACATAGGGCATCGACTATGACTGGCAACACTTTATTCTGGAATCTCTGGAGGATTGTTATGTTAGATTTGCTAGTTGTACCCCACAGTTTAACACCATAGGTTCAAATGGGCCTAAGTATTGACTTATACAGCAAGACCTTGTTATCTAATGATAATTTAGTTTTACGCCCAGTCAGTATATTTGGTTTCAAGATGTTCGCGTTTTGTCACTATATGTTTTTTCCATGTCAAACGTCGATCAAAATGCCTCCCGAGATTTTTAACGTTGTCTGATTGCGGAAGTTACTAAGGGACATGCACTCCTACAATGGGTGAATGTCATATGAGTATCAACAATGATCCAAGAACACTGCCCTACCTAATACCCGAATATATTGGGTGTAGGCCAGTGTATTCGTCACCCTGTTTGACAACAAAATGTCTGTCTATGAGGTATGAATTCAGCAGTGGAATAATATTTCTCTCTTCTGCGATTATTTTTAAATCTTTTAATGTATAGCTTTTCAAAATTTAGAGATCACAGGTAACAGGCTTATAGGACGATAGGAGGAGGCTTCTTCTGATTTTTTCCCAGGTTTAAGAATCATGATCGTCCATAAGGCAAAACTATATAACAAGGAAAATAATTCCAGTCAAGCCAGTAACAAGATTGGGCAAGTCTAGATATCTTCTGGGATGATCTCTCACGAGCCGTTAGGCTTAATGCCGAGGATGTCCAGATAAATCCTAGTTTGCAAAAAAGAGGCCTTAAAATAAAGAAAAAAAATTGTATTAAGTTCGCTATTCGTTTTATTGCACGTTTTTGCGACATGTTTTGGCTACTATACAGGTGCTATTTGGATTCAATTAATTATTTTTATGGGGATATGCCATATATATTACAGTGATACAATCACAATTAATTTACTTATTGATAACCATAAATATGTCCCTAAGCAGTTATAATCGACAATATGTAACATTAAAAATAATTATTAATACATTCTTAAAAGTCGTTGCCGACTAACTTATAATTTGCCTCTATAGTGATTTAAACTAGGTACTTTTCTAAGAAGCTTGGTCTTTAACCAAATAAATGTTAGTAGCATTTTTCAATATTTTAGTATTTAGTGCGGTTCACTACACAACTGCACACGGATTTGTCTCAGTCTAAGTAATTGCTCGTGTAGTATCTGATAGCATCCACAATATTTCTCAGAACTTCATTCTGTAATACTTGTATTAAGTTGATATTACTTCGCGCCGAATATCCCCATTACTGTATTCCGTAGATCCATATAGGTTCTAGTAGGTACTGCATAGCTGCTTATTATGCACGGACGATATAGATTTTATTTCAAATAACCAATACATTTTTTTGTATTTTGGTTCAAGTTCTTGTCTTTTATTTTTAATATACTCTTTCCTGCGAGTTTTGCATAAAGATTTATCCCACACTTAACGATTTATGTTATTATCAGTTTGTTGTAGTTTTCTATCCATAGGTGTCATCACTATCATGCAAATGTAGCTATAGTATTATTTTTTAGGATGAATAACATATTCCAAAATACTGCTTGCTCTACACCTGCTATTGTTTCTTTCATTATTGAGTAAGTTGATTCCTCTTTAAATCTAAATATTCTACGTGTGATCTAGGTCTTTAAGAGAGCAACGTATTGCTTCGGAAATACTTTATGGAAATTGCTATTTACCTTTTGCACAATTGAGCTGGACGAAAGGACGTTATATTATTCTAATACAAATATTTTATCACATCCATGGTTTATATAATATTTTCAAAGTAATACAAAACCCATGCGTTTTGGATATCAAGAATTTATTGTAGCTTAAGTTGCTTTGTAACTGAAGTATCGATTTCATATGAAAGAAAGCTCTTGTCAAGAGTATATAAACAACCAATATAATCTCCAACTACATTTAATCTTCTTTCCTAATTAAGTAACACAGTAGTCGTTACCAGTCGGTTTCAGAAAGTTTTTAGATTACTTTAATTACGTCTTCTTTTTAGATTTCAAGAATGTCAAAACTGGTATTTTTTAAATATATTTTGCTTTTAGGTACCTTCTATTACTATGAGTTTAATTTTAGAATTTATTAGTTCAATTTTAAGGCTCTTAATTCCAGTATCCAGGTTCTAATGAATCTGATATTTTATCATAAGAGTTACTTGCCTATAAAAAATGTAATTATAACTTACGAATTTAATGGATTACGTTATTATTTTTTATTCAGATTTGTATTATAACAAAGTTATATAAAGTGACTTTTAGTCTTCCATGACTGAAAAAAAATGTTATTAACATTTTATTTTCAAGATCTAACTTAATTGTAAATCAAGTTCTAACGCAACACAGGCTATGGGATGATTTGGAATCTCCAAAAGCCCAAATTATAACGATCAGCGCTTATATCAATTTAAGTACATTATATTAGACAATTTTGCTTAAGCATCAAAATCATATTTTAATGTCATCTTTTCGAATTATAAATACTTAATTATACATATATGTCGTTCACTTCAAAAATATTACACATTCAAATCAAATGCTTACCTTATTGGACGATTATATATTTGTTTTTGATTCAAAAGGTAAGTATAACAGGTAGGTCTTTCATTTGGAGGTTTCGATTCTGCTTGGATTATTACCTGATATTTTCAATGTATGATTGATTATGATTATTGACAATAAGTTAGTCCTTTGACCATAAACGACACTGGTATTACTAATGATCAATTGTATTGGAAATCGGTTAAGTCGTTGACAAGTGTTCAATGTAATTTTAATTTTATTGATTACTAAATGCATTAAAGATTTTAATGATTTTGATTTATACATAGTCAGCGAAGTGAAAATATAAATAATTAATCTTAATATAAAAATTAAAGATATATAGATTTTTGTTTTCTTGTTAACGCATTAATCTATTAACCATATCTTTTTGCTTGAATTTTCATTATTTAGAAACAAAGTAGGAACGTATAATTGAATAATATTAAAATAAAATAAACATGCTGAATACAATAAACTTAAAATGTATTTCGTTTTCTTTAATAAAATAAAACCATTTTACCAAATAAACTAAATATAGTTCTCTAACATATCCCTATATATGTTTATATATATATTATACATTTAATACTTTTTCTGTTTCCTCATTGCTTCTCGGTGATGGTGCATCTTCCACATTTGAACCTGGCATTATATCTGATTCATTGGGCACATTTACCATCGTATGGGAGTCAGGCTTGCTTACCGAAACAGTAGCTTCCTTATCAGGCGTTATTGCGATTTCCAATGATGTTTTTGACGGTTCTCTCGTTTTGTCTTTAGTGCGCATCAATTCTGGGTCTTCATAATAAGATGGATCTGTATCAATAACGATAGATGGCTCAGTGGGTTGAATTGGTTCGATTCCGGACGGTTCTTTAGCCTCCCGAGTCTTCCTATCGCTAGTCATTTGTGTGTATATATGACAAAGAAGGAACTGTTTCAAACCCGATGTTTCCCCAGTCATATCGTCTCCACCGAGATGCCAAACAAAAACTCCAGCAATATCTTTATCCAAAGCAAATTTTACCTACAAATTGATATTCATTTTAGAATATTCAGCAATATTTATAGATGTAAGATAATAATTAAATAGTTTAATGGAACTTACTTTTGCTTTTATTGTTTTATGATCGTCATATCCGATCCATTGATTGGCATTATATTTATAAATACCTTTTTGTTCATCATCCCAAACAGTGGTCCAATTAGTATATTGGGTAATGACCTTGAAATTAATTAATTTAGGATAATTAATATGTATTTATAATTATCATGATAAGTAATTTTTATTAATAAAAGTTAATGTGTTATATACTATGACACGCCTAAGATCTCAAAATGAATATTCCTGTGAGTAAAGTGTTTAGTAATAATTGAACACACTCCATGACATATCTAAGCTTCAAAGTCATTTTTATTTATACGATATTACGATACCAACAGGTGTTAATTTAATTTGTGACTACGTATATACATAATATGGGTCTTTCTTGTAAGTAACGAAGGGTTTTCGCTGTTTTCGACTTCGCTAGAGTTCACCAAATATCACCAAATATATTGTTTTTTGCCAGTTCTCGTCTATGGAAATTTCCTTCTATGGCAATCTCATGCATTTTATACCTTTGAACGAATCCCTTAAATTGAAGACTTTTTATTAAGTTTAGGTCACACGCCAGTGATTCTGGTATTGAGTGAAAATATAAAAAGAATAAAACAAAATTCAAGGTTAACAAACGAGCAAGTAGACTGAAAATAATTTGCTGAAGAATTGCACTCTCGAATTTAAGTAAATGTAAACCCTCAAGGCAGCCGAACAATTAAATTTTGAAGAAGAAAACATCGCTCTAGGTTTCAATCTCTAGCAAAATGCTTGAAATACTACACCAGTAATTAAGAGTACAAAATACAATACAAATAAAAATATTTTAAAAATATAACACAAAGGCTGAAAAAAGAAATACAGGATATCCAAAAATAACTATTTGCCAAATCTAACAGATTATTCGCTCTAGAAAGCTACCAAAAATCTAAGACGATCGTATCTACACAGTCCATCTATGAGAGGCATATGTACATATAATAATAGATGTCCTTGAAAAATCTATGAAGATAAAATAGTATATGCAGCAATATTCTTAGCGATAGCACAAGCCTTCTAAAAGTCTGGCACGATGGTTTGATTCTTAAGCCATAGAAAATATTACTCAAGCATCACACTGAACTATTAAAATATAACTCACTAACTAGAATCATAGCTAGAATATTTAGAGTCAAGCAATAGAAAACCTATTCTACAATAAGAAAGACTAAAGCTCTACTTTTCATACTATATAGTCGTAAGTGTTAATACTATATAGACTTTTCCGTGATACTATTATGGAATATTCCGCAAAAAGCAATGTAAATATAATACAAGTTTTCCAGAACAAAATTCTGAGAAGTATTGTACGTGCAACGAGATACTACAGGATTGATAGTTACTTGCACTGAGACCTTCAGATACAGACTGTCACTCAGAGATTAGAAAGAACCAAACCAGGTGCATTTAATAGCCAGACAATGTCAGTGTTAACACATAAACATTTTTAAACTAGATATACACCTAGATTTAAGCTATTGTAAAGACAAATTGTAGGTCAGTCGGCAAGGACTAGTAACAAAGTAATAAATCTTAAAAAATAAATTATTTGAGGTGATACTCGTCCAAGCCACATAGCACTGACCCGAAAACGTTTAGTCGATAGGCAATTTACAATATCTGGTGATTACAGTGAGTTGTATTAATAATGTATGTCATTTTCTCATATATAATAAACTTCGTAGGTCATAATATCAATATTCTGTGTCCTTCAATTGAGGTTCGTTTTGAGTAAGGTGGTGTAGTAATTTTTTCTGCAAATATGTTTTGTTTGTTAATATTTGATGTTTAAAAAACAGTTAGTTTCAAAAACGTTAACGTAGGTCATATAACATTTTATTGTTTCTTTCAACAATCTATGATTCACAAAATAGCGGTTTTTAAGCATATATTCTGTATTGGGTATTTTACTCAGTTAAAGTAAAACAATGAAATAAAAAAAATGTGCATTTTTATACCCAAAACTTACGGGGTTCCTCATGTTTGAATCATTGGCATTCGGATAGGAACCAAGTTTATTAAATAAAACTAGTTGACAATCGTAATCGCAATCATTTGAAAGATGTGAAATTACACAACAGAAAAGTTATATTCATAGCGCACAGAAGGATGTCTCAGGTACCCCCAAGGAAACTCCAAACAAGTGGGTTCAAGGTCTCCTGTAAGTGTGAGTAATGTACATAAAAGATATTGTGATGATGGTGTGAAATTTGGTGAAACAGTGAACTTTGGCTGAACACTATATGTTCACTATATCTAGTTCAATAAAGACGGGGTTTTAGCTACTCCACATGGCTATTTTGAGAGAAAACATCACACCAACACAATTTTAAAACAAGAAGGTCCAATCCTACCACCATACCATACCAACGCATCATGAATGAACGTCCTTATCATTTAATCAATTTAACACACACTTGATTCAATGGGCTTATATGATTTGGAAAGCTTCAGTACCTCTGTGAAGATACAACTAACTAAACCAAGTTAACGTCTCAAAGATAATAATTTAAAAGACTGTTTTACTAAAGTCGCAAGTATAGAGAGTCATGTGAGGAAGCCTTGAGAAGCATCAGCATTAGTTTTAAACCCAGTGTGTGCTTTTAGAATTCATATTCATATTATATTGTGCAGTAATCAGTATTGATGAAAATTTAGAAGGGAATTGCTATGAATTGTTAATAGATTATAAATGAGGTTTGCTACGAATTACAAGTGATGGATGTTTTGTTGAAAGAAACATGATATTTCTTTGACACGATAGGCACGATAAAATCATGTGGTTGATGTCCGATCATCAGTTATTTTCCTAAGAAAACTGAAAAAATTACTCATTTAATCCATTGAATCTAAAGTTCCGAACTGGGAATTGTCTTTTGGGAAAAGCTATCCTTGATCATCATTTTTAATAATATTTTTTCTTTTATTTAATTCTAAATAAAATATTTGTAATTACAATCTTTAAATACTTACGAACTAAATTCTATAAATGAGCTAAAATAATATAATAAAGTTATTCAATTACCTTGTAATATGTGACTGCTGGTGGTTTGCCAGCACCAACTATAGGTGCATGTACACCGTTCTCCAATTCGTCCTTCAATGTAAAGGTCCTGCCGTAGAAGGGTATACCTATGCAGATTTTCTCTGGAGGAGCTCCAGCTCCAATCCAGTTTCTTACTGAAGCCTCTACATTCAAATATTGTCTTTCGTATTGTGTATCCAGAGAACTTGGATATAATGGAGAGTTGAAACCTGTATGGGTACTCCAGGAGCCGTAATAGTCGTATGTCATAATATTTATGTAATCCAAGTATCTAAAAAATATATAAATATATTGGTTTATTTACGGGATATATATTATATCGATGCAATTAAGGTTATGATTTTACGTTGCAGAAACTATATTTGTATTCTATATTAGAGGAGGGACTATTAGTTTATCAAATCAATATATAAATAAACAGGTCAATAGAAAAGTTCCTGGCCTATCATAGTAAAACACATTTTTTTGGCAAAATTATTATTTTTTATTTAACATTATTCCCTTCAAGAGTGATACACTGATTATAGCGATTCTTCAACTTTTCGATAGCATTCTTGTAGTACGATTTGTCCTTTGCTTCAAAATAGGCATCAGTTTCGGCGATCACCTATTCATTCGACGAAAATTCCTTCCCAGCGAGCATTCTTTTCAGATCTGAGAACAGGAAATTCAAAGCCCAATTAATGAATTTTTGCTATCGTTTTCACTGACTTGTGACACGGTGGATTGTCTTGGTGAAACAGTACTTTCTTTTTCTTCAAGTGCGGCCGTCTTTAGGGGATTTCGTCCTTCACACGGTCAAATAACGCTATGTAACAGTCGCTGTTGATGGTCCTTTCTTTTTCAAGCTAGTGAATGAAAATTATTCCATGCGCATCCTAAAACACAGACGCCATAACCTTTCCATCCGACTGTTGCGTTTTCACACGCTTTGAAGCGGGTTTATCGTGTGCAGTCCACTCGGATGACCGTCGATTGGATTTCGGAGTGGAGTGATGGAGCTATGTTTCATCCATTGTCACATATCGAAGCATAAACTCGGGTCTATTACGAATGATCATCTTCAAATACTGCTACGAATTATCAACTCGTCGTTGTTTTTGGTCGAAAGTGAGCTATTAGAGTAGTATATTCATAAATGATATGATGTACACGTTCAGTTGATATCTTTAGAGTATTTGCTGTTGCTGTAACAACCTCTATAGGGCGTCCACTGCGTCCACAGTCTTCGGTGCTCATTTCACCACGTCTAAACTTCAAATCCTTGATGGTTGATTTTCCTGGAGCAGTATCCGGCGAACTCGGTACCAAGCCAAATTTTTGCTTCAACTGTAAAAATACAACCCTTCAAAAAGCAATATTTTATCAACACGCGAAATTCCTTTTTATCCATTTTTTTCACAATAACAAAAGTTGCTTCTCTCAAAATGCTATAATTCACGCACTAATAATCTGACAGTTGTCAAATTTACACAGACATCTTTTGAGGGTTAGGGCTAACTAAAAAATATATGCATTTAATTATAATGGTGCCATCTATGTATCAGGCAGGGGAGTTTTCAATTGCCCTGTTATTTTCCACATAACTTTCTAGGATTTTGATTTATATCTTTTTCGGAGTTATTTCCTGCATTTTCCATTAAAAATATTGATTTCGCCACAAAAGTCTCTCTGAGTAATTCCTTAAGTTTTCATTCGACAGACCCTTTCAAACTATTGTACTCCACGTCTCTGAATGTATTCCTTAACTGTGCACTGATTGTCACATCTTAAACGAATGACTTAATTTTATTATAATGGCGCCATCTATGTATCAGTCAGGGGAGTTTTCAATTGCCCTGTTATTTTCCACATAGCTTTCTAGGATTTTAATTTATATCTTTTTCGGAGTTATTTCCTGTATTTTCCATTCAAAATATTGATTTCGCCACAAAAGTCTCTCTGAGTAATTCCTTAAGATTTCATTTGACAGACCCTTTCAAACTATTGTACTCCACGTCTCTGAATGTATTCCTTAACTGTGCACTGATTGTTACATCTTAAACGAATGACTCCATTTCTGGTATTACTTGAGAGGTGAAGATGTAGAATTTCTCTTAAAAAATTGTCTGTTCCTTTGGTAGACCCGAAGCTTATTGTAAGACTGCAATAGAATCCTAATCTCGAGCCATACGGAAGGATTGGTAAGATAAGCGTTCGAGAGAGGCGAATCGTTCGCTCTCTACCTGTGTGCCGTTAATATTTATAACAGCAGAAAATTTTTCAGTTGTCAATACTTTGCTATTTTCTTCATTTATTCTATAGTCTATATTCAATAAGACTCTGTTATATCATGAGCATTGCTAGAAACCTAAGCATCAGTATAAGCGTATAATTGAATCTACCACTATATTGGCACTTGTATGGAGCTAATGTAATCATCGTAAGATACTTGAAATATAGATAGTAAATGTGTTTTTATAAGCAATAAAAATATTTACAAGTTTAGCAATTAATAATATTATCAAAAAGGAAGCAAATATTCGTGAGCCAAATCTAAATTGTCTTCTCATATCATATTGAATATTCTGAATTACTGAAGCATAAGAAACGATAGAACAATACTTTCTTAAAACTGGCCATTAAAGAAAGTAAACAATGGTTTTGTTGAAAATAATATCCAGGATTGTGAACTTAAAATATCATGTGATTAAGCAAGACATTAGATTGATTTTTTAGTTTTAAAATTAATGCCACGAAATATTTTCCTTCTCATTTCATTCCAATTAAAAAGAGATACAATACTGATATATGAATATGTAACCGAATCAGTGTATAAAATTCGACTGCTTGTCAAACCTATATGCATTTCTTCAAAAATTATTGATTATAACTATAGGATAAACCAGCAAACGTTTTCGTGCTTGTTTTAATACATCTCAAATCACTGCTTATTATTACTCTGATTGAAAGTACCATATACGAAGCCATTAAATAGTCTGAGTCAGAAAAAGATTGCGTCTCTAATTACTTACTTCGAAGAAGAAATAAGATAATGGATGTATCAGATGTACGTATTGTACATCTGATATATATATATATATATATATATATATATATATATATATATATATATATATATATATATATATATATACTATTTTTACATCTAATATTAGAAGTAGGTCTGTTTTGTATTATATATTATATAGTATTATACCTACTTGGACATTTTTGGTACATCGTATCCAGACTCACGGTAAACAGGAATGGCACGTACAGCCGCTGTCAATAAGTATCCGTAATCGTTAAATCTCTGCTTCAGTTCCATTAATAGTAGAATATAGCTTTCCTGTTATTAAAGTGATAAAAAATATAAAGTATCAAATAAATATATTTATGAAATTATCACAAGTCTTTCGGTCTCAGACTATTGACATTTCTATAGTTTTTGCTTGTTGATGTTAAATTCTACACTTTTTAGACGTACAGATTTTGTATATATAAGGTTTTTAAATTAATTGGAATTAATTAATACAAATTTAAAATCAAATGACAGTTTTCATATATATGAAAAATATAATTTTAATGCAAAATATATTGTTATACTATTATTGTCCATCTAAAATATTATAATATTTTTACCTCCGAAATTATATCAGTATATTTTATTGCTGAGACACATTTACCTTATCATGTAGTTTTGGATATTCCCAATCCAGATCTAAACCATCAAAGTTCCATATCTGAAGCAATTCAATCGTATTGTTTACGAAGGCCTTCCTCAATTCTTTATTTTCTGCAACCACGGTGAAGCTATTCCCTTTTGGAATGCAACTGAATATTAATTTTAGATTGGGATTCAGACGCTTAATAGCAATGAATTTTTCGGGATAATCTACAATATATTCATTATTAACAACCTTATCTGGACTTAAATATAACAAATTTGTAATTGCCAATAAAATAGTCATTTTATTAATATTATAAATATATTAGATAACACTTATGATATTTTTTGGAAACATTTTATTAAATATATATATATATATATATATATATATATATATATATATATATATATATACTATTTTGCCATATTTTTGGTAATATGCCAATACCGTGTCGAAAGAACGATCTTGGTTTTCTATCAACTCTTCCTACTCCACAAGAGCACAGTCTTCTTTTTCTCGGGCGAGATGTTAAATTGCGATATTGAGATAGTTCGAAAAGGCATTTTTAGTTAATTCGTATGGTAGCTATTTTCCCTTCCTTTTATATATTGCACATCGTATATAAAACACTAGCATATGGTAGCACCTCATAGTCTTCGAATTTTTTTAGTCATCTAAATCATTGTTTGTGATTGATATCAGCATTTTTAAAGCGTTGAAACTAAAACTAACGGAGCAGCCATCGCCATAAAATGTTTAATGTGCTTCGGCAACAGCATTTTGAGCGTTCCATGATTAGCATCTAAGTTAAGTAACACCCTAACATTAAACGAAAGCTAATGTTTTATGTAGATAAGTCTAAACAATCGAATTTAATAGTAAGATTAGGTTGTTTAATATTTGTTTACATTGATATCTCACCTTTTTACCGATAGATAAATATAAGTTTTTATTTATAATGATTACATAAATATTATATTTTATGTACTATTGTGCAATATCTGGCAGAAGAATGCTAGGTTACTTAATAAATTTTACCCGTTTTATTTTTGCAAAACTAGTACTTGTGCAAGACGAACATGTGAAAAGTTTGATGTAGATTAATATTATTATTCATATTTTTTACAATGTCTAAACAGTATTATTTACAATTAAATTGAATATCGTGAAGATTACGTTGAAAGAGTTAGGCGTCCCTCTAGTCTAATAGTACTTGCATAATTGGTTTGACAGCATCGGAGGATCGTTGTGTGTGTTTAAGAGTACATAGATACCACATTCGCTATCAATGAATAAGTCTTAGAAATGATAAAAATTATTTTGTGCATTCTTTCATTACTTGGATTGGTAGTACTGTCAGCCTGATTATGAAGGGAAGAAAGATCAAGGAGTGGTATGAAGTGGTGACAAGGTGCCATCATTAAGTTTTCGATATATAGAACGAATTTTGTTATTGTGTTACCTTGGGAATAGGAAAATAATAAATTTGGGCCAGCTAGATATAAAAAGTTATCATGGTTTTCAATAGAAAAACTCACTATATCACAGAACCCAAACAATTATCGAAAATTCATTAATTAAAATACGAATGTTTGCACCAGCCCTCCGAATTTTGTTCTTGATTAATTCTGGTTATTTTTGTTGAGCGTAAAGATGTAACGGATTTTTATACATGAGATATTTAAATTATAAAATTACTTTAAACATTATATAATGAAATTCAAAACTTACCGAACAGTATAAAATACATGCGATAATTTACATCTACATAAATTTACCAAAACAAACTCAATATCTGAGTTCTACATGAATTAACTTTGATTTTTTTGTTGATGACCTCTTCCACTTGTCATATTTATATCTTGTCACTTTTGAAACGAATTATTAGGAGTGATACAAATTGGATTACGTACAATAATAGTGCCCAAAAAATGTAGAGGTTAAGTTAAGATAGTTAAGTTTGGTGGAATTAGAATGGAGAAACGATCAGAATTGGCCAATGCGAAAGGCGAAAGGTGTTGCTACATACATCTTTAGTAATTCGAAAAGAAATTGGAGATATTTGCTGGGAACTTTTGATGTATGTGCTATCCGTCCGTCTATCAGTTACTCGGATCTCTTCAAAACTTAATGCTGTCAAACTAGCTTCACAAGGGGCTTGTGAAACTCACTTTGTTAATTTTTTGTGCGGAAACCTCAGATGTTTGTAAACATTGTTGATCAAAAGGCATATATATCATTGCTAGATATGTATATGAAAACACTTGTCTTGAAAAGAAGAAAAAAAACAGTTTTTTCTTAACTTGTTTAAAACCTTTTTCCCCAAAACATTATGTTGTATCCTGTAACTGGGTATATTGGCAATGTATTTAAACCATTATTACTTCAGCTAAAAACTACTAACGAAACTACTACAAGTTAGAATTGTATATAATGTATAATATATAACATATGATATTTAGGCAATTAAAATTTATTTTTTTGCCTATATCTTTTTGAAATTTTAATTATATTTTCTTTATTCAAACATTAATCAAATTGTAGTTAACATATCAAATTGTATTTTTAATTTCACTTGAAAAACGCCAAATTCATGCCTTCAGACTAAAATATCTCCTTATAACTATCTCATAAATCGTTGCTTTTATCATGTCAAAAGATGTATCTCTGTCCAAGGCTTTAGAAGAAGTACATTTTGAGTTGCGGCGAAATAACAAAATCCTAATTATATCACTTAACTGATGCGCGAATCCTCAAGAATCAGCCAAATACCTCGAGAATATATCTCGATGGTAGTTTAAACTGGAAACAGCATGTTACAAAAAATCAGAGCAGATTAGACTCAAAGTCAAGCAACTGTACTGGTTAGTCGGAAGATACTCTCAACCTGACCTAAAATTAAAGAGACTGGTTTATCAGTCAATCATAAAGCGAATTTGGGACTATGAGGTTACACTTAGACATGAAACCAACTAGTAATTTCTACGATTAATTACCAATGCTTATAGTTACGTAGTCAACGAAGAGTTACACGATGACCTCGAAATCAAATGGATACACGAAGTGATCCAATATTTCGCTTTAAAACATAAAATCGGGTTGCCAAATCATAGCAACGTGGAAGCAATACAGCTGCTGGACAACACGCAGGAAATCAGTAGATTGAAGCGAATTAAACCACACGAACTGGTTTATTATATAGGTGTATTTTTAACTTTAGCTTAAGTAGATCAGTTTTATTTTAATTTCGAAAATACATACATGTTTTGATCCAGTACTCGTTTTGCTTGTAATTAAAACTAGTAAAACAGAAGAGTAGTAATAAATTAATAGTAAATTAAGATTGTATTAAGCATATCTAATGTAAGATATGACATATGTTATATGATATATATTATATGATAAGATATAAATAAATCGTTGCATAATTTAACATATCTTCTTTGTAAGTTTGTCATTTTGGATGTCAACAATAATAATAGTTCTAAAACATGTATGTAATGTCAATAAAATATTCTTACTTCCCATAGCTGCTTTATGTGGATCTTGGAGAGCAATGCTTCCATCAGGATGCACCTCCACGAAAGCATAATATAAGTGGGTGATGAGTTTTGGGTTCATTTCCACCAAGTTTTGTGAACTGCGTGGGGTATCTGATGAGAAATACGCAGCTATTACCTCTGTAAAGTAACATTTTATTGTAATATTTATAAATCCAAATAAATAATTAGAATCTATTCATGTTCTTATGAAAAATATTTTTGGCAATTAGATTTATTTATTATGTTATTTTATTAAAAGTTTAATATAAGGTAAGGCAAAAAAATCTTCAATTTTATTTAAATATTCATAAAATATTCAACACTGTACATGGCATTGATGGAGGTTTCCTAAAGTCGCTTTCTAAAACTGGTTTAAAAGAATAACATATATGTATATAAAAACAATTTAGACTTTTAATTTTTCTTAAATTTACATCATCTTTAAGGTGTCATAAACAAACAACATACAGCTAAAGCTAATCAGTCTTACATGCTTAGTAAAACAGGAAATACATTAATATCTGCTAATTATTATTTAATTTTTATCTTAACGTTATCGAATTTATATATTACAATCTAATTAAATAAATGATAAAATATTCCGAAATAGGGGATTTTTAACTAACTCATTAAATTAAAATCATATTAAAACCATATTTTTAATGAAGTATACAATGAAGTGAATAATGAATACATTGATTAATATTAAAATAATATAAATTTAACTAAACTAGAGATATTTTTTGATTATATTTAATATATTATTGATTTGTCGGTTTCGACAAAAAATATCTTGTTTAAAGTTTCAACATATTTCGTGAGATTTGTGTGCATACTTACTTTTAGGTGTTTTCGTAGGTCGCAATATCACTGGCGGTGGTTTTCTTTTGAAGCCGAAATATCTCAACAATTTGCAGATGTAACTGCATATTTTGTATATCCAATAAAAAAATGCGTTCATTTTTAAGGGAAGAGGTCAAAGTTTGCGCCAAACGCAACGTTCTTATCTACATGTGAATTCGTACTATACGATATTAAAAATAAAGGAACATTTATCTGATATCGCACATGCCCACTGGGTGTCAATATTCGTGACTAAGCCTGTAGTCTCTCGAAGGATTCCCAGTTAAGAGAAGAATCAGATATACAACACGCTATTCAAAATGGTGATTAAACTAATATTTAAATATCAATAGTTTTTAAAACTCTTTGATTGAGCAAAACGCTATAGTATACCAGCAACATTTATCAGATATATCATAAATTTGGTGATTAAAATAATTGAACCTACTTACTTTCTTGGCCAATTTGGACATCATTAATATAACCTTCTTTGTTTGGTGATTTTGGTACGCTTTGGACAAAATAACAAAAAACCGATAAAAATACAACCGACAATATAATACTCATAATAACACCCACTAAAAATGTTGATTTGTATTGATGCGAATGACCATGAAATACGAGTTCCATGTTGGCTACAGTTGGTTGATTTTATCGACACAAAATATAACCGATTTTGATTTATTTTGGCCGATTTTAGGGAAATTACCTATAACGATGAGTTCGTAGATTTAGATGCTGCAAAATAAATTTCTCCTGTAAATTTAATTAAAATTACATAACGCGTTTTTTAGATGTATATTAGGGATTTGCTGTTTTATTATTAAATTTCTTTTATATTATAGATGTTCGTGATTCATATAAGAAGAGAATATTTTAAATTTCTACAATAAATCTCCATTCATGAATCGTGATCATAAGATTTAAAGTAAGTAACGTCTGTCGCTGGGACAAAGATCGAGATTTACAAGTAAACGAAGAAAACATACTGTGTCCTCCAAAAGGATGTCACAGCAATCATATTAAGCACACAAGATAGCATCATGATCGAAGATTAAGTTGTCGGGGTGTCATGTAACGGATCAAATAAACTCCCATTTATCTGAAAGTATACCCACCACTGTGATTATCAGAGAGATGAGATATTTTCTCAATCAATTTTGTTAAGCATTTAGTTTTTAAATGGATAAATTGTTAACGGTTGATATATTTCTGTAAGATTAATATAAAGTATAGATGTGTCATTTGGTTATTATACTTTTTACCTGAATGAATAATCCATGTGATATTCAAAATGGAAGAATATTGGCATTAAGCCAATAGTTTTTAAATATCTAATATTAGTTTTTTTATTTAAATCATAATTCCATTCAAAGGTGATACACTGATTATAGCGACCCTTTGTAGTACGATTTGTCTTTTGCTTTAAAATAGGCCCTAGTTTCTGCGATCACCTCTTCATTCGACGCAATTTTTTTCCCAGTGAGCATTTTTTTGAGAACAGGAAATAGACGCTGGGGGCTAGATCTGGAGAATATGGTGGATGAGGAAGCAATTCGAAGCCTAATTCATCGATTTTTGCCATTGTATTCACTTGTGACACGGTGCATTGTCTTGGTGAAGCACCACTTTCTTTTTCTTCAAATGCGGCCGTTTTTAGATGATTTCGTCCTTCACACGGTCCAGTAACGCTATGTAATAGTCGCTGTTGAAGGTCCTTCCATTTTCAAGGTAGTTAATGAAAATTATTCCACGCGCATCCCAAAATACAGACACCATTACCTTGCCAGCCGACTGTTTTTCTACGCTTTGGAGCGGGTTCATCGTATGCAGTCCACTCGGATGAAATGATGGAGTCATGTTTCATCCACTGTCACATATCGACGCAAAAATTCAGGGTTTATTGCGCTTAATCATCTTCAAACACTGCTCCGAATCATCAACTCGTCCTTGTTTTTGGTCAAAAGTAAGCTCGCGCGGCACCCACTTTGCACATAACTTTTTCATACCGAAATATTCGCGAATGATGTGATGTACACGTTCAGTTGATATGTTTAGAGTGTCTTCTATTCCATCTTCTATTTTTTCAATTTCAATTTACGGTCATTCAAAATCATTTTGTGGATTTTTTTAATGTTTTCGTCGATAACAACCTCTTTTGGGCGTCCACTGCGTTCACCGTATTCGGTGCTTATTTCGCCACGTCTAAACTAAGCATACCAATCTTTGATGTTTGATTTTCCTGGGACAGTGTATGGAAACTCGGCATCAATCCAAGTTTTTGCTTCAACTGTATTTTTTTCCCTTCAAAAAGCAATATTTTATCAACATGCGAAATTCGTTTTTATCCATTTTTTTCACAATAACCAAACTTGTTTCACTCAAAATGCTATAATTCACAAACTAATGATCCGACAGCCGTCAAATTTATACACGCATCTTTTGAGAGTTAGGGCTAACTAAAAAACATATGGATTTAATTCTAGTAGCTCCATCTATGTGTCAGGCCGGGGAAAATTAACCTGTTAATTTTCCTGAAGAATGCTAGAAGTCTCGATATCTGTATCAGCGAATATGGCGCCTACTTAGTTAAGGGAACCATTGTAAGAAGTCTAAAGTTGTTTTATAACAAATTTGCAGTGAAAGGGTTTTGACTACTTTACAGAGCGTTTTCTTACTTAATAGAAACATCTTGTAATTATTTCCATATTACATTTTTTTATTATAACTTATCTTAGTACAATCTTAATTTACAAATTAATCTTTTACTATTGTTATAATGTGCTGCCATCAAACATAAAAAACACGAGTGTTCTATAAATACATCACTTTGTATTTCTCAAATTTAAATTGAATTATACTATTTAAGCTATAGTTAAGTATAACACTTTTTTATTTCCTTCGTGTTGTCCAATTTTACGTTGGATATCTTCGTAAATTCATTTGATTTTGAGGTCATCTTCTTTGGTTACGTAGCGACAAGCATTGGTAATTATTCTAAGAACTTTGTTTGGACAGTGTTGATTTATTAGTCGGTTTGATGTTTTAGTGCAACCCCATATTTGCATCCCATAAGTATAAATACGCTTGAAAATTGACTAATAAAGTAATCGCTTTAGCCTTGGATCAATAGTAGTATTTGTTACAGTTTTAAAGGAAAGTATCTATAATTACTTAGTTACTTATCTTAAATTTTCTAATTTTTCATTCATATAACTTTACAACTGAACGACTATATTGGTAATGGTACAAAATAGATAAGCTATTTTAAAGCTTTGTTGAATTTTGTATTATTTCACTTATTCAGTGATATATATGCTATATTATTGAAGCAAGTTTTGATTTCTACTTATAGGAGAGAAAGACAAAAAGCGTTAGGATCTAAAGTACAAAAAATTTATGCGAAATAATATTTTATCTGTAAAGATGTAAAAGGTTTAAGTTTATTAAATGCTATATATGTTACATTTCCATAGAAAACAAATATGGAGATCGCATTTATTTTTATTTAAGTATTACATTGTTACTAGTCGTTTCCGACCAACAATTTGTTTTTATGATAACTTAAATCTAAGTATATAACTTATCGGCGCTATCTCAGTCTCTGGTGAAATAATGTTTATACATGTCACTGCTGTATTTTTTATTATATGCACCTCACTACACAACACTACACAAGGTCAGATATTTTGATTCTTTTGAGTATGTGTGCTGCGCTGGTATTATACAAAAGCTGCAATATTTCATTATTCTCATGACAATGGAATCTTTCCTCATGCCCCCTTGCAATTCTCTTGATTTCTTGACTGACTGTGGTTATCGGAAGGTCTCGATGTAGGTAATCAGTCCTATAGTATTTGGGTGCGCCCACAATACCTCTCAAGACTTTGTTCTGAAAATGTTTTATTTTGTTTATGTTACTCTTTGCACTACATCCTCATAATTGAACTCCTTATGTCCATATAGGTTTCAGTATTTGCTTATATAATAGCAATTTATGATGTACTGATAAGTCTAAGTATTGTGGGATTGAAATTGGTCAGCAAATATTGGCAAATGATCAAATGATACTATAATAATTAAAGATAGATGCATTATATTTATTGGTAATATTATTCTGGAATGTTCATTTGAAAGTGCATATTACAGCCTTGTTCATCAACAATACATCTTACAATTCTTAATTAAAATAAATCAAATAAAAAAGTGTTTCAAAAATCAATATTAGAACTATTAATAAATCTTTATAACTGAGTACATATTTATGGTCGTCATATATATCCTGATGAAATTTTTAATGGGATTTCTATTCGTATAAATATTTTTAGGCGACATAGTAACGAAGATGTCTGTATAAAAAATATATTGAACAAAACATACAATTGCTTGAACATGAAATCTTGAAGATTGTTTTAATATGTTAAAATAGTAAGTTCTGCTCATAACGACAATTAGATATGTTTAGTTTTAGTAATTATAGTAGTTTACTCATATTATATTAGATGTGATATTTAATCAAAACTTGTATTGTATAAAGTTATACGTTACACGTTATACGAGTTAAGCTCTGTTCGCTTCTGAGAAAGTAATACAGTTGTAAATCATGTTAATCGAATTATAAATGTAATTGAAAACATATTAAAACACAAGTTACAATTAATTAATATTTATATGTTAAATATTCCACTGCAATAAAAATATCTAAAACATGATGATACCTTAAAGTTAATTAAAACAACGCTATACCAAAAATGCATTTGCGGCTTTACTTTTTTAACTAATATATAAAAATGATGGACTTTAACCACACTAATATATCATAGCAATATTTGCATATCCAAAAATATGAACATTATAATCAATGACACCGTGTCTCAACTTTGTGAGCTCAGATTTATTTCAAGAGTTAGAATTATCGTGACTAATGATTCTAATAGCAGCACGTTAATATTGTTACATCTTTTTGATTTTGTTATCTACGTCAATTAAGTCACTAAGGCTAGTTCGTACTATTTACTATCGACTGTATCAGTCGTACTTTTAGTTACTATTTTTGGTTCTACTAGTTTCATTCGACTGATTTTTAACGTTCTGGTTCTGTCGTCCTAGCCGCAACCTCGACTAAAATATACCTAATTTATGATTACATAGATTTATATATATATATATATATATATATATATATATATATATATATATATATATATATATATATATATATATATATATATATATATATATATATATATATATATATATATATATATATATAGTTTTATGATTTTCAATATATTATATATTAATATTATAGCATTTTGGTATGATATTTTTCAAGATTGTTAATGTAATTGGGTAGAAAGATTAAAATTGTGAATGATAAATAGTAAAATATTTTGACTGTTTTTATGGCAATAATAGGTAATATTTCGATTAGTCTCTTGATTTTTATTAAAGAATATGTCCATTCAATAATAAATTAAGTATTTATATCATTTCATTCAGATAATTTTTAATTATGTCACGGATTAGTTTTTTTTCTGTGATTAAGTATATCGTTAATTTTTATATAGTATTTATGATTATTGTACATCTTTAGTTTTTAGGGTTTGTTGTATTGTCTATATTTATTATAGTATATTATCTAAAAATAGCAATTAACACATTAAAATACAATAAAACATTTGTGGGGAATTATTCCATTCTATAGAGAAAATCCATTCCTTTTTACAGATCCACATAACATTCAAATATAAAAGTAATTCTACTTCTTTTAAAATAAAATTATAAATTGCATGTTATGTTTTATTATAATAGTATTCAGTAATTATTTTTTTCATTTTCTTTGTTAAAGCTAGATCGTGAAGGAATTTATACATCTCCGTCTCTCTCACACTACCGTTGGAAAATATAACCGCATATAAAATTGCGCTTCAAGCGATTATCTCCGTCCATTTCTCTCTCACAATTTTTACAGGAAAGGATTTGTACATCTTCGTCTAACATCACGAATTGAAAAAACCGGTCCAACCCTGGATTTGACTGAATAGTTAGAAAATAGTAATTACTATTTTCAGTCGCTAGTTTTTTTACTATCGACTGTTTCGACTGTTTTGCGACTATCGACTGTTTCGATTATTTTCAGTCGATAGTTCCCAATGCTAGGTTTAATACTTTTGAGTCTGTGTCCTGCTCGACATACAAAGACTTTGATTTTTCTGTTTTTGTCTCTTCATGCTTCTTAGTGATTCTCTTGATGCCCTGAGTAACAGTCTGTAGATGAAGGTCTCGGTGTAAGTAATCATTCCTATAGTATCTGAGTATTCATTCATTCATTTCCATAACTGGATTTCATATCAAGTCAATATCGATTTTGTTTATAGAACAGCAACTTATTACAAACGGATAATTGCAAATTTCTTCCAATTAAACAATACATATTTATATTTTAATTCCAGTTATTTTCTTTTCTTTTTTGAATGTAACCTTTTTAATGTATATACATGTTTATTTTTTAATATTAATAACATTCTAAAAAGTGTTAATTCCTTTTTAGAATGACGAAGTATTTTATTTTATATACAATTTGCTCACTTGGTAGTAGCAGTGGTCAAAACAGAAAACTCTTGGGACAGTCCCGCGTTCGAGTCCCGCCAGGACATGCATGCAATTGGTATTTATGATTGCGGTAATTAGACAGTCCCTCAACAAATACGTAAAACGCGACAATCATCAGTTTTTTAAGCTAAACTAGCAACTTCAGTAGACTGAATAGATGGATGTCCTTTGGTATGATTTTGTCTCTAACTTGATCACCAGTCGGTAGATTTGATACCCATGATCGTAGCTGAGAGCCTACGTTAAGAAGTAAAGATAAACGTTAAGAAACACTTGAGATAAAATAGTTACCATAGTTGGTAAAAAGAGACTCTAAAATGTAATAGAAAGTTACTGAATAATTTTAATGAAAGCTGATTTTTTTTTAGTAAAAATTTACAAATAAGCAGTACTATGTGCGAAAAGCAAAGTTATCTGTTATATATGATGTCTAATACTCAAGTAAAATGAAATCCTCTAGGACTCTATCTTTATCTTTATTATTATTTCCTTATGATCCATAATTCATGGAAAGAAATGTAATCGGTCATAAAATTAGTCAATTTAATTATAATAAATAATATGAATGATTTGAAAATCAAAATTAAAAAATGTATCTTAGGTACTATTTTAATTTGTGTTTAATAATTCATAACAGTAATTTACATTGTTACTAAAATGAATAGTACTAAGATATGCAACATTAAACTTAATTTTAAAAATTACACTTATATTTTAAAGATGTAAGGTTAGGAATTACTGACTGAAAACAGTCCAAACAGTCGATAGTTGCAGAACAGTCGAAACAGTCGATAGTCAAAAAATAGCGACTGAAAATAGTGATTACTATTTTCAGTCAAATGCATGGTTCGATTGTTTTTTATCTTTCGTGATGTCAGACGTATAAGCGAGACAGAGATGTATATATATTCATTCACGTGATAACTTTAAAAAGAAAAGGACAAAAATATTTTAATAATTTCTATTAACATGTAATAAATAATATAATTTTAAAGGAAGTAGGATTACTTTTATACTGAATGTTCTGTTGATTTGTAAAAAGGAATGGAATAATAACACCACAAATGTTTTATCATGTTTTAATATATTAATTGCTATTTTTAAATAACATAGTATAATAAATATAAATAGTACAATATAACTTAAATAAAACCTAAGAACTAAATATGTTCAATAACCATAAATACTAAATAAAATGTAACCGTATACCTAGTCATTGAAAAATCTAATCCCTGACGAACCTAAAAATGACCGTACAATAACTACCAGACCCTTTTTAATAAAAGTTTTATTTATTTTTGAACGGAAATATTTTAAAATTTCTGTTCAGGAATATTATCATGTTCAACTTTTCTCCTGTGAGGCGATTTCTTCGATCGTTAATTATTTGGCCAGATTTTGAAAAAACTCGTTCCGAGGGGACAGATGTTGATGGTATAGAGGAATATTTTACGTGTAACTGATATAACTCAGGTAGTGTCATTTTATGGGCTTGCCAAAAATCATATGGGTTTTCAAACGCCCAATAAATATCATTTTCAAATACTGCATAATCTGTAAAGTTGCTGCAGTACTTAGAGTAATTACTTCTTTCATTCTATTTTTACTTTCATGCGATTTTTTTTATCAAAATATCTCCAGATGTCAATATATTCTTGGTCAGTAGTTGTATCTTGAATTTTGAGTTCTGTAACTGTATTTGTATTTTTTGAAGTTAGAATGGAAGATACCTCTTTTGTGATAACATTTTGTATCGCCTCAGCATTATTTGCAATATATGATTTGGTATTGCTTATTATTATGTTTTTTAAACCTAGGATCTAAAAATGTGTATTTCCCGCATATCGTGTTTATTTCTAAAATTGACGGTCCTTTATTGATAACATCTAATAGACAATTATGTAAATTTTTTCCCCATTCACTTGTTAAAATCCTGCAAATCATAGAAATCATAGAGAATATCAGAAAATGTATTTATTACACATATTTAATATACTTTATTCACCTCTTTAGTGCAAAACTTCTTCAAATCTTTTGGAATCAATGCAATTTTTGAAACCTTTGGAACCTAATTTTAGTTTACAAGATCTTAGGAAAACATTTTGACAAACCAGAGGCTTGAACAAAAATCGTGATAGTTTATCAAAAAAGTATTACCTATTATATCAGCCCAAAATATTACCTATTATGCCAGTCATCCAGTATCTTAATATTTATCATTTTCAAATTTATTTTTTTGCCCTCGAAAAATAATGTTCCAATATTAAAAAACATAAAACCATTTATATTGCATATAAATCTATGTATGTCGGCGCATTACTTTCAAGGCCGCGGCTAGAACGACACAGCCAGATTTTTAAAAATTAAACAGTCCAATAAACTAGTAGAACCGAAAATAGAAACTAAAAGTACACGACTGAAACAGTCGATAGTAAATAGTAACAAAATCAGTCAGACGGAAAATAGCGAATGAAAACAGTCGACTGAAAACAGTCACTAGTAAAAACAATCCAACAAAAAATAACGACTGAAACAGTCGATAGTAACAAGTAGTCAATTACTAAACAGTCGATAGTCGATTTCAGTCGATAGTTCCCATCACTAGTAATTATCGTTACAGTTTACAAATTGTTAAGAGATTAAATAAGCTTTGTTATTTTTATTAATTCTTCTAATCCCAAAATATTTAAACGGACTAAACTAGAACGTTTCTGTAAAAATATTCCATTTCACCTCATCACCACCGCATTCACTATTTTTATGTATACTCCTTAGTGGTTACTGTGATTCAAGCGACAGGACGTTCCTGGCACTATTGGGATATTCTCGTATTCGAATTTCACATAGTGTAAATTCATATAGTCATTGTGTAAACTGTGCTATAAGCTAATGCGTAAAACTGAAGCCCACGTTAAGCAGTAAGCTTCCAAATCGGTGGCAAAAGTGTGTAGAGCACAGAGGTGACTACATTAAAAAATATTAAATGTTTAGTTTCTGTATACTATTGATCAATAAATTTACTTTACAAAATTTCAGTTTATTTTTGATTCCCTCTCGTAACTAATAAATCCAAGAAGTTGACGTTGACCAAAATCCAAAAATATATATACATACATGACACCACTGATATGGCCCTGGTTATGCGAAAAAAAAAACAATGTTTTTATGTCAGAGTGTGAGATATAATAAGTTAGGTGCCCATAAATAAAATATCTGTTTAAATTCGGATATGAGAGAACTAGTCTCCTAAAGCATAACCTATTAGAATAAGGGAATACTCATGCTTTGAAAAGCACTCCTTGCTGTGGATGTCTGGTACAAGCATCCCTGTTCAGGGTGTTAGGCGGAGTGAAGTTACCGTGAATTAACCTAATCTACTGGAATTTGGATAGAAGCTTATAGTTTAGGGTTTATACCTACCAAGGTGTATTGTATAATGCCATTTTCTCAGCCGTATACCCTAGCAATTTGGAGACACCAAGATGTGAGAAACTTTTTCATACCACGGAAATTTTAGTTAAACTAATACAATACAAAAGATCATCAAAGGTAAGAGGCGGTTGAAGGTTCAGGCGATATTTGGCTGCCTTTGGTGTTTTCTGGGAGCGAGGTGTTTATACTAGGTTAAGACTGAATCGATAGTGTTGTTTTATCGTATACAGGTCCAGTTGATTCAGTAAATTCCTAGTTCTTTTCGTTAAAAAGTTTTTTTGGCCTTAAACCCTACATGTTTCATAACTTACATACATGCTGCAATATACAAACAATAGATAGCTACACTAAAACGTATACGTATACGTTCAGCATCATCAACGATTTCAGCTTGACATCAAATTTATAACAAGATGTTTTATAAAAATGTAATGATAATAATAATAATAATAGTTTTTAATTTTCTTGAATTATATATAAGTTGACCCCTGCGTAAAAGTTCAAAGTAAAGGCAAATGAAGCCTAGTTCTAATAACCTAACAAATACTCCATATTGATGAAATAATGATATATGTAAATAGAAGTCAAACAAAGGAAAATCATAACAAGTCAGCAAACATATTAAGTTTCCAGCTAGCAGTTACGTGTTTCTTTAAGTGAAAAGGTGTGGTTTAAGAGCCATTGTAAACGGTGTAACGACAAACATCAAAAGCTTACCATTTCGGTAGACAATGATTACAGAGTGAAGTGGGCGACATTATATGAGATCTTGTCAATTAACTACAACTTATTTGCGAAATGTTCACAACTCTGGAGCTTGCTCCTTTGTTTGTTTAGATTGTCTATTGTTTCCTGGGGATTTTAAATATTGCGGTTTTAAAAGATATAGTGCTAGTGTGAATGTTCAATACAAATAATAAACATTTAAACATTTTACGTGTAGTTTTGTGGCTTAAAAATATTAAAGTAAATATATTACAGAAGACTCATATTTAATAAAATATGTGATGTTCTACTTGCAATAAATTGTTAAAAGTGGCATATGGTTTTGTTTATTTCTTAGGATATATATATATATTGATTAGATGTATTAGTTAAAAGCCCTCTTTTTCTTTCACAATAATATACATTTTGTTGCATTAAAAATGTAAAATTTTGCTATAGAAAAGGTATATTGACGGCGATTTTTATATTATTATTTAATTATTTGAATAGAACTGCAGCAATCAGCTACAGTATCGTGAAAATTTACCAAATCAGTAAATATTCTTCACTTAATTATTTATAGGCATTTGAAGGCTATTGGAATGATACTAAATTTAAGGATTAGATTTGATTCATTGATTTTCTTCTATTAGGTTAAGTATCAATATTAGTTAATTGTTAAACACACAAATACATCTAGTAACAAATGTAGTAAACCTCTTACATGACAATCTCATCCATATATTGTAAAAGATGTTAAGGATACCCTGATGTAGTTTGATTAGGAAGTTCTGCTACCCCTAGTGTATTAACCAGACATAGCACATTCTTGTTAGCAGTTGTTTAATTCGCTGCAGCCTCACTTGACGCATTGTTTCAAAATACGGAAGAAATTGTCGTTCCTTGGATATTATATTTGGTATCGCTGTATTGTTAGAAATATAGGAAATAGTTTTAGAAGGTTTTTTTATTATTATTTAATTAATACATTGTTACTAGTCGTTTCCGTCTAACCTACAATTTGTCTTTATGATAACTTAAATCTAGGTATATGACTAGGAGGACCCATCGGCCCTATCTCAGTCTCTAGTGAAATAATGTTTATACATGTCACTGCTGTATTTTTAATATATGCACCTCACTACACAAGATTAGATGGTTTGATTCTTTTGAGTCTGTGTCCTGTTCTGGTGATATTATTTCTGCTGCAAAAGCTGCACTATTTCAATATTCTCATGAGAATGGACTTTCCTCATGCCCCCTTGCAATTATCTTGATTTCTTGACTGATTGTGGGTATCTGAAGGTCTCGATGTAGGTAATCAGTATAGTATTTGAATGCACCCACAATACCTCTCACGACTTTGTTCTGAAAAATTTGTATTTTGTTTATGTTACTATGTGCAGAACATCCCCATAATTGAACTCCGTATGTCCATATAGGTTTCAGTATTTGCTTATATAATAGCAATTTATTATGTACTGATAATTGTGATTTTCTTCCAATTAGCCAGTACATTTTCCTATATTTCAATTCCAGTTCTTTTCTTTTCTTCTTTATATGTTCCCTCCAGCGACGTTTTACATCGAGATTCATTCCGAGATATTTAGCGTTGTTGCTATATGGAATGTTAGTATTATTTAATGTTATTGGCGCTTGTACGGTCTGTTTATAGGTGAATTGCACATGTACAGATTTACTTTCATTAATTCTTATTTTCCAAGCTTGTGTCCAATTATTTATATTGTCACTTGCCTGTTGTAATTTCCGTGAGGCTTCTTCACTATTGTCTCCGACAGCTATAATCGCAATATCATCAGCATATGTAGCCATCATAATATTTTCCATTTGCGGTATATAACAAGTGTAGAGTAGATAAAGCATTGGTCCCAGTACACTTCCTTGTGGTACACCTGCTTTAGCTTCTTTTACTGTAGAGTAAGCTTCTTCTAGTTTGACTCTAAACATTCTGGTTGTAATGCATGATTTTAACAGTTCGGTGTGTTATTTGATAATATTTTTTGTAGTTTATGAACAAGGCCTTCATGCCAAACCTTATCGAAGGCTTGTGCCACATCTAAGAATATATCTGAGCATACTTTTTTATTTTCGTAGGCTTTTTCAATACCATCTGTTATTCTGTGGGCCTAGTCAATTATTGAGTGTTTGTTAATGAACCCAAACTGGCGTGTAGGTATTAGGTTTGTTCTGTTTATGATCAGTTTTATTCCTTTCAACACGAGTTATTCAAAAACCTTAGATATTACTGGCAGCTGTAATATAGGTGTATAGGCTTTTATTTCGGTTGGTGACTTCCCAGGTTTGGGATCATTTCCGCCATCTTCCAAATGACTAGGACTTGTTTTAATGTAGATGCCGTATTGATCAAGTTGGTGAGTTTTATAATTCCCTTTCTTAGTTGCTTTTGTAGTAATTCTCTGGTTATTAAGTCATAACCTGGTGATTTCCTGGGGTTCACTAATTCAATCATCGAATTTTCAGCTTATATGTCCAGCAAATTATGTTCAATATTAGTTTAATTTGGTTTGGAAGTGTTTTCTATATATTCAGCAAATGCTTCTGCTTTCTGGTGAAGTTGTAGAAGGTAATGGGAAATATTTTCTCAGTAAATGCCTTTTTAATGTGAAAAATAATCAAAATTCATGAAAGCTTTTAATGTAATATCACTCACGTACGATCAATCAAAAGTATATATTTTGAAAATAACGGTTAAAATGTTCTATCTCACTTATCATATAGCCTATACAAGCCTTAATAAATGTAGTACTAATTGCGTGAAATATCATATTAGAGTTTAAAATAACATAATAAATATATTTACTGTATTTATGCAAACAAAAAGTAAGTCAGCGATATTGATATGAAGCGATATGAAGATGATATTGAAATATGTGGATGATTTTTTATTATTCTTTTTTAATAAAATATTTATAGTAATACAGTTTCATATATCAATATTAATAGTGAAATAACACACAATATAAATCAATATTTGTTTTATACATAATACAGACCTTATTTTAGCCGTAATATTTATATTTTTTGGATATCTTACTAAAATTGCTTGCTATAAAATTATTTTCAACAAAAAATATTTGATAATTGAGAGTAACAGGTATCTCGTAAATTGAGAGTTGTGATATCATAGTTGATTCCAAATGAACAGCTATCAACAATAGTATTATTTATAAGAACAAAAAAAACTTCTGCATATTAATGATCCTTATATATCAGATCAGATCAGGTCACAATGTTTATCAAGTTTGGGTTGTTTGATTAAAATGGGATAAATATGTACAATATTAGTTGATTTTTAAACTAATTATTTATTTACTTACAGGTTCATTTAAATGATTGTATAGTAATATTATTGCACATATTTTAAATTTTTTTAATGTAACAATCAAAATGAAAACGTTTTTCTAATTATCAAATAGCAATGATAACAAAGAAAAGAAGTAGAAATTTTATGAGAAGATAAAAAAACTAAATTGGGAAATCATTTTAAGACAATGTTCCCCTGGATGAAATTAAACTGAAATTACTAAATAATAACGATTAAAAGGATTAATTATAGTATTATTTCACCCCTTTAGGTTTGTATCTCCATATATAGTACAAGGGTATCAAATGACTTTTACATCCGCTTAATACAAGTGCACCCCGGGCCCCTGCCACACATAATTTTAAATGCACTTCCTTTTGTATACCGGTTTTCAGGGAGGGGAAGGAATAAAGGGAGCTGGTGAAAGTCTGAAGTGATTCTAGTTTGTTAACTGCGCGTTTCCTTTACGGACAAATTTATTGTTATTGAATTTTGGTTAAGTTACTGAGATTTAATAATACTGACCAGAACTCATGTATACATGTACATATAGTAATTATTATTTTGTACGTTATTATTTTGTGACAAGATCTGGGTTAGGATGAGTTTTGAAATATGGATGTTGACCACCGTTAGACTCCCTATAATAACTAACAGACAGAAGTCATTAGAGCTATTTTAGCTTACATGACTATTAGTATCATACTTTACACACTTTTCTCTAGTCAGCTATAATAATATATAATAGGTCATTTGAAAAGTTCCCGGTTTGACATATAGATGACGCTACTAGAATTAAATCCATATGTTTTTTAGTTAAAAAATGGATAAAAAGGAATTTCGCATGTTGACAAAATATTGCTTTTTGAAAGGAGAAAAACAGTTGAAGCAAAAACTTGGCTTGATGCCGACTTTCCGGATACTGCCCCAGGGAAATCAACCATCAAGGATTGATATGCTAAGATTAGACATGGTGAAAAGAGCACCGAAGACGGTGAAGGCAGTGGACGCCCAAAAGACGTTGCTACCACAACCAGAATCATTCACAAATATTTGGGTGCTACGAATATATGAGAGAGCTCTCTGCAAAGTGGGTGCCACGCGAGGTCACTTTTGACCATAAACAACGACGAGTTGATTATTCGGAGCAGTGTTTGAAGATGATCAAGCGTAATAAACACGAGTTTTTGCATCGATATGTGACAATGGATGAAATATGGCTCCATCAATTCACTCCGAAGTACAATCGATAGTCATATGAGTGGACTGCACATGATGAACCCACTCCAAAGCGTGGCAATAGTCGGCTGGCAATGTTATGGCGTCTATATTTTGGGATGCGCATTGGAATAATTTTCATTGATAACTTTGAAAAAGGAAGGACTATTAACAGCGACTATTACATAGCGTTATTGGACCGTTTGAAGGACGAAATCGCCGAAAAACGGTCCCATTTGAAGAAAAATAAAGTGCTGCTTCACAAAGACAATGCACCGTGTCACAAGTCAGTGAAAACCAAGGCAAGAAATCCATGAATTGGGCTTCTAATTGCTTCCTCATACACCGTATTCTTCAGATCTGGCCCTCAGTGACTATTTCGTGTTCTCAGATCTCAAAAGACTGCTTGCTGGGAAGAAATATTATTCGAATGAAGAGGTGATTGCCGAAACTGAGGCCTATTTTAAGCAAAGGACAAATCGTACTACAGATATGGTAACGAAAAGTTGGAAGGTCGCTACAATCAGTGTTTCACCTTTGAAGGGAATTATGTTGAATAAAAAAACTAATTTTGCCAAAAAAAATGTTTTACTATTTTAGGTAGGAGACTTTTCAATTGACCTGTTATCATTAATATGCATATATATTTTATATTACGTATTAGATGAATATTAGGATATCTATTGGCAAAAATACGAAAAATCATTACAGTCGATTAACCTAATATAAGTGTAAAGTTCGATGTTATTCGAGTTTACATCATGGAACGCTCAAGATTTCATTTTCGACATTCATTACTTTTGTTGTTTAATTCGAATATATCTGCAGACAAAGGCCCTACAACGCTTTTATAAATATATGGTAATTCTGCTACGAGATATTTCATTTGTTGGTTTAGTTCAATAATTTAAAACATGGATTTAACGATCGAGATCGTTTGACAAAACTTATGGAATGAAATATAAATAGATTGTTTTCAGATATTTATATGCGATGGCTAGAAAATAGGTCCAAAGGAACGTATATATATATATATATATATATATATATATATATATATATATATATATATATATATATTATAAAAAATGGATAAAAAGGAATTTCGCATGTTGACAAAATATTGCTTTTTGAAAGGAGAAAAACAGTTGAAGCAAAAACTTGGCTTGATGCCGACTTTCCGGACGCCCCAGGAAAATCAACCATCAAGGATTGGTATGCTAAATTTAGACGTGGTGAAATGAGCACTGAAGACGGTGAACCCAGTGGATGCCCAAAAGAGGTTGTTACCACAACCCGAATCATTCACGAATATTTGGGTACTACGAATATATGAGAAAGCTCTCTGCAAAGTGGGTGCTACGCGAGCTCACTTTTGACCATAAACAACGACGAGTTGATTATTCGGAGCAGTGTTTGAAAATGATAAAGCGTATTAAACACGAGTTTTTGCGTGGATATGTGACAATGGATGAAACATGGCTCCATAAATTCACTCCGAAGTACAATCGATAGTCATATGAGTAGACAGCACATGATGAACCCGTTCCAAAGCGTGGCAATAGTCGGCTGGCAAGGTTATGGCGTCTATATTTTGGGATGCACATGGAATAATTTTCATTGATTTTTGAAAAAGGAAGGACCATTAACAGCGACTATTACATAGCATTATTGGACAGTTTGAAGGACGAAATCGCCGAAAAACCGCCCCATTTGAAGGAAAAGGAAGTGCTGCTTCACAACGACAACGCACCGTGTTACAAGTCAGCGAAAACCATGGCAAGAAATCCATGAATTGGGCTTCTAATTGCTTCCTCATACACCGTATTCTTCAGATCTGGCCCTCAGCGACTATTTCCTGTTCTCAGATTTCAAAAGAATGCTTGCTGGGAAGAAATATTCGTCGAATGAAGAGGTGATCGCCGAAACTGAGGCTTATTTTAAGCAAAGGACAAATCGTACTACAGATATGGTAACGAAAAGTTGGAAGGTCGCTACAATCAGTGTTTCACCTTTGAAGGGAATTATGTTGAATAAAAAAACTAATTTTTCCAAAAAAAATGTTTTACTATTTTAGGCAGGAGACTTTTCAATTGACTTGTTATCATTAATATGCATATATATTTTATATTATGTATTAGATGAATATTAGGATATCTATTGGCAAAAATACGAAAAATCATTACAGTCGATTAACCTAATATAAGTGTAAAGTTCGATGTTATTCGAGTTTACATCATGGAACGCTCAAGATTTCATTTTCGACATTCATTACTTTTGTTGTTAATTCGAATATATCTGCAGACAAAGGCCCTACAACGCTTTTATAAATGTATGGTAATTCTGCTACGAGATATTTCATTTGTTGGTTTAGTTCAATAATTTAAAACATGGATTTAAACGCTCCAGATCGTTTGACAAAACTTATGGAATGAAATATAAATAGATTGTTTTCAGATATTTATATGCGATGGCTAGAAAATAGGCTCAAAGGAGCGTAGGCAGTACTACGAATTGACTGAAAATGCCCTTTCAAAGCCTATCCACATCGGGGGTTTCTGTAGAGACTTGTGATTAGCGGGACCTACTACAACAATTCGAAGCGCAAGAGTGCATGGGTTAGTCCAGGCGAATCATTCACATCAATACTGATTCATGACCACAACATGTGTATATATATATAGCGGGATCAGCAAGGAATGATGTATTATGAGATAGTAATGCCGAAATGCCGTTAGTTTCGATGTCGAACTTTTTGTGTAATATTAATATCGTTGCCGATAATGGATCATAGATCATATTTATTATATTTATTTATTATATAACAGAAACAATAGCAACAATTAAATTAAACGAAGCAAATGTTTCTATTAATGAAGAAAAACGAACAGAAATACAAAAAAAGTAAATATTTATAACAATATATAAAGCCGCTTGTCACAAAAGCACCGTTAAATTATCAATGAAGATTCTGATGAATTGGCTCAGGTGTGACTGTATGAATTTCTTTTTTTTTCTAATTAAATTAACTTTTTTGGCATTCGGTTATATTATGATTTATGGTTTATTTGTCATTTTCATAGTCACCCGCTGCGCCATTTCCATTTTACATCATGTCCCCCAGGGCCGATTCGAAAGCGATTAAGTGCTGCACATTCATATTTAATAATTTCATGCCCATTATTGTATGATGGAAATGGAACCACTAGATTTTTGTTTGAAATAGAAGATTTTGACCGTTTATTTATTTCATTTCAATTTTAAAGCAAGACCTTTTTAGTCTTTCGTTGAAGGATTTTTCCATTCTTTAATCTGAGCCCTGATAAATTCCGATAAGTGTTTCTTGATCTGTCTAAATATAGAAATCTGACTAAAGTTGTTCCACTCTATAATATAAAAAACCTTTGAATAGCATAAAAGATTTCGATTTTATAAGAACATCCCTCAAAATTTGAAGTTTTGAAGTTAATTGAAATAACTTTAATTTTCAGGCATTTATTCCAACAATGTTTTCCCCAACTTATGGATCTCATTGCTGTAGCGGGTTTCATGCAAAATATCTCTCTACGGAAAATATTAACCCTTTGTTTTCCGGTAAACAATTTTTTTTGGAATTTAATAATAATCACAAGTTAGAGCGAGCTATATCTGCTGAATAAGCTGAAGTTTAAAAAATAATATTTAGCAATGGTTTTATGGAGTTATATGAGCTACTGCGTTATGTTGATGGAAAATTAGTTCTTATTTTTTAAAACAGTAATAACTTGATATCTGAGAACGGCTATCTGATACTATATATTTTTATGAATACTAAACTATTCAAAGATAATAAATTTATATTGACAGTAACAGTACTGAAATATTTATTAGTGCCCAACGATATATAACACATGATCTACTATTGAATTGATTTCAATATATTTCGCGGAAATCTCCATTGGAATTAACATGAGCCACTTTGTAACGCGCTATATTTTCAGCCCACGCGATATTATGTAATTAACAGTTACGAATGTGCATAGACAGACTGCACTAAGCATTAGGTCGCAATTAATTTACTTAATATAAATTATAGTTGTCGATCAAATAAATCAATTAGTATAGGGAAAAAGTTGCTAGAAATTTATTATGCTGTTATTTTGTTTTGAATTATATCCCTTACATAAGATTATTGTTTAGTGTCCATCATTGACCGTTTGAGGAAGTAATCCAAATCCAAATGTCATTCGTATAAAGCTGTAACAAATTTTATTACAACACAGTAATCATTATTAAAAATAATAATTGTTAGACAATATTTTAATATCAAACATTCCAGGATTATTAAAATATTTGTCTTTAGAAACATAATTAAACTCTAGATTTCTTCTTCCAAATATGAAGTGATTTTTTGATTATTTGATTGATTTAGACAACTCATTAAAATAAAACTAATATTACACACATAATATTAGACAACCTATTAGAATAGAATTGAAAGTTTTTTAAATATAAAATTCACAATTTTACATTTATTTAGAATAATAATAAGTGCTGAAAACTAATCATGGTGTTTAAAAATTTTAATTTTCTTAAGTAATTTAAAAAAGTATTTTTGTTTTTTTATCATGGTTTCTTTGTCTATGCTTTTCCTAAAAATTTATGGAATAAAAACAAGTAAATTGATTCTACTACAGGCATTTAAGCCCTATTGACTATAAATACAATATCACTTTTTGAGCTTGCGTTGCAGTTTTCCATAATAGAAAGTAAAATAGCAACATATTAAGAGAATTGTCTTCTGAAATATTTATTTTCCAAAAACAAAAAGAAAATTGACTTTTTTTGTGTGAATGAAGTTGACCAGCAAGTACCAAATGGTTTTTTTGCTGATGTTGCACTAAGAGACCTTTGGGTTCGATTGGGATTTCCGTATTTCAGTTACCTACCGCGAATGGTGAGGGGGTATGGTTTTGATCAATGTATTTGCACGTTGTATGGTGCCAACGTAGAACCCACACTAAGCATATTCGTAAGGGTGAATGGTAGTCTGACTCGAGATGGGTGTTCACATTCCTCATAAATCATGGGATATGGAGTAACGCGCGGACTTTTTCGGATTGTAATTGTGCCGTTGAAATAGTGCAAGTTGTTTCCTCAGAGATGTGATTGTACCACACCTGCGCTCCATAGAGGCAGACTGGTCGAATCTGTATATTATGCAGGTTTGCTCTTTGTTAGATTGGAAGTTTGCTTTTTCTGCAGAGTAGTGGAAATAAATGCTATACACACCCTTGCCTCTACAGAGTATTGGATTTGGTATGACCAATATCCAACCGCGAAAAAGCCGAGCTCCTGACAGAGACATGGAATGCTTGCTTTTCCTAAAGACAACGGCGCTATGACGAATAGAAGAAAAATTCGGTTTCTCCGCAAATACTAAGAAAGATAATCGCCATTCTTCCGCCAAAAAGGGTAACATAAGCAACTTACTAAACTTACAAAAACAATAAATGCTACTATGCGCCTGCAATATTTTCCAGAGATATGGCACATATATAATCATGATTCCAAAAAAGAAACAAATTGTTTGCCTGCTTTTAGACTACAGGTCCATCTGAATCCATCCCACATGAACAACACAGGTTCCGTACCAATCAGATATATTAGACATCAAATCATTAGTACAATGAGCAACAATCACAATGTTGGGTTTGGTATTCACTAGACCCAGCCCTTTTTAATGTATGCATATTTAACATTCATACGCGGACGACACGATCTTCTTGAACAAGGCTTATAGATTATGAAGGTTGAAAATCAGTTTTCAAAAGGCCCTGGCCATTATATTCTACAGAGGAAGACATTCGCGCTGAACAGCTAAAGGAAAAATTTACAATCTCGTGGTGGCAAATGAATATTACAATCACGTACAAGACTACGTAGTCCATCTTTTACTTTACCATATATTTATAGGGATCAAACACCTGGCTCAGTTACATCAGCCTGGAACGGATGGATAAACAGTAGTGTAAAACAAAGTTCTAAGACAAGCCTTGAACGTCCCATGGTTTCTCAGAAATACCTAAATACATCGTGAAACTGGCACTCCAACGGATCGGCAATATTTCAGATACCTTTACAAAACATTCATTCGTAGTCGCGGTACAATGCCTAAATTCCTGCATTAAATCCTTGCCAGAGGCGGTAAATAGGCCGTCTAAGGTCCTCATATCTCCTAAAACAAAAGTCCTCACGGGCGCCCAAAATTGTAACTCCAGTTCTATATCAGCAATGAACACATCAGTTAATCAACAAGATAATTAAAAAAAGAGCCTAAAGAAACTAAAAAAAAATTGGTCAAAAGACTAGTTTCTTTGATTTATTTAGTTGTTTTAATTTTATAACAAACTACACTTAGTTATTTTTATATATTTTATTATAATAGTTATTATTTCGGTACGTGTTTATAAAGCATTTATCACATATTTTCTGTGTATTAAATCGCATCGGGTACATTTTTCAGTATGTGTCATTTGATCGAAGGGTGAACAAACAAATTTTTCAGTGCCTTGAAAATGTTCGAATTTGTACCGAGTAAGTGGCATTTGTAGGAAACACTTTATTACTTCAATTTGAAGAAAAAGGCGGCTGAAGATCGTAGAATGCTGGATGAATCTTATGGCAACATGCTGCATCGATTTTAGCATCTGAATATTGGTTTTGACGTTTGAAAAGTGGTGATTTTGACGAGCAACAATTCTCTACGTTTCAAACCGGTGAAAATCTACTTGGAAACATTAAAATGAGAAATGCTACCCCAACCGTCGTATTCCACAGATCTTGCTCCCTCTGATTTCTACTTATTCCGAGATATGAACCGTGAACTGTCTTAGCACCGCTTTACTTCTTATGAAGATATCAGAAAATTGGTCGATTCGTGTATAGTCTCAAAAGATACATAATTCTTCCGATAGAATCCGTAGACTGCCCGTATTGTGGGAAAAAGCTTTGAATATAATATACTGATTTTTCACAATAAAGCTTCAAATAAAAAAATCCTCTAAGACTAATTTATAGGTCCAATATAATATAATATTTAATAACAAATTTATTATTATTTTAAAATATAACTGTTTGAAACAAAAAAAGAATAATTAACATAGATTAAAAAACGCAATTATTTTTAAAGATAAGTATCTTAATTTTTATTGGCACCTCCTAAGCCGATATCCTATATATTATATCCTGAATATAACCAATGTATAACCAATGTGTATATATATTCAATATATAGTATTATGAGAGATTGGTTTCAATTTTAATCACAATTTATGATTATAGCCTCGATGATATGCCACTTCAAAAGGTCAGTGTGATGCTGTCATTATGATCGTTGTAAACTGCGTCAGGTCTTACTTAAGCGACCGAATCATCCTTATTCATCTATCGACATTTCAGGCCTGTCATTATAAAATACCGAACCGATGCACGTTGTTAAAATCATAATAACCCGACGAGAATACATGTCAGAATGTCTATGACCAGAAATTATATGGCAATGTAAAAGTCGTTAATGTGAATTTCAACGGCCATTAGTGACACATGTACGCCTCTACTGTAAGTTTATACCCAAGAACAAATAGAAATAAATTTTCCATAAAGACAAGTAGCTTGGCATACTTTTTAATTTTAATAAACGTTTAATGGTGGATATCAAATTGCTGGGTGTGACTTCTCCGAATTTCTTGAATTTTTTTCTTTATAGGATGTGAGATATAAGGTACCAGGTGACACTTGTTATACGCTAGGATCTTAAATGAGTTTGTGGAAATGAACCGGAAAATGATACCAATATTCCGGAAACAGAAATAATTAAAACATTTTTGTAAATATATATTTTCCTTAAGTTTGATATATTTATTCTTATTATGTAGCTTTGGTTGGATAGTTTTTCGACATTTGAAAAATATAATTTTGAGGTATTAGAAAATCTGGAGAATAGGACCGTAGACTAGATGTGTAATATTATGTATCGATATTATTTTGCAACAATGACTGCAACAAAATTATCGATATGGGCGCAAAAATTTAATATTCACTAAATATTGATCTCTAAATAAGTCGTGATATTTTTAATAAAACTTTAAAATTAAGTAGCAATTTGGAAGGATTGTTATAAATAATAAAACGGTTTTTTATAATGTTAAGAAATATATTTAATTATTTTTAAAAAATACCGGCTAACAAAAATATCTACACTATCTATTTTTATAGAGTATTAGACTACTGTAAATCACGCCATGTTTTATATGTTCCTTACACCCAATTACTTCAAGGCATTGTAAAAACTGAGTTTGCTATTTTACCAATTTAGTATATTTCATAAACTAAATTCCTTTGATATCCTAGGAAACCGACTCATTCTCGGAGTTAGTTTCACGTCTTATTCATCATGATGCAGAGGTAAAAAAATCCCAATCTTGCAAAATTGTACTTATAACTTATAATATATTTTTGTTCCATAGTTAGCAACCAAATCAAACCAAACCAAACCAATGGACACCTGTTGTTGTCCCTTACATCTATCTTGAATAATAATTTTACTATTAATTTTCTTTTCAGCTCTCTTTTGAATTGTATATGGGATGTGGAAAAATATCTTTCAGGTCTTTCCGTGATTTTGGAAGCGTTTTAATATTTGTTTCTATCACTCTTCTATGGTAAAACGGTAGTTACGTTGCGGTACAGCTTCTGAGATTTCTAGGAAAAAGCTTGAACCAAGTAATTTTCATAGAACGAATAATTCAAAACACTTTTCCAAGGAAACTCGTCCAAATTCAACTTAACCTTCCATGAGAAATTAAAGTACTAATCAGGTACAAAAACCGTTTAGCAAGAAGAGCTCATGCCATACTGGATCCAGAGGATAAACGCGAGGCGCAGTGCGCAATCAGAGAAGTCAGGGACATTTCAGGAATCATTTCTTCTTCTTCTGGCGCACCGCCAAAGACGTTATGGAAAAAAAATTGAATCCAACCGCCTCTCTAAAGGCCGAACCTTTCATGGATATTGTTGCCTTAACAAATCCGGAAAAAGCCGAACTCCTCGCTGAAACGTTCGAAAAACAAATGAAATATATCCATTCACTTGGCCCTCCACAACATATGTTAATCGTCATCACTGACACAATCCCTTCTTTGAAAAGGAAAAGCTTTCCATCAGATCATCTTCTAAGTGGCATTGTCTCTCCTAGAGACCTCCAGCTCTAAATTAAACGTCTTTCTTCAAAAAAAGCTCCAGGCCCAGATGGTATAACAACTAACCATCTGTAAAACCGTACCACTCGCAGCCACCATTCATCAGGATCTCCGTAGGGGTCCTAACCATCTTGTTAGATGTATCCTAAGCTTTAGATCAAGTTTGGCGCAATGGCCTAACCTTCAGAGTCAAAAAACTAGGTGTACCGAATGACTTGATATCCCTAATGGACTCATACTTGGAAGATAGGTCTTTTCAAGTAAAGATCGTTGACCAACTCTCTATTCAGAAGCCAATCTCCACAGGAGTTTTATATGAATATCTATTAGTCCCGGCCCTGTTCAACCTGTACATGGCAGATTTCCTACTCCTCATATTATCAAACACAGCATTTTGTGTAGACGACACATCGTTCTTTAACACCGCATCTAAACCCGATTTCATTAGAAATTCTGGCGACTGCAGCGCAACCAGGAATTCTCTGCATATCGCCTCCTAATCGAAAAAGTTCATACTCCCTGGCCCCAGAAGGTACCACACATCGGGACGCAGGTTCCAATTGTCAGCCCAAATACAACATGCTATTGGCAAAGGCAATTGCGTTTGTATCATGTATATATGTTTGTATACCAACGATGTGTGTGGTCCAGCATTGTCATTGTTGATAGCAACACATGATTGATCCTCAACACACATGACTGAGGATGAGGCGCCAATGTCGGATTTAATACCATTTGAGAATCTTAAACGAACTTCGACCATGATCTTTTTCTAACATTATTATCATATGGTATGTAAAGATGACACTGTCACACTGCGTTTGATTCACTTCATTTAATTTTTCATTCTTAATTGTATGCAACCTAAATATGGAACTTCTTTTGGTATCGAGTCTTATGTAAACAGTTCAAAACTATTTTATTGTAGTTCCGTAGCGATTTCTCAGGATAAAGGATTAATTTATCTCGATTTTTTTAATATCATCGATATTTTCAACGATTGGATAGCCAGAGCTACGTTTATATTTAACACCGAAATTTTCAGAACGAAACCATATAAACCACTTCTGATATCTGCCTTCACATCTTCACATAAACATCGACTTTTCATCGACATAAACACCACCCAGTTCAACAAATTTTCTATAAGTTTTCTTCAATATGCTATATGTTCTTCCGTTTTACAACTATCTTTAAAACAAGATCAACACTAATGTCTACTATTACAGAGTCTTTCTTTATCTAATTGATCAAGTTTCTTTCTATCCTTAAATTTCTTTTATAAAATTTAATTAATTGATTACACAAAGCGTTTTGTAGCAAAACTTTTCTTTTACTCTAGAATTAAATACGATCTTTGTCTTCTTCATCTGTACAATAAACTCATCTTGTTGCTATTGTCAATAGAACAAGCTGCATACTTTCTCACAATAACTAGTTCTATATATAAGAATTTAATTTATTATGGCCGCTCTTATTTACAAAAATTTCTATGTATTTAGTTGTTAAAGATCTCAATAAAGCTTCAAACAACTTCGAAGCAAAAGTCACTTTACTTTATTTACAAACTTTATTAATCCAATTGGTTTTTTTTAATATTAATCTTTTTCTGTAATACTTTTACACTTTTCCGCAGAACAATTTATATTTTCATCTCAAAATAGGCTTGAACTTTTACAAACATGTCTTTATTTGAGTCGCATCAAAGATATGGAAGCCATAACCTTGCCAGCTGGCAATTTTTGGTCTCCTTGGTACATTTACCTGCTGCTGCTATCGACTCGGCTGATGATATGTTTGATTGAAACTTGTAATAATAAATCCATATTTCATCTATTGCCACATATCGCTACAACAGATAGATAGAAGTTTGTTCCACTAAAACCATTGTTAAATAATTTTACACACATATTTTAAACTAATAAAAAGATTGTTATGAAATTTTGACATATGCTGTTTGAATATTATTGCCATCTTAGGTTTTGGGAGGCTATATATATATATATATATATATATATATATATATATATATATATATATATATATATATATATATATATATATATATATATATATATATTTCGCCATCAATCGAATACAGCTTTTGATATAGCAAATACGAAAAATATTTTCTTATTAAGTTATATAAGTAAATTCGTAATTTTTATAATATTTGTAATTTAATAGTTTGTAACGTTTGTTTTTACGGGTTTTGAAAAACTAAATGACGAGCAAATGAACGCATTATTATTGAATGACCTATTTGTAATCTCAATAAAATTGTTAATATATAAACTAAACAATAACATTATATATGCTTTACGTAATATAAACAATATATTGGAGACTACACTTGATTTTTAAACGATATATATTTTGTTTCAGGATCAACAGCAGTCTGTACTTGAGGCAACTCAGCGATGGCAAACATTTTATTCAATTAATCTACTCCGATAACAATCGATTAAAAGATTGCGAGTTCGGCCACCGTAAAGATCAAGTTAAATCATTTCTAGAGTCGTTTAAATCCGACTTAAGGAATATAATAACCTCCAATAACGTTAGCCTCGAATCATTGGATAACAAAATTCTGCCGAAGGATTTTCGATGGATGAACTATACACTACTGCGAAAGGAGTGTCACAAGAAACATATGCAGATCAAGAAAGTATTAGGAAAAAATGAAAGAGAATCTGTAACTACAACTCAAAGGTAAATAAATGCATGTCATTCTCATATATAAATAAATAATAATAAAAATAAATATAATAATAAATCAGATATATAAGGTAGGGAGAAAGTAATTTATTATTTTCTCAATAGATGTCTTTAAAGTATCATACTTCTAATATTACTTGTTCAGTGGCACCATACTATAGCTTGTTGGAAATGTAACATTTCATAGAATATTACGGATGTACTTGTGGTATTACCATTAGTGGTAGTGTAGGTATTGCGCTTTAAAAATGGAGATTCCAGAAAGTTGTTTTCTTAATTTTTTGTTTTCTTACCATCGAAAAATTGAATTTATTATTTGGTGTTTATGTTGATGAGTGCTTAAGTGTACGCCAGTGTTAAAATTGCTGTGTTTTTTTCGTCCATTAAATTGAACATGGTGTATTAAAGAGTTTTTAATTATATTCGTAGGATTGGAAACCAAAAGAAGATTGTTAGGTTCTACATGAATTAAAAATACGAATTCAGCTATTTGTTAATTACTGTTGAAACGAAAAGTACTGGAACTATTTTTGATACGAGTAATAAGTGAAGTAGGTCATGGTCGTACCGTAGTTTCTACAGTCTCTACAAAACTATATTTGTATTAAAAGGGCATATAGACAATTGCTTAATGGTTGAAATTTATATTAAAAAACAGAAAAACAATATTTCCACAACACATTATATATTTTATACCTAAAATATAATTTATTATTATGGACATTTTAAATATTGGTACTGACTAATATTTTAAAACTTTAACTGCTAATATAATTAAGAAACTGATCACTAATTAAATTATCTTAATATTCTCTTGATAATCTGAATCTCTGAACCACTATATAATAAATTGGATTGTAAGAGAGAAAGAAATGTTTAAGAAAGCGGAAAGAAATAGCTTAAAATTGATACGTATTTATTCGTCGTTGGCCACTAACCTACAATTTTAATTTGTAGTAACTTAAAGTAAAACGAATTATAAAAATACAATCATAATGACGAGAATGTACGAATAAGAGAAACAAACGCGTTAAAATAACATTAAATAAACCAACTGGATATAAAATCAATAACTTGACATTTAATTGGCATGGGTCAAAGTTAATAACATGTGACAGCTTTGTAGTTTTGGTGAATTGTATTTAAACCTCCAATAGATCAGTAACTGACGCTAAATTGTCACGGCTAATTACCTGATTCAGCAGCACGTCCAAATAATAAATTTTTATTATTAAAATGACTACCCCTTAACGTAGGCATTGCGAACATTACATCCATTTTGCAGTAGACAGTGTGATGATTGAAAAAACATAAAGTAAAATTTTCTTAAGTTAACAATTTTTGTACACTCCATTTCAAACTACCGACAACCTACCAAATATCTAAATTTTGGATCTTCAACGAATAAACATCCTCAGTTGTTGCGGATTTTTTGGTTGCGGGTTCATTAGTTCGTACTTTTTCGACAACATTGATGACATCATCATCCTTAACGGCGATTAATATAGAACCATGATAACGAATGTAATTTTGGTCAAGTTAAATGATGTGGACATGAGGATAAATTACTCAGCAAATATCTCCGTATTTGGCGCTTATTGGGCTCCATTATTTTTGAGACACAAGAATTAAAGTTTGCCGCATGCGTATATACAGCTTCATTTACTTACCCCTCTTTTATATATAAATTATTTCTTGCAAATAAATATACACAAACTTGATAAATAATTGATTTAATTTTGAAACTGTATATGAAGAGGGAAATAAATATTGAAATTTATTTTTTTTATATTTTAATTTTTTTTACTTTAAAGTGTCCTTTTTACCAACGAGTATTTATATAGACTGATCTTCGGCATTAAGCCTACCGACTGACGAGTGACCAACTTAGAAATCATCCCAGAAAACATCGGGTCTTACCGAGCCTGGTTACTGGCGTGACTGGGATCATTTTTCTTGTCAGATTTTACACTCTTTCATATGACAACCACAAATATTAAGTTCAAATTATTCGAAATGGTTTTTTCAGTGAGTTTGTATTTTAGTTTGATATTTTTCATGTATGTTTATCTGGACTGGATCTACTGTTTAACGTATACTCTGAAGCACGGTCATCGGCATTAAACTTACCGACTACGTTCATCGTATGTAAACAACTGGAAATATCAACTGATAAGTTATGTGTAAGTTTTTTTAAAGGTTTGAACCATTCATGGTTTTCAAACTTTTTGGGTAATCTAGATTAGTCCTTTGCCGTTGACATCTAAACCATCACTAGAACCGAGAATTGGAATATAATACCATAAGTTTCTAAATATATTTGAGGGGCTTCGGCAGCAACTCTTAAAATTCAACAAAAGAAATAAAGAGAGGCGATATACAACTTTGACCGCTACATGATTAGCGTCTGTATACACTGAACTCAACAATACTAAATGAAAAAAATTAAATAATTTAACAGGTTATCAAATTTAACGATCGTTTCCACTTATCAAAAAATCAAAAGACAAGCAAGTATTTAATAAATAGATTTAAGCTGGAAACATTACTAAAACCAGAAAGTTTTTGTTTGTTGAATGAAGTACACAATCGTATATAATACAAGCGATAATTTAGTTATGGCATTATGGCCAAATATAATATGAATATACTTATTAAAAGGTCCATAATTTTAATATTTGTCATTGCTAATTCCTCTGAAATAAAAAAAAATGTGAGAATACTAAGTAATCATAGGTAGTTATATTTCGCGAATAACCTATATGTTAAAATAATTCATACTCTATTCATACATTGATTGTAGTAATGACTGGCTTTGAACTTTGTGTCTAAGTCAGCAAATCATTTAATGTATCTGATAGCTTGTCAATTATCACTCCAGCCTGATGATTCTTTAACCGTGTTTGTGTTAATATCTGCATTTTGTTCATATCTATTTTATTCTGAAATTATTACCTGCAGAATGAATATAACCATATAACATATTTACTGCTATTACAGTAGTCAAACGTACATACTTGTGTAGATAATTTGAATATTCAGTTTTACTAGTTTCTTGAAACTTATAACACTACTTATGGTCTCTACAACTTTCGTTCAGACGCTAAAATATTTTTGGCTTTGGCTTTTATGATTGGTCATAAATTTTCAATTTCAATTTCAATTTAAATTTTAAACATCAAGTTCTTTTGGACGCTTTTTTTACTTTTTATACCTTTTTTTTGTACATTTTTATACCCTTTTAACCTTTATCGAGAAAAGGTAATATTTATGTTTGGTACCTAAAGCATTCAAAATAAATATTTCAAATTTTAAAAAATACCTAAAATACTTCCTGGATTCGATTTAAAAAAATGTAACAGGACACCCAGTATTTCTGCGATCCTTATTTAGTAATATGGTTAAATATATATTCTCTTTATTTATTTGAAGTTTTTCTTCCATGATTGTATTTATAAAACCCCCAGCAATTTTTTTACTTTTTCAACTATGACAAATATATAAATATACATATAATACTCTAATATTATGTCCTATTACAATTAAAAATATCATAATATCAAAGAAAAATGGTTTTTTGGCTTATAGACGCTTTACGACCACAACCAAGCTTTCACACTTTTTGTCTGCCAAATCTGTCAGTTCATACTGACGAATGTGCATTATCAGCCAGTCCTAGACGACTAGATGTCCTGGACGCTAAGACTGTACTAGGCCAGAACAGTTGCGGTCGACCGCCACATGTGGACTATCTATTGATGATGATCATCTATAATATAACCTGTTGTATTACTAGATATAATATATAGACCGAATTCTTTTTGCATTCCAAAAGTAACGCGAATTTGCTTTAGAGACGAATAGTTAGGTTAGATTCTTGTTTTGGTTCAGAATCAAGGTGTTAAATCAAATCCTCATTCATACTGATAACAACCAACAATATCATTTTTATCATTTTTAACAGACTTCGAAAAAGCAAGAGGTTCAATTTTCGGCTGTATGTTTTTTAGTGTATGTTCGCCGATTTTTCCGTCTATTGTGGACCGATTTTCAAAATTTTTTTATTTGAAGGAATGCACTTCCTAGTTGGTACCATTGCAAATCAGGACCTGTTGGTGGCAAGGAGGGGAGGGAATCGAGAGAAACGTTCAAATTTCATAGGCATGTACATAATTTTCACATTTTTTTTATCTAAAATAATCAGATATTTCTGTATAACGTTATTACTGAGCTGATGAAAATCGAAAGTCGTTAAGCGCAAAAGCCTTTCATTTTGCTTTTTAAGCACCAATTATGGCATATAAGACCTCGTAGATAAAACTGCTTCTATGGTGTAATGGTTAAAGTGTTTAGCTCCCAAACAAGACAAAAATTATTATATTTTAATTTCTTTTTAGTTTATTATTATTTAGTTATTACGATTACCATGAACATATATACTTTATTTTAAAATGTTTTTTTTATGTTAAAAATCAAAGTTTGATAATTTTTTAATTTTTAGTGAGTTCCGGTTCAATTTTTTTGTTAAAAATATTTTTAAGGTCATACTCGAACTTATTTTTGTTCAATTTTTTGACCTGCTGTGCTTTAAATCTGTTTTTTGTATTTTTTATGGTGTTTTAAAGGATGGAATATTAATATGGCGTCGAATTTTTAGTCAGTTACTTTTGACTAATAGACGATGCTCTAATTAAATGAAGGCCTCTTTAAGAATAGTACGCATTTTAAAATAAATCCAAATTGTTAACAGAACATAAAACGTCAGCGTTTGCTCTGCATTATGCACGTATTTATTTACAAAGCGGGAAATTTTATGTTAAGACATGAATTTTACTGCAGGATCTAAAAAGAATTAGCTTATTTATACAAATAATTTCACTCGGAATGTAGCAGTTATTTGTTTTACCTTCGACTAGTTTTCCATCGTAGGAAACTAAACTAAACAGACGTACCAACACACAATATTATGTTACAAAAGGAACATACATGAATATACTTATTACAGAAATCTGCTTCGTCATGATATTTTGTCGTTTCAGATAAGGTTCTTTTTTAAATAGGTGGTAGTATTTATTGATAGAGTACACAAACAGTGCTAGTAATTAAATGCATAATTAAATTAAGTGATTAATTTAACTATATTTCCGATAACTAGTTATCACACATTATCAGTGTGATTAATATTCTGGCGCCTAATTTAAATTAAATTTAAATTAATACACAATTGTTTTTAGTACATCAACTATCTAATAAAGATTACCCCCTAATTAAACCTAATTTATTAAATTAATTGATTATATTATAAGATATAAGAAAAAATATTGACTAGAAAACATGGATTGGATATTAATTGGTCGTGAGTTTAATTAAATGAAAGAAAAAAATACTACAAGAACTGATGATAATCGGATACTACTGATTCCCCGTTAATATAAAGCTTGTTAATAATAATGTTAATATAAAGGTCTGTAGTTAATAGACTGTTAAATATTTCATTTATAATTTTTTCTTTTAAAACAACTACAGACACGAACAAAAATACTTTCTCCATTGACACTTTGCTATAAATGATATAAATAAATGCCGATTAAATGAATAAATACATCAACTCAAATCAGATTGGAGAAGCGGTCTTACAATACTGTACCACACTAGAACCAATAAAAACCAAAAAAAGAGAAACGTCCATAACAAAAGAAAAAAAAAGAAAGCTAAAAAACTGCATAAATTGTTTTGGACTTTACTCCAGAGATTCAAACAATTTAAACAACAAAAAAATATTACTTAAACAATTAGTGACAGAAAATAAGCTATTTGTTATTATCTAAACTAGATGTTGAAGTTATTTAAGTGAAGTTGATTTGGTCAAAGTTTTTTAAATATATTTACATGTCTAGTTAATAGCATTATCAAACCTATATACATATTTTTTCAGATCCAAACGAGAAGTTACGGATATATTTAGGGTACCTGGGACAAAATGGTGTGGAAAGGGCTATTCAGCAGATAAATACACTCGCTTAGGAGGTTTCTCCAGGACGGATAGGTATAAGTAGATCGATAATTGTACCATGATTTAGAACTTATTTTCTTTATTGACAGGTGTTGCAGAAAACATGATCTATCTTGTCCGTTTTGGATAGGGGGATTTGAAACTAAATATGGCTTGTTCAATTGGAGGTTGAACACACTGATGCACTGTAACTGTGATGAGAGGTAAGTTTTTTTTATCTCTGTTATTCATTATTTTAGCCAATACTAATAACCACTATTGGTATTTCCTCTAAAATCACATATTTCTAGTAATACGTGTTCAATGAAGCATTCATTTAGTTAAATAGTGCCTTTGAAAAGTAGAGTTTATAGAACATTTTAGAAACAAAGGTAGCGTCATTCTTCTATCTATTCAAAAGCTATTTAGCTTTAAAAACGGAGATTTCAGAAAGTTATTTTCGTAACTATTTTACCCCTACAGAATTAGACGTCAACCGTAAAACAGTTTTGAATAGTGTTGAAAACTTTCGACTGAAATTCATTATCGACTGTTTAGTAATTGACTACATTTTACTATCAATTGTTTCTGTCGCTAATTTTTGGTTGGACTGGTTTTACTACTTTTTACTAGTGACTGTTTCAGTCTACTACTTTCAGTTGCTATTTTCGGTCCGACTGATTTTTTTACTATTTACTATCGACTATTTCAGTCGTGTACTTTTAGTTACTATTTTTGGTTCTACTAGTTTCATTCGACTAATTTTTAACATTTTAGCTCCATTGTCCTAGCCACGACATTGACAAAAATGTACCGAGTTTAGGCTTACATAGATTTATATATAATATATATAGTTTTATGATTTTTTTGGTAGTTTGCTAGCAAATACCAATGTATAATAATTGTATATTAATATAGCAGCATTTTGGAACGCAATTTGTCAAAATTGTTAATATAATAAGACAAAAAGATTAAAATTGTGAATGATAAATAGTAAAATACTTTTAACTGTTTTTATGGCAATAATAGGCAATATTTCTCTTGATTAACTTTTTCGTTTCGGTTTAGCTCTCTCGATTTTCTTGAAGTATTTCGATTGTCAATCAAAAAGTTAAGAAATTGCATCAAATCGCCTCGAATTTCGCCTGAAGTTTTTACAGCAGAAATTAAATATCGCAATAAAAATATTAACGGCAAAGAGGTATTAAACTATATGCTGTTAGATGCCTAGAAAATTTTAACAAACGTTTGCAAAGCCTGCATTGTCATCAAAAAATGTGAAACATGGAGTAAGTACGCGATTGAAGAAAAATGGTTGAGGGAAAAAGATTGGTTGGAAACTTCATTAGATGCATTCAGCGCATTTTACATCGCCATACTACCATTTGTTTGAATCTCTTATAATCACAAATAACACACATTTAACTTATTACTGTTCGAAATTAATATAATAAATTCCCTGAAAAAACATGAAGAAATCTGATAGCTATTCATTTAACCCATTATGAAGTAAAATGAATAAAATGTTATTAAGTTTTTCATACACTTTGTAACATTTTGATATTCCACTATAAAATCTCACCACCCACCACGTTTAAATTACTCCGAAAATTAATTTGTTAAATTTAATTAATAATAATGAATTAAAAAAAAAATAGATTTTTGTTTATAAAAATGACTTTATTTTTCAATAGAATTCTTCATTCAACCCACTTATTCCAATAATCCTCTGATTTATAGATATCATCCACGTCATAGTTATTCAAATATGTTTTTAAATAAATTTTTATTCACAAAAAATTGTCAGGGACAAATAGTTTTTTGTCAAATAATCCCGAACAAGCTTAGTGATTTTTATAAGCTTCTTTTGAAGCCAGCCAGACATCATTAAGGCAGTTTTACAGTAAGCAGTACAAATTGTAGAAGGACATGGAAAGGGAAAGGGAAAAGGGAAAAATAAAATGGTTATACGATTTTACTAGAGTAAAATACATATGTATGTATTGATAGTAGATATTAAACATTTTCTACTGTTTCAACTAAATGTTTTCCTATAAATAATTTTTCATCATCAAAATTCATTCAAGTAATCATAATCTGATTGTGCTAGAAGTCTACTATATATTTTGCCAAAGTATGAAATTCATGAGTACAACAAAATTAGAGTTAAATAACAGTTTAACTTGTTTATGAGCTATAAATAGCACTAAATGCGGATGAACCGCTTCATTAAGATTAAAATCCCACTATTCAGGAATTAGATAAATATTTAAGACGCTAGTAAACACAGATAAGTAAATGCATTTAGACAAACGGGCTAATCAATGCTTACCCTAAAGGTACGCACACATGTGATACGATAGATCAAACAAAATTTTACATATTGTATAATTGACTATATCGGCTCAAGAATAAAGAAAGATACATTTCAGTACCAAAAATGTTTGGCATGTTAATGTTAATGTTAATTATATTTGATTGATTTTCCGGTTGATGATGTATTTAATGATTTTACAACATTATCCTTATCCAACATTATCATTATCATATTATTATATTAAGAATCAATAAATTTTTATTTTTCGCACTATTGTCCATCGCTATTTTAAGGTTTTTTAGTTTTTTTGGGAATATTTGATGTCCACAATGAAAAAATTTAAGGACCATACAAGAATCTGCTCAAGATTTTATATACGTAGACTTATTGTCAAGGCAAACCATATAGAATTGATGAGAAAAGGCGATGATTTAAAGGAAAGTATAGTAAATACGACGAGCAGGGTACCATTGACAAATTCAACGGTTCACACTATAAAATAACCTTACCTTACCTCTAAAATTTCAAGAAAGTGGCACATAATAAAAATTAAAGCATAATGAATATTCATAAAAAGAGTTGCAGAATTATTTAAGGATATATGTACCAAATGTATTATAATTTATTTTATTAGACATGTACCACTCATTAGTTTTAACTTACACGAACAAAAAAAATGTGTTATTTTTTATTTATTTATTTGAGTTTCACATTGCTGTTTCCTCATTGCGGAATGTGCTCTCATATTGTCATGCAGCGCCACAAAGAAAAAGATATATATATATATATATATATATATATATATATATATATATATATATATATATAAAAGAGACTTTAAAATATAATTATTAATTAAAATTATTTTTAATTTATTAAAATGTAATGTTAAATTAATTTTTAATATACTTTTCTATATATATATATATATATATATATATATATATATATATATATATATATATATATATATATATATATATATATATATATTCATTTAAAGTCTCTTTTATACCAACGACGGGTTATCTGGACTGGACCTACACTTTAACGTGGGCTCCGAACCACAACGAAATTTACAACTTTATTATAAACCATTTCTCCTGTTCATACATCAATAGCTTTTCTGCCACAAGTTTCTTTTTGGCATTTTAAGGATAGAGAAAAAATATAGAAAAGTATATTAAAAATTAATTTAACATTACATTTTAATAAATTAAAATTAATTTTAATTAATAATTATATTTTAAAGTCTCTTTTTTATCAACGAGGGTTTATCTGGACTGGACCTACAGTTTAACGTTGGCTCCGAAACGCGGTCCACGGCACTAAACCTATCGACTGGTCAGTGACTAATTTAGAGACCATCCCAGAAGATATCCGGTTTTACCCAGCCTGGTTAGCAGTATTCCAATCCGCGGCTACCGCAACAGTAGGAAGACCGTTCTGTCGTCTTAGCCACTGCACCAACCAAGGCAAATAATAAATGGGCATTGAGAATAGTTAGGGAAAGCGAAACTTGTAAAAGTAAGGTGAAGGAACCATATATCGTTCTGGGATGATAATAAGTCTACATATGGGGACGTTATTAGGAATTCTAATTACGTCAATAATTTCAATAAAAAAAACACATTTTATATTCTGATATCCATCTGATCCCTTGATTAATTAAGCCTTGAACGGTTTTCTTATTTTTTAAAATAAATTGTGGGATCGACGTAACATTTTTGCGATGGCCGACTGGCGTAACTAACTTTTGTTTCGGTATACGGTAGGGGACGACATTTAGCGACTGTGCTTTATCTTTCGGCTAAGAGGTATAGTGTTTTAATTTTGTTGTTAAAAAATATAAACGACAAAACATAAAGTTAAAAATAATCTAGATCTTTTTATGTATTGGTTATATATAAATTTACTAGATATCCCCAGAGTGGTTGATTGAATTACAAGAAATAAAATAGGGTAATTCTGGATTATTTTGATATATTTTGCGGACCATTGGTTGTTGAAACTATTAAACTATATTTAATTAGAATCAATGGAAAGGGATCTTCAATTCATCATCAACCTCATCATGATTTAGTAGCTGGCTCTCGAGGAAGGGGCCCCCTATCGTGACATATAGAAGATCACTTCAGTAAGTGATCTACGGTACAATTTATAATCTATATCGTATTACCTATATCTTATTATCTTCTCTCTATATCTTATTATCTTATAGTACTATTTTAAGTTATTTTAAAGTCTGTCCGCTCTATGTGTCTCTTTCAGTTCGTATGGTAGTTTGATTTTGAGCCTACGCACTTCACTGTCATCGCGCACATTTAACTGTTTGGGGAGTGCATTGGGATGCACTAATAGTCTTTCAGAGTACTTATCACTAACACTCTGAATCACACTCGTTATAGGTTTTATGAGGATATTACACTGAATCAGTTTGTTGGACACGTAATATGGGGCATCGACGATGACTCGCAACAATTTTAGAACCTCTGGAGAATATCTATGTTAGATTTGCTAGTAGTGCCCCACTGTTTAATACCATAGGTCCAAATGGGCCTAAGTATTGACCTATACAGCGAAACCTTGTTATCTAACGAGAATTTAGATTTACGCACTTTTAGCCAGTACATTTGAAGCGGAATTGCGGATTGCGGATGTTCATGATTATTCTATTTTACTGAAGGACATGTTCTTTTACTTTTTATATTCAAATTAATATAATCCTCGACTTTAGTTCTCTCATCCGAGGGTGCATTTATATGTTTAGAGTATTACTTTATAATAACTAAAATCTTAGTAGAGCACAGAGATTTTACTGAAAAATATTTTAAAAAAAGAGATAGCTAAAATATTTGTTTTGGTAACAACCTAGGGCAACTTAATGCCAATTTTAAGGTGCCAACTGCAGAAAGCAAGAAAAGATATTTACGTGCGTTGTTAAAAAAATCATTATTCCTACGCACAACATTGCATACTGCAGCACTACTTCAATCGTTCCAATAATTTTTAACGCATATTATAAATTTAGTAACAGTTTAAATACATAATACGAAACATATGGTGTAAGTTTCTAAGAGTAATCATGCCTTAAAAATATATTGTCATAAATTTGATGAATGTACAATAACACGTACTAAATTACAATAAGCTGATATTTATAGCTGACAAATATTACATGCTGCATTGATTTAAAACCGTAAGACTATCAAAACATAATTCAAAATATTAAATTGTCTTTCCTTATACTTCATGATCGGTTTCTGATTGGTTTATTTGGGCATTACCTAATATACTGTCGTAACAGAAAATAATGTTTAATTCATGAAAAACTAATGTGCAGTTATAATTAACTGTTCCGTACCAAAACTAATATGATGCAATTCTATTACAATGAAATAGACAGAAGTGCCACTATTTCAATTGATGTTAATCAATCTAACAAACTTAATAGAAACTAAAGTATATAATTAAAAAAGGAGATGACAGACACCAGATGGTGCGTAAGAGATTTTGAAAGGAATTAAAAAGACACAGTAAAGGTAAATCACCAGCATTTACTAAGTACTGTAAAATACCCAAAAATAGAATATATTAGAAGATGTCAACACACAATGACAGGTTTTAATCTAATTTGGTATCATTAACATGTTATGAGAAATGTAGGATTTAAGGAAATAATTTTAAGAAATTAGAAATTTCAAAAAAAATTATTTTATTTTTACGAAAAGACTTATTGGAAAAATTGAAAATTGGAATATGTACCACCAGGCATAAGAGCGATTTCTTAAAATATCCAATCGCCTTATATAACACCTCACTCGTGAAGAAACGACCAACAGGATGGACGTGGTCATTGCCCCGTTTGCACAACTTACTATTACAGCAAAATTACTTTTTGCCTGTACCTTGGTCCGGCAGTCTGATTTTGATGGTCTTCCGAATAATACTGTTTTTACTCAAGCTTTCATGGAAGAATGATTTCCCAAATTTTGGCATATATATATATATATAAATATATATATATATATATATATATATATATATATATATAAATATATTTTCATATTATTCAGAGTGATTCAACTTTTCGTCCCCAATAACTACATGATGCAAAAACCTCGCTTTCTCCGTCGTTGCAGCAGATGCTGATATATGTAAAATACCGTAAAAATTATACGATGTATGCTGTAATTCACATGATAACTTTTTTTCTATTAATCTCTTAGAACTTCAACAATCTGCCCGTGGGCGCATAAGTATTATAATATGATTTCCATTATACAATATAACCTTACTGATATGTAGTAGATCGCTTCAGTAAGTGATCTGCTGTACAAACTTATAATCTAAATATTATCCTAGATACTATCCTTACTTATACTTATTCTAGATATTATATCTCACTCTATGTGTCTGTTAATTAGTTCGTATGGAAGTTTACGTTTGAGCCTACGCACTTCGCTGTCATCGCGCACATATTTGGCGAGCGTATTGAGATGCTTTGCACTAACACTTCGAATCACACTCGTTATAGATTCTAAGGAGATATCGTGCTGAATTAGTTTGTTGAAGATGTAATATGGTGCATCGACAAGACTCTCAACACTTTAATTTGGAACCTCTGGAGGATATTTATGTTAGATTTGCTAGTAGTATCCCACTAGCAACTAATCTATTATCTAGAAAAGCTAGTAGATTTGGGTTTTCAAAATACTACCAATACATTAGTTCAGTCAGTACAATGAATGGGTAACAAACTTGTTAGAACTACCATGTGGTTGTTGCAAAATACGTTGGCAGGTTTCAATTGACATGGAGTAAAATACGTTGGTAGCTCTAAATTGCTAAAAGTAACCTGAGGCAAGTGTATATTTATTTATTTTAATGGGCGAACGGCGCTGTTGGAGGTATAAACGGGTAACAAAAGTGTTTGTTTTTATTATTTATTCCAATTCGAACTGAATATTCATAGCTCACACACGACAACCCCTGTAGGTTTGAATAAATTGAAAATTCAAAAAAAAACTAAAGAAAAACTATATTATTAAATGTAGTAAAATATTTCAAAATTAATCCTTAAGTTTAATTTAGTGAACGTTAATTATATTAAAAATGTTCACATTTATAATATAACATACTACATTAATCAATAAATTTGTGATTTTTTTTTATAAAAAAAAAGGATTTATAGCTGTTAATATAATTGAATGGGACCAATTGCAATACTGATCTTGAGTAATAGTAAAACTCATGAAGAGGAAGCTATCCCTAGCTTTTGGCCCTTCTCAAATCTCACCAAAATCTTTCCTGGATAGAAACCATCAAAGGAATGGGGATATTTTACAGTTTTATCGGAAAACCACTATATATTTTATAGAAATAATATCGATAGATCGTTGGAAAAGTATTGCTGTTATGGAAATTATGTTATGGGAATTACATAGAAAATGTAAGATATTTTGGACTATTATAAAATTATTTTTCACATCTGTTTCCGGAAATTGCATATTGCTTTTACAAACTTATTAAATATGTTAGTATACACAAACGTCCTACTGTAAATACAATTTTGTTATAATCAATATAGACCAATATAATGTTAAATTTTGTTTTTTGAAGCAGGTCTAAAAGAGACGAAAATTTGCTCCACTCTAATACGTACTTTCCTACGGAATAATTTTGACGCAATTAGCACATCATTAAATTCTAAAGTCAAATAGTAACTGAACTGTATCTGGAACATAGAAATGCTCGACTGTTCGGCGACAAGATCTTCTAATTCAGATAAAACCGGAAAGTTCGAAACTGTCTAAGTGAAACGTAAATAACCTGATATTTGTACAATCACATTGTTATACGACGGAGTATTTATACTTTTACACCTACTAGGGAACTTTTACTAAAATTAACGTAAAGACATCCATTACACAAATACCAAATCTTATTAATGTATATGATTAACTGCTTAAAGAAATTAAGAATACACGTCCTAACAATTATAAATGCCTAATAATAATGTGGCTAAAGATCTTTTCCATATAGTACATCAGCTAGTTCGATTGTGAAAAGCTTCAGTAACACGCGATGATACTCGAACTGAATAGAGATTGGGACTTTCTAGCGGTTATTTTAATTAACTGGGTAGTGTTTCAGTGTAAAGGTTAAATGTTTTCTCAATATATCTTTTTCGTCGTATGTCAATAGTATTTCCTAATCAAGTGCTCTCTACAATACATGGGAGATGCCATTAATTAATATTCATATAAAATTTTTGTGAAAATAGGCTACAAACATAGGTACCTAGAAAATATACGAAAGTGTATGACAATAAAATTAAATTTTTGAATAAAATTTTATCATTTCTGCCACTTTTATTTAAACCATTATAGATTAAATTAAATATTTATTTACTTTAACCTTATTACATAGGGTGTATACATAAGTTTTAAGTGTTCTTTTGTAAAACTGATTATACAAATTAATTTGTTGAATGTATTTTATTCCAAGTATCCAATTTGTTACCATCGTAAGAAAGAAAGTGCCTTTCGGTCAGCCTAGGTATCAAACATTTTAGAACGTAGAATGATTAAGTATTTAAAAAATCAGAATAATTCAAAGCAAACCCCACACAGGTTCGGTCCAAAATCATAGGAATTACAATCAGTTGTTTATTCGTGTTTAGTCAATTATTGGAGAATTAAACCTCCTGTGCTCACCGGTAGATGTTTTGTCAGGTTTGATAACGATGTTCTGGCTGTCAGGCATCCGATCCAAAGCTATTTTAAACCATTTAACTAAATTTGTTCCTGTATTGGAAATTATTTAAGATTTTGTTAAATTATTTCTGAGACAAATTTGAATATTGCAAGAAAGTGTGTATGGTATAATATACTGGAAGTGGGCACGAAGTTGTTGTATGCTGACACTACTGACGACTGGACAAAACAGTCGGTTTTGGGAACACAGAATCCTCAATTAATTCATGAAACATCATTGCATCCACTATAAACAACTGTATGGTGTGGTATTCATGCTGGAGACATCATTGGTCTCTATTTTTTGAAAATGACCAAGGTGTTGCGGTTACTGTTACTGCCTAACGTTACCAAAACATGATTCGAAATTATCTTGTGCTGGAAATGGAAGAGCAAGGACTAGAAGACGTGTGGTTTCAGCAAGATGCGGCCAGACTTCACACACTTTTTTCAATAATTCACTTATTGATTGACGTTTTTTCACGAACACTAATTTCGCGAAGTGGCTATTTAGCATAGCCAGCCAGATCTCCGGATTTAACAACACCAGCGTTTTTCTTATGGGGATTTTTAAACTCAAAAGTTTATGTGAATAAGCCCCAAACGATTCAACATCTTAAAGACAATATTCGCCACGAAATTGAAGAAATTCAGCCACAGATGTTGCAGAAAGTCATGAAAAATGCTTTAAGAAAAGCCGAAAGTTGCGTAGCGAATCGCGGTCACCATTTAGCAGATTTAATTTTTCAATCATAACGAAAAAAATGTAAAGACCAAGTAATTTATTAAACAGAACAAAGGACAAAGTTAACGGCAATAATATGGTAGCGGGGGCTTCTGCCCGACGTTGTATAATACATTTATATATTTTTACGTATATATATATATATATATATATATATATATATATATATATATATATATATATATATATATATATATAACAAGATGTAATGTTGATTCGAAAATAATGCATTGTATCTGCAATGACAGTCTCTTAATTAGTTAACTTAGTTAAGCTGTCAAAAATGTTTGAATGCTTCGAAAATATTTGGACTTATTTCGTATCCGCACCAAACTATACGTCAAAAACAATATAACACTTGTTAAAATTGAAAAACCTAGATCTCTTTCTAATAATTTTGAAGTTACCGTTAATTTAAAAGCATGATGATAGAAATATTACTTAATTTTACATTGCTATTTATTAGCAAATTTATAATTATAACAATGTTAATAAATAAGAAATAAAATTTAAGAAACTTGTATTTAATGTTAGTGTATTTAACTTCTACATTTTACTCACATTTGTACTAGTAATAAAGAGACACTACTTCAATTACATACATATTCATAGGTGATTTTAATAATTAACGACAAAAACAAAGATAATTTGTTTGTTAAATATCACTGGAGAAATACTGGGTTGAGTTCTGTAATATTTCTGGAATAATATAAGCTTAAGCAAAGGAGTTCTTGAGGTTTGCTGAAATAGTGCTCTATTAATATATTCTGTATAACTGTATTGAAGCTATTATGTTTGTCCAATTTTCTAAGAATTTATAGTGAACATATAAAAACAAATGCAAACCATATATTTAATAATATTCAGCATATTTGACTCTTAGTGATTATTAAGTAAACGGAAATGCTTCTTTTGTGTTACTGCTCTGATTACTGTTGATATTTTGATTTACAATACAATAAGGAGTTAGATAATTACGTGGATAATAATTGTTCAGCATAATTGAGAATTTTGATATAAATTATCTTTCCTTCTGGCGTTAATTATTTAAATCATCTGTAGAATATTTATGTAATAAGTAGTAGTGCCTCTTACTAGTTCAAATGTTAGTAAAATGTAAAAGTTAAATACATTAGTATATAATACAGGTTTCATATAATTATAATTTAGTTATTAAACTTTTTCTTGTGGGCCTTTCTAAAGTAGCAAGTCCATGGTAATAATGCTAATAATCTATGCCAGATGTCATCATTCAAATTCAAAGTTCAAAATTGTTTGGTTCCATTGCTATCATTGACCCGCCTTTTAAACTAAAGCTTTATATAAAATTATACAATAATTGATTTTACTTAGAACGAACACGTCCATTGCAATTTTTCCAATAATTTTTCATGATATTGTTATATTTAAGTTGAGGAAATTTACTAACGAAACATTCAAAAAGTGAGTGGAACCGTAAACACAGTGATTGAGCCTCTAGATGAGATGGGTGGCATGCAGCTCTGCAAGACATTCAATGAAATTAATTTCTGATGGTGATGCATAAAGTAAGACTGGTAGAGCCAAACAAACGACGGCAGAAATGATCAAGCCTGTGGGTTGACGTTGGCTTCACGTTAATCTCAGGCAAATTTGACGATGGGCAGGAGTGCGGTCAACATGTAAGGGACGAGGAAATATGTATGTAGGAAGAGTATTGATAAGTTTAATAGATGTCGATTATTCGCCTTTCTATCAAGTTCATCCCATACTAACTCGAAAGGAGAGAGGTCTGCCACTTCATTTATTGCAAGATTATTTTGTTTCATGTTTGCTCTACGAAGGAATATTTATGATCACGGTCTTATTGAAAAAATAAAGTTGGCTTATTTTACTAATTAAATTCACTCCACAAAGAATTGTATTTTCATCAATTATTTTCTCTTATAACACTGCACCCTGATATTAATAGTTTTTGAAAACCCGTTTATTTTTTTTATTACTCTTCGTGAGTCCACTATCTGCCCCATTGGCAATAGGTATTTCTTATGTCTATATTATATATACATGGCATGTAGAAAATCACTTCATTAAGCAATCTTCTGTATAAAATATTGTCTTAATTAATTAGTCTTATTCTAAAGCTTATTCTAAGGTCTACATATGTGTAGTAATCAGATCAGGTGGTGTTAAAGGTTTTAGTCTACGCACTTCACTATCACCTCGCATATTTAGCTGATTAGCGAGTACATTGGGATGCACTGACACTCTTTCGAAGTACTTCAACAAACACGTTGAATTACACTTGTTATAGGTTCTAGAGGAATGTCGCGTTGTATCACTTTATTTTAAATATAGTATGGAGCATCAACAATGGCACGCAACACCTTATTTTGGTATTGGTAGTTGTTGGATAGTTGTTGGATTCCATATGCCCAAATGGGCTTGAGTATAGACTCATACAGCAATACCTTGTTATCTAATGATAATTTGGATTTGCGCCCGATGAGCCAAAACATTTGATATAATTTAAGTCCCAGTTGTTTCCGTTTAAAGAGTATGTGCTTCTTCCAGGTTAGGAGTAACATACCAAGATATTTAATATGCTCTGCTTGGGGGCGTTGACGATGATTGATATTCACTGGTGCACATGTTCTTCTACGCAGGGTAAACAAAACTCGTTTACTAACTAAAAACTCGTTAAATATTCATTGGAGTATCGTTTAATGCCAACTGAAAACATGGCCTTTTAAAGCTTTGGAACGGATTTTATTATAATAATTTTTATATTTAGAACTCTGATCATTTTATCAATGCCGTAGAAAAAGATATGTTTATTACGAGTAAAACTGTATATTATATCATATTAATACAGTATATTAATATGACATTAACTTGACGAGATAACATACATTAGTTCATATGATTGTTACATTTCGTACATAATATTTTATGGAAATACCTGTTACTTTTGTTACAACAGACAATATCAGGTTGTCTTAGAAACAAAAGAACGGAGTCAAAAATCGGTAATATATCTAAAAAAGGTTTACTTGTCGCCACAAAAACAACCATGACCATACCGACACATATTTCAAGATCCACAATCTCAACACCCAATCTTAGAAGTCCTTTTTTACCTGCTGGTCGGCATCTAACGCTCTATTCCAAAGATGTTTTTGTACCTTTTGTCCTTATCTCCTCAATCGTCCTGAATATTTAGTTAATTTAATTAGATAAAAACGGTTCTCCGTTACTTAAGATGCGTATAATGACGCATTAGATATGTCCGTTTAAATTAAGACTTTACTAGATCATGGTACAGAATTTAAAGTTGATGCCTCGTATAATAAGTTGATGAATTCAATAAGTTTAACATAGAATGAATTTAATCATTTTCCTTGAATTTGTGAACAAGCTTTATTTATATGAAAATATATGTAAATGCAATTCTATTTTTTAATTTTTCTTAATTTAGATTCTGGTTTCTGGTTGAAAAAATAATTTTTATTAAGTTTATACAAAATAAAATGACCTTCTAACACAGCTCAACATTTACTTTATTCAACTGTTTATATGCCATTTATATTAAGAAGAAGATGTATTTACATATATCACTAGATATTATAGATGATGAGAGTGATTTTTAATATAACAGAAATGTAGTACTTTTTTCACTCTAACAGGTGATCTCATCCCATCTCAAATTGCTATTTAACTTCATTCAGTTATTTCTTGTGTAAAATATCTTATTCTAAATCTTACTCTAAAGTCTATATATATGTATTAATCAGATCGGATGATATTAAATGTTTAGTTATGGACTAACTATCATGACGTATATTAGCAAGTACATTGGGGTACATTGATATTAACATATCTTTCAAAATGCTTAACACAAATCCCTTAAAATACACTCCTTATGGGTTTAAAAGGGATATCGCACTGTATGACTTCATTAAAGATATATTACGCAACATTGACAATGGTACTTTTTTTGGAATCGTTGATTAGCGGTTATATTAATCCTGCTTGCAGTACCCCATAATTTAATTCGTTATAAGCAAATAGGTTGAAGCACTCTATGTTCGGCCGTATACATTTCTTTTAATGTATGTTCGCCGATTTCTTCTTCTACTAAAGACCGATTTTAAACATTCTTTTTTTATTTAAAAAAGTGCACTTCCAAAGTGGTCCCATTAGAATCAAGTCAATTATGGGGGGGGGGTAGGTTGAAGATGTGAATCGACGGATACATTAAAATTTCAAAAGCACGTACAAAGTTTTCACATATTTTTTTATCTAAAATAATCAGATATTTATGAATGTTATAGCTGAACTGATGTGATGGAAAATCGGAAGGTGTTCAGTACAAAAGCCATTCAGTTTGCTTTTTAAGCACTAATTGTGGCATATAAGACCTCGTATAGAAGTTGCAGACAATTGTGTCTATGGTGTAATTGTTAACGCGTTTAGTTCCCAATGGGGGGCTCTGGTTCGATTCCGAAAAATAATTTTTTGTTGTTGCAGTTTAGTTAGAACATTTGTCAAATCACCTAGGCTAGGTAGCGGACCATGGGCCTGAAGCGCTCCTTATTTTCAAAGATTGTTTCTTTATCCCTATTTTTCCTCATACGGGCTACACCTTTAATTGGCCTAACCATTGTAATATTAAGTAAAATATTTGCGTAATTTGTTGAGTAAATATCTAACATTAAAAAGAGAAAAATAAAATATTATTAACAAAAAAATTTAACCGACTTCAAAAAATAAATAAGGAACTCTCTAAAAATTAAAAAATAACCAAAACTTAGATTTTTGACACAAAATAAACATTTATAACATTAATAACAAGTTAAACAAATAAACATCTTATTTAACCTATGTAGTTCACGTATTTTATATTGTACTATATACACACAATTTAGCTTAATACCTACCTAAATCTATCTATTTACAGTATTATTTTAACTACCACCAACTGATCACTTTCAAGTCGGTGCCAGTCCAAACAATACAAAACTAATAATATAATTTTGGGACATATACAAAAAATTAAATTACCAACGATACAAATCTAAATTAATATAATTGTTTGAGTTCGGTTGGGTTCTTGAAATTACAAACACAACAAATCTTATTTGTTGCTAACATTTTTCTATATATTATTGTTCGAAAAATTTCTGAGAGTTTTGCAAATGCTACAAATAGCAATCAAAAAAGGCTGAAATAATATAATAATGTCACATTACTAGTAAATTTATTTAAATCATAGAACGCTTCAAACATTTTAAAATGTATCAAACACATCAACATGTAGAAATAAACACCAATGAGTTAAACGCCATACTCAACAATTGAGTTTTTAGCTTCTTTCTCATCCTCTTCAGTTATAAAGGTATTTAGTTAAAGACTAGTATATTTCCTACCTAAAATATAGAGTAAAACCCATTAAATACTCTAATTTTAGAAAAGTGTCACTTTGTTACCTATGATATTCCTTAAACAGCACTAGTGATCATTGCACTATCAAGATGTTGTTGTCCTTAATTTATTTCAACGTATGTCCCAATGTAATTAATGTACATAATAACTTCTTATAAGGACTGTGTCTTGCTCTTATTTGCTCATGTTACTTAGCCTTTCTGTCAAAAATAATTTCAACACGGTTAACAAACATTTCACATTCAAGAAACAATAATGAAATTACTAGAATATAATCATACACCATGCCGTAAATGTAAATTCGTACCCGCCTATATAATTCTTTTCTCTATCTTTCGAAGACGAATTGCTTGATGACTCCATTTATAAATCTTGTGCCACCACATAATATTTTTAATTTATGGTTTTATTATGGCTACCTCGTAGTGAAATGTCCACATATATACATACAGCTTTTTCCCTTGGTGCTGAATAAACTATTTTGTAGTCATTACAGAATTATAAATAATTGAAATGTCTTCAGAATCTCTTAACAGAATTCTAAAGTTATATAAACGTAAGAGTTTATGAGAGATTCCTATCTTCTATTATAACCTTCTAACAAGTTGGATTTGAATCTTATTGGTATGTTCTTCGTTATGATAATTTTATTATGTTACTGGCCATACAACAATTTGATATTCTTAAAAAAAAGCTCAGACGGTACATATTATTTTAGATAAACCTGGATTTTCAGGAAAAGAACATTGTACACATTCCATCTAAAAGTGATTCACAAATATTTTATTTTGTCACGTCATTGTAAAATGTATGGTATTTAAGCAAAACCTTCACTTTATTCGTAATTGTACTCACTATTATGATAAATATTCGCCGTTTAAAAAACCTTTTACAAAATATAAAGAATACATAATATAAATAACACTATTTATCCAGACTTATAATTCGTAAAATTGGGTTAGTTAAAAGCAACGAAACTCGGAATTCAACAGTATAACAATGCCGTTAAGGTATCCAACGTCTTCGCGACGGGCTCTCGGCGATACTAATGATTCATCCTCCATACTTTATCTGCTTTACGCCGTTTCACGTCTGACATCTTTAATTTGGTAAATTAATAACATTGTAATGACACGAAACCGATCGACCGGTTCTTTATTTTGTATAACACAATCAAAATACGACTTCGGCGAGGATTACCGACGGTAGATGTTCCGTGGGGCTCTTCTTAATTTAAAGAATTGGGACAACGTTGATGAGGTCGGGACTTATAGATGCAGTTTTATGATTCTAATGGTTTGGTTTAAGTAAGAGGCATTTTAATTAATTTAATGAACGCGCATCAGGTGGAATAATTAGATGGCAGGTTACATGGTTGGCAGAATAATCATGTGTTAGTTTCTTTTTGATAATTCTATTGAAATTATCTGTATGTATTTTGTTTTTTTGATTTATACAAATGAATATTACTTCCGTTTTTTTATTCAAAATAAGAATGGCATATCGGTCAATACCAAACGTGTTGATGCCAAAAAATAGTAGGTAATTGCATGTATATTGACCAGCTATACATATTAGTGAATATGGGTTAACATTTCTTTATATGAAGTAACAGTTTTACATTTAGTATTATTATGTTATTAATTGCATTTGTCTGCATGTGTATTTGTTGAAGAAATCTGCTGCCAAAGTTCATCAAATACTTTTATTGAATTATGATGTGCGGCTCTGTCATATCACAAGTCTCCGCTTTGATTTAAAGGGCTTAAAAATAGTAATTTCGTTATTAATGACAAAAAACTGCCCGAAGAAGCAACAAAGTTCGAAAACAAACCCCCAAGGAAGATTTAGCGCTTAGCAGTTGATTAATCAGCTGTTTCTAAACATTTAGATGCAATGGCTAAGATCCAAAATAAGGGAAAAGATCTACTATAGAACTCATTGAAGATTGCAAGCCAGGCAACAATAATTGTGTTGTATAGCGTGTTGCAATTGGCGATGAAAAGTTCTACGACAATTCCAATTAAAGGAAGCCAAGGAAATAAAATCTTGCAGTGTACATGATGGGATCGGTCTAATATAGTGTATTACAAGGTGCTAGAATCGAAAGAAACTACTACTGTAAATGTCTACTTTAATTTAACAATATATAAAATATATTAAAATATATTGCTTTAAATAAATTAATTATCTTAGGAATTTTTTCAAAATATGTATATTTATAAAAATATATTTCTTCATATATATTCTAAAAATCCCAATCTTGAAGTAAATGAACTGGGTAAACTGGGTCTTCTGGGAAAATATCAATGTTGGTTACTCGCCACTCGGTAGAGTTAGTACCGAGGACCGTGTTTCAGTCCAAATCAACCGTAGTTGGTCAAAAAGGGAATCTAAAATATTATAAAATATAACCAATAACGTTTGAATGAAATAAAACTAAAACATTTAAAATACTATCTAATTTAATTTTTTTATATTCAAAAAATATGCGAGATTTAATTGCCACACTAATATCATTATAAATAGGAATATGCTGAATTTTCTATTTTTTATGACATTAAATATAACGTTATGTAAATAAGCTAGCTTTCACTCATCTATAAAGTAAATTTTTTTCATTTCTACAATAATGTCTGATTTACACCTAAAAATTCTAGGTCAAAATTTATTTCCAATTTGTACTTTATTCGATATATTTTTGAGAAGTATATTACTGAACATATATATTATCTACATATATATAGAAAATATATGTTATATTTAGGTATGCGATAACACAAAATTGTCCGATTTTGGACCAAATTAAACAACACTTATGGATGCGTCATGAAATTTATTGTATTAAAAAATATTTTCATTTACTGGTAGATGACCAGCCACGGCGCGTGGTTCAATAGTTTTGGGGTGCACTCTAACCATCTGGTAGACAGAACTCTCTTTGTCTTCGGAGTCAAAATCACCACATTTAAAACATCGAAACCAGTATTCATGTTAAAATGTTACACGTTATAATCGATGGAGCATGATTGTCATACACTTCACACAGCATTCCTTGATGACCTTCAGTCGCAAATTTCTTTAAATTGGAGTAAGAAAGTAAAACATCCCATAGGTGCGATTTACTCGGTGCAAATTCAGATATTTTTAACGCACTGAACAATTTTTGTTCACACTTCGACGAAATGACGCATACTGAAAAGTGAAGTGTCTCAGTGAGGCTTCAACATGAATTTGTTTGTAAATGTACTTTGCGATTCATTAAACAGAAACACCATCTGTTGTAAATCCTTTATAATTAATTTATAGGCCCAATATATAGGCATATGGAAAATTATTAACTTATATCAATGAATAAATTTCGGTATTTGATTCTTCTCTTGAGTACGAAATCGGATACATTACATACGACTTACATGTATCTTTAACTTTGAAGCCATATGCAATCGCTTGAATAAAATATTTACAACTAAGCAGGTTAAAAACGTATTAAAACCTGATTTGCGGTCTGGAAATTAATCAAAGATGTCTTGTTTATTTTATAGGTTATTTACAGGTGCATGCGTATTCAATATAAACATCTCCATCGTAATGTGTACTGTTGAAAGATTGTTACTGACATAGTAATGTGTTTTGCAAAGGTAGTGGTGAAACATTATTCTATTATAAAACGCGTGGTTTATTGTACGCCATTTTATTCAACGGTCAAGTACTGCTTATTTGGTTCCATTTTTTTTTAATTGGTAATTTAATCAATCAATTGGTAATATTGGTTACTTCTAAATCACTACAAATTAAATAATCTAAAGATTTCTAACAAACGTTGTGTTTCCACAAGACTTAACGTGTATAGTACTGTTTCTTAACAACTACACCAGATCTACACCAGATCAAAAGATTGTCCTCTTGAGTGACCTTGTCAGATCTGCGTTGTCGAGAAGCTGGATAAAGAAGCCTATTCTGGCCTTTTTAACAGACTTCAAAAAAGAAAGAGGTTCTTTGTTCGGCTATATATATATATATATAAGCACTAACATATTATATGAGATTATGAGACCTCGTAGAAACATTGCATATAACTCTTTCTGTGGTGTATTAGTTAGAATGTTGAGCTCACACGCGGAGGTCGTTGAATCGATTCCCAGAAGGGCAGCAACATTCTTTCTTCTAGTTTGATTGGAACATTTGTCACAACTCACCTAGACTAGCTATCGGACCCAAGGGCCTGAAACGTTCCTTTCCTCATACGGACTGTACATTTACTTGGGCTTATCCATTGTAATACTTAATAAAATAATTGCGTAATTAATTGAGTAAATATCTAACACAAAACAAAAATAATAATATAATTTTGTGACATAACCAAAATTAAATTATAAAAAAAACAAATTTGATTTGTTGCTCGGTACTGACTTCAAAGTGATCAGTTGGTAGTAGTAAAAATAATATTGTAAATAGACAAATAGAATTATTTAGGTATTAAGCTAAACAGTATGTATATAGTAGAAAATAAAATATGTGTAGTAGATAGATTAAATAAGTTTTTTGTTTATTTTTATTTAGTTATTACAACGGTTATTATGTACATATTTTATTTTAAAACGTTCTTTTCGTGTTAAGAATCTAAATTATTTTTTGCTTCTTGGTTAATTCCTTATTTACTTTTTGAAATCGGTTTAATATATTTAAAATGTTTTATTTATTATTATTATTACTCTTTGGGGTTCAACAATCTGTGGAGTGTGCAATAAGCATTTCTTCTGATTATATATTATATACGTTACGAAACATGTAGAGACTCACTTCATTAAGTGATCTCCTGTGGAAAAATAATAAAACATTTTCTTAACTGACAACACAAAACGCTTTAGTTTGCGCACTTCACTATCATGTCGCACATTTAGCTGATTAGCGAGCACATTGAGCGTGCACTAACAGTCTTAAAGTACTTAATATAAACATTTTTAATTATACTCGTTTTAGATTTTAGGGCAATATCACCTTGTATCACGTCATTAGTGACACAGAGACATAGTGCTATATACGAGCACAATAGCACGCAACACTCTATACAGAGGCTATATTAGACTTTCTAGCAGTACCCTATATCTTGATTGCATATGATCAAATTGGCTTAAGTATTGATTCGTATAACAGTACATTGTTATCTAATAACAACTTGGATTTGCTCTTATAAGCCAATATATTTGATATAGTTTAAGTCCAAGTTGTTTTCATTTAGTACAGTAAGTGCTTCTCCAGGTGAGACGTCGGTCTAGTTGCATAACAAGATACTTATTGGGGAACTTGATAGTTATTAGTGAATAACAATAACTGGTGGACATGTTCCTCTACCCAGAGTTATTGTTTCATTGGTAGATTTTGTTTAATTTTTTTAAATATACCATGTCTTTAGCAACAGTTAATTATATTATTAAAATGCATTTGGAGGTTCTTTCACGCTGTTATTGACTTTTGTAAGATGCTAAGATAGCTTTGTCGTCTGCATATCTTGCCTCAGTAGTGATTTTTGTGGTCTTTAGATTGACTGTATATAGAATATATAGTATCGGATCCAATATGCGGCGTTGCGAAACTCCTATCGAAGAATATATTGGATATAATTCAGTGTGCTGAATGAGCCCAGTGGTGAAATCTGTGAGGTAAGATTTTAGTAGATGAAATTGTGTATGAGGAAGGAGTTTTCTTAATTTAACCTGCAACCCTATGTGCCCCTCTTTAGCATAAGCCTGAGGTATGTTCGATAATGCAGCCAACAAATATGTTTTGACATTTAAGCCAATATTTACTTTGTTTAAAAGTTTATGCGCCGCACTTATAACGCAACTGTTGATGCTCTGGAATAATATTTTTCTTTTCTATTACATCATTAACCCTTTTTATGTATAATTTTTCAGAAACACTTATCGATAATAAACTTATAGACTGATAGGAGGTGACATGTTTTGATGTTTTTCCTGGTTTAAAAATGATTTTAATTTTTGATACTTTCCAAATTCTAGGAAAATAATTCATTCGTAGTATTGCGTTAAATATAAATGTTGTTCTGACTCTGGACAAATATTTTGACTGGATGCTTTGTTCTGGACGTCCTCATTTCAAACCTTTAAAATTAAGTATCAATTTAATTAAATTAATTAAGTCATTTATTGGAAATAATCAAATGGTTTTTTGTAATGTTTAAGAAATATAATTAATTTTTTTGAAAAATATCGAAAAATATCGGCTGAAAAATATCGATATATCGATATATCAGTCAAAATAATATGGGCCAATATTTTTCTTTAAAAAATATCTATATTTTTAGGCATCTCTAGCTTCTATTAGTAGCTTCAGTTTTTTAAGTAGAAATTTTTAAATTGTTTCCTGACTTTTTTCGTTGCTAATCTGACAACTGTTTCTAGACATTCGACAAACTTACACAGAATAAAACTGTTTAGCGTGTTATTCAGTTAGTAAAACACAGCATTCATTTTAAAAAATAGCGATATTTAATTCTCTTAAACATTTGCAAAAATAATATAATACTTGAGAGAATTGCATCAAAATTATTTATTATAAAATCTAGCTCTAAACTTTTAAAAACTATACGACACTTATTTCAGTTATTTTGTACCCAGTATCTGAAAAAAAAACCTTTACATAGAAAATAACCCTTTGATGATGCGCATCTATAGACGCTATAGACTTTATTTGCCTTTAAAGTCTAAAATCTTCTAATTCATTTTATTATGTTTTGTAGCAGCCGCAGAATATACATTCATTTCTTTGCAATCATTGAAACATTGATTTTGACACTATATCTTAGTATTCGAAGTCTAGTACTGTGGTGTCGGTCATGTTAACAGAGGTTGATACAAGTTGAAAAAGGATTATATTCGTGATTTCTTTATATGCCATTGGCAAATAAGATTATCTGATTTGATAATTCCAAACGAATTTGTTTTGTCTTCATTTGGGATATTTAGTTATTTGGGGTTTTCCGTTATCACAAATTTTGTTTTGCTTTTATTCATTATCATTCCATATTCTGTTAGTGTTATATTGCTTAAGATTTTTCGTAGGTGGTCTGGTCTATTAGTGTTTATAAGGGCATGATATAAAAGAGCTCCTACCCACATTTCTATTTTTTCTTTATTTTATACCAGTTCTATTTAAGATGTCTTTATTATGTCATCCGTTAATGTTATAAACATGGTTGGGCTTAAACTTCCGAATTGTGTTAGTCCTGCTTGGTTATGCCACATATATCCGCCTGGATTTCAGCAATGGTCCAGGAGTCTTAGGTTATATTGACTTAAGAACATTGACACTTATTAATATGGACTTAGAATATCAGAAAACCTCAGTGCTTAACCACAATACAGAATCAAAAGAAATTTAACAGCTTATGATAACTTGCAGATTGGATTGGCATGCATGATAAATATATTCTTCAAATAAGGTAATTATCGAATGTTCTAGTGTTAATTTGCTGCAATTCCTATGGCCGCGAATATCTGGAAGCAGTTTCAATTAATTACTAACATCTATTATAGTATCCGCATAAAATCTCTACGATCTCCATTACCGTTCCGTTAATTGCTTCTATATTCAAATGAGAAAGCCACCTTGCGCTTTTCTATCGACCGGAAAAATTTAGTAGAAAAAATGAGGAAAAATGGTATCGGATAACCATAAGTGTCAAACAGGTTTCTTTAATGGCGCTAGTACTAATTAGAGGTAAATATAGAGTGGCGATAGCACAAGAAGTGGAACTCGAGCAACCGAGAAAGCGTTGCATTGCATCATAAAGGAAATAAAATTAATATGATGTATTATTTTGCAAATTTATATACGGAAATTTATTAATTGATATTAAATATTCAATCAAATTAAATATTTTTTTTAGTTATATTTAACGTGCTTGCATATTTTCTGATCATTTTCTCATGTTAAACATGCATTGAGGACAATTGATATAATAGGACAAAATATGATAATAAAAATATTTTCCATCATTTTCTATATGCCTACGAAAGTAAAAAAGTATACTTAGCCATATTCTTAGATGTAACACAAGCCTTCGATAAGATTAGGCATGAAGGCCTTGTTCATAAACTACAAAAAATGGTACTAAAATCGTACATTACAGCCAGAACGTTTAGAGTTAAACAAGAAGAAGTTTACTCTACAATAAAAGATGCTAAAGCAGGTGTATCACAAAGAAGTGTACATAATAAATTGCTGTTATATAAGCAAATACTGAAACCTATATGGACATAAGGAGTTCAATTATGGGGATGTTCTGCAAAGAATAACATAGATCAAATACAAATTTTTCAGAACAAAGTCCTGAAAGGTATTGTGGGTGCACCCAAATACTATAGGACTGATTACCTACATCGAGACCTTCAGATACCCACAGTCAGTCAAGAAATCAAGAGAATTGCAAGGGGGCATGAGGAAAGACTCCATTCTCATACTAATATTGAAATATTGCAACTTTTGGATACCACCCCAGCAGGACACAGACTCAAAAGTATCAAGCTATCTGATCTTGTGTCGTATTTTGTAGTGATGTGCATACAATAAAGAATATAGCAGTGGCATGTATAAACATTATTTCACCAGAGACTGAGTTAGGGCCGATGGGTCCTCCTAGTTATATACTTAGATTTAAGTTATCATAAGGACAAATTTTAGGTTAGTCGAAAACGACTAGTAACAATGTAATAACTAAATAATAATAATGAAAAAAAATCTACAGTTTCTTTTTGATTTATTAGCGATGGAATCGATGGAATTGTCCCATTTTCGAGGTTCTTCAGCAATTCGAAAGCGTGAGCCAACCAAACCATACTGCATCAATCTGAATAAATGGTAATTAGATGGTGCTACGTCAAGTGAGTACGCTAGGTGCGGCAGAATTTCTCATCTGAATTGCAAAAATGTATCACAACTTTTGCAATGAGAATTATTGTGTAAAATAATGTCTGGTATTTTTCAACAATGAATTGATCAGTATATTTAAGCACCGTCAGTAGAAATAAGCTGTATAACAGTTTCGTTCAGTTTTAGCAATGATTGATTAGCATTTTTGCACACTAAGTAACTTAATTCAGGATATTAGAAAGATACTATGTTTATAAAGTTTTAATCTTTATTTAGCAACATACCGTTTATATAATAATAATTAATCTTAATTTTCATAGCTTTATGACCACATTTTCGGTATCTCTAGCAGATTGTCGGTCATTATTTGATCATATTTTGTTGCTGCGCCTAGTACCTAGTAGTAGCTTATTTAGAAGATAGACCCTTATAATTGTCTATTGCTAAAAGGGGAAGGTAACTGGCAGATATAGTATGTTTTCAGAGTGGTCGTAGCATACACGTCCCTTAAAATAATATGAACCGATAGGTACTAAGGCATTAACACCAAGTTATTACTCACGTTTAGAATTTATACCAAGTCTATATTTAAATTATGATTCAAGTAATATAGATCCGTATGATCAAAGAAAAATTACATTTCATAATATAGATATGATACATAATACAGGCTACGATTTAATAACAGGAGAATTACTGCAAAAACTACCAAGAAAGGGAATTATAAAACTCACCAATTTGATCAATGGAACATTTAGATTATAACATGTCCCAGACATTTGGAAGATGGCGGACATTATAATGATTCCAAAACCTGGGAAGTCATCAAACGAAATAATAGCCTATAGGCCTATATCACTGCTGCCAGTTATATCTAAGGTTTTTGAAAAACTCCTGTTGAAGAGAATAAAACCGATCATAGAGAGAAAATACCTAATACCAACACACCTGTTTGGGTTTATTAACAAGCATTCAACAATTAACCAGGTCCACAGAAGAACAGATGTTATCGAAAAAGCCTACGAAAGTAAAAAAGTATGCTCAGCTATATTTTTAGATGTAGCACAAGCCTTCGATAAGGTTTGGCACGAAGGCCTTGTTCATAAACTACAGAAAATGTTACCAAAACAACACACCGAACTATTAAAATCATACATTACGACCAGAATGTTTAGAGTCAAACAAGAAGAAGCTTACTCTAAAATAAAAGAAGCTAAAGCAGGTGTACCACCAGAAAGTGTACTGGGACCCATGCTTTATCTACGCCACACTTGTGATATACCACAAATGGAAAATATTACGATGACTACATTTGCTGATGATACAGCCATTGTAGCTGTCGGAGACATTAGTGAAGAAGCCTCACGAAAATTACAACAGGCAAAATAAGAATTAATGAAAGTAAATCTGTATATGTGCAGTTCATCTATAAACAGACCATACAAGCACCAATAACATTAAATAACACTATCATTCCATATAGCAACAACGCTAAATATCTTGGAATGAATCTCGATGTAAAACTTCGCTGGAAGGAACATATAAAGAAGAAAAGAAAAGAACTGGAATTGAAATATAGGAAAATGTACTGGCTAATTAGAAGGAAATCACAATTAACAATACATAATAAATTGCTATTATATAAGCAAATACTAAAACCTTTATGGACATACGGAGTTCAATTATGGGGATGTTCTGCAAAGAGTAACAAAAATCAAATACAAATTGTTCAGAACAAAGTCCTGAGAGGTATTGTGGGTGCACCCAAATATTATAGGACAACAAGAACATATATACAGTCAAACAAGAAACGAAGAGAATTGCAAGGAGACATAAGGAAAGCAACTATTGGATACCACCAGAACAGGACACAGACTCAAAAGAATCAAACCATCTGATATTGTGTCGTGTTGTGTAGTGAGGTACGTATATTAAAAAATTCAGCAGTGACATGTATAAACATTATTTCACCAGAGACTGGTTAGGGCCGATAGGTCCTCCTAGTTATATACCTAGATTTAAGTTATCATAAAGACAAATTGTAGGTTAGACGGAAAAGACTAGTAACAATATATTAATTAAATAATAAAAAAGAAAAAGTAACATAGTTCATTCTATATATTAAAGTGTAACTGTAAAAATAATTATTGTAATATATGTGCCTAAGATACAGTTACTTTTATTTCATGTCAAATAGTGAATGCCCAGGAACAAAGTCATATCAGTTTCGTGAATCACTGATATCCTTCAGGACAACATATTATTTAGCCCAATTGAACCAGCGTTCGGATTATTATTTAATGAATTATACCAAGTAATTCAACAATATTGTTAAATTGAAAACTGTTATTTTATGTATTTGAACACCGAAAGAAAATCATCGAATTTAACAGTTAGGATAGGTTAACAGTTCTTTTTTTGTTACCTCGCATTTTATCAATAGATGTCGGTGATCGAATTATATGCAATTACTTTATGATACGCATTTTGAGAATTTTAAATCACATCTATTATCTCAAATTAAGTTAGCCTTACACGCATATGTAACACAGGAAACATTATATAATGATCTTAATTTTTATTTTCAATTTACAATTTATCATTTATTTACTATATTTACAGATCTAAAATAATAGTTGTTGATACTCCAATCAGTCATCCAAACAATTATCACAATTCAACTCATCAATTCAATTTTTAAAGAATAATGTTCAGACCATTTTCTTTTAACGTTATACCCAGGCTACCTGTTCCTCTGTTGATTTTAACTGACACACTCGTTCTTTGTTAAACCACAAAGAATAGGAATAATAAGAATTCAAAAGGGTGTCACTATATATAGTTTCAGCTGAAACATTTCGGCACATCACTAAAACGTCCGGAATTTGACCACATGCGGCGAAGAAAACAATCCCATCGTGCATATTTTTAACAGGGTGGTATATATATATATATATATATATATATATATATATATATATATATATATATATATATGTATATATATATATATATATATATATATATATATATATATATATACATATATATATATATACATATATATATATATATATATATATATATATATATATATATATATATATATATTAGGAATTATAAATAAAGGCCTAATTTGTTTAAATAATAGGCCTTTATTCGTCAAAAATACTGGTTTATTCGTCCGACAGACAATACCAGACCATGTCAATGTCAAGTCCAATGAAATAATGAGAGTACAAAAAGCTTTCAAACGAATTAGTTAATATAAAACATAACATTTCAACACCATGTGAAATTTAATATCTCGCATTTCTTGATCCTTCCCAACAGGTCAATTGAAAAGTCCCCGGCCTAGCAAATAGATGGCGCTAGTAGAATGAAACCCATATATTTTTAGTTAGCCTTAAACCTCATAAGATGAGTGTATAAATTTGACAGCTGTCGGATCATTAGTTTGTGAATTATAGCATTTTGAGTGAAACCCTTGTTATTGTGAATAAATGGATAAAAAGGAATTTAGCATGTTGATAAAATATTGCTTTTTGAAGGGAAAAAGTACAGTTGATGTAAAAACTTGAATTGATGTCGAGTTTTCGGACACTGCCCCAGGAAAATCAATCATCAAGGATTGGTATGCTAAGTTTAGGCGTGGTGAAATGAGTATCGAAGACGGTGCATGCAGTGGACGCCGAAAATAAGTTGTTACCGACGAAAACATTTAAAAAATCCACAAAATGATTTTGAATGATGGTAAATTGAAATTGAGTGAAACAGCAGACACTCGTAAAGTTATCAACCGAACGTGTATATTATTATATCATTCACGAATATTTTAAATAAATAAGACATTGTTTAAAATCTAGTGATGCTTTGGAGATTGTCAAATTGTAAGAGAATATCTGTGGCTTACTTGATAATTTCCAGCTAAATTTATAAAGTTGTTAGATTGTAGTAAGTAAATAGTTTGTAATAATGTAAATAAATTGTCATAGAAACTAGTATAAATGTAGGAATGTAGAATGTTACATAGATTGTATTATTAAAGCATATATTGTATTATATGCCCTATCACCTACCCGCTTTATTGCGTATAACAGATATATGCTAATGTACATTCTTGCACATGTTGCCAAAATAAAATTTCATAGTCCCATTAACTATAGGAAGTCGAAATGGTGTCATTTAACTGGCCACTATTACGTCCCGGTTTAACTATCAGCTAACATATATCTAATATTCTTCAATATCATATACTTGAGCAATAATTCAACTATTAAATTTGAAATGAGTCTTCTTTCGAACATCTAGGAAGAACATAAGCTATAATTTGGACTAAACTAGCAGTTTAATTTTTATGAAACCGTCGATTTCTTGAGTTCTTTGGATTCTAATTAGTCTATTTCTTTATAATAAAATAGCTGGTAATCTTGTTTTCATAATAGTTTGCATGCTGAACCGTTCTGAATATTCACAAGCTGGTTAGCACGTTCATTGAGCTGGATTCCACAGAAGGGATCCCATAATATTAGCCCTCTTATTACAGTTATGTTGTGCAGTCAATATTTTTCTAATGATAAACTAAGTGTCGAATATTAGAGTGATCTGGTAAAGTTATAGGCGGTAACTATTTAAATGATTTTAGTGGTGTATAATAAAGGCTCGACAGGATAGATGTAAAATTATGCGATAATATTTAAAAGTCTACACCGAACAAAAATTATTATAAACTGATACAAAAAGTTATCAAAGTTTGAGAATGGTGCTAAAAGAATGGATTATTGGACATTCTCAATGACATTGTTCCAATCACACAGCAAACCATGGTTCTCGGCATTAAGCATAGTACAATCTGGTCTCACCCTGCCTGGTTTCTGGCGTGATTGGGATGGTTATTCTTTGTCTCATTTTCCACTGTTGCCTATAAAAACATTTGCAATTACAATCACAAACATAAAGTACATTGATACCACAGCAGGATTCGAACCGACGATTATCGCAACAGCAGGAGGATCATCCTGTCACCTGGATCATTGCACCGGCCAGTTGGCTTAAATAAAAAATAGATTTTATTTAGAAAAATTAATAAATGTTATTAATATATCGTTAACTACTTTTGTTCACTATTTTTAAGGCAGCATTCGCATTCCTCGTAGAAACATTTTGATGAGGTGACTCAAAAATCCAAATTTTGGATTCTTCGTAAGAAACACACCACTGCTGGATCAACCTCTCCGTCATCGATCTGAACAATGATAGACGAAAGATAACTTATTGATTCAGCACAAAGTGGTGTGGTTCTTGAAAGTTCTTCTTGTTTTTTTTATTCACATGGCCATCTTATTCTTGTATTTCTCAAATATATTGGCAATATTAAACACTCAGGTCAATTGCTCCAATTATTTTTACAACATTGTCCAGCAATAATTTTGTGAAACTAGTTAGTTAGTTAACCCGAGCTGACCTCATCAACATGAGCATAAAATTCGTTCGTTAACCTCCATCATGATTCAATGCAAAAAAATCTTTCTGAATTTACTTTTGGACCAGTATTCCACTCACGAAATAGAAACGTCTGGCGGCCATAAGCTTTAATCCATACGGAACCAAATTTTCTAGTATTTGCAACTGATCCATAGCCTTGGCATGATGAATTAATTTGTTGATATACTCCTGAGATTATAGAGGGATTCTGTTTGAGTTTGGTATGCATCTTGTTCCAATGACACCTTTAATCGATGGTTTAAAAAAATTACTGCCTACCCCTTGTCCTCATTGTCACTGATGTCAAAATCCCCACTTAACATTTTGAAAGCAGTATTCATATATTTTTTATTGACGATATGCCCTACGGTTTGCACATTAAACGATATCAATCGGTTTGTTAGAAGATTTAAGTTACAATCTAAATTTACAAATTAATTTGTAACAACTGTTTTGTTCACTTGTATTAAAACACAAGCAAGGCGAGTACGGACTTAATATATCAGTAGGTATTTCCCATACTGAAATAAAACTAAACCACTTGAGCTAAAGTGAATAATATACTTCTTACGTAAGTTCAATTAAGTTAGCTTCAATCTTCTGATTTCCTGCGTGTTTTCCAATGTTTTCCAATGCCCTATATTGCTTCAACGTTGCTGTGATTTACCAAACTTATTTCATGTTTTAAGGCGATATCTTGGATCGCTTCGTTTATCCATTTGATTTCGAGGTCATCGCGTAGCTCTTTGTTGGTTACCTAGCGATAAACATTGGTAATTGGTTTTGGGTGCGTTGGATTGGTAGTTGGTTTGATGTTTTAGTGGAACCCGATATTTGTACCCCATAGGTTCAAATTGGCTTATTATTGACTAATTAACCAACTCTTGACCTAAGATTATCAAGTTAAGAGCATCTTTCAACTGACCAATACAATTTCTTGACTTTGAGTCTAATCTGCTCTACTTTTTGTCTAACATAATGTTTACAATTTAACCTATCAACGAGATGTATTCCGAGGTATTTACCTGATTCTGCTTGAGGACCCGATGCATCCGTCAAGTGATATAATTTCAGAGCAGATTTGTAGCTACTAAGAAGTATTTTCCAGCCTCTCTCTAGTTTATTTATAAATCTTGTTGACCTGTACTTGTACTTTTTCTACAGCCTTAGACAGAGATACATTTTTGCCATGATAACAGTGTCGTCGGCAAATGTTCCAAGTACAGTATCTTTTGTTGTTGGGATATCAGCAGTACCTAACAGATACAGCAGTGTTCCCAAGAGCTCGTCGAACATTCCCCCCTATGGAACTCCAGCCGGAATAGATTTAGATGTGCCCCTTCATGCGAGACGCTAAATTTTCTTTCGAAAAGATATGATTCTAGTAGTCGACAATAATTTTGTGGTAACAATTTACTCATTTTTTAGATTAATCCCAAATGTCATACCTGGTCAAATCTTGTGAGACGTCCAGGAATATTGCAGGGCAATTATTCTGAACTGGAACAAACTGGGAATTTGGCATTTCTATAAATGGATTAATACTTTTTAACAGTTGTTTTGCAAATTATTTTAAAATGGCAGGCAACAGCGAATTAGGTCCGTAAAATCTAACTTTTTCTGCCGGTTTGTCGGGTTTTTTAAGCATAATTATTCGAGCAAACTTACGACATTCCAGACCATGCTTCAGTCTCAAGCAGGCATTGAATATATATGTTAAAATGATTAATGCTTTTCGACTGCAATCATATATAACTTTTTATTGACAAACAAATTGAATTACAACTGTTTCCGTTCTTCGTAGGAATTCACTTAAAACAACAATAACAGCATATTCTTTACACTATTTATTGTAAATTCCTCAAAACTAATTTGGGCATCATAAAAAAGCAACTCTGTTACGTAATATCTTACTCTATATAACATTTATCTTTGTAATTGGGTGCTTACCTAAATATATCAGTGTTAAATTAATTCAGTGTTAATTAATGTGAATTAAAATTGTTGCATATTTAAAGCATATTCAATTGCAATGATATTAATGATAATATTATTCCAAAACTGCATTTTTATTTATAACACCAGTTACAAGATCTTTATGATTTTCGAATCATAGAACGATTGTTTCCGCAGATTTACCATAATTTTTTTCGCCAAACGAACCCCTCTGGCACGTAGGGCATGTCATAATAGAGGCGAAATCTTGGCATAGAGACAGGGGGACCAACTTATCACCCAAGCCAAGAGAAAAAAAAACTAATCGAATATTCGCATTGTGGTTTTATCGGTATTTCCGGTCCAAAGCATCGGCTCTCTCTACCACGCTTATACTCACTCACACATACACACACTTGTTTACGATCTTGCATATCTGTCCTCCGTATCGCCATTAATAACTGAGCTTTTATGGGGTGAGGCTGTGGTGTATGTGTGTGTGGGAGTATTTGAGGCTTTATTGTTTACATGGCCGTGTAAAAATTGCCCCTGGCCTCCATCGACATCTTTATTTAAAGCGTAAAAGGAAAGCAGGCGACGAGTTTACGATAATGTTGCAAAGTGAATTAGTACGAGCTCGCACAGATTTAAAGATTATTCGAACGGAACTTGTTACTTTCCACATACGTTTCATATGTTGATTCCATGTTCATATTTTGCTTGACATAACGGAGGAGGTTCTCTATTCGACTGTGTATATATAATGTATGTTCGCAGATTTCTCCGTCAATTATGGACCGACTCTCAAAATTATTTTTTTATTCAAAAAAGTGCCCTTCCGAGATGGTCCCATTGGACCCAATTGGGATCTGATGACGGAGTCCGGGGAAGTCGAGGGACAAATTCAAATATTAAAGGCACGTGCAAAATTTTCACATATTTTCTTTATTTAAAATAATCATATATTTGGGTATAATGTTATTGCTGAGCTAAGCCGATTCGTTTGCTTTTTTAGCACTATCCATATCATATGGCAAGTCTTAAAAGTGTTGCAGGAAACTGCTTCTATGGTGTAGTGATTAAAGTGCTCATATGCGGAGGTCGAGGGTTCAATTTCAGGCGGGGGCAACCACTTTTTGTTATTCTAGGTTGTTGGAGCATCTGTCAAAGCACCTAGGCTAGGTAGCGGACCCCGGGGCCTGAATCTTTCCCTATATTGAATCATTGTTTCTTTATTTGTATTTTTCCTCATACGGGCTGCACATTTAATACAAATACGAAAATAATAACATAGATTTGTGGCATAAAAAAATTAATATAAAATTAAAATTTACCAAAAAACAAATCTAAATTAATATAACTGGGTTCGGCACCGACTTCAAAATGATCAATTTGTAGTAGTTAAAATAATATTGTAATTAGATAAATAGGTTTAGGTAGGTATTAAGCTAAATTGTGTGTATATAGTGGATATAAAATACGTGTAGTCGGTAGATTAAATAAGGTTTTTGTTTATTTTAATTTAATTATTACTACGTACATATTTTGGTTTTAAAAAACATTTTGTGTTAAAAATTTAAGTTTGATTTTTAGTTTTTAGTAAGTTCCTTATTTATTTTTTGAAGTTGGTTCAATTTTATGTCAAACAAATTTTATTATTATGCTTTTCTTACCGTGTTAAAATTAATTTATTTAAACCATATACCATTATAATCGATAATGTTTCGCCATGGTTTTGGTAGAACCGATATAAGGAACTTTGATTTATGATGAAAATGTTAAGCAATAAGTTTTCACAGACTTAATACTAGGGGATCATAGCAAGTAATAAGCAGAGAATATAATATGATATAAATAAGATGAAATTTTTGATGGTTTATTAAGGAATTATGCAGCTAAGTTCTGTTGTTTTCTTTCAATGTTTTAAGGTAAATTTTTTAGTTGTCCACAGTAAAGTTAAATTGTTATTAATTTAAATAAATAATTTATTACCCTTTAAATGTACCTAACATCTAAAATTTTAGATTTTAGTTTTCTATTCACCAAATAAAGTTTATCTGAACTAGACCTAGCCGTAGTAGGAAGAAAAAAGGTTCTATTATAGATTCTTCAATAAAAATTGTATTATCATTATTCATTATCGGTAATGTTTAAATACTTATTATATTAGTCATTCAAGGATATAATTTAACTGCTAATAAAGATGTTTAATTTTGCACCTCACACTCTCTCCTAAATAAAGAAATATATTCATGTTCCGGAAGCGTTTTAACTCAGTGTCTTTTAGGAAACGTATCTGAAAGCTTGTATATTTGTGTTTACCTGTTCGAAAATTAATAATTTATTCGCACATAAATAAAACATATATTATTACAGCTTCCTCTGAAGAAGAAGAATACAACTAAGAAAGACTAAGAATCCACAAAATCCCTAAGGTGGCCGCACTACTTGAATACCGTCGATTAGGGATGTCGGTCGCAGAGAAGAATATCTATATTTTAAAAATATTCAAGTTCTTTAAAATATATTAATATTGTTTCTGCTATAGCTAGGAAGTATATCGATATTTTTAATATCAGAAAACAAAACTATTGAAATATCGATGATGCAATATATGTTTAAATATTTTAAAAATGGCGATATTTTGAAAAAAAATCGACCAACAAAATTTTTTTCGACATCCCTACGAGGGTCACTATTTATATTTCGGGAATTGGCAACACTGTTGTCATGTGAGTCCATCTGACGGTTTCATCGTAAAGTTTAATATTTTTGACGATATACGTACTCAGAACATTTTGTCGCACGGACGCTATTTGTTTAAGTTGAAAGTTTCGTCTCGGAAAAAAATGGAACTGAATCGTGAACATTTTCATGCGATGATTTTTTACGATTTTCGACGTGGGTTATCACAACAAGAGTGCATCAATCAACTTAATATGACTTGGTGATGAAGCTCCATCAAAAACCACCCCGTATCGCTTGTTTACTGAATTCAATCGTGGTCGTAGTTCGCTGTCCGACGAGTTTCGTGAAGGTCATCCAAAATCGGCTGTTGTGCCAGAAAACATCGATGCTGTGTGCGAAATAATTAAGCAAGATCATCATGTCACCTATTGTGAGATGGAAGTATCCCTAAGCATTAATTCCACCAGCATATATGCGAGTTTACATAAACACTTAGCTGTGCGAAACTTATGTTCGCGTTGGATCCCACACAATTTAACAATCGCTCAAAAAAAGGCTAGTGTCGATTGGTTCAAAGAAATGCTTAAGACATTCAATCGCGGTGCCTCGAAAGATGTTTATAAAATCGTGACAGGTGACGAATTATGGATATATTCGTATGAGCCCGAACGTAAGCAGCAGTCGACTGTATGGGTGTTCCAAGATGAACCAAATCCAACAAAACTTGTTCGCGCACGAAGCACTTCAAAGAAAATGGTGGCCTGTTTCGTCGGCAAAACTGGTCATATTGCAACAGTGCCTCTAGAGGATCGTAGAACAGTAAATTTTGATTGGTACACAATCATTTGTTTGCCAGAAGTCTTCGGTGAAATAAGGAAAACAAACAAGAGACGCCGGATTGTTCTTCATCATGACAATACGAGCTCTCACACATCGGCTCAAACAAGACACTATTTGAGCACTCAAAACATCGAATTGATGGGTCATCCGCCATACAGCCTTGATTTGGCATCCAATAAATTATTTTTATTCCCATCCGTGATCGAAGAAGCCTTTGAAGCTTTCAAAAATCATGTTTTGAAGATACCTCATTCGGAATGGAATAAATGCTTTGAAAATTGGTTTAAGCATATGCAAAGTTATATCGATCATCATGGCGAGTGTTTTGAAATACAATAAAAATATATTCGCAGATTAACTATGTGTTTTTTTTATTCCCGAAATATAAATAGTGACTCTCGTATAATGGGTTTGCCAGATGAATGTAAAAAACTAAAACCAATGCTGTAATATATACTCACTGTAACCACTTACGTGACCTATGAAACATCTTGTAGAGTGCCAAGGGAGTTAGTGTTACAAATTAGATAAGCTGATAAATATATAAATACATTTTGAAGCTGGTTAATTAATTGAACTGGCATTTATTTGAGTTTACTACTCTTATAAACTATGGTATTAAGTGCTCATTAAAGGTACAGTATAGGTTTGGCAGCAATATTAAAACATCGATCCATTTTCGTACCTCTTCAGTATTTACAGTATGCCATCCAAGCCATGCTGCCTCGATCTGAACAATTGCTAATGAGAAGGCACTGATGTGTATGCTGTATGCTGGTGCGACAGAACTTCCTACTTGAACTGCAACAGAATATGCTTCACACCTTTCGCCGACCGATCTACCGATGTGACCCAGCATTGTCATGCTAGATGATTTTTCGTCTGAGAAATTTGTAGGTCTTTTTTGCAATCATACTTCATTCAATTTATTCAATTTTTGTCACTATACATATACAGCAATAGTATAATTCGGTTTTAGCAGCTCGTAATACATTACAGCTTGTTGGTCTCACTATATATACGACGATAGTCGATAAGTACATAGCCCACAAAAGACAAAAACAAACAAAAGTTTTGAAAATAAGACGTTTTATTTCTCTACATAGTCTGCTTTTAGCTCAATACACTTGACCCAGAGATGCTTTGAATTCTTTAACCCGTTTGAAAAATACGTTTTCTCGAGGACTGCAAAGTGGGCCTTTGTGCCACCGATGATCTCACTAATTCGACTCAAATTTCTGACCGGCAAGTGACTTTTTCCAGTTCGGAAACAAGAAGAAGTTGCACGTAACCAAATTTGGAGAATACGGTGGATGGGGTAGTAGTTCGCCGCCTAATTTAACCAATTTGGCTGTTTTCTTCGCTAAATGAAAAACAGTTGGTTCGTTTTTCATCCAATAAATTTTGAAATTCATTGGCGTCCAACCTTTTTAGTCCCCCAGGCTGTTAAGTGTCCCACAAAACTCACAATTGAGACAAAATACAACAACATTGACATGTTAATTTTCTAAAGATGACTAATGGGCTTCAGCAGATTAGTTAGTTGGATTTCTTCATATCAAACAACAAATATAACGCAATGATGTAGTGAATGTCGAAAACTGTTTAAGCTGGAAAACTGTTACTTAATGTAGACATCAAAACCATCGAATTTAATAATTATGGTAAATTGTTCGTTACATTTATCTTTTACCACTACATTTTTACTAGTTTTCAATGTTAAGCTCGTAAAGCACCAGTCAGTATAACTAAAATGCAATTACATTTCATTTTGCATAAGAACACAACAAAGAAAGTTTTATTGATGCAGTAAAGTATGTACATGGTTAATACTACATTTCTAATACTTTACTAAAAACATATTAACACTTTTAAAAGATTTTAAAGGATTCTGTGCTCACTTTGGTATAAGACTTGAGTTTATTGTCATGATCCTGATCCGAGGAAAAATTTTATTCGTTGATTGTCTGTAAATTGATAAAATAATAAAATAAAATCAAAACTTTAGTGCATCTATTTGTATTAATATGTTGCAAATATTGATGAAAAGAGACCCAATTTATAATAAATGTCATTAAAAGCACTAAGTTAAACTACGAATTATTTTAATACTTATCTTATTGGGCAGATTCTTATCTTCTGGCTCTACATTCCTCACAAGAATTGTTCGTGATTATTATCATAGCAAGATGTAAAGTTGGCGTAGAGGCGCATTTTGCAGTATTTTCGTAAAACCTTTTCTTGTAATAAATGGAGGGTGAAATAAGGAAAATTAAACTGAAAAATAAAGTTTTCTTAGAAAGTTTTAATTTCTCCGAACTTATTAAGCAACATAGTGTAATTCGAAGTAATTTTATTTAGTCTTGTTTTATGATAAAGGAATCATAGCGCGCTAAAGGAAGATTTAGACCCAATGTTTTAAAATTAGTGTCGAATTTAACTGTTGAAAATAACTTTTTCCTATACTTACATTAAATCCAATGTTCATCGTTCGCATCAATATCTTCAAAATTAAAAATAATTAATAATTTATTACATCAATATTGTAACAGAAATGTGCTGTTTCCTTATTTTATTAATATATACTGCTGTTAAAAAATAAATTGTCCATTTTAAATTGTTTACTTTTAGCTAATAATAGTGTTTCAATATACTAGAAACGACATTTTTTCAAATCGTGTTCATAAAATGGCTTTAATGTGATCTGCATATTGTTATGTTTCCCTGATGTAGAAATTTAAAATTTTTTAACAACTTTAATGTTCCAGTCTATATTTTTTACAGCTAAACGTACTGTCAAGTATGTCAAGAGCCCAACAAAACGAGTGAAAATGGATCCAAATCATTTTAGCACTATTTAAAAAATAAATGATTATAAAATACAGACTTTATAAAACATATATTTTTCATGTAATAATAAGAAACAAATTTAAATTTGTTCATATTTATTTTATGTTATACATATTTAATTTATTTGCATTGTTTGTTCTTAATTAAATTGAGTCTCCAGTCCATCAACATTTTTAAACAATTAACCAGGACAAGTGCATTTATTTTGGTAACAGGGTAGTAGAAAGATAAAGGGTTTATATTTTGCATATATCGATTTTATCTCTGAAAATGAAACAGGCTCTATTTCAGGCGCTTAAGTTCACGTATCTATAACTTTCGTTTTTTAACAGAGATCTGCGGAATAAAGATCTTTAACAGATTTAAAAGCTATCAAAAGACTAAACAAGGCCCACAACTTAAAATAATGAGCTTGTACTGAATAAAACGAAATTTATTGTACAGATAACGCGCGTAGAGATAAATCTCATGGGTTACAATCTTCGCCGTCAAAAGAAAGAAAAAATACACAAGCGGCGATGTTCTAGATATGCAAATAAATGAAGATGGGCCATATTAAAGTTGCACTCGTTATAAAAATCAAGTTTTAGTAGAGAGTGTTAAAAGATTCAAGTCAATTTCTATACGAGAAGTTATGAGTCTTTATAACGAGAAAATAGGTGGGTGTGTTCGCAGAAAACGATAAAAAGGATCCTGCATTTTACATATGAAGTATATCATAAATCCACACAAGAGATTAAATTACTGAGTTAATATGTTCAATCTTTTAATATCACTCTTAACGCTTGTTCTTTACTGGCTTTGTATGATAACCATTTTTGTATTGTACTTTGAAATAAACAGGAATTAATTAAATGTAGTATTTATTTAACCATTATGTATTGTAATTTCCTTTAAAATTATTTGACTGAATTTTATGAATATTTTTTTTTATATTTGCATTGCATCAGACTTTTTATAAGCTTTTTCTTCTTTTCAGAAATTTAATTAAAGAAAACTTTGCATTCAATACAATTTACTTACATTCAGAAATTTAAACTTAAAATTAGCGTTGGGAACTATGGAATCAATTCAGCTATCGATTAACTACTTTTTACTATCGACTGTTTCATTCGACTATGTTGTTTTTTGTGCAACAATGATTGTAAAGAATAAGGTATATTAATACAGCGAAATATAGGAACTCTATTTTTCAATATTATTTATTAATATAATAGCGTAAAAGAATACATTTTTATAAATACATGAATAATAAAATACTTTTAAAATGTTTATGTTACCACTGCAACTATTATGTAATGCATTTTTTGATCGACTTTCCCGTTGTTCTAAGTCTCTGAATGTTTTTCAAGCCTTTTGAACGTTAAAACGTCTTTCCATTAACAATAAATGAAATTATTATTTTCTCCAGAAAGGGCGCAGTAGTTAAATAATTAATAAAGATTTATTATTCAAAATTAATTAATATTATTGAAAAATAGTAATTGAAATATTGTTATAACACGTTATAAATATTTGGGGGTCAATATTCCATTCTTCTTTGCAAATTCAAAAAACTTTAACATGTAAAAATAATTTTACAGTATTCAAAATTAAACTGTTCTTTACAATATAATAGAATCCAGCAATTATTTATTTCTTTTTCATTCCCAAGATTTTACTTATGGCACGATTAAAAAAAGTTAAAACACTCGTAAGTATCATTTGAATGAGTTTAATAATAACATCATTTTAATCAGTCAATCACATTTCTTCTATTATGTCATTGCTACTTTCTAAATATTAAAAGAATATGAAACAGATTTGGGATCACCATTATATTTCATTTTTTGTAAATTCAAAGTAACGCTAATATATGAATTTAATTTTACACTACCCTTGCCAATTAAATTTTATTCAAAAACGAACTGATCACACAGAGATCCAAACAATTATGTCTGTCCTTTTCTCTCTCAAAAGTCTTATACCGTGAGTGAAATAATAATAATTGTTTTCATTTGACTATAAACATTGAGGAATACATACTGATGTATTTTCTCGTACTCGTCTTGCTTGTTAATTAATCCAAGCACATAGGAAAAGTAGTAATAAATTAATTGTAATAATAATAATTAAGATTGTACTATGCGTATCTATTAAAGATGTTATATAAAAGAAATTTGACTATAAACAAGTTCGACTATTTTGCAATTCACTGCTTCAGCAGCTCTCAGCCGATAGTTCCTAATGCTACTTAAATGATCAAAAAAACATGTGATAGGAAAACTACCATAGAATACAAATTTTTTAAAATCTTCTCATAATCTAGGGAAACCGAATTTCGTTGTCCTGCTCTAATATTCGAGCTTTTTATTTAGATATAAGAGTTTATCTGGACAATAAAATGAATACAATACGATCCTCAAAATTACATACGTAAAAACATTATACAATTATAAAATCACATATATATAAAGATAAATGTTTAATCAATGGTTACATATTATAATTACAAAGTATGAGAAGGAAGACAATTAATATAATAATCTGGGGAATCATTGATCAATTTTTTGTGATTTACAGTTTTTTTAACAATACTTTCAATTTCTATACTCATTAATTTCAAATCAAATATTCATCTATGTTTCCTAAATATTTGATTATTTGATTCCTGACATTTTTTTAAATTTCTGAAATCCTATCGCCGCGTCACCGATTTAATTTCTTGAATCTGAACCATCCCAAGAACCATTCATACACCAAAAAGAAATTTCATCAAGATCGATTTAGCTATTTAGAAGATCAGAGTACACTCGTACATGACAACTACATTAGGTAATTGCATGTATTTTGATCAGCGTTATACCGTTAAACAGCCTAACCACATTAAATTAAATAATTTCTCTATAAATAATCTTATTATAACAATTCTCCATTTCGTATCATTGAGTTATTAAGTGAATACAGAGATTAATCATGGAACGCTCAGGATTGCATTTTCGACATTATTTTCTTTTGATATTTAATTTGAACAAACTTGCTGTCGATGGGCTTCCTCAAATATTTTTTATGGTGATACTGCTTCGGCATATCGCAATTATTAGTTATGCTTTCAACGATTTAAAAGTGATAATTTTTATGTCAGTAACAAAGAAAGAAATAACGAAATTTCGGATATAATGAATTGCAAAATACAACTTAGCAGTTGATGAAACTGTATTTAAACTCTTTTATACGATATATCTACAAAAATATCTTAACTAAGGGCAAACCATTCACATCGACAATAAAGCGGAATATTCATGGCTATGATGTTTATAATGTATATAACCAATTAATAGTACCAATTTTTCTCCATTAATACTTTTTTATACTATATCCCAAAGAACATCTAAGAGCAGAAAATGGTCGCTGGAGGCCAGATCTGGAGACTACGGTAGATGAGGAAGCAATTCGAAGCCCAATTCATGGATGTTTGCCATCGTTTTCACTGACTTGTGACATTGTGCATTGTCTTGGCGAAGCAGTACTTTCTTTTTCTTCAAATGCTTTCCGGCGATTTCGTCCTTCAAACGGTCCAATAACGCTATGTAATACCCGATGTTAATAATCCTTCCTCTTTCATGGTAGTCAATAAACATTATTCCATGCGCATCCCAAAATACAAATGCCATAACCTTGCCAGCCGACTGTTTCAGTAGCATTTTCCCACGCTTTGGAGCGGGTTCGTCGTGTGCAGTCCACTCGAATATCGATTGGACTTCGGAGTGAAATTATGGAGCCATGTTTCATCTATTATCACATATCGACGCAAAAACTTGGGTTTATTACGCTTGATCATCTTCAAATAGTTCTCCGAATTATCAAATCGTCGTTGTTTTACACCCAAACTACACCCAAATATTCGTGAATGATTTGATGTACACGTTCAGTTGATATCTTTAGAGTACCTACTATTTCATTCAATTTCAATTTACTGTCATTCAAAATGATTTTGTGGATTTTTTAAATATTTTCGTTGTTAACAACCTCTTTTAGGCGTCCACTGCGTTCACCGTCTCCGGTGCTCATTTCACCACGTTTAAACTTAGCATATGAATACTGGATGGTTGATTTTCCTGGGTCAGTATCCGGAAACTCGACATCGAGCCAAGTTTTTGCTTCAACTGTATTTTTTCGCTTCAAAAACAATATTTTATCAACCCGCGAAATTCCTTTTTATCCATTTTTTTCACAATAACAAAAGTTGCTTCACTCAAAATGTTATAATTCACAGACTCATGATCCGACAGCCGTTAAATTTATACATGCATCTTTAGAGGATTAGGGCTGACTAAAAAACATACGGATTTAATACTAATATAAATCATTAAGATAATCTAGACAAAAGTAATGTCGAATTCTAGCTACGTGGTGGCTAATTTGTTTAATTTTAATGCATCAAATAGCAATTATTTTATGACAGGGGTAACGCATTGCAATATCTTACTGGCTCAATTCTAAGTCATCTGTCATTTAGCAGCTAGAATTCGAACCATGTCTTATTGAGACTAGAATTGTTACCATGTCCCTGTAATTAATTTAATACTTAATGCTCTCCATTCTCTATTTTTGAAGAAGTAAGGTAATATGATCAAAATGTTGGAAGCAAAATTCAGTAATATAAAATTATTTTCGCACAAAAGATTTCTGTCTCATTTATTATTTTAATCAATAAGTACAACTGTTCACCGCTGAATTGAGAATCTAAGAAGTTTCCAAGCCAGTAATTAAATCCATACTGAGAAGCAGATTGATTGTACTAGGAAAAATGCATTGGTGCTAATGTTAAGTTGGTTTGGTTATTATGAACCAAAGAGTTAGCAACTAAGTATTTACTTATTTTAACTATTCCAATATTTAAATATTTAAAAGTTCCGTTATATGTCTAGAAGCCTGAGGATATATTGTAGAAGATACGTAAGGAAAAAGATAAAATTTAAATCATCAGGAGTTCTTGAATATAACTGCTATTAGTAAATGATGGAACCATTCTTTAAATCATTGAACCTTTTGAGAAAAACTCTTATAATGTATTATATAAATTTATATTTTTCATACTGAAATCTCTAACTAAAATGTATATTAATTTAATAAAATATTACTAGATGTAAAAAATATTAGATTTTATATTACTATATGTAAAAAGACTTGAACTCTCTGAACAAAACTCTGTCTCCTAAATACTTTCTATAAAATGTTTTATAAAATTTCTAAAAACTGAATAATTAATTAGATAAATGACATTAATATATCGATATTTTTCAGAGTAATATAATATCAAAAGAGCACTTTTTATTTGATATAAAATATATTATATACGTTTTTCTGGTAATTATTCTCCATTTCAGAAATAAGAAACAGTCAAGTGAAAAAATCAACCTTTTATTGTTTCGTTCTGTGACATTTCTTTCCGACCGATAGGCAATAATAATCGGATTCAACTTCAGGGTATTATTTAGTCTATTCATGTTCGTTTACACAGTAATTTTTTATTTGGAATGACCATCAGACCAGAAAGCTAAATGGATCGACATAAAACAAGATAATTTAGGAAAAAAGGAAAGCTATAACGGCGTAGTAGACAATTTTTTAGGAACATTATTAAATAGTGAGAAAATTATGAAGATCGAGTTACATATCGTTAATATTTTCTGGTATATAACTTTTGTATTTGACTTCTTGTAATAATATTTCAGTTTTTTTGTGCATAAATTATATGTATTTTTTTTATTTCTTACTTAATTCATAATTATTTTTATTAGTAGCATTAGCAACTCAGCCTATAATTGACATTCCAAAGATTTCATTAAAATATACTGAAGTGGAACAAATAAATTATCACGGCTGATAGAATGGAAGCTGAATTCAAGGCAGCGAAAATTGGATGAAAATAGATATTTCGATATATCGATATTTAAAAAAATATCAATATATCGATATATTGGAGAAAAAAATATCAATAATTTTTTGCAATATATATTTTTATATTTTTAACAATCTATAAGGGTTACATACTATAAGGGTCAAAACATACTAAGTCTTTAAAATAAAGTAGCAAAATATATATCAAAATTAAACTGTTTATTAAAAAAAATTAAATCATTTTTTGTAATATTTAAAAGATATATTTAATTTTTTTTAAATATCGAAAAATATTAATATATCGATATATCGGTTTAAAAAATATCGGCCAAACATATCTATATTATTTGAAAAAATATATATCGATATATTTTAGGCATCCCTACTGTCTCCTCGAGCGCCAATTATAGATCGATCATTATGGTAATGATTTTTTAAAATTATTATTTAATTATTACATTGTTACTAGTCGTTTGCGTCTAACCTACAATTTGGCTTTATGATAACTTAAATCTAGGTATATAACCAGGAGGACCCATCGGCCCTATCTCAGTCTCTGGTGAAATAATGTTTATACATGTCACTGCTGAATTTTTTATTATATGCACCTCACTGCACAACACAACACAAGATCAGATGGTTTTATTCTTTTGAGTCTGTGTCCTGTTCTGGTGGTATCCAAAAGCTGCAATATTTCAATATTCTCATGAGAAAGGATTCTTTATTCATGTCCCTTTGCAATTTTCTTGATTTCTTGACTGACTGTGGGTATCTGAAGGTCTCGATGTAGGTAATCAGTCCTATAGTATTTAGGTGCGCCCACAGTACCTCTCAGGACTTTGTTCTGAAAAATTTGTATTTTATTTATATTACTCTATGCAGAACATCCCCATAATTGAACTCGGTATGTCCATATAGGTTTCAGTTGCTTGTATAATAGGAATTTATTATGTACTGATAATTGTGATTTTCTTCCAATTAGCCAGTACATTTTCCTATATTTCAATTCCAATTCTTTTTTTTTCTTCTTCATATGTTCCTTCCGGCGAAGTATTGTATCAAGATCCATTCCGTAATATTAGCGTTGTTGCTATATGGAATGATAGTATTATTTAATGTTACTGGTGCTTGTACGGTCTGTTTATAGGTGAACTACAAGCATTTATAGGTTTATAGATGTTCTTCACTATTGTCTCCGACAGCTATAATCGCAGTATCATCACCAAATGTAACCATCGTAATATTCTCTATTTGTGGTATATCACAAGTGTAGAGTAGATAAAGCATTGTAGATGTATAATTGTTCAGTTGTCTTGAGCGGTACATTTAGTTGAATTCGTTTGTTAAATTCTTCAGCAAATCCTTCCCAGTCTGTTATCTTGTTTGTTAACGTTCGGTTTCTTTCTTTTCTTCTTATATTTTCACTCATCATCAGAATCATTGGCGTATGATTTGAAATTAACTCCAAATTTTCTCCAACTTTTATATAATTGGTTTATGGTAATGATGATGATTATATAAATGCATTAAAAACATCGGAATGATTCTAATTCACGTGATTTTTATTAGTAACTAGCTGTATATTCTTACTTGGATTTTACTAAGTTCAAATAAATTCAGTTATTTCTAATTTTTATCTATTTTTGGTCTCGTTCCAAATAGTACGATGTAGTATTCTTCTCTGACATTTAATTTTGCTATAGCTGTATAGCACACATTTACAAAACTTTATACAGTTTGGTTATAGAGAGATACGATTTGCTGTATCATAATAAAATAAATTTTTGTATTAATAGTTTAAGTTTTAGTTAGGTTTAGTTTTAGTTTTAGTTTTAATTTTAATTATAATTATATTATTATGTTAATCGACTAATTTTTGACGTTCATGGAATCCTATCGCCATAATCTACATCCTATTGATAGGAATAAGTACAAGTGGAACGAAGACACGGTGAATATCGCGAATGGAGCGGGGAATCTTATTTGAAAGTAAATATTCTTTGGACGGGTTTTCTACATTGATGTTGTTTTTGTTTCAAAGCACGATTTTGGCGGTTCAGGTTTTATTTGATTTTAGCAATTCACAATAATTACTCGTGGCGCTTAATTAATTACTTTTGTCTTCACTAGTAAGTTCGATCTTATTCATTAAACCGGCTAGTAACATATGAAAGAAGGCCTCTTCATGTCCTTTTTGATAGGCATCTAGGCCTCTGCTTACTGTCAATAAATCAACGCTAAGCGTTTAATTTATTATTAAAATTTTTGGAACTTTCTCGGTTTTCCGAATCATTTCTTGTTTTGCAAACTAAGGTAACTACTTTTTAGTTGCATTTTATTTTTTACAAGTTGAGAAAACTGCCACTAAAATACAATAATTTTGCACACTTGTTGAATTTTGATATCTGAGTTGATTCAACTGCTAGACTGTCTCAAAGTTCTTAGAAGATTTGACCTGATTTTTAATTCAATTAAATTTTCAGTATTCATTCAGTCTTGCTATTAATTGGCTTCGAGCTTGTTGATTCTTCACTCCGTTCTTTATCGTTCACTACTTTTAAATCGTTGCACTCAAAAGCGGCAATGGTTTACAGTTATTTACATCGATACTTCGCATTTTCGCTAATAAATATTGCTGATCAAAACACATGCAAACACCTAATATATTTAATGTTTTTACACTGAACTAGAACTCCACGTAAAACTCTCAAGCTCTAACTTGGAATTCTGGCAAATCGACTGTTAAATCCAACAAGTTAAGTTATATTGTCATATTTTATAAAACGCTAGGAATTATTTTATGAATTAGTAGAAGCTTAATTGGACAGCCTGATATCGTAATTGTTCCACAGGTGCTTTTAGCAACATCAAACAAATAAAATTATAAAATGCATCTAAAAATCATATTGAAATAGGGGTTCTTTTCGCCAATCACTTCATTGTTTAATTTTTAACCAATCTAAAGGCGACCTATGTAAATAAGAGCTGAATAACGAGTCAAACTGACGGAAAATCGGTTACAATCGTAAACCCGTAGAAATATATTGATGTAATATAATCAATCAAACGTTAGAGCAAAAGAAGATATACAAACATAAGAATAACAAATTAAGCAAGCCTTTTCTTTTTTCCAAAATTTTGGTCAAGTTTAATATTAAGCTATCTACGTTATCTAAAGTAGGTTAGAGCTATTTTGGACGATGAAATTGAGTTTGGATACTGGTCTAAAGAATGATGTTATTTTTCTAATTAAGGATTCTCATTTTATGTTCATTAAATAATATTTAATCATGTAATTTCTAACACGTCAATGATATATAAGCTTGTTTGATGACATTTTGCTACTTTTCTAAATTAATTCAGGAGCTATCTGAAACTTTTTTTTGGGGACGAAAGCAGCAATAGTTCTTAATTCAAGCCGTTATTATCGCCTGATTCAATCTATTTATAGGCATAGAGTCGAATTAATCGCGTTTTCGAACCATAAAATATTATTCAAGCTAGACTAACCTCGATACTTTCATAGACATCAATCCATAGCCGCCTCTTGGAAAGAATGTCTACTTCTCAGTCAATACGCTGCTATTAGTGCTGCAAGACAGGAATATTCTTCACTAAATCTCGCCACAGTTAGAGATCGGCCGTAGCTACTCTAGCCTTGGACAACGTTGGTCTCTGACAATTTTTCAGATCTTGAACAATTTTTCAGATCTCCATAACCCAAAATACTAATTTCGCCACATAAGTATTTGATGATTTACTTTATCTTTCATTTGATAGGGATGCTCAAACCATTGTAATCTGCGTCTCTAGAATTGTTCCTTAATAATATACTAATTGTCGAATGGTTTTGATTAAGCCCTAGAGAAGAATTTAAAAGATAATCATTCCAAAAAGGTGGATTTCAGTCTTTATTGTAATATATTCTCACTTCTATATGCACCATCTTAATCATTTTATACTCTTTTGCAGTTAATCGTCAAATGAATAGACGAAAGAAGTTTAATAATTCTTAGTTAAATATGTTCAGCTTCCACAGCTGTCTAAGTGTGAGGTCCAGTGTTTTTAACGAAAATCAATTAAATCGCCAATGGCACGCTTTTTACATCTAATACGTTATTCTATTATTTAATAGTTAGCTATTAATTAATAATAAATACTAATAGAAATAAGAAGTTGACTCCTGTTTGCTGAACAATTGTGCTCTCGAGTAATTTTCCAATTAGATGTGTATTACCTCTGGCTTTATATAAGTTCTAATGGTATCGGCTATTTTAAATTTTAATTATAATTTTTAATTCTTTCTCAACCTAATATTATTCAAACTAGACTTACGATATGTGTATGATGTCTTAAATAATAAATATAAAAATATATGAAAAGATAACTCCTGTTTTCTTGATTAATTGTGTATTATTAAAAGCTTAAACTTCCTTTTTCTTTCTTTTCTTCAAACATCTCACAAAACAAATAACACGAACAATTAAAATCCTTAAATCGGACTTTTGAAGGACTCCAACGACCATTAGTGCGAAAAATCCCGACACTAACTGGGATTAAGCTAATCCGCATCAAGTAGACGACCAACGTAAAAAAAATGTCGATATGTCGGGCAATTGTACGAAATGAAATCGGTGGATAATTGACACCAAATCGTGTTCAGTTGACCAGAAAAGGTTCCGGCCTTACGTCTGTTCTCCTGCCGTTTCGTTTTTTTTCCTGCTTCGAGATTTTAACGAGCGCCTTTTCACGTTCGACGTCTCCGAGCCAAACACACCAATTTACTTTGAGTCGGAAGCCGCAACTTAATTGTATACTGTATGCTTGACAAGTGAGTTTTTTCCCCTCGCATGCGTTTAGTGGAGAACTTTGAGAACAAACCAGTTTTCTTTCTAATTTGTTCTTTAATTAACACCTACAAGTTCGATATATATATAATATAAATAAGAAAAGAGGTAATAAAATAACTTACGCATTGGTCTCTATTAACAAAAAACAAATAACCATTTTACAATCACTTTTGTTTGTTATTAATTACATCTTTCATTAGATATTCTTAGTACAATCTCAATATAGAAATTAATTTTTAACTACTGTACTGTTCAAATTGCATTAAAACCCAAGCAAGGCGGTTACGGGATTAGTACATCAGTATGAATTTCACAAATTAAAATAAAACTAAAGTACTTAAGCTAAAGTTAAGAATGCACTTAACAGGTCAATTGAAAAGTCCCCGGCCTGACACATAGATGGCACTAGTAGAATTAAATCCATATGTTTTTTAGTTAGCCCTAACCCTCAAAAGATGTGTCTATAAATTTTACAGCTTTCGGATCATTAGTTTGTGAATTATAGCATTTCGAGTGAAGCAACTTTTGTTATTGTGAAAAAAATGGAGAAAAAGGTATTTAACGCGCTGATAAAATATTGCTTTTTGAAGGGAAAAAATAAAGTTGAAGCAAAAACTTGGCTTAATGCCGAGTTTCCGAACACTGCCCCAGGAAAATTAGCCATCAAGGATTGGTATGCTAAGTTAAGACGTGGTGAAATGAGACCGAAGACGGTGAACGCAGTGGACGCCCAAAAGAGGTTGTTACCGACGAAAACATTTAAAAATTCCACTAAATGATTTTGAATGACCGTAAATTGAAACTAAATGAAAATGCAGATACTCTAAAGATATCAACTGAACGTGTACATCACATCATTCACGAATATTTGAGTATGAGCAGTGTTTGAAGATAATCAAGCGTAATAAACCCGAGTTCTTGCGTCGATATGTGACAATGGATAAAACATGACTTCATCATTTCACTCCAAAGTCCAATCGACAGTCATCCGAGTGGACTGCACACGATGAACCCGCTCCAAAGCGTGGGAAAACGCAACAGTCAGCTGGCAAGGTTATGGCATCTGTATTTTGAGATGCGCATGGAATAATGTTCATTGACCACCTTGACAAAGGAAGGACCATCAACAGCGACTATTACATAGTGTCATAGGACCGATTGAAGGACGAAATCGCCGAAAAACGGCCACATCGAAGAAAAAGAAAGTGCTGTTTCACCAAGACAATGCCCCGTGACAAAAATCCATGAATTGGGCTTCGAATTGCTTTCTCATCAACTGTATTCTCCAGATCTGGCTCTCAGTGGCTATTTCTTGTTCTCAGATCTCAAAAGCATGCTCGCTGGGAAGAAATTTTCGTCGAATGAATAGGTGGTCAATGAAACTGGGACCTATTTTGAAGTAGAGGACAAATCATACTACCAAAATGGTAGTATGATTTGAACCAACGAACCAACCAAAATTTATATACGAAAACCAACAAACAATTTTGGGACGCGAAAGCCCTATGCGGCTATTTGCTGCCGTATACCCAGGAGTAGAAAATTCGCATTTTTGGAAGAATGCTAATTGTCGCGGACAATGAAACGGACTGTGGCGTGAGGTTTTAATCGAAAATTGCCTCTAATTGGAAGGTGACGATAAAAATTGATCTGAAGCAGGCCATAATCATTTTCTGCGCACAAAGAAAAGTTACTATAATGTAGTCATAGTATATCTGAGGGGTTTCCGATTGGACAGTCTACCTAGGGTAAAGCCCCACCGCCTTAGCAATCGGCCCGTTGGAAATTGTTACATTGGAGACCGCATTTTGAAGTAAGCGAAATTAGTTGTGGATTTTTTAATTATTGTTTTGGTCGGGATTAAACTAGGCGATGAGGCAGGATAATTTGTTGGCGAGAGCAGCAAAATATCTCCGGATGTTCTCGATCGCATCGTGTCTTGTCGTTGCTGGTAGGACTAGCTGGCTGGCTAGTTTTTTTCTCCTTGATTTGCCCAGGTGGATATCTGGGAAGCTGGTGCAGGGATTTGTTGAGGTTTAAGTCCTTAACACCTTGACGGTGGTCGTTTTTCGTACCCTATATAATTGACAGGGTGCTCCCTTTCCAGTTGGATCACTGGCTGGCGTTTTTCTGTCATTTTTACAGGATCTGGACTCATGGTTGCCAACGCGGTTTCATGCGCTTTGATGGGGCTCAGCAGTTCCTGGAGGAGTGTTTGTACAGCAGGCATTTGAAGCGTTCTGACGGTTGCTTGGTGCTTCTTTGGAATTCAACCGCAACTCTCTGGTCAAGCAAGTATACAATTCTGAATATGTGGTGCTTGTCCCTGGGCATTATGACCAGGGTGAGTAGAATGGCGACTTCGGCATTCGTCCGGCATCTCTTTAAGCCGAATGGATGGAATTCATTTCCCTGGAGAGCTTCTCTAACTTGGTCGTCTGTTATTGATTCCAGTAGTCCTCTGATGACGTCCTTGAATTGCCTCTCTTGTAAGGATGCGAAAGAATGAAAATGATACTTCCTCTCCTCCAGGATCTTGGTTGCCAGTCTGCAGTCGTCGGATCTTGTCCTCGTGTTGCCAAATTCGATTGTATTATTTTTAAATATACGGATGATTTTCATATATTTGGTTTTGTCCCGGAGTACAATCGGCGGGATTTTTCTTTCAATCTTTTGTTATTTTGGGTTGGTGTGTTAGTAGTTTCGGCAGTTTGTTATTTTCCAAGTTCTCTACATTACATGAGAATACAATAGAGTTTTTGTCTTTCTAATTCCATCTTGTCCTGTGTTGGATTTTCTTGATTTTCTCTTTTAATAATTCGTTTTCTCGTGTGAGCTCTTCGTTGCGGCTCCGTATTTGCTCTATCAGTGTGTGTAGCTCCGGGGCAACATTTCCTGTTCATGTGTTGAAGGGCTTTTATCCTTCCGTCCTTCCTCATAACATCATCACTGAGTTGTTTGATTTTGAGTTGTACTGCTTCATTGGTTGTTCTTGTCGTTGAATTTTCCATTTTGAAGAGGGTGATCTGTGACTTTAGTAACTGTTCCCGTAAAAATGATGTTTGGAGTTGATTGATCCATTGAGGTGTCTTTTGCTATCTTTTCCATATTAGATTGTGGTTCGGCTTTTTTTGTTTTCTTTCAAAACCTCTTTAAAGAACTTTTCATCATGGGTGATTTAATAATCATTCATAGGTAGCCAGGTATATTGGGGTATCGATACTTTATTATAATGGAGATAGGAGCCCGGTCACTTCACAAGCGCTCGACCTCCACTATTTTACAAACAGTGGCTCATTAATACCAGTTTTACCGTTTTAATTGTTGTTTCAAAAGGTATAAATTGTAAATAATTTTCGAGCTACCCTTACTTGGCTAGCTTGGTTTTTTCACGATCTGTTAAAAAATTATAACACTGAGATGATCATTTGGCACACAGATGGACTTCTTTGTTTTAATTGAGATTGTTTTGACGTTTATGCAGCTCAAAACCCTCACCATATTTTTTTTAAATAAATTAATGTTGTAGCCAGTATCTATTTAGTGTTCCAATATTAACTGTATCGAATCTGCATATCTATCATATCGCTGATATATTTTATCAGTGAATATATCATCCTCCTATTTCCAATTTTTGGGCAAGTTTTTAACTGTACGAGGACAATTTTTTTTTGAAAAGAAGTATCCAACTGCTGCTATATTTCATTGCCTCTAGAAATATTGTACTACTTGTTGTAAGATTTTTTTCCTAAATATCTGTCTTCTTTTAGTGAAATATTCGATACAACCTATTCCTAATGTTTTAAATCACCTTAAACGAAAATATATGTTCGGTTATATTTAGTTTTTTTTTAAATTCGTACGTGTTGATTTAAAATAATTATATTTTTCTTCAATTAAATCTAAACGGATAGGCTTAGGCCAATTTGATTTTTTTACATATTACATTCAACAGCCATATTGACACTTTGTTAGGTTCATATGCTGCTTCGATTTAACGCAATCAAACCTTTTCTGCTGATGCGTATTTCTAACTGATTGCATATTAAATCCACAAACATTTAATATACTTAACAAATCATTATAACAAACGAAAACTCTTTATCACAAATAAAAATATGGTCCATTTGAAGCGGCAGTTGAAGCTATAACCTGTGGTAGTAGCAAATTTGTGAAGTGGAGTGAAATTATCAGTTTTAGTTCTCTAGAGAAAACTAACTGAATGAATCCAAAAATATTATATTGATTTTTTGGTGAATGCGGTGGGTAGGACACTTTGACATTCATATGCTTAAAATTAACAGTAACATGTATTCTGGCACTTTATAATATCGTTAATTCATTCGCCAAAAATAGTTCTAGATTATTAAACTAGACTTCATCAACTTAAACGGTGTAGTACCTTTCTAATTCAACCAAAGACGTTTCTTAGTCATCAGCTTAGTAGCGCAGTGATGAATCCCGTCAAGGTATGGTTGTCGATTTATGTTTGTGATTGATTTTAATAGTGTTTGTCCATAAGAGAAGATGTAAAATTATACCAGTCGCACCAATAACAAAGCTGGGCAAGACCGGAAGATATCGGTATTGAATTATTACTACAGAGGCTAAGTTTAATAATATCGCTTATGAGAAAAATATTTAGTTTTAACTTATAGTAAAAACAAAATATAGGTTAATTGGCAATAACTACTAACAATGTATAATAAACGTAAAAATAAATACAAACACTGCCATATTCATTCTATTAATGAGGTTTATGAGAATATATACATAACTAAAGAACTGAGAATATGCGAATGGGGACATAGAGAACAAAAACGATAAAACATTTCAAAATAAATAAAAATGTAAAAGAAAACCAATATCCAAATAAAACAACTTTCAATAGATTCAACTATACAAAGTAATAAACTTAAATTGGTTTACAGAATGAAAATGCATTTTTATCAAGTCATTACAGCTTGATATCTAATTAGGAAAATCCGTAAATGAAATGTGTAAATATTATTAAAAAATTTGCGGCCGGAAGGTAGCGGTGGGGCGGCTGTATGCCCATCACATGACCATAGGTGTCCTCACGGCGAAAAAATCAGACACCTTGAAATAAATTTATTTTCGAGTGGATTCACCAAGAGTGCACTAGGCCGCAAAGGGCTAACAACTACTGTATTCGTCAGATTTAGTTCCCTTTAAATTCCTGCTATTATCATGTTTAAAATAACAGTTACGTTTACTTGCATCAAACGACAATGAGACAATAGCCTTTTTCAGATTTCGCAGGCTTCCGGATTCTCACTTCATGGGTTTTCAGAACCCATTACTGGAATCAGTGACAACTTTACTGAAATTACGAGGGTGGTTTAAATATGATGGAGACAAACGCTGTAGATGGCGCATATGTATGTTTTGAAGGTCGTGACTTGAGTATGTGATAGCTGGATCCCTTATGAACCGTGTGGCATAGTTTTCGTCGGGAGCGCATGTTTAAGGCGCCTGTTACGACCATGAGTCAACGTCAAGTGCCGACCGCCGTAGCGCAACGTATTGTCATTCGTTTGCGAAATCAGTTCGGAAGTGAGTGCCTGAGTAGGATTACCGTGTTTAAATCGGCCAAAGCATTCAAGGATGGCCGCGAAACCATCGAGAATGAACCGCATGATCGTCGACCGCGAACCAGTCTGGTGTGATACCAGACAACATTCGCCGCATAAGACAACTCATTTTAGAGGACCGTAGGATGAATGTTCGAAACATTTCGACTGAGCTCAACAAAATGCGGAACTAGTGAGAGGAAATACCTAGAAAAACCGTACATTTTTTCAATAGTAAATAAACGTGTCAGAGTATTTGTCTCGCTCATATTTGAACCACCCTCGTATTTTAACAATTACGTGCTTGGATGTATTCTGACCATTTTTTCACTTGAAAAAGGTATCTAGAGAGAAAAATTGATATAAAACTGTGTATATAATAGAAAATATGTTCACCATAATGTTTCCTGTCAAGATGACGATACAGTATCAAAAGAGTCATGCACTGCAAAACTTCATAGGCCTGAATATTTCACTTCTGAGTCGATGTGAACGGTTCTCCTGTCATAAGTTAGTCCGTTCGATGTCAATGGACTAACTTATGACTTCTTGCGCTTTGAGTTACCGTAGTAGATCCACTTTTTTTTTTGGAGTGTAATGAAACTGCGATGTTCAAAAAGTTAGAAATGGTAAATCAATTCAGTTCCTATGGTAGTTCCAGCATATTAATGATTCCTGTCATATGTAAACAGCGGGAAACAATTTATTTATTGATATTGGTTTTCGTCCAATAAATCTTGCGATTAATTCACTTGGAATGTTGGCCTTTCAGGCTATTCGTTGTTAATATCATAATAACCACTTTTAAATTATTTAAACCAAAACTGTCAATTGGGATATGACCTAGCAACATCAGCATACGATTTTAAAAGTGTCTTACAGGTTTCAGCAGCAAATTTCATCAAATAAAATAACAAAAGTAATGAATGGCGAAGGGAAGCTTGATAGTGATATTTCGTATTTTCACCAATAAATAAATATAGCTGGTCAAAGTACATGCAAGCACCTAATACATCAAAACGATTTTTTTATTTTTCAATTTAATTTTTTTTGATGGATTACTTATTGAGCAACCTGGTATTGGCAATATAATTAATGTAGCGCTAAATATAGCAATGAACCAAATATTCATTACGGAACATTTTTTTCTCAGGTAGTTACAAATAAATTTAAAACAGTTGCTCAAATGGGAACCTGATGTAAAGCTATATAATATCAGCTATATGTGTTTAAAAAAAAGGCAAAAGTCGTGTCAGGCCAGACCTTCTGCTAAATTGAACTGGTTGATGGTAAAAAACGACAAATGCTAATGCCCAGACAATTTACTGATCGTTAATTTATAAATTTGCCATGTTGCCATAAATAAAAGTGGAAAAGGCAAAAAAACGTATGTCCTTAAAATATATATTACACCTCATAAATATTTAAATATACTACACTAAAATACATAATTTTGTTCATTCAGATCGATAATATAACCAAAATGTCATTTACCGTGGTAATTATAGTATTATATATATAACATCATGTATCATTTTTTAAAAATATTTCATGGTTTAAGAAACTTAACGGTTAGAGCTACAAAATGTAACTGTTATAAAGTAATCATCTACCATTAGCCAAACATAGTGATTTTACAGATGGACGTGCGAAATCATATAATGATCATTGTTTTAGACTAATGATAAGAACAACAGATAATTTCAATATTACTTGTGAGTAATTAGAAATTAATAACGATTCCGCATGCCAAAGGGACATGGATTAATATGACGTATACTAACAACATTTAAAATGTGGTTATTATTTATTTAATGATATTTACATTCTAAATCGTTGCGAAAAAACGTTAACCAAGTGTTTAAATCTAGTGTGGATGGATCAAAACTTTTTTACTGTACCAATTTTTCTGTCATCTATATAATTTATAGGTTCTCGTCATGCCGTCAAATGCCTTTGACCGATTTTATATTTTATCCATCCTTGTGAGGTCTAAAATTTAATTTTAAACGATATATTTTCAGTGTGTTGAAAATGTCACTTCAATTTGAAGAAAAGGGCTGCTGAAGGTCATGCTGTGTGAAGGTTATAGCACCCATGTTCCATCGATTATAATATGTGAATACTGATTATGATATTTCTAAAGTGATGATTTTGACACCGAAGGTAAAGAACGTTCCGAACAGCCAAAAAAAAATTGAAGACGAGGATTTGGAAGCATTACTCGATGATAATTCATGTAAAACGCAAGAAAAATGCTTAGAAATAGGCGTAAAACAAGAATCAATTTTCAATCACTTGAAGAGCACGAGAATTACTCAAAAGCCTAGATATGTTGTGTTGTATGCCTGAAGCCAAGAGACTTGGTAATGTGTGACATGCTGCTTCAACGGTAAAATTGGAAAGATTCTTCGAACCGTATTGTTACTGGTAATGAAAAATTGATCAATTAAAATGATCCAAAATATCATTGATTTTCATTGAGATTTCTAGTCCAGCATCAACATCATCGCCAAAATCTATAGATATTATATAGAATCTATAGAATATCTATAGCTTCAAGCTGTGTATGGTGGGAATCGTTTAGTGTGGTATACTATAAACTGCTAAAACCTAATGAAACCTAATGATGGGAATCGCTATCAACTACAATTGGTGCGTTGGAGCATGACAACTCGCGAGAAACAGCCTAAATACGAAGAAAGATACAACAATGTTATTCTTCAGAATGACAACGTTCGAGCATATATTGCAAAACCGGATAAAAAATACTAAGTGCTACCCCACCCACCGTATTCTTCAGAACTTGCGCCATCTGACTTCTACCTGTCCGAGCAGAGCTTCATTTCTTATGAAGATCCCAATAAATGGGTCGATTCGTTGAAAAGCTCAAAAGATACATCGCTCCATCGAGTTGTAATCTGTAAATTGTCTATAAGATGTGGAAAACCGATTTTTTTATAATAAAGCTATATAACACAGTATTACAGTATTCACAAGTGGTTAAATTGTATTTCAGTGGGAAAAGCGTAATAACAACGTAACAAAAATTATTGATTGAATTTATATATTTCTAAGGCATGGAATTCGCCGTTACTAACAATAAGAGCTAGATTATTTTGAATTTTGAACAAGTGCAGTAATAACGAAAAGAATTCCCCAGAAACTGATAATGTGTAATATAGAAAATATAAAATATCACTAGAGCTAATCGATACATTTTCTGGCGATTTTGAATTTATCATGGATCATGGATCATGTCCTTCCTAATGATAGTAATTACAATAATTCTTTCTTTAGATTTTCAATTTAGTTGTAGCTTGGAGGTATATTAGCAAACAAATTACTGAAGCTAAGCGTATGATGCATATAATTAATAACAAGTGGGGCAAAAATACCGCTACCATTTTTGATGTCATGTCATGTCCAATATTTTACTACAAAGACATGATTTGGATTTTCTTGTGTCTGAAATGGAAGAGCAAGTGCTCGAGGACATGTGGTTTCAGCAAGATGGACAATCAAGACATCACGGAGTTGAAGCCTCAGATGTTGCAGGATGTCATGAAAAATGCTTTAAAAAGAGCCCAAAGTTGCATAGAGAATCGCGGTCACCATTTAGTCGATATATTTTTTCAATCACAACGAAAAAAAATATAAAGACCAAATAAACTTTTTATGAAAATCAAAATTACTTATCTTTTCTTTGAGCAAAGCGGTAGGCAATCAAAATGGTAGCGGTTGTATATGTTATATATCTCAAAACAATACCGTGTGTTTATATAAGACTGCATGTGATGAATAAGGTGTCACATAGGAGTTTGGTTTATATTAGAATAGGATTTAGCCTCTTATTTTCATTAAATAAAATAGTTTGAAGGTAAAATAAAAATCTCTGTTATTTTAAGCACTTCACATATCAGACTGCACATCTCTTTAGCATTCAATTCGTTAACTTAATCGGAATCAAGTTCAATCAGGAATATAAAACAGATTGACGTTAAATTGGCGTTAAATCTTTCCGCAGTTACTGTTATTGCGTTAATCAGTTAGCTAAGTAGAATTCGGCCAAAGTTATGAAGCTGTAAGTCCACAAAAATGGATTGAAGGAGAACAAAGATTGTTAATTTCTTTGAATATCTGTGGATTCCCGGCAAAAACGTCGCGTTTAGTCAGACCACTAAAGGCGGTCTGAAATTAATGTGACCCCACATAGTCTACTGGAATTTGGAAATAAGTTTGCAGTTCAGGTTGTACGGTCATCAAAGGGAAAAATTGAGAAACCATTTCAAACAGGGTACGCCATGGACACAAGAACAAGGAGCCACACGGTAACCTCGAAATCATATGGATATACGAAGTGATCCAAGATTTCTCCTTAGAACAGGAAAGAAAATTGGTAAATCTTAGCAACGTGGAAGCAACACAGCTACTGGACAACACACAGAATATCAGAATATTGAAACGAACCGCCATTTTAGAGAATATCTATTGTAATTCTATATCATTCGGTTGGAATACATTAGCTAAATGTTTTGCGAATAATTCAGCTTTTTGTTTGTTGCGGCGAACCCACTCATTTTGATTATTTTTAATAGGCGGTAGTCTAATAATTGGTCTTTTGAATCTCCAAGTTGCTTCCATAGCGAGTAACCTTTATCTGCTTCAAGGGGGTAATTTACTTCATATTCTGATTTCTCTCTTGATGTCGGGGTAGCTTCAATTGCAGCAGACCAAATTTGTTCAATTATATTTCGGATTTGCATCTCAAAATCGCCTATAGTTTCGAGTCTTACGTTTAAACTGATTTGTTCCTACTTTATAAGTCTAAACGTGCTCCAGTTAGTACATTTGTTAGTAAGATTAGGTTTCTTTGTTTTTTTTTCAGAATTATCGCGTCTAGTGTTAACAATACTGGAGCGTGATCAGATGACGAAACTCTCGATTTGTATTTGATTTGATAAGATGCCTTTCGAAATGTAAAAGTCCAGTAGGTCTGGTACTTAGGTTCGCGCTCTGAATGATAGTTAGCTAATGTATGATGTAATTAAACGAGCTTATGTGCATAAATAGTATAAAAATACTATATTCAAAAACTTGCCATTAATTTTTAATATTATTATTAGAACAGTCACTATATTGACAGTGTCATTTAACGCTGTCAATATATTATGTAATAGACACTACCATATGTGTAAATCAGTTAACGTACCAGCGATTTTTCTATATCAGTACTGGTCATCATAAAATATTAAAAATGTCTTCTGAATTTAAAAATGTCTTGTAAAAAATTATTAAAACAATACAGTGATTGGAGAAAAACCACTATTACGTCACCACTAATACCATAATATAGTATTTTATGATAATTACCGATCGAAGACTATAAGTTAAATTTAATAACTACACGCCCATAAATTATAAAATAATGTTTCAGAACTGCTGCAGAAAGATTCCTGGGCCCCGTAAAATCATCGGTGTGAACACATAAAATGGGCACTTGGAAGACATAACGTTCATTCACTATTTAATTAACAATTTACAGTTATCTAATTAAGTATGTAAAAAATTACATTTTAATTTGAAATTTATAGAACAATTAAAAATCACATTGAGATATTCTTAACAAATTCTTAATATAGGAAAAAAATTGGATATTAATTAAAATACCTTATAAATCTTAAATAATTAAAAGAAATTAACAATCAGTATTATAACATGTTATTAGGTCTAAAATGTTTGTATGTGAAGTTTCATGAGAATATTTTTTACTTTCTTTTTTTTTTTATAAAAATAGAAAACAAAATGAAAAAAATCGATAGTAAAAATAATGTTTTAGGTTTACATATTATTTATTTGAACTTGAATAAAAATATCTTTTCAAATGTATATAAAATTAAATTCATGTATTAAAATATTTCCTTGTTTTTCCAAGTATTTAAAAAAATTAAATCAGCATAAATTCCTATTAATAGTAGCAACAAGATATAATTCTAAATACATTTAAATTTATAATTTCAATAAAACATTTGAATTTAACGTAAAAGAAAAACTTGAATCATTATAGAATCTCTGTTGACTGATACTTTTTATACAATCCGGCAATACCCTTTTACGCTTTCTCGCTAGCGTTCTCGATCGAGGAAGGCAGCTCTTGGCCCATCGCCTCGTCGTTTATGTTCTCCTGGTGTACATTTCGCGTAATTTCGCGGTGTTTTGTAGGTGGAGCTGGGCGTCCAGCGTCGTCAGTCTCGCCTAGATGCCGCTTCGCGGACCACTGACTTGTTTGTGGCGCACCCTCCCTACTATGTTTAAGATTGTTTAGCGAACTACGTTTGTTTACTTACCAAACCTTTTTTGGCAATCGAATGAATTAATTGGGTGTTTGTTCATTGTTACAATTATATCGGAACCTTTCAAACAATAATATATTGTTTATTATGGGATGACCTAGATTGGATATAGGATTAAAGATAATTTAGAAATGAAAAAATGTTCGAAAAAAATATATATATATGGTCTTGTGTCGGGTCCCGTTATAGGGATAAACCCGGAGCACTCGTGGAAGATCAAATCTAATTTTTCTTTGCCAATTATTTGTTTTTTATATACATCTATCTACTGGCAACTAATATTTCTTTAAGGCCCTAAAAGTTAAGGTTTCAAACTCAAGCTTGAACTTCTTTTCTATTGTGTTGAAACTTGTATTGGTGGGGATGTACTCGCTCTGGTACATTCTTTATGTGTTTAAGACTTTCAGTTCTGTTTTCACGTGTATTGTCCTAATTACATTAACTGAACTGGATTAACTCCCAGTAAGTCTACTGTTGTGTCTGTCTATCTAGTAAATTGTGATATTTTGGCGTTCTTATATATTCTCTCCCTTCATATATTTTCGCTAACCGTAAGTACACTTTATGAACGTCCTCGATTCTAATACATTATGGAGCGTTGACACTAATCACACCAAATGAGTTTATTCTATCATTTGAGCTTATTCTAATTTGTATCATATTGATAGTGTTCTTTGATTATCGTTCACCATTCTTTTATTCATTACACAAGTTTTAATATTTCTTTATATAATAAATAAAGACTTTGGTTTCCAGAAATAGCTCTAATTGTCATCCAACTACCTTATTCTTTTGAGCCTAATATAAGTGCTGTTTAACCACAGTAGTTAACCAACAACAAGCATGATACCGCGTAGAGAAAAAGAAACAATTTCTTATCCTAAAGACAAATATTTGATAGTTTTTTAGATATGATCTAACTTTAAATTTATTTGGTGTTGTATATGAACAACAACTATACAAATTAATATGTTAATTATAGGTTATCTCTATCTGAAGAAATGCCATTAAGGTGGAGGTATATTTTATAGATTAAACTTATTACAGCAGTATTCTTCCAAACAACAAAAAATGATTTCCGAAAATGCAATTTTAAGCGCTCCATGATTAGCCTCTATATACATTGAATAATAACCAGGCCTATAAATTAAATTTAGGCATTTATAGCAGATGGTGTTACTGGGGGTTAAATCGCATCGAGTACATTTATAACATTTGTTCATCTTGAAGCCTCACTAACAAGCTTCACTTTTCAGATCATCAGACGCATCATTTCGTCGAAGTGTGAATAAAAATATTTTTTCAGTGCGTTGGAAATGTCTTAATTTGTACCGAGTAAATCACATTTGCGGAAAGTTGCACTATTTTGATTCAATTTGAAGAAAGGGGCGACCGAAGGTCAATGAACGCCGTGTAAAGTTTATGGCAATTATTTCATTACTCAAGGCATTACTGTAATGATAATCCATGTAAATTACAAAAAAAAATGTGCAGAATTGTTAATAGTAACAGAAGAAACCAATTCCGGTCGTTTGAAGAACATGGAAATTATCCAGAAGTTTGAATATTTTATGCGTATAAACTGAAGCTAAGAGACATTGAAAGGCGTTAGTGTGAAATGCAAACGAAAAAAAAAAGCATGAGAACTACCTAGTCATGTATCAATATCAACAGTAAAACCGAATATCCATAGCTCCAAACTATTCCTCTGTATTTGGTGGGATTAGCTTGGTGTGGTATACAATAAGCTGCTAAAACCTAACGAACCTATTAACGAGGATCGCTATCGAATACAGATGATGCTTTTAAGCCGAGCGCTGTGCGAAAACGACCGGAATACGAGAAAAGACAGAACAATGTTTTTCTTCAACATAACAACGCTCGACAATTTGTTGCAAATCGATGAAAACATACTTGGAAACATTAAAATAGTGCTACTCCACTTGCCATATTCTCCAAGATTTACTCCTTCTGATTTTTACTGGTTTTCATCACTTCTTATAAAGATACCAAAACATAGCTCGATTCGTCGATAACCTCAAGATGGAATCCGTAAATTTCCTGAAATATGGGAAAAAGTAACTCTCAATGAAATTGTACAAAAATGTTGCACCAATATGTCACAACTAAGTTTCAAATCAAAAACATGCTTTAAAACTAATTTATAGACCTAATAATTAAATGAAATAGATGTTATTTTATGTAGAAAATTGTTAAAATGATCGAATTTGCAATTATATCAAGTTGTCCAACATTCATTGTTCTCATTTTTTTGCAATAAATTATCGCTCACAAATTACCGTAAAGTTATTTTTTACAATTAACAATTGTTAATAATAAATTATATCGAAATTATCAAATTTTAACCATTCGATTTCAAGAACAGATAATGACAATTTCAATCTTCGTTTAGTACTCCGCTTTATATATTGGCAAAAGCAACAATGTCCATACTCATATTATATTCGAGAGCATTCACATTATTAATGGACCTCCCAGAAATCAAATTTAAACCGCTAACGAGAACCCGCCATCAATTATTTTTATATGATGCCCAATGATCGGCAAAAAAATCACGTGAAATTTAATGAATTGATCAAAACACTGCCCGAAATATGATTTACGAGAATATACCAATTCGATTATCCTTGAGTGTATCAACGGCGTAGCTATAATATATTTAGGGAAATAATATACTATAAAATGTATGATGGTCGAAAACAAGCAAGGAAAACAAAGGAAAAGGCTAGCAAAATACATATCTACGATAGCTAGATGATTAAAGTATCTCTACAATTTATATATAAAAATGAATTACTGTTAGTTTCGCTAAAACGGCAGAAGGAAGACCTAGGAAGGTTACATGGTGAGAAAATAAGGAATAATTGCCAAGACGATAGTTAAAAAAAACAATTTTGTTTTCCCATACCAAGCGTCGCTGTCACTATCATCAATAGTTTCACTGTCACAAAGGATCGATATTTAACAGGTTAATTGAAAAGTCCCCGGCCTACCATAATAAAACAAATTTTTTTGACAAAATTAGTTTTTTTATTCAACATAATTCCCTTCAAGGGTTATACATTGATTATAGCGACCCTCCAACTTTTCGATACCATTTTTGTAGTACGGTTTGTCCTTTGCTTCAAAATACGCCTCAGTTTCAGCGATCACCTATTCATTCGACAAAAATGTAGGCGATCTACTTACAACAATATTGACCACTGTGGTAACATACGCAGATGACACAGCAATCTTAGCATCTCATGCAGATCCAGCCACAGGATCAATGAATTTACAAACACACCTAAATTAAGTACAAATCTGCCTTAAAAAGGTGGCGTATAAAAGCCAACGAAACAAAAGCCTATTGCATAACTTTACGCTCGGTAGAAAACCATGTACACCAGTCTATGTCAAATTATTGATATTTGACATATTATATTGATGATTGACAATCGTCAACTCCCGCAAGCAGAGGATGCTAAATATTTAGGGATGCACATAGATCGACGCCTAACTTGGAAGAAACACATACTCGCCAAACCGAAATAACTTGGACTTAAACTCTACCAAATGTACTGGCTTATCGGTCGCAAATCCAAGTTATCATTAGATAGCAAGATATTATTCCATAAATCTATACTCAAGCCTATTTGGTCATATAGAATCCAACTATGGTGAACCGCTAGCAAGTCTAACATATCCATCAGGCAACGGTTCCAAAATAAAGTCTTGCGTGCCATTGTCGATGCTTCGTACGATGTTTCAAATGAAGGATATACAACGCGATATTCCTCTAAAACCGATAAGTGTAAATCAACGTGTTTGTGTGAAGTACTTCGAAAGAGTATCGGTACATCCCAATGTACCCGCTAATCAGCTAAATATGTGAAGAGACAGTAAAGTGGGTAGATTAAAACGTCTAACGCCATCCGATCTGATTATTGGACATATAGAAAATTTTGAATAAGCTTTGGAATAAGACTAATTAACTAAAATTGTATTTTATACAGGAGATCACATATTGAAATGATTTTCTGCATCCTATGTATATATAATATAAGCAGAACAAATAATTATTGCCCTCTGGGCAGATTGTGGAACTACTAGGGGTAATAAAAAAATCTACGATCCGGAAATAGATTATGATGACAACAAATCAGTTACATTTGGACAAATGACAATCATTTGTCAATAATATAAGTTATAAAAATATATTGGTGAATCTAGTTGGTTATTTTATGCCGGTGGAAAAGTAAAATTGTCACAGTTTGTCCCATCACCAAATACATTACGTTCATTAATTAGTTTCTTGTATGAAAAATGATTCTAACCAGCCTTTGGCCTGAATTCCCAAATATAAAAGTTGTTTCGTAATGATCGTTGTTTAGTACAACGCATATTGATTGTACAGAACAATTTTATGCCCACTTTGAAGGCATTGTGTCGGAAAAGTTTTTTAGAAACATTCAAAATTGTATCAGAAAAAGCTCAACAAAATCAAATAATTGAAGATTCAAAGACAAATTGATTACGTACTAGAAGCACTGTTGCCACTACCATATGGATTCTTACAAATTTATATTATGGACAGTACGGATTCAGATATTGATAGGCGTTATGTTCACAATTGTGAAGCGTGAAATGAAGCGAACTATTGTTCAAGTACGTTTCTTCATCAGAAATGCGATTTAATCCAAATATTCAAAATAGCATTGGATCCCATGCCATCATACAGCTATAATATTGTCACAAAACCCGACAATACACCTGGTGATTACACAAGTGGCTATTATTATTGTCGGAGAACATTTGTAACATAAATGTAGGTAATACTAATCTCAAGAGGTCATTTAGAATTAGATTTTACCATAAAATTTCAATTATGTCCTTAAATTATTTCATTATAAATATTAAAATGACATTGAATTTTTTGTGATACGGTTGATACTGAATATACTATTTGTGAAACATTGCGAAACATAACTTATTGTTGTTCCTTGAACTCGATTCACAGTCGATCGCTTTTAGTTATGGGATTAGGGAGTGTCGGAGACATCTTATGTGATACGAATATAATTATGATGTTGTGTTTCTTTGGTACCCTGCCAATACGATATAATGTCTCTTGAAGAAACATGAGAAGTACTTGAAAAACTTTTTGGGTCTTATCTCCTTCTGTATCGCTTTTAACAGTAGGTGAACACTAAGTCTTACTGTCCATTTTAAGGATCCTTTTATTTGTCTCTCAAGCTGCATCAATTTTAAGGAAAGTCTAAGGAGTTAAGCTTAGGACATGATGAATTAAAGAATTCAGGATGGGTAATCTTTTAATGGACGATGGTGTGACGTTTGAAATTATCTGTATATGTCATGTATTAGAGCCCATTTATTGACTAAAACTAGGCAACGTTTCACCATCGTTACAGATTGCATCTTCAGACGGAGACTCTCATTTAAAGTTACGCTAAGTAATAAATCGACATGAACTCTGTTATTCTCATGGTTAATAGTTTCGCAGCATTTTTATTTATGGAGATTTTTTTTGTATTGGTGAATCTCAAAACCCCATTGATTATTTCTCGATGTTATCTTCCTTAAAATAAATTTTTCAGGTGGCCAAGGTCTCTGCTTGAAGGTCATTCAGTGTTCAGCCAGAGCTGACTGCACCTTTTGCCCATATTCACCCACACCGTGATCTTGTTCGTGTAATTACCAACCTCCCAGTTTGCATCCCATATGTATATTTTCACTTTGTATACATAATTTAAATCTAGAGTAACTATATTTAGTAGTTTAGGGTAAATGATGTGGCTCGGTGAATGGTGGTAAAACGAAAGGAGACAGTGGTGTTTACATTATGTGACCGTTATTTATATAAAATATTATATATAAAAAAATTATTATATAAAAAAATGTGAAAAATACAATTAGATTAAACGGAGACGGGGCTTGTGCAATCGATGGCGGCACGTCTAAACCAAACGATGGTTGAGCATTGAATGAATGGAAATACCCTTCAATAACATCCCAGATAAACGTCTCGGGGTTGCCAGCTATTCGTTATCGGGCTCTAGTTGGCACTACTGGCACCCCGCCCATGCTCAACATCTGGGATTATATTTCTGGGTATTTTGTAGATCGTTATTCCACGATGTAAAATTCGACATGCCTCAAGGTCGCTACAGTAGCGATGTTGAAGTAGTACTTTAACTATTTTTTGTATTCTTATATTTTAAGTATTCTTACACTTAAATTATTACTCACACAATAAATTGTTTAAATAGATTGTTTACTGTATATAAATACTATTTTAATTAAATTACCATTTTAATGTTTTGTTGGGTTATAATTGCATATTTTTAATCAATCAATTCACATATAAATTAAACTTAAAGGTTATGTTAGTTAATATTTTTAGAAACTGTTAATTTATATAAAAAAATAGTAGGTAATTTAAAAGAATTAAGCAACAGAACAAATTGTATTAATAGCAAATCCATAAAATTCGACTTTCAAATTAAAATAAAAATTAACTACGCCTATGTCCTTGAAGTTTAATAAACTGTCTATATAAACGCAAGTGATTCAAGCATCAACAGTATCGAATAGATTTATTGATGTTCTCGTTAAGTTGCAACTAAATTTTCTTCTGATTATTCTGAAACAATAATTAGAGTATTATTTTCGACCTGTTGTTGAGTTGAGTTCCGTTGTTGAGATTTGGAGTCAATCATTTCTGTATTTGTAAAAATATTTCTGTTTGCATTTTATATTTAGAAGAACCAAAATACAAGTATAGAAGCAGTTACAGAAATCTTCAGCAGCTTTTTTTTCATTCTTTAGTTTTCTTTTTACGAACTACCGTTATCTAGACTGGACCTACTGCTTCAAGCATACTTTGTAAGCATTTCTACTCTCGCCTATATACAACAATAGGACAATAGGAACACAGCAATAGAAAGAGACGTTCTCGTTAGCTAATAGAATTATAATATTTCATGGAGAAACTAGGTTTGCGATAGTCTAAACAAAAGTTATAGTAGTAAAATTCTTCCAGAATTGTTTCAGATGAAATATATTGTAATATGTATCACGAAAAAGTCATGTTTCATGATGACATTATAGTTTTACTTTATTTTTCGATTAATTAACGAAATTTAATTGATTTACAGATTAACAAACGTAGACTGAAAATCGCTAGAATTTTTAAGAAAATTTTAGGGAATTCTATACCAAATTTAATAAATTTGATGAATATGATATCCAGTGGGCATAGAACAGCATAATAAAGTGTTCTTGCTGAGAAAGTGATTTAAAAAAGGAAAAGAAAATTTCTGTAAATATTCAGAATTAATGTTAAATTGTTTCATCTCAACTTTCGTAAGTAACTGTACAAAGCACGAACCAAACTTGCGTTTACTAAATACATCCAATATATAATTATTCAATAATATCCGACAATGTAAAATATAAAACGGACAAAGAATTATGCAAAAATGCATATAAGAACTGTTGATTGTGTTTTTCAACTTTTTAACACTTGAAGAAACATTTAACATTAAAAGAAACCAAAACAAACAACACAAGTTAATGATGACGACTAATCAACGGAGGGTAAGAGGGTATATATAGGGTATCTATAATAGTATATCTATCTTCGCAGCAGATACAATAGATCAAATCATAAAAAGTAACAGGTCAATTGTAAAGTCCCCGACCTACCATAGTAAAACACATTTTTTTGGCAAAATTAGTTTTTTTTTTATTCAACATAATTCCCTTCAAGGTTGATATACTGATTATAGCGACACTACAATTTTTCGTTACCATTTTTGTAGTATGATTTGTTCTTTGCTTCAAAATAGGCCTCAGTTTCGGCGATCACCTGAGTGAGATCTGAGAATAGGAAATAGTCTCTGGGGACCAGATCTGAAGAATACGGTGGATGAGGAAGCAACTCGAAGCCCAATTAATGGATTTTTGCGATCGTACAGACGCCATAACGCCAGCCGACTGCTGTTGCGTTTTCCCACGCTTTGGAGCGGGTTCATCGTGTGCAGTCTATTCGGATGACTGGCGATTGGACTTCGGAGTGATGGAAATGATGGAGCCATGTCATCTATTGTGACATATTGATGCAAAAACTCGGGTTTATTACGCACGATCATCTTCAAACACTGCACCGATCAACAACTCGTCATTGTTTTTGGTCAAAACTGAGCTCGCGCGGTACCCACTTTACACAGACCTTTCTCATATCCAAATATTCGTGAATGATATGATTTACACGTTCAGTTGATATCTTTAGAGTGTTTGCATTTTCATTCAATTTCAATTTACGATCATTCAAAATCATTTTGTGCATTTTTTAAAATATTTTCATCGGTAACAATCTCTTAACTGCGTTCATCGTCTTCGGTGCTCATTTTACCACGTCTAAACTTAGCATACCAATCCTTGATGGTTGATTTTCCTGGGACAGTGTCCGGAAACTCGGCATCAAGCCAAGTGTTTGCTTCAACTGTATATAAAAACCCTTCAAAAAATATGATTTTATCAACACGCGAAATTCCTTTTTATCAATTTTCTTTACAATAACAAAAGTTGCTTTATTCAAAATGCTATAATTCACAAACTAATGATCCGACAGCTGTCAAGTTTATACCCGCATCTTCTGAAGGCTAGGGCTAACTAAAAAACATATGGATTTAATTCTAGTAGCGCCATCTGTGTGTCATACCGGGGACATTTCAATTCACCTGTTATATGCGGTTATTGGTACTGTTTTACAAAGTAAATGTTATTCACGTAATAAATCTAATTCTCGAAATACGATTGCAGTCGATCAGTAGTTGCAATTAATTCGTAATATTATTTTATATTTATTCTGTGGCAAAGTAACACCTATGTTATGCTAAGTAGTCATGATCATTTCGTTCATTTCAGTACATTTTTTTGAAAATACATACTGATGTATTTATCTCATAATCGCCTTGCTTATATACTGACATTATATATTGTACAGCAGAATAATAGTTTTATACCGATACTTTGATTTTGAGTCTCGACAAGATGTGGCGTGGATGCCATACGTTCCGACAATGGAATAAAATCACTCAATATCACCAAAAATGTGTCACGTAAAAAATTATAAAGATTATTATTATTAAAGATTATATTGAATAATTAAATAGGTTTCAAAACAAAAGTTATACTGTTCTAGTAGAACGAAAAAAAGAATAGAACTTCTTATTAGTTCTTACATTACTTATTAGTCTTCATTAAAAAAAGTTCTTCGATTAATTACCGATGTTTAACGCTATGTAACCAAAGAAGAACTACGTGATAACGTCGAAATCGAATGAATTTACGAAGCTTTCCAAGATTTGGTCTTAAGGGAAGAAGCAAGTTTGCTATATTACAGAAACATAGAAGCAATATAACTACAGGCAGGAAATCATAACATTGAGGCAAACCAACCAATTTAAACCAAATTGATGAATATATTATTAACTTTAGCTTAGGTAGTCTAATTCAATATTAATTTGGAATATACATACTCATTTATTTATTCTATAATAGGGCTGCTAGTATATTGATCATGCACAATAGATCAATAGTAATAAACTAATTTTACAAATTAAGATTGTACTAAGCATGTCTAACAAAAGATGTAGATAGAAATCTATATAATATATATATATATATATATATATATATATATATATATATATATATATATATATATATATACTGTTATAGTTAATATTTTTATATAGTTTATTGTTATATAATGACTTAATTTAAGTGCTATTAATACCAGTTATAATTAAAGTAACCTGTATACATCAACCTGTTTTCATGGTAAGGCCGAAGATCGAACCACATTTCACTCCAGCGCTTTCTCAATCCAATAATAGCTGCTGACAAAAACATCAATTTCATATTTTAATTGCGGCATTTGCATTTCACATTGCATACAAATCAGTTTTAAAATATCCTTGTTTTTGGTCTAATATTACATAAAAAACAAAATACTAATACTGAATAATTGTATTGATGATAATTTGCTATTATAGCAATTATCATCAAAGTTTAGATAAATATGTGACCATAGCATGAGTGTTAAAGAATGATGTAAATTGACATTTTCATTTTATTTTCTAACTGAAATATAAGTGCTTTTATTTTTTGGCTTTGAAAAGGAATTTATTAGGAATAGTTGGTCCAATATACTAATTATATTTAATGTTTTATGCAATATATTATGATATTCCATTATTTTCTACTACTACATTTTCTACGATAACGTGTCGTAAGAGTGATATATTCCAAAATTTAGAAACCTGGGGCTAGCCAAGCTCTGTTCCAACGATCTGAATATGCATTAAGCAGAAAGCGCTATATCTGGTGACTGTGCTGGGATGTCAATCAATTCGCTCAGTTGGCGTAGGTAGACATATGCAGTAACAGCTTTATTCGGTTTTAGTAACTCGTAATACACTATATCTTGCTGACCCAACTTAGCATAACAAAACTCTATGGCCATACATATTCTGGTTTATTGTCGGGGTATCTAATTACCTAAAATTAATTCATGTAGAAATTCCCTTTCGAAGAGTTTGTTTCTTTTGTTAAAGTAAATATTTCTTCTTTAGTTAAAAGAAGAAATCTGGGTTAAGTACAATAATGAATAGTTTCCAGGGACTTTCGAGTTATGTAGTTGTCAGATATATATAAGAAACCACGTGGTTGTTTGTTGTATATAGATCAATTCAATGTTATGTGCCAAGTTTCATGTTCGAAAAGAAAATAGATATTCTTCTTTTCAGGTTATTAGTTTTGAGATTAAATAGTTAGAAAATAAATAGAAATGGATTTAATTAAACACATTAAAGCGCTAAACAGTGAAACGGAATAGTCGATGTGGAAGCGTAAAATTCGAGATATGCTGGATTACCGCGAGGGAGCTTTAGATGCAATCGACGGCAAATTGGCGAAACCGAGTGTGTTGGCGGCAGACGCTGATCAATGGTGAAGAATCATAAAGTGCAATCGAATTTGTATAGAAAAGCTAACAGTATGTTGCGTTATGTCTATGGTACACCATAGACTTGGCATATGGTTACAAGTGCAGTAACAAAGAATGTATATCAAAAAATTTTGGACAAACATACGGCTTATGAAGTGTGGGAGGCATTAAAGCAAAATTTCGAAGTATCGTCCAAGGATCAGTTATTTAAGATATGTACCAACTTTTCTGCGTTTCGTTGAATTCAAGAAGAAAATATCGCAACACACATTGTAAAATTGACAGGTATGTGGAATAAATTAAATAATGGACCTAAAGCCGAAAACGAAAATGAATTACCTGATGTAATGTTAGTATGCAAAGTTCTGCATATTTTACCAGCAAACTTTGAAAGTTTCAAATCAAGTTGGATGTGAATTAATAACGTTGAAGGATGGTATGTACTGAATATTTTCAAAAATATGTTTACTGTTCTAGCTGCTCATGGCCGAAATAAAGATAACAAGTTTTGGCCAACGCCAATATCCTGTTCTATAAAGAATCATAGTCAGTTGAAGTTATGTGGTTTTCATGTAGTAAATGGTACTCTGTATAGAGCAGCCATTAAACCATTATTACCTGAACATCAAGTTGATGTATGTTCTGTTGTCGTGGGTAAATATGATCTGCTAGAATTCTATCATGAGAGATGGGGTCACCAAGATAAACATCATGTGATAGCGAAGCTCAAGAAGGATTTTTGTATAAATTTTAAGATAGATGAAGCAGAAATCTGTGAACCAAGTACATATGGAAAGGCAGATCTTTCACTATTTGGTACAAGCGAGATGTCAAAAACTACAATATTAACAGATATGTGTGGACTTTGTTTTGTTTAAAGATAATTATACAAAATTTAGGTATTGTTATTTTATAGCACAAAAGTCAGAGGTAATTGGAGCGCTGAAGGGCTTTCTAAGGCACACAAAGACATTGGGACATTCAGTAAAAGAGATGCTGAGTGATAATGGCAAGGAGTTTGACAATGGAGAGGTTAGATCTATCTTACGCAAAAAGGAATTACACAAAGGTTAAAAAGTTATGAATTACACACGGCACCTTACACTCCTGGGCAGAATGAAGTTTGTGAGCGAGACAATAGAACTGTAGTCGAAATAGCCAGTACCTTGAAATTTCAAATCCAGAAGTGGCCTATCCAGCAGGATTAGGAGCTGAGTTAGTTAACACCACGGTATATATACAGAACGGGAAAATCATCTGTAGATGGTATTCGTTCGTAGTTCTTACGTATTATGGAATGGAAAGAAGCCGCGACCAAACATCTAAGGATCATTGGTTCAGGAAAGAAACCCCGTGGTTGTTGTTTGTTGTTGTATAAAGATCAATTCATTACTTCGTTTATATTGAGTCTTCAGTTATTTAGATAGGTGTATTAAATAAAACTAATCTCAGTATATCAATTAATAACCGCAAAATTAACACAACTCAATCTTTTCCAGTGTGTAAAATTTGTTTGAGAATTTGAGCTTGCTTTTTGTCCAATAAGTATTGCCATTCGTTCTCTAAGAACTCTTTTAGCCCTCCAGGTTGTCCTTTGTCAATAATATCAACTTTACCTTTTAAACATCTGAAAGCATAACCGGCAATTTGGGTGTAGATTCTATTTGTTTATTTGGAGCTTTTAATGATTAGAGCATATACACGTTGAATAACCAAATATATATTTATTTAAAAACTGTTATTTTATATATTTATAGTGCGTTATTTAATATTTATAATTAACAATTTTATACCACAGTAAAGCATCTCACCAAACTATCTCTGCGAATGAGTCTGAATGAGCGAGAACTGAAGTCGAATCCAAAAAGTACGTTCGAAATTATTTCGAGAATTACATAATTCGTTAGTATAAATATCTGAATTATTTTTGAAGAGTCCTACTTTGAAGTTAACATAATAAATTAACAAAGCAAAAAATTAATTGCAAGTAATAAATATTTAGTATATATTGATCAATTCTGTCAAGTTTATATTATTTTTTCACTAGTGATTAGGCTGTGGTCAAAACTCGGCCACAATTTGTAAAGCTAATAATATTTTTCTCATAATTAAGACTAAAAAGAATTACTTGAAATGATATGTCAATATTACTAAACCTTGTTTTAGCAACATTTTCACTTCAATTCATGTTCAAATCAAACACTCACTATCCTATTTTAAATGGCATTTAATTAAAACTAATTTCCATTCAGTTATAATAATCAACAAAATGTTAATAAGTTTAAATTCCTACATCACTGAACCTTATAATACATTTATGTTATAACCATAAACATAAAAATAATCATGAAAACAATTAGGAACTTTATTTTTTAATATATAGAAGTTTTGCTAACTAATGTATTTATAATCATTAAATAAACTATTGACAACAATCTCAAAACTATATCTCTCTTGTTTCTAAAAAGAATCTAATAATCACGATAAAAAATAAGTAAATAAAGCTGTATATACGCATGCGCCAAACTCTGATTATTCTCTGTTTCAGAATTAAATGGAGAGAATATGCGCATGCGTCAAATCCGGAGATGTTGTAGCAATGTATCCTTTTCTTAAGCAAGAACAATTTTTCTTACCTATTTAATTAAAAATATTAATATTATTAATCTGAAAAGGCTTCTTGCAAAAATCTAAATACCTTGTAAACAGATCACATACGCTTCTCGTTATTCTGGAATTTTTTAAAATCTATAATAGGTTAAAATTTTCGCATATATTGTGTTTTTCTTTCGCGGCTGAATATAGCTCCCAACAAAATGGACACATTCATTTTCGATCCCTTCAAATTATGAAAAATGTAACTTTATATGATCATGCTTTTCTTAGTAGTTAAATCATAAATACCATAACTCTATAATTGTTCGAACAATATGGGAATAACCACATGTAATACAAAATATTAAACACTGCTTAAAATTAGATAAAATGATTTAATAATATCTTAGGTAACTCACTTTCTGTGTTAATATGGTTTCAAACTCAAAACATAAGGACTTTGATTTAAAATTACCCTGCCGGCATTGTGCGGTACAGCCCTGTCAAATTTGCATCACAATCTAAAATTACAGGTGCGTAGTCGATTTTCCGCACAACAGAAACGGCGAATAATTAATAGGATACATTAAAAATCATCGTGGCCCAGTAGATTGACTACACTGCGCTGGCGCGCACGCCTCCAGTGTTAGAAATATTTGAATATTCTCAGTATTGCTTGGGACGTCATGAGTAGGACTGTGTCTTATCTATGACCAAACTTCTATTATCGGCATATTGTTAGTCTTCGAGGCGTAAAATATACTCTGTATTAGTTATTAAAATAAAGCATAATATTCATAAGTTTTATATTAAGCAATATATACCATACATATGTATATATAGTTAAAATGACTTAAAAAAAACAGTAAGAACATTAATTTACGAATCATTTACAGGAGGTAAAAAGAAAAATACAGCATAATACGAAATTTTTATATTATATTCATTTATATATCTGAAAATTTAATATTAATTTTATATTTATTATTTAATATTAATGAACCTTTACTATGAAATAAACTATTTATCAAATTACCACATAGTTGAATATACAATACTACAAATGTATTATATATAAATAAAATTTTATAAAAACTTTCTTGTATATACAGTCCTTTATACCTCTCACAGTAATAACAAATTAATTGCAATACAATAAAAGTTGCAATAGAAAATTTCCATATAAAGGCAAGGTATATATATATATATATATATATATATATATATATATATATATATATATATATATATATATATACCTTTCAACTATTTTCTTTTATTTCTGCTTAGGTCTGTTGTTCACTTCTTTATCAAAGATATTTAGGAAGATTACTTTTCTTTATCAACAAATCATACAGCTGTAGCAAGTACAATCCTTTTCTAAATAGCTACCTTTTCAGCATTAATGGTACGCAATATTTTCCTGCACTTCCTCAAAGCCTATCAACTGGACAATTAATTGAAATTACTTAAATATATAATTCCCTATTACCTTGTCAAAATTCAACTGTCGAATCTTATTCTGGAATTCATATTGGCTACTTCTATTTGCCTCAATATTGAGTCTTATAACATTCGTAACAAAAAAAAACTTTTATAGACAAACTCTAATTATTTTTTTGCCTGTAACCCTTCTTGACTTATCGTACCCTACCTAAACCCTACCCGTACCCAAACGTAAGATAATCACCATATCGATAGTTTTATGGAAAATACCAACTCCTTCTTGACTTCTTGTTTTCTAAATTCTTTAAGGAATACTTTTTTTTACTGCAAAGCCTTGCAAATTCTTAAAATATAGATTAGACTGTTTAACATCTATATTATGGATCCGACAAAGATGCTGCCGAAATTCAATCGAATTCCTTCTTGTTATCGGCTTTAGTTGTCCAGTAAGCTCATGGTGAAATCTTTCTTTCCCTTGCTACCAAGTATGTCATATTACAAACTTGACATATTAATTTATTTTCACTGCAAAATTTTAGTCACTTAATTAATTTATCCTATTTCTAACAACTGAAACTAAACCTATCTTTGACCCTCCATATTTGTAATCCTGTTAAAACGCTGAGGTGTTAAACTAAAAAGACTTCTTTTCAAGTAAAAAGGAACATCACAATATGACTTTAAAAATGCCATATCAAACGCTTTAATAGTTAAACAAATAAATACCCAACGTTTAATCAAAGCAATACGGTACATCGCCATTTCTTTTGAGAAACGCTTGGCTTGCAATACCATGCAGTGTAGCCAAAGCAAGGGCAAGACTATATATTGTATTAAATACTAAAAATACTACTCTATTTTTTTTAAAACAAAATATAAAAGTTAATATCAGAAAGTCTTGTTGAATGTGATATTTTTCTAAAATAATACATACATAAAGCAAATAGCTTATCTGTAAATTTGGCAACCTCGGCTTATAACATTTCGGCTTGCGGTGAGTAAATTGCGCCGGCGAATATACGAATAGTTCCGAAAATAGCCGAATCTCCGGACCACGATGCTTTTTAATATATACTATAATCAATTACCGTACTAGAGTTGGAACTGGCAGCGGGTCGGCAAGGTCCAATGAGTAGAGCCCGAAATGATTGTTCTTTAACATGATTAACATTAACATAACATTCTTTGAGTTTCCAGTGTCAAAAATAAAACAAAATATTAGTAATATTATGTATTTAAATAGATTAGAGTATATTTAAAAAGATATACAACATTTTTATAAAAAATAATTTTAAATTATAAAAAGAAAGAGTTACTTTGAAAATTTTCTATATTTATTTCATTTTGAGCAGAACACATATTGTCGCTCATCCATTCCTTTTATGGCAATCGCCAATCAAAAACACGAGAACTTACAAGGGCCGTATTTTATAACAATAAACACATCGTAACCAAACTTATCGCCAAGGCAGACCTACTTCAAGCAGACATTGGATCGGGATTTTATTGCAGTCTCGAGAAGGCCGCGGGCGATATTTCCTGGCAAATATCGCCCAGAACAGCAAAATTTTCAGTTTTTAATGGGTAATAGGGAATTTAAGATGGTTAAAATCAAGTAGCCTGTTTACGACTGTGACATATTTGAAGATCAAACCAACTTTAAAAATTTATTGTTTTCTTGTTAATGTTGGTGCGAATCTAACATCTAATAAATATAAAATTATGGGCACATATTCATTATTATATATATATTTTAACGTATACATATTTTACACATAAAGTATATTTTTTCATTTAATATTGCTATCCAGTATAGCACAGTATTATTTCATTAATGATATAATTTCATTTTCAATCTAAAGTATGAATATCCAACATGAGCTTTCTAAACTATGTAATATTTATGACCAATTGCTAAGTTAGTTGTTTTGAATATTTTTCCAAAACAAGAAAATAAAAACCATTTGTTTTCAACTCATTTCTATATATATGGTATGCTGAAAATTTGAGAAATTTTTAAATTACATTTTAAGTTAACTCATTCATCAAAGAAGCAGTTCGGTTTCCCAAGGACGGTTTTACACTTCCAACCTTGTTAACCTCAAATTAGCCTACAAGAACTTCGTTTTCGAATTTCGAAAAGGATTCTGTTTTTCGAAAATTAACCTTGAAAAATTGATTTAATTGTTTTCGATGACTTTAGCTCATCTCCCAGGTGACATACAATTATTATCGTGAAAGAGATATGAAAGCTTAAAGAGGACACAGACATCTACGTCACATTTCAGAATCTTTAGCATTTGCTGTAAACTTTTGGTATATATAAGTCCTAGTTCAGTTACAAGCATTGTTTCAAATTTGAGGTTTCATCCACTAGCAGTTCCAATTCCTCATCTTCAAACATTCGAGGTTGCCCATGGCAACTACAAATTGACTTTGGTGCTTTAAAACCATTTTTCTTCATATTGAAATCAGGACATAATATTACATAATCAATCGCCATTATAAACTCTACTTTTGAGAGATTATCTATCTGAGGCCCCGTTATTTACAAAATTACAAAAAGACCGTTTCTATAAAAATTTCTGAGATATCTAGACGAAATACTAAATACAGTGACCAAATCACCTTGAAAATATTACATAGTCCATATATCCGGAATATTTATACCATTAAGAGAGTTTTGCAGGCTGGAACAAATGGTAGAGGTATATATTGTGGAAGCATGAGAATGCCTCGCAACCAACCTTTCTCAATTTTTATAGAATCACTAGAGATAGTGTGGTTTGAAGTACTGGAAGATATTTCTAATGATAAATTTTAGTCATTATCTTAATTGCCTTCTTGAATCCCATTAGTTGTTGACATTATAGAGCAAAATGAAAAGGAAGTGTTCATAATCATTTCCAATCCACCAAGCATTGAGCATTATCATTTTTAGAATCAGAGCGGGCTTTTTAACTATTTGCGAAGCTTCTCCAGACTTCAGTCACGAGCTTTTTCCCATATTATTACCATACGTGCTTATGTATAAAAGGTTTATTATCTTACATATAAAATTCTCATGTCACAATGTTCGTTCCCATACTCCTCCGAAGCGGCTTGACCGATTCTTATGAAATTTTTTGTGCACATTCAGTATGTCTGAGAATCGGCTACTATCTATTTTTCAAACCCCTAAGTGATGAGCGGTGTCCACCCCAATTTTTTTTGGATATTTTTTAAATTTTTTGGATAATTTTTTTTATTTTGTGACATTAAAAAGATACATACAGCCGGCTTGGTGGCGCAGTGGTAAAAGCGATGAGACGGTCCTCCTACTGTTGCGATAGCCGCGGATTCGAATCCCGGCATGCTCGTAAATTTATGTTTCTGATTGTTTAAAATTGTTGAATATTCCAGGCAAGAGTGTAAAATCCGACAAGGAAAATGATCCCATTCACGCCAGTACCCAGGCTGGGTAAGACTGGATGTCTTCTGGAATAATTTCTAAATTTGGTCACTCGCCAGTCGGTAGGCTTAATGCTGAGGACCGTGGTTCGGAGCCCACGTTAAACTTTAGGACCAGTCCAGATAAACCCATAGTTGGTAAATGGAGACTTTAAAATATATAAAAAAAATACATTAACCCTAAACTTTCACTTTTCTATCACCAACCCCTGCTTTTTAATAGTCATTTAAATAATTTTATCATTTTTTATCCCGCTCGATGACATCAATTATTATCACTTGGTAAGTTATTTTGTAAATTTGCAATGACTATTAATAAATCCCAAAGCCAAACAATGTCTGTTTGTGGTTAGATTTGAGCACACCATGTTTTTCACACGGACAATTTGTACGTTGGATGCTTTCGAGTGTGTAAACCATCAAGTTTTGTTTGTATTAGCTAAAGACGGGCTAACCAAAAATTTTGTTCACGCTGTAATATTAAGAGATTAATATTATGTAATGAATTAATGATATAAATAATTGTGTATTACTTAAAATAAATTATAATAAATTTAAAAAAAAATGTTTGGTGTTTTTGTTATTTTTATATTCCCTCATCGTACCCAGCACCCCGTACCTTTTTCGCTCATATACCATATCCTTACACACTTCCAATAAGTTAGCTTTTTTTCTACACTAGAAATTCTCTAGAAATTATTTACATGACAAAACAACGTTCAGGGTCAGCTAGTGATCTATAAAAAAATAGTTTGGTTTCGTTTCCTTTCAAGAGTGATTCACAAAAGGATCCTAGATTGCAATGAATCACTATTAATTCATGTGAAACCCAAAAATTTAACTTCTTTTTGGTTTAAATTTTCCCTAAGGCGAGGTTTATCCTTAACATCGAAACTTCCGCAAGGAAAATGATCAAATCTTCATCTACTCTTCTTATCTACAATATCCTATGGACTGTTACATTTAAAATGCGCTATACTCTGACTTCATTGAATAAGTATTGCAAGAGATATGCGAAATTATTTTTCCCAGTCTAATCCATATCCAACTTCAACTGTGTCTAAATTTGAGTCCCCGTTTTGTTACACTTTTGTTATAACATACACTTAAAATAAATTATTAATAAAACTGATTTAAGTAGAATATGTAAACCTTTTGATAATTTAAGATTCTTACTACAGTACATACAATTTAATAGATACATTTTCTTTTTCAGATTCCGAGCATGTTTAAAGGTAGTCGGAACCAGTGATGCAAACTTAGTAGGCAAGTTATTTTTTAATGTAGTTCAAACCAAATGCTTCGTACTGAAGCCGAAAAGAAAATGCGTCAGGACTTCATGGTGGGGAGACTGCGAGAAACACAAAATGATCAAGCAAGCCATTCTAAAGGACAACAGGCCCTATTAACTTATTGGACGTCTAGGAAATAGTCTTTAACTTTAACGGGATCTAACATTATAATTCAATTTTGTAAAGTTACATTACTTAATTTTAATTATTTATTTCTCTTATATTTTAATATTTGTTTATATGTAAAAAATTAAAGTTGTTCATAGGGTTACAACTAGATTTCAGCAATAATATGAAGTGCGTATAATTATCTGCACTTTAACTTACCAAGAGTGTCAGAATAACATAATAAGAGTGATAATATTTAATTGTGCATATATATAGTTAATCATTACAGATTTATTATTGATTAACACATAATTTATAATGTGATTAACTAATTCAACATTTAACAATTCAGCAAAAAAAAAGTCTATTTAAAGTTATTTTTTACATACGTCATCTAAATTGGCCATCAACTCTGAGTTTTAGCTCAGTTTGGCTTTGACATACTACAAAATTCAAGTTTAATTAAAATAATGAAACAAAAATGTTATCAAACATATAGAGATTATTTTAACATTACAGTACATCTAATGTATGAATTGTCGAAGGGCTTAAAACTATAATTAAGAACACAGGTACAATAGTTTGTAGGTTAGAGTTGTTTTATTATATTTCCATTTAACACTTTTCCACGCCACTCATGAGGTAGAGTTCCAGGCGCGTTTTTTTATGTAGTGGTATCCCTCTGGAGGCCTATTTCACCTAATTAAGAACCTATATCACTGTATTTTTTATTTCTTCTGCTACTACCTATGTACACCATTGTTTGTAGAATTAATCACTGAGTTCTGCCTAATGCATTTACCATATCTAAAAAGCAGTTAGTGCTATTCATCTTCTCCTCATACATTCTAACCTAATGCTCATGTTTAATTCTGGATATTTCACCCCCTATAATGTCATTTTTTACAGTTATACTCTATTAATTATGTGCATACCTTTAGTTATTTCCATTCTCATCACTCTGTCTCAGGAATTTCCAGCATTTCACAGCATTATCACATATCCTGAAAGTTTCCTTTAGCACTGTAACTTTCTGAGCCACTGCGCAAGTCACTAAAACTGTTAATTTACAATCGGTCTAAAATATGTTCACGACTCTACTTGCAAATTTCAAAAAACACAATGAAACATTTCATTTATATTTGCCTAGTATCAATTTCATATAATTTAGTTTTTACCATAGTCTCTTCAAAACTTAATTCATGTTTTGAAAGTCATTCCTTCATTATAGCCTTTGTTGATGCTGTTGTTGGGATTTTTTTCACCAGTGTGCTATGATATGGTGCATTGCCCATAAGAATAATAACGGACGGTTACTCCAGTTTCTTTAACAATTGATTTTCAAAACACGAACATGTTATGGTTCATTTCTCCATGGTAGTCGCCCTTGGATTTGGAGGAAAGCACTAATTCTGCACCAGGAATAAACCATTCTTATTCCCTGCACGAATAACAATATATCTACAATTAATTATTAATAAAATATTATTACCAACAAAACCTAATCAAATGCTATTGTCACTTTTATCTTTTTCCACCAATTTTTATTGTCGTTACACTTTTTTTTGTTACTGCCTTGCCAAGACTGCTCCAATGAATAATTTTGAAATATTCTAGTTTCATCAATATACACAAAGTCAAATAACTTATCTTCCTTGATTTTATTGTACGCCTTTGAGGGTTATCTTTACATCATTTATATCCTTATGTCTATATCGATAAAATAGTTTGCCGAAATCTCGAATAGAGCCAATATCAATATGGTCAAGCTTCGTCACCAACTTCGTAGACGGGTTTTCTTGGTTGAATCTAACATATTGTTCTTTATTTTGTAAGCGATGTTAGTTACAGTACCCACACTAATATTCAGCGCAGCAGCAACACGCTAAAAATATTTTCAATAAAATTGCAGCAACTTATAACATAATATTTAATATCATCAATATTTACCACTCTAACGGAAATTAACGGCAAAAGGGCGCCTCCATTATCTCGTTCCTTTTCGATACAACTAACGTATTCGAAAGACGAAGTCAGTTTGTGACAATATCGATTGTTTTCGCCATTTTTAAACAAAGTAACATGATATATTAGGCAGTGATTTAAAATATGTCAAAATAACCAAAGCGCTAAAATAACGTTTGACGGTTTATAACCTGTAGTAATTCTAACTAATATTTTGAATAATTTTGCATGCGTTTGACAACTGGACGACTTTGACGCGCTAGTTCGGTTTCACGTTCGAAGTCATCAGACAGCATTATGTCTGTTTCTAACTAGAATAAAATGAGAAGGAAAATATTATCTGCTTCTAAAACGAATTTACCAATTGCGGTATTCAATACATTAAATATCTTGATATCTTAACGTATGTACAAAAATCTTTGAATAGACTATAACTAATAAACCATTTAAAGGAAAGCAAGCGACGATATTTTATTTATAAGTGTTCTGTGTTTGTATTTAAACTGTTTCAATTACAATCTAATTATTTGGGTTTAATAGAAATATGAGTTCACATATGTAATACTCGATACATTAAAAATAAAGAACTTACATAACTATATAAGCTTAAAATTGATTTTTTTAAATACCTTTAATATTGGGAGTACTAATTAATTCGGTCGTGAAATAACACATAATTTATTATTCAAAATATAATTTGTCACTATTTTTCGCATCATTCTTGCTGAATTATTTCCAATCTTTTTCATATGTTCCTGAAGTTAGTTGATGGCATCTTGTTTTATGAGAGGCGAAAACTTATTTGTACACCCAATAGTTCAATTATTCCTTGCAAAGTTACTCTAAAACCCCTTTCAATTTAAATTGTCGTTGAAATAAATCAAAAGTAAGTCAAAAGTAGCATTTTATAAATTTCTACATGTATATTATTGGTTCCTTAGTTATGAGAAATCATCATCAGAAAAGTCATCTTAAAAAGAAATTCAACAAATAACATTAATAATGGGACAATTATTAATTAACGATAATAGCAACCGTTACATAGAATAAGGATTATATCACTCTATGTATAGTATAATATTAGAGTCAGTAATAAAGTTAAGTGAACATTTGTGTATATGTTAGCTGAAGTTCGTTTAGTGCCAAATTAACCGATAATCTTGTAAAAACATTGTAAATTTATTTATATTTAATGTAATAAAAATATATTGTACATGTGTTTTTATATATCTTCCTACTTCATTCCTTCAACATTCAACATAAATACTTCAACCTCAACATAAATCCACTTTCAATGTAATATGGTGGGTAATTATGTAGCCTTTAATAATACATTAATTAATATCAGTATCATCAATTGAATATACATTATAGCAAATATTACAACATTAAATATTTTGCTGTATTACTCTTTTTTGTTATATTTTAGAACCAGATTTCGATCAACTAGGGTTGATCTTTATTAATCATGTAACCTCTCTAGGTGCTTGCAGGTTTTATGACTATTTTTTCACTACAAAAAAATCATTTATTGAGAAAAATTGATACAACATATTCTAAAACAAAACATATTTTTCATCATTACCCACAACTTTTTTCAGATTTCTGGCAACATGTCCAAGGAACCATGTCGGCTTGGGAACGATCCTATACGCTAGATTTTCGCACTTCTTCAGAACATTGAAACCGGTTAGCCAAAGCACGCTGCATCGATCTGAACAAATTATAATCTGAAGTCTATATGCAAGATGAATGTGCTGGATGCTGCAGAGTTTCTTATTTGAGATACAACAGTGTATTCTTAACAACTTCTGAAACATCTATCCAAGAATTTTCGTGCAAGAGAGTGACCTCGCGTCATCTATTTGCTATTTTAGTCTTTTTTTCGAATAGTTTGGAGCAGCAGTAGCAGTTTCAGTCAGTTTTAGCAGCTCCTGTTACACCACATTTTGCTGATCCCATCATAGGGATCAAGATTTTATAGCCATAAGTAATCCGCCTCGTGTCGTGTCAATGTAGATGGATTCTCTGGACCGACCAATGACTTTATGCGCTTTAAATTGTCCTAGTAAATCCCCTCTCCTTCGCCAGAGACAATACGCCACAGAAAAATCTTTCTTCTTGTTTATAAATCTAAATATTTCTTCTAAATATATCTGCTGATCTTCGGCAGCAGATTTCATGACATCGAACAACAAAAGTAATGAATATCGAAAATGTCATTTTAGGCAAATGAAAAAAAAAACTAAATGAAAACTGTTATAGAAAAATTTCGAAACCATTGAATTTAATAGTTAGATTAAGATACTTAACAAACACAGTCTTTTCAGTAAATATCAACTAGGCTTCGTCAAGGGTTTCTCCACTTTGGATCACTTAGTGGTATTTGAAAGCGATATAGTTGAAGGATTCAATAACAGGCAGCATACCACGGCAGTCTTTTTAGACATAGAAAAAGCATTTGACTCCATCAAGATATCCAAAATTCTAAGCAAATTACAATAATGGAAAAGAGGTGGTAATGCATATCAATTTGTTTCATCCTTCCTAAGGGATCGAACTTTCAGGGTTAGAGTCAATGGCAAGATATCGTTATCCTTTCCACAAATAAATGGTTTACCTCAAGGCTCCAGCATAAGTGAACCCTATTTTTAATTGCGTTTGACTTTCCTCTATTTTTAATTGCGTACCTGGGCAAATTAAAGCACGATTTTTCGCTGATGACATTGTCATTTATCATACTCACCAGGATCACAAAAGAAGTCAAGAAATTCTGCAAAAATGCCTCGATACTCTCCCTTCTTGGGCAAAAACAAATGGCCTTTGACTCTCACCTAATAAATCGAATTTCGTGTACTACTACTTGCACACGGAATTGTCCCCGAATGATAGCTCTGTCTATTGATGGTAATGACATAAACAAGAAACCTAAGCTTAATGTCTTGGGAAATATATTCGACCCACGTCTCAGCTGGCTTCCATACACCAAACATACAAAAAACAGATGTCTGACTGATATTAGCTTAATTCGATCCCTCGATATATATATATATATATATATATATATATATATATATATATATATATATATATATATATATATACATATATATATATATATATATATATATATATATACATATATATATATATATATATATATATATATATATATATATATATATATATATACTAGCTGACCCGACAGACTTCGTCCTGTCAAAAAGATTTGTAATGTGGCAGTTTTTGTGCCTACGTATTTTAAAAAATTCTCCTGAACAGAACCATCGCCCTGGTGATAGGGCATTGTGAATAAAAAATAATTAAATAAAACATATATAAGGATTTAAAAGTTGTTAATCATGTGAATCATAATTATTATTATTATTATCATTGTAGTGCTTTGTGGTATACGATGTTTTTTGTTTGATTACCTGGCGCATAGATAAACAAATCTGATGGTTTTCCAACACGGGAACAGGCAACATACAATTGACCATGTGAGAAACATGGGTTTTCTAGATTAATACCACAAACACTTAATGATTGCCCCTGGGACTTGTTTATAGTCATAGCAAAAGCAAGCCGCACTGTAAACTGTAGTCGTTTAAACTCAAATGGCACATCAGTCGGAATCATTGGGATGCGCGGTATGAGAATATCTTCTCCTTTATACTTTCCTTTGAGTATAGTTGCTTCTATCACATTGTTTAGTAATTTTTTTATCGCTAACCGTGTACCGTTGCAAAGACGCGGTTGGTTGATATTTCGCAACATTATAACCACCGATCCAACCTTTAATTGAAGATTGTGAGGTGGCAATCCTGGCAAATCCAGCGAGTTTAAAAATTCCGGTGGATAGTTGACTACATCATCTTGATTAGTAGCCGAATCAACTGATTTATATATCCTCAATTCGCCTGTAATTTGTTCTTGAATTTCGAAATTTAATTCATTTACATCTATGTTTTTTGCAGCCAGTATAGCTCGTTCGCTCAACCAATCATGGTTTCTGTAATTTTGAGAAACATCTGGAAACACCTTCTGAATAAGTTCATCTTTTGATCGAGTTAACTGACAAAAACTTTGAGGAAATTTAATGCAGCCAGTCAACATGTCTATAGGAAATTTGCCATTACCAATGTCAATGAGTTGTTTAGAGAATATGTTTCCAGATTGGTCATTTTGCAACTCGACACGCATATTCTTGCTTAAATGAAGTACTTTGACATGTTTCCACAAATTGGAGGACTTTAGACATGCATTGAGTTCATCAGCTGGCGTTGATCGTGGAATCACTGGCAATGTTTGACGAAAATCTCCTGCTAATAAAATCATTGCACCACCAAATCGGTTATTATTGCTACGTAGATCTTTTAAGGTTCTGTCTAAAGCCTCCAAAGATTTTTTATGTGCCATCGTGCATTCATCCCAAACAATCAATTTACATTGCTGCAAAACCTTTGCCATTGCAGAGTTCTTCGAAACGTTGCAGGTTGGAGTTTCATTGCTTTGCATATTTAATGGCAATTTTAGTGCTGAATGGGCTGTTCGACCACCTTCAAGCAAAGTTGCTGCGATTCCCGACGAAGCGAGTGCAAGTGCAATTATATTTTGTGAGCGAATTGTTGCTAATATTAATGAAATCAAAAAAGTTTTTCCTGTACCACCAGGTGCATCTAAGAAGTAAATCCCTCCAGTTTGATCATTTGTTACTTTCATAAGAGTTTCAAATACATACTTCTGTTGTTCATTTAACAGTGGAAGATTTGTTTGAATTAATTCTTTCAAAGCGTTGAGATCATACAGTCTTTCTCGATGCAACTCTTGGTTAAAAGCGTCATGCATTGGACGATTGGGCGCGGTCAGGCCTAATTGAATTAATAGTTTGTTTGACATTATCAAGCACATGTCCTCAATTGAAATCAATGCTTCATTGTAAATTTCTTCACTGATTTGTATATTTGGATTTCCCATTATATTCCGTATTTGATACAAAATATCATCACACATATAATCTTTGTACTTGATCCACAAATCAATTGGGTTTGATGGGAAGCATGTAGATATGATTATAGAAAACAATGTTCGTATTTGATGAGCGTGTGATGATATTACAGCATCATTGAGAGTTTGGTCCCAATGAGCGTCATTTTCAAGCAATTGCAAACGTTGACCGGCTTCTCTGTAGGATCCACACAATTCACCATCAACAGTTCGTAACTGTTGGAATGATGTTGGGCCACGTACATTGACTAATAGCAGTCGTAAATAAAATCATTCATCATTGCTTGGATGTACTGAATAAATCCGGCCAATCGCATCGGTGGAATATACATCTGTATATCCTGGAACTGGTTTTCCTTGTTTCGTCGTATAAATCTCCTTGAGGATTGATTCCAGGTATAATATTTTGGTATTTCAGAATATAGCAATGTTTGTGCGAAATCATCGTTTTGGCATGTCTCAAAAAAACTGGTTAATGTAGTAGATGGTGGCTGAGCAGCTCTTTGTACTGCGTTCTGTGCTGTAAAATACACTCTTTGTCCATTTTCTAAATGCACAGCTAAGTGAACAACAGAAGGGTGTCTCTCATGAATAGGAAAAGAAAATATTCGCCAAACTGCTTCATTACTACTGACATAGCGGCCCATTTGGTATTGGGTAACTTCATCATTAGAATTCTCTGCAGCAATTCCAATCACAGCCATATCACTCCCTTTGGTTATATATTTGCAAATGTATTTAATCGATTTCACTGAATGGCAAGATTCAACGTTGATGTGTGCTTTGAATGTCTTTGATAAAATGGAATACGGAACAATCCAACGTGAATATGGAACAATCCAACGATTATCTATTTCAATATCTTGTTGATTTAATTTGACAATTGTTGATTTTCCATTGTCTGCTGTCGATCTGCGACGATACAATGGATAACCGTCATTACCAGTAATTGTTTCCGATATTATGTCCGTGGATATCGTTTTGAACATTTACCATCCATCATACACGGTGAATTTTGATTAAGAGTTCCACAGGGACCGTGTATCATGTTTTTGATAACTACCTCATGCAATCCAGGATCTACTTGTACATTAGGGATTTCAGCTGATATCACTGCATCAACTTCATTTGGCCTTATCTTTTCAACCAACCAAATCAAAATGTGTGCATGTGGCAATCCTCGTTTCTGCCACTCCACAGAATATATCCAGCAGCGTGTCTCACCAAACACATTATGTTTTACGATGAAATTCATTAAAGATTTCAACTTTTGTCTAAAGACTCTGGCTGTAATATCATGACGATCAATGGGTGATTGCCCAGGGAATAACTCCTGCTTAATTTCTATCCATTGCGGATTGCATGTAAATGTGATGAACAAATCTGCTGTACCATAATGACGAACATACGACATGGCATCTTGAGCATATTCGTGCATATGCCGAGGGCTTCCGATGTATGTTGCTGGAAGAATAGTCATCCGACCGACATTCTGTGCATTTCCATCAGTATTAATCGCATCTCGAAGGTGAATATACTCTTCAGATCGGAGTTTGGTTTGATTCAACCTGATGAATGTTAATCTCTCCGTTTCAATTTTAACATACATGTCAACAACATATTTGTGATATAATCGCCGACATTTCAATATGTGATTATCTTCATTTTCCCGAATCATTAGGCGGTATGAATAATAGTTCATTGAACTGACTTTTTTGTTGGTTTCAGAACCTGTAAACAGATTTTGTTTTAATAACATTCAAATACATAATATAGTGACTGAGATATTATCGCCATAGCTAAACTAATATTTTAGTTACCTGTAATGGGATTTATCATTTTTATTGATAAATCGTAGCCATCTTCACCTTGCCAAAATATAATGGGATATTGCAGTGCATCATATGAGCGGTGTGTTTCCTTTATACGTTGTAATTGATCATTCCGACGATGTAAAACAATATCACGGGATTCCAAATTTTCTCCAACTACAACGATAGCAACTTCATCAATAGTTGGTGCATTAAAACGTCTTGTATGTTGACCTGCAGGTGTTTTATCAGCTCTGATTACAATTTTGTGATTATCGGATGGCATCAGATCCAGGGCAGTTTTAAACAATATAATCAATTGATTGTGTTGATGAAATAAAGTTTGTAATTGTTCTACAATAGACCTCTTTACTAAATTGTTATGTGCACAACGCAGATCAATTTCTTGTGGTGAATTGCCCATAAAATAAATTTGCAGGAATTTGTTGTCGCTATCTGACACTGGTAACAGTGAACCTGCTTTGTGATATATTTGCCCTTGTATCTGTAAATAAAAAAAATATTATGGTGTGGTATAAATTAATGGATTGTCAGTGATCAAACTTAAATAATATTTGATCTTAAAAAGTATATATTTAGTTTTAACTAATATCTATCAAATATAAAATATAATAAAAGTGTCACTGAAACTGAATCACCATATAATATGATGACTAAGTGATATATTTCGTAATGATTAAGAAATTGAAGATTAGTAACACATCTTAACTTTGGTGACAGAAAATTTTGTTCGCTAAAATAATTATGAGTAACTGCTATAATACATACCTTGAAAGTTGGCATAAAATTTTCCCGAACTGCATTTGTTGCCCCAAATGAAGTCATTTGAAAGCAATTGTTATATTGTTGGATATGTGTCAAAAAGTGTATAGAATCTGTTCCTATTCCTGAAACCAATGAGTACAATGGTTCTGGTGGTGGATCCAATGGTATCAATTTCACTTTACCATTTGCGCAACACAATCCACTGGCTTCGTTTTTGTATTTTAATGCCTTACAGTGTGAGCAAACCAAGTTCATAGAACCAATAACAACACATTGGTAGTTACTGTAGTCAATTGACACATCGTAACTGAAAGCAGCTCGATTCAAACTTGCGCGATTATTAGTTGAATGTCGCGCTCGCGCTTCACGCGTTTGTGATATCCGAATTCTTTCACGTTCATTTCCGTCGTCACGTTCTTGTGCAGTACGATTAGATCGGTAATTAGCTTGGTTTATAGCATTTCTGGTTCTTCTACCTAAATTGCTTCGTCTTATAGGAGGCTTATCAAATATAAATTATTTTTTCACTAATCACGAACTAAACAAACACTAACTAACTAAACACTCTGCACAAAACACTATATACGAATTTGTTTCGTGTATCAGTTGACAATTCATCTGTCATCTGTCAAAAGTCATCTGTAACAGACAACTTTTTTTTTTAAATTTGATATGACTTGAACTCAAATCCTTTTAAGCCGTACGAATTGTTTTATTTATTTAAAATTTGGATATTAAAAATAATAAAACACTGTTGGTAACGCGATTTTTGTTTGACTGATGTAATGACGTGGAAACTGATGCATTTTATCTCGCGTGCCGAAACTAATACAAAAGAAACGCGAGTTTCGGAACGCGACATTAAACTCCTCCAACTATGTATTCTGTGCTCCAACGCACACACGCACATTGTTTTGATAGATATGATCTTTGACGTTAGGAACACACCTACATTGCTTAGACAACAGTGAGTGCTTGTAATTTAATATGAACTTTATACCATAGCAATAAAGCTCAAATTGACTACGTTTTAGTTACAAATCATTTGTATGGGAAAAAGAAAAGGGCTATTTTTAGGTTTTTTTCAGCAATAATTCTAATTTTTCTCGCCGTAAAAACCATCCTTGAACTTCAACGAACATTTTAAAAAAAGATTTGGCCAAATTGGTCCAGGCGTTGTTGTGTTATGCGCTTACCAACACATTTTGCGATTCATTTTTATATATAAGATATATATACTAACACAGTATTAAGGATTGCTCTAGGAGCATACCATACAAGTCCAATTGACAGTTTAATCTGTGAGATTTCTTCCCTAGACTCTCGACGAACTTTTGCTACTAAGGTACGCAGGCTCATTAAAACTCAAGCCGGGGCTATCTCAATATGGCCATTATTTCCCATCAACCGCAGTATTAAAATAAAAGGGCCAACATACAAAGGCTGGTAGCTTCTAGAAAATCTGCAATCGCTTGTTATTGGAAATACCTACCATCTGCAAATTCATGAATAAAATACTTCCTTGGCAGAACATACTTATTGTCATTGGTCTTTCAATGAAATTTCTCCCTAAGGATGCTCTTAACTCTTATAGTGCACGCTCCCTTTTCAAACAACTGATCTATGAAAAATACCTTAAATATCGACTGACGGATCTAAAAACGATAAATAGACAGGAGCTGCAAATACATCAACATTGAAGGAAGAACATTATATATTGCCCTCTTTGAAGAGTGTTTTTACTGCTGAATTGCTGGCCATATATAAGGCTCTTAAAAGCGTTCAAGACAGTCCAGATATCATCTCGGTGGTAATCATCACTGACTCTATGAGCTCTCTTAAGAGCTTAAAATCGGCACAGGCTCATCATCCACTGACAATGCACATTCGAGAACACTGCCGCTCGTAACAGCGGCAAGAATATTACTTACATATGGGTACCATTCCACATGGGAATCAAAGGTAACGAAAGATCTGATCATCTTGCTGGGAAATATGAAGGATCACTTTTGGAAAACCATCTGTACTGGAGAAGGGATCTGAATACATATCATATCGCACTTTATAAAAACTTTATCAACTAAAAAGGGACTTAATGATAAATAACAAATTGTGCAAGGTAAAAGAGGAGTTTTATCAAGGTCTCAACTTTTGTAACTTTAGCAGGCGTAAATTGACGCCACTTAACGCCTCCCAATGTTTGATATTTTTTCCGCCCTTCTTTTTTTACCGACGCCTGCACTATTAGCAGATCTGTAGAACGAAAAAGTGTATTCGGCGTTACACCAAATTTCTTTGTAATAAATTGGGTAAATAAAATAGATAAATGGTAATTTTAAAGTATATATTAATCATAGTCTTACAATCTTATAAGCAACTGCAATACTTCATCAACTATAATATATGTCTAGACATGCTTTGACCTATTAAATTCTCCTATGAATTCTTAAATTATTTCTCTGCATAATTTATTTTAATTTACTTGATTTTAGTAATAAGATTTTAACTCATAAATGATCTATGTAATTACTAAGTTAGAAGTAATTATTATTGAATTTTTAAGAAGAACTAAAAATGATTTTGAATGGAAAAAGGCTATGGAGTAAATATTTACATTATAATTTAATATAGATAAATCTGTCATAAACGTACTATGTCAGAACGTAATCAAGACTTTTGGGATGTTATTCGTAAATTCCCCCATATTAATGTCAACTTTCGACATAGACAACTTATAGCAACATAGGCAGGAGAAGAATTTCCTGCAAAAACTTTAAAAACATAGAAAGATATAACCTGGATAACAGACTCGGAAAATAAGGGCTGCCTAAAGGACTGCGTAAAGAAAACAAAAAGTAGAGAAATTAGAAGAAGAATTTGAGCAAATTATATTAGATGCACTAGCGCTAACCGATACCAAAGAGGCAGTATGTAGTATTAATAAAATTAATAACAGGCGTACTTTCATTTATAGTGGATTAGATTTAAAAAATATAGACTACATTAATAAAGATAAAGCTAGAAGAAAAAATATAACAGAGGATGTTAAACACACAACACTGACACAAAATATATAACAGCTGTATATGCTCCAGGCTAGAATGAAGAGCTATTAACAGAGAAAATTGTCGGGAGTACTTGATATGGATAAGTGATGTAGTTAAAGAAAAACTAGACTTTCGGAGAGGATATTTTAACAGTAGAGTGGAAAGAGCGCTGGTACTTACAACACGATTACGGAAAATAGAAAAATTAAAGTAGTTAAGAGGGACAATACAACATAAAGACGATTAAGTAGATGTAGATTGTAGATTTGTAGATTAACTACAAAATTAAGACGTGAAGGAGAAATTTGAAATAATTATTACTCAGTAGCAACGACAATAAGAGGAGTTAATGAATATCGACAACATAAAAATTAACCAAAAAGATACAGAGTTAAAATCCACAACACAAGTAACAAAACGAACACAGAAATTTGACAGATGATAAACGGACAACATCAAATGGACAAACAACTGAAGAACTTTCAAATCACCTCAAGTAATATTAGTGATTATTTAGTACTTGTAGAAAATCAGGCAACAGCCAAACAGTCATACAGTGGTAGGATTACGCTAGCTGCAATTTATTAATCTTTAAAATACAAATAACGAATACTGTTTGAACGTTTTAAATACCTTTATAATTAATTAATAAATAAAGAATTAATAACAGTGGATGGCAACTTCAATGTTAAAAATTCAAGATGGTCTAGAATCTAGAATGAAAACAAAAACAACTAAAACTGTACTACTAAAACAGTACAAGACTACTGCTAAGCTAGAATGTAGTGTTATCAGTTAGTAACATATGGTAAGGAAATAAACTATTCTAGAAAGCGACTACCAAAATATATCTAAGAGACCTAGGCGAAAACTAGGCTTGTAACAATTCACAAATAGCTAAAACATTGACAGGTCATTTGCAACAAAGCTTCAAACTAAATGAAATTGAAATTTAATATAATTTATCGCCCAATAAGTGCGAAATTTCGACCATTATATAATCACGCCGAAAGAAGCCACCAAACTTGACCAAAACTGACATGACACAGCTCAAAGAAAACACGACGCTATGATTTAATAAACGAACAAGTGTTGTAAATTCTACCCATAAAGGGAATTATAAAACTTATTAACTTGATGAACCCAATATTTTGCTTAAAACATGTCCCAAATATTTGGAGGATGACTAGGAAAACGCTAAATGATCTAAAATATTATAGGCCTATTGCACTGTTGACGTTAATAATTTATATTAAGGTATTTCGAAAACCCCTATTGAAAATAATTAAAAAAATTATAAAAAGAAAAAATATAACATCTGTCCATCAGTTCGGTTATATAAAAAAAACATTCAACAATTAATCAGGTGAGTAGAATAACAAAAGTCGAAGAAGTCTACCGCTAAGATAAGATAGTCTGCTTTACATACGTAGATGTAACCCAAACCATCGACAAAGTTATCTACATCACCAAAACAAGTGTAACTACACCACTTGGTGAGAAATATTGTGACAAATAACAATAATGGGTAAGTGGGATATATTTCAAATAAAATGGTAGCATATACTCTGAACCCAACTTTATTTATATTTAACCAACTTAATTTATTCATGTAACTAAATCAATACATCATTTAGGAAACATAGAAAATTATAATTCTCGAATAAAGCTAATTTTGGAAATAACCTGAGTAACATTATTTTCAAAATAATGTGTGTGTACTTAAATATATTCACCATACTTTTTCCCAGTATGTTCTCTGGATAATGTTTTAGGAAGTGTTAATATCCTTCGCGAGTTATAGATAATCTGAAAATAAAGAATAAGAAAATGTAATAATTAAAATTATTTTAATAAAACATTAATCAAAATCAGGTTCATTTCTTAGATCTACCATAGTACTGCTTGTCGCTACTTTTCTAATCTTCCCACTCTTTCCCATCTTAGCAGCATTTAAGTGATTCGAGGGTATTATAAATATGATAAATGTTCTACTACTATTCAGATAAATCATGAATATACTTGATCACTAACAGATCCAGTATTATGATTTAGAAGGGGTCATACTCCCAAAAGAGTAGATTTTATAAAGGTAATCACAAAACATTAATTTTTCATGTCAAATTTCAATACTTTTGGACCAAAAATAAATATACTCTAAATATATTAAACTCGTACTTTTTGCTACTTTGGAAGTAGCATACAGCAGATACCAATGAAATAAAATGAATGAATTTTTTAATTGAATGTTGGTGCAAAAAAAAGGTTTTTATAAAAATGACACTGATGACACATGGTGTCTATAAATATCAACAAATTGTAATACAGTGTTATTTAAATCGCCATTATATTGTTATAAAAAAAGCATCAGCTTTCAGAAACTTGTACCGCTTAGGCGTGTTGTAAAAAAGAAGAGAAGAACGAGCTGTACATTTTGTTTCTATCAATTGATATAAGCCTACTAAAGCATAAAGCTACATAAAGCCAAGTAGATGTCATCTCACCACAGCTTTTCAACGTTGTAGCTGATATAATTATGACAACATTTGTTGGCATACTTCAGATTATTTATCATTAATTAACAAATTATCTGCTATTATAAATCTTAACAGAATTCTCATAGAGCAAGTAAAAAGTATTTGGATTCAGTAATTCAAGACACGAAAGTGGTATCTGCGGCCATTAGAAACCGAATCGGCCAAGCTTTCGCTTCTCGAAGATGATACCTGTGCAAAAGAGGAAATATAGTGAAAACTAGAGTCCCACTCTCTCGAACGATTATTTTGGTAATTTCTGTGCATAGTTAAGAGACTTGAATATAGCTACAGTTTAACATTTGTAAGCTTGAAGTCATTCAAATGCGATGCTTAAAGAAAACAAAATAACTCGATTGAGATGAGATAATCAGTGTACACTTTAGGAATAATGATTACAATTACAATTTGAACATGTTTGTGGAATAAAAGGGGGACAAATGCGTCCTACACTTATAAATATCTCAAGAAAATACACGGAGCAAGGTTATCAAGAGCGATGTGTAAAATAGGAGACTGATATTGTCTCCTGAATGTGAGTCCTGAATGATTACTACCGATCGTCAACGGTGATAGGTTCAGCGGCACCAACAATAACAATAACATTGCCTGACCCCTATGGATTGATGATGATGATAATAAAATCAAAACTAAATATAGAAGAGCCGACCACGTTTTGAATTTTAGGCTATATATTACAAATCACACTGACTATGTAAACGGTATTTAGTGACCTTATTCCAGAGTTCGAAGAGGATAAAAGCTTCTGAGACTAATATAAGATAATAAAAAGGTATATAATAATAATAGGTAATATAAAGAATTAACCTATAAATAATAACAGTTTCACCAATTTGACACATCGGTCTTTCTTACAGTATGATTCTGCTCGATCAGCATTTTTTAGAATAAACATGAAACCAAATTAAGAAAAGCTGCTCAAGAACTCAGAAAATAATACGTAATGATAAGTCAATCCCTAAGATAGAAGATTTATGGTAAATTTTTTAAAAATAGCTCATAGTCAACCATAAAATTGCACTGAAACGTATGCTACAATTTTCAATGGAAATTTTGTGTGAGTGAGTGAGAGAAAAGTGAGAACAAAACCAAATTGAAATCTAAAGAACTAAATTTTTACTCTTAACACGTTACTTGTAGGCAAATTTATAATAATTTATCAGTGAATATGATTTTTTCCTTTTTATATAAAAAGATTGAGAGTGCTGCTCTCCTATTTTGACTGTCGTTGTTGTCTTTAATGGTTTAATGGTAACATGGACGTCAATAAAAAGAAACACAGCGCCAGCTAAACAGTTATATGGTTTGGGAAAAATTCTATTGGAAATAATTGTAAGAGTAAGTTAGTTCACCTACAAATTTATTGAAAATGACATTTCCTATCCATTCACTGCCGCTTATCGCATCATCTGCCTGATACACAGTTTTGAAATAAAAATATACAAATTGGTTAGTTTTTAAACATTTTAACTTCATTTTTCAACGCTCATATTCTATCAATACGGTAAGAATGGGAATTAATGGAATTTGGTTATAATAGGTTTTATTAACTCACCTCATATCTTGTTCATCGATATTTTCAATTTCTGTGTTACCGTTGTCAACATATCCCATAAACGGAGAGTCGGATATATCACTGGCATTATCCCACTTCTCGTATTCTTCTACTGTCATCAAGAGCTCATCAAATATTTCAATCGCTTCTGATTTAAGGTCCGGGGGCTGTACGTCCGCATCATTTATACAGTTTTCAGTATCTTCATCGCGACTTTCTTCTGTAACATCCATCGTATCATTAACGTCATTAATAATTAACGTCATATCCTCATGCTGTTCGGTTCTGACTGCAATATTGTTCAGTGTCAAATCGATTATGTTATCTCTTTGGTTATCTAGCAAAATGCAATCTTCGTTGTCATCGTCAACTGAAACGATGTTATTGCTATTAGAACTGTATGTACTTTTATCGTCAAAAACTTCGTCTAAATCACGGAGAGTGATAAAAACTGAGTTTTCCTGCATCTTGCTCCTTGAAATTTCTGTAAAAAAGACTAAGTTTAAGAAGTAAAAACAGTACTGCATAAGGAATACCTGTTTTAACCAAACGGTAAGAGTGCTGGAGTAGTTCCTTCCACTTCTGATGGATTTTTAATACCACAATCCATTCTATAGTATAAACGCTTAACATATATTCCAAATCAGAACAGAGCGAGATAAACTCGTGTAGGATTTTTATTAAATTCGAGCACATATCACAGAAAATAAACATTCTTTGAATCTAAAATATGTTTTAATATTACAATTTTATAAGAGTAAAAACACATCACTAAGTATATTAATTAAAAAGATTTTGTGCATTGTTTCATCAGTCTACTACCCTGAACATATTCAAAATAAGAGACTAAAACATTTTATGAACATAGTTTTTTGGCTTAAAAGTGAATTATTTTTCAGAAATTAGCCAGGAAAGTATTAGTGTCAAAATATTCAGGATAGATTATCTTCTAAAACAAACTCAGATTGTTATTAGAACCCTCTTGGGTTTTACTAGCCGAATGAAAAGATTAAACAACATAAATAATTCTTTAGCTCGCAGTGTTCAAGTAACCTTTCCAAAAATTGCTTAATTAAAGTACGAATTATTTAAAAATCCAGCTTAATTTCATCTGATCTTTGACCATTTATGAATCTATAATTTAGATAACAACTGCAATAAGTGCAAAAAAGTCCAATGAAGAGAGAATTACGCCTGTTTGTAAAAAAAAATTAGATTACTATAAATTCGTTTTTACATTTCAATTTCCGAGAATGTCAATATTTATCATGAATTTGTTGAATAAGTTACTATAACTTGACCATATCCCATAGTTAGAACAATAAACCTGTTTCACTGTTTTCAGTAATACGTTCATTATGTGATATATATAAAAATACTTACCTCGAAAAAGAATATATCTGAAAAGACAGATTGAAGAATATCTATTGACAAACTTTTGTTAGTAAAAGGATCTTGCATCGGTTCTGCTTTGCCACAGGTTCTGCAACAACTTGCAGTTTCTTCCGACAGGTTCACATTGTATATCGAACTGATTTTTAGTCTGTTCCCATATAGCTGTCTCGTTTGGTATATTTCATAAATGAACTTATAGCACATTAAACATATACCTTTCCTTAAATATTTATTCTGAAATATATTTGTTAAAGGCAATTTAAAGCTAATTAAATTAAAAAATATATTATTATTATTAAAAATAAAATAAAAATGGTTATACAAATCACGAATTGTATAAATTGAAAATATGTTCTATCCACCGAACTTTGTGACTTTGAACTTTGAACTATGATTTCAATGTTATAAAATGGTTAATACCATTCACCCATTAAACATTAAACCATTTAACGATCAGAAAACTAACTTAAAATAAAAATAAAAACGATATTATAAAACACACAAAATAAATTATATTATATATTGATTTAAAAGCTTGCGAATTAATTTATTCAATTACTGAAGCCAAAATGATATGAAAATTGGGTTTAAATTAAAAAAAAATATGATGTAATATTGTTCCAATGAATAATAAAAATTAACTAATATTTGTTTATACATGTATTAAACCTGTATAAAAAAAACAAGCATGTATGCATCAAATAAACTGAAATAAGTAGAAATGGCTCTAGATAACTAGTAATTAAATTTTTGATGTAATGAAATCAATTTTCATTTCATTTTACTATGATAGTGGGAAAATAAAAACAAAAATAGATAGAATGTGAAACTTTAAGCAGTTTATAAATAAGCCTATTTTATGCATAATTTCAATTTTAGTAGATTGTTTAAATTACTAAATATTTTTGTACTCAGTTATGGAGCCAAATTCGCTAGTTTAGAAACGAATTGATAACTCTCTAATATAAAGAAGAAAACAGAAACTTATATGGTGCCGTGATCTTTAAAACATATTTTCAAACCATTTTGTTTTGTACCAGATGAACGAAACCAGTTTTAAGATGCAACCAATGCGAAAAAAATACATTGAACAGATATAAATTAGTGAATTATATTATTATACTTTTATGATAGTATCACTTAAAGAATCGCAAAATATTTAAATAATTTAATTACCATAAAAAATTTAACTATAAGTATAAAAAAATCACATATGGTCTTAAAAGTTTAACAAATAATAATATATTAAAAAGTTTTTATACTTAAATATAGAAGTTAGATTTGAAATAAAATAATGTTTAAACATTTACAGGTAATTTTCAAGTAGTTATTTTATGGAAGTTTAAGAAGAAAGTAATATTTATGAATATTGATAATGAGAATAATCCTTACCAATCTGATATATTTTGCTTCCAGTAGCATATCGCTAATCAATTTCGGACCGTATACATAAAATATTTTATTCGTACAAAGTCTACACCCGTATAAAAATTCCATTTTGTCATCGAAGAAACTCAGCTCTAAAGTATATTAAACTTTCCTAATCTCTTGCTTTTCACAGATTTAAACGCTAAATACTGAACTGATGAAAGAACAGCACACATTAATGAATCAGCAGAAAGCAACTGAAATTAAACGGCTTATCGACAAGTACTTCGGTATTTTGAACATTGCGTTTTTTATTGTTGTAAAAACTTCCTGTTTTTGCTTCGGGCATTTATCGTCTAGCATGTTTAGTATTATTTTTTCAAGAAAGTGAATATGTGTTGTAGTTCATACGATTTGAAGCCTTCGAATTAAACTTCATGTTCTACAATTAATCATTGTATATATTTTTTGAAAATATAAATTGTGTTAATATATTCACAATATAATGATAATTATAAAATAGTAATATAATGATTATTATAAAATAATAATATTATAATTGGATATAAAATTTAAAAAATAATATTTATTCCAGCGTAATTATAATTTCAGTAAATGGTAATAAAGAATTAGTAAACTTGTTTATTTCAGTTTTAATTACCGAATCATAAATTGTAATATACTTGTATCAATAAAAACATTTTTGCAAACAAACACATACAACAATTCTAGAAATCGATCAAATTTTGTTCAAAAATAATAATTTAATAGTGTAAATATTTTTTTAATATATTTTAAAGTCTCCTTTTACCAACCATGGGATTATCTGGACTGGATCTACTGTTTAACGTGGGCTCCGAACCACGGTCCTCGGCATTAAGCCTACCAACTGGCGAGTGACCAACTTTAGAAATCATTCCAGAAGACATCCGGTCTTACCCAGCCTGGTTACTGGTGTGACTGGGATCACTATCCTTGTCGGATTTTATACTCTTGCCTAGGACAATCACAAATTTTAAACAACCACAAACATAAATTTACGACCATGCCCCAACAGGATTCGAACCCGCGGCTATCGCAACAGTAGGAGTACCGTCCTATCGCCTTTACCACTGTGCCAACGAGTCGGCTTAAATATTATTTGAGAAATATGATAATCAATTTCTTGATAAATTACATTACAATTTATATTTATAATTTACAAAATAAATATAATAAGCCGGCTTGGTTGACGCAGTGGTAAAGTTCAAGTCCTGCTGAGGCACGGTCGTAAATTTATGTTTGTGATTGCCCTATTGCAAGAGTGTAAAATACGACAAGAAAAATGATTGGATGTCTTCTGGAGTAATTTCTAAATTGGCAGAGGACCGCGGTTCGGGGCCAGATAAACCCTCGTTGGTAAAAGGAGAATTTAAAATATTGAAAATAAATAAATAAATAATTAAATAAATTTTCTATTTTTAAAATTAATATTAATAAATGCCAGTTACAGTAGGCTATCAAAAGAACATACTTCATCTAAATTTATGACGTCAAAACGTCGCAATGTTGCAGTATCAACTCTGAGTTTTCGTTCAGTTTGGCTTCGACATATAACAAAATTCTAGTTTCAATAAAATAATGAAATAAAAATGTTATTAAATATATATAGTTTATTTCAACATTACAGTACGTCTAATGCATATATTATCGAAAAATGTAAACTACAGTTAATTATACAGCGACAATAATTTTTAGGGTAAAGTTGTTTTATTAAATTTACATTAATCTTTTCTTTTGTACATCATCCATGAGGTATTCTAGGCGTATTTTCTTTATGTAGTGGTATCCTTCTGGAGGCCTATCTAACTAATTAACAACTTTATATATAAGTAATATGTTTTACTCTCATTAGAGAGCATATTTACCTTTTTACATGTAGTTTTTGTTTGCTTCGATCGTGCCCTTCCTTGTCAAGTCATTTTCATATCATTGAAGTAAATAACTAGAATTGAGTGAATTCCATCATGTATCAATTTCTTCTTCAATTTGTCAGATCGAGGTCATCCAAACCGGTGCTATTAACCTTTCCTCTTTCCATCATGAAGCACAATATATCCGCAATGAATTATTAATAAATGCTATGACTAATAAAACATAATCAATTGTTATTCCAACGTTTATCTTTTTCAATCAACTTTAGTTGCCTTAACACTACTTTTATTATTATCTTGCCATGAGTGACCGTTGGGTTTATTGGTCCCATTCTGAAACATCCACGTTTCATCTAAATACACAAATTGTAATATTTTTTTAATTTTATTACATGTTGTTAAAAATTGTATTGCTTTAATACCAATGGCTGGAAGCTCCATTAGACCCTTTCTATACTTTTCAGGCTTGCAGTTTCCTCTGAAATAATTGTTTTAAATTATGTTTATATTGAAAAAACTACTCACAGGCTGACAACATCAGGCTGATCTTGATTTGTCACCCTCTAAGTATGTTGTTAGATTTAGGTATTTTTTCGGTGAATCCAAGATTAAATTTTTCGTTTTTGATTTGATCGATTTTTGAAATATTTGTTTTTTGTATATTTGTAGACAGTAACCGCATCCATACTAATATTTAATACAGGTGCAACGCGCTAAAAAATTTTCAATAAAAACTGCAGTAAATTAATATTTAACAGTAGAAATACTTACCTCTAACGAATTTTATGACAAGAGGGAGCCTCCATTATCTAGTTTATTTTCGAAGTAACAGAATTCAAAGTTTCGAAGTACAGAAGTTTCGAGTAACAGAAACAGGCATTGTTAGTCGGAGTAATAAAAAATAGAGACTTAAAATTTATCAAAAGAAGCAAAGCGTTAAGATAAAGTTTACTCGTTTATAACCTCTTATTACTGTTGTTTAGAAGAATTTTCTATACGTTTGACAACCGGACGTTATGACAGACTGGTCGATTTACGTGTTCGAACGTATCAGGCAGCATTGTATCTCTTTTTAACTAGAGTAATATGAGAAGGATAATATTGTCTGGTTCTAAAATGAATTTACAAATTGCGGCAGGCAATTCATTAAACATATTGCTGACGTATGTTCACAGCAACTTTGGATGGACTATACTAGTTTTTATGCTTCTTCAATATGCACTAAATAAAACTATTAAGTTGCAAGTTGAAGTTAACTTTTTACTTGTTAACAGAAATAACTAATAAAAGTAAGTTATATGCGTACTTATTTATAAAATTATTTTAATGGATGACGTTGAATAGTTATTAAGGCTTTGCTAGTTTTGTGATATTATATATATTTAACTTAATATTAATACTAATTTTAAATTAATTAATAATTAATTTGGGTTGTTATAAAATCCAGGAATGTAAATAGATTGCTCAACCATCAGTTTCAAATAATCCTTAATATAAATAAGATAGATAGATATGTCTGATATCAGAAACAAATTTTTCCAAGCAATCCTTTATTAAGGATTTTCATTATTAAAAATATTCAACATTTTGAGGAAATTAAATTTGAATGAGAAGATGACTAGGCCAGAGTTGTGAATATTATAACCAAGAACAGCACCTTTAAAGTAGACAACTTATATAGCCCATCAAAATACAGTATATCACATTTGAAAGATATAAAGAGTTTTTTGAATATCTGAAATCGATTTATTATAGGCGATGTCTACAATGCTAAAAATACCCAGAGATCGAGACAGATTACAAAAAAGAGTGGAAAGTTGTTAAAATATATTCAATGATGTAACTGAGCAACTATTTCGACAGGTAAACTCGCATATTGGACAACGAATTAAGATAAGATCCCAGATCTGCTGGATTTCTACATCATTAGAAACATTTCAAGTAATTACATGCAAATTGAAGAAAATCTAGAAGTAAACTAAACTCATATTCAAAGATTGTGTTGACTGTAAGTGAATACATCATGGCCAACTAATTGCTGTCTTGATAATAGAAGAACTGATTAGATAGATTTTTAAGTGGAATTAGAAGAAAATATTAACTTGGGAAACCGAATATAAACTGAGGAAAAACTTTATTTTAAGGTTGAGAAATTGGTCAAGGAAATTCAGCACTACTCGTGGCAAAATACTGACGGGAACTAAATGGCGATAACTAGCCTAAATAAATCCTAGAACTAATATCAGAAAAAAGAAAATCGAGGAAGAAATTTCATTATTCCAGGCCTCAGCAAAATAAAACTAAGCTGAATAATTTTACATCCTGAGAGCTGAAACTTAAAAGGACCTATCGTGCGAAAAACTTCGATAAAAATGAGGATGGAAGCTGGGCTAGACATATTCAGGGTAAGGTAACAAGATTTGCAGACACCTGGATAGAATATCCTAACACCAAACGGTAGATGGAATTTGCTGATTACTCAGTATCATCGGAGATGAAAGGTGGAAAATTCCTTTTGTAACTTTAACCAAGATTAGAAAAAAATAAAAAATTAATAAATAACATCATCCACCTAATAAACGCTTCATTTATACTACAATATTTTCTTTTATTGTTATTCTTAGTAGTTCCACAATCTCCTCAGAGGGCGATAAGTATTTGTTATGTTTATATTATATATACATGGCATGTAGAAAATCACTTCATTAAGTGATCTCCTGTATAAAATACTATTTTACTTAACTAATCTTATTTTAAAGCTTATTCTAAAGTCTATATATATCCAATAATCAGATCGGATACTGTTAGAGGTTTTAGTCTACGCACTTCACTGTCACTTCCAATATTTATCTGATCGGGGACACCCTTTAGAAGTATTTCCCACAAACACGTTGAATTACACTTGTTGTTGGTTCTGGAGAAATATCGCAATGTATCACTTCATTTGAAACATCGGAGGAGCATCGAAAATGGCAGGCAATACTTTAGGAACCCAGCTGAACAATATCTTTTGGCGTTCAAGTCCATATTTATTTTGTTTACAAGTCTACGCACTTGTTCAATTGTTCCATGCTTATTGCGAAACCCAAATTGGTGCTCTGGAATGATCGTTCTTCTTTCTGTTATAAAATTGAGCCTATTTATGGACATTATATCAAAAACTTTCGAGATTATCGGTTATAAACTTATAGGCCGGTGATATCTTCTGGCGTTTTTCCTGGCTTGAGACTCATTATTATTTGAGCTAAGACTACAATATGTACCACAATTATTGAAGGTGGCTAATGATTCTATGATTCTAAACCAGGAAACCCACTTCATGAAACAGCCTTATCAATGAGGAACATCATCAGACTCATCAATTTGGTTTCATAAATCAACATTCAACGATCGATTACGAGGTACACAGAATCACCAATGTCATTCAAAAATCACTAGAAGAATATAGTTAGTTCTGCAATATTTCTGGATGGTGCTCAAGCTTGGCATGAGGTTTGAAAGCATAAGATTAAAATGCATATATGCAAAATGAGTCATATATAACTACCGATACTTCAGAATCAAACAAGAAAATGCCTAGACGGATTTGAGAAAATACAAGCAGATGCGCAACAGTGAAATGTATTGCAACCAGTCCTTTATCTGGTGTACACTGTATTTGGTGGACTTGCCTATATTTAATGAAAACGTTGTTGCTACATTTTCAGATAACCCTTAATTCTTAGTTATTCTCACTATTGCCGAAATACACTGCTAGGCAGAAAAATAGCGCATTAAAATGAGTCAAAATAAACCAGTGCATATTGATGTGCATATACAAAAGAGTAAGATATAAACCACCACGTAGTCCCATATGGAAATACAGTCAAATTTCATATAAATGAAAGCCATATGTGAAGAAAAAATTGTAAAAACCAAGCTAAAGTACAAAAAATATACTAGTTATTGGGAGAAGTGATGAAAACAAATATATTATTAGTATTAATTAACTAGATTCCTATAATAAATAATTTTAAAAAATAAAATCCAGGAAAGACATGATGCACCGGTTCATTACTAAAACCCCCAATGAAAAAACTTTGTAGATTTGAATAATTTGAATTGATTTGATTATTATTATGGATTTTGGAAATACAAGATAAAGGTAAATATTTAAAAACCCTAACAAATGATTTAGATAGAAGAAAATGTATACTACATAATTTAAAATCAAATGACTCCTAAACAAAGAATGTTTTGAGTAATGAAGTGTTTGTTATACTTTTATGCACGATGAAAAATTAAGTAGAATTTTTGGCACTGGATTAACTAATAGATGATACTTCACAAAGTTATTGAACAACATAGTGTTCATTCAAATTTTCGACTGCCAAATATTTTGTATGGTGGAAAGGCATTGTCAGACATCTGTATTATACTTTGCACCGAATCCTAAATGCATATATATTACTCGAAAGACTATTTGAATTTGAAGCTATTCTCAAGCAACCAAAGTGAAAATGTGATCTATTAGGGTAAACTATAGATATCAGCCGTGGAAAAAATATCGATATACTGATTTTGATATTTTTTTTTAAATAACGATATACCAGCTAACCAAAATATCGATACCCAACCACACAAAGTGCATTTATTATCGAGGGGGAAAATCCCAAAAGAAAATGTCGATACTTTCATTTACAACTATCGATATTTCTTTGAAAAACAATATCGAAAAATATTGGCCCAAAAACATCGACATATCGGAGAAAAAAATATCTATATATTGGCATTTTTTTAGCATCCTTCTTGACGGTAGATTAAATGGGAAACATCATGTTAGACAAAAAGCAAAAGACATTAGAACCAAAATAAAACAACTATATTGGTTAGTCGTAAGATACCCTCAACTTGATCTAAAATCAAAGAATTTGATTTATAAGACAATTATAAAGCCAATTTGGACCTATAGGGTTGTACTAAAAATTCAAATCAACTAGTCATCTAACGCTATCAAAACAAGGTTCTTCGATTGATTACCAATGCTTATCGCTACGTAACCAACGAAGAACTGCACGATGGAAACAAATGGAAGTTTTCCATGATTTCGCCTTGAAACACGAAAGAAGATTACTAAATCATACTAACGTGGAAGCAATACAACTGCTGGACAGCGCGCAGGATGTCAGGAGATTGAAGCAAGCCAAACCATACGAACTTATATAAAATGTATACCTTTAGTAAACTATAGCTATAAGTTATTATAATTTTATAATTGAGGAATACATATTGATGTATTTTCTCGCACTCGTCTTACTTGTGAATTAATCCAAGTACAAATGAAATGTAGTAATAAATTAATTTATAATTAAGTTTGTACTAAGCATATCTAATAAAGATGTTATAAAAAAAGTTTGCATCTATAAGGTATTAAAAAAAGGAGATTCTTCCCATTGGTGCAGAATAAGCTGTTCGTCGTGATCGAACAGCCGTTGACACTCTGCTTTCTGGGATACTTTTTGATAGCGCCGCAGCTTCCAAAACACCTCTGAGAAATCCCCGCAATCGTTTATTTTCAGTCTCCAAAAGCGACCTTTCCTCTTTCAGTTCCATAATATCGACTTCCACTTTATTATAACGAACCCAAAACTTCTCCATCTTTTCCAGATTCTTGCAACAACGTTCTAAAATATCCCTTTCCCCATATACTTTAGATTCTTCATCATCTGATGTTTTTGGTTTCTCCGATACCTCCATTTCGGATGTCGATGGGTACGATTTTTTAGTTTCAAACTTGACTTCTTCAATAGCAGCAATATTGGTTTTTGTTTCAAGTTCATCGATAACAAAATCAGTTTCCATACTCGAAAATTTTATAAGTTTACTGGTTGAAGATGTTGTCGGTCTCGTCAGTGTTTTTTCTTCAGTTATTGATCGAGAAACTGATGCCAATCTAGCTAAGAAAACAAATAAAGTCTATGGTAATATGAATAGTAACGATGCAGAAAAATAATAAATGGTTATTTAATTAGAACAACAATATTAGCAGCAATAGAGTACATTCTTCTTATTTGTTAATGAGTTAAATTTAACCCTAAAACTATAGAGCAAACCGAAATAATAAATATTAATCAAAAAATGCTCAATTCACAAATTTAAACAATTGAATATAATTGAGACAAACACTTGTCAATAATTTTGAAAAAGCACCGCGGTTAATGCAAGCTAATCTAGTAATAATGCATGATTTTACTAATACTGTCAAATACCAAAAAATTACTATTTAAAAAATGCATAGCTCCTTAACGTATCAACATCAGCTAAATAATAATGTCCTAACTCTTAAGTTTAAATCTATGTTGTATTTTAAATGGTTTACTTTAATTAACAAAAAAGTTTCCTTGAACCTACTGTTATGAGTTTGAAGGAATGCTTAGAACTCTTCGATTTCAGAGCGAGTTTATATTGAGATATTAAGTAAAAACATGTTAACGTTACTTTATTCGGGTGCATAAGGAATTATGAAAGTAGATTAGCTCTAAATTGGCAAAATCATAAACTTAAATTAGATATGCGTGAAAAATAATGAATAATTTTTCAGTTTTTACGCACCTATTTATACAGTTTGGAAAAGCCACCACTAAAATATACAAAATAAATTACGAACAGTCTCAATACTCAGATTATTAGCCGCGTATTAGCTTATTTAGTAAATTCCGCTTCGTCCTACAAAGCAAAAAAGTAATTCGTGGGAATTCCAAAAAAGTAAATTTGAAAATCGAGGCAATAAGTGTAGTAAACTTGAAAAAATGTATTGAAAAATGAAGCTGTATTTAACTACAATAAAATAATCACTTTAGAAAGAAGACGCATAACAGACTGATGTGGTATAATTTGTGCTAAACCCTAAATGAAATGTGCAATGCCGGCAATAACAATCATTCAATTGTGGAATAACAATAATCCTTTAAGAAATTGGTGGTAGTAATACAAAGCGCTGAAATGTTCTAAACTTTATTAAAAAATAAAAGAATCACGCTGACATTCACGGGATTGTCCCATTTAGAACTCATACTACATGAGCCTAAACTCTGAAAAACAACAATGAAACCTAACAGAAAACTTCATTTATTATTTTTATTTCGATATACAAACTTTTTACAGCACCATGAAATATAAATTCCTAAATATATTTTCCAAGTCATCACAGGTAAAACAAAGAGGTTATTATGTCACTAGCCACACGTCTTTTCCTCGCCTTTCGTCTCCGAGCCTTGCATATGGAAATTTCAGAAAGTAATTTTCGTAAATTTTTGGCAATGAATGCACTTACTGATAAGAATTGGTATGATTGTCGCCGGCCCATCGTTGAAAAAGTCACGAAGTCAATATAACGAGTTATACTTAAAACTGACCTTAAAGCAATTCCAAATTATTCACTTAATATAAAATACCAAAAGAAGCTAAAGATTTGGATTCCATACAATTTAACCATGAAGTATTTAATGGGTCGAGTTTATGTTGGCGAAACGCCGCTGAAATGAAAGGAAATCAACACTTTTTTGCAAATGCGACCATAATGTTCTATTGAATGATATAAATAATGCGGCTAGAATTCAGGAAAGGTGTTATCTTATTCACGACGAGGCTAGACCACAAACATTTAAGTAGTTCGGCAAGTGAGAGTGATAGGCTGGATGCATCATCCACTGTATTATACTGTCTTCTTCTTGCTGTTAGTTGCGGCCTCAGTAAAAAACTTTTGAAGATGTCAAGCTGGCCATATAGGCTTATGAAAATCATTTGCTTCAGTCTTTTTTCCAGAAAAATTATGAGTTTATCCCGAAAAGTGAATAATGGTCATTAGTTAAGTAGCAATTAATACATGAGCCGTAACGTCCCTGGCCTAACACTTAGATGGCGCTAGTTTTACTGCATTCACCACTTTTTCAATGAGTACTAACCTTCAAAAGAAAATTGTTAAAATTTCATGATATTCTACTCATAAGTTTGTAACAGGGCAATTGAAAAGTCCCCGGCCTGACACATAGATGGCGCTACTAGAATTGTTGAAGCAAAAACTTGGCTTGATGCCGAGTTTCCTCAGTGACCAGTGAGCATAATTCGATGTCGAATTATGCTCACTGGTTAATGATTTAATTAATGCCTAAAAATAAAAATAATACAAATTCGGTTTAACATTATTTCAAATAAATATAAGTCAATACAATATAAATAAATAAGTATGATATAAATACAAATTCTTCTTATATTGTATACATTAATATATTGTACAATTTATATGTTTACATATATACTTTATATTTTCTATATCGAATTCAGTTTAACATTATTTCAAATAAATATAAGTCAATAAAATATAAATAAATAAGTATAATATAAATACAAATTCTCCTTATGTTATTGTATACATTAATATATTGTACAATTTATATGTTTAGATATATACCTTATATTTTCTATATCGAAAAGTAGTTATTAAATATTTTTAAAATAAAATTAATTTACTTAAACAAATCTACATACTGTTCATCCACAGGGACCCTAAGCCTTTGTCTTTATTAACAAATAACACCTAACAAAGGTTATAAAATTCATAATATAGCAACAAAAAAAAAACCGTGTTAAAACAACAGTAAGTTATGAAACATGCATTTCCATTTTTTTATATTTTAAAATCACCTTTTTACCAAAGAGGTTTAATATGGATTGGACCTAATGTTTAACATGGGCTGGGCATTGAACCTACCGACTAGCCAATAGCTAACTTAGAGACTATCCCAGAAGAAATCCGATCTTACCCAGATGGGTGACTAGGATGGTTATTCCTTGTCTTATTTTCCATTTTTGCCTAAAGACATTTACAATTACAATTGCAAACATAAAGTACATTCATGCTCCAGCAGGAGTCGAACTCGCAACTATCTAAATAGTAGGAGGACCGTTCTGTCGCCTTGACCATTGCGCCAACAAAGCCGGTCGTGTATTTCGAATTATAAAAACCCAAAAGGCCAAATGAAATATATTTAGAATGCTCACTTTTCTTAAGGACATATTTGATGAAAATTCGTTAATAATATTTATCTAACTAATTTTTATATCATATTTCCTATGTAATTTGAGTAGAAATGATAGCAAGGTTTTCTAAATGCTTCTGACTCATTCTAGATCGTAAAAAGCCTTAATTACTTCTTTATTGGTTTAATACTTCTTTAATGGTTCTTTATTGGCAATGCAGTAGTAATAATTGGAAATGAATGAGATACATTATCTATCGAAATGCAGTTGAATATTTCTACTACAGACAACGTAATTTTTATTCCTGTAAAAGTTCTATTCCATTTATACCTTCTTCAGAATACTCGCCAAAATTTTCAATACTCACTGCAAAGAAATAATTCACTTTAAATTACCCAGCCTCCATTATCTAGTTTATTTTCGAAGTAACAGAATTCAAAGTTTCGAAGTACAGAAGTTTCGAGTAACAGAAACAGGCATTATTAGTTGGAGTAATAAAAAATAGAGACTTAAAATTTATCAAAAGAAGCAAAGCGTTAAGATAAAGTTTACTCGTTTATAACCTCTTATTACTGTTGTTTAGAAGAATTTTCTATACGTTTGACAACCGGACGTTATGACAGACTGGTCGATTTACGTGTTCGAACGTATCAGGCAGCATTGTATCTCTTTTTAACTAGAGTAATATGAGAAGGATAATATTGTCTGGTTCTAAAATGAATTTACAAATTGCGGCAGGCAATTCATTAAACATATTGCTGACGTATGTTCACAGCAACTTTGGATGGACTATACTAGTTTTTATGCTTCTTCAATATGCACTAAATAAAACTATTAAGTTGCAAGTTGAAGTTAACTTTTTACTTGTTAACAGAAATAACTAATAAAAGTAAGTTATATGCGTACTTATTTATAAAATTATTTTAATGGATGACGTTGAATAGTTATTAAGGCTTTGCTAGTTTTGTGATATTATATATATTCAACTTAATATTAATACTAATTTTAAATTAATTAATAATTAATTTGGGTTGTTATAAAATCCAGGAATGTAAATAGATTGCTCAACCATCAGTTTCAAATAATCCTTAATATAAATAAGATAGATAGATATGTCTGATATCAGAAACAAATTTTTCCAAGCAATCCTTTATTAAGGATTTTCATTATTAAAAATATTCAACATTTTGAGGAAATTAAATTTGAATGAGAAGATGACTAGGCCAGAGTTGTGAATATTATAACTAAGAACAGCATCTTTAAAGTAGCCAACTTATATAGCCCAACAAAACACAGTATATCACATTTGAAAGATATAAACAGTTTTTTGAATATCTGAAATCGATTTATTATAGGCGATGTCTACAATGCTAAAAATACCCAGAGATCGAGACAGATTACAAAAAAGAGTGGAAAGTTGTTAAAATATATTCAATGATGTAACTGAGCAACTATTTCGACAGGTAAACTCGCATATTGGACAACGAATTAAGATAAGATCCCAGATCTGCTGGATTTCTACATCATTAGAAACATTTCAAGTAATTACATTTTAAAAAATTGAAGAAAATCTAGAAGTAAACTAAACTCATATTTAAAGATTGTGTTGACTGTAAGTGAATACATCATGGCCAACTAATTGCTGTCTTGATAATAGAAGAACTGATTAGATAGATTTTTAAGTGGAATTAGAAGAAAATATTAACTTGGGAAACCGAATATAAACTGAGGAAAAACTTTATTTTAAGGTTGAGAAATTGGTCAAGGAAATTCAGCACTACTCGTGGCAAAATACTGACGGGAACTAAATGGCGATAACTAGCCTAAATAAATCCTAGAACTAATATCAGAAAAAAGAAAATCGAGGAAGAAATTTCATTATTCCAGGCCTCAGCAAAATAAAACTAAGCTGAATAATTTTACATCCTGAGAGCTGAAACTTAAAAGGACCTATCGTGCGAAAAACTTCGATAAAAATGAGGATGGAAGCTGGGCTAGACATATTCAGGGTAAGGTAACAAGATTTGCAGACACCTGGATAGAATATCCTAACACCAAACGGTAGATGGAATTTGCTGATTACTCAGTATCATCGGAGATGAAAGGTGGAAAATTCCTTTTGCAACTTTAACCAAGATTAGAAAAAAATAAAAAATTAATAATTAACATCATCCACCTAATAAACGCTTCATTTATACTACAATATTTTCTTTTATTGTTATTCTTAGTAGTTCCACAATCTCCTCAGAGGGCGATAAGTATTTGTTATGTTTATATTATATATACATGGCATGTAGAAAATCACTTCATTAAGTGATCTCCTGTATAAAATACTATTTTACTTAACTAATCTTATTTTAAAGCTTATTCTAAAGTCTATATATATCCAATAATCAGATCGGATACTGTTAGAGGTTTTAAGCCTACGCACTTCACTGTCACTTCCAATATTTATCTGATCGGGGACACCCTTTAGAAGTATTTCCCACAAACACGTTGAATTACACTTGTTGTTGGTTCTGGAGAAATATCGCAATGTATCACTTCATCGAAGCATAGAGAATACAATTGAGCCTATTTATGGACATTATATCAAAAACTTTCGAGATTATCGGTTATAAACTTATAGGCCGGTGATATCTTCTGGCGTTTTTCCTGGCTTGAGACTCATTATTATTTGAGCTAAGACTACAATATGTACCACAATTATTGAAGGTGGCTAATGATTCTATGATTCTAAACCAGGAAACCCACTTCATGAAACAGCCTTATCAATGAGGAACATCATCAGACTCATCAATTTGGTTTCATAAATCAACATTCAACGATCGATTACGAGGTACACAGAATCACCAATGTCATTCAAAAATCACTAGAAGAATATAGTTAGTTCTGCAATATTTCTGGATGGTGCTCAAGCTTGGCATGAGGTTTGAAAGCATAAGATTAAAATGCATATATGCAAAATGAGTCATATATAACTACCGATACTTCAGAATCAAACAAGAAAATGCCTAGACGGATTTGAGAAAATACAAGCAGATGCGCAACAGTGAAATGTATTGCAACCAGTCCTTTATCTGGTGTACACTGTATCTGGTGGACTTGCCTATATTTAATGAAAATGTTGTTGCTACATTTTCAGATAACCCTTAATTCTTAGTTATTCTCACTATTGCCGAAATACACTGCTAGGCAGAAAAATAGCGCATTAAAATGAGTCAAAATAAACCAGTGCATATTGATGTGCATATACAAAAGAGTAAGATATAAACCACCACGTAGTCCCATATGGAAATACAGTCAAATTTCATATAAATGAAAGCCATATGTGAAGAAAAAATTGTAAAAACCAAGCTAAAGTACAAAAAATATACTAGTTATTGGGAGAAGTGATGAAAACAAATATATTATTAGTATTAATTAACTAGATTCCTATAATAAATAATTTTAAAAAATAAAATCCAGGAAAGACATGATGCACCGGTTCATTACTAAAACCCCCAATGAAAAAACTTTGTAGATTTGAATAATTTAAATTGATTTAATTATTATTATGGATTTTGGAAATACAAGATAAAGGTAAATATTTAAAAACCCTAAGAAATGATTTAGATAGAAGAAAATGTATACTACATAACTTAAAATCAAATGACTCCTAAACAAAGAATGTTTTGAGTAATGAAGTGTTTGTTATACTTTTATGCACGATGAAAAATTAAGTAGAATTTTTGGCACTGGATTAACTAATAGATGATACTTCACAAAGTTATTGAACAACATAGTGTTCATTCAAATTTTCGACTGCCAAATATTTTGTATGGTGGAAAGGCATTGTCAGACATCTGTATTATACTTTGCACCGAATCCTAAATGCATATATATTACTCGAAAGACTATTTGAATTTGAAGCTATTCTCAAGCAACCAAAGTGAAAATGTGATCTATTAGGGTAAACTATAGATATCAGCCGTGGAAAAAATATCGATATACTGATTTTGATATTTTTTTTTAAATAACGATATACCAGCTAACCAAAATATCGATACCCAACCACACAAAGTGCATTTATTATCGAGGGGGAAAATCCCAAAAGAAAATGTCGATACTTTCATTTACAACTATCGATATTTCTTTGAAAAACAATATCGAAAAATATTGGCCCAAAAACATCGACATATCGGAGAAAAAAATATCTATATATTGGCATTTTTTTAGCATCCTTCTTGACGGTAGATTAAATGGGAAACATCATGTTAGACAAAAAGCAAAAGACATTAGAACCAAAATAAAACAACTATATTGGTTAGTCGTAAGATACCTTCAACTTGATCTAAAATCAAAGAATTTGATTTATAAGACAATTATAAAGCCAATTTGGACCTATAGGGTTGTACTAAAAATTCAAATCAACTAGTCATCTAACGCTATCAAAACAAGGTTCTTCGATTGATTACCAATGCTTATCGCTACGTAACCAACGAAGAACTGCACGATGGAAACAAATGGAAGTTTTCCATGATTTCGCCTTGAAACACGAAAGAAGCTTACTAAATCATACTAAAGTGGAAGCAATACAACTGCTGGACAGCGCGCAGGATTCAGGAGATTGAAGCAACCCAAACCATACGAACTTATATAAAATGTATACCTTTAGTAAACTATAGCTATAAGTTATTATAATTTTATAATTGAGGAATACATATTGATGTATTTTCTCGCACTCGTCTTACTTGTGAATTAATCCAAGTACAAATGAAATGTAGTAATAAATTAATTTATAATTAAGATTGTACTAAGCATATCTAATAAAGATGTTATAACAAAAAGTTTGCATCTATAAGGTATTAAAAAAAGGAGATTCTTCCCATTGGTGCAGAATAAGCTGTTCGTCGTGATCGAACAGCCGTTGACACTCTGCTTTCTGGGATACTTTTTGATAGCGCCGCAGCTTCCAAAACACCTCTGAGAAATCCCCGCAATCGTTTATTTTCAGTCTCCAAAAGCGACCTTTCCTCTTTCAGTTCCATAATATCGACTTCCACTTTATTATAACGAACCCAAAACTTCTCCATCTTTTCCAGATTCTTGCAACAACGTTCTAAAATATCCCTTTCCCCATATACTTTAGATTCTTCATCATCTGATGTTTTTGGTTTCTCCGATACCTCCATTTCGGATGTCGATGGGTACGATTTTTTAGTTTCAAACTTGACTTCTTCAATAGCAGCAATATTGGTTTTTGTTTCAAGTTCATCGATAACAAAATCAGTTTCCATACTCGAAAATTTTATAAGTTTACTGGTTGAAGATGTTGTCGGTCTCGTCAGTGTTTTTTCTTCAGTTATTGATCGAGAAACTGATGCCAATCTAGCTAAGAAAACAAATAAAGTCTATGGTAATATGAATAGTAACGATGCAGAAAAATAATAAATGGTTATTTAATTAGAACAACAATATTAGCAGCAATAGAGTACATTCTTCTTATTTGTTAATGAGTTAAATTTAACCCTAAAACTATAGAGCAAACCGAAATAATAAATATTAATCAAAAAATGCTCAATTCACAAATTTAAACAATTGAATATAATTGAGACAAACACTTGTCAATAATTTTGAAAAAGCACCGCGGTTAATGCAAGCTAATCTAGTAATAATGCATGATTTTACTAATACTGTCAAATACCAAAAAATTACTATTTAAAAAATGCATAGCTCCTTAACGTATCAACATCAGCTAAATAATAATGTCCTAACTCTTAAGTTTAAATCTATGTTGTATTTTAAATGGTTTACTTTAATTAACAAAAAAGTTTCCTTGAACCTACTGTTATGAGTTTGAAGGAATGCTTAGAACTCTTCGATTTCAGAGCGAGTTTATATTGAGATATTAAGTAAAAACATGTTAACGTTACTTTATTCGGGTGCATAAGGAATTATGAAAGTAGATTAGCTCTAAATTGGCAAAACCATAAACTTAGATTAAATATGCGTGAAAAATAATGAATAATTTTTCAGTTTTTACGCACCTATTTATACAGTTTGGAAAAGCCACCACTAAAATATATAAAATAAATTACGAATAGTCTCAATACTCAGATTATTAGCCGCGTATTAGCTTATTTAGTAAATTCCGCCTCGTCCTACAAAGCAAAAAAGTATTTCTTGGAAATTCCAAAAAAGTAAATTTGAAAATCGAGGCAATAAGTGTAGTAAACTTGAAAAAATGTATTGAAAAATGAAGCTGTATTTAACTACAATAAAATAATCACTTTAGAAAGAAGACGCATAACAGACTGATGTGGTATAATTTGTGCTAAACCCTAAATGAAATGTGCAATGCCGGCAATAACAATCATTCAATTGTGGAATAACAATAATCCTTTAAGAAATTGGTGGTAGTAATACAAAGCGCTGAAATGTTCTAAACTTTATTAAAAAAAATAAAAGAATCACGCTGACATTCACGGGATTGTCCCATTTAGAACTCATACTACATGAGCCTAAACTCTGAAAAACAACAATGAAACCTAACAGAAAACTTCATTTATTATTTTTATTTCGATATACAAACTTTTTACAGCACCATGAAATATAAATTCCTAAATATATTTTCCAAGTCATCACAGGTAAAACAAAGAGGTTATTATGTCACTAGCCACACGTCTTTTCCTCGCCTTTCGTCTCCGAGCCTTGCATATGGAAATTTCAGAAAGTAATTTTCGTAAATTTTTGGCAATGAATGCACTTACTGATAAGAATTGGTATGATTGTCGCCGGCCCATCGTTGAAAAAGTCACGAAGTCAATATAACGAGTTATACTTAAAACTGACCTTAAAGCAATTCCAAATTATTCACTTAATATAAAATACCAAAAGAAGCTAAAGATTTGGATTCCATACAATTTAACCATGAAGTATTTAATGGGTCGAGTTTATGTTGGCGAAACGCCGCTGAAATGAAAGGAAATCAACACTTTTTTGCAAATGCGACCATAATGTTCTATTGAATGATATAAATAATGCGGCTAGAATTCAGGAAAGGTGTTATCTTATTCACGACGAGGCTAGACCACAAACATTTAAGTAGTTCGGCAAGTGAGAGTGATAGGCTGGATGCATCATCCACTGTATTATACTGTCTTCTTCTTGCTGTTAGTTGCGGCCTCAGTAAAAAACTTTTGAAGATGTCAAGCTGGCCATATAGGCTTATGAAAATCATTTGCTTCAGTCTTTTTTCCAGAAAAATTATGAGTTTATCCCGAAAAGTGAATAATGGTCATTAGTTAAGTAGCAATTAATACATGAGCCGTAACGTCCCTGGCCTAACACTTAGATGGCGCTAGTTTTACTGCATTCACCACTTTTTCAATGAGTACTAACCTTCAAAAGAAAATTGTTAAAATTTCATGATATTCTACTCATAAGTTTGTAACAGGGCAATTGAAAAGTCCCCGGCCTGACACATAGATGGCGCTACTAGAATTGTTGAAGCAAAAACTTGGCTTGATGCCGAGTTTCCGGACACTGCCCCAGGACAATAAATCATCAAGGATTAGTATGCTAAGTTTAGACGTGGTGAAATGAGCACCGAAGACGGGGACCGCAGTGGACGCCCAAAAGAGGTTTTTACCGATGAAAACATTTTAAAACATCCACAAAATGATTTTGAATGACCGTAAATTGAAATTGAATGAAGTAGCAGACACTCAAAAGATATCAACTGAATGTGTGCATCGTATCATTCACGAATATTTGGGTATGAGAAAGCTCTGTGCAAAGTGGGTCCGCACAAGCTCTCTTTTAACCAAAAAGAACGACGGGTTGATGATTCGGAGCAGTGTTTGATGAACATTTTACTCCGAAGTCCAATCAACAGTCATCCCAGTGGATTGCATACGATGAACCCGCTCCAAGGCATGCGAAAACGCAACAGCCAGCTGGGAAGATTATGGCGTCTGTATTTTGTGATGTGCATGGAATAATTTTCATTGACTACCTTGAAAAGGGAAGGACCAGCAACAGCGGCTATTACAAAACGTTATTGGAAAGTTTAAAGGATGAGATCGCCGAAGAACGGCCGCATTCGAAGAAAAATAAAGTGCTCCTTTACCAAGACAATGCACCGTGTCACAAGTCAGTGAAAACGATGGCAAAAATCTATAAATTGGGCTTCGAATTGCTTCCTCAACGACCGTATTCTCCAGATCTAGCCCCCAGCGACTATTTTCTGTTTTCAGATCTCAAAACAATGCACGCTGGGAAGAAATTTTCGTCGAATGAAAAGGTGATCACCGAAACCGAAAAAGGTATCGAAAAGTTAGTGGGTCGCTGTAATCAGTATATCACCCTTAAAGGGAATTATGCTGAATAAAAAAAATTAATTTTGCCAAAAAATGTGTTTTACTATGGTAGGCCGGGGACTTTTCAATTGACCTGTTAACTGTGCTGAGTGACACTACTTCTGTAATATACTGCTTCTTGATGGGAAAAAATACCGTTCAAGGGAAGCAATGCCTTGACTAGTGTTATAGGGGCTCCGCTCTATCAGAAACGACAATAAAACGTTGGTTTGCTGACTTAAACGTGGTCGTAGAGACAGTGATGATGTAGAACGCAGTGGGCTACCAAGAGTTAGTAACACCAGAAATCAACAAAATCGTTGTGATTGATCGAAAAGTCAAGTTGCGTGAATTAGCTAGCATCGTAAGGATATCAAATGACGTTTTGATTTTATATTACATAAGTATTTGACTACGAGAAACCTCCGTTCAAAGTGGGTGCCGCGTTTGACCACTGTTGTTAGGTCATATTTAAACGTAACAAATCACAATTTTTGTATCGATATGTGACAATGGATGAAACACGGATCCATCATTTCACTCCGATATCAAAACGATTTTCATCTGAGTGAACAGCAACTGGTGACAAACCTATTTTAAGATAAAAGATCTACAAAAGTGGTTTTAAAATAATAGAGCGCCCTGGAATGATTGTGTGGCTCTTGATAGAGATTGCGTTGATGAATAAAGCCAATTTTTAATGAAAAAAATCGCGTTTACTTTGTTACGCCTCAGACTTTTCATCGCACGTATTGTATAATTATTATTGTCTGTACATGATTTTTTTGTTTAAAATTTATATGGATATGGATAAACTAACTTTAAATTAACTCACTTGCACTCACTTGAAGTTACTTTTTCCCTATTTGTTACCTTTCCCTACCTATATATCTGGCAATAATTATTTTATATAAAAAATACATAAAATTAATTTTTTTCTAAAAGTATTAGAAACCATTTATTATTACGTTAAAGTTGTCTAAAGAAAAAAGTTTCGTTTAATAAAAATGGATATATAAAATGTATATAAAAAAATAAATGTTCGCAATATTGACCAAAGGAACTTTATTTAAAAAAGTATTTACCTCTGCTTATTAAAAAAAAATACTTACGTAAAGTAAATTCTTCCTGGACTGTTTTTTTATACAACTTTTCATCGTCAGTGTAACCGCCGTCAATATCTCCTATAAGCACTAAATCATTCATAGGTAACCATTTACTTAATTTTTCACGTGTTGTCTCAAATTTTCGACAAGTTTCAGACAAGGACACGATTTGTTTCCCTCGATGCACCAAATCACTCAAGAACGATATACTATGACTGGCGTTTGACGTAAGCATCCTCAATTTCAATTCATCCAATAACAAGTCATTTTTTAAATCTTTTTTCAACTCAAGAAAATGTTCCTTTAATGCTTTCTCCTCGGTTTGGTAATTTTTTATTTTCTCAGATCGTACTTTCTTTATATAATTATGCTCACTGGTTAATGATTTAATTAATGCCTAAAAATAAAAATAATACAAATTCGGTTTAACATTATTTCAAATAAATATAAGTCAATAAAATATAAATAAATAAGTATGATATAAATACAAATTCTCCTTATATTGTATACATTAATATATTGTACACATATATTTATATGTTTACATACATACTTTATATGTTCTATATCGAAAAGTAGTTATTAAATATTTTTAAAATAAAATTAACTTGTTACTTAAACAAATCTACATAACATTATTTCAAATAACACCTAACAAAGGTTATATAAGTCAATAAAATATAAATAAATAAGTATAATATAAATACAAATTCTCCTTATGTTATTGTATACATTAACTTTCTTCCTTGGATCTGTTTCTCTATTGTACAATTTATATGTTTAGATATATACCTTATATTTTCTATATCGAAAAGTAGTTATTAAATATTTTTAAAATAAAATTAATTTACTTAAACAAATCTACATAATGTTCATCCACAGGGACCCTAAGCCTTTGTCTTTATTAACAAATAACACCTAACAAAGGTTATAAAATTCATAATATAGCAACAAAAAAAAAACCGTGTTAAAACAACAGTAAGTTATGAAACATGCATTTCCATTTTTTTATATTTTAAAATCACCTTTTTACCAAAGAGGTTTAATATGGATTGGACCTAATGTTTAACATGGGCTGGGCATTGAACCTACCGACTAGCCAATAGCTAACTTAGAGACTATCCCAGAAGAAATCCGATCTTACCCAGATGGGTGACTAGGATGGTTATTCTTTGTCTTATTTTCCATTTTTGCTAAAGACATTTACAATTACAATTGCAAACATAAAGTACATTCATGCTCCAGCAGGAGTCGAACTCGCAACTATATAAATAGTAGGAGGACCGTTCTGTCGCCTTGACCATTGCGCCAACAAAGCCGGTCGTGTATTTCGAATTATAAAAACCCAAAAGGCCAAATAAAATATATTTAGGATGCCCACTTTTCTTAAGGACATATTTGATGAAAATTCGTTAATAATATTTATCTAACTAATTTTTATATCATATTTCCTATGTAATTTGAGTAGAAATGATAGCAAGATTTTCTAAACGCTTCTGACTCATTCTAGATCGTAAAAAGCCTTAATTACTTCTTTATTGGTTTAATACTTCTTTAATGGTTCTTTATTGGCAATGCAGTAGTAATAATTGGAAATGAATGAGATACATTATCTATCGAAATGCAGTTGAATATTTCTACTACAGACAACGTAATTTTTATTCCTGTAAAAGTTCTATTCCATTTATACCTTCTTCAGAATACTCGCCAAAATTTTCAATATTCACTGCAAAGAAATAATTCACTTTAAATTACCCAGAATTGAAGGGTTTTCATTTGGTTAATCATTACTTTCATAGGAATATTATTTTTATTTTACTTTTTGTGGTGTTTTCTCAATATTTCCATTTTGTATCTATTTCTTTTATTATCTACCAGCACGTTACTTAACTCTTTATATGAACGATATTTCTTTAAAAAATATACACACATATAAACTTATAATTTTTAATTTTTTTAACTAGAGAATTATACAAATATTATGTTCTATTATCGAAATTTGTTCCAAAAAAATCATCAAAAGACCATCGTAAATTGTAGCCAACTGGAATCTTAGAAGAACTAAACTATCTGGTATAACATAATTTTACAACCAGTGCAGATAAATATACTTTGGATTTACATCAATTTACAATTTGTTACGTAATAAAGTTTTTAAAAATGTTTAAATTTAACATGACTCAGCCTTTCTCGCCTCCACTCGTGGCGACCACACCCTGGCTTGAAATAACCTAATATTAATTAATATTGTAGTATATGGCTTCTTTTAGACCAGAATCTAACATTCTACATACCTAACTCCAGGTATTTATCTATTTGCAAATCTTGTTCCTGTGGACCTTCTAAAATTGATACGACTATCGTTAATTAATGTTAACATTAATTCAATAATAAACTATATAACAATTATTAATTATCAATTATTAATAATCATATTGACTTTTTATTAAATACTTTTCACATAATGCATACACTAACATGAGTTCAAAAATCAGTGGGTAGAGACATCTTCGCGGAAACATTTTCGGATCACAATTGGATTTCCTATTACTTGCATACGGTTGATTCAACAACCGTTAAGATACCTTAAATATTTGAATAATTTTAGGGAAACATATTCAGCTTCCGAAGCCACGCAAAGTAAGGACAAGTGAATACCATCGAATAAGAAAGCTGATGGAAGCTCTTTGGAGTTAAAAAAAATACAATATTGTTTTTATATTTATTATTTTATTATGGGTATGTTTTCAAGAAACTAAATTATACCTATCGTAGTACCATGCTGTAAAATGCTTTGATCAGTGACAACTTTCTTTAAAGGTTGGCAATAGCAAATAGCCAATCTTAAAAGTCCCTCGTATATTATCCCCGTAGGCACTTGTTTTGCATAGAACTTATTACCATAAAGAATTCTCTCGTCCTACGGTAAAAAGTATTGCAATTTCAGATGCTCTATTACTGATTTATAGACCTAAAACTGTCATGGAAGAAGAATAATGAAAATCCATTTAAATGATAAAACGAACAGAACTATAAATGTTCTGATAAGCGATAATTAATATCGTTAAAGCTAATCCAGCTCTCACTCCACACTCATTAATCAGTCATATTCTGAATATTTGTGTTCAGAAGTTTATTAATCAGATTATTTATTCCATAATTAGCATCGCAATTGAAAAGAAAATGTAAAATAATAAGTTTATTATTCAAATAGTGAAACCAAAAGCAAAATAAAGTTCTTAAATGGGAATTATGTTCATATCCCATGGGAATGCAATATAAATTTCTGAACTAGTAAGGGGATATCTGAAAATTTCATTAATGAGTGAACATGTTGATTACAGCTGTTACAATAGTACATGTCGAAATTCACAAGGCTAAAGAGAATGAAAATCAATGAATGCATTAGATTGGTGAACAAACAACTGATTTGGTTCATAGTGCTGTTTAATATAGTCCGAAAAAGCATATAATTTCTTAAATTATAAAAATGTATAGCAAGCGCTTGGGATGCTGTCTACTTCTCAAATAATATGCTGCTCATGCACAAAAATACAGAATCCTATTATCAACGAGCCAACCATTGTCGACATGATGAAAATGTTCAGTGAGTTCCAGATCTGATCACATATCAGTATTGTTGTACAAATAATCGGGCAATCTTGAAAAAAACAAATCTTACTTACAAGTCCTTCCTATTAACTTATTACTCTTACTACTAACTGGGACAAATTCATATTAATAATGGAGAAGCAGATCAGTTTAATGGTTACATTCAGAGACATAGATAAACTTAAGCTACAAACCCAAAATTTAATAGAACTAATTCAGTCTACGGCAAAAAAGCTACCCAACAAAATCCGAATACGAAGTAAATTATCCCCTTGAAATGTATGATGCAGGGCCAAACATGTTACAAACAAAAAATTTTAATAAGAACATACAAACAAAATTGATTCGAGAAATATGTTAGTGAATTGGACCCGGAACCAAGCAAGGATTATTCACTATGGAAGCCAACTAGAAGATTTAAGCAACCAATAATTACAGTGCCGCCCATAAAAATTATTTGCACAACATTTAGCTAATGTATTTCGACCAAATGATCCAATGAAAGTTGACACAGAAAATGACAAAGCCGACTTGGTTGACGTAGTGGTAAAGGCGACAAGACGGTCCTTCTACTGTTGTGATAGTCGCGGGTTCAAATACTGCTGCACGCCAGTAACCAGGCTGGGTATGACCGGATGTCTTCTGGGATGATTTCGTCAGTCGGTAGACTTAATGCCGAGGACCGTGGTTCGGAACACACGTTAAACTGTAGGTCCAGTCCAGATAAACCCTCATTGGTAAACAGGAGACCTTAAGATATTAAAAATAAAGAAGAAAATGATAAAACAGCCTCAATCCTAAAAACGCTCCTGGAATTAATGATATTTCACGTAGAATATCGAAAAAAGTGTCACGAAAAGCAATCATCATTTTAACATATATATTTAAGTTCTATCTATCACTGAAGCACATTTCAGTGTGTTTTAAGGTCGGACAAATAACAATGCTTAAAATACCTGATTTCGATCCACCAAATCGACCAAATATATACAGTAACAGCGGTTGATAAAAAGGCAATTGAAGAAAAAGAATACACAAGCACAATGAGTAAATTGTTATCACGAAACTACTGTCAATTGCTGGAATTGTTTCTTTACAAAAGACAATTGAAAGTTTCACATAAAGTGACATTTTCAACCTATTTCGGTTAGAGTTTCGTAAAGTAATACCGTGAGACCATTCATGTATTTCTTGGTTTGTTCTGGTATTCAGTTCTTGGAGCATTTTCTGATGACACAGTCATTATGACTATGACATCTACATAGGGTGATAGGAAAAATTGCAAGAAGTAGTCAACAAGATCTAAAAATGAAATGGAAAAGACTGGAAAGTATAACTTAATCTGTCTAATGTCTATGTCTAATTTGCGATGCGGCGAAGTAATAAACAACTAATTATATAATTTGCCGCATATCCGATTCCTCAAGCAGAATCAGTAAAATACCTCGGCATCCATGCATGTTTTTTTTATTACTCTTAGTAGTTCCACAATCTGCCCAGAGGGCAATAAGTATTTCTTATGTTTATATTATACTAGCGACCCGCCCCGGCTTCGCACGGGTGCAATGCTGATACTAAATTAAATATACTACAGAAAAAATATGAACGTTGTATATAAAAACATAGCGGCCCGCTCCGACTTTGCACGGGCATAAAATATATATGCCTATGCCACTCAATGAAAACATGATTAAAATCAATCCAGTATTTTTGGTTCATTCATTAATGCCCTTGGCCTGCACGCATTAAGTTTGGAGTAAAACAATTCCTCTTCCCCTATACTTACTATGAAGATCTCCTGCTATCTTTGGAATATCTAAATTCATACAATTTTTATTACATTACACATTTTTAAACGCAAATTTTAAATTTGTAATATCTCCGAAAATATTTGTTTAATTCACATGCTGTAAGGAACCATATTGATCTATATTAATTGCACACTGTATTTAAGGTACTTAATTCGATAAGGATTAATGCCGTATTGCTTAAAATAGCTTCGTAAATAAGCCATTTTCTCACATAAAAAGTAAACAATAAAAATGGTTAATGTGGGTTATCCCTAAAAGATAAACATATACCATCGGGGACTTTTTTGTAGACCTTTTTATGGTGTACAATACCGTAGTACATTAATTTGATCTAACTCGTAGGGTTAGGCAGCGTTTTTGCTAATTGCTAAATAAGCCTAAAAAAATAGGTTAATTTACGACATCACGCTAGAAACCTCTAAAATTAGCAATGTTGCCTTAGTATATTATGCATGTATTAAACACATAAACCTTCCTCTTGAATCACTCTGTCTATTGGAAAAAACCGCATCAAAATCCGTTGCGTAGTTTTAAAGATTTAAGCGCACATAGGGATATAGGGACAGAAAAGGCGACTTTGTTTTATACTATGTAGTGATATATATATATATATATATATATATATATATATATATATATATATATATATATATATATTATATATATATATATATATATTATATATATATATATATATATATATATATATATATATTTATATATATATATATATATATATATATATATAATATATATATATATATATATATATATATATATATATATATACATGACATGTAGAAAAACACTTCATTAAGTGATCTACTGTATAATATACTATTTTAATTAATTAATTGGTCTTATTTTAAAACTTATTCTAAAGTTTAAATAATCGAATTCTAATGTCTAATAATCAGATCGGCTGGTGTTTTAGTCAAGCAAGTTATATTAGAAACATCATGTTAAACAAAATAGCAGAGAAGATAAGTATCTGCTATTCAAAGAAGATCAAAGAACTTGACTTGATTTGACCTAAAATCTATTGACTGAAAAGATTGGTTTGTGAGTACTTTGAGGTTCAAATATGGGGTTGCAATAAAACATCAAAGCAACTTACTGTACAAATGTACAAGTGTTTAATTTAAATTTAGCCTAAGCAGTCTAATTTTAACGCTCCTCCTGCTTGTATATTAATACAAGTATAAAAGAACAGTAAAAATAAATTAATTTGTAAATTAAAGCTGTACTAAGCATATCTAAGATGTAATTAATTTTTAAAAAATACAAGTTAAACATTGTTGCATGGCAGTAATATGTAAAACTTTAATTATGCCATCAAAAGTGAACTCAAACTCAACAAATACAACAAAAAAAGCGAAAGTTGTGATGAACATCGTTATAAGGAATTAAATTAATTAAACCACTCATTCATGAAATGCAATTCGAAATAACAAATAAAGGCGTCAAAACACATAAAAATATACGTGTGTGCATCCAAATGTCACATTTGAAGAGGCCTTTTCAAATAAAATACAATAAATATGAGACAATATATTAACATAAAGCATGAACGCCCTAGTTTCATATAATATCAGTATAATCAATTCCATTTGATATAAAATATTTTCGTATATTAATAAATTTAAATGAAAAATAAACAAACACTTAAAATAGTATTTTACGCATCCTATTTAAGTTTCACCTAATTAAGTATTAAACTAAACAAAACTGCAATAAAGTCTTAATTTTTATAGGCATTAACCGAGGAGATATGTAACGAAACGACGTAATAATAATCGCGTTGATGGCTTATATGTGGCGTCGAAAATCTTTAGAAGCTTATACATTTTTGGTAGCCTTCAACAGATTGAAAACATTTACAGCCACTGTTAGGATAAACTGTGAAAATATAAGTTACGGAAAATGAAATTTGAGCTCCAGCATTATTCTGAATATAAGGCGTTTATTTTCCTTTGTAAAATAATACTTAGGTGGAAAGTTCCCGGCCCTGTAAGATAGAAGTATCTGTACCTAGAAGTATTTATTGTATCATCCTTAATAAGGGTGGGTTCATGTTGACATAGAATTGTAGCGACCTTGAGGCACGTCGAATTTTACATCATGGAATAACTGTCTACACGGGCGGGGTCTGGAAACCCCGAGACATTTATCTGGGATGTGATTGAAGGGTATTTTCGATCATTCAGTATCTGACCATCGTTGAGTTCAGATGTGGCATCATCGACTGCCCAAGCCTCGTCAACAGGTAAGCCCAGCGCCGATCCTTTTTGCCACTTGCATTTTCCACATTTTTTATATCACATCAATAAATAAGGGTTACATAATGTAAACAACCACTATTTCATTTAGTTTTAACTCCATTCACCGAGCCATATAACACCCTAAAGAATGAATAAAGTTTTATGTAACATTATATATGAAATATAGCATCATTCAAATGTTTCACAGTATCACGGGTCCGAGAAATTAAATTTTTAATGAACCTAATAAAAAGGCATAGATTTTTCTATAAATGTTCTATCATGTCTATAATGTTCTATCATATTGTTCTGTCATGTTACAAATAACCTTTGGCTGATTAGTGTTTAGTGTTTAAGATGAAAAGTTTAAGGGTAACAAAGACCCAGGGCTACGACTGAGATTGTCGTAGTTGGCTACCTACGGCGAGTTATGAATGGGTAGGACTTTTCAGCCACATCATCACGCCAATAAATAGATAAGGGAGAACCTTACACTAAGCATATTTGTGAGGCTCCTCACAAATGCATTGCTTGACTCTAGGTGTGTCTTAATATTCCTCTTAAATCACAAAAAGTACTAATGTACCCCTTTCTTGGATTGGAAGATCTGAAGTCAGCCAAGCGGTCTCTCATAGAAACAATTATACCAGACTTGGATAGGGGCATAAAAGGGGTTCTCGAATACATAAGATCATAACCAAGTTTTGCGCTCAGGAATTCAGAGGGCGCGAGAAGCAGTAGTATTTATAACGGGAAAATATTTTGATAACAATTTTTTACTTATTATAATTTGTAAATATTAATAATATTATAAATAATATGAAACATTTGATTACTAATTTTTTAAATCTACCTAATCTGATGTTTTACAAATATAAAAAAAATCATAAGGCCAATAATATAATTTCACAAAGCAGAAATTTAATATAGCATATGTAAATAAAATTTGATAGATTCTACATTAATGAAAAAAATGTGCATTTAATATTAAAATACATGTAAATTAGTCCACCCTCAAATTCTAGCGACATTTATGATTCACAAAATCAAACACTTATTTATTATTAACTCGTATGCGCGTGGAATTTGTAGGTTTTATATAGGTTTTTTTAGTGTTGTACTGCCTGTTTCCTATCTGCTTTACGTTGTGAGAACAAATTTGTCTGTTTCAAAAGAATCTGTGGAGGACCATATAATTCTCAGTTTTCACACCTCTCAAATTACTTCTCTGAAAAAAATCCTTCTTCTAATCCTTTTTAGACATTTTTAGACTTCTCCTAATCAATTTATTGACATATACATGCGCCTTCAGAAAACTCAACAAAATAAAGTCTGGTAGAATCGACGACCTATCCTTCAATGACCCTAGAACACCATACAACACGAAAAACAAAAATTCATATCACCTTTGCAAATAATAAGCGTACCACACAATTTCTCATATCGAATATATGTTGTGGTGTCGTACACACACATTGTTCACAGCTGAAAAAGCAGGATGACACATTAGGGTTAATGACGTCACCGATCCAAAATCCGCAGTAAACATCAAGTTTTTGTACATCCACTCCCATCTACTGAACCTTGTCACTGGACGTATCCATCCAACCATCGATTTTTAGGAGAAAATGTTTAAATTTCGATATATCAATATTGGACAAAGTGTCGATATATCGATTTCGATATTTTAAAAAAATATATCGCCAAACAAAAAATGACAATACGTATTTTTAACAATATCGATATTTCTTTACCAACCCTGTTTTTCTACTTGATGATAGGGAGAGTAAAATCTCAAAACAACTGTTCGATACACTCCTTCGAAAATTCAAAGGAGTCCTTAATATTGATATTTTAAGTTGCAACTAAAAATTCAATACTCTCATTTCCATTAACCACTATCGATATTTTTTCAAAAATAGCGATCTATCGACCAAAAAAATATCAATGATATTTTTTCAAATATTATGGATGTAATAAATATAACTCTTGGCTAAAGATGATTTTAGATCAAAGTTGGAATTCTAACAAATACTCATTGCTATAATGAATTGTTTTAATTAAACTTGTTAAAGTATAGTATTTCTTCCTTAGTTAAAAGAAAGCTTCTGTGTTAAGTACAATAATGAAATCTGATTAGAGATATTCGTGTGTCAGTATAAGTGTCAGTTTGAAAAAAAAATCACGTTGTATATAATTTATTTTTCGTTTATAAACTCTTCTAAAGTCTAGATAGGTGTATTAAATCACTAAATCTGTTTGTTAAAGTAATCTCTTTGCTATTCAGTTGCTATTCAGAATATAAATTAATAACCTAAAACTTCAACAAAACGTACTGCTCAATCGTTACCGTTCAATCTATGATAATTTGAAATCAATGGTGACGATCATAACGTATATATAGTAAACAATAGGTTAACCAATATCGTCAAAACCAAATGACCACTGCAATTGTCAACATCGAAACATTTTGTTGAAGAATCCCATATTTTATAAATACAAATCTTTTGTGAATATTTGCTCCGGGGTCTAACTAATCAAAATAAACGGTTTTTGCCAAAAATTGAACTTTATTCCTTAAGGTACTTCCTTTCAAGAGTTTCCCTCCTCGCATTTCCTCCTCTAATTTGTATAGGTTTTTTGTAGAACGATTTGAATTTGTTTTTAAACTAGGCTTTAATTTCGATAGTCGCGTCCTTATTCAAATCTCTTTTCCGACAGAAAATCTTTCAAGCAGCCACTAGTCACTAGAAGCCTGATCTTGACTACATGGTGGAATATTTTTTTTATCTAATTTTTTTAAATCATTATTTTCACATAACGTAATAGCTGTGACTTGATGTTCCTCTTAAACCGCTAAGTGTACTAATATACCCAATAAATTTCTTGGATTGGAAGATCTGAAGTTAGCCAAGCTGTCTCTCGTAGAAATAATTGTACCAGACTTGGATAGGGGCATAAAAGGCGTCCTCGCATATATAAAATCGTAACAAAGTTTTGCGCTTAGGAATCACCAAAGGGCGCAAGAAGCAGCAATATTTATAGCGGGAAAATATTTTGTATTATTATATATTATGTATTTCATTTCAGTTATGTACATCAAGTATAATGAAAGACTTACTGTTTAAATTCCCAATAGCTTCTTGGTTAAGCAATTTTCATCCACATTTGGATCAATAATCTTCATGTACTTAAAAAGAGTCCTCAAGAGATTCTCTTAAGTGTATTATTGTTTATTTTACAAAACGGTTACGGTTGCCCTCATTTGACTTCCATTTCTATGTCTTTATTTTCTATGAATAACTCTGCGGTACAGAATCATCTGCATTTGAGCGATGTCCTGGTTATGGGAGGTTATGTTAACTTTAATAATTTCGCTGCGACCAACTAACTTAAGTGTTTTTCGTAGTGCGACACTCTTAAAGTTAAAAAAACAATTAATTCTTAGAGTTAAAAATTTCAATATTTACTAGTTTTTAATATGATTTTTATTATGTTTTTTTCTTGGTCTATTTTAATGTCCGACATACATGTACGCCGATAACATAGCGGGAAGAATCACAATAGCGCTCATGTGCGCCATACGCATTCATAGGGTTAAAGACATCGATCGGTTAGTGAAATTTATTGACGTATACATACGCCTTCAGGAAAGTCAACAACAGAAAGTCTGGTAGAGTCAAATCCAACGACCTTACAAAACCATAAAACACGAAAAACTCAAATTCATATCACCTTTGCGAATAATAACCATACCACGTAATTTTTCATATCGAATATATGTTGTGGAGTCGTACACACACATTGTTCACAGTAAAAAAAGTAGGATGACTGATTAGGGTTAATGACGTCGCCGGTCCAAAATCACAGTAAACAAGTTTTTGGGTACCCATTTCTATCTACTGAATCTTGTCACTGCACGTATCCATCCAACTAGCGCTGTTGGCCTAGGAGAAAGATTTTAAATTTCGATTTATCAATATTTTAAAAAGTGTCGATATATCGATTTCGATATTTAAAAAAAAGATTATTAACGTATATAGAATTTTATTTTTATTATTGAAATATTATCGATGTAATAAATATAACTCTTGGCTAAAAATGATTTTAGATCAAAGTTGGAATCCTAAAAAATACTCATTGCGATAATGATTTTTTTTAATTAAACATGTAAAAGGATAGTATATCTTCTTTAGTTAAAAGAAAGGTTTCTGTGTTAAGTACAATAATGAAATGTTACTAGCTTCTAGGGACTTTTAGTTGTATAGTTGTTAGGGATATACATAAGTGTGAGTTTAGAAGAAAAATCACGTTATTGTATATAATTCATTTTCGTTTATGATTTAAAAACCTATCTAGACTCTTCGAAAGTCTAGTTAGATTTATTAAATAAATAAAGCTGTTTCTTAAAATAATCTCAGAATATCAATTAATAACCTAAAATCTCAACAAAACGTTCTCAATTGCTCAATCTTTACCGTTCAATCTATGATATTCTGAAATCAATGATGACGATCATAACGTATATATAGTAAACAATAGGTTGACCAATATCGTCTAAACCAAATGACCGCCGCAATTGTCAACATCGAAACATATTGTTGAAAAATCCCATATTTTATAATCAAATCTTTTGTAAATATAAGCTCCGGGGTCTAACTAATCAAAATAAACGGTTTTTACGAAAAGTTGAACTTTATTCCTTAAGATACTTCATTTCAAGAGTTTCATAGCATTTCCTCCTCTAATGTTTATAGGTTTTTTGTAGAACGATTTGTATTTGCTTTCACACTAGGCTTTAATTTCGATAGTCGCGTCCTTATTCAAATCTCTTTTCCGATGGAAAATCTTTCAAGCAGCCACTAGTCACTAGAAGCCTGATCTTGACTACATGGTGGAATATTCATATTTTATCTTTTTTTTTAATTCATTATTTTCACATAACGTCAATTGTTTCACTAAAACTACTATAACTCCTAAATTAAACGCCAATTTGTATCAAATCAAAGATTTTGTTTATATTAGAGTTGTATTAAGAAAGCAGTATAGTCGTACTTGCCGTTCAATATCACCACGCCTTTCTGTAAAATAAAATAGTTTTTAAACAAAATAAAATAAAGGATTTCGTCGAGGTCATAAAGATGTTTTCTTTTAAATTAATTTAATTAACGGGCATCAAATCATTTATCAAGAAAAAAAAACATTATTGAGAAAAGAAGGTAGGTCGACGTTTTATTGGCAATTTTCCGCAGTTATTCTTTAGTACAGTTCAATGGAGTTCTGGGAGAAGATCCTCAAAAGCCCCTGGTCATTTAAAGTATTACAATTAGGAAATATACATGCTTTGAGAAACACTCCTAATCTCTTGATGCCTAGCAGAACTCTGTAGAGAATAGCAAACAGACAGTCATCAAATCCTGGGAAACCATTTCATACAGGGTATATTATAGAAAGTTGCTATTCAGAATATCATGAAATGCAAACTGGCGGATAAATGTCCAGACAATAATCAAAAATACCTTTGTTATAACTATAAGCTCTCTAGTATACATTGATTGAAGTATATCCTTCTGGTGGTGTTTTTGGTATGGAGGTACTATATCGCGCTACTGGTGATTACTCAAGAAAATACGATATTTTTATAATGGTCTATTTTTAGATTATATTAATTACCAGCATGTTCTAAATCCACTTATATATCACATATGATGTTATAATAACAATGTAAATATGTACACAAGGATATAAACTCTTGAAACAAATAATATTAAAATGTTAAAATTATAAAATTAAAAAAGAGAACATTAAATTATAGAATTAAGAAACAGAACATTATTAGATATATACCATATAAGCTATATGTATTGTAGATTTTATGTAAAATGAGTAGTTAACTATATATTATTTTACTAGCCCTGCGCATTCGCCATATGCTCGATTATTTATTATAAAATTGATTGTAAAATGTTTTCAGTTAGTTTATTATTATTTATAACTCGGTTAACAAGGTTATATCAGATATTTACTAATTATCAATTCAAAAATTGGTTTGATGCAGTCTTTTTGGTTCAATTTCCTTAACATTCATTTCTTCTACTATTCAATCAATATAAAAACTTTTAGCAGTTGGTTGCAAATTTGCGGTCAATTTTTAAATGCGTTTCAAGAAACAAAATGAACAATGTTTTTTTTTATTAATCCTATTGACCACAAGTGAATTAATAAATATTAATAATTGCCAATAAAATCATAAAAATAAATTGTTTAAGGAGCTGCAGCAAATACATATTTTACGAGAAATCTGATTGTAATATCTAAAAAAGCCCTTGTTCTGTAAATCGTAAACTTGTAAATCTTATAATTTTTTTTAATAAAAAGTTTTTGCTTAAAAAAACAGGTAGAGGCAGGCATATAGTATTAAAAACCCGAGTAGCCGGAGAACAGAAGAACAAAAGAGATGAAATATAGACCTTACTGAAGCGTCATATCATCCGATAGATACTACATATGTTATATTTATAAATTCTTGTAAAATTCCACTTCCATTTTTATTAAACTGTAATGATACTCGTAATATATTAGAGGTATTATTGATTATTGAAAATATTGTAAAACAAACTTTATTAGTGTAAATTTATATATAATACTCTTTGGTAAGTAAAATGGTAGTAATTTTGTTTTGATGAACATAAATAAATAAAGGTTAAAAATTAATACATTATAAGTATTTAGTTGAAAATGGATTACTTTTAAAACTAATTTATTTTTCTTTTGAACTAAACCTATTCTTGAATTTAGAGTTAGTTAAAGTTGTTTAAATAAAAGTATTTTGTATTAAACTTGTTCGACAATAATACTGGTTATATAATTGTACCTATTATCGTTTCAAATTTATATTTTAAAGTAAATCTCAATATATGTTATATGTTATATGTTAGGATAAAAATTTATAATATAAATTATCTACAATTACACAATTATTTAGTACAATTTATTTTATTATTGAGTACAATTTATTTATTGAAAGCTTTAATTTTTTTTAAACAGTTGTTAAATTCTGTTTGTTAAAGTACAATCGCTTTTAAAATTATTTTGTTTAATATGTTTTGTTTAATAGAGTTTTGGAGTGCAACAAAAGTGTACAATGAGTTAATAACGAAGCACCTTACTTATTTTATGCCTTACTGTTTTTTTTAAATTATAGTAATATATTTTTAATAATTAAGACTCGTATTTAACGGAAGCAACGCCCATTTACGAATAATATTTCACAATCCAAATTCTTATATACAATCCCATTATGGCCATTTCATAAATTTAGCACATTAAATTAATTACTGCCGGCTTGGTTGACGCAGTGGTAAAGGCGACAGAACGGTCTAACTACAATTACAATAGTCGCAGGTTCGATTCCTGCAGCGGCATGGTCTTAAATTTATGTTTGTGATTGTCTTAGGTAAGGGTGTAAAATTCGTCAAGAAAAATAATGCCAGTCACGCCAGTAACCAGGCCGGGTCAGACCGGATATTTTCTGGGATAATTTCTAAGTTGGTGACTCGCCAGCCGGTAGGCTTAATGCCGAGGACCGTGGTTCGAAGCCCACGTTAAACTGTAGGTCCAGTCCAGATAAACCCTCGTTGGTAAAAAGGAGACTCTAAAATATATAGTTAAAAAATTTAATTGTTCGTTTTATTTCACTTTGCAGTCTGAAACTGGTTTTTTTAACTTTGACTTTTTTTGCTTTCAATACTTTGAAAGCATAACATATTATTTATTTTATTTTTGGTTATAAAATTTCAATAAATCAAAAATAACTCAATATCCATGAACCGAAATATTATAAAATCAGATAGGTATTCTTTTGTACTCGAAGATACCTTAGAAAGAATTTGTACAGACCTTTCAGAAAATTATATTTCAAATATACATATTTATTCGATTTTTCGCGATCTTAACACCAGTTATTGACATTTTTAATAAATTCCAGCTATATAATCTCTCAAAATAGTAGAGTTTACAAAGGCAAATGATGGTAAATTGGTAAATGATGTGTAATGAATAACTAAATGCTTCTTCTTGCGAATCGATTAGTAATGTTCTTGGTACTAACGTATAGCAAGTCCCATGCATTCAAGTTCTGTTATTCGGCCGATTTCATCTCTAAGCCAAGCAACAAGAGTTTGCAGCTTAGCTCGGAGTAAAATCAAATGTAGGTCGGTTGTGTCAAATGTGAATGATACATTATTGCATATTTTTTACGAGAATATGCAATAACATATTGATATTAAAACTGAACATCCACATAAGAAAAGCTCTTTTATGTAACAGGTCAATTGAAAAGTCCCCGGCCTACTATAGTAAAACATATTTTTTGGCAAAATTAGTTTTCTTTATTCAACATAATTCCCTTCAAGGGTGATACACTGACTATAGCGACCCTCCAACTTTTCGATACCATTTTTGTAGTACGATTTGTCCTTTGCTTCAAAATAGGCCTCAGTTTCGTCGATCACCTCTTCATTCGACGAAAATTTCTTCCCAGCAAGCATTCTTTTGAGATCTGAAAACAGGAAATATTCGCTGGGGGCCAGATATGTAGAGTACGGTGGATAAGGAAGCAATTCGAAGCCCAATTCATGGATTTTTGACACGGTGCATTGTCTTGGTGAAGTAGCACTGTCTCTTTCTTCAAATGCGGCTGTTTTTCGGAGATTTCGTCCTTCAGACGGTCTAATAACGCTATGTAGTAGTCGCTGTTGATGGTCCTTCCTTTTAGTAGTCAATGAAAATTATTCCATGCGCATTCCACAATATAGACGCCATAACCTTGCAAGCCTTGCGTTTTCCCACGCTTTGAAGCGTGTTCATCGTGTGCATTCCACTCGGATGACTGTCGATTGTGTTTCGGAGTGAAATAATGGAGCGATGAATGATAGTAAAATGTTTCACCCATTGTCACATATCGACGTAAAAACTCGGGTTGATTATCATCTTCAAACACTGCTCCGAATCATCAACTCGTCGTTGTTTTTGGTCAAAAGTGAGTTCGCACGGTACCCACTTTGCACAGAGGTTTCTCATACCCAAATATTCGTGAATGATATGATGTACACGTTCAGTTGATATCTTTAGAATGTCTGCTATTTCATTCAATTTCAATTTACGGTTATTCAAAATCATTTTGTGGATTTTTTTAATTCAACAACCTGCTTTGGGCGTCCACTGTGTTCACCGTCTTCGGTGCTCATTTCACTACGTCTATCCTTGATAGTTGATTTTCCTGGGGCAGCGTCCGGAAACTCGCATCAAGCCAAGTTTTTGCTTCAACCGTATTTTTTCCCTTCAAAAAGTAATATTTTATCAACACGCGAAATTCCTTTTTATCCATTTTTTCACAATAATAAAAGTTGCTTCACTCAAAATGCTATAATTCACAAACTAATGATCCGACAGCTGTCAAATTTATACACGCATCTTTTGAGCGTTAGGGCTAACTAAAAAAATAAGGATTTAATTCTAGTAGCGCCATCTATGTGACAGGCCAGGGAATTTTTAAATTGTCCTGTTATCAGGCGGAACATGAAGTGACATCGGAATACTACAACTAACAATGGAGCGAAGAACTTAATGAATAGAATAAATATTTGAACCAAAATTTGTAGACAATTTTATTTCCTATAATACTGATAATAAATGTAAATAGCATTGCATGCTACTCATAGGAAGCGAGATATTTGCTAAAAACGATTTTGTATCTTTAATATCTTAAGATCTTAAGATATTATGTCTCATTTCAAGGTTGAGCCCCTTTTTGGTACATATGACTAAGTCTGACTGGTTATATGAGTGACTAAAGCATTTGATAAAGCCATTAGCTCGAGTACCTCGAGTACCAATTGACAATTGAACTACCTAGACATATGAGCGAGATTTTCAAATATTATATTTCTAATAGCCACTTTGAAATAAGATATTGCGAGAAATATTCAGATGAAATATCCATCTATGTGGGTGTACCACAAGGTAGCGTGGTAAGTCTCCTTAATGTGGTGTCCTTGAACCAACATTACGTATACGTTATACCATTGACATCCCTAAATGTAAAGTAATAAATAGTAAACGTAGAGTAACAATGGTCTCATCTGCAATGATACTCTCCTACATGCTGCAAATGACAAGATTGTGATAACTTACATGATGTTAGATTTTTTTGTAAAATACTATAGTTCCTCACTGTAGTTCTTTACTGGTTTCAACAATTATTTATAAAATAATAGCGTTGCGAACTATCGACTAAAAATAGTAGAAAAAGTCGATAGTCACAAAGCACTCGAACTAGTCTATAGCAAAAAAACTACCGAATGAAAATAGTAATTACTATTTCAGTCAGATGCACACTTCAAGTATTTTTTTATTCGTGATATCAGACGGAGATGTACGAATTCCTTCTCGTACTAATTTTGACCGAGGAGAGGACGAAGATACCTGTTTGATTCTCTGTACTGTGCAAATCAATTCATTTTAAATAATTTTAAATTAGCAAACGACAGTGTAAAGAAAGGAATGGAATAATGATCCCAAATATATTTAATGGTATTTTAATATTCGGAAAGTAACAATGACATAATACACTAAAATAATTTATTTATTTCTATTTCATTCTAACATGTGCTTAGTAATGTGTTTTCAACTTCGTCATAAGTAAGACGGAGATGTACAAAGTTCTTTAGGAACTTTCTTTGGAAAAGAAAAGGAAAGCGATAATTGGTATATTTTATTAACTTCAAAATAATAGTTTAATTTCGAATGATTATTTTTAGATTTTATATATTTTACTCGATTGTAAAGAGGAATGGCCACTAAATAATGACTACTAAATAAATATTATCAATTGTTTAAGCATTTCACCCATTTTAAACACAATATTTCTATTATTTATAGTTAATAAGGAATGTTTTATTAATAAAAATATTATTATTCGTTTAAACCTAAATGAAAGAAGTTTTAACATTCAAAAGGCTTGAACAAACATCCAGGGACTTAAGACGAGATAAGCAACGCTTCAGTGCCCGGGATCCGCTACCTAGCCTAGGTGATTTTATAAATGTTTTAACTAAACTAGAACAACAAAAATTTGTTGCGCCCGGAGTAATCCCGGATTGACCGCGTGTGGGAATAGAACCAGCGACCTCCGTTAAGGAGTTAAACGCTTTAACTTTACACCATAAAAGCAGTTGTTTACAATATTTCTACGAGGTCTTATATGCTGTAGTGCTTAAAAAGAAAATTGAATGGTTTTTGCAATGAACGACTTCCGATTTTCAAACACATCAGCAGAAACATCAGCTCAGCAATAATATTATAAACAAATATTTGTAACAAATATATATAACAATTATTTTAGATAAGAAATATGTGAAAACTTTGTACGTACTTTTGAAATTTGAAGGTTTCCCTCGGTTCCCACTCACCCCTCCATCCTTCCTCCATCAGATCCCTGACTCCAATGGAACCACCTCGGAAGTGCACTCTTTCGAATAAAAAAAGAATTTTGAAACTCGGTCCACAATTAACGGAGAAATCCGCGAACATACATTAAAAATATATATACAGCCGAACATAAAACGTCTTCCTTTTTTGAAAAATAGCAATTGAAAGTAGTTGACTGAAACACTCGAAAGAAAAAAGTAATAAAATCAGTCGACCCGAAAATAGCCATTGAAACAGTCGATATTAAAAAGTAAACAAATCAGTTGAACCGAAAATAATGATTAAAAGTAGTTAACTAAAACAATCGATAGTAAAGAGTAATAAAATCAGTCGGACCGAAAATAACGACTGAAATAGCCGATAGTAAAAAGTAAACAAATCAGTTGAAACGAAAAGAACGATTGAAAGTAGTTGACTGAAACCGTCGATAGCAAAGAGTAATAAAATCAGTCGGACTGAAAATAGCGACTGAAATAGTCGATAGTAAAAAGTAGTCAATTATTACATAGTCGATAGTCGTTTTCGGTCGATAGTTCACTAAACTGCGAATAACAATTTGTTGTGGTATGATAATTGGGATTGTGATCCAAACAACCACCACATTTTTTGAACCTCATACAAAGAAGCAGAACTTCCTTTCTTTTTAACATTTTATTTCCAGTTAAGAGTTTGTTTTTCCCCATTATTTTAGCCTGTTCACATGCGAAATTACTTTAGAGCTAAGTATCACTGGCCGGTAATCTATTTTTTGTAGGTGAAATCCACGTGTATACTCTTCATAGCATTTAATTTTATTCGCTATTTCTTGTCTTAGTCCACTCAATAATTTTATAAACAGCTGTTTATCACTGTGGACCTACAATAGGGTTACACAAAGAAGTTAAATGTCAATATGAACAAGGAAGTAATACAATAAAGTGTGTATTATTATAAAACCTAAACATACCCACGATCCGCGAAAAAACACTTAGTGAGACAGCGTAAATATAAAAATGTCGTAAATATGTGTAAAAAAATATTACAGCTACCCGGCGTTCAAAGATATGGAATTAAGATTAATTGAATTTGTTTAATGACATTACTAAATTGAATTAACATAGATAAGATACGTATGAAAGCAATTTCATGTGTTAAACATATGTGGAATGCGCCAGTGTGAAGTTTTAGATCTGAACTTTAAAAACAATATTATAAAAAATATATACTGAACAGTAAATAATATATATGTTATATATAAAAATAATAATTTTAAAAAGAAATTTAATATGTAAATACAATTATTTTTCAATGACATACCTAAAACTTTTAATATCATTAAATATTGCTCAGTTATTCAACCTATATACGAAACCTTCAATATATTTAGTTCTCGAAATTCGTCCCAGCACTCACCTCCTTAGAGTTTATCCTCTCCTCATTCGTACGGATTTCTTCGGCGCTTTCCGCGTCTATCCTACGCAATTCCTGCAGGTGGCTCCGTCTTACGTCCGTGTTCTGAACATACAGCTGGACGATTTCAAGTAAATTTTTACAGAGATCCTTTTCGACCTCTCCGCGCGTTTTTCGAAAATAATCCAACTGCAACTTATTCTAAAACAGGTTTTTGATAACATAAATTAATTAATTTCGAATTTCTCAAATTTTCATTTAGTTTTTTTAAAATAAAACATAACTCTTACAATTCATTTAAGTCTCTATAATATTTTACAATATTTTTAAAAAGATATATTTACAATTTTGTAGCCCTCATCTTTTCCCCTTTAAAAGAGTATCTTGTAAATTATTGTAATGCTGGGCATGTCAATGGTAATGGCAAATGCTGGAGTGCATCGTTTCAAACATTTCTTGTGATAAATTGTGACGATTAATATAATATATTTGATATCCATTGGAATATTTATCTGTGAATCCTACATCTTGAATACTTATCATTATAATAACAGAATACACTCAATTATTGTTTTATTATTTGGAAAAAAATAGTTTCATAATATAGTATATACATCATAATATGATGTATTGCAATTAGGACGGCTCGGTGTTAATAACCGGTAACAGCCATGTTGTTTTGCTATTTTTTAGTTGACCTGTTGCTTATTATTCAGTTACTGATGTCAAGGACATTAAAGTAGAAGAATGAATGTTCATAAGAACGTCATCGACGCAACGATGAAGAAACTGAATTGTTCTAAGAACATTTAACTAACGTATTTCAACCGAATGATATATAATCTAGAATAGATATAAATCTTGTTTGTCAAACATAAAGTCTATTTGGACCTATGGGATTGCACTAAAACATCAAACTAACTAGTAATTCAACGCACCCAAAACAAAGTTCTACGATTAATTACCAATGCTTATCACTATGTGACCAACGATGAGCTGCACCATTATCTCGGAATCAAACGGATACACGAAGTGATCCAAGTTTTCGTCTTAAGACATGAAACAAGATCGCTAAATCGCAGCAACGTGGAAGCACTGGACAATACGCAAGAAATCAAAAGATTGACGCGAACCAAATGACACGAACTAGTTTAGTGTATAAGTGTTTAGCTTTAGCTTCAGCAGATTAAGTTAATTTAAATTTGGAAAATACATATTGATGAGTTAATCCCGTACACGTCTTGCTTGTATATTTATGCAAGTACAACAGAACAGTCGTAATATACTTGTGAATTAAGATTGTACTAAGCATATCGAATGAATGATTTAATTAATAATAAGACGAGACGCTTTAGTGAATGGCTTCTCGTATTCTCAACCAGAATATTTACAATATAATTATAAGCTTGCAGGTAGTCATTGATAATATTTTTACTTTATAAAGGCATATATTGAGAAAAATTGATTGATCATGTACCAGCGAATTGATCTAGACAAGTGATAATCAAAAAACCATATGTTAAGTGCGTATGCTGGATGCGGAAACACTTACCATTCAAGTTGCAATAGTATAAATACTTCGCTAGTTTTAAAAAGTGTTACTCGCTATTGCGGGCCATTTTTGCAACAATACACCATTCAATTGTTTGCTGTTAATTTTGAATGATTCCCCTGGAGTAACCCATGTCTCTTGTACTTAGAATTGTCCCTGTAACTCTATTTTTCATCACAAGTGTCAATAATCTGGCATTTTTTTACATGACAAACAATGAAACTTTCAAAATGCTGTTTCCAATTAATTCATGTTGTAGCCATTTTTCCCTCTATTAAACTTTTCCCATAGTGTATACACGTCTGAAAATAGTTTATTCACCAACTGCTATGCACTGAACAGCTCTTTGAGAGTCTTTTAAAATCAGCTTTCGTCCGTATTGTCTTATTAAGTATTGTAATTTATTGTCTTGGATATTTGTTGGACATCAAAACCAGCACTTAAATGGTGACTAAATAGTGACCGCGAGTTGCGATGCAACTTTCGACTCTTTTTAAGGTATTTTCCATTACATCCGGCAACATCTGAGGCGGAACTTTTTCAATATCGTGACGAATATTGTCTTTAAGCTGTTAAGTCGTTTGGGGCTTATTGATATAAACTTTTGATTTTAAGAAGCCCTATAAGAAAAAGTCTGGTAGTGTTAAATCCGGAGATCGGACTGGCCATGCTAAATCGCTACTTGCGAAATTAGTCTTCGTGGAAAAACGTCATTCAATAATTGAATTGTTGTACGAGCTGTGGGTAATGTAACTCCATCTTGCTGAAACCACGTGTCTTCTATTCCTTGCTCTTCCATTTTAGGCACAAGAAAATTTCGAATCATGTCTTGGTACCATGCAGCAGTATCAGTAACTGCAACAGTTTGGTCATTTTCAAAGAAATATAGGTCAACGATGCTTCCAGCATGAATACCACGCCATATAGTTGTTTTTAGTGAATGCAGTGATGATGATTAGGATTGCATCACTGTACTCAACTCGCCGATCAGGATCTCTCGGTAGCAATTTTTGGACTAATTGAATTTTGTACGGGAACATTTTCAGATCAGTTTTCAAAATTCGCCTTAAACTGCGTGTAGAAATGTATAATTGGAAACCACGTCTCCGAATTGATGTTCCTGAAGACTCTGTAACATTATCTCACACCAAAGCCACATTTTCAGCATTGCGAGACGTTCGTTGTCCCCCAGACAGCCTGTCTGCTGTCTTACCATTCTGTCGAAAACCGCAACTAAACGATAAATTGTGGTTTTGTGAGGCACTGGACAATTAGGATATTTTTGACGCAATTTCCGCTGAGTGGCAATAATGGAACGATTATTTTCAATAAATATTGTTACTATTTATATAATAAAATTTGGACATCTACACAACACAATGGTTAACGCGAAACTAAACTAAACGTCACATAACCAAGATGGCGCGCTATCAAAATGGTAGCGAGACTTTTGACTCATGTGTTATTTAATGATATTAATTAATCCAACTTACATTGTATTCAACGGCATATAACTGTTGACTATAATTTTCTTTTCGCTCTTTCAGTTCTTTTTCAGCTTTTAAATTTTGTCCAAACATTATAGTTTTTAAATGAATTATTTCTCTTTGGGCATTTTCTATTATTTCATTTTCTTCGCGGCCGCATTCCTTTAAGAACACATCAAGCTCTTGTTCGTATTCCCTTTGTAGACCATTTATATAATCATTCTGTAGATCTAAAATTAAATAAGAGTGTACTAAAGAGAACATTTTAAAATGTATCATTACCTATAAGTGTATCCAACTGTGAAGAATTATATTTAAAATTATTCGAATATTGCTCCTCGGCATCCTCTAATTCTTCTAGTAGTTTGGCAATACGATTATTTTTATAGTTCACTAAGCGTTCGATCCATGATTTCAAATGTTCTACTTCATCTTTCATCTCTTTCACTTTGATTTTCCTTAATATCTGATGCCAATTCTGATTTATCTTCGCTAAATTCAGTCGCGCGAAAGCATCTTCTTTTTTGATTTTTTTCTATTATAAATAAAATAAATATTGTTGTGTAAGTTATAATTAATAATTTAATCAAACCTTCATAAACGTTGCTATTAGTTGTTCTTTTCTCCTTTTAGCCTCTTCTTCGATTTCAGCTCGGTGTTGAAGATACCTAGCTCGTTCTTCGTCGGACATTTTAGCAAGTTTATTTGCTAAAGATTTTTTCTTTTTTCCAGCCATAATTCTTGTTTATTATATCAACTTTATATAAATCCGCTTGTACTTGAAGTGGAATCACCAAACAGGCAGCAATTGAAAGTAATTGATTTAATAAATTCTATTCCCATAGTAATATGAGAAAATTTCGTGTTAGTCTATGTATAGGCAACGCAATATACAATATTAATTTATATACTGATTATAATTTATAACAGCTGATTTTGTTATTTGATTGATTTGATTTTACACGGAAAATGAACTTCTAGGAGAAAAGCATATGTTTGTGTTCCTGGCTTTTTATTATATTAAATAGAATCAATAAGAATGGTATCCACATTTACACTTTCTAATTACATTTTTAGCGTTTCAAAAAATTTCAGGTAGTCATTATCGAGTTTAGTCGGTGATGTTTAAAAAAAAATACGTACAGATGGTTGTAATAAATTTTAGAGAACATATAACGTCATTATAAAATAAAGTCACTTAAAAGACGATATACCATTAGTCTAAATCAGTGCAGGGCGTGCCAAATGAGAACGTTTGTAGCGGGTAATTAAAAATGGATTTTAATAGAAAATTTTATATAAATATTAGTTAACACCTTCAAAATTCTTTCTATATTAGTACAAATTTCAACTGCAAGAAACACTAATTTGGCAGTTGTTATATATAACAAATTACTCACTTTACTGAAAATATATGAAAAACAACAAAATTTTGTATACACTGCCAAATGCAGTTCCTAGAAATATAAATGGTGGAATTATGTTATAGAGCACGACAGCACTCAAGGATCAATGAAGCACCAGAAAACTACAAACACGGGATCCAGAACTATCAGTGGGTTAGAAACAAACATTGTAATCAATGGAGAAGAGTTTGTAATTTGCAAAGATCACAGAAGTACTGAAAACTAGAAACATGGGGTCCAACAGAGTTTCAGGTAGGATAAAAAATACATTGAAACCAACAGAAAATAGTTTCGTTTCAAAGTATTAGAATTTTATTATAAATACCGATTCAACAAAACAAGGAGATAATGCAAATGTGATCATAACAGGACTTGAAGAGTAGACAGCAAATTTTTAATGCAACATTTGTATGAATTTGTATATTCAAGGCTAGGAAGATCACTGAAGTGATTTCTTGAAATGGAAATAGTGGAGTTAGAAGAGATTAAAGATTCATCAAAAACAGTTAATTTAACGACTGCTAGGGGAATCCAACATGGAATATTATAACACTGATTGAAATTAATATTGACATCAGCAAAAGTGTACTAGATAGAAATTTAAAATGCAGTTTTATGTACTTTTCGTTAATTACGAGATCAGATATTGCATGTAGTACTTCATATGTAAGCAAACATTTGATAAACCAATGGAAAGCTGAAAGAAAAGAATACTTGAAAACCCAAAAGGTACCAAAAGTCCATGGATAAGGCGATAGTGGACTGAAGGAGGAAGTTATAAAGACTGGGGTGGTGACCAACTGGTGTGACACTTAACTGATGCCAAAGGACAATGGACTAATGTAAAACTATAGTGGTCTTGAAGGAGCAAGTTATTAAAATTTGGGTGTGACCAACTACGAAAAGTTTTAATGGATTTACACCATTTTATAAAGGCAACACAGTGCTATGGAATAAATTCATTCGAATGCCAATACATATGTATGTTTGACAGCCCAAGAACAAACTAAATAATTGGTATTAAAAGTGGACAGTGTTTTGGTGGATATTTCGATGATTGTTCAAAGTTTTTTAAGAGGGCTCGAAGAGGGAATTATGTCCAAAGAAGAAACCTAATTGTTAACGTTTGTTTATCACATAATTGTGCAAGCTTATTCCATTAAATCATTAATTAAAATTAAATTCTCACGATGTAGAAATAGAATAGTTATAAATTTAAAAAATGTATGTGGAATGTGACTGTTTTGTTCTAGAAATTTAAATATATTTTTGCAAATTTTGTTTATAATATTAATTAGGCTAAACGCTATCTTAGATTTAAACTTTCACTCACGATGGGTATACAACATAAGATAAAATGTAGAACAAAAGAGTAAAAATAATGCGGAGCCGTCATAATGTAGTGAAATGGTATATACTAAGTTAAATACTGTAACTAGTGGTTTGGTTTGGTTTGGTTTAGCATTTAACAGCATTTAACTTAGAATACAACATTTCTTTTAGCTTAGGGATTGCACAAGGTAATTTTACAAAGATCTTTTTCTATTTGATATATTAGGTGCATACTCTGATCATATTTTCACGTTAAAAACATCTTAAGACAGAAACCGAAATTGATACAAGATGTATTAATGAAAATATATTCCATAATTTTCGGAAAAATTGTCCCATCTATTCAGTTGATGACAACGGATACCCACAGTAACAGCTGCATTATCTTTTAGCAGCTTCTAATACACTACATCCTACTAATCTCATCTTATAGACAGCAAGACTTTATAGGTATCAGATTTTAGGGACAATCTCAATAGGCCACATAAAACTTTTTTGATTAGTGATATTTCACGGTTTGAAATAATATTTTCAATCAATTCGTGTGGTTTAATCGGCTTCGATAACATATTTCTACAATAATGCAATATTGAACGTTCTATGATTACCGTTCATTGTATAACGCAATAATAATAAATGGAAAACTGTTATTTTATATATAAGAAAATGTTAGAAGTAACTTATTTACCAGTAGTTTACACTTTAAATTTTTCTAGTTGTTGTAGTAACTTTATTATTCTCAGTCCTTTTTCACAATAAAAATATTCAATTTGCTTCAATGAATCAAATCGATTTTAAAGGCCTTTTAGTTGTGGCATATAGTTAACTGTCACCGTTCTCCAGAATTAAATTACATTAAATTAAATAATAAGAAATAATATCACTAGGTATTCGATTTAAATTACATACAAATAAATTTAATTAGAAATATTTAATAATAAAAATGCATATCATGCAAAAATAAATAAATGTCAAAAATCTTTTATATAAAACGAAATTTAATTCCATGCCAAAGGTTGCCGTGGTATTGTTAGATCAATGAATTTAAATAGTGAGACACTTAAATGGATACTATTAACATGTTCGAAACCTATATTAACAAAACACCGATAAATATCAGTTCGGTTATAGAAAAAGCAGACAGAAATGATTATTTTGAAGGGTGTAAGATAGAAAAGCCGAAATGTCTAACTCCGAGAGAAATGGAACTTCAGATCCAAGCGGATCGGGTAATTCATTCGCTGAATAAATCGATATCAACTTTAAAACTACTGGTAAGCGTCCGTATATTTTATAAGTAACGACTAAGTTGTTTTCTGTTTGTAAAATCGACATTAGTATACACGATATATACATTTATATTAGAAATTATGTGCTGGTGATAACTACGTACTTGATAACGAAGTCTACATGTTTCTATAATATAGATAACTTTCTACATTTACAATTAAAATGTAATGTACGAACAATATAATTTTTCCCTATTTTTCCAAACTAATATTTATTTATTTAAAATGACTTTACCAAAATTGTAGGGTTTATTGAACTCTAATTATTTAAGCCAGCAAAAGAATGATTTTCATGTAACTTCAAAGCAATAGTCGGTGAAAAAAAAAAAGGAACTGGGTGACGAAAAATAAGATTAAAAAGCAAAAAAACTCCACTGAAATTTTACAGGTGTTTTTATTTCTATTTAAAATGATTTCAGCGGTTTCTCTTTGAAAAGAGCTTCAACTTCATGGTATTTATAAATTAAGATGGATTAGTCAGATCAAAATATTTTATTTATATATTATACTATAAGTAATGGTATGAAGTCATTGTATTTTCCTTGGAGCATATTTATTTTTTTTTACGTTTGTTGTTGAAAAGTATTAGTTAGTCTTTTGTTAATGATTTGATGTGCATATTGTTCCAAAAAATTGAAACAATGAAATCTTTCATTCTGTTAACTAGATTAGTTCTTTATATCCTTGGTATCTGTATTTTTCTTAAATCTGCGAAAATGCTACTGGTTGTTACACTAAATGATTTTTTTCTCATACGTAGAAAGACTTTAGTATCATCATAATCCCATATCATCCATACAAGGTACAAGTTACAAGTGTCTTTATTTTTATTGACCCTGTTGACTTGTATATCCTAAAACAGATTTCATTTTTTGACTGAACTAAACACATTTAAATTTACGTCTTGTTTCCAGTGCTCATAATTTTGGATGAAGGACCCCACTAATATTTATGTTTGCTTGTAATTATTATTATACATTCTTGTATATTAGCATTAAGATATTTGATAAAATGAAGCTTGTTTGAACAAGAAGTAAAAGCACATATGTAGTTCGTCGATTGTATAAATATGTAACAGTATTGTATAAACAAAATAATACATCAAAACTGAAATTAATATGGAAACAGCAAAAATTAATAACAAGTAACAATAACTAACATAAATCAAATAAGTTGTAGTATGACATGTAACTACCAATTGCGAAATAAGTTAATAATTATAAAATGTGAACTACATATTATCCACAATTAAGCAGGAAACACGACTAGAACATAGAAAACGAGTTCGCAATAAACAAGAACAAAAGAAAATAAGAGTTAATTTAGCAATACAATAAAATCCTTTCCTTGGCCGAATATTTACTCCGGAATGCGAGAAAAATTAAAGCATAAACAGAATTCATCCAATAAACACAATGATAGTATTGTATCTTACATTTAATAAGTTAATAAGTGCTTGAATGTATTCTGATCAGCAATATAAACTGATAAAAATGCAAAGGTATCAATATAAACTAGTGTTAAGCAAACCAACTTAACTGTTAAATTTAATAGTTTTGATATTTCTTTACATAAAATAATAGTTTTCCAATTAAAATTATAAAGTTTATCCAGTGTATATAGATCGATTATGGATCGCTTAAACTGCTCAGTTTTGATATTAATTACTTCAGTTCTTTGATTTGAAGATATCTGCTACCCAAGCAATTCAACTACTAGTATATTTCCCAAATGCCGAGTTTGGTTTCAATACTAAAGCGAAATATTCATGTTCATAAAGAGTTGCTTTGCATATGGAATCAACAAGGTGAACGTGTAATTACGAGCTGTTAAAACTATAAATAAGACCCTCAGGAGCGAGTAACAGACACAAAAAGTAATGGTCTTGTTTGCCGATTTCCACTATTATTATATTACAGTACCATCAGTATTGCCTTGCACATGATTTTGATATGGTGAAGAAGTTCAAAAATGGATCGATAATATCTGGAAATATCTTACAAAATCTGTTGGTAACCAAAAACTAATAATATTTATATTTAAACCTATGTCGCAACGAAACTTAATAAATTTAGAAATATCCTCAAAGTATTTGAGAAGCTACATATAAGAAGGATCAAAGTAATTACAGAAGAACGAAACCTCATGCTAAACTAGTAATTTGGTATTAATAAGAGGTCAATTGAAAAGTCCCCTGCCTGACACATAGATGGTACTACTATAATTAATGTCTTTTAGTTAGCCCTAACCTTCAAAAGATGCGTGTATAAATTTGACAGCTGTCGAATCATTATTTTGTGAATTATAGCATTTTGAGTGAAGCAACTTTTATTATTGTGAAAAATGGATAAAAAGGAATCTCGCGTGTTGATAAAATATTGCTTCTTGGAGGGAAAAAATACAGCTGGAGCCAAAACTTGGCTTGATGTCGAGTTTCCGGACACTTCCCCAGGAAAATCAACCATCAAGGATTGGTATGCAAGTTTAAACGTAGTGAAATGAACACCGAAGATGGTGAACGCAGTGGACACCCAAAAGAGGTTCTTATCGACGAAAATATTTAAAAAATCCACAAAATTATTTTGAATGATCGTAAATTGAGACTGAATGAAATAGCAGACACTATAAAGATATCAACTGAATGTGTACATTATGCCATTCACAAATATTTGGGTATGAGAAAGCCCTGTGCAAAGTGAGTGCCGCGCGAGCTTATTTTTGACCAAAAACAACGACGAGTGGATGATTCGGAGCTTCAAACACTGAAGATGATCAAGCGCATTAAACCCGAGTTTTTGCGTCGATATGTGACAATGGATGAAACATGGCTCCATCATTTCACTCCGAAGTCAAATCGACAGTCATCCGAGTAGACTGCACACGATGAACCCGCTCCAAAACGTGGGAAAACGCAACAGTGGGTTGGCAAGGTTATGGCGTCTGTATTTTGGGATGCGCATGGAATAATTTTCATTGACTTTGTAAAACGAAGGACCATCAACAGCGACTATTACATAGCGTTATTGGACCATTTGAAGGACGATATCGCCGAAAAACGGTCGCATTTGAAGAAAAAGAATGTGCTGTTTTACCAAGACAATGCACCGTGTCACAAGTCAGTGAAAACGATGGCAAAAATCCATAAATTGGGATTCGAATTGCTTCCTCATCCACCGTATTCTCCAGATCTGGCCACCAGCGACTATTTCCTGTTCTCAGATCTCAAAAAAATGCTCGTTGGGAAGAAATTTTCGTCGAATGAAGAGATGATCTCCGAAACTGAGACCTATTTTGAAGCAAAGGACAAATCGTACTATAAAAATGGCATCGAAAAGTTGGAGAGTGGCTATAATCAGTCTATCATCCTTGAAGGGAATTATGTTGAATAAAAAACTAATTTTGACAACAAAATATGTTTTACTATGGTATGCCGGGGACTTTTCAATTGACCTGTTAACAATAAGTGGGATAATGAGACTAGACTGAAAGTTAAATTTTAAAAATATGTCCTATTCACACTTACAACTATTGAAATATTTAACATGAATGATGAAACAGATAAACAGTTTAATGTGAAACAGGTTAACGAATAGATATTAAACTATTAACTACATCCACTATATTCAGATATACCACAAGGAATTATTCTGAACCACCAAGTTTTTTCCATAATATAACCAAACAAATGAAAACTTAACAAAAACTAAACAATATTATTTCCCCATAAATTTCCCCCAAAAAAATCTTTATAATAATAATAAATCAGATAGTTTGTTGTGAAATAGGGCGACATTGAACTGCATATTCAGATATTTAATATGACACTATCAATGAATCATTACCATATAACATTTATAAACATATAAAGTATTATATACAAATAACAAAATTATATATAAATAATATTTAGACGTAAGTCTATACAGGAGATCACTTAGTGAATTACATTTATATTACATTAATTTAACTTTTCTCATTCAGTTATAGATAAACAAAATAACTCTTATATAAATGTCTGTTTGCTATCAGATAGTGCTATATTTATACAATAAAGTGATACAGCAATAAGTTGCTTATTTGTTAAATATATGATTTATATCTGTACCAGTGTAGAAAAGAAGAAGAATAGTTAGTAAAGGACGCTGCAATTTGTATCAAGTCTGTATAAAAGACCAGGCACCTAAATAAAGTTTATCTTTTGTTCCAAGGCCATAAGTGGTATTATTAATTCCGTCCCATCCCGAGTCATAAGTGATAGGTAACAGGTTATGGGCCTAGAGTTCTCGGTATAAATGGGAAGAAGCATGGCTGACGACACAGGGTGCATGGGAATGGAAGTTAGGTAAAATTTGAGTTCAGTAAAGTATATATATATATATATATATATATATATATATATATATATATATATATATATATATATATATACATGAAGGAAAGTGTAAATAGGAAGATAGCTGTATTCGGTAGGATAGAAAAAAACATTGTAATTAGTAATGGAGCAATCGAGAGTTTAGTAAAGCAGCCATGCATAATTTACAAGGTTTGGCGAAGTAATAATAGAAAATTATAAACATGGGAAGTAACAGAATTATCGGTAGGATAAACAAGCATTGTAATTAATGGAAAAGTTTTTAATTTTCAAGGACTAGAGACGTACCCAAAACTAGAAACATGAAGTGCAACGGAATTAGAGAGTATAATTTGATATAAATATTAATTCAACACAAATTCATCTAAAGTGGAAGATAAAGCAAATTGACGTTCGATCATATTATAAATATTATATAATTCCTTCTGTACTATCAAAAGATCTAGATATCTATATCAGCAAATCGGAGGATTTAATTACTGAAACAAGATACTATAAATTTAATTGAGAATTGTATGGATTGAGAAATACACCTAAATGTTGGGACACGAGATGATATAATGAACAAGCTCAATTTTAAAAGAACAGAGTATTAGTACTTCTTATAGGACCCGAAGGGCAGACAACAAATGTTATGCAACATCTGTATCAAAATATTCGAAGTCAGGAATATCACTGAAGTTAGACGATTTCTTGGAATGGAAATAGAGGGGAGAGAAGAAGGATTAAAAACTCATCAAAATGTCGACACATAAGATTCAATGAAATGAGGAACAAGTTACAGTTGGAGAGATAAAATTATAAGCATTGTTTATTCACAAAAGGTAGTAATTATTTGGTAGTACTCAATGCGAATGCATTAATAATAGGACAGGAAGAGCAAACAGTGGATTTAGTGGAAAGTATTTATGAAGCATAAAATAAGAAGAATATTTTCTTTTAATGGAAATAGGAGAGACAGAAAATTCGAAAGTATCATCATTTAACAACTGATTGAGGAAACATGGAAGATTGTAACACAAATTAAAATTAATTTTAACATCAGCATAAATAAAGAAATAATTTAAAAGGTACTGTTGGAATATTAAAATGCAGTCTTATGTAGTTTTTGTTAATTACAAGATTAGAAGAAAACTTGAAAACTTAAAAGGTAGCAAATGACCATGAACTAATGTAAGTAAAAAATGGACTTGAAGAAAGTTAAAAAGACTAGACTAGAGTGGTGAACAATTAGTACAATACCTCAGTGATACCAAAAGACCATGGAGTAGTATAAGGCGATACTGGACTTGAAGGAGGAAGCTAAGAAGACTGAGATGGTAACAAACTAGGAAATTTTTAATGGATTCATACATATGTATGTTTGGCACCCAAGAACAAAGTGATTAAAGAGAGATTATGTCTTAAGAAGAAAATTAATAGTTACCTTTGTTTATCACATAATTGTGCAAACTTTTTCGATTAAATAATTAAGTAATGTTAAAGTCTCACCATGTGGAAATAGAATACTTCTAAGTTCAAACAAATTTGTATCTACAATGTAATAGTTATGTTCTGGAAATTTAAGTGTATTTTTGCATTTTTTGTTTATAATCTCAATTAGGTTAAGTTGTTAGGTACATTTAAATTGAGATTAGGTGTTAAATATATGATTTATATCGACACAAGAGCCAGTGTAGAAAGGAAGAAGAAGTGTTATTAAAGGGCGCCGTAATTTGTATCGAGTCTATATAAAAGACCAGGGATCTAAATAAAGTTTCTCTTTTGTTCCAAAGCCATAAGTGGTGTTATTAATTCCGTTCCGTCCCGAATCATAAGTGATTCGTAACATTATTTTCCTCATTTTTAAAACATTTTTCTACGAATTATCGAAGTTCAGGAGTTTTTACATTCTTACAATACAATTATAAATAATCTCTAATTGTCTTATGATGATTTATTCATTACTAAAGTCAAATATTATTATCTATAAATGATTTAATAACATCATTCTCAGCTTCATCAATTGGTGAGTCATGAACATCATTTCCCCTAGTATAAAACATACTAATGACTTTCAACGCAACACCATTGGTCCATCCGAATCCTTTTTGTACTTCATATTCACCACCACCGCCATATTTTCCAATATCTATTGCGTCATATTTTTCGAACATCGCGTTCTCTTCTTCGAAACCTCTCATGTTAGCTTTTATCCATCGTCGGCCTGACTGTCTGGCTATTCTTCTTGCTTGTCTGTCTCTACTTTTCCATAAACCTACATATAAAATTATAAAAATGTTTCTTACCTTGATGAAAGACTTACCTAAAATAACAATTTCTTGTAATGGTGGCCAGGCATTGGGAAGATCCCATTGTTCTCCATTGTTATCCAAAGATGTCGGTATACCGCCTTTAAAGTCGTCAATTTTAATTCTTGCAAAATATTCAGCAGCTCTGTGGCCGTATTCTTGCTTTAATCCAGGAGGGCAAGCTTCGGCCCATAAAGGTGCAAAATTGCTAGGATAGAACACCCGCCTTGGTTTTGAAAAAACGGGATCAAAGTCGTACCATATACCGTCATTGGAGTCGTATAAAACCTCTTGGATTGAATTGATCCAGGTTTTTGCATGGTTTTTCCATTTTAATGACTTTTCAGCATCACCAAGTGTAGAGTAAAAGCTAAATAAATTATTATTTTAGGAGATTTAGTCATTTTGAAAGTATACGTTGATATTTATATGTATAGATATGTATTATTGAGGAAGCTATTAAATAAAAGTATACAGACAATAAGCAACTTACTAGACAAACTTACTCAGATAATGTGTAAAAAGCTTTGTATAAAAATGCATTTAAATCAACGGGGATAACTCGTTGGGCTTCGATGAAAGTTAAATTTGCTTTACTTCCCCCTGTACTATCAAATAACCACCTGCTGGAGAAATCCCAACCAGTTTCGGCTCCACTTTTCAACCCTTGATAGCAACGTCTCTAAAATATTGTATAGTATATCAAAATACTTGCAAATAACGAAGCAATTTTCGAGATATTTAGATGATATAATCAGCATATTTGATGAACGACTTACTTTAATAATATTGTATATTGAATAAAATTTGAATTTCAAAATGGATGTAAAAAACCAAGTAGAAAATATATGGTATTATCACTTGTAAAAAAAAACATTATAAAATATATATAAGATATCTAAGATAATATTTTTAAGATGTACCAAATAGGATACAGAGTAAGTTAAATTAAAAATTATGTTGATTGTTCCTTTCTTAAATTCGTAGAAAAAATCCTACAAATTTAATGATAATAAATACAACCGCTAGTTGATAAATGATGTTACTCAGACAGTTTGCAGAATTGTTAAAATATTTTATTTCAAATAGAGCTTACACGATATTTAGAGAAAAAAAGCAGAGTAGATGTTGGAACCGTTCTTCTATATGATGTACACTGGTGATGTTCTTGAGTCGCAACATAGTAGTGGTGTTACTTTTGCTGACGTTACTGCCATAACAATTATAAGTTTATGCGGAAGCAACAAATTGACAATTTGATCAAGCAAGTCAATTTGAGACTAAATCTGTTAAGGTTCAATCTTTAAAACAACAACAGCAAAATACTTAGAATGATATTAGGCACGAAGGTGCTCTGGAAAGCTTATGTAAAGAAAAAATAACAGGATATTAAATTTTGAAGAATTATATAGGCTATATGGAAGATATTCTGCCCTGTCAACATACAATAAAGTACTGCTGTATAAGCAAATCTTTGCCATCCATATATGAGGTTGTCTCAAGAAGAGCAATCTAGATGAACCAGCGATATCAGAACAAAATATAGAGGAGTGATTCTAATACCTCGTGGATAGAAATGGGCAGCTATTTATCAGACCATTATAAAACTTGCTCACCAAATACTTTTTCACCACGTCAATATTGAGGCACTCTAGCTTATTGACGGCATGGATCTCCGATCATTTTGACAGTTATTGAAATAGCTGATGAGTTGTTAGCCATATGGCTAATATATAATGATAACTAACAAAATGCTTAGTGTTGATAATGTACACAACAATAATAAAAATATTAAAAGTAATATTAGTATCTGGCACATACAAAATAAAATATCATCTTCAACATATAGCCAATCATTATAAAACAAAAACTACAGAAAATTCATTATATACTTTCATCATATATTTATATTAACTAAGAAATTAGGCGTGTTAAAACAGTTACTTCTTTACCTTATCATCCGAATTAGTAAAATAATTACAAGTGTTGATATCTTCATAATAAGATTCAGGCCTTGGCGTATTACTTTCGGATATATAATGAGCCATCGTATATGAAATTCCATCTTTTTCAAAAGTAACCATCTTATTTTGTAACCAATATGTAAGCTCTTCATCCAATAATTCGATATTCGATTTCAACCAGTTCTGATCGTTAGTACTGTCCATATATAGACTTGCCATGAGAGTTAAAAGTGGTGGTTGAGACCTGAAACATACTTTTGTTTCAATAACGAAACGATTATATAATTTAAACTATAAACCTATTTAAATAATACACTCGTCCACCATTTGGAACAAAACCATATCTTTTTACCATCGATAGCAAGTTTTCTATCATTCCCCTGGCGGTGTCCTTCATGTCGCTTAAAAGAAGACCCTCAATGATCCAGTACGTATCCCAATAGTAAAACTCTTTAAATCTCCCTCCAGGAATGATTATACCATTTGGCACACCGATGAGAGAAAATCGATCTGGATGGTCAAATACAGATTGTGATACTTTCCTACCTAAGGTAGGCCAGATGGCTACAAGATCAGTCGTGAACTTTCTCACTTCTGCGTCGTCAATGCGATTTAACAATTCCGGTGAAGTCGTAAAATCTGGAGGCGTCCATTCGTCCATTTCCGCGGTACTCTCAAAGTTTCTTGCCAGGAAATCTTGTAATTGCTCCCGAGTAGGATTGTTGTCAGTTTGTCTCATGAGCTCGTCAAAGTTTTCCAAGGTCACGTCTTCTGAATTGATCTGACTCAAATCTACGAACGTTTTCGAATCGGAATAGATGCGCGCCATCTGCACCATATCTAGGAGACGTCCCTGACAGTAAACTTCACTACAACATGACTGTACGTCGTCCAAATATTCAAGTGTAGAACCTAGCGGTTTAGACTGCACTGAACATATATGGTATAACAGGGTAACAATTACCGAATAGGAAAACATCGTTAAAACAATTGTCGCTATCTGACCCTTTCGTAGGTTTAAATACGACCATTTTGAGTTCTAATTATTCCATGCAGATAATGCTTATCAAATGTTTGCATTATATTGTATATGTATCAATCTAACAGGTTTTAAAACAGTTTTATCGAATTAGATAAACAAATTAAAACCATTGTGTATGTTGCCAATATATTTAACAGTTTTACTAAAACATAATTGAAACAAGAATGTCCTATTTCGATAAGCATCTTGCTATTTTGTACTGAGACATTATTTCGCATATAACCCTAATCTGTCTAAATAAAAGATGAGTCGAATAAACAATTGTTAAAATATTTATAGGCTTCTCATATAATAGTTTGGGGGGAAAGCAATTTCGGTTCTACTTTTGACTTAAACGAATTTATTGATATACATTTTAACATTTATTCCTATAAAAATGTCCGCTTTTGGTCTACAATATTAAGTCATTTAAAACTTTAAAGGTTTCTGGGAAAAAAACTGAATGCATTGCTCTTAAACATAATACTCATATTCTCTTGGTATCATACTGCACGCATTTAATTTTTTTTTATAGATTACTAGTGTCACTGAGATCATTTTCCTTGTCCGATTTTGCTCTCTTGCCTAAGACAATTACAAGTAACAGGTCAATTGAAAAGTCTTCGGCCTACCATAGTAAAACACATTTTTTTGGCAACATCAGTCTTTTATTCAACATAATTTCCTTCAAGGGTCATACACTGATTATAGCCACCCTCCAACTTTTCGATACATTTCTTGTAGTATGATTTGTTCTTTGCTTCAAAATAGGCCTCAGTTTCGGCGATCACCTTTTCATTCAACGAAAATTTCTTCCCAGCGAGCATAAGAACTGGAAATAGTCGATGGGGGCCAGACCTGGAGAATACGGTAGACGAGGAAGCAATTCGAAGTCCAATTCATGGATTTTTGACACGGTGCATTGTCTTTGTAAAGCAGTACTTTCTTTTTCTTCAAATGCGACATTTTTTCGGCGATTTCATCCTTCAAACGGTCCTATAACACTATGTAATAGTCTCTGCTGATGGTCCTTCTATTCTCAAGGTAGTCAATGAAAATTATTCTATGCGCATCCCAATATACAGATGCCATAACCTTGCCAGCCAACTGTTACGTTTTCCTACGCTTTGGAGCGGGTTCATCGTGTGCACTCCACTCGGATGACTGTCAATTGGACTTCGGAGTGAAATGATGGAGCCATGTTTCATCCATTGTCACATATCGATGCAAAAACTCGGGTTTATTACGCTTGATCATGAAACACTGCTTCGAATCATCCACTCGTCGTTGTTTTTGGTCAAAAGTGAACTGGCGCGGCACCCACTTTGCACAGAACTTTCTCATACCCAAATATTCGTGACTGATATGATGTACATGTTCAGTTTATATCATTAGAGTGTCTGCTATTTCATTCTATTTCAATTTATGGCCATTCAAAATCATTTTGTGGATTTTTTAAATGTTTTCTTTGGTAACAAACTCTTTTGGGCGTCCACTGTCTTCGCCGTCTTCCGTGCTCGTTTCGCCACGTCCAACTTAGCATACCACTCCTTGATGGTTGATTTTCCTGAGGATTCCAGTATGCTCAAACTCGGCATCATGCCAAGTATTTGCTTCAATTGTATTTTTTCCCTTAAAAAAGCAATATTTTATCAACACGCGAAATTCCTTTTTATCCATTTTTTTCACAATGACAAAAGTTGCTTCACTCAAAATGTTACAATTCACAAACTAATGATCCGACAGCTGTTAAATTTATACACGCATCTTTTGAGGAATAGGGCGAACTAAAAAACATATGGATTTAATTCTATTAGCGCCATCTTTTTGTCAGGCCGGGGACTTTTCAATTGACCTGTTATTGAACCATCACAAACATAAATTTATGGCCATGCTCCAGCAGTATTCGAACCCACGACTATTGCAACAGTCGACCGTCCTGTCGCAATTACAATAGGTGTGGCATATGAAACATATACGGTACCTTATGTAGGGAGCACCAAGAGTTTCACAGCACAGCACAATCCCTTAGAAATCAGCACTTCCTTCGTCTTTGTATAAAATGCTGGACCGTCCAATCTTTCTTTACGGAGCACAGGTGAGATACAGGTACGTGTCTGAGAGACAACTTGGACTACCATGTGTTCCAATCCAAAAAAGTCTGCGCGTTACTCAATGCTCCATTGTTTATAACAAATGCGCACACCCATTTGACCTGAGCATTCGGGGCGAATTTCGTGGGAAAATTGAAAATGCTCATGAACAGAACTGAATTCGGCGAAAATTCGTGATGAACAGGTTTCAAAATTGCACTTTGCTTAGTTCCAGTGTTCGCCACAATGACTTTCAATGCTTGGCGACGAACAGAACGGAGTTCCAGGAGACGGGGATCTGACCAACAGATTCAAGCGAACGTGGGAATAATTGGCAGGATTATGAATGACTTATGTTATGGTCTCGAATAATTAACCCTGTTTTTCCTTGTAATTTATTTATTACTATAAAGATGTGTTTGAGTGATAAATATGTGTTTTATATCTATTAATGATTGATAATAGTACAAATAATTATATAAAAACCTCATTAAAAACACGAAAAATTATAATATTTATATTTTAATTGCAAGAATCTGAAATAACATTTAACTTTGATTTATATTTTGCAGATGGTAATTACAATAAAAACGTGTTAAATTTATGAATTGTTTTTCATACCTTTCATTGAAAGGAATGACATTTATTGATACTCTTCATAGTACAAAATTTGTGAAATAATATGGAAAAAGTATTTCACAACTGGTGAGAGACAAGATGTTTAATAATAATCTCATATAAAATAATTATTAACAACATGAAAACATTAAGTTTGCCAACTAATTTTATTTAATTCATAGAACAATGCAAACATTTTAAAATGTGACACATCAACATGTAAAAATAACCACCTATTAAACGCACTATACTCAAAAATCCCTTCTTAGCTTCTTTCCAAAAAGAACACTATCTGTGACCTAAAACATAAAGTAAAACTCATTATACACAATTGTTTTAGAGAAAAGAGTCACTTACCTATGTTATTCTTTAGGCAGATTTGTCCTTTTTTCTCATCACTAGTTTCAATCATCTTGCACTTTTCAGCTCTTATTTTTTCAGTTAACAAATATTTCACCTTAAAAATAGTAATAAAATATATACAAAATACATGATGTAGTAAATACAAATTCATATCTGTTTATATAATTCCTATCCCTATCATTGATGGATGATGACTCGATTTATACATTTTGTGCCATCAAATGAAGGTAATATTCTTAATTTATGGTTTTATTATATCTACCTCATAGTGAAATTTACACATATACATTATTTTCTCTTGGAACTGAATATATCTTCTGGTGATTTTGGATCATTTTGTAATCATTACAGAATTGTAAATGTTTGAAATCTCTTCACGAATCTATTAATAGAATACTAGAGCCTTATAAACATAACAGTTTTATGTTATATTCTTACCTTAAACTTCAAAACGAGTTGAATTTCAATATTATTCGTATTTTCTTCCTTATCATAACATTATTTATTATGTTACCGGCCATACTTGCCATAATCTGATACTCTTTTAAAAACGCTTAGCCGGTCCATATTATTTCAGCAATAAACATTGCTTTTTAGAAAATAATACTACACATATCGAAAAATGATTCACAAGACATTTCATTTTGGCATGCCATTGTGAAAAGTATGGTTAAAACAAAAGAATACAGTGTCAAATGATTTTTGGAGATCGAAATTTTCTCAGAAGAACCGAACGGCCCATGAATTCAATTCGATCACCGCGAACGGATAGATTTTCGCCGAATCCATGCCAAATCTTTACGCAAGTGTTCGCGCAGACCCCGAATGTTCGCTTCGTTCAACTCTGTACTCACCATAAGAATAATCATAATATACGTAATATTTGAAGAAAAATAGTGAATACCCAAGGAACGAACATATATAAATTTCGTGAATCACTGATATCCTTCAGGGAGGCCGATAAATTAACCCTATTGAATCAGCGTCTGATTATTATTTTATGAATTACACAAAGTAATTCAACTTGGCCATTCAAGATGGAAAGAATTCACGGATGAAAAGGACATCCATGGTTCTTCGAGCTGGATGTACGGGTTATGACTTTTAAACCAACGTTCCGAATATTATTTTATGAACTACACCAAGTAGTTCAACACAATCTCCTGTTTCCTCTTTCTGACAATATATAGCCCATGATTAAATGCTCATTCCTGCTTCTTTACTTTCCTTGTGTATTAATGAATATATTAAATATAAATTTTTATGATCAAAAAATATATTTGTTTTTATCATGTTAGGCAAACAGTGAAAATTAAATATTTTCTTCTCAAGTTTTCTTAAGTCTTCAATAATGGTTTTTCTTTCATTTTTCTTTTTTATATTTATCAGTAATATCAGTAATATATCTATCAATATCTTTCTGAATATCTCACCATATTTATATTTCTAGTTTCAATTTCGTACATTTTATTAAGCAGCTTTCCGATGCTTTCTTGCCTTTATTTACTCTATTGTACGATACTGTATTTTTTAAATTAGTCTTTGCTCTATTTTTCCCATTTTATGAGTATACAATACAAAATGTAATAAAAATAGCCTTTTAGAATTTCCAATTTTATTTCAAGCCGTTTCAAAACTTCATAATATTTAACTGACGTTGCAAATTAATGACACTACCTTTATATCTTTGTACTTCTTCTTCCTTGAATGTTCGATGTACCTTTCAAATAGGTTAAAGTACTACTTCACCGACTAAATATTACTTGATATACGCTACTTTAAAACCACATGTTAGGAAAACTGATATTACACCTTTTCGGATCTATTATTATATTAACCTGAACTTAATTTTGCTTGTTATATATGTATAACAATTTTGTTTGTAGCTGTTAACTTACTTTCACATAGCCAAGCTGTAAAAATGATGATATTAATTTTTTATACTCATTAACGTATTAATGTGAATTAACATCTACTCTCAGAAAGAGCGGTCGTTTTGACGTTTATCATTTTGAGGTTTTGAGGAACTTTTTTTTAGCAATATCGAATGGTAATTACAACTACTACTAAATTTTATATGTTATGACACGGTATAATAAAACAAAATATTTTTCCAGGCTCATTTACCCTTTATCATCTCTAACACAGACCTGATGAGTACCAGTTTCACGCAGGATGAAATACAATTCATTTCTTGTGTTTTAAATTCATACAACATATCCATTGGAATTGAGGCATCCAGCCAAACTAACTCACTATATGAATCAATAAACAAAATAAAGGTAATTAACTCCATAACTCATTAACCTAAACAATTTTAGAAAAAGTTATTTATACTTTTACGTTGTGGTTTTAGTCTAAGATATTTTTGAACACTGTTGGTTATAAAATATCGACTCAATAATAAGAATAACAGTTTTAATATGTTTTGGTTTTGATATACAAGATAACATCATAATAATCATAAAAACATAACTTCGAAGTTCCCAGATAAGAGACGAAAAAAAGGATTTCAAACACTAATCAGTGGCATTTTATCGATTAAATTTTTCCAGCTTTCTTTATTATTACTTTTAATAATATAATTTAATAATTAATTTTATTAATATAATACTTTATTATTACTTTTACTAATGTTTGTAGATACATTGAAATACCCTAATATCCGAAATAAAGTAGCTAAAGCCGCAAAAGTTCTTCCTTGATTTTATAAAAATATACCTTAAAATCAGCTAAAAGTAAATAAAATCGAAATGCACATAATTGTACACTGAATTCTAATTAGTAATGAAAACGGACTTAGTTTTATTTGCACCAAATATTAAAAAGACCAAATTCTGACCAAAAATATACAGCATTGTGGATCAAAGAACTAAGAAAGAAAGTAAAACAAAAGAAGAAAGTCTTTGAGGAACTATCTGAAGGAAAAGTAAACCTAAAACTACGAAATATACAAAAAAATCAAAGCGAAGACTAGAACGAATGATAAAAGAGACAAAAAGGCAACGTGGATATAATTTAGAAAAAGGATGGAGATAATTACTAAAGAACACCTAAAATATTTTTACAAAACACAAGGGAAAAAGCATAAACAGCAAAACATTTTTAAAAAAGTACCATAAATGAAAATTAAAAAATAATGGAAAAATTGAAGGAATTCTTTCAGAATTGATTTTGTTCATAGGAAGAAATATATGAGAAAATAGTTTGACCAACAAGAAAAGGTGAGATAGAAATTCTAGATAGAACTAAAGCGTGTACAGAGAAAACTGAAGAACGGAAAAGCCCGGAGTTAAGATATAGAACGGGAAAATTATAGAAAAAATGTAGTATAAGGCAAATAGTGCAAAAATTCAGGCCAAAAAACATATATTGAGCTTTTTTTTACTCTTTGTGATTCCACCATCTGTCCTATTGGCAATAAGTATTTCTTATGTCTATATTATATATACATGGCATGTAGAAAATCACTTCATTAAGCAATCTTCTGTATAAAATATTATCTTAATTAATTAGTCTTATTCTAAAGCTTATTCTAAAGTCTACATATGTCCAGTAATGAAATCAGATGGTGTTGGATATGCTAGAATTGCTAGCGGTACCCCATATTTGGATTCCATACAGCAACAACTTGTTATTTAATGATAACTTGGATTTGCGCCCGATGAGCCAATACATTTAATATAATTTCAGTCGAAGTTGTTTTCGTTTAGAGAGTATATACTTCTTCCAGGTTAGGCATCGATCTAAGTGCATACCAAGATATTTAACTTGCTCTGCTTGGGGGAGTTGGCCATGACTGATATTCACTGGTGGACATGTACTTCTACGCAGGGTAAACGTTACATGGGTGGATTTTGTTTCATTGACTTTAATGCATCATGTCTTCAACCATAATTGTATTTGATCCAGGTGGGTTTGTAGGTTTATTGATGCTGTTACTCGATCTTCATGGGATGCTAACATTGCTGTGTGGTCTGCGTATGTTGCTACAGTAGATATTTTTGTGGTGGACAGATCAGCCGTATACAAAAGATACGGTACTGGACCCAGTACACTACCTTGCGGAACTCCTGAATATATGGGATTTAATTCGGTATGTTCATTGCCTTAATTTACAATATAATGTCTATCAGTGAGATATGATTTTAGTAGCTGGTAGTCCGAATGAGGGAGAAGTTTCTTTAGTTTAACCTGCAATCCAGTATGCCATACTTTGTCAAAAGCATGAGATATATCTAGAAAAGCAGCCGAACAATATCTTTTGGCATTTAGGTCAGTGTTTATTTTGTTTACAAGTCTGTGCACTTATTCTATAGTCTTATGCTTATTGCGAAAGCCAAACTGATGTTCTGGAATAATTTTTCATTTTTCTATTATATAGTTTAGCTTCTTGATGTATAGTTTCTCGAAAACATTCGAGATTATCGGTAATAAACTTATAGGCCGGTAGGAGGTCACAGCTTCTGGTATTTTTCCTGGTTTAAGAATCATTAGTATTTTAACTACTTTCCAGATTCTAGGGAAGTAATTAATTCGTAGCATAGCATTAAATATAAATGTTAATAGTTTCATACCCTTCTCTGATAGTTCTTTTAAATTTTACAAGTAATTAAGGCATAACCAGGAGCTTTTTTAATATTAATTTCTCCCATTATTGTATATTTAACTTTTTTGACCGTTAATTTCCCGTGCAGTAAATCCATTTGAAATGGCGAATCTAGAAAGCTAGTAATTTTATTTTCGTCATATTTATGTAACTTAGACTGGAAAGGTTTACAAACATTTTTTTAAGTGTTTTGAGAAAAGGTCGGCCTTCTCTTTATTGCTTTTAGACCAATTATTTTCGCTTGTTGTAATAGGTGGGTTATTCCGCTGGGGTCTCTTAGATTTCTTGTTGCTTTCCACTACGAATAGTCTGTAGCCTCAGTTGATGTCAAATTCTCTAGGTATTCTTGAATGCCTTGGTTTTGTTCATTTTGGATTAGTTCTTTCAGCTCTTTTATTGCCCCATTACATTTTCTGTTATTTTCTTCAGTCCTTTGCTGTTGCCAATTCCGTTGAAACTGTCTTTTTTCTGCTATCTTTTTCTGTATTGTACATGATATATGTGTATTTTTTCTTGGAAATGTTTCATTTTTAGGAGTTGCGTAATATGCTGCCTCCTGCATATTTTTTGTAATGTTTATTGCTGCTATTTCTATATCAATTTCAGTTTGTAACGGTAAGTTTAAAGAGATGTTTCGGTCTAAGTTTTCTCTAAATGAGGCCCAGTTAGTACTATTATTGCACAGAGAAGGTTTATCTTTGATGGTAATTTTTGAAAAAAGTGTTACTATTATTGAAATCACAAGACAGGTCAAAACATGATTCTGCATAACACTTTTTTGCATTAATATTTTTTGTAATACAGAAATCTATAGTATCTGGCTTTTTATTTCTGTTTGAAGGCCAATATGTTAGTTCATCAGTAGAGATATGTTGTAAATTATCTCTCTTTATTGCTTTTAGCAGTTCTCTACCTTTTAGGGTTACTATTCTTGAACCCCACATTAAATGTTTTGCATTGTAATCTCCTCTGGCTATAAATCCATTACCTAGAGTACTGAAGAATTCTTGAAAGTGTTCTGTCTTGTTGTTATGTTTGGGTGGGCAATAAATTGCAGACTTGTTAATGGTCCATGGACTTCCTCTGTGGAATTTTTCTTTTTTGAAATGCTTTATATCATATCGAATTATTATGTCTGTATCTCGATGTGCTTTATCATCAGGGTGATTTATATTTGGGAATATTCAAATAATATTTGTCCGTAAAATGTGTTTCAGAAACCATCATAACATCAATACTTATAACATCATCAGTATTATAACATTTTTAGTTCCTTGGCGTGTTGTTGATTGATGAATGATTTGCGACAGTAGGTTTTTGTGTGCCCGCGCGCTTTACACCTCGTGCATTGTGGTATAATTATTTTTATATGTGGTGGTTCGCATTTAATAATATTATTTTCCAATTTGGTGATTTCGTACACCGCCTTGTTATTTACATTAGGTTTTAAATCAGTATAGAACATAGGCAGAGGTTTTTTTGTTGTGAGATGTCGTATATTGTAAACATTTACGATCTCGTGGCCTTTTTCAGCTAGTGCTACCTTGATGGTGTTAAAGTTCGTCCCGTGATGTAATGCTTTTAACACGAATTTAAATATTCTCTCGGATTTTGGCCTGAATGTATGGTACTGGATGTTTCTTTCGTCTACTTTTTTTACTAGAACTTTAAAGTGCACCGCTTCGAACAATTGGATTTTTATTTTTTCATAGTTCACTGATTTAATTGTGTAGTTCGAAGTGATGGTTTTCAATAGGTCAATAGGTCATGGATGTAGGTAATCAGTCCTATAGTATTTGGGTGTATCCACAATAGCTCTCAGGACTTTGTTCTGAAAAATTTGTATTTTATTTATGTTATTCTTTGAAGAACATCCCCGTAATTGAACTGCGTATGTCCAAATAGCTTGCAATGTTTGCTTATATAACAGCAATTTATTATGTCCTGATAATTGTAATTTTCTTCCAATTAGCCAGTACAATTTCCTATATTTCAATTCCAGTTCTTTTCTTCTCTTCTTTATATGTTCCTTCCAACGATGTTTTGCATCGAGATTCATACCGAGATATTTAGCGTTGTTGCTATATGGAATGATAGTGTTATTTAATGTTATTGGTGCTTGTACAGTCTGTTTATAGGTGAACTGCACATGTACAGATTTACTTTCATCAATTCTCATTTTACAAGCTTGTGTCCAATTATTTATATTGTCACTTGCTTGTTGTAATTTTCGTGAGTCTTCTTCACTATAATCTCCGACAGCTATAATCGTAGTATCATCAGCAATTGTAGCCGTAATATTTTCCATATGTGGTATATCACAAGTGTAGTGTAGATAAAGCATTGGTCCCAATACACTTCATTGTGGTACACCTGTTTTAGCTTCTATTATTTAGAGCAAGCTTCTTCTTGTTGGACTCTAAACATTCTGGTTGCAATGTATAATTTTAATAGTTCGGTGAGTTTAATAGTTTTGGCAGAATTTTCTGTAGTTTATGAAGAGGGCCTTCATGCCAAACCCTATCGAAAGCTTGTGCTATACCTAAAAATATAGCTGAACATACTTTTTTACTTTTGTGGGCTTTTACAATAACATCTGTTATTCTATGGACCTTGTCAATTGTTGAGTGCAATTGTGATATTGCTGGCAGCAGTGATATAGGTCTATAGGCTTTTATTTCGTTTGGTGACTTCCCAGGTTTTGGATCATTGTAATATCTTTCAAATATATTAATGTTTTGTTTTAATCTAAATACTGTATTGATCAAGTTGGTGAGTTTTATAATTTCCTTTCTTGGTAGTTTTTGCAGTAATTCTCCTGTTATTAAATCAGAGCCTGGTGATTTCCGGGGGTTAATGTCGGTTTCTATAACTTTAGCTAACTCTTTCGGCGCGAACAATTCAATCATCGAATTTTCAGCTTCTATGTCCGGCAAATTATATTCAATATTAGCTTGGTTTGGTTTGAAAGTATTTTCTAGATATTCAGCAAATCCTTCTTCTTTTTGGTGATTGTCACCTGCCCATTTCTCACATAGGTCTCTTATAGGTGGACTGTATAGACATGAGCGCTTTAGATATTTTGTGTCTTTCAAGAGTAAGTAATTAGTTTCTTTATCATCTGTTAAATGTTTCAGATAGTCATTTATGGTTTTGTTTTTAATTTCCAGTATTTCCCTTTTAAGTCTTTGGGTTATATTGTTTAAACTATTTTTATATTCATGTGTTGTGTTTCGTTGTCATTCTTTTCATAATTTACGTTTTTCAGCTACCATTTCCTTCACTTCTTTTGGATAATTAATTTCTTTAGTTTTACTCTTAATTTCCGTATTATTATTCCAAGCAACTTGTTGAATATCTACTACGAATTTTTCTGCTTCAAGATTTAATTGTTCAGTTGTCCTGAGGGGTACATTTAGTTCAATTCGTTTCTTCAATTCTTCAGCAGATCCTTCCCACTCTGTTCTCTTGTTTGATAACGTTTGGTTTCTTTTTTTTTTGTTATATTTTCGCTCAACGTCAGAATCACTGGCGTATGATCTGAACTTAGCTCAACATTTTCATCGACTTTTATATAGTTGGATGTTATGTTTCTTACTATGAGGAAATCTAGCAGGTCTGGGGTTTTCTCTTGATCAGTCGGCCAATAAGTTGGTTTTCCAGTTGGCATGTAACTACATCTTAGTTCAGTAGCTGCTTTATGCAGTTCATGGCCTTTAGTTGTTGTCATTCTGGATCCCCATCTTGTATTTTCTATTAATCAAATATCTATTTTTTGCATATCTAGGAATACTTGCAGGGTAGCATGTTGTTGCTAGATTCCATTAGCATTCCAAATTGCTAATCGGATATCTTTATTTGCTATTTCGGGTTTTTGGCCCCATAGGTCTAATGTTTTTCTTTTTTTTGTCTGTCCAGCTTTCCTATTAGTTTAAGTAGCAGTTCTTTGGTGGTTGTTTCATCTTCCTTTGTGTCTCTTTGGTTATTTTGACTTATATTTTGGGCATAAGTTGTTATTTTTACCATTAATGTTGCTATATTTATTCGGTGGGTTATTTTCACTCATTGTTTCTTGAGGTTTAAGTTGAGTTACTCTATTTCTAGTCTCTGGTAGTGTTTTAGCAACTACACATCTTCTACACCTTGCCGGATGCGCTTCATTGCTGTTTGCATATTTCGGCTTGGCTTCTTTGGGTTTTCTACACTCTGATGTGAAATGTTTACCTGAATATTTTACACATCTACATTCCCTTCTGCAGAATTTCTATGTGTCCAATTTTGTGCAGTTGGCATCTTTTGCGTTGCGGTATTACAATGGCAATAGTAGTTCGATTTTTTTAGAGGGTCGATTTTTATTCGACCCCTATCCATACATGCTCAAAGGCTAACATAAATAGAGGTAATGGCTTCTTGTGGACTAAAATTTCTCCTTTGTAATTTTTACTCTTTTCTTTTTTTAAATATTTGTCGCATTTAAGTATTTAAGCCCATTTTGGTTTAGTTCTGCGATCATTTTTTCACCTTTAGCCGTTGATTTAAGCCCTCTTGCCATAACTTTGACGTCTCTGGTTTGTTTGTCTTCATAAGAGTGTCATTGCAGTTTCAGGAATTCTAAACAATTTATTATTTTTGTGAATGTTGTACGACATTCGGCGTTCAGTTTTATTTGTCCATTGTTTAGTATCGTTGCTTTGAATACTATGTACTTGGACGTCAATGCTTCGTAAAGCAAGCTAAAGTCGGTAACATTACTTACGGTAATTGGCGGTGGCCTGGGCATTCTAATTTCTTTATTTTGTCCATTATATTGTTTTATTTTCATTTACTGTGGTCGATCCTAATCCTGGGGAATTATTTGCTTTTCTTTTTTTTTATTTTTAACCGTGATCCAGCCTACTTCTTTCTGTAATTCTTCTTCATCAGTTTCATATGTAACAGTTGGACTGCTTTTGTTGCCTTGGTGGTTTATCGTTGTATTATCTTTGCCCCCAGCGCTTTGTTTATTTAGTTGTGTCTGGAGGGCATTTATTTGTTTTTGCATACTGGTTAATGCAATTTCAAAACTCTCCCGCGCCGACTTTTCGTTCATCCACACATTATAGAGTGCCTGTTTGTTCTGAATTCTAGTTGTGTTCCCTAGATTCTTGTTCTCTCCATATTTTTTTACGTATTGTTGAAATAATACTGTTATTTTTATGTTCCAAATTATCCTACGCTGCATTTGTGGTCCAGATCTTGAGTTTTCGAATCATAACATTTTATGGCATTTTACATTTATTTTTTACGGTACTGACTTTTTTCGCTTGAGCACTTTCACTTTTTCACCAGTCTTTAAAATATTATTGTTAGACTTTTTTTTAACGCCGCATTTGTGACCCAGATGTTGCACTTTTGTTTTATTTCACTGACCGTCTCTCCGAACACGTCGTTACTCTGTGAAAGTTAAACGTTGACAAGAGATACAATAAATGTTAAAATTGGAAAAACCTTGAATTTAAAGTTCGCTAAAAATAGCAAAAAGATATACTTCAGAAGAGATGTAAAACCCCGACCGAAAAGCAACAGAAGAATTCGGAAAGAATATATACATGAAACAAGATTTGAACTAAATAGAGTATAGTGAATTTCAATCAATCAATCTGCTTATTAATAAAACTTATGAAATAGATAGGAATAAACAGACCGTTGGTTAAAGAGCAGACATGATGATATAGTAAGAAATATAACCAACACTATTTAGTTCATTGAATGTACTTTAATATAAATAACATTTTTATATTATCATCACAAGCATTTCTATTTTTTGTACGTTAATTTCAATAATCCTTATTTGAAAATCATATTTAAATCTAAATTATGAAAATAATAACGTATATATCATTTTTCGAGCTTCAGTGACATTTTATTTCTTAATATATATAGCAACATACTTATTTAAACGCAAGTAAATATACATACCTACAGGTAAGTTATTAATATATATGTGAAATTAAAACAGGATGTCCCAAAAGAAAGCTTATATTAGCTCAGATTATGAACATAATGGCAATGAGACCAAAAGTTGAAGTGAAGTGACCGATAAAATAATGGAAGATCAAAATGCGAGCCCCCAAGTTCATCAAAAACGTATCTATTCTTGACGATCTGAACCTTTCACGTCTGCATAGATCATCATTACAACACATTTTTGACTAAAAACTTAAAGCAGTATTCATACCAAATTCACTTTTATACATCTCCTAGAACGACAACAATCTGCCCGTGGGCAATAAATATTATTATATGATTTCAGTTATATAATATAACTATCCTGACATGTAGAAGATCACTTCAGTAAGTAATCTAACCTACTGTACAAATTTTAATCTAAATCTTATTCTAGACACTATTCTAACTTATTCTAAACTCTATCTTAACTTATTCTAAAAATTATTCTAGCTTATTCTAGAGATTATTAAATCTCATTTTATGTGTCTATTAATCAGTTCGTATGGCAGTTTGCGTTTGATCCTAAGTATTTCACTGTGATCGCGCACATTTAACTGTTTGGCGAGTGCATTGGGATGCACTAACAGTCTTTCAGAGTACTTCGCACTAATACTCCGAATCACACTCGTTATGGGTTCTATGGGGATATCGCGCTAACTCAGTTTGTTGGACACTTAATATGGGGCATCGACGATGACTCGCAACACTTTATTCTAGAACCTCTAGAGGATATTTATTGTATTTGTATTATTGATTATTTCTATTTGTATTGATTTGCTAGTAGTACCCCATAGTACAATACCATAGGTTCAAATAGGCCTAAATATTAACTTATACAGATAAACCTTGTTATATAATGATAATTTAGATTAACCATTTATTATTTTTATTTATCAGCCAGTATATTGGGTTTAGTTTAAGCCCAAGCTGTTTGCATTTTATAACTATATATTTTTTTCCATGTCAAACGTCGATCGAATTGCATTACCAGATACTTAACATTGTCTGCTTGCGGAAGTTCATGATTATTCAATTTTACTAAAGGACATGTTCTTCTACAAAGGGTGAATATCATATGGGTAAATTTTGTCTCATTTGCTTTGATACGCTACGTTTTCAACCACAATTCTACTTTGTTAAGATGAAGTTGGAGGTTTCTTGTGACTGATATTGAATACTCGTGTGATGATAAAACCGCTGTATCGTCAGCATATGTTGCAACAATTGTGTATTTTGAGGTTGGTAGGTCTGCTTTATACAATAGATATAACAATAGGCCAAGAAAACTGCCCTGCGGTGCACCCGAATATATTGGGTGTAGGTCATGTAGGTCAGCGTATTCGGCACCCTCTTTGACAATAAAATGTTTGTCTGTGAGGTACGACTTTAGTAGTTGAGAGTGCGTATGGGGCAAAAGCTTTTTCAATTTAACATGCAGTCCAGTATGCCACACCCTGTCAAAGTCCTGAGAAATATCGAGAAATGCAGCGGAGCAATATTTTTTATCGTTCTTGTTAATTTGGTTGACTAATCTATGAATTTGTTTTATTGTTCCGTGTTTATTAAGGAAACCAAATTAATGGTCTGGAATAACAATTCTGAGATTATTTTGAGTCTCTTAATGTAAAATTTTTCGAATAGTTTGGAGATCACAGGTAACAGGGTCTTCTGATTTTTCCCAGGTTTAAGAATCATAATGATTTAAGCCACTTTCCAAGTACTGGGGAAGTAATTAAGTGTTAGCACGGCATTAAATATGAATGTTTTTAATTTGATGCACTTTTCTGGCAGCTCTTTTAAGATTTTTCCACTTATTAGGTCAAAACCAGGAGCTCTTTTAGAATTCATTTCTTTATGTATTGTTTGTTTTATTTTCTTAACAGTAAATTTCTCAACTGAAACCAAGTGTTAAGAAAGTCAACTATATTATTTTGTTCTGTTGAGGATATTTCAGACGGGTACGGATTAAATACTGTCTTTAAATGTTTAGAGAAAACTTCCGCTTTATCTTTATCACTCCTAGCCCAGGTATTGTTGTCAATTTTAATGGGTGGATTATGTTGTTGAGGTTTTTTAATTTTTTTCAAGTTTTCTAAATAGTTTTGAATTCCATGATTTGGTTCCTTATTTATTAGCTCTTTCGGCTCTTTTGTGGCCTTGTTAAATTTTTTTTTGTTTTCTTCTATTCCGAAGTTTTTCGCAGTTCTCTCTTTTCGGTAATTTTTTTTTTAATTAAAGATGAAATATAATTAAACTTTTGATATGTCGCGCTATTAGGTGTTACGTACCATGTGGCATCTTGTATAGATTTTGTTATATTTTTTTCTGCTGTTTCTGTATCTCTTTCTGTTTTGAGATGTAAATATAGAGATTTTAAAGTGTCTAATATCTTTCAAAACAATGGACAGTTTGTTTTGGTGTTATGTAAAGAAGGTGGTTTCGTTTTGTTGAGAACATTTGAGTTCACTGTTATAATAACTGGTGAGTGTTCAGATGATAGATCGAAGCATGATTCAGCTTTGCACGTTGTGGTATCATTATTTTTTGCAACACAAAAGTCTATGGTATCGGGATTTTATTGCAATCTGACGGCCAATATGTTGGCTCACCAGTAGAAATTTGTTGTAAATTATATGCCTTCATTGCGTTGACCAATTCTCTACCTTTTGCTGTTATTAATCTAGAACCCCACATTACATACTTTGCATTATAGTCTCCTCCGGCAATGAATCTATTACCCAGTGTATTAAAGAAACCGTGGTATTGTTCTGCCTAGTTGTTGCGTTTAGGTGGACAATAGATAGCACTCATTGTTAACCTGCATTTCTTCAATGGTTACACTGGTGGCTTGTAAATATTCCTCGCTGAATTTCTCTGTTTCACATTATATTTTCACGAATAATTATAGATGTTCCTCAATGCGCTTTATCATATGAGTGTTGTGTGTGATACATCTTGTATTACGGAATGTGTGAAATGTGTTTCGGATACAATCATGATATCAATATTTTGTTCATATAAAAACATTTTAAGCTCCCTGGCACGTTTCTGGAGTCCATTAGCATTCCGGATGGCTATTTTGTATTTGCTGTAATGGTTTTCAGTCATTAGACTAGCTTGGTAAAGATGACGGTGAATATATTCATTATTGTACTCATTTGGTTCATAAGTTTACCCATCATTTCCTCTAATTTACTAATAGTACTTACAGGTTCAGTGATGATTGGCGTTGTCTGCGTCTTAGGTTAGTTCTGAATACCAAAATTGAAAATATACTAATTAATCCGGTTCAGACCAAAACACAAAACAGAGAAATCTCTCATTTTCCGCCATTTATGCCTTCGCCACTGTAATATTTCTGAAGCACAAATAAGTATGGTCTCAAGGTCACCTTTTATATACATATAATGTACATAAATAATAATACATAATATATTTATTTTAGCATGACGGTGACATGGAGAGAAGAGCATTTTCAGATCCAAATTTATTACAGGTTATCCACCTGCTATCTGAAAATATAAACATTCTTGAAGCAACCAGATGCAATATTGCGTCAAATAATTTACCGCTTGTTATAAATTTTACTGAAGAATTTGAAGAACTAAAGTCAGTGGCAGAAATTAAACTTTATATGACTGGTACCGAAGAAGACGCAAAAGATAAGGAGCTTAGGGAGGCCTTTAAATCAAACAGATTACTAACTGATGCTATAGAAGGTAATTCAAATCATAATAAGTTTATATTATATTATTATATATAGTTTGTACATAGTAAGTTTAATACAGTCTTATTATGTAGTATTTGTTTACTTGTTTTAATATGGACTAAACATCAGTTAAGTTTTATTGGTATTCGTCTGATACTAACGTTCATATAGTCGACAGGAAGATAAATATGGTTAATGATACTCCGGAAATAAGACATTCACGAATCAGGAGGTTAAGTTGTTCTAGTCTTCTAAGTTCTTTGATCGCCAACCGCTGTGTTCCTAGTTGTTATAAGTGTTATGTCCTATTGGGTCGCACCGATCAGTTACTACAAGTAAAATAAACAATACTCAATGTTGTTTTTCAAATTTACACTGGAAAAGAAACACTAACACTTCTTATTTACATATATTAATTTATTATTATTATATAGCCCATCGAAACACAGTTTTAAATTTACAAGGTGTATAATAGGTAAATAAATTTCTTATAGATGATAACTACAGTGTTAAGTATACTCATTGGGGATCGAAATTAATTACGTAATTTCACAAATTGGCTAACGGATCCAGATAAGATCCCAAATTTGTTGGATTTCTACATCACTAGAAACATATAAAGCCATTATGTGCTGTTTAAGGAGGAAAATTTGGAACTAAACTCAAATCATTTGCCATTAATATCCAGTTAGTAGAGGAACCAAATCATAGGTACTAACGTTGGCATTAGAAGAAAAATCTAAATGAGCGACCGGAGACACACTGAGGAAGAAGTGGATTTTAAAGTGGAGTTGTTCAAGGATATTCAGCATTCAAAATATCCCAAAAATCAGATCAAAACTAAGGTAAAACTAGGTAAATACTAACTGAAGAAATCCTAGAAGTAATATCGGAAAGAAAAAATAAAGGCGAAGAAAATATACCATGAGAAGGACTCAGCAAGATAAAAATAAGCTGAATAATCTTACTTCCTAACTAAGACATAAAATTAAACAACTTATAAATGATACCGGGAGTGATTTTAACGTGCTTGTAGCGATACTGCTAATTGTTCAATGTGGAGAGCTATTAGAAACTTTAAAAGACCTATCATGTAAACGCCTTAGACTAAAAATGATGTTGGAAGCTGGGCTAGAGATTGTTATGTGAAGGCTACACGATTTGCAAGCCACCTTGAAATAATGTTTCAAACCTACACAATAGATGATGTTAAAAAATTACTCCACGCCATTGGGCAAGAGAGCATGAAAATTCCATTCAAAAACCTGTATTGAAAAGGATAAAACCAATTATTGAGGAAAATAATCTTATTCCGAATCATAAATTTGTTTGCAGGAAACAACAGTCACTAAAAACTTACTAGAAGAAAATAGAGTTTGTTCTGCAATATTTTAAGGTCCTACTCAAGTTTCCGATAAATTTGGCACGAGGGTTTACTACCTGACCAATATTCAAACATTTTAGAGCCATATACAACTAACCAATACTTCAGAGTTTAACATGAAGATGCCAACTCTGACTTCAGGAAAATACAAGCAGATTTGCCACAAGAAGTGCATCCAGTGGGACCAGTCCTACATCTGTAGCATACTGGGGATTTACCTATATTCCAGTGAAAATTCTTGCAACTTTTGCAGATGACGCTGCAATTCTAGCTATTGGAGAAAATGGCAATAAACCAACTGAAAAGTTACAAACAGCTATTACCGAAATACAATGCTGGACAGAAAAATTAAGCGTACATATAGATAAAAATAAGTCAGTGCATATTGATTTCACCAACGAAAGAATCAAGCGCAAGCCAGTATATATAAATCAGCAAATTAAGTCCGTATGGCAATAGAGATAAATATCTTGGCATGATCATGAAACTCAGATGGAAACCGGAGTTAAAAAAATGCGAAGAATGCAAGCTGAATTACAAAAATACTGGTTATTGTGCAGATATTTAGCCAGCCTTGTATACATTATTATTTGTAAAAGCCAAAACAATAGAAATAATAATGTAATATCATACAAATATTACAAAACACGCAACAATGGCACATTCGTAACGACAATCTGCATAGGTATATGAAGGTGGAAACCATCAATGATAACGTTAGCAAAGGCTATGCCCAAAAGCATGAAGCAGAGACTACATCAGTACATCAATGTTGAGGTTCTCTAGCTCCTAGATCCAGAATAATCGATATTAAGTTTCACATGGTCGATTGGAGGATGTTACGGAACGGACAGGTCAATTGAAAAGTCCCCGGCCTGACACATAGATGGCGCTACTAGAATTACATCCATAAGTTTTCCCATAATAGTTAGCCCTAACCATCAAAAGATGCGTGTATAAATTTGATAGCTATCGGATCATTAGTTTCTGAATTATAGAATTTTGAATAAAGCAAATTTTGTTAATGTGAAAAAAAATGATAAAAAGCAATTTCGCGTGTTGATAAAATATTGCTTTTTGATGAGAAAAAATACAGTTGAAGCAAGAACTTGGCTTGATGCCAAGTTTCCGGATACTGCCCCAGGAAAATCAACCATCAAGGACTGATATGCTAAGTTTAGACGTGGTGAAATGAGCACCGAAGACGGTGAACGCAGTGGACGCCCAAAAGAGGTTGTTACCGACAAAAATATTTAAAAAATCCGCAAAATGATTTTGAATGACCGTAAATTAAAATTGAATGAAATAGCAGACACTCTGAAGATATCAACTGAACGTGTACATCATTTCATTCACGAATATTTGGATATGAGAAAGCTCTGTGCAAAGTGGATGCCGCGCGAGCTCACTTTTGACTAAAAACAACGACGAGTTGATGATTCGGGGCAGTGTTTGTAGATGATCAAGCGTAATAAACCTGAGTTTTTGCATCGATATGTGACAATGGATGAAACATGGCTGCATTATTTCACCCCGAAGTCCAATCGACAGTCATCTGACTGCACACGATGAACCCGCTCCGTGGGAAAACGCAACAGTCAACAGATCATCAAGGCAAGGTTATGGCGTCTCTATTTTGGTATGCGCATGGAAAAATTTTGATTGACTACTTTGAAAAAGGAAGGATCATCAATCAACAGCGACTATTACATAACGTTATTGGACCGTTTGGAGGACGAAATCGCCGAAAAACGATCGCATTTGAAGATAAAGAAAGTGCTCACAAGTCAGTGAAAACGACTAAATAAAATTATATATATATATATATATATTGACACATGATTATCATCAGTATTTCCAACTTCAAGGTGATTTCAAATAATAATCAAATTACTAGTTGAATTCGTTTAAAAATAAGTGCTCATATGAATATAAATATAAAAGTATTTCTACATTTAAAAGGTAAAACTTAAGATCTCCACAACTTTACGTATTTACTGCCTTATGTTATTGCAAAGTTTACATTAGTTGTAAGTAAAGATCATTAAATTAAAGCAAGTAGTGTTCAATTTAGTCACATCATTATAATCCTTCTATACCATTTCTCCAAAATGTATGACTAATTAAATTAAATCAACAGTTTGTACTGTTTTATCGTAAATAGTATTTTTGGCAATAATTTGAAGACTACAAAATAAAAAATAGTCTTTATTTCCCCATTAAATGAAGCAGCAAAAGATCCATTTTGTAACAGCACTATAATGAGTATATTGACAGCAAGTTAAATGAAATGAACATATATCTCGGGATCAGCTGTTTCTTATCGATATAACATATAGAATCTTATCTTACATGTACATACTTTACTATAAAACAATATGACGAATACAATGAACTATATACAAAACATTCCACTCCAGGAGTTCCACTGGGAAGCGCACTCGGTTCAGTATTGTCTCTCTAGTAAATTGATGATGTACCGGCCACCAAAATCACTACTGTGATATACTACATACGGAAACACTACGGTAATTTAAACAAATAATAACATAAAAAATACTCCAAACATACTTTAATAAAATACAGCAGGTATGATAACTGCAATAAAGAATCACAGAAACATTGATTCACAATAAAAACATGAATAAACAAAGTCTAAAAAGAAATAAAAGCAGAAATTTTCAAAATTTACCATGAACACTGACGTCACTTAAAATTTCCTAACCATCAAATCTGCATTTCAACGTCTGAACTTTAAAGCGATTGGATTTTATTTAGATAATTTATCTTATATTTCACAGTTAAAATGTCTGTTTTATACTACTAATGGGTAGAAAATATAAACGAAAAAATCTCCGTTCTTTCAGAGCAATCACCTAAATTTGTCCAGAATTGGATTCATTTGTCTATGGTGACTGTACTAATACGTGATTGTAACTGAAATACTAGTTGTAAAAAGAACCTAGAACCCTCGAAGAAAATCGACTGAAAATATTATCAGAAACTTAATAAATGCTTGTACTAGACCTACAGAATACCCAATGATAGCACAATTGCAAGAAAAAATTTATCCGTTGTACTAAAATACCTTGGGTAAATAAATCGCAGTTTTAAAATTTATTTTGATAATAACTATAATGTTATAAGGATATATGCAACTGCAATATTTCATCAAGTACTTTACAAAGTCAGCGTTTTAATGATTTAAGACATGCTTTAACGTATTAAATTCTCCTATGAAATATTAAACAAGACCTCCGCTAAATTTTTTATTACTTTAGTTAGCTTTATACATTGCTTATGTGTAATTATTATTCGATATGTTTTATCAAATCACATTGTTAAACAAAATATGTATCAGTTACTCTTAACCTGGTCAAGTCTCGTCATCTTGTTTTGTAATCTACCTGCAGTAGTGCTAGAAGCCCCTTTTCTTCTGTCTGATTGGCATGTGAGTCTTGTAGGAGTATATACTGTCTTGGTGCATATTTATAAAATTAAACCCATCATACATAATTTCGCATATCGTTAAACAACTGAAAAGAAAACAGAATATATATTTTATTTATTAACAGTGTTATTTAGAAATAGTTTTTTTATTAATCTCCTAGAACGTTAACAATCTGCCCGTGGACAATAAGTCTTATTATATGATTTCAGTTATATAATATAAATATCCTTCACTTCAGTAAGTAATCTACTATATAAGGATGTTGTATTGGTACTATAGGTGAATTAAATTGTTTAGGCTATCTTGGTGGCTGTAAGTTTCTTTTTCCTATCGGTGCTGGATAAAATTTTTGTTGCAACGCTTTATGGACTAGACTTTGTGTCACGTGTTTTCGTCGGATATTCTCCTGCGGATTTCATACATCTATATAATTTGCGACAGTATGTTGTGATATGCCCATATGCTGGGCATTTGGAGCATTGTGGGATGATTTTTTTATGTATCGTGATTCATATTTAATGACATTTTGGTCCAAATACTTAATCTCGTAAACATGTTTATTATTTTCTTTTGGCTTCAAATCAATATAAAACTCTGGCAGTGGTTCCTTTGTTGCATGTTGTTTAATATTATCTATATTTACGACTTCGTGGCCTTGTTCAACTAGGGCTGTTTTAATTGGGTTTGAATCTATGGCGTGATGTAGTCCGTTTTTTCGGACTATGGTCGAAAAGTATGATATTGTGTGTTTCTATTGTCCATTCCTCTTATTAAAACTTTGAAATGTTCAGAGTTAAACATTGTTTCAGATCCGATTATTTTTATTGTATAATTATTACATATTGTCTTGAGCAAGTCATGCAGATGTTTAACAACACCTGCCTTATATATTGTTATTGGGGGTAGTCTGGGAACTGCTTTTAGTTGGTTTTCTTTGTTTTTCTGGTACTCTTATGTCTGCTCTGTCAGGGCACTGAAACTGTTGTATGTTTGGATAGGCTTTTGAAGCCAATAGTCGATGATTTCCGTCGGTATTCGGACGATTTGTTCTTCGGAACTTCTCAAGCGTTTTTTGTTTGTATCCATGTTCCATTCGTGCATTTGAGGGGTTTCAGTTATTGGCAGTTGATCGTTATTATTTCGAATAGCGGGTAATTCAATTGATAAATCGACAGAAAGGTATTGCGGATTAGCCGTTATGTATTGAAATTAACCGTACAGATCACTTAATATTTATTAAATATTTTATTTTATTTCATTTACGCACGTCATATTTTACTCGCTCGATTTACCGTTCTGAAAATAAATAAGAAAATTCCTAGAAGGTAGATTCTTGCTTATAAAAAAAATTTTAATTTCACATTCAATAGTTCATGTTTTAAATCACGTTCTCACCCTACAATGGTTGAGACTGGGTTTTCACTTTGTATGACCGGCAATTTTATGACACCAATAGTAACTCAAATGTTTTTTTTTACAATAGAGCGTTCTGAAATGTACGTCTGCACTCCGCGGTGGCTTGAACAGATCTATTTAGAAATAGTAGTTTATCTTTTAGGATTTTATCAATACTACAGTGAGAAATGTTTTATAATATTCAACATAATATCCCTTTTTTCTAGATTTGCAATACCAACTCAAGCACCAAAAAGAAGAATTATCATCAGAACTGAATGATAAACTCAACATTTACAAAAGATATGTCGACAAACTAATACAGCTAAAGAAACAATTTCATTTGCAACTAAAACAAAATATGTATATATAAGTTCCTGTTTGTTATAGAATATTAATATATTTTTCAACAGATATGAAAGTGACATTGACATCACGAAAAGCGACATAAAAAGTGAAGTTACACAGACAGATCTGACAAGGAAACTTAACAATATAATTAATGATTACGATGCAGTATTAAACGATCATCTAGTAAATGAGAAAATATTAAGAATGAATAGAAATAAAACTGAGGAAATATTGAAAAATGTATTGGAGCGATATGATCACTTTATCGGAGAGAAGCAATTTGAGTATGAAGAACTTAAGAAAGAGTAAGTAGCCTTAATAAGTGTTGATAATTTTCAAATTTTAAATCATTATTGAAAATTTGAATGTTACAATTTTTTAAGAATTCAGAATCGTCGCGAAAGGATCAAAACAGGGTAAAAATGGTTTTCCGAATAGCCGAAATTTGGGGAAAAAATTTCTATTAGTTTGGTATGATAGAATAATGTATTCCAAATTTCAAATAAATTGATCTAGTAGTACTTAAAATATCATATCCGTCTCAAAAAAGGAAGTTTAAGGAAAAGGCGTGTTAGTTATCAGGCGCAATAGTTCTAGCATATAATATCTCATTTTAGTCTCTATGCCATTTAGATCTGTTGTACGAACATATAATCTAAAACTTATACTAGATACTATTTTAATATCTTTTCAAGTTTATCCTAACTTATTCTAAAGACTATTTACAGATTATTATATCTTACTCTATGTGTCCATTAATCAGTTCGTATGGTAGTTTGCGTTTGAGCCCACGCACTTCACTATCATCGCGCACATTGCTGTTTGGAGAGTGCATTAGAATGCACTAACAGTCTTTCAGGGTACTTTACACTAACACTTCGAATCACACTCGTTATGGGTTCTAAGGGAATATCGCGCTGAATTAGTTCGTTGGAGACGTTCGTTGTAATATGGGGCATCGACTATGATAGGCAACGTTTTATTCTGGAACCTCTGGAGGATAGATATGTTAGATTTTCTAGTAGTATCCCACTGTTCAATACCGTAACTCCAAATGGACCTAATGGAAGTATTGACTTATGCAGCAAAACCTTGTTATATAAGGATAATTTATATTTACGCCCTATCAGCCAATACAATTTGTTTAGCTTAAGCCCAAGCTGTTTACCTTTTTTTTCCAGATGCATTCTCAGATATTTAACGTTCTCTGATTGCGAGAGTTATAATTATTCATTTTTCTGAAGGACAAGTTCTTCTACAAAGGATAAATGTCACATGGGCAAATTTTGTCTCATTTGTTCTGATACGCCATGTTTTTAAGTTTCACCAAGTTGGAGTTGTCTTGTGGCTGATATTGGATACTTGTGTGATGATAAAACGGTATATTAACTGTATACAGTATATATAACAGTTGACCAAGGTTACTGCCCTACGGAACACCTATTGTATGTTTTGTATTGGAATATATTGTATGTAGGTCAGTGCATTCGTTACCCTGTTTCACACTAAAATGTCTGTCTGTGAGGTATGATTTCAGTAGATGGAAGTGCGTATGGGGCAAAGGCTATTTCAATTTAACATACAGTCCAGTGTGCCACACCCTGTCGAAGGCTTGAGTTATATCGAGAAATGCAGCGGAGCAATATTTTTTATCATTTAGTTTTTTATTAATTTAATTCATTAATCTATGTATTTGTTCTGTTATTTCATATATACTACGGATATATTATCGATATATACGGAAGCCAAATTGATGGTCTGGAATAATATTCCTCTCTTCTGTGATTATTTTGAGTCTTTTAATATAGTTTTTCAAAAACTTTAAAGATCACAGATAACAGGCTTATAGGACGATAAGACGAGACGTCTACTGATTCTTTCCCATGTTTAAGAATAATAATGATTTGAGTCATTTTGCAAGTGCTAGAAAAGTAATTAAGTCATAACATGGCATTAAATATATATGGAACAAATATGGGAAAATTATCATTATATTGGATAATATTGATTGTATTACATCATCCCTACCACTCACACCATCTCAGAAAAGTGAAAGTTTCGGCAATCTCCGACCCGCTTTCAACATTAAATTCAGACTTTTTTCCGTATTACTAATTCCTGCAGGACTGCAGGTTTTTTTAAATTAATATATTGTTACGAATCATTGCTGACTAACTTATAGTTTGTTTCTACTGTTATTTCTTTATTACTTATCACCAATAGCAAGTAACGCAGTGTCATCAGCCAATGTAGCCATGACAGATCCAGAACACTATAAGGAGTTTTAGAAAAGAGAGCGAAGAGTATATTTCCAACAACATTGAAGTCATTGGCGGATGTTTTAGTACAAGAAACAAGGGACAATATTTCATTTGAAACAATTCAGACGTCCTAGTAATCTATTATGCTAAGAATTGTGGCAGTTTTAAAAATTATTATGTATGTACCGGGTGTTCATATTCTTTTGTCCATTCCGTAAAATTCATCAATATAGCACTTCTAGTTCTTTGTTAAAACCAACCAAACCAACTCCACTTGTTTCATACAATGCAACAGCAACCTTATATATTATAACATGATGTTAATAGCATCCCTTACTTGCATTCATATCATTCATATTATTTAATGCCAAATTAACCCACAGACTATTAATTTCCCCGCGAACTTTTTTTTGATAGGTTTTCTCCATTGCATTTTGACACGACTCGATAAGACTGCCTGATAAATAGTTACCAGACCTTGCATTAAATTAATCAATAGGTTTTTCTAAAATCGCTTTTAAATTAGTCCGATTATCATCAATAATCAAAATTAGCTTTTAAAAATTTTAAACATCTAACTGCTAAATTAAAAAATAAAAATGTAGGAATTAAAAAACCTTTTTAGAAATTTACTCGACCACTATGGATGAACGAAATTAATACATTTTCAAAATGATACATTCGCCAACAAATCAGACGGGAATACCATCCGCTGATTTTTTATTTCATACTAAACTGTGGACCTCTCACGGGATAGTGAGATAGATTCTTCCCGTACCCTCGCGTCTCTTTGCCCTGCAGTAGGAAGAGAACAATAGATCAAGAAGCCGCAACAGAGGCGCAACTGAATCATCAGCAAGAGAGGACATAGATATAGATATCCACAAACACAATAAAAACTGAATATAAATTATATCCTCTATAGACAAACGAAAATAATTCAATGTAATGCAAATGGCAGATTTAAATTGGTATTTAAAGCAGATAATGGAGGAACTTTAAATAATACAGGACTGCAGGAAATAATATTGCTGCAGGAAAAAACTTAAGATGCCCGAACCTCCTAATGATCTGCAGTTGAAATTCCCTATGGATTAGCTATAACCTGAACTAGTCATAACCTAGGAGAAGATGACCTTAAAACAACGCATATTAAGGAATTACCATCCGACCAGTTACAATTACATTTTTATGGATGGGAAAAGCTTTTATAGACGATATGTAGGACACCTCTGCAAACCTCCGCCAACCCTTTAATACAGTTTAATATTTTCATTTATATTTGCAGAATTTGCCCACTAAAAACCTATCCCTTCTATTCGAACCCTGCCACCCCGGAACCGCCATGAGAATTACTTCAGGATGACGGGATGTATTTTGTCTTGTTTATTGTCTCCGCCTCCCTCGCGACTTCCTAACCGTTAAATCAGTTGTCCGTCTCCATTCATCTTCATATTTAGTGCACATGATGCCTCTGAACATCCTCATCCCACCCTCTCTCAGCTCCTCACCTCTCTGTAGTAGTTCTGCTGTATTTAACTCTTCAACCAGACAGTTGCTTTCTTTAGCTCTTACCCTTAGCGCAGTCCATCTTGGATACACAAACAGCGTATGCCTGGTGGTATCCTCATATTCGCAATACCAGCAGTTGATTTTCTCTGCCTTGCCTATTCTGTGCAGGTATTGGCCAAGCACTCCGTGTCTAGTATGAGCCTAAGTGAAGTAATCAACTGTGTCTTTATTTCTGATCCACTTTCTTATGTCTTTAATGTGTGTACGGGTCCATCCTTGATATGTGTTCCATTGCTCCTACCACCTATCTATCAGTTCCTCTCTGGCTCTGCTCTTAACCTACCTGCCCTCTATATATAGTCCATTTATTTCCTCTGCTTGTAGTCTAATAAGAGGTAATCCCATGAGCACTCTTACCGCCTCCCCAGATACTGTTCCAAATGCCGAGGTAACTCTAATCGCCAATGTCCAATGTACCTCCCCATATGGGTGTGGCATATAAGATAGTTGATGTTACCGTCGTAGCCACCGTTTTCCTCTTCGTAGAGCTCGGCCCTTTGATGTTGGATGTGATCCTAGTCATTTCTTTTATAATATGCAACGCTTTTTCTGTTATTTCAATAAGTGATCTCATCTTCAGATTACGATCTATCCATATGCCCATGTATTTCACAGCGTCCTGGGTCACTGTTACCCGATCGCCCAGTCTCATCTCCATGGTCCTCATTCCACGTTTTCCCACAAGATTCACCAATTCCGTTTTGTGCATCGCTACTACTAAGTCCATACTTTCGAGCTTCTCCTTTAACATGTCTTCCAAATCTGTTTTCCAGAAGAGTTCTAGTTCCTGCTGTTATTAACACTGCGAGGTCGTCGACATCCTTGTTCCAGGTCCCGTCTCTAGTCTCAAAACTTGGTCGTAGAATACGTTCGATGGTGGTGGTCATAGTACGGATCCTTGCGCCAATCCGGATCACATTCTGTACGGTTCAGCTTGTCCTGCATCCACGGTTATTCCGCTCAGATAGGACTTTATAATCTCTATGAGATAAGCACTGATAATGTTGCTTCTTAGCTGGTCTACGATTCCTGTGCATGGGGCTGAGTTAAAGGCGTTTTTTATATCTAGGATCAACAGCACGGCCCATTCTCTGTTCTGGTTCATAAATAAATAAATAAATCTGTGGACTTCACTCCTTTTCCATAACTGTATTCATTATTGTTTAATGTATTCGCGAACGAGGAACATTTTTACCCTTACCTTAGACTCCAAGACTTATATAACCTGAAAGAAGGTATTACCCCATCCAAATATTAAATCTATTGCTACATTAATGATTACATAATCTATTGCTACACTAATAATTAGATAATCTATTGCTACATTAATCTAACTATTCTATTCTATTACTAATCTAATCTATTGCTACACTAATGATTACATAATCTATTGCCTTATTAATCTAATTATTCTATTCTATAACTAAAGTAACCTATTGCTACATTAATTTAACTATTCTATTCTATAACTAATCTAATCTACTGCTACATTAATGATTACATAATCTATCGCTGCATTAATCTAACTATTCTATTCTATAACTAATCTAATCTATTGCTACATTAATAATTACATAATATATTGCTACATTAATGATGTCCAACGCTAAAATTAAAACGATCAGAGATTAAAATCTGACAATTCCCTTACTGTTAAAATATTGTTTTATTATATTTTATAAAAGATATGACGAAGAAATGGAAATCAAGAAGGATTTGCATATGAAACTCCAGGAACAAGAAGTAGAATATGTTACCCTCATGAAAGAAAAAGAAGAAGAGGAAGAACGGATGTTCCTTGAAATCGCAAATGAAATACTAATAAACCGATCGGCAAAGGTTATACAGAGAGCTTGGAGAGCTTTCAGGGAAAGGAAATCAAAAAGGAAAGGTAAAAAAGGTCAGTACGACAAATTTAATAAAACTAATAATACAATATTATACCCAGTATTCTGTAGAAATTTTAATTTTATTAAAATATGTATGAATTAATTTTTGTATATTCAAGTTATATGATAATGAACATCTGTATTTATATATGTATATGTATAAATTACTTGAACGTAAATTAATGTCTGTATTTGAAATTCTCTCTGAATAAACACTAAATTAAAAACTAACTATGTAGTGCGTACTTATAATACTTTATCTTGATATGAAGAATTTGATCAAGAATTTTTTCCAAAAAAAACTTGACCTTTTAAATATGTTGCGTTGTACGTAATATCTAACATATGGGATTTACACTTTGGACTGGCACGATAACGATTATTATGAGTCAATTGTTATGGCGTGCAATTATGGAGTTACGCAAGGAAATCCATTGTAAATATCATCAAAACAAAGTTCCTCGCGATATTAACAAAAACGGTGCGTAAAAACCAGTGGCTCTAAGGTAAAAACCCTTTGAACTTTTTAAATATTTTATATATTCCAAATATATTCAAAATAGTAATTTCCTGGCCAACCCATCAAAACATAACATGACGTAACAACAAAAATGAGATGTTTTACATAGATATTTCTTAGTATTATAATTGAACTGTCCTTTTATTATTTTTAAAAAGGTGTTAATTAAATTTGTTAGAAGATGGTTCGTTAACAGTGACTTTGTTGTGGCCGTTCAAATTCTTCCCTAAAAGTCTATGTAGGATAAATGTATCATGTAAATATTATAATACTAGATGACCCGGTAACCTTCGTACCACCTACATCTATCCTGCAAATTTTCTCCGACAGTAACAATGGAACTACAACTAAACGTCTGCAGTTGCTTAATGATAGGTGTTGACTTCGATTTGATGACGATATTATGGCTGTGGTAGCATCCGATCCAATAATATTTTGAACATTTTGACCTGATCGTTATTATGATGAAGAAAAGTGTGTAGTTCTTGGATAAGAGTTCGGTTCAACTGTTGAAATGTGCGCACAATTCCTACCTATTTCCTCACCAGGATTGCCAATAAAAATTTTTATACGTTTTTAGATATGTACTTCATCAGTGAATTTATCATATTAATTTATATGATATATTATCAGATAACGCATATTTAATTGTTTAACGAATGCATTCCGGTGCACTGACATTCTTTCAGGGTACGTTGCAGTGGTACTTCGGATCACACTCATCACAATAGACTACAGAGGAATATATCGCTGAATTAGGTTGTTACTGTTATAATATGGGACGTCACTGATGGCATGTAGCACTTTATTTTTCTAGCAGTACCCTATAGTTCGATACCATACATCCATATGGGTATAAGAATTCAGTTTATAGCATTCCCTTTAATACACCATGTTCATGCCATAAATTGTCCGCAATCACAAATTCATTTTATCGAAATAAAGTTGGAGGTTCTTTCTAAATAATATTGGATCCTCCTGATACGAATGAATCTGATACGATGTCATATGAATCCCTGTATTACCAGCATATATTTACACAGCAGTGGAGTTTGAGGTTGGTACGTCAGCTGTATACAGAAGATAACAATACAACAACATTGGGAAATGCAGTAGAGGAATGCTTTTTTCGATTAAGTATTTATTTATTTTTCCGTGATTATTCTGAGCCTCTTTATATACAGTTTTTCGAAAACCCTGAACATACTAGGTAACAGGCTTATAGAATGATAAGAGGAAACGTCTTTGACATTCTCGCTGGTTTGAAAATCATAATGAATTGGGCCACTTTCCAAGTACTAGGAAAATAGTTAAAACCTAACATGGTATGAAAAATAAATGTTATTACTAGATATTTCTTGGCATTAATTTCATTCATTATTGTCCGATTTTCCCTAAAAGTAATTTTTTCACGAGGTATCTTTACTTGCAATATAGTGATAAGAGAGTCAGTTAAATAGTTTTCATCATCTACAGATATTTTGCAAGGAAATTAATTAAATACACTTTTTAGTATCCGTAATTGTTTAAAACTACATTATATCATGCTCTCTGTTGTTGTATTTGATGTGCATGAACCCGTTGCATTCCAAGACTGTTTATTTCATTTCCAGTCACTCTCGCTGGTCATCAGTGGGATCAATACGTAAAGTGGCTCGTCGCACACATTTTATTGATTTCAATAACTTTCAGATTATCGTCTCGTTGGTATTGCTAATAATAAAAGTAGAACTTTACTTTTATTATAGCACGCATTTATTTTGTGACTAAATTATAACAAATGTGATATTAATTAACAAATTACCCTTCACCATAAAAAATAGGTAAATATTTACTGCAACACTTTCTATATTCTAATCGCAGTTTAATAATTGTAACCGGTATTCATCGTTGTCAATTGCAAAATAAATGCTTGAACGTATCCATAAATGTTTAATAACCAAGGAAATTGTTGTTTTTACAGGAAATATTTAAAAATGAAAATCAGCTAAATCGGTCCAGTCGTTCTCAAGTTTAAGCGAGACTAACAAAGAACAATTCATTTTTATATACGAGTATATAGAAGATAGACCATTGTTGGCAAGTAAGAAATGTACATAAACTATAAACATATCATGTATTTATTCTATTATTACACATTAAAAGATTCCTATCACGCGAGCTCCTATCAAGCATAAATAAAAAACAACCTGAATAGGGTATACCTTTAAAAGTTGCATACATAGAAGCTACAAAATATTTACCCTCATAAAAAAAATAATACCAGCCAGCTTCGTTGGCGCAGTGGTCAGAATGATCCTCCTACTATTGTAATAGTCGCGGGTTTTGAGTGAGTAATGTACTTTATGTTTGTGATTGTAATTATAAATGTCTTTAGGCAACAATGGAAAATCCGACAAGGAATAACCATCCCAGGCACTCCAGTAACCAGGCTGGGTAAGCTCGAATGTCGTCTGGGATGGTTTCTAAGTTGGTCTTTGGCCAGTCGGTAGGCTTAATGCCAAGGACCGTAAAGTCGAAGACCGTCGAAGCCCCCGTTAAACTGTAGGTCCAGTCCAGAAAAACCCTCATTGGTATACATTGACAATATTCACAAAATCTACCAAATTGTTAGATGTATTGGTAGAGTTTAAACTGTAGCAACTAAACAAGTACGATATCAAAAATTATTTAAATAGAACATTAAAAAATATAGTCTCTTCTTAGATTGTATAGACCGAATTATCGTTCGATAAATAAATAACAGGCAATATTTATAGTTTCAATATAACACAGAGTGTCTACACATTGTCAAATATTTTTATTAAGTTAAAACGAAGAAATAGGGACGGAAATAATAATAAATTTGCAAAAATACTAGACGCTAACAGTTATTTTGAAGAAAACAACCACCAAACTCTTCCATTTTTTGTAAACATATCCTAACGAAATTAAAATAATAGTGCTAATACTAGGTATAGAAATCGAAAATATTTTGTATAACGCAGTAAATAATATGTTATCACTTTTTTGAATATCATATTAGTTGACTTTAAGGATTTGAATGTTTATTTTTAAAACAGGATTTGCTAACTGAAAATAGTACCGATAGCAATTAATAATAATTGTCATCCTGCTATATCAGCGTTAAGAATCCCGGATATAATAGATATTACGTACCACATAACATACTTAAAAATTCAAGTTTTCATCTTTTTTAGAAGTCTTTCTCAAGTAGATTGTTTATATCAAGATAAGATTTTACAAGTATTCTCAAAAAGTCTGGCTGTTAATTTAACGATACAATTTTACTCAGATTAGTTCAAAAACAGATACTAAATAGGGCCTAAACATTCAAGTATATTATAAATAAATAATTATAACAACTAATTGCAGTTATAGAAATTCAAAGCAGATTTTTCTTTGTCGTTTTATCCTGGCGAAAAATAGATAATATGTCTATAAAATTCTACTTGGGAACCTCTATAGAGTTTCTTTTATATTTATTTCTTCTATAGAAATTCGACTTGCTACTGGTGGGCTATGTTGACAAATGCCTGCAAAATCCTTCAAAGCATTAGAAATAATAATTAAAGGTTATAAACCAGCAAACGTTGTAAACCAAAAGTCTTGATGAAATGCATATGATTTTTTTGCAAGGGCTGTACAGATGCCCCACCATAGATAGTAAAACTTAAATTGAATGCTGAAAAATTCATATATAATTTATTAAACGAGTAGTATACAATCTATAGTATACTAATATTATAACACATGAGCTGAAAAGTCCCAGGCGTAACAAACAAAAAATAACAAAAGTAGTGTCACTATTAGAGAAATAACTGACAGAGTTAGTACTGTGACAAAGCGGTGAATGCCATAAAACTAGCGCCATGTATGTGTTAGGCCTGAGACATTTTAGCCAATGTATTATATGATTTTTATTAATATTAAAAATAAGCGATAAATGACAATTATAAATTGAACAACAAGAATATAAACCTGTTAACAAGCTTTTAAATATACCCCCGTATTATAAATTTTTCTTTAGAAATGTATGCAAATTTTTATAAATGTTTCTAATCGTATTCTAATTGTTATCACTGGGCAACTGATAAATTAGTTTTTTAGGTTTAATTTAGTTTATTTGTTTAGTGTTTTTTTAGTTTTTGGTGTTAGTGATAGAAATATTTGTATTAGCTCTAGTTTTGTGATATAATACAATATATAAAGGGCTTTCGTTTTAAGGAAAATAGTAACTTTTGCATTCTATATTATTGAAAAGAAACTTACTAGATAGTTGGATCTATAAAGAATCATTTGATACATGCTTTTCATCGAAGAGATATCTTGATGCTCCATACTTACCACTAGGAGCTTCTCAAATAGGATATTCGTCAGCGTTGAAGATACTTTATATTTGTTTTGATCTGACATTCGGTTCATGTCTTTGATAAAATTATTTTTCAAACACAGCTTGATATGTACAGGTACGGGACATATTTTAGATCTGTAAGCATCTGGGCCATGACATACAATGACAATAAGATCTTCTGCTGGCCAGACTACCTAAATTTAATGTATGTGAATTCCTATCGGTGCTATTTTCCTATTATTATTCCTATGGAGCTATGACGTACCTTAGTCCCCTATCTTGATATCATAATGCCAGTAGGCAGTTTTTACAAAAGGTACCCAATCACGTTTCTATCAATTAAACTTTGTTTCACCACAAATATGATAAACAAAAATTGTTAAGTGAATTTGCAGATTTGCGTGGCATATTAATGAAACAAGAATTACTCTTAAAATAAAAAACACAAAATGTTCCATGCTCTACTAACAATAAAAATTCTAAAAATACCGAATTCAAAGCTGTAGGAGGAGGAGCTAAATAATTTGTATTTTAATGTAACAAATGTAACAGATACCCAAGAATAAATAACTAAAAATCCAGAATATAATAAATATACATTGCCACTTATATCTCTAAAACTAGATTTGTAGAAATTCAATGAAATTCACACAGATAAGCTATTTTTAAGTAATGTTCAACCACTTTATAATATTCTATTATATTGGTTTTATTTTTCAGGTAAAAAAGGAAAAGCTCAAACTAAAAAATAATTTAGCAAACATCTTCAATTTGTTTAAAATTATTATACGAAACCGTTTTATGTCATTTATACATACTAATAAAGCATTACAATAATCAAACTGTTTTTTATCTATATTGAAACCTGGAGTAGAATTAGCATCCTATTTCCGCTTATACGTTAACCGTCCTATTTTATTGTATTTCGGGCTCACCAGTATATATAGACAATTCAAAATAACAGTGAGACGGGAGAACTGTCAAATCGTCGCAATGTTACCGCATCAACTATGAGTTTTAATACATTTTGGCTCTGACATATAACAACATTTTAATATAAATAAAATAACTGAACAAATATTTTATTAAATATAATTTATTTTAACATCATAGTACATCAAGAGGATTTATTATCGAAGAACTTAAAAATACAATTAATTTTACAGCCGCAATAATTTATAGGCTAGAGTTGTTTTATTATATATACATTTAGCTTTTTTCGTACTATTATCGGTAGGGTTCTAGGCGAGTTTTTGTATGTAGTGGTATACCCCGAAGACCCAATCCACATAATTAATAAGTGTATATCTGAGTAATGTATTTTTACTTTCATTAGAGAGCATTTTTATGTTTTGCGCTTAGTTCTTGTTTCTTTCGATGCAATATATCTTTATAAAGTCATTATGATATTGCTATATTTCTCTTTAGTTTGTCCTATTACTATCTGTATACATTTTTCTTGATAAAACTACATTTAATCACTGCATTCTCCTTAATGCATTTGTCATATCTGCAAAACAGTTAGTGTTATTTCTCTCTTCATACATGTTAACCAAACGTTCATGTATATTCTGAACAACAACACACATGCTCATAAAGCTTTCACACTTTATAATACAATTCCCTACAACTAAAGTATATTAATTGTATACTGACCTTTAGTGGTTTCTTCTTTCATCACCTTGGTAATCGTCAGCATTGAATCATAAACCAACATTCATAAAGTTTTATTCAATCACTCTCACTTTCAGAAACACTAATCAAGTGAATCACTAAGCTGTTTATTTCCAATCTATCAAAAACTTGCTCAAGATTCCACCATTTGTCAATTTCTTCTTCAATGTGTCTGATCTATTCTCGTCTTCAATGAGCTCACACAAACCGAAGATGCTATTTTCAACAATGCATATTTCCATAAATCCAGACCGTTCTGATTTGAATATCCTCCTCGACCTGAATGTCTATTGTAATAATTCTTTGCAATACCCTGTATCAACTCAATTGGATTAAAAATGCAGTGATACAATTTAATTACTTAAAATGCAATTATTTAATTTATATTTATCAAGTAACAGCATGAAGAACTATATGTCTGTAATGAATAAATGTCATGACTAACAAAACCTAATCGATAGTTATTCCAACATTTACCTTTTTCCATCACCTTTTGTTGTCTTTAAAATATTTATTATCATCTTGCCATGAGCAACCCAATGTACCATTCTGAAATATTCATGTCTCATTTAAATATATAAATTGATATATTTCTTCCTTAAATTTGTTATATGTTTTTAAAAATTGTATTCTTTTAAAAGCAATCTCTGGAAGTTCCATTAAACCCCTTCGTTACCTCTATACCATTTAAATCCTATATTATCCAACAATGTATGAACGGATGTTCTACATCTCTCAAATAACTGTATATCTTTTGGATTTTTATGGACACTTTCCGGACTAACAATTTTTTTCTGAAATAATTGTATTAAATTATGTTTAAATTGAAAAAACTAGTTACTGTTTTATACATTTCGTATATTTGATCTCTGAAAGACCAATCTGATCTTAAGTCGTCACCTGTTTCGCATAAACACGGTTTCTTTTTGGCGAATTTAAGGTTATATTATTTTTTATTTTTCGAGATATGTTAGTGACAGTGTTCGTACTAATATAGAGTGCAGCTGCAAGGCGCAATAAAATATTTTCAATAAAAACCGCGGCGATTTCAAATTTACTAAAATAAAGTGTTAAAACAACGTTTGCCAGTTTATAACCGGTAATTACAATATTTTGAAGAATTTTTAGACGTTTGGCCAACGAACAACTTTTGGAAGCTCATTCCGTTACATGTTCGAACTTCCCTAACAGCATTCTATATCTTTTTAAATAGAATAAAATGACAAGGATAATATTGTCTGACTTCAAAACTAATTTACAACTTTAGACAGACACATATTGACACTTGTGTCACTGCTATTTTGAAGTGAAAAAAATGTATTGCGCTGCCAGTTCAATTTTTTATGCAGTAGATTTGACGTTTCTGTGGTATGTGGTAAATCAACTAAGGACACGCAATTTTTGGAATCAAAATCGGTATCTCAAAATTCCGACAAGAAATGTTGAATCGGAAGGCGAATCCCAACATTTTACAATTGAAACGATAATAAAAAGGAGTGTGAATATGTTAAAACATAATTAAACGAAGTTATTGAATTTTAAGCAGTGTCATTTACGATTTTATGTTACTTTCGTCTTATTGGGACTATTAAAGGGCTAAGGTTTGTATAATAACTGATTTAGAAAAGTGTGATCAATTTAATTTATATTATACATTTTTGTAAAGAACATATTAATGTGCCCGCTTTATCGAAAGGTATATACAGCTGTGACAAAACCCGACATTTGAGAAAATTTCTAGCCAACATAGATTAGAAAATTTGAGAACAAAAAGAATAGCGTGTCCTTTTAGTTTATAAAATATTTATAATTTCGAAATCAGCTATTCATTTAATTGGATGCATTGTCAACAAATAACAGTTAAGAAAAATTGTTCTTTCTTAAGGACTGATAGTAATTGATATAGTTCTGGAGGCATAGTACCTCCTTGTAGTAGAAGTTTTTTCTCTAAATTTTAGTGGTATTAACTACTGATTCATTTTAGTTTTAGTTGTCTTCAGTAAATAATTTTTTTAACAAAGCCTTAACCAAACATTGCAGGTAATAGATACGTTAATTTGTGCACAAAGAGTGAAATTGAAACATAAATGAAAGTGATATAAGGTAAATTAAAGATGAGCTATCTGCAAGAAAAAAATGCAATTTAATTTAAAAATGTAGGTAAAGAAATTATTATTTTAATCACCTTGTATATGTATTTTTTTGCAATATATATTTTAGCTGAGAAATATGGATAGAAGACAAAGACTATATAAATAAGAATAGATGTAATGAAAATAAGCAATAGATAAAATAAACGTAACTACATAATTTGCATAGAGAGAACACGTAGGAATAATAGAAGAAATTATGAATTATTAACAATAAATTTTTAAACATTGATTGCAAATTTTAAAGCTTTTGAAAACATGAACACTAATTTATTTAACAATTAATTTTATAAGATTTGACTAAATATTATTGTTTATTTTTATATACTATTGTTTGTAATTTGCATCAATTATTAAATTATTTACTTTATAGACCAAAGTATTGAATGATCAATAGTTAATTTAATAATTGTTACATTCTTCTGATCAATATAGGCAAAAAATGGTGGTGGTTATTATTCTCCAATGGAATTGACAGCGCTATTGCAAATGCCTGGAAAATTAAATCGGTTTCAGATCTCAGATTGCATTAAGCCTATTGAAAACTGAAGAAGAATCTGAACTAGAGGGAAACAACCAGCCTCAAAAAAAAACATCAACGCTCCAGCAAAAACGGATTGCCAGAAGCAGTTAGGGAGGATATAATTGATATATATATATATATATATATATATATATATATATTATAATCCGCGATCACGAAAATATAAAGAAGATATGCAGGATTTGCAAAAGGTCCGTTTCGTTGGTTAGGTTCGTTCCTCCATATAAACAGTTTTGTACATTCTGAGCAAATAAAAGCAGGTGAAAGAAATATCAAAAATTTCTGATTTTTTATCAGGAAACTCCTAACGTTGTCCCAATCAAAAGAGAGCCTGTGAATACCATTTAACACATGATAACTTTTGTACAATAATTTCAATTTAACTGCATGTTATGAAGTAAACTTCGTGTTTAAAGTGGGAATAAATAGGTTCGTGTTATATATCAAATACATTTTTTATATTATATTGAAAATACTGTAAAAACAAGGTTTTAGTGTCATATCATTTTTAAATTGTTCTTACGTTACATCATTGTAAGCGAAAATGATTAGATTAAATAAACTGTGGTTGAATTTCGACCACAGGGCGATCACTGGTAACTCTAAACAACGTAACTATAAAATTGAGGGAGATTAACTGGGAAATTTTTATGTATCATCCACTATTTTAGCACGTTCGATTATAATTTATTACCAAAACAGACTTTTTCAGATGATATTTATCATTTGTAAGATTATTTTTAAAATCCACTGAGTAAAATAAAATTTATATTGACATAATTAATAAAACAATAATAATAAATTAAACACCTTAAATAAATAGAAGCAGAGATCAAAATAAATGATACAACAACTACTTACTCAATAAAGGTCAAAATAAATAATGCAAATAAGCGTGCGAGATATTGATGATCGAGGTGGTCGTGTGATTATTCTGCAAACATAATAAAACGTATCCGAGAAACCAATTTTCAATAACCAGGGTGAATTTTTTTAAAATATACTTTAAAGCCTATTTTTACCAACTATGGTTTTATCTGGACTGGACCTACAGTTTAACGTGGGCTTCGAACCACGGTCCTCAGCAATAAGCTTACCTACTGGCGAGTGACCAACTTTAGAAATCATCCCAGAAGACATCCGGTCTTACCCAGCCTGGTTACAGGCGTGACTGGGATCATGTTCCTTGACGGATTTTACACTCCTGTCTAGGACAATCACAAACATACATTTACGACCATGCCCCAGCAGGATTCGAATCCGCGGCTACCTCGATAGTTGGAGGACCGTCATATCGCCTTTACCACTACGCCACCAAGCTGGCAGGGTGAAAGTAAAATATAGTTGAAATATAGTTGAAATATTACGTAGATAAATATTTCTATTATCAGGTAATTAAAATATAACGGCACTGGCACTCAAAACACTGTCTGTTATAATAGTATCAAATCTGATATAGACAAAACTGGTAATAAATTACCATTGATAATCTCAATCAAAGACGACAACAATGATATGCAATAATAAAATCATAGATTAACCAGGATGGTTAACAATAATCTTAGTCCATAGTAGTCAATAATTAATGGACAATTGTTATAAAATAGACAATAATCGTAAATAATAGCAATGACAAACTATGCTAAAATGAAGTATAACTGAAGGAGTATATGCACACGGTAGGAACGGAAAATAACGCATGACGTACCAGCTTATACCTTACCACTAACAATAATGGACGTGCAATGAGATCAAGGGAAGTAGACATTAATGTTAATAGTACTCGCTAGGGTAAAGCTAAATTGTTCAATATATAAATAAGTATACAGGTAAATATGTGCAGTTCCGTGCTAGCTCTCGAAGAGAACTGTCATGTCCGATCCGTCGAACCTACCTGGGCTTCCCAGAATTACCCGAGATTTTCTGTAAGATGGTCGATCCGTTACCACGCTACCAGTATCTCCGCAAAAAGAACTCAACAAAGCGTCAAAAAGGTGCGTTTACAGACAAGGCAATGACGTCATGCACGTCAGAGCCGACATCGCCCCCTAACTAGTATCACAGCTTTCCTAAGTCCGATGGATCATTTTCCGAAGACAGCCGATTGCGCATCGAAAATTTATAGAAACAAAATGAAGACCTGCAAAAGCAGATAGCCGAAGTGAAAATGTTGTCCCAAGCACAGACATACGCCCTGAACAAACAGACAGAAAAGCTGGAAAAGAGCGGAAAAGCTTCTGAAGACCTTAAAGGATAAATCAAAATTATCTCTGCTACTATAATAGATTTCATGAAATATCAAAAAGATGGAAGATATTCAAAGGAAAAAAGATATTCAAAAAGTCATGGAAATAAAGACTGCCGCTGCCACAGAAACCCAGACCCAGACACCAGCTAAACCGACACAACGGTCATACAAAACTGAAGATCCGGATGATGGTCTCATCTTGGTATGAAAAAGGAAGAGAGGGCCTATCACTCTACATCAGGAAAGCCAGCTGCCGAAAGCCGGCAACAAGGCGAAGCAGGCAACTGCTTCCCAATCAGAAACCAAGCCGGTAGCTAAGCCGGCCATTCAATCTACCCAATCGAAAGCCAAGGCTAACGTACGGCCTTCGATTACTAAATTCGCCACGAGGCCTGTGCAAATCAAGCCTATCACCAAGACGGTCCCACAGCCACCACCGAAACAAATCACCACCAGACCAAATCAACCCAGCCTGCGCAGGTAAGTAGCCAGGCCACTGTTTGTGAACCGACTGTTTCTCAAAATCCCTCAAAAAAAATCCCACCCACAGTGCTCCGTGACAAGAAGAGATTCATTGAGTTTCTTAGAATCTTCAAGGCACAATCAATTAATATTATTACCCGAAACAAAAAGGAAGGCATTCCTTATTCTCTTATTACCGAAAACTTACTACCCTGCTCGAGGTAAGCAATTATCCTTACCACATCTTCTGTCATCCGCAGAAGAGGGCATTCCGCGTAATCATAAGAAATATCTCAGAATCACTCTTCATTGAGGAGGTACATGAACTTATCTTCGATCAAGGCTACCATCCCAAATTTGTGCAAAGATTTAAAATTAAAATCCGGAATGGAACTACCATTTGTTCAGGTAGTTGTCCCTCGCGAAGAGCAACAGATCATCTATACCATCTAGACCAACCTTGACGCCATCACAGTGAAGATCGAGAGGGGAAACGGACAGCCAATGCAGTGCTTCAACTACCAGCTTTTCGGGCATTCCAGCTCGCATTGTCGCCACCTAAGAGGTAAGATTTACCTGTTTCTTTAACTTCTAGCAGCCTTTTAAACCTTCGGAATGGCTGTTCAAAAATCTCTTATACTGATGTCATGGAATGCAAACAGTTTACGCGGAAAGCAAGCAAAATTGGAAGACGTCATGATATTCAAGCTTAGCTTGGCGCCGCGTCACCGCTAACCTCCCCCCTTTTCCAAGCTGAAACGACCTCATGCGTCGCTGCAGTCATAACTTTTGCCCCCATACGACAGTATCCAGTTGTGTGTTAACTCAAGTTCACGAATCAATAGAATCGCCGGGTCCTCGTGTCCAATAACGGCTGCCCGATCAACGAGTGACATAACAACAAATTTAATGCAGTAATAGTAGCGATCCACAGGGGTCAACTGTTAGGCGGTTTCGGTTTAGTGTATTGGTAAGCTCAGAAGCAGTTCCATATAACCATGAGATATATAGAATCCTACAAGGGAAAAGCCATCAGAAACCACTTTCGGTGGCATTTATGAATGCTTCAAGTTGTCCATGATCACAACTACGCATCAGTAACTTTAGCCACTCTGACGTTAGTTTCTGGATTATAAAATAGTTATAATTTATATTTAGAGCTGCAACTATAAAACTATTATCTTTGATTTGCCGTAATCCAAGAATTATGTATAAAATAATAAATAGAGAATTATAAATGAAAAATAATAAATAGAATATGAGAAATCAACATTAATAAATATAAAATAATAATTAGAACATAATAAATTGAGAATAAATAAATGATAAATAAAAAGAGAAAACTGGAATACTACTGTGAACAAACTCACCATTTGATGAAGCTCAGCTTGGACGGCACAAAACAGTAAAATAAACTGAGTACGAAGAACGTAGTGACTCTGACCGGCGTGTCTTTAGAAATGGACTCTTATGAAGTTCTAACATCCCTAAGACGTGATCACATCTGGCAAATACAACTCCCAACAACAATGTAGACATTCATGCTAATTATTTCTGTTAATAAGTAATTGTAACGGTGACAAATCATACAATTAAAAGGAAGCGGCAATCGTGCCTAGTTCCTACATTATCGTTCAAACCTTTTTTTGAAAAATACTTGAACGGTCCAAAAATTAAAAGTTCTAAAATATCGAACTGCAAGATGGAATTCTAAGTATTATAGACATTGAGAACGAATTATGATTTCCTTGAACAGTGCATGTTTTTGTGTGTTTTAGAAAAAAAAATATCGAGAAAATATAAACAAATAAAACTCGATTTTACACATTCATTACTGAAATTACTTTTTCTTCATCCCTGTATATCACAGATAGTTGCATAGCTTTTTTCAACCTGTGAAGTGCAAGATACAGTCGAACAAAAATTATATCGATCACATTAACATTGCATGCTCTTGACTTGACTCACACCTAATCTGCAAATCAACGTCAAGTTTTTATCTTTTGATAATCGATGTTGAGTATTTATAAATACATATATAAGTCTGCTAGTGTATTTTAGGTCGGTCTTGAAAGTGTTGCACAGGTGAGAAAACAACAAAACCTTTTCATATCCATCAAAAATAATTTTAAAAGAAATAATTCGCTATACTGTTTATTTTTCACTTAAATAAACGTTTATTGAGAAAAAATAGTTTAATAATATTAAAAAACTTCAATAGCAACATGTCAGTTTCAAAATCACTAATTTATTCAAAATCGGCAAAATCCTATTGTGATACGATGATTGTCCGAAATTAACTTTCAGAAGCTCATTAATGAACCGATTTACAAAGGCATTTTCCGTCAACTCAAATGGTAGACAGTTTCCTGGCTAACCTAAGTTACTCCGGGTAAATTACTCAAAATTTCGTTAATTTTTCTTGACAAATAGTTTAATATTATGGTTCATATTTTTTGAATGTTTTTATTATAGGACATAGGGTGCATATTTTTATATGCCAAATATTAATATTATAGTTTATTATAATTTTAAAAATATGTAACCCAAATTCCAAGTTGTTAAGTTTATATATGATATATGCTATATTATATTTTATCAAATGATCTTAGAATCTCAATTATAAATTAATGTTTGGCTAGTTTTCATTTGCATATCATTGCTACCAAGACGAGTGCATAAATAATAGTGGGGAACATCAATACGTATTTTCCAAATTAAATTTATATTAGACCATCTTAAACTAAAGTTAATAGTAACACTTGAGCCCTTCATGTAAATGCATATGGTTTGGTTCCCGGTTTAAGAACTTGTTAAATTGCTTCGACGTTGGTGTGATTTACTCCTTACGTTCTTTTCATGTCGTTTCATGTCAGCGACAGTTGCCGTTGCAGTTCTTCATTATTTACCTAACGATAAACATTGGAAATTAATCGAAAAACTTTGTTTTACAGCGATGGATTACTAGTCGGTTCAATCACATATCGCAATCCCATATTTACATCCCTATAAATCTAGAATAGTGTTTGATTCTTCATAGATCAAGTTAGGATATCTTCAGTGTAGTTCTTAATTTTTAGCCCAATGTTATTCAGCTTTTCGTCTATTATGTTTCTTACATCTACTGTAAGGAAATTGGTATCCCTCAAGGGAACTTGTTCAATAATATTTTGAGATTTATATAAGTGTTTCAAACACGTATCTATAATATATATTATTCGTATATCACCTATTCTGTGAGAAAACTTAAAAACTAATACTTCTTCTTAAACATAAATACAGGTTGGTGAATATGAAGGTTTTGTCAATATTACTAATATCTTTAGCGTTTGCTAACGCTGGAGAATTTAAAGAAAGGTTTTTGGAGCTCTACAACATCATTACTAGCCCTGAAAATGGTTACTATTCACCTGAAGGAGTTCCTTACCATGCCAGAGAAACACTAATTATCGAAAGTATTGATTATGGTCACGAAACAGATTCAGAAGCTTTAAGGTAAAATAGCTATTAAGTTTATGAAGTAATTAAGTTGTAACTTTTAAATATTTTTTAGTTTCAACATATTTTTACAAACGGTATATGGTGCACTTTTTAATGATTTTGAACCTTTTAATGAAGCTTGGAAAGTAATTGAAGATTATGTTATACCTCAAATTCAAGATAATATGGATAGGTAAGACAACATTTAATTTCATCAAAATGTATTTTCTATAAAGTAAAAGAATATTTTATGAAACATTCACAAATTCTTATTGCACACACTTCAATCATCCCATCCACATCTTATAGTATTCTATACGACTCCATGGGAATCTACGGAGAAGTTTAGTAGCGCTATATAACACCTCAAACCTAAAAATAACCAAAGAAATCAACTAATTGTTATCTGGACCATCTGGATAGTTTTTGGGTTAAGTCTGTAAGCTTTATTCCCAAGCTTACCTCTGATGATCTTCTGAATTACACTGTTTTATCCCAATTTCCATTTCCAAGGTGACGTGTCCAAATTCCAATTATCTGTGGCCAAGTACTTACTCCCCAAAGTGTCATGATGCTATCAGGATTACTAGGACTAGGGGTGTTTCTCAAAGCATGAATGTTCATGGAAGAAAACAGCTCTGTGAACTGCGAAAGACAGACTAAAAATTGTTAATTTACTGAAAAATGTTGCAAGTTATTGACAGCAATGCATAAACCATATTGCCGATTCAATCATATTCTAGTTTAAACGAAAGCCTTATAGTATAGAAACATATATAATATATAGAGAATATAATTAATGTGATATATTTTTTATTAGATATAATCCATCACAACCTATGACTTCTACAGATACAACAGTTGGGGAGGATCCTATTAGTAAGGAACTATATGAAGCTTATGGTGATTATTCAGTTTATGGAATGCATTGGTTGTTAGATGTGGATAACATATTTGGTTTTGGAAACGTGCAGGTGAGCAATCAAAATAATCGTTACCAATTTTTTTTGCGTTGCTTATAAAATCAGATATAGGCTCGACAACATTAGATAATACAACTGAAGAGCAGAGTATGCCCTAGAAAACATGTTATGAAAACGTTCTTTGTGCTTTTCAATAATATCATCCATCCAGAAGCTCTAACTGTTCAATTATCAATATTTTAATTAATTAATTTATTAGTTAATTATTAAGTTGTTTCATAACTGTTTTTCCTCTATGCATATCGTTTCTTGAAAGCACTTTTCTTCTACATAACATAACTTTAGACGGTTCACACTATAACTTTTCTATATTAGGTACTTGCAGCTATTTTGTTCAGCACTATATTTTGGTGCAACATGGAGCTATCAAAGTAAACATAACCTAACATAATTGCTAAAATGGATGGTTCTGACATTTCTCTTCATAAGAACGGTCAAAACTAACAAAACAAGAATGATATAAACATTCTAGCATTTGAAAAATTTGAAAAATTTGAAAAAATTTCCAGACGTTTTCATGCCATTAAAAAGGTCAAAAAGAAGAACTGTTTTTTATTGCAATTGGCGATGAAAAATGGATCTATTGTGACAACTATTAGTGCAAAGTTCCACGAGAGTAATCCACATCAACAGCAAAGTGGAACATTCATGGTCATAAACTCCTGTTGTGCCTATGATGGTATCTGCAAAATTATTACAAGCTGCCAAAAGCAAGTGACAAAATGTTGATTCCGATATCCACCGACGTCAGTTAAATAAATTGAGCAGTTCACTGTTACACAAATGACCAGATGTAGTGAGTAACAGACCAAGTTACTCCACCAGTCTTGATTGGCAACGCACACATTGTTACAGTTCGAATCGGTTTTGCCACACAGAATGTACCAGTTAGAGTAGACATATTAGATAGCAGAAAGATAGTAAAATAGTTCTAGAAATTCAATTTCAATTATCTCTTCTTCTTTTTTAATATATAAAACAAAATCGGGTGTGTTAAATACTTATAACTCGAGAACGGCTTGACTGATTTTCATGGTTTTTGGATTTGTCTCCGTCCCGAAAAGCAGCATAAATCACTCACTCATAGAGAAATAGAGAGTAAACTCAATAGGGGTCTCTGGCGAAAAGTTTTGCTTTGCCCAACATCCAGATGGGGCTATATCGGCTATTCAAGTAATTTGATTGCCCAATTTAAATCTACATTATAGGCACCTGTAAAAAAACATTTCGCTATGATGACATTTGATTGGTTCTTTGAGAAAATTTGCCACGCAGGTGCGACACGTCACAGCCCTGACATCACGTTTAATTGACAAATAAAATTTAAATAGAAAACAATTTATTTTTTGGATCTCTTTCGGGAGAGGATTAATTTCTAAAATTAAAAAATAAATATTTGATGTTTTATATTATTATTAATATGAATAGACTTCCCCAATTTATCCCAACAATAAAACACATGCTGTAACGGTCATAAATGTCTTTGATACTTAATCCAATTAGTTTGGGATAGTTGAGAGTTTTAGTATTATCAACCATTTTTTGATGACAGCCAAATACTTCTTCGAAGGAAAACGACTCTAAATTTCTTTACTATCTGTGCATCGGGATACACAACACTTCCTTCTTTCCACTTATATATACCAATGAACCAATAATTTCATTTCCAAACGTTATTAAAATCTAAACGAACTATTCTTTACGTCATACAAACTGAAAATGGCGCTCAAAATATATAAACAATAAACGCATCATAGTAACGAAGTGAGCCAATCAGATCGCGTAGCAGCTCTTAGCATAGCGATTTAAACAAGTGATAAGTTAAAAGTAACGACATCTACATGTTGGTCGTCGCGAAACATTTCCCCAAAATGTCCTATAAAGTTAAATCTCTATTTATCTATGGTCTCACTTTAACGGTACGAAAATTGCCTGTGATTTGTTCACAATATTCTCTTAAAAATTCGTGTGAATCCTGGAAGTCAACAAATTCTGATCTTGAGATGAATGATGAGATGCAAAACCAGGCTTTGCTCTTGATTAAAGATATGTGTAACCTCATGTGTGGCAGTTGGTTAGTCAGGTTAGGAATGCCAACGCCAAGTCGCGAAATGAAAGACGCCTTTAGTGAACGTGATTATGATATATACATATATATATATATATATATATATATATATATATATATATATATATATATATATATATTAGAGTAATCAGTTCAAACGAACGTACCCCTAATAAACCCAAAACAGAAGAATGTCTATAACATATTAATTAATGTAATTGATGATGGGAATGGTGGCTTGTTTTTCCTAGGTGCCTCTGGTGGAACTGAAAAGACATTCCTCATGTCATTGATTTTACCCTGTATTCGTACGATATCCGAAATTAATATAGCAGTGGCTTCTTCTGGAATAACGGTCACGTTGTTAGAAAATTTGTTCGTTCAGCTCAATCAGCGTTAAAATTGCCATTAAATCTTCAAACTATTGAACAACCGATATGTAACACTGTAAAACACTCTTCAATGGCAACAATTTTAGTAGCCTCAAATATCATCATCTAAATGAGAATGAGAATTTTTGGTGGTGCAATGATTTTATCATTTTCATTCCAAGGTCGACTGCTGCCGATGAAATAAGTGCTTGCCTCAAATCATCAAATCTGTGGCGCTATGTGAAGAAACTTCAACTGCCAGCAAAAATAAAAGTTGCATTGTTGAATGTCCCATATGTTGAAGATTTCTCCAAGCAATTGCTGGCTATCGACCGTATTCCTGTCAACGATTCAGAATTTTTGCAATTTGGTTTCGTCGAAAGAAGATCTCATCAGCAAAGTATTTACGAACATCATTGCTAACCACACAAATAACAAAAAGTGAGCTAGTAATGTTGGTGGCTAACAAGAAAGATGTAGATGACCTAAACTTTATAATTTAAAATCAAATCGTTGGTACCCTGCATTCATTCAAATATATCGACTGTGTAACAAACGAAGACGAAGCTACTAATTATCCAACTGAATTTTTAAACTCCTTGGATGAACCTGGTTTACCACCCCACAATTTACAACTGAAGGCGGACTCGGTAGTCATCATGCCTCGAAATCTAAACTATATAATGGAATGCGCTTGGTGTTAAAAAACACCGATAAGTAATATGATTCACGCGATAATTCTCAATGGAAAATTTAAAAATAAGTTAGTTCGCATTCCGAGGATTTTGATGATCTCAACGAATGTGCCCTTTGAATTTAAACTAATTCAATTCCCGATTCACCTTTAATTTCGCCATGACAATTAATAAATCACAAGACCAATACTTGATTGTTTGTGGCCTCAACTTAGAAAATTTATTTGTCATTGTCAGTTGTATGTGGTATGTTCACGTGTCGGTAAATTATCCGCTCTATTTGCTTTTGTACCTGATAAAAAACAAAAAATATCGTATATCACAAAGTTCTTCAATGAAGAAATTTAAACCGATTGATATAGATGATTTTTGTACTCTTATTTTTTGAGTTATTATCTTAATAAAGTACTGAACTTTTATTTATTTTATATTAATTTTATTACTTCCATAAAATCATAAATTTAAATCAGCTAATAAGTAACAGGGTATTAACATTCATTGACTGTTAAGCGGTACAAAGTTATCCGGGTGAGCTAATACAAATTAAATACTTTTTTTAATTAACTGCCGTCTGGCATTGTTTAATATATTTTTGATCTCCACTGATTTTAGTTTCATGTCATATTATTCTGATTTCTCTTTTTGCAATAATGAGATAGTTCAAGTGTACTAATAAAGCATTGACATTTTAGGGAAAATGTACTGCTGGACCCTCAGAAAGTGGACCATCTCTAATTCTCAACGGCCAAGGCACAATATGGCAAAGTATTACTTATCCAACGTGCGACAATTTTACTTATGGTGGCGAGTATGGCTTTTCCGTAAGTTATAAAAATATAAAATATGTGTTAACTAACCGATAATAAATTAAACTCAACAGTTTTACCAAACAATACCTTATTGGATATACAGCATCGCTCCTGATTGTGACGCTAGATTGGTTCAAGTTGCTTTGTGGGCATCCAGATGGGCTCAGGCTCAAGGCAATCTTTCGGTAATAGAAGATAGCCTATCAAAAATTTCCAGAGTGGGTGACTATTTAAGATACTCAATGTATGACAGATATCATAAAAAAGTAAGTTGTTCAATATTCTTTAACATTACGTAAAATAAATATTTATATCCTAGATCGGAAATTGCATCGGAAAGACGGAGTGTGAACCAGGAACTGGAAAAGAGAGCGCCCATTATTTACTGTCATGGTATATCGGTTGGGGAGGCTCTCTCGGAGAGAATGGTTATTCTTGGATAGCCAGTAGCAGTGAAGCACATGCTGGATACCAAAACCCCGTTACAGCATATGCTTTGTCTACAGAACCATCGTTAATGTGAGTAAAATGCAGAAATTTTTTAACACTAGACTAGGATTCTACTTTCTCTCTTTCTCTCTCTTTTCCCAATTTTGATTCAACTAGGAACTAGAATTACTAGGATTTTCGTTTTCTCACTGATTTTCTCCTCTCTTATACTATCTCTGACTTTTATTGCTTTTATAGCTTTCTTAGCCCAAAATAATTCTTTATCCAGTTTTCTATTGTAAATATAAAAGAAGAAGCATAGATTCACTTCCTTCAACTAACTTCTTAGATCGAAGAATGTATACTAGGTATTGTTTCAGCTATTTTGACACTTCAACACAGTTTTAAGAAAGTCTACAATACTTTATCATTGTGCAGACTTTTAGAATTAGAATATCATAATTAATTTCAGATCACCACTACAAACATACACCTAATGTTTTGTGAAACTTTCTACTGATTATGCATAAGAAATGGCATACTACTGTCGTTGTATGACTAATTATCAAATTATCCATCGATGATGCCATGAATACCAGCACTCAATAAAACAAATTTGAAGCAAGCACCCATAAGAGGAAAAACCCATAAGTTCACTGTGAATAACCAGTAGCAGCAAACTGAGTCATAGAAAACTTAAAAAATAAGATAATAAACACCGAGAATAAATCAATACAATATAAATAATTTCTTATGTCTCCAATATGTTGATGAACGATAATATAAGATATAAAATATTTTTAACAAAAAAATTGAACCAAGTTCAAAAAATAAATAAGGAACTCACTAAATATAGAAATTTATTTAATAAATTACACAGTTAATAAAATAACTGTATTACTGTAATTACGGTAATTATTACAGTAATTAAGTATTACAATGGGGACGCCAAGCAAAGGTGCAGTAGGAATGATGAAAAATAGGAATAAAGAAACAATGATAAAAAATAAGGAACGCTTTAGCCCCATTGATACGCTACTTAGCCTAGGCGATTTGACAAATGTTCTAACCAAACGAGAACAACAATCTAAAAAGTATTTTCCTCGCCGGGATTCCAATTCCAAATACATGATTATTTTAGATAAAAAAAATGAAAACTTTGTACGTGCCTTTGAAATTTGAGGGTTTCCTTCGATTTCCCCGGATACCACCATCAGATCCTCACTTGTTCGCAATGGGACCACTTTGAAAATGCACTTTTTAGAATAAAAAAAGAATTTTGAAAATCGGTCCATGATTAACGGAGAAATCGGTAAACACACTTTAAAAAATACATACAGTCGAACATAGAACTTTTTTTTTAATCGGTTCAAAATAAGCAAAACTTTCAAGATCTGAGTTCTGGTACATTTCTAAAAAACGCTGTGTTCAGTTGTTGTTAAGTAATAATTTAATATATTTTTGGACTATTTTTACATTAATGTCTTCAAGGGGCCTACCCGGGTTTTTATATTGTCTCACTTTTAATGTATGTAAGAGTTATCTGAATAAATAGCGTTTTATTTTATAAGCCGAATTTAATACCAGTTTTTGTTACCCCATGTAACTTTAATTATTTTTTAATTTTTATATTGTATTTACTTTACAATAAGCCAATTGATTTATACTCAATTTTAACTGATTCTATGACCTATTTGAAATAATCACTTTCTGTATTTAATCCACATTGTATTATCATAGTTTTTCCATCTTTACTATCAAGATTATAATCAAGAATATTCCTCTTCATACTTACACGTAATGTCATCAAATTTAACATATTGTTATTTTAATTTTCTATGAAAATGAAAAAATGTCGGATACGCTATTTTCGTTTTAATATATAAATTTATTGATTTTTCTGCTAAACGGTATTAAATCAAGGATTTTAAGTCACATTATTTAAAAAACTACTTGAAAAGATATGTTATTCAATAAAATATATTTAAATCAATTTTATTAGTCCTAAATCTGCAACTGCTGCTGAGGATTGGGCTATATCCGTACAAAGACAAGTCGAGATGTACAAATGGTTGCAAACTGACGAAGGCCCAATTGCTGGAGGAGTTACCAACTCCTGGAATAATAATTACGAAGAACCACCGGAGGATGTTAAGGTATCTAGTCATTAATGTTATTTTTACCACTACTTGTTATACTGATTCTATATATATTTACATAGAATTATACATTCCACGGTATGTACTATGCTGCACAACCAGGCTTTGAAGGTTCTAGTGATTTGGTTATTATGCAAGCTTGGACAATTGATAGATTGGCACAATATTATTACCTTTCTGGTGAGTGTTTTGTGATGAATTTTATTATATTATTATTACACAGTAAGTCCATTCCACAATAATATTGGTTTAATTATAAAAATGGAAAGTGTAAAAGGAAATAAATATGTTACTCTGGACACCAAGCTTGATATAAGGTTAGATGCCTTCTGATCTAACACAATTTTCACAGCGTTATAATATTTTAGTTGCTCGCATTTCATTAATATTTATATAATATTTGATTAGTCCTAAATGTGTATTCTATGTACTATCCTTTATATAAAGGTAGACAATAATTTATTAGCCTATTCTGTCAATATTTGAACGAACTATTAGGTACACTATGGAAAAAGAGTTTTAGTACTATAAGACAAAAGCGAAATATTTCTACCAAGAGATCATGTTAATACTTAAAAGAACAAAAACCACATGGTCAACAAAAAAAAACAAGTAGGCGTCTGTCGTTATATAGTACTGAAGATAATGGGGACGTAGGATGTGTCATAATCTAAACTTGATGGACGCCTATTGTGACTCGGAATCCATAAAACCTCAAAAGAGGGCATACAGAAATTAAATATCCCAAAGCAACCATCCTTATTCAATAGAAGAAGAAAACTAGCAGTGGAATCAAATCACGTACATATCAAATGCGTAAGATTCTTGTCATGAACACTTACAACATAGTGTAGAGAGTACCACTTGCGCAAATCATATAAAGGCATACTGTGGCCCTCAAAACTCATCAGGGCTATAACTTATTGTCAGTGTATTAATCAGTATTAAACCCACGGCGGTAGATTATAACCAGATATCACGAATCTCATCTAAACGTGTAAGTTAATCAATTCATAATCCTATTCTTCGTCTTTTTTTTAAATATGCTTATATTACTATCATTCAGAAGAAAGCAGAGTTATGGGCACAAAACGCTGATTTTTCTGTTTCAATTTTAGGGATAGCAAGCACGTAGATTATAAATAGTACAAGGGTGAGTGGAGAACCCTTTGAAACTCCATGCTGAATGAGTGAAACCCCATGCTGAATGCCATACACATCCTAATTGACGCTACGAAAATGAAAAATATAATTCCAATCTAGCAGTTTGAATTTCAAATCAAACAGTCAGTCATATAGCTACGAAGTTAGCGGACAAAGTAAAGCATACTTTTTATGATAAGAATCCCATGGCAACAGTCTTCTTGGACTTCATCAGGACGAAGTGCGGCAGCATGGTATGGTTTTCAGGGTATTAAAGTTTGGGGATTCTGTAAACCTTATACATTCCTGCATGCAAAAGTGATTTCAAGAATTTTGAAGTTCAAGTCGGTGATTATTTTTCAACTGTGAGGCTAATTCAGCATGGAGTTTCAAAGAGTTCTCCACTCACCCTTGCACTATTTATAATCTACGTGCTTGCTATCCCTAAAATTGAAACAGAAAAATCAGCGTTTTATGCCCATAATTCTGCTTTCTTGATATCTTCTAAGATGATTAAATCCAATAACCCACTAGTCTTAATTAAAATTCTTGCATATCAGTCTATTGTACCTTCTATGTTTCGGAAACGGATGAAGATTGTAGTTATTCAGCAGTGCTCCAAAAATAAGATGTTGAGAATGACTCTGAATACCCCTTGTTATATCAGAATTAATAAAGTACGTCGAGAAATATGTATGCCATTAGTTTTTGAGTTCACAAGCACTGTAACCAAAAATGTCATAAAAGGAGATTTTGTCATGAATAATAAGTAAATTCGATCTATTCCATTCTATTCCAATTCCAATTTGCACCATTTGTAAATAAGAAATGTCCAAATGCATTTCCCGAGTTAAATCATCTAGAAATTAACAAACGCCCTTAACCCAGCCTTTGGGTTTCCTATCACAATTCCAATTTCAACTAGAAAAATGCACACTTCAAGTCTGAACAGCAAGATCCAGAAAACACAACAAAATCCACAATATTATTTTTGGAGGATACATCGCGACGGGTTTAAGGTTTAGGAACCCAAATAATCTCAATCAAAACAAGGTCTATAAGATTAATCTTATATGGGCCCTTCAAAGCAGTTAAAGTTCATCACTCAGCCAGCATTGGCTTAAATAGAATAACCTGATTATAGGGGTTTCTTTACCGAAAATAGTCACTGGACAATACTACAGTGACTTACTAAACTATTTCTACTCTTCTATAGGCAGAAGTTTTCTTCAGTCGTTAGATAATTTTTATAAAAATTACCAGTATTGAAGTGATTTTAGGTAGCCAAAAAGTATATCAGATAAATAATATTGTCAAACCCAGAGGGCAACCGTGCGGGTTAAGAGTTTAGCTCTTCGACAATAACGTACTAGGGGCTAAAAGTCGTTTAAAAAAGTTTAATATTCATAAATATTAAGTGAGTGTATTAAAATTCGCTAAGTAATACAAGAGTGTTGAGTCTTGTGTGGTGAGTATTGAGTGAAAAAATTGTCTTGTTTTTATATACTTCTTATACCCAATTACCCATGAGACAAAAATCGCAATATTTCTTGCTACTACACATTTTGATAATAGAATATCCATTCCTCTCTTTGTGCAAAATTATAATCTGGTGTATACTTACACAGCTATTTAATTTGAAAAAATATTTAATTTAATGGTTTCGGAAGCATAGAGGTCTCTAAGTCTAAAGCAAGACTTTTATGTTTTAAATATACATTTTTTAAAAATATCTTCATTCCTTCATTGTCTTTTACAGAATAAATATAAGATATGTAATTGTTTTTTTCTATTTTTCAGATGATGCCACGGCAAAAGAAATTTTAGATAAATGGTTCGCTTGGTTCTACACTCAAGTTTTGTTCGAAGACGGTTGGTACAGTGTTCCCAGTTCATTTTCTCTAGATGGTAACATGCCTAATACAAAAGTTACTGTATCAGCCGCTGGTGAAAATGTTAGAAATTGAAATATTTTAAATTATATATTTCAAAATAATATCTTTTAAATTGTAGATTGGAGTTGCCGTTGCCACAGCTCGTGCTTTGAGCTTTTACGCTGCTAAGGCTGGCGATGATCAAGCTAGACAAGTTGCTAAAAATTTACTGGATTATATATGGGTACTAAACAGAGATGAACTTGGGGTTTCTATGCCTAGTACACTTACGACATATAACCAATTCAATACTAATGTAAGTTAACAATATCACTATTTATTGATAATAATATTTGTTATTTCTCACTTTTACTTATTTATTGAAAAAAATCGGTACTATATATATAATTTAAAATAGTTTTCATCTTTTTCCTATAATTTTGATTAACAAGGCGATAACGTATCGAACTACGTTGATCGCTTAACTGTTATTTACATTGATACTTTCACCAATAATAAAATATATGTGAACACCTAATATACTTATGATCAATATCTGACTCTAAGATGAGGATTACTATAAATTAACCAGATTATCGTTTTTAAAGAATCAAAGAACAAAAAGAGTGGCTTAAACTACAATATAAAAATATACCGTGCAGAAAAAGATAATTAATAATGTACTTTTATACTTGATGCCAAATTTGGTGAGAAGAGGATGGGTATATTAGCGATGAGAAAACTTTGGGATATATTGGGTGTTACGCTTTACTCTCAACATCTAGAGTTTACAGCAACGTTTTAACATAACATATTTTCCTAGTTTTCAATCTATTTGTTATAAAAATTGCAGAAAATTATTGCTAGAAAGTATTTGCATGCTTTCTTAAATTGTAGAAGTTGAAAGGTCCAAAGTATTTCCACAGTTTTGTTACAGACACGCTGCTGCGTTGAAGTAAAGAAGAGGATTATGTAGAAAAAGAGCAATTTCTTAACCGAAATCGCAGTCAGTCATTCTAATAAGAAAACATTTCATCTTAATCTCGTATATATCAAAAATTAATGTTATATATGTATAAAGAAACTTTTATAACTCCTAAATTCACTGAAATTCATATTATCTTCAGGTCTACATACCAGTTGAAGGATGGACTGGTCTATATCCTAACAATATTCCAATTAACGCATCAGCAACATTCTTGGACATCCGACCATGGTTTAAAGATGATCCAAGCTGGAGCAAAGTTCAGGCATATTTGGATGGTGGAGATGCACCACAATTTAACTATCATAGATTCTTCGAGCAGGCTGATTTGGCTGTTGCCTATGGAACTTACGCAATACTTTTTGAAAATTAATATTCTCTATAATGTAATAATGAAAGTAATACAAAAAAACATAATTAAAAAAGAATTGTGTTTTTATAGCCAAAAATATGATAATCTTAAGCATATGAATACTACATGCAAATATTACGAATATTTTATATTGACATATAGCGCTCAAGGGCGCTCAACCCTATGCTCTCGGACCACAATGTGACCCACAAACAGTGTTTAAGGTACACCGATGAACATTGGAGTATCTTCCAAGATTTACTCGAATTCTGTTGGAAATTGCAATTTAACAAATAATATATTTTGAAAAATTAAGGAATGCACTGAGAAAAACCTCTTATCATAGATCAAAATATTGTCGTCGTTTGAGAGCATATTTCAAAACTTTGAGAATAAAAAAAGATATAGAAATTTGTGAATCCCCTCACAACCGGTCTGACTGAAATAATTATTTATCCCGACAACGCACAGTTAGAACTCACTGAAGAATAAGGCCATGTTGCACTAAAAAACCATTTTGCTGATAAGCACAAAATTTATCAGAATATTTTGCAAATTTCTAAAAATGAATACAAACAGACGATTTTCCTATCATAACCTATATAAGATCTGATTGATTTTAAGTTAGATTAGTTTTCTCAGATGTTAATTATGTAAAAAATAAAAACCCATAATTTTTAATGGCTAAAGCCTTAAAGGTAAGTAAAATAGTAATAGCCAGTGGCCCGCCAAATATTTCTGAATCATTCGTTTGGCCTGAGCGATAAAATAGTTGAGCTAGATACGTTCCACGAAATTTGGCCGCAAAGCGAAAAGTTTACAGGGATTTGGATCAGAATAGCAAAAGGCAAAAATAACACTTTTTATTGCAATATCTAAATATAAAATAATATCTAAATACAATAAATATTTGGCAAAGAAAATATTTAAAAACACATTTCAAAATCAATAGTTTTCAACATATATATTGTACTGTACTCTATATTTGGCTGAGTTATATTTAAGACAATATAAAATATTCCAAATTCTATAGTTTATTAAATTTTGTACATTTAAAGGTATAAGATTTGTGTTAAATCTGTTATATTACGTTTTAATATATTGTTAGTACAATATATTGTCATTAAACATATAAAATTCTAAGAATTGCCTTTGATATAATTTTAATGTAAATTTTACATATATTTTAATAAATATATTTTTAAGCTTATATTTTTATTAATAAAATATTTTAAATTTTCCGTTATTCAAATTGTCAGTCGCGCCCTCTAGTGTTCTAGGTTATATATGGGATATACACTTCTAATTCCTCTATGTTTTGTGAGTTAAATATTTATTCTATACTTGAGAGAAGGGATCTGTGTCAAGTACAATAATGAAATATCACTAGTTTCTAGGGACATTCAAGTTATGTAGTTTTTAGATACATATAAGTGTCAGTCAAGAAAAAAACCACGTTGTGTTATATATAGATCATTCATTAGTTCTTTTCGAAAATCTTCAACTGTTTAGATAGGTGTATTAAATAAAGCTGTTTGTTAAAGTAATCTCAGAATATCAATTAATAACCTAAAATCTTAACAGGTTATGTGTCCAGTTTCGTGTCCAAAAAGAAAATAAATATTTTTGCTTTGAGGTTATTAGTTTTTAGATTAAATAGTTAGAAAATAAATAGAAATGGAATTAATTAAACACTTTTTGATTGCTGATGGACGACCGTCTAAGGATGCAACAGTGAAGAAGGAAAAGGACGAGACAATGAAGACAAACACAGTAATATTAACAATATGCAACAACATTTTTTCTGCAGAACTAGACGAAAACAATTGGTGGATTGACAATGGGGCTATCAAACATGTGACAAATAGGAAAGATTATTTTGTCAACTATGAAACATTCAGTCATACACAATGCATTAAAAGTGCAGGAAAAGAATTTTTAAATGCTTATGGTAAACGAACATCAACTTCTCATCAACAGTTAAAGACATATGTGAAGATAAAACATTAAAGGATGTCTGGTATGTCAGGGTATGGTATGCCAGAGACAGCTAACAACGGAATTCTACATGTCGAGACGGAGCAGCAGACATCATGACCAAACCACTTCAAAGGACTTGTTTGAGGGTTTTGTGTGCTGGATTAGGGTTGCTGTAGGATTGAATTATTTTCCTTTGTTTGATTATTGTACCTAACAAAGGAAAGTGTTAAAGTTAAATATTTCTTCTTTAGTTGAAAGAAGGAATCTGTGTTAAGTACAATAATGAAATGTTACTAGTTTCTAGGGACTTTCGAGTTATGTAGTTGTTAGATATAAGTACCAGTCAAGAAAAAAAATCTCAACAATTCAAAATGCATTTTATCTTTTTATTTCATTTAAATCAAAAATACATACATAACAAGTACATAAAATAATAACAGACTCCAAAAACCAACAATAATCTATAAACAAAAATGAAACAACCTCATGTTACAAAAAATATGTATGCATGCATATATTTTTTTAAATAACTTGAATCTGAAGACGATGAAGAAATGGTAACCTGCAGATCACTGTCGTGATCATTTTTCGCTGGTAAGAATGGGGCCGGTTTTAAAAAATTGTCCAACGTTGTTTGTCTTTCCTTCTTGTCTATTTCTTTCTTCAGTAATTTATAACAGCTAATGGCTGAGTTAATTCTTCGAGCAACTTTAGCGGTACGATCGGCGTCAGGATTAGTGTTCAGTTCAGTGTTTTAAATGAGAATATTTAACACTTGTTTAGGTTTACAACCACCTCTTTCAATAATCCCATTTAAAATATTGGGATATTCTTTAGATGAACCCTCATCGGCGCTAGATGCTTCAGCTTTCATTTTCAAACTATGCAAATTAAATATATTTTTTAATTTTTCAAACCATCCTTGGCACATCGAACTAATGGGCATTGATTATTCTCCTAAGAATTTTGTTTTGAAACACTTGAAGACGTTCCACCTGGCTCGGTGAGACGTATTTTAGATAGACAGTGGAGCCGTATAGAACTACTGATCGAACCAGCATCTTGTACAGGAAAGATTTTATTGATAGAGGAAGCCTGCTGGCCCTGTTGATAAGCGGGAACAGCAAATTAACAATACCTTGACCTTTATAGAGGGACTTTTGAATGTGGGAATTCCACCTAAATTTGCGATCGAAGACAAGACCGAGATAGGTGGCTTCTTCTGACCATGGGATTTCGGCGTTCTCGATTTTAAGACGCGAAATGCTCGGTGCAAAACGCTTCTTGTGGAAGAAGATGGCCTGGGTTTTCTCTGGGTTGACCTACAACCTCCAGAAATGTAACCACTGGACCGTCTCATCGAGTTGTTTTTGGAGTCTGGTTCGGATGTGCGGTGCTACTCTTGAAGAAGCAAAGTAAGCAGTGTCGTCTGCGTAAAAAGCAGCCTCAACTTGTGGTCTCCTAGGGATATCTGAAAGAGAGATATTAAATAGAGCGGGTGCCAGGAGGGAGCCTTGTGGAACTCCTGCCTCGATGGTTTTCCGGCTAGAGAGAATATCTTTAATCTTCACCTGGAACGATCATCCTGCCAGAAATGATTTGATAAGAGCTGTTAGGTCGTCAGGTAGACCTAATCGGATGCATTTCGCCACTAAGCCTTCGTGCCAAACCTTGTCAAAGGCTTTGGTTAGGTCCAAGAAGACCGCTCCAAGTCTTTCACGTCGGTTAAAAGCACAGTTGATTTTTGCGGCCAGCCGATGGGCCTGATGAACGGCTGAATGTTTAGCGCGGAACCCGAATTGCTCATCTGGAATGATATTGTCTGTCTTCGTAAAATCACTAAGAACATAAAGAATTGCTCTTTCAACAAGTTTGGAAATGGGACTTAGTAGGCTGATAGGTCTGTAGTCAGAAGGTGATGATTTATCTCCTCTTTTGGGGATAACTGCGATGAATGCATGTTTCCATGTCGATGGAAAGTGTTGCAGCCTCAGAATGGCGTTGATGATATTACATAGTTCGGCGAGCTGCTTGTAGTGAAGATTTTTTAGTTGGGCTATCGAAATATTATCGAAACCCGGGGCCTTCTTATTCCGAATTTTGCTGATCATTTGAATGAGTATTTTAGGAGTGACTAGATGGTTTAAAAGATAACTCGGAGGCAGTTGCGAACGAACGGAGTTGTAATTCCTAATGATTTCGTCGTTCTCAGCAGCGTTTATATTTGTAGCAGGAGGGAGGCGTTCCATTTGGGCCTCATAGGCCTAAACCGTGTAGTTTAGAAGGGAGAAACGATGAGAGGGTTTTAGGAGAGTCTCCTGGATAAGTGCTATATCGATGCCTGAAGACGAAAGAACGAGTTCCAGTTCCACTTTTTTATCGCGTAAGCTGTTGGCATTCCACGACATGATTTTAAGCACTTTAGAAGCAGCCATTTTGACGAGTAAACAACTGCTGAAAGCTAGATGGGAAAGGGGGGGTTACCGCTTAGGCGGCTACATTGGGAAATAATTGTTGGGATTGAAAGAACTGCAGGATGCTGAGCATGTGCTGCAGTGTGAAGGTAGTTGGAAGACCCGCTGACGGTGCAGAAGGTTTCATTGGGGCAGTGGCTGGGATATTGGCGGGAGCCGCCTGGTTGGAGGAGGCCAGCTTTCGAGCTAACCTCCTTCCTCCCTGGTTGGTCCACGCAGAGTTTGTGTTGCCGGAGAATTGTCTGGATGGGATTGGTCTAAGATTCCTGGGAGCAGGTCAACAGCTACAGCCGGTGTAATTAGCAATTGCTGCATTTAGGTGGCTCATCGCGTACCTTGGTGCACAAACGGGTTTCATGGTGTCCGGCGCATTCGACACACCGGGGAGGCGCTCTACAACGAGAGCTGCTGGAATGGCCAAACAGCTGGCAGTTGTAGCACTGCACAGGCTTTGGAGTTCGACTTTCACGATTGACAGGCCTATTTTGGTGAGATTAATTATGTTCCTTTCTTCGTTAGGAACAACGACCTGGATTATGGGAAGGTCTTCGCCTGATTTAAGTTTCCACCTTTGAAGAGATTTTGGGTAGAAACCTTGCGAAATAAAGTGTTCTTTGGCTTCGTCAACCGTTACAATCCTTGGGATGTTGCGGATGATGACTCGTATTACCCTTTCAGATGGAGGGCAGAAAGAGTGAAATGCATATTTCTGGTCTTCAAGAAGCTTGGTCAGTTTACGGAAGTCGTTCGATGTTGGTACAAAGAAGCGAGTTCCGTCCTATCGGCTTAAAGTTGCAGTAATTTCTATAGAATTATCTTTCGCAATTCGAAGGATTTCTGAGTATTTTTTCTTGTCACAAAGAACGATGGGTGGGATTTTTTCCTTTTTTGGAGGGGTGGTTGGATTTGGGTTCGCCGAAAGTGTTGGCATAGGTAGTGAGGTTGGAGATTGTGAGAGAGTTCCCGAAGTGTTTGGAACTGTGGTAGCTTGAGGAGAAGTGTTTAGTGAATTAATAGCCTGGCTACTTACCTGAATAGGCTGGATCGTCTTGACGGCCGCTGGTTTGGGCGTTGGCTCGGTAGTTTAGTTAGGTAGTTAGCGGCTTGGTGGATGCTGATCTGACGGCATTTCTGGGGCTTGATGGTTGCGAGTTGGCCTTGGCTCTCTGCTGGATGGGTTGGGTAGACGGCTTGGTTGCAGCTGCATGTCTAGCCTTATTGACGGCCTTCGACAGCTGACTTGGTGGTGGTGGAGTGATGGGGCCCCTCTTGCTCTTTCCCACCACGGTGAATCCATCATCCGGATCTTCATTTTCCAGCGGTTGGGATGTGAGTTCATTTCGTGTCTCTTGAGGTTGAAGTACTAACTGCGCCGGGGTGGGTTTAGTAAGGGCATCTTGTAGCATCATCCGCATTGCGGAGAGCTCGTCTCCTTGCTTTGTTAGCAATATTCGAAGTTGATTAACCTCAATTTTAAGCTCTGCGTTTTCATTTTTTAAATACTCGATGAGTTCAGGACCCATCATCCGCGCATCGTCAGGGCTATCATCGGCACATTTGTCGGTTGTTGGATGGCAACTTTCTGAAGGCGGTGCTGGCTCTGGCGTGCGGGACGCCATTGCCCCGCTTGTAAAACGCTTTCCGGCGTTTACAAACGTTAAACGTTGTCTGTAAATACGCTTTTTCGGCGCTTACAGACGCTTTTTTTTGACGTAGGCACTGGTGGAAACGTGATAACGGATCGACCGATTTAGAAAAAGTTTCAGGTAATTCTCGGAAACGCAGGTAGGTTCGGCGGACCGGACACGACCATTCTCTTCGAGAGCTAGCACGGAACTGTGTCACAAACAAGTCTAAACCAATCGGTTTATGAGCACTGAATAACGCTCGTAAACAAGAGGAAATTGAAAAAAGTGAGCATTGAGATTGCGCTTGCGCAAGATTGGCAACATGTAGATATATCGACATCGAAAAATAGCGGAATCTTTTTTACCGTGTAGCAAGCTATGGATGTACTATACTACATATAATGATATAAGGTCTTCTATAATATGAAGAACGATAATTCTAAAATAGAGAGCAAAATAAAACAACTATTAATAATTCATTAAACTCCAATTAATTAGAAGAAGAAAAGAATCTGAAGAAGCCACTGAGCTACCTCAGTGATATGACAAGATTATAAACTCTCCTAGGATTCGACAGAGATAAAATAACAGTATAAAAATGTCAGCCTAAAAAAATTCTGCGAATTCATCAAAAATAAACAAAGCCAATCAACTATAATTTAAACCCGATACTCTTAGAAAAGTATTATAATTAGATTGTCAATATTTCTTGAAAGACGAACTTAGAGAGAAACAACTTTAGAGATAGTGACCAACTTAAAGAAGGCATTCGGTCTCACTCAGCTTCATCATTTTCTCAGACTTTTTTATTTTAAGAGAATGGACTTAGGAGATGGAATGGATGGAATGAATGAGGCGAACGGATTGTCAAGCAAAAATTACTTTAAATGCACTGTAACTATTTCTCTCATAATTCTACAAAAAAATTAATAATGACAAACACAATATGAATTCAGAGATAATTTTGAGCGACAGCTTCTAAAACTGTTGTGATTCTGTATATCGATTAATTCTTTATTCCACGATCTCAATTTAACAAAATATCGCGTCAGAATTAAAAATAATAACAAGGAGTCGATTGAATTACTAATCTATTATATAATGGGTAATCCAAAACTAAAATCCGCTACCTACTTAGAACCAATTATATTAAATGATCTAAATTATTAAGTATTTTTCGAATGGCAGTATTAAGTTAGGATCAATCTTGGAAGCTTGGAAGCTAACCAAATATAACTGCAAGTATCTAGGGATATAATATAAGACCCGACGAATTGGCGAAAAATCTATGAAAATTAATATTGTAAACAAGATTTTTATAAATAGGATTTTATAATATACAATAAATATAAATAGGATAAGACAAGTTATTAAAAACATAATATGAATGTAAACAACCGTTAAATATTCTAAATAAGTATTAAATTCAATGGTTTTAACATTTCTCTACATAACATTTTAAGTTTTAGCATTCCATTGAATTCTTGAGTTATTCAGTGCAAACGACGCTATTCATGAAATGCTCAAAGTTATATTTTCGACATGAATTGCTCCGTCATATTCCCATTATTAATTTTGGTTTTTTAACGATTTGAAAATGGCGATTTTGATATCAATGATAAAGAACATGTTTCCATGCTATGATAGAATTGTAAAAAAATGGTTTCAAAATTAATTGAAAAGTTCTCTGTGGCCAAAATTCAAGCGTTTGTCCTGGAAAACCGTCCATGTGATGCGATCAACTAGGTAGAATTCTACGTACCACAACCATAACAACATCTGATTAACAGATACATTACTACTCATAGGTTTTTACCAAAGATACATATCAGAATAATTTGTCCCCGGCCTACCATAGTAAAACACATTTTTTTTACAAAATTAGTTTTTTTATTCAACATAATTCCCTTCAAGGGTGATACATATCGACGCAAACACTCGGGTTTATTACGCTTGATCATCTTCAAATACTGCTCCGAATCATCAACTCGTCGTTGTTTTCGTGAATGATATGATGTACACGTTCAGTTGATATATTTTTAGTATCTGCTATTTCATTCATTTTCAATTTACGGTCATTCAAAATTATTTTGTGTATTTTTTCGTCGGTAATAACCTCTTTTGGGCGTCCACTGCGTTCACCGTCTTCGGTGCTCATTTCAACGCGTCTAAACTTAGCATACCAATCCTTATTGGTTGATTTTCCTGGGGCAGTGTCCGGAAACTCGACATCAATATTTTATCAACACGCGAAATTACTTTTTATCCATTTTTTTCACAATAACAAAAGTTGCTTCACTCAAAATGCTACAATTCATAAATTAATGATCCTACAGCTGTCAAATTTATACACTCATCTTTCGATGGTTAGGGTTAACTAAAAAATATACGGGTTTAATTCTAGTAGCACCATCTATGATTCAGGTCGTGGACTATTCAATTGATCTGTTATTATGACATCTAAAGATATTAAAAGAACATGTTGGTTTTATATTGCATGAGCATTTGTGTGCCGTGTTTTATTTTGTTTGTGTATTTGCTCACAGTTGATGAAAAACAAGAACGTGTTTAAACGTAATAAATCTGAAAATGTTGAGGCAAAAGATAAATCGTTCTACAAAAGTGGTATTGAAATGTGTTTTAGCACGTTTTCTTTGTTATGCCAGAGACTTTTCAGCTCTTGTGTTATATTTTGATGACGTAAATCGACGGTTTTATAGGGCGCGCTATGTGTCCCATTTTTGTAACCAATTTTACTTAGGTTAATTGTATTTAAACCAGGTATTTAAAGGTGAGCGTGTTATAATAATTACAAGAACAATTAATCGCCATAAATACATAGGATACAAAACTACAAGCAATCAACCAACACACATGCACATCATATTGACTTGTTGGATTCTAGATTGGAGTCTCATTTATTGACTAAAGCTAGCCGAGGAAACAAATCGGTATAGACTGCATCTTCAGGCCAGAAACTCACCTATTGAAATTTATATTAACGAGGGAATTTAACATATAATGAAAAAAAGCATATCTTAATTTATTTTAAGAATATACCCCTAAGAGGATTTTAACTGGATATAAATGTTTTAGTGACGTGGCATCTAAAAACGAAACTTTAAAGTCGTTTTTCTCAAAAATACTTTTTTTGAGGCAATATATTACATGATATCTTACTTTTTTTACTGAACTGAATTATTTAACATTTCGTCTGAGTCATCTCTCTACATTCTTCTATTGTAGAAATCAACCTTGCCTATTGGTGGTGCTTTGAATAACATAAGTGTGCGCCGTTGTAGACTTGAGCAACCAGAAGCTGTTTATAACAAAAATTGGGGATCTGAATCCAAATCAACTGTGTTTTAGTTCAAACCGCGTCTTTTATACTATTTGGGATCTATTTTATGCATTAGAGTCCAACACTAATCGCGCATCATATCTTCACCCCAAAATTATTGATATCGATCGATTCGATATTCGCTATAACTTCGTGTAGTCGCTCTCGAGTTGCCCAAATTTTGTGTGGAAAAATCAAGCTTCGAATGCAGAAAATATTTTGAGAGACATTCGAGCTCCAGTTTTGTAGTAATTTGGCAGCAAATTGTTGTAATCCGGTTATTTGTGGTTACCGAAAAAATCACAAAATCATCACAATGCAAATCATTCACCCATCATATTTGAAAATCGGATATACAAACAACGTTTTTCCGTTCATTTCTACAGCTTAGCACTTGAAATACTTCAATCCGCCTTTGATGGCCTAACGCCTTGAACTGTCGCGCTTATCTCAAAAATTTACCGGACTAGAGGAGTTTATTAAAACATATATGTTTTCTAATTCTAATAGTTTATAGCTAGAGAACTTTGAGCTCCTTAAATCCACTTTTAATGACCTTCCAACTTGAACTGCGGTACTTTTGACCAAATTCTACTTAAATATATTAAAGAGTGCTTCAAATAACTGTGGACCGATTACCAATCCAACGATAACTTGTTCTTGAATTCTTAAAATACTAGCTATTAGATAATAGCAGTTTGGTATAGCCTGAAGGAAAATCCTTGATTACTCGTAAACTCTTGTAGGTATTGCCTTGCAATTGTTCAGGGCATTACGTCTTGGAGTCCATCAGAAACATCACCAAAAATATCTATAATTTAAGTTTTATACTAGTTTACTTATGGATAGAAGGGCCCCTAGACGAAGATTGCATGGGGCATCAAGTACGGACACTGCTCATAGATATCTTGAGGAAAACAATACAATACACTTCTACCTTTCTACTCCCTTGATACCTATATACTTTCTGGAAATGGAGGTCTGTCCAACTTTCTTACGGTTCTTCAACTAATAGACGCCTCAAATATTCTAGCGCAGACAACGTCTCAAGAACCTTTTAATGCTTACCACCATCAGAGATTCTGGTCTTGTAAAACTGTGAAGACATTAAAACAACAAAGTCTCCAAATATCACTTAACTATGTCTAACAGCCTAGCCAACGAGCCAAACATCGTCGACGTGATGACATTTCTCAGTGAACTTCAGGCTAAAATGCGACAAAATTTCAGTGAGTTATGCAAAAAGGGTAGAAAAATTAAAATAGTCCCAAACGTGCCCAAAAACGTGCTCGAGGCGTAACAACTGTAAAAATAAAACAAAATATACAGTATTTTACACACAGAAGAACACAACAACAATACAGAGATGAATCGAGAAAATGAAATGAATTCGCGCAGTAATAAATATTACTAATTGTAACTATAATTCAGGGACCGAACCAACTTACTGGCACACCGACAATAATAAAGTACCAGACCTACTGGACTTTTACATTTCGAAAGGCATGTCAAGTCAAATACGAATCGAGACCTTGTACGAACTATCATCTGATCACATTCCAGTATTCTTAACACTAGGCGTGACAATTCTGAAAAACGAATAAAGAAGCCTAATCTTACTACCAAATTTACTTCTGTTCTTTAAGTTCGATCAGCTGCAGAAGAAGCTACCCCACCATCAATAGAGAAATCAGAATATGAGAGAAGTTACCCCCTTTAATTACGGAATTGATAAAAGAAAGACGAGTATGGCACAAAACCATAAATGCAATACGCAAAACCATATAAAATAGAATTGATAATCAGACAAATCAAATGATTAAAGAATATAAACTTTGTTGCTTTGAGAGAGTTGCTTTGAGAAATATGTAAGTGAATTAAGCTCGGAAGCAGACAAAAACTATTCGCTATGGAAAGCAAATCAGATATTTAAAGAACAATTATAAGAGTACCGCCTATTAAAAATGATCAAAATGAACGGGTTCGACTCAGCGATGAAAAAGCTGAATTATTCGACTTAGAATCTACAATAGACATAAATCCTGTTTATCAGCCCGATGTCGCTGTAAATCTGACTTCTCCACTGGAAGTTGCCACATAAATTGACAATAACCTCAATCCTCAAAGACCCCTGGAATTGATGATATTTCACATGGGATATGAAAAGAACATCCACAAAGAGCAATAATCCTGTTGACATATACTTTCAATGCCTGTTTAAGACTGAACCAAGCTTCGTAATGTGTTAAGGTTGCTCGAATAACTATGCTTAAAAAACCGAACAAACCGGCAGAACAAGTTGGATTTTAAAGGCCTATTTCGCTGCTACCTATCAAAATTATTTGAGAAACTGCTGTTAAAATGTATTAAATCATTTATAGAAATACCAGATTCCCAGTTTGTATTTCTAAATCACCATTCGACAATCGCCTAAGTGCACAGGTTAACAGCGATTGTTAAAAAGGTATTCGAAGAAAAGAAATACTGCCCTGCAATATTCCTGATTAATCTACAAAATGAGCAAATTATTACCGCGAAATTACTGTCGACTGCTGGAATTATAATTTTTTTGAAAGAAAAGCAAAGTCCCTCATGAAGGGGCATTCTCAACCCTTAAACCTATTTCGGCTGGTATTCCACAAGGTAGTGTCTTGGGACCATTTCTGTATCTATTCAATACTGCTGATATCCCAAGAACAAAAAACCAGTACTTGAAACAGTTGCTGATGACACAGTTATAATGGCAAAAGATCTATCTCTGTCTAAGGCTATATAACAAGTACAAGTAGCGATCAACAAGAACTATAAATGAATTAGAGACTGGAAAATACAGTTTAGTAGCTCCTAATCTGTCCATGTTAATTTTGTGTTGCAGAGAATTGACAAAAACTTAATTATGCCCGATTCCTCAAGCAGAATCAGCTAAATACCTCGGAATATATCTTGATGGTAGGTTAAACTGTAAATATCATGTGAGACAAGAAGCAGAGTAAATTAGACTCAAAGTCAAGCAACTATAGTGGCTAGTCGGAAAATACTCTCAACTTTATATAAAGCCAAAGAGAATGAATTATCAGTCAACTATAAAGCCTACTTGGATCTATGGGGTGCAAATATGGCGTTGTACTAAAACATCAAACCAACTAGGAATCGAACGCACCCAAAACAAAGTTCTACGATTAATTATCAATGCGTATCGCTATGTAACCAACGAAAAACTGAACCATAACCTAGGAATCAAATGAATACATGAAGTGATCCAAGATTTGGCCTTAAATCATGAAACAAAGTTGCTAACTCACAGCAACGTGGAAACAATACAACTACTGAACAACACGCAGGAAATCGGAAAATCGAAGCGAACCAAACTACAGGAACTAGTATAGTGTATAAGTGTGTTTTTAATTTTAGCTTAAGTAGATTAATTTTATTCTAATTTGGGAAATACATAGTGATGTATTAATGCCGTATACACCTTGTTTATATATTAATGAAAGTACAACAGAACATTAGTAATAAATTAAATTGTAAATTAAAATTGTACTAAACATATCGAATGTAATTTATTTTTATTTTGGTGAGAAATAAAAGATGACTTGACCCTTGATGATTATAGATTTTGCGTTAATACAGCATACAGCAATTAATAAATGACTTAAAGGCAAAAAAAACTAAACCTAGTGAATATCCTAGTCTTGCTTCATCTTATGCTCTAATCTCACATAGCCCGTAACATCCAGTACCTGAACCCCCTAAAGAATTGTCTCAAACAAGCTCAGAATTCATATAGAAATATCGAATATAAATAAGTTATACTGCCACAGAAATAACCGTCACTCAATTTTCTTTCCTCAGAAGCAATTAAATTGATTTGAAGTAATAGAGTTTACTTATTGATGTTAAAATAATAGAAAAACCTGAGAGATTCCCATGAGAGATTTGATACGTTCCTTAACAAAGATTACGGACTTTGTTATTATAAAAGCTTCAAAGCTGTTTTATAACATAACAAAATAAATAAATTATCATCTCATCTACTTGCTCATTCTAGACATCCGAAAAAAACTGAAAATTTTACTTAAAGCATTGAAATATATTGAGTGACACTTCATTAGAGATTTTAGCATGATGATCGGACTGAAGTCATGGCCACTAAGAAATACATCTTGTGTTAGAAATGAAAACGTTTGAACCTAAAAATATATTAATGGTGTCTTTATACAACAAGAAAGCTTTTATATAAATTTTAACATTTCAAAAAATACAAAGTTTTCAGAAGTAAAAGTTAAAAATGGAATTTTTGTCAAACGATAGCTTAAAAAAATGTTGAACAATTTCCAAAATTATTTACTCATACTCAACATAAATATCGCAATAGTTTTAAAAGAGTAGTATCTAGAATTTTAAGCAATAGCGAAATTGAAAATTACTAGGAGCTTGTTGATAACATATTAGAATACTTCATCACTACAGGATAAAAAATGTATCTAAAAATAATTGAGAAATATATATTGAGATAATAATTGAGAAGTAGGGATGCAAAAAAATATTAATATATCGATATATCGTTATTTTTTCAGAAATTCTATAAAAATATACATAGATATATTTTTTGTAAAATATCGACATTTTTAAATTTGTTGTAAGAAATATGTCGATATTTTTTTCTCCGATATATCGATATATCGATATTTTTTTAAATATCGATATATCATAATATCGACATATTTTTCGGTAGCCAACAACCCTACCATAAAGTACTATAAAAATATGAAAGAACAACTAATAGGATTAACTTTTAAAGGTTTTCCCACTATTTTGTAATTGAAAATGATAAGAACAGTTGATACTAATTTATATATAATTATTATTTTAATTTATGAATAAATACGAATATAAACTATGGGTAGTTTAAAATAGCGATCAACCGTATAAATATAGAAAATACAGATTTTTTTCGTCTATCAATAAATCTATAAGAACGTAATACCCTCTTGATCTCATTTATTTATTCTTGACCCTATAAAATATATTAATCAAAATAGAAATAATTAATAGACTGTATATTACAAGTAAAAGGTCAAGCAAGCTAACATAACAACGACAAGTAGCATTCTATACTCGATATTTGTGTCATTGTGTTCTTATCAAAACACCTGCAACCATCATTGAAGAACGATGGTTAGATCTTTTCAATATTATTAAGAAAAACTTCTGTGTCATCTCCCTTATCCTCATGAACATTTTTTTAAGTATTTCACTAAGTGGCTAAATCCACCAAAGTATTTAAGTTGGAGACTGGCCAAACAGTACAAATTGTCAGAGTTTAGAAAGATCATCTATCGAAAACTATATTAATTCCTCTATATCTACTATATCTACTAATCGTATTGTTATTTGTCTTTAGTTAATTTGAAAGTCTATTTTAACATTTGACTAGTTAAGAGCATTTGTAAATACAATTACTATTTGTATAATAAAATAACAGCCACCTAATGGCAAAATTAAAAGTCAAACTTTGTCTCACACGCTTCCATCCGTTTCTGCGTCCTATATAGAAAGTCGTTAGTTTACCCTAATAAAATATATATGGTATTCTGACATGGGTACCCAAAACTTCAATTACCATCAATCCATCATTCATCATTCTTCCAATCAATCAATTTTGAGTCCATCAATTTTGACAATTTGTCAACTAAAATTATTATGTTTGTTTATATGATACATAAAATATGGCGAAAAAATGGAGAACATGAAAGATTTGAAAAATAAACAACAAAAACAAGCGCCAAAGTATGTTACGGTCATGAAAGAAAAAGAAGAAGGGGAGGGACACATGTTTATTAAAATCTCCCAGGAAATACTAAAAAACCGATCGGCCAAGATTATACAGAGAACTTGGAAAGCATACAGAGAAAGAAGATCAAAAAGAAAATGAAAAAAACGTCCAGTTCAACGAATCTGATAAGTTCTTTACAAAGATTATAGTGTTCAATTTCATTTTTAATTATTATTAAAATATTCCTTATACTTTGTCATATTGACGTAAAAATCATTTGTATTTTTAGAAACTAGATGACCCAGCGAACTTCGTACCGCTTACATCTATCTTACTTTTTTTTGTACAATTGATACTTCGTCTATAGTCGGTAAATTAACCTCCCCGCGTGCTCACCAGTAGGTATTTTCTCAGGCCTAACGCATCCGATCCAATGTTTTTTTAAACATTTTAACTAAATCGTTTCTCTGGCTCTCGGACAATTGTTCACGTCACTGTTGGATCGTGAGCAAACACTTATCAATTTCCGCATCCGAATTGCCCATAAAAAAAATCTGTAATAACCCTCATGTTGAAAATGATCTAGTAAGTCGTATATCTGAGATTAATGCCGATTCCGTTCTCGGTACCAACAGCTGGTTACTACTGATGAGAACTGCTTAGAGATTCTGCTTTAGTGAGTTGATCTCATACCGCTCGCCTTCTTGATTTGTTGTTGACTGTTTTTTGATTCTGACTTTTTCATCTTGTCATGTTGAATGTTCTTAATTCTGTTCTTAATTTTTCACACATGACTCTTCTCTTTCTATTCTGATTTACAGACACACTGAATAATGTGAATGCATCGTGTTTTATCGCTAAAGCTCTTCCCTCTGGTTCTTGATGGTGGCTGGGAAGACTGGTTCAAGAAACCCTATTCTGCAACACGATTCGTTCAGACTTTCTGGGAGGGAGAGACTCTTTCAGTCATGTCAGTCATGCCTTCTTCAGTTTTCTGGTTATAGCCATAATAAGACGTCTTCCTCCATTATGCTTTATCCAGAGCACTCGACAACGAGCCGATGCGATGTGCTTTTGACTGACCCGGCTTGTGACTGAATATCTGCTAAACGGGCCTCAGCAGACATTCGATTCTATATAGGATATCTCATATTGTCTCAAGTCATAATTCTTTTCCCATGTCACAAATGTTCCAAAAGGAGTTAAATGGCCTTATAATTCGTTTATAATTGCGTAACAATAGGTAGTGGTTATTAATATTTAAGATTTTGTTGACTGTATTTTTTAAGTTTATTTTTTTTATATACATTTTAAGTTATCAAAAAACTTTTATAAGAGGTGGTTAGAATAATTTTCCATTCCAGAAACTAATGGGTGTAATGGATGTGATGGTAAGGCAGAACATAATCCAGTAGATTCACAGTGGTATTTTAATGTCTTAAAATACTGACAAATAATTTTCATTTCCCCAATTGTAACTGGTTTATTGGAACCATAATCTTCGGGATCATCTGCGGAATAGTTCAATTTTATTGTGATGTGCTCGTTGTTGTTTTGGTGTTGAATTTGTTGCAATCCAAGCCTATCCACTTCATTTCCAACTATTCTCTTAATATTTAATTCTCATTCTCTCAATATTTAATTGACTTCGTTTACTTGGCAATGCTAATAATAAAAGTAAAGAAAGTTCTCGCGCTCCAAGTTTATGCCTAAATAATAACAAATATAAAATACATTTACAAAGTATGATTTACACATAAAAAGCCACTAGATAATTCCAGTGATCATTCCGGTGATGAATCCGATTGGAAATTACCGTATTAATCATGTTTGTCATATGTGAGATGTCATTGTATAAAATATAAATAAAAAAATTGCAAATAAAATTTATATATAATTTAATACGTTATATTCTAATCGCAGATTCATAATAATGGCCGGAAGTTTTAATCAACATTCAAAATTTCTTAATTACAAAATAAATTTGTGAATGTATCCACAAATATTTGAAGATCCATGATCCACAAACTATTGATGAGAGTGACAGTAACACATAGTATAGGAAATGAAGTATTTCATATTTTCACATCTTATAAACCTTCCCACAAATATTTTAGAACTAAAATTAGCCAAATAGGTCCAGCCATTCTCAAACTCTAGCGAAATTGACGAACAGCAGCAGCTCTTATATACAGATAATTAAAGCTAATCCAGCACTTAAGCAGAGATTAGATATAACTTTTGTGAAAACACAAATAAAACATTATCTTGATATAAAAAAATTTACTTGAGAAGGTTTCATTTAGAATGAAAGAAAAACATTAAATTTAAAGTTTGTCAATGATGAAAAATAACGATCATATATAAGATTTTCAAAATGTTACTAAGCTTTCAAATTTTGACAATGTTTTTATTTAAATTGACAAAAATTATTTAATTATTAACATTCAAAATTCACATATTAAGCTTCTTAACCCAAAATGGTAAAATAACTCACTAATTACTATTTCAATCCTAAAAAGGCTCTTGAAATTGATGATATTTCACTTTAGTTATTGAAAAAGTTCCGACGAAAAGCAATCGTCCTGTTAACATTCAATGTCTGTTTAAGGCTTAAACATATTTCAAAATGTCTTAAGGTTGTTCGAATTATTATACTTAAGAAGCCTAACAAGCCAACAGAACAAGTCGGATCTTACAGGCCTATTCTCTGCTACCTGCGATATCAAAATTATTGTAGAAACTGCTTTTAAAACGTATTAAACCATTTATAAAACATCAGAATTCCTTTGGATTTCGAAAATGCCAGTTAATCAAGTAAAAATGAAGTAGTAAAGGCATTTGAAGAATATAAATACTTCTCTGCAATATTCCTGGACGTTTCACAAGCTTTGGATCGGGTATGGCATTTGAGACTAAGCTACAAAGGTGAACAAAGGACTACGAAATATAATTTAGAGTCTCACGTGAAGGGAAATTCTCAACCTTTAAACCCATTTAGAATAGAATTCTCCAAGGTAGTGCCTGAAGGCCATCCCTGTATCTGATCAACGCTGCTGATATCCCAACAACAAAAAAGAAACAGTATTTGAAGCATTTGCCGATGATGAGTTATTATGGCAAAAGATATATATCTGCCTAAAGATGTAGAAAAAGTACAAGTGGCAGTTAACGAAATCTACAAAGGGATTAGAGACTGGAAAATACAGCGTAGTAGCTCTAATGGCAATTTAGACCTATTAGATGCAAATATGGAGTAGCAATAAAACATCAAATCAACTAGTAACGCAACGCTGCCAAAAAACCTCTCTAAATATACTTATCGATATGTAACCAACATCTAACCAAATCATTATCTAAGATTTGACCCTAAAAATAGAATAAAGCTATTTAATCGAAGCAACGTGGAAGCAATACAGCGACTAGACAACATGCAGGAAATCGGAAGATTGTAGCGAATCAAACCACGTGAATTTATATAGTGAATAAATGTTGCTTTAAACTTTAGTAGCTAATTACTGTTAAAATAATTCGCGAGGAAAAATCATTAAAGGAGGCTAAAGTTAGTTGAAGTTACCGGCTAAAACCTGATTGTTTTATTTGTCCAAAAGCTATAGGGTTATATCAAATATTAACCCAACCTGTATTGTTTCAAAACATAAGAAATCAAATATTAATACTATTAATTTTTTTAAATATGAACTAAAAATATGAGCATGCTACTTTTCGTTTTCCCACATATTGTTTCATTTGCCCAAAAATTGACGTAGTTATTGAAGTATAAGAAAATAACACATATTTTTTACATAGAAATGATGATGCTTTAACATGTTTATAGTTACAGGTTACTAATTACTAATATCAGTACCGTCATCTTTATAAATCCCCCTAAAACTTATTTGTATAGCCTACATAAGCCACGATGACCAAATAATTCATAATGTCTTAAAATATGAAGTATTAAAGATTATTTGTGAACATTGATCTTAACCAAAAGGAACAAGAAGATTATAGATACATTTAAACAGATGAAATCATAAAGTGTTTGTGTTCTTATCACATTTATTAATTTATCATTTTAACGTAGGCACTTTTATATAAAAATATTATGTTTGTCCCTTCAGATTTATAGAAATATATCAAGTACTTGAAAATGAAGTGGCAACAATAATATAAAAAATCAGTAAGGATTATTAAATAATTTAGTTGTTTCTTTAAGTTGGAAAGGTAAGTAACAATCAAACTTATTTGTGTTTTGTAACATTGTATTTATATAAAACTAATAGGTTTATTGTATCATAATTGTTATTAATTGTAAATAAATTTTAGTATAAACTAATATTATTTACCTATTCAAACAAACATCTAATCATCTAGAACATATTTGTCTTACAGATTCCTCTAAAGACATTTAATAATTAAATGCAATAATAATTTTAAAAATGTTCATAAATAAAACATAATTTGAGTTTTAAAAAAAATACCAAAATAACTGGTAATACTAAATTAGATTTGTAACCTATCGAGTACAGTACCAGTAATTAACATTTAATATTTTTAAATGTTTCTTGATCTTGATTTTCAATCTTGATTTTTAGATCAGAAATCTTTGGCGAGATTTTTATACAGGCTGATGTTTTCAGGACGTTAGAATATTCTTTTAATAACTATTAATCATACTATTATTACTTCTACTGGATCATTTTTATCACATGCAAACAGAAACCTTTTCAAATCTATTGTATTATATAATATTAGATAATTACGAATTTATGGATATCAAATAATTGACACTTCAGAGTTTAATTTTAAGTTTATTTGGAGTTATTTAATCCATTAAATTTAAATTATCAGTATCTTTATTGGTAACATTTTATGAGAGTAAATTAGTTATACATACATTTTTAAATGTTTTGTAAATGTAATTTTAAAGGATTAGTATATTTCCGCTTATTATTGCCGTTCTATACGTTTGTCAAATTAATTAAAATATAAAAAATAAAATATAAAATATTAAAATTAAATCTACCAAATTTTGTTTTAATTTTAGAAGTGGCCTAACAATGAAGATTACCCTGGCAATATTATTGGTAACAATAAGTTGCATTAACGCTGGCGAATTCAAAGATCGTTTTTTGGAATTGTATAACATCATCACCAACAAAGCGAATGGTTACTATTCACCTGAGGGTATTCCATACCACAGTCGAGAAACACTGATTGTGGAAAGTATTGATTATGGCCACGAAACTGATTCAGAAGCATTAAGGTAACATAATCTGATATATTAGTTATCTTAAGTCAGCAAGAAAGCAAAGAACATTTTATCCAAAATGGATTTGTTAACTAATAATAATAATTTAATAATAACTTTTTAAATTAACGCGAATATTTTTTTACATTTTTTATTATTGATTCTTCTTAAACACACTTTAACATCAAATCGTTACATTTTTTGAGAGTACTCTGCTTGAGTATTATCCAAGGTTCTTCTGATTTCCTGAGTGACAGTTGCTTCCTAAAAGTTTGGCGTTAATAATCACCCCTATAGTGAGTCTTAGAACATTATTCTTATAAAGATTTTATTTAATACTTTCTCATAACTCGACTCAACAGCTCCATATCGGCTTTTGCAATCAAAGCCAGTTCTTTTCTCTATATTTTCGGTGCTCCTTTCAACGGAATGTTTGAAGAATTGGCTCCAATACACTTCCTTATTGCATATCTGCTTTACCATTTTTTTATTATACTGTAAAGTTCCTCTTGTTTGATTCCCACATGCTAAACTTTGTCGAAGACGTGTGCTACATCTATGAATTTGTGAGTAAACAATTTTATATTCGAAGACTATTTTGATGTCATTAGTTATTTTCATGAACCGGGTAATTTGAATGTTTGTTCATAAAACCTGATTGAATTCAAAGAAACTGATTGGTAGGTGGTATTCTTCTTTGTATAATTTCTTTTAAACAGAAAATGTTCAAAATATACAATCTCACTTTTCGACTGGTTTTTTACATTCGTGATGTCAGACGAAAATGCACGAATTCTTTTCTTTATAAATTGTGAGAGATGAAAGGACGGAGATTTGGTATTTATTTTTTCAACGGTGGCATCGAATTGATAGCGAAACGGAAATGTATATATTCCTTCACTTACTAACTTTAAAAAAGAAAAGGAAAGAAACAATTACTGAATACTATTATTATGCAATTTTATATTTGAATGTTCCGTGGTTCCGTAGAAGGAATGGTATAATAACCCCAGAAATGTTTTATCGTATTTTAATAATATGTTAAAAGCTATTTTTAAATAACATACTATAATATCTATAGATAATACAATAGAACTTAAACAAAACCTAAAAACTAAAGATGTACAAGTACCATAAATACTAAATAAAAATTAAACAAACATAATCATAGAAAAAAAGTAATCCGTGACATAACAAAAAATTATCGCACAATAACTACCAGAGCCTTTTTAAATAAAATAAATGTTTCATTTATTATTGAACGGAAATATTTTTAATCACTATTCGAAAATATAATATACATATTCAGCTTTTCTCCCGTGATGCGATTTCTTCGATCGTTAATAATTTCACCAGATTTTGAAAAAACTCGTTCCGAGGGGATATATCTTGCGGGTATAGCGGAATATTTGAAATATAAATAATATAATTCAAGTAATATCATTTTATGAATGTGCCAAAAATTCAATTTGTTTTCTAAACGCCCAATATAAGGCATTTCCAAACACTGCTTAATTTGTAAAGTTGTTATAGTACCTGGTGTAATTATTTTCTCCATTCTAGCTAGTTTTTGATCAAAATGTCTTCAGATGTAATACATTCTTTGTCAGTATTTGTGTCTTGAATATCAGTTGTAGTAATGAATTTGTATTTTTTGAAGTTAGAATGGAAGATATGTCTTTTGTTAAAAATTCTTTTATTGCCTCAGCATTATTTGTAATATCACATACTGACTTCTTTAAATCAGATTTCATTTTTAAATAATTGTAGATATTAGAAGTTGAAGATTCTGTTTCAAAATATTCTCAAACCATAGAATGTTTTGCTGAATGCATCATTTTACTGAAAAGTTGTAAAATAATAAAAATAGTGGCCCGACCATCATAATTTTCTTGTATTTTTTAATAGGCCAAGAAAACAAATTGTTTCTTATCAGCAAATTTATTCTCTCTTTACTGTTAATTTTTTTACGAAATTTAACTGCTACTGTAAAAACATCTTTAAATCGTTTCGAATCGATGCAATTTCTGGAACTTTTTGAACCTCTGCCTTCAAGACTTTAGGAAAGAAGTTTTGACAATCAAAAGACTTAAACAAAAATCAGGATAATTAGACTGAAACGAAAAAGTCAATCAAAGAAAATATTACCTGTTATTGCAATAAAATCAGTCTAAAGTATTTTACTATTGATCATTCACAATTTTAATCTTTTTGCCCTATTACATTAATAATCTTCTACATTGATACACAATATATAGTTATTTACAAGTAAACTACCAAAAAAAAAAAAATATATATATATATATATATATATATATTATATATATATATATATATATATATATATATATATATAAAGTAGTAAAAAGGATATAAAAAGAGTGGAATAAAAATAGCGACTGAAACGATAGTCGATAGCAAGAAAGCAGTCAATTACTAAAAAGTCGATAGTCAATTTCAGTCGAAAGTTCCCAACGCTAGTAGATTTATAAAGTTTATGTTAAAATGTATGAAGTTATATATATGGTAGAATACGCTTATATTAAAGTTTCAATATTAATCTCATGATGATGGATATTCATGACAATCATCACATAACTTTAATAATTATAATTGAATTATTGAGTGCCATAACTAGCTATGCTGGTCTGATAGCTCATGGTGATACGGCCCACTGCTGCGATAACCACTATTTTAATAACACCCAAGATGAAATAAATATATACTTGTAATTATAGTTATGCTTTTCCACGAATAAATATATTTAATCAGAAAACGAATAATCATAACTCATATGTTATCAATAGTGTGGCTCTAATTTAGTAATTTCTTTCTCGCCAATTCAATGATATTTCGTCAACAATATTAAGAATAAATATTTTCAGCTTTAACCTGTTCCTGCAAACAGTATATGGAGCTATTTCGGGAGATTTTGGGCCATTTAATGAAGCATGGTCTTTAATAGAAGATTATGTAATTCCAGTAATCCAACCTAACATGGACAGGTAACATTATTTATTAAATGTTGTAAATATTTCGAGATAGATTAATCTAATTTTCTAAAAATAATTTTCTAGTATATATTTACCAATATTTATTTAAAACGTTGATAAACACTTCAATTTTTATCTTAGATTTTAAGATTTGATAAGTTTAGTGTTTACATCATTGAAACAAATTATTCTAATTTATGAAAAACCCACTATTTTTTAAATTGATTTTGATTTAAAATTAATAAATCTTTAATTTTGAATACGGCTTTGAAAAACTTCAAACAGTTTGTGACACAGACATTGTTGCGACGCGAATTTATTATAAATGGTTGGGAGAGCCCTGTAAAATGTAACTTAAGCTAATTGTAGAATTCTTTCGGTTCTATTGTTAGAGGGTCTAATTTATTAAACCTTTTTACTGAAGTTTTTAACATATATGATATGGAAAAGAATTATGACCTGATAAAAAACATAACGTTCGCAGTATATTGAACGTCTGGTAAATATAGACAGGCAAAAAGATACCAAGTAAACAGAACAGATTTGTTCAGCAAGGATGATTCCCATCGGCTCGTTGTCAAGTGTTTAGGATAACGAGGATTTAAGTACCGGTAGAGGACTCTTTATGACGCCTAACCATAAATATATCAAAAAGACCCGAAATGGTGGAATTTTTGGGAATTTCTTAAGAGTCCGAAACGCACATATTTTGTCAGCGTGAGAAGTTCCTAGCTGGAAGAGTGTTTCCCAACCTGATATTATCAGCAAATCGGGGTACAGAAAATGGTTTCTTGGACCAGCCTTGTCCATCACCACCAAGAACCCGAGGAAGGAGCTTCACCGATAAAACACTGTGCATCTAATTTGCATGAACACCGAAGAAAAGAGTGTTATTGAAAAATGAGAAGAATAAAGTATTGCTGAGAGAAAGTATTGAATTGAAAGAAGAAGAAATAATTGAATGAGCATTAATTGAAGAAATCATTGTATTAATTGAAGTATAATTGAAAGCATAGAATTCCTGTCTATATTAGCCAATCTACACCTTTCGCTAATAGTAAGTACATGCGATTTGAATCATAATTCTTTTCCCATGACGTATTAAGTAATATATTTTAAATGTATATATGTGTATTCTTTACAATCAATTAAACTTCTCGTCTTTGGGAATTTACAACCTTGTTTTCTCTCCCGCATCTCAACAGACTTTTTTAAAGATTTAAACTTTAATATGGTTATTACAATAATTTTAAAATGTATAAGCTGAAACCGAATGGTCCTTAGCTGATGCTGCTTTGTATTAAAGCTTAGATGTTTTGCGGCTTTGAGTGATTTAAGAAGTGTGTCGGTCTCTAGATTTGTATTGACGTTACTCATAAATCAAAAAATATTGAGTAGCACATAAACTTATTACAATGAAAGTTAGGCAAGCTGTCTTTCGGAGACATACTTGTAACATTCTTGAAACAATTCTGCAGACAAATTAATCTAACTCGAATACTATACAGGGCAGCTCTCAGCTGTAATAAATTAACTTATATATACTGTAAATTTTTCGATGACATTTCTGATCTTGGTTTGGCTTGGATATTTCAAGTGTTGCCAGAAACCATATAATGTTATCATTGGAAAATTTACATGGTTAAACATGCAGTGTAAGTAATTTAATGGTAACTTAATAAATGTACCTGGAAAAAACATTAAATTAACTCGTCAACTTTTTCGCTGATTATTTTTATAATTTTGACTATAAATTATCGATCTGAATTATCAAGACAATAGAGTATCAATGAGCTCAAATATTCATAGGAGGATAAAGGATCATGCTATAGCACTGTAAAGTACTATTATGAGAAATGTAATGACAGTCTTGCTCTAAGATGAGCTTCACTAAAGTTCTCTGATGTCGAATGTGGAGAATGTGGTGATATGAGCATGTTTAGTCATAAGTATGACAACCATCTAAAAGCCATTTGACCATAAGAAAGATTTAATCGCTTTGGATCCGTCATAATCTTAGAGAAAATATTAAATTAAAAAAAATAAGATAAGACTAGAAATTAGCACAAGGAAGGAACAGGTAACGTGTCAGGGACGTATCCCTATGAGCTCGATTTAAAACAGAGATTGACCTTATCATTCTCCTAAAAAGGGACAAACCCAACAAAATTTTCAGGGCACGTGGCTCTCACAACACATCACATCGAAGCAAGTGGTTGCTTGTTTATTCGTCATTAGCAGGCACTTAGCGGCTGTAGTGTTAAAGCTCAGGACGATAATTCTGAAAAGTACAAAGTTTTCGTTTGCGAGAAGTTTTCGGTCAAAGTTAAAAACTATACGAATAATTTCCAATCAAAAATCCAACAATGTAAGCTCTCACATATTGGTCAAACCGTGGATGTTTAACTGAACCAAAATGTCGGAGTAATAGATCACCTGCCGTTCAATATTGATTTGATTCCCAATTATATTATTTTGTTTATATTCACTAAAATTAAGAATTACATGATCAACTATTCCTATACCCGAAGAAGTGGATGAGGCTCTTGACGCCCGCAGAAGTCCTGAGGCTGACAATCTGATGAATAACGTGAATATCGAAAGAATTCATACTTTAAATTATTTATTTTATCGATAATTGTTGAGTTTTTTAAGCACATGTGATAATCTTGGGAGAAAATTGTGTTTTTCTTTTGTAAACTGATTATTTCTTCGCGAATTCTTGTGCGAAATAATCACATTATATAACCAAATAATAACAATATTAATCCAATAATAATACTAAATCAATATTATTTTTTATGCCGAAGAACTTAATACTAATATTATTTTTGTCAATTTTTAAGATTAAAATCACTCCTTAGTCTCTTATTCTTAAGCTGCTTCTTAACTAATATTGCTGCATTGCTTGTCTATGAAGAACCAAAATTACATTTGACAAGTTGTGTTTTTTAAGGCATTTATTTTTATGTTGATGAACACAAAGTGATGCATGACCTTATTGAAATTCCTGGCACCATGACATAAAGTTCGACAATACCTACAGAATCATTTTATACCAGGATCACTCCACTGTATTACCGTTATGATGTGTTGCATGTTTTTTTTTCATATATAAGTAATTAGGAACATTTTATACGTGTAAAATATGTTTATAAGTAGATGATTTTTAAGTATAACCATTTCACGATTTCATTAATTGCTCATTAATATTAATTTATTAATGTATGGCCGTAGATATAACCCAGATCAACCTACCACTAATGCAGAAATCACAGTTGGCTCTGATCCGATCAGTAGAGAATTGTTTGAAGCTTACGGTGATCACTCAATTTATGGAATGCATTGGTTACTAGACGTCGATAACGTTTTTGGATTTGGCAATGTGCAGGTATAAATAAATTATGCATGCATAAATACTAACATAAATACTAAACACTAATACATAAAAGTATGCATCACTAAAGATGCTAGATAAAAGAACGTGGCTTTAAGTTTAGTTTCAAATTTCAAAACTTGATCCTATATATTACATTAAAAAGTCGTAACTTGTTTTTCGGTATATTCCAATAAAATAATGTTAATTATTGCTTAATTTATTGTCTATTAATGAGAGATTTAAATATTATGTTTAATTATAATATTAATACATTTCAACCCTCTTTAGTTATATTTGTTTCATATCGTTTATAGGTGTTTGCATCCATTCTAGTGTATTCACTTTAAGTAGGCGTTTATTGAGAAAAATAGGTACATTATAAATTATTCAAAATAATTTCCATAATCTATAATTATTTTACTTCTCCAAAAACAGTAAATTTTCACACTTCTTTATCATTTTGAAAGCGTAGGTCTGCAGCATGGCATCGATTTCAATAAGTGGTAATCAAAGGCAAAATTTCCTATACGTACTATAACAGTGGGTACTCCACAACACTTGCTCATTGTGGCCGAACTTTGTGATGCATGAATATTAAATGCCCCGTTTATTATGCGTCGACGTTTGACTATCACAGAGTAAAAGCGTGTCCGAAGAGACGGCCAGTGAAACGAAACAAAAGTGCAACATTTGTGTCACAAATGCGGCGTTAAAAAAAGTCTAACAATAACAGTTTAAAAACTGGGTTTAAAATAAAAAGTGAAAGTGCGATCGGAAAAAAAGATCAGTAGAATAGAAACTCTACATCTGCACCACAAATTCAGCGTATGATAATTTGAAACATAAAAATAAAAAAAAGTATTATTTCGACAATACACAGAAAATATGGAGAAGAAAATTGCAAAAAACAGATAAAATGGAACTATCGACATCAGGCGAAGTATCACATATTGATGTTTTGAATCTAGAGACTCAACTAGAACCCAGAACGAGCAGGCATTCAACAATGCGTAGATGGACGAAAAGTCGGGGCGGGAGACCCTTGAAATTGTATTAGCCAATATGCAAAAACAAATAGATGACTTCCAGCTGCAACTAAATAATGATAAACTACTAAGCGAACAAACGCAGTCCAATTCTAACATATGAAACAAATGAAGAACTGCAGAAAGAAGTAGGCTGCATAACTGTTAAAAGTAAAAAAAGGAAAGCAAGTAATTCGCCAGGATCTTCACCGCAGCAATTAAAAATAAAACAAAACAATGAACAAAATAAAGAAATTAGAATGCCTAAGCCACCCCCAATCATCGTAAGTAATGTTACCGACTTACATTTGCTTTACGAAACACTGAGGGCCATCTATACAGTATTCAAAGCAACAGTACTAAACAATGGACAAATAAAATTGAACGCCGAATATCGTAAAACATTCACGAAAATAACAGATTGTCTAGAGTTGCTGAAACTGCAATGGCACTCTTATGAAGACAAACAAACAAAAGACATCAAAGTTATCGCAAGAGGGCTTCCATCAACTACTAAAACTGAAAAAATTATTGCAGAACTAAACCAAATGGGCTTTAATACATAAATGCGATAGATATTTTAAAAAACGATGGAACCAAAAATAACAAAGGATAAATTTTAGTCCACAAGAAACGAATACCCCTATTAATGTTAGCCTTTGAACATGATACAGACGCAAAAATCATTTTTGGTATTAAAAGAATTTGAGGGGTCGAAATAAAAATCGAACCTCTTAAAAAACGAACTTAATACCGCAATGCAAAAGATGCCAATTGCATGGACACACACAGAAATTATGCAGAAGAGAACCTAGATGTGAAAATGTTCAGGCAAACATATCACCACAGAGTGTAGAAAACCCAAAGAAGCTAAGGCGAAATGTGTAAACTGTAATGAAGCGCATATATGTTATAGATGATGTGTAGTTACGTATTCGTTTCTACCCCTATTAATGTTAGCCTTTGAACATGATACAGACGCAAAAATCATTTTTGGTATTAAAAGAATTTGAGGGGTCGAAATAAAAATCGAACCTCTTAAAAAAACGAACTTAATACCGCAATGCGCACACACAGAAATTATGCAGAAGAGAACCTAGATGTGAAAATGTTCAGGCAAACATATCACCACAGAGTGTAGAAAACCCAAAGAAGCTAAGGCGAAATGTGTAAACTGTAATGAAGCGCATATATGTTATAGATGATGTGTAGTTACTCAAGTAGAAGCTCAAGTTGAACCTCAAAACACAATGGTTGAAAAGAAACATATAACCAAGTTAATGGGGAAATGACTTATGCACAAAGTATCAGTCAAAATAACCAAACAGACACAAAGGAAGATAAAGCAACCACCAACAAATTGTTTTTTAAACTAATAGCAAAGCTAGACAGACAGGGAAGAAGGGTTGAATATTTTTCCGAAAGAATTGAAAAACATTGGGCCTGTGACACCAAAAACCAGAAATGGCAAACGGCTGAGTAACTGTTATTTTATGTGGAAAAAGCCAAAACCATCTAATTTTATAGTTAAATTAAGTTTATTTACTTTAATACTTCGCATTTCTATCAACATATATCTCTAGATATCAAAATACATGCAGCATGTAATATAAAATTTAATTATTCTTATAAAACAAATAAGTAATAAATTCGAAATCTAGAAATATAGTCATTCAGTTGAATTTGTAAAAACTATAAAGTTATTATAGGGTCAATGTACAGGAGGACCATCAGTTAGTGGACCATCATTAATAAACAATGGACAAGGAACAATCTGGCAAAGTATTACATATCCAACTTGTGATAATTTTACTTATGGTGGCCCATATGGATTTTCAGTAAGATTTCGAAGTAAAGTTAATTTACAATCAATTTAAACGAATTTGTTTTCAGTTTTACGAAAATGTTCCATATTGGACATACAGCATAGCGCCCGATTGCGATGCTAGAATAGTCCAGGTGGCTTTATGGGCAGCTCAGTGGGCAAGAGCTCAAGGAAAACTATCCTTAATCGAAGAAAGTTTAGGCAAAATATCCAGGGTCGGAGACTATCTGAGATACGCTATGTACGACCGGAACTTTAAAAGAGTAAACAATTATTTAACCGAACTCATCACCAACAGCCAATTAATGTCAATAATGTTCGCAGATTGGAGACTGTATTGGAAAAACCGAATGTCCAGCTGGCAAAGGAAAAGAAAGTTCGCATTATTTGCTCTCTTGGTATATTGGTTGGGGAGGTTCTCTTGGAGAAAATGGTTGGTCTTGGATCTCTAGCAGTAGCGAGGCTCATGGTGGTTATCAAAATCCAGTTACAGCTTACGCATTGGCTAATGAACCTACTTTAATGTAAGTATTCAAGAACCAACAAATTAAGTTAATGTATTTCTTAGAAAAATGTTATAATATTAACTAAACTTAAAATGAAGGCCAATGAAATTAATATTACTACATAACTGAAATACACACAATCCACAATACAATATACAAAAATATGGTTGCTAAGGTCCAAATAATAACAGAACATCTGAGTTCTAATTTATATCACTTTCCAAAGACTTCAAACATTAGAAAATCACCTTAATGGTACATTTTACACATGCTTAAAAAATTTAATAATGCTCATATGTATTTAAAGATGAAAAGTGTTTATTCGACGTACAGTACTCGATAACACTTCGTCAAAATTTAAGCACATATGTTCTTTTTAGCTCACAATTTAAAGTGACATATAACAAAAATAAAGGCCTCTAATGTAAAGCTTGATTATGAATCGAGTAAAATGCCCTTTGTGATATAACACACTATATATTTTAAATCACTAAAAATCAATTCAAATTAATATTTAGTAATTAATATACAATTTAATCATATAACCTAATATTACCTAATTTAACATTCCTATAATTAGTCCAAAATCATCAACTGGTGCTGCTGATTGGGCTACATCCGCACAACGACAAGTGGAACTGTACAAATGGTTACAAACTGAAGAAGGTCCAATCGCTGGTGGTGTAACTAACTCCTGGAATAATAACTACGAAGAGCCACCAGAGGATGTTAAGGTTTTTTTTTAAATTCTTAATGTAGTAATCTTCGATAATCTACCAAACTTATTTTTTATGTTAGAACTATACATTCCACGGCATGTACTACGCTGCACAACCTGGTTTTGAAGGTTCTAGTGATTTGGTTATTATGCAAGCTTGGACAATTGATAGATTGGCTCAGTATTATTACGCCTCCGGTAAGCAAATCTTACTATAGTCCGTTCAATGAAACAGTGAACTCACGTCATCTGATTTGATGACGTCAAAACGTCGCAATGTTGCCGCATCAACTCTGGGCTTGGGTTCATTTTTAGTTTGACACAACAAAATTCTAACCTAAATAAAATTAAACAAAAATTATTTTCTCAAATATAATTTAATTTAATATTATAGTACATCAAATGCATATATTATCGAAGGACTTATAATTATAATTAATTATGCAGTTATATTAGTTTGTAGGTTAGAGTTGTATTTTAATATATTTAACTATTTTCTACACCACATCTGAGTTAGAGTTCTCGGCTTGTTTTTTTTTTATGTAGTGGTATCCCATAAAGGCCTAATCCACCTAATTAACAATTGTGTATCCATTTTCCTTCAGTGCAGTGTTTCCTTGGAAAGTCATTTGATATCGCTATATTTCTCTTTAGTTTATTCTGTTACTACCTATATACATACATCTTTCTTGATAAAACTAGATTTAATCCCTGCATTCTCCCTAATGCATTTGCCATATCTGCAAAAGAGTGGGTATTATTTCTCACACATATTAAGCAAATGCTCATGTATATTCTGAACAATTACACACATACCCATGTGCGTAAATATTTCACAATACAATGAAAATTTCTATAGTTATATTAACTTCTTGTTAATATATTGGAAATTGTCAGAATTGAATGATAAACTCATATTCAGAAAGATTTATTCAAGTGAATGACCAAACTATTAATTTCCAATCTATCTAACATTTGTTCACAATTCCATCATCTGTCAATTTCTTCTTCAATGTATCCGATCGGCTTTATCCTAACTGATTATATTATTTATTTTTTACCATTTCTGTTTCCAGCATGAAGTACAATATATCTGCAATGAATCATTAATACATGTTATAACCATTATTAATAAAACTTAGTTAAATGTTATTCCAAATTAACTTATTTTTTGTAAGTTTTTGTTATCTTAACACTATATTTAAGATCATATTGCAATAACCATGGGTATATTGGTCCCATTCTGATTATGTGCCATCTAAATATACAAATTGAAATAAAAAATCTTCCTTGATATTGTTATATGCTTTTAACAAGTTTATTCTTTTAAAAGCAATCTCTCTTTATTAGATCTCTTCGTGAGTTATCTTTACAACATTTAAATCCTACATTACTCAACAGAGTATGAACCGCTGTTCTATATCCTTCAAAAAGCTGCATATTTCTAAGCTTTCTATGGATACTTTCCAGACTAACTCTTACTACCTCTTACTGTAGCGTAATAGTTTCTGACATTATGTGTATATCCCGCCACATTTACCGATCGGCCCCAACTCTTCTGGCATCAGACGTTGTCAGTCCCTAATATTTTTCAGATCATTTTCCATTATCTTGATTCAAAACTGTTTCGGAACCATTGGCTATATCTTCTACACAATAGGTCGATTTTACCTCAGAGGTTTGTGAGAAATTCTTACGCCTTTCATTCGAGGGACATGTCCAAACTATTGTAATCTGCATCTTGTTGATTTTGTTCAAACAAATAGCTTCATTTCTAATATGATCTCGAAAAAAAAAACAAAAAAACTCAAGCTTATGTCAGACTGTAGCAGAGCCGAAGTTTCGGAATCATGTAAAAGAATTCACAAGATAAGCGTTCGGAAGATAAGCGTCAGTCTTCATTATAACACTTCTCTTCCATATGCACTATCTTAGAATGCAAAAAACTACTGCGACTTGACCGGATCTTTTTTTCTTAAACAATTCTTCTGTATTTTCACAATACTATATTCGAAGTTAATAGTCAGCAAACTAATAATCTTTTTATGTGTTCAATGAACTGTCTTTCCAAATGAAAAGCTCAATTTTATTTTTAAGCTTAATGATTTATTTAATCTACTCGCTGGATATATTAACTATTATTGAGGACAGGGTATAGCATTTTTATTCTTAATTGTTTCAACATAAAACAAATTTTAGATGATGCCAATGCAAAAGAAGTATTAACCAAATGGATCGACTGGTTCTACACGCAAGTACGTTTTGAGGACACTTGGTACAGCGTTCCAAGTTCTTTTTCGCTAGAAGGTAATATGCCTCATACCAAAGTAACTGTCTCTGCTGAAGGTGAAAATGTAAGAATATTTACTATATGTATAACAGTTATATGAATATTTTTTTATGTTTTAGATTGGTGTCGCTGTAGCTACCGCTCGAGCATTGACCTTCTATGCAGCTAAAAGTGGAGATGCTAAGGCAAAAGAGACGGCCAAAAATTTATTAGATTATATATGGAAATTGAACAGAGATGAATTGGGTGTTTCTATGACTAGCGTTCTTACTACATACAATCAATTCAACACCAAGGTAAAACATAAATAAAAACTGTAATATTTTGTTTAAAATATTGTCTATGTGCCATTCTATTTCATCATACTTGAGTTAACTATTTCTTGACAATTGCATCAAAACTCCAACATCTCAAACGTCAAGGTTCATACATGATTATAATTATATAATATTAACAAATACTGTTAGATGTAATTGATTAACATATTATATTTGACTTTGTAGGTCGATTGACTTATTTTGTAAAAATCCATAAAAACTTAAGTTAAATTCTTCTCTTAGTTTTAAAAATGCAACTGCTCCAAATAATTCACAGCCCTGAAACCTTTGGGCTCCAGCTACTTCATAGCACAAAATGTGTAACAAAACACTCGATGAATTTACAACTGAACTAATAAAACAACTATTTTCGCGAATTATTTAACTTTAGATTAAGACATAGAGTATTTATGACTTATATTCAGTCACCATTTGGACATATTTTATTAGGACTATTAGCTTAAATAGGGTTTGTCTTCTAAAAATGGTATTGCAATATTAAAATGTGTGTATATTTGGTATAATATTGGTCTCTTTAGAAAAGTTATTTTAACCAAACCAAAGCAAATATTCAAAATTGATTTTATTTAATTTCAGTTGTACATACCAGTTGATGGATGGACAGGAGTGTATCCCAATGATATACCACTAAATGCATCGGCCACCTTCTTGGATATTCGTCCGTGGTTCAAAAATGATCCAGAATGGTATAAAGTTCAAACCTATTTAGATGGTGGAGCAGCCCCGGAATTTAACTATCACAGATTCTTCGAACAGGCTGATTTGGCAGTTGCTTATGGAACATATGCCATACTTTTTGAGGATTAATTGCTAGATTAATAAAAGGTGTATGAAAATATTAACCTGAAAGAGTTTCATTTAACTTAATTGACGATATCCCTTAGTAGTTTAACAATCTGAGCAGTTGGTAACACGTATTTCTTATTATAATTATTATATACAATCTCCAGTGTGAAAAGTCTTATTCTAAAGTCTATATAACGGTTCAATTGAAAAGTCGCCGCCCTACCATAGTAAAACACATTTTTTTGGGCAAAATTAGTTTTTTTTATTCAAGATAATTCCCTTCAAAGGTGATACACTGATTATAGCGACCCTCCAACTTTTCGATACCATTTTTTGTGGCACGATTTGTCCTCTTCTTCAAGATAAACATCAGTTTCGATAAAAATTTCTTCATAGTGACCATTCTTTTGGGATCTGAGGACAGAAAATAGTCACTGGGGGGCAGATCTGGAGAATACGGTTGATGAGGAAGCAATTCGAAGCACAATTCATTGATTTTGCCATCGTTTTCACTGACTCGCATCACGGTGCATTGTCTTTTATCCCATTCCCAAAATACAAAATACTTTGGAGCGGGTTCATCGTGTGCAGTCCACTCAGACGACTGCCGATTGGACTTCGGAGTGAAATGATGAAGCCATTTTTTATCCATTGTCACATATCGACGCAAAAACTCGGGTTTATTACGCTTGATCATGTTCAAACACTGCTCCGAATCATCAACTCGTCGTTGTTTTTGGTCAAAAGTGAGCTAGCGCGGCACCCACTTTGCATAGAGCTTTCTCATACCCAAATATTCGTGAATGATATGATGTTCAATTGATATCTTTAGAGTTTCTGCTATTTAATTCAATTTCAAATTACGGTCATTCAAAATCATTTTGTGAATTTTTTGTTGTTTTTGTTGTGAATATTTTCGTCGGTAGCAACCACTTTTGGGCGTCCACCGCGTTCACCGTCTTCGGTGCTCATTTCACCACGTCTTAACTTAGCATACCAACCCTTGATGGTTGATTTTCTTGGCCGGAGACTTTACAATTAACCTATTATAGGGACAACTAAAGACAACTAATTATTTCGTTCGTTTTTTTTATATAAAGCACAAAATCGTGAGGTATTAATAAGATATATTGAATAATTAATAATATTGTGGTATATTTACGTAAAAAAAGAAATATAAAGAAAAGCTAAATAACTGAAGTTTGTTTGTATTAGTCAGTCCCTGTTTATTACGTGATCCAAAGGAAAATATGGAAAACAATAACAAGAGATAATAATAATAATAAGATACTAATTCACTAAGCGATTAAATATTTTAAACAGATTGTCATATAAGGAGACACTTCGCAATGAATTAGCTATATTCTATAACTATATATTCTATATCATACAACATAGATTTCTCACAATGGGGAGTATAAGCTGCTTGATTTATGGGGAATAAATTAGTAATAGTTTTATAAATCAACAACCTATTAAATTTTATTTATATGCACTCATTTCTAGAGATGTAATAGAATTATTTCTTTTTTTATAAATTTTTCCTTTTTACCAACGAGGGTTTATCCGGACTGGACCTACTGCTTAATGTGGGCTTTGAACCACGATCTTCGGCCTACCGACTGACAAGTGACTAACTTAGAACTCATCCCAGAAGACATCTGGTCCTAACCCAACCTAAATACTAGCGTGAGTGGGATCATTTTCCTTGTCGGATTTTACACTCCTGCCTAGGACAATCGCAAATATTAAACAATCACAGATATAAATTTGCAACCATAACCCAGTAGGATTCGAACCAGCGACTATCGCAATACTAGGTTGATCGCCTTGTCGCCTTTACCACTGCGCTAACCAATCCGGCTGGAATTATTTTGTGAATCCGAAATTTCTTCAGTTCCTCCAGCAGGAAGGGACTTGTACCGTTTTGGTACCAGATTTGGAACAGATTTATACCATTTTCTATGAATATATAGTAAATATTATAGAAGATATTTATAATTAGTTGGTCACTTATAATAGCATCTTCAATTATTTTCAAGGTATGCTCTTATGGCAGGGAATCCAGGAAAACATGATACATATTTGCCCAGAGTTAGTAGTAGGTTAAATCAAGAGTTTGAAGAGTTATCTAGCATATATTAAGGAAAGAAAGGAAAACAGCTTCGTAAACGGTCCTTCCAAGAATGTAAGCGCTTAGTGACATATCTAAGACTAAACACCCACTCATCATTAATTAGAGAAGCCTTCCTTAATATTTTCGCACAAATCTATCATCTGTCTGTATAAAGACAGATGACACATTGTCATTTCATTTACATTTTTCATTACATTGTCTATTCGTATTTCATATTTGTTATTATGTACTTACAAGAGAACTTCCTCTACTTTTATAATTAACAATACCAAGCGGAAGACGACCCCGACCGACCCGACTGAGGTTGTCGAAGTCAGTCAAATGTGAGTCGAGTCATCTCACACTCTATACGCACTGTTGACCAGCAAGAATCAAAAACTAATAATAATTGTACTGGTAAATCACAACTTTTTGCGAAAATCGCTAGAAATGAAGCGAATAGCTTTAGAATGTAGCGAGTTCGTGCACATCAGATACAACACGAGCACGGCCAACAAAATTGAGCGATTACGCAGACGCAGTATGAAGTTTCCCGGTAGAATTCAGAGTTGTGTCAAAAATAAACATAAGAATTCTTAAATAATTACAAATACAAGCATACATTGATCACCTACTAGGAACGCCGTTACCAGATGCAGATCTTCAATTATTACAAATTTATTTTATGGACAATCGGAATATGGAAATTGATAGGCCTTGTGCTCACAATCCAACAATAAAGCGCGCTATTATCTAAGAACTACAAACGTTTTTTCATTTGAACAACGATTTACCTTAGGATAGCATTAGGATGCCGAAAACTATCGGACCAATATTATTGTATTTACTTTATACCAGTGATATCCCTAATGTGAGGAAAATAGCCACATATAATCAACAACATTGAAACAACTGTAAAAATATTACATACACCAGTGAATAATATTACTGAAGAAACTATGAAATGGCGATTAAAATGAAATGCTATAAAAATCTATCGATATAGACTTATGAGTATCTATGTATCTCAAATAGAAATAAGATGTTAACAAACAGATCGTGTTAGACAGAAGAAATTAGATTGTTTGCAAAAAGACACCTACTGAGACTGTGTGAACATAAAACTGTTTGAAAACTATGTCGTGTTTTCAACTCAAGTGTTATTTATTTTTAAAACGTCAACAAATAACGGTCACATCATGTAACTATCACTATTTTATTTCGTCCTACCTCCACCGAGCCATAATCTCCAAACTATCAATTTGTTTACCCTTACAAACAAACATTACGCCAAAGGCAAGAATCAGAAAATATGACTAATATTACAAGAAAATAAAGAAAAATATCAATTATATATCTTCATACTCAGTATGCTATACACTCTTAGACTATAGCTCATTCGCCACATTGAGAACAGAATTTAATTAGTCTAATCCACCTGTCTTGTATACTTTGTGCAAACTATAATACATATTTCTATATACCTATGTATATGTTTACTAATGTCCCTCTTTATTATGTTATATTTATATTGTTCATTTTGTTATATGTTATTTTTATTTTATAATATTATTGTCGACAAGACCACAAAAAATTATTAAGAAAATGATATAATTTTAATTGTAGAATGTCAGAATCAATATTTATCGGGGACTATATTTTTACAACAACTAATATAATTACAGATATTCAAAAAATAATTTAAAAAAACGTGTTGTTATTTGTAAAAATTCCTAATAAACAAAACACTTATTAAAATGACACATGTAAATAATATAATATGATAAAATCTCTAAGTGATATAATAAAATTTGTTATGAGTGGTCACCAGTTTAATAAACATCCACTTAAAAGTAAATAAACAGTAATCTAGATCAAGGTACATCGATAAAATCAAACTTGATACTACACAGTATTCAACACCAATAAGTAATCATTAACAGCATTAAGTGAATAAGTAATCAAAAAACTGCCATGAATATTTCGCTTCGGTGACGATGTGAATGACTCTTCTGAATTAACTAATGATTTTTTACGCTTGGTATTGTCGTAGTAAATGCAATTTTTATCTCCGAATACAACACGCTACAAAAAACTTTTCTTTTTTGCCTGAAACCGTGATATTCGTACGGTTCTAATTCACATTTTTAGTCCATTCCTATGCTAGCCATTTCAACTCCTTTTGGATCTTTCCCTTGGCATGTAAATATCTGAAATTAATTGATTCATCAAGAGATTTTTAGATGAGTTTCATCAAATAAGTCTTACAATTCATTATCTTTGAACGTTTTTGGTCCTTTAAACTAGTGGGGGCCCACAAGTTTATCGCGCAAAATCCTCCTTTTTACCAACGAGGGTTTATCTGCATTGGACCTATGGTTTAACGTGTGCTTCGAACCACGGTCCTCGGGCTTAAGCCTACCGACTGGCGAGTGCCAACTTAGAAATAATTCCAGAAGACATCGGGTCTTACCCAACCTAACGTAACTGGGATTATTTTCCTTGTCAGATTTTACACTCTTGCCTAAGAACAATCACAAATGTTAAACAATCACAAATATAAATTTACAACCATGTCCAAGCAGAATTAAAACCCGCGAGAACCATCTTGTCGCCTTTAACACTGCGCCAACCAAGCCGGCTAAATTCGATATTACATCCTTAATTTGTCATATTTCGTTGCATCCTAGTATACCTATAAACATGAGTAATAAACAGAAAAAATAGAAAACCTATCACTTCAATGAAGAATAGAAACTCGATTAATTTTTTACAATGATGAATCATAAATGTTGTTATTTAACATGCCTCGGTAGCTATTGCTAAAAAAGGTAACCTGTGGTCGTTTGTTAACTTTACATAATAAGTAGAAACATAAAGTAAGGAATCTTAAAACCCAACTAACAAATCAACAAAGCGTTTTTAAAAAGCCAAGGTAGTAATCACAAATAGTAATTATTACATCATTCAAAATAAGCTACCTCTTTTTTTCTGACGGTGAATTGTAAGGGAAATATTTTTGAAAATATCAGATTTTAAGAACAATAGAGAAATCCAAGATCTGTCTCAAAATCTGTATGGAATACGAAATCTGTAATTCGATGGATAAGTAGAAATGTAAAAGAGCAATTATAAAATGATATTAATAAATGTTTTTGTTTTTCCCTGCGTGATACAGACAACTACTTGTTTTCCTTTGTATGGTTTTTAGATCTAAAGAAAAATTGTTAGGTATAATCTGTTTGAAAGAAAGGACTACAGGTATAAACATGCCTTTAAAAACTTTCTGAATTATTTGAAAGTACCACTTCTTAAATTAGTCTCAATAATAACGGATGATGCAGCTGCAATAAGCAGCATAAATGGATTTATAGCCTTATATCAATTTTTTATTATTTTATTTTATTATTACATTGTTACTAGTCGTTTCTGGCTAACCTCCAACCATATATATATATATATATATATATATATTCTAGAAGTTTTGCATCAAGATTCATTCCGAGATATTTAGCGTTGTTGTTATATGGAATGACAGTATTATTTAATGTTGCTTGTACGGTGTGATTGTAGGTGAAATGCACATGCATAGAATTACTTTCATTAATATTTATATTCCAAGCTTGTGTTCAATTATTTATATTGTCACTTGCCTGTTGAAATTTTCGTGAGGCTTCTTCAGTATCATCAGCAAATGTAGTCATCGTAATATTCTCCATTTGTGGTATATCACAAGTGTAGAGTAGATAAAGCATTGGGCCCAGTACACTCCCTTGTGGTACACCTGCTTTAGCTTCGTTTATTGTAGAGTAAGCTTCTTCTTGTTTGACTTTAAACATTCTGGTTTTAATGTACGATTTTAATAGTTCGGTGTGTTGGGATTGTTGACATTAGGTTTTTTCTCTCTATCTTTATTTCTAGTTTAATTCTTTTTAGCAGGAGTTTTTCAAAAACCTTAGATAATACTGGCAGCAGTGATATAGGTCTATAAGATTTTATTTTGTTTGGTCCCAGGTTTTGGGATCATTATAATTTCCGCCATCTTCCAAATGTCTTGGACATGTTTTAATCTAAATATTGATCAAGTTGGTGAGTTTTATAATTCCCTTTCTTGATAGTTTTTGCAGTAATTCTCCTGTTATTAAATCATTGCCTGGTGATTTCCTGAGTTTAATGTCAGTTTTAATAACTTTGGTTAGCTATTTCGGCGTGCCTAATTCATTCATCAGCTTCTATGTCCGGCAAATTATTCAATATTAGTTTCGTTTGGTTTGAAAGTTTTTTCTAAATATTCAGCAAATGTTTCCAATGCATAGGTCTCTTAGAGGTGGACTGTGTAGATATGAGCGCTTTAGACATTTTGTGGCTTTCCAGAGTGAGTAATCAGTTTCTTTATCATCTGTTAAATTTCTGAGATAGTCATTTATGGTTTTGTTTTTAATCTCCAGTATTTTCCTTCTCAGTCTTTTAATTTTGTATTTTAATTTTCAGGTGTTTTGTTTTGTTGCCATTTTTTTCGTATTTTTCGTTTTTCAGCTACCATTTCCTTTACTTCAGTTGGGTAATTAATTCCTTTAATTGTACTCTTAATTTCTGGAGTATTATTTCAAGCAGCTTGTGCTTGAATGTCTACTACGAAGTTTTCTGCTTCAAAATTTAATTGATCAGTTTTCTTGAGGGGTACATTTGTTGAATACGTTTATTCAATTTTTCAGCAAATCCTTCCCAGTCTGTTCTCTTGTTTGTTAACGTTGGATTTCTTTCTTTTATGACTTTAATATAGTTGTTAAGGCTACAAAACAAATTCTAAATCTGTTTTTATATGTAGCTACTTTGCATATTATTTTAATTCCTTTTCTCTTTTCTTTTATTTCTTCCCATCCATCTGGAAACATGTATTCATAGCAGTTATTCCCAAAAAGGAGCTTTTTGACTACAGACCTATGAATCTATTAAGTTTCAGCTTCAAGTTTGATGAAAGAACTTTTTAAGCTTTCAACGAGTTTACGTTTATGTAAACAATATCATTCCAGATGAGCAATTCGGGTTCCACGCCAAGCATTTAACCGTTCATCAGGCCCGTCGTCTAGCTCTAAAAATCAACCGTTGTTTTAACCGACGTAAAAAACTTCGACCTAATCAAAGCCTTTGACAAAGTTTGATACAAAGACTTAGTAGCGAAATTAATTCGGTTAGGTTTAGCCGATGACTATATCTGGGTATCTGTAACAAGATATCTAATAGGATCTTATATACAAAAACGACGGCCACTCCTGTTCTAGATCGTTCTTTGTCATTGTCATCAAAAATGATGTGCTTCGACATTTTTTTTTTAAATCAGACAACAAAAGTAATTAATGTCAAGAACACAATTTGGTCTGTGTGTTCCTTGCACTAGACGCATCCATATGCACTTAATAACTCAATAATACTGAAAGGATAACCATTATTTTATGTTAAAATTATCAAAACCATCTCGCTTAAAAGTTCGCTTAGGTTATTGATCAATTTCATACACTGATACTTGTTTTTTTACTAGTAGATATCGATGAAGAAAATACATACAAGCATCGAACAATATTCAAAAAAGTCTTAAAATTTGAGATCTGCGAGCTGCACCAGAAAATCATTTCATTATTAATTTTGACATTTCAATGATTAATCATTTTCTTTTCTACAGATATTTAAAACCAATTTAAGCCACTAAAACATCGAAAAAAAAATTAATATGATATATTAAACAATTTTTTCATAAATAAACTTTATCGTAGCTACATAATTATTTCATATCGTAATATTAATTATTATTTATATATTAAGTAGCCTACAACAACGAACTATTAATAACATTTACCTTAATTAACTTATCTAAAGTTAATAAACAATTTCTAGATACATACAATTTAATTTTTGACATCGGATACTTGAGTTATCGGGCAACATATAAAATACTCGCTATTTTATAATAAATAACCGTGAATTGTATTAATTGTGTTGATGTAACAGCTAAAGAGGTAAGTATTTCATTAACACTAATAATAATTTGTAAAAATTTTCATATAATATTTATTTTTTAATCTATTTATATTAAAACTTTATATTATATATTATATCTAAATCTAAAAAATTGTATTTTCTTTATTTTACAGATACCATACTATGAAAATATTATCAATATTAGTGCTAGCATTTGCAGCATACTGCAATGCGGGAGAGTATACCAACCGTTTCTTTGAATTATATAATATCATAACAAATTCCAATAATGGTTACTACTCCCCCGATGGTGTTCCATATCACAGTGTTGAGACCATGATGGTTGAAAGTGTCGATTATGGACATCAAACAGATTCAGAAGCATTGAGGTAGGTAGAAGAAACAATTTTATCTGTTCGTATATTTAATATTTAATTATTTTATAGTTATAATATATGGCTCAAAGCCATGTATGGAGGCTTATCTGGAAATTTTACACCATTTAATGAAGCATGGAATGTTATCGAGAACTATATGATACCAGAAACCCAACCAAATGCTGATAAGTAAGTACAATCACCAAATTTATACTCATCAGTGAATTTTTGTGATCAGTGCTTATCATATCTTTAAGTCTCTATTTTACTTAATTACTCAATCAAACCACGATTCTCCGCATTAAGACTACCGACTAAAGCGTCACCAAGCCCATCTTACCAGCTGGGTACTGACGCTTATATATACTATAGTACTTCACTTGTACTTTCTATATACTATTGTAGTAGTAGATTACAGTACTTGACTGCAAGCTGCTTACTGACGTCCCTAGGATGATAGGATTAGTTCCTGATACAAAAGGGTGTAAATAGATACCTGGTGAGATATTTCAAATATATGGGTCAACAGTTACATAAAAAATAATTTCAAAATATATATATCACATCAATCACAAAAGGATTACTGTTACATTGTTTATATTACTTCAGTTTTAATAAGCTACTGAATTATTTTTTGGAATGGAAAATGCGGAATACTTGCTGATGATGATACCTTTGATTATTTTCCATTTGCTTTCTTAATTTGCTTATATTTTCTAAGCAACATTTAAATTGACACATCCTATAAAACTTTCCACTATGTTCATGATAAAGCTCTGTTTTTAGGTTTCCGTCTTATTTTGTATTATTTTTAAGTGTAAATAAGGTCTTAACTTTGAAAATATGGTATTGGAGTAAAAAATCAATATTTCACCGTAAGCAAGCTTTTCCTTTGGATTTTTAATTCTAAGTAATATATGATTGCTGAAATTTGTGAATTTAGTGAATTATGAATTTGTGAATTTAGTGATTAAGCAATGGCGATCGGTTATGGAGTACCGAAAACTGTATGAAGCGATTAGTTACAGTCATAGTAGCTTATAAGAAGCTACAATCTCCTAATACAAAAGCAAAATAGTTGTTAATACGATGTATCAGTTTTCCATCGCCAATAACGATATGAAGCAAAAAGATCTTGTCACCCAGGGAGTTATTTACACATAGAGAGATAACTGTATATTTTTCACTTTGCAGCCGTAAGCACCCAATATCATTGAAAACTATATTACAATATAATATTGTATATTCAACAAAAAAATATCTAAGGCAGATCTTCGGAAATTAAATCTTATAGTTATTCAAGACACGGTCATCTTTTCAAAAAATTTCGTTCACGAAAACTACTATGAAATGAAACATCATCGTAGCAATAAGTAACCTTTTTACATATGACATTAATTGTGGAAAAATCTAGAGATTGTTATTGGTTCATAAATGTCGTAGATTGACAAAAGAACATTTGTCGAAAGAGGAATTAAAACACTTTTATTTAAAAATTGAACATCATTTGTTTATTGGAAACATAATTACTAATCAGTTTTAAAAACCATAGGTTTCTACGTTTAAAATATTTATGAATTTACGTTTAAAATATTAACTCAATGTGATGAAAATTTAATAAGTTCTATACGCTCACTTCAAAACTTGAAACTGAAAACATCAAAATACAGTCTTGCCAATAGTTTACGTCTACTTTACAATGCTAATGCTTCCAAGTACATATTTTGCTTCCTAGTCTCTGTTCTAAGTATTTGTAATCTGTACTTTAACTTTCCAGTAATGCGATATAATATAATAGAACGCTTTTCTCTCTCTTGTATCTTATATGTATAGCAATTATAGCGATGTTAGCAATTCTAAAGACACTATTATCACTCTGCGATATCGAGTCAACTCTAATGATCTAAAGGTATTCTATTCAAATTTCAGTGGTTTCATTACCGTTCGGACTAAATTCTTAGAGGCGAAGAAGGAGACATATTCCTTCGTTAGATCTTTATAAGTGTTTTGAAGCATTGAACACTTCCATACAGATATTAATGTATTTGCAATTTGTAAAATAATACAATTTTGAAGCTTTTGTGTTTACTGAAGTATTTTTTATGGATTCAGTATATCCACTATGTTATTTATTAAATTAAATAATGTAAGCGAAACCTTCCTGCAAAAGGTATTTTGTTGTTTATGTTTATTACAGCATACCATTGAAGCACTAGTATAAGGTAACTATAAAGATATTTTATTATCGACTATCGCTGAAAAGGAGAAATGGAGAGATTTCTTATTTCTGTTTAGGAATTATGATTATATCTTTATGACTTTTAAATATTCGATTTTTTTGTTTGCGATACATTAAGTTTAATCAAGCGAAGCTTCGTTCTGAGGGCAACATATGTTGCCTGATGTGTTCATTAGTAACATTAATAGAAAAATTGATATCGATAACATCGTACTGGTAGTTCGTACCATATACATGAATATGATCAAGACGCAATGGTATTTGTGCGTGCATTCGATCGAACAAATATGTTCCTAACATTTACTTGTAAGTTCAACGATGAAAAAGCTGAATTATTCGCCGAACATTTAGCTAACGAAATCCAACCGAATGATATAGAATATACAGTAGATATAAATATTGTTTATCAGCCCGATGTAGCTATAAATCTGATTTCTCCAACGGAAGTTGTCTCAGAAATAGACGACAACCTCAAACCTAAAAAGGCTCCTCGAAGTGATGATATTTCACCCGGATTAATAAAAGAGTTGCCACGAAAAGCAATAATCATGTTGACAATAATCATGAATCATGATATTGAATGCCTGTTTGGGACGGAACGATGTTCCGGAATGTTTTAATATCCCTCGAATAATTATGCTTAAAATACTCGACTAACCGGCTGAGGAAATTGGATCTTACCAGGTCTATTTCGCTGCTACCTACGATATCAAAATTATCTGAGAAACTGCTATTAAAACGTATTGCAGCTTTTGAGATGCGGGAGAAAAAACAGGGTTGTAAATTCTCTCTACTTTGAATAAATTAATTCCTAAAGACGAGTTGTTTAATAATTGAAATATATATATATATATATATATATATATATATATATATATATATATATATATATATATATTAGCGTTGGGAACTATCGACTGAAAATAGTCGAAACAGTCGATAGTCAAAAAAATAACGACTGAAAATAGTAATTATTTTCAATCAACTTGTCTGTATAAAATGTGAGAGCTAAAAAAAGGGGTAAAGGACGGAGGTAAATGCTTGGAGCAGTTAATTTTAAATGTCTTTATATACTCCAATGGTAGTATAAGCGAGACAGAGATGTATATATATATATATATTCATTCATGTGATAACTTTAAAAGAAAAGGAATAAAAATTACTAATTTCTATTACCATGTAATAAATAATATAATATTAAAGGAAGTAGGATTACTTTTATACTGAATGTTCTGTGGATGTGTAAAAAGGAATGGAATAATAACACCACAAATGTTTTATCGTGTTTTAATACATTAATTGCTATTTTTAAATAACATAGCATAATAAATTTAAATATTACATACAACTTAACTAAAACCTAAAAACCTAAGATTTTTAATAACCATAAGTACTAAATAAAATGTAAACGTATACCTAACCATTGAAAAATCTAATCCATGATGAACCTAAAAATGATGTACAAAAACTATAGACCCTTTTTAAATAAAAGTTTTATTTATTTTTGAACTGAAATATTTTTAAATTACTGTGAATATTATCATGTTCAACTTTTCTCCCGTGAGGCGATTTCTTCGATCGTTAATTATTTGCCCCAGATTTTGAAAAAACTCGTTCCCAGGGGGCAAATGTTGCGGGTATAGAGGAATATTTTACGTGTAACTGATATAATTCAGGTAGTTTCATTTTATAGCTTTGCCAAAAATTCAATGGGTTTCCTAAACGCCCAATAAATGGAATTTCTAAATACTGGTAAATCTGTAAAGTTGCTGCAGTACTTAGAGTAATTACTTTCATTCTAGCCATTTTTTTTTATCAAAATATTTCGAGATTTCAATACATTCCTGGTCAGTAGTTTTGTCTTGAATTTCGAGTTGTGGAACTATATTTGTATTTTTTGAAATTAGAATGGAAGATATCTCTTTTGTGATAACTCTTTGTATCGCCTCGTGCATTTTTACATCTAGGATCTAAAAATGTGCATTTCCCACATATCGTATTCATTTCTAAAATTGAAAGTCTTTTATTGATGACATCTAATAGACAATTTTGTCATTTTTTCCCCATTCACCTGTTAAAAACCTAGATTTGATGGAATGTTGCAGTCCTCTTATTAACCGTATAATTAAAGACATCGTTGAGATATCTTTTACCCGATAACTCGATAGTCATTATTTCAATGGGCTTTAAAAGTTGAACACATTCTGTTAAGTTAGTCCATTCGTTAACAGATAAAACCTGTGGTGCTCTTCTTATTCAGATCGTATTCACGCACTTTCTAAGAACTGGTCTGGGCTTGGTTATTATAGACAACAAGACAAGACAAGAATTCTACCGGTTGCCCTTGTTTGGATGCAGTCAACATTATTCTATTCAATTCTTCTAATCATACTGCTCTCAATTCTTTTAACAATATTAGTTCAATACTATCTTCATGCTTAATATTTTTAAAAATTCTTATTTCAATATTTCCTTTAATTAATGTTCATTTCAATTATTTCTTCAATCAAATGATATCAATTCTTTCTCCAACCAATTCAACTCAATATTTTCTTCAATCAATTAAACTCAATACTTTCTTCAATCAATTCAACTCAATACCTTCTTCAATCAATTCAATATCTGCTTCAATTATTTCAATACTCTCTTCTTCTCCATTCTCAACTACATTCTCTCAACAATATTTTCTTCTTCTCATTTCAACTCGTTCCCTCGTTGTCGATGTAAAAACCCTCGGGTTCTTGGTGGTGGTTGGCTGAGAATATCGGGGTGGGAGAGGCTCTTCCAACTAGTAACTTCTCACGCTGATAAAACATGTGCATTTTGGACTCTTAAGGAATTCCTGAAAATTCCACGATTTCGGGTCTTATTGATATTTATAGTTATAAGCGCCATAAGGAATCCTGTACCAGGTCTAACTTCTGATACGTTTCGTCTAGCCTCGGTACGTGAATTATCCAAAACACTGTTAACCAAAACACTCAACAACAAACTGATGGGATTCCTGTTTGTTGAACACGTATGTTCTCTTTACTCGGTACCTTTTTTGATTGGCTAATTTCACTAGACTAAATTAGACCCTTTAACTATACAAGCGAAAGAATTCTACAATTTACGTAAACTTAAATTTGCACGATTGCCCCAAATATAATTATATAAATTTGCATGGCAACAACACCTTTTATAGAAATACCAGTTTTTCACTTTGGATCTCGAAATCATCACTCACCAATCGATCAAGTGCACAGAGTAACAGCGGTTGTTGAAAACATATTCGAAGAAAAGAAATACTGCCCTGAAATATACCTGGGCGTCTCGCCAGTTTTTTTAATAATTTTCTGTAATTCCAGGTATAATCCTCAAAATCCTGGTGAACAAAGTGGAACTACCGTCGGAATCGACCCCATTTATAATGAATTAAAATCATCTTATGGGCAAGATAAACTGTATGTTATGCATTGGTTATCTGATGTAGACAATATCTACGGTTTTGGCAATATACAGGTTAATGAAGTCATATCAATCTTTGATTAATTTGACTAACAATATTTTATTTAGGGTGGATGTGAGGAAGGACCATCCGCCAATGGACCATCATTTGTAAATAATGGAGCCGGTTCTCTTTGGCAGGGTATAACTTATCCAACATGTGACACATTTAAATATGGCGGTCAATACGGATTCTCGGTAAATTAATAACTACATGTATAAATTTAAAGCACCATGTAAACATATCAAATCTTATTTGAAAATCTAAAAATAATATTACACTTTGGACTACTTTTTCACGCAAATAATATTTACACAACTTTTACTAGTTATTTAAGTTTGAAATCATTAACATTCCACTACAAAAACATACTTCACTCCAAATCACAACATGTTCAATTCTATTGATTCATAATATGCACTAATCACAGTATAAGTGGAATTCATTTACACATATAACATGTCAATTGAAAAGTCCCCAGCCTACCATAGTAAAACACATTTTTTTGTCAAAATTAGTTTTTTTTCTTCAATATAATTCCCTTTAAGGGTGATACACTGATTATAGCGACCCTCCAACTTTTCAATACCATTTTTGTAGTACGATTTGTCTTTCCTAAAAAATAGGCCTCAGTTTCGGTAATCACCTCTTCATTCAACGAAAATGTCTTCCCAGTGAGCATTCTTTTGAGATCTGAGAACAGGAAATAGTCGCTGGCGGCCAGATCTGGAGAAAACGATGGATGAAGAAGCAATTCGAAGCCCAATTCATGGATTTTTGCCATAGTTTTCACTGACTTGTGACACGGTGCATTGTCTTGATGAAGCAGCACTTTCTCTTTCTTCAAATGCGGCCGTTTTTCGGCGATTTCATTCTTCGAACGGTCCAATAACGCTATGCAATAGTCGCTGTTGGCGGTCCTTGCTTTTTCAAGATAGTTATTGAAAATTATTCCATGCGCATCCAATACAGACGCCATAACCTTGCCAGCCGACTGTTGCGTTTTCCCACGCTTTGGAGCGGGTTTATCGTGTACAGTCCACTCGAATGAATGTCGATTGAACTTCGGATTGAAATGATAGAGCCATGCTTCATCCATTATCACATATCGACGCAAACACTCGTGCTTATTACGGTTGATCATCTTCAAATCTTCATACACTGCTCCGAATCATCAACTCGACGTTGTTTTGGTAAAAGTGAACTCACGCGGCACCCACTTTGCACAGAGCTTTCTCATACCCAAATATTCGTGAATGACTTTAGAGTGTCTGCTATTTTATTCAATTTTAATTTACGATCATTCAAAATCATTTTATGGGTTTTTTTAATGTTTTCGTCGGTAACAACCTCTTTTGGGCGTCCTCTTTGTTCACTGTCTTCGGTGCTCATTTCACCACGTCTAAACTAAGCAATACCAAACTATCAATCCTTGATGGTTGATTTTCCTGGAGCAGTGTCCGGAAACTCGGCATCAAGCCAAGTTTTTGCTTCAACTGTATTTTTCCCTTCAAAAAGCAATATTTTATGAACACGTGAAATTCCTTTTCATCCATTTTTTTCACAATAACAAAAGTTGTTCTAGTAGCGCCATCTATGTGTCAGGCCAGAGACTTATTACTACATTTATTAATGTATTAATTAATTAATTATAATTATATTACTTACAATTGACTTATTACTATGTATATTGATTATATATAGCAAAAATTACTTTATTTTTCGGTATAATGACTTCAATTTTAAGTTTTTTCAATTATGACACAAGTCAGAACGAATTATATCTGGCGAATAAGTTAGGTTCTTTAAATCACTGATTATTACTAATTTTTCCTTTGACTAGGATCTCTTTTTAAAGAAATTCGCTCAAAAATACTACACTTATTAAAATATCTAATTGTAATTCTACTGTTGATGAATATGTTTTCCACATACTTATTGAACAACTTATTTCCAGCCTGGTTACTGGCGTTACCATGATAATTTTTCTTTTAGGATTTTACACTTTTGTCTTGTTTTATTTTTGGCTTCAATAGTATTTATCCCAATTAAAAAAACGTGTAGTAGGTTTACTATATTTCTGACCTTGGCAGCACCACATTAGATAGACAAAATAATATGAACACCTGACATACACAATATTTACTTTTTATTAAGGCGTTGAACCATAATTTGCTTTTAAAACAGCAACAATTCTTCGTAGAATAGATTCGTAGAGCATCTGAATAGTTTCCAATGGAAAATTGCTGAAATCTACTTATCACTCTCTGTTCTGAAACTCCCCATAACAAATCAATTATGTTGATATCTGGCGATTGTACTCACCAGGGAAGATAATACAAACTTTAACATAGAGGATATCGATATATTCATTCACAGTAATCCGGCCAGTGCTTTAAATGAATAGATGACTACCACGATGTTACAGCTCAAATAATAACGGAACCCCCTCCTCTTCAGTAGGGAATGAGCAGTCTGGACCGTAAGCTAAACCCAAAACTTTATAGGAAATCACCTAAAAGATTCTTCCAGTCATGAAGATTGCAGGTTTTATGATTTTTTTTGTTCTGGCCTAAAACCAGGCTTTAGAATGCATGACGCATACCTGGTCGCGGAGACTTGCCCTGGAGTCCCAAGTTAGAGCGGGTTATGTGGGACTGCCTCTAGGCTTACCAATACACTAAACTGAAACCGCCTCACAGCTGACCCCAGTGGGTCGCTACTACTATTGCATTAAATTTGGGGATATGGCACCCGCTGATCGGTCAGCCGTTATTGGGCACGAGGACCCAGCGAAATAACAGATAGTGAAATTAACTATTGATTCGCAAACTTGAGTCAATACACGACTGGATACTGTCGTATGGAGACAAAAGTTATGACTGCACGATGGAAGAGGTCGTTTCAGACTGGAAAAGAGGAAGTTAGAGGTGACGCGGTGCTAAGCTTCTAGCATGTCGACCAGCTCGCGAACAAGTGCGTTTTCACTTAAAGAACTTGAGCTGGGTTGTTGTTTGTGGAATGATTGAGATATGAAGTACTTGACTTCTGGAGTATTAGTATCCCTGAATTTGATTATTTCTGACAAGCCATGGAGCATTTAAGATTCGCTTGAGGAGCTTATTCTGGAAAACTTGAAGCTTTTGTTTCACCTGATTGGATGTAAGAAACTTTAAGTAGACATTAGATCCATAGAGGAGTACGGACCAAATTAACATCTTGTAAAATAAGCATTTGATGGAGATGGGAGGTCTGCTAGAAAGGCAGATCAGAGAAGATAGCAGGTTAGTTAGAAGAAGATTGCTATCACCGAACCTTTCTGGATTTGGAAATGCCAACCGAACCGTTGGTCGAAGTGGAAACCTAGGTACGTGACGTTATCCAGCCATGAAATCGTTGTGCGTAACGCTTCTTATGGAAAATGATTACCTGAGTTTTCCGGGGGTTGATTTGCAACCTCCAGAATTTGAATAAGAAGCTAATTATTCTCCATCACAAGTAAACGATCAAACATCGTCTCGAATAACATGATTTTTGACCAGCTAACATATCGAATTAATGTGTCATCTACCGTACAGCTCCCAGTGACTTTTTATTCCTACACGTTTCTGCAAAATGAATTACGTGGTCAATTAATGCTTCTAAACTGCGCGTTTTGGAAATTATCTCCATCAGAGTGAAAAAAGTGAACATTGATCGTCACATAGAATATTTTGAGAACCAATAAATACAATTCAGTTATTATTTATTATTAATATTTTACTTTCATTAATAGGCCATAAATATAAATAGTAATATTAAAGATAATAAAACAAGATACTAATAATAATTTATGTTTTATTATTTATAACTCCTACAACATTTTGATGTTATTTAACTACCTGGAAACTTAATCAAATCAACCTTTCGAAAACTGAAACGATTTTTAGGTACATTTTTACTTCTAGAGTGATTTAAACCAACTAGGTTAGTTTCATTCATTTAAACTACTGAACTTCATATAATGTAATATAATTCTATGAATATTTTATGAATACTTTATTTTATCAATATTTTATGAGTATTTTATGAATATTTTATGAATATTTTATGAATAATTTATGAATAGTTTATGAATATTTTATGAATATTTTATGAATATTTTATGAATATTTTATGAATATTTTATGAATATTTCATGAATATTTTATGAATTATATCAACATAATATTGTTTTACAGTGGTACAACACCATTCCAAATTGGCAATATAGCGCAGCTCCAGATGCTGACGCCAGAGCCATAGAGGGCGCGTTCTGGGCATCGCAGTGGGCCGATCAAAATGGACAAAAGTGGCAAATTCAATCGACCTTGTCAAAGGCATCAAAGCTTGGAGATTATTTACGATACACTTTCTTCGATAAGCATTTTAAAAGGGTAATTATTCCTTTATAGTTACATAATCATATTACAGTTAATTTGATACTGGCAAATCAATATAAACGACGACAAATAATAATTGTCTTAATAAAATCAGCTGTCATTTCAAGGTGGGAGACTGTATAGGACCCTCTACGTGCCCAGCAGGAACTGGAAAGGAGAGCGCTCATTACCTGATTTCATGGTATATCGGATGGGGAGGTGCAGTCAACACGCAAGGCGGTTACAGTTGGAAGATGTGCAGCAGTGAAGCTCATATCGGTTATCAGAATCCCGTCACGGCTTACGCGTTAATAAACGATGAAAGCTTGAAGTATGTACTATCGAATTATTTAAATATTAGGTGCTTGCATGTATTTACTTTAACTAATTAATTACATTTTAATTAGTTGAGAGTTGAGTTGAGTTGAGTTAATTGCATCCTCAACATTCATTGCCTTAGTTATTTTGATTCAAGAAACCTACTAGCCAAGCCTAACAGGTCAATTTAAAAGTCTCCGGCCTACCATAGTAAAACACATTTTTTTGGCAAAATTAGTTTTTTCTATTCAAGATAATTTCCTTCAAGGGTGAACCACAGATTATAGCGACCCTCCAACTTTTCGATACCATTTTTGTAGTACGATTTGTCCTTTGCTTCAAAATAGGCCTCAGTTTCGTCGATCAACTTTTCATTCGACGAAAATTTCTTCACAGCGAGCATTCTTTTGAGATCTGAGAACAGGAAATAGTCGCTGGGGGCAGAAAATACGGTTGATGAGGAAGCAATTCGAAGCCCAATTTATGGATTTTTGCCATCGCGTACTGACTTGTGACATGGTGTTGGTGAAGCAGCACTTTCTTTTTCTTCAGATGCGGCCGTTTTTCGGCGATTTCGTCCTTCCGATAACGCTGTATAATAGTCGCTATTGATGATTCCCCTTCCTTCAAGGTAGTTAATGAAAATTATTCCAAACGCATCCCAAAATATAGACGCCATAACCTTGCCAGCCGACTGTTGCGTTTTCCCACGCTTTGGAACGGGTTCATAATATGCAGTCGCGTGGACTTCGGAGTGAAATGATGAAGCCATGTTTCATCCATTGTCACATATCCACGCAAAACTCAGGTTTTTTACGCTTTATCATTTTCAAACACTGCTTCGAATCATCACCTCGTCGTTGTTTTTGGTCAAAAGTGAGCTCGCGCGGCACCCTCTTTGCACAGGGCTTTCTCATACCCAAATATTCGTGAATAATATGATGTACACGTTCAGTTGATATCTTTACAGTATCTGCTATTTCATTTAGTTTCAATTTATGGTCATTCAAAATCATTTTGTGGATATTTTTAATGTTTTCGTCGGTAACAACCTCTTTTGGACATCCGCTGCGGTCACCGTCTTCGGTGCTCATTTCACCACGTCTAAATTTAGCATACCAATACTTGATGGTTGATTTTCCAGGGGTAGTGTCCGAAATCTCGGCATCAAGCTAAGTTTTTGCTTCAATTTTATATTTCCCTTTTCAAAAAGCAATATTTTATCAACACTCGAAATTCCTTTTTATCCATTTTCTTCACAATAACAAAAGTTGCTCCACTCAAATTGATATAATTTACAAACTAACGATCCGAAAGCTATAAAACTTATACACTCATCTTTTGAGGGTTAGGGCTAACTGAATAAAAAACGTATGTAACTTTTCAATTGACCTCTTACTAATATTAAGAGACTCATGGAGATGCTACACCGTCATATTGTCGGCTTTATATTCAATAATTTAAAACTTGTAATTTTGATGTCAATGGCAAAAAAGCGGTCTGAGAAGACAAAAAAGTTAATGGATTGCAAAACGAAAACTCAAAGAACTTTCAGATAATTTTCAATTGATGAATTGACTCTTTCCAAATGTCTACATACAATAGGAAAAATCCAAAGTGAGGAATGTAGCTACCACATGAACTAACTGAAAATACCATATCAAACCGCGATTTCTAAGGTTTTTTAATATCAATCCCAATGGCAAAAAGTCAGGGATTAACGTAGGAGAACCATCATCGACCTTGAGTGAAATATTGCTCTCGACGTCAATTAAATAACTTATAGCGCGTGAAAAAAGATCCAAAAGGCATAAGGCAGTCATGTTCTTACATGACAGGCAATCTCGCGACACGTCGCAAGAGTTGTGAAAGATATACTGTTGCAGTTCGAATTTGAAGTTCTGCAGCCGTTAAAATACGAGACATGTGCCTTCTGATGACTACTTGTTTACAACAATACAGCATGGCTTAGCTAGCACACGATTTCGAAATGCTGAAGAAGAGCAAAATTCATTGATGATCAGATAGCTACTAAACCAACATCTTTTTTTCGAAACGATAACGCCATGTTACCAAAAAGAGTGCAAATATGGGGGTACACTACCAAACCAATAAGTATTCCAACGCACCTAAAACAAAGTTCTACGATTAATTACGTTACGTAAGCAACGAAGAGCTGCACGATGACCTCGAAATCAAATGAATACACGAATTGATCCAAGATTTCGCCTTAAAACATGAAATAATGTTACTAAATCATAGCAACCTGGAAGCAACACAGATACTGGACAACACACAGGAAATCAGAAGATCGAAGCGAACCAAACCACACAAACTTGTTTAGTATATAAGTCTATTTTTAGCATTAGCTTAAGTGGATTAGTTTTGTTTTAATTTGGATTTGTTTAATTTAATTTTAATTTGGGAAATATATACTGATATATTAACAGAGCAACAACAGAATAGTAGTAATAAATTAATTTGTAAATTAAGATTGTACTAAGCTTATCGAATGTAAGATATTATTAATTAAAAAATCCAAAAATATGGGAATTACTTGTTAAATTGAAGAACAGACCCGAATACATTCAGGCACCCAACATAGAGAAAACGTATATATACTAAAAAATATATCGTAATATCGCAGTTCGTCGTTCGTATCGCTAAAAGTCTAACATATTTTGCATTTTTATAGACCCAAAGGAGCTTCAGCTATTGAAGACTGGACGAATTCGTTATCTCGTCAGTTAGAATTATACCAGTGGACTCAGACTTCAGAGGGACCACTTGCCGGAGGTGTAACCAACTCATGGAATTCTAATTATGAAGAACCACCTTCTGATGTTAAAGTATATTACATGTTTGATAGCTTGATGATAAATTGATGTTAGTAAGTATTTTTTGATTACAGTCAAATACTTTCCATGGCATGTATTATATACCGCAACCTGGATATGATGGCTCCAGCAACTGGTTTGGAATGCAATCATGGACAGTTGATAGATTAGCTCAATATTACTATCTTACTGGTAAAACCCAAAGAAATAAGACAGTATTGTGTAATGCATTTATCAAATTTTAGGTGATAACACTGCCAAAACAGTTCTGGATAAATGGTGTAGCTGGGTGATAAGCCAAACTAAAATCGAAGGAAATTGGTATAGCATACCGACTTCTCTTACTTGGTCAGGAAATGTACCTAATGCTCACGCTACAGTATCTGGATCAGGGGAAATGGTACTATCAATATTATTGTTTAAATGTTATTTTCAACAACGGTTTCCATTTATTTAAACAATTACTCATAAACAATAGATAAAATTTATATCATGGTTTTGCTTGAATATGTATTTATTCACGAGTCATCAAGTAACAATTGGGAGACGATTTCGATTTCGGTATTTTAAAAAAATATCGATATATCGATATATCGGAAAAAAAAATATCGATATATCGGAAAAAAAAATATCGATATTTTTTTAAGAAAATATATTAATATTTTTAATAAACATTTAAAAACAAGTACCAAAATACACCAAACCTAAAAAAGTTCAGTTCCTTCAGTTCCAATTTAATAGGTTTGTTAAAAATAATTAAATGGTTTTTTATAATGTTTAAGAAATATATTTAATTTTTTTGAAAAAATATCGAAAACTATCGACTAACAAAAATATCGATATATCGGTCAAAAATATCAATATCTTTTTGAAAAATAATATATTGTCTTTATATCGAATTTTTTGCAACAACCAGATCGATATTTTTAAGAAAAAAATGGAAATATTGATATACCGGTCCTATATATGGTTTTTGTCTAAACATTTTAAAAATTAGGCATATTCTTAATAAACATTTGAAATAAGTACCAAAATTAAATAATAATTTTAAAAGTTTATTAAAACTAATTAAAGGGTTTTTAAAAATACCTTTATTTTTTTTGAAAAAATATGGAAAAATCTCGTCTGACAAAAATATCCACATATCGATATATTAGTCAACAAATCTAATACTAAATATAATAGATAGTAATAAAATTATATTTATAACATATATAACAATCTAGAAATTATATGGAGTTATATTCAATTTTAGGTTGGACTCGCCAGCTCTATTGCAAGAACTCTCACTTATTACGCTGCAAAATCAGGTAATGCACAAGCTAAACAAACAGCGAAAAGTCTCTTAGATGCCGTATGGAATATGAACAGAGATTCAATAGGATTTTCAGTTACCAGTACTTTGACTTCATTCAGTGGATTCAAAACACAGGTTACAAAACAATTTTTTCATGTACGCGTGGTTTTAATTTATGCATATTAATGTGTAGGTATATATTCCCGTATCTGGATGGACTGGCACATATCCAAACGGTGATGTCATTACCCCAAGCTCAACATTTTTGGACATCAGATCTTGGTATAAAAAGGACCCCAATTGGTATCAACTTGAACAATACCTCAATGGCGGATCAGCACCTCAAATTAATTATCATCGATTCTGGGAACATGCGGACTTTGCATTGGCTCTTGGAGCCTATGGAATGTTGTTTAACGAATAAAATATAAAAAAGCATTAATAAAACTTGCACTTTTATTTTATTCCGTAGTTCTGCTCAAACCACGGCGGAGTGCAGACGTACCTTTCAGAACCCACTGTTTTAAAAAAAAAACATCTGTTTTACTGTTGGTGTGATAAAAGTGCCGGTCGTTTTTATTTCTTTTGGCCTGGAACCGGGTTACCTGTTACGAATACCTGGTCGGGAAGACCCGCAAGAGTAAGCGAGTTGGACTGGTTATATGAGGCTACCCACTAAACCCCACCCTTATCAGCTGATCCAATGACCCTAACTGATAACTGATTCTTACTGTTAGTAAGGAAAGTGCCCGTAACCGGTAACACCGTTAAGAGGCACAAGGGCCAGGCAAGGACGTGGCGTCGTTATAACACTACGCAGCTTGTGGTACATGAGTTAATCGCTCGCCGGAGAAGGTCGAGACAATTAGGAGTTAGAGCACGACGGGGTGGTGTCGGCTGTGATAGAATAAGGCTACGAAGAGACGAATGAGTTATTGGTCTAAAATATCGGCCAGCTCGGTAACACATCTATTGTTCGAGAGACGAAGAGTGGAGAAATATCTCGAGTAAACCTCGGAAATAAAATCGTGAACTTAGAGGACATCTATTTCTCTATGAATTTGATTGTTCCTGACGAACCATGGGGCATTGATAATTATCCTGAGAATTTTGTTTTGAAACACTTGGAGACGTTCCACCTGGGTAGGTGAGACGTATTTTAGATAGATACTGGAGCCGTATAGAACGACTGATCGAACCAGCATCTTGTACAGGAGAGATTTTATAGATAGAGGAAGCCTGCTGGCTCTGTTGATAAGCGGGAACAGCAAATTAACATTACCTTGACCTTTATGGAGGGACTTTTGAATGTGAGAATTCCACCTAAATTTGCGATCGAAGACAAGACCGAGATAGGTGGCTTCTTCTGACCATGAGATTTCGGCGTTCTCGATTTTAAGACGCGAAATGCTCGGTGCAAAACGCTTCTTGTGGAAGAAGATGGCCTGTGTTTTCTCTGGGTTGACCTGCAACCTCCAGAAATGTAACCACTGAACCGTCTCATCGAGTTGTTTTTGGAGTCTGCTTCGGATGTGCGGTGCTACTCTTGAAGAAGCAAAGTAAGCAGTGTCGTCTGCGTAAAAAGCAGCCTCAACTTGTGGTCTCCTAGGGATATCTGAAAGAAACATATTAAATAGAGCGGGTGCCAGTGGGGAGCCTTGTGGAACTCCTGCGTCGATGGTTTTCCGGCTAGAGAGAATATCTTTAATCTTGACTTGGAACGATCGTCCTGACAGAAATGATTTGATAAAAGCTGTTAGGTCATCAGGTAGACCTAATCGGATGAATTTCGCCACTAAACCTTCGTGCCAAACCTTGTCAAAGACTTTGGTTAGGTCCAAGAAGACCGCTCCAAGTCTTTCACGTCGGTTAAAAGCACAGTTGATTTTTGCGTATGCGTTATTATGCGTTGATTTTGAGTATGTTTAGAGCGGAACCCGAATTGCTCATCTGGAATGATATTGTTTGTCTTCGTGGAATCATTAAGAGCACAAACAATTGCTCTTTCAGCAAGTTTGGAAATGGAACTTAGTAGGCTGATAGGTCTGTAGTCAGAAGGTGATGACTTAGCTCCTTTTTGGGGATAACTGCGATGAATGCATGTTTCCATGTGGATGGAAAGTGTTGCAGCCTCAGGATGGCGTTGATGATATTACTTAGTTCGGCGAGCTGCTTGTAGGGAAGATCTTTTAGTTGAGCTATCGAAATATTATCGAAACCCGGGGCCTTCTTATTCCGAATCTTGCTGATCATTTGAGTGAGTATTTTAGGAGTGACTAGATGGTTTAAAAGATAACTCGGAGGCACTTGCGAACGAACGGAGTTGGAATTCCTAATGATTTCGTCGTTCTCAGCAGCGTTTATATTTGTAGCAAGAGGGAGGCGTTCCATTTGGGCCTCATAGGTTTTAGCGAGGAGCTCGGCCTTTTCGTGGTCGGTGACTGCAAAAGTTCCTGTCTCCGCTGACTTTAGGGGGGTATGACGATTTGCGCCTTCCCCACGAGGCTTTTAGAGAGTCGCCAGAAAGTTGCGGGGCCATCCAGCTTTTGGTCCGCTAGAAATGAATTCCATTTCTCGGATTGCCAGGCTTTAATGGATTCCTTCACTTCTCGTGTTACTCTGTTAGCCTCCCTTTGTCTGCCGAGTTGAGGGTGGCACGAGCTCTACGATAGAGACGATTTTTGAGTCGGATCTGTGACTTGATGCCTTCAGGAACTGGCTCACTTTGAGAGTTTGAATAAGATGGACTTCGAATGATGAATTGTGATAGGCGGACTGGATGTCTCGTGTTAGCTTCGACACGGCACGCTCGAGTTGATCAGGTCGATCAGTCTTCTGGATTGGACCGGACTCCAAGAAAATTTCCTGATATCTCTTCCAGCCGGTTTTCTTTCTGGCTTTGAAGCGAGGAATTTCGATTGCACAACAATCCCCGAGAGTTAATATAATCGGACGATGGTCCGAATGTAACTCGTCGAGAACTTGTACATCAGAAGGACGATTGATGTTCTGGAGAATGAAAAAATCCAGAATGCATGGACTGCCCCGTTGTCCAATAGCGGGGTGATAGGTAGGCTCATCCGGCAGGGCGAGACCAAGCTCTAAGTTTGCACTCAGTGCTGCGATGTCGTTGCCTGTTCGATTTGCGCGCTCGCAATCCCACATGGGATGATGAGCGTTGAAGTCTCCACCGATTATTTTTGAGGTTGGGCCGTCAAAGAGCGTTTTGAAGGCAGACGAGTCATGTGTGGAGCATTTCCTGTACAGAGAGGTGATCACGAGAGAGTTTCCACCTGGATAGAGGTGGACTCGATATTTGGTGATGATACAATTGAAGGGAGAAGGTTGTGTTTAATTCCTTTTTTGACTAGGATAGCAGTTCCGCCACCGCGAGTTGGGATACGGTCATTCCTGTAAACCGTGTAGTTTAGAAGGGAAAAACGATGAGAGGGTTTTAGGAGAGTCTCCTGGATAAGTGCTATATCGATGCCTGAAGACGAAAGAACGAGTTTCAGCTCCACTTTTTTGTCGCGTAAGCTGTTGGCATTCCACATGATTTTAAGCACTTTGGAAGCAGCCATTTTGCCGAGTAAACAACTGCTGAAAGCTAGATGGAAATGGAGGTTGCCGCTTAGGCGGCTACATTGGGAAATAATTGTTGGGATTGAATGAACTTCAGGATGCTGAGCATTTGCTGCAGTATGAAGGTAGTTGGAAGACCCGCTGGCAGTGCAGAAGGCTGCATTGGGGCAGGGGCTGGGATATTGGCGGGAGCCGCCTGGTTGGAGGAGGCCAGCTTTTGAGCTAACCTCCTTCCTCCCTGGTTGGTCCACGCAGAGTTTGTATTCCCGGAGGCTTGTCTGGAATGGGTTGGTCTAAGATTCCTGGGAGCAGGTCGACAGCTGCAGCCTGTGTAATTGGCTGTGTGTGGGTCTCCACAATTGCTGCATTTAGGTGGCTCATCGCGTACCTTGGTGCACAAACGGGTTTCATGGTGTCCGGCGCATTTGACACACCGGGGAGGCGCTCTACAACGAGAGCTGGAATGGCCAAACAGCTGACAGTTGTAGCACTGCACAGGCTGGCCGTTGCCTCGCTGGAGTTCGATTTTCACGATTGACAGGCCTATTTTGGTGAGATTAATGATGTTCCTTTCTTCGTTAGGAACAACGACCTGGATTATGGGAAGGCCTGATTTAAGTTTCCACCTTTGAAGAGATTTTGGGTTGAAACCTTGCGAAATAAGGTGTTCTTTGGCTTCGTCAACCGTTACAATCGTTGGGATGTTGCGGATGATGACTCGTATTGCCCTTTCAGAAGGAGGGCAGAAGGAGTGAAATGCATATTTCTGGTCTTCAAGAAACTTGGTCAGTTTGCGGAAGTCGTTCGAAGTTGGTACAAATAAGCGAGTTCCGTCCTTTCGGCTTAAAGTTGCAGTAATTTCTATTGAATTATCTTTCGCAATTCGAAGGATTTCTGAGTATTTTTTCGTGTCACGAAGAACGATGGGTGGGATTTTTTCCTTTTTTGGAGCGGTGGTTGGATTTGGGTTCGCCGAAAGAGTTGGCATAGGTAGTGAGGTTGGAAATTGTGAGAGAATTCCCGAAGTTTTTGGAACTGTGGTAGCTTGAGGAGAAGTGTTTAGTGAATTAATAGCCTGGCTACTTACCTGAATAGGCTGGGTCGTCTTGACGGCCGCTGGTTTGGGCGTTGGCTGGGTAACTGTCTTAGTTAGCGGCTTGGTGGAAGCTGATCTGACGGCATTTCTGGAGGTTGATGGTTGCGAGTTGGCCTTGGCTCTCTGCTGGATGGGTTGGGTAGACGGCTTGGTTGCAGTTCCATGTCTAGCCTTATCGACGGCCTTCGACAGCTGACTTGGTTGTGGTGGTGTGATGGGGCCCCTCTTCCTCTTTCCCACCACGGTGAATCCATCATCCGGATCTTCATTTTCTAGCGGTTGAGATGTGATTTCATTTGGCGTCTCTTGAGGTTGATGTACTATCTGCGCCGGGGTGGGTTTAGTAAGGGCATCTTGTAGCAACATCCGCATTGCGGAGAGCTCGTCTCCTTGCTTTATTAGCAATATTCGCAGTTGAGTAACCTCAATTTTGAGCTCTGCGTTTTCATTTTTTAAATACTCGATGAGTTCAGGACCCATCATCGGCACATTTGTCGGTTGTTAAACGGCAACTTTCTGAAGGCGGTGCTGGCTCTGGCGTGCGGGACGCCATTGCCCCGCTTGTAAAACGCTTTCCGGCGTTTACAGACGTTAAACGTTGTCTGTAAATGCACCTTTTTGGCGCTTACAGACGCTTTTTTGACGTAGACACTGGTGGAAACGTGATAACGGATCGACGGTCTTAGAGAAAGTTTCGGATAATTCTCGGAAGCGCAGGTAGGTTCGGCGGACCGGACACGACCGTTCTCTTCGAGAGCTAGAACGGAACTGAAGTGATGGTCGTAAAAAGTGTAAACATAATCTCAACTATTGTAGGGTAAGAACGTGATTTAAAACGTGAACTATTGAAAATGAAATTTAAATTTTATTTTTTATGCAAAATGCTACCTTCTGAGAATTTTCTTTCTTATTCTCGGAACGGTAAATCGAGCGAACAAAATATGACGCGCGTAAAAATAATTAAATTAAACATTTAATAACTATCAAGTGATCTGTACTCTTAATTTCAATACGTAATGGCTAATCCACAACATCTTTCTGTCGATTCATCAATTGAATGCTATTCGAAATAACAATCAACTGCCAATAACTGAAACCCCTCAAATGCACGAATGGAATACGGTTACAAACAAAAAACTCTTAAAGTCCCGAAAAACAATTAGTCCGAAAACAGACGAAAATCAGCGACTATTGACTTCAAAAATCCTTCCCAATATACAATAGTTTGAGTGCCCTGGCAGAAGAAACAGAAGAAAACCAGAACAACAAAAAAAACCAACCAAAAGCAATTCCCAGACCGCCCTCAGTAACAATATATAAGGTTATTAAACATATGCATGACTTTCTCAAGGCAATATCCAATCATTATACAATAAAAATAATGAGGAAGGATCTGAAACAATGAAGTTTCAAATGGTTGACCATGAACATTTCAAAGTTTTAATAAAAGAATTGGACAATAGAAACACGCAATATCATACTTTTCGACCAAAATCCGAAAAAAACTTTTAAATTTGTCATAAAAGGACTACATCATGCAACAGATACAAACACAATTAAAACAGCCCTAGCTGAACAACGACACGAAGTTGTAAATATACATAATATAAAACGTTAGGCAACAAAGGAGCCACTGCTAATATTTTATATTGATAATTGGACGTGCAAAACACGTGACGATAAAGTAAAATGCGTCAACTGTGACGTTGATCATCCTGGAAATTATAGGAGATGCCTAGTCCTTAAAGCGTTACAAAAACAATTTATCCAGCACTGAGAAAAAAAAGAAACTTACAGCCACCAAAACAGCCCATACCATCTAACTCACCTAAAGCAGCAATACAACCATCCTTATATCTCATACGCACACGCAGTAACTAACCAACCTACTACAACCAGTTACCAACCTAATACGCAGACAACGCCAAGCACCACTGAACTTATAAGTTCTCTTAGTATATTAGAGGAAATGATTGGAAAACTTATGAAACAAATGACTCTAATGATGAATTTACTCACCGTCGTCGTTACCAAGCTAGGCTAATGACTGATAGTCACTACAGCAAATACAAAATATCCGTCTGGAATGCTAATGGATACCAGCAACATGCCAGGTAGCTTAAAATGTTCTTATATGAACAAAATATTGATATCTTATATATAAAAATGAATCGCAAAATGTGTTGGTAAGCGCATAACTCAACAACGCCGGGACCAATTTGGCCAAATCTTTTTTTAAAATGTTCGTTGAAGTTCAAGGATGGTTTTTACGGCGAGAAAAATTAGAATTATTGCTGGAAAACCCCTAAAAATAGCCCTTTTCTTTTTCCCATACAAATGATTTGTAACTAAAACGTAGTCAATTTGAGCTTTACTGGTATGGTATAAAGTTCATATTAAATTACAAGCACTCACTGTTGTCTAAGCAAAGATCCTGGTGTGTGATACAAGTGTGTTCCTAATGTCAAAGATCATATCTATCAAAACAATGTGCGTGTGTGCGTTGGAGCACAGAATACATAGTTGGAGGAGTTTAATGTCGCGTTCCGAAACTCGCGTTTCTTTTGTATTAGTTTCGGCACGCGAGATAAAATGCATCAGTTTCCACGTCATTACATCAGTCAAACAAAAATCGCGTTACCAACAGTGTTTTATTATTTTTAATATCCAAATTTTAAATAAATAAAACAATTCGTACGGCTTAAAAGGATTTGAATTCGAGTCATATCAAATTTAAAAAAAAAAGTTGTCTCTTACAGATGACTTTTGACAGATGACAGATGAATTGTCAACTGATACACGAAACAAATTCGTATATCGTGTTTTGTGCAGAGTGTTTAGTTAGTTAGTGTTTGTTTAGTTCGTGATTAGTGAAAAAATAATTTATATTTGATATGCCTCCTATAAGACGAAGCAATTTAGGTAGAAGAACCAGAAATGCTATAAACCAAGCTAATTACCGATCTAATCGTACTGCACAAGAACGTGACGACGGAAATGAACGTGAAAGAATTCGGATATCACAAACGCGTGAAGCGCGAGCGCGACATTCAACTAATAATCGCGCAAGTTTGAATCGAGCTGCTTTCAGTTACGATGTGTCAATTGACTACAGTAACTACCAATGTGTTGTTATTGGTTCTATGAACTTGGTTTGCTCACACTGTAAGGCATTAAAATACAAAAACGAAGCCAATGGATTGTGTTGCGCAAATGGTAAAGTGAAATTGATACCATTGGATCCACCACCAGAACCATTGTACTCATTGGTTTCAGGAATAGGAACAGATTCTATACACTTTTTGACACATATCCAATAATATAACAATTGCTTTCAAATGACTTCATTTGGGGCAACAAATGCAGTTCGGGAAAATTTTATGCCAACTTTCAAGGTATGTATTATGGCAGTTACTCATAATTATTTTAGCGAACAAAATTTTCTGTCACCAAAGTTAAGATGTGTTACTAATCTTCAATTTCTTAATCATTACGAAATATATCACTTAGTCATCATATTATATGGTGATTCAGTTTCAGTGACACTTTTATTATATTTTATATTTGATAGATATTAGTTAAAACTAAATATATACTTTTTAAGATCAAATATTATTTAAGTTTGATCACTGACAATCCATTAATTTATACCACACCATAATATTTTTTTTATTTACAGATACAAGGGCAAATATATCACAGAGCAGGTTCATTGTTACCAGTGTCAGATAGCGACAACAAATTCCTGCAAATTTATTTTATGGGCAATTCACCACAAGAAATTGATCTGCGTTGTGCACATAACAATTTAGTAAAGAGGTCTATTGTAGAACAATTACAAACTTTATTTCATCAACACAATCAATTGATTATATTGTTTAAAACTGCCCTGGATCTGATACCATCCGATAATCACAAAATTGTAATCAGAGCTGATAAAACACCTGCAGGTCAACATACAAGACGTTTTAATGCACCAACTATTGATGAAGTTGCTATCGTTGTAGTTGGAGAAAATTTGAAATCCCGTGATATTGTTTTACATCGTCGGAATGATCAATTACAACGTATAAAGGAAACACACCGCTCATATGATGCACTGCAATATCCCATTATATTTTGGCAAGGCGAAGATGGCTACGATTTATCAATAAAAATGATAAATCCCATTACAGGTAACTAAAATATTAGTTTAGCTATGGCGATAATATCTCAGTCACTATATTATGTATTTGAATGTTATTAAAACAAAATCTGTTTACAGGTTCTGAAACCAACAAAAAAGTCAGTTCAATGAACTATTATTCATACCGCCTAATGATTCGGGAAAATGAAGATAATCACATATTGAAATGTCGGCGATTATATCACAAATATGTTGTTGACATGTATGTTAAAATTGAAACGGAGAGATTAACATTCATCAGGTTGAATCAAACCAAACTCCGATCTGAAGAGTATATTCACCTTCGAGATGCGATTAATACTGATGGAAATGCACAGAATGTCGGTCGGATGACTATTCTTCCAGCAACATACATCGGAAGCCCTCGGCATATGCACGAATATGCTCAAGATGCCATGTCGTATGTTCGTCATTATGGTACAGCAGATTTGTTCATCACATTTACATGCAATCCGCAATGGATAGAAATTAAGCAGGAGTTATTCCTTGGGCAATCACCCATTGATCGTCATGATATTACAGCCAGAGTCTTTAGACAAAAGTTGAAATCTTTAATGAATTTCATCGTAAAACATAATGTGTTTGGTGAGACACGCTGCTGGATGTATTCTGTGGAGTGGCAGAAACGAGGATTGCCACATGCACACATTTTGATTTGGTTGGTTGAAAAGATAAGGCCAAATGAAGTTGATGCAGTGATATCAGCTGAAATCCCTAATGTACAAGTAGATCCTGGATTGCATGAGGTAGTTATCAAAAACATGATACATGGTCCCTGTGGAACTCTTAATCAAAATTCGCCGTGTATGATGGATGGTAAATGTTCAAAACGATATCCACGGACATTAATATCGGAAACAATTACTGGTAATGACGGTTATCCATTGTATCGTCGCAGATCGACAGCAGACAATGGAAAATCAACAATTGTCAAATTAAATCAACAAGATATTGAAATAGATAATCGTTGGATTGTTCCATATTCACCCATTTTATCAAAGACATTCAAAGCACACATCAACGTTGAATCTTGCCATTCAGTGAAATAGATTAAATACATTTGCAAATATGTAACCAAAGGGAGTGATATGGCTGTGATTGGAATTGGTGCAGAGAATTCTAATGATGAAGTTACCCAATACCAAATGGGCCGCTATGTCAGTAGTAATGAAGCAGTTTGGCGAATATTTTCTTTTCCTATTCATGAGAGACACCCTTCTGTTGTTCACTTAGCTGTGCATTTAGAAAATGGACAAAGAGTGTATTTTACAGCACAGAACGCAGTACAAAGAGCTGCTCAGCCACCATCTACTACATTAACCAGTTTTTTAGAGACATGCCAAAACGATGATTTCGCACAAACATTGCTATATTCTGAAATGCCAAAATATTATACCTGGAATCAATCCTCAAGGAGATTTATACGACGGAAACAAGGAAAACCAGTTCCAGGATATACAGATGTATATTCCACCGATGCGATTGGCCGGATTTATTCAGTACATCCAAGCAATGATGAATGTTTTTATTTACGACTGCTATTAGTCAATGTACGTGGCCCAACATCATTCCAACAGTTACGAACTGTTGATGGTGAATTGTGTGGATCCTACAGAGAAGCCTGTCAACGTTTGCAATTGCTTGAAAATGACGCTCATTGGGATCAAACTCTCAATGATGCTGTAATATCATCACACGCTCATCAAATACGAACATTGTTTTCTATAATCATATCTACATGCTTCCCATCAAACCCAATTGATTTGTGGATGAAGTAATTAGGCCTGACCGCGCCCAATCGTCCAATGCATGACGCTTTTAACCAAGAGTTGCATCGAAAAAGACTGTATGATCTCAACGCTTTGAAAGAATTAATTCAAACAAATCTTTCACTGTTACATGAACAACAGAAGTATGTATTTGAAACTCTTATGAAAGTAACAAATGATGAAACTGGAGGGATTTACTTCTTAGATGCATCTGGTGGTACAGGAAAAACTTTTTTGATTTCATTAATATTAGCAACAATTCGCTCACAAAATAAAATTGCACTTGCACTCGCTTCGTCGAGAATCGCAGCAACTTTGCTTGAAGGTGGTCGAACAGCCCATTCAGCACTAAAATTGCCATTAAATATGCAAAGCAATGAAACTCCAACCTGCAACGTTTCGAAGAACTCTGCAATGGCAAAGGTTTTGCAGCAATGTAAATTGATTGTTTGGGATGAATGCACGATGGCACATAAAAAATCTTTGGAGGCTTTAGACAGAACCTTAAAAGATCTACGTAGCAATAATAACCGATTTGGTGGTGCAATGATTTTATTAGCAGGAGATTTTCGTCAAACATTGCCAGTGATTCCACGATCAACGCCAGCTGATGAACTCAATACATGTCTAAAGTCCTCCAATTTGTGGAAACATGTCAAAGTACTTCATTTAAGCAAGAATATGCGTGTCGAGTTGCAAAATGACCAATCTGGAAACATATTCTCTAAACAACTCATTGACATTGCTAATGGCAAATTTCCTATAGACATGTTGACTGGCTGCATTAACTTTCCTCAAAGTTTTTGTCAGTTAACTCGATCAAAAGATGAACTTATTCAGAAGGTGTTTCCAGATGTTTCTCAAAATTACAGAAACCATGATTGTTTGAGCGAACGAGCTATACTGGCTGCAAAAAACATAGATGTAAATGAATTAAATTTCAAAATTCAAGAACAAATTACAGGCGAATTGAGAATATATAAATCATTTGATTCGGCTACTAATCAAGATGATGTAGTCAACTATCCACCGGAATTTTTAAACTCGCTGGATTTGCCAGGATTGCCACCTCACACTCTTCAATTAAAGGTTGGATCGGTGGTTATAATGTTGCGAAATATCAACCAACCGCGTCTTTGCAACGGTACACGGTTAGCAATAAAAAATTACTAAACAATGTGATAGAAGCAACTATACTCAAAGGAAAGTATAAAGGAGAAGATGTTCTCATAACGCGCATCCCAATGATTCCGACTGATGTGCCATTTGAGTTTAAACGACTACAGTTTCCAGTGCGGCTTGCTTTTGCTATGACTATAAACAAGTCCCAGGGGCAATCATTAAGTGTTTGTGGTATTAATCTAGAAAACCCATCAGACCATCAACCATCAGATTTGTTTATCTATGCGCCAGGTAATCAAACAAAAGACATCGTATACCACAAAGCACTACAATGATAATAATAATAAACAACTTTTCAATCCTTATATATGTTTTATTTAATTATTTTTTATTCACAACGCCCTATCACCAGGGTGATGGTTCTGTTCAGGAGAATTTTTTAAAATACGTAGGCACAAAAACTGCCACATTACAAATCTTTTTGACAGGACGGAGTCTGTCGGGTCAGCTAGTAATGATATAAATTATTTACGGATTCCGAAATAATAGCTGTATCACACAAAACAACCAGATCATAAAGCACATGGAGGAACATCTATAATTATCCGTGAAAACATAAGACACTGTGAAAGAGAGAAATTCAGCGAGGAGGAATATTTACAAGCCACCAGTGTAACTACTGAAGAAATGCATGGGCCATTTACAATTAGTACTATATATTGTCCACCTAAACACAACAAGGCAGAACAATACCACGGTTTCTTTAACACGCTTTAATAAAGCTAAAGCGGAAGTTTACTCTAAACACTTAAAAACCGTATTTAATCCGTACCCGTCTGAAATATCCGCACAGAAGAAAATAACATAGTTGACATTCTTAACACTCCGTTTCAAATGGATCTGCCGCATAAGAAATTTACTGTTAAGGAAGTAAAACAAACAATACTTAAAGAAATCAATGATAAAAGCTGCCGGTTTGATTTAATTACTGGAACAATCTTGAAAGTGCATCAAATTAATAACATTTATATTTAATGGCATGCTAAGACTTAAATATTTTCCTAGACTTATTTATTTATGATTCTTTAACCTGGGAAAAATCAGAAGATGTCTGCTCTTATCATCCTAAAAGCCTGTTACCTGTCATCTCAAAACTTTTCGAAAAACTATACATTAAGAGACTAAAATTAATCGCAGAGGAGAGATATTAATCCGGACCATCAATTTGACTTTCGTAAGAACGTAACAACAGAACAAATACATAGATTAGTCAACCAAATTAACAAAAACTTAAACGATAAAAAATATTGCTCCGCTGTATTTCTCGATATTTCCAGGACCTTCGACAAGGTGTGGCACACTGGACTGCAGGTTAAATTGGAAAAGCTTTTACCTCATACGCACTTATACATATATATATATATATATATATATATATATATATATATATATATATATATATATATATGACCCCTGATGATAATCTGTATATACAGTTGCCGAACCTTTTAAAACAAACACTCCAAATAATATGTAAAGATAAACAATTTTATAAAAACGTAAAATAAATTTCCTTATAGTGACGTAAATTCATATAAAAAGTCACTTCAATTAATTACCAGTTTAAAAGGTGCGATAGAGTCAATTTATTAGGTTAGGTTATTAAAATAAAAACCAAACCTAATAACAGTTTGAAATTAAAGGGAAAAATGTTTTGCATCTCAGAATACAAATGTGCACATGCCTCCTTGTTTTTAATAGTGGAAAATTAATCTCGGTAATCAAATATCACTTATTTTTTCCTCTTCAAGGACGAGTTGTATTGTTTACTTTTTGTTCTCGTATATCTGGTATTGATAGAATATTACAATAACATTAATCATTTTTAAGTTAAATATTTTATTCCAGAAATACTTTTTGTATCATATGATTATACTTATGTATATATAAGTTTTAGGACATTTAAGTGAATGGCATACATAACAATGGCAATAGAGCCATCGGTTACTTCAAAATATAATGTAAAAATTGAGAAGGTACTTAAAAATTTGTTAAATCCTAACTTTCACATTAAAAATGATGTCTATTTGAATTTATTTATGACACATTTAACCTGTAAGAATGGTATGTTAAATATATAATATATACTTGATCATTTAGTTATAATATATTTTAGAAAATGGAGTAAGCTTGATTCAAAATAAACAACTAAATGATCACTTTTGTAAATGGATTATTCAGGCATCACATTTATGGCAGCAAAGTAGTGCTAAACCAAACCCAGATATTTTAACTTTTGCTTTAGGTCTTGCAAGCCAATTAAGTATAAATGAACAAGTTTTTGTTTCTATGAATAGTCAAAATATATATGAAGGTCTTGTTAGTGAGTTTAACTTATAAATATAACTTTTATTTATATGTATTACCACATTGTATATTTTATAGGTATTGCTCAAGGAAATGGGGATAAAGACGCAGCTATTATTGTTAGTTACATATCATTATTATGCTCATTTTTGGAGCATAAAAGTGGAGTTCAATGGGTGTTAGCAACAAACTACTGGGTTGGTATAACAGATCTAGGATTAAATGCACACACACTTTATATAAGGAAAAAAGCGTAATCATGGTTTTTTCAATTTATATTTTATTTTACTTTATTGATTTTAAATATTGCAGATATGAGTTTACTATTAAACTTTTGCAAAAGGCTATAAAGTTCAACAAAAGCTTTTGTGCCAATTTAATTGAAAAATTAAAGAAACCTTTAACTGACACACTAAGTACATATAGTAACAAAGCTACAAATTTAAATACAGAGATAGTAACTAGTGATTTATTTCACTCTTTACAGCCTACGTTAAACTTTTTATCAGAGGTAAATTGGTCAACTTAATAATATGCTTTATTATCTACGATAAAATACTGTTTATAGGTTACTGAAACCCTATTAAAGGATTTTGATCAAGATATTCTTAATCTGTTTCTCGAATCGAATTTATTGCAAGTTTTACAGAATGTTCTACTTCTGTCACAAAACCAGGAATTGTCTGCTCAGCTGATAATAATTCTGTTAAATATACTATTTTACAAGCTGTGTAAGAAACTACAGGGAATAAAAGTTATTTCACATGATGTTGTTTTAAATGAGACTAAAGTTTTCTTCAACATAATTATTTCTGAAATAGAAAAAGGTGAGTTAAATGATTTTTTATTAAATAAGCTCCATAAAAGTTGTTGTTTAATGTAACCCATTATTACTCCTAAAGTTACATTTACTGTTTTTCAAATAATTGTAATTAAATTGCAAAGAAAGTAAAAAACCATTTTTATATTATGAATAATCTATAACATGAATAATATTTCAGACCACAATAAATGTGTTTTAAAAATATGCAATCATGCCAATACACTATGGAGTTATACATCGTCACGTTTACCATTATGCATGAGAAGGGGAGAAATAATAGAGTTTCAGTATCAAATGCTGGTTCTACAAATGATGCCAATGACAGTAAGATTAATAGTAATAATAATAATAATATGATATTAAAGTAGGCTTCTTCTAGTTGTTAACTGTTCAGTTTTTGAAAGAAGTAAAAGCAGCACATATAATGCTCAGTGATGAATTCAGAAGAGATTACATACATAAATGGGTGAAACTAAGTGCAGTACAAACACTCAAATTATGTATGTATAAGAAGTTATATAAGCATTATTCTTATTATTATAAGATTGTTGAATTATTGTTGCAGGTTACAAGTGGAGAGAACCATTAATAAAAAAGAAAGATCTTATTAAGTTAGTCATTTATAGTTTTCAGCTGTTAAGTAAAAGCAAAAAATTATTTAATAAACACAAAGCAGCAGTACTCTTTCAATTACTAGTATATTTATTAAAAGACAGTTTAACAAATATGGAACAAAATCCAGAAGTAATTGTAGATACCAGGTTAATGTTATATCATATTAGTTATGATTAACGATTATCAAATACATTATTGTTTTCAGTTTCATACAATTCATAGATTCTTTAATAGATGCTATAATGGATATTGTCACATCCTTTGATATTACATGGAATGATAGCATAGAAACAATATCAGTTCTTCAATTAGCTTGTGAACTGTTAAATATTCCACTCCTGGTCAAAAAGGTATTAATATTCTTAACATAAACAAAATGTGATTTAAAATTATATTTAATGTAGGTTGTAATTAAAGGACTTAAACTTTTGGACGTTGCTATTTCAAAACATATGTCACCGGATATGGCTTTGCTACTAGATAATCATAAAGACTCTGTAGTTGCCCAAACTGGCAGCCTATTATATACCAAATGTCATGATGGAGCCTGGGAAATTAGGGATAGTGCTCTGGAAGTGCTTCGTACATTATCATTTAATGCCAACACCAGTAATAAAACAAATAATTAGTTAAATATAGGAATTCAAAATGTTTGTTTTAGGATTCCCAGCATTTAAAAATATTCTTTTAAAGGCTGAATTGCCACAGTTGGTTCTACAAATGGCCCTTCATGATGGAGAATACTATGTTCGAGCTACTGCACTCAAATGCATACAAGAACTAATTCCAATAAATGAAATATGGGAATTGTATTTAAAGATCAATAATTTTTTTGTATGTATGAAGCATATGAATATAGTCGTCTAATGATGGCAGTTCTTGATTTTTAGAATGATATTTTTAATATTATTTATAATGAAACAGAAGGAATAGTAAGGCAAGAAGCAGTTATCCTTATGACAAAAATTAGTAAGTTACATGATTTTCCGGATGTTATATTGCCCAGGTATTTATTTAATGCCAAGTTTTTTATTATTTTATTAATGATTTCAAATTGAAATGGCAAAATGTTTTCTTTTTTATTTCCAGGTTGTATGATGTGATGACTCACGCCACAATTGCCGATTTACATTGGGAAGTCAAGCTAAATGCTTTGAGCTTTTGGTCAAGAACAGTTGAAAATCTTTTAATTAATCAAGGTTACAAACACATTAATTATAACTAAAAGCCATTGCTGCATATATTTCATTATTCAAAATATTTTTCTCTTAGTCCCAAATTCTTTTTAAGATAGTTTATTATTAGGTATGATTGATCGCACATTTCCGAGCGTCACTTTTTCCAAGGAGCAGAAAAAAATAGTGACGTTAGATGACAACGAAATACGTAAACGTTTAGTAAAAGTTTTAAACCAGTTAAGCGAAATCGGCTGTTTGTCGGTGTTTAAAAATGTTATTGGAGAAGAATACGACTTGGAAGTATTAAATAAGGCTGTTGACCTTACTAAAAAGTTCGTCGGCTTATTAAAGCGATATAAAGTAATACTAATTTTGGTTATAGTATTGATCTGTCGTGTAAACTTTTTTTGTGTTATGCAGATTTCTTCTGACAATATAGATTTAGTAAACGCCAATTATTGTTCGTCTGTACCTACAACACCAAGTTCTCACAGTTCTTCAACGCCCTCGCCGCAAGAGCTAGGCGTAATAACTCCACCCAACTCTGTTGCTGCGCAAAATAACCCAAGAAATGAGGATGTTCCTTTTAATATGATAGAACCTAATGAAGTACCATTACCAGCTCACAGCCCAGAATTATCTAATAATCCAACACATTCGCCGTCAATGGAATGTGAAATTGTTGAAGGATTTGATCCAGTAAGTAAAAGCATTTTTTATAATTGTTTGTTACTATTAGTGGTGTAATTCGTTTTATTATTTATGTAAGTGCGTTTATTACTACGTGTGTTTTAATACAGTAATTAAAGATTACTAACAATTTTTATTTTAATTTTATTTTGAGATGCACTAATAATTAAGTTAATGAAGGTAACAATGAAATATATAGTTTAATTCTTTCAGATTAAAGTAAGGCTTATTTGTTTGTATGAAAATATAGAAGATGAGGGATACCTATATAGAGATAGGTTTTTATAGATTTGAGACTCTGGCTATCGCTTATATTTGAACTAGTTCCCGGAATAGAGCAGAATAGTTTACGGTATAGGTTCGTCTAAAATTGTCAGTTGAATATCGAATATGAGCAGCGTCGTTTAATTTTGAAGAATGTTTTTCTCAAATGAATAGATCCGATAAAATAAATTACATCATCAATATATATTTTATTAACACATATATGTCAATTAAACGAAAAGTTCTGTTTAGTTCATTGAAGTTTTTAAGAACATGCTGTATAGGTAAAAACTCATGAGTTACAGAAGTTATATATGTAAGTGATTATTTCTCCTGTTGATAAATAATGTTCTGGTCAGCAAAAAAAGTTAAAAACGAATGTGGTTCATGTATTTGAAGCAGTATTTAAAGAAATCCGTTGTATAGTTTGATATATTTCGATAGTTTCTTTGATAGTGCTATTGAATTGCATTTATATATAATGAAATAAGTATTTCTGTTTTCAGAAAAGCTCAAACGGTTTTAATGCTGCAGAAGTCGATAAAATGTTAGATGACATTCTGAAAACTAACGATATGGGTCTACTACAAAAAATATACAACCCAAGTGATCAGGTAAGGTGTTACTTAATATATTCTAGACTTAAATATTTTTTCTTTTGCATTACATTGTTGTTTTTATTTATATAGATGAAACATAACACAGTAAAGATGAAGACAAAAACATACATTCCTCCTTCAGAATACATATTATTTGTATACGAGCATGTAGAAAAGCAAAAGAGTGAACAAAAGCCAGAATCATTAAATAAATTAGATGAGTTTGATTCACTTTTGGATGATATACTGAAAGAATACAATGAGTCATCCAATATCAATAATATGGACTGTTATTAAGAAAATTAAATTAATTTAATCTATATACATATGTGATAAATAAAATGTTACCTTAAATAAAACTATATGTTATTATTTCTGCTATAACTATATGCTAATATTTAATTGGACAAGGCATTTCCAAAACTAACTCGTATCATATGTTATCATTTCCAATATTTTAGTAATGCTTTTAAAAAGGTGGTAGTTATAAGAAGGATGTCTTGGTATTATGAATTGATATTCAATAAGAGAAAATGCTGAAAGATAAGGTGTGGATAATCTTTGACATGATCACAGAACATAGAAATTTAGCATTGAGTGTATCTATTTTATGCACATGATCTCCTCCGCATCTAGTCTCCACGCACGCGAGTTTTATATAGGTTTTACGAATTGCTATATTGTTTTATAACATGTTAATCAGGATCTCTTAGTAAGTGACTCAACCAGTCGCTGGTAAATATTGATATCATTAAAACTCAAGTAGGTTATGTATCGAGATTATATATAGTCTAGTGTCTGGCGAAGGATGATGTATCTGTATACATTATAGGCTCTTATCAGCTCTCATTTATATTAAGATGGAATTGAACGTACAGTGTCGCTTCAATAAGTCACCACTTCTTTCTTTTAAACGAAATAAACTAAAAGTTTTCTGTTTTAAAACCTACAGGTATCATAACTAACGCAGTCGGTAGGATTCCAGGAGATCAATAAGTTGTTAATTTTTGTATTCACTCAGCTAACTAGAATACAATTTATCAGGAAAAGAAGACAGGTTGACGTTGGACTGGCAATCATTCCACAGTTAGTTGCAACATTCCTTGATATAGTTAAGAGGGTTTCAGACAAAAGTATCGCAGTTCAAGCTGTAAGCCTATCAAAAGATGGATAGAAGATGCTCAAAATCCCCTAGTCATTACTTATTAGAATTATCCATGCTTTGAAAAACACCTACACTATTCCAGTATGAGTGTCGCTGTTAAGGGTCTAATGCCACCAAAGACGGATTCGTTGAAGTTGCCGTGAGCTAATATGCATTAAAGCTGAATTGCAGTAGCTCAATTGCTCAACCATAGATTATTATATTTGGTGTCCCAAAAACTTGGAAAACTATATATAAAACTTCTATAGAGTGTATACCATAGAATCTCAAAGTCAACCTGCAGACGGAGGACGTCAACTGAAGTGAAATAAATCTGTGATAGCTGATTTTAATAATAATGTGAATACTGATTGATTTTAATAGTAAAAAGTTAGTTCCATTAATGAATTTAATTGTGGTGTAGCATTCAATTCATCAACTCTTACCCGTCATTAAGACTGACTTCTTCAGTTTTGTGATATAAGAAAATTAACTTGTAAGGACAAACTTTTATATAACTCTCTATGGAAGTGGGAAATAAAAGACAACTGAAATGTTAAAAAACTATATTATTATCCAGTATTTAAAGCTCTTGCATGTGGCTGCATACAGTTTACAGTATATGTTAAAAAATTAATATCTTGTTTCAGATGTGTAATCCTTTTCAAATGTTTGTCAGTATAAGGAAGTAAACCTTCCATCAGTTTACTCAAACCTACAGGCCTAAAATATATTTTAGTTATCATGTTTTACACATCAAAATAAATTCATTACCTAAATTCTTTAGTTTGTAGTTCATTTAGAAGAATATTCAGTATTAATTGAGCAGGATGACAATTTTTACTATTTGTATTCCATGCCAGAACACAATTCAATAGGCTTTCTTTCTGATCATTCCTTAAGGATTTTATAGCTTCACCAAGACCTGAAATTGATATGAAATTTATTAAAAATCTATGTCTTAATTAAAAAATCAATAAAGTACCTAAATCTCCTTTTCTAATAATATTTTGTATTATCTTTAAAGTTTGTAACGGCTTGTTCAACTTTAAAGCTAATTTCAATGCTTTTATTAAGTCATTATTTTGCAAGTAATTGTTTAGTTTTTGTTCTGCTAAAGTTAATTCTTCTAATTCTTTTTGTCTTGCTTGTTTCTGTTTCTCTGTTATATCTTTCCATCTAACCATACAAGAATCACTACCACCTGTAGTAAACTCTAAAGAAAGGAACAAAAAATATAACTTTCATTATGACAATAAATCAAGGGAATACTACCTGATTCATCATAATTTACTGCTAAGGCCCATATTCTACCATCATGTTGGTCTAATGTACATTGACACTCAGAGTTCTTGATATTAAATAATTTAATTAATCCGTCTGCGCCAGCACTAAGAATTTGTAAACCTTTTGATAGAAATTCGACCCTCAATACACTGGACTCGTGGCCATCTAATGTTTTTAAACAACTCATGTTTACTACTGACCATAATTTGATACTGCAATCTGCTGAAGATGTCAGTACCACTTGATCTACTGGGGAAAATCTAAACAATAATAATTATGAAATATTTATAATTTGAAACAGTTAACAGTTAATCTTACCTTACACACCAAACTCCCCTCTTATGCCCTTTGAGAACACCTAGTAATTCCAATTTGTCGTTCCATAATTTTACAGTTTTATCCTGTGATGCACTAGCTATTAATTTATCGTTCGGGCTTATTGATACTGAATTAATTTCTTTTTCATGAGCTATAGCTGTGTAGATGCAATTTAAAGATATTATTTTTGAAACATCCTCTGTAGTTTCAAGTTTTTTTAATTTTTCATCCATATTTTTGGGAAATTCCCACAGTTTTAAACAAGTATCCTGACCAGCACTAACAAAATATAATGAAGACTGATTTGAAAATGAAACTGACCCAACAGAACCTGTATGCCTTTTAGCTACACCTATACATCTGAAAAATAAATAATTAAAAGATATCATTTTCTGCAATCAATTTTTAAATAAAATACTATGATAAATAAATACTATGGGATGATGGGATACATACATATTATCAATAAAAGTTTCAGCTAAAACTATTTTAAATGAATAAAAAAAATCAACATAAATAAATGAATATTATATAAAAGGGATGAAATGTCAAATAATAACATACTATGTTATAATATAACCATTACAGTTACACATTCAGAGATCAAGACAGATGTTTATAATTTGTTAATATATATGCCTATAGAATTATATTATTTACAAGCCGCGAAGAGAGCAATATTGGATATAAATAGCAGAAATATTTGAAAATGAATTCTTTTTTTGGGTAAAATGTAGAGAAACATCAAATTAAAGACCCTTAAAACCAGTTATTAGCAATATAATGATTGAAAGGGAATACTGAACTAGCGATGTTTAATACTCACTTAGCTCCTGTTGGAAATATGTACCACAGCCTTACACTATTGTCTTTTGATGAAGATACCAACAAATCTGGATAGTTTTTACATGCATCCAAAGAAAGAACAATATCTTCATGACCCTTCAATAACTGGCAACTCATTGTGGCAACAGTGTACAACTTAATGTCATTTGAATTAGTAGCTACAGCTAAATGTGAGTCACATTTTCCAAGATATTTAATTTCTAAAATTTCATCTGAGAAACCTAAAAGTTGTAATAAAGCATGTGTAAATTAAGAAAATTATAACTTATGTATATATTATATCTCAAAATATTTTCTATTCTTTGGCCACAAAAACTATTTTTCATAATACTTACCTATAAACTGTTTTAAACAAATAAATGATTTTAAGTGATATATAATAATATTGTGATCCACTGTTATTACTGCTAAACTTTTTGATTTAGTATCAAAGATCAAGTTCGTTATAGATAATCCTCCTTCTTCCACAGCCTTTGAAACTAGAGAATTTGTTTGTGCAAATACCTGCTTGGCCTTAGAAAGATCCCAAACTTTGACAATACCTATTAGAAATAACGTTAATATGACTGTTATAATATACATGTCTTACTGTACCATTTTCACCACCAGAAGCAACATAAATGCTATTTGGATCTGACTTAAATCCAGGTAACTTAAATTTTATAGGCAAACTAATTATCACTTCAACAGCTTCATATACAGCAACTGTTTTTAAGGCTACTGTTTTATTAAAATGCCATAATATTATAACTTTATCTCTACCACAGGAAGCAAAATGTTCATTATCATTTGCAAAAGCAATTGAGGTAACCTTACTGTAATGACCATCATAGACAGCCTTGATGTTACCATTTTCTAAAATAATATATAGAGGGTACAAGATATTTATCCCAAATGATAGTTTTAATAAAAAAATTACCTAAATCATAATGATTAATTTTTCCATCATCTCCTGAAGCAAAAACACTATTTTCTGTAGGATGAAATTGTAAAACACTTATAACTCCTTGGCATCCTTTTAAACATAATATGCAAGCTTGATGCTGTAAGTCCCAAATTCTGATTGTACTATCGGAACCACCAGAAACTAACTTTATGTCTTTCAATAATAATTTAGATATAGGTCCTTTGTGTATATACTTCCACATTTTCTCAAGTTCGCCATTTTGATTCCACAACTGAAATAATATTATTTGGTATTGCAAACTAGTAACTTGTATAAATAAAATAGTACCTTTAATAAACCACTTTTATGAGATGTGACAATCTTATTCAGATCAGTAGTAAAAGTCTGAATTGAATCAGTTTCATCTTCATCGTTTCTTCCAATTTTGCCAATTACATTACCTGTTTCTATACTAAATTTATTAATAAAAGTATCAGTCTGACAATATAAAGTATCCTCCAACCACTGTATATTTCCTCCTGTATAAAATGCCCCATATTTTGATTCCGCCTCGAAACTTGAATAATTTTAAATATATCGTAGTTATTCAAATGAATAATAAAAATACTACTTACTTCTCTTTTAATTTAGTTATCATGATATTATTTAACTTTCCTTAGAAATACTTTTTATGTTATATACATATATATATATATATATATATATCAATCAACCCAACAGCTTCTAAAAAAACCTGGTAGCCGTATTCAAAAGACAGAGAAACTTAGTGAGGTTATGTTTACTTCCATTTTATATTTAGGTTAGACCTATATTTTGGTAATGTGTTATAGAGATGTGGGTCACTTAGAAAATATTATATATCCATATTTAAATATAATAAAATATAGAATAAAAAATATCTACTTTTTTAAAAATATTTTGATATTTTTTTTGATCAACTATGAAAAATATCGATAAGTAAAAATTTGGGAAAACTAAAAAAATATAGATAAGTACAAAAAATATAGCTTTCTGTAAATATTTTAATAAATCTACATGAATCTTAAAAATTAAATGTTAAAAACGTAGTTTCAAAGGATTATTATTATCAATTTCTCATATATTTTATTATGAATATTTTAATTTTTTAAAAATATCGGCAAAAAATATGGATATATCTGCAAAAATATCGATATTTTTTCAGTACCACTAATGTGTTATTATATTATTAATTTTTTTATGGTTATTAAAGGTTATGTTTTGTTCACAGAATATTTTATGGTTATGTATTATGTTAAAGCAAACCAAATTTATCTATGGTAGAAAATGTTAAAGCACATAAGCCATACTCTTTTTAAAAATACTTTTATTGAAAAATTAAATCAAAAATCAGTATCAACTTTAATATGCTTAAATTTAAATAAAGTAAAATATGAGGAGCCAAGAAATATTAATTCGAATTCTAAAGATTATGTCTGTGTATATAGTTTTCCATTTATTCGACATGTATCAATAGTGAATAGATTAAAATTTTATCAAACGCTTGTTACAAGTTTATCATTACCAACTATGGCGGTATTATCACAACAAAATATTTTACCTATGGAATCTTTAATAACAGGCAGTATAGTTGGTATGTGTATATATAGTTAAATATATTTTTATTCGTGTATATTTTATACTATTAGGAGGTGCTCTTTGTGCTGCTTTATTATCTACTGGATATTTTATAAATAATTTAATTGGTTATATTTATTATAACCAAAAAACAGAAACAGCTAAAATATCATATGTTGATTTTTGGGGAAAAAGAAAAAATATAGAAATTCCGGTTGTTGATATAGTACCGATATGTGACACAAAGGTAATGGACACCACCTTATATGATTAAGTTTTATTTACAGCATATTGTTTCAGCCAAGCATACATGATAAATTATTTATTAGTATTCAAAGATATTCAACAAAAGATACTTTGAAACTTAATTTAAATTATGGTGTAATTTATGATACAGATAAATTCCAAAAAATATTGTAATCCAGCTAGTTACTTCTACAATAAAATTACATTTACAACAAAAACTGTTTCTTATTTATTTTTATTATTAAAAATACATGATTATTTAGCTCCACCTATAATGTGCATAAGCTCTATTTGCTTCACATTGTTTATGTAAATCTTGTTTCTTTTTTATAACACGGCCACTATTATTTGCTGCATCTATGAGTTCTTTTGCTAACTGATCAGCAAATTTAACAGTACGATCTTTTTCCTTTGCAGCTTCAATTAACCATTTCATGGATATAAATTGGGATCTCTTATCTGTAATGGGCACTGGTACCTAAAATTATAAGCATAAAATATAAAAAATAATATATTATATATTCTGAACATAAAAAATACCTGGTATTTTACTCCACCCCTTTTTATTCCTGTTAACTGTAACAGGGGTTTACTATTTTCAACAGCCTTATAAAATATAACTTTAGGATTTAGTTCTATATTATTTTTATCTTCCTCATTTTTAGTTTTATGAAAACGTTCCAGTTGAATCCTTTTAACCTTCTCAAATGTTTTTTCTAACAAATCACGAGCCAGGGACTTTTTTCCACTTTTCATTACATAGTTTGTGAATAGACTTTAGGAAACAATTATTTAAGAATATTGGCTTCTAGTATTGATCTGACACTAATTATACCTTACAAGAGGATCATGCTTTGATGAACAAGTATGGTCACTGAATGCTGCTTTTGTTGGTAAATGGGCATATTTTGATATTTCACCTTTTTTTTCTAATTCTTTTTGATCTTCTTTTCTATATATAGGTTCTATATAATAATGTGGATACTGTGACATACCATTTAGTTGAATAAAAGGACTAAAAAGTAAATGTTAAAGAATGATTAAGGTTAGATGATGCTTGGGAATTTTTATTCATATAAAAATAAAACAAAAAAAGCTTACCTAAACAAATGTATTTTAGGTTTAAATATTAGATGTTTGGTAGTAGAAATAGTTTTAAGGGCTGCCATTCTCAAATATATTTCATCAAATTTATTCAAACGCTTGATTAACCTAATTCGGATAAACTTAAAATTGAAATTGTAATGTAATGATACTGCCTAATATATAGACATAAATTATGATTGTTTTAATAAACCTGATCTATTTTGTCTTTAACCAGAATTCTTGATCTATCTTGATCAGAATCTCTTCTATGTCCTTGATTTATAAATTTTTAGGCATTCCTAAACTTTTAAAGTATTATCGATAAATTGTATGTATGTTATCGATATTCTGATATCGACAGTTTTTACAAATTTCCTCTATAAACTATAAACCTCTTGCCATATATATTTTGGGTTTCATTGTTCATGTATTATTACTTGCAATTATTCCTGTCTTTTGCATTAGAAACATATATATGGAATGATTTGCTTTATCGATAATATAATACATATATATTTATAACTTCAACCTGCGCAGTGCCATGTTTTCGTTTAGGTAAATTATAAAAAAATTGGAAGTTGCTTTGATATTTCTTAAAATTTCCAGTTGTATTACAAAAACAAATATATATTTGTTATATATATACGGAAAATAAAAAATGCTGGAACTGAGATATGCTAGTAAAATCTGTTTTTAATTTAGTGAATTTTTATAAGACGTGATGTGTATTAAGTTATAATAATTTTTGTCATTTGTTTTTCGTATTAAAATAAAGAACCTCTGCAAAAATGGCAGATCAAAATAATCCAGGTAATTATATGGGCGATTAATACTAAATTAATTTGTTTTACAGTATATTGTGTTTTATTTTTGATTCTTAACATTTTATAGATAATATCAGGGTGGGCCATGAATACAGCTTTTGACAGGTTAAGAATTAAAGACAATAATTAATCATGAATTTATTATAATTTAAATGTGTAATTTATTAGTTTATATTTTATATTTTGTCTATTGATGTAGTTTGTGGCTACATACATAATATATATATAAATATATATATATATATATATTATTTATATTTTCAATTTAAATTTATTTATATCAAGATTAATTGTTTGATAGCACCAAGGAAACCACTACTAAAAATGGATTTTCCTCAATCAAGTAATGCAGCACCATTTAATTTTCGTCCTCTGGGAGGAGCTATACCCAGTGAGAAATTAGGGACTGCATCTTGTTCTAATCGTCCCAAAATGAGCTTACCAATTACAGCTAAAAAGGACCCAGCAATTAACAGAACACCGTGAGTAATCCTTTGTAACCTTCTTTATTCAGTAGTAGTAGAAATAAGAATATAAATATTTTGAGTGATATTGTTTTTTAATTTACTGATTTCAAGACATGTTTTTGACAAATATATTTTTACAGTATACGTCAGGTTGAGAGAAGCAGACTAAGGTAAAATGAATATATGGTGTGTGATTTGTGTTTTGATAGATTTGTTTAATGTGTTTTTAATTATGGTGTATGTTTGCAACTAGTGACTGTATAAAACTATACTTTGCAGTAATGGGGTTAGGTTTACAATAGGTAGTTTAGATAAAACAAATATCTTAGAAAACTTAATTGTTGGGTAATTTAATATTGCCATTTAAATAAAAATAGCTGTTTTTTCAATTTTGAAAATTTTAAGTAATTGCTGTTTATATTATACCTTATTAGTTGAACAACATACCTCTAAGATTCTTTAATCTTATGTCAATGTGTTTAAGAGAATACCTCATTCAATTAATGTAATTATGTTTTTTATTAATAAACATGTTGCTATATAATCTTATACTATGAAATAATTTTTTAGAGAGCCAAAATTAAAAATATCTCATTCAATGAACTCTACAGGAAAACTGCAAATAGGAGGTACAACATATGATTTTACATCTGATGATTTACAAGACTTAGGGGAAATTGGTATGTACTGTTATTGTTACATTGTAAACTTACTTTAATAACCCTAAACTGAATATTGAAATAATTCTATGCTTTTGACACTAGACATTAATTCTTGATAGTGCCATCTGTTGATCATAATTTTAATGTTGGAACATCCAATCACAACCTAATGAAGCTGTTGAATGAAGTTGTAAAGCCTTTGCATAGCTTTGAAGGGACCTGATGGTAATATATTGGTTTGCTGAAAAAGGGTCCTATGTGCAATATTGATATTACATATGAAATTTGCAACTATGACATCTTATAGAATGAGATTGTCATTGTTGAGGTGTATGTGTTGCTTCACTTGGCTTATGTAGGGTTTAATACAAGTATTTTTTATAGAAGGAAGACGAAATAATGTTTTAATGTTATTGTTTAATTATATGGGTGTTGATATAAGTAGTGTGGATAATTCACAACTCCTCTTTGGGCTGTATTTTCTAATTGATTATAAGCAACAATGTTATATCTGCAAGGAGTTTTCTTGTCAATTAACCAATGTTCAGATTGATATGCTTAGGAGGCGTTTGATATCATTTCCATGTTGATCACTCGATAGTCTACACGTTTCACAATTTAATATTTATACCTTATACCTAATACAGAGTCAGATATGATGGTAGTAGAGGTACATGCTTCAAAATTTATCCATCTTAAGTGGGTTTAATTATTAATCCTTGAAGTTTTACTCAACTAAGATACATTTATGTACTTACACAGTACTTTAAATTATTGGACTATAAAATACGTAAATTTTAGGTAGAGGTGGCTTTGGCACAGTTAATAAAATGGTGCACCGAAAATCTAATACTGTGATTGCAGTGAAGAGGATAAGATCAACTGTAGATGAAAAAGAGCAAAAACAACTTCTTATGGATTTAGATGTTGTTATGAAAAGTAATGAATGTAACTATATTGTACAGTTTTATGGTGCACTATTTAAGGAGGTTAGAAGTAATTGTTGTTAGAGATATATGAATTAACATTTTAATTCATTTTAGGGTGACTGTTGGATTTGTATGGAGTTAATGGATACTTCTTTGGATAAATTTTATAAATTTATTTATGAAAAATTAGATAAGAGAATACCAGAACCCATATTAGGGAAAATTGCCTTAGCCACTGTGAAGGCTTTGAATTATTTGAAGGAAAAATTGAAAATCATACATAGGGATGTAAAACCAAGTAATATTTTGCTAGATAAGAAAGGTTTGTTCCACCAAGTTTTTTTTCTTTGAGATAGTTTATTTGCAAGCGAATTTGTAGGCAACATCAAATTGTGTGACTTTGGAATTTCTGGACAATTAGTTGATTCAATAGCAAAAACTAAGGATGCAGGTTGTAGGCCATATATGGCTGTAAGTATTGTTTGAATTTTATAAGAAGTAATGTTTGATTTCCCATGAGTGTACTTTTTTTATACATCCCTTTAATATAGCAGATGAGCAATAACTCAAACACTCAATAATGAAAACATTGCCTTAATGTAAACAAAAAATTGTATCATTGAAAACACAAATGTTACAAAAAAATATTCAAAATACGCTAAAATATGCAAAGGCACTTAAATCAAGAAATAGCAGTGAAGTGCTTGAAAGGGCTAGAATATTTAATGACAAACTGAAAGAGAAGTGAACTGAAAAATAGCACAAATTTACAACACTAATGAAAGTTATTGAAAAATGCGACCAGAAAAATATATGCGGCATTATTAATAGAAACATTTGTTTCAGTTAAAAAGCCAGAAAAACAATGAATAATGTTTCACAAATAAGTTCATACAAAATAAAGCCAGTTATAATAGGACATGTTCCTCAATGTCTTTGTCCCTCAGGGATGACAATGATTTTGTAATTCCAAATGTTCTATTAATAATTTAAATATAGATATATATTTAATTTATGGGTAAAAGATTTTCTAATGGAATAGAACCTTCCAACAAAAGTGTTGGTACTGTTAGATAATGCATCTAGTCATTCTTTAGAACAGCAACTAAGGAGGGAGAATGTCATTAGTCCAACAAATGGGCCATAACATAAGACTTACAAAACAGTACTACCGAAAGTTTCTACTTTCATTCTGAAAACATCTGAAGCTCTGAAACAAGTAAGAAGCTGTTTTAAATTTGTATATGACCCAGAATGCTTTTAATCTGTCGATAAACTAAGAAATGTTGGAACAATTTCTTTTGTACCACTTATGAATATGACGATGTTTCGTTAAGTGTAATTACGGAACAATTGTCATCGAATCCAATATCTTTGTCAGAGTTTTCTTGGGTGTTGTTAACCTGCTTGAACATTGTTTGTACTCCAGTTGATATTAATTTATGAGAACAAAGGTAAAAGGACGAATGATAATAAGGAGGAAGATATGAACAGTGAAGACAATCAGGATCTTCTTATTGAAGTTAGAAAGGTAGTGACTGCCGCACGATCTTTTTATGAAAAGATATTTCGGTTCTTCGGAAATTACGGGTTTCGTGGAACGAGAACCGTTCAAAGAAAGTTCAAATATAAAGGGCTTAAGGTATACAAGAAATATTTCTGATGTGAACTATTACAAATGAGGACCTATTTCGTCACAATTAAAATATTTTAGTTAATATTAATTATAAATGTATAAGCACAGTTTGTATAATATACACTTTTTTTCCTTATTTAATTTAGCATATTTTTAGGTTAGATTATATAATTTTTAATTTTTGGTGCTAAAATGAATTTTTAGCCTGAAAGGATCGATCCTCAAACTGCAAAAGGATATGATGTCAGGAGCGATGTGTGGTCTCTAGGCATAACACTTATGGAAGTAGCCACTGGCCATTTTCCATATAAACGTTGGTCGAGCGTCTTTGATCAGTTGCATGAAGTTGTTAACGGCGACCCACCACGTTTAACAACGAACCATAACGCCAATACTTTTACGAGCGAATTTGTTAACTTTGTCAACACTTGGTAAGCATTACTTTAGCTGTATAATTAGCCTGTGAATACATTTTTATAAAATTGCATCACTAAGGGAGTATTCTGGTTTAGAATTAAAAAAAGGTTAAGGAAAAAAAAAGGGAATATATCATTCAAAGTATTTTTCGATGTTCTAATTTAGTATTTAGTGAAGAGGCAGCTAATATAGTCTGATCGGATAGAAACGAAAAAAGCCGATAGAGATTCCCTGATTACCCCTAGGTCAGATTCTCCTATGAAAACATCCTTATTCTTAATATTACTACTACTGCTTACTGTGCGAATTGTATACAGGGAAGAAAATAGTGTTAAAATTGCAAATTTTATAGCAGTGTGCATTTTCACTACAAACTTACTTTTATTTCAAAATTATAATCTTACGGGAATAACAACTGGTCCAGAAGCTCTTTGAAATATGAACTTAAATGAGACTAGCTCTAACGTTATATCCAACAATTGTTGTTGTAAGTGGAGGACTCATTGTGTGCAGCAGCAAGTGCAGATTTAAATAATGACTTTAGAATTCATAAAGAACCAAAGCAGAGCAATTGACGGATCGCCTGCTATTGTAAATCTGAACGGTATTCAGATAAAGGGAGATCAGGTATACTTGGGATGAGTAAAACAAGAGAAGAACGTTGACATAAACGGATGTTGAATGAATCAACTTCAAAAAAGACATGTATCAATATCATAGAGTGCGATCTGAAAAATAGGAGTCTAAAATTTTCCGATGCAATCAATCATTAACAGTGACGATAATTGGTATACTTATACAGCTAAAGATTGACGATAATGATACTGACTAAAGAAAAACATTTATATCCTTAGAGTGCCAGAAAGTTTACAATTCGGTTAGCATTATACCTCAAGTTCTACCCAAATAATATGCTTGAAATTTGCCTTAAATCATCTTTATAGATGCCTTTATTGTTCTAACTTTATCTACAATAAAATAATAATTTTTGCTGTTAAAGAAAAACCTATAAAAACATGTAAAAATAATTGATGTTTTTACTCCTTCGAAGTATGGACTTTAGTAGCATCTTTAATCATTAAGAATTTAACTCTGGATGACTACATGGTTTAAAATAATGTCAATCAGGGTGCCCCATTTTTTTGACACCTCAGTTTTTTCGGACTGTTGATTGTTTTTTGAAGAATTAATAAATAGCTGCTGATTGATTACAAAAATCTTGTTAGTTTCATTGTTATATGTTTCATTATATCATCTATAATCAAGTAAATGGGTTGATCTTTTAAAGAACAAAACAGTTCAATTTCTTCTTTAATTGAAAGGAAAAGAGACTTTAACATGTGTGTTTGAAAATTATCCTAAAAATAAGAAAAGCACATATTTACCTTGCCTTTATATAAAATACACTTACCTCAACTTCACTTCCAATACTTTCTATGATTTTAACTAAGGGATCGATTATTTTTACATTATTCCTATTAATAGCTTGTTTTAAGTCATATCCTAATTTCTTTCCAACATTTTGATAATGATCCAACGTATTGTGAAGTGTTAGAAAACAAACTCTGCTTTTTTCATAAAAAAACTGTTTCAATAAATGTGTTATAATAAAATTAGAGATAATGTCTATCAGGGCGCCCCATTTTTTTGACACCTCAGTTTTTTCGGACTGTTGATTGTTTTTTGAAACATTAATAAATAGCTGCTGTTTGATTACAAGAATCTTGTTAGTTTCATTGTTATTAATTGTACTTGAGAAAAAAGTGTGCTTCTAGACCAGAATATCTGCCTTATATTCAATATATGACGGTACCTAAACTCTTCGTAATTACAGTTTAATTAAGCAAGAAAATCAACGTCCAAAATACAATAAGCTTCTACAGGACCCATTTATTCTACGCGCTCAACAAGAAAAAGTTGACGTTGCCACTTACGTCACTGAAATAATGGATGAGATGGCCAACAACGGCATTAGCGCATTTACGACCAACCAGCAGTAATGACCTGATCAAAAAAATTAGAAGGGTGGAACACTGTTTTGATAGCACTTTGTAGCCGAATCACTAAACAAAAACACTACAATGTTGTAAGTGATTAATTATAATTATATGGCCATAAATAAACTTGTACTTAGAAAGGTCTGATGTTGAAGTGTCATTGATACATGTTTTGTATAGAACAAATCCTATTAACTGAGTATGTTATGTGTTTTTAGAGTTGTGCAAAATACAAGGTATATTTTTGTACCTTTGCTGTAGATAATAGTAAACTTATCTAATAGAGGATGTATATATAAAATCAGTTTAACACCAATAAAACACCCAAAAACTATCAATTAGTTTATACATGGGTGTAAGTTAAATCCCTCTAGCTAGGTTCAAAGTTAAGGAATATATTTAGTTTCTTTAATACATTTTTGAACACCTTGTAAAAAACTCAGGTAACAATCATAAAAGCATGGGATATTTATTTCTTACAAGTTACTAAATGACATTTCTATAATTTTTGCTAATATGTTTGAAACCATTTTACACAGTATAGCGTGCTTTATATGAACATAAAATAATTTAATTTACCTTAAAGGTCGTTCCACCCTTTATTTACCATTTTACTGTTTCACTGTTATCCTGATTGTTTTTATTGTAATTAAATAATATTTGTATTTATTTCAAATTTAATTAAGCTGATACCATTTGATATTGGCTTACGATTTCGAAGCTTTTCTATTTTTATAAGCGAATAAAAATATTCATTATCAATTTGAGTGCTAAGTACATAGGGATACTTGATGTGTTACCTTAATTTCTAAAATATTTTCAAATTTTTATAATATGCATGGGTTGCTCATTTATAAAGTTTTTCAAATTGATTTCCCAAACATTGACATTAAAAAATGCTATTGTATGTTGAAACGTTTTTTTACATTTTGTAAAAAGTTAATAAATTATATATAGTTTTTTGTCATTAACATGTAAAAATATTAGTAATAAATGAAGATTACTATAAATACACATTGTTTAAATCTAATTTAATTACCACAGCTTACTGATAAATGCCATAAAACCATTTACCCTCGCCATACTCCAAAAACTTGTGCCAGCAAGTAATAAGACAAATCTATGGCTCTCATGTGAATATCTTCTTATGTATAAACTGTGCTAATGAATTTATGATTATATGGTTTAATAATAATAACGTTTACTGGAGTGAATACCAGAGTCAACTCGGCTGTATAGGCAAATAAATTGGGATCTCTGATTTAAATGCTTACTTAAATGCCGACTTGGTACTACGGTGATTGAGGCGGGTAGGTTTCTGTATTTTAATTGCAAATGTCCCTAAACAACCCATAAGGAATAACCATCCCGGCCGGACAGCTTCTGATCCCATCCGGTCTCTAAGTTGATCGGTCGAAGATCGTGGTTTGGAACCCGCTTTAAGTTGTAGGTCCAATCGCTAAAGATTCAGGGGGGTTGACTTGACGTGAGGATAAAAATCCATATACATGCCCTGTGTATCGAAGCAATGATCCAAGTCAAGTGCATGTGTTAGACTGAATAGTGTGATGAGTGAGACATCTTCACATTTCATAACTTAAATACATAAGATTGAGATTAATTATCCAAAAAAGCAAAATATTTATGGAGTCACCAAAAATGTTCAGGTAGCAAACATTATAAGGCATATAAATATTAAAAAAAAACAAATTTGCTATATAAAATATGTATTAATTCCAACTAGTAAATATGTTGAATTATAAATCTGGTAAATATATATACTTTTTAACATAAAAAGTACTTTAAAAAAGTCAAAAAGTAAAAATTAAAGCTAATTTTATACATATTTGACTTATAAAAATATTGCTAGAACATGTACTTAATATTGGTTTACAATCTCACATGCGTCACAATATAAGAAACTTATTTCAGCAACAATTATAATCAACTCATATCTCACATAAATTTAATTAAACCTTTTTAAAATCAAAAGTGCTCATTTCATTTATACAAATTATGTATTGTTTCACCTGGATGGAAAGTCTTAACACCTCTATCAAATGCTCTGTAGTGAAAACTATCCATATTGTCTCCTCGTTGTACAGTCATTAAACCAGTGACATCTGTACTTTTACCTGTTTTTAGTTGTGATACCTCAACAAAGACATTGCATATATGTTGAACACTTTTTGCAATAATATGATCGGGTTTGGATCCAACATGAGCATTAATAACCACAAACATATTTGCATTACTTGTTAGATTTACACAATAATTAATAAAACTAATAATTTGTGACAGTTCTATTGATAAATCTAAAAAGTGACTTATATCATCTATAATCAAGTAAATGGGTTGATCTTTTAAAGAACAAAACAGTTCAATTTCTTCTTTAATTGAAAGGAAAAGAGACTTTAACATGTGTGTTTGAAAATTATCCTAAAAATAAGAAAAGCACATATTTACCTTGCCTTTATATAAAATACACTTACCTCAACTTCACTTCCAATACTTTCTATGATTTTAACTAAGGGATCGATTATTTTTACATTATTCCTATTAATAGCTTGTTTTAAGTCATATCCTAATTTCTTTCCAACATTTTGATAATGATCCAACGTATTGTGAAGTGTTAGAAAACAAACTCTGCTTTTTTCATAAAAAAACTGTTTCAATAAATGTGTTATAATAAAATTAGAGTCAGCAAAGGCATTCTCCTTAATAAAGATGATTTTGTCTTCATTTTTAATTTTCAGAGATGATAAGACAGGGTTAGAAATACGAGGGTCTGATAAGGAAATCATATCCTCCTTTCATCTGAAATTCAAAATAAACAAATACTCATTATTATGAACGCGATATACCCAAATTACAGGTTATATTATTTTTTGTGGGTCCTTGAAAGTTTTACATAATTACTTAATTTTATGCATCATCATTTGTATTGAATGAAAATCAAAACATGTTTAAATTAATATAAGGACTTAAAATTCACAAGTTAACATATGAATATAACATACTGTAAGATGAATGCCTATATAATATCTGAAGGGAAAAATTATCATTGGTCCATCTTATTCTGAGAGAAAAATCAATAAGTGAAGAACCGTTACCCGAGGTAACATTCCTATATGTGTTTTTTTTAATTAAGTCCTTATAAATTAAATCTTCATAGTAACCTTGACAAATAGTGTTGAAACTTTATATAAGTATCAAATGAGCTTTAAATTAATGTAATAATGTATTAATGTACTCAGTAGCATAGAATAGTTTAAATATTTCTCTTGTTAACATTGTAGCGTAAAATATTTCCAAACGTACCTGCCAAATACTGTGCCAACTACGGTGATTATATCCTTAGGTATGTCATTCAACTAAAATAACATATAAAATAGTAAAAACACGTTTTTCATAAACTAACCTAGAAAAAAATTGACATTGAGACGTCTTTACAGAATGGCTGCTGTGTTGCCTGATTTTATATCTAGGTTACTACTAATGTTTATTTTTAAATATTTGTTACAGTTCCCTTTGCTTGTTCCTATTTTGAGAGTATTATTTTAAATTTTATACCGATAATCATGATATTAGTAACTATTGCAAGAAATAAAAAAATATCTGTTGTTGTTTTTCAAAAAGTTATGTTTTAGTTAAATATAATATTTTATGCTTTTTTTGTACTAACTTTTAATTATTAAACAAATATCGTAATAAAAAATATTCAAAAAATGAAGAGCACAGGTATAAATAAAATTTACGTTTTTTACATTAAATACATTTAAGTTAATTAATTATATTTAAGTGTGACGGTTTAATAATTTTATATAAAAAACTTTTTGAGTCATTTTAAGTTATAATATCATGGCAAATTTGGTGCGCTCCTCATAATATGGAGATTTTAATTAGAGCTATTAAAATTAATTGTCAATTGTAAGGCATATAATTTTGCTTTTGTCTGTTAATTAATGCTGTGCCGTTTTGTTTAACTTTAACATTTGGTGTTTTAAATACTTGACTCTGGTACCAACTCGCATGTTAACATCAATTCTTAAGATGCAAAAAGGAATTTTGTGGCTTACCTAAACACAGTGGTTTCAAAAGCGAGAAGATTATATCCAATTATATATCGCAGTGTTTTAGAACTAGAGACTGTCACCATTCAAACGTGCTATATGTATATAGTATGGCTTCATTGAAGTATTACTGGAGATAGGCGACTTTAAAGCAATCTATTAAAAAAACTGGAATTACTTTTTCTCCGATCTTATAATAATAATTTAATTATTATGGTAGTTGGTTTGAGATTTTTTATTTTATTCTCATGTTTGCAGGGCAGACAATAAGTGTTTTTTTTTAAATTTCAGACCAATATTAAAATTATCGTATTTAATTATTGCGAATAATCATGACAGACCGATTGTTGAAAGAAAAAAGAGTTTCCAGATGGTATTTCGGAGGGTTAGCATCAGCTGGCGCGGCTTGTTGTACTCATCCATTGGATCTGCTGAAGGTGCTCCTACAGACTCAGCAAGAAAGAAAAACATCTCTCATACAAATGACTGTTCATATCGTAAGAAAACAAGGTATCTTTTTGTTTTGTTGTTACTTTGTTTCATTTTTACTTTGTGTTATTTTTTGAGGCGTTCTGGCGTTATATAATGGTCTTTCCGCTTCGCTTCTGCGACAGCTAACTTACTCGACCACCAGGTTTGGAATATACGAGGCGATAAAACAAAATTTTAATGTGGATAGCTTTGCAGCGAAAGTTGGTGTTGCAGCAGTTGCAGGTTAGTGGAATAATAGATTAACAACACAGGTCTGCAAAAATAAAATTCTAAGAGCTGTTTGGGTTTTGAGATGTAATCTTTATGTTTTTCCACCGAAAAACACACCTGCTGAACCCGAAAAATGTCCAAATTTTGTCTTCTTGTTGTTCTTCTTTTCTACATACTAAGATTTGGCTCTTGTATCGAATTGAATCATATATTTAACACCCACCCAAAAATACATTTAAATTGCGAGAACAAAGCTATTACATTCTACATATAGATTTGTTTGAACTTAAAACTATTCTATTTCTACATGGTGAGAATTTATTTTTACTTAATGATTCAATTGAACAAGTTTACATTATTATCTGATAAACTATTGAGATTTTATAGTTATTAATTGATATACTGAGATTAGTTTTAACAAATAGCTTTATTTAGTACACATATTTAAACAGTTGAAGACTCTATATAAACGAACTGTTATACTGACACCTGTAAGAAAAATATTTTACTGTGAAGAACCATAAGCAAAAAACTTTGGGGCATTGCTAATCAAAATTATCTCTTCCATCTATTCCCTTTTTCATATTTGTTTAGTGCCATCAATTTAATCTATTAGATATCTATTATGAGTTTTATCAAAAATATATATTACACCTTATTATTTGTAATATTATATATGGAAAATCATTTTGTAGTGTACAATTAAAATAAAAGGTTTTGAATTTATATTTTTTAAATATATTTGACGTGGCAATATCGCGGGATAAAATAAGAGTTTAAAAATTAATAATTAATTAAGAGAAGAGGTTAAAAGAGCCCTACTGACAGTATAATGAAACAATATAATAAGGCTTAAGATATTGCCTTAACTCGTCTATTCATATAGGGACATCTGGATTTGAAGTTATAAAGTCATCCCCCGCTATTATAATTATTTAAAGAGCTCTCATGTTCTTCCTCTCACAATTTCCTAAAGGCCAATGAGATGAAAAAAATTCACTTATGTTAAACGATTCAAATGACTTCTAAAACATATTAGCCGAGGATGTGTATTCCTGAATCCATCAGCTGGATCCAAAAAAAACTATCTTGGTTAAATAGCCTTAAGCCAATATATTTCTATGGATAATTAAACTTTTTTCTTTAATGAAAATGTTCTGGGATTTTTAACATTATCAACCATTGTTTAATGACATCCAAAAGCTTCTTCGAACGAAAACGATTCTGCATTTCTTTACTATCTGTGCACACTTCCTAGATCAGTAATTCACTTTACTTTTTCTACTACTGACTTATATATACTAATGAACTAATAATTTAATTTCTAAATGCACTATTCCTCATGATAGCTATACTGGAAATGGCGCTCAAAGTAAATAAATAACAAACGTACCATAGGAACGATGTGAGCCAATCAGATTCCGGTGCGGCTTATAGCGTAGCGATTAAGTAGCGACATTTACATGTTGGACGTCGCGAAACATTTCTCCAAACTTTCCTATTAAGTTAAATCTCTATATCTCTATGAATAACAAACAACAACGTGGTTTCTCTCGTGACTGACACTTATACATATCTGACAACTACATAACTCGAAGTCCCTAGAAACTACTAACATTTCATTATTGTACTTAACAGAAATTGCTTCTTTTAACTAAAGAAGAAATACTTTAAGACTTTCCCTTGTTAAGTATAATAATCAAACAACGAAAAATAATTCAATCCTACAGCAACCAAAATTCATCATAAAATACCCGCAAACGAGTCTTCTGAAGTGGTTTGGTCATGATGTCTGCCACCTGCTGCTCTGTCGAGACATATTGAATTCCGTTGTTAGTTGACCCTAACTGTAGGCCTAATCTGATCGAGTCCCAGGCATTAAATACATTAATGATACCACTGCTTCTCTGTTTGAAAACTTCTGCTTTGTATTATCTTCTTTTACTGTTTGTAAAGAATATAATCATTCAAAGACTCAGGCTATTTTAAAGTTGATCGATCTCTTAGCCTGGCATCTAATCTCTCTTCTTGAACCTCTTGAACAACTTCATTAAAGTCTTCATTCGAGCCGTTTCTCTCACAATGTGGTGACTCATCATTAACAGTTTCCTCTTCTGGTTTCACATCTTGAAATGGTAGTTTAATGTGTTCATTGCAACATCCAGGTTTCTCTTCAAATTGTACATCTCTAGACAAAATAACGCTTTGATCCTTTTCAATCTAAATTCTAAAGCGTTCATCACTATTATATCTTATGAGGTGCCATTTTACTGCTTTTCTATCCATTATTCTTCTTTTCTGACTAGGGATATGAGCATAACATGTTGAATCAATCATCCTTAGATGTTTGGTTCGCGGCTTCCTCGGTTCTTTCGCGGTTCCATCCCATAATTTGTAACACCATCTATAGATGATTTCCCCGTTCTGTAGAGAATATATACCGCGGTGTTAACTAACTCAGCTCATAATCCTGCTGGATAGGCCACTTCTGGATTTGAATATTTCAAGGTCCTGGCCATTTCAACTACAGTTCTGTTGTCTCTAAATTTTGTATAATTATCCTCAAACAAAACCAAGTAAAGCTTCTTTCCGAACGATTCATCAAAAGGTCCACACACATCTGTTGATATTAGTTCACCTACAGTTTTTGACATCTCTCTTGTACTAAATGGTGAACGATGTGCCTTTCCATATGCATATGGTTCCCAGATTTCTACTTCATCTATCTTGACCTCAATACAAAAATCATTCACACTACCCCAGTCGACATCATTTATACCTTCAAATCCACTACCGTCTTACATTAGTCCATGGGTTTTTGGTACCTTTTGGGTTTTCAAGTAAACTTTTTCCAGCTTTCTATTGGCATATCCAATTGGATATTCCATCCTTCGATTGGTATTACTATGATGTTGCTTTCTTCCTTATTGAATTTATTCGAGCAGTCGTTAAATTATACATTTTTAATGAATTTTTAATCCCTCTTCTATCTCCTCTATTTCCATTCCAAGAAAGCATTCTATTCCTTTTATACTTCATAAAGGCTTTTCATTGAGTCCGTTGTTTGCTTTGCGTGTCCTTTTATTAATGTATTAATATTAAATATTACCCTAATAATTACTATCTTTTGTGAACAAACAATAGTCATAACGGGTCAATTGAAAAGTCCCCGGGCTGACACATAGATGGCGCTACTAGAATTAAATTCATATGTTTTTTAATTAGCCCTAACCCTCAAAAGATGCGTGTATAAATTCGACAGCTGTCGGATCATTAGTTTGTGAATTATAGCATTTTGAGTGAAGCAGCTTTTGTTATTGTAAAAAAAATGGATAAAAAGGAATTTCGCGTGTTGATAAAGTATTGCTTTTTGAAGGGCAAAAATATTGTTGAAGCAAAAACTTGGCTTGATGCCGAGATTCCGGACACTGCCCCAAGAAAATCAACCATCAAGGATTGGTATGCTAACTTGACGTTGTGAAATGAGCACCGAAGACGGTGAACGCAGTGGATGCCCAAAAGAGGTTGTTACCGACGAAAACATTAAAAAAATCCGCAAAATGATTTTGAATGACCGTAAATTGAAATTGAATGAAATAGCAGACACTCTAAAGATATCAACTGAACGTGTACATCATATCATTCACGAATATTTGGGTATGAGAAAGCTCTGTGCAAAGTGGGTGCCGCGCGAGTTCATTTTTGGCCAAAAACAACGACGTTGTTCGTTGATGATTCGGAGCAGCGGTTGAAGAGGATTAAGCCTAATAAACCCGAGTCTTTGCATCGGTATGTGACAATGGATGAAACATGGCTCCATTATTTCACTCCGAAGTCCAATCAACAGTCATCCGAGTGGACTGCACACGATGAACCCTCTCCAAAGCGTGGAAAAACGCAACAGTCGGCTGGCAAGTTTATGGCGTCTGTATTTTGTGATGCGCATGGAATAATTTTCATTGACTACCTTGAAAAAGGAAGGGCCATCAACATGGACTATTACATAGCGTTATTGGACCGTTTGAAAAATGAAATCGCCGAAAAACAGTCGCATTTGAAGAAAAAGAAAGTGCTGCTTCACCAAGATAATGCACCTTGTCACAAGTCAGTGAAAACGATGGCAAAAATCCATGAATTGCGACTATTTCCTGTTTTCAGATCTCAAAAGAATGCTCGCTGGGCATAAATTTTCGTCGAATGAAGAGGTGATCGCCGAAACTGAGGCCTATTTTGAAGAAAGGGAGGGTCGCTATAGTCAGTGTATTTTTTACCCTTGAAGGGAGTTATGTTGAATAAAAAAACTAATTTTGCCAAAAAAATGTGTTTTACTATGGTAGGCCAGGGACTTTTCAATTGATCTTTTATAACTAATATTTTGAGGAATTTTGCAGACGTTTCAACTGGATTATTTTCATACGCTGATTCGGTTACATCTTCGAACGTATCACATAGCATTGTATCTCGTTTTAACTAGAATAAAATGAGAAATTTCCTTTTCTATCTATATTGTCTGATTGTAAAACGAATTTACAAATTGCGACAGGCAATACATTAAAAACCTTGATGGCGTGAGTTCACTGTTATTTTGAGTAGACGATATGTAAAACGCCTCATGACGCCTTCAAGAGAATCTCGCTTATAATGCCTCAGGGCGTTACGACGCACAGTTAGGGAAGTCCTGCGTTAAAATAAAAGCTTGAAAAATATCGTTTTCTTTACAAACCATTAACGATACCTATAATATCTAATATACGTTCACTAGTAGATACTAAAACCTTTTTTTTTGAGAGTGACTCTTTGTACTTTTTCGCTTTTGGAAAGAATCTGGGTGGTCTATCTGAAGCGCTTAACAGTAGTTTGATATTATTGAGATGCTCCATTTTCCTTGGTATTTTTTATCCATCTCTTTAGTGTCCTAATGAAATTGTTCACCTTGCTTTGCAGTCATACCTCCCACATTTTCCGGCAAGTAATCAAGGTGGGAAGTAATCGAGGAAGCTTGAAATACTTTTAACAATCTTTTGATGATTTGTTTATAGTTAGGGTAAAAATTATCTGGAACTTTCTTAAACGCAGTCTTTTTGACGATTCGTTGTGATTCGTAATGAGTTGTGGGTTAGTCATAAGATACTTCACCTTTGCTTTTGAGAGCTCTGGAGTCTTTGAAATGAAATGTGCAGCGGTGGTATTAACACTTTATGTAGAGGTACCAATGTTTCTTGGAGGATGTTATTTTCATCAACTTTAAGCTTCCTCGGCGGTCAACTATTTTTTAGTTTTCTAAAAAAGCAAGGGAATTTGGTAAGCCTAACTTTGTCGTCTAAGTAATATGCGTCTAACTATAGTCGTCATATTTGAATTCGCGAAGAACTAACTCTATGTTCTTGTAAGTTTCTTTGGAGTGTACGAAATTACCTACGGGAATGGAATTATAAAAACCACCATTAACTTCTTTAAGAACAGAACTGATTTAAGACTTCTTTTTGATGAATCTATTAAAACGCAATTATGCTACATCGTATCGAATCTTAGATGCATTTATAGAAAATTCTGATGTTTTCCATATTATTTTCGTTTTCAGCATATTAAAATGCATAGAATTCAGTTGAAAATACTCAAACAGCTTTTTTATCGCAGACCTGTGTAGTCACTATCGAATGAGTAGCGATAATCGTATCTATTTGTAGGGTGTGCGGGTGGATTTGTGGGTACACCAGCTGATCTAGTAAATGTTCGGATGCAGAATGACATTAAATTACCTCATGATAAACGAAGAAAGTGAGTAAATAAAAGACCGTCTTTTTTAAATTTAAATATAAAATTACATTATATAGTCTATTCAAAGTTATTTTGTACATACGTCATCCAAATTTGTGACGTTAAAACGTTCCAATGATGCTGCATCAACTCTGAGTTTTACTGCAGTTTGGCTTTGACATACAACAAAATTCTAATCTAAGTAAAATAATTGAACAAAAATGTTATCAAACATATATAGTTTATATTAACATTATAGAACATATAATGCATATATTATCGAAAGACTTAAAATTACAATTAAGAACACAGGTATAATAGTTTGTCGGTTGGATTTGTTTTGTTTACATTGAATTCTTTTCCACACCACCCATGAGGTAGAATTTCTAGGCGCGTTTTTTATGTAGTGGTATCCCTCTGCAGGCCTAATTCACTTAATTAACAATTATATATCACAGTAATGTATTTTACTTTACTTTATAAGAGAGCATATTTACCTTTTTACCCTTAATTCTTGTATCCTTCGATGGACTGTTTACTTGTCAAGTCATCTTGATATCACTGTATTTTTATTTCTTCTGCTACTACCTGTGTAGACTATTCTTGATAAAATTATTCACTGAATTCTGCCTAATGCATTTACCATATTTACAAAACAGGGAGTATTCATCTTCTCTTCATACATTCTGACCCAATACTCATGGTTAATTCTGAACAATTACAATCATATCTATGCATACGAATCTTTACAATACCATTTTCTACATTTATAATTTATTTATGTGCGTATCTTTAGTTGTTTCTACTCTAATCACCCTGTCTCAGGAATTTCCAGAATTGCACGGCATTATCAGATATCCTGAAAGTTTCCTTTAGTCACTGTCACTTTTGCGAGTCACTGTCCAAGTCAATCACTAAGCTGTTAATTTCTCTAATCGTAATAAGGTAATAATAATAACCTCTAATATCTGTCTAAAACATGTTAACGATTCCATCATTTATCAATTTCTTCCTCTGTATGTCTTATCGAGTTAATCGAAACCGAAGGTGGTATAGTCCACACTGCTTCCTTCCACACATCCAAACAGTTCTTGATGGAATACCCTTCTCGACCAGCATGTCTATTATAATAATTCTTTGCTACCCCCATATCAACTTAATTGAATTGAATACACAGTCGTAATACTATGTGACCATATTGTTCAGCCATCTGATCTACTGTATATCTTTTTTCGGACTTATTAAAAAAAAATTGCAAAAAAACGCAATGAGACCTTTCATTTATATTTGTTAAAATACGGTATTAATTTTCTAGATAAAAGAAGGCTTCTGTGTTAAGTACAATAATGAAATGTCACTAGTTTCTAGGGACTAGGGATTAGCATAGTCTCTGCAAAACTTCAAAACAAAAGAGCCAATATCAAGATGGTCAAGATTCGTCACCCACTTCGTATGTAGACGGGCTTTCTTGGTTTCTTGGACGCGCAGCAGCAACACTCTAAAACACATTTTCAACAAAATTGCAGCAACTTAAAATAATAATTAAATAATTTAATATCATCAATATTTACCTCTTTAACGGAATTTACGGGCAAAAGGCGCCTGCATTATCGTTCCTTTTCGAAATAAGTTATTAAAGGCGCAATCAGTTTGTGACCCTGACTATCTATTGTTTTCGGTATTTTCAAACAAAGTAATACGATATATTATACAGTGATTTAAAATTTATCAATATAATCGAAGCACTAAAATAGTTTGTCGGTTTATAACCTGTAGTAATTATAACTAATATTTTGAATAATTTTGCTTACATTTGACAACCGGACGACTTTGACAGGCTAGTCCGGTTGGTTGTTCGAATTTGGCAAACAGCATTATGTTTCTTTTTAACTAGAATAAAATGAGAAGGTAAATATTGTCTGATTTTGAAACGATTTTACAAATAGCGGCAGGCAATATATTAAACATACTATCGTATGTACAAAAAAAACTTCGAATAGGCTATAAATAATACTTGAACTCTCATATGTACTTCGACTTCTTCCTTAATATTGTTAAAACGACATATTAATGATAATTTTTTCAACGTGGCCTTATTAGACAAAAGTATATTGATTTACAAGTAAACCAACTAACTCGTTTTGAATGCTTCTACCTAAATAGTTAACATAATTTTTATTGGTAAATTCAGGAAGTCATCATTATTACTAGTAGGAAGTTCTTATACAGTGGATTAATAAAATAATCAATTATGGCTAAAGACGACTTCGACAACCAACATCAAGAAGTGTTAGTTATTCTTGCAACTGATCTTTCTATACTGGCTGGATACTTAGAGGATGCTGGAGGCTTAGCCCGAACTGGTTATAAAGAAGCTTTGGGAAAATCTTGGCTATAAAGACATGAATGACAATGATTTACGTTTATTTGCTTCATTAAATAACTTTATAGTAGGTTACACTACATTTCTCTACCCTCTGAAGCATGAACTAATATGGCGGATCCAAAGGACAATGATTCAGCGGTGTTTGATTAATTCCCGGTCTATTTCGACGCTCAACGATGTAATGGCGATAGGAGGACCACATTGTGGATGTGACCATTATTTCATCCGTGCAACAGTGCAACTACGACTCCAATGGGAAAAATGAATGTTGCGGAATCTAATCCAATCGGAATCAGGAGTTCAATCGAAACTATAAATAAATTTCAGGAATTAGAAGACCTAAACGATACAGATATTGATACAACAGAACATTCAAATATCTAAAATAATATACCTTGAATATAAACCTTGAGAAATACTGAAAATTAAATAGAGATGTTAGACAAAAACTACAACTAGAAAGAAAAGCCTTCTAGCATGGTGCAACGACAATATTCAACAAGCAGATAGATCCTTCGTAAAGCCACACGATGAGCGTCTCGAATATTGGAAGGAGTTCTTTATGCAACGTTATATTCATGACCTACCATAGAGTTTAGCAACTCCGTCCGAAATTGACATTAAATCAATAAAATGCGATAAGACCACTGGAGTCGACTAAGCTATGATAGAAATGATCAAGGTCGGTGGAGAAGTGCTGTTTCAACGGTTTACGTGTTGCTCATATAAGTTTTGCGATCGGAGAGAGTACCGCTAGCGTGAAAAAATCCATAATCGTACTTATCCTGAAAAAATATGATAGTAAACAGTTTAAGAATTATCGAGGTATCCTATCAATTATTGGGAAGTTGTTTATGGATATCACACAAATGATTTTTCTTTCACGCACCCGCGAGGAGACAAGTCCAGAAGAATAACGGGGTTCTGGACCCAATCGAGGTTGCGTAGATAATATTTTCGCACTACATCAGCTGGTGGAGGAACGTGTGAAAACGAGGTGTGGAAACGTCGTTTGAAATTGTGGTTTTCGCTCTGCTTTTAATAGTAGAATTAGAGGCTAAACATGTTCCCCTAAAAGTTATTCAACTATTTGAGTTGTCTTGGAACGATGGTTCGATTATTGGTGTATGAATGCGATATGATTCGTGAAATCTGGTGCCCGCCAAGGAGATGTCATCTCTGTACTGCTTTCTGACATTGTAGTGGATGCAATCACGTGAAAAGTTTTTAAAAACAGATATGATATTTAATATGACGCTACAAACTCCTTAACGTTCATGATATATTGGGCATCGCAGGGCAATATGGTTTTAGAATTAATGAAGAAAAGACCAAAGTTCTGGCAACTGACGGATCGTCCGCCAATGTAAATCTCAACAGATTCCAGATGGAATAAGTGCGGGAACTTAAGTACTTAGGATCAGTAATACAGGAGAAGAAGTAGTATCTACCGCCGAGGTAATAATCCGAATCGGTCAAGCTTTAGCAGCATTTGTTTCTCTAAAAGGCGTGTATGGATATTATTAAAGTTTCACATCAAGACTAAAATTTGCCTCTTTCGAAAGCTGATCTGTCCTATTTTTCTATATGGTTCTGAGACTTGGACTTTGTTACAGTCTGACAAAAGCAAATTATACATATTTCTTCATTGAGATCATACTATAAATGAAATCATTCATTTTAAATAGACAATAAGAGCACATTTGTGGAACAAATTCGGAGTAATTTTTGAATTATAAATGTTAGATGAATTCCTCATGTACTTCTGTAGCGAAATCGATCCTTTGAGTGGAAAACGCAACGAAGAGCTCCGAAAAAGAGATGAATTAAGAAATGTAAAATGATCTCAAAAATAAGAGACTGATATTGACCAATGCTAGAACATCTGCGGCCGATCGACAACTCTGCAGAATTTAGTGAAGAATGTTCGAAGATCTTCAGTACCAACAGCGTATTGTTTGAGAAGTAGATACTCTCCTGGATGATGAATAAAATAATGTGTAGACCACATAATACATTTTGTTGCATGTTGGCAACATTGCTCTCCTATAAATAATGCGATGAGTATGTATTGCTCAGTTTACATATCAAGTCTTGGTCATTATATTTCATGTATTATACGCTTTGTTCTACTACGGCTAGAACAAGTGATCGGTGAAAAGTGTGATCTCTCAGATTTCGAAGGGGGCAAATCGTTAGTAGCTCGGTAACGATCATAAAACTTGGATACTCGATGATTAGACTGGATACAAACAAAAGCAGCCTACGACGGACTGCCTGCTTCCTACAGTCAAGCGTGGGAGAGATTTAGTTATGATTTGCTCAGCAATATTATGGTATACATCAAGGTCTTCTCATTTACACCGCTAATATAGGACATTATCTTTTGGAATTCCTAAATGGACAGATTTCAGTTCAGTGTATTCATCATCTTATTTTATAGTAATCTGTGTATCTGTAAGATAATATTTTAGTAGCTTTAGGTACAATAGTAGTAGTAGCTTTGCTTTGTATTTAAAATACGAATTATGAAATATGTTTAAGTCGTGCAATTAAAATATAGAATATAAAAACAGCATTTTAGCTATGTTTATTTGAAATATAAAATACAAATTACAGAATATAGTCAGGTGTCAGTAGTGTCAGATTATGTAAACAGAATAGAATCAATCTACCACAGCCTACATACGAGTAAAAGAAGAATTTCCTTTCGTCTACACTAGATTTTTAAATGTACTATTAGACAAATAGCCTCTTGTTGGTGAATGAATAAAATAATTTTTCAATAAAACAATCTTTCTACAGGTCCTGAAGAGCACAAACTTGTATTGTTACATTGTATGAACACATTATTTTATATTTGGATAGAGTTCAAGGTATAGTAAGATTTTTTTTTTATCTTTTAGGAGGTTGACTCTAACTTCATTTTTGATGTCTGTGGTTGATCAATGTCCCTGTTAGTAAAAACAATTAAATCATCATTTTCTATACGAGTACTATTAATCTTGTTACTCCCAAGTGTTATTACATGTTTTTTTTTTGTAATTTGCCTCTAAGGCATGAATTGAAAGATGTTGAATTCTTTGCTTCTCATCTTTTTTTGGCAACTAACGCAAACATTTTGTAACTAGGGTCTTCAATATGACTCAATTTATTTCAAATAGTTTAAAAACTTGTCAAATCTTCAAAAAATTACCTTTACTGATCGTTTTAGATTTATCACAGATGGTTTAAGTATGAAAATGACAATTACTAAGATATTTGATAAATTAAGGTACAGTAAAGTAAATTTTGCTTAGTAATGCAAATGAAATTTATTTGCTAGAGAAGTCAGCCATTTATAACAGTTCAACTGAAAAGACCCCGGCCTACTATAGTAAAACACATTTTTTTGGCAAAATACTTTTTTTTTATTCTACATAATTCCATTCAAGGGTGATACACTGATTATAGCGATCCTCCAACTTTTGCGAGACCATTTTTGTAGTACGATTTGTCCTTTGCTTCAAAATAGGCCTCAGTTCCGGCGATTGCCTCTTCGTTCGACGAAAATTTCTTCCCAGCGAGCATTCTTTTGAGATCTGAGTTTTTCGACGATTTTGTTCTTCAAACGCTCCAATAACTCCATGTAATAGTCGCTGTTGATGGTCCTTCCTTTTTCAATTGAGTCAATGAAAATTATTCCATGCGCATCCCAAAATACAGACTCCATAACCTTGTCAGTCGACTGTTGCGTTTTTCCACGCTTCTGAGTGGTTTCATCGCGTGCAGTCCACTCGGATGACTGTCGAGTGGACTTCAAAATAAAATGATGGAACCATGTTTCATCCATTGTCACATACCGATGCAAAAACTCTGGTTTATTACGCTTGATAATCTCCAAACACTGCTCCGAATCATCAACTCGTCGTTGTTTTTGGTCAAAAGTGAGCTCGCGCGGCACCCACTTTGTACAGAGCTTTCTCATACCTAAATATTTGTGAATTGTATGATGTACACGTTCAGTTGATATCTTTAAGGTGTCTGCTATTTCATTCAATTTCAATTTACGGTTATTCAAAATCATTTTGTGGATTTTGGGTGTCCACTGCGTTCACAGTTTTCGGTGCTCATTTCACCACGTCTAAACTTAGCATACCAATCTTTGATGGTTGATTTTCCTGGGATAGTGTCCGGAAACTCGGCATCAAGCCAAATTTTTGCTTCAATTGTATTTTTTCCCTTCAAAAAGCAATATTTTATCAACACGCGAAATTCCTTTTTATCAATTTTTTTCACAATAACAAAAGTTGCTTCACTCAAAATGCTATAATTAACAAACTAACGATCCGATAGCTGTCAAATTTATACACGAATCTTTTGAGGGTTAGGGCTACAAATACCAGATATGTATTTGTATTTCAATTATGTATTTTAGTTACAAATTATTCAAATACTTCCCAACCCTGGCCAGCCTGAGATATCTAAGAATGCAGTCGTGCAATATATTTTACCTTTTAAGTCTATTTATTTGATTTACCGGTCTTTGTAACATATTTATTCGATATTTCGGTGGTTATTACGAAACCCAAATTGATGTCCAGTAATAATATTTCTATCCTCAATTATTGTATTAAGCCTATTAATATACATTTTCTTATGAGCTTTTCAGTTTCTAGGTGGTATATACTCTATTATAGTTTATTTCCAAGGTTTCGAACCATAATGATTTCGACAACTTTCCAAATGATATAAAAGTAATGCGTTCTTAATATTTCATTAATTGTAAATATTTAGAATTTCTGTCACGTAATTTTTGTAGAATTTCTCCAGTTTTTAGATCATAACCAGGTGTTTTCTTGCGTTTAATTACTCTCATTATCATTTTTTAACTTCCTTAAAATAAATTATTTCATTATGCAGACTCATTTTTAGGGAATCGGAAATTTTATTTTCTTTATCTGCAGATATTTGAGAGAATAGTTTAAATATATTTTTTATACAATTAGGAAAAGCCTTCTCTTTATTATGCACAAGCCCAACTATTGTTTGTTGGTGTCCTTTGAATTTTTTTGTCGCTTTTCGTATTATATTTTTCTGCCACTCTTACTTGTGGTCAACTTTTTCATTTATTCTGCAATTTTCTTCTGAAGTGTAGATTACACGTAGGTTTCTCTTTGAGTTATATTACCGTTAGGAGTATATTTATTGCTACTTATTCATATATATCTCAGTTTTTAAAGATAAATTTGGAGAAGTCATTCTATCTAGTTCTATTCTTCTTTGAAGCGGCTATTGCTATTACTGATGAATGATCATGAATTTATGAATGTAGGTATTTTGTTTCCGTTGCATTTACCAATTTTCTACTCTTTGATATTAGTCTTCAGGTTCACATTAGATATTTGGTGTTATGGTAATTGTTCGGCTTTGTTATTATATTAGGTTCTTCTTCTATAGTTAGATTGTGTTTGTAGGTAGTCATTGTCTTCACATATGATTATTACTGCTCCATTATATCCATAACAACACAAAAACATAACACGTGTTTTGGAAATCGTCATTTTGTCGTTATCTTGTTTAGCAATAAGTATTCCAGTTCTTAGCATCTTTGGAGGCCATTATCATTCCAGTCGGTGATTATATATTTTAAGTATTTAGTCATAAAACTAGTTTTCATTTCAGTAATTTTTCTTATTTATTTCTGATTGCAGTACATTTGATGCTTGGTCGTTGTCACCCATATATGCATAGGATATTTGTAATTGAACAAGCTTATTGGGTATGGAGTGTTTTTTTTTGCTGTTGGTTTCTTTTCTCCTTCAAAGCGGTATAACAGTTTGTGTTGTAATTGCCTGTGCGCAATCCTTGTAATATTATGGGTGATGGCTGTTGCAATTGACAGATTTAACCTTGCGTATTTTACGGTTGCAGTCTATAGTTGAATGTTTTCTCATATTACGCATCAATTTGTTTTTGTGTACCGGTGCATTTGACACTTTGTACATTGTGCAATCACTATTTTTACGTGATGGTTCTCAACTAATTATGTTATTTTCTATTTTTTTTTGCGTACTTGATTCTCTAATTATTTTCTTGTGTTTTAAGGTCAATATAAAACATTGGCAATGGTTTTCTCGTTATACGCTGCTTAATATTATGCCTGTTTGTTATATTGTGCAACTAATATGGCACTGGCTACGGACTAGGTTCGAGGAAACGTGGCTATGCGCAAGTGTTTGATTTTTATGTAAATTAAAAGTGTCCGTGTTTTAAACATCTTCATATTTCATAACTTATTTTTTAGGTCATAATTTTGCTCAGCTATGGTTAATTTAGTGGTGTCAAAATTTATGGCATGGTGTAGCCCTTTTAGCACACAATTAACCGCTTTTTCTGAGTTTGGTCTAAATGCGTTTTTCTCTTGTCTAATTGTTTTGTCAATGTGTTATTACAATGTCAAATTTGATCTCAATAAAACTTGTTACACATTTGTTTTGTCAGTTATGCTTTTACTAATCTAATATATTTAACTTTTTGTTGTAGTTACAAACACGCGGTGAATGGAATTATTCGAGTTTGGACGGAAGAAGGAGTGAAACGATTATTTAGTGGGGCTAGCACAGCATCCACCAGAGCAGTACTCATGACAGTTGGCCAGTTATCTTTTTATGATGAAATTAAATTGGCTTTGTTAAATACTGGATATTTTGGTGATAATTTGATGACACATTTCGTTTCAAGTTCATCGGCGGTAAGTAAAATTAATATTAATCGAGTTAATTAATAACTCGACAATAGTGGATTTATTCGGAGCATAAAGAGACGAAAATCTTTTGAAATAATATTGTTAAATTATTGGAAATTCCTGGGAGCAAAGGCTATTATATCAATGAAAACATATCTTATTGGAATATTGAATTTCAAGTGCTGTCATACCCTTCAACTTCTATCATCAACAAACTATATCGATAGAGTAATAGATAGAAAACAATGGGGTTCTCTGGAGAAAAGTGCCGCTACGTTTAATATGTAGATGGAGTTATAATTGTCCGTTTCAATAAGTTAATTGGTCAGTTTAAATCTCCATTATAGGCACCTGCAAGGAAAACATTTAGGTAAACATTTAATTGGTTCGTTGATAAAATTCGCCTGGCAAGTACAGCACGTGACAGCCCTGACCTTACATTTCATTGGCCAATGAAGTTTAAATAAAAAAAAATTAATTTGAGATAAAATTTATTGAATAAAATTCAATAAAAATATAAAAATAAACATATCCATATTCGGTCTCTTCTCTTTTCATATTTCTTTAATGCCATTAATTTAATTGTATCCATTAGTCTCTTTGTTCTCTTAAACTGTAAATAAACTTCGAGTTTTTCCTTGTAAAATTATATTTACTTGTTTAATCCAAAAGTATATAGCGCACTTTATTGTTTTAACTATCTTATATGGAAGAGTATTATGTATTGAGTAATTAAAATATTTTAAATTAACTTTTTTTATATCTGACTAAAAATGTATTATATTATCAACGTGGTAATACCGCTTAATTAAGCAAAAGATAACTATAGCAATAGATAAGATATAAGAAGACCCAGTAACAGTGTAATAGAATAATTTTGTTGGAGTCTGGGGTGTAATAAATTATTGAATGCAAACAAAAGTTACATTAATCGCAGCTTTTTCCAAAAGTTCTCAAAAGGTCAAAACCTGAAATATATACTATGGTATAACGTAAAATGTTGTTTGTTCGTGTAGGAACATTTGGAATTGAGTCACGTCTCATTTTCTCCACTTCTGGTAATACATCTTCTGGTAGTAAATAATGTTAATTATTTAATGTACCCCCATGTTCATCCTCTTTACAATTTCCTAAAGGCGATTGAGATAAAAAAAAGAACTTTGGATAAGTGTTTTTAAGTGATTTTTCAAACATGCTGGTTGAGGAATGAATGTATATTAGTAGTTTAGGTATCCTTAAGCTAATATATTTATTCGGATAGTTAATAAAAATAGTTTTCTTTAAATAAGTGAAGACACTCAAACTAGTTATTAAATTTTTAACTGATGGCACTTTAACAAATTTGTTTTTAGTTAGGCAATACAATTTGTTCACTATATAAGTACTGGATTGTTTTGCACCAAAATTGCATGTGTATTGAACTTCGGTTTTAGTGTAGTTACAGTTATCAAATAGTTGATCCAAGAATAAAAGTATATCGCCGTTTTCGCAGCTTCTGTCGGATTAAATAATTGCTCCCCTAATTTATAAAGTAAAAAATAAATATTTGAATGACTATTAATACGAATAAACTTACCCCAATTTACAATAACAAAAAATGCTGTAACGATCATAAATTTAGACGTTTTTTGTATTTAATCCAATTCGTTTGGTATTTTTAATATTATCAACTATTTTTTAAAGACAGCCCAATACTTCTTTGAAGGAAATCGATTCTGTCTTTCTTCAGTATCTGTGGATCCGAGTACACAACACTTCCTATATCGAGGATGCGTTATACTTACATTATACTAATTATTTAATCATCAAACTGTATAAAAAACTAAACACATTCTTCTCTATGTAAGTCTGAACACTATGTCTATGTAACACTGAAAATGGCGGCAAAAATAAATAAATAACAAACGCATCACGAAATGAACTAATCAAATGCTTTTGCTGCTTTTAGCATATCGATTAAAACAAGTAGTTAATTCAAAGTAGTGACTTTTCTCCAAAATTGCCTATAAAGTTAAATCTCTATATTCTCTGTGACTATATCAAATTAAACTATCCAGACATGCATAGAAAATATGTATTAAATTTTATGAAAGTTATGATATAAGAGCTAAATAATAAGAGAACTCATACTTTTTTGTTCTGGTTGAATTTGAATTTGTTGAAAGTTGAAAACAAAAAGTTGTAATATTCACATAAATCTACATTCAGTATTTTCGTAATTTAGGGTGCTATTGCAACCTCTCTAACACAACCATTGGATGTTCTCAAGACTAGAGCGATGAATGCCAAGCCAGGCGAATTCAAATCAGTCTGGGCGATCGTGGTTTATACGGCGAAGTTAGGACCACTGGGTTTCTTCAAAGGTTATGTACCGGCCTTTGTTAGACTCGCCCCTCAAACAATACTCACCTTCATGTTCTTGGAGCAGTTGAGGTTTAACTTCGGATACCTACCTCAACCGAGACTTACTGCGTAGACTGGATTATTCAGACTAAACATACTTGTTTTATGTCAAAAAAATGTATTTTCTATAGGCATGTTCCTGTTTGGATTAGATTTTCTCAGGTAGGTTGAATGTCTTCAAATGTTGTTAAAGTTAGAAATGATAGGTATACAGTTAATAAAAACATATATACAACAAAAATTAAAAATATACGAGCATATCGTCTATATAGTTATAAAATAAATCATCATATAATTATCATATTTTTACTCAAATGTTTTATAAAAATTTCTCAGTTGTTTTGTTATGTTTTGTTAAGACAATAATTTTAGGAATGATATTTCTTAAAAATTGAGTATTTTGTTAGAATATGTTTTTTTTTTGATTATTATATTAAAGTTATACATTTTACGGCTGTTTTATTTTCGCACATATCATCAAAATGTTTCATCTATAGCAAAATAATTGGTTGGAGAAAAAATTATTTTGGCCTTTCATGTTTTTGATCAGTTCGGTCCCGACCTTCATAGAGTCAAGACGTGTTTTTTCATCCCCGAAAACAACTCTCCGTAAATATCAAATAAAAATACATACTATATATTTTTTACGGTCAACTTCGGTTAACGGTTTCAAAGAATTCCCAGGTACGGGATACGGTGAAACGGCCAACCCAAAGTGAAGGAAATACGTGCTCTCAAACAAAAGACGTTCTACGTTTTCCAAAATGGGGAAAAAGTGAAAGTGAAAAAAACATTTAATTATAACAGTACAACATGATGGACAACAACATGGATTTGAATATATTATTGAAAGAAAACAAAGAATTAAGAACGAATAATGAGCGTCTGAACCAACAACTGTTGCAATTATCTAAGGATATGGCTGCTATCCGTTTGCAACTGCAAGGTCACACGCAAGATACACCAAAAAGGCATACTAATTATGCAGAAGACTACTACACTGATGAAGACGAACTAGCATTAGAGGTAGGGGAACAGTCTGACTGGGCTGAAGTAATAAACAAGAAGGATAAAAAGAGGAAGAAGTCTGAGATGACGCCTTCGCCAATCGCAAAAAGTGCTATATATATTAAAAAAAAAGTAGCAAGAAGACAAAATCCCTCTGCCCCCTCCGATCAAGGTAAGCAATGTTGGCAATTTTAATTTATTTAGATCACAAATAAAGGGAGTAGCCTCTGACCGAGTGCAGTTTAAAGCTTTGTCTAACGATGATATTAACGTAACACCTAGCAATGAAACGGACTACAGGAATGTAAAAAAACATCTCATTGAGATGAAGAAAAACAATTCATTCAATAAACTCGAATACCACACTTATCAGTTAAAAAGTGATAAGTGGTATAGAGTAGTTATTAGAGGATTACTGTCCACAACAAATCAGGACGATATTAAATTAGAATTACGGGCTTGCGGGCACGAAATAGTGACCGTCACTCCTATAGTGAAAAATATAACTAAAAATAAATATGTAATAAAAATGTATACGAAATAAATTATTTACTAGACTGTAGGATAAAAGTGGAACCTCCGAAGAAGAATAATAATATACCACAATGCACAAATTGTCAAAATCTTGGACACACTAAAAATGTTTGCAGTAGGGAACCAAGATGTGTGAAATGTGCCGGTAAACATCACACAACTCAGTGCAGAAAACAACGCAATAGTGTAGCGACATGCGTGTTGTGCATTGAAAAAGGTTACCTTTAATTATAAAGGATGTGCAGTATATCAAAAAAAAAGAACTCCAGCCAAAGAAAATTACAACAGAACAACGCTTAAGACAAATTGACAAAGCCAAAAACCGTTGAAAATAAAAAAGCCCATGAAACCGTAAGACCATCGGTCAAAAATATAAACGCCAAAATATCAAATGATAAACAAACTGATACGAAACAGCAGAAAGCTGCGGCCAACGAGCCAACTATCGTCTACATGATGAAATTCCTCAAAGAATTCCAGACTGAAATGAGACAGAAATTCAGTCAGTTAGCAGACAGGGTGGAAAAATCGGAGAAATCCGGATTGGGGAAAACTACCCAAAACAAGCTAAAGAGAAACCAAAATGTACTCATTCGTTTTTAAGAATTATAACTTGGAACCCAAATGGACTAAATCAAAGAGTCCGGGAACTAGAATTATTCTTAAAAACAAATAACATAGATATGGCTATCATATCGGAAACACATTTTTCTAAAAAAAACTACATTAAAATACGGGGTTATGATGCTTACTGGACACTACACCCCAGTGAACGGGCTCGAGGCGGAACAGCTTTAATAATTAAACAAAATATACAACATTTCGAACAAGAAGAGATTAAAAATGAAGAAATACAAGCTACGATAATTAGTATCGAAATAGACGGGGCTGAAATAAATATTGGCGCTATATATTGTCCACCAAGACATAAAATGACACAACAACAATATAAAGATATCTTTTCAAAATTAGGCCCACGGTTTATTATTGGTGGAGACTTCAATGTTAAACATACAGCTTGGGGTTCACGAATAATAACACCTGGAAAAGGAAACGAATTACTCAAAGCCATTAACCTTACAAATTGTAATTATCATTCAGGGCGCGAACCCACTTACTGGCCCACAGACAGTAATAAAGTCCCAGACCTGCTGGATTTCTACATTACAAAAGGCATCTCATTAAATCAAATTAGTACAGAAAGTTTGTGCTCTAACATCTGATCATACTCCAGTATTGTTAACACTGGGTGCGACAATCCTAAGAAAAGCAAAAAAGCCTAATCTTACCAACAAATCTACTGACTGGGACAAATTCAGATTAATACTGCAGGAACAAATCAGTTTAAAAGTAAGACTTAAAACTATAGATGATCTTGAGCAGACTGCAAAAGATGCTACCCTAATAGCAAGAGAGAAATAAGAATATGAAGTACTTTACCCCCTCGAAATTAGAGAAATGGTAAAAGAAAGGCGAAAAGCTAGAAGAGTATGGCACAGAACCAGAAATGCTGCTGACAAAACTACGTTTAGTAGAATTAGTAATCAGACGAATCAAAAAATCAAAGAATATAAACAGAATTGCTTTCAAAAGTATTTACATGAATTAAGCCCACAAGCAGACAAAGATTATTCACTATGGGAAGCAACTCGAAGATTTAAAAGACCAATTATTCGAGTACCGCCAATTAAAAATGATCGAAATGAATAGGTTCGACGCGACAGTGGAAAAGCTGAATTATTCGCACAATACTTAGCTAACATTTTTCAACCTAATAATATAGAATCTATCATGGATACATCTCCTGTTTATCAACCCTATGTAAATCTAAATCTAATTTCTCCACTGGAAGTTGCCATTGAAATTGATAACCTCAATCCTAAAAAGGCACCTGGTATAGATGACATTTTACCTAGATTATTGAAAGAACTGCCACGAAAAGCAATCATCATGTTGACATATATATTTAATGCCTGTTTAAGGCTGAAACATATCCCGGAATGCTTTAAAGTTGCACAAATAATTATGCTCAAAAAACCTGACAAACCTGCAGAACAAGTCGAATCTTACAGGCTTATTTCGCTACTACCTGCAATATCAAAGCTCTTTGAGAAACTGATATTTAAACGTGTTAAACATTTGGTAACAATACCAGATTTCCAGTTTGGTTTTCGAAATCACCATCCAACTATCGATCAAGTGCACAGAGTAATTGCGGCTATTGCAAGAGCATTTGAAGAAAAGAAATACTGCCCTGCAATATTTCTGGATGTCTCACAAGCTTTTGATCGGGTTTGGCATTTGGGATTAATCTGTAAGATGAGCAAATTGTTACCGCGTAACTATTATCAATTGCTGGAGTCATATTTATTCGGAAGAAAATTTAGAGTATCGCACGAAATGGCGTTCTCGACATTTAAAAATATCTCGGCTGGAGCTCCACAAGGTAGCGTCTTAGGACCTCTCCTGTATCTGCTCTACACTGCTGACATTCCAACAACAAAAGAAACACTTGAAACCTTTGCTGACGACACAGTTATTATGGCAAAAGATATATCTCTGCCTAGGGCAATAGAAAAAGTGCAAGTGGCAGTTAACAAAATCTACAAATGGACGAAAGATTGGAAAATTCAACTTAATAGCTCCAAATCTGTCCACGTTAATTTTGCATTAAGGCGAAATATTGGAATCCATCTTGACGGTAGATTAAATTGGAAGCATCACGGTAGACAAAAAGTAAAACACATTAGAACCAAAATAAAACAACTATACTGGTTAGTCGGAAGATACTCTCAACTTGATCTAAAATCAAAGAGGTTGATCTATAATACAATTATAAAGCCAATTTGGACCTATGGGGTGCAAATATGGGGTTGCACTAAAAATTCAAATCAGTCATACAGCGCTGTCAAAACAAGGTTCTTCGATTGATTACCAATGCCTATCGCTATGTAACCAATGAAGAACTGCACGATGACCTGGAAATCAAATGGATTTGCGAAGTTGTGCAGGATTTCGCCTTGAAACACGAAAGAAGATTACTAAATCATACTAACGTGGAAGCAATACAACTGATGGACAGCGCGCAGGATGTCAGGAGATTGAAGCGAACAAAACCATACGAGCTTATTTAAAGGGTATACATTTAGTGTATACTACTATAGCTATAAGTTAATAATTAATAAATAATTATAATTTTATAATTGATGAATATATATTGATGTATTTTCTCGCACTCGTCTTGCTTGTTAATTAATCCAAGTACATAGGAAAAGTAGTAATAACTTAATTGTAAATTAAAGAAAGATACTGAAAGGCATGTCTGAAATGCTTCTTCAATGGCACAATCGGAAATATTTTTTGCATTGTACTGTTACTAGTGATGAAAGATTGATCCAAATTATAATCCAAAGTGAAAAATATAATGGAGATCATCTGGTCATGCGTAAAAATAAACGCTAATATTAATGGCAAAGTCGAATCTCCATGGCTTTGAATCTCCAAGCTAACATTCTGTAGTTGGTAGGATCAGCTTGACGTAATATACAGTGAGCCGCTAAAATCTAATTACACCATCAATGCGTGAAGAATGGTCGGTATAGAGCAAAGACACAACAATGTTCAGCATGACCGCGCTTGATCATATATTACAAAATCGGGAAAAACCTATTTGGAAAAAGTGCTACTCCACATACCTTATTCTCCAAACCTTGCTCTTTTTATTACTACTTGTTCCGGCATATGAGTCGTAACTTGCCTCAGCGCTTCATTTCTTATGTACATATCAAAAAAATTGTAAAACTCTTGATATCCTGAAAAGATATATGTGTTCCTTTAGATGGTATTCATAAATTATCTGGGCGATGGGACCAAGCAGCTATCTATGAACAATACTTTGAACTAATTATTAAACTAATTTATAGGTCCAATACTTTTCATTATTCGTGATAATTCGTTTAAAAATTGGATCGATGGAAAAATGGAGATACTAATCCAGCACATGTTTATAAATGGAAATTCGGCCCATTACATTTTTTCAGCGTTAATTCAAGTAGCCACAACCCAAGCATTCTTAAACCTATACAAGTCGTTTAAAACCATTTTGTGGGCGATTTTTAGTTTTTTGTATGCCTAATATGCCGGTCTACCTCGTTTAAGATTAAAATTAAGAAATTTATCGATAAGTGGATGGTTAGGGCCAAGTTCGACATTAATTAGCTATTTCAACTAATCAAAATTTTGGGAAGGAAATGGAGTGAATCACTTCTGAAACTGGTTATTATTTAATCATTCATTACTAAAACATTACACAATTTTCGATAAGGCCATTCTTCTTTTTTTCTCTAGAATGAATTGCTACTTTTTAAACGAACTTTTTTTAAACTTAAAGCCACGTGTTAGAAGAAAGCGAAATTATTAAAATAATTACTTAGATACAACAATATTAGATACATCATTACTCTATGTAGATGATCCTCTTCTTCAATTACCATCATTTTCTTTGAATAGGACTAAGTCAGAGATGGAAGTATTTTACATACTTATCTATTTCTAATGATTATAGAGCTATCACAAAATCCCTTGACAATAGCAAATATTCCAGGAACCATCAGGCTATTGGCTTCACCCCCTTATACGTAAGATGATAGAAAAATAAACAAAGGATACTAGTCTCTATAGGTCGAGTTGTTGTTCCAGGATAGTCGCTCCATTTTTGGCACTGACGAGATTATTAGTACCAGTATTAGGTAATTAAGGTAGAACGACAGCGTAGCATTATGTCGACGAAATATTATATAAAAAATTATAAAATAATTTAAAAATAAGTTATATATTAAATAAAATATTATTTATCGATATTTTTTGAAAAATTATCGATATCAATAATTTTCGATAGTTTTATAACCGACATTTTTCAATATTTTTAAGGCGAATATCGATAGTTGTAAATAAGAGTATCGAACTTTTATTTCTAAAGTCAAAGATCGGTATTAAAAATCTAGGCTTTCTAGAAGTATTTTCAGTATTTTAATAGCTTCTAAGGTAAATATATTTTTTTTGCAAAAATAAAATGAAAGTCTTGTTTTCCAAAATATGAAGGTTCAAATAACATTAATTTTTTATATTAAATGATTCTGCTCTAGCATACTAGTCGGTTTTGAATGTAAACAATGTTAAACTTAAGGGAATTTTTCAAAAGCTCCTATATCAAGCTTTGGGACAAGAAGGTTTGTTCTTTGCATTTCAGACCAGATAATTGCTCGACCAAAATACAATTTGTATTTATAATTTAAATAGTATGTATTTTATTAATATCTACCTCGATAATTGAATTGAATTGAAATCAGACCACAGATCATTTACCTTAACCTATTGAATTGCAAAATATATCTGCTAAGTTAAATATCGGGATCTATATTTGTGAATATTTTTCAATGGAAGTAAATTGAGAGGCAACCAGACACTATAACACGAAAAAGACTAAGAACTAAGTGTATATGTTGTCATATTGCCATCAGAATATATTACATATATTTCTTATACTATTGTTATTATGTTGTATTTTTCCTAGACTTTTTTATTTCTTGCCAAAAGTATGTAGAAAAACTGTCCATTAGATTTTATGTCAGCAAATGGTGTGAATTTGTTAAACAACTAAATGTATACAACATCCTGAGCAAGGCAACGTAATAAGAAAAACAATTTGTTGTTGCTTATTTTGGTGGATGAAAAATATAATAGGATTTTAAAGTGTAAAAATTATTTTTTTTACAAATTAATCCATAAAGACGTAATTAGTTTTAAAACATTTGTTTTAGAAAACAACTTAATTAAATTACAATATATAGTAACTTAGAATGATTAATTTAGAATGAAGTAACTTAGAATATACTGTAGATAGAATATTAAACAAATAACAATAATGGCAAAATAATTAAAGCAAATTCTAAGCGAGCGAGATCGGTGATTATTCGGACAGGTACTTCAAATATCAGGTATTAATAAAATATAATGATACTGAGAGTTAATATTACTGGAATTAGTAATCTTAGTTTATAGTAGTCAATAACAATGACGGACATTCATAACAGATAACGGACAATAACGATAACGTCCTAGATTCTGTCGTAACACTAACTACAGGGTTAGTAGGCCTCGCTGGAGTAAAACCAAACTTATTTCTCTTAACTCTGACTATGATAATAGCAATCATGGAGGATGACAACAATTTTAGTCCATAGCAGTCAGTAACAACGAGGGAAATTCATAACCGATAACGGATAAACTGATAGCAATGATAAGTTATACTATGGAATGCGCACATCAAGAGCCAGTAGGAGCTACTTTCGGTGCCGTTTATATATTCTTCAAATTATTAATAGATCAGTAACTTTGGCGTTGGTTACTGGTTTATAAAATAGTATATTTGAATTTTATGCTTTATAATTGCAATCATTAGATTATTATCTTTAATTTAGAGTAATTTAGAATTATGGAAGAGATAGGAATAAATAATCAAATAGATGAAGGTAAATTGATCAATTGATAAATAAATAAATTAAGAATAATAAATAGATGTTTAATAAATGTTAAATGGGAACAGAGAAAACCGGAATATTCTGTGAGCAAAAGTAATCCTGTAAAATAAATTAAATAAGAAGAAAGTAGAGACTATGAGCGTCACATCTTCACAAATGAACTCTTATTAAGTTCTAACGTCTTTTGATCATCGATCGATCAAGATCGGAAATCGACCGCCGTGGTGGTGTTGAAGAATTTGCTTGAATTGGTGGTGAGATCGCGTTTTGTATCTGATTCTTCTTTCTTGGGTTGCTCGTGATATTTTCTGAGAGAAGAAGCTTCGTTTTGACTATATCTTCTTCAGGTAGACACATTACGCGCGCTTGCAAATTTTAAATATTAATTTGCGGCTATTCTTAAGGTTATTGTCATAATAGAAGGTTTTCCATCAGGTTTAAAATGCTACGCACTTTGTCTATCGTATGGACGTGTTTAACTGTACGTGTTTTTCGCCGGTCATGTGTTTTTTGTTACATATCCTTTTCTTGGTATAGGCTGGCTCGGTCAGGCATTTTATAACAGTGAATTCAGCCATTACTATGTCGAATGTATTCCCTATCGCAGTGCATAAATCTGTTTTAAAATCAGTCAGTATATTTCCTTCCCCTGTTATTCTAGTTAAAAAGAGATACTATGTTGTCTGATGTCTCCGAATATGTAACCGAATAACTCGCTGGTTCTCAAATACGTCTAAAATTCTTCGAAGCTTTAGTTATAATAATTAGAGGTTATCAACTGGCAAACGTTGTTTTGGCACTTTGCTTGTATTGATACTATTAAATATTAAGTTGCTTTACTTTTATTGGATATATATTTTAGTGTGTTGCATTTACACTGAATATTAGGATGGACACTATGACTAAAATCTCTAAAAAAGTAAAAAATAATATAACTTTGGATTCATTGAAAAGAAAATATCCACCTTGATGTTCTCTATTCGATATCAAATATATGAAATATATAAAAACAGTGAGTAGCTTTATCTTCATTAGGTTAAGTGGTTCAAATTCTGGAGGTGCAGGCCATCATTTTCCATAAGAAGCGTTACGCACTTAAGATCGACACCGCGACAATTCCATGGCTAGATAACATTACGTGCCTAGGTCTCCACTTCGACCGACGGTTCGGTTGACATTCCCAAATCCAGAAAGGTTCGGGGATAGCAAACCTGCTGTCTTCTCTGATCTGCCTTTCTAGCAGACTTCCCATCTCCATCAAATGCTTATTTTATAAGATTTTAGTTCAGTCCGTACTCCTCTACGGATCTATGTCCACTTCAAGTTTGTTACATCCAACCAGGTGAAATAGCTTCAAGTTTTCCAAAATAAGCTCCTCAGGAGAATTTTAAACGCTTCATGGTTTGTCAGAAATAAACAAATTCACAGGGAAACTGATAATCCAGAAATCAAACACTTCATATTTCAATTCTTCCACAAACAACAACTCAGCTCAAGTTCCTCTGAAAACGCGCTTGTTCGCGAGCTGGTGGACATGTTGCGAGTTTAACACCGCGTCAGCGCTAACCTCCACTTTTCCAGGCTGGAACTATCTCATCCGCTGCTGCAGTCATAACTTTTGCCCCCATGCGACAGCATTTAGTCCTGTGTTAACTTAAGTTCGCTAATCTATATCGTTCTGACTGTATGTCGTTCTGCTGTATGACTGCATATTTAATCCTATTGAATTGATATGAGGTGTGATAAAGAATTACTACAATGCACATTCAGGTAGAGAAGGATATATAAGCAATAACTGTTTGGATATGTGGAACGAAGCATTCTCTACAATAACACCTTTAGACTTTCGGACCTTTAGGAATCGGACACACAGAAGAACAAATTCACTAATCGTGGAATTACGAATATGTTTTCGATATATTGGAACTCTGTTTTATTGACAGACTGTAGTTCGCTGGGATCTTAAAAACTATGATATAATTCTCTTTCAATAGTGTGCCGAAGAAGTCATTTAAATATTATCTAAATATGTTTTAAATTAGTCCCCTTAAACACAAATACATAGAAGAGAAGAGATATATTTAGAACTAGTTAAAAGACGAAAAAGGACTAAAGACAACACATTTCTTAGTATGCATGTAGGAATAATGTGTAAAAAATTATAGTCCGATCAATTAAGTAAAGACATGGATGACAGGATATTATAGGTGAAAAAAACATGTAGCCTATTTTTACTCTTAGCAAGCAGGTACTCTAGATAAGGCGAGTTTGGAGCTCCTCTTATTCTTGGAACCGAACGAAATACCTTGTGATTCACTGCGATATATACTATCTGAAATCACATTCGTATGTTATCTTATCTAATTTATATTTATCCATCATTATTTCTGTTCTGTTTAATTCCGTATTTATATATATATATATATATATATAAATATTATATATATATTATAATATTATATTTTATATATATATATATATATATATATATATATATATATTTTATATATGTATATATATATATATATATATATATATATATATATATATATATATATATATATATATATAAATATAAGAAATAGAGAAAATACTTGTATTTTTAATGCAATGTGTATCCTGTCCTACACATTTCAACACTGATCTTGTTTAAATCCTTCATTCTGAGTTATTTACCATACTTAAAAATATATTTGTTTTTTATCAAGACCATTAGTTGTTGAGCGCAATTAAATTTAAATACCTTTCTTTCAATCTCTGGCCATCCTTCATGATTTATTTTATTCTTTCTAGTATGGAGGAATCTATGTTGGAATACCGGGTAATGATATATGTATTCAACTGCCAGACAGAATGTCTTCAGCCACCATCTCATTTACAAAGCCTTCTCTTCCCTACTATCAAGGACTATATTAACACCATTCAGTCACGGTAATCAAATCTTATGAATCACTAATTCCTTCAGATCATTTCTTCTCAAACCTGTTTTCCCCCCTATCAGAGCTCATGATATTATTGTCACTCGACTTGTACTAGGCTCTTTCATTTGGGACTTCTGTTCTGAAGCGTTTAACCCTGTTGTCTATTGATTCTAGTACCCTTTCTAAGGGAAGTTAATTATTTACATAAAATAGTATACTGATTCACTAATTAGACAAGTTTACAAATTTGGATCAATTTTGGGACCCGAGCAGGTGAGACCGATTATTATTATTACGGTACGTTATTTAATGCCTTGAACTCAGACCTTCAATCTGTGTTTCAAAATGAGTTCTATTTTGAGTATGAGTTCGCGCATGATGGCAGCACTGCGCTCTTATAACGAATGTCAGTTGACGACATTGCATTAAACATTTGAAAATTGTTTTTGTGCTTTGGATTATTATGGAAGAAAATAATTTAATTTTGAAAAGTGTACTCATGTGATTTCATTCGTGATTTGAATTTATCACTAAAACACAAATATAGTGAATATGCAGAAATAGAAATCACGCGATTTTATCACCCTTCAATAAATAAAATAAGCGCTTGGTAGCGCAGTGGTAAAGGCGATGGGATGGACCTCCTACTGTTGCGATAGCCGCGCGTTCGAATCCGGCTTGGGCATGGTCATACATTTATATTTATGGCCACAGAGTAACTGATCAATTGAAAAGTCCCCGGCCTGATACATAGATGGTGCTACTAGAATTAAATCCATATGTTTTTAGTTAGCCCTAACCCTCAAAAGATGCGTGTATAAATTAGACTGTCGGATCATTAGTTTGTGTAAACTAATAAATTAAACTTTTGTTATTGTGAAAAAAATTGAGATATTGCTTGAAATTGAATATTGATTGAAAGGAAAAAATTCAGTTGAAGCAAGAACTTGGTTTAGTGTCGAGTTTCCGGACACTGCCCCAGGAAAATTAACCATCAAGGATTGGTATGCTAAGATTAGACGTGGCGAAATGAGCACCGAAGACGGTGACCGCAGTGGGCGCCCAAAGGAGGTTGTTACCGACGAAAATATTTAAAAAATCCACAAAATGATTTTGAATGACCGTAAATTGAAATTGAATGAAATACCAGACACTCTAAGGATATAAACTGAACGTGTATATCATATCATTCACGAAAATTTGGGTATAAGAAAACTCTGTGCAAAGTGGGTGCCGCGCGAGCTCACTGTTGACCAAAAACAACCACAAGTTGATGATTCGGAGCAGTGTTTGAAGACGATCAAGCGTAATAAACCTGAGTTTTTGCATCGATATATGAGAATGGATGAAACACGGCTCCATCATTTCACTCCGAAGTCCAATCGACAGTCATCCGAGTGGACTGCACACAATGAACCCGCTCCAAAGCGTGGGAAAACAGTCGGCTGGCAAGGTTATATGGAATAATTTTCATTAACTACCTTGAAAAAGGATGGACCATAATCAGCAATAAAAATTACATAGCTTTATTGAACCGTTTGAAAGACGAAATGGCCGAAAAACGGCCGCATTTGAAGGAAAACAAAGTGCTGCTTCATCAAGACAATGTACAGTGTCACAAGTTAGTTAAAACGATGGCAAAAATCCATGAATTGGGCTTCGAATTGCTTCCTCATCCACCGTATTCTCCAGATCTGACCCCCTGCGACTATTTAGTGTTCTCAGACTCAAAAGTATGCTCGCTGAGAAGACATTTTCGTCGAATGAAGAGGTGATTACCAAAACTGAGGCCTATTTTGAAGCAAAGGACAAATCGTATTATAAAAATGGTATCGAAAAGTTGGAGGGTGGCTATAATAAGTGTATCACCCTCGAAGCAAATTATGTTGAATAAAAAAAAACTAATTTTGCCGAAAAAAATTGTTTTACTATGGTAGGGCGGGAACTTTTCAATTGACCTATTATTATGCGTTCCTCCCTATCACTGCATATTTAATCCAAATGACTTTATATGGGGTATTGCAAAGAATTATTACAATAGACAAGGATACTCAAAACAGAACTATCTGGATTTATGGAAAGAAGCATTATCGAAAATAACATCTTCGGTTTATGTGAGCTCGGTAAGACACATTGAAGAAGGCATTAACAAATGGTAGAATCTTGAGCAAGTTTCTGATAGATTGGAAATAAACAGCTTAGTTATTAACTTGATTAGTGTTTCTGAAAGTGACAGTGATTGAATAAAACTTAATGAATGTTGGTTTATGGAAGACAGTGTGGTGAAAGAGGAAACAACTAAAGGTCAGTATTCATATACTTTAACTGTAGGAAATTGTGTTATAGAGTGTGAAATCTTTATGTGCGTGTGTGTTATTGTTCAGAATATACATGAACATTTGGTTAACGTGTATGAGGGGAGAAATAATACTAACTGTTTTGCAGATATGGCAAATGCATTAAGGAGTTTGCTGTGTTTAAATATAGTTTTATAAAGGAAGATGTATACAGGTAGTAACAGGACAAACTAATTAGAAATATAAGTATTATCATAATGACTTTACAAGGAAACATTGTATCGAAAGAAACAAGAACTAAGGGTAAAATATAAATATGCTCTCTAATGAAAGTAAAATACATTACTCATATATACAATTGTTAATTAGGTGGATTAGGCCTTTGGGGGATACTAGTAAATAAATAGCGCGCCCAGAACCCTACCTATACTAGTGCGGAAAAAAGTTCAATGTATATATAATAAAACAACTCTTAACTTATAAAATTTGTGGCTGTATAATTAATTGTAGTTTTACGTTCTTCGATAACATATGCATTAGATGTACTGTAATTTTAAAATAAATTATAATACATAACATTTTTGTTTCATTATTTTATTTAGATCAGAATTTTGTTATATGTCAATTTTGTTACATTATACAAAATGTACTAAAACTCAGAATTGCTGCGGCAACCTTGCGACGTTTTGACAGGTCTCCCGTGTCACTACAATTTGGAATAGACTATATATTACTTTTTTAACATATCATGCGTTTGTTTGTCCTTGTTTGTTTGGTTGTCTTTTCCAAATATTGAAATCCTTCAAAATCGGCTGACCATATGAAAAATGTAATTCTTCAAAGGTAATTTTCGGGCCACCTGGAATAATAATAATAATAATAATAATAATAATAATAATAATAATAATAATAATAATAATAATAATAATAATAATAATAATAATAATAATAATAATAATAATAATAATAATAATAATAATAATAATTATATATATATATATATATATATATATATATATATATATATATATATATATATATATAATAGCTACCTATAAGTGCAACAACCTTACCTCGAAATCTCAGAGGAAGGGGATTAATAGATATTGGAAAACAATTTTATCAATAGATAATGAATGTCAGAAGTTAATTCATCAAAAAGTAATGAATAGAGGGCAATATGCAAAGCCGGTAGATCTATCCTTTTATGTTTAAAAGAAAACAACAACGATACAACTAATATGTTTGAAAAAATAGTGTGTTCTTTCGACCAGAAGTGATTTAGAGTACATAATTATAAGATCCTATAGTTTACGCTGACAAATTTAGATAAATGGATGACAAAGCTGTAAACAATACAACATATTAAAGAGGCCTACTAGATGTTTACATATATCGAATGTAAGGAGCGATGTGACTCGATAGCCAAAATAGTTCACCAAGAACTCTCTGATACACTGGAACTGCGCCAATCAACAATCAAATCAAGGAACTTCCGTATTATCAACACGCACCTGAGCCTGTTCTATTAACAACGATTATTAATTACACTGGCACCGTACATTGCTTACTGACTAGCGGGTCGACCATAATAGACTGACTAACGTTGCCGTTCCTAACAACAACAATTCACTCACACAACACACTGAAAGTCAACGTTCTCCTATGAGGGACTAATAATGCCTTATTATTATTATTATTATTGACTTGACTTCTTGAATATTAAAAATAATGAAATTTCTATAAATAAACTTACTTGTTCGGATATTTGACGTTCTATGGTTGCCATTGATTTCTGTCTTGCTAAATGTCCTCAGCTCTGCTACTGCTGAATCTTGTACTGTTGACACTGGAATGGGAATTTTTGTTGAAATATAAAAGGTACTGTTACCACTTTCGTAGCTGACTAGGGGTTCCTCCATTGTATGAAATGAAATATATAAAATTAAATGTTATCTCAGTTTTTAAACGATTAAAAAATCTTATCTAGATTCAACAATAAAATATTAAAGTGTTGCCAGTCAAAGGTAAATACATTTATCATATTATGTATGTTTACCTTTTAGATCGGGTATTCGCTATTCCAGTTATCAGCTACCGTTGACATTATGTAATAACTAGAACATATTGAAGAACTCATTTGTTGTTCCATTTATTCTTGAAATTCAGCAGTCGTAGATTGTACTTGTACTATTAAAATATTTTAAAACCAAATAATTTATTCTGAGCATTAAATGTCACACGGTGTTGCAAGTTTGTTTTTCATTTTTTGTTTGCCTTCTTATGAGATTGTTTAAGTTTTCTTGCTCATATTTTTTTGATTAATTTTTTCTTAAAACGCAGAGAATTACATGTACCATTCAAGGAAATCATAGATTGATCAAATATTTACGGCATTTATAATCTTATCTCGTGATTTAGGTTTTTTTTATTTTGGGGCATTTATGTTTGGCAAAAGAGTTCTAGTGATTATGTGAAGTCGCCTAACGGGATTGCTGCTTCTATTTTTGTTTATTGATTGATTTATGATTAACTTTACCATAGCTAGTTCTACTAAACTTAGTGGCGCTATCTTGCGCGTTTTCTTACCCTGATCTCGTTTGAGATTGTTAGTGTTAGGGTACGTCATATTTTGTGGTGTCAGTCCCCTCGTACTGTTGTACCTATCATACTTTATCTTAACATGTCTATCATTGCTATCAGTTGTCGTGATTATCCGTTATTTATTATGATTGTCAGTCATTGATATAGACTAATTGTTATAATTTATTACCTAAGGATGTTTTTAACCGTTATAGTTATTAACCGTCATTGTTGTTAACTAACATGGTATCCACTATCAGTCACAAGAAACATCCAATTTCATCTTACCAAAGTTGAATTGTGGTTTAAAACGTAGCGTATCAAAGCAAATGAGACAAAATCTGCACATGTGACATTCACCTTTTGTAGAATTGAATCCGTCCCTTAGTAAAATTGAATAATCATGGACTTTAGCAAGCAGATAACGTTAATTATCTGGGAATTCATTTTGATCGACGCTTGATATGGAAAAAGTGTATAGTGACAAATCGCAAACAGCTTGGGCTTAAACTAAACCTAATGCATTGGCTGATAGGGTGTAAATCTAAATTATCATTAGATAACAAGGTTTTGCCTTTTGTTAACAAGTCAATACTTAGGCCCATTTGGACTTATGGTATTGAACTATGGCGTGGAACTATGGAACTGATTCATCGCGATATCCCCTTAGAACCCATAACAAGTGTGATTCGAAGTGTTGCTATTAGTGTTGCTATTAATTGCTATTAGTACATCCCAATTCACTCACCAAGCAGTTAAATGTGTGCGATGACAGTGAAATGCGTAAACTCAATGGCAAACCACCATACGAACTGATTAATAGACACATAGGGTGAAATTTAATAATCTCTAGAATAAGTTAAAATAGTCTTTAAAATAAGTTCTATTAGATTTTAAAATAAGTTAGAATAGTATCTAGAATAAGATTTAGATTATACTTGTAGTACAGAACAAGTTGTACAGTAGATCACTTACTGAAGCCATCTTCTACATGTCAGGATAGTTATACTATATATGACGGAAATCATATAATAATACTTATTACCCACGGGAAGATTGTTGAAATCCTAAGAGAGTAATAAAAAAAACTAATATGGTTTTGTCCATTATTGACATGATTAATACTATTGCTTGACGGTACAATTAATTATCCGTCCCATTATTTGTCAGTACGATTAGTTGCCAGTAAAATCAATACACTCATATTTGATTAGCCTGACATTAGAAGTACCTATCGTGATAAATTCCTGTTATATTTCATATAATTTTTTTTATAATTACAATTTCACTCTTGCCAGTGAAAGTTAGTTTTTCTGATAGGTTTTCAGAACTATAACCTAATCAACTCGAGATCTCCCACGCTTAGCACTAGCTTTATTTATTTCTGGGCCCTTTAATATGCCAGTAGCATTATATCATTTATATTGATTCCTGATCTTATTTATTTAAGATGTTACATTTTTCCATATTATTTTATTTAAAAATAATTTAATAATTTTATATTTATAATATAATAATTATGTATTTTACACTCGAATTTAAATTTACTACTACACAAATTGAAGTATTAATAATAGAAACAGTAAATTTATTTAAATATTTTGGAACAGAAATGTAAATTTATAAAATTATGAAAGATATCTCTACCTAGGGCAATAGAAAAAGTACAAGTGTCAGTCAACAAAATATACAAGTGGACGAAAATTGAAAAATTCAACTTAATAGCTCCAAATGTGTTCACGTTAATTTTGCATTGCGGTGAAATAATAAAAGCTTAATTATATCATTCAATGGATGCCCGATTCCTCAAGCAGAATCAGCTAGATACCTTGGAATCTTGGCGGTAGATTAAATTGGAAACATCATATTAGACAAAATGTAAAACACATTAGTTGATCTATAATACAATTATAAAGCCAATTTGGACCTATGGGGTGCAAATATGGGGTTGTACGGAAAATTCAAATCAACTAGTCACACAACGCTGTCAAAACAAGGTTCTTCGATTGATGACGATGACCTAGAAATCAAATGGATTTGCGAAGTTATCCAAGATTTCGCATTGAAACACGAAAGAAGATTACTAAATCATACTAACGTGAAAGCAATACAACTGCTCGAGAGCGCACAGGATGTCAAGAGATTGAAGCGAACAAAACTATCCGAACTTATATAAAGTGTAGACCTTTAGTGTAAACTATAGCTATAAGTTATTATAATTTTATGATTGAGGAATACATATTGATGTATTTTCCCACATTCGTCTTACTTGCGAATTAATGCAAGTACATAGGAAAAGTAGTAATAAATTAATTGTAAATTAAGATTGTACTAAGCGTATCTAATAAAGATGTTATAAAAAAAATTAGGCTAGGTTTAATTTAACATTAACATTTGAATTGAAGGTCTGTTAAATATCTGTTTTATTTTTATGAAAGAGCCCTTTCGTAATATATATAAAAAGAAGAATAACTTGTAGAGGGTGATGTACTTTCCAGCGGCTGTTCAAAATATATAAAAAGGTATTACTGATAATAAAGTTTCTTTCTTATTCTAAAACCAAAAGTGGTGTTATTAATTCCATCTTATCCCGACTTGAAGGTAATTCGTAAAAATTTTAACTGTGTTACACCAAGTCTGAAACTCCCTTATGTATGTAATAATGGTAAAAATTAATCTGAAGTTTTTGAATTGTCATTTCCACGCTGGATTTTTTTTCTAATTTTATATTTATGACGATTTATTCATTAATTTTACTCTAAGATTATATCATTGACGATTTAATTTAACAATACATTCTTATTGGATACTAATTTTAATTGTAGTAACAATTTAACAGTTTTTTAACATAATTTACTATAATCTAATAATATAATAAACTAGTATATTTCATTATTTATATATTTAATTTTTATATATTTAATTCTATTATGTAATAAATATACGTGTTGTATAACAAGATTATTATACAAGATTTTATAAAGTTGGCCATCAAGTGACCTAACATAGAAGATTGTTCATTTTATTCTGCATAAAATTACTTGAAAGACATAGCATTAAATAAAATTGATTTACAGTTATTCGACTGTTAGGAATTATTTTTAATAAACTTACGCAGTGATGGTTGTAATGATGTACGTTTTCATTTGTATAAGCATTTTAGACTTTTTTTGTAAATTGTATCAAAATACATATTATATCACATATGTTCTGTCTTTTATTCCATTAAGTAGTTCGCTTTTTATTGTTATAATATTTCTGTTCTTTTCTATGATTTATATCCTGAGACTTCCGTTCCGTTTTGTTATGTTATTTAGTATTTAAATTTCGTTAGATAATTTGGTAATATGTGAATTATTTACATGTATTGTTTCTGGTATATTCGAAATAAGGAAAACAAGTTCAATTAAATAAATGTACGTGACTAAATTCTAATGAAATTTATAGGTGTACAGAAGAAGTAATAATGTTACAAACAAAATTCCAACATATGAAGATTTAGGTGAACAGGCCCAGTTTGTATCTATTGTATTGTAGCCCTCAAAAACACCTATTTGTGCTGCATAACATATGGCATAAGCGACGTAACTTTGTTCATGTAAACTGTTGAAAAGATGTGCCATAGGTCCTATAAAATCAATCATATTTAATTAAAAAAAAAAACAACGTTTTAATTTAAAGTTACCATTAGCATATACTAAGACATCAGTTCCAGAATGGGTAACCTCATCATTATATACAAGGGCTTGTTGGGAATAATCAAAATCAGTAATGTTTTCTTCAGTGGGATCAAATCTTTCCACTTTATTTGTCGTGCTGATACTGAATTGGTAGTTGTTTGGTCCCCCAGTACCATACAATAAATTTGTAAAAGGTCTTTTGTCCATCTCAGATAATGTATAATCTGTAATACTGTTTATTAAAATAGTTGTCGATGATATTTTTTTTAAATGTACTTACTCAAAACACCCTGATTTCTGTCTGGATATCCAGTAAAGACCATAGAGTGAGAGTGATCGCTAGTGACTATAATAAGAGTGTTTTCTTCATTGGTTATATTAAGAGCTGCTTCAACTGCATCACTAAAAGCAACTGTTTCATCTAAAGCTTTCCTCGCGTGACCACGGTGATGAGCTTGGTCTATATTTCCGCCTTCTACCTGAAATGAAATATATTAATAAATTTGGGACGATCTACATATGTTACGTTACCATAAGGACGTATCCATTTTCATTTTTGCTGAGGAGTTTTATAGCAGCTTTAGTCATCATACTAAGCGATGGCATTCCCTTCGGTCCTTTATCACGTTCATGTTCAAGTTTTAAATGACCATTCGCAAATATTCCTAAAATTATGCGTTTATAGAGAGACACTACCACAAATAATTTTATTGTGAGGTACTATCAAAATCTAAACTCTTTATTATTATGTTTCTTTGTATTCTTTTAATCTCTTCTCTTTGCAACTTCACCATTTCTCCATAATGTTAATAATTCAAAATAACGAAGAAGAAATACTCCAATAAGTACATCATATATAAACATACTTTATGTTCAATAAACTACCAAAAAAGGGAATTATAAAAGTTAGTAAGTTAATTCTTGCAGCATTTCGACTAAAACCAGGAAAGCCACCAAGTGAATGGAAATCTTACAACCTATTTCTCTAGTACCAGTAATAACTATAATATTTAAAATTATTATAGAAGGAAAAAAAATAGGTTAATTTATGAACAAACATTCAGTAATTGGCCAGTATAGAATCACAAATGTCATGTCATGTCATGTCAGATGTCCTAGATGTAACGCAAAGCTTCGATGGCAGTGTTTGGCATGTGCTAATTATTTACAAAGTACAGGAAATGTTACCAAAGTAGCAGACTAAATACTTCATACCAGCCAAAATGTTGGAAAAATTTCCATGGCTACATTTCAAACCATTTGATCTTGTGTAGTATGATGTAATGAGGTGCATTTAATAGGAAAACAGCAGTGTTAATACATAAACCTTCTTACACCAGAGATTAAGATGGGTCCTACCAGATACATACCTAGATTTAAATAATTGTAAAGACAAATTTTAGGTTAGTCGGCAACGATATTTAATAAATAAATAATTATAAAAAAACCACATAAGTTAGAATTGAAAGCTATTTCCTTCGTTATGTTCATCATAAACTTAAATACAAAGGGACTTTCAGTCAAAAAAAATGCTCGTTAAGCCTAAACATCGTGATGTAAACGAATTTTGACCCCGAGTAAAAATTAATTTAATTTCACTATCATTTTACCGACTTAATTTTCAATTATATCTACATTTGGGAAGGCAATAAATAAGTCTCAAGGACAAATATCCGAGATAGTTGGATTTTCGTACTTAGGCAGCCGGTCTTTACGCATAGTGTGTATAGCTGTGTATAGCGTCAAGAGGAGTTCGGTCATTATCGGTATCATTTCATAATTTATATTACAAAATATGAGGTTAGCGAAAAGGGTTTTAGTTTTTAGTTATATATAGTGCTTTAAAGTCGAATATCTATATATTAATCAGTTTAGCGAAAATTTTGCATATATTTTTGAAGAAAATGGGACACCTGGAGGTGTGAAATTTGGCACATTTAAAGCTGATAACGAGGAAGAATTTTTAGGCTTAATATTTTTAATAATACGAAAAATGCCCAAATCAAGCAACTTGGAATAGTCGTCAGATCCCTGACACAAAATATATAAATACACTCATCGGGTAATCGTGCGGGCTGAGAGTTTAGCTCGCCGACAATTACGTACAATCCAGTCTAATAAAATAAATAATAAAATAAATGATAGTGTTCCTTAAAATTAAATGAATACTTGTTGTTTACACTTGAAATGATATTAAAACATTAATAAAGAAAATGATTTAATTTTAAGCAGTGTTTTGTGTTACTTTCGGTTATTCCCGCGTTGTTGGAATTATTGAAGAATTGTGGTATATTTAGATAAAAAAACTATGGTTAATCATAAAAATTATGGATAAAAGAATATGGTCTAGTAAAGTTATGTTTTAAATTTTTTGCAGAGAAAACAAATTAAGATGCCAACTTTATCAGAAGCTATATACAGCTATGAAAGAAAAACTCGATATATGTGAAAATTTTATCCCAACATAGATTAAAAAAATTGAAGAATAACAAGAATTGTCTGTTTTATTTGCTTACGAGATATTTAGATTTTCGAAATCACAATCGACAAATGAATTAAAGTCAATATTGCATAAAACATAGAGTTAAAAAATATTAACATTTAATAAATAGTTTCATATAATTTTAGTTGGAATACATGTGGTATAAGACAAAGTATAAAGCAACAGATAAATGACAGCCATAAAAACAAATTAAAGATGAGCTATCAGTAAGGGTAAGATCGAAGAGTGAAATAAATAAGCAAAGAAAAATGGAAAATATATTATTCATTAAAATTTATTAAAATTATTAAAGGTAGGTAGAGAAATTATTCTTAAAAGCAGCCTGGTTTATTTATTGTTTTTGTAATATATATTTTAGGTGAGAAATATGGGTAAAAGATAAGGACTATATGAATATATAAATCTATTTGCATAGATGGATCACATAGAACAAATAGAAGCAATTGTGAATTACTAACAGTTACATTTGTAAATATTTTAAAGCATTACTATATACTAAGGTATTTAATGATTAATGAAATAAGATATGTGACTATATGACATTTTAATCTTTGAATTTTGTATAAGTTATTTTGGTTATTTACTTTATAGACCCAAGTTTCGGAAAATTAATAGTTAATTTAGTGATTGTAAATACATTCCTTTATATACATATACTTTATACTTTTATGTACATCAAATATCAATTTCAAAATTGTTATTCGCATATTCTCCGTTAAAACATGTATCACTTCATTTATTATTTCATACTTATGTTTATAACATAAAACTAAGGAAAGATCTATATACTTATACTTGATGTTGTGAAGTTTTTACATTTCTGAAAGTAACGATATCTTACTTATGATATTTTGATGGGCTTATGGTATTGAATTATGGGGTACAACTAGCAAATCTAACATAGCTATGCTCCAGAAGTTCTAGAATAAAGCGTTGCGAGTCATCGTCGACGCCCCATATTACGTCTCCGACAAACTGATTCAGCGCGATATCCCCTTAGAACCTATAACGAGTGTGATTCGAAGTGTTAATGCGAAGTACTCTGAAAGGTATCCCAATGCACTGACCAAACAGTTCAATGTGCACGATGACAGTGTAGTACATAGACTCAAACGCAAACTACCACACGAAGTGATTAAACTGACGCATAGAGTGAGATTTAATAATCTCAAGAATAATTTAGAATAAGTTAGGATAGACTTTAAAATAAGTTAGAATAGTATCTAGAATAAGATTTCGATTATAAGTTGTACAGTAGATCACTTACAGAAGCGATCTTCTACATATCAGGATAATTATATAATGGAAATAATATATTAATACTTATTGCGCACGGGAAGATTGTTGATGTTCTAAGAGATGATACTAAGTTCAGTGGCATAACAATTTATACTTATTAATATTTTGTTGATTATTGAAAGTTAATGGAAATTAGATTTAATTAAATGCTATTTAAAAAAAATTGTGCGATTAAGTTCTTGAGATAGTTTGCATATATTTTAAATATACATAACACATATATTTAACATGATTAATTTAATACATTGTGGTCGAATTTCGATGACAGGGCAATCACTAGTATCTAATAATACTTATTCAAGAAAGCTTATATATATATACATGTTTTCTTTTTGGCCACTATCTCTTTAACATATTATTGTCAAATGCGACCCACATTTCATCGCCCGTATTATTCGTCTTAAAAATGTTTTTTCTTCAAATTTTTCGTTGAAAAGTATCGAGGTTTTTCTGGAATCTGAGCTTATTTAAATGGTTCCAAAAACAGTTTTATTGTCCATGTTTAGTTCCGCAGTATTATAATCGCAATATGTTGGTTTACCGTTGTAAAGGTTTAAGTATTTCAAGGACTCTTTCAACGCTTGGTCGGCCAGAGCAGATTTCATCTTTGACAATAAAATTCTTGAAGCAAAAATGACAAATATTTCTTATACTGACTTTTACTTGAGCTTTCATCACCATAAACACCGTATAATTTTCGAAGATCTACATTACATTTTTTCTGATAAATAATAATAAAATAATAATGATAAAATATATTTAGCTGACGATGAGTTAATAAAGATCGGTTAAAACAGAAGTCATTAACAGGATTACGAATATCTAAGAAGAGCGTTAAAATAAAACTGAAAAATAATTGTAATAAAAATAAATGTAATAAGCGCTGTTAATTGTTTTATTACGTTTTTAATTTGATAAGTGTATCCGAGTATTAAAGCTGACAATGGTAATTTAGAATTCATAAAGCTTCCAGACAAAGACGTCAATATCTACGGTATATAACATACTTAAGCTCGATCTTAGCTTATCGCAATAGATCAAATTTTTGAAAATATATGTAATGATTGTTATCCCGTAGGTGATGACTAATTAATTATAAAAATTGAATGTCAATGTTTTCTCAAATCTCTAAATTTATTATATTTACCTAACGTAAATTCTGCCGATTCATCCATTTTTTCCAGCTCTTCGTTGTTCTGTAAAACCTGGTAAGTAGCTCTTCTAATTTCTTTATCCGTTTTCCAGTCTGATATAAGGTTTCTGCCTGGTTCCTTACTTATACATGACCACGTATCTATTGGATCATCTGTACTATTTTCTACGTTGGCCACTAAACATTGTCTACCACCGCCCATGATAACCTACGTTTTTACGTAATGAAAACAACAGTTTATTTGGGTGAATAAATTTAAGTACCTCAATATTCCTTCCTCCTTCGTTGACTAGTTGATAGCCGATGTCTTTACATTCGGCTGCATTCTCCGGAATTACAGATTCGCATTCCCATTTTCGGTTAGGGGTGTGTGCGTATAGTGCACTCGGTGTTGCATGAGTCACTCTCGTTGTGGTGACAAAACCTAAATTATTATAAAAGCTCATCAACATTTCCCTAATCTTTTGGAGTATTTAATATAATTTAATTAATGAAATGAGAACTTACCTGTTGATTTTCCAGCATCATTTGCCCATTTCATTATACTGTCCAGCTGAGCCGTCTTCTTCAAAGATGCCTCGCAATCATCCACCTTAACAGTATTATCTACTCCAGAGGTTTTATAATTGGCTTTAACACCCGTAAATAGTGCAGTGGCTGTGCTACAGGAATCAGGTACCAGTTTATCAGCTGAATATATCTAAATAAAACATATTCTCGAAAACTGTTTGTTTCTGTGTTGAGCGTGGTTACTTTTAATACTCCTAAGTTCTGAAAATGCTCCCATGCTAGATGCCCTTTCTCAGTCTTGCCATAAATCCTGGATGTAGTGATGGTGGTTAACCCCATACCGTCTCCGACAAATAAAATGACATTTTTGGCTACATCTGAATTAACTTTCTTTTTAATAGCTCTAGCAAGTTCGTCCTTTCCAAGTTGGCTCCAATAATTTTGATCTGACAATTAAATATTAATTATCATTTATGTTTATATATTAAATAATACAAAAGTTGAAATATCTACAAATTTAATATAAGTTCGTTTATGATCATTAATAATAAATAATAAATGAAGTCAATCAACATTAATTAAGTTATAATTTACAATAAAACAATAAATTAAATATATAATACAAACCTTCTAGAACACAATAACACTGTAAATTATTCAATATAACAGACAAAAGGAAGCCTAAAATAACACGCATGACTTGTCTTATTTGAACCGCATATTCGATAAAGGTAGAAACTTGTGTTTAATGCTGCTTAGCCTGGTACTACTTCGCCGGCCTACATCGATTAACTATTTCTAGTATTTAAATAAAATGGTTTGCGTCAGCATTGAATATCGTTATAATCAAGGCGCATTTATTATATACAGGAAAATTAACTAGCTGGACTATCTTTTGCTTGTAATGTTTACATCATATGTTAAATACTTAGGATTTTGCGGTTATCTTACCTTCAATTTGTGTGTTGCATAACTTACACAGAAAGAAAAGTGTCGAATAAAATATAAATAATCCCATATTAACAGTGACGTTGGACGAGAGTGAACTAGAGTAATTAGACAATATGACTGTAGTGATATACTTTTTGTTATCATATTTTTGATTATTATTTGACTAAGTCCGTTAATACTATTAAGGATTATGTGATAATGTCTGTTGTATAAACAGAAATCTTTATAATTAAATAATCACCGGTAATGATTATTTTCTAATATTAAATTTTGTTGTTCGTTCTCAAAATCGCAGCAAAATGATTTCTAACAACCAATAAAAATCAATTCTTCAAACACAGCGCTATTGAAATAAAACACTTTTAATTTAGTAAAAATAGATTTTTTTTTAAACATATTTTAAAGTCTATAATAAATAATTAATTAATTAATAATTTTATTATATTTTAAAGCTAAATATATTTTAAAGTATCTGGACTGGACGTGGGCTCCGAACCATGGTCCTCAGTATTAAGCTACCAACTGGCGAGTGACCAACTTTAGAAATCATTCCAGAAGATATCCGGTCTTACCCAGCCTGGTTACTGGCGTGATTGGGATCATTTTCCTTGTCGGAAAAAAATCAAAAATTCTAAATAATCACAAACATAAGTTTACGACCATGCCCCAGCAGGATTCGAACCCGCGGCTTTGGCAACAGTAGGAGGATCGTCCTATCGCCATTACCACTGCGCCACCAAGCCGGCAAATTTTTTTTTTAATATTTGCTTCTGCAAAATATTACTAATTACATTTTTATATAAATAAATGACAATGCATTTTGTAGTTTACGTGTTCTTAAATGGTTGTAATTAATTCACTTGTAATTAATCTTTGGTTGAGTTGATTAGTCTTGGATTTGGTTTGATACACGAATGTTCCCATTTAATATACATATAATTAATATAACAGCAGTCATCTGAATGTATTTTGATCAGCGATATTTGTTATAATATAGATATGTAAAGTATTAATGCAAACAAATCGTTAAATAACTTAATAATAATAACAGTTTTTCATTTAGTATTAGAGTATTGGATATTATATTTTGTGTTATAAATTACATATTATTCGGGATGACATGGAACTAATAACACCACTTTAAACTTTGGAACAAAAGAGAAACTTTATTACCATTGCGGCTCTTTTATATGTTTTGAACAGCCGCTGAAGACAAACTACAACCCTTTTTATTATTTATTTTTCTTCTTTTTCTACATATAGGTACCAACTAATCTAATTAACATTATAAATATATACCAGTATAAAAATGTATTTAAATTGCAAAAGCGTAACTATTACATTCCACATATAGAACAATTTGAGATTATAACTATTTTGCTTCTAAATGGTGAGAATTTAACTTTATGAAATAATATAGTCGAAGAAGATATTAACAGAACAGGCATTATTAGGATTCTGATTAACAAACAATGAACAATTAACTCTTTCTTTAGACATAGTTCACTTTTTAACTTCACTTGTTAGCGGAAATGCCGCTCCACTAGGTTGCTAGTGTGGAACGCTATGAAGCCACTAACACTTTTTTACTTGAACATTCAGGGCTCCAATCGGCATCACTCACTCCTATTCAAGTTTTATTAAACGACCTATTCAGGTTACCTTTCATACCTCTCAAATCATCTTTTAAGAGATTGTCAAGTAAGAACATACAATGGTGTTAAGACTTTTCATTTATGTCTTCATTAAACCATAATTTCATGTTCTTTTAAACATTGTCCTTTTGGACATTGTTCCTTTGGACACTGCTGTTTTGCATCTTGATTAATTTTCTCCAAGGCTTTGACTGCATGATTCGTTATCAACATAAAATAAACCTGATGTATGAATTGCTTTAATTTTTTTTTTATTCAAACTTCTTGCTTTTTCATCCCATCAGCTATTTCTGTTGTTGTTGTTTCATGATGAATCATTCCTGTATCTTTGGCTCGTTATTTTTTGGCCTGTCAATTTTAGTAAATGTACTTTTATAATCCTTCTCCTGTTTTGTTTATTTTAATTCCAAATAGGCATTCTATTTCTGTTAATTACTAAATCATATTCTTGAAGCTGGGTCCTGTTATTATTGAATTATCAATGAATGTTAACAAATGAACATTGTGTTTTTGGATAAGCAGTAATCATAATCTGATCTTTCAAGCCATAACTAACACATGGGTATATAACTGAACCATTCTCCATTAATAACAGATTATTTTCCTACTGATAATTCTGTTGGTGTATTTACTTCAGTTTCAAGAACTTTATTGCTTGATTAGCGATACCTATTGGTTAAATTGCAGAGTATCAATGTAAAGAACTGTTAAACAATCTAATTGAACTGTTAAAGTCTATTGTTTTGACATTTATATAAAATTTAACAGCTTACATTATATCTAAAATCTATTTTATATATCTAATCTAATCTATCTTTCCATTTAGTATTTTTAGAGTTATTAAGTATATACAGACGCTCTAATCATAACAGGACTAACATTACATCAACAAATTACATCAAACCAAATTACAAAATTATCAATGATTTAAAAGCGGTGATTTTGATGTCAATGGCTGGAGGATCAGAAATGTTTGAAGATAATGGATTAAAAGATTCATTGGACGAAAACTAGTTGAAATTCGGGAGAAATTTTCAGAAAGCTTATCAGTAGATGTATCGTATCGATTGTTTCCAGAAATTTACATACGATACAAAATATCCAAAGAGGGATAATAGCCACCATCCGAATTGACTGAAAATGTAATTTCAAACCAACATCACACTTTCCAAATAGAAATAATTTTTGCGACTGATGATAAAAACTGAAAAATGAAAAATGTATGTTAACGAGCTCATAGAGTCTGTTGCGATGACAACATTTTTAAATATGTATTTGTTTTGAAGAATTTAATTGTCGCATCGGAACCTCCTTTATTAACACATCGGCAATTTCTTACTGGTGAGCATTTATGAATACGACGGATGTAGGAGCAATTCGAAGTTAAATTCATATAGTTTTGCCATTGTTTTGATTGACTTGTGACATGGTGCGTTATCTTGATGAAACAAATTTTTCTTTGCCATATGCCGCCGTTGCTTTGCAATTTTGAACTTCAAGCGCTCTTCTCCTTTTCATATTCCCTTCCCGTATTTCCCTTCTCAAGATAGTCGATGAATATTACACCACGCAAATCTCAAATTACCAAGGCCATAACCTTTCCAGGCGATTGTTGTGATTTTTTTTGGAATCTTTTCGCTTGGACAAGATTCTCTAGTTGGTGTCCACTTAGATGACGATCATTTTGATTAAGGAGTGAAGTGATGTTTGATCCATTGTCACTAGTCGACGTAAAAATTTCAGTTTACGTTTAAACGTGACCAAACGGTGCTCACAATCATCAACACTTTTTTGTGTTGATGACAACATTAGTGAGAAAACGCGACACCCACTTTGAACAGAGCTTTCTCATAGTCAAATACTGATGCAATATAACCAACATGTTCTTTTGATATCTTTACGATGTTAGCTAACTCATGTAGTTTGGAAAGCAACAATGAAACAACTTGGAAACCACCTCATTTGGACGTCCACTGCCTTCTGCATCATCAGTGTCTTCATGACCACGTTTGAAGTCAGCAAACCAACGTTTTATTGTTGTTTCTGATGGAGCGGAGTCCTTGAAAATTAAAACACGAAATTGTTTTTTATCTATTGTTTTGAAAATAACAAAAGTAGGTTAGTAGTAACGGAAAAAGCAGCGATTAATTAAATTATTAATATTATTATATTTAGGTCTAAAAATAAGTTTTTCTCAGTTCTCGTGATGTTAAATAATGAGTTAATATTCGTAGTAAGCATTAATTTTCCAGATTAAATATATTGTATTGATCATCATCATCATCATCATTAATCCACAGCCGACGCTCAGAGGGAATGTCTATTTCTCAATAAATATACTGTCGACTTCGTATATTTTTCACTATCGCCATAGTTGGCTATTCAGTAGGAGAGGTCATTTTCTTTTAATGTATTTCTGATTATCCTTCTTTACACTCCTGCATTTTATATATCAGAACTTTCTGAATCTTTTTTCATTAATTCTCAGGTAGTATGGCTCTGCGATGCGAACTATATTCCTTCCAATTAAACAGCCAACGCACGTCATCAACACTGTCGAACGTAATGCCAAATTCAGTTTACGAAAACGTAAAATATCTTCTAAACTCGTAGCATTTTTTTCCCATTTTACTATTTAGCATTACTCCAGTTAAAATAAGACAAAATAAGATCGGTCTACGGTGGCTTTAAACTAACGCCGTATTAACATTCAATTGTTTTGTTTTCCATTTGGTTTTATTTAGAATAATTATCTAATATAGGATTTAGAAAAAAATTGTGATATATAATATAATTAAATTAATAAATTAATTACTAAAAAGAGAGAAGGAAACAGTGTGAGTTATAACAGATACAGTGGGTTTTGAAGTGAACGCCGTTATTATTTATTCCGTGTACATTACGTAACAGGTCATTTGGATACGTGTTTTTTGTTATTAATTTAATCTAATTTAACATATTCAGTGCCAGATTGTACACTCGAGTATTCTATAAATAAAGCAATATTAATTCCTGTAGTACAATACCCGATATAATTTATTGGCCATGATTGACAAGTTAATTCTATTTATTGATTTTTCTTATTATACTTATTTTATATGACAGATTTTGTAATTAATATACTGGAGTACATATATGGGAATGCATTCGTGTCCACCTAAAGTATAAAGAGTTAAATATAAGAGTTGAAATTAATAACTAATTAAAAGTATAATAGAATTTAAATATTTTTAGGAACTAAGCATGTACTGGTTGCTTTATGTTCATTAGGATAAGGATATGCAGCTAGTAGCTGAAAAACGTCAATAATAATAAAAAATATCAGTAATTACTGAGCTGATTTCGATGATATTTTGGCATGTATTTAATATGTTCAAATCGATAATATAACTGAATTGTTTGTCTTACCAATTAAAACATTAAAAATTGTTCTCATTCGGACAAAGTAGTTCCCAATACTATTAGCTAAAATACTGTTTAATCAAAACATTTTATATATAATATCACGGAATACGTTTTCTAATGAGGTCGTCAGCAAAGAAATTGTAAAGGCCCAATAAATTATCGAAAGATGCAAATGAAATGAAGACATCTGATACATACAATATTGTTATTTATGTTGAGTAAATAACTTTTGTTAATTGTGTTATAATATTGATTGTTGTCAACCTTAAACAAATTAATAATTTATCCATAGTCTAAGTTGCAGATCCAACTGTGGTTAAGTTGAGTTGTCGAGGAAACATTGAATTTGAAAATGTTTAATATTATTTAAGCGCCATGATATAATTAGCCAGTGATGAAATATATGAAAAATAAATGTAAAGCCTTTTTGTTATTAATCTCTTAGAACTTCAACAATCTGCCTGTGGGCAATAAGTATTATAATTCCGTTATACAATATGACTTTTCTCACATGTAGAAGTTCGCTTCAGTAAGTGATCTGCTGTTCGAACTTATTATCTAAATATTATTCTAGATACTATTCTAAACTATATCCTAACTTATTCTAAAGACCATTCTAACTTATTTTAGAAATTATTATATCTCACTTTATGAGCCTATTAATCAGTTCTTATGGTAGTTTACTTTTGACTTCTCTCACTTCACTTCTCTTATAGTGCACATTTAACTGTTTGGCGAGTGCATTGGAATGCACCACCACTCTTTCAAAGTATTGTTGGAGACGTAATATGGGACATCGACGATGGCTCGCAACACTTTATTCTGGAACCTATGGAGGACATCTATGTTAGGTTTGCTAGTAGTACCCCACAAGTTCAACACCATAGGTCCAAATGGGCCTATGTATTGACTTATAAACAAAACCTTGTTATCTAAGAATAATTTAGATTTACGCCCTATCAGCCAATACATTTGATTTAGTTTAAGCCCAAGCTGCTTGCGTTTTGTCACTATATGTTTTTTCCATGTTAAACGTCGATCAAAATGCATTCCCAGATATTTAACATTCTCTGTTTGCGGGGGTTTATAATTCTTTAATTTTATTGGGACATGTTCTTCTATAAAGGGTGAATGTCACATGGGTAGATTTATTCTCATTTGCTCTGATACGCCATGTTTTCAACCACAATTCGGCTTTATTAAGATGAAGCTGAATGTTTCTCGTGGCTGATATTGGATTCTTGTGTGATAATAAAACCGCTATATGGTCAGCATATGTTCTAGTAGTACTGTTTTTTTGAGGTCAGTTCTATATCTATAATCTATCTTTATCTTCTTTTATCGAAGGGAACTTTTACAGTATTAAAATGTCTTCAAAATTGCGATAAAAATGTGAGGTCGTCCGTGGTAGAAATTGTCAGTTATATTATGACAAACAATAAAACATTATCATTGCTTTACCGATATTAGTAACTATACCTATTTCTGTAGCTACAGCCAAGAGATCATTCTCTAAATTAAAATTACTTAACTAAAATTTAAAATATGTCAGGAGCGGATAGAAAATCATATTCTACAGGCTTTGTCGCTCTCAACACTGTTGTGTTATTAGCGACTTTACTCACCTAATTTTTACGAACATTAAACTTTTTTTAAACGACCTTTAACCCTAGCGAGTATCGATCCTAGTACGTTATTGTCAACGAGCTAAACTTACCTGCTCGGCTACCCTTTGGGTTCGAAGGGCTTGTGTGTATATTATGAGACACACTCGAGGTGATGAACTACGAGTTGCTCAGGTGGTGAACGTATAGGAGCACGCTATCGAATATATGCGTTAGAGTTTAACATTAAAAGAAAAACAGACGATATATGTCAAGAGATAAAGTAATCTTGACATGGATCCCTTCTAACAAAGATGAATTTTATCGACGAGGAATCCACATGTTATCCTAGGTCGATCAAGGTCTCCAATAAATAATATAATAGTTTTTGTGTAACGAAATTTTAAATTTTGAAAATTAGTAGGTGCTTGAATGTATTCCGATCCGTTTTTCGTTTTAAAAAAGTATTTACAAAGAAAAATTGTTAAAAAATATAATAAATATATTTTCCATCATTACTTTTATCATCTTTCTGGCAATATGGCAATACCGTGTCGAAAGAACTTTGTTCGGCAAATGGTCGATCAATTATCACAATTCTTCAGCATTTCGAAAACGCGTGCAGCCAAATCATGCTGCATCGATTTCAACAATTTGTAATCAAAAGGCAGTATATCTAGTGAGTAAGCTGGATGCAGCTTTTTATTTGAGCTGTACAATGTATCTGTTAAAGATTAGTATTTCTTCTTTAGTTAAAAGAAGGCTTCTGTGTTAAGTACAATAATGAAATCTTACTAGTTTCTAGGAACTTTGAGTTATGTAGTTGTTCGATGTTGTTAGAAGTGCCAGTCAAGAGAAAAACCGCGTTGTTCAAATGTTTAGATAGGTGTTTTAAATCAATAAAACTGTTTGTTAAAATAATCTCAGAATATCAATTAATAACCTAAAATCTCAACAATATATTTTATAGCTCTTACTATGCACGGCTTTATTATGCTGGAAAATGACTTTGCTCCTGTCACTCGATATATTAATAGTCCTTTTTATAACCACACCTTGTTCAATTTGCCCAAATAAGGTCGGTAGGCATCCTCAATAGCAGTTTCATTGCATTTTTGCAGCCTGTAATGCAAGACATCTTCCTGATTCCACCATATGTACAGCAAGATTTTATAGTCATACATATTCTGCTTCTGTGGATGGCTCTTCTTATTACGAATCATTTTTTATTAGGGATTAATAACATGTAAATATCTAGAATATCTTTGGTCCAGCAAATTTCCCAATTAATTTTTTGTATGTCCAAAGCATTCTTTGTTATTCATTAGAATCACCAATTTTGAAACCTTGAAAAACTGAGCATTTGGATGTGATGTTGCAGCATCACCATACATGAAAAATAAAGTGTTTTATGGTTTTTCGGTGCCACATTTCTTGAAATCTAACAACAAAAATACAGAATGACGAGAATGCAATTTCATGATTACCGTTTTATATAATCAATAAGTTAATTATGCGAAATGGAAAACTCTATATTATATAGAGAAATGGTAAAATCATTCAAAATTTAACAGTGAGGTTAGGTTGTTTAATAGTTGTTCACATTTATATCGCTGATCAAAATACATACAAGCACCTATTAACGATAATTAGTTTATACTTCTAATAGAGGAAAAATAGTTATCAACCTTTTCGTTATCAAATATGGTAGTTATTTGGTCATTAATATCATACAATGTATATATTTATTAATAAGGGATAATATGAGGTTTATTTTAATAAAATAGCAGTATATTTGTTATATTTATTTATTATTTGTATATATCTTGTATATATAAAGACATATATTTATACATTACATAATTAATAAATTATTAATAAATATTTTAGTTTGGCATACAATGGATCTATAGAGCAACAATAACATATACAAAACACTACCGCATTTATGTAAGTTTAAGATATTCAGTCTTTGGTTTGTTTCATATTGTTGACGACTTTTATTGACACCAGAAATATACATTAGTAAATATGTTTGTAAATGGTAGCTTAGAATTAATTGAAATGCTGAGTTTGATCAAATTTTACGGTAAACAGAAAGAAAAATATTTTTTATTACTATGTGACGACATTTATTATTCTATTTTTATTATTAAATATTCAATTAAAGGAGTATGTTTTTAGAATAATGTATTATGTTTGATAAGTTTAAATTTTTCTTTTACATGTTGGTTTAGTATTGCTGTTGTCATTTTTTATATAATGTTATTATTACAAAATTACATTTGATATATCAGTCTTTTACACAATATTTAGGAATTCCACTTTGGGTATTTACGTGTTTCATACGTGGTCTATTATAAATTATATACTTTCAAATATTATTTTCCTTTTCATCCTGGCACCTGCACCAATTTATTTAAGTGCACAATAATATTTTTTCGTAAGTATATACTATTATATATTTTATAATTTCTGCAATAATATGAAGCTATTTTAATCCTCGATGTATATTTTAATCAGTAATACACATGTTCTGGTTTTAATGGAACTGTTTTCCTTAAATTGATACTGTTCTGTTTTTGAAAAATTATGTATAGTTTATTAAATTCCTAAGTCTTTTCATGGACTATTGCAACTACGATTGCGGTGTGTGCTTTATTAATTGAGGTTACCATATCCGCTCTTCGTTTTGTTGTATTAGTGAGTACCTCCGAAATTGTGCTGCTTTTGGTCGTGGAATTTCTTGATTTTCGTTTATTCTGTTTTCTGCACCACTTGAACGGTGCTATATTACTGAAAATAACGTTATATTTTGATTGGGATATTAGAAACTCTGTGTATTATATTAAACATGTGTTATTAAAATAATTATATATACATACCCAAGTATCTTGCAGAACTGCGTTGAAAAAATTCCATATATTATAGGATTGGCTGCAGAATTCAATGGAGCTAAACTTTGGATAAATGAAGCTATTGCTGTATTGGTTTGTGTTGGAGGAACATATCCAAATACTTGCAGTAAATCGAATATGATATAAGGACTCCAACATAAAATAAATACTGTAACAAATGAAAACATTAGTAATAAATATTTCACACTATCGTTGCCTACATTATACAACATATTATTGCATCTTATATCAAAGATATTATGTGCAAGTTTGTATTTATAATTGCTATGGTGACCAGACTATAATTAATATAATCCAAAGAGTCAGAGATGTTGTATACTGAATTTTTATATTGCATGATTACTTCAGCTTGTAGTAGCCTATTTGTTAACTGTCCATGTTAATAACCCGAGCTTCTAATCAGACAATGATAATTTAAGTTATCACTTGTTGTAGCATGCGAAATTGAATGTGAATAGAATGTGGAATAATATCAAAAGTGTTTTTTTTTCTAGGTAGAATGCAAATGTTGCTAAAACATGAAAATGAGTAGTGTCTAGCGATGCAAAATATATTATTAAATAATGACATATTCTTTCTAGTATTAAAAATAATGTGTTGGGGGAAAATAATTTAAAATTTAAAACTAACTTTACACCATTAAGATAATTTTGCAAGGGCCCAAACAAATCAATAGTAGTTGGATGGGGCAAGGTTTGGGATGTATAATGATCAGTATTTGCTGAGTTTTGTGTGTGGCTTGGCGTTGCCATAATGCAAGACAACACCATTGAATAATTTTGGTCGTTTTTTTTCAATCGCATTATTTGTTGACAGCCTTTCATGATGAACAATTAATTTCCAATCTTACCAAACCCTTAGAATCATCTCCCTTGGCGACAATGAGGGTTTTGCCATTTGTGGGGCTCCTCCTTAATATATTATTGTCATACGTGAGCCATATTGCTCCAGTTATTTGTCCACGGTTCTTCCGCAAATTTGAATTCGACCAGTTGTATTTTTATTGCTAATTTAATGATGCTACCTTTTTATCTGCAATGGCCAATGAATTGTTATCTTTTATACACGTTATAGAATAGCTTTATTGAATAAGTATTTATAGATATGAGCTATGTATTAGAAATAATCTAAATAACTTTTTTCTTGAACTTGAACAATAGTAGGCTCAATTAAAATATTTTTAAAAATTTATTGTACCTTTTTTCGATGGCTCTTTTAAACTATTCATTTACTTATTTTTGCACATTTATAATAATTCAGAAGTTTGTATTAGTCAGGCTATCATTTAATCGATCCGAATAAAGGCACATAAATACGCATTCAAATTTCACACCTTTTGTAACTTATGGCGGAACATTTTTGTGCAAGAGGATGACCTTACATTTTTTACAACAGATGTTCATTCAAACTGATGTCGGTAAAGCTTTGTACTGACCACTTAATTCGGCTTTAAAAGCTTGTATTAACAGTATACCTGTTATTTTATCAAATTTATAAATGTTTTAATTCTAATATCGAATCTACTAATATGGATTAGTAGATTTGTTTTTTTTTGACATAGCATATCTACTATTTATTGCTAGTATTACAGATTTTTTAGAAATATATCTTGTTATTTTCAGTTACCACGTGTTATAAACATATTTTCAATGGATCGTCTTCAAGTTAAATAAACATTTTTCAACTGTTGTTTTACTAATTCTTACTTTGCCCGCAAATTCTTTGCGCTTTTGATCTGAAGTTATATTCAATAAAACGTGCAATTGGTTAACAAATTTTATGTATCGTTGACATCAATATCCTACTTTGAAACTATATAAAACGTCGAAGTAATGGCGTGCTATAACCAAAATCTTCTGCAAGTATTAGAATAGAAATGTCAGTTTTATTTTTACTTGCGACTGCTGAAAATTTTAGATGACTATGATAACACAATTTTTATCTTTTTGGGAATTTTCAATTGATTTGTATATGTGTATTTTGATACGTTAAAATTGAATATAATGCGGAAAAAAATCTAGGACGTTTTGATCAGGGCGAGCTAAATCATTTGTTAGGAGATTTGAATCTTCCTAAAAATGCTGTTGAGTTGGTTAGCTCAAGAAAGAACCAAAAAAAATTCCTCTGGGTTAGATATCATGTGGAAGAGCTCGTTTCCCACTTTGGCAACACTACTTTGGTTTACAGTATCAATATTGAACGTTTGATGCATTTATTTAAGACGATACAGTACAACGGCGGTTTGTATTCTTCTATTGCTCTAGGCTTCTCCATAAGAAACCTACAGCAACTTGGAATTAGATTTTTGCAAATGAAAACCATATATTGGGAGACAATTATAACTCAATTATCTATTAATTATTTTTGTATAGATTAGTTTATAATTTATTAGGCAATTTAATGATCCATAATAATTGTGATATGGAAAAGAATTATTACTTGAGGCAATATGAAATATTGCATGGTGTTGAATGTCTGGTTAGGCTCAGTCATAGAAGGAATGGCACCACGAGTTATAGAAAACACGTGGCTAGTAAAAAATATATCGCATCAGTGCTTCGGATAACGGTAATAGGAGTAAACGAAGACGCTAGACGTGGTTTATGAGTGTGGCTATAACTATAAAAGAAGCCATTTTTAAGAAACCGTAACGTACGTATTCCATTCAGTTAAGAAAGTCTTAGCTAGAAGAGCCTTTCCCTCCCCGAAAATCTGAACAAATCAGGGTGTAGAAAAGCCTTTATTGAACCAGCCCTTTCAGCGACCAACCAAGAATCCGAGGGGGAGTTTCAGCGATAAAATGATATATCCACGATGTTCAGTGTGTGTGTGAATCAAACTTAAGTACAAAAAGTCAGAATCAATAATCAGTTAGCAAAAAATTAAGATGGGCGATTTTCTCAGAGACCAACTCGCAAAAGCAGAACAAGCTCACATCAAACAGTAAGGAAAAAGTTTTATCCGTTGCTTCGTATAATCCGCAATTGGGTCCGAGTATGAAATCGGCCTTAATAAAACCAATCGATTTAGAAAGTAATGTTCAACTCATTTCATAATTCTTTAAACCATACTTACAGATTTTTATATATTTTCCATTTACCTTTATATGTTTGTTATATTATACGTTTAAATAAATGAACTCGCATTTGCGAATTAATTCACGAAAAATAAGAGATAAAATAAATTATATTTCTTACAACATTGTTTTTTCACTTCAATCCTCAACACCATGTCGCAAGCGTGCGGAAATTAAAAAAATTTGTGCATGTTGCTCGGACAACAGGCTGGGTTAACCAAACTCTCTTGCTTTTTGTGTGTAATGAATAGCCGAGACCGAGAAAATCGCTGGACCAGAACATGTTGGTTGCCAAGGAAGCGAAGTTGTGGAAATAACATTCCCCAAGAAGCATTGATACCTTCACATGATTTTTTTTACTACCGCCGCATATAAAGTTTCTCAAGATGGATATTACTTCAAATATACAGTTTCAAGGTTTCTAGGCCTATCGGAAGGAAAGGTGTTTTCATCGGATCAGAAATTAGAGAAATTTTTATCATAACTCTAAGACCCTAACTATAAACAAATCGTCAAAAGAATGCTAACCGGCTTGGTTGGTGCAGTGATAAGGGCGACAAGACGGCCCACCTACTGCTGCGACAGTCGCGGATTCGAATCCTGCTGGGGCATAGTCGTAAATTTATGTTTGTGGTTCTGGAATGATTTCTAAGTTGGTCACTCGCTAATTAATATTATATTAGGCTTAATGTGGTTATTTTATTATATTAGGATAGATTTTATTATATTTATTATATTAATATTATATTAGGAGGACCGTGGTTCGGAGCCCATGTCCAGATAAACCTTAGTTGATAAAAAGGAGATTTTATACTTTAATATATGAAGAATGCCAAAATATTTGAATTTTAGATTGCCTAATGAGTCTAAAAATATATATTTTCTAGAACATTTGGTAGATGTCAATAAAAAGCAAGGTGAGCGATTTCACCAGGACATTAAAGAGATTAAAAAAGAAAGAAAAGGTATCAAGTCATATTAGTCATTGTGTATTTTCAGAGTTACTTACTCTTCTTAAGGAAAATCTTACCTGTTACTATAATTAATGTAATCTTGATAGTTTTAACTTTGGCACGTGGTATCAGTCCTCTGGAAGAAGCTCTACGGTCGGTATCAGAACCTGAAAATAACTAAGCCGTAAAGCATTATTTGATAAAAGACACTGACAAGCTGTGTTTTTTTTGTGGAGATGATTAGTTTGTAATCATTTTATAGTTTTATAAAGATGATAATGCTAAATAGCTGAGTTGAAAATGCTAAATGAATGCTAGTTAAATGAAATATAATATTTCAGCGTGAAAAATAAACATGGATAGATTAACACGACATGAGTTACGACAGTAAGTACGTAAAATCTAATCAATTATCAAAATACGTTCAATTTGCCTAAAATTGTACATGTGTACGAAATTTTAAAAATAATATTGCACCCATTTAAATATTACAGGGACCGGAGATTTGATGAAAATAGATTCAACACTGAGGAAGGTCATTCATATACTTGATGGGCGTGTAATCGTATTAGCTTTACCTTGGTCAAAGATTTCTGAACAAATTCATTGAGAACATTGAAAAACTAGTGTAAACTGTGGGCTCAGAAGGCCGACATTGGAAGAAATACAAACCACAAGGCAATGATCAAGCTAAGATGGCAAATAATCTCAAGAAAGCGAAACCAGTGAACAATAAGGTATATATATATATATATATATATATATATATATATATATATATATATATATATATATATATATATATATATATATATAGCTTATTCAAAGTTTTTTTAGTAATGCGTCATGGATATTTGTGACGTGGAAACATTGCAATGTTGCCGCATCAACTCGGAGTTTTAGTTCAGTTAGGCTTTGACGTACAAGAAAATTATATTCTATATAAAATAATTGAATAAAAATTTTATCAAATATAATTTATTTTAATATTATAGTAGGTCTGAAAACTACAGTTAATTATACAGCCACAATAATTTATAGGTAAGGGTCAAAACCTCGTAACACTATTGCATCAAATAATTTTGCATACCTCTGATAAACGGACGGCCGCCGGTTGTCAGACGTACGCAAAATTATTCAAAATATTAGTTATTATTACTACAGATTAAAAACCGACAACGTTATTTTAGCGCTTTGATTATTTTAATAAATTTTAAATCGTCCCGTAATACATGATATCATTTTGGTTTGAAAATACCGAATACAATAGATAGTCAGGGTCACAAATTGATTGCGATTTTAATAGGTTATTTCGAAAAGGCTCCTTTTGCGTATAACTTCCGTTAGAGAGGTAATTATTGATTATGTTAAATAATATAAAACCGTACAATTTTATTGAAAGTGTATTTAGCGCGTTCCTGCCGCGCTAAATATTAGTGCGGGTACTGTGAATAACATTGCTTACAATGAAGAATAATACATTATTCACCCAAGAAGATCCGTGTACATAGAAAATGGGTGACGAATCCTGATCATCTTGATATTGGCTCTATTCGGTACCAAATATACGAAATTTATAAGTACAGTAGGTACACAAACTATTTTATCGATATAAACATAATTTAGTAAAATTATTTTAGAGAAAATTGTCTCTCTGGAAAGTATATATAAAAGAATTAGGGACATGCAGCTTTTTGAGGGATGTAAGATATCCTTTCATACATTTTTACAGAGCATACGGTTTAAATGGTGTAAACATAACCCTCGGAGAGGTTTAATGGAACTTCCAGACATTGCCTTAAAAATAATTCAATTTTTAAAGGCATAAAATAAGACCAAGGAAGATAAACTATTTGAATTAGTGTATCTAGATGAAATTTGAATATTTCAAAATGGTTCATTGTGGCACTCTCGGCAAGACAGTAACAAAAAAAGTGTAAAGACAACAAATATTGATGGAAAAAGGTAAAAGTTACAATAGAATTCAATTTGGTTTTGTTGGTCTTATATTTATTAATAATTAATTGCAGTAATGTGGCTGGCCGAGAAGGATATTCCATCAAAAACTGTTTGGATATGTGGAAGTAAGCATTGTTAACCATAACACCTTCGGTTTGGATGAGCTCGATAAGACATACAGAAGAAGTAATTGATAATTGGTGGAATCGTCAACATCTTTTAGACATATTTGAAATTAACAATTTAGTAATTGAATTGGACAGTGAGTCGGAAACTGAAAGTGACTGAAGGCTAATTTCAGGATATGATAATGATTTCTGAGACAGAGTGATGAGAGTGGAAACAACTAAAGGCAGAAAAAAAAGAACTGTAGAAAATATAAATGTAGAAAGTATAGGTATTGTAGGACGTGAAAGAATTGTGTGTTCAGATATGATTGTAATTGTTCAAAATTAAACATGAGCATTAGGTTAATACGTAGGAGGAGATAATGAATACTAACTGTTTTGTAGATATGGTAAATGCATTAGACGGAATTCAATGATTAGTTTTATGAAGAATGGTGTACACAGATAGTAGTAGAAGAAATACAGTATACAGTGATACCAAGATGACTTGACAAGTAAACACACCATGACAACATTTGCCAAAAGTGAATATGTTCTCGAATGAAAGCAAAATACGTTTCTCAGATATACAATTGTTAATTAGGTGAATTATGGCTCCAGGAGTACACCACTACATAAAAAAACGCGCCTAGAAACTTTACTTCATGGGTGGTGTGGAAAATAGTTCAATGTAAACAAAACAAATCTAACCTACGAACTATTATACCTGTGTTCTCAATTATACTTTTAAGTCCTTCGATAATATATCTATTAGATGTACTATAATGATAAAATAAATTATATTTGATAACATTTTTGTTCAATTATTTTATTTAGATTAGAATTTTCTTGTATGTCAAAGCCAAACTGAACTAAAACTTGATGCGGCAACATTGCAATGTTTCGACGTCACAAATATCCATGGCGCGTTACTAAAAAAAACTTTGAATAGACTATATATTATACATAAATATATACAATTTATTTCGCGTCATTAATTTAATTTATTAATTATTTAAATGAGATATTAAGGTCCTAATGTATAATAAAACATCGTGAGACTTTTCTTACCTATTCGATCATTGGTACCGTTTTTGTTCCCTTTTGAGAATTGTGTGGCGCTTTTTGACCATATAGTTTTGATCATGATAGCGTAGCAAGTCGTAATGATGATTGCAGGTATAACAAACAAAGCAAGACATATGAGTACCATGTACAATTGCCAATGCCATTGTTCTTCGAATTCAATCCAACATTGAGGTTGATCTGTAAGAAAATATATGTAAACTTTTGATAAATGCATTTAATAAATTATTAAGTTAACATGTTCAGTTGTCACTGATTAGTTCTTGTTATGTTTAACTTTATGTTTTATCTTGCAGCATTTTAAATAATATGTTTTTTCAGGATTGGTGATGTCAGGTTACGAGCTGACAAAACATTTGTGAGTATAACTTTCCGTTCATGATTAATTAAAATTAAATTACTAATATGTCAATTATTTTCCTTTATCTCTTTAAAGTTTCCTGAGGCTTTTTGAGGGACGTAAGGGATCCTTTCATACACTCTTACAGGGCATAGGGTTTAAATGGAGTAAAGATAACCCTCGGAGAGGTTTAATGGAACTTCCAGACATTGCCTTAAAAATAATTCAATTTTTAAAGGCATAAAATAACACCAGGGAAGATAAACTATTTGAATTTGTGTATCTAGACGAAACTCGAATATTTCAACATGGTTCATTGTAGCACTCTTGGCAAGACAGTAACAAACAAGTGTAAAGACAACAAAAATTGATGGAAAAAGGTAAAAGTTACAATAGCATTCAATTAGGTTTTGTTGGTCTTTTTTTTTGGATATGTGGAAAGAAGTATTTATGAAGATGTTATGGTTGACATCTTCGATTTGGATTTGCAATTGCCAATGCCATTGTTTTTCGAATTCTATCCAACATTGAGGTTGATATGTAAGAAAATATATGTAAATTATTGATAAATGCCTTCAATAAATTATTAAGTTAACATGTTCAGTTGTCACTGATTTGTTCTTGTTATGTTTAACTTTATGTTTTACCTTGCCGCATTGTAAACAATATGTCTTTTCAGGATAGATGTCAGATTACGAGCTGACAAAACATTTGTGAGTATAACTTTCCGTTCATGATTAATTAAACTTAAATTACTAAGATGTCAATTATTTTCCTTTATCCCTTTAAAAGTTTCCTTAGTTAATTTAAAAGGATTTTGTTTATTGTAAGTATTATAATGTATTTTATTCAAAGGATAGTTCATCACAGCTGCCATTTTTTCCCGTATTTCAGATATTTTACAGATTCAGTCTTTCCAGTTATCTATTAAGGCTATCGAGAAATCGACCCTTTCTTGGTCACGACTCATATCCGGAACAAATGGTAATTAAAAGAAGGAAGGTCTGGAGAATACGGCGGGTAGGGTAAATTTCTCATTTTAATGTTTCCTAGCATGTTTTCACCGGGTTTTGAATATGTGGTCGATCATTGTCAATGAATCGTACTGAAGAATGGCATTGTTGTGTTTTTGCACATCGTATCAAATATCAAATACCCCTTCAAATACTCATCTTAATTTTTTTTGTGATGTGCAGAACGCTCCCTGTATTGAAGTTTTAAAAGTAGCGATTATGACACCGAAACATTACTTTTAAAATTTTAAAAGTAGTATTATCATTTTCAAATCGATGAAGTGGATGATTTCTTTAAATATCTCTTTAAATTGAAGCAACAAACAAAACTTCCCGCAAATGAGATTTAATCGGTAAATATTTAAATACTTTCATTACGATTAAACATTTTTTGTTCACACTTCGACGAATTGACACATATTGAAAGATGCAGCCTGTTAACGAGGCTTCAACATGAATTTGTAATATTGTGTATCTCTGTTTTTTATCTCTACTATTTTCTCTAAAAATCTCTGTTGTAAATCCTTTAAAATTAAATTATATATTAACATTATATAACATGTAACATTTCTTATTTCAATACAGTATTCTTGTTTCATTTCATAAAGTACTGATATCCTAATTATTCAGAATTTTGTATCGATTGTATCACCAATATAAACAAATTGTGTACTTATTTAAACTGTACAAACACGGTGATATAAAAATTGCATATTTAAGGAAGTAAACCTATATTACTTAATGGATCTCCGTGTACCCTTCAACCGAGGAAGGATTTATGAATAATTATCGCAGGAGGTTTGAAGATATTTGTACACGTAGCGCTGAATATACTTATATAAACTATCTTGGATAACTTCCAATTGAAATTAATTTAGCAGTATTTTATAAAACACATTTTAAAATAAAATATATAGTATAATATGGACACATGTGGAGATTATATTACTCTAGAGCGAAACAAGATTATTGGTTAACTTTAATGATCGAAATATTCCTTCTTGCATTAGGTGCTTGTTTAAAAAGGTATTTAGAATGAAAAATTGGTGCAATGTATTGTTGTATATGTACTAATGTCTCGCTTGAACGATGTTGTTTTGGTAGTGATCCAATTATTTTCGCATTTCTTCAGTATTTCGAAACTGTATCAGTCAAGTCATGCTGCATTGACTTTAGTCTTCACAACCCTGGGAACTTTAGGCCGATTGTTGTCAATTAAAGGAACAACTTCGCGCTTTTTACTTTGTTACAGTGTTTTCGCGTTTCTGTACAATAAGTCTTTCAATTCATTTTCATCGAACTTTCTTGGTTCTCCTGACTGTTCTTTGTCATCGCTATTCATCAAAATTATCACATTTAAATTGCTGTAACCAAAACCAACAACAGGAATATGACACAGCAGCATCATCATACGTTTCTAAAAGTGTTTGATATGCTTCGACAGCAATTTTTTCCAACAAAAGCAATTCATGTGGAAAATATATTTTTGATTTTGATGTCGATGATATTAAATGGAAAGCTGTTATTTTATATATACAAATATAAAAAATCATCGAACGTAATGGGTAGATTAGGTATTTTAGGAATTGTTTACACTAATATTTTTCAACGCATTTTCATTTCAGCAATATATATCGCTGATTAAAATTCATGCAAGCATCAATATTTCAATGATTCTTTTTAATAAAATACTTGTATAATGGTTTAGGTCTGATATGTACAATGGTCAGCTAAGATGGAAAAATTTACGGGTTGTGATTCAAAGATCGTTGGGAAAGATGTTGGGTATGTCCATTAGTGTGTCACCAAAATGTGTATACTAGCTCGGTACAAAATACAACTCTGAATATCTGACATATTTTTACAGACAGTTGAAAAATGAAAACGAGTAGAACTCATAGATTTGTTAGCAGATGTAGAAGCTGTTGCATCGAAGTGAAGTAAACTGAAATATCGGACGTTGTGCCAAATACTTGATTTGGAACTATCGTAGGATTGTTGTAACCTTCCAGAGTATTAAAATTACAATAAATAAAGTATGGTAAGCCCATTGTAGAGAAACAACGTTAGCGAAAAGTTATAATGGAACGATTGAAATAATATCGAAGAAAAAACAGCGAACATTCTAAATAGTATCGCAGAATTAATCTATTAATTGGTAAAAAAAATGTTGACGATAAATATATAAATGATATTTCAAAGAGCTCGCGAAGAAAAAAGCTGAAAAGAGCAGATATGATCTAGGTCGAATTGTAGTTAATATGAATTATAGTTAATATTTTCGCACTCTCTCAGATTATGAAGGAATTGGTTAGATCCGCAAAGTATGCTATACTTGCCGTTATAATTGTTTTTGCTGATTTTCGTCTTGTGGCCACTTCTCAACCAATACCTTAAGATTGACGTTTGGCTGCAAATTTTTCATGGCACATTGGCAGTATCATATTTTTCGGATCTTGATCCGTATCTTTTTCGGAGCTGTTCCTTCACCCAAAAGGTCGATTTTGCTATAGAAGTCTGTGAGGAATTCGTTCATATTTCTTTCCATGGATATGTGCAACTGTACTATCATTCCCACATCTTAAGCGAAGCCCACAATAAAATCTCTCAAAACATTCTACAGGTTGGTCGATTCGGGTTATTACTTCTGCTGTAGATGGATTTCTTCTGTATTACTGATCCCAAGTATCTGAACTCCCATACATGCTTGGACTTGGTACCTTGTTGAGATTTTTAATGGTAAGCGATCTGCCAATTGTCAATACTTTTGTATTTTCTTTATAATTGTCAAGCTATAGGGCTCTGCAGTCCGAATTACATCACAAAGAATGTTAGAAGCCACAACATCTGTATCTCCGATAATAGCGTATCACTAGCAAATATCAGATCATTCAGGAAGTTCGTAACATCATATTGATTCATATATGTCTGTTTTTCAATTTTTTTTTGCGTAAATGTATGGACTACTAATACTTGAGAAGCAGTGGAGGAATGACATAAATCTCTTCAGCGAATACCGACTCGGATCTCAAATGAATTAGACTAATTATTTCACACATAGCTAAAACACAACCAAAGTCAGAGTCAGTGTATACAGTTGAATCAGAGCGAAAATCAATAAAAGCGATAACTGCACGCTTTCCACATCTAACACGATCTTCCATAAACTGGAGGAGTGAGAAAATCTTAAGTACACAAACATTATTGTGTCCAAATTCCTATTGTTCTTCTCGGATTGTCTCCTCGGGAGTTCTTTGAAGTCACATTTATGTAATCTTTGTAAACATCTTCCCGATAATTGATAGGAGACCTACACCACGGTAGTTGTTATCGTTTTCTTTCATGTTGACGGTACCCTTTTTATCGCAGCATCACGTGAAGCCGTTGAAGTAAAATTTTTCCAGCAGATTTTATTACTTCTGACGCCATTCGGAAGACTCCAGCGGTCTTCGTACGTTTTGATGATTTTATAGCGGTTCACAATTCGCTCATTGTTAGCTTGTTAACAGGAAATTAAGTTTCTGAGATGTTAATAGCTGGCGGGGTTGTTAAATAATGTGGCGGATCCTGATTGTAAAGCATCATCTTGTGGCTCTACAAAGGTCCCATCTGTTCTTTGAGAGTTGTCGTTGCTATATTTACTTCTACCGCTCAATAATCACTCCTGATATTACAATTCTACAATTGATTGTCTCAGTTAAGCTTGTGACTAGAGCAAGTATAAGAGTTGAAACTCTTTGGATTTATCATTCAGTGAAAAAAAAGTATTTGTGGCTAAATGTGGTGCGGGTGGAAGAGGTACTTAGGCAAACCCACGTTTCTCACAAACTTCTAAAGCGAAATCGACCTTTTGGATATGAAAAATTGGATTAGCCGATCTCAGAACGGCTGCGCCCTGTCATCGGGAACTCATTCTCGGCAGTAGCTATTGATTCATAATGAAAAACATTGGTTTAAGTAAAAATAGTAGTGAGAGTCTTTTACGAGATATTAGAAAAGCTAAATAGTCAGTTAAAATAAGTTTTTACAGCACTATTACAACAATAAGTTTAGCACTTGTCGTCTCTAAGGAGAAAAACTAATAATTCACTATAATTTAGCTTCGCAGCACTTTAGCACTTAATCTTTGTGAACTTCCTTTATTATTATATTTTATTAACAATTATATTTTTTAAGCGATTAAATAATCTAACCTGTTTGTGTATAGTAATAATCACTGCTAATTAATTCGAAATATTTATTCACTGGGCGTGATCAATTTTCTGCTCTGATTTCGTTGGTAATTAATGTTTTATCAGGTAATTGAACCTTTGTATGTTTTCAATTAATTGTTTCAGTATTTAAATCATGCCTGATGTTAATATCACACGTATTTTAATAATAATTTTAATTTAGTTGATTATAATAAGATAATTTAAAGTCTCAATGCTTCTATAATAACAGAATAATATTTTGAGGTTAAGTTTTAAATTATTTTTCAATTTAAGAAGTTAATTACTGGTTGTACCTATAAAGATTATAAAGATTGATAATCGATAAAAATTAATTAATTTATAAATATTGGTATAAATAATATAGTGGTATAAATATTAGGCGCTTGCATATATTTTGATCAACGACATCTATTGGTGAAAATGTAAACAACTTTTTACATTTACAAACCTAATTTAACTGTTAAATTCGATTTTTTAACATTTCTTTAGATAGAATAATAGTTTTCATTTAGTATTATTGAATTATTCAGTATAGTGTACCATGGATGTGTACCCACGCCAATTAAATAAAGTGAAGTACTATAAATAACTAATAACTAATATACTAAACTCGTCACATAAATTGTGACGAACACAATTGCAGCTTGAATGGAAATTTCTGCTATATGATATATGATATAGCGCCTTTTGAACCAACGTCATTCTTTCGATACAGTATCGCCATTTTAACAGAAAGATGGGGAAAGAGTTGCAGATTGTGTCAATTTTTCTCAGTATATTCCTTTTTAAAATGAAAATATTATCATAATGCATGTAAGTTCTGGGAATCCGGATGATTTTATGTCCTTTTAGGCATTAGTTTATTAGCTTGGTCACCGGGTTTCATCATTTACTGACGCATAACCGGAAGATAGGGGGCAGTTAATAACCTTCGAAAGATAAAAAATTTGATAGAAGTATTAGACTGAGGTTGGAAAAGTCTAGTCAAAGAAAAAGATCTAGTCAGGTGACTATTTCTATCTATTTCAATCCAACTTTTTTTTTTGGTTTAGCTCAAATTTAAGAGTAAGTAATTTGTTTTCATTAAAAAAGTTCATATCAAATCAAGTTCAAATGAAAGCAGCTTAGATAAATGCACACGTTACGCATTAAAGTTATCTTGGGCTTACCTTGTACAACCTTTTCTTGATATAGAAACAGCATTGGCAGTGAAAATATGGCACTTATACCCCATGCCAAAATAATCAAAATCTTTGCTCTTTTCCCTATAATAAAAATGCGTTATTATTTTTAACATACACATATAAGTATATGAACGAATGCTGTGGGAATATACTTACAGCTTCCAGAAAATTTCATTGGATGTCTTATTGCATCGTATCTGTCAATACTTAGCGACACCAGCACATAAGTTGAGGCATACGTAACTAAAGCCTGAAAATAAATGATAAGACTAGATAATGCAAAAAGAATATTAAAATGTAACTTAAACTAGTGACAGATAAATTACTGTGAAAAAAAAAACGTTATAAAGGAGTATTAATCTGCTAATGCTCTAATGTTTTTTTTTGCAAAATTTCTTTATATAACTTATCCGCTTGACAGTTGTGAATTTCAGTAATGATGGTTTCATACAGTTTTAACAGATGGTAGTATATTTCTTGTTGATGCCACTAAATACAGGGCATGAGTTGAATTAATTCATGAGTTTTGCAACACTGAATTATCATAGCAGGCACACTTTTATTTATCAGAATAATATAATCGGTATTACTGAGTTGTTAAGACATCGCACTTATGAATCTGTTTGCAATCAAAGCTTTTCAAAATGCTTGTTACTTGATATTTTCAGAGCTTTACAAGGGTTTTATTTTTCCTGACTTTCTTTTTGTTTTTAATCATCAAGATCATATTAGCTTTAATTTGAATCTTGACTACGAAATACCGGTACAATTAATTTTATTTAGTCTTGTGCATCGATAGCCGCTACATTTTCCCACCTTTTGGGCAATATACAGATTCCATCTCGAAAGAACGATGTATCTTTTGAGGCTATCCACGAATCGACCTTTATTTTAGTATCTTCATAAGTGTTAATGTTTCCAGGTATATTTTTTATCGGTGTTGCAACATGTGGTGGAGTGTTATTACGCTGAAGAATAAGATTGTTGTTTTTTTTCTCGTGTCCCGGTCATTTTTGGCGCCGTAATCGGCTCAAACGCATCAATTGTAGGCGATAGTTATCCCCAATGATCGTTTCATTGACTAGTGCCTTGAAATCTTCGACTTAATTTTTTTTGGCTGTCCAGAATGCTCTTTGCCTTTGGTATCAAAATCAACACTTTCAAAACGTCGAAGCCAGTATTCACAAGTGCCTCAATATATATATATATATATATATATATATATATATATATATATATATATATATATATATATATATATATATAATAGCAATGACAAGGGAAACAATGTTGCCGCAGCTACTCTGAGTTTTAATACATTTTGGTTCTTTTTAACATTTTTAACTTAACAACATTTTAGTATAAATAAAATAATTGAACAAATATTCTATTAAATAAAATTTAACATTATAATACATCTGATAGATATGTTATCGAAGAACTTAAAGCTACAATTAATTATACAGCCATAATAATTTATAGGTTAGAGTTGTTTTATTATATATACATTAAACTTTTTTGCACACTAGTATAGGTAGGGCTCTAGGCGCGTTTTTTTATATAGTGGTATACCCCGAAGGCCTAATCCACATAATTAACAATTGAATATCAGAGTAATGTATTTTACTTTCATTACAGAGCGTATTTATGTTTTATGCTTAGTTTTTGTTTCTTTCAATGCAATGTATCCTTGTAAAGTTATTATAATATTACTATATTTCCCTTTAGTTTGTTCTGTTACTCTCTGTATACATCTTTCTTGATAAAACTACATTGAATCACTGCATTCTCCTTAATGTATTTGCCATATCTGCAAAACAGTTAGTGTTATTTCTCTCCTCAGTAATCTGATGTACTAAGTATCTTTTCTCAGGCTTATTTACAAAAAAGTAAATTACATAAAATGCAATTAAATATTTCATTTATATTTACCGAGTAATAATTTGAAATAGTTCATTCCTTAACATGATTTCCTCGAAACTTATTTTATGTAATTTAAGCCATTTCTTAATTACAGTCTTTCTTGATGAATTTGTTAGGATTTTCCAACAATGTATGAACGGATGTTCTACATCTCTCAAATCTTTTGGATCTTTGTGGATAGTTTTCAGATTAACAATTTTCTGTGAAATAATTGTGTTAAATTATGTTTCGATTGAAAAAACTACTTACTGTTTTATACATTTCGTATATTTGATCTCTGAAACACCAAGAATGATCTTGATTCGTCACCTGTTTCGGATAAACACGGTCCTTTTCGGCGAATTTAAGGTTATATTGTTTTTTATTTTTTGAGATATTTTAGTGACCGTGTCCGTACTAATATAAAGTGCAGCTGCAAGGCGCAAATAATTATTTTCAATAAAAACTGCGGCGATTTCAAATTTATTAAAACAAAGTCTTAAAACAACGTTTACCGGTTTATAACCCGTAATTATAATAACTTGAAGAATTTTCAGAAGTTTGGCAAACGGACAACTTTTGCAGTCTCATAATATTGTCTGACTGTAAAACGAATCTACAACTTTAGACAGACATATTGACACTCGTATCACAGCTAATTTTAAATATATATATATATATACATATATATATATATATATATATATATATATATATATATATATATATATATATATATATATATATATATATATATATATACTTTTTTACGTTTTACTAGCTGGCACTCATCATGTTTCTTATATAGTACTTTATGTTAAAAACTTTCTTGAACAAATAGCTCCAAAGTGCATTAATAAATAAATTATGGTTAAATTTAACCGATAATGATTCCTGTTTTAGTAATAAAATCAAACAACACTTCTTATATTGACCTAGTTTCCAACTAAATTTGAAGTTGTATGCAGGAATGAAGCAAAATAAACTCGATTGTTGGAGAAATGTCACTCTTGGGAGTTGTTACAAGGACTTAATGTCTGTTGCATCGCAATTCTGTTCGAGGATAGGGGGTGACATGGTCACGTTATCTTGCCTGATGCAATAATCTTCGGGAAATTCAATTTGCCGGGTTCCTCTCATTTGTTACATGAAGCTTTTATAAATGTATATAGTTTCTTAAAAATACTATAATTTCTAGTACTGTAAAACAGATTTGGAATTTCTTTTCGTGGTATTAAATATATATGTCTATTTTATAATATACATTTAAGTTTTTTGATTTCGTACGTATTGCATTTAGAAAACTTTAATTATCTTTGCCTGAATCACTGTTATCTAAATTTTAAATTGTTCGGATGTATTTGGATTATTGTAAACAACAATCTAATATAAGTGTTGTACTTGCTTCGGCGGTACATATACTAAAATTGGAACGATACAGAGAAGATTAACATGGCCCCTGCACAAGGATGACACGTAAAATCGTGAAGTATTCTATATTTTTAGCAGTAATCCCTTCCCTAGGAACAAGACGTGAATTGATTTTGATTAAATATGCCAGCTCCTTGAGATTTAAGCCTAGACCAAGGCTATCCTATTACAGACATTTCTTTTCATCAAGCACCAAACTCAACACCTCTAGAGAGCAACACAGGGGCTCTTGTCATAGATGCCATGCAGTTTGTAGTCGCTTATCACTGACTTTTCCGCCGACATACATCTCAGAGGATTGATTGCCTCCATGACTGTCGCAGGTGACTGTTGATCTCTCCATGAGGAGTCTACCAAGGGATAATTCTGACTCTAGGAATATCAGCACTCAAGAGCATTGACTACGTGGGAGCAGTGTTTACATCGGTGATGTCGGAAGGACAATTGGGGTTCCCCGTTTCATCGAGTGTATTGACGGCTGAACTATTTACCATGTATAGGGCGCTGATTTCAGTACAAGATGTGCAAAACAAACGATTAGTTATTACCGCCTATTCAATGTGCCCTTCAAAGTGCCTCTAACTAACCTCCGTGAACTAACCTCTAAATTAGGAAGCTCTCTGCTCACTCTGGGGATCATTGAAAATAAAAGAGCGGATTACTTAGCCAAGAAGAGGGAGGGATCACTTACGGAAATTTTCCTCTTCTGGAGTAGAGATATGAAGCACCACTCTACTATCTTTAGACATCTAGATTAACTCAGATACGATCTAACAGAAAACAACCAGTTTTGGGAGGTGAAAAAAGATTATTATTAAGGGCTTAAACCATTAACAGCAGCAGGCGCAACTTAAGCTTATTCTCGCGTCTCAGATTTGGTCACTGCAAACTGACCCATGAGAGTCTCATTAAGGGAAGAAGTCTACCACTGTGCGTCGAATGTGGTTCCTCACTGTTAAACACATACTAAACGAATGCCGAACATACAACTTGCAAAGACGGTTGGTTTACCTGGGAGAGAAGATGGACCAGTGTCTTAGTTTGGAGAACCTAGACAGGCTGATTAATTTTCTAACCGTTACAGCACTACTACTAGAAATATAATAGTGTTCATCATTGTAATATCATGCATGTCCGTTTGAATTTTTGTATGTTGTATCCTTATCACTGTCATGGGTTGTGCGACCATTGTACTGTGGTATTCTGTACTGTAGTTCCTGCATCTGTATGCTTTTACATATTTTATTTGTTGCAATATGTACTCTTTATCCTACATTAACTCTAGTTTTTTTATTCCGACTATGATTTCAAATAGCCGTTTATTGTTATTCTGATGGAAATATTCCGAAGCCAGATAGAACCGATTGCGTATCTAATTAGTTACTTTGAACAGGAACGAGATAATGGAGGCCCGCTCTTGCCAGTAAAATTCGTTCGAGTTCAAGATGTCAGCATTTTTACTGTTAAATATTACTTAGCTTCGATTTTTATTGAAAATATTTTAAAGCGTTTTGCGGCTATACTGAATTTTAATATGGAGACGGTCACTAAAGTATCTCAAAAATGGAACAATTTGATTTTAAATTCACCAAAAAAAAAAGTCATCATACGAAGCTGGTGACGAATCAAGATTAGCTTGATGTTAGCTCTGTCAGAGATTAAATATATGACATGTACAAAAACAGTGATTAGTTTTTAAATACAAACATAATTCATATTTCAAAATTAATTCAGTGGCAACTGTTAATATGACAAGTATTGAAGAGATTTAATGGAACTTCCGGATATTGTTTTTAGAATAATACATTTTTAAAAGTATATAATAAAATGAAAGAAGACTTGGAACAGCATTTGATTTGGTTTTATTAGTCATAAAATTTATTAATAATTCATTGTAGATATTGTTCTTCGTGCTGGCAACAAGAACGGTTAATAGGGCCTTCGATTTGGATGAATTCGATAAAACACATTGAAGAAGAAATTGACAAATGATGGAATTGTGAAGAAATGTTAGATAGATTCGAATTTAACAGTTTACTTATTTACTTGAATGTAACTTTCTGAAGATGATATGATTAACTGCTGCCAATTCCTAAGACAGATTGAGAATGGAAATAAGTAAAGTTGGGTATATAATTAATACGATAACTGCAGGAAATTTTATTGTAGAGTGTAAAAGATTTATGTGCACAGATATGTGTGTAATTGTTCAGAATATACATGAGCATTTTGTTAAAATGTGTCAGGAGAGAAAGAGTAGAAACTGTTTTGCAGATATGGCAAATGCATTAGGAGAATGCAGTGATTAAATCTAGTTTTACCAAGAAAGATGTATATTGATATTAACACAACAAACGAAGGAGAAATATAGTGATATTAAAATGTCTTTACAAGGAAACACTGTACCGAAGCACACAAAAACTAAGCGTAAAATGTAAATATACTCTGTAATGAAAGTACAATATATTAATTGCATATACAATTGTTAATTAGGTGGATTAGGCCTCCAGGGGATGCAACTACAAACGCGCCTAGAACTGTAACTCATAGGTGGTATGAAAAAGAGTTAAATGTAAATATAATTAAAAACAACCCTAACCTACAAACCATTGGAAATGTGTACTTAATTGCATATGTGTTCTTTGTGCTTACTTATTGTATCATTTGATAATATATGTGTTGCGCGTTTCTTTCTTCCCTGGAGAAACTGGCAAACCTAAAAGACTTTAAATTTAAACTAAACTTATTAGTTACAAGGATAGACGGTATACACAATTAATAGTGACAACCTTCACAGTGTCAAAGTGGCTCCAACTGTGCGTTCCGTTAATCAAGTATTCCAATTTTCTGTGTCGACTGTGTATATAGACTGTGAAGGCTGTGCGTGTTCTTGAAGACTGAAGGCAAATGAGGAGGATGATTAGACGAATGCAACTTATTTTATCCCGATCGCTCTCTCTCTCGTACCGGGAATATAGGCTGGCTTAACTCTTCTTCTCGCATCCTGACCGGTAGTTATTTCTAGGAAGAAGACCTTTCCAATGGGTTTCCCAAGTCAAAGGCTTCTTGGGATGTATCAGTTTGTTGATACCATCGGCTGCCTTTCTAGGGGGTGAATTGGTAACGTATTCCGTCGGATTTTTCCCGCTTTTAGAGGGTCGATATATTAGAAATTAGTTTGTCTGTTAGAAACTAACTGTTGTTCTGAACCATTGTACACGTGTTCCGAGTATTTTTTATCATCGTAAAATAATCCGACATGAATAAACTTCACCCACATAAATACCGAACGCAAATACATTAAATGTCTAAACTAATTTCTACAATATGTACTAGATTTACTCTAATGTTAAAATAGATTATGTTTGATAACAATATTTTTGTTTAATTATTTTATTTAGATTAGAATTTTGTTGTATGTCAGAGCGAAACTCAACTAAAACTCATATACAGCAAAATTGCGACGTTTTGACGTCACAAATTTAAAAGACGTATGTACAAAATAACTTTGGATAGACTATTTATGATCGGCATGTGATTAAACGTAAATCATTTTATAGATATCTTGTTTTGTCGCTTTCCACGATTTTATCGTTATTTCGCGACTTTACAATAGTACTATAGATATTTTAATTTTTTAGCTTCTTTTTCTTGTTTTTGGTTATAACTCAAACGTTAGGATTATGTAATGTTTTCTTAAATACCTTCCACTATCTGTTTCAATCTATGCTGCGAAAATCTATTTAATTATCATTTACTTGTTGATTAGTTGTAAATTGTAGGAATGCTTGTACAAGGTACTTTATTTTTATTTTGTTTAAGATGTAATGTTAAAAGTTTTTATATAACTGATAATTGAAAAAACATTCTCTTGAAGATTACTTACTTGAGCAAACTTAATGAATTTACAGGAAATGTCACCGGCATACCAGGCTATTGTCATTCTCCATATAATATCCGTTAAAACGCTGATCAGACCAACGGAGAGATCTAAAAAAGTATTTAAAATGTTTTTAGATTACAGTAAGTTAAAACAGAACTTATTTATAAAAATATATATAATTTAATACAGTAAAAAATCAGCTTCTTAAACCTGTTAGGTTTTATGTATTGTGAAGTGTATCTAAGACAACATGATTAAAAATTAAATATATTTAAATGATAGGAAAATATGATTAGGAATTAAAATTTATGTTATACATATGAACATTAATTTTAGAATATTGCTATGGTTGTACAGTGATGTTTATCTTTAAACTGATTTCTTAGTATATTTGATAGCAGTTATTGACATTTAAACATTGAACGATCTACGATATTTCGACTACTACTGTTTCTTTCTTTGTGTAATTAGGTATACAACACTTATTCTTGTTTAATATATATATAAGGGTTTTCTACAAGGATTGATGTTGAAACCTGTGTGTGAGATATGAAAACATTTTTTTTGAATTTAAAAACTTTAAAATTAGATCCATTAAAATCTCGCATGCAACTGAATTTGGTCTTGTTTATGTTGTCTTGAAGAATATCGTGACTTAAAAACCGATATTTCCAAAGCGATATATTAACAAGTCCGAAAAAGACAGATAAAATATATTCTTATAAAAATATTCTTATAAAGATATTCTTATGCTAATATCGAAGTAATGCAACACTCCTGCAGGAGACAGGCATAAAAGAATCAAACCATTTGTATAGTGGAGTGAAGTACATTTAACAGAAAGAACAGTAGTGTAAATTAATACTTGAACTACTGAATACTAGATATATACTTAGTTACTAAGTTATCCTAAAGGCTAACTGTAGGTTAGTCGGCAATGACTCATATAATGTATTAATAAAAATAGCAATAACTGAGTTGCTGTTTATATGTTGAGTTTTAGCAATACTAAGCTTTGATCTCTATAACCATATCCGTGAGATTGTATCATCTTTGGACATTAGTATGACGAGCATCAAGAATATATTGAAGGAATATTTAGCTGTTAAAAAGGACTTGTTCATATTATATTTCGCAATAATTTGATAAAAGCTCAAAAAGATGCTCGTGTTAATTGGTGGTACTTTCGTTTACTAGAAGTGCTTCGTGAAATAGGGAAAAAGAAGTGGTAGAAGTTTTCAACATCACAATGCAAACTATTGGACATCGGATGATACAATCATCTGTTTGACTGGCCAAAAACTCGAATTTGTTACCTAATAACTTTTTCTGTTTCCGCACATTTTTCGTTTTTACGTTTTTCGGCTCTTGAAGAAATTATTGATGCATTCAAGGACCATGTTTCGGAGGTAGTTCAAATAGAGTGAAAAAGGTATTACAAAGATTAGTTCAAGCGCATGCGAACAATCATGGAGAATACTTTGAAAAACAATCAAGCCATTTTCGTTAATAAATTACCGTATTTTAATTATTTGGCACCAGATATAAATAGTAACCTTCGTAATGATACATAATTTGATTTGATATAATTTGATATTATAATATAAATATTTTGTTATATTTTTATTAAATTTCTTTTTTAGATTATTTTGTTTCCTGATCTAAATAATTAAAGTTGAATCGGATATTTTTATGTTTGTTTTTTTTATTCAGATTTCGTTAATATTACTGAAGGGAGTTTGCTTTTATGTCTCCTCCCTTTCTGTGTAGATGTTTTATGCTCTCTTGTTCAATTTAAAATATATTGCGAGCAATTTTGCTTCCTGTTGTTGACAGCTGATTGTGGATTTTTTAGTATTAAATTGAATCTTATTTGATTCCCCGCTGCCGAGTTCACTGAACATGTTATAATTACCTGCAAATGCCAATTGTGCTATGAAAAACTTCATGCGGCTTTTCCTCGGTCTGCCTATGAAATGGGAGTATAACACTCCACTATTTCCTATTACTATCACAATGAAAAGGACCCAGAGGACTGTAAAGTGTTCCACCTAAAACAAAATAATTTTCTCATTAATCACTTTTAAATAGGAAATTTTAAATAGTGTTACGTCGAAGGACGTTATTACTCTTTTGTAAAGTATCTTTCTGAATACTTATAATGAATAATATAATAATGAATGAGTGCGTTAACAAAGGTGGTTGTAATATATTGTAATACAATATGCATAAAAATAAAGCAATAATTAATTGTGACATTAACTGTTTTAATTAAATATATTCAAGGTAAATTTCAATATTTTGGTACACAAGGGGTCCAGTGAATAAAAAAGTTCTTCGGGTAGGAAAACACTGTTAGAACAAAATAATTTAGTTATAAGACATATTTTCGATTTTGTCAAATAAGGGAAAACGCAGCCGACAATGGAAATATGTAAATGTTCGATAGTTTAGAACCCGAAAACTATAAGAGATAATTTAATTTGCTGAACGTTTTCATGATCAGCAAGCTGAAGAGTGCTTAGTGTTGTTTTTGGGCATTAATGGTTTCTGCGCGTATTTATTAGAATTTCCCAGACGTCACGAGGCATATGATGCAATGTTCCTTTTAGTAGCTCTAGCGGGATTTATTATAACATCTTTTGTATAGGTTTTCTCTATGTAGTTGTATAATTTTTGAGGTTTGTTTCTTATCCATTAAAATTTTTCATCTTGAATGTTCGATTATAGGACATGAAAAAGTTATTTATTCCTGTTCAGAATGCTTCCAAAATGTCTTTTTTAAAATGCGGTATCTTAAATCGTTGTGTCTCTGTATTCTCGTACAAGGTGATGAGTTGGAGTATATTAGTTAATGTTTTTTTTTGTTCTGTGAAACGAAACCTGAAAATTCTCATTATTTTTTTGAATAGTGTTATTATATTTTCAGTTCTGCTATTATTGAGCAAGTTCTGACCTCTTGAAAACTTTGGAAGATACAAAGGTTTATTAAATATATATCTGTGTTGAAATAGTGCACATAATTGATATTTATTCGCTAATTAATTAATATGTTATAATTGATATGTTACAATTGATATGTTATATATAATAATTTTTCCTTTACAGAAGATAATACTACTCTTATTATTGATTATTATCTACACATCCGTCTTACAGAGAAGGCGGTGTAGTTTCTACGGATGTAGATTCTTGATAATACTGAAGTGACTGAATTCGACCGATTTTCACAAATGTATTTACGTTCATCAGGATCTTGCTCGCGGCGCCAAATAAGCTTTTTACAAGTATTTATTTTTCTAAACTCATTGAGATATTCTTTATACTGTAACACTTCTTTACATTCGTAAGTCTTCTTCTTTGTTCGTAACTATTTTTGTTCTAACAATCTTAATTAAATAGTAAAGATTTCTCTTTTTATTTATATAATATTTCATTGTTCTTGGTATAGATAGAAGATATTACAAGAATTATATTTGAATGAGGTTGTAACTCAGGTGGTTTGTGGAAAAGGAATGCCTCTTTTTTAAGAACATTTATGCCTCATTATCTGATAAATTTATGAAAATATAACGTATTTTGATTTTCCCATTCGGCGAGAAAAGTTAAAGAGCAACGCACTATATAGAATGAGCAATAGCAATTAATTCACCGATAATGTATAATTGTTATAGTGATTACCTAAGTGGGCAAAACTAAAAGTAAATGTTCGAACTAATAAATTCAGATTTTCGTTGTAATATTTTAACCTATTGATTCCGAGAAGTGCTGTAGGAAAAAATTATTTTCCACTTTTCCATCAAGTAAGAGATTCAACAAACAACACTCCAAAAACTTGTAACTAAAATCTTGATTTTCAGAGCCAGATCCCTCTGGCTCCTTCCTGCCTTTTCTGATATCTTAAAAAATATTTGGTAAAAAACGATTTCCATCAAACAAATAGATATTATCTGCCGTAGCAATTTATTTGTTAGGTTTCCGGAAAATTAATATAGTGAGGAGATTTATCGTTTGAATGAGTGCATTGAAGTAAATAAAAATTTTACTTAGAAGTGATTTTGCAAAAAATAATGTTTTAAATTTTCGTTTTTTTCGTAAAATAGTCGAACAACTTAAGATCTTTTAGTTTGGTTATCTGATACTAGTATGATAACGAGGTACGTAAAAAATTGTGTTGGTTCTTTTATTCCAGTCTTTTATTAATTTTATTTTACTACTCTTAGTGGTTCCACAATCTGCCCAATAGACAATAAGTATTTCTTATGTTTATATTATATAAACTCATACAATACTAGTGATAATTTGGATTTGTGTCCGTAGAGCCAATACATTTGGTATAATTAATGTCCATATTGTTTTCATGTAGCGAGTATGTGCTTTTTCCAGGTTAGGCGTGGATCTAAATGCATACCAAGATATTTAACATTCTCTGTTTGGGGGAGTTGACAATGACTGATATTCACTGGTGGACATATTCTTCTACGCAGGGCAAAAGTTATATGGGTGGATTTTATTTCATTGATATTTTCATCAACCACAGTATTGGCTCCAGGTGGGTTTGTACGTTCATTGATGCTGTGACTAGATCTTCATGAGATGCTAAGATTGCTGTGTCGTCCGCGTATGTTGCCACAGTAGTTATTTTTGTGGTGGGTAGATCGGCTGTATATAGAAGATTTAGTATTGGACCCAGTACACTACCTTGCGGAACTCCTGAATATATTGGATGTAATTCGGTATGCTAATCGCCTTGTTTTACAGTAAAATATCTATCAGTGAGATACGATTTTAGTAACTGATAGTCCGGATGACGGAGAAGTTTCTTTAATTTAACCTGCAAGCCCGCATGTCATACTTTGCCAAAAGCCAGAGATATGTCTAGGAAAGCAGCCGAATAATATATTTTTGGCAAGTCTATTATTTAAAATAAATATTATTTTTTATATAATTAATTTTTTATACAAATAAACTTGAGGCTTGAATTTTGTAATACAATTAAAATTTACATTACAGTTATTCATTTGTGTGGTTTACAATTGTGTACTACATTACACATTACAGCTAAGGTTTTACTATGTAAAACTAACGTCGACTTTACGGTTAATTTAGAACTTTAATTTTTTGAGTATATTTTGTTTTATTTAACTAAATATATTATACCGGCATCCCTTATTACTAATGTTTCTGACTAAGATTTCATAAAGCAAGTAATACTGCTGAGGTATTACTGTCAGTATAACTTACTCAGATTATCGTTGGGTAATAAATATTTATATAGTCTCTTACATAGAATATATCTTCCTTAAATCCACAGTTATAGCCGAAAAATTAATTAGTAACAATGTCGCGATCGCTTCCGAGTCCATTAAGCTCCGTGCTTTCGCCGTTTAACTGCCACTCCGCAAAAGCGTCACGAGAATATATCGCCTAATATCACTTTCCGATGGAACGCGCTCTACCTATCTTCCTCCCCCTTCCTCTTTCTATCTCCGTCTCCTTCTCCGGCGACGTCACAGAATTAGAACATTTCACGGATCATTTAAATTCCGTTAGAGATAAAAGGCGATGCCGTAAGATGGCGCTTCCCCCTTTTGTTGCATAATTTATTTGCATATGAAAGGCAAACTTCTGGTAAGGTCCTTCTTTCGGAAGGATTGCATAGCACCATTGTGATGCAGAAAAAACGCGGAGCTTGCAAGTACTAAAGTAAAATTTATGATATAGTTGTAGAGAATGCATTTGTAAATATTAACTGTTTATTATGTCTAATCTATTGTAAAGATTAAAGCTCTTTATGAATAAATATAGGACTGTCAATCAGGTAAAAGTTGTTATTATGCAAGCAATTTCTTAAGCAAATCTACAGTTATTTGTGGTATTATACGGTATTATCGAAATAATATTTTTAGAAACATTTGAGGAGCATGCGGATAGAACATGCACTTCACACTGCAATGTTTCTTGAAGTGACAATACATTGAGCAGCCAAAATACACTTTAAAGTAACACGGGATATGCCGAGTAATCTTAGAAAAATACAAACAGATATAGGACAAAACAATGAATGGTCAAGTACTTCAGATATATGGGATCTGCCAACATTATGTGCTTTCTGCGGCGGGCAGAATAAGAAAAATATTGTGCTTAATTTTTCCAATTCTCAGTTACATTTGAAATGCCACAGAAATATGGGTTGCAACTTGTGAAATGTCTGGAGCTGGAATTGAAACTTCTGTTGGATTCGTTATTTCTCCTTCAAACACCTCTGTAATGCACTTCTGTCAAGGCGTAATTATGTTTTTAGTCTCTTAATAACACTCCAATCCCAACTGTTGGACGGAAGGTTCTATGAGTCACTATGAAATCTGGCGATTTTGGAACCTGCCCCAGAAACATATAAATCCTGCGTTGGTGCAGGTCAGGTTATTATACTTAAATTATATTCCTCTATAATATTTCCCAAGTTAAGCTATGACTCCCTCCTATTCGCCGCTGCGGTGTCAAGCTCCCTCAATCTCAAGCGCTAAAATACATGGGTTACTTTAAGAGAGCCATTGACATTGACATCGAAGCGAAGTATTTATGGCTGTAAAGTATTGTTGTGTATATCGTGGAATAGTATTAAACTTTTACTGTAGGTGTTTATCGACGTCAATTGAACATTATGTTTTGATCGAATGAAGTGTTGGAATGTGAAGTGAACAGTTGTGAACTTTAGTTTTCTACTTGAAGACCTAAAGATTTATATATTAATCGACCCCTGGATGCGTAAAATTTGACACGGTTAAAGCTTATATGGAGAAAGAAATCTTAGGCCTAATATTTTTGTTCAGATCGGTTCGGGTCAGTTAAGTTATCCCGCTGACAATAATGTACTAGGATCGTATTTTACTGGTGCTAAAGGTCGTTTAAAAAAGTTTATGATATAAAGTAAAGGATAGTGTTCGTTAAAATTAAGTGAGTGTTTAAAGTCGCTAAATAATACTAAGTGTGTTTGGACATTGGTGTTGTAAATAAATAAATTTAAAAAATGTATATCTCTAATAAGTTCTCGATGACGCTCTGCCAGCTGCAACTCTTATACGGTAGATTATTTGTCGTTTCTGTTGTATGTAAATCAAACACGGACGATTAATTTTTAAAATCAAAATTTGGCAAAATGGTTGGAGTTGGTTGTACGGCAAAATGCCGGGAGGCAATTTTGAATTGGAAGATAAATCCTTGCAGTTTACAATTAAAACGATATTAACACGAAAAGTGAGTGGTTAAAACATTATTAAACGAAGTTACTTTCTGTTATTCCCGTATTGCTGGAATTACTAAAGGGTCATGGCAAGTTTGGATAAAAAACGACTTAGAATAGTATGGTCACGTAAAGATATATTTTTTTTTCGGAGAAAACAAATTAATGTGTGCACTTTATCGAAAGTTATATACAGCTGTGAAAGGATAACCAGATATATACCGATATAGACACAAGTTTTGAAAAATTTGATTAATTTGACGACTGTAAATACACTCTTATATACATTTCTAAATACATGCTAAGCATGTATTACTTCATATATTATTCCATTAGATTTTATTAGATTCAATTAAATGCCATTTAAGAAAGATTAGTGAAGATAGATAGTTTACATGTAATTTAATATGTATGAATAGACGGACATTTATTATTTTAATTAGTGTTATGTATGCAATACATTTCTGATCTTATATTGAAAATACCGTGAAATCAACTCATAGATACCAATGAAAAATATCATTTGTAATTCTCCTTCTCCGAATCTTTATTTCCACTTACTTCGTTATGCTTATTCGTTGTAAAATACAATGATTTAAAAATCAATATTTTGCTTATAGTTATTTCTTATAGGGGTGAGTTGTTTAATTAGGATGTTTATTGTCAATCATGACAATGCACAGGGTCTTAGGCAATTCGCAATTTGTTAGAAATTATTGGAGCCTGACTAGGAAATGATGTCGCATATTTGAAGCCATCCGATCTCATTTATTTCGAAGTTTTCAAAACTGCTTGAATGGTAAAACTTTCCCTTCTTATAGTGACCTAAATCTGCACATTGTTCGGTTTTTCAGTCATACAAACGCGAAATTATTAAGTTACGAATGTTATCAAAAAAGGTCAAAGCGAAGGGATATAGTATAATCATTAAAAATGTCTTCTTTAAATATGTTGACTGTCTCTGTATATGTTATAACAGATTAGCTAATATTTTGATGAATAAAGTGGGTTTTAAAATTTGTTGAAAAAGTTGAATTGGAATTAAAACTGTATCTGAATTTGAACCGAAACAAGCTTTTTTGTTACATTAGAAATGTTTAATTACAGCTCAAAGTGGGTCTATTTTCCTACCGTGTTGAAAATAAAGTTGCATTTTAACGATGTCTGAGAAATTAGAAAATTAGACTGAGATAATATTTAGTTTTTTAATTAAAGAGGCATTGATCATAAATAAGTTCTCTCTTAAAAGTTTGAATCTCATGTTTTAAGAACATGCAAAATAGTGTTTTGTAATTAATATTTTAGTTAAAATAAAGCATGCATTTTACCAAGCTCTATCTGACATTAATATCCACTCAACTGGTCATCATCAAAAACACTATACAATAAGGCCGCACTGTATTTTTGCTAGTTACAAACAAGCTACATATAGCGAACACGGCAATCTTCAATTTCAATGCGCATTCAATAACTTTTCACTACATGGGCGTATGATGCTACCTTTATTTCTGGAATGCTCTATGGATATTCTAACGTGCTATAATATGGGGTCATTGAATGATTTTTATTATAGAACCAAAATAACATTTTCTCAAACCTTAAATACACAAAAAAATTGATATCACCCCAGTTTAGAACCTTTCCAGGTATTGCTTAAGATGTTTCCAATCCATTTGCACCAGTAAACAAAGGTACCACTAAACGTTTGTATAATGGTGTGTTTACTTGAAATGTGGCTGTAATACATAAGCAATTTAAACTCAATCGACAATGTCATTTTGAATAATTAGAATCTGCTGCAAGCAAAGTTGTGAGAAAGTTTTGCTTGTATTTCATTAGAAATGTTGTAAACAAGAAGAGATTATCGGTTATTAGTCTGTATAATTTCAGTGTTATACAAAACGTCGTCTAGATACAACAATTAGATCGGTATTTTTAATAATCGGTCAAATATCAACGAAAGCCGATATTTGGATCGGAAATAATAACATCTCATTATAATCAAGTACGAGCCGGTTCGACTATCGAAAATAAATCTAAAATTCCGAAAAGATTTATGCACGCTACAATTTCTCATTAATTAACTCGGACGATCTATAATTACTTCTTCACTGACAGATTTCCGTGGGAATTTCAGAAATATTGCCCCGTCGCAGTTACAAATTAACAGGAATTTATTATCTTTGAATGTCCGCTATTGGAAACTGGACAATTGTAAATTAAAAAACTCCACAAATTCTCATAAAATTTAACTGGAATGTTTTGTGATAGCTTTCTAAAACATATACTGTCATTGTGTATTTTGCTTCTATTATATCTTTGTGCTTGTCTAAGTACTGAGTGTCTACTATATTAAATTGCGAGTTCTATTTATATATTTATGATTAGGGAACGGTAAATGAGTTAAATTATTAACTTAAATGAGGGACTTGTCAAGTCATTGAATGTCATACTGGTCAAGATATTACAATTTTTTATTAATAGACTATTAATATTTTTAGCATGATGAAAATATCATTATTATTTGATGAGAAAAATACGGCTCAAGCAATACACAATATAAACAAACATAAACAGTCGACTAGAAAAGGGTAAGATGTGACTTGCAAGAATTAGAAATCAATTTTAAGCAATTACTATTAGCTAGTAGTATTACTGTAGTGAACAAATCTTTATTATTAAAAAATACTGTGCTGATAATGCATGGTTGCAAATCGTTTAGTATGAATTATTCATCCGTATATGATAGATGGTAGGTTTTTTTTTATTACTCTTCGTGAGTCTACAATCTGCCCTATTGGCAATAAGTATTTCTTCTGTTTATATTATATATACAAGGCATGTAGAAATTCACTTCATTAAGCAATCTTCTGTATAAAATATTATCTTAATTAATTAGTCTTATTCTAATGCTTATTCTAAACTCTACATATGTCCAATAATCAGATCAGGTGGTGTTAAACGTTTTAGTCTACGCACTTCACTATCACGTCGCATATTTAGCTGATTAGCGAGTACGTTGGGATGCACTGACACTCTTTCGAAGTACTTCACACAAACACGTTGGATTACACTCGTTATAGGTTCTAGAGGAATATCGCGTTGTATCACTTTATTTGAAATATAGTACGGAGCATCAACAATGGCACGCAACACCTTATTTAGGAACCGTTGAATGATGGATATATTAGATTTGCTAGCGGTACCCCATAGTTGAATTCCATATGTCCAAATGGGCTTGAGTATAGACTCATGCAGCAATACCTTGTTATCTAATGATAACTTGGATTTGTGCCCAATGAGCCAATACATTTGATATAATTTTAGTCCTAGTTGTTTCCGTTTAGAGAGTATGTGCTTCTTTCAGGTTAGGCATCGATCTAAATGCATACCAAGATATTTAACATGCTCTGCTTGGGGGAGTTGACGATGATTGATATTTACTGGTGGACATGTTCTTCTACGCAGGGTAAACGTTATATGCGTGGATTTTGATTCATTGGCTTTAATGCGCCATGTCTTCAACCATAATTGTATTTGCTCCAGGTGGGTTTGTAGGTTTATTGATGCTGTGACTGGATCTTCATGGGATGCTAAGATTGCTGTATCGTCTGCATATGTTGCCACAGTAGTTATTTTTGTGGTGGGCAAATCAGCCGTATACAGAAGATACAGTACTGGACCCAGTACACTACCTTGCGGAACTCCTGAATATATGGGATTTAGTTCGGTATATTCATCGCCTTGATTTACAATAAAATGTCTGTCAGTGAGATACGATTTTAGTAGCTGATAGTCCGGATGAGGGAGAAGTTTCTTTAGTTTAACCTGCAAGCCCGTATGCCATACTTTGTCAAAAGCCTGAGATATGTCTAGGAAAGCAGCCGAACAATATCTTTTGGCATTTAGGTCAGCGTTTATTTGGTTTACAAGTCTATGCACTTGTTCTATGGTCCCATGCTTATTGCGAAAGCCAAACTGATGTTCTGGAATATTTTTTCTTTTTTCTAGTATATAGTTTAGTTTCTTTATGTATAATTTCTCGAAAACTTTCGAGATTATTGGTAATAAACTTATAGGTCGGTAGGAGGTCACATCTTCTGGTATTTTTCCTGGTTTAAGAATCATTAATATTTTAGCTACTTTCCAGATACTAGGAAAGTAATTAATTCGTAGCATAGCATTAAATATAAATGTTAATAGTTTTATACCCTTTTCTGATAGTTCTTTTAAAATTTTGCCAGTAATTAAGTCATAACCAGGAGCTTTTTTAATATTAATCTCTCTCATTATTGTATGTTTAACTTTTTTGACCGTTAATTTCTCGTGCGGTAAATCCATTTGAAATGGCGTATCTAGAAAGCTAGTAATTTTATTTTCGTCATCTTTATGTAGCTGAGACTGGAAAGGTTTAAAAACATTTTTTAAGTGTTTTGAGAAAATGTCGGCCTTCTCTTTATTGCTTCTAGCCCAATTATTTTCGTTTGTTTTAATAGGTGGGTTATGCTGCTGGGATCTCCTAAGCTTTTTTGTTGCTTTCCACAACGAATGGTCTATAGCCTCAGTTGATGTCAAGTTTTCTAGGTATTCTTGAATGTCTTGGTTTTGTTCGATTTGGATTAGATCTCTCGGCTCTTTTATGGCCCTATTAAATTTTCTTTTATTCTCTTCAGTCCTTTGCTGTTGCCAATTTCGTCGTAACTTTCTTTTTTCTGCTATCTTTTTCTGTATTGTACATGATATATGTGTATTTTTTCTTGGAAATGTTTCACTGTTGAGAGTCGCGGAATATGCTGCCTCCTGTATATTTTTTGTAAGACTTATTGCTGCTATTTCTATATCCATTTCAGTTTGTAACGGTAAGTTTAGAGAGATATTTTGGTCTAAGTTTTCTCTAAATGAGGGCCAGTTAGTTCTATTATTGCACAGAGAAGGGGGTTTATCTTTGATGGTAATTTTTGAAGAAATTGTTACTATTATTGGTGAATGATCAGAAGACAGGTCGAAACATGATTCTGCCTGACACTTTTTTGGATCAATATTTTTTGTAATACAGAAATCTATTGTATCTGGTTTTTTATTTCTGTCTGAAGGCCAATATGTTGTTTCACCAGTAGAGATATGTTGTAAGTTATCTATCCTTATTACTTTGAACAGTTCTCTACCTTTTGAGGTTATTATTCTTGAACCCCACATTAAATGTTTTGCATTATAATCTCCTCCTGCTATAAATCTATTACCTAGCGTACTGAAGAATTCTTGAAATTGTTCTGCCTTGTTATTATGTTTGGGTGGGCAATAAATCGCAGAAATTGTTAATGGTCCATGGGCTTCCTCTATGGTTATACTGGTGGCTTGCAGGTAGTCTTTGCGGAATTTTTCTTTTTCAAAATGCTTTATATCATCTCGAATTATTATAGCTGTACCTCCATGTGCTTTATCATCAGGGTGATTTGTATGATAAAGCTTATATTTAGGAACTTTCAATTAATTTTTGTCTGTAAAGTAAAGTTTCGGAAACCATAATAACGTCAATATTTTGTTCAATTACGAACATTTTTAGTTCCCTGGCGTGTTGTTGGAGCCCATTGGCATTTCAGACGGCGATTTTGTAGCTATTGGTTTCAGGCATTAGGCAAGTTTGGTTACGACGGTTGTGAGTAGACCAAGCATCGTACTCATTTGATCCATTAGTTTGGCCATCATATTTTCTAATCTTGAGATGTTGCTAGTTTCAGTAGGTTGAGATATTGTCTTTCGTTTTTGTGCTGAACCATTTTCAACTATTTGGGCATAAGTTATGTCTGGTTGAATTGTTCTGGTTGGTAGTGGTAGATTGGTAGTAGTGGATTGTTTTTGTTGATGCCTTTTTTCCCTTAAGGCCGGATAGAGTTTCTGCTGTAGTTGCTTGTTAACTGCGCAACCCTTGTAGTTCGCTGGATGATTTCCGTTACAGTTAACACATTTCACTTTTTCATCGCAAACTTTACGAGTACAATCTCCTGTCTTATGTTCTCCTGCACATTTTACGCATCTATATGATTTGCGACAGTAAGTCTTTGTGTGCCCGTGCGCTTGGCACCTTGTGCATTGTGGTATAATTCTTTTTATATGTGGTGGTTCGCATTTAATAATATTATTTTCCAATTTGGTGATTTCATACACCGCCTTATTATTTCCATTAGATTTTATGTCTATATAAAACATAGGCAGAGGTTTTTTTGTCGTGTGATGTCGTATATTGTGAATATTTACGACCTCGTGGCCTTTTTCAGCTAGTGCTACCTTGATGGTGTTAAAGTCCGTCCCGTGATGTAATCCTTTTTATACGAATTTAAATGTTCTCTCGGATTTTGGCCTGAATGTATGGTATTGGGTGTTTCTTTCATTTAATTATTTTATAAGATCTTTAAAGTGATCCGCTTCGAACAATTGGATTTTAATTGTTTCATAGCTCACTGTTTTAATTGTGTAGTTCGTAGTAATGGTTTTCAATAAGTCAAGGGTGTTTTTTATTATTCCTACCTTATAGACTGTTATTGGTGGTGGTTTGGCAGTAACTTTTTCAGGGCTTGGTTGTATGTTCTCTTCAATTTCTTCCGACAGGTTGCTAAAACTGTTTTTTGTCTCTATCGGTTTCTGCAACCAATAGTCACTGATTCTTGTTTGTTTCCTCGCGATTTCTTCTTCTGGACTTCTCAATCGTTTTTTGTTAATGACTGTAGTCCATTCTGATGGTGGAGTTTGCGTTATTTCTGTTTGTTCTAATCGTATATCAAAGTGTGCAGGTGATTTGGTTGAATCGCTATGGTTTGCCATTTTTTAATTTTTAATATTTTATTTAATTTACTTCCAGAGGATAAAAAAAATAAAATAAATACATTGTTTATTTCACGCACTTCATTTTTCACTTACGTTATTTTAGCACTAGTTGTTTACTATAAATACTATAAATGAATTTCAAAAGGACTGTTGTAAAATAAGATGAAATAATTTTAAACACTAATAAAAATGAGATGCAGTCCATTTGTCTGGTCACGTAAACACGTATTCACTACACTTTAGGTCCACTGAGAGACGGATAGCCGCATCTGTTATACGTTTTTAACACTCAATTACATAACCATAATAAAATACTGGGTTTTTTTAAAGAAAGGTATCTTTTTATAGCTTGGACCGTATTGAAAATACATTTTAACCCTACGAAGGTTGGAACTGAACTCAGATGGTAGGTGGAATTTGGTTTATGTTAAAAATCAAGATGTAGTTAATATTCCAGAGAAAATGGATAATATATTGAATACTGTTTATACTATTGGACTTATTGTATACTGTAGAGCTCTTTAATAAAAAATAAAGTAAAACACCTAAGAAGAATTTATAATACATAACATTAATATAATATTGTCTTACGATTTTTTGATATACACAGTGGTATATCTAAAAATAAAATATATATAAAAATTAATTAACCAAATAAATCAATATATATACGTGTGGAAATTTGTCTTTTAATGCTATATTTATTATTTCCATACCAAGTAATATCTTTAAAAAGACCTTTATTGAGAAAAATTGGTGCGGAATGTGTTAATCAAAATATTTTACATCCGTTTCTACTAGATTTTCTCACCTTTCTAGCAACAAATCTTCTTAAAAAAACATGTTGTTTGGCAGTGATCATATTGTGGATCTTTCCTGATCCTCCAGGTTGTTTTCATCATTGACATCAAAATCGTCACTACTAAATCGTTAAACCCATATGGATATGACAGACCAGCACCACATTCTAAAAGTATTTGATGGGTAGCTGATTTTCTAAATCAAATGAGAAAAAGAATTATTGTCGAAAACGCCATTTGGGGCGTTAGGTGATTAGGGTAAAGGAAAACCTGTTACATTATATAGCCGTATTCGAAAACGAAAATTACATTTAACAATTATATTGGGTTATTTAATAGATATTTAACATTTTTTTCAATATATATCGCTGATTAAATATATATGTACGTATGTTTGTTAAGGTTGGCTAATTGGGAATAAATACATTTTATTAAACCCAAAAATATTGCTGCGGTGAAGATGTTCGATGAGGATAGTCTTTCTGTACCCATGATCCGACACTTTAATGACGTCCAAAATGGAGCATTTCTAAAAAGTCAGTTTCAATTATTTTATTAAAACATGCTGCTGATCTGTAGACTATTGGAATTTTGAATAACCAAAACTTGGAAACCCATACATGCTACAACATGAAAACTTATGTAAAAACTATACAAAGATATTTAAACTTGATATAACTATAGTCCTCTGGAAATAACATGCACATATGATTGAAATGTTAATGAAATAGCCCTTTTTGAGAGAATTTGATGCAGTTTCTTTTCAGTATATTGCAGCTACATGGCATATAGGTATTGTGACTAAAATGCCTCAAAAAATGAAAAACAACATAATGTTGGATTCACCTACAAGAAACCATCCTCATACACATCACTAAAGTCTAGAGGAAGTCTAAGGGAATGTTCGGGCATTGCTTTTAAAATAATATAATTTTTAAGACTACTTAATATAATTAAGGAAGATTTCTTATTTCAATTTGTGTATCTAGATGAGACATAGCAATGGAATGTTGGGTCAATTCTAGAAAAAGTTAGAATAACATTTGATAACATAGCATTATTCATTTTGGTTATTATTCATTTGATTATTTATTCGGGAGTAGAGTTAGGGTTTTCCTTCAAATCGAAGTACGACTACCATGGAGAAGTTATCCACGTTTAAAAAACTTAGAATATCATACATCATGGCATACTAGTTGAAAATATCCGAACAAGAGAACTTACAAAAATGGTTTTCAACACATAAATTAAGGTTTGAAGATACCATGTTAAGGAATAAAGTGTTTAAAATTTTTATTCAGTAAATACAAGTGAAATGTTTAATTGCGTCTTAATATAAATAAAATATACTCTAAATCAAATGGGTGATGTAGACACAGATTATTAGGAAGCACATTATTATTAGGAATAACACCTTTAGTCACTATGAACTCCATCAGATACATAAAATAAGACATTGACAAATGATGGAATCGTGGACAAATGTTGATATATTGGAAATTAACAGTCTAGTTATTAACTTGAATGTGACTCAGAAAATACGGTGACTGAATGAAATTTCAGATTATGATACAATGCTGACAATTACCAAGACATAGTGATGATGATAGAAACATACAAAAGATGAATATACTTAATACAGGATAACTGTAGAAAATTTGTATTGTAGAATGTGAAATATTTGAGTGTATAGGTAGTGTATAATTTTCAGAATATACATGAGCATTTGTTTAGAATAAGCGAGGACAGCTCATTGAATACTGGTTTGGAGAAATGGCAGTTGCATTAGGAATAACGCAATGATTAAATACAATTAAATACAAAATCAACAGAAAGACACAACGGTAGTAATAGAATAAATTATGGAGAAATGAAGGCATATCAAAATGTTTTGACATCGATAAGCAGCATTGAAAGAAACAAGAACGTAAAGAGGCAAATATGCTTTCTAATGGAACTAAAATACATTACTTGGATATACAATCATTAATTAGGTAGACTAGGCCTCCAGGGGATATCATTACGTAAAAAAGCGAGCCTAGAACATTACTTCATAGGTGGTGTGGAAAGAAGTTCAATGTAAATATAATAACTCAAACCTACAAACTAGTGTAGCTGTATAGTGTATTTCTGTATTATTATCGTATTTCTGATTGCGTATCAATCCACCAGCGTTGCCAACTTTTGACTTTGATGTCGGTGAATGTATGGTTGCCTAAAGGGTTGTAGCGGTCGCTACAATAGTTAACTGCAGGTTATGTAATTCGATAATGGATGCAATAGATGATGGTGGACGCAACAACATTGCAACGTTTTGACATTATACATTATGATGATAAAATGAGCTTTGAAACCGATAGAGATTTAAATTGAAAATATAGAGTAAATTGATATAATTGTAATCACATTGATCATCAATTCAATCACATCGCCTTTTGATTATCGCCCTACAAAACGTGTTTATTCGACTTATGCTTAAGTTATTTAAATATTCACTTGCATTAGTTCATTCAGTTTAGTTCAGTTAATTTACATGATTAAATCACATATTTAATGTTTAAAATAATTTTCATTACATTCGTGTATGTTTATTAAATGAAAGAGATACCGTTCGAGCTTTCTCGCAGTATCAAATTTGTTCTTTTTATTTACCAAACCCACCTCTTCGCTAATTACAGGCGCCAGTAATTGACGTGAACTCCGTCAGCTTTTCATTGCTCGAAACGTTGACCCATTTTAACCGGTGTGGCCCTTACGGCATCCCTGTCCGTATAATTGGGCGCTCAATTACATCAATTCCAGTTTAATATTATTTTTTTCCTGATTGCCAATCGTCCCAGGGATTAGTGGGGCATACTTTGTTTCAATCCCGACTAATTTTACGGAATTTTAAACTAACGCTAACCATTGTGGAATTATTCAATATATCTATATATATATATATATATATATATATATATATATATATTTATATATATATATATATATACAACAGGTCACTTGAAAAGTCCCTGGCCTGACACATAGACGGCGCTACTAGAATTAAATCCATATGTTTTTTAGTTAACCCTAATGCTCAAAAGATGCGTATATAAATTTGACAGCTGTCGGATCATTAGCATGTGAATTATAGTATTTTGAGTGAAGCAACATTTGTTATTGTTGAAAAAAACGGACAAAAAGGAATATTGCTTTTTGAATGGAAAAATACAGTTAAAGTAAAAACTTAGCTTGATGCCGAGTTTCCGGACACTGCCCCAGCAAAATCAATGATTAGTATGCTAAGTTTGGACGTAGACGAAATAAGCATCGAAGACAGTATATGCAGTGGACGCCCAAAAGAGATTGTTACCGACGAAAATATTTTAAAAATCCACAAAATGATTTTGAATGACCGTAAATTGAAATTGAATAAAATAGCAGACACTCTAAAGATAGCAACTGAACGTGTACATCATATTATTCACGAATATTTGGATGTGAGAAAGCTCTGTGCAAAGTGGGTGCGCCGCGAGCTCATTTTTGACCAAAAATAACGACGAGCTGATAATTCGGAATAGTGTTTGAAGATGATCAAGCCTAATAAACCCGAGATTTTGCATCGATGTGTGACAATGGATGAAACATTTCATCCATAATTTCACTCCGAAGTCCAATCGATAGTTATCCGAGTGGACTGCACACTATGAATGTGCTCCAAAACGTTGGAAAGCGCAACAGTCGGCTGACCAGGTTATGGCGTCTGTATTTTGGGATGCGCATGGAGTAATTTTCATTGACTACCTTGAAAAAGGAAGGACCATCAACAGCGACTATTACATAGCGTTATTGGACCATTTGAAGGACGACATCGCCAAAAAACGGCCTCATTTCAAGAAAATGAAAGTGCTGCTGCACCAAGACAATATATAGTGTCACAAGTCAGTGGAAACTATGGCAAAAATCCGTGAATTGGGCTTCGAATTGCTTCCTCATCCACCGTATTCTCCAGATCTGGCCCTAACGACTATTTCCTATTTTCAGATCTCAAAAGAATGCTCGCTGGGAATACATTTTCGCCGAAACTGAGGCCTATTTTGAAGCAAAGGACAAATCGTACTACAAAAATGGTATCGAAAAGTTGGAGGGTCGCTATAATCAGTGTATAACCCTTGAAGGGAATTATGTTGAATAAACAAAACTTGCCAAAAAAAGGAGTTTAACTGTGGTGGGCCGGGGACTTTTTGGAGCATTCCCGCATTTTGCAACCATCCGCGTTTTGTTTGGTTTGGAGAGTTTAATACTTTTTGTTGTAAAAATACATATTTTACTCTCTATCATGAATAACTAAGGCGTTTCATATACATAATTAAAAATCTTAGAGAATTGATAAACAGGAAAAGATTTTTAAAAATTTCAGGTAGATTAGATGGGAATTCTTACTTTCTACAAAACTATTCGAACAGTACAAAGATGGATTCAAAAGAATCTTCTGAAAGTTACTTGATTCAGGTTTTTTTGTCGAAAAATTACAGAATTAATAGTGATAAATGTGTAGTTACTCTAATCCTGCTACTCTTGTGCATTTTGCATATCATAAAAATAGTTTTTAGATATCAAATTTTGAAAACCATACGTAATGAATTTGATTCTATTAGCGTGTTTTTACACTAACTTTGCTGATATACCAAGTTAGAAAAACATTAACTAAAATGGTGATTTATGATCAAGAACAAGAATGTGATTCAAAACCATTAATTTAATATGCTCTTGAAAAGAAGCCGAAACATATAAAACTACGTTTAAATTAGAAAGCTTGTATTATAGTGTAACTTAGTGTAAATTAGAAAATTACTTGACAAATATGGCATTAGCCAGACATCTATCAATCTTGAAATACTAGTGATTTCGTGTCAGCTTCATACGAAGTTCAGTTGAAAAATTTACGGTGAAAGACTATGATTTTCAATTAAAAAACTATTTGATTTTCTACACAATATCCCTACACTTCGACACACTTGGTCCAGTGTTTTTCATCGCCCTGCAGATAAAGCAGTTACTCCATGACCAACGCACTCTTATAGATAGTAGCGTTTTTCAATTTCCTCAAAACAGACCTCTTCTCGAATTTTGATATTTAGCTGACAGAGAAGGTTGGAGTAAAACAGTCAGTAAACTTACACTTTAGCTAGTTTGCTAGCCGGCTCTGTATAAGACCAAGAACTTTTCACCTTACTTTGTAAACTTATATTGTTTTAATTCCATAATACTGAAATAAAATTTCAGATACATAAACATAATTTGAGAGATGAACATAATTTAATTTAATTTTTTAAGTGTTGTAACCACTTTTTCCAAAACCATCTTTGGACATTGTTGAAAATTGTAATTAATGCGTTTGAGATATTGTCTGTATTTATCTGTATAATATTATTTACTACTATTTGTAAATCTTAAAAAGGTTCTACAACACCTCCTATATTCAGTAGAATATAAGAAGTGTTGTAGAACTTCTAGTCTTTTATCTCATCATGTCAGTTATACTTGGTTTATAATTTATCTAATTTGTTCACTTTAAATAGATATTTATTGATAAAAAATTGGTACTCTATTTTTATAGTCTTTTAATATATTTCTGTTAATATATTGATACCATATTGAAAGAAAGATGTTGGCTTGGCAGCGATCCAATTAACGATCTATTTTAACACTTCTTCAGCCATTCCAACCCTGTGTTAACCAAGTCATGCTACATCGATTTTAACAAAACTTCAGAAATTTGGCAGCATGTGGTCTTCACTACGCATAACATAGTGTCTTGGTGTTGCTATTGCTGGTCTATTTTTCACAAAATACTTCGTTAAAGTAATTCAAATTTAAATAAGTGTTGGAGATATAGTATCGCTATATCTTTCTTATATGTGGTAAAAGAAATATAAAAGCAAGCATTAGAAAGTGTGGAATATTTCTTTTTTTTTTGTGATGGTATTCTTACTGTTGCTAGCATTTAAAATAAAGGAAGAGTAGTAATATTGTTAGTTTAGTTTGGTGTAATATTGTTAACGGCAATTAGTCTGAACGTATTTAAAACAAAAATTTTTGTATTTTCAATTTCTATAGTTTAACCCTCGTAGCAATATTTTAAATAAGTTGTTGTTATTAAACGAATATAACTGTTTTAACTGAGTTAATTGCTGTGGTACTACATGCGTATAGAAAATGGAAAACGGACACTTAAATCGTATCAATTATTCAATAATTATCAAAGTTTTAGCGCTATAATAATTTCATTGGCATTTTCAATCAATCGTAGTATTTTTTTCATATTCATTCCTTTACTTGCTTATTACTTTTACCATTTGCAAGGTAATTGGGTCTTTAATTGCGTTGTGACCTTTGCTCTCAATAATATTGTGATTCAAAGGCGTCAAAGAAATCCTTCAAGGCAAACCTTTAGGTGGATTTTAAAAGGACCTAGTTTATGACAGAAAATATTAATGATGCTGGTATTGATAAGTGACTTAAATTCTATTATTAATGGCTTTAAAGTAAAATATAACAGGAAATAAATATTTCTAATTAAAGAGATTGTATGTATAAGTCCCAACAAACTGTCAATCAATGAATAATCATGTGAGAAAATGAACTTTTATTTCAATTTATTAAGATTGATAAATTATTTTTTAAGTTAAAAGTTTTATATTAATGTGTTGGATGGTTTTATTTGTTAATTTGTAAAGAAGTTAAAAATGAAGAATGAGTAGTGAACTTTTGGAATAATGTAACATCCATCCAGAAATGTCTTATATTTGTTACGTTTAAAAATGTACATTTTACGAACCAAGCTTTTTATTTGAACTGGATCTATTTCTTAGTGTCCTAATAACATAACTATCGTCATTAAACCTACCGAATAATGAGTGGCCAATTTAGAGCCCATTTCACATGGGCTGGTTTTTTTCTGTACACTTTTACTTATGGACTATCACTATTAGAATCACTTATAAACATAACAACATAACAGGTCAATTAAAAAGTTCCCGGCCTACCATAGTAAAACTAATTTTTTTAGCAAAATTAGTTTTCTTATTCAACACAATTCCCTTCAACGGTGATACACTGATTTTAGAGACTCTCCGACTTTTCGATATTATTTTTGTAGTACTATTTGTCCTTTGCTTCAAAATAGGCCTCAGTTTCGTCCATCACCTCTTTATTCGCCGAAAATTTCCTCCAAACGAGCACCCCTTGAGATCTGAGAACAGAAAATAGTTGCTGGGGGCCAAATCTGGAGAATAAGGCGGATGAGGAAGCAATTCGAAGCACAATTCATGGATTGTTGTCATCGTTTTCACTGACTTGTGACAAAGTGCATTGTCTTGGTGAAGCAGAACTTTCTTTTTCTTCAAATGTGGCCATTTTTTGGCGATTTCGTCCTACAAACGGTCCAATAACGCTATGTAGTAGTCGCTGTTGATGGTCCTGCCTTTTTCAAGGAAGTCAATGAAAATTTTTCCATGCTCATCCCAAATACAGACGCCATAACCTTGCCAGCCGACTGAAGTGAGCTCGCGTGGCACCCACTTTGCACAGAGTTTTCTCATACCCAAATATTCATGAATTATGTGATGTACACGTTCAGTTGATATCTTTATAGTATCTGATATTTCGTTCAATTTCAAATTACGGTCATTCAAAATCATTAAAAGTGAGCTCGTGCGGCACCCACTTTGCACAGAGCTTTCTCATACCCAAATATTCGTGAATGATATGATGTACACGTTCAGTTGATATCTTTAGAGTGTCTGATATTACATTCAATTTCAAATTACGGTCATTCAAAATAATTTTCTTGATTTTTTCAATGTTTTTGTCGGTAACAACTTTTTTGGGCGATCACTGCGTTCACCATCTTGGGTGCTAATTTCACCACGTTTAAGCTTAGCATACCAATCCTTGATGGTTGATTTTTCCGGAAACTCGGAAAAAAAACCGAAAAAAAAAACTGTATTTTTCCCTTCAAAAAGCAATATTTTATCAACATGCGAAATTCCTTTTTATCCATTTTTTTCACAATAATAAAAGCTGCTTAACTAAAAATGCTGTAATTCATAAACTACTAATCTGATAGCTGTCAAATTTATCGCAATCATGCATCTTTTAGAGGGTTTGGGTTAACTAAAAAACATATGGATTTAATTCAAGTAGCGCCTAATATGTATCAGGCCGGCGACTTTTCAAATGACCTGTTACCTTTATACAACTATGCTGCAGTGGAATCGAATCTATGGCAGCAATAGGAGGACCATCCTGTCGTCATAACCACTGCTGTTACAAAGCCGGTTTTCGACATATCTGAATATTATAAAAGTATCCATAACTGAATAAAAACGATTTGTTTACCATTGTCATTAAATCGAACTCTTAGAAGCTGTAGTTTATATATATTATCTTCTAATTTAAATCAGTTTGCACATCATTCGAAACAAGCCATGACTTAACATCCAACCGTCTTGTAATTGAACTAATATATGTAAAACATTGGATTAAATAAGAACATTATTGATTTGCAATAAGTACTTATTGTAGCCTTGAATCTGAAATACGTGCATGAAAATTTTAAAAGATTAATAAGGCTGTTCAATAACTTTGCTGAACTGAAACGAAAACGGATATGAAAAAAGTTCTATACTTGTAAAAATAGTAGTAAATCAGTCCTAGAAAACTGTGGTTCCTTTTATTAATACATTCACTGTAATGGTTTTTTTTCATGACAGTAATAGTTCTTGGTTTAATAAACGTTTTTATTGAAAAATAATTTTTAGTGTAGATCCGGAACATAAACGAACATAATCTAATTTAAGTATTAAAAGATTTACGTAATGTTACAATCAAATTGTGCTTTAAAAAGATAAATTGTTTCAGTACCAAACTATAACTGAAACCGGAATCTAACGACCAATGAGATTTTATCAATATCTCTTCTTATAATTTATACTTTTTTAAAAATATTTTTTAATTATCAGATCAACGGATAGTATTGATCTAGTAATGTCACTGTAAAATCTATTTTTTCTAGCCCATCTGCATGTTCTCTCCAGCAAAATACAACCTAAGGAAGGAGAATATTTAGCATACTTAATCACTTGGGAAAATATTTACCGGAAGAAAAGTGTTTCATACCTTTATAGAAATAGGAGAGAACTTTGATTTAGATTCTGATTTTTCTGGTATTGTGTCAACCTTTAGCGAAAACATTACAAACAGAGAAACATCAGAAATCTTTCTGATGTTTTTTTATTCTTCTTTCTGTCGGAAAAATAAGAAATTCAAAACTTAAGTAACCAAAGGTTTCTAAAAAAGGCACTGTCATGATTAAAAGTGTGAACTATTCAATAAAATACGCGACCTAATGAAAGAAAAAACGAAAGGGGAAAAAAATACAGAAGACCAGATACTTCGAGATAAGACGATAAATTCAAGAGCTCAAAGAAGAATCAATCAATTCTTAACTTTTTTTTTACTCTTTGTGATTCCACAATTTGCCCTATAGGCAATAAGTATTTCTTATGTCTATATTATATTTACATGGCATGCAGAAAATCACTTCATTTAGCGATCTTCTGTATAAAATATTATCTTAATTAATTAGTCTTATTCTAAAGCTTATTCTAAAGTTTATGTATATCCAGTAATCAGATCAGGTGGTGTTAAACGTTTTAGTCTACGCACTTCACTATCACGTCGCATATTTAGCTGATTAGCGAGTACATTGGGATGCACCGACACTATTTCGAAGTACTTCACAAAAACACGTTGAATTACACTCGTTATAGGTTTTAGAGGAATATCGTGTTGTATCACTTTATTTGAAATATAGTACGGAGCATTAACAATGGCACGCAACACTTTATTTTGGAACCGTTGAATGATGGATATATTAGATTTGCTAGGGGTACCCCATAGTTGGATTCCATATGACCAAATAGGCTTGAATATAGACTCATACAGCAATACCTTGTTATCTACTGATAACTTGGATTTGCACAGAATGATTCAATACATTTGATATAATTTCAGACTAAGTTATTTTCGTTTATAGAGTATGTGCTTCTTCCAGGTTAGGCGTCGATCTAAGTAAAAACCAAGATATTTAACTTGCTCTGCTTGGGGGAGTTGATGATTGATATTCACTGGTGGACATGTTCTTCTACGCAGGGTAAACGTTACATGGGTGGATTTTATTTCATTGACTTTAATACGCCATGTCTTCAACCATAATTTTATTTGATCCAGGTGGGTTTGTAGGTATATTGATGCTGTGACCGGATCTTCATGGGATTCCAATGTTGCTGTGTCGTCTGCGTATGTTGCCACAGTAGTTACTTTTGTTGTGGAAAGATCAGCCGTATACAAAAGATACAGTACTGGACCCAGTACCCTACCTTGCGGAACTCCTGAATATATGGGATTTAATTCGGTATGTTCATCGCCTTGATTTATAATAAAATGGCTATCAGTGAGATACAATTTTATTAACTGATAATCCGGATGAGGGAGAAGTTTCTTTAGTTTAACCCGCAAGCCCGTGTGCCATACTTTGTCAAAAGCCTCAGATATATCTAGAAAAGCAGTCGAACAATATCTTTTGGCATTTAGGTCAGTGTTTATTTTGTTTACAAGTCTGTGCACTGGATCTATATTCCCATGCTTATTGCGAAACCCAAACTGATGTCCTGGAATAATTGTTCTTTTTTCTATTATATAGTTTAGCTTCTTGATATACAGTACTTGAATACTTTCGAGATTATCGGTAATAAGCTTATAGGCCGGTAGGAGGTCACATCTTCTGGTATTTTTCCTGGTTTAAGAATCATTAGTATTTTAGCTACTTCCCAGATGCTAGGGAAATAATTAATTCGTAGCATAGCATTAAATGTAAATGTTAGTACTTTCATACCCTTTTCTGACAGTTCTTTTAAAATTTTACCAGTAATTAAGTCATAACCAGGAGCTTTTTTAATATTAATTTCCCTCATTATTGTTTGTTTAACTTTTTTGAGCGTTGATTTCTCGTGCGGTAAGTCCATTTGAAATGGCGAATCTAGAAAGCTAGTAATTTTATTTTCCTCATCTTTATGTAGCTGAGACTGGAAAGATTTAAAAACATCTTTTAAGTGTTTTGAGAAAATGTCGGCCTTCTCTTTATTGCTTCCAGCCCAATTAATTTCGCTTGTTTTAATAGGTGGATTATGCTGCTGGGGTCTCTTAATCTCTTTCTTGTTGCTTTCCACAGCGAATAATCTGTAGCCTCCATTGGTGTCAAATCCTCTAGGTATTCTTGAATGCCTTGGTTTTGTTCATTTTGAATTGATTTTTTCAGCTCTTTTATTGCCTTATTAAATTTTCTCTTATTGTCTTCAGTCCTTTGCTGTTGTCAATTCCGTCGTAACTTTCTTTTTTCTGCTATCTTTTTCTGTATTGTACATGATATATGTGTATTTTTTCTTGGAAATGTTTCATTGTTAAGAGTCGCGGAGTATGCTGCCTCCTGTATATTTTTTGTAATGTTTATTGCTGCCATATCTATGTCAAAATCAGTTTGTAACGGTAAGTTTAGAGAGATGTTTCGGTTTAAGTTTTTTATAAATGAGGACCAGTTAATTTTATTATTGCACAGGAAAGGGGGTTTGTCTTTGATGGCAATTTTTGAAAAAAGTGTTACTATTATTGGTGAATGATCAGAGGACAGGTCAAAACATGATTCTGCATGACACTTTTTTGTATCAATATTTTTTGTAAAACAGAAATCTATAGTATCTGGCTTTTTATTTCTGTCTGAAGGCCAATATGTTGGTTCACCAGTAGAGATATGTTATAAATTATCTGTCTTTATTGCTTTTAGCTGTTCTCTACCTTTTGAGGTTATTATTCTTGAACCCCACATTAAATGTTTTGCTTTATAATCTCCTCCGTCTATAAATCTATTACCTAGCGTACTGAAGAATTCTTCAAAGTGTTCTGCCTTGTTGTTATGTTAGGGTGGGCATTAAATCGTAGTCATTGTTAATGGTCCATGGACTTTCTCTATAGTTATACTGGTTGCTTGCAGACAGTCTTTGCGGAATTTTTCTTTTTCGAAATGCTTTATATCATCTCGAATGATTATAGCTGTACCACCAGGTGCTTTATGATCAGGATGGTTTGTATGATAAAGTTGATATTTGGGAATTTTCAAATAATGTTTGTCCGTAAAGTGTGTTTCGGAAACCATAATAATATCAATATTTGGTTCAGTTACGAATATTTTTAGTTCCCTGGCATTTTGTTGGAACCCATTGGCATTCCAGACGGTGATTTTGTAGCTAATAGTTTCAGGCATTACGTAAGTTTGCTGACGACGGTTGTGAGTAGACCAAGCATCGTACTCATTTGATCCATTAGTTTGGCCATCATGGTTTCTAATCTAGAGATGTTGCTGCTAGTTTCCGTAGGTTGTGTTGTGGTTTCTCGCTTTTGTTTTGAACCATTTTCAACCATTTGCGCATAAGTTATGTCTGGTTGACTTGGTCTGGCGGGTAGACTGGTAGGTATGGATTGCTTTTGTTTCGGTTGATCTCTTTTTTCTCTTAAGGCTTTCTCTTAGTTTCTGAATAAGCAACTAAAAGTTGTTAAATCTTGAAAGAACCTATGCTTCTATTAATTATGCCAAATTGTAACAAAACACTTTTTGCGAAAATATTCGAGAGAATAAAGCCAATAATAAAACAGAATAACCTACTCCCGTATTATTACTTCGACTAGGCTTATAGATTAATGGACATTATAGAATGTTCTTTGAAAGGAAAACAAACATGCTCTGAGGTTTTTCTAAAATGTAATACCAAAATTCTACAAAGTTTAGCACGAATCCTTAATATATAAATTGATAAAATGCTCCTAAAGCAACATGTTAATATCGTATATATCCAACAGACCTTTCATAAATAAACAAGAGATAAATATGCTCATGGTAGCATACTGAGACCTATAGTCCCTCTGTTTTGTACCAGTGATATACTTCAAATACTTCAAACATTTCGGCATGTCCAATTGTAATGGATGGATCATATTTAAAACATGATACGAGCTAAAGACTAGATATAGACAGCTATATTGGTTTCTTGGAACAAAAGACAACAAAAGAATACCAATACATAATAAGATTATAATTTACAGCCAAGTATAGCTGTATAGTATACAACTGTAGTGTTACACTTGGGACAAGAATATAAGAAATATTTAAATATTTTGCAACAAGGTGTTACGTAACGCAGTGCAGAGGTTTTGCACTTATTATATGGATAGTCTTGTTCACAGACCGAAAAGCAGAAAAGCCTGGCCAAAGGTGTAATTGTATGTGAGTGAAACTGGCTTAGAGAGCGATAGCAGAGGTTATAGTGCATGTGAACTCGTAAAAATTATAAATAGAATAATAGTTGGTCTAAGTGACCAATTTTAATATAGATTATAAAAAATATTTGAATATAAAAAGGTCTTCTAAGATTGCCACCAGACTGTTACTTTTAAAAATGCAGTGGACTTACTTTATTAGCCTAAGGTATTAATCATACGTAATCAGATATATTTGTATTTCTGATTTGCAATTTACCCTTTCCCTAGAACAACAGTTTCAATATATATAGTGTTGAATGTTTCTAAAACTTGTATAACATTACATGAGTTCGAAAAAGTCTCATTTTTACCTTATTTTGGGGTAGTTGTATTAAAGATAACTTCGATTTTAGTTGCAAGATTTTCGGATATCGTTTTTATTTCGAAAATAATCATATATAAAATATATCTGTTACCATATTTTGCACTTTTTTATTCTACTATTCTACTCATGGAAATGTCAATTTTTGCGATTTTTTAATGATAATTCATATTTACATTTGGAAATAATTCCCGGTGATGTTTTAATAATAATTTTTAGAGAAAAATCTGGCAATAGTGAGTAACAGAAACAACAGAATTCTTTTCTATAACTACTGCCGATGACTACTGCCATTAGAAAATCAGACAGTTCACCCAGTGTACTATCAGGCTTAATCTCTGCTGATTAGAAGATTCAGATTGAGGAGATCCACAAATGCGTAATAAATTAATGAAAATATTTGTTAATACATTTCTATTTTGACCACAATGATAATAGTTATATTTTCGCTCACACAAATATTGAAATTTTTTAATAACAACAGACATATTTGCTAAAATACCGTCCATATTGTCACATCGTTTAGAAAGATTTAATTAGGCATTTTAATGCGACTAATGGAAAGAAGACACACAACTAAGAAAACACATTCCGTCACGGAAGTGGAGGATATTGAATTTTAGCACCCTGCTCGAATAAGTTCCTACTTTGTCTCAGAAGACCAATTTCACGAGACTTTGTCAATAGCTTGAAACAATCTGCAAAACTAGAGTTCATATGCTATAAAAATGAATGCATTCTGTTTAGATAGTAAAGTATGTGGTATATAATAATAATTGAAATACTTAGGTTTTTATTTACTTTAAAATCTATACAATAAATAATAAAGATCTATTTAATTTATTCGCTTATAACATTTTTAATTGACATATCCCCGGCCTGATGTACGATGATAAGTAATATGCAACAACAAGTTTCGAACATATTTATTTTAGATTAAAAGACTACATTAATGATTCAAAAATGAAAAAGTAATATATGATGTGTTGATTAAATTACCTTTAGAGTGGACCTAATATCGAATTACGAACTATTAGGAAATAAAGTATTATTTATATAACTGTTATTAACGTATAGTTATTGAAGAAAAAATATATGTTATGTTGGTATATGATTGAAAAATCTGTGTTGGCTGATAATTATATACTATTGGTAAGAGTACTTGCTGTGTTATTTTACAAAAGCTTATGAATTTCATCAACTCAGTAATGATGTTTGATTTATTTAATGAATGAAACAAATCTCAAAAGACATAATTTAATTTGTACTAAAATTTGCATATAAAGCATTGTTACAAATATCTATTGAAACTTTAGATTATTAACTAATAATTTTAAGAATAGTTATTTTAATTTTGAATACAAAATATACTCTGGCAGATCGTAAATTTGAAGAACTGGGACTTTTACATTAAGTAAGCTCGCGCATTTATTAAAAATTAATCATGTCAGGTGCTCAGGAACGAGCGATGTTGATTGAAAGTTGATCAAAAATCTAAAATCAAATCAAAAAGGTGTTATGCGAATATAAATTTTAACGTGTGAGCATAACAACCTATTTCCAGAGTAGCTACTTCAATGATAGGAAAGAAAATGTAATACCACCATACCAGGTTCCAGCAATAGTAACGAGATTTGTTAAATATTTGTAGTACCGGAGAGAGCAACGCAGAGGAAACAAGAATTTTAGATAAGCTAATCTTTTTTTTTGACTTTGATCTCTTTTACTCTCTTGATCTGGATCCGGCTCATCTGGCTGGCGACAGGTGTTGCGTTTGTAAGTGAGCCTTGTATCTGTACAGGTAAACATACTCAATTTTTAAATTAATTAGAATGGATAATTTTTTTAACGACTTTTGATCATATACTTAACATTATTTTTTATGATTACATTTTTTGAATATCTATAATGGCCAGGCACTACTTTTATTTACAAAAAAAAATAAATTTTTCCTTTATGGCTGTACATTTTATATTATATTGTGGCGACCGCCACGACCCTTTAGGCCACCACTAATTCACCATCAACAACTACAAAGGTTGGCAACGCCGGTGGATTGGTACCATGCAGTTCCAGGGTATAAAAGATCATCACGACGACGTCTCGCTCTCTTTTCTTTTCTCCGTCCCCTTGTAATAGTACCACTTCCACAGCGCTACCGTACTTCCTCGACCTAACCTAATATCCTGTCAATTCTCCCGTCGACCACATGTATTAATCGTAAGTTAAAATAAACAACTTTGATTCAATCAGTGTTTTTAGTTCCCGTGCAAATTCCTTCCAAAAATAGTAGTGAGTGTTCTGACAAATAATCGCAGCGGCAGCCACATATTTCGACCGACTGACCAACCTGACGAACATTCCTACAATATTATTTCAGTATCAAAATACATAAAATTAGCTTGCTAGATGATAATTTTACTATTAAATAATAAGAAACACGATATATGTCTATGTTAAGCCTATCAAAAGTCACAAAAAAACATTCTTAATTAATTTAAAAATTGTGTATTTTTGCTGTACAGGTACGATGCGCACTGTTAAACGTAACCCATGAGAGAGTGAAAGACATGATATGTCAAAAGATCAGCTTACATGAAATTCTCTGTCAAAAACGTTGCTAGTTCTTAGACTATTGTGTTTTGTGGCGCCAACAATAGAGTATTGACTGAGAAGTAGACACTCTCTTTAAGAAGTGGTAATGGATTGGTGATGATAATTATTTGTTGATCCTTGAAAAATGGCGTATTCTCTTTTAATATTAAAATATGTCATTTTTCTGCGCTGATTAATTCAAAGCCCTAATATTGGGTCTGAAAAAATAGTTCTTGCTGTCTTTACCAATAGATGTGTTTACTAAAATTCCGGTAAACATTTTTTTAGGCGTAATATTTTAATATGTTAGATGGTTTAAAAATTATTATAATATTAATTTAATAATTATGTTTCCTTCGCGTAATTCAATAATTATAATTCTGCTATTATAAAGCTTCTGCGATTTCTGTTCGAGCAACTGAACCAAGTCTACACTATTAAGAACATTTTGCAGAGATCGGAACTGGCTAATTTCACTAAATTATTCGCCGAGTCTTATATATGTGTGGTCTAGACCCAAAATGGATACAATGCCTATCCTATTGATAAATGTTGGTTGTTGATAATTGATAATGAATGGCAGTGAATAGTTGAATTTATGGATTGGTCTGGTTCAAGCAATTGATGATTCCTGAACAATGTCTTTAACTTCTTTGGCGTCTATGCGGCATTTATAGTTGTTTAACCGCCATCTTTTCAGTGTTCACTTTTCGTCAACTGTAAATATTCGTTTCAAAAATAGTTCGATTGACTTTCATTTCAGCAGCAATTCACAAATTATATCACAAATAGGAAATTGTTAATCGGTGTAATAAGAATAAGTTTATGACTTTTATACTTTATGACCATAGTATAATTAAAATTAATTTTAAGAGGTCGCTGCGGCCATAAAATAAGCTTAAATTATAAAATATACAGAAATTTCAAATAAGTAAGCAAATCTCTTATTTCCTGCAATAGGCTTCACTTCATGCAGTCGTAAAAATAAAAGTTTTAGTAGTCGTAAAAGACGTCTAGCTTGGTTTAACTACTTTTGTAGAAATATATTAGCAACTTTGATATTAAATATTGAAAATAGAAAAAAAATTATACGACAGACAAGTTACAATTATTTTCAGTTGAAATATTCATAAAGGTTTTTGGGACTTTAATTTTAAATATGCTCAAAGTAATTGCCATTTGTAATGATAAGTTTAACAACCTTGTCTTTCCATGGTATAAAAGTATTTAGTCATATTTCGATTACTATTTTCCAACAGTTGTAGTTTAGTTCATAGTCGGCCTACTCAATCATCAGGAACATAAAAATATTTGTAACAAAAAAATTGAACCGACAAAATTGAAAAAAGAAAACGTTTTAAAATAAAATATGTACGTAATAGTCGTTGTAATAATTAAATAGAAATAAACAAAAAACTTATTTAACATATCTACTACACTATATACACACAATATAATTTAATACCTATCTAAACCTATTTATCTATCTACAATAATACGTTAACTACTACTAACTGATTACTTTGAAGTCGGTGCCGAGCAACAAACTAAATTTGTTTTGTCCGTAATTTAATTTTGTCCATGTGTCACAAAATTTCATTATTATTTTTGTATTGATCGTATTGGATAGCCCAATTAAAAGTTCAGCCCTTATGAGGAAAATTAGCAGTAAAGAAACGATTATTAAAAAAAGGAACGTCTCAGAACCTGGGGTCCACTACCTAGTCTAGGAGATCTGATAAATTATCCAGCCGAACTAGAACAAAGAAATATTGGTCCCGTTGAGAATTGAAGCGGCCATTCGTGTGCGAGTACAATGTTCTAATAGATACATCATTCAAATCCATTATTTTTTTGTTTCATGGACGTCTCATCATAAGGTTAGTGCTTTAAAAGCAAACAGTATGGTTTTTACACTAAATTACTTCCGATTTTTCATTACGTCAGCTCAGCAATAACATTTTAAATAAATATCTGATTGTTTTAGATAGAAATATGTGAAAGCTTTGTGCGTGCCTTTGAAAGTTGAGCGTTTCCTTCGATTTGCCCCCTTTTCCCCCAACAGATCCTGATTTGGTTCTAATGGCACCACCTCGGAAGTGCAGTCTCGAATAAAAAAAGAATTTTGAAAATCGGCCCATAATTGAAAGTGAAATCGGCGAACATACATTAAAAAAATATATATACAGCCGAAGATAGAACTTCCTCGGTTTTCGAAGTCGGTTAAAAACGTCGATATTTAATTTTATAGTTACTTAGTCACAATGCACACAATATTTTACTCCAAAATAAATATTATCTGAAACAATAATTTTCTTATTCTAAGTGAGAATAGTCTAAGTAATTGATCTTTTGTACTGTGTTAGAAAAAGAAACACGTAGAACGATTTCTTTGCAAATTTTCTGGAATGTCGTTTTCCTGAAACGAGAAGCTAGCTTTTCAGTAGTTCAAACGCAAATTATACTGTTAATTGTTGGTTTAAATGTATACGTTTAGGACAAATACATTATTTATTAGTAGTCAATGTTTTCTTTGGTTAATTATCATTCAATCATGTTATTATATGTTACTTTAATTTAGTCTTCTTTAAATCAATAAAGAATTATTCTGAACTTAAATCTTGTAGAATTATTTGTAGCTGATTCCTATTTACTAACAGCAGCAGCATTTACTTTATACTCGATTGTAAAATATTTTTATTAGCCATAAAAGGGATATAAATCAAATCTCCTTCATTTGAATGTACACTTGGATTATATAGAAATAAAATCTGGTTTGTGGAGGGAAACTTAATTTTAAAAAAGGACAACAAATTTATGTTATTACTCTTGCTTGATTTGTTTAATTTTCAATTAAATCTTACTTATGTAAAAATATATTTTTTAATATTGGAACGCGGTCTACTAGTTCTTTGTATAATTTTGTATTGTTATGTAAGTGTGTTTAATATTTTAATATATCTTGTTAAATAAGTTTTGTCGGTAGATATACACACTATATTAAATATTGTTATTTAATATATTTGCCGGTTGGTTGTTTAATCTTTTCTTGGTGAAGTTAATTGTGATTTGTTGATTTACAGCAACGGTAAATAGAACCAGCAACTGATAAAAGGCTCAACGCTAGACAGACGCTGTTAAAACAAAATGCAACCTAAATTGAAATTCCTAATTGAAAACCTCTATACGTTTCTATAAAAGTTCAAAAAGCAATGATTGTTTATCGAAATAGTCAATATTTGAAAATAATAGAATATGTACAATAGTATACATTATTAAAGCTGTCTGACACAAAGAACTCGGGGAGAAGCAAATTGAGAGGAGCAGACAGGATTTAGACCAAGTTTTAATTATGTAGATAACATTTTCGCACTCCGTCTGTTATGGAGGAACGTGCTAGATATCAAAAAGTGTGCGATTGTTATTTTTATTGAATTTCGTTCAGCTTTCGTATACACTAGCCCTCAATTAGTGCAACTTTTGCAACTAAAAATGTTGAAAACAAAAAATTTGAAGTTGTTGAAAATTGAAAATCAAATTGTTGAAGTCGGAAACTAAAAATATTCTTCTAAAAATTATTACACTTCCGGCATCATATAAGCATATTCCATTAGCTGCGTGTGAATGAGAAATGAATCTCAACGAGATCCAGTTCAAACAGGGGCAGGAGTTAAGTACTTGGGATAAGTAGTATAGGTGGAGGAAGTGGCTGAAATGATAACCTGAATTAGTCAAGCTGCTGGAGCTTTGGCTTTTCTAATGGTGAGTATAGACATTTAATGAAGCGAATGTTTGAGCTGTGCATGAAGACCATATTCGAACATTCAGGGAAGATTCGGCGAGCAGCTCTTGGTTCAATGTATTTTCTTCTGATATCAAAACGAAATCGTGGAGTATTCAGCTCTTCTCGGAATGTCTCAGCCTGTTATAATCATTTTACAGTTTTAATTGCTAGCTCGGAGACATTTATTCTTTTGTATATAACCATACTTTTCACAAGCACTTACCAAAATAAAACGTTTTGTGATTAACTTTTCAACCGTACTGCGTTCTTTTCTTGAAGAGCAAGATTTATTAATAAAATAACGTGTATAATTTATATTTTTAAAAATGCTTATATTTATACAACTTTAGAATTTTATGCAATTTTGTAGTTAATACATAGTAATTCAGAATCGTCAGAAGATACATTCAGTTCCAAGGGAAAAGGCTGTATGCAAATATGTGGATATTTCTCTATGAGCTAGCGTTATTGAGAAAAAAACTAGCTGGATTAACTAGCTCATTCTTTATTTTGTTCGCTACTTCTTTGATAGCTCTCTTAGTGGACTACCGTTGCAGCTCTTTTATTTTGTTGCTCATTCACTCTGTGGCCCGGATGCTCACAACTGACGATTTCAGCTAGACTTTCTTGTGAATTAGTGAAACACTTACTTTACACCAATTAATTTATTGACACCAATTACAATTTAAGTGAACCAAGGCGTTCTTTTATTTAACGAAAGACTGACAAAGTGAAAGAAGAGAGAGCCTGGAACAATATTTTTTTAACCTGGTTTCAAGCTGGTTTACAAACTCTTGCTGATATCAAGTCACGTTTATGACTGCCCGTGGAAACAAGTATGCCGGAGGGCGCGATAGCCTTTTGGCCGGTTGGAACTGAACAGGAAGCTGGGGGTTATCGAGGGGGGCCCTCTGAGAGGGATTTTAAGAGGGGATTATGAGAGAGGGCTGAAGTTTGGAGGAATTTGTTGAATATGTGGTTTACAAAATCGATTACAGTTGGGGTATCAGTTTCTCTGTGAATTTGGGAGTTCCTGACAAACCATGGAGCGCACAAAGCTTGCCGGAGTAATTTGTTTTGCATTACATGGAGCTTTGAGATCAGATTTGACGCAGCGTCGCTAGACCAAATATTTAATACGAAGAGGATCATTGATCTAATTAAGCTTTTGATAGTTGGTGGTAATTTACTCCTACGACATGGTAGCGGGTACAAAGTGAAGGAGATTCCGTAGCCTTTTGACATGACGTTTCTGATGTGGTGGCTTCAAGTGAATCGTTTATCAAAAATTAAACCAAGACATGTGGCCTTGTCGTGTCAGGGGATTGAGTTTAGAACACCTCGGTTTGCCCTACTTTCAAAGTATACATCATTACCAATCACCTTCCCCTCTAGCCAATTGTCAATTACAAGGGTTTTCGATATTCCAAATAAGCTGGAAGACAGGTAGCGGTCACAAACAGATCAAATACTGACCTACATCTATATCTATATTTTGTGGCATAATATTCATAAATGGAGTCATGAAGTAATTTATCCGTCAAGGATAGAAATAGAGTTTATATAGACAGGTACGAATTTATATTAATTCACGATGTATGGCTATATTCTACTGCTTTGAAGGTTTTATGTTTCTTTACTGTGTTGAAATTATTTCAGACCGCAAAGAAGTATGTGCAAAATAAAAGTTGAGGATTACAATATTATTTGGATGGAAGAGTCACAGTCCTTATAAGTAGATGCTATGCTAGTATTTTTTAAAATAATATACTAAAAAATAAAATTGCTCACAATCACATTGGGACATATGTTTGAAAAAATGAAGGAGAAATGAGAGAGTGATGAAACACTTTGATACTGCAGTGATGTGACAACTGCTGTCCTAATAATATAAGTAATTGATTCTTTCCCTATAACATGTTGTATTTATTTGTGTGTGCTACGTAGAGTATCATACGTAGAATATCAACATAATGAAAAATAAGAAAAACTGGTTAATTTTATTGATACAAAAAGTTAAATATTCATATTTCATAAACAATATTCTTGCAAGGAATCATCGTTCTTAATTATTAATAGATATTAAGCACATATTTATCATTCACAAACATCTTTGTAGTAAGAACTAAATTACAATGGAAAAACGAATTATTAAATTAAAGTAATGAAAAATTAACCATTACGGAAAGGCTCTTTTTCCGAAGCCAAAACCTGGTAGTCATAATCACGCCAGTGTTTCCCATTATCGCTCAAATTTGTTGGCCAGATTCGCGGCTCCTGGGATAAGTTTCCGTTCGTTGACAAGCGCTGAAAGTCATGCGGTAAAGATTGGAATTAAGCAAATTGTACGCTCATTACGTCTTTGAACCAATTTTGAAACCACTTCGGCTGAAACCTTTCGCTGAATTCCGTTCTGCGTATGCGTATTTTGAATTTTCTGTGTAAATATGCTCCGAATGCTCAGGTCTGTACCCACCATTCGGCTTGTTCACCAAATTCAGTTGTGTTCATGCGTATTCTGAATTTTCGGTGTTTGTTCGACCTGAATGGTCAGGTGTATACTTATCTTAAGACAGTGCGCGTAAGAGAGGAAATACTAAAATCAAGACTAAAATCAAGCATCTTCGAATTATTATTTTTCCATCTTTATGGCTTTAAGACGTGGACGCTGCAATGATCTGACAACACGCAAGCTTGAAGTTTTTCAAACGTGATGTTTGAGAAAAACTATATGTTTATTCTTGCCTTTGTTTTAAGATGCGACAATCAGGAAACAGTTCTGGAGCATATCCAGAGACACATAATTTAATGGTTTAGAGAATGTCTACATTCACAGGCATGTGAACGCATTTTGAGGACCCTTAGGTCTGAGTCTGACTTAAGTCTGAGGCTATTTATTAGGCTGGGTGTTCAACCCCTAAAAATACATGTATCAAAATTATGGAGAGCCAACAAGATCTGAAAAATTGGAGACATATTGATCACACATTTCCCGAGCCTAAAATGATAGCAGAAATAGCAGCTTATTGGTTAAGAAATAGACACTCTCCCCGAGCACTGACCTACGGATTGATGATGGTTATATTCTTTATTCAGATTGTTCTGTTTTCTATATTTTCTACATTATCTTTCAACACATATTAGAATTATGATTTTATATTAATATGTTAATAATTTTAGGGAATGCTAAAGGTTGGAGGGCAAACAATATTATTGTTATATAATTATAATAATAATAACTATTAGTATTATAATGATAGCAATATAAAAAAATCTACTTTTCGACACATTTATAAATTGTATTAGGAAATACATTGTTTCTTCTAAATTGCTTCGATGCTTTTTACAGCTACCTCAAACAACAAGCCATTTCCCACATTCAATAATTCGAATACAAACTACATTGCCAACTGTTATTTGAAACATTTCGTTCCGAAATGCACTGGCCTCGTTGTTTCACTCGAGTTTCCAAATCAGTAGACGGCTAAAGCAGACTATTTATCTTACTCGAACGAAACTAAACGGATAGACACTTTTTCATGAATAAAAAGCTTTTGTTACACTAAGAGACTTTTTAAATGAATAATGGAAAATGCATTAATTTAAATTTATGTTTTTTTAATACTTATGCAATATGATAATCTGGCTATTATATTTATACATATACAACGTGGGGAAAAAGTCCCTCTACCATTTTGATTGCCTATAACTTTTCTCAAAGAAAAGATAAATAAGTTTGGTTTTGATAAAAAAGTTTATTTCGTCTTTACATTTTTTTTTCATTGTGATTGAAGAACTATATCGGCCAAATGGTGACCGCGATTCGCTATGCAATTATCGGTTCTACTTAAGGCATTTTTCATGATATGCTGCAACATCTGAGGTTGAATTTATTCAATTTCGTGACGAATATTGTCTTTAAGACGTTGAATCGTTTGGGGCTTATTGACACAAACTTTTGTTTTGAAAAAACTCGCGAAATTAGTCTTCGTGGAAAAACGTCATTCAGTAATTGAATTGCTGAACGAGCTGTGTGTGCTGTAGCCCCGTCTTGCTGAAACCACATGTCCTCTAGTCCTTTTTCTTCGAGTTCCAGGCACAAACAGATTTCGAATCATATCTTGGTAACTTTCAGCAATAACAGTAACTGCAACACCTTGGTAATTTTCAAAAAAGTACATGAAGAATTAATACCACGCCATACAGTTGTTGTTAGTGGATGCAATGATGTTTCATGAATTATTTGAGGATTCTGTGTTCCCCAAAACCGACTGTTCTTTTTATTGATGTGGCCACTCGATAGCAATTTTTGGACTAATTGCATTTTGTTCGGAAACATTTTCAAATCAGTTTTCAAAATTTGACCTAAAATGCGTGCAGAAATGTGTAACTGGGAACCACGTCTCCGAATTGATGTTTTTGGAGACTCTGCAACACTATCGCGCATCAGATCCACATTTTCACTCTTACGAGACGTCCGTTGTCTTCTGGAACTAGGCCTGTCTGCTGCCCAATCGTACTGTCCAAAATACACATGTAAACAACAAATTATTTTGTGAGGCACTGGACGATTAAGATATTTTTGACGCAATCTCTGCTGAGTAGCAATAATGGAACGATTAATTTCAATAATTATTATCAGTGTCTCTGCTCATTCTTGTGGCGTATATTTATCCATAATAAAATGTGGATGGTCTACTGACTTAATGGTTAAAGTGAAACTGAGCTAAACGTCATATAATCAAGATGACGCGCAATCAAAATGGTAGCGGGACTTTCATCCTGTTCAAATGTCATTTTTCATACCGAGTGATGTGTAATCAAGTTTATCAACGATTTTCAAATTTTTCTTGAACATACGGTTACTGTTATGGTGATGCATAGATGCTTGACCTGGCAATAGCAAAATTCTAATTTCACCCCAGTTTGGATTACATGTAATTTTTTTCATTAATTACATCTTACATAAATACGTTTAGTACAATCTTAATTTGCAATTAATTTATTATTACTGATCTGTTTTACTTGCTTTAATAAACGGGGAAGGAGAGTACGGGATTAATATCAGTATGAATTTACCAAATTAAAATAAATTTAATCTACTAAAATTACGTATGCTAAAGTTAAAAGTACACTTATACACCAAACAAGTTCGCGTGGTTTGATTCGCTTCAATCTTCTGATTTTCTGCCTCATGTTCAGCAGCTGTATTGCTTCTACACTTATTTCATGTTTTAAGGTGAAATCTTGGATCATTTTGGGTATACTTTTGATTTCGAGGTCATCCTGCAGCTGTTCGTTGGTTACGTAACGATAAAAATTGGTAATTAATCGTAGAATTTTGATTTGGGTATGTTAAATTACTAGTTAATTTTATCTCTAAGTGTAAATCCATATTTTCACCTCATAGGTCCAAATTGGCTTTATGATTGGCTGGTAAACCAATCTCTTTGATTTTAGGTTAAGTTGAGGGCATCTTTCGACTAACCAGAACAGTTGCGTGATTTTGAGTCTTACCTGCTCTACATATTGCCTAATACGATGTTTCCAGTTTAACCTACCATCGAGATCCGTCAAGTGATATAATTAGGCTTTCGGCATTTCGCTGCAACGCAAAATTAACATGGACCATTTTGAAGTTATTAAGCTGTATTTTCCAGTCTTTAGTTCATTTGTAGATCTAGCTACTGTAGTATTTGTAGATCATTTATTGACCGCTACTTGTACTTTTTCTACAGCCTTAGACAAAGATATATTTTCCATTTTCCACTATAACAGTGTCGTCGGAAAATATTCCTAGTACTATTTCTTTTATTATTGGGATATCAGCAATGTAGAGCAGATATAAGAGTGGTCCCAAGACACTACCCTGTGGAGCTTCAGCGGAGATAGGCTTATGTGTAGAGAATGCCCCTTCATCTGACATTCTAAATTTTCTTTGGAAAAGATATGATTCCAACCGTAGACAATAATTCCGCGGTAGCAATTTGCTCATTTTGTATATTAATCTCAGATGTTATACCTGGTCAAACGTTTGTGAGATATCCAGGAATATTGCAGGGCAGTATTTCTTTTCCTTGAACAACTTTTAAACAATCGATGTTACTCTGTGCACTTGATCGATTGTCGAGTGATGATTTCAATATCTAAACTGGAAATATGATATAATTACAAATGGTTCAATACCTTTTAGCAGCAGTTTCTCAGATAATTTGGATATAGCAGGTAGCAGCGAAATAGGCCTGTAAGATACAACTTGTTCAGCCAGTTTGTCGGTTTTTTAAGCATAATTAGTCGAGCAATCTTAAGACATTCCAGAACATAGTTCGGTCTCAAACAGGTATTATATATATATATATATATATATATATATATATATATATATATATATATATATATATACATATATATATATATATATATATATATATATATATATGTATATATATATATATATATATATATATATATATATATATATATGTATATACACAAATATGTATAAATATGTATATAGCGATTAATTACATTAATAGTAGCTTCTAACAAACTACAATCTCCTAATACCAAGTACCTATACAAGTAGTTGTTGATACGACGTATCAGTTTTCCATCCCCAATAACGATGTGAAGCAAAAAAATCTTGTCACCCAAGGAGTTGTTTACACGTAGAGAGGGACAACTTCATATTTTTTACTTTGCAGCCGTAAGTACCCATTATCCTTGAAAACTATATTACAATATAATATATATTCAACAAATACATATCTAAGGTATGTCCTGGGAAATTAAATCTTATAGTTATTCAACTTTAAAATATTAATTTTGAAGCCGCCATTTTTCAAAAATTTCGTTCTTATTACATATGACATTAATTGTGGAAAAATCTAGAGTTAGTTATTGGTTTTTAAATTTGGTCAATTGAAAAAAGAACATTTGTCGAAAGAGGAATTAAAACACTTTTAGTTAAAAATTCAACATAATTTGTCTATTGAAAACATAATTACTAATCAATTTTAAAAACCATAGGTAATTATAAATTTAAAATATTTATGAATTTACGTTTAAAATATTAAGTCAATGTGATGAAGATTGAATAAGTTCTATACGCTCACTTCAAAATATGAAACTGAAAACTATGGGAAAATCAAAATATAGTCTTGTCAATTTTTTACCTTTATTCTACAATTTTAATGCTTCCAAGCACATATTTGCCTTCCTAGTCTCTATCGTAAGTGTTTGTGCTCTGTAGTTTCCAATAATACGATATTATATAATAGAACCCTATTATCTCTCTTGTATCTTGCCATTATAGCGATGTTAGTAATTCTAACGACACTATTACCACTCGATATCGAGAGCATTCAGCTTTAATAACCTGCGATCGGCATTCTATTCAAATTTCAGTTATTCAGTTGACATTCTGATTAAATCTTTTGTAGCAAAGATGGAAAAATCTTCCTTCGTTAGATCTTTATAAAGATTTTAAAGCGTTGAATACTTGCATATAGATATTAATGTATTTGCAATTTGTAAATTCATACAATTTTGAAGCTTTTTTGTTTACTGAAGTATTAATTTTTTATGGATTCATTATATCCACTATGTTACTTCTTTAAATTAATATAATTATATCTATAAGACTTTGAAATATTCGATTTTTTTGTATGCAAAATGTATGGCAAATGTATGTAGAACAAAGCATCGCTTGATTAAAGTTTGTTAATATGAATATTTCAAAGTCTTAAAGATATTATCATAATTCCTAAACAGAAATAAGAAATCTCTTAGGCGTATCACATATTGCAGTTTTGAATCTAGAGAACATAACTAGAACCCAGAACAAACAGGCACTCTACAATGCGTGGATGAACGAAAAGTCGGCGCGGGAGAGTCTTGAAATTGCATTAACCAATATGCAAAAACAAATAAATCCCCTCCAACTACAACTAAATAAACAAAGCTTTGAGGGCGAGGACAAAACAACGATAAACCACCAAGCCAACAAAAGCAGTTCAATTGTTACATATGAAACAGATGAAGAAGGATTGCGGAAAGAAGTAAGCTGGATAACGGTTAAAAATAAAAAAAGCAAATAATTCCCCAGGATCAACAACAAAGAAAAATAAAACTGAAATAATGAACAAAATAAAGAATTTAGAATGCCCAGTAATGTTACCGACTTTGACTTGCTTTACTAACCACTGAGCTTGAATGTCCTAAGCAATTTGGGAGAACAATTTTTAATTGGAGGTGATTTCAATGCAAAAAATACAAGACGGGGATCAACTTATTGGCCGAATGATCAAGTGAAAACCCCAGACCTGTTAGATTTCTTCTAGTAAGAAACATAACATCTAACTATAACAAAAGAACAGACTGGGAAGGTTTTGCTGAAGAATTGAACAAACGAATTCAACTAAATGTACCCCTCGAGATAACTGAACAATAAAATTTTGAAGCAGAAAAATTCGTCCTAGATATTCAACAAGCTGCTTGGAATAATACTTCAGAAATTAGAAAAAATAAAAATAGTTTAAACAATATAACCCAGACTGGAAAGGTAAATACTGGAAATTAAAAATAAAACCAGAAATGGCTATCTGAGAAATTTAACAGATAACCAGGCTACGATTTAATAACAGGATAATTAGTGCAAAAACTACCAAGAAAGGGAATTATAAAACTCACCAATTTGATCAATACAGCATTTAGATTAAAACATGTCCCAGACATTTGGAAGATGGCGGAAATTATAATGATCCCAAAGCCTGGCAAGATAGCAAACTAAATAAAAGCCTATAGACCTATATCCGAACATATATATATATATATATATATATATATATATATATATATATATATAGACCTATATATATAGACACACCGAACTATTAAAATCATACATTACAACCAGAATGTTTAGAGTCAAACAAAAAGAAGCTTACTCTACAATAAAAGAAGCTAAAGCAGGTGTACCACAAGGAAATGTACTGGGACCAATGCTTTATCTACTCTGCACTTGTGATATACCACAAATGGAAAATATTACGATGGCTACATTTGCTGATGATACTGCGTTTATAGCTGTCGGAGACAATAGTGAAGGAGCCTCACAAAAATTACAACAGGCATGTGACAATATAAATAATTGGGCACAAGCTTGAACGATAATAATTAATGAAAGTAAATCTGTACATGTACGGTTCACCTATAAACAGATCGTACAAGCACCAATAACATTAAATAATACTATCGTTCCATATAGTAACAACGCCAAATATCTCGGAATGAATCTCGGTGCAAAACTTCGCTGGAAGGAACATATAAAGAAGAAAAGAAAAGAACTGGAATTGAAATATTGGAAAATGTACTAGTTAATTGAAAGAAAATCACAATTATCAGTACATAATAAATTGCTATTATATAAGCAAATACTGGAATCTATATAGACATACAGAGTTCAATTATGGGGATGTTCTGCAAAGTGAAACTTAAATAAAATAAAAAAATTTCAGAACAAAGTCCTGAGAGGTATTGTGGGTGCACCCAAATACTATAGGACTAATTACTTACATCGAGACCTTCAGATACCCACAGTCAGTCAAGAAATTAAGAGAACTGCAAGGGGGTATGAGGAAAGACTCCATTCTCATACGAATATTGAAATATTATAATTTTTGGATATCACCAGAACAGGACACACTCAAAATAATCAAACCGTCTGATCTTGTGTAGATCTTAGTAGTTCAGCAGTGACATGTATAAACATTATTTCACCAGAGACTAAGATAGGGGCGATGGGTCCTCCTAGTTATATACCTAGATTTAAGTTATCATAAAGACAAATTGTTGGTTAGACAGAAACGACTAGTAACAATGTATTAATTAAAAAAAGTGTTTCATGCAACGGTTGATCCATGTAGTTCAAATATTCTACCAGGTATCTATTTACACCCTTTTGTATCAGGAATATATCTTTTTAGAAATTTTCTATTAGTGGTACATCACTTTCATTGTAAGATAGAGTCTTTTACCTGTAATACTACATCAATAGTTACAACCACTATAGAGCCATTGATATAAATTAATACATAGTAAATATGTTATTTAATCAAGATTATTCTCGTTAAGAAGACAGATAACGTTATTGCGGATTTATCAACATACAATATAGATCTATAACTCTATTTATGGGAAATATACAAAATAATATAAACACCTGACATATACAAATGTCATGTTATGTTATTTGCTTTTAAAACTGCCGAAAGCATTACACCCAACCAGATGAAACGGCTTCATGTTTTCCAAAATGATCTCCTCAGGGGAATCTTAAATGCTCCGTGGTTTGTCAGAAATAATCAAATTCACAGGGAAACTAACACTCCAGAAATCAAGCACTTCATACATCAATGCTTCCACAAACATCAACTCAGCTCAACTTCTTCTGAAAACGTGCTTGTTCGCGAGTTGGTGGACATGCTTAGAGCTTAGCACCGCGTCTCCGCTAACCTTCCCTTTTCAATGCTGAAACGACTTCATCCGTCGCAGCATTCATAACTTTTGCCCCCATGCGATAGCATCCAGTCGTGTGTTAACTGAAGTTTGCGAATCAATAGTTAGTTTCACTATCTGTTTTTTCGCCGGCTCCTTGTGCCTAACGATGAGTGCCCAACCAGCGAATCCCCAAATTTAATGCAGTAGCTAACTGTGAGGCGGTTTTGGTTTAGTGTATTGGTAAGCCCAGAGGCAGTCCCACATAACCCGGTCCAACTAGTCACCCCAGGTCAAGTCCCCGCGACCAGGTCTTCGGCCAGAACAAAAAAAAACAATATTATTTTGTATATTCCCTGTGTACTCTCGTGACTGATCTAATTACACTTTACAAATTGAAACTAAAATAATATTAAGAAAAATCTTGAACAGATGTATTATTGTATGGTTCAAATTACGATCTTTTTTGAAACAGAATACGCATTTAACGAGTAATATATGTTTATCAATATTACCTGCGCGTTTAAAAAACGACTCCTTTCTTTACAAATAAAATTCGTCTTTCGTTCATTTACGACCAGTAAATAAACCATTTTCGTAAAGAACGAAACATATATGGGTTCAATAATTTTCCAAAACATTTTCCAAAAGCTCCCCAAATAAAAATAAACAAATCAATTGTGTAGAGTGAAAAGATTTCATGAAAAAAAAAACCAAGCCGGCAATTGACGGAAAAATGTTTTGTTTTCACTTTTTTTAGCGTTTCCAATACCAACAGATCTCCAGAATTCAATATAAGGAACTTGTTTATATTGACGCCTTATTTTTAGTTTTAAGTTTACTATTGCATTTTTACATTTGAGTAGAATATGCATCATAGAATATACATATTGGGTTTGATAAGAAAATGAAGTGACAAATTGTATGATTTAAAATTAAATTTTTCTCAGAAATAATACGTTAAACAACATAACACAAAAGTTAAAAAGGGAAATATTGGAAATCAACTATGAATTTATAAATAAATATTTGCGAGATCTAATAGATAACAAGGAAACACGCTATTCACTCTGGAAGGTCACTAAAAATATGAAATTTGCACAGTTTACCTAAAACAGATCTAGGGGACACTGGACACGCAAAATGAAATTGAATTTGAATATAATCTGCCGATCACTGAGTGTGAAAATCTTTCGATTAAATTTGATACACCAAAAGAAGTATCCAAGTTTATAAAAAGTTACATCAATCCAACGAAAGCGCCAGGGCATGACTTAATAACTGGAGAAGTGCTGAAAAATCTACAAAGGCAATTATAAAGCTCAGTAACTTGATAAATGCAGAATTCTATTAAAAAAAAGTTATTATGATTCTGAAACCTTGAAAACCACCAAATTAAGTAAAATCTTATAAATAAAATTTTATTGCTACCTGTAATATCCAGAGTATTTCTGCTAAAATAGTTCATCACATCACATGCACATCAGTTTGGTTGTATGAGTAAACATTAAATAATTGACTAGGTATATAAAATCACAGACATTACTGACAAACCTACGAAAATAGATAAAAGTTTGCAGAGCTATGTTATATATTTTTGACGTAGCGCAAGCCTTCATTAAAGTCTGACATGCAAGTAATGGTATAAATAAGTGGATCCAGATATGGACAATAAGAGTCAACGAGGGTGCATATTGAATTCACCTATAACCAAACTGTTCCATCCCATATAGTAACAATGCTAAGTATCTTGGAATAAATCTTAACGCAAAACTTCGTTGGAAAAAGTATATCAAAATTAGATAAAAATAACTCGAAATGAAATACAGAAAATTTTGTTTATTTGGATGTAAATATCCGCACATAATAAGTTTCCGTTGTATAGGCAGATACTAAAACATATATGGACTTACGGAATACAATTATGGGGATGCTTGGCGAGAATTAATATCGCCATGTCACAAGTACTTCAGAATACAATTCTGAGAAGTATTGCCGATACATCCAAATACTACAGAGACAAGGAAATACTCCATTGATGGGAATGGAGTATTAGTAAACATCAAAGCGCTGCAACTCTGGGAAAACATTGAACTTGGATGGAGACACAAGAGAACCAAATCGTATGATCTTGTATAGTTGTGTGGTGGAGTCCACACTATGTCCACTAAATGGTATAAATATTGAAAAGTGCTATTAAATTTTATTCTATTAGGGACTAAATAAGAGTTAATAGATCTACCTAGACAAAGTTGGAGACCTTACCGCTTAACCAGTTTATATACTGCCATAACTGGTTATTTTCTTTGTCAGATTTTATACCCTTCCCTATAGACAATCACAAGTACGTCCATTCGATCTCGTGACGGTCGCAGTAAGTATGCCTATTATAATAGGGTAGGGGCAAATTAAGTTAATTTGTTTTGTTGTTAAAGGCGATTTTGTTCGTATAAATTTCAATACTAATTTGATCCGTTTAAATATTTAGTCAAGCCTTGGGTAATTTGTTATGCGAGTAATAAGTAGTCAAGTATTGTCATTATCAAGTAAACCTTTCTTAATTTAATATTGTTTTAGGTTGAATAAAAATCTACAGTTATTTGAAATGAATCAACATTTAAACAATTTAACATCTTACAAAACTATTGGTCTATCCTATAAAACAGCAAATGCACGTTATCAAAAGTTATGACTTCAGCACGTCGCAATGTTGCCGTATCACATTGGACTTTTGGATTAAAACGTTTGCCAGCTTATAATCTCTAATTATAATCGCAAAGGTTTTGAAGAATATTGTATACAATTTGACAAAAGGGCCGACCACTAACAATACAAATCGAATTTTATAAATTGATTCGCTTACATGTTAAGGATTGTTACAGCCTGTTGCTTAATAAATCTGATTTTTTGATAAAGAGAAGTTACACTCTCGAACATCTCAGCTTTCAGTAGATCAATGTGTCTGATTATATTTTTAGATATGAGTCAATAACAAGCGATAAGTTAATGAATGAGTGAAAATTATTTGCAGTTGATTGCTCACAAAATGAAGACTTTCCTAATAAATATAGGGTGAGGAAAAAGTCCCGCTATCATTGACGCAATTTCCGCTGAATGGCATAATGAAACGATTATTTTAAATAAATATTGTCACTATTTCTGCTCGTTTTTGTGACATATATTTCTCCACAATAAAATTTGGACGTCTATGCGATACAATGGTTAAAGCCAAATTGAGGTAAACGTGACATAACCAAGATGACGCGCAATCAAAATGGCAGCGTGACTTTTGGCCCACCTTATAGTAATAGATTGTTATGGGGCATGATATATAATTAATTGGATGTTTAGCTAGAGCAACATCGTTGGAGACGGTTACGTACATAATGTTGCGTCTTAATAAGTGACTGCTTTCATGACAATAAGAAAATTACTTTAAATTGAATATTGGAATAGAACATGCACTCTTTGCAAAGGCGGTGGGTATAGCTAGGGTACGTTAATATAGCTAGAAAGACATCTTAATTATATTAGCACCAGAAATGCGTATTTTGAAAAAAAGTGTGACTGAAGTAGGATTTTAAAATAGGAAAGTGGAAAATAGAACCTTAAATTAAAAATATAGCAACGAAAGTGGAAGTTGTATATTGCACAATGTGGATTTATAATTACCCTAGTTAGAACAGTATAGAAGAGTATATAGTAGAGTCAAATTAATGGTTTGACCAACATGGAATAGCTCATCATGACCAATTCCTATTAAATCACTCTAGTCCTTTAGCATAAACTTTTTGGCGTCAATGCGGGTTTTGCAAACTTTTCTGAAGCTCGCTCACAGATTTCCTTATACATTATTGTTGTAAGTGATCCAGATTTTATAGGCGATGGCATTAGAAAAGTGCCTCGATTTCGGTTTGTTTTAGTAGCGATACACAAATGAATACTCCATACTGTTTTTAGTTCATTCAGTTTTTGTAGTTAATTATTCATGTATTCATTGTATGCGCGAACCCATTTACTGGCCCACAGACAGTAATAAAGTCCCAGACCTGCTGGATTTCTACATTACAAAATAAATCTCATTAAATCAAATTAGTACGCAGAAAAGCTTGTGCGATCTAACATGTGATCACACTCCAGTATTGTTAACACTAGGCTCGACAATCCTAAGAAAAGCAAAAAAGCCTAATCTTACCAACAAATATACTGACTGGAACAAATTCAGATTAATACTACAGGAACAAATCAGTTTAAAAGTAAGACTTAAAACTATAGATGATCTTGAGCAACAAACCAAACATATAACTGAACAAATTCGGTCAGCTGCAAAAGATGCTACCCCAATAGCAAGAGAGAAATCAGAATATGAAGTACTTTATCCCCTCGAAATTAGAAAAATGATAAAAGAAAGGCGAAAAGCTAGAAGAATATGGCACAGAACCAGAAATGCTGCAGACAAAACTATTTTTAATAGAATTACTAATCAGACGAATCAAAAGATCAAAGAATATAAATAGAATTACGTTCAAAAGTATGTAAGTGAATTAAGCCCACAAGCAGACAAAGATTATTTGCTATGGAAAGCAACTCGAAGATTTAAAAGACCAATTATTCGAGTACCGCCAATTAAAAATGGTCGAAATGAATGGGCTCGACGCTACAATGAAAAAGCTGAATTGTTCGCAAAATAATTAGCTAACACATTTTGACCTAATGATATAGAATCTACCATGGATACATATCCTGTTTATCAACCCGATGTAGATCTAAATCTAATTTCTCCATTGGAAGTTGCCACTGAAATTGATAACCTCAATCCTAAAAAGGCACCTGGTATAGATGCCATTTCACCTGGATTATTGAAAGAACTGCCACGAAAAGCGATCATCATGTTGACATATATATTTAATGCTTGTTTAAGGCTGAAGCATGGCCCGGAATGCTTTAAAGTGGCACAAATAATTATGCTCAAAAAACCTGACAAACCTGCAGAACAAGTCGAATCTTACAGACCTATTTCGCTACTACCTGCAATATCAAAGCTATTTGAGAAACTGATATTTAAACGTGTTCAAGATTTGGTAACAATGCCAAATTTCCAGTTTAGTTTTCTAAATCACCATTCAACAATCGATCAAGTGCACAGAATAAGTGCGGCTATTGAAAGAGCCTTTGAGGAAAAGAAATACTGCCCTGCAATATTCCTGGATGTCTCACAAGCTTTTGATCGGGTTTGGCATTTAGGATTAATCTGTGAGATGAGTAAATTGTTACCGCGTAACTATTTACTCGTCTTACTGCTGGAGTCATATTTATTCGGAAGAAAATTTAGAGTATCGCACAAAATGGCTTTCTCGACATTTAAAAATATAGGTAGCGTCTTAGGACCTCTGTATCTGCTCTACACTGCTGACATTCCAACAACAAAAGAAATACTTCTTTGGAACTTTTGCTGACGACATAATTGTTAGGGCAAAAGATATATCTCTGCCTAGGGCAATAGAAAAAGTACAAGTGGCAGTCAACAAAATCTACAAATGGACGAAAGATTGGAAAATTCAACTTAATAGCTCCAAATCTGTCCACGTTAATTTTGCATTAAGGCGAAATAATAAAAACTTAATTATATCGCTCAATGAATGTCCGATTCCTCAAGCAGAATCAGCAAAATACCTTGGAATCCATCTTGACGGTAGATTATATTGGAAGCATCACGTTAAACAAAAAGCAAAACACATTAGAACCAAAATAAAACAACTATACTGGTTAGTCGGAAGATACTCTCAACATGATCTAAAATCAAAGAGGTTGATCTATAATAATACAATACAATTATAAAGCCAATTTGGACCTATGGGGTGCAAATATGGGGTTGCACTAAAAATTCAAATCAACTAGTCATACAGCGCTGTCAAAACAAGGTTCTTCGATTGATTACCAATGCCTATCCCTATGTAACTAATGAAGAACTGCACGATGACCTGGAAATCAAATGGATTTGCGAAGTTATCCAAGATTTCGCTTTGAAACATGAAAGAAGATTGCTAAATCATACTAACGTGGAAGCAATACAACTGCTGGACAGCGCGCAGGATGTCAGGAGATTGAAACGAACAAATCCTTACAAACGAACTTACATAAAGTGTATACATTTAGTGTAAACTATAGCTATAAGTCAATAATTAATAAATAATTATAATTTTATAATTGAGGAATACATGCTGATGTATTTTCTCGCACTCGTCTTGCTTGTTAATTAATCCGAGTACATAGGAGTAGTAGTAATAAATTAATTGTAAATTAAGATTGTACTAAGCGTATCTAATAAAGATGTTATAAAAAAAGTTCATGTATAATTCAACTATAGAACTTCTTGTGGCCCTCTATGTATACGGATTAAAATAATTTTATAATCGATGTTTATTTTCGCAGTGACATAGCGATATTAAGCTTGATCTCTTAATATTTTCAAAGCGCAGTAGTAACTGTTGAGTGAGTAAGCGCTAAAACGTTTTATGGACTGTTTGTACCTTTCAATCGCGCTAAGCTTAATTGAGTAAGTTTTATTAAAGACTATACAGTGTATTAGGAAAGGTCGAAATTTATGAAACTGTAACACTGATATTAGAATTATTCATCTCATCGTTTCGAAAGAAAATAATTGTTAAGCATTTTAGTTCGACTTAAACTTCAAATTATTAATTAAAACGACTTATGACAGAAATATGGAATTATAAAAAAACCTTTTCCTCCATAGAACTTTAAGGTCCATACTAAGACATCCAGACATTAAGATAACATTCCATGTCAAAATATTTCGTCATCGAAACAAATAGTGTTATGATACAAATTGCATGACATCGTATTTTTCATCAGCTCGAAATAGTTATAAAACTGGTTTCTAGTATAGAAGTTGCTACAGAAATTGATAACAATCTCTATTCTAAGAAGGTTCCTAGAATTGATAATATTTCAACAGGATTATTGCACGAACTGCCACGATACGCAATCATTATGTTGACATAGATATTTAATATCTGTTTGAGGCAGAAGCACATTTCAAAATGTTTTAAGACGGCATAAATAATTACGCCTCGGAACCTAGCAAGCCTGCAGAACAAGTCGGATCCTACGGGACCATCTGGATGCTATCTGCGATATCCAAATTATTGCCATTAAAAATGTTAAACTACTTATGAATACATCAGATTTTCATTTTAGATTTTTAACTTACCATTCAACAATCAATAATATAATAATAGTACATATAGTAATAACAGCGTAATTGAAAAGTATCCGGCCTACCATAGTAAAACACATTTTTTTTCGATATAATTCCCTTCAAGGATGATACATTGATTGTAGCGACCCTCCAAATTTCCGATAATATTTTTGTAGTACGATTTGCCTTTTGCTTCAAAATAGGCCTCAGTTTCGGCGATCACCCCTTCATTCGACGAACATTTCTTCCCAGCGAGCATTCTCTTGAGATCTGAGAACAGGCAATAGTCTCTGGGGGCCAGATCTGGAGAATACGGTGAATGAGGAAGCAATTCCAAGCGCAATTCATGGATTTTTGTTATCGTTTTCACTGACTTGTGACATTGTGCATTATCTTGGTGAAGCAGCACTTTCTTTTTCTTCAAATGCGGCCGTTTCTCGGCGATTTGTTCCTTCAAACAGTCTAATAACGCTATATAATAATCCTTGTTGATGGTCCTTCCCTTTTCAAGGTAGTCAATGAAAACTATTCCATGTCCATCCCAAAATACAAACGCCATAACCTTGCCAGCCGACTATTGCGTTTTCTCATGCTTTGAAGTGGCTTCTTCGTGTGCAGTCCACTCGGATGACTGTCAATTGGACTTCGGAGTGAAATGATGGAGCTATGTTTGATACGTTGTCACATATCGATGCAAAAACTCGGGTTTATTATACTTGATCATCTTTAAAAACTGCTCCGAATCATCAGCTCGTCGATTTTCCTGGGGCAGTGTCCGGAAACTCGGCATCAAGCAAAGTTTTTACTTCAACTGTATTTTTTCCCTTCAAAAAGCAATATTTTGTCAACACGCGAAATTCCTTTTTATCCGTTTTTTTCACAATTACAAAAGTCGCTTCACTCAAAATACTATAATTCACAAACTGATGATTCGACAGCTGTCAAATTTATACAAGCATCTTTTGAGGGCTAGGGCTAACTAAAAAACATATGGATTTAATTCTAGTAGCGTTATCTATGTGTCAGGCCGGGGACTTACTCAATTAACCTGTTATATAGTAGTAGTATATATATATTAATATATAGTAATAGGGGTTATTGGAAAGGTGTTGCCCTGCCTGGAATGTCAGTTGAAACTGATTCACAAGATAAGTAAATTGTTCTCACGGAACTATTGTCAATTGCAGGAATCGTATCTTTTCGAAAGAAAATTTGGAATTTCGCATGAAGGGCCTCTTAGGATCATTCCTGTATCTGCTTTAAACTGCTGATATCCCAATAACCAAAGAGTCTTTGGAAAATTTTCCGACGACTCAGTCGTTTCAGTATAATTATCAGTCAACAATATCCACAAATGAACAGATTAGTGAATGCCAATTTTGCGTAGCGATGAAATGATAAAAACTGAATTATATCACTTAACGAATGCTGAGTTTCTCCAGCAGAATCAGCGAGATACCTGGAGAATCCGTCTCGAATGCAGGTTAGATTGAAAACATTCTATTAGACAAAAGCAGATCAGATAAAAAGATATAATCAAAATTAAAACTATACTGGCTAGTTGAGAAATGCCCCCAACTTGACCCAAAATTAAAGAAATTGCTCTAAAATATGAAGCCAATTTATCATCTAATGATACCAAAACAAAATTCCTCTAATAATTACCAATGCTTATTGGTACATAACCAACGAAGAATTACACGATTAGAGTTACCTCGAAGTTAAATCGATTTACGAAATTATCCAAGATTTCGCCTTAAAACATGAAATAAGTTTTCTAAACCACAGCAACGTAAAAGCAATACAGCTACTGGAAAACACGAAATAAATCAGACAATTGAAGAGAACCAAACCTGTTGATTTTTTATAGCATATCAGTGTTTAATTTTAACTTTAACTTAAGTAGTTTGATTTAATTTTAATTTGGGAAATAGATACTAATGTATTTATCATACACTCGCCCTGCTTGTATATTGATGCAAGTACAACAAAGATGCAACTATAACAATAATAATAAATTAATTTCGTATATGAAGATTGTGCCAAGCCTGTCTAATGTGATATATGATTAATAAAAAATTTGTATAGTTTATGTTTAATCTGTGTTATTCATGCAGCAATCGACTGTAATAATTTTAATTTCCAATTTAATTTAGTATACGAATTTCTATTAAGACTACCATTCAACCACAACACCTAACAATTTTAAAGAAATTTAATGTTAAGATTTAAACGTTTAATTAAAAAAGTCTAATACAAGAACATTTTCAACGAAATAAAACTAATGAGAAAGTCATTTATACATTTGCACCATCCCTACCATTTAGGAGTTATTGTGCGGGGCGAAAAATCTTCCCTGTTGGTATGAAGTAATTTTTCTCTTGTTAAATAAAGAAGAGATTTTTGTAAATATAGCTTCTAAGCCAAAATCATTTTTTATATGTTACCTTTAGTCGTTCATTAGCCTACTTAGTAATAGGCAATAAATATTTCTTACGACAACTATTATATAAATGGAACGTCGAAAATCACTTCAGTAAGTGATTTCCGGTGCGATCTATAACCTAAATCTTATTCTATACTCTCTGTCCATTAATCAGAACTATGCTATATGTTTGTGTACATATTTCACTGTCATCGTGCACGTTTAACCCATTGATATGTGCATTGGGTTGCATTAACACTTTTGGTGTTACCCAACACGTTAAAATAGAGTCTTAATGAGTTTTAAGGGTATATAACATTGAATCATAAAATGATAATGAAATATTTAATGTCAACAATTTTAATATTTCAATGTTCATAAACAAAAGGGTCGTCCTCTGATTTTTTCATTTCTCTGTTCATGCTTTATATACAAGCGAAATAACTTTCTTGATTTTGTTACTTTTCTGAAAAATACGATTTTTCAAGATATCGCATTTGCTCATAAGAACTATTGTAGCTAGAATTGTATTAAAACCTAGTTACTCGCCAGATATGATCCCCTGACTTTTATTTGTTATCATGCATCAAAGAACATGCTTTTTCAGTGAAAAACGATTTTCAGTTAGCGAAGAGATGTTCTGGAAAATAACAATTTCAATGATAGGGCAGACAATACAGGTCTACAAAAAATCTAAGAGTTGTTTAGGTTTTGTGACGTATTTTTTTTATTTTTGGGTTTGCTAACTATGAAAATGAGTTTTTGTAGTAGAACGACACGTCCACGAAACAATTTTACTAACTATGTTCACTGATATTTATATAAAGTTATTATATAAAATAGTATAAACTTGAAGAATATTATTTTATTTACAAGCCACTAAATATACATATTTTTTAGTCTAATATTCATTAACTGGCACAGATTAAAACCTTTTTATTTCTCCAGTGATGGTCATCTTTGAACATTTTCGTTTGAAGGATTGAAGAATTGCAAGAACAAAATCATTGAAGAAATCCTGACGTTCAGGCATTTTTTCTATATTATTTTAGTTTTTAGCATACCAAAATACATTCGAATTGATATTCATTCTATTTTTACTAGATCTATATAATTAACGTATTTAAAAAGAAACGTAATATCAGTGATAATATATTATAAATAAAATTTTAAATATATTGAACAAATAATCTAAAATAAATATCAGGCCATAAAAATTTTAATGGGTTATTAAAAAGAAAATTGTATTTAACAAAAGCAACAAAATCGCGAACTTAAAATACAACCGTCCTGAATTATGGGGCGTTTTACGCATTTCATTCGAGAAAAAGATCAACCAGATTGTGAACGTAAAACGTTTTCATTTCCATTCTCGACAAACTATCTTTCTACTTAAATAAATCGAGAGCAAAATATATTGGCGACCGTTTTATTTAACGTTTTACTTTAAAATGCATCGGCTCCATTGTTTTCCATGAGTATCCAAATCAATCTTCGGTTTAAAAGGAATAAAGGGTAATAATTTAAGTGACTTTCGACTTTTTTACGGACTGGTTATTCCACCTGATTTTTATAATTACTTTCTACTGATTTGTTGTTTTATTTATTACTCTATAATTGTCTTTAGTGATACATTCTCAGAGAAATCCATTCAAAAATGGAACAGTATTTTGATCGGGAAGTTTGCCGTAAAATGTCTGAGATTAAAATATGATTACTATGAGTATTTTAATATTCAAAACTTAATTAGCGATAATACCGTAAAAAAATTAATAATTACATTGTATTGTTATTGAGATATTTCAAATGTTACACATGTTAAGAAGGACGTAAACCAAGATCGTCTAATAATTACTATTATCTGTTTTTGAAGACAATAAAGATAGTAGTAACACTGTCAAATAATTTAGCTAAAATTGGGCTCTATTTCAGTGTAACAGCGATCTTGAGGTATGTCGAATGTTACATTTCAGAATAACGACCTACAAAATATCTAGAAATATTATCCCAGATATTGAATACGGGCGGAGTGACGTAATGACGATCAGTAAACGATAACGAAGATCTGGCGACTCAGGGATGTCGATTTCAGATATCATTGAAGGGTACCTTAGAACATTTTGTCACTGCATTCATTCATTCAATTGGAACGCTGTTCATTCACAGAAAAGAACAGTCTTAAAGTTGTAAAACATACAACAACAATATATTTAGATTGATCACATTTTTAAATAGACGTATTTTATGAAAAAAAAATGGAAATATGTTTTAGAAATTGCACTTTACTTTTGGAAAATTCGCTAATAAGCTTTTCAATATCAAGGTCTAGGTTAGAAAAATGTTAGACTCTAAAGAAATAACAGTAAAGTTTAGGGCCTGGGCCATTCTAGTTAGTAAGTAATCCTCAATTAATTTTAATTTACGAAATGACGTCTCAGCTATAGTAGTCTCAGCCCAATAATATTTGGGAATGAACGAGTAAAATTATTTTTAATAATGTAATTGAGCGAGTGTTCCTATTGCAGACGTTACATTTTAAAAGTTCTGTCCCGTCTATATATTTATCATTTTGATATTTGTCAAAATTAAAAATAAAGTTAAATAAGGTTAAAGATTCAGTAAGATTCCTACAGAATAAAATTGGTCTTGGCTACTTGAATACTACTACTACTAGAATTATTATTATTATACTCTAACTACTAAAATACTTGCTAGAATCTTCAATATTCCAAAAAAAAACATCAAAATGAGAGAATAATAGCTGAAGTATTTCATTAACAGATGAAAAACTAATATCTAGCACTGTAAAACAAACATTCACTTTAAATTGTAACTTTGTGTTTTCAGTTGATCTTTACCTTCTTAGGAAAATTGTTTTTTTACATTTCCAAAACTGTTTTTTTAATATATATTTTTAATATTTGAATTCAGCATCTATTTCAAGCAAGATACTCTTTGGCATTTGCCAATATGCTGCTAAACCATTTATCTGAAAGATATTCTTTTAAGCAGGCATTCAGGTTGATTTTTGCTTGCAGAATTTTAGTAAAAACAGCAACTTTACTAAGTATTCTTAGTATATTATTAAGTACCACAAGAATAGTATACACATAAACTCATAATTTATATCATTACACATACATAATGTTCTTGCACTAAATTTGAAGCGTTACTTTTCAAAATAGAGCATCGATTAGTTGATGCAAAAAATAAAGTATATAGTTCTTGAAAAAGTTATAAAAAATGTAAAATATATATTTTGGATTTTGCAGCAATGGTTATAACAAGATTCAAACAGTGTTTACTTCAAAGCACAAATATTACTGGTGAATTAAAGTCTACAAGCCTTTTTTGTAGACCCTGATGCTTACACTTATTACTATGTCGTATTACTCTTCATATTCGAACCAATATTGTGCGAACGTATTACAGATGCGTAAACCAAAATCTTTTAAAGTTTTGAGTAAATGATCACCTGTTGTATGACCTACAAATGCTTTTCAGCACTAAATTAATAAATAGTAGATTAGTATAAATCGTTACTCATATAGTAATAACCTTATCGTACCAGCGATAAATGCCACAGTAAATTGCAACGCTCCCTTCCTTTTTTTTTGGAATCTTATAATCCTCTGTCAGAATTCTTATATATTTTTTAGCTTCTACAAGAATCAAGAGGCGTCATTTGATTTAGAGTTGCTGTTCAGTGTGGTAAATGGGCCTGATATAGAAGAATTATCTATTTAGGTGTTTTCATTTTCATATATTGGTACTTAACTGTTCGCAGCTAACATAAATTAATAAATCACTAGACTAAAGCTTCAAGCCGTAAATTGCACAGTACAAACTGAAAACCTCGCATAAGGAAAGTGAAAGTATATTACATAAAAATGATTTTTATTTTCAGAGATTTTGATGTTCATTATGTGTTATGCGAACTGCTGAAAATTATGAATCACATAAATTATACTCAATTCATAGAGTTGCATAGAGCTTATAAATAATTTTCTTAGTTTTGAAGATTTTGTGGTTATTAACAAATGATTACTGACCAATGATGAATTAAATTGTGAGGAATAATTTAAGTGTTTAATATTAGTGTTTTTTGTAGCTGAAAAATTATTAGGTGGTAAATATGTGCATTAATTTCTAACAAAACGCAATGTAACTAAGACTTCGATGGCATTTTAATATTTTATATTATTTTACTTTTTATCATGGGAACATAATTATTAAAGTAGTCATAATTAATACCATAATACAATATACGTTAAGTATATAAAGCTATTTATAAGAAAAATTGGGCGGCTAAATCCAATTCAACAGCCTGTTTTTTAAAACTAGGTCTAATTTTCGAAGCATTCAATAACTTAATTATTTTCAAGGTTTGTCATTATTCAACGTTCTCATTACTAACAATGGTTTAAGTTTGTCTTTTATACCGCTTGAGATGTATTTCATGCATTAGGATCCAACAATAATCGGTCATCATGCCTTCGTTCCAAAATCCTTGGGCTCGCCTTCCGATTGTCTCCATATCTTGGTGTAGCTGCTCTCGTTGCTCGTCGCTTGTGTTGGGAAAATTTTGCGAGAAAAAGTGACACAGTGCAGAAAAATGATTTTGGGAGAAATTGAAGCTCTATTTTTGTTAATTTTCCAACAAATTGTACTTGTAATCGAGTGATTTGTGGTTATCGAAAAAGTTCTCAACAATGCTTTAAAATGATATCCATGCTGATGCTTCTTCAGGCGTTAAGTATTTTGCAAACTTTGCTCCAACCTTTAGTTTGTGAATATCAGGTGCTACAAATATTTATTTAAAATAAAATGCTTTTCTTTCATAACATAATCGCTTTCATTGTTAGCCGGTGATGAACATTTTTTGTGCTCGTACCTGAACAAATTGTCAATGGATCACTCTCCGTACGTCGAACTGGCTTTGACACTGATAATACGTCAGAAATTTATACTGTGCATTTTTTTTGCAATTATACCAAAAACATCCATTATGCAAAAATAGCAATCTACATCATTTTTTCTGTTTTCTCAATAAGGTTGGCACAGAAAATGAAAAGTATACGTATTCACCAAGTGGAAGCTTGTGGAAGCTTGTAGAGCTTTGTTCTGCATGCGTTATAAAACAATTTCGGTATCCATAACTTGTCAGTGTTTACTACAGCAAAACCAAAGTAATATCAATACGTATCCTTGAGTACATTTATGATTGTTTACCTTTATCGAGTATATAACATCCACAAACGCAATATATATGTTCAAGTGCTCCGAAGCACGATCACTAAACAAAAAAAAGTTCCAAATGATGTTTAATGTAACATACTTAGCCGTTATAAGAGTGCAGTGTTGCCACCATGCGCAAACTTGAACACTACAACCAATCTTAATACATTGATTAAAGGTATCAGTTCAGGGCATCAAATACCGTTAAGAATAGTTTTCATCTGCTCGGGTTTAAAAGTTGACCCGAAATTTTAAACTTGTTTAATCAAATCGATTAATAGTCCAATGTTGCCAAATCAAAATTTTTCGATTAATTACCAATGCTTCTCGTTACGTAACCAACAAAGAGCTCCACGATGGCCTCAATATCAAATGCATTTACGAAGTTATTCAATATTTTGTCGTAAAATCTTTTAGTTTAAACAGTAAGTTTCGTAAATTACAGCAACGTGGGAGCAATACAGTTATTGAACAACGTCTAGGATATCATAATTTTCAAGCGAGCTAAACCACGTGAATTTGTATAGTGATCTAGGCTAGTAATAGCTGTAGATGGGCATTATACTACAGCGATAGGACGATAGTTTTGTTCCTTATTGAACAGACTATTTAGTATGTTCTTAATATGCATATATATTAAGTCTGTTAATGAATAAACAGAATTATATCCATCAGGTTCATTTTGATTACATTTTATCATGCTATTTTATTCTTTTTCCTACTGTTAATGCAAATATACATCGGGTTGGATAGAAATAAACCACCGCTATAAAACCCATACTTTTACCATAAGGTCTATATTAGAATCCAAATTCCGAAATTACTATTCTACGCTGCTTTCTCTAACCGAATTTGTCCGTCGGCTTCATTCTTTAAAAAAGGTTTTTTTCGAATATCGCCCAACTAACGCTCTCAAAAGGTTTCAGATCCTTTTCGGTGGTTTCAGTGTTTCTTTTAACATAAGATGTGTTGAAATTGTTAAATAATGCTTTTTAAAAGCATATATTTATTAATCCATTTATATCTATGATATATTTACAAATTATAATCTGATTTCTTATAATTTATTATTTCACTAAATTGTTTCGTAAATTCATTCATCAAGTATTATTGCTAAGTACAACACTTTCAAGAAATTCCAAAGGCTATTTTAAGAATAATTTGTTGATTTTAACAAATTTTAACCAAAATAAATCTCCGTTTTTAACATTTTGAAGACAAATAGAACAAATGTAATATTTGTACGATTTGCTTTTTTTTTTATTTGTGATGGAAATTGATTATTCCAGTATGAGCTGTAATTTGAAAGGTAAAATATTTGCTTCAATTGATCTCACGATTTATTTGTTCTTTATTGGTTTGCGTTTAATTAAAAAGAACAAACATGTAATATAAGGTTTGGAAAATTATTTTCAGGTTTTTCTAATACATGACTTTAAAATAAAGTTTAAGGCTGCTCGTAATAGTCTACAGAATACTGTAGATAAGGAGGTAACATATTTTAGCGTCACTCGTTTACGAAATCAAAGGTTGATGTGCTTTGAAATGAAGATTCCTATAGGTTACTTTCATCATATGTTGATTTTTTCCAAAAGGGAAGAAACAACACAGTCTTACAGAAAATGAAAAATCGGTTAGGTTTGATTGTTTTTATTTTATTTTCGTTTCTTAAGTCTTACCGACCAATCGTTGAAACAGTCGCTGAAACGTTTAAACATAATGAATTAAACTGACATATGTCTTAGTGATATTACTAAGGAATCAAATATCGACCATAAAACCATTTTGAATCTTTTATTTAAGAATAGATACTAAAAATGCTCGACATTTGGATTTTGCATAAATTAACAATCAAACATTTAATAGATAGAGTTTCCATTTGTGAATTTCCTTTGAAATAAAATAATATTGAGGCATATTTAAAACCAATGATTTCAGGCCATGAAAGGTGAATCACATTCGACAATAATGGGCGAAAGAGACTGTGATCGAGAACTGAAGCAGTTTGCTGCCGAGGAAGGTGATACTAAAGGTTTGTAGAATTGGAAATGAAGGTCAAAATTGATCAATAGGGAAAGCGTTGTCTTCTACCATGACAATGCTAGCCCACACAGATTGATTCAGGGAATTTGTTTTATTGTGTTGTTTGTCTAATTCATTAACTTACAAATTAAAGTACAAATTTAATGAAACAGTCCATAAAGCACAATTAGCAGCTATTATTGGTCATAATTCTTTGATGTCACTAATTTGTCAGTTTTATTTTTTATTGGAGAAAACGTTAAGAAAACATTAATAAATCTATTTATCTATATATTAATATATTTTATCATATGAAAAATATATTATTACATTTTAACTATTCGGAACTTTTGTGTAAGTAGATATTGTTGTGCAATCTTTTAAGTAATAAAATGCATTTGCTTTTTTTAGACGGCCATTCTACTTAGTTTTATTTTGTAGAAACCAGTATGTAATTCAAATTCAAATTACAATTTAGCATCTTGAATTCTCTATATTGGAGAAAACATTCGTTTTCGAAAAGTTAAAACTCAATATTATATACAAAATAAACAGGAATATATATAAAATAATATAATATGAGCTATTAAACAAAATAAATTACATAAATATTTAAAAATATGTATTCAATTAATATATATAAAATAATGTACATTTTTGTCAAACAATAGATTCATTCTAGAATTGGTGAAAATTGTGGCTTCATAAAATATACTGTACTTTCTATATCAGAAAGCAAAAAAAAATATATTTAAGTAATTCAGAGATGTCGATGTTTAGAATTTAAATATATAGGTTTTGCTTTGTTTGTTCTGCTTTATACATTTACTACATCTAATATATATATCCATCTACATCTAATATATACATTTCCTATCGTCTGTAATTGCCAAATTGCTTTGATTTATTTGATTTGATATTATTTTATATAATACAATGTTATATTACGCAATGGAACAGACGTTGCATTAAAGGTAGTATTATTTATACTGTTAAAATACTCAATTTTACTATCATTTTATTGGTTTGAACAGCTTTATTTTTATTGTTTTATTTCCGCGTAGTATCATTATATACGATCATTGTGATCTCTCGTCTATTAATAAACTACTGCGAGAATTTGAACAAACAGTTTGGTTAGTTTAGTTTGTATATGACAATCACTGAGAAGGCAACCTCTCCAATTTTAAGAAAAATAAAAGCTAGGGATTTTCGTATGCTGCTAATCATCGAAACCCAGGAAAACAAATACAATGTACCATCCATTATAATAAACAATACGCAAAGTCAAAAAGCCAAACCATACCCAAACCTCGCCCCAAAAGGTCGTTACGCTAGAAATCGTCTATAAAATCCATGGAATGATTTTGGACGATCAAGGACGAAACCTCATGAGGTAGCTGATGTTATAGGCGTTTTAAATAAAATGGTACGTCACATCTTACAGGAATGTTTGGGTATAAAACAGCTATCAGCCCGATGGGTTTCGCGATAACACACGCTCGATCATAAGCCTAACCGTATGACCTTTTCAAAGTATTGCTTGGCGATGTTCATTCACATTTCGGATAAAATGTCTGAGACCAAGGAACAATTAAAACAGTTGGTTTCTACGGGCATCAAAGAGCGTCATGCTGTTTATATCGGTTGAGTAAATAGTTTTTTGACAAGTATACGGTGTGGTTAATATTGATTTTGTTGAAAAGGGTAAAAGGATCATCGGGGAATATCATTCAGAGCTTTTGGGCAGAATTGATATGGATTTGAATCAAAACGATCACATTTTGCGAAGAAAAAGTGTTATTTCCCATCAGAAAAATCCACGTCTGCACACGCTTGTAGTCGCCATAGTAAAATCCATAAATTGAGCTTTTTTTATTACTCTTAGTAGTTCCAGAATCTGCCCATAGAGCACTAAGTATTTGTTTTGTTTATATTATATATACATGGCATGCAGAAAATCACTTCATAAGGTGATCTCATGGAGAAGATACTATATTTATAAATTAGTCTTATTCTAAAGTCTATACCAATGATCAGATCGGATGCTGATAGATGTTTTAGTCTAAGCAATTCACTGTCACTTTGGATATTTGGCTGATTAGCGAATACACCTCTATTTTGGATTCCATATGACTTGAGACAAATAAACTTGAGTATAGGTTTATACAATAATATCTTGTTATTTAAGGATAACTTGGCGTCGATCTAGGTGCATACCAAGATATTTAGCTTACTCTGCTTACGGGAGTTGATAATTATTGATATATATTGGTGGACATCTTCTTCTACATAGTGTAAAAGTTATATGACTAGATTTTGTTTAATTGGCTTTTATGTTTGTTTGTAGATTAAATGATGATATATCTGGCAGGTAGGCAGATTTGTGTACAGAAGATATAGTAATGGCCAAATTGGATATAAACTGTTCCTACAACCGACATATTCCCCAGATTTGCTCCTCTGCGGCTATCAATTACCGTGCGATAAGAAATTTGGACTAAATTGGTGGAGTTAGACAAGAGGATTATGTCGAGAAATAAAGCGCTTTTTGTCGAAAAAATATCTTTCATTCAAAAAGTCATTAATTTATCAAACTGCTCTGTCAAGGTGTTTTCAGAGAAACTAAATAAAAAATTATTTTAAAAAATTTAAAAAATTACTGAATTATGGGATTACTTGAGATTACTAACTTTTTAAAAACTTAGTAGTTATAGAAATATTATATTAAAATATGTTATATACAAATAATATTCTTCAGAGCGTTGTTACCATGAGTTTGAACTGAGTTACTGAACTTATATGAGTTAACAAATTAACAAACTAAAATATTTCGGATGACTTAGGAGGAAAGTTAGTATCCAAACAAATTTATTGCAAATATCACTGCAATTTTTAGTATGTAGCGGTTTCCGTGGTCAATAATAAAAAAAATAAATATTTTTAGAACATAATAACTTATCTTTCAATTTTTAACTAATTTACTAAACGTTAATGCACAGTTCCTATAAACTATATTCTACCAATAAATCCATCGCAGAAAAGCACTGTGACTTATTAAGATAGATAGCGACGAGATCTAGAACATTTTATCAATATCAATAACCATTACAAAAAATGAAAGAAAGGTATCAATTCTGAACGATCTATTATGTCCCTTATTAGTGGTAAACAAGAGAAAATTCGAAGACGTACAAAAACCCAATAAAGGAGGAAGGCAATGAAGTTAATAAACTTTTACGAAAAAAAACTAGTTCTCGTTTAACATAGAGTAGTACGTTTCTTTTGTCACTGGCTGCGGATTCCTCAGAGAATGGAATTGTCTTAACCCTAATATTAAAGGTTATCTCAGCGAAATTTGAACCGAAAAGGCTGGTCAATGGGTTGAAAAGGACGCTTTACTCGTTAGACATCACGAGACTTCCTTGCGCTAACTTGTTAAAAACGAAAGGAATTTCTTGATATAAACTAATGGTGTTTATTAAGTATAGTATTTAATTTTAAGTTTTTCATAATTTAAAATAGCGTTTATATTATAATAAATAAGTTTGTAACCTGAAATATAACAGGTCAATTGAAAAGTCCTTAGCCTATCATAGTAAAACATATTTTTTTGCCAAAATTAGTTTTTTTATTCAATATAATTCCCTTCAAGGATGATATACTGATTATAGCGACCCTCCAAATTTTTGATAGAATTTTTATGCTTTTTCATAGTCGTTGATGGTCCTTCCTTATTCAAGGTATTCAGTCCAGTCGGATGACTGTCGATTGGACTTCAAAAACTCGGATTTATTACGCTTGATCATCTTCAAAAACTGCTCCGAATCATCAACTCGACAATAGCTACGTCAGCTATTGTCGAACATCGTGAAAATCTGCAACCCTTTATGACCTGGTACGGAATTTTGTGGATAAAGGCATCATACTCAATGAAGAACTGTATGACAGTGACGTTGTCGAAGCGCTCCAGCCCATAAGACAAAAGCGACGTGCCAAGTCCATTTTTCAGTTTTCATCATGTCGACAGAATCCTTACCTACTTGCCGGTTCTCAACCTTATAAATTACATCATGTTGCCCATTTTAAAGTCAAGAAGGAGGCAACTTTGAAACTGGCTGAATATATAATTGTTAAAGATGTTATTGTTATTCATTGTTGTTTTGATACATTTATCTGATTTCATAAAATTATGACTTAAAAGGTTTCAAACAGTTTTTTTGGGACACCCTCTATATGAGTTATTCCCAGCAATAGTTGATCTAGAATGATTGCCTGTATGATCGGAATGATCAGGTGTAATATATGTGCCGGTTATAAAAAGTGAAAACCTAGTCTCAATCATTATAGGGTGAGAACGTGATTTAAAACATGAACTTTTCATCGTGAAATTTAAAATTTATTTTTAATAATCAAGGCTCTACCTTCTAGGAATGTTCTTTCTTATTTTCGGAAGGGTAAACCGAGTGAAATATGACGCGCGTTAAAAAAATGAAATTAAACATATAATAACTATTAAGTGATCTGTATAGTCAATTTCAATACATAATGGCTAATTCACAATACCTTTCTGTCAATTTATCAATTGAATCACCCGCTATTCATAATAACGATCAACTGCCAATAACTGAAACTCTGAAATGCACGAATGGAACAAACAAAAAACGCTTGAGAAGTCCAGAAGAACAAGTAGTGCGGAAACAGACGAAAATGTGTGACTATTGGCTTCAAAAACCTATCATTATAATGCGAGTGTTCTTAAAAATCTGCATGATTTGCTCAAGACAATATGTAATAATTACACAATAAAAACAATCGAATATGAAACAACGAAGATTCAGTTGTTTGACCCTGAACACTTCAAAGTGTTAATAAGAGAATTGGAAAATCGAAATACGAAATACCATACTTTTCGACCAAAGTCCTAAAAATATTTAAATTCGTCATAAAAGAAATTCATCACACCACCGATTCGAACACAATTAAAACAGCCCTAGCTGAACAAGATCACGAAGTTGTCAATATACAGAATATTAAACATCATGCAACAAAGAAGCCACTACCAATGTTTTATATTGATTTGAAGCCAAAAGAAAATAATAAACATATTTACGAGATTAAGCATTTGGACCACAAAGTTATTAAATGTGAGCCACCGTTCACAAAAAGAATCATCCCACAATGCGCCCGATGCCAAGCATATGAGCATACCAAAACATACTGTGGCAAGTTGTATAAATGTGTGAAATGCGAAGGAGAGCATGCGACCAATGATTGCACGCGCAAAACACGTGACGATAAGGTAAAATGCGTGAACTGTAACGGTAACCATCCCGCAAATTATAGGGATGCCTAGTCCATAAAGCGTTGCGACAAAAATTTTATCCAGCACTGAGAAAAAAAAAAGAAACTTACAGCCATCAAGACAGCCCATACCACTTAACTCGCCTAATGCACCAATACAACATCCTCATATATCATACGCACACGCAGTAACCAACAGTCAGATCCAGCCTAACATGCAGAAAACGCCAATCACCACTTATCGTCCTATAAGCCTGTTATTATTCGAAAAACTATACATTAAGAGACTCAAAATAATCACAGAGGAGAGAAATGTTATTCCAGACCATCAATTTGGTGTCCGTAATAAACACGGAACAATAGAACAAATACTTAGAATAGTCAACCAAATTAACAAAAACTTAAATGATAAAAAAATATTGCTCCGCTGCATTTCTTGATATTTTTCAGGCCTTCGACAAGTGCGGCATACTGGACTGCATGTTAAATTGAAATATTTTTGCCCTATAAGCATTTTCAACTGCTGAAAACGTATCTCAGAGACAAACATTTTATTCTCAAACAGGGTGACATGTACACTAACCTACACCAAATATATTCGGGTGTTCCACAGGGCAGTAATATTGGCCCATTGTTATATCTATTGTACACAGCTGACCTACCGACCTCAAGAAATACTACTGTTACAACATATGCTGATGATACAGCAGTTTTATTATCACACCAATCCAATCCAGGATCCAATATCAGCCACAATAAAACTCCAACTTCATCTTAACAAAGTCGAATTGTGGTTGAAAACGTGGCGGATCAAAGCAAATGATTTAAAATCTACCCATGTGATATTCACCCTTAGTAGAAGAACATGTCCCTCAGTAGAATTGAATAATCATGAACTTCCGCAAGCAGACAATGTTAAATATCTGGGAATGCATTTCGATCGACGTTTGACATGGAAGAAAACATATAGTTACAAAACGCAAACAGCTTGAGGTTAAACTAAACCAAATGTACTGCTGTATAAGTCAATATTTAGGCCCATCTGGACCTATGGTATTGAACTGTGGGGCACTAATAGCAAATCTGACATAGATATTCTCCAGAGATTCCAGAATAAAATGCTGCGAGTCATCGTCGATGCCTCATATTACGTGTCCAACAAACTGATTATATCCCCATAGAACCCATAACGGATGTGATTCGGAGTGTTAGTGCAAAGTACTCTGAAAGACTATTAGGGCATCACAATGCACTCGCCAAACAGTTAAATGTGCGTGATGACAGGGTTGACAAGTGCGTAGGCTTAAACGCAAGTTACCATACGAACTGATTAATAGACATATAGTGTGTGATTTAATAATCTCTAGAATAAGCTAGAATAGTTTTTAGAATAAGTTAGGATAGACTTTAACGTAAGTTAGTAGAGTATCTAGAATTAGATTGAAATTATAAGTTGTACAGTATATATATCAATGAAATATATGCCGACGGGCAGATTGTTGACGTTTTAGGAGATTAATAAAAAAATGTATATTTTTAATTTGTATCGAATTATTTTAAATAAAGTATACGAGGCGTAATTAATAACTTTATTATAAATCTCATAATATTTGTTAAATTTACATATTATTATATTTTATTTTCATGTAATTAGCGCAGATAAAAATATTATTTTTTTTGCTAGAAAACGTATATTGAGACATATTATATTAATGTACAGTCTCATTAAATCAAATCTTTATAAAAAAGTTTTGGATATAAAAATGAGACAAGTAATTTACGTATGTCTTAACGAACTCATATCTATTTTAATTTATTCAAGCGGCTTTTTTTTAACTCCAAACTAATGATGAACCAGACCATAAAAAAATGATATCCGTTTCTTTATTCAGTCTGATCTTTTACTAATTTAAAAAATAATATCAAATATATAAATAACTCATTATTTAGGTTCTTTTGACTACAAAATAAATAATTTTTATATATTATACATAATAGCTAACTGTGGTATTTTGAAACTCGATCTAAAAATATCTTATTAATAAAAGGAATATATTAATAGATCGCATGTTTTTTGTCGTAACATATGTGTTTATTAAAGTATTATTATATATTAAGTACTCCATAATTGCTTACTTGAACTCTTACACATCTTCTGGCAATATGGTGATACCGTGTCGAAGGAATGATGTTCATATCCGCGATTAATTCATCGATCAATTTGGTGATTCGATGAAGTTGTAATCAGAAGGAACTACATCAGGTGACGCAGGGTGATACAAAAATTTCGTACAGCAACAGTGTATCCTTAATAATTTTTGCAACGGAGCGTTGTCATGTAAAACACCGACTCTGCATCTATTTCTTGCTGCTGCTGATATTTTTTTGCAACAATTTGTTGCTGAATTTGGTTAGTTATGTCAATAAAAATCTGTAGTAACACCTTCATCCAGTTTCATCAACTCCTAATACATTGTCAGATATCATAAACGCTATCAGATTCTTTCGAAGGCTTGTTTAGTAATTTCTTCCATGATGATCGATGCTTTCGAGGTACTCGAAGCTCGAAGTAATTTAAATATTTAAATGATGTGCTTTAAAAAATATGCGCTTGTTTATCCCAGTGATCGTACTATAAATTAAATCATTTAGTTCAGCAAAAATCATGACATACTTGATGCAATTGAATAGATTAAAACCTGTATATTAAATAATTTTACTGATCTCTTACAAATTTACCTGACTATTATTAATCAGGCATGTTGACAATTTATTCAAAATATGACATCGTTCAATACAACACTGGTAACTCTTTACCAAATACTTATATGTATTATCAAATTCACTTAGCAAATTGGTCAATATGTAATTTTTGTCCCGAAGAAGATATTTATACCACTGTTAAGTTAATTTTTTATGGTATTCCTAAGGATAGCTGACAGAGGGTTTTTAAATAATGGGTTAAGAAACCAGTGAGATACATAATTTTAAGTTGCAAATGTTTTTGACATATTTAAAAAAAGTAAAATTTAATTAGTATTAGCTAACATAGGTAGTATATAAAATTTTTAGTTTTACAATGTGATTTAGATATAGATATTTTAATTTTTTTATAGCATCTTAATAATTGTAGTTTAATAACTCTGGTTTCAAATCTATGTCTCTTTATTGTATAAATTTAATTGTTTACATAACATTTGAATTTCTTTAATATAATAAACTATGTAGTTACAAGAAAGTCAATATAGATATTCTATTTTTACTTATTAAAGAATAAATAATCAATCGTCTTATCAGATGCTTCATCTAGAGTCAAATTATAAAAGTTATTATTATGAGAGAGTATTTTTAGGAATTCATCTTAAACAAAATATTATAGACAAATTTAATATGGATTAAGGGAGAATTGGAATTCCCAATCAATTGGATATAATTGCTGTTTGTAAATAGATATAGTTGTTTCAACATATACCAAAGTTGGATAGATAGAAAAACAACTCCTTTCATAAAATCAGAGTGTAACCAGAGAAAAATCAATTGGCTGCTGTTGTTGGCGACTTGTAAAATAAAAACTCATTAAGTTTAATTTCCGCTGAGTCAACTAGAGGAGGTTTGTATGAGTTGTATTAGAATATATATTATATATTAAGTGATCCTTTGGAATTAGTTGGAGATATAATCATTAGAAATATATCTTCTAATCATTAAGCCAATCAAGAAATTTTGAGTAAATCACCAAACCCTAATCAAGTCAAACTCGAATTACAAGAAATTCAAAATATATTGAGAACTTGCATTAGTGTCTACATGTATTTGAGAGAAATTGGTAATCGCAATATTTCCTATAATTTTTACAATTTCTTCCCACTTTTCTGGCGAAATCAAACCAAAATAGCGATGCTGGTTTAACAGCAATCCAATCATCCATACATTTTTACACTTCTTCAACATTGTCAGCTGGTCATGCTGCATCTATTTGGACTTCTTAAATGTCTATGGAGCTTTGCCTTAAAGCTATAACATTGCATTCTTCACCACTATTGCTATATGTGACCGAGCATTTTCATGCAAGGCAGTTTGAGGCTGTGACAATTATATATATTTATAATATCAGTAAACATCTGCAGTAGGAGTTTAATTCTATTCTCACAATTCTACATTGGGAACTATTTTTAACCTAAATTTTTCTCTGGCCAGGAATGAAACCGCATTGCTGAATCTAATTATAGTAAATTCACGTGGTTATTTCCTCCTCAAAAATTTTTTTCACTCCTTTGGGATGTTTAAATGTTCATTAAATGCCTGGAAAAAAATCATCATTTGTTAAGAAGTCTGAATAATCTTGAAAGTTTTAATTTGATTCATCAAATAGTTCCTGCAATTCATTGTCTTTGATTTTTTTGATGCTCTAGGTCGCTATTTTCTATTGACATTAAATCGCCACTTTTAAATCATTGGAATCAACTGAAAATTAGTAGATGACCGAGAGCATTCCTATTAGTTTCTAAAATTATTCGAATCAAACAACAATGTCGAAAGTGCAATATTGAGAATTCTTCAGAATATCTCAATTAACACTAAATGGAGAACTACTTATTTTGTGGCATTTAAGGGTTTTTATATTTTTAGTTTGCCCTAAACCCCAAAATATGCGTATATAAATTTGGCATCTGTCGGATCATTAGTTTGTGAATAATAGCATTTTGAGTGAAGCAACTTTTGTTATGATTTTTGAAGGAAAAAATACAGGATGAAAAATATGGCTTGATGCAGAGTTTCCGGACAGTGCCCCGGGAAAATCAACCATCAAGGATTGGTATGTCAAGCTTAGACGTGGTGAAATGAGCACCGAAGACGGTGAACGCACTGGATGCCCAAAAGAGGTTGTTACCGACGAAAACATTTAAAAAATCCACAAAATGATTTTGAATGGCCGTAAGTTGAAATTGAATGAAATAGCAGACACAATAAAGATATCAATTGAATGTGTAAATCATATCATTCACGAATATTTGGATATGAGAAAGTTCTACGCAAAGTGGGTGCCGCGCGATGTTAAGGATTCGGAGCAGTGTTTGAAGATGATCAAGCGTAATAAACCCGAAATTTACGTTTTTTAGGTACCATTTCCTTCACTTATTTTGGATAATTAATTCCTTTAGTTGTACTCCAATTATACATTTTTCTCCCAGGTTGCTTAGGACATTCAAATAATTTTCCTTTTTTTGATTGTATCTTGGAAGACAGTAAATTGCGGCTATTGTAACTTTGTATCTTCTTGATTTAATACTTACTGCTGTTACCTGATTTTCTGCAGTACTGAGACCGGGATCTTGATGGTACGAAATGTTCTTTTTTTTATTATTATTGCACTTCCTCCTCTTGCGTTGTTTGCTGAATGTATAGTATGATAGAATGTATATCCTCTAAATTTTATAAAGGATTCTTTTATTAAATGGGTTTCTGATATTAGGCAAATATCTATTGCATATCTAGGAATACTTGTAGGGTAGCGTGATGTTGCTGGATTTCATTAGAATTCCAAATTGTTATTCGGATATCTTTATATGTCATTTAGGGTTTTTGACCCCACAGGTCTAATGTTTTTCATTTCTAGTTTTTCAATCCTTTCGGAAAAATACTCGATAATTTTTTATTGTCTGTCCAGCTTTCCTATTACTTTAAGTAGCAATTCGTTAGTGGTTTCTTCATCTTCCTTTGCGTCTCTTTGTTTATTTTGACTGAAACTTTGGGCATATATTTCTAAGGCATAGTTATTGTTTCTTGGGGTTTAACTAGAGAGGAGAAATACATTCTCTCTTGTAGTGTTTTAGCAACTTAACGTCCTCTATAACTTGTGCTTCACTACACTTTCGGCTTTTCGGCACATTTCGGCTTAGCTTCTTTGGGTTTTCTACATTCTGTCGTGATATGTTTACCTGAACATTTTACACATTTAGTTTCTCTTCTGCAGAATTTCTGTTTGTGTCTATGCAATTGTCATCTTTTGCATTGCGGTATTAAGTTCGAATTTTTTAGAGGTTCGATTTTTATTTCGACCCCTAAAATTATTTTAATACCAAAAATGGTTTTTGTGTGCGTATCATGTTCAAAGGCTAACATAAATAGGTAATGATTTCTTGTGGACTAAAATTTTTCTTTTTTTATAATATTTGTCGCATTTAAGAATTTAAGCCCATTTTGTTTTAGTTCTGCGATAATTTTTTCACTTTTAGCTGTTGATGGAAGCCCTCTTGTCATAACTTTCGGTGTCTGTTTGTGACATTCGGCGTTTAGTTTTATTTGTCCATTGTTTAGTACCGTTGCTTTGAATACTATATCGTTGGACCGCAGTGATTCGTAAAGCAAGTCAAAGTCGATAACATTACTTACGATAATTGAGGGTGGCCTGGGTATTGTAATTCCTTTATTTTGTCCATTATTTTGTTTTATTTTTATTTGCTGTGGTGAAGATCCTGGGGAATTATTTGCGTTACTTTTTTATTTTTAACCGTTATCCAGCCTACTTCTTTCTGCAATTCTTCGTCATCTATTTCGTATGTAACAATTGGACTGCTTTTGGTAACGGTTAATAATTTTTCAGTATTGGTTAATGCAATTTCAAGACTCTCTCGCGCCGACTTTTCGTTTATCCACGCATTGTAGAATGTCTGTTCGTTCTGGGCTCTGGTTGTGTTCTCTAGATTCAAAACTGCAATATGTGATACGCCTGATGTCGATATTTCCATTTTATATGTCTTTTTGTACAGTGTCCTTCTCCATATTTTTTTACGTATTGTTGAAATAATAATGTTTATGTTTCAAATTATCCTACGCTGAATTTGTGGTCCAGATGTTGAGTTTTCGACCCCCAACGTTTTATGGTATTTTGCATATATTTTCTACTGTACTGACTTTTTTTTCCGATCGCACTTTCTCCAGTCTTTAAAATGCTATTGTTAGTTATCTTTTTTAATGCCGCATTTGTGACATAGATTTTGCACTTTTGTTTCGTTTCACTGACAATCTCTCCGAACACGTCTTTACTCCGTGAAAGTCAATCGTCGACTAAATCCCTGAAAATATGTTTCACTATGGTAGGCCGGGGACTTTTCAATTGACCTGCTATACACTTTAAAAAGCTCGAAAATCTGACGAATTTTCCTTTCGATCTAATTGCTAATTCTAGCTACTAAAATTGTATTAATAAAGCATACAAACTTATAAAATTCGAAAGTACTCTCAATATTATTATACTAAATCATAAATCAAAGCAGTAGTAAACAATATATTATTAAAAGAGACGTGAAGAAACATCTCTTAATGTTCCAACCCAAAGAACTGGAATTAGTAAAAAAGGGTAGGAAGAAGAATCTCAAACACCCCGTAATGTCGCTTATTAGTGGTAAACAAGAGAGAAGAGAGTCGAGCAAAAAGCCAATGAAGTGTATCGAACTAGTTTTTGTTTGACCTACAGAAGGAAGTTTCTTTTGTCGATAATGTTTCGTATCCTCAGAGAATAGAAGCGCCTTAACTTTGATATTGTAAGATAACTTCGGAATTCAAGATGGTTAGACAATGGTTTGAAAAATGATATTTCATCTATTGTATGAAATCATCATTGTATTGATTTATTAAATTATTGTGGAAATTACCATCAAAAATAAAGTTATCTGGTTAAAGCTAACATAATAGAACTGTTGAAGTAAAGTTAAAACAATATTTAATGTATTTACTTGCTTGTAATTTGTATTTTATTTTTTATTTTAAGAGATTGTTTATAATATTTATCTGTATTGTGAGAATTTGTATATATTATGTTTTTTAAAAAGTATTGACCATTAATGAATTTCTTTTTTATTAAAATGAAATACTTTGCTTTCAGTGGATTTTCTCAAATTAATTAGATATAAAATAAGTTCATTTCCATATATTTTAACGCCAATAAACAATAAATAAAACACTAATCATAATTATGGAAATGCTTGATGCGATATGTCATTGAGTTAAGTATTTAAGAATTTCAAAGTTTAAGTGGTAAAAATTGTGCTAATTTTATAGAATTACAAATTTTAATATTAATAAAGGAATATATGTTTTAGCCACGTCTACTTCTGATATTCTCATCGACCGGATCTTTTGTTGCCTTCAGACTGATCAAACTATGGTCCTTGGCATTAAGTCTACCGACTGACGATTGACCAAATTAGAGACCATCCTAGAATATTCTTCCAAACAGAAGGCCACCCCAGAAGAGCTTTTGAGAAATAATCACAAAGCTGTTATATAAAATATATTTGCGGAAAAATCTGTAAACATGAGTCATAAGCGAAATAATACAGCTCCTTTATTACCGGGGAATAATAGAACTGAAACCTGCTGACGTAAATAAATATTAGTTAACAACTTAATTCATTGTCGTCGATGTTACTTGTTATATTATAAAGTCAGTTTCATTTCACACTAAAACATAAAATAGGATGTAAAAGTGTCTAAAACTGCATAGATAGATGTTTATAAAAATCTATTTATACACTATACTAAAAATTTTTGAAGGTGATGGAAAATGTTTCGCCCTTTAAAGTATGAAACCATTTTAACTATAACTTTGGAACTTGTTTAGGTATTTTAATAAAAGAAATTACTAATAGAGCGAAAAGGGTTCAGTAATGACTCGAAAAGAACTTGAAGTACTTCAAATTTCAAATGATCCGAGCTAATGCACATCATGTCTGTATCTTATGTAAAATTTCCTTTTATTCTTCTTGGTCTCAATTTCCATTTATTAATATACTACTGTGAGATTTTGTGTAAACTGTATCATTTAGTTTGGGTTTGATAGCCATTAATAATGGAATCAAAAGTGGAAATCGATGATAAAATCGATATATTGAGGAATAAAAGTACGTGAGATGGTTGAAGCTATAGGCATCTTAATTAAGCGACTACGTAGCATTTTACATGAATATTTAGATACAAAAAAGCATCTACGCGACGGCTTTTGGGGTAGATGCAGTGTTATAACATTCATTGTCATGAAAAGAGTAAAACGTTCCCCGGCGAGCATTGATCAGAGCTTTTGGACAGATTTGAAATTAATATGAAGCAAAAACGACGGCATTTGGTGTAGCAAATTTTTTTTTGTTTTGGCGGTCGCGGAGACTTGGCCCTGGAGTGACGAATTGGACCGGGTTATGTGGGACTGCCTCTGGGCTTACCAATACACTAAACCGAAACCGCCTCACAGTTGACCCCTGTGGACCGCTACTGCTACTACATTAAATTTGGGAATATGGCACTTGCTGATCGGGCAGTCGTTATTGGGCACGAGGATCCGGCGATTCTATTGATTCGCGAACCTGAGTTAACACACGACTGGATACTGTCGTATCAGGGCAAAAGTTATGACTGCAGCGACGGATGAAGTTGTTTCAGTCTGGAAAAGAGGAGGGGAGGTTAGCGGTGACGCGGTGCTAACACACAACATGTCGATCAGCTCGCGAACAAGCGCGTTTTCAGAAGAACTTAATCTGAGTTGTTGTTTGCGGAATGATTTAGATATGAAGTGCTTTATTTCTGGACTGTCATTTTCCCTATTAATTTGATTATTTATGACAAACCATGGAGCGTTTAATATTTTCCTGAGGAGCTTCTTTTGGAAAATTTGAAGCCGTTTGACCTAGATAGGGCCGTAGAGGAGTACGGGCCGAATTAACATCTTGTAAAATAAGCATTTGATGGAGATGGAAAGTCTGCTAGAAGGGCAGATCAGAGAATATAGCAGACTTGCTATCCCCAAACCTTTCTGGATTTGGGAATACCAACCCAACCGCCGGTCGAAGTGAATACCTAGGTACGTGACGTTATCCAGCCATGGAATTAATCCAATGGTGTCGAACTTAAGTTGCGAGACGCGCAGTGCGTAACGCTTTTTATGGAAAATGATGTCTTGTGTTTTCAGGGGGTTGATTTGCAACCTCCAGAATTTGAACCACTTGACCGCATGATCGAGCTGTTTTTGTAAACGTATGAATTATGACTTCGAACCTGGCGGCCGTGAAGAAAGCAGTGTCGTCAGTGGTAAAACGCGACGTCAATGTGCTCTTTTCTCGGGAGATCTGAAATAAAGAGGTTAAATAAGGCTGGGGCCAGCGGGGAACCTTGAGGTACGCCAGCATCTATTTGTTTACGACTGGAAAGTGATTTCCTGATCTTGACCTGGAAAGATCTATCCGAGATATAGGATTTAATGAGAGCGGATAGGTCTTCTGGGCCTAACCCCACGCACTTTGCGATCAAACCGTCGTGTCAGACCTTGTCGAAGGCTTTGGTTACGTCCAGAAGGACTGCTCCAAGCTTTTTTTGCGTTGGTCAAGAGCCTGATGGATGTGTGCGGCCAGACGGGTAGCCTGATGGGCGGATGAATGGTGAGCGCGAAAGCCGAATTGTTCATCAGGAATAATGTTGTTTTCCTTTGTGAAAGAGTTGAGAGCGTAGAGTATTGCCCTCTCGGCAAGCTTCGAAATGGCGCTGAGAAGGCTGATAGGCCTGTAATCAGATGTAGATGATTTTGCTCCATTCTTTGGGATAACCACTATATGTGCGTGTTTGTAGGAAAAAGTGTTGTTCACTCAAGACAATATACAGGTGCAAACGTGTGTAGTTACTATGGTGCATCCATAGAGTGAGTTATAAACTGCTATCCCATCCAGCATATTCGTCAGATTTGACTACCTAAGATTATTTTGGGGTTCCAATTTGAAGAAATGGTTGGATGGTAACATATTTGGGTCGACTGTGTTGAGAAATGGAACGCTTTTTTGATGAAAAATATATATTTTATTCGAAATGTCGCTAACGAATCTTCGTATCTATTTTTCCAAAGCTCTGAAGAATCTAGCCTTACGTTATCTTTATACTGTCAAGAACTACTTCCATTGCTCTACCATGCATGGCAACACACTATCGCAAATTTTCTAGTCGCTGCTAGTTGCTTGCCAGCATCATCAACTATAGGCTGTGATTCACGTTATTGTACACTTTGCAGTCTTTACTCTTTACTTTCACAACTTTCAGTAGTTCTTCATACCAAATTACCTCCTCATAATTCTTCTGAAGTGTGTTTCCTGTAAGATAATTCTACATTTACACTATCTGACCTTGATTCCTCGTTATTACCTTAACAACATGAGAATGACCCGATAAAACAAGATTTGTTGGTGGAAACTCGCTCCGATTGTTACCATCAAGATTTTTATTTTCACAAGAATCAAAAATAGTCTTGGAAGTCGTAAAAGTCAACAAAATTTTGAAATATACATAAATCTCATTGTCATAATCCGACATCTCTGATAATAAAATTTTGCAGTTAGTAATAACACGGTGTACATGTAAACTATAATTTCAATATAAATACTGTGTACATATTGGATATTATTAAAACCTTTAAATAGATTATTTAATTTTAATTCATGGTTTGGTGTCTTCATCGTTATCAGCTTGTTATGATTAGATAAAGAAACTGTAAAATATAAATTGCCATACAAAATGCATTCTCAGCGCCATTACTATGTTATTACTTACTCATTTCAGAGAAGGGTGATATATGTCAGAAGTATGCTAACATTACGAAAACTATAATAGCCCAGTCATTTGCCCTATTCTGTAGATCGTTTTACACATTTAACGTTTTAAATGACCGTAATATCATATAACTTTAAGTCGTATTAAACCATAAGTTGTCTTAACTTCAACTGTTTAATTAAACAGATTTAGTTTAATTTTAATGTAAATAGTTGATTTGAAAACGAAATATATGATTTTTCATTCAGTGCACCACAAGTTTTTATCTCGATGGTAATATTCTAGTAAAAAGATATTGCGTTTGATTGTAATATAAACTACAACATATAATTACAATTTTAATTTTATGAAAAATTTTTAATGGGCAAACATAGAGTTGAGATTAGTTTCAACATGCAATTCGATGTGATTATGTGAAAAGTGTTTAAAAAGGTACATGGCGTTCAAAAGGTTGCTTAAAATTTTTTACCGATCTCGCTATATTCGCTGAAGCTTATGTTGAGGCTTAAGTCATTCTTTATAATTATGATTTATGAGAAAACTCCAAGACAGGATATTAGGAATTTAGGATCAGTAATACAGAAGGATCGGTCAAACTACAAGAGCCTTTGTTAAGATGCATGGAAGGGAAGAAATATCATAATAAATCTTATTTTGCCAATTATCATGCCATATAGTTCTTATCATAGTAGATCTGTAAGTTTGAAGTATTTGAAATCGATGTTTCAACAAATTTTACATGTTTATCTTGAAATCCTATTAAAAATGAAGTTGTTCTATGCTGTTAAGATACGACATTCAGTGTACAGCTACTTCACGAATCAATCCAGAGATCCAGTTTGCAATGATCTGGACATGTCTCTCGTATAATTAATCAATTCCGCAGTTCACCTTTTGGCTAACATGCATTTTGCATGATAGGCTAACTGAAGACTAATTGTTTTTCAGAATACATTAAAAATCATCGTGGTGCAGAGATTCGGCTACTTTCCGAACTATTGGTATATTCGTCGGCGCAATCTATTAGCCATAACCCGAAACGCCGAAAATCGATGTTGCCAAATTTACATCTAGGCTATTTGCTTTATAGATGTATTTTATTTTAGAAAAATAATATATTTAACAAGACTTTTAACATTCTTTTGAAAGAAAAAATAATAATAGAGTAGATACTTTTTTTAGTATTTAGTACAATATATAGTTCTTGCATTTAGATTTGGCAACTGCATGGTATTGCAAGCTAAGAATTCCTCGAAATATATGGCGATGTACCGTATTACTCTGATTAAACGTTTTGCATTTATTTGTTCAATTATTAAAGCGTTTGATATGGCTTTTCATAAAGTTATATTTTAACGTTCCTTTTTACTTAAAAAGAAGGCCTTTTGCTTTTACATTTTAACATTTTAATAGGATTACAAAAATGGAGAGTCAAAGGTAAGTTTAGTTTAAGCTGTTACAAATTGGATACATTAATTAAATTACTGAAATTTTGTAGTGTAAGTAGATTAATATGTCAAGTTTCTAATAAGACATACTTAGTAGCAAAAGAAAGAAACAGACATATCCATTTCACCTTGAGCTTACTGCACAACTAAAGCCGATGACAAAAAGGATCATCTGCCCTCTGTGTGTCCTCAACTTAATGATTTTAGTATCCATACATACCGAATTCCGACAGCATCTTGGTCGGATCCATAATGCAGATGTTAAACAATCTAATCTTTATTTTAAGAATTTGTAAGGCTTTGAAAGTTGCACAGGACGATAAAGAAAAAATATTGCTTAAAGAATTTCTCATTAAATAAAAAGTCAAGAAGCTTAATATACAACTGTATAAGGAGTAATTATCAAGGTAGTAATTTCCATAAAAGTACTGATGTGATTATTATCTTACGAATGAATTTTAGGTAGATTTTGGGTAGGAAAGAAGACTCAATATTGAAGCAAGTACAAGTAGCCAATATGTATCTCAGAATCTCTCTCATCATTCAATTTTGACAAAGTAATGGAGAATTATATATTTAAGTAATATCAATTAATCGTCCAGTTTATAGACATTGAAAAAGTGTAGGAAAATATTGCATACCATTAATCTTGAAAAGGTAGTTATTTGGAAAAGTATCGTATTTGTCACAGCTGTATGATTGGTTATATCGAAGAGTAATCTGACAAAATATCAAAAATAGAAAAGCAGATCTAATAAGAAATAAAAGAAAATACTTGAAAGCTACTAAAAAACACAAAATATTAACATTGTGGAATTTTTAGGTACTTGAGTCTTTATTTCATTAAATATGGTGGTGGTTTTCTAGTGCGCAAGCCCCTTTACCCCCACTAAATATATTAACCTTACCTTTGTTTAGAAAAATCTTCTATTGCAACTTTTATATTGTAATTGATTAGTACATAGTGCGAGAAGTATAAAGGAATGTATCTACAAGGAAGTTGTTATAAAATTTTATTTATATACAATACATTTGTATAATCCAAATATGTGGTAGTTTAGTAAATGTTTATGGAATAGTTAAGGTTTGTTGTTTTATATCCTTTAATTTATAATTAAAAATTTAATATTATACTGTATTTTTCGTTTTACCTCCTATAAAATCTTTTATGTATAATGTAAATTAATGTCATCTTACTGATTTTTAAAGATCATTTTTACAATATCAGAAGGTATATATTGGTATATATACCTGTATGGTATATATAATAAAAATAATACAGAGGATATTTTAGGTCTTAAAGACTAATACTATGCCGATATCAGAAGTTTGGTTCTAATTAAAACACAGAGTCACCCATGACATCCCAAGCAACGGGTCGTCGGGCAGTCGTTATTGGGTACGAGGATCCGGCGATTCTATTGATTCGCGAACCTGAGTTAACACAAGACTGGATTCTGTCGTATCAGGGCAAAAGTTATGACTGCAGCGACGGATGAAGTTGTTTCAGTCTGGAAAAGAGGAGGGGAGGTTAGCGGTGACGCGGTGCTAACACACAACATGTCGATCAGCTCGCGAACAAGCGCGTTTTCAGAAGAACTTGATCTGAGTTGTTGTTTGTGGAATGATTTAGATATGAAGTGCTTTATTTCTGGACTGTCATTTTCCCTATGAATTTGATTATTTATGACAAACCATGGAGCGTTTAATATTCTCCTGAGGAGCTTCTTTTGGAAAATTTGAAGCCGTTTGACCTAGATAGGGCCGTATAGGAGTACGGGCCGAATTAACATCTTGTAAAATAAGCATTTGATGGAGATGGAAAGTCTGCTAGAAGGGCAGATCAGAGAATATAGCAGACTTGCTATCCCCAAACCTTTCTGGATAGCTTTCTGGATAGATTTGGAACCGCCAGTCGAAGTGAATACCTAGGTACGTAACGTTATCCAGCCATGGAATTATTAAGGTATCGAACTTAAGTTGCGAGACGCGCAGTGCGTAATGCTTCTTATGGAAAATGATGTCTTGGGTTTTCAGGGGGTTGATTTGCAACCTCCAGAATTTGAACCACTTGACCGCATGATCGAGCTACTTTTGTAAACGTATGAATTGTGACTTCGAACCTGGCGGCCGTGAAGAAAGCAGTGTCGTCAGTGGTGAAACGCGACGTCAGTGTGCTCTTTTCTCGGGAGATCTGAAATAAAGAGGTTAAATAAGGCTGGGGCCAGCGGGGAACCTTGAGGTACGCCAGCATCTATTTGTTTACGACTGGAAAGTGATTTCCTGATCTTGACCTGGAAAGATCTATCCGAGATATAGGACTTGATGAGAGCGGATAGGTCTTCTGGGCCTAACCGCACGCACTTTGCGATCAAACCGTCGTGTCAGACCTTGTTGAAGGCTTTGGTTACGTCCAGAAGGACTGCTCCAAGCTTTTTTTGCGTTGGTCAAGAGCCTGATGGATGTGTGCGGTGAGCGCGAAAGCCGAATTGTTCATCAGGAATAATGTTGTTTTCCTTTGTGAAAGAGTTGAGAGCGTAGAGTATTGCCCTCTCGGCAAGCTTCGAAATGGCGCTGAGAAGGCTGATAGGCCTGTAATCAGATGGATATTATTTTGCTCCATTCTTGGGGATAACCGCTATATGTGCGTGTTTGTAGGAAAAAGTGTTGTTCACTCAAGACAATATACAGGTGCAAACGTGTGTAGTTACTATGGTACATCCATAGAGTGAGTTATAAACTGCTATCCCATCCAGCATATTCGTCAGATTTGACTATCTAAGATTATTTTGGGGTTCCAATTTGAAGAAATGGTTGGATGGTAAGATATTTGGGTCGACTGTGTTGAGAAATGGAACGCTTTTTTGATGATAAATATATATTTTATTCGAAATGTCGCTAACGGATCTTCGTATGTATTTTTCCAAAGCTCTGAAGAATCTAGCCTCACGTTATCTTTATACTGTCAAGAACTACTTCCATTGCTCTACCATGCATGGCAACACACTATCGCAAATTTTCTAGTCGCTGCTAGTTGCTCGCCAGCTTCATCAACTATAGGCTATGATTCACGTTATTGTACACTCTGCAGTCTTTACTCTTTACTTTCACAACTTTCAGTAGTTCTTCACACCAAATTACCTCTTCTTCTGAAGTGTGTTTACTGTAAGATAATTCTAAATTCATACTATCTGACCTTGATTTCTCGTTATTACCTTAACAACATGAGAATGACCCAATAAAACAAGATTTGTTGTTGGAAAGTCGCTCCGATTTTTACCATCAAAATTTTTATTTTCACAAGAATCAAAAATAGTCTAGCAAGTCGTTGAAAAAGTCGACAAAATTTTAAAATATACATAAATCTTATTGTCATAATTCGATATCTCCGATTATAAAATTTTGCAGTTAGTAATAACACTGTATACATGTAAACTATCATTTCAATATAAATACTGTGTACATATTGGATATTATTAAAACCTTTAAATAGATTTTTTAATTTTAATTCATGGTTTGGTGTCTTCATCGTTATCAGCTTATTATGATTAGATAAAGAAACTGTAAAAAATAAATTGCCAAACAAAATGCATTCTCAACGCTATTACTATGTTATTACCTACTCATTTCAGAGAAGGGTGCTATTTGTCAGAAGGATGCTAACATTACTAAAACTATAATAGTCCAGTCATTTGCCCTATTCTGTAGATCGTTTTGCACATTTAACGTTTTAAATGACCGTAATATCATATAACTTTAAGTCGTATTAAACCATAAGTTGTCTTAACTTCAACTGTTTAATTAAACAGATTTATTTTAACTTTAATGTAAATAGTTGATTTGAAAACGAAATATATGATTTTTCATTTAGAGCACCACAAATTTTTATCTCGATGCTAATATTCTAGTAAAAAGATATTGCGTTTGATTGTAATATAAACTAAAACATATAATTACAATTTTAATTTTATGAAAAACTTGTAATGGGCAAATATAGAGTTGAGATTAGTTTCAACAAGCAATTCGATGTAATTATGTGAAAAGTGTTTAAAAAGATACATGGCGTACAAAATGTTGCTCAAAATTTTTGACCGATGATGCTCGCTATATTCGCTGATGCCTATGTTGAGACTTAGGTCATTCTTTGTGATTATGATTTATGAGAAAACTCCAAGATATGACGGATCATCTGCAATTTTAAACTTCAATGGCATCTATTTCGAACAAATACAGGATATTAGGAATTTAGGATCACTAATTCAGAAGAATCGGTCAAACGACAAGAGCTTTTGTTAAGGTGCGTGGAAGGGAAGAAATATCATAATCAATCTTATTTTGCCAATTATCATGCCATATAGTCCTTATCATAGTACATCTGTAAGTTTGAAGTATTTAAAATAGATGCTTAAACAAATTTTACATGTTTTTCTTGAAATCCTATTAAAAATGAAGTTCTTCTATGTTAATAAGATGCGACATTTAGTGTACAGTGACCTAATGAACCAATCCAGAGATCCAGATTGCGATGATCTGGACATGTGTATCGTATAATGAATCAATCCCGCAGTCATAGGCTAACTAAAGATTAATGCTTTTTCAGAATTCATTAAAAATCATCGTGGTCCAGAGATTCGGCTACTTTCGGGACTATTGGTATATTCGTCGGCGCAATCCATTGGCCGCAATATCCATTTCGCCATGAACTTGCTGCACAACTAAAGCCGATGACAAAAAGGATCATCTGCCTTCTGTGTGTCTTCAACTTAATGATTTTAGTATCCATACATACCGAATTTCGACAGCATCTTTGTCGGATCCATATTACAGATGTTAAACAATCTAATCTTTATTTTAAGAATTTGTAAGGCTTTGAAAGTTGCACAGGACGATAAAGAAAAAATATTGCTTAAAGAATTTCTCATTAAATAAAAAGTCAAGAAGCTTAATATACAACTGTATAAGGAGTAATTATCAAGGTAGTAATTTCCATAAAAGTATTGATGTGATTATTATCTTACGAATGAATTTTAGGTAGATTTTGGGTAGGAAAGAAGACTCAATATTGAAGCAAGTACAAGTAGCCTATATGTATCTCAGAATCTCTCTCATCATTCAATTTTGACAAAGTAATAGAGAATTATATATATAAGTAATGTTAATTAATCGTCCAGTTTATAAGCATTGCAAAAGTGTAGGAAAATATTGTATACCATTGATCTTGAAAAGGTAGGTATTTGGGAATGTATTGTATTTGTTACAGCTGTATGATTGCTTATATCGAAGAGTAATCTGCCAAAATATCAAAGAAGAGAAAAGCAGATCTAATAAGAAATAAAAGAAAATACTTGAGAGCTACTAAAAAAACACAAAATATCTCTCAAAATATTATCTTTGAATATCTAGGTACTTGAGTTTTTATTTCATTAAATATGGTGGTTGATTTCTAGTGGGCAAGCCCTTTTACCCCCATTAAATATATTAACCTTACCTTTATTTAGAAAAATGTTCTATTGCAACTTTTATATTGTAATTGATTAGTAAATAATTCGGGAAGTATAAAGGAATGTATCTACAAGGAAGTTGTTACAAAATTTTATTTATATACAATACATTTGTATTATCCAAATATGTGGTAGTTTAGTAAATTTTAATGGAATAGTTAATGTTCGTTGTTTATCCTTTAATTTATAATTAAAAATTTAATATTATGCTGTATTTTTCTTGTTACCTCCTATAAAATGTTTTATGTATAATATAAATTAATGTCATCTTACTGTTATTTAAAGGTCATTTTTGCTATATATATACCTGAATGGTATATATAATAAAAATAATACAGATCATATTTTACGTCTTGAAGACTAATACTATGCCGATATCAGAAGTTTGGTTATAATTAATACACAGAGTCACCCATGACATCCCAAGCAACACTGAGAATATTCAAATACTTCTAACGGTGGGGACGCACGCGCCAGTACATTCAATCTACCGGACTACGATGATTTTTAATGTATCCTCGCTTTTTCGAGGCTAGAACGGTTGCAATTGGTCGTCAATGGTAGCACGATTTGGTGAAGAATATTCGTATTGAAATAATTTGGCGTCGTCCTATGGTACTAACAGAATCATAGTTCTTGAGAAGCAGGTATACATTCTTCTTGAGCGTGGGCAATGGTATGATGAGGATTTAAGTATTTTGATATCAAAAGGACGACGCTAAAAACAACTATCGTTTGGTTTACATGTGTTAAAATGATAACGATCCCAAAAATACAGCCCAAGTATTTTAACAATATTTACACAAACGATAATGTACGCATTTTTATAGTAACCATCACAAATATTTTATATTTATAGATATATTTTAATTTATATATTTATTTATTTAGATGTTATTGCTAGTAATTGCCAAGTAACTTCCAATTTGTCTTTACAGTGACACAAAACTAGGTTCATAGGAAGAACCATTAGCTCTTATTTTGCTTGTAATAAAATAAAAGTTAGTAGAACATTTCAGTGTTTTTATCACCGAGAGTTTCATTATACAACTATCCAAGATCATACGGTTTGATTCTCTTTAGTTTGTGTCCCAGTTCAGTGTTATCCAAGATATATTGCGATACTTGAGATTTTCCCCAATATTAAATATCGTATCGTATCATCAGAAAATGCAGCTATATTAAAATTTTTAGTATGGTATGTTACAAATATAAAGTAAGTAAAGAACAGTTCCTGAGAAGGGTCCTGTGCTTTACTTACTCTATACACTGCTCCTAACAATGCTTTGCTGTATACCTACTTTTGTTATTTTCACTGTTGAGCAAGCTTCTTATTTATATCTAAACGTCTTGACTGAAATGTAGAAGTTTAAGGGTTCAACGTTTTGCTTAGGTGACATGGAGTTTATATGTGTTCCTTATGTCAGACTTTATCGAGTACATTCAGACAAAAATATCGCTGAGCAAACTTTTTCTCCACGTAGGCATTTTTAATAATGTCTCTGATTATGATAATGTACCTATTTATTATTTGTTCATAAAGTGAAGTCTAGATAATTTAAATTTTTATAAATCCAATTAAAAATTAGAAAAGTTAGTTCAAACTAAATTTAGCATATGATAATCAAATTAATTTTAAAAACGTCTCATGGTTTAATTTGCATGGTGTTCTTGACAAAACTTCATTCAATTCAATTATGGCCATTCATTAATATATTTATTTTAACCGTAATATTTTATGATTTATTTTATATCACAAAACTTGAAAGTTCTAAATTCCATAAAAGCGTAAAATAAAAAGAACAAAATTTCATTTCAAGATTATGTTCTTGAAAGTGTAAAGCAAATAAAACTAGGAAGCGTACAAAAAGAAACTATTTTCATTTAAAATGGAACAAAAACATAATACAGAGGGAATATTGAAATAATCAAGTGTATCATCATCGGTAAAAATTCTTTCTCCTTTAAACTTGTCGAGGAAGTTGCTTTGTCTGCGAGAAAAGGTCTCGACTGCAAAGGAAATAAAACCGTCTTAGTTCCGATATTAGAGGGCGAAATCCGAGAGGATAGAGGAAGCGAATTGTTCGTAGGGAATATTCCATTTTCTTGATATGAGTTTGAATTTTCTGAAGACTTTTAAAACACTTAAAACGTTTTAATTAATTCACTGTAGTTAAAAAAACGTAGCGGGTCTATTATATTTCGGAATTTTATTAAACTGGCGTTGCCCTCGAGAACTACTACTCTTATTCTAAATATCGTATCATTAGTATAGCCGTCCATTTTTAAAAATATAATATTTGAAACTATGTTTTTCATTTACAATTGAATTACTTAAAACATTGGTGCTGGTACCATATAAACAAGTTAAATTTTTTCTCCAATACTCTGTGTTTTAGTCTCCACCCCATATCAGTCTTCTTGCTATTACTTTGGGTATTGTCAATGTTCAATGATATTGTCAAATAATATATGAATATTTTGCTAGAATAAATTTTCTTCTATTGTACTATCCACTTCGTGACTTAAGTGATTTGATCGCCGTTTTCATTGAAATAAAGACACCATAAATGCTATATAACAAATATGACATAACCATCTGCCAACATAACCTCATATAGATAACATATTAGCTGTTGTAGCTTCTCTATGAAGGTATATTTTCAAGAGCCGATTATATTCCGTTTCTTTCAAATGCCTATCTTGCCAATCCTCGTGGATGGCTACGAGACTTGGACACTATGAATCAGCTTGAGGTCTTTGATATAATGAAGTGACTCATATAGGCTGCAACAATCAGTGTACAGTTAAAGAACACAGCCAGAAAAGCAGATTACAACAGTTTGGAGAGAAAAAGAAGAAGAGAGATTTCCTCACAGACCTCTATGGCAATATCGATAATTTTTGTGGAGGGCGCAGCGAACGGCTCCGAAAAAGAGACGGACCAAGATCATAGAAAGCGATTTGAAAAATAAGAGACTAATATTGTCTCTTGTCAAAACATTTAGACAAACAGTATAGTATTCGAAGTCCTGGGGCACCAAAACCAATCTATTGTTTGAGAATTAAACAGTCTTTTCGAGCTCTAGATGTTAACTGATGACGTACATGTTTTAGATTGAAGTTAATGTATTTAAATTACGTGATTATAAACAGTGTATATAGAAGTAGTAATGCAATAAACTAGTAATTATATATTAGGAAAGTTACGAGGGTTGGCTCGATTTAAAATTATACAAGGTTAAAATAAAATAATGGCTAATGTTACAAGCGTTTTATGAAATTATGTTATCAAATCTTGTATTGCCCTTAGATGTGTTTTAGATTTTTTTTAGATTTTTACAAATTCTCGATATTTGGGTTACAGATAAGGAAACGTGAATGATTTCAGTCATAAGTCTGTCAACTAAGTCAATTAAACTATCGTATTTTAGTGGATACTCTTAAATAATGCTGCAAAATGGTTAGTCTGTGATCATGTGCCCGATTCTTACATTCAGAAAACACACCACAATTTTTTCCGTTGATGCCCCCCTCGAGCCTAATAAAAATGACAAATACGTAGTACTCATGAATTTTGCAAGGTAATTAAAAGATTTTCTAGCTTGTCATTTAGCTCTTATCATTATTATTTATGACATTGTTTTCACGTATTTATTCTTGATCAATATCTATAGTTTTCTCATAAAGTTTATAACTGTATTAGTGATTGGTTTAATATTTTATGAAGGTATATCGCTGCTTCTGGAGAAGCTTTACAGATCCGTTGGAGTGCATCAGTCTCTGCTCAGTTCTTATTTATCTTTGACACATAATCGTTCTTACATTCTACATGCTTATCGTGTGTTTAATTTGGTCTTTTTCTTTCATTTTTATTTTCTACATCCCTTTGGTTTTGATCCATTTGATTTTCCCATTTGATTTTTTCCATATTCTTGTTTGTCTGTCTTATTTTTGTTCTTCCTGATATTCTCTATCCGTTTCTTCAATCATTCTCCTCTACTCCCCTCTAGCTCTTCTAATTTTCATCGTTCGGTAGATATGTAGTAAATTATTTTTGGATGCTTTTCCTTTCTGTGTCAGGCGTGTTGTGTATCGATATATTTTATAAGTATATTATGAATATTATAAGTTTTATATATAAGTATATCGAAATATTTTACAAAAAATATATCGATATATTGAAGAAAGAGTAAAAATAGTGAAATATTGGCCTAACTTTGGAAGTACCATAAAGTACCTAAGTACCATAATTCAATTTAAAATTAATTAGCAATTTTAAAAGTTTATTAAAAATTAAATTAAATTTAGTATTAATTATATATATATATATATACATATATATATATATATATATATATATATATATATATATATATATATATATATATATATATATATATATATCCATATTTTTATGCATCTACTACTCTCTGTCGATATTCCTAAAATATTATTCATTCCCCCTATTTCGTTGTTGTGAGTCCTTTTATATGTTTTCTTCTTTTATTTGATTATAAGTTAATCTTATCTATTTTTCTGTACATACTTAATAGGTTTTACAATATACTTAACGTAAGTTCCCTTTAAATTTTATCAATCATATTTATTTTGATAATGTTTCTGACGAAATATTATGTTTTGTATAGTTGTACTAAGTAAAAATAAAATATATTTTTTATATATATTTTAAAGTATCCTTTTACCAACTGTGGGTTTATCTGGACTGGACCTAAAGTTTAACGTGGGCTTCGAACCACGGTCCTCAGCATTAAGCCTACCGACTGGCGAGTGACCAACTTTAGAAATCATCCCAGAAGACATCCGGTCTTACCCAGCCTGGTTAATGGTGTGACTCGGATCATTTTCCTTGTCGGATTTTACACTCTTGCCTAGAACATTCACAAATTTTAAACAATCGCAACAGTGGGAGGACCGTCCCATCGCCTGTAACATTGCGCCACCAAGCCGGCTAAAATAAATTTAATAAATACTTGTATTTAAAGCTACTTTTAGTGGTAAGTATTAAATCAAAATATATTTGAGGAAACTGCACTCGCAGTTTATTTGAAATGTTTTCATATAGTATGTTCTCTGTCTGAGAACGAATATTTCTACTAAATCTCGCCTTTCGACAACTCTAACGCCAGCTTTACGATCATACTTTTTATGATGTCTGGAAAAAGTCTGGGCCGAAGCATTCTCATCCCACACTCGCTAAGAACAAATGGAAAATTACGACGTTTATTTCCAGTTACTCGGAAGGGAAAAAAGTCACAGATCGACAAGGAAGACGTTCGCTTTCAGAGGGTTGTAAAGCGTAAAACACGACCTTTGTATAAATTAATTTGCCGCAGGGTCATATCGAAGGTTCCAACTGACAAACGAGACCAAGCAACACGTTAAAACAAAGTTATATAAAAGTCTTTTATGGTGCGTTTCGGCCACCGAAGTTTTATTTTAATGAAGTTTTCGCTCTTGATGTCGATATTTCTGTCTTATTCGAGAAAAAGTTTGTATATTGCTAAAAGAAAAACAAATATTTTGGAACATATTAAGTTCGACAAATATAAGTGTTCAGACCGTACAAAAGCAGACAGATTCATTTGTACTACTAATTTAGTAATAATATATTTTTTACTAATACTCTACATATAAGTTAAATGTAATAAAATATTTTTAACAAAAAAATTGACGAGCAACAAATTAAATTTATTTTGTTCATAATTTAATTTTGTGTATATGTCATAAAATTATATTATTATTTTTGTATTGTTTGGGCTTGGAACCGACTTCAAATTGATCAGTAGTAGTAGTTAAACTAATATTGCAAATAGATTAATGAAGTTTTCGGTCTTGATGTCGATATTTCTGTCTTATTCGAGAAAAAGTTTGTATATTGCTAAAAGAAAAACAAATATTTTGGAACATATTAAGTTCGACAAATATAATTGTTCAGATCGTACAAAAACAGACATATTCATTTGTACTACTAATTTAGTAATACTATATTTTGTACTAATACTGCACATATAATTTAAATGTAATACAAATTTTTTATCAAAAAAATTGACGAGCAACAAATTAAATTTATTTTGTTCATAATTTAATTTTGTGTATCTATCTATAATATAAAAATGAATCGCAAAATGTGTTGGTAAGAGCATAACTCAACAACGCCTGGACCAATTTGGCCAAATCTTTTTTTAAAATGTTCGTTGAAGTTCAAGGATGGCTTTTACGGCGAGAAAAATTAGAATTATTGCTGGAAAAAAGCTAAAAATAGCCCTTTTCTTTTTCCCATACAAACGATTTGTAACTAAAACGTAGTCCATTTGAGCTTTATTGCTATGGTATAAAGTTCATATTAAATTACAAGCACTCACTGTTGTCTAAGCAATGTAGGTGTGTTCCTAACGTCAAAGATCATATCTATCAAAACAATGTGCGTGTGTGCGTTGGAGCACAGAATACATAGTTGGAGGAGTTTAATGTCGCGTTCCGAAACTCGCGTTTCTTTTGTATTAGTTTCGGCACGCGAGATAAAATGCATCAGTTTCCACGTCATTACATCAGTCAAACAAAAATCGCGTTACCAACAGTGTTTTATTATTTTTAATATCCAAATTTTAAATAAATAAAACAATTCGTACGGCTTAAAAGGATTTGACTTCAAGTCGTATCAAATTAAAAAAAAAAAGTTGTCTGTTACCTAATCTACTGAGTTTGCTTTTGTCAACTGATACACGAAACAAATTCGTATATCGTGTTTTGTGCAGAGTGTTTAGTTAGTTAGTGTTTGTTTAGTTCGTGATTAGTGAAAAAATAATTTATATTTGATATGCCTCCTATAAGACGAAGCAATTTAGGTAGAAGAACCAGAAATGCTATAAACCAAGCTAATTACCGATCTAATCGTACTGCACAAGAACGTGACGACGGAAATGAACGTGAAAGAATTCGGATATCACAAACGCGTGAAGCGCGAGCGCGACATTCAACTAATAATCGCGCAAGTTTGAATGGAGCTGCTTTCAGTTACGATGTGTCAATTGACTACAGTAACTACCAATGTGTTGTTATTGGTTCTATGAACTTGGTTTGCTTACACTGTAAGGCATTAAAATACAAAAACGAAGCCAATGGATTGTGTTGCGCAAATGGTAAAGTGAAATTGATACCATTGGATCCACCACCAGAACCATTGTACTCATTGGTTTCAGGAATAGGAACAGATTCTATACACTTTTTGACACATATCCAACAATATAACAATTGCTTTCAAACGACTTCATTTGGGGCAACAAATGTAGTTCGGGAAAATTTTATGCCAACTTTCAAGGTATGTATTATAGCAGTTACTCATAATTATTTTAGCGAACAAAATTTTCTGTCACCAAAGTTAAGATGTGTTACTAATCTTCAATTTCTTAATCATTACGAAATATACCACTTAGTCATCATATTATATGGTGATTCAGTTTCAGTGACACTTTTATTATATTTTATATTTGATAGATATTAGTTAAAACTAAATATATACTTTTTAAGATCAAATATTATTTAAGTTTGATCACTGACAATCCATTAATTTATATCACACCATAATATTTTTTTTTATTTACAGATACAAGGGCAAATATATCACAGAGCAGGTACACTGTTACCAGTGTCAGATAGCGACAACAAATTCCTGCAAATTTATTTTATGGGCAATTCACCACAAGAAATTGATCTGCGTTGTGCACATAACAATTTAGTAAAGAGGTCTATTGTAGAACAATTACAAACTTTATTTCATCAACACAATCAATTGATTATATTGTTTAAAACTGCCCTGGATCTGATGCCATCCGATAATCACAAAATTGTAATCAGAGCTGATAAAACACCTGCAGGTCAACATACAAGACGTTTTAATGCACCAACTATTGACGAAGTTGCTATCGTTGTAGTTGGAGAAAACTTGGAATCCCGTGATATTGTTTTACATCGTTGGAATGATCAATTACAACGTATAAAGGAAACACACCGCTCATATGATGCACTGCAATATCCCATTATATTTTACCAAGGTGAAGATGGCTACGATTTATCAATAAAAATGATAAATCCCATTACAGGTAACTAAAATATTAGTTTAGCTATGGCGATAATATCTCAGTCACTCTATTATGTATTTTAATTTTATATTTGAATGTTATTAAAACAAAATCTATTTACAGATTCTGAAACCAACAAAAAAGTCAGTTCAATGAACTATTATTCATACCGCCTAATGATTCGGGAAAATGAAGATAATCACATATTGAAATGTCGGCGATTATATCACAAATATGTTGTTGACATGTATGTTAAAATTGAAACGGAGAGATTAACATTCATCAGGTTGAATCAAACCAAACTCCGATCTGAAGAGTATATTCACCTTCGAGGTGCGATTAATACTGATGGAAATGCACAGAATGTCGGTCGGATGACTATTCTTCCAGCAACATACATCGGAAGCCCTCGGCATATGCACGAATATGCTCAAGATGCCATGTCGTATGTTCGTCATTATGGTACAGCAGATTTGTTCATCACATTTACATGCAATCCGCAATGGATAGAAATTAAGCAGAAGTTATTCCCTGGGCAATCACCCATTGATCGTCATGATATTACAGCCAGAGTCTTTAGACAAAAGTTGAAATCTTTAATGAATTTCATCGTAAAACATAATGTGTTTGGTGAGACACGCTGCTGGATGTATTCTGTGGAGTGGCAGAAACGAGGATTGCCACATGCACACATTTTGATTTGGTTGGTTGAAAAGATAAGGCCAAATGAAGTTGATGCAGTGATATCAGCTGAAATCCCTAATGTACAAGTAGATCCTGGATTGCATGAGGTAGTTATCAAAAACATGATACATGGTCCCTGTGGAACTCTTAATCAAAATTCACCGTGTATGATGGATGGTAAATGTTCAAAACGATATCCACGGACATTAATATCGGAAACAATTACTGGTAATGACGGTTGTCCATTGTATCGTCGCAGATCGACAGCAGACAATGGAAAATCAACAATTGTCAAATTAAATCAACAAGATATTGAAATAGATAATCGTTGGATTGTTCCATATTCACCCATTTTATCAAAGACATTCAAAGCACACATCAACGTTGAATCTTGCCATTCAGTGAAATCGATTAAATACATTTGCAAATATGTAACCAAAGGGAGTGATATGGCTGTGATTGGAATTGGTGCAGAGAATTCTAATGATGAAGTTTCCCAATATCAAATGGGCCGCTATGTCAGTAGTAATGAAGCAGTTTGGCGAATATTTTCTTTTCCTATTCATGAGAGACACCCTTCTGTTGTTCACTTAGCTGTGCATTTAGAAAATTGACAAAGAGTGTATTTTACAGCACAGAACGCAGTACAAAGAGCTGCTCAGCCACCATCTACTACATTAACCAGTTTTTTTGAGACATGCCAAAACGATGATTTCGCACAAACATTGCTATATTCTGAAATGCCAAAATATTATACCTGGAATCAATCCTCAAGGAGATTTATACGACGGAAACAAGGAAAACCAGTTCCAGGATATACAGATGTATATTCCACCGATGCGATTGGCCGGATTTATTCAGTACATCCAAGCAATGATGAATGTTTTTATTTACGACTGCTATTAGTCAATGTACGTGGCCCAACATTATTCCAACAGTTACGAACTGTTGATGGTGAATTGTGTGGATCCTACAGAGAAGCCTGTCAACGTTTGCAATTGCTTGAAAATGACGCTCATTGGGATCAAACTTTCAATGATGCTGTAATATCATCACACGCTCATCAAATACGAACATTGTTTTCTATAATCATATCTACATGCTTCCCATCAAACCCAATTGATTTGTGGATCAAGTACAAAGATTATATGTGTGATGATATTTTGTATCAAATACGGAATAGAATGGGAAATCCAAATATACAAATCAGTGAAGAAATTTACAATGAAGCATTGATTTCAATTGAGGACATGTGCTTGATAATGTCAAACAAACTATTAATTCAATTAGGCCTGACCGCGCCCAATCGTCCAATGCATGACGCTTTTAACCAAGAGTTGCATCGAGAAAGACTGTATGATCTCAACGCTTTGAAAGAATTAATTCAAACAAATCTTCCACTGTTAAATGAACAACAGAAGTATGTATTTGAAACTCTTATGAAAGTAACAAATGATGAAACTGGAGGGATTTACTTCTTAGATGCACCTGGTGGTACAGGAAAAACTTTTTTGATTTCATTAATATTAGCAACAATTCGCTCACAAAATAAAATTGCACTTGCACTCGCTTCGTCGGGAATCGCAGCAACTTTGCTTGAAGGTGGTCGAACAGCCCATTCAGCACTAAAATTGCCATTAAATATGCAAAGCAATGAAACTCCAACCTGCAACGTTTCGAAGAACTCTGCAATGGCAAAGGTTTTGCAGCAATGTAAATTGATTGTTTGGGATGAATGCACGATGGCACATAAAAATCTTTGGAGGCTTTAGACAGAACCTTAAAAGATCTACGTAGCAATAATAACCGATTTGGTGGTGCAATAATTTTATTAGCAGGAGATTTTCGTCAAACATTGCCAGTGATTCCACGATCAACGCCAGCTGATGAACTCAATGCATGTCTAAAGTGCTCCAATTTGTAGAAACATGTCAAAGTACTTCATTTAAGCAAGAATATGCGAGTTGCAAAATGACCAATCTGGAAACATATTCTCTAAACAACTCATTGACATTGGTAATGGCAAATTTCCTATAGACATGTTGACTGGCTGCATTAACTTTCCTCAAAGTTTTTGTCAGTTAACTCGATCAAAAAATGAACTTATTCAGAAGGTGTTTCCAGATGTTTCTCAAAATTACAGAAACCATGATTGGTTGAGCGAACGAGCTATACTGGCTGCAAAAAACATAGATGTAAATGAATTAAATTTCAAAATTCAAGAACAAATTACAGGCGAATTGAGGATATGTAAATCAGTTGATTCGGCTACTAATCAAGATGATGTAGTCAACTATCCACCGGAATTTTTTTCAAACTCGCTGGATTTGCGGATTGCCACCTCACAATCTTCAATTAAAGGTTGGATCGGTGGTTATAATGTTGCGAAATATCAACCAACCGCGTCTTAGCAACGGTACACGGTTAGCGATAAAAAAATTACTAAACAATGTGATAGAAGCAACTATACTCAAAGGAAAGTATAAAGGAGAAGATGTTCTCATACCGCGCATCCCAATGATTCCGACTGATGTGCCATTTGAGTTTAAACGACTACAGTTTCCAGTGCGGCTTGCTTTTGCTATGACTATAAACAAGTCCCAGGGGCAATCATTAAGTGTTTGTGGTATTAATCTAGAAAACCCATGTTTCTCACATGGTCAATTGTATGTTGCCTGTTCCCGTGTTGGAAAACCATCAGATTTGTTTATCTATGAGCCAGGTAATCAAACAAAAAACATCGTATACCACAAAGCAATATAATGATAATAATAATAATAATTATGATTCACATGATTAACAATAAAGCGATTACTTACTTTTCAATCCTTATATATGTTTTATTTAATTATTTTTTATTCACAACGCCCTATCACCAGGGTGATGGTTCTGTTCAGGAGAATTTTTTAAAATACGTATGCACAAAAACTGCCACATTACAAATCTTTTTGACAGGACGAAGTCTGTCGGGTCAGCTAGTATTATTATAATTTCAGGATACTAATTCACTTCTACGTCGTAGTACTGCATTCACATCAATAATTTCTCTCAATTGTTTGACCAAAGTCATTCTGGTCAACTCAATTCTTATCGATAATGATGAGGTGTGGAACAAGACTATATTAATCGGTTTAAAAGCTCCTATGAAAATTATTTTTATCCTGATAAGGAAGGTTCTGATACGTTTTGAATCAAAATGTTTCACTCAAATTATCGTTCACAGTTCTGAATGAAATTTCTAGGACTCCTACTATAAAATTAATGTCGAATTGTGGATGACCACATATCAATTAAAAAATAAAAGACGAGTTTAATAACATCAATTCTTATCGAAGGTAAAAGCAATCGGCGATATATTTTAATCTATGAGTGTAATCTATTGCTGAAAATGCGAAATATCACAATCAATCGCTAAAATGTTAAATTAGATGGTTTAAAGTAACAGTTGTCCCTTTAGACCAACTGTTAATCAATATCACAAAAGGTCTAAATTCGACGGTAATGACATTTCATAAATTTTCATTTAGTATTATTGAGTTATTGAGCGTTTACAGATGTTGATCATGGCGGAATTGCATTCTTCAAATTTGCATTTTGGACATGCTTTGCTTTTGTTGTTTCATTTCAAAAAATCTTTTATCGAAAGTGATCAAATACTTTTAGAAAATTATGGTAATACTGGTTTTGGGGCTCAACGATTTTGAAAAATAGTCTAGAGAACAGGAAAAGCCCGAAGCTAATTAGAAGACTTACAGGAAGAAAACTTACTTCAAAATGTCAAAAAACTTTCAGAGAGCTTAGTAGTTGGTGATCCAACACTCTCGAAATATCTACATGCGACGAATAATATAATATAACAATTCCAAGCTTACAAATACGTAGGTTAGTCCATGAGAGCCATCATTCACATTGGCACCAAATTATTAATTAAAGTAATGTTCATGGCCATAAAGTATTCTGTCCATATGGTGAGATCGGCAAGATGTAGTGTCTTACGAGGTTTTATAACCGAGTGAAACTCTTACTGAAAATATTTAATGATGTCAGTTAATTAAATGATATATTGCTGTAAACAAGACCAGCAATAGCGAGTAACATACGTATAGTCTATCCAAAGTTATTTTGTACATACGTCATCAAGATGTTTAATGCATTGCCTGCCGCAATTTATAAATTCGGTTTAGATTCAGACAATATTTCATTTCTCATTTTATTCTAATAAAAAACAGATGCAGTGCTGTCTGATAAGTTCCAACCTGTAACCTGCCAAGCCTGCCAAGTCGCGCGGTTGTCAAACGTATGCAAAATCCATAAAAAAAATACTGATAAGAGGTTATAAACCGGCAAACGCTATTTTAATGCTTTGCTTGTTTTGATAAATTCGTTGATTCAAATCGCTGCTTATTATTACTCTGATTGAAAATTCCAAAGCCAGATAGAACATATTGCGTCTCTAATCAGTTATTTTGAACACGAACGAGATAATCGAGGCCCCCTCTTGCCACTAATATTCGTTAGAGAGGTAAGCATTTTTACTGTTAAATATTAACATAATTTAATAAAATTATTTCAAAGGAAACTGTTAGTCTGAAAAGTATAGTAGAGGTCAAGAGGAACTTCCGGACATTGCTTTTAAGAGAATAAAATTTTCAAAATTATATAATATAATGAATGAAGACTTTTTATTATTATTTCAATATATGTATTTAGATGAGACATGGTTATTTCAGAATGGGACCAATATATCCAACGGTCACTCATGGTAATGATGTTAATAGGAATAGTATTATGACAATAAAAGTTGATGGAAAAAGGTAAATGTTGGAATAACAATTGATTAGGTTTAATAATAATTCTGATAATGAAATTGCAAATTAACAGGTTACTTATTCATTTGAATGAAACTTTCTGAATATGATATGATCAAAGCTGCCAATTTATAAAACAGAGTGATGAGAATAGAAAAAAGTAAAGGTGAGTATATAATTAGTATATGATAAATATAAGAAATCTTATTGTAGAGTGTAAAAGATTTATGTACACAATGTGTGAAATTGTTCAGAACATACATGAGAATTTGGTTAAAATGTGCCAGAAGAGAAAGAATAGTAACGTAAAGCAGAATGCAGTGATTAAATTTAGTTTTATCAAGAATGTTATATACAGGCATATATACAGGCATTGAAAAACAAACGAAGGAGAAATACAGTAATATCAGAATGTCTTTAAAAGGAAATACTGTTCCAAAAGGCACAAGAACTAAGCGTAAAATGTAAATATGCTTTCTAATGAAAGTAAAATATATTACTTGGATATACAATTGCGAATTAGGTGGATTAGGCCTCCAGGGGATACAACTACAAACTCGGCTAGAACTTTAACTCATAGGCGGTATGGAAAAGAGTTCAATGTAAACATCATTAAATACAACCCTAACCTACAAACTAATTTAACTGTGTGCTTAATTATAATTTTAAGTCCTTTGATATGCGTTAGATTTACTATAATTTTAAAATAAATTATAGTTGATAACAGTATTTTTGTTCAATTTGTTTTATTTAGATTAGAATTTTGTTGTATGTCAAAGCCAAGCTGAATTAAAGCTCTCAGTTGTTATGGCAATATTGCGACGTTTTGACGTCACAAATTCAAATGACGTATATACAAAATAACTTTGGATAGTCAGTAACTTTGGAAGTCATTCCGTAGCATGACAATACTTGCCCATACGTTGCAAGAATTGTGAAGAATACATTATGGCAGCTCGAATGAAAAGTCCTGCCGCGTTCCGTGTACTCACCAGACATAACGTCTTATGATTACCATTTGCTCAGATCGATGCAGCTTGGTTTGGCTGGCATGCGGTTTCGAGATAATGAAGAATTGTGAAAATCGATAGGTTATTGGATCGAACCAGCATCGTTCTTTCGACTAGGTGGTGTCATAATGTCAGAAAAATAAGAAAGTATCATAAGGAATGATGTAAAATATTTCCTTTAATACATGTCATACCAACTGTTTTTAATAAATGCCTTTTTTAAGTGAAAAATGATGAGATTGATCGATAAATCACGGTATAAACTGAGTTAGCACACGTATAAGATATCTAAACTTCTAATAGGTTTGTATAAATAATTTCACGTTTCGTAAAACACAGGGACGGTACCAAAACTCCTACTAATGAATTCCTTTTTAGCTAGCCCTAGCTTTAGAAGTAGTTACTCTCAATTAAAATTATAAAATGCAGCGTCGAGTGTGTTGTTGACACGGAGATTCGCGGCGAGTTAAATTAAGTATTAATTTACAAATAACCGCATCATTACACTCCGCTTATGGTTAGATATTAGCGGGTAGATTTTGATATATTAAGCTTACATAACATAATTAACATTATTACATAATTTTTTATAAATTACATAATTAAATAGCACGCCTAAACGATAGAACCTTAATACATTCAGAAAATGATTGTTCAATAATTAACTAATTTTGTAACTATGGACATTTTTGGATAACTGTTATCAACAAACTTAACACTCGTATATGGATATTGGCTGTATATTTTTGTCTCTTTAAAAGAGAGCATTACAGAGTAATGATAAGAGATTTATTTAATTCTAAATTATGCGATAATGGGCGCGAACAACATTTGGTTTCAGATGGACAGTTCTCTATTCTCTAACATTGATTAATGTAACGAACAATTTGAGGACAAGCAATTTGATCTCGGTAGGTTTTATGATATGGCGGATTGATACTATTAACAGGCAAATTGAAAAGTCCCCGGCCTACCATGGTAAAACATTTTTTTTGACAAAATTATTTTCTTTTACTCAACATAATTCCCGTCAAGCGTGATAGACTGATTATAGAGACCCTCCAACTTTTCGATACCATTTTTGGAATACGATCCGTCCTTTGATTCAATATAGGCTTCAGTTTCGGCGATCACCTCTTCATTCGACGAACATTTCTTCGCAGCGAGCATTCTTTTGAGATCTGAGAACAGGAAATAGTGCCTGGGGGCCCGATCTGGAAAACATGATGGATAAGGAAGCGATTCGAGTCCAATCCATGGATTTTCGCCATCGTCTTCACTGACTTGTGACACGGTGTATTTTCTTGGTGAAACAACATTTTCTTTCCCTTCAAATGATGCGGCTATTTTTCGGCGATTTCGTCCTTCAAACCTTCCAATAACACTATGTAATAGTCACTGTTGATGGTCCTTCCTTTTTCAAGGTTGTTGATGAAAATTATTCCATGCGCATCTCAAATACAGACGCCATAAGCTTGCCAGCCGACTGTTGCGTTTTCCCACTCTTTGGAGCGGTTTCATCATGTGCAGTCCACTCGGATGACTGTCGATTGGACTTTGGAGTGAAATGATGGAGCCATGTTTCATTCTTTGTCACACATCGTCGCAAAAACTCGGGTTTATTACGCTTGATCATCTTCAAGTACTGCTCCGAATTATCAACTTGTGGGTGTTTTTTGTCGAAAGTGAGCTCGCGCGGTACCCACTTTGCAGAGAGCTTTCTCATACCCAAATATTCGTGAATGCTATGATGTACTCGTTCAGTTGATATCTTTAGAGTGTCCGCTACTTCATTCAATTACAATTTATGATCATTCAAAATCATTTTGTGGATTTTTTTAATGTTTTCGTTCGTAACAACATTTTTAGGTCGTCCACTGCGTTCACCGTCTTCGGTGCTCTTCACCACGTTTAAACTTAGCATACCAATCCTTGATGGTTGATTTTCCTGGGTCAGTGTTCGGAAACTCGGCATCAAGGCAAATTTTTGCTTCAACTGTATATTTTCCCTTCAAAAAGCAATATTTTATCAACACGCGAAATTCCTTTACATCCATTTTTTTCACAATGACAAAAGTTGCTTCATTCAACATACTATAATTAACAAACATGTGATCCGACAGCTGTCAAATTTATACAAGCATCGTTTGAGCATTAGTGCCAATTAGAAATCGTATGGATTTAAATCTAAATATTGGATCCATATTACCATTTGAAGCCGCGATGCATATTTAAATGATGTTATATTGTATACAAAATGACCTTTTAAATAGAAATTTATTTAATTGTTAGCTTATCATGTTTTAATATAGATGCTCATTTACGAAAAAGTTTCCAGTTCTAAATTCATTCCAAAACTATCAGGAAAGATTTAATAAAGTTATAACTACATCATTTGAGGGTACATTTGAACAGCTGAGATCGGTTTATGCAAGTATTTGAATTGGTAATATTTTAATAAAATATTTAAGGGATAATTTAAGCGTACCCTACATTTCGAAATTTACATTACTATGCTAATTTATTGCTGAAACCCATTTAGATGTTGTTGGCACGTTAAAATTTAAATGATATAATATTAAATAAGGTAATTAAAAATTGATACGTTGAGGTCAAAGTATGATCTTACTTCTAAAAGTTATAATTTAGTTTTATTTATATAATACATAAGTATATCATAAATAGCATATCTTACTTTAGATATGTTTAATAAAATCTTAATTTATAAATTAATTTATTACTACTGTTCTGTTATACTTGCAATACACAAGCAAGGTCTGTGCAGAATTAATACATCAGTATGTATTTCCCGAATTTATATAAAACTAGTTCACATAAGCTAAGGTTAAGAGTATACTTATACTCTAAACAAGTTCGTGGATATATGGATATATGGTTGGATTCGCTTCAATCGTCTGATTTCCTGCGTGATATCCAGTGGCTGTATTACTTTCACGCTGTTGTGATTTAGTAACCTTACATCATGTTTTAGGGCAAAATTTTGGCTTACTTCGTATATCCATTTGATCGAGATCATCGTGCATCTCATCATTCGTTACGCTATGTTATAAATATTGATAATTAGTTAATTAGCTAGAAGAAGTTAGTTGCTATGAGTCCAAATAGGCTTTATTATTGCTTGATAAGCCAATATCTTTGATTTTAGGTCAAGTTGAGAGTATTTTCCGATTAATCAGTAGAGTTGATTGACTTTGAGTCTAATCCGCTCTGTTTTTAGTTTATTATTATGTTTCAAATTTAATCTACCATCAAGATATATAGCTAATTCTGCTTGAGGATTCGGGAATCTGTCAAGTGTTAAATAGGTTTTTGTCATTTCGTCGCAACGCAAAATTAATACGGAAATATTTATGGCCATTACGCTGTATTTTTTAGTCCATTTGTAGAACTTGTTGACACCCACTTGTATTTTTTCTATAGCCCTAGACGGAGATACATCTTTTGCCACTGTTCTGTATTGTTTGTGTACTGTTTCTGTTGTTGTTGGGAACTCAGCAGTATGGAGCAGATATAGAAGTGATAACAAGACGCTTCCCATGTTATAAACACAAAATAAAATGTAGTGGAACTATGGATAAAAACTCCCTTCTATCTTATAGTCCTAAGCTTGAAAAATAGATAAATGCCAGATTATATTTATAAAGTTATGAATTTAATTTCTGTTTTAAATTATACATTAATTAATGAATTTTGGAGAAAACATGTATATACTTGTTTATTTTGTGACTTCAATAACTGTTCTGAAAACAATACTGTAAGTTTTGTCTTTTGTTCTATTTCATGTTTTTCAGCTCTCTAATAAAATTAAACATCTCTATTAAAAAAGGATATTTACAACAGATCCCTTATGTCGGTATCTAAGATTCAGCTCATTTTTGGACGTATTCATAAAAATAGTTAAATCATGGAGTGTTGATTAGAATAGGTCTCAATTAGAAGACCAATTGTTTGAAATATACGTGCGGAAATGTAAAAAAAACGAATTTTCTAGTGTTTGCTTGTGTAATGTCATTATATATTAGCTCAAATATATCAATTTCAGTTTCAGTTTCTCCATCAAAATTTTTTAGTTGATTGGGGTATATTGCATATTCCATGGGGTATATTTAACGTAAGTTTCCTGCAACTTTTGAGAAAAAAGATCGACAGTATATATAGTAATAATGATATCATAATTACAGTGTTTAGAGTTAGTATAGAAATAGTTACAATTTTAAATTTATCAAATAACAGCCTTAGCATTTGCTACTGTAATAATATCTAGGTCTTCGCTTCTGAAAAGGTACAAGAATACTGGTACAAATACGGCACCATTGAACGTAAAACCGAGGAAAATATATTTCAGACTGCATTGTTAGCGTTTTTCCATTTACTCCCTTTCATATTGTTCAATTTCACCTCCAATCCAAATTACATTTGAACTTTCGTTATTATGAAATCATTTCTAGAATAAACTGATAATAAGACAAGGGGGTCTAAGGTTTGTACTAAATATAAAATATAGCATTTTTAATTACATTTTGTTATTGAATGGTAACATTTTCAGCAAATTGTATCAGAGAGTCAGAATTTACTCTTTTGTGTACGGTATATATGATTGTAGGTTTCTTGGTATATATCTTTGATTCAATTATTAGATAAGCTAGGGGGTCAAAAATGATCATCGAAATAAGAAAGCACCTTGTAGACAAATGCTTCATAGAGTAATTAGATATTCTATTTCTCCACATTAATATTATAGCACCTAGGTACAAGATCACATATCATATGGGGGTTCTATGGACTCCAAACGCGATAATTAGCGAAATCATCAAGGCTAAAATAAGCTTATTTGCGATAATAAGATTTATTTGCGTCCTAATTTCTCGATTTACATACTTGATAAGCATGTTTACAAATTATTTAACATTTTTGCCGCAACAATGTGTGATACAGTGCCCTGTTTTGGTTATTTTCTTGTCCTGTGTGTCATTTTTTATTATAACTTTTAACCATTGTTTTATTATTTATATATAATAAAGAGAACTACATAATAAGAACTCATATTTATGCTCGTTAGTGTCTAGTCTTGGTAAATTTTAATTGTTATTTTCATTGGAAACTGGAAATTGTTGAACACTTAACTTTTGCATCACTAATTATAGTAACTAATTGTTTATATGGTAATAAAGCACCATCCTAAGGCAGAATTCCAGGAAAATTGCTCAAAATCGGTTATTGTATTAGAAAAACCGTTGTTGTTTGTGCACTTGGAGAGCAAGATCTTCGTATGTTATACAGTAATGGTTATCCTTGGATATTAGTATAAACAAGAGATTGCATGATTATTTGGCAGTAAGCAAGAATTGTTCTGGCTGGCTCTGGCATAGTCTGAGGAATGTTCATAAAATCGATTACTCTTAATGCATAAAAATCGACACTGTTAACAAGAAAATGTTTTAAAAAATTTACGAGATCCGGGCATCAAAAGATGTGTGTAACATCTAAGAAGGTGAAAAATCATGATACAAAATAAAATCCGAGTGAATGGATCTTCCACGGCAAGCCAGACGCACAAACTATATTTGGTTGCCTGTTTATTCAGCATTATCGGTTATCGAAATGCTGGGTGATCAACGTAGGATGGCCAATGATGGCCTGAACAGGCCATTTGTTAGCACAAGCGTCGGCTCATGCAATTTTTTCGAATGACATTTTTGACCGACTTAAATATCGAATTGATGGATGATTTTGGTATCCCATAACTTATTATTTATTTATTTATTATTATTTTCGCATATTATTAATAAAATACATAGTCAACAATTTTGATGCTCAAACAAACGGTTAATGGTTATGGAGTTACTAAGTAGTTACTAAGTTTTGGAGTTACTAATTAGGGTGGAAAAAGTGCCATGAGATTTGGTTACAACGCATAGAAATAGTGCATGGGTTTTTGGAGAAAATATTTTGGAAAACTAGACTAGAAATTTGTTATGTATATAACAACTCTCGTAATAATTAATTCAAATGGCTGTCCGAAACCATAGTGATGATTATATTCATGGTATTTATTTAACTATTATTTTATTTAATATCTAGTTTACATTATTAGCTACACTAAAATCACTACGTCTTTGTATCCTCTTAATCATTAAAGTCATTGTGTAATGACTAAAATTTTCTAAAATATAATGGACAATATTCCTTGTGACAATTACAAAAAAAAACAGGCACTGTATTTCTTTACGATTCAATATTCTGGAAAAATAAATAACTCAAGCTAAAGTAGCTGTATTTTAAGAGATTTCTTTCGATATTTAATTGCCTTATATTATTTAATCATTAAGGCTTATCCATTTAAGGATTTTTCAAGACAAATGGATTCGAAAAACAAATTAGTGATTATAAATATTTATTTTTTGGATAAGTAAAATGTTTTGTTTTGAAGTTAAACCTAGAGCTCTCTTTTAGTAAAAAAGACGGCCTTGTTTTGATTGTTCTTCTGTAATTATAAAATGGCCATGTTAATGTATTTAAGACGTTATATTTAATTTATACAAAATTAAAAAGCACCAAATAACGTGTTTTAATTATAGTTATGCCTTTTATTTTTCTTTTGGATTTTCTTTATTTATTACGATTAGTTATCCAATTAGGTATTATATTGTTTTGGAAAAACTCTTGCATGTTTTCTTCCTCACATATTATGTAACCAAACCAAACAGTTATGTTAATATATATTTGTTTTGTTGGTAATATAATTTTGTGTGTGTTACAAAATTATATTAAGGTTTTTGAATAAGATTTTTGTTTATTTTTATTTAGTTATTACAACGATTATTATGTACATATATTATAATAAAACGTTTTCCTTGTATTAAAAATCTAAGTTTGACTATTTTTTACTTTTTAGTGAGTTTCATATTTATTCGGTTATTATTATAAGTCGGTTACATTTTTGTTAACAATATTTTATTTTTTTCCTTGTAGTGTTAGACAATTACTCAATAAATTACGCAGTTATTTCATTAAATGTTACAATGGGTAGGCCCAGTATACGACGACAAATAGGAATAAAGGAATAATTGAAAATATGGAACGCTACGTAGCCTAGGTGATTTGACAAATGCTCTAACGAAGTTTCGTTCTAGTAAGAACAACAACAAAAAGTCGTTCTCCCCGCTAGGAATTGAACCCACGAACTCCGGATGTGATACTAATGCTCTAATCACTACACCATAGAAGCAGTGTTGCCTACAATATTTCTAGGGCTTATCATATGATATGCTCAATGCTTAAAAAGCAAACTGATTGGCTTTTGCATTGAACGACATCCGTCTTCGTCTTCCGTCACATCGGTTCAGCAAAAACTTTAAACCCAAATATCTGATTATTATAGATGAAAAATATGTGAAAATTTTGAAATTTGAGGTTTTCCCTCGAATTCTCCAGATTCCGCCGTTAGATCCCGTCTTCATTCCAGTATAACCTCCCTAGTTCACTCTTTCGAATAAAAAAATATTGTTGAAAATCGGTCCATAACCGAAGGAGAAATGGGCGAACATACATTAAAAAATATATACAATCGAACATACAACTTTCTCCTTTATTGCTGTTTGAAAAAGAGCTGGTAACATTTATATTACCGAATATAGTGCTATTATTGATGAACATTAATCGCTGAATTGAAAAATCCCCGGCCTACCATAGTAAAATACATTTTTTTGGCAAAATTAGTTTTTTTATTCAACATAATTCCCTTTAAGGGTGATACACTGATTACAGCGACCCTCCAACTTTTCGATACAATTTTTGTAGTACGATTTGTCCTTTGCTTCAAAATAGGCTTCAGTTTCGTCAATCACCTCTTCATTCAACGAAAATTTCTTCCCAGCGAGCATTCTTTTGAGATATGAGAACAAGAAATAGTCGCTCGGGGCCAGATCTGAAGAATACTGTAGATGAGGAAGTAATTCGAAGCCCAAGTCATGGATTTTTGGCACGCTCCATCGTCTTGGTGAAGTAGCACTTTCTTTTTCTACAAATATTGCCATTTTTCAGTTATTTCGTCCTTCAAACCGTCCAGTAACGCTATGTAATAGTCGCTGTTGATGGTCCTTATTTTTTCAAGGTGGTCAAAGAAAATTAAATCAGGCGCATCCCAAAATACAGACTCCACAACCTTGCCAGCTGACTGTTGCGTTTTCCCATGCTTTGGAGCTGGTTCATCGTATGCAGTCCACTCGGGTGACTGTCGATTGAACTTTGGAGTGAAATGATGGGCCATGTTTCATCCATTGTAACATATCGACGCAAAACTCGGGTTGATTACGATTGATGATCTTCAAATACTGCTCCGAATCATCAACTCGTCGTTGTGTTTAATCAAAAGTGAGCTCGCGCGGCACCCATTTTGCATAGAGCTCTCTATTACCCAAATATTCGTGAAATATATGATGTACACGTTTATTTGATATCTCTAGAGTATCTGCTATTTCATTCAATTTCAAATTACGGTCACTCGAAATCATTTTGTGGATTTTTTTAATGTTTTCGTCAGTAACAACCTCTTTTGGCCGTCCAGTGTGTTCATCGTCTTCGGTGCTCATTTCACCACGTCCAAACTTCGGATACCAATCCTTGATGGTTGATTTTTCTGAAGCACTATCAGAACACTCAGAATCAAGTCAAGTTTTTGCCTCAACTGTATTTTTTCCCTTTAAAAAACAATATATTTCACAATAACAAAAGTTGCTTCACTCAAAATGTTATAATTCACAAACTAATAATCCGACAGCTCTCAAATTTATACACACATTTTTTGAGGGTTAGGACTAACTAAAAAAATATATGTATTTAATTATATCTGTCTTTAAAAACGTTTCGCATTATTGGATTTGCTTGAAAAGCAGCATAGACATCCCCTTGGCGAGCATTGTCTCAAACATCAAATGGACATGATAAATCATTTCACGCTAAATATAACGGACATTAAAATATCATAAGACTCCTGAACAAGTTTAATAACTTTAGGGGTATAGCTCTAAATGACCTACATGAGAATTGGGCTCACAGCAATCGACAAAATGCGGTAGCACTTGCTGATCAATCTAGAAAAAACATTACCTTGTCGTACAGGTATCTCAAAGGTGTGCCGTTACCTATTGTTTCAGTTTTATACTTGTGGTCTTTGACGCCCTGTACTTTTTGTTATTCTTATAAATTCCTGATCCATTATATTCGAATTTAGAATTGAGAATATCTTTACCAGAAACGGAACTCGTTATCTTATTAAATGAGAATTTACTTTCTATTTCAATATCATCTTTTACATATTAAAATCTTTATGCGAGTTAAACTTCATAGTTTCTTGTTGAATTTTATTGTCGTGAAATGACTCTATATGATTAACAAGTTGTGATTTTGATGAGCTACACTCACATAAAGGAGAATGAGTCATATTTACTTTTTATTAAACTCTTACTTTGGCAAGATCAATTATGCCTAAAATATAATTAATTTGGCATAGAATTGAATCAAATTTGCAATATTGAATATATACGCACCTAGATGGCGTTTCATCATACGTCTCTTCACATTAGAACTTTGTAAAAGTTTTTTTGACTATATTTACAAATCAATGTTTTATCCATTACAACCTACTATTTATAACCGAAATATGAACATTATATGAATAGATAAACTATAAACTATAAACAATAAATGTTTTAACATTTTTATTATTACTTAGAAAACAATATAATACTTAAGCTAACTTGATGTAAAATTACTTAAATAAAATTATATCATCGCTTGTAAATGGCAACGTAGCAAAATTAGGCGAAAACTGCCGAAGCTTACCGAATACCGACTGGGATAATACAAAATTATCTACTACATATTACTACTAGTAACATTAATTTTTAAACAATAAAAATGTAATAACAAATAACATAAGCTACTAATTAAATCATCAAATTGTATTTGAAAATATCACCTACCCTATATCATTTTTATGCTATTAATCGTTACTTGCATTAACATAATAAGTTCATTTTCACCCCATTTATTCGATCTTAGATGATGCTATCTCCCTTAGATAGCTTTAACTGAGTGTTTTTTCAATTATAATAACGTTTACATCGATCGTCATATTCCGATAAAAATCTAATTTTTGGTCCCTCGATAAAGTTTATTAAATTTTTTCGACTCGAGTGAGAAAGTTTCGGGATGTTTTAATCAATTTTTTTACGCTCCGGCATCTCGATATTCGTCTGAGTTTTGGTCTTTGTGAAGTCGCGCAAAAAGTGTAACGCTACGCGAAGATGCGTATGAGAGAGAAGACGACCTGCAGAGAAAAAAGAGATATACAAGTAAAAGTCCTCTACCGAGGCAGAAGATATTTTAGTGGCCCAGGGCCCTTGCACGGCCCCAATCTCACAATTGATATTGTTTTGTCGTTTTTTTAGTGCTCATTGGATGGCAGTTTGGTTTCTTGTCGCTGGTAATTATTTTAATAACCTTTTCGGGGTTATTTTAGAGGTTGTGTCATGTTTATCTTGTTATTCATATTTATGTTATTTTGCAATGTGTTTAGATTTTCATTAAATAACTGAAATTTAAAAATTAAATTTTCTGAAAAATTACTTAAAATTTAATTATACATTGGATAGATTATCAGGCAATAATTTTGTAAAATCAATTTATATACTTTATAGATATTTAATTAAAATTATATTTATTTAGTGTTTATTTCAAAATTAAAAACTTGTCCTATATATAAAATCAAATCTAATATGATTACCACAACAATGCAGTCTGGTACGTTTACGATATATGGGGATTAAGCTACAAGTACTGATAATTAACAGATTTATGCGAGTATTAAAATATTTTACTATAGATATCTTCGAAATAATCACCGTTCATATTAATATCCCTAAATAACAGGTCAATTGAAAAGTGCTCGGCCTGATACATAAATGGGGCTACTAGAATTAAATATGTAAAAATGTTCGTCTGATCGGTCGTTCGAAATGTGTGGCTGTCGATGCGATTGTTTGTACGAACACTCACTGCTATTTTGTGGAAGGAATTTGCACGAGAACTAAAAACACTGATTAAAGAAATACTTGGTTATTGCGATATTAAACTGATACATGTGCTCGATGGGAGAATTGACAGGATATTAGGTTTTGTAAAGGAAGTATGGCAGCGCTGTGGAAGTGGTACTGTTACAATAGGGTAGAGAAAAGAAAATAGTGCGAGATGTCGTCGTGGTGGTCTTTGATAGTCAGGTACCAATCCACCGGCCTTGTTAGCCTCTGAACTTCGTGGAGGTGAATGCGTGGTGGCCTAAAGGGTCGTAGCGATCGCCACAAATACATATGTTTTTTAGTTAGCCCTAACTCTCAAAAGATGCGTATATAAATTTGACAGCTGTTGGATCATTCGTTTATTTTATCATTAGAATTATAGCATTTTGAGTAAAGCAGCCTTTGTTATTGTGAAAAAAATTGATAAAAAGGAATTTCGCGTGTTGATAAAATATTGCTTTTTGAAGCGAAAAAATACAGTTCAAGCAAAAACTTGGCTTGATGCCGCGTTTCCGGACACTGCCACATAGGCTAAGTTTAGACGCGGTAAAATGTGCACCGAATACGGTGAAGGCAGTGGACAAAGAAAAGAGGTTGTTACCGACGAAAACATTTAAAAAATCCATAAATAGATTATGAATGACGGTAAATTGAAATTGAATGAAAGAACAGACATTATAAAGATATTAACTGAACGTGTACATCATATAATTCACGAATATTTAGGTATGAGAAAGCTCTCTGCAAAGTAGGTACTGCGCGAGCACACTTTCGACCAAAAACAACGACAAGTTGATGATTCGGAGCAGTATTTGACGATGATCAAGCGTAATAAACCCGATTTTTTGCGTCGACGTGTGACAATGGATGAAACATGGCTCCATCATTTCACTCCAAAGTCCAATCGAGATCCGAATGGACTGCACATGATGAATCCGCTCCAAAGCGTGGGAAAACGTTACAGCGTGCGCGACACAATGAAATTCTGCGATTCGGCAGAAGCAGTGCTGTTGTGATCGAGTAATGAGCAAAAATTCGTTACACAGATATATATATATATATATATATATATATATATATATATATATATATATATATATATATATTCGGTCGAATATTAAAATTGAGACAGTTTGCCCCACTATCAGATCACTCGCAGTTTATAAGATAGGATATTATTCTAACGATTCTTTTTATCAACATTCAAAAATATAATAGTTGTTTGTAAATGACATCGTTATAAGTTAATAAATTATAAGCAATACCAGGACACATGTATTACTTAATAAAAGGGCTGTTAATACTATCAGATACAAATCATCGATCCTTTCAAATGTATTTTATTCCGTATACGGGAAGAGATAGGCGTTCTGCTCATCAGCCAACACTGAAATGAACTTTTTTCCAAGCACTATAAACTTCCGAAACTATACGCTTCTTCATTAGAACAACTATTTAAACAAAAATGTTCAAAATAGCATAGTATCAATATTATTTGATGATGAACCATGCTATTCAAAAGTTCTATGCAATCCTATATATTAAAATCTAGTAAAAGCAAATCTAGTATTCGCATATTGGTTTAAAACTTCAATGTAAATATTTCTATTATAACTTTGAAATATTTGCATTACGGCATTATAAGAAGGCGGTTGGTTGAAGAAGAGAGGTGCCCAAATACTTAAATAATATTTAAATATTATTCAGAATTTTATTATAAATCTTTAACCAACGCTGGTTTATTTGTATTGTAACTGTTACTTAGGGCTCCAGATGCCCGGCACTAAATCTACTGGCTAGAGACCGACTAAGTTAGAGACCATCCCTGAAGACATCCGAGCGTAGGTAGCATTGTTACTGGCGTAACTTGCGTGGTTATCTTTGTTGCATTTTACGCTTCTTCTAAGGTCAATTACAAATGTGAACAATCACAAATATAAATATACAACGATGCCTTCGCGGTATTAAAATGACTATGACAAGAACAGGACGGTAGTAGGATTACGGCTTCCATGCAAGTATCCACATATATCATTTATTACGGTTTTGTACGGTTTAATGAGTCATCAATTCATTGAACTATTTGACTAGGTGTAATCAATCTATTTCTTTCCAAAGTCACAAAATGCAGTGAAAACGAACTTACTGTACAAAAGTTATCATGCATGTGTTAAAAGGCATTCACAAGCTCTCTTTCTGTGTTATTACACATTTAGTCTAATACTCCGTGAAAAAAAAAAGATAACTGTTTTTTTTTTTTCAATACTTTTCAATAATTTATATCATGTATCAAAATATATATTTCAACTTTTATGTGCATATTCTAGAATGTTATATATGTGGAATATACATGTATATTTTTTTCTTGAATATATTTGACCTATAACATTGCAGCAGATTCATACATCCGTTGCGCCGACGCAACGTTGGGAGTTGCCTAGCTCAGTTTCGTTTAGTAACAAGTCGTGACCTGTGCTCTCAAATATAAGAACTCCAATTGTATGTTTAGTACTAATGAATTGTTCTTTAGTATCAAAGCTTTGTTAGAATTATATCTGGGTTTGTGTCAGCTTTGAAGGATCCGACCTCCGTTGTAAGAACATCGTATAATAATATTCTACTATGACTTTTGTATTTTATTTTATTATTATTGTACTCTTTGCCATATTTTCGGGCTATAGATCATATAAGTGGCTTTCTACAAAAAGAAAATATTAACAACTGGGGAAATTATAACGGTTCTTGGTGAATTAAAGACAGAATAAATCCATTGATACATCATACCTCCTGAAGTGAACCAACTTACAGATGAAGAAGAAATTGGACAAGGATGTATGATTATCAAGGACGAGAGTGATGAATTACCAGTAGATGTGGTGGGCATATTTGAAATTCATGCTATTATAGACGACAAAACAGTACCTGAAACTACACAAAATACTTTTGAAAAAGGAAAATAGAAAAAGAAGAAACCTATAACAAAATGCCTGAAGTGTGCTCCAACTTACACTCAGAGTCCTAAAAACTGTGAAGTAAAATGTGTCGAAGAAATAAAGAATAAGTTTGGGAATTTGACACCGTTACAAATGTTTGAACTTTTTGGACAAATCAATTCTGAATGAAATAGAGTTTTCAATCAAATATGCTCAGTGTAAAAACAACCACACATTTCCTGACTTGAAATAATTTACTGGTTTCCTTATATTCTTTAGTTATCATTCTCTCCCTCGAGTTTAGATGAATATAAAGTAAATCCTCTTATATGCAAAAGAATGTCACGAAATAGATTTAATGAAATAAAGAAGCACATTCATCTTTCTGGTAATGATAAGTTGGACAAATCTGACAAATTTTCCAAACTTTTTCAATTAACTAAATAAATGGTATATGCAGTTAGTGGTATATCCCACAAGATATCCATTGTTGAAGAGATGTTGCCATATATTGGAAGTATTCTGTTAATATCCTTATACGAGGGAAACCAGTAAGGTTTGTATTCAAACTGTGGTGTATAGCCTCAGCTGTATATGTGTATCAGTTTGACCCTTATGGTGGAGCTTCATAGAAGGCTAATGAAAACCTGAATTTAGGTGAAAAGGTTGTAACAATCTTGTTGAAAGTTGTTCATGCTCCTGAAAATCATACCATATTTTTTAGTACCTTCTTCACACGCTATTATCTTCTTATTTTTTTGTTTGAAAAGAAATTATTTGGAGCTGGGACAGTGAGAGAAAACCGAGTGGCTTCCTGTGACTTCAAACAACAAAAGACTTTTTTTGAACTTTGATTATAGATCTGATTATAACAACAAAGTATTCGCTGTTAGGTGGCATGACATTTATGTTGTAACAGTCGTTACCAACTTTGGTACACTTGAGCCAATAATGAATGTAAAGACATATAACCGGAAGGAAAATGGGTCCCTCAATCAAATGTTATCCACCAGTACAACCAAGGGATGGGAAGTGTTAGATGGGAATCAGCATTAGAGACAAAAAATGGCAGTGGCCATTATTCTCCATTGTTCTCCGATTATGCTATTGTCAATGCCTGGAAAATGTACCAAATGGCAATAGGTTCTACTATTAGTCAAATCGACCTCAGATCTCAGATTGCATTAAGATTATTGAAAACTGAAGAAGAATCTAAACTAGAGGGAAATCACCAACCTCAGAGAAAAAACTTGCACTTGGACGCGCCAGCAGAAACTGATTAGCAGGAGCAGTTAGGGAGGATAGAATTGATCATATTATAGTCTGCAATGAAGAAAATGCAACGAAGAGATGCAAGATTTACAAAAGTCAGACAATCGACATATGCAAGAAATATCAGGTTCGAGTCAGGATAAGTGAAGCGATCAACTTTGGTCAGTTTTTCATATAATCAACATTCTTAACAAATAAAAGCATATGATAGAAATATCAATATCCCTTACTTTTTTACCATTATTAACGTTATGTTTAGTGTAAATGGAAACACATAATCGTACTTTTTAATATTTATAAAGTTATTCCAATTATGTTAGGGTAAAATTGATGACAAAATACCATAATATTTTACAATTTCTGTTTTTGAAATTTTTGGGAAGAAATTAGTTAAGAAAAGTTTATTGTTCGGTGGGTTTATAGAATATGCTAGTAGAAGAAAGAATACTTAAAATAGGTTTAATGTTATGTTTAATGCTAATGAGTCCTGATCCAATGTTATTAGTGATATTATATTCGTTAATAATCCTCAGCTCCTGGATCATGGCAAGACCTCAATCATAATATATTGTTACCAGTATTTTCATTTTTAATGGGATGAATCAGCAAGTTAGCAAGCAGTACCCGAACAAACCCTAAAGCAATAGACTTTTTATACTGCATGAACTATATCAACGACGTACGACATAATTAATTTAGCTGAATAACATTTCTAATAAAGTTGCCATTCGATATAGAATGAACGGGAAATATTTACTTTTTTAAGATGACAAACTGTCTTTTAATACTTTTCATATTGGAGATCAAAAAAGAGCCGGAAATAAAAATCGGGTCAATATCAATTTTCTTACAGATTATACACTCGTATTTTGAAAAAATAATTTTTATTTTATAGTTGAACGGTAAAATACTTAGGAAACTAAAGAATTTAATTTTAATTAAGCACTTATATACGATATTATTTGTTCGCATATCACAAGGGTAAAATATATATGGCTTAAGTGAAATAATCATAATAGTCATGGACTATTCTTTTTATATAAGGAAGAGAAATATTGAAAATATAATAAGATACTGATGACTGAAGGAGTATCAATTACATTTGAAATTGAAACCTATATATACCAATTTATTTTTATTAGTTAGATCCGAAAATATATGGTTCCGAATAAAAATTAACTCTTAAAGTTTGAAGTAGTAGAGCTATAGTTATATTTGTTTTTATGTGGATACTTTAAATGTCTTCGAACATAATATATTATATAAGCAGATCCGAATTAATTCGAATATGTTTGGTAAATAGCTTCTTGTAACTTGAAATATTAAGTAAGTTAGTGAATGATTGGTTAATGTTTTCTTGTTTCAGATCTTCCAAACAATTTATCTGTTGATCTCTTGGATAGTTTCACATTGAAATATTACCATAGTCGTTGGCACTATATACAAAGATCAAGTTGATTTAGTTTAGTATCGTTTTAACATGTAAGCAAAAACTAATGTTACCAGTGATATTTTATTCGTTAGTATCATAACATATTTTTTAAAAAACCCATTTTTTAGGCAAAGTTTTATGAGGATTTAATTGGTCAAGAACGGTCTTTGGTAGTTGCGGATAGAGAGTGCAAAAAGGCTGTATTAAATTAGCGAGCGATGACTGGATAATATGCAACAGCGTGTATCACAGTATACGGCCAATAAACCCATGTCTTGAAGGAATAAAACACCTCATGAGGTGAGACATGCTGTATTACATCTTGACATTCTATTTTATTCACTGTGCTGATTTACAGATCAATTTTATAGTGATCATGTAAAACCTGTTCTGTTACTTATATAGACGAATAAATAAAATGCTTTTTAATTCACCATTGATTATAAAAAAGTTTCACTGCAGAATAATGAAGTATGTGGTGTATTTATACTAACACTTTTTAGTAGAATTACTGTAGCGTATTACCCAAATGCGTACTTTAACGCTGGATATTCCTTGAGTATTCAGTTCGATCTGATTTTATATTTTGCTTGTATTTTATCCATGCTCCACATCTATACGAAGCGAATGTTCAGGGTTGTAGTCACCCTCTCTATTAGGATTGAAGGTGCTAGGTATATGATCACACTATTGAAGGTATTCTTGTCGAAATAGAACTGCTGACATAGTCGGTCAAACAATAGATCTTACATTGAGCATCCTTTAAAAAGTCCCGACATGTAAATAAACAAAAGATTGGGTTATTAAACTAGAAAAAGTAAATTTGATTGTTACTTTTGAAATATGAAACCTTCAAATGGTCTTAGTAAAGCTCGGTCTCCTAGATACTAGTAATAAAATGGGATGGACATTTTGGTGGATGAGTAGTATAGTTAAATTTATAGTTGTTATCATATTATATATCATATTACTTTATAAAGATATTTTGATATAGTCCCACCAGATTGGAAAAGCTCCTGAAATCATAGAGCAGACTTTTCTAGTGTTTAGCATTAGTTCTAAAATGCTTTGTTGTTTTATTACTGGTGCACTTATTTTAAACGGGATGTGATTTTATTTACAAAATTGAATTTATGTAGCAAGTAAAAGGTTTTTGAACAATAATAATTGATAAATACGACAAAGTAAACAATTTAATAAGAATGTTTGTTACAAATTTAATTATCTACAAAAAAGCGCCCATGTAAAGCCAATAAATTTCATTCTTTCACATTTCGATTAAAATCACCTAAACAATTAAAGGTTCTGAAATGCCTGTTCGATCGGAAAATTGATGTCGGAAGTAGCAACGAATATCGAAAGATAATTAAACAGTTCAGAATCTTAAAATACACAGTTGCCCAAAAATATCGCATGAAGTCCATTGGGTAATATAAAACCCTGTTTAGTACTCGTTGTTCCTCATATGTTGAAATAAAATGTGGAGGTGAAAATGCCCATTACATCTTCACGTTTCTTTAGAACCATCTTAGAGGGTACCGTAAGATTTCAATTGTTAATAGAAATAAAGGAGATAGTAAAAATTGTAGAAAGTATCGAAGAATAAGCGTCTTATCAATTTTCGGAAAAGTTTTTATGTAAATCATACAAATTATACTTTAAATAGCTGATGTATAGATAATAACTTCGCATGCATCAGTTTACAGAAGAACATATTAAATGTGGAAAACGTGTGATTGTTGTTTTTATATTCATTTTATAGTCTGTTCGAAATAATAATGAACTCACGTCATCAAGATGTTTAATCTATTGCTTTTTGCTATTTGTAAATTCGTTTTAAGATCATACAATATTTTCCTTCTCATTATATTGTAGTTAAAAGGCTTACTTGTTGGTTTAAAATGCCGAAGTCATAAAATAATCAGAGTCAGAAACGGATTGCGTTTCAGTTACTTCGAACAGGAGCGATATAATGGAGGTCCCCACTTGCCAATAAAATGCGTTAGATAGGTAATAATTGATACTGTTAAATACTAAGTTGCTGCGGTTTATATTGACTATATTATTGGCGTGTTGCAGCTGCATTGAATATTTGTATGAGCAGAACAACTAAAATAATTAAAAAATGAAAAACTTGGAGTGGACTTACCGAAAAGAAATCGTCATCATACGAAGCAGGAGATGAATCGAGATCACATTGATCTAAGCTCTATCAGAAATCAAATATATGAAATGTATAAAAAAGTCAGTAGTTTTTATTTATATAAATATAATTCAGCACAAATATTTTAGAGGAAATTGGTGGTCTTGAAAGTAATCATAGAAAACATAGCATATATATGCAGCTCTTTGAGGGTTGTGTAACATCCGTTGATACACTTGAGTGATATAGGATATAAATTGTGTAAAGATAACACACGAGGAGGTTTGATTGAATTTATGTTACGAACTCACTTTCGGAACTTACGGAACTAAAGAGACGTTGCTTTAAAAAATACATACATACAAGACATACAAAATATAATAAAATCAAGGAAGGCATATTTTAATTTGTGAATTTAGATGAAACATGGACTTCAGAATGGGTTATTGAGTCACTCATGTCAAGATGATAATAAAAATATCGTAATGACAACAAAAGTTGATGGAAAAGGTAAACATTAGAGCAACAATTGATTAACTTTTATTAGTCATAACATTTATTAATAATTCATTGCAGATATATTGTTCTTCAAGTGTAATGATTTTATTTCTGGCGCAGCGTTAGAGTATTTTCTTGTAAGTCCAAGAGAAATTTGGCCAGAATTTTGAAACATTTGGTTATAATATATGAGGGGAGAAGGAATATTAACAGTTTTGAAGATATGGCAAAATGCATTAGGGATAACAGTGATGTCAGTTTTGTCAAAAAAGATGTATACCGGTAGTACCCATAGTACAAACTAATTAGAAATGCATTGATATCAAAATGACTTGACAAGGAAACATCAACTAAACACGAAAGGTAAATATGCACCCTAATGAAATTAAAACACATTACTTGGGTATATAATCATTAACTAGGTGGTTCAGACCTCCAATGGATATCACTACACAATAAATCACACCTAGAACTATACCTTATAGTAGGTGTAGAAAAGAGTTTAATGTAAATATAGTAAAACACAACTCTAACTTACAAACTATTATAACTGTGTAATTAATTGTAGTTTAAGTTCTTCAATAATATATGTATTAGGTATAAGAAGATTTTTGACATCATTTAATTATTTTTATTTCATTATTTTATTTAGACTGAACTAAAACTATTTTTGACTTCGTTTAGTTTTGACGGAGGATTCCAAGGAAATATCTTCCAGCAGTTTTGAAACGCAATCCTGTGTATAAGATTTAATTGAATTATGTGAAATTTTTTTTAAAAGAGATATACCGCTCAATATAATTCATGCTAGCTATATAAAATATTGAAGCTTCTACCATTCTTCATTATATAGTTCGCATTGCAGTTTCATATGTTTTGAGAACTAAGGAAAAATAAGACCAAATAATTGACATATTGTAAATCCCAATGGGATCCAGTTTGAATAACGCAAGGAGGAACTGGATTAGTAGGAAGACTAAAAGTCGGCTCTTTTTATGATTTATCTTGCCAATGCCTGTGTCACGTTATTCATTTAAGATGCGGCAATCGATGCTTTCATATCCTGTTGATCTGTTGATCGCCTGATGGATATGATGTCCAACAAAGGCCAGATTTGGTGAATAACATTTCTCCTGCGCCCCCAAAAGTAGCATATTGTTTCAGAGAATTTCTTTCAGAGTTGTGTTGACCTTAAACCTACTTAAGAAGGATTTATGATTTTGAATGAACATGCTATTTTTACTCCATACGTTTAGTTAAAATATTTTATGTTAATATTTTGTAATAGTATATATTTACTGCTACACACACTGCTAAGTTATCAAAATACATACTTCATGCGCCTTTATCTGTTTTATTTCAAATATTGCGGTTATAGGTGATAGTAATTTAAAATTCTAGCAGGTAATACAGATAAAAGCGAAATTGTTTCCGTTATACTTATTTCTATGGACTATAAAATTACATACTCTTTTATTCATGAAATATATTAGAATATGTTTTTAAATACAATTTTACCTATATTTTTTCAAAAAACATATATAAAGCTTTTTTGCAAGATATTGCTCTATTACATATTTACGATATAATTTGTGGCTATTATTTTATCCCATCTTGAGATGATTATGAGAAAAAATTGAATTTTTTTTATTTTTTAATAAAAACGGAAGTACGTGGGAAAGTAGTCAACAAATCAGCGAAAAGAACCTCTGAATAACACTACGAGTGGGGCGGAAAAATACATTTCAATATTTCCAACTATATCTTATGTTATATATTATATATTGATTTTTCAACATGAAGTCATTTGGGTTAAAAATGCACATACAAAGCAGCATAAGCACTATGACCATATAGTGGGAACTACCACTTTTAAACTATCTTCAATTAAGAATAACTTTAGGGCGCAAATAATAATATTTACATAATGTTATTTTGTTATACTCGTATGCCCAGTTTATTGAATGACGTCTACAAACTACAGTAGCGAAAAAGCACGAAGCAGAGTTATATTTGTCCTAATAATATTGACTATATATTGTAATAAAATCACATTAGACTGAAAGCAGAGCAGATTAGACTCAAAGTCAAGCAACTGTACTGGTTAGTCGGAAGATATTCTCAACTTGACCTAAAATTAAAGGGAATGCTTTATCAGTGGATCATAAAGCCAATTTGGACCTATGCGGTGCAAATATGGGGTTGCACTAAGACACCAAACCAACTAGAAATCCAACGCACCCAAAACAAAGTTCTACGATTATTCACCAATGCTTATCGCTACATAACCAAATGAGAGCAGCACGATGACCTCCAAATCAAATTGATACACGAAGTGATCCAAGATTTTGTCTCACAAAACATGAAATAAGATTGCTAAATCACAGTAACATGGAAGCAATACAGCCGCTGGAAAATACGCTAGAAATTTGAAGATTGAAGTCAATCAAACTAGACGAACTTGTTTAGTGTATAAGTGTATTTTTATCTTTAGATAAGTACAACAGAACAGTAGTAATAAATTAGTAGAAAATTAAGATTGTACTAAAGATATCGTATAAAAGATGTAATTAATAAAAAAAGTATATTACAATAATATTATGAGTAGAAAGTCATGGAATAGTATAATTTTCTAGTGACTTACATTCCTTAAATTAAGTCGGGTCCTAAATGCCAACCTCACTACTATCTGTATATGAAAATTTCTAGGAAACTACTTTTGGAATATGTTAAACTATCATGTAAATGTGTTAAATGAAAGGACACTCCAGATATTCAAACCTATTTCAGCTGGGACTCCTTAGAGTAGTTTCAGGGACTACTTCTATATTTATTGCATTTTGCCGGTATCCTAATCACAAAATTAGTGCTTGGAATAATTGCTGATGGCATAGTCATTAAGGAAAAATATATCTCTATTTAAAGCTACAAAAAACTAGTAGTGGTGTTCCATGAGACCCACAAATGACAAGACAAGAAGAAATGTTTGTATCATTCGAACAATACACAATTCCTCAAAAGGAACCGACGCAATTCTTCTACATTCAGCTTTATAGTATGTTAAATAAAGTCTAATATAAAATATTTTTAACAAAAACATTGAGCCGACAAAAATAAATAAAGAGCTCACTAACTATTAAAAAAAAACGCACTTAGATTTTTAATAAAAAAAAAGTTTTAAAATAAAATATGTACATAATAATCATTGTAATAACGAAATAAAAAGAAACAAAAACCTTATTTAACCTATCTACTACACGTATTTTATATTCTACTATTTATAAACAATTTAGCTTATTACCTCCCTAAACCTATTTATTTATTTACAATGTTATTTTAACTGCTACCAACTGATCACTTTCAAGTCGGTGCTGATAGTAGATAGGTTAAATAAGTTTTTTGTTTATTTGATTTAGTTATAACATCGATTACTATGTACATATTTCACTTTAAAACGTTTTTTTGTGTCAAATAATTAAGTTAGACAATTCTAAATATTTGGTGAAGTCTTTACATATTTTTTGAAGTCGGTCCAATTTGTTTGCTGAAAATGTTTTAGTTTTTTTTTCTTAATAAATTTTGCAGTTATTTTATTAAATATTACAATGGATAGCCCAATTAAGAGTGCAGCCCGTAGGATCAAAAATAGGAATAAAAAAACAATGTTTGAAAATAAGGAACTTATAGAGACGAATAAATAAAACGCTTTTTAATTCACCATCAATTATAAAAACAGTTTCACTGCAGAATAATGTAATGTAAAGTATGTGGTGTATTTATACTAACACTTTAGTGGAATTACTGTAGCGTATCATTCAAATGCGTACTTTAACGCTGGATACTCCTTGATTATTCAGTTCGATCTGATTTTGTATTTTGCCTTTATTTTATCAATGCTCCACATCTGTTCGAAGCGAATCTTCAGGGTTGTAGTCACCCAGTCTATTAGTCGCAGTCGGTCAAACAATAGATCTTAGATTAAGCATCATATAAAAAATCCCGACATGTAAATAAACAAAAGATCGGGTTAATAAACTAGGAAAAATAAATTTGGTTACATTTGAAATATGAAACCTTCAAGTAGTCTTAGCAAAGCTCAGTCTCTTAGATACTAGTAATAAAATGGGATGGGCAGTTTGGTGGATGAGTAGACACTTCAACATATATAGATAGCTAAATTTATAGTTGTTATCATATTATATATCATATTACTTTATCAGGATATTTTAGTACAGTCCAACTATGTTTGAAAAAGCTCCCGAGATATCATAGAGCAGACCTTATTACCTCCCTAAACCTATTTATTTATTTACAATGTTATTTTAACTGCTACCCACTGATCACTCTCAAGTCGGTGCTGATAGTAGATACGTTAAATAAGTTTTTTTTTTATTTCATTTAGTTATAACATCGATTACTATGTACATATTTCATTTTAAAACGATTGTTTGTGTCAAATATTTAAGTTAAACAATTCTAAATATTTGGTGAATTCTTTATATATTTTTTGAAGTCGGTCCAATTTGTTTGTTGAAAATGTTTAAGTTTTTTCTTCTTAATAAATTTCGCAGTTATTTTATTAAGCTCTACAATGGGTAGCCCAATTAAGAGTGCTGCCCGTAGGATTAAAAATAAGAATAAAGAAACAATGTTTGAAAATAAGGAACGCTTCAAATTTTCCATCCAAACTAGAACAAAAAAAGTTGCTCATCCGTTGGAAATTGAAACAGTGACGTCCGCGTAACTGTTTAATTTTCTAACCATTACACCATAGAAACAGTTACCTGCAGTGTTTCTACGACGTCTCGTATGATATGATTAGTGTTTAAATAGCAAACTGAATGGCTTTTACGCTGAACTACTTCCGATATATTGTCACATCAGTTCAGCTATAATATTATACCCAAACATTTGATTATTTTAGATAAAAAATATGTGAAAATGTTTACGTGTCTTTGAAAGTTGAGAGTTTCCCTCGATATCCCCCCTCTCCCCCCTTTTCCACCATCAGAACCTAACTTGGTTCCAATGGGACCACATCGGAAGTGCACTATTTTGTATAAAAAAAAATTTTGAAAATCGGTTCATAATTGACGGAAAAATAAGCGAACATGCATTAGAAAATATATATACAGCCGAACAAAGAACATCTTCCTTTTTTGAAGTTTATAAAGGTTAATAAATGGAAAGATTATGTAAAGAGGAACAAATAGAAATTGTACAGATCAAACCTAAAATTAAGCAACTGTCCAAATTAGTACAAAGTTCTTAGATTAAATATCCATGATTACCAATACGTAATTAATGAGGAACGTAAAAGCATTGTTCACCGTAAAGATGAAATGTTACTAAATCACAGAAATTTGGAAGCGAAATATTTACTGGATAAAGCGTACGAAATCAAAAGATTTAGTCTAGCTTAATTTTAAATTGGGAAATACATAGTGATGTATCCTACATTCGTTTTACGTGTTAATTGGATATCAGTTCTCACTAAAAAAACATTTTATATAATACTGAATAAATATAGCAGAAAAGTGGTTTCTTTGATATTACTAAAGTGTCGGGTATGGCCTCGCCTATCACATGACTACTGTTTTTTTTTTATATCAATATATACCGAACCAATAAATATCAATTAAGAAAAAAACTGTCACGGTTTTAAGTACTACTGCCTACATCGAGAGTAGTTTAATTTTATATCCTCATAAAGTATAGAAATGTCAGTACCGTTTTTGCTTTAATAAGATCTAAGGCAGAAAAAATCAATAAATCCCGTAATGATGCATAAATCTTGTTAGTCGATTACGTTTGATGTATTATATAAATGGATAAAATATTACCTCTGCTATAAATAGATGTATGTAAGCCAAATAATTGTCAGATAATATTGGAAAATGAGAAGCTAAAGGCAAAGGAAATATACAAATATTATATATATATATATATATATATATATATATATATATATATATATATATATATATATATATATATATATATATATATACTGCACTTATTTACTTATATTTTATTAGTTTTAGCGGTATATGAGATATAAATAAAATAAAGATAAATGAGAAGATAATTAGAAATTGTTACGTGTAGAATGAATTTTATTGCATGTATCGTTATTTAGCTACGGCCTTTCCTCATTTGCCCTATTCAGTAGCAATATCAGGTTAATTTTAATATATTTTAGAAGACTCTAATGAAACTTTTCATGTTGTAAAATTACTTGATTGATGCTTAAATCAACTATAATATAGCGGTCTCTCGATAATGTAAACATTCAATAATGAAAATATTGTGGTAATATAAAATCAAAATTCCTACCACAGTACTAAATGGAATACACGTTAACGCAAACAACCTCTACGTTCGATCATGTAAGCATTCTTTGGCAAAGCGACCCCCGATATTTAGTTGCTATTAAGAAGGGAAATCTCCGTAATATCGGAATTTTGCCAACTGCGATAAAGTACCGAAACACCAAAGTACCTAGTTCAGTTATGTGAGGGTTTAAGTACATTTTATTTTTAAATTTAAGCTAGTACATTGCACAACCTATAAAAGAAAGTATTTAAAATAAAGTAACAAAGCGAAAAAGCACACAACGAAGTTACACTAAGCGTGGGAATGACACACTGGGCAAAAATTATGGAGATTCGAAGGCAATAATCTCTAAAATGATCTGAAATTAGTTTGAAGAATTGAAATTGAAATTGAAATATAAGAAGTATTTAGAGATAAATTGATAAAAATAATTAACAAGGTTAACTTAAGAATAGAACAAATTCACAACTTCAATGAAAGTGAAACATAACAGCTGCAAAACATAACGACATAAAACATAAAGTGCATCATTTAAAAAATCTACTTCGAGTAGATTGTAATGAATAATGTTTCTAGATTATACTTATGCTAATGATTTACAAAATATAGTTAATGATAATACGACAATAAAAGAATGCGGTATATTCATGAAGTGATTTCGTAAGCGCTTTTTCTCTCAGGCACGACTATGATTTTATGATGGCAAATTTTTTATTAATATATTAAAGATACATATCTATTAAATTTGTAGGTAAAATATTTTCTAATAGAAAAGAACATTGCAGCAAATATAATGTTACTCTAGGATAATGCACCTAGTCATCTTTCATAACCGTCACTGAGGGGGGAAAATGGGTAAATTTTTGAAATATATAAGGTAAAGGTAATCGAAATTAATTGAATTAATCCAACCAATGGAATATAATAAGACTTACCAAACTAAACTACCAAAAATTTCTACTTCTATCTGTCCTATCAAATAATCCTGAACATATCTGAAGCTTTGACACGTGAACACGTGACTCTACTAGAAGCACCTGTAATGTTCTTAACCAAGAAACTATTAAGAAATGTTGAAACAATTTCTTTTACAGTAATGATGAATATGACGATGATCACTTAATGTTATATTTATACGGCATATTATATTTACATGGCATGTAGAAAATCACTTCATTAAGCGATCTTCTGTATAAAATATTATGTTAATTAATTAGTCTTATTCTAAAGCTTATTCTAAAGTTTACCTATGTCCAATAATCAGATCAGGTGTTGTTAAAGGTGGTGGTGCTCGTTATAGGTTCTAGAGGAATATCGCGTTGTATCACTTTATTTGAAATATAGTACGGAGCATCAACAATGGCACGCAACACCTTATTTTGGAACCGTTGAATGATGGATATATTAGAATTGCTAGCGGTATCCCATAGTTGGATTCCGTATGACCAAATAGGCTTGAGTATAACTTGTAGGAATGTTCGTCGGGTCGGTCGGTCGGTTGAAATGTGTGGCTGCTGCTGCGATTATTTATCAGAACACTCACTACTATTTTTGGAAGGAATTTGCACGGGAAGTGTGGTCGATGGGAGAATTGACAGGATGCTAGGTTAGGTAGAGGAAGTACGGTAGCGCTGTGGAAGTGGTACTGTTACAGGGGGACGGTGATAAGAAAAGAGAGCGAGACGTCGTCGTGATGGTCTTTTATACCTTGGAACTGCATGGTACCAATCCACCGGCGTTGCCAACCTTTGTAGTTATTGATGGTGAATTGGTGGTGGCCTAAACGGTCGTGGCGGTCGCCACATAACTCCCCTCCTAGTGGAACAGCCGTGGAACGTACCTATATGTGGTGCATGTTCCGGAATGCACCCGCAATCACGCAAACAAACGCCCGGGGACTGCTGATGAGATGGGGATCCCAACCTGAGCGAGGAGTTTTACGGGATCAGCTGCCATCGGAGCTGTAGCAGGACGTCGTTCGTCTTGAGGCGTTTAGCTTTGTTTGAGGGTACCTGTAAATGTGTTACGTGTCCCCTTTCGTGATGCGAGGATGCTCATGTGTTTATATACATGGTGGGCTTCTGTGGTTTTCGTCCATCAGGCTAGTCTCGTGCTATCCTTCCATGTACGTGTCAAGCACCTGTCGAGTGGCTTATGTTGAGTTGATTTACCTGTTAGGTACTTTGATCACGTCGGGGTCACCAATTGTAGGAATATTCGTCGGGTCGGTCGGTCAGTTGAAATGTGTGGCTGCCGCTGCGATTATTTATCAGAACACTCACTACTATTTTTGGAAGGAATTTGCACGGGAAATGTGGTCGATGGGAGAATTGACAGGATACTAGGTTAGGTAGAGGAAGTACGGTAGCGCTGTGGAAGTGGTACTGTTACAGGGGGACGGTGATAAGAAAAGAGAGCGAGACGTCGTCCGGTACCAATCCACCGGCGTTGCCAACCTTTGTAGTTGTTGATGGTGAATTGGTGGTGGCCTAAAGGGTCGTGGCGGTCGCCACAAACTCATACAGCAACACCTTGTTATCTAATGATAACCTGGATTTGCGCCTGATGAGCCAATACATTTGATATAATTTTAGTCGAAGTTGTTTTCGTTTAGAGAGTGCTTCTTCCATGTTAGGCGTCGATCTAAGTTCATACCAAGATATTTAAGCTGCTCTGCTTGGGGATGTTGACGATGATTGATATTAACTGGTGGACATGTTCTTCTACGCAGGGTAAACGTTACATGGGTGGATTTTGTTTCAATAACTTTAATGCGCCATGTCTTCAACCATAATTGTATTTGATCCAGGTAGGTTTGTAGGTTTATTGATGCTGTGACTGTATCTTCATGGGATGTCAAGATTGCTGTGTCGGCTGGGTATGTTGCCAGACTAGTTATTTTTGTGGTTGGCAGATCGGCCGTATACAGAAGATACAGTACTGGACCCAATACACTACCTTGCGGAACTCCTGAATATATGGGATTTAATTCGGTATGTTCATCGCCTTGATTTACAATAAAATGTCTATCAGTGAGATACGATTTTAGTAACGGACTATCAGGTCCGAATGAGGGAGAAGTTTCTTTCGAGATTATCGGTAATAAACTTGTAGGCCGGTAGGAGGTCATTTCTCCTGGTTTAAGAATAATTAGTAATTTAGTATTACTTAAGTTAATTATTGACCAATTCCTATAGAATTCGGATATCCTAATCTGAAGTTCCTAATCAATGCGTTCGTTGGTGTCAATTTATTTAAAATGGTGAATACCAATATAGCTTGTACTCCAGATGATATGATGATATTAACTTATGGAATAAAGATAAGAAGATTAACGATAATAAGGAAGATAATATGGAGAGTGAGGACGATCATGAATGTAATGACTGACGCATAAGCTACAACTTTTGCGCCAAGTTTTAGATTGGACTGCAAGTAAGGAAGTGATTACTAACGCAGATATATTAGCCTTTCGTAAATTACGCATAAGTATTGAAAACAATGCTAAACGCAAATTAAAGTAGACTAAAATTGTAGATATTTTAATTACAAAATATTTATGGCTGTCCAAATATTTGTTTAGTTTATTTTAAAGATAAATATATTTATTAATAATTAATATTAATTATATCGAACACCAGTTATTTTGAATTAGTTCACATTAACGAGTAATCACTCTAATTTTTAATTACTTCACCTTTCTTAAAATAAACTTCTGAAACCATTCTTGAAAATTTTAGTTTTCAATGTGTTTCATATGAAGAAGATTTCAAATTAAAACAGTAAAATAAAAGTTCCCCATAAATTCTATTTGAAGAAATTCTTGTTTACAGCTAATATTATTATAGGTTAGAAAGTTTTAAACTAAGTTGTTGTTTATCCAAAATAAAAGTATGAAAGCCTGCCAATTAGACCCACAGCGCTGAACCTGTCTTTTTATCTTATAAAGATCTTCAACAGCAATCCAAAAATTCTAGTTGAAATGAAACAAAACATTGGCAAAAGCAAAACATCAACCAATGGAGATAATTTCATAGCGACTTTCAGTTCCAAAATTGTTAATATACAATCTTAGCTCTAATAAAATCAAGAAAAAAGTTAAAGTACGCTAACTATTCATCAAAATCTTTTCTTTAACTATTCTTGAAATAACGATATGGGTTTGTTTGACTTTAAGTATCTTCTTGTAGTTTTGAAATTAGCGTGATAGTTCATTTTCTCAGGTACTAACTACCACTTTTTCACAAAGTAAAATGAGAGTAGACAAAACCAATCAGTTCAATTAAAAATCAATTCTGGAAAATACATTTCATCAATATCATGATTCATTATATATATTTGGATAAAAATAATGATAGTTTTCGAATTTTGAAGTTCTAAAGGAATTATTAGTATTCTTTAGATATTATCTGGATCTTAAATATGAACAAATTTTATATTCAATACTATCTGAAAATGATAATTTTAAAAGTTAAAAGCGATTTAAGTATATATTACGAAATCGTTAGAATAATAATTCACTAAACATGAATTTAATTTTCAGAGTATATTGTTATGGATTCAGTGAAATTCGGCAACGAGAGTATCGGTATATTTAGTTGAAAAGCGAAAGTTTGAAAAACTTTGAGATTATAACTGTTATAGAAAAAGTTACAATATACTCTTTGGGACTTTGTTTGGTGATATAAAACTATTACTATGTGTTTTTTGGGACTTTCTTAAAAGTTTTGAAGTCGTATTGCCTGTTACGCTTTTATACTCTTCAGAAAAGTATTATTAAGATGTTACTACTACTTGTCTGAATACTGGATAGTACAATAATTTGTGATAGAAATACGAGGTGTGTTAAAAAAAGAACGGGAATATTATTATTTTAGAAATAATTTTGTTTATTCATTTATAATAATATCAATATTATGTCCTTATGCCAAGGTCTATTTAATTACTAAAACTAAGTTCCTCTAACTCATTCATTGGGGTAGCCTTGAGCTCTTTGCTTGATTCTTCTCTTATCTATGCTTGCAAAAATACTACCCTTCAAGATGTTTTATTTTTTGGGAATATAAAAAGCGAATGGTTTTAGCGTTGTTCTTGCCAAGAATTTACAAGGAAATGTGTCCTGAGAAGTGTGAGTATTTTCATTATAGCAACATAAAAAAGTCATTAATAATGGTGGTGGTATATTCCGTCATATCCGATGGTTTTCTTCAATTTTTTGTTCCAGAATTTGTTTACACAAGAGGTACTCAATTTTTAATATATCTTACTGACTATTGAACCTGGTGGTAAATTATCAGGTTTTTCTCAATCTTCGCGATCCAGAAAGCCTTCACTAGGACGACTGTGCTTTTATTTTGACATATTAACCACAAAATACCTGTCATGGTATATTTTAATAATAGCTGATATTATGATTGAAATTTCATACGTTTTGGAGACATTCTCTTGTGATACGTCTTATAACTGCATTAGAATGCATTGTTATCGCATGACCCAGTATCACCTTATGCAATTTATAAACTATGTTATACCGATGATTTTACCTATTCATTGAGGGCAATATTTGTCATCTATAAGACTCTGTTGTATTTTGTACCATTTTTATACCACCTTTACTTGGCCTACCCATTGTAATATTAAATAAAATAACTGTATAACTGATAGTATAAATATCTAATACTAAAAAGAGAAAAATAAAATATTTTATTTCCTAGGTTTTTTAATCAATTAAGGCGTCTATTATCAAAAACATCTGAAAACATTTTCATTGAAACTACACAACTTGTTTCTTTCTCCTCCTTTATCAATTGTTAGGATGTTATTATACCGTCATTACCACAAAACAACATCCTTCTTTATACTTTCCCGCTTTATCATTTTCTATTCGCTACACTGATATCGTTGGAAGTCTAACCGTAAAAGATTTATGTCTTCTTGGTAAAATCTATCGCTTTATGATATAGACTTGTTGCAAAAAATACGTTAACGTATCGTTACTTTATGACGAAATAAAAATGAATTATCTTCGATGTAGGTACTACCGTATAAAATAGAGTCGAGTTTTTGCTATTAATTGATTTAGTTAAAGTTAAAACCTGAACTAAATAAATATTGAAATACCTTTAGAAGAACTAGATGCGCATAAAAAGTATTTGTAAAATTAACAGGGTAGATAATGTAACACCAGCTAACAGTTACCTGATGATTTCCTATTTGGAGAAGATACTGACTAACATTTTATGTAATCTCGCTCTGTAGTTTTTAAAATAGTTCTATAGACATTACTGTCAATATTTTTTTAATGAAGAAAGACCATTAACATACCATGCCTTTCAAATATTATCAAATGTTGTTACATGGTTATTTAATAAAGGTGGTCGACATTTATTACTTTTTGTGTTTGATTTACTATTCATCAAATACATTTAGACATTCATGGTGATGCTGCTCCATCACACTCTAATGATCGATTTTGATTTCAATGATTTAAAAGTGGCTATTTTAATGCCATGATGAGAAGCAATTTTTGCAGGACAATGCCCTGCTACACGTTGCAAGAATTTTGAAGAATACACTATTCCAGATCGAATGGCAAGCAAGTATGTTAAGAATATTACGGATTATATTGATTATTATAATAATGGTAATAATAGTTATCAAAGAAGTAATTTCATATACCATAATATAAAAATATCTATGGAAAAATTGATCATATTACTCAAGTTTGGTAAGGATAATTAACAATGGGAGGGGAAATAATATCAACAATATTAAAAGAAAATCTTTATGTGTGACACATAATTATCGTATATATATAGTATGGATATTACCAAATCATCCTTAAAGACAGGAAAATGTTGTAAACAAATGTCTCATACTATGATTATCTAAATACACTGATAGCAGCTAGTATAAACCAATCAATATCCAACCTATGAGAAATCTGAAGAATCATATCGCTACTTTATTTCATAAAATAACATACTACGATTGCATGTTGAGTATTAATTTCAATAGTATTTCACCAATGATGATTAAATTGTAGCGACCTTGAGGCATGTTGAATTTTACATAGTGGAATAACGGTCTATAAAATACCCAGAAATATAATCTCAGATGTTGAACACGGGCAGGGTGCCAGCAGCGCCAATTAGAACCTGATAACAAATAGCTGGCAACCCCGAGACGTTTATCTGGGATGTTATGGAAGGGTATTTCAATTCATTCAGTGCTCAACCATCGTTTGGTTTAGACATGCCACCATCGATTGCCCTAGCCACGTCTCCAGGTAAAACCATTGCCAGCCGTTTTATCTATTTTGTATTTTCTACATTTTTATATTACTTCAATAAATAACGATCACATAATGTAAACACCACTGTTTCATTTTGTTTTACCTCCATTGCCCGAGCCATATCATTTACCCTAAAAACTTAAATGAATGGATCAGATTAACAATTGATGAGGATATAACGGCAAATTAAATGGGAAATATGATCAGTGGAAGAAAGAAGGTATTTTATAATATAATTTAGTGACACTGTAAAGTAATAACGAATGTGTTATTGATAGAATTGGTTATGTACAGGAGGTGGTGTGAGAGAAACCTAATAAGAGATTACTGTTGCAACATAATTATTTAAATTTAAAAAACTGCGCAGTTTTGAGATTAGGAATACTATTATTATTATTTTGAACGCAAATTTAATTATTAGTAGTTGGGACAGTTATGTAAAATTTAAGTTACGTTAATTGTAGAATTCTTTCGGTTCTATTGTTAGAGAGTCTAATTTATTAGACTTTTTAACTGAAGTTCCTAATATTTATGATATGGGAAAACAATTATGACCTGATATAAAACATAACGTCGCATTAAACGTCTGGTAAAAATAGACAGCCAAAAAGATACCAAGTAAAGAGAACATATGTGTTCAAGAACGGAGAATCTACATCGATAATGAAGAATTTGCATCAATAACCAAATGAGGAAATCATTGAATTAATTGAAGAAGTATTGTATTGAATTGAGTGAAGAAAACCTTGAAATGAGAATTATTAAAGCGCAACCAGTAGAATTCCTGTCTATATTAGCCAAACAAGAGTTTCGGTATCAGTAAGTACATTAGATTTGCATCATAATCCTTCTCCCATGGTGTATTAATTAATATCTTTAAATGTATATATATATATATATATATATATATATATATATATATATATATATATATATATATATCACTACATAGTATAAAACAAAGTCGCCTTTTCTGTCCCTATATCCCTATGTGCGCTTAAATTTTTAAAACTACGCAACGGATTTTGATGCGGTTTTTTTCAATAGATAGAGTGATTCAAGAGGAAGGTTTATATGTATAACACATGCATAATATACTAAGGCAACATTGCTAATTTTAGAGGTTTCTAACGTGATGTCGAAAATTAACCTATTTTTCTAGGCTTATTTAGAAATTAGCAAAAACGCTGCCTAACCCTACGAGTTAGATCAAATTAATGTACTACAGTATTGTACACCATAAAAAGGTCTACAAAAAAGTCCGCGATGGTATATGTTTATCTTTTAGGGATAACCCACATTAACCATTTTTATTGTTTACTTTTTACGTGAGAAAATGGCTTATTTACGAAGCTATTTTAAGCAATACGGCATTAATCCTTATCGAATTAAGTACCTTAAATACAGTGTGCAATTAATATAGATCAATATGGTTCCTTACAGCATGTAAATTAAACAAATATTTTCGGAGATATTACAAATTTAAAATTTGCGTTTAAAAATGTGTAATGTAATAAAAATTGTATGAATTTAGATATTCCAAAGATAGCAGGAAATCTTCATAGTAAGTATAGGGGAAGAGGAATTGTTTTACTCCAAATTTAATGCGTGCAGGCCAAGGGCAGTAATGAATGAACCAAAAATACTGGATCGATTTTAATCATGTTTTCATTGAGTGACATAGGCATATTGGTGACAGTGGCATAGACATATTTTATGCCCGTGCAAAGTCGGAGCGGGCAGCTATGTTTTTATATACAACGTTCATATTTTTTCTGTAGTGTTTTTAATTTAGTATCAGCATTGCACCCGTGCGAAGCCGGGGCGGGTCGCTAGTATATTATTTGTCTTTGGGTATTAATTTACTCAAAGAAGAGAGAAAATAAATTGTATTTAATTTACAACCTTGCTTTCTCTTCCGCATCTCAACAGTTACTGTAGGACTATTTAGGCTACTGGTTGTGGAAAAATATATTGAAAGTGAATACAAGGTAAAACAAAACACATAATTTTAAAGAGTATTAGAAAATACATATCTAAAGATATGATATTGACAGTTTCATGATCATAATATCACAAGAAAGTAACATAAAATATCTAGTAATAGTTAGATAGATCGTAAAGTAAGTTAAAACAATAATGATCTTTTTATTGTAGATAAGGAAGTGTATAACAGCACGTATACTCATGATATTTTGTATATAACCATCGTAGCGTCTGTGCTGTAACTGTAGCACAATCTTTAAAATAAATACCATTAATATAGGGAGAATTGCCCTATGAGAGGTAATTCTTGTAGTATGTTTGAGTGTGTGTTTATGAGACAGCTAAAGGAAGTGAAGCTTTCTAATATAAATGCCTTAAAAGTTAGCATTTTGTTCACATTCATAATATGGTATCAAGGAAGATGTCCTGTTGGAATTCTCTTTATTTATCGACGAAACCTTTAGCAATGTAAGTGACACAACCAGTATCGTTTCTAATACCAAACTCTGTCTTCATCGTCGACAATTTTTGCCTTCAACATATTTTTTCTGATTCTCGAACATCTAATATAGGTTGGTAATATAGTAGGCGTAACCACCTCTGGGGAAAATCGCTTAACAGTTTTAATATGCAGCGTGATGGCTTTCCTAATAGTTCAAAACAAGGAGTATTGTCCGCAAAAGATATGTGATTGAAATTAATTTATTCTTGTCGCTAAATAACTTGTTCCAGAACAAATATATGATGATTAAAGAACTTGTGCCGTTTTCCATTAGTATAATTAATAAGATATCCAATACTCCCAAAAACCTAGACGAATTTGTGGGTTTACATAGTTGTTGGTATGATTCATGAATGAAGCAAACGTCCTAGAGTATAATGCCTAGGACATTCATAAAATATATCAAAAACCTTTGACAACTAGAGCATTGGTACCGATTATACATTCCGTACTTAATGGAGTAAATGCACCTTTCAAATAAAAATATATTTAGCACCCCAGCCTGTCTTGTTCTATTGCAATATTGACCACCCTTATTTAAAAACCCCTTATTGGAAGTGTTTCAAAAGTTGGAAATTAATTAACCAATTAGAATATAGTAATAATAAACTCTTGTTTAATATCAAAAATACTTAATTAAGTTTTTATGAATTGATTGTAAAAATTTTTTCTTTTCTTTACATTGCAGCGGTTATGAAAGTTTCTGGAGATGCAAAACTTAAAAAGGTATTAAAATTATTTTTAATAACAAAAATATAAATACATAAGAACGAAAAACAATTACTTTTTTATTTAAAATAAAAGCAATTATACACAATCTGTATGATTATTTAGTTTAAATAACTAAGTACAAGTAAATATAATATAAATAAATATATTAAGTAGAAAAACCCAAATAGTACAAAAAATAAGTATCAATAATGTTATTAAATTAATTATTGTTTAATTATCATTTAGGATTTATTCTAGAAAAAATTAATTATATATATCATATATTTCATAATAAGAGATAAAACAGAGCAAAAAAAATATTATATAACAAAACCTGAATAAGTTTTAAGGAACATAGGATAGTGTGCATAATTTACATAAAGAAACACAGTGTCAATATATTTTTGTCTTTGTTTTTATCGAATGACAGATTTAATCTTAATTTTAATCTGTTTTCGTTATAACCTGATAAAACATGACATTACAAAGTTGGATGCATACAATAAAATTCCGCGTGTAGCTGTTGGGTGAATGGGAATGCCGTCAAACTTGTTTTAATTAAAATTCTCCACATTTCCAGACAAACCAAAGTGCATTCTTTACTTTCGTGAATTACAGCTATTACAAATTGAATTTGTCTTTTATTCAAGTTTAACTAACATATTTTTTATCAGCAACAGTAATCTTAAACAATTTTTATTACGTCATAAGTGAGACATAGGTGTTTGCATAAAAATAAACATATTTAATTGATATTTATATTGACACCTTTACTCTAATTAGAGCTATTATAATTTTATTAACAAACTAATAAAAATGGTCGAGTGTACTGACTATTTTTCAAGTACGATCAATGATGAATGTGCCGTATGGTTGTTTAATGACCCTTTGCCACTTTTCTGGTAAAAATATAATTCCCTCACTATAGAACTTCTGATATTCGACAGAACACTATAGATTTCTGGGCGAAAAAATGAAACAATTGATTTGCACAAGCCAAACGGTAGTCGGACGGGCTAAGGCCCAGGCTATATAGTGGATTCATTGGATTGGCTGGGAACAAGCTCTCTTAATTTTTGCCAAACCTTAATTGTTATTTTCGCATTCTTTCTTATGTTTATATTGAAACCTTTACTCTATTTAGAGCTATTACAATTTTATTAACAAACTAATAAAAATCGTCGAGTGTACTAATTATTTTTCAAGTAAGATCAATGATGAATGTGCCTCATGGTTGTTCAACGACCCTTTGCCAATTCCCTGTTAAAAATATGACTCCGTCACTGTAGAATTTCTGAGATTTCTGGGCGAAAAATTGAAACAATTGATTTGCACAAGCCAAACGGTAGTCGGACGGGTTAAGGCCCAGGCTATATGGTGGATTCATCGGATTGGCTGGGAACAAGCTCTATTAATTTTTGTCAAATCTTAATTCCTTCTTATGTTTATATTGAAAATGCAATAAAATATGTGACTATCTGACATTTTATTCTGTGTATAAATAATTTTGATTGATTAGTTTATACATTAAGTTTTGAAAAATCAATTGTTTATTCATATATTATGTGTTAATATTAAAGTATGTATTTACTCTTCCGTACTTACGTTTATAACATAAAAGTAAAGTATACTTATATTAGATGCCCTGGAGTTGTTACAATTCTTAAAATAATGATAGCTTACTTATGATACTTTTGTTATAATATCCAATGGTGCAGTAATTTACACTTAGTAGTACTTTCTTGATTATTGAAAGTTAATGGGAACTCATCATAAACATCAATATTCGATATATAGCTTCTACAAAAATATTGTTTAACCAGCTTGAAATAAATAAATTAGATGGTTCCTAAGATCTCATCATCTCATCATATTTTTTAGCTTACATAGATCTTCAGTATTTTCGTCTATTTTAAATATATTTCCAAATATTAGAAAGGATTAACTTAACAAATAAAAAACTACCATTAATTTATCATTTTAGAATATGAGTAAAATATATAACATATTTTAAATTCCAGTTTTCATAAATGTATCAACATTGATTTTAAGAATACAGTAATTACATCAATACCAAAGTTTATTTATTAGAAAAAGATTTAATAATAAAAACTTCTAGTTCCGAACAAAATCATATAAATTTTTACTTCATCATGTTTAAAATATTTCCACCTGGAAATCTTTGGAGGCACTTACAGAAGTTATGTTAGTTCATTAACGGATACATTCAATCTTTCAATGCTTTTTAAAACGTTTTCTTCCATTGCAATAATTTCCGCTTGATTCAGGAAATTGCAGATTCTTATAATGTTCACTGTTACAGTTAGATTCTATTTCTGATGCTATTCTGGATAATACTACTAAGAACATTACCATTTCTGTTATGGATATGCAAATGGTTTAGTTAACGCGATACGTATTTGCGATTCAAATATTTTTTGTATTAAATCTTATGTCAAATGTGTTAGTACTTATTAATTTACAAATGATTTTATACTATAGTTCTTTTGTACTTGCCCATACCCAAGCGAAATGAGTGAGCGTTTAATAAATCAGTATGTATTTCCCAAAAGAAAGTGAAATTAAACTCCTTAAGACAAAATTAAGAGTAACATTAATACACTTTATAATTTCGTGCGCTTTCGTTCGCTTCAATCTTCCGCTACCTATCACTTTTCTAGTAGCTGTATTTATTTCATGTTTTTAGCCTAATCTTGGATAACTTCATACATCCATAAGTTCGTAATTAATCGAAGAACTTTGTTTCGACAATGTTCGACTACTAGTCGGTTTGATCTTTTAGTGCAACTCCATGTTAGTACACTATAAATCTAAATAATCATACGCCTTTAATCTTCGACTAGTCGAGTTAAGAATATTTTCCGACTAGACACTTCTTATTTTATTTTCAGTCTGATTTGCCCTACCTTTTATCTAATATGATGTGAGTGTATTTTCGATGACCAAGACGGATGCCAAGGTATTTCGCTCTCCCTGCTTTAGGAACGAGACATTGAATCGATATAATGAATGATATAATTATGGTTTTTATAGCCGGCCTGACACATAGACGGCGCTACTAGAATTAAATCGATATTTATTTTAGGTAGCCCTAACCATCAAAAGATGCGTGTAAAAATTTGACAGGTTTCGGATCATTAGTTTGTGAATTATGTAATTTTGAGTGAAGCAACTTTTGTTATTGTGAAAAAAAATGGATAAAAAGGAATTTCGCGGGTAGATAAAATATTATTTTTTGAAGGGAAAAAGACAGTTGAAGCAAAAACTTGTCTTGATGCTGAGTTTCCGGATACTGCCCCAGGGAAATCAATCATCAAGACGGATGCCAAGGTATTTCGCTCTCCCTGCTTTAGGAACGAGACATTGAATCGATATAATGAATGATATAATTATGGTTTTGATATTGAATGAATCTTGGTGACTGCCATATGTACTTTTTCTATAGCTCTAGGCTGAGATATGTATTTTGCCATAAATACTGTCTCGTCGGCAAAAGTTTCAGGTACTGTATCTTTTGTTGTTGGAATACCAGCAACAAAGATAAGGTATGGGAATGCTTCTAAGACGATACCCGGCAGGATACCAGCCGAAGGATGTTTAAACGTTTAGAATGCTCCTTCATGCGAAACTTTAAATTTATTTAATATTCAACTCTAGCAATTGACAATAGATTCGCGGTAACAATTTGCTCATCTTTTTGACTAATATCAAATGATATATCCGGTTAAATATCTATAATATTGCAACGCAGTATTTCTTCTCATGAAACGCCTTTTTAATAAACGCTTTTACTCCATGCAACTCGTCAATTGTTGAGTGGAATTTTTACTTGGTATTTTTAGAAGTGGTTTAAGAAGTTTTAAAAGCGCTTTTGTTAATAATTTGGATATCACAGGTAGTAGCGAGATAGGGCTTTCAACATTTTATGCCATTTTTAATACTGAATATTTATCTCTTTGATTTAGTCTTATAAGCTGTCGTACATATAAATTTACCTTATATAATTTAAATACCAACGACATATTATTAGTATTAAAAGTAGTAACACAACAGCTAAGAATATGTTTTCAATATTTTGTTTGATATATTTATATTAGGATTAGGTATAATTTGGTATAGATATATATCAATAATATAAAGAATACATTTTTAGTGATAAAACTTTTAAGAGTTATATCTAAAATAGAGGCAGTTAAAGAATATCATGCATATGATGGTATTGTCTTGATAAGAGTTTGAAATCATTGTAATTTTTTATAATTACATAAAATGATTGATGTTATAATTCTATAATGCTGTTATACTATAGCATCATTCTAGATATTATAACATAATATAATTCTAACATAATATAATGCAAACCCGCGGCTATCGCAACAATAAGAGGACTATATCGTCAGAACCAAAAATTAGTTCAGGTCTTTACTGTTAACAAATAAGGTAATTGAAACAGAAAAATATTACTCATAACATATATATAAATCGTTCTTTACAATGATCGATCACAGCGCCATCTTTAGCGGTTAGACTGGGAAATCTTGTTGCATCCTACATTTTGTTTCAGTCTTTACAAAATTCGTTTAATGATGAAAACCTGGCTTCAAATTTTATCCACAGAGTAATAGAGAGAAAAAAATAATTCTTACACATTAGTTTGGGTTTGTTAACAAACATTTGACTATTGATTAGGTGCTTAGAATAATAGCCACAAGTCTTCAATAAGATATGGCATGACGGCCTTGTAAATAAGCTACATAAAATGTTACGGAAACATACATTAAGCTACTGAAATCTTATTTTACAGCAAGAATGTTTAGAGTCAAACACGAGGAAGCTCACGCTACAATAAAAGAATATAAAACAGGTGTCTTGTAATACACAAGGAAGTGTATTGGGGACAATTCTTTGCCTACTCTGAAAATGTGATATACCTCAAATAGAGAATATCACGTTGGCTACATTTGCTCATAACAGTGCGATTCTTGCTGTCGGATATAATAGCGAAGAAGCTACACGAAAATTATAACAGGCAAGTGACAATATACATAATTGGACCCAAATTTAGAAAATAAACATTAACAAAATCACATCTGTGCATTTGCAGTCTACATATAACCAGACGACTCACTCAACCGCCAATAACAACAAATAATAATATCATACCATATGGTCACAACGCTAAGTATCGTGGAATGAACCTTAGCTGATGTAAAACTTCCCAAGGAATAGGTAAAAAAGAAAAGGAAAGAACTGGAAATATAGGAGAATATATTGATTAATTGGAAGAAAATCACAATTATCCGTACATAATAAATTGCTATTATATAAGCAAATTTGGAAAAATATACGGATATACGGAATACAGTTTGAGAAGTTCCGTGAAAACTAATGTAAATATAATATAAGTTTTTTCAGAACAAAGTCTTGATAAGTATTGTAGGTGCACCGAGATACTACAGTAATATCTACAGGAATATTGTGTTTCAAAGAAACAAATCATTAGATGTTAAGACTAATTACAATCGATTTTATTGCTCGTCCGTCACTGTCGGTTAATTTTGGGTTTCGCCCACTATTCATCTTCGCCGATGATATTCTACCAAGTTTTGTATGTGATGCCATTACCGTGAATACTAAAGTTCGTGAAACGTTAAACAACATCTCAGAGATTACACTTTTCATCGATCGTTTGTTTTAAGCGTTGCAGGACAAAGCGTATAATAATCTCGAATATAACCCACAAAACTTGTAGACGTGTAAACTGAGCAATACTTACGCGTGCAACAACATATATAATGCAACAAGATGTACTGTATTGCATGGTGTTCATATAATTTTGTCTATTATTAATTAATGTTTGAAATTTATATGGATACATTCGCTACGTAACACATCAGAAATAAAAGCGAAGATACTTTTCCCGAGCCTATTATTTAAGATATCGAAGAGCACTGAGCGTGAAAATACGGAGACTCTTCCTCAAATAGCTTTATTTGAATATTGGCAACGTTGGAATAAAATGAGTTTAAAGGAAACATTCAGGAATAATTGTTCACAAAAATTATCAATTAAAAACAATCAATTTGCAGCTCTAATAACGTTGTTGATTTGTTAAGTAGAGAAAAGGATGTTGCTAACGAAACACAATTTATTTTATCTCTTCTGGGGGTAAATAATTGCACATATACAAGTATGTCTATTTAAATAAATAATATACAAATTATATAAAATGAAAGATATTGAATCGAGTTAGATGGAAATGACTTACAGATCGTTTGTTTGGTTTGGCATAATACTGATTCATCGGATCCAGCTGATGTTTATACACACTATATAACAGGCCAAATTAAAAGTCCCCGGCCTGACGCACAGACGGTGCTACTAGAATTAAATCCATATGTATTTTATGTAGCTCTAATCATCAAAAGATGCGTGTATAAATTTGACAGATGTCTGATCATTAATTTGTGAATTATATCATTTTGAGTGAAGCAAATTTTGTTATTGTGAAAAAAATAGATAAAAAGGAATTTCGCGTGTTGATAAAATATAGCTTTTTGAAGGGAAAAATACAGTTGAAGCAAGAACTTGGCTTGATGTCGAGTTTCCGGACACTGTCTCGGGAAAATCAATGATCAAGGATTGGTATGCAAAGTTTAGACATGGTGAAATGAGCTCGCTCTGAAGACGGTGAACACAGTGGACGCTCGAAGGAGGTTGTTACCGACGAAGACATCAGGAAAATCCACAAAATGATTTTCAATGACCGTAAATTGAAATTGAATGAAATAGCAGATACTCTAAAGATATCAACTGAACGTGTACATCATATCATTCACGAATAGTTCAGTATGAGAAAGTTCTGTGCAAAGTGAGTACCGTGCCGTGCCGTGCAAAGTATTTGAAGATGACCAAGCGTAATAAACCCGAGTTTTTGTGGCGATATGTGACAACGGATGAAAAATGGCTCTATAATTTCACTCCGAAGTCCAATCAACAGTCATCCGAGAGAACTGCACACGATGAACCCGCTCCAAAAAGTGGGAAAACGCAAAGTCGGCTGGCAAGGTTATGACATCTGTATTTTGGGATGCTCATGGAATAATTTTCATCGACTATCTTGGAAAAGGAAGGACCGTCAACAGTGACTATTAAATGGCGTTATTGGATCATTTGAAGGATTACATTGCCGAAAAACGGATTTGAAGAAAAAGAAAGTGCTGCTTCATCAAGACAATGTACTGTGTCAAAAATCCATGAATTGGGCTTCGAATTACTTCCTCATCCACCGTATTCTCCAGTTGTGGCCTCCAGCGACTATTTCCTCTTCTCAGATCTCAAAAGACTGCTCGCTGGGAGGAAATTTTCGTCGAATGAAGAGGTGATCGATGAAACCGAGGCGTACTTTAAATCAAAGGACAAATCGTACTACAAAAATGATATCGAAAAGCTGGAGGGTCGCTATAATCAGTGTATCACCTTTGAAGGGAATTATGTTGAATAAACAAACTAATTTTGCCAATTATTTTACTAGGGTGGGCTGGGGAATTTTCAATTGGCCTGTTAAGAATTCTAGTGTTCTGGTCTCAATCAGCATGTTCTTCCTCTCTACTTCTTCTTTCTTTCCTTCTTACTCTCGACACTTCTTGAATATTATTCTTAATTTTTCCAGATTATATATTTTCACTTCACTGTTTCTGATTATACTTGATTTACGACTTCCACTCTTGACACTTGACTCTGATACTTATTTTTGTTCTCGCATTAGGACCATATGTTTCCTCATTGAATCTTTCGGATAATTTTTCTGTGATCTGTGGACGCATCGTATTTTTATTGCAGAAGCTCCTCCCTCGGATTCTTGGCGGTGATTGAGAAGGTTGTTTCAAGAAACCTCTTCCCGATTCGTTCAAATTATCGGGACGGAGAAGACTCTACCAGTTAAACCTTCTCACGCAAATGGTACACGTGTGCTATGGACTCTTAAGAAATGTTCGGATATTAAATGATCTCGGGTATTTTGGAGTTTTATGGTTATTGTGGCAATTAAAGATTTTTAACAAGGTCCAATGCTTACACCCGTCGCTTACCGCTGGTACCTGCGGCAGTACCTATAAGCAGATATCTAAATAAGTTTAAAACTAAGCAATTTCCTTAAATGTGAATAACTATAATTGCGTCGCAAGAATTGTTATAATATGTTAATGATTACTAAGACTAGCGAATAAGAAAACGGTAGAAAGGTGCTTAAACAAATGCGATCGTGATACGTACAGGTTGAAGATAAATATTTAACGTCCAATAAAAGTGACTGAGAAAAACACGTCGACACGTCTCGCGTGAAGTCCTCTCGAACGCAATTAGAAGCAGCGCTTTTTTCTCTTTTCGTAGCCCGACAGCTCCGTAGAATGTACAATATGAAACGCTTCTCGAGACTGCTGAATTAAACATGACACTTTCGATGTTTTTCTTCTTGTCGGTTGTTTGATGTTAAAATCACGTCTACGGCTAAATGTCCTATTTCGAACAGGGGGATTTTTTTTCGGACCCAATCACGTCAGAATAGTGCAAGAGTGCATTTTTCCCTCAGAAAAAATAATTATGGATAACATTTGTAACAGATCACTTGGGATATCGTAAAGATGTTCCTACATATAGGAAAATATTCCTAAGATGGTTTATTTCAGACGTTCGTCGTTTAACGAATATTATTTCGTGTTATTTAAACGTATTTGTTTAACTGTTGTCGTATATAGGCGCTACTTTTATTTTCTTATTGTACAGTTATCCTAATTTTATCAAATGAATGAAAACTTTATTATAATACTATAATAACAGGTCAATTGAAAAGTCCTCGGCCTACCAAATTAGTTTTTTTTTATTCAACATAAGTCCCTCAAAGGGTGATACGTTGATTATAGCCACCCTCCAACTTATCAATGCCATTTTTGTAGTACGATGTATCCTTTGCTTCAAAATAGGCCTTAGTTTTGGCGATCACCTCTTCATTCGACAAACATTTCTTCCCAGCGAGCATCCTTTTGAGATGTGAGAACAGGGAATAGCCGCTGCAGGCCAGATCCGGAGAATGCAGTGGATGGATGGATTTTTGCCATCGCTTTCACTGGCTTTTGATACGGTCCATTGTTTGGGTGATGCCGAACTTACTTTTTCTTCAAATGCGGCCGTTTTTCGGCGATTTCGTCCTTTAAAAGGTCCAATAACTCTATGTAATTGTCGCTGTTGATGGTCCTTCCTTTTTCAAGGTAGTCAATAAATTATTCCATGCCCATCTTAAAATACAGACGCTATTTGCGAGCCGACTGTTGCGTTTTCCCACGCTTTGGAGAAGTTTCAATGTTAATTTACCGTCATTCGAAATCATTTCGTGGATTTTTTAAATGTTTTCGTCGGTAATAACCTCTTTTGGGCATCCACTGCGTTCACCGTCTTCGGTGCTCATTTCACCACGTTTAAGCTTAGCATACCGATCCTTGATGGTTGATTATTCTGGGGCAGCTAGCAATATATATATATATATATATATATATATATATATATATATATATATATATATATATATATATATATATATATATATATATATATAATCGAATATTGCGTGCGAATATATAGGATACTTACCCTAAGATAATTTTTAATATATTCTTTCATCATGCTGACGGCACTCTAAACAATCGTCAAATAATATAACTTTAAATTCGCGAAAAAGAAACCGTGTTTATGCGAAACAGGGGACGAATCAAGATCAATCTTGGCGTTTCAGAGACCAAATATGCGAAATGTATAAAACAGTAAGTAGTATACATTCGTTATGTGATAAAGTCATATATGTTAGTAAGTTGTGTGTGTAAGTGTAAGTGTTACTTCAAAAGTAGTTGTAAATAATCAAATAAATTGTTTCATAAATCAATATTCTATGATTTGATTTATTTGGCAATGCTATTAATAATTCGACGGCTTAAAAATTAAATTAATAAATCGACGGAGACGACGGAAATTAGTAATTTTGGTGGGCTTGGTTGGTAAAGGCGACAGGAAAATCCACCTACGGTTGCGATAGTAGTGGGTCCGAATCCTGCTGAGCCATGGTCGAAAATTTATGTTTGTGATTCTTTTGAAATTTGTGATTGTCCTAGGCGAAGGTGTAAAATCCAACAAGAAATATGATCCCAGTCACGCCAGTAACCAGGCTGTGTAAGGCCGGATGTCTTCTCGGATTTCTTCTGGATAACTTGATCACTGACCAGACGGTAGACTTAATGCCGAGGACAGTGATTCGGAGATATATATATATATATATATATATATATATATATATATATATATATATATATATATATATATATGTATATATATATAATATTTACATGACTATACTTAACGTTTCGTATATGTAACATTTAATAAAAATAGCTCTAAACCTTCCCCTCCACCCCCTCTCAAAAAAAAAACAGCAAAACAATCGAATGTTTTAAAATCAGTGATTTTGTATAAACATTGCTATTTCGGTTTACTTTTTAACACTGTGCGTATAAGTCACTAGAGGCCCTGAGGTAAATAGCTGATCTAGGTTACATTTGTTTTTTTCTAGTTTCTATTTTTGTGTAATTTTAAGAATATTTGTTGCTATGACGTTATTTTTTTCTAAGCGTTTAAGCGAAAAACGAGTGTTGTTTTCCAGTATATCTAGGTTCAAATAAAATTAATTATTTTTCAAACTGTTCTGCTCTAAAGCAGAAACGGTTTAAAAAAGTAAAAAATGATAAACTTGAGGAAGCCTCTTATTATCTCCTACATCAGCTTCCGAAAAATAAGGTTGATTCTTTGCTTTTCAGACTAACAAAATGATTAGGGACCCAAAGGTGGAAGATAATGGCATCACAAAGATGCACCTCCTGATCGTAATTTTAATAATAAGTCTTTAGTATTTTTAATAGTCTTTTTCGGAGATAATTTCCTTTAACCTATCGAAAAAAAAATGTGGATAAAAATTAAATATTTTATTCAATTAAATATTTAATATAAATAATTCGATAACGAATAGCTGGCAACTCCCAGATAAAGAATGTTATTGAATGGTATTTCCAATCATTCAGTAACCGACATCGTTTGGTTTAGACGTGCCACCATAGACTGCTCAAGCCTTGTCACCAGGTAACGCCGCTGCAATTCGTTTTACCTATTTTGTAGTTTCCACATTTTTATATTACTTAAATAAATAACGGTCACATAATGTAAATCACCATTGTTTCATTCCGTTTTATCTCCAATCGCCGAAACCCTAAATTGGTATCAGCAGTTGCTCTGCCCATATTAGAGTTTTTAAAAAGTGTTAGAAGTACAAATACAATATGTTTTATTTTTCAAGGGAAGTAAATTGAGAGGTTTGAAAACTGATAATTATAACACATGAAGAATTTATGCTTTCAATTTCATGCTGATATGAATAAGCATAAGACCAAAAATACTAAGAACTAATTGTTACGAATCATTTATGATTCAGGACGGGACGGAATTAATAACATCACTTTTGGCTTTGAAACAAACAATAAACTTCAGAAATTGCATCCAACCACTAACCTAATTAACATTATAAACAAAGATTGCAAAAATGCATTTAGACTGCCAGAACATAACTATTAGATTCTACGTATAAAATTGTTTGTACTTAAAACTATTCTATTTCTACATGGTGAGAATTTAATTTTACTAAATGATTTAATTGAATATGCATATTAATGCAGAATTATGTGATAAGCGGACGTAATATTTTTTCTTTTTTAGACTTTATTCACTCTTTGAACACTCTTTATAAAAACTTTGAAGAATTATAGAAATAGCCGCCAAAACACGGTCCGCATTTAATACCAATTATTTAGTTTGTTCTTGGGCTGCCAAACCTACATATATATTTTCCTTCAAATGAAATGATTCCCTGTCAGTGGTTTGCCCTTATAAAATGATATGAATCCATTAACCACCTCAGTCTTCATAACTTGGTCCTTTAAGTCTACTATCGCATTATATTATATATCAATGCATGATCCTTTTTACTATTGAGTTATAGTAGTACTCTTTTGAATCTTTCCATGCGCCTTTTGTTCATTTATCTGAACATCTTCAAAACGGCACCTCATTAATTATTTCTGTACTGACATCATTGACTTCCATTGGCGTATTAAATTGATCTGTTTAGATAATATCTCGTAACTAACAAAAACTATATAAGACTGCATTTCATTAGCATTTCATTATTTTGTATAATACACTTTAAATTGTTTCTCCACTTTTTCTGATGTTAAAATTAATTTCAGTCGGTGTTGTTATCTTCCAAGTTTCCTCGGGCAGTCATTAAATGATGTCGTTAAACACCTTTTCTGACTTCTATTTCGATTATAAGAAAGCATCATATTTCTATTAGACTTCATAAAGTATTTCCAATAAGTCTGCTATTTGCTCTTGGTATCCTTTTATTAATTCATCGGTATTGAATATTACCAAATAATTACTACTTTTTGTGAATAAACAATAGTCTTAATCTGAGTTCTCCAACCGTAACCTGATCGTCACTTCATTGAATCTTATGTGGCAATATTTTGATGTTTTGATGTTTAATTACCTTGTTTCGGTAATTAAACCCTCTGATTTTCTGATATAGATGTTTTTAGTCCATTATTCCATTTAAAAATACGATTCACACATCATTTGCTTTTTCTTCCTGTTTTTTTTTTTAAATTGATATTTATATCAAAATTCTAATAATTTGCAAGTAAAATCTTCTCCATTGGTGCCAATGTCATTTTTATCATACTTGTGCCTTGTTGGGTGAACCACATGTTTCTGCTGTAGTAGTACTTCACTGGTCCTGTAATTCTGTTGAATCTCATATTTCTAATTTTCTATTGCTTCACTGATCCTTGTGAATTACACACGGCTATATTACTAAACTCCTCTCCGTTGGTTTTAATGTTTCTTTTTATCCTACCGATAATTCTGTTGAACCTCAAGTTTATAATTTTCTATTGCTTCACTGTTCCTTGTGAATTACATACAGCTACTTTACTAAACCCTTCATAATTGGTATCAAAGTTTCTGTAAATCCAAAGATATTTCTGTTGGTCCCCATGTTTCTAATTTTCTATCACTTCACTGATCCTTGTAAATTACATACGGCTACTAAACACTTGAGCTTTTGAGCAGCTTCGATACAAATTACAGCTCCCGCTACTAGTTGTTTTTCTTCCTTTCTCCACTGGCTCTAGTATAGACATAAATCATATATTTAACACTAAGTGTATATATGGTGTGTAAAGTGTATATGTAACCGCTTGTGTATGGCGTTATATCTAGATTTTTTATTTATTGAATAAACAATGTACAAAACCAAATTTAACGAAAATTCTCATTCAAATATTATGTCAGTAAATAGTGATATATGTTAAAACGGTTAACTGTGAATAACATTCTGAACAAATATAATAATAACTAAGGGTTGTTTCGGTGAATGAAAAAAAAAAACGACTTCAAAAGAAAAAAATTAAAAATTTTGCAACATATTATATAATATGGATAGAATCCAATTAAGTACATATAAAAACATACCAAAACGAAAAGGGGTTTCGTAATCAAAATTATAATATGTAATTACCATATTTAGTAAGTTCAAATATTGTATTTGTATGTACATTTGTACATAAGTATATTTTGGACAACTTAATTTTTAATTTATAGTTTTTTACTTTAAAATATTTAAGGTAACAACAATGTAAAATTATAAAAAAACTTATCAGTTGTCAGACTAGATATTGTTTTTTATGTGTATTGAAAATATTTAATTAAAAAAAATTATTAGGAGTTAACTAGTATTTAAATAAAATATTTTATTAGAATTCTGTTTTTTAATTTCCCCTGTAATATACATATTTTTAATGTTACTTTTAATTTGCGGCTGTAGTAAATTAATCCTTTTGGCGCACCCTTAGGTGAGATAGATGAATAAAACTTAGCTACAACGTTATACTTAGAAGATCGTATTCTATGCCTCTAATCTATATGTCTATTATTTAACTGACGTGCTATACAAAACCATGCGGTTGTATAAAATTTAATATATTTCAACCGGGTTATCGTTTCTTTTTCGTAAAAAAATTTGTGGATTATGAGGAAATACTTGGTAAATGTAAATTTAGCTAAATGGAGGACTTAGACTTTTCTTTTATAGTATTGGTTGCAATATCGATGAGGTGATATATCGAATGTCATTCCAGTTAGTCAAATGTGCGACGAACTACCGCACCAGCGAGTTCCAACGTCAGATTCATTACGCATACCTAATGAATAGGATTTTAAAAAGGATTAGAATTGATAATCGCTGGTCTCCATTTTAAGTAATAAAATTCAAATATTTGAGTGAACTACTACCAAATACTGAACACTTTTACAGTTATTAGAGTAAAACGTGTTAGTGACTCAATTGAGAATTAAATATAAATATTATAATATGTAATAAATATTTAATATAAAGAACTATTAAAACGTACGTTTACGACTAAACAAGGAATATAATAATTGAATACTTCGATGAATGCGTTGAAGATTCATTTAAAATATAATTAAGTATATTTATCTAAACCCATCTTTCTCGTTTGCTGTTTATCGCAGAACTTGGCAATAAGTAATTCTGACTCGGGAAGGTTCGAAATCCTCATTAAGTCTAAAAGTCTGTTTAGAAGATTTAAGTGAGCAAAAGAATCTACTCCTAAGATTACGGCTTGGTAATTAGCGAAATCTCTCAAGAACTAACGCATGTCTTTATATATCGCATAGTGTATGTGTAAATAAGTATGATTGCTTTATATTTAAATAAAAACGGTAGAATTGGCATATATAATATAATTATAACGCAAATTGAACAGGATTGAGCACTTGGAATGAAAGCGATAGGAGTTCCAAATAGAAATAAAAAATTCAATAAGAAATAAGTTTACAGTATTTCGATATATATATATATATATATATATATATATATATATATATATATATATATATATATATATGCGTGTAGCACTTTCGCTTTAACAATTGTTAACCAATTAGATAACAATTAGATTGTCACTTGTGCAAATTCAGGAAAAGTAAGAAAAAAGTACAAAATTTTCGCATATAAAGGGTCACTGTTACCAGTAGTATCGCTGTCACAAAGTATCGACACTTTGTTTGTTTGTTAAATATTTATGGATGAGTTCGGAATTATGTGTTAGCGTTAACTGAGAATGTTATTCTAACTGCGGTTTAGTAAACATTTAACAAGAATAGAGTTGAAGAATATAGTGACAATTTATGACAAAGCATATTTTGTAAATGTATTTCACATTTGTTATTATTTAGTCGTAATTAGTTAATTAATCGTAATTAACGTGTAGTCGTAATTTAGTGCGTGAGAAATTTCTTTAGATTTAGTACTAACGCCTAGGAGAGACGACCTGATTCAGGAAGACGAAGTTAAGCAAATGCCCGACGTACCAACTTCACGTACTAACCGCGCTGATGCGAATTGTGCGTTCTTGAATTACTGAAAATGATGTGGGTAGGCTCAGAATGTAACAAGTGCGTATATATCAAATACAACAACAGAGAACACAGATGCAGTCTACCTACGATCAAAAAATTCCAATTGAGGCAATAGTATTCGTTTGTCAATATTATATGGCATTAAAATATAGCTGTACATCTACTGGGATGTATTGTACCGGTAGAAAAGTAAAATTCACATAATTGATTGCACGAACCAATCGATTGCACTCATCAACTTCTAGCCTATATTCGGAAATATAATGGTTGTTTCCAAATCTTTGGTGTAATGCATATTATACACAATTTCATGGCAATTTTCAAAATATTATACCATTAACATTTTTTGATAGCATTCAACATCTAAAATAATTGCAGATACAAGAACAAATTTAGCACTTACAGAAACGCTGTTACTACTACCGGGTGCAGATCACCAATTTCTATACATTTCTCTTGTGGGTAATATAATCCGATAGTGAAGCGTACTATGTTTCAAGAAATTATAAACTTTTCTTGATCACAACAATGACTTAGTAAATATATTCAAAATAACATGGAATAAGATGTCATCTGACAGCTATAGTGACCTAGACGTAAACTTTTCAAGGTCATCTAAAATCCAATATAATTCAAAATATCATCATCTGTCGGCTTGGCGCAGTAGTGGTTAAGACGACAGGGTGGTCCTCCTAGTGCTGCCTAGTGTTTCGGGTTTGAATTGTCGAGAGATGGTTACTAGCATGACCCTAATAGCTGATTCTTTGTTATGTTATAAATCCAAGAAAACTAAATTTTAATTTGTTATGATGACTACAATTGTGCAAAACTAGATAAAAATGTATACTTCTCACGTATATTTAAAAACAATAAGAAAGAAACCTACCACATGTTATCCCAAAATAAAGTGATTTATTAATCTATTGTATTATTGTAGATGTGCAGCTTTATATGTTTTAAAAATGCAGTATTATGACATGTTATTCAAATTCAGTCCTCTAGTGAGTGGCATACGCTCATTGTTACTCGGGCTAGTTAAGTTTATGTACTAAGTTTAACAAATATAAACTTTCTTTTAGTCACTCTTTATTTTTGTACAGGTAAGCGTGAATTTCTATGAATTGAACAGATTATATACATAGTTATAAACTATGTATATAATGAATGGCACAATTATACAATGGTAAATCGTTGTTATATCAGAAAAAAATTAAAACAATCAAAAGCAATAGTTGGTTAATAGTAATTTTTACATTGCTCTTTCTCATTTTCTCCCCTAGATATTAATGAAATATATATGTTATGAGGAATAACCCATTATTAATTTTAATTTTATATACATACTTATTAGCGAATATACAAATTTTACATATTATTTTACATTTATTTTACAATATTAGCGAATTTTATATACAAATTAGCGAATATTTGTAAAAACATGTTTAATGAAATTACGTCAATCTGTATAATCCTAGATGAAATTCGATTCCTACAATTCGTCTGATACGTATGTTTGTGTGTAGTGTGACATATCGGACCAATTTAAATCACACAAAGCACAAACATTCCGTTTAAAATTTGACAGAAATAATAAAATCTGTATAGCAATCCCTATAATCCGAATATAATGTTCAGTTTGAACAAATAATCTGCTCCATGCATACAAGTGCGCGTTTAATTTGACGTTTTCCAAATAATTGGTTGGAATTAGCGATTTATCTGCGTAAATTATTAATATATTTTTCTTTATACTCTACTTATGTAAAATATCTAATAAATATATAATAAAGCTATAGTCATTATAGAGGTAAAAATTTTATTCATAAAATTTATACCCTAATTTGTGATGCTAGCTTGATGGCGCAGTGGTCAAGCCGACTGGATGGCCCTTTTACTGTAGCGATATTCACGAGTTCAAATTATCGATTACTCTTAAGGTACGAATGCAAAATCCGACCAAAAATTATGCCAGTGACGCCAGTAACCAGGCTGGGTAGGACCAGATGGATTCTAAGTTATAATCTTTGTTTTAATACTATTTTATAGAGAGAGTCAAATATAGCATGTTTGTTATCTTTTTAATACAACTTAACCTTTTAACATTAAGGGGGTATTTAGACTTTAAATAAAAAAAAGATTTTATCATTATATTTTAAAAACTTAACCTCTTGGAGATATGCTTTTTCGAGGTACATTCGAGATGAAAATTATTATCGGAGATATAGAGGTTTTAGTGATGCTGCATCTAAACCTGCAGGTAACTTTGGCCTAAACTAGAGGTATTATAATATATACATTTGAAAACATCTTGAAAAGCCGATTTTTTTTCAAATTTTAAAAACCTCACCCTTTTGGAATATGCCTTTAAGAGGATTTTTCAAATTATAAATTGTCGTCGGAGATATAGCTGTCCTAGTCACGCAACAATTAAACCACGACTTCTAAAAATTAGATATAAAGCGTTTTTCCCGAAACTAGGATTTCGAGACTGTTTATATGGCATCACCTATGATATCTCAAGTTCTAGTGAAAGGATTCACTTGAAATTTGTTGTTTGGAGTCATAAAAATTTGAGTAGAAACAGTTCAGAAAATCCTCAAAGGAAAACTGGCGTCCGAAGGCAGAAATATAGTTTTAGTACAAATATAAGCTATCTAGATGGAACAAGCTCTAGACCGTCAAATTTATACACTGGTATATCCCCTTAAGATTGGTATAAATAAAGTTACATATATTGAGGTACTCATGGAAACAAACTAATATATTCTAAATCAACTTATGTTTAAGTTAAGTACATTTTTTTAATTCTACATTGCTTAAGGTTTTGTTTACCCTTGTTCAGTGAATTTTGCTGTTTATTGATTTTTAATTCTTCAATTATTAAATTTCTATTAGTCTTAAATTTGTTAGCTAAATATAGGGAAAAAACAAACAAAAATTGATTCTAAATCAAGTCGTAGAAATAATATTACTTACGGTATTTCATATCGCCCATTCGAATCGACCGTTTAGTGATATTCTGTCCACGTATCCTAATTACATCTTATATTCCGTTCAATATTCCATTGACGTAGTCGTGTCCGGATCAGCATCCACTAAACGGGGCAAAGCGGGTTTTAAAACGTAAACTATTTTTGAAAATATTGAATTTCGGATAGCCATTGGGAATACATATGAGGTACCTACAAATAGATATAATAGCTGTCCAATAATCAAGTAATTTAGCAAGTGATAAAAGTTTATATATATATATATATATATATATATATATATATATATATTATTACTATTATTATATATTATAACTGTTTTACTATTATTATTATATATTATAACTGCAATTTGTTAGTAGAGTGACTTAAAACTAGGTACCTATATAGAATGACCCATGGGCCCTTAATTAATCTATTGCACTTCACTATATAGCTACACAAGATCAGGGTTTCTAATCTGAGTCCTAGTTCAGTATTGTCCAAGAGTTGTAGTACTTCGGGGTTTACATGGATGTTCCATGACAGTTTGTATCCAAAAGTCTCGGTGTAAATAATTGTTTCTGTGGTATTATTCTGCATCCACAATACTTCTCAGAACTAGGATACATTACTCAACAAATATCTCTGTTTATTTGATACATGCAATCACTGGGCTCCATTTATTTTTCGAACAGAGAATAATTAAAATTTGGTGCGTGCGTATTTACAGCTTCATTTACTTCTTTTTTAGATATAAATATACACAAATTTGATAAATAAGTGATTTAATGTTTAAAAAATATATAAGAAGGGAAGTAAAGATTGAATATTCTTTGAAATAAGTTATTTTATTTAAAAAATTATTGATTAAAAATAAATAATAAAAATAATTTCTATATGCCTTTCTATTTTTATTAAAACACCGTATTTAAATTAATTTGCAAATTTCAACAATTAACATGAACTCCAAGAACCATATAAATAAACATTAGCATAAAAATGACCAAAATTGTTTAGATCAAATGCAGCCAATATAGTTAAAACCAAACCAAAAAGCCACCATTATATATGAAAGCAGTGAAATTTTCCTAAAATTCTCCAAATATGATCAAATATGATCGCTACAGCAATATTTGCTACTATTCTTGATTCACAAACTTCATTGATGAATTGACTGAAAATCTGTTTTAAGCTGTTTTAAGCTGAAAGAAATCTCAGTCAATACATCATTATTTTTACAAATCAATAATTTATTTACTTATACCCTTATATAATAATGCATTATATTTTCCTTGTTATTAGATCATTAGCGAATCGTTGATAGTTTTATATTTTGTTTATTTGATCCAGGTCTACTTTTGTTAGCAAATTTAATTATTTCATAGTATCACTGTACACTGTTCTTACCAAAATACTGTCTAATATCTTTTTCTCTGAATTTCATATTATTCGACTTTAACTCTCAACAAATTCTAGCTATATCTCATTTATAAAATAAAATTTAAATCATTACTAAAATATATTATGCCTAAAATAAATGACTAATTTTTACCAGTTAATACAATTTTTGCTACTATTCTTGATGGATAAACCTTATTTATAACTTGACTACTTCCAACACAACAAGACTTTTCTCTGTTATTTCAGTTCTTTCTTCTCTGTTCACTTTATCGTTAAATTTTGACATATGTTGAATTCGATGTCGTTGAAAATGATGTATTATAAATTTGGCAGAAACTATAGAAATATTAATATAACACAAAATCTAAATATTCTAAATTTTTTTGATGTTTTGACTTGATAGACTGTGCCAATCGAAAAGAATGTTTATAATAATTACAATATAGTTTATTCTCTTCTATGGTTTTCTATGCAGGATAGTGCGCATGTATCAAATTCCGAGATATTTGTTAAGCAATATAACCTCTAAGAACTTTTATCTGATATACTTTTTACGTTTTATGTTTTAATATCTGCTTGTACAGCAACAACGTAATATATACGGATAATTTTTAGTTTTTAAAATAACCAATAATTTTTTTGCATTTAAATTTTAGTTCTTTTTTGTTCTATTTAATATGCCCCTATGTAATATATGTGCATAGATTATATTGGATTCAAAACAGTTTATAGTTCAATATAACAATAATAGTTTTCCTAATACAACGTGGGGCAAAAATCCCGTTACTATTGACGCAATTGCCGCTGGGTGGTAATAATAGAACGATTATTTTCAATAAATATTGTTACTATTTCTGAATGTTCTTGTGGCGTATATTTATTCATAATAAAATTTGGACCTCTACACAACAAAATGGTTAAAGCGAAACTAAGCTAAACGTGGTACAAACAAGATGGCGCTCAATTAAATTGCTAGCAGGACTTTTACCCCAGCTTTGTATCAAATCAAAATTGTGGCGGGACTTTTGTCCTTTCTTATAGATGAATTTGAAAGCTAATAGTACATAGACTATTCTAAAAGTAAATGAAAGGTTATTAATTTACTCAGTCTTGCTATTTATTCATGTCAATGGGCTTTGAAAATAGACGTCCAAAATGATGCTCGTTATATTTTGATTCTATTTACTTCTGAAAAAGGAAAAAGTAGCGTCATTAAAAAGTATCTTATGTTGATCGCGATAAATACGTAGTTGAATACCAGCGCCTGGATTATGCCATTCATACCAGATTTATTTCTTCGTCAGTTTATTAATTTACGAATTTTGATGTTCATCAAATGTTCAAAAAATTAAATAAAACAATTTTACGCATCTACTGAATATAGTAGGCTAAGTACGCTTTTAGGAAATACTTTTTGAGTATAATGGATATTGCGACAGCATTGTCAAAAATGTATATAAAGTTTGCAACCACTATATCATGTCACGAAAAAACCTAAGTACATGTACCGTTCAAGAAAGTCACAATTTGTTTCGAATACGAATATGGAGTATTGCATATTTTTCTATGCTTATTATTATCTAGCTATATACATAGAATATTATTCTATGATTCCATCTAGTAAATCGATTTTTCGGATTTTTTTTAAATATTGGGTCATACATGTTTAAAAAGGAATGAACAATAATGTAAAGGAAATAGGCGGTATTAACCCTTCTTTTTAATTGTAGATTTGTCACCTCTGCAGATATTCCGCAATAGACGCAGTTACAATGAATGGTTACATTGCTGATTGCTTTCTCTTGGGCTATATTTGTCAGATGTAATATCGTATGTCAACATGTTCAGAACTTAATAATGGTTCAATTGTGAAGATGCGATATCTTTACCTACTCGTATTTAATTTTTTTCTATTTTAATAATTATTAATACCTTTCCCATAATTATAAATATTGTAAATAAATAAAATTATAATATATTATAAAATTATAATATATATAAAATTAATATATTGTAAATACATGATAACAGTTTTATGATTGCAACTATGAAGTATATATTATATTTCACTTATAAGCCAGAAACTGATGCTAAAGTGGCCAAAGTAGCTGATGTGTTGTTATGATTTATTGATAATTTCAAACATACATAAGCGTCACCAAAACTGGTTCCTGCTGCCTCTCGATGGCAGTGTATATGGTGTATTTGCCTTTGGATTTTTCATTTGTGCGCATTGCACTTCATCATTGTCGGAGAAATGAGGGAACAAAAGCAAGAGTGTTGCTTCTTTATTTATTTGATATTTTAGATTAATACTAGCGAAACATTTCTAACCACAGTGGCAGGGTCTCACGTGTCCTTTTCCCTTGATCTCATTGCTTGTCCATTACTATTAGTGCTATGGCAGAATCTAGTAATCACATGTTACCTCCCGTTCGTACCGTATGCATTTATCACACTTCATAGTAGTATGTTTATTATTGTTATTAATTTTCGCTAATATCCGTCATAGTCTATCGGATTTGTGTGTTATGACTGTCTGCGATATATGTTATTGGCTGCTATGGAATAAGATTATTATTAACAATCATGGTTATTTCGTTATTGCTATTGACTACTATTGCCATTGTCTGTTATGGATATTATCAATACCATCCATTATCAGTATCATTATTTGCGGTGGAATTATTTATAGACATTATTATTTAGCAGTAGTTAATGCAATAGCCTAATTAATTACCCGTACTTTTATCGGCCTATAATATTAATTATTTCCTGACATTCAAAGTATTTATTGTGATAATCACTGATCATTGTTATAGTTCATGTATATTTTTACTTGAACCCTTGCCATTGAAAATTCGTTGCGTTTTCATTTCATTTTCAGAACGGGCACCGACAACATGGACATCATCATCTCGTACGCTTAGAATTTACTTTATTTATTTGGCCATTTATTGTACAACTTGCTGTTTTATCCTTTATTTGTTTTATATTTATATTTCTGTTGTTATTTCTTTAAGATGTTAAATTGTTTTATATTATTTTATTTAAATATAATTTTTATTTAAGTTCGAGTATTTAACGAGTTTAAAATTATCCCTACACAAAATAGTATATATTGTATAGAATATAATACACACATCAAACATTTTGTACAATCCAATCTTCCCTAATTTTTGCTACACTACGAACTATATCAAGTAAATCTAAGGCAACTTACACAGATATAAATCAGTATACATCAGAGCAACAAACCTTTTTCAAGTCAGCGGATGAAAAACTACTTTACAATAATGTCAATACCGTTTTATTTATGAAATTCCGTTGGGCATAAAATTTGCGAAGGCTAACAGAACGTTTGACGTTGCCCTGATTTATTAACTTGTTTGGTTTTGAACATCATAATATCAACTTTATAAATCATTCAAAACTGCAAACTTAGTGAATTTTAATACGGTTAGGTCTCTCGTACGCTGAATATTTTCAGAAACTACTTCGTGGTGAATGTAAAATCCACAAATGTTAGAAAGAATGGCGATGAAGACAATTTAATGGCTTAATTTTTGGCGCGTTCACATGACTATGAGCTATTGCTCAAAGAAAAATAATATAATAAATGATTAACTATAAAATTATCCACACTATAATAGAATTAAATTGTAATTAAAATTAATATTTAATATAAGGGGTGCGTTCAAAAAGTAGCGGGATGTATGAAATTAAGTGGGCTGCATTAGATTATTTTATCTTCTATCTTTTCTATAAAAAACTAATTGCTGTTCGTTAAATTCACTAAAACTCAAGAACGGCTATGCCGTATTAGTTTTTGTTGTGGACGTCCAGGGAATGTTTTTATGGTGACAAAAAAGAGAATAATTCGGAAAAATTAGTACAATGACAATTTGTCTTCCCATAAATATAGAAAGTGACACGGTCGCTGTCCCTGTTCACAAGGGATCTATGGTGCATTCGAAAATTTATTTCGGAACTAAAAGTGTTCCGATTAAAATTGTCGACCACTACTATCAAACCGAGATTAGAATATATAATGTATTATAACGTATATGTAACATTGAAAGACAATTTTTAATGATAATTTTTCGCCACTGACCATTTAATAGTTCTCTACGATTTACGAGGGCGCTCCGATAAGTACTTAGCCCCACCGCCCAATGGTGCTACTATAAGAATATTATTATCGTGTAGTATATTCTTGTGTACGGATACTGTCGAAATTTCAGTCGAATGGGACTCGGAGTAGTTGTGTTTTGACTACGTCTGGAAGCGGGCGTGTCCACGGATTTTAGAAAAATTGAGAAAGAGCAGTATCGGTCGATGACCATGACACCACTTTAGAGCAACGTTTGATTTTATTTACCCGCATGTATCAGAGACCAAGAAACAGTCGAAATAGTTGACTTCACCCGGCGAACCTGCTCCAAAGTAAGAGAAAACTATCCTATCGGTCGGAAAGGTGATGGCGACCGTTTTCTGGGATTCACAGGGTGTGGTATATATCGACATGTTGGAGAAGAGCAAAAGTATACTATGCCGATATGGGTGTCGAATTAGTGGGCGATTCGACACCGAATTGCAGAAAAATCGGCATCATATCGCGAAGAAACCTCCGTACTGGCCACGGCCAAATTCGTCGAATTGGGCTATGCAGTGCTGCGCCATCCACCGTATTCTCCAGATTTGGGCCCGGGCGACTTCTGGAAAATCACCCACCGAGCAGAAATTTGGGTCGAATAAGGAAATCATCGCCGCCAGGTAGGTCCACATTGCAGACCTCAAGAAACCGTATTTTTCGGACAGGTTAAAGAAGTTGGAGTATCACTGTGTCAAGTGTATCGAACCAAAAGAAGACTATGTTCAGAAATGAGCCGCCATTTTTCCAAAATTTTCGTTTTTCTTTTATAGGCTAAGTATTTGTAGCACTACATAGTATATATCAGACAATTGTAAATATTTTTGATAGATATATCGATTCGATAACCTGAAAATTAAATGAAAAGCAATTCCACATTTGTCAAATATGATATAATTATGTGTTAACGGAATTTCGAATCGTAATTTAATTGCGGTCGAGTAAACTGTTTAAGGTAGATCATATTTTATAAATGTATTTTGTTTAATTTTGTCAGAAATTTAGTGCTTATTTTCTTGACCTCAGCTTGACTTAGGTTAATCTGAATCACTCAAATTTGCACCAAGCTACGCACTGATGATCAGCGAGAAACAGAAAATGATAATAATCGTATTGATACATCACAATTGCATTCAAGAGTGTCTGAAAATGAAGTGGGTGGCCTTAGAATATAACGAGTTCGTACACTTTTAACACAATAACCGCAATCACGACACGTCGTTGTATATAATTTCATGATCACCTTCAAGGTATTAAAGAGGTTAACTTATCAAGGTTAACAAAACCTTAAGCTATTGCAGAGACAACGACAAATTTAACATTAACTAAGAACACGTTTACTACTACCAGATGGAGATCATCAATTATTGAAAGGAGTGAGACGAATCCAAGAACATCTAACGTTATTTCTTCAGTACTACGATTTAGTCAAAATGTGCAAAACAGCATTAGCGTTGATGCCATCTAACATGTATAATAACATCATGACACCCGACAAACACCTAGTAGTGAGCACGAAAGTAGATTTAATTCATCCACGAAGTGGCTATTGTTATTGTCGGATAAAATGTAATAAGTCTAAATATAATTTAAAAAAAAACCATTTATTTCAAGATTTCGAAATTAAATTACACATATTATTGCTAAGTAAAATAGCATATAGACGAAAGGGTTTAGAAGCGACTACTTACATTAATATTGCGGTATATGATGTTGTAATAAAAGGTTCCCCTTTATTGCTATTGAAACATGAACGTTTATGTTCAGAGTCATCATCAAGTTAATAACGGTAATAAAAAAGACGGTATGTTATAGCAAATACCATAATCAGTTGTAATATTTTAATACACTTGGTGTCATATTGGCCTGACGCCAATGCAGTAGTATATAAAAAATACACCCATTTAAGTTTAGATTTAATATATAGATTTCCATATTCCACCTTTGACAAAAATCACAAAATTGGTTAATGAAGATTTCTATTTTATTTATATGTTTAATATTATTTATTAATAGGTATAGCAATATACCTGGTTTCAGCCTTTTTCATATGCACAATTGAGCGATAAGTTGAAATAAACAAATCGCCAAAAGTTTTGCAATAAAGTTTTAAACATAAAGACAATAACTGAGTTAAGCATAAGCCTTATTCAATAAGATTTTATGTAAATGTGCTATGAAATGTCAAATTGGTTTTAAGGTAAAAAAAATATTAGTTTACCTCAAAATACTATTTTATTTGAATGAAAGGAAAGGCGACTGGTTGAACGGCGATACAAAACGCCATTGATGATTTGTATCTACTACAAAATGGGTAAAAACCCGTATCTGAACGTTATCTCACTTAGTATTTGATCTTAATACAAACGCTTGTTACAGTCTTGCGATATAACAAACATTTTTCACAGATATTTCAATATACGAGGGTGTTTCAAAAATGATGGAGGCAAACGCTGTAGATGACGCACATGTATGTTTTGAAGGTCGTTACTTGAGTTGTGATAGCTGGATCCCTTATGAACACTGTGGCAGAGCTGCGACCATGAGTGAACGTCAAGTGCCGACAGGCCTAGCGCAAAGTATTGTCATTCGTTTCTTAGTGTGGGAAGGCGTTAAAGAGACGGACATTTTTCTACTTTTGCGAAATTAGTTCGGTAGTCAGTGCCTGAGTAGGGCTGCCGTGTTTAAATGGGACAAAGCATTCAAGGATGGCCGCAAAACCATCGAGAATGAGCTGCATTATCGTCGACCGCGAACCAGCATCACACCAGATAACATTCGCCGCGTAGAACAACTCATTTTGGAGGACTGTCGAGACATTTCGGCTGAACTTGGCATCAGCATTGGTAATACAGAGTCTATCATTCACGAAAAACTTCAATATCGCAAAATAACGGCGCGATGGTTTCCTAAACTGTTGAAATTCGAGCAAAAATTTACGCTGTTGAAAGCTTGTCGCCGCTTGTTGACGTGATACGAGGCGTAGGCGGGCGGTTTTTTAGCGCAAATATTCACTACAGACACATGGGTACACTATTACACACCCGAAAGCGATATGTCTTCTAAAAAGTGGAGGAAGAAGGAGGAAGGGGCGCCAGTTAAAGCCATGGATAACCAGGTCCGCTGATACGGCTCTGTGTACAATGTTTTGGGACCCAAACGGCGCACCAAATGTATCATTAATGCTGCATACTACTCTAACCATCTGAAAACACACGGGAAATCTGCTTATCGCTCGAAACGGAGGAGCATTCCAGCACGAAGTGCGATTCTTCTCCAGGATAACGCGCGCCCTCCTACCGCGCGTCTAGCGCTCGATACAATATCGAAATTACGGTCGGAGGTACTGGAACACCTCTCCTACAGTCCGGATTTATCACTCTGCGACTACCACATGTTTGGACCACTGAAAGCAGCCCTCGGATGTCAAAGATTCAACACCGACGACAAGGTGGTGGAGTTCGTGCGCACATGGCTGTCCGAGTTGCCCAAAAAATTCTTCGATACCGGCATCAAAACTTCCGGATAGATGGATAAAATACGTAACTAGTGAGGGGAAGTACTTATAGAAACTGTAGATTTTTGTAAATTTTTTCAGTAGTAAATAAAGTCTGAGTATTTGTCTCGTTCATATTTGAACCACCCTCGTACAATTAAACTTTGTCACTTTGTAAAACATGAATCAGTCTTTCAAATTGTCTCAATCTATATGCTCATTTACAGATTGCCTCAACTTAAGACCAGTCTTTTTTGTCATATTTTGATTTTCTATCGAATAGGTCCATCGAAAATTATATGATGACCTACATAAGTGTACCAATGGAAGATTCAGTGAACCCAGTTTCCGTTTGTGAATTTCTGGTGAAGCGAAATTAAATAGAGGCGTTCTTTAAACAAATTATTACGGACAATACAAAGTGTATTACGTATGGTAGAGAGCAAAAATTGTAGTTGAAACAGCATACAGTATTCTTTTCCCATTCCAGACTCTTTCGCGTGCTATTACAATATTTTATTAATAATTCATACCTTATATAAGAATTTTCGGATGGTCTGGTATCAATTTTCCCTATTAAGTTACAAATAATTATATTGGAGCACTTGGGGTAGTTCAGTTGTCTCTCGAAGACATACCTGTACCACACCTGTGCTCCGTCGTTTTCTGGGGGATTGGTTGTTTACTTTTTCTGCAGAGGAGTGGACATAGTAAGCTGTATACGCTATTGTCTTTGTAAATAGCGTGCTCTATTTGAGCTGACCATTGGAATCTACCGTCAAACTGGAGACCGAGGTATGATACTTTCTGGAGCCAGGGGATAGGGACTTTATCGATTTGGAGGAGATAGACGCGGAACTCCTTCATGCGGCGGAACAGAATAGCATGAGTTTTTCTCGGGTTTGTGAGAATGTTTGTGGAGTGTGAAATCAGCCATGTAAAGGTTGAACAGGGCTGCGGCTAGGCTAGTGTAGCACCTTGCGGGACTCCTGCGGAAATCTGTTTTCGAGAGGAGACTGCGTCACCGATCATCACTTAAAAGGACCTACCCCCCAGGTATGAATCTATCAGGGAGATTAGGTCACTCGGTGGACTAAGCTGTTTTGCTTTGAATATTAAACCGTGGTGCCATACTTGATCGAAAGATTTTGGCACGCCTAAAAATATGGCTCCAGTTTTTAGGCCTTTCCTTAATGCCTGGTAAATTGTTGCTCTGACGTGAGCAGCTTGATGAAGGCTTGAATGTTTGGTATGTAAACCGAATTGTTCATTCGGGATTATGTGGTGTGCGTCTGTGAAGTTGTTTAATGCGAGTAATATCGCTCTTTCGGCAAGTTTGAAAAGTGAAAATGAGCGAGACGTCGTCGGGGTGGTCTGTAATAGCCGGGAACCGCATGGTACCAATCCACCAGCGTTGCCAACCTTCGAACTTGATGTAGATGAATACGTGGTAGTTTAAAGGGTTGTAATGGTCGCTACATAGCCATACCCTCTTCAAAAATAACGTGTGGGCCTAAATGGGCACGTTACCGAAATGGCTGGCAGTGATTTGGAAATATTAAAGCATGCGCAAGGGTGTCCAACTGGTGACGGTTGGTGAAAGCTGATTGAAGCTGGAGGAAGCTCGAAAAATGGCTAAATGTTTGATGATAGTTTAGTGATCCAAATTTATGTTGATAAGATTGCAAATTCTGAAAAAATTACAGGTTTTATCCAATTTACTAAAAGAACAAATCAGTATTTCTTTCGATTATAATAATATGCCTCATTATTTACATCTACAGAGAGAAAAAAACCTAATTTAAGTTTATTAACAACAAATTCAACAACTGAGCAGGTGCATAGAACAATAGATATAATTGGAAAAGCCTATGAAAGTAAAAATTAAGTTCAGCTATAATATGCATATACAATAGATATAAGATAACACAAGATATACTGAAACAACATACTAAACTACAACATTTTACATTATATCCAGAATATTTAGAGCCCAACAAGAGGAAGCCTACTCTAAAATAAAAGAAGCTAAAGAAGGTGCTCCATAAGGAAGAAATTGAACAAATTGAAAATATCAATGTGCTGATATTACTGTAATTCTTGGCACCAGAGACAATAGCGAAAAAGGCACACGAAAATTGCAACAGGAAAGTGATAGTATAAACAAATAGAAAATCTGTACACACAGGCACCAATAACAATAAATAATATTCATCATTCCATATAGCAACAACACTAAGTATCTTGGAATGAATTTTGATGCAAAACTTTGCTGGAAGATATTGGTTAATTTGATAATTGGAGGAAAACCGCAACTATCAGTACATAATGGAATTCAATTATACGGATGTTCCGCGAAAAGTAATATAACTACAATACATTTTTTTCCAGAACATCATGCGCAGAATTATTATGCACTCAAATACTACAGGATTGACTACTTACACCGAGACATTCAGATACCGATTGTCACTCAGGAAATCAAGAGAATTGCAAGGAGACTTAGGACGAAAGTATTACAAATCTTCGATAACGCCAGAAGATGACACAGGCTCAAAGGAATCAAACTATTTTATCTTGTGTAGTTTAGTGTACTATTGCTTTTAATGGAAACACAGTAGTGTTACGAATGATGGAGGACAAGGCCGATATGTCCTCCTAGATATATATCTAGATTTAAGTTATTACAGAAACAAATTGGACAACGACTACTAACATGTAGTAAATAAATAATTAATAAGTTTATATGTTAAATATATTAATATATTATTCCAATAAAATGATAATTAAACTCAATTGACGAGCTACTAGTAAAACGATACTGAGTAATATAAAATTTCCAATAAATTATTCAGTTCGAAATTGAAAAGGCAATCACGCTTTTTCGTGATATAATGAGATTAAAAGCCCTACAGCAGTTGCAGCGTTTCCTACTTTAACAGTTCAGAATTAAAATAATACGGTTTCGTGCCAGCGAGAAACTTTGACCAGCGATTAAATTTTATGGATGTTGGCACAGGTTAGGTTTCAATAATAAAAGAGTCTCTCTATCCCTATAGTGACCCGAAATTTATGTCCAAATTATAACGCAATAATAGAAAAAATGCAGGTCCTATTTTAAGGATATAGAACTAATAAAATCAGGAAGTCGTCCCCAGACAGTTCTTGTACTTTTATTAGGCTATTTCTGGATTATATATAGTGGAAATAAATCGTAAGCTTGAGTAGAATGCCCAATATCTAGAAGTATTTGATAACTTTAAACAGCTACGATATAAAGAAAATATTTATTTATTATTTTATTGTTGCTTTAGATTAATTCAATTCTAATTTCTTCCATATTTTAAGCAATTTACAGATTCGAAAGAACCATACGTATTGTACTTTGATGGTCTCCACGAATCGACTAATTTGCATGGCATATTCATAAGAAACGGCTCGTTTGTGGAAACAAGTAGTAAACAGAATGATCAAAATCTGGGGAGTACAACGGATGGGATAGCACTTCTCATTTCAACGTCTTCGCTCGGTTATGAAACATGTGTTCGTGCTTTTCCAGGCCGCTTTTCACGCACTGCTCGATTCAAACGCATCACTTGTAGATAATAGCGACTTCAGTTAATGGCTTCGAATTCCGAGCGATACTTTCAAATCATCGTCTCAACTGTGTTTAATTCACTAGAACCCTCTTTGTCTTCCATGTCAAAATCATCACTTTTAAAATGACGAATCCATAAGTCATAAACGTCGTTTCCATAAGTTTTGAACATATATAATAGCAGCCGCCTTTTTCATTAAACTGTAAGTAAAATAAGCAAAAAGTACAACATCTCTGCGAAAAAATGCGATTTACTCGATACAAATTCAGACATTTCCAACACACTTTAAATATGTTTTCACCAACTCTTCACCATCTTTAAATTTAATGTATAAGCCTGATATATAACTTATCATTTTGAGTATCGGTAAAATAAAATAACAACTGTCTATATAATTCCGACTGTATATAATTATCTGAATTTATTATTATGAAGAACCAAGAAACAATCTTCTGACTAATTCTATCATACACATTCAGAAACTTATGGTGATGCTGTTCAGCAAGTTAAAAGTAGTAAGGTAATTTTGATATAATTGGTGAATAACGGTTTGGCGTACCCAAAAGTTGATACAAGACTTCTTGGACGAAGGCGCAGCTCAGACTTTTAAAGAACTTTTCGACAGCTGAGCAGTTAATAGATTGGCCATTTTTAGACGTGGTATTTTTAGAATGTGCTAGAAACAATTCAGAGGTTCCTCCTTTTGTGCACGGATTCATTCAAAATATAATCCCAAACCGTTTCAGCATGGCGATTTCATGTTTGCTGTCAAAAAGCACAAATAATCGACACCTTAAGTTTTTGATGTGCGTATGGTGGGATTAACAGCAATAGCTAATAACCAGTAAAGCTGTCATACTCCAGTATAACAATGCTCCTCAACTCCTTGGCAGGGCTGTAAATAATATTACAATTCGACTATTACAACTCGACGATTACAAAACAACTATTACAACTCGACTGAGAACTCCTGCAACATCCAGTGTATTCACCAAATAGCGTCTTATGATCATCACTTCTTAAGTTTGGCATGACTAGGATGGTATAAGGTCACGAAATAATAAAGGAGAGCTATAATGATTAAATTGCAACCAAACCATCATTCTTTCGAGACAGTATGGAAAAAATTAAAAAAAAAATTGTTGAAAATGATATATTAAATAATACTTTGATTAATATATTGCACCAGTTTTTTTTAATAATTATAGATTTATGTTAATGTGAAATTAAAGGTGCTTTGTATCAGTTTCCAGAACTAAGGTCTATGGAACAATTAGAAATATATAGGAACTACAGTTTAGGTAACAAAATCTTTCGACATTTTCAGTAAACTACTTTTAATGGTGGAATTAGTTTAAACCTAATAATTGGTTTAAGTAAATTTTATATTGATTTCCCCAACTTTCTTACAAGGAAGATATAATACTATAAAACGTTCACATTATGATAGGTAGAAATCACTTATATCGAGCGCTTAAGCAATTCCTTTATGCTAATTATGGATTTCTCTACTCTACCTAGACTCGGTCTATGGTCTAACAAACCGATATTACCAGAAAAATATATTAATTATTGATGTTTCGTTCTGTTTATACCTAACAGCGGATTTCACATAGAATAGGAGTTATTGGCATCACGTAAAAGGAACTGAAGTACTGAAGTTTGGTGATTGATTGGTTATCCTATGTTGATGTTATCGTATGATGAATAGGGGTTAGATAAGATTAAAGACAGATGTTACTAAGTAGTCGGTTATTATTTATTACTGTAATAATATATTTAAAGGGCTGCTAAAAATAAACAAAAGAATAAGTGCCAAAGTTATCAGAGAGACATTTGGGCCGGTAGATCGGATCTTTCTCGACCCTTTTTAGTGGTCAGTAAATGCAAACTCATTAAAACCCATTGATATATTCCCGGAAGTTAGGTTGTCAGGTGTTGATTTCAGAAATTTTTAATGTGTTTGGATGCTGTTAACTGTTGAAGATCCCTAGAATAATCTATATATTGTAAAATATATTGTAGCTTATTTTTCTCGCCATAAATTTAATAATGTACAAATTCCAATTTCTAGGATTTTCTACGACTTCTTTCAATACAAAAAACCTTCAGACACTATTAGATTTTATTGGTGTTAGGGTAAATAAGATTCCAGTAAAAAGATCCCTTTATTGAGACTGGAATCTGAAATTTATATTACAAATTATAAGGCAATAATGGTAACAAAAACATGCAGGTTTTATTTTATGGAAATCTTTCTAATAAAAGCAGGAAGTCGTCGGCAGATACTGCTTGTATTTTTATTAGACAATTTGTGGCTTATATACGGCGGAAATAAATCACAAACTTGGCAAGAACAGTCAATATTGAGAGCCGTTAGGGAACTTTAACTTTTATAATATACGTAACGTATCGCGATTGTAGATTTATGGGTTTTTAAAACGGAATCGAACTTTAAAATGAGTTATAGTAGGATACGTGTTAATAAACCATCTAATTTTTGCATTAAACTAGAAATATCACGGTTATTTTATTACTCTTTGAAATGAAGAATATGTAAATTTTATAGGTTATAAATAACTATCAGTGCGTACTCCAGTATACATTTAACTGCATACATATTTCCAATTGGTGAACTTCATTACTAATACTTGAGTCATATTTAACTAATATTTTTCATTTAGTCGAACTAATAAATTTGTAGTTTAGAAGTGACTTGTGAAGTGACAATGACTGATATTTTTATACACTTTGTGTGTTTGTTGATATTAATGACCAGTTTGTTACATTGAAATAGTAATATATTCAATTCAATGTAATATTAGTGGTACAATACGAAATTTTAAATATTTAAAACAACAATCTAGGGTTGCTTCACCTAATATCAACTATAATAGGTTCAAAGCGTAGCACTCTCTCAACTTTTCCATGCAATTTTTCAACCTCACCTTATTAACACGCAAGTTGGTTTGTTAACCAGTTGTACCAGAATCTACACTGTACGTGCAACAATGTCCACACACTTATTGCATTTTCAATTCAATTATTTGTGCGATCTAAATTTATCAAAAAAAAAAATATATATTAGCTTCAAAACTGAAAATAATTTATTAGTATCAAATATCAAAATTACAGAACTTACAGAACACGGGAAAGTAAAGTATTACCATTTTTAGTAAAAATTAAGATTTCAAATTTATTTATAGATGTGTATTTAAAGAAATACAAATCTACTGATTGGCGGATCTTCATTAATAGTTGCAAAAAGAGTTAGAAATGTTTTTTATTGCATAATGGTAGTCGATTGGCAACAAGACCCATTGTTTCTGCAGAAAATATTTATAATGAAAATAATGAAAATAGTTCATTTTTTAAATGGTCAACAAAGTGTATACAAAAAATAATTTTGTGCGTTTTATTTGTTGGATAGTAGACGAAGTGTTTTCAATAAGATCAAGATGTGTGGCCTTTGAGAGAGTCCTTATTTGTTGGAAAAGTCAATGTGATTAATAAGCCATAGTTAAGTAGAGAAAAAATCATGATTCTACCACAAATATCCAGGCTGTAGTTCAGCTTGTCAAATCGGTAGAGAATGATTTAAATACAATTGAAAGACCTTTCCTAAGCTGAGTATGGAAATTAAATATGGAGAATAAAAGCTGATTTAGTGGTCATCAAAATTACTGTGAGTCTTTAAAAATGAGATTGTTCCTAAAGAAAAATAAAAGAAAAGCTTTTAAAAAACGTTTTCTCTGAAGTATAATAACATTTTACAAATTCTTTTCTGAATTTTTATGTACATTAATTAAAGACTATTACAAAACAATAGTCAATCATTATGAATATTATATTTTTATTCAATAGATATAAATTTTCATTTTTTACACTTAGGGGATTCATCGGCAGGAGTCAATCTACCAACGATAATATTCAAAAAGCAAATGCAACCCTTGTAAAATCACATGATACGCGTTTCGCAAATTGGTGATTCTTCATGCAGTTCTTGGATCATAACCTACCACAGAGTATCGCAACTCTTCCAGCAATTGGAATTTCAGAAACTTTAATTATTGATGAGGAACCAACAGTGGATGAATTTGCAAGGGCAATAAAAGCATTCAAGTATTGCAAGACCATGAGTCGACAAGATAGCTCACACAAATTTTGCGATCGGATAACGTACTGTCAGCACGGAAAAAACGGTAATTAAATAAACAAGCTATACTGAAAAGGTGACAGTATACAATGTAAGATCCATTGAGATATAAGTCCGATCAATTGTCGGGAAGGTATTAAAGAGACCATATATATAAGTGTCACTTCAAAAAGCTAGCAAGGAGGCAATGCGAGAAGAGTAGTCGGGATTTAAGCCCAATACAGGTTGTGTAAACAGGATTTTCGCGCTATGGAATCGAATTAAGGAAGTTATAAGCTCTAAAAAACATACGATATTCTGGAATTCTCCTCTTCTATCGTCTGTTTCCTCACTTTGACCAGATTCGGAAGCTTAACATGATCCCCTTATAAGTTATCAAACTTCTTAAGGTTTCTTGAAATGTTTCCGTTGACTGTGTGATAGTGTAAAATGACTTGTTTGATCCATTCGAGGTCCGAGCCGGTGTACCTCAAGAAGATGTCGTCCCTCCATCGCTTTTCAACATAGTAGTGGATGTAATTATACGAAAATTTTATATAAAAAGACATGGCGGTGTTCATGTTCGCTGATGTTAGCTGATACATACTTTGAGGCTACTACCTTTCTTCATAATATAGTTCGCACTGCAGAGTGATTGACTATGAGTGACTTGACCAAGGTATTGACAACTGATTGGTTGCCTTCTATTGCAAATCTCCGCGGTATCAAGTCAGAGGAAGTGTTGGTATGTGATCAGTAATATAGAAGAACAAAATTACATTTACCACCGAAGTCATAAGACGAACCGACCAGGTTTCTTTTATTATTTAATTATTACATTGTTATTAGTCGTTTTCGTCTAACCTACAATTTGGCTTTATGATAACTTAAATCTAGGTATATAACTAAGAGAACCCATCGGCCCTATCTCAGTCTCTGGTGAAATAATGTTTATACATGTCACTGCTGAATGTTTTATTATATGCACCTCACTACACGAGATCATATGGTTTGATTTTTTTGGGTCTGTGTCCTGTTCTGGTGGTATCCAAAAGCTGCAATAGTTCAATATTCTCATAAGATTGGAGTCTGTCCTCATGTCCCCTTGCAATTCTCTTGATTTCTTGACTGACTGGGGGTATCTGAAGATCGGGATGTAGGTGATGAGTCCTATAGTATTTGGGTGCGCACATAATACCTCTCAGGACTTTATTCTGAAAAATTTGTATTTTATTTATTTTACTCTTTGCAGAACTCCGTATGTCCATATTGGTTTCAGTACTTGCTAGTTGTTTTGGTAGCATTTTCTGTAGTTTATGAACGAGGCCGAAGGCTTCTGCTACATCTAAGAATGCTGAGTATACTTTTTTACTTTCGTAGGCTTTTTTTAATAACATCTGTTATTCTGTGGACCAGGTCAATTGTTGAGGGCTTGTTAATAAAGCCAAACTGGTGTGTTGGTATTAGATGTTTTCTCTCTATGATCGATTTTATTCTTTTCAACAGGAGTTTTTCAAAAACCTTAGATATTACTGGCAGCAGTTAGCTATAGGTCTATAGGCTTTTATTTCGTTTGGTGACTTCCCAGGTTAATATCATTATAATTTCCGCCATCTTCCAAAGGCCAGGGACATGTTTTAATCTAAATGGTGCATTGATCAAGTTGGTGAGTTTTATAATTACCTTTCTTGGCGTTTTTGCAGTAATTCTCCTGATATTAAATCATAGCCTGGTGATTTCCTGGGGTTAATGTCAGTTTTAATAACTTTGGTTAGCTCTTTCGGCGCGATTAATTTAATTATCGAAATTTCAGATTCTATGTCCAGCAAATTATGTTTAATATTAGTTTAGTTTGGTTTGAAAGTTTTTTCTAGATATTCAGCAAATGTTTCTGGTTTTTGGTGATGATCACGTGCTCAATTCCCACATAGGTCTCTTATAGGTGCACTTTGTAGACATGAGCGCTGTAGTTATTTGGTGGCTTATCAGAGTGAGTAATCAGTTTATTTATCATGTGTTAAATTTCTCATAAAGTCATTAATGGTTTTGTTTTTAATTTCTAGTATTTCCCTTTTCAGTCTTTGTGTCATATAGTTTAAACTTTTTTGATTTTCAGGTGTTATGTTTTGTTTCCATTTTTTTCTTAATTTACGTTTTTCTGCTACCATTTCCTTCACTTCTTTTGCATAATTAATTCCTTTAGTTGTACTCTTAATTTCTGGAGTATTATTCTAAGCCGCTTGTTGAATATCTACTACGAATTTTTCTACTTCAAAATTTAATTGTTCAGTTGTCTTGAGGGGTACATTTAGTTGAATTCGTTTGTTCAATTCTTTAGCAAATCCTTCCCAGTCTGTTCTCTTATTTGTTAACGTTGGGTTTCTTTCTTTACTTATTCTTAAGAAATTTGCTTAGGACATTCAAATAATTTTCCTTTTTTTGATTGTATCTTGGAGGACAATAAATTGCGACTATTGTAACCCTGTATCTGCTTGATTTAACAATTACTGCTGTTATCTGATTTTCTGCTGTACCGAACCCGAGTAATTGATGGTGGGAAATGTTCTTTTTTATTATTATTGCATTTCCTCCTCTTGCAGTGTTATCTGAATGTATGGTATGATAAAATGTATATCCTATAAATTTTATAAAGGGTTCTTTTGTTAAATGGGTTTCTGATATTAGGCGAATATATATATTTTTTATATCTAGGAATACTTGTAGGATATCGTGATATTGCTGGATTCCATTAGTATTCCAAATTGCTAATTGGATATCTTTATTTGCCATTACGGGTTTTTGGGGCCATGTTTTTCGATTCTAGTTTTTTCATCTTTTCGGAAATATATTCGATCAATTCTTCCTGTCTGCCCAGCTTTCATATTAGTTAAAATAGCAATTCGTTGTAGTTGTTTCATCTTCCTTTGTGTCTTTTTCGTTATTTTGACTTATACTTTGGCCATAAGTCATTTCATAATTAACTTTGTTATATTTTGTCGGTTGTTTCTTTTCACTCATTATTTCTTGAGATTTAACTTGAGCTACGCTATTTCTCCTCTCTTGTAGTGTTTTAGCAACTATACATCCTCTATAACTTGCCGGATGCGCTTCATTACAATTGCACATTAGGTTTTTTATACTCTGTGGTTATATGTTTGCCTGAATATTTTATGCTTCTAGGTTCTCTTCTGCAGAATTTCTGAGTGTGTACATGCAATTGGCATCTTTTGCATTGCGGTATTAAATTCTATTTTTTAAGAGGTTCGATTTTATTTCGACTCCTAAAATTATTTTAATACCAAAAATGGTTTTTGTGTTTATGTTCAAAGGCTAACATAAATAGAGGTAATGGCTACTTGTGGACTAAAATTTCTTCTTTGTTATTTTTGGTCTTTTATTTTTTTTTAAATATTTGTCGCATTTAAGCATTTATGCCAATTTTTTTTAGTTCTGTTATAATTTTTCACTTTTAGCTGTTGGAAGCCCACATACCATAACTTTGATGTCTTAGGTTTGGTTGTCTTCATAAGAGTGCCATTACAGTTTCAGCAACTCTAGATAATCTATTATTTTTGTGAATGTTGTACGACATTCGGCGTTCAATATTATTTGCCCATTGTTTAGTACCGTTGCTTTGAATACTATATAGTTGGACCTCAGTGTTTCGTAAAGAAAGTCATAGTCACTAACAAAACTTACAATAATTGGGGGTAGCCTTGGCATTCTAATTTATTTATTTTGTTTTATTTTTAATTACTGCGGTAAATATTCAAAATTATTTGCTTTCCTTTTTTATTTTTAACCATTATCCAGCCTATTTCTTTCTATAATTCTTCTTCATCTGTTTCATATGTTAGAATTGGAGAAATTGGACTGCTTTTGTTGGCTTCATGGTTTATCATTGTTTTGTCCTTGCCCTCAGAGCTTTATTCATTTAGTTGAGGAGCTTGAGGGCATTTATTTGTTTTTGCATATTGGCTAATGCAATTTCAAGACTCTCCCGCAGTAGCAAGTTTGTAATAAAGATTTTTTTTTGAAATCATAGCATAAGAGAAATATTTTGTTAAAAGTTATCAAGGTAATTCTAACGATTTAGAAGACAAAAAATACTAAATTAAACATTAACAACTTTGAGATCATCTAAGAATTCATTCTGCCTTACCCAATTTGGTTAAGATTCAGAATCTTGAATCAGAGAATTATTTTGTGATTAAATTATGTGTTGAAACATTTAATTATCTTATAAAGACAAAGATATATTTCTTAGTTAAAATTGTTGAACTTATAGTAATAATTGATAAGAAATAAAATTTTGAAATCAGTTTATTCGACGAATATAGATAGAGAATAATATATATTACAATTTTGATTGGTTTAAGATCATAAAACTTTATTTTTGTTACTGTTATGTACCGACGTATCCATAACGATTTCGAGGTATATGGCGGTAGTAAAAATACACGGACTTACACTAAAAGTTTCACTAAAAATTTTCAGCATAAAAATCTGGAGAAAAATGAAATGTAGTCATCCTAACTTGTTTCATTGGATATTTTTTTGATAAGACATGAAAATAAAAGGGTACATTTAAACGTAATGTAATGTAAAATATTTGAATCTTTTAGTTTAAAATTCCCATTTGTTTTATATTTTGAATATTTCGCTTGTGAATTAATCTAAGTTAGGTTCAGCCGTGTTGTTTATATTCTGATTACGATTTTAACATACACCATACAATCAAATGAAACATAGGTTTTATTGAGTGATAAACAACGAAAAAAACTACATAAATTATTAAAATATTGTTAATAAATATTGTTAAAAATAAATTACGTCATTGTGAGGCATATGACAAAGTTCCTTGTTAATTCCTGTACATATGTTATATAATACAGCTATTATATGGTTTAAAATAAACTTGAATGATGAACGAGGGAGACGGGTTGGTCTGTTTTCTAATCGATAAGAATCCTCAGTATCGCTTTGTATCGCTGTTCAAGCAGTCACCTCTGCTTTCCATCAAATATAATATTTTTTTAAGTAAAATAATAGTTTTTTTTATTTAATACGATATTACAAAATATAAGTGGCACTGTCGGTAGAATTCTAGGGAGATCATAAGGCAGATCTCTTTTGAATTCACTCGGTTAAAAAATTAAAAAAAGAAAACAAGTTGGATTGGTAATCGCTTCGCAGATACTCGAAGCGTTTCTTGGCGTAGTTAAGAGAAGTTTGGGCAAAAGTATCGCTGCTGAAACTGCAAGGTCACATAAGATGGATTATAGGTGCTCAACGTCCCTTAGCCACAAACTATTCCAAGTAGGAAACTATTCCAAGTAGAAAAAAGTCGCAGATGGCACACCAACCCTAATTTGTGTGTTACTTAGAAAAATAATGAACAATCTCGATTTGGTAATTGATATTGAATACTAATAATAAATGATTTATTTAAATAATACTATAAAATTGAATCACTTTTGCTAGAATTGAGAATACATATTTTGTACAAGAAACAATACTGTGGTTGTGTTTTGACGGGTCGTATTGCTTTGCCATCTTTAATTAGTCCATGCTAATATCGTATATAGCATACGTGAAAAAGCTGTCTATGTTTGAATAGTTAGTTTAAATATAACCTCCTAAAGAATTAACTAATATAAGTGAATAAAAAATAATTACATGAACAAATGTTTGGATTATATGGTGGATGTTGATTTCTAAAGATATATGTGACCAAGAATAGGATGATTTTATGTTGAGCAAAACGTATTCCAACAAAATACATTGATTTTTTTTATATCGTAGACTTCTTCCGTTACAGACACATTATGTAGATAGATAGACTTTCTGATATATGTGTATTGACATTAATTAATTAAGATTGAATATACGTACTTAACTTTTCAATATTTAAATTATTTTAGGAGATATAGCTGTTTTAGTGGGGGGCATCTAAACCGTAGTAGTAGATAAACCGAAATTTTGGGGGTATTCTAGCCTAGAATTTCGAGAAGATTAATTTTTTCTTCCCTTCCGTGAACCTCCTCCATTTTTTTTAAAATTCGCAAATGTTATCAGTTCTGGTAAAACGTTAATCACTACGGTAAAACGTGTAGTTAGCAAGCTAGCCTAATGGCTGATCTGATGTTCTTATATCAACAAAATATCGACATCATGGTGTTATCCAAAACACCTTTCATGGATAGAAATTATTTACGGACTCCGAAAAACAAGCTATATTATACAAAACATTCAATTGATAATGTGCATGGAAGAACATCCATAATTATCCCTGAGAGCATAAAACACTATGAAGGAGAGAACTTCGGCGAGATTTTTAACAAGCCACCAGTATAACCATTGAATAAGTACGCGGGCCATTAACAAGGGGTGATTAACATTAACAATATTAACAATATTGTCCACCTAAACACAACAACAAGGCTGAACAATACCACAGTTTCTTTAAAACGCGAGAATACTACAGCGGAAAATATGTAATGTAGGGTTCTAGATTAATAACATAAAAAGACAGAGAATTGGCCAAAGCAATGACGGCATATCTCTACCGGTGAGCCAACATATTCGCTATATTCCGAGAGAAATAAAATTTTCAATACTATAAACATTTGCGTAACAAAAAATATTGACATCAAGAGCAAAGTTGAATCATGCTTTGATCTATTATCTGATCACACACCAGGTATTATAATAGTTAGTTCAGATATTATCAACAAAACAAAACCACCTTATTTGCATAGCACTACAACCAACTGGCCATTATTTAGAGAGAAACTAAACAGTTTAATAATCCTAAATTTACCTCTCAAAACTGAAAGAGATACAAAAATAGCAACAATAAATATAACAAAATATATACAAGAGGCCGCATGGTACGCCACTCCTAATAGAGCGATATATTTAAATTATATATCATCAACAATTAAAAATAAATTCTCAGAGAAGTGCATCAAATTAACGTTTATATTTAATATGATGTTAAGACTTTATTACCTTCCTAGCACTTGGAAAGTGGCTCACATCATTATGACTCTTAAACCAGGGAACCAAGACATAGAGTGAGATATAATAATCTCTAGAATAAGTTAGGATAGGCTCTAAAGTAAGATTTATATTATACGTTTTTACAGCAGATCACTTGCTGAAGCGGTCTTCTCCATGTCAATATAGTTATATTGTATAACGGAAATGATAAAAGAATACTTATTACCCACGGGCGGATTGTTCGGAAGTTTTAAGAGATTAATAAAAACAAAAACAAAAAATTTCAGATTAGTGCGAAGATGGCAATCCTGTCAACGATGTAACGCTATTACTAAGACCACCAACTTTTTAAATTTTTTTACATTTATTACATTATCTTAAAATTCGAACTATATTAAGTGTATCTAATAGCAAATTTTATGTTAAAATAATAAATAAACGTTTTTGAACATCCAAATTCAATCACACCAACTCACAAATTTGACTAAAACATTGACAACAGTTTAATTATTTTTATTATATTTTCATTTTCTAGTCGCTTAACCTTTGATTTTATAGTATATAATTTAACAATATATTTTTATTATTTTGCTTCTCTTGTTTTAATTCCTCGTTATACCTTCTGCATTATAGTAACACCATATTTATTCTTTTTGTAATAAATACTCATGGGTGCTAATAAGGATGGATGGTCATTAATTTACGTCTTTGACGTTTTATGTTCCAACTCGGCTTGAATCCAATCTTCAAGTCCAGCAGGGTTTTCATAACTAAGATGACTTTTACAGATGTCTTGCATCAAATAGCTACAAATTGTGATCATTGCCTTTATTGCACTTTCTTTCCTTAATTTCGACTTAAAGCTATTTCTGACACTCCCAAATGTTATTGGCTTTATAAAAGCTATATAATATATCAGTATATATAGTATAGCGATGATGACGAGAATATATTAGGAAGGTTCTTTTAGTCTTTTTGGCAGATTTTATTTTGAAATAAAATTACGCTCTTTATGATTTTATTAATAAATTAAACGTCTTAGAATGAATCATTATAACCTTCTTGTATGAATTTTTCCTTTTAATAAATATTTTTAAAAAATTTTTCTGTATTTGAGTTTATTTCCAAACGAATTTCCTCAATATCTTATATATGAATTTACGCTACTTTAACAACGTTGAAATCAGTTCTAGAAACGTTTCTCTCTATTAAACACTTTTTTCAATTTATTTAAATTAAATGTTCCTTTTTGGTTAGCTTATATTTGCAAAGATCCTGAGATCCTTACAAAAACATATTCACACTTCAACAAAATTATACCCAATCAACAATAAAACCATGATATGATTAAAGTATTATATTAACAATACATTAATTATTAGTTACAAGTAAGTTAACAATAATATAACATAATAATAAAATTTATAAATACAAATTTGATATGAATGTAATATATAGAAAAATATGAAAAATTCGGCTTATAATCAAGTTTAAATTCTATATCAATATTATCTACTGTTTATTTCTTAACATATCTATCATTGGGTGCAATTTCTGCTGCCTTAGATTAAATCGATTTATTTCTTTCGTATTTCGTAAAGAATCGTATTTTTGTTTAACATTTCTCTCAGTGAAGCATCATTTAAGAAAAACATCGATTTGATATTTTCTATCTAGTCTGAGAAGAAGAGCTTAAAATTGTAACTGAACTAAATAAATTATCTCTTAAATATGTCTCCTGAAGGATAATGAAATAAAAAATGGAATATTGTGATGTATAAATTAAAAACTATTCAAAAAATATGTAAAATTTGTTTATATAATAATGATTTTTTTTAGTTACGGACTTCTATTATTTTGATTAGTTATTATATTTTCCAACAAATGTAGCAAAACTTAAATTATAGAAAGCTATAACATAAATATATGTTTTATTTTTGAAATATTAGCTATTTATTACCAAAAAAAAAAGACATTAAGCATACCCTTGGGTAAAATTTGAGATAAAATATATAGCTGTACGCACGTCATAGCTAAATTGTGCCTGAACATAAATTCTGGATTGTCGTTAAGTTTTCAGGTATTTAAGTCCATATACTGAGAATACGTATTTTATATTATAAAAGCGTGCATTTTTACATTACAAAGGTAGTAGATCGCCAATCTGAAAATTAAGAAGGATAATATATATTCTCTGTTCTCAAAAAAATAATTTGTTCAACCATATCGATATCCGCAAATATCTTTTTCAGATTCATAATATAAATGTTAAGCAGTTCAACTTGAATTTTTAAGAGTTAAGTGTTTGAAATTAAGAGAATAAAGGGTGTTTGAACTAATCATAAATATTAATAAGGTTTTCCGGTAAACTGTGTTTTGGTTAATTGAGTTGATGTTTTCTAAACAAATGTATCATGAACTATTAATATTACAGGAAGTAATTTGATTAATGTGGTTTTGTATATAGAGAACAAATGTGAATATTGGAAAGATTGGTAACAATAAAAAACTTAGCTAGGTGCATTAGCAAAATGTCAGAATATTATAAAATATTTGAAGCAAAGACATTTGCTAACAAATAAACAATTAATGAAATACTTAATGAGAATACCATGATACAGAGTGTCATATTCTGACAATAACTTACGAGAAGTTATTTTAAGTCATTGAAGTTACTGCTCTGACAGTGGAACATAGGTAAATACATTCATACTTCATTCATAAAATTGCTCATATATTTTAGTATTCATTGTGAATTTTAGGCGAAAATGATTGGATGCTTGTATGTATTTTCATCAGAGGTATCTATAAGAGGAATGCGGTAGTATCAAGTACCAATGTAAAAAGCTCTTAAGCAACCCAACCTAGCAATTTAACCGTAACTAACTGTAATATATAGTAACAAAATGAACAATAAAATGAATGAACAAAACATGTGAATACATCGTATTGCTATAAAAAAAATACATAACAGAAATGAAGCATATATTGCTGCATCTCGAAGCTGATATTGATACATTGATCTTATTTCTGCAGCTATAAAAAGAAACTTTTATATTACTTATATAACTTTATTTTAAGGATCATAAGTAGTGACTTGTCGAATCCACCTAAGCACAAACAATACTGTCAATCTGTTAATATTTTAATCTAAACGAAATCTTATAAAAAATAGTTGATATGAACTCATTTCATTTCTCTGCACAGGTTATAACAGCAAAAATATTACTCTTAAAATTTGTATATCGCCATATTGCTATGTTAGAAAGAAACTTTTTTGATTAATAATGTATGTTTTTCAGCGATCAGAATACATGCAAGCAGCTAATAGATTATTCAGGTTTCTCTTGTAACTTGCTGTAGAAGTTAATTAAATAAAGGAAATATTATTATCGCTATTTTTTATCACATTTGCTATTGTATGTTTATTTGTTTTGTAATAGCTATTTTCAACAAAAAATGTAACAAGGATAAAATATTATCCCCGGCCTTATTTATAATCAAATACAGCATAAATTTAGCATTGTCACCAATTTCTTTCGTATTTAAAGACCAAATAAAGCCGGGGCATTCTGTTTCGTTCAGAGCTTCCTTAAATCTTGGGGATATTTTTAAACGGCATTTTAGTATTCAAGTGCGGCCTTTTTAATTGGGTTAAGACAACGATAAAGAAATAAGAAAAACCGAACGTACTTTTAATTTATTTTTTCGTCTCGGAATTGGCGAACGAAAATAACGGTTAACGGTTTTGGGAAATTGTTACCAAAATTGTATTTTTATCAGACCCTGTTTTATATATAAAAATAGTAGTTAATCCATAGCCAAAGATAATACGTTTCATTAGTATAATATCTCTCGAGATACTTTATAATTTGGAGAAATATTTCAGGATAAATAATAATTCCAGTTATTCTAATTTTTTGTTTAATGTATCCGAGCTTATACTAAAATCTTTTTTTTTTTGGTTTGAATTATTTTCTGTTTCCCGATAGCAAGATTATTTTACATAGTGAAAAAATTAGCAATCAAAAAACATGGAACAACGACTGAAAAATTCACATCGGATAATATTTACAGTGAATCCACTAATATTTCTATAAATTTTTCGATTATGTAGTTTTCGTAATCCTTTCTAACCAGTTCACAGCATGACCTTGTGATTGTTGACATTTCATTTTGGTTGTGATGTCAACGTTTTTTTGAGCTAACTCATGCTTGGTTCATTTTATATTATCTATATTTTGTTTTGTCTAGCATACGGATTAATCTATATTCCTATTATGAAAATTATTTATAAAATCATACATTAATTTTTTTACTTAGTGGTTGTTTCTATTTTATTTTTGAGATTTGTTCTAAAGTTGGAGCACACTAAAAAGAATATAGAAGAATAAAATGGAAATATAAAAGAAGTTTTTGAACAAGCGAACTTTAAAACCGATGGAATCCAATGGACTTATGGAATCCTTTTATGAATTGTGAATATTCAGCCAAAAATGGTAAAGAGACATGAGGAGACTCTTTCTGTTAACACTAAAATATCGCAACTCTAAGAACAATCCAGTAGGACACAGGCTTAAAAGAATGAAACTATTTAATCTTGTAGTATACAGTTTAAAGAAAAAAAAAACAGGAGCTTTAATTAATACATTAATAGTTCTTACAACAAAGAGTAAGAACCGATGGATTCTTTTAGATATGTCATGTATTGGGGCGCTGATTATCCGATCATATGTTTGAAAGAATCCTGAATAGCTAAAGAGTGAGACGGGTTCGTAGGTTTTCTAATAGGTAGGAGCTTTTAATGTCGCTTTATATCGTCGCTCAACAAGTTGTTAATAAAACAAATTAATAATTGTAAAATAATAATTGTTTTAATAACATTTCATAAAATAAAACTGGCGCAGTCACTAAGAATCCCAAAACATTGTAAGACCATTTTCTTTTGAATTTATTCAATTGTTAAGTGGAATTCTGAAAAAATTATCGCAGCTTAAGCCGTAAGGCCAAAAAGGTGCATTGAAGGTGCTCAACGAAACCTAGCCATAAACTATTCCAAGTGGGAAATAATGAAGCGTTGAAAAACATCCCTAGTCCGTAGATTTTCGACATATGCATCACAATTCAGGGTGTAAGGTGGAATGGAGGTGTGAATTAACACAGTCTACTGGAATTTGGACAGCATCTTGCAGTTGAAGGTTTGAGTAGGTCAATCTCGTAGTCAGTAGCCGTAGAATATACAGTCACCAAAATGTGCAAAATCAATGGTATCACATATGATCAAGTGACACCAACCCTGACAAAAGATACCAAATTAAAACGCAGCAAAGTTAATGTGCGTGTGAAGCGCCTAGTTTAGGCTATTTATGTAGTTTAATTTGTACCAATAGATTTCTATATTATATCTAAAAATATACCTTTAAGCTTATGTCCACAAAAAGTATACTGTAAAGCTTACAGTGTAAATTACAGAAATATCCCAAATAATTGATAGAAGTAAACACATGTTCCCAATTCTAAAGATCATATAGCTTTAAAAAAATAACATTTGAAAAGTATACATACACATTCATTAAAGCAAATGTGCTGAGTCTTGAATGTCGAAACCTTCGAGATCTGCAGGCGCACCTTGTTAATTGAACTAAAGAAGAAACAATTGTATGGAGTTAAGGGGCTTTTGCCCGATTGGGATCGGGCAAAATAGATTTATTGAATCACCGCTGGATATTGAGAGAGGAATATATATTACGAATAAAAGCTGATATAACCATATAGTCTTATTCCAAGTTAAGGTTTACACTTCGAATGATGAACCCGATGCTCTTCATATATATTCCCTAATTTGTAGAAAAAATAGCTTTTAAACTGCATCAATAACATTACTGTAAAAAGCTCTAGTGTGATCCATGAAGTTGCACGAGTTCCTTGTTTGGCATAGCGTCGTCTCACAAGCTCAGCTAATGTATCGGTAGATGACAAAAAATAATCTACCACCGAGGGTCCAATGGCCTGCTGATTCATCAGGTGTTCATTCATCGACAAGGAAACAGTTACTCACAGTTGGCTGACTTTATCACCAAGCAAGGTTTCTGAAAGATGCCGAGCAAGCCGTAAACTAAATGATTTTTGGTTCAGATTTCAACACGCAAGCCCATGTGGCTGTGAATGAATATTCAGGGGAAGTGTTTTTTTAAACACAACATTCCCAGCAACAGATTCATATAGATAAATGGGAGCTGCGCCCACATATTGATGATTTGTTATTAAAAAAAAAAAAACAAACGGACAGTTTGAAACATGGACTTTATAGTGGATTATTTTTCTGAAATAGATTGCCATATTACAGAGCAGAGAATGAAATCAAATAGAAAAGGGGCTTGTGACAATGGCTTGATTAAATCTTTCCCGCAGAAACATCGGATGCTCTCTAGTGACGAAATTAAGATTTTCCGGAAAACAGTAAGGGGCATTAATCAAAAAGCTATATGTGTCATTGATTTATGTTTGAAATTCATAATAAATTCGGTTTGAAAAATATGGAAATAAAACGCAAACACATTTTCTCCAAGATTTTCTCCAAAAAATTTCACATAGTTTAATTACGTGGTATTAGCGGCATATTAGTTTAATTGTGATTGGTTATTAAATATAACTGCTTTGGTCATTGTGATTAATAATTTTCGTTGCATGGATTTCATCATGAGAAAGTATTACCTATTAGTTTCTTGAATATTCATATAAATTAAATTACCAAAAATCGTGTTTATAATAATTTTGGTTCATTTAAAAATCTGTTGAAGCGCAACGCCGTAAATTTAAATAACGAAACATAATAACGATGTTATGACAAAGAAAACAATAAAAAAAACGAATAAGAATCCACCAAAACGTGCAAGTCATATCGGCTTCTTCAGGGTTCGATCCGATTTACAACTGTAGTTGTTTCGTCGATGGATTTTCAGGCGCTATTTTGAAAATTTACGCCACGTTAAATTGTCGTTTGTGGTCGAGTTGATGTCGCTTTTATGGGCGTAAAAAAAATATAAATTCGAAAAATATCCCTGCGCAAAAATATGAAATGTTACTTCATAAGTATTTTCTGGCTGCTGTGGTGACTCAAAGGCGGGATCGTTTAAAATAACAAATGAAATATTTTAAAAATATGATTAAATAAATTTTGAAAGTTTATCTTGAAATTAATAGGTTGATCAATAAATTTCTAGAGCTATAATAGTTGATGCTGTTACGTTAGATGTGTTCTATATTTCGATTAGTTATGGAATCATCGATTAATGGAGGGATATTTATTAGAACACCTAGGAACTGTTGGGTTTTAGAAATTTGTCTGAATAATAGATATTTGAATATATTGAATAATAGATAATTACATATAAAAACATGTCTCGTTCAAAAATAAACCATTTGGTAATTGGATATTTTTGACCAGTTTTATTTATAGAATATTAAGATTAGCCAGGACGACAATGATAATAAGATCAATGATAATATGAAATGAATTGCCATTTCTTCGTTTTCGTCGGATCTGGAGCCTTTGATCCCAGCCGACATTCGGTAAAATTAGGATACGTTACTCCACAACTATCTCCGGATTTGGCGCATGCGCACTCTCGTACATAGAATGAACTATAGAAAAGAATTAACTATATTGTCTTCCTTTTCTAATGGCGGTTTCTAATTTCGAATCGATCAGTACAGTCGATCAAGTCAAAACAACAAAACATTTAGGCTATTTAGAGTTTGTGTTACATTAATAATTGTATAGTAATAGTAATTAAATTGTTGTGCTATTCTTGGTGTACCAAAATTGTATTTTTATCAGACCCTGTTTTATATATAAAAATAGTAGTTAATCCATAGCCAAAGATAATACGTTTCATTAGTATAATATCTCTCGAGATACTTTATAATTTGGAGAAATATTTCAGGATGAATAATAATTCTCCGGATTTGGCGCATGCGCACTCTCGTACACAGAATGAACTATAGAAAAGAATTAACTATATTGTCTTCCTTTTCTAATGACGGTTTCTAATTTCGAATCGATCAGTACAGTCGATCAAGTCAAAACAACAAAACATTTAGGCTATTTAGAGTTTGTGTTACATTAATAATTGTATAGTAATAGTAATTAAATTGTTGTGCTATTCTTGGTGGTTTATCATATATTGATATTAAAATATATAAGAACGAGGGTAAGTGCAGAATGCAAGGCTATATTTATAAAAGTTATAAAAACCAAACAGCATAAAAATTTACTTATAGTGGGAATATTAGTTGCCAAATTTATCAGCACATCATTTTCAGCGACATCGAAAAGGTATCATCAGATGCCAAAATTTATTGATAACAAGATCAGAGAAGAAAATGATTCCTGTTGTGTTGAAAGTAGTTAAGTCATTAATGAGGTTTGTCCGTCAAAAATCAAATGTCAAAAAATCCGTAGCAAAATTATAGTAACTTGTAATAATTAGACTAATTAGTGTAATTTATTTTTAAAATAATATATTTTAGTAATAATTTAATAAGTAAGTGTTTTTTACTCTTTGTGATTCCACAATCTGCCCTATAGGCAATAAGTATTTCTTATGTCTATATTATATTTACATGACATGCAGAAAATCACTTCATTAAGCGATCTTCTGTATAAAATATTATCTTAATTAATAAGTCTTATTTTAAAGCTTATTCTAAAGTCTACATATGTCCAGTAATTAGATCAGGTGATGTTAAACGTTTTAGTCTACGCCCTTCACTTTCACGTCGCATATTTAGCTGATTAGCGATTAGTGAGTACATTGGGATGCACTGACACACTTTCGAAGTACTTCACAAAAACACGTTAAATTACACTCGTTATAGATTCTAGAGGAATATGGCATTGTATCACATTATATGAAATATAGTACGGAGCATCAAAAATGGCACGCAACAGTTTATTTTGGAACCGTTGAATGATGGATATATTAGATTTGCTAGCGGTACCCCATAGTTGGATTCCATATGACCAAAGGCTTGAGTATAGACTCATACAGCAACAACTTGTTATCTAATGATAACTTGGATTTGCGCCCGATGAGCCCATACTTTTGATATAATTTCAGTCGAAGTTGTTTTCGTTTAGAGAATATATGCTTCTTCCAGGTGAGGCGTCGATCTAAGTTCATACCAAGATATTTAACTTGCTCTGGGGATAGTTGACGATGATTGATATTCACTGGTAGACATGTTCTTCTACGCAAGATAAACGTTACATAGGTGAATTTTGTTTCATTGACTTTAATGCGCCATGTCTTCAACCATAATTGTATTTGATCCAGCTGGTTTTGTAGGTTTATTGATAGTGTGACTGGATCTTTATGGGATGCCAAGATTGCTCTGTCGTCTGCGTATGTTGCCACAGTAGTTATTTTTGTGGTGGGCAGATCAGCCGTATACAGAAGATACAGTACTGGACCCAGTACACTACCTTGCGGAACTCCTGAATATATGGGATTTAATTCGGTATGTTCATCGCCTTGATTTACAATAAAATTTCTATCAGTGAGATACGATTTTAGTAACTGATAGTACGGATGAGGGAGAATTTTCTTTAGTTTAGTCTGCAAGCCGGTATGCCATACTTTTTCAAAAGCCTGAGATATATCTATAAAAGCAGCCGAACAATATCTTTTGGCATTTAGGTCATTGTTTATTTTGTTTACAAGTCTGTGTACTTGTTCTATAGCACCATGTTTATTGCGAAAGCCAAATTGATGTTCTGGAATAATTTTTCTTTTTTTTATTATATAGTTTAGCTTCTTGATCTATTGTTTCTCGAAAACTTTCGAGATTATCGGTAATAAACTTATAGGCCAGTAGGGATCACATCTTCTGGTATTTTTCCTGGTTTAAGAATCATTAATATTTTAGCTACTTTCCAGATGCTAGGGAAGTAATTAGTAATTAGTGGTTCGTAGCATAGCAGTAAATATAAATGTTAATAGTTTCACATCCTTTTCTGATAGTTCTTTTAAAATTTTACCAGTAATTAAGTCATAACCAGAAGCTTTTTTAACATTAATCTCTCTCATTATTGTTTGTTTAACTTTTTTGACCGTTAATTTCTTGTGCGGTAAGTCCATTTGAACTGGCGAATCCAGAAAGCTAGTAATTTTATTTTTGTCATCTTTATGTAGCTGAGACTGGAAAGGTTTAAAAACATTTTTTAAGTGTTTTGAGAAAATGTCGGCCTTCTCTTTATTGCTTCTAGCCCAATTATTTTCGCTTGTTTTAATAGGTGTGTTTTGCTGCTGGGGTCTCTTAAGCTTTCTTGTTGGTTTCCACAACGAATAGTCTGTAGACAAGATGTTGGTGTCAAATTCTCTAGGTATTATTGAATGCTTGGGTTTTGTTAATTTTGAATTAGTTCTTTCAACTCTTTTATTGCCCTATTAAATTTTCTTTTATTCTCTTCGGTCCTTTGCTGTTGCCAATTCCGTCGTAACTTTCTTTTTTCTGATATCTTTTTCTGTATTGTAGATGATATATGTGTATTTTTTTTGGAAATATTTCATTGTTAGGAGTCGCAGAATATGCTGCCTCCTGTATATTTTTTGTAATGTTTATTGCCGTATATGTTTATTTCTATGTCAATTTCAGTTTGTAATGGTAAGTTTAGAGAGATGTTTCGGTTTAAGTTTTCTCTAAATGATGACCAGTTAGTCCTATTATTGCACAGAAAAAGGGGTTTATTTTGACGGTATTTTTTGAAAAAAGTGTTACTATTATTGGTAAATGATCAGAAGACAGGTCAAAACACGATTCTGCATGACACTTTTTTGTATCAATATTTTTTGTAATACAGAAATCTGTAGTATCTGGCTTTTTATTTCTGTCTGAAGGGGAATATGTTGGTTCACCAGTAGAGATATGTTATAAATTGTCTGTCTTTATTGCTTTTACTAGTTCTCTACCTTTTGAGGTTATTATTCTTGAACCCCACATTAAATCTGTTGCATTGTAATCTCCTCCGGCTATAAATCTATTACCTAACGTACTGAAGAATTCTTGAAAGTGTTCTGCCTTGTTGTTATGTTTGGGTGGGCAATAAATCGTAGATATTGTTAATGGTCCATGAACTTCCTCTATGGTTATATTGGTGGCTTGCAAGTAGTCTTTGCGAAATTTTTGTTTTTCGAAATGCTTTATATCATCTCGAATGATTATGGCTGTGCCTTTATGTGCTTTATCATCAGGGTGATTTGTATGATAAAGTTTATATTTGGTAATTTCCAAATAATGTTTGTCCGTAAAATGTGTTTCGGAAACTATCATAACGTCAATATTTTGTTCAGTTCGAACATTTTTAGTTCCCTGGCGTGTTATTGGAGCCCATTAGCATTCCAGGCGGCGATTTTGTAGCTAATGGTTTCAGGCATTAGGCAAGTTTGCTGACGACGGTTATGAGTAGACCAAGCATCGTACTCATTTGATCCATTAGTTAGGCCATCTTGTTTTCTAATCTAGAAATGTTGCTGCTAGTTTCAGTAGGTTATGATGTGGTTTCTCGATTTTGTGCTGAACCATTTCCAACCATTTGGGCATAAGTTATGTCTGGTTGACTTGGTCTGGTGGGTAGACAGTATTAAAACAGAAACGTTGAAGTAACTCACTTGAAAATTTTTAAGTATGCAAAGTTGGTATAGAAATAACAACTAAATCCTCATATATTAAGACTGCGGGTTCCTATTTTGAATATAAACATAACCATTTTTAAATTCCAGTGTAATGGATCAGAAAATTATTAGACTATCAAAGGGTGAAAGGCATTCAAAACTCCATGGAAATATTAGAAAAATTTTCATTGTTTAGTAGTATAAAATTGACATAAAGGGGAAGGGAACATGAAATATATTAAATGTAGGGTATGAAAATAATTTGGGTAAGTATTAAAATCAAATAAAAATACGATTGCAGCCAAACTAGCAGTTAAAGTTCCAACGAATGCTATATTAGATGAAAAATCTGAGATAATTTAGGCAGAGGCAATTTGGAATAATTAACCTAAGTGACTCGTAATGATATTCTGCAAGCCAGTTTGAATTACATCGGTGCAAGGCAAAAAAAGTAACCATAAAAGTATTGAAGCATGGGTAAATGAGGTCAAAAAGAAAACTATTATAATGTTTTTGATAGTTAGAACGGATAGGATTGAATTTTGATTATTGAACATTATAATAAAAGACGGTGAGAGATCGGATAATACATTCAATTAATATGTTAAGTTTGAGTTGTGTAATTGTATAGGTACATTATTCTGTAAAGATAAATGCTGATGAGTTAGACCGAATAGTATACCACATAAAAAAGTGCGCATAAAACTACTTATGGTATGGAAAATAATTAATTGTAAAATTATAACAAAACAACTCTATAACGTATTAACTGTTGGAGCTGTAGAATTAACTATTGTTCAAGTATTCTGCCACAAATTGTAAATTCGATTTAGTCAGAAAATATTTTCCTTCTCATTGTATTCTAGTTAAGAAGAGATAGAGGGCTGTTTGAAAAGTTCGAACATGTAACCGAATCAGCCTGCCAAAGTCGTCCGTTTGTCAAACGTAAGCAAAATTCTTCAAAATAATAATAATTATTATTATTATATTAGTATTAGTTATTCTGTGGTTATAAATATGCAAATGTTTTCTGAACGCTTTGCTTGTTTTGATAAATTCCAAAATTGCTGCTTCTTATTACTCTGATTCAAAATGCCGAAGACAGACATAACAGATTGCGACTCTAATCGGTTACTTCGAACAGGAACGAGATAATGGAGTAGAGAATTAGCAGTAAACTTATTTAAAGAGGTAACCATTTTACTGTTAGTTATTAAGTTGTTGTAGTTTTTATTGAAAACATTTTTAATGTATTGCAAATGCACTGAAATTAGTATGGATAGTCACTGATAAATCTCACCGAAAATAAACGTCCTTATACTAAGCGGGTGACAAATCATGATTAGATTTATGTTAGCTCTATCAGAGATCAAATATATGACATATATAAAAACAGTGAGTAGTTTTTTGAACAAAAACTTAATTTAATATTAATTATTTCAGAGGAAAATGTTAATATGAAAAGTATCCATAGAAATCTTAGAGGTATTTGAGGGATGTAGAGCATCCTTGTATAGACTGTTGGGTAATATAGGATTTAAATGGTGTATCTAAAGATAACTTACAAAGAGGTCGAATGGAACTTGCAGACATTGCTTTTAAAAGACTACACTTTTTAAAAGCTTATAATGAAATCAAGGAAGACTTATTATTTCCATATGTGTATTTAGATGAGACATGAATATTTCTAAATAATGTTAAGATAACAAAAGCTGATGGAAAAAGGTAAACGTTGGAATACAAATGGATTAGGTTTTATTACTCATAACATTTATTAATAATTCATTGTGGGTATATTGTTTTTTATGCATTGAAGAAGAAATTGACAAATGATGGACGGCTCATAGGTGGTATCAAAAAAATCAACGTAAGTATAATAAAACACAACCCTAACCTAGAAACTGTTACAAACTTTGTTAATATATGCATTATATGTTCTGTAATGTTAATATAAATTATATGTTATAACAGTATTTTTTACTTTAATATTATAATTTTATATCTTTAACAATTTAATTATTTTATTTATATTAAAATTTTGTTGTATATCAAAGCCAATATGCACTAAAACTAAGAGTTGATGTGGCAACATGGCGACGTTTTAACGTCATTAATTCAAATAACGTGAGTCCACTGCTGTTTTGAATAGACTGTATTAGGTATTATATAATGTTAAAATAAATTATAGTAAATAACACTGTTTTTTTTTCAGTATGTTGTTTACATTAGAACTTTGTTATATGCCAAAGCCAAATTAAACTAAAAGTCAAAGTTGATACGGTAACAATGCGTATGTCACTTGAATTTCACTAAAATACTAACTGACTCAGCGAATTTGGTTCTGCCTTACAATAAATTTATGTAGTGTTACGTTATTTGTATTTTTTTTTTAACTATTAAGCACTATTTGCTGCTGAATTCATCGATATTTAGTTCCCATCATTTCATACGCATGCCAGAGATGGCGTTACATACGATAAAGATATGGGAAAACATATAATTCCATATACGTATTTCGGTGAATATCGGTGATAAAAAATAATACAAATTGTTTTGATTATAGTATTATTATTTAATTAAATATTAAATATGAGATACCAATAACAAAAATTGGATCATACTTAGTTTTCCTTCCCGAGAGAATTGCAATTGCGCCGATGAATTACGATCGATAGCTCTTTGTATAATTTAGGCTAATTCAGATTTCGTAACATCATTCTTACCGATCCGACCAATTTAGAAACCGAGTTGGATACTTGACGACTTCATTTGGATGGTGCATTTATCCATTAATTTGATTCTTAATGATAATCTTAAAATAATTCACAAATTTTAAACAATCACAAACATAAATTTACGACCATGCCCCAGCAGGATTCGATCTCGCGGCTATCGCAACAGTAGGAAGATCGTCCTATCGCCTTTACCACTGCGCCACCAAGCCGGCAACAAAATTATATTATTACTTTTGTATTGTTTGGGCTTGATATAAAAATAATATCGTAATGAAATAAAATAACATTATTATTACCGATCCGACCTATTTAGAAACTGAGTTGGATACTTGACGACTTCATTTGGATGGTCCATTTGTCCATTAATTTAATTCTTAATGTTTATATTAAAATCATCAACATCCTTTTTTTTTAACTGCTAAAGTGGCTTGTTCATTCATCCAAGCATGGTTTTCTAATTGACACAAATATTTGGGAACACTTTCGAAATTAATACTTTTCTTGACGTTGCGAATTGACATACATTTCATGAAAACGAAATGAAGCTAGTGATAAGTGCCAACAGGAATTTTCCCGGACTCAATGGGTTTGTGAACACTTAACTGAAATGTCATATCGTAACGTCATTCGCATGTTCCTTGTTAACTTGAGATTTTTCAAATATCTCTATAAATTACAATCACCTTTAGCGTTCAACAACGTTAAATGTGATATTAGGCTATAGTTTTTTTAATGCTAAATTATGGAAAATCCTATTTGGCGCAATCGTCAAGGCGATAAAACGGTCCTGCTACTGTTGGATAATCGCAGGTTCGAATCCTGTTGGGGCATGGATGTACTTTATGTTTGTGATTGTTCAACAGCTGAAAATCCGACAAGGAATACCCATCCCAGGCACACCAGTAATAAGCCGGTAAGACCGTATGTCTTCTGGGATGGCTTCTAAGTTCGGAGCCTACGTTAAACATTAAACCCAGTCGAGATAAACACTCGTCGGTAAAAAAGAGACTTAAAAAAGAAGAAAAAATAAGATAATAATAAAGTAAAGATAAAGTAACAATAAAATTAAGGCCACGAGCCAAAAGGGTTATGGTTCACCAAAAAGGCTTTTTATAAAACTTTATAGAACGTTGCGCTGTTTTTAAATTATTATGAATTATTATTATGACATATGGAAGGTTTGAAACAACAATATATTATATTTTACATCAAAAACTATTTGATTTCACAGGAATAAGTGACGACAAGAACTGTTTTTGATACCAGAAATTTTTGTACCATCAGCATATAACTTTATAAATTTACTCTTAGTTAATATTGATGGGATATCTCATATATAACATAAGCAGACAAATAAATATACTATTTAATGAACCATTAATTTTTTAGCATGGTTAAATAATATTTTCTATTTTCAGTAACTGCAAATTGCACCTCGTGTACTCGTACTGCAACTGTACTCAATATATTTTGAATAATTAATAATAAAATTTTAATTAATAATTATAATAGATATATTATGAAAACATATGCTTAAGATTTCAATTAAATTTTTCAAATATTTTCCTTTCCGAAAATCATTTATTCCTCTTTATAAAATTCGTAAACAAATCAACATCAAAACAAATTTGCCTCCCTAATAACACGTAGTATTATCGGAGAAATATATTGAAAATATAATTTAAGTAAAAAATAATTGCTTGTAATTTGACTTTACCGATAAACACAAGTATAAACTAAGAATACTTGTATCTCTGATGGTGTAAGTGTCCTTTGTGCAAGAGAAAAGGAAACTCCTATAACAATAATGATTTTAGCCAAGCAAATTGTAACTATTTCTAGTACCCGTTAAAGTTTGGATACCGTCTTTGGTGCTTGTTTAATTCGGTAATGATTTTTGTTTTGTTCCATTACAGTAGTTGTTGTTTGTAACATATTACATTATAGGGAATAGATAAAGTAGAAATTTAAAAAAGATGGTAGGATAGTGGAAAATAATCAAACTTTGAATTTAAAAAAAATTTAAATAAAAATATGTACATTATATCCGTTGTAATACCAAATAAAAATAAACAAAACCTTATTTAACCTATCTACTACACGTATTTTATATTCTATTATATACACACAATTTAGATTAATACCTACCTAAACCTACTCATCTATTTACTATATTAATTTAACTACAACCAACTGATCACCTTCAAGTCGGTACGAGTAACAAATTAATTTTTTTATTCACAATTTAATTTTGTGTATATATTACAAAATTATAGTACTACTTTTGTTTTGTTTGGGCTCGATATAAAGATAATATTGCAAGCAGATAAATTATAGATATAGTCAATTCAAAATAGCAGTGACACGAGTATCTCTTTTTAAATAGAATAAAATGACAAGGATAATATTGCCTGACTGTAAAACGAATTTACAACTTTATACAGACATATATTGACACTCATGTCACTGCTATTTTGAATTTACTATATGTACAAGCTTAAGGGGTAGCTGTGGTGGCTAAGACTTTGGTTTGCCGATAATAAAGCAGTAGGATGGAATCTCGATGGGGATACATTTTTTTATAAAATAACTGTTAAAATAAGTTTATAAAATAAAATAAAGAAGTAGTAGAAGTAGTTCCTTGAAAGTAAATTAATATTTGTTTTTTTATATTTAAGCAATGTTTTGTATTACTTGCATAGTAACTTACGTTTATTAATACTTTGTTAACTGGTATTAACTGATATTGAATTTCGACCATAGGGCGATTACTAGTAAAAGTAAGTAGTGAACTGGATTAATTAGTTAATAAAAATTATAATTAAGTTCTCCATTGAGTAGGCTATAAATTATGAAACAGGTAGTATTCGAAATTAAATCTTATTTTAACGCAAGAAAGTGGAGACTTAATGGAATTGATTGTATAAACGAATCAATTCTATTAAATATTGAATCTTATTCTAATGAAAAAATACCCTATTAATGTAAACGCATTACTGGTCATATCATGTCATCAGGTATCACATTGACTCCTTAGAGCATCCAGCGCCGTGTTTACTTCTTTTAATAATGTATATTCATGTAAATATATAATAATTATGATTGAGCTGTAAGTTCCAATAGATGTAAACAATACCAATCTTCCACCGAAGAATACACAGATTCTGATATATTATAGTCGATCAATTAACCACAGCTAAACAATTAGTTGTTTTTTTAGTTTAAACGATATATTATCGGTCAAAAAAAGTAACAGGATACTACTTGGATCTATCTACTATCACCTTCCCGAAAACCTCTAATAGGGAAAACTGAACCAACCACGACGCCGATATTGATTTCATATATTTAGATAAAAGCATCTCAATAAGGGACATTAAAAGCCAAAAAACTACCAAAAAAAAATAGCAAAGGTTATTTAAGTAATGCGTAACTTATACATTTACATATTATTATTGAACAAAATAAATCAAATCAAGCGAACCTTTTGTATTCTACTTCGAAGAACACGAAAATGTTAAGCATATAGTAAGCACTTATTGTCCATAAAATCCTAACTGACAATGTTGCTAACTTTCTATACAAACAAATATGTATAAACAAACAGCAGTGTTATAAAATGCAACTGGCACAAGTCCAATTTGAATATACTACAGGTATATGCTTGTATAAGCTCACAAACATAATTAAGACATTGAACCAGTTTATGGTCATAGAAGAATTTATGACAAAAGTGTGTTACGAAAAATTAGACAACACAACTGACGAATATGTGTTGTAAACCTGGAATAAACTGGAGAAATACTTAGTTCAATCTACCGCCTTGATGTTTGTGTCCCCTAATATCTCCAGAAGACACAGGCGGCAACATCATCAGATACCAAATCGACTATATTTTAGTGATATTCGATGAAAACATATCCTGATGCAAATGTTTCATCTCACTATAATCCAGAAATGGCTTCTATGTATCTCAAATTAAAATTAAAATTAACATTTTGATAAAAATTAAATTTGTACAATTAAAAATAATAAGTATTAAATGAATCAATATGAAGGTGTCGAAGAACAACACCGCTAAATAAACACCAACAAGCCTAGATTCGCCTAACGCCTAAATAATACTAATTGATGCAGGAATTGATGCACTAGAACAACAATGGAAAAGCTGATCGGCAGCACAAATGTTAGAAAATATGATGATCAGGGAACCTACCGTCAGCTGTGTGTGTCAGCATGCAATAACACTGTAGATATAGAAATATATTTCACACTTCATTTGTAAACTTCATAAACTCTAGAACACTCTCATTTATTTTCAACTTATTAGCAGGCGTAATTATGTTAGATGCCTTACGTTTATCATAATAAAAATTGTAATTTTTTTTTTACTTTAAAAAGTCATTTATTGAGAAATATTGATAAAATATATGTTAATAAAAAATATTTTCCATCATTTTATATAGCGTTGAGAACTAATTAGCGACTTTGCAAATGCACGGTTCGACTGCTTTTTTTTTCAATTCGTGATGTCAGTATAAATGTCAGTGTCTGTATAAATTATCAGATAGGAAGGGACGGAGATAATTGCTTGGAGCTATTAATTTTATATGTGCTTATATTTTCCAACGATAATATAAGCGAGACGGGGAGGTACATATTCCTTCACGTATTAACTTTAAATAGAATAGGAAAAAATATTACTGTATACTTTTAACATGCAATTAATAATTTTATTTTAAAGGAAGTAGAATTACTTTCATATTAGAATGTTCTGTGGATCTGTAAAAAAGAATGGAATAATACCCCACAAAATTTTATCGTATGTTAATATATTAATTGCTATTTTTAAATAATATACTATAATAAACATAGACAACACAATAGAACTTAATCAAAACCTAAGAACTGAATATGTACAATAACCATAAATACTAAATAAAAATTAAACATATACCTAATAATAATAATTAAAAAAAATCCATGACATAATAAAAATGAACGCATAATAACTACTAGCGCTTTTTTAAATAAAGTAAATGCTTTATTTATTATTAAACGGAAATATTTTTCAACAACAATCGAGAGAGTAATCGAAATATTACCTATTATTATTTAACTTTTTACCTTATTACATGAACAATTTTGAAAAATATCGTTCCAAAATGCTGCTATATTAATATACAATATATATTGTTATTTACAAGCAAACTACCAAAAAAATCATAAAACTATATATATATATATATATATATATATATATATATATATATTACATATAAATGTACACGACTGAAATAGTCACTAGTAATAAGTAGTAAAATCAGGCGAACCAAAACTAGCGAGTGAAATAGTGGATAGTAAAAAGTAGTCAATTACTAAACAGTCGGTAGACATTTTCAATCGAAAGTGCCCAACGCTAATGTTATACTACAATACTATAATATTTTTCCTATATTTCCAGCAATGTATTTCAGCATTTCGAAACTATGTGGCTTTAAGTCTGGCGAATACGCTGGATGTACCATAAATCTCAAAATCCCAGTCAATTTGCAAGTGTGCATCGCTATTACTACGTTCAATTTATTCAATTGGTACCGGTAAACATCTGCAGTAACATTAAATATGTTCGGTTTTAGCACCTCGTAATACATTACACCTTGTCGACAATATGCACAGTAAGACTATAACTAAGAATATTTCACTTCGGTGTCGATGTAGGCGTAGTTTCTGGATTTACCCGTCATAAATACAATACGTTACAGAAAACTCTTAGTTTTTGAGTAGTCAAAACCAAACTACGATAATGAAACAGTTCGAAATGACATTTTCAGATATTTTGCGTCTAATTATTTTGCTTTATTTCGGATCTTTCCCATCTAATATAAAAATCAGTAAACAATTGATTTTCAATGGCTAAGTTGCCTGAAAGTTCTTTAAGTGTTTGAGCAGGGTTTTTTGCCCAATAACATGCAGTATATAAACTTTCGGGTACTACGGGTCTTTCTTTAGCATTCACATCAAAATCACTGGTTTTAAATCTTTTAAACCCAAATTAGGATATGACGAAGAAACATTATCATTAAAGTTTCTAAAATTGTTAGAGGATCATATTTCTTTGAATCAAACAGCAAATATAACAAATGTCAAGAATGAAATTTTGTTCTATCCATGATTAGCGTCTAGGTACAATGAATAATTCAATAAAACAAAACATCGTACTCCTCATATTTTATAATATAGTTCACAGTTGCAGCAATAGATCAACCGTTAATAAAAATAAATGCATTCACCAATACAACAATCATAACAAAGTAACCATACAAAGTAACAAAACAATCGTACACAGATTTCTAATATTGATTTACGTTAGCAACTATGACTGTACATCTACACTCTAATATGCTCCCCATATAGCTTAAAAGTTTACAAAGAAAAACAAGACAATTGAATAACATATTGGTAGCCAACAATTATGGTTGTTGGATCGTTAATACAGAAGAAAAATGGCGAGGCTGATAAAATAAAAATAATAATATATGACGAATAATATCGAGATTATTTTGAATGCTTTCAATCCTCAATGGTTGCGGCATCTGAATGTTTGTAGACCAAACGACAGTAAACCCCAAATATTAAGGAAAAGGTTAATTCAGTGCCTAACATTTTCGTTTCAAATGGAACAAATTTTAATGTCATTCGTTATTAGATTAAAATCCGACAAACAGTATTCGAAACAGAATTGAATACAATAAATATCACACATTGGTGGTTCTTATCGAATCAACGATTTTATTATAAATTTGTGAAGCTTAACTCGAAATTAATAGCATTGTATTTTTTTGAAATATAAAGCAAAAATGAAGACTAGAGTGGGAATTAATTTTGAATTGAGTCATGTTATCATAACTGTTGATATTTTTATAATATTAATTTTTCATACTCCTGTGTGTGTTTAAAAATTGAATTGAATTGAGACATTTTTATTGAACTAACTTTATACTGATATTAGAGATAGAAACAGGCAATTAAAATGATTTTTAAAAACAAAACAAACCAAATCGGCAAACGTTGAAAATTCAGTCTTAAAACCTTTCCTAAAAATACGATAATGTTCCCTCGTAACTTTGTAGGTCGTTAAAATCTAAATATTTAATAACAATTTTCCATTATTACTATTATTACTCTATGTAAAGCGTTTATTTCATTTTAACTGCTAAACTATTATACTATGTGTTGTAAAACTCAAAACTAAAATGTGTTAATGCTCAAGCATCGTATATGATTGCATTAAATCCAGTTGTAAATAAATTATAACAGTGTTTGCTGTCTGAAATACCCATTAATTTTACAAGAGCTGAAGCTAGTCAGTTAAGTCTTAACTTTAGAAGACATTGACTGTCTGTAAATTTCGCTATAGAACCTTGAGCCACGTAATGCCGTGTATATTTTTTGTACTTTTAAAATTACTCCTCTTTCATATTTATAGATCAATTAGCGATAGGATAATTCAATAAATTGTTTTTTTTTGGTTCGTCTGGTTTTTAGTAGTTTTTAAAGCTATTAGAGGTGCGAAGGATAGATCATGAAAGATAAAATATTATGAAATTAAGTTGAGAATTACCGTCTACCATTACGTCTGCTGTGGTAGTCGCGGCTTTGATTCCAGAATATAGATGTACTTTGTGCTAAAGCTTATAGTTTTAAATTTCTCTACACAACAATGTTAAATTCCTCAATGAATAACGAACGTAAGTATATAACGTATAAGTAAGCTAGACTTAGCAGACTTAAAAGGAGATTTTAAAATGTTTTAAATACGAGAATCGTTTTACTAACAATTTTGTAAATGTACAAGGTTTGTTTTTTAATTAGTCTTTAGTAGCTTCCTGGATTCCGATCATGATGTTCTTTTACTTTAATTTTTCGATAATAATGAAGTCTTTCTGTCCACTACTTGAGATTGTTTTTATTAATTTCTTCCTAGTAAATTTTATGAATAATAAAAGGTATGATTCATAAACGATGTTGGTTAAGCATTGGGAGTTGCAATCAGTTGTTATTACCATAACTCTTTATTGATCCCACCACACTGTATTTATTTCCCATGTCTAATAACTTTTTTTACACATGCACTATTGCATTACGCTTGATTACCATATTCAGGTGTGCTATATGTCAATTTTACTGTAAGAGTCCGTAATATTTTAGTATCAGCGATCTAGAAAGTCTCTGGCTAAACTTAACGTTATTGATATTCTCATGAAGAATAACATTTCATGGTTTTAAGAAGCAAATTGTTGCCAATGTATCAACACTTTTATGGGAAGCAAAAGTCTACTACGTGGATGAATAACTTATATTAAGTCTCTTTCAAACTAGATATGGATACTGTGGTAACAAAGGGTTGCTTAAATATTGCATATGCCATTATGTCTTACAAATAAAAACTGAGGTGATTTTCACATTTTACTTCTTGCTAGTGAAAAAATCTATAATTTCAAACAACAAATCATGAAAATGATGCAGAAATGTACATTTGCTTAGCCTTTTAACATCGGTATGTAGTAATAATTCAGGTTGGCATTCATAGAACTGCATTTGGAGGAGGCGCCGTTTGAGATAATTTCCTCAAATCGTATTAACAATTTTAAATGATATGCCTATATTGTGTTTAATCTCTAGCTACTAAATTATTAATTATGCAGTGGTAACTGTCAAGTGGGAATTCATCCTTACTTTGACTAGGGCTATAAATCACTATTTATGCAATCTCCCATTGCTGCTACTCATTCTGTTGTTATTGACACTATTTTAAAAAGTGGCTCAAATAAAATATTCACATCATTGAGCAAGTTGTAAAGGCTTTGAATATGCATATCCCTCTATTCCTTTCCTCAAGGAAATCATTCATACCCAACAATACTGCTTTATGTTTAAATACTCGAAAGCTGAACGAACCAACATGCAGTAAATGAACTATAATATATATATATATATATATATATATATATATATATATATATATATATATATATATATATATATATATATATATAATATATATATATATATATATATATATATATATATATATATATATATATATATATATCGATTAATCATACTGAATGAAAAAGAACAACATGTATTAATATCAATATATAACTGCTTTTTTACATTCCAGTTCATTCTTTCAAGTCGTCGCATCACTGTGATTCGAAATAATTGCAGATCTTGGATTGCAGCAATAACTTCGCTCTTGTTAAATGGTCAAAAAGTGAATCTGATATTTACAAAAAAAAATTTCTTTACAGATTCACCGACGAAAAATGGTTTCTATGATTTTATATGGCTAGAGATAGTTTATTTTGAATGATGCAGTACTTAGTAATTGTGACTTCAACCTTGAATTTTTAAAAACTCTTTGCTGATTTGTTAATTAAGTTTTAAGATCGCTAATTTAATTTTTTTGTCACTTCACAATTTGGTAGATAATTTTTTTGATATTTGTTATGTAAATCTCAAAAATGTTTCTTCAGATTATCCTTTTTAGCAGTTCTACTTAGATAAGGCATGAACCACATGTATCATCAACCATTATAAAAAGTAATCGAGTTCCCATGCTTCATTGAAATGATATGAGTGGTTGATAGCAATAGACTTGTTGGCCACCTCTGGCATATACTATGTTAGAACTAATGTTAAGAATAAAGCACTGATAATATTAATGGATGATTTGACAATTTAGAAGAGCTTCTAAAATCAAACTTTATCTTACCTTATGGTTTATCTTACTTATGTTTTATAAAATTCTAAAACAGCTTAGAAATTTAAACAAATCTAAAAGATTATTAAGTATTTAAGATTTTTATCTTCTTCTAAGAACATAGTAGATTTATTTTAATGGCATTAAGAATGGATGTATTAGAAAGTCTATACCTAATAGTGTTATGAATATTCTATAGCAAACTACATAATAGAATTTTTGATAATAGAATAAAATATTGCCAAATGAAGCGACAAAAGGATAACGTAAATTTAAGAGACCAAGTTGATCTAATAGGTTGATACAATGAGAGATACGCCAACGATCTACCGACACACCGACACAACATTAAATTATTAGTACTAGGACTGGAGCAGTAAAAGTTCGATACTCTCATTTACAACTATCGATACTTGTTTGAAAAAATATTGAGAAAATAGCGACTCAATAAAATACCGATATATCGATATTTTCTCGGCGTCCCTAACACAGAGCACTTGATCAAGTACGGGTACAAAAAATTCGCGCCTTTTCTATTCATCGCATGCACAAGTCATTACCGGCAATATAGAATAAATCTTAAAAAACCTGTCATATATTTAAGTAGAAATGTGAATCCATTATTTAATATGACACCAAAATCATTAAAAACACTATTTACTGGAGCCACATCTCAATAGAAATTGTTTCAAATAACATCATTAGAACTAAAAATCGTTCAAAATGAGGATGGTCTCAATTTTGAATCAACATTCATTCATTCGTCGTGTCGATCCAATTTTTTCTGAGTTATAATATTGATAAGGGTTGTCGGCCACTGAGATAAATATCGATATATTGTTCCATATTTTTTCAAAATTATTGATATATCGATATACCGATATATAGGAGAAAAAATCGATATTTAAATACTTAATATTATAGTTATAATATTGATAAGGGTTGTCGGCCACTGAGATAAATATCGATATATTGTTCCATATTTTTCCAAAATTATTGATATATCGATATACCGATATATAGGAGAAAAAATCGATATTTAAATACTTAATATTGATAAAAAAGTTTTATTAAAAGTAATTAAACGTTTTCTTAAATTATTTAAGAAATATATTTATTTTTTTGGAACAAATATCGATATACTTCGGCATCCTTATTATGGATTACGAGGAGCAATAATGTATTCCATACAGGGGGAGAAACATATACAGAAAGACTAGATATATTTATTTACTACATATTTTTATTAGAACGATTCAAACGAAATATTAAAAAAGCGAATTTTGGATTTAAAAGTTTTGAAAAGGAGATTTGAAAGATATAACATCCTTCAGGTCTGTTAATTCAGTAATGCATTTTATTTATTTAATAATTCGTTAATTAAATAAAATTATAATTATTTTATTAAAAGAACTCGCACAACTGGTTGGTTTCCTGGGTACTAAAAGTTACTAACAAAACAATTGTTAATTGTTTGTATAATAAATTCGATATGACAAATAAAAGGGAAGTTATGTAAACATATCGATCAATGTTTTGACTAGTTTTCAATTAAGCAGCTTGTTCACTTCAGAAATTAATTTATTACGTTCAATTTTCATTCGATAAAATCTTGCTAAATGTGTTTATTTTCCAACGCTCGCCATTTCAATAAGTGGGAGTACGTATATTAATCTACAATATTAAAATTTTCACACTCTAGAATTCTCGCTGATGGTTTGGTGAGCGTTGACACGTTTATATCTGATCAGTCAATAAACAGGTTAATTATTAAAACCAAAATATATCGTCTGTTATTTATATTTCAAATAAGTGCTTGATGCAAAGAGGTATATTAGTGTTATAAATAAAATTGTATATTGGTATCATTAATAAAAAGTAAGGGTGTTACAGTAAATGGAATGTGCTGGAAGGTGGAGAGACGTTATAACTGATATTTTGAGGTCATTAAAATATTTCTCTGACGTCATAATGTTTTGTCACGTTGTGTAGTAACGTGGCCTCCAACAACAACATATATTTCTTAATTTGAAGTTTTCCGCTGTTAAACCTGAAAAGTGATTTAAAATAATAATTGGATGATCCGGTGAACTTCATATCACCTACAACTTGTACCATTACTATTGTAAATTTTCTCCGACAATAATAATAGCCACTTCCTCGATTGTCGGTGGATTAAATCTCCTCACGTGCTCACCAGCAAGTGTTTTGATATGTCTGACGATGATATTATGACTGACAGATAACATTCAATCTAATGCTATTTTGAACATCTTCACTAAATCTGATCTTGTCAATGTGTAATCTATATCTAATCATCTAAATATCATAAGAAGTTCTGATGAATAAACGTTTCTACTTCCTGGACTATAGCACGCTTTAGTGTTTGATTTTGAGCACAATGGTTATTAATTTCCTGAACCGCGTTACCTATAACAGCGATAAGTAGTAGTCTGGTAAGTGATATATCTGTAATAGTTTAAGATTCTATCATGTGGAGATTATCAAAATAATTTATCAATCCGTTTGTTTAATTTGTTTGTCCTAATTTGTTTTTAAATCGTGTGTTTGTGTAATATTGTTTTTAGATCGTATATGTAGGCTAATGTGAAGTGTTTTTATCCTAGCAAAAATAAAAATATATCAGCATTCTATGCTAAGCAAAACGCCAATCAGACTTTTATTAACATTTTTTCGATAATTTAATTTTCGTTGGAATTTGTCCCCTTGCTTGTCTCTTTTCAATTTTATTTGCAATATTAATCTGATATTTTGCAATTAAAAAAGCAGTTTTGTGTTATTAACACCACAAAAAAGTACATTAATTCTAGAGCAAGGAGTTATCAAGGCAAATTTCACAAATTTAACAAGAATCGGCTTGTTTCGTTTAAAATAGTTAAGTCACAAAATAGAATTAGTGTAAATTTAAACACATAAACGGTTATTTATAATCCTAGCTAACATCTTAATATTTAATAAAAGATAGCATTATTAATAGTTTTTGTTTATTTTGGATATTTGTAAACATTATTTAGTCATACTTTAGTTGGCGTAAAAAATATTTTATGGTATGGATAACAATTGGGCCTATTTCAGATACAGCAGACATAACACGTAGTATCATATTAGAAAATTAAGTGAAAAACTATATAAATATCACTAAATATGACCCTGAGGATAATAGTATTAAGATCAAATTAACAAAAGTGCTAAGACATTACACAGTTATGTTAACAATGTCAAAATTGTAAAATATATTACAAAAAAAAACAGTTATACAAATGCAGCTACAAGCCTTAGAAACAAAAAGTATATCCAACTTTATCCTAAAATAGACTGCAATGTTTACAAATAAATACATAAATTACAAGTTTTAGTGTTCTTTTACTAACAGAGTCATGCAGATTTCTAAGAGGTTATATATTCACAAGTTCAACGAATATTGTTATAAAGTTTGTTTATAGAAATTTTTGAACGTTATATTCTCTTAAATTTCTTCTCCTCTTCTCAATCTTCTCTCTTCACATCTCAATGGCAATTATCCGACTCCAAGCCACTGCAAGTACTTCAGTTGACAATGCTGAATATCTACTTATATAAAATTGTATGGTTTAGTACGTAAGTGTTTCCTTATAAAAGTTTAATTTCTGCAGAAATAAAAAAAAATTCAGTAAAATAAATACATAAAATATCATGAAATAGTTTTAAATTCTATCAAAACAAAAAAGCTTCTAAGTCCCACTGAAATCCTGAAGTTTCAGAATATTGACCTGTATCTGACATATTAGAATTAATTAACTTATAAACTCATTAGTTTTAGTACGTTGAGGGCATCAATGCGATACAAAACATAATGTTGGCGGATCAGTCCGACGATTTCGTGTCGAACGTGTTTCTGCCATCACACGTGTCACTTAATTGTATTCTATTCTATTACTTGTTATTTCATAGGCTTTGTGGGTTTTATTAAAAAAGAATTCTAGGATATCAGTAACTAAGTTTCGATATTAATTGCATTGGGAATATTTAAAAGAAAATATTGTTGTCCAACAATAAAAACATCAACTAATTTAGGCTGTTGAATAACCGACGCTAAACAATAGGTAGTTTTAAAACTTTAATACTGATTTTTATTTGGTCAATACGTTAGATTTATTTTTTGTCATATAAGGAATTTTAGGTAAACGTAGGGATTTCTGTCATTTGCTTTCCGAGGTTAGCTACAGTTCTGTTAATTTGGGTATTAGTTAAGATTAAATGTAAGTCCGTTCAAAATATTTGAAAATGTTTAAAACTACATTTTTTACAAAGTCGACTTTTTCCAAGTCATTCTGGATCTTGAATTATTCCAACAAGTTAATTTTATATATGCAATTTTAGACCTTTTTGATATCAGTCAACACAGGTATATTGCAATAGCCGAAAAACCTGTTTGGGTTTCTCATAATGGCAGGAAGCGTGAGACATCTAGACGTAGGGATTTGATTTATATCATATTAGATTTAAATCCTCATGCATATGTATAAATATATAATATTGTATGATCATTTTTATTATCGCCTTTACATTCCAGAACTAGGTCCCATTCCTGTATAGAATGGTTTCGAAATTTTGGTAGCTCGAGATACCAGTAGTCTACAGCTGAGAAATTGAGATACTATAATCCTTCTTTAGAGGCCGTTCACACGGAATTACAAGCTCCGATCCAAGTTCTAATAGACTACGTTATTTCACAGCAACTTCACTCTACCTTTAGTGGCCTTACACTCTGAACTGTGATGCTTGTACCGGTAATCTACACACTAAGGTTGTTTTTCAAAGCTTGAATGTTTCCTACATGCAATAGTTTATGGCTGCGAGTTTTTGAGCACCTTCAATTTGCCTTTCGTGACCTTACAGCTTCAACTGAGATACGATTGCTCGAACTCCACTTATGTTAACTGCACCAAGGATGCCTCGGGTAACTGCGGGACGATTGCCAATCTAATAACTAATTCGATTTCGTGTAATTGCAAATAAATTCGAATAAAAACCGACTGCGCTAGTTATAAAATGAAAGAGGTTTTACACACATAGATTATTATTAATTTACCTGAAAAACTATTTTTAAGTAAAGAGGCGACTTGTTGAGCGGTCATATAAAACAACACTGACGATTTAAATCTATTCGAACAAAATCAGAACAAGTCATATAAACACCCCGCCTAGTCTTGGAATAATCGTAGTCAGTTCGTTAATAGTCGCATAATATAACATAACAGGATATGATTCCCAGAAAAGCAGTCATTCGGCGTCTATTTGAGTATATATTATTTGGTTAAATAATACATTTATGTTTTATCAAATGTGCAGTCCCAAATATTTCTGTGACTTTCTTACTACTAAAATTACTAGAATTTTAATCAAAAACAAACTAAAACTTAAGAACTGGAAATTGGAATGCATTTTTGATCTGTCTTGCTATTAGCATCAATCGTAGATTGAAATATTAAGAAATATTCACGCCATGTTGACTGAAATGAAACCACAACTCATATAATATTTGATATATACGTGCAAATTGAAGGAAATCGGCAAGATCAAAATGCTGATCAACACTTTCAATATCAGTCGAAAATATTTGGAAATACCTATCCTTCTTGAGTTATTGTTTTATACGATTACCATGTGTATGGACAAATGTTCATTTTTCTCACATTACTAAAGCCCAGACCTTCTACCGACATGATTCGTCGCTTGTCCTAGAATATCTAGCTAGTGATGAACAATACTTTATATAAATATTATTTCAAAAACCAAATGCCTAGAATGTGCTATAACAAGTGTACAAGTTTTCAATCAACACACAGTTCAAATTGATCATTTGTTTGTAGCGATCACTATTAACTCTCTATCCATGTTTTAACAGTAATATACGACCCCAACCTGGTCTCACAGAGAATATGGTTAGGAGGATTTTATCTATATCTTAAACTTGAAATTGCCACATTTGAATTGTTGAAAATACTCTTTACATATTTTTATGGTTAGAGCCTGTTCAGCGTAAGTCTTTACCAACAAACGATGACTTTCAGCGGCTTATTTTTGATGAAACAAGAAATGTTATGCGTATCTCAAATATTCATGTTAAGGCAAAAAACCCGACATTTTCAAACAATTATAAACCTATAATGCAGTCATTTTTGGCGAAACTTAACTTGTGTTATTTTGAGTCTAATATCTGTTACAGACCGGAAAGTAATTACTAAATAAAAGTCAGGTGATATCTGATAACACTGAAACTATTGTGAACAGTAAAAATACTATTTTTATCGATTATTTATTATAAATACAGATATAACGCAACTATATTTTTTATAAAGGTCGAACCTTTAAAATCCCTGGTCTCGGTTCTTTATAACACTGACCTGATACTTGTTTCCATCCACAATTAAATCCGCGAAATGTGCGAATCCTTCGAATCTCTAGCCCCCCCGGCAGCCATAAAACAAAATTTAATTTTTCCCGGCAATTAACCAACAATGGAAACGTTTTGAATACATTTCAACCATTTTAAGATGCAAACGTGCCAAAAGTCAACAAATCTGCGCCCGAATAGCTGGAGAGTGGAAATTTTAATAATCTGGATTAATAATGTTTCGCTCCGTCAACTTGTGAACATTGGGAAACAAACACGTTTCCAGTCGGAGGTCTGATTGTTTAGAATGGTTTCGAATTCTGAAATAAAGCGATTTCTTGATATACAGTCTGCCTAATTGAAAATTGAAACCGTTGTATATTCTTATAATTATTGGGTCAATGCTGTAAATGTATATGCATCTTTTGGATATTTTTTGAAATTCAAATATACATTGTTATTTAAATAAAGTAACTATGCCCCTTTAGAGAGAACCTTATAACCACATAGTAAACAGAGATAAAATAGAGAAAAGTTTCGTAACATCACAATATGTAGATGGTATTAGATTCGCCTTTTTTAATCCATTTTATTGGATTGTTTGAGTCGCCATGCCAAAAGCCGTGAAGGTATTCGATTTGTTCACTTCACTTTTATAGTGCGTCTGTTGTTTCTCTTTTACTGGACTAATATATTCCTTTTGATTCGTTCGAAGATTTGTTGTCTAATAGGGTATACACACAGTAATTAATTTTTTTAAAGATTTTTCTTTGATTTTACAATGATATAGTAAATTAACACTAATAAGCTATTTTTTTTCATCTTAAGTTTCTATGGTTTTAAAATTACAAAGCACTTATTCTACAAAAGACACTCTGATGATAACATCTATGCCACCATTCTGAATGTGAGCTGAATTTTACTAATAATTTATTATGGCTTACTAAGAACTAGATAAGAATAATCTAAAAGGTTTTGTTTGGTCAACAAAAGACGGTATTACCTTAAATGGTCCGTTATTAGGGTCTGATTGTTCAGTTGGAATTTTGGAGATGAAATTAATACCCAATTTAAATGCATATAATGAAATAAATCAATCGAAAAAGTTCGTCCCGATTGTAAAAATATTGAAATGTCTTCTCATTCGATTTTGTTCAAAAGGTAAAATGAACTAAATTTGTTAAGTTTAGTAATAAAAGTAATAATGTGATTTAGTTTAAGAATAAATTTAATGACTAAAGAATAATCGACTATATTTATAATAACTAGATCAAATGGTTTTACTCTGCTTCATATTTTGACTAAACCATCATTATCTAGGAACATTGATGTGCTGATGGAGTGCATCTTCATGTCTTTAGGGATTGTTCTTGATAACGTTATTCACAGTTTCTATTTTCAGGCCCTTATGTAGCTTTTCATTACGAATGTACAATAGAACATCAACAATACCTGACGGTACCTTGTTTTGGAATTTTTATATAATATTTCTATTACTCTGAATGATACAACTCCATAGTTGAACACCATACGTCCACACTTGTTTTAAGAATTGTTGGTAAAGTAAAAGCTTGTTATATACTTACAGGGTTGAATAATCTATTCAATAACTAGTACATTTTTTTTGTATTTCAGCTTTAGTTTTCCATAATATTTCTTAACATGTAGCTTTCACTTGAATTTAATATCAAAGGACATACCAAGATATTTGGCTTAATCATCACCGCTAAAAGTCATTGGTAAGAAAATAAGATCCATCTTGTTCATGTCATTATCAATCCATAACTGGCGCTCAGTGAGTGTCGGCTTCTGCTATTGGCGCTGCAGGATAGACACTAACTGTTGCAATTGGGTAATGATTGATTGGATGTAAGATAAGCATTTGAAAGAGGCAAATTGTAATCTTGCTTGTAACATTTCCATACTTCTATATGAACAGTTTATAAAACCAAAAGTTCCTGTAGATTGGACAATTAGACTTCGGCGATAGACGTCACTTTCTTCTCCTGAATTACTGATTCAAAATAGTTGAATTGCTGCACTTGATCTTGTATTTCAGCGAATATAGTGGTCATAATCTCTATTAAGATATTGTTCTGATGATGTAAAATGATGAACTTGATGTAAAATCAAAGAGGTTAATCTATAATACAATTATAAAGCCAATTTGGACCTATGGGGTGCAAATATGGGGTTGCACTAAAATTCAAATCAGTTATACAGAGCTGTCAAAACAAGGTTCTTCGATTGATTACCAATGCCTATCGCTAAGTAACCAATGAAGAACTGCACGACGACCTGGAAATCAAATGGATTTGCGAAGTTGTGCAGGATTTCGCCTTGAAACACGAAAGAAGATTACTAAATCATACTAACGTGGAAGCAATACAACTGCTAGACAGCGCGCAGGATGTCAGGAGATTAAAACGAACAAAACCGTACGAACTTGTGTGAACATTTAGTGTGTATTATTAGTGTAAACTATAGCTATAAGTTAATAATTAATAAACAATTATAATTTTATAATTGAGGAATACATACTGATGTATTTTCTCGCACTCGTCTTGCTTGTTAATTAATCCAAGCACCTAGGAAAAGTAGTAATAAATTAATTGTAATAATAATAATAATAATTAAGATTGTACTAAGCGTATCTAATAAAGATGTTATAAAAAAACTTGCTTATGATATCACAATGTTTGGACATATCATAAAGAAGATTTATTAGAGATTTATACAATTCAGGACTCAACAGCAATGTGTAGCTGTAGCTTTAATCTATTTTTTAAACAATCCAACAATTTTAAAAAATCTACAAAAAAGATTGATATAGTCCGGTGAATACTTCAGATGGACAGACAGCAAATATTGTAAATAGCAACAGCGTTGATTCTAATATAGATTAGATTCAAAGAATTCAAGAAGCAACATTTAAATTGTAAATATATAATTAGTTTCTAACAGTAAAACCAATGAATAAAGAAACTTAATTCCAAAATCAAATATAACTATTAAAAAAAGTAAAAAATTTATAGGTAAATAATTTCATCATTTCAGTTACAGATTACAGAATTTATTTATAATTATCTAAACTTCATTCAATGTCACAAAATTCGATCTCTGCGATCAGTTTTAGATTCTATATTTCAAATTCTATCTGAAAACATTTTTAACCGATGAAGTGATAGTGGTATCTATGAAAGCTTTTGTCTTGTCTTAATTAGACAATCCTTAGGAATATTACTAATCAGAAACAATTTTGGAATCTATAAATTTATAAATCACTGCAACAAATATAAATAAAATTTAGTGTAGTGAATATATTATACCTAACATTATCTTTCATGCAATCTGCTTAGTGTATCAAGTTGATCAAGATATGATAGTTTTCATTTGGTCGCTAGGCTTGTACGTTTGCGTTGCTTATTGACATCTCATTTATGTACCGCTCTCTTACTAATATCTCCTACTTAGAATGACATGATTTAAAATTAAGAAAAGAGTAAATACTATCCAAAATATATAATAAAAATAATCGAACTTATAACTTACATACATAACTCATAGCCGTATAAAACACATGTTTGTCTCGTTCTTTGTTCTTGTATCTTGGGTCATTACGATTGCATTAATATCAAAACTGTCATAAGAATAATAACAAACTACGCAATCGAAACAATTTTTAAAAGAAATGGTTTAAGACTTTGTATAGCTTTTGCGCAATAAACGGCCGAACCGGGAGTCATGCGGTTATGTCAGGAAAATTAATATCCTGCTGCTGCAATAATAATATGTACCCATATGGTGTTTCTGTTCTTTGAATCGGAATGATGATCGACGACTCTTAACCCATTCTATAATCTAAAAGGTTTTGTTTGGTCAACAAAAGACGGTATTACCTTAAATGGTCCGTTATTAGGGTCTGATTGTTCAGTTGGAATCTTGGAGGTGAAATTAATACCCAATTTAAATGCATATAATGAAATAAATCAATCGAAAAAGTTCGTTCCGATTGTAAAAATATTGAAATGTCTTCCCATTCGATTTTGTTCAAAAGGTAAAATGAACTAAATTTGTTAAGTTTAGTAATAAAAGTAAAAATGTGAATTAGTTTAAGAACAAATTTAATCATTAAAGAATAATTATCTCCTACATATTCATTAATGGATAATAATTGCGAGACAATATTAGTGAAATTAATGTCCTTTTTAGTGACAATTGATATTTAGAATGAACTAAGATTGTATATATTTAGCCAGTGTCTCATACATAAATTATGAACATGCTTCTATTTTATTGATTAAAGCTCATTGACAACACGCTCTGTCCAATTCCCCTTCAATTTTCAAGTTTTTTCCCTATAGGCCTACCTCTGTTTATTAGGCTCCCAAATAAATTGTGAGCCTTGTATATATTTGATCCGCGACGATTAGCTGTGTACCTCAATTGTTGCCAATATTAATACATTAACACTAACAACATGTTAGTTTAGTTATTCGTTTTAATTTTGGAGTATTTTTACAGCCTTATACATATTTCTTCCTTTTTATAAAAATAGATACTTGAGCGTTAACTGCTAGATAATTTTCATTTCTTTATATCATTTTTGATGTTATACATATGAGGCTTTTAAACCAGTATTCAGAAGTGTTCAATGAATTGGCGAACTTCTATTTATATTAATAACTAAAAGAAGAAATAGTTATAGTTAATTTAATGTATAAAATTATTATAAAATCCGAACAGCAATGAATAAATGTTACATCGCGCGTCTGTTTCGTCACTTTTTTTTTCTTTTTCCAAGATGACCAGCTAGAACCAAATGGTATTTTGCAGATGTCGCTTCGGGATTTCTACATAAAGGTTTTGTGAGCGACAGAGACCCTGGGGGCATTGTCGTATTTGATATAGCTACCGGTGTTTGTGGATGGATAGGGATTAGATCAGATTGTTTTCGTGTTCTAAGGCACCAATGGAGAACCTCACACTGACCATGTTCGTGAAGCTTTTCACAAAAGGGATGCCTAATTCTAGGTGTATGTTCACGTTCCTCATAAACCATGGCGCATTGAATAACGCGCGTACTTTTTTGGACTGGAATACTTGGAGTAATATAAGTTATCTCTCAGAGACGTACCTGTACCACACATGTGCTTCTTAGGGGCAGACTGGAAGGACTAGAATTTTTACAAAGTCGCTTTCTGGGGATTGAAAGTTGGCTTTTTCTGCAGAGGAGTGGGCATAGTGGGCTGTACACGTCATTGGCTCTGCAAATAGCGTGCTCGATTTGAGCTCACCATTGAAACCTATGGTCGAATTAGAGTCCGAGGTATGATAACTTCTGGGGCGACGGGACAGGAACTTTTTCGGTTTGGAGGCATCGAACACTTTCTCACGGAGGGACAGAATATCCTCTTTTTTATTCGGGTTAATGTGCAATCTCCTCTAGAATTTGTAACCGGTGGAGATGAAAACTGTGTCATCTACATAAAATGTTGTGTGTGAATTTATCGGAAGTGGGAAATCAGCAATGTAAAGGTTGAACATGGCTGGAGCTAGTGGAGCATCTTGCGGGACTCGTACGGAGATTTGTTTTCGAGGAAAGACTGCATCGCCGAATTTTTATTTGAAAGGATCTACCAAGTATTAGTGGATCGAGAAAATTAGGTCATTCGATAGACCTAGTTGGTTTGCTTTAAAGATTAGACATTAGATAAATCTAGAAGGATGGCTCCAGCTTTGCGACCTTTTATAAGTGCCTGATGGATGGTTGCTGCGCCGCGAGCAGCTTGATGGAGACTTAAGTGTTTTGCACGAAAACCGAGTTGTTCGTCAGGGATTATGTGGTGCACGTCTGTGAAACTATTTAGAGCTTGTAATATTGATTTTTCGCCAAGATTGTAGAGTGACCTAATCAGATTGATGCGCCTATAGTCAGAAGGACTTGACTTCGCTTTCTTCATGGGGATAACGACAACAAGCTCATGTTTCCTATTTTTTTGGGAAATGCTTTAACCTCAGGATGAAGTTAGTAATATTAGCAAGCTCTGAAAGTTGCTTGCTGGTGAGATATTTTAAATGGTTCACTGTAGTTTCTTGTGAGCATATATCAAAAATAAGGGAATGTACCTGATTGTAATAAAATTACTTACGAAAATCAACTCTATTTTTGTGACATATATGCTGGTGAATGAATACCAGTTGGCTTTTGATGTTCTTCTTGACTGAAATGTTTTTAGCAAAATGTTCTATATGGAGCTATCCAATTCGCCTTTGGTGGTCGTTCACCCTAAACTGTAAGCTTCTGTCCAAATTCCAGTAGACTATGTTAACATACAGCAATTTCATTCCGTTCTTGGTGGTCTTCAACTGTGATGCATGTGAATGATACATATATGTTTATTGCAGTAAACAAATAACACGTATCATGAGAAACTACCAGTATAGCAATATACAACGTGAATATCAAGTTATAACAGTCAGAATAGAAATAAACAATTTCGATACCAAACCTTACATATAAGATATACCCCACTGGCATTTACTGTTACTATACAGCTTGTGATATAAATTGCTTTATTATAGTCCTCCTTTTATCTTGTAAAACCTAACCAATAACCAACAACAACAATAAACCTCTTACCCTCACATCTAGCCTAAGGCTAAGTCATATCAGCAATATCACAGGACACAGGTTTTATAAATTTCGATATTGCAGGAGTATCTCCTTTTACCGAATATAGTGAAGTACAATTTATAAAAAGGCAGAGAGACGTAGCAACAAATATATAAATAATTGTTCTTGTAAGGATAGTAGTTACAGGCGTCAATTTTCTGAATTTTCAGCACGTTGAGTTACTATATAATTCTCTTAGATTTTATCTGTCATTTTATGTGCTTTAATAATCGTCACGCCTTGATAATTACTCGCACTTTGGCATTCTATTTTAAATCCGTTCTTTATTTTCCAAAACTGGAACAGCCCAGCATATCCAATTACTCTCGTAGTCTTATCGTCCGATTTCTTTGTAAGCGTTTTATCCTCAACCAATTGTGCAGAGGCTTTATTTGCATGTTCGTATTTACACCTGCATTTTTACACTACACCCACATCTTGATCCCCAGTTTTTCAGTAGTACTTAAAAAACCATAAATATATAATTTATTACCATGAAGTTATACGTATTTCATTAAGTAGTTTATAAATAGTTACCAGATTCCTGAAGTTTCAATAGTCTTCGCTACTATATTTCTAAATTATCTTTATAAAACTAATAAATACTAGTGAAAAATCCGCCCACTACGCGATTCCAAACGATACCATGTTACTATTACAATGACGTGACCATTCCAATCATGCGACTATTTCAATCACGTCAATTATTCCCCTCTCCATTAGAATTAAACGAATTTTAACTGCGCATGCTCATGGTATTTATAATTTAGAAAGTTTTGATATACGAGCGTTCTGTTATTTATTATAGTTAAAAAAATAACTCGTTGAAATAGGTATAATGTAGGCCATGACGATAGTTCACTTCAAGCAAGCTTTAAAACTTCAATGTATCTATTGTCTGGTGGATATATTAGATTTGAAATCCCGTGACTTCTTATTGCTTTTCTGTAATAAGTGTAAATTTATTTTTCGATCACTTCAGATTACTTGAGAGCTTGATAAATATTAGCGGTAACTCTGGAGTATGACATTTGCAAATATTTGAAATGTCAAATTGAAAATTGAAAAACTTTACATGATTTTAATAAAAATAAAATTGAAATGATAAAATTGATATATATTAGCCAACCAATGAATGAACGTAATAGCACAATTAATGTTCTAATATACGTGATTTTTCCGTTACATCTTGCAGAACCGTAAAGATCCACCTCTCCCTTTCTCCAGGTACTGCTCCTTCAGACTAGGGGTTGTTCCAGCGGACAACTAATTGGTTGGCGTAGCTTTTCACTTTTTTGGATATAGCCAAAAACTTAAAGTTGACTTTTGAAGCGCTTCACTTTAACCATTACATTTTTTAGTCACCACATTACTTGCATATCGAAATATAAAGCAAACAATATATGAAAGTCTCGCGAAACTGGATTTTCAATCTGAAGGGGATAATCATACGAATCAATTTAAATATATACTATTAAGCTTAACATCGAACAGAAAAGTACAAAATTATTAGGTACTTACATATGCTTACTGATGATTTGTTCACTTTAAAAAGGCATTTATTCAGAAAAAGTCGAACAATATATATTAATCGAAATAATTTCTATAATTGTCTATAAGCTTTTCCCGTGTTTCTGGCGAATCCGACTCGTAATTTTTTTTGAACGCTCGCCGAAGCGGGCCTGTCCGCGGATTTTAGAAAAATGAAAAAAAAAGCAATATCGGTCGATGATTCCATTCTTTTTTTGAAAGGGAAATAACGTAGCGAAATCGAAAAGCGCTTGAATGCTGTGTACGGCGACTCTTATTCTCCTTCAATGGCTACAGCCAAAAATGGGTTTAACGTGCTCGCACGTTGGTTTTTGATGAACCACGCCGAGGTTCCCCTAAAACAGCTACCACGGGGGATAACAAAAATCCACAATCTCGTATTGGCTATGAAATGATAATAAATATCGCAGATTAAAATATATACAAGTACGTAATATTTTTTAACATGACAAGGTTTAAAAATATCCATAAAATATATATTGAAAACCCTTAAATGAGAAATTTTCCCCTACATGTCTTATTAACCAAACATTGTTTCTTTTGAATAAAACTTTTTCCAATCGTTGTCTCATTATCAGGTTCAGTAGCACTAAAATTTTACATATACAATACCAAAAATAACAACTTAAGAACTACCAGAAAGATGTTGGTAAACGATGGAGGATAGTTACAAACTATAATTTATAACATTTTTACCTATAGACCATAACTTTTCATTATCAATTAACATAAAATTAATCAATTAATGCAAATTATTTATAAAACTTTTTACGTTACATAATATACATAATATAAAAAGTCATAAAATTATGTATATATATATATATATATATATATATATATATATATATATATATATATATATACCGTAAATAAAATATCACTTTTACATCAAATTACATTCCGCATTTCTGCTTGGTTCCATTGCAACAGTCAATTTCAAATTATTTACTTCTGTGACTGACAGACATCAAGACGTATAGAATTCTTAACTGGTTTACTTTGATCGATCTATTTATAATCAATTTTATTTTAAATAAGGATGGCGGAGAGTCGTTGGTTGTTTTTCTGGCCACCAATCATTTGTCTTCATTTCTATTAGAAAAACGAACAAGAGAAATGAATTTAATTTTATATGATAGTCATTCATCAATTCTTTATTATTTTAATATTTCAGCAAATATTAATTATAAAATATTTTCGACATATTCACCCATATACTATTTTTAAATATTTGTCCCCAATTTATTTATCTGATTCCCTTAATCTCCTGGCAGGACTAAAATCCATGTGCATTTCTTTCAATTTTTAATTAAATTACCGTAAATGTATTTTTTTGTTTTGATACCGTAATTTAAGACTAAGAGCAAATAATAAAAACTAATAGTCATATTTTGTGAATATAGATAATGAAATAATAAATATAGTCTATTCGAAATACCAGTCATAAATATGTGCCTGTGGAAAGTTGTAAATTCGTTTTACATTCTGACAATATTTTCCTTCTCATTTTATTATATTTAAAAAGAGATATAATGCTGTTTCAGAAGTTCTAAGATGTAACCGAATGAGCCTACAAAAGTTTTCCGTTTGTCAAACGAACAAAAATTCTTCAAAATATTATAATTACAGGTTATAAGCCGATACACGTTGTTTTAACGTTTTGTTTTGATAAATTTTAAATCGCTGCGATTTTTCTTGAAAATATGTTTCTGCGCAACAAAAGACAAAATCAGATAAAATCGTTAATCTGGAAAGTATTCATAAAAAGCCAAAAGATATGCAGCTATTTGAGGGACGTAGAATATCCCTTCATGCGCTGTTGGGTAATATAGTATTTAAGTGGTGTAAAGATAACCTACGAAGTAGTTTAATGGAACTTCCAGATATCACTTTTAAAACAACATATTTTTTAATAACATACAACAAAATCAAGGAAGAATTATTGAATGAATATTAATATATGAGACATGAATATTTAAAATGAAACATTGGGTCACTCATGGCAAGATAATAATAAATATAGTATATATAGACAATAAAAAATATATAAGACAATAAAAGTTGATGGATGACCTATCGATTGCAATAATTATCGTTTAGGTTTTGCTAGCTATAACACTTATTAATAATTCATTGCCGACATATAGTTCTTCATGCTGGAAACGGTAATGGTTTAATTCCTGGTGCAGAATTAGTGTTTTCCTATAAGTCCAAGGGAGTACCATGGAGTCTCTAAGTACCATAGAGAAATGAACCATAACTTGCCTTTGCAGTGGTTTGAAAATCAGCTTTTAAAGAACTTGGAAGAACCATTAGTTATTGTTATGGACAATGCACCATATCATAGTGCACTGGTGGAAAAGAAGTCAACATGTGCATTAACAAAAGCTGCAATTAAGGAATGGCTTAAAGTACATGAAATAAATTTTGAAGAAACCATGTTAAAGAATGAACTATTTCAAAATGTTTCTCGGTAAATATAAATTAAATATTCAAATGCATATTTTTATGTAATATATATTTTTAAATGGTAGATCAGAATGCTATGCATTTTTATGTACATTGTACTTGTATATATATTTTTATGTAATATATATTTTTAAATGGTAGATCAGAATGCTGAACATCATGACGTGGATTGCTGAGTATTACGTCTTCCTCCTTATCATTACATAATCAATCCAATTGAAATGATATGGGGCATTGCAAAAATTATTACTATAGACATTCAGGTCGAGGAACGAGGACTGAATTTATGGAAAAATGCATTGTCGAAAATAACACCTTCGGTTTGGATGAGCTCGATCAGACATATTGAAGAAGAAAATGACAAATGGTAGAATCATGAGCAAGTTTTTGATAGATTGGAAATGTTTAGTTATTCACTTGATTAGTATTTCTGAAAGTGACAGTGATTGAATTAAACTTTATGAATTTATATGATTCAATGTGGTTTATCCAAGGGTAATGGCTGTAAGTATAATTAATTATCTAATGTGGTAATTATATATGGTTTATTAGTCAATGCTGACAATTATCAAGACCCTGTCGCAACAGGGAAAGAACTAAATGCCAGTATATACTTGATATACTTTAAACTTAAGAAATTATATTATAGAGTGTGAAAGCTTTATGAGTAAGTGTGTTATAGTTGAGAATATACATGAGCGTTTGGTTAAAATGTATGAGGAAAGAAATGATACAGTTTTGCAGATATTGCAAATGCATTAAGGATAATGCAGTGAATATATATACAGGTGGTAACAGAAAAAACTAAGAATAAATATAGTAATATCACAATAACTTTCCATTAAACATTGCATCGAAGGAAACCAGAAGTAAGCGTAAAAGGTAAATATGCTCTCTAATGAAGAAAAATACGTTACTCAAATATATGAGTTTTTCAATAATATATACGTTATATGTACTATAATCTTAAAATAAATTATTTGAAATAACATTTTTGTTTCATTGTTACACATAGACTAGAATTTTGTTATATGTCAAAGTCAAAATATATTAAAACTCTGAGTTGCTGCGGTAAAATTGCGACGTTTTGACAGATCAACGTGGGTTCCATTGTGCCACCATTTTATTACAAAATAACTGCATTTCTTAGATACGTTCAATTATGTTGGAAATGGAAAAATAAACTTCTCAGTCTCAGCCCTATAAATCTCCATTACGATTCAATTGTGTTGAGATCTGGCAACTATGGTGACTCGAAACTATGTTCGATGATATTCTGATGCTTCTCAAATCAAGACTGAACCTTTTTGGCTATGGATATGAACGCATTATCATCTTAGCAGTAATATATGATAGCAATATACTCATAATTACGATATTGTCACCCAAATTATAACGGAACCTGCCCCATGCTTGACTGCAGGAAGTTTAGATCGTAGATTTATTTTGGGATTCTCCTTACACAAGCGCGACCGTGTGTTTATAGGAAACAATGTTGAAACAACCAAAACAATCAGGTTTATAATCGTTGTATTATTTTTTGCAGCTTCGTATTAGCTACCTTTATAAAGGGTTTCGCATTCGCATCGTATCGCATGAATGTTAGCTTTGTGAAACTCCCACTGCACTCTTTTTGTCGAAACAACATTACTCAAGTGTTGAGTTCTGCTGTTACTTTAGAAGTAATAGTTTTATGATTTTGATAAATTTTAAATAGCTGCATAATACATTAGGTCACTGTGTTTGAAAATGTTGAAAACAATCGATATTCAGGGTCACAAATTGATTGCGGCTTTAATAAATTATTTAAAAAAGAACAAGATAATGAAGGCCCACTTTTGCCCGTAAATTCCGTTAGAGAGGTAATGATTAATGATATTAAATACTATAAGATGCCGCTGCGCTGTATATTAATGTAGCTATCGCTTATAAAATGAAGAAAAATACGTTAGATTCAACCAAGAAAACCTGACCATCTTGATACTGACTCTATTCTAGATCAAATGTACGAAATGTATAAGAATAATGGGTACACAAACTACTTTATCGATATTAACATAATTTAATAAAATTATTTCAGACAAAATTGTTAGTCTGGAAAGTATATAAACAAATACAAAAGTGTATGAAGGGATATAAAACATCCCTTCATACACTTTTACAGAGCATAGGATTTAAATGATGTAAAGATAACCCTCGAAGAAGTCTAATGGAAATTCCAGACATTGCCTTAAAATAATTCAATTTTTAAAGGCATACAATAATACCAAGGAAGATAAATTACATGAATTTGTGTATCTTGATGAATCTTGGGTATTTCAAAATGGTTCAATGGGGGACTCTTGGCAAGAGAGTAACAAAAAAATTGTAAAGATAACAAAAATTGATGGAAAAAAGTTAAAGTTATAATAGCATTTGATTAGGTTTTGTTGATCATAATATTTACTAATAATTAATTGCAGATATATTGTTATTCATGCAAGTAAATAAGAATAAGAATCAATTGTTAAAAAAGTTAGTTATTATCAGTTATTATTTTGGACAGTGCAGCGTATCATGGCACACTGGTGGAAAAAATCCCAACAATAGCATCAACAAAGGCTGTAATGAAGGAATGACTTTCAAAACTAAGTTTTGAAGAGACTATGCTAAAAACTGAACTACTTCAAATTGTTACTAGGTATAAATGAAATATTTAATTTAGTTTTCTGCAACTAACTTTGTTAGAAATAAGCCCGAAAAAAGATATACAGTAGGTCAGATAATTGAACAATATGGTCACATATCATTATGACTTCCTCCCTATCACTGTATGTTAAATCCAATCCAGTTGATATGGGGGTAGCAAAGAACCATTATAATAGACATGCTGGTCGAGAAGGATATTCCAAGAAGAACTGTTTGGATATGTGAAAAGAAACATTCAGTTTGGATGAACTCGATAAGACAAATAAAGGAAGTAATTGATAGATGGTGGATAGTGAATATGTTTAAACAGATTGTAAATTGACAATTTAGTGACTGGCTTGGACAGTGATTTGGAAAGTGAAAGTGATCAAAGGAAACTTTCAGGATATGTGATAATGCTGGAAATTCCTGAGACAGAGTAATGAGAGTTGAAACAACTAATGGTAAGCACATAATTAATAGAATATAATTGTAGAAAATGGAATTGTAGGGAGTGAAAGACTAGTGTGCAGAGATATGATTGTAGTTGTTCAGAATTAAACATGAGCATTCGGTTAGAATGTATGAGGAGAGAATGAATACTAAGTATTTTGTAGATGGTAAATGTTTTAGGTAGAATTCAGTAATTAATTTTATTAAGAGTGGTGTACACAGGTAGCAGCAGAGGAAATAAGAAACACAGTGATCAAGATGACTTGACAAGTAAACACACCCTCGAAGGATGCATGAACCAAATGTGAAAAGGTAAATATGCTGTCGAATCAAAGTAAAATACATTATTTTGATATATAACTGTTAATTAGATGGATTAGGCCTCCAGGGGATATCACTACATAAAAATATGTGCCTAAAATCTCATGAGTGAGCGGTACCAGAAAAGACTTCAATGTATATATAAACTACAAAATATTATACCTTTGTTCTTACTTACAGTTTTAAGTCCTTCTTATAACATGCGCATTGGATGTAGTATAATGCACCATTAATTATATTTTTGTTTAATTATTTTATTCAGATTAGAACTTTTTTGTATGTCAAAGCCAAACTGAACTAAAACTCTAAAACATGTTGACGTCACACATTTCGATGACGCATTTATAAATAAACTTTGAATAGACTATAATTAGAATATGAATGAAAGTATGGTTTCGTTGAAGAAGTCTAACTAAGGCTTTAAAATAATTAATTGAACTGAGTGCCTTTACTTTCAGAACATTTCTCAAAAAAAAAAGAATTAATAACTGTTATTTCATAATAATATATTTACCCAACATTTGAAATAGAAAACAGTATAACCATTATTATATCCTTGAGTTTAGTATTTTCGGAAAATTGAAAATAATAGAGTAAAGTTGCCCATTTATTAATGATAAGACAAGGAAACTCATATATGTGGTCGTTTTTTATAGTGATTAATGATCCTAATCGTATAAAATACAGCATTATTTTTTCTTATCGACAAAATATACGACATTATTTTTTCAGTTCTAAGTCATATATTTGACCTAAGCCTTAATATAAAACGATACTCGATACCAGAAAGAATTTCTAGCGTACTGATAAATTATTTCTCACATGAGAAATCTTATAAGGAAATCGTATTGACGACCACCCAAGAATGGAAATTGGACGAATCTGGTAAAAGGACGGTAAATATTTTTCTTTTTTCCCCATTTAAGATTTTCAACAGATTTTTGCCACAGTGTCATTGACATTTGATGTTCCTTGAGGTATCGATATCTAATATTGCGGTTACACGTATATCTCAATGTGTGATAGATAGTTTAACAAAATTCTTATTTATGTGCAGCTACTTTATATGAAAAAATTACAGCAGATATAGAAGCTCAATTTTACAATGAAACATGTATAATATCATACGATAATAAAAAATAAGGCGTAAGACCAAAGCAAATTGACCCACTTAACTATTGTTATTATAATACCTTATTTCACTTACTTTATACAATATTTTTAACAAAAAAAATTGAACCGACTTCAAAAAATAAATAAGAAACTTACTTAAAATTAAAAAATAATCAAATTTTGATTTTTAACACAAAAAAAAACATTTTAAAATAAAATATGTACCTAAAAATCGTTGTAATAACTTAATATAAATAAAGAAAACTCTTATATAACCTATCTCCTACACTTATTTTATATTGTAATATATACACAAAATTTAACTTAATACCTACCTAAACCTATTTATCTATTTACAGTATTATTTTAACTACTACTAATTGATCATTTTGAAGTCTGAAGATTTGTTTGGTTCCTAATTGTGTATTCCTAGTTCGTGTTCATGTCGCAAAATTATATTATTATTTTTGTATTGTTTAGGCTCGGCATCGACTCCCATTCTTCATTCTCGACAATAGGCTGTTACTATATTATAATATTTTATTTGATGTTCAATTGCTTAAAAGTTTTTTAAAAGATTTTTCTATGTAAAATAAAGCTGGCCAACCTTTTAAAGCACTGTTAAGCTAGCGAGCCAGGCTATGCAATTCAAATTTCAATTCACGCAGAGTTGTCACACAAAACAGTTGACATTACCCTAGTGAAATGAAAATATTCTTGTTATAACTATAATATCTATATATAATCCGTTCAATATAACAGTGAGCTCATGTCATGTCGACGTCAACTGCATTATCAATTGCATTTTGTGAATACTTTTTAAGATCAAGACAGTATTTGTAGTTTTTTACAATTTTGTTGTTTTGACGCTATACTTGATTTAATAAATCATCAAAATTTGTGTGATAAATCATTGCTTAATATTTGTGGTTCCTGTGATTGAAAATACAAAGCCAATAAATAGAGTCAGACAATTTATGTATTTAAAACGCGAATACTTTTAGAAATATATGCATTTATTTTATTACTATATCGTTAGTAGCATTCAAACTTGTAAATGTAAAAACATTTTTCAGAATTGTTCTCCACTCTCCGTTGTGATTAGCATTTCCGATCTCGTTTAGCCGCGGTTAGTTCTTGTTTGATTCGATGTTCCGCAATTTTTGTCATCCTTTGACGAGCAATATACAAACAAACAGGACGATTGTATTGTTTAATTTATTCAGTAATAACTTACGATGATGAAGTTTGTTGATTTATTTTTTTAGCGCTTGTGAAACTACACCTCTAAATATCTATTAACGGACTTCAAAAAAGGAGCTTTTAAGTTGTACTGTATATTTTTTTTAACCTATGTTCGTTGATTTCTCCGTCAATTATGGACCGATTTTCAAAATTCTCATTTATTCGAAAGAGTGCAGTTCCGAGGTAGTTATATCGGAACCAAGCCATGCTCTGATGACGGAATCCGGGGAAATCGAGGGAAAACCTCGAATTTCAAAAACACGTACAAAGTTATCACTTATTTTTTATCTAACATAATCAGATATTTGGGTATAATATTATTGCTGAACTAATGTAACGGCAGACCGGAAGTTCTTCAGTGCAAAAGCCGATCGGTTTGCTTTTTAAGTACTAATCATATGAGAAGCGGTAAAAATATTGCAGTGATTAGAGCGTTCGGCTCACATGCGCAAATCGTGGGTTTGATTCCTGGCGGGGAAACGACTTTTCGTTATTTTTCTAGTGTGGTTAAAATATTTGTCAAATCACCTAGGCTAGGTAGCGGACCCCGGGGCCTGAACCATTATTTATTTCAATCATTATTTCTATATTACTAGTTTTCCTCATGCGGGCTGCAGTAACTCTTTTAGTATGAAAAGCCCATCGGAACATTTTGTAAAGGCATAAGATTTATAAAAAAAAACGTTGTTATATCATAAACTAACATAAAATACGAGAATACTACAATAGCAAAATTCGCTAATATCTTTAGTATAAATAAATTAACTGTTAATAAGCAATGTCGATCCAAATTAATACTTAAGCCCACATGAAACAGAATACGCTGCTGTAAATTTGTAATAAGCAAAAGGTATATATTTTTTACTTTTCGAGTTCTAGTTGTACTAAAGCATGTGAAAGAGAAACACATATAAACTGCTGCTTCGAAGATAATAATTCAAAATTAGTTTCCTTTATGTTAAGCTCTGACTACGGCGCTCTTAAGATAGTCTGAGATAATCTGATGGCTTCGCCAAAGTTATTAATATCGACAAATTGAAAAAATCAGGTATTAGCTGCTTTTAAAATAGAAATTGATTTACTTTTTATGATAAATTATATCATGAAATACACACTTGCAGGTTTGCAGGGTAACTATTATGAAATGGTCAAAGTAAGACAATTTCATATCACATCAACGATAACTGATAAACAAGACTGATGTTTGACTATGTAACGAGTAAATTGAAAAGTCCCCGGAATGGCACATAGATAGCGCTACTAGAATAAAATCCATATGTTTTTCAGTTAGCTCTAACTCTCAAAAGATGCATATATAAATTTGACAGCTGTCGGATCATTTGTTTGTGAATTATACCATTTTGAGTGAAGCAACTTTTGTTATTGAGAAAAAAAATGGATAAAAAGGAATTTCGCGTATTGATAAAATATTGCTTTTTTTGAAGGGAAAAAATACAGTTGGACTTGGCTTGATACCGAGTTTCCGGACCCCGCCCGAGAAAAATCAACCATTGATTGGTATGTTAAGTTTAGACGTGGTGAAATAAGCACCGAAAACGGTGAACGCGGTGGACGCTCAAAAGAGGTTTTTTGGTTTTGTGCCGCGCTAGCTGACTTTTGGCCAAAAACAATGACGAGTTGATGATTCGGAGCAGTGTTTGAAGATGATCAAGCGTAATACCCGATTATTTGCATCGACATGTGACCATGTCAGCTCCACCATTTCACTCCGAAGTCCAATCGCCAGTCAACCGAGTGGACTGCATATGATGAACACGCTCCAAAGCATGTTCCCAACGCAATAGTCGGCTGGCAAGGTTATGGCGTCAGTATTTTGGAATGCGCATGGAATAGTTTTCATTGACTACCTTGAAAAAGGAAGGACCATCAGCAGCGACTATTACATAAAGTTATTGGACTAAAGGACGAAATCGCCGAAAAACTGCTGCATTTGAAGAAAAATAAAGTGCTACTTCACCAAAAGAATGCACCGTGTCACAAGTCAGTTAAAACGATGGCAAAAATCCACGAATTGGGCTTCGAATTGTTTCCACATCCACCGTATTCTCCAGATCTGAAAAGAATGCTCGCTGGGAAGAAATTTTCGTCGAATAAAGAGGTGATTGCCGAAAGTGAGGCCCATTTTGAAGCAAAGGACAAATCGTACTACAAAAATCGTACGGCAAAGTTGGAGGGTCGCTATAATCAGTGTATCACCCTTGAAGGGAATTATGTTGAATAAAAAAAAATTACTTTTCAATTGACCTGAAACAGGTGTCAAAAATTACGAGAGTCTAAAAACATGAAGACACTTTGTTTATATGTGACTATCCTGTTTGTTATTAGGAGTAATAAAAGAAGTCAGTACAACTTTGATAAAACAAAACTTTTCAAACTTTCATTGTTAATTAACGCATCCAACAAGGTTTAGACTAAAGATAACATTTTGATTAATTGTCAGTAAGCGCCAAATACTTGAAAATCATTAAACACAACCTCATTGGCTCATGGCTTGTTATGTTGTTATGAGATTATCTATTCGGTCTATCACTCAAGCGTTATACATTTGCTTCTGCGTTTAGACTTGATTTTTAAAATATCTAGAATAAATTTATTAGTAGGCCTACTGTTAACATAACTACTACCTCAGAATATTATACACAAACGAATATGTAAGTTTTCAACCACTGCCAAATAAACAAGCAATCGTGTATACCAAATTAATTATATTCCACTTGGAAATCTTTATTTTTTCTCTTCTCTTTTCTGCGCCAATCTGTATTGGCAGCTTGTTTGTATGAAGTTGCTTCTGATATTTTATGCTATGTTCTCAGCTGCTTCACTGTTTTCAGATTGCGATCTAGTTATTTGAGTATAGATTCTATTTTGCTATGCGTCACGGTTGAATGCCGTATGACCAGATTGGCTTGATTTCTTTTTGTATCATTTTACTCTTTCAGCAGGAGTGGCGAACTGTTAACCAATGCACGGAGTTGCAATTTCTGTTGAATTATTTAGGCTTCGTTCAAATGTGTTTCTGTCAAATTAATCTACGATTCAAGTAGAGATAGTTTACATGTTCTCGGTGTGGGAGATCTCAGTGAGTAAGTTTGAATAAACTTGGTTTTCTTTGCTTTTATTCTTCACTGGTTATACCAAATAGAGAAATTTAATTCAGATAATATTCAAGTTATAATGAAGAAATTGGCTGGTGAAAAATGGGTGAGAATGCACTGTCAGGACGGCAGTATCATCAGCGTAAACTGCAGTCATTATGTGTTCATTAGCTTATCTGCTCAAAAATCTGCAGCCTAAATCAGGTAGAACACCGGTTTCAGTACGCGGACTTATGGGACAACATACTGTATTTTGCGAACGACATAATATTCATCTTTATATTTAACAATAAAGCTTCGTGAATTAAGGTAGGATGACAGTGTGTGGTAATGGTAAATTCTGAAGAAACTAAATGACATATGACTTTCAAACTCAGCATCAATATGGATTATAGTTGCACCGAGTTTGTGACAAATGCAATGTTGATTGTTCCTTTAGGCGGGTTTTACAAATAAATACCAGAAGTCTTCACAAAAAGTCTATGACCTTTTCAGCTTTTTTGTAGCGTAATCTTTTTTTTTGACGCATTCGAATATATTTTTTTTCAAATCGTGTAAGCCTGTCAACGATAGTCCATAAATTTTACTGCTTCGGAGCTTTAAGTTTAGCAGTACCGCTTTAAGGCTCTTTTTTTTGATGAATCTATGAAGAAAATCTCGTAAATTTTGGCTCTTTTTATATGCTTAAATTATTAGCATATTAAAAAGCGTAGAAATGAGTTGAAAATACTCAAATAGGTTTTTGTTGAGACCTGCGTAATTTGCGATGCATTCTTTGCAGAATGTATACAGGTGATGTAATAGTTTATATAAAAAATATAGGAAGAATTTTAGATAAAAAAAGTGATGAAGCTATTAACTCCATCATTCTTCCTCCTCTTGTTCATCGACACCTAAGCGAGATTATTTTGACCATAAAATTTTGTTTTGCAAACGGTGGGATCAGCAAGGTGTAGTATATTACGAGCAAGTGCTTATTATTAAAACCAAATGAAGCTACTACTGCAGACGTCTACTTTAAATGAACGTCTCAGACGTCGTTTTATTGCAAACAAAAACTAGCGGTAAACAGTCGCTAATTCATCTATTTGGATGGCAACTTCCCGTATATGTTGGAAGACTTCTGAAGATTGAATTGTTGCAGATCAAATGTAGTGTGGAAAGGTGGAAAATAGTTATATATAATCATAAATATTATAATATGTCGGCGTTGTAGTTTGTTAATGGACTGATATGAGTTCTGGATAGTTGACCTATCCTTCCTTTACCTTCAGCGGACATACACATATTATATAGACCAATAAGACATTGCTTATAACTCTAGAAATATATACCGGTATGTTAAAATACGGCTACTATATGTGAATAATTGAAGTACGGAACTATCACTACAAACATAAATTCTAAAAAATCGGCAGAGTAGACGGTTGCGCTTCACAGTGACGGTTATGTTTTCTTATTCATTCGGGTAATAAAATTATAGTACTTTCCAGCATTAAATATGTTCAGATAGATAAAATTAATTCAAAACACAGCAAGTATCAATATATTTCAATTTAGAAAATTCACATTTTTAGAATGGTGTTTATACCTTTATCAAATGATAAGACTTATTTATATTAGCTGGTTTAATGACTCAAATGAATTTCAACTAAAACTTTGAGGGACTGATCTAGAGCACTGAAGAGAACAAGTCAATGATCAATGGTTTTATAACCTTTAATTACTTCATTGTTGAGCCCATTCATTGTTAATCGATGGCACTTTGTAATTAAATAGGTATAGGTATATAAGTATAGGTATATTAAACAGGTATCAACAAATATAAAGAGTTATTATCGAAGTAGTTCAATACCATTTTTGTAGTACGATTTGTCCTTTGCTTCCAAATAGCGATCGGCGAGCACCTCTTCATTCGATGAAAATTTCTTCCCAGCGAGCATTCTTTTGATATCTGAGAAAGGGAAATGGTCGCTAGGGGGCAGAGCAGATTTGGAAAATACGGTGGATGAGGAAGCAATTCGAGGCCCAATTCATCGATTTCTGCCATCGTTTTAACTGACTTGTGACACGGTGCATTATCTAAGTCTAAATCTAGTGCTATATAATAGTCGCTGTTGATGCTTTTTCCATTTTCAAGACAGTCAATGAAAACTATTCTAAGCGCATCCCAAAATACAGATGCCATAACCTTGCCAACCGACTGTTGCGTTTTCCCATGTTTTGGAGCGGGTTTATCATGTGCAGTCCACTCGGATGACTGTCGATTGGACTTCGGAGTGAAATGATGGAGCCATATTTCATCCATTGTCATATATCGACACAAAAACTTGGATTTACTAAGCTTAATCTAAGCTCGATTAATTAAGCGAATCATCAACTTATTTTTGATCAATAGTGAGCTCGCGCGGTACCCACGTTGCACAGAGCTTTCTCATACCCAAATATTCGTGAATGATATGGTGTACACGTTCAGTTGATATCTTCAGAGCGTCTGCAATTTTACTGAATTCCAATTTACGGTCATTCAAAATCAAATCTGGATTTTTTTATGCCTTCGTCGGTATCAACCTGTTTTGGGCGTCCTCTGCGTTCACCGTCTTCTGTGCTCGTTTCACCACGTCTAAACTTAGTATACCAATCCTTGATGGTTGATTTTCCTGGGGCAGTGTCCGAAAACTTGGCATAAAGCCAAATTTTTACTTTAATTGTTACTAACTAAAAAACATATGGATTTATTTCTAGTAGCGCCATCTATGTGTCAGGCCGGGAACTTTACAATTGACCGGTTATATATATATATATATATATATATATATATATATATATATATATATATATATATATATATATACATATTTGATATATGTCAAACAAAATTCAAGAACTGAAAGGAAAATAAACGTTATTATTCTTGACTTCTGTAACAAAAAAGGTTCTAAATGTCTTTGGACAGAGATGCAAAAATTTACTTTTGATGAGAAAAAATAAACTAAATTCGTGACTAATATCAAGTATAATTCGGCTCAAATGTAATATTTGATGTAGCGCTCGTATTTATTACAAAACTTCGGTTTTATTATTTCTTTAGAAACTTCCCGTTATTGCCAAAGTTTTAAACATGATATTCTAGTAATTGTGCAAAAATAAACTAGAAAGGATTAAATGGGAACACTTATACTCCATTCTCGATATATTATTACAATATATACCTCTTTTAAGTATTCATACACAAAAACTGAAGCATTTAGTTTATAAATTTCGACTTAAGAATATAAGTATGAAAGAGTCGTCATTTTGCTAAACCTTTTGTGTATGTATTAGGCCTAGTAGAAATAAATTGCTTTAGTAATATATGACTTTAATAGACCGCATCTTGTATGGTTCAGTTTAAAAGAACTCACTTATGTGAATAGTACTTATAGTTCACCATGTTTTAGAAAGCCAACTATCGATAATGGGGATAAAAATATTCAAGTTGAGTTAAACCCTCATAGTACTACTGTTTCTGTTATCCAAAAATTAAGTATTGCACAGAAACAATTTGAAAAATGTTGGATATAAAAAAAAGCTAGATGTAATAATGTTACGCCTTCCAAATCAAGAAAAACTCATCGACTCAGAGTTCAGATACAATAACCGAATTGCAGAAGTGGCTAATTTTGACGACTTGAACAGGAATTATGCTTCACCAAGATAACCCCAGGCCACATACATCGATAACGATTAGCCAAATTCTCTGAAACTTAGTTGGCAGTTCTTATGTATCTACATTATAGTTCATACCTAGCATGAAGTAATTTTCACCTATTTTTGGACATGCTGAAATATTTTACTGGCGAAAAATTCATTTCAGGAAACGCAATTATGCAATTATGCATAATGGAATTACCTTAAAAAGATGACAACAACCCATCAGAGAAAATAGTGCATATGTTACCAAAATATGTTGAATAAAGCCTTCGATTATATTGATTATAATTACAATAGCGACCATTTTTCTTCATCTTTGAACAATTTAGATTAACTTGATTATAGGTACGCGAATACTAAATCAAAACATGAACAAGAGACATTAGAGTCAATTTATATTTTATTACAAATAAGTCTTAAGACTTCTGTAAATTTACAAAATTTTATTGAGAGAAAATAGTACAAAATGATAATATAATCGTCCGAGGCCAACTAGGACGATATTGACAAATTTAAATTGTTCGTGTACAGCTCAATGCCACTTCTGTATTATTTAATTTGAGCCATATTATTCTAGTTAAAAAGAGATACAATGCTGTCTGATTAGTTCGAATACGTAAACGATTGAGCCTGTCAAAGTCGTCCGGTTATCAGACGTATGCAAAATTCTTGAAAGCAATAATGATAAGAGGTTATAACTCTAACCTATAAACTATTGTGGCTGTATAATAAACTATAGTTTTTAGATGTACAATAATATTAAAATAAACTATGTTTGATAACATTTTTATTCAAATATTTCTTTTAGAATTTTGTTGTATATCAAAGTCCAACTGAACTAAAATGCAGAATTGATGCGGCAACATTGCGACATTTTGATATAACAAATTTAGATAACGTATGTATAAAATAACTTCGAATAGACTATATGTTAGAATTATTATTGTTAACTCAATTAATATAGCAATTAATCCAAAAATGATCTAACAATCACTCATTTTAATTATTTGGAAATGCAGATAAATAATATAACTTATCATGATGATTTGGTATCACTGATTAGATAATAAATAACAAGTTGAATAAGTGCCAACAATATAACATAACCAACATAGGCTGCTAATATTGGACCTTCTTATTCAAAATCCCTACATCATAAAGTTTCACCTAAGAAAATTCAGTCATTACATATAATACAATAATTGTTTTAATACCATATTTTTGTTTGTTTTTAGACAGTATAGAATATATGCAAAGGCGAGTTTTATTTATACGAGGAAATAACATCGTTCCGAATATTTATGATATGGTAGCTATAATTCCATCTGGTAATTCGATATTTTAGACGCAATTTATGTCTGTCTATTTGAGCAGTAATGTAAAATGAACTAGGCGCTATTGCCGCTACTTTTTAATTATGGGACTTGTCGCCCTTACGCATATTCATCAGCAGAAATGATTACCATGAATAGCAACATTGTTAATAATTTTTCGTGGACCGTTATATCCAGATGTAATATCTCAACATATCCAAGAGATGTTAGAAGTTCCCGAGAATTCATTTGTGGACACTGAATTGCTCAGATTAACTTCTAATTCTGCTGATTTTATTGTATTTTGTGATGGCCAACCTGAGTTTCATCCAATAATGAATATTCCATATTCTCTTTTTAATTTCTTTCATTGTAGTTATTCTATTTATTATTTTCCATTTCTTTATTTATTTATTATCCATTTTTCAATTATCTTTATCTATATTATTTCTTAAATTAGTGTAAATTGAAGACAATTGTTTCATATTTGCAACTATAATGTATAAATTATAAATATTTTATAAGCCTGAGAATGTAACCGATGTATAGTCATTGTTTATTAATAATTTGAAGTGTATATAACATAAACGCCATCCAATGTGGTTCCTACCGGAACTTGGTGACAGGGTATATAGCCTGTTTGCCTTAGGATACATTATTCCCCAACATCTCCGGATTTGGCGAATGCGCACTCTCTTGCATAGGATAAATCATAGAAAATAATAAACTATATGAAACTATATTGTCTTTCTTTTCAAACGGCGGTCCATTCCTTTTCAGTCGATCGGTACGGTCGATCAGTTTTAGACAACAAAAAAGTCTATAATATTTAGATTTTGTGTTACATCAGTAATTCTATAGTAATAATAATTAAATTGTTATGTTATTCTTGGTGGTCTAAAATACATTGGTTTTAAAATATAAAAGAACAAGGGTAAGTGCAGAACGTAAGGATAAATTTTTGAAAGTTATAAAATCCATAGAGCATCAATTTTATTTATAGTAGGAATTTTAGCTGCCAAATTTATAAAACATCATTTTTCAACGACGATCAACGACCTGGAATAGGTATCAACATATGCAAAAATTTAATGATTAAACAATATATTTTAGTAATTATTCAAATTTTGTTTTATAGCTAAGATGTAGCCAGAATTTGTTGAGAGTAAAAGTCGAAGAATGTGAAATTCAGAGAATCAGAAAATTCATTAGACAGTATTTTGCTAAGATGTAGAACAGTGTACCGTGAAACTTTGAAATAATTCAATTTGCTAATAAAAGTAGACCTGGATCAAATAACCAAAATATAAAACTATCAATGACACCCTAGTGATCTAATGTCAAGGAAAATACAATGCATTATTATATAAGAGCATAGGTAAATAAATTATTGTTTTGTGAATATAATGATGTATTGACTTAGATGACTTTCGGCTTTATTAAGTACGGTCGTTCATTCGTTTTAGGCTAGAAAATGTACAATATGTTAGTCGAAAGCTCGAGGTAGTCAATTTATTAATGGGGTTTGTGCATCAAGAATAGTAGCGATAATATTTGGAGAGTTTTACGAAAATTTTTACTGCTTTCATATATAGTGGTGGCTTTTTCGTTTCATTTTAACTATAATGGCTGTGTTTGATCTAAACGATTTTAGTCCTTTGTATGATAATGTTTATTCATATGATTCTTGGAGTTCTTGTTAATTGTTCAAATATGTAAATTTACTTAAATATGGTGTTTTTATAAAAATAGAAAGTATATAAAAATTATTTTTGTTATTTAATTTTATTCAATAATTCTTTAAATAAAATGCGTTATTTCAAAAAATTTTCAATGTTTATCTCTCTCCTTATATATAGTGTGAACATTAAATTAATATGATGTTTTTAATATAAATAGAATAGTTGGACATATTTTAATTCTACTTTTATTATTTCGTTTTATCCAATACTTTTTAAAATAAAATGTGTTATTTCCAAAATTTTACCATTTTTATTTACCTCCTGAACCTATTTACCTGCTTAATATATTCGACATTATATTCAATAATCACGATAAAACTTAACTAAATAAAGCTGTATATACTCATGCGCCAAACTCGGATTATTCTCTATATTCAAATTAAATGGAGACAATATGGGCATGCGCTAAGTTTGAAGATGTTGGGGACAAATGTATACTGTTTGCCTTTGGCTCTTTCCCTTGTGCGCATTCCACGTTCATCATAGTCGAAGTTACCAGGAGTGCACAACTGCAAGAGTGTTTATTATTTATGAGACTTTGGCTTTACCCTAGCGTGGTCTACTAATCACAATGGCAGAATATTTTTCGTCTAATTCCCCTGATCTCATTGCACGCCCGTTATTGTTAATATTAGGGTAGAACTTAATTATTAAGGTTAAGTTAATGTTATCGTCCGTTGTATGTTATTTGTTGTCTATTGTGATTGTCCGTCATTGTTATTGACTAATATAGACTAAGATAGTTGTCAACCATCATGTTTATTCTATCACTGCTATTGACTAGCAATGTCATTGTCTGCTATTAATATTATCAAGACCATCCATTATCAGTATCATTACTTGTCGGTACATTTATTTATAGGTACTACTTTTTATCGGTACCATGATCCGTTGCTGCCAATAATATCGACTGCCAGTATTATTATTTTTAATTATTTATTATTATTATTAGTCGTTATAATCATCGATCCTTGTAATAACGCATTTCATGTACGTTTTCATTTAGATTTCAGAAGTTCCACCCAACCATCTCGACATCAAGATCGCGCATGCTTATATTTTCTTATATTGTCATTTGTTTTGTAAGTATGTTAACTGTTATATCATTTATTCGGGCCTCTGATTCCATTTATTTAAGATGATAATGTTATATAATATATTTTTATTTGTATTTTACGCCCTGTGTTTAAATGTATTCTTAAATATATCTAAAATACATCAATTTTACATTATTTTGGTTAAGAGTTATTCAACATATCGATAATTTTTTGTTAGAAGTACATACTACATTTAGTTGAAACGACGAGTTCTGGTTACTTTAAATCCAATTTTTAAGAAAAATATTAAGCTCTTTCACATTTAAATTATTGGACTTCATTACTTTCGAACTACAACATACTCAAATATGAAATCCTCTTTTAATAGTTGATACTTAGTTACTAATTAACGACAGTAAATTTTCCTGTTGCGTAATAATCAAAAACAACAATAGTTAAGTAACAACCGAAATTTGTAATTTTTTTTTTTTTGGCTGAAATCCCAAGTTAACAATAATCCTGTTATATCCCTTTAATTAAGTGCTTTATGCTAGACAATTTTATCTGGACATTGAGTGATGTATGGCTTTTACTAACTAATTTAGAATTGTTTTTATTCCTCGCAAATTATTTCTTACTATTAATTCTTTTAAGGACAAAAACCTAACATTTTATAATAAAAATTATTCATATAGAATATAGAGTCTGTTCAAAGTTATATTGTACATAGGTCAATTAAATTTGTGACATCAAAACGTCGCAATTTTGCCGCATCAACTCTGAGTTTTAGTTCGAACAAAAATGTTATTTAATAATAATTTATTAAATTTATTAAAAAAAGTATATATATATATATATATATATATATATATATATATATATATATATATATATGTTCGTGTAGCTCTACCTACTTTACAAATATTGAGGTACAAATCTGATACTCTTTTAAGGCAAAAAATACTATAAACCCCTCTAAGGGCAATAAGTGTGCCAATGTAGAGCCATAGTTTTACTGTTAGTGGCTATTGCTGATCTTTAACCACAATAAGCCATTTAATTAATTAAATTAATTTTGGCAGATATCTGCAGTAACTATTCAAGTAACTAATTATTAAATTCAGTTTTAGGTTTTCGTAAGATACTACACCTTGATAATTCCACCGTAAGTTGAGCAATACTTTACAGCCATGAATATTTACCTTCTGTATATAGGGTTACTATCCTATTAATGGATAAATATTCTGTAGAAATAAATGTACTACAGAATTTTTTTCATGCAAATGAAATCGGAATAATGAAACTGGTATATTTAGTTAATTCATGTGCCAATTCATGTTCTTTTTGTATCTCTTAAATCACATGTAATTATCAAAAGGCCATTCTTTATCAATAACATCAAAATCAGTACACTTAAATCGTTCAAACCAAAACCGAACATTGAGATGTAATGATATCACTATAAGATTTTCAAACCATTTGATCAATACTATTAGCAAATTTTATTCAAGACAGACAGTATAACAAGTGTTGGAAAAAACCTGAATAATGAAAATTAGAGCTTTATGATTAGTGTCTGCAATTACCTAATAACTCAATAAGATTAAATGAAACTGTCAAGTTACAATCATTTTATATAGAAGAATATTGTTATATAACATTATTATTATTATATAATGTCTCAATGTACTTTAGTGTACATTACCAAATACATGAAATACTTACCATTACAAATACATGAAATACTTACCATTACAAATACATGAAAGCATATATGTGATTATTATTATATAAATAATTTATTTTTACATTAGCTGCTTCCATGTATTTTGATCAACCCAATCCCACTTCACATAAATGTTAAATTTGTTAGTTATATATATGTATGTATATATATATATATATATATATATATATATATATATATATATATATATATGTATATATATATACGGTTTATATTTATTTTATTTTATATGAAGGGTTTTTTGCACTAAAATACATTTCACTTGAGCAAACAAAGAAGTAGATTTAATGGGAACAGCACATGTTACCATTAAGTTAATTTTCGTTTTACCCTCCCGAGTACAAATCAGCCCAAGTAAAGCCCTTATTTGCATTATGTTTAGTCTTAATTAAAAACTGCCAGATGTATTAAGTGAAAAAGCTTCAACTTACATTAAGTAGAAATCGACCATTGTGGGTTAATTTCCTTTTCTGTATAATTAAAATATTCGGCACATACCATTTTCTTATACTGTGTTATACCTCAGTGATATTAGACTTTTAATTATAGCATATTACGATAATAGTATTTCGTGAATTCGTAACAGAATCTTCTGCCAGTTCGAATTCTTTCAAAGGAGATTTCGGAACCGATTATTGGAAATTTTATATTTTATCTATTGTGAACAATATATATCGTGATTTCTTTACTGTTGGGAATGAAATGATGTAATATTGATTTTCGTGGGATCTCGATTATACTTTATAAAATCAATCCCTAAATTAGGCAGCTTACAAAACTTGCTAAATATAAGATAAGAAATTAATAAAAATAACAAGAAACATAAAATAAACATAAAAATAACATCAAATGCTAACTAAAAATTGGACATTGGGAAATACATTAGTTAGAACACAGAAGATGGTGAATGAGTATAACTGTTCACTTTTATTTATCGTACTACTTTTTTATGGATGAACAACATGCAACATACAACCAATCATCTTGTAGATGGAGAATGTACATTTTGCATTTTATTGTTGGTTAAAAAGAGGTTTTAAAAAATTGTTCTATTTGGGATATCTGTAAATATGTTAAGATAATTTGATACTCTTTTACGGAAACTACTTAAATATATGACAAGAGTATCACACGAAAATATACAAAAAAATACAGTTAAACGATCGTAACTTTTCCCAGATTCCTTTCCATACGTTTCAACTTTAACACTCCAAATACTTTAATGTGATTGATGTCACAGCAGCAGACCTTCACAACGAAGATGAATAGCCCCATTGAATAATTCCAGATAATCTGAAATAATGCAGCCCTGCAGTACCATATTGTTTCTAAGGAATTTACAGTGTTATAAAATAAAACTCTAATGACTTGAACAGTTTGTTTACTAAAAATATTATCATTTTGACATAGAATTAATATTTCCGGTCAAATCATTATTTTTACTGTCATAACAAAAAAATGTTTCAGATTCGTCTCGGTGGACATTGCCAATGGTTTTTTACATAAACTGTATGATATTTTAGTCTTTCAATCCCGTGATCTGACACAAGAGCTCCATCTAGGATTTGCAAAATGTTGAATCTCACTAGCAATCCTTTGCGGTGGTTATGGTTTTGTGAACATTATTGCTATTTTGTTTCCTGTTTAGAATATTTTCGAGTGCAAGATCTTGTGCCAAGTTTTGTAAAAAAACTTCTTCGTCTACTTCGGTTATTACTTTTCCAATTGGGAACATTATCTCTGTATAGGATATAGATATTGAGTGTAGAATATTTATAATTTCTATAAAAATCCTAAATGGCCATCTTCTAGTTGAACGAATACATGATATTCCCTATATCTCATAATGAGACACGCATTGTGCGCGCAGGATTTCGATATGCTGCGGTAACGAAGGTACACCAAGTAATTGAATTCAGTTTTTCGTCGCGAATTCCAATTAAATTCAATAAATTATTTAAAAATGGGCTTAGCAATATATTTCATTGATTTTCTTGAAGGAAAAATAATTGAAAAAACATTTGGAAAGTCATTAATAAGAAACTGTATCTAGGGTACCTAAAATACCCCGCACGGTCACGGAAAGGTTAAAGGTAAGTTAAAGGTGGGCTTGAAAATGTCAAAAAATATATTTTAAATAGTAAAATATGTCTGGAATATTCTTCCAAAATTTCCAATCGATTTGAGTAAAATTCCAAGAGATAAACTCTTTGGAAAGTCTGCCAATCAGACCATGTAAGCCTGACCCGTCGCAGGTATATTTTAAACCAGCTGCTTTGCCATTGTTTGTCTGCCTTTGCCGCTTGCCCTCACTTCCCGAGAGCACCTAGTTTTAATTAGTTTAGATGATTTTAATTATTTAGAATTATTTATGAAATTATTTTAGAATATTGTTTGTTGCTTACTGTTTGTTGACCACAAGGTTTCTTTGATTTTATAAATATTTGTGAATTTTTATCATTTGTTTACAAAAAGAGTAGAGCTACTAGATCTGATCGAAAGACAAGGAAACAATAATCAACCCAAAGTACGATAAATATCCAAATGGCCTTGGCTCACATTTCACTTAGAAGCTTGACTCCATCTATAAACACCCTTTCATCATTCAAGCACTATTACGATCCATTACCAAGTAAGATTTCATCAGCTGTCAAGCCAAAAAAGCTTTTAGAGCGGTTTGTTGCCAGTTTTACGAACAACAACCATGATGGTTGAAATTTGCTGAATTTGTCGCTATTGGCACCTTCAAGGAAGAAATCTCAGTTTAATTGCTTCAAGATATAAATTTAAAACTAATCCAAAATCGCAGTGGTTCAAAAAGAGGATGAGAGCCGCATATTTATAACCGGAAATAAATGACGCTGAAGCGAGATGAATTCGTCATAAGCAAGAGAAAATGGATGCTTTAAAAAATAGTGCCAAAATCGATGATTCTATAAAAATTAAAAATATTCGCATTTTATTTGAACTTAAAAATTAATCGCGTTTTTTAGAATCGGTGGACATTATTTCTCAAAAAGTCGATCTTGTTCAAATTCTGCACACTTCTTGAAGTTATTTAACTGAAAATACGTGGCGGAAATTTGAGCAAAAAATGGGACTTGTTGACATGTTGACATATTGTTTACAATTTCAAAAAAATTCTAATTTCATTATTGTAAATGTATAGTATCTATACATACTATACATCTACTAATAGACAATGTTTGATTTTTCAACCAACTTCGAAAAAGGTAAAGGTTCTATGTTCGGCTGGGTATTTTTTTTGTAAGGTTTCACATATTTTTTATCCAAAATAATCAGATATTTGTGTATAATGTTATTCCAGAACTGATGTGACGACAATATGGGAAGTAATTCAGTGTAAACTTCATTAAGATTGCTTTTTAAGCACTAACGATATCATATGAAAAGTCGTAAAAATGTTACAGGCAACTGTTTCTATGTAATATGTAACGGTTAAAACGTAAGCTTACACGCGGAGTTCGCGGGTTCGACTCCCAACGGGAGCATCAACATTTTTTGTTCTAGTTTGGCTGGACCATTTGTCAAATCACCTAAACTAGGTAGCGGACGTCGGAACCGGAAGCGTTCCTTACTCTCAATCATTGTTTCATTATTCTTATTTTTTCTCATACAGGCTGCAATTTTATTTGGGCTATTAATTGTAGTAACTGCGCAATTTATTGAGTAAATATCTAAAAAGAGAAAAATAAAATATTTTAACAAAAAAATTGAATCGACTTCAAAAGATAAATAAAATAATCAAACTTCATCAATAAAATAATCAAAAAACATTTTAAAATAAAATATGTATACATAATAATAACTAAATAAAAATTAACAAAAAACTTATTTAACGTATCTGCTACACGCATCTTATAATCTACTATTACACACAATTTAGCTTAATACCTACCTAAATGTATAATATTGAAATATTATTTTAACTACTACCAACTGATCAGTTTGAAGCCGGTGCTGAGCCCAAACAACATAAAAATGATAATATAATTTTGTGCTATATAGACAAAATTAAATTACGAACAAAACAAATCTAATTTGTTGCAGGTACCGATTTCAAAGTACTCATACTGAATGTTCAAAAAATATGTATTAATATATATTTAAGTAATTACTTTTATATATAATATAATTAACAAATGCTTGACACAACAATAATATTTGAGTTACTAACTTGTTTGAAATAATTATTCCATTTTATTATAAAAAATATTAAATATATAAAAATATTAAAAATACACTCTTTTAGCATTTGAAATAAGCAATTTCACTGGTTTGATAATTTTTCGAATAAGAACCATAGAGTTTTTTCTCAAAGCGTATTCTTAAGATTAAGATATAGAACATGTTTAAATCTCAGTTCTATTAAGTTAATTACATTGAATCTTGAGACTTTAGTAGACCCCGAAATTACTTTAAATGTAGAGAAGCCACAAGGGACGTACAACTTCATATCGAGAAAATCTCAAATCCAATTGCAGTTTAAATCTGGTGAGACAAACTTATTTAAATTATTTGACAGATCTACTCACGTGACACTTACCATGCGTAAAAATTTCACAAGAAATAATTATAATTATGAACTTTTGCAAGTAGAGAATGTTAAATATATGGGAATTGATACGTGTAAGGAATAGATATAAATAAAGCACAAGCAAATTGCACTTAAAGTGAACCATATATACTGGCTTATAGCAACTAAATCTAAATTATCTCTTGATATCAAGGATTATACAGATATATGGCTGCATGCATAAGTGTTTTATATATAGCATGCATAATTTTTAGGCCAATTTGATATCGAATTGTGGGATACTATTAACAAAAGCAAATAAACCATAACTATTCTCCAGAGGTTTAAAAATAAAGTGATTCCAGAAAACAAATTCAACGCGACATCTCCCTAGAACCTGTCAATAAATATGACAAAAATGTTAATATAGAATATACTGGAAAAATATCAAGTTTTTTCGTCTAACCTACCATTTTTCTTTATGCTAACTTAAATCTAGGTATATAACTAGGAGGACCCATCGGCCCTGACTCAATATCTGGTGAAATAATGTTTATACATGTTACTACTGAATTTTTTATTTAATATATGCACCTCACTGCACAACACTACACAAGATCACATGGTTTGATCCTTTTGAGTCTGTGTCCTGTTCTGGTGGTATCCAAAAGTTGCAATATTTCAGTATTCGTATGAGAATGGAGTCTGTCCTCATGCCCCCTTGCAATTCTCTTGATTTCTTGACTGTGGGTATCTGAAGGTCTCGATGTAGGTAATCAGTCCTATCGTATTTGGGTGCACCCACAATACCTCTCAGGAATTTGTTCTGAAAAATTTGTATTTTATTTATCTTACTCTTTGTAGAACATCTCCATAATTGAACTCCGTATGTCCATATAGGTTTCAATATTTGAATTTCAATTTGGAATGATAGTGTTATTTAATGTTATTGGTGCTTGTACGGTCTATTTATAGGTGAACTGCACATGTACAGATTTACTTTCATTAATTCTTATTTTCCAAGCTTGTGTCCAATTATTTATATTGTCACTTGCCTGTTGTAATTTTCGTGAGGCTTCTTCACTATTGTCTCTGACAGCTATAATCGCAGTATCATCAGCAAAATGTAGCCATCGTGATATTTTCCATTTGTGGTATATCACAAGTGTAAAGTAGATAAAGCATTGGTCCCAGTACACTTCCTTGTGGTAAACCTGCTTTAGCTTCTTTTATTGTAGAGTGCTTACTCTTCTTGTTTCTTATTCTTCCTGTTTGACTCTAAACATTCTGGTTGTAATGTATGATTTTAATGGTTCGGTGTGTTGTTTTGGTAGCATTTTCGGTAGTTTATGAACAAGGCCTTCATGCCAATCCTTATCGAAGGCTTGTGCTACATCTAAGAATATAGCTGAGCATACTTCTTGACTTTCGTAGGCTTTTTCAATAACACCTGTTATTCTGTTGACCTGGTCAATTGTTGAGTGCTTGTTAATAAACCCAAACTGGTATGTTGGTATTAGGTTTTTTCTCTCTATGATCGGTTTTATTTTTGTCAACAGGAGTTAAATTAATTTAGATATTACCTTAAATATTACTGGCAGCAGTGATGTAGGTCTATAGGATTTTATTTCGTTTGGTGACTTCCCAGGTTTTGGGATCATTATAATTTCCGCCATCTTCCAAATGTCTGGGACATGTTTTAATCTAAATGCTGTATTGATCAAATTGGTGCGTTTTATAATCCCCTTTCTTGGTAGTTTTTGCAGTAATTCTCCTGTTATTAAATCGTAGCCTGGTGATTTCCTGCGGTTAATGACAGTTTTAATAACTTTGATTAACTCTTTCGGTGTGACTAATTCAATCATCGAATTTTCAGCTGCTATGTCCGGCAAATTATGTTCAATATTAGTTTCGTTTGGTTTCTTCTGCTTTTTGGCGATTGTAACGTCTCCAATTTTTGACATAGGTCTCTTATAGGTGGACTGTGTAGACATGAGTGCTATAGATATTTTGTGGCTTGCCAGAGTGAGTAATCAGTTTCTTTATCATCTGTTAAATTTCTGAGGCAGTAATTTATGGTTTTGTTTTTTATTTCCAGTGTTTCTCTTTTCAGTCTTTGGGTTATATTGTTCAAACTATTTTTATTTTAAATATCAAGTAACACAAAGAGCTGTTTTTAATACAAGATAAACAGTCATTAATTTATGTTTTAGAGAATAGCTTGATACTGGATATTACTTACTGAAACTCTTACTGAAGATGTTCACTTATATGTCATTATATAATAAAAACTACATAAAATACTTAATGATCATTGTTAATTGTTGAAATATAGAATTATAAATAATATGTAAGGAAACAATCATTTCAATATCAATATTGACGAGTAACTTGACACAACTTCAGTTTAAATTATACATATATACAAATGATACATAGTTTAAATAACAACAAAAAATATAGGTGGCTCGCAGAACTTTGACATAAATATATTAGATGTATGATTTGTAGGACTCAAAGAAAAGAAATTTGAATATAAATAATTTCAACTACGTAACAACTATTTTATGAATTTACTATTTATATTTTTTTGCAATATTTCTGCGATGTCTCCACAACAGAATGAACCTAATAGAATGTTTAATAAGATTTTCTGTCTGAATTCTCGTGCCATAACCAGACCGACACTAATGCAGTCGGAGCAAACCAAAAAAGTCGGAGACCGACCAAAGACTTGGCTATTGATTCGAATATTTAACATTTTTCATTTATTATATCTATACATATTTAAATTAAATTACTTAGAAAGTTTTATTGAATCGTATATAGAAACAGATATTTACATAATATTCAGTTCCAAATCAAATATTATTTTCGTTATGCAATAGATAGGAATTTATTATACAATTTCTATAACTATATTTTAGAATCAGGAAATATTTATTCATTTTCTGCTGAACAGGTAATTCGGTAAAGTTGAGAGAAATTTGATTTAAAAATAATAAAAAAAATCGTAGGATTATTGTTGGCATATTCTGCAAGAGTTATTTATTAAATTAGTTAATTAGTTGATAAACTTCATCAATTGTGGTTTTATCAGCTCGTAGTATAACAATACTCGCTGATCCTATAAAATTAAATCAAATGGTTCATACGCACAGCCAAAGAAGTTTAGTTTTGGTTTGTATGGGTATCAGAACATCATTAAACATCTTCGTTTGCAGAACAACCGCTAGACCTCAACATAATTCAATCATTATGGGGAGTTTAGAGCAAAGAGTGAGAATTAGGTTTTCATCTTCAAAGTCATTAAAGCAATTAGCGAAAGTTTTAGTACAAGAATGGAACAATATTGCGTTACACACTATTCACCCTACGAATATATTCCATAAACAGTTACACCTCGTTTCAAAGAAAACGGGGTCCCAATATCTTCATAATATTTTATCCTCTGTATATTATTATCTTAAACAATATTTAATTACATACTCAAAATAGTGTAAACTTACCCTTCCTTAATGCAATTGCTATATTATCTGCAACAAAGTTCCGCATATTTTCTAAGCATATGAACATGCTTAAGCAACATATGCTAACAACATAGCTACCACATGAATTGACCGAAAATTCGACACCGTTCAACCAATCGCTTGATATATAAAAAAGATAAAAATTTTCTATGGCATATAGCATTGTGTGTTTGTTGCGATAATCTCAATTACAAAAAGTTATATATTATATTATAAAGCCATTCACTTCAACACCAAAGGCCAGAAGAAGCGTATTCAGGGCCCTAGAATCTTGCTACGCTTGCTACATATGGTAGGATTAGTAGGCTCCAGTAGACATTACGAGCTACTAAAGTCTAACTCCAACTGTACAAATTGAATGACACATTGACTTTGATGACACCTTTTTGCATGGCAACGCCCGGTCATACGTTGGAGGAGTTATTAAGGATACGTTACTGGAGATGAAATGGGAACTTGTACAGATCTAGGCGCCTGGCTAGCTCACGATTTCCAGTTTCTGAAAAAGCGCGAAGGTTGATAATTTATGGCGTCGTTCCAAATAATCATCTTTCCTTCAACGCGGTATTGCATAGAAAATGTGGTGAAAAAATATATAGAAAATTATGAAAACTATATTGATTAATATGCATTATACCTGTGTTTCTCAGTAAAGGCTTTATTAAACTGACAAAATGTTTAAAATGTGTAATACATTCAATACTAAGTAAATTACCTACAAGAAATATTGATGAAATTAATAAAAAAGTATTTTAATCGCCTATGAAAATAAGTAGTCATGGCCCGGTTCGAAATTCAAACACAAGGTTTAAATTAGTCATGTTTCGATGAGAAAACTGACTAATTTAAAAATGATGTGTTAGTAAAACTTGTTTACACAATATTTCCGATATCATATCCGAAATGTATTAAAATATTAATTAAAGTAACGAAAGTCTGTATATTAAAATATATGCAAACTACGTCAGTAATTAACACTCACCAACAATAATCAACAAATTATTGATAAGTGTAAATAACTAAGCCACTAAGGATTATAACAAAATATTAAAGTAAAATATATCATAAGTAAGAACTGTAATAACTTCAGAATATCAAATATATGTATACATGATCTTTCCTTATGTTTATGTTATAAACATAAATATGGAATAATAAATACAGTATAAGTGTTTGTATATTAAAACAGAGAATATGTGAATAAAACTATTTTGTAATTGATATTGAAATTGATAAATCAAAAACGAACACAATTTGATAATTATTTTTCAAAATGGAAATTATATTAAAGGAATGTATTTACAATTATTAAATTAGTTATTGATTTTCCAAAGGTCTAGAAAGTGAATAAAAATAATTGATAAAAGGTTCACAGAATAAAATGTCATGTAGTCACATATCTTATGGCTTTAATGAGTAAATACCTTAATATTTATTAATATTTTTAAATGTTTACAAATGTACTGTTAACAATTAATAATTTTATCTATAGGTCCTATGTCTTCCATTTCATTTTAAATCCTGCATATTTCCATTACATCATTTACGTATTCATACGCTCCTTATCTTCTATCCATATTTCGCATCTAAAATATTAAAAAGACAATAAATACACCAGGGTGATTAAAGGAATAAATGTTTACCTAAATTTTGAAATAAAATTGCATTATTCTTTGCTTATTTATTTCACTCTTCGATCTTGCCCTTGCAGATAGTTCATATTTAGTTTAGTTCTTTAGTTCATCTTTATATGTTTTTCATTTATATATTGCTTTCTACTTTGTCTTATGTCCCATGTATCTCAATTAAAATTTTATGAATCTATTTTATAAGATTTAATATTCTATGCAATGTTCTTTTTAACTTTTGTTTCACAAATTAACGTATTTATTATCTGCAATATTCGGTTAGTGCTTTAACAACCTTTAGAATTAAATTACGTTTAGTACAATACTCTACTATGGCTCTAGAACTACATTAATTAATAACAGTCCTTAAGCAAGAACAATTTTTCTTTTACTCCTTTTCTTTGCCAGACATGAAAGTGTAAATATCTTCTAAGCAATGAAAACAGACAATACTTGTTATTCTCGAATTTTGCTAATCTATTTAATTTATTTTATGTTTTTCAGTCACACCTTCCGATAAAGCGGGCACTGTGGCAAAAATGTTAAATCACGTAAAGTTAACGTGACCATACTATTCATCCCCAATGATATTCGATCTTTGTACATTTGTTAGCGAGCTAAATTCTTAACCGGCACGGCCACCCGCTGGGTTGGTTTATATAATTTGTGTCATATCTGACGGTTATTCCAAGTAGCTTGATTTGGACGCTTTTCGATTTGTTGTTTTCTCCAGAAATATTTTTACTTTTTCACTAAGCCGATGAATATATAGATTATTTCAATTTAAAAACATAATTCACTCATATAATAATTCATATAAATTAAGTATTAAATAGCACTGTTAGATGAAAAGCATTATACGGGAATGGATATATGAAAATATGTTTTCAATTTTTCCTCTTTACGAACATACACAACCACATACTAATATAGGAATCTAAGATAAGTTGATGCGTCAGTTCAATATTTTTGAAATGCCCAAATAAAAATACAAACGAATGTTTTATGACATGAGGATCGACATGTCTCATATTTTATTGATTAAGCGCAGCAAATTCCGATCCGTTCTTCCTATTTCTCCAAGATTTCAAATGTATTAACATACAATTTAGCACGACTTAGAGGAATGAAAAACGTAAATAGTTTAATAGATTTTAGAAACTCCTTTTAATGATATACGATCGGGTATTTATTCAGCGGCTGATGTAATGTTTGGAAATTATCCAACTCCAACAGAGGCAATTTATTTTAATAATTCTAGAGAGGTATTTCCGTAACTAGGTGTTTTGTTGGCGTTGATGCATGCTACCTGCATACCAACATTATTTTTGATTAAAATTATAATTTGAAATGCCTCTCAGCATGGGTTTTAATGTAAATCATACTCGAAGAACCAGACGATATTAAACTCCGCTCAATGCGAGATGTGATTAGTTGAATTGAACAGTGAACAACGTGGTTATTATGTGTTCTTGCAATTTTATTTTTAAAGCTGTGTTTTTATTAAAAGATATATTCAACTAGCAAAGCTGTACGCTCTACAGTTTTCCTTGAAAATAACTTCACAATAAGTTTCATTTTAAGTTAATTATTTATATATACATATAACTAATATGGACATACGATAACTTTAGGATGAAAGTTCTAGTTTAAGATTGCAATTAAATAATATTATTTTATTAGTTGGCATAATTATGGTAAATTCTAATAGAACCACTTACTAACAGACAAAACTTAAAAAAACGCGATTGGGTTCTGGATTAAAAACGGATTTATTTACTAAATTTAGCCGACATTTCGCAATTATTACTGATTACGTCTTCAGAACGGAAGTTCTAAGGAAATTGATTTAATCAAGCTAATAAGTCTCCATTTATTAACTCTATTATAAACATTCAAATTTATTCAATAAATACGCGCAGATAAAAAATATATTTCGTATATACCCAGCGATGTGAGGTCAGTCGATCTTTACTTCTTCATTACTTCTTCGCTACTGCATAAAAAATAATAGGAAAAAATAACCTACGACTCCTAAATTCTTGAATCCAGAATGCTACTTCCACAGAGTTTTGTTACAGCAACACGACGTTTTTAAGTATTACCTGCCTATAACTTCTGAAAAACAGGACAGAAAAAGCTACCATTTTAGCTGTAAGAATTATATGTAGAGAATATTCGAACTTCTAACACAGACTAAAATAAGAAGTAAGGTTGTCGAATTACACAGGAATATGAAGATGTAGAAAGACAGAAGAAACCCTCAAACACAATAGTTATAACAATTTTAAAAAACAAATAAAGTCAAAAAAGTTATTAATACCTTATGTCCCAATTCTAGGGAGGATTTTGATAATGTTGATAAAAATTCATTTGTTCTATCTAGCGATTCATCAAAAATTCACATCCAATTCTATTTTTTTGTTACGACTTACTTTTGTATGTGATCAATTGGGTCTGATGGTAGTGGTAAGCACAGAACTATAGAATAAATACATAGACTGTTAAACTATATAAATATATATTTAAAAGCTTCATTTTTGGACATACCTCAGGCCTTAGTATGAAATAGGACTGTACGTAAATTAAAACATAAACAAATTTTCATTTATTCGTATTTTTACGCACTGAAATTTTAACACTAATTTTACAGATAAAACGTGATGAACACATTGAACTATGACCTATATTTTCAGGAGATCCGAAAGACAATGTGCTGGCTCTAGTATTGCATCACCAGTATATTGCTGATATACCGATCATAAAAATCAGTACATGTTAGTAACCAACATATACAGACTACATGGTAATCTCAGAATCTAAAGAGGATTTAATAATAGCCCAAAGGAGACTTCAAACACACTTTGATAAAATACATCTGTGGCTGAAAACTGAGCATGTTAAAGCCAATGGAATAAAATGTAAAACCCACACAACTTCCACTTTGCGTAGAATATTACATTGCTCTCTAGTAAACATTATTAATTACCAAATCCCCCAGGCGGAGAATTCTAAATATTTAGGAGTGAATCTAAATCGACTAGAATCTTTAACTTGGAAAAAGCCCATTCTTTCTAAACGAAAACAACTTGGACTTAAACTAAACCAATTAAATCGGCTTGTCCGCCACAAATCGAAGTTATCCTTAGTCGAAGTTATACTCGATGCTCAGTCCTACGTTTCTAATGAACTAATACAGCATGATATTCCTTTAGAACTCATACCGAGTAAAAAGAGTATTAAGTAGTTCGAAAGAGTGTCAGTACACTCCAATGTACTTTGCAATCAACTAAATGTTAATGACAACAGTGAAATGCGTAGGCCCAAACGTTTACTAGCATTTGATTTGATAAAGGGACATATATAAACTTTATAACATTGTGAATATATGATTTTTATTTTATATTTTATATAACGGATCAATTGAAAAGTCCCCGGCCTGACACATAAAAGGCGCTACTAGTATTACATCTATATGTTTTTTAGTTAGCCCTAACCCTCTAAAAGATGAGTGTGGAAATTTGACAGCTGTCGAATCAGTCGTTTGTGAATTATAGCATTTTGAGTGAAGCAACTTTTATTATTGTGAAAAAAATGGATAAAAAGGAATTTCGCGTAATGACCGTAAATTGAAAATGAATGAAATAGCAGACACTCTAAAGTTATCAACTGAACGTTTACATCATATCATTCACGAATATTTGCGTATGAATAATCTATGTGCAAAGTGGATGCCGCACGAGCTCACTTTTAACCAAAAACAACGACGAATTGATAATTGGGAGCGGTGTTTGAAGATGATCAAGCGTAATGGACCCGAGTTTCTGTGTCGATATGCGACAATGGATGAAACATGGCTCCATCATTTCACTCCGAAGTCCAATCGACAGTCATCCGAGTGGACTGCACACGATGAACCCGATTCAATACACCGTGTCACAAGTCAGTGAAAACGATGGCAAAAATCCATGAATCCTGTGGTACGCAGGGGACTTTTCAATTGAACTTTTATCTTCTAGATGTCTTCTATATAATAATTATCATAGGAAATGCTTCCTACTCTTTTTTGTTTGATTTTGACTATCACAAATATTTTGTGAAACTCATTTGGGGTAAATATTTTCTATTTTTCATATTTTATTTCGTTTATTGTTTAGCTAATTTACTCTTACAGTGCACTCCTATGCTGTAGTGATAAATGTAAATCTAATATGATAAAAAATATAACACATTAAGTCATTATGGTAAATGTTATGGAGAACTGTATATTTTTTAAAACAAAAATTCTTTTTAGACAGCTCTCTCTTAATAGGGTTAACTTAACTATGTTAGTCTTCAATCCAAATTAATTGGTGAAAAAATATACTAACACTATATCATCCGATAATTATTGTAACTTGGAGAATAGTTCATATTTAACTGGTGCTTTGGAATATTTGTCTGATCTTTTGTTATTTCAACGCCAGTAACCAGGCAGGGAAAATAATGTTGCTCGGAACCCCAATCCATATAATTCATAAAGGGTAAAAAGCAGACTATAAATTAATAATTCATACTTTCCGTAGATCAAATATGTGGAACATTTTCTAGTGTATCTGTTTATATTATAAAGCCATAGTTACCTCAACAATTTGTATTTGTTTTCTCAAAAAAATGCTCATGATGTTACATCGTTTAATATGATTGGTTTAAAATAGCTAAAAATAGAGTATCCCGAATTATGTTGAGTTATCCTACATATCTTGTAAGTTATGGGATTGAAACAGATTCGCTCAGAGTTATGTAATAATTTCCTAATAAATTATATAAATTCTATAAAAAATTATGGATGATCGATAGTCACATACAGCTAACGCAAGTTACTTAAAACGATTTATTCAGCATTAACATTTCTCTCTTTTCCAATATACAGTATAATAAATATAAAATCCTATTCGAAAGGGCGGAGAAATAACAAGAGCCTATATTTTAGTTATATACTTGAAGAGGAGGGATGATATAAAGATTTGCTTCCCCAAGCGTATGCCTTATACCTAACAATAAAAAAATCTTTCTTCGGCCAGACGACGTTAAAAAAGACATAAAATATTGTTATGTGGGAGCATTTTTACGCATTTGTTGTTTATCTTTAACTAAAATATAGAAAACTTATTTTCCGTGTTATTATTTTATGTTACTTAATAATCATGAGTGAGTCATGTTTGGTAGGTACCATAATTTAAAAATGAAATTGCTATAAATAATTTATACATACAAGATGTTACGTAAAAAAGTTTATATCGGTGATATGAAGATAGATTTTGGGCGAAAACCACTTCCTAGAAGTCAGAAAGGAGAACAACCGACTTCTCACACGACGTGCTCTTATCTCGTTAGTGTCAAACATGTTTTCACTGGTTGTAATAGATATCAGTTATTTTGACAACTTATACTAGAATGTTAGACGCAGATGCTATGTATTACCTTAGATTAAAAACAATTAAAATCACGATGACGTAGATAAACTTGGATATGAGCTTTTCCTACAAATGAACTGAATATAAACACATGGAACCGCATAGTATGTCATTTGGATAGCGTATAAGATACCAAACGAGAATCAATTATTTGTATTATTATTGTAAGTTGTTTTAAGTGGTGATGTTTAAAATTTAACTTTATCTTTACGTCATATTGCAGCAGTATAGTAAAATATGTGACAATAAATATTCAAATAAGTGAAAGAATAAATTATTAATAAAATGCTACGATTTTGCAAATTCATGTTTAATGGTCTAGGCAGTAATCAAAAGTAAAATAATACTATTAATTTAAATATGAAAGATGATGCGAAAATAAAAAGCTTATAAATTCTTATAGCACAGACTACATAATAATATATCACTTATTCAGCATAACTCTTACTCAAAGGGCCACTGGGAGAGAGTATAATAATGTTTTTCTTAAATATATTTTAAAGTCTCCTTTCACCAACTATGGGTTTATCTGGACTGGACCTACAGTTTAACGTGGGCTCCGAATCAGGGTCCTCGGCATTAAGCCTACCAACTGGCGAGTGACCAACTTTAGAAATCCTCCCAGAAGACATCCGGTCTTATCCAGTTACTGGCGTGACTTGGATCATTTTCCTTGTAGTATTTTACACTCTCGCCTAGAACATTCACAAATGTTAAACAATCACAAATATAAATTTACGACCATGCCCCAGCAAGATTCGAATCTTGCAACAGTAGGTGGGCCGTCCTGTCATCTTTACCACTGCGCCACCACGCCGGCACAATAATATTTTCACTGTGTAGACAATAGTATAAACCACCGAAATAATCATATAAAATGATAGCTTTTATAGTTGAACTAAGATAATCTGTTCAATGATTTTAATCAATTATTATGTTAGTTTGATTCCTAAATGTGAAAAAGCCCAATGGAATTTCAATAGTCGTACTTGTCCTATATAAATAATATATGAAGTTTGCGTATTAGTAATGTTTATATTTGTTTACTTGTTTTATAATATCTAAAACTTTATTTTTCGATATATTTTCCTGCTAGAGGCACACAAATTGCAATATGTTACATATATTATAATTAATTACTATTTTAAATGAATATACAAAAAATTAAAAATTAATTATTAAAAGAATATTAGAATATGCATAAATATGATATATGATATATGATATATATATATATATATATATATACATATATATTTGTGTGTGTATATATATATACATATATATATATATATATATATATATATATATATATATATATATATATATATATGTACTTTCCATTTCTTCATATTGATACATGCATGTTCATATTGTCCATTGTTAATTTTTATTAATTTTTATTTAGTAAATAACTTCGTTATTTTATCAAACTTGCTGAATAATAATGTAAATTCACCTAAAACACTTAACCTCACCAAAGGGTCACCAAAGGTCTGGTCAAAACCAGACTAGAAATAATCAAACATTACGGAAACTGGAACATGCGCAAAGAGTTAATTGTCAGTAGTGAAGTGCGCTTTCATGTATACTCGATTGGTAGCCTTGTTCTTAAAAATGAATTAACTACGTTGCCTGATTGCATCCCATGAGAACAATTCTATAGAGAAACAGGGATTAGAATGTATTAGAAATGGCCATTATCGACAACGAATAAAATATATAGAGCGAGAATGGTATTAACCTGTCTGCTGGTGATGATCCAAAATTTTCTATCCGGAAGTAGTTAAAGTTTTATTCCTACAAAATTTAATTGACGCAAGAAGTAAAAGTTAGACATGACCTTGTAAACAGTTATCTCTTTTCAACTTTAGGGTTGGTGTTTAATGGACACCTAAATAAGCGGAAATGCTGGTACTTTTGCGCAATTAATCCGAAATATTTCATCAGAGTAGTATCAAGTATCAGAAACTACTTCATTTGCCTAAAGTAAATGAAAATTACATCATTTTTCTTAAGAAATAAATTTCCAAGAATACGTCTACAACGCGCTGATTATACTGACCATTGTGGTAACCCAAAGTCCGTAATTTTTTTCAAAAAATACAATAAAGCCGACAATACTTTTCAAAAGCCGCAAAATTGCAAGAGAGAACATAGAAGGCATAAACAATGAGCCCGTTTTACATCATCGAGCTTACATCGGTCCAAAAATGATACCTATGATAATGGAGGAAACATAATTTCATACTACCAGAATGAATCAACTGAGTGAACAATAATCAATGAACAGAATATAAAGCGATGAAGAGCAAATTATTCTATAAAAAGACATTGCAATACTTATATGATATCCTGGATACCTAATGGCAATGATTACGTAATATTCCTCTATTACACATTCAAACATACTGTAATTTAAGACAATATTCAGGATTATACTGCATACTATTAACATTAGCGGGAAAAATACAACTGAGATATACTAAATTATTTAAGTATAGCGTACTATAAAATACTCCAGGAAAATAAAAAGCTATATAAATCTTTTACAGCATAATCATCACAATGTAAATATAATGATGGAAATAATGGAATATAATAGTGGCACATGGTAATTTTTATTTACTTTGGTCCTGTAGTACGTTTTATCTATATTTTATTATTGTGGTATTATAACCAGTTATATGTTCATTAATATATAAATATCTCCATAAAAACTTAACTGCCCATCAAGTATCTTTAATTTACAACGTTATTGACAGAACATATATGAGAAAATAGAGGAACTTTAATTAGCGATCTAGCCTAGCATAGAGAGGACATTGTGTATCAAATATAGTGTTAAAATATTTTTGTAGAGTAGCTTAGTTATGCTAACCTACTAACCGGTGGGACAAAAGTCCCGCTATCATTTTGATTACGAGCCATCTTGGTTATGTACGTTTAACTCAGTTTCGCTTTAACCATTGTGTTGTGTAGACGTCCAAATTTTATTATGGATAAATATACGCTACAAGTACCGCAATTACGGAACGACATGAGACAGGCCTCGTTCTGGAAGACAACGGACGTCTAGTAACGCTGAAAATGTGTCGCGCGATAGCGTTGCAGAGTCTCCAGAAACATCAATTCGGAGACGTTACGCATTACCCAGTTACACATTAGTGCACGCAGTTTAAGGCCAATTTTGAAAACTGATTTGAAAATGTTCCCGTACAAAATTTAATTAGTCCAAAAATTGCAATCGAGAGATCCTGATCGTGTTGACCACAGTAATCCAATCCTAAAGCTGTCTGGTGAAATTGAGGTTTTTCGTCTAAATTGATAATGAGCGATGAAGCTCACTTCCTTCTCAGTGACCACGTCAATAAACAGAACAGTCGGTTTTGGGGAACACAGATTCCTCAATTGCACATTCGAAACATCATTGCATTCACTAAAAACAATCATGTCTTCACATGATTCGAAATTTGCTTGTGCCTGAAATGGAAAATCAAGGACTAGAGAACATGTGGTTTTAGCAAGATGGGGTCACAGCACACACAGAGCTCGTGACGACCAAATAAGCTTTTTTATGAAAACTACACTTATTTATCTTACCTCTGAGCAAAGTTATAATCAATCAAAATGGTAGCTGAACTTTTGTCCCACGTTGTATGTTATAACCTCAGCTATCATAACATACTATTAAAAATGCACACTGGTGACTTGTTCACTATACTGGAAACACTTTTTGTCTTCAAATTTTCCACTGTTATGTTTGCGTGCTTGTGTGGATCCACCAGAGCTTTCAGCTGCTTCACATTTTAAAATTTTACCTGGCTTTATTTTTTTATTATTATTATTTTATTTTAACTGTATTGTAGAAGAAAATTCAGTTACGCAGTGTGGTAACGATTTTTGTAAGCATAATATCATTGGATTTTAGGTTTTAAGAAAAAGTAATAAGTTTGGGAAGGATAAAGCCAAAACAGATCAAACTTCCCGGCCTGACATTAAATCCAAATGTTTTTAGTTAGCCCTAACTCTCAAAAGATGCGCGTATAAATTTGACAACTGTCGGATCATTAGTTTCTGAATTATAGCAAATTGAGTGAAGCAACTTTTGTTGAATTGTGAAAAAGAATGGATAAATATGAATTTCGCGTGTTGATAAAATATTGCTTTTTGAAGAGAAAAACAGTACAAAAAATACAATTGAAGCAAGAACTTGGCTTCATTTCGAGCTTTCGGACACTGCCCCAGGAAAATCAACCATCAAGGATTGGTATGCTAAGTTTAGACGTGCTGAACTGAGCACCCAAGACGGTGAACGCAGTGGATGCCCAAAAGAGGTTGTTACTGACGGAAACGTTTTAAAAATCCACAAAATTATTTTGAATGATCGTAAATTGAAACTGAATGAAATAGCAGACACTCTAAAGATATCAACTGAACGTGTCCATCATATCATTCACGAATATTTGGGTATGAAATAGCTCTGTGCAAAGTGGGTGCCGCGCGAGCTCACTTTTGAACAAAATCAACGACGAGTTGATGATTCGGAGCAGTGTTTGAAGATAAACAAGCGTAATAAACGCGAGTTTTCACGTCGATATGTAACAATGGATGAAATATGGCTCCATCATTTCACTCCGAAGTCCAATCGACAGTCATCCGAGTGGACTTCACACGATGAACCCGCTCCAAAGCATGGGAAAACGCAACAGTCGGCGGGCAAGGTTATGACATCTCTGTGTTGGGATGAGCATGGAATAATTTTCATTGACTACCTTAAAGAAGGAAGGACCATCAACAGCGACTATTACATAGCGTTATTGGACCGTTTGTAGGACGAAAAACGACCGCATTTGAAGCAAAAGAAAGTGCTGCTTCACCAAGACAATGCACCGAGTCACAAGTCAGTTAAAACGATGACAAAAATCCATGAATTGGGCTTCGAATTGCTTCCTCATCCACCGTATTCTCCAGATCTGCTCTGCCCCCAGCGACTACTTTCTTTTCTCAGATCTCAAAATAATGTTCGCTGGGAAAAAATGTTCGTCGAATGAAGAGGTGATCGCCGAAACTGAGGCCTATTTTGAAGTAAAGGACAAATCGTACTACAAAAATGGTATCGAAAAGCTGAAGGGTTACTATAATCAATGTATCATCCTTGAAGGGATTATGTTGAATAAGGAAAAACTCATTTTGCCAAAAAAATGTGTTTTACTATGGTAGGCCGGGGACTTTTCAATTGACCTGTTACATATAATAAAAGCTGTGTAACGTGAGTATTTCTATGTCATGGACAATATAATCACAAACAGGATCACGATCGGGAGAGGAATTTGATAAAATTTTACCTCAAAATAACCTGTGTAAAATAATGCGTTTAAAATGTGTGTAAGATTATGGTCAGCGATAGTCTAATTATCCATAACAGTTGGGGCTATATATCAGTATTTTACTTTGTACGTTTCTAACATTAAGAAATGAGAGATATTTTTGAGATGTTATGTTGATATAGTCGAAGAGATGTGAAAAAGTTGTCGGCTGGTGCTTATAAGTGCAATACTTCAAATAATATATCACTCATTATAATGCTCAGAAACTGAAATAAAATAAATAATATTTTATAAAAAACACTTTTGTATACTTACTTTTATATGTATAAATATTTTTAACCAATTATTTACCGTCTTCATTTGCGTCAAGAAAGATAATGTTCTTCCATTTATGAAAAAAAAAACGTTAGAAGCTTTATGCCTCTACTGACCGACACACACGACTTGTATTTTTAAAGTAATAAACATGTAGTTGCCAAAAAGGTTACAAAAGCAATAAATCACACGAAATAGAATACTGAGTGATTGAGTGAAAAGTTTATGCTTCGCACATAAAAAGCTTGCTTTATTCTACACTACAAAACCGAAATAACATTTTTTTCAATATTCCAATGCGCTGTCAATACATCAACTCCGAGCAACACAAATTTGTCTGGAAAAAAGTATTTTTACATGACAAGACAAAGCGAATATTAGGGGTATTTGCCATATTCAGGAAAAGGGATTGGAATGGACCGGGTCATTTCAATCTTATATACGATAAACTGATAATATATGGACCAATATAGTTCCAAATTAGATTTGATTATATATCAAACGAGATAGATCGAAGTGAAATGTTGACAATTGAGGTTAGAGATTTATCAATTTCAGTTCAAAATTCTAATGAAAAAAAGGCACAACAAGAAAAAAATCTCAAAACTTCAATATATATTATCCAAAAACATTGTATTGATACTAAATATGGCGTTTGGCAATGAATGAAAACGAGAAAATATAGAACTATAAAGTTCTCAAATAGACATAGCAAAATTTCAAATGAGTCATTTGTTTCCAAATGTATTTTATTGTCATTCAAAGTAAGCGCTGCCCTGAAGAGGAATAAATCTGTAACCAATGGATGCGAATGAATTAAAGAGAAGTTAATCATCATTAAGCGTAGCTGAAATACAGAAATTAATAATTGTCTACATTGTTATTTTACTAATATTCTCAATTCATAATATTCACTAATATTCTAGTGTTTAAGGCCATTTATTGAAAATTAATATTAGAAGAATGTATACTAATTGTAAGTACCTTTTGAAAAAATAAACAAAATGAAACTTATAACATTATTACCACTAAATAAATTTCAATCGATTGAAATAATAATTTTGAAATAATAACTTAATTTTGAAATGAAGTACACCATATTCTTCATATTTTATTAATTGTAGTCACTTACTCACTTTCAACTTCATAAATTAGTCCTATTCCTAGCTAAATTACCTACAGCAATTTCAATACCCCTATTCATTATTCATTCACATTTTAACACACACAGTGAAAATAGTGTTCGATAACCATTTAGTTTTTACATTAATTTTGTTATTTTGTGAGATCTTAAAATTAGTATTTCTTTGTACAATAATTGATAACGTATCATTCCTCCTCTAAAACATTATCTCGTTAATATAAGTTAGCTCCTTCAAGAATTACTCTATCTATTTGATTTATATTTAATATTTAAACCGAGATAATGTTTAAACATATTTGATGATTCGATAGCCATATTTATGTGAATGAAACATGTTTTCTGTATTTAAAAAAATACAGCTTCGTGTTTCTTTTTCTTTTATCTTCATGAACAGAAATTAACAACCCGTTCGAAACGTTACCCTAGAACTAGTATATAATCATAGCATGAAACAAAAATGACTTTTTGAATCGTTTCAAATCGCTGTTTCATTATTTACCAGGCAAGAAGAATTTCCTATGGTTTATTGGAACTAACGATGATAAGTAAATATATTATGACAAGCTCAAGTACCATTAAAGCGGAATATTCATAAGTAATGCTGTGCATATGATGAGATCAACAAGGTATCGTATATTACGAGTTGCTAAAATCAAATGAAGCTTTTGAATAAAGCTAAGAAATGAAATGTTATTGCAGATATCTACCGACGTCAATCGAACAAATTGTCATTGTTATAAAGAAGACCGGAAACTCCAGAATCCACACTTTGCATGCTCTTACATGACAAGCCTCGACCACACATTAGAAGAGTTGTAAAGAATAAAACGTTGCACTTGGAATAAAAAGTTCTGGGGCACCTAACACGCGCCCTCACTGGGGATAGCCTCGTCTGCATTATCACTTGTCCAGATAGATACATCATGGCTTGGCTGGCATACAATCTTTAAGTGCTGAAGAAATACCAAAATAGACCGGTTAAAACACCACTGCTTAAAAGTCGTTCTTTCGACACACTACCTCTATATTGCCAGAAAGATGAGTAATATCTATTATACCATTTTTTTAAAGTAAATGTCTTTTTAAAGTGAAAATATAACAATGATTCAAATCATACAAAGATCACTTTTTTTGTTATCACTTTATAGCACACCAAGCTTATCGCTCACACGATGTTGGGAGATCCATTTAACTTCTGAACAGAACTGTCAAACTATACGTTTTAAGATAGCATGTCATACCAACTATTAGTTTGTAGGTTACAGAGTGTTTAGTTTTTTTTTTTTTATTATTTAATTAATATATTGTTACTGGTCGTTTCCGTCTAACCTACAATTTGTCTTTATAATAACTTAAATCTAAATATATACATGTTACTGCTGATTTTTTTAATATATGCACCTCACTACACAACACTACACAAGATCAGATGGTTTCATTCTTTTGAGTCTGTGTCCTGTTCTGATGGTATCCAATAGTTGCAATATTTCAATATTCGTATGAGAATGGAATCTTTCCTCATGCCCCATTGCAATTCTCTTGATTTCTTGACTGAATGTGAGTATCTGAAGGCCTCGATGTAGGTAATCAGTCCTATGGTATTTGGGTGCAACCACATTACTTCGCAAGACTTTATTCTGAAAAATTTGTATTTGATTTATGTTACTCTTTGCAGAACATCCCCATAATTGAACTCCGTATGTCCATATAGGTTTTAGTATTTGCTTATTTAATAGCAATTTATTACGTACTGATAATTGTGATTTTCTTATCCAGTACATTTATATATTTCAATTCCAGTTCTTTTCTTTTCTTCTTTATATGTTCCTTCCAGCGAAGTTTTGCATCGAGATTCATTCCAAGATATTTAGCGTTGTTGCTATATGGAATGATAGTGTTATTTAATATTATTGGTGCTTATACGGTCTGTTTATAGGTGAACTGCACATGTACATATTTATTTTCGTTAATTCTTATTTTTGTAGCCTGTTGTAATTTTTGTGAGGCTTCTTTATGTGTGAAGTGTGTTTAGAGTGTTTAGTGAAACAGCTTTCCGATAAAAAATATATGTCTCTTAATTAGAAATTGTTTTCAAGTTTGCTTACACTGGACCAATGCCTCAGACTATTGTTTAGAGAACTTTAAGATAATCACTTATCAATGATGTATTAATTTATCAAAAATTGTAGGAAAACAAAAACCATATATCCAGAAAGAAATTATTATTATATGTACTTTTACCGATGAAAGGATAATGAATTAAAGCGAGGAGATATGTTTATTTTTCCAGTTTTTTCAAAAGCAGAATATATATCACTGGCATTGTAAATATCGTGGTATATTTTGATTACAAGATTGTGTGTTTGTTATTAATGTATGTTTCATTAGGGCTGTTGATTTATTTGTCCCGTGTACATAACGTGTTGTAATTTTTAATATATATTCCAGAATTACATCGCGGTATGAATAAATATAGATATTTCAACTGAAATGTACAATTTATTAAACCTACATTTAATATGAAACATCATAAGAGATAAAACATATGTGGTATCATTAACATAAATAAATATATTCTACAATGCAAAACGTGTGGGTGGACAATTCAAATATCAGTTATTATCATTTCATTTTCGAAAAAATTTTTAAACTGATTTGTCTAAAAAGTGATTGATCTCTTGTATTGGTAATGACTAATTTATTTTTATGATATATGCACTTCTTTAATATTACATTTAACAAATAATTAATAGTATCACCAATAACTTATTATAAAAAATCAAAGCTAGAGTCGTAACTAACATTCAATATGATAAAAATGTTTTATTATTTAGAAATGCTGTTCAATTATGTAACTTGTCGGAAATTTTTCATCAAATAATAAATAATAAATAATAGTTAAGCAGGCCTCAACCTAAATAACGTGATCGTCACAGGAAAAATGTCATCTGCAAAACTCTATATGCCTGGTAGAACGTCCCTAAGCGGATGTATCTACTACTTTAGAGGACTTACATGTATTCATGTATTAGTAGATTAGAAATGTGAAAAATCAATAAAACAGTTTCTTGGTACATATAACAGCGAATAAAACAAGAAATCTTGGATCCGAAGTCTTTCTTACTATTGCCAGTTAGAGACTTTAGGCAAAGACAGATATGTAGTTCTATTATGCAATGAACTGTATAAAATCAAAAATTATATTACAGCTACTACATTATTGGAGTTGTGTGAGGATTAATTGCCTCCAAGCAAGGCCTTCAGGAAGAGGTCGTTCATGTTTCTGTGTTGAAATCATCAGTGATAACAATTATCAGTATATCAGGCATCAGTCAATTTTGATATGTGAAATCTACATATGTCGAGTTCGTAGTATTCAACTTTATTCGATATTTCTGCGTCCACTCAGTAATGTTATTGAGAGCTATTTGTACTCATTCTACAGTTGCCTCAATATTGTTACTGGTAAGTTTTGACTCACAGTAAGTGTGTTACTGTGAGTTGTACAGTATCATTAGGAAATAAGGTTGAAGACTTTTCTTTCAAAAATGTTTTCGCAATTACATCTGTGAACATGTGTCGACTTCGTAGCATTCAACTTTATTCGCTATTTCTTCGTCCACTCAGTAATGTTATTGAGAGCTACACGTATTTGTACTCCTTCTACAGTTGTCTCAATATTGTTACTTGTAAAGAGTAGTACAGTGTAATTAGAAAATAAGGTTGAAGACTTTTCTTTCAAAAATGTTTTCGCAATTACATCTGTGGACATGTGTCGACTTCGTAGCATTCAACTTTATTCGCTATTTCTTCGTCCACACACTAATGTTATTGAGAGCTATTTGTACTCCTTCTACAGTTGCCTCAATATTGTTACTCGTAACGAATTGTACAGTATCATTAGCTAATAAGGTTGAAGACTTTTCTTTCAAAAGTGTTTTCGCAATTACATCTGTGAACATGTGTCGACTTCGTAGCATTCAACTTTATTCGCTATTTCTTCGTCCACACAGTAATGTTATTGAGAGCTATTTGTACTCCTTCTACAGTTGCCTCAATATTGTTACTCGTAACGAATTGTACAGTATCATTAGCTAATAAGGTTGAAGACTTTTCTTTCAAAAGTGTTTTCGCAATTACATCTGTGAACATGTGTCGACTTCGTAGCATTCAACTTTATTCGCTATTTCTTCGTCCACTCAGTAATGTTATTGAGAGCTACACGTATTTGTACTCCTTCTACAGTTGCCTCAATATTGTTACTCGTAACGAATTGTACAGTATCATTAGCTAATAAGGTTGAAGACTTTTCTTTCAAAAGTGTTTTCGCAATTACATCTGTGAACATGTGTCGACTTCGTAGCATTCAACTTTATTCGCTATTTCTTCGTCCACACAGTAATGTTATTGAGAGCTATTTGTACTCCTTCTACAGTTGCCTCAATATTGTTACTCGTAACGAATTGTACAGTATCATTAGCTAATAAGGTTGAAGACTTTTCTTTCAAAAGTGTTTTCGCAATTACATCTGTGAACATGTGTCGACTTCGTAGCATTCAACTTTATTCGCTATTTCTTCGTCCACACAGTAATGTTATTGAGAGCTATTTGTACTCCTTCTACAGTTGCCTCAATATTGTTACTCGTAACGAATTGTACAGTATCATTAGCTAATAAGGTTGAAGACTTTTCTTTCAAAAGTGTTTTCGCAATTACATCTGTGGACATGTGTCGACTTCGTAGCATTCAACTTTATTCGCTATTTCTTCGTCCACACACTAATGTTATTGAGAGCTATTTGTACTCCTTCTACAGTTGCCTCAATATTGTTACTCGTAACGAATTGTACAGTATCATTAGCTAATAAGGTTGAAGACTTTTCTTTCAAAAGTGTTTTCGCAATTACATCTGTGAACATGTGTCGACTTCGTAGCATTCAACTTTATTCGCTATTTCTTCGTCCACTCAGTAATGTTATTGAGAGCTACACGTATTTGTACTCCTTCTACAGTTGTCCCAATATTGTTACTTGTAAAGAGTAGTACAGTGTAATTAGAAAATAAGGTTGAAGACTTTTCTTTCAAAAGTGTTTTCGCAATTACATCTGTGGACATGTGTCGACTTCGTAGCATTCAACTTTATTCGCTATTTCTTCGTCCACACACTAATGTTATTGAGAGCTATTTGTACTCCTTCTACAGTTGCCTCAATATTGTTACTCGTAACGAATTGTACAGTATCATTAGCTAATAAGGTTGAAGACTTTTCTTTCAAAAGTGTTTTCGCAATTACATCAGTGGACATGTGTCGACTTCGTAGCATTCAACTTTATTCGCTATTTCTTCGTCCACTCAGTAATGTTATTGAGAGCTACACGTATTTGTACTCCTTCTACAGTTGTCCCAATATTGTTACTTGTAAAGAGTAGTACAGTGTAATTAGAAAATAAGGTTGAAGACTTTTCTTTTAAAAATGTTTTCGCAATTACATCTGTGGACATGTGTCGACTTCGTAGCATTCAACTTTATTCGCTATTTCTTCATCCACACAGTAATGTTATTGAGAGCTATTTGTACTCCTTCTACAGTTGCCTCAATATTGTTACTCGTAACGAATTGTACAGTATCATTAGCTAATAAGGTTGAAGACTTTTCTTTCAAAAGTGTTTTCGCAATTACATCTGTGAACATGTGTCGACTTCGTAGCATTCAACTTTATTCGCTATTTCTTCGTCCACACAGTAATGTTATTGAGAGCTATTTGTACTCCTTCTACAGTTGCCTCAATATTGTTACTCGTAACGAATTGTACAGTATCATTAGCTAATAAGGTTGAAGACTTTTCTTTCAAAAGTGTTTTCGCAATTACATCTGTGAACATGTGTCGACTTCGTAGCATTCAACTTTATTCGCTATTTCTTCGTCCACACAGTAATGTTATTGAGAGCTATTTGTACTCCTTCTACAGTTGCCTCAATATTGTTACTCGTAACGAATTGTACAGTATCATTAGCTAATAAGGTTGAAGACTTTTCTTTCAAAAGTGTTTTCGCAATTACATCTGTGAACATGTGTCGACTTCGTAGCATTCAACTTTATTCGCTATTTCTTCGTCCACACAGTAATGTTATTGAGAGCTATTTGTACTCCTTCTACAGTTGCCTCAATATTGTTACTCGTAACGAATTGTACAGTATCATTAGCTAATAAGGTTGAAGACTTTTCTTTCAAAAGTGTTTTCGCAATTACATCTGTGGACATGTGTCGACTTCGTAGCATTCAACTTTATTCGCTATTTCTTCGTCCACACACTAATGTTATTGAGAGCTATTTGTACTCCTTCTACAGTTGCCTCAATATTGTTACTCGTAACGAATTGTACAGTATCATTAGCTAATAAGGTTGAAGACTTTTCTTTCAAAAGTGTTTTCGCAATTACATCTGTGAACATGTGTCGACTTCGTAGCATTCAACTTTATTCGCTATTTCTTCGTCCACTCAGTAATGTTATTGAGAGCTACACGTATTTGTACTCCTTCTACAGTTGTCCCAATATTGTTACTTGTAAAGAGTAGTACAGTGTAATTAGAAAATAAGGTTGAAGACTTTTCTTTCAAAAGTGTTTTCGCAATTACATCTGTGGACATGTGTCGACTTCGTAGCATTCAACTTTATTCGCTATTTCTTCGTCCACACACTAATGTTATTGAGAGCTATTTGTACTCCTTCTACAGTTGCCTCAATATTGTTACTCGTAACGAATTGTACAGTATCATTAGCTAATAAGGTTGAAGACTTTTCTTTCAAAAGTGTTTTCGCAATTACATCTGTGAACATGTGTCGACTTCGTAGCATTCAACTTTATTCGCTATTTCTTCGTCCACACACTAATGTTATTGAGAGCTATTTGTACTCCTTCTACAGTTGCCTCAATATTGTTACTCGTAACGAATTGTACAGTATCATTAGCTAATAAGGTTGAAGACTTTTCTTTCAAAAGTGTTTTCGCAATTACATCTGTGAACATGTGTCGACTTCGTAGCATTCAACTTTATTCGCTATTTCTTCGTCCACTCAGTAATGTTATTGAGAGCTACACGTATTTGTACTCCTTCTACAGTTGTCCCAATATTGTTACTTGTAAAGAGTAGTACAGTGTAATTAGAAAATAAGGTTGAAGACTTTTCTTTTAAAAATGTTTTCGCAATTACATCAGTGGACATGTGTCGACTTCGTAGCATTCAACTTTATTCGCTATTTCTTCGTCCACTCAGTAATGTTATTGAGAGCTACACGTATTTGTACTCCTTCTACAGTTGTCCCAATATTGTTACTTGTAAAGAGTAGTACAGTGTAATTAGAAAATAAGGTTGAAGACTTTTCTTTTAAAAATGTTTTCGCAATTACATCTGTGGACATGTGTCGACTTCGTAGCATTCAACTTTATTCGCTATTTCTTCATCCACACAGTAATGTTATTGAGAGCTATTTGTACTCCTTCTACAGTTGCCTCAATATTGTTACTCGTAACGAATTGTACAGTATCATTAACAAATAAGGTTGAAGACTTTTCTTTCAAAAATGTTTTCGCAATTACATCTGTGAACATGTGTCGACTTCGTAGCATTCAACTTTATTCGCTATTTCTTCGTCCACTCATTAGTGTTATTGAGAGCTACACGTATTTGTAATCCTTCTACAGTTGTCTCAATATTGCTACTTCTAACGACTTGTACCATATCATTAGGAAATAAGGCTGACGAATTTTTTCCAAAAATGTTTTCTCAATAACATCTGTGATACGATGTATCAAATCAATTGTCGAATGTTTGCTTCTAAATCAAAACTGATTAGTCAGAAGGAGTTATGTTTCTTCAATAATTTGTTTGAGTTATAATATATTTGAAGTCAGGTATTTTAAGAATATCTTCAAGAGTAATTTACATAGATACATATTGCAATCGCAGTGTAGCTCTAAATAGATGTGTTAGCATTTGTTAAGTACTCATTACATCATACCCTGGATCTTTCCTGTTATTATTTTTTTTCTAAAATTCGTTAGCAATTTCCCCTTGGAGTTATTGGGTTTATAAATTTAACTTTATTTCTATTTGGATTACTTAAGTATAAAATACTTCCGTCTCTCGATATCATTTTTTTTTTGTCAATTATCTATGTTCTTTGCGTATCGGGCAGTTTAGGTACTTTAGTAATTTCAGCTTTCAACCTTTTGTTTAACTATCAAACTTAAAACATTCACCTGGTTGTTCAAAATATGAAGGATAATAATTAGAAGTTATAAACCGGCAAACGTTGTTTTGGCGGTTTGTTTGTTTTGATCAAATTCATATCGCTGCTTAAAATTTTATGTTTGCCCTAACTTAAAATGCTGAAGACAATAAGTAGTGAGTAAGATTCAGTAACAGAATGCATCATTAATCAGTTACTTCGAACACGAACGAGATAATGGGAGTAACAAAATACGTTAGAGAAGTAAATATTGACGCTCTTGAATATTAAGCTACTAGTGATTTTATTGGATATATTTTAGCGAATTGTAGCTAAACTGAATATTAGCATGGACACTGATTGCATTATTCCAAATAGTGAAGAAACGGATTCACCAAAGAGAAACAGTCCAAATGCAAAGCAGGTGACGAATCAAGATCATCTTAATCCTGGCTCAAATAGGAATAAAATATATGAAATATATGAAAAATTGAGTGGGTATTTTCGATATAGTGTTATCGATATAATCATAATATGTTACAGTTATTTCAGAAAAAACTTTTTTAAATCTAGAATGTATTCTCAAAAAAAAAAACACAGGAATATGCAGCTCTTTGAGGGAGAATTATTTCAATTGGTCATTTCGGCAAATAAATTAATTGCTTGTGTTTTATGTAATTTATCTTTTTCAGAAACTGGCTATCGATAGATCAGATAACAGAAATGTATAGTTACAGAGTGTTGCAGCTTCATCCCTATAGAATTGACATGGAGGAACAAGTGAGAAAAGCATTGTCTATAATAACACCTTCAATTTGGATGAACTCCATCAGATTCTCCTAAGAAGAAATCGACACATGATGGAATCGTGATCAAATGTTCGATATATTAGAAATAAACAATTTATTAATTAACTTGAACAGCGATTCCAATAATGAAAATAACAGTGACTGAAACAACTCGACTTATTGCCCAATGTTGACAATAACCATGACAGAATATACATGAGCATACATATTTAGAATATACATGAGCATTTGGTTGGGAATATGAGGAAATGATAAATATTAATACTATTACAGATATTATGGCAAGTGTATTAGGGGAAATGCATTGATTAGGTCGGAAGACATAAAGAAAATCACTAGAATTTGGGAAAAAATTTACACAGGTAGTAAAGGAAGGAAATAAGATGAAATGTGGTCATATAAAAATGATACAAGTATTATACATTATCAAATCACATCAACACTTTCTAAAAACATAGTTTAACATACAATAACCTATCTTCGCTATTGCTTCATTTATATTGAATAAAAAGGCAAAGTTTAGCCAAGTCGAATCCTTATACAAGGATACTAACTGTAATAACTGTTGTAGTAAATAAAATGTGTTAACATTTGCGTAAAATTAAACTAGAAATTAACTAAGTTAAATGAGGTTACTGTTTGCACATTTAACAATCAATATTCACCAAACAATATAATACTTCAAAATAATTAATAAGTTTTTATATGAAATAATAATAATATTTTATATGAAATATAATTTTTGATATGAAATGAAATATTGAGTGTATGTTTACATTTTCATATATTTTATGCATATCAAAATGCAAATAATTTCTTGGGGTGTATAAATTGGTTTTTTCACTATAAATAAAAAATATGTTTCCGTTAAGTGATATGTAAATAATAATTTAAGAATAACATGTATTATTTGGTTTTATATTTTTATACCATAACTATCTGACCCAACAGACTTCGTACTGCCTCAATCGATAAATAAAAGACCTAATAATCCGCAATTAATTAAAGAAATGTAATCTCGGTATGAATGAATTTTTATTAGTATTTTCGATTAATTACACATGATGTTTCATACTTAAAAAACACAGTTTTCCTGAAATACTGGCTATTTATAAGGTTTAAATTAGATATTTACAGACATACACAGTTATGATAGAGTTTGTAAATCAATTTAAAGCTTTCTGTTAGACTATATTTTTTGTTTTGTTTTGTGGTGCGTAAATAAACAAAGATGACGGTTTTCCGACGTGCGAACTCCGTGACGTATAATTATACATGCGCCAAACAGGGAAACTCCAAGTTGATTCCGCAAACTTCTAACGACTGGCCTTGAGATTTATTTATGGTCATCGCAAAGGCCAGACGCACTGAAAATTGTAAACGATTAAAATCGAATGGTAAATTCGTTTGAATCATCGGTATACGCGGGATCAAAACATTCTCTCCTTTGTATTTTCCCTTTGTGATTGTTGCCTCAATGACATTATTTTCTAAATGGACTGCCAAATGAACTACTGTAGGGTGTCTTTCATGGATCGCAAATGAAAAGTTACGCCAAATTGCTTCGTTGCTACTTACATAGCGACCCATCTGGTACTGTGATATTTCGTCATTTGCATTGGTTACAGCGAAGGCGGCCATATCGACCTTTATTAACATATTTACATATGTACTTTATCGACTTCAAAGAGTTACAATATTCCACATTGATGTGAATATTGACGAGTATGGAACGATCTAACGATTGTCATCAACATTTTGTCCTCTTACCTTTACAAACTACCGATTGCTCATTGTCCACAACTAACTACTGCATGCAATTTTGGGTCAACTATGGGAAAGTGGACATGAAATTGTCCTGTATAATATGTGTAGCGCCAAATGATGTCATCTGGAAGCAGCTCTTATATTTCTGAATGTTGGCCAGGAAGTGCTTAGAATAAATTCCAATGCCAGAAAATAAAGAGCGTAAAGGATTTGGAAGTGGGGCCAATTGTGGCAATTTTACTTTGCCTCCAGCACAACATAATCCAGTAGATTCGCCACTGTATAGGATCACAGAAGCACTGTGTCTGCGGAATCATTCAAATTTATTATGTCGTGCTCGCTGTTGTTCTGTTCGATGTGCACGAACTCGTTGCATTCTAAGCCTTCTATGATTCTATCATCAATCTACTTCACTGTCACTCTTTAAAGAACGCAACTCTGACATAGCAATACGACTGTTTTCTTGATCTGTCTCTCTCTGGTCATCAGTGAGGTTAGCACGTGATATAGCTCTTCGCACATTTAATTGACTGCGACGACCTAAGTCAGGTGGTCTTCTCCTCAGCATCGTAAATTGTAATTAATCAAAGTGAGAAAGTATCTCGCGCACTTAGCAGTAAAGTAAATTGTAATTAATCAAAGTGAGAAAAATTCTCACGCACTTAGCAGTAAAGTGCCACTATCACAAAAAATCTACAAAAAAAGACCACATAATTTGAAATGTAATCAATTACACACAATCAAAGTATCACCGAAGTTAAGAAAGTTTTCGCGCACGTAGATTGTCGGATTCGATCCTCGACATCAAAGAAAAAAAATAGTTGTTTTTTATTTAATTTCGAGCATATTCATCTTAATTCACCTCTTAAACCTTCTTTGGGCTTCCACAAATAATTCAAGATCAAAATTATTCAAATCAGTCCAGCTTTCTCGAGTTTTAGCGAGACTAACGAACAACGATTCATTTTTATATATACATATTTAATGTTATACTTAATGTTAAAAATAAATTGTGAACTATGGTAAATATCGATTGCCTTACGTGAACCCATAGGGTAGTACAACATATTCGTAAGACAGTAATCAACATAGAGATATTATCAGGATTCATCCAAATTCATAGCCAACTTGATTATTTACCCATCCAACTACTTATGTAACCTAGTTAATCCACTTTATTATTTACACGAAGACATTTAACTTCAAAGTTATCTAAATGTTCAAAAACTTCCAAAATTGTTTTACTGTTGAGTTTATTTGTAAATAAAAAAGCTATCATTACTATACATTTTGAAAATTAAATTTATAAGTAAAGTTTAAACTTGGAGGATATTACTTTTAAGCACTAAATTCTTAAATTGTGTAATTTCACAGTCTATAGATACCTCGCCGATAGGCGACTTACTTTATAAAAATCTACTGAATATAACATTTCTTTTGAGCTATCTTGGATTTAGCAAATTATCAAATATCAATTTAAGCCTCAACGTATTGCTCTTCATCAGAGAAGCCATGATTTGGCAAAAGTTCCGGAAAAGCCGATATAAAACATTTCAACATTTCTAACAAAATATTATTTTTATGTTTACTACATATATTTAAAAAATTAATCATGAGATAGAACGACAAAACTTCCTTCTAAAGTAGACGCTCATTATGAAAGACACAATCGTAAATGGAGACAATACTATCTAACATAGCGGCAAACGATCCTCGATTATTTTGAAATAAAAACATCGCTAGATCTTTCAAAATATTCAGTGGCCAACATGACCTCAATGAATATTTCGAATACTAATACTTAACGATTCTATACAATATTCGTTGTTAGATAATATCAATACCTTTAATATATACTGCTTCTTTACTATAAAATTGCATTGTTAATTCGCCGTTTAATATTCAAAATAAAGACATTTATCGAGACGAGAAGATCCTTATAGTTGAAGATAAGATCTCGATCTTGTACTTGAGATGCGATCGAAGTAACACAGTTACTCGACAACATAGATCTTGCGCAATTACTAAAAATGTATTTACTAACCGTAGATGTAACATTATAGAACAAAGATACGATTTAATCAAACAGTAATATCTTACTTTTGTATAAAGAATCTCAATAATAAACATTCGTAGAAGTGTTAAAATGTGTCAGCTCACGTTGTACGAATGTGTGAACATAAAATAAGGCGGTTTTCAAATTTACATTTAAATCAAATTTCTTTTCATATGAACTAGTAGAAAGCAAGTTTTTCGTTTTAGTTTCGTCCTGAATCTAAATTAAGGAAAATAGTAATATTTTATTCTATTATCTGAATTCTGGTTTCAGAAAATTATTGTCGCAAATATGATATACAGCTTATACTAAGATTAAGAATACCAAATTAAGACAGCACTAAAATAATTTAAAAAATAATAATTGCTTAAATATCACATGAAAATATTACTAAAAAAACCAAACGTTTCTGTTCTAACAAACGTTCGTTCCTATCTGACAAATAACAAAACTTTTTTGATGTTCAGTTATTTCCAAAGTATATTTAAGTTTATTGCTGTTACTATTCTTGTCGTATTTTATTTTAAATTCAACTGTTGTAACCAGAATGCCAACGATCTATAAGAGCTTTTGTTGGATGATCAATTTTGATTAAGAATATCCATAATATTTTACATATTTATATTAATTTTAAAATCATTTTAATTCATGGTAAACTAGAAACATATAGTAAACCAAATCGATATTCCAATATATTGTATAAGAATTAAAGTACCGGGTTTTTCAACTAAATTCTTTTCTATCCCATATACCATTATGTATAAAATATAACATGGCTTTAAACTTTCTATAACGCATCAATCTCTGTTGCATGGTCGCATAGGACATCAATCGATAACGGCTCATTGACATCAGCTTATAACTTAAACCCCCATATGAAAAGTTTAACGGGATTAAATAAAACGATATTGATGATGAAATAACACCATCTTTGCAGGGGTTGTCCATACCCTGAAATAACTCATACTGAATATTCTTCGTATGTGTATGCTCACTGTAGCGCCGTGCTGCTAGAACTAGCGTTGGTAACTATCGACTAAAAAAAGTCGCAACAATCGATAGTCGCAAAAGAGTCGAAACAGTCGATATTTGAAAAACTAGTGATTGAAAGAAGTAAATGTCATTTTGCAAATGCACGGTTCGACGATTTTTTTTTATTTCGTAATGTCAGACGAAGATGTACGAACCCTTTCCTGTATAAATTGTGAGAGAGGAAATTACGGAGATAATTGCGTGGAGCAGTTAATTTAATACTCCATAAATGTTTTATCGTATTTTAATACGTTAATTGCTATTTTTAAATAATACACTATAATAAATATAGACAATTCAATAAAACTTAAACATAACCTGGAAAAAAACCTAGTCATAAAAAAAACTAATCCATGACATAATTAAAAATGATCACGTAATAACTATTACAGCTTGTTTAAATAAAGTAAATGCTTTCTATATTATTGAACGGAAATATTTTTTAATAAAAATCGAGTGAATAATCGAAATATTACCTATTATTTCCATATAAACAGTCAAAAGTATCTTAAATAATATTAATTAATAAATTAATGTATTATAAAGTAAATTTTTCGTTGACAATTTTAATCTTTTTACCCTACTTTACAATAACAATCCTGAAAAGTATCGTTCGAACATGCTGCTGTATTAATAAATAATATACTGTTATTTACAAGTAAACTACCAAAAATTATAAAACTATGTATATATATATATATATATATATATATATATATATATATATATATATATATATATATATATATATATAAATCTATGTAAGCATAAATTAGCAAAAATACATTTTTGTCAAGGTCGCGGGAAGGACGATGGAACCAGAATATAGAACTAGTAGAACCAAAAATAGTAACTGAATAGTGGATAGTAAATAGTAACAAAATCAATCGGACCGGAAATAGCGACTAAAACAGTCACTAGTAAAAAGTAGTAATATCAATCGAACCAAAAATATCGAATGAAACAGTCGATTGTAGAAAGTAGTCAATTACTACACAGTCGACTGTCGTTTTCAGTCGATTGTTTCCAACGCTAGCTAGAACCATATATCCTCCGAGTTCATATAGCTTCAATTTCGTCTAGAAGAAAAATTTTATCGTTCAAAAAATCCTTATATAGCTCTCAGCCTTGACGGCTTGAAACAGTCTCTCCAAAATCTATACTAATCAGTAACGCCTTATGATGCTTGTTTTCGCTTAGTATGCAACATTATGTAGGTGCCATCGTTCCGTATATGGTAATTATGTTTGGTAAAATTTATCTCTGTAATATTTTAACAATTTTTATGATGTAGTGTGTACAAATAAGATGTAGTGTGTACAAAAGGTGAGATATGATTCCTTTAAATTTGACATATTGGACAAACGCATCGCATTTTTACTGTCATAATGATGATTTCATAATTCATAATGATGATTCATGATAAGTTTGTTTTCAATGTTCTCAAATGTATTTTATATATGATGATTATTCCTTCTCCATGTTGATTTGATTTTCTAATTTAATTTATTTGAAGTTCCAAGGCTTTCGGCCTAACACTACGTAATTCACCTTCAATACCTCGGACCTTCAGTTCTTAAAACCGCTTCCGATAAGTTTTATTTAATTTCAATCATCAATATTATATGCTTCAAATGTACAAATCTATTATATAGTACTAAATATTTTACCAATTTAGAAAAAAAAAACACTATTTCGAAATGAATACTATAAGTTTTTTCTTAATTTAATACAAAAAAACATTATGATAAGCATGTAGTTTTAAAAATATATCTAGTTCAAAATTTATATGTTGCTCTTCCACTTCTAAAGAAAAGCATAGTCTAATGAAGACCAGAGATTTCTTGGGTTTAATACTTGGACATCAGCTACCTTCGGCATTATTCTGAAATTATTCTACGAATTTTTGACCAATATCCTATTAAGTTTAAAGTATATGGTAAGTGGCCGGCTTCCTCATATATCTCTGCAACGAAAACTGCTCTAAAATATTATGGTTGACGACCTGAAGAATAGAAGTCAAAAGGATCCAAACCAAGAAAGGCTGAGCAAACGCCAGCAGTGACGAGACTGGCAAAAATTATTTTAGCCCTACAATACTAACAATAACATAAGGATTAAGAAACAGACACTCTTTTGAAATGTCACTTAAGAACTAAAGAAAATAAAACAAATGTCCTCTTGAAATCATTAAATCTGAATGATTATAATGAAGGGTAATTTGATACAGATATAGTATTGTTTGAAGTCGTTATTATGTAGACGTAATTTCATAAGCTACAAGAACAATTTTGGGTATTTTAAGATATCCTATTGCATCGATCAAAGATTCGGCGAATTTTGTCCCATTTTTTGTAATATTTTACAATCTCCTTCTTAGTAACGAGAGATTATCTGGACTGGACCTACTGTTTAAAGTGGACTCCTAACCATGGTCGTTAATATTAAGCCTGCCGACTTGCTAGTGACAAACTCAGAAACTATCCCGGAAGATATCAGGTTTTACCCAATCTTGCGCTTGTTGTCCGAAATGAATAAACGTGGCACCCATCGATAGCTTTCTCATGTCCAAAATTTAATACCTACTGTTTCAACTCTCTCGCCCACTTTCAGTCGACGGTCTGCCAATACGAGATCGTGGATTTTTGTCATGTTATCCTCCCTGGTAGCTATTTTCGGGGTACCCGGACGTGACTCATCAAAACCCGACCTGAGATCGCATTAAAACTTGTTAAATCTATTTTTCTCGTCATCGAAGGAGACGAATGGTGAGTCATCTCGGTGGCACACAGCATCAAAGCGTTCTTTGATTTCGCTGCGCGATTTCCCTTACAAATACAACAATAGAAACACCAACTGTTATTGTTCTATTTTCATTTATCTAAAATGCGCGGAAGTCGGCGTTTCCATACATTCGATCTACGAGAATGCACTATACGTTAGGACATTTCTCTTGTGATAATGGCGCAATCGAGAGGTGACGCTAAGTACTTATCGAACTGCCTTTGTATTGCGAACTGTTAAAAAGACGCCAATTAAACGACGTCACTGTTGCTGCTCGAATTGGAACTTCTGCCGCACGTATTCACCAGGCATAGCGCCGTCTGATTACCACTTCTTCACACAAATGTAGCGTGGCTTAACTGGGACACGGTTCTGATATACTGTGTGAAACTTGATCGGTTATTGGAACAATGTTCCCTCAATACAGTATTGCCAGTATTACCATGTTACCAGGAAATTTTATGGAAGGCAAACTTTTATTTCATCGATTCGCAGAACACTCAAAATTATAATTAAGAAAATATCGGCAAATATCGCACAAGAAGGGACAATATTTTCTACATGCATCTATTAAATGATAATACCTGATAAACTTAGAAACAATCACAAACATGACTTCGAAACGGCTACTACTAGTAGTAAACTCTCTCGTTCCCTTAACAAATGTTTAACTTTGATACCTAATTATAATACTAATTTTCGTTAATTTAATTATAACACTAGGTTCAAATTAATAATCTCCTAAATGCCAAAAAAAAATTATAAAATTCGGCGTATCTACGGTTTACAAAATATGTATTTCTAAAACTGAAATGCTACTTTTACAGACCTAATATTATATATGCAATTTATATAGCATTACACTTTAGGATAAAACATCCATCTTTTAACGACATCGGGATATAACGTGAAAAAGATCAAAGCTGATTATTATAAAACTCGATACCAAAATTAGAAAACAACGCAATTTTTCATTCACCGATACGGACATGAAAATTAATTACCTGCCTATAATTGAGAATATGCGAAAGTTAAACGTGATGGCATCGACAACATGATTTTTATCTATTTTCAGTATCGAAAAGGCAAATGTTTTAAACGAGTTATTTCGAAAATAATCTAAGCATCCGAGGAGATGAACTGAACAGTTCGCTATCAATTTTAATGAAATAAGTGAGATATATATTTTAATTAAATCATGTTGAAATAATAATTAACGCTTTATAATTTGTCGTACAATTTGTTTAATAGATTTGACTTACTTAACTTGTTGTCTTGAAAGAGTAGTAGACATTAAGTTATTTAATTTTGCGACAATATAAACATAAAAACATTTATCAGCAGCTCAACAGTTATAATAGGTTAAATTTCGATTTATTTTAAATTGTTTACTATAATTATTAATATATATAAAAATGATACATAAAACATCCCAACATATATTGTACCTTTATTTAATGGTTTTAATTTTTGATGACTTAAAAGTTGGTATTGCATTTGCAAATTATATTAGAATTTTACAGAAGCATATAAAACATACTTAATATAATCAAATATTTTTAAAACCGGCTTGGTGGTACACTATTAAAGGCGGTAGAACGGTCCTCCTACTGTTGCGACAGCCGCGGATCCTGCTGGTGCATGGTCGTAAATTTATGTTTGTAATTGTTTAAAATTTGTGATTATCCTAGGCAAGAATGTAAAATCCGACAAGGAAAATGATTCTAGTCACGCCAATAATCAGGCTGGTTAAGACTGGATGTCTTCTGGGATGATTTCTAAAGTTGATCTCGCGCCAGTCGGTGGGCTTAATGCTGAGGATCGTGGTTGGAAGCCTACGTTAAACTGTAGATCCAGTCCAGATAAACCCATAGTTGGTAAAAGCAAACTTTAAAATATTTTTAAAACAAATTAAATATTTTAAGCAAATAAAATTACGAATGAATACATTTTAAATTAGATTATAATAAAATAAAATTAACCGGCTTGGTGGCGCAGTGGTAAAGGCGATGGGACGGCCCTCCTACTGTTGCGATATCCGCGCGTTCGAATCGTGCTGGGGCACGGTCGTAAATTTATGTTTGTGATTGTTTAAAATTTGTGATTGTCCTAGGCAAGAGTGTAAAATTCGACAAGGCAAATGATCCCAGTCACGCCAGTAACCAGCCTGGGTAAGACCGGATGTCTTCTGGGATGATTTCTAAAGTTGGTCACTCGCCAGTCGGTAGGCTTAATGCTGAGGACCGTGGTTCGGAGCCCACGTTAAGCTTTAGGCCCAGTCCAGATAAACCCATAGTTGGTAAAAGGAAACTTTAAAATATAAAAAAAAAATTTAAAAATTTAATAAAATTAATATATTTAGATTATTTCTTAAATTTTAATTCATTCATTGATGATTTTTATTAACAGTTTTATTTTATATATATGTAATTTTTCCTTTCAGAAAAATTAACCTTTCAAGTTATTTTATTAATTGTAAGTAATAGTTTTACACCGACCTAATTATATATTGGATTATTTATCTACATTACTGTTTTAATTTTCGCTTTGCATTTACCATATTACTTTACGCTACATGCTTTACATTACTATATTATATAATTGTGAAAATCACAAAGTGTATTTTGCAAACTCTCTGTTCCAATGAGACCTATATAAAGTGTTTTTATTTTATATGCCACTTAATTTTAATGATCACTGTTAACAATATAAAGTTATTTACATAATAGCATTCATAATATTCATTATATAATACCCATTCAATGTTTTGTTTATTATAGCAATCTAGTAAATTGAATATTTTTTTTTGTTTTTGTCCTATTTGTTACAGTATATAAAATTATAAAACACCTGTTCTACAATAATTACATTTTTACATACATTTTTGGCTTAACATCTGTGGCACTGTTTTTAATAGGCATTGAGTTATAGCTATAACTTCATTGAACTAAATCAAATAGTTTTACTCTCTTTAATCTGATTGAACCTCGATTCCATGACTTTGGGCATAATCCTCGATAACATTGTCGACAGTTTCTACCTTCAAGTCCAGATTGTCATTAGAAATGTACCATTTAGCATCAACAATACTATGCAGTACCTTGTTTTGGAATATTTGCAAACTATTTCCACAACACTACCCTAGAGTTTCAAGACCTGTTGGAAAAGAAATAGCATATTATATACCAACAGGACTCAATATCTATCCAATAACCACTACATTTTCTTATACTTCTGAGTACCTGAGTTCTTAAAAGTCTTTCGAGTTCTTTCGTCTGAGTTTAGCATTAAAGGTGGTACCAAGATATTTAACTGTATTTCGATAAGGAACTATTTACTGATCTATATAAAAAGGCTTGCGCTTGATTCTTTTGTTGGTGAAATCAATATGCACTGATCATTTTCATGCGCAATTTTTCTGTCCAACATTGTATTTCGGCAATAGCTATTTGTAACTTGACTGGAATTGCAGTGTCATCTGCAAATGTAGCAACAACATTTTCATTAATGTAGGCAACACTTCCATATGGCACACCTGCTTGTATTTTCCTCAAATTCTTATAATCCTCTTCTTGTTTAACTCTGAAGAAGCGGTTTATATATCCCTCTAACATGTTTCAGTCTTGGTCAAGGAGAAGCATTTTAATCTTATGGTTTAAAGCATCATGTCAAACTTTATCTAAAACTTAGACATCTAAAAATATTAGAGAACAAATTTTATTTTCTATAACAAAGAATTTGGACATTCCCGGTATGATGATGCTTCATGAGGTAGCTTTCTTAGTTTAATAATAAGAATTACTTCAGCCATCTTCCACAGTTGTCATACATAGTGTAGTCTGAATGAAACATTTATTAAATTAAGTATCCTAATTAGTACTTCTCTTGGAAGTTTCTTTAATATTTTGCCGATAATAAGGTCAAAACCAGGAGTCTTTTTGTGCAAATACAATTTTTTAATTTGTTCTTAACGTCGGTCAGAGTGACAAATTCTCTCATCCCTTCCTGTCCAATGGCTCAGGGTAATTCTGTAACGTCATCCACAGTATGAGGTTGAAAAATTCCCTCAAGGTGGTCTGCAAAACTTGTAGCCTGCTCCTGATTATTTCTGGCCCATCTACCATCCTCAATTTTTATCGAAGGTGTTTACATGATAATTCCTTGTAAGTTTCTAATAACTCCCCACAGCGAATACTCAGCATTAGCATTATTGGCAAGAAATTCACTCATGGTAACATTTTTTTATTGTTTCGTTTCATGTAATAGTTGGTGTGTAAGATTGTTCGACTTAGTTTTATCTTGCTGAGCACTGGCACAATGCTATTTCCTTCTCGCTCTTTTTTTTCTAATATAAATTCCAGAATTTCTTTAGGGTAGTCATTATCGTTTAGTTTCCTTCTAATGTGTGGGATATTTTGGAATTAAAACAAACATATATACTCAACTTATATACTAGCCTCCTAAAATAACTGCTAAACTGATCTACTTGGTATTTGTTCTATCTGAATATGTTATAGTTGTAGTAAAATTATTTGTGAGTATCGCATAAGCTACATGCGATGCGATGAGCCATTTTACGAAGCTGTAGACGATTTAATGATCTTCTGACTAGCACTGTTTTATCCATATTTACATGGTATACCCTGTATGGAGTTGCACTAAATTCCAAAAGTCTACGGTTAAATTGGGACTAAATGAACTCTTGTACTAGGAATCCAAACATTAGAGATATTTTTTAAAAAATGTTTCCTAACATGTGAACACCTTTAATCGACTTTTGGCTACCTTACAGCATCAACTGGGAGACTTTTTCCTAAACCCCAGGTATGTTAAAGGATGTTTGGAGTTAACTGAGGTATGCTTACCAATCCAATATCAACCTCTCCTATGTAATTTTCTTGATCCTACCGACGACGCCAATTTTGATTTTCTAAACTCTTTCCAAAAAACTATTTTCTAATCAATTAAATTGTTCAACCCACTGAATAAACAAATCTGTTTGAACTGTGTGACATTAACTTAATTTCAGTACATAATTCCGTTCGGCTTACTTTAACCAGGATTTTTAGTTGACCCACGTGGTTTCTTAATTAAATTAATTAGATCCCTATAACCAAATTAGTTACCGAGGTTGGTATAGATTTAATTAAGAATAGGGATATACTTTTTAAAAATAGCCCGAATTTTGCCAGAAACTTCTCAACGAAGAAGGTTGTATTATAATTGGATAGTCTCTCTAAACTATTATAAATATCATCTTGATATCTTTATTGAAACTTGAACAAACTGTCAATATTTGGCTGAATAATGTGCATAAGTTGTTACAAAGACACTTAATAAACAAAAAAACATTAGTCCTATTTGGACTGGTATAAGCTACCGAAAGATATACCTTGTGTTGGTCTTTTAGGAGCTGCTATATATCTGTTAATGATAAAAATAACTAATATTTAATTAATATTACATAATTGGAGACCTGCACAATTTATGGCTCGCTAGGTTAATTTCATATAAATGAACTAGTTATATTCTTTAGTTTGAATTAGATATTACCCAATAGTTCCTTAGGAAATCCTAAGTATTATTATTTAAGGCGAAGCCGATTTAAAATGTAGTGAGGCTTCAATAACCAAAAGAGTTATCAATTTATAGATAACAGATCAATTGAAAAGTCCCCGGCCTACCATAGTAAAACACATTTTTTTGGCAAAATTAGTTTTTTTATTCAACATAATTTCCTTCAAGGGTGATACACTGATTAGAGGGACCCTCCAACTTTTCGATACCATTTTTGTAGTACGATTTGTACTTTGCTTCAAAATAGGCCTCAGTTTCGGCGATGACCTCTTCGTTCGACGAAAATTGTCAAAACTGAGCTCGCGCGACACCCACTTTGCAGAGAGCTTTCTCGTACCCAAATATTCATGAATAATATGATGTACACGTTCAGTTGATATCTTTAGAGTGTCTGCTATTTCATTCAATTTCAATTAACGATTATTCAATAACATTTTGTGGATTTTTTAAATGTTTTCGTCGGTAAAAACCTCATTTGGGCGTCCAATGCGTTCACCGCCTGTCATTCTGGGACAGTGTCCAGAAACTCAACTTTTTGCTTCAACTGTATTTTTTCCCTTCAAAAAGTAATATTTTATCAACACGCGAAATTCCTTTTTATCCACTTTTTTTCACAGTAACAAAAATTGCTTCACTCAAAATGCTATAATTCACAAACTAATGATCCGACAGCTGTCAAATTTATACACGCATCTTTTGAGGATTAGTGTTAACTAAAAAACATATGAATTTAATTCGAGTAGCACCATCTATGTGTCAGGCCGAGTACTTTTCAATTTATCCGAATGATACGCATTCCGTCGGTTATTCGTACAACGTGCAAAACTCCAGTAGTTGTAGAAACAATACAGGAACACTATTTCCTGACCCTCTACTGGTTGCTGTAATAAACGTATTGAAACATATTGCTCAGAATATTTACTATTTAAAAATACATAAAATATGTGCAAGATCTTTTTTTGTAGAAACTCTACAGTCCAATAAATACAATAAAATTCCTTATTTTTTTCATTAATCATGACAGTGAAATCCCAAACCTTGCATACGAATAAAATTATGCATTAGCACTCATTGACCATCAATATTATTTTATAAAACCAATCACAGTTTTAAAAGATACAAACAATCAATAAATAATGCTAAGAAATAAAAGACAAATGCTAAAAAAGAACTCTGCAAAAATTGTATTCTTTATGTTATTAAAACTACCTAAAAAGTATCTGAAAGCGCAGATTAATTATATTGTAAATAGCGAAATATATTAATTGTCTCAAGTTGTGGTTCCATATATATCCTTCAGTCGATACATAATCTTTTTCGAATAAATAATGGAAATTCATATTTCACGATCGAAAAAACATCGCCTTTTGCTCGAAAAATTGTGTTTCAGCGGCGCTATGATTTCGAGTAAATGAATTGAATTTAATATCTACATTTATGGAGCAGACTCACCACTGTGTAAAGCCGTAATTGTATGAATATAAATATCTGATTTCAAATGTCACATTTGCTAAATATTATTCCAGCTTCATGACTACGTAAAGTAATATCTATGTGACTTCCAAAGTAAACATAAGAGCCTACACTTATTAATTTTCTTATTCATATTTTCGTTGTCTATAGAAATATCATTGAAAATTATAAAGGAAGGTAAACAAATATTTAATTAAACACATATAACAAAACACACAAAAAATTTGGACGCAACATGAACAAAAAACAATATACAAGAGCTTAGGAGATATGCCAAACGAATCGAAATTATTTTCGTACCGAATGAGAGTGAAAGCACTCTTAACTAGTAGAACTTCACCTAACAAGATGAAGACGGAATTTTAACTGCAATAAAATTAACTCCAAGAAGGCTGTTGGACTTGGCTTCATTATCCAAATTATTATCCTTTCAAGTAAAGAAATCGTAATATTTACACACTCAATTAGTGCTACGTTCAGATAAATATATACTCTTATAGCAGAAATATTATAGCAGATAGTGATAATGATCTGAGAAATCAACAGATCAATGTCAAATTAAATAATATACCACTGCTATATCGCTACTAACATACCAAAACATAACAGAGTGCTAACACAGCAATATATTTACGAATATATCTGGGTTGGAAGGCTCTTAAAAAATAAGAAGCACTGGAAATTAAATTTAGAAGAAAGTACTGACTATTTGGAACATATTCAGTTTTGTCAACTTTATTACAACAAAAGTTTATTACAAAGTGCTGTAGTTAAACAAACGCTTAATTTCACATTAACATACAGATATTTTTAATGGTTTAACAGGTCAATTGAAAAGTCCTCGGCCTGACCCAGAGATGGCACTACTAGAATTAAATCCATATATTATTTAGTTAGATCTAACCCTCAAAAAATTTGACAGCTTTTGTTATTGAATTTTGAATTTGAATATTGAAGTTTGCATTTTGACTAAAGCAACTTTTGTTATTGCTTTTTGAAGGAAAAAAATACAGTTGAAGTAAAAAACTTGATGCCGAGTTTCCGGACACCGCCACAGGAAAATCAACCATCAAGGATTGATATGCTATGTTTAGACGTGATGAAATGAACACCGAAGACGGTGAACGCACTAGTAATGGCCGTAAATTAACATTAATTGAAATAGCAGATACTTTAAAGATATCAACTGAACGTGTACATTATATCATTAACGAATATTTGTAATATACACGAGTTTTTGCGTCGATATGTGACAATGGATGAAATATGGCTCCATCATTTCACTCCGAAGTCCAATTGAGAGTCATCCGAGAGGACTGCACACGATGAACCCGGTCCAAAGCGTAGGAAAACGCAACAGTAAGCTTATGGCGTCTGCATTTTGGGATGCACATGGAATAATTTTTATTGGCTACCTTGAAAAAGGAAGGACCATCAACAGCGATTATTACATAGCGTTATTGGACCGTTTAAAGGACGAAATCGACAAAAAACGGCAACATTTGGAGAAAAATATAAAAAATATAATATTTGAAACCAAGACACTGTGTCAAAAATTCACGAATTGGGCTTCGAATTGCTTCCTCATCCACCGTATTCTCCAGATCCGGCCGGCAGCGATTATTTCCTGTTCTCAGATCTTAAAATAAGAATGCTCGCTGGGAAGAAATTTTCGTCGAATGAAGAGAGGTAATAGCCGAAACTGAGGTCTATTTTGAAGCAAAGGACAATCGTACGTCAGTACTACAAAAATGGTATCGAGAAGTTGAAGGGTCGCTATAACCAGTGTACCATCCTTGAAAGGAATTATGTTGAATAAAATAAACTAATTTTCCAAAAAAATGTGTTTTACTATAATAGGCCGGGGACTTTTCAATTGAGTTGTTATGACCATTACAAAACTGACCCAAGAGACTTCTTCGTGAAAATTTTTTGCCATGTCAATTCCAAGAAAATCTGGCATTATGACACTGATGCAACAGGTTAAAACACTTTTAACCCTTTTGAGCTAGTGTAGTGCGGTCTTAGTAGAAAAGGAGCATATAGTGTAAATTTTAATATTAATGTAAAAAAGTTAGTGGAACCTAACATATTTTAATGTGAATATCGTAGGATTGCATATTACCCATTGAACAAGTATTTTATTTTATTACACTGTTATCTTATTAAAATATATATGTAGATACAAATTATACAAAGCCTAACTAGATTATTTACCAAATTTGTGTAAAATAACACTCATTTTAATATTTATTCTAAGAACTACCTTCTATAAACATATTGGTATAAACAAATAAAATTTAATATTTACTGAATTTACAAACAGCTGAATAAAAAACACTTTCAATTTCCACTTTAAAAAGTATGCGTTATTTTATCGTTACGGTTTCTACATGATGTTCCTCATATTAGCCCGGTTTAGAGAAAATAATTCAAATAACATAAAGTAGCGGTTCAAATATACTAGAAGTCGCTAATATCATGAAGTAAAGTACAAATTGCTGTAGTGTCCTACAAATTTGCCAGATTTTGTTTCCTATGACCAGAAGTCACGATAGTCTCGACTGATAGCTCAAAAATGATTTCATGGGAATTGATTTCCATCAGACAGGAAGCATATTTTTTTTAAATTAAAGGAAATTATCTGAATAGTCATGTTTACAACTATAAATCTGTTTTTTATTTTGGTTTCAATCCATGTCCGATTGATTTACACACTTGCTGAACTTACTGAACCTTATTAGTGTCGACTTGCTACATAGTCGTTATTTGATAAGTACTTTACGCGTTTAAAAAATTAATTATTGTACTGTTGAAGAAAAACAAAATCGACACCATGGCTAGGGTCATGCATAAAATTAGCAATAAGGTGGTTACTAAAGCCAAGAAACCAAATAACTGTCAACTATTAGATTAGCTTCCTGGAATGCAAACGGGCTACTAAAACATGTTCACGAGCTAGAAATATTTGTTCGAAACCAAAATATAGATATTTGTTTAATTTCTGAAACACATACCAGCTGTACTACACTATCCACTCAAGAAATATAGATAGGGTCGATCTGCAGTAATTAGTTATAAAGAAGAATGTTAAATATGATGAAGACTTCAGATGCATAAAACATCCTAGATACAATTAACATCTGTAAATATCTATACAAAATCTAATGAGTATACAGTTGTTCCAATATGCTGCTCACGTAGATCTGCACTAGAAAAATAAAACCAATTCGAACTATTTCACTAATTAACAATTTAATTAACTTTTTAATATGGACACAGAAATAAATATATCTTCAGGATCGATCACTCGCCTATTATTTTAACAATAAGCGAGACATTAATTAATATATCCCATTTATCATCACTAATGAACAAACAGACTCACTGATAGATGCCGAACATACTATCAAACTACATGTTTATGTGAAAACAACTGAACAACTGGATATCGAGCAGAATAATTTTATTATTTAATAAATACAAGTAACCTGCCACTGCCCTCTTTATATCAACTGATTTCCTCTGTAGTCAAATCTTAAAGTAAACAGAATATCGAGTCCTGAATTCACTGCTGCTATAGCTGCACCCAAGATTCACAACAATAACAGCTCAGTAACCATTTCATTTCAAAAGACACTAAGAAGACGAACACGCTTTTATATCCAACTTGATTGTTTTATCAATTGCATATATAAATTGAGTTATATAGATACATTTATTTTTATAACAAAGTTGCATGATATAGATCTGTTGCTCAATCGTGTAACTTATCCTGATGGTTTGACTTCAGTGACTGAATAAGAAATAACAGTTTAAACATACAGTGCCGAAATGATACAGCTGCCTAAACTATCAAGACAAACCCGTCCTAATTGAAAAAACATATATTTCACATAAAACTTCACAGATTTTGAGATTAATATATAATATAGCCATATACATTATTGTTCTTGAAATATAATAAGCTTTGTTAAACTATTTTATATACATACACACAAATTATTTATGCACTATATTTGGTGTGGAAGCACGATATAAAACTATATTGCGAAATATGTTTCTATTACATAATTACCGATAATATACTACATTTATATTTATAACGTCAGCTTGAACCAGAGACAGTTCGATGGCATACTACACCGACGACAAACAAAGAAAATTCCTAATATTTTATTAAAATACGATAATATATTTTGAGACTTTTCACTCGCGAGAAAACAAAAAACGAAGACTATTCTAGACATCAGGCGAGCTGAAGATGCTCCGAATAATTAACAATAGAATAAAAAGAAATCGAGTCGAGAGCAGGTTCTCTATTTGTTCAATTTTTTCTCAATTTATTATCGGCAAGTTCAATATTCCAGCTGTTAAACGCGATATCTGATTTGAATTTCAGACGCACGAAAAAACGCACGGCGAAAAAAAATACTATTTTATATTCATTTCGCGGGCCAATGACACCTATGAAAATTTTCGAAAAATGGTTCGAAGCAGTTTAAATATTTGGTGTATGAATTAATTTTTGCATATTTTTTGCTTATAGCTTAAAGTATTTAAAATATAAATATTTTCGCAGTCTTTTGTGGTCTTGTAAAAAGTTTGTGATGGCAACTTGTAAATTTACTCACCACCGCATTTCATATGAATCCCAATAAGATAAAACAGATCCCAAAGACCGGCTGTCAATTTACAATGTACATTGCAACCTCAATACAATTAAACTAAAAGGAATTAGAAGTTAAGTTGGACTCCGATTCACTTAAGCAAGGTAAAAAAATGTTTGTTAAGTTCAGTATTACGTAGATACTCACCTACTAACTGTTTTAAAGTAATGATTACCAGTAGTTAATCAGAACACTCTAGTGAAAACAGTCAGAAATGACAATATTTCCATGAAAATATTGAAAATTAACAATGTATTTATGATAGGTTGTTCTTCATTTTCTTAATCTTAATTAAAGAAAGTCATATATTGTCGTCTTCTTACACTTATCAAACATTACGAGTACTCTTTATTGTAAAATCATGTTGATTTATTTTGCTTTCTTGCTGACCTTCTTCTAATTCTTCACTAACAACTCGCAATACAGATATAACCATTTCAGCACCCATGAGTTCTCCACAGGAAGCTAAGTCATTATCAAAGTTAGAAAACCCTTCGAACTCAGTCTCTTGAAGGTAAATTGGATTGGGGTTCTCATCATCACATGAAACTTTAAATTCACTTTTCTTGAAGCAGTTTGTGCTTGTTTCTTTACTGTCTTTCTAAACTTAACAATTATCTACATGGCTTGCAATACGTGAATTTTAGTTAATGTTTGGTATTTAATATCAGCAAGGTACCATCTGACGAATTACTAGTCTAACGGTTGAAGTTTCGAAGTGGTGTTTGCGTGCAGGTATTTTTTTGCGTCCAAGCCCGAAAAGTCATTACTGGTTTTTTTTTAAAAGAGTATATAATTTTCAAGAATATGGAAAAAATTCAAGAATATGGATAAATTTAATTTAAAATAAATTTACTTTTCATCACTCATCAATATTCAATACAGAAATGATTTGATCATATTTTTGAAGCAGCATTTCACAGATGATTTCTAAGGTCTCTTGACAATTTGCCTGTCATGTGGCACCCATCTTCCCATTTTTGGATTTTCCCCATTACTCGTAATCGGTCGCTAATTCTTGGTCCATTTCTTGAACCACGTTTAAGGCTCCTGCCATATATTTTTGAACGTGGGTTGAGTTTTTATCCAATAACCCTTGCAGTTTCCCATCTTGAAACTTTTTCGGTCTACCAGAACGTTCTGTGTCTTGTACATCGAAATCAACATTTTCAAAGCCACATCTCATATTTTTTTAAGCTTAGAGCATGTTCACTGCGTATTTCTCGAACAAACGATGACTTTCAGCGGCTTTTAATTAAATAAGAAAAAAAGAAAAGTCTGTGTGTATGAAGTCAGGAAACTTGACATTTTCAAAGAGATATAAATCTATGATGATATTACTTTCCCAAAGTATAACAGGAATACTCTTGAGGCTTTATGTCAGTAGAATAAAATGACATATGTAACAAATTATAACATTGCATACTTAGGCCTAGCGACACCTGTTATAAAAATCGGTAATTCTGTATTTTTCAAACATGTCTACAGGTAAAGTACTAATTATTATCGAAAAGCATACGAATTTTTTCCTCTATTTTTTTCTTCACCTACTTATCAAGACGTTTAAGCCAATTGGTAAAAACATCGTGTTTTTTTGTATTTTCCAATGTTCCTAGCCGCACTGCTAAAAGAAGTTTGCCACCACTATGAAAATTACCGCCTTTGAATGATAAGGTTTTGCCCGGTAATCATTTGTAGGAACGCCCTGTTTCATCCACGTTAAAGGTATCCTCAGGGTCATATACCTCGGTCTACTTTGCAAGTTAGCCTTTCCACTCCCCACATACTTCTTCAATTCTTCCGACACTTTTTTAACATGCCTGTTAGCAAAAGTATATATTAATTTTCTCGCCGCAAAAAATATTTATTATTTAACATAGTTCATTTAGCAATATATAAAGATATCTGCATTAGTGATATTCATAGCATTGTAATAAAATCTTTATTGTTATCAAAAATGTTCCATTTTAACACAATGGTTCGCTTAACTGAAAACTGAAGTGTCAGCAAGATATGCCATAAACGAAAAAAAGCTATGTCCTTTAAAGTATCACAGCGGAGACGATTATCCGATAACTTGTTCCATAAATTTTGTTCCGCTGTAATGTTTGCATAAACCGGTTTCTGATAATGTTAGAAATGTTTTTTATAATTTATAACATCTAAATTAATTTAATTATGGTGAAGCCTGACAAAATTAATATATTCGATGTAAGGTTACTATATTACATTTTTTTTTCTTTCGATTTAACTTTACTAACTCTTTACTTAAATTTATTCTATTTCATTTTCTTTTAAACAAGACTGTCTCGATATTGGGAGCCTACGCTAGTGAGGTGTTGCTTTGGCGACGTTTATTTAACCTATTGTTTATTATCAATTCATTCAAGCCAGATTATATAAATGAACATAAATGAACAACACGTTCAAAATTGTATACATTATTTATTATTATTTAATATTATTATTATTATTATTTTATATATATACATATATATATATATATATATATATATATATATATATATATATATATATATATATATATATATATATATATATCCACGGACTACGAACATTTTTTCATCAGAAAAACAATTTAGTCTAAATGCTCAAAATCGGATTCCATATGACAGTAATAAAATCGTCATCAGATCTGACAAGACACCTTCCGGTGAGCACGAGAAGTTAAACTCATTAACATTTGACAAAATCGGAATCGGAAAAAGAAAATTTGCACGAAAAATGTAGATGATACTAAGTTCACCGGATCATCTAGTAGGGAATAAATAATGCCAACCCATATATTCCTTACTAAGTGGCAATATATATATATATATACAAAAATTGCAGTTTGGTGAGTTATTTGGGCTAGTAGCGTCGTTAATATGTACTTTTTGTACCATCATGGTGATCAACCTTTGGGCTTTTATTCTATATTAACAGATTTCAGGGTATGATTGCCTCTCGCAGAAGTAATGTGAAGATTTGCGTCTAGATAAACTCAACATAACCCAAAATATCATGAAAGTTCATGCGAATCTAAATGATAGAGTCGGACATGTGCCACATTGAGTTATCACAAACACTTATATTATTCTATTCATCGACCTGCTCTGCAACTAACTATTGAAAAACATTATAGAGAGCATGATATAGTTTCCCATGCATTAAAAAATTAGTGCAGTGCATAATATTTAATACAGTTCTTTAACACTTTCAAACATAAAAAAATAAATTGATAAATTATTGCCATTTTCTTTATTATTTTTTTCATAACCAAGTCAAAGAGAGAAAAACTCTGCCTAATATTATACAGAAAGAATAAAATTCTTATAAGTAATAAAATGTGTAGGGTTAAAAACAAAACCTTTTATTTTACTTAAAGAAGTGGCAACTTATCATACCAACGTCACAAGTAACGCTGCCAATTCAATCATATTCTTACACAAAAGAAATATATATGCCTAGATATCTTACCCATCACATCTTTCAGTCTAATATAAAACACATTTTTTTGTTATTAAAAAAACGAGGTCCGTATCCTAAGAACACGACCAAAGACAAATACGTGGTCCCTTTGGTCCCTCGCGGATTGCTCATAGTAGCAAAATTATGCGCGAGGATCCCTGTACCTTCGTCCGTCAACTTGCTACCGCTTGACTCTAGATTCCAATAGCTTACGGCTGAGCAACTGAACTACTGCAATCCGTTTTTGGTGGTCGTATACCCTGAACTGCAAACTTATAACAAATTCCAGTAGAATGTATTAGTACACAAACTTTAATCTCTCTTTAACAACGCAATGCATGTACCAGGAATCGATGCCCAAAAGGTACGGATAAAGCTTACGGCTGGGGAACTGCGAACACCTTCAATGCAGATTTTGTGGATTTGCAGCTCTAAATGCCAAACTCTTGCTCAACGTTCACTTAACTACCCCAAGGAATGCTTCAAGTAACTGCAGAACGATTTCCAATGAAACGTCAAGCTTTCTTCTTTTTTTGGTATATTGTTTCTATTCTTGGTGAACAAATTAATTTCTTTTAAGTATATGGATTCCAAAGAGAACAGACTTATGACCTCTTCAGAAAGCAAATACTTTTGTACTACTTACAACTGTTTTAAACAAACAGGGACGTATAAGTTGCACTATTTAACACATGTACAAATATTATAAAAGACTTGATACAACAGTTACAACAGATCATTGTTATGTGTCATACTCCTCTTATTCAACTCAAGAGCAACGGTGAAGGGATATATTTTCCCAAATTCTTATATATAAATTGTTTATATATTATAAAGTACCTTTTTCACCAACGAGGGTTTATTTGTATTGGACCTACAGTTTAACTTGGGCTCCCAACCACAGTCCTCGACATTAAGCCTACCGACTGGCCAGTGACCAACTTGGAGACCATCCCAGAAAACATCCGCTCTTACCCAGCCAGTAAACAACTGGCGTGACTGGGATGGTTATTCCTTGTTGGATTTTACACTGTTGCCTATAAAAACATTTACAATTACAAATATAAAGTACATCAATGCCCCAGCAGGATTCGAACCCGTGACAATCGCAACAGTAGGAGGACTCTCTTTTCGCCTTGACCACTGCACCAACGAAGCAGTTTTCTAAATTTTTATTTCAAAGATCCATAAATTAAGAAATCAGTGGCATAAGTGTATTGAAATTGAAAGATTTGTGTATTTGTAATATTTCTTCCGCTGTAAGAAAAACAAATATTGTAGGTTTTAAATTTATATATTTTCTTATCTATAATATAGATATAAATATATAAAAACATGGTTAAGAAAGCAATATGCCCAATATAATAAAATCGATTTAAGTGCAAAAAAAGTATACATTTATTGCTCACATCCGCAGAAACTTTTATGGACCAGATGTAAAGTCATACTTATTCATTGAAATTGTATATTATTAAATTTGAATTTGAATAAAAAAATATGATTTTATTAACTTTATTGAAAACCTAATATATTATCGAAAAATAAAAGTTATAAAAAGGACATTCAAAGAAAAACATTAAAGATAACTAGGATTTTTTTAAATAATTAAGGAATTAAATATGTCTGTCATTGTGTTTTTAACGTTAAAAAATTCAACATAATGCAGTGACTACATTTTTTATAAAAACAATTTAAAGACTGTTACAACTCACACCAAAATGATAATTATGTGATTTGTGCTATTTTATAAATAAAGGTTAGTGGGGTTGGTTTATAAGCGGCTTTGAAGAGAATCCATGTTCAGTTTCAAATAATATTTTAGGTATTTCTATGAACAGTAAGCAATATTTTCAATGAAATTTTGGATTTCAAAAGTAGTGTTTACAATAGTTGATGTAGTAGTAATTTATATATCAACCATATACTATACACCAAAAATATATTCAGATTAAGAAGGATATTATGCGTTGCTTCATCCCTATGGGTGAGTCTTTGGGCATGTTATTGATTGAAATTAACAAGGTATTATAGCAAGTGCAGGTTTAAAAATCAAGCAAAAGGAATGCATCAGTCAGCATGATTTTGTAAGTTTAATTTGGTAAAATGAACATTATTAAGAAAACGGAAACCTAATATGTATGATAACATCTATGTTACTACAAATTCGTTCTCTTTGAGAGGTAATAGTCCATAGAACATTCTAGAAGTAAAAATACCATCTAGCGTACTCAGTTAAGTGTTATTGCTCTGTGAAAATGAAGATTCCAGAAGGTAATATTTGTTAAATTTTACTTCCAAAAAAAATACAACATAAGTTTACCGAAAACTGTGTGGTGTTTATAATAATTAAGTGAACCACAAGTCAAAATTAATTTGCTTATTTTAGTTTCGGAAAATTTAATGTTTTAAGGTGAACTTCGCTCCGTTCTTCAGCCAGTCGTTGAAAAAATCAATGAATTTCCTTAAAATATTGAGGGAGACTGACATATTTCATCTAACGAAAACGCTGCTGAACTAAACCTCAATAACAAAATAGTTCCAGAATTAAATAGAGTTCCACATGAACAACAGTGAACATTTTAATAGATCGAGTTTCCAGTTGAAAATTATTGGTGAAACGAAAAAAATCGAGCCAATATAGAAACAAATATTTAAAAAGGAAGGAAAGATGGATAATGTGCGAAAAACACCATGGAAACTTCAGAGATAGTTGCAAACCCTGTATTAACCCACAGGAAGATGATACAAAGTGTTTAATGGGTTTGGAAAGAAATTATTCATCATGAGCTACTTGAACCTGATCAAACCATTAAATCGACTCTCTAATGATAAGAACTAATACCTCGGATTTTTTTTCGGGCTCCTGGGATTTATCAATAGTAAAGCTATAGTAGCTATAGTAGTAAAGCTATAGTATTCGATCATGGCTACGCTAGAGCACACAGATTACCGTCTATCACAGAACTTGCCTTCTACTTTGTTCGTTACTACGTACCTCTGCTAAAATTTATTCCATTCTCCATCAAACTCCTTTAACAACATAAAGCTTGCTTCAATAGAGGCTTGTTTTTGTCCCAGAAATCTCAAAACTTGTACATTGGCAGTGCAGTTCTTGTTTAACTCATTAAAGCATATTTGAACAATTCGGGTTTCATTTATAATTCATATAGACATTCTTTCTACACATGCGATTGTTGATTGTGATTATTGTAATAGATCCATTTTCACCACTAAATCCGACTTCTTTACGCTTTTATCCTTAAGGCTACCCTCTACATTTTAAAACGTAAAACGTTTGATATTTCTGGTTTCTAGTATTATGTAACTCCCAATAATTCATAAAAGTATTTCGATTGAACAATTCCTTCAATTCTTCATCACTGAACTCCTAGAGTACGACTTACTACTCTGCTTATATACTATGATTTTTGGTAACACTTTATTCATAATGAAATTTAATTCAGCCGGCTTGGTGGCACAGTAGTAAAGACGATAGGACGGTCCTCCTACAGTTTCGATAGCCGCGGGTTCGAATCCTACTGGAGCATGATCGTAAATTAATATTTGTGATTGTGCCAGGCAAGAGTGTAAAAACCGACAGGGAAAATGGTCCCAGTCACGCCAGTAACCAGGCTGGGTAAGACCGGATGTCTTCTGGGATGATTTCTAAAATTGATCACTCGCCAATCGGTAGACTTAATGCTGAGGACCGTGTTTCGGAGCCCACGTTAAACTGTAGGCCCAGTCCAGATAAACCCTTAGTTGGTAAAAGGAGATTTTAAAATACATTTAAAAAAAATTTAATTCAAATATTCTATAAATATAAATTATTATTATTTACTAATTTAGCAAATAAAGGTACTAAAATGAACACTTATTAACATTAATACACCTACGGAATATTTTGTAACTAATTTATATAAAATTCAGCGTCAATCGCAATTTCCAAAAAAAAGTTTTCCTATATTTTTGAAGTTATTTTAATAGTTTCCTATTATTGTAATTTTATTATTATTATAGTAATTAAATAAACTGTAATTGTAATTTTAATAAATATAGAAATATACTATACAATAATTAATTTTCATCTATTGCCAAAATTGTTTGAGAGTTAATAGATGAGCTGAATGAGAATTTATGTTAACTATTGATTTAATTTACTGAGGGGTGTATATTTGTTAGAACTGTTTTTCAATGTTAATACATGTGTGAATACGTAATTTTTAATTATCAGTGTTGCTTAATAAATATCAAAAAATATAAATGAACATAAACATAACATAAACATTAAGGATGGTCTTTTGATTTCCTTTATTTTGGTGATCTTACTATTTTTGTATATTGAACTTGTACTTAACCTTAAATTTCAATGACAAATCTAAATTAATTTTCTCTTATTAAAATTATTATTTGAAGTAGCGAAGAGCAAACTGCGCAAAGTGGAAAATACATCAATCGATCATCATCAAACTATCGATCATTATTCTAGATACCCAAGTGGTTGAACGGTTGAAAATTATTTTATGGTCGAAATTAATTTTCGTAGCAATGTTGCAGAATCTTTAACATCAACGTTTTGGGAACGAAAACGAGGAATCTACTTACTACTGTCTGGCTACTGGACTACTTGATACTACTACTTGCGTTCATTTAGGATCTCATCACCATAGCTATCATAAAATTCCTGATGAGCTTGGTAAATTTGTTTTGGTCTCTATATTTTCAAAGCGCATTAAGTATGACTTCATTCAATAAGCATTACTAGAAATATATAATATTGAAGTCATTCTTGTAATATAATTAATTATTAAACATAATTAATTACTTATAAATAATTTTTACAAAGAACGGAAATTATTATTTCTCCAATTTAATACATGTTTATTTTTTTAATTAGTGATATATTCTTTTTTATATGCCTTACAACGATACTGCATATATATTAATTGATACCATATTAACTAATTAATACTAATTGTCTTATAAAATATAACTTATGAATATATCATAATAAACCGTGATCATTATAAGATAATGTATTTTTCTAATATTTAAAGAGATTCGAGTATATCGTCAAACTAATCGAACCTTAAGACACAAACAAATTTATGGATGAAGTTCTCGCAAAATCATTACCGAATGCAGTTCGTTTGTTTCCGATTTAGTTTCCTTCCGCCGTCATGGCATATCCAATTTTTCGTTGTCAATGTAACTTACACAGTTGCCGAAAATAGAAAAAAATTTAATTATTTAGAAAATAATTTAGGAAACTGACGAAAATTTATTTTTATTATTCGTCATCGATTTAGCTTTTAATACGAAACTTTATTTTATTACATGGTAATAGAGAATTCTAATATCCAAAATAAGTCCTATTGAATGACCTATTAAAAACCATTACTACGAACTACACAATTAAAACAATGAGCTATGAAACAATTAAAATCCAATTGTTCGAAGCGGATCACTTTAAAGTTCTTGTAAAAGAATTTGATGAAAAAAACACACAATACCATATATTCAGGCCAAAATCCGAGAGAATATTTAAAATCGTGTTAAAAGGATTACATTATGGGACGGACTTTAACACCATCAAGGTAGCACTAGCTGAAAAAGGCCACGAGGTCATAAATGTTCACAATATAGGACATCGCACGACAAAAAAACCTCCGCCTATGTTCTATATAGATACAAAACCTAATGGAAATAATAAGGCGGTGTATGAAATCACCAAATTAGAAAATAATATTATTAAATGCGAACCACCACATATAAAAAGAATTATACCACAATACACGAGGTGTCAAGGGCACACAAAGACTTACTGTCGCAAATCATATAGATGCGTAAAATGTGCAGGACAACACAAAACAGGAGATTGTACTCGTAAAGTTCGCGATGAAAAAGTGAAATGTGCTAACTGTAACGGAAATCATCTAGCGAACTACAAGGGTTGTGCAGTTCACAAGCAACTACAACAGAAACTCTATCCTGCCTTAAGGGAAAAAGGCATCAACAGCAACAAAAACAATCCATACCTACCGGTCTACCCACCAGACTAAGTCATAACTTGCCCAAATGGTTGAAAATGGTTCAGCACAAAATCGAGAGACGACATCTCAACCTACTGAAACTAGCAACAACTCTAGGTTAGAAAACATGATGGCCAAACTAATGAGTCAAATGAGTACAATGCTTGATTTACTCACAACCGTCGTCAGCAAACTTGCCTAATGCCTGAAACCAATAGCTACAAAATCGCCGTCTGGAATGCCAATGGGCTCCAACAACACGCCAGGGAACTAAAAATGTTCGTAACTGAACAAAATATTGATGTTATGATGGTTTCCGAAACACACTTTACGGACAAACATTGTTTAAAAATTCCTAAATATAAACTTATCATACAAATCATCCTGTTGATAAAGCACATGGAGGTACAGCCATAATAATTCGAGATGATATAAAGCATTTCGAAAAAGAAAAATTCCTGAAAAAGACTATCTGCAAGCCACCAGTATAACCATAGAGAAAGTCCATGGACCATTAACAATTTCTGCGATTTATTGCCCACCCAAACATAACAACAAGGCAGAACAATTTCAAGAATTCTTCAGTACGCTAGGTAATAGATTTATAGCCGGGGGAGATTATAATGCAACACATTTAATGTGGGGTTCAAGAATAATAACCCCAAAAGGAAGAGAACTGCTAAAAGCAATAAGGACAGATAACTTACAACATATCTCTACTGCAGAACCAACATATTGGCCTTCAGACAGAAATAAAAAACCAAATACAATAGATTTCTGTATTACAAAAAATATGGATCCAAAAAAGTGTCAGGCAGAATCATGTTTCGACCTGTCTTCTGATCACTCACCAATAATAGTGACAATTTCTTCAAAAATTACCATCAAAGATAAACCCCCTTCTTTGTGCAAAAATAAAACTAGCTGGCCCTCATTTAGAGAAAACTTAGACCGAAACATCTCTCTAAACTTACCATTATAAACTGAAATGTATATTGAAATAGCAGCAATAAATCTTACAAAAAATATACAGGAGGCAGCATATTCCGCGACTCCAAACAGTGAAACATTTCCAAGAAAAAATACACATATATCATGTACAATACAGAAAAAGATAGCAGAAAAAAGAAAGTTACGACGAAATTGGAAACAGCAAAGGACTGAAGAGAATAAAAGAGCTGAAAGAACTAATCCAAATTGAACAAAACCAAGGCATTCAAGAATACCTAGAAAACTTGACATCAACTGAGGATACAGACTATTCGTTATGGAAAGCAACAAAAAAGCTTAAGAGATCCCAGCAGCATAACCCACCTATTAAAACAAACGAAAATAATTTTTCTAAAACATTTTTTAAAAACACTTAAAAAATGTTTTTAAACCTTTCAGGTCTCAGCTACATAAAGATAAGGAAAATAAAATTACTAGCTTTCTAGATTCGCCATTTCAAATGGATTTACCGCACGAGAAATTAACGGTCAAAAAAGTTAAAGAAACAATAATGAGAGAAATTAATATTAAAAAAGCTCCTGGTTATGACTTAATTACTGGCAAAATTTTGAAAGAACTATCAGAAAAGGGTATAAAACTATTAACATTTATATTTAATGCTATGCTACGAATTAATTACTTCCCTAGCATCTGGAAAGTAGCTAAAATATTAATGATTCTTAAACCAGGAAAAATACCAGAAGATGTGACCTCGTAGTGACCTATAAGTTTATTACCGATATTCTCGAAAGTTTTGGAGAAATTATACATAAAAAAGCTAATCTATATAATAGAAGAAAGAAAAATTATTCCAGAACATCAGTTTGGCTTTCGCAATAAGCATGGGTCTATGGAACAAGTGCATAGAATTGTAAACAAAATAAACGCTGACCTAAATGCCAAAAGATATTGTTCGGCTGCTTTTATAGACATATCTCAGACTCTTGACAAAGTATGGCATATGGGCTTTCAAGTTAAACTAAAGAAACTTCTCCCTCATCCGGACTATCAGTTACTAAAATCGTATCTCAATGATAGACATTTTATTGTAAATCAAGGCGATGAACATACCGAATTAAAGCCCATATATTCAGGAGTTCGGCAAGGTAGTGTACTGTGTCCAGTACTATATCTTCTGTATACGGCTGATCTACCCACCACAAAAATAATTACTGTGGCAACATATGCAGACGATACAGCAATCTTAGCATCCCATGAAGATCCTGTCACAGCATCACTAAACCTACAAACCCACCTGGAGCAAATACAATTATGGTTAAAGACATGGCGGATTAAAGCCAGTGAAACAAAATCCACGCATATAACGTTTACCCTGCGTAGAAGAACATGTCCACCAGTGAATATCAATCATCATCAACTCCCCCAAGCAGAGCATGTTAAATATCTTCGATCGACGCCTAACCTGGAAGAAGCACATACTCTCTAAACGGAAACAACTGGAACTAAAATTATATCAAATGTATTAGCTCATCGGGCGCAAATCCAAGTTATCATTAGATAACAAGGTATTGCTGTATGAGTCTATACTCAAGCCCATTTTGGCATATGGAATCCAACTGTGGGGTACCGCTATCAAATCTAATATATCCATCATTCAACGGTTCCAAAATAAGGTGTTGCGTGCCATTGTTGATGCTCCGTACTATATTTCAAATAAAGTGATAAAACGCGATATTCCTCTAGAGCCTATAACGAGTATAATTCAACGTGTTTGTGTGAAGTACTTCGAAAGAGTGTCAGTGTATCCCAATGTACTCGCTAATCAGCTAAATATGCGACATGATAGTGAAGTGCGTACACTAAAACGTTTAACACCACCTGATCTGATTACTGGACATATGTAGACTTTAGAATAAGCTTTAGAATAAGGCTAATTAATTAACATAATATTATACAGAACATTGCTTAATGAAGTGATTTTCTACATGCCATGTATATATAATATAGCCATAAGTAATACTTATTGCCAATAGGGCAGATTGTGGACTCACGAAGATTAATACAAAAAAAAATATGCCTTACAACGATACTGCATATATATTAATTGTTACTATATTAACTAATTAATACTAATTGTCTTATAAAATATAACTTATGAATATATCATAACAACCCGTGATCATTATAAGGTAATATATTTTTCTAATATTTAAAGAGATTCGAGTATATTGTCAAACTAATCGAACCTTATGACACAAACAAATTTATGGATAAAGTTATTGCAAAGTCATTACCGAATGCAGTTCGTTTGTTTCCGATTAAGTGTCCTTCCGCCGTCCTGGCATATCTAATTTTTCGTTTTGACAATTCCGTTCTCAATGTAACTTGCACAGTCGCCAAAAATAGAAACGTATAATTTAGGAACTAACAAAAATTTATTTTTATTATTCGTCATCGATATAGCTTTTATTACGAAACTTTATTTTATTACACGGTATTAGAGAATTCTAATGTCCAAAATAAGTCACTGTAAAATTGTAATTCTTTTAATAAATAATAATATTTTCATTCCTAAGTATTTACTATATTTTTTTATATATTTATTATATTGACACTGTTTTAATGTTTGTAAATTGGTTCTGAATACAATTATGTCATATCAAATTAAGAAACTCTATCAAATCCCTATTATAAAATACAACGCAATATATACAAGACATTATGTTGTATGCACATTAAATGTTGTTTTGGAAATATTTTGCTGGGAAAACACTATTCAACAAATATGGATTAAATTTAAATTCATTAATATATGCCTGGAACAAAAAGCGAATAATAACTCAAACATCAACCTAAAATGTTTGGAAGATGCAAAACCTAACAGCTTTATTTACTATTAATGTAGTAAATATTATATTGGATATAGTCACTGCAACCCTAGAGCAAAATGCACTCAAATGAATGCACTCAAACATCAATTTGAATAAAGTGCATTTCGATTTACTTTTACATGCATCATATCGCTCAAACCTGACCCGCAAAGTCACCGCAATACACATGCATTTAAAGTGGACTAGAGCTAAGATAAAGCTAAAGATTCTGAATACCAATATTAAGAATAAATTTAATTTTGTAATCAAAGTATTTCCACGCACGATATTTTTATCCGACGAAAATATGTCTGATAAACGGTGAGAGAAATCGGGTTTAGTTCTCAACGTGACCAAATAGTTGTACCAAATAGCCCTGATAGAACACCGAGCACGAAGAGCCACAGGGACAGAGAGGAGAGGAATTGTTTGCAGTGGATGTGTGTAAGTGAAGTTGCAATATCCTAGCATGAAACGACTGAAAACGATCTCACAAGACTTGGATATCGAGAGTATAGCTGAGGAAAAGAAATGGTATTTTAATGGCCATATTTTGTCGCTATCTTCACGCAAGTCATATCTCAACTGAGTCATATCATTTGTTTTAGATTCAATGTAAGGTTAAAGATCCTTCTATAATAAGATGTGTTAGTATTAAGGGCCAATTAGCATGACTTCTTTGGCCATGATATCAAACATTATGTTCTTCAACTAATATTAATTTCCCTTTTGTGGGTTCCCGGGTAAGGAAAAATGTCCCGTTTAGTAAGTTTGTGGAAGGCGTTATGTATAGTAAGCTGCTAGATCATCGAAACAGTCTAAGTCAATTGTACTCCGCACGCTAGAGGAATCCCCAGATTAGCCACGTCGTTTAAAAGATTCAAGTAATTCAAGAGATTCTCATATTGCAAACAGCTCAGCAGCGAAAATTAATATCTGTTAAAGTTAGCAGTTCCCGTTGAAAGAATGTTTTCCGTAGGGCCATGAATTTAATTTACTAAAAAAGTTCCCTTTTAGCAGTTGTTAATAGAGATATATGAAAAAATCTAGAAAGAATTATTTTCTATACTATGGAAAGGTACGTCCGAAGATTAATATGTTTGTGCTCGGGAAAGAAATGAAGTGGGAAATTGGAGGAAACTATGCACTGTTAAAATTTTTGAGTCTCATTAACAGGAATGAATTAATTTTTAAGAAGCTATTTTTAAGAAATTTTCAATTATAATTGCAAGTTCAATGATATTATAATATATACTTTAAATATAACATAAATAGGTAATTATATTAGTTTCATATTAATTAGGATCGTTTGAAAATGATAATTAGTACAAAATATCAAATTTCGTTTTCCGATACACCATAGTGTATTATGTAGGTATGTAGCATTCTAACGTCACAGGTTATGAGAGCATCTTAATGATCTCGACGGGCCCTCTATTTTCAATGGCATTTAAATTGTATTACACACAGCGTTATCAATAAATAATATCTACTATTCAAATCAACAATACTGACAATTAATTCGATTAATTGTTCACCATCATTGACCATAATCAAATGGATAATAATGATAAATAATAATGATATGGGAATTTGATTGCTAAGCGATTTTCGCTTTTTAAATCTAAACAGTTAATATATTTATTTACATGAATAATATATCTAATAGATATATCTTCTATATAAATAAAAAAACAGTTGACGAATGTATGCAAACGTACTTTAGAACATTTGCGCTTATTGGCTATATTTTTAGATAATATTTATAATTGCCAGGACAAAATGTATATGAAAATTATTGTTTAAACAAAGGCGAGAAGGAGCGAAAATGTTTTGTTAAAATATCATCATATAAAAACCGAATAAGTTAGCGGAGATATTGTTTTAGTTGTTACATGTTACGGATTAAACAATTCAATAATTTTTCCGGAAAAAAAACTTTGTTAATTTGATTGCTTTGTGAAACAAGTAATAAAAACAAGTAAACAAAGAAGTTCTTGTAGAACAAGAAAATTATTTCTTATAGAATATTCAAAAATAAAACAGTATCTTCCCATTATGTGGAGCTGTGTTTCAATCCAAGTTTTAATGCCCATGGTGTACATAAACACAAGGAAAGATTTAGTCTCATTTTCATCATTAATAAATCGGTGTGAAGCCGAGGAGAATGGATAATATTGAAGTAAAGTAAATAGTTATCAACTCAAAACATTATTATCTTGAAAATTAACAAAATCGATTTGAACTGAAATATTATATGCTTTATTGTGTACTAACACTTTTCTCGGATACTAATGTTTTCATTATGAGTCTGCAGCAATTTAAAATTTCATTCGAAGAAAAATAAAGGAGGAAATATGAATTATAAAGAAAAACATATTTCAATAAATATTGTGAATTAATATGTTTTATATATTTAAAAGTTTTATAGAACATTATTTAACACAACAGACAGTAATAATCATTTCCATAACTATGTGATAATTTTTTATTAAATATAGATATAAAGTACTGCTTTATATGTAGAAACTCTTAATAAGTATATATATGCAATATTGCAATCAAAATAAAGGAACTTATTAATCCTAAATATATAATTAATTAGATCAGAAATTCAGAAAAATTTCACAAATATTGGGATCATTCTAGATCAGAGGGAATAAAATGTATTAGAGTTTAAAATACCTTGGTATCCTAAAATGTACAATGGTACCTCTACGTTCAGAATATTTCAATCACTCTCAAATCATTTAAACATAATTAATTGTCTGAATTCTCACTGGCTTGGAACGAAATCCGTAAAGCTTGATGGCTTGTTCGGGAAAAGAGAAAAAATAGTTTCCTAACCATATATTAAAATATTAAATTACTTTTCAATTACAGATTTTAGTTTCACATTTTATTACCATTAAAAATATAAAAAATTTTGGCTAGAACAAACAATAATTATGAAAAATATTTGTTACTTGTTTTACACTGATTATTTCGTACCCAAATTTATAATATTTTTAAAATCGATATTTAATTCTGGATAATTAATTAATGAAAATATCTTAGTTCGATTATAATAATTCGATGGAATTATTTGTTATAAATTTAGTATTGCCTTCATTGTACAATACTGTATAAATATGTGATGCATATTAACATTTAACACTAATAAACTTGGCAATAATTTGAACATAACAAAAAGTTTACAAACTTACCTCATACAAATAAAATGAATCAATGCTGGACCCGTTAGTATTCTTCGTAACCCAAGCTGCATTTTTAACACACAAACAAGTATCATTACAGTCTTTATAGTCCAAAAATTCAAAATCCAATCCCTTAGAACAATTCTTCACATACATAGTTTACTGTACCGTAACGCGAAACATTCAACGCCAACTTACAAACTAAACATTTTAATCATTTATTTTTGTACTTGTAAAAAAACTCGACTCAATAAAAACAAACGACAAAAACCCAACGTCGGTCTAAGTATGCCTTAACCTTAAAGAGGGGGGAAGGAAACAATCGAGTTTCGCGGGAAATAAAATGAAATGCGTCGGCGACGTTCAAGAACGGGTTCGCGACAATTGAGTGCCGCGAGCGAAACGGCCCACTGCGACCGAGAGGACGACACGCCAACCTGGAATGAGTAGCGCGAAACTTCGCGCACAGACACATCTTCGCCTCTGGATTTTCGTTTTATACGGTGGGAATTGGGATGTCCATGCGCGTACTTGTTGAGCAAAATGGTAGGGGAAGGGTTGAATTAAATAAATATTGTTTAACTATGTAAATGAGTCCCGAATTCTTTGTAATTTTAATAAATCACATAGCAATGGTTCATAGGATGGTATTCATTTCTGAACAACTATACCAGTGCCCGATGATGCATAAGCGCTGCAATACTGCAGAGCTCCCAAAAAAACCTAAAGAAGCTCCCGAAAAATAATTATATAATCTCACTAAAATACTAAAATATTTTATATTACTTATCAAAAAGCGAATCCCACTAGACATTCGCAAATTCTTGTTGTAAAAAATGATAAAAAAAAATTGCAATGTAAGTGCGAGCCACGGAAGTAACGTGGGCCACTGGAATAACCTACCGTCGGTAGTCTACCGCCTCAAGCTATCGCTATCCCTATTATTTATCTGGGCCATACGATCAACCCATGCGAGCTCCTTCAAACACCCGCGCAGCACTCCGCTACCGCCATATCCGTCGAAACGGTCTAAAACAAGGCCGATATTTACGTAGAGATTTCGCTGCATTTAGTCCACCTCCGAATAGCCCATATGTGATATTTGTTATCTGTATCGAAATTTTACGCGACTTTCAGTCAGTTAATTATTTTTGTTATCGATCTTCTAGAACGTCAACAATCTGCCCGTGGTCATTAACCATTATTAAATGATTTCAGTTATATAATATAACTATCCTGACATGCAGTACAACTTATAATCTAAATCTTATTCTAGATACTATTCTAACTTATTTTAAAGTCTATCTTAACTTATTCTAAAAACTATTAGCTTGTTCTAGAGATTATTAAATTTCACTCTATGTGTCTACTAATCAGTTCGTAAAACAGTTTGCGTTTGAGCCTGCGCTTCACTGTCATAGCGCACATTTAACTGTTTGGCGAGTGCATTGGTATGTCTTTCAGAGTACTTCGCGCTAACACTCCGAATCACACTCGTTATGGGCTTTATGGGATATCGCGCTGAACCAGTTCGTTGGACGAGTAATATGGGGCTTTGACGATAACTCGCAACACTTTATTCTGGAGCCTCTGGAGGATATCTATGTTAGATTTACTAGTAGCACCACACAGTTCAATACCATATGCCCAAATGGGCTTAAGTATTAACTTATACAGCAAAACCTTATTATCTAATGATAATTTAGATTTACGCCCTATCAGCCAATACATATCGTTTAGTTTAAGCCCAAACCGTTTGCGTTTTGTAATTATATGTTTTTCCATGTGAACCGTCGATCAAAATGCATTCCCAGATATTCTACGTTGTCTGCTTGCGGAAGTTCATGATTATTCATCATATATCACATGGGTAGATTTTGTCTCATTTGCTTTAATACGCCACGTTTTCAACCACAATTCGATTTTGTTAAGATGAAGTTGAAGGTTTCTTGTGGCTGATATTGGATCTTCGTGTGATGATAAAACCGCTGTATTATCGGCATATGTTGGAACAGTAGAATTTCTTGAGGTCGGTAGGTCAGCTGTATACATAAGATATAACAATGGGTCAAGAACACTGCCCTGCCGAACACCTGAATATATTGGGTGTAGGTCAGTATATTCGTTACCCTGTTTAACAATAAAATGTCTGTGAAAATGTCAAATAAATAAATGTTAACATGCAGTCTAATGTGCCACAACTTGTCGAAAGCATGAGAAATATTGAGAAATGCAGCGGAGCAATATTTTTTATCGTTCAATTTTTTTTTATTTTGGATGACTAATCTATGTATTTGTTCTGTTGTTCCGTATTTATTACGGAAGCCTAATTGATGGTCTGGAATAATATTTCTCTCCTCTGCTATTATTTTAAGTCTCTTAATGTTTATTTTTTCGAATAATTAAGAGATCACAGGTAACAGACTTATAGGACGATATCGTCTGCTGAATTTTTCCCAGGTTTACGAATCATAGTGAGTAGAGCCACTTTCCAAGTGCTAGGAAAGTAATTAACTTTTAGCATGGCATTAAATATGAATGTCATTTTAGGGTAAATGATGTGGCTCGGTGAATGGAGGTAAAACGAAATGAAACAGTGGTGTTTACATTATGTGACCTTTATTTATTAGCTATATAAAAAAATGTGAAAAATACAAATGATAAAACGGATGGCAGCGGAGTTACCTGGAGACGGGGCTTGGGCAGTCGATGGTGGCACGTCTAAACCAAACGAGGGTTGAGCACTGAATGACCGAAATACCCTTCAATCACATCCCAGATAAACGTCTCGGGGTTGCCGCCAGCTATTAGTTGTCGGGTCCTAGTTGGCGCTGCTGGCACCCCGCCCGTGTTCAACATCTGGGATTATATTTCTGGGTACTTTGTAGACCATTATTCCACGATGTAAAATTCGACATGCCTCAAGGTCGCTACATTATTAATTTGATGTACTTTCCTGACAGCTCTTTTAAGGTTCTTCCAGTTATTAGATCAAAACCAGGAGCTTTTTTAGAATTGATTTCTTTATGTATTGTTTGTTTTATTTGTTTAACAGTAAATTTTTTATGTGGCAGATTCATTTAAAACGCAGTGTTTAGAAAGTCAATTATGTTTCTTCTGTTGCGGATATTTCAGACGGGTACAAATTAAAATCTGTCTCTAAATAGTTAGAGAAAACTTCCGCTTTATATTTATCATTTCTAGCCATTCCTCGCTATTGTTGTCAATTTTAATGTGTGGATTATGTTGTTGAGGTTTTCGAATTTTTTTTGTTACTTTCCAGAGAGAATATTCTGCATCAGTTGGCGTTAAGTTTTCTAAATAGTTTTGAATTCCTTATTTCGTGTGCCTTATTTATAAGCTCTTTCAGCTTTTTTGTGGCCTTGTTTAATTTTATTTTGTTTTTTTCTGTTCTGATTTATTGCCAGGTTTTTCGCAGTTTTCTCTTTTCAGCAATATTTGTTTAAGTAAAGATGAAATATAATTAAACTTTTAATATGTCACGCTATTAGATGTTACGTACCATGCAGCCTCTTGTATAGATTTCGTTATATATTTTGCTTCCATTTCTATATCTCTTTCTGTTTCGAGAGGTAAATTTAGGGATATTAAACTGTTTAATTTCTCTCTAAATAATGGCCAGTTGGTTTTGGTGTTATGAAAAGAAGGTGGTTTTGTTTTGTTGAGAATATTTGTGTTCACTGTTGTAATAATACCAGTTAATAATAACAACATTAATAACTGCGACTATGGAAGTGGTCTTTAACTTTTTTAAATATTCTAACGAAGAAAAATTGAAATTTAAAGGAAAAGGGAGACCATTACCAGATATTATTATTAAGAAATCTGGTGCAAGTAGAGTGAAAAGTTACACCCGTAAATTTAAAGGTATATGTATTTTAAAAATAAATGGATTTGTGGATATAACCAAAAAAAAATGCGTTGTACTGTTTTTTCTGCGTACTTTTTCGTTTGCCGATTTATTAAACACTTAAGTTTGAAAATAAAAAAATAATGAAAACTCTAAAATTCATCTTCATAATTGTTTCGAATTTCATTACTAAAGCCAACTAATACTAGGGCTCAGTTAAATTGCGTGTATTGGATAAATATACAGAGAAATAATGAAAATATGCCAAAGAATAGGTATGTTTTATCAACAATTATTAATTGCATTAAATTTTGTGGAGCATTCTAATTAGCTTCTCGGGGACGTGATGAAAGCGATATTTCCTAGGATCCGAGGATATTTCGTGGGCTTATACATTTTTCAACTAAACTACATGGAACTCTAAGTGAGCACCTAAAGAATACTTCGGTATTCAAAGTCACCTGCTAAGAAATATAGAACGATCTATTGCAGTGTATGCTTGAAGATTTTCATGAACAAATAATCGAGGAAATTAATGATTCTTCATTTTTGGCGATCATGGCGGACGAAATAAATGATGTTGCTGCAAAATCTCAATTGGTATTTATTTTTGATATGTTCGAGATGGTGAGCCAACAGGGCGTTTTTAAAAGTACTTATTTCCTGAAAGATATGATGAAGAAACACTTTTTAAGAATAATAAATTTAAATTCAGAATTTGCCCAACAAACCGATCGCACAAAGTTATGATGGAGCAGTGATGATGAGGTGTCAACATGCAGGCAGTAAAGCATTAATTTTTAAAAATATACTTTTGCGCACTATGTGCACTGTAATGCGCACCAATTAAAATAATTATGTCAAAAGCTGCTTCCATAAATAAGCAAGAAGGTGTATTTTTTGGCAATCTACAAGACTTACTGGGCTTTTTAGTAATCCACCCAACGAGTAGAGTAGTGATGAACAAAACTGTAAACACAAGGATTCCCCCACAGCGCTCCAACCCGTTGGAACCTTGGTATACGGACTAATGATATTGTGTACGAAACTAGAAACCATCTCATTAAGTGTACAGATAAAATAGAAGGTGAGTTCTCCAGCAACAGAATGTGTAGTGTAGAAGCCATCATATGATGCTCCACGTAGATATACTTTTTAACCAACTGCAACAAAGAAAAATCGACCATACTTGAATAAGGAACGCTATCGATAATTTTTAACGCAGTATTATTCAGGTTCGAAATGATGTTGACAGTATCACTAGTGAAACATCAGATATAATAAGTCATGAGCCACCAGAGAATTAACGCAAATTTCCAGACATAAGTAAATTTGATCACCGAATGTCTGCTTTGGAGGTGTGTGATGTTATAATAAATTGTACAAAAGATCGATTTTATTTAAAGAGCATCGTAGTTGAATTCCTTTTTTTTTCGGAATAATTGCTTTCGGACTATTTTGAGTATTGCAGTAAATTTACCGAAGATAAATACACTGTATGTCAATTGTATCCAACATCTGATGTTGACGTTATTCTGTAGATCTATTTAATGAAAATAGACAAATCTTCTGAAAGTGTTCATGCTCATTTAAATTTTCAAGTGGCGATTCATATACATACTAAGGCGTGTTCACGATACACCTCATTACTTTATTTTCTAACCTTTCAGTTACTTGGCTGTTGCAGTCGCCTTTCTACTGCTAATACTGCTGTGACATCAGCAAAGATGGCAGTTGTGTTATATAATATAATGTTGTGGTAGGAACTCGATTAGAATGAGACAGTGTAACGCTGATAGAATATCGTGAATACTTCAAGAGTATGTTTTTAATAGATACCCAATTTTACGATATGATGTAAAATCAAATAATTTAATACTAATTGTCTGGACGGACCTATTTGTATGCTTAATATATCCTAATCCATTATATTTTCATTTCCCATTTTATATTCTACAAATTAATAACAAACTTACGAATTCAGAGAATTCTGGCGTCCTATAAAGCTAACCTTTTTGGGATTATTTTTCTAAGAATAGTACCGAATGGATCTTTGATGCTTTAACGTATCAGGTATACCAATATATTTTTAATCAAAATTAAGGTACAATAAGACATAGAGCGCCAAAAAGCTATACAGAAACAAACTTTCTTTAAAAAAACTTTAGAAATCTCCGTACACCATTCCTAACAAAAATACCTATATTTTTTCTGTTCAAGTGTACTTATTATTACAAATTGGTGACAGCTTTAAAACTCATATTTTCTATCCAAATTCTCGATCCTAATCATCGGTATTATGACACAACACCTTAGTAAGTTTACTAAACCTAACCAAGTAGATTTTCCAAACGAATATAATTATTTAAGTACAATTTTAAGTCGATAAAAGTTCTCCGCCTTATATTTCTAATTTAAATTTCAGTTTTTAATTTTCTACCTATCTTAAATAATTCCCAGTTAATATTATCTAATTTTAAATATGAAAAAAATTAGAATGTAATTTAAAACAGGCATTTTAAAAAACCTCTAAAATATGTTGAAAATAATTCTATATTAAATTATTCCAAAATATATTATTAATTAACCAATGAGCATCAAAATTTATTCAGGCCAAAAATTCTGTTAGCTAATTATATTACAATTAATTCCTTTAAGGGAATTAAAATTTCGGAATTAAATAATTATGCCTTAATAATTTTTACAGTCATTATTCTTCTCTCCAATGCATTTTCTTAATTATGATACACCTTGATTATATTTAAAATATATAAATTATATTAATAGAGTAATATTAGGGGCTTTAATGTATTTTGAATACGGACATATATTGATGAAAATGTAAAGTATCGATGTAAACAACTGGTACGGCTGTTGATATCTTCCGGTCCTCCAGAGACCGTTGCTTCATCATCGCTTTGGCACTTGAACTTTGGCCCATCGACGACGTAGAAAACAAGCCATTTTTCGGACAGGGCTCCCGTAATCGACGCTGTAGGAGGATTGATTGTTCGACGACGTGGTAGCTTATTTTCTTCGACGACGAAACGATGGCAATTCTGGTACCTCGGCGAAGACTTGACGAGTCTACGGTGACTGCAATCGGTACCTAGCTTCTGGAGCTGCTCTATGACTAATCCGTAGTCACATACGTTATGGTAATTGAGAAAAATCAAATAATGACGGTATCCGACCGAAGCTGCCCAAAGCCTTTCAAATCAAAATGTCTGCCAATATGACGGAGACGGCGAGCGAAGGAAGACATTATGATTTAAACATAGCGCCGAAAGAAATATTTAGCCGAGACTCTGATGATTAAACAGTGATCTCTAAGAGTTCAAAAGATTGTGAAAGAAATAAAATTTGGACAAAAAATTTAAAAAATAGTAAGTGGAAATAATGAAATTAAATTTAAGGTTCATTGTTCCAGCACCAAAATTTAATGAGGAACAAATGTTTGGATGAATGTAATGCTGAATGAATAAAAGTAAAATCGAAGAAGAATAGTTTTAAAAATATTGAAACAAAAAATATAACGGCCACGTAAATACATCATGTTACGCGTACCCTCCGTCCACGAGTCCAAACCCAATTTTGCGAAAGGTCACGTCGGGGTCACCAATATAGGATAAGTTGATATGGCTCAGTGAATGGAGGTAAAACGAAATGAAACAGTGGTGTTTACATTATGTGACCGTTATTTATTAAAGTAATATAAAAATGTGGAAAATCCAAAATAGATAAAACGGATGGCAGCGGTTACATGAAGACGAGGCTTGGGCAGTCCATGGTGGCACATCTAAACTGAACAGTAGTCAGACACTGAATGATTGGAAATACCCTTCAATAAAATCCCAGATAAACGTCTCGGGGTTGCCAGCTATTCATTATCGGGTTCTAGTTGGTGCTGCTAGCACCCCGCCCGTGTTCAACATCTGGGATAATATTTCTGGGTATTTTTTTTAGGCCGTTATTCCACTATGTAAAATTCGTTATGCCTCAAGGTCGCTACACATAAAATAACTTTTTTATACTTATGATACTAAATGAGCCATCGACTAATTTAGTGTAAGCAAACGCTAAACATAGAAGGTTTGTATATTTGACATATTTGTCTATCACTGTCTTATTTCAATAAATCTGCGAACGAAGCCCTTAAAATACTTTTAAAAACTTATGGGAATGGGCCATGTTTGTTCCAACGATTTATAATGGGTAGTTTTGATATCAATCACAAAAAAAACGACCTGAAAGGAGAAGCAAGTTCGAAGTCTAGGAATTAATACTCTCAAAAAATATTTCAAATAGCTGCGAATCTGATGAATCAACTGTTTCTAAACGTTTATAGATGAAAGGAAAGATATAAACTAGTGAAAATTGACTAAAACACTAATTGAACAAAAATCGATCTTTAAACTGATTAAAATCGCGGTTTCATTACTTTACAAGCAAAAACTAACAGTTTTATGTGGCTTTTCTGATTGGTGCTAAAAAGTGGATCTACTACCACAATTCCAAGCGCAAAAAGTCATGCGTTGCACCAGGAGAGCCATGCACATCGAGGGCGATGCGGAATGTACATGATTATAAAGTCTTGATGTGTATATGATACGATCTGCAAGATGTAATATACTACAGATGTCCACCGACATCAGTTGAATAAATTGAAACACATATAGTTCCAAAAAAGATCTGCAATAGCGAGTAACAGTGACATAGTTAACCCGTTGCTCGACCTCGACCTGGACCCTCGACCACCAAGCTGCAATAGTTACGCAGTTGCAGCTCAAATGGGAACATCTGCCGCACCCAGCATACTCATCAGAAATAGCGCATTCCAGTTGCCACTTGTTCAAATCAATGCAGCATAGCTTGGCTGGCACACGGGTTCGAAAAACTGAAGAAAGCTAAATAATTATTTCAACAGCTGGTAACGGTATCGCCAAACGGGCCAAAAAACATGAAAAAATACTTTGATAATATATATTGTACCATTTTTTCTCAATAAATGCAATTTTAAAACAAAAATGATCAGAAGCACATAATATATATATATATATATATATATATATATATATATATATATATATATATATACATACATATATATATATATATATATATATATATATATATACATATATATATATATATATATATATATATATATATATATATATATATTAAAACTTATTAAATTCAATTTTATTATCGATATATTAATTAGAAAAATGTTATTCTACCAAGGTACAAGAAATCAACAAATTATATCATATATATTTGGAATTTAAATAAGATATCACTGTGTAAGAAAAACTATTTTGTGTGGTTAGAAAAAATATTTAATAGAAAGTATTCTGCATTACTAATCACTATTTTTTAATTTTCTGGAAGTGTTTGCTACATGCCATTTGATACTATAAAATGTCTTTTTAATCAACCTTTTCCAGACTAAGAGTGGAAGAGCTATTCAGATACATCGTACGACAAAATTTATTGAATATGTTGGATATTAGTAGTAATATCTCTCGCTTAAATCTTTCCACGTAGATCTATAGTGGTGTGTAACATATCGCTAGAAGTTCAAAAGCATTCATATCTTTGTTTGTTGTTGTAATGGCAAATGCGACATGCATTAAAAACCACGAACATAAAAATGGATATATAGCCCGTCCAATAAAACTAATACGCATTATAAAAGTGTATGACGTCAACATGTCGCATCAACTTGAATGTTGGATTACAATGTTTGCCGGTTTATAACCTCTAACTGTTATCACTAATTTTTTAAATAATTTTGCAGGCATTTGGCGACATAGTCCACTAGGATACTAGGAAATCAGGATTTTGACTTATGATTTATTACTTGACTTTGATATTGACTTGATGATTTGACTTTGACTTATTATTTATTGACTTATGGTTTATTTTGACTTCGAAATATCACAAAATGGTAATATTTTCAAAAATTTTGCAGATATTTACCAACCCATTAGTACCAATCCAAATCTAATTTCATAAGATGATGGGCTGATGTTCAGCATCAGATAGTATTCAATAAATATTTAACTAGAATAAAATGAAAAGGAAAAATCCGTTCTGAATTTTACAGACTGCAATTGTCAATATATTCGAATTCGTATATGCCATGGATTGGTTGTTTTATTGGATTGGCTATAAATACTAAACCAAAAGAGTAAATGCATTAGGCGAATCTGCTTTAATATTTATATTAGTTGAACTAACTTCTAAGTACCAATTCATGTGTAAGTTGGTAATCCACGTGGAGACTGCCCAAAAGCCTAAAACTTTACCAAAATCGTACAGCATATTGTTCTTAACTAATAAAACAAAACCTCATGATACATAAAACTACCTCGGAAATGGTGACAGCTGAACTCAATACCCATTAATCTGTTTCGCCAAAAACAGTACGGTAGGAGGTCCACAAAGCTAGGATTGTTAGATCTTCCGATTAAGCATCATTTAAATTATTATCTACACACAGCCGGGCTTATGTATGGAGAACCCCAAATATATATATATATATATATATATATATATATATATATATATATATATATATATATATATATATATATATTTCCTATAGTATAATATAATATAATATATTCCTATAGTATAATGCGCCCATATACACCAGATACAAAAGAATATCATCAAACACCTTCCCTGGCCAGCACAATCGTCAGACCTCAACAGCCTTTACGGAGAGTTTTAGAGCAGAGATTGGGCAGTAGTGATTGAATAGATTTTCATCTCTAATATCAATGAAGTGTTTATAAAGGAAGCTATTTGGACACTCTAAGAATCTATTCCACGAAGAATTGTAGTTCTGTAAAGGTAAATCATAAATAAATATTGTATATATGCCCAGCTGTCCATATTATTGTATCCATCTCCTGTACATGAAAACATTTAAATCAAAAAAATCCTATCCTAAAGGCTTTAGATTTGTACAGCCTATATTTCCTATATTTAACTAGCCTGTCAAAGTTCGGTTATCAATGGTACGCAAAATTATTCAAAACATTAGTTATAATGATTACAGGTTATAAACCGTCAATCGGTTATTTTGATAAATTTTAAATCGCCGCCTAATATATCATATTATTTTGCGTGAAAATGCCGAAAACAATATATAGTCAGGGTCACAAACTGATTGCGTCCTTAATAAGTTATTTCGAAAAGCAACGAGCTAAATATTAGTGTGGGTAATGTGACTAATATCACTTACAAAATGAAGAACAATATATCAGATTCAACCAAAAAAACCCGTCTACATACAAAGTGGGTGAAGAATCTTGACCATCTTGATATTGGCTCTTTTCGAGATCAAATATACGAAATGTATAAGAACAGTGAGTACACAAACTATCTGTGAGTAGGATGTAAGACATCCCATCATACACTTTTACGGGGCATCGGATTTTCAAAATGCTTCAGAATGAAGCATCCTTGGCAAGACAGTATCAAAAGAAGTGCTAAAGATAGTAAAAATTTATGAAAAAAGGTGAAATTTACATTAGCATTTGATTAGGCTTTGTTGGTCATAATATTTATTAATAATTAATTGCACATATATTGTTATTTATACCGGGAATAAGAATGGTTTTATTCACGGTGCAAAAGGTGCAGTTCCAAGAAAAAAATCCCAATAATAGCATCAACAAAGGCTGTAATGAAGGAACCTTTCAAAACATGAATAAAGTTTTGAAGAGACTATGCTAAAATTGAACTATTTTAAATTGTTACTACGTAAATATATGAAATATTTCATTGCATTTTTTGCAATTTACTTTCTTTAGAAATAAGCTCGAAAAAAGATATACACTAGATCAGATGGTTGAATAATATTCCTCTCTATCACTGTATATTCAGTCCAAACGATTTGATATGGGAGTTAGCAAGGAATTATTATAATAGACATGCTAGTCGAGAAGGATATTCCATCAAAAACTGTTTATATTTGTGGAAAGAAGCGTTGTCGAAGAAATTGATAAATGGTGGAATCGGGAACAAATATTTTAGACAGGCTGGAAATTAAAAGTTTATTGATTGACTTGGACAATGACTCGGAAAGTGACAGAATGATGAGAGTGGAAACAACTAAAGGTAAGCACATAATTAATAGAGTGTAACTAATATAACTAAGTATATTAAAAAATGGTATTGCAAAATGTGACCGATTTGTATGTATATATATGATTGTAATTGTACGGAATTAAACATAAGCATTAGATTAGAATGTATGAGGAGATAATGAATACTAACTGTTTGGTAGATATGGGAAATGCATTAGGCAGAATTCACTGACTATTTTTATCAAGAATGGCCTATCAGAGGCAGTAGCAGAAGAAATAAAATTACAGTGATATCAAAATGGCTTGACAAGTAAACACACCATCGAATGAAACAAGAACTAAACAAACAAAGGTAAATATACCCTCTAATGAAAGTAAAATACATTAACTAGATATACAATTGTTAATTAGGTAGATTAGGCCTCCAGGGGGATACATAAAAAATGGGTCTAGGACTCTATTTTATGGGTGGTGTGGAAAATCGTTCAATGTAAATATAAAAAACAACTCTAACTCTTCGATAATATATGCATTAGATGTAATATAAAGTTAAAATAGTCTATAAATGTTTGATAACATTTTTGTTTCATTATTTTATTTAAAATAGAATTTTGTTGTATGTCAAAACCAAACTGAACTAAAACTCAGAGCTAATGCGGCAAACATTGGACGTTTTGACTTCACAAATCTAGATGACGTATGTACAAAATAACATGAATAAACTATAGTTTCATTTTTATTTCATATGAATAATATTCGAATAGTCAACATATCAGTCTTACTTTTGTATGTCAAATCCAAGCTGAACTAAAACTAAGAGTTGATGCTGCAACATTGTAATGTTTCGACGTCACAAATATCCACGACACATTACTAAAAATACTTTGAATAGACTATACAAGAAGTAATTGGCAAAGTTTAAATTACATGATTGTTATTGTTATTATATATATATATATATATATATATATATATATATATATATATATATATATATATAGCCCTATCATTTAACCTAACATCCAGAATAAATCTAGTCGTTACAAGTCATAACATAAATTGCACATCTTTCAGCAAATGCATTATTAACTATAAACATTCACGTGCCTTTCTTCATAGCCGTTCAGAAAATAGAAAATTATGGACTATTTAGCTCGACGTACCGGCCAAAGTAACTCTGCAAAAATAGAATTAATGTTACATACCAGATAAAACGTACTTTTGTTTAAGAAAACCGAAACACGCCACTTTAATTCACCCTCCTTTTAATTGTATTATGTTAGAGGCGGTAGATTTCCACTGTAAATCCTTATTCGCTAATTGTGGTTAAATTTAATTACGTATTTATTTCACTGGTGAATCTCATCGACCCAATTTCCATCGATGTAATTAAATCCTTCTCGAATAGTCCTAAATCTCTTTTTCCTGAGTATATTTGTTTTATCAAGATACTGGCCGCAGCGTGGGAGGAGAATAACCAAGGATTAATAAAAAAAATCACTTTTGTTTATTCAGGTATATTTAGAACTAGAAAATATAAAAGAAAAATAAGTATCAAGTTCGGAAAACACGTTACAGTGGTTTCAGTATTCGTTTTTATTTATAGAGGAAATAAAACAATTACATTATGCGTAATGCCAATATTTTATAAGGTTTGTATTCGGTTTCTTAACTTTGTTTTTTATTATTCAAAATAAATTGTGTCCAGTTATGTCTAATAAATGTTTAAAAATAAATATCGCTATTAGATTAATCGATGTTTTTTTACTTGATTCAACAAACAATACTTAGTTAACAAAGAAAAAAACCGGCTGAAAATTTTATCACAATATGCTACTAAAATCGGCCCCATACATAAATTGGTCATGAACAGAAAGTTGAAAAAGTGTACTAATGATATCCAAGACGCATATTCACATACCAAGTTAATGAAACCCTTAATTAGAGCTTCTCTGATTTTCCCAGGTAACTCCGCAGACCAATAATCTGGAGATAAGAAAAATGAGGAGACCTGCTTGTCAATCTTGATAGATCACTATCAGGAAGATCAAAAACATATATCACTCCCAAAAATCAAAAGACAGTCAACTGTTGACGAAGTCTAAACTGTTAAAAATAGCAAATTATATTATTAAATTAAAAAATGCTGTTATAATATATAATTTATCTTAACATTACAGTATATCTAATGCATATATTATCAAAGGACTTAAAACTATAACTAGTTTTACAGAATATCTTCCAAGCAAAATATTCTTGCAGTGTGGACTATCTACATGGTTATATATCCCTAAATTTGAAGCAGTAAAATCTACAATTTCTGTAGATGATGCTACCTTCTACGCTTCTGGTTGATCAAACACATACGTCTCAAACTGGAGTACCTGATGTAAACCAACAAATAGTCAGAGTTAGAAACAGATTGCGTCTCTAGTCAGTAATCAGTTATTCCCTCTTATCAGTTAAAACCGTAGTATTAACACTATTAAATATTAAGTTCTTGCTGTTGTACTGGAAATATTTTTAACGTGTTGCAGCTACACTGAATACTATTATGGACACAGTAACTCAAATATATCTCAAAAAGTGAAGGACAATATAATGTCAGATTCGCCAAAGTTACCGTCCACATTCAAAGCGGGTGGCGAATCAAGATCATCTTAAGCTATATGAAATGTATGAAAAAGTCAGGACTTTTTTTCGATATTGTATTCTCCATGTAATCATAATCTAAAACAATTACTTTAGAGAAAACTGTTTTCTTGGAAAACTCAAGAATATGCAACTCTAATTCAATTGTCACTGGATAAATATCAATTATATGTTTGTGTTTTATGTAATTTAAAAGATACATTGTAGATCAGATGGTCAGAAAAATATGGTTACAGAGTATTACACCCTCCTCCCGAACATTATATATTTAATCTTATTGAACTGATATGGAGGTGGGTTACAAAAAATTAACATAACGCACATGCTGATCGAGAGGAATATACAATGAAGAACTGTTTGGTCTTGTGGAAAGAAAAATTGTCTACAACAACACCTTCAGTTTGGATAAACTCCATCAGATTCACGAACGAAGAAATTCACTAATGGTGGAATCGTAGGCAAGTGTTGGATAGATTAGAAATTAACAGCTTAATAATTGACTTGAACAGTGATTCTATAGCGAAAGTGATAGTGTATGAACGATATTAATGTATAGTCTATCCAAAGTTGGTGTGAACATACGTCATCTAAATTTATGACGTCAAAACGTCGCAATGTTGCCGTATCAACTCTGAGTTTTAGTTCAGATTGACTTTGACATATATCAAAATTCTGATTTAAATAAAATAATGAAACAAAAATGTTATGAAATATATATAGTTTAATGCATCCAATGCATATATTATCGAATAATTTAAACTACAGTTAATTATAGAGCCGCAATAATTTATAGGTTGTTTTTCTATCATATTTACATTGAGGTAGAGTTCTAGGCGCATATTCTTATATAGTGATATCCCTCTACAGACCTAATAATCCACGTGATTAGCAAGTGTATATCCAAGTAATACATTTTACTTTCATTAGAGAACATATTTACCTTTTTACGTTTAGTTCTTGTTTCTTTCGATGGTGTGTTTCCTTGTAAAGTCATTTTGCGTAAACCATCCTTATTACACACATGTCTAATGGGCATAAATCTTTCACACTTTAGAGTTCGATTTCCTACAATGATCACATATTAATTATATACATACCTTTAGTTTTTTCACTCTCATCACCCTGTCTTGGAAATAATCAGCATTGTATCATAATCTAATATTAAGAAAGTTTCACTCAAGTAAATAACTAAGCTGTTCATATCCAATATATCGAACGTTTGTTCACAATTCCATCATCTCTCAATTGCTTTTTTAATATGTCTGATAGAGGTCATCCAAATCTAAGGTGCTATTAACAATTCCTGTATCCAGTATGAAGCACAATATATCTGCAATGAACTATAAATAAATGTTATGACTAATAAAATCTAATTAAAACCTAATCAATTGTTATGGCAACGTTTACCTTTTTCCATCAACATTAGTTATCTTAATCTTGCCTTGCTTTTAAAATTTGTATTCTTCTAAAAGCAATGTCTGGAAGTTCCATTAGAGCTACTCGATACTTTTCAGACTAACAGTTTCCTAAAATAATTCTATTAAATTATGTCCATATTGAAAATATTACTCACTATTTTTATACGTATCATATATTTGATTTCTGATAGTGCTAACATCAACCTGATCTTGATTCGTCACTTGCTTCGGTTGCAGGTTAATGAGGACGGTTTTTGTTTCGATGAATCCAAGATTTTGTTTTTCACATTTTGATATATTTCAGTGACCATGTCCATACTAATATTCTGCAACAAGCTAAAAAATATTTTCAAAAAAACGCACAAAATTAATATTTAACTGTAAAAAGCTCTCTAACGAATTTTGTGGTACGAGGGGGCTCTATTATTTGGTTCCTGTTCGAAGTAACTGTTTAGAGACACAATCTGTTCTGTTTGGCATCTGCCTTTTTAATCAGAGTTATAATAAGCTGCGATTTAAAGTTTATCCAAACAAACAAAGCGTTAAGACAACGTTTGCCCGTTTATAACCTCTTATAACTATTTTTTCGAAGAATTTTGTATACGTTTGACAACCGAACAACTTTGACAAGCTGGTTCGTTTATGTGTTCGAACGTGTCAGACAGCATTGTATCTGTTCTTAACTAGAATAAAATGAGAAGAAAAATATTGTCTGATTCTAAAGAAAATACAATTTGTGGCAGGCAATACATTCAATATATTAATGACGTATGTTCACAGCAACTTTGGATAGACTATATGAAAGTGTCTTGATGTGGGCTTATGGCCCAATGCTGACAATTACCAAGACAAAGTTATAAGACTGGAACTCCTGCACATGTGGTACCAATATTCGGGGATTGCCAACCGCTGAGTGATTGTTGATGAATGTGTAGTCTTCAGTCCCCAGTTTGTTTTATTTTTAAATTGCTTATTAAATTCTGTTTGATGCAATTTTAGATTTGATGAAGATAAGTACAAAATGGACGCAATATTCGCTAATATTGTAACAAAAATAAGATTGATGGTATTCATTCTTTATAGATGAGGCTCTAATATACCGCAAGATGATCCTGAATCCAAACGAAAAACTTAGCGAGGTTTAGTCTAAAAATTGTCCAAAAAGGTGCAAAAATTCAAAAGCAATTTTGTTCGTGGATCAGATAATTTTGAATTGATTAATTTTAAATATTCGTGAAGAAAGTTCTAGTAGTATTGCAAACTCAGACAAAATTATTTTAACTATTCTAAGTGGGTCTGTAAAACGGCACAACTTTCATAATGAGTGAAGTAGAATAGAAAAAATTAGACGAAAAGTTCGAAGAAGTACATTCTTAAAGAAATTTACAGACGGCTTAACAGCAGAGTATTGTGATTGGCAATGAAAAGTGGATCTAGTATGACAATTCCAAGCACAAAAAGTTATAAGTTTGTGTAAGAGAGTCATCGACATCCACGCGTAAACGGAATATCCATAACTATATTATGGCATATGGTCGCATCAGAAAGGTGTAGTGTAATACAAGCTGTCAAGTTAAAAAATTGAATGGCGTGTTGTTGCAAAATAGATCATCAGTAGCGAGTAACAGACACTCTCATATTCATGCATGACAACGCTTTGCCACACATTGCGGTAGTTGTGAACGACAAGCTATTGTAGTTCGATCTGGAAACCAACATCGTTCTTTCGACACAGTATCGCCATGTTTCTTGCCAGAAAGATGGAAAAATCCTGTAGAAAATTCTGAAAAATATTTTGATTAATATATATTGTACCAATTTTCCTCAAAAAATGACCAGTACCTAATATTTCAATAATATCTTCAATAGATCTGTAACAGTTTAGTTAAATAGGTTATAATGGTTTACAAATAAGCACTCACTTTAAGCAATATTGTTGTCTACACTGCAGATTATATTGGCACTATTCGAAGTTTCTTGTGACATTATTACTTAACATCCATAGTACAGCAAAATGTAACACGCCACATATATCCTTATAATCCTCCAAGAACGTTCAATATACAATATATGTTCTAAAAAAATATTATTTTTTGATGAAAAACTACTTACCATTTATATCACAGAAGACGACGGATGTTTGACTATATATATATATATATATATATATATATATATATATATATATATATATATATATATATATATATATATATATATACGGATGATCTATTCACAATTATAAACAAAAGACCAATGCCCTATGAGAGCGTAACTATCGCATCAATCAATAGTCACCTCGCTTAGCATTAGTTTAATATAATGTAACATTGATAGATTTTTGAATATAACAAGACAGTTGAAAAGTTCCCGGCCTACCATAGTAAAATACATTTTTTTCTTTGGCAAATTAGTTTTTTCTATTCAAAATAATTGCCTTCAAGGGTGATATATTGATTATAGCTTCCCTTCAACCTTTCCATATCGTCTTTGTAGTACGATTAGTCCTTTGCTTCAAAATAGGCCTCAGTTTTGTCGCCTATTCAGTCGACGAAAATTTCTTCCTAACGAGTATTCTTTTGAGATCTGAGAACAGAAAATAGTCGCTGAGGGCCAGATCTGGAGAATACGGTGGATGAGGAAGCAATTCGAAGCCCAATTCAAGGATTTTTTCCATCGTTTTCACTGACTTGTGAAACGGTGCATTGTCTTGGTAAAGCAGCACTTTCTTCTTCTTCAAATGCATCCGTTTTTCGGCGATTTCGTCAATTAAACGGTCAAATATCGCTATGTAATAGTCGCTGTTGATGGTCCTTCCTTTTCCGAGGTAGCCAATGAAAATTATTCCATACGCATCCCAAAATAGAGATGCCAAAAACTTGTCAGCCGACTGTTGCGTTTTTCCACACTTTGGAGCGGGTTCATCATGTGCAGTCCACTCAGATAACTGTCCATTGGACTTCGGAATGAAATTGTGGAACCATGTTTGAACCATCACATATCAACACAAAAACTTGGGTTCATTACGCTTGATCATCTTCAAACATTGCTCCAAATCATCAACTCGTCGTTGTTTTGGTCAAAAGTGAGCTAGCGCGGCACCCACTTTGCACAGAGCTTTCTCATACCAAATATTCGTGAATGATATGATGTACACGTTCAATTGATATCTTCAGAGTGTCTGCTATTTCATTCAATTTCAATTTATGGTCATTCAAAATCATTTTGTGGGTTTTTTAAATGTTTTCGTCGGTAACAACCTCTTTTGGGCGTCCACTGCGTTCTCGTCTTCGGTGCTCATTTCACCACGTCTAAACTTCTCCAATCCTTGATAGTTGATTTTCCTGGGGCAGTGTCCGCAAACTCGGCAATAAGCCAAATTTTTGCTTTAACTGTATTTTTTCCCTTCAAAAAGCAATATTTTATCAACACGCGAAATTCCTTTTTATCCATTTTTTTTTCACAATAACAAAAGTTGCTTCACTCAGAATGCTATAATTCACAATTTAATGATCCGACAGCTGTCAAATTTATTCACGCATCTCTTGAAGGCTAGAGCTAACTAAAAAACATATGAATTTAATTCTAGTATCGCCATCTATGTGTCAGACCGGGGATTTTTCAATTGTCGTGTTAATATCACTTATAAGTTAACCCAATGTAATTATAGGAAAAACAATCAAATTAAACATAATTTCATATTGACTCACGCTGTTTTTCTATCGAAAAATCCATAATATTTAGAACCAGCAATAACAATCCAATAAAATCCAATTCCATCTGGAGGCTTTTGTAGCATCTTCCCATGATTATTTGTAAATTCGCCTTAATTCCATTGAGTATCTGAAAGACTTTGCTATTAGACAAAATGGCCGATATTTTTGCTTTTAATGTACGTTTATTAGGGCAATGGAAAGCAGTCTGAGCTGCAGACGTTCGAAAATACAGCTAAACCGCAACTGCTCATCAACGTGGAAAAGTTTTGCTATTTTCTTTTATTTATTTTTTTGTTTCTAAACTTGGGCTTTCATCTGTTACAATTTGGGATACTATTTTTAGATACAGTTAATATATGAGCTCATAATATGGACCTTCGCCAAGAGATTAGCGAAAATTGACAAATTAATGCGATGTTTGATATTATTACATTTCCATTTTTGATATATTGCTCATCCGCACCGTTTGATACAAGTCTATTAAAATAATTAGCTAATAAAAGTAATAAAAGACACACCTTTGATGACATAAATAAAATAGATGTTCGATATTTCTATATATGCAAAGCTTTGAAAAATGAAAAATAAAATTCAAAAAAAATAAAATGCATGCTTTGATTTATTTAAAATGCATATTAAAAGTACTAACTAGCATATATTTACAATATAAAATACAAATTTTTTAAGTCGTATATTTGAACCATAATGAACAAAATATTCCTTTAATTATTCTTATTTAAAATACAAAATACAGGTGTTATTTCTGAAAAATCATAACCGGTATTCGGTAAAATTCTATAGCTTCCATTAAGTATCACTTAGCGCTTTTTAACAATAGAGAAACTTTAAATACATCGCTGCTCTTTTATACATTTTTGAACAGTGTCGATACAAATTACAGCGTCCTCTACTAGTTATTCTTCTTTTCTACATTGGCTCTTGTATCGACATAAATCATATATTTAACAGTTTCAACCCGATTTTGCGATATAGTCATTTATGAGCAATCGAGATATAAAATCCACCGAACTACATCGGTTATTTTGATCACATACTTCGGAAACTGGTGACAATACGGTACTACTTAACAGCTCAATTGAAAAGTACCTACCACAGTAAAACACTATTTTTTGGCAAAATTAGTTTTTTTTATTCAACATAATTCCCTTCAAGGGTGATAAATTGATTATAGCGACCCTCCAACTTTCGATACCATTTTTATACTACGATTTGTTCTTTGCTTCAAAATAGACCTCGAATACGGTGGATGAGGATACAATTCGAAGCCCAATTCATGGATTTTTGCCATCGTTTTCACTGACTTGTGACCCGGTGCATTGTCTTGGTTCTTTTTCTTCAAATGCGGCCGTTTTTTGGCGATTTCGTCCTTCAAACGGTCTAATCACGCTATGTAATAGTCGCTCTTGATGGTCCTTCCTTTTCCAAAGTAGTCAATGAAAATTATTCCATGTGCATCCCAAAATATAGACGCCATAACCTTGCCAGCCGACTGTTTCCCCAGTGTTTTCCCACGATTTGGAGCGGATTCATCGTGTGCAGTCCACTCGGATGATTGTCGATTGAACTTCGGAGTGAAATGATGGAGCCATATTTCATCCATCGTGATCATGATGATCATCTACAAACACTGCTCCAAATAATCAACTCGTCGTTGTTTTTGGTCAAAAGTGAGTTCGCGCGGCACTCACTTTGCACAGAGCTTTCCCATACGCAAATATTCGTGAATGATAAGATGTACACGTTCAATTAATATCTTTATAGTGTCTGCTATTTCATTCAATTTCAATTTACGATCATTCAAAATCATTTTATGGATTTTTTAAATGTTTTCGTCGGTAACAACCTCTTTTGGGGCAGTGTCCAGAAACTCGGCAACAAGCCAAGTTTGCTTCAACTGTTTTTTTTTTCTTCAAAAGCAATATCTTATCAGCAAGCGAAATTCCTTTTTATAATTTTTTTAGAGTTGCTTCACTCAAAGTGCTATAATTCACACACTAATGATCAGCTGTCAAATTGATATATTTGCATCTTTTCAGGGTTAGAGCTAACTAAAAAACATAGGGATTTAATTCTAGTAGCGCCATCTATGTATCAGGCCGGATACTTCAATTGACTAGTTATTCTGTGTGTAGGATTTGATCCTGGTAAGTGATAAGAGGAAGGTTAAGAATTTTATTGCTTGTAGTTTATTTGTTCTCGAGGTGTTCATATTTTGATTATAAATAGTAGGCAGTAATGGACAAATTATCGATCTGTGAATATTATTAAAAGAGCAATATAACACTGTTTATCTGAACAGACATATGAGGACATTCCATCCAGGTGCGAATCTATTCAATTCTTATGACTGCAATGCCAATTTTAAAAGATATTTTAATTTTAACACTATACTACACTATAGTTTGGACACTATAGCAATATAGCAACATAACAACAAGACGTGACCTGGAAGGCAGGCTAATTAGAGGGATTTGTTAATCAAGACACATGCCAAACATTAGAAAAATTATTTAAATTAATGAGTTGACTATTAATGGTAGGCAATGAGACGGTCGGAAGCCGAATGATATCATCGAGCATTTCTTGGAGGCCAAAGAAGAGATTTTGAATCTGATTGTTATCGCTGATGAAAATGGACTTCAAGCGCTGAAAGATGGTTGAACACCGCCAATCAGAATAGTATATGGGCCGCATATCTGGTGTATCTCAAAATTGGTAAATATATATGTTTAGAGTCACCTTAATGGACAGTCACAAGTTAGTATGTTGTGAAAATTGTAAAAGGAGTATATTTATGCATAGAGTTAAAGGATGCGGGTGTTCTTTGACTCCGATTCCCACGATATATTTTATCTAACTCTTATTAATGCAATGTGGAGCCACAGTCCCGATATCATTTTCATTGTCTATAACTTTGCTCGAAGCAAAGATATGTAAGTTTGGTTTCCATAAAAAGTTTATCTGGTCTTTACTTTTTTTTTCGTTATGATTCAAAAATTATATCGGCTAAATGGCGACCGCGATTCGCTATGTAACTTACGGTTCTTTTTATAGCATTTTTCATGACATCCTGCAAAATCTGATGCTGAATTTCTTCAATTTCGTGACCAATACTGTCTTTAAGATGTTGAATCGTTTAGGGCTTATTCACATAAATTTTGATTTTAAAAAACCCCATAAGAAAGTGTCTAGTGTTGTTAAATCCGGAGAGTTGGCTAAATCGTTATTTCGCGAAATTGTTCTTCGTGGAAAAACGTCATTCAATAATTTAATGGTTGAACGAGATATGTGTGCTGTGGGTCCATCTTGCTGAATCCAATTTCGAATCATATCTTGGTACCGTTCAGCAGTAACAGTAACGGTAACACCTTGGTTATTTTCAACATAAAAATAGGGACCAATGATGTTTTCAGCATGAATACCACACCATACAGTTATTTTTAGTGGATAGAATGGTGTTTCACGAATTAATTGAGGATTATGTGTTCCCAAAACCGACTGTTCTCTTTATTGACTCTCTATTTTTCTTAGTGGCCACTAAGAAAAAAATGGGCTTCATCGCCCATTATCAATTTAGACGAAAAATTTTCAATTTCACCAGACAGCCTTAGGATTGCATTACTGTACTCAACTCCTTGATCTCTCGGTAGCAATTTTTGGACTAATTGAATTTTGTACGGGAACATTTTCAAATCAGTTAACAAAATTCGTCTTAAACTGCGTGCAGCCTGCAGCATAACTGGGAGCCACGTTTGACCAAAAACAACGACGAGTTGATGATTCGGGACAATGTTTGAAGATGATCAAGCGTAATAAACCCGAGTTTTTGCGTCGATATGTGACAATGGATTACTGTAATCAACTCGTTGATCAGGATCTCTCGGTAGCAATTTTTTGACTAATTGCATTTTGTACGGGAACATTTTCAAATCAGTTTTCAAAATTCGCCTTAAACTGCGTGCAGAAATGTATAACTGGGAGCCACGTCTCCGAATTGATGTTTCTGGAGACTCTGCAATATTATCGCGTACCAGAGATTTTGAGCGTTACGAGACGTCCGTTGTCTTCCAGAACGAGGCCCGTCTGCTGTCGTACCGTACTGTTGAAAATTCGCATGTAAACGATAAATTGTCGTTTTTTGAAGTACTGGACAACTAGGATATTTTTGACGTAATTTCCACTGAGTGGCAATAATGAAACGATTATTTTCAATAAATATTGTCACTATTTCTGCTCGTTTTTGTGTCGTATATTTATCCATAATAAAATTTGGTCGTCTACATAACATGATCGTCAAAGCGAAACTGAGCTAAGCGTCACATAACCAAGATGGCGCGCAATCAAAATAGTAGCGGGACTTTTGCCCCAACTGTTATATTAAGATTGACATTTGCATATCAACACCATTAAATTACCTGAAAACACCCACAATTTTTTAGGTATGAGACAATAATAGCAAATCCATATTAAGATCCATGACAAGAAAATGCTACGAAACTCATCAATTTTTTTTATTTTTAATCATATTTGGGAAATACATACTGACGTATTAATCTAGTACTCGCCTTGTTTGTGTATTAATGCAAGTAGAACTGAACAGTAGTAATAAATTAATTTGTAAATTAAGATTGTATTAAGTATATCTAATGTAAGATGTAATTGATTAAAAAAAAATAATCAGACTAAAGGCAAAATTATAAAATGTAGTTTAGGAAATGAAAGGTCTAGTAATAATTCATCATCGGACCCTTTCAATGGACCAGAGCATTCCTTATTAAATGTACCAATGCTTGAAACAGTAAGAATGGTATTTTGTAAGAAGCAGTTTCCAATCATCATATAGTTTGTTTGTGAAATGATTTTTGTACTATTTGGTTGCTCTTTGTTTTATCAAGATGTTTAGAAAACAGACTAAAATGCAAGCATTCGAAAATATACCTGAACCCTCCTTATTAATATTTATTTTAAAAAATTCCTGAGTTATTGTTTATTTCTAACTTCTACGAAAAAATTATTACTTTGACATATAATTGTTTTACGGAATAAAGATATGGACACCAGCCAAGAGATCTACAAAAATTACTTAGAATGACACATTAATTTAAGATTTTTACATTATTAATTGTTAAATTCTGAAATATTGCTTTTTGGAATATAAAATTGCTCTTTTGGGTAAGTTTTAACAATATTCATATGTTTTCAGTTATAGGCAAAATAAATAAGCTTTGCCCACTTCGCGTTATTAAATATTTTTCATAAAATTAAAAGAACATGATAGAAAGGGTGATTACGAGAATATGTTTAAGTCCTACGTCACTTTTCTACATTTTTAATGAGCAAAATATTTTTCATATCGTCCATAGTAAACATCATTAGATATTGTTAGTAAAATTCGCTGTATTTGTAAATTAAGATTGTATTAAGTATATCTAATGTAAGATGTAATTGATAAAAAAAATTAATCAGGCTAAAGTAAAAATTATAAAATGTAGTTTAGTAAATGAAAGGTCTAGTAATAATTCATCATCGGACCCTTTCAATGGACCAGAGCATTCTTTATTAAATGTACCAATGCTTGAAACAGTAAAAACGGTATTTTGTAAGAAGCAGTTTCCAATCACTATATAGTTTGTTTATGAAGTGATTTTTGTACTATTTGGTTGCTCTTTGTTTTATCAAGCTGTTTAGAAAACACACTAAAATGCAAGCATTCGGAAATATACCTGAACCCTCCTTATTAATATTTATTTTAAAAAATTCCTGAGTTATTGTTTATATCTAACTTCTACGAAAAAATTATTACTTTGACATATAATTGCTTTACGGAATAAAGATATGGACACCGGCCAAGAGATCTACGAAAATTACTTAGAATGACACATTAATTTAAGATTTTTACATTATTAATTGTTAAATTTTGAAATATTGCTTTTTGAGATATAGAATTGCTCTTTTGGGTAAGTTTTAACAATAATCATATGTTTTCAGTTATAGGCAAAATAAATAAGCTTTGCTCACTTCGGTTTATTAAATATTTTTCATTAAATTAAAAGAACATGATGAAAGGATGATTACCAGAATATGTTTACGTCCTACGTCACTTTTCTACATTTTTAATGAATACATTTTTTTCTTATCATCCATACTAAAAATCATTAGATATTGTTAGTAAAATTCGCTGAGTGAACCTTAAAGATTAATATGTTATAATAGCTTTAAACCCATAATAGCTTTTTTTAATTTATTATTATTTTTTTTAGTTTATAACAGCTTTAGATACATTCTTAAAAGAACCCTAGTATTCTACGTATGATGTCTTATATCAGCTTCAAGGGCTATTTAGTATCAAATCAGATAACTCATTATTATGTGCTTGTATACATTTTGATCACTGATGTTTACTGGTGAAAACGAGAAGTATCAATTTATACACCCTAAACTCTTAACATTTAGCATTATTGGATCATTTAAAGTACACAGACGCTAATCATGTGACGCTCAAATTTACATTTTCGACATCCATTACCTTCGTTGTTTAATTTGAAGAAATCTCCTGCCGGAACCCATCAAACACTTTTAAAATGGCGATGTTCCGTCCTCATATCCCAACTACCTTAGTTTGAACGATTTGAAAATGGTGTTGTTGATATCAATGATATATATAAGGACCAAAAATGTCTGATGGCAGTTAATTGCAAGGGCTGTTGGACAAATACCCAGCACAACTTTCAGCCAACTTAACAGTCGCTGAATCAATTACGTCCAGGTGTTAGAGAGTGAAAATGGCTAGCATACGAATTGAAAATGTATTTCGAACCAATTCAACATCACGGTTTAATTTCTTGCAAAAAGAAGAGTTTTCTGTGATGTATGGCTGGTGATGTATATAGGAAAGTGGATTTATATCAAAACAGTGTATTCATGATCATAAAGACATTTTTGCTACAAGCTTTTTGCGAAAACAAAAACTATTAATTTACTTTAAAAAACAATTTTATTTAACAAAACGAAGAGGCGACACTAAGGATAAAAACAGGTAAAAATCATTCCGACATCTATTTTTAGACATCTCACTCATATGACAGTGCAGCCCGTAGCCACTGCAGTACTAGTCGTATAACACTACCCTTCTAAAGAAAAGACCACAGGAATGTACGTTGTCGTTATTCCCATCTGGGCACCTTGTAGTTGTTATAAAAATTATGTTTGTGTATCGCCTGCCCCAACACCCACTAATTTTAAGATCTTTGAAATTGCATTATTTTTACCCAAATTTTCTTGGTATGCCTATATGGAATAGTTTACCAAGAAACTGAGCTACTACAATTCACCTTTAGTGACCGTTCTCCCTAAACTGAAAGCTTCTGTCCAAATTCTAGTAGACTGTGTTAATTCACAACAACGTCAATCCGACTTTGGTGACCTTACGCCTTGAACTGTAATACATATGATGTGAAATGACGAACTAGAGGTGTTCTTCAAAGCTTGAATGACTCTTAAGGGCCTTCGAGTACCGTTAGTCCAACTTTTGTGAACTTATAACTTCAGTTGCAACAATTTTGCCCGAACTACACTATTTGCTAATTACACAAAGGAATGCTTCGAGTAATGGCAAAACGACTGTCAATCCAACATCAACATGTATTCTTATCTCGATAATAAATTCAATTCCGGTTTGTTGGGTGAAAACAAAAGAGAGCAGCCTTATGATCTCCCAAAATCCTACCAACTGCGCGAGTTATAAAATTTGAAAGTGTTTATAAATCAAAAACTATCAATTTGCTTTAAAAAAAACTTATTTACAACTTTATTTAAAGACAAGAAAGGGCGACTAGTTGAACAGCGATGCAAAATGACACTGAGGGTAAAACAGGTAACTTTGCGATTTACATTTTTAGATATCTCACTCGTAGAGCTACTCAAAATAATTGGTCCCTTAGACCATAGTGCAGTTAGTAGCCAGTGCAATGCTGGTCGTATAATTTGACATGTAACAGGTTAATTGAAAAGTCCCCGGCCTGACAGATGGCGATACCAGAACTAAATCCATATGTTTTTTAGTTAGCCCTAACCCTCAAAAGATTGGTATGTAAATTTGACAGCTGTCGGATCATTTGTGAATTATAGAATTTTGAGTGAAGCAACTTTTGTTATTGTGAAAAAAAAATGGATAAAAAGGAATATCGCGTGTTGATAAAATATTGCCTTTTGAAGGGAAAAAATACAGTTGAAGCAAAAACTTGCCTTGATGCCGAGTTTTCAGGCACTGCCCCAGGAAAATCAACCATCAAGGATTGGTATGCAAAGTTTAGACGTGGTGAAATGAGCACTGAAGACGGTCAATGGAGTGGATACCCAAAAGAGGTTGTTATCAACGAAAACATTAGAAAAATCCACAAAATGATTTTGAATGATCGTAATTTAAAATTGAGTGAAATAGCAGACACTCTAAAGATATTAACTGAATGTGTATATCATATCATTCACGAATATTTGGATATGAGAAAGCTCTTTGAAAAGTGGGTGCCGCGCGAGTTCACTTTTGACTAAAAACAACGACGAGTTGATGATTCTTAGCAGTATTTGAAGATGACCAAGCGTAATGAACCCAAGTTTTCGCGTCGAAATGTGACAATGGATGAAACATGGCTCCATCATTTCACTCCGAAGTCCAATCGACAGTCATCCGAGTGCACCGCTCCAAAATGTGGGAAGATGTAACAATCGGCTGGCAAGGTTATGGCATATGGGCATGGCTGAAAAGGGCAGGACAACAACGACAACGACTATTACATAGCGTTATTGGACTGTTTGAAGGACGAAATCGGCGAAATACGACCGCATTTGAAGAAAAAGAAAGTGATGCTTCACCAAGACAATGCACCAAGTCAGTGAAAACGATGCCAAAACTTCAAAATTTCCATCCATCCACCGTATTCTCCAGATCTGGCCCTCAGCGACTATTTCCTGTTCTCAGATCTCAAAAGAATGCTCGCTGAGAGGTGCGATTGCCGAAACTGAGGCCTATTTTGAAACAATAGAAAAATCAAAATAGCAATTTTGACAAATCGTACTACAAAAAGGGTATCGAAAAATTAGAGGGTCGCTATAAACAGTGTATCACCCTTGAAGGGAATTATGTTAAATAAAAAAAAGTAATTTTGCTTTGTTAATGTTTTACTATGGTAGACCGGAGACTTTTCAATTGACCTGTTATATATTTTTCCCTTCTCTATTCTGCGCCATAGTAATATGTTAACACTGTGTTGTCCATCTTCAGACGGTTTTCTTTTTATATAGCTTCAATATGTGGACGCAGCTCCCAATTCTTCACATTAATGTGTTGCTGAGACAAGGGATGTCGCATTTCTAAAGCCTCATGTGCTGTTGTCCTCCAATTCCACTTTGAAACATGTCCAACATTTTTCTATTTCTGTTGTGCTATGTCCCAATGTTTAAATGTCGTATGTCCAAATGGGTTTTATATAATATTTGTATACCATCATAATAGACTACGAAGCCTGCTGTCAAGAGTATTCATAATGATCAACTGTTCCCATTAAATGCATTTTAAAAGATAAAAGAGTATAGCAGTACATTTGGCACCTACTATTTGCTTGTAATGATTTTTAAGCCTTCTAACACATTTACATAAATTATTAACAACTTGGTTTTTTCAATAGCAGAAAAATTTCATCATTCTTTTCAGTCTTACATAAATGTGAGTATTCAAAAGCATTCAAATATTTCAGCTTTTAACATTTTTCTATACTCACCGTAAGCAATATCTTACAAATATATTTAAAGCAATCTCCTTCACTATGTTACGAATCACTTATGATACGGGTCGGGGCGGACACCACTTATCACTTTGGAAGAAAAAAACAAACTTTATTTACATGGCTGATCTTTTATACATTTTTGAATAGCCTCCATACAAATTATAGCGCCTTCAACCAGTTGGTTTTCTTCTTTTCTACATTGGCTCTTGTATCGACATAAATAATATATTTAAGACCCCATCTCAATTTAAATGTAACCAGCAACTAACCTAATTAACATTGTAAACAAAGATTACAAAAATACATTTAAATTGCCATAACAAAACTATTACATTGTACATACAAATTTGTTTTGTCTTCCAATTAATTTATTCTACGCCAGTGGGTTACCTTTATGAAATGATATGAATCCAATAAAACTTTTTCTAGTTGGTGACAACCCCAATCGACACCACTTACTCTCTCAACTCCAATATCGCCTTACATTAGTCCTTGGCTTTGGTACCTTTTGGGTTTTCAAGTATTCCTTTTCCAACTTTCCAATGGCATATTCAAATATTTTCCCTCGGTGTTGCTATCATGTTGCTTTCTTCCTTGTTGAATTCCTCGAGGGTATTAAATTATACGTTTTTGATGAATCTTTAATCCTTCTTCTATCTCTTCTATTTACATTCCAATTATACTTCTGTTATACCTCATAAAGACATTCCATGAATTCCGCTGTTTGCTCTTCATGTTACTTCGTTAATGCGCCAGTATTGAATATTATCTTTTATAAGCAAGCAATAGTCATAATGTGATCTATTTAAGAATACGATTCGAACGTCAATTTACTTTATCTTCCAGTACTGTTGAGTTGATATTTATATATTTTATACATTGTTGAACAGTCTTGATAGAAACTACAATGCCCTCTACTTGATGTTCTTCGTATTTTCTACCTTGGCTTTGACACTAAATTTGCCCAATTCTTTGACGAACTGTTTATTAGTATTGATGGAAGTATTACTTTCCTTTAATTAACATTGGCTTGACCAACAGTACAGGATCTCTCAAGGGTTACACCTCTCAACAGTGAACTGACTTCACTCTACCATCAAACAGATATCTAAAAATACACCAAAATAAAAAAAGAACAAATTTAGAATATTATCAGAACAGAATCATGAATATATCCAATAACTGTGAAATTCAAAATGTATAAATCCACAAAGATGTGAAATATTTTTTGTTGAGCTGTATTTTTGCTGTATAAAATCTAGAAACGCAATAGTAATACTTAAATGCTCACACTCAAATATGTGGAACGAGATACTTTTTAGATTTTAAATATAGTACAAAAATATTTTAAAAATTTAGCTCACGATGTTGAGAGCTAAATTGAAATAAATTAATATACTAAAAATACATCAAAATTATTTAGAAAATAAAAAAGTTTAATATAAACAAAGTATTATTCAATAATAACATAAAATCTATTTAAGTTAGAAGTATATAAATCTAAAAATATCAGCTATTATAATCGAAACTAACTAAAATTTATCATTTCATATCAGAGAATTATTACAAAAAAAAACAACTTTTCCTTAAGGCGAATCTCATAATTCTTAAATATCTCTATCTTACATTTCTCTTATAAGTCAAAACGTCAAACAATAGTGCTAATTTGAAAACTTTTATAGGAATCAAGAAAATATTTCCCACAGATAACAATATTTCGGCTATTAATACGTATAACTCTGCAAATATTTTATGATAAATATTCATAAATATTCACATTGATAAATATTCAAAAATAATTTAATGTAGAATTGTAAATAATTATATCTTAACATTTAGAAGGGTATTAATTATACCTTATATAGAAAAACTATGTTTTTATTATGCCTTTATAAAAAGCCATATATTATAGAAAACTTTATAAATTTTTCTTCCATATTGTATAATTGGTCATGTATAGCATACCACGGCGTATAATTGGTTATCTAAGTTTGGAAACTAAATTGAATTTTAAAAGATAACTGAATTTAAAGCATTAATTATTATAAATTATTCACTTTCACATTTATTATATAAATTATAAAGTTTGCTATAACCACATCGTTGGATGAATATGACACAAAATATATACTTAAAACACATTCTGAGTATATGCAATATTTTTTACTATCCAGAATAAGTGAAAAATAAATTGCTGGGAGCGTAGTTGTAATACTGCGGAAAACTGCATTCATATGTCACCACTAATATTTATTTTCCTACGATCAACAAAAATCCCGCGACGTTCATCCGACGACATAAATTTTTATTTCCGGGATAGCAGGATTATCAGTAACCCAAAGAAACCCATTACTCTTCTGACAGCGCAATTTTTAACAGGAAAAGTGATTTTGATTGTACATACGTGTCTTTTCTACCAGTATTTTATACAATACTTTACAATAATCCTAGTCAGTAAAAGATAAGTTGATTAATATTGAATATGATTGACATGGGATAAATGTAATTAACATAACATAATAACATTCAGAAAATATCTAAATAATCTCATTTTTATTTTACTTTATGCCTTCCCGATATTTTTTCTTTTACTGCATTCCTAGTATATAAGTTCTCCACCCATAGTCTTTTTCTAAATATTTTATAATCTGTCAAATAAACCTTCATTTCATATGTTCAGTATCGTTTAAAAAAAATGTTATAAAAAATATATATCTAATATAATCTTACTAAAAGCTAACGTTTTTTAACACTATGCGGTATTAACAACTAAGAAATACTCTTTCTGTATAATATTATTCTTCTGGGGTTCAGATAAATCAACTTTGTATATATCTAGGTGAATTAATCCATTAATGTTGTTATAAGAACATTTTGTATAAAAAATGTTAGTTGCATTTTTATTTATTTTTTAAAGTCTATAGTAATAACTACGGTTTAAATATTCAATGACCATTTTACGAGGTTATCGTAGAGAACATTCAGCCTGATTGTTTCTTGTTGAATTTTCAATGCTATTCTTAGCTATCGTAACAGTAAGAGGATTCCGCTGTCACTCCGACTATCAAGTTGGCTCATTTTTCAGCGATAGCCAAACATTACTTTTATTTGAATATTTCCTTTTAATTAACTCTGCTAAAGTCTAAAAGTTTGGCTATAACTTATATTATCTGTGAAAATAAACGCAATATACAATTGTAGACATATATATTTATTTAAACAATTACAATTAAGGTCATTAAGAATATATACATATAGTATCCAAAAAATATAATTATATACATAACAAAATACGTTGGATGTCAAGATTGACGATTCACTACAGATCTAAAAATCGATACCAAGATATGTTTTTTGTTTATTTTTAAATTAATATAAATGAGATTAGGCAAGTGAAAGATCAAAACAATTGAAATAATATCACTATAACTATTACAATTCACTAATAACGTTGTTCTGTTTATGCTAAAATTGTATAACATTATACGAAGCTATCAAATCAACAACATATAATAACTACAAATGTTTGAAACCTGTATTTTAATTCGAATATTTTTATATAGTATACATATAATGTTTGGCAACACGAAGACATCACATGAAAGCATCAAAAACAATCACTCCTGACGTTAATAAGTGCTACACATCAGAATTAAAGCAGACGGATTTTATATGTACTGTTTAATACTGAGAATGGAAATTATCGATACGCAATAAAAGTAACATTGGAAATTGTTCTATTTTACGCCATCAGATTTTAATGATCAAATTATTTATCTTATGGTCCCACAATTCCATTGCAGCAAGCAGGTTTTTTATCAATTTTTATCCAAAATGGCATTATTTAAACGTTTAATTGACACTCATTTAATACAATAACATTATTAATTTATTCACAGAAAATAATTGATTACTACCTGGTGTGTTTACTAGAGTGACTAAATAAGTCAGAAAGAAACTTATCATCGGAATGACTATTCTTTGAGTTTAGTTGGTAAAAATGCCCATGTTATTCATTTAAAATGCAAAATATATTTTATATTATTAATAATTATCTTACAGATAATTCAACATAATGACTAATATATGGCATAATTAATAGATTTAGTTATAAGATATTAATTTTACTAATGATCTTGAGTATGATGAGATATTTGAGATCTATAAACGAGGCCATACACCACCATTTAATCAACCTGGACAACATCGACATTGCCTAAAACAATACACCCAATATATATTAATGATTGGACTCCAAATAAATGTTTCTTTGGTCATCCTACTCGAACACTGATCAACGTTTGACAGCTACAATACACCTAGAAACTGTAGGCGACGACAGAAAAACACACCAAGTCGTGACAACTGCAAGTCCCAAGAGACCTGCAGACCTCATAGATGAAGTATCGAGCCTCCACCGAAGACTTCCAGCCCTGTCAACCGAACACTCTCCTCGAAACACAACGTTTAAGAACGGCCTGCTGGAGACGGCCAAAGTTGATTTTCTAATGAAAGGGAGGCTGAGTTCAAAACCCAGCCCGTCGACTTCCATCAGTTGTCACCAGTTGATAGTAAAGGACATTACTGTTGGTGAGCGAGTTCATTGAGTTTAGTTGGTAAAAATGGCCATGTTATTCATTTAAAATACAAAATATATTTCATATTATTAATGACTATTTTACAGATAATTCAACATAATGACTAATATATGGCATATTTAATAGATTTAGTTATAAGATATTAATTTTACTTATGATCTTGAGCATGATGAGATACTTGAGATCTATAAACGAGGCCATTCACCACCATTTAATCAACCTGGACAACATCGACATTGCCTAAAACAACATACCCAATATATATTAATGATTGGACTCCAAATAAATGTTTCTTTAGTCATCCTACTCGAACACGGATCAACGTTTGACAGCTACAATACACCTAGAAACTGTAGGCGACGACAGAAAAACACACCAAGTCGTGACAACTGCAAGTCCCAAGAGACCTGCAGCCCTTCTCATAGATGAAGTATCAAGCCTCCACCGAAGACTTCCAGCCCTGTCAACCGAACACTCTCCTCGAAACACAACGTTTAAGAACGGCCTGCTGGAGACGGCCAAAGTTGATTTTCTAATGAAAGGGAGGCTGAGTTCAAAACCCAGCCCGTCGACTTCCATCAGTTGTCACCAGTTGATAGTGAAGGACATTACTGTTGGTGAGCGAGTTCATTGAGTTTAGTTGGTAAAAATGGCCATGTTATTCAATTAAAATACAAAATATATTTCATATTATTAATGACTATTTTACAGATAATTCAACATAATGACTAATATATGGCATATTTAATAGATTTAGTTATAAGATATTAATTTTACTTATGATCTTGAGCATGATGAGATACTTGAGATCTATAAACGAGGCCATTCACCACCATTAAATCAACCTGGACAACATCGACATTGCCTAAAATAACACACCCAATATATATTAATGATTGGACTCCAAATAAATGTTTCTTTAGTCATCCTACTCGAACACTGATCAACGTTTGACAGCTACAATACACTTAGAAACTGTAGGCGACGACAGAAAAACACACCAAGTCGTGACAACTGCAAGTCCCAAGAGACCTGCAGCCCTTCTCATAGATGAAGTATCAAGCCTCCACCGAAGACTTCCAGCCCTGTCAACCGAACACTCTCCTCGAAACACAATGTTTAAGGACGGCCTGCTGGAGACGGCCAAAGTTGATTTTCTAATGAAAGGGAGGCTGAGTTCAAAACCCAGCCCGTCGACTTCCATCAGTTGTCACCAGTTGATAGTGACGGACATTACTGTTGGTGAGCAAGTTCATTGAGTTTAGTTGGTAAAAATGGCCATGTTATTCATTTAAAATACAAAATATATTTCATATTATTAATGACTATTTTACAGATAATTCAACATAATGACTAATATATGGCATATTTAATAGATTTAGTTATAAGATATTAATTTTACTTATGATCTTGAGCATGATGAGATATTTGAGATCTATAAACGAGGCCACTCACCACCATTTAACCAACCTGGACAACATCGACATTGCCTAAAACTACACACCCAATATATATATTAATAATGATTGGACTCCAAATAAATGTTTCTTTGGTCGTCCTATTCGAACATTGTTCAGCGTTTGACAAGTACAGTATGCCTAAAAACTGTAGACGAGAGAAAAACTCACGAAATCGTGACAACTGCAAGTCACAAGAGACCTGCAAACATTCTCATCGATGAAGTATCGAGCCTCCACCGAAGACTTCCTGCCCTGTCAGCCGACGAAACATGACCTCGAAACACGACGTTTAAGAACGGCCTGCTGGAGACGGCCAAAGTTGATTTTCTAATAAAAGGGAGGCTGGGTTTAAAACGACTTCCATCAGTTGTCACCAGTTGACGTGAACGACATTACTGTTGGTGAGCGAGTTGAAATATTTTTTGTTGCAAATTTTATCCAAATAAAAATAACACAAGGGTTATTCCAAGAATGTCATTATGTTAAGAAAAAATATCAGTACACAAGAAAAAAGCACGTCCAGGTAGTAATGATAAATAATTAGTGATACTACAAAAGTAATATTTCACAAGATTTATACCTCAAAGTCTGATTGTCTGTCCTTATTAATATTCGATCTTAATTCTAGAAATTATAAATTTTCTAAGATGCCATCTTTGAACAAATTTAATTCTATTTAAGTCTTAGTTCCAGTCTGTGATATAGTACTTTTATAGTTACAGTTTATAATAACACATCCATTTCTTTAGCCTCAGTGTCACTTCCGTCAGATTGTTCGGTAATAATGATAACTGGCATGTTAAGCGTAATCTTTTTAGGTTCAGTTTGTATTTGAGCGGCTGTAACTTTAGCGGACAGATCTTTAAATATGGGAATCTCCTCAAATTCAACAGTGCAGTTCAAGAATTGAATTAATTTACCAAAGTCATCCATTAGGTCAAATTTTAAACATTTTCCTAAATACGAGGGAATTTCTTTAGTCGAATACGGAAAAGATACCACTATTATTTCAACATTCGAAATAGATTTACTTGATTCAGTTACTAACAGTTTATGGGTACTTGGATCGGGTTCAAACATATGGGTTCCGCAAATGTAGATTATATGCGACGCTTCGTTGGCTTTAGTAACTATTTGCAAGTTTCCAATAATTTTTAACGTTCTTTCCAGAGTTTTGACGATTGTGTAATGCTTTTCTGGCGTTTGATTATAGACGATAAAAAGTCGATCTTTTGCTTTATCGTGTTCATCTGGAATAAGACAGAAATATATATTTCTATATGGTATAAAAAAACAAACAACATAAAATACACCTGTATAAAATCATTTATAGGATAACCTGTTTTTTTTAATCATAATAGACATATATTATAAGGGCGTTAAATACGGATTTTCCATCAAGGCATATCTCGATTTGAAACAGGAGCAACAGATTAAAATTGGTTTGGGCAACATCTGTTTAACCCGTTGTTTATGATTCAGTAACTGATTCCAAATCAATCAAGTACATTTTCTAATAAATAGCTATGTTAACAGATTAACCAACATGTGGTTACACCAACAGGTAGCTGTATATTTACAAAAACTAACGGTTTACTTATTATGGTTGTTTTGCATGAACAATTTGATTTAACTCACTAGACTTTTTCTTGTGGAATGTTCTAGAGAGAAATCCTAGATTGATTGATGTCATATTTTATGCATAATCGTCCCATAGGCATATCAAATCAAAAACAATGTCGTTCATACCTCATACAGAGTTTCATTCATTCAAAATCAACCGACCCTTATTGAAAGGTCCTAAATATTCTAGTTTATTGTTTTCATGTAATTTTGTTTGCTGTACAATTTTGCTAATTCTAAAATTGTCCAATTTTAATCCTATTACATGTTTAACAACAAACAATTTAAACATGTAGTAATCATTTTAATCAGATAAAGGAGGATGCTTAGCATATACAGCCCATATATAATTATGCAAATAAGTTACCTAATGTAAAATCAACAGAAATAAACATGGGAACTCAATAAGGTTTCACACTTCAAAACAACTAGATAAAAAAGGGAACATTTATTGGTATTAGATAAATATAGTTAAATTTTGAGGTTTAATTTTATGAACATTAAAAACTGAAAAACAATGTTTTATTGAACAAAATTATAAATTGCAGATATTATAAATGTATGATTTTAAAATGAATATAATATTGCAAAACATAACATAGCTTAATATTATTTATGAATAGTTTTAGACCAATCTGACATTAATTTGAGGTAACTTACCTTGTGTTTGGGTCCTTCTGGTCCACATATGAAAAATAAACAAAATAAATGGAATCATAAAACTAGCCCCCACAATACCTATAACAAGAGGTGGATATTTTCTCCCTAAAATAAGAATTATTTGTATTACTCTGTGTAGTCTAGTGACTAGTCATCTTACTAATATATATTTTAGGTGATACAGTCTTTTTACAACTATCTTCAGGACATTCTTCATTGATGGCACTAACTTTAAAATAATAATAGCCCTCTTCGTTGTATGTGATATATTGAAATGTATTTACTCCTGGTTGAATCAGTCTAACATCCAATAGAACATCAAATCCAGCTTTATTTTTAAATACTTCTACTTTGTAATATTGAATGTTATAAATTGTCGGTAAAGGTTGAAGTTTCAAAGTTAATTCATGATTACTAGATACATCAATGCTATAAAATATAGCTCTTTTGGATAGAGCAAGGGAATTATCTAAGAAACAATTTATAAATAAGTATAAATAGTGTAAATATAATACTTTTGGGACATACCTAAATCATCTGGTAATGGGGATGTGAAGATTATCTTTCTGTATAAAATATCAGTGTTCAATTGGGCTCTAAATTCAATCTCATAAGGTACTGATAAATTACCATTAGCCAAGCTGAAACATTCATCTGATGCTTTTATACCTTCAATTAATTCATTGTTTTCAATTGTATAAGATTTACAAAATGTAGACTGTATGTGGCCTAACTTAGACAATTTTAAAAAAGCCTCTGAAAATAAAACATGATTTTATGTAAAATGTCCTATTTAAAGCAAATATCAAAAATAATATTTGTGGTGGTATAATTGATTTCATAAATGAAATTTAAGTAAAATTATCTAAATATTATTTATCTTAATAAATTAATCCTTATATAATTTAGATATACATGCAAGAAGATTATCTTTTATAATTTTAATCCTAACGTTATAACTTTAAATATTCAAGATAAAATGTTTGCTTCAATATGGCAATTCGGAACTTCAAAAACAAAAAAACTTAACAAAATGTAGTTTGGATAATCACCCCCTAAAATATTTTACAACTATGACTTACTGCTCCATTTTACATCAGAAAATGTAATATTCAAAACATTGTGTGCTTGTTGGTTTGTTAAATGCAAATCAAGCAATCCTATGGGTGCATTAAGCTTTTCATTTCCATCAAAGGTTAACTGCAGACATTCCTTTGGTGAATAGTTTTTAACTCTGATTGTGTTCAATGGCATTAAATATATCTAAAAATGATATTAATATAGTCGTAAATACATAAAACAGATATGGTTTATTGGAAATAATAAATTCATAATACACGTGAATTTTTTTATAGATTAAAACATTAGTAATGTTAATATGGCATAAATATGAATTAATAACTTACACGATTATCACAAATATCTTCACTGTTCACTTGATATAAAGTAAATATTAGAAAGAAAATAACAGTTCGTAAAATACACATTATTACAAAGTTGATGTATTTTGTTATATTAAGCACAAAATTACAATACTTGTCAAACCGATACCATATAAATAATTTCCTTCAGAAAAATATTTTATTTAACACTGTCACATCAAACGATTACTCTAGAGGCATAATATATAGCTTTTTATCACAATCACCGAATAACATTTCAGACGTATAAAACGTAAACATCAAAACCATATGAAAGATGTAAACAGAATTGGAACCGGTTAGTATCAGATAGTTTATCGCCAAGTTATCCTTGTCTAACACGCTGAAAGAAGGGAGTAAGTAAAAGAAGAAGTAGGTCACACTTTTTTCAGTCGTTCTGATTTGTCTAGTTGGGTAAAGATGGTGCTGTAGGCGAATATTTATAATTATGTATGGTTTTTAATAACTATTAATTCTTACTTTTAACATCTTTTGTTGAAATATTGAAGTGATTTTTGAAAGTTAAATATGTATCTAACATATACGTTTATGTGTTTAAAACTGAATCTATTTAAACAAAATGCAAATATTATTGTTTGATATATATCTGTTTTTTGATATTGGTGTGGATTTCTTTAAACATATTAAATCTAATATATAATTATAATGCAAATAAAAACTGCCTGGTGGTATTAAAACCATATCAGTAAAATATTAATTCCAAAGTTTAGATGGGATATTAATTATTTCAATAAGACAAAGCAATAATTTTTATTATTTTACAGCTAAGCTACTTTTTAAGTATAATGTTTGATTTCGCTTGTTCTAAGAACTATATAAAATTTATTATATCTAAACATTCTAAACACGTTTAAATTGCTATATGCTAAAAAATTAGTTGTACTGTTAATATTTTAATTTGGTTATTTTATATGTAAATTAATTATAATTACTATTTTTGACTCATACTTCTTGTATTATTTAATAAACAAGTGTATACTTGTTGTATCGGTTGCATATTTTCCTATATATATATATATATATATATATATACGACCTCCAGATGGGGTTAAATCGGCCATCAAGTAATTTGATTGGTCAATTTAAATTTTCATTATAGGCACCTGTAAGGAAAACATTTTGCTGTGATGACATTTCATCGGCTCTTTGAAAATGCCCCGACGTCACGTTTAATTGGTCAATAAAATTTAAATAAAAAGTAATTTAATTTCTGAAATAAATTTATTAAGTAAAATAGCATGAATGAAACAAATATAATTTATAAGAGTGCAAATTATGTATAAAAATAAAATCTATAAAATATAAATATTATCATAAACAAAGAACTTTGTAACAAATCACAATTATCTCTTCGGTTTTTCCCTTTTTCATATTTGTTTAGGCCAATCAACTTAACAGGATCTATTAGAGTTCTGGATTTCTGTTTTCTTATTCTGAAAGCAAACTTTGAGTCTTTCTCTATAAATCATCCTTAATTTGTTTTTTCAAAAGTTTTACTAAATAGCCTAATATGTACATTATGGTACAACGTAAAGCTTTGTTTGCTCTTATAGGAACATCTGGAACTGAAGTTATAGAGTCAAGTAATTAATGCAGCAAGGGGCTACTGGCTGAATTAACACAACCGTTGCCATTACCTTCTGGAGTTTGTTAGACTGGTTATGGGCCTGACCTATTTACAGGCACTACAAATATAGTTAGACAGTTTAAAAATTAATGACAACAATTATGAACAGAATTCTCAATTTACTTATTTAATTATTTGATTCCTTCAATTTACCTCCTATATTATTTTTATTTTGATCCTCTTCCATTTGCACACACTCGGGGCTCGTGGTATTATTTTCACCATCACTAAATTGTTTGTAAATACTTAATGGAAAGTTTAAACGTGTTACAAAAATGTCTATGACACCCGCGGTAATGATCATAAATCTGTTTCATGCTTAAGCCAACCTGTTTAGGATTTTTAATATTTTCTACGATATTATTTTAATATTTTTAACGGAAAACAAGGATGCATTTTCTCACTAACATATCTGTGCAGCTTGTCAGACAACACTTCCCAGAACGAGAATGCTTTTCAACTACCGACTTGTATATACTAATAAAATAAAATAATAATTTAATCAATAATCGTTATAAAAAGTTGACCACACTGTTCTCTGTATAAAGCACATTGAAAATTGCATACAATATAAATAAACAAACCATAGAACGAAGTGAAGCAATCAGATCCCGTCGCGGCTTTTAGTATAGCGAATAAAACAAGTAATATGTTAAAATTAGCGATATCTACATGTTGGACGTCGCGAAACATTTCTCCAAAATTTCCTATAAAGTTAAATCTCTATTTCTCTATGACTGTCGCCAATGAAAAATACGAATTCACACCCAACGAACGAACCCAACTTCTAACAACAATTGCAATATGTACGTTTCATCGAAGGATAACGAATATTCGGTATCTAACGCCGAATCTCATTCGTTATTTCCGAAAAATAAAATAGTTTTAGAGTAAAATGGAAAATTTAGTTTTAAAGCCTTAATATAAAGTTTAATTTCATGCAGCCTGTAGGATTTCGGAGAGATCATAAGGGTGTTTTCAACGCGTATATTTATATTCATTCAATCCTATCAACTCCATAATCAATTAAGAAAAGGAGTATATTACCAAGAAAAAAAGACAGTTTGGATTAGCAATCATTATTACAGTTACTGGAATATTCCTTATCATAGTTTAGTGGACTTGGGCTAAAAGTAATGTATAATGAAACTGAAAGGTCATTAAAAGTGTATTGAAGTGTTCAAATACCAGTAGCCATAAATTATTTGAATTGGAAAGTGTTCATGCTCTTTTGTGCGTGGATTTATCATTGCAGTTTAGGGTGAAAAGTCCCCAACAGGATACTGAATTTGCTGTGAGCTAATAACAGGTGAATTGAAAAGTCCCCGGCCTACCATAGTAAAACACATTTTTTTGTCAAAATTATTGTTTTTATTCAACATAATTCCCTTCAAGGGTGATACACTGATTATAGCGACCCTCCAACTCTTTGATACCATTTTTGTAATACGATTTGTCCTTTGCTTCAAAATAGGCCTCAGTTTCCTAGATCACCTCTTCATTCGACAAAAAATTCTTTCCAGCGAGCCTTCTTCTGAGATCTGAGAATAGGAAATAGTCGCTGGGGGCCAGATCTGGAGAATACAGTGGATGAGGAAGCAATTTGAAGCCCAATTCATGGATTTTTGACACGGTGCATTGTCTTGGTGAAAGAGTACATTCTTTTTATTCAAATGCGGCCATTTCTTGGCCATTTCGTCCTTCAAACGGTGCAATAACGCTATGTAGTTGTCGCTGTTGATGGTCCTTCCTTTTTCAAGATAGTCAATGATAATTATACCATCCGCATCTCAAAATACAGTCGCCATAACCTTTCCAGCCAACTGTTGCGTTTTCCCGCGCTTTGGAGTGGGTTCATCGTGTGCAGTCCACTCGGGTGACTGTCGATTGAGCTTCTGAGTGAAATGCTGGAGCCATGTTTCATCCATTGTCACATATCGACGCAAAAACTCGGTTTTATTACCGTTGATCATCTTCACACACTGCTCCGAATCATCAACTCTTTGTTTTTGGTCAAAAGTGAACTCGCGCGGCACCCACCTTGCACAGAGCTTTATTATACCTAAATATTCGTGAATGATATGATATTCATGTTCAGCTGATATTTTTGGAGTGTATGCTATTTCATTCAATTTTAATTTACGGTCACTCAAAATTATTTTGTAGATTTTTTAAATGTTTTCCTCGATAACAACCTCTTTTGGGCGTCCACTGCGTTCGCCATCTTCGATGCTTATTTCACCACGTCTAAAGTTAGCATACGATCAATCCTTGATGGGTGATTTTCCTGGGACATTACCCAGAAACTCGACATCAAGCCAAGTTTTTGCTTCAACTGTATTTTTTCCCTTCAAAAAGCAATATTTTATCAACACGCGAAATTCTTTTTTATCCATTTTTTTCACAATAACAAAAGTTACTTCACTCAAAATGCTATAATTCAAAAACTTATGATCCGACAGCTGTCAAATTTATACATGGTTCAGGCCGGAAACTTTTTAATTGACCTGTTTTATTCTACTGGAATTTATAAATAAGCTTGCAGTTCAGAGTGTACGAAAAAGACAAATTGCAGTAGTTCACTTGTTCAGCAGTATATAATTGAAGATTGAGGCATACACATTTAACAAGCCATTCTATGCATGAAGCACTATGGAAATGTAGGTAAAAATAGTTCGCTTTGTGGTCAAGGCGGCAGGATCGTCCTCCTGCTGTTGCGATAGTCACGGATTGAATCCTGCTGGGACATGATCGCAAATGTATAGTATATCCAATAGCCGCATAAACTCTGAGTTTTATTTTATTTTGGCTCTGATATAATAACAAAATTCTACTCTAAATAAAATAATGAAACAAAAATGTTATCAAATGTAAATTATTTTTATATTATAATATACTTAACGCATATATTGTTGAATAATTTGAACTACAGTTAATTATACATCCACAATAGTTTATATGTTAGAGTTGTTTTATTATATTTACATTGAGCTCTTTAGAGGTAGATTTCTAGCCGCGTTATTTTAGGTAGTGGTGTCCCCTGTAGGCCTAATCCACCTATTAACAATTGCATATCTAATGTATTTTACTTTCATTAGAGATCATATTTACCTTTTTACGTCATTTTGATATTACTATATATTTTTGTTCCTTCTGTTACTACTAGTATACACCATTCTGGATAAAATTAATCACTCAATTTACCCTCATGCAACTCCTTAACTACAAAACAGTATTCAACCTCTCCTCACACATTCTAACGTAATGCTCATGTATAATTCTGAACAATTACACACATATCTATGAACATAAATCATTCAAACTCTACAATACAACTTTCTACATTTATCGTATATTAATTATATACTCAACTTTAGTTGTTTCCACTCTCATCAATTTGTCTTGAAAATTTCAAGCATTTAAGCATTCAAGGCAGTATTGAATAATAAAAGCGCATTCAAAAAGTTTAATTCATAATAGATAAGCAGTTAATTTCCAATTTATCTAACATTTGTTCACGACATATTTTTTAAATTACTTTCAATGTAACTGATCGAGTTCATCCAATCCGAAGGTGTTACGAACCATTCTTGTTTCCAGCATGAAGTACAATATATCTACAATGAATTATCAATAAATGTTATGACTAATAAAATCTAATCAATTGTTATTCGAACGTTTACCTTTTATAGTAATATCCGGAAGATCCATTAAACCTCTTCGGTACTTTTCAGAGTAACGGTTTCCTTTGAAATAATTGTATTAAATTATGTTTGTATTGAAAAACTACTCACTGCTTTTATACATTTAATATATTTAATCTCTGATAGTGTTAACATAAAGCTGATCTTGTTTTGTCCGCTCGTATGAGGACCGTTTCTTTTCGATTAATCCAAAATTATATTTTTAATTTTTTGAGATATTTTAATGACCGTGCCCATACAAATATTCAGTGCAGCTGCAACATGAGAAATACTTCCCATAAAAACTGTTGCAACTGAAATTTAATAGTAAAAATGTTTACCTCTACATTTTGCAAGAGGAGAGCTCCATTATTCGATGTAACTGAGTAGAGGCGCAATCTGTTCTGTCTCGTTTCGGAAATTTGAATCAGAATAATAGTAAGCAGTGATATGAAATCTATCAAAACAAGCGAAGCGTTAAAAAACGTTTGCCCATTTATAACCTGTACTTGTTATAACTAATATTTTGAATAATTTTGCAGATATTTGATAACCTAACAACTTTTGCAGGTCAGTTTAGTCACACGTTCATACTTATCAGACAGCTTTGTATCTGGAAAAAAGTGAGAAGGAAAATATATTTTTTGATTGTAAAGCGAATTTACAAATTGCGGCAGGCAATACATTAAACATCTTGATGACGTATGTTCACTGCTTCTTTGGATAGATTAAATATTTGTGGTTGTCGTTAAAGTAATAGTACAAAATCTGACAGGGAAAATGATCTTATTCGTGCTTGTTATCAGGCAGGGTAAGACTGTATCTCTTCTGCGATGATCTCTCAGTTGGTCATTCGCTAGTAAGTGCCGGTTAATATCAAGGACCTTGTTTCAGAACCCATGTTAAACATTGGTTCCAGGTCGGATAAGTCGTTATCGGTGTAAAGGAAATTCTAAAATATAACAGAAAAAGTTCATTAATAATCTACAAAATTCTTTTCAAAAATATATGGATCCTTAAACAAATATTTTTCAAAGATTATAATAGAATACTTCTCTAAAAGCCCATATTTCTTTAAAAAAGTACATTTATATTAGTTTAGTTACATGAATTTTTAACGCTCAGAAGTCATTTGACGATAATAGAAATGTTGGTCCTCACATTATCTTCAGAGAAATAATGTTAAAGGTTGTTGACATTTAATTTAACAAGAGTTTTTAAGACTGAAAAATTTTGATATAAATGCAAATCTGTACACTGGAAAACATTGATCGCATGCAAAATTTATCACGACTTTATGGTGAATGAAAAATAATTTCTCATTTAAACATTTTAAGGAGTTTATTAAATAAAAATATTACTGACTAAAATTTGATACGTTGATTCACAAAGGTTTTGGTGAATTACGTCAGTTTCGGTACAGTAACTCTAATTATGAATTAATAGTTTAACTGTGTGGTAAAGTTACTATATATGTTATATTGCGGGACTGATATAGTCCTGGTTGGTCTAAAACAAGAATGCGTTTTCATGTTAAACTAAAAGTATAGTAATAATAATAAAATAGTTTGAAAGTAAATTAAGTCTTTGTAGGTTTAAGGGGTTAGATAGGTGTCAAAGACTAAAAAAGCTTATTTTTACTTTTTTACTATATATTTTACTGTTCTTTGATATATAAAATTAAATTTTGATTTCAAACAATTTTGTACGTATATATACATATTACATACAGTCTATCCAAAGTTATTTTGTACAAACATCATCTAAATTTATAACGTCAAAGTCTGAATTTTAGTTCAGTTTGGCTTTGACATACAACAAAATTCTAATCTAAATAAAATAATTAAATAAGAATACTGTTATCAAATATAATTTTTTTAATATAAGAGTAAATCTAATGCACATATTTTCGAAGCATTTAAAACTACAACTAAGTACACAGTTAAAATACTTTGCAGGTTAAGGTTGTGTTTGATTATATTTACATTGAACTCTTTTACATACCACCTATGAGTTAGAGTTCTAGGCGCGTTTGTAGTTATATCACCTGGAGGCCTGATCCACCTAATTAACATTTGTATATCCAAGATATATATTTGATTTTCATCAGAAATCATATTTTGTGTTTCCTTGTAAAGACATTTTGATAATACTGTATTTCTCTTTCGTTTGTTCTGCATTTATATGTTGTATTTATATGATGTATTTATATAATGCATTTGCCATATGTGTAAAACAATTAGTATTCTGTCTCTCCTGACAAATTTTAACCAAATGCTCATGTATATTCTCAATAAATACACATATATCTGGGTACATAATTTTTTTACACTCTACAGTAAGATTTCCCACAGTTATCATATATTAATTATATACTGACTTTTACTTGCTTCCATACTCATTGCCCTATCTTAGAATTTGGCAGCATTGAATCATATCACATTCAGAAAGTTTCATTCAAGTTGATAACTAAGATTAATTATATTAAGATTAATTTCCAATCTATCTAACATTTATTCACAATTCCATCATTTTGTCAATTTTTTCTTTCAATGTGTATGTTCCAGTTCACCCAAACCGAAAGTATTAATTAATAAATGTTATGACTAATAAAACCTAATTAATTGTTATTCCAACGATTATCTTTGTTCGTGAACTTTTGTTGTCATAACACTATTTTTATTATCATCTTGCCATGAGTGACCATTGGGTATATTGGTCCCATTTTTAAATATCCCTCTCACATCTATATACATAAATTGAAATAATAAGTCTTCCTGCATTTTATGATATGGCTTCAAAAATTGTATTCATTTAAAAGCAGTATCCAGAAGCTCCATTGGACTTCTTCTATACTTTTTACATTAATAGTTTTCTTTGAAATAATTGTATTAAATTATGTTTCTTTTGAAAAACTACTTAAGAGGTAGAAGTGTTGAAAGACCAAGTTGAAAGACCGGTTGAAAACACGATTGAAGGTCTAAGTTGAAATAATATCCATAATTTTTTAAATCTTACATAGAATCATCGATGTTAGTACCATAAAGTAGCGAATCTGCTGCAGTGGTAATATCCAGAGCATCTTTGTATCCAGAGTTTGTGGCAAATTCTTGCTTCATAGGTCTCAGCCTAAGATTTTCTTAGATTCGGCAATTTATGCTATTTATGGCTATTCGGTCAATTTTAAGCAGCAACAAATGCAATAATCTAGAATATTTTAAACGGCACATTTTTGGAGACATTCTCCAAATTAGCTCATTCAAACTTTCATTATTATTCTGCTTCAAGCCTCCAAAGAAACGCTCTCAAAGCCTTCCTTTGCTTGGCAGACAAACAGTTTCACAGCAGCTATTCTAAAATATACCTGCGAGGCATCAAACTCTGACATGGTCTTATGAGCGGAACTTCTGAAGGAACTATCTCTGAGAATTTTAGTCTAATTGATTTTAAAAATATCGATTTTGGACATTTTTGGACAAGACACGTCATAGATGACGTTGGATATACTGCCAAATACTGCCTGTAAAAGTGTGAAAAGTGTTCCAGTGGCAGACTTAGATTGTGTGCCTACTTGGGGAATTTTACGTTTGGACCAGCACTCATAAAATATTCCACTGGTTCAGGACTAAAGTCATATTATTAAGTTAAGTTATTTAATGTTAAACTATTTTAATTATTATATATTTTGCAAATTCTTTTGAAATGTGTGAAAAACAATGTGTGTACAAGTGTCTTAAGTGTATCGCATTTCCTACTATAAGCAAAATGTAATTGCTTTAGAAATGCAATGGATGATGCTACAATAAAATATAGTTCAAACGAAACGCATCATAAGATGTTAAAGTCGCTGTAATGATTGAGTTATTTTATCATCTAATTTTAGCTGATAGGGTGAAATATAGTGTGAAAGCAGTTAAAAAAGGCCTTCCTTCAAATAATTCTGTCATCGAGAAAACAATGTCAAATAATTTACAAGTAGACGAAGATACGGTCAGGTTTAAAATCATTTGTCTTATGTCGACATAGAAATTCACTTTCTAAATTCAAGTGCATGTACAAGTATAATAATAAATTAATAAATTTATAATAAATTAATACATCCAGTTTATTATATTGTCAACACACATTTGCAAAATCACGTTAATCACAAGTGAAATGATGTGACACAATGTCTTTCAAAAATTGCGCCACAAACATCACCAGTGATTCAATAAACGTATTATATTAGCGGACAAAACCACGATGTCAGTACCATTAATCACATAAATCAAATGCTGGCATAGATTTTAATAATTTTGGACTTTAGAAAGCCATTTATTGACACCAATTGTTGGTATACGTTAGAATAGTTTGCAATATATCCTATAAATATATCTCCAAAGTGTCTTTCTGACAAAATGACGATACTGAGCATTAAGAACTATGTTGGATGCATTTCACACTTATTCAGTATTCCGAAACCGTGAACCATCCAAGATAAATATGGTGAGTACGCTGAGTGTGGCAGAACTTCCCTTTCGAGCTACAATAATATATCTTTTGACAGTTTAACTCTATTCACTAATGCTGGCCATTTTGTGAACGATACGTCATTCAATTTATTCAATAAAGTCGATAAATATGTGTAGCAACATTTTCATTCGATTTTAGTTTCTCGTAATACACTATATCCTGTAGATCCTACCAGATGTATAGTAATATTTTATGGTTATGAATATTCTGTTTTGAACTCGATGTGGATAGCTATCCTGTACTAAACAATACATTTTTCCCTTTGAGATTATCGTAGTAGATCGACTTTTCAACGCCAGTAACAATAACCTAAAAATTATTCCTTTTTTGAAAACAGAGTTTGAAATAGATTTACGTCCAATAAGTCTTGTAATTCAATGCCTTTGCACTATTTTGGTCACCCAAACTATTCTTTGTTATAGATATCAAAATCTCTACTAGTAAATGAAGCTAAAACCGATAGTTGGAATATGACGGGCAGTATTATCATAACTTTCTAGTATTTGAGGGAACCAAAAAAGAAAAGTAATTGAAAGTACAATTTTGAGCGTTCCGTGCATCTGTATAGCTGTATAACTCAATTATACTAAATGTAAACTGATTAAAATACATACAATTGCCTAATATACCGTCACACGAAAAGAAAACCATAGATGCTGTAATGATTTAAGACGAAGTGGTAATAGATAAGTAGAGAATATTGAATTAGCAATATTTTCTCTAGTATTAGGGTGGTTTTCAACTGTGTGGTATTGGTAGGCAAACGCTTCCAGATTTATAGCGAAATATATTTTAAATAATATTATCCAGGATACAATTAAAAGGAAAGTTAAAGAGAAGATTACTGTTGCCGTACAAATTCCAATGGCTTTATCACACCATAGACAAAGTTCAGAAACAGTCACTGTCTGCGAAGTATTTTTGAAAAATATATTCTTCTCACATGGTGGCTTTCTCACGTATTGGGAACCGTTGGCTTTTTTGTCTACTCATTGACAGGATAATTAAAAATAGTGTATATTAAAAAAATACAATAATTAACACATGGGTTGAAAAATCCGGTGTGATAAAACATTTAAATACCTCTTTTGTACAACGATTTATCTTTTGCCTCAAAACAGGCACGTAACCAGTTGCTGTCCACTCAGATGACGATCGTTTTGATTCCGTATTGAAGTGATGGACCCATGTTTCATCCATTGTCACAAATCGATGGAATAAATTTCGGTTTGTTACATTTAAACATGGCCAAACACTGCTTAGAATCATCAACACGTTCTTGTTTCTGGTCAACAATGAGCAAACGCCGCACCTACTTTGAACATAGCTTTCTCATTGCCAAATACCTATGCCATATATAAATAACACGTTCTTTTGATACCTTTACGATTCTATTTAACTCACGAAACTTCACTTTTCGGTCATTCAAAACTATTTTGTGAATTTTTTGATGTATTCCGGTGTTATCACCTCATTTGGACATTCACTGCGCTCTGCATCATCGGTGTCTCTATGACCATATTTGAAGTTAGCAAACTAACGTTTTATTGTTTTTTCTGATGGATCGGAGTTCTTATAGCACTTTTCAAGCCATTGCTTCGATTGAGCGGTATTTATTTCCATCAAGAAGCACTGTAAAATTAAAACGGGAAATAGTTTTGAATACATTGTTTTGAAAATTACAAATGTAGTGTCACTCTTAACAGAATTACTCACAAACTCATGAGTAGGATATCATGAAATAGATTTCTTTCGGAGGTTCGTACTAACTGAAAAAGCAGTGAATGCCATAAAACCAGCGCGATCTATGTGTTAGGCCAGGGATTTTTCAGCCCCTATGATAGATTGTACAATAGAACACTCTTAAATGAGAGTCGCAAGAGTGATAGTGCATCTAAAGAAAATTCGCTTGGAATATTTAACAATTCTTTAACTCTTATTGTCTGACACGCCTTTATGGTCATATACGTATAAAACGCCCAATTCTATAAAATACGTCACTAATTATGTTTCGCTACAACATAAATCATATTAGTTCTGATGTATGCAAACGTTCGTTGAAAGTATCAATATCAAATCGAGAACTAATCATTATAAGCTTTGTATTTCCCAATCAGATAAAATTAATGATTAGAAAAAAATAATGGTCAATGATACGGACATGTTCCATTGTCGAAACGCAGAAAACGTATTCTGTTTGTCGAATATGTTGTCAACGGTTTTGATATGTGATCTAGGTTGGAAGTGTAAAAAACATGTCGATTACACTTCCTAGACTATTTCGATCAATCCGTTAGGCTCGTATGAGGCCAGCTCTAATTGGCGGTTATCAAGAGCCACTATCAGTAAATTAAAACATTTTTTTGAATGTGAAGTTTTCAGAAATTTCTGCGGCCCGAAATGTAACAGGATACAACGAACTAATGGTTGGCCTGAAGTCAATGTCACATATCGATATGTTGTAATGAATATGTACATGATCAAAAAACAATGAAAATTTTTAAACTAACATTAACAACCTTCGGCCTATTACTTAAGCGTTGAAATATAATGGCTATGTAGAAAATCACTATTGTGACATATTATGGAATACACGCGAAATCTTATATTTGTTTTCAATTAATAATATTATTTTGTCTATATTTTATGGAACTTTTCGTAGCCGTAAGTATTGTCACATTGAAGAAAACCCTGGTAATGAATGGTAGCTTACCTTACTAGAATTTGTTGAATATTTTTTGCGTACAATTAAAAATAAAATTATTTTATTATGAGTATAATAAATATGCAGCATGAAGCATCAACATACTCTCCTTCGAATGGGATACATTCAGTTTAATGCTTCCTTGTATATGTATACTTGATCACTGGGGACCGGATCTGGACTGTTATACACGAGTGGTTTTGCCCTTCTTAAAGTGGTCAATGAATATTAATTATAGTAAAATAATATGAACGCCATGCAATATAGTACATACAGTTTTATTAGCAAACTTCTTTCGTGTTAATAATGCGACGTATGTTTTGCTCAGTTTACATGTCAATTCTTGTAGGTTATATTTAAGTGTATTACGCGCTTTGTTCTGCGATTGTTAAAACAGGTAATCAGTCACTTCATCAGCTGAATTGTTCAATGTCTCACGAGCGACAATAACCATTACCATGGACAGCATACACAAAACTAATCATCATAAAAATATCATCGTTAATTGATAGGGACTGACGAATATTGGAACAATGTGGTAATGTCCGATGAATGATTGCATTGTTTGCTACAAACGGCTGAGAGTATGGTGAACTACAAAAGAAGCCTACGATCCGAATTGCCAGCTTCCTGTAATCAAGCATGGGGAAGATTTCGTTATGTTTTAGGCGTCAGTATTAATTTCAGTTTTTCTTAGTTTTATACAGCTTTTAAAGGCTTCTGCTGTACATAAATATTATTTATTTTAATTAAATCGGTCCAAACATCGATGCTTCTTATCCATTATTGTAAAAATATTGAAAATTATTTCACCTAAAGTCATTTGTAACACTGGAACAGGATACTGGAACTGGGATACTGGAACAAAAAAGCTGTGTCTATGTATTTTGATATGCTGAATACGAAAATAATATGGAAACAATTTCAGGACGTAAGATTGAGATTAAAATGTATCTAAGATCTTATACTATGCGACACACACGCGTATTTTTACGTGGTGCATCTATTTGATTTCGAGATCATCGTGCGGTTCTTCGTTGGTTACGTAACGATAAACATTGGTAATTACTCCTAGCACTTTGTGTTGGATACGTTCAACTACTAGTTGGTTGAATGTCTTCCTGTAACCTCCTATTTACACCCCATAAGTCCAAATTGGCATTATGATTGACTGATAAATCAATATTTCCGATTTTAAGCCAAGTTGAGAGTATTTTAAATTAACCAGTACAGTTGTTTGACTTTGCGTTTATTCTGTTCTGCTTTTTGTCTAACATGATGTGTTCAGTTTAACCTACCATCGATATACATTGCGGTTTAGCAAACTTGCTATTTTCTGATCTGCCCTTCTAGCGGACTTCCCATCTCCATCAAATGCTTATTTTACAAGATGTTAATTCGGTCCGTACTCCTTCAAGCTTGTTACACCCAACCTGGTCAAATGGCTTCAAGTTTTCCAAAATAAGCTCCTCAGGAGAATATTAAACGCTCCATGGTTTGTCAGAAATAATCAAATTCATAGGGAAACGGACACTCCAGAAATCAAGCACTTCATATCTCAATAATTCCACAAACAACAACTCAGCTCAAGTTCTTCTCAAAACGCGCTTGTTCGCGAGCTGGTCGAGATGCTGGGAGCTTAGCACCTCGTCACCGCCAAGCTCCCCCCCTTTTCCAGGCTGAAACGGCCTCATCCGTCGCTACAGGCATAACTTTTGCCCCCATACAACAGTATCCAGTTGTGTGTTAACTCAGGTTCGCGAATCAATAGAATCGCCGGGCCCTCGTGCCCAATAAGGGCTGCCCGATCAGCGGGTTTCATATCCCCAAATTTAATGCAGTAGCAGTAGCGATCCACAGGGGTCAACTGTGAGGCGGTTTCGGTTTAGTGTATTGGTAAGCCCAGAGGCAGTCCCACATAACCCGGTCCAACTTGTCACTCCAGGGCAAGTCTCCGCGACCAGGTATGCGTCATGCATTCCACCGCCTGGTTTTTAGGCCAGAACAAAAAAAATACATTGCGAGTATTTGATTGTTTCTGTTTGAAGGATCGGGCATCCGCCAAATGATATACTTTTTGTTTTTTGCCATTTTGCCGTCACGTAAAATTAACATGGCAGATTTGGAGCCATTCATAGATCTTGTTGGCCGCTACTTGTATTTTTTCTACAGTCTTAGACAGAGACACATCTTTTGCCATGATAACTATGTTATTGAAAAATGTTCCAAGTACTGTTTCTTTTGTTGTTGGGATTCATTTTGTATATTAATCTTAAGTGCCATACCCTGGTCAAAAGCTTGTGAGAGGTCCAGGAATATTGAAGGGCAGTATTTATTTTCTTCTAATGCCTTTTCTAAAACCGCTGTTATTCTGTGCACTTGGTCGATTGCGAAGGGGTGATTTCGAAACCCAAACTAGAAATCTGGTATTTTTATAAATTCTCTAATACGTTTTACCAGCAATTTCTCAAATAAGTTTTTTGATATCGTAGGTAGCTGTAAGATTGAATTTATTCTGCCGGTTTGTCAGGTTCTTTCAGCATAAATATTCGAGCAACCTAAAAATATTCCGGAATATGGTTTAGTCTCAAACAGGCATGAATATATATATATCCACAAGATTATTTTTGTTTTTTGTGGCAGCTCTTTTAATAACCAAGGTGAAAAATCATCATTTCCAAGAGCCTTTTTAGAATTTAGCTGTGGCAACTTCCATTGGAGAAATGAGATTTAGAGTTATGTCAGACTGATAAGCAGGATTTATATCTGTTGTATTTTTCCATAACGGATAATCTTTGTCTGCTTCCGGGTTTAATTCACTTATATATTTTTCGAAACAACTCGACCTCGACTGCTTTCCGGAAAATTTTAGAGATGTGAGTGAGGAACAAGATAAACGATTTTACCAAAATATTTAAGAGATGGATAGAGAATACCAAAATAGAGAATAAAACGTCTCAATGATACTTCTGAGAACCTACCAAATTTTTCACACTGGTGAAAATGTACAAAGAGGAGCTCTCAATGGGAAAAAGAATAGGTTGTAGTGGATTCTAGTAAATGTATATTATATAAAAAATTGTATCGTTAATGGTTTGCAAATAAAATAATATTTTTCAAAGTCTATCTCTCTAGTGTTTTTTATTTTAATGTAATAAGTCGTTTAACATAGTTATACAAATTACCATGAAACGTATCTTGCTATGGGAAAAAGTCTATCTAGTAGACAACTGAATTCTGTTTTATACTATATATTTGTGACTTTCTGATGGTAATTATAGTGCATGATTAAGATAATTTTTTTAGGCTTATTGTGGAATGTGATATATTCATCGCCTTGCTCCCATATCTCATTGATCCTAACATATGTAACATACTTTTTTTAGTATTTCTGGAAATTAATGCGACTTATACATTATTACAGATAATGTTAATAGAAAAAGTTTTAATATGAGGACACGAATTGAATTATATTTCAATTGTATATTATTTTGACATTATTAATACTCTCCTAATATCACTCAATATGTAATTTTTTAATATCAAGTGCAAATTTATTGTTTTACTGTTGTAAATATAAACTGTGGGATATATTAAACATTAATCATTACGTAGACTTTGGTTGTAAAATAACTTTATATGAGAAGAGTTTCTTTTATGTTGGAGATTGCATTGTAATATGGCAATAGAGAAGCCTTCTCATTGCTTCTTGAAGGAATAAATGTTTCGTGGCAGTTTTAGAGTTATATAGGTTATTAATATTTACTTCTTGTAATGTGATAATGTTAATAGTTTTATCGTAACCAGAATTTACTAAAGAAATAGGTTTACTAGTTTTTTATTGACATCTATTAGGTAATTTATCCAAGGTGTTTGCTTATAATAGGATAACGCAGTGTACCACATCATTTATTCCTTTGTCTGTGTTAAGCTGATTTGAAGACGTCATTCGTCATTAAAGATTTAATTGATTGATAAGATTGGTATTGTAAACTATCTTGAAGTAATTAATGCATTTCTATCTAATAATTTATTTTTAATATTTTCAAATATAATTTCAACAATATTATCAAAATAAACCAGTAGATGGCATAGCCCATATAGTAATAGAGATGCAACTCAATAGGGGACTTTGACGCAAAATTTTGCTCTGCCCAACATCCAGAGGGCGTCATAATGGGCCATTCAAGTAATTTGATTGGTCAATTTAAATCGCCATTTAACTTGTAAGAAAAATATTTTATTGTGAAGACATTTGGTTGGCTCATTAATAATGTTTGGCACGTCACAACCTTGGTGTCATGTTTAATTGACCATTGAAATTTAAATAAAAAAACAATTTTTTCTAAAATAAATTTATTAAAAAAATTCAATTAAATATAAATATAATATTTAAATTATATAATAATTAAATATCAATATAATCTATAACAATAAATATAAATATATAATGTAAATTTATGTACAAAATATAAATATAATATAAAAATAATTATATCTATAAAATATAAATATTATATACATATATATAAAACCGTCAGCAAAAAACTTTGGTGCATTGCAAATCAAAATTATCTCTTCTCTCTTTTTTATTTTTCATATTTGCTTAGTGCCATCAATTTAATGGGATCTATCAGAGTTCTGTCTTTTTGTTTTCTTATACTGAAAGCAAACTTTGAGTCTTTCCCTCTTAATATTCTGTTCATCTGTTTAACTCAAAAGTACATAGAACACCTTGTTAGTACTTTTAGTATTTGACCCAAAAGATCATTATGGAATGTACAATTGAAGGGTTTTAAATTTACTTTCAACTCCGACTTGTATATACTAATAAAATAAAATAATAATTTAGTGCATAAACTTTATAAAAATCTAACCACACTGTTCTCTATATAGGGCATATTGAAAATGGCGTACAAAATAAACAAACAGTAGAACGAAATGAACCAATCAGATCCTATCGCGGATTTTAGCATGGCAAATGAAACAAATAATATGTTAAAGGTGGAGACTACATATTGGACACCGCGAAACAGTTTTTGACGTTAGGTAATAGTTAGAAGTCGAACAGAGTTAAATCAGGCATATTACTGATGTGGATAATATACAGGGGTGTGCAACTCCAATGGTAAGTAGTGGGGCAAAATTTTGCTTAGTTCAATCATTGTAGGCGCTGACAACGTGAATTTGATTGGTTAGTTTAAAATAGTTATGTAGAAACCTGTAAGGAAAATACTTTGCTTTGATTGGTCTGCCAATTTGCCTGATTACTTTGTGACGTCACATTTATTGGCCAATAATATTTAAATGAAAATCAAATTTAATTTCTAAAATTAATTTATTAAAATAAAATCCTATACAAATATACATAAGTGTAAATAATATAAATATGTATAAACAAAAAGCCAAAAAAAGAACAATTATGAACTCTATTCTAGGCAACATTAAAATATCTATAATTCTTCTACAACGCCTTCCCATATTTGTTTAGTGCCATCAATTTTATGGGATTTATTAGAGTTCCAACTTATCTTGATCTACTGAAGGTAACCTTTAAATCCATCCCTGTTGATATTGCGTTAACTTCATTAAAACAAAAATACAATCACACCTCATAATAACTTTTAACATTTGGTCTTGAAAATCATTATGGTTTGGACAGTTGAAACACTAAAAATTTATGTGTTTTTTAAAGATATTTAGATTTTAGAGTCTTTAATCTGTGGAACTACTTAATATAGAATGTAGACAAATATTGCATGTTGTCTCTTTTTCAGAAGTTGTGTTAAATAGCCTGAAATAAGACTAAAATACAATATTAGACTCTTATTTTTTCAGAGCAAAGTTCTTTGGAACTGAAAATATAGACTCAACTGGTAATTTAACAACCTCAAGTGGTACTAGATCTCCCGTTAAAAAAGAATATAAGTTATCTAACATGTTCACCTTCTTCACAATTTTCTCCGGGAGAATGATGTGAAAAAATTGAAATGATAATGTGCTCTTTTAAAGATTTCTCGAACATATTAGGTGAAGGATGCTGTTTCTACCTCCATAACCTCTAATAGACCCAACAAAATTCTTTAAGCAATCTTGGTTAAAATTTGTTAAACAAATGTAGTTATTTGTAAATTTAGACAAAACAGATTTCTTTAAGGTAATAAATCCCCTAAAAATAGCAATTAAATTTTTAATTGATGGCACCGTAACAAATATTTTCCTAACAAGGCAATCATATTTAAATATACAATAGCTGTACTATAAAATTATTGAATCCTGATTGATCTAAAAAGTTAAAGTATTACAAATATTTTAGGGATATTTAACAATTAAAAGTAGTATTTATTACTACTAATTATCCAGTTATCTAAATTATTACCTTCTTGTAAGACTTCTTTATGTAGAGACATCACACTGACAGCATACGAACAACTTGGTAGATTAATTAAATTTTATTACTACTAACATCTTCATAAGTAGGTTTTGTTTTTCTGTAAACAAACAATATATAAACAGACATATAGTAGATAGATAATTTTATATGTACTTAATAAAAACAATGTTGGATATGCATTTACCCTAATACCTGTTCGTGAAGGAAGGGTAATTCTAAATTCTTCACTAAAATGTCCGTAACAGACACCATGACGTTGATATATTTGCATTGTGGTTTATTCAGGTAACTTACTACTGTTTACTTGATCAATCCATTTTTGTAAAGGAGCGAAATCATTCTTTGGGAAACGATGTCTAATTTCCATAGGACGCCCATAGAAAACGCCGACTTCACACAATTTGATCGACCAATCACGTTCCACGTTAGTGGCGGCACCAGGAATTTAAACTAGCCAATCACAATTTGCGATCGCAGCGCAGTTGATTGAACTAAACAAAACATTTCCCCAAGTTTGCCTATACCGTGAAATTTCTATTTTTTCTGTCATAATATACGAGTAGTGTCTATTTCTAGATGTTCCCAATCGGTATTCGGTTAACTTCGGCATATTGCGCTTGATTCTGCGATATTGCCATTTACAAGCAATAGATAGAAATCCAATCAACTACGGCAGCCATCTTAGTTTTGATCCTGTCACTGGTAATATATGCTATAGTAGCATTTTGATTGATTTGTTGTAATGTTCATATATTTATTGTAAATAGTAGTTAGTAACAGATAAATTATTAATTTGTAAATATTGTTAAAAAGCTTTTGTAGTCTTTCTAATGTGAAGAGATATATGAATTAATTATAAAAATATAATTAGGCATAATTGGTTCTGCGAAAGTAAAAGTACAGGTAAATATGACTCGATGTGCTTTATGTGACATACCTTATCGAAATCACAGCTCGCTGACGTCATCTCACAGCATTAAAATTGAACAGTAAACATTGAAGTTTGAAGAATTTGATGTGTGGAAGGAAATTATTAAAGGAACAACTAAATCCCCATATATTAAGCTTTCGTTTTCCTATTTTGGTGCCAAAGGATAAGAGGCATTTAAAGAACTAAAATTTAAAATAAATTATCATTTTCCGGGTGGTATAAAACTGATATAAAGGTCAAGGTAATGTGAAAGACAATACATTAAAACACATGCAGAGTATGAAAAGGGCAAAAATTCTAATGGATGTTATATTATATGAAACTATAAATAATATAGACATTGGATATTTGGAAAAATTTGGAAGACTTATCGACAAATATAGTTATAGTTTATAAGAACTGGCAACATTAGATGCCAAGCGTTTCAAGAATTACACTCTTGCTATTTTACAAATCGCGAAAGACCAATGAAAATATGTATTATCTCGATGAGGAAACCAAGTTCTCGGTTCATAATTCATACTTCTAGCTCCATTTAACGATACTTAATGATACTCAAATGATATCTATTGTTGAGGCAATGGTGGAGGTAGTTCATAATGTATAAAATTACAATTTGCTATATTTTAATCCAATCTTCTTTAACTGAGATGGTTAATGTATGCGCATAAGCATTTATGATGAAAATAAAATTAAATAATACCGAACCTATTTAGATAACCCAAACTATTAACATACCAATTTGAATATTAAACAATCGATGGAATCTGTGAGATATAAAATACTATGAATAGTCTGAAAGCGCGTTAAAGATTTGAATTTTAACTGAAAAGCGATTTGAATGGTATAATAAAAACAACAATTTTATGACATGCTACATTATGGCCGCACAATATAACTATTCAGGAAATACTTATTCAATTACTGATACTATTTCCAACTTGTCCTTGATGGTTATTTTTGACGCATTTTTAGAGCGGAAATTCTTCAATACACTTTAATTCTATTATATTTCTTAGTAAATAATTTCAATTAATTTTCCAATAAATAAACAATTCAATAAATATATTAGAATAATATATAATAATAAGTATTTGTGCTACCGAACTTAAGGCTTAGCTAAAGATTAATATATAATGTTGAAAATAGTACTAATTAGTATTAACCTGACGTCTTCAATCATAAAATTATGTATTTGTTTGATATGCTATAGTAATATTTTTAACCTGTCTATAAGAGGTGTTGTTTTAAACATATAAAAATGGTTACATCGCTTGTTAATGGTGTCTCTACTCAAGCTCAGGGCAGCGGACAAATATTCATACATATATAGATATATCGAGATTATTAAAAAATTGAGACTATTTGAATCAACAATTGATACAGCGAGCCAAGCGAGTCGCAATATGACAAAATTTATATTTGTTTATTTATTAAATTTATTGAATTAAAAAGTATAAATCAGAAATGAACAGAAGCTAAAATGAATCCTTTATACCGTCCTATCTGTTTCAAGGATTGCCTTGTCACGCAAAATCCTTGCTATCGCTTTTCGGTTTTCGCTATATCTTGGTGCAACCGCTTCCCTTGTTCGTCTTATTCAAGTATTGTGAGGGAACATCAAGATATGAAAGCAGAAAATGTATATTAAGAGACATTCGGTCTCCTCGATTCGAAGTCCTTTGGTAATTTTGCAACAAATTGTAGATTACATGCTTGTAAGCTAGTGATTTGCGGTTACCGAGAAGGTTTTGAACAATTTGAAACGATACCCATGCTGCTATTTCATTAGGCTTTAAACATTTTGTAAACTCTACGTCAGCCATTAGTTTTCAAATATCAGATTCAACAAATATTCTTAATAAATGAAATGCTTTTCTTCCGTAACGAAATCGCTTTCATTTCTTGCTGTTTTTAACTACTTAACTTCTTAAGACATCCCTGTTGGAAAAATTGGCAATGGATCATTGTTCATACTTAGAATTGGCTTCCATACTGATGATACGTCAGGATATTTTTACTGTTCTATTTTACTGTTTCTATACCGCCGAAATTTAAGTCTATTCTTCGATTTTTCATTCTTTCTACAGAGCTGGAACAGAAAATGAAAAGTATACATTCTTAGCTACTTGTGCAGCTTTATTTTCTATGCGTTACGAAATAATTTTGGCTATCTGAGTACTCAAAAACAGTTTATCGCGAGTTAAATTATTTGGATTTATAATTCAAATGTATTTATTTTTAATTGTACATAATATCAAATAAAATTAGTATAGTAAATATGTTAAGAATATATGCAACAAGTTGTCATAATTTTCATTTTGAGAGCTAATGGTTCATTACTTAGATGTACTACGTTTAGGATTTCTTTATAAATTGAAAGACGCATGTATTATTAATTGTTAATTAATACCGTCTAGTAATTTTTTCATTACATTCTTCTTAAAGTCTAAATCTAAGATTTTAGACTTAAACTTAATCAGAATTTGATGGATGTATTCCACATTGTTTTAAAATATCGCACATTTATTTTCACACATAATTTAACTATATTAGTTCAAGGGGCTTTTGTCTTTACAACATTCAGGTCCACTGTTTTTAGCTGTGTTCTCATACAGAATTACTTTAGAACCAATTATCACTGGCAGTTTTACCTTTAGGATGCCAAGCCAAGAAAGCATTCTTTCACGGCATTTTTCCGAAAACGTTCGAACCAACTCATTTAAGGTCTCGTTGCTTGACAAGTAGGTATTTATCTAGGAAGACTTATTGAACATATCTTCAATTTGTTTTTTTTATAAAGGAATAGCACAAGCTGAGAGCTCAGCTGAGGTTGTTAGGCTCTCATGTCCCATTTAAGTATTGTCTTTGTATTAAAATATAATTAGTTTGGAAATAATGTCTGTATTATGAAGCAAGAGCAATATGGAGATATAGGAAGAGTTCCAATGAAAGTCTTTAAGGAATATGTTCAATATTTCTTACAGTGTGAGCAACGGGTCTATGAATTTCGGGTGTGCGAACAGTAATGCAGGAAATTATGCATTATTATATAAAAAGGAGATATCTGAAGGAGGAGACTTGCGCAACATACAAATGAGCTCGCATTGGATAAAAATCCAATGTTGTATAGGACAACAGTACCTCATGTTCAAGAGATGTTATGTCACCAGCCTCAGCAATATGTTTATGTAGAGGGATGGGCGCTACACCCTCAGATTGAAGCTATCTCATTAAAAACAATTATCGCATTAAACAGATTAGAAGATGGACAACACAGTGCATTATTGTTTTGAAACATACTGAGAAAGGAAAGAAGTTTGTTCGAACAAGACACCACATATTTCTGTTAATATAAAAAGTTAATATTATAAGAAACAACTTTCGGAATAAGAAAAAGAGAAAAACGAGTTATGTTGATTTTTTAAAATCATTGTATTATTAATATTATTGATAATTTATCTTAATTGATAATGATCGTATTATTACATAGTCACATATATAAAATTATTATTTAACACTTATTTAACTTAATTCAGTTAGATTGATATTAATTGTAAATCAATAATTTTCATAGCTATTATATTTTTATGTTGCAAAAAGTCAACGCCAAAACAGGTTTTATGATAACAAATCTCTTTTAGACATAACGAGTCAACCACTTTTTTTCAGCTGTTGAATAAATATGATTAAATTCCATTCAATATATCGTGGTAGTTATTTTTAAAATACTAAATTTATTATATTTGTTAATATTTTTAAATGTAACATTAAGTTTTTTTAATTATCTTTTTAGCAAATTTATTTTGATATAAATATAACGGCTTGGACACCTTAGTCATAGATTAATTTTAGGCACATAGTCCAACAATTTATGTTCTGAATTGTTTATAATTAAAATTGCCAAAATGTCAAGAATGTAATACTTGACACCAGTCACCAGTAACCAAGGGCAAGACCGGATGTTACTAGGGATTATTCCTAAGTTGGTCATTCACAGTCGCTAGGCTTAAGGAGTAGAGCCAGTCCAGACATACCCTAACTTAGTAAAAAGGGGATTATAAAATATAGGGGTTTTATAAAAAAATATTATATATATATATATATATATATATATATATATATATATATATATATATATATATATATATATATAGGTTTATATAATAGGTTGAATATTTTAGAAATATCTTTGAAATGATCCAAAGCAAGTGAATTATCATATTTCCTGTTTGATGGTTAATAAAAAAACATGCATGAGTTAATAGAGAGAGCCTATTTTTTGACAAAAAATTCTTTAATGTGTTAAGTTACTTTCAAATTCTTAAACTAATCATCGTATATAGGGTAACATGTAAGTTCGAAGAGATTAAGAAATATCATATATTAAGAGGAAAGAAGACGAAATTAAACAGCGAAAACAGATATAAAAAATAAATAAAATAACTGCTATTGACAAGCGAGACAAATAAATAAAACTAATTTAAAGGTGCGAGATCTTGATTTCGAGGTGGCCGGGCGACAGTTCTGAAATAAAAACGAAAACGTACCTGAGCAGACAATTTTGTGGTGAAATCTACAATAATATATAATTTATAGAAATGATATATGTTGGAATGACAGATAATAGCAATAATAATTGGTACCAATGATGAATTCGCGAGCAATGTGCGCACACGATCAAAGGAAGACAAACCTTGCACCCATTTATAGCACAATCCTAACTAAGAAGAGAGAAGAGAAACACTCAAGATACCCCGCCAACGGGTTGCCTAAAGTGTGCCTAAATCGCGCCTGCTCTTCTCCTCAGTTTCTCTTCTTGCGATCTCTTTGACCGAATTTGTATGATCTTCATAAACACCTTAATGAGCATTATACCTCGATAGCTTTTATAACGTCTACTCAAATATAGAATTTTTCCATGCTAACGGTACTGCGATAGATTTGTGTGAGCAGTAACCGAAACCGTTGACACAACGTTTCCTTATCGGACTATCGAATTATTTCTGTCGTGACTTGATCGATTCTAGCGGTCATTTTCGAACTTTAATGATTTTATTTCCGTCCGCATGTTCGTCCACTATTCGCTCGCTATTACAAATTGAACTACCAGGAATGTACATTTCTGGCGAAATTGCTAAATTAGTTCAAAAGTTGCATTCTTGCCTGTAGGGGATCCAGATCAGATCCAACAATTAGGTGCTCGCATCGTTCTTTGTTCCTTAAGTTTCGAACAAAACAGGTAGTTTATCGAAACATAATGAAACACCACTGAATCAATGCCTCACGGAGGACGATGTTGACGATAAAAAATGACAATAAACGTAAACCATTGTTTCTTTCTCCATAGTTAAACCTTTTTAAACCCTCAACTCCTGGACCTGACAACACTCCTTTCCGCCTGATAAAGAATCTTGCTTCCCAAGCCCTCTCCCACCTTCTGAATATTTATAATGAGATTTGGTAACTTGGTTCCTTTCCACTCTCTTGGCTCCACTCCAATATCTATCCCAATATGGGAGAAGGGCAAACTCGGGACATCTAACTCAAGTTACTGTTCCTCACCGTATATTCCTCACTGAAAATTTGTGTAAGATATTCGAGCACATGATTCTCAATCGCTTATTTCGGTTTCCGGAATCTCATTCATTAATATCTGATTTTCAGCGTGGGTTTCGCTCTTTTCGGTGCACAGTTAATCATTTGGTGGGCTTAGAGAATGATGTAAGAAATGCTTAATCTGACAGAAAACACCTGCTGGCACTATAATGTATTTTACAAAATGCATTTGATAGAGTCAATAGGTCTTTATCAAATATTTATTTAAAATCGACAATCTAAACTGCTTCGGACTCATGGGTAATATCCTTGAATTTTCTAAGAATCTAAGAAGATCTAAGAATTTTCTCAGCAACAGATGTTACCGAGTCTGTTCGGGAGGTTTCCTCTCCCCCACCTACCCCCTTTTGACTGGTGTCTCGCAGGGTTCAGTTCTAAGTCATACTATATTTGTAATTGCCCTAGATCTAATAACTAAATTCCTTCACTCAAGGCTGACCTACCAATAATTTGTGAGCGACATATTTATTTATTGCTCTGTCAAGTTTCCAAACTTTGGAGAAAGACTCCTTCCGGAATCATTAAACTGTATTTCTTTCTGGTCCTCCTCTACCGGATTGCTTATCTTTCTTTCAAAGTCTCCTGTAATCTACTTGTGTCGGAGACGTAACCGTACCTGCGTCCGTTCCTTCTCTTTTAATATTACTCCAATCCCAACTGTTAACCATATAAGATTTCTGCTTGTACATCTACAAACTAAAAACTCGCTGTTTCAGAGATATGCATATGCTGTGTTGGCTATCTAACCGGCACACAGTTGCAGACCAGGAGACGAAACTATACTTACATAAAATATATTCCTCCATAATCCTTCCTAAACTAGATCATGACCTCCTCTTCGCCGCTGCTGCCCCACGTTACCTCAAATCCTTTGATGTTATTTGAAATACTGCACATAGAATATCGGTGGGTGTCTATCGATCCTCCCCTGCAATTAACTTGTGCAGTTACAGGAGTTCGCTGTGAGATCACTTGCTCTACCATCTTTCATAAACCGACCTCCAATTGGAGTCATCCATCTGTCCTGGATCGTCTTATCCCTAGTTACTCCACTCGTAGCTCTCATATAATTGCAGATCTTTGATCCCCTGGTCACCGACTGATTGTCATACGTACCCTCTATCTGAATAGGATCGGGACAAGTTTTCAATGGATTCCTTTTCACGTTGGTATATCGGTAAATGAGCTCGCGGTTAGTGAATCCTTTCCCCTCCACATCATGGATGTTTGTGTCCATACTGACTGTTTCTTGTTTCATAAAGAACGAGGTACAACGTCGTTGGGCTTAGGACGCCAACCACAAAAGGCTCATTGAGGTTAAAACTGATTTTTTCTCCTCTCTTTGGTTTTCCTTCCCTTCTTCACCATACCGTAGCTCTGAATTGACTGATCTTGATGACTTCGAGCCCGCCTGCTCACTGAGAGTTTTGTCAACATGCCCCTATTTCAGTTTACCACATACTAAATGACTATCCACGGCTTACCCAGATCAGAGCTAAGTATGGGCCGCAAAACTTTAGAAATGCCTTAAGAGGAGAAAATAAAGACAGACGCCACGGATTTCTATAAGATATGTATTTTCTCCATAGAATTTAGTCCATGCTAAGTTAAATATTACTGACCAAATAACCATTACCACTTCGGTGTGGGTGCTAATATATGCTGTCTGGGCAGAATCTTTAGTTCATTATGATTGTGATTGTTGACTAGTATTTGTGTCCATTTTAAAATATTATATACACTATTTACACTTTAGCCACTTTTTAATTTTTATACTATATATCAACACCGTACTGTTGTATAGTCGCGAAATGACGACATCCGTCACAAAGCGACAAAAGAAGCCCTTATAAAAAACCCTTCCAAAACATCTTAGTGCTCCAACGTTAACCTCTTTTTTTTATAATATATTCGATTCTGAATAAACTTTAATGAACCTTATGCCCCCTTGATATAACCCCAATGACTGTGGCAGTTTTGGTTTGTATAAAGATGATAATAAACTTTTATTTTACTTAAACAATTTTATTTCAAGAATCCGACATAAAATGTAAATGCTACCAAAAATAATTGAATACCTTTTTCCATTTCAATCATCAAGTTTCAACCAAGCATTGAATATGTTTTAAACGGTGAATAAAAATGAATAGGACAACATGGAAAAATTGTTAGAACCCGTTCAGCAACTTCCGACTATAAAAATATGTAACGTGGCACGAGTCGTCCAAATGAGTTGATTACATTAATTGCTAAAATCATGGTCAATCATAAAAGAACATATTGTAATACTGTGAAATTTTTAATATGCCTAGTAATTAATTATTAAAAATCAATATTTCTTTATAATTGATAAGATCGATATTGTTCACAATTGACAGATATATTATATCACAAGCTCATGGTCATTTAGCATAACAACAATAAAAAACGAAATGAAAGAGCCATTATCAGCAACAAAAATCTCTATCAAAATATTGATTTGCGTTGGCAGCAGTGTAAAAAAGCAACATTGTGTTTGTTATTTAAACATTTTTCAGTTCGCGTTCTAACGGATTAAAATATAATCGTGTTGTTATTGATTATATAAATGCTATTGCGAAGTATTCCGCCCCGGCCGAGATATTTGCCGGATCTCGTACCACTTCAATTACTTCCGCTGTTTTTTTGTTTGAATGAAAGGATGTTTCTATGTATATGGAAAGTGGGTTTTTTAATACGTGCGGTTTGCATAATATTAATGGTTTTATATTTCTGACATGGTATATAGTACTAGTCATAAATAGAGAAACTTTCAAATATAGGTGTACAATGAGTTTTGAGGAATTCGCCTAAAGATTACGTAACTAGTATCAGTATGTGCCATTACGTCGATAAGTAAAAAACGCATTTTCTTTCTCTAATCAGGTCAATAATAAAGCAGAATTAGTCTAAGATCTAGTTCTTTTTATATATTTTCCTTGGTAATTTTTTTACAAAATCATACCAAAACATGTATAAGCGAGATACCGATCAGAGAGCACGCAAGTCTTCCGATTAGATTTGTTACACGAATGTCTTCAAAGCCATAAAGAGACCAATCCAAAGAAAGTAGGCTATGACTTGAGGACCGGACAAGTGCTGAAAAATCTACCAAGAAAGGCAATTCATCCTATGACATATCGTATTAATACCGCAAGAGAAGGATGTACATTAATAATTAAAAACAGTATTTCTCACAATAAAGAAGCTTGACTCAGAGTAATAGATAATCAAGTAACAGTGTTAGCAATTAAGTCAGACGGGTATATGATTATACTAGCTGCAGTTTAATGCCCTTCAAGATACAACCAAGATCAGGAAAATTACCTAAACGTACTAAGCAATTCAGGGAAAAACATTATAATTCGTGGTGAGTTCAATATTAAAAATACAATAATATTAAAAATACAAAGAATTATAATAGCTAACTTTAGTGACTTGCCTAAAACAACTGCAGAAATAGGATCTAACTACATGTCAACAGGAAAGCCAAATTATTGACCGGCTAACAAATTAAATAAAAACAAAATTGGCAAATAAAACTCCAGACTTGTTAGATATATTCATAGCCAGAAACATATCTACAAATTATAGGCAGATAGAAGTATATTTTGACCTAAACTTAGATAATTCTCCAGTAATTCTGATTCTAAGCGAACACCTGATAATAAAAGAAAAAGACCCAATAATAGCAAATAAGAGAACAGACTCGGAAGGATTTGCAGAAGAACTCGATAATCGATTTCAGCTGAATATATCAATCTAAACAAGCAAATAATTATATATAGAAGCGGAGAAACTTGTTGTAGACATCCAGTAAACTGCTGGAATATTACCTCCGAAATTATGATGAAAACCAAAGGAATCAACTACTTTAAAAAAATTAACTAAACTGAATTGGAAAATAGTTTAGCGATTGGTAAGTGCGAAAATCGTGCGATTAAATGTGTTACCTGAAACGATGTTCCCAAAGTCATAAGTGGTGTCAATCCAAAGAAAGCGCTAAGCTCTGACTTAATAACCAGACAAGGGCAGAAACATCTACCAAGAAAGGCGATAATAAAACTGATCAACTTGATTAATGAAGCATTCCGGTTAAAATATTTCCCGGATGATTGGAAAGTGGCTAAATGTATTATGATTCCGAAACGAGGAAAAATGAAGTAAAATGTTAGTGGTCAATAGCATACTACCAGTAATATTTAAAAAAAAATTGTACATATATAAAAAATCTGATAAAAAAAGTCTGATGTTTCATGTATTGCCTTCCGCAATTTGTAAATTCGATTTAGGATCAAACACTATTTTTCTTTTCATTTTATTCTAGTTAAAGAGAGACACAATGCTGTGTGATAAGTTCGAACACGTAATGGAACTAGCCTGCCAATATCGTCTGGTTGTCAAACGTATGCAAAATTCTTCAAAACAATAGTGATAAGAGGTTTCTGAAAAAACTGTCAGAAAAAGTTCAAATAACTGTTTATTATTACTCTGGTTGAACATTCCGAAGCAAGACAGAATAGATTGCGTCTCTAATCAGTTACTGCTGATGCTTATCAGTAAAATTCGTTAGAGAGGTAAGCATTTTTACTATTAAATATTAATTTGCTGCGATTTTTTTTGAACATATTTTTCAGCCTGTTGCAGCTGCACTGAATATCAGTTTAGGACACGGTCACTGAAATTTATCAAAAAACGAAAAATATCAAGATCACCTTTATGTTAACTCTATCAGAGATTAAATATATGAAATGTCTAAAAACAGTGAGTAGTTATTCAACATAAACATACATATTACAAACATAATTTAATACAATTGTTTCAAAGGAAACTGGTAGTTTGAGATGTATCGAAAATGTCTAATGGAACTATCGGATATTGCTTTTAAAATAATACAATTTTTGAAAAAAATTTGAGACTTATTACTTCAAATTATGTATTTGGATAGGATATGAATATTTCATAATGGGACCTATATACTCAATGCTCACTCATGGCAAGATGATAATAATAGTGTATGAAATAATATGTGTGTTATATAGTGTTATGATAACAAAAATTGATGAAAAAAGATAAACGTTGGAATAATAATTGATTAGGTTTTATTAGTCAAGACATTTATTAGTAATTCATCGCAGATGAATGAAACTTTTTGAATATCATATGTTTCAGTGCTGTCAATTTCTAAGGCAGGGTGATAAGAGCGGAAAAAAGTAAAGGTGACTATATAATAAATATATAGATAAACGTAGGAAATGTTATTGTAGAGTGTAACATATTTATGTACACACATATATGTGTAATTGTTCAGCATATACATGAGCATTTGGTTAAAATGTGTCAGGAGAGAAGGAATAGTAACAGTTTTGCAGATATGGCAAATGCATTAAGGATAGTACAGCGATTAAATGTAGTTTTATCAAGAAAGATGTATACAGGTATTAACAGAACAAACGAAGGAGAAGAGAAATACTATGATATCAGAATTTCTTTACAAGAAAATATTGTACCGAAGGACACAAGAACTAAGCATAAAAGGTAAATATGCTCTCTAGTGAAAGTAAAATATATTACTTACACATACAATCCTTAATTAGGTGGATTAGGCCTCCAGTGGTACAACTACAAACGCTAAATATAATTATAACTGTGTACTTAATTGTAGTAAAGTCCTTTGATAATATATGCAATAAATTTACTATAAAGTTAAAATAAATTATATTTGATAACTGAATTTTTGTTTTGTTGTTAAAACTCAGAGTTGATACGGAAATCATCAGCAAATGCATCTGTCGCGGTATTTTTCATTTGTGGTATATAACATATGTAAAGTAGGGAAACAATTGGTCCCATTATACTTCCTGGTGGTACACCTGCGTTAGCTTCACCTTTCCCTGATAAGCATTTGATCTTATGCAGTATAGTCTACTGAAGTATATTTAATAGAAAAGCAGCAATGTTAATACAAAGCACATATTTTCTCTAGTCGTAATTCCAATTAATGTTCCTTCTCAGATGCATTTGTTCTCTCTATTCAAATTAAAATTTGCTTGGTTAATTATTTAGCATATAATTTCTGTTCACATAAGTTTCTGCTAAATGATGTGATAGAAACAAAAATCAATACCTTTTCTTTTTTTACACCAGCAGCTCCAGTTTTTGTTTTAAATTAGTAAATTCAGATTAGTTTCTCAGAGAAGGAAGTTGTTAATTGCATCGATAAATAAACACTAAGAAAATTGCAATAGTTTTATATACACCACAATTCCTATCCTTTGTGATAAAAGTATTATTTAATATCTTCAATTAGGTCTGTTTCAATTATGTTTAACGTCTGTGTAATAAATTATATTTGGATTAATACGAAGTAATACAATTTCTTGTTTTAATAGCAACATTTTATAAACCTCAAGAGCTCTTTTAAATGTAGCCGATACTGTATATCTTGAACAAACAATACATTTACCATATGTAATAAATAAAGTGAATGTTATATAGTGCACATTACCCATTAACGTGAGATACATGTAGGAAATTTTTAAAACACGTCTTTCGCATGTAAGAGTTTAGTTTTGGAGGTCGTACATAAAAGTGATTGATTGTTGTAATAAGGTTCTTTATTGGCCTTTATATTTATAAGAAAATCAAGTGCTTATAAGAAAGCATTTTAATTTAAAGAAAGTATTTTAGAAGTGAGAAAATAAGTGTTTATATTAACAAGAAAATTCTCCATTCCATCCAGTATTTAAAGGAAATTGTTCTATTTCAATTCCACTAATAATAAAGCGTTATGGATTATGGATTAATAATGAGAAGTGGAAATGAAACCAGTTATAAAATAAAATAAAGTACGTATTAACTTGTTAATGATATAAAACAAGTGGTTGTTTGTTAAATAATGGGGTTTTCAACTGTTAGCAATCATGATTGAACTGATTTTGATCATTTACTAGAAGATATTAGAAAGCATGATTGAAAGAAAACGTTAAATCGAAGTTTATAGAACCATTATGGGTTGTGGTTAAAGAGTTGAATGAACACTGTGCAATAGAGTACGTTTTGTTGCGTGTTGGCAACACTGCTTCCGTGTATATAATGAAGTTTGAAGTTTTATTGACTATTTTTATCAATCAAAACTAGAAATAGCTAATTAGAAATAACGGTATTCTTTTAATATTGTCTACATTAATGATTTTAATAAAAATTAATTATTTGATAGTATTACAATTTACAATTACAATTTAGTTCTTTAAAAAAACAATTCAACTAAACTCTTGATCTCCTTGGCATTGAAGTGGAGATGGTAATTCTATTCGAAGATTTTAATGTATAAAGAACTTCTGATGATTCCGATATATGGCTTGGTGACATGTTCTTCTTTCAGGCTTAGAATAGGATCCTTTGGAAAACTGTGCATCTTATTGGAGCCTTCGCGTATCGGAACGAACATTTTTGTTTCATTTTTACACTTAAACCTATCATTGTTATCGTAACCTGCGCAAAAATGACCTGATAAAATAAAATGTTAGTTCCCAAAGTACCTACTACGTACAAAACACTTAAGTAGTATTTTTAATATCACAACTTCCTAACAAACAACGAAACAAAAACAAGGAAATTTAACAAAACTACAAAATCAACCTTACACACTAATTACTGTACGAACTATACAACTAAAATTAATAAACACCATGAAATATCCAATTTATAACCAAAAAAAAACTAATCTCAGGCTAAATTTCAAACTAAAGCATAGGATAAAAAGAAGATAGATCTATCAATTGCGGCTTTTATACCTCTGGCCCTCTAGTGTTTCTGAAACATATATAAACATGGTACTAAGGTAACAAGTCAATTGAAAAGTCCCCGGCCTGACACATACATGACGCTACTAGAATTAAATCCATATATTCTTTTAGTTAGTCCTAACGCTCAAAAGATGCGTGTATAAAGTTGACAGCTGTCGGATCATTAGTTTGTGAATTATTGCAATTTGAGTGAACCAACTTTTGTTATTGTGAAAAAAATTGATAAAAAGGAATTTTGCGTGTTGATAAAATATTGCTTTTTGAAGGAAAAAAATACAGTTGAAGCAAAAACTTGATGCCGAGTTTCCGGACACTGCCCCAGGAAAATCAACCATCAAGGATTGGTATGCTAAGTTTAGACGTGGTGAAATGTGAACGCAGTGAACGCCCAAAAGAGGTTGTTACCGACGAAAAAATTTTGAATTTTGAATGACTGTAAATTGAAATTGAGTGAAATAACAAACAGTCTAAAGATATCAACTGAGCGAAGTTGAAACTAAATATTTCAGAAGAAACTAAAGATATCAACGGAACGTGCATCATATCATTCACGAATATTTGGGTATGAGAAAGCTCTGTGCAAAGTGGGTGCGCGAGCTTACTTTTGACCGAAAACAACGACGAGTTGATGATTCGGAGCAGTGTTTGGAGATGATCAAGCGTAATAAAACCGAGTCTTTACGTCGATGTGTAACAATGGATGAAACATGGCTCCATCATTTCACTCCGAAGTCCAGTCGACAGTCCGAGTGGACTGCAGACGATGAACCCGCTCCAAAGCCTGGGAAAACGCAACAGTCGGCTGGCAGGGTTATGTGGCGCCTGTATTTTGGGATGCACATGGAATAGTTTTCATTGACTACCGTGAAAGAGGTAGTAGCCGCATCACTTGTTTTTGATCAAAAGTGAGCTCGCGCGGCACCCACTTTGAACAAAACTTTCCCATACCCAAATATTTGTGAATGCTATGATGCACGTTCAGTTGATATCTTTAGTTTTTTCTGAAATATTTAGTTTCAACTTCGACATTTATGCCTGAACTTTATTTTCCTATGCCAAGGTATTCTTAGAATAACCGTAGAGAGATTGTCAATGCAATGCTAACCTGTAGCCTGTACTTGATAATATATGGATTCCGGTTAATTTAATGAACGGCCGAAATTCTAGTTACTGCGTCAGCTATTAAATAATGTATTGTATATAGATACTAACCGTGCAACATTGAACATTCGTTTCGTCATTCGTTAGTAGTCTTGTTTAATTTGAATAAATCTGCTACTGAAATCTATTAGAGACTTATGGTGATATTACTCAATTTTTTCTCAATTGCTAGTAATATTGCTCAAAGAACCATCAAAGATACAAAAGAGAGTAATTGACCGAAGGACATCCTCTTACATGATAATGATCTGAAACCTGTTGCAAGGGTTTGAAAGTATACACTCTTTAACGTCTTCTGCAAAGCGGAAACCAGCCACTATAGTTTAAACATCGGTAATTTATTTGCAGAAATAAGATCATTCTCTATATTCTAAGTCTACAGTTACCATATAATATAGAAAATTATGTTTAATGTAATGTGACTGATTTAACCGTACAAGTGTGCATTAAATCAGAAGAAGATTAAGACAGAAGAAAATGAGCTTCTAACTCAGTTCAGTGGGCATTCACTGCTGTTCACTACTGACCATATATTCTCAAAATAAAAAGCAAAATTTTAATTGAACTCAAGTCTTCACCAAATGTGTTAATAAGTTCGCATCATGGTTAGGTTACGAAAAGGGTTATCTTGTATATCAAGCAGTTCCACGGACAATAATTCACAAGGTTAAGGGTAAGGGACACATATTTGATTGTATTTTTATTTTATGTTTCCTCAGCTTGATTTATGTGTTATGGCAAACAAAAATTTCAAAAATTTCGAACAATGTTTACGTGACAATACAAATAAATCTAATTTCAAATGCGTTCTTCTCGAAATTTACAAGTAGTTGAATTTTCGGATTTTCCAATTTTCATGAAATCACTGGAAAATGTAATTGTAACTTCTGATTTTATTTTCTAGTAAATTATATAGGATTAAATATATATTTAAAAATTTTATATATATATATATATATATATAATTTATATTTCAAAATATTTATCTAATATTTTTTAATAATTAATTTGAAGCTTTAATGTAAAAATTCTGTTTTAAACTATTGAAAAAAACTATTTTATTCAAAGCATTCTTCATCGATAGCTGCTACTTTTTTCCCATATTTCATGCAATTTACGGATTCCGTCTCGAAGGAACGATGTATCTTTTGGGGTGTTATTCAGACAGGTCACAACTCATGTATAGAAACAAGTCATAATCAGAAGTAGTAAAACAATACGGCGCCTAGGTTGGTGGGTGTTGAGGTACTTGAGGTAGTTAATGTTTCAAAGTACGTTTTTACAAGTTTTGCAACATGCGACCGAGCTTCGTCATGCTGAAGAATAACATTGTTGTGCTTTTGTTCGTATTCCGGCCGTCTTTCGCGCAGTGCTAAACTCAAACTCATCAATTGTAGTTAGAACCATCTCCACTGATTATTTCATTAGATTTTAGCAACTCAAAGTTAATCCCACGAAATACAGTACATTAGATTGGAGTTATGAATATACTTTTCATCATCAGTATCAGTACGATGCAAAAGACCTTTCCGAATTGGCCGTTGAGGCAACATTTCATACATGGCCAAACGCCTTTTTAATGTCTCTTGGCTTCAGTTCATACACGATTCGAATTCGATTGAAAATGACTTCTTGTATTAACCACAACAATTCTGGAGCATTATCTAGTAATGTCTTCTAATCCTCGTCTGCAAAGTTAGCTTTCTAGAAAGCTCTTTGCCTTCGGTGTCAAAATTCAAATCACTTTTAAAACCTCGAAAACAGTACTTAATATTTTGTTGAAATTAATGGAGTATTCCATGACTTTCAACTGCCTTTTTCCTCAAATTGAAGTAAAAAGGTAATTAAATCTAAAAGATCTAAAGGACCTTAATATCATTAAGGGCGGATGAAAACTGGGCATCAATGAATTTTTGATACTAAGGACCTATAAATCTATAATCAGATCCAAACCAGATTATGGCTGCTCCTTATATAATTCAAAGTCTACGGTATTTCATCACAAAGAAATATTAAAACAATTAATATACCTCCTGTGATGCACAAGCCAGTATTTTTCACATTTGAACCGCTGTGGACTATGCCCATCATCAATATGGACTCGACATTAGATTCTTCAATAATCGAAGCTTGAGTTCCTTAGTTTTTCAAATATTATTCCTTCATATTTTGTCAGAGTAACCGAATTGTGAGGTTGTTTATACGGATTACTCTATAGGAGTAGGCGCCGCAAACATCATAATTTTCAAAATAAACTCAGTAAGTCCTAAATCACATAATATTAATAGCCATGTTAAAACATGACTGAAAGCTCCCCGTGTTGTTTGATTTCCTTAAAGAAATCGCTCTGTATTTTAAAGTCTAATTTAACATATACATAGCGTTATTTTAGGATGAATTTTATCCATACAAAATTTTATTATTTACTTGTTTGTTCAGATATTTGTTTTGTCTCAATGTTTGTTGTGTAGGTTTGGTTGTTGATCTATTTAATCGTTTTTTTTAAATTATAAGCATTGTAATTGTTGTACGTCAGCTTATTGTTATGGAGTTCTTTGGAACCCGCAACTGACCGAGGGTATTTAGCCTGGATTGACGTTAATAATTCTTAGTCTGTGTTGATAGTTTCTAAGAAAAGATAAAGCGCTAGGCAGACTTCAAACTAATAATATCAATCAATCATTAAAAAAGTACAATTTCTCGCAAATGCTATTTTCTCAGTACAAATACAAACATTTTCCACGGATTGAAGACATTTTTTAGTCCCACATTGACGAAATAACACATAATGAAAAGTGACGGTTGTCAGTGAGGCTTCAATATGACGTTGTTTACAAATATGCCCCAATGGGATCAATATACAATAACATCATTTGTCGTAAATACTTCAAAATTAATTCATAGGTTTTATAGTCTATTATATCGAAGAAAGACGTGTTTTAAGAATTATCATAATTTTGTGGAAAGAACATAAAATTATATATTCCAGAGTTTCAGGGTTCTAAAACGGATTCCAAATATCATGAAACGTCATTTGTTGTAAATACTTTAAAATTAATTCATAGGTCTTAAAGTCTACTGTATCGAAGAAAGATGTGTTTTAAGAATTATCATTATTTTGTCGAAAGAACATAAAACTATATATTTCAGAGTTCCAGAGTTCTAAAACGGATTCCAAATATCATGAAACGTCCTTCGTTGTAAATACTTTAAAATTAATTCATAGGTCTTAAAGTCTACTGTATCGAAAAAAGATGTGTTTTAAGAATTATCATTATTTTGTGGAAAGAACATAAAACTATATCAAACTAAATATCATGGATTGTAATAGCGAATATACAACAAGAATATTTTCCTTTCCTTGTGTTACTTAATTGATACATATATTGGTAGTATAGTTTTATTTGAAAATCCATTCATAAAAAATATTATGCCGAACAGATATAACCTCTTAAAACAGTTTTCGTACTATGCAGAAAATGCTGGACGGTCGTAACCCACTAATACAGTTTTTCCGTTCGCAGACTCATTTCTTCGTTGCCGCCGATATCGCTGCGTGAAAAAGTAAGAGTAGGCGTAGCGAGTGGGGTTCAGTATTGACGAGGTTCGACTAACTCTCTAAACCTTAACACCTCAGTCACAATTTCGTGCCTGAATCGAACTGCAGGAACATTTGCACACATTTATTTGTCGAGTTTCTTTGAGAAATCGAATTGCTAGCGATTATTACCGTCGCGTTTATTATCTTGTCTTTTGTTTTGTTGATCGTTTACGATAGATTAGGGTGCTAGTGCGAATCGTGCCGCAGTTGTTTCGTTTGCTTCAGTTGACGACGCTGGTTTCGAATATTTGGCGCCGTTTTTTTCGGTGAGTTCAACACATTTTGTATTCTGTTTACTATTCATTCAAATGTTAGTACGTTTTGTTAAGGTTTTGTTGTTTTGTTTTGGGTGTTTTGGAATATATTAACATGCCTATTAAATGTCTCACTACATTTTAGTGAATAATTTTTTTTATTTATGAAAATAGTTGAGTTAAAATATTATAAAGACAGTTTAAATTAGACTAATGATATTTATATTTTCACTTTTAATGTTTGTTTGTCCTTGTAGTTAAACAACAATATGAAATATGAAACTGGTAATGTTATTATAGTACTATATAATAGACATTATAATTTATTTAAATATATTATGAAATACAATATGCTCATTTATAGTCACCAATACAAAATGACTAATAATAATGACAAAATTATTCTTCATATAGTTGAAAGTATATATACATGTTGTTCTCAAAGCATTAACTTATATAAAAAATATATATATTTTCAAATATCTTTTAATGAAATAAGTGTCACAGAAAATGTTTTCAGTTTATCAAAATTGTTTATTACATAATATTGTTTAGCAAATTAAAAGTGAATTACGTGTATAACTATACAAAAAAATTATGGTTCTTATCAAACTTTAATTTTAAAAAAGATTTTAATTCGAATAAAGAAGACTGCAGTGCTCATTTCGGCTGAGAAATATTACTAATACCGGCAAGATTTAAAATGTGAACTGCATACTGGCCTCTACAATGTTGTTAAACCAAAAACTTGAAATTATTTTGTTGCTGTTCGTTATTAATTAAAATACTACACCATTTATATTATGCGTACAAAAAATGCATTCGAGTGGTATTTTAAAAATAATTACCTTTATTTTATACCTTGGTTCATTGCTATGCACGGAAATCAAAATGATTAGCCTAAACCCGGCTTTTTAGCTGCAAAGCAAGTTCGTGTTCAGAAATCAACCAGTGTTATTCTTTGCTTTTAGTGTATGCAGAAATTTTGGTCTTGGATTATCTTCAAAATGACAATCAATTCAGATTATCATTGTAATATTGTAGACCAATTGGATGCAAGATACGATTTATAGAAGAAAAATATTAGTAAATTAAAATACGAATTATGGCGATACTTGCAAATTTCTCTTAAATGCCCATGATAATATTCTAATAGCTGAAAACTGTGCGATAGCCAAGTCCTTAAAACAAGTCAATTTTAGTTTATAGATATTGACAGTCTAATTACTTTAGTAAATGGGAGTAATCTTAATAATAATACTAATAAAGCTTATAATAGGTAGGTTTAAGCCGCTGAATAAACTGTAGCATCCAAATCTACATAAATATATGTTATATTAAGCGACTGTAAACCTACAAGTCGCCTCTTCTTTCCTTAAAGAAAATAAAATTTTAAGATAAATGTATGCAAAAAAGTTTTATTATTTGAAACCCTTTCAAATATTTTGACTTAATAAATAAATAACATTTTATTACAACTTAAATTTACAAATTAAATCACAAAATTTATTTTAATTTCAAGAAAAAAAGAACACGATATTATAATTGAATAATAAATACATAACTTAATCAAATTAACATGACTGCCAACAGGGCTTAATAAATTATTTAAATATTTTTAAGATCAAATGGGTAAGGTATAAATAGTATGGATTAGATCACAATTGTAAACAAAATTGAATTTTATAGTTTTCCTGTTAGGAAAATTAGTAAAATTAATATTTGCAAATAAAATCTATCCAAATTATCATTATAAAATATATAATCAAGATAGATATGGTATTTTTAATAAAAAATATTATTGAATAACATTTCATTTCAATAGGGTTTTGTCCTTATTTAAATCCAAAACTAATTTACATACAAAATTATAATCAAATGATTTAAGGATGCAATTTGATATAAAACAATTTGTAAATGTCTTACAAGAATATTTGGTTACTTTACTGATATTGAGTTTCATTAAGGGAAAATTGATTTGTTAAATAATACTGATCAACACGTAATATGAATATTTTAGCAGTGATCATATTTAAGAATAATCTAAAGCGATAAATAAATAAAGCAAATTTATGATATATAATACAGATTACAAAAATCCAGAAATGTACAAATAATATAAATTTGTTTTATCTAAAAATTACAAGTAATTTTTAATGTCTGCAAGAAAATAGGAAACTTGTGAAGTGTTATTAGAAAAAATGTAACAAAAGTGGCAGCTACAGAATTTAAATTGGGTTTGAACCTGCACTCTAGGGTGGTTTTGTCTATTTGGATATTTTGTGTTGCTTTCTTTTATTCTTTTATATTTCTTATTAAGTTTTTTATTACGTTAGTGGGTGGGCAGAATTGCATATTAGTTGAAATTTCACCAACTTTATTTAGTCTAATACACATAGACTTAGGAATATCCGCCGCGGAGAGAAATATCGATATATCGATATCGATATTTTAAATAATATAGATATATCGGAGAATAAAACAAATCGATTTTTTGCAACAGCTAGGAAAAATATCGATGTTATAAAAAAACAATAGAAATATATTGATATACTGACTTGGATATATATGGCTATTATATAAGTATTTTAAAAACTACCGACATATTCAATGGTTTAGGTACCTAATAAAAATATCAATATTTTTTTATGTATATAGGATGTATTGATATTTTTTCAGCATCACTACATATACTTACTTTCAACGCATAACTTATTTTCAATTTTCATAATTCCAATTAAGATGAGATGCAGCAAATTTTAACAGTACTTATTAGGTCTCTTGAAATTATATAATTGTTTGTCAATATAAGTAGTTATTTTACTAAATTTTTGATATTTCGGTGCTACAATTCAATATATTGGAAATATATGTTGAAATAACATCTTTATAAGACGTAAAAAAACATCATTTGAACTGTTTAATGCAATATATCTTCTATTTATGATAAGAATGCAAATTGTTTATTCGTCTATTGTATAAACCATGGGAAAACAACAATAAATAATAATTTGTTTATTTCAATTATAATATTTTGTAAAAATTAAAAATGTCTCCAGATATACGTGATATTTGTGCTATTTTTAATACCATTATCGGTTCATTGTTTAATACAGCTGAATATAATGAGGTATTGAATTTACGCTGCGTTTTTGTTAAATATAGTTAAATAAATAATTAAATAAGGTTATTTCGATGAAATTTATTTCTGGTCATTTTTAACACTTATAATGTACAGAATTAGAAATTAGTAACTAAATAATCAGTTACTGGCTAATGGCTGATTGTATAATTTATTTTAATTGCTCTGACGGTTAATAACTTAGCCACGACAGAACAAAAGTATTTAAAGAAATTGTTGACATTTTAAATAAATCGTAATAATTAATTTAAATAAATATTTATAATAATTTTGTGGTTTATATAACTGGTATATACATATCTGTTTGTGATTGTAATTATAAATATCCTTATAGAAAATACTGGAAATTATGACAAGACCGGGTGTCTCCTGAGATGGTCTCTAAATAGGTCACCGGCTTGGTGGTTTGGAGCCCACGTTAAACAGTAGGCCCTGTCCAGATAAATCCTCGTTGGTAAAAAGGAGACTTTAAAATATATCATAAAAATGTATAATAAATTGTAATAATATAAAAATAACCGAGGAGAAAGGAATATTCAGAAAATTATAAGTCTGATCAACAATGACGGAAGTTGTTAAACCAGTTGTACAGTCTTTCAAGAGTGTCCAAAATTGAATTAACATGAAACTGTAAGCACTAGGCATAAGGAGTCTTAAATAACTAACAGGCCAGTAGAAAAGTCTCCGGCCTGACACATAGACGGCGCTACTAGAATTATATTCATATGCTTTTTAGTTAGCCCTAGCCTTCAAAAGATGCGTTTATAAATTTGACAGCTATCGCATTGTTTGTCGCATGAGTTTGTGAATTATAGCATTTTCAGTGAAATAACTTTTGTTACTGTGAAAAAATGGATAAAAAGGATTTTTGTGGGTTGATTGAGTATTGCTTTTTGAAGGGAAAAAATACAGTTGAAGCAAAAACTTGGCTTGATGACGATTTTTTGGACACTGCCCCAGGAAAATCAACCATCAAGGATGGTATGCTAAGTTTAGACGCGGTGAAATAAGCACCGAAGACGGTGAATGCAGTGGACGAAGAATGCTCGCTGGGAAGAAATTTTCGTCGAATGAAGAGGCGATTGCCGAAAGGACAAATCGTACTACAAAAATAGTATCGAAAAGTTGGAGGGTCGCTATAATCAGTGTATCACCCTTGAAGGGAATTATATTTAATAAAAAAAACTAATTTTGCCAAAAAATGTATTTTACTATGGTAGGCCGGGGACTTTTTAATTGACCTGTTATGTACGCAATAGTCATCATTCATTTCATCATAATAGATGTGGCTTATCGTTTACCGTTATGATCTTGAATCACAATTAAATACTAATAAGTGGCGAAAAATTGATATTTCGACTCAAAAGTCATTATTAGAAGTTAGTATATTGAAATAAGCCAAGAAGCTGTTAGTAAATAAAACAACAAATATCACATTAAATAAAAATATTTAGCAAAATATAAAAATTATAAATTATTTATATAAATATTACTAAACAATTGTGAACACTGTACGAAGACCGACAACCCAATCAAGGTCCCTCCCCGCCCATTGTTCAAACCTACAAAGACTTGAATTCATTTAAACTTTGCCGATCGAAAGTCCACACAAGAGGGGGCGCCTTTTCCAAATGTAATCATCTAGTGAATCACACTTACCACTGCCTGTCACCTTTTTCTTCCGGAAACTATAGTCATCGATAACGGAACTTTGTTAAGCTTCATTATGAATTTAAAATTATACATCTCCGCATGGCTCTCCGAACACTACAAAATAAAATGGCGAAACCCTTAAGAAATCTATTCCCGAACCTACAATCCATTTGAACAATATTTCATTCCAACAACTTCTTCAAAGGGTTCACACCACCTGAACGCTTTTTCGGTTAGTCTATTGGGATATCGTTCAGATATCGTGTCAGGACCTTATCAGTAGAACACTCTGCTGGAAAACCATGATGTTCCAGAAGAGCCTACCGAAAATACATTAATTATAGAAACGCTGCCGGCACTCACTCCAAGAGCACTTTTTTGAAGATAGATTGAAAAGAGAAATGTTGATATCAGAACCTAGCCGCTATTTTCATTAGTTCTTACCAGTTGTCAGGTGAGACGGTTTGCCCTTTGTTGATTGCAGGGGGCATTGTTGTCCGCGAATCAAAATAAAACATTTAATGGAATTTGTGATGAATGATTAATGATTAAATTACATATTTGCTTTTAAATTCCGTAGGAATTGCTGATCACCGACACAGTATGATATTTATGGAAACAAGTGATAGTCAGAGAAACCAATTTCAACTGAAAAATAATGTTAGCGGGATTATATTTCATGTTTAAGCACTGCTATGTATAATTTTATAGATTTCATTATATAGCCATAACAGGTCAATTGAAAAGCTCCCGGCTGACCAAAGGTGATACATTGATTCAAAGGTGATACACTGATAATAGCGACTCTCCAACTTTTCGATACCATTTTTGTAATACGATTTGTACTTTGTTTCAAAATAGGCATCAGTTTCGCCGATCACCCCTTAATTCGACAAAAATTCCTTCCCAGCGGGCATTCTTTTGAGATCTGAGTATAGTCACTGGGGGCCAGATCTGGAGAATACGGTGTATGAGGAAGCAATTCGAAGCGCAATTAATCGATTTTTGCCATCGTTTTCACTTACTTCTGATACAGTGCATTGTCTGGGTCAAGCAGCACTTTCATTTTCTTCAAATGCAGCCGTTTCTCAGCGATTTCGTCCTTCAAACGGTCCAATAATGCTATATAATAGTTGCTGGTGATATTTCCTTTTTCAAAGGTCAATGAAAATTATCCCATGCGCATACACAAATGCAGACGCCATAACCCCATGATTCCCACGATTTGTAGTGGGTTCATCGTGTGCAGTCCACTCGGACGACTATCGATTGGACTTCGGAGTGAAATGATGAAGCCTTGTTTCATCCATTGTCACATATCGATGTAAAAACTTGGATTTATTACGCTTGATCAGCTTCAAACACTGCTCCGAATCATTAACTTGTCGTTGTTTTAGTCAAAAGTGAACTCGCGCTTTGCTTCCACTTTACACAGAGCTTTCTCGTACCCAAATATTCGTGAATGATATGATGTACACATTTAGTTAATATCTTTATAGTGTCTAGTGTTTCATTCAATTTCAACTTACGGTCATTCAAAATCATTTTGTTGATTTTTTAAATGTTTTTTTCGGTAACAACCTCTTTTGGACGTCCGCTGCATTCACCGTCTTCGGTACTTATTTCACCAGGTCTTTTTCTGTGGTAGCGTCCAAAAACTCGACATCAAGAAAAGTTTTTGCTTCAGCTGTATTTTTTTCTTCAAAAAATAATATTTTATCAAGACGCGAAATTCCTTTTTATTAATTTTTTTTTCTCAACAAAAGTTGCTTCACTCAAAATGCTGTAATTCACAAACTAATGATCCGACAGCTGTCAAATTTATACATGCATCTTTGGAGGCTAACTAAAGGGTTAGGGCTAACTAAAAAACATATGGATTTAATTCTAGTGGCGCCATCTATGTGTTAGGTAGGGGACTTTTCAATTCACCCGTTAATATGTCCATATCGCACCAACCGCAATGTACTTATTTCCCCCATGGTTACCCGAATATATAGTTAAACTGTTATTGAAGATTATATTAAGGAGAAATTACCAAAGGTGTTATTAAATTGCACTGTTATACAGATAATAAGTACATTTTTGGTGATGAGTATTGACCAATATGTGTAAATTTCGCTCTTTATGCGCTTATCTTTAATTCCATATACGTATGCTGGTTTTTTAGTACCGTCATTGATTCGGTGATTAATATAACTAAAAATAACGGATTTCATATAATAAATACTACAAAATGGTTGATTCAAATGAATTTATTCCGATTTAATGTATAATAGTTATTTTTAACAATTACACAAATGTAGTCGTTACTGAATTGGAAAATGATAATTGATTATTTAATAATCACTTATTTTAATATAATATTAATTAAATATTTTTTAAACGAATTGATTATGTACACCGGTAATGTAACTTGATCTCTAGGTCGATTCTTTCGACATTAATCTTCATTGTTATATACTATTGGACGTTCTTCCGACCATGTGTAAATCCTTCTCCTCTTGCTTGTGGGACTTTTATTATATTTTGGCAAGTGGTGACAGTGCTGGCCATTCTGATTACGAATACTTTTGACTTTCTGTTATAAGTTTGTTGTAAATAGTATTTTTTTCTGGGAGTCATTTTTGGAATGATGATTGGTATTGAGTTGTACTTTCCATTCAATAGGTTGTCCACGACACAGAGGCTTGTTAAGAAAAGAGTGCTTCTTTATTCGACAAAATTTGTGTCCTTAAATATACTCATTGATAATGTATTGACTATAACTTCTTATCCAATAACTTCATATCTAAGATGGTCTCAGAGAATAATACACGAAATTTGCTATACATCTACTATAATCTATAATCTTCTTCATTTGTCTGGTTACGCATATCATAGAACTAAACAAGATAATTAGCAAAATAAGCTTTCGAGAGAGTTTTAATTTTGATTGCCATATTCCTCTTCTTTCATGCGAATCATTTTAGAGGAGGTTTATTTTATTTTATTGATGGTCATAAGTACTTTTGCTTAATAAGAACTTTGAATTAATTTTAGTTTGATACCATTAAAATTTGCAAATGAAGGTGATACTTTATTGCTAGTGTTACTCTATTGGAAAGTGACAATGAAGCTTCATTTAATATATATATATATATATATATATATATATATATATATATATATATATATGTATATATATATATATATATATATATATATATATGTATATATATATATATATATATATATATATATATATATATATATATATATATATATATATATATATACATCTTAAAGATTTTGAATGTAATATTAATCTAATGCCTACAAAATTATCAAGTGGATTAAACAGATTTTAATTAGTTAGTTTCTCTTAGGTTGTTATTGAAATCGTTTTTTTTTTCAATTAAGCGAGACCATTTGTATCATTAGCTTATATTTTGATGAACTAATTTGTGTAGTACTGCGAAGCTGTTTTATGAGTTAATTTTTTATTGATTACTCTTCTCTAATATTATATACCACTAAACTTTCTTTTATCCAAATTTATTACTTTCTCTTATTTATTTTCGACAGTCGCATTATATACGCTTTAAAATTGTATTTGTTTAACTAGTTATAGTAAGCTTTTATTACCCTTTCATTGTTGCGACTTATTGACAAAATGAACTGGACAAATGGTTATATTATAATATTTACACTGGAGTATTCAATAAATGTCACATATTTACATTTTTGTAGTAGTATGTAAATAATAATTAAATGACAAAAAGGAAAATTTTCTAAATCGTATAGTAGCAGCTATGAAAGATATATACATATAAAGCAATAATTCCAAGCTTCAAGTAATATTAAAAACAGAGCAGAACATATTAATATTATTGGAGAATTTTATATTATTATTATTTTATTAATAATTTATAATAATTAATTAATATTTTATATTAATGTTTTTAATTAATCTTTATCTTATAGGACTTGTAAGCAAAAATATATAAATATTTTTCAAATTCACTGGGGATTTGGAAACAGCATTTTAGTAAATGAAATGAACTGAATATATTGAATTTTTGCACTTGTGTTTTTCACATACTCTGTCATATCAGTTAGCTTGGAGACGCTGTTGGTCAATCCCTAGCGTTGGTCTGTAATCTATTATTGATAGGGATACGAGAGTTGCTCTCTGTATTTCTAGCTTAATAATAAAACAATATATATTGCTGCTTGAATGATTTTTTTGCTACGTTTTAGAATATTAGTTTAGTAAAACTAGTCAGTAGACTAGGATTTATCCAGATTGAATATTAATTTACTGTTTTAGTACTGATTGAAAATTCATTATTTAAGCTAAAGTTCACTTGCATTTTTGCAATTGGGATCTTCGATTTCTTCAAAGATATGAAAATAATCATTTATAATATAATTTCTAAACTGTGAAGAATTTTTCAAGTAACTGTATTCTAGAACAAGAGACTAGTTCTGGAGAATCCCTGCATGCGTGTGAGTGTTTGAGTTTACAACGTTGCCAGTTGTTGAAAATTATATATAATAATTATATATATATATATATATATATATATATATATATATATATATATATATATATATATATACTACAATATATGTATATATAGAGTATATTTGAATAACATAATATAATTAATAAAGAATAAATTATCTTGAAGTCACAAGTTAACCTAATATAGAAACTTGTATTACTCTTGAAAATCAAGTAAAAGGTTTTATATAATTTTCGCCCCCTAAAATATAAAAAATGTAATATTAAGAATCTTTTATAAACATCTTTCGTTTTAAAATATTTTTGAAAAGATTAAAGACAAAATAAATCAACATGTAATTATTTATCAATACATAAACACTATAATAACAAACCAAAGTTATGGTTCTTGTAAATTACTCCTATACTTGAAGAGTACAATATATATTAAAGAATTCACAAATTAACCTAAAATCTCACTTTAAACTCACTTTAGAATTTAACTAAGCTTACTGTCTATTATTTTAAGCTTATAGATTATGTTTCAATTATTTAACCTTTAAAAAAAATATTCGATTTTAAAAGAAAAAAGAGGAAATAAAACAACATGTAAGGTAAAAAATATTTTTTTTATGAATATATAAAAACGCAAGCCTCCATTTTCCTTGAACAGCACTAAAAATATCTATACAATATATATAAAAATAGCATGAAAACTGTTCTTTCATTTCAGGCAATAAAAGCGTGGCTTATAGGGCTACTGTAGTACGTTTGATTCGACAAGTCGACTGGCAACGTCGCATAATTAGGCGGAAACTACCGAAGTTTACCGAATACCGTTAGGATTCTCCAGATATAGCCACTACTTGATCTATTGAAGTACAGAAACTGTTATCATAAATGCAAGGGGGATTAGTTTAAAGGGGGACAACTAATTTAGAAAAAATAAGTAATCGGCTTGTCTTAAAATTTGAATAGTTTTTCAATTTTTTGAACACTGTAGTATAATTAATAAAAATTTTATGTTAATATGTAATACTTGACTATAAATTACTATAATAGCGTTATTGAATTTGGTGTTTACTAAACATTTAACAAATTTATTAAATAATCGAAAATATTTTTCGTAAAAAATAACATGCAAATGTGCAGAATGACCCTCGCGCGACATTTTACAATCCAAACTGTCTAAATAAATCGAAAATATTTACATATCGTGTAATTGCGTTTTCTATTTGTCAACTTTACGCAATGCCGTTGCCGAAAATTCCCCCATTTATTCGCACCAACCTAAACGAATTCATCACTTGTAATTGTTGTCTCGGTTTAACTATAACAATAGCCAAAACCCAAACCAATGTGCTGGACGTTGATTACGACATGCACCATAAAACAAACAAATGTTTCACTTTTTATGGCCCGGTATTAAAACCGCAACAATTTAAATAAACATAGTCCAACACGACATATTGTTTATGTGGGATGATCAAAAAGTTTTTAACTTGATCGTTATCGTTCGATATATTATATCAGGAACAAATTCGACCGTTTATTAGTTATCTTATATTTTAATTTCATATATGCAAATATACTAATGGACTGAATATATTTAGATATTATTCAGGCAAATTCAACAGTGTCGTGTGAGATATTTTCGGTTGATGTCGATTATTTTAGTTGTTCTTTTAATTATTTGCTTAAAGTTAATTCTTAATAATACATAGGGTGTTCGTTGAGAAATCTTATTTAAATTGCGAGTCAACGGTTGAATCGGTCAACGTCAAAGGTTAAATGCGCTATTGATATTAAAGCTACAAAACATACAGAACAGAAGGCGATCTTCCAATATATATAGTTGAAACTAGCGTTGGGAACTATCGACTGGAAACAGTCGAAACAGTCGATAGTCACGAAACTAGCGACTGAAAATAGTAATTACTATTTATTTTATAGTAATTGCTATACTAATTACTATTTTCATTCAAATGTATGGTTCGACTGTTTTGTTTGACTGTCGTGATGTCAGACGAAGATGAACGAACCCTTTCTTGTATAAATTGTGAGAGAGCAAAGGACGGAGAATTGCTTGGAACAGTTAATTTTATATGTGCTTATATTTATTCCTTCTTATACTTATTCCTTCACGTACTAACTTAAAAAAGAAATTACTGAATACTATTACCGTGCAATTAATAATTTCATTTTAAAGGAAGTAGAATTACTTTTATATTTGAATGTTCTGTGGATCTGTAAAAAGGAAATAATTTTTCTATGGCATGGAATAATACTAATAATAATGGAATAATAGTATTTTAATAGGTTAATTGCTATTTTTAAATAATATACTATAAGGAATATAGACAATACAATAGAACTTCATCGACAGGGTAATCAAAATATTACCTATTATTGACACAAAAACAGTCAAAAATATTTTACTATTTATCATTCACAATTTTAATCTCTTTACACTATTACATTAACAATCTTGAAAAATATCGCTTCAAAATGCTGCTATATTAATATACAATATATTGTTATTTACAAGAAAACTATCAAAAAAATCATAAAACTATATATATTACATAAAGCATAAATATAAGTAAGATGTATGATGTAACATAGATGTAAGCATAAATTGGGCACGTTTTTGTCAATGTCGCGGCTAGGACGACAGTCGAATAAAACTAGTGGAACCAAAAATAGTATCTAAAAGTACACGACTGAAACAGTCGATAGTAAATAGTAACAAAATCAATCGGACCGAAAATAGCGATTGAAAACAGTCACTGATAAAAAGTAGTAAAATCAAAAATAAGTTGAAACGTAGTCTAGCCTTAAAAGATCACCAAAGGGATATAAATCATTAACAAGCAACATTTGCCAAATAATTATATCGGGAAAATAAAAAATAATTGTAAGAACTCTCTAATATTTTTAACACGCTACGCTGCCAATAACGCGCTAGGGCGAAATATAAGCTTGCGCCCATTACGTTCAAGCGCGTTATATGTGCGGTGGTCTTTCTAAGCATTGTATTTAGTTCGGCATTAGCACTGCGCCCTTACTGTGGTATTGATATTATCTAAAGACTATAGTTGAGTCATTTACGTGCTTTGTTACTACGTGATTTTACCTTTTTGATTCGTATGTATTACAGAACTGCATATGGCGAGAAAAAATATCGATATGTCAAGGCTCTGTCGTCCTAAAAGTGGAAAATTAGATATGAAACGTACCCTAAGTACAGCGAACATGTTTTGAAAATACAAGAGAGGAAAGCGGAAAACGTAATTAGAAAACAATGTAAAAATTGTTATTTACTAAAAGAAAAAGAAAAAACGCTATTTATGTATGCACTGCATGTCCTGGATATCCTAGTTACTGTTTAGGTTACGTAAAAATTATTCATGGCGACCCTTATAATTTATCTGAGTAGGGTTTTTATTTATTTTGACTTCTCAATTTACTTAAATAGATATTTTGTTTGTATAAGGTTATTTTTGGTCGTTTTCCTGCTGAATATTTTTTTAGTAGTTGATTCATTCCCATATACAATTTTGTTATGGTATATTAAATTATATCTTCTAATCAACAATATATTTTCCTATTCTGTCCATTTTTATTCGCTACGGGCTCGTGCGTTACGCGGCCGTCTGCAATAAAATTTGACCTCGGTGCCGATCACGCTCTTGCGCGTGACACAAAAAAAATTGAGTCTAAAAAATATTAAGACCTAGCCCGGACATACGTTAAAAAAAGTTATTAAGGGTATTTTATTGTTGAAATTAGAAATAACGTAGTGGGCTTCTAGGGTAAGTATTTTATCACAGATCGGTAGCGCACGTGTTAAGTTCTCTTCCTTGGTACATATATATTGTACATAACATAACGATAGAGAGAAGGTTAGCTTGGCCCAAGCGCAAAGATAATACGCAAAATCGTGAAGCGTTCCACATTTTTAAAACAGCTAGAATGGACTAGTATTAATAAACAAACTTTATATTAGGCGTAAGAATATGTGCCATATTGAAGGTAAAAATTCTAATCTTCATACACATTAATTAATTCGTCCTATTTGTGGATAAGATTAAGCTTATCGTACTATATAATACAAATAAATGCAGTGTATCTTTGTACTTGATCCCTTGTCTTTTTTTTTATGAAAAGCGTGTAATTTGAAACGGTTAAAGCTTATATCGAGGAGAAATTTTTAGGCTTAAAATTTTTGTGTAATATGTGCTACAATTAAATATATTACAACAAAATGAAATATGCCCAAATAAACCAACCAGGAATAGCCATCAAATTGGTGACACAAAATATATATATATATAGGCGCTGCAAGCTCCAACTCTTATCCGGTAGATAATTTGTCGTTCCTATTGTATATGGTATACCGACGGGCGAGTAACCAACTTAGAAAATCATCCCAAAAGACATCCGGTCTTACCTTACTTAAAAGCCTGTTACTGCCGTTACTGGGATCATTTTCCTTGTCGGATTTTACACTCTTGCCTAGGATAATCACAAATATTAAACAATCACAAACATACATTTACGAGCATGCCCCAGCAGGATTCGAACCCGCGGCTATCGCGATAGTAGGAGGGCCGTCGTATCGCCTTTATGACTGTTCCACCCAGCCGGCTAACGGTAAATTTGGTAAAATAAAACAATAGTAAAATTAAAACATTTTAAAGCATTGATAAATGTGAAGGTGTTTAGCGATTAATGTAATATAATATGTGACTATATGATATTTTATTCTTTTAACTTTGTATCATTTATTTTGATTATTTACTTTATAGACTTTGATATGATTTTTTGATAAAAACATTTCAAATCCTAAGGAGATTTTTGAAAACTTAAAGTTTTGACCAGAATGAAATAATTAATTTACTGAATGCCACACTATTTAGTGTAATGTTTCAGCTATATATATATATATATATATATATATATATATATATATATATATATATATATATATATATATATATATATTATATATATATATATATATATATATATATATATATATATTATATATATATATATATATATATATATATATATATATTATATATATATATATATATATATATATATATATATATATATATAATACCTTACTTATCTTTACCATACTTATCTTTTGTATTAGTATTTGTTATCTGCATTTATGTATCTCTCTGATATATTTAACCTTTTTTATTCTTCTTTGTTACCACCCATATTTCAAAAAATTAGAGTATATTTGATCATGGTGGCATATATAGAAACTTATTTGCTCTTAATTATCCTTATAGTCGACTGAATGCTTACTGTTAATGAAACATATGGAAATATGGGAAGCTTCTTCTAAAAGCATTGCACACTTGATAACAGGCTAAGGAATGATTTGCAAAGGCGACTTGTCAAAATAAATATTAAAAGAGTTGATCCATATAAATTGCTTTAGTGGCAAACAGTCTAGTATTTATAAAATTATTACAATTATTACAAATTAGTTGACATCCAAATTAGGAAGCAGATGTTATTTGGAAATGTTTGATGATGATGAACGAAATTTTAATTGAAATGCAAGAACATTGGACAGTGGTTTTTAGTTAGTGACATACTGTTTCGTCAATGACGTAGAGGTTATTATTGTCGATCATGAAAATTTATTCTATTATAACAATTCGAAGCGTAGAATATTATGAGTTAAACAGGGAGCAATTGATGGACAAGAATTATGTGGTTCAATATTAACAACTCTATATATCCAATCTAATCTAATAACTATCTACAATTGATATATTTGAATCGAACTTCGAAATATACTACAAAATTATTTTTCAGCATGACAAAATTTGTAGGCAAGTCTCAATATTGATCAAAACTTATTTGGAAACATTCAACTGGGAAGTCCTTTTTGATTTTCCATTTCTAGGTATTTCTAATCAACTATTGCCTATCTCGAGCAATAGTACATGGCTTTTTGGTACAAGGATTTCCTTTTGAGACTTACAAAAGTGGGCTATTTATGGATTGAATCTTAAGACGAGGATATTTTTTAATTTTGAATGAATAATAAGTGACCATGAACAATAGTTTCCATCACACTGTTTCCCAATTTTATTTTAACTGGACTATAATTAATCTTGGTGATGTATGCACCTCCCATCACAGATAGCCATCAGCAAATATTTTTTAAGAATTTTTGAGAATGATGAATGAAATTTGGATTGAAATGCAAGAACATTGGACAGTGGTTTGAACATTGAACTTATAATACAAAATATTATTTAATGAAAAAATATATTTTAATGAAATTTTTATAATTAATCCATCACTATAATAAGTCTTTTAAAAATAGCAGCATCAAAGACCCACTTAATATTGTACTTGACAATTGAATGACAAATGAGCAATAGAAGTCTGTTATTGAACAATTGTTATGGAATGCGCAACCTAATGCTTTATTAATAAACCCCTTGAACACATCTTTAACAAGCAATAATTGTTACCACAAGGTAGACCTCGGAAATGTCAATATTATATGAAGTATTACTTTGTATTTGTTCAAATCTAGTAACGTGACATAATTGCCTTTTAAATTTCGTTGAACTATAGTATATTCAAGGTAATATGAGCGGTAAGAGTTTCATGAATTGCTTAAACTAACATTTTTACTTATTTTTCCCCCACTAGTATATAAGAAACGAGTTAGTTCAAAATGCGACCGACAAAAAATAATTGATTTAATTCGGTGCAGACATTATTTAATTCGACCTTGATCTCTCGATGTTTATTTTACAATATCATCTATAATCATGACATTTTCGCGCTTTCTATGGTGTCGAGGAAGTAGCAAAGAGAACCACATTGTCGATTTTGTCTTTATCACCTTGAACATGATCGAGAAAATTTAAGAGGTTATATTAAATAATTACCTGTATTAATCTGTATTGTGTCAAGGGTAATTGAAATTATTGAAGTACGGAAATACAATTACAATATTGGGGCCTATATTTTAGTTATATAATTCAAAATTAATTAAAAAACACATACAATTAATCATATTCTCATAATAAAAATATGCATTGAGTTATAATTTGAGATACAATCGAATTTTTCCTTCAGTATTTAGCAAAAGCGAGATCCATTGTGGACATAGCTTACTTAAGTTCGTGTAAGATTTTACTAACACTAACCACAGCTAAACCTATTTTGACTAAAGTTCTACAGAGTAGTGTTTTGGGATCACACCTCTATCTGCTCTACATGCTGTCGATTTATTAATAAAAAGAAAAATAGTACTTGAGTGATACATGAAAGAAAGTTACTAAATCACACCAACGTGGCAGTTGTTATACAGTTACTGTATTATACGCAGAAAATTAGAATATTGAAGCAAATCGAACTACACAAATTTGTATAAAGTTTGTGCTACTATTAGACTTTATTTTAATTAATCTAATTTTGTTTTAATCTGGCAATATCAATTTAAAGAGCATCGATTGCGAAAAATAGTACAATTTTATACATGTACACACTATGTTACATATTTACGTCACTTTCTGCAATTTTTTCCCATCTTTCTGGCAACACGGCGATATCGTATAGAAAGAACGGTATGGATTTGGTAGTGATCCAATAATCGATCAATTTTCGCACTTATTGGGCATTTTGAAAGCGTGGTCAGCCAAGATTTGCTGCATTGATCCTAATAAGTGGTTATTAGAAGGCGCTATATTTTATGAGTACACTAGGTGTGGCAGAATTACTACCTCGAGCTGTAATAGTGTATATTCACAATGTGTGTTGAAACGGGTCAAGATGGTTTTGCCCTCTTTTTGTAACTCATAAGCAATCTGAAGGTTCTTTGAGAGTTTGGGCTGAGTTTTTGTCCAGTAAAAGTCTTGCAATTCTTTTAGTAATAAAATCGGTCTATAGCATTTTTGCACATGAGACATATGTACCTAGATTTTGCTGCTTTTATAACTAGAAATAAGAATAAGAACAAGAACAAGAAATAGTTCAGAATTTTATTTTATGTGTAAAAAATTCTAAAAACCAACTCAATAAAAATACATAAATTGTACAAATTTTAATGATTGACACAAAGAATACTCTGTTAAAATATAAATAAATTCTATGTATGATTTATGTCTTCAAATAGAGTCCAATGTTTAAAAATGAACAGTTTTACTTCCCCTGACATGTCAAACAAAATTTTCTCTTATCAACTCCAAATATAATACATGAGGTATACTGTATACTTTCAGGGTATTGGATATTCGAACATTCGAAGAAAATTTCATTATTTTAACCGCAACGCCAACTCCGCTTTATTTTTTGGAAAATTTAACTCCCTTAGTGAATCATTAATTGACGAGGTGTGGTATTTTTGGTTCAGATTCAATATCGAATTCGGAATGTGCGGCTATAAATGAACTTCGTCATGGATGGCTACCTTGAGGGATTTTTTCTCCATGGGGTATTGGAGCGAATGTCGAGGATATATCAAGAAAGATATTTTATTTGAATTTTTAAGTGTATTTACAAGGCAAAAATAACCATCTGTTTGATGGCCACTTGGAGTAAAAACTTCATACATTTTTTTCACCTCCGTACCAGCCCACAATAAGACGTAACATATAACTTAATAAATAGTTCCATACAATAAAAATAAGAAAGTAAAATAAACGTACCTTCCAGAATATATCTACAAGAGTTACATGATACATGTAGAGCTTATTTTTTGCATCTTACATTAATAAATTCGCTGCCAATATAACAAAACGGGTCAACGTCAACTTCTCGAAGCCATTTGAACTGATAAAAAATATGTATAAAATTTATAAGTAAAACTCATGCGCAAGAAACGTTCTTATATACCGATGTTATCGAGATTGTATTAAGAGTCTTCAATAAGATGTAGTATAAAGAAAATACAACCTAATGAGGTTTTCAGAGCTTCCTTCAATTTTTTTCTAAATTAGTATCCGTTCTATCAGCCCCAAATGTCTCCAAAACCTATATACTGACAATCCATTTTATTACAGTTTTTTTTGGGCGTATTTCATGTAAATTGTCTTTCAGACTTTTACGGCCACGTTTAAATTGGATCTTCTCTTTCTATTTAGAGGAGAGATATAGCAGGTCAACGTACGTGATGAAAAACTATCACAATTCAGATATTATTTGAACTGTTTTTTTGAACTGAGGTTTTACTTGAACGAAATTTTAATAATTAATTTTAATGTAAATTAATTGTAGCCAAAAATGTATTCACTAATTAATAGATCTTTCATATATGTGCTAAATGATTATCTTTGTGTGTATATTTGAGTTTTATAAAATTTATTTCCAAAATAAGGATTTTGTTTTAGAATCATTCTCATATAAAATAAATATAAACGTTACTTTTATATATTAATATTATTGACAAATCGTTTATAATCGGAACTTAAAATAATTTAATTTTGAATTCCGATTTTTTCCTTTGTGAATGAGTGGCGTGTTATCGACTTAGATGATCCCAGAAGACAACCGGTCTTACAGAGATTGGCTACTAGCATGAGGTGGATCATATTCCTTGCCGGACTTTGTACTCTTGCCTTTTGGACAATCAAAACTTCAAACAAACAAATACAAATTTACGACTATGCCGACGATAAATTTACGATAATAGTAGGGGGAGCGTCCTGTTACCTTGACCACTCCCTATTTTTTATTATTTACCATTTTACCGATTTATGCTTCTATTTAAACATTGGATATAGTCAGTGGCGGATTTAACAGCAGGGTAAGTGGACTAGTGGCAGAATTTAGTGGCATTATATACGTGGAGAAAACAAGTCTTTAATGTTACAATACTTTAGTACCATACAGTATACTGAACAGATCAATGTGAAAAATCAAATGTGTGAAAAATTACTAAGCGCTTTGTACAACATATTTTTGTTCTTATGAATTTTAAAATTATTCCATTGCACAAATCATAGAGTGGCAATTGTATTAACAAAAAAAAGTATGAACTAGGGTATTGAATTATAGCAGCTACAGACAGGCGACAAAATTAGAATATATTAAATTCTCCACTGGATATACCACTTTCTGTTTTTGAAATTGTTATTTAAAACTATCCTAGACCAGTATTTCTATAATTAAATCAACAAAGTTAATTCATAATAAATGTCAACAAACAACCAATCAATTCTAAAATGACTTTTCTTTTGACATAACCAAAATACTGCTTCTCGGAAATTCTGGTCAGATTGCATATTTTTATGGTAATAAAAAATTGTTTGTTCGTATTTTAATTCTAATTAGAGTTCCTAATCGTATCCTTCCTACCTTTATAATTAAATATCAAACCATAGATTACAATTTGTATAATATTTTGAATTAAACTTAAAAGCTTCTTCTATAATAAAATATTTATCGGTTATAGTAAAACATTTTTGAGCTGACCTCGTATATTATTTAATTTAATTTTAATTCTGATAAACTGTTATAAGTCGAGTCAGTAACCTGTTTCTTTTCCTGAAATGTCGATGACAAAACTAAATAAGAAATTACCTTAATTAACAAAACAGACGCGTGCTAATATTATTTAAAATTATCATACAAAAAAGGTTATAACAACTAACAATAGAATAATTATTACTAAACTTTATAGAGCTATTGTTAATTATTTTTATAAACTACTAGCTGACCCGACAGACTTCGTCCTGTCAAAAAGATTTGTAATGTGGCAGTTTTTGTGCCTACGTATTTTAAAAAATTCTCCTGAACAGAACCATCACCTTGGTGATAGGGCGTTGTGAATAAAAAATAATTAAATAAAACACATATAAGGATTGAAAAGTAAGTAATCGCTTTATTGTTAATCATGTGAATCATAATTATTATTATTATTATCATTGTAGTGCTTTGTGGTATACGATGTTTTTTGTTTGATTACCTGGCGCATAGATAAACAAATCTGATGGTTTTCCAACACGGGAACAGGCAACATACAATTGACCATGTGAGAAACATGGGTTTTCTAGATTAATACCACAAACACTTAATGATTGCCCCTGGGACTTGTTTATAGTCATAGCAAAAGCAAGCCGCACTGGAAACTGTAGTCGTTTAAACTCAAATGGCACATCAGTCGGAATCATTGGGATGCGCGGTATGAGAACATCTTCTCCTTTATACTTTCCTTTGAGTATAGTTGCTTCTATCACATTGTTTAGTAATTTTTTTATCGCTAACCGTGTACCGTTGCAAAGACGCGGTTGGTTGATATTTCGCAACATTATAACCACCGATCCAACCTTTAATTGAAGATTGTAAGGTGGCAATCCTGGCAAATCCAGCGAGTTTAAAAATTCCGGTGGATAGTTGACTACATCATCTTGATTAGTAGCCGAATCAACTGATTTATATATCCTCAATTCGCCTGTAATTTGTTCTTGAATTTTGAAATTTAATTCATTTACATCTATGTTTTTTGCAGCCAGTATAGCTCGTTCGCTCAACCAATCATGGTTTCTGTAATTTTGAGAAACATCTGGAAACACCTTCTGAATAAGTTCATCTTTTGATCGAGTTAACTGACAGAAACTTTGAGGAAAGTTAATGCAGCCAGTCAACATGTCTATAGGAAATTTGCCATTACCAATGTCAATGAGTTGTTTAGAGAATATGTTTCCAGATTGGTCATTTTGCAACTCGACACGCATATTCTTGCTTAAATGAAGTACTTTGACATGTTTCCACAAATTGGAGGACTTTAGACATGCATTGAGTTCATCAGCTGGCGTTGATCGTGGAATCACTGGCAATGTTTGACGAAAATCTCCTGCTAATAAAATCATTGCACCACCAAATCGGTTATTATTGCTACGTAGATCTTTTAAGGTTCTGTCTAAAGCCTCCAAAGATTTTTTATGTGCCATCGTGCATTCATCCCAAACAATCAATTTACATTGCTGCAAAACCTTTGCCATTGCAGAGTTCTTCGAAACGTTGCAGGTTGGAGTTTCATTGCTTTGCATATTTAATGGCAATTTTAGTGCTGAATGGGCTGTTCGACCACCTTCAAGCAAAGTTGCTGCGATTCCCGACGAAGCGAGTGCAAGTGCAATTTTATTTTGTGAGCGAATTGTTGCTAATATTAATGAAATCAAAAAAGGTTTTCCTGTACCACCAGGTGCATCTAAGAAGTAAATCCCTCCAGTTTCATCATTTGTTACTTTCATAAGAGTTTCAAATACATACTTCTGTTGTTCATTTAACAGTGGAAGATTTGTTTGAATTAATTCTTTCAAAGCGTTGAGATCATACAGTCTTTCTCGATGCAACTCTTGGTTAAAAGCGTCATGCATTGGACGATTGGGCGCGGTCAGGCCTAATTGAATTAATAGTTTGTTTGACATTATCAAGCACATGTCCTCAATTGAAATCAATGCTTCATTGTAAATTTCTTCACTGATTTGTATATTTGGATTTCCCATTCTATTCCGTATTTGATACAAAATATCATCACACATATAATCTTTGTACTTCATCCACAAATCAATTGGGTTTGATGGGAAGCATGTAGATATGATTATAGAAAACAATGTTCGTATTTGATGAGCGTGTGATGATATTACAGCATCATTGAGAGTTTGATCCCAATGAGCGTCATTTTCAAGCAATTGCAAACGTTGACAGGCTTCTCTGTAGGATCCACACAATTCACCATCAACAGTTCGTAACTGTTGGAATGATGTTGGGCCACGTACATTGACTAATAGCAGTCGTAAATAAAAACATTCATCATTGCTTGGATGTACTGAATAAATCCGGCCAATCGCATCGGTGGAATATACATCTGTATATCCTGGAACTGGTTTTCCTTGTTTCCGTCGTATAAATCTCCTTGAGGATTGATTCCAGGTATAATATTTTGGCATTTCAGAATATAGCAATGTTTGTGCGAAATCATCGTTTTGGCATGTCTCAAAAAAACTGGTTAATGTAGTAGATGGTGGCTGAGCAGCTCTTTGTACTGCGTTCTGTGCTGTAAAATACACTCTTTGTCCATTTTCTAAATGCACAGCTAAGTGAACAACAGAAGGGTGTCTCTCATGAATAGGAAAAGAAAATATTCGCCAAACTGCTTCATTACTACTGACATAGCGGCCCATTTGGTATTGGGTAACTTCATCATTAGAATTCTCTGCACCAATTCCAATCACAGCCATATCACTCCCTTTGGTTACATATTTGCAAATGTATTTAATCGATTTCACTGAATGGCAAGATTCAACGTTGATGTGTGCTTTGAATGTCTTTGATAAAATGGGTGAATATGGAACAATCCAACGATTATCTATTTCAATATCTTGTTGATTTAATTTGACAATTGTTGATTTTCCATTGTCTGCTGTCGATCTGCGACGATACAATAGATAACCGTCATTACCAGTAATTATTTCCGATATTAATGTCCATGGATATCGTTTTGAACATTTACCATCCATCATACACGGTGAATTTTGATTAAGAGTTCCACAGGGACCATTTATCATGTTTTTGATAACTACCTCATGCAATCCAGGATCTATTTGTACATTAGGGATTTCAGCTGATATCACTGCATCAACTTCATTTGGCCTTATCTTTTCAACCAACCAAATCAAAATGTGTGCATGTGGCAATCCTCGTTTCTGCCACTCCACAGAATACATCCAGCAGCGTGTCTCACCAAACACATTATGTTTTACGATGAAATTCATTAAAGATTTCAACTTTTGTCTAAAGACTCTGGCTGTAATATCATGACGATCAATGGGTGATTGCTCAGGGAATAACTCCTGCTTAATTTCTATCCATTGCGGATTGCATGTAAATGTGATGAACAAATCTGCTGTACCATAATGACGAACATACGACATGGCATCTTGAGCATATTCGTGCATATGCCGAGGGCTTCCGATGTATGTTGCTGGAAGAATAGTCATCCGACCGACATTCTGTGCATTTCCATCAGTATTAATCGCATCTCGAAGGTGAATATACTCTTCAGATCGGAGTTTGGTTTGATTCAACCTGATGAATGTTAATCTCTCCGTTTCTTTTTTTTGGTATATTGCCCATAAAATAAATTTGCAGGAATTTGTTGTCGCTATCTGACACTGGTAACAGTGAACCTGCTCTGTGATATATTTGCCCTTGTATCTGTAAATAAAAAAAATATTATGGTGTGGTATAAATTAATGGATTGTCAGTGATCAAACTTAAATAATATTTGATCTTAAAAAGTATATATTTAGTTTTAACTAATATCTATCAAATATAAAATATAATAAAAGTGTCACTGAAACTGAATCACCATATAACATGATGACTAAGTGATATATTTCGTAATGATTAAGAAATTGAAGATTAGTAACACATCTTAACTTTGGTGACAGAAAATTTTGTTCGCTAAAATAATTATGAGTAACTGCTATAATACATACCTTGAAAGTTGGCATAAAATTTTCCCGAACTGCATTTGTTGCCCCAAATGAAGTCATTTGAAAGCAATTGTTATATTGTTGGATATGTGTCAAAAAGTGTATAGAATCTGTTCCTATTCCTGAAACCAATGAGTACAATGGTTCTGGTGGTGGATCCAATGGTATCAATTTCACTTTACCATTTGCGCAACACAACCCATTGGCTTCGTTTTTGTATTTTAATGCCTTACAGTGTGAGCAAACCAAGTTCATAGAACCAATAACAACACATTGGTAGTTACTGTAGTCAATTGACACATCGTAACTGAAAGCAGCTCGATTCAAACTTGCGCGATTATTAGTTGAATGTCGCGCTCGCGCTTCACGCGTTTGTGATATCCGAATTCTTTCACGTTCATTTCCGTCGTCACTTTCTTGTGCAGTACGATTAGATCGGTAATTAGCTTGGTTTATAGCATTTCTGGTACTTCTACCTAAATTGCTTAGTCTTATAGGAGGCATATCAAATATAAATTATTTTTTCACTAATCACGAACTAAACAAACACTAACTAACTAAACACTCTGCACAAAACACGATATACGAATTTGTTTCGTGTATCAGTTGACAATTCATCTGTCATCTGTCAAAAGTCATCTGTAACAGAAAACTTTTTTTTTTAATTTGATATGACTTGAACTCAAATCCTTTTAAGCCGTACGAATTGTTTTATTTATTTAAAATTTGGATATTAAAAATAATAAAACACTGTTGTTAACGCGATTTTTGTTTGACTGATGTAATGACGTGGAAACTGATGCATTTTATCTCGCGTGCCGAAACTAATACAAAAGAAACGCGAGTTTCGGAACGCGACATTAAACTCCTCCAACTATGTATTCTGTGCTCTAACGCACACACGCACATTGTTTTGATAGATATGATCTTTGACGTTAGGAACACACCTACATTGCTTAGACAACAGTGAGTGCTTGTAATTTAATATGAACTTTATACCATAGCAATAAAGCTCAAATTGACTACGTTTTAGTTACAAATCATTTGTATGGGAAAAAGAAAAGGGCTATTTTTAGGGTTTTTCCAGCAATAATTCTAATTTTTCTCGCCGTAAAAACCATCCTTGAACTTCAACGAACATTTTAAAAAAAGACTTGGTCAAATTGGTCCAGGCGTTGTTGAGTTATGCGCTTACCAACACATTTTGCGATTCATTTTTATATATAAGATTAAGTACTGCATATATATTGAAAAATTGATTTGAACTTATTCTCTTGGTTTTTGTGTATATATATGGCTTATAAATTAATTTTAAAAAATTTATAACAGATCTATGTATTAAATCGAACTGGCACCATTTACAGGCTTTACTTTTACTATATTTAGTGCCATTTCGTCGAAGTATCAACAAACAAAATTTTGTTGTGTGAAGTTAATTGCAACAAGGCTCCATCGATTTCAATATGAGAATAGTGGTTTTGACGTTTTAGAAGTGGCAATTTTGATAATAGATACGAATATTTCAGATAGCCAAACAATGGAGATTTCTATTTCTACAATTGATGTGGGAACTGCGCGAAAACGACCGGAATACGAACAAAGACTTAACAACTTTATTCTTCGATATGATAAAGTTCGACCATATGTTGCAAAACCGGTGCAAACATACTTGGAAATATTAGAATGGGAAGTGCTATCTCACCTATCGTATTCTCCAAATCTTGCTCATTCTGATTATTACTTGTCCTATATGAGTCGTGACTTGCATGGGTGGTGCTTCATTTCTTAAACTGTTGAAAAGAAGAGAAACGTAGCGGCTACAGATGGAAAATATTTTGGATAAATATATGGTACTGATTTTTACAATTAAGCTTTTACACAAAAAACCTAAAACTAATTTAAGTATCATTCTTGTCATTAAACATTTTTTACTTGTTGAGAGCACTAGGTATGGCAGAACTTCCAATTCGAGCTGTTATAGTATATTCATCCCAATTTTTTCAAGGAGTCGCCTTAATTGTCGTGCGAAATGATGGCTGCTGTTCTATTATCTGCTGTTGCTCGTATTTTTTGCTATAATATGACGTTCAATTTATTCAATTGATGTCAATAGACGTTTGCAAAAACATATTTATTCGGTTTTAGCACATCTTAATACCCTATACATAGCACATACAAATATTATTGTGCTTTGATGTAGATGTTAGTGACTCTCCAGAGGAATTCATAGGTTAGGACTTTTTGCGCGTGCTATTGTTTTACGATTTGAGTTCAAACTATGGACCTCGAGCTACGATAACTCGTGACACTCTTGTTATTTAAATATAAATGTATAGCGTGGGATTCTCTTTGTGTTCGGTACTTGTGCAAAACTTTGTAACTCAGGAGTTTCGTATTTGACCTTGTATGTACTCAGAACATTTTTACCCGACTGACAATGATTCGAAGGTTCAAAAATAAAAGAAACTAATATATATTCGATGAAGTAATTGTATCAGGCTCCACTTCTTGACTCTGGATAATTGTAACATTAGACGGAGTACCAAATTGCTTTGTTGTTGTTGCTTTGTTGACAAACAATTGTCATTTAAATAATTCAATTTAATTCTAGCTAGTGACTTATGCAGAGTCATGAAATGATATATCGGATAACCTGTAGTTATGGATATATGTACTACCGAAAATGTCGATATTTATCAAAAGATGTGGCTTATGTTAGTAGAGTATGAATTTATGGCCGCATCAATTTCATCTACATATCCATATAATGAAGACAATTCCAATCTGTTTAGTGGAAATGAGTCACTTGTGACTTGTGAAATGATCAATTGTGACCATGAAAATGCTTTTCAAATGCAATTTTTCATACTGGATTGCTTATAACTAAAAACAGAAACCAGCTACATGGAAATAGATAATCAAAGTTATTATTAAGTTTGATAGCTGGTATAAAACACTGGACTTGAAGTTATTGAAGAGACAACAATAGAAAACGTATTTGTTATTTTAGTAATACTATTTATTGACCTTTTACAGATAGGAAATTATATAAGCGGTTGATAACAACTAAGATAAAATTTTGGATTTATTTACGAGTAAAAAAATCGATTTATTTGTATAATAGAATGTTATATTATACTGATGGTGACTTAATTTGAAATATATCGTTATCGATATATTGGTAATTTGTATATACCCTGTGTCCCTACTTAAGTATCATTTATACCCTTACATAGAAATAGCTGGTAATAAATATTAGGAATGTTTTGATATGGAGAATTTAACAACAATAGTTATATTAATTGAAGTACTTTTGTTTATTGTTTTTCTCATTGAACAATTTTTACTGTGTATCATCAGCTGGCATAGAAATAACCAGGATAGATTGATTCAATATTTCTGGATAATGTCTTGATTGATGACAGTTTTCGTTCAACATTCAACGATATACGGGCGATACGAAGAAGTGATAGTATATCTTACCACAGTCGACTCCAATGGGAGAAGTGTGAAAAGTCTCGTACAATCATTACTCGTACGTCATTACTGGAATATAGTTCCATATGATTATAGGGACATATAATTTAAACACAAATTACGCAGATTTAGGTATTGTTCAGGCATGCGGTCTCAGGAAACTGTTTTGTTATTTCTTTCATATTATACATAATACCAAGTTTTATACAAAGATCGTTTCAACCGCAGTAAACCGTATAAATTTATTTTTTATAGTATATATTTTTAAGTATATATAAAAGTATTCCAGAAACCCAGATAATAATTTGGATTCATGTTAAAGCGCATAATTGTAAAATATATATAATTAAAATACATTTTACATATTTTTATTAGAGTAACCATTATTTTTATGACCCTGATATTTCATATCTGATTAAAAGATATTTATTTTCGATCGATTGATGCTTAAGGGATATTACATGAATAATAAATTAAATACTGTGCTTTCTTAATAATTTAATTTAATCAGTCCCATTTAGCAACCAAGTATGTTTTATTTTAATCGATTATAATTTTTTTTGTAAAGCCTTCATTTCACTGAGTGTTTTTTTGTTACTTTTTCAAACTGCGAATTAGATTAATCCATATTTATACAATATATAGTGAATGAATACGATCTAATTCCTCAAGATTTATCCATTTCATTTCATACTATAATGGGTTGGAATTTTTTGAAAGGAAGAAAGAATTTTACTAAACTAATTAATTAGATGCGTTGTTTAAATCGATGGCTCTTCTGCTACTATGCTGTTAAATTGATAATTCTGTCAGTTAGAATAGATTTCTGAGCGATAAACTAAATCAAGCCATTTTTGCAAGTTTTTTTGAAGCTAGCTTTAAGCCAATAAGAGGGTTTTGCAAAATCCGAAAAAATTATATTCGAATGATGTTTGAGCTTGTTTCAAGAAGTTCATGATAAACAGTTAATTTCTGATCCCACCAACAGTAACAGTAAACTTAATCACCTTCCTTGGTATCAGTGTTCATTTTGCAACAGTTTGTACCATTTTTTCGGGCTCCTTCACACATTGTTGCTACAGGTGATGCCCCAGTCATCATTTGTTTCGAAAATGTCTCGGGTTCGTTTTTCAGTAGCGATTGATAATAGTACTTCAGCGTATTACTTTTTTTACCGCTAATTTATCAAGCTATCATATCAAGCTATTCTTTTTGTATTCAGTTTTATCAGCAAACTGTGTGATCGATATCCCACAGCAGTGCCCCCTATGTATACTTTAGAATTTTATCAATTTTTCAATGATTGATCTGATCACAAGATAATTTTTAGCATGTGCTGCATTATTTCTTTTTCCCGGAAGTAAAGAATAAAATATCACGAAAATAACCTTCCCGGTATCTCCATTTTCAAAGCGCAATAACTTGTGCGTTTTGTTATCACTGTATTTCTCCTTAGTTTGTCCTGTTACTACTTGTGTATATCTTTCTTAATAAAATTAGATTTAATCATCGCATCCTCCTTAATGCATTTTCCATATCTACAAAACAGTTAGTATTATTTCTCTCCTCATTTATTTTAACTAAAGGTTCAGATATATTGTGAACAATAACACACTTGAATATAAAACTTTCATACTCTATAACACAATTTCCTACAATTAAAGTATAAGTGTCTTGGTAATTATCAGCATTGAATCGTAAACCAAATTCATAAAGTTTTATTCAATCACTGCCACTTTCATAATCACTTCTCGAGTAAATAATTAAGCTGTTTATTTCCAATCAATCAAAAACTTGCTCACAATTCCACCATTTGTTAATTTCTTCTTCAATTTGTCTGATCGAGCTCATCCAAACCGAAGGTGTTATTGTCGACAATGCTTCTTTCCATAAATCCAGACAGATCTACTTTGAATATCTTTCTCAATCTGAATATCTATTGTAATAATTCTTTGCAATACTCCATATCAACTCAAATGGATTAAATATACAGTGATAGGGAGGAAGGCATAATACTTTGTGGTCATAAGGTTCAGCAATCGGATTTACCAAGTAACAATTTGAAATATTTCATACTTTAAGCTATTCCTTAATTGCAGCCTTTGTTGATGCATTTATTGGGATTTTCTCTACCAGTGTACTATGGTATGGTGCATTGTCCTTAACAATAACTAATGTTTCCTTCAAGTTCATTAAAAACAGATTTTCAAACCATTGCAAAAACAAGTTGTGGTTCATTTATCCATGGTAATCATTCTTGGACTTAGTGGAAAACAAAAATTCTGCAACAGGAATTAAACCATTCTTGTTTGTTGTTCCATAATTAATAAAACCTAATCGATATTTATTACAATGTTTACCTTCTTCCATCAAGTTTTGTTGTCTTTACACTATATTTACTATCATCTTGCCATGAGTGACCCAATGTACCATTTTCGAATATCCATGTTTCATCTAAATATGAAAATTGGTATAATAATTATTTCTTAATTTTGTTGTATATAATAAAAATTGTATTCTTTAAAAGCAATGTCTGAAAGTTGAATTTAACCCCTTCGTGGATTATCTTTACACCACTTATATCCTATGTTACTCAACAGTGAATGAAGGGATGTTCTACAATAGTATCCTCAAAGTATCCTCAAATAGGTGCATGTCGTTTGGATTTTTATGGATACTTTCCAGACTAACAGCATTCTCTGAAATAATTGTATTAAATTAAGTTGCGATTGAAAAAACCAGTTACTGTTTTGTACATTTCGTATAATTGATCCCAGATACAGATAACATCAAGCTGATCTTAATTCGTCACCTGCTTCGCATAAGGATGGTTTCTTTTTGCAGGATTTAAGGTTATATTGTTTTTTATTTTTTGAGATATTTTAGTGACCGTGTCCGTACTAATATTCAGTGCAGCTGCAACGCGCATAAACTATTTTCAATAAGGACCGCGGCGGTTTGCATTTTTACCGGTTTATAACCCATAATTATATTTTGAAGAATTTTGTAGTATTTTTACAAACGGACAACTTTTGCAGGCTCATTCGGTTACATGTTCGAACTTCTGAAACATCAATCTATCTCTTATTAAATAGAATAAAATAAGAAGGAAAATATTGTCTGATTGTAAAACGAATTTATAACTTTAGAGAGGTATATATTGATAACGTGCGTCACTACATTTTTGAATAGACTCTATTTTAATAACTACTACTAATAATTAAATAATTGTATATTGGCTTATCAAAATTGGGTGTCTTATTTTTTTGCATGATTCTGAATGACCAAATATAATACCATACAATGTACTTAAATAGAAATGTTATATTTTAAAAGAAAAAGTTGCTTAAGCTTGTTAGCTAAATCTGGTGATTCTCTTTAGCCCACACCGATCGTTAATCTGCTGCATATGTATTTGTAACAATCAATATTTTTCTTATTTTTAACATATTGGAAATATTATTTATCCGTTAAAATATGTTCGGTTAATTACGACATTTTATTAGCATAAACTGGTTGTTGAATTCCTAGATCAAATTGATTTTATTATATTTACAATCTAAAAATACCCAACGCTACCCTACAAATTCCACACTTGCATATCTTGCCGATTAACTAGTTTTCCCATTAAGTTAAACAGAAGCCACGAAGGTGTGTAAACATGAAACGGTCAATTCGTGAAACGTTCAAAACCATCAATCCATTAAATGTTAAAGATTGCATTTGAAGCGATTCGTTATGTCTCTATTGTGTAATTTGATGACTTAATGCACAAAAGATGCACAGGCAAATGCATTACTATTAAGTTCACTGTCGTTAGCGTAACTATTATATCAGTTCAAATAACTGGTTTCTTATACAAATGTATACTTCAATATTATCTCACTTGTTATAAAACAGTTTTAGTTTAAAGTGTTATTTTTATCTGACTTCGAAAAAGGTTGTAGTTCTCTGTTCGGATATATATATTTTTTAATGTATATTCGCAGATTTCTCCGTCAATTTCGTGACGATTTTCGAAACTCTTTTTTTATTAGAAAGAGTAAAGTAGAAAGCCATTCTGTTTGCTTTTTAAACACTAACTATAGCATATAAGACGTCGGCAAAATATTGTAGACAACTGCCTCTATGGTTTATTGTTAAAGCGGTTATATCCCAAACGGAGGTTGCGGGTTCGATTCCCGGCGAGAACAATAACTTTTTGTTGTTATTTAATTAAAACATTTGTCAATCACCCAGACAGGTACCGGACCTCGGGGTCTGACGCGTTCCTTATTTTCAATTATTGTTTCTTTATTCCTATTTTTCCCCATATGGGCTGCAGCTTTACTTGGCCTACCCACTGTAATACTAAAAAAACTAACTGCGTAATTTTTTAATATATTTTAAAGTCTCCTTTTACCAACTATGCGTTTATCTGGATTGGCCCTAAAGTTTAACGTGGGCTCCGAACCACGGTCCTCAGCATTAAGCCTACCGACTGGAAAGTGACCAACTTTAACCATAACAATAAACCATCCCAGAAGACATCCGGCTTGGTTGTGTAGTGGTAAAGGCGATAGGACGGTCCTCCTACTGTTGCGACAGCCGTAGGTTCGAATACTGCTGGGGCATGGTCGTAAATTTATGATTGTGATTGTTTAAAATTTGTGATTATTCTAGACAAGAGTGTAAAATCCGAAAAGGAAAATGATCCCAGTCACGCCAGTACCCAGGCTGGGTAAGACCCGAGAATATCTTCTGGGATAATTTTTAAAGTTGTTCACTGGCAGCCCAGCCAGTAGGCTTAATGCTGAGGACCGTGGTTCGGAGTTCACGTTAAACTTTAGGCCCAGTCCAGATAAAACCATAGTTTGTAAAAGGAGACGTTAAAATATATATGTATATAAAATATTATAATTTTGTGACATGTACAAAAAATTAAAATACCAACAAAACAAATCTAATTTAATATAAATGTTTGGGTTCGGCAGCGACTTCAAACTGATTAGTTGGTAGTAGTTTAAATAATATGGTAAATGGATAAATAGGTTTAGGTGGGTATTAAGCTAAATGGGGTGTATATAATAAAATATTAAATATGTGCAGCAGATAGGTTAAATAAGGTTATTATTTATTTTTATATAATTATTACAACGATAATTAGGTACATATTTTATATTAAAATGTGTATTTTGTGTTTAAATTCCAAGTTTGATTATTTTTTAATTTTTAGTGAGGACCTTATTTATTTTTTGAAGTCGGTTCAATTTTTTTGTTAAAACTATTTTTATTTGTAAAATGTTCCTCTTCCTCTCCACTCCGATTCACCCCGATTATTCTTTTGTATTTACACAAACCCATTCAACATTGTGAGGCTCAGATAGGTAATTCAGGTAATTAGATCAGCTGAACTGGATTCTTCTGGAGATACATGATCTATTCTATCAACGTCCTTAGATAGCGGACTTTGCAGTCTCGATAGTCGTAAGTCTAATTAAAACATTCTTGCTTGAACATCAGTTGCTCATTGCACCCTCTGAATGTTTCGTGTGCAGTTCCCCCCTAACAATAAAACATATCCTGACTACAAATATCAAACCCTTCGTTAGTTCAGAGCCTGAGTGGGAACGTTGAGGTGTGTCTGCATATTAACAGTATTTCTGTAACATTAACTGTGTTTCTACTTTTCTGACCCTCTTTGGTCCGGATTATGAGGTGTAGGTCTTCCCATCTGTAATGTTATATAATATTATTTTCTATTGTTGATAACTGTTCTAATTATGAAGTTATTTGTAAAGTGTAATTCAGATCAGATTAAAGAAGACTATAAATATACTTTTTAACAAACTTGTTAAACAAAAATATTCCGTTTTTTTTTGATAATATCTTTATTAAATATACTTAGTACAATTTTAATTATAAATTAATATATTACTACATTTCATTTGTACTCAGATTAATTTACAAGGAAGACGAGTGTGAGATAAATACATCAATATATATTCCTCAATTATAAAATTATAATAACTTCAGCTATAGTTTACACTAAAGATATACACTTTATATAAGTTCGGATGGTTTGGTTGGCTTCAATCTTCTAATATCTTGCGCGTTGTCCAGTATTGCGTGTATTGCTTCCACAATAGTATCATTTAGTAATCTTCTTTCATGTTTTAAGGCGAAATCTTGGATAACTTCGCAAATCCATTTTATTTCCAGGTCATCGTGCAATTCTTTGTTGGTTACGTAGCGAGAGGCATTGGTAATTAATCGAAGAATTTTGTTTTGACAGCGTTGGATAACTTGTTGATTTGGATTTTTAGTGCAACCCCATATTTGCACCCCGTAGGTCCAAATTGGCTTTATGATTGTAAACATTCTGTGAAACTTTTAAACAAATTCATCGATTCTGAGTTTTGGACAAACAAACATAAGCTGACATTTTATATAAAAAGATGCTTAAAATGTCCGTCTGTTTTGGGTACGATTTGTCAATATCCGTTCTTAGTGGGTGTCTACGGCCGGAAAGGAGTACCTATGTTAAATTTTAAATCAATCAAGTGTATAGTTTTGGAGATCTAGTGATGAATCAGTGAATCAGTTGTAGTTCGCTTATATGGATTCATAATGACTGTCTTCCTTAAATTGCATGACCAAAGCGCATTTTTTCTATGTTTGGTAGCAGTGTCCTATAATAACATGATTCTATTTATATATAAGTCACCAATTCATCGCGTTTGGCTGCAGACACTTTTGAGACATCATTTAGATTAATGATATATTGTAAAAAATTAAGATGAATTTGACCATAGACGCATATGGCGCGTTATATTCCGTAGCTCCATTGGACTTGCTTTAGGGCATTGTTTTTTTATTATATTTTAGTAGTAGTCTCCTTTCTACTAGCGAGGGTTTACCTGGACTGGATCTACTGTTTAACCTGGTCTCCGAGCCACGGTTCTAGGCATTAAGCTTACATATTGGTGAGTGACTAATTTGGAGATCTTCCAAGAGGACATGCGCTCTTACCCAGTCTAGTTACTGGCGTGACTAGAATCATTTTCATTGTCGGATTTTTCTTCAATTACAGATGTTAAACAACCACAAACATAAATTTACGACCATATCCCAGCAGCACGATTTGAATCCGCGACTATAAAGCAGTAGAACTGTCCTGTCGCCTTTACCACTGCGCCAACCAAGCCGGCAGACATTGTTTTGGGTCACTGGCATTGATATTGATTAACTCGAAGAATTCAACAACTCTTTCATAGATTGAAAACTCGTTGGCATACATGCTTTTTAACCAAGAGGAATCTTTGAACAAGTAAATTGGAGGTTTTTAGCATTTTCTTTTATATTAAATATAGTCTAATCTCTTAAATATGAGTGTACAATTTGAAAAACTCGAGAAAAGTTCAAAGTTCAATGTACTTCTTGATGTTCACGTTATAGTAATAGAAGGTTCTAAGCGCATACATTGGCAAAATGGAAACAAATATGTTGTCTCAGTGAACAGACAACGAACTGCTAGAGAAAATTGAGACCGGAAGAGGTCTCCAATCACTGTTCTTTTAAACGAAACATAACACAAGCCAGTTTCAACTGCAATTGTAAATAATTGTTTACTGTTTACTAGAGTGGAGTGGTGTTAAACGTATACAAGCTAAATGAAAAAAGCTGTAAAAAACGTACTACCGGTGAATGATTCTAAATTTCAGAGGTTTCGATCTAATTGCGATGGAATTCAAAAGCGTGCACTGTGGAGACTGTTAAGCATGGTAGCTTGGTAAGTGGTAGTTTGGTGATTCCTTCGAATACTAAATAATCACATTCATGTCATGTTATCAGGAATTCCTTGACGGGCGAATAATTGGACAATATGCTGTTCTACAACATTTTAAATTATATATAAAATCGATTTTTATATATTATATAATATTTTTAACAGACTTCAAAAGAGGAGGATGTTCTAAGCTCCTCTGTATATAATTTATTATATGTATGTATGTATGCCGATTTCTCAGTCAGTTATGAACCGATTTTCTATATACTTTTTTTATTCCAAAGAGTGCATTACATGGTGATTCTATTGATGACTGAACCAAGTCAGGATCTGATGGGGGTAAGGGGGGGAAATGGAGAAAAAACTTCAAAATGTTTGTTGTTCTACTTTGGTTAATAACATTTGTTATGTTAGGTAGCGGACCCCGGGGCTTGAAGCGTTCCTTATTTTCAATCAGTGTTTTTTATTCCTATTTTTCCTCCTACGGGCTGCACCTTTACCCATTGTAAGTACGAGCAAGAAATTAGATTTGTTTTATTGGTAATTTGTTTTTTTTGTATATGTCACAAAATTATATTATTATTGTTTTATTGATTAGGCACCGACTTCAAAGTGATAAGTTAGTAGTAATAAAATAATACTGTAGATTGATAATTTTGATAATAAATATAATTTTAGGTTTAGGCTGCTATTAAGCCAAATTGTGTGTATATAGTAGAATATAAATAACATGTAGTAGATAGGTTAAATAAGGTTTTTGTTTCTTTATACTTAGTTAGTATAATGATTATTATGGACATATTTTATTTTAAAACGTTTTTTTTTGTGTTAAAAAATTAAGTTTATAGAAGATTATTAGAAGATTATTTTAAATTTTTAGCGAGTTCCTTATTTATTTATTGAAGTCGGTTCAATGTTTTTGCTAAAAATATTTTATTATTTTCATTGAATACTGAAGAACAAGAATATATGAAGAACCTTGTTACATTTGTTTAACATATCTTAATATATAACTTGTATTGGTGGCAGCCGAAATATGAGGAAGGATATTATAGGTGTGGTTTAAACAGGTATTTTATATGTTGTTCAATTGTTCGGTCTTTGGTATTTTATTGTATGGCTTATAGCTGATTTGATTTCAGTTCCAGATGTCTCCGAAACAATTTAAAATGACACATAACAATATTATTAGTTATGGTTCTTGTCAGGAAATTTGAATATTAAACAGGTATCGTGTTTTTGCTTAATGTTGACGGCGTGGGATATATCAAAGTGTAAAATTCTATTATTTATCATTCGGGTTTTATTTATACAATTTTTATGTCCAAAATCGGAATCATGAATGAATATGAGACCAACGTAATATTTGGAAATTGTTACAGAAACAGTTTTTTTTTCAATAATGTGGTATATTTTGCGTTTCAATTAATTAATTATATTGATTCTAATTAATTCTTATGCATCGTTGACGACTCTTTTTCTTGGAAAATTAGAATGAAATACATATTAACATATAAAATTTTTAATTCATTTTAAGGAATTTTTTGTAAACTGAAATATTCGTTGTTTTTTATTATGATATATATATATTCTTAATTCTAGTGCATATTATATTTTTATGACAAAAATAAGATGATTTACATATATAAATATTAATTAACATTCAGGAATTTTTTGTAAACTGAAATATGCATTGTGCGATATATTTCTTGTTAATTTATTAATTAAATCAATTATCTTTAATTTTAATGCATAAATGATTATTACTAGAACAATAAAAATAAATTTCGCATTCATATATATAATTAATTTTTGAGATTTCTTCCACTGTGTGATCAATAATCAATTCTATTTAGTTCCTATTCATATAGATGGGAAACCAGAATGCATATTAACATATAACGACTGGATTATTTTCTAAGGTGAGATAAATTTCTTATTATAATTACTTAATTAAATCAAGTTTATTTAATTCTAATGCTTAATTGCAGATAAATCGAAAAATAAGAATGCAATGCATAACAACGTTATGAGTTGTAATTCATTTTGAGAATTCAAACTCAAATAAAATTTATAATTGGGATTATTGTATTATAACTTAGAACTCCTTTTTCTAATTCTTATAGTTCGCGTTCAAATTATTGTGTTGATAAAGCCATAATATGAAATGGCATAAGTTTCAGGCATGGTTCAACAACAGAAATACACTTTTATGTAGTTCATTTATACGATTAATTTATTAGATGTAGGTGTTAGCCTAATTGATATCAATATATGCTCTTTTTCTTTTTAATCTTTTTACGGAAACTTATACCCATGTTAAAATCATTGTGTCTATCGGCTGTACCTTCCTTTTTTTAATTTATCGACTATTTTTATTTAACAGGATCAGTCAATTATAACGCCTTTACTAAATTTATTATTACAAATATATTATATATCATATACCATTTTTGTAGTACGATTTGTCCTTTGCTTAAAAATAGGCCTCAGTTTCGGCGATCACCTCTTTATTCGACGAAAATTTCTTCCCAGCGAGCATTCTTTTGAGATCTGAGGACAGGAAATAGTCGCTGGGGGCCAGATCTGGAGAATACGGTGGATGAGGGAGCAATTTGAAGCGTAATTCATGGATTTTTGCCACCGTTTTCACGGCTTTGTGACACGGTGCATCGTCTTGGTGAAGCAGCACTTTCTTTTTCTACAAATGCGGTCGTTTTTCGGAGATTTCCTCCTTCAAACGGTCCAATAGCTTTATGTAATAATCGCTGTTGATGGTTCTTCCTTTATAAAGGTAGACAATGAAAATTATTTCAGACGCATCCCTAAATACAGCCGCCATAACCTTGACTGTTTCGTTTTCCCACGCTTTGGAGCGGGTTTATCGTATGTAATCCACTCGGATGACTGTCGATTGGAATTCGGAGTAATATGATGGAGCCATGTTTCATCAATTGTCACATATAGACGCAAAAACTCGTGTTTATTACGCTTGATCATCTTCAAACACCACTCTGAATCATCAACTCGTTGTTGTTTTTGGTCAAAAGTGAGGTCCCGCGGCGCCCACTTTGCACAGAGCTTTCTCATACCCAAATATTCGTGAATGATATGATGTACACGTCTAGTTGATATCTTTAGAGTGTCTGCTATTTCATTAAATTTTAATTTCCGGTCATTCAAAATAATTTTGTGGATTTTTTAAAGTGTTTTCGTCGGTAACAACCCCTTTTGGCCGTCCACTGCGTTCACCGTCTTCGGTGCTCATTTCACCACGTCAAAACTTAACATACCAATCCTTGATTGTTGATTTTCTTGGAGCAGTATCCCGAAACTCGGCATCAAGCCAAGTTTTTGCTTCAACTGTATTTTTCGCATAACATGTACTGTCGCATAACACAATATATTTAGGGATACACAAATATAATTATCCACGTATACTATTGCATATACAGGGGATAGATAAAATAATATGAGCACCTACATCTTGTTGCATACTGGTAACACTGCGTCCGTGTAAATAATGCGACGTGTATTTATTGGTCAGTTTATATTAGGTTGAAGTTTTATATTGTACTGGCTGACCCGACAGACTTCGTCCTGTCAAAAAGATTTGTACTGTGGCAGTTTTTGTGCCTACGTATTTTAAAAAATTCTCCTGAACAGAACCATCACCCTGGTGATAGGGCGTTGTGAATAAAAAATAATTAAATAAAACATATATAAGGATTGAAAAGTAAGTAATCGCTTTATTGTTAATCATGTGAATCATAATTATTATTATTATTATCATTGTAGTGCTTTGTGGTATACGATGTTTTTTGTTTGATTACCTGGCGCATAGATAAACAAATCTGATGGTTTTCCAACACGGGAACAGGCAACATACAATTGACCATGTGAGAAACATGGGTTTTCTAGATTAATACCACAAACACTTAATGATTGCCCCTGGGACTTGTTTATAGTCATAGCAAAAGCAAGCCGCACTGGAAACTGTAGTCGTTTAAACTCAAATGGCACATCAGTCGGAATCATTGGGATGCGCGGTATGAGAACATCTTCTCCTTTATACTTTCCTTTGAGTATAGTTGCTTCTATCACATTGTTTAGTAATTTTTTTATCGCTAACCGTGTACCGTTGCAAAGACGCGGTTGGTTGATATTTCGCAACATTATAACCACCGATCCAACCTTTAATTGAAGATTGTGAGGTGGCAATCCTGGCAAATCCAGCGAGTTTAAAAATTCCGGTGGATAGTTGACTACATCATCTTGATTAGTAGCCGAATCAACTGATTTATATAGCCTCAATTCGCCTGTAATTTGTTCTTGAATTTTGAAATTTAATTCATTTACATCTATGTTTTATTGCAGCCAGTATAGCTCGTTCGCTCAACCAATCATGGTTTCTGTAATTTTGAGAAACATCTGGAAACACCTTCTGAATAAGTTCATCTTTTGATCGAGTTAACTGACAAAAGCTTTGAGGAAAGTTAATGCAGCCAGTCAACATGTCTATAGGAAATTTGCCATTACCAATGTCAATGAGTTGTTTAGAGAATATGTTTCCAGATTGGTCATTTTGCAACTCGACACGCATATTCTTGCTTAAATGAAGTACTTTGACATGTTTCCACAAATTGGAGGACTTTAGACATGCATTGAGTTCATCAGCTGGCGTTGATCGTGGAATCACTGGCAATGTTTGACGAAAATCTCCTGCTAATAAAATCATTGCACCACCAAATCGGTTATTATTGCTACGTAGATCTTTTAAGGTTCTGTCTAAAGCCTCCAAAGATTTTAATGTGCCATCGTGCATTCATCCCAAACAATCAATTTACATTGCTGCAAAACCTTTGCCATTGCAGAGTTCGAAACGTTGCAGGTTGGAGTTTCATTGCTTTGCATATTTATTGGCAATTTTAGTGCTGAATGGGCTGTTCGACCACCTTCAAGCAAAGTTGCTGCGATTACCGACGAAGCGAGTGCAAGTGCAATTTTATTTTGTGAGCGAATTGTTGCTAATATTAATGAAATCAAAAAAGTTTTTCCTGTACCACCAGGTGCATCTAAGAAGTAAATCCCTCCAGTTTCATCATTTGTTACTTTCATAAGAGTTTCAAATACATACTTCTGTTGTTCATTTAACAGTGGAAGATTTGTTTGAATTAATTCTTTCAAAGCGTTGAGATCATACAGTCTTTCTCGATGCAACTCTTGGTTAAAAGCGTCATGCATTGGACGATTGGGCGCGGTCAGGCCTAATTGAATTAATAGTTTGTTTGACATTGTCAAGCACAGTCCTCAATTGAAATCAATGCTTCATTGTAAATTTCTTCACTGATTTGTATATTTGGATTTCCCATTCTATTCCGTATTTGATACAAAATATCATCATACATATAATCTTTGTACTTCATCCACAAATCAATTGGGTTTGATGGGAAGCATGTAGATATGATTATAGAAAACAATGTTCGTATTTGATGAGCGTGTGATGATATTACAGCATCATTGAGAGTTTGATCCCAATGAGCGTCATTTTCAAGCAATTGCAAACGTTGACAGGCTTCTCTGTAGGATCCACACAATTCACCATCAACAGTTCGTAACTATTGGAATGATGTTGGGCCACGTACATTGACTAATAGCAGTCGTAAATAAAAACATTCATCATTGCTTGGATGTACTGAATAAATCCGGCCAATCGCATCGGTGGAATATACATCTGTATATCCTGGAACTGGTTTTCCTTGTTTCCGTCGTATAAATCTCCTTGAGGATTGATTCCAGGTATAATATTTTGGCATTTCAGAATATAGCAATGTTTGTGCGAAATCATCGTTTTGGCATGTCTCAAAAAAACTGGTTAATGTAGTAGATGGTGGCTGAGCAGCTCTTTGTACTGCGTTCTGTGCTGTAAAATACACTCTTTGTCCATTTTCTAAATGCACAGCTAAGTGAACAACAGAAGGGTGTCTCTCATTAATAGGAAAAGAAAATATTCGCCAAACTGCTTCATTACTACTGACATAGCGGCCCATTTGGTATTGGGTAACTTCATCATTAGAATTCTCTGCACCAATTCCAATCACAGCCATATCACTCCCTTTGGTTACATATTTGCAAATGTATTTAATCGATTTCACTGAATGGCAAGATTCAACGTTGATGTGTGCTTTGAATGTCTTTGATAAAATGGGTGAATATGGAACAATCCAACGATTATCTATTTCAATATCTTGTTGATTTAATTTGACAATTGTTGATTTTCCATTGTCTGCTGTCGATCCGCGACGATACAATGGATAACCGTCATTATCAGTAATTGTTTCCGATATTAATGTCCGTGGATATCGTTTTGAACATTTACCATCCATCATACACGGTGAATTTTGATTAAGAGTTCCACAGGGACCATGTATCATGTTTTTGATAACTACCTCATGCAATCCAGGATCTACTTGTACATTAGGGATTTCAGCTGATATCACTGCATCAACTTCATTTGGCCTTATCTTTTCAACCAACCAAATCAAAATGTGTGCATGTGGCAATCCTTGTTTCTGCCACTCCACAGAATACATCCAGCAGCGTGTCTCACCAAACACATTATGTTTTACGATGAAATTCATTAAAGATTTCAACTTTTGTCTAAAGACTCTGGCTGTAATTTCATGACTATCAATGGGTGATTGCCCAGGGAATAACTCCTGCTTAATTTCTATCCATTGCGGATTGCATGTAAATGTGATGAACAAATCTGCTGTACCATAATGACGAACATACGACATGGCATCTTGAGCATATTCGTGCATATGCCGAGGGCTTCCGATGTATGTTGCTGGAAGAATAGTCATCCGACTGACATTCTGTGCATTTCCATCAGTATTAATCGCATCTCGAAGGTGAATATACTCTTCGGATCGGAGTTTGGTTTGATTCAACCTGATGAATGTTAATCTCTCCGTTTCAATTTTAACATACATGTCAACAACATATTTGTGATATAATCGCCGACATTTCAATAGGTGATTATCTTCATTTTCCCGAATCATTAGGCGGTATGAATAATAGTTCATTGAACTGACTTTTTTGTTGGTTTCAGAACCTGTAAACAGATTTTGTTTTAATAACATTCAAATACATAATATAGTGACTGAGATATTATCGCCATAGCTAAACTAATATTTTAGTTACCTGTAATGGGATTTATCATTTTTATTGATAAATCGTAGCCATCTTCACCTTGCCAAAATATAATGGGATATTGCAGTGCATCATATGAGCGGTGTGTTTCCTTTATACGTTGTAATCGATCATTCCGACGATGTAAAACAATATCACGGGATTCCAAATTTTCTCCAACTACAACGATAGCAACTTCATCAATAGTTGGTGCATTAAAACGTCTTGTATGTTGACCTGCAGGTGTTTTATCAGCTCTGATTACAATTTTGTGATTATCGGATGGCATCAGATCCAGGGCAGTTTTAAACAATATAATCAATTGATTGTGTTGATGAAATAAAGTTTGTAATTGTTCTACAATAGACCTCTTTACTAAATTGTTATGTGCACAACGCAGATCAATTTCTTGTGGTGAATTGCCCATAAAATAAATTTGCAGGAATTTGTTGTCGCTATCTGACACTGGTAACAGTGAACATGCTCTGTGATATATTTGCCCTTGTATCTGTAAATAAAAAAAATATTATGGTGTGGTATAAATTAATGGATTGTCAATGATCAAACTTAAATAATATTTGATCTTAAAAAGTATATATTTAGTTTTAACTAATATCTATCAAATATAAAATATAATAAAAGTGTCACTGAAACTGAATCACCATATAATATGATGACTAAGTGATATATTTCGTAATGATTAAGAAATTGAAGATTAGTAACACATCTTAACTTTGGTGACAGAAAATTTTGTTCGCTAAAATAATTATGAGTAACTGCTATAATACATACCTTGAAAGTTGGCATAAAATTTTCCCGAACTGCATTTGTTGCCCCAAATGAAGTCATATGAAAGCAATTGTTATATTGTTGGATATGTGTCAAAAAGTGTATAGAATCTGTTCCTATTCCTGAAACCAATGAGCACAATGGTTCTGGTGGTGGATCCAATGGTATCAATTTCAATTTACCATTTGCGCAACACAATCCATTGGCTTCGTTTTTGTATTTTAATGCCTTACAGTGTGAGCAAACCAAGTTCATAGAACCAATAACAACACATTGGTAGTTACTGTAGTCAATTGACACATCGTAACTGAAAGCAGCTCGATTCAAACTTGCGCGATTATTAGTTGAATGTCGCGCTCGCGCTTCACGCGTTTGTGATATCCGAATTCTTTCACGTTCATTTCCGTCGTCACTTTCTTGTGCAGTACGATTAGATCGGTAATTAGCTTGGTTTATAGCATTTCTGGTACTTCTACCTAAATTGCTTAGTCTTATAGGAGGCATATCAAATATAAATTATTTTTTCACTAATCACGAACTAAACAAACACTAACTAACTAAACACTCTGCACAAAACACGATATACGAATTTGTTTCGTGTATCAGTTGACAATTCATCTGTCATCTGTCAAAAGTCATCTGTAACAGAAAACTTTTTTTTTTAATTTGATATGACTTGAACTCAAATCCTTTTAAGCCGTACGAATTGTTTTATTTATTTAAAATTTGGATATTAAAAATAATAAAACACTGTTGGTAATGCGATTTTTGTTTGACTGATGTAATGACGTGGAAACTGATGCATTTTATCTCGCGTGCCGAAACTAATACAAAAGAAAGCGAGTTTCGGAACGCGACATTAAACTCCTCCAACTATGTATTCTGTGCTCCAACGCACACACGCACATTGTTTTGATAGATATGATCTTTGACGTTAGGAACACACCTACATTGCTTAGACAACAGTGAGTGCTTGTAATTTAATATGAACTTTATACCATAGCAATAAAGCTCAAATTGACTACGTTTTAGTTACAAATCATTTGTATGGGAAAAAGAAAAGGGCTATTTTTAGGGTTTTTCCAGCAATAATTCTAATTTTTCTCGCCGTAAAAACCATCCTTGAACTTCAACGAACATTTTAAAAAAAGATTTGGCCAAATTGGTCCAGGCGTTGTTGAGTTATGCGCTTACCAACACATTTTGCGATTCATTTTTATATATAAAAGGGCTATTTTTAGGGTTTTTCCAGCAATAATTTTAATTTTTCTCGCCGTAAAAACCATCCTTGTACTTCAACGAACATTTTAAAAAAAGATTTGGCCAAATTGGTCCAGGCGTTGTTGAGTTATGCGCTTACCAACACATTTTGCGATTCATTTTTATATATAAAAGGGCTATTTTTAGGGTTTTTTCAGCAATAATTTTAATTTTTCTCGCCGTAAAAACCATCCTTGTACTTCAACGAACATTTTAAAAAAAGATTTGGCCAAATTGGTCCAGGCGTTGTTGAGTTATGCGCTTACCAACACATTTTGCGATTCATTTTTATATATAAGATAACCATCGGTAGAACTTATCAGAACAGCTGATTTGTTTAACATAACGCGAGGTGCAATATCCACGTAATGACAGCACACAAAAAATTAAACTACTGCGAAAAAGGTTGCCGCATAATTCAACATTCATTTGCGTAATATTGTTTCGGCAAAAACACTACGGCGAGAGCTCCATTAAGCTAACATATATGGAAGGGCTGTGATTGCAAAACCTTTAATGATGGAAGCTTACGCTTATGAAAGAAGTGCAATGATCATAAAACCTGAATACTTGATGGGTAGAACAATGAAGTCTACGATCCAGACCTGATAATATCATGGTATTCAGTTGGTCATCTAATTCACATCAATTATTGCCGTGCTCTTTTGGCCGGATTATTGCAAATGAGTATCTCGATATGATCAATGATGAATTTTTTGCTATGACTAATATATATTGCTGTGGAATACTACCATATTCGAAGATAATAATGCGCCAATATTCCCAGATATTAAGGCTCAGTCCTTGTTTGAGGTAAATCAGAATATTATCAGCATCTTCCCTGGCCAGGATAATTGCCAGGCCCCAAATTAATTAAACCTACAATTGAACGTAATTGTTATGGGGAATAGAGAAAGGAAAGCAGAGAGTGAGGAACGAGTAGGTTTCCATCTTCGTTATCATGGAAGAGGATGTTTAGGTAAAAAAATAAGACAACTTTTTATAGGAAGGTATTCAGACAATCCACTAAATTATTCCACTAAGAACTGCAGCTATTTTAAAAGCTGCGGTTCAAGTACAATATTTTTAATTTGGTGTTTAGTCACCATATCTCAGTGATATCAGTGAACAGTCAATGATATCAGCCAGTGAACTCTCAGTCTTACTATCACTCTTACTAGAACTTTTAATATTACTCTTAATACCACTATATAGGTCTCTCACAACCAATAACATTAGCAAGCACAGCAGTATTTCAAGCATATTTTTATTGTTTACCGGCACATAATTCAACTCCAGTGATTCGCATTTTTGTGATATACAACTTTTTTAAATCTTAGAACTTACGATATTGATTTTTCAGAAGCCTGTGTATCAGAATAGAGCAGTTTGTACATTGTTTTGAATTAGGAATTAATTTTTAACGTACGTATTTCTCCACTTTAGCTCAATGTTAAAGGTTATATATAGATATTTTGCCTCGTTGTCATGGGGAATTCATTGTTCCTTGATGCTACTACTGCCACATGACGTGATCAATTTTATGGTAATTTGATGTATTATTTCCTTGATTTGGTCAAATTGTCAATTATATAATTAAACATTAATTTTCTCATGTATCGTATATCGCCGTTATAAGAAACTTGAAAATTAATTATTTTTGCTAAGGTAATTTAATTTATCGAGTGAAAACCTCAAATACATATACGTATTATAATTACTAATTTAAATAAAAACATATCAGTGCTCTTTACCTTAACGAAAGTACTGTTATTTTGTTGTAAATGTAGTTTACATTCTTATAAAAAATGATTTGTTTTCTATCGACAGTACTGTGAATAAATGTAAACATTATGGTGTCGCATATTAATTACTGCAATTGTTTGAATTTTTATTTAGATTTATTCATGGGAATTATTGTTAATCTAGTTGCATTTTAATAGATTATATGTGACTAATAAAGAAAAAATGATATCATTTATATTAAAATAATCATTTTAAGACAGATTATTGTTTAAACAATTAATTTAGTTTTAATAATATTATAATATCATAATTGAAAGACATGCATTTTTGATATTGTTACAATTTATCATGACTAACTATTGCTTTTGGTTTTAACTTAAAAGAACTTATTACAATTTATATGTTATAAGATGTACTTTAAATTTATATCGACTTAATGCATGAAAACATTACTAAGCATTAATGGCATAACGTATTAGAAAACATTTATGATTAAGTGGCACGCCTAATTGAATATATATTGTTGTAGACAGTTTTTTATTCTATTATGTTGTTAGATATTAAATTTAATCTCTAGTGTTTTTATTGTCGATTTTCCTAAAACTTTTAGGATTATTTATTACTTTATGCAAGTAAAAAAGAGCTTGATTGAATTTTGAAATTATAAATTATAATAGCGACAGTGATTGATAGGTGCACTTTTTGTCTCAGAAATTGAGTTGTGGCCTTGCTCGGAGTATTTGGTAATTTTCAGCGAATATTATTCTGCACGACTTTTAACTTTTTTGTATTTAAATGATCTTTATTGCAACAAATATGTTGGAGGAGAGAAGAATGGAATAACTCATTGCTCATTCTTCAATAACCCTTCTCTGTAATAAAATTAATGTAATAAGTTATTTTATAGTTCGGTTCCAACCTTCGTAGGGTGAAGACGTATTTTCAATACGCTTCAAGTTCTAAAATCATACCTTTCTTAAAAAAAAACCCAATATTTCATTACTGTTATTTAATTGAGTGTTAAAAAAGCAAAACAATGAACAAACACTAAAGTGTAGTGAATACGTGTTTACGTGACTAGACAAGAAGACTGCATCTCATTATTATTAGTGTTTTAAGATTATTTCACCTTATTTTAGAATAGTCCTTCTGAAATCCATTTATAGTATTTTTGGTCAAAAACTAGCGAAAAAAATGTGAAGTGAAAAATTAAGTGCGTGAAATAAACAATGTATTTATTTTTTTTATCATCTGGAAGTAAATAAAATAAAATATTAAAAATCTAAAAATGGCAAACCACAGCGATTCAACCAAATCACCTGCACACTTTGATATAAGATTAGCACAATCAGCAACAACGCAAACTCCACCATCACAATGGACTACAGTCATTAACAAAAAATAATTGAGAAGCCCAGAAGAAGAAATGGCGAGAAAACAAACAACAATCATTGACTATTGGTTACAGAAACCAATAGAGACAAAAAATTGCTTTAGCAACCTGTCGGAAGAAATTGAAGAGAATATACAACCAAGCCCTGAAAAAGTTGTACCCAAACCACCGCCAATAACAGTTTATAAGGTAGGAATCTATAAGGAAAACACATCCATGACCTATTGAAAACCATTATTACGAACTACACAATTAAAACACTGAGCTATGAAACACTAAAAATTAAATTGTTCGAAGCGGAACACTTATACAAAGTTATAGTAAAAGAATTAGATAAAAGAAACACCCAATAACATACATTCAAGCCAAAATCCGAGAGAACATTTAAATTCGTGTTAAAAGAAATACAACACGGGACGGACTTTAACAACATCAAGGTAAATGTTCACAATATACGACATCGCACAATAAAAAAAACCTCTCCCTATGTTCTATATTGATTTAAAACCTAATGGAAATAATAAGGCGGTGTGTGAAATCACCAAATTGGAAAATAATATTATTAAATGCGAACCACCACATATAAAAAGAATTATACCACAATGCACGAGGTGTTTAGCGCACGGGCACACAAAGACTTACTGTCGCAAATCATATAGATGCGTAAAATGTGCAGGAGAACACAAAAGAGGAGATTGTACCCATAAAGTTTGCGATGAATAAGTGAAATGTGTTAACTGTAATGAAAATCATCCAGCGAACTACAAGGGTTGCGCAGATCACAAGCAACTACAGCAGAAACCCTATCCTGCCTTAAGGGAAAAAAGGCATCAGCAGCAACAAAAACTATTCACACATACCAGTCTACCCACCAGACCAAGACAACCAGACATAGCTTATGTTCAAATGGTTGAAAAATCGAGAAACGACATCTTAACCTACTGAAACTAGCAACATGACGTTATGATGGTTTCCGAAACACATTTTACGGATAAACATTATTTGAAAATTCCCAAATATAAACTTTATCTTACAAATCACCCTGATTATAATGCACATGGAGATACAGCCATGATAATTCGAGATGATATAAAGCATTTCGAAAAAGAAAAATTCTGCAAAGGCTACTTGCAAGCCACCAGTATAACCATAGAGGAAGTCCATGGACCATTAACAATGTCTGCGATTTATTGCCCACCCAAACATAACAACAAGGCAGAGCAATTTCAAGAATTCTTCAGTACGCTAGGTAATAGATTTATAGCCGGAGGAGATTGTAATTCAAAACATTTAATGTGGGGTTCAAGAATAATAACCTCGAAAGGTAGAGAACTGTTAAAAGCAATGAAGACAGATAACTCACAACATATCTCTACTGGTGAACCAGTAGAGATATGTTGTAGATAAGAGTATTGGCCTTCAGACAGAAATGAAAAACCTGATACTATAGATATCTGTATTACAAAAAATATTGATACAAGAAAGTGTCAGGCAGAATCATGTTTCGATCTGTCGTCTGATCATTCACCAATAATAGTAACAATTTCTTCACAAATTAGCATCAAAAATTCTCTGTGCAATAATAGAACCAACTGGCTCTCATTTAGAGAAAGCTTAGACCGAAGCATCTCTCTAAACTTACCGTTACAAACTGAAATATATATAGAAATAGCAGCAATAAACCCTACAAAAAAATGTACAGGAGGCAGCATATTCCACGACTCCTACCTGTGATATAGTTCCAAGAAAAAATACACATATATCATGTTCAATACAGAAAAAGATTATATATACGACGAAATTGGCAACAGCAAAGGACTGAGGAGAATAAAAGAAAATTTAATAGGGCAATAAAAGAGCTGAAAGAACTAATCCAAATTGAACAAAACCAAAGCATTCAAAAATACCTAGAAAACTTGACATCAACTAAGGTTACAGACTATTCATTGCGGAAAGCAACAAAGAAGCTTAGGAGATCCCAGCAGCATAACCCACCTATTAAAACAAACGAAAACAATTGGGCAAGAAACGGTAAAGGGAAGGCCGATATTTTTCTCAAAACACTTAAAAAATGTTTTTAAACCTTTCCAGCCTCAGCTACATAAAGACGACGAAAATAAAATTACTAGCTTTCTAGACTCGCCATTTCAAATGGATTTACCCCACGAGAAATTAACTGTCAAAAAAGTTAAACAAACAATAATGAAAGAGATTAATATTAGAAAAGCTCCAGGTTATGATTTAATTACTGGTAAAATTTTAAAACAACTATCAGAAAAGGGTATAAAATAGATAATCCAGAAAGCTTTCGAGAAATTATACATAAAGAAGCTAAACTATTTATTATAAAAAAAAATTATCCCAGAACATCAGTTTGGCTTTCGGAATAAGCATGGGACTATAGAACAAGTGCATAGACTTGTAAACAAAATAAACGCGGACCTAAATGCCTAAAGATATTGTTCGGCTGCTTTTCTAGACATAACTCAGGCTTTTGACAAAGTATGGCATACGGGCTTGCAGGTTAAACTAAAGAAACTTCTCCATCATCCGGACTATCAGTTACTAAAGTCGTATCTCACTGATAGACATTTTATTGTAAATCAAGGCGATGAACATACCGAATTAAATCCCATATATTCAGGAGTTCCGCAAGGTAGTGTACTGGGTCCAGTACTGTATCTTCTGTATACGGCTGATCTGTCCATCACAAAAATAACTTCTGTGGCAACGTATGCAGACGATATAGCAATCTTAGCATCCCATGAAGATCCAGTCACAGCATCAATAAACCTACAATCCCACCTGGAGCATAGACATTTATGGTTGAAAACATGGCGCATTAAAGCCAATGAAATAAAATCCACGCATATAGCGTTTACCCTGCGTAGAAGAACATGTCCACCAGTGAATATCAATCATCGTCATCTTGGTATGCACTTAGATCGACGCCTAACCTGGAAGAAGCACATACTCTCTAAATGGAAACAACTTGAACTCAAATTATATCAATATTAATATATATGTATTGGCTCATTGGGCGCAAATCCAAGTTATCATTAGATAACAAGGTATTGTTGTATGAGTCTATACTCAAGCCCATTTGGTCATATGGAATTCAGCTATGGGGTACCGCTAGCAAATCTAATATATCCATCATTCAGCGGTTCTAAAATAAGGTGTTGCGTGCCATTGTTGACGCTCTGTACTATATTTCAAATAAAGTGATACAACGCGATATTCCTCTAGAACCTATAACGAGTGTAATTCAACGTGTTTGTGCGAAATACTTCGAAAGAGTGTCAGTGCATCCCAATGTACTCGCTAATCAGCTAAATATGCGACGTGATTGTGAAGTGCGTAGACTAAAACGTTTATCACCACCTGATCTTATTACTGGACATATGTATACTTTAGAATAAGCTTTAGAATAGGACTAATTAATTAAGATAATATTTTATACAGAAGATTGCTTAATTAAGTGATTTGCTACATGCATATGATTTATACATGATATATAATATAGACATAAGAAATACTTATTTCCAATAGGGCAGATTGTGGAATCACGAAGAATAATTTAAAAAAAGTTATTTTACTGCAACTAAAGTATTTATTTAATTTAAATATTGTTTAAAATTTTCTGTTTTTTTGTCCAGGTTCTTATAACTCGCTTCTTAAGTTTAACAATTCTTATTAATTTAAGGCTTTATTGTGAACTTTTTTATCTATTAAAATTTTTTTAAGTATAACTGTTTAAATATTGCCAATGGTTGGTATTAGTTTTTTTTTACATTTTTCTTGTACAACTAAGTGCCCAAAAAATTCCAAATTTAGCAAAACGTCGATAAATGTTCGAATATTATCAAAAGATTGGAGAGTCTTGTGTCTAAGCCTAATGGAATCGATCGAAATAGGTTATTATTTGCTAAATGTACACCTCAGGTCAGTACCATTTAAATATTTTCAAGTATGTTTTATAAGTATTTCACCAGTGACTTGTTGCAAACTATTTTTAGTGTCCTGTATAATGTCCATTTTTTATTGAATACTTTTATGGTCTGAATGTTATTCAATCTTAATTTACATTTTCCAACCAAGATTTTAGCCATTATCGTCCCTTAGTTTCGAAAACAATTTTGATACTAAATCTTTGTGGTGCTTCTTTTAGTATTAAATTTATTAAAGTATTCATTGGATGAATTTTGTTGGTATGAAACAGGAAGAAATTAATTAAAGCTTTTCGCAAATGGCCCACAATTTGATGGTTTTTGTAGGTGTAGTGTAGGAAATATATTTTGGTTATAACTTGTCAAGATAATTGCATATATATTATGTGATTGCAAGTGAAGCTATTGCTATTGCAAAATGCGAAGTATCAAAGTAACAAACTATTAAATAACCTAACCTAACTCTATTTGACACTTTTCTACATAACATAACAGTTTTTTATTAGTATTGCCGAGTTGTTTAGAGCATATAGTGCCAATCATAGAACGCCCAAAATTAGAATTTTGGAATTCATGAATCTTGTTGGTTGACTTGAATAAAATTGCTGGTGAAAGCCTTCAAAGTCTTCTAAAACTTTATGGTGATGCGGCTCCGTCATATCCTGATTGTCTATTTGATTTAAGAGATAATATATTGATGATTTAAAAGTGCTGATTTTGATGTTAATAACAAAGTAGTAGACTGGAAGATCAAAAAAGTTCAAAGGCAATAAATTGCAAAACTTATTTGCTAAAAATAACTCAAACTCTAAAATTAACTTTCAGTTTGTTTAACAGTTGGATCAACTATTTCTACATATTCACATACAATGGCAAAGATCCAAAACGAGGAAAAATGGTTAGATTTGTTAAAATAGCGAAGTGACTAGCGATGAAAAGTGGATCTAATGCAGAAATCCCAAGAAATCCCATCCCAAATGTTAGGAGTTAGTCTAGGAGAATTATCGATATCGACACCGAAGCAGAATTTTCGTGGCCACAAAATCTTGCTTGACATCACCTTAGCAAATTGAACGAGTTATGGTTGCAAAAACATCAACAATATCCAGTTATAGACGCAAAGTCAACCTCTTCCATGGCAACGTTGGGCCACGCGTTGTAAGAGTTGTGATAGATACACTTTTGCAGTTCGAATGGGCAATTTTCTCGCATCCAGCATACTCACCATCACATAAAACATTCTGATAACCACTTCTAATTGATACAGCAGAGATTGGCTGTTACAAGTTTTCGAAATACTGAGAAGTGCGAAAATAGATCAATTATTGGACCAATTGTAACAATTTTTCTCAATAGATGTTTTAATAATTTTTAAGGTGAAACAGAACACATAACAGTCAGAACAGACAGAACGGTCCTCCTACTGCTTCGTTAGTTGCAGAGTCGAATCCTGCTGGGGCATGGCTGCAAATTTATATTTTTTATTGTTTAATATTTATGACTGTTCTATTCAAGAGTACAAAATGCGACAAGTAAAATGATCCCGGTTACGCTAGTAACCAGGCTGGGTAAGACCGGATATCTTCTGGGATGATTTCTAAGTTGGTCACTCGTCAGTCGGTGGGCTTAATGCTAAGGACCGTGATTCGGAGCTCACGTTAAATTGTAGGTCCATTACATTGGCTACCTTTTAAAACATCAGATAAAATATCTTCTTTTTTAGAATTTTTTCTGGTTAAGATAGAATACATTAACATTACTTCGGGTTTGGTTTATGATCATATAAAATTATACAGATACATTATTTATGAATCAATTTAAATTATATTAGCCATAAAAATGCATGACCAAACCTTTCCTTAGAAAAAAGAAAACAGTAAAAATAATTATGAAAAGTTATTTGTTATATGTCGGCGGTTCATTAATACAACGATATCTTACATTCTATAGACACCAAATATAGTAACTGGAAATTAATAAATACAAATTGTTTATTTCCTTCTAAATAATTTATAAAAATTGATGAATCATTCAAGAGATATATTGCAGTGAATATCTAACATTCTTGTTGTTAAGATCTGTCAAAAATAGAATATAGATATTTTGATGTTTAAAAAATAAATGTAATGTTCAATATGTATTAGTTAACAGCCTAACCTAAATGTCAAGTTCCATTATTCTGATATTTCTCTGGTTAGAATAACAATTTTTCATTTAGTATCTTTGACTGATTCAGTGTATTATTGAGTGTTTTACAGTAAGCATGGAAAACTCAAATTTTATATTATAGTTATTTGATTTGAAGAAATATGTTGCTGAATCTATTGTTATAACCGAATTTTTGGTTTTGGTTTCAATTATTTAAATATAGTAATTTTCTTGCCAATTGCAAAAACAAGGCCTATTGAAAGAAATGCCCAGTTTAAACATTCAAAGAATTTTCAGACAGCCTGGTAGTTGATGCATCCAAAATTTCTAGATGTTTATGGGAAATATATGCATCCAAAATTTCTTTATGGGTTTACGGTTATGGTCCCTAGCTGAACCTGAATATTCATGGCCATAAAACCTTGTTATGTACATAATGGAATTACCGAGATGTTGAGTATTACGAGCTAATAAAACTATATGAAACTGTTTCTTCAGATGTCTACCGACCTTAATTGAATAAGTTGAACAAGCGATTTTTGCAAAAGTAAAAGAACAACTACGAAGAGGAATAGCCCCAAAGTCCTCCGGTATGACAATGATCGGCCACACGTTACGATAGTTGTGAAGACATAGGGTACTTTATCCGCCATACGATCACGTCGTTACATCATAGCTTGGCTAGTATACGGCTTTGAAGTACTGAAGAAGTATGAAATTGGACGATCATTGGATGGCTGCAAAACCCACAACGTTTTTTTACACGCTATCCATATTGCGCGATGGTTCGAAAAAGATGAGAAATTGACGAAAGTTTTGAAAAATATTTTAATATTTTTTTAATAATTGTTTTTTTAAATATATTTTGTACCACTGATCTGACCGCTATTCATGGTTGCTTGATTTGGACTTTTTCGTATTATTGAGATATATTTATTTATGTAGAATATATCGACAAAGGGATTTTGCAAAATGGCAATGTGAGATGACATACAGCTTCTTAAACTTGGAAAAACCAGTATACAATGTCTGTCATTGTCTATTATTAAGAATCTCACCCAGCCTAAATGAACATGCCGTATATCTAATAATATAAGAAAGTTGACTATAGAATGATTTAACCCTTAAGAATATCGGGAACTACTTCCTAATACATTATATCATTTTTTATAGTAAAATTTACTAAATATCATATCCGATATTGTTATTAAACAATAAAATAATAAAATAAAAATTTTCATATTTCAACAGTATTTTTTCCTTTTGTTTCAGTATAGGAGAAATCATGCCGATGACAGTTCCCTAGGATTTCAACAGAAATGGCCCTCGTTAATTACACTTCACCATTTTTGGCTACCCCCAGTCCTCTATCCAATTTCTACCGGCCGCCTCAGCCGCCCACCCATCAGTTACCACCATTCCAGACCCCGTATTCGTATCCCACGCCGCAGAAACCTTTTCTCAATGAAGATTATGCGAACAATCGGTCGCCACCGCCAGCGAACGTGCAAAATTTACCACCTAACCAGAAAAGAGGCTTTCAATTGCCGCCGAATGTAGGGCCCACCGGTCAACAAGGGCCGGTTTTTACGCGTGTGACTGACGAAGGGACCAAAACGAAAGTGCATGCGGTTATAGACTATGATTATGAGGATGAAGACGATCCTGTACCACCCGTGACACCTATACAGGGACCTATTTATTTGAAAAACGGTACAGTTCCAGTCGTACCATTATATTCTCACCCTGTCCTCAACAATGGTACTTTTATTCAAATTCCAGTAAGTACATGAAGTTATTTTATTTACTCACACTTATTTAATATAATAACTAGCACAAATTAAAATTAGAAATTGTTTTTTGAAAAAGTAATAATTATGGCATTATATTTAACGGTGAAATTATGAATTAATCCTTAGTATTAAATCACTAGGAAACTTCCTATCGGCTAGTTAGAAAATATTTTATATAGATTTACATATATTTTGTAAAAACCTTGAATCATATACAATAGCAGATATTTAAAACTTGCAAACATTGCAACTATTACCAGTAAGACTAAATTAATTGTTCTAAATTTTTGCACAGGAAGGTTATTTACTAATTTATATTTATTTATAGAAAAAATACATTAAAATATTTATTATTTTTATTTATATTTACTTATTTTGGTCACATCACATCAACTTCAATTTGTTGAGCGTCTCTTTTCGATGAAATGAAACTGTTATAAGAAAGAAAACAAGAAAGAACTTTGGAAAACGGCCAATAAAACGGTGCAAGAAAATAATTTTGTTGTATTGTATATTTAACTTTGCCAGCTATCTATAATTAATGGCTGTTATTATAGTATTTAATGTTATATATTCATGAAATAATACTTGAACACATACACTTATCTTTTATTAACAGTTTCAATTTTCGTTATGAAAAATTTTTTAATTTTTAAAAGTATTATCAACTGCTAAATACTACCTTTCTTCCATTTCTGAAAGTGTTCTTCGGCCAGGTTGGTCATCATCGATAGAAAGAGTTAATGTTTGTTAAATGCGTAAGGTGGAATTGAGCTTCCATGCTTTGTAGTATTCCTATGTAGTTTTTTAAGAATTGTATAGCACATGTTAATATTAGTCTGTTATAACATTACTTTCTCGCCTTTGTATTTTACACAGATATGTTTGTCGATATCACTTTACCAGAATGGTTTTTTATATTTGAAATATTAATTCGTTCAACTGTAATGTTTTCGATTCATAGAAATTGTCGATTAAATAAAAATTGCTTCTTTTAAGATATATAATTACCCAATTTTACGTATGTGTATTTAGTTTGAATTTCATAATTCTATGATTGTATGGCATGGCGTTCTATAATTTTCAGTTGTATTTCATTGGAATGAAGTACATAAAGTAAGGCTTCCTGTTTTTATTTCTGGTATAATAACTTGTGTCCTATGTAATATACCTCGTCCAACAAAACAGTCAATGCACGTCAAAATGTGGTTTTTAGGTTTACTATGTTTGCTTTACTTTATAACTTCTATTTAATATAACTAAGGTTTTAAAGAATTTTACAGATATTTGGCAACATAGTCTACCAGTACCAAACCAAATTCAATTTAATATACTGATTCTGTTAGATCTTCTGATGTAATCTACCTCTTTTTAACTAGTATATAATGAAAAGGAAAAATCTGCTCCGGGTTTAAAATTAATTTTACATTTTTATAAGCTCTAATTGGACTACTTTTAACTTCATCTATGATGAGCATTGGCTGTTTAATTGAATGGGTTATATAAACTTTATTCAGGCAGATTGTATTGATTTTAATACAAGTGTTCAACGAGAGAACGTACTCATATTTACAAGGTCTTCAACGAAGAAGAATTAACGAAAAACTATTTAATCATATAGCGACACGTTATTCTACTGAGGAAGAAATATATCTAGTTGTCCCTTAAATTGAAGGTTATATTAATTGTAATTCGTTTTATTGTAGCTGGCGCTGATTAATATCTGATATAATTTAATGAAATTCCAATACAGAACGCAGACCAGTCTGATATTTACCTTTAAAAGAAATGCCACATTTTTTTTAGGCAAATAGCGATTTGTTATAGTTCCAGCTCAGACAATGAAAACAATAAAATACCTTCGTGAAGGTCGGCGAAGTGAAAGGATCTAAGTAGGCTATCGTAAAATTGATTTCAAAAAGTGTATGTATTGAGTTGAGCGGTGTTGCGAATACACAGGAAATGCTTTAGTTAAATATGTTTTAAAAGGTACATTGTTTAGTCTCGCTTAGCACATAACATCATAGATTTTAAAATAAATTATTGTTTATTAATCATTAATAATACCTTTTATGCTTCTTGAACACTTCGCATTTATATTGAGAGTACAAATAAGTTTTCGCTATTTTTAAAATTAAAAATTGAGCATTTGTTATAAAGAAACCCTGGAGCTTAGCCACCAATCGACCTTATTTATAATATCTTCTCTATGCATTATTTTGAGTCTGCTTAATTAAGGATATATTAAATTAAAGTTATTTTTATCTAAAAGTTAAAGAAATACGTGCCGATGTTAGATTTTTTTTTGATTTTTTGCTCGTCCCTTATTAACTGTACTAACCCAAAATGGTCCATAATCAATGGAAATGAATTACATTTAACTACATATTTTTTATTAATTCTACCGATTAGAACGTTACTTTTTGGATTATTTCTAGTGAAACGATTTGCATTACTATTAACTCCTTTCAAATCTTACGAAAGTTGGATCATTTTGCAATTGATTTTATGACTGATCTTGTTTAGATAACGTAATACGCTGAAGCCAAAATCAATTTCTACGTTAATACGTCTATCGACCATATCTCAGGCGAAAGTTTAATTTATATTGTGGGTGGTGTATTTAGATTGAACCTGTCAGTTTAAATGTGTTGAAATTGGGTTTGAGTGATTTAAGTGATATTATAAATTATGTTATAGGTTTTAATCTTTTTCTATTAAACGACCATTATTTAACTGGTCGTTATTTGGTTCTTCCATTTTGAAATCTAATCGGAATATATATAGTTAATTATTGGTCATTGTTATACAGTTTTCTTGACAACATTAATAAAAAATATACCTTATGATTCATTCGTTATCTTGATGAAAGAAGCTTATTTTCTCCAGCGGTGTAGGGGATCTCCTTTTTATGGTCTATACCGATAAAATATAACCTTTCCAATCACTCTTGAATATTTGTCTTATTTTTCACTTTTTTTCTCAATGAGCTTTTTCTTTACACATTGAAGACTCAAATTATATATTTCAAATATGTCCAGAATAATATTACATTTAATAATCTTCTTGCAACGTTTTCGTACAACCGTTTAAGGATATTATCAAGGCTTATTTGGCCTAAAACGTTCCTGTTCCAAATAATTTTAAATACCAAATCTAGTGTGTAAGTATGATATTTTATAGCTGAACATTAAATTAATGTTAAATAGTTTCCATGGCTGCGTGAAATGTTGTGTTATGAAGTTACATGTTTTTCCTTCTCGGGGCTTTTCTGCACTAATTTTCAACAAACTACTTAACAGAACAACTATTTTTTACTCCTTTTATTTAATAATGGTCCTCAGACTCATATTTTTTGTTAGGCGTTGATGAGATAGGTTAAATATATATTCTAGAATACATTAGATTACTCCAGATCCAATGGGAGCGATGACTCCAGTAGTCGTAATTACGTTACTTTAGAAATTCATTAGTTTAATTTTCAGATAGTTGTTAATTTCTTCCATATTCTGGTTCTACATTTTTCATGTATCACTTTCTTTTCCTTAAAATTATATTATTGATTTAAAATGGATATCTGCAGAAATTTAAATGATTGAGGAACTTTCCCCTATGGAAAGAAATAAATTTTTTGTTTACATAATATTCATTATCATAAGGGTTTTCTCATGTTTCACATTTGATTTTTTTATGAATTAATTGATTGATTTATGTAATTAACTTTGTGGGGATATTCGGTATATTTTATTTTATTAATAATTAATATTCTTATAACATTCAACATGTCTGTGGTTTAATGACAAGTTTTAATGCATTATGCTTTTTATAAACATTTAATATGGTACAAATAAATTACTTATTTTTGAGGTACTAATCTTCAGTCTTTGAACAGGTAGTTAGTCGACCATTAACAATACATGTTTTCTCGTGACAACACTATTTTTATAGATAACATATGTTTTAATATTGATAACATATTTTAATATTTCTTTATTTTGTAAAAGAATAACAATCATTACCTATTTTTCTTCTATTTGATTATTTTCTCAGCAGCCAATATATAAATAGTTTAATTGAGTAATCAGGAATAATATTACGTGCGATATATTCCAACAGTACTTCAGTACAGTACATGAATCTAGATCTTGAATCGATCTTATGTCTATCTATATTACATGCTACATATGAATTTTAGCTCCATGAATTTATTCTCCATATATAAATAAATATGCAAAATTTCTTTCTCTTTTGTGAGAGCGATATTCTTAAAAAGAAGACCAAAGTTTGCCCAAAATAGCACTGTTATCTATAGAAATATATATATATATATATATATATATATATATATATATATATATATATATATATATATATATATATTTGGATAATTTTGGCCTTGAATTATTTGTGGAAGTCTAGGGAAGGTTTAAAGGGTGAATAAATATGAAAATGCTCGAAATTAAATAAAAACAACAATTTTTTTTCTTTGATGTATCCCCCGTCGATCAGAAATCAAATAGAAAGAATAGTTTAAAATTAGTAACTATTTAGAATTTTTATATCTTTATTCTCAGGAGGTAAAAAGTAAATTTAATTTTAGCTAACTACGGTTGCTAAATAGCAGATTACTTTTATGTAGATTAAGTACAGTTGTTAAATATATATTATATTGTTCTTATATATATTGATAAATATTAAGTTTTTTCACAAATTAAATTTCTGAACGCAACCATAATATTTGACATTTGAAAACCAACTAATATGTCGATCCATCTTCTATGTCGACCGATACTTCAGACAAAGAGTGCATCCTTCTATCTTTTTGAGTGACGATTACCGCCACGTGCCCGAGAAATTTCTTAACTTCGGTGATCCTTTGTGATAGTGACATTTGAAATTATATGCCCTTTTTTGTTGGTTTTTTGTTATAGTGACACTTTACTGCTAAGTGCGCGAGAACTTTTCTCACTTTGATTAATTACAATTAACAATTCCGAGGAGACGACAATAACAAAAACGACCTGGCTTAGGTCGTCGCAGTCAATTAAATGTGCGAAGAGCTACCTCATGTGCTAACCGCACTGATGACCAGAGAGAGACAGATCAAGAAAATAGTCGTATTATTATGTCAGAATTGCATTCTTTAGAGAGTAACAATAAAGTAGATAGGCTTAGAATACAGCGAGTTCGTGCACATCAAACACAACAACAGCTAGCACGACATAATGAAATTGAGCCATTCCGCAGACACAGTGCTCCTGTGGTCCTGGAACTAGCTGCATTCCACTATGATGCGGAAATAGATTATTCTGCAGACAAATTAGTAACAATTGGGGAAATGACAATAATTTGTAAATATCGCAAGGCGCTAAAATACAGTGGTGAATCTACTGGATTATGTTGTTCTGGAGGCAAAGTAAAATTGTCACAATTGGTCCCACCACCAGATTCTTTACGCTACTGAGTTTCTGGGATTGATTCGAAATTAGAAATGATTTTTTTATTTATCGATTGAGGCAGTACGAAGTCTGCTGGGTCAGCCAGAATATAGATATAATACCGATCAAGTCAATACTGCGTATAAATCAAAATTAAATATGTATTCAATAAAGGATTTTCTTTATTTCCTTTTCCGACTATTAAAAAACCACTAAAATAATAATTTATAATTCTTTAGACTGTGATAATTAACTGCCACCGACTCCATCACTATATATTTTAAAATTCACCTGAATCAATAACTCGTATTTAGTACTCCTATAGAAACAATTTTAACACTATTATACTATTTTACTCTGATCTAAATAATATGCAAATATTGACTATTATTTATAGTGCATTACCAATACTGAAATTACACAGTTTATTTAGAAAATTCCCATTAAATCTAGTGAATCAATAGACAAGCAATTATTACGGATTTATTCTAAGATAAAATAAAAGGATGTTTTTGTAAAAGGTGTTTACTCACTTCAATTCGAATTTGATTCAGTTAAGGGAAGTCCATAAATTACGAAAACACAGTTCAGGAACTATTTTGCATATCATACGCTATTAGGTCATTATATATCTAGGAAATATTGTGGTTTTTTCTGTTCGCAAATGAGATTAAGTCTACTAAGGATGTTATGTTCTGACGTTAAGATATCCTGTCGCAAATCAATCTCGGATTATAAGTCCAGAATATACAACAATAATTGTTGCATCACTATCATTTAGTTTTATTTTATAATCGCTTAAATTTGATGACTTAATATAAAATATATACAATTTTCAGATCTACTACAATATTATGATATCAATAACATTCCTTTTCGAAAGGTACTATGGCTTCAATATTTCAAAATAAGTTATGTACTGATCATTACAGACTTGGAAATACGATGTAATTGTTGATTGGATTTTAATTTTTTTGGATATCATGATGTCTGTCAGAACTTATGTTCCCATTATTTTCTGCAAATTTGGAGGTTTTTCTTATACAGCATAGTTCAAACGGTCCAGTATCGAAGAAATCTAATGCCATCCGTTAATTATTTTGTTCCCTTCAGGGTATTAAGGCCCTTTGAGTTATATTTTAATTTAAATTATATGAGTTACTCATTAATATTACATTTCTTACTAAAGTTTCCAATTACATTAAATTTTTATCTAATATTACTTTTCATCTTCTGGGAATATGACTTCGTGAATGGGCTAGGACGAAATAAATAAAATACTGATGCTACAAAATATGCCCGTTATTTCTTGGGCAGTCTATCGTGGCACATCTGTACTGAGCGATGGTTTATGCCTAAATGATCCAACAATCCTTAAATAATACGAGATCAACATCCCCCTCTTATCAATTCTTTCTTTCCGTTGTTTCCGCTGTCGCTGCTGAAACCCTGCACATGGTTAAAAAGTTAATATATATCAAACAATTTAATAGCTTTGTGAAATTATCAATCTTAAACGAACAATCCTGCAATGTATCAAATATGTTGTTTTAATTAATTATTTAATCATCCATAACCCTAGATTTTCAGAAAAATTATTAAAACTGTTGAAAGAACAGGAGCTAGATTGTACTGCTGAAAAATTGTAGATTGTCAATGGAGATTTATTTCTACATGTTTCAGAGTATAGGATAATATTTTTTAACGTACAGGTAGTAATACTAGATCTCCCAGTAGTATTGAAAGTTTGGTCGTGAATGTAAGGAAAACCAATATTATGACACTTTCAATGATGGATTGCGATTTGTAATCGCGATCTGAACACAAATAGCTTAGAATTGTTTATATATAAATTGAGTGAAATGAGTGAAAGTGAACAAATATAAGTGAACATTTGTTTTATGTAAAATACTGTCCTTGATTAGTCGCTATTTTTTCCATCTTCTTGGCAACATCCGGGCAACGTCCTGGTATCCATCGACAGACTTAATTTTAATTAATTTTGTGAAGTACTGTTGAAACTGAACTGAAACACAGGTTTAGATTCGTTATTGATATCAAATTAATTCGATCTTATAGTATGCTTTAGCTACATTAAGGTTTCCAATTTTACGTCCTATGAAAGTGAATCTGTACATGTGCAATTCACCTATAAACAGACCGTACAAGCAACAATAATATTAAATAATACTATTGTATATATAACAACAACGCTAAATATCTCGCAATGAATCTTGATGCAAAACTTCGTTGAAAGGAACATATCAAGAAGGAATGAAAAAACTGGAAATATAGGAAAATATACTGGGCTAATTGGAAGAAAATCACAATTATCAGGACATAAATATATGGACACACGGAGTTCAATTATGGGAATGTTCTGCCAAAAGTAACATAAATAAAATACAATTTTTTCAAAACAAAGTCCTGAGAGGTATTGTGGGGTCATCCAAATACTATAATACTGTTTACCTACATCGAGACCTTCAGATACCCACAGTCAGTCAAGAAATCAAGAGAATTGCAAGAGAACATGAGAAAAGACTCCACTCTCATGAGAATATTCAAATATTGCAGCCTTTGGATACCACCAGAACAGGACACAAACTCAAAAGAATCAAACCATTTGATCTTGTGTAGTTAGTGAGGTGCATATAATAAAAAAACAGCAGTGACATGTAACAACATTATTTCACCAGAGACTGAGTTAGCGCCGATGGGTCCTTCTAGTTATATACCTAGATTTAAGTTATCATAAAGACAAATTGTAGGTTAGACGGAAACGACTAACAACAATGTAATAATTAAATAATAAAAAAAATGTACGACCTCGTAGATTTTCGCCCTTCCAGTACATGTTTTGTCTTCTACGTCACATTGTCTGCAAATATTCAAGTTTTTGAAACAAACAGCGCATAATAATTGTTCTCATTTAATAGAGTCTAAAATATAAATTCTAAAAGGAATGGATATGTCTAATCTTTTCTCGAGAATAAAGCTATAACCTGGCCGCTACATAGATAAATATGCGAATGGGAATAAGATATATCAAACATGCTTTACAGCTTTAAATTAGACAATTTTAACATAATTTACTAACGGGCAAGCTTTCTGGTATCAATAAAGTGTTAAATATCATCTAGGAATCAATTACACCATTACTCAAACTGTAAAAGCCATATGTTTAAGATATCCTTCACGTTGGCTCTTTGTTAATCGGTAAGTTTCACTAACTCTCATAATTATTTAATGTAAGATGTAAATTGTGGATAATCGATAACCTATGTCTGTGGTTCGAAGCCCGTCTTAAACATTAACTAGAGCGTAATATTGCTTCTATATAAACAAACAAACATGCTTTTTCTCGCTATAAATTATATATTCAAATATTATTTCCATAATTTCATTTTCACTTTTACTTAGTTATAAATGGAAAGATGAACGAATTTATGATCTGGAACTAGGGAAACGCATACATTACGACATTATAATGAAAATGATCTTGCGTATTTCTTGCAATTATGTTTGAATAAATATCAAATCTATTGAGTCATAGTCTGCAAACAAAACCGATACGTTAATATTCAACGACGACAAGGCTATGAGATGTTTGTTTTCAATAATCAGGCGTACAAGAAATTATATTAATCGAAACCGTTCGTGTAACAATTTTAATTTGCTGCTCTTAAATGCGGTAGTGAACGGATTTGGGTGAATTAGTTATGCGTATTAAGCTATGCAATTAGGTGCTCGAATTTTATATATGTTTCGTTGAAATATATGAAACGCGATTAGAAACGTAGCTTGAAATTCCAGTTGATTATTAAATGCTAATGTTAATGAAAGATTTATTAACCTCTCGTGGAGCTCAGTTACAAAATTATGCAGAAATATATTATATATGTAACGAATATTTTTAAACGTGTTTATTTAAGGCAAAAGCTAATAAATAATGATAATTACGCCAGTTTCTGCTGTTAATAATCAGTAATAATGCAACAAGTTGTTATGTTTTGATGTAATTGTTTTTTGAAAGTTGAAACTTTATGTAAAAAATTCTTTGGAGCAATCGGTCAATTGGTCCAATATACTTCCTCTGCAATATAACGTCTAGAGAGTGAGGAGTGTTTAGAAAGAATTCTTAGGTCGCTTTGCGTAGGTATTCACATGTTTTGCAATATGTTCTTAAACGTTGTAAATTATATTGTCATCTTTAGTCCATGTCCTTTATTCTTGAAAAATTACTGTCCCTCAAAAATTCAAAGTTATCTCATATAACAATAATTTGGCGTGTAAAATGACGTTTTCAATACAAATTTACTAAATTTATATTATTGCAGTCCATGTAGGGAAACGTCGGAAACAAAGTTTAATGCGCATTATTTATATGTATTTCCTGCATATAATTTGGCTTATTTATTGCATTTCGTTTTGTTGTTTTGTAGTATCTCTTTTCTTCTCCCGACTATAAGATTTAACCAAAACATGTTGGTGACATGACTTAAAGCAGATTTCTAAATATGCAGAGGCGTTTGTTTTGTTGGTTAAACTTTATATGGATAATAAAATTCAGATGTTGTATATTGTCTATTAAGTAAAGTTGGAACTTTGGAATTAATGTTTTTATTTATATTTTTCAGATTTCTACAGATTATATCTTTCAAAAGATTTGTCTGTTTTGGTGAATGAATCTAACAGTACTAAGTTTGTCATCATATTTAGTTAAGTAATAATATATTTAACGTAAACATACTATTCCTTGCAGTTAAATAAGTTCATTAAACTTTCATTGATTGTTGGTAATAGTGCATCAACCACATATTACAGTGAAAGACAATTTATTTTGAATCATTCCCATTTATATTTGTTTTTGATTTATTTATTAAATTGAGTATCACGAGTATTATTGGGATCATTTATATGCTGTTTATTTAATTCTTACTAATTTTAAAAAGCGAATAAAGCAAAGAACATTTAATTATGCACAGCACTGTAACTGAATCTAGTTTCATGATATATAATAAACGAAGGTTTTTAGAAACAGTAAATATTAATATATATATATGCTAATATTTTTGAAAATATGACTGTTTTGTTTTTGATGACATGTAATTTAAATTGTAGGAATAATCTGCCAGGAGGTTGAATATACAAATAATTAGTTTGTGGCTCTTGGGATTAATGCATTTTCACCTCCTTATTGTAATAGATTCTGCCATAATTCTTCATATATTGTGACCCTGGAAGTTCTGCCTTCTGCAGTATGGACTAATGAAGCAGTGTGAATGTTAACCAGTAACTTACCTGGGTGGCTGGTTACCTAGTTTACCTAGGTTTCACTCTACATTTATATCGAAATGGTGTCAGTTTTATAGAAGGTATTAAATGGTATTTTTTGGGAGGAAATTCCAAAAATTTCCAAAAATGTTCTCTATAGATATAAATAATTATAGAATATGGTAATAATATAATAAGTAAAACAATGGACATTTTACAACAAAAATGGTATGAAACATACTATTAATATAATATTATTTATAGTCTATTCAAAACAGTAATGACACACGTGACATAAATTTTTGACGCAGTGCTACCGCATCAACTTTGAGTTTAATTACATTTTTTCTTTTACATATAACAAAATTCTAATTCTAATGTAAATAAAATAATAAAACAAAAATGTTATGTATTATAATTTATTTGAATATTATGATATATCTAATACATATATTATCGAAGGACTTAAAACTACAATTAAGGATGCAGGTATAATAGTATAATACGTTAGACTTGTTTTGTTTACATTGTACTCTTTTACCACCCATGAGGAGAACTCCACACCACCCATGAGGAGTTCTAAGCGTGTTTTTTGATGTCGTGGTGTCCCCCGAAGGCCTAATACATCTAATTGAGAATTGTATATCTGAGTAATGTATTTTAGTTTCATTAGAGAACATATTCACCTTTTGCATTTAGTTCTTGTTTCCTTCGATGCAATGTTTCCTTGTAAAGCCATTTTGATAATCCTGTATTTCTCCTTAATTTTTTCTGTTACTACTGTTTATTCTATACATCTTTCTTGATAAAACTAATTTTAATTACTGCATTCTCGTTAAGGCATTTGCCATAACTACAAAATTTAGTAGGTTAACTACAAACTACAAAGGTTAGTATTATTTCTCTTCTCATACATTTTAACCAAACGTTCATGTATATTCTGAACAATAACACACATTCTCATATAGCTTTCACACTCTATAATACAATTTTCTACAGTGAAAATATATTAGTTATATACCGACTTTTAGTTATTTGCTCCCTCATCGCCCTGTCTTGGTAATTGCCAGCAATGAATCATAAAAAATCATTCATGAAGTTTCATTCAATCAGTGTCATTTTCGGAATCACTACTCAAGTGAATAACTAAGCGGCTTATTTCCAATCTGAACTTTCTCACGATTCCACTATTTGTTAATTTCTTCTTCAATGTGTTTTATCGAGCTCAACCAAACCGAAGGTGTTATTGTCGACAATGATTCTTTCCATAAATCTCGACAGTTCCGGTTTGAATATACTTCTCGACCTCAATGTCTATTATAATATAAAGTTCAGCAATCTGATTTACTATATATCTTTCCTCAGGCTTATTTCCAAAATAGTTAGTTACATAAGATATAATTAAATATTTAATTTATATTTACCGATTAACAATTTGAAATAGTTTACTCTTTAACAAGGTTTCTTCGAAACTTATATTATATACTTTAAGCCATTCATTAATTGCAGCACTTGTTTGGATCTTCCCCACCAGTTTACTATGATATGGTCCATTATCCATAACAATAACTGATGGTTCCTTCAAGTTCCTTAAAAGCTGATTTTCAAACCAATTCAAAAACAAGTTATGGTTCATTTCTCCATGGTAGTCACCCTTGGACTTAGAGTATAACATTAATTCTGCACCAGAAATAAAACCATTCCTGTTTCCAGCATAATGAACTATATGCAATGGATTATTAATAAATGTTATGACTAACAGAACCTAATCGATAGTTTTTCCAACGTTTACCTTTCTCCATCAACTTTCATTTTTTCACACTGGCTTTTTATCATCTTGCCATGAGCAATCCAATGTACCTTTCTGAAAAATCCATGTTTCATTAAAAATTGTATTCTTTTCAAAGCAATGTCTGGAGGTTCCACTAAACCCCTTCGTGGGTTGTCTTTACACCACTTAAATCCTATATTTCGCAACAGTGTATGAAGGGATGTTCTACATTCCTCAAATAGCTGCATATTTTTGCCATTTTAAACGGGATTAATAATAGCTACAAAATGCATACAACACAAGACACAGATTCTCAATATTTGGTGATAATAGCGGCGACTTGAAATTTATCATATCTACGTTTGACGGTTTATAGCCCATAATCATAATATTTTGAAGAATTTTGCAGACGCTTGACAAACGAATGACTTTTGCAGGCTCATTCGGTTGTATGTTCGAACATGTCAAAAAAATCAAAAGGAAATTATTTTCTGACTGTAAAACGAATTTACAACTTTAGATAGACATATATTGACACACCTGTCACTACTGTTTTGAATTGACTATATAAACTTCAAGGAGCTAGATTATTTGTATTTTGAGAGATATCAGGTTTGCTATTATTGAAAAACGTAGAATAATAGAAAATATGAAATATTACTTATAATGAAATTACAGTTAATTGAATAAAAGTAGCAGTATAAGTGAGATAAATTTTTAGAAATAGTTCATATTATAGTTTTTCTGGAATAAGTATATAAAAATTCATGAGTTTTTTTGAGTTCGAAACATTAACAATATTTTCGTTGTTGGGAAGCGTGTTTATCCAATACATTACACTGTCTTGCACGGGGGAAGATTCATGTTTGAGAAAGAATTTGTTTGTTAGCTTTTACCATAATCTACAGTAATAGCCTCAACCGAATAGGAATAGAAATATTTAGACGGGAACTTATTGCTGCATAGTTTAATAAACTCATAAAAATATTGCCCTCAGTTTACTTCAATTTTCCCTAGTAGTTAAATATATTAAAGACTTCTTCAATATCTGAATAAAAAGGAAATTGATTTAAAAGATTTTGGCACACCGGACAATTCATGTGCTGAAGAATATAAACATATGGCATTAAAAATAATATTATTTTCCTAGTTCCTAGTTTTTAGATAAGCCCAGATGATTGTGTAGTATTTGAGGATTTGTAGATGATCATAAAGGACTTGCAACTACATTGCAATATATGGTTGAGAGCTCTGTGTAAGAGTAAATAGCTCAAGTGTTAGGTGCCCTTCTTGAACGATATGTCGCCCTTCAATTCCCATGCCATTGTCGAGTTTCACATATTATTTTGATAAATGTCGAGGATCGCGTAGAAAGAGTGGAGTAAATACTTAAATATAAAGAAAAGATATTTTATGCCATACATTTTATAAAAACCGGCTAACTCTTTATGGCGATAGAATTTATTAAATATAAAACTAGTTGCAATTGTGACAAACTGCATTTTCAGAGTGGGAGTTCTAATAGTGCTGCTCTCATAAGCATGTTATCATGTTTAAGCAAGTGCCTGTCATGGCTCATTGATCAATTAATAAGCACCCCGCTTTTTCATGATCCATTAATTTATTAATAAACATGGTATACTAGGTAAGATTATATATAGCTTACAGCTGATGTATTTATTATTAGATTATTTTGGTGTGTATAATTCTCAAAAACCTGTCGATGATTTTTATCAAAATAATCTTGTAAAGTGTCTAAAATCTGCACGATATTGAACTAAATTTTGTGGCCATCATCTATCTAGTGGGTGCTGTTTTATAAGTGAACTCATCATCCTCTCAGTTTTACTTATTTTCACTTTCCCACCCACACTCACTCAGACCTCGTCTGCGTCCACTACCTTTAGTAGTCCGCTTTTAACTTTGGAATTAGAAGAAGAATTAGTTGTATGTTGGAGAATTGCTTGGGAAACTCAATCGGTTTTATCATTTTCTGTTTTCCTTTTACATTGCATCTTATTGTTTTTTTGGATGATATATTTATGCACATCCCTCAAACTCAGATCCTAGTTGTGCATTGTATTTCCGTCTAAATGAAATAGATAAGAAATGAATCATGCAATTGTTCTCAGTCACCATGATATGACAGGAACTGCTTGAGTTTTTCCGTTTAATGACTCAAAATGACAAAAATGTCCTTATAACTAACTACGTGGTATCCGGTACTGGGTGGAAGGTTTTAATGGGGTGCTCCTTTTCAAAATGTGCAATGAAAATGCTGATTCTATGAACATAGAATCATCATAATCACTAAATTATAGAATAGGTGTTATATAACATCTGAAAATTTTGATAGGCCCAAACTCTTACATTGTCCCATCTTTCCATCCCAGGTAATTATGCATTTCAGTTGTCGACTAACAAATTAAAATTTAATTTAACACTAATATCTTATTTATAAACCTCTTATTTTATATGGATGCTGTTTTGTAGTGATGGAATAATTAACGAAATATCAAAATTTAAAAAAGAACCATACAATGTATAACATTAGAACAGCAGTATTTTTTCAAAACTTAATATCGCGATGATTTAAAACTCGTTACAGTTATTTTTGCAATATTATCCTTTGGTCTTCGGCCGAATCAAGGTAAAAAACGAGTCAGGGTTATATCGACTTAGACCTGACCTTGAGCCAGCAAATTCTAATTATGCATCGAATTCCTCCACATCGGAAGTGACGAAACCATGTGTCGAATTTGCGTTGATATAGATTAAGGTTAATTCGATTCGTCTTATTAACATTTTTCCGTTTCAAAATTAATATTAAGGAGATTAAAAAAAAAACGATCCGACGGCACGGTACGTATGATGATCGCGGCTATTTTATTCACGGTGGGTCTGAGACAACGGGCCGCACAAGTGAAAGATTTTAATTAGCAACTTTCCAAACGTTTATTACCACACATCTCTTATTCAACTCACCTTCTCAATGCTACAATACGTGCGTAACCTTTAAATTTCAATTTCATATCATCAGCCTGCGGTGATATATGTATGTGTTTACTTTAAAATGTATATGTATAAATGGTATAGAGCGCGAGTAATCCGGCCCTGGTTGTTCGAAAGAAAAATATGTATGGCTATGAGATCGGATTCGTGAAGTGTTTTTATTGAGAAAATATTGCACCTAATTATTGTCAATCGATAGCCGCTATTTTTTTCTATCTTACAGATAATTTACGTGTTACAACTCGAAAGAACGATGTATCCATTGAAGCTATTCACGAACCGACCCATTTTTGGTATCTTCAAAATAAATGAGGTCCTGCTCAGACAGGTCACATTTCATGTGCTGGAATAAGTAGTAATCAGAAGGATCAAGGTCTGGGAAATACAGTGGGTGGGGTAGCACTTCCCATTTTAACACTACCCATTGATGGTTTCATTGAGTTATGGCTCCAAATCCTCGCCTTCACTTCTTTTTGGCGCTTCGAAACGCTTCTTGTCTTCGGTGTCAAAATCATCACTATTAAAACGTCGAAAATAGTATTCACATATTGAAATAGATGGAGCGTGTAGTTGATTACACAGCAACAGTATTGATCTGTGAGCACATTGATTTGTTTTCGAAAACCCTTTGAAGTAGAGTTCTAGGCACGTTTTTTATGTTGTGGTGTCCCCTGGAGGCCTAATACTTTAATTAACAATTTTATATCCAGTAAATAATTTTATTTTCATTAGGGCATCTGTAACTTTTTATGTTTGGTTCTTGTTTCTTTTGTTGCTGTATTTCAGTCTGGCGTTTCGTTCACACGTCATTTGGATATGAGTATAGTTTTCCTATTTTTCTTTGGTTACTGCCCGTGTACATATTATATATATGCCCTGCAAAATTTTACCGATTTCATGTATATCTCCTGATTTTATACTAATGCATTCGCCATATCACCTATAGAAGAATTAGTATCTATTCCATCGCCATACATGCTAACAAAGTGCTCATGTATATTATGAACAATTACACTCATATCTTTACACACAGGTTTTATAGTCATTGTCATTTTCACTATTAAAATTATATTATTAATGTATCAAACACTTGTTCATGATACCACCATTTGTCAATTTATTCTTTGTATCCGTACGCCTGATGGATTTTACCCAAACTGAGGATTATATTGAGGGCAGGAAATGCTTCTTTCAACAAGTCCCAACAGATTTTCATTGTATATCCCTTTTGATCGGCATGCGCATTATAATAATTATATTCTACTCCAATAACAATTCAGTAAGGTTATACAGGCAATGCTAAAAAGGAAAGCGTAATCCTCTGTGACCACAATCTTTTGCAATCTGATCTTTTGTGCATCTTTATTCAAATTTATTTCTAAAACAATAAATTACATAAAATACAAATATCTATTTGAAAAATTGTGACTAGAAAACTAGGTAATCTGCCATCATAAATTGAAAAAAAAACATAAACTAATTTACTAGTTTGTCTACCAAAAAAATAAGATCATTGGTTTGGAAATTATACCAAGTTTGTTGCTATATTTTCCATAAATAAGACAAAAATAACTAGACCAAAGCACTTTTTCAAAATATTAAATGTCTAATTTATGAAATTACTAAATATCACATTTTTAGGTCATGTAAAGTACTTTCACGTAAAGATATATAAAGTTTATAGGTGTTTATTGTGTTTATATATATATATATATATATATATATATATATATATATATATATATATATATATATTATATATTATTATTAAAACCATCAAAATATCAATAATATTTATAATTTTAAGGGTATTACTTTGTCATGCTGAAAAATTAATGCATAAAAATAAATGAGATTTTAAAAATATAATATAATTTAATAATTATATTTTTCTGTATACGAACCCCTGCTGTTTGTATATATTTTAGAAAGATTTTCCATGAAAAATATTTTTCTAAGAAAAAAAACCGAATAGGTTGCAGTTGGAACTAAACTTACATAAATAGCATTATATATTGCTTTGGAAGTAGCAAGAACATAGTGCTGTCTTTTTTCGTTACTCTTGCGGTTGTTATGATATGGTAGAGCTTTTAAGGTTTTGATATGTTTTAAAATATCTGGAGAGTTATAGTATATTTTCCAAAAATTGATTGCTAATATCTTGCTTAATAATTTATATATTAGTTTAGCGAATCCAGCAAGTCTAATATATCCATCATACAACGGTTTCAAAATAAAGTGTTGCATTCCATTATTGATGTTCCTTACTATGTTCCAAATGAAGTGATACAACGCAATATTCTTCTAGAACCAATAACGGGTGTAATGCAACGTGTTTCTGTGAAGTACTTCGAAAGAGTGTGGGTGCATCCTAATGTGCTCGCTAATCAGCTCAATACGCGAAGTGACAGTAAAGTGTGTAGACTAAAATGTCTAACACCATCAGATCTGATTATTGGATATATATATATAGGCTTTAAAATAAGCTTTGGAATAAGACTTATTAAGTAAAATTGTATTATATAGATAAGATCACTTAATGAAGTGATCTTCTACATGCCATGTATATATAATATATACATAACAAATACTTATTGCCCTCAGGGCAGATTGTGGAACTACTAAGAGTAATAAAAAAATCAAGTGAATAAAAATTGCATAAATCCAAGGTAGTATAATCCCTTAAGCAAAATAATTAATAAGCCCGGAGTTCGCTACTAAGAATTAGATTTATTTAAATGATTAGATAAATTAATGTGTTTGTTTAAATTGTCAATAAACTATTTACTGTTTAATCCATATTTGAATAATATACGCCAATTAAAGTATTAATAAATAAATAAATTAATAATATTAACATGTAAAGTTGTGTAATCTTAAGTATATACGTACTCGATCTTTGTAATTTTACTACGTCTTCTAAATATATATTATAAATAGTCAATTATTGAACAAAATTACAAGGTAAAGAGGACGGAGTATATGTACTATAAAACAATTGATTCGCTGAATTCTCTTTATTGTTATCTACTTAATTATGATAAATTATACACTAGGGATGGCAACATTTTTGTTAATTACAACTGACTCACAATGATGCAAGTTATTCTCAACACGTATATCTCAGTCGTAAATGTTTGGCCATTGTCAATGGATTCTTAATGTAGATTGGCAATCGACAGGTGAAATTATATTAGGGATATTGTTTGTAGTAATTGTGTCGTTAATCGTTTAGTTGGTTTAAGTATGTAACATAGGGATGCCGAAAAAACATAGATTTATCGAAATTTTGTTCAAGAATTATTGATATTTTTGGCCGCTTTTATATCGATATTTCTTCAAGCAAAATTTAACTATTTTGCCTTTTACAAAAAACCTTTTAATTAGCTTTTTTCACACTTCATTCATGTGTAAATAATCAAAACTGTATAGTTTATCCGATAAAAGAGCGATCTGACGTCATTAAATTATGTGACGTGAAAACGTCGTAATGTTGCTACTACATTAACTTTCATTTTTAATTTATTCGGGCTTTGACATATAATTAAATTCTGATTCTTATATATGAAATAATGATACAAAAATAATTTTATCGGATATAATTTATTTTAATATTATAACACATCTAGTGCATATATCATTTGAGAGTTTAAACTACAGTTTAAAAAAAAAGTACGTACTTTCGTCCATAATATTAGGGAAGACAGTTAAACATTTACTCCCTGTGAGAAGTACAACCGCGCCCTCTGTAACGGCGGGAGCAAAGAATTTCTTATGCGTATTTATACTCGTAACTAGGGACTATTTCTTCTGTCTCTACAACAAATTGTTTACCGCTGTCATTAATTTTGCTACCTCTAACCTTGAAAATAATCATCAATGTTGTTTTTTAGTTACTCGATTCAATAATCCAGAAAAAATGAACAATACGTTATCATCTAATGAATCCACGGATGAGGAAGATATTATACGAAATTTTGATGCAGAAGCGCGATTGATAATAAATACAGATACGTTACCGAAGAAGTCTATTGATGTCGGGGACAGGCGTCAAAAACATACTCATCAAAATTTATAGTTAAATTAACAACGTACTTTCGACCGGCTAGGAAAAAAGATCGTATACACGACACGGACCGAAAGTTGAAATCTCGGCCCTGTTTGTCATGATTCCGCAGGTCCGAGAATTCAACTTTCGGCCCTTGTGGTGTAATATACTATTACATTCATTACTAAGATCATTTGTCTAATTATGTTAGTTCTTGTTTCTTTTATTGCTGCCTTTCTATGTAAAGTTATTTTGATATCCTTGTAGTTCTATATCCGTAGTCTTTTGTGTTTTGTTTTATTGTGTTACCACCTGTATATATCTATCTTAATAAAATTAGATTTATTAACTGCTTTCACTATAATACATTTTCTATAGCTGTAAATCAGTATTCATTCTTTCCTCTAGCGGTGTATATTTTAACCAAATGCTCATGTACAATTTGAACAATTACACGCACATTTATGAACACACTTTTTACACTTCTTTTGACAATTTTGACCATTGGCTAATAGTCCCACATCCCGAAAGTTTTATTCAGTCTCTGAGTCACTATTCAAGTTAATAAATGTAATATTAATTTACAATCTATTTAGCACTTGTTTCTTCCTCTGATACTCTGATAGAAATCACCCAGATTAAAAGTGTTATTGTAGATAATGCTTCTTTCCACATATCCAAACGCTTCTTGCTTGTATGCATTTCTCGAGCTATATGTCTATTGTAGTAACACTTTTTTATATATCTTTTTTTCAAGTCTTTTCTATATCTAGAAAAGTAATTTACATAAAAGGCCATTAAACATTTCATTTATTTCTATGTAGTAGGAGTTTGATTTCAATTTGCTCAAATGGAAGTTCAAGCTTTAATCGGATTAAAATGAGAAGGAGAATTAGAAAACCTACACATTGCAATTAGCAAAACATTCAAAGCCATAAAGATATCATTTCACTGTTATTTCAGATGGACTATAGATATTGAGTTTTAGCTAGCCCAAAAAAAAAACATTAAAAATGGTTCAAAAGTTCAGTTCTAACATTCGCAGAGTGAAGACGTATTTTTAACATGCACCAAGCGGTAGAAAAATACCATTCTTAACAAAAATAAAAATCTGTTCCGTTACGGTTATTTAAGGGACGGTTTAGCACCGTATAATATATGCGTGTTTTACAGTGGATCTAAAGTGTAGTAGTTTAAGTGACCCGATACAAAGGCCGCCGCATCTTTTCTCTTAATTACTTGTATACTTTTTTTTAACATTCCTAAAAAGCAATATATTTTTATTTATTCTTAAATTCCCTTTTGATTAAAAGCCAGCGTAAAAAGAGTATGTTAGTAAAAAAATAATTGCACGAAATAAACATTATTATTTTGGAAATAACCAAGTATAAACAGACAAATTAAAGACGGCGACCCATACTGTTTCAAACCAAAAATCTATACACTCTGGTACAGGTGACGAGTAGTCCATAACAAATACCCCACAAACAGAATCAGCTACCGTATTAACCAAAAAACTATTGAGAACCCCAGGTGAACAGATCGCCCAAAACAAACCAGGATTAGTGACTATTGGTTATAAAAACCAATAGAAACAAAAAACATATTTAGCGACCTCTCGCAAGATATCGAAACCAGTATACAACCAAGCCCGGAAAAGTCGTCCCCAAGCCACCACTAATAACGGTTTATCAGGTAGGAGTTATAAAACACACAACGACTTACTGAAAAATATCACCAATACTTACACAAAAAATAACTAAATTCATTTTGAAAGGATTGCACCATGTGATTGACTTAAATACAATTAAGATAATATTAAAAAGCTATTAAATATCGCACGACAAAGAAACCCCTGCCAATGTTCTATATTGACATAAAAACCAAAGAAAATAATAGGTTTGTGAGGTAGAGTTATTAAACACTGGCAAATAATATTATTAAATGTGAACCATCACATACAAAAAGGATAATACTATAATTCACAAGGTGTCGAGTGTATGGGCGCATAAAATCTTACTGTCGCAAATTGCCTAATGCAAATATCTAAAATGTGTAGGAGACCATCGAACAATAGGTTATACTCGTTATATAATGTTCGTAACGATGAAGTGCGCTTCAACTCACCACCATCGTCATGAAACCTGCCTAATGGCTGAAAAAATAAAGTTCAAAATTGCTCTCTGGAATACCAATGGCCTCCAACAACATACCAGGTAACTAAAAATATTCATAATTGAACACAATACTGATATTATGATGGTTTCCGAGATACATTTCACAGATAAAAACTATCTGAAAATTCCTAAATATAATAATTATCATAAAAAACAGCCAGACTGCTGAAAGCGATGAAAATATATATATATAAACTTACAACATATCTCTGCTGGAGAACATATTGGCTTTCAGATAGAAATAAAACAACCGAGATTATAGACTTCTGTATGTCAAAAAATATTGATACAAAAAATGTCGGGAAGAATCGTGTTTCGAATTGTTTTCTGATCATTCACCAATAACAGTTTCTTAAAAAATTATCTTCAAAGATAAACCTCCTTCTTTGTGTAATAATAAAATTAATTGGCCGCTATTTAGAGAAAAATTAGACAGAACCGTCTTTTTGAACTTTCAGTTACAAACTGTAACTGATATAGAAACAGCAACAAGGAATATTACAAAAAATATACAAGAAGCAGCGACACCTAAGAATTAAAGATTTCTAAAAAAAGAATAAACGTATACACATCAGGTACAATTTGCGAAAAGTCAACATGTTTGTGTGAAGTACTTCGAAAGAGTGTCAGTTCATCCCAATATACTCGTTAGTCAGCTAAATACGTGAAGTGACCGTGAAGTGCGTAAACTAAAAGGTACATCATTCGATATGTTTATTGGACTTATAGATACTTTAGAATAAGCTTGAAAATAAGACTAATTAATTAAATTAGTATTTTGTACAGGAGATCACTTAATGAAGTGATTTTCTACATGCCATGTCTACAAAATACAAATATAACAAATACTTATTCACTCTCGGCAGACTGTGGAACTACTAAGAGTAATAAATGAAATGTTACACATTGTCCTTGCTCTTTAATTAAACGGTCTGAATTGTTACATTTAATATAATTTTATTTATTGGGATTTTGAATTCTCCATCTTGACCAGTGTATGTAATGACAAACATGAGGAATTTTACGTAACCGATCAACTCAAAAGTATAAATTTATAAACTTTGTAATGGAATGTTTCTCTCTTGAATGATAATTTGTTAATACTTATTAAGCAGAAATGTCAACTGACAGTGACCCCTATTAAGTGCTGTTCTAATGAGTGCTATATATTAACAACATTAATTAAAGTAATATAATTATGTAATTGGATTAAAACCACGTTAACCTTTCGGATTTCGTGAGTGGACCTGTTGCTTAATCTGGGATCTGAAGAACGGACAGTTCCGAGCAACATCCTTTGAGATATTAAAATCTTTAGTTACTAGGGAACTCTACTCACTGGTATCTAGTCCTCGTGATTATAATCATAACATTTATCAGACATGCTTTTTTTGCTTGTAAACCTGTAAATCTTATTCATAGCTGTGAGATAATATTACCAGACTAACTTGAAGTAACGTTTTATGATTCACTAATTAATATCTTAATAAGTTTTACAATGTTATTAAATAACTTGCTTTAAAAGTTACTGTATCATAAACGAGACGTTAAAAGAATGCTAAAACAACTTTCTTTATTGGTTTTGTTTTGTTTTTTATTCGTAATTGCCCATCATAAACCGTAAAGTAAAACAGCCGAAAAAAAAAAACTGAAAAGCAGACGAGGCAATACATCTTTTCTTTTTGATCGGCTTTTAGTATTTTAGTCCACATACTATAATCAATGTGTTCCGGTTTCACCGAAAAAAAATCATCATTGCAACGTGTTCTGATACCTGGCCGAACGGCTGGTACTTTCACTTTCACCAAATTTACGTCGGCAGCATCCGCGGTGAATATCTTGCGACCATGAGAGAATTATTTATATTGGGAGCTAAAATTCGAGTTTATGACATAATTTCGTTTGGTCAATTGGCCACACTTCCATATTTGTTACTAGAGATTGATGAAAAACGATATTCCTCGTTTTATCTGGGTCATGTTGAAATTCGCACGTTACGCTTACGGTTTGACATGAAATTTAGAGCAATAATATTTTCCAAATTTGATAATTGTTTTATATTAAATTACTCTGGAGCTAAGAATGAACGAGAATGGGTTTATTGTTAAATATTATGTGTATCATTAATAATGAAAATAAATTTTTACAGCAGAAAATTTGCATTTCTTCATAGACAGTATTTGAATATTAAGTCTAAAAATACATATTATGTTATATCATATATTATATAGGCCTACAAATTAATTTTAGACTATTTACATGTGCTGTTACTGTGGTCTAAATTTCATCGGGTTAATTTGTAACTAACTTCATGTTGAAACCCACTGACACGCTTCACTTTTCAGTATGTGTAATTTCGTATGAACGACGTATGAACAAACATTTTCCAGTAGATGAAAATTTTTGAATTTGGACCGACTAAATCACATCTTCGGGTTTAACTATTTTACTTCATTTTAAACAAATATGAAGTTGAAGGTCAGCTAATTTTGTGTAAGGTTTATGACAACCACACTCCCTCGATTTCAACATGTGATTATAGGTTTCGACGTTTTAGAGTTGTGATTTTGAGACCTAAGGAAAAGAGCGTTCTGGACAATCAAGCAACTTTGAGGACACGGGGATTTGAAGGAATTACCCGATGGAATCATCAATGGGGTTTTCTATCCTTTACAAATTGACATTATTTGTAAAGCGCGCCGTTTTCGCAAGGCCGGAATACGACCAAAGACACAACAAGGTTTTTTTGTCAGTAAGACAATGCTCGACCACGTATTAAATAACCGGTGAAAGCATACGTGGAAACCCTAAAATGGGGTCTGTAACCCACAAGCCGTATTGTTCAGACCTTGCTCCTACTGGTTACTACTTGTTCTGGCATATGAGTTGTGACTTGTCTGAGCTGCGCTTCATTTCTTTTGAAAATACCCAGAAATGGGTCGATTAGTGGATAGCCTCAAAATATATATTATTATTTCGAAATTGATTCCGTTAGTAGCCTGAATGATGGAAAGAAGTAGCAGCTATCAATGATATATAATAAAATATATTGCCAGCTTGCCGGACGCAGTTGTAAAGGCGACAGAACGGCCCTCCTACTCTTACGATAGCCGTGGGTTCGAATCCTGCTGGGGCATGGATGTACTTTATGTGTATGATTGTCTAAAATATGTGATTATCCTAGACAAGAGTGCAAAATTCGATAACGAAAATGATCCCAATCCCAGTAACCAGGGTGGGTCAGACCGGATAATTTATCAATATAAAAAAATGTATTAATTATTATAATTATTATTTAATTATTAAATAATAATTATAATATATATATATATATATATATATATATATACATATATATATATATATATATATATATATATACATATATATATATATATATATATATATATATACATATATATATATATATATATATATATATATATATATATATATAACAAGAGAGATGATGGAACTCTATGAAACTTGCAGTAAGACCAAGGCTAAAACAACGAAATGGATCTCTGCAATTAAGGAAGATATGAAAGGAGCCAAAATAACGCAACAAGAAATACACGATAGAAAGGATTTTAGACCTTTGAAAACTGTGGCCAAGTTGTGTCATAAGTCGTTCAATTTATTTAACTGAAGTTTGAAAAATCTACAGTCTCATTCCCTTTTAGCAGCTTCCCTGTAATACAATACACATTTTTGATTCCATCATATGTGCAACAAAACTTTATAACCTTTATGTGGATGGCACTTCAAGGCTAACCCAAAAAAGCTTTAAATACAAATGTACTATCTTATTAGAACGTAAAATAGGGATGAATGTCAAAATTTAAAGGAGTAAAATTAGTTAAAAGAAATAAATTAGCCAGGTTAGGTCCACAGGAAAACAAGAAATACGAGAGAAGCAATGAGATTGATTAAATACAATTGATTTATTAAGGAAAGTCAATGTTCAAATATATGTAATGATAAAGATGAATGAATTATTAAAATATTCTTATGAATATCACATATAGCAACTAAAATTAGTCATTCGAAATATTCCTTAACATAAGATATCAACTGAAAGGGAGTATTAGCATCTTTAAAATGAGTAAATAAAATTCTACCTTCAAACTACAGCGGTATAAACCAATGAAGCAGCACACCTTACAACACACTATATATTGTAAATATAATAACAAAAGTTATTAGAAACAACACTATTAATTTAAAATCCTCATTAAATGACGCCATTAATTCAAATCAGGTATATCGTGCATATCGCCGTTTTGGTCAAATTAGATAATAGAAAAACCCATTAATACATAAAATATACTTTATTTTTACACATTCGATCGCTATCGATTAAAAAACATTATATACCTGTACAATAGCTAATCTTTACAAGGTATAAAGCCTATCCAATGTTGTTGTGAACATACCTTATCAATTTGTTTAATGTATCGCCTGCCGCAATTTGTAAATTCGTTTTAGAATAAGAAAATATATTTCTTCTCATTTTATTTTAGTTAAATACAGATACAAAGCTGTCTGATACGTGCAAAGAAGTAAACTAACCAGCCTGTCAATGTTGTCCTGTCAAGCATATGCAAAATTCTTCAAAACAACAGTGATAAGAGGTTACAAATCGGCAAACGTTGTCTTAACGCTTCGCTTGTTTTGATAAATTTCAAATCGCTACTTATTATTACTCCGATTAAAATGCCGATGGCAGATAGAACAGATTGCCACCCTAATAAGTTACTTCAAACATGAACTAGATAATGGAGGCCCCCCCTTCTCATTAAATTCGTTATAGATGTAAGCATTTTACTGTTAAATAATAATTTGCTGCGGTTTTTATTACAAATATGTTTAGCGTATTACAGCTGCACTAAGTATTATTATGGTCATGGTCAATGAAAGGTCTCAAAAAATGAAAAACATAATATTGGATTCACCGAAATTAAATCGTCCTTATACGAAGAGGATGAAGGTGTCAGAGGTGCACTATCAGAGATCAAATATATGAAATGTACAGAAACAGTGAGTAGTTTTTTCAATATAAATATAATTTAATACAATTATATCAGAGGAAAGAGTTAGCCTGTAAAGTATTAAAGAGGTCTAATAGAACTTCCGGACAACATTGCTTTCAAAAGAATGCAATTTTTAAAAGCATATAATAATCTTAATGGGACCAATATATCTAACGGTCACTCATGGCAAGATCAAATAAAAATAGAGTTAAGACAACTAAAGTTAACGGAAAAAGGTAAATGTTGGAACAACAACTGATTTGGTACAATTAACCTTCACATTTATTGTTGATAATATTTAATTTTCTGTTGGATTTCTTCATGTCCCTCTATTTGTTGAAAATGAGAGCTCCAGCTCCGTAAAGACACTCTGGCTTGATCACAGTATTGTGATGTCTAGAGAGTCAGGTTTGTATATTTAGAGACAAATGTTTTATTATAGATATCTTTTGTAAAGCTGTATCCATTTTTAACAGCGAAATATATTAGCGTTCATTTTCGGTCAAGTTTCTTGAATAGTTTCGCCAAATAGTTGAATTGAATCTCTCGAATTTGTCATATTTAGTTTTTGAAAATTTTGGTATTGATTTGCTAATTGTGTCAATTTTATCTTCATATATGAATGAAGATATTGGTTGGAGAACCAAACTAAACTAACTCCTGTGCTGGTATCATTTAGATTTGTGTTCATATCACGCTTATATCTTTTTATTAAGGCCCCCATCTTCTGTAGTGTATGTTATATAATAGGTTTTATCATTGCCTTGTAAATTGTTGATTTGGTGTCTATATTAATAATTTTAATTTGTCATATTGTACCGCTTAAATATTCTGATATTCTTGTTGATTTTGTAGTCTGTTTACATCATTTTATAGCCTTTATCAACATTACTATAACCTGATGCTTGAGAAGTTTAATTTCTTGCTGATTAAATTCCCAACCAACTTCCAATTTAAACCTTAATGGCATTTTAATGTTACATATTTAGTTTGCTGGGTTGTTATCCTAATGCTAACTGATATGACAGTAGAGTTATAATATAGTCACTGTAAATCATCTTCTAGCCACCAGCATTGCGCTTTCTTAGCATCACAAACGTAAATTCAGTAAATGTACCTTTCTTATTCCTCTGTCAACAACAAATATGAGAAGGAAAGGAAATTGAAGAAGCTAAGGAATACCACGGTACACAGCTATTAAATTTAGTCAAGACCGCGAGACTGAGAGAGAGATCAAATGTAATTTATTTCAACATTTGTTACATCTGAAAAATAGTTAGTGTGTTCTCTCCTCGCACATTTCAGCCAAATATTCATGTATGTCCTGAGCAATTACACTAATACCTAATGGACATAAATTTTTCATACGACTTCCTACAATTGTCGTATATTGATTATATACAAATCTTTAGTTGTTTCTATTCTCATCACCCTATATTAGAAATAATCAGCATTGAATCATAATCCCATATTCGAAAAGTTTTACTCAAGTGAATAACTAAGATATTAGCGAACGTTTGTTCACGATTCAATCATTTCCCAATTTCTTTTTTAATGTATCTGATCGAGGTGATCCAAATCGAAAGTGTTATTTTCATTTCCTGTTTCCAGCATGAAGCCAATATATCTGTAACGAATTATTAATAAATGTGAAGGCTAATAGTACCTAATCAGTTGTTATCCAACATTTATTTTTTTTTCCATTAACTTTAGTTGTCTTAACACTATTTTTATTTCATCTTGCCATGAGTGACCGTTAGGTATATTGGTCCCATTAAGATTATTATATGCTTTTAAAAATTGCATTATTTTGAAAGCAATGTCCGGAAGTTCTATTAGACCTCTTTGATACTTTACAGGCTAACTTTTTCCTCTGATATAATTGTATTAAATTATATTTATATTGAAAAAACTACTCACTGTTTCTGTACATTTCATATATTTGATCTCTGATAGTGCACCTCTGACACCTTCATCCTCTTCGTATAAGGACGGTTTCATTTCGGTGAATCTAATATTATGTTTTTCATTTTTTGAGACCTTTCAGTGACCGTGACTATAATAATACTTAGTGCAGCTGTAACACGCAAAAAATATTTGTAATAAAAACCGCAGCAAATTATTATTTAACAGTAAAATGCTTACATCTATAACGAATTTAATGAGAAGGGGGGCCTCCATTATCTAGTTCATGTTTGAAGTAACTTATTAGAGTGGCAATCTGTTCTATCTGCCATCGGCATTTTAATCAGAGTAATAATAAGTAGCGATTTGAAATTTATCAAAACAAGCGAAGCGTTAAGACAACGTTTGCCGATTTGTAACCTCTTATCACTGTTGTTTTGAAAAATGTTGCATATGCTTGACCGGACAACATTGACAGGCTGGTTAGTTTACTTCTTCGCACGTATCAGACAGCTTTGTATCTGTATTTAACTAAAATAAAATGAGAAGAAATATATTTTCTGATTCTAAAACGAATTTACAAATTGCGGCAGGCGATACATTAAACAATTTGATGAGGTATGTTCACAACAACTTTGGATAGACTTTATACCTTATAAAGATTAGCTATTGTACAGGTATATAAGGTTTTTTAACCGCTAGCGATCGAATGTGTAAAAATAAAGTATATTTTATGTATTAATAGATTTTTCTATTATCTAATTTGACCAAAACGGCTATATGCACGATATACCTGATTTGAATTCATGGCGTCATTTAATGAGGATTTTAAATTAATAATGTTGTTTCTAATAACTTTTGTTATTATACTTACAATATATAGTATTTTGTAAGGTGTGCTGCTTCATTGATTTATACCACTATAGTTTGAAGGTAGAATTTTATTTACTCATTTTAAAGATGCTAATGCTCCCTTTAGTTGATATCTTATGTTAGGGAATATTTCGAATAACAAATTTTAGTTGCTATATGTAATATTCATAAGAATATCTAAGTAATTCATTCATCTTTATCATTACATATATTTGAACATTGACGTTCCTTAATATATCAGTTGTATTTAGTCAATCTCATTGCTTCTCTCGTATTTCTTCTTTTTTCGTGGGCCTAACCTGGCTAATTTATTTCTTTTAATTAATTTTACTTCTTTAAATTTTGACATTCCCTATTTTACGTTCTAATAAAATAGTACATTTATTTTTAAAGCTTTTTTAGGTTAGTCTTAAAGTGCCATCCACAAGAAGGTCATAAAGTTATGTTGCACATATGATGGAATCAAAAATGTGTATTGTATTATAGGGAAGATGCTAAAAAGGAATGAGACTGTAGATGTTTCATACTTCAATTAAATAAATTGAACGACTTATGACACAGCTCGACCACAGTTTCCAAGTCCGGAAGGATACACTTGTTCTGCTCGAATGAGAGGCTTTGCCTCACCCTAGTACGCTGGGTGAGGGTCTTCTGACATAGGATCTTCTGATTACCTGATTGCAGGCTCCGATCGATATAGCATTGCTAGGAAGACCAAACCAATCCAACGTATTTATTTCCATTCGGTATCAAAATGTTGGGAAGCATTATAGAATTAAAAGTTGAAAATGATGGATAATAATTTGATTAGTATATAAATATCATTTTAAATTCGAAAAATGATCAGAATATATTGAAATACTTAATGTTATCAGTTAATAGCTGCTTTATTAATAATTTTGAGATATTCATGGACAATTTACAGAGTTTATAAGAAATTATAATAACAATTTAGTTGTATATGTTCGGTAAAAAGTTGTTATTAATTAAATAAAAAATCTCTATGTACCTGTTAGCAGGAGCTAGTCATCAGTGATTTGCTTTGGTCTTTGACTTTCTAAAACCCCTTAATGAATATAAATGACGTCAAAAGGGGCCTGCGGGAATCACTGGCGTCAATTTGAGTTATAAAAGTCCCATGCGATAGAAATCTATAATCTCATCGATCAAAAATAGAACACACTTAAAAAAAGTTAATTTAAATGCAATCAGTATACTAATATGTTACTAATACAAGTTTTTATAAAACATTGTTATTCGGTCCGTAGGTTTTTCCTCCATAGTGCTTATTATTAAAATTATAATATATACGTATTCTGATATATTAGTAATAATTTTATAATTCAATTGTATTGTTATGTTATATTTTTATTTTTATTTTGTTATGGATTTTAACTACAGAAAATATTTTAGATTTTCTACTACCTAAAGTACCTTGAAATATGCATTTTTGTGTATACAATTGATGATCCATTAATATTTTTACTACTCAAGTCTTAAATAAGCGCAATCCATCTCGTGCGATTGGTATAGAAAATCATTAGGAGTATTTTATTAATGCACTTCATAATGTATTTTCGGAAAATTTATAGAATATATGCCCTGCAAATGTACGAAGATAAATAAATTGGATTATACTTTTATTTTTATGATTAAAAAAAATCCATACAGATATATTTTTACACATTTATATGTATTATATATATTTATATAAAATTTTGGAACAGTTTTTCACTGTGTATTTTCAGAACATGTATTTTCTCAGAGACCATTAAATAGGCCATTGAGCTGCAAACTTAAACTGTAAGTGGAGATTTAACTGGTGTAGAAAAATAAGAATGTTATTGGTTTTGTTATATAGTTCAATAATTAAAGTACTTTAAGTTATCACATATATAATGCAACACAAATATACATGTATTTGAAAATTAGTATACCATCAAAAGTGTTAAAATTCATCATATAGGAAAGAGTAAATAAGAGCAAGGCGTAAATAAATGTAATAATTTTGGAAAGTAAAATATATCTCCCAGCGGCCTCTTATTTGCACACAAATAACAAAATGTTGTCAATTATGTTACCTAAATTAGATCGGCCTAAATCTTTCAATATAATTTTACCATTAGCGTTACTCGTAATTTGTAAAAACCCTTGACGTCAAGAGGCCTGCGGGAATTACTTGTATCAGTTCATAGTCTTTTAAAATTTCTAAATCTTAGATATTTTACAATGCGGAGTAATGGGTCTCTATATATTTCAGTAGAATCATGGTTCAAAATAAAACAGATATCGTTGGAAAATAGTATTTAACCATAATTGATTAATTGAGCAATAATAATTTCCCATTAAAATAAATTTACTAATGCTAATAAGGCATGTAATAATAGCTAAAGTATGTTAATAAGAAATATTAATTCATAAGCAGCATAGAAGATGAGAATAGATCAATTGTCTGAACGTATGTGATAAAAGTGTACAGATTGGTTAGATCGGTTAAAAGTGTACAGATATCTATGTTGGTTACTCGCCTGTTGGTAAGGTTAAACGTTGCTAAAGAATAATAACCATTAACTAATCCAAAGTACTAAAGGTATTTGAGTTTTCTGGTTCGAAGCGTACCTTACACTATATAATACACTTGATCTAAAATATTTAAAATAGAAATTATCTCTTGGTGATTTCAGCGGAATTTATATATTCTATGCTATATAGGGTTAATGACTAATGAACAATAATTCCGATTCGATTTATTAGCTATTTTATTTCAGATAATAATACTTTACTTAATACAATTTGTATGATAATTTCCTTCAAATGAAAATCAATGAATTTTATCAGACATTTATTAAGTTATATTAAAGAAAACGGATTTTGTTGCGTCCAATTAAAAAAGATAGTGTTTTTTACTCTACTGAATTGCCTTCAAATCCATATCATCTTCACTCCTTTTAAGACAATACCTTTTGAATTTTTGGAGTAACTGTTATTTATTAAAACTAGTTGACATTTTGTAATCCTCGTAGATTACATTTTCAGTGACAGAGCCCTGTTAAGTTAAGTCTCCTTTCCAGGTTATTCTATTTAAGCAAGTTCTATTACACATGAGTGTTAAGGACTCTCGTTTTTTAATAGGCAGTTAAATACTTAAAGATCTGGGGAATGATATGTTTGTGTAATAGTTAAAATCTCGACTTTATTTTGTATGATTGTATGTTGTGGCCAATATCCAGTCACTTGATGTTCTTTTATCTGTCTAACTATTATCCTCCCAAGTCTATATTAACAGGGAACCTTGAACAGGCCGATTGCGTATAGCGGGTGTGTTGGCAACATACATTAACTTTGAAGTTGAAGCTGTAGCGATTTTAGGGAAGGACATGCCTGTTCTGAAAAAGTTCACTCTTTAAAGAATCTAGTTTGACGGTGTTTGAAGATGCGATGAAGAACCCATAAATTATATAATTTTGGCCTGATAATTTTTGGAGTGGGTGGGCTGGCTGATCTGGGCCGTCTGGGTCAAAGTGAATTATTGTTATTTGGACTAAATTTTTCATTTTCATACATAAGAATTATGGGATGATAAATTTACAAAATAAATTAGATAAAAATAAAACACTCTTTGGTACTTTATTGTCTAACTATTTTTTTTTGACAATTATGACATTCACGCAAATTTTTTCGAACAATAACTATAACTGTTTATTATATTATAACCACCATTATTGCTACCAGGTGTTTTGTCAGGGCTGGTGACAATATAATGATTTTACTGGTGATAATATTATTATTATAGTATTCTAATATTATTATAATTTTACTTTGAACATTTTGACTAAATCATTGCTCTGATGAATAAACGAGTACTTCTTGGACAATAGTTCGTTCCACTATCATTGGAATGTGAGTCCAAAATTGTGAATTTTCGCACCGGATTTACTCTAAAATAAATTTGTTAGAACTGATGATCCACATCTGATAGTTGAAATGGAGATTTTATTTTGAACTTTTGATTTTTGATTTCTTTACGTAATTCTGATAAAAAATTTTAATGTTACTTAGAGTTCTTTGTACTTTGTACAATGTACTTTTATAATACCTTGAACCATTGTTTCTTTTAGTATTGGCCAATAACTGATAAAAATAATTTCTCATGTTACAAATTAATGAGCGTTGTTAATTTGGTATTATTACTAGTTGTGGCAGTTTTCCAATAGATTCAGCAGCTATATTTTAATGCCATACAATATTAACAAACGATTATTATTTCACTAATTGTAACTGCTTTGAAGGTATCATAGTCACAGGAGCACTGCGTCCGCTGCGGAATCGCTCAATTTAATTGTGTCGTTCTCAAAATTATTACTCTTGATGTGCACAATCTCGTTGCATTCTAAACCTATAGACTTTATTTCCAGTAGTATGATTATTATTATTTTCTGTCTCTCGCTGGTCATCAATCTACTTAGGACGTCATCGTACATTTGATATAGTTCGACTTCTTCTCTTTGGAATTGTTAATAATAACAGGAAAGAAAGTTCTCGCACCCAAATTTTGTGATTAAATGTTGACAAAATCCACGAACTATCTGTACCGAAACACATGAACTGATCTTTCATCAAAATTTTCCTTTTTTCATACAACTTTTTAAGGAAATAACGAAATGGATAATATAATTTTAAGTACAATACTTAATAAGCATAACCATTGTGGAAAAGTCCTCGTCTTGAAAACGGATTTATAAATATCCCCAAGTCCACCCATTATTACTTAGTTAGGTAAACCGGAAATTCTACATTCACCCATCAAATAATAACAAAAGCCCAACCTTTATTCGCATACCGTCGATCATCCTAAAAATAAGAACGATCTAAAAATAATAGTATCAAGGAAGAACCTGAAACCATTCAATCATCCTTGATTTATACCAACGCGCGCGGGATTCATAGAACCGCTACATTTCTCTACCTTCGTAAAAAAAACTGTAACATTTTGCCGCACGAAATATGTATAAGGACAATGAGCGAATCAGTAATACCGTGACGTCACTTCGCCTTAATTTCAATGTCGTGACGATGGTCGAAAAAATTGGTTTTCTCGAAGGAATATGAAAGTATTCTCGCGCAGGATGTTACATATATCTTGCTCGATCGGATCCTCCTTAACATTAAACGGTTATGGTTAAATAATGCGTGCCGTACTATTTGCTACGATCAATTATTTATATGTTATTTGAAAATGTTACAGTATGTTTGTAGTTGAAGGTAATACCAATTAAATCGACTGTTATATGCATGTTGGGTTTAAAATATTATGTGGTAAACTTTAATGGCCGATAATAGTTTTATGCTAAACTTACACAATGCAATACATGTATTGGCAATTTTACAAATTCGGGGCGCTATATAATATATTTCCGCTTATATGGTATATAGGGTGTACAGATATATTTTGAAGATATTTGTAACTTTATTCAGAAAAATTGGTACAAACTATTTTTAACCGAATTCGAAAAATGAGGAGGTTCAATGTTCGATTATATATATATATATATATATATATATATATATATATATATATATATATATATATATATATATATATATATTTAGTTCGCCAATTTCTCCGTCAATTTTAGGCCCATTTCCAAAATTCATTTTCAGTTTCATTTTTCGTTCGTTTCATTAATAATTTTTTATTCGAAAGAAGGCACTTTCCGATGTGGTCCCGTTGGAACCAAATCAGGATCTGTTGGGGGTAGGGGGGAATCAGTTTCTTTATCATCTGTTACATTTCTCAGATAGTCATTTATGGTTTTGTTTTTAATTTCTAGTTGTTCTTTTTTCAGTCTTTGGGTTATATTGTTTAAACTATTTTTATTTTCAGTTGTTTTGTTTTGTTGCAATTTTTTTCATCATTTCCTTCCCTTCTTAAGTATGAAAATAGATTAATGATTGGATAGTTGCAACATCATCATAAATACATGACCAAACCAACATCATTCGTTCGATCTATTATAAGAAGATTTGCTTTTTGTTGAATGCCTTTTCACGGTACCTGATAATTTATAACATAAAAATACAAAAGATAACTCACTGGCATTGATGGGCCCTTAAAGATCAGAATACGGTAAAAAATAGATCCTGGATTTTTTTAATGTACACTCAACAAATTGACTGTTCACCATATGAAGACTTCTTAGTTTAAAGTTTAATATAATTAATGAAGATAAATGGGCAAATGGGTAATTTTTTACATAATGTAAATTCTTATTGCATTACATTTATAATTATTTTTAATTAGTATTTATAAATATGTATGTTATTATATTTATTTATAATAACTTAATAGAACAATATTTAAAAAAATATATTTATTCGAGACCAGAGTGATGTAAATAACTTTTCTCTTCATTATCTATTATATACGGAGATATTAATTACATAAGATAAGTAAAGGGAATTATTTAAAAACAACTTGTGTTGTTTTCACAGTATTTTCAATATAAAATCAGAAATGTATTAGATATATAATATTAATCAAAATAATAAATATCTGTATATTAAAACATATAAAAACAACTATTCCAAGAACTAAAACTCGCTAAAATTTTATAAATAGCATTTAATTTAAAATAATTGCCATTCTGTTTCAATAGTAAAAATTTATTGACAAGTTAAAATTACTACACCAGTGAACATTATAAAAATTAAGAATTACCATAAGAATATTTTCAGAACTGCTACAACTTCAGAGCATCAAATATTTTTTTTATTAATTACATCTTGCATTCGATAGGCTTAGTACAATCTTAATTCACAAGTTAATTTATTACTATTGTTCTGTTGAACTTGCATTAATACCCAAATAAGGCGAGTACGGCATTAATACATCTGTATGTATTTAAAAAATTATAATATAACTAATTTACTTAAGCTCAAGTTAATAATACTCTTACACATTAAACTAGTTCGTGTCATTTGGTTCGCTTTAGTCTTCTGATTTCTTGCGTGTTGTCCAATAGTTGTATTGCTTCGACTTTGGTGTGATTTAGCAACCTTGTTTCATGTTTTTCAGCGAAATCTTGGATCTTTTCGTCTATCAATTTGATTCCAAGATCATGGTGCAGCTTTTCGCTGGTTACGTAGCGATAAGCATTGTTAATTAATCGTAGAACTTTGCTTTGGGTGCCTTAGATTCCTAGTTGGTTTGATGTTTTAGTGCAACCCCATATTTGCACCCAATATGCCCAAGTAAGCTTTATGATTGACTGATAAACTAATCCCCTTGATTTTAGGTTAAGTTGAGAGTATCTTCTAACTAACTAGTATAGTTGCTTGACTTTGAGTCTAATTTGCTCTGCTTATTCTCTCACGTGATATTTTCAGGTAATGTAAATGTCCCAAATGTCATACCCGGTCAAAATCATCATTTTTCAGCAAATGACTTTTCAACAACCTCTGTTACTCTGTGCACTTGGTCCATTGTCGAATAATGATTCTAAAATCCAAACTGTAAATGTGGTAATGGTTTTAATCCGACTTAACAGCAGTTTCTCAAATAATTTTGATTTGGTTAGTGCTTTGCTAATAAATGCACTTACTAAAGAAACCTGAAATGAATCAGTTCTTAAACAAGAACAATTTTTCTTAGCTGCTCTCTGTTCACGAGACATCAAATTAAATCAAAATATAAAAATAATCAAAACAGACCAGTCTTGTTCTTCTTGAATTTTGTTAATCAGGTCAGGTTTTTCTTTCACAGCAGTATATAGCTCCCGTTAAAACGGACACGTTAATTTGTTCTCTCTACAAAAATTTTTAAAATATAATTTTAGGTGATCACACTATTCTTAATCGTTTTTTATCCGAACTTGCCATAACTCTTTAATAATTCCAACAATATGGGAATAATGGAAAGTAACATGAAATCTTAAATAATATTATCCATTTTAATATCGTTTTTAATGAAAAAAATAATAATATGTTTTCCTTCAAAATATAAATTCGTATAATAGTATTTAATTCTGATGGTTTCTGATGAATTTTATTGAGATCTATTTGTAGCGCATATTACAGAAACATTTTAGGCCTGAAAATTCTTCCTCGATATAAACTTCAACTGTTCTAAATTTCCCTCCTCGAGTTGTCCCGTTTTCCTTAAAAAGGGAGGCAACATTTTCGCTAAGCCGATTATATATAAATTGTTGTCTAAATAGAATTGATCTTTTAAAATATAATAAATTTTGTCATTCGGTATTATTTTTGTTTATTAATTGTTTTTAATTTCTGCTAAATAATGATTATTTCAAATATATGAATATGCTCTTAAACTGTGACTATCAAATACAATGCTTTTTTTCTTTTAATACATACAGCCGAACAAAGCTAAGCGAGGGACATACCGATCCGGCAAGACATAAAACACATTTTTAAGAATTAATTTTAAATATCATTACACTGACCATGAAACGTAATGACTAAGTTATTGGCGTTGAATCATGTCAATTTATTTTATCATTTTTAAAATGGTCTACCTTTCACTATTTGCCAAAGCAGTAAAATATCGACGGCATACCGTTCTAACCTTTAACATCACAGGGCTAATGGGTTCGCAACTTCATTAGTCCGCCGTCTTTTTTTTCCTTTCGATAAACACTTCATCATTTTAATAGTCCAATCAAGTAGGCGCCGATTTCAATCCTACGTGTAATGTCTTTGTTTCCGTTCTCAGCGATGTGACTGAACTAAACAAGAGCCGATCGGATTTTATTTCGGAGATTTTCTTCCGAAACGCCCGTTATGTAATTGAATTTGTTTAATTCGGTTGCTTCGCACGTGACACGTAAGCGGATCTTATGGCGAAACACTCCATCTCCATGCTTATTAACATTGTTTTTCGAGCAAATTGTTTTCTAGAAAGTATTTGGTGATATTCATAGGCCAGTTTCAATAAATGTCTAGCAGGTACTTTTAATTTGCTATTGTGGTGATTACAATTTCTGTTAATAAATACATAATGAAACAAGCTAACCTGTTAGGAATAGCTTTTCACTATTTTTGTTTCTTTTTTATACACTTAATATATATTTTAATAAGGAAAATGTGTATCAAGTTTCTTATGAGTTCTGCAAATAGATATGTCTGTAGTTTCTTTTACCTTACTTGACTTCAGTGACAACATTTGGTTCAATATGGACTTTGACAATCATCATAATAAATTAGATCTTAGCTTCTTATTATAAACAGAATATAAATTTACTAACATTTCAGAAGTTATTCTTTCAAATCCTATAACAGTATCCAAATGGTGAGGCTGTTTATACGGATGATACAGAAGTCGTCTATAGGAGTAGGCACTCCAACATACCATAGGTCTCACAGTGAACTTTTCAATCGATTCTCAATTTAGCTTTCTGTTTTTACAGCCGAAATGTACGTAACAACTGTACCGTTCTTTTTGATGAGAACTTTACCGTTCTATTTGATTAGTGTTTGTTCTGTGAACGTTTTCTTTGGACGGAAATTTTGCTGTTGCGATTTGTTTTTTGACTAATTGTTTATTCTGACTGTTTGACTGTCACACTTCTTCTAACACTTCACTGTTCTGCCGAGAACGATATTATGTAATATTTGCTGCTAATTAACACTGCCTTATTGTTTTGGAATTCCTTGGAATACACAACTGATGGACCATAGCGTCTCAGATTTTGTCAGTATTTCTTGGTCTGTGTTGATAGTATCAAAAAGTGCTAAAGCGTTGAAGAAATTCCAAAACAATAATAACAATCAATCAAATATTCCTATTGAAGTCCTGCGGTATCAAAGGATTTATGACGATCTGTATCATATTGGAATAAAAATGATATTTTAATTATAATATGTTTTCTAACTTTTATTTATTGTTAACCCTTATTATTCATTTATTATTCAAATTTCTTCAATTTGTCTTTTCTTAACGAGTGGTTTTTGCGTCGATATATGACAATGGATGAAACATGTCTCCATCATTTCACTCCGAAGTTCAATCGAGAGTCATGCGAGTGGACTGCATATGATGAACCCGCTCCAAAGCGTGGGAAAAGCCAACAGTCGGCTGGCAAGGTTATGGCGTCTGTATTTTGGGATGCGCATGGAATAGTTTTTGATTTACTACCTTGAAAAAGGAAGAACAATCAACAGTGACTATTACATAGCGTAATTGGACCGTTTGAAGGACGAAATCGCCGAATAACGGCCCATTTGACGAAAAAGAATGTGCTTCTTCACCAAGACAATGCACCGTGTCACAAGTCAGTAAAAACTATGGCAACAATCGATTCTCTATTTTAACTTTCTGTTTTTACAGCTGAAATGCACGTAACAACTGTACCGTTCTTTTTGATGAGAACTCTACCGTTCTATGTGATTTGAGTTTGTTCTGTGAACGTTTTCTTTGGACGGAAATTTTGCTGTTGCGTGTTGGCCCCTGACGCAATTTGCCAGTGGTCTTGAATTGACTTTTTTGACTAACTGTTTATTCTGACTGTTTGACTGTGACACTTCTTCTAACACTTTACTGTTGTACCGAGAACGATATTATGTAATATTAGCTGCTAATTAACTCTGCCTTATTGTTTTGGAATTCCTTGGAATGCACAACTGATGGACGTTAGCGTCTCAGATTTCGTCAATATTTCTTGGTCTGTGTTGATAGTGTCAAAAAGTGCTAAAGCGTTGAAGAAATTATAAAACAATAATAACAATCAATCAAATATTCCTGTTGAATTCCTGCGGTATCAAAGGATGTATGACGATCTGTATCATATTGTAATAAACATGATATTTTAATTATAATTTGTTTTTTAACTTTTATTTATTGTTAACACTTATTGTTCATTTATTATTCAAATGTCTTCAATTTGTCTTTTCTTAACGAGTTGTTTTTGCGTCGATATATGACAATGGATGAAACTTGTCTCCATCGTTTCACTCCTAAGTCCAATCGAGTGTCATCCGAGTGGACTGCATACGATGAACCCGCTCCAAAGCGTGGGAAAAGGCAACAGTCGGCTGGCAAGGTTATGGCGTCTGTATTTTGGGATGCGCATGGAATAGTTTTTGATTGACTACCTTGAAAAAGGAAGGACCATCAACAGTGACTATCACATAGCGTAATTGGACCGTTTGAAGGACGATATCGTCGAATAATGGCCCATTTGAAGAAAAAGAAAGTGCTTCTTCACCAAGACAATGCACCGTGTCACAAGTCAGTAAAAACTATGGCAACAATCGATTCTCTATTTTAACTTTCTGTTTTTACAGCTGAAATATACGTAACAACTGTACCGTTCTTTTTGATGAGAACTCTGCCGTTCTATTTGATTTGAGTTTGTTCTGTGAACGTTTTCTTTGGACGGAAATTTTGCTGTTGCGTGTTGGCCCCTGACGCAATTTGCCAGTCGTCTTGATTTCTTTTTTGACTAATTGTTTATTCTGACTGTTTGACTGTCACACTTCTCCTAACACTTTACTGTTGTACCGAGAACGATATTATGTAATATTAGCTGCTAATTAACTTGGCGTTATTGTTTTGGAATTCCTTGGAATGCACGACTGATGGACGTTAGCGTCTCAGATTTCGTCAATATTTCTTGGTCTGTGTTGATAGTGTCAAAAAGTGCTAAAGCGTTGAAGAAATTATAAAACAATAATAACAATCAATCAAATATTCCTGTTGAATTCCTGCGGTATTAAAGGATGTATGACGATCTGTATCATATTGGAATAAACATGATGTTTTAATTATAATATGTTTTTTAAGTTTTATTTATTGTTAACACTCATTGTTCATTTATTATTCAAATGTTTCCAATTTATCTTTTCTTAAGGGGTAATTTGATACTGTTCTAACAATTTGCTTCAATTCAATTCTATAGGCAGCCGATGTCCTGATTTTTGAGACTAATTTCGGTTTCAACTTTAACAATTTAATTTATTTTCAATTTGAAACATTTTTAGAACTCATCAAGAAATACATAAAAGGAATAAAACAATAAATTCTGCTTATTTGTATATTTTTCTCTCTCTACTTGGCCTTAATACTTGGTCGACCGGGTAACGATGGTTCTCTGTTGGCATCAAACTGGCCGAATTGATATGGGAATATTTGCAAGTTAAATTTTCACGATTGACAATCGAAGTCAAGAGATATAATTTTTGGATTGCGGATTATGGTAAATAAGAAGCAAATTTAATACCACTATAAATCAGAATTATCAGCCATAGTGGAAGAAAAGTTATTACACAAAAAGTATCTTCTAAACATAGGCAATCTGATTTAATCTGGACTGTGAAGATATCCTTGTATGTAAATGGGTGTAATACAACTTAATATTAAAAAAATCTGAGCAAGAATATAGCACGGGATTTCCTCTGATGAAAATAAATTTAATTATTTTTGCTTGAAACAAAGTAATAAGTTGATGTCGTATATAGACTTGCACCTTCATTGTTTAAAAAATATTTTCATTTAATATTACATGCGACATTTCTAGCACATTTACTCGAGGGGTGATCTATATCTTTATTATTTGCTCTCATTGTTCGGTTATTCTTTATTTCGTCCTTCACCTTTCTCAGAGATGTTTTGCGACGATTCATAACATCCGAATGCAATTGAAATGCTCCAAATGTTCCACATATCCTTGCAAACGTTACTTACTTCCTTGTGATGTTTTATTCATTCAATTGAACTTTAATAATAAAATGTTGGTGACACAACGAAACAATTGGATGTTAAAGGTGACTTCGATGGGTTTTTACCTAGCCGAACAATCGATTAATTTGACGATGTCGTGAATGTTTTTTTGTGATGTTCAATGGCAAACATTACTTTATAGAACGTGATCATTTAGACACAGACGTGATGCTTGTTATGTCGTTGTTGTAAATCGTTCAGACAGCTTCTCCTTGTAGATGGCACCATTCGCTATCATATATTACTTAGTATGTTTCATTTTCCTTTTGCTAATTATTTGGCAGTTTGAATGCTTCAAATACCACGTTATCAGTCAATAAGTAACGTAATAGTGTTGAAGTGGTTTAAATTAAATAAAAAATTAATATAATTTTTTAGTAAAAAATAAAAATAAAATTAAAATATATTTTGGCGGATTTTGTTATTTGAATAATAGATTTTTTTTATATAATATACCTAAAATATAACTATATTAAAAAATATCGATATATTAGTTAATAGAATAGAGTTTATAGTTTTCCAAAAGATAGTGCTATAGATAAAAAACTATTAAAAAATATCTTTAAAGTGAATGTATTTAAAGATAAAAATCTGTCAAATTGATTTATAGATCCAAATAAATCTAGATTTTCATCTAAATTGTCGCGGCTTTTTGCCATATTACGATATAGTTAGAAATATTTATGTAAAGTAATTGCTTCTTTTAACGGTACAAGATAATAAATCTAATACTGAAACTACACATCAAGTTTTCATACTGAACAGTACAATTGCTCTCTTCTTTCTTCTCATCTTTGTGCAATTCAACATAAGATAGCCTCGTTACTATACAGATTATTTTGAAATATTTTTCTCACTCTCTTTTGCTTTCTTGCACGAAATTTTTATTTTTAATTTAGTTGTTTTCAGAGGGTTTATTTGCACTATTTGCTTGTTTTTTACTTTTAGCGGTATTTCCGTAATCCAATATAACTTATTATTTAATATATATGTTATTACTTAAAAACTGTAAAAGTAAAATATTACTTTCTGGTTTTCTGATCAAAGAAACTGGGTGAGAGCGTGTCAGATTGGATTTATCCTATAGTACCTGTCTCTTTTTGCTGTTCATATATCTTTCCTGCGTTTTATTTACATCTCATGTGTGTATGCTGATAACTCATAATCATGGTTAGCAGCAATCAGTGAATTTTCAACTCTACTTTCACCCATTCTATCCTTTTCATATAACTATTAAACATGACCTAAACGTGATTATTCTAATCTTCTGGGAGTAGTTTTCTAATCTTCTATATGTAGTATACTTAAAACAACCAGAAACAATATATGTTAAATCTGATCGTTGTAATTAATGGGAAAAGTCTGATAGCAACAACATTTGTGGAAAATATTAAAATATTGTGAAATATGTCATACAAAAAATATCTACAGTATTCAAAATTAATGAAGATCTTACATGCTCTTTAAAAAATTTTTTTGCTCTAAACCAAGAGCTGATTATTGATATCTAATAATCAAGTAATAACAAGTATGTCCAAGTTTTGGACCACACATGTTTAAAAAACCAAAAGCTTTGTATAACTAATAATATAACGTGTATTAACATAACTAATTAACTTAAAATTTTGCTTCAAATCCAAATGAGTATCAGGTGTTTTAAAATTGTTTTTAGTTTTCGAATTATGTAATAAATTCAATATTTTACTATTTTTGGCCAATGACGATCATTTATTGAATTAAAAAGTATACATCAGAAATTAACGAATGTTGAACAAAAGGTTTGTCATTACGTTTGTAATAAAATCCTTGGTACTGCCTTTCGGTTTTCACTATATCTTGGTATAGCCGCTCTCCTTGTCTGTCGCTGTTATCGTCCAAGCTATTTGCGGGGAAAGTCAAGATATGATTGTGAAAAATTAAATTTGAGATACATCAGCTCCAATCTTTTGGTAATTCTGCAACAAATTGTCGATTGTGTGCTTGTAATCCGGTGATTATTGGTTACCGAGAAAGTTCCGAACAACACTTTGAAATGGTGCTCAACTTTGCGTCATTCGTTAGTTTTCGAATATCAGAAACGACATATATATATATATATATATATATATATATATATATATATATATATATATATATATATATATATATATATATATATATATATATATATATATAAATGAATCGTTGTTCGTTAGTCTCGATAAAACTCGAGAACGGCTGGACCGATTTGGATAATTTTAGTTTTGAATTATTTGTGGAACTCCAAGGAAATTTTAAAAGGTGAATAAATATGAAAATGCTCGAAATTAAATAAAAACAATAATTTTGTTTTATCTTTGATGTCGAGGATCGAACCCGACAAACTTTCTTAGTGAGAACTTTCTTAACTTCGAAGATCCTTTGGGATAGTGACATTTAAAAATATGCGCTCTTTTTTTGTTGATTTTTTGTGATAGTGATACTTTACTGCTAAGTGCGCGAGAACTTTTCTCACTTTCATTAATTAAAATTTACTTTATTGCTAAGTGCGCGAGAAATTTTTTGATTAATTACAATTTACGATGCCGAGGAGAAGACGACCTGACTTAGGTCGTCGCAGTCAATCAAATGTTGTAACCGCACTGATGACCAGAGAGAGACAGATTAAGAAAATAGTCGTATTGCTATGTTAGAATTGTGTTCTTTAGAGAGTGAAAATGAAGTAGATAGGCTTAGAATGCAATGTCTTCGTGCACATAAAACACAACAACAGCGAGCACGACATAATGAAATTGAGCGATTCCGCAGGCACAGCGCTCCTGTGATCCTGGAACGAGCTGTATTCCACTATGATGCGGCTATAGATTATTGTGTCGACAAATCGGTAACAATTGTGGAAATGACAATAATTTGTTAATATCGCAAGACGTTAAAATAGAGTGGTGAATCTACTGAATTATGTTGTGCTGGAGGTAAAGTAAAATTGTCACAATTGGTGCCACCAGCAGATCCTTTACGCTGTTTAGTTTCTGGCATTGGAAATTATTCTAAGCACTTCTAGGCCAACATTCAGAAATATAACAGCTGTGGAACCATAACGGGAAATGATGGATATCCATTGTATCGTCGGCGATCAGTTGCGGGCAATGGGCGATCGGTAGTTGTGAAGGTAAGAGGACAAAATGTTGATGTAGACAATCGTTGGATCGTGCCATACTCGCCAATATTATCCAAAGCTTTTGAGACTCATATCAATGTGGAATATTGTAACTCTGTGAAGTCGATAAAGCACATATGTAAATATGTTAACGATATGACCGTCTTCATTGTAACCAATGCAAATGTCGAAATATCGCAGTACCAGATGGGTCGCTATGTAAGTAGCGACGAAGCAATTTGGCGTATCTTTTCTTGGAAGTCCATTTAGAAAATCGTCAGGAGGAAAAAAGTCGAGAATTCGAGATTGTCGAGGATCTCAATACGACTATTTAGAATTTTCCTCCGGGACAGTTGGTTACCTTCAAATCAGTCGACACCGTTATGAACCAGGACGACGTAGTCAACTATCCCACGGAGTTTTTAAATTCACTGGAATTGCCTGGATTACCACTTAAAAATTTTGAAGTTAAGTTTAGGATCAGTTGTCGTCATGCTGCGTAACATTAATCAACCTCGACTATGCAATGGAACAAGACTGGATGTGAAAAAGATGATGAAAAACGTCATTGAGACAACAATCACAAAGGGAAAATACAAAGAAGAGGATGTCTTGATCCCGCGTATACCGATGATTCCAACGAATTTACCATTCGATTTTAAACTTCTATAATTCCAGTACGTCTGGCCTTTGCGATGACCATAAATAAATCTAAAGGCCAGTCGTTGGAAGTTTGCGGAATCAACTTAGAGTTTCCCTGTTTCGCGCATGGACAATTATAGGTCGCGTGTTCGCGCGTCGGGAAACCGTCATCTTTGTTTATTTACTCACCACAAAACAAAACAAAAAATATAGTTTAACAGAAAGCTATAAATTGATTAACAAACTATCATAACTGTGTGTGTCTGTAAATATATAATTGAAACCTTATAAATAGCTGGTATTTCAGAAAAAAACATGTGTAATTAATCAAAAATAATAATAAAAATTCATTCATACCGAGCATTTTTTTTGTTAATTACGGATTATTAGGTCTTTTATTTATCGATTGATGCAGTACGAAGTCTGCCTGGTCAGCTAGTTCGTTAATTAATTAAATGTTTTTCCTCCATTACGAAATCGCTTTCATTTTTCGCCGCTGATGAAGTTAAGTTCTTAAGGCATTATTTGCATTTGTATCTAAACAAATTGGTAATGGACCAGTGTCCGTACGTCGAAGTGTTTTTGGCACTGATGATACGCCAGTATATTTATAATGTATTATTTCTTGCAATTATACTGTCGACATTTATCATGCAAAAGTAGCAATAATTTACATAGTTTTTCTGTTCTTTCCATAATGTTGGTACATAAAATGAAAAGTATACATTTTTACCAAGTGATCTCTTGTACAACTTGGTTCTGCACGCATACAAAACAATTTCGTTACTCATGGCTTGTTAGTGTTTACTACAGCAAAACCAAAATACTGTAAATACGTATCTTTGAGTGAATTGGTCATAATCTTTCCACTTTTACCGAACCTATAATATCCACTAATCTAACAAACCATCGACAACGTTGTCGTTGCAATTTTAACACTTCCGAAGTACAATCACTGCACAAAATCAAGCTTCAACTGTTTTTTATTGCAATGTCGTCATTTAATTTGACAAACGGACGTAGAGATCTGAGTTCAGGGTATCAAACGACGTTAAGGATCATTCTCATTTATTCGAGTCCAAAAGTTGGTCAGAATTTGGTTAATAAGAATATTTCTGTTGGTCATCTTTCCCATGTGACTGCCATAAATTCCTAAAAATTACCTTAGTCCTAACTTGCACTATAAAGATGTAGTTAAAAATATAGGGATCGATATCCGACTTCGAAGAATTTGTTTTTTAAAAGTGGAAAACCACAAAAATTAAACCAGCTGAAAACTGTTGAACGACCAGAAAAGAGGTCAATGTAAATGGGTATAGTTTCGTAGATAAAATCTGTACAAAAATGATAATTACTTAGAAATAGAACGTATTAATTTTTATTGTGTTTTCTTTGTTGTCGATAAAGAACAAAAGTGAATGGGAATTATTACAGTCGTCGTTATGGTCGCTTGCGTATGGTACTTTTTGCATTTTGGATTTGCATTTAAAACGAATGGTTGAAAAATACGAACTTCCTGTCGGTTGTGTGCATTGTTTTTTTTTATTACTGATAAAGTAAATGTTATATCTTATCGATATTGGGATGCGTCATTAAAATTATCTAGTTAATTGAATTTCTTTTTTAATTACAACTATTATCATTATTGAAAGATCACTGAAATGAGTTTGAACCTAGGAATTTTATATACCGTTCTATTTATGAGTAATGTATTTTTATCTTTTAAATTTCCTGGATTTATGATTTATTTCTGCAGAGAGAAATTCTGAGTAATAATTGCATGCAATATTGACTATGTGAATTTCATTGTTGTTCAATAACTCAGTGAATAAGTTAATAGTAACATTTTAAATGAAAGATATGTTTTTTACCATAAAAGCGTTTACATTTCTCGACATAATCTCCGTTTGACGAAAAACATTTGGTCCAGCGGTTTTACAATTTTTGATGAACAAATGGTGTAGTTTAATCGAAATCTCACAGTAGCATATTAACAGGTGTCAGTTGAGAGCAGAAGTAATATATTTAAAGCTACTACACAGAAAATTAAAAAATCACTGACTTATCAAAAGGCTCTCGTATTATAATCATCCTGCAATTTTAGAATCATATTACAGTAGTGGTCTTCTAGGACGCTTACGAAATACCATTCTACAGCAGAAGAGCCAGTATATAGGGAGCTAGACATAGCGATTTATCTGGATATTGAAACAACTCGTATTTTAATTAAGTGACTTTGGCGATGATTTTCATAATATTTAAATAAATATTATTTTCTTGTTGTAGCTTTGTTGATACTAAATTCAGATCACTTTTATAATGTTTGTGGATATTTTATATTTACTTCTCAGCTTTCTTATTTATTTTATATACGATCATATTTTAAATATTATTTATTCTTATTAAGATCCGCAAAATTGATATTTATTTTATATATACAAGTTATTTTGTTTTACATTTATATTTTTCTTGAAATACATTTTTGAACAATTATTTTTATGTAAGTATTAATTTTAACTGTTAATGAAATATGACTATGGCTAACGATACAAATTTTATTTAATTGCAAATATTGCATTTTAACATCAGCTCCACAGATATAATAACATAACCGACATAACAGATGACTTTTTCAGAGATCGACCTGGTGTGTAATGAGATCAAACGTTCGCAGGGCCATTGAGATAAAATATATACCATTAAATAAAATGAATATTTAAAAACCTCAGATCGTCTTTATTAGATCTAAACGGTTAGGCGAGCAAAACCAGTATGGTAATTTTGCAGAGAAATATATCATGATCTCGTTTTCTTTCGTAAAATTTTGGTAATAACTATTTTTTGATTGTATTATTTTTTGTTAATAGTTTAAATAGTTATGTAATACAATTTATTTAATTGTGTAAGTTGGTTTTTATGCAAATAACCTTGTTATATGCGTTTATTTTGATTTGTATAATATTAGGTCAAGAAGAAAATATTGCACTTTTTTATCCACAGATAATATTTTTAATATTTTAATTTTTTTATGTTAATGCGTATGAGTATTAAATAATAATTTTTTTTTTAATGATTCTTCTGCTTGGGCCTCATATTCGGCAGCCGATGCATATTAAAACATTTTGGAGCACTTTTGAATGAAGCAACCTCTAACAAACATTCTTTCTTCACTTTCCTTTGTTTTGTTGATGCTAAACATTATTCTGTGCTCAGTATTGTGTTGATGAAATACAGTAACATTTGGTAGAACAAAATCCGGTGCTATTTTTGTTTATAACATTCCCTATTTTGTACGGATAGTTTTTAGAAAATTAGATTATGACGACAAAAAAATAAATAAACAAGATCTTGTATGATTGTTATGCGCATGCGCAGTTTGACAACATAGTTAATTTTGTTTGTAATTTGTTAATTATACGGTTATAGTTTGAGCAGCTTGCTATATGTTTATCTACGATTGTGAGAATCTGGTGAAAAACTTGTAAAAACAATAAAATTCTAAGTATTTTATTAGCAGTGAAAAAATAATAGCGAGGTTGAGCTAACAAATTTATTTTTGAGAGTATAAGTTTTTATACATAGGATATATACCTCGAAAAACAACAAGAAATCAATGGCCATGCAAAAATATATAATTGAGTTAATTATATGTTACTATTTACTTCTATAAGTTTGAAAAATTAGGTAACGCTGCTGTATAATATAGTAACATTAATCCACATATCGCTAAACAATCATTTGAATTATATAAATCCAATTAATAAAGGCTCCAATCAAGTACCTATAAAATAGTTATAAAAATATGAGTGCTAAATGATATAGTATGGTCAAAATGTTGATGTAAAAAATGAAAAATAATTACTATCCAACATCGTTGTCCTGAATAGGTGAAATGATATCTAAGAATGTAAATTTAATAATAATATATAAGGAATATGTGAATATTAGTACGTACAAAGTATATATAAGTTATTTGATCAAAAATATCAAGTTACTAGGGAATAATTCAGTTCTACGGGGTAAATTTCAATCTCATCATAAATCAATATCGCGTAAAAGGTATATGAAACTTACTTACTTACTTCGATGGTGCTAAAAGTTTGCTAAAATATGTTAAGTTTTGTTTGGTTCCTTTGATTTTCAATGATACTCTGACTACTTAAAATTATTTTAAATTATTTGGTGACAAAAAATTATTTATTAGATTAAAGATACAGTAAAATGTGACACAAGTTGTTCAATTGCGGAAGAGATGAATAACGGAGATGAGTTTAAAGTTCACAGAAAGTTAGTTTAAATAATAATGTAAACAATATCGGTAACTAAATTTATTTCTAGCTATAGCTGACGATATAGTTATGTATAAATCATATTAACATATTATATCTGACTAAAAAAATTAGTTGTTTTGTTTTATTTAAATGGACATGTACCCTCAATCACATACCATATTTTTCTATTAATGTTTTAATCTCAGTTAGAGTTTCAATTTGATATATAGCATTTTCATGAAATATGATAGAAATCTTCAAAAGGTGTCATTCCAAAAAATTGTGAAATTTTTAGTAAGATGGTTTATCTTCAACGAATAGAAAAACTGTATTGAACACTAAATACTCTTGAAACTTTTATAAAAAGTATGTCCACCCCAGAATGAAATAACTTTAAATGTTTAATCAGTTACCAAAACAGTTCTTAATTTTTAAAATTTTAATATCAGTTCTACATTTATTTTGGTCCTGGTCCATATTTCTCTAATGACTAAAAATATTTATACGTTATGAATTGTATCAGAGAAATTACCACAGATAAATTTCCTACATACTAACAATAATGCATACATTTTGTTTATATTATGTAAATATAAGAAATATGTAAATATATCATGAGTAATATCATTATTTTTTATACTTTTAGGAAAAAAATCATTTTGTATCTGGGTAAATGAGATAGTGGTTTAGATAAACTAGTTTCAACACTATATGTCAACTTGTACGTGTTAAAACCAGAACATGTTTAGCCTAACATCATATTTGCATTATACTTTTTCATAACCAGCAGGTTTATAGTGACCTGGATTCGGAAGCACGAGAAAGATTCGTAAACACACTCAAATATTCAACTATATATTATAGAAAAATCTACGAAATTAGTATAATTTTTATTAGCGGAAAAACAAAATTTATCGTGTATTTATTCTTGTTTTTGAATGTATTTGCTTAAGAGTAATTTCGGTTTTTTTTAAATAGTTTCCAAGCTGAATTTATTTATATAAATTTCACTAATTAATGATGCATGTGCCATTTAAAAAAGTCATTTTCATCACTTTCAATGGCGTCAATGCAAACTTAGGTTAGATCAATGGATCGCCGGTTAGATCCGTAGCAATATCGCAAGACGAAATATATCTGTCTACCTCGATATCATTCAGAATTTCATCGAACTTTTCCAACCTGGACAAGGGTTATCTTTAACATCACAATTTTACAAACTCACTGGTGTTCCCTTAAGCCTTAAATAAGTAGCACGTCATTTTCAGAAGTAAGGAAGCAATATATGACGAAGAATACTAATTTTCAAATAAGTATAACAGCTTTTGACTGCTATAATATTGCTTCATTGAATCTTTATATTTTGTATAATAGCCTTCTTGTTTAAATATAATTTTTACCATCTGGAACGTATTAATATAGCCTAAAAGTATAACGCAGATAATGATGAAGAGACTTCCGGTTCTACCCAGCTTAGTTATAGGTGTGGCTGGAATGGGTATTTTTTGTCAGATTTTTATATTTGTTGATAAATATTGCCAAGCTGATACTAACTGACGCTAAACTATTTCATTCTCAATGAATGTATATTCTCATTAATCTTCGTTGTTGTTAAAAATTTATAGATATGGCGAATATAGGTTTCGTTCGGTTTGATTTATAATTTTTTTGGAACATTTTGCTGTTAATACATGTAAAATATGAACTCTTATTATGTTTCAAAATTGAAACATTAAAATACTAACTTCAAAATACTCCAGCGTCATGTATTTGACATACCAACTCCAAATTTTATTTTTAGGAAGTAATTGAATTACAAATACAAAATATATAATTGGGTATCAATTACACATTTTAATTACAAGTAATTCAACCCTAGTGTGTATCCTCCAAATTACATTGACAATAGTATCTCATTGTTGATGCAGAAAGAGCTACTTTTTATCCAATGCTAAGAGTTTCGTACCACTGTTCTTTTGTTTACGAAATTTACTTGAAAATGAAGCCAAATATAAATTAGCGTGGCATTTTTTCGATAAAGGATATTTGATACTTTAACATATATTTCGTTTATCGTCAACTGTTAAATATGATTGATAAAGTTATTTTTAATGAGTTGTTCGATGTATAGAAACATTTATTATGAAAAGCTGAAAACGGCCATTTTGGACGTTTGTTTAATGTATTTTATGTTTCAATTTTGATTTAATTAATAATTTCGTAATTACGTTGATTTTTTGTTTGGAGAGCTTATGGGTATTTATGATGCGATGAGTTTTTTTGGTAGAATACTTTGAAGTCCAATTAAGTTTAATTATTATTAATATTTAATGATGATATTATACCACAACTTCAACATACTGCATACATAATTTTAAGGGCTCATTTTTAAAAGGCCAAACTTCGAAGATATGAAAATATATCGATTGTTTTAAATTTATAGAGTACCCCCTCAGGTTTTGGGTTAGTTACGAGACGGTTTAGATGTTGCATCCTTAAAAATATCCGAAAATAATTTAAATTAAAAAAAAATCCTCTTAAGGATTTAGTCTTAAATGTTCAAGCTTTGAAAGTATGAAAAAATCTATTTTTCCAAATTTCCAGGTTAGAATACCCTCATGGTATTGGGTGAATGACTTTATCAAATTACAGCTTATTTTTGTTAGGCGTAAATTTTTATATTCGACAATAATTGTAATATATATTATTATTACACGGTAACCTTATTTCGACAATTTTAACTATATCGTTGTTCTGTTGAGGAAACGTTTCTGCTCGAATAGTTCAACACACTAGTTCGCTTCACTGTTGGATTGTGAGCACAACACCTATGATCTATGCGTCCGCATCCTGATTGTCCATAAAATAAATAATTATGTGTATCGTTCTATGTAAGTTGATGATATTCATTTGGTGGTGGATAATGTACACCTAGTAATCATTTTCATGTTGTTATTGTCCTAGATCTGCAATTGTTTAACGTTTTGTTCATTTATTTCTGATAGTAAATTTTAATGAACCACAAAACTTTTATGGTATCTTAGAAGTTGACATAGAATTGTTCTTTATAATATGAGTTTACTCCAAATGACGTTATTTAGAAATAATTGCCTCAAGATCTAATCAGAAACCGTAATTATTCCATATTATCTCACCATATAAACCTTTCCTGAACTTCCACAAATGTTACAAAACTAACAGTTAGCCAAATCGCTCTAGACGTTCTCGAGTCGTGATTCCTAAATAATAACAAGCATTATTCCTATATATGTAACTAGATAGAGCATATACCTTCAAAAGTCTCTATCATTTACGACAAAAAAACTAGTTGATCAATAAGAGAACAAGAGATATGGCCTTATAAAATCAGCCCCATTCAAAATATATTTGTTGACTCATATTTTGACTGTGAATTATAACAGGTATGATGCAAGCCGAATCGCAATGAGCCATGAACCTTAGTCGACATCCGATGAAAACCTCACCCATATTTCATAACTCGACCGTGTTACAAGTGAAAAGACAAACAATTTCCTTGATCTTAACCAAAAAAAAAGGATCATCTGAAATATATGAAGCGTATTTCTTCTGGTTTTTGCGACAACCTCGACGTGCCTAACCCAACCTTTTTTTCTTGCCGTTATTTTTATACATCATGCCATCATCCTTCATAGTTTGCAGCCTATTTTAATAGTATGCAGTGGCGTTTCATTCATCCGTTATTATATATTAATACTTGACAGTCTATTTATCTCTCTAATATACGTATTATTTCAGAATATTTTTAATAATTAAAAATAATCTCCGAATCTTTCTGATTACTTTTGGTATGACGTTATAATTTTAATAGCAAACTAGCAAATAATTAATGAACCCAAAAAATATTTATTTTATTAATAACAAATTAAACAAAATTTACCATTAAATCATCCAAAAAGGCAATTTTGAGCTTTTCATGATTAATGTTTCTATACACCGAACAACTCATTAAAAGTAACTCAATCAATCGAATTTAACAGTTAGGTTATTTTTAATTTTTTTTTTGTATGTATATTTTAAAGTCTCCTTTACCAGCTATGGGTTATCTGGACTGGGCCTAAAGTTTAACGTGGGCTCCGAACCACGGTCCTCAGCATTAAGCCTACCGATTGGCGAGTGACCAACTTTAGAAATCATCCCAGAAGATCATTTTCCTTGTTGGATTTTACACTCTTGCCTAGAACATTCACAAATTTTAAACAATTACAAACATAAATTTACGACCATGCCCCAGCAGGATTCGAACCCGCGGCTATCGCAACCGGACGGAGGACCGTCCCATCGCCTTTACCACTGCGCCACCAAGCGGACCGGTTAGGTTATTCAGTAGTTATTTACTTTAACACATGCTGAAAAATGTTGCTGATCAAAATAACTGATCTGAATTGATTCTAACTGAGCGAAAATACAAGGTTTAAACAAATTTTTGATTCATTCCTGTCCTCTTTTGTTTATCAGTTTAAAATTGCCAGTTCCAAATAATGCAGAAAATACAGATCTCCTTAAATATTCATTGGAGGGATGGTAATTTGATAATTACTGTTAGTAAATAAACATAAAAATTAGTGTAGTCGTAAAGTTTTTTATTTCTACTATCCGTTCATTTACTGTATATACAACCAGTGGAGTTTAAAAATAAGGAAGATTAACATCAAACAAACTAACTCCAACATTCTAGCAAAAAACAATCACATAAAAGGACACCGATTCTGCTCATCATGAAATTTAAACTTTTTATTTATTTTTCAAGTGCTTACTATAGCCTGTGTTATCATTCAGAATTAGTTATTATTTATTTGTATAACTTTATTTTGTTACAAAACAGTATCAAACTTGACGATAAACGAAATATATGTTAAAGTATCAAACATTTTTATCAGAAAAAAAATGCTACGACAATTATAAATTTGTCTTCATTTTCAAGTTTTTCTAGCGAAAATTAATTTTGATATTGTAAATTTAGAAAATAAAATACAGTGGTATGAAGCTCTTAGCATTAGAGAAAAGTGTCTCTTTCTGCATCAGCAATGAGATACTATTAGTAATGTTAATTGAATGATACACACTAGGGTTGATTTATTCGTAATTAAAATATGTAATTGATATACAATTATATATTTTGTATTTGTAATTCAATTAGTTCCTAAAAATAAAATTTGAAGTTGGTGTTTCAAATACCTGACGCTGGAGTATTTGGAAGTTAGTTTTTTAAATACTTATGACTTCAAAAATCACAAAAATGAACAATAAGACCGAAACGCACTCGCCGAAAAGCTCCGGGTCGCGACCATTTGAAAACTTCAAAACTTTACTCAAAAACAACTCAATATACTTTAAAAAATCACAAATTCCGTATATTACTGTTATTCCGAAAGAAAGAGACAAGTTAGCACCTTCCAACTACCGTTTAATCAGTCTTCTGAACTCATGATAAAAAAAGATCGACAAAGTAACTCTCTACACTCTCGTTGAAATTGCGAAAACGAGCGTTTTAGAGCTAAACACTCGTCAATTCATCAAGCTGCAACACCAACGGGCATGAGGGCAGTGTTCTTGGATTTGACTACGGTTTTCGACAAAGTATGGCATTTTGGTATAATATACAAAGCACTAAAGCTTTGCCTAGTGATCTTGTAAACCTGATGCAATTATATTTGAAAGCGATTCATTGTCGATTATGTCCTTTAATTATTCATTATCTGATCTCTGCCGAACTCTATCACTGAACTTTTATATTGCCAAAGAAAAGCATAAAAAAGAAAGATTAAATTTGTTGATAATAATGGAATAATGGAAAGGCTTAAATCAATTTATTTTTATAATATACGAAAACCAATTGAGTTTTACTAAGAAAGTGCCACGAATTTTATCCTATGCCCAATATATATATTAGATGATCTTGCATTTTTAGTCATTGGTCCACTCTAAATAACCACAGTCTTTAAGTAACCGCAGTGATTTGCAAAAATCAGCATTCGATTTAAATAATTTTTTAAATATTTCAATTAAAACGTTTACGAATAAAAAACGCATAGCTTAATAGTTCAAGGTCACGATATGACTGGGAACTAACAATTCACTGCCCCATAATTTAAAAAAGTAAGCGCATGAGAAACTGTATCAATTGGACATAATTAAGTTAGAGAAAAAAAAAACATAAACTTATGTGTTTTGTTAATTATACAGCAACATTCTATCGATATGAGAAATAACATGTTTTAATTTAGTTATTAGGTGAGTCCATAGTATTAGTATATATTTTATAGAGTCCATTAGGTAGTTATATTATCTATGATCTTCAAAATCTTTATTAGCAAATGCCAGAAGTTTAGTTCGGTTGCATTTCTTGCAGTTTTTAACAAGCCGCAAAGCAAGGGTGGTACAAAATTACACCAAATTAGTATTCATCTTCATCCGCAGTATCATATATTGCAATCATGTCTTTAATAATTTTTATGAATATTCATACTAACAACACACCGAACTAGATATTTGCCAAACATAGTAAAGGTAATTCAGTAGCGAGATCAAATGTCAATCAAAGCGCAAGGGGTTGGAATTTTCGAAGGTATCGTGAATAGCTTGAGATAATTGCCTAAAGTAACGTTTCCCATATAAAATGTAAGTTTTATTATATGATGTTTTGATGTACATATTTTTCAATTAAAACGTAACATAATTTAAACGTGCTGACGGGAAATTGCCAATATTTAATTAATATAGCATATGGCAGTTCAGGACGGAAGTTATAATACAATTTCGTAAATTATATAAAAAAGACGGTCATGAATTGAGCCATAAAAAAATTGTAATATATACAAATGCTAGGTTATTTCTTTTACAATATTATTAATTTTACAACAAGGAAGATAGTTCTGCAGGGTGGTTAAAAGAATGGTACTGTATCATCTGCGAAAATTCTTTTATGATGAAACAAGCCCTAGACATCTAATCAACAAAAAAGTTTATGAAAATATTTAGACAGTTTAGCAAAATAAGTATTGCATTAGTATTGATATTGGCGTGGAGCTAGACATTGAATATAAAATAATTTTTTTGCTATTTACTATTAAACTATTAACCGAGCTGGTTACAAAACAAGAAGAAAGGAACATTACAGTACTCATAATAAGGTGATATTTGCTTTAACTTTTGCTACATATTACTTAAAAATCTACTATGGCCTACTTTTTGAATGTTCAAGTTTTTTTACTTGTCTTTTTAGTCTTTTTCTGTATAATTCTTGTCAGTTTTTATAAAATGATGATTTTATAAGTTTGCCAGTTACTGAATACTATCTCACCCGTAAACAACTAATTTACCTATCAACACATTTTCCACTAATAACTCGGGAGTTTTAACATTTTACGAAAAACGCATTATTTATTTTTATTAACTAACCTACAATTTGTCGTTGTAATAACTTCAATCTAAGCTTAATAATTTTTATGTATTAATATTGCAGTTTTTGTATCAAATGAACCTCACGATAGTACACTGCACAAGAGTAATTAGTTTTATACTTTAGAGTCTGCGTCCTTTTTTGGTCTTATACAAGATTGTAATACTTGATACTGAAATGAGAATGGAGTCTCTTTTTATGCAATTGCGATTCTCGTGATTTCGTCGTTTCGTCGAGGAACATCCCCATAATTGAATTCCGTATGTCCACATAGGTTTCATTACCTGCTTGTATAATGGAAATTTATTATGTGGTGATAATTGTGATATTCTTACAATTAACCAATATTTTAACTCCAGTTTTTTCCTTTTATTTTTTGCATGTTCTCTCTATTGAAGTTTTGCGTCAAGATTCATTCCGAATTAATACGTTAATAAAATCCCATTGTTGCGGAAATATTGACGTGTTAAATCCAACGAAACAAAATCTACCCGTATGATTTCCATTTTATGTAATAGATCCTCTTATAGAGGCTTAAGGGAAAGTTTATATTTGTTTAGCTTCTTTGTCATAGGTAGCCAGGCTAATCGGTAGGTAATTCAGACAATGGGAAGCGGAATGGCAATGCAATGTTGAAAGTTTGTGGCTTTCATTACTTAAATTATACGTCAAACATTCCTTGAAAGACCAAACTATGGACAACCTAGGTCATCAGGAATGGTAGAAAACTTGGAAAGTGTTAATTAGTTAGTTCATGACCATCTGATTTTATTGCATTGATAAATATTATATGTAAATCATTATTACTCTATATTTTAATTATTGTTTATACTATATATATATATATATATATATATATATATATATATATATATATATATATATATATATATATATATATATATATATAATGATTATAAAAGCTCTTTAACGGGCCCAAATTAGGTATAAAGTATATTAAAATTATATAGTCTATTCAAGAACTGACGTCATCTCAGTTTATGATGTCAAAACTTCACAATGTTAGCGCATCAACTCTGAGTTTTAGCTTATGATAAAAGACATATCACAATATTCTTCAAATATAGTACATCTAATGCGTATATTATTGAATAATATAGACTACAATTAATTACACAGCTACATTAGTTTATAGGTTATAGATTTATTATATTTACATGGTATTCTTTTCTTCATCAACCATGAGGTAGAGTTCTAATCCTATTTTTTATGTAGTGGAATCCACTGAAGACTTAATTAACTAGTGAATTTCCAAGCGATGTATTTTACTATTATTAGAGCAAGTTTACCTTTTTATGTTTAGTTATTGTTTCTTTCGATGGTGTATTTCCTTGTCAAATTATTTTGATATAGCTGTATTTTTTGTTTCTTCTCTTGGTTGTTTCTACCTGGGTACACCATTCTTGATTAAATTAATAACTGAGTTCTCCCTAATATATTTACCATATCTACAGAACAGTTAGTATTCATCCCTTCCTCACACATTCTAACGTAATGCTCATGTATAATTCTGAACAATTACACACATATCTATGAACATAAATCGTTCACACTCTACAATACAACTTCCTACAGTTATCGTATATTAATTATATATTCACCTTTAGTTGTTTCCACTCTCATCACCTATCTAGTAAAATTGTTAGCATTGAATCATAATCCCATATTCAGAAAGTTTAATTCTAGTGAATAACTAAGCTGTTAATTTCCAATCTATGTAACATTTGTGCATAATTTCATCTTTCGTTAGTCTCATCTTCAAAGTGTCTGATTGAGTTTATCCAAACCCAAAGTATGATTAACCATTTCTTTTTCTTGCATCTGTAATGAATTATATATTATTAATACAATATCATACTATTACATATTATATTAAAAATATAATTTTATTGTTAGATGAATCCTCCATTATCTTGTTTCTGTTCAAAGTAACTGATTAGACACGCAATATGTTGTGTGTGACATCGGCATTTCGAATCAGAGTAATAATAAGTCTTCCATTTGCATCCAGCAAAGCGTTAAAACAACGTTCGCCGATTTATCACCTCTTATCACTATCACTATCAGTATTACTTTGCAGAATTTTGCATAAGTTTGATAATCGGGCGACTTTGACAGGCTGGTTAGGTTACATGTTCGAACATATCACATACCATTTTGTTTCATTTTAACAAGAATAAAATGAGAAAGAAAATATTATCTAATTCTAAAACAGATTTAAAAATTGCGGCATTTAAAAATAAATTAAATATCTTGATGACGTATGTTCAAAACTTCTTTGGATAGACTATATATATAAGCGTATACATACCTGGTAAAATCAATGCAGAGTTACACACCACACATGTTTAATCCAGATAATTTGTGATTTTTTAAAAGACTTATTTTTTAAATAAGAGCCGGAAACATTTTGAAAGGAAAACGATGTGTGATTATTTTGCTATCTGTACATATGATTCATTGATTAAAACGAATATGCATTTTAACCGACTAATTTTGATTATGATTTAATCATATTTTTTCAGCACCGTTTATTATACATACGAAACGAAATAGCATTAGCATAACGATTAAATCAAGTAATAAGTTCAAAGTAGTAACATCTAGATACGAATATTAGACGTCGCGAAATATTTCCAAACCAAAATTCCTATACCGCTAAACCACTATATTCTCTATGGATATAGAAGCGAGGAATTACAGGCTTTTAACTTTTTAAATAAGAGCTTGTCATTGAAATTGACTTTTTGAAATAATATAAATAAATAAATTAATGTCCGAATTATGTAGTTTAGTAGCAAGTTATTTTCTTTAACCTACTTTATTATTACAATGAGCTCTTAAGTTTGCCTTTTTATACACTTGAAATAAACAGTAACAACAATAATCAATAAATCCCCCTCTCATCCTGTTGAAGCCTTAAATCTTACGGAAGAAGTTAATTTGCAAAACGTAAATAACTTAGGCTCACATTAATTGGCATAAATTGTTAAACCCTTTTGGTCATTGGAAATACACAAACTAATTAATTATACGCGATGGCAATTCAGTAGGTATACGACAATCCGACTTGTTCAAAGGAATTATAAAATGTCTCGAACTAAATTTATATTACAGTTCACACAATAAACTACATGATTAAGTGATTTTCTACCTATCTTTTGTAGAATGGAAATCATTAATTGTTAATTAGGAACTGATTTGTTTCTGATTTCGTTAGTCCCAATATTTTATTAACTCTATATTGTTGTTATGTTTATATATCCAAGTCATTTATTTGTAACTTTCTTTAATATAGTTTTATGACGTGTCTGATTGTATAACTTATTTATTGTAAATTTCGTAAATACATGTTGATTTAATATAAGCGGTTACCGCACACAAAAATATATTTACAACTGTGGTTTGTTTTTTTACTATGGCTGGGTTCGTACCTTTGTTTTTTTCGTTCGTCTTCTTGGTACAGTTGTTGTGGTTAGATTTATTATATTCTGACGTCGCAGAATGATGCGTAAATTCTCCAATAATAGTTAGGGTTTCCATAGGAAGAGGGAGACACATTATTTGTTGTTGCCACTGTTCCAGTGTATAGAATGAACAGCTGTCGAATTCCCGAATCATTTGTTATTCCTATTCGAACATATATAGGCTAACATTTTTATAGCTTAATAAGCAATTTACAATGATATGCAGGTACGAGTTATATAATGTAATAGATGCTTCAGTACTAGGTATGCTTTCGATTTGAATTTAATCTGTTTCCAATATTATCTCACCGAAGTCCTTTTTCTCGTCTTTCCCATTTTCATCTCTGCAGTATTCGATCTTTCTTTTTCATATCTCGCTTGATCGCGCCGAATTATCTGCATATGTTGTGATAAAATAATCTCAACCATGAAACTGATCCTATATTTATGAAGCCCATATATTACACAAATATACACGGTTTAGGACCTGATCAATCAAAAGCTGTTTATAATATAGTCAGAATCTGAATCCAAATCAGGCCGATTTTTAAAATTCATTTTATTATTCGAAATATTTAATAAATTCACCATTTTCCTATTTTTAACCATTAGCGGTCATTTATTAAATTAAAAATCATAAATTGGAAACAAACAGAAGTTGAACTGAGTCTCTTATACTGTTTGATATGTGTTTCATGCCTTGAGCTCCAACAGCAATCGCTTATCATGTCTTTGTCCTTTCTTAAGGAAAAACTCAAGATGTGAATGTAGAAAATGAAGTTCGAGAGACTTTAGAGTTCCAATATTTTAGTAATTTTACAATAAATTGTCGATTACGTGTTTTTAATCTGGTGTTTTAAGGTTACTGAAAAAGTTTTAAACTACACTTGGATATGATGCCCATGCTCCTGCTTCATCAGAGGTTAAGCATCTTTTAAATTTTGCATGAGCTATTAGTTTTCGAATATCAAGCCCGATAAGTATTCGTTCTATGACGATATACTGTACGACTGTCCCACAAGAAACAAAAAACAATAAAAATTCATGAATCCACATTGAATTCCAACTAATAGACCCATAAACTGCAATGAATATGTAAATCAATTAATGTTGCAATATTAAGCAATTTTTTTTTCTCAACCTTTAGATTGTCATCAAATGTCCATTGATTCCAATTATAATTGATCTTGGTGTAGAACATTGTGGCGTAATATTCCATAGTTTGTACTGAGTGAGCTATAGGAATGGATGGTTTTTATTTTCACGGTGGGTGATCCTAAATCTGATCTTAAAGTCATCTATGAACAAACCCTGATAATATCTATCATATGGTATATCTATCACATGAAAAAATCATTAAAACCATTGCAGAATTACATGTAATTTTCCTTAATGATTAATGGTAAAATCGCGTGATTTCTGTTTCTATATATGGTATATTGTGTTACGCTTTAGCCATTCTGCATTCATGCTGTTGCCATTCCGGCAACCGTGATGCAAGCAACTCAAATTCCAAATCAAATTACTCAATTTACTTCGAAAAATTATATGTTCTTCCTCTATAACAAAATCGAATTGCTCCAATGATGAAAACGAAGCTCTTAAGGCATTTTTGCATTGGTTTTCATACGGATTATATGTCAGGATTTTATACTGTGCTTTTTTTTTTTCATTAACTAACATTCATGCATCTACATAATGTTTCTGTCCTATCCATTACGTTGGCAGAGAAAATAATACCATTTCTTCATGAAGTGACCATTTGTACAGTTTTGTTTTGCATGATTTATCTACGTTATTCGAGCAGATAACATCCATGAGCGCAAAAAACACTTTGAATCTACTTTACAAAGTGTCATCCGAATTTTTACATGTTCTGAAGCACAATCACAGTACAAAAAGATGTTGTAAAATAATGTTTCTTGCAACGTCTCCATCTGACAGCTGTTTTAAAACTGCAGCATACAGCAGTGCTGCCACTATGCGCGAACTCGAAAACTAAAACCAATCGTACACCAGCACATTGATTGATGCTCTCAGTTCAATAGTTTTCATCTGCTCGGGTCCAAAAGTTGACCAGAATTTGCAAATTTTTGTTCTTAATTACCATGAAATCACCCCATGTGATAGAGGCCTCGAGGTTGTCACGCGTTTATTCTCGAGGCCTAGCGAAATGACATATAGAAGAAGATAAATACATGCTATAAGATTATCCTCATGGTGATAAATTACTTTATCGCTTGAAATAATTTAAATCTCCACAAATCAAGTTTTCCTCAAATGATGACTGCTAAATATTTTGACCCAATTATGTTGTAGATAGACGAAATATGTTCTATTAAATTTATGTCAAATCCAGGAGTTGGTGTTATGATAATTAAATTATATTAATAATTAAGTACAAAATCGATTTGATTTAATTTGGTGAATGAAGTATAAAAAGTATATGTCACCGTAGGCTGACAACGGCAAAATGTAATATTAAGAAAGTTATTTAATTTATTTATATAACAGTATGGTTTGGTCTATTGGTCGTAAAATTAAAAATTAAAAGTGACTGGAACCGCATAAAGATCTTATTCGCAATATCCATTGTGCTTATGACCTTAATGGTCTGACGACCAAGTAAAATGAAATTGTTCTTTTACACCTGGTTATTAACATCTATAAATAATCTACCGATTCAAATTAAAAGCTATAAATTAAAACGCTACTTAACTGACATAGTTTTTATTAAAGTCTTTCGCAACATTGATACGTTTAACTACATTCTATTCACATCAGATTTAGAAAAAGATATGCAAATAAGAGCAAATTTTTTCTAAATGTAACTTTCAATCCAGGGCTTATTTAAGATGTTTTCAATCGTGTATTTGATCAGTTCACTAATTGCTAAATGAATAATTCTATTTGATCCTATTGATGGTAACTTCAGGCCTGTCAGATCTATTAGTTACTTATTTATTGATTCATATACATTACATTTCTATATAGAAAAAAATAATATAATATAAATAACAGCAGTTTCTTTCTTTTATAGTAACTGTTTTTTATCTTTAGTTGCCAGAATCCACTTTTTTGGTTATATTTTCTCTTTTTATCCCTTTTTTCCCTACCCTAAACTATAGCGTAGGTAACCCTGGTTTATCTGGACTCTATGTGCTGCTTACCGTGGGTTCTCAACCATGGTCTTCGGCATTAAGTCTATTGACTGACGAGTGGTGATCCAGTCTTATCCAGCTTGGTTGCGGTCATGACTGGGACTATTCTCTTTACCGAAGTTTGCACTCTTGCCATATGGACAATAACAATCATAAACAATCACGACTGTGTAAGTACAACCATGCCCCAGCAGGATTTGAACACGCTACTATCGCACCTGTAGGAGGAACGTCTGCGACAACCAATCCAGCTATCCACTCTTATTGAGTGAAACACTCAATATATTTAAAATATGTTATATGATATTATGATATTAATTTAATATGTTTTATAAAAATAGAACTTCTCAGTAGCACTACTAAAAATATAGTAGTTCCTTATTCAATTGTCACATATTTTTTGCAATGTCACTATCATCTTGTTATATCTATTGTTTGTTGGCGATATAATAAATTATATACACTTGAACGAACATTAGTAGTGATGTTTGAAAAATTTTATGTTAGCTAATATTATTAAGGTGTTTATTCAACTTTGTGTTACTTCAAAGTAACTGATTGATTACTTAATCAGTCAACTAAAACATTAACCAATCCTTTATTTAGTAACATACTTGTTTCCATCAGGTTAATTAACCTTCCCAATCGTTCCAATTTCCGTTGTATACTTTATTTTTACTCCTTTCTTGCTTTAATATTATTTTGACATATTCCGTCTTTGGTAACTTTGGCTGACTTTGTAACACTATCTCACTGATTACTCATTAGCTTCGTTACTGTTTAATATTTTTGTTTAATACATTTGTATTAAGGTATCATGTATTACAAATCATATATTAAAAAATATTCACCAGGCTTCTAGCATCTTATTACGTCAAATATTTTAAATATATTACTTTGAAAGAACTATTCTTGATATATATTAAAATCTCCTATTTATCCACGAGGGTTTATCTGGACTGGACTTATAGTTTAGCGTAGGCTCCGAACCACGTTCCTCGCCTTTAAGCCAATCAACTGGCCAGTGACTAACTTAGAGACCATCGGAGAAGACATCCAGTCTTACCCACCCTACTTACTGACATGATAGGGATGGCTATTACGTGTCGGATTTTTCACTGTTGGTTATAAAGACGCTTACAATTACAATCACAATCACAAACATAAAGTATATCTATGCCCTAGCAGGACTCCAACGCGCGACTATCGCAACAGTAATAGACCATCCTGTCGTAATAACCACTGCGCTACCAAATAGGCTTTGGAAATATTTGACGACTTTTAAAGTTAATTATAGATTTCCTAAATCAATTGCAACTTTCTCCAATGCCACAATCTTTAATATTAATTCCACTTGCCATTTTTGTGTTACATTAATAACGCTTAGCGCCCGATCATTATTATCAAACAATTCTTTGTATTAGGGATGTTGAAAAAATATTCATATATCGATATAAAAGATATATAGAAATATCGATATTTTTTGGGTCGATATTTTTCGATATTGTTTCCAGGTATCGATCATTATAAAGGAAAATATCGACTTTTTGTTTTGACATTTTTACCATCTGGACATCAAGTTAATTTTGCGTTATTTGGTATCGACATTTCTATTTGCCAATATATAAATATTTTTTAAAGTTATCAAAATATCGATATATTACTTCGCGCCCGACATCCCTACTTTTGACTTTTAACTTTTCTGCAGATATAAGATTATAATCTAACTGTGGCAAACAGATGACACATGAATCGCTATTTTCACACTGCACTCTCCTTCTTTCACTATTCTTTTAATATGATACCGAGCCTTGGAGTAATCCCTACTCTTCTCTGGTTTAATTTTATAACGCCTTAATTTTCTGGTGTTGTTAAATTCCCTATCATGTTTCCATCCAATACTTGTCAATGAATCGATGAAATCAAGTTACTTAAGTGAAATTAGATTAGATTAATCAAGTAAAATATAAATACGAAATTGAAATGAAAATTAAAGTCAAATTCGTGAAATATTAATTTTGGGGACCCTGTAGCATTCGCAGTGAAATACCTGATTCCCAAGTATACTTATTTTCTGATAGAAATGCAATCCAGCTATTTCAAGAACAAACTTATATGCGATTTCATGTTACCATTTTTTTAGCGATAACTTGCAAATTTAATTCTATAAAGCAATTATGCTAGTTGAACTTTATCTGTAATGATAAACATTTTTCCTTCAAAAACAAGTACTAATATTTCAAGGCTTATTTCGCATTTTCCGCGATTTTCACAGTTTCATAAAAAATAATGAACACTTGCTGCCGAATGAACAGTCAGCTAACTTTTTATTTCTTATAATTTGTCAACTAATAAACTCTATACACTTTATGAGTAATGTTAATTATTTTTATATATATATATATATATATATATATATATATATATATATATATATATGTATATATATACATGTATATATATATATATATATATATATATATATATATATATATATGTATATATATATATATATATATATATATATATATATATATATATATGTATATATAATATATATAATATATATATATATATATATATATATATATATATTATATTACATAAAAATATTAAGTAATTTATCTTACTTTTACTTACTTTTGTTGACCGATTCTTCTTTATTTATTTTTTATTTATTCGAAAGAGTGTACTTGAGTGTGGTGGTGCTCTTGGAATCAAGTCAGGATCTGATGATGGAATGGGGGGGTGAATCAAAGGAAATCATCAAATATCAAAGGCATATACAAAGTTTTCACGTGAAATCAGATATTTGTCTTCAATATTATTGCTGAAGTGATGTGACGGAAGACTGGAAGTCATTCAGTGCAAAAGCCGTTCAGTTTGCTTTTTAAACACTACCATATCTTATGGGAAGCCGTTCTTTATATTGTTATGATATTTTTACTCAATATACTTTTCTTGATTTTTCATGGCATAAATTATAAGATTTTAGTTTTAATAGTGCACTGAACACCTTTTTTAAATACACCACTGTCTTAATTTAATTAATATATAATTTTTAATTAATATTTAATTATTATATTATTAATATTATATATATATATATATATATATATATAGTACAACAGTAATAGACCATCCTGTCGTAATAACCACTGCGCTACCAAATAGGCTTTGGAAATATTTGACGACTTTTAAAGTTAATTATAGATTTCCTAAATCAATTGCAACTTTCTCCAATGCCACAATCTTTAATATTAATTCCACTTGCCATTTTTGTGTTACATTAATAACGCTTAGCGCCCGATCATTATTATCAAACAATTCTTTGTATTAGGGATGTTGAAAAAATATTCATATATCGATATAAAAGATATATAGAAATATCGATATTTTTTGGGTCGATATTTTTCGATATTGTTTCCAGGTATCGATCATTATAAAGGAAAATATCGACTTTTTGTTTTGACATTTTTACCATCTGGACATCAAGTTAATTTTGCGTTATTTGGTATCGACATTTCTATTTGCCAATATATAAATATTTTTTAAAGTTATCAAAATATCGATATATTACTTCGCGCCCGACATCCCTACTTTTGACTTTTAACTTTTCTGCAGATATAAGATTATAATCTAACTGTGGCAAACAGATGACACATGAATCGCTATTTTCACACTGCACTCTCCTTCTTTCACTATTCTTTTAATATGATACCGAGCCTTGGAGTAATCCCTACTCTTCTCTGGTTTAATTTTATAACGCCTTAATTTTCTGGTGTTGTTAAATTCCCTATCATGTTTCCATCCAATACTTGTCAATGAATCGATGAAATCAAGTTACTTAAGTGAAATTAGATTAGATTAATCAAGTAAAATATAAATACGAAATTGAAATGAAAATTAAAGTCAAATTCGTGAAATATTAATTTTGGGGACCCTGTAGCATTCGCAGTGAAATACCTGATTCCCAAGTATACTTATTTTCTGATAGAAATGCAATCCAGCTATTTCAAGAACAAACTTATATGCGATTTCATGTTACCATTTTTTTAGCGATAACTTGCAAATTTAATTCTATAAAGCAATTATGCTAGTTGAACTTTATCTGTAATGATAAACATTTTTCCTTCAAAAACAAGTACTAATATTTCAAGGCTTATTTCGCATTTTCCGCGATTTTCACAGTTTCATAAAAAATAATGAACACTTGCTGCCGAATGAACAGTCAGCTAACTTTTTATTTCTTATAATTTGTGGACCAATGGTGAACTAATAAATTATATACACTTTATGAGTAATGTTAATTATATTTATATATATATATATATATATATATATATATATATATATGTATATATATATATGTATATATATATATATATATATATATATATATATATATATATATATATATATATATATATATGTATATATATATATATATATATATATATATATATATATATATGTAATATAATATATATATATATATATATATATATATATATATATATATATTATATTACATAAAAATATTAAGTAATTTATCTTACTTTTACTTACTTTTGTTGACCGATTCTTCTTTATTTATTTTTTATTTATTCGAAAGAGTGTACTTGAGTGTGGTGGTGCTCTTGGAATCAAGTCAGGATCTGATGATGGAATGGGGGGGTGAATCAAAGGAAATCATCAAATATCAAAGGCATATACAAAGTTTTCACGTGAAATCAGATATTTGTCTTCAATATTATTGCTGAAGTGATGTGACGGAAGACTGGAAGTCATTCAGTGCAAAAGCCGTTCAGTTTGCTTTTTAAACACTACCATATCTTATGGGAAGCCGTTCTTTATATTGTTATGATATTTTTACTCAATATACTTTTCTTGATTTTTCATGGCATAAATTATAAGATTTTAGTTTTAATAGTGCACTGAACACCTTTTTTAAATACACCACTGTCTTAATTTAATTAATATATAATTTTTAATTAATATTTAATTATTATATTATTAATATTATATATATATATATATATATATATATATATAAATAATATTATTTAGGTACACTAATATATCTTTTAATATACCTTCTTGGATCTCACAAAAATTTTGACTGATATAGCTATATATTAAATAAAATAAACTGCCAAATATCACCTCATAAAAATTTCTGATAAACATATCCTTGCTAGTTGCCTGAAAAGGATGTTTTACTTTTACTGAACCTGAACCCTCAAGGATAATGTTTACATTATCACAATTTGTTTTATATACCATTGACATAAAAATACATACCAATGACCTTATTATTATATTATGTAGTAGTATTTTTCCGTCTTTCCATCCACGTTTAGTCCCCAAAAGAATCTTTATTTAAAATTTTATCTGCCATCTTGAGGTATCTTTAGTTTTCCTTTTCGTTACACAAGTTGAATTCACTTCCTGGGATGGCAAGGACGGTTTTTATACCAAAATAAGCCATGACCGTTTTCATAAAATATATATATGTGTATATATATATATATATATATATATATATATATATATAAATATATATATAGCAAATAGTATATTAAGTAAATTAAGTAACATTTTAAAGGCATATTTAAAATAATTAAATGGTTTTTTTATAATGCTTAAGATATATTTGACGTTTTTAAAAGATATCGAAAAATATGAATAATTTTTCGGCATCCCTAGTACTGATTCTACGATAATATTATAAGGAACTTCAATAGTATATTATACCACCAGGGCTGAAAGTAGAATTTTTGGCTCGTGTGGTGTATACGATTTTTTTTTCTAGCCGGTCGAAAGTACGTTATTAACAACATTGATGTTTATTTTTAAGATTACAGGTTATAACTTTAATGACAGCGGTAAACATTTTGTTGTAGCGATAGAATAAATAGTCCCCTAGTTACGAGTATAAATACAAGTGTTTCGACCGAGCTATGAAAAAAACCTTTTTCACGAAATATTTTGCATCTTTGGAATAAGGTTGTAGTTGTTTCGACAAAAGTTTACCTAATTTTTAAGGTGATTTAACGTAGCTGAGTGTAATACTTTTTTGATATATTTTTAAAGGTTTTTCTCATGGGATTTTTTGATGTTGCTTTTTATTGTTGCTTGTTTTGATTTTAGTTTCTGTTAATTTTTCTTGATAAGTTGTTGGATCGGTAGCTTGTCTATAAGCTTATTTAAAAGGGTGCTTATTTTCTCATCGTACTTTTTTAGTGATTATTGTTACAGTTACACTTCCCCTGTCTTTATTTCCATTGATTTTAATGGTTTTAACGTAGCATCTGCACAATATTGGTGATAATTCCTGTCATGAACTGTTACGTTTAGATATTTCTTGTTTTACTTCTTTTTGTAGAGTCTGTGACAGTTTAGATATTTCTTGCTATACTTCTTACTGTAAAGTCTGTGTTAGCAATATCGGAGAAATAAACAACTTGCTCTCTAAGCTAAACTGTCATTCAGTATTGCCTTTAAATCTTAATATTTTTTGTTTCATATTAAGCTACATGCATATTACAAGATGTAAACTAGTTTCTAAGTTTTTAAATGTTTACATACTACAGGTACAGATGCACACACATATTTGGCAAACCCAAGATCGATATGGTGCTAGGTTCTATATGGAAAATAAATATCACGTACATTGGCGAATATTTTGACAAAAATGTGATCAAATACATATGTTGTTGTGTCATTTAATGTAAAAACATTTAATTTAATGTTCCGTTTCAATTTTCTTTATATGTGCTTTTCCTGTTGCTTTACTAATATTGTGAGAGTTTAACATATAGATTAATAATGGAAGAAATTCTACTATTGAAAGAAATATTCTGTAACAAGTTCATAAAAGGATCAATATTTTTATGGTTTCCTATATAAAATACATATTTGCCTACAATAGTTGCCAAATCTTCAATGCCTCAGTTATCATATTCGAATTTAATTGCTTGAAGGACTAAGGTATATTATTTTAAAACTCATTCAAATATCTTTCATATTAAAATATAATTTAATTTATACTATATTATAGACATATTAAGATACTTTTATCATAATAGAACCAGCAACGTTGTTTTAATATAATGTTAATGTTATCATTTAATTTTATTCCAAGAAAAATAAATGACAAAATAACTATAAACGTTACAGAATCAATATTTAATTTCTCTAAAATTTTCCTATTAAACATTAAAATACGTATAACGTGATATTTTGAAATGAATTTGACTACATTCAGTAATTTTTCTATTTGATTTTAATTTTACACATTATATTAGGTGCTTGCATGTATCCTGATCTTTCTTTCATTTTAGAATATTGATATACCATGTAGAAGGATGTTGATTTGTTAGCGATTGAATAAATCACCGATTCCTTTTTTGCGTCTCAATTTCTTATTCCAGCTGCAATAGTGTATCCAATGTAACAAATCACAACTTTTGGAACGAGTACATCACGTCAGCATATACCTGAAGTAACGATTTCATTTGGTTGTACGAACTCGTAATACACTACACCTTGCTGCATATGGACAACCAAATTTTATGTATAGGAATATTTCGATCCAATGTCGGTGTGGATGGCTCTCCTGGACTAGCTCTTAAAATTGTCGCAATAGATTCACTTTTGTTGTGAGTGGCGATGTCACAATTTGGATTGTTTTGGCTGGCAGGTTATTTTCGCTCCTTTCAGATCTTTCTTATCGGATGAAGGAAGTCTGCAAATTGTTTATATATTAACTATTAAGCTGTCGAACTACTACATCAATATAGCGGCATTGCTATTTAAAAAAATATCGATATATCAGAGAATAAAAAATATCGATCTTTCTTATTAAATATATTGATATTTTTCAGCAGATATTAATCAGCCAAAAAAAAAAATAAAAATATTTTTCAGATATTTTAAAAAGCAGCGATATTTTTAATAAACTTTAAAATAAGTACCAAAATAAACCCAAGAACCAAAATATTATGTAAGCTTGAGGTTTACTATCGATATTTTTGAAGAAACCTTTAATTTTTCTTAGGAAAAACATCCAAAATTGTCGATATATCTGCCAAAAATATTGATATTTTTGACGAAAGTATCGGTATACCGTCATCCTTCGACTGAGTAATTCAATAATGTTAGATAGAAAAGAGTTATTTATATTAGCTAGTGATCGAAATCACAATTCATTAAGTTAATATTTCCTTCATAACAGAGTAAGCGAATAATTTAAAAACGATATGTTACTAAAACTTGTTTTCACAGTATTTTCAATACAAGCTCAGAAATATATTTGATATATAATATTAATTAAAATAATAAATGTCAGCGTATTAAAACATATTAAAATAACTATCTCAAATAAGGTAATACTCACCAGCTTTTTTAAATAGCATTTAATTTTATTTACACCACTGAACATTATAACAAAATATAAAATATAAGAAACAAAATAACTTAATATAATATTTCCTTACTTCAATGTTATAAAAATAAATATGGAATACTGTTGCGATAGCCGCGGGTTCGAATTCTGCTGAGGCATGATCGTAAATTTATGTTTGTGGTTGTTTAAAATTTGTGAATGTCTTTGTTAAAATGATTCCAGTCACGTCACTACCAGGCTGGGTAAGATCGGATGTCTTCTGGGATGATTTCTAAAGTTGGTCACTCGCCAGTCCATAGGCTTAATGCGGAGGACCGTGGTTCGGAGCCCACGTTAAACTTTAGGTCCAGTCCAGATAAACCCATAGTTCATATGTGAAGCTCATGGGAAAAATTATTATCGGCTATCGACTAGAATTGATGAGTTGGAACATAGAAACATAACTAAAACAACACATAACTGAAACAAAAAACATAACTAAAACATATTTGGACATATTAAAATGGGAAGTGTTACCTCACCTGCTGTATTCTTCAGACTTTGCTCCTTCCGATTATTGTTTGTCACGACGTTTGTCGACGGATCTTGACGTTGAGAATATGGTGAATCATAAACACGAAAAAATTAGATACATTTTTATACAAATTGGTCGGAAAGCTATAAAACTATGTTGTTACCTTTTAACACTGCTGTTCTTATAACTTATATTGATTATTATTTGCATTGGGTATTTCACTGTTACTTATCCTTTTTACATTTTTACATTTACTAGTTTATATAGTAGTAGTTATTATCATGTTATATTGACGCTTTGTTTATTTTAAAGACAATCAATTTTCTATCGACAGTTTGCGTACTTTACAATTATATTTTTAGAATATGGACTACATCAATTTGAACACCCAATGCGCGTACATTATCTCATATGTCCTCATTATTATAAGTTTAAGGATTATAATCTTGATGTATTAGTTCACACTGAGTATCAAGGTTTATTGGAGCGATAAGCGTTTTTTAGTTCTTTTCACGTTAAATTCCCCATTAAACAATCTCTGAGGTCGGCATATTACGAGTTTTTGATAATTTTTCATCCCTAAAAGTCGAATTAAGTTTATTGCTGTACCAGAAAATACATCGTTCTTTCTAATATAATAAGTTGCCTGAAATATTGAAAAAAGTATCTGTTGTCGATGGACAATAGCTTGTATGTGCTTTTTATTAAATCCTAAAATATTGAGATCAGTTCTCAAAGAAATCGACAATACTTATAATTGACCCTGATCATTTTAATATTAAATTTTATAGACGGATGTAAATAGCATTTTTTCAAGTGCAGTTTTTTTTTAATTAAGTTTAATCAATATTATTAAGAATATAGTCATAACATGAAAAAATTAGATACATTTTTATAGAAATTCGTCGGAAAGCTATAAAACTATGTTACTACCTTTTAACACTGCTGTACTTATAACTTATATTGATTAATATTTGTATTTCAATATTACCCATCCTTTTTTACATTTTTTAGTTTATATAGTGGTACTCATTATCATGTTATATTGACGTTTTGTTTATTTTAAGGACAATCAGGATTATATAGAGAGTTTGCGTACTTTAAAATTCTATTTTTTGAACTTAGAATGCTTCAATTTGAACACCCAATGCGCCTACATTATTTAATATATCCTCATTATGATATGTTTAATGATAATGATTTTGATGTATTAGCTCATACTGAGTATCAAAGTTTATTGGAGCGATAACCGATTTTAACTTCTTTCCTCGTTAAGTTCATCATTAAACAATCTCTGAGGTCGGTATATTATGAGTTCTTGATCATTTTTCACCCCCAAAAAGAATTAAATCGAATTAAGTTTATCGATGTCCCCAAAAATACATAGTTCTTTCTAATATAATAAGTTGCCTGAAAGATTGGAAAAAGTATCTGCTGTCGATGGACAATACCTTGTATGTGCTTTTTATTAAATCCTAAAATATTGAGATCAGTTCTCAGTCAGTGTTTTTTTTAAATTAAGGTTAATCAAAATTAATTAAGAATATGGTGAATCATAAACACGAAAAAATTAGATACATTTTTGTAAGTGGTAATGTGTTAGTTCTTGTTACGCCATCGTTATATAAAATATCAAAATGGTGGCCATCATATATTATGACATAATAAATCATCAAAAGTGTAGAGTATAACAAGATTAGTACCAGTTAACATTTATGTCATGTCCGAACCATTTTAATATATTCCTTGTCTACAAATGAAACGAAAAAAAAAGAACTAACCTTAATTGCCGAAATGACGGATTCGAATGTGGCCTTTCCGCTAATTACGACCTTAGCCGATAATCCGAGCGGTAAAGACGAGGCGCGCGGCTCCGAATCCGCATTTTAAGTAGAAATTCACGATTCCGTAGCGCACACATTCTTGCGTTTTATTATTAGCCGCACATCTATATGATTCTTACATAACGACGATGTTAGTCAGAGGATTTCCAGTTGCAAATCGACGACCTTCAGACAACCACAAAACTCACCGGCCATTTTTCAATTTCCTATTTTCGATTTTGGTCTGTGTTCGGGCTGGCCTATGTCGCGCGCTCGCGCTCGTGAAAATCAGTATTGGTGATGCTTGGTGACCGATGAGCGTGTCCTATGGTTACGTCGACGATACAAGTGCAAAATGGTGAACAAATGTTTAAATAATTACGTTGTTTTGACGGTAGGTCGACATCGAGCGTACATCTGCATGTCTTTAAAGTGAATTTGTTACTAGACCCTGTCACCTTTCAAAAACATGTTTAATGATTTTGTGTTTGTTCGCGATTTATTTTAATTCAGTAATAATGTAACAATTTTATTAATATCATATTCATGAATTAATAATACTAATTTTGTTGCGAAATAGTATTATTGATATAAAACACTCTTATTTGCATTATATTTTTCCATATTAAGTCATTCATATTTAAATATATACGTCTGAGTCACTTTTCTTCTTGCTTTGACATAATTCTCATATTTATTTCATAGAAAATAGACTTGTGAGGTTATGTTAGTATACATTCTCAAATTCGTATTTTATAAGTGCATCATAAATTTACGTAAGTCAGTGTTATTCGATTTTCGAATATTAGCAACATTTTTAGTTAATTAAAAACCATATTCGATGCTGTCATTAATATGTTTGCTTTTAGCTGAGAAGAATCGTATGTTTTTTGGTGATTCTGTCATTTATTGTCTTAAGCGTCACAAATATATTTAACATATAAGTGTAATTCTTACTATCTAATTATTATTGTGTTTATTATGTTGTACTGTTGTAAAAAAGTCTAAGAATCTAAATCTAATGAAAATTTAGATTTTAGTAACAATTGGCTTAATTTATAAAAGACTTAATAAATGTAATAGAATTTATCTAATTTGTGGTGAACAAGATAATTTCTGAATATGCACCTATGCATTTCATTCTGTCCTAAAATTTAATAAGTAGGCTTCTCTTCTAAGGAAGCTTTTAAAAAAATGTAACCAAGCTGTAAAAAATATATACTTTATAGATAAAACACGATTATAAACAAAAATAATTACAAATTAATATCGTTTATATCAATATATATGAAAAATAAAGTTACGTTAAATTTAAATGTTAAGTCAGTTTTTAAGCATATTTTTATTCGTTTAGGCCCAATCCACAAGTTTCCTTTTATATAGTCTTCATTTACCATTCGAGTTAACATTTTAGATATAAAGAAATTAAACAATTTTATTATTGAAATTCTGGAAAATATCGCAAGATTGTATTTTACGTATGTGTCTAATTTATTTAAATATTGGTGATTTTTTTTCCTCATTTCACAAATATTGTCGATGCAGTGAGTTCGAACACGTAAGTAATATAATATATTTAAGTTGCTATATTAATTTTCTTGATAATTTCATTCAACGCTAACGGTGACTAATATACGGTAAATAATCTTGCAGAATTGGAGGAAATTGTTCTTTAGTTTGCTATTAATGACTATATTTTCACCTAACGTAGTTGCTATGTTATAACTAGGGTTCATAGATACTGGATGTATTCTATTATTCAGATATTTACAGCATATATTTAATTTAAATTAGGTATTACTCATTTTCTTCAAAGCCGGGAAGCTATAAAACTATGTTGTTATCCTTTACTACTGCTGTTCTGATAACATATTGTCATATTGGCGTTTTGTTTATTTTAAGGAGAATTAGACTTATATAGAGTGGTTGCATACTTTACAGTTATATTTTGAGTTCTTAGACTACATCAATTTGAAGGCCCAATGCGCATACATCCTGATTATGATAAGTTTCATAATGATCTTGATATATTAGTTCATACTGAGTATCAAGGTTTATTGGAGCGATAAACGATTTTAACTTATTTTCACATGAAATTCATCATTAAACAATCACTGAAGTCGGCATATTATGAGTTCTGGATCATCTTTCATCCATAAAGGTCGAATGAAGTTTATCGATGTATTGTGATTTTACTTTAATCAATATTTTCATTAAATTGCTGTAAACAATGCAAAAAATATGGATCATACGTCAACATTTTTTGAGTGTACATAGTGTAAGTATATTAAGTGTAGACATATACAGAGGACTCCTCCTTTACCATCCCCCCATCATTTCGCGTTATAATCATTAATATTTTCTTTATATTGCACATTTTGTTGCATTTACACTTACCTTATGTTTTATTTATAAGTTGAAGACGCTAGATATCATTTTGTCAAAAGATCAAAATTTGTCTGCAAAAGCAAATTACTCTAAGGAGTCTATTAAGGTGACGATAACAAATTTATTATTGCACACAAGTGTAACAAGTCTTGTTTTTATACTTATGTCCTAATAAAAAAAATTAACATAACTCCTTGCGGTTTAAGAATCTGCTCAGTGGGCAATAAGCTTTTCTTATGATTATATTATATATATGATACTGAAAATATTATTCTAAAGTATATGCACGTCTTGTAATCAGATCGGATGATGTTTAACCTTTTATTTTACGCACTTTAAAATCCCGTTGCACATTTAGTTAATTAGCGACCACATTGAATGACCAAACACTCTTTTAATTTTGAATTCACATTATGGATTCTCGAGGAAGGTCTATCGCGTTCTATCAGTTCATTAGAGACATACTACGGAGCATCAGCAATGACACGCAAATTGTTTTGAAGCCATTGTGTGATGGCTATATTTGACGTGCTAGCAGTATCTCACAGTTGGATTCCGTATGATCAAATGAGCTTAAATTTTGATTCGTATAGAAATAACTTGTGATCTAATGACATATTGGATTTGCGATCGATAAGCCAATATATCTGATATAGTTTAAGTTCAAGTTATTTTCGTTTAGCAAGTATGTGCTTCTTCCAGGTTAGGCCAGGCGGTTGGTCCTTTATAAACCATTATGTGTTATTCAAAATATTTGTGTACTAGTACTAAAAATAGTGCTAATGCACCTCAATTTAGTGTATATACATATTAAAATATTTAGCATACTCAGCTTGAGGAAGTGGACAATATTTTATATCCACTTGTGTATATCGTCTTTGATGCACAGTGAATGAGTAGGTTTTTGTTCCATTTTCTATAATCTATAAAACAAATCAAGGTGTATTTGGAGTCCTAATAATAAAACTAACTTTATGGTTTTTAAACAAAATATTCCCCTTGAATATAAATACTCTTGTATTTCGATGACTCTTTGTATTTCGATTCATCAACCCCTTCATCATGTGCATAAAATCGTTGACTACGTAGTTTGATTTGAATGTGAATGAATTTAAAAAAGTAACTGCCTTTATAAGATCACATACAGCATCGAAATTATTTGGAAGCCGTACTTTTGCATAACCCTTAATGAATTAATTGTGGAGGGAATGTTTTTGACTGACCTACAATTCGTCTTTATAATAACTTAAATCTAGATATAGATCTAAGTATATATTTAGGAGGACACACCGTCCCTGATAAAACAATATTTATGTATTAACACTGTTGTTTTCCTACTAAATGCACTTTATTAAATTATACTACATAAAATCAACTGGTTTGATTCTTTTGAGTCTGTATCCTGTTTTGGTGTTACCCAAGAATTGTTAATACTTTGATATTGACATCAGATTAGAGTCTTCTCATGTCTTCTTGCAGTTTTTTTGATTTCCTGAATGACAGTCATTATCTGAAGGTCTCAGTTTAGGTAATTAATCCTCTAGTATCTGGGTCCACCTAATTCTCAGTACTTTTGTTTGGAAGATGGGTTTTGATAAAATTTACTGCTGCCAAGGTTAGAAATATAAATATTCACCCTCGTATATCTATTTTATATTTGTTTTAATTGAATATAATTGATTCACAATTGTTTTTATTTACATACAAAATATAATTGCGGCTTTTTAACTATATATTATATTTTTTATCGTGAGAGGCTTTAGCAAATTTAATTTGCAATGCAATTTCTGAATGAACTTCCTTTCATTATAATGTATATTCAATATTCTTCATTTTGTATTCTAATCACTTATCTGTGATAACATATATCACATACTTATTGCCTTATTTCAGTTCTGTATAATATTTGTTTAACATTGGTTTTGTTACTGTTTTTTAAATATTTTAGGAAAATAAATTAATTTATTTGAATTCATAAAATGGATCGTACTGTAATCAATATGAAATGTAAAAAGTGTTCTGTAATATGAGCAGTACCAGTACTCAGAAGTATTACAAGGGATAAGTAGGGACTTGGGACCCATAAAATTATTTCCATATGGTGAAACCTTATAGCGTCTAAAATATAATAATCATAAAATTTTCAGCTTGCTATTGTTGTTTCATCACTTTGCATCTTCCCTCCTTTTTCACTCGAGTAACTATTGTGTCATAGCTCTATTTTTACATATTCTAATTATAATTTCAATTTTTGTAAGTCATTTTTGATATTTTATTAAAATCACATGATTTCAATATATGAATATTTAAACCCATTTTAAGGGTTAGTTAGGATTATAACTTGAATAAGTCGTCTAAAACATCCGTTGTATTACTGACTTCAAACTCGGCACTGCTAACTTTCTTATACCTATATTGTTTTACCAATATAAGAACATTATTTTTAATAATCTAATAACCTTATACATGAAATATGCATCTTTTAAACATAGATAGATTAGATATTTGTTTTAACAAATGTGTGAAACTGGTTGTTACTCTCTCTTAGACATAATACAAGATTCAAACAAAGTATAACAAAGGAATTGAGGGAGGCAGGAAGAAATTTCCCTTTATTATATATTAATTAATTCAAATGAAATATTATTTGGAATATCATATGAGACATACTTATAAATACTTAGAAAATATAATACTCGTATACCTATTAGTTTAATGTTGTTCATGCTAAATTAAATAGTTATAAGTAATGTATGTTTCGTAATCACTTAAGATGATATTGAATGGCCATTATTGCTTGTGTTATAACTAAGTGGCTAGTCGCATTACCTAACTGCCACTAATATTTCATGAGATAAACAGTTCAGTTTATCTGAACTTTACTTTCTCCGTCGTCTACTGCAGAATAGTGGACAGTTTTAGTGTTACCTTAATTAAATCAACACGTGTTTAGCCTTAGATGATCAATGGGTAGTACGTATTTTATCCGTGTAAGTATTATAATAGACATTAAGTATGCCTTTGTTAATATGTCTTGTTAACAATCTGTAGAGGTTATATCTAATCTAAAAATCTAATCAGTAATTTATTAAATGAGAACTTTTTAAAATGTATTTATTGGTTTCCAAATTAGGTTTGTTAAGTCTTGAGTTTGATAAGAGATGGTTCTGTTATGATGATCATTTGATTATAGTTCATTATATATTCACTTAAACTTCAAGACATTTTAACAAAAGTGCTTGTTATTTAGGCAGTACAGTAGTTTGGTAAAAAATAGTTCCGCAGACAAGGATTATTATAACTGTCCATTAATATTACTTAATGCGCGGAACTTAACCTGGAACTCATAAAACAAACGTAACAATAACAGTAGAAGAGCATTTCTACACAATGTTGGTTTACAAATCAATTTAGGCAAGATATACATTCATTGGAAGATAACTAGAAAAATTGTATTAATATGCATATTCTATATGGAATAATAAAATATTTGAAATTATCTTCTTCGTAATGGTAATATTTAATGCCTAAGATATGCCTAAGATATATGACATTTCTAAAAGCATAGCAATACAATAACTCGTAATAGTGTTGATTTTGTTAAGATGATGACCATTTGGTGTAGTTGACTGAAAATCAAAATTGAAAATTATATAAATTAAATAAAATTACTGAACTACCCATTGTTTACTAAAACTGATGAAAAGAAACTAATACAGAGAGAAATTAAAAATAGCGACATATGACCCAAGTGACTTTTTTGTTATTTATTGAAAAACTATTTTAAAAATTGCTATAAATTTACAAGATATATATGACTTAATATTAGAACATAAATAATGACAAATGGAAAGCAACATTTTACATGCTGTTAATTAAACTAATATGTCTGCTATTTACTGTTCGCTTTATTTGTTGTCATTCTGATATAATTAAGATATTTTTCATATACAATGTTAGGAAAGAAAAAAAATTATTTAACATTTATATTCCGAATTGGTTAAATTTTTTACTAAAAGCCAAACTTACCCGCCTCTAAAAATCAATTGATGAATTTGATAAGTGATCTTATTTTGTGTCATGTTGTATCGTGTCATGTTTTGTGTCAGTGTCATTGTCATTTTTGTCAAAGCACTGTGTTCAAAAATTTAAGGATGCCTAATTTGGCATTGAAGGCAAGAAAGTAGCAGAATTAATTGAAGTTATAAAAAGTCTCAAAACTTATATATTCACCCTGTATAAAACAAAAAAAATTAAGATATATTTACATTAAAAAATATATTTTATGTGGTATTCAGACTAACATACAAGATTAGTTTCTTTTGCAGCACAGCTATAAACTATGGTACTTGCATAATAGACTAACTGACCATTTAAACATTTTAGAATACATGCATATATATTAAAGATTGCGCTTACATGCACTTTAGGAGTGAAATGTAGATGTATCTATGGCAATAAATAATTACCGGGAGCTATTAAATACAATCTAATGTTGATTTTGAAACTAGCCAACAAAATATTCTTGTTAACACAACCAGGATATATCATCAATCTTATTTCCTAATGACTCACAAAGAAATATGAGACAATGGTAAGATTATTTATAGTTAAATAAATAGAATACACAAAACAAGGATGTTTCGAGCATTCTTCGTTTTTCATGACCACATGACTTCAAGTTTTTAGCAATTTAATAGGTTTAATAGACATGTAGGTTTTATTCATGATTAACTACAGTTCATGCCTGATTCTCTATTGAAACTTATGGTCAAGTCACTGTTTGAGTTTAGTGTGTTACGATTCACTTATGATTCGGGACGGGACGGAATTAATACACTACTTATTAACTTGGAACAAAAGATAAAGATTTATTTTAACCCTCGTATTTTATATCGACTCGATACAAGTTACAGCCCCTTTTCTAACTCTTCTTCGTCTTTTCCATACTGGCTCTTGTATCGAAACAAATCATATATTTACCACTCCCCTTCAATTGATATGTACTAAATAAATTAACCTAATTAAGATTGTAAACAAAAATTACAAAAATTCAATTTAAATTGCCTGAACAAAACTATTACATTGTACATGTAAATTTGTTTTAACTTAAGAACTATTCTATTTCTACATTGTGAGAATTTTAACTTTACTTAGTGATTTAATCGAACAAACTTGCCCAATTATATAATAAACAAAGGTAATAATCAACTTTCTACATTAGACAATTCTCTTTGAACTATTTTATCTTTGAATTGTGTGAACTTAATTTTACTTAATGACTTTATATCAACGTCTTTGCTTTTTTGGAGATTTAAAAATTTTTGAATATGGAAATAACAATCTGGTTATCAACAAATAATATCACCCCTTTACTTTAATTTAAGTCTCTTAGAAGTACTTTGACATTCAATAATTCTTGTGCTGCTAAACCTGCAGATATGTATTCAGCTTCCATTGAACTCAACGCTACACAGTTCTATTTCCGAGAATGCCACGCCACTGGGTTATCATTATGACATGCTATGAAATCACTAACACTCTTCCTTGTTGTACGATCACCTCCCCAATCTGCGTCGCTTATACCTTGTAATCTACTGTTGCCCTTACCATATAATAATCCATGGTCCTTTGTACCACTGAGGTATCGTAGTACCCTTTTTGCAGCTTTCCATGCTCATTTTGTTGGTCTGTCTAAAAATCTGCTTAAATACGAAGCACTTTATACAATATCCGGTCTCGTAACCAAAGATAAATGCATGAAGCTGCATACTAATCTTCTAAACGGTACATCTTTAATAACTTCTTCACATTCATCAACATGAAAGTTGACTTCCATTGGTGTAGCTATTGTTTAACCGTCTTGCATGTTGAATTCATTTAACAGTCGTTGAAGGATGCCCTTTTGGTGTATCTTCAGTACATCGGTTGTCTTCTCTATTTCCATTTCGAGAAATTGTTTAACTTCGGTTATCTTTCTAACTTTAAATATTTCATACAATTGTTGCATCAAGTTTGCTGTTTGATCTTCAGGTCCTGTTACTGGGGCATCATCAACACATACAACAAGATGAACATTATCTTTAGAATACAGACAATAGTCATACTCAGATCTTTTAAAGTTCAACTTGTCCATTACCTCATTAAATTTAGTGTTCCCACATTTAGCTGCATTTCTCAAACTACACAACGCTCGATTTTCTTTTTAGTTTGGCATCACTGTAGTTTTCCCTTAATATGGTGTGTATTCTAAATTCCCATTTGTTGAAGTTATTGTTTTCTGGAATACCACGCCAGTTATGATTAGCATGGAATAATTCTTTCTTGGTGCTTCACTATACTTTTGCTGGACTGAGAAATCTGGGCCCATAACCTATTACGATTCACTTATGATTCGGGACGGGACGGGACGGAATTAATGCACTACTTATTGTATTGGAACAAAAGATAAATATTAATATTAACCCTGGTATTTTATATCGACTCGATACAAGTTACAGCGCCCTCTCCTTACTCTTCTTCCTCTTTTTTATACTGGCTCTTCTATCGACGCATCATATATTTAACATAGTGTATTATATGTTTCAGATTTTTATATTTACCTATCGGGTCTATAAATTATTTTTACAGGATTTCAAGTAGATTGCGTTTCTGTGTATAAAATCGCATCGGGTATTTTTATAACCAACTTCAAGTCTCAGTCACAAACTTCACTTCAATTCACATTTTTCGAGTACGTGTCATTTTGTCGATGTGTGGACAAAATATATTTTCAGTGTGTTGAAAATGTCTGAACCAATCGAGTATCGTATTTGACAAAAGTTTTCTTTCTTACTTCAATCTGAAGAAAAAGGTGGATGAAGGTAATCTAATGCTGTGTGAAACTTAAAACAACTATTCTCCATTTCAGCATGCGAATATTGGTATCGACCTTTTGTGGTGATTTTGTCATCGAAGAAAAAGAGGGTTCTAGACACCAAATTATATTTGGCAAGGATTTGAGGGAATTACTCGATGGAACCCTTAATGGGGATGTTATTTAAGCATGACAACGCTCGACCACATATTTTGAAAACAACCTCGTGTTTTGAGTGAGAAGTGCGATCCTACTCTCCGTGTTCCCCAAGCTTTGCTCCTTATGAAAATAACATCAAGAAATGCATCGATCTTTCGAGATAAAATTTGCCTTGTCTGAAAGATGAGAAAAATAAATGGATATTGATGGAAAATAGTTTGAATAAAATACATCGTATCGATTTTTCACAATAAAACTAAAAGTTAAAACAAGATCGTTTAAACCTAGACCTAATAATTCTTTTCAAAATGATTCTTAAAATAAATAAATGTAGAAGCAATGAATGAAATAACTTAATAAGAAATATATATATTCGTAAAAAATCCAGTCACAATTAAGCCAAATCAAAATTTTACACTCCAAAAATACTTTTATTGTAGCAATCAACATATGTCATTAGACCGTGAATTTCAAACAGATCAGAGCTAGATTGAAAGAAGTTCATATATATTTGTTATGTGCTTTTTGGACCGTAATATTTCTACGACATAGTTTTGAGTAGTCGACGACTCAATCGAAGAACTGTGCTTATATAATATTCGAAGCCTCAGAAATTTTAATATATAGTATTTTCATTCTGCATAAAAAACTGGGTCTGAAAAAGTTCTCGTTAATATGATTAGGTTTGCAGCAGAAAATAACTTCCAAGTTGTTGCCTGTATGACTGTTCTTGGGTTTTGTATATTCCTCAGAAATGTATGAATTAATTCATATACATACATACATTTTGGAGTAAAAATCTTGTTAAAATGATTTGGTTTGTAGTAGAAAATAACTCTCGAGTTGTTGCCTTTATGACCGTTTTTGGGTTTTTATATTCCTCAGAATTTTGTGAAGTAATTCATATGCATACATACATTTTGGAGTAAAAACGGAGAAAACTATATTTTAGATTTAAAGAAAAACTATAACAGTGAATTTTTGAAGAGAAACACGAGACTATCGACCGTTAAGATCTTGATAATTGTTTTTGGAAATAGTGAATAGTCACTTGTGGTAGTAAGTGAACATAATAAACATAGATCATATCTCTTTATGTACTTATTACTTCTTCTGAGTAAAGAAATCGCGAAAGAAAGTCTGTTATTTGAAAATGATCTTATACTCTCAATAAAAATCCAATCATATATTTGTACTATTTCAGGAGCTTAAGTTATGAAATAAAAATTACAATATTAATAATATTGACAGTGTTCATCACATTAAGTTGCAATGAGTTTTTTTTTGATTTCCAGAATTAGTCCGGGAATCATGATTCATGTCAAGGTAATCTTTAGTCAAAAGTTAAAAGAAAGGTTAAGGAAACCAAGAGAAGAAGATTATGTTAGAATATTTTTAACTCCCCCTAAACGCAACTTGTTTTCTACATTTTAGGACATACTTAACAATCCTTTTAATTGATAGAAATATAACAATATTTTTGAGATTCAGTTACATAACAAGCAAATGTTTAGCTTGAACAGAATTTCTAATTATTAAATAGCAATACTTATAATCAGTTGATATTTTTAAATTCTTAAAAATATCAAAAGTAGCGTTACTAAAACCACTTTAACTCAATGTCCAATTATCGAAATATCATGACATTTTGATCACCTGAAGGTTGCCATTCGTGTATATCATTTAGGTTAGACCGGTTACTTTTCAACTATTATATATACAGAAATTAGATTAAACAGTGTTTTCATTAATGTCACCTGGAACAATTAGTTATTTGATCTCATGTAACTCAATAAGTTAGGGATTATTCTATAATAGTCAATACATAGCATTTGTTTATAATTTAGTTTTAATTTGTTTTGGTATCTGTTGAATTTAAAACTATTATTAACGTTGGTAATGGGTTTTTTCTAAGGTTAAATGAGTGGTGTGGTGTTATTCAAATTTCGAGTAGGTTGCTACGATTATACGATTCAAATTTATAGCATTCTACTGGTTCTAAAGAGCCGAATCGTAATGCAATTCTTGATTTGGCCGTCATTGACAAACTGAACCATTCATTTATTAAAATTAACCAAAAATACGCTGAATTGTACGATAATTTTGTTGAAACATGTTGAGAATTGCCAATGTCAATTAAAAAAAGGATTCAAGAAACACACAGACAAACAAAGAAAGAATATTTCCGTTACCTTTTATATAATTTCTTAACAATTACTAACAATAGATTTACGATTTTTTTAGACAGTTTTACGTTTTGAAGAAAAGGAAAAACACTGATTATATACGCTTAACAACATTTAACGTATGATTGTGTTTTTTTTAATGACATTTACATTCTAAATTGTTAATTATTATTATTAAACCACCTAGTCCTCCTCATTCAGGAGACTTCATTGCTCTAAACTTGACCTTGACCTTAATTGGGATATTTAAGGCTTGTTGAATACTTCTCCTTCCAAACTATCTTTACATTCTACTTTTAACACAAAAAATTAAGGATTTTCTGAATTACCATATCAATATAATCTAATATATTATATATGAACTATTTCTTCTTACATCACTTAATAACATTATTATTTCCATAAAACAGTGGAGGAATATTAATGAATCTTAGGTAAATTGCTAATCTTAATTTCATTAACAATAGAGATCAATTTTTGTTGGTATAATTATGAAATTATTAGGTGCTAATACGGTAAAATATTTAGATACATTGAACATGCATTGAAAATATATAAAATATATTTTTAAAAGTTTTAACTGTTTATGATAATATATGTATGTAGTGGAAGAGATTTATATCAACATTTCAATACATGTTTTCTTAAACATACATTAATATCATTAAAATAAGCATTAGGTTAGCAATTTTTTATTTCATTTACATTTTCTTACTAAAGTCATTAAATTAAATAACAATTTACTAGTCGTTTAATCAATAATAATACCGGTTATTGATAAGGATTCCTATTTAGAAATAAAACCAAATATCGAACTGATATAATTTCCGAACTATCGTTTAGTTTGTTTTAGTCAGCTTCTTATCTTGTGTTTTTATATGCACATATCGGGAAGCCGTATTGTCTCAACATCGCTATGGTGAAGAAGTAGTTGTTCATGGCTCTGGATAAGTATTTTAATGGTTTGGTTAACGGTGTCCATTTGGTTGGTTTGGCATTACCAGCAGTCTTTAATACTTTATTCTGAAAAGGTCGAACTATATCCAGATTTCTATTGGCACAACCCCACAGCTGGAAGTCATATTCCATAAATATTGATTTATACAACAAAACTTTATTATATGTTGACAAGGTAGAATTTCTTCCGAATAGTAAATATATGCATCTAAATTATCCAATTCTTATATCTTCTTCTTTATTCTTTCCATTGTAACTTTGTGTCCAATATCATTTGCCAATGATATTATTTACAATTTGCAGACCTATCGATATCCGTAATACTATACATTTTATTATAGTTGCCTTTCTCCCTGAAGCCAGACTAATACACCAGGATTATGTTGTTATCCTCTATCACTGGCTTCAGTATTTCAAGTTTAGTTGTATAAAATAATTTGGAAATTACCAGCCATAAGGAGATTGGTCCGTATATTAGAGATATTTAATAACTTTAAAAACTATCTCGTAAACATCTGGCCTAATTTAAAATTAAGCCCCCTATGCCACATATTATTAAAGATTATCCTAGTCAAGGGTGGCTCCACCCTCATTCGATTAGAAAAACATTTAGAGGTGCCCGGTACGTCTTTTCTTTTTTACATCATTTTTTTTGTTCATATATAGTAGTTTTTCGTTGGCAAATTCCTTAATTTCACTGTCTGTTTACCTACCAATGTCTTTGTTTAACTTTCAGTTCGAATATCAATTAGATAGTTTCTAATATACATCTTTTTAACTCTTTGGATCGGTAGTTCTAGTTACCTTGGGACAATATTTAATCTAGATTTATCTCCTGGTGATCTGGTTTGAGGCCATATTCTTCTGAATCTTCTTTTTCCTGTACCAAGAGCTTACATTTTTAACAACCTTTAGTCTGTCACTAGGTTTATCCTATTTCTTGTTTAATATTGTTTAAAAGTTTGTCAATTTTACAATCTAGCTGATGTTTAGTTGATAATTTTATAATTAATGGTTAACTCATTTTGAAGTATAATTTCAATTTTGATAATATTAATACTCAGAGTATTAAGGATGGAAAAATTATCAGAATTCATATCACGACCCACGTCCTAATAATTTATAGATCAAATTTTCTAGTTAAAAATCAATTATAGTTAGGATATGTGAAATATGATACTCAATAATCACCATACGTGACCATTGAACAAAGCTCTGTAAGTTCTTTGAGATAATGTTTATATTGGTTCCTCACTAAACTTACTAACCAAAAATTTAAGTTCTGTAATACCTTACTAAAAAACAACTGGTGTAGCAGAACAGTGGTTTAAAGTTCATGCAAACAATATTTCTAGTTACTAAAAAATTCAACAGCTTAACATGACTAATTCATAATAAATTATAAAAAATTCTTTACATATAAAAAACAATATAATACAATAACCAATGTGAACTATAATGTGAAACAGAACTGCTTGATCATTAAAATTAGTTCTCTGTTAAAGCGTAAGTCCTGATGGTGATTGAAATCGTTTTGCGAAACGTACGTGGACGAAAATAAACGTGACCTAACGCGAAATAAAAGCCGAAATTAAAATTAAAATTAAAAAAACCTCGATCCGTACAACATAATTAGATTTAATGATATCGATGATGAAATAATTATGCAAAACAAGAAAGTAAAAGTACGGTCGTCATTATTCGTACGGTTGTATTTAAGAAAGAAGCGAAAGTAGAGGCGACTTTTTTTCGGCGCGTATTTTCTGAACGATATTGAAAGGGTGGGTGAAATTCCGCGCAACTTACCAACCTTTAAATGCTTTTTATTTATTTCGTTTGCAATAAAAACACAATATCGGATCGATCTAAATCGGTAGTTTTTTCTCTGACATTCGAGCGAATTATAAAAAAGTGTTTAATTATAGTCCGAGCGTATTTTTAATTAACGTTGCAGAATAAAATAGTTATGAAAACAAGTTTTTTTTAAGTTCATAATTTGATTAATTACCTAGGTATTGTACGAGGAATATCTGAGAAATGTTTACTGATATACAATAGAATTAGTTAAATGTCTAATATAATTTGGATAAAATTAAATAATATTTAAGTGTCTTGTGTAATTTATGTGAAATTATGTGTCAGATTTCATCCCGATATACTTCCTTGAGAACGTTCTATGAATAATTAGGCTCAAGATATCATATCGTATCAAGCAAGAGGTTGTCTGATATTTTTTTATATATATTATATTTATATATTTTTTTAAAGGCGTTAAAACTGTGGATGTTTTCTGGATAGCTCATATATTCAACATAGCTTTTAATTTGTTAAGAATTGATGCCTTATTGATGATTAGGTATCTTATAGATATTTAACAAGATTAAACATAGTACCTTCAATGTTTGTGGGAGTTGGGTATAGACGGTTTTTAATTCTTGACGGTACGTATGGCCCGGTGTGTGAAATAATCTTGAGGCATTACATTTTTTATAGTTTTTGGTTTAAAATAATTTTCTATTGTGAGAATGGCACTGATTTTTTCTATCCTTGAGTTGTCAGGTAAGGTTGTAGGGTTTCCTTTATTACCCGGTAGTTGGGGATACCCTCATCCTCTTTAAGACTACTACTACTAGTTTCTCTTCTTTACAGGTTGGAAACAGGAGGTTTCGTTCACTAGTTTCATACACTTGTTATATATTGCAGTTTTTACTTAGCTAATCATATCTTCTATTAATATTTTCGAAGGTAATTTACAATGTTGTATCTTTTCGTTGATAGTTCATCGTCGCTAAGAGCTGAAATTTTTAAGATTATTAATAACAGATGGAGGAAATATCGTCTTTTAACTTTCCACAACAGGGAACCAGTTTAAAAGTTTTGTTTAACTGTTTAACGCTGACTAGTGTGTTCTACATGTCTGAGAGTTCCGTGTTAAATGATGGACTACAGAAGGAGATTTAAGAGAGAGATTATTATTAATGAGATTGTTATTAAATTATGTTTATTAGAATATTTAATATAACATATATATTTTTTAATATATCAATTTTGTGAAATTTATATTATTATATAAAGAATTTTAAGATTCAACATTATTGAAAACCAATCAAGGATCGATGTTTTTAGACAAATCTAACGTTGATCAAGTCATGGTCTAGTGTATTTTTAGTTTTTTTTATATTTGGTATTGTGTTTTCGATTCGATAGATACTAGCACCATCATTTTAAATCGAACGGCCTAGAAATCATCAAAAAGGGAGTTAACTGCGAGTTTTAGGTTGCAGAATGAATTCTTTTGTGAATGACTGTGAAATAATAAAATTAGAATTTTACTGCAAACTCTTCACCAGCTGCTCTCAAAATTTACTTCCGAAATGCAATTTTGATCGTCTTAACGAAGTGGAACTTCCTGCGGATTAACTGATTCAGCTTAATTACTTCAACCCTGGATTATTATTTCTTTTCCTGTCTTACTGACCCCAAGTACTTGAACTCCTGCGCTTGTATACAACTAATTAAACTACCGTACATTGTCTGAAAGAGTTTAATAATATTTAGGGGAATATGTTAATTATGGGCCAGTATATACAATCGAAGGCAGAACGAAGATCAATAGAAACAAAAATTGCTCCGTTGGACCTTTTTCAATATCAAGAAAATTATTGCCTTTTTCCTTGCTGACGGAACTCTCCTCAGTGCCAAATTTTCGCAATAAGAACATGAAGCCGTGGAAACAATGCCATTTTCATTGGATAAAGAGATAATAGCATTCATAAAAACGTATTCTGACAGTGGTTAACGGTCAATATGTACTTGCGTTTAGGAATTTATTAATGAATAATGAATATTCAAAATGTTTTTTAAATTATAAAAATTGTTTGTTAACAATGATGTCTTTGTGACCATTGGGCATTGTGTATAATGTTACTCGTATAAAAACCACCATAGTTTAACCTCATAAAATTATGGCGAGACGTCTACAAATACAAAATAGCCACCACTAGTTCTAAAATTCTTGACTATTACCACCTACTTAGGTATAATCGGAGCTGATATTCTCCAAATACATTAAGACAATGACCCCAAAATGAAATAACTGGTTGAGTGAAAGACTTTCTTAGTTGAAAGACCTTTCCTTGTAATTTATTATTAGAACATTTAACAGATGTAACATATAGGTTGGTAGAAATATTTTGTTTAAAGTAATAATTTTGCTTAAATCATATTTTAATTTTATATGTATTTTAACACAGTTATTAAAAAAGGTTGTTTTAAACTGTTTTAGGTTGCAATATGTTATTTTATTTGTTTTTGATATAAATTACAAACTGATATTCAGTATTGAATAGTAAATATTATGATAACTATAAATATTTCTTCTATATTACTGAACCATCTAAGTTAATTTATTATTATTTTTAATTATTATTTTTATAAAATTTCAATATCTATTATGTCTATATTATTATTATGACATAATAAATAATACACTTAATATATAATATTAAGTTATATGGAATAATATTAATAAATAATATTGAAACAATAAAATTTACTGCGGTAGGCAAGCTAAATATTTCTTAAATCATTTACCATATACAATAAAATTAATTAATATTTTATTTCTAAAACGGAAATGGCAATCCTTATACAGACTTTTTACACATATTTGTATCATATTTCTCTTAATTAAATATAACTACATGAAATATTTTTCTGGCTTTTTATGGATAACATTATGTATTTCTTAAGATGGTCTTTGCTGAGCAGTATGGAGGGGTGTTTATTTACTTTAGATTATTTAAGTTTATTTTTGACATAATTTTTGTTTACTCTTACCTAAATGTTGTCAAAACAAAATTAATAAATTAATTTAAATGTAATTAAAAATCAAATCATTTTCATTATTCATTTAGTAAATGATTTAATGATTCTAGGTAGATTTTCTTATTATTCCCAATCATTAAGATGATATACAAATATAATATATGATAAATATCATAAATATATTTAAATTATGTAGGATATATGTGTTAAAAGAACGGATAATTGTTCGCATAAGAAGTTTTATAATCTAAGGAGGAAATATGTATTTGACACTTTTAGAATATGATCATTGCTAAGATTTGTCACAGACTAAACTCTATTATATATTATCTTCGTTCACCATAAGCGATTTCGATAATATCTGAGATCTAATTCAATTTGTTAACAGCCCATACAGACTGAAACTATGGCTATAGTTAAATTGGTGCAGGGGATACCAATTTCTTTCATTTTATATATTATACTTTTTTTGTCGACTTCAATCCCAAAACCTAATGAACCATATTTTTAAGGGTTTAAGATAATCTGTATATGATTTTTAAATATATTATAAGCTTATTATTTAATCACCCATCGTTAATAAAATGAATTGAATGGCAGAATTAACTACCTCCTATATTATTTTAAATAAATTATATTATATAGTAATAAAAATTATAAATTAAATATTATAATAATTAAAATATTTTCAGAAGCTTTTTGAACGAACCTCGTATATTATTTTTGCAACAACCGACATCTATGTTTGCATGTTTTAAGGGATTCGTATTTATTCATACAAGCAATCTATGAAAGAGAGAGTGTTCCATATCCCACACGATTAAAAACATGAAGTGGGCTATCGAACAACTAATCATCTCCAAATCAACTGGACTAGCGGTGAAAGTTCTTGACCTTCGCGCGAATGGTATTGCTCTAGGCTATTTTTTTACATCCTAGTTACATTTGCCGTAACCCAAAAAGCGTTTCCGAAACATTGTTTTTACATGAAGCACGTTGTGGGTATATTAGTATAAATGATTGTATTGTATATACTTATTTAATTTACTTTGTTCTTTATATACATAACAACATATATTTAAAACATTGTTGTTTTGTGATATTGATATACTAGGATTGTGAATTAATTTTAATTATAATAATTATCATATTTATGGTACTTTCATATATATATATATATATATATATATATATATATATATATATATATATATATATATTGTTTTAGATTTATATACTTTTTGTTACGTGTTAAAATTAATTTGTACTCTTTAACTTTTTAAAATGGACCCTGGATGTAATACGTTATTTTCTTACTGAATTTAATAATTCAGGCATTTTAAACGTCTGTAAGTGATTATGTTCTCTCATAGCAAACACGTCTACAGTGCTTTGCAGGTTTTAAACGTGGTTGAACAATATAATGAATATCTCATATAGTAGATAAGATATACATAAAAGGATACATTACAATCTCATTAAGAATTACAATACAGGGTTATTGAGAGGTTTTTTTTTGGTAACTGGTTGGTTCTGTAATTACAAAAATGGTTAAGAGGTAACATCTATCATCGTTATCAATCCATAGCCAGTTCTTGAGGGAATTTTTACTTCTCAATTAGTATGTTAATGATGCTGCTGCAGCACTTCGAACAATCGACTTCGACTAAATCTCGCTATAGTTGGTAATAGGCCATAGCTGTCCTGGCCTGGGACAATGTTAGTCTGTTATTTTTCAGATTGCTTTCAGATGATAGATACAACCGATATACTTTTCGGAACTGTTTGCTGTATCTACTATTCAAAAGGCCGATTTTGCCATAGAGGTCTGTGAGAAATTCGTTAACTTTTTCTTAGGCAGCTTATTTGAAAGACCTCAAGATTACAGAATTAAGACTGTAACAGTATCCAAGTCTCAGAAACATGCAGAAGGAATGGCAATATTATATTGAAAACAGACGAATGTTGGTCTTCATCGTAATATTTCTTTTCCTACTTACGCACGAATTCAAGCATTCTCGGAAACAGATGTCAGACATTTCTCCCATATGATCTTCTGTGATGTTTTAACAACAAACTATAACAGTTGGCGCTCTTGCATTCTAAATTGGGTTAAAAACAAATTTATATCGATTCATAGAACACATATTAATTCTTTTCAGAGATTAGTCTCTTTTACAAATGATCAGAAAAACTAGTAACTTGTGATGGAAATCTAGCTTCAAATAATCTATTTTTTATTAAAAAAGCAACGCTTTAATTGAAACACTTAATATTTTCCATTACTAAGTGTAGGTAATAAGTTATTAGGTGTTTGAGTGTATTCTGATTATTTTTTCACTTTAAAAAGGAATTCGTGAAGAAAATTGGTAGAATATATGCAAAAGGTGCTTATTTTAATTTAGGATTAGGGCTGGTTTGGGATTGCAGTATAAAATATAAATTTGTGTATAGTAATTGTTTTTTATATAAATACATTTTAAATTTTCAAAAAATTCTGATTAGCTAATGATCATAAAATACTCTGCAGCGTTGTTCGTTTCTTAAGGCATAAGCTCTTCTTATGCCTAGATTATAATTGTTCGCCTCTTTTCATATTCTTACTTAAGCAGTGTTTTTCATTCTCTATTTCTTGCGTTAAATAACATAATATAACAGCTTATTTATCAGCACGCAACTGATACAAAACTAACGCTCTTTTTTCATTTGATAGCAATGCGTAATACAGTTTTCTATTTTACCACATTTATATTAACAAAAATATTTACCATAATGTTCTATACATTTTTCTCATTTTTATAAAAATCTGACAATACAGTGTCGACTTGGTTCTTTAACATTCCAAACAAGACATTATCTGGTAAGTACGCTGGATGTGGTAGAACTTGGCATTCGAACAGCAACAGTGTATCCTTCACAACTTGTACAACTTGTGACTCAGTGTTATCATGATTTGCGTTTGCTAGTTGCTATATACGCACAACACGTCCAATTTTGTCCAATTAACGCAGATAAACATCTGCAGTAATAGTTTCGTTCGGTTTTAGTAGGTAGTAATACTCGTAAACCACTTCCCCTTCAGTGTCGATGTGGATAACTCTCCTAGGGCAACACATGATTTTTGCGCCCATCCACTTTTATTACCAGATACAATGCTCTTCGTCGGATTTCGTCTCTAACAACAGGGAAGAAAGCTAAACATTTACTTCACGTGAGAAGTACACCCGCGCCCTCTATAACGGCGAGAGAAAATCATTTCTTATGCGTATTTATACTTGTAACTAGGGACTATTTATTATAACACTACAACAAAGTGTCTACCGCTGTCATTAACGTTGCTACCTCTAACCTTAAAAATAATCTTCAATGTTGTTTTGAGTATTGTTAATAACCTACTTTCCACCGGCTATGAAAAAAAAATCGTATACACCACACGGGCCAAAAGTTGAAATCTAGGCTTCGCCTCGGGAATCATGATGAGCCGAAAATTCAATTTTCGGCCCTTGTGGTATAACATACTATTAACAAAAGAAATCGAACTGGCTTCACATAATAAATAAGAAACTCACAAAATGTAAAAAATCGTCAGACTTAGATTTTTAACACAAAAAAAAGATTTTAAAATAAAATATGTACCTACGTAAGTCTTACAATGAGTAGATCAAGTAAAGGCGTAGCCCGTATGAGGAAAATTAGTAATAAAGAACTAATGATTGAAAATAAGGAACGCTTCAAGCTCCGGGATCCGCTACCTAATTTAGGTGGTTTGACAAATGTACTAACCAAACTAGAACAGAAAGTAGTTGCCTCCGTCGGGAATCAAACCCGCAATTTCCGCGGGTTAGCTGAAAGCTCTAACCATTACACCATAGAAGCAGTGGCGTTCAATATCTTCACGCCGTCTCATATATGGTTAGAGCTTATAAAGTAAATTAAATGGCTTTTAAACTGAACTACTTCAAATTTTCCATCGTATCAGTTCAGCAATAACATTATACACAAATATCTGATCATATTAGATAAATAAATGTGTTAAAACATTATATATGCCTTTAAAATTTGAGGGTTTCCATCGATTTCTCCGGATTTCGCCATCAGATCCTGACATGGTACCAAAGGGACCACGCCGGAAATGTACTCTTTTGAAAATAAAAACCTAAACACTCTTCAAAAAAATATATAGCCGAATATAGATCCTCCAACTTTTTTAAAGTCGGTTAATGACTGTCTAATTATATATCAGTACCGATTACAAAGCTAAATAATGGCTAGAATGAGGTTTATATTGTGTAGTGCTACTTAAACAGAATAATTAAATGCTTTATGAAAGTCTACGAAAATGCAGATACGAAACTTACAAAGTGACTTTATTAACTTTTTTTCGATTTTCCCTTGTTCTTATCGATAATATATTGTTGTTGAATTACAGTTAATTTTTATAAAGAATTCAAATGTTAATATGAATCACAGGAAAAGTATTGCCTAGCAATAAACAATATGTAAATAAATAATTATACGATCTGTACAATGAGATCTTGAACTGATAAGGAATAAATAGCAAAATTAATAAAAAAAATTTTTATATGGTCTAGTTTTTGATACACAACAATTTTGAACTAATAAATATATTGGCATCTAAAAACTGCAAATATAAAAAGCATTGATTGGATCGTTCCTTTCATTATCGTAATGCTCTTTGACATATTATGTCATAGTCTTAACTATTAAAAATTCCCGATAACCTTTGCATTCGTTTGTCCTTTCTGTGCTAGCCTAAATCCCATCTACTGCTATGTGTATAGAATAGTTATGCAGCCGGTTATTAATATCATACATTTCAAGACATTTAAGATATACATTTAATTAAAATATTCCATATGATTTATGTATTGTTATTTGCTATATATATATGCACCTTATGGGTTTTCCAACGGAAAATATGAAGCTAGACATTCTACAATAAAAAAAGCATTGAATGAATGTAGCTTTTGACATTCAGGAACTGAAGATATATATAAAGGATAGATCTGAATCATATTACCGGTGAGTCATCATTATGAATTGTTTTTATTATCGAAATGTTAGATGTTTTGATATTCTGTTATACACATATTATCATATTTTTAAAATAATTTTTAAATTATACATATAGCACTTTTCCGGGTCTTAATCCGCATATAGCTATTTAAAAAATCTGAGGAAACCTAACTTGAAAATAGTCGATGCTCTTCTGTTAAAATATCGTTAAGACAACTGTTACTCTATGGTTTCTGATATATAATATCAGTATCGGTTATAAGCGAATGAAAACCGGGAAAATAATATACAGTGTTACGGGAATAACATTTCAAATGTCTTTGTCTTTATGCAAGCCTCTCTTTTTTTCATTTTTTTTCATTTTATTTCATTTCATCAGCTTACAATATTCTCATGTTATGAAGTAATTTCAACCGCTTTACACTAAATTATTATTTTTGTTCAATGTTTCATTATTAGTTTCAATATACAGTGTTTTGCTATTTACTATTTCTAAACTTTTGAAGCCAATCGTGAATACTTATTCTTGTTAAATGAAGATTGTTTTTTGCTTTTGAGAAACATCGAATGGTCTAATCTGTAGATTTATTCAAATTAATGAATTAAAATAAAATTTCCTGATAAATTCGACGACGGAAAGATTATTATGAAACGCGTAGGATTTAGAATAGAAACATTTGTTTACAAACAAAAAGACGATCGTAAAAGCTGAAACATGTGCGGTTTGCTCATGCGCATTCATTTGAAGGCAGCTTGACTTCTTCCACAGTCGCCAGAAAATAAGAGTATAAGGTGGTAAGGTTTATACATTCTTCCGATTTTGTAGCACTAATGTTATAAATTGAATTAATAATCTGAAAACAGGATTTGTTTAAAGATTATAGTAAAGGTAAGAATGAAAAATGGTCATAGTTGTATACCTACCTATACTTACTATAAACTACCTATAAATTATATACATATAAATTTTAGATTTTGCAGATATTTTAGAAGATTTCCAAAAAGCAGATGTTTAATAATTAAAATGTCATGCATTTTTAACATTTTAAGAAGAATTTAATTATAAGATGTAGTTAGCAGAAAAAGTGAAGTAAATTGATAAAAAAAGTTTGAATCTTTTTGATCTATTATTACTTTCAGTTTATATATTTCTCCAGGGCAGATAAATAATAAAAAAAATCAAATTATATATCGTATAAGATATTTTATTGCAATAAAAAGAACAATAAACAAAAATTTAATCTAAGTAAACATAATTAAAGAAATACAAATAGAATATTAAATCAAAAATTAGAATAAATACAATTTATCTTGATATACTATTTATATCTAACACATTATTTATAAAGGGAGGAAATTAAAACCAAATACTGATAGATTAAAAGTGAGAAAAACAATGAGGTTATATATTGGGCTTTTGGTAAAATATATTTACCTTTCTACATTTGGTTGTTGGATGGTATTGGTGTGTTTTACATTTTTTTTTGGGTTAATTTTTGCTGATATCTCTGAAGCATCACCTCAGTGTTCTTAAGTATTTCGTTTTGAGAATCTTAATCTATTTGTTTCAAAATGTTATGTATATTGAATATTCCATTACCAAGGTCATTGTCCTCATGTTCTTCTTCCGCTATTTCCAGTGTATATGTTTCTTGTAAGATTCTTTTAATGTTTTGCTTATTTTGCGATTTACTCACCCCATTTTCTCTTCGAGCAATTGCTACACCATCTCCAAATATTTAGTGTCCGTTCTCCTCTTGTGATTATATGCTAAATGCACATGCTTACACAGAGTATTCTTCATCGTATAATCTAGAAACCTATAGACTACAATATAATGTTTTATAACTACTCTCACAAATTAGATTTATATTTACGTTGCATGTTTTATTTTGATACTTTTTTACTTTTTACTTAAAATCTGACCGAATTATGTAACATACACTTATATTCGCATTGCTTGTTGCTAATTTTCTCTATTAAATAACAGATAATTATATTACCTCAGCAAACTTTTGTAAACATAAAATTAACCTGAAATATGTCTCCTAACCTGTAAGAAAGTGTGAAATTTGTCAAGCTAGCTTCGACCGAATGAGCACGAGCAGCCCGCAGGCCTTTCGGCTATTGCTGTCTTCTGAAAAATACAACATGACTTTAACTGAAAGAAGTGGCTATCTGTTGGAACGACTGGAAATAAATTGCTACCGAATCAATCTGCCGTGTTAATGAAAACAAGTACAAATGACGTCAATAAGTATATCAATTAGATATATAACATTTTCTTTAAGTTATTTAATACGAATAAAAGTACCGGAAGCTTGTATGAATTGTATGTATTAAGCATGTAATTCTACATTGGCGCATTAGTTTTGGGGTTCGGGAAACGTATCTATTTTTTAGCAAATAACGTAACAAATAAAACCTGACAGTGAGACAAAGATAGACGTTTGGTATTTGGTTATAGTTACCAAACTATCCGTAAATATGTAAAAAATTTGTTGCTAATTCGTAACCGTAAAAGTTAAATAAGGTTTGATAACCAAGGCAGGGCAGAATAATGGTCTTCCTACTGCAGCAATAGTCGCGAGTTTGAATTCCGCCTATGATTGTGAAAATATCTCGAGGCATGAAAGCCGACAAGGTAAAAGTCCTCCAGTTACTAGTTCAGTTACCAGGCTAGGATTGATATTTGTTAAAACGGAGGAGTAGGGTCTGTCCAGATAAACCCTGTTTAGTAAAAAGGAGACATTAAAACACAACCAAAAATAACATGCGGGCTTCCTTGGCCCAGTGGTCAAGGCGACAGAAGGGTCCTCCTACTGTCACGATAGTCGCGGGTTCGAATTATGTTGGGGCATGGATGTACTTTCTGTTTGTGACTGTAACTGTAAATGTCTGTATAGATAACAGTGGAAAGTCCGACGAGGAATAACAATCCCAGTCACGCTAGTTACTAGGTTGGGTAAGACCGCACTTCTTCTGGGATAGTCTCTAAGTTGGTCACTGACCAATTGGTAGGTCTAATGCCGAGGACCGTGGTTCGGAGCCCACGTTAAACTGTAAGTCAAGGATACTTTAAAATATTTTAAAAAATAACATTAAAAATATAATAAAAGTCTGCATGTATGATATAGAGAGATAAAAACCGCCTAGTTTCATATCAACCGCGGTTCGTATATTGGTTCTTTCTATCCGGATGTTTTTGCTGCGACTTTTTTTATGGGATAACAATTACATTCAAGGCCATTAAAAATGGACCTTTTAAATAGACAGTTACAACCATATTGTTTTATGCACATTAAATTGAAGCAAATTGATTACCGATTGTGCTTACTCATTACGGCAATGTGTCGATCTATATTTTACATTACGATTTAGAGTTTTTATTCGAAAGGTTATTTTGTGCGGTGTGAATGCGCTACGTGACTCGGCAATCTCCCGAGTAAAAGCCACATTGATTTCCAGCCAACGTTTGTCATACTCAATGCCGTATATCTGTGGGAATCAATGTTATTTGGAAATACTCGAGCATTTAAAAGTGATATACTAGATGGCGCCAATATACATTACTGTATAACGAATGTTTTACTGTTTATTTGTTTGGTTACACACTAATGTTGGACTTTTTAAGAGAACAGTTGTTTATTTATTATTAATTTCAAATGTTTGATGGGAAGATGGACGGGATATGTATTAAGTTTATAATGTTCTGGATATAGGAAAAAAGGAATATATTTTTAAAGGGAATTCAACTTGAAACCATGAAGGAAAATGCGCTATACACAACCAGTCTGGAAGTCCCGTCCTTGAGTCCACAGGTTGAACTTAGTCATGGAGAACTCTTTTCTGCTCAAACTCCCTTGAATATTTTTTTAATCACTGCTGATATTTAATCGGGCTGAGAATAGCACTCACAACTAGATAACCTTTAGAGAGTATGGGAGAGCGGCAGGAACTAGAGGTTTATGTATTTTAAGTATGTGGTTACTTTGAGAATACATTTACTTTTCAAGTGTTTGGAGGTTGTGATATCGTCAAAGATTGTGAATTAATGTAAACCCTATCGGACATCGCTCTTTCAGTGCATTTATAATGAAAGATTAAGGAACATGCGCGATGTGAATTAGCTTCGAAGGAAAATTATTTCATTTCATATTAGACGCAAGCCATGGATGTTTTTAAACATTCTGCCTGTAATTTATCTGATGAATATCGACTTTAGGCTCTTATTTATTCACTGGATACATATTGTTAAATCCGTATACCTACAACTGACTAAAACGTTCGAGGATATTTTATCTTTATTCTGGTTCTAAAATTACTCATAATATAATATGATTATATGCTTTATGTAAGCACTTGTTAATTTGCAGTAGATAACAGGTCAACTAAAAAGTTCCCGGCATGGCAAATAGATGGCGCTACTAGAAGTATATCCATATGTTTTTTTAGTTAGTTTTAACCCTCAAAAGATGCGTGTATAAATTTAACAGCTGTCGGACCATTTCGCGTGTTGATAAAATAGTGATCTTTGAAGGGAAAAAATATAGTTGAAGCAAAAACTTGGCTTGATGTCGAGTCTCCGGATACTGCCCCAGGAAAATCAACCAAAATCAAGGATTGGTATGTTAAGTTTAGACGAGGTGAAATGAATACTGAAGTAGGTGAACGTAGTGGATACGTAACGTCCACAAACTGATTTTACATGACCGTAAATTGAAAGAGAATGAAATAGCAGACACTCTATAATTGTCAACTGAACGTGTGCATCGTAATATTCACAAATATTTGGGTATGAGAGAGCTCTGTGCAAAGTAGGTGCTGGACGAGCTCACTTTTGACCAAAAACAACGACGATTTGATGATTCCAATGTTTGAGGATGATCAAATCAAAGATCCATGAATTGGGCTTCGAATTGCTTCCTCAACTACCGTACTCTCCAGATATGGCCCCCAGCGACTATTTCTTGTTCTCAGATCTCAAAAGAATGCTCGCTGTAAAGAAAAAAGTATGAAGAGGTTATCGCCTTAAACTAAGTCCTATTTTAAAGCAAAGGACAAATAGTACTACAAAAATGGTATCGAAAAGTTGGAGGGTCGCTATAATCAGTGTATCACCCTTGAAAGGAATTATGTTGAATAAAAAAAAACTAATTTTGCCATAAAAATGTGTTTTACTATGGTAGGCCCGGGACTCTGTTATAATTGCTCTGTTATATTGCTTTGTAAATTTTAGACCTATTATGTTCTTAAAAGTCTGCAAAACTAGCTTTGTAACTATTGGCAACAAAGGGCCTAAATTTATATAAAATGTTTGAAAACTATGCATTAAAAAGTGTTGTGAAAATTAACTATGTAAAAATCTCCGAGATCAAAATTTGCAATATTTTCTACGTAAGATTGCACAACACAAAGATAAGCGAAAGGAGGATATACAATATATTTTCTTTTCTTTCTCAAAAGTAATGAGAAAAAGCGATGAATGAGATACGGTGAAAGATTCAAAACAAATACAAATTCGAATTAAAATGTTTTGTAGCATCACACGTTCTAAGTGTATTGCTTTGCCAGTTTGAAGGTAATTAATAGAGAAATTTTCTTTTGCACACCGAAAACCGGATTGCCGATTTCCAAAATAATAACTGAAAAAAATTAAAGATTTACAAATGTTTTTTACATAAAAATTTAAACCCAGGGTAAGAGAACATTTTATAAAATCATATTTCCAACTGCACTCTTATGAGATAACTGACAGTTATTTTTAAAGTCGTTATGGTTTTTTTTTCAATTAATGGTAGTATTGCAAGAATTAAATACTACAATAACAATTCATTCAATAAGTCGCGAGTTTAATATATAAATAATGTCAAGAAAAATCCAACGAAGTAGAACATGTGTCAGACTTTTATGAAAATGCTTTGTTTAGTTTAAAATTTATGATAATTTTAGTGGAACACTTTTTTTTTATTTTTAACATTATCTTTAAACAATGGACTGTGTTATAAGTCGGAAACGATGGTCAGATTCAATGGCTGAATTGGCCGCTTGCGTGGTCAGTCACTGTAATGCCCAGATCTGCTCTCTACTGACTATTTGGAAGTTTTTTCTAGAGAAATAGGTTTGAATCAAGCGAAAAGGTGATTGGAGGCTGAGGTTTATTTCAAATGTCAAGAAATATCAATCTAGGAATTAAATACAAAAACATTTCTAAGGTATAAGGAGGTGTTTTACTTAAAATATATTGTTTTACTAGATATTTGGGTATTTGTTCAGTGGTACGTGCCTCGTCCCACTTCCTAAATAATTCTCTTATTTTTCGTAATACTATAAACTCCTTCAATCAGTTATTTACACAAAAAATAAGAAAGCTTAAACAGCAAAGCGACTAAAGTTAGAAAATTACAGAATATTCCAAATAGAAAATAGATTTAATATTAAAATACATTTGATATACATTTTCACAGCACAACAGGAAAATAGTTAAATGATTAATAATGAGTTGCAACAGAGCGACGCTGCTAAAATAAAATAGACTAGGCTCACTTAAACAACAATTATGTGTTATTAATATTACTTACTATCCTGTTAATATACTTGCATATCAAAGTACGGTAATATATTTTCATCACTATAATGGAGACCTGAGAAGTAAATATGCAAAATCAACTTAAAGCTTTAAATCAGATAAATAACCCATTTATTTAGTAATTATGTTTATCTGCAATTTATAATCTTAAGATTTACATAACTTACCTTCATAAAATAATATTATATAGATTACCACCAAACTCGTTGAAAGTGTGATATAGGCCTTTTAATGACTTGTCACATATTTGTTAGAAGAATAATGTACGTATATAAAAATGAGTTGATATTCGTTGGTATCGCTAAAACTCGAGAACGGCTGGACTGATATAATTTGGTTTTACACTAGTTATGGAATGATTATGGAAGTCAAGGGAAGGTTTATATGATGAGAAAATATTGAATAATTGTGAGGGATATCGTAAAACAGGAAGGTTTCTTTTCTATAGAAAGTGCTACTACTATTATTTAATCACAACTTTAGTGCGCGAGAACTCTCTTTACATTTATGGGGAATACTGAAAAATCATTGTCTATTTTTCTAATAGATGTCGGCTAGGCTTAATTATGCAATGTTATGATTTGATATTTTATTCAACGTCACAGATTTATACCTCTTTGAAATTGTCAAGTTTCGTTCCTGAAAACGTTTACACATTATTTTCGTATTTAGTCAAAAGAAAAAGGTTGTTGAAAATCATCGTTTGCTGGAAAAAACTTACATGAGCATGCTCTAACCTTAAAAACATGAGAGGCGTGGCTTCAAAAATTTAAGAGTGGTGATTTCGATGTGTAAGTCAAAGGACGTTAAACTAAAAAATAATTGGCAGAAGAATCAAATATGGCCCAAGAAAGGATTAGCAACTGATTAGGAGCGACTGATTACGGTAAAATCCAGAAGATGGAAAGATGGTTGCCACATGAATTGAGTAATAGATAAATGGAAAATCGAAAACTTCTCTGTGAAAAGCCGCTTCAAAAGTATGCTCAGAAATGATTTCTACACCGAATAGTGACGGGTGAAAAAGTGGATTTATTTTGAAAAACCTAAGTGCAAAAAAATCATAGTTCCATCCGGCGAAGAAGGCCGATCGACTCCAAGTCGATGGGACCCAGATTGGCGTAGTTTATTACGAACTGTTGAAGCCTGGTGAAACAGTTAATAGTGTTCGCTACCGACAACAAATGATAAATTTTAAATACGCATTGATGGAAAACTTCTATGGTGGGTCCGAATGCACAGTAAAGTGATTTTATAGCACGATAGCGAAGCGCCTCATAAAGCAAAATCGGTCAAGGAAGCATTGTAAGCACTTGAATAAGACATAGTATCGCGCCTACCGTATTCTCCAGACCTTCCCCATTCCACTATCAACTTTCGCATCAAAGAGACACGCACTTGTAGAGCAGTACATTGCTAATTTCGAAAATGGCTTTATGAATGGTTTTGCTCAAAGGGCAAATAGTTTTTTTTAATACCATCCATATATTGCCTGAAAGATGAACAATATGTATGCAATTAAATGGCCAAAACTTTGAATAAATGCATTTTTCCATTTTTATGAAAATTATATAGATTTTTTCGAGAAAAACAGTAATGGCTTCCGGTTCATCTGGCATTATTAACAATGCCAAAATAGAGTCATCCAGTCTCAAGTCGACAAAGTTAGTCAAATGTGCGTCGAAGTATCTGACGTGCTAGATGCACCGATGACCAGGGAGTGACAGAAAATAGTAATAGTCGTATTAATGTGTGATAATTGCGTTCGAAAGTGAGTGGAAATAAAGTGGATAGGTTTATAATACAACGAGTTCATACAGATCAAATAGAATAACAGCGTGTAGGACACAATGAAATTGAGCTATTTCGCAGATGCAGTACTCTTATGATCCAATAACGAACTGCATTCCACTCCAATTAAGAAAAATATTATGATGCCAACATGTCAGTTAAAATAGGCATAAAAATACAGCGATGAATCTATTTTTCACAATTTTTCCACCACCATATCTATGACTCTCGTTCGTTTCTGGAATGGGAAATGATTCTAAACACTGTTTGGCAAACATTGAAAAATACACTAGTTGTTCCCATATGACACCGTTTGGCGCAACGCACGTTGTAGAAGACAATGTTACGTCCAATTTCAAGGTACTATACTGTAAAAGTCTTGTTGGAATATTGAAATTTATATCAGAAATAAGTTCGGAAATAATAGGCAAATAGTATTAAGCAATTGCAAATATATCAACATATTTATTATCTACTGAAAGCACCATTGTCTCTGCCAAATGCAGATCATCCGTTCTTAATCAATCAATTCTTAATCTCATTTACAAAACTAATTCAAGGTCAATCCGGATGCAAAATTTGATAGGCTTTATGCTCACAATCCAACAGCGAACAACAAATCATAATTAGAATATCGAATTTGTCAAAATGTTTAAAATAACATTGGATATGATGTGATGTGACAGCCATAATAACGTAGACGTAAAATTAGGAAATAGGCAGATATTGGTGATACGAAGCTCACCGAGTCATCGAGTGCTGAAATAATAATCCGTCCAGACTTTTTGTTTGGCAGAAGAAACTCAACAGCTCCGCTATTTTTCTTTATTGATTGCAGATTGCTATATTAATGATATTTTTAAATTACCTTTATATAAACTGTAGAATTTCATTGTGATAACAGTGAATAATTATCAGTATTTTTGATTGACAGTCGTTTATTGAATTTTTAATAGAATAAACGGATATTGACTTGTTGCAACCTTCTAGCAGTCTTAGATAGTGCCAGTTCAACCTCAGTGCATCCGGTGGATAACAGTATGCTAGGTATATTTCGTTAAAATTCCCATTTTGGATTTTGATTATGCCGGATACCAAGAAAAAACCCATTCCACCAGATGCGGTGACTAATCGCAGAAATTTACATAATATATTCATGTTGTTTATATAAAAATGAAACGATACTAACCGAAAACTCTGCTCTTCTTTGCCCGAGTCTTGTTGTAGACAGGTTCAAACTCCTCTGACTCGCGACTGAATACCCAACTAAATGTCAATGACTCGTTTATAGGGTTTCTGCATATATATGAATTTTGTTGTGTGTCTTCTTTGTCGGTTTTAAGTAACAAAGAAATTTCGTACTACATTATTCCTGCCGCAACGTATCTATTAGAACATTCTGTGATGGTAAGGCACATGCCAACAATATTAATATGCCAATTTATATTGCATGTAAATAGCAACAGGCTATGGTTGGTATTTTTTACATTTTTAACTAGTTAAATTTCTTTCATTTCATCAATATTCATCGACCATTCTGCCTATTATTTATAAGAAATTCACGTTGTAAAAGTATTGTAAGTTTAATATATGCATGTACATTACTTGTTTTATAGATATTTTTACATAAACTTTCGTGGCTTGAACAATATATTATGGTTTAAATCCATATCTATTGATTACTGTTGTGCTATATGAACAAAACGCGCACATATTTAATATTTAAGATTTCTTCTTATATCAAATAAAATGTTTATGTGGTTGTATTGTAAAAAAATTTGATTTTGTAAATATTATTGCTAATTTAACTGGCGTAGTAATCAGGGTGACACGACGTCCTAGTGCTGTTGTCGTTTTGTGTCCTGTTCATCGTAATTGTATGTTTGTGATTATCCTCAAGACAAAAGTACAAAATCTGGGTCAGTAACCAGGCTGGGTAAGGCTGGATGTCTACTAGGATGATGATGCCCACGTTAAACTGTAGGTCCAGTTCAGATAGGCCCTGGTTGGTAAAAGGAGCCTTTAAAATATAACAAAGAACAATAAGTATTATTTGAGTATCATACGGTGTTTTTGCGGAGGTTTTTGTCTCAAAATGCCGGAGTTTTCAGTCGATAATTTAATTTTTTTCATCACAATAAATTTTAGTTTTTAATCACGTATCCTCTCTGAATAGTAATTCCCGAATTCGAATCCGACAACTATTTTGAATACTAGAGGACGTTGTCATAAACCTGTTACAATAAAATGAAGCTTTTAGTATTATGTAATCAAAATGCTATATTATCTAGTAAACAATTATTACATATATGTAAAATAAAAATATCTGACAAAAAACTATAAATTCTCATAACTGTTAATACTAATATAAAGGGTTCTTCATCTAGATCGTTTTTCTTAGGAAGCTATTTAATATTTATTGATAACAAAACTTGTTAATAATTCGGATATGTAATACAACACATAAATTCGAAGGATTATATAATTTCTTTTTTTACTTCTTTATGGAAACCCTAGCTTTATTTTACCAGTGACAAGCAAATGTTCTGAGCTTTGGGTCAAATTTAATTTTTATGAATGTCAACTTACGAAAAATTCAATTTAAATAGTAATTTTCTTTCTTAAAAATCAGTACTGCACAAATATTGCTCTCATTTTTTCTTTCGACCATGTTTTAAATTGTCTTTCTCCCGCTGTTAAAGTAGGACATTACCAAACAATATTAGAAATTGTAAATTCCTGCCTTATATATTTCCACACATACAAATTTATGGGAACGTAGTTAGGAGACTAGGAATGCAGCTTAGTTAGTCAGAAGGAACTAGAAATTTTACGATAAAGGGCATCACTGCATACAATCAATGCATTTGGCACTTGGAAACATAAGTTATGCTAGATACCACAAAGCTTTGCATGGTTTAGAGCTTTCGGTCATTCGAAATTTCATGCATTGGCTTTGTGTTCTATGTTTTCTGAGGAGTTTGTTATATTAGTTATAGTTACATAGGTATAAAAAGTGTACTAAAGTCATATTACAAATGTTTGGTGGTCAGTTCGCGTCAAATCTGTAAGAAATGACCGTGTAGACCATTTTTAAAGAAGGTGGCACATTACCGCCCTCTTGCTAGAATAATATGTCTACGTCTATATCGTTTAATTTGGACAAAATAATTGTTTGTCATCGTTCCTCGGTTACATATATCGTAATTATACCGGCTAATATATCAGTCAATTTAAAAATACGCTTCGTTGTTAGAAGATGATTTTAACACAAAATCTCATAGTGTAAAAGGTACGTGACATAGATTTTAGATAGTACCAAAATTGTTTAAACCAATTAGTCCTATGTATGAAAATATTCCGATGGAGATATAATAGTATACTCGTCCTCTAGAGTAAAAAATAACACTAGTTTGAGTGTTATTGGGGAGATGATAGTTATAAGTAACCATATTACATCCATCGTTCATATTTGGTTTCGTTTATATAGGTTATTAGATATTCGGCAGCTTATAAAAGTATGAAGGTTTATGAATGTAATATCATATCTACCGTAAATAATATTAGACATAGTAGCGCACATTTTCCTACATTTTTTAAATTTTTGAAAGAATCGATTAGATAGATCAAATGCAATATCTTAAAATTAGTTAAAAATACCTTAGAAAATTTTATACACCCTCTTCTTAATGCAATTTGTTTTTTTTTTGCATTTTAATTATATAGGCTGATTTACTCTTCGCTAAAAAGCTGGTAATATTTATATAACATCACTTCTTACTTCGAAAAAAAAGTGAAATGTGAAAAAAGAAAAATATTTAAGGTCGAGTCAAATAAGTAATTTTTATGACTGGTTGGATATTATATTATTTAGAAATTAAAGGAATCTCACTATTTAATAAAGTATTTAGTTTTAATAAATACTTTTATAAATTAAATATAATAAAATAAAAATCACATTACTGCCAAGAGATGGCGCCTTATGTAAAGAAGAAATAATTCAAAATATTATAAAACGAATTGGTTCAAATATTGAAGCCTGATAAGATAATGGGTATTTGTCTTTAACAGCAATCTGATTGACTAATATGGTTAGTTTATATTAGATATGCATTCTTAAAATATTTTCTTCTAAATAAAAAGATACATATTATTGTTTAGCCAATTCATTAAAAGATTTTTTTTATTAACCGGTATTTTTCCGTTGTTGGTTTTTGCTGAAAAAATATTCAACGTTATAAATGTTTAAAAAATAAAAAATTTTAGTACTGTACTTAAATTGTTTTCTGTTCTTAGAATATTAATTATTGCTTAAAATGTTTGCTAATAGTAAAACGTTTTGTAAATATAATTCTGAAAAATTACTCATCATTTTTATATAATCTTCTCTATTGATGAATTTAATAATTGTTTATTATTTTCGACGTTGCATTTTGTTAGAAATTTTGTGTTTTTTTGAAAAAATTAACTTTTTTCTATTGTGTTAGACAAAATTGGACTTGGTTAATTGATAAATAATAATGATATTATTTTCGATAAAGGAACATGTTCATAATTCTAAGTTTGTTAGAACATTAAATGAATTATTAAAAAAATACGAGAGTTTTCATTTATATTTCTCGTTGTGGAACACACAACAAGAAAATTGTTAAGCAACAATTGTTAAGCAACAAGAAAGATTAACAGCAGCATAACTCACCTATTAAAACAAGCGAAAATAATTGGGCTAAAAGCAATAAAGAGATGGCCGACATTTTCTCAAAACACTTAAAGAATGTTTTTAAACCTTTCCAGTCTCAGCCACATAAAGATGACGAAAATGAAATTAGTAGCTTTCTGGATTCACCATTTCAAGTGGACTTAACGATAATCTCGAAAGTTTTCGAGAAATTATACATAAAAAAACTAAACTATATAATAGGAAAAAGAAAAAATTATTCCAGAACATCAGTTTGGCTTTCACAATAAGCATGGGGCTATAGAACAAGTGCATAGATTTGTAAACAAAATAAACACTGACCTAAATACTAAAAGATATTGTTCGGCTGCTTTTCTAGGCATATCTCAGGCTTTTAAGACAAAGTTTAGCATACGGGCTTGCAGGTTAAACTAAAGAAACCTCAACCTTCTCCCCCATCCGGACTATCAGTTACTAAAATCCTATCTCACTGATAAAAAATTTATTGTAAATTAAGGCGATGAACATACCGAATTAAACCCATATATTCAGGAGTTCCGCAAGGTAGTGTCAGTACACCCAGTGGTCCAGTACTGTATCTTCTGTATACGCTGATCTGTCCAACACAAAAATGACTACTGTCGCAACATACGCAGACGACACAGGAATCTTAGCATCCCATGATTAATGTGATGATCAAATCATGATAAAGTGATGATCCAGTCACAGCATCAATAAACCTAAAAATACACCTGTAGCAAATACAATTATGGTTGAGGGCATGGCGCATTAAGGCCAATGAAACAAAATCCACGCATGTCACGTTTACCTTGCGCAGAAGAACATGTCCACCAGTGAATATCATTCATCGTCAACTCCCCCAAGCAGAGCATGTTAAATATCTTGGTATGCATTTAGATCGACGCCTAACCTGGAAGAAGCACATACTCTCTAAACGGAAACAACTGGGACTAAAATTATATCAAATGTATTGGCTCATTGGGCGCAAATCCAAGTTATCATTAGATAACAAGGTATTGCTGTATGAGTCTATACTCAAGCCTATTTGTTCCAATGGAATCCAACTATGCATTACCGCTAGCAAAACTAATATATCAATCATTCAGCGGTTCCAAAATAAGGTGTTGCGTGCCATTGTTGATGCTCCGTACTATATTTCAAATAAAGTGATACAACGCGATATTCCTCTAGAACTTATAAAGAGTGTAATTCAACGTGTTTGTATGAAATACTTCGAAAGAGTGTCAGTGCATCCCAATGTACTCGCTAATCAGCTAAATATGCGACGTGATAGTGAAGCGCGTAGACTAAAACGTTTAACACCATCTGATCTGATTACTGGACATATGTAAACTTATATTATTCGATACAGAAGATTGCTTAATGAAATGATTTTCTACATGCCATGTATATATAATATAGACATAAGAAATACTTATTGCCAATAGGGCAGATTGTGCAATCACGAAGAGTAATAAAAAAATATATTTTTACCATAATAATAAAAAACCAGGTATTCTTTTTGGAAATTGAATTTACTGTTTTTCGAAATGTAGTACGTATGTGTTGGAACCAATGGTTTTGGTACTTTTTCTACTGTGTTGTGACCAATAAAGATAATTTGATGTCAAATTAGGACTGCATAGTGGATGACTCTCCAATTCGGTATTTTGGTCGATCAAAAGTGTCATGTATGTGTATCGTCTGCATTGTTATGATGGAGAATGATTCGCCTCTTCTTTCGAATTTTTTCGAAGAGTTCCTTGCAACAGTGGAGACTAACCATCTTTGGGCAGTTATATTATGGTGTATTCAGAAATGATCCATATTTTTAAGGCTTAATGTTTATGCAATATTCTATTGATGCTTGCCATACTAATGGGATCCATTGAATATTTAAATTTCAAGTTCAGAAATATAACTAGCAACCCTCGTAGTATTTTATAATAATACATTTATAATAATATATACAAAGATACATAATTATGATGTTATGACATAAAATATTATTTTAGTACCTTGTAGGTTCCATTTAATGCTATTCAAGTTATGAAATGTGAAAGGTTTAAAACATAGAAAACTTTTAATTTTCTTTGAAACACTATTTTAAGGGAGGAGTTGACGACATAATGAACGGCGATTAAAGAGGACATTGAGGACTTAAATGCTTTCCAAATAAACTAAGCGCCTATCTCTAGTATGTCAGTCAGACATACTGTCTTACTATTTAGTATTCAGCCACCCTCCAAATAAACGACCAAAGCAATGTATGTGGTTTGAACAGCTATTGAGTTTGCCATTAATAATTTGAAATAGCTCTGTTTCAGATTAAATTCCCATAATATACTTTGTATAGAATGGTTTTCCCAGGTCTGATAGCTCTATATTCCAATAGCACACGGATAAAAATCTGAACTACTGCAATTCGCCATTGGTAGCCGTACATCTTAAACTGCAATATTTTGTCCAAATTCTAGTAGACCATGTCTGTTGACAGCTACTTCAGCTTCGTTTTTCAAATATTGAATGTTTTGGAATTGGAGTAAAGTTCTTCAAAACGCTTCAACAAAATCCTAGGATTTCGTATCGAATTTTTTGTGCTCTTGTCCTACCGTAAAATTTACGTCATGAACGGGTGAAAAAAATCCCTAGATAAAAGGTCGATACTCCCCTTTGACACCACAAGGCTTTCAATATCGATACTTTTGTTTGTAACTAAAAGTTTCATACTCTCATTGACAACTATCGATATACTGGGCGAAAAATATCGGCTAGACAATATATTTTTATATTTTTTTTTTTCAGAATATCTCTATATATCGATATTTTTTCGGCATGCATACTTTATAGGTCTTGATGTTTTCTGATTTACAATGTACATCCAATGATCTCGCTGATAGTTATTGTATCTGTCAACTGCGCTAACTGTTAACTGCTATTAAACTGTTTTATTTTTCAAATTTAAACAATTTTCTAGTTTTTTAGTTAAATTTGACTCTAATATAAATTAATAACTGTAGTTAGTTTGTAATATGGTACTACATTTTTAATCGAAATAATGCTTAATATTGTTTTATTGGCATTGACCTATTTGGAGGTGTTAATCAATACCAACACCATAAATTTTGTTTTGATTTTAATTAATATATTATATAATATTAAAAAGTTGCCAATAGAACTAACCCTACAAGCCTGAGTGATTTAGTGCATACGACATGGCATTATGAAACTATAACAATTAATCTAGTGGGTTGTTCGAGTGTATTGCTTTTCTGTAACCCCTCGTAGTGCATAATACCTTCAGATTTGGGTACCGGAAAGAGAAAAAAGTGAACCTGGTATAGCAAGTTGGCGGGTGTGTCAAGGCAACTGGAACATTGACTTTCATTCGTCCAAGCGTTCACGTTTTTTCCTCATCTCTTGTTTCTGTCATGCGTTGCGTTTTTGTTTCCTTTTCGATATCGGTTCTCGTCTGTTTATCTCCACCACAATGACGTTTGCATACACGATCAATCGTATTTAAAATGTTATATTTGCGAATCGGTTTAACATATTTTTATTTTGCCAACTGTGATTTTTCACAATTTATAATATTATTAACCGTAAACGATAAGAATTCTTTTTATTTTATAAAGGTTAGAATTTATAATAAATCAATACGACATGTTTGATCAAGTCAGCTGTTGGACGTTTTCGGACATCACATTAATTAACATTCGTGATTAAAAAAAACTAGCTAAAAATCTAATTTATTCCTGCAAATCAAACAAACATTTTGTAAGGTCTTATTTGAATTGCTATTCATTAATGTATTTCAGGTCGTTAGTCACAATTTTATATATTTTTGGTAGTATTTAAATATTATACAGATTTCAAAATGCATTTATTCTGTGATAATTTAGATCAATTAGGCCATGAACTATGGACAATGTGTTCACCTTCAGTTACTGTTCTTGTGGGATAAGAGAATCCATTTCATTTAGAAAGAAACTTTTAATCGACGTTTACCGATATTTTGAAAATGTGAGTGCTTGTCTGAGATTATACTTATCAATATTTTTCAAGGCGTTATTTGTCAAGTTTATTTTGATTTAACACATAAAAATCTAAAATCAGTTATAATATTTGTTATATTGCACAACTGTTAGGATAGTGGATCTTCTAAGAAATAAGTGTGTTGATATATGTTTTAAAATGTGACTATTGAAGTGTTGATAACATAAGTATTTCGCGTATAGTAGAATAAAAGTAGGTCGGCAGTATTGCACCACCAGATAGATAGACACAAAATAGACTGTATAAAGTTGTTTTCAAGTTTTATTCGTCTAAATCACTGGAGGGTGCACCAAGCGGGTTTATTTACCACAGGAGTAAAAAAATAACATTAAAATATTTATATTACAAGAGCGAATTAGAAAATAGAATTTAAATTAACTATTTTAATTAATTGCTATTTAACATTTGTATAAAGTATTTTCAGAAAATATTAAAACAACAACTAACAAACTAATCTGACAACTGAGAACTTATCTCCAAATTGTTCGTTGTTATTGTATTAATTATTATAAACTAAAAAACTGTAAATTAAATAATAACTTGCCAAAAATATCCTTAATAATGGCAAGATGAATTTATTATATATCAGAATTTCCTTTTTTAATTTTGATTACAAAACCATATTTTTTTATACATATTTTTATATGTTCAAAATTTCTTATTTTGGCCCTTTGCAATTCTATTTATTTCTGTCATCCACCAGAACAAGCAATAGTTAATATGAAAATGTTCGTTAAATAATTACAATTTAACTTAATTTAATTGCAAATTGCAAATAATTATTACTTTAAATATTACCAATATTCAGTAAACAATTATTACTTAGTTCTTAGTTTTCTGCCAATTCAATAAGGCACCAATTTTCCAAACTCTCGTTAAATTTTTATTAATTTTTTAATTCATTTGTTTTTTAACCATCTAAATGCTGAAATGTTTATCGACAAAGTATGTTCATAATAAATTCCCGCCATCATTCAGTGTCCTTCAGTGGCATTTTTTGTAGGAAAAATATAGTTCGTTTGAAGTTCAACGTCTTAAAAGCATTCGGTTCTTTACAATCCAGCAAAATAATATAAAGCCTGATATGACTATAACTTTTACAATTAATGTAAATAAATGTAAACAAATTACAAATAATGTAAATAACTTAATAACTTAATTTAATAACTAAAAATTGATTTAAAATAAACTCATTATTAATAGTAGTTTTAGTAGTTGGCTAATATTATGGTTATTAATAGTAGCTTTTAGTAGACTATTTTATATGAAATACCTAAAATAATATGTAAGGAGGTTTTAGCATATAGCTCTTTTTCATAATTTAATAAAAACATAGTTAATCAAAACTAATAGCTTGCTAATAATATAGCAAGTGTTTAGTGTCTATTTGGCTTTAATTTAAAATATAATAAATCGGTTTCAGTCGATCAGTTAGTGGATAATATATTATTTCGTAAATATACATCGAAATTAAACCTTTAACTAAGTTTTAAATGAACAGAAAAAATCGTGTTATGGGGAGTAGCCACTAGGACACATGAAGGAATCTGCTTCAAGAGTCACTAAATGCGTCGAAATAATTTCATAATAAAGCTTTATAACTATTTTCCTTTATAAAACTGATTCTCAGCGGGGGACAAGATCGCCCAAACTAAAATCCTAGAGGTGTTGAGAACGCTTATAACTTATAGATTTTTCAAGAACCATGGTATGTACATTTGCCATTGAACGACTTATGTACACTCTTGACTTGACATACATTTCTTATTATTATTACCCCTAATAGTTCAACAATCTTGGTCAGTGGACAATAAGTATTTCTTATGATGACTAGTTTATACATGAAAAGGAGCAAATCACTTCATTAAGCTATTTCCAGCCAAGAATATCTTATTCTAAATCTTCATGTCAAGATGATAACAACAGATTGAGGTATACTCTTTCGAGATACTTAAAACGAATACTCTTAATTACGCTCTATATGGAGATATAAAGTGACAATAATAAATTGCTTAATATAATGTTTACATTAATTAACTGTACAATTACCAGATTTGGACTTGGTTATATTTTATATAATATGTAACATATATGGAAAGTTTTATAGTTGTACCTTCCTTAAAAACTTAAGATATTTGTATACAATATATAACTAATTGCTTTAAGAACATCTTAATATAAAAACTGGAAATTTTAAACTTACAAAAAACTTAATTACTTAAAAATTAAAATATAATGTTCTTAATATATTATTTCTTATAAACATTATTTAGGTCATTCGTATACTCTCATTCAATCAAGGAAATAACTGAAAAGAAACGACATTGGCTGAATACAAGCGCTTTACAGGAAAACTATCTTGCTTTTGCAGTTTGACTTATGTACTTAATTTATCTAGTTGATTTATTTAAAAATAGAATGTCGGCATTAATGGCAAAATATATTTACCAGATTTAAATAATAAATACTAAAATGGAACTGTTCGAAATAAATCATTTCTTTCTAGTCAAATGCATAATGCCAATGTCGTTTTCTTTTAATACGAAACCTGTAATATTTATTGACATTAAACTGTTGTAATTAAGTAGATTAAGAGTAAATTAGGGCTTACTAGCGGGATTGAGTATAACCACTACTATATATTGTCCGTAATTCTAATTTACAAGTACTTAACTATGGTTCATACTATCTAATTAAATAACTCATATCATATCTGTCACGAGTGGCATTTTGACTGCATGTATTGGTAGTTTTTATAATTTACATACGCTAAAAAGTTATTTACTACCTCCATTACTTGGAGGATCCTGTTTGATTTGAAGAAATGCGCTGTCATAATCCGTTAGAATTTGTGGAAGCTTGTGGTGATGCTGTTTAATCATTAACCGGTGAAGTTTGATTTTAAAGTTTAATTTGGTTGTTTTATTATTACTGGTTTCAAAAATATCTCAAGATTTTGAATTTTAATCCGGCTTAACAGTAGATACAACTATATAAATCCACTTTATAATGTAATGCAAATATGTAAAATTTGAAGATACGTGAGGTAATCTTGGTAAAGATCCGAAAGAAAAGAAAGAAGTTTGCTGTCCTTTCAAAGGGGTATAAAGAAAAATTGACTCAATGCTATGCCAAAATGTGTTCATATAGATTGATTAAAACTGTCGTCATTTGAACGGTAAAACAAATAAATCAAAAAATACAATTGACAATAAAAAATACTTTTTAGATTAGACTGATAGTTTTGGGTAAGCATGAATCATTACATTACACTTGTGAATAATTTTATATTATTATTGTGAATATTTTATATGGAAAATACTGTTTTCTTGAAAGTTTCTTGAAAAAAATCAATATAAATACTGAAACACATTTTCACATTCGTCATAGTTTTCTAAACTGTTATATTCGGTACGGTTTTTAGACTGGAGATGCCACAATTGAAAGACACCTGTAGACTTTTAATCGAAAATAAGGCTTTTCAAAATCTGGTTTGATATAGGACATGTTAACTGTCTACTTTCTACCTAAAATTGATTTCAGTTTTGGAAACACAATGGGGTCTCAACAAGATATCTATATTCTATGCACTGTTGTTTTGGTAATCAGAATGGGCCTCCTAAATATTATAATATAACACCGCAATTTTCTCTTTAATGGATTAATGGATTATTGTTGAGCTATTTGGTGTTAGCTAGTTGTTAAAATGACAGGTACCGTGTCTATACTCTTGTTTATGAATATATTGAACAATATTGATATTAACTGTTCAGAATATTTGCTTCTGTGCCTATTATTTAATGTGGTTTCATCAGCCAAGAACCACCACATATTTCAAATCTTTAGAAATATGCCAAGCCTACCAACTGACGTATTTTTTCGAGTTTTCACATTTACCTGCAAATAATCAAGACAAATCATGCTCAACGTAAAATTCGCATATAACATCTTAGCAGAAAATCTACTATTCAAATTAGTGTACCATTTTCTGTAACATTAAAAACATTCGCTTGTCTAAAATTATACGTGTAGCAGAGGCTAAATGGCAATAAAGAGTAATTTTTTATGATATATCTACTTAACTTTGATACTGCTATGTTCTGATATATGTAAGGATTGAATATTATAAAATATCTCTCAAATTATATTAAACTTTAAACTATTAGTAATTTGTAAAATTTGACAATCAACAACCGTGATACCAGAGTCCAAAAACTTAGAATAAAAAGAATTAAATACAATATAACACTAACACTATTATTTATTAATTAAGAATAACCTAGTAAATTATATTGTATTTCAATTCCAGTAAATTAAATATAGATTATACGTTTACCTTGTTGGTTATTACGATTCAAACGTTGCATATTCTTGGTTAAAAGTATGCTAAAATAATTTAAAATAACATTCTTAATTTACTTTTAAATCAAGTAACTCTAAACGGTTTTGTATGTGTCGGTAATAGATCATTCTTTTTTTTACCTAAATGCATAATATCAATGTCGTTTGTTATTAAGCATAAAATAAATTACGTTTTGTATTTCATAGTTGATTAATGGAAAAGGAAACTGCTTAGGGTACTTTTCTGTTATTAAAGGCTACTATCGATAAAATACTTTATGAATTATTCAGATGTATCTGATAGTGTCAGACCTATAAATTTATTTTAAAAGATTTATAACAGATGGCGCATTGTATACTAAATCTGTAGGAATGTTCGTCGGGTCGGTCAGTCGGTCGAAATGTGTGGCTGCCGCTGCGATTATTTGTCAGAACACTCACTAATATTTTTGGAAGGGATTTGCACAGGAACTAAAAACACTGGTTGAATCAAAGTTATTTATTTTAACTTACGATTAATACATGTGGTCGACGGGAGAATTGACAGGATATTAGGTTAGGTCGAGGAAGTACGGTAGCGCTGTGGAAGTGGTACTATTACAAGGGGACGAAGAAAAGAAAAGAGAGCGAGACATCGTCGCGATGGTCTTTTATACCCTGGAACTGCATGGTACCAATCCACCGGCGTTGCCAACCTTTGTACTTGTTGATGTATTCGTGGTGGCCTAAAGGGTCGTGGCGATCGCCACATAACTCCCCTCCTAGTGGAACTGCCGTGGAACGTACCTATATGTGGTGCAAGTTCCGGAGTGCACCCGCAATCACGCAAACAAACGCCCGGGGACTGCTGATGAGATGAGGATCCCAACCTGAGCGAGGAGTTTTACGGGATCAGCTGCCATCGGAGTTGTAGCAGGACGTCGTTCGTCTTGGGGCGCTTAGCTTTCTTTGAGGGTACCTATAAGTATTTTACGTGTCCCGTCTCGTGATGCGAGGATGTACATGTGTTGCTGGTATACATGATGGGCTTCTGTGGTTTTCGTCCATCAGGCTAGTCTCGTGGGATGTCGTCGACCACGTGATGTTGATGTGTTCCGTTCCTGGTGCTATCCTTCCATGTACGTGTCAAGCACCTGTCGAGTGGCTTATGTTGAACTGATTTATCTGTTAGGCACTTTGATCACGTCGGGGTCGCCAATTGTAGGAATGTTCGTCGGATCGGTCAGTCGGTCGAAATGTGTGGCTGCCACTGCGATTATTTGTCAGAACACTCACTACTATTTTTGGAAGGAATTTGCACGAGAACTGAAAAACACTGGTTTAATAATCACTTGTTTATTTCGATATTGAGTGATACATGTGGTCGACGGGAGAATTGACAGGATATTAGGTTAGGTAGAGGAAGTACGGTAGCGCTGTGGAAGTGGTACTATTACAGGGGGTGTAGAAAAGAGAAGAGAGTGAGACAATATCGTGTTGGTCTTTTATACCCTGGAACTGCATGGTACCAATCCACCAGCGCTGCCAACCCTTGCACCTATTGATGCATTCATGGTGGCCTAAAGGGTCGTGGCGATCGCCACAAATCTCATCGATCTCATGCATTTGCGGGATGTTTTAATTTTACACTCAAGATTATCGAATGCTATATGAAGCTTACAGCAACCATCGATATATCGACTTCAATATATGAGTACTAGTTTCGACGATTTATAAGTGGTAATTTTGACACCGAACACGAAGGGTTCCTCCAGATAGACAAAAATTTTGAAAGCGATGGTTTGAAGACATTACCCTATGAGAACATCTAAGAGAATCGCTATAGATTAGAGTTGATGCCTTTGCTGAAATACGTATAAAAACAAATTATTATTCTTCGGCATAATAGCGCTCGACCATATATTTTAAAACCGGTGAAAACCCCACCCACTATTTTCTCCATGCCTTACTCCTTCTGATTATTACATGATTGGGGAATAGTCTCAAAAGTTACATCACTCCTTCCATATTTGGCTTATCTATTTTTCGTTGATTGACAAAAACGTCATGTATTGATTGAAGTTGAAAATCTCAACGAAAAAAAATCCAGTAATAGCTAAGTTATAATTATAGGAGAACAAAGTAACATCGATAGCTGGAACATTAATTAGTGTTAGTGACAAGTCAATTATGTTTTCTTTGCATTTTTTTTTGTAATTTTTAAATTTTTGTAAACTTATACGTAGTCAAAGTAAATTGAAAAAAGATAGGTTCGAATGCCAAAATGTCTTCTTATTATGAAATAATTTCAAATATTAACAATGCTCGTTTTGATTGAAAAATGAACTTTTTTCATTTTTAATATCATATAGAAAAATGTACTGGCTAATTGGAAGAAAATTACAATTATCAGTACATAATAAATTGCATATATAAGCAAATACTGAAACCTATATGGACTACGGAGTTCAATTATGGGGATGTCCTTCAAAGAGTAACATAAAGAAAATTCAAATATTTCAGAACAAAGTCCTGAGAAGTATTGTAGACGCACCCAAATAATACAGAACTGACTACATAGATCGAAACCTTCAGATACCCACAGTTAGCCAAGAAACCAAGAGAATTGTAAGGGGGCATGAGGAAAGACTCCATTCTCATGAGAATATTGAAGTATTGCAACTTTTGGATATCACTAGAGTAGGACACAGACTTAAAAGTATCAAACCATTTAACTAAAAAATTTAACTAAAAATACAGCAGTGACATGTATAATCATTATTTCACCAGAGACTGAGTTAGGGCTGATGGGTCCTTCTAGTTATATACCTAGATTTAAGTTGTGATAGAGACAAATTGTTAAAAGGTTAGTCCGAAACAACCAGTAAACATGCAATAATTAAATAATAAAAAAATTTAAATTGAAGATACATAACAAATATAGGAATAAAAATAAATAACCAAATAAATAATTATCTCTTTGAACTTTTTCCTCTCATATACCTTAACTACACCAAATATCACACTCCTTTCTGTGAGCAATATTCTTAAAATAGGAGTAAGGTTTTAGCTTACAGTGTAGGAGAAAAGATTGTAAATATTCCAAGACTATTTTCTTTTTTAAAATTTTAAATAGTCGCATATGTTCATTCAACATACATGTTTTTCAACATATTTTACTAATTTCTCCGTAGGGTTTCGACTTTTGAACATAACTATATTCTAATATCTGTAAGCTTTGAGTGTTCCAAATACGATGTTGATGTGACAATTAATGATGGAACGAAATAGCAGCTAGCTGACTAGCGAGGCTTGGTGAAGAACGTTCGAAGTACTACAGCATCACCATACACATTCGCATTTTCATAAAGCCATTGGATATTTAGATAGTACTGTTTTGTTAAGTATAATATGACAGTTAAGAGAAATAAATTGATGATTTTGTTTATAAATTTCATCTATACTATTTGCTAGAAATAAATTCTTTAAATTTCTCTCAACTCCTACGCAACTACACCTTTTTCGAAGGTCTTGTCGTATAAACTGCTCTACATACGTGGTATTTGTAGCCACATGTGAAGAAAAAATGATACAATTAAAATTGAAAAAAAAACAAGTCGTGCTAGGCTAGACAGTTTAATCTTGTTATAAACTGATTATTAAGTGAAATGACAAGGTACAGGGTTATTCTTATTCTAACAGACTCACTACGAATTAATCACACTGTAAACTAATTTGATAAAGCAAAGTATCCGGAATTATGAGAAATATTTATGAAGTAAAGTATCCTCCATATAAATATTCAGATATAAACTAATTTTAAATCTATTAAGAAAAACATTACGTCATTACTATTAGTAAAGATAACCGAAAGCGTCATATTTAAAAATATCACTTAATTATTTCTTAAAATTTAATTTGGCACCATTTTTTTTATATAGTTTTCAATAATTAGTTGACTGTAAGAGTGTACATTAACCCAGACCTTTTCAATAACTTCAAGACATGATCACACAAAAAATATTATCTAGAAGAATAAGGTTTATTAATAGCAATGAGCTTTATTTATTCATTTAATAGAGATGCTGGTTTTTATAAACTAAATTACGACAAATTATGTATTACTACATAAAAGAAAGTGTTGTAACCATGTAAATTTAAAAAATAACGGAGAATATAAAATTCAAATTACCTAATGTATAACCAACAATTGTATTTATAAATAAAGTATTACCACAAAATATCTTAAATCACAATAGCGCAAAAGTAATAGTGACGCCACTCATAAGACATAATCAATCACACATATATCAAATAATATATAAAGATAAGATTGGATGGTTTTAAATTCAAGAATCAATAATTTTAAAATACTATTAATTGTATACAAATACATATTTTGTAATATATATGTTATACCTTCTAAATTTAAGGAATAATTAAATAGATATATCCGGTTCTTTAATTTCTCTTAAATTTCCCTGACGTTTGACATGATATATCTCAACTCATATAACAAATATTATCAAGCCATATGGCCTGTGAATAAGTGCATAAGAAACAAAATGTTAAAAAAACCACAGTCTGAACAAGTGCAAGTGTTCAAAAACTTCACATCGTTAATAATACAAGAAAAAAAAGCGGTATCGATTGTTGAAGTAATTTTCGGTATCTACCAAACTGCATGGTACTGATCAATGATACATTTGAGAAAAGAGGAACAATTACACTGAGAGCTAAAATGCTATAACCAATAGACAGCTGAATGATTATTTTGTATGATGTGCATGATTCTATAATAGGGATGAACCTTTACTCTTAATTAAATTATTACCTTTATCATTATTACAAGTACCGTATTATTATTACTCCTCCTCTGCAGAGCTTATTCAAAAATTGATATCAGACACTAATGAAGAAAAGTTAATAACCATTCTTATAATCACTTTAATTATTTAACTGACGAAAATCTATTGAAATATTATAAAGATAACCCGACATTGAGAAACTTTTTTTCTTTTACAGATTCTATGGACAGCACTATCAGTAGCTTTAGGTTTAGAATTGCGAGGTGAATATATTCGTGGAGTCCCTTGTATAAAGAGACATCAACAACTATATTGCCCGACAGCAGGAAATTCATACCCACTGTAAGTATAATATATAAATGTTTATTATTTTATATAATTAAATACCTATATAAAATATGTTTTGTAATATATATATTTTATAACTGATATATTTATCATATATCACTCATGTTATATATAATTTAAGAAATACGAGGGCACTTTGAGTAGACTTCAAATTAATGACTAGTGCTAATGAATCATAAAGTACCATCTATTAATAGAGTACACGTTATCAGACTACTCCTCGAATTTTAATATGGAAAAAGCGATGATAATGTGGTGATTATGGAATATCTTTTTGCAAAAGAAACCAGAGAACGACTTAATAAATACTATGAGGATTATGCACCATCAATATTAATAACTAAGAAGTGATTTCCGTTGTGGTAGTCACAGCACAAGTGACGCAGAACATTCTGGTTGTCCAGAATAGGTTGTTGCCACAAAATTGTCAATTAAGAAAATGAACTGATGTTGGAAGAACGAAAAATGAAAGCGCCTGAGGCGAACGAGGCTCTATGTATCCCAATTGAGCGAGAAAATTGCATTTTATATAAATATTTGTACGTGAAAAAGCTATAGGTGAGATAGGCGCCGCGATGGCTCACACTCTACCATAAGCGAAATGGTGTAACCTTCTCAATGCAGAGCTTGGCGATATTTTTGTACCGTTTCGTAATCGTTGACGACACATAGATGTATCGTAAAACAGCGTTATCATTATCTTGCAGAGCTATTGGGCAGATTTTATATTGACTTGAAGAAAAAGCGACTATATTTGACAAGAGTTGTTCCATCAAGGCAATGCACAGATGCATGCATACCATATGTAGTTATTATGATAAAAATCCATAAATTAATTTAGCCTCTAAGATTATTTAACAAACTGAATCAAACGCTCAATTTTGAAGGCTTTGAAGAAACTTATTATTTGAAAAGAATTAGTAAAATGGAAAAATGCTGGACTACATGTATTGCGTTAAAAGGATATTATGTTGAGAAATATTACGCTTTATGGGAAAATATCTTTCATCAATAAATCACTGACTTATCAAACTGCCCTCGTCGCTGGTAACTAACAATCAATCACCAGTCAGGCATATAAATGGTCATTGTAGATAGCTCAAGTGATTCAAATTATTATTAATTAACAAAAAATTATATATTTCAAGCTGTTGTGGTCATAATGAGACAAAGCATCCTTAGTTATTCATTAATCATCTTCCAGTGAGAATAATTAGGATCGAAATCAGGAAACTTAAATATTGAACTATATTCTAAAGAGTGTCAGATTAAGACTATTTGATAGCCTAAGCAATCCACACCTGTAGACCCCCTATGCATAAGTTAAATATATAGGTTTTCAACTACTGTAATATAATTGATTAGTTAGCCCTAACCCTCAAAAGATGCGTGTGTAAATTTCACAGCTGTCGGATCGTTAGTTTGTGAATTATAGCATTTTGAGTGAAGCTACTTTGGTTATTGTAAAAAAACTGGATAAAAAAGAATCTCGTGTCTTGATAAAATATTGCTTTTTGAACCGAAAAAATATAGTTGAAGCAAAAACTTGGTTTGATGGCCGTTTTCCGACACTTCCCCAGGAAAATCAACCCTCAAGGATTGGTATGCTAAGTTTAGACGTGGTGAAATGAGCACCGAAGACAGTGAATCCAGTGGACGCCTAAAAGAGGTTATTACTGAGGAGAACATTAAAAAATCCCCAAAATGATTTTGAATGATCGTAAATTGAAATTGATTGAAATAGCAGACACTCCTATGATCTCAACTGAACGTGTACATCATATAATTCATGAATATTTGGGTATGAGAAAACTTTGTGCAAAGTAGGTGTTGCGCGATCTCATTTTTGACAAAAAACAACGACGAGTTGATGATTCGGAGCACTTTTTGAAGATAATCAAGCGTAATAAACCTGAACTATTGCTGGAACTGCTGACACATGACTCTATCATTTTACTCCGAAGTCCAATTGACAGTCATCCGAATAGACTGCACACAATGAAGCCGCTCCAAAGCGGGGGAAACAGTCGGTTGGCACGTTATGGCGTCTGTATTTTGGGATGTGCATGGAATAATTTTTATTGATTACCTTGAAAAAAGAAGGACCATCGAATATCGGCCGCATTTAAAGAAAAAGAAAGTGCTGCTTCACCAAAACAATGCATTGTGTCACAAGTCAGTGAAAGCGATAGCAAAAATCCATTAATTGGGCTTCGAATTGCTTCCTAATCCACCGTATTCTCCGATCTGGCCCCCAGCGACTATTTTCTGTTCTCAAATCTCAAAAGAATGCTTGCTGGGAAGAAATTTTTGTCGAATGAAGAGGTGATTGCCGAAACTGAGACCCATTTTGAAGCAAAGGACAAATCGTACTACAAAAATGGTATCGAAAAGCCGGAGGGTCGCTATAATCAGTGAGCCACCCTTGAGTCAAAAAAATAATTTTTCCAAAAAAATGTATTTAACTATGGTAGTCCGGGGATTTTCAGTTGACCTGTTAAGTACACAATACAGTAACATATCGTCAACGAGACCTAAAAAGAACAGAGAACTCAAAAGTCCACACCATTTTGTGACATTTTTCATAACAACATAACTCCAATTTCATGATTAAATGGAACTTAAAAAGGCATATTTTCAGCAGCCCGCAAAACGAATTGAGTTTTCACTCAATTTATTTGGTATTCTTTGTTGAAATAATGAGTAATGTCAATATTCCTTCCTATAATACTCCATTAAATCACTGAATATATGCATGCGATTTTTATCTAATCTAACTAATCTAATTTATTTACACATTGACATGAAAGATGCGATAAATATATGGTCCATTAATAAAAATAAATTTCTGATAAAATATTATTGCAGAACAAAATGGTTGGTCGAAATTTGATCGTAATTTATACAAGTTAATTTATTTTCCCTTTGTAAAACACTTCTGCTTATAAACTGTGTAAAATTTACTTAGTGTTCTATAAAAACTTTCGCAAATGACAACACATTTTTACATTGTTCTTAAAACAATTTTTATAAATTATTTAATTTCGAACATCACAGTTGAATTTCTATTATTCAATTAATATGCATGTCTGATATAAAAATGGGTCCAACTTCAGATATTAAACACAATGGAGTATAAAAAAGCAAACGTATACAATAAACACTATCCCACATTTTTTAAATATTATTTTATGGAGCGCTGTCAAAGCCATGTCATATTCAAATTTAAATTAAAGGAATATCTAACGATTATACTTTGAATCGTAAAGGGAGCCTCTGAAATTAGTATATTTGAAATTTCATGTATTAGTGTATGATAATACGCCAGCGATTCTGACGTTGAGTGAAAATATAATAAGAAAAGAAGGAAACCCAACGTTAAGAATCAAAAGAACAGACTGGGAAGGATTTGCTGAAGAATTGAACAAAATAATTCAACTAAATGTAGCCCTCAAGACAACTGAACAATTAAATTTTGAAGCAGAAAAATTCGTAGTAGATATTCAACAAGCTGCCTGGAATAATACTCCAGAAATTAAGAGAACAAATAAAGGAATTAACTATCCTAGGGAAGTGAAGGAAATGGTAGCTGAAAAACATAAATTACGAAAAAAGTGGCAACAAAACAGAATAACTGAAAATAAAAATAGTTTAAAGAATATAACCCAAAGACTAAAAAGGAAAATACTGGAAATTAAAAACAAAACCATAAATGACTATCTGAGCCATTTAAGAGATGATAAAGAAACTGATTACTCACTCTGGAAAGCCATAAAATATCTAAAGCGCTCATATCTACACAGTTCACCTATAAGAGACCTATATAATTGGCACGTGACAATCACCAAAGAGCAGAAGCATTTGCTGAATATCTAGAAAAAACTTTCAAACCAAACGAAACTGATATTGAACATAATTTGCCGGACACAGAAGCTGAAAATTCGATTATTGAATTAGTCACGCCGAAAGAGTTAACCAAAATTAATAAAACTGACATTAACCCTAGGAAATCACCAGGCTACGATTTAATAATAGGAGAATTACTGCAAAAACTATCAAGAAAGGGAATTATAAAATTCACCAACTTGATCAATACAGCATTTAGATTAAAATATGTCCCAGACATTTGGAAGAAGGCGGAAATTATAATGATCCCAAAACCTGGGAAGTCACCAAACGAAATAAAAGCCTATAAACCTACATCACTGCTGCCAGTAGTATCTAAGGTTTTTGAAAAACTCCTGTTGAAAAGAATAAAACCGATCATAGAGATAAAAAACTTAATACCAACACACCAGTTTGGGTTTATTAACCAGCACTCAACAATTGACTAGGTCCACAGAATAACAGATGTTATTGAAAAAGCCTACGAAAGTAAAAAAGTATGCTCAGCTATATTCTTAGATGTAGCACAAGCTTTCGTTAAGGTCTTGTTCATAAACTACAAAAAATGCTACCAAAACAAGACACCGAACAATTAAAATCATACATTACTACCAGAATGTTTAGAGTCAAACAAGAACAAGCTTACTCTACAATAAAAGAAGCTCAAACAGGTGTACTACAAGGAAGTGTACTGGGACTAGTGCTTTATCTACTTTACCCTTATAATATACCACAAATGGAAAATATCACGATGGTTACATTTGCTGATAATACTGCGATTATAGCTGTCGGAGACAATAGTGAAGAAGCCTCACGAAAATTACAACAGGCTAGTGACAATATAAATAATTGGACACAAGCTTGGAAACTAAAAATTAATGAAAGTAAATCTGCACATATGTTGTTCATCTATAAACAGACCGTACAAGCACCAACAACATTAAATAATTCTATCATTACATATAACAACAACGCTAAATATCTCGGAATGAATCCCGATGCCAAACTTCGCTGGAAGGAACATATAAAGAATAAAAGAAAAGAACTAGAATTGAGATACAGGAAAACGTACTGGCTAATTGGAAAAAAATCACAATTGTCAGTACATAATAAATTGCTATTATAAAAGCAAATATTGAAACCTATATGGACAAACGGAGTTCAATTATGGGGATGTTCTGCAAAAAGTAACATAAATAAAATACAAATTTTTCAGAACAAAGTCCTGAGAGGTATTGTGTATGCACCCAAATACGATAGGACTGATTACCTACATCGAGACCTTGATATACCCACAGTCAGTCAAGAAATCAAGATAATTGCAAGGGGCATGAGGAAAGACTCCATTCTCATGAGAGTATTGACATATTGCAGCTTTTGAATACCATCAGAACAGGACATAGACTCAAAAGAATCAAACCATCTGATCTTGTGTAGTGTCGTATAGTGAGGTGCATATAATAAAAATACACCAGTGACATGTATAAACATCATTTCACCAGAGACTGAAATAGGGCCGATGGGTCCTCCTGGTTATATACCCAGTTTTAAGTTAAAATAAAGACAAATTGTAGGTTAGACGGAAACGACTAGTAACAATATATTAATTACATAATTAAAAAAAAATTTCTGTATTACTGAGACAATGTTTATTATTTCTAAATCTCTAGGCGAAATAGTGAATAATAGGCTAGATGACTGTAATAAAGAATCACAAAATTATTGATTTATTATAATCATTTACTATAGACAGGTTATTAAAAATATATTTATTTTCATATTAAAATTGGAAATAGATTTTAAGATTTTGCCAAAAATAAAAACAAAATATTTAAAAATTCCTCTGTAGAACGAAAAGGTATATCCGGTATTGTATCAGATACCTTGGAATATTTGGTTAAATAAAATACCCTAATTATAATTTTCCAAGTTCAATTTAATAAGGGCCTCACAATCTTATAAGCATCTCCAACTACAATACTACATCAAGTACTTTACAAAATCTGCGGTTAGGCATGTTTTATATACTAGGTCCTCCTATGAATTCTTATACTAGATGTTTCCTTAATTTATTTCACTTTACTTGATTTCGGTGACAGCATTTGGAATTATACATTGTGTGACCACGTGCCTTTTCGTTCCACGCTTCAGTTTTTCAGTTCTTTGATAGTTAATAGTATTTGCAACGAACAAATGAATTTACATAAGAGTATTCAGTTTATCATTATAATATTTCCTTTATAATTAGTTCTAATACATTGGTACACTGTGTGTTTAGAATCATTTCAACTTTCTTAAGCAAGATTTTTCTGCATTTTCCAATATTCAGATTCAACTAAAACCCTGAAATTCCAATTGCACTCTTTAATAATTATATGATGAATCTGAAGGAGTTTTTTTTCGATAATTTAAATCAAATCAAAATGTGATGACGAAATCCTTTTCTTGTACATAAAGCGAGAAAATTATTCTTGTATTATTTTCAAAGTTTTCATTAAAGTTCTTTTTCCATAGCTGAAAACACCTAAAATAAAGACCTAACATAAATGACAAAGGTTTTAATATTCTATATTCTTATGCTTTTTATAATACTTTTTACCTTTGTTCTTCCCTAGTTCTGGCAATACTGATACAATACAATTTAACCCAAAGTACCACACAATTTTAAAGAAGATTTCATAGAGTTTTAAGAAATCGTTAATTTAAATCATATTGGCCTCATTATTCATATGAATTTGTGTTGTGTGCATTTTTTCTGTGATGTACGTTTGACAGAAAAAATGGAGCTACCGTATAAAATTAAAAACTAGTAGCAGCCTATTTGTATGAACATGACGAAATTGGCAGGTGTGGGTGGTGATCTGTTTGTGTGTGTTTTTATTCAATTTAACTTTATGTGTTTGTAATATGTTACATATTACGAGCCATATACGTTATAGCTTTGTGAACTCCATAGAAACTTTAATTATGCAAATCTCACACTACTTTGTATCTCCAATACTCTTAAAAAGAGGGACGACGTTTTGGCTTATCGTATTAATATATAGATAGTGCTAATATTAAATTACTATATTGAATAAATTGATCCAAGCTTCATAAATAATCATAAGTTATTTTAGTAACAATTTATTTCATGCTAAAAAAGATACATTTATAAACATTTTAAACTATTTATCTTATCAGTATTAGGCTAGAATTACAGTATGCTATATTGGTTTATATAAAATATCATAAAAATCGATACTGTAGTGGTGTATATTTTATATATTGTGATTGTTATTTTAGGGACCGGATAGAACTGTTTATAGACGAAAATAAAGCCCTAATGAAAAGAATGTATGGTGAATTCGATATGCCCGAGTACGAACCTGCCAACTATGGACCCGGAAATAAGAGGAAACGGTCTGTTAAACCTGGCGTACCCGACGTTCATTTCGATCCAGGTCCGGATATCGAAAACAGTTCCGAGCAAACGTCCAAGAAGCGATTTATTCGACAAAACTTCAAAAATATGAACTTTAGCAACAATAAGAGCAACGATAGCGGAAGGTAATATTGATTATAAAAGACGCATTGATAATTAATTATACATTATCGTCGATTTTAGGATAGATGCATGCGAGAGTAAATTAGAAATTGTGACTCCGTATTGGGCATCGAATTCAGCGGGAAAAATTCGTGCCATTGTCAATACACAACATTTCGAACAAGCAATTCATCAAGAAGTTTGCGCGTAAGTATGATTATGACCAACCATACTTTTCCTCGCGCCATTCACTTGTTGACAGGGGGAGGGGGGTTATTAGGGTTTTTTATTATTTTTTACAACGATCTAGCAAATTAACTCTAATAGGCTAATTGTTTTTATCGTAATTTGCAACGGTTTAAAATTACAAATGACTTATTCGACACCTTGGGCTATGTCACTGTTATTCTAAATCTACACTGAGTTTTACTTATAACTTCACTGAAAAGATCAAGCTCAAGTGGATTTATTTTCCTTCATCTTTGATATCTTCTGACTAAGCCATGATTCTATAGGAGCTGGAGAACCTCCACATAGATGTGCTAATGGAGCCTCTGTTTATGTCTTTGGGCATAATCCTTGATAAAGTTATCGACAGTTTCTACCTTTAGGTTCTTCTATAAATTATCGTTACGAATGCACCATGGAGCATTAACAATACCTTAGAGTATCTGGTTGGTATCTTTGTTTTGGAACCTCATAATTGAATACCATAAGTCCACATTAATACATATTGGTAAAGCTAAAGCTTATTATATACTGATGGGGTTGACTATCTACCCAATAACCGTTACATTTTTTTGCTTCACCTTGAATGTTTCACATTTTTAACGTGTGGTTTCCAACTGTGTTTGACATCAAGGGTTATGCCAAGACGTTTGGCAGAATTTCCATACGGGACTAATTTTCCGGCCCATTTTCTCTCACCTGCATTGTATTTTGGCAACAGCTGTTACTTCTTGGTAAATTCAGTGTTGTTGTATCCAATAGCTAGGATTACAATGACATCTGCAAATGCAACAGCAACATCTTTGTTGAGTGTAGGCAAGTTCCGACTGTGTGGTCCTAATACACCTCTCTATGGCAGACCTGCTTGTATTTTCTTCAAGTCAGAGTAGGCATCTTATTCTTTCTTTGATTCTGAAGTATCGGTCAGTTATATATGATTAAAATTTTTGAATCTTGGTCAGGAATAAGCATTTTAATATTATGCTATAAATCTTTATGTCAAATTTTATCGGAAGCTTGAATAACATTTAAAAATAATGCAGTATAAACTTTATTATCTTCTAGTGGTTTTTTATGACAGGAGAAGGTGATATCTTAAAAGAAAAATTCGGTACTCCAAAAATCCTGGATTTTTAATATCGATATTTTAATTTCCAACCTAAATTAATTTGGAAACTCTCATTTACAACTAACGAGACTTAAAATTATATCGAATATCTACCAAAAATTTAAGTATATTTTCGATGTCCCTATTTTACCCATTTAAATAATTAAACTTCTAGCACATAACGATTATTTTAATTCACTTTGGATTTTTGTTAAGAAATTCTTGTATATCGATATAGAAGAAATCTATATTCAAAAAATTATTTCAAACAATTATTTTTATTATATCCAACCATACAGACCACAATGTGCTGTAAGATATTTTTGAAATACCTTAGTTTTTATGAACTTAAACAACATTAATCAGTGCAATAAATGCTATTGTTAATGTATCTGTCTACAAATATACAAAAATATTTTGTTAATATAAATTTAAGGTACAAAATGCCGCTGTAACAATAGTTACTAATATATACTAATTACTAATATTTATATATATATATATATATATATATATATATATATATATATATATATATATATTGTTGTTTAGAGATTGTTTCTTAGAAAAATCGGCGTATCGTGAAACTAATTCTGTATATAATGTGAAAATAGAGAATGCCCTTTTTTCTTGGGAGTTACCTATAGTGTATAGCATTTTTTTATTGAAAACTCATGGATTAACAGAGGTTTACAGAGGTTGGTTTTTTTAAGCTACCATTAAACTTGATAAAATATGAAAAGAGGCTTTAATAAAAATTCTCACTATTTAAACCATTCAAAATATGATTTGTTTTCTCCACTCTCCTATGGTAATGGAGTTGAGGGTATTTATTATCATATATTTAACAATCAGAATTGTAAATATTGTTTTGAGGCAAAAGTAACTGTTTTCTTCATATTTTCAGATCAAGTTCATTATAAAGAATTTAAACACAAATAAATGTTATATAAGTATGGGGAAAAGTATATATCCTTCTAAATACTCATATGTTTAGTAATTCTAATTCAATAAAGCACGTTAACAGCTCACAGATTATTCAGAACAGATAATACCTTGCAGCGCTTTGAAAATGGAGTTCGTGAACAATGAAAAATTGAATGTACGAGTTGGTTTTCTTAACCCTTATTGAAAAGTGTAGCAGGTATGACTCGGAGTAGTTTCACAAAAGGTTGAAAACCCCGCACTGATATTAAGGAAGGTGATACAAACAATAAAATGTAAGATTAATTTTAACTTTCCTTTATCCACCACAATTTCTCAACAGAGAAAAGGTGCAAAGCTTGTGTAAAATTAATTTAAAATCTTAAAAGGGCTTAAAATAATTTTTTCCAACCAATTATTTACGCTTTATATCAACTAATTTTAGAAATTTCTCAATATTTAATTAATTATCTTATCTATATTATTATTGTGTTAATCCTCTAGGAAGATTGGATATTCCATATTATGCTAGTATTAGAAGCTAGTCATTTTTAAACAAAGTGTAATACCAAAAATATTTGTAAAATGCTAATACTTAATCAAAAACATTTACTGTCATTATTAGCTACCATAAAGGATAACATTTTTAAATATTACTGATTACATTATATTTTTAATATTTCGTATATTTCAAGTTATACAATAGAAAAATAGAAAAGTAAAGATGAACTTAATAATTGACTTACTAACAACGTTGTTATATATGACACATATGATAATGATTTCTTTCTCTAATATCTTTTAAACATTTTCTTATAAATTTTAATGTCATGAAATAAGAGAGAATAACTTATTTAATGGACAAATATAACAAAGTGACGTGAAAATTATAAAATGGAGGTTGGTACAAAATTTGAAGTACGTCTGTTTTATACAATTTGGGATAATGAAGAATAAATAAAGGTCTTCTAAAATTTAACTAAAAAAATTTAAATAAACTACACGCAATTGACTGTAAGTAATAGTTTAATAATTTAGTATTTGTTTTAATTAAATCTGATAAAATGATATGTCAATAAAGTAGTTTTAAGCATTAGTTCTTCCGAAGGGATCTCTAGTCTTCGATAGACAAAAATAAATTTCATTTGTTCCTACAATACAAGTAGGTGATTAGTACAAATTAGTACATATTAGTTCAATAAATATATTTTTGCGGCAGTCGGATGGAAGAATTTCAATAAGGTAACAAATGATGGTGGCTGAATTATGCATTTGTAATTAATATAATTGCACGTAGTACTTGGCAGGTTTACAGTGACGAATAAAAACTACTAAATTAAAAAGTGGTTTTAAAAGTAAATTAGAAATTTTATTGATTTAAACCCTTTTCGTACTTGTAAAGTAGCATTCAATATTTTTGTTCCAAAACTTTCCATGAAATGTTTAGTGTTATATTCAATATATATTCAGTATGTTTTGTTTTGAACAGATATATACGTGTGGTTTGATATTTAAAACAAAATATATTACGAACGGTTGAGCAACATTGCCTATAGACCTTTATAGACGTTTTTACCTATTTGCATTATGTATTATTTATTATTCAGAAAATTGATTAATAATATCTAAATAATTATTATCTCACGGCCCAAATCTATTCAGAGATAGATATTTAATGCCATAATGATTCCAAAAGCAAGAAAAATATCTATCTAACAGAAAGAAGTCGAAACGCGTTTGATTATTTATGAAACCCTGAATCACAAGAAAATTTTATGAAGTATAATATTTTTTAACAACAATTTGGCAAACTTCCGTCAAATTTCTTATATTTAACAAAAGAAGACGCCTCTAGTCAATTAACGTAAAATTGTCTGATTAAATTTATCGAGCTTTTATCAGTATTTGAAATTTACTCATTATATCAATTTCTTTAACTAACACTTCAAAATTAGAAAAAACCCCAAACTTACATCCTATAGACTGAAATCGTTTTACTACATTTCATCTGACATTCTAGATGAAATATTATAAAAAGTGATGATTAAAATAAAACGTATTTTCCAAACCCAAACGGCCTTTAAGAGTTGTAAAACAATTAAAAAGAAATATCATACATAATACATTTAAACAACTATATATTAATTAATTCTTTTTAATAATTCTAGAAAATCATCAACCAAGAGGTGTTCAGGAGACTGTGGATGCGAACAAAAATATAAATGGCACCGACTATTAGCGTACGATCCAGACAATGACTGCAGGGGTATTTTCATGGATTGGTTCCTATTTCCATCATGTTGCGTCTGCAGATGTAATCCTTGATAAAACGAAAACTACAACTAAATCTAAACAATATCCTGTAAAAATTTGTAAATACCTTTACAATGCATTAAATTGTAATTGACTATTTCATTACTATTTCATTTCATTTATATTTTCTTGTTACTCTGCATTCCAAAATGAAAATTGTATAATTATAAGATGTGATTTATATTTAATACAATTTTTCTTTCATTCATGTTATTTTTAAATCATCAATTTATCATCGTAGATAGGATATTAACAAAATAAACATGTGAGAAGAGTTAGAAAACAATTTTATGTTCAAGAGTTTTGCATCTTTTACCAAAGATTTTCGTCAGTGATATTTTGAAATAAAAAAATATCTCGATATGTCAACATTTCTACATTTAATATTAAATCAGAATTAATTTATTAAAAATAAATAATGCCCAGCTGCTTATTCTATAAGCAGTCTGTTCTAATAATTAAAGATCTTTATTGAGTAACTAGATGTAAAACAATATGCAGAGCAAATTACATAATTTCAATTAAATTATTGATGCATTACTATTGAACGTAGACGTATTTTTCAGCCAAATGAAATCATGAAATTGATTAGATAATTTCTCGTCTTGATAACAAAAATCACTAGGGTTGTAATATTTATTAATCTGTAGATGTTTATCGTGTAGTTTGTAAAGTTTTGTGCCAAAACTCATTCTAACACCTCATTTTATTCATTTCATATTCTTCTCTCATATTATATGGACACGGCAACGATTATTACTTTTAAATTTCATTCACTTCGTAGATTTAGAAAGTTTGCACTTGAAAGCTAAATAAAAGACACATTTTACACTTCATTTACTTTATTTTATTTTAGATATCTATGTCTATTTTATATATAAAAAGTGGAAACAAGTCAGTCATTTTGGAACAAATGTTAAGATTATTTAATGTCTATTTCAATTAGAATTAGTAATTGTATAATTCGACCAATGTTAACTAGCAATTGTTCCAAAATGATTGTTTTTAAATTGCATTTTTAGTTACCATAGTAACTTGAGTTACCGAAAAACAATAATTCTATGTTAGATAGATAGAGTATAAAAATGAAACAGCTGCCATTTTGATATATTTTACAATAAATTATTATTAATATAGAAGTTGCTTTTATTTGAGTTTACACACCCTTAAATTTAGTCATAACTAATTATCTTGGCAATGTTTACCTAGTGTTTAAAAAGCAAAAACATAGAATCTGTAGTCAATGTTTAAACTATAACAACAATCATCAACAACAATATTAATATAAGTCATTGTAAAAATGTGTTGAACTTAGCTGAACTAGCTACCTGGCGGTATTTAATTAAAGCAACAACCCCTTGCTACTTCAGCTTCGACAATTTTTGTTTATTATACTCTTAACAATTGATAATTAAGTTGAGTAATTTGATTGGGGTGGTATTAGGTTCAAATTACTGTAGTACAATTATTGTCATCTAATATCTTCATAGTATCAGTTGTATTTGGCGGATATGCTGGCCATGGTTTTCCTGGAGGTATAATTTGACCGAAGTGACCACCTCCTAATGTTCCGGCAAACGATGGTCTCTGTGGGTTATATTCTAACGGCGATTTAGCAGATGTGGTTGTGGATGGTTCTACGATTTTAGTACTGCTTTCTGATTCATCTATTCTCTCTGCTATGTCAGTTGTATTTGGCGGATATGCTGGCCATGGTTTTCCTGGAGGTATAATTTGACCGAAGTGACCACCTCCTGATGTTCCGGCAAACGATGGTCTCTGTGGGTTATATTCTAACGGCGATTTAGTAGATGTTGTTGTGGATGGTTCTACGATTTTAGTACTGCTTTCTGATTCATCTATTCTCTCTACTATGTCAGTTGTATTTGGCGGATATGCTGGCCATGGTTTTCCTGGAGGTATAATATGACCGAAGTGACCACCTCCTGATGTTCCGGCAAACGATGGTCTCTGTGGGTTATATTCTAACGGCGATTTAGTAGATGTTGTTGTGGATGATTCTACAATTTGAGTACTGCTTTCTATTTCATCTATTCTCTCTACTATGTCAGTTGTATTTGGCGGATATGCTGGCCATGGTTTTCCTGGAGGTATAATTTGACCGAAGTGACCACCTCCTGATATTCCGGCAAACGATGGTCTCTGTGGGTTATATTCTAACGGCGATTTAGTAGTTGTTGTTGTTGTGGATGATTCTTCGATTTGAGTACTGCTTTCTATTTCATCTATTCTCTCTACTATGTCAGTCGTATTTGGCGGATATGCTGGCCATGGTTTTCCTGGAGGTATAATTTGACCGAAGTGACCACCTCCTGATATTCCGGCAAACGATGGTCTCTGTGGGTTATATTCTAACGGTGATTTAGCAGATGTGGTTGTGGATGGTTCTACAATTTTAGTACTGCTTTCTGATTCATCTATTCTCTCAACTATGTCAGTCGTATTTGGCGGATATGCTGGCCATGGTTTTCCTGGAGGTATAATTTGACCGAAGTGACCACCTCCTGATGTTCCGGCAAACGATGGTCTCTGTGGGTTATATTCTAACGGCGATTTAGCAGATGTGGTTGTGGGTGGTTCTACGATTTTAGTACTGCTTTCTGATTCATCTATTCTCTCTACTATGTCAGTCGTATTTGGCGGATATGCTGGCCATGGTTTTCCTGGAGGTATAATTTGACCGAAGTGACCACCTCCTGATATTCCGGCAAACGATGGTCTCTGTGGGTTATATTCTAACGGTGATTTAGCAGATGTGGTTGTGGATGGTTCTACGATTTTAGTACTGCTTTCTGATTCATCTATTCTCTCTACTATGTCAGTCGTATTTGGCGGATATGCTGGCCATGGTTTTCCTGGAGGTATAATTTGACCGAAGTGACCACCTCCTGATGTTCCGGCAAACGATGGTCTCTGTGGGTTATATTCTAACGGCGATTTAGTAGATGTTGTTGTGGATGGTTCTACGATTTTAGTACTGCTTTCTGATTCATCTATTCTCTCTACTATGTCAGTCGTATTTGGCGGATATGCTGGCCATGGTTTTCCTGGAGGTATAATTTGACCGAAGTGACCACCTCCTGATATTCCGGCAAACGATGGTCTCTGTGGGTTATATTCTAACGGCGATTTAGTAGATGTTGTTGTGGATGGTTCTACGATTTTAGTACTGCTTTCTGAATCATCTATTCTCTCTACTATGTCAGTTGTATTTGGCGGATATGCTGGCCATGGTTTTCCTGGAGGTATAATTTGACCGAAGTGACCACCTCCTGATATTCCGGCAAACGATGGTCTCTGTGGGTTATATTCTAACGGCGATTTAGTAGATGTTGTTGTGGATGATTCTGCGATTTGAGTACTGCTTTCTATTTCATCTATTCTCTCTACGATGTCAGTTGTATTTGGCGGATATGCTGGCCATGGTTTTCCTGGGGGTATAATTTGACCGAAGTGACCACCTCCTAATATTCCGGCAAACGATGGTCTCTGTGGGTTATATTCTAACGGCGATTTAGTAGATGTTATTGTGGACGATTCTGCAATTTGAGTACTGCTTTCTATTTCATCTATTCTCTCTACTATGTCAGTTGTATTTGGCGGATATGCTGGCCATGGTTTTCCTGGAGGTATAATTTGACCGAAGTGACCACCTCCTGATATTCCGGCAAACGATGGTCTCTGTAGATTATATTCTAACGGCGATTTAGTAGATGTTGTTGTGGATGATTCTGCGATTTGAGTACTGCTTTCTATTTCATCTATTCTCTCTACGATGTCAGTTGTATTTGGCGCATATGCTGGCCATGGTTTTCCTGGAGGTATAATTTGACCGAAGTGACCACCTCCTGATGTTCCGGCAAACGATGGTCTCTGTGGGTTATATTCTAACGGTGATTTAGTAGATGTTGTTGTGGATGATTCTATAAGTTGAGTACTGCTTTCTATTTCATCTATTCTCTCTACTATGTCAGTCGTATTTGGCGGATATGCTGGCCATGGTTTCCCTGGAGGTATAATTTGACCGAAGTGACCACCTCCTGATGTTCCGGCAAACGATGGTCTTTGTGGGTTATATTCTAACGGTGATTTAGTAGATGTTGTTGTGGATGATTCTATAAGTTGAGTACTGCTTTCTATTTCATCTATTCTCTCTACTATGTCAGTCGTATTTGGCGGATATGCTGGCCATGGTTTCCCTGGAGGTATAATTTGACCGAAGTGACCACCTCCTGATGTTCCGGCAAACGATGGTCTCTGTGGGTTATATTCTAACGGCGATTTAGTAGATGTTGTTGTGGATGATTCTGCGATTTGAGTACTGCTTTCTATTTCATCTATTCTCCCTACTATGTCAGTTGTATTTGGCGGATATGCTGGCCATGGTTTTCCTGGAGGTATAATTTGACCGAAGTGACCACCTCCTGATATTCCGGCAAACGATGGTCTCTGTGGGTTATATTCTAACGGCGATTTAGTAGATGTTGTTGTGGATGATTCTGCGATTTGAGTACTGCTTTCTATTTCATCTATTCTCTCTACTATGTCAGTTATATTTGGCGGATATGCTGGCCATGGTTTTCCTGGAGGTATAATTTGACCGAAGTGACCACCTCCTGATATTCCGGCAAACGATGGTCTCTGTGGGTTATATTCTAACGGTGATTTAGTAGATGTTGTTGTGGATGATTCTGCGATTTGAGTACTGCTTTCTATTTCATCTATTCTCTCTACGATGTCAGTTGTATTTGGCGGATATGCTGGCCATGGTTTTCCTGGAGGTATAATTTGACCGAAGTGACCACCTCCTGATATTCCGGCAAACGATGGTCTCTGTGGGTTACATTCTAACGGCGATTTAGTAGATGTTGTTGTGGATGATTCTGCGATTTGAGTACTGCTTTCTATTTCATCTATTCTCTCTACTATGTCAGTTGTATTTGGCGGATATGCTGGCCATGGTTTTCCTGGAGGTATAATTTGACCGAAGTGACCACCTCCTGATGTTCCGGCAAACGATGGTCTCTGTGGGTTATATTCTAACGGCGATTTAGTAGATGTTGTTGTGGATGATTCTGCGATTTGAGTACTGCTTTCTATTTCATCCATTCTCTCTACTATGTCAGTTGTATTTGGCGGATATGCTGGCCATGGTTTTCCTGGAGGTATAATTTGACCGAAGTGACCACCTCCTGATATTCCGGCAAACGATGGTCTCTGTGGGTTATATACTAACGGCGATTTAGTAGATGTTGTTGTGGATGATTCTGCGATTTGAGTACTGCTTTCTATTTCATCTATTCTCTCTACGATGTCAGTTGTATTTGGCGCATATGCTGGCCATGGTTTTCCTGGAGGTATAATTTGACCGAAGTGACCACCTCCTAATATTCCGGCAAACGATGGTCTCTGTGGGTTATATTCTAACGGCGATTTAGTAGATGTTGTTGTGGACGATTCTGCAATTTGAGTACTGCTTTCTATTTCATCTATTCTCTCTACTATGTCAGTTGTATTTGGCGGATATGCTGGCCATGGTTTTCCTGGAGGTATAATTTGACCGAAGTGACCACCTCCTGATATTCCGGCAAACGATGGTCTCTGTGGATTATATTCTAACGGCGATTTAGTAGATGTTGTTGTGGATGATTCTGCGATTTGAGTACTGCTTTCTATTTCATCTATTCTCTCTACGATGTCAGTTGTATTTGGCCGATATGCTGGCCATGGTTTTCCTGGAGGTATAATTTGACCGAAGTGACCACCTCCTGATGTTCCGGCAAACGATGGTCTCTGTGGGTTATATTCTAACGGTGATTTAGTAGATGTTGTTGTGGATGATTCTATAAGTTGAGTACTGCTTTCTATTTCATCTATTCTCTCTACTATGTCAGTCGTATTTGGCGGATATGCTGGCCATGGTTTCCCTGGAGGTATAATTTGACCGAAGTGACCACCTCCTGATATTCCGGCAAACGATGGTCTCTGTGGCTTATACTCTAAGGGCGATTTAGTAGTTGCTTTTGTCGATGGTTCTACGATTTTAGTACTGCTTTCTATTTCATCTATTCTCTCTACGATGTCAGTTGTATTTGGCCGATATGCTGGCCATGGTTTTCCTGGAGGTATAATTTGACCGAAGTGACCACCTCCTGATGTTCCGGCAAACGATGGTCTCTGTGGGTTATATTCTAACGGTGATTTAGTAGATGTTGTTGTGGATGATTCTATAAGTTGAGTACTGCTTTCTATTTCATCTATTCTCTCTACTATGTCAGTCGTATTTGGCGGATATGCTGGCCATGGTTTTCCTGGAGGTATAATTTGACCGAAGTGACCACCTCCTGATGTTCCGGCAAACGATGGTCTCTGTGGGTTATACTCTAACGGCGATTTAGTAGTTGCTGTTGTCGATGGTTCTACGATTTTAGTACTGCTTTCTATTTCATCTATTCTCTCTACTATGTCAGTCGTATTTGGCGGATATGCTGGCCATGGTTTTCCTGGAGGTATAATTTGACCGAAGTGACCACCTCCTGATGTTCCGGCAAACGATGGTCTCTGTGGGTTATACTCTAACGGCGATTTAGTAGTTGCTGTTGTTGTGGATGATTCTTCGATTTGAGTACTGCTTTCTATTTCATCTATTCTCTCTACTATGTCAGTCGTATTTGGCGGATATGCTGGCCATGGTTTTCCTGGAGGTATAATTTGACCGAAGTGACCACCTCCTGATGTTCCGGCAAACGATGGTCTCTGTGGGTTATACTCTAACGGCGATTTAGTAGTTGTTGTTGTGGATGATTCTTCGATTTGAGTACTGCTTTCTATTTCATCTATTCTCTCTACTATGTCAGTCCTATTTGGCGGATATGCTGGCCATGGTTTTCCTGGAGGTACAATTTGACCGAAGTGACCACCTCCTGATGCTCCGGCAAACGATGGTCTCTGTGGGTTATACTCTAACGGCGATTTAGTAGTTACTGTTGTCGATGGTTCTACGATTTTAGTACTGCTTTCTGTTTCATCTATTCTCTCTACTATGTCAGTTGTATTTGGCGGATATGCTGGCCATGGTTTTCCTGGCGGTATAATTTGACCGAAGTGACCACCTCCTGATGTTCCGGCAAACGATGGTCTCTGTGGGTTATATTCTAACGGCGATTTAGTAGATGCGGTTGTGGATTGTTCTACGATTTTAGTACTGTTCTCTATTTCATCTATTCTCTCTACTATGTCAGTCGTATTTGATGGATATGCTGGCCATGGTTTTTCTGGTGGAATTATTTGGTCGAAGCGACCACCTCCTGATATTCCGGCAAAGGAAGTTCTTTGTGGGTTAAGTTGTATAATTGGTAGAATTGCTGTTCTAGTGGACGGTAATACGACAGGAATATGGCGACTGTGGCCGACGGAGTATACCGAAAATGGCTTTTCTGTTAATATTGACCTCTTGACGGGACTACCTTCTGGTGTATCTACAAAGGATGGCGTTAATATTAGGGTCTTAATCGGGTACCCGGAAATAGTTTTGAGAGACAAGTCTACTGCGGTGTGGGTATTGTTATGGATATAAGTAGTTTCTTGTTCTCTTCTTTCTTCAAACTCAATTTTTCTTTTGTCAACTGCTGTTGTGTTCGTTATGCGTTTTATTTCATGTATATTTTTGGCTTCAAAAAATCTCTTAAGATAGTCAGCGGATTTGTATTGTGGTTTTGTTATACGTCTTTTTTCGATTAAATCTAAAAATTGAAGAATGCTGTAATAACTATAATTAAAATAATATAATTATAAATAAATAAATATATATATATATATATATATATATATATATATATATATATATATATATATATATATATATATTATCGATTAACAAAGCAAACTTCATGTTCTCAAATATTTTTGAAATGTTAATTTGCATTTAGCTAAGGGTTCTATATCTGCGAGAATTTCTGGATGATTAAATAATATTTTCAATTCTTTTTGGCAACGGAGATTTTTTGTGAAATGGATTCTAAATAACTGGAAGAATTTATAATGTGGTGGGATAATGTCAGGGCAATACTGTGGATGAGTTAAATTTTCGTTTTTCAAAGTATTCTGCGATATTTACGGTATTATGAAACCCCTTTTTGCATTTTGAGATTTAGAGAAATTTTTTTTAATTAATTAGAAGTAACATTATTTCTTCTTGATAATGCTATATTGTCGCCCTGTAATTTCATTCTGGGAATTAAGAAATCATATTTTGTTCACCTTTAAGCGATAAGACTTTTAATAACAATACATGTATTATCTTTATTGGTTTGCAATACTATTAATTTAATGTATTTTCTCATTATGTTTTATTAGATAATAGTGTAAAATAATTATTTAATCTAATTATGGAGAGGCAGTAAAGTTAAAATAAATTAATTAATATTACCCTACAGTCGATCCAACAAAATTTTAGTAAAATGCTCATACAACTTGAAACCAACACAACTTGATTTAACCAGTTTTAAAATTTTATCATTCATCAATAATATAATTACCTAAGAGAAAATACCAAGAATTTCAGATTTATAATGGCTACACTATTTATCATTATTATATTGTTGATTAATTTATAAATTTATTTTAACAAGATTAGATAAATATAATAAAAAAGCATGATATCAACCTAATTGTGTAACCTACAGTATGAGTGTATAATTTGCTGTTAATCCTCCGTATATCAATTAAAGGAATGACGTACTGCATAATAATGTTGCTGTAATTACACGGTACGTGTTTACATTGCCGCGGAGCACAACGACAACATTTACCTTTTGTTATCTACATCAAAATTATATATATATATATATATATATATATATATATATATATATATATATATATATATAGGCGGTATAGTAATGAAAAAATTACCTGTTATTGGACTGGCACATTGACAGCAATTAAAAATAATACACAGCGAAATAAACAGCAAGCAATTGAAAAACATTTCGTGGAAAAGCCAATGAAGCTAACTGTTAAAAGTCGCTTTTAGCGATGGTCACTGCCGAAGACTGAGGCAGTCAATGCTTCCCATGGAATTTTTAAACTGGTTTACTACTTGGCGCCGGGATAAGTATAAACACCTAGGGTAAACAAATATACTGGGTGAATAGCGGTGTCGTTGTTTCTTTATATTAGTTATTTCTATATATTCTGTATATCTAATATGGTATTGTGCATTTTCTAAAAGATATTTTATAAAAGAAAGATGTTCTTTTAAAAATATTTTTAATACCAGGATGACTTTTGCAGTAAAAGCAATATTTTAAATTAGACTTACTTATTAATCGACTTCAAAGAAGGAAGAGATTCTATGTTTGACAGTATCTATTTTTCAATGTATGTTCGCCGATATTTCCGTCAACTCTCCACCGATTTTAAAAATTCTTTTTTATTCAAACAGGTGCACTTGCGAGGTGGTCCCATTGAAACCAAGTTAGGATCTCTTGGGGAAGGGGGGAAATCGATGGGAAACCTCGAATTTCAAGGACATATACAATGATTTCACATATTTTTTAACTATAATCAGATATTGGTGTATAATTCTATTGCTGAACTGATGTGATAAAAAATTGAAAGTAGGTTAATGTTAAAATCAGTAAAATTGGTTTCTAAGCACGAAAAATATCATATGAGCCGTCGTAGAAGCATCATACGCAAATCTCTCTATGGTGTAAAGGTTAGTACGTTGAGCTCATACGCAGAGGTCGTGGATTCGACTCCTAACGATAGCAACTTTTTTGTTCTAGCTTGATTGAAACATTTGTTAAAGCACCTAGACTAGGTAGTGTATCCCAAGGCCTGAAACATTCCTGACTATCAATCATTGATTCTTTATTCCTATTTTACCTTATACGGGCTGTACTTTTACTTGGGCTATCAATTGTAATACTTAATAAAATAACTGCATTTACATTTTGTAAATGTTGCGTTTGTTAACGTTCATGATCGTAGCACTTTCTCTTAGTAACAAACTTGTTCTGATATTTTGTTAATAAAGAGCTCTCATTAGATTGGGTGTTTCTTGTCTTTTCTCTGTATATGGTTTTATTAAATCCAACTCAACGGATTTCATAAATTCCAGCCTATTTAAGGCTTTCTTTTTCGGTTAGTTTATTATAACAGTAAATACTATATAGGCCTTAGATAAACCTTAATTAGTAAAAACACCTCTAAAAGTCTCTAGGCTCAAAATATCAACAAAAAATAATGAATTCACGAATGTTATATATTGAGCATGCCATATTAAACATATTTTTCTATCTACTATACGATATTTACGGACACATTTAATCCCAACAACCAAACCAATGCTTTTGGGCAAGACAATACATTTACACAATAACTTATACAAGACACGAATATGATATGAAATAATATTAACATCAATAGTATAATTAATTAAATACTTTTTGAAGGTAATTTTTAACACAATAACAAAAAATTAAATACTTTCAGTACCATCTTGCATATATATCAGAGTGATACAGAGTTGCATCTCCTTCGTGAATTCACGGGTGGTTTAGGACTTGTTGGTATAGAGTGCTGACATCAGATAGTTCCGTAAAAAGATTATGGCAATGAACCATATTATTAGTAAATGTATCAATATTTAATAAATTTATCTATTTATTCCAATCTATATTATAATCAAATTTATGGATGGATGTATTCATTGCCAAATGATACATAAATGTATTACTATAGGATATGTATGGGTATATTTAATTGAAACAATCAAACTAGTATTTCTTTTGATTGCATGAGGTGCTAAAGTTTATATTTATGGAACTTGGGCAAGAAAATATATTTACACTGGAACTTACACAAGATGGGAATGAAATAATAATAATATTAATAGTATAATTAATTAAATACATTTTGAACATAATTTTTGAATCGAGTAACAGGATTTAGTTATTAATAATATAATAGATCGATCAAATACCTATCTTTCTTTGCAGAAAATTAGACACTACTACGATCTTGTACATATATATCACAGAGTTTTAGTGATATAACGTTGCATTTCTTTGAACTCATGGGTAGTTGAGGACTTGTTTGTATAGAGTGTTGCTAATTTAAAAATACTAAATGTTGATGAAACAGATAATAAATTACTAGAAAATGTATCATTTAGCAATTGAATTGTTTTAAAGGCTGTATAGCATGTGGTAGTGGTACAGGTTTTTGAAAACACTTATCGTCTACATCAGTATCATCCAATTTAGATAAAATAATTCGATTATAGTGAAGCGATATTGCACATCGGTAACATTTACTGCTTAATTAGCATCTTCTTAGATACAAGGATTAAAGCTATTTCCTACCCCAAGCAGTTCGACATAAGAATAATTTGAATAACAAACATGACAATTTTGACGAGTAACAAGCTCCTGACGGTGAAAATGGGTTTCATTATTAAATATTTAAACGAAGACTAAAATATAACAAGCTATCATTATTTTATTTTATAAACATTGAAAAAGTGTTGTTCCATAGTATAGTTCTATATATATATTTATTTCGGTTAGTTTAAATTTAAACTAATTACTACAGACAATGACGGCAATTTCTGACGACTGGTCCCTGATGATCGCCTTTTGCCTGAGCTCCTCGATTTATTTACAATTTTTGTTATTCCTTTACATTATTTTATTTTTCGACTGTTTTCCTCATAATTATTCTCATTATTATATTGTATACATAGCATATTTTTTCACCACTACTCTAATATTTTCCAGAACTAGACCGCATTAAATTACTAGATTATTAAAAAAATATTTTCAGAAGCCAAGTGAATTTTAAGTGTACCACGTATTTAATATCATCGTAAATAACATTCCATAGCGTGTGGTCACGAACACCTGTGAGAATGTGATAAATATTATTATAGTATCTTGTGCATAGAACAATAATGTTTCCTAGCAAAAATTCATTTATATTCTATGGTTACGTATATTGTTATTTCATACTAAATATCACGCTTCCATTGTTCCCAAAGATTTTGTTTAATCTTTATACCACTAACTAACTGACTAACTATATACTATATAATCAAGAAAACTTTGAAACTAAAAGCCTGAGTAATTTGAAAGTATGTAAAATGTATTTGGGTCTGGTGTCTGTTTGTGAGAAGTTTATTTATGTCAGAATTATTTTCGACAACAAATATATACACGAAACATATATACATTAGTTCCGAGCATTCAGATAAGCTAATTTCTAAGATGTCGAATCAAAAGAGTGTGAAAAATTAAGTGAGAAACCAAGAATATTTAGAACCGCATAGTGCTAAGATACAGAGAGTGCAGACGCTAAGAGCCAGACGGAATATGTTAATATTTCGTTTCCTTTATAGACATCTGATGGTGTGAATAAACTCAAGATATTCCGAGAAGTAAAACCACCGAAACCAGGGAATCATCATTGGATAGGTATTTCCATCCCTAAAAATAACCACTAAACAGGTGGCGAGAAGAACAGTTAAGTCAACACACTTTGTTGGGACAAGTTGCTCAAAGGAAGAGCAATAAGAGACTGAGAGCAATAACTGACAACTGAAAAAAATAAGAATCTAAAGTATGAATGTCTCGATACCGCAATAGATGTATAAAACGATGTTCATCGTCATGTGGAATTTATATCTACGTCTGTATCTACCGGGCATGTCATACTATTTAAATAAAGATAGCCACACGATCGGCACTATTGTTAATAGATAATTTAAACCCACCCATGTTAAATAATGACATTAGAATTAAGTAAAACTTGCGAAGAAATATGATTAAAGTAACCATTTTCACAGGAAAGGGTTGAAAAATAATGTGTGTACTCCAAGAATACCTTTGATTCCATTATATTATTACTTTATATTTAAATAGATCTGGAGGGTCAAGGACTAATTCAGAGTCTTAAATGACCTTCAGAAATCTTAGAGTTTGAGGAATAGCAATGAATCACACGAACTTCAAGCCATTTTCATAGTTGCGGTTTTATTATAGATGTAGTACCAGGAACATGCAAAAAAGTTTTAGAGAATTATGGAAAATAACCTTGTTTTGAACTTAAAAAATATCAGAATACATTCAAAAACCTAACCTATCAATAATATATAGAAGATAGAGGATAAGTGATATGATGTGGCCTTCTTAGATGTAGCAAACAGTCAGCGCACTTATAGTCCTTCCAATAAAATAGCGAATACACCTTATAGATAACGCCGAATATGCTGCTAAATTAGATTTATAAAACAAACTGTAAAATTTGTTTTAAACACGGAGCCGATTTTTCCTTCTCCTTTTTTCACTTAGTCCAATAATTGGTGGCACTGATAACGTGAATTTGATTGGTTAGTTTAATATAGTTATGTAGAAACCTGTAAAGAAAATACTTTGCTTTGATTGGTCTGCCATTTCGCCTGATTACTTTATGACGTCACATTTATTGGCCAATAGTATTTAAATGAAAATCAGATTTAATAGTTAAAATTAATTTATTAAAATAAAATACTATACAAAATATACATAAATATAAATAATATATATATATATATATATATATATATATATATATATATATATAACAAATAGCAAAAAAAACAAACTACAAAAGAGCAAATAAAAACAATTATGAACTCTATTCTAGGCAAAATTAAAATATTCTTCTATAACGCTTTCTCATATTTGTTTAGTGCCATCAATTTTATGGGATCTATTAGAGTTCTACTTCTCTTGATATATTGAGGGTAAACTTGAAATTCTTCTCTGTTAATATTGCATTAACTTCATTAAACCAAAAATACAATTACATTATATAATTATAATTTAATTACAATTATGATTAAAAATGTATGTGTTTTCTTAAAGATATTTAGATTTTAGGGTATTTGATCTGTGGAACTACTTAATTTACAATATATACAAATATTGCATGATGTCTCTTTTTTCAGAAGTTTTGTTAAATAGGCTGAAATAAGACCAACATACAATATTAGGCTCTTGTTTTCCTCAAAGCAAAGTTCTCTGGAACTGAGAATATAGATTCAACTGGTAACTTAACAACCTCTAGTGGTACTAGACCTTCCGATAAAAAATAACATAAGTTATCTAACATGTTCATCTTCTTCACAATTTGCTTCGGTAGAATTATGTGAAAACATTGAAGAGATGAGCCTTTTTAAAGATTTCTCGAACATACTAGGTGAAGGATGATGTTTCTACCTCCATAACCTCTAATAGATCCAACAAAATTTTCTAAGAAAACTTAACCAAGGCAACAAACAACTATAATTATTTGCAAATTTAGACAAAATAGATTTATTTATGGTAATAAATGCCCTAAAAGTAGCAATCACCGTAACACATATTTTCTTAACAAGGCAATCAAATTTGACACTATTTAAATATACTCTTTAAATAGCTCTACTATAAAATTATTGAACACTGATTGTTCTAAAAAGTTATTTTAAAATTAAAAAGAGTATTTATTACTACTAATTATCCAGTTATCTTAATTTTTACATTCTTGCAAGACTTCTTTATATGGAGACATCACGTTGACAGCATACGAATATCTTGGTAGATTAATTGAATTTTATTACCACTATCATATTCATAAGTAGGTTTTGTATATATACCTGATAAAAACAATGTTGGATATGCATTTACCCTAATACCTGTTCGTGAAGGAAGGGTAAATCTAAATTCTTCACTAAAATGTCCATGACAGGCACGATGACGTTGATATATTTGCACTGTGGTTTATCCAGGTAACTTACTTCTATTTACTTGATCAACCAATTTTTGGAAAAGAGCGAGATCATTCTTTGGGAAACGAATTTAGGTAGTGAATTTTCACCCAGGTACTACACTACACGGATGCATTGTCATCAATTTTTACTCTATAGTAATTAATGTAAAACAGAAAATATGCACAACGTAAAACGAAGATTTCTCGACCTAAACAAAAACCAGAACTTTCAAACAACAAACTTAAAAATGGACGCCCATAGATAATGCTGACCACACAATTTGATCGACCAATCACGTTCCTTGTTACTGGCGGCTCCAAGAATTTAAACTAGCCAATCACAATTTGCGATCGCAGCGCTACCGTTGATTGAACTAAACAAAACATTTCTCCAAGGTCGCCTATGCCATGTAATTTCTATTTTTTCTATGGTTGTCGTTTGTCAGATAAATTATCTAAATTATTAATGATGATAATTAGGAATTGTAAATCGGCAAAAGTTGTTTTGGCACTTATTTTTACGAATTTCCAACTACCATTTAATATATTTGATTACTCTGATTGAAAATGTAAAGCAATTAAATAGTCAGTCAGAGCCACCTGCTGCCAGTAAAATAAGGAAGAGTGATAACTAACTATTCATACCATTAAATATGAAGTTGCCGTGAAGAGTTCTAATGTAAATTTGAGACGTCCTTTTTAAGAAGATTACCATTTTTAAAATCGTGTAATAAAATTAAGGAATATTTATTATTTCAATTTATATTATCGAGACATGGATATTTCAAAGTGAAATATTGGAATACTCTTACCAAACACTAACAAATAGTGTAAAGATAATGAAAGTTGATGAAAATGGTAAAAGATAGAATAACGTAGATTTTGTTGTATAAAATATTTATTAATAATTCATAGCAGATATATCATAGTCCATGGTGGAAACAGGCTCCACTATTCCTGGAGCTGAGTTAGTGTTTTGTCATTCGTTAAATAAAATATAGTAAATTAAAGGTTTGTTTTATATAATTTACTTTTCATTTAGAAAGAGGTCTGAAAAATATGTACGTAAGAACACTGTAAAAAAAAGAAGAAAGAAGCATTGTTTACATTAACACCTTTAGTTTGGATAAACTCCATCAGACAGACATAAGAGATTTAGAGATGGTGGAACTTTAACAAGAGCTCGATAGACTAAAAATTAACAACTTACTGTATGGAACTTTTTTGTTACGCTGCCAATTACCAATACAGAGTGATAAGCGCAGAAACAACCAAAGATGAGTATATAATTAATATAGGATAACTGTGGAAAATCGTAAATGAATCAGAGTGTTAAAGATTTGTGTGCATACATCTGTGTGTAGTTGTTAAAAATATAAGTCAGCATTTGGTTAGAATATACAAGGAGAGAACAAATACTGTTTTGCAGATATAGCAAATACAATAGGGAGAATGTATTAATTATATCTTATTGTATGAAGGAAAGTGTACACAGGCAGTAACAGAGAAATATAGAGATATCAAAATGACTTAAAAATAAGAACTAAACGTGAAAAGGTAAATAAGCTCTGTAAAGAAAGTAAAATACGCTCGGTTAACTTGGATATGTAATTGTTAATTAGAAATAACGTGCCTAGAACTCTACATTATAAGTAGAGTGGAAAAAATTCAATGTAAATCTAATAAGACAACTCTAACATGTAAACTATTGTGGCTGTTTAATTAACTGTGGTTCAAGCCCTTCGAAAATATATAGTAAATATGTAGTACTGTGTTAAAATAAATTATATTTTCTAACGTTATTTTTTTTCATTGTTTTATTTACGTTAGTACTTGGTTATATCCGCGTCAAAGTATTCCAGAACTTCAATTTGTATAAGTTGCGTTATACATGTTTCTTTTTATTCAAGATATTCAACTTGTAATATTTCTATTTATTGCTTCGGAACCGGCTTTGGAACCAATTATACATTGAAATTTTATAACAAATATTATTTTGGTTTAAACAATGGAAAATAATGTTCAGTGATATTTACTATATTATGGACTCGATCGACTTTTTACTTTTTTTTCTGATTCTAAACTGATAAGTAACCTTTTTTATGTTATTCTGGTCAGTTGTTTTAGTATTTCTTCTGTACTGAATCCCAACGCGTTAATATTTTCATCTTCATGGTTAGTTATCTAGGAATGTTTGGTTGCTTTAATATTTTGGATATTAAGTTATTACTATTAATAATGGCATGGTTCGTCTACCCTACGAATATTCGATCCGTTTCAGTTACCTTTTATTTATTGTTTCTTATAAATAAACCATTTTTTTCTTCGTGGGACTTCAGAGCGAGTAATTGGAATCTTGCTAGTATTATAATTATTCAGTAATTATGATGGTTCCTGAAGATTCAAATTAATTGATTTTTATTTTATATTTTGGATTTCACGTTTAAGCTCTTATTAGATGCTTTTATTATATATGATCTTGTTTGTAGAATATCTAAGTTGGTATTAGTATGATTCCATAAAAGCTGTTCTTTTTATTATATTTTCAATTAAAATTAACATAATAAATAATGAAAGATCGGGAATCAGGGATGTTATCAATGCCAGTTGCTAATAGGTATTTAGTTGTTGAATGACAATTACAAAAATTTCCTTGAATTGTCTCTTTTAATCACTTGCCTTTCGTTATTCTTATTCAAGACCTCCAAATAATATGGTCAGAATTGAAGTTTGAAAGGAATGTATTATTCCAACAATATGTTGGACCTGGTAGTTGAGTGTGATTAAATACTTTTTTCGTTTTAAGCTTTTCAAGGTGATATACCGGTGGAGGAAAACCTGCACGGGTTCCTAATTTTTTTAATTTGTCGTTTTGCGACGTGTGGCCGAGAATTCTCATGACTGATGATGACTTTTTCTTTGTTAGTAGCTAATATTTTTGCAGCGAAACATTGTTGAATTTATTTAATAAATCTAGATATAGATATGGCATAGTAGACATTTGCTATGACAATTTCATTATACTACAGCAGCTCATAATAGATTATAGCCTGTTGATCACACCATATACACAGTAATACTTTATGGCCCTGCACGTTCCACTTCGGCATCAATATGGTTGGCTCTGCTGGATTAACCAAGTACTTTTTGCACTTTCGACTATAGTAATGGGCCTACATTAAAGTTCACCATATCTTATATTTTTGGGGCATGCTCAAATATTTCCGAGCTCCTACCAACATTTAGATGTCTTTAGCATACATTATGTAGAAAACGATTTAGCACATCCGTATGTGCAGCCTCAACTAATTTAGAATATATAAAAATAAATTTGATAAATATTGGTTTTGACTTATTTTGGGTAGAAAATATATAGAATCATGTAGAAATTATAAGAAAGTAAATAGGTTTAGGAGGTAAATAATCATTGGAAATTAAAAAAAAAAATTTTTTATTAAATATTTATATATTTAAATAAAATAATAAAAATATAATTACTATATATCCAGCCTTTATATTTTTATAAATACGTATTAAAACAATTAACGTACACTCCAAGAACTTTGTATATAAACGTTAACATATATTTAAATATATTTACAGAACGTAAATTAGGACCAAGCACATGATTACATCTGACTACCCCCAGTTTTTGGATGACATATTGTACATTTATAAGCTTAACACGAATAGATGAACGTACTTCTCAGCTGAAAGAAGCCTCAGTTCAATACAGTCAAATATATCATTACTCTTATAAAACAATGGTGTATTTTCATATACCCTTATAAAAATGCACTCTTTTCTCCCTGTTGGTTCCACAATGTTCAATTACCTTCTAAACCTATTTACCTTCCTATAATTTTTATATTATTTTTATATATTTTCGACCCAAAATAAATCAAAACTAATATTTATCAAATTTATTTATATATATTCTAAATTAGTTGAAGCTGCACATATGCATATGCTAAATTGTTTTCTACATAATGTATGCTAAAGACATCCAAATGTTGACAGGAGCTCGGAAATATTTGAGCAAGCCCAAAAAATATAAGATACGCTGAACTTTAATGCAGGCCCACTACAATTGTCGTAAGTGTAAAAAGTACTTGGTTAATCCAGCAGAGGCAGCCATATTGATGTCGAAGTGGAATGTACAGGGCCATAAAGTATTACTGTGTATATGGTGTGATCAACAGGGTATAATTCATTATGAGCTGCTGAAGCAGAATGAAATTGTCATAGCAAATGTTTACTATGCCATATCTATGTCTTGATTTATTAAATAAATTCAACGACGTTTCGTTGCAAAAATACTAGCTAGTAACAAACAAAAAGTCGCCATCATGCATGAGAATTCTCGACCACACGTCGCAAATCGATAAATTAAAAAAATTAAGAACCCGAGCAGGTTTTCCTCCACCGGTATATATTGAAAAGCTCAAAATTACAAAAATATTTAATCACACTCAACCACCAGGTCCAACATATTATTGGAATAATACATTCTTTTCAAACTTCAATTCTGACCATATTAATTGGAGATCTTGAATAAGAATAACGAAAGGCAAGTGATTAAAAAAGACAATTCAAGGAAATTTTTGTAATTGTCATTCAACAACTAAGTACCTATTAGCAACTGGCATTCATAACATCCCTGATTCCCGATCTTTCATTATTTATTATGTTAATTTTAATTGAAAATATAATAAAAAGAACAGCTTTTAGGGAATCATACTAATACCAAGTTAGATATTCTACAAACAAGATCATATATAACAAAAGCATCTAATAAGAGCTTAAACGTGAAATCCAAAATATAAAATAAAAATCAATTAATTTGAATCTACAAGAACCATCATAATTACTGAAAAATTATAATACTATCAAGATTCCAATTACTCGGTCTGAAGGCCCACGAAGAAAAAAAATGGTTTATTTATAAGAAACAATAAATAAAATGTAACTGAAACGGACCGAATATTCGTAGGGTAGACGGACCATGCCATTATTAATAGTAATAACTTAATATCCAAAATATCAATGCAACCAAACATTCCCAGATAACTAACCATGACGATGAAAATATTAACGCGTTGGGATTCAATCCCAGAAGAAATATTGAAACAATTGACCAGAAAAACATAAAAAGATTACGTAACAGTTTGGAATCAGCACGGTGCACGATCAGCTACATTTGCTGATGATACTGCGATTATAGCTCTCGCAGACAATAGTGAAGAAGCCTCACGAAAATTACAACAGGCAAGTGACAATATAAATAATTGGACACAAGCTTGAAAAATAAGAATTAATGAAAGTAAATCTGTACATGTGCAGTTCACCTATAAATAGACCGTACAAGCAACAATAACATTAAATAATACTATCATTCCATACAGCAACAACGCTAAATATCTCGGAGTGAATCTCGATGCAAAACTTCGCTGGAAGGAACATATAAAGAAGAAAAGAAAAGAACTGGAATTGAAATATAGGAAAATGTACTGGCTAATTGGAAGAAAATCACAATTATCAGTACATAATAAATTGCTATTATATAAGCAAATATTGAAACCTATATGGACATATATATGTATATGATATATGGATAAGATTCTCGTATGGGCGTTTCCACATATGCCGACACCGACACGGCAACGACGCGACACCGATATCGGTGGACACGTAATCTTATGTAAACAAATGGAACCCCTTCACACTCGCCGATATGTTGGTATCGTGTCGTTGCCGGCACCGACATGTCAGCGGGCAGTAATCGATCCACTCGTGTGGGCGCCGGTTTTTATTGTGTACAGAGATATTTTTAAGGCTAAAAGAGGAAAGTGTCTAGCTTTAAAAATATATTAATTGAATTGGTAGAATGCAAGTCTTCTATATGAAACAATACTAATGAAAATGATAAAAACAATAAACTGATGCCATTTTGTAGTACGGAGCTACAAAATTTACTTTGCAACATAAAATTGTCTACTACACAAACATTTTAAGCACAAAAGTACTTCCTCCGTATAAGCTTTAACCGTGCCAAATCTCAAGCCTCTAGGTGCTCTCGTTTTTCTCTAAAAAGAATGATAAATTTACGCTAAGCCGATTAACCGATTAATATGTAGATTGTCATGTGTTTGGTATTTGATACTGATATTGATCTCAACAGGGTACAGGATACAGTGAACAATAACGTAAGCTCTCGTGGTGGGTCTATTTTTTATTACCAATAAGAACACGTCAGAGAAATGACTTTTTGCCAAGCACGAAATGTTTCCAAAAGTCTTTGGTAGGCTTAAGCAGCAGATTTCTTTAAACCAAACAAGAACAATGTATGCTCAAAATTAAATTTTGAGGCTTCCATGATCAGCATCTGCATACACGGAATAACTCAATGAAACTAAAGTAAAAATTAATCAAAATAAATTTAAGCAACCAATATATTGGAGATTATACCATAAATTACGTGTAAATCCTGGAAGAACGTCAGAAAGACTAAATTGGCAGATTTGCTAATTTCATTTCCTTTTACAGTATTATTTGTACTTCTTCACAACTCTATTGCTATTACACATACCTTGCAAAGCATAACAGGCAAATTAAAATGTCCCCGGACTACTATAGTATTTTTAAAACACATTTTTTGGCAAAATTAGTTTTTTTATTCAGCAAAATTTCATTCAAGGGTGACACACTAATTATAGCGACCCTCCAAATTTTCGATACCGTTTCTGTAGTACGATTTGTCCTTTGCTACAAAATAGGTATCAGTTTCGGCGATGACCTCTTCATTCGACGAAATTTTCTTCTCAGCAAGCATTCTTTTGTGATTTGAGAATAGCAAATTGTCGCTGAGGGCCAGATCTGGAGAATACGGTTTATGAGGAAGCAATTCGAAGACGAATTCATGGATGTTTGCTATAGTTTTCACTGATTTGTGACACGGTGCATTGTCTTGGTGAAGCAGCACTTCCTTTTTCTTCAAATGCGTCCGTTTTTCGACGATTTCATCCTTCAACGGGTTCAACAACGCTATGTAATAGTCGCTGTTGATGGTCCTTGCTTTATCAAGGTAGTTAGTGAAAATTATTCCATGCATATCCCAAAATACAGACGCCATAACCATGCCAGTCGACTGTTGCGTTTTCCCACGCTTTGGAGCGGTTTCATCGTGTGCAGTCCACTCGGATGACTGTCGACTAGACCTCGGAGTGAATTGATGTCATATCATATATCGCATTGTCATTGTCACATATCGATGCAAAAACTCGTGTTTATTACGCTTGATAATCTTCAAACACTGTTCCGAATCATCAACTCGTCGTTTTTGGTCAAAAGTGAACTCGTGCAGCACCCACTTTATACGGAGCTTTCTCATACCCGAATATTCGTGAATATTATGATATACACAAACACTTGATATCTCTAGAGTGTCTGCAATTTCATGCAATTATAATTTATGGGCATTTAAAATCATTTTGAGTATTTTCTAAATGTTTTCGTCTGTAACAACCTCTCTTGGGCTTCCACTGCGTTCACCTTGATGGTTGATTTTCCTGGGGCAGAACTGAAGAGTCTGAAAGCTCAGCAACAAGCCAAGTTTTGCTTCAACTGTATTTTATCCCTTTAAAAAGCAATATTTTATCAACACTCGAAATTCTTTTTATCAATTTTTTTAACAATAACAAAATGTGTTTCACTCAAAATGCTATAATTGATCAACTAGTGATCCAACAGCTGTTAAATTTATACGCGCATCTTCTGAGGCTTAGGGCTAACTAAAAAAATTGGATTTAATTCCAGTAGCGCCATCTATATGTCAGGCCGGGGATTTTTCAATTGATCTGTTATTGCATTGGGATAGTCAGTAAACTCGCCTAAGTTACATTTAGGCGGCATATATTTGGTTCTAATATTGTCTCATGGCCATCCTTTGGCATTTTTTGCATGGTGGAAATAATTCGTAATTTTTTAGTGTACATCTTCGATTTATAGTTTTTGGTGTTAATTTTTATACGATGAAACTAGTTCAGAACTACCAACTATTTTTAAATTATAAAATTATTATTACAGATATAATAAACATTACAAATAATAGACATTGAGCTTGTCTGTGAACAAATGTGATATACATACCCATTGAGAACTTCGAACTCAAGACATCGGACATATATAAAATATCGTGCACTCATGGCATATATCTGTACTTTACATTTAGGATTAAACATGTTTCATGAGTCTCTTGATAGGTTATTGTCTTTGAAATATTGTATCCAACATTTATATTGACCTTGATATGAATACATTATATAGTCAATTTATCAATTTCCGCAATACAAGCTTTTAACAAAACTAGTGATCACCTTGTGGTCGAAATTTACAATACAATATAATTTTAGACCACCATTTATAAAGTTAATCATGTTTCTCTCATCATAGAATAAAGTTCTTTCTTCTCTGTAACAATTTAGAATGTCTTAATATTACTAAAACTTGCTTCGATAATAATTTCATTATAATATCAGAAATGTATTTGGTATATAACAATAATTACAGTAATAAATATATGCATATTTAAATATTTGTAAACTATCTCAAGAACTAAAACCTACTAAACTTTTTTAATATGACAATTAATTAGGTCTATAAAATCCATTAAACTTTAGTAATCAAAAAAGTATTAATAACTTTACATTACTACACCACTGAACATTAAACAATACGGGAATGACCACAAGTAAAACAAAATCTTAACCAAGACTGTTTAAAATTAAATTAAATAATTTAATAATATCTTAATTTATTCACTTTCCATGTTAATACCGTTTCAAATACAAGACGTAAGGACTTAAATTTGCTTTGTCGGCCGAATTTCCATCACAACGTAAAATTACACGCCCTTAGTAGCTTTACGCACAACAGACATGGGTTTTTTTTATCTCTGGTAATATATATATATATATATATATATATATATATATATATATCTCTGGTAATATATATATATATATATATATATATATATATATATATATATTACCAGAGAACTTGCAAATATGTGTATAGGTATTGAAGCAAACACTAAACAGCGAATTAACAAGAATGTAATGAACATTTTATTAAATACAATCATAACACAAATATATTCATTTATTTTAATAATTTTAATTAAATATATGTAAACAACCTCTATTATTTTTTATTAGATATTATCAGTTAATAAATAAACAAAATTCAACATATGTACTAGAGCATCATATACACAATTGAGAACAGACATGTTAAAACAATGGTTGAAGATGATAGAACAGTAAAAGCTCTATTTGTTTTTGGTGTTGTGCTGCTAGATTTTGTTGTAGTAGAAATATCTGTAGTAGATGTTGAACTTTCTTCACTAGTAGTAGGTGTAGTGGTCGTTGGAGTTGTAAGGGTTGTAGTTTTGGTTGTCGTTGGACTTGTTGTGGTGGTTGTACTTTTCGTCGTTGTCGTCGGAGTAGTAGTGGTTGTACTTTTGGTCGTTGTCGAGGTTGTCTTTGGAGTTGTAGTAGTAGTACTTTTGGTAGTACTACTGGTAGTCGTTGGAGCTGTTGTGGTGGTAGTACTTTTGGTCGTCGTTGGAGTTGTTACAGAGGTAGTACTACTGGTGGTTGTTGGTGCTGCTGTTGTAGTAGTACCTTTGGTCGTCGTTGGAGTTGTTGCAGTGATAGTACTACTGATCGTCGTTGACGTTGTTGAAGCGGTAGTACTACTGGCCGTAGTTGGAGTTGTTGTAGTGATGGTACTTTTGGACGTCGTTGGAGTTGTTGTGGTGACACTACTGGTCGTCGTTGGAGTTGATGTAGTGGTAGTAGTGCTAGTCGTCGTCGGAATTGCTGTAGTGGTAGTACTACTAGTTGTAGTTGGAGTTGTACTCGTGGTGCTACTGGTCGTCGTCGGAGATGTTGTGGTGGTAGGACTTTGGGTCGTCGTTGGAGTTGTTGTAGTGGTAGTTCTACTGGTTGAAGTAGGATTTGTTGTACTCGTGATACTACTGGTCGTCGTGGGAGCTGTTGTGGTGGTAGTACTTTTGGTCGTCGTTGGAGTTGTTACAGAGGTAGTACTACTGGTGGTTGTTGGTGCTGCTGTTGTAGTAGTACCTTTGGTCGTCGTTGGAGTTGTTGCAGTGATAGTACTACTGATCGTCGTTGACGTTGTTGAAGCGGTAGTACTACTGGCCGTAGTTGGAGTTGTTGTAGTGGTGGTACTTTTGGACGTCGTTGGAGTTGTTGTGGTGACACTACTGGTCGTCGTTGGAGTTGATGTAGTGGTAGTAGTGCTAGTCGTCGTCGGAATAGTTGTAGTGGTAGTACTACCAGTTGTAGTTGGAGTGGTACTCGTGGTGCTACTGGTCGTCGTCGGAGATGTTGTGGTGGTAGGACTTTGAGTCGTCGTTGGAGTTGTTTTCGTGATAGTACTACTGATCGTCGTTGGAGTTGTTGTACTTTCGGTCGTCGTTGGAACTGTTACAGTGGTTGTACTACTAGTCGTCATTGGAGTTATTGTAATTGGACTTGCGGTCGTCGTTGTTGTAGATGCTTCCAACAAAGAACTGCCAGTGATATTTAAAGTAAAATATCCCATCGAATGGTAACTACATGAGACGACACTAGGATCATTTGTAATATACTTTTCACATGATTCTCCCTCCGTAGTCATGCAATTGGCAATAGTCCTGAGCTCCTCTCCTATTAATATGTAAGCATTTCTATTAATTTTTAATTTATAACTAACTTTCATTCTAGTACATACCTGTATAAAATGTAATTAAAATACATCCATGTTCACAATGACAATATCCGGTATCGCGTAAGTCATCTGAAATTAGTGAAGATAAATTTTATCAGATTTGATTTAAGTGATGTTTGCCAGTTCTCAGTAAATGGCAGTATTTTCGAACACTAGGGAAAAGATATGTTACCAAACTAAATAACTAGCAAAGTAACATGGATGGCAAAATGGATACAATTCTGAATCGGATAGTTTCGCCAACCAAATTTCAATATTGGTTTAATCTATTTATTATATTCAATAAAGAAACTGTTAAATCTGATAGTTATTGGATCTGAAAAAAATTGCTCATCAAATATTTAAGAAAAGTTATGATGATGCTGCTGCATCATATTCCAATTGGCAGTTTTGGTTTCAACGATTTGAAAGTAGCGATTTTGATGTGAATGATAAAGAAGGCTCTGGAGAACTTCTGCTCGAAAACCCAGTTCAATCTATCAAATAGTTTTCAGTCAGCTTTGCAGTAAATGAATCAACTGTTTTGAAATATTTATATGTGATGGAAGATATCCAAATGGGGTGAAATGGCTATCACACAAATTGACCGAAAATTTCTCTTATAACCATTTCAATATCGCGATTTCATTTCTTCTAACTATACTAGACCAGACAAGCGATCTATGGTGGATTTAATATGAGAGTCTAGAAGAATCATCCTTATCATCCATGGTCATATAATCTTGCTGTGTTGTTATTCCGGTTTATGGATCGGCTAGTTATATTATGTTACATGATACTAAAACTGAATAAAACTATATCAACATCAGTTGAGCATATTTAATGCCCTACTGTTCGAATAGCAGCTAGCGTACTCACCAGACAGGTCTATTTGATTTTCAATTGGTTAGAGAATATGTACAAAAATGGGTTGTAATTGAACTCGTACGATCTTACATCTAATGAAAAAAATATTAGAATCAGCCAACATGCGTAGTGTACAATAAAAAAAATTAATGGAGGTTGTATCACAATGCATGTGATACGTCACAAATGAAAAAATACTTCCATGGCTATATTTGCTATTCATACTGCGATACTTGCTATTGGAGACAACAGGGAATAATCAACCAAAAAATTACAACAGGTGCAGGAAAATATAAATTATTGGACTTAGAGAATAAAAATGTATCTAAGCAAGCACTAATTAAACCTATCAGACTCGTTCGATTCAATAAAGTATTTCCTGAAATTTGATTACTCTCACCGTTCGACCTAGATCCTTATCCTTTATTTTTTCTCTTCCATGGGATTCAAAGTCCTCTTAGAGAGTAAGTAGGGACCAACGTATTCTCTTAATAATAATAAAAACAAATTACAAATTAGGCCACTCAGAAGCGACAAGTAACAACGTATTAATCTTAGATCATATTCTATATATTAGGAATGTTACAAATTTAAATTGAAAAATTTATTCCTCGTATTGGATAAACGCAGACATAAAAAGATATGTATAATATTAAAACAATCTAACCATCGATATCTACTAGAAATAAAAAACTTGCATTTCGTAAGATCACCAATCTATTCACTAGCCAATGTTCAGTTTTCCTTGGCATTAGGCAAGCAATCGATAAGATGTGATATAATAGGCTACTCTAGAGAATTAAGAAAAATTTGCCGAACTCTTTCGTATCATTATTAAAATATCACGTTAAAAAAATATATTACGAAGTGAAATATAATTCCGACACATTTCAAGTGCACAAAACTTAGTCTGGAAAACCTAAAATTAACTGAAATAAAACAACTGGACTGCAAGCTCCGGGGCATATAGTGGTTGATCGGACACAAGTCACAGTTATCAGATTTTAGTAAAAATGGTCATTTATAAAGCTATGCCAAAGCCTACATGGACATATGACATACAACTATGTGGCACAATCAATGGGAAGATATAAGATCATGATAGCATGAATGGGTACACAACTCTAAAGATACATCTGCCGATGAAAAGCTCGCTCCTAACTTAGAGGAGTAGGAAGTTATGACAAAATATTATTTACCACAAAAATGATCATATACACGTCCCAAAAGCGGCAAAAAATGTGGTGACTGTGTTAAAATAATAAGTTCTATAGTATATATTATATACTTCTATATTATTTAAACATTACTTCGTCGGTTGGCACTGTTTCGTTCTTACATATTGGCAAAGTATGTATTACTTTTCGGGTCGTAAAACACTCATAAATTGTATAGTATAACATCCACAACATCCACTTAAAAAATGAGAAAAGATAGTAATTAACAATGTTCTATATTTCTAATTATTTTTTTATGAAAGTATCTTCAACCCTTGAAACTTATATTTACGTACTAAAACGTTTTATATTAGCGGGTAGTTTTATATTATTCATTTAATTGAAAGATAAAACTAATGTGCTAATGAAAGTCAAGAAAAACAGTTACAAATTTACGATCAACCTAACACCTACAAAACTTCATATCAGTGTTATTAATAAAATTTTGATATTAATAATTTGGTTGCATCTGAAAAGATCGCCTTGGAAAAAAAATAAACTTGATAAACACGATAAAACTGAAAAGGAAAAAAAATAACTAAAACAAACAATTAAAGTAGCCAAACATGAAATATTGTTATGGAAAGCAACTGAATGAAATTATTAGCATTATTGGACTATGATGAGGACTACGAGAAAACCCTTAGAAAACTTCTTAAATGTAACACTTTTGATAACTATATCCGAATAAAGTAAAATATGACTATTTCAATATAACATAACAAAAGACGATTTATTATTTTACTTACAGCCATTTATTAAAAGAAAAGACACGATTAGTAATTTAGTTAGCATTATTATTGAAATTTAATAGTCTAACGATTAAACACTGAAAACTAGATCGCACTAACTCCTACTTATTGATTTCACTGAACAAACTTACTACAAAGTAAACTGCTTAATGATTGACTTCAAACAATAAAAGCATATGCGATAAATATAGTTCAGATAAAATGATAAAATAAAATATTGATTGATATAATTAATTAGTGCATAGATATATTTAAGTACGCCTTGTCATTTGATATTATCAGTTTAAAAAGGCACAATTTAAGAAATAAAGAAAGATATGATGCTATTACAGAAAATATATTACTAACATTTTTATTAAAATAAAAATTCCTGAAAATAAATATAGAGTGTAATTGTAAAATAATACAACTTTTGGTCAACCATTGTAGGTATAGATTCCATCAAGTCTGCAGTATCCATTTGGAGTGCACAAAGCAATTAAAATCGATGAGATATTGAGAAATCATGTTGTTTCAGAGATCTAAACAAGATAGATTCTGTCATGTTTTAACACAACGTAGAAGAACGCTTGAGAAGTATGAGTAACTCATCGGTTTTTCGGATTATCTATCTAATTTATTGGATTATTCAAGGAAAAATGAGCTGTGAGATTTAATTAAGTTTTGTTATAAGTTTTGCATATTTTAACATGTTACTTCATTATTAAAAAATCAGATAAAAATTAACTTTATATGGAGAGAGAAAAAAATAGCAATGAAAATGCAAAATGAAGATAAATTGAGACTATGAAATGCAGCCTAGATTTTTTTATGGTGGCTTAAAACAAGGCGGTGGAATGCATGACGCATACCTGCTCACGGAGACTTACCTTGAAGTGAACTGAACCTGAAGTTTCACCAGATTATGTGAGGCTACCTCTGGCTTACCAATACACTAAACCGACACCGCCTCACAGTTGACCCCTGTGGATCGCTACTGCTACTGCATTAAATTTGGAGATATGGCACCCGCTGATCGGGCAGCCGTTATTGGGCATGAGGGCCCGGCCTATTGATTCACGAACTTGAGTTAACACACGACTAGATATTGTCATATGGGGGCAAAAGTTATGCAAAGGAAGAGGTCGTTTCAACCTGAAGGGGGGGGGGGTTGTTGGAAGGAAATTAGCGGCCATGCGATGCTAAACTCTTAGCATGTCAATCAGCTCGCGAACAAGCGCGTTATCAGAAAAACTTGAGCTGAGTTGTTGTTTGTGGAATGATTGAAATATGAAGTACCTTATTTCTGGAGTGTCAGTATCCCTATGAGTTTGATGATCTCTGACAAACCTTTCTGTTTAAGATTGTCCTGAGGAGCTTATTTTGGAAAACCAGCCATGGAATTATAACGCAATCTAGATATTGAAGCTATATTGAAACACGCGAGAAAATTGGGAAAGTTATAAACTATTAAAAAAAAACGACTGATGATGCAGAGTAAAAAGATAATAACTAACTGTAACAAAATATATGTATTAATGAGGATATATTTAAGAGATGGAGACAAATTAATTAAAAATATGAATTGAAGGAAAAGGAACAGCAAAACTGTTTATATGGAACATGGAATTAGAGGTATTATATAGAAATACGATATGGATAGGAGTGAGATATTTTAAGAATAGTTAATGTCGAGAATTGAAGAAGAGAAGATCGAATTGATCTTCATTATCATCGACAAAGTGCAACAACATGGCGAATGATAATGGGAAAAACCGTAGAAATAAAAATATATTCAACAAGGTAAAAGAAGCCAAGGAGAGAAAATGCCACTAATTGGGAAAATGGGAGAAAAATTTGCACAAACTAATTATAATTAAATCATATATTGATAACTAAACGAAAAGAACGAACCTGTCATTCATGAAATGAGTAATGGGGATACGATTAATTATAGTGAAATTGATAAGAGCAAGAGAGCATCGAATGGACAGGGTTGCATAAGAAATAAAGAGCTGAAAAAATAAATAGAACATGAAGTCAGAAATTATATTAACAGTAAAAATGAGATAGAAACATATAACAAAATATACACAACCTAGCAGTACGAAAATGTCTTTACTTAAATAACTGACAATAAAATTTGCAATAAATTATTTAACATCGGGATTAATTTATTTTTGTGCCAGAATGGGCCACACTTAAACTAGCTCATGTAATAATACGGGATATTCAACCATATCTGTAAGTCAAACAATATGCTACTGAACCTATTAGCTTTTAGTAAACCTTGAATTGATAAATAAATTGATAGGCATTGTGAGAAATAATTAATCATATCTGGTTAATACAGCAAATGAGGCATGTCATAACGATAATTCTAATAACTTTGGTAAAATGTGGTTATTGTAAGATATAAAAAAATATTTTGATTGTCATATGTCAAATTCATGATGGCTATCAGTTTCGTCCTTAATTGTGCCTTTGATAAAAACGCAGTGTAATCTACCATTTAATTCATTTACTTAACTAAATGCTTTTTTCGTTACATATATTTAATATACGAGAGTCAAAATAAAACTGAAATAGATGCAATACAACATTGTCATAGTTACAATATTTGGGTGTTTTAAATATAATCACAACAACGATGTTCAAAATATAAGTGTAATAACTATCTCTACTTTTATAATAATACTTACTGATACTTATCCGTTATGACACTTAATGAATTAATTCTGGAAAATGTGGTTCTTTTTAATTTCACGAAGTCAAGCAATGTGATTGGCTACATGACTATTTAACCATTTGCCATGCAGAAATAAATAATTTTTCATTAAAAATTGTAATTTTACACCAACAAAGTCTTTTTTGGTTAAAATCTATTTATAATATTTATATTATTTTTATATTATCCCATTATTTATAGAAGTTTCGTATAGCATTTTTGGCGTTTTTGTGTTGGTATTATTAATTGATTGTTTTAGTTAAAATATCTGTATATTTACTGTAAATAATCATTGCTATTATTTTATATCATTAGGAGCCGTAAATTTCCATACATAGTTAATACGAAGAAACCAACTCTTTATGTGATAGCGAATATTCAGTGGTAGCTACTGCGTACTAACTCATTGTTTAGTAAGTTTTGATGTCGATGATATTACTCCTATTATGTAGTTAATATTTCATATATGTTAGGCTAAAAGCTTGAAGTTGATACGAATATTGGAAAAAGAAGCTTTAAAGGTTCATTCTTCATTCATCAAGAGTTAGTAAAATATTTCTATTGTTTAAGTATGTAACAACTTTAGAAAGCATTGATCGTGGAGCACTATCTACGAGGATTGCTTTTTAAATTTTGCTCTAATAAACTGAATCACTATCGAAGCACTTTCCACTCTGACTAGCGTAACTTCAAAGGGAGATATTATATTCATCATATTATATTGTCGCATCCATTTCCAATATTATTGGAAGTATTCAGTAATTATTTTATTCCTTTTCTTTTTTAAAGTTAATTTTTGAACGAATTTATACACCTCCATCTCGCTTACACTACCGAATAATGTGGAAAATATAACCACATAAAAAAAAGTGCTTCAAGTAATTATCTCCGTCCTTTCCTCTCTCACAATTTACACAGGAAAGGATTCGTACATCTTCGTCTGACATCACGAATTGAAAAAATAAACAATCCAACCGTGTATTTGACTCTTAATAGTAATTACCATTTTCAGTCGATATTTTTTTGGCTATCGACTGTTTCGACTGTTTTGAGACTATCGACTGTTTCTACTTTTTTTCAGTCAATAATTCCCAACGCTAATTTTAATGTTTTTAACCAATGTAATTTTAATTTTTTTATAGCTTTGTGTCATTATTTGAATATCTATCAGATCATGTGGAGTAGAACGCTAACAAATTTGTTTACTTTTTACGGCCAAATGTTTGTACTTGTATATACCTTGTTGAACGTTATCATACTAACTCCCGATTATACCTCGACCTCACAGAAGCTGTTTATTGATAGACTGTTTTCTTTATAACCTAATTAAAAGTTAGATAAAATAATTGGACGAAAATTTTCCCTAGTTTATGAACTTCACGAGATACTGTATTTTATCATTTGGTTCTAAAAAGGCAATTTACCTAGAAAGTTTTCCAGAATTTTTGAAAATGGTTTATTTTATAGATTTTATATACCCAAGGTTAAATTTTCATACCTCGAATGTTAATAGTTTGCGTCGTCATATTGGAAAAATTGTGCCTAAAGGCAGTTCTCCTTTTGAACTCATTTTATTATAAAAAATTGCCAACAGAATAAAACTAGAAAAAATCTTTACAATTTATATAACAATATTTATATTTTTAAAATTAATAGTTTTAGCGTATAACAATAAATATTTTACTATGTATTGAAAAGCCAGCTTATCTATACTTTCGAATTAAACGAAGTCATCCAGATATTGAAAAATCCAAACACTAATACAAAAATATTTGCTAATATTAGAGATCGTTTCCTTATTGGATTTTACAGTATTGCGAAAAGTAAAATAAACATTTCTTTAAACAAGTTTAAAGAACTACATGCATGTTTCTTTGACTTTTCTAAATACACGGAGAAAAATTCTTGGCGTGCCAAACCGGGTATATTTGCGAATAGCGGAAGTTTGATCAGTTTTCACTGCTGATATGGTTGATATATATGACTACAGATTGCGTTTGCATCTTATACAACAAGTACCACTGGCATGGGTATCCTGCCAGATCTCTGATGATTTCATTTACATTTTCAACTTTGCCACATTCTAGCCATGGAGCGAGGGCTTTATCGACTTGAAATTGCTAAACATGCAGCGCGAATCGCTTCTCTTCGAAGGGAAGAGCCTAAGTTTTCTCAGGGATGACTTGAAACCTCCGGAACTTTTGCCATTAGACTGTGATATTGTGTTGTTTCTGCAATCTTGCTTAAATATGGTTTACAATATCAATATCTCCATAAAAGGCCAACAAATGCCTAACTCTGCTTTCCCTATATTTTTCACATAGGCACCAAATATGCCATTTCCAATTAGAATTTGCGTCAGGTAGTAATACAGTAATATTTTTGCCCTATCCAATACAAAGTTCGCCACAAACGTTCTCGTCCACCTGTGCTCTTTAGTTTGTCAATTCATATCTGTTCTCCCTTTACGTAAACTGGAACTAGCTCCTCCTCTAAAAGCTATTACGGTGGCATTCTAGCTATTAACAGAAGCACCTCTGCGGCAGCAGTTTTGTCCAAATTTATATATAGTTGATATTTTAGCGCTACTGTCCAAAATGATGTCCCAAATAATATGGTGGAAAGTATTATGGTTGCCAACATCCTTCTTTTAATTATGCAGCGTTCTCATATACAGGAGGGTGTCTGGGTCAGACAGTTAATAATGCTATTGGCCGTATCGTGCATGCAAGATGTGCGCGTTTATTCTTGGCCCATGTTTTATGGCATAATCCCATGTTTTGTGGTGTCTTGGCTTACGACCTTCTGGGCGCTTAACGTTAATTCGAACGAACTCAGGGCACCTGCCAAAATTATCAGCTAAGACCCATGGTTCTAGATGTTCTTCTATAATCTCAGCAGTAAGGCTTAGGCGATACTGCAGGATGGTCTTAATAGCAGTGAGTCTACAAGGGACAAATCATCAACACAGGCGATACTCTATTCCTTCCCCCAACTTCATTCTCAGGATCTGGTCATAGAACATATTCCCCATTGTCGGTTTCAGCAATCGTATGACCTATCACCCTAGTATCGACGTAACTCTTACTAAAGTATTACATGAACTCTGTGGAACGCACTGTCCCGTTCCAGAGAACGTAATTAAAGGCGTTGTTCCCATCCAGCGTTATGAGGTGAAAATTCCTCTGTTTTTGTAGCTCTCAAGCTATAGTCGATCTGCTCATTCTGAAACACCTTTATTCAGGACAGCTGCTCTTCTGTCTAGTCTTCTAGTCTATTCTCTAAATAATACTATTTCCTTTTTTTCCTTTTTCACTTTTATCAATTATTATATTAATCAATCAATAATACTTGAATTTTCAGCCAAGACACATTCGAAGTGCACGGTGCAACTAATATTTGTTGCCGGTGCCAAATAATTGCTTGCATGATGTTTCTATTGTATCTATGACGATATTACACTTAGTCTTTAACCTATATAAAGTGTTATTTTCCTCATATTTCCCAGTAAAATCAATATTTTTGCATAATCACGTCACTGATTACTAAACACAATTAGAAGTAGTTGTCATAGTTTAATTGCCTTTTATTTGTTTAACAAAAAACCCAAATAATACCTTCAATCATAACGGATTAATGACGATAATATTTATTATTAATATGTTTACTGAAATACCAATATGATTTATTATCAGCCTATATTCTTTAACGATAACGAAATTAATTCCTCCGATTTATAAGCGTTAGATATTGATTCGTATTTGGATTAATACGATTGGAGAATATATTAGACAATATAAAAATGTTATAAAAATTAGTGAATATTATTGTACAGATATTCAAATATATATATATATATATATATATATATATATATATATATATATATATATATATATATATACTTATCTTGAATATACTGTTGTTGATGCAGCAGGACCACGTAGCATGTTTTTGAATTAATTCATAGCGTTTTAAAGGTTATGGTATCTGTTATCTGCCTGTACTGCAGTATGTGGGTCAGTGGCTAAAGTGTAATCAGCAACAGTTTTTATGTTATTATAATAAAAATTAGTCCCGTATAAAACATTTTCGTGGGCAGATTTACTTTATTAATCTGAAAGAAATACTGACAAAAATAGTGATATTTTATTGCAAGATATGAAGCGACCCGGAGAACCTACAAATCTTGTGAAGAATATATATATTAGAAATAATAAAGGAGTATCTGGTGGAACCAGGCAACAAACATTAAGAAAAAGTTCAAGTTTGTATTCGATAAAACATAAAACACGTGGTAGGGGAAAAAACCGACAGGAGAGATAATCAAGACAATGCTAGTGCTATGCGAATTGTGTAGCAATTTCGACCTCGCGGAAGAGCTCTATAACGACCATTAGCTATAAAACTTAAAGTAAATATACTTAGAGGTGATGGGTTATACTTCGGTATGTAAGAAAGTTACATTTGGAAAACTTTTACTCTCCCTAGAAATATTAGGCTAACCGGAAAGGCTTTTTAGTCGAACTTTTTTATTATATTTTTTTAACAATTGCGCTATTTGCATTATCAATAATACAGTCTTTTAATCAATCATAAAGTCGTCGCAAGACACAGATACGTAACAAACTAGTAATCAAAAAGATTTTGCCAGTAAGCATCGATATTATTCAAGCAATGTCTCCATTTAGCCGAACGTCAATCAGCGTATACCCGGCTTCGTTTTCAAATTTTCGAGAATTCTTTAAAAGTCTGAAACACACGTGCTCTATCGGCGTGAGACGTTCCTAGCTGGAAAAGTATTTCGCACGCCTATACAAGTTTCGATTGGCTAAAACTGCATATGCGCATTTTTCTAATCTAGCCTGATAGATTTCACTACTACGCGTCCTTTCTATATACTCACAGTTGTGGTTAGCAGTCATTTTTAGGTTAATTTATATAGGCAAGCGTTATCATGCAAGAGCATGGCTTTGCATGTATGCCTAGCTATTTCTGGTCTTCACTCGTTTTTTTTCGATCAAAAATAATACATTGTTGCAGTATATAATATACTACGTACACTTTCCATCAGCTTTAGCAGCTCATAGTTTACTATAGCTTGCTGATGCCACTATATAAACAATAAAGTTATAGTCATGAATTTTCCAGTTCGCTGTCGATGTGGACAGATTTTTGAGATTAGCCAATATCATTTTACGCTTGGTAATATTGTAAGAGATTCATTCTTGCTGGCAAGTAATAAAACCGCGATGTTGAAACGATTTGGAAATGTATTAACTTTTTTGGCCTTCCAGGCTATACTTTCTCATTGACAAGTCTTTGATGGGTTTTTCAAAATCTAATATTGATTGACTCCATCATGTTAGTTTCAATATATGATCTCTCATGATGTTTAGTTCAGTTCGAATTTTCAATCCAACTGCGTTTAAATGTTTTTTTTTAGGTTGCGATCCCGACTGTACCATTCGTAGGCTATTAAAACCACCCTCGATAATAGGAGAATAACAAATTACAACAGACAACTAATGGAAAAAAATTTGTCATTCTAATCCAAAATTGCAAATAAATGAACGTTATGTTATTGAGAGATGTTCAATGTTAGAATAGGAGATTTAAATTCAATAATATTATATTTCTTAAATTATAACGTTGTTTTTTGTTGAACCTAACAATAATTTGTAATATTATTTAATTATCCTGGAAATAACAGCATAGCAATTACAAACGTAATGAACTAATATTGGTTTTGACAAAAGTACAAATCTTTTTGTTAGAACAAATATTATATCGAACAATGACTGAATATTTCTATCTATAACTGATATTAAATACGTCTTAAAAGCTTTAGATAATCATATTGTCGCTAACACCGAGTGATAATGTATTTTAAACCGGACGCACTTTTCATCAATAAGCCGTATCGTCAATAAACACTTGTTTTGCATTTTCAGGTATAACAAAGAATGGTTAAGTAAATTTAGTACATAAAATAACTAATAAAAAAACATTATTAATAATACAAATACATTATTAAATACATAAATTTACAAATCCGGGTCAACTTTCGGACCCGTGTAGATAAGAACGATTATTAAAGTTATTTGACGTCCTTATCTCAGATCTTCAATCCGTATATCAAGATTGGTTCTAGATTGCATTAAACATAATTTGGACCTTTTTTTTACTGAAATTGTCAAAGACTGAAATTATTTTGTAACGCGTCCAGAACAAGGAATTACAAGGGGTAACTTTATTCTTTAATTAATATATTATTACTAGTCGTTTCCGACTGACCTACATTTTGTCTTTATGATAACTTAAATCTAGGTATATAACTAGGAGGACCCATCGGCCCGATATCAGTCTCTGGTGAAATAATGTTTTCTACACAACACTACACAAGATCATATGGTTTTATTCTTTTGAGTCTATCCTGTTCTGGTGGTATCCAATAGTTGTAATATGTCAATATTCGTGTGAAAATGGAGCAATTCCAGTTCATTTCTTTTCTTCTTTATATGTTCCTTCCAGAGAAGTTTTGCATCGAGATTCATTCCGAGATATTTAGCGTTGTTGCTATATGGAATGATAGTATTATTTAATGTTATCGGTGCTTGTACGGTCTGTTCATAGGTGAACTGCACATTGTACAGATTTACTTTCATTAATTTTTATTTTCCATGCTTGTATCCAATTATTCATATTGTCACTTGCCTGTTGTAATTTTCGTGAGGCTTCTTCACTATTGTCTCCGACAGCTATAATCACAGTATCATCAGCAAATGTAGCCATCGTAATATTTTTCGATTATAGTATATCACAAGTATAGAGTAGATAAAACATTGGTTCCAGTACATTTCCTTCAAAAAAATCATGAAGATGATTCCAATTTTTTTCGATAAATGTCGTCGGAGTGAATGAAAATAAATCGTCTAGATTTTGTTATGGAAGAAAAGTAATTAGTTTCATAAAGCGAACTGAGAGATTTGATTCGCGATTTGGATTTACAAACCGAAAGTAGAATTGCTTACATTAGGGTTGCAGGAATGGAAATATTTTACCGTCAATTATATCAACGGTATATTTGGTATGATTATTACACTATAAGATCAAAATAAATGGCGTTCATAGATGGTTCTGAGTACATCTTGAAGATTTTTCTGCTCCATATTGGAAGTAAAATTATCAATTCCTATTGCTCATGCAATACAAACTACTGCCTACAATTCTGGTCAAAATCAAATACAATGAGCATCAATAGAAAATGCGTGGCCATATAAACTGGAAAGATAAATAAATTGCAATAATTTCGAAATATTAATTTATTTACATATTCATTGCAGGCTATTAGTCTATTGAACAAGAGACAATCATATGAGAAATTGTAATTGTAATTGTAAAGTAATTGAGTCGTACCCATTATGAACTTGAACCAACATTTCTACTTTGTACCACTTGCTAACCCATAGGATATTTTTGTGTTAACAAATTAGGCCTTATCAAGAACTTCGAGAAAGACCGGCTTTCCAGTACTTATCCAAGTCGTTTGCAAAACTGTCCTACGTAATTATTATTAAAATACTATAAATATTATTAAATTCTTCATTATTAATTAAAATTATGATAAACATATGTATCTTATATTTATTATTCACCTATACGTAACCTGTTAATTTAAAAATCTAAAACAAAGTGCCTGATTTGTTAGACTCATCTCAGCCCCGTATAGCAGATTAATCACTGAAATATCAGAAAATTCACAGAAAATAATATAACGAGAATAAATTTGGTTTACAGCTCCGTCACTATTTGAAATGTCTACTGCAAATCAGTGACATACGCATTATAGAATAGAAAATGAAAGGAAAATTGTGGACAAAATGATATATTTGGTTATATATTAACGTATATATTATAAAAATATTTGTTTCTAATATCTTTTTCCTTATTCTATATGTTAAAAAAATAACACCAAATTTCTCCAACCAATTGCTGACTATGGGTAGGGGCCGTGTTTCTTTACATCAATTTTTTAAATATATTTTGTCTGTCCTTTTTACCAACGAGAGTTTATTTGGACTCGACCTACAGTTTAATGTGTGGCTTTATGCCTAGCTACTGGCGAGTGAGCAACTTAGAAATCATCCCAGAAGACATCCGGTCTTACCTAGCCTGGTTATTGGCATGACTAGGATCATTTTCCTTATCGGATTTTTCACTCTTGCCTAGGACAATCACAAATATTAAATAATCACAAACATAAATTTGTGGCCATGCCCCAGCAGGATTCGAACCTGCGACTATCGCAACAGTAGGAGGACCGTCGGGTCGCCTTTACCACTGCACCACCCAAGGCGGCATGGGCCGTGTTTCTATCGAGTTTTGTAATTTCGTCTCATCAAAAGACGAGTCAACAAAATGTTCTTGAATACAATAGCTAACCACAAAATAAATGGCTGCAAAAAATGCATGTTTTTCACATGGCCATTTATATGTGGAATGATGTTCGCGTTTTGGAAATCCATCAGCTTTATTTGTTTTTGGGCCTGATAAAAAAAAGGAAAATGTCGTATATAATAAGGTGCCCCATTGAAGAGAATCCGAGTGCAACCCATGCAGTAAAATATACTGATTTCAAAAAACTAAATTCTTGTTGAAAAGGCATTGAGATACTACATTTTTGTACTTTTATTATTTATTTTTTTTATATATGTATTCTTAGTAAGTTACTGAAACTTGTTAATCAAGAAATTTATCAACTTCGTAGCCTAGTCTCATTCTCTCTTAAGAGAAGTTATATAATATACAATATATGGGAACTATGTGAATAGTATTATCGAAAATGAGAGACAACAAGTATTTTACAACTGCTAACATAGGTAGTAGTCGTATCGATTGCAAACGTACTTAAAAATATTATGATATTTTTAAGATCAAATGTATTCGATATGACAGATGATCGTCAGAGTTTCAATGATAACATTATCTCTACACATAAGTATATTATGTGGCAAATACAAATATAAATAAAATATTAAGACATAAATTATTTTAATATTGTAGTATATCTAAGCACATATAATTGAAGGTACAGCTAACTAAGCAGTCACAATAATCTGCAGATTAAAGTTTATTTGTCATATATTTAACTCTTTTCCACACCACCCATGAGAGAGTGTTTGACTTTTTATATACTGGTAATTACCAATTTTATATCCAAGTAATGTATGTTACTTTAATTACAGAGTATATTTACCATTTAACGTATAATTCTTATTTCGTTATGAAGTGATTTTGATATTACTATATTTCTCTTTAGGATCTTCTGTTACTGTCTGTATTTATTATTTTTATAGAATTAAATTTAATAACTGCATTCTCTCTAATTCATTTGCCATATATGCAGAACAATTAGTATTAATTTTCCCTTCATAAATTCTAACTAATGCTCATGTAGATTCTAAAAAATTACACTCATATCTATGTACACAAATTTACACATTTACACTCTACAATACGATTTTCTACAGTTACTCATCTTTTATTGTATCCGTTTTTTTTTCACTCGTGTGTGTCTATTTATCAGCATTATCAATTCAGAGAAACAGTATCAGAACAACTGTTCAAATAAACTAACTAATTGTTAATTTTTAAATCAAAGCCCAGTTCATTCTAACTACAAATATTATTTTAAACAATGCTTCTATCTAAAGTGTATATTTTTAAAGCTTATTTAAAAAAACATACAACATAAACATCACGTCATAAACAATAATATATTTGCAATGAATTATACTAACGAATAATCTAACTTATGTCATTCTATTCTCGTCTAACTATCTTCTTTGTCCATCAATTTTATTCCTTTTACACTACTTACTGGCGTTTTGCCGAAAGTGGCCTAATGTTCTATTTTGAAATATCCATGTCCCATCTAGATACATACATTGAATGAAAAAATCTTCCGTAACTATATTATATGCTATGGTAGGTGAGTTTATTCTAATCAATGTCTTCAAGTTCCATTAGACGTCTTCGTAGATTATTTTTACACCCTTTAAAACCTATGATTCTTAACAGTATATGAAGGACCGTTACTTGCATCAGAGGGCCGTATATTTTTAAGTTTTCTATGGATACTTTAAAGACATAGATTTCTCTGATATAATTGCATTAAATTATGTTTATAACGACAAAACTGTTCACTGTTTACATATATATCATAATTGTGATCTAAAGTAGCACTAACATCAAGAGAAATTTATCATAACAAAAGCCAACACAACGTTTGCCAGTTTATAAACTTAGATTATTATCATTAATATTTTCCATAATTAAGACATATGTTTTGACAACAGTGTCCACTGCTACCAACACAAATCGAATTTTATAGACTGATTCGGTTACATGTTTCAATGTATCAAGCAGCATTATGTCTTTTTTTTAACTAAAATAATGCTAATTAGTAAAATGGCAAGGAAGAATCCACGTCTAGTTAAAAACGAGTTTAACATTTTTACAAGCTGAACCTGGAAGTACATTCGACATCATCTTTGATGTGCATTGGCTGGTTTATTGGCAGGAATATATGGCAGTTATCATTAAACTAGAAGAAACCAGTTATTTAGTAATATTAGCTTCTTATAATCTCCCATGATGGGACTTGATTGACACTTTCTCAATGCCTGTATTTCACTTTGCTTTTGAGAAGACATGATCATTCGTAGTATTAGAAGAAGAGCTTTTTCTGACTGGTTAACATCAATATCTTGCAGGAATATATGTGAAATGTGTATCATATTTATATAAACTAAATCCAAATCACATGATATTAAACATAATTTTCAATATTATTTGGTAACTAAAACAAGAATAAGTCCACCTAGAATAAGTTTATCGTGTACAAACCTAACTATATACACTTTAAACTAAACAAATTAAACCTAAACTTAAATTTTACCAACAGTTTTATTTAGCTCGTTATTACCTTTTGCGTTATAAAGATGAAAGAGCTAAACCAAGCTTGTTCGTATTAATTCATTAGTTTGCCCTTTTAAAAAATAGAAAATTCCTCGGATTTCATCTCGATTGTCTTCTAAGCTGCTCAGATAAAGTCAAACAAGTTATTGTGAAGGCTTATCGCGTACCAAGAAAACTGTTCCTTCTCCTGTGTAGATAAAATAAACTACCAATCTCAATATTTATTTGGTGGGTAAAGATGATCTCCATTCCTCAAATCTACTAAGATAAAAAAACTGTAGGTGTTCCAAAATATGTTGACGAAGATTCTGAATGCCCCAGGGTATGTTAAAATGACTTACTCCGAATTCGCAAACCCAATTGCCGAAAAGTTCATAAAAGGAACCTCTAGCATCAATGCTGTTAATATGTTAATTGAGCCCAATTCGACCGTATTATCTAAGTTGTGCATTCTGCGACAGTATACCGATTTGTAATTAAGTTTTAATGTTATCTTGCTCAGAAATTAAAAAACGCCCTTGACCCTTCTCATGGGTTTCACACTGTATAAAACGACCCTATCGACGAACATGGCTGTCGAATCATCAGGTACATTCGGTATTATTTAGGTATGGAAATACTCTCTTCTAAAGAGAAAAAAAAGAAAGAAATCTTCTAAAGAAATTATATGTTATTACGAAAGTGTAACGTTATATAGAAAAGCCTTTGGGCGACCCGTTGTTTCGATACAAAGTTTAAATACTCTTCCTTTACAGTCTTAATATTGTGCTGAAATAAAGTAGCTTTTTATATCAGTCACCATGCCTATTGTGAATTACAACATACCTATTTATAAAATGTGTATTTGTTTATTGTCATAACTGGATAACATCAACCTACAACAAAAGTATGTCCATCATTTAAAGATAATATCTGAAGAAATATTTCTGTCAATATCTTACCAGGTGCTGATTATTTATTAAGAAATTAAATGAAATACTAAGCGACAAAAAATATCCTTTCACATTTGAAACTATAATTATCGAGAGCACATTCCAATAAAGTAATAAAGTTCGAAAAGTTTTCCCCAGAATTAAGATGATATTTTAAAAAATCTCTCCAAAGTTCCGTGAAAGTTCTCACCTGGTAATTAAGGAATGAATTTTGAAACGTTTTCAGGGGTGACGAGTCAAATGATAACGTCAAACGGGTACAAGTTGTGGTTTAATATGGTGAGTTACACAAGAACTTTGTATTATTATTAACTATATAAAATGAAGCCAATTATATAACATATACAGTGATACCTCGATAGATATTAGGCGTATGCGTGTATTTTGATCAGCGATATCTATTGGTCAACATACGAAATGTTTATATAAATAACTGTTCAACAACCTGTTAAATGTTAAATTCAATGGTTTGGTATTTTTCTGCTTGTAATATCAGTTTTCCTTATAGTATTACACAGTCCTTTAATATATATATAGACGCTAATCATGGATCTGTCAAAGTTAAATTGTCGGCATTCTACATTACTTTTGTTGTTTGATTTTAAGATTTCTACCGCTGTATTTCACCAAACACTTCCAAAAATATATGGCAATAGAGTTCCATCATGTACGAATTCTCAATTTTAGTTTCTATTATTTAAAATTGGTAATATTCATGTCAATAATAAACAACGGGCCTGGAGGAACAACAAAGTTACAAGCCAATGGGTTGCAAGACTTAATGGAAGAAAACCGACCTCAAATTCTTATGAAACTTTCGAAGCTGCTTGATAAATCAACTGTTGGTAGACGTTTACATGTTACGGGGAAGATTAAAATGGAAAGCAACTGATTGCACATGGTTTGTATAAGATTTCATTTTGAATTACTTCAATATCGCATTTTAATGTATTGTCGACCAAAGAGAACTGTCAATGAAAACTGGATCTACTATGATAATATCAAGTTTAAAATATTATGGGTGAGTCAAAGTGAGATTACCAGATACTGAAATAGAATATTCATCGCCATAATTGCCATTCATTGATGTGCATGTGGTGGGATCAGGAATATGTGGTGTGTTAGGTGCTCCTAGAGTCGAATGAAACCTTTGCTGCAGATGTCTACTCATGTTAATTAAACAAGTTGAATGGCGTGTTTTTGCAAATGATCAGTTATAGCCAGTAATAGGCGCGAAACAATCCTCATTCATGGCCACGCTCGGGCATATTTTGTAAGAGCTGTGTAAGATACACTATTACAACACTAATGGGAAGTTCTGAAGGACCCAGTGTACACACCAAGACACACTATTTCAAATTACTGATAAAGCCTAATAATGGATAGGTAATTGGATCACTATTAAACCAATACCGCCCTTTCAACAGTGTTTGGGAAATGACAGCGGACACATTTTGGTAATAGGTATTTTACCAATTTTTATCAATAGATGTTGAACGCGCTTTAGAGTGAACAAAAAATCAGAACTAGCATCTACTAAAGAACAGGTTATACTGCTAGATTATATGTGTCAATCAAACCACCCTTAAGAGAATAACTATCAGCGATATAGTATTATAGCAAGTACAACATATAATATTATAGTTAGTACTACTAGCAATTGTTAGAATAATTAGGGTTTGACTTTAATACTCGTCATTAGCAATTATAATATCAAAATTAAAACATTAATATTAAAATAATTTACCCGAATACAACACGAAAATTAAGAACTGGCACTGTGCCTTCTATATTGAAGGGTTTTCAAAATTTTTATTCACAAAGTATGCTAGAGTGAAAATGGTTTGAATTGTCCTATGAATAAAAATATTTAGATTAGTTAAATTAAACCAATATCCCAATAAAGGTTATCTTAAGATTATAAAAATATATCACAATACATACAGGCACCCAATATTATCTCGTTATATACCTAAAACGGACAATTTCGTAATAGATTTATTAACTTGATTAGAAATTATGAGGACCACTTTAATTCATTCAGGGAAATCCCAATATTTCAATAAAGAAACAACAACAAACTTAAAACGTGTTAAATATATAAACTATAAGTTATTTTTGAATATTATTGCGAAATTTATAGATAATGAATTTTTTATTTATAGATAATGAATTTTTTAATAAACCCCCCGAGAAGAGTTGGAGGATTATGTTAGCTCTGTTCGTTTTTGGAGGAAGATATTAAAAGGGAAAGGCGTACGATGGTTATTTTTATTGATTTTAGTTATGCTCCCAGCTCTATACACTGACCCACCCCTTGTGCAGCTTTGAAATCTAAACATTTTCAATTCCTTTGAGTTCCAAGTCGGAGTTCGTCAACGCAATAATAATGGATCGAATTATACGGAAAAATATTAAAACACATATCGAGTTCAATAGGATGTGAAAAACTCCTTGACTGATTTGATATTCGTTGATGATATTGCCATATTAGACTTATCATCTATTGTCGCTGATAGATATGTTATAGATTCTAGCATTTTTCATGATATAGTTCGCATTGCAGAGACATGTGCTTTAAAAATTAATGGTAAAAGACTAAAAGACAGGAGACTACAGGTGAAGGAAGCGGGATCTGATGCTGAAGTAAGAAGGCGAAACCGCCAAGCTGTAGCAGCTTTTATCTAAGGTCGAGTGTAAAATAACAATCAAGAGAATATTACAATTAAGCATAAAATCCGCCACTTCCGAACGCTTAACTTGACAATCCATCTGTATGGTTTCAATACTTGCACAGTCTAACCTCTGTAAGCTTGAGGTATTTCAAATGTGACGCTTAAGTGAAATTCTATATATGCCCACGGAAGTCGTACTAACATTTTTTTATTAATAACATTTTACCTTCGAAATGCTTAGTACAATCTTAATTTACAAATTAATTTATCACTACTATTCTATGGCAATTGCATTAATATACAAGCAACCTGTACGGGATTAATACATCAATATGTATTTCCCAAATTAGAATAAAACTAATATATTTAAACTAATCTTAAAAATACACTTATATGCTAAACTAGTTCATGTGGTTTGGGCGCTGCAATCTTCTCATTTCCTGTTTCAAATTCCTGGATCGCTTCGTGCTGTATTGGTGTTCGTGTTGATTCCGAGCTCATCGTGCACTCCTTCGTTGATTACGTAGCGATAAGCATTGGTAATTAACCATAGAATTTTGTGTTGGGTGCGTCGTATTACTAGTTGGTTTGATGCTTAGTAAAACCACATTTTTGCACCCCGTAGGCCCAAATGGGCTTTATGATTGACTGATAAACTAATATCTTTGATTTTAGGGCAAGTTGAGAGTATCTTCTTTTTGTCGGACATGATATTTCCAGTTTAACCTACCATCGAGATATATTCTGAGGTGTTTCGCTGATTCTGCTTGAGTAATTGGTCATCTCTCAAGTGATATAATGAAGCGTGTGTCAGTTCGCTGCAATGCAAAATGAACATGCATAGATTTGGAGCTATTAGCTGTATTTTCCAGTATCTGTCCAATTTGTATTTGTTGATCGCTGCTTGTACATTCTCTATAGACTTAGACAGAGATATATCTTTTACCATTATAACTGTGCCGTCAGCAAATATTCCAAGTATTTTTTATTTGTTGTTGGTGCATCAGCAGTATGGTGCAGGTCTAAAAGTGGTCGACAGTAATTCCGGTAGCAATTAGCTCATTTTGTAGATTAATCACTAATTCCATACCCGGTCACAAGTTAGATAGAAGCGAGATAGGCCTATAAGATCAAATTTCTTCTGCCGTCTTGTCAAGTTTTTAAGCATAATTATTCGAAGGACCTTGAAACATTCCGAAACATGGTTCAGACTCAAACAGGTATTGAATATACGTGTCAACATAATTATTGCAATATCTCTGGCAGGTTCCATCGCAGAAATCATTTTTACAGCTATATGGGGCTGATAAACAGGATTTATGTCTATTGGAGATTCTATATCATTCGATTGGACTACACTAGCTAAGTGTTCTGCGAACAATTCAGTTTTTTCATCGTTGCGTCGAACCTATTCATTTTGATCACTCTTAATAGGCGATACTATAATATGCTTTCCATAGCATAATCTTTATCTGCTTCCGGATATATTTATTATATTTATTAGATATATTTCGAGTTTGTAGCTCAAGATCGTCTATAGTTTTAAGTCTTACCTTTAAATTGATTTGTTCCTGTATTACAAGTCTAAACGTGTCCCAGATAGTAAATTTGTTAATAAGATTAGACGCCTTTGTTTTTTTGAGAATTGTCGCGCCTAGTGTTAACTATACTGGAGTGTGATCAGATGATAATTCGTATAAGCTCTCGATTTGTATTCCCCCCAATAATAAACCTTGGGCCTAATTTAAAAATAAATCTTTGTGTTGTTATTGTGTTTTTTTGTATCTTGGTGGAGAGTATATAGCTCCTATGTTTATTGTAGCCCGTTCTTTTCATTACTAACTATTGTAGCTTGAATTGGTTCTTGTTTTATCTCGTCTTATTGGAAATGCTGTATATTTTGTTTTATTATTAGAGCTGCTCCGCCTCGAACACGTTCGCTGAAGTGTCCAGTATGCACCATAACTCCGTATTTTAATGTAATTGTTCTAGAATTATGACTTTCCGATATGAGAGCTATGCGTTCCATGTTATAATTCTTAATAAGGAATTACTCAGTTATGTTTTTCTTAAACTTGTTTTGGGACTTTTCTAACTGTTATACCCTGTTTTCTAGCTGACTGAAATTTTCACATTTCGGTCTGAAATTCACTGAGCAATTCCATCATGTCGACGATAGTTATAGTTTTTTACATTAATTCGTTTAACATTAGAATTTTTTGTCGCATATATTTTTTGCCATTGGATTAGCTGTTTATTTTAGTTTATTATTTTCAATGGTAGATAGTTTTGCAGAGTTTTAAGCTTAGTCGAGTTGTCTTAATCGTTGTAGAGCTGCAAATTTATTTGGCTGAAGTTTGGCTTAAAGATTTTCTTCTGCTTCACTACACTCAAGTTGTAGCTGGAAGAGCATCCTTTTTCATTGCATAATGTACATGTTACCTATTGCATTGCTTTCTACACTGATATTTTTGTTGTTTTTTTCATTCACTGAATCGACGTAAAATAGTGGAAAGGCCTTAATAAGTTTTTCGCCATTTGAGTTTTTTGTTTATTTCACTATAGGCGTGACAGTCGCGATTTCATATCCGTGAGCCTCTAGCCCGCATTTAATATCATCCTGACTTGTTATTGACGGTAAATTTATAGGTCGTACTAACAAAGAAGAAATGCATCTGAGATGCGACAATCAATATACGTGAATGAAATGTGATTGAATTCATTACAGATATTCAAAGCAACGAAAAAGACATGATTCATGATCATCAAAAACGATTTGAAAACCATGAGACTAACATTGTCAAAGAGCAAAACAGTAGCCGCCAATTGTTATGTTCAGTAAAAAATATTTGAAGTTATGCAGCAGCAACAGCTGTATATTGGTTGAGAAGTAGATACGACATTCTCAAGCTTCGGCTATAGATAGTTGGATGATGATTTGCAATTATATGAAAATTATATCAAAGCGGATTTACCACAGGCATGTATGTATAATTAATAAATAACAAATAACAGATATACTAAATATTAAACATAAAATTATTAAGTTTTTCTATTTTTCTAGTAAACGCATCTTTTTATTTTTATTGCGTCTTAAAGTGTTCCTTTTTTCAACAAGGATTTGTCGTTTAACTAACTATGCTTATCTTCGATTCGGAACTGCAATCTTCGGCATTAAGTCTTCTGATTAGCCAGTAGCTAACTTCATATATACAGCAATACCATCATTAGCACCCCAGAAATCAACCGCACTTACCCAGGCTGGTTACTGGCGTGAATATACCGGGTTTTCTACTGTTATGACTTGCCCAAAGTTATTTATAATTAGAATCACAAATTTAAAACACATCAGTGCCCTGTGAGATTCTAACCAACGACCATCGCAGCAATAAATTCTCGGTTGTAATGATGGTCTGTTGTTGAGTCTTGTCATATCTTATCATTCCATTAAAAAACATCCAGTTTTTTTTCCCAATTTGTTTAAGGAAAGGGAGATAGGAATTTACCATCACCATTACTTGATATGTTATATAGAATTATCAAATCAAGGACAGTTAGTTAGAATTATTCTCTTGATACGCCATAACTTCTTCCATACAATTACTAGATTTTAGCTTCTTTTAACATAGTTGTTATTTATTTAGAGATTTCTAGTTTAGTTTGGCTCCGTCCCAGTACACTATTTTGCAATAGGTATGTACACCTATATTATTATCCTCAATTGCGTTTATTACCGTTAGGAAATATCGAAAGAGGAAATTGGGTAATTTTAGGTCATACTATCATTTATCAACGTTTCCAAGTACTAGGAATGAATTATTGTTATTAGGTATTTGTAATGAGAGATAATGCTATTACAATTGATGTATTTAAGTGGGGCATCTAAATGATTTTGCAATATGACAACACTTGACATATATTATGAAAGTATTTTGGTAATGGTTAAATGTGATTTGTATCTTAAATATCAGCCCGCATTAGTGAGCGCGTAGAGTAGGTGTCAGAACATTTTGCCACCCTGTTATTTAGGTATTTTAATTTAAGGAACTATATTATACAGTAATTCTCAAGAACTTTTCGGTAAGAACAGTCAAAATGATGTCGCAGATCTGACAATAAATATAAAGCCTGTCCAATAAAATAGCCAATACACATCATAGATGGTATAGTATATATTGTCAATTGAAGTTTTTAAAATGTAATATATTTCTTTTCATTTAATCCTAGTTAAAAAGATATACAATACTATCTGAAGCGTCTGAAAATGTTACGGTATCAGCCTATAAAATTCGACTTGGGTCTATAGTGCTGAAACTTATTGCCCAATATCCACAATATTCTTTAAAAGATTATTGAAAATAGTTTCGTCTCAACCTTCACAGAATCAAGACGCTTCCGGAAGATGACTATCCGCAAATTTAAAAAAATCGCATCTGTAATATATTATGGTCAACTATTAGTTAACGGATTCAAAGAGTTTTCTGATAGTGATACCATGATATGGTCAAACTAAAGTGAAATGAATACGGACTAGGAAACAAAGCAAATGTCACGTTTTGTAATAATCGTACAGTGAAAACAAAATTTATTGAGAAGAAATTCATTATAAATATTATACAAAACCGACAAAAATATACTAACAATCGCAACAATGAACAAAACAATCAAGTAAAGTTACTAATCAATAGTTAAACCAAAAACTGTTGTAAGTAATCAATGACCTAGCAGTTTGCGATGTAATTACCAAAATCAGTTGCAAAATATATAGGAAGAACATTCCATCGACGGGGAAGAATTAAAAAGAGAGATGAGCGAACAGCCCGAATGAACACAAGTTAAATATAAGAAGAATAAAAAGAGAAAAGAAAATGAAAGTAAGGTGACACCTTCCTCGCTAATAAACAAAGCACAGAACATCAAAAAAAAGAAGCCAAAAATCAAATTCTCCTGCTTCTCCCGATTAAGATAAGTAGAACACAAATAAAGGGAGTAACCACTAACCAAGCTTAAATTACTGTCAAATAATGACATTAACCTTAGTGGAAATAATGAAATAGATTTTAGAATTGTAAATAAGTATCTCATTCATATAAAACAAAATAAAGAGACAAAATAATCCATTTAATAAATTCGAATTCCATACATATTACTTAAAATGTGATAAGTGATATAGAGTCATTAGAGGACTTCCGTCAACAACAAACGAAGACATTAAAAGCGAACTGGAGGCTTACCAAGATCAAATAGCGACGATTGGACCTACATAGAAAAGGACAACAAATTTAAATGATAACAAACATATCAAGCTTTCCCCTGTTTTACGTAAATGTGTTTCAAAATGAAAGCAATAAAATCATTCATGATATAAAACATCTAGGAGACTGTAAGATAAAAGTTAATCCTCGAAGAAAAATAATAGTCTACCACATCGCACAAACTGCCAATCGTTAGGGCATAATAAAAATTTCTGCAATAGGGAACCTATATGTATGCAGTGTGCTGGTAAGCATTACATAAATCAATGCAGAAAACAACGTAATAGCGTAGCAACACTCATATTAATGCAGCAGTGAAAACCTCTAATTCGACCTAGCCTGAAGTTTGTTAATTTTGGTAAATTCAGTCTATACTCTTATTGTTATCTAAATCTAAAAATGTAGCTGGTGGTAGATAGGAAAATTTAGAATAAATTATTCCACAAATAACTCCGGAATTGGCGAATGCGCTCCTACATAGTGTTACTCTTGGTAGATTTACACATTGGTTATACATTGGTTTTAAAATATAGAACAACAAGAGTAAGTGCAGAATGTATGGTTAATTTTTTGAAAAGTTAAAAAATCCAAAAAGCATCCATTTTATTTATAGTGGAAATGTTAACTGCCAAATTTATAACACATCATTTTCAACGGCATCGATTGGTTATCAACGTATGCCAAAATTTAATGATAATAAAAACAAAGAAGAAAATGATCTTGTTATTTTGGAAGTTATTAATGATGATTGTCCATCAAGAATAATAGCAAAAATTGTAGTAGCTAGTAATAATTAGACATTTATACTGGTAACATAACATATTATAATAATGACTTAAATTTTCTTTTATAGATAAGATATAGCTAGAATTTGTTGAGAGTGAAAGTAGAAGAATGTGAAATTCAGAGAATCAGGGAAGAAGAAATTAGAAAACATTTTGCTAAGATGTAAGAGCAGTGTACAGTGATATTACGAAATAATAAAATTTTCTAACAAAAATTGACCTGTATCAAATAAACAAAATATAAAACTATCAACGACACCCTAATGATCTATTGACAAACAAGGAAAAGAGAACGCATTTTTATATAAAAGTATAGGTATATAAGTTATTATTTTGTAAAAATAATGATGTATTGACTGGAAATTTCTTTCATCGAGATGGTTGCCGAGATATTTTGCTGCAGGAATGAGACATCCTTCAAGTAAATTAATTACGTTTTGGGGGGAACGCTAGCCAAGATTGGTTTAAATTGATGGAAATGTTTTCTTCAGCAGTTTAAAATAGTTTCACGGCAATAATTTGCTAATCTTTTGATTAGTCCCAAATAGCTTCGCAAACGAATGTCACACGTCCAAGAATATTGCAGGGCAGCATTTTTTTCTTCAAATGCTTTTTCAATAACCACTGTTACTCTATATACTAGGTCTATTGTCGAGTGAAAAGTATATCTATACGTAGTCTAAAGCGTTTTTATAGTAGTATCTCATTTTGCATGTTGCAGTTAGCAGCTTGATTGTAAAACACAACTTTCTGCCGGATTTTCAAGTTTCCTTAACATAATTACCACCATTTGTGTCAGAGTGACCTAAATCTAATTCTCTGCTATACAGTCGTATCTTTTCTTTTTCCTTTTATCACATCCCTAATATCGAGAAGGCAAATTACTTCATGTTCTGATTTCTTTCTTGTCGCTGGAGTAACTTCTTTTGCAGCTGAATTCCTTCATTATTAATATGAAATTGTTTTAATTAATATGTTTGTTAGTAAGGATTGCCGAGCGTAAGTTCAAATGCTGAATAAAATTTTTTTGTAATTAATTTCCGTTGAAATAATCAAACCCAAGCTGTTTGTAATATTAATGTATGCTGTTATAAAACTTTTACATAAATTTAAAAATAAATATTTGTAATGCTATTATATCATTTTGTATCTTGAAAGATAATATATAGCGACGTCTTTTTCAATACATTATAAAATAATAATATTCATTTTTTTTTCAGAACTACCGTATATGCGATACGTTTTCAATGGAAAAGCGGCACCTTGGACTAGCCGGTTTTTATCCAGGAATGTATGAAAAGTATCAAACAACAATTATTCGCATTGTTAATTTATTTTGCGTGTCAATCGAGACGTGCCAGTTGATCTGCACCTTGGCTTTTGTTGCGGTACATAGGTCGAATATGTTCAAATTGTCGGAGACACTACTATACTCGATGACCCAAATTGCATTTCTTAGTAAAATGTTTAATTTTATGATAAAAAAACGAAACTGCATCAATATCGAATCAATGCTTCTAGACCCAATATTTAGTGACATTACTGTTGATCAGAGAGACATATTCAACAAAAATATTAATTCCGTAAACCGTGTAGCATACATCTACAGAATTTTATGTTTTTTTGTGGTACTACTATATGGATTGTTCCCCTTTCTTGATACGGGAGCAGAAGGAAAAGTATATCCATTACCATGTCTTTTTCCATTCAATCCCGATAATTATTACGTTCCTGTTTGTCTGGCGGAAGTACTAAGCATAGCTATTGGTGCTTGGCTAAATTCCACTATCGACATAATTTTCTGTATCATGATTACTATTGGAAAGTCTCAATTTGAAATACTATCGAATAAAATTAGTGAAGCAACTCATCATATTGAAAACCATATCCTTACGGAGATGCTACTGAAATCTTGCATCAAATATCATCATCAACTGTTAAGGTAAGCCACGAAAATTATTATCTCTTTTAATAAAGGAATAATGAATAATCTATTGATTAATAGTGTTCCAAATATTAGGCATGATTTGATTACCCCTAATGGTCTGCTAATTTAATAATTTTATATTACAAATAAAGTGTTTGTAAACTAAAAATAGTTTGAAGCTGGTGTAAAACGGCGTGCACATTCTTCAACTGAAATAATGAAAGAACTGGATCAACTAATAATTCAAAATCACTGGTTCTCAAAAAATAACTGTCAAATAGTAATATTGAAGCAATACTTGAAACTATTGCTAAGAACAGGAACACCAATGTGGTGCCGCAAAAAATTAAACATTATAACAGGTCAATTGAAAAGTCTCCGGCCTACCAGAGTAAAACACATTTTTTTGGCAAATTTTCTTTTATTCAACATAAATTCCTTCAAAGGTGATACACTGATTATAGCGAAAACTTTTCGACAACATTTTTGTAGTCGATTTGTCCTTTGCTTCAAAATAGGCCTCAGTTTCGGTGATCACCTTTTCATTCGACGAAAATTTCTTCCCAGCGAGTATTCTTCTGAGATCTGAGAACGGGCCATTTCAAATAATTTTGTTGATTTTTGTAATGTTTTCGTGGGTAAAAATTTATTTTGGGCTTCCACTGCGTTCACCGTCCTCGGTGCTCACTTCACCACGTCTAAACTCAGCATACCCATACTTGATGTTTGATTTTCCTGGGGAAGTGTGCGTAAACGCGGCATCAAGCCAAGTTTTGGCTTCAGTTGTATCTCTGCCCCTCAAAAAGTAATATTTTATCAACACGCGAAATTCCTTTTTATCCATTTTTTCCAAAATAATAAAAGTTGCTTTGCTCAAAATGCTATAATTGACAAACTAATGATCCGACAGCTGTCAAATTTACACACGCTTCTTTTGAGGGTTAGGGCTAACTAAAAATATAGATTATAATACTAGTAGCGCCACCTATATGTCAGGCAGGGGACTTTTCAATCAACTTGTTACTAAAAGATTACATTTTTACAATTTTCCAATATATCGCACGTATTTGCAAAAATCACCAGGGGTTTAATTAATGTGATTTTTCACCCATTAAAAATTACAAATATCGAAATAATGTGGCTAACATCTTGAACTTACCGAATTTGCTAAATGATTGGCCTGCGGAAAATGATTTATCAATTACTATGAAATAGGCTATTGTACAGTGATAATTTTATTATCACTATTAGTTAATTTTATTTTATTTTTTATCTAATCAGCCGGTGTCGTACATGGCGAAATAACAACGACTACGATTAACTGTAATGATTTTCCACCCTCGGTAAAACTTCAAAACTAAATTTTACATTTTAAAGTTTTCCATCATGAAGAACTATATGTCTGCAATTAATTATTAATAAATGTTAGGACTAACAAAACCTAATCTATATTTATTCCAACCTTTACCTTTTGCTATCAACTTTCATTGTTTTTACATTGCATTTACTATCATCTTGCCAATAGTATCATTCTGAAAAATCCATATTCCATCATATACACAAAATCATATAATAATCCTAATTCATATAAGTTTTATAAAAATTGTATTCTTCTGAAAGTAATGTCTGGAATTTATACCATTAAACCCCTTCGTGGATTATCTTTACGCTCCTTAAATCTTACATTACGCCTGCATTAACAGTGTGCTGTTCTAATTCCCTCAAATAGCTGCATATATTTCTGGCTTTTGTGGATACTTTTTAAACTAACAATTTCCTCTGAAATAATGAAGTATTAAGTTATGTGTCGATTGAAAAAAACTACTTACTGTTTTTGTATATTTTGTATGTTTGATCACTAATTCGGCTAACATCAAGCTGATCTTGATTTGTCACCCGTTTCGGCTAAAGACGGTTTCTTTTTCGCGAATTAAAGGTTATATTGTTTTTTATTTTTCGCGATATATTAGTACCGTACTAATATTCAATGTAGTTGCAATACGCTAAAAAATATTGTCAATAAAAGCCGCAGTAATTAATATTTAAATGCTAACCTCTTTAACACATTGTACTGGCAAGATTGGGGCCCCCTTAGATAGACCCAGTCAGTTTTTAACTATGTGTAACGGCTTTGGCATTTTAAACGGGATTAATAATAGCCACAACATTCACACAAGACCCATATTTTCAATGTTTTGTGATAATAGTGGTGACTTGAAATTTATCAAAACTAACGTTTGACGTTTTATAACTCATAATCGTAATATTTTGTAGAATTTTGCAGACGTTTGACAAACGGACGACTTTTGCGGACTCATTCGGTTACATGTTCGAATATGTTAACCAGCATTCTATTTCATTTTAAGTAGAATAAAATTAGAAGGAAAATATTGCGTGACTGTAAAACGAATTTACAATTTTTGGCAGACACATATTGGTCAAATGTTTCATAACTGTTTTGTATTGACTATATATAACATTATATTAAAAAATAAAATATTCCCATGTTAAGCAAACACAGAAAGACTGCAAGTTTGTAACCCTTGATTTTTTTTACACATGGAAATTTATCTTGTTTACGGCTACAATATCTGTTGATTGAGAACCATTTGAGTACTAAAATAGTTATTTAACTTTTGATATATCCAGTTATTTTGTGAAGATGATAATTGAGAAAATTCCAACTATAAAAACTGATCAATCCGAGCCAAATTGGATTATTTATTTGCCATTAGGATATTCATCCAATCTGAAACTTCACAGTTCTCCACTCGCCATAGTACTGCTTCATAGGCAAATGACGGATTTTCCTAAAATTGAAATAGTAAAATCCACAGTTTATGCGGATGATGCCGCTTTCATTCTACAACCTCGATAGTCCAGATACTCAAGCTTCAGAATTTGTAAATTTAAAAAGGTTCTGTTCAATGGCTACCAAGAATTGTATACCTCGGACTTAACTTTGACCGCCATCTAAGATAATCGGATAAAATCTATCTCCTACGTAGTTACTAATACATAAATCACTAGCTTCAATTAAAATGCATAGAGAAGTAGCGCGTTCGATTTTTCAATTCGAAATATCGAAATAGTTACATCATTGAAGCATGGGTGCGTTAGTATTAGTATAGCTCACAAAGATAATCACCGAATAGAACGAACTTGCAGCATCAATAATAATTTAAGTGGATCTATTTACACTTGCTAGTTTAATGTACAAACTACAACAGTATATCGATTGGTAATTAAAATTGTTATCATAGAACCAAAACCGTCTAACGTCACATTGTAATGCAACGTAGCCAGCTGAAGCTGGAAATCAAAAAAAAAGTTGCAGTTTCTATTTGAATAAAGACTTGCGTAAATTGGCTTAAATGTATATTTTTTAGTTAATAATGGTCAAATAATAATAGCAAAAATAAATTAATTTTAGATATAACATGTTGATCGAAATAACATTCTCGGATGGGATATTTGTGCAGTTTTTATGCAGCGTTATCGTGATTTGCTTGACTGGCTTTCAAATGCTTATAGTAAGTAAAATAATTTTTGAAATTAATTTTTTACTCGAAACTTTTTAACATATGTACGATTTTAGATTGAAATACAAAGCGTACAATTCTTTTTACTGCTAGTGTATTTTTCCTGTATGATGTGCCAAGTGGCAATATATTGCTGGTATGGACAACTTTTAATGGAAAAGGTAAAGTTTAGTGTTTATGCTACCAGATATTTAAACACTCAATATTATTTTGTGTTCGCCTTTCTATAATCTCCACTTCATTCCATGCAATGAAATGGTTATAAAATAGGTAATTGGTGCAGTCGGTAGGATCCCAAGTAGATCATAAGGCTGTTTTCTCTTGAATTTATTCAGTTAACCGGAATCAAATGAATTATCGAGAAAAGAAGATTATTAGTGTGTACACCTGGACACCTCCCTTCTGATTAATCGATATATGTGGTCGTAGTCCCATTGCAACTGTTTAGAGTTGTTTTAAAAATATTTGAGAATATCTTAGATCGTCAGTTTGTCACTGAAGATACTTCCTACATAGAATGGTTTCCAAATTTCCCATGTGTGCCTTGAACCGTAAGTTTCAGCCCAACATCAACCAACACACTTAGCTCATATTCACATGGTCAGTCCATTGTTGCTGACCTTAGAGTTTTCCAAATTTTAACAGCATATTAAAGAAAACATGCCCCATAGTCTCACCGGATCCTATCAACTGCACCATTTATAAAACATTTTCAAACAACATTTACATTTACATTTACAATTTAAATTAAAATTGTTTTAATTTAACCGAAATAAGTAGCCACTTGTTGGAACAACTGTGCAGAAATACCACCAATCGAATCAGATTTTGATATAAAGGAATTTATGTAGGCCATGTTTTGCTCTTTAACATAATGTTCCTGTTTTTTTTTCATGAAAATTATTAATCTAGCTAAGATTTAACCAATACATATTTGTCAAGTACGATGGATATCAACAAAATAATAGTGAGATGCAGCATATTAATATTACATTTTTCAAGGTGTGCTTTTTTAAACCTTCTTCATTCATTCCTTTGTTGAAATACAAATAAAGCATGTAAAAAATGATTTAGCCTACTGGCCTAGAAAGAAGAGGTAACAAAAGACAAAACTTAATATCACTTTTCAGTAAATGTCCAACTTTCGATTTTATCCAAAGTCTCACTATGCAACATTAATATTATATTGATAGAGGAAAATATATGTACGTGACATGAGGAACTTTGTCATCTGATATTATGATTATTATCGTCAATTCATAGCCGAAAATCGAGGAACGTGCGAATTTCTAAATCAATAAGCTGTTTGTGACACAAAACTTCGAATATTCTTCACTAAATTTCGCTATAATTGGCGATTATCCTTGAAAAATGGTAATCTCCTAATTTTCAGATAATATTAGTTTGATCTTGATCCGTGTCTTTTTCGGTACCATTCGCTGCGTCTTCCACTCAAAAGATCAATTTCGAAATGCAGAAATATGTGAGGTCTTCCTTCACCTTTCATTTGACAGGTATATTGAAACAATCGTAATCTGCGTCTCTGGGTAGGATAAATGAGAGTAATAAAGAATCATAAAAATATTGATTCATAATAATAATAACAGATCAATTGGAAAGGATCCAGCCCGGCACATAGATGGTGCTACTAGAATTAAATCCATATATTTTTAGTTAGCCCTAATACTCAAAAGATGTGTGCATAAATTTGAATAAAAAGGAATTTTGCGTGTTGATAAAATATTGCTTTTTAAAGGGAAAAATTACAGTCGAAGCAAAAACTTAGCTTGATGCCGAGTTTACGGACACTGCCCCAGGAAAATCAAGCATCAATGATTGGTATACTAAGTTTAGACGTGGAGAAATGAGCACCGAAGACGGTGAACGCAGTAGATGCCCAAAAGAGGTTCTTACCGACGAAAACATTAAAAAAATCCACAAAGTGATTTTGAATAACCATAAATTGAAACTGAATAAAATAGCAGAATTTCTAAAGATATTAACTGAACGTATACATCATATCATTCACGAATATTTGATTATGAGACAGCCCTGCTTAGCTGAGCTTACTTTTGACCAAAAACAACAACGAGTTACCAGAACTAAACACAAAATTTCCAAGGTTGCCAGTTTAAGTGAAACACTCATTAAAAACTCTTCGAAACATTGACGTCACTTTTCTAACCATAATTTTTTTTTGGATTTTATTTGGATTACTCATCTTATATTTCATAGTTAAAAAAATATTTTGTGTAACTAACGAAAAGAAAATATAAATGAAAATATTGAACTAGGGTTTATCAAGACAAATAATAATTACTTCGCAGAATCTATTCATCAATGACGACTGTACCTGAAGTAAATTTAAAAATATTACTAGAATTTTATAGAAAGCAACTGAATGTATATTCCAAGCATACCGACCTTGAAATGTGGCAGGCTATTGGAAAACCTTAAGTAAAAAATACTGTCTATAACAATTCGCACGAAAATTAATAAATGTAGGTAATAGCCACATGGGAACTGTGAGAATAATATTCTATATATATCTATATATCTAGTCTATATAAATATATATATATATATATATATATATATATATATATATATATATATATATATATATATATATATATATATATAATATATATAGTATATATATACAACTTTTGTTATATATATATAATATATAACAAAAATATACAAATTGCAATTTCAAGTTCATTTAAATAATAGCCTAACAATCTTATAAGCACCTGTTACTACAATACTTCTTCAAGTACAAAATCTGCGATTAGACCAGGTTTAACATACCAAATATTCTTATAAATTCTTCAACTATATTTCTGCTTAGTTTCTTTTATTTTTTGAGTAGAGTGACAACATTTGGTTCATACTATGTCTGTACATAAGTATTATTTGAAATCTTTCTAATTCATATTTCTGTTTGCCATACCGTACATACTAGGCTGTAAAAATTAGGCTTTTGGCTTTTGCAGTGTAGCGACACCTTGGTGATAGTGTTCTTCGTATTCCCTAACTAAACCCACATTTTATAACATGATGCACTATAATATATAATAGCAGTAGAGTGCTTTTGTTTTTATTATGTCAATGCAAATATTGTTCTCGCTAATCTTTCAAACTAGCTATAAAAGGCGAATCTTCAATATCAGTACTATCAGGACTAAAAATAGTATTCCTCTCTTCGTACTATAGATGAATCTAGAGGCATATTTTAATTATTTCGTTGTATGAACCACTTGTATGAGATTTCGAACAGCACTACTATTCCATGATTTCCTACACCATAGATACCATGATAATATTGTTTCATTAAATGAGAAAGAGATTTTTTAAGAATCAAATCAAACGCATAAGCCATCTTTTCTTTGACCAGTGGTCGTTGTCAATGTGTACGAGTAATTATCATTCTCCCAGTTTCTTTTATGTACATTTACCCACATCAACTTCCTCTTTTCCTTTAGTTACTTCAAAGGAGAACTGACAGGAATATTTTTCAGCATTTCCATTTGTTGGTGTAGGTGGGCTTCTTTTAGTTTGCGAGTATTCAACAGTTGCTAATTTGGAGAATATTTTTTATTTATATCACTCAAAATATATTTTTGTCCATTTTGAGGAAAGAGACATTTGATTAACCTAATTCTGTAAAGAACTAGCTGACTCGGCAGACTTTGTACTACCTCAATCGATAAATAAAAGACCTAATAATCCGCAATTAGTATTGGATTAATTACATATGGTGTTTCGTACTTAAAAAACAGAGTTTTCCTGAAATACTGGCTATTTATAAGGTTTCAATTCTATTTATAAGGATCCTACTTTTAACATCAAATTGTAAGGTGGTAATCCAGGCAATTCCAGTGAATTTAAGTACTGCGTGGTATAGTTGACTACGTCGCCTTGGTTCATAACGGTGTCGACTGATTTAAAGGAAACCATCTGTCGCGGAAGAAAATTCTGAACGGTCGCATTCAGATCCTCGGCGTCTTCATTTTTCCCCGCCAATATTGCTCGTTCACCCAGCCAATTATGGTTATAGAGCTGATGCGCTATATCTGGGAAAATACGCTAAATAAGCTCCTCTTTTGAGTGTGTGCTTTGACAGAAATTTGTGGATAATGTGATGAATCAGGTCGAAGTGTCCACTGAAACTTTATTATTTCCAATGAGCATAACGCTTATCAACTTCCGCATCTGAATTTCCCATAAAATAAATTAGTAAAAACTGATGATCTGGATCTGGTAGTGGTAACAGCGCCCCCAGTAAGTGATAAATTTACGCTTATATCTGTAATTTTTAAAGATTTGTCCAATAATTCTGATATATATATTTTAATACAAACTTGAATATTTTTAAAAAATATTTGTAATATTTATAGTTTATTGTACATCAATAAGTAACAAAGATATGAAGATACATTGTAAATAAGATAAAATGTTATGGTATACCATGAAAGTGGGCATAAAATTGTCCTGTATAATATATGTAGCGCCAAATGATGTTATCTAGAAGCATCTGTTATATTTCTGAATCTTGGCCAAGAAGTGCTTACTATAACTTCCAATCCCAGCAACTAAAAAGCGTAAAGGATTTGGTGGTAGGGCCAATTGTGGCAATTTTAGTTTGCATCCAGCATAAAATAATCCATTAAATTCACCACTGCATTTTAACGCCTTGCAATATTTACAAATTATTGTCATTTCCCCAATTGTTACCAATTTGTCGGCATAATAATCTATTGCCGCATTATAGTGGAATGCTCGTTCCAGGATCACAGGAGCACTGTGTCTGCGGAATCGCTCTATTTCATTATGTTGTGCTCGCTGTTGTTGTATTTGATGTGCACGAATTCGTTGCATTCTAAGCCTATCTACTTCATTGTCACTCAGAGAATGCAATTCTGATATAGCAATACGACTACTACAATCCTGATTAGCATGTGAGGTAGCTCTTCTCACATTTGATTGACTACGACGACCTAAGTCAGGTCGTATTCTCTTCGGCATCGTAAATTGTAACTAATTAAATTGAGAGAAATTCTCGCGCACTTAGCTGTATAGTATCACTATCACAAAAATCAATAAAAAAGAGCACAACTTGAAATGTCACCATCACAAAGGATTACCGAAGTTAAGAAGGTTCTGGCACTTAGCGGTTAAAGGTAGAAGGATGCAATCTTTATCTGAGGTATCGACATTGAAAATGGACCGACATATTAGTTGGTTGTCAAATGTCAAATATTATGGTTGCGGTCAGAAAATTAATTTTTAACAAAACTTAAGATTTATCAATCTATATAAAAATAATATGATAGTTAACAACTGTAGTTAGCTAAAGTTAAGTTTATTTTTTACCTCCTGAGAATAAATATATAAAACTTCCAATTAGTTATTCATTTTAAACTATTCTTTCCATTTTATTTCTGACTTAGTTGTGATGATAGGTGTGACTCGGATGAGATGAAGGCTCTATAGAGTAAGGATTTCAGGACATTTTTTTCAATTTCGGTATGGATCTCGATGTGTTAGAATATTGTAAACTTTATACCCTAGTTAACTAGTCCGTTAGTCTCATTAATATGTTTAAAAAAGGAATATCGGATTTTGTTGAGTGTCCATGAATTACATGAATCTAGATAGGCTAGGAGATGGTTGAGTTTTTATCCGATTAAATTCCATGATTTAAAATGAGGAAGATGTCCACATATAGCAGGTGGTATATTTAGTGAGGTAATAACAAGTACCTTGTTTTGAAAATATTTTGTAAAGATATGTATAAGTATCTAGAAGATAATATTACTTTAAAATGCAATTTTGATTAATCATAATAATATCTAATTTTTTAAAATTTATGAGGATAATTTAATTACCGTGTCACAATTATCGCTTCATCGGACGTCATAGTTTACAGACATTTAGGTTGCTATAAAAATATTATGGGTTATCTTATCATTATTGATATATGCACCATATAACCTATAATAGAATAATTGTAATTCTATTATACAAAACGTATATGTTTTAATATATCATAATCGTAAATATGAAATATAAGTGTGTCACATCAATGGAGCATTTGTTTTATGATGAGTGATATTTGTAAACTGAGAAAATAGTATTTAAGTAGTACTTATACAATATATTTGAATATATTTGAAACCCCGGATTTGAAACAGTATAAAGGAGTAGTTTTGATACGACGAAATAGTTTTTCACAAATTAATTTGTAATCATCAATATTTTAGCTACTTTATTGGTAAGATAATGAATCATCAAACATAGAAAACATCAGCACAGAACTATAAAAACAATGGCTCCTATGAAAGCAATCAGCTTTTTAAATAATAAACTAGGCTAGGGCAAGGCTGGTGTATTATGGAATGATTTCGATCGAAGAGTAAATATTCAATTTCACCTTATACATTCTTCGTTATAGATAGCATTAAATTGGTTTTATTAATCCTCATAAAAATTTAGATTCAAAATTTTGAAGCTAATCTCTTGGCGCCCAAACAGGTGAAGGAAGGAAATTTGAGAATTAAATGCGTAACATATAATGTAGCATTCTGTGGCATGTAGCAGTTAATCTCAACACTTACATAACTCTAAATTAGTTTAAAATAGACATAAAAAACAATACTATTTTTACATCGATTCGATATCATTAAAATCAAGTAAAAACTAATGACATATAGATCAAATTTTATATAATCAACTGCTAAGAGTAGTTTCGAATCCTATTTAAATTGCGGTCGAATAGGTATTTACCAGGAATAAAGTTGAAATACGTAGTGAATATTTATCGTACTGTATACCTTGTACATGTATTTTGTATTTGTTATTATCTGTCACAAAGTTAATACTCGATAATTTTCTTTACTTCTATTATTAACAATTTGAAACGAAATACAACCTGACTTAGGTCGTCAATATCAATTAAATGTGCAACGAACTACCTCATGTGCTAACCGCACCCATGACCAGCGAGAAACATAAATGGAAATAGAAATGAAGCGGATAGACTTGGTATACACATCAAACACAACAGCAGCGGGCATAATGATGCAACATAATGAAATTGAGCGATTCTACAGACGCAATGTTCTTGTGATACACAGTAATGAGCAGCATTCCATTGCGAACCGAAAATAGATTATTGTTCCATCAAACCAGTTAGTATTTAGGAAACGGCAATAATTTTCCAATATATTTTGGGCACAAAAATAAAGCAGCGAATTTATGAGGTTATAAATTGGATAAGGAAAAGGTTAATTATAATTGGAGGAAAAGTTGAATTGCCATAATTAGTCTCACCACAATATTTGTTACGGTCATTAGTCATATTATCGTCATCAAAACTGACAAAACGCATACCGGTAAGTACGCGAGAAGGTTTACTTCACCAAAATATAGAAATATTTCATCAAGATATGTAAATATTTCCTTCTTAGAGACCAGGAAATAATCAATAATCATTTACAAAATACTTTTAAGAATGTCCTCATGTAGCAAATAAGTCCCTAAAATCCTATGTCAATATTAAATATTAAATGTCAATAATTTGTTAGTGATAATTTACAATAGGTCTAACTAAATAACGGATCTAGTTAATAAAAAGGGTACCGTAAAAAATAGTTTAAAAAATAATATGCTATGAGAATATGGATATTTATGCAAATTAAGATCTAATATTGTAAATAAATATTTGAAAGTATATGCAAACAAATAATAAATATTTTTCAGAGTGATGCAGTGACCAGTGCATGCTACAAAATAGATTGGCATCGAGCAAGTGTGAAAAATCAAAAAATGTTGATAACGATTATGGAGAGAGTCAAGAAACCGGTTGTAATGCGAGCGTTTGGTTTTTTTGAACTAAATTTGGCAACATTAATGAAAGTATGTATTATATATCTTTATGGGATAGTCAAGATAAAATTATAGAAAATATAAAAATATATTTAGGCTACTATTTTATACATCAGTTTAGACTATTTCACCGTAATTAGTAACGATGAATTGCACAACATTCTGCAAGAATTTTGCTTCCAAACGGGATATCGAAAAATAAACGTATTTCAAAGGTACCCAAATATAAGAATAAATTGAATATAATTGACACAATGTCTTAAATTTATTATGCAATTCCTAAAAATATTAGTAAATATATATTAAGTTTTTCAGTCAGCTAAGATATGCTACTGTTACAAATTTAATGGAACCTAATATTCAGTGTAGCAATAACAGTGCTACAGTAACAATATAAAATATAAAAAGAACAAATAATTACTATACAACTGACGAAAAATGCGGTGAATCTTTTTATTCGTTTACAAACCACAAATGTTTGTATAAGTAGAAAGTTCACACACTGGATTATCTAAACAATACACCGAATTAACAGGTATACCTCAATTATCTATACAAGCTGAATAGCCTGCTAAAATTAAAAAACATATGCCTCAGACAGAAATTCAGTCGCCTATAAGTAATTTAGTAATTAATCAAATATGATAATTAGTGTTATTAATAATCCTCAGAATGTAGTTGTGGTAAATCATGCTTATTTCAATTTTGTTCAAAGCAATAGTGGTGTAAATGTTTATTAGAAAATATTCATTAAACTCACAACAAATACTTGTTCTACAAAAGCTATTCTTACCAGCAGCTGTAATATTAAATCTAAACCTAAATAAAAGAAAGCTAAATACGATATGAAATAATCAAAATTCGTGCGGTGCTAATTCTTGTCAAAAGATAATTTACGTCAATACAGACCGATTTTGTACTATAATAAATAAATCCATTAAAACTAGAACATTCCTATACTGTTAAGCAGGAATATTATATAATGTATGTATATAATAGCCATGTAAAAACAAATCCTGTAGCTATTATAAATCCTAACATAATTCCAAATGAAGTAAATATAACTATTCATCATGAAGAAATTGTCGACATAAAACATAAAATTGATCAAAAAATAGTCGTAAAGAACACATGTTAAAATGATATTGATTTTTATCAGTTGTCAATAATTTGATATATCGAATCAAACTGAAAATGATGATTCACAAAGTTCTTTATATTTAGAAAAGTTGACTAAAAATAAGTAGTAAAGTATATAAGACCAAATTAAAATAATTCACCTTATTAATCTAGAAATAAGAAAGTTTGTAAGAGAAAACAAAATACAGTGCAAGGCCTACATATGAACTATTCAAAATCAATCCATGCCAGTAATTTTGATGCCTATAAAAAACAAAATAATAGTTTTTATGGCCCCAGATCAACCAAATTAAAAAAAAAGCAAAAATGTGTGAAGTCGACTTTCAGCAGTAGTTTGAAGGAGAAAATGTCTTGGCTTTTTTCAAAAAGTAAGAAAGACCTGGGTTAACAAACTACAACGTAATGATTATTTGTAAATATAAAAATTTCTGGCAAAACATGGAGGAACTAAGATAACTGTAAGATATAAAATATGGGACACATACAAAAATTGTCGTTATTATGAAGCTAATGTTATCGGTCTAGGAAGACTAACTTTTTTTACTCCAAAGATATTACCATAAAAAGCTCTGTAAGCTGGGATAGCGTTTCTGTACCAAAAGAAGGGGATAAGCTCAATATTCGATAGACTGATGGTGTAATATGTGAAGCCCAGTACGGTGACTAATTCGTTCGTCATTACTATGTATATCTCTGGACGGGCATTGTCTTAATGAAGTTCATTTCCTTTCCTAGTCAAATTTGACAACTTCAAGATGACAGGGTCCATTAGACTGTCCAATTGTTGCAATTCAAACGGGAATTAAGAGTCTGGTAAATACACAGCAAAACATTCGTCGTCAATACTGGCTTGGCCTTCTCAGGACAATTTGACCACGTCTGTCTTCATTTATATTGTCTGAAGTAATCTGACTTTTAATCATCGTTCCGAGACCGGTCGATTTTGTTGCGATTCAGCTGACTTAAATTCCGTCAAGGAGTTCCAAATGGATTTTCAACTGTATTTCAACAAACCACAAACACCATTCGCATTTCCTTAGTGCTGATTGTGCATCCCCATTAATTTCATAACTTAAGTATATTCTCTATTTGCGTACATTCCTATATTCTATGTACTCATTGAGTTCATGATGAGAATTTATTGAGAAAGACTAAAACAATATATGTTAATAAGAATATTGTCCAATTATTATTACGATTTTTCCCACAGTTCTGGTAACATAAAGAAATCCATGCCGAAAGGATGATGTCGGTTTGGTCCAATATCGATCCATTTTCGTACTCCGTCATCATTTCGAAACCGTGTACCAGCTAAGTCAAACTCTATCTACCTAAACAAGTGTAAATCAGAAGGTGTTATGCCGGATAAGCACTCTGCATTAGGCAGAGCTGGATAGGGCTTCCCACTGTAATTGCAGCAGTATCCGCCACAATTCTTGCAACGTGTAAAGTCAGTGTAAGTTGTCATGCGAGAGGAGGACTTTACGTCTATTACTAGCTATTGTAGGTCTTTTCTACAACAGCCCGTCATTCTATCTTTCATTCAAAATTCATTAGATCACTACAGCTTAGTAATGTTATCATATACACATCAATATTTTATACTCATAAATATTCCACTTGAGAACCTATTCCAAAATGTCGCCATGGATAGCCCCCCTGAATTACCTCATAAATGCTTACGCTTTCGAATTTTCATTCTCAGTCACAATAAGCCAGCCACAGAAAACTCACGCAATGAAACAATGTTTAATACAAACATTAACATATTTTTAACAAATAACAAGTTTTACCGTTATAAATAGCATTTTCAAATCATATGGTAGCTAATTTCCTATCGTATGTAAACGTTTTTAAAAATTACATAATTATTCATAAACTGCTAAGAAGTATGAAAGTTCTTGAATTTCAGCGGGGTTTTCGGACAAATTAGTCTTGCAATTAATAGTCTTTGAACAGTTTCGGATATCCAGGCTATTCTTGGTCATTGGTATCAATTGGCATATAACAAAGCAGCATATTTCCAGGAGTTTCCGTAGCAGATTTCCTTAAAATTAAACTTTATTAATTCCGAAAGTACAGTCTGGAGCGCTCCGTGATTAACATCTAACATATGGGTTGAAAAGTCCCGGACCTAACACATAGATGGCGCTAGCTTTATTGTATTCAATTTTTTCAAATATAAGTGTATTTTTTGATGGGAAAAGCTACCGTCCTAGCGAAGTAATGGCTTGAAATGTGTTATGAAGTGAAGTGTGGAATGAAATGAAATGTGGGGTTAAGTATTAATCAATAATCTTGTGAAAGGAACCACCAGCAACAATGAATATTATATAGCATTATTGGAGCGCTTGAAGCCCGAAATTGTAAATAAACGATCACAAATAACCACAAATCAAACAAAAGAATGGCAAAACTACATGAGTTGAACTTCGAGTTACTACCACATCCACCATATTCTTCAGATTTAGCTTCTAGCTATTCGAAAACCTCTTGAGGGTAAAGGTAAATCGCTTAGGATATGGTATTGATATATTAGAGCTGCGCAGGAATTATTTTGTGTCTCTTAATGGAGTTGTCGATGTTGATGAATAATGCCAATTTGGAACAAAAAGCCTGCAATTTTTGTTACGACCGGAACTTTTCAGCCCATGCGTTATATACGCTGAATAATTCTATAATGCTAAATACAAATTTGTTATTCTATGTCAAAAGAATTAAAAAAATATCACAACTATTTAACTAGTTAGGCTAGGTTGTTCAACATTTGGTACGTTAAGACTACGAATTTTTACAATATAATTAATTCAAATGTATACGAAATAATTTTCGATAATTGAAACTTGACTCTCATAAAATTTGTTAAACAAGATTTCATTAATCAATTGGTATTCTTTATTTTTCCTTTCAGATTTTGAAATCTTCATACTCGTACTTCGCCGTGCTGCAGCGCTTGTATACAACCAATAATTTTAACTAAACCTATAGAAAATATGCTTGTAGTAATGTTATAAAGAGAACCTATACACATCATATAAAATAGTAATTAATACACAGAATGCAATAGAATAACGTAGAGTTTTATTTTTTACAGTTTATATTTCGATCAAACAATTAAATAAAGCTCCGAAGTAATCTTTAAAAATTAACTTTATTTAATTTAAGACAAGAGCAAGAGTGCACGCAATAACAAAATATATATATATATACTGTATATTATATATATATATATATATATATATATATATATATATATATATGGGGACGTTGCGGGGTGAAATATTAATCAACAATCGTGTGAAAGGAACCACCAGCAACAATGAATATTATATAGCGTTATTGGAGCGTTTGAAGCCCGAAATTGTAAATAAACGACAACAAATGACCACAAGTCAATCAAAAGAATGGCAAAACTATATGAGTTGAACTTCGAGTTACTCCCACATCCACCATATTCTTCAGATTTGGCTTCTGGCTATTGGCAAACCTTTGAGGGTAAAGGTAAATTATTTAAGAGTGGTATTGATATATCAGAGCTGCGCTGGAATTATTGTGCGTCTCTTGATAGAGTTGTCGATGTTGATGAATAAAGCCAATTTGGAACAAAAAGCCTGCATTTTTTGTTACGACCGGGACTTCTCAGCCCATGTGTTATATACGCTGAATAATTCAATAATACTAAATACAAATTTGTTATTCTATGTCAAAAGAATTAAAAAAATATCACAACTGTTTAACGAGTTAGGCTAGGTTGTCCAACATTTGGTTCGTTAAGACTACCCATTTTTATGATATAATTAATTGGAATGTATACGAAATAATTTTCGATAATTGAAACTTGACTCTCGTAAAATTTTTACACCAGAACTAACAAGAGCAAAAGTGCACGCAATAACAAAATGTATATTATATATATACATCGTATATTACATATATACAGGTAGTCGTGCGTCTCGAAGATAAAGTACACATATATATGTTGGATACTTATAATTACCTAAAGGCTATTTACTTCAGTCCAGCATATATTTTCTGGGATCCGTCTGCCTCACGGGTCACTTTACTAAATCATTTGAAAGAAGAAAGGATATTTCTAGAGTTTATTTCATCCGAATATATGCTGGATTTCATCTTCCATCATATTTAGTTGTAGATGATTCATTTCTGTTACAACATTTGTATCGACAGTATTCCCGTTTCACCACTACTTATTATTTAACATCTATCCTAGACTATTTCTTTGGTTAGTCAAATAATACCAAACTAGAACGATTAATAAAAATAAATTTAAACTAATTAAATTAAATAATAGTACCGATCTTCTAGATAGGGACCTTATTTTCCAGATAGGGATGAGAATGAAATTGAATCATAAGAGAGGAAATAGACCCACCGTTCCAAAATCATTGTAGATCATTGTCGAGAAAAAAGAAGGGGGTGCTCTATTCAGTATTTTTATTAGGGGAAAGGACATGTCGTCGGGTCAAGTAGATGGGGAAAGAGGGCAAGGAGTTTGGGCTAGTTCATCGAGTAAACGGCTAACTCGTAAAGGGTTGGCTAAGGTAGGCTTGTGTTTCTGAAGAGGGAGTCCCAGGGTGCGTAACTGATGTGAACTGTTCAGAATGTATTTTAAAGTAATTTCAATTTGGTACCAGGAATTATCTGGTACATATAATCTAAATAAATTAGAGATGCGACTCTTTAGCCTTTCAACTCTTATTTAGAAAGCGCCCCAAGAAGTATGCTAATCCAGGGATTTTTGAAATATGACCAAGAGGAAATCATGGCCTAGATGATGGTCCTTTTGTCTGTAGCTCGTTCACGATTAAATGTTATAAAGCGCTCTAACGATGAGCTGGCCTTAAATTGTAATAGTGTTTATTTTCTGTCCCAAATTACTTGGTTGCATATGTCATTCAACCAGTAGGCAATGAAATAAGAAAGGTAGGAGTTACTTTAGAAAATGGAGAGGGAGGCCGTATGTTTTATTCTAATTATAAACCTAGATAAGTTAGGGGACATGGATACACGCATAGGAACTAAAAAAGGGGAGTAGTAGAATATGGCGTCTGCTTTATCTAGTTTGTAAGTCCGTTGGAATATGGGATTATGTTACCAGGTATGCGGTTGGGCAAGTGGTTACTACCAGGAAGGTCGGACAGAGAGGTCCATGATAAAGCAGGAAAAAGCCTGAGAGAGACTAAGTTGAGGCCGGTTAAACTGATTTTGGTTTCTTGCACTAATAGATATTTAGGTCTATATATTCGGCATAGTAATTTTAAATCGGCTAATTTGTGGAAAGCCCCAGTGTTTTTTTCTACAAATTCTCTGTAGATCCGATTGTACTATTGGGTTGAAATGGGGCATAGTTTTACTTAGCTGGAAATTACCTAACAGTAATGATTTAGAGGCCGAGGTACTTGGTTAAAAAGATTGGGATGCCTTACGTATTTCGGAAGACGATACCCTAATGTCAGGAGGCCTGTAGATGAAAGGAGGATGATATGAGATCCTCTCTTTTGTTTTTGTACGCTGAATAGCCTATTTTATCCTATGCTTTTCTATCTTAGCCCTGGTACCATCACAAATGGCTCTGACTATCATTTGGTCACTGAAGAGGGTTAGCGTTCTCATCTTATAGTTATCCACTCAATTGACCAATAAGGTCTGCATAGTAAGAGGATAACGTAGATACGAACTACTGATTATAATATCGGCGCAGAACGGGAGAAATGCATGGACGGACCAGGTAATACATCGACAGGTTTACTTCACCTTTCCAGGTAGCGATTTAGTTTTCAAATTCAGTATAACGCTATTTAAAGTTTTGCTTCCTTCGTAGGACAATTCTATCAATTCCATTCAATGTTCTATTCACGTAGTCACATAATAATTTTAAAAACTTTCGTTTTTTTCTACAAATTCTCTGTAGATCCGATTGTATTATTGGGTTGAAATGGGGCATAGTTTTACTTAGCTGGAAATTTCCTAACAGTAATGATTTAGAGGCCGAGGTACTTGGTTAAAAAGATTGGTATGCCTTACGAATTTTAGAAGACGATACCATCATAAATGGTTCTGACTACCGTTTGGTCACTGAAGAGGGTTAGCGTTCTCATCTTATAGTTATCCACTCAATTCACCAATAAGGTCTGCAAAGTAAGAGGATAACGTAGATACGAACTACTGATCATAATATCGGCGCAGAATGGGATAAATGCATGGACGGACCAGGTAATACACTGACAGGTTAACTTCATCATTCACTATTTGAAGTTTTGCTTCTTTCGTGGACCATTCTAATAATTCCATTCAATTTTCTATTCACTTATTCACATAATAATTTTAAAAACTTTGTTTTATTTGTGGAAATATTTTCATTTAAGGGATCAATACAGTTCAGCATTCACTTAAGAATAATATATACACAAGTTAAAACAACACCAAGAATGATGATAAAACAATGAAAGCCGTCATATTACTCTTTCACTGTTTTTATTATTTGTAGTTCTAATACTAATTGTTGTTGAATCTATTTAACTGGTGGTTGAAGTGGTCGCCCTGAGACTTGTAGTGGTGTCAACATTATCTGGTATGAAACCATCTGCAAAATGATTTAAAATATTCATTCACACGTTAATTAAAAATGATAATAAAATCGCTTGTAGTATATATATTCGCATGTTTCTTCATCTGTTGCTCACAAAGTTTGCAGAAGTGATTTGCCTATCACCTGTAAGTACCATGTCGAAATAAATGACTACAGGTTTCTGACAGTTTTTCGATGAACAAACGAGAAAGGATCCAGGATGAATGTGTCCTCACCTTTTCTTTTCTAAAGGATCCTTTTGTCATCCGCGCCAATGGCGGAAATGGTAGGTAGTTCAGCCCAACTCACAGGACCAATAATAGGTCGCTAACAATATATTTTCACCAAGTGATCAGTTGTATATCTGTATTCTGCATGTAATAAATTAACATTTTTGGTACTCGTCCCTTGTTAGAGCAATTACAGTAATTATAACAAAACGAAAAAATATTTTTCCACGTTTACTCAACATATAACATCCAAAAATGCAACAAAATGATTTTAAATCAGGCCATCAAATATTGTTAACAATCCTTGTCATATGTTCGGGTGCAAAAGTTGACACGAGATTGTAATCTTCGTGTTTTTTGTTAAAATATTAATTTGATAGGCATTAAGGCATATAATACAACACAATGAGGAGTTGCCAAACGCTGGAAGCCTTGTACACAGACATATATTAGGTTCATGCATGTATTTGCAAAATTTTTACTTTAAAATGAAGTTTATTGAAGAAAATTATTATATATTAATAAAAATATATAATAAAATATATATTAATCAAAATATTTTTCATGTTTGAGCATATCTTTGCGTTTGCTACTTGCTCTTGCTGGTATATTTTGAAAAAATATTAGGCTTTAGTGGCTTATATGCACACCAATCAAGCTCAGTATTAAAATCAGTAATCACAAAAATATCTTTTAGGACCATGAGTATTCCGCATTCCAAATTTCGACTTATGAACGACCATTAATATATATTATCATATTTAATCTCAAAACGGCAAATTTTTTGAAACAAAAAATGTAAAATAAGGACAAATTGACTTCATCTAGGGCTTTATTTAGCGTCATTATTATATGAAGCAGTTTAAGTATTATATTATTAGTGAAAACCCCAGAAGTAAATACACTTCCGATTGAATACGAGATGAAGATAATTCAATCATCAATCAAGATATCGGCAGACCTTAGTCATGATTACGAGACCAATCCTGATGAATTAATTAAACGCTATATCGCCAGATTGAAAAGAATCAGCGGCAGCAGCCAATGCAGATTTAGTACGAACAGAACATACCTTGCATTTTATGCTTTACTATCGGAAACGTTAATCAATTTAGAGAAGTGCGGGGTTGTTATATTTTGATTCATATAATTACCGAGATGATAACTGTTGAAAGGCGACCAATTTCCTAAGACGGTCCTCGGTATTAAGCCGTCCGAATGGCTAGCGACCGACTTAGAGACCATCCCATAAAACGGACATCCCCGGTCTTACCCAGCCTAGTTACTGACATGACTGGTTGGTTACTCCTTGTTGGATTTTGCTCTGTTGCCTATGAAGACATTTAGAGTTACAATCACAAATAAAAAGCACATCCATGCTCCAGCAGAATTCGAACCCGCCACTGTCGCAGTAGTAGGAAAACCGTTCTGTCGCGTGGAATAATGCGCCAACCATGCTGGCTATATTTTTTTGCACTTGGAGAGTAAATCTGAAGCTTAGTTGAAAAGCACACCTAGGCCTGCTTCAACTATGGAATTGAGACATTCTCCATAGTCGCGAAACGCGTGGACCAAAACGCTTCTCATGGAACATGATGTCGTGAATTTTGCGGGGATCGTTTCTAATATCCAGAGCTTTAACTACTAATACTGTTTTGCAGATATGGCAAATGCGTTAATGAAAATTCAGTGACTAAATGCAGTTTTATCAAGAAATATGTATCCAGGTAGTAACAGATCCAACTAAGGAAAAATATAGTAATATTAAAATGACTTTATATAGGAAAACATATTTATTTTTAAATTATTCTCATTTGACATAATACTATACTGCGTTTGTTAAGAACTACATATACATAACTGAAAACAAACTAGATAGAACAACAAATAATGATGATAAAACAGTGAAGGCTGTATGTGTTGATGGTGTTGTGCTGGTTGGACTAGTTATAGTCTTCGTAGCCGTCATCATAGTTGTTGTTCCATCAACATGTTCAAAAAGTTTTGGAAGAGAAAGTTTATTCGAGCGGTAACTACATGAAATAATATTAGGATCCTTTGTAGTATAATATTCCCATGTTTCATTTTCTTCAGTCATGTATTTTACAGTTGTTCTATACTCATTATCTCATTATTGACTGGTTTTTCTGAAAGTGATAGTGATTGAATAAAACTTTATGAATGGTTTATAATTAAAACGTTGACAATTTTTAAGACATGGTGATGAAACGGGAAATAACTAAAGGTCAGTATATAACTAATATATTTTCACTGTAGGAATTGTATTATAGTGTGAAGGCCATATGAGAATGTGTGTTATTGTTCAGTATATACATGAACGTTTGGTTAAGATATATGAGGAGAGAAATAATACTGTTTTACAGATATGGCAAATGCGTTAATGAAAATTCAGTGACTAAATGCAGTTTTATCAAGAAAGATGTATCCAGGTAGTAACAGACCCAACTAAGGAAAAATATAGTAATATAAAAATGACTTTATATAGGAAAACATATTTATTTTTAAACTATTCTCATTTGACATAATACTATACTGTGTTTGTTAAGCTACATATGCATAACTGAAAACAAACTAGATAAAACAACAAATAATGATGAAAAAACAGTGAAGGCTGTATTTGTTGATGGTGTTGTGCTGGTTGGACCAGTTGTAGTCTTCGTATCCGTCGTCATAGTTGTTATTGTTGTTGTTGTTGTTCCATCAACATCTTCAAAAAGTTTTGGAAGAAAAAGTTCATTCGAACGGTAACTACATGAAATAATATTAGGATCCTTTGTAGTATAATATTCGCATGTTTCATTTTCTTCAGTCACGCATTTTACAGTTGTTCTTTGCTCATTATCTATAAATACGTAAACAGTTTTTATTGTTAATGTTTTGTTCTAATCTGCCATTCCTTCTAATACATACCTATGTTGTACGTTATTGAGACACATCCAATTTCGCAATGACAATATTCAGCACTACGTGACTTATCTAAAAATAAAATAAAATTAATGTTTCTGCTGAGGAAGTAATCCAAAAGGAAAGAGAGGACAGTTTGGAGTATAACAACATGGATTAAACATGGATTAAAGAACGTAGACAGTATAGTTAGTGTCTCGATGGATCCAAAAATTTTCACTTCTTGTGCTTGAAATAAAAATATTTAATTATAATATATTATGTGTTTGCATATATCTTTATCAGCGAAAACTAATTGAAGTGCCAGATGAGCCGAGTTGAAGGCACAAGGAACCATACTAAAATATGTATAGTCTATTCAAAGTTTTTTTAGTAATACATCATGGATATTTGTGACGTCGAAATATTGCAATGTTGCCGAATTAACTCTGAATTTTAGTTCAATTTGATTTTGCCATAAAAAAAAATTCTAATCTAAATAAAATAATTGAAAAAAATATTATAAAATAGACTTTATTTTAACATTATAGTAAATTTAAAAACTACAGTTAATTATACAGCCACAATAATTTATAGGTAAGAGTTAAAATCTCTTATCACTATTGCTTTCAAGAATTGTTCATACATCTGACAGCCGATCGCCGTCTGGTTGTCAAATGTACACTAAATTATTCAAAATATTAGTTATACTTACTACATGTTATAAACGCTGCGTAATATATCATATTACTTTTTTTGAAAATGCCAAAAACAATAGATATTCAAGGTCACAAATTGATTGCGGTTTTAATAGGTTATTTCGAAAAAGAACGAGATAAAGGAGGCGCCCTTTTGCTGATACATTCCGTTAGAGAGGTAATTATTGATGATGTTAAATAATAAAAGTCCCTACAATTTTATTGAAAATATTTTTAGCGGGTTGCTGCCGGGCTAAATATTACTGTGAGTACTGTGAATAACATCGCTTACAAAGTGAAGAATAATAAGTTAGATTCACCCAAAAAAACCCGTCCCGAGAACCCGTCTACAAACAAAGTGGGTGACGAATCTTGATCATCTTGACATTGGCTCTATTCGAGGCCAAATATACAAAATGTATAAAAACAGTAGGTACACAAACTATTTCATCGATATAAACATAATTTAATAAAATTATTTTAGTGAAAATTGTCTGTCTGCAAAGTATACATAAAAAATTAAGGACATGCAGCTTTTTGAGGGATATAAGACATCCTTTTATACACTCTTAAAGGGCATAGGGTTTAAATGGTGTAAAGATAACCCTCGGACAGGTTTAATATAAGTTCCAGACATTACCTTAAAAAGAATTAAATTTTTAAAGGCATAAAATAAGACCAAGGAAGATAAACTATTTGTGTTTTTGTATCTTCATGAAACTTGAATGTTTCAAAATGATTCATTGTGGCACTCTTAGCAAGACGGTAACCTAAAATGTGTAAAGACAACAAAAATTGATTAAAAAAGGTAAAAGTGACATTCGATATATAAAGCACTCGGTTAGGTTTTGTTGATCATTATATTTATTAATAATTAATTGCAGATATATTGCTGGTCAAGAAGGATATTCCATCAAAAAACTGTGAATGGAAGCATTGTCAACCATAATACCTTGAGTTTGGATGAACTCTATTAGACATACCGAGGAAGTAATTGATAAATGGAGGAATTGTGAACATGTTTCAGACAGATTAGAAATTAACAGTGTAGTGATTGAATTGGACAATGAGTGGGACAGGGAAAGTGACTGAAGGAAACTTTCCTGAATTCCTGTGACAGAGTGATGAGAGTGGAAACAACTAATGCACATAATTGATTGAATATAACTGTAGAAAATGATATTGTAGGTTGTAAAAGATTTATGTGCACAGATATGATTGTAATTGTTCAAAATTAAACATGACCATTAGGTTACAACGTATGAGGAGAGAATGAATACTAACTACTTTGTAGATGTGGTAAATGCATTGGACAGAATTCAGTGATTAAATTTATGAAGAATGGTGTACACAGATAGTAGAAGGAGAAATAAAATATACAGTGATACCAAGATGACTTGACATTTAAACACACCATGGAAGAAAACAAGAACTAAACGAAAAAAGTAAATATGCTCACGAATGAGAGTAAAATACGTTTCTCAGATATACAGTTGTTAATTAGGTGGATTGGGCCTCCAGGGGGATAATACTACATAAAAAACCTAGAAACTCTACCTCATGGATGGTGTGGAAAAGAGTTAAATGTAAATAAAACAAATCTAACCTGCAAACTATTATACCTGGGTTCTTAATTGTAAGAATTAATTGTAAGAAGAAGTAATTCTCTGTCTTAAGTTCTTCTAAAATTCTTCTTAAATTAAAATTTCCATTCCGTATTATTTAGTTTTTCCAGTGTATATTAAAAACTTGCTGTCGAATACCATGAAACACTTAGAAATTTATAGTAGCTTTGCCCTACTATATCTTAAATGTCGGGTTTAGTTAATGTTAAAAGTGGTGATTTTGGAGAATCTAAAACAAAATCAGAACACGGAAATACATACGCACTTTTTCAGCTCCCGTCTTGTTAGCACAACACAGCAGTATTAATATATAAGTTTTATATCCGATATATACTGACGTCAAATGAAGCGATTGATAGGCGTATCATCACAAAAAAAGCGAGCAATACCGAGGCAGAAGTTTGCCGTTACGTAAAGTTAAAGTTAATAAATGCAAACGTTTATAAAAAAACATCTTACAGGAGAAAACTTTGTTCTTGATCAAGTAAACATAATTAAAGCGTCATTGCTAATATCAGTTAAATAAAATGTTGAACCTAGAAAGAGGTGAGGTGTCTAGAGTGTTATTTTACAGACTTTCTGAAAAACCACAACAGTGATCTATCTCTGTAGTGAAAAATAAATCAATTTTTAAAACTACAAAACTTATTTTCTCGTTACCACTTCCCAAATATGCATGCTTATTGAAGAATAACTTAATTTATTATTTTATTGAGAAGCCAATTATTTATGCGCCTAATAGTTAAAACATATAATAGGGCTGGCAAAGAATGAAATTATCAACAGCATTAGTGGACGCGGTATTTAGAGGTGAACGAAGCAATCATGGGATTCTACTATAAACTGCAGATGATAATTTTGTATACCAATAAGAGCAAAAGTGATTATAGCAGTGGAGCAAGAATTAAGTGTTATAATTCTACAAAACAACGTTCGGTCAAATATCTGAAAATCCATCTCATCAATAGTATTATTGATAAATTAATCCTTATTTTCACTTGTTTTGTTTGATGACACATAATTTGAATAACATATTACATGGTTATGAAGCTTCCAGCACCGAAGACTTTTTGTGAATAATCCAAAGAAGGGATCTTCCCCCAACCAGTTATCCATACGTAATAAAATCTACATTGTTTCACATTTATTTATTTATATACCCGATCGAATATTTTGTTATGTTATTTTTTCAGTTATGTTTTAAATGATCTTGATATCAAGAAACTTCAATATCAAGTATAATACTATGAGCCCTAAAACAGTCTCTGTAATTAATGACAGTAAATAATTATAATTATGTGTCATTAATTTTTCAACATTTTTTTGAAAATACGAATAACGGATTCAAACAGTTCTTTAAATACACGCAATCTCTTGAAAGTAAAAAAGCAGTAATCAAATGTTTGTTCTATAAAGGCTGTTAAAAAATCAGCTGCTCCTGATAACACATTATCAGAAATACAGTTATAAGGAGGTACGCCAAGCTGTAATACAATTATTGAGCAAATTTTATTTGCGCCAAAATTTACAACACGTCATTTAAATATATTTTAAATATTTTGAGAGAAAGATCACTTACCATCAATGATAAAATATCTAACCCCACTGCCGCTAAAATACTGGAGATCTAATTCAAGTACTCAGAATCTAACCGCAAAAGAATAAAATCAAACATCTTCAGTGGACTAGAACCGTGAATCTGTAGTGTGTAGATATTATAGCCAGTAATATATAGTCAGGTCAAAACAGCAGTAACGCATGTCATCAATATGTCAATATGCCTGTCGAAAGTTGTAAATTCGTTCTGCACTCAGACTATTATCTATTTGTTCTATTTAAAAAGCGATAGGATTCTTTGATATGTAATAACAAGAGATAGAATATTTGAGAAGTTCGAACACGTAACCGAAAGAGCATGGTACTTTTTTGTGCAGCTTTTCTGTAATGTGCAAAAGTTGTCCGTTTGTCAAAGATACTATAATTACGGGCTACCAACCGGCAAACATTGTTTTCATGCTTTGATATAATAAACTTCAAATAGCCGAGGTTTTTATTGAAAATATTGTTATGAGTTGCAGCTACACTGAATATTAGTACGGGCACGGTCACTAAAATATCTCAAACAATATAAACTTAAGTTCAACAAAAATAAATCGTCTTTATACGAAACAGGTGACGAATCAAGATCAAGTTGATGTTAGCTGTATCAGACATCAAGTATAAGAAATATATAAATACAGTAAGTTGTTTTTTGAATCAAAATATAATTTAATACAATTATTTCAAAGAAATATACCGGAAAGTATTCATAAAAAGCCAAAAGATATGCGGCTATTTGAGGGATGTAGAACATCCCTTCGTACACTGTTGGGTAATATAGAATTTAAGTGGTGTAAAGATAACCCACGAAGGGGTTTAATATCCAGACATTAGTTTTAAAAGAATACAATTTTAAAAAACCATGTAACAAAATCAAGGAAGACTTATTATATCAATTTGTATATTTAAATGAGAAATGAATATTTCAGAATGGTATACTGGGTCACTTATGGCAAGATGATAATAAATATAATGAAAAGACTACAAAAGTTGTTGAAATAACATTGATAAGGTGATAAGATTTATTAATAATTCATTGCAGACAAATAGTTCTTCATGCTGCACACAGGAATGGTTTTCCTCTATAAGTCTAAGGGTCACTACCATGGATAAATAAAACATAAGTTGTTTTTACAGTAGTTTGGAAATTACAGCTTTTAAAGAACTTGTAGGAACCATCAGTTATTGTTTTATATAATGCACCACATCATACTACCCTGGTGGAGAAGATCCCAAAAAGTGCATGAACAAAGGCTGCAATTAAGGAATGGTATAAAGTACATAAAATAAGTTTCCAAGAAACCATGTTAAAGAACGAACCATTTCAAATTGTTACTCGATAAATATATATGAAATATTCAATTACATTTTATGTAATTTACTTTTTTAGAAATAAGTCTGAGAAAAGATACATGGCATATCATGGTAATTGTGGAACGTTATGGAAACAGAGTATTATGTCTTCCTCCCTAACACTACATATTTAATCCAATTGAGTTGATATGAGGCATTGCAAAGAAATACTACAATAGACATTCAGGTTGAGGAGGATATTCAAACCAGAACTGTCTGGTTTTATGGAAAGAGGCATTAACTGAAATAAAATCTTCAGTTTGGATGAACTCGATCAGATACATTGAAGAAGAAATTGACAAATGGTAGAATCGTGAGCAATTTTTTTGGAAGCTTGGAAGTAAACAACTTGGTTATTCATTTGACTGGTTTTTCTGAAAGTGATAGTGATTGAATAAAACTTTATGAATGGTTTATAATTAAATGCTGACAATTTACAAGACAGGGTGATGAAACAGGAAATAACTAAAGGTCAGTATACAATTAATCTACTTTAACTGTAGGAAATTGTATCATCAAGTGTGAATATACATGAACTTTTGGTTAAAATGTATAAGGAGAGAAATAATACTGTTTTGCAGATATGGCAAATGCGTTAATGAAAATTCAGTGATTAAATGTAGTTTTATCAAGAAAGATATATCCAGGTAGTAACAGACCCAACTAAGAAGAAATATAGTAATATTAAGATGACTTTACAAGGAAATATTGCATCGACGGAAACAAGCACTAAACGTAAAAGGTAAATTGCTCTCTAATGAAAGTAAAAAACATTACTCTGATATAGAAATGTTAATTAGGTGGATTAGGCCTTCGGGGTATACCACTATATAAATAAACGCCTCTAGAACTTTACCTATACTAGTGAGTATAAAAAAGTAAAATGTAAATATAATAAAACTACTCTAACCTATAAATTATTGTGTTTGAATAATTAATTATAGTTTTTAATTCTTGTTTAAATATATGCATTAGATGTACTATAATATTAAAATAAATTATAACGCATAACATTTTTGTTTCATCCTTTTATTTACATTAGAATTTTGTGATTGGTCACAGTCAAAATGTATTAAAACTCAGTGTTGTTGCGGCAACATTGCGACGTTTTAAAAACTCACGTGGCTATACGGCTCTTTTGACGTCTTTTGACAGATGGCGCTACCAAAATTAAATGCAAATGTTTTTTGTTAGCCCTAACCCTCATGATGCATACCTCAAAAATACATATATAAATTTGACAGCTGTCGGATCATTAGTTCGTGAATTAATCATTTTGAGTGAAGCAACTTTTGTTATTGTGATAAAAATTGTTAAAAAGAATTTCGCTTGTTGATAAAATATTGCTTTTTGAAGGGAAAATATATAGTTGAAGCAAAAACTTGGCTTGATGCCGAGTTTGCGGACACTAAATATAGGGATGGTGAACGCAGTGGACGCCCAAAATAGGTTGTTACCGACGAAAATATTTAAAAAATCCACAAAATGATCTTGAGTGACCGTAAATTGAAATTGAATTAAATAGCAAACACTCTAAAGGTATTAACTGAGCGTGTAAATCATATCATTCACGAATATTTGGGTATGAGAAAGCTCTGTGCAAGGTGGGCTCACTTTTGACCAAAAACAACGACGGGTTGATGATTCAGAGCAGTTTTTGAAGATGATCAAGCACAATAAACCCGAGTTTTTGCATCGATATGTGACAATGGATGAAATGTGGCTCCATCTTTGCACTCTGAAGTCGAATCGACCGTCATCTGAGTGTACTGCACACGATAAACTAAAGCGTGGGAAAACGCAATAGTCGACTGGCAAGGTTATGGCGTCTCTATTTTTAGATGCGCACTGAGTAATTTTTAATGACTATATTGAAAAATGTACGACCGTCAATAGGGACTTTTAGGACGAAATCGCCGAAAAACGGCCGCATTTGAAGGAAAAGAAAGTGTTCCTTCACCATGACAATGCACCGTGTCGCAAATCAGAGAAAACCTTGGAAAAATCCATGAACTGGGCTCAGAATTTCTCCCTCATTCATTGTATTATCCAGATCTGGCCGCCAGCGACTATTTCCTGTTCTCAGATTACAAAAGGATGCTCGCTGGGAGAAAAAAATTTTCAATAAAAAATTTTCATCGAATAAAGAGGTTATCGATGAAACTGATTCCTATTTTAAGCAAAGGACCAGTCGTACTACAAAAATGCTATCGAAAAGTTGGAGAGTCGCTCTAATCAGTGTATCACACTTGAAGGGAATTATGTTGAATAAAAAAATCTAATTTTACCAAAAAAATTAATTTTATTATTGAAGTCCATGGACTTTTCAATTGACCCGGTAATTACTCTCATTTCATAATAAAGCCTTAAATTTACAAAACCGACCCAGCAACGCCTACTAAATTGTATTAAATCTATTATTTATTACTATGTAAAATACATGTTAATAAATTTATTCATAATTAATTTTAACTAAAATTATTGATAAAAGTTTGATATTTAAATGAAATTTCAATTTTTATGTTTTTAATGTTATAATAATGAACTTATTATACTTACATCCATTAATTAAGATTGAAGACACAATTAGCAATTTAATCAGCATTGTTGTTAAATTTTGAATTAAGGAGTAAACACCAAATCAAACTGTTAACAGCAGTCGAAAAACTTACTATGAAATAGTTGCTTTTTGGTCGATATTTAAGCTTTTAAAGGCAATCTGGTTGAGATAAAATGACAAAATAGAACATTGTTTTCGACAATTAAGTATTATAAATGCATATATAAGTACACTTCGTTTATATTATCTTAAAAAAAAGGATATTTAAAGAAAAACTCAAAAGTGTTCCGCTCGAAGGTCAAAAGTTTTCGATTTATATCACTACATAGTATAAAACAAAGTCGCCTTTTCTGTCCCTATATCCCTATGTGCGCTTAAATCTTTAAAACTACGCAACGGATTTTGATGCGGTTCTTTCAATAGATAGAGTGATTCAAGAGGAAGGTTTACATGTATAATACATGCATAATATACTAAGGCAACATTGCTAATTTTAGAGGTTTCTAACGTGATGTCGTAAATTAACCTATTTTTTATTTAGCAATTAGCAAAAACGCTGCCTAACCCTACGAGTTAGATCAAATTAATGTACTACAGTATTGTACACCATAAAAAGGTCTACAAAAAAGTCCGCGATGGTATATGTTTATCTTTTAGGGATAACCCACATTAACCATTTTTATTATTTACTTTTTACGTGAGAAAATGGCTTATTTACGAAGCTATTTTAAGCAATACGGAATTAATCCTTATCGAATTAAGTACCTTAAATACAGTGTGCAATTAATATAGATCAATATGGTTCCTTACAGTATGTAAATTAAACAAATATTTTCGGAGATATTACAAATTTAAAATTTGCGTTTAAAAATGTGTAATGTAATAAAAATTGTATGAATTTAGATATTCCAAAGATAGCAGGAAATCTTCATAGTAAGTATAGGGGAAGAGGAATTCTTTTACTCCAAATTTAATGCGTGCAGGCCAAGGGCAGTAATGAATGAACCAAAAATACTGGATCGATTTTAATCATGTTTTCATTGAGTGACATAGGCATATATATTTTATGCCCGTGCAAAGTCGGAGCGGGCCGTTATGTTTTTATATACAACGTTCATATTTTTTCTGTAGTGTATTTAATTTAGTATCAGCATTGCACCCGTGCGAAGCCGGGGCGGGTCGCTAGTACAAAATAAAATGCATTCACTATCAAATATACATTTTCAGTTGTATTTATCAACATCATGTTTTATTCTTCTATTCGTAAATATATACATCTTAATAATAAATCTATAATTTCTTCCTATAAATTACTTGGCATAAGCAGCACCTTAGATTACCCTAAAATATGAAGTATTTAGAATATATCATTAGGTTATTCGGCATCAGTTCTGGTTACGTAGAGATAAGCATTGGTAACTAATCGGTAAGATTTTGGTAAGATCTTTGGTTTGACAGAATCGGATTACTAATTAATAATTACTAATCTTTGTAATACAAGGCGAGATCCGTTTTTGATAAACCATGTACAACCCGAAGTCCGATTTACAAGGGTAGATCCGAAATCGGAGCTCGGGTTGTAATACCCTTTTTTAGTGATTCAGAGTATATACGGTCTAAAACGCGTATGAGTATAAGTTTCATAAATAATAAGAAAGCCACAAAAGGAGCCACTTGTTTTATATTATTAATTTGTATAATTCCGTACAGAAATGAATATTGATAAAACCAATTATATTATTTTAAGCTTTATTATAATGTTATTATATAATACTATATCTTATTAATAGTGATCATTGAATTTAAGTGGTATATAAAATAGAATTAATTAACATAGCTGGCACCCAGATTGCCAGCTTATACTAGTAATTTACATACTTAAAACCTTTATGTATTATTTTGATTTAGTTATATCATAATTATGGATTAAGAATGTTTTCATTCTTAACTATTTAACTGATTAATATATTATAACCTAATTTTCTCGCTGTTATTTACTTTTAACTTATTTATATGTATCTAAATTTGTGTCTATATAAATTGTTGACTATCCCAATTTAAACGATTTGTTGCCAATATAAACCACCCTAAATATAAGACGTTCTAAAATGAATATTTTATTTTGGTTCTAGAATTAATTGTTCGTCTTTAGGTAATTAATTAAATTAGTAATTACAATTATCTATATTTGTAAATTTTTATATTAGACTGTTAACAAAAACAAAAAAAACAAGCAACTGACAAGGAGAATAACCTATTTACCGAACGCTAAAAACTTCTAATTTATTGATTAATTTTAAATGGCGAGATAGGGTCCTTCAACTCTTGAGTGAAATACAATTAGATATCTTGCTTAAATTTTATATCATAAGAAATCTTTGTTTCCTTCTACTAGATATATTTACGGCTAATTAACGACCAAAGATTAATTTACATTACTGCAAAACCATTTTTACAACCGATGGCCCAGCGACTGCTTTGTCACAGTTACCATTTATGTCAATTCTTATTTAATTCGCTATTGTTCATCAGTTCTACAATGTTAGCACAAATGTTCACTTTTATTTTTTTTACCACACACACTTCATTGGATAATAATTCCACTTCTGATTTTAGAAATTATAATAAAAAGATGATATTTGTTTAAATAAAAGACTTTTATTCGACAACATACTGGTTTATTGGTTCGACAGGTAAACAGGGCAATGTGTTTCAGTCAATGGACGAAAGGAGACTAATCTGGAACCATTCTGTGGTGCTGGCCTCGGTCATTTATGTTGACTTAGTATTTGGTTGCTGCACAGGGCCGTATCTTGGATTTATATTCTAACATTAGTCAAATTAAAATTTAAAAATCTTTGAACTAAGTGGATTCACGCTAATAAAGTATAACACTCAAATATTATGTCCTGTAGTGTCGGGAACAACCATCTTGTCGGTCGTTTCCTACGAAGATCGTTTATAGTTCGTCCGGGGTGTGAGATGCATTCAAGCTTGTTAACTTGACGGAATATACACTGGATACTTCTTCGTTACTTAGAACTCTTATTGATTTTTTTTCGAATTTTTGGTTCACATGTCGGGAACTCCTGTCGCCATCCCAATAAAGTGTCCGTAGCATCAACATGAGGGTAACCCAATATGCCTAGCTACCTAAGAATTATTATTAGTAAAGGCCCAGTAAATAAGTCATCTAAGATAAAAAGCCCTTTAAACAGCAATCTAATATGGAAACCGAAAACAAAGCAGGAGATACCCCAATGACACTATGAACTCCAAACACCACCCTATCACGGGAAAAGTTAATTATGAATTATTAAATTAAATATAATATATTTATTAAATTTAATAAATTGAATTATATTATAAAAATTTAATAAATTATTAAATATGTTAATTTAATAATGATTAAATATATATTAAAAATTATTGTCACATTTATTGTTATTACCATTTAAGTCACAGCCTCGTATCACCCTCCTCGAAGTGGAAAATTCAACGACAAGAACAATCAATGAAGCACTACAAATCCAATAAAAAGACGATGGAAGGATGAAAGCCCTCCAAGACATGAACAAGGATATTCCGGAGCTACGCGCATTGATACAGAAAATACAGACCCGCAACGATGAGCTCACGCGAGAAAACGAATTATTAAAAGAAATATAAATCAGGATAACTGAAAAAGAAAAACAGCCACAGGACAAAATGGACCAAGAAGCCCAAAATTTCCTAAAGGCACTACAGAAATGAAGATAGAGATAAACTGTACTATTTCCTTGTATAGTGACGAGTACATAGAGAAATAACAAAATGTCGAATCCACAAACTCACCGGCCCAGGTCAGCCCAAAACCACAAAAGAAGGAAGGAAGAATGCCGCCGATACTACTCCGCGACAAAACCAAATCTAAGGAAATCGCCCGTATATTTAAAAATAGTACGATCTAATTTGTAAGCACAAGGACAAGAACCAAGGTATTCTACCACAAAATCGCTGAAGACTACAGACTGACAACTAAGATCCTGGATGAAAGGAAGTATAGTTTCCTCTCCTTCGCATCCTTACAGGAGAGTCCATACAAGATCATCATCAGAGGACTATTAGACTCGAAAACAGACGATCAAATAATATAAGCACTCCAGGAAAAGTGATTCAATCCCTCGCAAATAGATGGAGGACAAAAGCCGGAATCTCCATCTTACTCACCCAGGTAATAATGTCCAGAGATCAGCACCACATATTCAACATTGAATATTTATTGGTTCAGAGGGTAACAGTTGAATCCCAAAGAGGTACCAAGCTGCCGACACAATGGTTCAACTGCCAGCTGTAAGCACAGTCCATCAGGAACGTACCTGTGAAAAGTTACCGCGAGTATTACCACAAGTAGACTGTCCCACCCGAAACACCCAGATACGCTTGCCCTGCATTATAGTTATTTTCTTTTGTGACCAGAAAAAGTTTATGGACTCCTTCAAATCAATTGTTATGGTCATCTTCCAAATCGAGGTAATTTTCTAGAAAAATATGGTACCCTTTCGTATTTGGCCCTTTTTACGGCCTTAAAATTAGCATTCATACAAAAATTCTAAAGTTTCCGCTGCTGTGTACACGGCGGTAAAAACGAGCATAAGGTTCTCACCTCCCGAAACGGTTTCTCGGATTTTGAGTACCATAAATTAATGTAGCTTTATAGTCTATAAGTGTATTCTAACTTTAGATTAATTAGTTTTGTTTTATTTTAATTTAGGAAATTCATATGAATGTATTAATCCCGTACTCGCATTGCTTTTATATTAATGCAAGTACAACAGAACACTAGTAATAAATTAATTTGTAAATTATTATTGTATTAAGCATATCTCTGTAAGATGTAATTCACTTAAAAAAAATTTAAAAATATTATATAATCAAGCAGCATAAGAGAATTTGGATTGAAGATGACTATCAAGATATCATCAAGCTGTATCAGTTATTCACCATATAGTAAACCATCACATCACCTGATCACTATACAAGTTAGCTATTGCTTTACAAGGGAGGCTGAGGAAAATTAAATTTTTATTATTTAATTAATACATTGTTACTAGTCGTTTAATCTACAATTTGTCTTTATGATAACTTAAATCTAGGTATAGAACTAGAAGGACCCATCCGCCCCATCTCAGTCTCTGGTAAAATAATGTTTATACATGTCACTACTGATTTTTTTAATATATGCACCTCACTACTCAACACTACACAAGATCAGATGGTTTGATTCTTTTGAGTCTGTGTCCTGTTCTGGTGGTATCCAATAGTTGTAATATTTCAATATTCGTGTGAGAATGGAGTCTTTCCTTATGCCCCCTTGCAGTTCTCTTGATTTCTTAACTGACTGTGGGTATCATTTCGGGAGTCGGTCAGGATTAGCTATTCTTTGGTGTCAATACTGAACCCTGTTCACGGAGGTTGAAACGGAATGCCCGGTTGTCCACCACAAATTCACTGTCAAGCCCGCTGCGAGATTTGGGACCATCGGTATATATGTGTTTGCGGCCAGGGTAAGAGTGGAGAAGTTCATAGAACTTGGACCGACTAATGTACGGACAATGTTCTTTTTTATAAAATTGACATATTGATATGTTTATTAAGGGGGTAGTGAAGGTTCAAGGGGGAAAATTTGGGTACTGGACAAGAAGGGAATGCAACAAGCCAATTCCAGACCTGGGCAGAATATCTGTAATTATGTGAGAAGTACGAGTGGAATAGCTACGGATCAGACCATAGCTACGGTCCAGGACGGGTGGAATTCGAATGGAGGTCAGGTTTACGAAAGATGGTAGAGCTGGCGATCTCACAGGGAACTTCAATGAATGTAAATCACTATGATAGGAAAGTGGTGGGATGTATGTAGGACTGCACAAGTTCATTGCAGGAGAGGATCGAAGAGCACCCAGCGATATTCTGAATGCAGTATTTTGAATGGCTTCTAGTGATTAGAGCTAAGTTGATGCAGCGGCGAACAGTAGGGAGCCATAGTTTAGCTTAGGGAGGATTATAGAGGAATATATTTTGTGTATATTTTCTTGTTCTGCACCTGTGTGCCGGTTAGATATCCAACGCAGCATTTGCATGTCTCTGGAACAGCGACTTTTAAGGTCGTTAAAGTCTTGACCGAGCAATAAATAAGTATGTCGTCCGCAAAAAATCGGTAGTTGAGCCTTGAGTCGAGGAATTTAGTTATTGAACCAAGAGCTATTACGAATAAGGTAGGAGTTAGAACTGAGGCTTGAGGGACCCCAGTCGAGAACGGGTCGGCGGAGAAGAGAAAACCTCCCAAACAGACTCTGAAAGATCTGTTGCTGAGAAAATTCTTTACAAAGATAGCAGCGTAGATTGTTGCTTATCAAATATCGATCTGATCGTATCGATTCTAGAGCGAAACCCAGACTGAAAATAAGATAGTAATGAATAGTCGGAGAGGGCTTGGAGAGGGTAATTCTTTATCAGGGGAAAAGGAATGTTGTCAGGTCCAGGAGTGGAAGGACGGCGGCGAAGGAGAGCAGAGCATAATTCTGCGTAGGAGAATGGGATATTTATGGATTCCACATTAGAAAAGATTGTAGGGTTGGATGTAGATCCAGTAAAACCTGAGAAGTGTTGGGAGTTACTATGGTGGTCGTTTCTTGAGACTAAGGCAAAGTGCTTAGCTAAGATATTTGGAATAACGGATGGGTTGTAATATCAAGCGCCTTCAGAACAAAATCCAGCGATAGAGTTGGAGGAACGACCTTTAAGTTTTCCAACCCTGTTCCAAAATTCTGTTGACGAGGAATTATAGTTGAGACTTTTGGCGAAGGTAGACCAGAACGATGATTTGGCGTTAGTAATGGTTCTTCTGGCTAAGGCTGGTTTATGCTTAAAGGCAATGAAATTTTCTAATGGTGGAGATGATTTAAAGCTTGAGAGCGCCCGTTTCCTCTCTCTCTGATCACTTGGGAGTAATGTTCATTCTGCCAAGGAACGGGATTACGTGTAGAATGAGATCGATGTAGCGGAATTGAGAGGAAGACTGCGTGCTTTATTGCAGCTGTTAATCTGGCTAGGTTTAAGGAAGGATCACCTGGAACCATGGTAGGCGGTGTGAACGAAAATTGACATAAGGTCCACTCTGCACTGGCGATATTCTACGATTGTCTAGAGGGAAGATAGGAAATTGGCGAAGCAGAGGATACAAGGATAGGTAAATAGTATAAAAGGCCATGTCAGGGAGGGGAAAGGGTTTGTGAGACCAGGGTGAGATCAATACAAGAAAAGCTACCAGAAATAAGGCAAAGGTGGATATGAGCACCAGTATTAAGAAGGTGGAGGTCTAGGAGGTCAGAGGTTACTAATCCTTTCCTCTTTGAAGCACTAGAGTCCCAGAGTAGGTGATGAGCATTAAAGTCACCTCCTAATAGGATAGGAGAAGTTTATCGAGGGAGATATCACTGACGGGAGATATATATATATATATATATATATATATATATATATATATATATATATATATATATATATATACTGGAGATGGTTATGGGGCAATGTAAGTGAGTACGTATAGCAACAGCCTCAGGGTTCGTATCTAATGAGAGGGACTGGAAATCCAGAGATTCATGGACCAAAATTGCTACACCACCGGAAGCGTGAGAAGCTTCCGTTCTGTCCTTTCGTATGGCAGAATATCCTCTGAATGATGAAAGATCTATAGGGGAAATGTTTGTCTCCTGGAGCAATGCAAGAGGGGGGGTCCGACATAATATTTTAGCTCGGCGAATTTATGGTGGAAACCACACAGGTTCCATTGAATAATAGGATTGAATAGGAAGAAGATTTATAGTCTATGGGGTTATTTTTTCGGATTCAGAGAGGGGTGATTCCGACGCCGAGTTGCGTGGCTTGGAATTACTTGAAATCTTGCTACTTTTGTATGGTGGGGCTTTAATTGGGAATGGCTTAACGTGAGTGGGTGGTTTCGACTTAACCATAAAACTAGGGGATCGATCTGATGGAATGGGAGAGGGAGTACGGGAGATGTTTCGAGAGGCGGAGGCGGAGGAGAGAGGAAAACTAGTAAGAGGTATTTTTGGGGAGGGGGAGGGGTACTCAAATTGGGAAGAAAGCCAACAGAGCCACCTATCGGTTTTGGTGCTAGTTCTGTGGATAGAGTATTTAAGCTCGAAGGGGTCTCTATGGAACATTGAATAGCTTTGGTTGCAGTAGATGATTTTTTCTGAACAAAAATAGAATAATTTAATGTGATTTTTGGTTGTAGTAAATTGAATTTTCTTCTGGCTTCTGGCGCTCAGTTATTCCGATTTATATTTTTCGCAACCCCTATATCTAGGTGAGTGACTGGATTACATTTGGGGCATTTGGAGGGTTGGTACAGGAGTTTTCATGCACCGAGTAACCACATGACGGGCAGATTGGGTGGGCGGAACACGAAGTTGAGGTGTGTTCGAACTGTTGGCACTTGAAGCAACGCAATGGGGGCGGGACATTGGGACGAATAAGGAGCGAAAGTTAAGCAAACTTAATTCTTTCTGGGAGTCTTAACGTCTTCCACTTTATCATGGAAGACAAGAAATTCCTTAATATCGAAATCCGTTTCAATTATTCCGACAAATTCCACTAACGACTTGTACTATAGACGCTACAACGGGTACTAAATGTAAACCTTTAATATACAGGTCTATATATAAGTGTTACAAAGCCTATTTAGCCGAACTTTAAAAGAACCAAACAGATGTCTTCGCGCCGCATTTTAGCTCAACGTCTTTAGCAATATTCAAGTTTTAATTTTAAATAATAGTTTAGTTTCTTTAATATATTTATTAAATTTTCTTTAGTAACAACTTTTGTTAGTTATTTATTATTCTACTATGTAGGACTATATTCCACTAAAATGATAACATTATGTTACTCGATTTTACATATAGAATAAATATATTGTTAGCATATATTAATAGAAGAAAATCTCTATATCTGAACCCCGATTGAAATCCGATAGATTAAATATCTCATTTAATTGACTACTGTTAGCCTATTGGGCAAAAGTCAGCACTCAAATTCCCAGAAACAAGCATTCTGATGTAATTAAACCCAAGAGTGTATGGAGTACCCATTTCTATTGATATTAATTTTCATATCATAACATTTTACGTCGCTAGCTTATTAAAATATTGTTGTTTTAATAATTACGTTTAACTTTATTGTAACAACATCGTCAAACTATAGGTGACCATTAATAATATATTGCATTATAACTGATTATAACTGGCAACCTGTGATATTCAAATTTATATTCGCCTTTGTTGTTTGTTTAGCTGCTTTTGTAATTAGCCGTTTCTATAAAAGAAATCAAAGCTTTAATCAACATATCTTTATTTTAATATTTCTAATAACGATGAATTCGCAAGCCTCCTATAGAACATTAAATTATTTGAAGTAGCCGTGTTACTGCTATGTTAACTTCATAATTATAAATAAAGGACTGACACTCAAAGCAAAGAATACTAACAATAATGTAGCCTTAACTTTCTTGTTTTCCTATTCAAGCATTATCTTAAGGCTTCATTTAAGCATACGGAATAGTCTACAGCAAAATTTAACGCTCTTTTTTTAATTCCGTAATATTATAGTGGATAATTATGTATATATATGTATATACTGTTAACGATGTTTTGTTTTGCTGGTAATGTTTGGGAAACTTAATATTCATGTTTAATATTCCGCTTTCAATATGATAGTTTCATAGTGGACGTGGAATGCCGGTCACAGTAGATAGTGCGAACCAAGGCACTTTTTCATATATATAAAATTCGCATATTGTCACGTTTCAGACTCGCAGAGAGAGTGTTTAGAACATTCTGGATTATACAGATTTTACTAAGACGATGAACAAGTAATCGTCTGCAAGTTGTCTTGGTTCACTTCGATTATTATAGTAGAAAGGGGCTGTAAATAATTATAATAATATAATTATTAAAATGTACAGTCTCTTTTATTTACAACAGAGTTATTTCAGGCCTATTTGATGATTAGGAAGCATGATAAGGATAACAGTTATCCTAATATGCTTCGTCCTACAGGCCGGATTTTGGGTGAAGAAATTAACATAGCCTTTCGAACCGGATTTTAGGATTGATAATAAGTCATAGCCCGAATAATCCAAAAGGTGTGAGGGAAAAGGTTATTTTGCGACATTTGTAGCAGAACAGAAGAAATATTCCACCACAATTATACGTGAGTAAGATCCATTTAATTTGTACGTGTAAAGGATGTCAATTATATTTTAACATTATCGCCCCAATTCACTAAATATGCGTGTCGATATATCAATGATTGATACACTAATACTAAAATGGACAAGCTCTAAAAAATAGAATAGATATGGAATAGAGGTTCTGTGAAGGTTTCGTTGACTAATTTTTGTAAGTATATTGATAATAATTTCAAAGATAATAAACTATTTCCCAAAGTTTAAAGAACGACTTGAAATCTCATTTAGATTATATCGAAGCCGAATTAATACAGAAATTTGTTAAGATTCAAGATTTTTTAAAATTATTTAATTAATACATTGTTACTAGTCGTTTCCGTCAAACCTACAATTTGTCTTTATGCTAACTTAAATCTAGGTATATAACTAGGAGGACCCATCGGCCCTAATTCAGTCTCTGGTGAAATAATGTTTATACATGTCACTGCTAATTTTTTTAATCTATGCACCTCACTACACAACACTATACAAGATCAGATGGTTTGATTCATTTGAGTCTGTGTCCTGTTCTGGTGGTATACAAAAGTTGCAATATTTCAATATTAGTATGAAAAAGGAGTCTTTCCTCATGCCCTCTTGCAATTCCCTTGATTTCTTGACTGACTGTGGGTATCTGAAAGTCTCGATGTAGGTAATCAGTCTTATAGTATTTGGGTGCACCCACAATACCTCTCAGGACTTTGTTCCGAAAAATTTGTATTTTATTTATGTTACTCATTGCAGAACATCGCCATATTTGAACTCCGTATGTCCATATAGGTTTCAATATTTGCTTATATAATAGCAATTTATTACGTACTGATAATTGTGATTTTCTTCGAATTAGCCAATACATTTTCCAATATTTCAATTCCAGTTCTTTTATTTTGTTCTTTATATGTTCCTTCCAGCGAAGTTTTGCATCGAGATTCATTCCGAGATATTTAGCGTTGTTGCTATATGGAATGATTTATGGTATTATTTAAAGTTATGGATGCTTGTATGGTCTGTTTATAGGTGAACTGCACATGTACAGATTTACTTCCATTAATACTTATTTTCCAAGCTTGTGTCCAATTATTTATATTGTCACTTGCCTGTTGTAATTTTCGTGAGGCTTTTTCATTATTGTCTCCGACAGCTATAATCGCAGTATCATCAGCAAATATAGCCATCGTGCTATTTTTTATTTGTGGTATATCAGAAGTGTAAAATAGATAAAGCATTGGTCCCAGTACGTTTCCTTGTGGTACACCTGCTTTTGCTTCTTTTATTGTAGAGTAAGCTTCTTCATGCTTGACTCGAAACATTCTGGTTCCAATGTATGATTTTAATAGTTCGGTGTGTTGTTTTGTTAGCATTTTCTGTAGTTTATGAACAAGGCCTTCATGCCAAACCTTATCGAAGGCTTGCGTAACATATAGGAATATAGCTGAGCACACTTTTTGACTTTCGTAGGCTTTTTCAATAACATCTGTTATTCTGTGCACCTGGTCAATTGTTGAGTGTTTGTTAATGAACCCAAACTGGTGTGTTGGTATTAGGTTTTTGTTTCTCTATGATCGGTTTTATTCTTTTCAACAGGAAATTTTCAAAAACCTTAGATATTACTGGCAGCAGTGATATAGGTCTATAGGATTTTATTTCGTTTGGTGACTTCCGAGGTTTTGTGGTCATTATAATTTCCGCCATCTTCCAAATGTCTGGGACATGTTTTAATCTAAATACTGTATTGATCAAGTTGGTGAGTTTTATAATTCCCTTTCTTGGTAGTTTTTGCAGTAATTCTCCTGTTATTAAATCATAGCCTGGTGAATTCCTTGGGTTAATGTCAGTTTTAAAAACTTTGGTTAACTCTTTCGACGTGACTTTGAGCACTTTAGATATATTGTGGCTTTCCAGAGTGAGTAATCAGATTCTTTAACATCTGTTAAATTTCTCAGATAGTTATTTATGGTTTTGTTTTTAATTTCCAGTATTTCTCTGATCAGTCTTTGGGTTATATTGTTTAAACTATTTTTATTTTCAGGTATTCTGTTCTGTTGCCATTTTTTTCGTAATTTACATTTTTCAGCTACCATTTCCTTCACTTCTTTTGGATAATTAATTCCTTTAGTTGTACTCTTAATTTCTGGAGTATTATTCCAAGCAACTTTTTGAATATCTACTACGAAATTTTCTGCTTGAAGATTTAAATGTTCAGTTTTCTTGAGGGGTACATTTAGTTGAATTCGTTTGCTCAATTCTTCAGCAAATCCTTCCAAACCTGTTCTCTTGTTTGTTAACGTTGGGTTTCTTTATTTTCTTATTATATTTTCACTCAACGTCAGAATCACTGGCGTATGATCTGAACTTAGCTCAAAATTTTCTTCGATTTTTATATAGTTCGATGTTATGTTTCTTACTATGAAAAAATTTTATAGGTTTGGGGTTTTCTCTTGATCAGTCGGCCAATAAGTTGGTTTCCCTGTTGACATGTAGCTACATCTTATAATTGATTATTACTGACAATCTCTAATATTCTATATTATTTGCGCTTTTGTTATTTGTTTAGTTGCTATTGTAATTTGTCGAAACTAACCGGGAAAATTTTTCGAATTTTAAAATATTATATAAAACACCAGCAATAACCTAATATATCTTTATTGTTGAAACTATTTTAGTATTTCTAATAACGATGAATTCGCAAGCTTCTTATAAAAGCATTAAATTATTTTAGGTAGCTGTGTTACTGTTTCGCATACATACCGCGGACACATGCTGCCATACATGTTACTTCGCTACTGTTCCTGTGTCAATTCAGCATTTGGTGATGAACTGTCAGGATTTCACAAAAAACCATTAGAAAATGGTCTACTTAAATGCCGTTCATGGCCCGACAGTTCTGTCTGGAGAAGCTATTGGCAAAAAGCACAAGTAAATGCTGATTTGCATCCTTCTATTAAATTGATGGATTGCCAAAATGCCGCTAGTGGCAATTTGAAGTTTTTTCGCTTCCTGCAGCTGTTCTGAAACCATACATTTATACACAACATTTAGATGCCGTGCTAAATTGACCTTTTTATTGTATTTTTATTATCGCTATGTCGGGATCATTTTGCAACTCATCTTCTAAGCATTGTAGCTGGTACTCCGAAAGATGTATCCTTCTATTTCGTTTGGCGGAAGGCTCCTGGCCATGAGAATCTCCAGAAGCAGACGATCTTGGAACGGCAACGTCTTCCACTTTTGGAACACAAGACATTCTGTAATATCGAAATCCGTCTCAGCCATTCTGGCAAAATTCACTAACGACTTATCCTATCGACACTAAAATGGGTACTAACTGTAAACCTTTTCTTTCTAGCCTGCCCAGCTGATTTACAAACTCTTGCTGACATCAACGTGCGTGCCCGTAAAGGCAAGTATGCGGGAGGGCGCGAGGACTCGAGGGTGGCTTTTGGCGGCTTGGAATAAACAGGAGCTGGGGGATCGGGATGCAAGACCGAGAGATATTTTAAGAAGGGATTATCCGAGAGGGCTGAAGTTTGGAGGAATTTGTTGAATTTGTGGTTCAGAAAATCGTTGGGGTATCAATTTCTTTGTGAATTTGGGAGTTCCTGACAAACCACGGAGCGCACAGAACTTGCCGAAGTAACCTGCTTTGCATTACCAGGAGCTTTAAAACCAGAGTTGGCGCAGTATAGCTGGAAGATCACTGATCTAATTAAGCTCTTGTAGAACATATCTTTAATAGTTGGTAATGTACTCCTATGACATAGTAGCGGTTACAACATGGAGGAGATTCCGTAGCCTTTTGAAATGACCTGTCTCATGTGGTGGCACCAGGTGTATCGTTTATAGAAAAGTTAAGCCACTATATATAACCTTGTCGCGCCAGGTGACTGGAAAATTATCTACTTGATTGGTGCTGAAAGCGATCTTTTTACTGTAATTTGGAAAGATCTTTCCGACAAGAATAACCTCAGTAGAATTACCAAGTCTATGGTTATACCTTCTTTTACGGTTTTCTAAATTAAACATGTGTGTCAAACTTTGTCAAATGTCTTTGTGATGTCAAGAAAGACTGCACAAAGGGTTTGTTTTTTTTCTCAGTGCCTTTTTGATGTGTATGGCCAAACTAGTGCTCTGACGAGCGCACGTGTTGAAATTGAATTTTTGAAAATAAATTTAAATTCCGGCCAGCCTGTGAGCATTTTGGATGTCTTCAGTGAGCTTGGTAATTTCTCTCTCAATTTGTTCTGAGGTTTTGATTTTCGGAATGGGTCCTGATTTCAAAAGAATATTTTAGAATTTCTTCCGATCCGTTTTTAGAGTGGGTTTTGCACAGGGATGAGGCGGGGGCCTACCACACTCAGGATGATTGGACGGTGGTGAAAGTCAGTGGTTTCATTGAGAACTTCGATATTGACCAGGTTTGGAATGTTTCCCGTTTTGTAAAAATATATAATACTCGGCTTACTAATAAGTATTGTCGGATAGGAAATGTATCGGCTCAGCAGGAATGACCAGACCTAGACCCAAGTTGAGACTTAGTTTTATTATGAGGCCGCCGGCTTGATTTGATAAACGACTACTCCATAGCGGGTTATAGGCGTTGAAGTCGCCGCCAATTATCTTAGCGGCAACGCCTTCGAAAAGTGCCTCTAATTCGACCCGATTAATGGCATCTCCGATAAATGGAGGAGATAACGACTGGCCTGTTAGAGACGAAGAAGATTATATAAGTGGTTTCAAGACTGCTGTTCTATGGAGATGTGATTGAGTAGTGCTGGATGCCCTTTTTTATTAGGATTACGGTACATTTACCGTTGCCAAAGATTCGATCGTTTCTATATACTCTGTAATTCGGAATTGAAAACCTATCCGAGGATTTTAGGAATATTTTCTGGATAAGTGCGATGCCAATGTTGTGACTTACTAGCGTGTCGACGAGCTCCTCCTTTTCATTGCGCACTGATTGTGCGTTCCAGGACATGATGGTTGCTAACCCTTCACGGGCATAAACATGGACGCTAATTACTGCGAGAGGGTTTGAAGACCATCATCTTTATTTCTTCGAGCTGGGCCTGCGGTATGCAGATTTTCGCTTCTGTGGGTTGCAGTTGCGGCGGTTGGTTGGTGTTTGCCAGTTTGTTAGTAATTTTCTTCCCTCTGCCGTTACCTCAGACAAAGATTTGTAGAGCGGGTAGTGTATTATTGATTTTTGGCCTGATTTTTGGCTGTCTATTCGCTGGTCCGCAACTACTTCCGGAGTAGTTGGAGGTATGTTCTCCGCAGTTGCTGCCCTTTGCAGCGGTTGTTCTTTCTTTTCTACAGAATCTTGTTGCATGATTGCTTGCATACTTCATGCATTTTGGAGATGCCCGACAATGGTTGGCAAAGTGGCTGAACAACTGGCAGTTGAATCACTGAGTTGGCTGGCCGGTGCTGCATCGTGTCTCTATTTTCACTCCCTGTTCCATGAAATATTTGATGTTGTAGCTGCGCTTCTCGTCTCTGGGTACGAGAACTTGAATTATTCGTATAGGGTTGAGACCCCTGGTGAGCCAGCGGTAGATGAAGCGAGTATGGAATCCTAGAAGTTCCAATTCCTCTTTCCCCTCTTCTGGTTTTATCGTTGCTACTAGACCGAGTGTAATTACGCGAAAACTCATATCTTCTGGGGGGCAGAATGAATGATATTCATATTTTCTGCTGTCCAAATTGTTTTTGCAAGCTCCCTAAAGTCCCTCTCTGTGACTGGATAAAAGAAGGCACCTTCATTTTTAGTTTGTCTTTCCTATTTCAATGCTATTCATTTTACGGATTCTTCTGAGCTCTGCAAAATATACCTTGTCCCGCAAAACGACTGGTGGAATTTTCGTGGTGGTTGCTGGTGGTTGTGTGGTGGGCTAGGAACTCTGACTGATTGTTGTGACTGTATATCTGGTTGTTATAGATACAGAAGCGTTATTCTGCCCTTTTTTGAATTTCAAGAGCCTTAGCGGTTTACTGAGGTTTTGTTGATGCTGTCGTATTTTTGACGGTGGTGCTCGGTTGACTCGTCGTTGTCATGAGGACTGGGTTAGGAATGGAACTTCTGCTTTTAGGGTGAATGTGAATTACCTCGGTATCTGAGGTGATCATACTGTCGCTGTTGTTGGATTCCTGTCTTTTTGGGCAGATCGAACAGGAGAGGACGTCTTTTTGTTTTGAGGTTCGGATGGTGAAACCTTAGTCATCAGTGGTGTATGTTGCGGACTTCATGTTCATATTTTCGATTAGATTTTCTTGCTACGGTTTAAACGGGGCGAGAGATGACCTTAATTCTGACATTCATTTCAATTCTTAGATTCCTTAATTCCTCTCTTAGGAATGCTGTTGTTTTTGTTGACATCATTCCTCATCCATCTTTTTGTAGAGGAGTGTTTCTTCACTGATTGGGGTTTTGCCCTCACCGGTTACGACCGGCATGCCGTTATGACTTGCTATCATTCGACGGTCGATAAACAAACGACGGATAAACAGTTTGCGGATTTCTAAAATATTGCAATATATGTGAAAATATATAAAACAGGTACTGGGTGATTACTATGTTTCCATCTCCATCTGATTTTCTGCGTTTACAATCCCGACCACTCCCCCCTCCTCTCCCAAACCTTTAAATGTAATTCTTTTAGAGGGTTATCTTACTATTGTCATTATTTTATAGCTGTTGCACTTTACATTTTTTTCGTTTACAATATGAATTTAATTATTTTTGTGCCAAATAATATATTCTAGCCTTTAAGTTTATTACATATTGTTAATCGCACATTTTGTTTGATTGTTTGATTGTTTTGTTTGAAGTTTAATAGAAGAAGAACGATTCAGTTATAATAAGCTTTGAGCGATAACGATAAAATCAAATTGTGTTCACATTGTTCAGGGACAATTTAAATTTTTCGGAATTATACTGATATTCTGGCTACTACATATGATATTATTAATTAATGTGTAGCAACATTCGTTACAATACATGAAGCCCATACCAGAAAACCTCAATGCCTTCATCTAAAATATAACTATCAAAAAAATCAAGCAGCTGGCTTATCGGAATAAACTTCGGAATTCCCTGCTAAAATGCAGCAAAATTTCAATCTGTTCAGTACATATTGCTATATGTAATGTTACAAATATACTTGTTTTTTGTATAATTTTCTATATTGCTATCAATACGACTATAATTTCAAGAAAAGGGTTATTTTAAAGCTCCCCGTTAGACTTTTGATCCAGTTTACGACTCCTTATATTTCATGTGAGTCTTTTTATTTCTTTCTTAAATACCAAATAAACTTCCATTCGAAATTCTTCTTCTTGCGCAATATTTGTCGAAGTATAACACAAATATATCAATATATATATATATATATATATATATATATATATATATATATATATATATATATATATATATATATATATTAGGAATGGCGCGGTATCGGACTATATCCATTTCCCTTTGGTGTTTCCATTTACAAGTCTAAATATGTACCGTTGGAACTCCCTTCCCTCGCCTTTAACTGTAATTATTTTTTAGTATTATCTAATAGATTACTTTGTCATAATTGATATTGATGCGACGCAATTATTGTTATTTACGTTTAAGAAAATTGTTAAATTTATAGTTTACGAAAATGGTAAAGCTATACTTATGAACAGTTTATGAGTCTAATTTATTAGACCAATTCACTGATTTTTCTATATTAGTAATTGTTCTATTTTGGAGTTGATTGCTCTTGATTACTCATCATGTAAGCTTTCGTTGGAAGACAGGCTATTTGCATCAAGCTATTTTGTTCAGTAGCTGAAAGTCTAAGGCTCGAGACTGAAATCAAGTTTATTCATCCTTTTATTTTGAAACCATTTTTTAATAGAACTGAGAATCACATTAAATTCTTTGCCCAATTCTTTTTTTCTAATTTTCCCTACATAATTATTTTTCTTAAACTCCTCTTTTATTAACTGAGTTTGCAACTTCGTATATTTTATGCGAGTCTTCCTTGCTTTCTTAAAATCCAAATAATCTTCCATTCTAAATTCTTCTTCTTCCGCCATATTTGTCGAATTATAACAGAAATGTATCAAGTCATATATCAGGAAAGGTGCGGTATCGAACTATAATTATTTAATAGGGTTAATAGTATGTATTCCTATTGTCATTGCTTCATAGTTGTTGCACTTTCCATTACATATTGTTAATCGCACATTTTGTTTGATTGTTTGATTGTTTTGTTTGAAGTTTAATAGAAGAAGAACGATTCAGTTATAATAAGCTTTGAGCGATAACGATAAAATCAAATTGTGTTCACATTGTTCAGGGACAATTTAAATTTTTCGGAATTATACTGATATTCTGGCTACTACATATGATATTATTAATTAATGTGTAGCAACATTCGTTACAATACATGAATCCCATACCAGAAAACCTCAATGCCTTCATCTAAAATATAACTATCAAAAAAAATCAAGCAGCTGGCTTATCGGAATAAACTCCGGAATTCCCTGCTAAAATGCAGCAAAATTTCAATCTGTTCAGTACATATTGCTATATGTAATGTTACAAATATACTTGTTTTTTGTATAATTTTCTATATTGCTATCAATACGACTATAATTTCAAGAAAAGGGTTATTTTAAAGCTCCCCATTAGACTTTTGATCCAGTTTACGACTCCTTATATTTCATGTGAGTCTTTTTATTTCTTTCTTAAATACCAAATAAACTTCCATTCTAAATTCTTCTTCTTTCGCAATATTCGTCCAAGTATAACACAAATATATCAAGTTATATATTAGGAAAGGCGCGGTATCGGACTATATCCATTTCCCTTTGGTGTTTCCATTTACAAGTCTAAATATGTACCGTTGGAACTCCCTTCCCTCGCCTTTAACTGTAATTATTTTTTAGTATTATCTAATAGATTACTTTGTCATAATTGATATTGATGCGACGCAATTATTGTTATTTACGTTTAAGAAAATTGTTAAATTTATAGTTTACGAAAATGGTAAAGCTATACTTATGAACAGTTTATGAGTCTAATTTATTAGACCAATTCACTGATTTTTCTATATTAGTAATTGTTCTATTTTGGAGTTGATTGCTCTTGATTACTCATCATGTAAGCTTTCGTTGGAAGACAGGCTGTTTGCGTCAAGCTATTTTGTTCAGTAGCTGAAAGTCTAAGGCTCGAGACTGAAATCAAGTTTATTCATCCTTTTATTCTGAAACCATATTTTAAAAGAATTGAGAACCACATTAAATTCGTTGGCCAATTCTTTTTTTCTAATTTCCCCCACATAATTATTTTTCTTAAACTCCTCTTTTATTAACTGAGTTTGCAACTTCGTATATTTTATGCGAGTCTTCCTTGCTTTCTTAAAATCCAAATAATCTTCCATTCTAAATTCTTCTTCTTCCGCCATATTTGTCGAATTATAACAGAAATGTATCAAGTCATATATCAGGAAAGGTGCGGTCTCGAACTATAATTATTTAATAGGGTTAATAGTATGTATTCCTATTGTCATTGCTTCATAGTTGTTGCACTTTCCATTACATATTGTTAATCGCACATTTTGTTTGATTATTTGATTGTTTTGTTTGAAGTTTAATAGAAGAAGAACGATTCAGTTATAATAAGCTTTGAGCGGTAACGATAAAATCAAATTGTGTTCACATTGTTCAGGGACAATTTAAATTTTTCGGAATTATATTGATATTCTGGTTACTACATACGATATTATTAATTAATGTGTAGCAACATTCGTTACAATACATGAATCCCATACCAGAAAACCTCAATGCCTTCATCTAAAATATAACTATCAAAAAAATCAAGCAGCTGGCTTATCGGAATAAACTTCGGAATTCCCTGCTAAAATGCAGCAAAATTTCAATCTGTTCAGTACATATTGCTATATGCAATGTTGCAAATACACTTGTTTTTTACATAATTTTCTATATTGCTGTCAATACGACTATAATTTCAAGAAAAGGGTTATTTTAAAGCTCCCCATTAGACTTTTGATCCAGTTTACGACTCCTTATATTTCATGTGAGTCTTTTTATTTCTTTCTTAAATACCAAATTAACTTCCATTCGAAATTCTTCTTCTTGCGCAATATTTGTCGAAGTATAACACAAATATATCAATATATATATATATATATATATATATATATATATATATATATATATATATATATATATATATATATATATATATATGTATATATATTAGGAATGGCGCGGTATCGGACTATATCCATTTCCCTTTGGTGTTTCCATTTACAAGTCTAAATATGTACCGTTGGAACTCCCTTCCCTCGCCTTTAACTGTAATTATTTTTTAGTATTATCTAATAGATTACTTTGTCATAATTGATATTGATGCGACGCAAATATTGTTATTTACGTTTAAGAAAATTGTTAAATTTATAGTTTACGAAAATGGTAAAGCTATACTTATGAACAGTTTATGAGTCTAATTTATTAGACCAATTCACTGATTTTTCTATATTAGTAATTGTTCTATTTTGGAGTTGATTGCTCTTGATTACTCATCATGTAAGCTTTCGTTGGAAGACAGGCTGTTTGCATCAAGCTATTTTGTTCAGTAGCTGAAAGTCTAAGGCTCGAGACTGAAATCAAGTTTATTCATCCTTTTATTTTGAAACCATTTTTTAATAGAATTGAGAATCACATTAAATTAACTGGCACATTCTTCTTTTCTAATATCCCCCACATAATTATTTTTCTGAAACTCCTCTTTTATTAACTGAATTTGCAACTTCGTATATTTTATGCGAGTCTTCCTTGCTTTATTAAAATCCAAATAATCTTCCATTCTAAATTCTTCTTCTTCCGCCATATTTGTCGGATTATAACAGAAATGTATCAAGTCATATATCAGGAAAGGTGCGGTCTCGAACTATAATTATTTAATAGGGTTAATAGTATGTATTCCTATTGTCATTGCTTCATAGTTGTTGCACTTTCCATTACATATTGTTAATCGCACATTTTGTTTGATTATTTGATTGTTTTGTTTGAAATTTAATGGAAAAAGAATGATTCAGTTATAATAAGCTTTGAGCGGTAACGATAAAATCAAATTGTGTTCACATTGTTCAGGGACAATTTAAATTTTTCGGAATTATACTGATATTCTGGGTACTACATATGATATTATTAATTAATATGTTCGCTACAATACATGAATCCCATACCAAAAAACCTCAATGCCTTCATGTAAAATATAACTATCAAAAAAATCAAGCAGCTGGCTTATCGGAATAAACTTCGGAATTCCCTGCTAAAATGCAGCAAAATTTCAATCTGTTCAGTACATATTGCTATATGTAATGTTACAAATATACTTGTTTTTTGTATAATTTTCTATATTGCTATCAATACGACTATAATTTCAAGAAAAGGGTTATTTTAAAGCTCCCCGTTAGACTTTTGATCCAGTTTACGACTCCTTATATTTCATGTGAGTCTTTTTATTTCTTTCTTAAATACCAAATTAACTTCCATTCGAAATTCTTCTTCTTGCGCAATATTCGTCGAAGTATAACACAAATATATCAATATATACATATATCAGGAATGGCGCGGTATCGGACTATATCCATTTCCATTTGATGTTTCCATTTACAAGTCTAAATATGTACCGTTGGAACTCCCTTCCCTCGCCTTTAACTGTAATTATTTTTTAGTATTATCTAATAGATTACTTTGTCATAATTGATATTGATGCGACGCAATTATTGTTATTTACGTTTAAGAAAATTGTTAAATTTATAGTTTACGAAAATGGTAAAACTATTCTTATGAACAGTTTATGAGTCTAATTTATTAAACCAATTCACTGATTTTTATATATTAGTAATTGTTCTATTTTGGAGTTGATTGCTCTTGATTACTCATCATGTAAGATTTCGTTGGTAGACAGGCTGTTTGCATCAAGTTATTTTGTTTAGTAGCTGAAAGTCTAAGGCTTGAGACTGAAATCAAGTTTATTCATCCTTTTGTTCTGAAACCATATTTTAAAAGAATTGAGAATCACATTAAATTCCGTGTCCAATTCTTTTTTTCTAATTTCTCCTACATAATTATTTTTCTTAAACTCCTCTTTTATTAACTGAGTTTCCAACTTCGTATATTTTATGCGAGTCTTCCTTGCTTTCTTAAAATCCAAATAATCTTCCATTCTAAATTCTTCTTCTTCCGCCATATTTGTCGAATTATAACAGAAATGTATCAAGTCATATATCAGGAAAGGTGCGGTATCGAACTGTAATTATTTTATGGGGTTAATAGTATGTATTCCTATTGTCGTTGCTTCATAGCTGTTATCGAAAGACTTATATCTAAATATTAATAGGGACACGATTGTTTGATTATTTGATTGAAAGCTCCCCTGTTAGTCTTCTGCTTCGGTTTGCAACCGCGTATATTTCATGCGAATTTTCCTTCCTCTCTTAAATACCAAATAATCTTCCATTCTAAATTCTTCTTCCGCCATATTCGTCAAACTACAACACAAATATATCAAGTTATATATCAGAAAAGGCGCGGTATCCTACTATATCCATTTCCATTTTATGTCTCTATTTACAAGTCTTAATATGCACCAACAGATTATTTTGTCATAATTGTTATTGTTGCGTCCCTATTATTGTTATTTACGTTTAAGAAAATTGCTTAATTTATAGTTGACGAAAATGGTAAAGTTTTTCTTATGTACAGTTTGGGAGTCTAATTTATTAGACCAATTCACTGATATTTCTATATTAGTAATTGTTTAATTTTGGAGTTTCTCCTGACTACTCATCATGTAGAACTTGGTTAGTTTAGAACACAAGCCGGTTGCATCAAGCTGTTTTGTTCAGTAGCTAAAGGTGCTCGAGCCTGAAATCTGAGTTTCTATTCAGACTTTCTTCCTTTGTTTTGAAACCAAACTTTGATTTGTTTTAGAACCACAAATTTTTAATTTCCCCTATATATTTATTTTCTTAAACAGCTTTTGTAACAACTACGTTTGCAACTTCGTACATAATATACGAGTTTCTTATGGAATTTTAATTTAAGAATTCTGAGAATTTCTTAATATTTTCTTCTGTAATTTTGTTCTTTTATTATGGGAGCATAGAAAGATCATTTAGATAATAGTTTTATTTATATCACTCAAATTCTATTCATTTTGAGGAATGATACGTCTGAGATGATAAACTTAATTCTATAGATAATATAACTCGGATGTGATACAGGCCCTATAAATTAAGGAATTAAACCCAAATAATTTATGGCATGGGTCTGTATGTGTTAGTTTAATGTAAACTCGATATCCTATACGATCATGGTCCTTCCATTTAACTAAAAAATCTAAGAAGAGAATCTCAGAGTTGTTTTCAGTCTCTTTAATGAATTGCATGGATTCAGGTAAGACTGAAGCTAGTAGTAATATGTGTAGTGATGTGCCGACGAGTATCTTGTTTTCAAAATCATACATTAAGATACGTTATATAAGTGACTTGAAGATAATTCTTTTAGACCAATTTTGATCAATCACATTGATATCTATTTTTTATATTATATGAAAGTAATTGCATTTCCATGTCAAAATTATCTCATCATCTATAGTTATAAATAGTTTAATTCTTATTATTATCTAATAGATAATTTTGTCGTAATTGATATTGTTGCGATGCTATTATAGTTATTTACGTTTAAGAAAATTAATTACTTTATAGTATACGAAAATGGTAAAGTTCTTCTTATGTACAGTTTGGGACTCTAATTCATTAGACCAATTAACTGATATTTCTATATTAGTAATTGTTCCATTTTGGAGTTTCTTTTGATTATTCATCATGAAGGACTTCACTGGAACACAAGCTGTTTACATCAAGCTATTTTGTTCAGTAGCTGACGGTGCTCGAGCCTGAAATCTGTGTTCCTATTTAGACTTTCTTCGTTTATTTTGGAATCACAGACAGCCACTCTATTATACCACTCTACACTGAGTGTAATACAGCACTCACAGTTAAACGTGTTATAGCCGAATGCAGAAAGCGTATAACAAGCAACAACACAGAGCAACTCTAAGCTGTAGTTCAGTTGAGAGAAGCACATTAAATATACATAGACTTGGGAGGCATATTAAATTCGCTTGCCAATTATTCTTCCTTAATTTCCCCTATATATTTATTTTTCTTAAACTGCTCTTCTAACAATTATGTTTACTACTTAGTATATTTTATGTGAGTCTTCTTTGCTTTCTTAAAAGCCAAATAATCTTCCATTCTACATTCTTCTTCCGCCATATTCGTTGAAGTACAACACATATATATCAAGTTATATATCAGGAAAGACGCATTATAGAACTATTTCCATTTCCATCTCATGTCTCTATTTATAGGTCTAAATGTATCCCGTCAGCCCCCCCACCCCCTCACGCGTTTAACAGTAATTATATTATAAGTTTATCAATATTTATTACTATTGTCAATGATTTATGGCATGCAATTTCCATTTTATGGTATCCGTTTACAATATGATTTTAATTAATTTAGTACCACTCAATATATTCAATTGAAGGTATTTAATTTTATTGCTTATTGTTAATCACATATTTTGAGGATGTTTTATTACTAGTAAAATTTACTGAAAGACTTGTATCTAAATATTAATAGGGACACCAGTTTGGGATTGTCTTGTTTAAAATTTAATAGAAGATAGACGATTCAGTTATAATAAAAAGCTTTGGGTGCTGACGATAAAGTCATATTGTGTTTACTTTGTCAGGAACAATTAGAATTTTTCGGAATTATACTAATGTTGTGTATACTATATATGATATTATTAATTAAAGTGTAGCAACATGCGTTATAACAACTTTACCCCAATCCAGAAAACCTCAAACGGGAGGCCATAACTGACGGCAAAATCTCATTTTTGATATTTTAGTAGAACCAGCAATTGAAATGACCAATTTTTTATTTAAGATTTATTGCTGGAGTTTGTTTCCTGTCTGATAGCTGACTGAAATATTGCCGCATATTAGCTAGGAACTCTGACGTTTTTTTCATTATTTTTTATTACACTCTACACTGAGTGTAATACAGCACTCACAGTTAAACGTGCTATAGCCGAATGCAGAAAGCGTATAACAAACAACAACATAGAGCAACTCTAAGCTTTAGTTCAGTTTGTCTTTTACATACAAAAAAGCTCTAATTCTGATCGTTCTTTCTTTCTTTTCTTTTCTTCCTTCTAATTTATATGTAAGAGTTAAAACCTCTTAAAACTATTGCACTAAATAATTTTGCATATGTCTGACAAACGGACAGCAGCCAGATCAAAAACCGACAAAAGTTATTTTAGCGCTTTGATTATTTGATAAATTTGAAATTGCTCCCTAATATAATATCATTTCGTTTGAAAATGCTGAAAATAGTAGATAGTTAGGGGGTCACAAATTGATTGTGGCTTTAATAAACTATTTCGAAAAGGAACGAGACAATGGATGCTAACTTTCGCCTATAGTATCCGCTAGAGAGGTAATTATTGATGATATTAAATATTATATGTCCCTACAATTTTATTGCAAATGTTTTTAGCGGGTTACTGTCACGCTAAATATTAGTGTGAGTATTGTGAATAACATCGCTTACAGAATGAAGAATAATACATTTAGATTCAGCCAAGAAAACCCGTACACATACAAAGTGGGTGACGAATCTTGACCGTCCAAATATAGAAAATATATCGAACAGTAAGTACACAAACTATTTTATCGGTATACACATAACTCAGTAAAATTATTTTAGAGAAAATTGTCTGTCTATAAAGTACACGTAAATGAGTTAGGGACATGCACCTTTTTGAGGACATCCTTTCATACACTCTTACAGGGTATAGGCTTTAAATGTTGTAGAGATAAACCTCGAAGAGGTTTAATGGAACTTTCAGACATTAAGGCATAAAATAAGACCAAGAATATATACTATTTGATTTTATGTATCTTTATGAATCATGAATATTTCAAAATATTTCATTAGGACACTCTTGGCAAGATAGTAATAAAAAGGTGTAAAGACAACAAAAATTGATGGAAAAAGGTAAAAATTACAATAGCATTCGATTATGTTTTATTGGTCATTATATTTACTAATAATTAATTGCAGATATATTGCTGGTCGAGAACGATATTCAATCAAAAACTGTTTGGATATGTGGAAGGAAGCATTGTCAACCATAACATCTTCGGTTTGAATGAACTCGATGAGACATACAGAGGAAGTAATTGATAAATGGTGCATCATGAACATGTTTTAGATAAATTAGAAAATAACAGTTTAGTGGTTGAATTGGACAGTGAATCGGAAAGTGAAATTGATTGAGGGAGACTTTTAGAATCTGTGATAATGCTGTGCAATGCTGGAAATTCCTGAGATAAAGTGATGAGCGCGGAAATAACTAAAGTTATACACATCATTAATTGAATATAACTGTAGAAAATGGTAGTGTAGGGCGTGAAAGATTTGTGTGCACAGATATGATTGTAATTATTCAAAATTAAACATGAGCATTAGGTTAGAACGTATGAGGAGAGAACGAACACTAATTAAAATAGGTTTCTTATATATAAAATTGTTAATTAGTTATTAGTGGATTAGGCCACCATAGGAATACCACTACATAAAAAAAGCGCCTAGAATCTCTACCTCATGAGTGCCGTGGAAAAGGGTTATATGTAAACAAAACAAATCTAACCTAAAAACTATTATACCTGTATTCTTAATTGGAGTTTTAAGTCCTTTGATAATATACTATAATATTAAAATAAATTATATTTGATAACATTTTTGTTCAATTATTTTATTTAGATTAGGATTTAGGTGCGAAAGTTCATGTCTTATCATTGTATTCAGATATTCGTTATTATTTTAGGCTTATGAACATAAACACCGAGTTTCGAAACGATGTTAAAACGGAAAACTAATGTTTAAAACATTATTAAATGAAATTATTTCAGATTTTGTGTTATTTTTAATTATCTTCGCATTGTTGGAATTATTAAAGATTTATGGGTAGTTTGGATAAAAACTATTAGTAATTGTATGAAATAGTTATTGTACATAACAACTAATCAAATATTGCAGGTAATATTCCATAGAATATTAATTGTTATAAAGCAGTTTCATGGATTTTTAATTCCTCATTTTTTGGTAAGTTGTAAACTCCCACGTGGGACATAAGAAAAAGTAAAATGTAATAGATGAATGAAAGCCATGGACGACAAATTAAACATGAGTCTACAAGGCCGAGATTGAAGAGTGAAATAAATAAGTAAAATTCGAAATCGAGAAAAAAGTCCATCAATATGGCTTTTCGCCTGGCAGATCCACAATTGAATCTTTAATTGCTTCAGCAAGCGCAAATTGAGCAAAGGCAACATGGACATTAACAGGGCCTTTGACCTTGTCTGGAGACAATTAATTGTTACACAGCTACACTCTTGGCGCATCCGGGGAAATATATTGTTCTGTATCTCTAATTTCTTAAATGATCGCAAATTTTCTTTACGAGTACAGATCCATTATTCAGCTATTCTAAATGGGTTCTGTTCTTAGCCCCATACTGTTTAATATAGCTATAAACTCTATATTTGATATTCCCAATCCCAATACACATTTGAAGCTCTTTGCAGACATCATCATGGCATTTTGTTCTTCTTCGGATCCCAGGGAAGCTTCTGAAATAATGCAAAGTTATCTAAATGGACTGGCTCACTGGACTCGGGCAACTGGATACACAATACCCCCTACAAAGTCTTCAATAGTGTCTTTTGCAGAAAACGGCATTCTGCTACGCTTCATTCCTCGACTCTGAATAATCAGCGAATTTCTTTTAAACAGAATGCAAAGTTTCTTATTGTTTACTTCGACCAAACACTTACTTGGAAGGAACATATAGAAAATTTGAGACAGAGAACCAGTAGGGACTTAAACATACTTAAATTTATTGTTAATCGCAAAAACGGACTCAACCAAGATGCTATTCGATATGTCTATAAAACTATAATACGTCCCAAACTTGATTATGGCAACTTTCTTTACAACAACTCTTGCACACCCTATCTACGAATGCTTGAAGCAGTTCAAAGTCACGCCCTAAGACTGGCTCTTAGAGCATATAAATCTAGCCCAGTTGTTAGTCTACAATGCCTTGCTAGTATTGAACTGCTTAAATATTCAATTCGCGATTCAAGCTAATTCTTAGAGCAGCCTACAAATTTTGCTCCATACCAACCAGCAACACAATAATAAATCTGTCCATTAAGAGACCCATTACACCGTCATGTAGGGCACGATCTTTCAGAAAACAGTTCTTTAAGTTTGTAGACATGATGAACCTTAATATAAATAAACTTGACGTCTCTAGCTTCACAAACCTCCCACCATCGTTACCCACAAATAGATCTCTAACAATTTACAGCAAGGATAATTTTGGTCCTAAAATATGCAAGGGCCTGTTTGGTCACCTTCTATCGCTGAATCTAAGCTATAAAGTTTTGTACACGGACGGTTCAAAATCGTCCGAAGGAATAGGCGTAGCTATTTATGAATACTCTAGAATAGAAACTTACAAGCTTCATAAACATTCATCAATACTATCGGCAGAATTAACAGCCAACTGGAAAGCTCTACAAATTGTATTGGAGGTTGAGTCTGGCGATTGGTCTGGCACTTGAAAATGCAACCTTTACATACCCTATTATCGTTGGTATCTATAACATCTATCACAATATTGTTGAACGGAAAAGAAGAATATCAATTATTTGGGTCCCCGGTCATGTGGGCATAGATTGTAATGAGAGAGCAGACAAAGCAGCTAAAGAAGCCACTCTAAGTGGTAGATATATTCCTAGTTTTCCTTATTATAAGGATCTTTATCCCATTATCTCGACTAAAATCGATAGTCTTGTTCAATTGGAGTCGGATTTTCTGGAGGGCGATAATAAATTGTGGTTTATTAAGCAAGACTTTTTCTATGACATCACCTACTAATAGGTGTAAGCAGGTTCTGTTAAATAGACTAATGATCGGACATTGTCATTATCACATTCATATCTTATGATTGGCAATGTTCCTCCGGTGTGTGATTATTGTGGACTATTAAAAACAGTCCGACATGTTTTACAATCATGTGAGCCTCTAACGTCTATTCGAACTATACATAACATACCTAGAAATCTGAAAACTATTTTCACTTCAAACCATATTGATAAAATATTTGATTATTTACGAAACATTTTAGAGGAGGTAAAATTTTTTTATATTTTAAAATTTAATATTAATTTGAATTATGAATTAGAGGATTTAAAACAATGAACCTAAACTATGCCATACCATAAACTATTTACTAAATTACCTCATATTTGAATATACAATACTACAAATGTATTATATATAAATAAAATTTTATAACAACTTTCTTGCAGATACAGTCCTTTATACTTCTCACACTAACTATTAATTAATCACAATATAATAAAAGTTACAATGGAAAATGTTTCCAAATAAAGGCAAGTTTAATATATTTCATGGAAAAAGGGTTTACCCTTTAAGAACCACCACCATATTTATCGAAATCAATGACTCAAGTACCTAAAAACTCAATGACGTTAATATATATATTTTTTAGTATATGTTTCATCTCAGTCCTACTTTTCTCTTGTTTGATATTTTGGCAGATTACACTTCCTTATCAACAGCTGTAGCTTCAAATCATATAGCAGTAGAAGTGCAATCCCTTCCTAAATAGCTACCTTTTCAGGATTAATGGTATGCAATATTTTTTGGCTCTTCTGCGATGCTTATAAACGGGTCGATTAAATCTGAAAAAGAATTGATTAAAAGTACTTATAATATAATTCCCTATTACCTCGTCAAAATTCAATTGTATAATATTATTCTGGGATTCATATTGGCTACTTTTTTTTGCCTATATGTAGTTTTTATATTATATTTAGTTAATATATAGTTTTATGGAAAATACTACCTTAACTTGATAATTCCTTGATAACTTCATATATACAGTGGTATGTAAGCTTTTGACTTCTTGTTTTCTGAGAAATTCTTTAAGCAATATGTTTTTTCTATCGTCTTGTGGCCGCCAACTTTCAAAGACTTATTTAAAATTCAGAAACTTATTCAAATTCTTAAAATATAGATTAGATTGTTTAACATCTATAGTATGGATCCAACAAAGATGCTGCCGAAATTCAGTATGTGTGGATACTAAAATTGTTAAATAGGGAGTATAGAGACGGCGGATGATCCTTCTTGTCATCGACTTTAGTTGTGGAGCAAGCTCATGGTGAAACCATTCTTTATCTTGCTATTAAGTATGTCATATTACAAACTTTACATATTAATTTACTTTCACTGCATAATTTGAGTAATTTCATTAATTTGTTTGTAACTAAAACTGAACCTACCATTGACTATCCATATTTGTAATCTTGTTAAGACGCTGAAATGTTAAACTAAAAGACCTTCTTCTGAAGTAAAAAGGAACGTCACAATATAACTTTTAAAAAACCATATCAAACGCTTTAATAGTTAAACAAAGCCCAACATTAAATCAGACCAATACCGCTTATCGCCATTTCCTTTGAGGAATGCTTAGCTAGTAGTACTGTGCAGTGTTGCCAAATATAAAGCAAGAACTATATATTGTACTAAATAGTAAAACACGTATCAAATTATCAATATTATTTTTTGTTTCAAGACAAAATATAAAAGTTAATATCAGTAAGTCTTGTTAAATAAATGCTTTTTCTAAAATAAATTACACCAATAAGGCAAATAAACCAACGCTAATTTGACAGCATCGACTTTTGGTATTTTGGCTTGCCGGGGGGTGTATTACGCAGTCTGATATAAGAATACAGCCGAAAGTACTCGAATTGCTGGACCATGATAATTTTTAATGTATACTTATACCAGTTCGATTGCATTGAATATGGAGTGATAGAACGTGATAGTATGGAGTGGGAGGAATACGTAATACTTTATGGCTATGTTGTTCAACCGTCTCATCTACTATATATCTCGTTCTAAAGAAGCAAATTCCAAAAGAGTAAATTACAAACAATGCAGTCAGACATTCTATTTATATTCATGGAGTAGCAATTTCAGATAGTTCACTGTTTGGTACGGTTAATTACAAAAAATGTTCCTAATTTTGTAAGCCACTTCTTAATCACTGCCTGGACAATCCACTTGTTAGGACCTTTTCCACTGGTGTACTACGATATGGTGCACTGTCCATAAAAATAACTGATGGTTCGCCAGATTTCTTTAACACCTGATCTTCAAACCAGAGTAAAAACATGATTAAACCTATAAAAACATATTCAATCCTCTTTGTATTCGCCCTTAGACTAAAAGAAAAACAGTAATTTTACGCCAGTAATAGGAAAACTATTCTTATCACCAACATTAAGAACAATATATCTGCAATAAAATATTATGACGAACAAAACCTAACCAACCTCAACTTTGGTTTCACTGTTATTTTTAATAAACTATAGGAATTTCCCAGATTTGTTAATATTTTCTTCTGTTCTATTCGTATTTCTTATTCTGTTCTTTTATTGTATGAGCATAGAGGGATCACTTGGACAATAGCTTTATTTATATCACTAAAATTTTATTCATTTTGAGGGATGATTGGTCTGAGATTATAAACTTAATTATATAGATAATATAACTCGGATGTGATAAAGGCCCTATAAATTAATGAATTAAGGACAGATAATTTATGGGATGAGTCTGTATGTGTTAGTTTTCTGTAACCTCGATATCCTATTCGACTCGATCCTATTCGATTCAGATGAAACTGAAGCTAGTAGAGTGTTTATCCCATGATTCCATGATTTTAAATGACAAAAATTTGCATATATCAAGTATTTTATTTAGTATGGTGCTGACGAGTGTCTTGTTTTCAAAATATTACATTAAGATACGTGATATAAGTGCCTCCAAGATAATATAATTTTTAATGCAATTTTGATCAATGATACTGATACATATTTTTAAAATTATATAAAAATAATTGCATTTCCATGTCAAAATTATCGCTTCATATATAGCCATAAATAATTTAATTTCTAGTATTATCTAATAGATTATTTTGTCATTATTGATATTGTTGCGCACAATAATAGTTACTTACGTTTAAGAAAACTGTTTAATTTATAGTTTACGAAAATTGTTTTTCTTGTGTAAAGTTTAGGAGTTTTGAGATTTGTAATATTTGTGATATAGGGAAATAATTACGACTTGAAGCAATATAAAATATCGCATTGTATCTAATATTTGGTGAAGCTAGGTCAAGATAAGAAAAGCACTGAGCAAACAGAAAATACGTGGCTGGCAAAAAGGATGTCTCATCGGTTCGAGGGTTCCGGATAATGGGGGTTTAGCTACCGGGGTTAGAAAAATCATCAAGTTAGCTTCGTAGAGGACCCCCTATAGCGGAAATAGCCATACACTTTTAGAAGGTCCGAGATCGTCGAATTTTCGAGTATTTCTCGAGATTTCGTAAGGCACGTGTTCTTTCGGCATGAGAAATTGCTAGCTAGAATAGTCTTTCCTATGCCGATATACACAAATGGAACCAGCCTTCTCAGCCACCACCAAGAACCCGAGCTTTGACGTCAAACCGTGATGCATCGAATCCGAGAATCAGAATTTACAAGAGAATTAGACAAATTTGAGAACAAAAGAAGAGTAAAAACAAAGATGTCGATAATAAGAGAATTAGATAGAATATAAGAACTAAGAACAGAACATGAGTATTAGTAAAATAATTATATTTTTATTCGTCAATAAACATGAATTAAGAAACAACTAAGAGAGTGAAAATATAATAATTATTAAATTCGTTTCGATGACGGAATCAGTAATATTCAAGACTAGACAGTCGATTTAGTAAGCCATTGCCATCCAATTCATAATTTTTTCACAATTAGGTATCAACTTGTCTTTATGTATTGTTTTGCGCAAAGAAGAGAGAAAATAAATAGTATTTCATTTGCAACATTGTTTTTTCTCCTTAACACAACTCAATAGAAATATTTATATAGAAATTATATTACAGAATAGAAATATAACTATGTAAAACATAATTGAAAAATAATTTTTGTTTTACACGTTAAAACACGTCTCTATTTAAAACTTTAATTGTAAATACGAAATATAAGTCTGACACTTCAATGCGCATTGTCTTCTATGATCATTGATATTTGAATGCTATAAAAAATCGAACGCTAGTTGTAATTATTTTAAACCCCAGAATTGAAGCAATATCCATAAACAAAGGACTAGTTTTCATCTAATGGAATAGAATTCTCCTCAAATTAATCCATAATAGCCACTTTAGCAGCAGGATAAATGTTCATATATAAGGCCATGTTATCGATATAGAATATCACGAAACAAAGAAAACATTAGCACATAATAATTAAAATTGCCACTCCTATGAAAGCAATCCACTTTATAAATAATAAATTAGGGTATAGTAAGACTAGGGTATTAAACACCCCCAAAAATCTGAATCTACAATTTTGAAGATAATCTTGGTGCAAAAACAGGTAAAGTTCCTGTATGGATGATTGTAAATTAAAAGTTTATATCATATGTAATTCTGGCGACACTGTTATTTCCAGTTGATCTCAATGCTAATATTAATATAATTATTGTTGTTTCTTGCTTAGCATTTATAGTTCACAAATACATAATAGGTCAATTGAAAAGTCCCTGGCCTACCATAGTAAAACACATTTTTTTGGTAAAATTAGTTTCTTTATTCAACATAATTCTCTTCAAGGGTGATACCGTGATTATAGCAACCCTCTAAATTTTAGATGCCATTTTTGTAGTACGATTTGTCCTTTGCTTCAAAATGGACCTCAGTTTCGTCGATCACCTCTTCATTCGACGAAAATGTCTTCCCAGCGAGCATTCTTTTGAGGTCTGAGAACAGGAAATAGTCGCTGGGGGCCAGGCCTGGAGAATACAGTGGATGAGGAAACAATTGAAGCTGAATTTTTGCCACGGTGCATTGTCTTGGTGAAGCAGCACTTTCTTTTTCTTCAAATGCGGCGATTTCGTCCTTCAAACGGTCTAATAATGCTATGCTATAGTCGATGTTGATGGTCCTTCCTTTTACAAGGTTATCAATGAAAATGATTCAATGTGCATCCCAAAATACAGATACCATAACCTTGTCAGCCGACTGCTGCGTATTCCCAAGCTTTGGAGAGTGTTCATCGTATGCAGTCCACTCTGATCACTGTCGATTCGACTTCGGAGTGAAATGATGAAGCCATGGTTCTTCCATTGTCATATATCGATGCAAAAACTCGGGTTTATTATGCTTGATCATCTTCCAACACTACTCCGAATCATTAACTCGCCTTTGTTTTTGGTCAAAAATGGGCTCTCGCGGCACCCACTTTACACAGAGCTTTCTCATACCCCAATATTCGTAGAGTATCTGCTATTTAATTCAGTTTCAATTTTCGTCGGTAACAACCTCTTTTGGGTGTCCACTGCGTTCACCGTCTTCAGTGCTGATTTCACCAAACTAAACAAAAATTTAGCATACTCGATGATTGATTTTCCTAGGGCACTGTCCGCAAAGTCGGCATCAAGCTTTTGCTTCAACTGTATTCTTCCCTTCAAAAGCCAATATTTTATCAACACGCGAAATTCCTTTTTATCCATTTTTTTCACAATAACAAAAGTTGCTTCACTCAAAATGCTTCAATTCACAAACTAATGATCCGACAGCTGTCAAATTTATACACGCATCTTTTGAGGATTAGGGCTAATATATGGATTTAATTCTAGTAGCGCCATCTATGTGTCAGGCCGCGGACTTTTCAATTGACCTGTTATATAACTATAGATTAATTTAGAATGATAATTTATATCCAAATTAATTGTTGTTCGTTAGTCTCTGACTGGATATATTTGACTGATTTTGGTATTGAAACATTTTTGTCTAGTTCAGATTTGATTTACATGGCGAGAATAATTGCGAGAAAAGTAATAAAAACAAAATAAATAATTGTGTTGTAACAAACAACACTTTTCTTATGGTTACAAAGACTCGGCATTTTCGTTTTTTGCCAAATATTTGTAAGTGCGCTCCGACATTTATTTTTTGATTGAAAAAAAATTTAACACTGATCAAAATTAACGGATACCACTATTAAACTGCGATTATAATATATAATGTATTGCATTTAACATTGTTTCTTGGCCCCGACTGTTTAACATTTTATCACATTCACATTTTGTTCAAATCTATGTATTTTTAATAACTACATCATTTAGATAATCATCATCATCATCATATAACTAATTTCTAACAATAATTTCGAATCGTATTCAAATTAAGGTCGAGTAAATATTTACCAAGAATAAAGTTGAAATATCTAGTTACTATTTAAGCTAAAGTTAACTCAACCTAGTTAAAGCTAAACCAGTTAAAATGAGGGCGTTTAGCTATTTTGAACTAAATTTAGCAACATTATTGAATGTGTCTCTTATACATCTTTATACGACAGTCAATATACAATTATTGAAAATATAAAAATATATTTACGGCGTTTTTTTTTTAATTCTCCAGCACCATAACGCTAGTTTAGACTATTTCACTGTAATTAGTAATGATACATTACAAATTAAAGAGGCGCAAATTGAACTTATTGTCTTATGGATGGTAGTCTTCTATCCTCAAAAGATTTTGAAAAGGAGTTTTCTGCAATATTCTGCTAAATTTAAATGAGATATCCACAAAGAACATAATTCAAAGTTACCATAATTTGATAATAAATTGAATATAATTAACATAGCTTCTCAAAGTTTTAATGTACTTGAGGATCTTCTGCTGTTACCAGTTTAGTGGAACCTAATATTCAGAATAGTTTGTAACAGTACTACTGTCACAATTGAAATTATAAATACAGCAAACAACATAACTAACATCTGATGAATCGTTTATTTCTTTGCAAGCTACAAGATCTCACTACTAATCTCACTCTAAAGACACACCAACAAATGAGAATTTAAAACAATTATTTTAAATTTGATGCAAAAAAAAAATTTATTACATGCAATATTTGGTTACGGCTTTGTTACGAAATTTACTAATTTACGAATAAACCTGAAAGGGCAAACAAATCACCACCAGACCAACCCAACATACGCAGATAAGTAGCCAGGACACTAACCAAATACAAACCTCAATAGCAAAAACAAAAAATCTCTGGGTTTCGACGGAATATCGATAAGCTCGCGGAACTGGCACACATAATTAAATCTATTGTGAGAGTGCAACATTTCCCGGCGTCTTGGAAACACGCATAAATAGCGGTTATTGCCAAGAGAGGAGCAAAATCATCATCTCCATCTGACTACAGATCTATCAACCTTCTCAGTGCCATTTCTAAGCTTCCCGAGAGAGTAACTCGGCGAACAACTCGGCCTTCGCGCTCACCATTCATCCGTCCCTCAGGCCACACGTCTGTCCGTACACATCCATCGCGCTCTTGACCAACATAAAAAGCTTGAAGCAGTCCTCCTGAACCTAACCGAAACTTTCGACAAGGTCTGGTACGACTATTTGGTCGCAAAATGCGTGCTGTTAGGCCTCCCGGAACACATTCTCATCAAGCCCTATCTATCGGACATATATTTCCAGGTCAAAATAAGGAAAACACTTTCCGGGCGAAAACAAATCGACGCTGGCGTACGTCAAGCTTCCCTGCTGGTCCCAGGTTATTTAACATCTTTATTTCAGACCTGTCGACAAAAGAGCACATTGACGTGGCGTTTTACGACACTGCTTTCTTCACGGCCTCCAGCCCCGAGGTTACCTTTCAAGAACGTTTATAGAATCAGCTCGATAATGCCGTCAAACTTCTGGAGATTCTAAATCAACTGAAGGCCTCCATTTCGACCGACGGTTCGGTTGGCATTCCCAAATCCAGAAATCAATCCAGAAAGATTCGGAGATAGCAAACCTAGTATCTTCTCTGATCTGCCATTCTAGCAGACTTCCCATTTCCACGAAATGCTTATTTTACAAAATGTTAATTCGGTACGTACTATGGTCCGTACGGATCCAATGTCTTCTTCAAGTTTATTATACCCAACTAGGCGAAACGGCTTCAAGTTTTTCAAAATAAGCTCCTCAGGAGATACCTAAATGTTTCATGATTTATGAGAAATAATCTAATTCATAGGGAAATTGACACTTCAGAAATCAAGCACTTCATATTTCAATCCATCAACAAACAACAACTCAACTCAACTTCTTCTGAAAACACGCTTGTTTGCGAGCTGGTCGACGTGCCGGCAGCTTAGCACCGCGTCACCGCTAACCTCCTATTTTCCAGGCTGAATCGACCTCATCCGTAGCTACAGTCATAACTTTTGTCCCCCTGCGACAATGTGTTAACTCAATTTCGCGAACCTATAGTTAGTATCACTATCTGTTTTCTCGCCGGGTCCTCGTGTCCAATTACGGCTGCCCGGTTGGCAGGTGCCATATCCCCAAATTTAATGTAGTAGCAGCAGCGACCCACAGGGGTTAACTGTGAGGCGGTTTCAGTTTAGTGTACTCACGCTTCACTTCTTCAATTCACTCACATGCACTCACATCACCGCCTAGTTTTAGACCAAAACAAAAAAACCTGAAACAAGTTAAAGCTAATAAAATTTACAGAAAAATCTTAATAAATATTACCTTCCACGCTAATATCGTTTTAGATTCAAAAACGTCTTACGGACTTGTTGATATAACATTGCTCTGTCAGTTTTGCGATACAGCCTTGCCAAATTTACGTCACAACGAAAAAACCATACGTTGACAGTCGATTTACGCACAATAGAAATGGTGAAACAGGGAGCCAATCCAATGAAAATAATGCCTAAAATATTTGTTCATATATGATGTTATGTATCACCGATCTGGCAGCTATTCCTGGTTGCTATATTTGCACTTTACTTATTTGTATATTCACTAATGTTTTATTGAATATGCTCAAAAAATATATATAATAGAAGTTAGATATAGTAAAAATAAATCCATTAATTTCGCTACAAATTGCAGACTTAATTTAACATGCTAAGAACGACCAAATAGGCGCCGTTTTGCATTGTTTATTTGTAACTTCGGCAATCACACAAAATCCATTCTCATATAATTAAATAACGGGGACAGTCGATCTTCACAAGCCAAGTAATCCAACATAAACAGAAACTGAAACCATATCCAAACTATAGGCCACTGAGAAAAATATCGATATTCCGAAAATTATGGATATATCCTTTACAATATTTTAAAAAATATTTAGATAAATAAAAATTTTTTTCAATATATATGATATTTTAACAACCCTTACCAATAGAATAAATTAAGAATATATCGATATATCTATATGTTCCAGCATTCCTAGGGTGGATGAATAAAAAACTATCAAGCGAGCTCCTGGAGGTTTTGGAGAGTTGGAATTAAGAGTCTGGTCGTAGAAGAGTAGCTCAAAGTAGTTATTTTTCAAGTTTTATCAAGTTCTCTAGATATTCTTGAATGCCTTGGTTTTGTTCATTTTGAATAAGTTCCTTCAGCTCTTTTATTGCCCTATTAAATATTCTCTTATTCTCTTCAGTCCTTTGCTGTTGCCAATTCCGTCGCAATTTTCTTTTTTCTGCTATCTTTTTCTGTATTGTACATGATATATGTGTATTTTTTCTTGGAAATGTTTCATTGTTAGATGTCGCGGAATATGCTGCCTCCTGTATATTTTTTGTAATGTTTATTGCTGCCATTTCTATGTCAGTTTCAGTTTATAACGGTAAGTTTAGAGAGATGTTTCGATCTAAGTTTTCTCTAAATGAGGGCCAGTTAGTTCTATTATTGCACAGAGAAGGGGGTCTATCTTTGATGGCAATTTTTGAAAAAACTGTTACTATTATTGGTGAATGATCAGAAAACAGGTCATAACATGATTCTGCATGACACTTTTTAGTATCAATATGTTTTGTAATGCAGAAATCTATAGTATCTGGTGTTTTATTTCTGTCTGAAGGCCAATATCTTGGTTCAACAGTATAGATATGTTGTAAATTATCTGTCTTTATTGCTTTTAGCAGTTCTCTACCTTTTGAGGTTATTATTCTTGAACCCCACATTAAATGTTTTACATTGTAATCTCCGATATATCCATATTTAAAGCACGACTTCATTCATGCTGCCTTAGGTGATATCACTTTTAATCATCGTTTGAAAAACGGGTCGACTTTGTTGCGAGTCATTTGCGTTTTCCAGATACAAATTATCCATATAATTTTTTATGTAATGTTTAGCACTTGGACAATAAAAACATCGGATTTGTGATGTTCGGACTCAGTCATTTACATGATTTTACTTAAATTTTCGACAATTGACCTAGCAGAGGCTTTAGCATCATTGATGAGCATCGAAAATCGGCTGAATAGTTGAAACCCAAACTGCTTCTAATTAGCTGTTTCTGTATCATAATAAACTTCAAGCAACATTAACATTTTCAAGCCCCTCGCTTACGCATCCCCATTAATCAAATAAAAAAAATTTATAACCTAAATTAATAGGTAACTTAAATATAGAGTCCTATTTGTATACCTTCTTATATTCTATATAATCATTCACTTCATGATGAGTATTCATTGAGAAACACACAATATGTATTAATTAAAATATTATATAGCATACAGAATATTTTGGTATAGTATTATATATCGAGTTGAAATGAAATCAGCATATTAAAAAGAAATTAACGGAGATGGAAATAAAATATAGACAACTGTACTTGCTCCTTGAAAAAATTGTAAATATCAGCAAATAATAAGATTATGAATTAGTCACGTGATTAGGACATGAATAACTAGGTTGACAGCCCTTATATAGTGAGCACCTCGTGTATATATGATTGCATAAATTAGTTCTTGGTATATCAGTGTAGATATTTAAAATTGTATAATGCTGCAGCGCATGTTCGGGTTTAAGCCTGTTGGGTTGGACGAAGAAAGCGCCATCTTGACTCATTCTGCATTATAGTTTAAACCCAATCAATCGTAAAATATTAATACTAAACTATCCTGTTGAATCCAGTGTTATAATTGCCCAGCACCTTCACCAAATAAGTTGTACAAATTAATTCTAATATGTGCTATTATGGGATTGTTGGATATACTTGCACCTGGGATAGCAATATAAATTATTTTATTTCAGAACAAGGTCTTGCGTAATGCAATGTAAGTACCTTATACGCAATGAAAGCTTATTTCAAAAAGTATTGTGAAACTTGAAACCGAGAAGTTTTCCGATAAACACGAAGCTATGCTAAAATGAAAATCTTATAACTACGAGGGCCGATAGGCCGACAGGAGGTCAGCTAGACTGAAGTTGGATTCTTGCAATAACAAAAATTTAGGTCTATATGTTTGACAGTAACTTTAGTACGGCGAATTTGTAGAAAAAAACACACAGATTCAATTTTATCGTTGAGTTGAAATGAGATATAGTTTTTGGTTAGTTGGACATTCTGTCGATCTTCGACAGTAATAATTTAGAAGCCAAAGTACTGGGTATAGCTGATTGAGATGCTTACGACTTTAGGAAGTGGAAGCTAATGTCAGTAGACCTTTCTATGGAAGGAGGATGATAAAAAATATTTCAATCTTGCCTCCTGATATGAGTTACGCTTTTCTCAACACTTGTACCATGATCAAATGGTTCTGATTACTGTTCTGGATAGTGAGGAGAGTTAGTATATGAGTTCTCAGTTATCTACACAAATTAATATACAAATAACCGATAAAATTACCTGCACAGAAAGGTAAGAACGGATGAACATACCAGGAGGAATACACAGATAGGTAAAAATTACCATGTGAGGAAGTGACTTCCTCTTCAAGTTTAGTATAATACTGTTTGTAGTTACAGTTTTGCAAGCTTCGTGGCATTAAACGCTGTATTCAATGCTCTATATACTTATTGAAACAATTAATAATAATTTAAGAAACCTTTTTTATTTTTTTAAATAATAAAATTATATATATTAAAATATTCTTATTTAATAAATTAATACAGTTCGGCATTTGTTTAAAGACTATATATATATACAATTGAAAACAAACAAGTTAAAAGAATATTTGATGATGCTAGAAAAGTGAAGGCTGTTGATGGTGTTGTGCCCTCAATGTTTGGATTATATGTAGAAGTACTGGTGGTACTACTGAGTGTCGTCGAAATTGTTTTATCGGTAGTACTGAGAGTTTTTGAAGTTATTTTACTCGCAGTAGAATTGGCCGTCGTCGGACTTGTATTACTGGTGGTAGTAGTCATTGTCGTCGAACTTGCAGGGCTGTTAGAATTTTCTGTTATTGGACCATCGGCAAGATCATTTAAAACAGAAAGTCCATTTGGATGGTAATTACATGAAATGATACTAGGATCACTTGCAGTATAATACTTGCATGTTTCCTCTTCTGTGGTGAGGCATTTTACTATAGTCTGTTGCTTATCACCTGTAAGAAAATAAACAGTTTAGTTTGTTAATGTTTTATTTTAAACTGTTATTGCTTCTAGTACAAACCTATATTGTACGTAATTGAGACACATCCATTATCACAGTGGCAGTATTCGGCACGACATGAATCATCTAAAAATAAAGTAAAACTAATTTTTCTGATGAAGAGGAAAGACAAAAAGGAAAGAGAGCACAGTTTCAAGTGTCTACATACGAATTAAATAACCTAAAACAGTATATTTAGTGTCTTGAAGGTTCCAAAAAATTCTCACATTTTATTCTTGAAATATTATAAAAAGTATTAATAAATATATTTTAAAACAAATTGTAGTGTTATTTTTGGTGGTTTAACATACATTTGTTTTAAAATGTGGCAGAACAAGGGTAAGAGCAGAATGTAAAGTTAAATTTTTAAAAGCTATAAAATCCAAACAGGATCTATTTTATTTATAGTGCGAATGTTAGCTGCCAAATTTATAACACATTATTTTCAACAACATCGAATAGGTATCAATACAGGCCAAAATTTAATTATAACAAAAACAAGGAAGAAAATTATTCTTGTTTTGTTGGAAATAATCAAGTCACTAATGAGGTTTGTCCATAGTAGCAAAAACTGTACTAACTGGTAATAATTAGATATTTATTTTAAACAATATAAAATAGTAATGATTTAGTTTGATTTAGTTTATTTTATAGGTAAGTTATAGCTAGAATTTTTAGAGAGTAAAAATCGAAAAATGTGAAATTCAGAGAATCAGAGTAGAAGAAATTAGTCAGAATTTTGCTAAGATGTAAAATCAGTGTAGAGTGATACTATGAAATAACTAAATTTGCTAACAATAGTAGACCTAGATCAAATATCAACACATACAAATATTCCATTTCTCAAAATTTGAAAAATTTCAAAAATTTTAATATTTTAATTTCTAATTAAATAAAATTTAATTTAATAATCACGATAAAAAAGTAAATAAACTGGGATTATTCTCTGTTTTATAATTGAATGGAGCTCAATACGCTTATGCGCCAAATCCGAAGATATTTGTGAAGCAATGTAACATCCCGTAAAGCAGAACAATAGTAATATATTAATTTTATAAATTAAGATTATACCAATCATATCTAATGTAAGATACAACATATAATATGATATAAGTTAAGTATGACATAAGGTGTAGCGTATTATCAGCTACTAAAACTGAATAAAATTTTAATTGCAGATTTCTACAGATTTGAATTGAACAAATTGAACGACATATTGTCTCAAGCAAGAGCATTAATAGGTAGTAACACGTGTAAAGTTATTATCTTACATGAGAACACAAACCAGGAATTCCAAGACTCGTAAAGGATACATAGCAGAAGTACACCTATCCATGAACTATTGAAATTTAGTTATATTAGCTGAAATACGCCTTAACTATACAGAAATTTAGGCAGAATATTGCAATTCTGTAAAATCTTCTTTAATAAATGCAAAAAGCATTGCTAATTTCAGTCAAGTAAAGTGCTAATTGTTTCAACTTCTTACGGCTTCAAGTAATTTTCAACAAAGAAAGAGGCAAGCTGTTATAAAGTGCTATATATCAGACTCTCTGAAAATCTGCAACTGTGATCTATAGTTGAAATTATTGAATTGAGGTTGACAATTGATGTTAGCTGTATAAGAGATCACATATACAAAATGTATAAAAAGAGTAAGTAGTTTTTTCAATCAAAATATAATTTAATTTAATTATTTCAGAGAACATTTTCAATTGGGAAGGAATCCATAAAAAGCCAAAAGATATGCAGCTATTTGAGGGATGTAGAACATCCCTTCATACAATCTTGGGTAATATAGGATTTAAGTAGTGTAAAAATAACGTTAAATTCACCAAAAAGGAACCGCCTTTATGCGAAACTGGTGACGAATCAAAATCAGCTTAATGTTAGCTGTATAAGAGATCAAATATACAAAATGTATAAAAAGAGTAAGTAGTTTTTTCAATCGAAATATAATTTAATTTAATTATTTCAGAGAACATTTTCAATTGGGAAGAAATCCATAAAAAGCCAAAAGATATGCAGCTATTTGAGGGATGTAGAACATCCCTTCATACACTGTTGGGTAATATAGGATTTAAGTAGTGTAAAAATAACGTTAAATTCACCAAAAAGGAACCGCCTTTATGCGAAACTGGTGACGAATCAAAATCAGCTTAATGTTAGCTGTATAAGAGATCAAATATACAAAATGTATAAAAAGAGTAAGTAGTTTTTTCAATCGAAATATAATTTAATTTAATTATTTCAGAGAACATTTTCAATTGGGAAGGGATCCATAAAAAGCCAAAAGATATGCAGCTATTTGAGGGATGTAGAACATTCCTTCATACAATCTTGGGTAATATAGGATTTAAGTAGTGTAAAAATAACGTTAAATTCACCAAAAAGGAACCGCCTTTATGCGAAACTGGTGACGAATCAAAATCAGCTTAATGTTAGCTGTATAAGAGATCAAATATACAAAATGTATAAAAAAAGTAAGTAGTTTTTTCAATCGAAATATAATTTAATTTAATTATTTCAGAGAACATTTTCAATTGGGAAGGAATCCATAAAAAGCCAAAAGATATGCAGCTATTTGAGTGATGTAGAACATCCCTTCATACAGTCTTGGGTAATATAGGATTTAAGTAGTGTAAAAATCACGTACGGAGGGGTTTAATGGAAATTCCAGACATCGATTTTAAAAGAATAGAAATTAAAAACATACATAACAATTAAGGAAGAATTATTATATCAATTTGTATATTTAGATGAGACATGGATATTTCAGAATGTTACATTGGGTCACTCATGGCAAGATAATAATTATTATTGCGAAGACAACAAAAGTTGATCGAAGAAGGTAAACATTGTAATAACTATCAATTAGGTATTGTTACTCATAACATTTATTAATAATTCATTACAAACATATAGTTCTGCATGCTGAAAACAGGAATGGTTTAATCCCTGGTGCAGAATTAAGAATTACTTTTTCTTTAAGTCCAAGTGTGACTACCATGGACAAATGAAGCATAACTTGTTTTTGCGGTGGTTTGAAAATCAACTTTTAAAGAACTCGGAGCAACCGTCAGTCATTGTAATGGACAATGCACCATATCATAGTACACTGGTGGATAAAATGCCATGCAGTGCATCGACAATAATCGACATTAAGGATAATGCAGTGGTTTAATGTAATTTTATCAAGAATGATGAATACAGGTAGTAACTCAACAAACTAAGGAGATATATAGTAGTATCAAAATTACTTTACAAGGAAACATTGCATAGAATGAAACAATAACTAAGCGTAAAGGTAAACATGCTCTCTAGTGAAAGTAAAATACATCAGTCAGTTTTATATCAGAGTAATATATTTTAGGCGAATTAGGCCTTCGGGGAATACTACTACATAAAAAAACGCTCCTAGAATTGTACCTATACTAGTGTGGAAAAAAAATCAATGTATATATGATAAAACCACACTAACCTATAAATTATTGTGGCTGTATAATTAATTATACTTTTAAGTCATTCGATAATATATGCATTAGATTTACTATAATTTTAAAATAACTTATGATAAATAACATTTCTGTTTCATTATTTTATTTAACTCAGAGTTGCAACTTGTTGTAACATTACGACGTTTTGACAGATCACGTAGGTTCACTACTGATTTGAGTTAACTATAAGTAAGTACCAAATTTGATTATGCCATTTGAAAAATCAATATATTGTTGAAGATTAGAAAGTTATAAGAAAAAAGTTAAAAAAATAAGTTATAAGAAACTCAGAATGTTCATAACTTCCTCCTTAGTGTAACTATCCTACGAGTCAAAATACCATTGTGGCATCTCACCAACGCAGTAGGCATCTATCCCCGTAAAGGACTTTTTTATATTACTTATAATTAAAGAAATAAAAGAAATAATATAAAATTATCCCGATTATTTTATTCCTTAAAAAGTATACAAACTAAAACTATAATATAGAATTATTAAATTTTTGTCTTCTGTATGTTAATCACTCATTTCAAAAGGTTGGCACCTATTCCACATTAATCCTATGATTTAAATTACGTTGATATCAAGAAACTTCAAAATATAGTATAATGAACTATAAAAATAAAATGATATTAGTTACACCGACATTAACTGCTCTGTATTTAATAATAGCAAATAATCATAATTAGATGTGATTAAGTATTTTTTAGACATTTTAGTTTCCTTTTGCCAATTATGGGTTTATCTGGACTGGACCTACTATTTAACGTGGGCTCCGAACCAGGGTCCTTGGCACTAAGCCTACCGACTGGCGAGTGACCAACTTAGAAATCATCCTAAAAGACATCCGGCTTACCCAGCCTGGTTACTGGCGTGACTGGAATCATTTTTCTTGTCGGATTTTACACTCTTGCCTAGGATAATCATAAATATTAATCAATCCCAAACATAAATTTACGAAGATGCCCCATGATACGAACCCGCGGCTATCGCAACAGTAGGAGGACCGTGCTGTTGCCTTTACCACTGCGCCACCAAGCCTCAGGTGTTTTTACTATATGTTTTCATTTAGATGAAAATACAAAGGACCAATTCAAGAAGTATATGATTACTACTAGAAATACGCTCAATTTTTTTAATAGGTTTAGATACATCGTAACAATTCTAAATCAGTATTTCTCTAAATAGAAATGTGTAAAAGGAAGTGCCGAAAAAAATACTTGCACTCTCTTGAAAATAAGAAAACGATGGCCAAATCCTTGCACTACAGATGCAGTTAAATAAAGCTGTTACCCATGAAACTACCGACCAAATGTAAAGACGTGTCCAAGAAAACCGTACATACACACATAAAAAGAGTACTCCGCCACGGACGTTGTTGGTGTCAATAATGGAAATAGACTAGGCCATAACTGGCGAGCAAATTGCATTTTCGGAAAAATTTTGAATATGTCATTTAAAGGCAATCAATGCCTTTTGAGAGAAATAACGCACATATTACTTGCCGTTAAACATAATGGAACTAAATCGGCTTCTAGATCTAATCCTATTAACGCTATAATATTGAAGATCTAACCGAAGTACTCAGAATCCAACCGCAAAAGAATAAAATCAATTGTTTTCAGTATGTCTGCGTAGTTAATTCTGCAATAGCATGTTCAAAACATCTACCATAAAAAAATTTAAAAGCATTTTAACATCACTTACTATTAAAATATTTTTAGATTAAAAAGAAGATATTCTCTAGAAAAATGTCCACTTTGTGGTTGAATATACGTAGACCCCTTAAATCACTCGTGATTTACAGTAGGTTTCAAATTTAAGAAGTGGAAATATGAAGCCTGTCATTCATTTAGTTTATTGATGACTTCTACATGTATTATAATATAGATACGAGTTTTGTTTACGGTAAAATTTTATTGAATAATCTTGAACTTACATGCGTTCTCAACATTAATTATTAAATAACTGAAGTTTCTAGAAGCTTATTATTAAGGACTTACATGAAAAGCTAGAATGGCAAATGAAACAAGCGCAGTATTTAGTATTTGTTTTCCAGATATTATAGCCAGTTATAAGCATCATTTTCAGAGACACTAATTACTACCATTTTACAATAAAGCCTTAAATTTACAAACAAATCCTGCAGAGCTTACAAAATTCCATTAAATATAATATATATAACTACACAAAATGCAAATCAATTAACTTATACAATAAGTTATTATATATAAAATACATTTTTAATTTAAGTGAAATTTTAATCATTATACAGTTGCATAAAAATAATGAGAGTATTGTACTACATACAGCCATCAATTATAATTAAAGACACAATCAGGAACTTAATCAGCATTATTTTTAAATTCTAGAATTTAAACTGTGAACACTAAATCAGACTAACTACTTATTGATCGCAGTTGGCAAACCTACTGCGAAATACTTAAAAAATGATCGATTAAACTTTTAAAAGCGAAGCGATAAATCTGGCCCAGATAAAATGATAAAACAGAACATTGTTAGCGACAACTAAGTATTTATTACTTGAATCTGTAGCAAATGCCTATTTTTAATAAATTCAAAATATTCGGTTTAAACAATCAGGTTTATGAACTATAAACAAATTAAGATGCAAACACATGTAAGTTCAACAGATTCTAATATCAGCATTACGCATATCTGTTCTTTTCATAGCTAAGAAAAATTATTTTTGTTTATAAATTCATAGTAATTGATATGGTTCTAGAGACACTGTATCAGAGGTAATTCTAAACGATACTAAGATTTTTCTGTAAATTCGTAGTATTAACTCCCGAGTCATTTCAGGTTAAAATAGAAAATTTATTTTTTTCTATATTTAAGTGCTAACCCAATGTTGCAGGTAATAAATATGTTATCTTGTGCATGAAGAATTTTTTGAAAAATTTGCCTGTTTTTTTTGAAGAAAACGCTCTGGGAAGCTTAAAATTTGGCACGGTTAAAACTTATACCGAGGAAGAATGTTTAGGCCTAATATTTTTGTGTAATATACCATACAAATTAATAAATTCCAATAAACCAAAAAACGCAACCAGGTATACCGGTCAGATCGGTGATATACAATAGGTAAACAAGCTTAGCGGGTAGCCGTGCAGGCTAAGAGTTTAGCTCGCCAACAATATCCTACAAGGATCGAATATCGCTGGTGACAAAGGCTTTTCTTAAAGTTTATAAATAAAACTAAAGAGAATGTTCGTTAAAATTAAGTGAGTATTTGCTGGTACATTTGGAATGATATTGAAACGGAATGTGAGTGGTTAAAACATTATTAAAAGCAGTTATTTAATTTTAGGGAGTATTTTGTGATACCTTCAGCTATTCCCGGAATGTTGGAATTATTAAAGAATAATGGCAAGTTTAGATAAAAAACGATTAAGTATAGTATGATCAAGTAAAGTTATATTTTACATTTTTTACAGATACTTTCACAGAGTAAAGGCGTGTTCGGAGAGACGGTCATTGAAACGAAACAAAAGTGCAACATCTATGTCACAAATGCGGCGTTAAAAAAGTTACATTTTACAGACTGGTGAAAAAGTGAAAGTGCGATCGGAAAAAAGGTCAGTAGAAGAAGTACAGTAGAAAATAAATGCAAAATTCCATAAAACGTTAAGGGTCGAAAACTCAATATCCGGACCACAAATGCGGCGTAGGATAAATTTAAACATAAAAAAAACAGTATTATGTCAATAATATATAAACAAAAATATGAAGGTGAACACTGCACATAAAATAGATAAAACAGAAATATCGATATCAGACGTAACACATATTACAGTTTCGAATGTAGAGAACTCAACTAGAACCCAGAACGGACAGGCACTCTACAATGCGTGGATGAACGAAAAGTCGGCGCGGGAGAGTCTTGAAATTGCATTAACCAATATGCAAACCAAATAAATGCCTTCCAGCTACAAATAAATAAACAAAGCTCTGAGGGCAAGGACAAAACAGTGATAAACCACCAAGCCAACAAAAGCAGTCCAATTGTTACATACGAAACAGATGAAGAAGAATTGCACAAAGAAATAGGCTGGATAACGGTTAAAAATAAAAAAAGATAAGCAAATAATCCTCCAGGACCTTCACCACAGCAAAAAAAATAAAATAAAATAATGAACAAAATAAAGAAATTAGAATGCCCAGGCCACCCCCAATTATCGTAAGTAATGTTACCAACTTTGACTTCCTATACAAAACACTGAGGTCCAACTATATAGTATTCAAAGCAACGGTACTGAACAATGGACAAATAAAATTGAACGCCGAATGTCGTACAATATTTACAAAAATAATAAATTGTTTAGAGTTGCTGAAACTGCAGTGGCACTCCTATGAAGACAAACAAACTAGAGACATCAAAGTTATGGCAAGAGGGTTTCCATCAACAGCTAAAAGTGAAAAAATTATCGCAGAACTAAACTAAATGGGCTTAAATGCTTAAATGCGACAAATACTTTAAAAAAAGGAAAGACTAACAAAGGAGAAATTTTAGTCCACAAGAAGCCATTAACTCTATTTATGTTAGCCTTTGAACATGATACGGACACAAAAACCATTTTTGATATTAAAAGAATTTTAAGGGTCGAAATAAAAATCGAACCTCTAAAAAAATTGAACTTAATACCGCAATGCAAAAGATGCCAATTGCATGGACACACACAGAAATTCTGCAGAATAGAACCTAGATGTGTAAAATGTTCAGGTAAATATATCACCACAGAGTGTAGAAACCCCAAAGAAGCTAAGCCGAAATGTACAAACTGCAATCCGGCAAGCTATAGAGGATTTCTAGTTGCTAAAACACTACAAGAGAGGAGAAATAAAGTAGTTCAAGTTAAACATCAAGAAACAATGAGTGAAAAGAAACAACCGGAAAAGTATAACAACGTTAATGGTGAAATTACTTATGCCCAAAGTATCAGTCAAAGTAACCAAAGAGACACCAAGGAAGATGAAGCAACCACCAACGCCAATTACTACTTAAACTAATAGGAAAGCTGGGCAGACAAGAAAAGATGATCGAATATTTCTCCGAAAGAATTGAAAAACTAGAAATGAAAAACATTAGGTATGTGGCCCCAAAAATCCGAAATGGCAAATAAAGATATCCGAATAGCAATTTGGAATGCTAATGGAATCCAGCAACATCACGCTACCCTACAAGTCTTCCTAGATATACAAAAAATAGATATTTGCCTAATATCAGAAACCCATTTAACAAAGGAATCCTTTATAAAAATTGGACGATATACATTCTATCATACCATACATCTAGCTAACACCGCAAGAGGAGGAACTGCAATAATAATAAAAAAAAAACATTTCCTATCATCAAGAACCTGGGCTCAATACAGCAGAAAATCAGGTAACAGCAGTAACTATCAAAATCAAGAAGATACACGGTTACAGCCGCAATTTATAGTCCTCCAAGATAGAATCAAAAAAAGACAATTATTTGAATGTCCTAAGCAACCTGGGAGACACATTTATAATTGGAGGTGATTTTAATGCAAAAAATACAAGATAGGGATCCATAATGACAACAACTAAAGGCAATGAACTGCATAAAGCAGCTACTGAACTAAGATGTAGTTACATATTAACTGGAAAATCAACTTATTGGCCGACTGAACAAGAGAAAACCCCAGACCTGTTAGATTTCTTCATAATAAGAAAAGTAACATCCAACTATATAAAAGTCGAAGAAAATTTTGAGCTAAGTTCAGATTATACACCAGTGATTCTGACGTTGAGAGAAAATATAATAAGAAAAGAAAGAAACCCAACGTTAACAAACAAGAGAACAGACTGGGAAGGATTTGCAGAAGAATTAAACAAACGAATTCAACTAAATATACCCCTTAAGACAACTGAACAATTAAATCCTGAAGCAGAAAAATTCGTAGTAGATATTCAACAAGCTGCTTGGAATGATACTCCAGAAATTAAGAGTACAACTAAAGGAATTAATTATCCTAAGGAAGTGAAGGAAATGGTCTGAAAATAAAAATAGTGTAAACAATATAACCCAAAGACTGAAAAGAGAAATACTGGAAATAAAAAACAAAACCATAAATGACTATCTCAAAAAATTAACACATGATAAGGAAACTGGTTACTCATTCTGGAAAGCCACAAAATATCTAAAGCGCTCATGTCTACAAATATGAGCAATACAAATATAATGTCTATAAGAGACATATGTGGGAATTGGGCATGTGACAATCGTCAAAAAGCAAAAGCATGTGCTGAATGTCTAGAAAAAACTTTGAAACCAAACGAAACTAATATTGAACATAATTTGCTGAATATATTTGATAGAATTTGATAGAAGCTGAAAATTCGGTGATTGAATTAGTCACGCCGACAGAGTTAACCAAAGTTATTAAAAATGACATTAACCACAGGAAAGCACTAGGCTACGATTTCATAACAGGAGAATTACTGCAAAAACTACAAAGAAAGGGAATTATAAAACTCAATAACTTGACCAATACAGCATTTAGATGTCCCAGACATTTGGAAGATGGCGGAAATTATAATGATCCCAAAACCTGTGAAGTCACCAAACGAAATAAAATCCTATAGACCTATATCACTGCTGCCAGCTATCCAAGGTTTTTGAAAAACTCCTGTTGAAAAAAATAAAATCGATCATAGAGAGAAAAAAACCTAAAACAAACACACCAGTATGGGTTTATTAACAAGCACTCAACAATTGACCAGGTCCATAGAATAACAGATGTTATTGAAAAAGCCTACAATGATAAACTATGCTTGGATGAAGTATGACATGTGCAGACGATACGAAGGGATAGCACGCGACATACCAGCTTATATCCTAACACTAACAATAATGACGTGCAATGTAATCAAGAGATCACGCGCGAGATCTACTGTCACTAAGGTTTGTAAGCCTCACTAGGATTAAGCTGAATTTTTGAATAAACGAATTAGCAAATTAGCAATACTGTTACTAGTGCACTCACTTCTTCAGCTCCAGCTAAGATGTACGTACAATGCGTACAAGGGAGATAGTTAAAAGCGACACGCTAGCCACGCTAGCATCAAGGGCCAGTAGAAACCACTTTCAGTGGCGTTTATGTATGCTTCAAATTATCCATAGATCATAACTACACGTCAAAAACTTTAGCCACTTTGGCATTAGCTTCTGGTTTATAAGATAGCTACAATTTATATTTTCGGCAGTTTTTCAGCGAGCATTCTTTTGAGATCTGAGAACAGGAAATAGTCGATGGGGGCCAGATCTGGAGAATACGGTGGATGAGGAAGCAATTCGAAGCCCAATTAATGGATTTTTGCTATAGTTTGCACTTACTTGTGACACGGTGCATTGCCTTGGTGAAACTTCTTTTTCTTCAAATGCGTCCGTTTTTAATATTAATTTCGTTCCTCAAACGGTCCAATAATGCTATGTAATAGTCTGCTGCTGATGCTGTTGATAGTCCTTCCTTTTCCAAGGTAGTCAATGAAAATTATTCCATGTGCATCCCAAAATACAGACGTCATAAACTTGCCAGTCGATTGTTGCGTTTTCCCACGTTTTGAAGCGGGTTCATCATACGCAGTCTACTCGAATGACTGTCAGTTGGACCTCCAAGTGAAATGACAGAGCCATATTTTATGCATTGTCACATATCGATGCAAAAACTCGAGCTAATTAGGCTCGGTCAGCTTCAAACACTGCAGCACCCACTTTGCGGAGAGCTTTGTCATACCTAAATATTCGGGAATGATATGATATATACGTTCAGTTGAGATCTTTAGTGTCTGCTATTTCACTCAATTTCAATTTACGGTCATTCTAAATCATTTTGTGGATTTTTTAAATGTTTTCGGTAATAATCTCTTTTGACCGTCCACTGTAAAAGTGACCGTTCCATTACAAAAGTGAGTGTTAGTTCTTGACTGAGTTATTTCAATATATTTTAATATACAAACATACATTATTATAATTAATTTTATATTCCAAATATGTTTCAAATATTTATTAATTATTAATTATTTAGTTATTACATTTATTATATATTGGAAATGCTGGGAACACAAATTTTAGTAGCATATAATTTTTAAATTATTCCCTTTCTTCTATTATGAGAGAAACATGACTAACTTAATAAACTGCGGTCGAATTTCGCTCACTAGTAGAGTAGAAAACCCTAAAGAATTATAATAATCCTTAAAAATCCTACTCTGCCTGCCGAGTTTTAATGTTGCTCCTTCCCAACTATAATTTATTAAAGTTTTTTAAGTTTTCTAACCACTATGCTGCCTGAAAGATGAGAAAATGTCGTGATTAGTCATGGCCTATTCCTTAAACTAAATGCATTTTATCAATTTATGTTCTTAATTTTTCAAAGTGATTAAAAACTGAAACTTATTTGCATATCTTCTGGATATTAGAATGTTTATTATTAGTTTAAATATATATTCAATCTAATTTATGGACCCCATAACTACAGTGGCGTTTTGCAAGACAATATACATAGGTATTGTTAGTCATAATATTTATTCATTGCAGACATATAGTTCTTCACACTGGACACAGGAATGGTTGCATTTTTAGTCCAATTGAGTTGATGTGTTGTGGTGTGGTGTTGCAAAGAATTATTACAATAAATATTCAGTTCGAGGAGGATATTCAAACCAGAAGTATCTGAATTTATGGAAAGAGGCATTGTTGAAAATAGCACCTTCGGTTTGTGTGAGCTCGACACATTGAAAGAGAAATTGACAAATGGTAGCATATTGTGCAGATTTTTGATAGATTGGAAATAAACAGCTTAGTGTTTCACTTGATTAGGGTTTCTGAAAGTTATAGTGATTGAATAAGTCCTTCTGAATGTTAGTTTATCATTCAATGCTGACGATTACCAAGACGGGGTGATGAAGGAGATGATTTTTGATTAAGATGTATGAGCAGAGAAATAACACTAACTGTTTTGCACATATGGCTAATGCATTAAGGAGAATGCAGTGATTAAATGTAGTTGTATTAAGAAATATGTATATTGATAGTAATAGGACAAACTAAAGAGAAATATAGTAATATCATAATGACCTTACAAGGATTCATTGCATCGAAAGAAACAAGAACTAAGCGTAAAACATAATGCCCTCTAATAAAAGTAAAATACATTACTCAGATAGAAAGTTGTTAATTATGTGGATAGGCCTTCGGGGGATACCACTACATACAAAGGCTCGCCTAGAACCCTACTGATACTAGTGTGGAAGAAAGCTCAATGTATATACAATAAAACAACTCTAACCGATAAATTAAATGTAGTTTTAACTTCCTCGATAATAAATGCATTTAATGTACTATAATGTTAAAATAAATTATATTTAACAGAATATTTGTTTAATTACTATATTTATATTAAAATTTTGTTATATGTCAGAGCCAAAATGTACTAAAACTCGGAGTTTCTGCGGCAACATTGCAACGTTTTGACAGTTCTCCCGTGTCACTGCTATTTTGAATTGACTATACGCATTTTTGTATGCATTTTACAGTTGACTCGAATTTTTAAATTTGCATAACAGCTGGTTTTTGTTTAAAACTCTCTCTTTAAAATTATAATTTGATAAGTATTAAGGCAAACAGAATATACTAATCTAGTGAGTAATTGGTAAAAGCTTGAAGCCAATAGTATCTCTAAACGCAGTAATTTATTATGTTTTTGTATGTATTTCAATTATGTTTTTCCTTTCAATATATGTTAATCCAAATATGATCCATGCTAAAGTATGACTTGGGTCCGTTACTCCTTATTGCTGGTCTATTTTGAAATGATACGTCGTTAAATTAATCAAGTGAAGCCGGTAGTAATCGTCTCATTTGGATTTAGCAGCCTGTCTGCCGAGCATGACTTTCGGGCCATGATTATTCCGCTACATTATGTAAATGTAGTAAAATGCATATATATATACATATATATATATATATATATATATATATATATATATATATATATATATATATATATATATATATATATAACGATCAGAGTGATTGTCCACCGGTCGAAATTGTGAGTGCGGAATAATCATGGCTACATTATGTAAATGTAGTAAAATGCATATATATATACATATATATATATATATATATATATATATATATATATATATATATATAACGATCAGAGTGATTGTCCACCGGTCGAAATTGTGAGTGCGGAATAATCATGGCCCGAAAGTCATGCTCGGCAGACAGGCTGCTAAATCCAAATGAGACGATTACTACCGGCTTCACTTGATTAATTTAACGACGTATCATTTCAAAATAGACCAGCAATAAGGAGTAACGGACCCAAGTCATACTTTAGCATGGATCATATTTGGATTAACATATATTGAAAGGAAAAACATAATTGAAATACATACAAAAACATAATAAATTACTGCGTTTAGAGATACTATTGGCTTCAAGCTTTTACCAATTACTCACTAGATTAGTATATGCAGTTTGCCTTAATACTCATCAAATTATAATTTTAAAGAGAGAGTTTAAAAAAAACCAGCTGTTATGCAAATTTAAAAATTCGAGTCAACTGTAAAATGCATACAAAAATGCGTATAGTCAATTCAAAATAGTAGTGACACGGGAGAACTGTCAAAACGTTGCAATGTTGCCGCAGAAACTCCGAGTTTTAGTACATTTTGGCTCTGACATATAACAAAATTTTAATATAAATAAAGTAATTAAACAAATATTCTGTTAAATATAATTTATTTTATCATTATAGTACATCAAATGCATTTATTATCGAGGAAGTTAAAACTACATTTAATTTATCGGTTAGAGTTGTTTTATTGTATATACATTGAGCTTTTTTCCACACTAGTATCGGTAGGGTTCTAGGCGCGCCTTTGTATGTAGTGGTATCCCCCGAAGGCCTATCCACATAATTAATGTATTTTACTTTTATTAGAGAGCATTATGTTTTACGTTTAGTTCTTGTTTCTTTCGATGCAATGAATCCTTGTAAGGTCATTATGATATTACTATATTTCTCTTTAGTTTGTCCTATTACTATCAATATACATATTTCTTAATACAACTACATTTAATCACTGCATTCTCCTTAATGCATTAGCCATATGTGCAAAACAGTTAGTGTTATTTCTCTGCTCATACATCTTAATCAAAAATCATCTCCTTCATCACCCCGTCTTGGTAATCGTCAGCATTGAATGATAAACCAACATTCAGAAGGACTTATTCAATCACTATAACTTTCAGAAACCCTAATCAAGTGAAACACTAAGCTGTTTATTTCCAATCTATCAAAAATCTGCACAATATGCTACCATTTGTCAATTTCTCTTTCAATGTGTCGAGCTCACACAAACCGAAGGTGCTATTTTCAACAATGCCTCTTTCCATAAATTCAGATACTTCTGGTTTGAATATCCTCCTCGAACTGAATATTTATTGTAATAATTCTTTGCAACACCACACCACAACACATCAACTCAATTGGACTAAAAATGCAACCATTCCTGTGTCCAGTGTGAAGAACTATATGTCTGCAATGAATAAATATTATGACTAACAATACCTATGTATATTGTCTTGCAAAACGCCACTGTAGTTATGGGGTCCATAAATTAGATTGAATATATATTTAAACTAATAATAAACATTCTAATATCCAGAAGATATGCAAATAAGTTTCAGTTTTTAATCACTTTGAAAAATTAAGAACATAAATTGATAAAATGCATTTAGTTTAAGGAATTGGCCATGACTAATCACGACATTTTCTCATCTTTCAGGCAGCATAGTGGTTAGAAAACTTAAAAAACTTTAATAAATTATAGTTGGGAAGGAGCAACATTATAATTTGGCAGGCAGAGTGTTATTTTTAAGGATTATTATAATTCTTTAGGGTTTTCTACTCTACTAGGGAGCGAAATTCGACCGCAGTTTATTAAGTTAGTCATGTTTCTCTCATAATAGAAGAAAGGGAATAATTTAAAAATTATATGCTACTAAAATTTGTGTTCCCAGCATTTCCAATATATAATAAATGTAATAACTAAATAATTAATAATTAATAAATATTTGAAACATATTTGGAATATAAAATTAATTATAATAATGTATGTTTGTATATTAAAATATATTGAAATAACTCAGTCAAGAACTAACACTCACTTTTGTAATGGAACGGTCACTTTTGCAGTGGACGGTCAAAAGAGATTATTACCGAAAACATTTAAAAAATCCACAAAATGATTTAGAATGACCGTAAATTGAAATTGAGTGAAATAGCAGACACTAAAGATCTCAACTGAACGTATATATCATCATTCCCGAATATTTAGGTATGACAAAGCTCTCCGCAAAGTGGGTGCTGCAGTGTTTGAAGCTGACCGAGCCTAATTAGCCCGAGTTTTTGCATCGATATGTGACAATGCATAAAATATGGCTCTGTCATTTCACTTGGAGGTCCAACTGACAGTCATTCGAGTAGACTGCGTATGATGAACCCGCTTCAAAACGTGGGAAAACGCAACAATCGACTGGCAAGTTTATGACGTCTGTATTTTGGGATGCACATGGAATAATTTTCATTGACTACCTTGGAAAAGGAAGGACTATCAACAGCATCAGCAGCAGACTATTACATAGCATTATTGGACCGTTTGAGGAACGAAATTAATATTAAAAACGGACGCATTTGAAGAAAAAGAAGTTTCACCAAGGCAATGCACCGTGTCACAAGTAAGTGCAAACTATAGCAAAAATCCATTAATTGGGCTTCGAATTGCTTCCTCATCCACCGTATTCTCCAGATCTGGCCCCCATCGACTATTTCCTGTTCTCAGATCTCAAAAGAATGCTCGCTGAAAAACTGCCGAAAATATAAATTGTAGCTATCTTATAAACCAGAAGCTAATGCCAAAGTGGCTAAAGTTTTTGATGTGTAGTTATGATCTATGGATAATTTGAAGCATACATAAACGCCACTGAAAGTGGTTTCTACTGGCCCTTGATGCTAGCGTGGCTAGCGTGTCGCTTTTAACTATCTCCCTTGTACGCATTTTTTTTGTACGTTTTTCCTTTCAATATATGTTAATCCAAATATGATCCATGCTAAAGTATGACTTGGGTCCGTTACTCCTTATTGCTGGTCTATTTTGAAATGATACGTCGTTAAATTAATCAAGTGAAGCCGGTAGTAATCGTCTCATTTGGATTTAGCAGCCTGTCTGCCGAGCATGACTTTCTGGCCATGATTATTCCGCACTCACAATTTCGACCGGTGGACAATCACTCTGATCGTTTTTAACCTCAAAATAGCATATTTCCAAACTAAGCAATTAAAATAAGAGTATATATATATATATATATATATATATATATATATATATATATATATAAAATTCCTTGAAAATAAGGTTAATGTCTAATATTCGGGAATATTCAATTTAACTATATTTTTATCCTGGTTACGTGATACATAATGTGACGACGCAGTATTATAATTAGATAAGATTCTAATATAAATATCGATTTTATGTGTTTTTCTAAGTCAATACTGTTTACAAATAGGTAAGTGTTATTCAAGTTGGACCTGTTTACACTATTTAAAAATCAGATATGAAAGATAATAATATAATTCAATTACAGTATTTATTTATCTGAAAATTAAATATTTTAAACGTCAATAAATATTATTCAGAATTTTTTTTATTTAAAATAATAATATATCAAAATAAATAATTGTAATCATAACCGCCCTAGTGATACCTTAATATTTTTACTAAAATTGTGACTAATATATATAATATATATTCTGTATTTACAAGTATAATTTAGTTACCATTGGTTCAAGCCAATAAACTACAATAGCGCAAACCCAAAACTAAAAAAAAAATAAAATATTTTAGACGACATTTAAATATCTTCTCGTTTTTTTTTTTTTTGGGGGGGGGGAGGGGGGTATAAAATATGAGATTTTTTAATAAATTCTAAAATATAACGGAAAAAATCGTGAATTTTCAATATTTGATATAACCTACCTCAGTTTTAATACGTTTATCCCAATATCCTTCCAATTTATTAATTGTGTTATTAAGCAACACATTTTCTACTGCAAAGTATTTGTATTTACTAAAGGAGGTTAGTTACAAACTTCAGTCTTCTTTTAACTACGGTCCTCAGCATTAAGCCTACCGACTGGTGAGTGACCAACTTTAGAAATCATCACAGAAGACATCCGGTCTTACTCAGCCTGGTTACTGGCGTGACTGGGATCATTTTCCTTGTCGGATTTTACACTCTTGCCTAGAACATTCACAAATGTTAAACAATCACAAACATAAATTTATGACCATGCCCCAGCAGGATTCGAACCCGCGGCTATAGCAACGGTCCCATCGCCTTTACCACTGCGCCACCAAGCCGGCATACTTAAGCTTAGTACATAAACTTCCTTGACTGCTACTCCTACAGGTTTGTCGGAAGATTGGCTCAAAGAGGTCACTTCTTGAACCCAATTCGCTGATGTTTCAGAGAAGGGAAGGTGTTACTCAACGGTGACTTCTTTACCTCTATAAGAAATCTGCATTTGTATAGTGTACATACTTTTTCGATGTTTATCTGTCTATTATTGTAACCTGGGATCATCTATGAAGTTAAAAGTGTGACATGATTTGTCTGGTACTCCTTATCCAAAGTGCTACTTGATAAAGTGCTAAGTGATAATAGCAGATGCTTGTAAATTATTTCAGCCGATATTTGTTTCATCGTAAATTTCATCTAATTTGAAGTCTATATTGAGTAATACGTATAGTAATACAAATTGATTTAAAACATAATTGATTTAAACCTACGCTATCGCTTTGTACTTCTCGTTAAAATAACTGTGTACTCACTTCGCCAGTACATATACTAAAATTTAAACGATACCGAGTATATTAGCATGGACGTTACACAAGGATGATATACATTTTTATATATGTTCCCTGTGTGTAAAACAAATGTTTGACCACTAAGCTATAAAAAATGGTATGCTTCCTATCATCCAGGATTCCATATATTTCACCTTTGACCTGGCGTGGATTTTGCGCATTAACAAAATAAATTAGACATTAGCGTCTTATAGATATGGCTCTAAGTATTCTATAGGAGTAGACGCGAAATACTACTTCTGTTTTCACTACTCTTACGGTCGAAATATTCGCTATAAAATAAACCCTAAACCATATAATCTCACGCCTACTAAACCCTAGCTTTTATGCTCTGACTCGCGAAACTCTGCTACTAATTGGTCACTGTCATTTTACCCATTCTTTGAATCGACAATGGATCGAACTGAGAGACCTCTATGTCCCAATTGTGAGTTGTGAACTTGTCTGATTCATTGAGGGATGTGTTCTTGCCTCAAAACCTTCACTAATTACATGATTTCCGCAATGGAAATTGGTCATCTAAAATTAATCGATTAAGTTATATTTTACGAAATGATTCTAAACACAAAGAAAACTATTATTTTTCTTAAAACCTTATTTATTCAAGATAAGAAGAGGCGTCTGGTTGAACGGCAATAAAAATCCATACTGAGGATAAAACCAGATCCAAGCCATCTCAATTGTTTATCAGTCAAGTAGTTACAAAAACTCAAAAAGTCAATAAGTTATATTAAATAAAACCTCCCTCCTAGTGAAATAGCCGCTGGGTCATACGTGGTCGTTATTCCATGTATAGCTTATAGTTGTTATAACAATTGTTTTAGAACATCAACTGATCCTTCATCTGCCAGTTTATCTTTAAAGTTCTTCGGAATGGCACTGTTTTTGTCCAAGTTTCTATGGTATCCGTCTATAGAATCTCTGCTTTGATTATTCCAGATTCCAACAGCCTACGGATGAGAAACTGAGATACTGCAATCTGCATTTGGTGGCCGTTCACCCTGATCTACAAGCTTCTGTTCAAATTCCAATAAACTAAGTTAATTTACATCAACTTCAGTCCACCTTTGGTAGCCCTACACCTGGAACTATGATACATGTACCGGTAAACTAGGGGTGCGGATGCTTTGACTGGTGACTTCTTTCAGGTGAAAAGTACGATGGTGTGCAAAATGAAGATTTTATTTTGAGATAGATGCATTACATATACAAATATGCTTTCTGAACTTTTCGTAAATAATATTAGATAATATCAAGGCTTTATGTTAATATAATTTATGGAGTTTGCCCAATAAAGTGAAAAATAATGTTTCAATATGATGCCTTTAAGTAAATATAGTGCATAGACTTGATGTAATCGTACATGGATCAACCGTATATATATGACATAATATCAATAGAATCTCTATACAAATATGGTCTTTTTCACTCCGTTTTAAAGATTTGTAATAAAATGTTCTAATAGTGCATGAGTTTTTATCTTCAAATGGTTCCCAATTTTTATTTGCTCGTAAACAAAATTCACAAAAAACACTCAATTATTAAAATGTACATTTTGATTAACATTAAATTTGAAATATTTCATCAAAAATTAATGATCATTTTCATATTACTATATTTTCTAGTCATTAAATGAGTTCCCAGCATTTCCTTTACTATTGTAACATGCTTGATTATTTTTTTAATTTCATAGGGCTTAGTTGCGGAACGTTACACAAAGAAAAATATATTAGAGTAAAATTTTAAACACCGGTTACAAAACAAGGTTTATTCAAACTTTTCAATCCCAAAAAAATCAATGATAAGTTGCAATTATATTTTTAATGACAATAAGAAATAATCTCTAATTATCTAAATTTGTCCTAATTAGCTATTATTTTTTTACATAACAACTATTGCAACAAATTAATATTTTCCCCAATATCACTTATGTCTTGATAAGAATTAGGTTGATTTTTCATATATAAGTGTTGGTAAAAATTATATATGCGTATAACAAGTATATAATATTTATAATAGATATTTGTATATGTACATGGTAAAAACCATTTTGAACAGGTACTTACCCTAAGACCTGTTCGCGGTTGAAAGGTAATTCTCAATTCCCCACTAAAATGCCTGTGACACACACACGATGACGATGATAAATTTGTATTGTGCTCAATCCAGATAATTTAGTTTTATTTACTTTAAACGATGTCTCTTTCTGTAACAGCTTTACATTCTGGTGTACAACATTTTTTGCTATCAGAATGCATCTTAATCAGTTTTTAAACAATAGATAATTTAGTAACAATTAATATAACAAAAAATATGCACAAGGGAAAATGAAGACTTCTTTCTGCATTATGGTATTCAAAATAACTCAAAAAACTTAAAATAAAACCACTTTGAACAACAATCCCAATGATACTTGTGTTCGCACAATTTATGCCAATCACAAGCTTTTGTTCTAACAATTGAAACTAGCCATCACACATTGCGATCGCAACGCAACCTCTGATTAGACCTCACAAATTTTTCGTCAAGCAAATATTCATTACAGGTTATATTTGCTATCATTAATAAATTACAGGTAGTGAAAACAGAGTTGAGATGATTAATTATGTTATCAATAATTATCAGAACAAATCGCAGTCATAGTCGGAACCGACGATACCGTTTATATCAACAAAGATATTACGAAACCACACATTATGGATACATTATATTTATGTATAATAGATAATATGTAACGAGTTGGAGAAAAAGTAATTTTGTTTCTTTTAAGTTTTTCCAAAGTTAATTAATTCAAGTAAAGTTAGCTTCATTTGATTAGACCACAATAAACGGTGGTAACACGGGATAATCTTCGACTTTATCAGCATGATCATGATGAATGACACCGCCCTTCTTATTGATCATTTCTGTTTCCTTCCTTTTTCGTTTATGATAGGCGAACTGACTGCATCTGTTGGTGAAAGAAGGCTCCTGATTTTGACCTTATTACCTAATTAAGATCATCAACCTAATAAATGTTTCATTCAGACTAAAACATGTACTGCAACTGTGAAATGTGGCTGAAGTAGTTATAAATCAGAAAATCAGTCCCATGAAACACTATATAATATCACTATAGCCGATAATGTCCAAATTATTTGAAAATCTTCCATGAAGGGAATAAAAGGAATAGCGTCTTATTCCGGATTATCACTTTTGGTTTCCGAAAATAACATTCCACGTTTGATCGAATTCACAGAATCACCAATGTCAGGAAAATCACTAAAAAAATAAAGTTTGTTTGTTTGTTTGCAATATTTTCAAATGTTTTCAAATGCGACTAATATTCAAAAATTTTAGAGTCTTATATAACTGACTTACGCAATACTTCAGAGTCACGAAAGGAGATTCTGACTTAATGAAAATACAGGCAGATATGCCGTGGGGAAGTTTATTGGGGCCAGTCCTTTATCTGCTATACATTTGATATACAATTCAATGAATCAACTGAAAAGTTACAAACCATCTATTGCCTAAATACAACGTAGGACAGAAACATGGCGCATGAAATTGAATCAAAATAAATGATACCAGTATTTATTTTATCAACTAAATAATAAAGCACAAGACAGTATATAACTATAAATTAGCAAGTAGTTCTGTATACAAATACAACTAAATATCTGGGCATGATACTTGATGTTAAACTCTGTTGGAAGCCAAATATTAAAAAATGTGATGAATTCCAGAAGTGCAAAGCGCAAAGTACAAAGCTGAAGTACAAAAAAATTAGTGGTTATTGGGTAAATATTTAGCGCTGTCCATACGCTTTTTCTTAACTAACAAATCTTGAAACCAGTGTGAACTTATTGCTCAACTCGGGGGTTGTACCAGCCAAAGCAATAGAAATATCATAAAAGGATTCTAAAACAAGGTAATGAGAGGTGTTGCTGATGATCTAGGGCACATTCGTAACGACAATCTTCACAAGGACCTGTAGAAACTGTTAATAACGTTATCAAGGACAATGCCCAAAAACATTGAATAGAGGCTCTAACGGCACATCAATCTTGAGGTTTTCCAGATCCTATATAATGATGGCTGAGTCAGATGATTAAGTAGAGTAAAACCGTTGAATCTTGTTCAGTTATGTTATAAGCAAAATTCAGGGTACTTTGTAAGTTTTTAAAACTACCGGTCTTAATTAAAATCCTTGTATATTAATCTATACGTACGTATTAATCTATACGAACGTACTTTTTTCTGTTTGGTTAGCAAGTATGGCAAAAATTATTCATCAAACCTACTAAGATCAAAAAACTTTAAGTGTTCCAAAATATGTTAACGATGATTCTGAATGCCCCATGGTATGTTAGAACCCCGAATTGCAAACCCTGAAATCATAAAAGGAATTTCCAGTATGAATAATATGTTAATTTCGTCCGTTCCGACTATACTATAGTATTATCTCTGTTATGCATTGTATACCGATTTGTAATTAAGAAATATATTCATGTTATTTTCGAGTTATTTCGCCCAGAAATTATACATTGCTCTTAATCCAAGCTTTGGATCTCCTACCATAATCCCGTTTCCAATCGGTAAGTTGCACACTGTAAATCCAAATAACAAGACCTGAAAAACTGCACTAGGGACGCATAGGGCTGTCGAATCATCGGGTATATCCGGTACTTTTCAAGTATGGAGACGTACAATCTTATTCGCTCAATTCAATATTTTGATACAAAACCTTTATTTTGTGTTAAAATAAAATAGCTTCAAAAAAGGCAGTCACCATGACTATTTATTATTGTGAATTAAATTTTACCTCGTTATGAAATGTGTGTCATTTTCCCAGAAAGTTCAGAGCTTCAAGACCAGCATATTCCCCCTACGTTCTTCGCTTGTGGTCGTAATTGAATAATTAAATCAGATATATTAACTATACAAAATAATTTAAAGACAACATGTGAAGAAATATTTCTTTCAATATGTTACCACTCGCTCTAATTATTAATTAAGAGCTTAAATAAAATAGTACTCGACAAAAAATACCCTTTCCCATTTTGAACTATAATTGTCGAGAGCACATTCCAATAAGTTCGTAAAGTTTGAAAAGTTTACCCCAGAATTAAGGCGACATTTTAAAACATCTCTCTAAAGTTCCGTAGAAGTTGTCACCTGCTAATTAAAAAATGAATATTGAAACGTTTTCAGGAGCTACGAGTCAAATGATAACGTCAAACGGATACAAGTTGTCGTATAATATGCTGGTGGTGAGTTATATAACAATTTTATATTATCATTAACTATGCAACTATTGAAGTTATTGCAATTATAAAGCATATACAAATACTCTCTCGATATCAGGCGTATGTTTGTATTTTGATCAGAGATATCTATTAGTCACCATGCGATGAGTCAATGTAAACAACTGTTCAATAACCTGTTAAATGTTAAATTCCGTAGTTTTGACATCTCTACTTATTAGTATTTAATAGTTTTCCATTTAGTTAACTCAGCTCTTTTTTAGCATTACTATTACTCATTCTTCATTAACTTTGGTTGTGTGATCTGAATAATTCTGATACCGAATTTCATGAAACACTTTCAAAAATGTATGGCGACACAGTTCCATTTTATACCAACTGTCGGTTTTGGTTTAAATAGTTTAAAACTGATGATTTTCATAACTCATTCATTCATTAATATTATTAAAAAGCTTTCAAGACTATGAGTTGCAAGACTTACTGAAAGAAAACTGAGCATACACTTTTAAAAAACTTTCAGACAGCTTAGCTGTTGATTAACCCTTTTCTAGAAGTTTATTTAATGGAAGGGAAATTATTACAGCACAAATTATTTAAAATGCCATGTTGAATTACTTCAACATCGCGGTATCACTTTTTGTCAAACAAAATTGAAGAATAGTATGTGGCAAAAGAGTCAAGTCTAATAGAGCCATAAAGATGAGATGAAAAATATATCGCCATAAAGTCTTGCTGTGTATATGGCAGTATCAGGAAGACGTGGTAGATATCTACTGACGTCAATTGAACAAACTTAATAATGTGTTGTTGCCAAAAAGATCAGTGGCAGCGACTAATATGCGCAAAGCCATCCCCGTGCCTGACCACATTCGGCCATACTTTGTATCGAGCTGTGAAAGAGATCTTGTTATAGCCCCAATGCGTAGTTATGCCTCACCTAATGTATACATAAAATATGGAGCCTTTTTATTGCCACTTGTTCATATCAATGTAGCATGTCTTGTCTTACACACGGTTTCAAAATACCGAAGAAATGCAAAATGTAGTAGGGTCCAATTGTCCATTATAATTAAATTGTAAATTAATTTTGGTGGTTAGGATTTGGAATTTTGGAGATCGTCACTTTATTGGTTTTCATTTTGCTTCCAGCTTTATACATTGACCATCACTTTAGACAGATTTGAAAGCTAAAGATGCTCCATTAGATGCGTGTAAGTGCGAAATGATTTCTCCAATGTGTCTAAAATTCGAGTCAAAATTCGCAACAAAATGTTGCCTTTCCATTTATTTTCAACACTGTGTGGATAGAATTATACAAAAATAAACTAAAAACAGACATGACCTTCAGTGTAATGCTGTGGTTAAAGAGATTGATCGATCTGATGTTAGCTGATAATAGAGTTATATTTGCTGGTACGGATGTAAGGCTTCTATTATTTCTCACGATATATATTAATTCGCATTGCAGAGCTCTATATGTTACATCAAGAATTAATAGAAAAAAGACCAATAAAACTAATACAGTCCAAGAAAGCGGAATCTACTGATGAAGTAATAAACTGAAGCAGCCAAGCTACAGGGACTTATAATTACCTAGGATGGAAAAACAGAAAATATATTACTAATATCAGGACTAAAATATGCCTCTTCCGAATAATCGAATAAACAATTATACTGTATGGTTCCTGTATGCTTAAGATATTTCAAATATGATACTGTGAGACTAATATTATTATATAGAGCAGAACAGTTGTCGCCTCTTCTGCAGTTCTGCCACACCAACAGTAACAATATATTAAGAAGTATATACTCCCGGCTGTAGATTGATTATTATACGAAATTGTTGATGTTATGAATCAAAGTGAAGAAATTGGCACAGAAGTTCAGTTATAACTAATTAGGAATAATTAAAAATATACTAGATATATTAAGTACAAAATTAATTATTTAATATTTAAATATTTAACAATAAATATTTTTTCTATTTTTTCGTAAATTCTTATTTTTATTTTTATTCTCTCTTGCAGTGTTCTATTTACCAACTAGGTCTTAATCAAACTTAGTGTTTAAATAACTATGCTCATCGTGGTTTCTTAACTACGGTCCTCGGTATTAAGTTTACCGACTTGTCAGTGGCTAAATTAGAAAATACTTTTAAAACCATCCCAGAAAAAATCCGGTCATACCCAGGCTGGTTACTAACGTGAATAAAATATTTATTCCTTGTTGGATTATACACTTTTATATATGTATTGTCTAGAGTTACTTATAATATATTCACAAAAATAAAATACAATAATGTCCTGCGGGATTCCAACCAACGAATATGGCAGCAATAAAAGGTGAATCGTCACCTTAACCACAGCGGCTACCAAGCCAACCAATATTTTAATTTTCATATAGTTTATGGAAAGATATTTAACTAAGTTCGAAAAAGATTACAGTTTCTATTTCAAAAACATTCGAAAGTTAATTTTTTAAACATTATTTCGAGTTCATTGTTACTGTGCACAATTTTCTTATTCAAGTAGGGACTTTGGATAAAGAAGAAGGCAGTAAGGAAGTGAAAGGATGATTCAAAGGATATTTAATATATTGTGGCCAAGATTAATCTAGAAATGTGTAAAAACTTCTTATTTACCTATGTATATTGTAGTGTTTTGTATATATTAGGAGAAATAGGTAAATTAAAAAAAAATGATGAAGGAAGATCTTGTTTTCTGAACTTTTCGGTTTTTTTTGTTTGTAAAATCAGCCTCTCGACTTTTGATTAATTTAATTGCTTTAACATTTCATTTAGAAAAACTTATAGTTTTTTCTATCTGGGTTAGCTTAAGGAAACGAATTTATACAGTACTAATACATTATAACAGCATTCTTTTAAAGCCTTTTCAATAACCTCTATTATTCTATACCATTGGTTGATTGTTGAGTGGTGATTTTGCATAGTATAATTATATGTTATTTACAGCGTTTTAATAGTAGTTTTCATAAAAACTTGCAAATTGCAGTTAGCAGCGAGACAGTAAGACTCAGCTTATTCCATTGGTTTGTCAAGTTTCTTAAGCATAATTATCTGTGCCACACTGAGACATTCCGGAATATGATTCAGCCTCAAACAATCATTATGTATATATGTCAATATGATGAGTACTTTCCTCTTATTCTATTAATATCCGATAATCTTCTTATTCATCTTATGACCCTTTCTATTAAATTTTCTTTGTCAGCATTTCAGGTTCTGTGCCATACACTTTTAGATTTTCTTCTTAATTTTAACATATCCCTAATATGAAGGACTTTAATTTACTTCAGGTACTGATTTCTCTTTTGTCGGTCGAGTGGCTTAGTTTGCAACTGAGCGAATTTGTTCTATTCGATGTCGGGTACTTTACTCAAGACCGTATGTATTTGTGAATATTACGTTTAAGCCAATTTGTTCCTTCATAATTAGTAATACTGGAGTGTGGTAGATGTTAGTACGTACAATCTTTTAGTTTTAATTTGTTTTCTTGAATATTTCAGGATAAGAAAATCCAGCAGGTCTGGCTCTTTATTATTCGTCGGTAAACCTATATGTGTATTCACATACTGAATTATATGTACAATAATAACAAATTGAATTATAATATTAATGCTTGCCAGTAATTTATTTCCTTTTTCATGTATTATATATCTTCAAATCCAAGCTGCATGTACATTAATGTCAGTTGTAATAAACTGTTGACCTAATTTTAAAAATAAATATCTGTATTATTTTTGTGTCATTTTGTATCTCTAATATTTAATTATTTTTGTTTCAGAACTACCGAATATGCGATACGTTTTCAACAGAAAAGCGGCACCTTGGACTAGCCGGTTTTTATCCAGGAATATATAATATGTATCAAACAACAATCAATATATTTTGCGTTTTAATTGAAACAGGCCAATTGATCTTCACCTTGGCATTTGTTGCAGTACATTGGTCCAATATGATCAAATTATCGGAAACGTTACTATTCTCGATGACCCAAATTGCATTTCTGAGCAAACTGTTTAATTATATGATAAAAAAACAAAACTGCGTCAAAATCGAATTAATGCTTTCAGACCCATTATTTACTGACATTACTGCTGATCAGAGATATATATTCAACAACAATATCAGTTCCGTAAATCGGGTAGCATATATATACAGGATTTTATGTTTTTTCGCGGTACTCCTTTATGGATTATTCCCATTTCTTGATACGGCAGCAGAAGAAAAAGTTTATCCAATACCCTGTCTTTTTCCATTCAATCCCGATAATTATTACACGCCCGTCTATCTAGCGGAAATACTAAGCATAGCTATTGGCGCTTGGCTAAATTCCACTATCGACATCTTTTTCTGTATCATGATCACCGTTGGGAAATCTCAGTTTGAAATACTATCGAATAAAATTGGTGAAACAACTCATCATATTGAAAATCATAGCCTCACAGAGAAGCTACTTAAATCTTGTATCAAATATCATCAAGGACTCTTAAGGTAAGCATCAAAATAATTATTTCATTTGGTAAAATGATAATTAACAGTATATTGATAAATAATATTCCAAAACTTTCGCAAGATTTGAGTACTGACAAATGGCTGTTAACTTTATAACTTTAGTATATTACAAATTAAGTAATAATAATTTTAAAATAGTTTGAAAGCTGATAGTTTTGGAGTTAATAAAAATGGACTGCTATACGATAAAGCAACGTGCATTAATTAGTGATCAGTATTCTAAAAACAGTGACATTTAGCAACTTTTAGAAAAAATGAGGTGAAATCCACATACTTCAATTTAAATAATTAAGGACTGGAACAACTGGTGATGTTCAATAATAATCACCGGCTCTCACTAACAAGTCAACAAGATAATAACACTTTCAAATATTAATATCCAAGTAAGGCGTAATTGAAAATTTTACTAAATAATGTTTTCTTTCTTACTAGAAATCAGAATATGAGATAAATTACCCCCTTGAAAATAAGGAAGTGATAAAAGAAAGGCGAAAAGCTAGAAGATTATGACACAGAATCACGATATTTAATAGAATTTGTAATAAAATGAATCTACAGTTATATCAGGCTGATAATGATCAGCCCGATGTAGCTGTAAATATAATTTCTCCAATGGAAGTTGACATAGAAGCTAACAACAACCTCATTCTTAAAAAGGCTACCGGAATTGATGATATATCAAATGGGTTATTCAAAGAGCTTCAGGAAAAGCAATAATCATGTTGACATATATATTCAATGCCTGTATGAGACTGAGCCATGTTCTGAGATTTCTTAATATTGCCGAATAATTATGCCTAAAAAACCTGACAAACTGGCAGAACAAGTTGGATCTTACAGGTAGCAGCGATACAATACCTGCGATATTAAAATTATTTGAATTATTTGAACTGCTGTTAAAACGCATTAAACCATTTATAAAAACACCACATTACAAGTTTGGCTTTCGCAATCATCATTCGATAATCGACCAAGTGCAAGGAGCAACACCGTTTGTTGAAAACGCATTCGAAGAAAATAAATATTACCCCGCAATATTCCTAGATATCTCACAAGCTTATGATCGGGTATGGCATTCGAAATTAATCTACAAATTGAGCTAATTGCTGCCGACGAATTACTGTCGACTACTTGAATCATATCCCTTCGAAAGAAAATTTCGAGTCCCGCATGAAGCGGCATTCTCAATATTTAAACTTATTTCGGCTGGAGTTCCACAAGGTAGTGTTTTGGGACTGTTTTTATATCTGCTCTACACTGCTGATAGCCTAACAAAAAAGAAACAATATTAAACAACATTTGCTGACGGCACAGTTTTAATGGCAAAATATATATCTCTCTCTAAGGCTATATATATATCGTATCGTATATATTATATCGGTCAACAATATCTACAAATGGACCAGAAGCAGAAAATACAGCTTAATAGTTCCAAATCTATCCATGTTAATTTTGCGTTGCGGTGAATTGAAAAAGACTTAATTATTATATCACTAAACAGATGCCCCATTCCTCAAGCAGAATCAGCTAAATACCTCGGAATATATCTCGATGGCAAGTTAAACTGGAAATATCATGTCAAACAAAAGACAGAGCAGATTAGACTTAGCAACTTGACTGACTAGTCGGAAGATAATCTTTACTTAACTTAAAATCAAATAGATTAGTTTATCATATAGCCAATTTGGACATATGGGGTACAAATATGGGGTTGCACCGAAAACAAAGTTCTACGTTTAATTACAAATGCTTATTGCAACGTAACCGACGAAGAGCTGCACCATGACCTCGGAGTCAAACAAAAAAATACACGAAATGATCCAAGATTTCGCCCTAAAACATGAAATAAGGTTGCTAAATCACAGCAACGTGGAAGCAATACAGCTATTGGACAACACACAGGAAATCGGATGATTGAAGTGGACACAGACTAGTGTAGTGTATAACTGCATTTTTAAGTTTAGCTTAAGTATATTAGTTTTATTTTAATTTGGAAATTAGATACTGATGTATTGATCCCGTACACTCCTTGCTTGTATATTAATGCAAGTACAATAGAATAGTAGTAATACATTAATATTTAAATTAAAACTGTACTAAGTATATCGAATGTAGGAAGCCTTACAGTTTTCCACTATATCGTAGATCATTCAAAACCCACCAAGAGTTCAATTAACGTGTTTTATTAGTAACTAAAAATAGACAAACAAACTAAAATTATGCGACTGAATTTTTGAACCTATTGAATTTGCTTTAAATGATTGGAAGCTTAAAAGGATTAAGGGTATAACTGAAGCTATATGATAATTTAAAAAAAGATTTTTAAAGAAGATGTACTGTTTTATATAATAGGCTCACGATTATTTAACTAATCGACGTGTGTCGTACATAATGAAACAATGGCTACGATTAATTTTGATGATCTTCCATCATCAGTAAAGCTTCAACACTGAACTTTACTTTTTAATGTTTTTGTGTATATTTTTCCTTTTTATAATTTGTGTATGTTTTTATAAGTATAATATAGTGTTATCATTGGTTTCGTATAATTTATATAAAAATAATAAATCTCCATGTTGAACAATCAATGAGATTAACTATAAGTTAAACCTAATTAACATTAAGGGTCATTAACAATATTTGAAGTTTGCAATCCTTCATTTTTCAATAGGTGTAAAATTATCTTGTTTGAGGTTACAATATCTGTTACTGGATAGTCTGGTATTATGGTCGAATTTTCAAATCATTTATATATTGGCATATCCAGTTATCTTCTAAATCTCGTTTATACATCAAAACATCACAAGTATGAATACTGATGGATCCACATCAAATTCGGTTATTCCTTTGAGACTCGGATATTTATCCAATCTGGTGTTCAACAATCCTCCACTTGCCACGGTACTGTTTAATATACAAAGGACGGATATCCCTAAAATTTAATCAGTAAAATTCACATTTTATGATTACAGCGCATGACGCTACTTTCTTTTTATGCTCTGGATTATCCAGATATGTACGTCTCAAACTACAAGAGTAACTATAAATAACAATCAAGTGACTCAAGCTTTCGAAGATATAAATATGTCCAAAAAAGCATGACCACGTCTCCTCAAACATACTATGGTTAAAAAACTGCAATTTTCTAAAATGAGATGTTTCGGATGATTATGTACCTCCCATGATATGTCAGAAACGAAGAGGGACGCGTTCAGTTTATGAGTTCACAAAAGTTATCACCAAAAAGTACATAAAACGAACTTGCAGAATTAAGAATAGCTTCATCATTTGGATTCTCTACCAAAATACGGATTCCAATCCGTAAATTGCAAACTACAATATCCAAAAAACTTATTAAGCTTATAGATCTTTTACTTAGAGAGCCAAAAACGTTCTTACCTTACATTATAATGCAACGTATGCCAGATGCGGCACTTAGAAATGTAATAAAAAGCTACAATTTAAATTAAATGTGGGGCCTTCTATTTAATTATACTTGCGTAAATTTAAAAATAGAAATGTGTCAATATTAGGATATAAACATAATAATAATATAATGTATATTATGTATATTTAATATTAGTAAAAATAAATTAATTTTAGATACAACACCTTGGTCGAAACAACATTCTCAGATGGGATATTTGTGCAGTTTTTGTGCAGCGTGGCCGTGATTTGCCTGACTGGGTTTCAAATGCTTATAGTAAGTAGAATAAATTTCGAAACTAATTTTTTTGCTCGAAACTAATATATATACTATTTTAGATTGAAATACAAAGCGTACAGTTCTTTTTACTACTAGTGTATTTTTCCTGTATGATGTTCCAAGTTGCAATATATTGCTGGTATGGCCAACTTTTAATGGAAAAGGTAACCTATATAGAAGAACAAGAATGACATGTTTATGTTATAACATATTTAATCGCTAAGTATCATTTTGTACTCACCGTTCAGCAGTCGCCACTTATTTCCGTTAAATAAAATCATTTCACAATCCACAATTCATAACTGGCGCAGTTGATAGACTTTCGAGTACATAATGAGGCTGCTCTATCTTGAAATGATTCAATTAACCGGCATATAATTAATTATCAAGAAAAGAAGACAGGTTCACCTTAGATTGGCAATCGATCCACAGATACTCGAAGCATTCCTTGAAGTAATTAAGAGGAGTTTGGTTTACAGTATTGCATCTGGATCTGTAAGGTATTAAAAGAGCCCACAGACCTCCAACCATAAACTATTCCCCTTAGGAGCTTTGAATTGAGGCAATTATTTTTGAGTATCGTCCCTACGTTCGTCTGTCAGTTTTCGTTCGTTGATCTTTTAATATACATTGTTTTTACCTATATTTCGGTAGTATCCAAACTTTTAGTTTCTACCCAAACTAAATTAGAATAAATTAGTCGTAACAGCTTCAGTCCCCCTTTGGTGACCTAACACCCTAAACTTCCATACTTGAACCATGAATTCACGGACTAGGGATATATTTCAAGCTCTGGAGGTTTCTTAATTCTAATAGTTCATTAAAACAGAACAGTCTTTTGATATCCCCGAAGTTATATTGACTGCGATTATGAGACGGTTTCAAACAAACTTATTTTACTTTAAAACTTATATATCTCATTTCTATTGAAAAAAGTGTTGACTTAGTGAAGCAATCATATCTTAATGTAAAAGAAACTATGCCCTGGCTGCGTTTTGCTCTTTGATACTATTCAAACCTTTGGATTATTTATGAAACCGATCAATTTGACTATGAGCTTTAACAAATACATATTTGCCAAGGGCGATAGTGATATAAAGCGTCTTTATAGTATATTTACTTTAAGCTGTGCTATCTTAAATATTATACCTTCGTTCAATAGTTGAAATAAATAAAAATGACATTGAAATTTGAGTATCTATTGCAGTCGAGCTTTCATGCATTTAATTGATGGATTAGCTGTTTTAGACTTTTAAATGTGATGATAAAAATTCAAATAAGAGAAAATGGCTACAGCCCAAATAGATTGACAATACCATATTGAACCGTTTGAACATTTAAGTTTCATTCTTCGTCAAGCAAAATGAGAATATATTTCGGTGGCATATTGTGACTGGCCATGAAAGTCTTGATTAGTCATCCACATCGATATTCAATTCGATATCCGGAATATTTATCGCCGTAAAAGGCTACTGTGAATATGCTCGGAACAACTACGTGCAACATATTACGTATGCAGTATTATGAGCTGTAGAAACCGAATGAAACTGGTGCTGCAGATGCCTACCGACGGCAGTTCAACCAGTTAACCAATGTAATGTTGCGCTAAATACGTTACTAGCAATAGCGGTACCTACCACTTGGTCAGATCGACAATTTCAAAATGATACCAACTCTAAAAACCAAGATAGAACTTCTCAAGTAGTATACAAAATTATCTGCTGCGACTGTGAAAATATCTATATAGGACAAACAGAAAAATGGACGTACGAATGGAGAAACACCGCAATGCCGTCAATAAAAATGAACAAATATCGTCTATGGCACAATATGCAAGAATTATTTCAAGCAAGCGGAATATCTAATCTGATGCATATACCAAAATGTATCATTCGATAAGCTATTGAGATCTAAAAACATTTCAAGGAACTGAACGCTAGAGACAATACACAAGGCCAACCAACATCTTAGAAACGAGCGCTACAAAGTGGATTAAACCAAGCAGAATGCCAGAAGTCATGCGCGGCAAGACCAGTCGAGATGAGATTCTGCCGAAACGTCATCAAAATATGAAAGGTTCTTAACAAACCACAAACAAACCAAAAGACAGCACATTTACAATTACAGAATACCATTTAGGCAAGTGCAAGTTTTTAAAGTCGATGCCGCATTTGCTCACAACAACGTCACGAGGATTCAAATATCTAATTTGAGCTGTTGAAGAAAAAAAAATCTGCCGCATTACAAAATCAAAAAGACAAACTGGTTGTCATCTCAGTGGATAACAACTAGTGAAAGTCGTGCTATTAGACTAAAAATAAGTAGTTTTACAAAAAAAATAATGGGAATATTAATCTTGAAAATAACAACATATATTTCTTAGCAAGACCAACCGCTCACTAATATGTTATAGGTATCATACGGTGTAGTGGATACCAATGCCAGACCGTCGTAGGTTTGACTCCTGTTCTGGGTCTGAAGTGAAAAGTGTATGATTTGATATGGAATAATCTTATCAGTTGGGAGTTTTATGATACTCCCAAATGACTATTATTGTTAACGTTAATATAGTTATTAAATACATATTGCTGATTGCTGTTTGAATAATAAATGCTCTTAATTATGTTAGTATTTAATAGGTCTAATAATTTTAATATTTATGGGATCGTGAGAAACAAATGTTTATGGTTAGGTTTTACTTTTAATTTAACTATAAGAAAAAGTTGAAAAATAGAAATGTATCTTTCTCAAATACGTGTCCTTAATCTGCAGGAAGATAATATCTGAAATATTTTTTGAATCGGAACCTAATTGGAGTTAAAAAAATTATTTGCAATATATATTAAACACAACATTATATATATAATATCATGAGTAACACTCTTACTTCTATTAACCAAACAAATCACGAGTTGCACTCTAAAGCAGGTTCTTTTTATAGAAAGGCAACAAGACGGTTTTCCTGATCCTACTGATACCATAATAGCTGTTTCGGACCCTCTATAGACAAAATCCGACAAGATCAGACTGCAACCGAAATTCGACCACAATTATCAAATTAATCATATTTCTCTCATAATAGAGTAAAAGGACTAATTTAAAAATGACGTGCTACTAAAATTTGCTTTCACGGTATTTTCAATTCAAGATCAGAATTATATTTGATAACATAACATAATTATAATAATAATCTGTAGATTAAAATATATGCAAACGACCTCAAGAAACACACTAACATTTTTGAAATTGCATTTAATTAAATCTATTTTCCATTAACTTTCAACAAAATATTTATAATTCTAAATTACTACAACAATAAGCATTATAACAAACTATCATAAGTAAGATTATTTTCAGAACTCTAATAACTTCACAGCATCAAATATAAATATACGCGATCTTTCTTTACTTTTATATTATAAATATAAGTATGGAATAATAAATGATGTAAGACATGTTTGTATATTAAAACAGTGAATATATAAATGCAACAATTTTGAAATTGATATTTGATTTTATTAGCATGTATATTAAAAGAATAACGAACACAATTAGATAAATAATTTCTTACAATTTGGATTATAAAGGAAAGTATATTAAACGAATGTCTTTATAATCATTAATTTACCCAATAATTTTCTGAAAATTAGGTCCATAAAGTAAGTACTCAAAGTAATTGATACTGGTGCAAAGGTATAGGTGCAAAGAATAAAATGTCATATAGTTACATGTCTTATTGCATTAATCATTAAATACCTTAATATTTTTTATAAATGCTTTAAAATGTATACAAATATACTGATAATAACTCATAATTTCTTCTATTTGTCGTTTGTGTCCTATCTATGCAAACTATATAGTTAGTTTCAATTTTACTCCTGCTTAGTTTCATTACATGTATGTATTCATATGTTCGTTATCTTTTATACATATTTGTTATCTAAAATATATATTACAAAAGCTATATATACACCTAACCGAAACAATAATTTCTTTACCTAAATTTTAAAATAAAACTGCGCTATTATTTACTTCTTTGTTTCACTCTTCAATCTCGCTCTTGCAGATAGTTCATATTTAGTTTGTCTTCTGTGGCTTTCATTTATTTGCTGCTCTTTACTTTGTCTTATATCTCACATGGCAACTAACAATACACCAACAAATAAGAAATCAGAATTCTGAAACTATTTTATAACTTTTAATATTCTATGGGATATTCATTTTAACTCTGGATGCACAAATTAACATTTTATCACATGCAACATACAGTTAGTATTTTATTAAGAAATGTATTTACTATTGCAAACTAAGATACTAATGAAATCTAATTAAAATTATCAGAAGTTAATACCACTAAAATTAACAAAAAATTCCTAACAACCTTTAGAATTATCTCTAGTATAATCAAATTTTATGTCTCCAGAACCATATCAATTAATAACAATACTTAATCAAGAACAACTTTTCTTTCTCTTTCTTCATTATACAGCAGATTAAATCAAAAGTTTTTTTTTATTATTTAATTAATACATTGTTACTAGTCGTTTCCGTCTAACCTACAATTTATCTTTATGATAACTTAAAACTGTGAAATAATGTTTATACATGTCACTGCTCAATTTTTTAATATATGCACCTCACTACACAACACTACACAAGATGGTTTGATTCATTTGAGTCTGGGTCCTGTTCCGGTGGTATCCAAAAGTTACAATATTTAAATATTCGTATGAGAATGGAGTCTTTCCTCATGCCCCCTTGCAATTCTCTTGATATCTTGACTAACTGTGTGTATCTGAAGGTCTCGATGTAGGTAATCAGTCCTATAGTATTTGGGTGCACTCACAATACCTCTCAGGATTTTGTCCCGAAAAATTTGCATTGTATTAATGTTACTCTTTGCAGAACATCCCCATAATTGAACTCCATATATCCATACAGGTTTCAATATTTGTTTATATAATAGCAATTAATTATGTACTGATAATTGTGATTTTCTTCCAATTAGCCAGTACATTCTCCTATATTTCATTTCCAGTTCTTTTGTTTTCGTCTTTATATGTTCCAACGAAATTTTGCATCGAGATTCATTCCGAGATATTTAGCGTTGTTGTTATATGGAATGATACTGTTATTTAATGTTATTGGCGCTTGTACGTTCTTTTTATAGGTGAACTGCACATGTACAGATTTACTTTAATTAATTCTTATTTTCCAAGCTTGTGTCCAATTATTTATATTGTCACTTGTCTGTTATAATTTTCATGAGACTTCTTCACTATTGTCTCCGACAGCTATAATCGCAGTATCATCAGCAAATATAGCCATCGTAATATTTTCCATTTGTGGTAAATCACAAGTGTAGAATAGATAACACATTGATAGATAATTCCTTGTGGCACACCTGCTTTAGCTTCTTTTATTGTAGATATTGTAAATATTCTGATTTTAATGTATGATTTTAATAGTTCGGTGTGAAAATGCTACCAAAACAGCGGTAGCATTTTCTGTACTTTATTAACAAGGCCTTCATGTCAAACCTTATCGAAAGCTTGTGCTACATCTAAGAATATAGCTGAGTATACACTTTTAGTTTCGTAGGCTTTTTCAATAACATCGATTATTCTGTGGGCCTGCTAATTGTTGAGTGCTTGTTAATAAACCCAAACTGGTGTGTTGGTATTAGGTTTTTTCTCTCTATGGTCGGTTTTATTCTTTTCAACAGGGGATTTTTAAAAACCTTAGATATTATTGGCAGCAGTGGTATAGTTCTATAGGCTTTTATTTCGTTTGGTGACTTCCCAGGTTTTGGGATCATTATAATTTCCGCCATCTTCCAAATGTCCGGGACATGTTTTAATCTAAATCCTGTATTGATCAAATTGGTGAGTTTTATAAATCACTTTCTTGGTGGTTTTTGCAGTAACTCTTCAGTTATTAAATATTGCCTGGTGATTTCCTTGGGTTAATGTCAGATTTAATAACTTAAACCTAACTCTTTCGGCGTGATTAATTCAATCATTGAATTTTCAGCTTCTATGTCCAGCAAATTATGTTCAATATTAGTTTCGTTAGGTTTATTATAGGTTTGAAAGTTTTTTCTAGATATTCAGCAAATGTTTCTGCTTTTTGTTGATTGTCACGTGCCCATTTCCCACATAGGTCTCTTATAGGTGGACTGTGTAGACATGATCGCTTTAGATATTTTGTGGCTTTCCAGAGTGAGTAAGCAGTTTCTTTATCGTCTATTAAATTTCTCAGATAGTCATTTATGGTTTTGTTTTACATTTCCAGTATTTCTCTTATCAGTCTTTGGGTTATATTGTTTAAACAATTTTTATTTTCAGATGTTCTGTTGTCATTTTTTTCGTAATTTACGTTTTTCAGGTGCCATTTCCTTCACATCTTTTGGATAATTAATTCCTTTAGTTGTATTCTTAATTTCTGGAGTATTATTCCAAGCAGCTTGTTGAAGATCTACAACGAATTTTTCTGTTTCAAGATTTAATTGTTCAGTTGTCTTGAGGGGTACAATTCGTTTGTTCAATTCTTCAGCAAATCCTTCTCAGTCTGTTCTCTTGTTTGTTAACGTTGGGTTTCTTTCTGTTCTTATTATATTTTCGCTCAACGTCAAAATCACTGACGTATGCTCTGAACTTAGCTAAAAAATTTCTTTGACTTTTATATAATTGGATGTTATGTTTCCTACTATAAAGAAATCTAACAGGTCTGGGGTTTTCTCTTGATCAGTCGGCCAATAAGTTGGTTTTCCCGTTGACATGTATTTACATTTTAGTTCAGCAGCTGCTTTATGCAGTTCATTGCCTTTATTTGTTGTCATTCTGGATCCCCATCTTGTATTATTTACATTAAAATCACCTCTAGTTATAAATATTTCACCCGGGTTGCTTAGACATTCAAATCATTTTTGTTCTTTTGATTGTATCTTGGAGGACAATAAATTGCGGTCATTGTAACCTTGTATCTGCTTGATTTAATAGTTACTGCTGTTACCTGATTTTCTGCTGTACTGAGCCCGGGTTCTTGATAGTGGGAAATTTTTATTGTACTTCCGCCTCTTGCGGTGTCAGCTGGATGTATGGTATGATAGAAAGTATATCCTCTAAATTTTATAAAGGATTCTTTTGTTAAAGGGGTTTATGATATTAAGCAAATATCTGTTTTTTGTATATGTAGGAACACTTGTAGGGTAGCGTGATGTTGCTGAATTCCATTAGCATTCCAAATTGCTGTTCGGATATCTTTATTTGCCATTTCGGGCTTTTGGGGCCACAAGCCTAATGTTTTTCATTTCTAGTTTTTCACCCCTTTCGGAAAAATATTCGATCATTTTTTCTTGTCTTTCCAGCATTCCTATTAGTTTAAGTAGCAATTCGTTAGTGGTTGCTTCATCTTTCTTGGTCTCTTCGGTTATTTTGACTGATACTTTGGGCATAAGTCATTTCACCATTAACGTTGTTATATTTTAGGTGGTTTCTTTTCGCCCATTGTTTCTTGAAATTTAACTTGAGCTACTCTATTTCTCCTCTCTTACTCTATTTCCTAGTATTTTAGCAACTTCACATCCTCTATAACTTGCCGGATGCGCTTCATTGCATTTTGCACATTTCGGCTTAACTTCTTTGGGTTTTCTACACTCTGTGGTCATATGTTTACCTGATCATTTTACACATCTAGGTTCTCTTCAGCAGAATTTCTGTGTGTGTCCATGTAATTCACATCTTTTGTATTACGATATTAAGTTCGATTTTTTTAGAGGTTCGATTTTTATTTCGACCCCTAAAATTCTTTTAATACCAGAAATGGTTTTGAGTCCGTATCATGTTCAAAGGCTAGCATAAATAGAGGTAATGGCTTCTTGTGGACTAAAATTTCTCCTTTGTTATTCTTGATCTTTTCTTTTTTTTAAATATTTGTGCCATTAAGCATTTAAGCCCATTTTGGTTTAATTCTGCGATAATTTTTTCACATTTAGCTGTTGGTGGAAGCCCTCTTGCCATAACTTTGATGTCTCTGGTTTGTTTGTCTTTATAAGAGTGCCATTGCGATTTCAGCAACTCTAAACAATTTATTATTTTTGTGAATGTTGCACGACATTCGGCGTTCAGTTTTATTTGTCCATTGTTTGGTACCGTTGCTTTGAATACTATATAGTTGGACCTCAGTGTTTCGTATAGCAAGTCAAAGTCGGTATATTACTTACGATAATTGGGGGTCGCCTGGGCATTTTAATTTCTTTATTTTGTTCATTATTTTGTTTTATTTTTATTTGCTGTGGTGGAGATCCTGGAGAATTATTTGCTTTTCTGTTTTTATTTTTAACCGTTATCCAGCCTACTTCTTTCTGCAATTCTTCTTCATCTGTTTCGTATGTAACAATTGGACTGATTGTGTTGGATTGGTGGTTTATCACTGTTTTGTCCTTGTCCTCAGAGCTTTGTTTATTTTGTTGTAGCTGGAGGGCATTTATTTGTTTTTGCATATTGGTTAATGCAATTTCAAGACTCTCCCGCGCCGACTTTTCGTTCATCCACGCATTGTAGAGTGCCTGTTCGTTCTGGGTTCTAATTGTGTTCTCTACATTCAAAACTCCAATATGTGATACGCCTGATGTCGATGTTTCCATTTTATCTGTTTTTTTGTGCAGTGTTCTTCTCCATATTTTTTATATATTGTTGAAATAATAATGTTATTTTTATATTTCAAATTATCCTACGCCACATTTGTGGTCCAGATGTTGAGTTTTCAACCCTTAACGTTTTATGGTATTTTACATTTATTTTCTACGGTACTGACCTTTTTTCCGATTGCACTTTCATTTTTTCACCAGTCTGTATAATATTATTGTTAGAATTTTTTTTAATGCCGCATTTGTGACACAGATGTGGCACTTTTGTTTCCTTTCACTGACCGTCTCTCCGGACACGTCTTTACTCTGTGAAAGTTAAACGTCTCTAAATAAAATGCTGATTTCAAAAATTTAATTATCTTGTAAACAAAGAGGACAAAGTTATACTCGAATTTTGTTAATCTAGGTTGGGATAAAATTTTAGCATATGTTAGGTATTTCTCCCATAAAGCATATGTTAGGTATATACCGTCCCATAAAGCGGGCAAATTAATTTGTATTCTCTGCAAAAAATATAAAATATAACTTTACGTGATCTTACTGTTCTTAGTCGTTTTTATCCAAACTTGCCATAGCTCTTTAATAATTCCAACAATACGGCGCTTAATATACTTTGCGTTCTAATGTCATTTCAAATGTAAGAGCCAAACACATACTTAATTTTAACGGACACTATGCTTTATTTTATTTTATAGTCTGTAAAAAAACATTTAGCCTTAACCAAGTTCGATCCTAGGATGCTATTGTCGGCGAGCTAAACTCTTCAAACAAAAGCACGCACGGCTTTCCTGTGGTTTAGTTAATACATCTTGTGTCACCTATCTCACAACTATTCCTGGCTGCTTAATTTAGATGTCTTTATTTAATTGGAATATATTTATCTGTAACGTATATTACTCAAAAATGTTAGGCCTAAAAATTGTTCCTGGGCATAGCTTTAACAAAGCTTTAACATAGCTTTAATGAAGCAAAATATTTGCTAACCCGATTAATAAATATATAGATCATTATTTTTAATATGTAAATATAGAAATAATATATTATTCTTAGAGTGACGCAGTAACCAGTGCATGCTACGAAATCGATTGGCATCGAGCAAGCACGAAAAATCAAAAAATGTTGATAACGATTATGGAGAGGGTCAAGAAACCAGTTATAATGCGAGCTTTTGGTTTTTTTGAACTAAATTTAGCAACATTAATGAAGGTAAGTATCGTATGTCTTTACAGGATAGTTAAGATACAATTATTGAAAATATAAGAATATTTCTATTCCACTGTAACTAATAATGAGACATTACGATTAAGAGAGGCAAATTGAAGAACCAATTTCCAATTCTAACCTAAAAAGGTTCTGAAAACGAGTTCTTAAATATTCTGAAAGGTTCTGCTAAAGCCGAACGAGATATCGGAAAAATTGTTATTCAAAGTTAGCCGAATTTAAATGTAAATTGAATATAATTACACACAGTGTCTCAAAATTCTGATGTACTTTCAATAAATATCATAATGAATAAATCGAATTTGATCAGACAGTCCCATCTTCTATTAATATACTTAATGGAATAAAATATTCAAAATAGCACTAACAGTACTAGAATAACAATGAAAAATCTAGAAACAGCATCAAGCTTTAATGAGCATACTACTTTCAATGGCCAATTTAACACAACTGAAGTCTGATGAACCTTTCGCTTTGGCTCTTACAGAACGATGTAAAGGATTACCAATGCCCTAATTAATTATACGTGCTGAAGAACCTGCTGAAACTGAAGAATATATACCTCAGCTATAAGTTCAGTCCCTTATAAGTAATTTAGTAACTAATCAGATAATTAATGTCATTAATAATCCTTATAATGTAGTTGCGGTTAAGCACGCTTCCCCAAAATGATCTGTCTAGCAATACTGGTGTAAATATTTATTTAAACACATTAAACTCACCCCAAAAACCCTTTCTAGAAAATCTAGTCTTACCAGCTGAGTAACCTCAAATCCATATCCAAATCAAAGAAAGCGAAACGCCATATGGAAACATCAAAATTGGTGCAGTGTTAATTCTTATCAGAAGATAATTTACGCCAATGCAGACCGATTTTATCATATGACAAATAAGTCAGTTGGGCCTCGTGACTCTGTTAAAGAGACTGAAAATTTAAAACTAGAACATTCCTATAATATTGAGCAGTAAAAGTATATAAATATTATAGTAAAATATGTAAAAGTTAATATTCATGAAAATTCAAAAAACATATATCCATGGTAAATACTGACAAAATTATAAATAAAGATAATATAGTTATTGATCATTATGAAATCAAATTCTTTAAATTTAGAAAAATTAACTAAAAATTATTTAAATACAAAAGAAAATAATCCACCTTATAATTCTAGAGGTAAGACAATGTATAATAGAAAACAAAATACTATTCATACGCTTATACAAGAAACTATTCAAAATAAATACTTTCCAGTAATGTTGATGCCTTTGAATAAAACAAAATAATGGAAAATGATGGAAAAAAGTTCTGGAACTTAACAATGATAATGCAATAGTGATCTCTCCTGCTTTAACTGGTCATTCAAACAGTTCTTGGCCATTGATATCAATTAAGATATTACAGAGAAGCATACATTTATCAATTTCAGCAGCAAATATCCTCAAAATTCATTATTAAAGAATTTCGAAAATACAATTTGGCCCGTTCCATGATTAGCATCTATATTCACTTGGACACAAAATTATTTTCAATAATTACAGCCTGACTCTCGTACAGTGTACAAATGGAGATTTAATTAATCAATTTGTATTTTTTATTTGTCGTTTCAGATTTTGAAATCCTCATACTCATACTTCGCCGTGCTGCAGCATTTGTATACTACCAATAATAAGTGAACCTATAGAAAATGTATTTGTAGTAATGTTATAAGAAAATATGTACACATCACTTAAAATAGCAATTAATACACAGAATGCAATATAATAACGTAGACTTTTTTTCAGTTTATATTTATTTGTTAGGTTATTTTATGCTAGGTCGCTAACCATAAAAAATTAATAACAATGCAATAAAGAGTTCACCGACCTTGAACTTAAATGTCACTAATATACCATATTATAATAGTGCCAAATAGTATATTTAGGTATGATATGAGACATTAAATTGAAATAGAAGAAGCATTTTAGAAAGTAATTAATCAAGCTGAAAATAAAATATATACAACTATACTCACTTCTAGGCAATATATCCAAAGTATCAGTACATAGTAAGATTATAATTTACGGTGAAGTTAAAATGTAACAAAAGGTGATAGTTTTGTTAGGATCAAAAAGTATTTATCATATACTAACTGACCCGGCAGATTTGGTACTGTCTCAATCGATAAATAAAAGACCTAATAATCCGTAACTAATAAAAAAAATGGTCAGTATGAACGAATTTTTATTATTATTTTCGATTAATTAGACATGATGCTTCATACTTAAAAAACAGAGTTTTCCTGAAATACTGACTATTTATAAGGTTTCAAATAGATATTTACAGACACACACAGTTATGATACAGTTTAATAATCAATTTAAAGCTTTCTGATAAACTCTATTTTTTATTTTGTTTTGTGGTGCGTAAATAAACAAAGATGACGGTTTTCCGAATGCGAGCGAATACGCGACGTATAATTATCCATACACGAAACAGGGAAATTCCAAGTTGATTCCGCAAACTTCCAACGACTGACCTTGAGATTTATTTATGGTCATCTCAAAAATCAGATGTACTGGAAACGTTTAAAATCGAATGGTAAATCCGTTGGAATTATCGGTATACAAGGGATCAAGATATCCTCTCCTTCGTATTTTCCCTTTATGATTGTTGCTTAAATTATGTTATTCATCATCTTTTTCACAGCCAGTCTTGTTCCATTGCACAGTCGAGATTGATTAATGTTACGCAGCATGATAACAACTGATTCTACTTTTAACCGCAAATTGTGAGGTGTAATCCAAGCAATTCCAGTGAATTTAAAAACTCCGTGGGATAGTTGACTACGTCGTCCTGGTTCATAACGGTGTCGATTGATTCGAAGGAAACCAACTGTCCCGGAAGAAAATTCTGAATGGTCACATGGAGATCCTCGACAATCTCGAATCCTCGACTTTTTTCCTCCTGACGATTTTCTAAATAGACTACAGTGGGGTGTCTTTCATGGATCGCTAATGAAAAGATATGCCAAATTGCTTCGTTGCTACTTACATGGCGACCCATCTGGTACTGGCCATATCGCTACCTTTTTTATAACATATTTACATATATACTTTATCGCCTTCAGAGAGTTACAATATTCCACATTGATGTGAGTCTCAACAGCTTTGGATAATATTGGCGAGTATGGCACGATATAACGATTATCTAAATTAACATTTTGTTTTCTTACCTTCACAACTACCGATCGCCTATTTTCCACAACTGATCGCCAACGATACAATGGATCATTTCCTGTTATGGTTTCAGCAATCAGGTCTCTTGAGTATCGCTTAGAATACTTGGCGTCAACTATACAGGGTGAATTGTAGTTGAAAACTCCGCAAAGTCCATGTATCATGTGTTTGGTAACTACTGCCTGCAATTTTGGATCAACTGTGAGAAAGTGGGCATCGTCCTGTATAATATATGTAGCGCCAAATGGTTATTTCCAAATTTTTCTTAAAGAAGTTTTTCTTAAAAAACTTGGAATCATTTAAAATCCGAGAAACTAGAGAGCGTAAAGGATCTGGTGGTGAGACCAATTGTAGCAATTTTACTTTGCCTCCAGAACAACATAATCCAGTAGATTCACCACTGTACTTTAAGGCCTTGCAATATTTACAAATTATTGTCATTTCCCCAACTGTTGCCGATTTGTTGCCACAATAATCTATTGGTGCATTATACCGCAATGCAGCTCTTCTAGGATCACAGGAGCACTGTGTCTGGGGAATCACTCAATTTCATTATGTCGTGCTCGCTGTTGTTGTGTTTGATGTGCACGAACTCGTTGATTTCTAAACATATCTACTTCATTGTCACTCTCTAAAGAACGCAATTCTGACATAGCCATACGACTATTTTCTTGATCTGTCTCTCTCTGGTCATCAATGAGGTTAGCTCTTCGCACATTCGAATCACTCCTACAACCTAAGTCAGGTCGTCTTCTCCTCGGCATCGTAAATTGTATTTAATCAAAGTGAGAAAAGTTCTCGCGCACTTAGCAGTAAAGTGTCACACAATTATCACAAAAAATCAACCAAGAAAAGAACGCATAATTTGAAATGTCACTATCACAATGTATCATCAAAGTTAAGACAGTTCTCGCGCACGTAAATTGTCGGATTCGATCCTCGACATCAAAGAGAAAACGAAATTGTTGTTTTTATTTAATTTCGAGCATTTTCATATTTATTCACCATTTAAACTTTTCCTGGAATTTCACAAATAATTCCAGACCAAAATTATCGCAATCCTGGGTCTTTCCAGACCAATATTTGGAGTGTCAATAACTGTTTCTGCACACCGGTCTGGTCACCTACCGGAAATGCCGCGCAGACGCTGGATAGCTGTCGAACGAGGCCTGCGCGACTACTCGCATCCTCGACCAGTGCTGGGGTTCTAAATCCCAGCAAACCTTTCTATATTTTCAATTTTTACATAGAATATAATTGAACAGAGCTGTGGAACAGCACAAGACAGCTCAAGACGGGACCTTGGGGTTGCCACACCCGTACTATGGTTGCAGAACATAGAGAACAGCCTACATTCTGCAAACCCAACTCCTTGGGGAAGACTGGAGCGCCGGGTCACTCCCTGAACCCAAGCACGAAGTATAGGTCCCATTAGGGTGTCACGGATGGGAAAAAATTCGAAACGTGGATTTTACTAAATTAATAATTCAAATTTTCAATCGATTACTTTTATGACCATAAACTGGCTCAAATGTTCTGCGACTATTGATGGTTTCGATTATCAGTAGTTCCCAATACTAGTATACGAGTTAATATCGTTTTATGATCCTGCGTGACAGTTTACTACTCACGTTTATTATTTATCAAGTAAAACGACGGGACACAATAAAGATCACAAGATCATGCCAATTATGCCAATAACTAGCATAGGTAAAACCCAATACCTTCTGGTATAGTATGTAAATTGACCGCTCAGCAATCGGTAGAATTAGTGCCGAAGACGGTGTTCCGAAGCCCTCTTTAAACAGTAGATCACTCATAATTAGCGTTATTAACTGTCGAGTGAAAACGACTATCGCCTATTTAATTTATTTTTATTAATCTCTTAGAACGTCAACAATCTGCCCGTGGGCGATAAGTATTATCGTTTTATTACCGTTATACAATATAATCATCCTAACATGTAGAAGATCACTTCACTATGTGATCTGCTGTAATATTTATAATCTAAAGCTTGTTCTAGATACTATTGTAACTTATTTTAAAGTCTATATTAACTTATTCTAATGACTATTCTAACTTATTCTAGAAATTATTAAATTTCACTCTACGTGTCTATTAATCAGTTGGTATGGTAGCTTGCGTTTGAGCCTACGCAATTCACTGACATCGCGCACATTTAACTGTTTGGCAAGTTCATTGGGATGCACTAATAGTCTTTCAGAGTACTTCGCACTAGCACTTCAAATCAGACTCGTTATGGGTTCTATGTGGATATCGCGTTGAATCAGTTTGTGGGACACGTAATATGGGGCATCGACGATGACTCGCAACACTTCATTCCGGAACCTCTGGAAGATATCTATGTTAGATTTACTAGTAATACCCCACAGTTCAATAACATAGGCCCAGATTGGCCTAAGTATTGATTAATACAGAAATAACTTGTCACCTAATGACAATTTAGATTTACGCCCTATCAGCCAATACATTTGGTTTAGTTTAAGCCCAAGCTGTTTGCGTTTTATCACTATATCTTTTTTCCAAGTCAGATGTCGATCAAAATGCATTCCCAGATATTTAGCTTTGTCTGCTTGCGGAAGATCATGATTATTCAATTTTACTGAAGGACATGTTCTTCTGCAAATGGTGACTGTCATATGGTAGATTTTGTCTCATTTGCTTTGATGTGCCACGTTCTAAACCACAATTCGTCTTTGTTAAGATGAAGTTGTATGTGGCTGATGTTGGATTCTCGTGTGGTGATAAAACCGCTGTTTCGTCAGCATATGTTGCAACACTAGTATTTCTTGAGGTTAGTAGGTCAGTTGTCTACATAAGATATAATAATGGGCCGAGAACACTGCCCTGCGGAACACCCGAATATATGGGCTGTAGATCAGTATATTCGTCACCCTGTTTGACAATAAAATGTCTGTCTGTGAGGTATGATTTTAGCAGTTGAAAGTGCGTATGGGGCAAAAGCGTTTTCAATATAATACGCACTCCAGTGTGGCACATTTCGAAGGCCTGATATAAATCGAGAAATGCAGCGGAGCAATTTTTTTTAGTGTAAGTTTTTGTTAATTTCGATGATTAATCTATGTATTTGCTCTAATGTTCCATGTTTATTCATGTTTATTACGAAGCCAAATTGATGGTCTGGAATAATACTGCGATTAATTTTAATCTCCTCTGCGATTAATTTTAATCTTTTAATGTATAGTTTTTCGAAAAGTTTTGAGATGACAGGTAACAGGCTTATAGGCGAATAGGACGATAAGAGGAGACGTCTTCTGATTTTTTTCCCAGGTTTAAGAATCATAATGATTTGAGCCACTCTCCAAATTCTAGTAAAATAATTAAGTCTTAGCATGGCATTAAATATGAATGTTATTAATTTTATGCATTTTCCTGAGAGCTATTTCAAGATTCTTCCAGTAATTAGGTCAAAACCGGGAGCTTTTTATCATTAATTTCTTTAAGTATTGTTTGTTTTACTTCCTTAACATTAAATTTCTTATGTATCAGATTCATTTAAAGCAGAGTGTTCAGAAAGTCAATTATGTTATTTTCTTCTTTTGCGGATATTTCAGATGGGTACGGATTAAATACGGTTTTTAAGTGTTTAGATTATGTTGTTGAGGTTTTTTAATATTTTTTGTTACATTCGACAGAGAATATTCCGTTGTATCAGTTGGCGTTAAGTTTTCTAAATATTTTGAATTCCTTGATATTGTTCCTTATTTATTAGCTCTTTCAGCTCTCTTGTGGCCTTGTTGAATTTTGTCTTGTTTTCTTCTATTCTGATTTGTTTTCAGGTTTTTCACAGTTTTCTCTTTTCAGCAATTTTTTGTTTAATTGTAGATGAAATATAATTATAATTAAACTTTTGATATGTCGCTCTATTAGTAGTCTCTATTATTAGTTTTTGTTATATTTTATGCTGATATTTATGTATCACTTTCTGTTTTGAGAGGTAAATTTAGTGATAACAGTCTAATTTTTCTGTAAATTATGGCCAGTTGGTTTTAGTGTTATGTACAGAAGATGATTTTGTTTTGTTGAGAATATTTAAATTCACTTTTATAATAATATGATATACTGGTGAGTGATCAGATGATAGATCGAAGCATAATACATCTTTGCACATTTTGGTATTAATATTTTTTGTAACACAAAAGTCTATGGTATCGGGAATTTTATTCTCACGGCCAATATGATGGCTCACCAGTGAAATATGCTGTAAATTATGTGCCTTCATTGCTTTGATCATTTCTCTACCTATTGGTGTTATTAGTCTAGAACCCCACATAACATGTTTTGCATTGTAGTCTCCTCCGGCAATGAATCTATTACCCAGCGTGTTAAAGATACCGTGGTATTGTTCTGCCTTTTTGTTGTATTTGGGTCGACAGTATATAGCACTAATTGTGACTATGCCTATTTAGTGACTAACTATTTTTTACAGACGACAGTAAAAGGACTACACAAAGTGTTGATCGGCCAGAACTGCACTTGCGCATGTAGCCTGACAGAATTCATAGCTACGCATACTTTTCTATATACGCCTTATTGTTTACAATACTTGTGGTTAGATGTCATTTTTAGATTAATTTTATATTTACATTTTGTTAAGGTGATATAATTATTGATTATTTAATAAAGAAAATTAGCGTCACATAATGTGAAAATAAGTTCATAAGGTATGAATCATTAGTAAAATATTATCATTTTATTACATTAATTTTGTAGGTTTATATGGCGCAAAGGGTATAATTTCATGTTAAATAATAGGAAACAGAACTTATTTAAAGTTTATAATAAAGGCATAAATGAAAAATGGTCATATTTCTATACGTTTTTGTTTATTTGTTATTATACTCATATCTTTTTGATTTTACAGATAATTCAAAAGACGAAAAAGCTAAATGTTTAAATGAAGTGCCATGAATCTTGTAATGTACTTATTATTCTAACCACTTTCTCTTAAGTACATGTTATATTTACACTATCCTAAAAATTTATGACACTTCATATAAATATTATACTTTTTTCATCTATTGAATTATCTGTAAAATCAGGAAGATATGAGCATAATAACAAATAAAAAATCACGTATAAAAATATGGCCATTTTTTATTCTTACCTTTATTATAATCTTCAAATAGGTGCTGTTTTCTATTATTTAACATTAAAGTATACCCTTTGTTCTACAGCAATCTACAAAATTAGTGTGAATTATGAAAATATTTTACTAATAATTCATAACTTATACACTTATTTTCACATTAACTGCAGCTAATTTTCTTTGTGAAATAATAAATAATTATATTATCTTAACAAAATGTAAATATAAAATTAACCTAAAATGACTTCTAACCACAACTCTCGTAAACAACAAGGCGTATATATAGAAAAGGATAAACATATTCAGATCATCAAGGATATTATCTTCAACGCCATTAGCACACAGTTTATAGAAGAACTACTATAGATGCGCCACGGTTATCATTATACCCCCGACAACACCAAACGGCCAGCAGTTATTGATTTCTTCATTTCTCCAAATGCGAATGGATCTTGCGACTTACAAGTATCGATTCCGATCACAGGCTATCCTCCTCATGATCGGCAACTTTGTTCTGAATTTCATCACTTCCAACCCCATGAAGACTTCAGATTGGAAACTGTTTCAATCCAAACTACAATGAACAGAAACAATCCCAAATACAAATTCTTTAAATAGCTTGACTGGCGCATACCGCATAATCCCAAACGATCAATTCGGTTTTCGAACCAAATATTCAAGCCTTTATCAAGCTGCCCGCGTCGCAGCAACCATCTACCAGGCTCTTTTAAAAAGTCGCAAAGCTGGAGCCATCTTTCTAGATGTCTCTAAAGCTTTCGATCAGGTATGGCACAATGGTCTAGTATTTAAAACGAACCAGCTAGGTCTACCGAATGACCTAATCTCCCTGATTGATTCATACTTGGACGATAAATGCGTTCAAGTAAAGATCGATGACGCAGTCACCTCTCGAAAACAGATCTCCGCAGGAGACCCGCAAGGTGCACCACTAACTCCAGCCCTGTTGAACCTTTATTTGGCTGATTTCCACACTGATTTCCAACATTTACACACACCATTTTATACAGATGATACAGCTTTCTTCACCACCTGTTACACTCCCGACGCCATCCGCGACAGACTCCAGGTCCAACTCAACCAAGCGATTGCGTGATACAAACTCTGGCGACTGTAGATTAACCCGAGCAAAATTCAGGCTATTCTGTTCCATCGTAAGAAGGAGTTCCGGCCTATCGCCTACAAATCGAAAAAGTTCCTATCCCCTGGCTCCAGAAGGTATCGTACCTCGGTCTCCAGTTCGACCTCGGGTTCCAATATCCAACCCAAATCCAGCAAAAACAATGGCATGTACAGCGTACCTCTCCTCTACAGAAAAAGCGAACCAAATATTTAGTGGTCATTACTGCATTCTTCTTTACTTCTTTTAAATGTAAAAAATTACAGCGATTATCTCCTTTTCTCTCTCAAAGAAAGTTCGAGTAGGAATACGTACGTGAAAAAAAAATTGTAAAACAAACCTATTACTTTTATTATACTAATTCGTACTTTTCAAATATTAAAATACGATAATACGATGTTTGGGATTATAACTCTATTCTTTTTTCATATTGCCATTTGCCAATTTAAAATTATTTTAAATGAACGTTCCGTTAAATTCGTCCTTTCCTCTCTCAAAATTAGAAATAGAAACGCAAACGGAACTTTCATTTGACTAAATAGTAATTACTATTTTAAGTCGCTAGTATTTTCATTACTGACTGTTTATATTTTTATATTCTACTTTATAAATATTCTAGTGGATAAAAGGGATTTCGTTAAATATACTTAAGAAATTCAAAGGATATGCTGAAAAGACGTTAATATTTATGCAAAATTAGAAATAATATTAAAAATAAATATTATTAGTTTACGCATACAGATAATATATTATTTTCGGAGTGACGTAGTAACCAGTGCAGGTTACTAAATCGATTGGCATCGAGAAAATGCGAAAAATAGAAAAACGTATGGAGTTGCTAACGATTATGGAGAAAGTCGAGAAAGCAGTTATAATACGGGCGCTTGAATAAATTTAGTAATATTATTGAAAACATGCATACAATTATAGGATAGACAAGGTACAATTGTAGCGCTAAATTTTAACTCGGAGCGTAAGATAGAAATTATAAATTAAATAAAACAAATTTTATTATTTTAAACTAAGTAAATTTAATAGAAACAGATATCAAAATAACTGATAAAACATTTACTGTAAAAGCGAGTTTAATTTGTTTACATTTCTTCAACATATGTTTCCCTAAAACACAGACAAAGACATGTACCATTCAAGTAAATCATAAAGCGTTCCGTTTTGGGCCTGTTTAAAAAAAGGCGTGAACGATAAACAAACTAGGCGGGATTGCCACTTCTTTTAATTGTACAATTGCGAATACAGAAATAATGGCCATAAATGGCGACATTGTTGATATTTTTTCGAGGGCCGTATTTGCCATATGTAATATCTTAACACATCCTACAGATGCTAAAACTTAATAACAGTTGATTTTTAAAGACGCGACTGTCAGGGTCACTACGTTCTTCGTAATCAGTTTATTACACTGTGCTTTGTACTGCCCAATCCGTGTTTCATTCAATAATGAGTTTGTTCACAGAATATTCCAGTTTTCTCTTTTTAATTATCATTTACTATTAATTTAATCTCCATCTATTATTTTTGACTTATTATTTTATATTTATTACTGTTCACTTATAAGATTATATTTATTATATTCACTGTTACTTTGGATAGACTATATATTAACCATCACCTATTCCTGTATGCTTTAAGCATTGCTCAAACTCAAACATTTGCATCACCCTCCAACATTTGTCATTAGGTGGTGTTTTTTATTTTTTTAGCTTAATATTACTTTCGTATAATTCTTCAATTAGGTTACATAATTATTTGTTACTTAATAAAGAAAATTAGTAGCAAATAAATATTTCGTGTATAATACGTGTGTAAAGAATACATTATTAATAAAATGCTATAAATTAATCGTCCTAATTTTGCAGATTGCAATGAAAGAAAGGGATGTTTATGTCAAATAGTTCGAAAATAGAACTTATTTGAAAACTACAGCAAAGGTAAGAATGAAAAATGGTCATATTTGTATACGTTTGTACTAATTCATTTCCGAAATTACAAATATTTAAAAGGATTAATAGAACACCTACCGTTTTAGAATAATATAAATGTAACATGTACTTAATAGAAAATGTGTGAAATAGATATTGTTTTAAATACGATTAATTAATAATAATAAAACCTTTAACTTAAAAACTTATTTATTTTTTTATATTCTCGTTTAATAGGTTAATACAGTTAAGCATTTGTTTAAGAACTATATATATACAGAATTGAAAACACACAAGTTAAAACTACACTTAGTGATGATAAAACGGTGTAGGCTGTTGATGGTGTTGTGGCTGGATTAATTGTAGTGGTTATTGTCCGGCTTGTAGTGATTGTTGTCGGGCTTTTAGTGGTTGTTGTCGGGTTTGTAGTGACTGTTGTCGGGCCTGTAGCAGTTGTTGTCCGGCTTGTAGTGGTTGTTGTCCGGCTTGTAGTGGTTGTTGTCGGGCTTGTAGTGGTTGTTGTCGATCTTGTAGTGGTTGTTGTCGGGCTTTTAGTGGTTGTTGTCGGGCTTGTAGTGGTTGTTGTCGGGCTTGTAGTGGTTGTTGTCGGGCTTGTAGTGGTTGTTGTCGGGCTTGTAGTGGTTGTTGTCGGGCTTGTAGTGGTTGTTGTCGTGCTTGTAGTGGTTGTTGTCGGGCTTGTAGTGGTTGTTGTCGTGGTTGTAGAGTTTATTTCGTCGGCAAAACGATTTGGAATAGAAATTTCATTCTTATGGTAATTACATGAAATGATACTAGGATCGTTGGTACTATAATATTCGCATGTTTCGTTTTCTGCGGTCACGCATTTTACAATAGCCCTATGATCATCACCTATAAGAACATAAACGGTTTTTATTGTCAGTGTTTTCACTGTCATCACTTCTAATACATACCTATTTTGTAGGTAATTGAGAGACATCCATTTTCACAATGGCAATATTCGGCACGTCCTGATGCATCTGAAAATAAGATAAAATTATATTGTCTGTCGAAAATAAAAGGGCGGTTTGGAGCACATATCAGGTCAATAAATTGATTTAAAAGCATTTACGAAGATGATGTTACAACATCTATGAAATCGTATCTGATGCATTTGTAACTCAACTTTATATTGAAGCGTCACTGGCACACCTCACTTCAGTATGTGTCAATTCGTCAAAGTGTGAACAATATTTTTTCAGTGCTTTGAAAATTATTGAATTTGTACCCAGTAAATAGCATTTGTAAAAAGTCTATTATTTTACTTCAATTATAAATTGGAAGCATCACGTTAGACAAAAAGCAAAACACATAGAACCAAAATAAAACAACTATACTGGTTAGTCGGAAGATACTCCCAACTTGATCTAAAATCAAAGGGGTTGATTTATAATACAATTATTAAGCCAATTTGGACCTATGGGGTGCAAATATGAGGTTGCACTAAAAATTCAAATCCACTAGTCATAAAATGCTGTCAAAACAAGGTTCTTCTATTGATGACCAATGCCTATCGCTATGTAACCAACGAAGAACTGCACGATGACCTGGAAATCAAATGGGTTTGCGAAGTTATCCAAGATTTCGCTTTGAAACACTAAAGAAGATTACTAAATCATATATACGTGGAAGCAATACAACTGCTGGACAGCGCGCAGGATGTCAGGAGATTGAAGGGAACAAAACCATACGAACATATATAAAGTGTATACATTTAGTGTAAACTATAGCTATAAGTTAATAATTAATAAATAATTATAATTTTATAATTGAGGAATACATACTGGCGTATTTTCTCGCACTCGTCTTGCTTGTTAATTAATCCAAGTACATAGAAAAAGTAGTAATAAATTAATTGTAAATTTAGATTGTATTAAACGTATCTAATAAAGATGTTATTAAAAAAATACTTCAATTTGAAGAAAAAGCTGGTTGAAAGTTACCGAATGATGTGTGAAGCTTATTGGAACCGTCGTTGTAATGTAATGTTTCGACGTTGTAAATGTAGTTAGTAGACACCGAAGACATGGAGCGAAAATAAATTTAAAGACGAGGATTTGAAGGCACCAATCGATAAAACCATCAGTGACAATTTTAACGACTACAATTAATGTGCCTGATCGGAACATTACGCGAAAAAATGCCGTATTGAGAGCAAAGGTACAAAAATGTTAATCTTCAGCCAGCCAATGCTTGAACATATATTGTAAATCCGGTGAAAACATTAAACTGCTACCTCACCCGCCGTATTCTCCAGACCTCTTACCATCTGACTACTGCTTACCCGGAGGTATAAGTCTTGACCTGCCTGAGCAGCGCATTACTTTTTATGAAGATAACTAAAATTGTGTTCTTTTGTAGATACTTAGCCTTAGAGATTTAGAGATTTTAGCCGGAAATAAGAGGTAAGCTGTCATAGATTATCTGGAAATTTAGTTATAAACTTTTTATTTCACTTCAGGTTATAAACGAATTTTTCACGAAAGATAACCTCTAAATTGATATTTCTATTGTAACTTTTTCAATCAATGACTAAATACATAAATTAATTACAAAACAATTTACAAAAAAAATCATTCTCCATCAAGTTAACACATTTAATAAAATAACCATTGCTACGCTAGTATCGGTGACTTAAACTACTAATTGTTTCCACTTCCCACGCCCTCATTTAATTTTCAACAGAGAAAAAAGTAAGAAGTAAGTTGTAAGCTGTCATAGATAATTTGAAAATTTAATTAAAAATTTTTCGTTTTACTTCAGGGTGTAAAAGAATTTTTCACCAAAAATAACCTCTATATTGAGATATATATTGTAACTTTTTAAATTAATGGATAAATGCAAATATTAATTATACAACAATTTAGCGAAAAACATGTCATTCTCCGTCAGGTTAACACAGTTTAAAAAATCCTTGTAATATCTGTGAATTAAACTACTAATTCTTTCAACTTCCCACGCCTTCAAATAATTTTCAACAGAGGAAGAGGTAAGCTGTCATAGATAATTTGGAAATTTGATTACAAACTTTTCATTTCACTTCTACATATTTAAAATTCTTAAAGTAGCTTACCGTTAAAGACTAAGGTAGTTTTCCAACAAATTATACTTAGTTATATATAGTTTTCGAGGCAATAATTAATACCATATGACAGACAGGTCTTAAATTTACAAATAAGCTTAGATAAAGATACTAAAACCCATTAAATCTATTATTTATAACTATGCAAAATACAGAGATTATTTAAGTTATACATAATTAATATAAGCTAATATTTAGCAAAAAAAACCTCATTTAAATGACATAGTTATACTGTAACATTGTAATAATAAACTTTATTTTACTTACAGCCATTAATTAAAATTAATAAAGACACAATCAGCAATTTAATCAGCATTGTTATTATATTCTAGAATTTAAACTGAGAATGGCAAATTAAACTAACTGCTTATTGATCGCAGTGGACACACTTCTTAAAAATTAAATTGCTTAATGATCTATTTATAAGTTTTTATTCCAGATACGATAAATCTGGTTCAGATAAAAAGATAAATACTGAGTAATGCTCGATATAACTAAGTAAGTGTTATAAACATATATATAAGTACACTTTGTCGTTGATATTATCTTAAAAAATATTTGCAATAAACTTACAAAATATTTCCGAGCTATTAACAAAGGAGATGATAATAGATGTAACACATGGCCTGAAAAGTTCCGGGCGTAACAAATAAACGCCTTTTTGAATGAATCCATGTTTCATCCCTTGCCACATATCGACTGAATATCAGTTTGTTATAATTAAACATTGCCAAACACTGCTCAGAATCATTAACACGTGTTGCTTTTGATCAACAGTGAGCAAAGGAGAACCCACTTTGAACAGAGCTTTCTCAAAATCAAATGCGCGTGCAATATAAAGCCAATACTTTCTTCTTATATCTTTACGATGTTAGCTAACAACTTCCCTTTTCGATCGTTGAAAACAATTTTTTTATGATTTCTGGTATTACCGCCTCATTTGGACGTCCACTGCGTTCATGATCGGTGTCTCTACTACCACGTTTGAAGTCCAACATTTTATTGTTGTTTCCGAAGGAGCGGTGTCCTTATAACACTTTTCAAGCCATTGCTTCGCTTGAATGGTATTTTCTCATCAAGAAACAGTGTAAAATTAAAACACGAAATTGTTTTTAATCTATTGTTTTGAAAATAACAAAATCAGTGTCACTCAACACAATAACTCACAAACTTATGAGTAGAATATAATGAAATTTTATTTTGAAGGTTAGTACTAACTACAAAAACGGTGAATGTAGGCCTGTAGTGGTTGCTGTCTGGCCTGTAGGTGGTTGTTATCTGGCTTGTGGTGATTGTTATCGGGCTTGTAGTGGTTGTTGTCGTTGTATTGTTGTCGTCTTTGAGACCACCGGCAAAAAGATTTAGAATAGAAAGTTCATTAAAATGATAATTACATGAAATAATATTAGATATTTTAAAAGCTTTATTTTGAAGGTTAATAAGGACTGCAAAAACGGTGAATCCAATAAAACTAGCGCAATATGTGTGTTAAGGTCGGGACTTTTCAGTTCATGAATACCATGGTCCCATAATCCACGAAGATATTTTTACAATTGGAGTTAATTCAATGCTTTTAGCAGGTTCTAACAGTACAAAATAAATTTTCTAAGACGTAATTTATCAGGTCAAATAAGATTAGTTATTAATTAGGATGTGTGTACTATTAAAAAATGGGTATGTATGTTTTTTTTTTCGTTATGTTTCTCACCATATCATATCTCAATTGCTATAACTGAATAATAAATTATCTGATCATGTGTTTCAATTTTATTAATCACAATAGAGCAATAATTTTATTTCACAGATTTATTTAATTAATAATACAATTATTACGAGAATGAGTATGCCTTATCGATGATCAAATAACAGGATTACGAATATCAAAATGATTTGTTATACTTTGATCGGCGTAATTATCAAAGAATTCTAAAACTATTAACTGACAATAAAATTATACAACTGCCTAAAAAGAGTATCGTACAGAAAAACATATAAAATATCATAAAATGACGAAAATGCAATTCTGAACTGTTCCCTATACTTCAATTTATAGTAATGGATTGAATAATATAATAGTATACTATGAGAAGAAAGCAGAATCGCCTCTTTCAGTGATTGAAGGCGACACGACTAGTCAAGAATTACTCATAAATCACATACATAAAAGAGGCTGATATAAATCTACTTTTTGGCATATTCCTAGTACTAAATTATTTGCAGATATGATATATTGAAGAGAAACAACAAGTGTTACTCAGCATTCACACTTTTGCGCTTTTTAAAAATTATGAGATAAATAACGATAAGTTATTGCATTTAAACATAATTCATTTCCTTTGAATATAAAGTAATACAATTCTTGCTAACAATTAATTTAGTTTTTTGTTTTTATAATATAGTTTTCGTTTTACCAATCTTGGATCTTCTGCTTCATCTACCGACCGATCAGAAACCATCCCAGGAGACTTCCGACCCTACCCAGCCTGATTACTTGAGTAACTGATATGAGTACAATTGCAGTAACACATATATAGTACATGCATGCCCTGAGGGATTCGAACACCCGATTATTGATGCATTATGAAGACCGTCTTGTCGCTTTAACCACTGCGTTTGTAACCGTAGTTAACAATTTCAATTTAACTAAAATCAACTAGAACGTCACTTTTCAGTATACAACTCATTTTCTCGTCCAATATATGGATACTGATATTTTATAGATATAGTGAGAGATAGTGATTTTGATAGTAATGATTTTTGGAAGACGTATGACGAAGACGACAATGTAAGCTACTTTTTTAACTGTGTGAGTAAGTATGTTATCTTGAAGGAAAATTATTTTCTTATTCTGTAATCTGGCCTTCATCTGTAATTTCTTTACGAATTTTTGCATTATTTGCCCAAAAACTTTGTTTACCAGTTTGGAAATAATAGACGGACAAACAAACAAAATCCACTTTGCATCTTGAATTTACGTTACCGTAACACAGGAACGCCTCACAAATGAAGATAAAGGTTTCATCACATCATTCCTCAGCCAAGTTTTCAGTCAGAATCATGATAATAGGACACAATCGCATATGTTGTTGTGGCTTTTTTATTACTTCTTATAATAGATATACTTAGACCATCTTAATTTACAAATGAATTGATTATTATTGCTCTCTAGCACTTGAGTGATACACAAGGAAGACAAGTGTGTGATAAACACATCTAAATTTCTCAAATTAAAATGAAATTAAACTACTTAAACTAAAATAAAGAGTACTTATACGGCGTACAAGTTCATGTTATTAGGTTTCTTCAATCTGATTTTCTGTACGTCCAATAACCGTATTGGGTCAAATTGTTCGAAATCTTGGGCAACTTCATGAGTCATTAAGACAAAGTTTATTCGAAGTCATCCTTTCATTGGTTAGCATTACTAATTAATCAAAGAAAAACGAACTTTCTCCAATCCCATATTTGCATCTCATAAGACCAAATAGATTTTAGAGTTCCCTAATAAACTAATCTGTTTCATTTTAGGACAAGTTGGGTGTATTTTTTGACTGACCTGTAAAGTTATTTGATTTTGAGTCTGACCTGCTCTGCTTCCTATGATGTTTCTAATTTGACTCGTCACCGAGTTGCTTCACTAATTCTTCCCGAAGAATGGGGAATCCGTCATGTGATATAATAGGACACCTGGACAAATTTCCAGTTTATAAGCTATATATTCCAGTTTCTAGCCGATTTGTGGATTTTGTTGATTACTGTCTTTTACTATAATGACTATGTCGTCGGCAAATATTCCAAATACCGTTTCCTGTTATTTGGAATATTCAGTGTAGAGCAAACATGGAAGTGGTTTCAAGATGATAACCTGCAGAGCGCCAACCGAAATAAAAGTCATAAACATGATTTTCTCATCTCGTTAATTAGGTTCAACGTTTAAACTAGTGTTGGGAACTATCGACTGAAATTGATTATCGACTGTCAAGTAATTGACTACTTTTTACAATCGACTGTTTCAGTCGCTCTTTTTGGTTCGACTGAATTTTGTTACTGTTTACTATCGACTGTTTCAGTCATATACTTTTAGTTACTATTTTTGGTTCTACTTGTTTTATTCGACTGATTCGACGCCCTAGCTGCGACCTTGACAAAAATGTACCCAATTTATAGTTACATAAATTTATATGTAATATATGTAGTTTTATGATTTTTTGTTAGTTTGCTTGTAAATAACAAAATATTGTATATTGTATTATAACATTTTTGTATTGCATTTTTTGAGATTGTTAATATAATAGGGTAAAAAATTTAAATTAGGAACGATAAACAGCAAAATATTTTAACAGTTTTTATGGCGATAATAGGTTATATTTCGATTACCCTCTCGATTTTTATTAAAAATGTTTCCGTTCAATAATACATAAAGCATTTCTATCTCTTTATTTAGATAATTTTTAATTATGTCACGGATTAGTTTTTTTTTCTAGTAGTATATAGTTTTCTATAGTATTTTGGTTATGTACATCTTTAATTTTTAGGTTTTGTTTAAGTTCTATTGTATTGTCTATATTTATTATAGTATATTATCTAAAAATAGCAATTAACACATAAAATACAATAAAACATTAGTGGGGTATTATTCCATTCCATTTTACAGATCCACAGAACATTAAAATATAAAAGTAATTCAATTACTTCGTTTAAAATTAAATTATAAATTGCGTGTTTGTATTATCATAATAGTATTCGCTTCAAGCAATTATCTCCGTGCTTTTCTCTCTCACAATTTGTACAGGAAAGGATTTGTACATATTCGTCTGACATCACGAATTGAAAAAAACTGTCGAGCCGTGTATTTGACTGAAAATAGTAATTACTGAAATAATAATTCTAGAAAACGAAACGCCATTTACAGTTTTGAATAATTAGATTTTCAACTATTAAAAGTGCAACGAAAAGCAATAATTTTTATCACGGCTTATTTAATGCAATAAGAATATCAAGAATAAATACAAATAATTGCTAGTACTTTTATTTTTATAACTCTTTTATTGGATTTTTAATTTCATAGGTACTAAGGCAAACAAAACAAGCTAATGAGGAACTGGAAGGCTCGATAAAAATAACATTTTTGTATTTAGTAAGAAATTCGGTTTGAAAAAATTGATACAATATATATTAACCAAAATATTTTTCATCATTGAACGGTGAGCTTTATGCCAGTCAAGCCATGCATCATCGATCTGAACAAGTGGTAGAACTTAATTGCAATAGTGTGCCATTGCAACATGTATCGCAATGTGCGGTCATGCAAGGATATTATTTTGCGTCTCTTACTTGCTATTAGTCGTCTTTTCGAAATAATACGTCATTTAATTAGTCAAGTGATGTTGGTAGACTTCTGTAGTAATGTTTCATTCTATTCTATCAACGCATGCGCAGTAGATGTTTATCGCCATCAGTATCCTGCACTCCACATTTCGATAAGTGGACGTTTACTAGTATTATATTTAATCAACATTTTCAACAACTAAAGCTTCATTTAACGTCATTGATATGTGAAGTGTGTGAGTCTTTTTTTTTACAATTGGTGTTAGTTCAATATTTTCAGCTGGTTTTTTATAACACAAAATAAATTATCTAGGACATATGTCATCAGAACAAACAGGTTTAGTTATTAATTGGGATGTATGTACTCTAATACCGAAAACGTAAAATGCTCAAAAAGATTTATATTATATATTCAATTCTTTTCGATATGTTTGTCACCATCTCTTCTCTCGATTGCTATAATTCAATAATAAATTATCTGATTATAATTGATGTGTTCATAAAACAGTAGAACAATAATTTTTATTATACAGATTTATTTAATTAAAAATGTAATTGTTACGAGTATGAGTGTGGCACATCGATGATCGACAGGATTACGAAAATTAATATGATATATAGATCATTATATTTTTATCGATGTAATTATCAAGATAATATAGAAGTATTAACTGAAAATAAAATTTTCCAATTGCCAGTAAAGCGTGTCGTACAGAAATATATATAAAATATCAAAAAATTATGTAAAATTCATCATTTTAAATTTCAAATATAAAATGATGATTTTTTCATTAATTTGGCAAACTAATTTGAATTTTGAATTGACGATTTTTATTTTCTGCTTTATAGTAATGAAATTAATAATAATACAGTAGCAAACTTTGAAAACGAAGCAGAATCGCCTCTTTCAATGACTGCAAACGACACGACTCCCCAGTCTATCACAGTAAAACACATTTTTTTGGCAAAATTGTTTTTTTTTATTGAACATAATTCCCTTCAAGGGTGATTATGTGACCCTCCAACTTTTCGATACCATTTTTGTAGTACGATTTGTTCTTTGCTTCAAAATAGGTCTCAGTTTCGGTGATCACCTTTCATTTAACGAAAATGTCTTCCCAGCGAGCATTCTTTTGAGATCTGAGAACAGGAAATAGTCGCTGGGAACAGGTCTAGACAATACGATGTCTGAGGAAGCAATTCGAAACCCAATTCATGAATTATTGCTATAGTTTTCACTGAATTGTGACACGGTGCATTGTCTTAGTGAAACAGCACTTTCTTTTTCTTCAAATGCGACCATTTTTCTGCGATTTCGTCCTTCGAACTATCCAATAACGCTATGTAATAGTCGCTGTTGATTATCCTTCCTTTTCCAAGATTATCAATGAAAATTTTTCTATGAACATCCCAAAATACCGACGCCATAACCTTGCCAACCAACTTTTGCGTTTCCGCACGCTTTGGAGCGGGTGCATCTTGTGCAGTCCACTCCGATGACTGTCGACTAGACTTCAGACTGAAACGGAGAAAAGCCATGTTTCATGCATTGTCACATATCAATGTAAAAACTCCAGTTTATTAGGCTTGATCATCTTCAAACACTGCTCCAAATCATCAGCTCGTCGTTGTTTTTGATCAAAAATGAGCTCGTATGGCACTTACTTTGCACAGAGCCTACTCACACCCATATATTCGTGAATTATATGATGTACACGTTTACGTTCAGTTGATATCTTTAGCGTCTGCTATTTCGTTCAATTTCAATTTGCGGTCATTCAAAATCATTTTGTGGATTTTTTAAACGTTTTTATCAGTAACAACCTCTTTAGGGCATCCACTGCTTTCACCGTCTTCGTTGCTCATTTTACCACGTCTAAACTTAGCATACCAATCTTTGATGGTTGATTTTCCTGGGGCAGTGTCCGAAAACTCGGCATCAAGCCAAGTTTTTGCTTCAACTGTATTTTTTCCCTTCAAAAAGCAATATTGTATCAACATGCGAAATTCCTTTTTATTCCTTTTTTTACGATAACAAATGTTGCTTCACTCAAAATGCTATTACACAACTAATGATCCGACGGCTGTAAAATTTATACACGCATTTTTTGAGGGTTATGGCTAACTAAAAAACTTTTTTGTATATTCTAGTAAGTCTATATTATTTACAGATATAATAAATTGAGGGGAAACAAAATTTCAATTTTTACTCTTTGCTTATAATAGCTTATGCACTCTACTACTAACCAGTGTAGATTATGAATTGGCACTTGACTGCTGCTGGCTACATAACAACTAAAATAACGCTCTTTTTATTTTTTTACTATCTATATTTTTTAAAACACCAATTGTTACTTAGTATTCACACTTTTGTGCTATTTAGACATGATGAGATAAAGAATGATAAAAGATTCTATTTAAATTTAGTTAATTTCCTTCGAATATAAAGAAATACAATTCGTAGCAATAATTAATTTAGATTTTTATTGTTTATAATTTAGATTCCGTTTTACCAGTCAGGGTTTGTCTGGACCTTCCATTTCATCTACCGGCCGGCCAAAAACCATCCGGGAGACATCCGGCCCTACCCAGCATGATTACTAGCGTGACTGATATGATTACAATTACAGTCACAAACATAAAGTGATTTTGAAGCAGTAGGAGGACACTCCTGTGACTTTAACGTCGATTTCACTAAAATTTAAACTTTAATTTCGATTTAATTAAAATGAACTCACGCTTCATTAAACGTAACATCTATTAGTGAGTTTCCTTTTTTAATAAGAAATAATTAAAGTTACTTTGGTTAGTAGCTAGGTTTCTTCGTAACAAAAAAGAAGTCGTAAAGGACATATGTCATCAGAATAAACACGATTATTTCTTAATCAAAATAAAAGTATTCTGATGCAAATAATGCAAAATATTCAACACTTTGTATATACAAATATTTAATATTTTTCTTCACTATATTTCTCAGCATCTTATCTCGATTACTATAGTTAAACGATAAATTATCTATAAACGTGTTTCTATTATATAGTTCACAATAGAATAACATTTTTATACAGCTTTATCTAATTAATAATTTAATCATTACAAGTGAGACATATCAATGATCGATTGATAAATGCCAAAATAATCACGAATTATATTAGTGTAGGATGTTGTTTGTTTGTTCTATTCGACCGATTTTTAATGTTCTGGCTCTATCGTCCTTGCTCCGCGACCTTGACAAAAATGTAATCAATTTATATTTACATAGATTTACATGTAATATATGTAGTTTTATGATTGTTTTGGTAGTTTGCTTGTAAATAACCATATATTGTATATTAATATTATGGCATTTTGGTACGATTATACGTACAATATTATAGATAATATTTCGATTACCCTCTCGGTTATTGTCAAAAATCATTTTATCCAGATCATTTTTAATCATGTCATGGATTAGCTTTTTTTTGATTATGTAAATGTCTAATTTTTATATAGTATTTATGGTTATTATACATCTTTAGTGTTTAGGTTTTGTTTAAGTTCTATTATATTGACTATATTTATAATAGTATATTATTTAAAAATAGCAATTAACACATTAAAATACAATAAAACATTTGTCGGGTATTATTACATTCCATATAAAAATTCCATTCCTTTTTACAGATCCACGGAATATTCAAATATAAAAGTAATTCTACTTCGTTTAAAATTAAATTATAAATTGCATGTTATGTATAATTATTTTAATGTATTCAGTAATTAATTTTTTCCTTCTCATTTTTCAAGTTAGTTCATGAAAGAATTTATACATCTCCGTATCGCTTATATTACCGTTGGAAAATATGAACACATATAAAATTAACTGCCCCAAGCAATTATCTCCGACCTTCCCTCTCTCACAATTTATACAAGAAAAGATTCGTACATATTCGTCTGACATCACGAATTTAAAAAAAAAACAGTCGAACCTAGCATTTGACTGAAAATAGTAATTACTATTTTCAGTCGCCAATTTGTTGACTATCGACTGTTTGGACTGTTTTGCGACTATCGACTGTTTCGACTGTTTTCAGTCGATAGTTCCCGATGCTAATCGATAGTATAAATCATATATTTCGTGTATTATATATGTATATTATATTATGGTAATAAAAATCATAATTTGTATATAATTATGCAGGCTTAAAAAACATTACAATTTATTGCAGTAATGTAAATTAATCGTTGGTCGTTTATTAGTTGTTTAATATAGTAGAGGAAAACAAAGATTACTTATGGTATAAAATTTAAGCGAGATATCTAGCCGTATTTCAGTCCAAAAGTTAAAAGACTTTATCTCGCCAATTAAAGTTAATCAACAGATCAGAGATTACTAACGTTTTTAACGTTTGGTAAATAGGTTTTTCTTATCAATTGTCTGTCTTTTTAATTTTCACTAATAGCCTAATCTAAAACTTTATAAATATGCGTAATTGTAATTACTATATGAGACCAAAAACATTTCACGGCATTGTACAAAAGTACATTAAAATAAATGTTTATGAAAAAAATTGGCTCATTCTCTATGGATGGTTTCACTATTGAGTCCCTTTAAGCAGAGTAATATATAATTATATAATAATCTAACATTTTACTTCAGACCTATTATGATGTAAACTTAAAAATTGTTAGAAGCGCTGACATATTAAAACCAGACTAGATCTCAAATCAAAGATGAACAACTAACAATAATGTAATTCATTCTAAAACAAAAAAAAAATATTAATTTTAGAACGGCTTATATTTAGCGAAGTTTACATTGGCAACCAATAGTTTAAATTCGGATAGTCAACAATTTGGACAGACACAAATTTAGATACATAAAATTTATAACAAATAAATATGATATAACAAACGATGAAATGATTTTAATATATTTTTAAACTGTGTAAGTCCTAATATATTATAACAATTACTAAATATTGTAAAATAAATACCTTGACATATTTAGGTTAAAATATTTTAATCAGTTAAATAGTTATGGATGAATACATTCTTAATCCTTAATTATGATATAATTAAATCAAAATAATACATAAAAGTTTTTATTGGCATTATAAGAACCTAAATTAATAATTTATTTAATTGAAAAATTATTTTATATGCAACTTTAATATTCTCATCCCAAACAAATGTGCTCTAAAGTTAATTTACTAATTGTAGTAACAGTTTTATACTTATTAATGTATTCACCATGTCATAAAGTCTTTTATATTCAAAACTTTCAAGTATGGAAATTACTATTATAAGCTGACAATCTGGATGACAACTATGTTAATAATTCTATTTTATATACCACTTAAATTAAATGATCACTATAAATAAGATATAATAATATATAATCACATTAAAATAAAGTTCAAAATCATACAAAATTCAACCTAATGCGTTTTATGAATATTTATCAATCAATTATCTCCTATTTTCGCGAATGTTACCGCGTATATCGGAGGTCATCTTGTAAGGTGTCTATATATGCTTTTGGTTCGCCCCGTTACGGTCAACTCTCGAACCTAAATCTGTATATATATGTTAAACTTTTAACAAAGTGAACTCGTGTAAAAACGTGTTGGTTTTATATTGCATGAACATTTGACTATGAGAACGCTCTGTTCAAACTGGGTGCCGTGTTTGCGTACTGTTGATTAAAAATAAAAACGTGTTGATGATATTAACAGTATTTAGCCATGTTTAAACTTAACAAACCCGGTTTTTTTCGCTGATGTGATAATGGACATATATATATATATATATATATATATATATATATATATATATATATATATATATATATATATATATATAGATTTTATTTATACATTACAGCTCTGAACAATCACATCCTCTTCTATTTTAGAAATTAGTTAACTCTCTAATTAATTTATATATTTGGTGTATATTTATGTTCATGGGCTGGGCTCGAACAACACTTGAGATAGGAAAAGTTCAGACGCCAAATGCCAGACGGTATTAAAGTATTCCTCGTAATTGTACGTAACGTAACGTTTCGTTTCATCCTCTTGAAATATCTCCAATTGTGAAAAATAAGCAGATATAAATCGAGAAGTGTATTGATTTTGGAAAGCCATGAGTGAACCTCGGGGTATTTATGGGCGTACCCAGGCAAGAAAATCATCATTGGATAGGTCCTTTCTGCCCTAGAAATAATTGCTAATCTGGTTGCAAGAAGAAAAGTTAAGCTCGCCTACTTTCTCAGTACAAGATACCCAATGGAGAGCAATGGGGTATAAAATGTGATATATTCAACACAAAGTCGGTAACCTTCAGGATCTTCAAACAAATCATACATTCTTAATCAAAACAGAACATTAAATACTTGATCAAGGTATTGCACAGTTGGTGTCACTTTAATAGTGCGAAGGTTATCGTCACTAATCCTTCTACTAAAGAAGTTTTAGCACATGGTCTGAAAAGTCCAGAGCGTAACTAAGAAACGCGTTTTTTGCTTAAAATTGGCTTTAATCATCAAGATTATCTCCACCAAGAGCCACACAATTATTCCACCGCAGCTCAATACCACTTTTGTAGAACAAATCAACTTTTTCCTCAAAAGGGGCAGCAGTTTCAGCTATAGCCTCTTCACCTACAGTGAGCATTTTTTTGAGCTCTGCGAACAGTCAGTAGTCGCTGGGAGCCAAATCTACAATACGACGGATGTGGGAGCAATTCGAGGTTCAATTCATGTAGTTTTGCCATTGTTTTGACTGACTTGTGACATGATGCTGAAGCTGACCGATGAATTTCGACCGACGTATTTTCCTTGTCAAGACACTGGATGAATATTACACCACGCACATCTCAAAATTCCGAAGCCACAACTTTTCCAGATGTTGTGCTTTCGAGTACTTTGAACGAGGTTCACCATTCTGGAGTGAAGTGATGGATCCATGTTTCATCCATTATCACATCAGCGAAAAAATTCGGGTTTGTTAAGTTTAAACGTGGCTAAACACTGTTAATATCATCAACACGTCTTTGTGTTTGATCAACAGTAAGCAAACAGTTTGAACAGAGCGTTCTCATAGTCAAATGCTCATGCAATATAAAACCAACACGTTTTTTGATAACTTTACGATGTTAGCTAACTCATGCCACTTATATCAGCCAAACCGATTTTGTAGATTTTTTTGGAGCTTTGACCTCATTTGGACGTCCACTGCGTCCTGCATTATCGGTATCTTTACGACCACGTTTAAAGTAAGCAAACCAACGTATTATTGTTGTTTCTGATGAAGCGGGGTCCTTATAACACTTTCCAAGCCATTGCTTCGCTCCAAAGGTATTTTATCCTACCAAGAATCAAGTAAACTTAAAACACGAAATTGTTTTTGATCCATTGTTCTGAAGATAACAAAAGTAGTTTTACAATTACTCACAAACTTATTAGCAGAATGTCATGAATTTTTTTCTTTTGAAGGCTAATACTAACTGAAAAAACGGTGAATAAAATAATACTATCGGCATCTACGCGGCCCGGAACTTTTCAGCCCATGTGTTAATGTAACAGTCTTTTTAACTTTTTTCTCTTATAATCGGGAAAAAACATGTGCAACATTCCCATACCTCACTTTATGGAAATAGTATAAATATTACAGTAGCAAACTTTAAAGATGAAGCCGAATTACCTCTCTCTATGATTGCTGATAACTATTCAATCACTAAAAAAAATCTTTAATATATACCCCCATTTTGAGATGATTTTAACTCTATACTGTTTACAAATAGGATAAATTGAAGGGAAACAAGATTTCAGTTTTTACAGTTTGCTTTTAATAGTAATTAAGGGAAAGAAAAGTAGGGGGGGGGGGGGGCATTCATAGCACTGCTGGCTACATAACAACTAAACGCTGTTTCTTATTGTGCTATTTATATCTCGGTGAAACATAAGTGTCGTTCAGTTTGCACAAGTTTACGCTATACACAAAAATAACAGTAACGACGTAAATCAGTTACAATATTTATTCAACTGAAAAATAAATAGTTCATAACGACAATCATTTTTTACTTAGAAGAAATACTTAGACCATCGATTAGATATATCGAAATAAAAATAAAAGTGTAATCATAATCGACCTGGTGATGCCATAAAATTTTAATAAAATATATAGTAATATATAAAACATGTTGAGTATATTCTAAAGTTTAATGAGAAAATCGGGATTTTTTAATTCCATATAATCTCTCTTAATTTTAAGTTACCAACTAGAGGTTTATCTGAACTAGACCTACAATTTAGCGTGGGCTCCGAATCACGGTCCTCGGCATTAAGCCTACCGAGTGGCGAATGACCAACTTAGAAATCATCCCAAAAGTCATCCGGTCTTACGCAGCCTGGTTACTGGCGTAACTGGGATCATTTTCCTTGTCGGATTTTGCACTCTTGTCTAGGACAATCACAAATATTAATAAATCACAAACATAAATTTACAATCATGCCCCAGCAAGATTCAAACTGGCGACTAACTCAACAGTAGGTGGGCCGTCCTGTCGCCTTTACCACTGCGCCACCAAGCCGGTTTTAATATAATTGTTCCAATATATTGTTTGTATTCTATATTATATTATATAGTATATTATAATCTATTATGTTGTTATTGAAATAGCTTCAACTACTATTGCTCATTTGCTCAATGAAAATAATTTTATAATGTTTTAAAATGTTAAATCAACGACAACTCTCACTTTTTCATATCAATCGCCTATAAATTGAGCAAGCGATATTGTCAATGGTCTAAACTAAATTAAAGATGATGTGATAAACTTTTAAGTATAGTTCATTTTTTAACCGACTTCGAAAAAGGAGGAGGTTCTATTTTCGGCTGTATATATATATATTTTAATGTATGTTGGTCAATTTCTCCGTCAATTGTGGACCGATTTTCAAAATTATTCGAAAATTATATTCGAAATTTATTCGAAAGAGTGCACTTTCGAGGTGGTCTCATTTGAAGCAAATCATGGATCTGGAAAACGCTCAATTTTCAAAGGTACGTACAAAATTTTCACATATTTTTATCTGAGCTGATGTGACGAAAATTCCAAAGTCGTTCAGTGCAAAAGCCATTCAGTTTGCTTTTTAAGCACTAATTATAGCACATAAGATCTCGTAGAAATATTGCAAATAACTTATGGCGCAATATTTAAAGCGTTTAGCTGCCAAACGGAAGTAACGTGTTTGATTCACGTGATTGGTAGCGAAGCCTGAGGCCTAAAGCGCACCTTATTTTCAATGATTGTTTATTCCTATTTTTCCTCGTAGGGCTACAACTTTGCATGGCCTACCCATTGTAATATTAAATAAAATAACTGCGTAATTTATTGAGTATATATCTAACACTGAAAAGAGAAAAATGAAACATTTTTACCAAAAAAATTGAAAGGACTTCAGAAAATAAATAAGGAACTCACTAAATTTAAATAATAATCACACTTAGATTTTTAACACAAAAAAAATCGTTCTAAATAATATGTATGGTCAATTCAAAATAGCAGTGATACGGGAAACATCGCAATGTTGACGCAGCTACTCTGAGTTTTAGTACATTTAAGCTCTGACATATAACAAAATTTTAATATAAGTAAAATAATGAACAAATATTCTATTAAATATAATTTATTTTAACATTGTAGTACATTAAATGGATTTATTATGGAAGAACTGGTGACAATTAATTTTACAGCCACAATAATTTATAGGTTAGAGTTGTTTTGTTATATATATAGAGCATATTTATGTTTTACGCTTAGTTTTTGTTTCTTTCGATGCAATGTACCTTTGTAAAGTCATTATGATATTACTACATTTCTCTTTAGTTTGTCTTGTTACTATCTCTATACATCTCTCTGATAAAACTGCATTTAATCACTACATCCTACTTAATGCGTTTGCCATATCTGCAAAACAGTTAGTGTTATTTCTCTACTCATACATGTTAACCAAACGTTCATGTATATTTTGAACAATAACACACATGCTCATAAAGCTTTCACACTCTATAATACAATTCCCTACAGTTGAAGTATATTAATTGTATAGTGACCTTTACTGGGTTCCTATTTCATCACCCTGTCTTGGTAATGGTCAGCATTGAATCCTAAATCAACATTCACAAAGTTTTACTCAATCATAATATAATTAATTATCATATAATTATTTATGTCACAGTCACTTACAGAAATACTAGTCAAGTTAATAACCAAGCTATTTATTTCTAATCTATTAAAAACTTGCTCAAGATTCTACCATTTGTCAATTTCTTCTTCAATGTGTGTGATCGAGCTCATACAAACCGAAGGTGTTATTTTTGACAATTCCTCTTTTCATCAATCCAGACAGTTCTGGTTTGAATATCCTTACTCGACCTGAATATCTATTAATTAATGCTTAATTTTTTGCAATACCCCATATGAACTCAATTGGATTAAAAATTTAGTGAAAGAGGGGGAGACATAATACTCTATGGCCATAACATTCAGTAATCTAATCTACTATGTATCTTTTATCAGGTTTAATTCTAAAAATGTAAATTACATAAAATACAATTAAATATTTCATTTATATTTACCGAGTAATAATTTTAAAAAGTTCATTAAAGTCAAGAGTCTATTAAAAATATCATTATATTTTACAAAAAAAAAAAATTTTCCCATATATCTATATATAGATTTTTTTTTTAAATATCGAATACGATAAATCAATATTTTTTTAAATAGCGATATATCGAAATATTAATAATTTTCTCGGTGACCAACACCCTTAATAGTACATAACTCTTATGAAAATAACATATTTAGTAATAATAAGTAATAATTAAGTAATAGCCTGTAAAGTATACAATATTAGGGTTATAGTAGCATATAATTAAATTAAAGTACATATACACCATAACATATGTATATACACCATAACATATGTAGAATAAATAAAAAGTATTTATGTACAAAGATTATCAAACAATGACGAATAAACTAAGTTATATGTTTAAGTGTAGGGCAGCAGATTTTTGCCAGTCTAGGGTCGTATATAGAGTTTTTCGCAACGTCAAGGTTTTGCCTAATGTCAAAGTAGTGCATTAACAATTCTAACAATAAGCACTCTGTTAATAAATTATTGACAGATGAGAACGATTCTTAACATTTTTCGATGCACTGAAATTTGCCGTGTGCCAAAGTCGTTTCTAATTATCCACTTGGCGCATGGTGTCAGTACTGCGCTCTTATAAGATAATAAGCAGAAAAAGAACTATAGGCCATGTTGTTTACGAGAGTTATGGTTAAAAGTCATTTTTAGGGTAATTTTATATTTAAATTTTGTTAACGTTATCTATTATTTCATAGAGAAATTTAGCGGCAGATAATAAGTGTATAAGGTATGAATTATTAGTAAAATGTTATCATTTTATAACACTATTTTTGTAGAATTATATGGAGCACAGGGTATATTTTTATATCAAATAATAGGAAACAGAACTTATTTGAAGATTATAGTAGAGGTAAGAATGAAAAATTTTTATATTTATATACGATTTTTTGTTATTCTACTTATATCTTTCTGATTTTACAGATAATTCAAAAGATAAAGAAGCTAAATATTTAAGTGAAGTATCATGAATTTTGAGGATAGTGTAAATATAACATGTACTTAATAGGAAGTGGTTACAATAAATTGTTAAGATAGTATTTGAAGCTTTGTGATTTATGACCTCCTTCGGTTTATATAACACCTTGGAGAAGATAAATTATTATAGTATAAGATAACCATCAATATAATAAATAATAAAATAATCATATAATAAATTTTATTGCAATAAATGAAATAAAATAAATCAAGAAAATATAATGTAAATAATACAGAATTAGACATTCACATTAAAATTATAATATAAAATATTAAAATAAAAAATAGATTTAGACAAAATAGAATACATTTTTATTAAAGGAAGAACTATACATAAAAAGATAGCATGTTGTTCGTTTGTATACTTGCTTATATTTACTTTACCTGCTTCATGGGCATTTTTTTAAATTTTGTCGTGGCCTAATCCAGCTTTTCTAAATATTGATTGGTAGTAAGCCTGCTTGACTTTTTTTTTCTTTTTTTTTTGTTCTGGTCTAAAACCAGGCGGTGGAATGCATGACGCATACCTGGTCGCGGAGACTTGCCCTGAAGTGACAAATTGGACCGGGTTGTGTGGGACTGCCTCTGGTCTTACCAATACAATAAACCGAAACCGCCTCACAGTTGCCCCTGTGGATCGCTACTGCTACTGCATTAATTTTGGGGATATGGCACCCGCTGATCGGGCAGCCGTTATTGGGCACGAGGACCTGGCGATTCTATTGATTCGCGAACTTGAGTTAACACACGACTGGATACTGTCGTATCGCGGTAAAAGTTATGATTGCAGCGACGGATGAAGTTGTTTCAGTCTGAAAAAGGGGGGTGGGTTACCGGTGACGCGGTGCTAACATCCAACATGTCGATCAGCTCGCGAACAAGCGCGTTTTCAGAAGAATTTGAGCTGAGTTGTTGTTTGTGGAATGATTGAGATAGGAAGTGCTTGATTTCTGCAGTGTCAATTTCCCTATAAATTTGATTATTTCTGACAAACTATGGAGAGTTTAAGACTCTTCTGAGGAGCTTATTTTAAAAAACTCGAAGGCGTTTGACCTGGTTGGGTGTAACAAACTTGAAGTAGACATTAGATCCGTAGAGGAGTACGGGCCGAATTAACATCTTGTAAAATAAGCATTTGATGGAGATGGGAAGTCTGCTACAAGGGCAGATCAGAGAAGATAGCAGGTTTGGTATACCCGAACATTTTTGGATTGTTTTTGGATTTGGGAATGCCAACCGAACCACCGGTCGAAGTTGAGACCCTAAGTACGTGACGTTATCCAGCCATGGAATTATTGCGGTGTGGATCTTAAGTTGCGAGACGCACAGCGCGTAATGCTTCTTATGGAAAATGATGGCCTGGGTTTTCAGAGAGTTGATTTGCAAACTCCAGAATTTGAACCACTTGACCGATGTAAACCTTGCTTCTGTAAACGTTCATGAATTGTAACTTCTAACCTAGCGGCAGTGAAGAAAGCAATGTCGTCAGCGCAAAACGAGACGTCAATGTGCTCTTTTCTCGGCAGATCTGAAATAAAGAGCTTAAATAACGCTGGGGCCAGCGGGGAACCTTGAGGTACGCCAGCATCTATTTGTTGACTTAGATAGATCTCTCCGATAGATAGGACTTGATGAGAGCGTTTAGGTCTTCCGGGAGGCCTAACCTCAAGCATTTTGCGATCAAACCATCGTGCTAGACCTTGTCGAAGGCTTTGGTTAGGTCCAGAACGACTGCTCCAAGCTTTTTACGTTGGTCAAGCGCGTGATGGATGTGTCTGGCCAGACCGGTAGCCTGATGGACGGATGAGTGGTGAGCGCGAAAGCCGAATTGTTCATCAGGAATGATATTGTTGTCCTTTGTGAAAGAGTTGAGAGGGTAGAGTATTGCCCTCTCGACAAGCTTCGAAATGGCACTGAGAAAGCTGGTGGATCTACAGTCAGATGGAGATGATTTCGCTCCTTTTTTGCGACTAACCGCTATAGGCCAAGACGCCGGGAAATGTTGCAGCCTCATGATGGAGTTAATGATGTTTGCAAGTTCCGCGAGCTGCTTATGCGAAAGGTTTTCCAACAGGGTAATCGATATTCCGTCGAAACCTGAAGATTTTTTGGTTTGAAGTTTCGTTTCGATAGCCGGTCACAGTCTATAGAGACTTTGGAGACACGAAATTGTTGAAAAGAAAGGCTGGGGTTACTGATCTTTTGGTTGAGTTGGATTCGTTGATGACAGTGTCGTTGTCTTTAGCTTTAGTGTTCTCTGAGGGTGGGAGGTACTTCATCTGAGCTTAGTAAGTATCTGCGAGGAGCTCGACTTTTTCTTCGTCAAACAAACTAAAGGTAACACAGTTAACAATCTTCATAACATTACATTCTACTTTCGATGTCCGAAATTAACAGGTCCCCGGCTTTCCATAGTAAAACACATTTTTTTTGGCAAAATTAGTTTTTTTATTCAACATAATTCCCTTCAAGGGTAATCCACTGATTATAGGGATCCTCCAACTTTCGATAACATTTTTGTAATACGATTTGTCCTTTGCTTCAAAATAGGCCCCATTTTCGGCGATCACCTCTTCATTTCACGAAAATTTCTTCCCAGCAAACATTCTTTTGAAATCTGAGAACAGGAAATAGTCGCTGGGGGCCAGATCTGGATAATACGATGGATGATGAAGCAATTCCAAGCCCATTTTATGGATCTTTGCCATCGTTTTCACTGACTTGTGTCACGATGCAATGGCTTGGTGAAGCAATTATTTTCTCTTGAAATGCGGCCATTTTTCAGCGATTTCGATCTTCAAACGGTCCAATAACGCTATGTAATAGTCCCTGTTGATGGTCCTTCCTTTTTCCAAAATTTCTGAATCCCAAAATACAGAGGTCATAACCTTTACAGCCAATTGTTGCGTTTTCCCACGCTTTGGAGCGGGTTCATCGTGTGCAGCACACTCGTATGACTGTCGATTGGGCTTCGGAGTGAAATGATGGAGCCATGTTTCATCCATTGTCACATATCGACCCAAAAAATTGGGTTTATTACGCTTAATCATCTTCAAACACTGCTCCGAATCATCAACTCGTCTTTCATTTTGGCCAAAAGTGAGTTCGCACGTTCGTTCGCCCTTTGCACAGAACTTTCTCATACACAAATATTCGTAAATGATATGATGTACACGTTCACTTAATATCTTTAGAGTGTCTGCTATTTCATTCAATTTCAATATACGGTCATTTAAAATTATTTTGTGGATTTTTTTAATGTTTTCGTCAGTAACAACCTCTTTTGGGCGTCCACTGCGTTGAGCGTCTTGGGTGCTCAATTCACCACGTCTAAAGTTTGCATACCATTCCTTGATGGTTGATTTTCCTGGGGCAGTGCCCGGAACCTCGGCATCAAGCCAAGTTTTTGCCTCAACTGTATGTTTCCCTTCAAAAAGCAATATTTTATCAACACGCGAAATTCCTTTTTATCCATTTTCTTCACAATAACAAAAGTTACTTAACTCAAAATGCTATAATTCACAAACTAATGATCCGATAGATGTCAAATTTATACACGCATCTTTTGAGGGTTGCGGCTAACTAAAAAACATATGGATTTAATTCTAGTATCGCCATCTGTGTGTCACACCGAGAACTTTGACCTGTTAGACATCTAGCATTAGACAGCAGGCTAATTGGTTTGGTATGATTATTTAAATGTTTCGAAAAGATCATTCGATACTGCTTAGCAATAACTTCTGCTATTAACTTATTAGGGTCATGGATGATCTTAATCCTAAACTTACTCTATATGGTAGTTTCTGGCTGAACCGCTCCCTTGTTTCGTGAGTTTTCAAGTACTTCAACAGTATCGCAGTTTAGAAGGTATCCACGTGTAACGACGCCTCGTATACTATTTAGGATCTGTGAGCCTCTATAATGACTTCGGCATATTTCCTCAAATATTTCTTGTTTTCTACTTTAAGTCTAATCTAACCTATAAATGAATCTAACGAATCAGGTCTATAAATAGTGGTAAAAATTTTACAACAAATGTTCTGCGTAGTAAATAGTATCGGGTACATTCATCTTAGTTTTCAGTATGTATCATTTCGTCGAAGTGCGAACGAAACATTTATTCAGTGCTTTGTCAATACTTAAATTTAAGAAGAAGACGAGGAAAACATTACTTCAACAAAACATTAGTTCAAGAACATGGCATGGGTCATGTGAAAATGCTGTTTCAACAGCAAAATTGAAAAAGTTTTCTGCATCATAGTATTACTAGTAGCAAAATTAGGGTACATTACGATAATCCAAAAGGATAATATCGTGGAAACCACTTGGTCTCTAAGATTTCTACCAATAGCTTTATTCTAGTCAGTTATCAGAGATGCTACTTAGAAACCGGATAAGTCACTAACATTTTGGTAAACCACCATAACTGTTTGACATTATACATTATAAAACAGATCATGGGCAATCTCATGACTGGGACCTCAAAGTTGCCGTGCCGTTGTCATGATAATGTAGGCTGGAGTTCAAAAGGACGCCAAGGTGCTTTATTTATATACTAACTACACTAACTAGACTATATTGGTCAAGATAATTCTGTTACATATATATTAATTATAAATTAATTTACTACTTTTTATTACTTGGATTAATTCAAGCAAGATGAGTGCAAGGTAAGTGCATTAATATGTATTTCTCAATTATAAAATTATAAAAACTTAAGCTATAATTTACACTAAAAGGATACACTATATAAAAGTTCGTATGGCTTAGTTCGCTTCAATTTTCTGATATCATGCGCTTTGCCAGTAGTTGTATTGCTGTATCTATTCAGACATCTCACCAACGCTTTAGGAATTGATAATTTACGAACTACAGCGTATCACCCACAAAGCAATGAAATAGTTGAAGATTCGAAGACTCTATCGGATACTAAAGAACGTACTAGTACCCACAAATAATATAAAATGGAGAGAAAGCCTAGGCAGTGGCAGAGCAAATGTATGGCACTACATTGAAGTTACCGGGAGAGATGATCCGGGCAACAGAGAGTAAAATTGACGAAGCAGAGATCGTAAGGAAACTGAAGTCAACCATGAGACAATTAAAACCAGTAGAAGCGACCAACCTTGCTAAAGAGAAGCCCTATGTCAATACAGACCTTCAGGAAGCACCATTTGTTTTCGTGAGAAGAGACCAAGCAAAAACACTCCTAAGCCCATCATACGGAGGGCCCTTCAGAGTCTTGCACAGGAAAGAAATGTATTTCAAAACATATAAAAATGGAAAAGAAGACAACGTATCGATCGGTCGTTTAAAACCAGCATATATCTCTCAGGGGTCCCAGATATATGAAGAACACTCCTATTGTCAACCAGCCATAAGACTCATCCATAGGAGTCAAAATTTCCCGCCACCAGCTCGCTAAGGAGGGGGGGACACTGTGATGACGTCAGGCCTCTTCTTCTTATCGCGAACTGGCCACACAGTTAGATTGATCATAAACGATCAATGGCACGCAGAAAAATAGACAGCGGTTTCATTCATTTTTCGACATCAAAGCATCTTATATTCAATCAACAATCATTCATTCAATAATCAAACATTCACACATTTTCATTAGTTAATTAGTTGTATAATATAGTTTCATTCAATAACTTACACGAAGACCTCCATAATGGTATCAAGCTAGTGAAAAACTCTGATGATGAAAGCAAATTATTCTACAAGGGCGGCATTAAAAAACTATTGGATTGTTGTCGAATAAAATAAGATTTCTAAAAAAAATTAAAATTAGTAACGAGACTTATTGAGCCATGGTTATGTAACGTTTTATAATATCCTCAACTGATATTATTTACAAAATATCAATACAATAATGGTAAAGTAACTTCACTTAAAGAAATATATTATAGCATTGATAATACGCAAATGGGCCAATCTAAAACAGACTCATTCAATATATTATCTAATACAAAAACGACAAAGACAAAGGCATATTTAATTATCTAATATTGTGGTTTGAATTTTTTTATATTAATTTGTATCTTACGACTGCTAAAGGGACTAACAACGAAAACCGTAAATTTGCAGACGAGACGACATGCTTATGTTATGTTACTGAATGATGTTGAGTGAGACGTCAAGACATAGGCATGTTTTGTTATATTCGAATAGTTTTATATCCTCACTATCATTTTCTATCGCCATTCAACAAGTCGTATCATCTATTCATAAAGTAAAATAGTTTTTAATTAAAATAATAGTTTTGTGCTTTAAGCCGTTTCATACTTCATAACATTTTGTTTTTGTCATCATATTTTTTTAAAGTCTTCCTTTAAAAACCTCATAGAGCACTTGCAAACATTATGTATATAAAATAAAACCCATAAATATTTTATAACAGAGATAACCAGCCAAGATATAACCATTATTAGCCAAAATTTAATTTATCAGAGATTCGGAGACAAAATATACTAAAAATAAACACAATATATTCAACACAAGACTTTCATCAAGTTATGTTAATTATCTACATTATTAACAATATAAATGTATAAAAATACGGCTAATCATTAGAATTAATTAGTTCACTCCCAAACTTAGGAGTATAATCAAGACGTGTTTTTTTCTGTCATAAAGTCTGTATATCCGTATTTTGTTACGGTCAACTTTTGGTTAACAACTACAGGGTACAAAGTAGTCAATCTAAAATGAACTGAATAACTGTTTCGAAATAAAGAAAGTGCCCCATTTTGCATTCATTACCGTGGGACAGTGAAAAAGACTTGTAGAATCGAAAAATATTGCATGTGTAATTAAACAAAACAGAAGTGATCTAAATGTATTTTGAAAACAAAACAATGTAGTAAATAGGCAACGAGCTAGCTACTTTCCGATCACATTTTTTTGCCAGGTTAGCCGAAAAAAAATCAGGAGACACAAAAAACATTATAATTTCACTGAACAATATTAGAACTATAAGAATGGACCAGAATTGGATGTAAACCAACAGTTGAAAAGCACTGGCTGGATAAAACGGGAAAAAGTCCGAAGTAACTCCTCGTTCAGAAGAAATGTATAAAGTACATTATAAAAAGAAATAATTTCGTTCCGACCACATATGTGTTATATAAGTTATATAGTTATAGTTGAGTTGCCGCAGGCAAATAGTAATTCATATAAAATACAAAGAGACCGATAGTACTTCTGGCCAAAAAAGTATACACTGAATTTGTCCAAAATTTAGAATAACTAACAACCGCATCGAGAATCCAAATATAACTAAAATATTTGTTGAAGTGCACAACCACTAATAATAACTAAAGGCGGCTCCGAAACGATAACCTTGAAAGATATCAGAAAAGAGATCTCTGAAGGCTTCCATCCAGTTCATGTCGATCAATGGAAAATATCCGGAAATGCCGATCCCAATAGTTCAAGTTAATGAAAAGAGGCACATATCTAACTTGAGTCACCACTTCTGTCTCTAACGAATTCAGCTACAGGCTCACAAAAATATCGGTTGTAATTTACAGTGTTATAAATGCCAAATATAAGACCATTCTTCAAACAAATGCAAAGCATAATCGATTTGCATAGAATATGCAGCAATGTAGTTGTAACACTAAATCAGGGAATACAAAAATGATATCTATTTTTTATTAATTAATGTTCCAATGCCTCTTGGACTTTTTAGTGTTGGGATTTACATAATCTTTTAACAAGCACAACAATTATTAAAAAAAAATTATATACAATTATGTATAAAAACTGGTAAGTCTATTATAAAAGGTATAAAATTGTAGTAATACAAACCGAAAATACATGGGTATATATACATATATAAACATATATAGATACATAAATATAAAAATACGCATATATACAGTTTATAACTAAAAAATGACCCAATACAGGACTATATTCCCGTGGAGTGGGGAGTAGTAGTAGTCAGAGCAAACATATCAGAAACAATTCATTGCTGGGCTCTCTCGCTACTACACCTCACCAATCCATGATACAAATCCACTCGCTAATACTTAAGACATGACGACCGCAATTTATGCCCTCATTCAACTCCGAACCTCACAAATAAACAAATAATGTATTTAGATCCCAGGTCTATAAATAATTTCCCTGGAACACCCGCTGAGTGCAGCACAACATACATACACACAACATCGAGATGGCGCTCATACAGAAAATCTTTTTAAAGCTACCAATCAGCCATTAGCAGTAGTACAACACTTCTCATAAAAAAAACAGTAACAAAAACCATTACTAGTTTCCATCGCAAAAATACACCAGCATCGAAGAAACTTCAATAATAATACAATTCATTGACAGAGCAATCCGGATTACCTCGCTATATCAACTATCAACTTAGCATACTACTACAAACTATTCGATAGAACTTCCACCAAACTCATTAAAAATTAAAAAACCTTAAACTTCGCCCTCATCATTTCTAGGAAGCCTCACTACACTGATCTTGGAAATATCTCATCAAGCGTTGATTTATTTATGAATAAAAATGTAAACCGCCCTGTGAAGCTATCGGTATACAATTAAATTACTGCATATTCTGATTTCTCTCTTGTTATTGTGGTAGCATCTTTTGCAGCTGACCGAATTTGTTCAATTATATTTTTGGTATGTTGCTCAAGATTATCACTACTTTTAAGTATTACTTTTAAACTGATTTGTTCCTGTAGTATTAATCTGAATTTGCCCCAGTCAATATATTTGTTGGTAAGATTAGGCTTATTTGTTTTCTTAACAAAAGAAAACTGGAGTGTGATCAGATGTTAGATCGCACAAGCTTTCTCTACTAATTTGATTTAATGAGATGCCTTTTGAAATGTAGAAATCCAGCAAGTATATCCAGCAGCTGCGACTTTATTACTGTCTGTGGACCAGTAAGTGGGTTCGCGCCATGACTGATAATTACAATTTGTAAAGGCAATTACAAATTACAAAGGTTAATGGCTTAGAGTAATTCGTTTCCTTTTACAGATCTTATATTATTCGTAAATCTCAAGCTGTATGTTTAACATTAAAGTCTCCACCAATAATAAAACTTGGGCCTAATTTTAAAAATATATCTTTATATTGTTGTTGTGTCATTTTATGTCTTGGTGGACAGTATATAGTGCCAATATGTATTGCAGCCCAGTTTTTTCTTCATTTTTAAACTGTTCTTGTTCGAAATTTTATTTATTGTATTAATATAATATTAGTAAATTTTGTTTAATTATTAAAGCTGTTCCGCCTCGAGCCCGTTCGCTGGGGTGTAGTGTCCAGTAAGCAGCATAACCCCGTATTTTAATGTATTTTTTTAGAGAAATGTGTTTCCGATATGGCAGCTATATCTATGTTACTTGTTTTCAAAAATCATTCTAGTTCCCAGACTCTTTGATTTAGTCCATTTGCGTTCCATGTTATAATTCTTAAGAACCAATTACCCATTTTTGTTTTTCTTTAGATTGTTTTGGGTAGTTTTAGTTACCAATCCGAACTTATACAATTTTTCCACCCTGTCTGCTTCTGGAATTCTTTGAGCAATTTCAGCATGTCGACAATAGTTGGCTCGTTGGCCGCAGCTTCCTGCGGTTTTGATATTGATATTTTGGTGGCGTATATATTTTCGACCGATGGTCTCGCGGTTTCTTGGGTTTTTTTTTATTTTCAACGGCAGATATTGTTTTAGATTTTTAGGCTTTGCCAATTTGTCTTAAGCGCTGTTCTGCTATAATTTTCTTTGGCTGAAGTTCTTTCTTTATTTTATATACTGCACATCCTTTATAATTGGCAATAATTGGCAGTTATTTTCTGCACTGAGTTGTGTGATGTTTACCGCCACATTTCACAGACCTTGGTTCCCCACTGCAGAAAATTTTAGCATGTCCAAGCTGTTGACAGTTTGTGCATTGTGGTATATTATTATTTATCTTCGGAGGTTCTGCTTTTATCCTACAGTCTACTAAATAATCATCATATATATTTTTATTATTTTCATTTTGTATCATATCTATGTAGAAAAACGGAAAAGTTTTAATTTATATTTCACCATTCACATTAATTGTCTTTATTACTATAGGCATGACGATCGCCTCTTCATGTCCGTAAGCCCATAATTCCGATTTAATGTCGTCTTGATTTATTGTGGACGGTAATCTTCTAATGACGACTCTGTACCGCTTATCACTTTTTAACTAATAAGTGTTGAATGAGTTGCTCTTCTTCATCTCAATGAGATGCTTTTTAACATTAGTGCAATCCGTTTCATAATTAAGGATTACGTTAGTATCATCGTTAGGCAAAGATTTAAACTGCAATCGGTTAGTAATTTCATACATAACAAATAAAAATATAAGAAAGGATGGTCGACCAAGTTTTATTTTTTCTTAAATAGGTGGAAGGGAATCAACAACTGGCACCTAAGTAGCAAAAAGTCATAATTAAAGAATTATCATCAATAATCGAATAAGAGGCTTATGAATGTGGGCAACTAGCGACCCTCACGCTGATTTGTTGAAACAACAAATGTAAATAACGAAGAATATATTTAAACCTTCCCGCTATTTTATAAATATCTAGTGCAAAGTGAAAATACAACAACAGTTTATGATTTTTGGGTTTATGAACTTATCCAATTCACAAGCTGACAAAATCTTAGTCTATATGAGTCTAAAACTTGGACACTATAACCTAAATAATAAAGTACTCTAAATATAATAAGTTTTTTAACGTGGTTCACCCCAAAATAGCGGTAAAAATCCTCAGAACTATGTATCTAATTTGCTCTTGATCTAAAAAATTTGCTTTTTTGTAAAATGATCTGCTTCAACTTCGCTCTGATTTGACGGGTCTAAACTGTTGCCGCCAATAATACAATTTTCTCGCAATTTAGATTCTTTATGGGCAACAAATTCCGTGATATTTGCCGAGAAACCCGTCTCTCCAACTTGAGATATGATCGGATTTAGCTCGACACGCTCCCCCATAAACACCTCACTTAATTAATCACAAAATAAAAAAGCAGCAAATTTTTAGTTCAGTAACAGCAAAAAACAAAATCACAGTCATCAAATGCCCTCCAAACTGACCAGATTTGGGATTTTAAAATTTCTAGCAATTTTTCATGATCAAAGAACGTGGCCGAGGGAAAAAGTTCCCATCAGAAAAAAAGGAGACACCAAAGTCTTATTTCGAAAAAAGACAATAGTTTATAATGCAGTTTATTGTGAAGGGAATGTATTTTAAGTGAATATTTTAAAGTGTAATATAAATCATTCTGTGCTCTATAATTGTAACGGCAGGCTGAGACTGCTGACGAAAACAATATTAAATACAACTACCAAGTTTTTAGAAAGCAACCGAAATGTTGTACTTATATTAATAATGTATCCCTTTCGATCAACTGGCTGTAAAAAATTTGCGAAAAAAGATTCCGTTTAACTCAAAAAAAAAAAATTTTTTTATCAAAAGCTTGTTCACAAAGATTAAAAAAGCATTACTAATACCAATAAATGCCTGACAAATTAAAAAGTTGGATCTTACAGGCAAATTTTGCTGCTACCTGCGATATCAAAATTATTTGAGAAACTGTTGTTGAAACGTAATAAACCATTTATAGAAATCCCAGATTTCCAGTTTGGATTTCGAAACCACCACTCGACAATCGATCACGTGTACAGTATAAACAATATACAAAAGAAGTAAGTTGCTACCGTGAAATTACTGTCTACTGTTGGAATCATATATTTCCGAAACAAAATGTAGAATCTCGCATGTGGACCATTCTCAACACTTAAACCTATTTCGGATGGAATTCCACACAGTAGTGTCTTGGGACCACTCATATATCTGCTCTATATTGCTGATATCCCAACAACAAAAGAAACGGTACTTGGAACATTTGCCGACTACACAGTTATCATGGCAAAAGATGTATCTCTGTCTAAGACAGTAGAATAGTAGATTAGTAGTAGCGATCAACAAAATCTACAAATGTACTAGAGACTGGAAAATACAGCTTAATAGTAATAGAATAGTATTGACAAAAACCTAATTATATCATTTAACGGATGCCCGATTAATCAAGCACAATCAGCTAAACACGTCAGAATATATCTCGATGGTAGGTTAATGATTATCAACTGGCAAAGCCATCCTATCCACAGCAAAGCCAAATCACATTTCTCACAAGACCATCCTCTGTGCCTGAGGGGACCAGATTAATATCGTATATTATGAACTGTCGAAACAGTTAATATTGACTGCTATCAATAACAAATGATCATTTTGAACCGTGCATTGAGCGAAAATATCAACAAAATGCTCAAAAACTTGATAAAGGTTTTTTGCACCATAACAACGCCAATCAGAGAGCAAAACCAGTCAAAGAAGTGTTCAATACACATTTCATAAGTTGGATGGGAAGTTTTACAGCACCCGCCGTACTCTCCAGACCTGACTCCATATGACTGCCACCTTTTCGCATAGATAAAGTATGCACTTACAGAACAGCATTTCTCCGATGTCAAAGAAATTAAAAATGGCTCGATAAATTACTTAGCTCAAAAGAAAAACTATTATTTTGAAATGCTATTCATAAATTGCCAGAGAGATGAGCAAAGTGTATCAGATGCCAAATACTTAATTTTAATTATCCGTTGTTAAGTAAACGTATTTCCTTTAACGATAAAAAACTGGAAATGAATTACCGATACACCTGGTGCATGCAAATTCAGATCTAGTGAAATCCATTTATAATATAACACTAACATGTAGATAAGTTGATCCAATACTGAAATAATGTAAACATATTATATAAAATAAAATATAGAAATGTTACAGAAAAATTTCATCCGAAAATATTAGACATTAGGTTTGTAGACAAAAAAGCAAATGCAAAAACCTAAAGTGATTTCATAAGATTATTTTCAAAAAATTATAATTATTGTAATTGATTAAAAGGCAGATTTGAATCAAAAAATTCAATCAAATTAAAATAATCGACGTTTGTAATTGATTAAAGCGATAACGTTATATTATACTCTATATGCTAACATAGAATCTGATTTATATTTACGTAATGTTTGTTTTAAATTTATATTACGTTTTAGCATCTGGGTTATTTTCCTGAAATTACAAGGGGATTTGGGTGAAAATAAAAAAGTCATACTTTATTTACAGTCTATTTAATGAAGTCATAGTTATAAGCAATACTAACAATCTTAAAATTATATACACACCTACTACTTATTTAATTAAGTAGTACAGAAAATACAACATTTACACATAATATTGACTCGATATTAAATTGGTAAAAATTGTTGACAAATAATTGTTGACCTGAAAAAATTATATAAAAATGACATAATACATATGTTAACTGGATAATCGCAAAATAAATAATGCCGATATAACTCCCCGAATCAACTACTTGTGCTTAGATTTCTTCTTCTTTTTTTTCGCTTTCTTGTGCTTCTTACGTTTGCGATCTTTTTCGGAATCACTGGAGTCGCCACTAGATTCCGTACTGCTACTACTGCTATCTCGCCTCTTCTTCTTCTTATGCTTTTTCTTCTTCTTCTTTCTCCTTTCCTCTTCTGAGCTTGAACTGGTCGATTCTGAACTGCTACTCTCATCGTCTGCCTCGCTCCTTCTGGCTTCCTTATGTTTTTTAGCTATCTTGTCAATTTCGCTAGCCACTTCCTCGTCGTGTAATTCCAAATCATAGTCAGGTTCGAAATTAACTTCGTCTACTGTTGGTTTTCGTTTTTCCGTGGCCGATTTCGGTTTGGCTTGATCAGCGGCAATATCAATATCGCCCTCTTGCTTCTTTGTCTTCTCTTTTTCCTTCTTGGGCTTTTTATCTTTGCGTTTACGTTTGCGCTCTTCGCTGTCTGAGCGTGACAACGATCGTCGCCGTTTTTCTCGCCGATCATCCGGTCTTTCCCTATCGTCCCTCCTGGGACGTCGCTGTCTCTCCAACATTTTATCGCTCCGTTCTCTGCGTTTATCTTTGTCGTGGCTGTACTCTCGTTTCCTGGATCGGGATCTATGTCGATCCGGCCGACGATGTTCTTGAATCTCGATTCGACGCTCTCTCCTAGAAAATGGAGACGGACTTTTGCTGCGTCGATTATCCAACAGGCTAATTCTTGGATCTGGATCGTTCACTTTTACTCCAAGCCGATCTTTAACAGACAATCGCGGCTTCTCGACAAAACTCTCGTTGGTTTTAATTTCATCGCCAGCATCCTTTTTATCGTCAGCATAAAGTACAGCTCGATCGCTGCTAATCTTTTTAATTTCAATTGGCCTAATGGAATTAATCGCCCTAGCAAAAATCACGTTCTCCGCCCTTTTCAACACTTCATTGGAGACCTTGGCGGGTTTGATGTTGCTATGTTCTTTGTACTCCTTCGGACTGTTTGGTATTTGACCGTCCTCATCCACCTCCCACTTGGATTTTTCGGGAACCGGTGCCAGTATATCGCTATCCTCTAGCTTAATATCAGTATCTGAATGCAGCTCCAGTATACTATTGTCTTCTTCTTCTACTTCTTTATGGACTTCACTCTCAGAATTTTCAGGTTCCCCAGCAACGTCTTCGCTGAATATTCCCTGATTTTCCATTACCACATCTTTACTTTCAAGCATAGAATCGTACTTCATCGGACCAAAATCCTCAACTACCTCCTTGTGTACATCTTTTTCGGGTATGATTTTGTCATAGAGGTTCAACGTAGGTTCCACTTCCTTTTCCTCTTTTTCAGATTTGGCTAGTTCTTCCTCTTCCAACGCTCGTCTAGCCTCTTCAATAGCCTTCCGTTTAGCTTCCTCCTTACGCGCTTCTTCTTCCCGCTTTCGTTTCTCATCCTCAATAAACCTGAGTCTCCGTTCTTCTTTTTTATGTTCTTCCGCTTGCTTTTTAAGTTCCCGTTCTCGTTCTTTCTCTTCGTCGTCGCGGCTCCTTCGATCATCTTGTTTCTTAAAATCATCACTTTTCTTGGTCTTCAATTTCTCGTCAACTTTTCTCTTATCGTCTACGTTTTCATTCTCCTCGCTGTCCTCTTCGCCTTTTGGTATCACCTGTTTGAACTCGTCCTTCTTATCTTTTTTGTCCTTCTCGACGCGCTTATGGTGCTTCTCCTTCTTATCCTTCTTCCGCTTCTTTTCTTCCTTCCTTTCCTTATGCTTCTTCTTATCCTTTCCCCGCCGCTTGTCAAGCTCCAAATAATCCTTGTCTCTTTCTCTATCTCGGTCGCGTCTTTTGTCATCTCTAGAATTCGAGGTCGATGTGGTTCTACGTCTCGACGGTGACTCGTCCTTCGATTTCGGGCTAGGATTTCTCCACTTTTCCGGTGATACTACACGCGACCGAGATTTCCGCTCGTCTCGCCTTCGAGGTTTGTCTCTCTTGTCTCTATCTTCGTCCTTAAAGGTGGGATTCCTCTCCGTTTCTTTCTCCTTGAGTTCCGGCGTTTTACGATCCCTAACAAAATCGCAAACGGGCGGGGGCTCCGTTTCGAGACCGGGCACAGGGGGTTGGTCGATTCCTGGTGGAGCGATCTCCTCGTATTTTCTCTGGAGAGGGATATTTTGGAGGTAGTCACGCGGCTGATACCTAAACAAAGAAATCAGAATTAGGAAACAATACGAGGAACTTTCATTTGCTTAGAAAAAAAAACACAAATAATACCTTTACCCATAGAAAATAATCACTTATTCGTAGAATGTGATTTAATCTGAATCTATGTTATTCAAAATAGCATTGAACTTTGGGTTGATTATTGGATCTGATTCTTAAAATATGATTTCATCAGGAAGAAATTTAATACTAACGGAGAAAAGGTACATTACCAATAGTGAATTATCATAGTGAGTTAACCAATACCGTGAATTTAAATTGCGACAATCCGGAATTCTTCATCCATCTTCTTAATCTGGTGTTATCCGCATAATCAATGGTCTTCCGTTGAAGATTTTGATGTTCTTTAGGAAGAAATAACACAGACTTTCGTCATTGTAAAATAATTTATTTTTCAGTTGTTAACAATAAATTACATAGTTAATATCAAAAATCACAGCCCAATATTAAAATCACAGTAACAATAAAAATACGTAAATCAGTAAAAACAAAAATTACTACGGCATTAGATGTTACAATAATAACAATAAGTATAATGTAAACAATGTTTCAATCATTTCATTGTATAAATTAGCCTGCACAATCCTCTAGATAACAATGCATTTTAAATTAAATTTCTCACATGATGTACATATTTCGATTTATTGTCTGCATAAACTTATTCTATTATCAGATATTTCTGTCATACGTTTAGGTGATCCAATTCAGATAAGTTATCCCAAGTGCCGTATATCGCGTAATCGACTTGTCATTGTACTTTCCGACATAAAAGTTTCACTATTCTTTTTTAAAAGCAGATATTACAAATTTAAATTTTAAAAAATCTTTGTAAAAATATGTGCAACGTTTTACATTAATTATTGTAATAAGAATGAATATTTGAATATACAATGTACAAATACATAAATCAAAATTACCCATATATTTATTGTAGAAATGTCTCTGGCTCAACTTACATTAAATAATTAAATGTTACAAAAATATTAGGTTGATAAGAAAGTATTTTCAGTTTATTATTCTATTATTCTCAGAAAATTTACAAAACAGAAATTACCTTCTTCTTAAACTAATATATTAGCATTTTAACAAAAAAAGATTAAACACTTTATAAAATAAAAAGTGTATAAAATATCTATCCATGGCATCAGTGTTCCAACGATATAAGTAAATGTCATATTCAATTAGGTGATATTGATGAGCAATATTGGCCCTGTTATTATTTTATAATCCAAATCGGATTAAGCTATATATATTTTTAAAAACGGCGTAATAAACTACTACAACAGCCAATGCATGTTACAAATGACGTAGAATATTCTGCCAGTTGCAATTTGTAAAAATGTAAAATTCGCTTTAAACCCCCAGAGAATTTTTAATTCCCATTTTATCCCATTTATTTTTATTAGAGATTGAATGCTGTCTTATTCGTCGGAACTACTAGTGGATGTTGCCAAATATCTGTAAAATCCTTCAAAACATTACTGAAAAAAATTAGAAGTTATAAACCGACAAACGTCGTAAACTAAGGTAAAATTTGATGCGACAACATTGAGGCAAGCGGATGTCATAAATTGGCTATTTTATTGGCCGCGCTATAGCTGTTAATGATTGTGAAAGAGAAATAAAAAAACCCACCAAAACTGCATATAATGCAACTAAAAAGAATTGCCAGTTAAAATAAAATGTTTTACTAGATATAGAAATGATTTCACTTAAGACGTAGGCCTGTGTTTGTGCGTAATTAATGGACCTGAGAACTAAAGATAACAACGGAAGTGTCACGTATTCAGTAATTGTGCATTGGGACAACTTCGTGGGCATGTATTATGAATAATGGCTATAAAAATAAATAAAATTGTTAAATTTGAGAAAATAATAATTCTTATCAGAAACATCACTTGTGAAGGCATCCTGCCTGTCGCCCGAGTATAATTCACAACTTTTATAATATGCGACCGAGCGTTGCCATGTAAAAGGATGATCTTGCACCTGTTATGTCTGATGACGTTGCTATTTTTGCAACAATATCTTGTTGAGTTTGTTCAGCTGCCGTGGTAGACAACTACAGTAATAGTTCCACTCGGTTTAGCGGCTCCTTATCCCACCATATGTGCATCAAAAGGTCACGGTCATGCATATTCGATGTCCATGTGGATGGGTCTCCCGGACTAACCCATGCCTTTTTAGGTTCGAAATTGTCGTAGTAAATCTACTTTTCATCGCCAGTTACAACACTTCACAAAAAGTTGTTCTTTTTCTTGCCTAGGAGGCAATGAAGCAGCGATGTTGAAACGATTCGAAATGATATTTTAACATATTAACATTAACATATAACATATTCATATAGTAGCTACTTTCCCTTCTTTTGAATAATTCCTTTGAGTAATATGTGGCAATAGCTGATTTATCAACTGTTAAAGTGTCTGAAAACTCTTTAAGTGTTTTAACTGGGTTTTCCTCTAATAATTTTTGCAATTCCTTAAATCAAACAATTCAGAATTTATTTTGTTTAATTCGTGTTGGTAGACTGTTGGTTATTTGGTATTTGATTCCATCAAAATTCTATAACTGTCGACATTCTATTATACCTATAACCTGACCATTATCATTCTCATTCATTTCATTTTCTCATTCATCATTATCATCATTTTGGATTATCAAAATACATGAATTTTTCAGGCTCCATTTCAATGCATCAATTTTAAAATTTCTATTGCTCAATTTCAAAAACTTTTCGATTCTTCCCAACCATGCAAACTTTTTGATTCATAATTTCTTCGCCAATACATTGAAGTTCATTACTTTGAGGCCAGATTGAAAATTGTGATATATAGAGCAGCTATAAACTCCCACAAGTGTCAACAGGACTTTTTCAAATCAACGAAAAAAATATGATGAATGTAAAATGTGTATTTTTACATTTAATCTACCTTTAGCACATGCAATACTAATAATGGCAGACAAAACGTCACTCGTCACAGGAAAACCTTAAAACTATCGAACTTGACAGCTTATACTATCATTAAGCACACAACATTAAAATGTGCGATAAATGACACTGATAAGGATATGTACCAGCAGACTTCTTTCTTTTGAAAAATCTTGTACAACCAATTACATGACAAAGTAAATTAGCAACGCTTCTCCGCATATTGTAAAATTCGTAGGAAGCTATTTGGATGTCATAGTGTTATATATAACACTAATTCATCCTTGTATCCAATCGATAGCACTTCATCTAGTTACGCAGCTTTTCCATTCTTATGTAGGCATTCAAAATTCATCAACGATATGCCCTAACGTTTTATTTGATTATTAGTATATTGTTAAATATGATCAGGATCCTGTGCCCATATATTCCAATTCTTTCAAACTTATAATTAGACTCAGGTGCGGTTTTTACATTTCTAATTGATTTTAAGAATCTATAGAAAAATATATTCGCATCTATGAAAATATATTATGTTTGTTTGTTAACTTAAATTTATATCACTATTATACCATTATGCTCCACAAATCTATTAGATACTACTGATTTATAGTTTAGTTGTTGATCGGCCTGTTCATACTAACATATAATTTCGCTGTTAATTTGAATTATTAGTACTTTCAGTTTAACTTTTAATTCTCTCAATTTCTAGCTTTCTGGAAAATTGAAACTTTCATCGGTTATCATACTTCCATTTGTAGACATGTCATCAAACATTGCCTTTATTACGCCATTACAGTCAATAAAATCAATCGAAAACACTAATGCTAACCTAAACCTAATGACGTATGGTTATCATGTTAGTAATGTGCGTGTATGTGATATGTGATACTGATACAATCTTAAACTTAGCACAGTTAGCGCTAATTCAACTGTGCACTAGATTTCCTTTTTTTTTCGTTAAATTCCGCAATTTAACAAATATTAGGTACTCATGGTACCGATGTCGAATGATATAAGCAAAGACTCAATAAATATAATGGTGCTGCTTGAAAAGACTTATATAACATTGTAATGGTTACACCATGAAGATATGCACTGTCCCTACGATATTTTAAAACTTAAAACAATAAACTATTTTCAAGTAATGATACCTGTTTATGTCACAACCTTTCGTTTAGGATTAAATATGAACAAACTGACAGTCTTGTCAGGTAAGCTAGTTGAGAATAAAAATAAAAATTCCACAATTAAAAGATCTTATAAAATTAAAATAAATTTGAGGAAATTTAACGATAAAAGGTATCATGTATTTGAGCACAGTTGTTGGCACTTGAATACTATTTTGTTGGATATGCTATATGTATGTGAATAGCCCTTATAGAAACAAGCAAGTGCTGGTTGCAGACAAAGTTCAAAGGCCTTCGAAAAAAATACTGGGCAATCATGTTATAATTACTATAAAATTACAATATTCTCTAACAAAAAATGTGGGTAGATACATAAGAAGTGGGTAGATCTAATTTAAAGGAACATATTTTTTTTTAATTGGGTAAGGTCATATATTATTCTGGCAATATGGCGATACCGCGTGGAGAGAACGATGTTGGTTTGTTTTTCAGCGAACCATTTTCGCGTCATAATCAAAAGGACCGAAGGTATCATAATCCATCATGTCTGGTGGATAACTTTGGTCAGTAGTAAAGTCAAAAGTCGTGAGTGAGTGCGTGATTCAATCTCTAATAGTGTGTGATGGACCAAGCGTTGGCACGCAAGAGAATGACTTTCGGTTAGTTACTCGCTATTGCTGGTTTTCGTAGCACCTCGTAATGCACTACATATTGTTCTCACTACATGCACAGCGCAATAGTTTATGGAAATGGATATTCTTCCACTTCTGAGTTAATATGGATTATGTTCTCCTAGAACAATCCATCACTTTTTGCGCTTGAGATTGTCGCAGTAGATTCAATTCATTCAAATTCATTAAAAATAATTTAAAGTTTTTTTAATAATGTTTAAAAAACATCGAAAAATAGACTGACAAAAATATCGATATTTTTCCGGCATCCCTATCGTTCGACTTATTGCAATAATAATCAATCTCGAGTTGAATAAGCCTCAAATATCGATAAACTACTAGACAACATCAATCAGAAAATGTATTAGACGATTATATGCGATAATATAAATCTTAGTGTGCACATCGGCATTTTAATGAGGCTATATTTTGCTATAACTATATCTAACTATATAAGCTATAACTTCCATCAAGTAAGCCTTGTTATTCTTGCACAGCACACATATGATCTTCGTACGATAATATTGAGTAAAAAGAAAAGATTTTTGAACATTCTTGGTCCTCTAGGCCAAACAAAAATAATAGATATCGAAAATGAGAATTTGAATGTTCCGTGATTAATGTCTGTTATTCCGAAACCGTTGTTTTACGTAGAGAAAAGTCAAAACCGTAAATCGCTAATTAAATACATGCAGATACCATAACATTAAAGTGTGCAAACTTCAAAGAGACAACTGGGTAAAGACATATAGTTACGAGAGAATGATGAAAGTTAACAAAACGAACAACATATAGTGTACAAGGAAAAGATATCACTTTGGTGTTATTTTATATTACGGGGTTCACAATATATTATACACATTAACATTTTTGTCACTTTCACTAAATATAAATATAATAATAACACCCAAGCTGTCAAAATCTCCAAAAAATAATAAACTGAATGTACTTCTCTGTGACATGAATAAAATACGTAACTATAAGAAATGAAAAGTTACATAATCAAATTAAATCATATGAATTTTCTTGTTTCTTGTCCTCCTTTCTCGTCCTCAGTCTCGCGTCACATATTAGTCATGTTTTCGCCTCATTTCAAGATAAAAGATTAAAAGGCTTGATAAAAAAATTTTTGGTTATATTTAAGAGAGACAACGGCACCAGCTTTACATTACTGAAGTAGATATAATTTAATAGTAGCTGGTGTGCTCGAAAAAAAAATATGTGTAGGATTACTGAGACTCGTTAAACCCATATCTTCTTAAAGCCAAAACAAGGTGTGAGAATCCCTCACTTGCTAAAACTGAGTGGTGTAAAACAGAATTAAATCAGTAAAGCGGAATAACATTTATTAGCAACAATATACAATATAGGAAAATATACAATAAAACATTTCAATTTTCAGTACGGTGTATATTTAAATTTGTAATATCTGCCTTTATATAGGTAGAAAAATGTTAAGGAACGTCATATTATAAAAGATAAATAAATAAATATAAATAATATCAACCTCAAATGGATATGTACAACTAAATCTAAAACAATTGCTTGCAGATCTGGTCAGATTTGTGCAATATCACAGAGACATCTTCGGGGCCTACTTTGACCGGAACAATCGACGTATTAAACTATATGAATAGGAATTCGCCGGTATTCCACCGAATCCCTTAAAAACAACTCACAAATAACCTATACCTGTTTTGATAAGTTTGCAGTCCTTGTTGATCGTGAGGCGGCGGATAATACGGCTCTCGCTGTCCGGTCCATTGGGGCTGCGCTGGTGGAGGACCACGCGTCGGAGCTCTATTGCCTGTCCGGTCATATTCACGGTCCCTGTCGTCGTAATAACGGTCACGGCTATCTCCTCGACGACTTCTGGGTTTCTCCCGGAAACCGCTACGATCGTAATCGCTTCGTTCTCGATCATTACGTCGCCTGAAACAAAAGAATACCAATTATGTTAGTAATCCCAAGTGTATTTAACTTAATATAAAGCGTGCACGTATGATTAAAATTAACAAATTCTACGCCTATGTCACCAACAAAAAAATAAAACTAATTTCTTTCTTATATTATGTTCAATACTTAATTAACTTTCAAAACACCTAACATAAGTATTTACTATATTAAGTACCTTTGTATCTAAAAGTGTAATTAACTTAATATCAAGGTAAATAACATAGTTGATAACATTTGAGGTTAGGCCTCATTTGTTTTGCTTATTATGTGTAGGAGTCTAATATTTTTTTCAGTTACCAAATAATATAGAAAAGTATATTTAATAGATTCTTTTTTAATATAATGATATGGGTTTGGTCGTACAAGTGTGCATGAGGTCAGTATAAATTTCTACAAAGTTCGAATACCAACTAAACAAAAGAAAATGAGCTTCGAACTGAACTCGCTGAACATTCACTACTGAACTGATATTTCCTCAAAATACAAAGAAACATATTAATTAAATTTAAGCAAGTAAGATACATGAAACTAAGTAGAGACTAAATATGTTAAAGCATCTATAAATACAGATTTTGTGAAATGCTTGATAAAATACTACATACTACTTAAACATGGGTAGTACTTTTTATCTATATATTGATAAACCTGAAAAAATACAACCAGGGGATTAAATTAAAACACGATTTGGAAAACACTTCAAGTTTTTGATGATATTTATGTAGTAATAAACTAACGTGACCCTCTCAGATAATGTTATCAGGAACTTGAGAGATACAAGAGAAGTAGTATTTTTAGTAGTAATTATATTTTTAAAATTAATTTCACCTTTGGTATCCATTAATAAATTATATTCAATATATACGGTTTTTCTCTGCCATTAAACAATCTAACCTATCAATTTCATTCCCTTTTTTATCGCATCCAAAGATAACCTTTAATTAAAATCAAAGGTCCAAAGGGAATTAATTAAGCGATCAATTAAATATTTCTACCACTATCTCTTCGAAGTGTTTGTATAATTGTTTTCCTGGATTGTACAGTTAAAAATGCCATTACAGTTTCAAACTGTATGATAAATTGACAACTTGACTTTAAGAAGATGACCGAGGTAAGATAACACATCCACGACGATTCGCGAATTTACACTTATAAATTATGATTACAAAATTGTATAAATTGTGTACGTCACTATATATCAACCAATTAAACAGGAAATGTTATCATCTGTAGAGGTTTGACATGGTAGAGAACTGGTGATATAGATACATAACGTGTATAAAGGCGCTGTGAAATTTAATGATTTTCTTGTGGGAACTTAAGGTTAACATCAAAACAGGTTCCAAACTATTACCTTTTCCAATCTATCTGGTAACATTTCTTTGTCTTTGTTAGATATACATATCTTAATATTATCTTATACTTATGCAAGTATTTTTATAAGTACTGTAAATGCTATTATTTTGTTATAAAACTATATGCTACCGGCTCACATCGATCCATTACAAAGTTCGATTAGAGCTTTATCTTCTCCACATTCAAAATTTTTGATTAATTATGCCGCTGTTCTCCAACTGTATCGAACTTTCATTACTTTCAATTATTCGAGAACGAATCTTTTATTAAAAATTTCACAAGAGAAGCAGTTAAAAATAAAAGGTAATTATAAAAAAATAGTTATAGGAGTTATTTACAGGATGACGCTTTAAAATTTATTCATAGTGTTATTACATAAATAAAAAATGCTCCACTGCTTACTGGCTAAACCAGCCAAGAATTAAAGCAAAATGATATTTTATGTTAAGATGGTTGAGATACATATAAAGTAGTTTGCTTTTATGTAATAAACATAAAAGAAATTAGTTCTATTCAGATAAGTAATAATAGGCTGTGAGGGAACCAATTTTGGTGTCAAATACAATACAATAAAAAGTTGAAAGTATAAGCTGCAACATTTTATATTTGTCTAAGATGATATGTGTGGAAGAGAAGTAATAGACAATTAAAACTAAAATCCGCAACTTTCGAAAGCTTATCTTGCCAATTCTGTTATGAGATTTGGACACTGTCACATTCTGACATTCGTCTGTTTAAGGTCTTTCAAATGCGATGCCTAAGAAAATTGTACATGTTTTTATCTGAGATCGTATTAGAAAAGAAGGCAATCCTTTAAGCTACGACAATCACTGCGCTATTGAAGAAATCATTCACAGACGCAGATTGCAATGGTATGGACATGTTTCTCGAATGAAAAGTGAACGAATGCATGCCAGATTTCAGTGGCGAAATCAACTTTTTGGCGTGGAAGATAGAGCGAATAGTCCTGAGAAAAACATTGACCAGGATCGTGGAAAGTGATCTGAAAAATAGGAAACCAACTAACTAAATATACGAAGTTCGAATAATATAATAAATGTGAAATATCGAATATTCGAAGTCCTGCAGCACCAACAGTAGCGTATTGATTGAGAAGTAGATTATCCTTCCAAGTGATGATCAGGTGATAACATATGATGATAAAGAAATACTGATTTGATATATGGATAATGGAAATATCACCTAATATAATTTTAGTTTTCTGAGTTTGAGTTTGTTTGTGCTGAGTTTTCAACAAAGTGGCATTGCATGTCACACAACCCATGTCTTGATTGATTTATTGAAGTACAGATTTTGCACCTTTTATGGCCGTAAATTTTGAATTAGCCAAACACAACTAATTACTCAGAACAAAATATTCGCCCTGTTTTTACAGATTATATTCATATATAATATGTTAAATGCTTGAATGTATACTGCTCATCTTTTAACTTTGAAAAGGCATTTATTGAGAAACATTGATACGATATATATTAATCAAAATATTTTTCAATTCTTCTGGCATCTTTCTACTAACGACGCCACATTGAAAGAACGACGTTGGTTTGGTAGAAATCCAATCGCCCTTTTTTAATTCCTCGGCATTTCAAAATCGTGCGCCAGATGGTACTATATCTGCTCAGTTCGCTGGGTATGTCGGAAAGTGTATCCTTCACAACTCTCAACAAACAAGAGGATGAACTTGCGTCTGTCACTCGCTATTACTGGTCTTGGTATACATTTGCAGTAACAGTTTCATTCAGTTATACGCTACATCTTGCTGATCCCACCATATGCACCAGACTTGACGATGAGTAATCCGCTTTGGTATCGATGAGTATGGCGCTCCTCTACTAACCTATAACCCTTTTTGCGTCTGCAATTGTAATAATAACACTTTTGACCGCCAATCACAATAGGCCACAAGAATCTAATTTTATCGAATTTAAATGACATTTGCAGTCAATTCGAGTGATGGCCTCCATCTCCATTTTTTCTCCTTTTAAACGTGTGGGACCAGTTGATCCATTAACTATTAATCTGAATCAAATTTCCATGGGAATTCTAGCTGGGTTTTCGCCAAATAGATCTTATAATTTATCATCTTCGAACTAACTTGATTCAAGCTCTATTTTGTCAGTGACATCAAAATCGCCATAAATCATTAACACCAAAACCGCCAAAAGGGAGCAGCATCAGCATGTTTGTAAAAGTGACTTGATCAAAATACACACAAGCAGCTAATATAAAAATAAAACTTAGCTTTATAATAAAGTTCATTTTGAGAAAACTTTTATAAATTGTACTTGATTCGGTTAGTATTATCTATTAAAATGTTTATGTTTATTATAATATGTTTATTTGATACTGCACGTAATGTATAATTAACAGGTCAATTGAAAAGCCTCCGGCCTGTCATATAGATGGCGCAACTAAAATTAAATCCATATGTTTTTTACTTAGCCCTAACCCTCAAAAGATGCGTGTATAAACTTGACAGCGGTCGGATTACTAGTTACCGACGAAAACATTTAAAAAATCCACAAAATGTTTTTGAATGACCATGAACTGAAATTGAATAAAATAGCAGACACTCTAAAGATATCAACTGAACGTGTACATCATATCATTTACGAATATTTGGGTATGAGAAAGCTCTGTGCAAAGTGGCTGCCGCGCGAGCTCACTTTTGACCAAAAACAACGACGAGTTGATGATTCGGAGCAGTGTTTGAAGATGATTAAGTGTAATAAACCCTAGTTTTTGCGTCGATGTCGACAATGGATGAAATATGGTCCCTTCATTTCACTCCGAAGTCCAATCGATAGTCAGCCGAGTGGACTAACGTACACGATGAACCCGCTCCAAAGCGTGGGAAAACGCAACAGTCGACTGGCAAGATTATGGCGTCTGTATTTTGGGATGCGTATGAAATAATTTTCATTGACTACCTTGAAAAAGGAAGGATTATTAACAGCGACTATTACATAGCGTTATTGGAGCATTTGAAGGACGAAATCGCCGAATTTGAAGAAAAAGAAAGTGCTGCTTCACCAAGACAATGCACCGTGTCACAAGTCAATGAAAACGATGGCAAAAAACCATGAATTAGGCTTCGAATTGCTTCCTCATCCACCGTATTCTCCAGATCTGGCCCCCAGTGACTATTTCCTGTTCTCAGTTCTCAAAAGAATGCTCGCTGGAAAGAAATTTTCGTCGAATGAAGAGGTGATCGCCGAAACTGAGGCCTATTTTGAAGCAAAGGACAAATCGTACTACAAAAATAGAATCGATCGAAAAGTTGGAGTGCTATAATCAGTGTATCACAGTTGAAGAGAATTATGTTGATTAAAAAAAAAACTAATTTTGCCAAAAAATGTCTTTTACTATAGTAGGCCGGGGACTTTTCAATTGACCTGTTATAACAATATTTTGGATGTTTTTGTAGGTATTTCGCCATTCAACGTTTATTAGTCAAGAGATAATACGCCTTAGCATTATAGGCTTCTATCCAAATAACATCAAATGGAAATTCCTCACATATTTGTGGATGGTCATAATATACTTGATTACAGCGGCACAGATGTGGACGGTGACAGCCCTAACAATTCATTCTGTCGACCTCACGGTGATATCTGAGATATTCTTGTTCTCGATGACACAAATATCATTCATAAATAAATTGATATCATTCCATATGAAACTAAAAAACGCTGCCAAGCTAGAAAGAATGCTCTCACGAAATGTGTTTACTCAAGTGTCGCTAACCGAACTGGCTGTCATGAAACAACAATTTAAAAAGTGTCAAAGGGTGCTGAATATATTTATCGTTTTGTGTTTTGGGGTCGTCTTGTTTTATGCCGTTTTTCCAGCAATTGATCAGGGCCAACCGGGGCAAAAAAATTACCCTTTTCCCGGAGAATTTCCATTTAATCCCGATGATTATTACATGTGGGTTTATTGTGGGCAGATATTAACAGTTGCATCCAGTGCTTGGACCAATTCAGGTAAAATATACTAATTTTAATACACAAAACATAATATGGAAAGTTCTCTGAAGCGGGTATCTAATAAAGGGTCAATATTTCACGAAATTTTAATCCCGTCATATTCCAATTATCGGTTTTAGTTGCAAAAATCAAAAAGTGGTAATTTTGATATCAATGATAAAGACCCGGAAGACCAAAAAATGGAAAACAAAGAATTGAATTGTAAGACCTATAAGACGAGACTCCAAGTTAATCTCTCAAAAAACTTGCAAAAGGAAAGGCCCAAAAGGGGGAAAATGACTGCTATACAAATTGACCAAAACTCTTCAAAACTATTTCAACATTGTGGTTTAACTGCTTGCCGGGCAAAAATAAGTGGATCTAATACAATTCCAGGCCTAAAAGTGCTTATCTTATTAGCTTATCTAATTGAGGAGGTCTCATCTAAGTCTACATCGACACCGAAGCCATAAAATTTTGTTAGGCTAAAACCGAATTAAACTGTCGCCCACAGACGTTAATTGGACAAATTGAATAACGTATTCTTGCAAAAGAGACCAGTAACAACGAGTGACAAGCTAAGGCAGGCACGCAGACAGATAACTAGTCATCCACTTGCATGACAACGATCGGCCATACATTGCAAAAATTGTTAAACATACGCTATTTCAGACCAAATGGGAAGTTTTGTCGCACCCAGCGAGATTATAAGACAGCATTCTCTGATTATCACGTGTTTATATCAATTCAGCATGGCCATAGCTTGGTTGGCCAAGAAGAAAATATTTTGATTAATATATTATTATGATTTTTCTCACTAAATATCATTTCAAAGTGATAAAATCATCAAAATGCATACAAACTACTTTAATACGAAATGCCTGACAGAAGCTATCTAACGAACTAGAAATTTTCAAATAAAACAGTGATGAAAACGAAGATCTCTTTAGAAAGAGAGAAAGAAAGAAAAAAGGCTTATGAATTAGGAAAAGCGCTAGAAAAATTGTATAAATCTTTAAGAAAAGTATAGTCCAATTCCTAGAAAATATATAGGTTTCTTACTTATACAAAAGTTTTTATTGATTTAAGTGCCAAGTAGGTCCAAGGTTTAATATGTAAGACCTAAGTAAATAATGGCTACTGGCTGCTAAACGAAGGAATGCTAATTCATAATCAACCAAAGACCACATGTTAATTGTATTGTTTCGTGGAAATTTACATATCAACTTCATCAAACATGAGTTTACCATAAAAATTGTGCTATTCACTTCTAAATGAACAAAATATAAACAATCGCAAACAATTTTTACAAAAAATTAAATAACCAATACTTGATATACTACGCAGTATTTTTGGGCCAATAGATTAAACATTACAATAGAACAACAATTAAACATGACAATAAAAAACACATCAACGACGAATTATCATTCATATTAATATACTATCACTTAATTAGCTGAGTTATTTATGTTCATCAAAATTTAGATATCGCTGTGTGTTATTGTGTTTATTAAATAGTAGAAATCCAAATTTATAATAGCTGGTGTTGACTTTGATACGACAGAATATAAAGAGAAGACTCCCAGCAAATTTCAAATATATTGAAACAGAACTTGAGATTGAAGACCATCGAAACATCATCATTAGTAATAACCAACAAATGATACGGATAATAATTCCCGTCAAAATATAAGACACGATAAAGACTAATGGACTCATCAATTTGTAATAAAGAAATAAATATTTGCAAAATATATTAGTCAAATTGAATTTTTCAAGCGAAATTTTATAGTAACAGAGATTTTTAAAAAATATTACCGCAGGATATTAAATTTTACCACTTTTAAAAATTGCAATAAAATGATTTAAAAACTAAATTTAATTATGTAATTATTTAAAAATTTAATTTAAAGTCAACAATTTTGTACCATAATCTTTGTAATAACTTATCTACCTATCGAATTGTTTTAGCGATCGATTGTTTGTTTCAAAAACACGTCACCATGGCAACTGTATTTTTTCAAATACTTTGCGGTAGATTTAGGAATGTAATGGATAAATTAGACGAAAATAACGAAGAAATATTAAGGAGAATTAAAAAGTGTGTCATATATTACAATGCAACCATTGAGTAAGAGTTTCTGGAATATTAATTAACTATTACACCAAAATAATAACAATATATTCTGTAGATATGTGTCCATGATACAAAATACGTTTTCTTATGGTATACTGATCCAGTTCTTATGTAGCGTAATCATCATATGTTTGACAGTATTTCAACTATCATTGGTGGTATGTATTAAAGTTGTTAATTAGAATTTTAATAATTAATACGCGTTTTCTAGGTCGACTACAATAGCACCAAATTCGTTCTAATGATAATATATTTACTGTGCATGATGTTCCAAGTGTCTCTATATTGTTGGTACGGTCATATATTAATGGAGAAGGTAATTTGATATAATTTAAATGCTGAAAATTAATGGTGCAAAACTAAACTCTAATAGTAGCCTATAATTTTAATTGATATTATATATGGACATATTTGGAGAGAGTGAGGTAATACTTAAGTTTTTTAAATATAGTGGCGGTAAAACAGAATTTTGTTATACCCTCACAAAAATTAATCCCAAAAGAAGAGCTGCTAAAGAATAGCCCACTTTAATGTTTATTTGGCTAAAGAATAAATAAGAAAAAATTATATTTTACCAAGTCGGCGTTTGACTTTCGTACATCAGAAACGTGTTAGGAGACACAGTTAGTGAAACGAAATAAAAGTGTAAGATCTGTGTTACAAAACTCACAATAATAACAGAATTAAACCCTAATTTTAACGTTAAAAAGTCGCAAATCGCTCAATCGGAGAAGGTGAGTGTAATAAAATAGTAAATCTAAAATTACAATATACGGTTAATACTCGAAAACTTGGAAATTTAAACTTTAAATGTAGCGTAAGATAAGTTGAAATAACAATAGCACTATTGAAAGCTATTATAAATTTTAAATGTAACCGGCTTGGTGGCGCAGTGGTAAAGGCGATGGGACGGTCCTCCTACTGTTGCGATAGCCGCGGGTTCGAATCCTGCTGGGGCATGGTCGTAAATTTACGCTTGTGATTGTTTAAAATTTGTGAATGTTCTAGACAAGAGTGTAAAATACGAAAAGGAAAATGATCCCAGTCACGCCAGTAACCAGGCTGGGTAAGACCGGATGTCTTCTGGGACGATTTCTAAAGTTGGTCACTCGCCAGTCGGTAGGCTTAATGCTGAGGACCGTAGTTCGGAGCCCACGTTAAACTTTAGGCCCAGTCCAGATAAACCCATAGTAGGTAAAAGGAGACCATAAAAATATTTTTAAAAAAAATTTTATGTCAACAATTGCTAAAAACAAATATAAAAAACGGCAAAAGAAAAAAACAGATAAAATGGATTAATAACAGGTGAAGCATACTGGGTACAACAAAATTAAGTTTTGAAAATCCAATTAGAACCAAATGATCAAGCATTCTACAATGCAAGATGAACGCAAATTCAGCGCGGGAGAACCTTGAAATTGCATTAGCCAATATAAGTAACTGCACTTCAAACGAGACTAGCTAACCAAAGCAACGATAAACAATCAAATCAATAACACTATTGTTCACAGCAAACAGTTTACCACTGACTTAAATTAATAACACATATTAAGAATTGCAGCGAGAAGTAGACTGGATAACTGCTAAAATAAAAAGAGAAGAGTATATAATTCTAACAAAAGAACAGCCTAATATTAAACAAAATGAACAACAGCAACAAACAAAGGATACAATAATGCGACTACAATTTTGCCTTACTTTAAGAAACAATGCAACAGCTTTAAACAATTGACAAATTAAATTTAACGCTAAATATCATAAAACATGACTAGAATTTTAATAACAACCGAATGAAGACAAGCACACCAGATTGGCAATTAAAATTATGGAAATAGCGCTCCCACGAATACTCCAAATTATAAAAATAACGGATGAATTAAACAAAATGGACTTAAATGGATTAATGTATTAAACATTATCAAAAAAAAAGGAACCAGAATAATAATGGAGAAATAGTTGTTCAAAGGAGTTATCTATGTTTATGTTATCATTTCGACATGATACGAATACAAAGCTATTTATGAAATAAAACAAATTCTAACGGTCACAAACACAATGCACGCCCTGCCAACTATACAATTATAGTACCAAAGACGCAGAAATGTTGCAACCGAGAACAAAAATGTGCAACAAGCAATATTTAACACATCACAAAGGGTGTTTAGTAGCAAAAACGTCCCAAAAATGAAGAAATGAGGATACTCAAGCTAGAAAGTAAAAGTGACGGAAAAGAAGCTGCCGAAAATAAAAGTTAAAATTATATGCTGAAAATATTTTACCGGTACCAATAATAAACAAAGTATTTGAAAAACTCCTGTTAAAAAGATTAAAACCAATCATAAAAAAAATCTAATACCTGCACATCAGTCTGGTTTTATGAGCAAACGTTCAATAATTGACCAGGCATATAGACCCAGATATTATTTTTAAAAAAAGCCTACCAAGAGAGAAAACGTTTGCTTAGCTACAATCTTGGATATAGGGAAGTAACTCATGTCTTCCATGCTCAAGTCCATAAAAATATTACCGACAAGTGCGACTTAAAATCCTAATCTTGGTAGGATTTCTAGAGCTAAACAAAGAGAAGCTTACTCAACAATCAAAGAAGGTTCTGTTAGTAATGTCACACTAACTACATTTCATAAAGAAACTGCGATACTTGTTATTGGAGACAATAGCGAAGAAGCAACAATAAAACCGCAATACGCGAATAATAAAATAAATAAATAAAAAATAAAAGGCCCAAGATATGAATTAGAATCCAACGAAATTAAATCAGTGTATTTTGATTTTCATACCAAATTCTTCATATACTAATAAATATGAATAACACTATTATCCCGAACGGTAACAACTCTAAATAACTTGGGAGAAATTTTTGCAAAACAAAATAATTCGAATAAAAATTCAAAAAACATGTTTATTTGGAATAAAACCCAAATTATCCATACATAGGTTGCTACTGTTATTTAAAACATAGGTACCTATAGAGAATTTAAATATGAAGATGTTCTGCGAGAAGTAATAGCAACATAATACTTGTATAAAATCCTAAGTATTCAACAAATGAGACAAGTACAACACACGAGACAAGACTCAATTCCCACACCGAAGTTCACATCGGAGCGCTGAAGCTCTTGGATAACACTAAACTAGAAGAGAGAGTCACAGCCGAGAGAACCAAACTGTGTGATCTTGCGTAGTGAAATGTACTAAACGATAAAAACACTGAGAAGCTACTAACTTTTCATCCTATTACAGGCTAAGTAAAGGCCAATGCCAATTAACTTTTAATTTATTTCTGTAAGTGCTAAATCTATTATGTGAACAACAAAAAATCACGTTCACAATTAGACCTAAACTGAGCTATCACGTCTGATTCTTATCCAATCGTAGATTATTCATCTAGTATAAATGTGATCTATTGATGATAAAGAAAAATAATTAACAAAAATAATTTTCCACTATTTAAAATATAAAATAATTTACCAAATTATATATCGATCTATATATAATTATTTTGTTGACAGAGCAATGAGATAACCGCAGCCTGTTACGCGATCAACTGGAATGATCTGGATTTGGTTAATCAAAAGCTTCTCATCACAATAATGGAGAGAGCCAAACGACCCGTTGAACTAAACGCACTTGGTGTTTTTAAACTAAATTTATCTACTATGGTCACGGTAAGAACACGAGACTACAGAGAAATGAGCAAGATGTAATAACACATGGCGTGAATTGCATTCACCGCTTTTTCAATTAGTATTATCCTCTAAAAGAAAGCTGTTAAAATTTCATGATATTCTACTCATAAGTTTGTGAATTATTGTGCTAAGATTTACACTATTTTTGTTTTTTTTTTTCAAAACAATGGATCAAAAACAACTTCGAGTTGTAATTTTACTTTGCTTCTTGATAGGAAAAAATAGCGTTCAAGCGAAGCAATGGCTTGAAAAGTGTTATAAGGACTCCGATCCTAAAAAGTAAAGACACCGGTGATGCAGAATGCAGTTTGCCGTCCCAATGAGGTGGTAACACCAGAAAATATCAAAAAATCGACAAAACCGTTTTGGGTGATCGAAAAGTAATGTTGCGTGAGTTAGCTAACATCGTATAGATATCAAGAGAACGTGTTGGTTCTATATTGCATGAGCATTTGACTATGAGAAAGCTCTGTTCAAAGTGAGTGTCCCGTTTGCTCACTGTTTAGTCACATTTCGACAATCTACATCAATTTGTGTTTATTATCATATTTTCTAACTCTACGGTTATGTCTTTACTGACTTACTTATTAACTTAAAAATGGTAGTGAAAAATTGATGAAATTCAGATAAAAAAATTATAAAAATATATATATATATATATATATATATATATTTATTAGTAATTCAAGAAGCCATTTGTTGGTATAATGAATATTAGTAAGACAAAATTATAATATATCCTAGAATCTGACACCAATAAAATTGCCAGTATAGAGCCACTTTCAAACGTCACATAATGACAGAAAATATAAACTGTAACTAGTTATACTAACACTGTTTGGTGGGATATGTTAAATTTGTATGTTATCAATATTAGTATCATTGTTCACAGCGGTTATTAAAAATATGATGTGCCAGATAAGAATATATAAGGAATGTTGTACATTGTACAACAATGAGACAATATTGTACATGTTTAGAATCCGGAAAACCGTACACTTAAAAAGGTATATTTAGACCACATAAGTGGTGTGAAAAAAATACAATGAAAATACGCATCGATGCTGTAACTTCGATATTGAAATATGTCGCATCACTGAAACAAACCAAGAGGGTTAGTTCCAAGAATTATGTTTTGAAGATATGAAAAAAACAGAATTTTTCAAATTTGTAGACTAGAATAACTATAAGATTAAGCTACTTAATGACGAAAAAATATGTATTAGTACATTTGGACAACATAATAACTATCCATTGATTTTGATTTTTTTTAAATAAATAACATCATTATTCAAATTGACTTAAATGGAATACAGAAATTTAAACAGTACAAACATAACTAAACTAAAAACTTAAACCATCTCAGCCATATACTACATCTTGTTTATTTCAATACAGTTTAAGATATATTTTAAAAAATATAAGTTACTTGAAATAGATCAGATTTTTTACATCTTTTACTTCAGTTAAGCGGATATTCCAATCGAGAAATTTGACAAACAGTGTTTTTTTCAAATTTTCAAAGATTAACCCTTTAAGAACATATTCTTTCAAAATATCTTTTCAAAATTTGACCAATTTATACCAATAAGAGGATTTTTTTTTATCTTAATTTTTCGAAACAGTTGAGATGATATCACAAATTCTATAGAACCAACTCACTTGAAATTTGGTGATAGAGGTCTCTACATTATCCTATCGTATCAAAGGAAATATATATATATATATATATATATATATATATATATATATATATATATTTAGCTATGTTATGGCAGAAATGTGTTTTTAACAATTTCTTGATATTTCCGATTATTTTTAATCATTCATCATTCATCCGATTCCAATAATTTAAGATTGATAAACAATTAATATCAAATTGTTTACAATATTTCACGAAATAACATGTTTCATACATTTATAGATAAGTAATAATTATCAATAAATCATTGACTTGAAAAAAAATGTTATATAACTTCAAGGTTTAACAAGAAACTAATTCTGTAATTGTGTGTCTGATTGTGTAATTGATAATTGTCGTAACAACAATTATGAAATAAGAGGTTTTGAAGGTTATATTGTATGATTGGTCACTACCTTAAGATTCAGCAGCCATTTGATGCATTTTAGAATTTCGTCTTGAAATATACAAGAACAAAATGCACAGAATAAAAAAGACCTTTATGACAATAAAAACACCAAACAAAATTATAAAAGACAAAGAATATCAAATTTGAAAATCCTAATATAAGCAGAGAATTGTATTTTGTTGTTAACGTTGTTGCTAACTTGAGCAATGCTCATGCCTGAACCAACTTAAAGTAATCCAAAGGGAGAAGAAATAAACAGAGAATTTTATAAATATTGAAGTAAAAATAATAGGATATGGAGAACCAAAAACACTACTATCTATATCATAAAATGTTACTTAAGTAGATACAGAAAACTTTAAAAACTCATTTTTGTAATAAAATCAAAATATTGATAACAATTACATTTAGCAAACATCGTAGAATGTGTAAAGAAATATGCAAAATAAAATAACACCTATTACTCCATAATTTGACTATCTCAAAACTTATTAGACCGTTACAACTATACTGCCACTACAATTTCAATCACCCCTATTAAATGAAAGTTCCCCTTTCGTGAAAATAAGTGCAATTCCGCCATCACAACGGTAAAATGCCATTAGTTATCACAGATATTTATTTTTTATTCCCTACTGTCAAATACGACAAATTAGACCGATCAAATTATTCTAAAGATGAAGTTCCTACTAACTGAGAGTTATATTCAACTATTACATAGTATTAAAAGCAAGAAGCGAAATGTTGTAATAAGAGCGAGCGAGACTATAATTGTAAGTACTTATCACATAACACTATTATATTTATATATTAATTAGCAAATTAGCTTAAAATAACATGAATTCTTGTTTTATGTGATAAAACTGAGTGGCAATTACCGAACATTGATTTTGGGTAATTACATTAATAAATGGCTATAGATAACGATGAAAAGCTATACATATACACTATTTTATTTTAGATTTTGCGCACTTCCTACTCGTATTTTGCAGTGTTGCAGCAGATATATAAAAAGTAAACAGTATGGAATTACCTTCAAATTATCGTAGAAACCAAAAAAAAAAAAATATTGTAGCAAATAATCATGACCGTAGATTTTCACAGTTGTAATGTAATCTAATCTCACGGGCAATAAAAGTTATTTTAAATAGCATCACTAGTTTTAATTTCCTTTTCACCTTTACGTAATATTTTTACTTATAAACGTAAAAGGTAATATTTTTCATTTCATCTAAATAACCACAACGGTGGACTAATTCTAGAGCATATGGTGGATGCGCAAAATATTCGGACAAACTCCACTTATTATTGTCCCAAGATATCTTTAACTCGACATTATTAGAATGAAAAACAAGTTTTTTAAACCTCGTGTTATTTTATCAAAATGTAGATTTGAATATGTTATACATCCTAGTAGTTGTGTATCTATATGTCTGATACAAGTTAAACAAATGTGCAGTATATATTATTAAGGTGTTAAGAATTAAATTACAATCATTAATTTATTAAGCAATAACGCAATTAACTGAAGATTGGTATAAATAGCTTCTTAACACTATATTGATGGTATTACACAAATATTTGAAAGCAATTAACAGGTCTGCATGTCTTAAACAAAATCAAATAGTGAATGATTCAAACTAATGTTTGTATATGTATGTAGGTGAAATTGCACTTCTACTTTAATAAAGTAAAAATCTAGTAAAACACTACCACAAAAGGACTCTACAGTTACTACATACATCTGTATCCAAATTATTTTTCCATTAATTTGGAAACCCTAAAATTGTCTGTGCCAAATAGCACCATTAATTACAAGCACCTATTTTTCCACCTCTAAATTTAACTATATTGCCATACTACAACAGCTATACAAAACCAGTAAATTAAATTAATACTAAAATAAATAAATGTTGTAATCAAAAGACATACACGCTTTTAATTAATACGAAATTGATAAGAACCATGTTTCATTCTACTTCCATGCTATGTTTCATTCTATAACCTAATTAAACCAGCCAAAATTGGTAATTGAAATAATTGACAAATTAATTACATATAATTATAATAAACATAAATCAAATAAAAAGGCAACACTTCATACTTTAAAATTAGACAACTTGAAAATATAATATATATATATATATATATATATATATATATATATATATATATATATATATATATATATATAAAACAATCATATAATTTAAACTTTGCCAATTACTTCGTGTATAGTCTATTCAAAGTTTTTTTAGTAATGCGTCGTGGATATTTGTGACGTCGAAACATTACAATGTTGCCGCATCAACTCTGAGTTTTAGTTTAGCTTGGCTTTGACATACAAAAATCTAATCTAAATAAAATAATTGTACAAAAATGTTATCAAATATAATTTATTTTAACGTTATAGTATATCTAAAAACTACAGTTAATTATACAGCCACAATAAATTATACGAGTTAAAACCTCTTATCACTAATGCTTTCAAGAATTTTGCGTACGTCTGACAGCTGGTCGCCGTCTGGTTGTCAGATGTACGCTAAATTATTCAAAATATTAAATTACTAGAGGTTATAAACCGGCAAACGTTATTTTAGCCCTTTTATTATTTTGATAAATTTTAAGTCGCTACTTTGTTTGAAAATGCCGAAAACAATAGAAATTTAGAGTCACAAAATGATTGCGGTTTTAATAGGTTATTTCGAAAAGGAACGAGATTATGGAGGTCCCCTTTTACCGGTAAATTCCGTCAGAGAGGTAATTATTGATGATATTAAATAGTATAAGTCCTACAATTTTATTGAAAATGTTTTTAATGGATTGCTGAAGTGCCAAATATTAGTGTGGGTACTGTGAATAACATCACTTAGAAAATGAAGAATAATACGTTGATTTCACCCAAGAAAACCCGTCTACATACAAAGTGGGTGACGAGTCTTATCGACGAGTCGAGATATAAACATAAATTATATAAAATTATTTTAGAGAAAATTGTCTGTCTGGAAAGTATACATAAAACAATTAAGGACATGCAACTTTTTGAGGGATGTAAGACATCCTTTCATACACTCTTATAGGGCATAAGGTTTAAAGGTGTAAAGATAACCTCGAAGAGGTTTAATGGAACTTCCAGACATTAAAAATAATTCAATTTTTAAAGGCATAAAATAAAACCACGGAAGATAAACTATTTGAATTTGTGTATCTTGATGAAACTTGAATATTTTAATATGGTTCATTGTGGCACTTTTGGCAAGACAGTAACAAAAAAAGTGTAACGACAACAAAAATTAATGGAAAAAGGTAAAAGTTACAATAGCATTCGATTATGTTTTTTTGGTCACTCTATTTATTAATAATTAACTGCAGACATATTGCTGATAGCAGGATTACATCAAAAACTGTTTGGATATGTGGAAAGAAGCATTGTCAACCATAACACCTTCGGTTTGGATGAACTCGATAAGACATACAGAGGAAGTAATCGATAAATGGTGGAATCATGAACATGTTTTAGACAGTTTAGAAATTAACAGTTTAGTGATTGAATTGGACAGTGAATGGGAAAGTGAAAGTGACTGAAGAAAACTTTCAGGATATGTGATAATGCTGGAAATTCCTGAGACAGACTGATGAGAGTGGAAACAACTATGGTATGCACATAATTATATTAACACATAATTAATTGAATATGAATATAACTGTAGAAAATGGTAGTATAGGGCGTGAAAGATTTGTGTGCACAGATATGATTGTAATTGTTCAAAATTAAACATAAGCATTAGGTTAGAATGTATGAAGAGAGAATGAATACTAACTGTTTTGTAAATATGGTAAATGCGTTAGACAGAATTCAGTAGTTAATTTTAGTAAGAATGGTGTACACAGATAGAAGCAGAAGAAGCAAAATATACAGTGATACCAAGATGACTTGACAAGTAAACACACCATCAAAGGAAACAAGAACTAAACGTAAAAAGGTAAATATGCTCTCCAATGAAAGTAAAATACGTAGGATTAGGCGACCAGGGGGATACCACTACATAAAAAAACGCGCCTAGAAACTCTATCACATGGGTGGTGTGGAAAAGTAAACAAAATAAATCTAACCTACAAACTATTATACCTGAATTCTTAATTGTAGTTTTAAGTCCTTTGATAATAATGTATTAGATGTACTACAATGTTAAAATAAATTATATTTGATAACATTTTTATTCAATTATTTTATTTAGATTAGAATTTTCTTGTATGTCAAAGCCAAACTGAACTAAAATTCAGAGTTGATGCGGCAACATTGTAATATTTCGAAGTCACAAATATCCATTAAGCAATACTAAAAAAACTTTGAATAGACTATATATAATTCATATAGATAATTAACTAAACTGATTCACTTAATACATCATAAATACCAATCACCCACAAATCAAGCCAAAACTACAACCTTGCAAACTGACATAAATAATTTTTATGGTCATGCTCGTACCTGTGAGGTGGAGACCGGACGGGTGACCTGAACCGCGCATGGTCTCTCCTCAACTGAAGGGAAGATGGCGGTGACCGCCTCGGAGGGGCCGGAGACGACCCTCTCGGGCTTTTCGAATACGATCGAGAACGCGATCTAAAATAGACACAACAGAGCCCTGTTTTATTTGTACTGTCAACTCAAAAAGAAAACCTTTAATAATCTGATCTTGGTCACTTAATGCGACAACTCGGAAACAATTCCCCATACAAATAGTTGACCTATTGTCATAAACAGTTGTATAAAATGTGTTATCAACTGTTCAAGAAGTGAAATTCATTACACCAGAGATCAGATATTTAAAGTATATGTTAGAAATAGTTAAATAAGCTTAAGCTACAAGCACAATTCTTTTTGAGCAGCATGTACATGTACCTTCAGAGACAGAAATAAACTCTCAGACAGCATTCATACAATACTTGAAAAGTGGTATTATTAATCTTTCAAGCGTGATTGGATGTCAATTTTTTCTATGATAAACATACCTGCTGATTGAAAATGATCGACTGCGGCTTCTCCTCCTAGGAGTTCGGCTGCGTCTACGACTAGGAGGAGGCGATCTACTGAAGGTCCTGCTTCGACTGCGACTCCTGCTCCAACTCCTTCTAGCAAGCCGCTGCTGCCTAGCCCGTTTCTCGTCTTTCTCTCGTAATATACGATTGAAAGCTGCTAATGGGTCATCTATCACTCTACAAAAGAGAAATGAAATATGATTTATTACTACTAAATACCAAATGCAAGTACTACCATTTATAAAATATCACTAAATATTTTTGCAAATCAATTGTTATTTTAAAAATATAAATAAAAGAAGTAAACATTATTTGTAACACTGTATAAAAAACATACATACAATGGATCAGATATTTACACTAAAAATGAGTAAAAGCTATGAACAAAACCTAGACCTCCATATTTCGCTTATAGATTTTCTGTAGATTTATGACCCAATAAAGAGGAACTGATTTTGACAAAACAAAGAACAAAATCAAGCAGTTTCAATAGTAAAATTGGAGCTAGGTGATGGGATTACTTAATTTGGTTCAGGAATAAATTTGTAAAGACAGCCCAATGCATACAGAAGGATTAATATACCAGAGAAAATAATAGCTGGCTTTGCAAACAAAGTACCAATAACAGGATTGAAGAAGCAAAGTATAACTTTGACAGACTGAAACCCATTACCTGGTAGTAATAAGTAAATGAGAGAAATGAGGCAATGAGAGAAAAGCTAAAGTTAGAGAGCAAAGAAGTTTTTGAATGATTGTAGAGGAAATCTGTTAAAAACGATTGATGAGAAAAACTTAATAGAGGAGAGGAAGGTTTTAAGAATATTTGGAAAATCAAGGAAGGTATTAACCATTGGAAAAATGTATCAGTATTCAATCCAATATATTATGTGTTATTAGAAAATGTTTGTTTAAATCAACATATAAATCAGAAATAATTACCCTGGAGGAGTCCTTTCTCTAATGCCGCGCCCTCTGTTATAATCCCTTGCTCTTCCTGTATATTGTGTTGGAAAAGCCGCTGGCGGACCTCCTAATGGAGGTCGTGTAGGGTCATACAGTGGCCTTGGTGGTATCGGGTATGGTCTGTGATAATGGGGAATCAGTAAATTACTATTAGATATGATATAAATTTCATACCCTGGACCCAAAAAGGGCGCAGGCTGAGTTCCAGGAGGAGGTATACGAAAATTAGGCGGGGGTCCTTGAACGGGAGGGTAATTTCCTAACGGAGGTTGCTGTCCTGGAGGAGCATAAACACCTGGAGGTAAGTTTGTAGGTGGTGGACCCTGAAATTTAAAACAAATGATACATTAATTTGTGTACATAAATTTAATGCTAATTTATTAGCCACCCAAATAGTAAACAATTTTTAAATACTAATATTCCTAGAAAAAAAAAAGTATAATTTACTAACCTGCATCGGCCCAATAACACTACCTGGTAGTGCCCCTGTTGCAATTCCAGAATTATATGATTCCGATGATGTGGGGGGAATATAATTTGTGCCAATACCAGGTGGTTCATCTCTAGTTGGTGTACCTTGTCTCTCTTCAGAGCGACTAAAACAATATATATATAGTAAAATATATGTACTAAAATGCAATGTATATGTTAAGAATCCACAGATGGTAATAAAATATATAAATGAAACCTTACCATTTTTCATAACTTGGAGATCGTCGATGTCTACGTTGTTTAGGAGATTCTGACCTCCTTTTCTGTTTTGCTGCAATAAAATTATACTGAGTGAAGAAATGATCTTTTTTTAAGTATTTTTTCTTACAATCCTTTTCTTTATCCCTATCATTCTTTACTCGGTGATTTGTATTTGTTATGTTGCTAGTGATCTGATGTTTGGGGGATTCAGAAGGTGGAGGTGACACACCTGGTGGGCCTTTAACATCATCTGTCTTAAGAGAATCCTCATCAATTTCCTGCTAGAATAACATTACTATATCACATTTTTTCATAAAAAATATTTAACATACTTTGGAAAAATCAGTTTCATTTTTAGTATGTTCAGTTGAATCAGCTTCAGAAATAACGGTCTTTTGTTCTAACTTTTGATGTTCTTTTTCTGTTGAATCAACTACAGGTGGTGGGGTGGCCTCTTTTTTGGGTTCAGCTTCTTTATCAAGAAGAGATTTTGGTTTATACACTGGTTTTTTCTCATATCCTGTTGTATTTTTAAAGTTTGCAACAGATTTTCGTAAGAACCTATTAGGAATAAGTGTGGCAGGAGAAATGTCTTTTTCATGACAATCTGGGCATTCATGCTCTTCACTTTCCAATAGCACACTTCTTATACATTCATCACAAAATGAGTTTCCTAAAAAAAACAGTATATTTTTAAATGTTTAAAAGGAATGTATGACTAACTTACCACAACATGGGATCATAACAGCATCAGCTAATAAATCAGAACAGATGGAACAAACTAGATCTTCTGGAATTTCTGGTTTTGGTTCCACAACAGGAGGGGGGGCTGTATTTTTTTGGCTATATGCTTGATAGTCTAAAGCTGGAACTGCATACTGTCCATTTGACATCATCATAGCACCTGGAACTTGAGGACCTTCCACTGGAACCATAAAACTCTGTGGTATACCAGTACTTTTTTTAATTTCAAGGTTTTCCTATCAAGAATAGATATAAATACTAATATATTTAAATCACTATCATATACTTACGGTTCCCTGACCTAAGGGACAGTCTTTAATCCAATGACCATTTTGATGACATTTATAACAACGGTAACTAGCTGGTACTGGTCCCACCTGATTTGCTCCTCTAATTTTAAGATAGCTAAAAAGGAGTGTCAACACATATAGCCAACCAATATATAAATATATATATATATGTAAAAACATACTTGCTAGGGTCATATTCTTGTGTACTTTGTGTCATCATAGCTTTAATCTTATCATCTTCTGGTGCATCCAAATTAGCTAAGTCTACTGCTTTCCCTATCGGGCCAATATCATCCATTTTTATTGAAGGTGGTGTATCATTTCCACCATAACCTTCCCACTGTTTAGGTTTAGGTACTGTTAATGGTATCCTTGCTATAAGCAGTGACGTATTTTTTGGAATAAGGGTATTTTCATCTTTATAAACTGAAACAAAATTATAATCGGAATTAACAAAGAAATGTCTAAATCAAAAATGAGTACTATACCTTCTTGTGTTTGAGCGTTGGTTATGAGTAAATCAAAATCAGTACTTCTACCAATGCGTTTCTGCTGTAAAATGGAATTTTTCAAATCCTTTACAGATATATGTAAACCATCGAAAGTTATGGTATCATATTCCAATGCAGACTTAAATCGGTAATGAACAGACATTGTATCCTATATATAACAAACTTTCTCACAAATGAAACTACTATAAAATGTTGAACATGCAATGAAGATCAGTCGTAATTCTACACTGGAAAGTGTATAACTTTTTAGCACTACATATGTTCTTTTTCACTAAACCAAGGCACTAAACACTTTAATTATCTTTAAAATGTTGTATAAATATATTAAAGATCCTTTCTTCTGTGAAATACTTTATACACCTCGAAACATGGCCACTCGTATGAAGTAAACCAGGGGTGTGCAACTACAATGCTAAGTGGTGGGGCAAAATCTTGTTTAGTCCAATCATTGGTGGCGCTGACAACGTGAATTTGATTGGTTAGTTTAAAAATATTATATAGAATCCTGTAAGGAAAATAATTTGCTTTGATTGGTCAGCCATTTCACGTGACTATTTTATGACGTCACATTTGCTGGCCAATAATATTTGAATGAAAATCGAATTTAATTTAAAAAACTAATTTATTAAAATAAAATCCTATACAAATATACATAAATGTAAATAATATAAATAATAATAAAAAACAACAGAAATATACATAATTGCAAAAAGCAAAAATAAATAAACTACAAAAATGTAAATAAAAAAAATTAAAAGCCCCATACTCCAGACAAAATAATTAAAATACTCTTCTATAACGCCTGCTCCCTTTTTCGTATTTGTTTAGTGCCATCAATTTTATAGGATCTATTAGAGTTCTATCTTGTATTTGTGCTATACTGAAGGTAAACTTTAAGTCCTTCCCTGTTAATATTGAATTAACTTGTTTAACCCAAAAATACAATGAACATTTGACAATAAGATTTAAAATGTGGTCTTCAAAATCGCTATGGACTGGGCAGTTGAAACGTTTAAAATTTATGTGTTTTTTTAAGACATCTCTCAGAATAACAGATATGCTATTTTTATGACAAAATCTAGGTATTAAATAAAAGAGATAGCTTAAAGATCTACAAACAGTATAGTAAAACAGTCTTGATGGAGTTGTTAATTTGGGTCTACGCGGCTGCATCGCTTCTATAAAATCAGTATCGAGTTTTTGATCTGTGGAACTACTTAATGTAGAATGTAGACAGATATTGCACGTTGTCTTTTTTCTCAGAAGTTTTATCAAATAGCCTGAAATATAGACTAACGTGCAACGTTCCACTCTTGTTTTCCTCAGAGCAAAGTTCTCTGGAACTGAAAATATAGACTCAACTGGTGATTCTACAACCTCTGGTGATGCTACATCTCCAGTTAAAAAATAATGTAAGTTATCTAAAGCGCCAACATGTTCATCTTCTTCACAATTTGCTCCGGGCGAATGATGTGAAAAAAATGAAATGATGAGCCCTTTTAGAAATTTCTCGAACATACTAGGGGAAGGATGCTGTTTCTACCTCTATGACCTCTAATAGATCCAACAAAAATCTTTAAGCAATCTTGGTTAAGATTTGTTAAACAAATGTAGTTATTTGTAAATTTAGACAAAATAGATTTCTTTAAGTTAATAAATCCCCTAAAAGTAGCAATTAAATTTTTAATTGATGGCACCATAACAAATATTTTCTTAACAAGGCAATCAAATTTAAATATATAATTCCTCTACTATAAAATGATTGAACACTGATTGTTCTAAAAAGTTAAAGTATTGCAAATATTTTAGGGATATTTTACAATTAAAAGTAGTATTTATTACTACTAATTATCCAGTTATATTAATTATTACCTTCTTGTAAGACTTCTTTATGTAGAGACATCACATTGACAACATACGCACAACTTGGTAGATTAATTGAATTTTATTACTACTAACATCTTCATAAGTTTTTGAGTTTCTGTAAACAAACAATATATAAACAGACATGTAGTAGATAGATAATTTTATATGTACCTGATAAAACCAATGATGGATATGCATTTACCCAAATACCTGTTCGTGAAGGAAGGATAATTCTAAATTTTTCACTAATATGTCCATAACAAACACCATGACGTTGATATATTTGCATTGTGGTTTATCCAGGTAACTTACTATTATTTACTTGATCAACCCATTTTTGGAAAGTATCGAGATCATTCTTTGGGAAACGATGTCTAATTTCCGTAGTAGAATTTTACCCCGGTACACTACATCTTTTACTACACTGACGTATTGTCATCAATTTTTATATTATTACCCCATAATAATTAATGTAAAACAGAAAATATGCACAACGTAAAACGAAAATTTCATGATCTAAACAAAAACCATAACCTACACACAACAAACATAAAAATGGACGCCTATAGAAAATGCTGATTTCACACAATTTGATCGACCAATCACATTCATGTTAGTGGCGGCACCTGCAATTTAAACTGCCAATCACAATTTGCGATCGCAGCGCTACAGTTGATTGAACTAAACAAAACATTTCCCCAAGGTCGCCTATACCGTGAAATTTCTATTTTTTCTATGAAGTAAACTCATAAGAAATTCGATGTTGCCAAGTTATAACTATATAATAGTTTAAAATTTGCACCGAGAGATGGCGCTTATATGTCAATTGTGAACTAGCAAGTTGAGTTTTTATAGTTGCCTTACCACATAACGACTATTAATTATAATTAATTATAGTATGATCACATAATTTTAATTATGTCATTACATAAAAATTCTAATACACAAAGATCAACTGTGTTTCTACATATCCGAGATCAACTTTATAGTGAAAGAAAAACCATATCACCCTGTTTTATAGTGGCTAATAACATCAAAGGCTGGTGTTTTCATGGTTGCCTGTTTAACGCACTTAACAAATTTATTGCTATATTAATGGTTTTATTCTCATGATAATTACTATATTATATCAATATAAATTATATAATAGAAATTATAATATAGTATAGAAATTTACATATGCTATTTAACTCCTGTTATAAAAACATGAAAATGACAAAGTCAACAAAAACACCGAGAAAACTATTTGATTTTTTCTTGATAAAGTTTAGATTTTAAATTGTTCAAACAGTTTTAACTGTAATCTAAGAACTATACGTATAGATTTTATATATCTAATTTTAATATGGCTAATTTTGATATATTAGAAGATTATGAAGGTACAAATAGATTAAGGAATAAGAAAATTAAAAAAATTGATACGTGCCAGGACTTCTCTTACCAAAAGAAATGTACTACCGAAAATCGAGGCGTTCTGCAGCCCTTCAGCAATGGTGTTCGAATTGAATTAAATCAGTTAAAAAGCCATATTGAACATGAAATTGAAGTGAGTATGATTTTACTTATTTCTTAGTTCAAAGTCCTAAAATAATGTTTATCCTACTTGGTTGATTTGTTAACAACCCTTTTTAAAGGATAAAGTACAAGACATTTTAGAGACGGATAATTTAAATGAAGATATTTTGAAAATTGACGTACATGGGAAAAATGACGATTTAAAAGATGAACAGGAAATGCCCAAAAAATTATTATTTGTATCTGAATACAGAAAAGTATAAATTATATATTTAATTATTCACTGTTTTAATTATTTTTTGTTTTGTAGGATATATGGAAGTATTTAAACAATTTAGAAGAAACATTTCCATTTCCTAAATCAAAATATATGTTAAAACAGACTGATTTATCATGGAACACTCGAAGTGTTTTAATTGATTGGTTATCGAGTGTAGCTGAAGAATATAAATTGTGCCATGAGACGTTTCATTTAAGTGTAAACTACATAGACAGATTTTTAAATCAGATAGCAGTGGCAAGTATTTTATTTAAAGTACATGATATTTCTTTCTATATATTCTTCCTTCTTGCTAAGTTTAGTTAGAACTATTAAATAATGCGGATCTGCGAGATATAAAAACATATTTTTTCATATTTCAATTACATCCTCCATTACGAAAAAAAATCGACAGGGATTTTCGTTTTCAAATTTATTTGAACAAAAATCAGTTCAAGGAATAAGACTGAAAAATCGTTGCATCGAAACGAATCGGTAGCGATGAAATAGATCGATTGAGGAATTGTCCATATCCTCTTTTTGTTTGTTTAGGTGAGGAACAAATTTCAATTGGTCGGCGCCGCGGCAATGCTCTTAGCGGGAAAAATGGAAGAAATTTATCCTATCGACGTTAAGGAATGGTCCTATTTAACCGGCGACTCATTCACACCCAAGCAAATACTGAAAATGGAGCAACTAATCGCAAAAATCTTAAAGTAAGTTCCTTTTAACTACTATTTAAAAAATGGAAAAATGCTGTAGATTTATACATTCTAACATAACATTCATTAATGTTAACTAAGCTAACTCATATACTGACACACAATTATTTTTAATTATATTAAATTATATCTAAATTCTGAACATTATAACAGAGAAAAATAAGATAATTTTTAGAACTGTAACAAGTTCAGAGCATCAAATATAAATATGATGCCTAAAAAATATCAATATTTTTAACCTATATTTTTTGATCAATATATCGATATATCGATATTTTTTAAGTCTGTATTTTTCGATATTTAAAAAAAATTAAATACATTTCTTAAAAATTATAAAAAAAGCCATTTAATTATTTTTTATAATCTTTTTATATTCGTACTTATACTGTTATACTATTTTATTATTTTATATTATTTTAGCACTTGAAAAAATACTAAATAACTTTTTGAAAAAATATCGATATTTTTCTCGGTGACCGACACCCCCAGGTCTTTCTCTATTTTTATGTAATAAACATAAATATGGTCTAATAAAGAAAGTAATATATGAACGTTTATCGAAACAATAGCCGACATAAGGTAATTTATTTTTACAATTTAGAATTGTATATTATCGGATGTATATTATCGGAATAAAGGGAATAATATAAGATGTTGTTTTCACACTATTTTCAGTATAAGATCAGAAACGAATTTTATATATAATATTAATCCAAATAATAAATGTTTCTATATTAAAATAAATCCAAATATATCTAAGCTAACTCATAAACTGACACACAATTTTTGTTTAATTAGATTAAATTATATCTAATTTACATTAAGTTTGAATAGTCCACAAGTATTGATAAGTTTAAATTGGTAAAACACTGAACATTGTAACAGAGAAAAGTAAGATAATTTTCAGAACTGTAACAACTTCAGAGCATCAAATATAAATATGATGAAGAAAAAATATCGATATTTTTAACCTATATTTTTTTGACCAATATATCGATATATCGATATTTTTAAGCCTGTATTTTTCGATATTTAAAAAAAATTAAATATATTTCTTAAAAATTGTAAAAAAAGCCATTTAATTATTTTTTATAAACCTTTTATATTCGTACTTATACTATTATACCATTTTATTATTTTATACTATTGTAGCACTTGAAAAAATACTAAAAAACTTTTTGAAAAAATATCGATATTTTTCTTGGTGACCGACACCCCCCGGTCTTGCTCTATTTTTACGTAATAAACATAAATATGGTCTAATAAAGAAAGTAATATATGAACATATATCGAAACAATAGCCGACATAAAGGTAATTTATTTTTTTACAATTTAGAATTGTGTATTATCGGATGTATATTATCGGAATAAAGGGAATAATATAAGATGTTGTTTTCACACTATTTTCAGTATAAGGTCAGAAACGAATTTGATATATAATATTAATCCAAATAATAAATGGTTCTATATTAAAATAAATCAAAATATATCTAAACTAACTCATAAACTGACTCACAATTTTGAATTAGAATTTTTTTAAATTACACTAAATTATATCTAATTTCCATTAAGTTTGAATAGTCAACAAGTATTGATAAGTTTAAATTGGTAAAACAGTGAACATTATAACAGAGAAAAGTAAGATAATTTTCAGAACTGTAACAAGTTCAGAACATCAAATATAAATATGATGCCGAAAAAATATCGATATTTTTAACCTATATTTTTTTACCAATATATCGATATATCGATATTTTTAAGTCTGTATTTTTCGATATTTAAAAAAAATTAAATATATTTCTTAAAAATTATAAAAAAAGCCATTTAATTATTTTTTATAAACCTTTTATATTCGTACTTATACTATTATACCATTTTATTATTTTATACTATTGTAGCACTTGAAAAAATACTAAAAAACTTTTTGAAAAAATATCGATATTTTTCTTGGTGACCGACACCCCCCGGTCTTGCTCTATTTTTACGTAATAAACATAAATATGGTCTAATAAAGAAAGTAATATATGAACATATATCGAAACAATAGCCGACATAAAGGTAATTTATTTTTTTACAATTTAGAATTGTATATTATCGGAATAAAGGGAATAATATAAGATTAACGAATTTGATATATAATATTAATCCAAATAATAAATGTTTCTATATTAAAATAAATCAGAATATATCTAAGCTAACTCATAAACTGACACATTTTTTTTTAATTACATTAAATTATATTTAATTTCCATTAAGTTTGAATAGTCAACAAGTATTGATAAGTTTAAATTGGTAAAACAGTGAACATTATAACAGAGAAAAGTAAGATAATTTTCAGAACTGTGACAACTTCAGAGCATCAGGTATAAATATGATGCCGAAAAAATATCAATATTTTTAACCTATATTTTTTTGATCAATATATCGATATATCGATATTTTTTAAGCCTGTATTTTTCGATATTTAAAAAAAAATTAAATACATTTCTTAAAAATTATAAAAAAGCCATTTAATTATTTTTTATAATCATTTTATATTCGTACTTATACTGTTATACTATTTTATTATTTTATACTATTGTAGCACTTGAAAAAATACTAAAAAACTTTTTGAAAAAATATCGATATTTTTCTTGGTGACCGACACCCCCCGGTCTTGCTCTATTTTTACGTAATAAACATAAATATGGTCTAATAAAGAAAGTAATATATGAACATATATCGAAACAATAGCCGACATAAAGGTAATTTATTTTTTTACAATTTAGAATTGTGTATTATGGGATGTATATTATCGGAATAAAGGGAATAATATAAGATGTTGTTTTCACACTATTTTCAGTATAAGGTCAGAAACGAATTTGATATATAATATTAATCCAAATAATAAATGGTTCTATATTAAAATAAATCAAAATATATCTAAACTAACTCATAAACTGACTCACAATTTTGAATTAGAATTTTTTTAAATTACACTAAATTATATCTAATTTCCATTAAGTTTGAATAGTCAACAAGTATTGATAAGTTTAAATTGGTAAAACAGTGAACATTATAACAGAGAAAAGTAAGATAATTTTCAGAACTGTAACAACTTCAGAGCATCAAATATAAATATGATGCCGAAAAAATATCGATATTTTTAACCTATATTTTTTTGATCAATATATCGATTTATCGATATTTTTTAAGCCTGTATTTTTCGATATTTAAAAAAAATTAAATACATTTCTTAAAAATTATTAAAAAAGCCATTTAATTATTTTTTATAAACCTTTTATATTCGTATTTATACTATTTATTATTTTATACTATTATAGCACTTGAAAAAATACTAAAAAACTTTTTGAAAAAATATCGATATTTTTCTCGGTGACCGACACCCCCAGGTCTTGCTCCATTTTTACGTAGTAAACATAAATATGGTCTAATAAAGAAAGTAATATATGAACGTATATCGAAACAGTAACCGACATAAAGGTAATTTATTTTTTACAATTTAGAATTGTATATTATCGGATGTATATTATCAGAATAAAGGGAATAATATAAGATGTTGTTTTCACACTATTTTCAGTATAAGGTCAGAAACGAATTTGATATATAATATTAATCCAAATAATAAATGTTCCTATATTAAAATAAATCAAAATATATCTAAGCTAAATCATAAACTGACATATAATTTTTTTAAATTACATTAAATTATATCTAATTTCCATTAAGTTTGAAGAGTCAACAAGAATTTGAATAATTTCTGTACCACTTTTAATTTTTTTCTTTAAATTGTATCGTTCTTTGCCTATTTATTCCGCTCTTTGATGTCGTCCTTGCAGATTAGTCATCGTGAATTTGCCTTTTATGGCTTTCGATTATGACCCATGTGGGAACTAACAATTTACCGACAGATAAAGAATTAAAATTTTAAAATTGTTAAACATTCTTTACAACATTGATTTTTTTATATATTATATTATATTAATGTTATATTAATATATTTTAAAGTCTCCTTTTACCAATTATGGATTTATTTGGACTGGGCCTAAAGTTTAACGTGGGCTGCGAACCACACTCCTCAGCATTAAGCCTACCGATTGGCGAGTGACCAACTGGTAGAAATCATCCCAGAAAACATCCGGTCGTACCCAGTCTGGTTACTGGTGGCGTGACTGGGATCATTTTCCTTGTCGGATTTTACACTCTTGCCTAGGACAATCACAAATTGTAAACAATCACAAACATAAATTTACGACCATGCCCCCGCAGGATTCGAACCTGCGGCTATCGCAACAGTAGGAGGACCGTCCCATCGCCTTTACCACTGCGCCACCAAGCCGACACAACAACATTGATTTTAACTCTCGATGCACAAATTAATGAATTTATTACGTCCAATATTCGGTTAGTGCTTTGATATGCATTTAGTAAAGAAACTACTAACATAGTACTAAAATATACAGGAAAATCTTCAAAATCAAAAGCCGATTTCGAAAATTTAAATATCTTGTTATTCTGAATTTTTTTAAAATCTGTGTTGGATTTTCGTTAAATTATTATGTATATACATCGTATGTTAAATTTTCGCATATGTCCAATTTTTCCTCCACAACAGTTGTTCTGCGTCACTTCGTCCTGGAAGATTTTTTTCATTTAAATTAGTTCAATTAATAATTAACAGAAAAGATTTTATTTTAATAAATACACAACAAATAAATATGAGTAGCTTTTGAAGTTAAAATTGGCGTAATAAATGAGTAGCCCCCACCTATATTATATTGGCATCTTATAAGACCATAAACAAACACCCTAACTTATAAAATAATAAACAAACACGAGAATTTGTATAGTGACATAATTATCTATCACAAGGTTCAATTGAAAAGGTATGGTATCAATTAATAATTTTATTGAATTAATACTTGAAATATTTTTTTAAAGTAATGAAAAATATTTCGCAACCAAATGTTGAAATACGTATTCTTTAAATTTCAACTTTTTAACAATATATATGACCCCATACTAAAATTTATTACTTTATTTCTATACGTCTATTTAACAAAACAATAAGTCAAAGAGTACAGCAAGGGTAATATACAATATAAGCATAAAAATTCAGTTGATCTAATAAAAATAAAATAATTAATTTCGTTGTATTAATTAACAATTTAATTTAATCACTTTAGTTGGGATAGTAGGGTAAAATTAACTTATTCTTGATATTAGAAGTATCACAACGATTAAGCTTCCATAAAGAACTCCCAGGTACGGGATACGGTAAAACGGCCAACCCAAAGTGAAGCAAATACGTGCTCTCAAACAAAAGACGTTCCACGTTTTCCAAAAAGGGAAAAAAGTGAAAGTTAGTGAAAAAAAAACACTTAATTATAACAATACAATATGATGGATTTGAATATATTACTGAAAGAAAACGAAGAATAACAACGAATAACGAGCGCCTGAACCAACAACTGTTGCAATTATCTAAGGATATGGCTGCTATCCGTTTGCAACTGCAAGGTCACACGCAAGATACACCAAAAAGGCATACTAATTATGCAGAAGACTACTACACTGATGAAGACGAACTAGCATTAGAGGTAAGGGAACAGTCTTACTGGAACGAAGTAACAAACAAGAAGGATATAAAGAGGAAGAAATCTGAGATAATGCCTTCGCCAATCACAAAAAGTGCTATAAACATTAACAAAAAGAAGCAAGAAGACAAAATCCGCCTCTGCCCTCTCCGACTAAGGTAAACAATGTTGGCAATTTTAATTTATTTAGATCACAAAAATAAAGGGAGTAGGCTTTGACCGAGTGCAGTTTAAAACTTTGTCTAACGATGATATTAACGTAACCCTTAGTGATGAAACGGGCTACAGGAATGTAAAAAGCATCTTATTGATATGAAGAAAAACAATTCATTCAATAAACTCAAATACCACATTTATCAGTTAAAAAGTGATAAGTGGTATAGAGTACCACCACAAATCTCCACAACAAATGAAGACAATATTAAATCGGAATTACGGGCTTGGGGGCACGAAGTAGTGACCGTCACGCCTATAGCGAAAAAGACAACTAATGTAAATGGTGAAAAACAAATTAAAACTTTTCCGTTGTTCTACGTAGACATGACTCAAAACGAAAGTAATAAAAATATATATGACATAAAATTATTTACTAGACTGTATGATAAAAGTGGAACCTCCGAAGAAAAATAGTAATATACCACAATGCACAAACTGTCAAAATCTTGGACACACTAAACATTTTTGCAGTAGGGAACCAAGATGTGAGAAATGTGACATGCGTGTTCTGCCATCAAAAAGGTCACCCTGCCAATTATAAATGATGTGCAGTATAGCCAAAAAAAATTACTGCAGAACAACGCTTAAGACAAATTGACAAAGCCAAAAACTCTGAAACAACATCTACCTTTGAAAATAAAAAAAACTCATGAAACCGCAAGACCATCGGTCAAAAATATAAACGCCACCAAAATATCAATTTTTTTTATAACATCTTTATTAGATACGCTTAGTACAATCTTAATTATTATTATTACAATTAATTTATTACACTTTTCTTATGTGCTTGGATTAATTAACAAGCAAGACGAGTACGAGGAAATACATCAGTATGTATTCCTCATATATAAAATTATAATTATTTATTAATTATTAACTTATAGCTATAGTTTACACTAATAATACACACTAAATGTTCACACAAGTTCGTATGGTTTTGTTCGTTTCAGTCTCCTGACATCCTGTGCGCTGTCCAGCAGTTGTATTGCTTCCACGTTAGAATGATTTAGTAATCTTCTTTCGTCTTTTAAGGCGAAATCCTGCACAACTTCGCTTTCAAAAGTATGCTTTCATTGCTTTCAAAAGTATGTAAGTGAATTAAGCTCACAAGCAGACAAAGATTATTCGCTATGGAAAGCAAAACGAAGAGTTAAAAGACCAATTATTCGAGTACCGCCAATTAAAAATGATCGAAGTGAATGGGTTTGACGCGACAATAAAAAAGCTGAATTATTCGCACAATACTTAGCTGAATATATTTCAATCTAATGATATAGAATCTAGCATGGATACATCTCCTGTTTATCAACCCGATGTAGATCTAAATCTAATTTCTCCACTGGAAGTTGCCACTGAAACTGATAACCTCAATCCTAAAAAGGCACTTGGTATAGATGAAATTTCATCTGGATTATTGAAAGAACTGCCACGAAAAGCAATCATCATATTGACATATATATTTAATGCCTGTTTAAGGCTGATGCATGTCCCGGAATGCTTTAAGGTGGCGCAAATAATTATGCTCAGAAAAACCTGGCAAACCTGCAGAACAAATCGAATCTTACAGGCCTATTTCGCTACTACCTGCAATATCAAAGCTATTTGAGAAACTAATATTTAAACGTGTTAAACATTTGGTAAAAATACCAGATTTCCAGTTTGGTTTTCGAAAACACCATTCAATAATCGATCAAGTGCATAGAGTAACTGCGGCTATTGAAAGAGTATTTGAGGAAAAGAAATACTGCCCTGCAATATTCCTGGATGTCTCACAAGCTTTTGATCGGGTTTGGCATTTGGGAGTAATCTGTAAGATGAGCAAATTGTTACCGCGTAACTATTGTTAATTGTTGGAGTCATATCTATTCGGAAGAAAATTTAGAGTATCTCACGAAATGGCGTTCTCGACATTTAAAACAATTTCGGCTGGAGTTCCACAAGGTAGCGTCTTAGGACCTCTCTTGTATCTGCTCTACACTGCTGACATTCCAACAACACAAGAAACACTACCTGGAACCGCTGCTGACGACACAATTATTATGGCAAAATATATATCTCTGCCTAGGGTAATAGAAAAAGTGCAACTGGCAGTCAACAAAAGCTACAAATTGACGAAAGATTGGAAAATTCAACTTAATAGCTCCAAATCTGTTCACGTTAATTTTGCATTGAGGCGAAATAATAAAAACTTAATTATATCACTCAATGGATGCTCGATTCCTCAAGCAGAATCAGCTAAATACCTTGGAATCCATCTTGATCTTGGTAGATTAAATTGGAAAGTTCACGTTAGACAAAAAGCAAAACACATTAGAACCAAAATAAAACAACTCTACTGGTTAGTCGGAAGATACTCTCAACTTGATCTAAAATCAAAGAGGTTTATCTATAATACAATTATAAAGCCTACTTGGACCTATGGGGTGCAAATATGAGGTTGCACTAAAAATTTAAATCAACTAGTCATACAACGCTGTCAAAAAAAGGTTCTTCGATTGATTACCAATGACTATCGCTATGTAACCAACGAAGAACTGCACGATGACCTGGAAATCAAATGGATTTGCGAAGTTATCCATTGTTTCGCCTTGAAACACGAAAGAAGATTACTAAATCATACTAACGTGGAAGCAATACAACTGCTGGACCGCGCAGGATGTCAGGAGATTGAGCGAACCAAACCATACGAACTTATATAAAGTGTATACATTTAGTGTAAACTATAGCTATAAGTTAATAATTAATAAATAATTATAATAAATAATAATGATGTTGGTCGACGATTTCATACGCATCACGTGACTAACCTCTGTCGTCACATACTACTGACCAATTAAATTTCAAATAAAACCATAATGTAATTTTTCAAAACCATTTAGAAAATTCTATATAAATACAAATATTATACAATATCAAGAAGCTAAAATATAAGTACATAATGAATATATAATGTATATAAATAAAAAATAATTAAATGTGGATATATAATTGATTGCAATCTAATTGAAAAAACAACATATCTCGTGGCAAATATAATCAAAATTGTGTATAGTGCTTTTTCCATTTTTCATATTTATTTAGTGCTATCAATTTAAATAAGATCTATTAAAGTTTCCATCTTTTTGTTCCCTCATACTGAAAGCAGAGCACCGCAGCTGAAAGTCTGTTTCTGTTAATATCTTACTTACTTGTTCAACACAACCATGTATTGCGACAAGATATAATTATTTTAACAATGTTATTGTGAAAATTATGGAACAGATAATTAAAACAGTTCAATTCTATGATATGCGTCAGAGTAAAAAAAAAACGAAAAATAATAGTTAGCAACAAAAAATTAAAATGAATGATATATATCAAAATTATTACTGTGCTCTTATTGGTGATGGATAATTGGTAAAATCGAGGAATTAAAAAGACAGTTTAAGCATATATTATTAACAATATAATAAAACAGGCATGATAATCTTCTGTCTTTAGATTCAAGCCCATCTTGTTGGCCTACAAATTATATTATATTATTTTGTATTAACGTATTTTATTAACGTCCTTGATGAAAAGGTTATCTCGGTTAAGGGCCTTAAGCCAAAATATTAAATATAAGTATCTTGAACAATATACATTTGTTTCAAGTAAATGAAACCCTTCAATTTAATTAGGTTTTTAATTGATGGCACTTTACAAACAACTTTTTAAAGTGTAACAAAATCTTTTCATGTAGTATAATCACATTTACTTTCAATGTAATTTTGCCATCGTCCCATTAGGACACGTTTTGTGTTTAAACTGTGTGTAATATTATCATGATTTCTCCTGTTGTATCCCTGTAAGTAATAATATATATGAACACAAATGCTTTATATAAATAATTGTATACGTAGCACATAAAAGTAATGCTAAGTCACACACATCTTAATCTATCTCCTTCGATAAGGTTTGGCATGAAGGCCTTGTTCATAAACTACAGAAAATGCTACCATAACAACACACCGAATTATTAAAATCATACATTACAATCAGAATGTTTAGAGTCAAGCAAGAAGAAAGCTTACTCTACAATTAAAGAAGCTAAAGTAGGTGTACCACAAGGAAGTGTACTGGGACCAATGCTTTATCTACTTTACACTTGTGATAAACCACAAATGGAAAATATCACGATGACTACATTTGCTGATGATACTGCTATTATAGCTGTCAGAGACAATAGTAAAGAAGCCTCACGAAAATTACAACAGGCAAGTGACAATATAAATAATTGGACACAAGCTTGGAAAATAAAAATTAATGAAAGTAAATGTGTGCATGTGCAATTCACCTATAAACAGACCGTACTAGCACCAATAACATTAAATAATATTATCATTCCATATAACAACAACGCTAAATATTTCGGAATGAATCTTAATGCAAAACTTCGCTCAAAGGAACATATAAAGAAGAAAAGGAAAGAACTGAAATTGAAATATGGGAAAATGTACTGGCTAATTGGAAGAAAATCATAATTATCAATTCATAATAAATTCGTATTATATAAGCAAATACTGAAACCTATATGGATATAAGGAATTCAATTATGGGGATGTTTTGCAAAGAGTAACATAAATAAAATACAAATTTTTCAGAACAAAGTCCTGAGAGGTATAGTGAGCGCACCCAAATACTATAGGACTGATTATCTTCATCGAGACCTTCAGATACCCAGTCAGTCAAGAAATCAAGAGATTTGCAAGGGGGCATGAGGAAAGACTGCATTGTCATGAGGATGTTGAAGTATTGCAACTTTTAGATACCACCAGAGCAGAACTCAAAGGACTCAAACCATCTGATCTTGTGTAGTGTTGTGTAGTGAGGTGCATATAATACAAAATACGGCAGTGACCTGTATAGACAGTATTTTACCAAATACTGAGATAGGGCCGATAGGTCCTCCCAGTTATGTACCTAGATTTAAGTTATCCTAAAGACAAATTGTAAGTTAATCGACTAGTAACAATGAAATAATTAAATAATAAAAAAAAATTAGTTCTTACTTCCTTAACGGTGTCGTGAGATAAAATATGTTAGACCGACACATTTTATCAAGATTTTTAAGCATTTCGTCGATTATCCAGTCGCCAAAGTACATATTTAACAACGAAATTTTCAGACTGGAAAGGAGAAAATCATTTCTGGCACTGACTTTAACTTAAGCATTCATTTGATGAAAATTACCTTTTGAAAAATTTTGAAAGCGAAAAATGTTTTGATGATTAAAGAAATACATCTGTGTTGTTGGAATGTTCTATAGACATTGTATATTATATAACGCTCTATAGTATTTTTTTTAAATTAATTACATCTACATTAGCTATTCTTAGTACAATCTTAATTTACAAATTAATTTATTACTATTATCATTTGTACTTGCACCAATACACAAGCAAGACGAGTAAGGGATAATTATATGAGTATGTATTTCCTAAATTAAAATAAAATTAAAAGTTAAAGCTAGAGTTAAGAGTAACACTTATACACTATACAAGTTCGTGTAGTTTGGTTCGCTGTAATTTTTTGATTTCGTGCATATTGTCCATTTGCTGTATTGCTCCACGTCTCTGTGATTTATGAGTTACGAAAAAATATTGGATAACTTCGTAAATCCATTTGATTTCGAGGTCGTTGTATAGTTCTTCATTGATTACTTAGCTATAAGCAATGGTAAGTAATCGATAACTTTTAATAAACTTTTAATAAATAATGTTTTGGTAACGTTGGATTTCTAGTTGGTTTGATGTTTTAGTACAACACTATATTTGCACCTCATAGGTCCAAATTGGCTTTATGATTGATTGATAAACCAATCTCTTGATTTTAGATCTCTCCAAGTTGACAGTATCTTCCGACTATCCAATATAGTCAAACCTGCTCTGGTTTTTGTTTAATATGATGTTTCCAATTTGACCTACCTTCAAGAAATATATCGAGATATTTAGCTGATTCTGCTTGAGGAATCGGGCATTCGTCAAGTAATATAATTAAGTTTTTATCATTTGGTCGCAATGCGAATTTAATATGGACATATTTAACTGTGTCGTTGGCAAAAGTTCCAAGTACTGCTTCTGTTGTTGTTGGGACACTAGCAGTGTAGAGTAGATACCATAGTGTTCCCAAGACACTACCCTAGCGAACTCCAGTCGAAATAACTTTAAATATTGAGAATACCCCTCCATGCGAGATTGTAAATTTTATCTTGAAAATATATAACTCTAGCAGTGGACAACAGTTACATGGTAGCAATTCGCTCATCTTGTAGATTAGTCCCAATTGCTATATCCGGTAAAAAGATTGTAAAGCGTCCATGATTATTGCTGAACGCTCTGTTGTATGGCTTTATTGACTAAGTATTACTAGAGACATGCGACTTTAAAATTATGTCAGCAAAAAGAAAATTAGCTTTTCTCCAACCTTATAGACTGTAAACGTAACAGTTCCAGAGGATATTGTAAACGAGATAGAATATACCCAAGTGTTAGAAGAACTCCAGATACGACTTAATAATGAAGTGGTGATATAAAATTTTACAGGGTGTTTAAAAAAACTGCATGAAAGTTTAATTTATCCCAACACGATAGTATTGTACCGTAATAAATTAATTTTTGTTTTATCGGATTCTCCATGTGTTTATTTATCATTGTGTTAAGTTTTTGGTAGCTAATTTTTTCGTGTTTTGGATGGGTGTCAAACGCCAATGTGAAATTGTTCGTTTGCTCAATATTAACCAGTCGACTGTTTTTCGTGCCATGGATCGCTTTAAAGAGCTTGGTCATGATAGTCGACGTCCAGAAAGTGAAGAAAGGTGCCGCCAATACTTCTGCTAATTGCAAGATTATCAAGAAGCTAGTGCAGTGAGAATCTGCATGAGAAAATTCACCCGTGAGGCTGGTATAAGCAAGCTGTCTGTTCATCTAATAGCCAAAAAGAAGCTCAACCTCAACACAAGCACAAGCTCCACAAATTCAGCTCTTCACAGATGCGAACAAGCGAGTACGGCGCAAAAGATGTCGCCAAGTCAAATGTCCACAGTCCGTCATGGTTTGCGGCAGAATTTGCGCCAGCAGCAAGACCTCCACGTTTCTGTGGATCAAGGGGTTAAAATCAATCAAGAAGTGTATCGTCGTGACATTCTCAAGGCTGCCGTACTTCCATGGGCTCAGCAGCACTTCGGACAGAATTGGACATTCCAACACTTCAGCTCCTAAAACCAAAGTACATCTTCCGGATTTCATCACGTCGGCCGAATGGCGTCCTTACTCACCGGATCTTAACCCAATGAACTACAGCATGTGATCCATTTTAAGGGTCTGCACTACACGCCACAAAAGTTTATTGATTAAAAAAAAGTTATCTGATTTAATAAAATTAGGACTTAAAATGTTTCGTTGGAGTTTTTTGGGACACTCTGTAATACAGTTTATGGGAAAAAGCTGAAATTACTTTTTCTCTGGTTCAATATAAATATATTTTATATCTAAATATTATTTTCAGGTTCCGTATGCAACCACCAACTATGTGCACTTTTATAGAGCATTTCTGCCAAGAGCACCGATTGGATATGAAAACCATGCACCTGGCAATGGTATTTATAAATCAGTTATGAAAGATTTATTAACATATTTATTATTTTTTTGCGTTTTCAGTATATTAGCGAACTGGTTTTATTAGAGGGTGATGAATACCTGAATCATATGCCCTCCAAATTGGCTGCATCATGTATTGTTCTAGCTAGGTCAGTTACAATTCATATTATAATTTATTTTGTTAAATATGGTAGGTTTTTGGCTACTTTATATTGCAAAAAAACAATCAATATCAAATTCTGATTATTATATTATATATAAGTAATAATGAAATACTTTTTTGTTAATTTCTATCAAATTAGTTCTATTGATGTTATTTTTTATTTAATATGGAGGCCTCTCCGTTTTCTCCAAAGACATTATTAAATCATTTATAGCCTATCCAGTAAAACCGTAAACTCACGCCACCAAAATGTATGATATTAAGGCAAGTGACAAAATTGCTGCATCAACCTTGACTTTTGGTTTGTTTGGCTTTGGCATGAAACTAAACTCTAAACTAAATAAACTTTTAAAACAAAAATAATGTTCTAAAATATAATTTATTTTCACATTATGGTACTGCATATAATAATGCATATATTGTCGAAGAATTTACACTACAATTTATTATCAGCAAGCATAGTTTGTAGGTTAGAGTTGTTTAATCAAATTTATGTTGGACTCCTTTCTACGTCGTCTCTGAGGTGAGTTCTATGTAGTTATTATGTAGTGAAGGCTTAAGCCAGCTAATTAAGAATTTTATATCCAAGTAATATATTTTACTTCCATTAGAAGGCATGTTTACCATTACACGTTTAGTTTTTGTTTTCTTAATTCATTTGCCATATTCGCAATAATTTGTATTTATTCTCTAACCAAATATTTATATATATATTCTAAACTGTTAATTTACGATGCATTGAACACTTGTTCACAATTCTACATTTGTCAACATTTTCTTCTCTGTGTCTAATGGAATTCATCCAGACTAAGTTGTTATTACAGACAATGCTTTTCTCCACATATCCAAACAGTTTTTACTTGTATATCCTTCTCTACCTCCGCATGTCCAGTGTAATAATGTTTTGCCCATATTGATTCAATTGGATTAAATATTCAGTGGTATGGAGAAAGACGTAATATTCCCTGCCTATTTTTAAAACAGTAAAATATGTATTATACTCCACTTTTTAACATGGTGTCTTCATAACTCAATTTACGTATCATAACCTGCGATCGACTACTCTACTACGGTATTATTTTAAAAGCAATGTATGGAAGTTCCATTAGACCACTTTGTGGGTTAACTTAATAATTTTTAAGGAATTTGGCATATGCCCATAGCCCTTTGGATTCATTCATTTGGCGTTCACATAGTAAACCAAGCAAATAACATTTTTCTTCTGATACACCTTGTTGTTAACATGTGTTTTGATCAGAGATCTATTGGTGAGAATGCAAAGTAACAATTCGAAGCGATGGCTCATCTTATGCTCTCAAAGAATTTTCAAATAGCTTAATAATTAATGAATCCAAATGACGGAAATTTGGTGGAAAATTGGCTTATTGCGGTTTCATTTTTCGCAAGGCAAGAAAAGGACATTTTTCGGTGGTGTATTGTAATTGGCAAAGAAAAGTGGATCTACTAAGGCCATCCCAAATGCAGAAAGTGATGGGTTAGTCTAACATAGCCCAGGCCATAATATTGCTGTAATATGGCATGATCGATTGAATTAAGTTGTTTTTACAATTGATAAGACCTGCAATAGCCTCAGACAACGCTCAGCCAGAGGTTTTTTTTGTTCTGGCCTAAAACCAGGCGGTGGAATGCGTGACGCATACCTAGTCGCAGAGGCTTGCCATGGAGTGACAAGTTGGACCGGGTTATGTGGGACTGCCTCTGAGCTTACCAACGAACTTACCATCGAACCCGCCTCACTGTTGACCCCTGTGGATCGCTATTGCATTAAATTTGGGGATATGGTACCCGCTGATCGAGCAGCCGTTATTAGTCACGAGGACCGGGCGATTCTATTGACTCGCGACTTGAGTTAACACACGACTGGATACTGTCGTATGAGGGCAAAAGTTATGACCGCAGCGACCAACAAGGTCGTTTCAGCCTGGAAAAGGGGGGTTAGCGTTGACTCGGTGCTAAGCTTCCAGCATGTCTGGTCGACTCGCGGACAAGCGCGTTTTCAGAAGAACTTAAGTTGAGTTGTTGTTTATGGAATGATTGAAATATGAAGTGCTTTATTTCTGGATTGTCAGTTTCCCTATGAATTTGATTATTTTTGACAAACCGTAGAGCGTTTAATATTCTGATGAGGAGCTTATTTTGGAAAACGTGAAACCGTTTTACCTAGTTGAGTGTAACAAACTTGAAGTAGACATTAGATCCGTTGAGGAGTATGGACCGAATTAAGATCTTGTAAAATAAGCATTTGATGGAAATGGGAAGTCTTTTAGAAGGGCAGATCAGAGAAGATAGCAAGTTTACTATCCCCGAACCTTTCAGGTTTGCTTTCTGGATTTGGGAATACAAACCGAACCGTCGGTCGAAGTGGAGACCGAGGTACGTGACGTTATCCAGCCATGGAATTATTGCGGTGTCGATCTTAAGTTGCGAGACGCGCAGTGCGTAACGCTTCTTATGGAAAATGATGGCCTGGATTTTTAGGGGGTTGATTTGCAACTTTCAGAATTTGAACTTCTTGGCGGCATGATCGAGCTGCTTCTGTAAACGTTCATGAATTGTAACTTCTAACCTGGCAGCTGTGAAAAAAGCAGTATCGTCAGAGTAAAACGCGACGTCAATGTGCTCTTTGTGCTCGGCAGATCTGAAATAAAGAGGTTAAATAAGGCTGGTACCAGTGGGGAATTTTCGACTGGAAAGTGTTTTCCTAATTTTGACCTGAAAAGATCTGTCCAATAGATAGGACTTGATGAGAGCAGTTAAGTCTTCTAGGAGGCATAACCGCACGCATATTGCGATCAAACTGTCGTGCCAGACTTTGTCGAAGACTTTGGTTAGGCCGGAAGGAATGCTCCAAACTTTTTACGTTGGTCAAGAGCGTGATGGATGTCTGCGGCCACACGGGTAGCCTGATGGACGGATGATTGGTGAGCCCGAAAGCCGAATTGTTTATCAGGAATGATGTTGTTTTCCTTTGTGAAAGAGTTGAGAGCGTAGGGTATTGCCTTCTCGGCAAGCTCCAAGACGCCGGGAAATTTTGAAGCCTCATGATGGAGTTAATGATGTTTGCCAGTTCCGCGAGCTGTCTATGCGGGAGTTTTTTAATTGTTTAATCAATATTCCGTCGAAACCTGGAGATTTTGTTGGTTGGAAGTTTGCCCATTATAGTCCGTAGAGACTTTGGAGACACGAAATGGTTGAGAAGAATGGCTGGGGTTACTGGTCCTTTGATGGAGTTGGATTCGTTGATGACAGTGTCGTTGTCTTTAGCTTTAGTGTTCTCTGCGGGTGGAAGGCATATCATCTGACCCTCGTAGGTCTCTGCGAGGAGTTCGAATTTTTTTGCCCAGTGACTGCGAAATTTCCTATAACTGCTGACTTTAGGGAGGTGATGACATTGTGCGTCTTCCCTATGAAGTCGAGACAGTCACCCTTACCACCTTGCGTGCTCTGTTCGTCTCCCTTTTGTCTGCAGCATCAAAGGCGAATCAAGCGGATCTGCATAGACCGTTTTTTGATGCGAATTTCATATTTAAGAGAAGCGGGAGGGTTGTTTCCCCACGGTTGGAGTTGTGATGAAATTACGACTGTGGCAGATTCGTGAGTAGACTGAATATCACGTGTTAGCTTGAATACGGATTCCTCGACCTGTTCTGGAGTGTTAATTTTCGGAATTGGATCGGATTCCAGGAGAAAAGATTGGTAGTTCTTACAGTCCGTCTATTTCCTGAATCTTGTGAGTGGGACTTGAGTGGTGGCGCAGTTTCCGAGTTTGAGAAGGACCGACGATGATCAAAATCTAGTTCATCAAGGACTCGAACTTCGGAATGGCGATTTATGTTTTATATTTACACATCTTACGTCTTAAATCTCATAAATGATTATGAATTATCGTCGATTTAAAATTTATTCTTTATTCAAACTTTGAAAGTACATACGACATTGATTGTTCGTGATTGTGACAAAAAACAACGTCTCTATAGACTATTCAAAGTTCAGGTTAGTATGATTTAGTAATTTTCTTTCGTGTTTCAAGGTGAAATCTTGGATAACTTCGCAAATTAATTTGATTTCCAGGTCATCGTGCAGTTCTTCGTTGGTTACATAGCGATAGGCATTGGTAATCAATCGAAGAACCTTATTTTGACAGCGTTGTATGACTAATTGATTTAACTTTTCAGTGCAATCCCATATTTGCAAGGTTGATTGGAGTCATTATTGTGTTTCTCATCATAATCAAATAAAATATATAAAATATACACATAATTTTACATTAATCAAAACGTAACTGGCCTTGGGAATATAATAGAATCCAGCAGTTATCTCTTTTCTTTTCTTTCCCAAAATCGCACGAGAAGACAAAACATGTGTAAACACACATTCGAAGGAAATAGAAATAAACTTTTAGTTAAGTTACTTTTCAATTATTAAAATTCGATGAAACATATTTGGGAACATTTAAAGTTATTTACAACGAACTGATCTATATTGCACAAAAATTCAAGCAATTATCTCTGTCTTTTCCTCTCTCAAAGTTAATGTAGTAACTAGTCTTGCGACTGTCGGCTATTTCGATTATTTTAATTCGAGTTTCGAATGTTAGAATACATTATCTCATTCATACGATAATATCAATGATTACAAACTGTCCTGGGAGGCATTGCGTAAAATAAAACTTTGCGTTCATCCTATTGTAAAAAAATTAATGTTATATTTACTTAGGTATACGTTATCTAAAGAACACATCTGGCCAAGAAAATTTAAGGAAACTAGTGGGTATACACTCCGTCAACTGAGCCCCTTGGTGCACAAACAACAAAGGACGTTCAAAGATAGCCCACACAAAGAACAACAAGCGATACAGAGCAAGTACAAGAATGAGAAATACTGCCAAGTCGCGCTCTTGCAACCTAGGAAGTTGCTGATGGAGGACCTGGACGACATCGAATAACATAACATTAATTCGCCAGTGTCGACTCTTTTTCTAAAGAATTCGACCTGGTGACTTATTTTAAGCATATTTGTCGAGCTGTACACAGCAACGTTTTTGCTACACTGTGTGATATGTTATTTTCGTTGTTGATGTTATATGTTGTTGATCATTTTACCAATTTTTATGATTGTCCGAACTTTTCGGGGTTCATCCACTGTCGTTACCGAACCCTTAAAAGTTATTAAATATTTTGTATATATTATATATTTACTGCCAGGAAATCGATACAGTATTTTACAACTGTATTACTGTTGATGTTATTACTGTGTGATGTATATCTATTGCTTAGTGATGTATTACTGGTTATATTTGCAAGTATATTTGACGACGTTTTATGTTTGTATTGATTGAAGTGTAATTTCGTAAATAAAATATGCTTTTTACATAATTTTTGTCTCTATATATTTTACGATCCGAATTTGTTTTCTACTAATGGAATTTTTGTAATAGAGTTCGAGGCAAATATGAAATTAGTGAAAATAAACTAAATGAAATTATTTACATCGATCTAAAGATGGCTAGCCCCGCTTAACCTATATAATATAGTATAAATTATGATCAGTTGCTAATAACACATATTCCGCACACAAAATGGTCATAAAAAGAAAAACGCTTGAGCAGTCCCGACTAACAAATTGTAATAAAACAAATTAGAATCAGCGACTAGTGACTGCAGGAACCAACAGAGATAGTAAACAACTTCAGTAGCTTATCAGAAGAAACTGAGGTAAATGTGCATCCAAGCAAGAAAACAATTTCGAAAAAATACCTTTGTATACGGTAGGATAACAAAAGTTATTCATGATCGATTAATATCATCAGAAATAATTTTACTACCAAAAATGTGAGGTTTGAATCCATAATGATATATGTACTCGATGTTTAGAACTTTATTACAAAAATATACTGTCTAAAATCGTTTAAATATCTACAACACACAGGACAACATGAAGCTATAGACTGAATTCGTAAAGTTAACGATAAAGTAAAATATGTAGATTGATCACCATGTTTGGTTTACTCACCATCATCGTCAGTACACTTGCATAGTGATAAGTACCTAAAATACAAAGTCACGGTTTTGAATTTAAGATAAATAAAAATGTTTATAAACTAAAAAAAATTAACGTGATTATTGTTTCCGAAACACATCCCACAGAAAAACACTATCTGTGAATTCCCAAATATAAACTTTATTATACAAAACATCCAAGTGATAAAGCACATGGAGATATAGCTATATCTCATCCTTGATAATCGTTAAAGACATAAATCATTATCAAAAAAAATACTAAAGAATATCTATAAGAGAATAATGTAATAATAACAAACAAAGCAGAACATATCCTTCCTTCAAGCCTTTTTAGTACGCCAGGTAATACTGTATAAATGGTAATATATATCCATGCTCCGACAGGATTCGAACCCGCGACTATCGCAACAGTAGGATCAATATCCTGTCGCCTTGCTCACTACACCAACCAAGCTAGCAGATACACAATTTTCAACATATCTCTATTAATGAGTTAACATATTGGCCATCAAAAAGTAACAAACAATCCAGTACTATGGATGTTTGTGCAGAACTGTCACTTGATCATTTATCAGTAACAATAACTGTGCATTCAAGAAAATGTTATAAAAATACAACCCTCCTTTACTGTACAGTTATAAAACTAAATGAGCACTCTGTAGAGAAAAGGTAGGCTGAATCATATTTCTAAATTTTAAAAACCGACACTAATATGGAATATTTTACTTATACTAATATCTCCAAGAAAAACCAATATATCATGTTCAATTCAGCAAAAAATTGCGGAAAATGAGGCTACGGAAGAAGTGGCAATAACTAAGGACTGAAGGAAAGAAGAGAAAAATTTATAAAGCAATAAAAGATTTAAAAGCTGATCCAAATTGATCTAAATAAACAAAACGAGGCAATTCAAGAAAACTTGACACCAACTGAGAGTACATATTATTCGTTTTGGAAAGTAATAAGAAGGCTTAGATAACTGGAGTAGCATAATCCATCTGTTTAAAACAGTGACAATAATTGGACTAGCAACAATAAAGAAAGAGCTGATAATTCCAATAATTCTCTAAGAAATATATTGAACTGTTTTTCATCTGAGCTATCTAAAAACGAGAAATGGAGATATTAATTAAAGAAAAAAGCTCCTGGATATAATTGAATCGCTAATTAGAAAACAGTTCTCTTTTTGGCATTTTTAGCTTTTTTAACCTATTAGCTTCAGTAGTGGAAGCGACTTTTTTGCAATTGTTACAGACTGCAACTTCAGATCCAGAACTAATAGATGATCAACCGATTAGTACCCTACGTTTCCATGCCCTGTTGAATTACTTAAAAAATCAATATGATTAAATTAGTTAATATCCTCTCGGGGTCTAGATTTAATATTTTTATTGGGGTAGTGATGCCCACGACGCTTCTGTCTACCCCAGGAGATTGTGATTGCGGAGTGTAGACTACAGTTAAGGTTCTGCGGACATAGCATGGGTATGACGACCCTGAGGCTCCAGTTATGTATTGTCTTGTATTTCTATTAATGAGTTAACATATTGGCCATCAAAAAGTAACAAACAACCCAGTACTATGGATTTTTGTGCAGAACTGTCACTTGATCATTTATCAGTAATAATAACGGTGCATTCAAAAAAATGTTATAAAAATACACTCCTCCTTCACTGTACAGTTATAAAACTAAATGAGCACTCTGTAGAGAAGAGGTAGGCTGAATCATATTTCTAAATTTTAAAAACCGACACTAATATGGAATATCTCACTTATACTAATATATCCAAGAAAAACGAATATATCATGTTCAATTCAGCAAAAAATTGCGAAAAATGAGGCTACGGAAGAAGTGGCAATAACTAAGGACTGAAGGAAAGAAGAGAAAAATTTATAAAGCAATAAAAGATTTAAAAGCTGATCCAAATTGATCTAAATAAACAAAACGAGGCAATTCAAGAAAACTTGACACCAACTCAGAGTACATATTATTCGCTTTGGAAAATAATAAGGCTCAAATAACTGGAGTAACATAATCCATCTGTTTAAAACAGTGACAATAATTGGACTAGCAACAATAAAGAAAGGGCTGATAACTCCAATAATTCTCTAAGAAATATATTCAACTTTTTTCGTCTGAGCTATCTAAGGACGAGGTATGGAGATATTAATTAAAGAAAAAACTCCTGGATATGATTTTCATGTTTTTTGATTTGTTGGATTTCCGTCCGGAATAGCAGAATAACTATTAAAAATATTGGAAAATTGACGAAATAATAAAATAAAAGAAAAACATTTTCCCACAGAAAATGTGTCAAAATGACAATTGTCAAATTGATTGGTCTCATTTTTACGTCGCGAAAGTTGTCCGTGATTTGTTTTGAAAATAGTCTTTTACAATGAAACGCGCTTGGTGATAAGAAAACTGATGAGTACTGTGATTCACGCTACGATGCTCAAAGGAAAATTTGAAGATGAGTTAGTTCTCATTCCGAAGATTCCGATGATCATAACGGATATGCGCTTTGAGCATAAACATGTAACAACAAAATAATAAAATAAATTCAGTTCCCGATTTGTCTTGCTTTCGCTATGATGATTAAAAAATCGTAAGGCTAATCCTTGACTATTTGTGGTCTGCATTTAGAAAATTCATGTTTCTCTCATGGTCAGTTGTACGTGGTAAGTTGACGTGTCGGCAAACCATCCTCTCTATTTGTTCTTACGCCTGATAAAAAAAACACAAAAGAAATTCGTGTATCACATGGTGCGTCAATGAAAAGAATTAGACCGATTGAGAATAAGTGTTATTATATTAATAAAGTGCTGAACTTTTTATTTATTTTATATTCATATTATTTCCATAAAATTATAAATATAGTTCAGCTAATAAGTAACATGAAATTTTTTAAACAAAATCTAAACAGTTGCCGGCTTGGTTGGCGCAGTGGTAAAAAAAGGCAACAGGACAGTCCTCTTATAGTTGCGATAGTCACGGGTTCGAATACCGCTGAGGCATGGTCGTAAATTTATATTTGTGATTGTTTCACATTTGTGATTTTCCATAGGAAAGTATAGAAAAATCCGGCAAGGAAAATGATCTCAGTCATTTCAGTAGCCAAGCTAGGTAAGATCGGACGTCTAGGATGAATTCTAAGTTGTTCACTCGCCAGTCGGTAGTCTTAATGCCGAGGACCGTGGTTCGGAGCCCAAGTTAAACTATAGGTCCAGATAAACCCTCGTTGGTAAAAATGATACTTCAAGTAGTAAAAAAAAATATATCCTGAATTAGTGTAGAAAAAAAAAACTAACATATTTGAAGTGTGTAAAGATGTGGTATATGAGTGAAAAAGGCATGGAGCGCTGTGAACGATGAGGGAATATTAAAATAACAAAACACCTAACATTATTTTTTAAAATTAATTATTAAATTAATAATTAAATAATTAATTATTAAATCATTAAATCGTTACATAATATTAGTCTCTTAATGCTACAGTGTGAACAATATTTTTGGTTAGACCGTCTTTAGCTAATACAAAGGAACTTGATGGTTTACCCACTCGAGAGCATACAAAGTATAAATGTCCGTGTGAAAAACATGGTGTGCTAAAATCTAAGCCACAAATAGACATTGTTTGGCCTTGAGATTTATTCATAAACATTGCAAATACCAATCTAATGGGAAATTGAATACACTTAAATTGAATTGGCAAATTTTAAAATGGTGGCTTCGATAACGTTTTCCATTAATTTTTGACCTGACGGGAGCTTTTTTAACTGGGTAATCGATATTCCATCGAAACCTGGAGATTTTTTGGTTTGAAGTTTGCCGATCATAGTCTGTAGAGACTTTGGAGACACAAAATGGTTGAGAAGAAAGGCGGGGGTTACTGGTCCTTTGACGGAGTTGGATTCGTTGATGACAGTGTCAATGTCTTTAGCTTTAGTGTTCTGTGCGGGTGGGAGGCATTTCATTTGAGCTTCGTAGGTCTCTGTAAGGAGCTCGACTTTTTCTTGGTCAGTGACTGCGAAATTTCCTGTAACCGCTGACTTCAGGGGAGGGATGACATTGTGCGTCTTCCCCACGAGGCATTTGGAGACACGCCAGAAGGAAAGGGGGCCGTCCAGGCTTTGGTCCGCGAGAAATGAGTTCCATTTCATTGCTCGCCAAGTCGAGACGACCGCTCTTACCCTATTGCATGCTCTGTTCGCCTCCCTTTTGTCTGCAGCATCAAGGGTGAATCGAGCTAATCTGCATAAACCGTTTTTGATGCGAATTTCATGTTTAATAGAAGCGGGAAGGTTGTTTTTCCACGGCTGGGGTTGTGATGAAATTTTGACTGTGGTAGATTCGTGAGCAGACTAAATATCGCGAGTTAGCTTGAGTACGGCTTCCTCGAGTTGTTCTGGTGTGATAATTTTCGGAATTGGATCGGATTTCAGGAGAAGAGATTGGTAGTTTTTCCAGTCGGTTTTTCTCCTGAATCTTGTTAGTGGGGCTTGAGTGGTGGCGCAGTTTCCGAGTTTGAGAAGGACCGGACGATGATCAGAGTCTAGTTCGTCAAGGACTCGAACTTCGGAATCGCGATTTACCTCTTGAAGAATAAAGAAATCAAGGATTCTTGCTGCGCCTTGAGAGACTGTACTAGGGTGATGGGTGGGTTCATCTGGCAAGGCAAGACCGTAGCCCAGATCTGCACTTAGAGCTACGATGCCGTTACCTGCGGGATTCGCTCTGGAACACCCCCAAGTGGGGTGGTGGGCGTTGAAGTCGCCACCTATTATTTTCGGAAATTTTCCTTCGACGAGTGATCGGTATTCGGCATAGTTGAATGCAGAAGATTTCCTGTACAGGGATGTAATCACGAAGGGACGTTCTTGGATATCGATTTTAATGGAGGTTGTTTCGAAGTTCTTTACTGATAACGATGGAAGGAGCTCGTGTTTGATTCCTTTTCTGACGAGAATGGCGGTTCCACCGCCTCGACCCGGAGTTCTATCGTTTCTGTAGACAAAAAAGTGTTCGAAAGAGAGACGATGCGAAGATTTCAGGAAAGTTTCCTGGATGAGCACGATGTCGACGTCATAGAATGTCATGACGTCTTCCAATTCCGCTTGATTTCCGCGTAAGCTATTTGCATTCCATGTCATCAGTATAAGAGATTTCGGAACAGCCATTTCGAAGAGTTAAAAGGCTGCTGGAAGTTATAGAGACAGGTAAGTGTTGCCGCTTAGGCGGCGACATTTGGAAAAAGACGAGCAAGTTGGTGAGCCAGGGCGATCACTTGCAGGAAAGCCTGCGGGTCAGTAAACGCCTGCATTGTGGAGTTATGGTCCGGTGTATTGGTTGGAGCAGGAGTTTGAGTTGGAGCAGGCTGGGTGGCGCTGGCTAATTTTTGGGCTAGCTTCCTGCCACCTTGGTTACTCCATGCAGAACCTTGTGGAGGCCTGGTTTCGGTCGGAATTTTTGGTTTTCTTGGAGCAGGACGGCAGCTGCAATCGCTGAAGTTTGCGGTATGAATTTCACCGCACTTGCTGCACTTTGGAGGTGCTTCTGGGATTTTGGTACAGGATCTAGTGTCGTGATGCCCGGCACATTTGACGCACCGTGGGGGGGCTCGGCAATATGAGCTGGAGTGCCCGAAAAGCTGGTATTTGAAGCACTGCACTGGCTTGCCGTTTCCCCTCTGGACCTCGACCTTCACTGTGATGACGCCGAGTTTGGTCATATATATAATCTGTCGCTCTTCTCTAGGGACAACTACCTGAACAATTGGTAGTTCCATCCCGGATTTTAATTTCCATCTTTGCACAAATTTGAGGTGGAAGCCTTGATCAAAGAGAAGTTCACGTACTTCGTCAATGCAGAGTGATTCTGGGATGTTTTTTATTATTACCCGGAATGCTCTCTCCTCCGGATGACAAGGAATGGTAAGGGTAATTCCTTTCCTCGAGCAGGGTAGTGAGTTTACGGTAATTGTCGCTTGTGGCGACGAATAAGAAAATGCCCTCCTTTTTGTTTCGGGTTATAATGTCTATTGATTGTGCCTTAGTAATTCTAATGAGCTCCATGAACCTCTTCTTGTCACGGAGCACTATAGGCGGAATTTTTTCCTTTGGGGGACTTTGAGAAACAGTCGCCGAAACGGTTGGCACTGTTTTTGCTGTGGAGGTTAAGACTTGTTTAGTGGCCTGGCTACTTACCTGCGCAGGCTGGGTTGGTCTTGTGGTATCTTGTTTCGGTACTGGCTGTGGGGCCGTCTTGGTGGTCGGCTTGTTTTGCACTTGTCTGGTGGCAAATTTTGTGATCGAAGGCTGTACGTTAGCCTTGGCTATCGATTGGGTAGATTTAGTGGCCGGCTTGGCTTGTGATTTGGGAGCCTGTTTTCCCTTGTTGCCGGCCTTCGGCAGCTGGCTTTCCTGAGGTGGAGTGACGGGCCCTCTTTTCCTTTTTCCCACCAAGGTGAAACCGTCGTCTGAGTCTTCAGTTTGGTCTGACTGTTGTGCCGGTTTAGCTGGTGTTTGGGTCTGGGTTTCTATGGCAGCCGGAATCTTTACTTCCATGGCATCTTTTTGATAATTCATGAATTGTGTTATCGTAGCTGTGAGAATTTTGATTTCTTCCTTGAGATCTTCGGAAGCCTTTTCGCTCTTTTCCAGCTTTTCCGTCTGTTTGTTCAGGGCGTCTGTTTGGGCTTTTGCGAACGTTTTAACGTCAGCTATCTGCTTTCGCAGGTCTTCGTTCTGTTTTATTAATTCTATTATAAGCACTTCTCGGCTGTCTTCTAAAGATGGTCCATTTGAATTTGGAACACTGGGATTATGCTCAGGAGGCGACGTCGGCTCTGACGTACATGACGCCATTGCCTTGTCTGTAAATGCGCCTTTTCGGCGCTTACAAACGCTTTTTCGTTTTTTTTTTGAACGTAGGCACTGGTGGAAACGTGATAACGGGTCGACCGTCTTAAGGAAAGTTTCGGGTAATTCTCGGAAGCGCAGGTAGGTTCGGTGGACGTTTCGATTTATTACGATCATTCTCTTCGAGAGCTAGCACGGAACTACTAATTGTGTACCGTTGCACAGCCGTGGCGGGTTCAAATTACTAAGCAAAATAATTGGAGATCCAACCTTCAATTGTGCAGCTTCAAAGTTATGCGGTGGTATGCCTAGCAAATTCAGTGAGTTCAAAAACTATGCTGGGAAAGTTATATAAAAGTGAAAATTTAGGGTCGTATGTATTTTTGAATGCCACATAATAAAATTTTTTTATCCAAAACAAAAAAATTTGGGGTAGACACCCCTTATCACTTAGAGGTTTGAAAAATAGATAGTAGCCGATTTTCAGACCTACCGAATATGCATAATAATTTTAATAAGAATCGGTCAAGCCGTTTCGGAGGAGTATGGGAACGAACATGAGAATTTTATATATAACAGGTCAATTGAAAAGTCCCCGGTCTGACACATAGATGGCGCTACTATGCATGAGCACTGAAGATGATGAACGCAGTCCTCAAAAGAAATTGTTACCGAAGAAAATATAAAAAAAAATCCAGAAAATGATTTTAAATTACCGTAAATTGAAACTGAATGAAATTATGAGATTGAGACACACTCAGAAAGATATTAACTGAACGTGTACATGATATCGTTCACGAATATTTAGGTATGAGAAAGCTCTGTGCAAGGTGGATGCCGCGCGAGCGCACTTTTGACCAAAAACAACGATGAATTGATGATTCGGACCAGTGTTTGAAGATGATCAGGCATAATAAACCCGAGTTTTTGCGTCAATATGTAACAATAGATGAAATATGGCTATATCATTACACTCCGAAGTCCAATCGACAGTTATCCGAGTAGACTGCATACGATGAACCTGATTCAAATCGTGCGAAAACGCAATAGTCGGCTGGCAAGGTTATGGCGTCTGTATTTTGGGATGCGCATGGAATAATTTTCATTGAAAAAGGAAGGACCATCAACAGCGACTATTACATAGAGTTATTGGACCGTTTGAAGGATGATCGTGGAAAACCGGCCACATTAAAAAAAAGTGCTGCGTCACCAAGACAATACACCGTGTCACAAGTCAGTGAAAACGATGGCAAAAATCCATGAATTAGATTTCAAATTGCTTCCTCATTCACCGTATTCTCCAGATCTGGACACTAGCGATTTTTTCCTGTTCTCAGATCTCAAGAGAATGCTCGCTGGAAAGAAATTATCGTTCAATGAAGAGGTGATCGACGAAACTGAGGCCGATTTTGCAGCAAAGGACAAATTGTACTACAAAAATGGTATCAAAAAGTTGGATGGTCGCTATAATCAGTATATCACCCTTGAAGGGAATTATGTTGAATAAAAAAAACTAATTATGCCAAAAAATATGTTTTACTATGGTAGGTCGGGGACTTTTGAATTGACCTGTTAAGATATAAAATAAAAAAAATATAAATTTTCTTTATGAATATTAAATTATTTGCAGGCTTTGTTAAAAATAAGTATCTAGCAGAGCTACATTTAACTCGTTTAACCAGTTTATTTGCAGGTTTTTAGGAGAAGGACTGTTGATATTTACATTACAAAAATAACCGAAACATATTCGCGAATTGGGCAAAAAAAACCAAATCCAATTTATAACGCTGGAGAAGTTCTGCGACGGACTGAATACTGCGTCTGGCGTTGGTGGGGTCGGAGACTGTACGGACACCTGTTGGATTAACAGCATCGGCATCGGCAGCAGTTTTCCGCATACCGTCGGCCAAAGAAGGCGGCGCCTGATCCACGTTCCGGAAAAACCTCCTCTCATCACGTCCAGCGCGACGCAAAAGTTTCCCATCTCACGGTTGGTAGAGTTCGTCTGACAGTTGCACGCCAGTGAAGGACCATGAAGTGCGTGTTCGCGTTAGGAATTATTGTTTTTGCCGTGGTCCCGTTCGGCGTATGCGGTAAGTTAATCCCGAAATTCATTAGTAGGGGTGTTTTGGTGGTGCTCCAACGGTTTGAGCCAATTTCCTTCTTTAAATAATATAAATATTCATTATTTCACTTATTATACCTATATATAAAACGGCCGGTTGCAATGGAATTATGGAAAATTGCTCTATTTACAAATATGTCGCAATGTCACCAATAATTTACTTGACTTTTTTGGGAAATTAAGCTGCTTTTCAGTGCGGTAAATACGGTAATATGGTTGTTTTAGTGATGTTTAAATGATTTGAGCCAATTTCCTTTTTTACATGATATAAATATGTTCTTGTAATATGTATAAATCTCTAGGTATTTAGTATTTTGGTCTAAAAATTTTTTGCGAGTTTACACTTCCTTCCAATGCGGTTAATATGGTAATCTGGTTGTTTTAGTGATACTTAAATGTTTTTATCCTCTTTTCGTTTTTGAATAATATCAATATGTATAATTACCTTAGTTAAAATTATATAAAATATATATTGCTATAGCGGATTTTGGAAAGAAGAATTTTATATTTAGGACTAAAAGTGTATATTTCCCCAATATTTTACATATTTACTCTTTTATAAACTTAAACTGCTCTTCATTGTCCATATCTTATTTTTTTCTTTTGACGGCGGCGATGAAGTTGATCAAAACATGGCTGTTTTAGTAGTACTCAAATGATTTGGATCACTTCTGTTTTTTAAATAATATAAATATTCATTATTTCACTTATTATACCTATATATAAAACGGGCGGTTGTAATGGAATTATGGAAAATTGCTCTATTTACAAATATATCGCAATGTCACCAATAATTTACTTGACTTTTTGGGAAATTAAGCTGCCTTTCAGTGCGGTAAATACGGTAATATGGTTGTTTTAGTGATGCTTAAATGATTTGAGCGAATTTCCTTTTTTACATAATATAAATATGTTCTTGTAATATGTATAAATCTCTAGATATTTAGTATTTTGGTCTAAAAATTTTTTGCGAGTTTACACTTCCTTCCAATGCGGTTAATATGGTAATGTGGTTGTTTTAGTGATACTTAAATGTTTTGATCCTATTTTCGTTTTTGAATAATATAAATATATATAATTACCTTAGTTAAAATTATATAAAATATAGATAGCTGTAGCGGACTTTGGAAAGTTTTTCTTTTTGTGAATGCGATTAGTTGATTCCAAAAATTACGAATAAAGCACTTTTGGTATACATATCCAGGAATTTTATATTTAGGTCTAAAAGTGTATATTTCCCCAATATTTTACATATTTACTGTTTTATAAACTTAAACCGCTCTTCGTTGTCCGTATCTTATTTTTTTCTTTTGACGGCTACGAAGAAGTTCATTTCAAAACATGGCTGTTTTAGTAGTACTCAAATGATTTGGATCACTTTTATTTTTTAAATAATATAAATATTCATTATTTCACTTATTATACCCATGTATAAAACGGCCGGTTGTAATGGAATTATGGAAAATTGCTCTATTTACAAATATGTCGCAATGTCACCAATAATTTACTTGACTTTTTTGGGAAATTAAGCTGCTTTTCGGTGCGGTAAATACGGTAATATGGTTGTTTTGGTGATGCTTAAATAATTCGAGCCAATTTCCTTTTTTAGATAATATAAATATGTTCTTATTTATTATATTATTATTTAATTTTTTGTCTTTTTGGTTGGGATGGATGATTTCTAGGTATTTAGTATTTTGGTCTAAACGTTTTTTTTGCGAGTTTACACTTTCTTCCAATGCGGTTAATATGGTAATGTGGTTGTTTTAGTGCTACTTAAATGTTTTGATCCTATTTTCGTTTTTGAATAATATAAATATGTATAATTACCTTAGTTAAAATTATATAAAATATAGATAGCTATAGTGGATTTTGGAAAGTTTTTCTTTTTGTGAAGGCGATTAGTTGATTCCAAAATTTACGAATAAGGCACTTTTGGTATACATATCTAGGAATTTTATATTTAGGTCTAAAAGTGTATATTTCCCGAATATTTTACATATTTACTGTTTTATAAACTTAAACTGCTCTTCGTTGTCCGTATCTTATTTTTTTCTTTTGACGGCTGCGATGAAGTTGATTTCAAAACATGGTTGTTTTAGTAGTACTCAAATGATTTGGATCACTTTTATTTTTTAAATAATATAAATATTCAATATTTCACGTGTTATACCTACAAAGAAAAGGGCCAGTTCCAATGGAATTATGGAAAAATATTTTATTTAGAAATATTTCGCAGTCTCGCCAATATTTCAAAAGGTTTCAACCATTTCCTTTTTAAAATAATATAAATATTTTCTTATTTATTATATTATTATTTAATTTTTTCTCTTTGTGATTGGAGTGAGTTTGGAGTAGAAAATTTAAACTACTTTTCATTGTATATACGTTATTAAAAAAATCGTTAATATATAAGAAAATAAATTTAGTTCATCGGTCGTAAAGGATATTTTAAATATTTTAGTTCAGTTAAAATATAGCATTGTTATGTTAAACCCAAAAAACTTTTCAATAAAACTGATTCTTCTGTTTTACACGTTTGTATATTCAATATATATTCTTAATAGGCTTTACTTATATTAGTTTCTTGTATATTTAATATTTATGAACACTTTTAGGAAAATAATTTTAAAGTAATATTAAATATATAATTCGTAGATAAAGCTACTATTGGTAATAGAATTTTTAAAGAAGTATGTCCTAGTATACAATTAATTTTTAATATACTCATTATCATTTGTGTTAAGGAGTTTAACTTATTGAATTGAGACAATATTTTTTCCAATATAATGATATAATTTTTATCCGACTTCGGATTTTTAAAGATTTTTAATCAACAATCTTTCAAAAACTTAATTGACTTAATTTGCTTACTACTTAATTTGTATTATAATATGGTTCTTTACAGCCTTTAAGATATCTAAGGTTTTTTTTTTAATTCGAATGAGCCGAATTGGTGGCACAGTGGTAAAGTCGATAGGATGATCCTCCTACTATTGCGATAGCCGTAGGTTCGAATCCTGCTGGGGCATGGTCGTAAATTTATGTTTGTGATTGTTTAAAATTTGTGATTGTCCTAGGCAAGAGTGTCTGAGAAAGAAAATGATCCCAGTCACGCCAGTAACCAGGCTGGGTAAAACCGGAAGTTTTCTGTTTGGGTTGATTTTCTAAAGTTAGTCACTCGCCAGTCAGTAAGCTGAGGACCGTGGTTTGGAGCTCACGTTAAACTGTAGGTCCAGTCCATAGTTGGTAAAAAGAGACTTTAAAATATATTTGAAAAAAATCGAATGAAACTACTAATTCTATTTATAAATCTTCGGGAGATCCTTACCCATTCTTCATGTTTATATATTCCTTCATACTTTCCGACAATTCTAGGTAACATTTTCTATAGTAGTTAAACGATAATAAATTATTTTAGTCTGTGAAATACAAGTATGTTGAAATTCCATATAGATTCTTACAATATTGAATAATGTCCTCTCATAATTGTTCAATTTTTTTAAATAACAAACTTATCTTATGCGTAATGTCTAAAAGAATTATTCATCACAGTTTTACAGGTTAAGCTGAGATATATTTAATTACAAATTTGATTAGATTGTAGTGTTTTTGTTTCTATTTAATTATCGAAAACAATTGCTTTCCGTTTTTATTTCCTTTATTCCTTTTATGGAATATTTTTGATTTCTAAGTAGCAAATTTTCATTAATTTTATTTTAGATATTATTAACGCTGTGGTACTATATTAAGGTATAGGACGGCGTATAATTCTTACTTAAATTAACCCTCTTTCTTATTTATAATATCTTTTGCAGTTGTATTGTAGAAATATGTTATTGAAAGGAAGTCATACATCTTGTGTTAAATCATAGGTACTAGTACTATAATAAAAGAAATATTTCAAATTTGATCAATATGATCCTTTTACAAATGTTAGTCCAAAGAATTATCCGTGGTCTTGGACAGTCTATTTAATATGTTTATATTAGAAATACTTAAAATATAACAACAGCACTAAAATTCATATGCGTTCTATGTGTTATCGGTTTACAGGCTTTGGTGTCTAGGTCTGCTTTTATCTTTCTTTACGCTTCAGGTAATGATGAATAACTCCTTTCCAATATCTAGCTGAAAATTTTGCAATCGTTTGTGGAGTTTCTTCCGATTTCAATACTTTTACATGTTATTGTAACAATAGAAAAATAGTTACGTTCTAGCGGCTATTAACAAATGGGTACTGGTTAATTTATGTGGAACCCAACTACTAAGCTTCTTTTGGTGTCCTATTGTGTAAATGCTTTAAAAGTATTTTGTGGATCATTTCTCTTCCATGTCGCGAGATGGCGGCCTACCTGCATACATTTAAGAAATTCATGGACCTTTTGAACGATTGGCTTACTTACGCTATATTCATTAGTAAGACCGACATTTACAAATAATAATAGTAATATCGAAATGAACAAGTATCACTCGAATCATTTATATGGGAAAAAAATAAATTACTCTTTTTTCAGCTTAATATTATTCGAGTAGGTTTACCTAGCCTGGTCATTTTCAAAACTGTGTAAATGATAAATTTTTCATGCGTGTAACAAATCGACCAAAAAATGGGTTAATTTGATCATTAGACATTTAGAATTCTTCGTTTTTAGACTAGAATTTTGTCGATTTTTTTTTGTTTAATTGATGTGTCTTTGTCTAGTTCAAGGTCAGTGTTTGAGCACGTTGTAGGGATTATTATTAGGCCTATAAATTAGTTTTAAAGGATTTTGGTAATTTCAATACTTTTTGTGAAAAATCGGTACAATGTTTTTTATTCAATCTGTTTCCCTTGAATAACTGTTGATTTTTTTCGTCATTGGTAAGTTTTATATTTGTTGAATGTTGTATATTCCCTATGTTTAGCGTAGAGCTCATTTCAAACGCATACATCGCAGTCGATAGCGATCCCGATTGATGGTTTCATCGAGTAGTACCTTCAAATTATTTTCTTCAATTTTTTTTGGATGTCCAGAATGCTTTCTGCCTTCGGTGTCACAATAAATTTTAAACGTATTTTGGTACTTTTAAAACGCCCTAACCAGTATTCACACAAAGTGAAACATTCCATAACGATCATTTACTCGGTAAAAATTCAGATATTTTTAATGCATTGAAATAATATTTTGTTCACTTCGAACGGAAAGACACATCTGAGATATGAAGCGTGTTGATGAAGTTTTAATATTGGTTACAAATGTACCGAACATGCTGTGATATATAGTGATCTGTTTTAAATCTTTAAAAATTAATTGATAGGCCTCCCGGTTTTCCTTAGAAGTTTTAAATCAATATAACTATAATCTGGCTGTATCAAATGTATTTATGTGTTTACGCGTGGCTCTCATTAATTTCAATTATATTTTTATATTTTTAAAGAATTTAAGTGGTAATTATGGTACACTGTTTTCAATCAATTAAGAAAGTTTTTTTGTATAAAATAAATATGTATTTGAGGTTGAGATGATTACATGGTATTTTATAATAAGACTTTCATCAGCACCATCAACAGATCAAAACCATCGTTTTCCTCATGTTTTTTTATGAATACTCAGAAATTTTACCTTGATCAATTGCTTCATTAAGAAATAGATGCTCACATATTATTATGCATGTTATTTTATATTATTAAGAAATATTTCAAATATTATCAATATGATCCTTTTACAAATGTAAGTCAAATATTTTATGTTAATTAAATTAGTAGAGGGATCCATTTATTCATACTTAATTTAAAAATACTACTAAATAAATCTATAAATCTTTTTACAAAATTTATACATATTTATATCCACAAATTGCCCGCTCTCGGAACCATTTGCATTAAATGTCAAAAATCCTATTATTTTTTATTGGAGACTTAATATCACGAGAGTGTATTTCAAAGTAGCTTTAAAACTTTCCAGTAAATGCAGCTTTTACTTTAACGAGAATTTAATGAAACTTTTGATGCATGTGTTCAATTAAAACTTCACATAGCGCCAGGATTAGCGCATATTGAAACACAAAAGAACGAAAATAAGCAGGAACGGAATAGGAATCCCCATTGCTATCGGCTCCGGGGTCCGCCTTAATTGATAGAGAGATTGTCGAGTTAATCTGCTTCATTATTTTTGTGGGATTTGAGCCAACAATAAAATTGTCTGTATTCTATTTGCTCTTGCGCCTTCAGTTTATATGATTTCCTTGATAGCAAAGCAATAGACCGCAATTATATAGTCATATTAGTTTAGGCCTGACCAATTTGGTAAATATTTTATTAATTATTAATATCTAATTATTATTATCTAATTAATAGGTTTGTTAATTAGTATAAATGTAGTTTTATTTTTATATAAAACTCAATTTCTATACCCTCTCTCTCTCTATATATATATATATATATATATATATATATATATATATATATATATATATATATATATATAACAGGTCAATTCAAAAGTCCCCAGCCTGACACATAGATGGCGCTATTAGATATAAATCCATAAGTTTTTTAGTCAGCCCTAACACTCAAAAGATGCGTGTATAAATTTGACAGCTGCCGGATCATTAGTTTGAATTATAGCATTTTGAGTGAAGCAATTTTTGTTATTGTGAAAAATATGGATAAAAAGAAATTTCGCGTGTTGTTAAAATATTGCTTTTTGAAGGGATAAAATACAGTTGAAGCAAAAACTTGCCTTGATGCCGAGTTTCCGGACATTGCCCCAGGAAAGTCAACCATCAAGGACTGGTATACTTAGTTTACACGTGGTGAAATGCGCACCGAAGACGGTGAATGCAGTGGACGCCCAAAAGATGTTGTTATTGACGAAAACATTAAAAAAATCCACAAAATAATTTTGAATGACCGTAAATTGAATTTGGATGAAACAGCAGACACTCTAAAGATATCAGCTGTGTATACCCTGTATCAACAATGTATACGTTCATCATATTATTCACGAATATTTCGGTATGAGGAAACCTCTACAAAGTAGAGCCGCGCGAGCTCATCTTTGACCAAAAACAACGACGAGTTAATTATTCGGAGCAGTGTTTGAAGACTATCTAGCGTAATAAACCTATACAAGCGTAAGTGTTTTTGTGTCGATATGTGACAATGGATGAAACATGTTTCCATCATTTCACTCCGAAGTCGAATCGACAGCCATCCGAGTGAAATGCACACGATAAACCCGCTCCAAAGTGTGGGAAAACGCAACAGTCGGCTGTAATAATTTTCATTGACTATGTTGGAATAGGAAGGACCATCAAGTTTGAAGGACAAAATCGCTGAAAAATGGCCGCATTTGAAGAAAAAGAAAGTGCTGCTTCACGAATACAATGCACTGTGTCATAAGTCAGTGAAAACGATGGCAAAAATCCATCCGTCCACCGTATTTTTCAGATCTGGCCCCCAGAGATTATTTCCTGTTCTCAGATCTCAAAAGAATGCTCGCTGAGAAGAAATTTTCGTCGAATGAAGAGGTGATCGTCGAAATTGAGGCGTATTTTTAAGTAATGAACAAATCGTACTACAAAAATGGTATCGAAAAGTTGGAGGGTCGCTGTTGAATAAAAAAAAAATTTGTCAAAAAAATGTGTTATACTATTGTAGGCCGGGGACTTTTCAATTGTTTTTAATTTATATTAATACAAATATTGGTTAGTATGCTTGGTATGGGCACTTTCCTTTACACCCTTTCTAACCTATGACAGAGTGTTGTTATATAAGAGGATCACTTTATGTCTGTTACTTCGTCATTGTTGGTCTCTGCTGCAACAATATGCCATTTAATTTGTTAAATTAACCTCAGTAGACTTGCAGTAACTTTTTAATTTCGTTTTTATGTTTTTAGTAACCGTTTTATTCACCATACCTTCTTGATAGACCCATCATATACGCAGCAAGGATTTATGTTCATGAATATATGGCTTCGATGTCGGTGTGGATGATTCTTTTGGGTTAATCTACGAATTTTTGCGCACGGAATTATTATAGGACATATTTTTTTCATCGTCAGTCAGAACAGGCGATAGAAAACTTGTATGGTCGCCATCGCTGTCCTTTAAAATTTTTCACGGGTCTTTTTTCTCATTTCATTTCCACCATTTTGGTTCATCAGCTGCTAAACTGTCTGAAAGTAATTTGTGAAAGTTTTGGTTTTTTTAGTGACTGGACAGCTTAATGTGGGATCCGTACCACGGTCGTTGGCATAAAGTCTACTGACTGGCGAGTGACCAACTTGAAAATCAATGAAACCGGGGCGATGAACCACGAGAAATCATAGAAGACATCCGGCCTTACCCAGCCTCTCTGCTGGCGCGACTGGGGTCATTTTCTTTGTCGGATTTTGCACTCTTGCCTAGGACAACCACAAATATTAAACAATTACAAATATAGATTTTAAAACCATACCCCAACAGGACTCGCACTCGTGACTATCGTAACAGTAGGACGTCTTGTCGCCTTTACCACTGCTCTCCAAGCCGGCTGTTGCTTCATATAGAAACTGCCTAAACTATCTAATTTAAGTGTTAGATTAGTTTGTTTAACAGTTGCTTACATTACTTCACATTTCCACCAATATATAGCTGAATATTGTAAACGTATTGAAACCCGTATCATGGCTTTTGGGAGTGTGCTCTTTTCGATGTTTTCTTCAATTATCTCCCGAATCTACATCATTTTGTGCAGTTACAAATTAATTAAAATAATATTAGAATATTATTTTTACACAATAATCATTTTAAATAAATATTAGTTATACGTAAACTATTTGGCAGTATATTCAGTCAATAAAATAATGTATTCCGTACATAAAAGATCCGACTTCAGATTCTTGTTTTTTTTCCTGGAGAATGCCGATTGCTGTTTTTTTAAAAATTTTTATCTATATTTTCAATATATTTTTAATAACTACGGAATTTATTCGATAGACCGGTTTTCTTTTGGATGAATTGGATTTATTATTAGATGTCTTTAATATAAAAGAATTATAAAGAACGAGAGACATTTTGTTACCTTTACTAAAATAATATGTTTAAGAAGATGATAACAGCTAAAGGCTAAATTATTTAAAATAAAAGTTTAAAATAAAATTTTTTATATCGGACATGTTGTTTATATTGTATTCAAGTTAACCTTTTCTATATTACTTAGTCATTGATGAAAAATCACCATAGAAATTACATATTTCAAGCAATTTTTAAATGGTAAAACTTTATTATGAAATTGAGTTTTCTTTAGTAGAACAATTGCGTGTACTGCCTCCATTTTACGAGACACTTTAAAGTTAACTATTACTATGGTGATTATTCGGAGATGTGACTAGTTTACCAAGGTATACCCCGCTATGCTTTTTTTTGGTGTCTTTGAAGTTAATGATGTAAGTATAAAGTTATAGTATATAACATATGATGTTGCTAAAATTCAGCGGGATACATACATCAGAGTAATTTAAAATTGAACTACTCGGATCCTATGGATACATTGCAACTGACTCAAACAGTTGCTACTGGCTTCCCAATTGGAGTAGCATTTGTTATCTAAAATTAGCTGATGTTCCGTAATCTATTTCTGTTACCTGTATAGTTTTATCTGTTTCTGTTCTAATAGAGGTCTAATGTGATTTTATTGCTCATTTAGAAGATCTTTTTATTTATGCCTATAAAGTTATACTAATTTCAAAGAAGGACACGTCTGAAATGTTAAATATTATTATCCAAAAAAGGAATCTTTTTGGGATTTATCTTTTTATAAAAACACAATTTTCAAATTACTATACATATTTGAACAATTAACAAGAACTCCAAGAACCATATAAATAAAAATTACCGTCTAGAAAGACCAAAATCGTTTAGACCAAATTCAGACAATATAGTTAAAACCAAAGGAAAAAGCCACCACTATATATGAAAGCAGTGAAATTCTGCTAAACATGTCCAAATATAATAAACTAAATCGCTGCTATTCCTGATCCACAAATCCCATTAATGAATTAACTACCTCGAGCTTTTGATTAACTTATTGTACATTTACAGTACATTAGATATAGATTATCGTACTTTTAAGTTGAAAGAAATCTCAGTAAATACATCATTATTTTTACAAAACAATATTTTATATCCCCATACTCTTATACAATAATGCATTGTATTTTTCTTAGCATTAGATCATTAGGGTGTCGTTGATAGTTTTATATTTTGATTATTTGATCTAGGTCTAATCATAATAATTTTGTTATCAAATTTAATTAATTCATAGTATCACTGTATATTGTGTCTAATTTCTTCTCATCTGATTTGCTGAATTTCACATTCTGACTTTCACTCTCAGAAATTATTTTTCTGTTATCTGTATAGTTTTATCTGTTTGTGTTATAATAGAGGGCAATGCAATTTTATTGCTCATTCAGAGGATATTTTTAATGCCTATCAAGCTATATTAATTTCAAAGAAAGACACGTCTGAGATGTTAAATATATATTATTATCTAAAGAAGGTATCTTGTTGGGATTTGTTAAGTTTGAGTTTAATAGTTGAATTTGTCCATTCTATGGCTACGAATGACAAATGTGTCGTCCCTATATTTAAACCAGTTATAAAATATTGGAAAGTGTTAGCTAGTGATTTTTTATCAAGAATTTCCATCTTGAAAGATCTTGACTCTGATAGGACATATAGGGAAACGGCATGAGGTCTGCCTAATAGAAATTTCCCTAGAACTGGAGATATGTGTGTTTTATGGACGAGAGGAAATTGATTGGCATTTTTTTTTCTGATCTTTTCACATATTTCTCATTAATGGAGACTTCATCAAAACTAACAAGAGTTTCCCTTGGATTAATTTGATATGGAATTGTATCTATTTGTTCTTGGAGTACTTTAGGTGTGTATTTAGAACATAATATCCGTTTGACCTCCTATGCGAACTCCGATGATTGAGCGAAGAAGGGTATAAAATTTGTGCATTATTGGTCGATAAACTATTAGAATTCCATATAGGGTGGTCATGATCTCGAGGAATTCGGATTTTTCTAACTTTTTGTTCCGAACCTTCCTTTAAAAGAACGATAGTTGCTTTCTTCATCCTTGAGGTTTGGTTCTTTTTCAAAAGATTGTCTTTTGCCATTTTGAAACTTAGGTTTCCCTTTTGGATGTGACCCTGTTTGTGCAGAATCATCATTCAATGACGAAGCTCTCTCTCTCTGCTAATGTTAAAAGCAGGAGGTTCGGCACTACGGTTCAGACCATTGAGATACAACATATTACAATTTTTAGGGTTGGTTAAATCTCAGTTATGTATTATGTTTTTTGATATATAATTCGGGTTCTGTAGGGGCTGGCATTCTGATATCGCGACTTAGGCCTTCAGAAGTTTTTAGAGGTTTTAGTGAAAGACTTTTTCCTTTGGTCCCCAGGACAAAGTTCCGCCAATCTGACCGACTTTTCTGATGTAATCCTATTTAAAGCATTCCATATATCCCATATATTGCTATATATTATATATTTAGTGTGTTCGCAAGAATAAGACGAAATAATTAATTTTCGCTTTTCGATAAAAGACATTTTTTCTTTAATAAGAGAGGTTTGTCGAATAATTGATTTGGCTTTTTGGGCATAAAAACGGTTTTTTAATTGAAGGCACTTCGGGAATACTTCGAGAATTCCGGCGCTTTTTAAGGAAGGCTAAAGTGTAGAGGTGGCGGTGCTAAGATTTCTCAAATTAGCTGAACGAATCTACGTGACATACAATAATCTCTCCGTGAAAGATTGAAATAAGTCTTGAGAATCTTATCGAAGAAGGTTATTATTATTTTGTTCGAATGGCAATAACAAATACATTTTTAAAATTAAATGAATGCAATATAAACAGGTTTAAATCATTTTGCAAGTTAAATTAATGGTGTTAAATTTAAACCGAAAGAATATTTATAACACATTTTGTTGACAACGTTTAAATGAATACAGTAAAGCCAATGTTTTGCTTTCTGCATAACTCTATTCGATCATATTATTATTATAGTAAATTAACTATCGGAAATAATATCACTTATCAAATTTCACATTATTTAGATGGATTAATAGCTAAGAAAAAGTTAATTAACTAGTTAAAAAGAATCAATATATTTTGCCAGGGTAAGCAGAGTCTATTTGATCCGTATTGTAGAATAAGAGACATGCATCAATATGAATCAATAGGCGTGAAAAAATCTTTGTCCCCTTTCTATCAAGCAACTTCCTTAACAAATATGGCTACTGTTCATGATCGGCCGCAGACATTCTGATCTCGAATATTAAAACTCTCTCTTTTTTTGCTACTTATTTGATGCGTTTTGCCATGTGAAAGGTACGAGTAAGAAATTATATGTCGGATATATATTTATAGTTCCATATTTACAGTATGAGTCATTGCTTGATTATTTCCAAAAAAGTAAGGGCTAATATATCTGTGACTTGATAAAGCGGCCCGAAGGACTTTTTTGAGAGATGAGAAGTCAGAATGTATATGTCTCCTTGTATATCATTTGATATGAAGGTTTTAAAGGTTTGACTAATCAGAAAAACACATTTTCTTGAACTTCTTTAAGTGCTATTATACCTTTTCACAGAATTTTAGTTATTTTATTGAACCCCGTTTAACAGCTCAAGTTGAGTGACCTGTGAATATATTCAAGTTCGGAATAGCTGATCTCAAACCTAATGTTGGTTTTGGATGGGTTTTAACAGACTAGCATACGCATTCGACGTCCTCACTTATTGTTATGCAACCAGGTGCCCACATATAAAATAAAGGTATTGAGTTTGCTGTTTCTATAACAAATGTGTGTGCGAAGTTGTGTAGTAACGGTATTTGAGGCTGAATATACAGAGTATAATAAGACGAAGACAACAATATCACATAGTATATAATATACATAGTTTTAATGAATTTGATGTGATTTGATATGATTTGAGTTTAATTAGGGTGTTAATTTAATATAATTTAAAAAAAGGGTATATACTGCATCTTTCAGCAGATCAGCCATGAAATATCTTAAGGTGAAGAGAACTAGACTTTAACAATAGAGCAATACAAAAATAGCACATATATACAAATGAGAATTTATTTATATTGTTCAAAAGTAACATTATATTGGGACAAAATAGGAATTGTAATTGTTAATTTTATTTATTAGTGATGATCGGGCTGGCTTTGAATAGTGCCGTAGTGATATAATTGATGTCGTCACTAAACAATCTTTTTTGGAATGCATGAAAATTTAATGCTTAATATTAGGGTTGTGTTCTATTAAAGTTACATACAAATTCAATTCAAAAGATGCTATTTGTAGACACATACATAGTAGTACAAAATGCTATAATTCACAAACTAATGAACCAACAGCTATCAAATTTATACACCCATTTTTTGAGCGTTAGGACTAACTAAAAGAATATATGGATTTAATTCTAGTAGCGTCATGTATGTGTCAGGCCGGAGACGTTTCGATTGATCTGTTAGACAAAATGATAAGTAGTACATATTATTATTTTTTTTAATTATTTATTTAGTTGAGTAATTTTGCATACATTATTTGTGAAATTTAGTATATACCTTTCTTAAATCAATTGAACCATTTTATTTAAATTAAATTTTCCAAGTAACCAAGTGGTAAGTTGTGATAATGTATAATTCACGCAAGTTATTATTAAAATATAATTGTATATTAATTAAAATATATTATTTAATTATAAATGGAAAATAAAAAAACATTTAACTTAATTTACATCAACTATACACTAAATTACTCCAGACAAAAACGTCGTCAAATATTAAAAATAACTAAATATAATACAATTTAAGTTAAACTGAATTAAGCAGAAAAGGTTTTAGACTCGTAAATTGGTTCTATGCAAAGCTTTCCAAGTTTCGTAAAGATTCTGGATTAGGCTTAATGGGCCATAATAATGTTGCATAAGGCAAATTTATATTAATGATCTTTTTAGAGCTGAAAGGAAAGTTTTTAACCCTATATATATAGCTTTGTTTGCTAAATTTTAATAATTTATATATAAACAGCATTTTTAATGCATAAATAAATTTTTAAATAATTTTAGGGTATTGATATATCTTTGAGCGATATAATTCATTACTTTACTTGCATACGTCTTACTGGCTTTAATACACTATGTATAGTATACTTAATATATAGGCATAAATAATATCTATGCATGATATATAATAACGGGGTATCATATATGATATTTGGTATTTGATTATTATGAATAGCATATAAAATCAAATATATATGGAGCAAATATATTGCAGGTTTTCACGAATTTTGTAGCATCAGACCAAAAATCATATCAAAAAATGAGTAATTCATTTCTATTTGTATAACAAGTTTTCAATCAATGCCTTTGTTGTAATTAATTACGATCTCTTATGAGAGTTTTGTTTTCGCTTTCTCATCTGTAAATGTTTTGGTTAGCTAAGGGCTTATCTGTCAAGTATATCAATTTATCACTTCTAAAATATAGAGACTGATATACACAAATAATATACACATATCGATATTTATTGAGTCAAATAAATATTTCAATACTCAATGACAATCTATAATTAATTATTCTAAATTAAAAGAAAAAGGATCATAAATTTAATTAAGTGAAAAAATAACCAGTGTTCTTTTTTTGCTGTGCAAATTCTAACAATGATTAATATTTGTCCAAATCAAGTAAATATTTATTCATTCGTTATAGAAGGTCATTACTAACTACATCTAAAGGGATGACTTTCTACTGTGTCTACAAATGAGATTATTTGAGATGCGATAAGAAACAATGAGAATACGTCAGCGGGCGCTAAATCTAATGGGTTCTGAGACGATTGCTTTATATATATATATATATATATATATATATATATATATATATATATATATATATATATATATACATATAGATATAAATAAATATATATATTTTAGTAATTGATAGTCCAGATGAGGGAGAAATAAAGAATTTTCTGCCCGTATGCCACTTACGTACTCACGTACTTTGTCAAAAGCCTGAGATATGTCTAGGAAAGCAGCCGAACAATATCTTTTGGCATTTAGGTCCATGTTTATTTTGTTTACAAGTCTATGCACTTGTTCTATATAGTTCCATGCTTATTGCGAAACCCAAACTGATGTTCTGGAATAATTTATCTTTTTTCTATTATATAGTTTAGCTTCTTTATGTATAGTTTCTCAGAAAATTTCAAGATTATCCGTAATAAACTTATAAGCCGGTAGGAGGTGAGATCTTCTGGTATATTTCCTAGTTTGGGAATCATTAATATTTTAGCTACTCTCCAGATGCTAGGAAAGTAATTAATTCGTAGTATAGTATTAAATATAAATGTTAATAGTTTTATACCCTTTTCTGATAGCCCTTGTGAAATTTTACCGATAATTAATCTGATGATTTCTGATAATCTGAGTTTGCGTATTCTTGACCAATTTAGAGTTAATCTATGAGTAAAATTTATTTTCCATCCCTTCTTGTAAAAATTGACGCTGCCCCTTTATTGGCCGATTTCTGAACATGAATAATCCTCGTATACGAAGATCCGGGTTCACACCATTTTGTTTTCGTCTCGTTTTGATTCAGTCATGTTAGTTGACCCAATTTTTATCCATAAGAGCGAAATAGAGTACAAACTTCGATTAATGTTTTTTAAAGTCGCCTTTGTTATAGGCCAAATTGTTTTACTTTATAAAAGATAAGATATTAAAATTGTTTCAAATTGTTTCACTGTTGATGAGTAAGTGGTAAGTGGTTATTTTAAAAAATTCTATACTAATCTGACAATCTCTCAGTCAATCGAATATCTGATTATTAATCGAATATAAATGTGAAGACCGTCACTTTAATATTACGTTCACCCACTATGACTATTGAAGTTTTTTTGGTCCTTGGAAACTTGGAAACTTTATTAGTTGCAGCTTACATTAGATATGATTAGGACCATCTTACTTTTCAAATTAATTTATTGCTACTGTTCTGTTATCCTAAGTCAATACACAAGCAAGGCCACTATGGGATTAATACATCAGTATATATTTCTCGAACTAATATAAGACTTTGTTTAAGCTAAAGTTAAGAGTAACACTTTACACTATACAAGTTCGTGTGGTTTGGGTCACTACAATCCTGTAATTTCTTGCGTCTTGTCTAGTAGTTGCATTGCTTCCACGTTGCTATGACTTAGTATTCGTATTTCATATTTTAATCCATTTGATTTGATTGATCGAGGTCACCGTGCAGCTGTCCGTTGGTTACGTACAGATCAGAATTACTAGTTTCAGATCAGTAGATACTAGTTGCTTTAATATTTTAGTGGAACCCTATATTACAATATGGAATATTGAAAAGATGTCAAGAACTATATCTTCACAAGAAATCTATTTTGTATCATTTTTTAATTCCGATGTAAATCTTCTAGGTATTCGATATATATTTTAAAAATATTGCAATCTGTTTTCTTCAGAATGTTAGAAAGTTTTCTGTTGTTTAATGTCCTGTTGTTTTTCTTGTATTAAGAACGATGTGTTCTTCACATACTTATAGACTTTCATCTACAGAAAATGTGATTTAAATTTTATGACACGTATTAATTGTATTGATTTGAACGTTAAATAACGCAATATCTAGCTTTGTTCGAGTTTAGAGATTCGCTAAATAATTTCACAATGTAGCGTATTATTTGTGATGTCACTTAAAATTCGACAAGCGTTTCGGACAGATTGTGGGTGATTTTTAAATATTTGAGTTAACTTGTATACTAAAAAAATGTGTAAATATTTCACCAAAAAAAAAAAACTTTTTTCGAGATCCAATATTGTGACTCAATTAATACTACCAAATTTACATCGTAACGAGATTTTTTTTAATACACTGCTGATCTTACGGAGCAAAATTAAAATATAATACAGGCATGAATATTGAAGATATTTTTTGGTTGTACAACTTTATATAGAGAAAATCTTAATATTTCAATACTAAATTGGGAACTTAAATTAATTTTAAAGGATACCCTATTCCTGTTTTCTATTTATCGTTTAATTTTTGTCATTAGGATTTTATTTTTTCTCATGTCTTACTTTATTAAGCTGTAAACAATTTTTATTTTTCAGTTTAAGTAAAATACGATCCAACAATACTTGTATTTACTGGATTTACCTATTTTATGTAATTTAACGAAAAATAAGTAGAAATCACTGAAAGCTTCATTTGTCAACAAAAATATTTTTATTTACGTTTAGAAAAATATTTATTAATTAATATAGTGCACAACTTATTTTTTGAAATTAATATCGTTCAAATCGAAATCCTGACATTTGCGGATTTTATTAAACCGTAACAGTATATTATTTTACGGTTCACATATCGTGACAGATTCCCATTCCAAAGCTTTAGATTTTAGATAATCCCATAGGAAAATATTAAAATTCACCAAACCTTTAAAATTAAATCATTTAAAAAGATTTATTAAAAGTTATATTTAATTTATTTTAAAAAAGTATTGAAATATATTGCCGAAAGAAAAATCGATATTTTTTCGGATATGTAATCCGCCTCATGTATGTAACCTCTCCTGATTTACGAAGTCAAGCTTCACTTTTGCACCAATTGAAACCTGTGACGGTAAAGCCTTAAGTTTTTATACAAAATGCGATGTAATATTGATATATGCCCATTTAAATCATTATCTTCCTTTTTAACTATTTTAATTGCCTTTAGCAAAGTGATGAACATTATCAACGCTTTCTACCATTCAGGATACACTTATACATAATGATAATCTAAAAACCATTGACTGTATTTTGATTTTTCCATTGTCATGCCGGTTTCATCAAACGTTTAAACTCGTTTTTAGTTAAATTAAGCTGAATCATTCGGGAACAAACATCCTCCACAAGGATTTTCGTAGCTGATCATAATATATTTTATATGTGGTAATTGATATAACGTTACCGTATGATGAACATCGCAATATCGTTTTTTTTTTGGACAGCCTTACGAATCTTTGATACAATGATATATTTAAATGGCACCATTCTTCGACATCTTTCAAATACTTATACCATTATATCAAAGTAACACTCAAAAATGCCTTTTCGAAAATAGTGTAAGTTGTATTTGAATATCAGCACAGTTCCTTCTATCAATATTTTTCCATCATTTCATCGTTTTCAATTTTTTTATATAGAAAATTAATAGTTGTCAAAGCTCTGGAATACAATTATTGGCTTAACTAAAACCGCTATTAGTGCAGTAATATAAAATTGGTTATATTATTTATAATAACTAGTCGAAATTCAATCACAATATATTAAATTAATCATCTTTCTCTCATAGCAGAATAAAAGGACTAACTTGAACATGATATGTACTAAAACTTGCTTTAAAAAAATGTATTTGATGCAGACAATGGAGAATTCCCATTTTCACAAAGTGTGTATTTTATTTTTATTTCTATATAACTGCTAATATTTTTTTACTTATTTTGGATATTGAAGAGTACATTTAACCTATTATTTTTTTAATAACTTATTGATTGTTATATTACTTTTGTTTTATATGATTAGCGGCAATTTTTATCTCCTTTTGAATTAAATCCAATAAATAACATCTTTTGAGATTACCTATACACAAACGTGAATTCTTTATAGTATAAAGTGATATGTTTTTCAGAATGTTTGATGGCTCTTCTTTGCCTCTTTAATTTATTTAATACAGTCTGATGTATTGTATCGATGGTGAGTTATTGTCCTTTATTTTGGACATGTAGATAGGCCCTTGCGATACAGTTCGAATTTGTAAAATTAAAAAAAAAATTAAAAATAAACTATAAATAAGTACATGCTATTATATTTATTTTTGAAAATCATAACATTGAACTAAATAAATTGGGAATATAATCTCAAAAATATGGTATTGAAAGTAGGCTTATTGTATTTTTAGTGCAACTTTCTTCACTATCTTCAATTATTATTGATGTTATATTTTAATAATATGAAGTTGTTGTGTAATGTGCAAGTGTTTTTTTTAGCTTGGTAAGTAGATCCCGATTTAATGTGCTTTTATTTTGGACATGTAGATAGGCCCTTGCGATACTGTTCGAATTTGTAAATTAAAAAAAAAACTTAAAAATAAACTATAAATAAGTACATGCTGTTATATTTATTATTGAAAATCATAACATTGAACTAAATAAATTGGGAATATAATCTCAAAAATATGGTATTGAAAGTAGGCTTAGTGTATTTTTAGTGCAACTTTCTTCACTATCTTCAATTATTATTGATGTTATATTTTAATAATATGAAGTTGTTGTGTAATGTGCAAGTGTTTTTTTAGCTTGGTAGGTAGATCCCGACTTTATGTGCTTTTAGGAAACTTAGCTCATCACACCAATTTTGTAAATTTTCCATGTTATTAGATAGCAGGAATAATAATAAAGTTTTTGATAACTATAATAAAAGAGATCATATCAAACCTAATATTTGGTCGATAATATTATTGATAATGTGTTTTTAATCTAGATATTGCGATTTGATACGTCCGTAGCTTTTTGAAATTCCTCCACAGTAACTTATACAATATTGCTACCTTCAACTGCCTTCTATTAAATTATTGCTGTGAGATTTCGAGCGAATTGAGTCATTTACTTTGTGATGGACAGTCATTGGTAATAGAATCCTTTGAACTTTACGAAATATCGAAAAAAGTTACTCTCATGTTAAGCATTACTTTTTGTGCAAAAACAACCATTACCTAAAACCAAGGTAAGGTTTGACAAATACTATGGGATTCTGTAGCATCAACTCCAATACTTAAGAAGTAGTGGTTTACTGATTTTCATTGTGGTCGTATCAGCATAATAGGGTCAGACCATCCAGGTCGCCCAAAAAAAGGTCATCATGTGTCACTAAGCGGGTATATTAATATTTAACTCATATTTAACGAAGATCATGTGTTGTTTCATCGAGATAATAGAAGGATGCTCACTTGTGTCGTGACTTTGGCAAAAATCAATAAATTGGAAATTGGAGATACAAACTACTATCCCATCCAGAATATTCTTCAGGTCTAGGCCCTTGTGACCATTTTCTGTTTCTAAACTTAAATATATATAGAAGATATAACTGGGTGGTAAGAGGTTTTAATCGAGTGAAGACTGAGACAAATGTCTATTTTGAGAGGCTTGAGAAAACCTATTATTTGGACGGAATAAAAGAGTGGAGAGACGCAGTACTTAGTAGGAGATAAAATTATCTTTAATTCAAGAAGTCATTGACAAATCAGTCTTGTGTCGTTTTGAAATAAATCGAGTATTATAAAGTTAATAAATAAAGAGAATATAGAATTTGAATATATTTATTAAAATGAATTTGAGTTATGAAGTCTCAGCATTTTAGCTGACCTAACCTAACTTTTCTTTTCATTTTATTAGAACTTTGTTAATACTGAATTTACTTGGAGTTTTATCGATCTATTACTGATATGGGAAAATTGATCCTATCTATATGCATTTGCAACTCTTCACTTTTGATCCTCAAAATATACAGACTTAAAATCCGATCTCCCCTGTATAAGACTGTGACCAGAGGTCGCGCAAAGCTGGTTTATTTAATACAGAGGGGGATTAAATAATAAGAATACAATTTATTTAAATTATAGGGGGAAATTAAAAAATATAATTTTAATAAAATATTTTATTTAAATAATAGTTAACATTTGTAAAAGATATTCTCTAAATATATAAAAAAAGAACATGTAATGACAACTTATTTTCTTTTGTACTATTATAATTAATTATACATTAATTATTGTTGTAAATTATTATAACATAAAAATATATAAAAAAAATATTTGTCCAAGTCCAGGATACTAGTTACATGTTATAATTTTGATTACGATTAAGATTTTGATTATTTCTGCTTTATGTATTTTTTATAGGTGCTTAATGGACCCTAACTATAAGATATGTAGCCATGCAAAATTTAATTTTTCCCTTTGCAATCCTGTTTACTTTTTTTATCCACCAGATCAACCAATACTTAATTATTACTTTTCTTATTATATTTCCCTCCTCTGGATGTTGAAAACAAGTAATGGTTTTGACATTTGCTGACATAACATTTTATCAAGAATTTCCTTTAAATTTGCTATAGAACATACTTTGGGCAATACATAAAAAATTGTAGAGATGGCTTCAAAATCAGATGAATTGAAATAATTTCCTGGTAACGTACAATATTTGTCACACTGGCGAGCTTTAATAAATTCTGTATCGGTATCGCTTTCCCAATACAGAATTTTTGCCCTAAATCAGATATATATGTTCTGATATTACTTTATATTTTTTTATAATATTTAATAATAATTGTAGGAATTGTTTTGGAAGGCATGGATGATAATGTGAAAGTTGTTGTAGATTGGTAGCCAGTTACCACGTCGCTTGTAAAAGATTTTGTAAGTCATCTAAATCTCCTTCTGAACATCTTCTTCACAGTTGGCTCCTGGTGATCTTTGAAAGAAAAAATTGTTGATAATCAGGCTTTTAAATGCCGAAAAGAAATGGTCAGGTATCGGAGAAACCTCTTTAATCCCCCAGCTTCTAATATTCCTAAAAAAATTTTCCAAACTATGCTGCTGAAATGGTCTACTCATTACGAATTTTGTCTTCTGTAGTATTATGCAACACAAGTGTGTTAACATAACTTGTCGAGTAACATTAACTGCAGATAGTATCTGACCTCTAGATTCTATGAAATATTAAAATATAAATAAAAATTATAAAAATGAACAAAATAATAAAAAGATATTACACACACTTACTTGTACTTTTTGGTGTTGTATGGTCTGGCTCCTGACTGCCTGAAAGGCACATGTTCCTCTATTTCTATATGATCTGTATAGAGACATAATATAATTTTAAGAATTGATGTATCCCTATTTCGAAAAAAATTGTACTTACTTTTTAAACTATTTAGGTTGTAACTGGGCACTGCATCTTTGTTAAACAGTAATATGCCACATTTGGGTCTATAATCTTCTGCTCTAAAATGCAAACAGCAAACCCTTATATGCATATATAAATACTGCTAAGAGAGTCCGTTAAGTTTATCACCGTTTACCTTATCAAGCCATTTCTAGCTTAAAGCAAAACTCTTGGGAAAACGATGCATTCTGAACTACAAAACAGTGATATTTTAAAACATTGACATAAAAATTTAAAACATTGAAATTGAGTCTGTATATTTTGTGATTAGAACCATAGAGGAAATAGAAATTTCACGATATAGGCGACCTTGGGGAAATGTTTTGTTTAGTTCAATCAACGGTAGCGCTACGATCGCAAATTGTGATTGGCTAGTTTAAATTCCTGGTGCCGCCACTAACATGGAACGTGATTGGTCGATCAAATTGTGTGAGTCAGCATTTTCTATGAGCGTCCATTTTTTAGTTTGTTGTTTGAAAGTTTTGGTTTTTGTGTTTTTGTTTAGATTAATAAATCTTCGTTTTACGTTGTGCAGATTTTCTGTTTTACATTAATTATTATGGAGTAATAATATAAAAATTGATGACAATGCGTCAGTGTAGAAAAAGATGTAGTGTATTGGGGTAAAAATTTACTACTGAAATTAGACATCGTTTCTCAAAGAATGATCTCGCTCCTTTCCAAAAATGGGTTGATCAAGCAAATAGTAGTAAGTTACCTGGATAAACCACAATGCAAATATATCAGCGTCATGACGTCTGCCACGGACATTTTAGTGAAAAATTTAGCATTACCCTTTCTTCACGAACAGGTATTAGGGTAAATGCATATCCAACATTGTTACCTTCAATATATCAGGATAAGTTAGAACTCTAATAGATCCCATAAAATTGATGGCACTAAACGAATATGGGAAGGCGTTATAGAAGAATTATAGATATTTTAATTTTGCCTAGAATAGAGTTCATAATTGTTTTTTTTGCTTGTTTATATATATTTATATTATTTACACGTATGTATATTTGTATAGGATTTTATTTTAATAAATTAATTTTCAAAATTATATTTGATTTTCATTTAAATACTATTGGCCAATAAATGTGACGTCACAAAATAATCAGGCGAAATGGCAGACTAATCAAAACAAAGTATTTTCCTTACAGATTTCTACATAACTATTTTAAACTAACCAATCAAATTCATGTTGTCAGCGCCGCCAATGATTGAACTAAGCAAAAGTTTAACCCACTACTTACCATTGCAGTTGCACACCCCTTCACTTGACAAACGCTTATTATATTTTATGACATTTATAATTCAAATCGAAAGAAAGAAATCTGTAATCTTTTTATTGACGGCCCTCTGGCGGTACACTGAGATCATAGCTACGGGTGTGTTAAATAGGCACTCATTCTATATATCAATGTTTAGTGTTATTGATCGCAATAATTAAAATAATCTATAACATTAAACATACAGACATGTTAACTGTCAAAAGTGTCAAGTGTCGAATGTCATACACATACATTATTAATATTATATTTTTTACGCAAATTTAAAATATTATTTATAATAAAAAAATTTCGGCCAAAACGAATTATTTTGTGAAAATAAAATGAAATTATAATAAAATATATGTTTATATACTTAGTGGGGCCTCTTCCTGATAAAATCATGCCCGTAGCTTTCTCGATTCCTATTCCCTCACGTGCTTAAATTTGACCTTTCACTTCATGACCGTCCTTGAGTTTTCTTTTTTCCGCTATATATATTCGGCCTATAATTAGCACTAATAGCAACTAAATCTTTGTTTGGTTGCGGAACAATCCACGTGATTAACTAAAAGCCGCTGTTGCCGTTTCATGCTGAACTTCCGTAAACTCTCATCAAAACGTTTTATGCCGAGTATAGCCGTTTAAGACGGCTAAATTTAAAGACGGAACTCGTAATACCCCATTTACATAATTATGGCGAGTGTCTTAAGGGGGATATAGTGCTATGGGCAAAAAACCAATTAAATAGGCAACAACGTTGACAAAACCGCAATAGGATTTTATTAACTTCGCCTCTCGTCTAGCTTAATCTAGCACGAAAACGTTTAATTGGAAAATACGATTAGAGCCTGGATAATAGAATATATGAGGAAAATTACGGGGGGATTGTATATTGCGTACGTCTTGATATATTGAATGAGGGTTCATAAGTTGGATGTAAGTAACATCTGCAACATACTAATAAGTAAGATGACTGTTGATTATGTTATTGTTTTATGATTTAGCCAGAGGTTTTATATTGATTTTATTATCTATAATATTGTAATATAAAATAATATTATAATAATATATCTATAATATAATATTATAATAATATATCTATAAAATAATGTCGTTGTTCGTTTGTCTCGCTAAAACTCGAGAGCGGTTGGACTGATTTTGATAAAATGATACTTAAAACTTAATTTTAGCTAACTACAGTTGTTCTTGCTGTTAACTACTATATATCATATTATTTTTATATAGATTGATTAATCTTAAGTTTGGTAACAAATTAAATTTCTGAACGCAACCATAATATTTAACATTTGAAAACCAACTAATATGTCGATTCGTCTTCTATGTTGATCGATACCTCAGACAAAAAGTGAATCCTTCTATCTTTTTGAGTGACGATTACCGCTACGTTCAAATTATGTGCTCTTTTCTTTTGTTCATTTTTTGTGATAGTGACACTTTACTGCTAAGTGCGCGAGAACTTTTTTCACTTTGACTAATTAGAATTTACTTTAATGCTAATAAGCGAAAACTTTTCTCACTTTGATTAATTACAATTTACGATGCTGAGGAGAAGACGACCTGACTTAGGTCGTCGCAGTCAATCAAATGTGCGAAGGGCTACCTCACGTGCTAATCGCACTGATGACCGGAGAGAGACACATCAAGAAAATAGTCGTATTACTATGTCAGAATTGCGTTCTTTAAATACCATAACAGCGAGCACAACATAATTGAGAGATTCGCAGACACAGTGCTCCTTTGATTCTGGAACGAGCTGCATTCCACTATGATGCGGCAATAGATTATTGTGCCGACAAATCGGTAACAATTGGGGAAATTACAATAATTTGTAAATATTGCAAGGCGCTAAAATACAGTGGTGAATCTACTGGTTTATGTTGTGTTGGAGGCAATGTAAAATTGCCACAATTGGTCCCACCACCAGATCCTTTACACTCTTTAGTTTCTTGAATTGGAAGTGATTCTAAGCACTTCTTGGCCAACATTCAGAAATATAACAGCTGTTTCCAGATGACATCATTTGGCGCTACACATATCATACAGGACAATTTCATGCCCACTTTCAAGGTATACCATAAAATTGTATCTTCATATCTTTGTTACTTATTGATGTACAATAAAGTATTACAAACATTTTTTATAATATTCAAGTTTCTATTAAAATATATATCAGAAATAATTATTGGACAAATCTTTAAAAATCACAGATACAATTGTGTTCATAATCCAACAGTGAAGAGAACCATTGTCCAAGAATTACAAATGTTTCTTTATTAGAACAACAATTTAGTAAACATGTACAAAATAGCATTGGATCGGTTACTATCTGACAGCCATAATATTGTCATTTGAGCTGATCGAGCACCTGCCGGCCTTTAATTAGGTTTTTATTTATCGATTGAGGTAGTAGGGAGTCTGCCGGGTCAGCCAGTATATGATATTTATTGTTTATATTGACTATATAATATATGCTTTAACTTTAACATTTATAAAATTTTTAACTAATATAATAAAATGAATAAATTTGTATTATATAATTTTTATATTATTTTATTGATCTTACAACACAAAAACAGAAAGAAAATAATGGTTGTTATTTTATAGAGATATAAGTTGAGGAACCATTTTACATTTTGTGAAGTCCGACAAGGAAAATAATCCCAGTCACCCCAGTGACCAGGTTGTGTAAGACCGGATGTCTTCTGGGGATGACTTCTAAGTTGGTCACGCACAAGTCAGTAGGCTTAATGCCGAGGACTGTGGTTGGGAGCCAATAAGTACAGTAGGTCCAGTCCAGATAAACCCTCCCTGGTAAAAAGGAGACTTTAAAACATATACAAAAAATATATATAGAATAATATATATAGAATTATTCTACTAATTCTGTCACCTTCTTCTCTTAATACTACCATATGCAACTATCTGCTGGTATCTATGATTTAGATCCATGTGGCTTTCCTTGTACCTGGTTCTCTCCTACTATATGTTCTAAGGAATTACAATTTCCTTCAGTACAATTCTTGTCCAATGTTAAACTTGTCTATGTTAATACAAGAACAATATTTTTGTCCATAGTGAATATATAAAAAATCGCTGTGTAAACATATACATTTGATTAGAATATAATGGGTTAGGGAAAAGTTATTTGAGATTTTTTATGTTTTTAAGGTGAACCAATGAATTTAAACTTTAAACATTAATCAATCATATATGTGCCGTTTTTTGACTGACAACCTCTTACCATTTTTCTGGAAACCATTATTTTGTTATTGTGGAAACATATTAGTGATTTAAAAATTCATACTAGGTATAGTTCGAAAGAGCTTTGATTTTATTTTGTGTTCAATTGATTTTTTTGGAACACAACTCCTATAACCTTAACTTTATTCAACTTTCAATGTTATTAATTATTCTAAATATCATAAAATACTAATATTTTTAATTACATGTTAAAGATAAATAGCTTATATAATAATCGCTAAATTTGTTTGGATATAAAGTTAACTAAAATTACTTTATAAATAATTAAAATATTAGTAATAGCCAAACAAGTCACAAGTGCGCATAAACTTAAAGAGTACTCAACCGCATCTTGTCTCTTTTTTTATAATCCCATACATAAAATAAAGAAACATAGAAGGCGATCTTTCATGTATAATGTTGCTTTAAGTTTTGCGCGTTTGAGGCACCAGGGAGCGCGTTAAACAGAAATGTTTATAGTGGAACATTAACGATTTACGTACGATTTAGTAAGTCATTTCAAATCATTTCATAATTCTTCACCATTACGTATCGATTTTATATTATTTCTATTTTACTGCTTTCATTTTATTTTATATATAATTTTCTATTTTATATATTTTTTACATTATTCCTTTGAATAAATAGATTCGTCTTTGCGCATTAATTTACGCAAAGAGGACAAGATACATTTTATTTTATTATAACGTTAGCTTCTCTCCTTAACACTGATATAGCTATTATATCCTTTTCGATAATATTATGCAAATGACCTGTGAACATACACATATTATATATTTCAAATTGAATTGTGGATGTCGACTTTCACGAAAGACTTATTTTTTAAATTAATATTTACTTTCTATTTAAATTACAATTAGAACTTACATCTTGGTAAGGCTTATTTGAGTTCATAACAATCTGGCTTGAAATGCAAAGAACAAACTTTCCCGTCAGGAAACTTGATGTAAGAGTTCAGAAAAGATTCTGAACCTTCACATCTTCGAAAACGTTTTCGTTCTTTTCTTGAATTTCCTGTACACATTTCATTTACTTTAAATTATATAAAAATGCAGTTGCAGCAACGAATTTCCTTAAAATCATATAAAAAATTACAGGAAAAAAATGTTCTACAAATTTCAGGCTGAAAGAAAAGATATGAAGTTGTCTTTGCTTTTGTACGCTCTGATACATAGAGAAGATGCTTGTGAGCGCGCCTAAGCAAATTTCTATTCTATATTTCTATATTTTGTGGTTTCAGATGAATGCAGTAATGTGATATAGCCTAAAAATAGTTCCGTTTTGATCTATTTTAATATAATGCTGTAAAAATTTAATTTTTTCATATTTTAAAGTCTCCTTTAAAGACGAGGGTTTATCTGGGCTGGACCTACAGTTTAATTTGGGCTCCAAACCGCGGCATTAAGTCTACCGACTGGCGAGTGATCAAATTAGAAAGCTTCTCAGAAGACATCCACTCTTACTCAGCCTGATTACTGGCGTGACTGGGATTATTTTCCTTGTCAGATTTTGCTCTCTTAACTAGGACAATCACAAATATTAAATAATCACAACCCGCCGCGCCAACCAAGCCGGCTAACAAAACATATTATTTGGAAGAAAATCCGACGTTTGAAAAGCAATAATTTATTTATTCTTGAATTAGGTAACATGTACTGAGATATTTTGTTACATTGAGCGACGGAAATCTATATTATTTACATGTTTTGTAAAACGCTACGTATTAATTCAAATAACCGATATAAAGGCATTTTAGATAACATAAATAATAGTATAATCTATATATATATATATATATATATATATATATATATATATATATATATATATATCACATAATTACATTTAATCGATCTCTGGCATAAAAATAAAACATGGCGGCGTGACTTTCCTCATTTAAAATTTTCTAAGGTTTCTCTGTCTCCGATGCCGAATACACACACACAAAAAAAACAAAAACTTTCGCGGGCCCTTCCGCCATGGAATATAAATAAGGGAAATAATTTAGAAACCATTTGTCACAGGCTTTTCCGGGCCTTTTTTCCGCCTAGCAAAACATGAACGTGATTTTAATTCGAACAAAACGTATTCCACAGTCGGTCCTAATGGATAATAAAACTTAAATATAATGCCGGGTGAAAGAGGCACGAGTAATTTTCGAAAAAAATTAAGATATTTCGTTTTTTATGGTGGCTTTTAATGTTGCTAATAACGTCATGTTTCCAATGTCAGTTAAAGTCACTTTGATGAAGATACTGAATCTTTTCATGATATGAATTATGGAGATGGAATAAGATACATTTCGATAGAAAAAGGAATACAGGTCGTTACGGTGTTAAAGGAAAGTTTCGATATGAATTAAATTCATACCCGAAGGTGTTTTAATAGATTAAAGAAAATTAATTTCAGCTTTTTCCCTTTTCTCACAAAGTTAATGTTGTCATAGAAACACATAAATGCGTCTATTCTGATGATTCAGAAAGCTAATAGTATAATAGTGTTTTATACCTAGCTTATTAGAGAGACGAGCATGCTCGAATATATTTAAATCGTCGTCAGTGTCGTTTTGTATCGCCGTTCAACAAGTCGCCTTTTCTCTTCAAGAAGTAATATAGTTTATTTGAAGCAAATGAATATTGTTTGTTTTTAAACCCCTTTCGCCTTTCACCTCACTTTCGCCTCTTTTGAATTCATTCAATAGGCGGATATCGGTTATATCAAGTGTATTATCAAGAAAAGAAGACAGGTTGGCATTCCTTGTTGTAATTAAGTAAAATTCGGTCAGAATTATCGCATCTGATGCTGTATGGTCGCAACGATGGGTTTTCAAAGACCCCATTCCAATTAGAAAACATCCAAATTGCTTTGAAAAATGCCCCTAGTCCGTGGAATTCCACCACAAGCCAAAGACGGACTGAAATAGCTGTGAACCAATATAGTCTAATAGAATTTGAATAGAAGCTTGAAGTTCAGGCTGAAGGACCATCAAAGGCTCATTACAGTATCTCAGTTTCTCAGTCATAGATTAGTGGAATTTGGAGGCATCAAAACTTGGAAAACTATTCAACAAAGGAATACCGTGGAAATTTGGATAGAAACAGTGCCATTTGAAGGATCTTCAAAGACAAACTGGCGAATGGGTGTACAGGCGATACTTAAAAATAAATTTATTAGAATTATGAGCTGTCCCGGAAGTACAACGACAACGCCCATGCGACTTTTAACGGGCATGACAACGAATATTTGAAAACGAGGTGGAATGCTTATGTGACTGAAGAGTGGTGATGAGTGAGATTTCTAGATATTGGCAATTTGGTTTATGTTCGAATAGATTTAAATCGTCGATGTTGTTTTTTATCGCTGTTCAATAAGTCGCATCTTCTTTCTAAATAATAAAATAGTTTTTTTAATTAAGTAAATTAATAGTTAATGTGTTTAAAACCCTTTCCCATTTCATAACTACCAACAAACCATAAGTTTGACTTTACTGTCAACAACTAATACGATTTTAAAAGTATTTTTTGAAGTAATCAACAAGAAAAGCTTTGTTTTATATCAGAATAACGCTAGACTACACACATTTTAGTGGTACAGCATTTTTTTCAGAGATATTCGGATGCAACTCTGACTGCAAAACACTCTTAGTATTGTAAAACTCGCACCAAAAGAATCTGTAGTATAAATCACTGAGTTCGGTGTTTTCTTCAGAAATTCTCAAAATTTAGCAGTGAATTATGATATCGGAATGTTTATCAAATTATTAAACATATGTATGATATATAATCTCAGATGTTTTGTAATTTTACAAATATTAAAGGAGATTGGGATGAAAATACAGAAGATCTACAAACAGTTTGAATCTTTAATACATTATTATCATTTTGATCCAGTATGAGCAAGCATGCACCTGCTTTGATAACACTTAACTGATGCAATTATTAGTATATCAATTGTCTCATGAAATTTTATTTTGAAATTTACATATTCCGGAATAATTCTGGATTTTCGGAACTCTAGTATACCGTTAAACTATCATTGTTTGTTATGTATTTAAATTGACAATATCAGACAATTCAGTTCAGTTGATTAGTGTAGAATCTTGGCTTGAATAGCATTTTATTTTGTCAATAAACCATGTTCAATCTAATATTTAGCCATATTCAGTAGAGTAGAATTTTCAGATATTCATTTTGACGTCAAAGTGATATAAAAAAGCATAAGTTGTAAACGTAAAATTAGATATATTAACAACATATATTTAGAATTTTTTTGAAAGCGAGTAATTCCATCTGGCCATTTGGGCATCTGGCTATATTGTTGAAAAAGTAATATTTGGCTTAAAATCAACGTTTGGCTTCAATATATTGGAATTGGAAATATTATTTAATCAACATAGGAATTTCCATATTTAACCACTGTTTTGAAAATAACAAAAGTTTTTTCCAAAAACGCTAATGAAACCTATGATGAAATATATTTGAAACAGCATGCAATTTTGATAGCGGCGGCTCGAAGGGTAATAATATCCAGAAATCGTATAGTTATTAGCTACATAATAAGATAAATTGATTTTGTGAAGCCATAACAACAGGATTTGATTAATCTGATTTTGATGTCAAAGTGAAACCAAAATATAAATTGTAAAAATAAAATGATATACTAAATGCTAATATATTTTTTAACTACTTTCTAAACTTAGGCTTTTAGAATTTTGAAGTTTTCAAATAAAATTATTATAATAGATATTATTCTCCAGGGTAGTAGGTTGGGACTGTCGTAAGGCCTCTATGATAAATAGATCTTCTTTTAAAAACGAATTTTCTCCACTCAAGAATTAAAGAATCTATTACCATTTTGAGGGGAAGTCACTCACTCACTTTTTACCAACTGTGGGATATTTTAATAAACTAGCTTAATTATTAATTAACAATTGTAATATTAAGTAATATCGTAGTCTATATTTAACATTTTAGGAAAGCTACTAGGGTTGATATTATAGCCCTTGTTAAATCTTGATACTATTTTGGTGTTTATAAATCCCAAAACCTGTACGAAATGTTCTCACAAAATAGCTATATAAAACAAAATATACTTATAGCTCGTGTAATATATCTTATGATAGAACAAGAATTGGGTTAACAGAAAACAGAACGAATAATCTTTGGGATGGGTGATGGCGTGAGATATGAGTTTTCTATAAATATGATTACTAGTACTAACTGACGGAGAAGTCGAGAACTGATTGAGTTTTTCCATTTAGTGATCCCAGATGACAAATGTATTGTCGATATACTTAAAATAGATTATTAATTTGCTTAGGATTTTATTGAACTGTCTGGCTATTGCATCGGTCTCAAAATGTTCTATAAAGATGTTTGAGAAGAGGTTACCTATATAACTTTTCAACTATTTTTTAAGTTACATTTCATAGGGCCTTGATAGAAGACTACGCCGAAACTAACAAATCGTACATATAAAATCAATAGATTTATTAATTTAATATGGGTTGATAGAATTCGACCGTAGGTTGAACTCCATTGTTGCTGAAAATTGGGCGAAGAGGGATGGAAGGTTTTCTCGGAGTTTTGGTATCTATATAGCTGAGGTGACGATTAAATATCGAGCATTTAGGATTCTTCTAACACTTTGTCGAGATCAGATTACTTTAAATAGTGATATGTGATGCCAGTAGTTTTCTCGATGCTTTGTCGACCTCGATCGTTTTTCTTAAGACTGTGAAGTGCTATACATTTCTCCGTGATTTTGTTGAAAGAAGACGGTATCGCAATATTTGGAATATTTAAATATATTGAACCTGAGGAAAAAAAAATATAATGAAACTTAAAGTCACTTTAGCAGTTATAAATCCATTTCTCCATTTAATTTTATTTTCAGAAAGTTATTGAACAATTTAGTATTTTATAGACTTAGGTAAAACATATAATTTTATATAAATAAGTACCTACAACACCAGAATACTTTCTAATTTAAATCTGTCTAATTTTATTTGACCTGTATAATTTTCACGTAATTATTTATTTTTTGCGTTGAGAAAAATTGTCAAAAAAACGCTCATTAAAAAATTACATTTTTTGTTCTTGAACAATAACGTTGAAAAGCCGAATTCAATTAAAGGCATTTTAAAAGAACAGTTTAACCTCCAGCCATCTACTTGTTTACATTTTCTGCTCAGATGCTTAGGTCCTGAAAAAGAAACATTTTTCAGGTTTAAATGTTTCCTCTTCTTCGGGTGCCGTTTATTTGCGGTGGTTACCAACTTTCCGCAGCGTTAATTTAGCTAATCTGAATATAAGCTGCTGTGGAAGAAGCATACAGAGTGTTATAATCAGTTAAATTTAATTAAATAAGTGCTTTTTATGATCTTATTTACATTTTGCAGAAATTACTGTTATTGTGTTAAATGCAAATCATTCAATTCCAATTGTTTAGCTAGAAAACGTTTATATAAATAGATATTATATCATAAACGCTTCATTTCAAGAAATAAAGGTACACGATTGAAAGGAGGATTGAATTTGAGGGGGACGTGAATTTATACTATGTCCAGAAGAAGCAACTATTCTGGTTCATTTAAAGCAAGTTCAAATTGTGTGTAAGAAGAATAGAACCCGAAGAAGTAATATTCAAAAGGAATAAAATATCTGAGATATATTAAACAAACAAAGTATTTAGTTTTCAATATATCAAATCCGTTCTTAAATATGACAGCGGCAACATGGTGAGTAATGGGCATCATTATAATAAAAAAGCCACAAAATATTGTTTATAATGATAATGTAGGATAGAAATATTATTTAAAAACGTATATTTTTAGATTTCATTTGTGATTATTAACATTTTAGTAGAAATAAAAGCACAAAATTAAAACATTTTTCCACAATATGAACAAATCCGAACTTTTTTAACAGTACAGTACACATAACTATATAGGTAGACGATAAATAACCTAAGCAGTGAAAATCAAACCATTTTTAAAAAGCGGTAAATAAATTGAAATATCTGCTACTATAAATTAATAAATGTTAAGGTATTATAGTTTTATTATATTTTATAGTAAATAATTTTAAAGTATTCTTGACATACTAGATATGAATAGTGGTGGATCATCATATTATCCAATGATAACACGATTACCAGTTGAGAACTGCGAGAATAATATTATTGGGATAAAGTGTTCCATAACTGTTAAGTTAAATTAAAATTGCATCGATGATAACCCAACTTGAAATTTTTATAATGACAATTTTAGGAAGCAGATGAAAAGAACAAAGTCCTGAGAGGTATTGTGGGCGCACCCAAATACTATAGGACTGATTACCTACGTTGAGAGCTACAGATACAGTCAGTCAAGAAATCAAGAGAATTGCAAGAGGGCACGAGGAGAGCCTCCATTCTCATGAGAATATTGAAATATTGCAGCTTTTGGATTGTAACAGAACAGGACACAGCTAATTTCTGAATATCTAGAATAAATTTTCAATCCAAACGAAACTAATATTGAACATAATTTGCCGGACATAGAAGCTGAAAATTCGATGATTGAATTAGTAACGCCGAAAGAGTTAACCAAAGTTATTAAGACTGACTCACCAGTCTACGATTTAATCATAGGACAATTACTGCAAGAACTACCAAGAATGGGAATTATAAAACTCACTAACTTGATCAATACAGCATTTAGATTAAAACATGTTCGAGGCATTTGGAAGAAACCTGAGAAGTCACCAAACGAAATAAAAGCCTATTGACCTTATCTCTGCTGCCAGTAAGGTTTTTGAAGGTTTTTGAAACTACTAAGGTTCTTGAAAAACTCCTGTTGAAAAGAATAAAACCGAATGAATACACCAGTTTGTTTTTATTAACAAGCGTTCAACAACTGACCAGGTCCACAGAATAACAGATGTTACTGAAAAAGCCTACGAAAGTTAAAAAGTATGCTCAGCTATATTCTTAGATGTAGCACAAGCCTTATCGAATGATAAGGTTTGGCATGAAGACCTTGTTTAGAAAATGCTACTAAAACAACACACCGAACTATTAAAATCCTATATTACAACCAGAATGTTTAGGGCTAAACAAGAAGAAGCTTAGTTTACAATAAAAGAAGTTAAATCAGGTGTACTACAAGGAAGTGTGCTGGGACCAATGCTTTATCTACTCTACACTTGTGATATACCACAAACGGAAAATATTACGATAGCTACATTTGCTGATGATATTACGACTATAGCTGCCAGAGACAATAGCGAAGAAGCCTCACGAAAATTACAATAGACAAGAGACATAAATAATTGGACACAAGCTTGGAAAATAAGAATTAATGAAAGTAAATCTGTACATGTGCAGTTCACCTATAAACAGACCGTACAAGCACCAATAAAATTAAATAATACTATCATTCCATATAGGAACAACGCTAAATATCTCGTAATGATTTTTGACACAAAACTTCGCTGAAAGGAACATATGAAGAAGAAAAGAAAAGAATTGGAATTTAAATATAGCAAAAATTTACTAGCTAATTGGAAGAAAATCACAATTATCAGTACATAATAATTTGCTATTATATAAACAAATACTGAAACCTATATGGACATACGGAGTTCAACTATGGGGATGTTCTGCAAAGAGTAATATAAATAAAATACAATTTTTTCAGAACAAAGTCCTGAGAGGTATTGTGGGCGCACCCAAGTACTATAGGACTGATTACCTACATCGAGACCTCAGATGCCCACAGTCAGTCAAGAAATCAAGAGAATTGCAAGGGGGCATAAGGAAAGCCTCCAATGATAATTTTATTGCTTACAGAAAATTTCGGGAAATTTATAAATTATTTTAGATATCCTACAGCACTTTTTCACACATCAGTAAATTTTATGAATACGGCAATATTTGATAATGATTTTGTTTTATATTTTTCTGTTCGTTAATCTGACACAAAAGCTTGATGCAATGCTGTTGCCTTCAGTTAATGTCCAATGTCTTATTATTTTTCATGTGACTGGAAATACTAATCCAACGAAGCAGATTAATCGACCTATGTTCTTCGATTAATTTAAGTTTTATGAACTCAAGTTTAAAATCCTTCATTGATTTGCTTTCCAAAGTTGTAATCCACGTAGTGATCCAACAGCAATTGAATATGATTATTATAACGGTACTTTTCTTCAACGAGAGCATGTAAATTTGCTGTTCACTACTTCATATACTTAATTTCTTATGATACAATCTTAATATTTCCCACGCATCATATGTCTTATCCTTGTTCCTTACATGCACCAAATTTTCAACGCATACGTCGCCTTTTCTATCATTTCCAAAGTTTCACACCAAATAACGAAAGTTTCTTGCGATCTTTTGTTAATTGGAGCCATAACCTGCCAGATGCTGCTGAGATGATGTATTATATTCACTGATACAGATATTGTTTGTTATATTTGGGAAACTGTATGTTACAGTAAGAATATTAAGATTTTATTCAATACTACCGTTTGATGACCGTTTTATGTTACGTTAAATAACTATGGTTAAATATTCGTAATAGCGGACAACAGTTGTTAATTATCGTGTACATTATTATAATAGTTTCAATTTCAATTATTTCGCGATACCTCATCATCATCATCATCTTCGTCAATCTATAGCCGGCGCCCTGGTATCTTCTTTTCAACTAATACGTTGCTGTTGATGACTAAGAATATCCTTCACTAAATCTCACAAAAGTTGGCGATTGGCCGCAGATGTTCTATACTGAAGACTACTTGGGTTTTCTTTGGAAATTTATAAAATTAATAGCTAAATTCAATAAAATATTAGGAAAAGAAATATTCGTATTAACGTATTAAGGACTAAGTTAAAACTAATCGATACCTCGACAGTGTGGGGAAATTAAAGAAAAAACGATATGCAATCAAACATTAGGGTACTAAATACTTTTTAAATGTTCATCTTGAACTTTTCTCCACTTATAACTGCATAGTAATATAGTAGTTACTAGTTGTTGGTAAGAATAGATATATTGGTTTCGAAAAAAGTATTTGTTTTGATCTGCAATAGCAGCTAAGCAATACTTAACCTACATTTGAAGATTTTCCCATTTATGATGGCAAGTAAGAAATTAATTAATAATTTCAATATTGGTATTGCTTTAAAACTGAAGTTTGAGCTTAAATGAATATACATAATTGAGCGATTAAAATGGAAATATTGTTCAGGACAATATAATATTTATTTATTCGACATGACATAGCACAAATAACTTGTCAATGTTTAGACTGCCTCCCCCTGAATTTAATCACAAGGGTGCCACGATAAAGTTATTTTAGGAGAAAGCAATTGAAAGAAATTCAATTAAGGGGTTCTTATAAGAAATTTTTAAACTATAGCGCGCCTGCTTGACTGCGTGTTGTTACTGAATATCAGAATAAGACATAAATACTGTTCTTTCTTTGGGGGCATTAAATTTGCTTCTTGGAAAATATAATAAATCTTGTCATTGCTTAGTTATATTCGAAATAGAAGTAAATCGAGTATTACAACAAACAGTATTATAATATTTACATTATTTAACATGTTGATATTATTAGTTATATGAATTAAATAGTATAAATATCTTCCGTATTATTTAATAATGTTATTATAACAGTGCTTATATTAGAACAAACATCTCGGGCATGTCAGTACCCAAGTTGGATAAGATCACAATTTTTCTGCTCTCTAAGTGGGTCACTTACCAGCCACTAGCTTTATCACAGACAACTCTGGTGCTAAGTTATTAATAGTAGCTATTGGCTAGATAAAACATATTTAAGAAAAGTGAATCCGAGATATAATAGATATATATATACAATATATATATATATATATATATATATATATATATATATATATATATATATATTGTATATATAATTTTGAATAACTCTTTTATTTAATAGATAATTTAGGAGGTAATTAGGGCGAAATCAGTGGAGAAAATAACTGGTAATATTTCTATAGTCTCTCTTAGATGAAGGCAATTTTTTGTTCATTTTAATTGAACATCTAAAAAGGAGAACAATTATAAGAAAAAGTTGTTAATAGTACTTTCATTCATAAATTATAATTTTTTATGTATTATTGTTGGATTTTATATCGTTGCCTAGAGACATTTGCAATTATAATCAAAAACATATTCATACAACATATATTGTCAATTCAAAATAGCAGTGACACGAGTGTCAATATATGTGTGTTTAAAGTTGTAAATTCGTTTTACAGTCAGACAATATTATCCTTGTCATTTTATTCTATTTAAAAAGAGATAGAATGCTGTTAGAGAAGTTCGAACATGTAACGGAATGAGCCTGCAAAAGTTTTCCGTTTGCCAAACTTCTGGAACTTATTCAAAATATTATAATTATAATTATACACCGGCAAACGTTGTATTAACGCTTTGTTTTAATAAATTTTAAATCGTCGCGTTTTTTATTGAAAATATGTTTTGCGCCTTGCAGCTGTACTTTATATTAGTACGGACACGGTGACTAAAATATCTCAAAAAATAAAAAACAATTCAACCTTAATTTTGCCAAAAAAAAACCGTGTTTATGCGAAAGAGGTGACGAATCAAGATCAAGTTGGTGTTTCAAAGATCAAATATACAAAATGTATAAAACAGTAAGTAGTGTTTTCGATCGAAACATAATTTAATACAACTATTTCAGAGAAAATTGTTAGTCTGGAAAGCATCCACAAAGATCCAAAAGATATACAGCTATTTGAGAGATGTAGAACATCCGTTCATACAATGTGGGACAATCTATTTTTGGTGTTTCCTAATAGAGTAATAGTTTAAAGCATCAGATCTCCAGTAATGCATATGCATTGAAACCAGTCAAAACCAGTGTTAAAATTAAAGGCCCAAAGACAGTACAATCAAAATAAAAAATAGGTAGAGTTTTCGTTACACTTTTATTAGAATTTTAAAGAAGTAAAGGACTAAATGCAATTTCATCGAACATATTTGTCGGTTATGATGATGAGTGGGATGTTAGAGATGAACCTCGCCCTGGTTAGCCAATATTTATTGAAAACATCGATAAAAGTCAAGAAAAGATACAAGTGGACCGATATGTTTCATCTTCCGTAATCTTTACAGATTAAGCAATGAAAACAAACTGATTTTGATCAATTTACTTCGGCTTTATGTAGAAGTGAATCACGTACGACAGATACGTACGTGTGAAAAAGATCGTGGTCTAAGCCCCGCGAAACTTCACAAATGGTTACATTGACACCAGATATGATAAATGTAAGAAACATATAGGAACTATGTCAAAATTTTTGTTCCATAGGCAATTTTAAAGTTATTGACTGCATTTAAAATTTTATGAATAGCCTTCCTATTGATTTTTTAGAACGTATTGAGAGATGATTAGAGTTATTTTTTCCAGTTAGTTAATGTTTTTCTATAACTACATTCGTCTGATTTACGTTTATAAGAAGTATTTATAAGCACTAGTTATATTTTGAGCTTAATATAGTACTATTCTACTTAGTTTGTACCCCTAGGCTAGTCTTTGGCTAGGTCTGATTACCATTATAACATTATTAATTAACTGTTATTAAGTGTACATATTTTGATCAATTTATATACCTTTTTTTGAAAAGCGAGATCACTTTAAAATATGTTTGTACTGATATCCACTAATATATGGACATTTTTAATAGGACTTTGTCATTTCAATTCAATTCATATTCGTATTCATTGTCAAACTCTAATATGTTTTAAAAATTATTTATAAATCACCTTCAATTACGTATTCGAAATACATGGTATTTTCAACACTTATTATTACTTTTAGAAATATACATTACTTTTATTGACTTGAGGGCGATTACTATAAGTGATAATCTCTTCAGTGATAGATCCTCGCATTCACGATTCAACAGTGTATCCTTCACTTCACAATGTAACTCTTGCGATATTTCTCCACGCGTTGTCATACAAAAGGATGACTTTCCATCTGATATTCGATATTGCTTGCTATTTTTTGAACAATATTTCATTCTATTTGTTCCATTGATGTAGGTAGACATCTGCAATACCAGATTTATTGGATTTTAATAGGGCATAGTAAACAACACTTTGCTGGTTGCACCATATACATAGCAATTCATATATACATATCTTCAGACCGTGAATATTCCGTTTCAGTTTAAATGTGGATGGTTACCTTGGAATAACTTATAACTTTTTGCTATTGAGATTATCGTAGTTAGTCCAGCTTTCCTCACTGGTCAAAATTTGTCATACAAAATTATTTTGCCTAAAATACTAATACAAACGTTGATAAAACGGCCTGAAACGGTATTTTCACTAAACTCGTAGCCAAATTCCCTCCCATTGGATTTTTCACTCTGCATGTAAAATTAATTCATCACTGTCCTATAACTTCACTTATAATACACTTATACTACAAAAATACAACTTTAAGGCCATTTTTAATAGGTATATTTTGAGGAAGTCACCTCAGTTCTGGCCCTTAATTCTCTTTTATGTGTTCTATAGATTAAACCTGTAAAACCTATAAAATTCTATAGTAAATTTATAAAAATAATAATTTAAGTTCTGAGAAAAAAAGAAGAAGTCGAATAGAGTCATATCAGAGGAGTGCGGTGGTATTTTGTGAGTTTTTACCCAGAAACTGGTTCACGTGAGCGTTTTATGTGATTCTTGGTTCCAAATTATCATTTTTTTTCCTAAAGCTTAGAATTTTCTTCTCATGACTACAAAGGAACAGCGGATGTATCTCTCAGACATAAATAATTTTCAGTCACCGTATCCTTCACTTTATCGATATTAATTTTAGTTGAACACGCTGCATACTGGAGCCAGCCTTCGATCATACTTCGACAGCTGCAGAAAGCGTTAACTTACTGATTTAGACGTGTTTAACAAAGTCTATACAATTTACATTGCGAAATTTTAGACATATATTTCCTTCAAAGTTTTTATACAATATAATAATCCCAAAACACATGAATGAACAAAATCGCGTAGTCTAGTTTAACGTCTGATAATATTCAAACCCTGAGTTGGTATAGAGAATTGATGACAAAAATAATTTTTTTTAAATCGATTTCCGTTATTTCTTTTACAGAATGTAGACAATAATATTTATAAAATATAGCGGTTTCGAACAGCATATATGTTATAATAAATAAAAAGTAACAGTATTTTTTTTAATACGAAATTGATCTCTGCAATATCAAAATTACTTTTTAGGTGATATAATGTTAAGTCTATATTTTTGAACTCGGTTGGCTTAGTTTTTTTATGCGGTTTGTTATGAATATTCTTTTCAATTAAAAAATATAATCGATATATCACCCTCCTAACAATTTTGTTTTTGAATATAGACATAAATACGGTTTTATTTTACCCTCAAACAACTTTTTTCAAATTTAATCGCCACACTGGTACGATAAAGTAATTCCACTGAAAAGCAATTGAACAGAATTCAATTAAGAGACCTTTTTAGAAGAAATTTTTAACCTGCAACCATTTGCTTGTTTACATTTCCTTTAAGTGCTTTAGTGTCGAAAAAATAACATTTTCTTTCGGTTGAAATGTTTTCTTTCCTCGACAACTCACTTATTCCTTGCTATCGGAAAACTTTTTCCAGCGTTAATTTAGTTAATCTCGATATAAGTAAAGAACAATAAAGCTAAAATGCTTATCATAATGTATAACAACAAAAAAATATAAAATTATACTTATATATTTCTTTCCGAGATAACTCTGGCATAATTTCGAGTAGATTTGGTGAATATTTTATTAATTATGATAGATTTACACAAAATTTCTTGGAACTTGGAGGGAACAAATGGGAACATATTTATAAAATTATTGAAGGTGCGTTTCATGTAGTTTGAAAATATCACTAATCCTTCATTTCTTAAATTAGGGATACTATTTTGGAAATTCAGTTCTTATGCATTGCTTTTGATAAACAATTTAATGTTCATGAATATCTTTAAACTATTTTTATATTACGTAGATATTTTATTATTAACCATAGTTTAATATATGATTCTTCTCTCTCTTTCCTAAGCATCACTTGCTTAAACCATTTTGTACTTTCTTAATTTTCTGCTTTACTCTCCTGGTTGGCCGATTTCTAATTCATTAATGATCATAGACATAGCACAATTTCCTTCACTAAATAAAATATCAACTAAATACGCTGCTGATTTATTAAGATCTGAATATGACCCATATTTTTAACCTGGTTTTTCATTTGAATCCATATGATAAAAGTAGACTGGCTAGGACTGATAGTATTGTGGGTATATTTGTTGATTCGTTCATTTCTATGCTATGATGTTAAAGATTTGAAGTAATGTATCGCATAACACCGCTCTCACAAGTAAAAGTTTAAAATGGGACAGGGAATAATCATCTTAGTCTTGAGCCTAATTACTTTAAATAAACGGGATTATCAATCTTGAACTACTTTAGTATAGGGAATTAAGATAGCGACTTTTTGAATCGACATTAGGAATGATACCAAACAGTAAAACACCGATTTGTTGATATTTAGTGATATCTATTAACAACGTGATGTAACACCTCCTTTCTGAGCAACACCAGACAACCCTAGAGATATATACGTGGCGGCTATTCAACTGAACAATTTTCAGTTCTAATAAAATTATTTCTGAATATCGGCTGAATTTTCATTCAGCATATTACATTTGTTGATTATATGAACCTTACTCTCCAGAACTTTGCCGTTTTGTTATGAATAAATATGTATGATGTTTTGGCATCTCCGAATTCCAACACTCAACAAATGAGTAACCGCATTACTTTGGTGCCCATATATCCTAAGTTTTTGCTTATATTACGGGCTCAAAAGTGTTTCCTCAAATTTAGAATTGACTTAATTTGATGTTTTCAAACTCTAGTGCAGGTGCTATTAACAACTTCAATATTCATTTGCTGGTCATATACCCTAAAGGTGTACTGACTTTTTGAAGCTACAATACGACCGACAATACCGTATATTGTGTTGTTTATGTTTATTCTAATGTATACGAGAACCATATGTTATAACTACTACTCTCGCTACAGTTAAAGAAGCTAATTTCTTTGATATACTTCTATATTTATTTATTATTTATTTGTATATTTATTATTTAAACCTTGGATAAAATATATTGCCTGGATTTGTAAAACGTATAGGAAATTATTTTATCAAGAGACTATCTAAACCAGTAATAACGCATATATACTTGCAGCATTTCAACTAAAATATACTTCAGTATATGTCTGAAATTACTTCTAAAACCAGCAAAACTGCGAAGTTAATTGAAATCTTACAGACCTATTTCATTGCTACTGGTAATAGTAATTATCAGGTTAGTCATTTGGAGATATATTGAATGGATTAAAACAAATTGTAGAAAAAAGTAGCTTAATACCTTAGGCCTAAATCATTTTGGTTTTATAAACTAATAACAACTGAAGTGCATAAAATGAGAGGCGGCATAGTAAAAACTGAGAAAATAGAGATGAGAAATTAAAAAAAAATTTCTCAGCCCAAAAGCTCAAATTTTCGATAAAGTTTAGCAGCCATAAACTTCAGAAAATGTTACCGAAGCAGCATACTGCACCCCTTAACTGTTATTTCTCAGTCAGAATTCGAAAGAAACAAAAAAAAGCCTATATGGTTCTATAAAATTACAGAACACTACTGCAGGTGAGAAATAATATAAATAACATGACCACATATTTGAGAATAACAGTTAATCAAAGAAAATCGGTATATATTGAATATACTTATATATTTATATTCAAAAATTGAATATTTAATTGCAAATACAATAAAAATAATGAATAATACTGTCATCCTATATAGCAACCATGCTAAACATCTCTAAAGATGAATCTTGATGCAAAACAGCATTGGAAGTAGCACACGCTGGAAGTACAAAGAAAAGATTGAAACTGGATTTAACCCTCCATAATAAGTTGTTAATGCATACGTTAAGTCATATAATAGTTGTATTAGTAAATTCTAAAACCGATATGGGGGATGTTCGGCGAAAAGCAAATAAAATAAAACACGAGATTTTCAGAACAAAGCCAGAAGAGCTCTCATAGATGAGAATTTTTACTTACTTGCAGAGCTTTAAATATCGACCGACTTAACAATTCAAGAAAATTGCGAAGAAACACGCATAGACTCAAAAGAATGATACCATTTGAGTATTAAATTAAATTCGAAAAATAGACAGTAAGTTTTCAAAAAGCTAATATTACAATATATAAATACAATAACTTGAATAAGAAATTGCCGGAATAACATATTTAGTATTGAAAATCAATAAATAATCTGCTACAAAATAGTAATGTGCAAATAATGAAACTGATTATAAGTTGTTCTTCAGAGTGTATTTAACTTAGAGCTGATATTGCATCTAGAGCTAACATTCTTTCTATATCTATTATATAGAGAGATTTAACGTTATATATATTCTAAAAGGCGAAATGCCAAATTTTTACACTTTTTGCTCCTATAGGTATTTTAATTTTAAGTATATAGCAATGTGTATCTTGTCTCATCCACTTTTTAAACAAATATATTACTCTTGAATAGGACCAAACAAGAGTGGGACACCTTGTTTTTTGGTTGACCGCATGTAAAAGGAATATCATATTTTGATTTAAGCTTTTTGTTACTTCAATATGACAGCGTACTTAAATAAAAAGATATGCATAATTTTTGGACTTTTGAATGAACCATGATCAATTAATTGATTGAATCAAGATCGCTATAAAATTGTAACTACTAATTTAATTAGAATTCCAAAGTTACCACGATTAATTGGGTTTTCATTACATGACGATAATCAGGAAAAAGTTTAATTTGATGAGCAACCAGAATTCACAATGGTATTTAAACAATTTGTATACTTAATAGTTAAACGGTTAATATTTTAATGTAAGGCCATATTTTGAAATATTTGGTCTAGGATTATTATCTTAAATCGTTAGCATCATTATAAAATCTAAGGAGGGTTATTGGTGGTATCACTCTTTAATCACATCCTCAATAACAGGATATCTGCATTGTTTACCATTTTATGAATCCTTGCAATCAACTAATGTTTAATCTTTGTCTTGTCTTGATTTGGCGCCAACATATAAATTATGATATTGTTCAGTTCAGTTTATGTGGAGAAAATTGAAATAACTGCTGTTCTCGCCAGTCGCAACCGCTAGACCACATATTTGGTAATTTAAATTAATTATAAAGTAACATAAAGTAATAAGTTTCTATTACAGAAAAATATAGATGAACATCGCAAGAACTATCGAGGTCTAAGTCTCCTATAAATTGTGGGGAAAGTATTGCCGGGAAATATTAGATGTGGAATGATTGAATTTTTTAATTTATTTTCGTTATACTGTATAAAATGGTTCCCGGTTTGTTCCTAAAAACGTTTCCCTAAAAATAATTAAACTTCTTCAGGAATCTTGCGGTTGTTATCGTCGTTATAGTCGTTATATCTTACTCTAATTATTCATTATATAATTCGCACTGTAAGCCATATAGTTTGAAAACTAATAAAATAGAAGTCGTTTCTTTTGAGTGGAAGATGATGCTCGTTGGGTTGCGTTTCTCCTTTGCCTCTAAGAAGATTATCCAAGGCTAGATCAACTGTTGCAAGATTTAGAGAAAAATATTCTAATTGCGACATGGTATGTACCAATATACCACAAATGCAACTGCGCAACGGTAGCGTATTGGTTGAGAAGTAGACACTTTTCCAGAGCGCCGGCTGGTGATGATGATGATGATGATATTCAGTCTTCTATCTTCGATATTATATTTCACAAATCTATCTCAGTAATTTTTTATTCTTTCTCTGAATATAGGTGATCTCTTGTTTGATTCTCTTTGGAAAGTTCTGTAACTTGTGAGGTTAATTTTAGATTTTTTTCCTTTTCTAACTCATCCTTTTTGCCGAATATTGTGAAAAGATATATAACAGTTATATTATAATGTAAATTAAAAGTCTTTATTCCGCTTTCTGGTACTTTTTCCAACATAACATGCTAATTTATCAATAGCATATATTGCTCGTTTAGTCTTATTATAAAATATAACTTATATAACGCAATCAGATTAATTGATCATGTTGGTAAAATTGTGACGTGGTCGATGTGTGCGGAAGGTCCAATATTGCCTTTATTAAAATCAGTATTTCAAAATCCCTATAGAGAATTAAGTCGGGTTTAAAAAATGACAATGAACATATTAAAATATTACATTAGCGTCGTATGCAGTTAGACAACTACTTAAACATTAAATTTGGTCGAATATTTATGCTGAAAAAAACAATTTTAATTACTAATTAAGTCACTATACAATTGGAAAAACAGAATGAAGATATTTGAACAAAAAACATGTGGATTACTATTTCAAAAACCGAGCATTCATTCAATTTAATAAATTAAAATTTAATGTGAAACTATCTATTATAATTTTTTAATCTACGTGGATTTGTTTTTTTTACAACCAAAAAGTCTTGGTCGTATTAGTGCCAAAAGTAATCTTGAAATTCTTAGATGCTATGAATTCAATTGCTATAATGATCTAAATTTTTAAAATTTTTATACGCAAATAAAACTAACGCCTGTAGGTACTCCTATGGAAAATGTAAGGCTTAACCGAATACTGTCACAGACGAACGTAATCCAACATCTTTCAAATCGAACAGCTATCGGAATGAGATGAGTTCCAGGTTATAAACTAAATCATGAATTATTTTGTGGGCGTTAAAATGAATTAAAACAAATAGGGGCTTATTGATTTCATCAACAAAATAATCAAACACAAGCCAGTATAAATAATAGTAATAAACAATAAAATAATCAATAAATAATATGAAATTCAGTAGTAGTCCCGTATGAAAATACTGCTAAATATTTTGTCATAACCCTTAATGTTAAACTCAGGTGAAAAACAAAACGAACAAAATGACAAATAAAAACGAACGAACGATTGTAGGACAAAATATATATAGAACTCAAGCTGAAGAACAATGAAATGTAATGTTATTGTGTAGATATTCAGCCCTGTCAGTATATAATAAGCTATTACTTGTTATATTTTTTTATAAATTGTCTGGTAAATATATTAGAATGAGATCTATGCCTACCACCATGATTTTGATTCCAAGCAGGAGTCCAAGGAGAACCAAGCTATTAGTCGGGAGATGAGTTTCAGGTTATAAACTAAAACATGAAATATTTTGTGGGCGTTAAAATGAATTAAAACAAATCAGGGCTTATTGATGTCATCAACAAAATAATCAAACATAAGTCTGTATAAATAATAGTAATAAACAATAAAATAATCAATAAACAATATGAAATTCAGTAGTAGTCCCGTATGAAAGTACTGCTAAATATTTTGTCATAACCCTTAATGTTAAACTCAGGTGAAAAACAAAACGAACAAAATGACAAATAAAAACGAACGAACGATTGTAGGACAAAATATATATAGAACTCAAGCTGAAGCACAATGAAATGTACTGTTATTGTGTAGATATTCAGCCCTGTCAGTATATAATAAGCTATTACTTGTTATAATTTTTTATTGTCTGGTAAATATATTAGAATGAGACCTATGCCTACCACCATGATTTTGATTCCAAGCAGGAGTCCAAGGAGAACCAAGCTATTAGACGAGAGATGAGTTTCAGGTTACAAACTAAAACATGAAATATTTTGTGGGCGTTAAAATTAATTAAAACAAATCAAAGCTTATTGATTTCATCAACAAAATAATCAAACATAAGCCTGTATAAATAATAATAATAAACAATAAAATAATCAATAAATAATATGAAATTCAGTAGTAGTCCCGTATGAAAGTACTGCTAAATATTTTGTCATGGCCCTTAATATTAAACTTAGATGAAAAACAAAACGAACTAAATGACAAATGAAAACGAACGAACGAACATAGGACAAAATATATAAAGAACTCAAGCTGAAGCACAATGAAATGTACTGTTATTGTGTAGATATTCAGCCCTGTCAGTATATAATAAGCTATTACTTGTTATAATTTTTTATTATCTGGTAAATATATTAGAATGAGATCTATGCCTACCACCATGATTTTGATTCCCAGCAGGAGTCCAAGGAGAACCAAGCTATTAGACGAGAGATGAGATGAGTTCCAGGTTATAAACTAAAACATGAAATATTTTGTGGGCGTTAAAATGAATTAAAACAAATCAGGGCTTATTGATTTCATCAACAAAATAATCAAACATAAGTCTGTATAAATAATAATAATAAACAGTAAAATAATCAATAAATAATATGAAATTCAGTAGTAGTCCCGTATGAAAGTACTGCTAAATATTTTGTCATGACCCTTAATGCTAAACTCAGGTGAAAAACAAAACGAACAAAATGACAAATAAAAACGAACGAACGATTGTAGGACAAAATATATATAGAACTCAAGCTGAAGAACAATGAAATGTAATGTTATTGTGTAGATATTCAGCCCTGTCAGTATATAATAAGCTATTACTTGTTATATTTTTTTATAAATTGTCTGGTAAATATATTAGAATGAGATCTATGCCTACCACCATGATTTTGATTCCAAGCAGGAGTCCAAGGAGAACCAAGCTATTAGTCGGGAGATGAGTTTCAGGTTATAAACTAAAACATGAAATATTTTGTGGGCGTTAAAATGAATTAAAACAAATCAGGGCTTATTGATGTCATCAACAAAATAATCAAACATAAGTCTGTATAAATAATAGTAATAAACAATAAAATAATCAATAAACAATATGAAATTCAGTAGTAGTCCCGTATGAAAGTACTGCTAAATATTTTGTCATGACCCTTAATGTTAAACTCAGGTGAAAAACAAAACGAACAAAATGACAAATAAAAACGAACGAACGATTGTAGGACAAAATATATATAGAACTCAAGCTGAAGAACAATGAAATGTAATGTTATTGTGTAGATATTCAGCCCTGTCAGTATATAATAAGCTATTACTTGTTATATTTTTTTATAAATTGTCTGGTAAATATATTAGAATGAGATCTATGCCTACCACCATGATTTTGATTCCAAGCAGGAGTCCAAGGAGAACCAAGCTATTAGTCGGGAGATGAGTTTCAGGTTATAAACTAAAACATGAAATATTTTGTGGGCGTTAAAATGAATTAAAACAAATCAGGGCTTATTGATGTCATCAACAAAATAATCAAACATAAGTCTGTATAAATAATAGTAATAAACAATAAAATAATCAATAAACAATATGAAATTCAGTAGTAGTCCCGTATGAAAGTACTGCTAAATATTTTGTCATGACCCTTAATGTTAAACTCAGGTGAAAAACAAAACGAACAAAATGACAAATAAAAACGAACGAACGATTGTAGGACAAAATATATATAGAACTCAAGCTGAAGAACAATGAAATGTACTGTTATTGTGTAGATATTCAGCCCTGTCAGTATATAATAAGCTATTACTTGTTATATTTTTTTATAAATTGTCTGGTAAATATATTAGAATGAGATCTATGCCTACCACCATGATTTTGATTCCAAGCAGGAGTCCAAGGAGAACCAAGCTATTAGTCGGGAGATGAGTTTCAGGTTATAAACTAAAACATGAAATATTTTGTGGGCGTTAAAATGAATTAAAACAAATCAGGGCTTATTGATGTCATCAACAAAATAATCAAACATAAGTCTGTATAAATAATAGTAATAAACAATAAAATAATCAATAAACAATATGAAATTCAGTAGTAGTCCCGTATGAAAGTACTGCTAAATATTTTGTCATGACCCTTAATGTTAAACTCAGGTGAAAAACAAAACGAACAAAATGACAAATAAAAACGAACGAACGAATGTAGGACAAAATATATAAAGAACTCAAGCTGAAGCACAATGAAATGTACTGTTATTGGGTAGATATTCAGCCCTGTCAGTATATAATAAAATAAGCTATTACTTGTTATAATTTTTTATAAATTGTCTGGTGGTTCTAAAATATTATGATCTCAGCTAGTTATTTTATAAGATTATAAGAAGCAACAGTATTATCCGCATCCGCCAACAATGGAACGAAGACATTTTTGAATTTGGATTTTTTCTTTAATGAATTTTGTGCCTCGTTTCACAAATATATTAGAATGAGACCTATGCCTATCACCATGATTTTGATTCCAAGGAGTCCAAGGAGAACCAAGCTATTAGACGTGAGATGAGTTCCAGGTTATAAACTAAATTATATATATTATAAAAAATATATTATATTTTAAATTATATCATAATTTTAAACGTGTACATGTGTACTACTTTAACATATTATTAAAGGAAAATAAACCAACAACTCCTTTTTGCCAAAAAAATGCCCATGTTTTATTTGTTTACATTAGATCAAGGGAGTTTTATTTTGAGGCTTTCGTTTACAGAAGGAATTCTGAGGTACGAAATAAAAACATCCAAAGCGAAGAAAAATATTATTTTTACAATAAGGCACTTAAGGATCATAGGCATCGTATATCTTGTTTGATTTAAATTATTTTTGTGGACAACATTTTTAATTTGAGATGTCTATTTTTGGAGAAATATAATATTTTAATAATTTTGATGTTTTCTTTCTTCGTGATTCCACAATCTGCCCTTTTGGCAATAAGTATTTCTTATATCTATTATATATATATATATATATATATATATATATATATATATATATATATATATATATATATATATATATATATATATATATATATGGCATGTAGAAAATCATTTCATTAAGCAATCTTCTGTATAAAATATTATCTTAGTTAATTAGTCTTATTCTAAAGCTTATTCTAAAGTCTACATATGCCCAGTAATCAGATCAGGTGGTGTTAAACGTTTTAGTCTACGCACTTCACTATCACGTCGCATATTTAGCTGATTAGCGAGTACGTTGGGATGTACTGACACTATTTCGAAGTACTTCACACAAACATGTTGAATTATACTCGATATAGGTTCTGGAGGAATATCGCGTTGTATCACTTTATTTGAAATATAGGAACTGTTGAATTTTGGAACCGTTGAATGATAGATATATTAGATTTGCTAGCGCTACCCCATATTTGGATTCCATATGACCAAATGGGCTTGAGTATAGACTCATATAGCAATACCTTGTTATCTAATGATAACTTTTTTTGCGGATGTGGATTTGCGCCCGATGAGCCAATACATTTGATACAACTTAAGTGCAAGCTGTTTCCATTTAGAGAGTATGTGCTTCCTCCAGGTTAGGCTAGATCTAAGTGCATATCAAGATATTTAACATGCTCTGCTTGGGGGAGTTGATGATGATTTATATTCACTGGTGGACATGTTCTTCTACGCAGGGTAAACGTTACATGCGTGGATTTTGTTTCTGATGTTTTCGAAAACAAATTTATTGATATAAATTTCAGATACCGAGCTATGATATGTAGATTCACTAACGTTGCTGTGACGGAAGGCGATGCCTTTACTCCGAACAAATTCTGTTCGCTTGTTTTATATCGTCTGCCTCGGTCGCTTTAATTGTTCACAGAGATTCTTTTAGCCCTTTTTTATAGAATGTAGCATGAGTTATTTTTTAACTGTCTTGTTGAGAAACGTCCAGAATTTTTCTAATATATTACAATTAGAATGCTTAGAACTTACACATTATCATGCCTTACATTGGCCATTTTAATTAAGTTAATATTCTCTTTTTGCACACATGTTATTATTAGAAAATAAAAAAATTGATTAATTTAGTTTTTTATTCAGACATAGATGCCACTTTTTCTCTTGCATTGCTTACCCTAAATACAATTTTTTACGTTTTAATTTAACCAAATGTCGTTAAGATATGATAATTGCAGATTATCTGTTTAATATTAATGATATCTTATTATTAGATTTGAACCTTGATCTATTCTTAAACTGTCTTATGTGTCAAAATTCCGTTGTTTAACTCTCCGGGCAATGACGGGGCACCCGGGTATCCATTTCAATCCGCAGGTAGAATATGTTAACTTCTTCTTAAAAAAAATTTATGGCCATCTGGATCCCCAAAATTGAACTAATTTGACACCCATTTTTCGTCAAATTTTTTAACAATCAATTAATTAATAAAAGTTATTAACTATCAAACTTGATACCCCGCCCGTTCAATATCCAGGTACCAGGGTACTCACTAAGATTAATGTATAAGAACGACTGGTTTATACACACTTAAGAGACTGTTTATTAATGTATTTAGTTAATTTGACTTTTAGATTGATAATAGACAATATAGTTTGTATTTTTTTTTATTTAAACAATAATACTTATTATAAACAATACCAAAAATAGTAAGTAAAAATACATAACTCCGTTTTATTTTATTTTACTAATATCGTTTTCCGTTCTTTTACTATTTATTTATTTACATTTTTTTATTAATTTTGATAGAGTGCCATACAAAAATTGAAGTACATTAAATTAATTCTTACATCCTGCACATGTTGTGGTTGTAATACAGTGTTCGTCACAAATAGGGTTCTCACATAACGAACATATTTTTCTAGTTTTGTGACGTTTTTTAAATTCACTTTGGAGACATTCATAGCATATACTAGTAATGTTTTTCCTCCCAGTTGAATCGAGCTGCGTCCGAAGCGTCAATGATATAGATGATGTTCGCTGATGCGCATTCGGATTGATAGCTCGACCAAGAAGAGATTCAATCGCCACTTTCGTTGAGAAATGCCCTATAATTTGTGCATTATTCTAACGACTTTCAACAAATGAATCGACGTTCATACGATTTTTTAACAATCATTTTATTATTGTCATAATACAGAATATATGATTCAAGGCAGGCAATATCGAGAATATTGTTAAAAAATGCTAGAGGCCACCTTTGAATTAATTTTTTGTAGTATATCTACCAAACATTTTATCCATCGTGTCTACTCCAGCTTTAGACCAGTTATAAAACTCAATAATTTCGGGTTTTTTCTTTGGACTATCACTAATTTTAGCTTCATGAAGCATTGATGATAGCATAATTACTACCTTGTTTTTTTTGGCACATAACTACATAGGGTAACTTTTTCATAAAAGCCAAACACAATGGATAATTCTTCTTGCGTTTTTGATACAGCCATTGCTGGTGGATTATATGCTTTATATTTCTTCAAGGTGCCAATAATTGTCAAGTTCCAAGTTAGTACAAATTTTGCCAGTGGAAGAGTAGTGAATAAATTATCCATTGTAATGTTTCTACTGAATCCTCTACACGATGCCACCAAGTCTTTGGCAACTCTTTCACCAACTTTTTTCTCACGACCATCTTTCGATTTTCCAGTGTGAAGCTGTCCAGTAAGTGGATACGAATTTTCAGCATCACATATCACCATAATTTAATTCCATATCTTTTATTCCATAGCTGGCTTTGACGGAATATACTGAGTGAATCTAGTTCGACCTCAGTATGGATAAAGTTGCTCGTCAATTGTCAGATATTCTGTTGGCTTATAATGTTTTGCTAAATTATTATTCAACATTGTCCATATGTCTCATATTAGAGCAGCTTTATCATACTCCAAGCGCTGAGCTCGAGTATTGGCATCATCAAATCGAATAAATCGAATAATATTCCAGAAGCGATAGTTACTCATTGCTACACGATACAATGAATATGAATACGGATGCCACATTTCCCTTGCATTGTTAGTATTAGAATTATTAGCGCTGTTATTAGTCTGTTCACTACGCTTGTAGAATTTCAACTTATCACGTTTCTTTCTTTTCGTACGACATAAGAAGGGGAAAGGGACATCTCAAGTACCTAAATATCGATTTGTTTGGCATTCCGCTATTGTTATTTCTATGAGGACTATATACTGTGTCCCTATAGCTATTTCATATGCCACATAGCCAGTTTACACAGAATTTATTTTATTCAGTACACTAATGACTTGCACATCTGTTACGCTATAGGTAACCCGTCAATTGAACCAATGGTGAAAGTTTGATCAGTGACCGGACGGTTAAAACAGCGTCAGTTTTTATTCCGTAAGTACGTTCATGTAGCTTGGCAATTTGACATCTTCTTGACAGTAAAACGGTTTATAAAGCAAACATGCATTAAAAGTTACGAGCCACTAAAGATGCGTTCTTTTACATTTTAATTATAGTCACTTCAACACGTTAGCGTTTTTAGTGACTTGATAAAAGTTATAATACATTCGATTTATTACTAATATATTCTGACACTACAATAATACATTTATTAATACGTATAGTTATGATTATATTTATGATGGAATAGTTGTTTATGTTGGATTTGGAAATCTGGTAAGATTAAGTAAGCGGGAAAAGGCCGATTTTATATTTTATATTTTTCAGTTGATTTGAAGGGTCATGGCGGGTCTTTATAGGGTTCTGATGACTACAGTCATAAATGGTGCGGATTACTGTGCATTCTGCATCGCAGTAAGGGCAATAATAGGTTACTATATAATAAGGTACTATATACTATATAATAATAAGTTACTACTAATAATAGGTCTCTACATTAAAGAATTATGTATGTAATTACAATGGCCGATCTATAGTCTGTTGATACAAGTTTGGAAGTGACGGTTAAATGTAAAATATAGTGCCATGTAAAAATCCACCATTAAAGGTCATCGCTTGTTGTCTTCTCCAAGAACATTCCACTCCAATTGTATCAAATTGTTAATTTTTGTAACTATTTTGTATCTGGAATACCTTTGTGCCTCAGAAGACAAATCATGGATATAATGACGTCATTAGAAGTAAGGTTTTGATAAAGTTTGATGGTACTTTTGGCTAGTGGAGGTGTTATGTATTGGTTTGCTAGAATTTGTAGTGCATTGAGAGAGTTTGCCCATAAGCCGTGTTAAGGATTAGAGGAGAGATATATATGAGGACAAGGTGCATGGCAAAATATTTGCAGACAAAATTGAGGTGTAGGGAAGTATTTTGTAAAGTTCTCGTACGACTGGGGTGTATATAGCTGTTCGCTATCTGCATCTGGCTTGGAACCATCCGTAAAAATGATATGGCCTGGTGAGAGATTGAGGAGTGTTGTCAGGGTCGACAGATTTTAAGGATGTGTATACTGAAGGGATTGTCCATTGAGGTATCGAAGGGAGTTTATCGACAATGGCAGGAATTGATGATAAGTCAAGGGTTTGAATGGAGGGAGTTAAGTAAGTTCGCTACGTTTCTAAAATTTCTGCATCAATGCGAGTATTCTTGTTGTCATCGACGTGGGTTCATATACTGATTAAGGGTTGGATGGGTGTCGGCTTTTTTCAGAACGAGTCTCACTCGGCGATATTTCAGCTCTTCTATGAATGCAAGGCATTGGATGCTAGTAAAGGGGCCAGACCGAAATACACCTGGAGTTTATTGAACAATTCTGAATAGTTTCCAGTTGACGCACGTGTGTTGGCGGATGGGGCAGTATTATGATTATAGGCTACCACCTGTATTTGTTCAAAGGATGACAGCGCTGGTGGATTGGTACCATGCGGTTACCGGCTATAAAAGACTACTATGACAACCTCTTCTTCTCTTTTCTCTATCCCTCGTGACAGTGCCATTTCCACAGCGCTGCCGGACTTCCATTACCCAACCTAATATCCTGTCTATCCTCCCGTCGACCACATGTAGCATTTAACATTGAAATAAACAAGTTTTTATTCAACCAGTGCTTTCTGTTCCCGTAAGAATTCCTTCCACAAAAATATTAGCAAGCGTTTGAACCAATAATCCAGTCGACAGCCACAAATTCTGACCGACAAGACTAACATTCCTACATATATTTTAATTTTGCGCCGATGTGCCAAACTTTATTATCTATAAACATTATCTTATTATTAAGTTTTGGTTCTTAGATAAACAATGTAAGGGTTGAGTCCATAAGTCCTAGAATCCTAATTGATAGCCGAACTGGGATATGGTTGTTCATGAATTTTATGTTGTGCGTTCTTGGACAGCTCTGGATCCTACGAAATCTTATTGATGCCGATTTTTAAGCAGATAAAGTATATTTAAAACCACACTGAAGTGACCAATTTAAATTGAGTAAATACAGTCTTGATTTTTGTTGGTTGCTTATCTACTGGAATAAGATGAACAGAATAATACAATATCGTCGGAGAATAGTTTACTTTTGAGCTAATACTACTGAAGATGGCAATAATTGGAATGTTTCTATTGCCCGTGGCCATAGTTAGGTGAGTGGCAGTTGAGTATACATAGGCTGGATTTTGACAGTGAATGTACTCTATTAACAGAGTGAGTTTAGCTCTAGAGGGGATCCTGTGTATTAAAATTACCACCGATGAGGAGTGGATATAAGGGGGCCTAAGCCGGAGTCGAATAATCGTGTAGAATTAGGTACACAAATGGTGTTGAAAGTGTGATCCACTTCCGGAATTTGGAAGGATTCCTGTTACGGCATTTTCTGGTTGAGGATGGAAGAAGTTTCGAGGTGTGGGTTTTTAGAATAATGGACTGGGATAAGATGTGTTTTAATGATGGAGGACAACACCTTTATTATTGCTAGGCAAGTGATTCTGTTCATCTTCATGTCGACGAACTAACCGATTGACTAGGTTCAAGCAGCTCATGATGATTGCTTCCTTTCTAATCCCCACAAGCGTTTAGTATTATTTTCCATGGCATCAAAGCGAGTTTTACACCCATTTGTAAATTTCATTTCGTTTCAGAAGTAATTCATAAATTAAAATTTCATTATTAATTCACTTGGAATTCAAGCATATTTGCTTTTGGTGTCTAGTCTTACGTAATTAGTTCAACGTTATGGTCGATGTTCAAATTCGAAGTGATATCTTGAGATGAAATATGTCGGTGTACGTCAATGCATTCAGGAGTTTATCAATCAATTTTTTCAACTATTGGCCGACGAGGATGAGGTTAATCTTTAACATCGACATTTTTAAAACCAAAACGAGCAAACCAAATCTAATGGTGGGTACGGACATGAGCATTCGGGATGATTTTACACCGAAAATTCAATATGCGCATGAGCAGAAATTTTTTCAAAATTGTTTCCGAGTTTTGTTGCGCATGTATTTTGCTTAGTTTTTGCGGAATATATTGTGTGGCAAATATACCGCATGACCTTCAGCGCTTCGGCGAGTTCAAAAAAGAGTAAATTATTTGCATTTTCCTTCCAAGAATCTGATAATAATTAATATTAATTTAATATTAATGAATTCTGATAAAATATTTAAAAATATGAGTTAGGATTTTCTTATTTTTCACTGAATTGAAGGGGATATTTCTAACAAATAAAGTTGTATTCTTTTTACATATTGATAGCAGAAAACCTGTCGAATAATATGGGAAAACTATTTTACAACTGGCGAGGGATAACATGTTAAATAATAATTTGAAGTAAAATAATTTTTAGTGTGGTTGGAACATTATTTTTTAATATTTTATTGTTCAGCACATATATGAAAATTGTGAAGATACCAGAAATGACAATCGAAAAAAAGTCGAAACAGTGCAATAATACATTACTGGTAATTTTATGTAATTCATGGAACAATGCAACATTTTAAGAAGTATGAAGCACATCAATTTGTAAAAATAACCATCCATTAACATCACTGTACCCAATAACTGAATTTTTTGTTTATTTCCAATCCGTTTTAGTTATAAAACTATTTAGTCAAAAAGGACTTTGAGACCTACTTTTTTCTACCTAAAATATAGAGTAAAACATAATAAAAAAATTGTTGAACTTTTTGGTTATAATTAAGAATATTAAACTGGTTGTTAATTATGTTGCGCTTTTGATAAAATATTATATTTATATATTAAAAATTACTCAGTTTTTCTCTTGATATCTTTTATCCACTGAACAAAACGCTTTTGTTTTCAGTTTTATTCAGTTTTAAAATCGAAATAAAATCGACAAAAACTGCGTTCAGAAATCTCTTAGAATTTCAAAGTTTTTTTTTTCATTTCCATTGTTTTTAGCTTTATATATATATCGGATTTAAATTTCAATATTAAAATAGGGGTTTGAATTGCAAATAGGGCCGTACATAAAAGCGGTTTGTTTATAGTGTGCGTTCTTTTATGATTATTTTTCGCATGGCGATCGAAATATAAAAAGCTGTGCCGTAAAAATGTTCCAATAGTTTGTTGTTTATAAAGCAGCCTGTCGATTAACTTAGATTTTTGAATGTTATATCATTTCATAAAATGGACTAGAAAAAACTAATTGTAAGAAAATACAGAACGGCATTGTTGACGAATTACGTAGAGGGCACCTGATGACACATTCGCTAATCGACATTCGACGTGGACGTGGTATCAGGACCGGGCGATAGGAATGCTGAGATGTACACTTTTGGATATAAAAGTCGACACCTTGACCGGGAATCATATAGTTTCTTCGTAGAGTTCCTAGAGTCCCTCGAAGAGTATCCTGCTGACATAGTGCTGACATAGTTGACGATTGTTATTGTAATCACCGTTGTAACACCTTGTATATTATCAAGATAGTGACCATTATAATGTTTGTTGAATATTTTTATGTTATTTATCAAGAAATAAAAGTATTTCTTACATAATATCGATATCAATACTTATTAAATGACGCCGCAGTAACGTGTGTAGGACTAAATTTAAGGGTTAACATTTAAATAATTTTATATTAATTAATTATATTATATTAATTAATTGACATTATATTAAAATGAAACAATTTATCATCCTAGATAGATAAAAAAAGATTAAATAAATGATATAACAGCAATAAAGAATAAATGACCCCATTAAATAAAGCTAATTAATTATATAACAGTGACATCTCTGAAGTGAAGTGAAAACGTAGCCGAGTAATTAATTTTAATTCATAAGGGTGAATTTTTTCTATTACTCTCTTCATATAGGCCTTAAGTACCCCTGCCCACGGCCTTAAGTATTTGTTATTTTTATCTTATATATACATGGCTTGTAGAAAATCACTTCTTTCTGTGATCTCATGTATAAAATACTATTTTAATTAATTAGTTTTATTCTAAAGCTTATTCTAAAATATATATATGTCCAATAATCAGATCCAATAGTGTTAGACGTTTTAGTCTTCAATGTCAGTTCGCATATTTAGCTAAATAGCGAATACATTGGGATGCACGACACTCTTTCAAAGTATTTCACACAAACACGTTGAATTACATTCGTTATTGGTTCTAAAGGAATATCGCGTTGTATCATTTAATTTGAAACATAGTACGGAGCATCGACAATGACACGCAACATTTTATTTTGAACCCGTTGTATGATTTATATATTGGACTTGCTAGCTGTTCTACATAGTTTGATTTCATATGACAAAATAAGTATGAAATTGAAAATACATATATAAAAAGAACTATCTATCTATTATTTTTATTATATATACTATGACGTTAATAATACAATATAATTATACAGAAGCTTTCAGCTGATACAGTGACTAATATTTTCTCTTAAAAGTGAGAAAAACAATGACGTAATATGTTACGCTTTTGGTAAAACAGGTTTATCTCTCGTTTGGTTGTTTGCAGTTATTGCTATGTTTTTTTATTGCTTTTTAATCACTTTTTGGTGAAATCTTTGAAGAGTCACTTCCATGTTCTTATCAATTTCGATTTGAGATTCTTAATCGATCGATTGATTGATTTTACATCTACTGTCTACTCTTTTACCAATGTCATTACTTGGTTCTTCCATTATTATATAATTGTTTCCCGTATATAATTTCTTTGTAATAATTTTACAACTATTTTCACAAATGTCATTGACATTTACATTGTATGTTTTTTCCTGATATTTTACTTCAAATTTGCCTGAACGCTGTAAAACTGCATTATGTACTTATCTTTTGTGACTTCTTCTTTCATATGGACTCTGATAACTATTCTATCTTGATAGATATTTCCATTGGGTTATTCAATATCCAAAATATTTTTCCGTATTTTAAAATCAATCAAACCATCTAAAGAACCTAATAAAGGTTACTATAATATAAGTATAATAAAAAAATCCTCCAGGTGCATAAATTTGGTTTCGTCTGTTCAATTAATAATTTTTCTCGTTTCTTTTTTCATTTGCGCTCTTAGCTCCAGAATTTTTATTTTCCTATTGTCTTAAATTCCAATTATTTACAATATGCCATCAACATAAGAACTTTTGTGGCAACTTTTGCAAAAGTTTTAGGTCCTGCCAAGTATGGCTAAATGTACCATTTTAAAATGTTCAAGTTTCGTCAAGATACTCAAATTCTGATAAACGTTCCTTAATTTTATTATTTCCTTTTAGAAATTGAATTATTTTCAAAGCAGTTACAGAAGTTCCAATAGACCTCTTCGAGGATTATTTTTACACCATTTAAATCCTATGTCCCCTAACGGTGTATGAAGGCATGACTTATATTTTTCGAAGAGCTGCATATCCCTAAATTATCTATGAATATTGTCCTTACTAAGAGTCTCCTCTGAAATAATTGTATTGAATTATATTTATATCAAAAAAACTGTTTGTGTACTCACTGTTTTATATATTTAATAAGTGTGATCTCGTATGGAGCTAATATCAAGATGATCTGATTCGTGGCCCTCTTTGTATGTGGACGGTTTCTCTTTGGTGAATCTAACATTATATTGTTCTTAATTTTTTAGAGAATTTAGTCACAAAGCCCATACTTATATTCAGCACAGCATCAACACGCAAAATACATATCCAATAAAACAGCAGTAACATCACATTTTACGCATTTTACGTAATCAGTTTTTGACACTGACTATCTGTTGCTTTCGGCATTTTCAATTAGAATAATAATAAGCAGCGACTGGAAATGTAATTAAACAAGGCAAAACAAGGTTTGCCAATTTATAGCCTCTTATTATCAATACTATTTTGAAGAATTTTGTCGATTTGTGAGAACCGGATGACTTTGGTAGGCTGATTCGATTACTTGTTCGAACGTAAATTAGAAGGTAATACTGTAACATATTGATTAATCGTTCCTTACAAATTTTGGAAATTTTCAACATATTTACTCATTTTTCATTAAAATAATAAAGTGAAACTTGCAAAAAACAATTTATTTTCATAACGTATAAATTATTGTTATTGAACTGGTCAATTATAACCGGCCTACCATAGTAAAACACATTTTTTGCCATTTTTTTTATTCAACATAATTCCTTTCAACGGTGATACACTGATTATAGCGACCCTCCAACTTCTCGATGCCATTTTTGTAGTACGATTTGTTATTTGCTTCAAAATAGGCCTCAGTTTCGGCGATCACCTCTTCATTCGAAGAAAATGTCTTCCCAGAGAGCATTCTTTTGAGATGTGAGAATACGGTGGTTGAGCTCAATCGAAACCCAACTCATGGATTTTTGCCATCGTTTTCACTGACTTGTGACACGGTGCATTGTCTTAGTGAAGCAGCACTTTCTTTTTCTTCAAATAAGGCCCATTTTCGGCGATTTCGTGCTTCAAAGGTCCAATAACACTATGTAATAGTCGCTGTTAATTCGTCGCGATTGTAAAATATTTTCGTCAGTAACAACCTCTTTTGAGCGTCCACTGCGCGTTCACCGTGTTCGGTGGTTATTTCACCACATCTAAACTTAGCATACCAATCCTTGATGGTTGATTTTCCCGGGGCAGTGTCCGGAAACTCGGCATCAAGCCAAATTTTTGCTTCAAATGTATTTTTTCCCTTCAAAAAGCAATATTTTGGCAATACGCAAAATTACTTTTTATTTATTTTTTTCACAATAATTAAAGTTGCTCCACTCAAAATGCTATAGTTTACAAACTAATGAGCTGACAGCTGTAAAATTTATACATGCATCTCTTGAGGGTTAGGGCTAACCAAAAACATATGGATTTAATTCCAGTAGCGTCATTTATATGTCAAGCCGGGGACTTTTCAATTGACCTGTTACTCTTTAGCCCAAGCCCCAGTATATAAAACAATAATATATAATAAAATGTATAAACGCTTGAGAAAAGCAGTTGGGTTCTTCATTTTCTATGTCATTTCAAACTACTTTCTTAATTATTCGCGAATGAATATATTTTGGGTTCGTAGATGCTCTTTATGTTTTTTTACATATGTCAATTAGTATGAACTGTCTTTTAACAGATAATTTTAAATATGCCGTTAATTCTATTAATTTTTATGATGATTGAACCATATGCACGTAAATATAGAAGTTTAGTGCCCTGACATATTCTAGGTATGTGTTAAAACTTTATATCAACGTTATCACTTGTAAATATATATTTCCCGGAAATATCGAGGAATAGTGAAAATAGTTTTTTCGAAAAATATATTACTATTAAAATAGAGATATTTTTATGAAATTTAAATGTTACTAATGATCCTGTACGAATCAGAACTAAAACGCTAGTCAAATTTTACATCAGTACTTTCTATGAAATTTATCAATGTTTAAATTTTTTTCTAATAAATCTGTATTTTCAAGGTTTTGATGGAAATATTAGAGTGTCTTATAATTTTAAAGCATTAAGAACTTTCAGTTCTTAATGATTTTCGGTGTTATTATTTAGGTATAATTATAGGACTAATTAATTCTGATAAAATTTCCGATTTTCACTGATTGCGCTGATTTTCAATTTAAGCTGTTACATTATATACATTATATAATCTGTTAATTAACAGATTATGTAATTAACAGATCAGTTTTCGAATTGTTATTTTATTTTGTAGTGTTATTTATTTATTTAATTGGTTATATTGTACAGGGTTATCGTACTGCCTTATCCTTTTAGATTTTGAGATCATAGCACGTATTTGTCAAAATTTGTTGTTTATCAAAGTAGGTTTATTGATTTTGAAAATGTCCTTATTAAAGTTGAAATATTCTACTTTCGAATAATTTCTATTTGTTTAATTATTTTGGACGGTCCTTCTACGCTTGCGATTATCGCCGGTTCGAATCCTGCTGGGGCATGGATGTTTATTTTTGTAATTGTAAATGTCCTTTCAGGCAACAGTGGAAAATCTTCCAAGGAATAACCATCCCAGTAACGCCAGTAACCAGGCTGGGTAAGATCGGGTGTTTTCTGTGATGGTCTCTAAGTTGGCCACTGGCCAGTCGATAGGCTTAATCCTGAGGACCGTGTTTCGAAACTCACGTTAAAGTGTAGGTCCAGTCGAGATAAATCTTCGTTGGTAAAAAAAAAAGATTTTAAAATATATAAATGAAAGATTAATTTTTGAACTAATTCCAAAATGTTAATTTTGAACTGCATAGTCCTTCCTTCAAATATATACAAAAACATCACATCAAGAAATGTTATATACTTCATATGTTTCATACGATCCATATATATCGTATATTTATTAGAACATATAAGAATAAGACTGAACAAAATCATCGCAAAATCAGTCATTTAGTTTATGAACTGCTTCAATGTCCAGTTAATTTTCCATATTTGGCGCCATCAGATTTTTGGCTTTTCTCAGGTCTCAAGAAATTATTTCAGTGCAAACATTTATTCATGAATTCGATTTAACGACCAAGAAACATGTTATTGGTCTGTCGGTTTGTTAATATTTGAAAAAAAATATGAGCTTGCTCAAGAAAATCTTCTGTTATACTTAAATAATGTATCGGTATAAAAATGTATGATAAACATATGAAAACAAATATCGATATATATTATTAATATTGTCATTTTTTTTCAGTTCTGAGTGGACGAAATCTGTGCTGGAATTACCATTAGTTGCTAAGTCGTACTGACATTATAGTCCTTCTCTGAAATACAAAAGGCGACCCTCATAGGTTAACATTTTACCAATTAGAAGCCCTTTGCTATTATATTAGATTATATCTAGACAATGGACAAAAAATACAATTTACACCTTCGAGCTATTTCGCTGGGCGTTATCTTCTCTCCAATAGACTAATTTCAGCTCCAAGCTTCGAATGGCCGATATCGATTTCGAATTAAGGACATTTTCGAATGAAAACAACAATTTGGATTCGTTTAATATCCGAGAAACGTTGGCTCACAAGCAGAACAAATTAAAGGTTATTAAAAGATAATGGTGGAATCCATTTAAAAAACTCCGAGTGATTTAATGGAAAAGAAAAATCTAGTTCTAAAAGTAGAATAATTAAATATTTGTATTATAATTGCGTAGTTATAAGTCGAATATTGGAAAACAATTAGATTTATATTTAATTAAGTCTAATTAGATTTATTGTATAGTAGGTAGGTCGGTAGCCTTTTGACAAGTGAGTGACTTTGTGAGCGTTACACAATTATCAAGTTGTTTCAACCAAATTGTAAGAAGCTTGAGGGTCTAACTGATGTTCCTTATTAACTATTTGAGATTTTAGCGTCATAATATCTCACATTTTGATTTTATTATGATTTTTACCGCTTGGTAGTCTAGCATCTGGCATTCGAATATTGATAACTGAAATTTCCACTAAGGAGTCCTCTTACCTCAAAATGCATTTATTTTGTTAGTCTGCTAAAGCATAATCATAGGCCGATTAACAGGCTTGTCACTTGTTTCAATCGTTAATTAAGTTTCGAGATATTCTTTTAAAGATTCCTAAAGGAAACTTTGAGAAGATACTAATTTGAATAGAATTTTTCATATTCTAGTTTAAGGTATCTTCCTTAGTTTGTTCTGGGAATGTTATATTTCTTGTAGCAGTATTTATTAGAGTTCCTATGGAGCCCTACGTTGTATACAGCTTAACCCCTTTGGGTATCATTTTTCGTTTCATTTTTATTGTTACTCTAGATATCTAATATATACATTGCGTAATTTTAAAATATAAAATAGAGACACATTCGATCTCCCATATGTCAAGTTGTATCCAAAGAGAGCTCACCAAGCTGGAAATTTATATAACTTATAATAAGAATTTTAGTTAACATTTGACTGAAACATATGTCAAAACATAAAAAAAAATATGGTCTATTTAATGATGTATGAGATTTATTTTAATTATTATGTTATTTATTATGGTATTAACAAATATGATTTTTTTCATTAATCCTATAATATAATTTTAAAATGGGATATAACTTAATATTTATTATTTAATATATAAATTATATAAATTTACGTAAATTAAAATCCTATTCATATAAAGTTAATGAAAACCTTTTCATTTTCTACATTTAATATGGTAATATAAGCAAATTTACAAATATTGCCATTGCTGAAATAAATTATGACTGAAAATTTTAGTTAAATTAATTGTTTTTAAAATCAAAATATAGCGTCATTCACGAACAAATTAACACGGATTGCTAACATTGTCAAATATCATTTAGGAATAAAAAAAAGATAGAAATATATTTAAGAATCATTTCTTATATATTACCATATACATACTTAATACTTAATATTATATGCATTATAGTGTCTGGTTCCTATCTGCATGAAGTTAAAAGCACAGAATTGTATGTTTCAAAAGAGTCTGGAAGTACGTTATATTTCCAGTTTCCAAGCATCTCAATTTACATCCTTAAAAAACATTATATTTGTATCTATTTCTAGCTATTTTTAAATGTTGTAACTTGGACAGATTCCAATATTAAATGTTGTAATGGTAAATGAGTTACCAATGAGAAAAGTGCTAGAAAAAATCTGATTAAGTATTAAATGACCAATTTGACATTTAAACAAATCATATTTACTTTAAATGCTATAAAAGTGACAATATTGCAACGATGTTCCTTAAAATTGTTCACAAAAATAGAAAAAAAATTATAACTTAAGATATCCTACAAAATTACAGATCCTTTCAATTCTTTCAGAGAAGACAGAAAATAACTAATTTTCAAGAAAGACAGACGTTCTCGCTTGTGCACCTCCAACCCTGTAGTATGACGAGTGCGTCTATAGTCCTTCCAATAAAACAGAAATTCGATTTATGTGTTTACTGTTCGACCCTGTTGTCTAATATCTACAAAATTCCTCAGAACGTTAATGATAATAATTAAGGGTTATAAACGGCAAAAGTTGAATTTGACCTAGCAACATTGCGACATTAGTGACATGTATTGGCTGTTTTATTAGATAGACTATATTTAACTTCCCATTGTATATCTCTATATACTCTTTTGAGAAAAGCTAGTATCTTTAAAGCGACTAATAGTGTATGAATGCGTTGCAAGTGCTACAAAGTAACTAGTGAGTGACAATGTCTTACGATTTTGTGTCAGTTATCAAGTATATTTTCTATTTGTGATGCACGTAAATTAACTGTTTCATAATATTGATATCATCAACCTGAATATACGTGTAATCGGACTTCAAATGAAGTCCACTGAGCACTCAACATCGACATTGCAATAAGTGCTAGAATCAACATCAGATCATTCAGGATAGTACTGAAGTAGCTTGATTGAATTCTGAATTTTCATATTCCCTTGGAAAGGCAATTATACAGTGATTATTCTTCCGGTATTCTTTAAAACCTTTTAAATGGCAGTCAATTATTTGTGTACCCTTTATAAGGTATGTAATATTTATAGACAAAATTAGCCATGTTAGCAATACAGATTTCCGGTGCTTAGTGTTCTTAGTGTTCAGTTAGCGGGTCCGTTTTTGGTAAGTAATATATTATCGGAAAGAAGAAATAGTGAGCGAAATCCGAAGTAGTCTGACGAGCGTTAAAAAGGACTGTGGTCAGACAATATAAAACTACTGCGGCAGAAGTAACAGCAAAACTCAACACTCATTTAAGTAATATTGTTGCGACAAAAAAAATATGATGAGACCTCCATAAATCTCCAGTAACATTTTCAGGAAGGTTGTGATTACAAAGTCCTTTATAACAAAAGCCAATGTGAAGCTGTGAATGAAGTAGAGCAATGATCATAAAACCTGAACAAAAACCAAACATGATGATGAATCATCATTTATATTGTTTTCTACAAATAGCAATACAGCTAAACCTCTGTTCTATTTGATTTGGCAGGCAATAGGTGGTATTCTCATTTATACAACTGGTTGCAGCAGTTGAGCAGATTAGATTTCCATCTCCTACATTATACAATTTTATTATATTTTACTACAAGAATGAGATAACATTCCGCCAGAGAAGAATCATCTGTTTTAAAAGCAAATGGCATATATATATATATATATATATATATATATATATATATATATATATATATATATATATATATATATATATATATATATATATATATATATATATATATATATACATATATATATATATATATATATATATATATATATATATATATATATATAATAATTACAGATTCTAAAAAAATACACTCTAACCTCAAACTTTTTTACTTTTACTTTTTAATAATTCATTTAAGCACTAGGCCTGCATAGCATCAAGTTTTACAAAATAGGAATATCCGTTGTAAGTATTTTTTCAACAACTAATATATACATTCTTGTAATTTCAAATCTTCTGTTACGGACAGGAAACAATGAATTGGCTGTATTTTTGCTTCGGTATTGTTCAGTTTTACGGGGGTTTCAATTACAACAACAAACAAAAGGTTTGTTACATTTCGGTTCGCAATTTAGAAAAACATAGACAGCTTGATATGCCAAACCCATCAAAATCGTAATGTGTTTCTTAAAAAACTATTTCTACCTGAAAATATAACCGATTTTTTATTGAAAATGTTCTGGTGGGACGTCATGCTGCTCATTTTAATTTTACTGTGAATATATGTTTAATAGATATTTTAGTTCTAATCACCATTTAACCTGGAGTTCTTTCCCCACTATTTTGGGTTTTATAATTGATAGTTAGAATTTTTTTATCATTAAAATTTGCATTCCCATTTTCAATTATGTTTGAATATGTTGGGTTATTATACAATGAGTTATAGAAACTTCTCAGTCAAAGCTTGATATTAAGATATGAGACATTCAGAGATACTTAAAAAAATATTCAAGATTTTTTCTCAAATATATAGGAAATGGCAATTCATAAATAGCCATACAGCAAACAATAAAATTATTTAATTATAATGAATAACTAAAATCAATATTATGTTATAATTAATTAATACAATTATATAAGAATTTACAACTACATATTTACTCGACGCTATTATAAATTTGGCATTTTTTGTTCTTCTATGGTTGCTTTTCTTTTCAAGCTGGTTCTTTTTCATGCTCGACAATAAAAACTAAATGGCTTCGTTCCTACAACTGAGCAGCAAAAGCAGCTGCATGGAGAATAGAATGGAGTAGATGTTGAGGAAACAATGTAAACTTTGTCTTATAATGAATATATAATTTAAACAAACAAGTTGGCAAACAAACAAGGCAAAGTTGAAGTAACTTATCTATGATACATTTGTTTGTGAGTATTGTTTGGTCTTGCAGTGCTCAATTTACCTATGCTAGTCGCAATGGTGGGTAGGGAATCCGAAAGATTGTTCAGTGGTGTTTATATATTCCTAGACTTGTTTATCTCAACATTTGCATTTATTTACCTTTTAACAGCCAAACTTTCTGCCCGGAAGCGTGTAGTAGGAGGTCATTCCCTTAAGTTTATTGCTGTTTAATTTTAATATCGCTACAGAGGAATTCTTCGGAAAATAACTCATTTTAGTCAAACTTTCACATCCTAGGAACTACACTCTGGCTCTGTCATTGCATTTAAACACATAGCTTTTTTCTTAAATGCTAGAAAAATGAGTATCGTGACAACAGATTTCCTTAAAATTATATACAGAAATAGAAAAATATAATCTAAGATGTTTTACAAAATTTCAACTCGCAAGAAATCTGGTTTTTTTATATAAACCAAGTTGACCAACTAGTATCAAATGGTCTTTTGATGCTGCTTAATTTTAGAAAAATTTAGTTTTGCTGGGGACAGTGGGCCTGGTGAAAGTCCTTAATCAGGCGATTTTCGTGTTACAAGGTGCCAAAGGAGATCCAAGTACTGAGTATATCGCGAAGCTGTTCACAAATGGGACGCCTTACTCGAGATGAGTGTTCATATTCGTCATAAACCATAGGCCATTGAGTAACGAATGACATATCTTTTGGGATTCGAACATTTGTAGTAGAGCAAGTTGTCTATCAAAGGCATACCTAGGTAGTGGAAATAGAATGTACAGTATTGCCTTTGCAGATAGGGTGCTGAATTTGAGATGATCACTGGAACCTACGCCCGAAATGGAGACCGAGGTATGTGGCTGTTTCCAGGGGTAATGAAATCGGTCAGTTGTTCCTGCCTCCAGCCCTCTAGTGAATCAGACACACAGTCCGAACCTGGTTATGGGTGGTTATGGGTACGCCAATTCAAGTTCCCATTCTTCATTCACATCGTTCAATCAAGTTGGCATTATCGGGATATCTACAGTAGCGAACGTAATCAGCGTTAATTATTTTTCAATTAGAAGAAAGATAATCTATATATTTAGTTTGCCTGAATTGGCAAATGTACGAATTTTGTGTTTACATTATCGAACAATGCGTTAAAGTGTTTTCATTATTGAGTATTTATATTATTGCACGTCTACTGTATATAGCTTAAACGATATAAGTGCCAAGCCAATTCTTCATTTAAGCGTTACATTATTTTTTCTCATAATATTTTTAATTTTGTATTTACAAAAAATATCTCTTATTATTAATTAATAATAACAAAAATGTACTGTCTAACTTGAACGATAACATAGTCTTGAAAGTGTTGATTAGTTGTATTGAAACATTGAAGATAGTGAAGCTCTAGAAGGTATTGATTATATCACCCCATTCAAGAATTAATTTACGAGCTAATACTGGATACATTATATTTTTAATTGCTTTAACAAAACTAAATAACATTCTCAATATTTTTTCGTTCGGCTTCAATAAGTTTAAAGATGACAGATTTTTCAATATAATCTTCAACAAAGCAAATATTTATAATAGATAACAGCAATGTTTGACTACTTTCATAAAATCAACACGGATCAAACAACAGGGATAATTTGTAAATTTGTTGTTTGTTTTAATCGTCTTTTATTCTACCTCCACATCTTTCAGCTATTAAGCACGCGTGAGCTCTTATCTGCAGACAACTTTCAAATTTACCCCGTCTCATTTAAGTAATGAAAGGCACCACCTACAAACGCTTTAAAATGGGAGACACCTAGATAATATCACATTGAACCAATTTGTACGCGAACAGAACATTTACGGCATATATAATACATACTAGGTAAAACCGTAATTGAAATTATGAATTTTCCATCAAGATAACGAGCCTAGCTTTACATTTAATTAAGGATCCATTAATTTGTAATCAAATATGTCGTTTTACGTATGTAACTACAGTTATTTATAAATTCATTGCCGCATTTTGTATATTGCTGTTTCAAATATTATTTTTGTTATATTATTTTGAGGAAGAGACCATATAGCGAGTTAAGTGGGTTTGATTTTCCATCTCATACAAATTCATGAAAACTATAAAAAAAGAGAAAACGAACGGTAGGAGTAGAAAGTGCGTCTGCAAGAAGCGTGAAGAAGACTAAGAGTGCGAAAACTAAATAATAAGAATAAAGCAATTAAGACGAAAAAAAGGGAACAGATTGTACAGATGGAGAGAAAAGAAGATCAAATGGAGTTGTCCAAAAAGGGAGAAAATACAGGGAATAATTAGAAATAAAGCCAAGGAAGGGAGACAGAAAGACAAAACAAACAAAAAATGGTATAGTAGTGAGATATTAAAAATTCAGTTAAATGTGAGAATAGGAAAATGTGACGACAGCGATAAAATGCAAGGACATAGCGGATGAAAATGCGAAAAACGAAGAAGCAGAAGAGGGGCGAAAACATCAAAATGGAACCAAACCAAACCGAAAAGCAGGCACCTGTAGCTTATAAACTAAGTAATCGGTAATTATTCATAAACGGTATTAACAGTAAAAATGAGAAAAAACAATTATTCAAAGAGTGTTACATATTCCCACTGCGAATCTATGTAATTTATTAGCTTTATAAAAAAAGAAAGAATTTATGGTTTATTTAGAATTTATGACTGATTAGAGTGTTTATTACTACATTTGCCTTTATTATTAGGCCAAAATTCTTTGGTTCTGGATGAAACGAATTTTATATATATATATATATATATATATATATATATATATATAAATAGGTATATATATATATATATATATATAAATAGGTATATATATATATATATATATATATATATATATATATATATATATATATATATATATATATATATATATATATATATATATAATATTATAGTTTAAATTAATATATTTGCTACTCATGTTGTTAATGTAACTGGTTGATGTCTACTGCTACTTAGAGTTCACTTTTTTGATGATTTATAAGCAATAGTAGTTTTTTACACTTTTAGCGGCATCCTTTTCTCATCATTTTGAGGAAGTTTGCGATATCACCTTTCATCTGAAGAACAGCCCGTGCAAATTCTTGAGAATTCATTTGAAAAGTTCTCGTTTTTTTCGTAGAGACTCCAGAGTAGGCTGCATAGATTATATAGAGAAGGATGCCAAATATTCACTAAATTCATTTTGAGGTGCAGTTTTGACTGTTATATACATCTAAACACTTAATTGGTGTATAATTAGAGTCCCTTTATTATTGGCATTCTTCTGCTCCTTTTCTTTTTGTCCAGATAGATAGATCCTTTGGGGAGTTCTTCGATTTTTAGACCCATATATCGAATAAGATATCCAGAAGTTAGTTACGTAGAATTTTTCGTAGACGATTACGGAAAGACGTTCGAGTTTTCTTAAAAATGAACTCCGTTGAACCTAAGTATACCCTGAAATTTTTTTGCAATCGTCGAAATTGGGAAATCCGAGATATATGATAAGAAACCATACCCTGGGTTGGGTCAACAAGTAAAGAAATTAGTTGAGGAACTATATTCGCATTTACCAGATGATATATATGGAACTGGTATATTTTATCTTTTTGTTTTTAAAGTTTTAATTTGCTCGTACCCACAATTATTATATCGTTCGGCTTCGGTAAGAAATTAAAACTAGCTAAATTGTGGGTTCAGTATTAAAGTGCTTCATTTCCTCATGCTAAAACAACAAATTAAGAATCATATTTCGAAATCAATTCATTTACACTTAATACCAAACTTCCATAATCAACGTTCTTCTATTACACAGATCAATATTAATTGTTAAACTTAAATGATCAAATAACGTAAATATTGGCAGAAAAAGTTATTTAAAGAAAATTTCGCTTAAATTTTCTGTTAAATTAAGCTCATTATTTCTGTTAGCATTACTTAATATTAATACTTAAAATATCAAACTTCCACAAAACTAAGGTAAATTAGACCTATGTAATTATCGAAAATACGCCTTCCTTCCTTCCTTATTCCATAAATTTTACCAGATATGGTTTAGAATTACTTTTTATTTGCATTATAAAACTAACACTTAAAAAAACTTGTTTAGTCTCAATACAACTTCAATCCCGGTCAACCGTATGTTAATTTTTGTGATTGTGTCACATTTATTGCAATGACCGAGATATTATGTTGATATCGTGCGAATATTTTTTTCCTTTAGTTACTTCTTTCCAATTATTGAAATACATTGCTTAGGCCTATGCTAGGCCTAGGTCATAGCTTTATGCCTCTGAAAAAAAACGTGCATATGCGGCCCGCATTGCTTTTATTAATTAATCAAAAGAAAAAATTATCAAAATCAGCTGAAAGTCATCGTTTGCTGGTAGAAACTTAAGCTGAGCTAAGCATGCTATAACATTAAAAACATGTGAGGGATGGTCTACAAAATTTAGAATTGGTGATTCGGATATGCAAGACAAAGAACGTTCTGGTAGATCCAAAAAGTTTGAAGATTTTGCGAAACGGTAAGAGGTATTGGAGGACCCAACACAAACTGAAATATAATTTGGGGAAGCTTTAAAAGTGATCCAAGAAGCGACAAGCGATCGATTACGAGCAGTGGGAAAAATCCAAAAATTGGGAATGGTTGCATCAATGGAATGACAAACAAATCAAAAATCGAAAAATTATCTGTGAAATATTGCTTCAAAGGTAAAATCGAAAATAATTTTTGGGTCGAACAGTGACGTGTAATGAAAAGTGGATTTTTCTTGAAAACCCTAAACGTAAAAAACCATTGTAATCTCATGATTAAGTCGACCGATCGACTCCTAGGCCAAGGCGTTTTGGTTACAAGACAATACTCTTGGTGGAACCAGAGTGGTGTGGAGTATTACGAACTATTTAAAGCTAGTGAAATAGTTAATGGTGACCGCTACCGATCGATACTATGATCAATTTGAACTATCTATTGATAGAAAACGCTCAGAGTAAGCCTGAACGTACGGTGAATTAAATTTTCAGCACGATAACGTCCCGTCTTATAAAGCAAAACCGCTCAAGGAAGCTTTGAGAGTATTTGGATGGGACATATTATCGCACTCGCCTGACCTGACTATCAACTTTTCGCATGAATGAAGTTACAAAGAAGTGAAAGAATGAAGAAAGAAGTTAGAAAATTGATCGATGAATGGTTTTACTCAAAGGAAAAACAGTCTTTTTAGAGATGGCATAGATGATTTACCCGAAAGATGGGCAAGGTATACATATTCAAATGGGCAATAATTTTAATAAATAAATCTTTTCATTTTCTTGAAAATTGTGTATTTTTCCGAAAAAACCAGTAATGACTTTCCGGTACATCTGGTATTTCAATATGCTATTTGTAGCAATAATTTTGACCAAGTATCATTAATAGTTATATCTAATAATTATTATTACTGTTACTGTTATTACTGCTTAATAGTTATGGATGAGACTATATTTGACATGGAATAATTCTGTCTATTCATCAACTTAATAGAATCTTGAATCAACTTTAATGCTTTTTAAAGTAATCTGCACTTTGGTCGATTTTCACTTTGAACAGGCGGTAGTCTTCATTAACTATCAAGAGTTCAAACTTATTGGACTAAATTATTCATCGAAATTCGATGGCTGATATCTCTGATTTCGAATCGCGAGTCTATCAACAAAGTGCCTAAATTTTTTTAGGTTTTTAAACAACTTAACCTAACTGTTCAATTCAATGTCTTTGTTATTTTCGTATATAATATAATTATACTAAATTTCATTAAGTTTTACTGAGTTGTTGAGAGTGTATAGAAAAGAGTTAATAATTTTGATGTCAGTGATAAAGCACATCCTGGAGAATACTTGCAGGTATTCAAATGCAATGATATATTAATTAGACATCTAATACAATGAGATTTATTTGACAAAAATTTAAGTACTCCACCAAAATCCAAATCCAGTCCAAGGGAAATAACACTGTTGATTAAAATTGAGTTTAGGATTCAAGTATTTTGTTTATTGGCTACCGCTAATAACCTTGTTCTTTTTTTAAGTCACCTAATTATATGGGAAATTGTATTTAAGATAATGTGATGGATTTCGTTTTACAGGCATGAAAACATATATTCCTACAAATTCGAATGTTAACCATATAGAATATAAAAGGACAAGGCTAAGTGAACATTCAGTGCTTTTCGCTACTGAACCAGTATATATTCTCAAAATACAAATAAAAATATTAATTCCTTGAAAAAGTTTTAATCAAATGATTAGGTTACCAAAAATTTAATATGAGTTGTATGATACATCAAATATTTCAATGAGTTATTGTAGTATATTACAGTTATTCACCAGTTTAAGGGTTAGTCATACATACACGATGAAACAGTGTTAGTTTATAAAGTTTTACGGCCTAGTATGAGTTTGTTGTGGCAAATGTAAGTTTCTAATACTTCAAGCTATACTTACGTATCGACAATGTATGAGTCTAAACGTTGTCACTGAATTCAAGTAAACTAAAAGAAACTAAGTACTAGTTTAACTAATATGTTAAACTAATGTTTTGTTAAATATTTGATGAAGTATTGCATTAGCACGTACTTATAAGTATATAAGGGTAACGAAATAAAATTTAAAATTACAGTGTGCGCATTTTATTTTCTTAATTATTACAAGAAATTTTGGTTCAATCCAGATACCATTTTTGGTTCCACAGAGCTGCTAGCAAATACATATAATTTAAATCCGTTTGTGTTACAGTTATTATAATCTATATAAATTAATATTTGGCAACCCTGTCAAATACATTTGCATCTTTATCTTAAAATTGGCTTCATAAAATGTTTCAGTAGATTTGTCGGTGATATAATACTCAGTTGTCCTTACAAATATAGAACACTTGATTACAATAATACTATTCTCATATTGCCATCAACAATTATGCTATTATTCGTACTTTTTGGAGTTATTACTTGCAATTATTAATTTTCTAGCGTTATATTGGTAGCATTTTTTATTTGTTTTTTTTTTTCAACAATCTACCACATTTCATAGCAAGTGCATCTTGAATACTCGCTCACTTCAATTTTGTAAAAGTTCTAATATTATTTTTAAAATTATTATTCCAGTTACGGTTACACAGTACAGTCACCATCAACTGATCCTCATTCTGGTCAAATTTAGGTTATTTGTCTTAATAAATCCCAGTTAAAAAATTTTTATTAACTTTTCTTGACGTTGGTAGCACAGAACGATTCTTGAACTATGAAAGACGAAATAAAATCGAAGTACGTCAAAGAGTTCAAACCTTGGAATTCGGTAACGATGATTGAGAAACCATAAGTGACGTTAATGATTCGTAACGCTTCTGACGGTCTTCTTCTGGTGTTTGACTTATTATGGCAAATTTTTGCATTCTATGCTTTAATTTTTTCTAAAATTTTAGTAATCGTACTTTTAGTTTGGAAATAATGCTCTTTTAGAATATGTCTATCGTATATTACAAATTATTATTTTAATTATTAATTATATAAATTATTGCATCAATATTTTTGTGATATTTTATTATATTTATATTTTCTAGTAATTGAAAGTGCCCGTTGTGCATGTTTCTTGCTTTGTGTAGATCAAATGTGGATCTTCTACTACAGTCTCAAGCCATAGGTTCATCCATGAAAGTCATCCACATCGACAAACAGTGTCATGCACACAAACCTTACTGTATATATGGTGGTATCAGCAAAGTTGTGAATGTTAGAACCTAATTGAACTGTTACCGCAGATGTCTACCAACGTTAATTGAACAAGTTGAATAACATATTGTTGCGGAAACTACCAACAATATCGAGTCAACGGTCACAAAATCATCCTTTTGAATGAGAACATACGTTGGAAGAATCGTGAATGACACTGTTGCAGGTCATAGGAGAAGTTATGGCGCATCCAGAGTCCTGACCTGATATAGCGCCATTGGCTTTAGATCCATGCAGCATGGCTTAGCCTTAACACATGCAATGAATGGCTCACCAACATCATTCGTTCTTCGTATCACCATATTCCAGGAAAGATGAAAAAAATCGGAAGGAATAATAAATACAAATTTTAATTAATATATATTTAATTTTTTCTCAGTAAATTCTTCTTTAAATAAAAACAATTGCTAATCAATCTTATAATTCATGAAGTCAATCATTCATTAAAAAAAATATTCTTTTTATTTCTTTTTCTTGTAATCCTTAGTCATTTCTCGACTGACATTTCGTAATTATTGTCAGCTTATTTTGTTAAACATTACCTGTATATACTAAAGCTGACGGTTTTCGTCTCTTTCTCCACCCTTTTCGCAGCCTGTAAAAGCACAAACAGCACCCAAACGGAAACTGTTTGACGGCGAGCGATCGATAAGGATTAGCGAATATGACCGAAATTTTAATATTCCTTCCGATCTGTCGACCTTCCAGCAGCTCCAAAAACTAATCAAAACTTTTAATATTATTGGCGAGACTTCCAGATAGAAAGTTTCGAACACAGTTGGTTCGGATTTTGATTTTTACAAAAGGACATATTAATTTTTTATGTTTACGCGGATATATACGTCATGTTAATTATGTTTTTGTTTTGTTCTTTTTCCAGCATAAGTAGCTTCGAAAAACATATTACGAAATTGTCAACATGTTTAATTAAAAAATTAATTTTAACGTGTTAATATTAATATTTATTCGTATCATATGACCAACTTACTGAGGATAAGAACTTAAGCTCTTTCTCCTCCTGCCTTGACTTTTTTTGATATGAATTTGATGTCTTTGAATCACGTATTCATTTTGTTGATAATTGGACACCTTTGAAGTTGAGAACATAGCTTGAACAAGACCTAATCCGAGAGCGGACCTGGGGGAATCAAGTCTTCTATAAGAGCATCTGAATCCCTCTCTAGTAAAGTTAAGTGTGATAAAGAGGTCAAGGTTCTCCTGCAAACCAAAATTTCAGATCTGCTAGTCGACAAAATTTCCCACGAAAAATCCTAAACCGTCCCTTTATATAAAAACAATTGCTAATCAATCATATAGTCCACGAAGTCAATCATTCATTAAAAAAAAAACTTAATTTTAGAACTTCGAATGAATGAAATGAATATGATTCGAAACCATATTTTCTACTCTGCTAGAGCGTATTGCAGCTATTTGATACCTATTTCTGTCGTTAGCTTTTAATTGTTCTTAAAACGTAAATATAAAAATAAATTTATATTAGAATATATCGAACGAATATATAGAATTATATCCAAAACTAATAAAATTGTACCAAAACACATTAAACATAGGTTATTTCAGGACATTTTATTCCTTTGTAGAACAGCGGAGTTCAATATATCAGAAGTAATATTTAAACTCGGAAACTAAATTGAAACTGACGATTTCTAGCTGAACATATATTAGACAATATATGTTCAACTAGAATTCAGTTGAAGAATGGTTTACATATATACATACTATGTCGATTATTAAAATATAATGGAAATTATATATAATTATAAGCCTTTTAAAAAAAGTATAGTGAGTGTTAGTTCTTCAGATAGTTTGCATATATTTTAATATGTTTTAATATATAGACATTTATTATATTAATTAATATTATATATCAAATACATTTCTGACCTTAAAAAGACTGCAAATATAAGATTTAGTAATACATCATTTTGAATTATTACCTTTACATTGTTATGAAAGACACATGACTAACTTAAAAAAACTGTGATCCAATTTCGATCAAAGGGCGATCACTAGTATCTATTAATCTGCTTCTCGCTATATTTCTGGGCATGTGTATAAAGTTATATGTTGTTTGTATGAAGCCCCTGTTTTTCGAAAAGACTTCAAATATCTATATTAACTATAAACTATATTTATAAGTCTATTATTTTATAGCGATATTTTTCATCAAGAATTCTAAATGCATTATTTCGCAACCTATCCATCTGATTTAAATTGTTTGGATTTTCTCTAAATTGCTTATTCCCTTCACTCAAAATTCGCTTTGGTTATATGGTTTGTGTCAATTTTAAATATTGATATACAAATTCTTACTTTTTATCTATTTTTCTCGTTGTAATATGAGAATGAAAATGTTATCTATATTGACTAAAAATATGAATAAACATTAAGATTTTTCAATTTTTTTCAAATAATCTAAATGCATTATTTCCCAACCTATTCTATCTTAATTCTTTGGATTTTCTCTAAGTTACATTCACTCAAAAATCGATTTGGGTATACGGTTTTTGTCCATTCAGGACATTGATATAGAAATTCTTACTTCTTAACTTATTTTTTTCATTGATATATTAAAATGAAAACGTTTTCTATATTGACTAAAAATATGAATAAACATCAAGATTATAATATGATTTTATAGAAATTGATTTTGGGACATTAAACATTGAAGCAGTATCAAATGTAAAAAAATAAATTTAAAATTAATATCACTTAGTAAATATCCATCTTAATGAATAGGCGGGTGGTGTTGTTTGGTGATGTGTTGTCTGGATAGTAATTACCTCTAAATAATACAGATAGAAATTTAATGTTGAATATGCGTATTAGAAAATATATTATTTAGAATATAATAAGCGAGTTGGAAGAGCTAATAACAAATCAAAGGGACTTATAAAAGGTTTGTTTGAAATAACTCACTTAATAAAGGTGTTAAAAGGATTTGAATTGAAAACAACATATTTACAAATAATACAAATTTTTCAATTCCCAGTATGTTGGTCTCATCTCAAAAATCTAGTAGTCCAATAAATCTTTAAAGATTAATGCATTTGTTATACTTACTTGCATAATTACTAGAGAATGATATGATATATAATAAATTCTGAATAATAAATAGGTTAACAGATCTAATCTCAATGAAGTCAGGAACAAAGTATTTTCAATGAACTGTTTTATTCTGCAATAAAGAGTATTCGACTAAAGGCTTTATTGTTATTTTACATAGCCTTGTAAAGTGTGACATGCCATGACGTATTGTTGAAAAAAAAAACATAAACAACTTTTGAATGAGACATTGCTGCAGCTCGAATTGCAAATTCCTTGCTTTCTAATCACTACTTGTACCAGTGCAGTGGGTGGTTTAGAAATGCTGAAGAAATGTTAGAAGAGTGCGAAATGGATCGATGATTGGCTTGCTGGTAAAGCAACATCATTGTATCGATTACCATGCTAGAAAAATGGGAAAAAGTGGTAGAACGTGATAGAACACATTCTGATTAATATATATTGTACCAATTTTTTTCACTAAATTTTTTTTAAATAAAAAAATGATCAGAGTATGAGCACTTAATAGTTATTTAATAAATCTTTATATTATTACCTAATAAATAGATCCAACAAAATTTCTTTAATTATTTACGATTATTAAGAATTATTTAGGATTATTATTAAAGATTATAATATAGTGTATTATAGTTTATATTTTGTGTTGTGTCTAAATACAACCGATATTTTCTTAAAGTTAATTTGAACAATCCAATATAATTAAATTCAAGGTTCTTTTATGATGTGCTTTATTTTTAATGCACCCTTTTAAGATAGCTTTTAAGACCACGGATTAAATGTTTAAAGAAAGTTTCGGGATATTTTATAAATTTAATGAAGGATAGACCTTAAAACGATACTTGTCGTAAATACAATATGAATAATGTATTTGTATTTCATATAAAACGTGAAGTTAGCCATTATTTTTATAATATTAAAAAATTTAAATATATAAATTAAATTATGATGCAATTTATTCTTAAGTTGTTCTACAGAGTTAGTCGAGGTAGATTAAAGGTAAGCTTGAAATGGTTAATTTATAGAATACCTAGGATTCTAGAATACTACCTTATTTATATTTAATTAGTATTATTAATAATAATTTAATTATTTAATTAGTCCACCGCTGTCCCCAACTTTGACTCATTTTTCATCGTCTTCTTTGGAGACTATGAAATTGCTGTTTGGCCAGATCGTCTACCATTGACATTGAATATATGATGATCTGATAGAGTAACATCTGGCGAATATGAGGGATGAGGTAGGATATTCTATTTTAACGTTTAAATATAAATTTCACGGACGAGCATTCCCATGCAACAAGATTGCTTTGTCATGCCTTTCTTGATATAGTGTTTCTATGATATTTTCGGTCGATTGTAATGATCTATTCGTACTATATTATGCCGAGTTCATTTCAGAATCAACCCAACAAGGTTTTCGCGTCATGGTTATTTGGTTTTGTCGTATATGGAAACGTATCCTCACGGCTTTCTCAGCTTGGGATTGGCTCAATCCAATGAAACAGTGAACACACTTTTAACATTTACACTTAATATAATTAATACATTATCGAGGCACTTATGCTACATTTAATTATACAGCCAAGGTTTGTAGGTTAGAATTGTTTTATTATATTTACGTTGAACTATTTTATGTAGGTTTGATATACACTGAAGTATGCACTATAAAAGTAATTTACTTTCACTAGAGAGCATTAAGCTTTTTATGTTTAGTTCTTGACTGTTTCATTGCTGTGTTACCTTTTCAAGTCATTTTGATATGATCCTATATCTCCTTAGTTCTTTATATTACTACCGGTGTAGATTTTTCTTGGTAAAAATTATTAATTATCCCCTCGTAAATTCTAACCTAATGCTCCCGGTATATTCAGAAAAATTACACATATATATATCCATGCACACACATCTTCCACATACTACTATACGATTTTCTATAGATATTCAATAGTAATTATATACGAAACTTTAGTTGTTTTAACTCTCACCACTATGTATTGGTAATTATCAGCATTCAGTAATAATTATAATGTCACAACAAGAAAATTTCATTTAGTTACTATCACTTTCTCAATCAAGAACCCATCAAATTTTTATTTCTTCTTGTGTGTGCCTGATGGAGCTATACATACTAAAGGTGCTGGTGTAAATAATATTTGTTTCCAAATATCCAAACAGTTCTTGCTACTTCATTATTTTCGCGTTTTACAGTAATTCTTTGTCACGCCCTATATAAATTAGAATGGATTGATTATGTAGCGACAGAGAAGAATACGTAACATTTTGAGGTCAGATTGTTCAGCTATCTGATTTACTTTCGTCTCTTTCTCTTTATCTTTTTTTCAGGCTTTGTTCAGCAAAATAAATTACATAAAATGTTATTAAAAACTTCTTATATATTGACCGAGTAACAATTTGAAATACTTGATACTTTGACATGATATCTTCAAAATTTAATTTACGTTTTGCAAGCTATTCTTTAATTACAGGTTACCGATCGACTTGTTGGGATATTTTCTGTATGAGCATGGTACTTGCCTTTGAGCTATTAACTCTACTCCAGCTATAAAACCATTGCTGTTTCCGGCATGGAGAAAAATATACCTTCAATTAATTATTGAAAAATATTATGTAAAAAATGTTATTCTAATCTTTACCTTTTTTTTATCATCCTTTGTTAGCTTTACACTCTTTTTATTAGCGTCTTATATAGAGTCGCTAATATTCCATTTCCAAATATCCATGTCTCGTCTGAATACAGATATTAAAATAAAAAATCTTGCTTAAAGTTTTCTATGCAGACGTTCTAGAATGTACATTTTCTCTATAATTGTATTAAATTATGTTTATTTGGAAGACCTGCTCACTGCTTTTACATATCTCGTAAAGCTGATCTCGAATAATGTTAGGGTGATCCTGACTCAACATCCGCTTCCGATATGGATGCTTTCTTTTAGTGAGTCTTTTAGATAATTAGTCTTATGATGGCCTATTTTAGTGAGTATATTGTATATATACATATCAATTCGAATGGATTGATTATGCAGCTATAGAACTATCTGTTTTACAGTGTAGATATTTCAGTCTTTGTTCACAAAAATAATTAATTAATTAACTACTTATTAATTAATTAATTAAAATGCTGTTAATACTTATATACTAACACTTATATACTGACCGTGTAACAATTTGAAATACTTGATACCTTGACATGATATCTTCAAAATTTAATTTATCTCTCTTCTTTTTTCTATTTTATTTATCAAAAATATTCTTCAGTGCCTCACAAAAAGCCAATTTATCGTTTATAAGTAAATTTTCGACAGTACGGTACGACAGCAGACAGGCCTCATTCTGGATACAACGAGCGTCTCGTATCTCTGAAAATGGTGGCTCTGGTGCGCGATAGTGTTGCAGAGTTACACATTTCGGTGCGCAGTTTCAGGCTAATTTCCTGATCCTGAGATCCTGATCAAAGAGTTGAGTACAATAATGCAATCCTAAGGCTGTGTGGTGAAATTAAAGATTTTTCGTTTAAATTAATAATGAGCGAGGAACCTACGTGGCCACGTCAAGAAACAGGACAGTCAGTTTTGGGTAACGCAGAATCTTCAATTAATTCATGAAATATCATTCCATCCACTAAAAACAAATCTTTGGTGTGGTATTCATGCTGAAAAAATCATTGGTACCTATCTTTTTGAAAATAACCAGTGTTGCAGTTAGTGTTACTGCTGAACGGTACCAAGACATGATTCGAAATATTCTTGTGCCTGAAATGGAAGAGCAAGGACTGGAGGACATGTGGTTTCAGCAAGATGAGGCCACAACACATACAGCTCGTTCAACATTTCAATTATTGAATGACGTTTTTCTACGAAAAGTAATTTGCCGAAATGGCGATTTAGCATAGTCAGGCAGATTTCCGGATTTAACAACACCAGAATTTTCTTATGGGGTTTTTTAAAATTAAAAGTTTATGTTAATAAGCCCCAAACGATTCAACATCTTACAGACAATATTCGGCACAAAACTGAAGATATTTCAGCCTCAGATGTTGAAGAATGTCATGAAAAATGTCTTAAAAAGCCGAAAGTGGCATAGCAAATCGCGATCACTATTTAGCAGATACAGTTTTTCAATTACAACGAAAAAAAAAATGTAAAGACCAAATAAACTTTTTATGAAAACCAAACTTACTTAACATCTCTTTTAGCAAAGTTATAAGCAATAAAATGTCTTATTATTTTCTTAGCTCAATAAATATAAATACAATGTTTTATTCGTACGTTTTTTCCTGTTATATCATAATATATCTTGTTTTATGTTATGGTGGTTCGAATCCATAGCTTTATTGTCGTATCCCCTAATTCTTCTTCTACGACCATTAATCTCAGTTTAAAGGCCACCTTATTGCTCCTCCCTCAGCCCAGTTTAGTTTGAAGATTGCGCCATCCGAGAGCAAGACGGATTAAAACGTTCTAGTCAGCAAATGAGCTATTTACGTTTTCTTACCGCCGTTCAGTCTCTGACTTTTTGCGTCGCATAATTTATGTTGGGGATATAAGACTTTTTAGTAAATTAGCTCATCGCGACCAAATAAACCTTGACAAGTAATTTAAAAACATTTTTATCTTATATGTAACAACACCGTATAACTATTGTTATTTGACATGAACAAAGTTCGTTTTAGCAACTCAATGGTAGAACGTGTATAGTCTATTCAGATTTTTTTTGTACATACTCCATCAAGATGTTTAATATATTGCCTGCAGCAATTTGTAAATTCGTTTTAGAATCGAACAATATTTTCCCTCTCATTTTATTCTAGTTAAAAAGAGACACATTGCTGTCTGATTAGTTCGAACACGTTAACGATTGAACCTGTCAAAATCGTCCGGTTGTCAAACGTGTAAAATTCTTGAAAGCAATGGTGTTAAGAGGTTATAACTCTAACCTATAAACTATTGTGGCTGTATAATTAACTGTAGTTTTTAGATGTACTATAATATTAAAATTAATTATATTTGATAACATATGTGGCGTTGACGTTGATGTGGCAACATAGCGACATTTTGATGTCACAAATTTATATGACGTAACATATATTCAAAATAACTTTGAACAGACTATAGATAATAATTATTGTATTTAATTTTTGGGAAGGGATTTTATTTATAAAGTTTATTTAAAACATTCTATACGTAACTTATATATTATATATGTATATCTTTGGCATTTTAACTACAATGTTTAACATACTTTTCAATTCTTACATGATGGAATCAATTTACTGATAATATCATCATATCTAAATATATCTCCATAAGAATTTAAGTAATTTAATTAATTTAAGTTAGACCATAATTATGATATGGTTAGCTATTGGGATAATGACTATAATATTCCTATGTATCCATTATTACTGAAATGATTTAAAAAAAATATGATTTCTATAGCACATCAAAGATTTCACGAAAAATTTTTTTATATTTTAAGATTTACCTTCCAGCCAAAGCACTTTTCGATGTCATATGACCATATGCATATCTTGCTGTATAAAACTACCAAAAAATTAATGCACAGGGATTGTCGAAGTTCGGAATAAAACAGAACTAAATGATGTTTGCATGTTTCCATTCTTTTAATTGCAGGGATGGCACATCTATAATATACTATTTTTGAATTAACTACATATCAATACTTTTTCGGCCTTCGATATTCTTATTTGCATCCATCCTGTGATATCAGCACTCAACAAGTCAGCAAATTTATAATTAATTGTCATAATTAGTACATACATTATTTAATACAAATGTTGTTCGTGTAATGCATTTGATTCCTTATTTCCAATTCTTTTGACCTGTTTATCACTATCGAGGTTTAATTAAAATTATTAAATTAGCATCATAACTCCAAGTTACACTTTTGATTGACACTGGACGACTTCCAATAATTTTAAGTTAGTTGGGTTGTTTACACTACAGACTAAAGATTAATAACAATTGTGACAGAACGGTCTGGAAGACCATACAGCTTGGGGACGATACGGAAGATTAATTTTAAATACTAATTAGATGAAAACACAGGTCAATATCCCAAGAAATATTCAGGCAGTTGATGAATAAACTGTTAAAATTTATATGCGATGGAAAGGAAAATCTACCTCACGAATTAACTGAACATACCATTTCAAACTATTTTAACATTGATATTTTGTTTTAACATTTCATTGTTTGCTAGGCTAAAAGAAGAGATTTAGAGAAGAGACGAAAAAGTCCAGCAAGTGACGTAGTCAAAGTCGTCTTCTTACATAACAATATCTTACATAACAATATCTTGACCTGCCGCATCCATCATACTGTCCAAGCATTTTGGTTACCACTTAATTAAAAGCATGCATCATAGCTTGGTCGACACAATAAAATTAACTAAAATAATAAATTAATAATTACCTAAACAATTTTGATGTCATGCAAGCCATTAATTGGTAGTCTGTAAAGGAAGGAAGATCAACAGTATGCGTAGTTTTGGACCTGAGCAACAAAAAGCTGTGTAAAAGGTAACTGGGTCCTAATTCTGAGGTTTTAAAGGTTCTGATTCTATGATAAATATCTAATAAATTCATTATTTTACAATTTTCGGCCATTAACTATTCAACCATTTACTGAATTAATAGGTATAATTTAGAAATAAATAGAATTAGAACTCAATCTTTTTTACTGCTTCGGATCTGTTTTACGCATTAGGGTAAAACAGTAATCGCTCATCATACGTTCGTTCCATAATCCTTAGTATTGCATTTCGATTTTAGCTGTATCTTAATGTAGGAGGAAGAAATCCAAATGTAAACGCTGAAAATGTATTTTGAGAGACACTGAAGTTCCAATCTTGTGGTAAGGTTGTAACAAATTATCTATTTTGTGCTTGTAGTCCATTGATTTGTAGTTACCAAGAATGTTGTGAGCTGCACTTGAGGCACATGATACTCCTTCATCAGACGTTAAACATTTTGCAAACTTTGCGTCAGCCGTTAGCTTTCATAATCATAATCAGGTCCGACAAATATTCCTTCATTGTTTTTTATGGTATGATAACTTTGAAAACAACTAGGTTAACTATTGGAAACAAGGTCCTTCGCTATGACATTAACAAACTTCTTAGTTAGGAAAAGTTGGAAAAGCTTTCTTACATAATGATGATCAGCAGGGCTGTTCCACAGACACAAAAAAACAGCAATGTTTCGTGAATCCAGATTGCATCCTAATCAATAGACCAATGGTATATACTCTGTATGAATACGTAAATCAATTAACATTTCGAATTTAAGTACCATTAAAGTCAAGAATTTTCCATTAACGCCCCGTGTATTTGATGTTGGTCAAATTTCTATGCATTGACTTGTAGAATTACTTAGCACTGCGTGAGCAATTGGAACGGGTGCTTTTTATTTCTAAAGTGGAGTAGAGGCGCCTTCAAGTTGTAATTAGAACCAGCTATAAGCAGCTATTCAAAACAGCAGTGAACCCACGTGATCTAAATTGACGACGCAACATTGCCGCATTTTTTTATTACTCTTCGTGAGTCCACAATCTGCCCTATTGGCAATAAGTATTTCTTATGTCTATATTATATATATATATATATATATATATATATATATATATATATATATATATATATATATATATATATATATATATATATATATATATATATATATATGGCATGTAGAAAATCACTTCATTAAGCAATCTTCTGTATAAACGTATTAGTCTACGCACTTCACTATCACGTCGCATATTTAGCTGATTAGCGAGTACATTGGGATGCACTGACACTCTTTCGAAGTACTTCACACAAACACGTTGAATTACAGTCGTTATAGGTTTTAGATGAATATCGCGTTGTATCACTTTATTTGAAATATAGTACGGAGCATCAACAATGGCACGCAACACCTTATTTTGGAACCGTTGAATGATGGATATGTTAGATTTGCTAGCGGTACCCCATAGTTGGATTCCATATGCCCAAATGGGCTATAGACTATAGACTATAGACTCATACAGCAATACCTTGTTATCTAATGATAACTTGGATTTGCGCCCAAGCCAATACATTTGATATAATTTTAGTCCCAGTTGTTTCCGCTTAGAGAGTATGTGCTTCTTCCAGGTTAGGCGTTGATCTAAGTGCATACCAAGATATTTCACATGCTCTGCTTGGGGAAGTTGACGATGATTGATATTCATTGGTGGACATGTTCTTCTACGCAGAGTAAACGTTATATGCGTGGATTTTGTTTCATTGGTTTTAATGCGCCATGTCTTCAACCATAATTGTATTTGCTCCAGGTGCGTTTGTAGGTTTCTATTATATAATTTAGCTGTTTTATTTGAACAAGTTCCAAATGAAGTTTAAAGCAACGTTGCCAGGTCACAACCGTTATAGGAGCGCAGTACCGCCACCATGCGCGATCTCGAAAACGATATTTTGACCACAAATATAAATAATATTACAAGGGAACCTGTGTACAAATTTAACGTTTATTTGCAACCGAGGGTGTGAATCACAATTTGAGAAGCGAGAAATTTAACATATTTTAATAATATTAATACCAGTAATAATATTATTAGTAGTAATAGTAAAATATATTAAATATATTAAATTGTAACACAAAAATTTTAATAAAATAACAATTTAAAAAATAAAAATAAAAATAATAAATTTTAAATATACAAAGTTTAATAAAAAATTGAACATGGGCCCTTTTTTATCGTCTTGAACATAATTGAGCCAAATATAGAGTACAATGCAATATATATGTTTGAAGACTATTTATATTATCTCTGTTAATCTCTGTTATTATTAATTATGAACTTTTATCTTTCTAATCACATCTCGTGGAGAATGCTCAATACAGTTTATTGTATTGAAAAATACAGGCCTTTGCTGGTATAAAATATTGGACAGACTACTTATTAAGTTTTTGGCCCAATCTGGGAATTAAATAGAACAGTCGAGACATTATTTACCAACAAAATAAAAATAAGTCCCTGGCTTTGTCAAATTACATCTATCATACTGCTGGGCTTCAATAACTTTAGTGTTCAATTCAATAACGTTTTCTGACAAATTTGGATATAACTAACAACTGGAAACCGCATCCCTGTTAAGCGATACTCTTCTGCATTTCGGATTGTAGTCAGCCTGTCTAAAATGCACATAAACAAATCCTTTTGCTCTTTCTTAAGACATCACAAGAAATTTCCATGAGTTTTTCATTATTTATTGCTAAAAGCTATTTCTAATATAGAGCAGAAACCTTAAGAAAGCTGTGCACTCTATTTGAAACAGTACTGCATCTTAGGAAGCAACTCTTATGAGAACTAAAAAAGAACAAAAAAGCACAGTTAACAAAATCAGAATATTTAACACGTAAGTTTATAAGTTTTTAAGTTTGTTTTGCCAGCCATGTTGAAAAATGCATCTAATTCGAAAGAGATGCTTTCAACAAAAGCTTTGTCGAACAAAATCAAGCTTAATTTATTTGTATATAAATCAAATTGTTTCTATAGAAAGTATACACTTACCAAAAAATGTCAAAATATCCAGTAATTTTATGATCATTTCCATCTAAACACTTACTCTACATCTTCTTATTATCTAGAACAGTCTTCTGAAGCGGAATATGTCAAATAGAACTGTCGAACAAACTAAAACATTGTTTCACATGCGCCCATTTAAGATCTCCTTCTAAATTCTCTATATTTTGTGATCTTGATACAACAATTCAATTGACAACAATTGAATTGATCAATACAATTGAAACTTAATAATAATTTATCTTTAAATAAATAAAACATACATATGTGTTCTTCTATGTATTCCATATTGTTTCTATGCAAATTATGTAGTTAGTTTCATTTTACCACCTGCATATTTATATTACTTCATTTTCTCCTTCCATTGCTTATCTTATCTTACTGTATATAAGTAGTATATAAGTTGCTGTATTCTTTGCTTATTTATTTTACTCTTCACCCTTACAGTTACAGATACTTTATCTTTAGATTGTCTTCTATCTCTTGTATTTATCTATTGCTTTTTACTTTGTCTTATGTAACAAATGGGAACTAAGAACTCTTTACCAAATGAGAAATTACAATTCTATGAAACTATTTTAAAACTGTTATTATTCTATAGAAATTAAAATTCATGTCTTATTTTACTTTCGTAATATATGAGCATTTAGTCAAATCTCAACGATATCCCCATTGGCATCAACGCCCAAACAGCAGAAGTACATTTATATTTCGGGTGCTAACTAATACTTTCAATAAATCATGCTTTTTGTTCGATATAAAGAATTAACATTTATAATGCGGAATTAACTATTCACGCTGTCGGTCGAGGAGAGAAAGGAAAATCCATCCTTCCACCGCTTTTAATTACTCCAAAATAAGGGGTGTAAATGATTGTGATTAATTTTGCCGCATTCCGCTGTAAATCCTAATGATTGCAATTCACGGGCTTTAAACGATACCGCTGGGATTAAAAAACACTGAATAACAACAAGTCTTTTTTCATTGTTGCCTATTGAAAATATTACCCGTAATAACGGCAGCTCCATCAGCTGGAGCCGCTCTTTCTGTCCATTCTATCTCCACCGTGAGGCGCCGCAGTCATTAACTCAAATGGAGTTGTTGGAAGTTATCCATAAGGTGTTTATATCAATTCAGAAAAAGCGTTGAGATGGAAATGGTTTTTAACGTTATTTTTGAATAATTAGCAATAATTGCATTTTACCAACACTGCTTCTATGTAAATTATACCATTCGCAGTTTATTTCATTAAATATATTATCATATAATATATGTGTGTGTGTATCATGAGTGTATACAGCTTTGCTCTGATATGATAAAACAAACGATCTGCTTCTTCAAACGATCACACAAAAACTAGTAATGGTCTTGTGGCCGAAATTCGACCACAATGTACTAAATTATTAATGTTTCTTTCATAATAGAGATAAAGGACTAATTTAAAAATGACATGCAAATAAAACTTGCTGTCACAGTATTTTCAACATAAGAACAGAAATATATTCGATACATCAAAATAATTGAATTAAATATTTATTAATGTATATTAACACATATTAAAGCATATGCAAAGTATCTCAAGAACTAACATTCACTAACATTCTTTATATTCCATTTAATTAAATATAATTTTCATAAGTACCCAATAATCAACAAAGTATTAATAAATGTAAATTATAGCACCACTGAAATTTATAACAAAGCAACATAAACAAGATTATTTTCAAAACTCAAACAAGAAACAAGAGCATCAAATATAAGTATATTTACTCTTTCATGTTATACACATAAATATGGAATAATAAATTAATTAATAATTAATGTTTGTATATTAAAACAGAGAATATCTGAATTAATCAATTCTGAAATTGATATATGACTTTAAAAGACTTTAAAAGAATGTCTTTAGAATCATTAAGTTAACTATCTATTCTGCAAAACATAGGTCTATAAAGTAAATAATCAAGATAACGAATACAAGATTCAAAGAATAAAATATCATATACTCACATATTATTGTATTAATCATTAGAAAGCTTAATATTTATAACTGCTTAAAAATGTATGTATATGTACTGTTAATAATTCATAATTTCTTTTTAATCTAATGTTCTTCTACGTATTCCATATTGTTTCTATGCAAATTATGTAGTTAGATTCATTTTACCACCTGCATATTTATATTACTTCATTTTGTCCTTCCCTTCCTTATCTTATCTTTCCTACATATAATCCTTATTTTTTATCCATGTTTGTCACCTAAAATATATATTATAATAACAATAAATACCCCAGGCTGATTAAATAATAATATCTTTACTTAAATTTTTAAATAAAGTTGCTGTATTCTTTGCTTATTTATTTTACACTTCACCCTCAAATTTACAGATACCTTAACTTTAGATTGTCTTCTATCTCTTGCATTTATCTATTGCTTTTTACTTTGTCTTATGTAACACATGGGAACTAAGAACTCATTAACAAATGAGAAATTACATTCATGAAACTATTTTAAAGCTGTTATTATTCTATAGAAATTAAAATTCATTGTAACTTTTGATGCAAAAATTAACGTATTTATTATCTGCAATATTCGGTTACTGCTTTGTTAAGAAATGCATTTACTAATGAAACCAGAAATTAATTGGTTTCATTAGTAAATGCATCATAAGTTAATACTACTGATATTTACAGAAATTTCTTAGCAACATTCAGAATTTCCTGTGGTAAAATAACATACTGTGTCTCCAGAATCATATCAATTAATAACAGCTCTTAAACAAGAACAGTTGTTCTCTTTTACTTTTTTTGCATCAGATATCAAATTAAGTCAAAAGCTGATTTCGAAGATCTAAATATCTTGAAAGTAAAGAAAACTGATGATTCTTGTTACTATAGAAATTTGTTAATCTATTTTGGGTTAAAATTTTCATATATGTCGGGTTTTCTTGCACAGTTGTATGTACCTTCCGATAAAGTGGGTACATAATTTGTTTTCTCTGCAAAAAATATTTTTTTATTAATTGTTAATTTATTTAATAGTTTTCTATCAAAACTTGCTATAACTCTTTGATAATTCCAATAATACGGGAATAATCGAAAGTAACACAAAATCTTAACACCGCTTAAAATTGAATAACTTCATTTAATCCTAAGCCTAGCCTAAAATATTTGTATAATAATTTTTTTTAATTTATTTATTTGTAGTTTCGTTATTCAGCTATTTCAAACAGTCACTTAATTCTAACCAACACTGTCCTTTGTTTTATTATATAAACTTTAAAAAAACCTTTAGCCCCAATGACATCGTAGGACTTTATTGTCGCCGAATTGAATTTAGCTCGCATGGCTACTCACTGGGTTTGTTTTTATATTTTGTGTCGCCTATTTGACGGCCATTCCTGGTTGCTTGATTTGGGCCTTTTTAGCTTTATTGAAATATATTTACTTGTAGCGCTAAACTTGTTACACTAAAATACTAGGCCTAAAAATTATTTTCAAAAAAAGCTTTATCCCAATTTCAATCATCTTGGTGCACCCGTTTTCCTCAAAAAGAGATTAGCTAACGGATTAGCATGTAACAAGTCAATTGTAAAGCCCCCGGCCTGATACATAGATAGTGTGTATAAAGAAAGATGCGTGTATAAATTTGACAACTGTGGGATCATTAGTTTGTGAATTATAACATTTTGAGTGAAGCAACTTTTGTTATTGTTAAAAAATGGATAAAAAGGAATTTCGCGTGTTGATAAAATATTGTTTTTGAAGGGAAAAATACAGTTTAAGCAGAAACATGGCTTGATGTTGAGTTTCCGGATACTCCTCCAAAATCAACCATCAAGGATTGGTATGCTAAGTTTAGACATGGTAAAATGGGCATCGAAGACTGTGAACGCAGTAGACTACCAAAAGAGGTTGTTACCTACGAAAACATTTAAAAAATCCACAAAATAATTTTGAATAACCATAAATTGAAATTGAATGAAATAGCAGACACTCTAAAGATATCAGCTGAACGTGTACATCATATAATTTATGAATATTTGGATATGAGAAAGATCTTTGTAAAGTGGATGCCGCGCGAGCGCGTTTTATTTAAAGTATAGATATTCCCTAATTAGAACAGTTTATAGTCAATCAATTTTTTGTGCTCTTAGAATTTCAATTGCGATACTTTTGATTGAAATCAATTAATCGATTTCAATTTAAATTTGACACTTATCCAATTATAACATCTTATAGTCAATTATAAACACATATTGATGGGATAATCATTCGCGTAATTTAATTTATTGATTAAATGGTGCTTATTTACCACTTCAAATAAGTAATATATTATCAAACTATGAAATGTCTGTAATAGGTAGGAGCAACATAATTTGTAGTTTTAATTATTTTAATTTTAATGTTCGAGCAACTGCAGTAAATAAGTATTTAAAAGCTTATTTTGTCGAAATCAACAATCAATCTGTGATCTTTATTTCCATGACGAGAGTGCAAATATTGAAAGAGATTCGCGCACTAGTCAGAGTTGAGAGTGGAGTATTGTCATCCCATGTTACACAAGCAATGTAAACTTCCGCTTAGTTATCGGTGGCTCGACAATTCTATTCATTGTATGTACGTACCCAGGGAATAGTCAATTCGGCATCTCCTATATTATGATCGAGTTGTTAATGAAATGTAAATGTGTCTAATAGATTCGTAATTTGAAAATAAATAAAGGTCCCGCATCTATAGGATTATTGTTGGAGGTTATTCGATTGTTTATAGACTAGGTTTTGGGGTAGAAAATAGTATATTAGTTCAGACTCTGCACTCTGCATCTCGCTACTCTAAATAAAAGTAAAAAGTCTTATAAAGTAAAAAAGTTGTATATATTAATACAAAAAAAAAATTAAAATTCCACCTTAGGTGTTATGCATATATTCTGATAACTTTTTAACCTTAAAAGGTATTTATTAAGAAAAATTGGTACATCATATATCAATTAAATTATTTTCCATCTTTCGGGCAACATTGCGATCCGTATCAAAAGAACAATTTTGGTTTGGTAGCGATCGAATCATCAATGACTTGTGACCCACATGTGAAAAAATTTACCCCTAACACCATTTTGCTTTTGCAACCCTTAGCCTAGGGTATTATAGCAGCATTCTAGTGACATTATTTAATTCACACTTTCAGTTACATCTTTCAATACATGCAAGCAGATCTTACGTTGACTGTTGCCGAAAGTTGGAAACAGTTTAATATTGCTCATTGTACAACCATTATTAAAAATTCAGTGAGTAACTTAAGACCATCAACTATAAATGCATGCTAGAAAAATCTATGACCGAAAGTTGTTATCGATATTTCAGCATTGCCGGACAAAGTAACCGAAATCACTAATATTTTACAAGTTATGCATCAAATATATAGACAAGGTTTTGAAGATTAAGTCAACAGATGTTGAAGAAGTTTAAGCCGCTAGTGACAATGAACTCACAGAAGAGGAACTCGTTGAAATTTTGCAAATCAATATATATAATGAATCAAATAATGAAGATGATATTTCTCAAGAATTAACTGGAAATTCAACTACCTTTTTAAGTTTAGACAAAATAAACAATATTTTGTTATCTGCTCATCAACTGCAGGATTTAGTTTTGGACCTGGATCCTTCACTGGAACGAAGTATGAAGTTTAATGATGGTCTAGAAGGTTTAGTACAACCGTATAAAGAACCACAGAAAGGCATTAAGAAAATAATAAAACGGCCAACAGTTTTTTCATTAAAACAAATTTATTTTGTTACATTAGTATTTTCGAAGTACATAACTTTGTGACTTGCGTAATATAGGTGCTTTTTTACCTTATGTTTTTATCAGCAACTAAAATATATATGAAAATAAATTGATTATTTACGTACAGATGTACATAGATGTTTCTTCATTAATGAATATACATATAAATTCCGCTACTAAACTAAAAAAATTACATGGTTTTCTCCTTATAATCTGTACATATATGTATCCCTTCTCAGCCGCGCTTTCATCAACAGCTGCTATCTTATTAGAACGTAATTGGTTCGCACTCTGGCGACAGAAATCCTATTTTGAGTTGCAACAATGTATTCTCTACCACTGTTGCAACGTGTGACCGAACATTGTTATTCAAGATGATGACTTTGTATCTGTTATTATATTTTACTCGAATTATTTGCAACTATATGCCATTTATAGTAACATCTACAGAAACAGGTCTAGGTTTAAGGTTAAGTTAAGGTTTTAGATCAGGTTTAAACAGGTCCTAATAAATTAAACCTGATCCCACCATATATACTGAAATACTTTACGGCAATATTAGCTTTGTTGAATATTTAACCACCTTAATATCGTTGTAGATGGCTCTCTCGGCCTAACCCATAACTACCATGTTTTGCGTTTTAAATAGCCATAGTTTCCATTACCAGAAATAATATGGTACATATGAAATATATGCCTCTACAAAATACCACATGTTTCAAAAGTATATATTATTTTTAATTTACTATTTAGCAAAATAACCTTGCATCTTATCTAACACTCCATCTTTCAAGAGGTTTTCTGTTACAATTTTTCTAATCCACAATGTATAGAGGAACTTAACCTAGCAATTAGCTATGAAGCGTCATCAAAAACTGCTATTCCAGCTTTGTCGCCTGTGAATGATACTTGTCGAAATAATTTTTTTTCCATATTCATTATACCTAAATATAACAAATATCTCTGCAAGACCATAATACGATTTATTGCGAAATTAAAACATTCTTGAAATTATTACTTAGTCGACTTGAATATTCAATAATAATGGATTCAGGATGCTTTCAGTGCATTCGATAGTTAGAGACAGAGGATTATTCTACACTACACAACAATACAAGCCTATTTAAATTACCTTCAATATTCATAAATTTGCATCATTTGTTATAACAGGTCAATTGAAAATTGATTATAGCGACCCTCCAACTTTTCCATACCATTTTTGTAGTACGACTTGTCCTTTGCTTCAAAAGAGGCTTCAATTTTGGCGATCACCTCTTCATCCGATGAACATTTTTTCCCAGCGAGCATTCTTTTGAGATCTGAGAATAGGAAATATTTGCTGGGAGACAGATCTGGAGAATACGGTGGATGAGGTAGCAATTCGAAGCCCAATTCATGGATTTTTGCCATCGTTTTCACTGACTTGGTGACACAGTGAAATGTCTTGTTGAAGCAACACTTTCATTTCCTTTAAATCCGGTTATTTTTCGGTGATTTCGTCCTTCACACGATCCAGTAACGCTATGTAATAGTCACTGTCGATTATTCTTCCTTTCTTAAGGTAGTCAGTGAAAATTATTCCATGCGCATTCCAAAATACAGACCCCATAACCTTGCCAACCGACTGTTGCGTTTTCCAACGCTTTGGAGTGGATTCATCGCATGGAGTCCACTCGGATGACTGTCGATTGGACTTCGGATTCTAATTGATGGAGCCATGCTTCATCCATTGCCACATATCGACGCAAAAACTCGGATTTATTACGCTTGATCATCTTCAAACACTGCTCCGAATTATCAACTCGTCTTTGTTTTTGGTCAAAAGTGAGCTCGCGGGATACCCACTTTGCGCCGAGCTTTCTCACTTTTTATTTTTTTTAACTTATCACTAATTATTAAATTCTATTTTCCACTATTTCCGTGCCATTAATAATAGACAGACATAAGAATGTATTGAAATTAAATTAATTAAATGATAAAATATCAAAATGTTTGCATCGTATTCTCCTGTTAAAATATTCATTCGTGTTTTAGCAGGAAAATAACCTAACGCATTTTAACACATTTCGTATATACAAGGAAACGATTTCTTTTATTACATCGTAAATTACTTTGTCGACTTAATGTCTTCACATAACGTCGAAAAGATAGGGGTAGAGAAACGGAGATTGATGAAAATGTAGAAAAATAGCCTGGAAATACTAGATCAGTATCTTCTATAATCAATTTAAAGCACAAAATAAATATTATACCAGAATCTAAATAAGTTGATAATATGATGTAATAAAATTGGCCTATTTATGTTGACAGTATTTAAACAAATTCTGATTATGGCATTATAAAGGATTCTTAATTGAATAAATATAGCTACTTCTGATGGGTTAACAAACTATTAGATAGCATTCTGGCATAAACAGTGATAATTAGTGAACTGTTTGTTTGTATAGCCTTATTATATTAGAAAAAAAGCAGTATTCATTCATTATTCCAAAATAAACAGATTGCATTTTTTTTCATTGCAGTTTGTCTGGTAGCCATTCTCACTAGTTATCAACTGCCAAGTTTTCTGAAAGTTCTTTTAGAGTTTACCTGGATTTCGGCCCTTTTTTATTCCTTTTGTCATTGACATAAAAATAATCATCACATAAAAATAAAAACCAAAACGGGATTTGATGGAACAATATCACCATAAGTTTCTAAAGGTGTTATATTTTAGTCGTTACTGTGACTAGCATCTGCACACAGTGAATAAGTCAATAATGCTAAATGGGAAACTGTTTTAGGTAGAGAAGTCTTAGAAGTAATGAATTTAAGATTTACGCTATTTAATATTTGTTTACTCCACATTTTCACCAACATATATCCCTTATCAAAATACATGCAAGCACCAAATATTATATTATAATTTCAATTGTATATTCTAGCCTACTAAGATATGTCTAATATTTACATTTAAAATAGGTAATTACGACATGAGTCACAATTTTTTTGAGGCTATTTTCACTAAAAACCTTCAAATGTCAATATTTAGATTTAATAGTCTTCTTTTGCGACTAACTGTCATTACTAATAAGACATTTTTGAACAGTGTTCAATTAGTTGAAAAAGATAAATCAAATTAAAAATCTAGTCCAATAATAAACTAAAACAATGTTTCCTTTCTTTCTCCAGTAATCCAAAAACACTTCTAATATTTCCGTAATAAATGGGAATCAGGCCATGACGCCACAATTTATATTATGAGTAATTCATTAGATGGCACTCCTGCAACTCCCCATTGCACAACAATTTTCAATAAGACTGTCATCCATTTATTTTAGCCACTTACATTAAATAATGTCTTGAAGTAAATCGCGCTAAGTGAATAAGAAATGAATTTATAGTGGAGTATTTTAAACCGCTTTCGCCTAGATATTACGACATTACGACTTTTAAAGTTTAATTTAACTTTATGAACTAATAATACAGTACAGTTTTGTCAGTATAGTTACATTATTAGGTGTACGACTTTTAGACTGACTAGGGTTTTAACAGTTTTAATTTAAGCTTAAAAGTTTACAAATATTTATTCATTTATTCATCTATCCGAAATTACATTCTGTATGAATCCCAATCAAGAAAGGTGTTCTAAATCATAGATATCTATTAGTTATGTTTCTATTGGTGATGTCGAGACTCATATAAACTGTAATTATTGATACTCGTGATTTCCCTGTGGTCGAAATTCCACCATAATTTATTAAGTTAACCATGTTTCTTCCATAATAGAATAAAAATAATATTTTAAAGCTGATATGTAACGTAAAATTTGTTTTCATAGTATTTTAAATATAATAACACAGGTGTATTAGATATATTAATATTATATTATATTAGTTAGTTTCATTTTAACTGTTGCATATTTTCATTACTCTTTTTATATATTCATATATCCTTTATTTATATTTCCAACCTAAAATATATACTGTAAAAACAACAAATACACCAGGCCGATTAAAATAATAATTTTTACCTAAGTTTTTAAATAAAATTTCATTTTTCTTTGCTTATTTATGCTACTCTTAGATCTCGCCCTTGCAGATAGCTCATCTTTAATTAGCCTTCTATGGCATTCATTAGACTCACCAACAAATGAGCACTTATAATTGTTAGTATTCTTTAAAATTAATTTTAACACTTGATTCATACATGAACGTATTTATTAACCGTAATATTCGGTTAGTAACTTGTTAAAAAATGCATTTACTAATGAAACTTGAAATGAATCAGAAGTTAATACCACTAAATTTTTCTCTTAGTTGTTGTCTATTCACTAAATGTCAAATCAAATCAAAAGCTGATTTCGAAAGTATAAATATCTTGGTAAAAAGAGGGCAAAAGTTTCTTATTTTTGTCGGATTTTTCTCATATCTGCAGGTATGCAATTTTCGCATATATCGGATATTTCTTTCACAGTCGTATATAGCTCCCGATAAAGTGAACATGTTAACTTTCCTTTAAAAGAATGTTAAATCTAACCTTACATGATCATATGATTCTTATTCTATTGCAACAAAACAGGAATAACCGAGAGTAATACAAAATTTCAAATAACACTGCTTAAAATTAAATTATTTTGTTTAATAATGTTTTAATATCACATTAATTTTTCGTTTTAATATCTTTTCAAATATAATATCTAGATCTTAATTTTAAGAATTACTCGTCCATGGTTGAGTTACGTACAATATAAATGGCTGGAGACTAAATATTTGCTTATATATTATCACCGATGTGACGTCTATTACTCATTGCTCGATTTGAGCGTATTTCGTTTTATTGGGATTAATTTATTTGTAGCGCATATTAATACTTTGAAATAAGAATTCGATAAAAGAATGGTCAGTTTTATTGTTTCAGTACAATTTGTCGCTGGCTGGGTTGGCGAAGTGGTCAAGGCGACAGGACGATCCTCCTAATGTATCGTACCTTTCACAGTAGGAGACCTAGGGATCACCGGTCCGAATCCTGCTGTAGCATGGTCGTAAATTTGGTTTGTGATTGTTCATAATTGTTCATAATTGTTTTCGAAAGGCAAAAATGCAATATCCGATAAGGAAAATTATCCTAGTCACGCCAGTAATCAGGCGTAAAACCAGATATATTCTACTATTCCGTTGGGTAAGCTTAATGCCGAGGACTGTTGTTCGGACACCCAGCTTTTGTATTTGATGCCCCATATATTTGCGGTGGCATATAATACTAACAGTCTTTTCTTGTACCATTAATAAATAAATATTGGTTTGATTAATACATAAAAAATGTTCTTTATATCTTTTTTCATTGCAGATAATTATTATTTGAGTTATTATAAATAACATATTTCTATTCGTATTTATTTTGTGGTGTGACTTTATGGAGAAAGATTAGATTTTGAATTATATTAGATTTTGAAAGTATCGATATTCAATAATCTCTTTAAATTAATATATCGATATTTCTTATTAAGAATATCGATATTCCCAAAAATATCGAAACTTCGGAAAATTCAGTATCTTCAGCAAAAGCTTGCAGCTCAGTTATTTACAAATATTTTTACGCCATATTATATATTTTAAATGGAAAAATATATATAAGATTGGAAAGAAAATTAAATTTTCATGCCTTTCAGTAGGTACTCGAAAATAAAAATTATTTTTTTGGAAAATTGTGACGTATAATAATTATACTTTACGGGAAATTCAAATGCAGAACATGAAACACCTGCTTTACTATGCATTTACGAAAGATAGGAAAACTGACCAAACTCTTACTACGGAACATACTTGACATGAAAACACATTTATTAGACAAATAAGCACAGATTACAAGCAAGGCATACGCTGCCCATACAAAAGGTCCAAAAGGCTATCGACAACATTTATAAACAAACGATTTATAAATCAGTTTACATGAAATATGGCTCATAAATTAATTTTAAATTGCTTGTTTATATTTATCATTTCAATCGGCTCTGGTTATATATTAATAATCATTTTTAATGCGGTCTAAGCAGGTACATTATCTTGACAGAGTTCTTTTTCTGCAAAGCGGGGATTTTTCATTAACTATTTTATGCTATTGTTCAAAAATAGTACAATAATAATCCGAGCTTTGCTAATTTGGATGTAGTGTTTCAATCAAATCGAAATTCATTTTATATTCCAAAATCTGGCCCGCAAAACGGTACTGAAGATATTTGTTAAATCGCTAAAAATATTACTGAAAAGGTTACATTGCTATGTGTTTTGTTACGTTGGTAGGAAACGCTGTACCATCAAAATACTGTTCTTAGTAATTGTTGTTCCACCTTTACGGGAGAGCTTTGATACTGAACCACTTCTAACTCAATTTAATTATTCATAATTAATGACTAAAATCCACCAAGATATAAATTCACACAAAAAAAATACAGAGATTTATTTTTAAAATTAGGCCTAAGATTTATTATTGAAGGGAACTTTAATGTTAGATAGATTTACAGATTACAGCTAGAAGCTAGAAGAGTATGGCACAGAACCAGAAATGCTACAGACAAAATTCTAAGTAGTAGTATTAGTAATCATACAAATCAAAAGATTAAAGAATATAAACAGAGTTAGAATAGAATCATATAGAATCTACAATAGATATAAATCCTATATATTTTCTGATTTCTTCAATGAAGATTTTCACAGAAATTGACAACAATCTCACTTCTAAAAAAGCCCTTGGAATTGATGATATTTCAGCTCGGCTATTGAAAGATCTGCCACGAAAAGCAATAATCAGGTTAACATCTATATTCAATGGGTGTTTGAGACTGAACCATGTTCCGAATGTCTGACAAACCGTAAGAACAAGTTGGGTCTTAGAGGCCTATTTCGCTGCTATCTGCGATATCAAAGTCATTTGAGAAACTGCTGTTAAAACGTATTAAACCATTAATTGAAATACCAGATTTCCAGTTTGGATTTCGAAATCCTCACTCGAAAATTGATCAAATGCACAGAGTAGTAGCGGTTGTTGAAAAGGCATTCGAAGAAAATAAATACTGCCCTGCAATATTTCTGAATTTCTTTCAATATTTTGACCGGGTATAGCGTTTGGGACTAATATACAATATGAGCAAATTGCTACCGCGGAATTACTGTCTATTGTTCACTTAAACCTATTTTGGCTGAAAGCTGAAGGCGGAGTTCCACAGGGTAATATCTTGGGACCACCTCTATATCTGCTCTATACTGCTGATATCCCAACAACAAGAAAAACGGCACTTCGAACATTTGTTGACGAAACAGTTATTACAGCAAAACACGTAGCTCTATCTAGTGCCGTAGAAAAAGTACAAATAGCGGACAACAAGATCTACAAATGGACTAGACACCGAAAAATACAGCTTAATAGCTTCAAATCTCCGTGTAAATTTTGCATTCTGACGAAATGACAAAAACCTAATGACGGATGCCAGATTCTTCAAGCAGAATCAGCAATATACCTCGGAATATACCTCGATGGTCGGAACTAGAAACATCATGTTAGACCAAAAGCAGAGCAAATTAGACTCAAAATAAAGCAACGGTACTGGACAGTCAGAAGATACTCTCACTTTTACCTAAAATTAAATAGATTTATTTATCAGTTAATTATAAAGCCAATTTGGGCCTATGGGGTACAAATATGGGGTGGCACTAGTAGTGCAACGTCCAACCAAAGTAATCCAACCAAGACATCAAACCAACTAGTAATCCAATGAACCAATGTTTATCGCTACGTAACCAGAGAAGAGCTGCACAATGACTTCGAAATCAAATGGATACACGAAGATTTCGTGCTGTTTCACCGTGAAACATGAAATAAGGTTGCAAAATCACAACAATATGGAAGCAGTACAGCTACTGGACAACAGGCAATAAATTAGGAGATTGAAGCAAACCAAGCCACACGAACTTGTTTAGTGTATAAGTGTGTTCTTAACTTTAGCTTAAGTAGACTAGTATTATTTTATTTGGGAAATATATACTGATGTATTAATCCCATACTTGCCTTGCTAGTGTATTAATGCAAGTACAACAGATTAGTAGTTTGTTGAACCTTAATTTCCATATTAAGATTGTACTAAGCATATCAAATTAAAAGATGTTATTGATAAAAAAATTAATGATTATGAACGATGGTAGGCCGGATGGGTCCCGGCTTTGAATATTTGGCCACATATCTATATATCATAAATCTTTGGCGTTATTTTATTGATGCATTTATCAGCCTTCCAGTTTATTCAATGTACTCTCTCCCATATTATATGCTTGATTCTGTCAACGACTTCTGATGGTGATGTAGTCTTCGATTCCAGTCCACGCACAAACTTCGTTATTAAAATTAAACTGACACGTCAATCGTAATAAATCGCAATTACATTTTGATTATATTTTTATGAAAGATAGAGTACCAAAAGGACAACAAATATTTAGTTAGTTCGTATTCCTATACAATTTAGATATTATAACATTTATTGTCACATATACACTTAGCTCTTAGTCTTATGCTTGTCTGGATTATATCTGTATAAAACTAAAAACAAATATTTGTTTGTTTCAAAGGTTTGAGAAGAAGTGCCTACCTAAAAATACATTATCCTACAGGTGCTTATCCTACAACATTTTGAAAATTCTATTATGAACTGCTAATTCCAATATTGAACTTTCAAGCATATTTTAGATAAGTTAAATCAAAGGACTTGTGGATATACACATATTAAATTATTCAAGTTCAGTTATCGATCTATCGTCATGCAAGGTGCATCTTGGTTAAGCTTTTTGACATTTGGGTTGACAATCAACTAAAAAACAATGAATAAACCTTCCTCTTCGGAATCTTGATGTGGGAGCTCATAAAAGTCTCTATTCACTTTATCGTTGTTTACTTTCGTTTTTGATTTTTTTCAAAAATGATTTATAGGCTAAAGCAGAATCATTTGAAAAATAATTCACTCTACTTGAAACTTTACATCTTAGGAAATATAACTTCTGTTATCTTCTAAATTCTCTAAATTTTACAAGAATTGTTTCCTTAAAATTGTTACCTGTAAAAATTTCAAACTTTCAGTAAACAAATACAGACATAAATTTAAAAAATGTAAAATAAACGAATGTAATTCCCATCATAATAAATAAAAAGATGAATTGGCAGTAATGGTATATATTCGGTTCAACTGGTAAATATTTTGTATCATTCCAATCGAACCGAAACGATTTCCCGAATAAAACTGATATTTTTAACAAAAATATGCACATTTTATTGGCTTTGTATTTGTTTACCATTAGATATATATATATATATATATATATATATATACCATGGAAAGTGGACATAGAAAGTGCATATGCCCGAAAAAGGACATTAGGTTTTGAAAACGCGCTATTATGGTTTTAAAAAAATTTGTTTTTCGAAAGCAGGCTTCTATTTTTCCTATATTCTTAGTAAACCTCTGCAACTAACCATAAATAATTACTAGGAAATGTGAGGTATCTAAATTGCACAAGAAACCATTTTCGTTTATAAGGATATTCATATACAGCTTACGCATATAATACCAGTTCTTTACTGTTAAATGCTATTACAAAATATGATTATTAGACTTTGTTGACGATACTAAGACATAAGTAGGGTAAACATTCGAGCTTCTACGCTTAACCTAACAAACATCACAACATCAATTTTCAGGTTGCAAAAATGTCCACCTAGCGGGAAATGCGCCTACATTGCACTTATACTGAAGAACGGAAACCAATCAATATCCTCCAACTACTATCTAATCAAACAAACTGCGTTATTAAAATTAAATTGACACGTCAGTCGTAATAAAACGCAATTATATTTTAATTATATTTTTATGAAAGATAGAGTATCAAAAGGACAACGAATATTTAGTATTCCTATACAATTTAGATATTATAACATTTATTATCACATATACACTTAACTCTTAGTCTTATGAGTGTCTGGATTATATCTACATGAAACTAAAAACAAATATTTGTTTGTTTCAAAAGATTTGAGAAGAGCTACTTACCTAAAAATATATTATACTACAGGTGCTTATCCTACAACATTTTGAAAATTCTATTATGTACTGCTAATTCCAATATTGAACTTTCAAGCATATTTTAGATAAGTTAAATCAAAGGACTTATGAATATACACATATTAAATTATTCAAGTTCAGTTATCGATCTATCGTCATTCAAGGTGCATCTTGGTTAAGCTTTTTGACATTTGGGTTGACAGTCAACTAAAAAACAATGAATAAACCTTCCTCTTCGGAATCTTGATGTGGGAGCTCATAAAAGTCTCTATTCACTTTATCGTTGTTTACTTTCGTTTTTGATTTTTTTCAAAAATGATTTATAGGCTAAAGCAGAATCATTTGAAAAATAATTCACTCTACTTGAAACTTTACATATTAGAAAATATAACTTTTGTTATCTTCTAAATTCTCTAAATTTTACAAGAATTATTTCCCTTAAATTGTTACCTGTAAAAATTTCAAACTTTCAGTAAACAAATACAGACATAAATTTAAAAAATTTAAAATAAACGAATGTAATTCCCATCATAATAAATAAAAAGATGAATTGGCAGTAATGGTACATATTCGGTTCAACTGGTAAATATTTTGTATCATCCCAATCGAACCGAAACGATTTCCCGAATAAAACTGATATTTTTAACAAAAATATGCACATTTTATTGGCTTTGTATTTGTTTACCATTAGATATATAAATATACCATGGAAAGTGGACACAGAAAGTGCATATGCCCGAAAAAGAATATTAGGTTTTGAAAACGCGCTATTATGGTTTTGAAAAATTTTGTTTTTCGAAAGCAGGCTTCTATTTTTCCTATATTCTTAGTAAACCTCTGCAACTAACCATAAATAATTACTAGGAAATGTGAGGTATCTAAATTGCACAAGAAACCATTTTCGTTTATAAGGATATTCATATACAGCTTACGCACATAATACCAGTTCTTTACTGTTAAATGCTATTACAAAATATGATTATTTTATGAAAGATAGAGTATCAAAAGGACAACGAATATTTAGTATTCCTATACAATTTAGATATTATAACATTTATTATCACATATACACTTAGCTCTTAGTCTTATGAGTGTCTGGATTATATCTGCATGAAACTAAAAACAAATATTTGTTTGTTTCAAAAGATTCGAGGAGAGCTACTTACCTAAAAATATATTATACTACAGATGCTTATCCTACAACGTTTTGAAAATTCTATTATGTACTGCTAATTCCAATATTGAACTTTCAGGCATATTTTAGATAAGTTAAAGCAAAGGACTTATGGATACACACATATTAAATTATTTAAGTTCAGTTATTGATCTATCGTCGTGCAAAGTGCATCTCGGTTAAGCTCTTTGACATTTGGGTTGATAATCTAACTGAAAAACAATGAACAAACCTTCCTCTTCGGAATCTTGATGTGGGAGCTGATAAAAGTCTCTATTCACTTTATCGTTGTTTACTTTCGTTTTTGCATTTTTTCAAAAATGATTTATAGGCTAAAGCAGAATCATTTGGAAAATAATTCACTCTACTTGAAACTTTACATCATAGAAAATATAACTTTTGTTATCTTCTAAATTCTTTAAATTTTGCAAGAATTGTTTGCTTAAAATTGTTACGTGTAAAAATTTCAAACCAAGGCGTTGGCCAAAAAATAAATATATCATTTCTTATTTTTATACCTCTAGCCCTCTGGTGAACAACACACTCGTTTTCTGTATATTTATGTTTAGCGTCTGTCGATGTCGGTCATTCTCAAAGGCAATAGTATTTCCAGTGTCTCGATCCTCATTATCGACGACCTAACGAAACCTATATAACCTTATATGATCCTTTTTTCAAATTATATATTATAAATGTATTTTGCTCTCTCATTTGTATTCTTTAAGTTCATAAAACTTTCATTTAATATTTTTATAAATAAGCTTTATCAATTCTACATACATTTGAAAAAAGTATATTCAATACACTTATCTTTTTTTTACTTAGGTTTATGTATATTCGAGAATATTTGGGACAGCACATTGCGAGCCATATGGTAATATTTCGAAATACTGTCATCGTCAGTTCTATTCCCAATGTGTTTAGTTATATTAGTGACATTTCACAGGAATGTATTGTCAATTTTTTATTTTCAATGTTTGACGCCGATCCAAAAATCCTTTTGCAAATATATTTTATGGGTGACTAGGAGCATAAATTAACACACGCTGTCTATACAACAACTTCAAGTAGATGAAGGAGATAAATTGCGATAGCTTTTGGGGACGTTTTTGTAATATTTTAACCAATTATTCCAGTTGGTCTAATTAGTCCAATTACGTTGTTATTATTAAACTACACAAAGTACCATGTGCAGAGCATTTAAGATATAATGTGCTAGCTGTGAATTAAATTACAGTTGTTATGGTTGGCGACCCACTTAAACGTCAAGATATACTGATACAATGTAAACATCATATGGTGTACATGATCCAAGAAAATCATAGTTCTTATGATGATTGGCACTATCCATTAATATTTTGGAAAAGAGAGGATGGATATCACTTAAATTATAAACAAAGAAATAGAGTGACATTTACAACATATAAATTATATTTTTCTATTTTTAATATACGTTATTTCTTTGCATCTTGTTTACCTTTTTATTATTCAGGTGCAAAAATTAATAAGTTAGCGCAATGAACTTCTGCATTTGGTGATCCGCACCAATCAAGATAGTAAAATTCTGTTTCCATCAGCTATTTTATCAATACATTGTTGATATGTGTGCGAAAATTGTAAGTGAGCGATTACGATACATTAAGTTTAATCAAGCACAGTTTCGTTCTGAGGACGATATAAATATGTCTGATATTTTCATGAGTAATGTAGATGGTATCCAAATATATCCAAGACATCATGACTTTTGTGTAGATCAGATCTGTACATCACATTTACAGTACAATCCGTACTGGGATGAAATGAAAATTTTGTCCTTGTCAGGCCAAACATCAATGGATCGCCATGATAACAGTGCACGTCACCACATCACTCCGTATGAAAAGTGACTGTGTTAGCAGAAAAATGTTTGGGGGTCTGTTTGCTGAAATATAAAAATACATATTTAGCTGCCATTATTTCATTTTGAAAATTAAAAAAAAGATCGTTTCCGAACATTTTATTTTGCCATAGACTATATATAATCGGTTCAATAAATATTACTATTTTAGCCATATATTTCGCGGTTAAACAAATACAGACATAAATTTAAAAAATGTAAAATAAACGAATTTAATTCCCGTCATAATAAATAAAAAGATGAAATGGCAGTAATGGTACATTTTCGGTCCAACTGGTAAATATTTTTTATCATCCCAATCGAACCGAAACGATTTCCCGAATAAAACTGATATTTTTAACAAAAATATGCACATTTTATTGGCTTTGTATTTGTTTACCATTAGATATATAAATATACCATGGAAACTGGACATAGAAAGAGCATATGCCCGAAAAAGAACATTAGGTTTTGAAAACGCGCTATTATGGTTTTGAAAAATTTTATTTTTTGGAAGCAGGCCTCTATTTTTCTTATATTCTTAGTAAACCTCTGCAACTAACCATAAATAATTACTAGGAAATGTGAGGTATCTATATTGCACAAGAAACCATTTTCGTTTATAAGGATATTCATATTCAGCTTACGCACATAATACCAGTTCTTTACTGTTAAATGCTATTACAAAATATGATTATTAGACTTTGTTGACGATACTAAGACATAAGTAGGGTAAACATTAGAGCTTCTACGCTTAACCTAACAAATATCACAACATCTATTTTCAGGTTGCAAAAATGTCCACCTAGCGGGAAATGCGCCTACATTGCACTTATACTGAAGAACGGAAACCAATCAATATCCTCCAACTACTTTCTAATCAAACTTCTGAGTTTATTATCAAAAATCGTTGACAGAGAAATGATCTACGTTATCAATGTCAAAACATCATCCAAGAATAGCCGTTTGGATTTCGATCCAAACACTAAAGTATCCAAAGCTACAAAATATCGTAAAGGTTCCTTTGCTGATAACAATTGAATTTGAAAAAATTGACGGAGATACTCTACTGTATATATCAGGTAAACGACCACTTTCAATTACCCATTTTCTCCATCAACTAATGCTTCCAATTACACATCATTAACTTTTTTTGGTTTGTGGCGTTCCTTAACAATCATATATAAATAATCACTTGAAAATACATAATATAGTGCGGACACAATTTTATTGAGTGAAAATGTAATTTATGAAACAAGTCTTTAACTACATTGGTGTCTACCAGCCATCATAAGACACAATATACCGATTATAGGTACTTAATACCAAAACATTTCGAGACCTATTGCCTGATATTTTTATAAAATTGTAGTTGCTGCCCACTTCTATTATACATTTAGAAGTCATGCAACTGCTGTCTTCTATATGAACCCTTTCGTGAGTAATGCTTTCTATTCATTGTCTATGTTGGTTGACGTTTTCTGATTTACAATGTTCTCATATACTTTTATAAAATTAACCACTTCTAATTGAACAAAATAATATTCATGCTTTTTTTATCGATGCGTTATATTCACTATAAATATATATAGGAAGTTTTATGCTAATTTTTCATCTTAGGAATCAAGGGAAACAAGTGTAGCTCTCAGATTGGGGCATTATTAAAATTAAATAAAAATAAAGGAATAATAAAAGGATTTATATATAGTAAGTAAAAAGTTATGTTTTAATGCTTAAATATATTTGCCACTTGCTTCAGTTATTGTTATCTGAGTTTTTACTATTTTACCATAGGGAAAGAAAGAGAGAAAATATTATTTTCATAAACGGACCACCATCAACGTCTTTCTGAATATTGTAGTATTGCCTCCTTTTTAACCAACTAGAATTTATCTAGATTGGTCCTTCTGTTTAACATGAGCTCCGAATTACGGTCCTTAGCATTAAGCCAAACCGACTGGCGGTTGACCAACTTATCTTACCCAGTTACAGGCATGATTGGGATCATTTCACTTGTAGGATTTAACATATTTATCGAAGAACAATTACAAATGTTAAACAATCAAAAACATAAATATGCGACCATGTCCTTAGCAGGATTCGAACCCTCGACTATCGTAACAGAGAATGGGCCGTCCTATCGCCTTTAATACTGCGCCAACGAGCCGACTATTTAGTTTTTAATTCATACAATATTTAGTTGATATTATTTTAGTACAGACAAAAACCATTAATTTTTCTTTAAATAATAAGTATGTAAATATGTTTTTGAATTGTAAAAACGAAAATTTCTGCATTGTTTCCATAATATATTTTCAATATTATATTCTAAATATTTTCTAAGTAGAAATATTTTCTAGAAAAATCGAGACGTATTTCTCCATACACTTTTTTAGAATAAGACACAATTTACTTTACTGTCGAAAGTACTGTATCTACGACAAGACCAATACTGTAAAAATATAAAGTTTATTCCTCGCATATTTTAAAGACGTAGAAGAATTTTCCATGGGATAAGATGAAATTGATGCAGTCACATGTGTATCACTTTATATATCTCACTACGTAATATAGAATACTGGGCATAAAAGTGTTGTGGTAAGTTTGGTAGTATATTGACGCATTTTTAAAATAAAGATAAAAATTAATGATTATGAAATAATATATTTAAAAAAAACTTAATATAACAATTAATTTAAAATTTAGAAATTAAATTAGATATAAAAGTATACATACATACAGTATACATAAAAGTATATTTATATAAATTAAATTGGATAAAATAGATTATAAATTAGATTAATCTAATTTATATAGAGTATATGTAGTTTTTTTGCTATATATATGGAATCAAAAATTACTTTTTATATCAGTATTTATTATACTTGTGTTGTATTTGTGTCCCTTGTTATGTTCATGACGTGTGAACAAATTTGTCCGAATTTTCAGCTTTTCCTCAATACGATTTCTTCGGTCAGAGTTACGGTAGGTCTTTTCTACAGTATTTCCCTGATACCTTCGTCCAGAATTTGGGTAGGTAACGTTAGACTTTCCTCTTTCTATCCCTGCTTTCCAGACTCTCTTAACCTATTTTCCCTTCCATAATCTGCAAAATGTAATAATGTTTAATGTTAAATTTTTATAACAAAATCTAGTTTTGGGAGAGTGCGGACAGTAAAATAAAGTTGTAACTAGCACTAGGAATAGAAAGAAATAATTACTCCTTGATCTTTCAAAAACGGGTGAATTTTCTAAATTTGTTTTTTTTTACTTTTTTTATGATTTTTTTACATAGCGATACAGTATGTTGGATTGGCGCAGTTCCAATCATCGATCCATTTTCGCATTTTTTCGGCATTTCGATATCGTGTACTGGCACAACCATGCTTCATAGCTCTGAAGAAGTGGTAATAAATACCTAATGCCACAGAATGTCCCATTCGAACTATCACAGTATATAATATCGTATTGTCAAGCGTTGTTAGGAAATAGGACGACGCTGCGCGTATTTTCTTCAATATGTCGTTTAATTTGTTCATTTTAGACATTTGCAGTATTACTTCTATTCTGATTTAACTGCACGTAACACACAACACCTTGCGGATGTTCCGTTATTTATCATTGGCATCAAATAGATACCTTTAAATTATTTAATCCAAAAACGGCAATTGCGATGTGACAGCTACTACCATAATTTTCTAAAATTGTTTGGTGAGCTACAGCAACAATTTTCTCAAATTAAATGGTATAACTCACAATTGAGAAAATGCGGTTTTGAGCTTTCTATAATAAGAATCTGCATACACCAAATAACTTAATTATAATAAACAGAAAACTGTTATTTTAGGTAGAGAAATAACAAAACAATCGACTTTAATGATTGGATTAGATTGTCTAATAGTTAGTTAAATTAATAACTCGACAGAAGATAAATGAAAAGAATTCAACGGTGTACATTCACTTTAGATCGATTGGTGTATCTATAAATGTTAATACAATTTCGAAAAATATAGGGCAACAATCTATAATCCCGTCCAAAGTTGATCAGTTTTTTCTCGTTAATGTTTGCCATTGTGTTTATTTTATTGCTAATACTTGACTTCGATCTACTTGAAGTGAAACAGATATAAAGCTGCAGAATGCGGTTATTTCAAGATAAATTTTATCTAGTTTTGTTGCAGAATAACTAAAGAAATTTTAACAGAAAGTATGTTATATTAAAATAAATATTTATTATATTTTATACAATGGTGTATTTTCTACAATCATATATCATTAGAGAAAAACTATTTAAGTGAGGATTCTAGGGAATATGACAACCTGCTATCGACAGACGCTTTTAAATAGGCTCATATATTAAAACATTTGTTGATAGAATTAGTTTTTCTTCTGTAAGGAGGAGGTGTTGGAAGTTTTGCATCCAAATGGTTCAAAATGCTTCAACAATAACAATTCAGTTTATAATTTTCCTAGCTTAAATGCATCACGAAAAAATGCTTTTTCAAACCAAAAACAAATTCATGATTGAATCAATGAGTCCTGATAGTTATTGAGAGAAATTGTTATTTATCGAAAAATAAATAATAATGAGATTTATTAGATAAAACTCTGTTATATATATTAATTTACAGATGAAGTGTAGTAAGTACTAACTCTAGTAATACTTTTTTATTGCATGATGCTATGTTTTAACGCGTTTCAAAGATCAGTCCATAAAACATTCTAGATATAAAATTAGCATATTTTTCCATCATCATCATCATCAGAATGTATTACTTTTTAGAACGAAGATTCCAGGAGGTCGTTTTTGTGATATTTTGTTTTTTAATTCCAAATGGAAATAATGCAGCACAAATTCATCAAGATTGTGTGATATTTATGGTAATCTGCGCTTAAGTCAACATCAGTAGTACTATAGGTTTGCTTGTTTTCGATGAAGGAAAGGTGAACCTCTCGCTGGTCAGCCCAAATATTTTGAAATGTCTAAAAAAATCATAGAATATTTAACCGTTTAATTGGACTGGAGCAGTGAGAAGTTGAACAGACCGAGTTTTCATTTATAAGTTGCTGCTGAAATGAATTTATATATCGCCAGTTTTTAAACGAACGATTACGGACAATGAAAGTTGGCCATAAACACAATTTTGGTTCGATTGAATTAGTTCTAATTCAGAAGAAATGACAAGAATTAGAGTTGGGAACTATCAAGTCAAAACAGACGAAACAGTCGATAGTCGCAAAACATTCGATAGTCAAAAAACTAGCGACTGAAAATACTAATTACTACTTTAGTCAAATGCACGGTTCGGCATGTCAGACGAAGATGTACGAATCTTTTCCTCTATAAATTGTGAGAGAGAAAAGGACGAAGATAATTGGTTAGGGCAGTTAACTTTAAATGCGATTATATTTTCCAACGGTAATGTAAGCGCGACGGAGCTGTATAAATTCTTAAATTCCTTCATGAACTCACTTTAAAGAAGAAATGGAAAAACATAATTACTGAATACTATCGTAATAATAATACATAACATACCCCACAAATATTTCATTGAATTTTAATATGTTAAAATCTTAAATTTTTATTTTTTAATCTTATTACATTAACAATCTTGAAAAATGTCGTACCAAAATACTATAATATTAATATACAATATATTGTTATTTACAAGCAATCTATCAAAAAATCATAAAACTACATATATTACATATAAATCTATGTAAGCATAAATTGGGAATATTTTTGTCAAGGTCGCGGCTAGGAGAGAGCCAGAACGTTAAAAATTAGGCGAATGAAACTAGTAGAATCAAATATAGTAACTAAGTACGACTGAAACAGTCGATACTAAATAGTAATAAAATCAGTCAGACCGAAAATAGTGACTGAAAACGGTCGACTGAAACAGTCACTGGTAAAAAGTAGTAAAATCAGTCGCACCAAAAATAGCGACTGAAGCAGTCGATAGTAAAAAGTAGTCAATTACTAAATAGTCGATAGTTCCCAACACTAACAAAAATTGATCACTAGGAAAGATAATTCTCTCCAGCACGACAATGCACATTTTTAATGATTAGGTAAAAATTGATAAATATTAGCAGTTTTTAAGTTTTGATGCATACCCCGAATAGCCCTGTTGTTGGCCTTTTTGACTTCCGCTCGTTGCGATATCAACAAAAGTTGTTTTAATGGTATAAAGCTGTTGTAAAAAATGGTAAAAAGTATCTGTGATGCGCATAAATTTTGAATCAATGACACAATTTTTACTAGAAAATTGACAAAAGGAAATCGATCAGAACGGCACATATATCATTGACTAGTGAATCTTATATGAATAAATTTATTCTATATCATAAAAATACTTAGTTGACGAAACAGCCAACTTATTATTTATTATTATTACAGTTTAATGTTGACATTTATTATTTATAAAAATGATCTGAATGGAATCATATAAATGCTTTATCTTATTACATTAACAATCTTGAAAAATATCTTACCAAAATACTAAAACATTAATATACAATATATTGTTATTTACAAACAAACTATCAAAAAATCATAAAACTACATATATTACATATAAATCTATGTAAGCATAAATTGGGAACATTTTTGTCAAGGTCGCGGCTAGGACAGAGCCAGAACGTTAAAAATTAGGCGAATGAAACTAGTAGAATCAAATATAGTAACTATGTACGACTGAAACAGTCGATACTAAATAGTAATAAAATCAGTCAGACCGAAAATAGTGACTGAAAACAGTCCACTGAAACAGTCACTGGTAAAAAGTAGTAAAATCAGTCGCTCCAAAAATAGCGACTGAAGCAGTCGATAGTAAAACGTAGTCAATTACTAAACAGTCGATAGTCAATTTCAGTCGATAGTTCCCAACACTAACAAAAATTGATCACTAGGAAAGATAATTCTCTCCAGCACGATAATGCACATTTTTAATGATTAGGTAAAAATTGATAAATATTAGCAGTTTTTAAGTTTTGATGCATACCCCGAATAGCCCTGTTGTTGGCCTTTTTGACTTCCGCTCGTTGCGATATCAACAAAAGTTGTTTTAATGGTATAAAGCTGTTGTAAAAAATGGTAAAAAGTATCTGTGATGCGCATAAATCTTGAATTGACACAATTTTTACTGGAAAACTGACAAAAGGAAATCGATCAGAACGGCACATATATCATTGACTAGTGAATCTTATATGAATAAATTTATTCTATATCATAAAAATACTTAGTTGACGAAACAGCCAACTTATTATTTATTATTATTACAGTTTAATGTTGCCATTTATACTATATCAAGCAAATATAGCGACATAGTTTATAATACGTCAACAACTGCCATTAAAGCGATGTTTTCCCATATGTTTCTTGAAAAAACTTTCTGAAAAGTCATATTTATAGTGCTCTCGGCTGAAGCCTGTGTGTTATAATATACCGGAGATATTTTTCTTCTTCAGGCGCCCGAGCTATAAAGCAGATAAGAAAAAAGTACACAAATTTCGGTCGTCATGAACTTTTCTTTGATAACTGAAAAGTTTAATTTACAGATTGTCTACATTTGCTCACAAAGGAAAAATATCAAGGCTTAAAAAATTTTAGTTCAAAATTGGGTTATTAGATCTTGTATTCGATTTTTATATATTTTTCTTTTTCTTTAACTAAAATATCTACCTTAACAATAAGTACTATTTGAAATGAAACTTCTGTTCGGCCAGGTTAGGTGTTATTGGTCAAAAAATCTGTTACACACTGGACCAAATATCGCAGAATATCATTGACAGGCCTTGTCGTTTTAACTAGCATTTCACAAATCAAGCACCTCTCTATATATCTTATTTTAATTCATAACCGTGTCAATTTATTTTCTGGTTTGTCAAATTTTGTACTTTTACATCTTAATTAATTAGAATTCTTAGTGATTCAAATAATTTTCATGTTATTTCTCTATCCATCATTGAATGTTATGGTTGAATTCATCACTTTTAAAATGTTTCTATTTCAATACAATTTTACAATAATAACACCCTTGACATTACTTTGTTGATATTAAAATCGTGGAATAAAAATCCCGACAGAATAAATTAAGTTCAAAATATTTAACAAAGAATACATTACTGTATTTAAACTATAGCTTAATAACAGCTAATTTGCTTGTTATTTTAACATATTGTTAGAAGGAACAACAGAATACTGGTCTACTAAAATATAGTCTATTCAAAAATTATTCGTTATATATTGTCTCAATTTCTCTATAATAATAAAGCTAGTAAATTATTCATATATATTACAGTTTTAATTCCGAAAAACCCACTGTATTCTGATGAGTTTTGTAAAATAAATCAAAGCTAGTTGGAACGAGAAATTCTACGTGAAATTGCCGTTAGATTAAAAAATAATATTATATCATTTTCTCGTCGTATTGTCGTCGTATCGTAATTAATTGTAGTTAATGAATTTTCAGTGATATATATTATAAGTAATCTATCTAGTATCCATTATGCCGGCTTGGTGGCCCACTGGTAAGGAATGCAGGACTGTCTTCCTACTGTTGCGGTAATCGCGAGTTCGAATCCTGCTAGGGCATGGTCATAAAATCCATGTTTTTGATTGTTCTAGCAAGAGTGTAAAATTCGACAAGGACAATGATCCCAGTGACGCCAGTAACCAGACTGGGTAAGACCGGATGTCTTGAGGTATGATTTGTAAAGTTGGTCATTCGCCGGTTGGTAGGTTTAATGCCAAGGACCGTGGTTTGGAGCCCAAGTTAAGCTGTAGGTCTAGTCACTAAAAAATCCAAGAGGTTGACGTGACTAAAAACAATATAACATCCTTACATACAACACAATATTTATTTATACACAATGTCTTGAGCCAGTATTTAATTTAAAATAAAAGTGCTTTTTTAAGATATATTTAAGTTTAAATGTCTAGGATTTTTGAAAAAATCAACATAATCCACAATCCTAGTTATAATAAAATATATATGTAGTGCGACATTGCGCATGTTAAGCATGAAACACGATTTAATATTATACAATGAAAAATGTTGATACTAGCTAGTTCATTTAAGCATTCGTCAGCCAGCAATAACCAAATTTAAATCAGCCCCACGTTTATCATTTTTCGAAAGTAAAAAGCAAAATATGATAATATATATTTTCTGGAATCTGTTTTATGTGCTAATTTTATATCTACAATTTTCTTTGTACTATTCGCCTTTCAAACACGCTATAGAAATGTTTTACTGAATAGGTATTAAGGCGACAATAAATCTATATATTAAGGAAAATATACTTCTCAGTATTGTATGTTGTTTGACTGTATGATATGTTATATTTTAAATCCAATTTTCAACAAATTTTTTGAAGTATGAGTTACGTTCATTGTCCCAAGGTCTGTTTTCATTTTCATTAAACATTTGTTTAGGTAGTCTTAAAAGCTTTCGTTAAAAGCATTTTTCAAAATTTAAATTATTTTCGGAGATATAGCTTTTTTTCGTGATGTGGCATCTAAAAACCAAACATAAAATCTTCTTTTGATATAGTTGACATAATATCTCAAGTTCTGCCTAACCGACTTACTTGAAATTTAGAGCCCTCTCTACGCGTTCTTCTATCGTGTGGTAACAACATAAAGTAAAACTACAACTATATTTTTACTAGTTTTAAAATATTATGAAATAAATAGTAATAAAAATTTATTTGAAATTGAGTTTTTTGAAGCTGAAATATCTTCCCTATAAAATAGACTACACTAAATTAACAATTAGTATATTAACGAACTACTTACGGTACCAATTGTTGGTATAGAAATACTAGCAAGAGCATTAATTATAAGATAAAAGCAGCAAATTTTTGATAAGTTTAAGTTACTTCCTCAGAAGTGTAACAACTTCAGACCATCAAATATAAGCATACATAATCTTTGTTTACTTTTAGATAGTTCAAACAAGAAAATGTTATACATTCATTCATATATCTTATAAGATTAGTCGTTAAACACCTTACTATTTATCAATGCTTTAAAAATTTTACAAAATTTAGTATTAATAATTCATAATTTCTTGTATTTGTCCTATGTGTTCCATCTATGCAAATTATGTAGTTAGTTTAATTTTAGTTTCTGCATATCTTCAAAAACAATAAATATAGTAAGCTGATTAAGAGAATAATTTCTTTGACCAAATTTTTAAATAAAATTACATCGTTCTTTGCTGATTTATTCCACTCTCTGTTATCCCCATTGCAGATAGGTTATCTTTCGTTTATCTACTGCCTATCTACGACTATCCTCTATCTACCATAGTTTTTGACTGTTGATCAATAAAATTAAAATTTTCCTTTGTAGTGCTCGCTTTTCGGTTTTAGTGAATTCTATTCTAGCTTTACTACTTTTACTCTTCAGCGATATCTTTAATAATTGCCTTACTCTCTTTATAGACCCACATCTAAGGTCATTTTCATGGAAATTTCATTGATTCACTGAGCCTGCTTTATGACTGAATTTTTGTAGGCTTTACTGCCCTTCATTGTTACGAACAGACTTACTTGAAATTTGGAGCCCTCTCTACGCGTTCTTCTATCGTATGGTAACAACGTAAAGCAAAGCTATAACTATATTTTTACTAGTTTTAATATATTCTAAAATAAATAGTAACAAAAATGTACTTAAAATTGAGTTTTTAAAGCTGAAATATCTTCCCTATAAAATAGACTACATTAAATTAACAATTAATATATTAATAAACTACTTACGGTACCAATTGCTGATATAGAAATAATAGCAAGAGTAAAAAAAAAATGTTTTAGTTTGAATTAAAATATAGAGTATCAAATTAAACGAAACAGAGGTTTAAACACCTGCTAAATACGTCAAACTGTTATAACATGCTAGATTATAACTGCCACATAATATATGACTTTATGATTTATTAGGGTGGAAAATACTCAATACGTATTATTGAATATTAAATTAAGTATTGTGTAATCATGTTTTCCGCGTTGTGACTGCAAGTGAATTTAACTGGAACAGCCTGATATGTTGCAATATATCCAATGCGTTTTCGTTGCAAATGATCGCAATTGCACGCAATAGCCATTAGTTTTTGAACATCAGTAATTGAAAACTACATGGTGAAAATGATGCAAAATCGTTTGATGCTAATTGCTTTATTGTTTTCTTTCTCCGACGCATCTACAACAATACCAACGGCATAATTAACAATTTTTAAGACTTCAATACTTTGTTAATGCTTTATTAATATTTACTATATTGTTACATTTGTTCTAAAGTTTTATGAGGTAAATATTTTTATACTTTATGTACGGTAAGCCCTTATTAGCAATTATAAATTCAATATAAAATATATTATCCCACTTATTATTAAATAATACAAATTAAACAAAATCGTGAAACTATTTAGTTAAATAATAATAATTAATTATAATTAACTTTAAGAACACAAATATTATTTTTAGTTGTATTTTCTTTCCGTGTAATTCGCTTTTTTAGATTCCAGCTAAGTTATTCTACACCAAACATGTGTCGCATTGTAGATGCAAGTTTTGAAAAAATCAATTTTATAAATTAAATATAATTTTGTAGCTTTTGAAATATGCATGAGTAAATACTTCATCTAATTATTAGTAATAGTGATTGACCACAATTTATTAAGTTAATGTTTCTCTCCTAATAGAGCAAAAGGGAATGATTTAGAAACGATATGTTACTAAAACTTGTTTTCACAATATTTTCAATATAAGATCGTCTACGGCTTACATAGGTTACATGAAGGCTTTCGGTCCAATAGCTCATCAGTAGTTTATTCACATTTTTAGGCACTAAAATCGATACTAATATTATTGGATTTTTGAACTAACTTATGAAATACGAAGATATATCTTGGAAATTGTATAGAAACCATAGAAACCTACCAATCCCAAGTATGAGAGGTGTTATTCATGGAGTTGTGAGGTCATCTTTGAGTCTACACTGCAATAATTCTTTTATCGCATCAACTCAATTCCACAATATATGGTTTAAGTATAAAAAAATAATAACACCGGGCTAATTAAACTGATACCTTAAACTGTTCTTAAACCAGTAACTGATACACAGAACCAATTACACCAAATGTTGAAAATTGTTAAAGAGTTATCCAATGATATCGAAATGAACTTTCGATAGGTTAAGTAATGACCCATAGCATAATTAAAAGGCATTTAAAGACATATTCTAAGTATTTTATACATTAAATATAATTTTGTAACTTTTGAAATATGCTTGAGTAAATACGTCAACTAATTATTATTAATAGTGATTGACCACAATTTATTAAGTTAATGTTTCTCTCCTAATGGTGTAAAAGAGAATAATTTAGAAACGATATATTACTAAAACTATTTTTCACAACATTTTCAATATAAGATCAGAAATGTGTTTGATATATAACATTAATTAAAATCTCAAGAACTATTACTAAACTTTTTTAAATGGCACTTAATCAAATATATATACTTTCCATTGAGTTACAATAAGCAGTAAATTATTGATAAGTTTAAAATACTTCCTCAGAAGTGTAACAACTTCAGAGCATTAAATATAAGCATACATAATCTTTGTTTACTTTTATATAGTTCAAACAACAAAATGTCATATATTATCTTATAAGATTAGTCGTTAAACACCTTACTATTTATCAATGCTTTAAAAATTTTACAAAATTTAGTGTTAATAATTTATAATGTCTTATATTTGTCCTATGTGTTCCATCTATGCAAATTATGTAGTTACTTTAATTTTAGTTTCTGCATATTTTCAAAAACAATAAATACACTAAGCTGATTAAGAGAATAATTTCTTTGACTAAATTTTTAAAAAAATTACATCGTTCTTTGCTGATTTATTTCACTCTCCGTTATCCCCATTGCAGATAGGTCAGCTCTCGTTTATCTACTGCCTATCTATGACTATCCTCTATCTACCATAGTTTTTGACTGTTGATCAATAAAATTCTAATGTTCCTTTGTAGGGCTCACTTTTCGGCTTTAGTGAATTCTATTCTAGCTATACATAATTTTACTGTTCAGCGATATCTTTAATAATTGCTTTACTCTCTTTATAGACCCACATCTAAGGTAATTTTGATGGACATTTCATTAATTCGCAGAGCCTGCTTTATGACTGAATGTTTGTAGGCGTTACTGCCCTTCATTGTTTCTATCCACTCATCGTCAATTCAAGTGGGTTTTCTTGCTTTCCTTGTTGTTGTTTTCCTTGGGTTATGTTATGGGTACATTACTTATCCAATCTAAATTCATTCATTTCGTCATTCGATATCACTGGAAACATCTTTAAAAATTTTCGCCATTTGGTGTAATTGGTTCTGTGTATCAGTTACTAGTTTAAGATCAGTTTAAGGCATTAGTTTAATCAATTTAGTGTTATTATTTTTTGTACTAAAACCATATATTGTGGAATTGAGTTGATGCGATAAAATATTTATTGGGATTGTATGTGTTTCTACGCTTTCTGTACCATTTTGAAGGTTTATCTTTGTATTTCATACCGAGATAAGGTAGTTTAAAAATCCAACAATATTCGTATCGATTTTAGAGCTTAAAAATGTGAATAAATCACTGATGAGGTATTGGATCGAAAGCGTTCATGTAACTTATGTAAGCGGTAACGAAATGTCGTTATTTATGATCGGCTTGGTTACAAATGAGAGCATCAATAGTCAATTATTCCTTGCTCACATTTCACCTTCGATACATCTTTTCTATTGCGTCTTAATGATTTTATTCTCAGTGCAGTGCGTATGTATCTTTCCTGTAATACACGCTGTAATTAAAGGTAATATTTATAACGGTAAAGCCGTAGGCAGGCATGTCACGTTAATATGATATGCCATGCTTTGCAAGAGCAATGCGGGTATTTTTCACGGGTGGTTTTCCACATTGTGAACTGCTCATTTCTGAACAGTTACAAAAGGCTTTAAGAATATTTTTCACTTTGTCAATTGTGATCGATACTGTAGCTATTGATTCATAACCTTGGAATATTTTTTTCCTCCCATTAACATACTATTCTAATTGGCTATAGTTGCAAATTAAACCCTCCAGAGGTTTTGAGCTCCGTCTTTACTAGACATTAAATTATTAATATATATCAGTTTGGTATATAAATTTCTAAAAACTAGCTTTTTCACGTTTTGGAAGCGTTTTCTATTGTTGGAAATTTTGTAACTTTTCAGTCGTCTGTCATACAAAGACAGTGTTTGCTCCAGTCAGCCAAGGCAATCAAGAGCCGGAGGTATTCTAGGAATAGATTTTCTCGTATGCAACTGAGAATGTTGAACGACATCGGCTTTTGGTGTTTGGGCGAGTTTCGTTATCTTCAATTTTGGTGTTGATGGCTTTTTTAACTTGACCTTTTGGTTTAATCTTAACACTCACAGTTCTAATTATTTCAGCTGCACTATTAATTGTAAGCAATATTAGTATTCACATTTTCAATAAAATTTGGTAGGATAGCGACTGCAGACTTGGTTAGTGGGGGTTTACTTTAGTGGGCCAGGGCCGTCGTATTCAATATGAGGTTTCATCATTTCGCAGGTTGAGATGTTTATGAATTCTTAATCTATATGTATTTTAGATGGTTGCTGAGGTTCTGGTTCCGATTCTGTTCTGATAATGTCTACTTTTTCAGTATTATGGTCTTCTCGAATGACGCGTTCATTATTTATGCTATTTTCTATTCTGAGATTTCTGATTTCTATCTTATATTCTGAGATGAGGTAATTCATAAGGATTTTTTAGATTGGTTAGCCAAAAGTTCCGTATCTTATAAATCTGGGTATTTTTGACAGAACTCTGTATATAGTTTCTGTCTCTATCCTAATGTTTCTAATACAAGATTTGCTATTATTATGATACTTTTATATTATTATGTTTATTTTGAAAAATTCGGTATATTTCATTTCCAAAAATATGTATGCAAAAGTTTGTGCGCAATGTAAAACATTGGGTGGTACATTCATCGATTGGTACTCTATTTGTACTCACATACACCAATAATTTGAGAGATGACTTTTTGATATTTTTATTTTCTTTCGACTTTTTTGGGATTGGTTCTTTGATTGTTGAATTGGCATAATTAGTTGAAGGAAGTTTTTCTTCTTCTTTTAAATTATCATTAGATAATCTGCAAATTTCACAATGGCTAAAACTGGAAGATACAATAATTATTTAATCGCATTTGACACAGCATTTGTCGACATTAAATAATGAATTGTATTACAATATCATTTTATTATATGAGTTACTAGATAATTTACATAAGATATTTTATATAATTTTGGTTCTTATTGCTAAAATATAAGCAATAGATACTTCCGATTTTTGTATAGTATTTAAAAAGTTATTTACAGAAGTTTTATTTCAATTCAGTGTTCTGTCATATGTCTGTGAATAAAGGGTATTTTATTATTCTTTATTATTAGCATTTATTGTTCCTAAAGTTATTGAAAGCTAGTCATCAGGAATATTAAAATTTTACAAGAAGCAATTATTTTGATAACCATTTCCGTTTTACTTCATTATTCCTTAATTTCTTTCTTAGTTGAAAATCAATATTCTTCCGGTTCTAAACGGGTTCGGAATTTAGTTTTTGCCCGGAGATTTTCTTAATTTGAAATCAATATCAGACATTCGAGGCTTAGTGACATAAAATGAAAATAACAGTCTGTTCTCAGCACCCCCTATAATTTCGTATTCCATCAAATTAACAATTTACACATAGTTCAGTCAGGGCATTAGTTACACTGTTTATTGATTATATTGCTATAGATATTATATTATTATAATTAATTACAAATTATTTATTTTATATTATATCAAATATTTCTGTGTTTCGTATTGTTCATACAGCTTAATAAATTTTAAATTTTTCGTTTTAAATATTTTTGTTGAAGTTTAAGGAACAATTTCAAAGGTCTTATTATTAATCAATACGCATTGTAGTTTTAAGAAATTCACATATATTATAATTCTTATGTAAAATGTCAAACACATAACTTTCTGATATAGTATTAATTATATGATCTATTTTTATCTTACAGTTTTCCATAACCATTTTAGTGGAGTTTGTTTTAGGGTATAAAAGTATTTGTTTGTTTGTTTGTTTTAAAAGTTTTGACGTATAAAAGGGTTATATTATTACTAAACAATGAGATATATTTCTTCAGTAAAATAGATGTTTCTTGGAATAGCTACAGGAATTTTCAGTAAGGGCCTGTGTGATAAGATATCAAGTATTGTAAATAATTTCTGGCTTTGAGCGAGGAGATCACAATATCCAGTAGAACGGCATTTATATTCAATATAAATTCAGTTAATATTAGCTTTCCAGGTCTGCTATAATAGTGTTTTGCCTTCTGTAGCATTTTTCTCATCAAAAACAATTATTAATAAGTATTCGATTTTTTCCTTTGTTCATTTACTTTTTTATTTTAGTTTTCACACCCACATTTAGAAAGATTCACTGAAGTAAATAACTATTTAAAACCAAACGAACGTTTATTCACGATTCCATCATTTCATAATTTCTTCTTCAATATGTCTGATCGGGGTCATCCGAACCGAAGGTGTTATTAAGCTATCCTGACTCATCAATTTTAGTTATCTTAACAGTATTGTTATTATCATCTTGCCATGAGTGACCGTTGGGTATAATGGTCCCATTCTGAAATATCCCTGTATCATTTAAGTAGATAAGTTGAAATAATAAGTTTTTTGGTTTTATTTTATGCTTTTAAAATTTGCATTTTTTTAAAAGCAATGCCTGGAAGTTCTATTAGACATCTTTGATACTTTTCAGACTAACAGTTTTCTCTAAAATAATTATCTTAAATTATGTTTATATTAAAAAAACTACTCACTTGTTATACGTTTCATATATTAGACCTCTGATAGCGGTAACATCAAGCTGATCTTTCGTCACCCGCTTCTTGTGAGGACGGTTTCTTTTCAGTGAATCCAAGATTATATTTTTAATTTTTAGAGATATTTCAGTGATCGTGTCCATACTAATATTCAGTGCAGCTGCAACAGGCCAAAAATATTTTCAATAGAAACGGCAGCAAATTATTAAATGGTAAAACTTACCTCTCTGACGAATTTTATGGCAAGATAGGACCTCCATTATCTCGTCCCAGTTCGTAATAACAGATTAAAGAGACAATCTGTTCTGTCTGGCATCGGCATTTTTAGTTAGAGTTATAATAAGCAGTGGTTTGAAATTTATCAAAACAAACAAATCATTAATACAACGTTTGCTAGTTTATAACCTCTTACCACACTTGTTTTGAAGAGTGAGGACGGTTTCTTTTAAGTGAATCCAAGATTATATTTTTAATTTTTAGAGATATTTCAGTGATCGTGTCCATACTAATATTCAGTGCAGCTGCAACAGGCTAAAAATATTTTCAATAAAAACCGCAGCAAATTAATATTTAATGGTAAAACTTACCTCTTTGACGAATTTTATGGCAAGATGGGACCTCCATTATCTAAGCCCACTTCGTAGTAACAGATTAGAGAGACAATATGTTCTGTGTAGCATCGGCATTTTTAATTAGAGTTATAATAAGCAGTATTTTGAAATTTGTCGAAACAAGCAAATCGTTAAGAAAACGTTTGCTAGTTTATAACCTCTTACCACACTTGTTTTGAAGAATTTTTCATATGTTTTACAACAGGACTATTTCGACTGGCTATTTCGTTTACTTATTCGAACGTATCCACTGTATTGTATCTCTTTTTAACTAGAATGAAATGAGTAGGAAAATTTTGTCCAATTCTTAAACAAACTCACAAATTGCGGTGGGCAGTACTTTAAATATATTGATGACCTATGGCCACAGGAACTTTGAATGGACTCTAAATTAATAGTTGCAATGAAATAAAATAATCATATGCGTCGCATAATGGTTAACCCCATTCAGAAACCACACACATCTGAAATAAGGGTGTTGTGTGTTTGTCAGAGTGGAGACTTGTTGAGTATCTATTATATTATGAGCGCATAAAGACACTTAAAATCAAGATTCAGATTATTTATGTCAAAGTTGTTATCTATCTCATTTTAGGTATTGTAACTTTAGACCGTAGTAATATAATTATTGCCTTCAATGATATCCTGATGTTGAAGGTATTTATTATGATCAACGTTTTCAAATAATATCTTTAGCTTAACATTAACAGATACAAATAAGAACATATACTAAATAATAAATAATTTACAATGGAACATGCAAGGGGGAACAAAAATGTAAAAGATCAAAGAAAGTGTCGTTCAAGTTCATCTGTTTCTTCAAGAAACCACAAACCGCATTGGTAAAACAAGCAAAGCAAAACTCCAAATCTGAAAGAGGTCCACTAAAAGTACATATATAGAAGAAATTGTAATCACGGAGGACGACCACTACACGAAGAGAAGAATGTCAGTGGTTCAATACGATCCGGTCCGCTTTAGTTAAACATTGTTAAGATACCGGTAAAAATAATCACTTCGAAAACAAGACACTTTGAGTCAGTCTTTTTAGATTTATAATTTCAAGAAACAAAAGGAATATAACATCAAATTCCCGTTCATAAATGATTATTAGACCTTCAAAAAATAAGTTCAGAGCTCAGAGATAACAGGTACTTGCTTAAATATATGACGTACCCCGAAGATATCTATCGGTGTGTGGATTTCCTGTAAACCTAAATCATAGTTGGCCATTGTTATTTTATTGTGCTAAATCAACTAAGAAAATAATTTCCGAATGGCCGTTAGCTTCCATAGCGAAATAGATGTTTAAAATTCAGAATTGACTTAGTACTAGAAATATTTAGAAGAAAATAGGGTTCTATGAGCATTTTTCTAAAGTCTTATTGGTGTGAAATTTGGTCAAAAAGGAGGTGAATTAGCAAGAATATATCAGAGATTCGTTCGGATGGACTACAAATTGCTTATAAAATCAGCAAAATTTTAGTTAGGCAGTTAGACAATTGGACAAAGAAGGATGGAATTTTTATGGATAAAGTCCATATTGTTAGGGTGGTCTGGAGTAGTTAGGATTTCTATATTTGTTGCCCAAAGCCAGATTTTTTATCAGAATAGTAGTGGCCTTCCCTATCCTAAGATAATCTCAACAAATATAAAGGCTGTCAAACCAACATATATCGGCTAGTTTCAGTTAGTAAAAGTTGCCCCCTAAAGACAATATATCCAGATATTAGAAATCTTTATTTATCTACTTTTTGAAAATTTAAAACTATCTCAAAAACTTAATATAACAGAATACTAATGTTTTAATATAAATGAATATATTTGATATCAGGGAACATTTGCTCAATGAAAAGAGTTTCTTTGGAAGATAAATCGGCTGTCGACTCGGTGTGTTGTTGGCGCAGGTTTGACAAATGAATAACGAGGAATAGTTAACAAATGTACGTCGATATTATACGTAGGTCTAAACGTCGATGTTCAACATTTTCGCTGTCCCTCGGATTTGAACGTTCCAATTTGTAGCTATAAAGCATATCAGTAAACGCATTTTGGACAATGTAGACAAAACTCTAATTCTGGGGAATCATTGCATGCGCACAAGGATTTAAATCTACTACGTTGCCAGTAAATTATATTGTAAATTATATGTACATCTGAAGAATATAATATAAAGGGATTAAATTATCTTGAATTTAAAATTAGCCTAATATTTCTGTTCAGAGTTAACATTTTTGGTACATTTTTCTATATTATAGAAAATATAATATGAAGAACCTTTTATAAATATCCTCCAATGTAAAATAATTTAAAAACAAATAGAATATAAGACAATATGTAGTTGTCAATATATGAACATTTAAGTAACAAGACGTGTAAATACACGTAGACCAGGGGATGACAAAATAAATAACTATAAATAAATAAATAAATAACTACGTAGAAGATAATGAATAAAGAATAATAAATATAAAATAATAATTGGAAAGTATGCTCTGCGTACAAACTTACCATTTGATTAAACCCAGCTTGGACGACAAAAAACACAATAAAATAAACTGAGTACGAAGAACGTAGTGACTCTGAGCGTCGTGTCTTTAGGGATGAACTCTTATGAAGTTCTAACATCCCTGGGAGGTGTTAAAAGATCACATCTGGCAAATAAAGCCTCCGCAGAAACGTCAACAATGTTGCCATTCATGGTAATATTGGAAAAAAACATATACATCCCAAAATATCATAGTGATTCTAATTACCATAAGGAGTCGGAACGATTTGTGAAGTCCTTGAATGGTTTTCGAAAAAAAAATATTGAGAAACTATAAACAAACCAAACTCGCTTTTAGATCCATTATCTGTTTAAGAACAATATAAGCACATCGAAAAGTGATAAGGGGCTTTCGTTAAATTTCATAAGCCATTACATTTGTTCCAGTCTGTATCAATTTACCATTAAAGAGAGATACAGAGTAAACACGATAGTTGTTAAACCCAATATCATCAAGAACCGCTCAACATTATCAACTAGTATATTTTACAAATTTTTATTTTACTATATCAGATGTAGTAAGCAGTATTATTTTCGCTGAAAACTTTCCAATTAGATACACAATAACTATTGTGGAAATCGAAACTGGTTTGCTTATATTGAAAAGTTTCCGTAAACTAATTTCCTTCCGTTGTCGCTCCGTATGCAAATATTAAACATCGGCGTTTTATAGCTGCCGCTTATTTGTTACGGTTGTCGTTGGAAATGAAGTTTTTTCTGTGTTATTTTATGCTAATTGGCAGCCAGCTTGTTAAAGAAGTTTTGTCAAAAAAAACATTAAAGAAAGGAAATTTTTGTTAATATTTTGTCGTTGAGACATATTATACTGTTATACATATGCAAAGTAGTATATAAGTTTCAATATCTATAGGGATGGAAAGAAGTTATGGAATGTGAATGGTTTAAAATAACAAATTATATTGTATGATATAGAAAGAAGAGCCGAATTATTCAATGGTGATTAGAAACGAGACTGCGCGGTCAATCCTATTCTATTACAAACGTAATCCTTTTTCCAAAATTGCATTCTTCATATATTTCAGTATAACGCACCGTTTTCTTAAACAACTAGGACATTTTCAGTCGCTTAATAAAATAATTCCTAAAGAATCAAGCAAAAGGATGAATGTGGTCGTTGTCGCGTCCCGGAAAGCTTATAGTTTTAGCAAAATTTTTGTAAGTGTCGTTATTTTGCCTTTAATTTTTTAAATATTAATTAGATTCCAGAGTTTTGTTTACTTAAAATTCTAATATTATATGGCTGAGAAATTGAACTCTTTTGATTCATTTTTAATATCCGAAAATCTTGAACTGCTTTTGTACAATTTTCATTTAATTCACAGCAACTTCCTTTGGTCCATATTTGGTGAAATTATATCTTGAACTGCGATGCTTGTGCCAGAAATCCAAGGATTAATGGTGTCTTATAAAGCATGGATATTTCCTAATTGCTAGAGTTTATGGCTAGTAGTCTTTGAATAAATTCAATCCACTTTTTACCAGCCTAGAATATCAACTGCGATACTTTTGTCTGAGCTCTATTTAATCATTATTACAATTGATTCGACTAACTGCAGTACTGCACTCAGTGCATAGTCCAGTCTAACATAAACGCTTTTTCTTGAATGTCTAGGGCTATTCAGTCACAGCATCATATCAAACATACCTTTATTCTAGTTAAAGTATTTTATTTCAGGTAAAATAAAATGGCGACTTGTTAGATCCGCCCTAAAACAAACAATACTGCCGAATCACCACTTGAAATAGCTGTTAAACGTCTAAACCGTAGCACCTAACAATGAAACTTTAAACACTTTTTCATCGAAAGTACTTTTTTGAAACGGGTGATATGATATCTCAACTTTTACCGATTTACTTGAAATTTGGTGCGAGTCCTTTCTATACATTCCTCTCTCGTATCAATATAAAACTATAACACAATTTGAATTTTTAATATTTTTAAAGTATTTGAAGACGTCGAAGAAATGGTAAACAAGATTGTCAAAATAAAAGCTGCTTCATTTTTTTCCGTAAATGTTAAGGGTCGTTAGTTAATTCCGGAAATTTAGGCAGTTGGGCCAGCTGAGTTGGAACTTTCAGAAAGAGAACAATTTGACAGAGATTAAAGATATATAGTCCCCATATAGCAAACCACCCCAGAGACTACTTGTGCAATATTATCGACTGCTGCCTGTCATATTTAAACCTCCTGTTACAGCGAAACACAACATGAATGGCACATATTCAACAAATATTAAACCCTTCTGCAGTTGCTGTGTCTGTTTCTAACCTTGTTTTCACCTTATTTTTCTATATATCGCCTTTTATGTATTTACATATTCTATATAGTTCTTAAACCTACAACATTAACATTAGTAAACCTTTACATTTTGTAATTAATCTTGTTTATAATAACTCTATGTCTGTAATGTTATACAATTTTATTGTACACCTACCCAACTCGTTTAGTTTTTATTCATTCATGAGCAGGATGTTGTGGCCATTATTCATTAAATATTCAAAGATGACGTGCATATACCATTCTCTCAAGTACTTCTATGTATACTATTCGGTACTCACAGGACATGTATGGCCTTGTTAGGATGAGATGCCTGTTTGGTTTCCTTACTGTAGCATTGGACATTATTGTTCATTCATACAATTTTTTTTGTAGATTTTAATGGATAGTACATCTTAAAGAATTAAGGTATACAGTAAAGAATTATGGTCAGGTATAAAAAGGCTCGGTAAATTAGGGACCAATAAGGTATCTGTTCATACGTGTAGGTTTTCTATAAATATGGTGTCCATACTTTCCCTATTTAAATATGTATGTGTCCTAAATAAATAGGTAGTATTTTCATCGAATTAGAACATGTTTCAATCTTAGGCAATCGGGATGAATTGGATATTTTTGAATGTTAGGCGAGTCAGGAACTGGCCAAAATGTTCCATCAAATTGGTGGTCATCGTGCAATATATTGGGGAATCCAAACAGGGGCTATATGTTAACATAGGTCATATAATTTATCTTTGAATTGAATATTAGTTATGATAGTAGTGAAGATCAGCTAGTAAAAATTGATTGTTCCATTAGGTTATTTGTTATTTTTTTGACTTATTAATGATTATTTATTAGTCGATTATAAATTAAATATACGCAATCGAATAAATTAAATATACATATTGTTTCCACTGAGTAATCCTACCAACAGCACTAGCACGGTTGCGGAGGTCCGTAAGATAATAATAAGATATATTATATTGTTCAATAAGTTCTATCCATAGAAAAATAATTCTTTTTAATAAAATACAAGTATATTTTACTATTCTCTTACTAGTGAATCACTATCCCTAACTCCACTAAAGACCATCCCAGAAGGTATCCGGCCTTACCCAGCTTGGTTATTGGCGTGACTGGATTGGTTAACCTTTTTCAAATTTTATACTAATGTTTAAAAAAATATACAATTTCAATCACAAACATAACCTGTATTCATGTCCTGCTGAATTCAAACCCACGACTATCGCAGCAATAAAAGAACCCTCGGCATTCAATATAATCGTTCTGAGCTTTGATTCATTTGATATTTCAATTTGCGGATTCACCATTTTAATGTAAAACGTTTTTAATGTATTCAAATGTTTGGAATTATCTAGCCTAAAGCTCAATCTGATCAGTACATGTTGAAACAATATGTACCTTAGCTACAGATTAATTTTTCACTAAGATAATAGGTTGAAATTAATAAATATACTCCTATAAATAACATGATGACAAACATCAAGAAAATCCGAGCGATAAATAGCGATCTATTTACGATAAAGCGTTGCTGGTCGGTATATTCATTTAGTATTAAATCTAAACCTCATCAGTCAATTGAAAAGCAATCACTGTTAAAATAGGATTGCTATCAATTATATAGCTCGGTTCTTTAAGCGCAACTCACAAATTATATAATTATTGAACTTGATTGGATAATGTAATGTCGCTACAAGTTTACAAATCACATTGATATCGGATTAAAGTCGCCAATCACGTTAACACTATTATTCTGAGGGTTGGCTATCTTCTATATGTTGGAATCATGAAAAACTAATCCCGTAACTAATATGTTTGTCTTAGATTGGAATGTTTAAATATATAGATATTATTTTTTCTTTGTTCAGTATACAAAAATAATATTTTTCAAAAATATGGCAATAAACTGCATTAAAGTTGAATATAGCCTCAATTTAATCTTGTATCCGTGAGTAGTTATATGAATTTGCTACAAAAATTAAAACCGAATTCTCAAATCAACAAGAAAAGAGATCGGAATTACTTCAATCAGTTACTGTATAAAATAAAACAAAACAAAAATTAAACCTAATTGTTAAACAGGACATTTGTTTGGAAAATTTATTGTTGCAAAACGTAAACTTAAATGATCTCCATACGAAATCTACTTATCAACAAATATAGCAGTTGATAGAGATGACTACATATATAATGGATCGAGGAATAAGTTAATTTGGGCTTTATTAATATTAATTAATATTAAGTGGAAGTCTTTTGATAAACAATATCTATTCATGAAAATACTAAGTCTCAATATCTTGTTGCACGCAACATTTTAATTAGTCTAGGGGACTAATTTATTAGAACTTTTATATGTTTCTAACATACCTTGTGCAATTGCAAAATAATTATGACCTGAGGCAATATACAAATATGATATTGTAGCGAAACCGAGTTAAATCTAAGAATCCGAAACGCACGTATTCTATCCAAGTGAGAAAGTCATAGTTAGAGGTATTCTTCCCTCTGAACGAATAGGGCTGATTTTGATAAATAAACTGATAAATAGACTGTTTTCAGACATTTGAATACGATGGGGAAAATCTAGAGAGGGAAAATGGCTACCACATTAATTAACTTAAGGCATTTCGAGTAGTCCCAACATCGCCCCTTCATTGCTATCTAGGCGAGAAAGGAAGATTTTTCTCTGACGTATTTTGACTCCCGATCAAAAATGGATCTATTGTAACAATGAAAGCGCAAGAATTTGTAATTTAGTTCAGGACAGCCAAGCAAAGCGGAATATTCATGACCATAAAAGCTTGCTATATATATGGACGGATCAATAAGGTGTAGATATTACGAATAGCTAAAACTGTCAATTAAACAAATTAAAGAATACATTGTTGAAAAAAATACCAGAAGTAGCGAGTAGGCGAGTAGGCGTGTTGACTAGGCACAATGTCATCATATTACATGACAATACTTGTTCACAAGTTGCGAGAGTTGTGAAGTAACACTATGTTGCAGCTGGAGTTCTGCCACAGTCAGTGTACTTATTCAGTATAGCATCTGATTACCCGCTTGTATATATCACCGCAGCATGAATAGGTACACACACGGTTTCGAAATATTGGTAAAGTACGAAAACCAATCGGTAATTGAATTGCTGTTAGATCAAGGAAGTTGTAGAAAATGATTTTATCAATACATAATATGTGATTTTTTTTTAATAAATACGTATTTAAAGTAAAAAAAAACAGTACATACAAACACTTAACATAATTGTCACTGTTAATGTGAAATAATGATGAAATAATATGTCGATCTTCTTTTGGTATCCATTCTTATGTAAATATTTCAGAAAGGTTTTATCGTCGATGAGATGGTATAAAGTTAAATAGCAAATCCTGAAGAGAAATTTACAGTTCTTCACTTAAGCAATCGTTTACAGGAACAACAGATAATTTTTGATGAGCTTCCTTTACATATTTTAGTTTTCGGAGGTACAAAAGCAAAATATGACGAAAATGAAGTATTATCTATTAAATGCTCTATTTATAAGTATTAAAGAGTTTTTAAACTTCATTCATTACTACATCAAAACCATCTATTATAAAAACCGAAATTCCATTTTCCCCAATATGTTATTTCTATTTTGCCACTAGTTGTTATGTTTATTGCATTGCCAATTTAAAGGAGCATTTAAGTCGTAAGAATAAACACTCATTAGATGTCTCATCATTATCATTAGATCATTTAGTTCATACCTTATAATTGAGAGAATAAATTAGAGACGTTAAATAGTGTTATTATTAAAAGTAGATATTATATATTCGAACGCCGAATGAATGAGTCACTTACTTCTACATTGTGCGATTACGATTATCTATACACATGAAAATGTTTAAATGATGTTAAACTGTTTAATATTTGCTCGCTGTTCCTTTCTAGAATATGGCTGTCTCCTCTCGGAAACATATTTCGGCAGCCCCAGCCCTGTTCAACCTTAGCATGGCTGATTGTCCACTTCCCAAACAATCTCTAGGAATGTTCGTCGAGTCAGTCGGTCGGAATGTGTGGCCGTCGATGCGATTGTTTGTTGGAACACTCACTACGATTTTGTGGAAGGAATTTGCATGAGAACTGAAAACATTGGCTGAATAAAAACTTGTTTAATTCGTTATTGAATGATACATGTGGTCGACGGGAGAATGGACAGGATATTAGGTTAAGTTGAAGGAAGTACGGTAGCTCTGTGGAAGTGATACTGTTACAAGGGGGTAGAGAAAAGAATAGAGAGCGAGGCGTCGTCCACCACGGTCTTTTATAGCCGGAAACCGCATGGTATCAATCCACTAGCGTTGCAAACCATTGACTTTATTGTATGTGAATGCATGGTGGCCTAAAGGGTTGTAGAGGTTGCTACATCACTACCCTCCTAGTGGAACTGCCGTGGAACGTACCTCTATGTTGTGCAGGTTCCGGAGTGCACCCGTAATCACGCAATAAATCGCTTAAGGACTGATTATGAGATGGGGATCCCAACCTGAGCGAGAAGTTTTACGGGATCAGCTGCCATCGAACTTGTAGCGAGACGTCGTTCGTCTTGGGGAGTTCCGATTTGTTTGAGGGTATATATAAGTGTGGTGCCTTACGTGTCCCGTTTTGTGATAAGGGTGTTCATATGTTGATGTTATGCATGATGGACTTCTGTGGTTTCGTCAATCACGTTAGTCTCGTGGGATGATGTCGGCCATGTGATGTTGACGTGTTCCGTTCCTTATGCTATCCTTCAACGTATCGAGCATCTGTCGAGCGCCTGTCCAGTGGCTCATGTTGAGCTGGTTTACCTGCCTGGCATTTCAATCACGTAGGGGTTAGCAATTGTAGGTTTGTCCGTCTGGTCGGTCGGTCGAAATGTGTGGCTGTCGATGTTATTGTTTGTCCGAATACTCACTACGATTTTGTGGAAGGAATTTGCACAAGAGCTGAAAACAAAAATATAATGGCTGAATAAATACTTGTTTAATTCGTTATTGAGTGATACATGTGGTCGACGGGAGAATGGACAGGATAATAGGTTAAGTTGAAGGAAGTATGGTAGCGCTGTGGAAATAGTACTGTTACAAGGGGGTAGAGAAAAGAGAGATACGGTAGAGAAAGAGAGAACGATACGTCGTTGTGGTTGTCTTTTATAGCCGGAACTGCTAAAGGGTTGTCGCGGTCACTTCAAATCAAACACAGCATTTTATATATTATACATATGACATTGACATGACATAACATATGACAGCATTATGCATATGATACAGCTTTCTTCACCGCCGATTGCAATCCCGACGCCATCCACGACATACTCCAGGTCCAATTCAATTTAGCGATTGCGTTTTATAAATTCGGCTGGCTGCAGATTAACCCGAGTAAAACTCAAGCTATTTTGTTCCACCTCAAGAAGCAGTTCCGCGCATACCGCCTCCAAATCGAAAATGTCCCTATCCCCTGATTCCAGAAGGTATCATCCCTCAGTCTTCAATTCGGTCAACCCAAATTCAACACGCTATTTTCAAAGGCTTACACCGTATACTGATTACTATTTCCACTCCTCGGACTTCTCTACTCCACAAAATCAAACTCCAAAATCCCAGAAAGCGACTCTGTATAAAATACTATTCCGTCCTCCTTTACAGAGCACAAGTGTGGTATAGGTACACAACTTGCATTGCTCTAAGTCTTCCAATCTAAAATAGTCCACGCGTTACTCTATGCTCCATGGTTTATGAGGAGCGCGAATACACACCTTGCTAAAGAGCATGCGAAGTCTAGTCCCCTTAGAACAGGAAAACCTTTCTATCCTGAACCCGAAGCGAGAGCAGCAAAATACCATTAGGTTCTAGCTGGTTACCTTGGAAAAAATAGGGTGCATTCCATACATTATTTATTGTGTTTAAAATATAAACACGCATTTTATTACATTTTAATGGTAGCCCTGCACTATATCTTGAGGATGTTGATAAAATACTTTCAAGAAAATATAGTTTTGTTTTGTTGTTAAAACAAATTATATGCAGACATAAGTTATTTAATATAAGTTTTTTAAATATAGGTTATTTTTCTGTGTACTTAATTGTGTACATTATTGATATTTTGAAATAAATTGTTAAAAATGAATGCCAGTAAAAATCAAACATTGGATATATTAACTTTTTCATTTCATATAATCGATATTTCCAGTTCAATTATTGTATGAAATTGTCAGTATATTTTATCAGGATATGATAACCGTGTTATATCACAGTTGAATTGGAATTGGTTCAAACGGAAATGGAACAATCAAACAAAGCATGGATATTTCCTAATTGCTGTAGTTTATGGCTAGTAGTCTTTGAATAAATTCAGTCCACTTGTTACCACCTTAGAATATCAACTGCGATACTTTTGCCTGAGCTCCACTTAATCATTATTACAATTGATTCGACTAACTGCAGTATTGCACTCAGTGCATAGTCCAGTCTTACATAAACGCTTTTTCTTGAATATCTAGGGCTACTTAGTCACACCAGATAACAAACATATCTTTACTTTAGTTAAAATATTTTATTTCAGGTAAAATAAAATGGTGACTTGTTAGATCCGCCCTAAAATAAACAATACTGCCGAATCACCACTTGAAATAGCTGTTAAACGTCTAAACCGTGGCACCTAACAATGAAACTTTAAACGCTTTTTCATCGAAAGTACTTTTTTGAAATGGGTGATATGATATCTCAACTTTTACCAACTTTTACCGGTTTTGTTGTTAAAACAAATTATATGCAGACATAAATTATTTAATATAAGTTTTTTAAATATAGGTTATTTTTCTGTGTATTTACAATGTACACAATACATTATTGATATTTTGAAATAAATTGTTAAAAATGAATGCCAGTAAAAATCAAACATTGGATATATTAACTTTTTCATATAATCGATGTTTCCAGTTCAATTATTGTATGAAATTGTCAGTATATTTTATCAGGATATGATAACCGTGTTATATCACAGTTGAATTGGAATTGGTTCAAACGGAAATGGAACAATCCATGCGGAAATTTGCGTCACCGATCGTTTAATTATAATCTGTCGCGAATAAGTGAAATATTTTAAATTGAAAATGAACGAATCTTTCAGCGAACTAGGCTATTATGTGGTCAGACATGGGAGGGCGTGAGCTCAGATAAATTTCCGGCAAGCTTATCTGAGCGAACCGCAAATTTTAATCGCCATAATCGCGACCAACTATAAACGTATTGCATATGAACCAGCTACAATACAAGCATTCTCTCCTCGATAATAGAGCAATTCTAAACAACTAGCGATACATTTCCTGGGATTTTTATAGCGTTTACGAGTTTTATCAGCTTTATATTTTGATATTAAATTAATAATATCATATAGCAGATATTCGCGGAATGAAATGGACATTTCTAGAAACCTAATTAAGAACGAACTTAAATCTTTAAAATTGTCGGTTCTCACATTACAATTGAAGTTTCAATTATGTTCCCATATATGGGCTCATGACTGTTCTGGAATCGACCAACAAAATTCCATGACTTCCAATCTTCGTACTTTTTTCGATTTAATGGACGATACGAGTAGTACTCTTGCTGTGAATATTTATTTTTCTTATTGCCTACAGTTTTAGTATCTTTCTTAATATTAAGACCTATAATTAAGTTTTAAAGAGTTGTTTTAATATGGAGCTTTATTCTGAAAGTCAGTATATCGGTAGTTTAGTCAAAGTATTATCCATCGATAGCCACCCCTCGAAAGAGCGATGTATCTTTTGAAGCTATATGCGAATCTATATATTTTTGATATCTTCATCAGAAGTAAGCGCTGCTTAGACAGGACACGACTCATATATTAGTGCAAGTTGTAATAAGGAGCAAAATGTGGAGAACATGGCGGGTGGGGTAGCAATTCCCATTTTAAAGTTTCCAGGTATGTTTACACCGGCTTTATATCATATGGTCGAGCTACGTTTGACTTTCACAGAGTAAAGACGTGTTCGGAGAAACGGTCAGTGAAACGAAACAAAAGTGCAACATCTATGTCACAAATGCGGCCTTAACAAAAAAGTCTAAAAATAACATTTCACAGACTAGTGAAAAAGTGAAAATACGATCGGAAAAAAGGTCAGTTCAGTAAAAAATATATGTTAAGGGTCGAAAACTCAACATCTGGACCACAAATGCGGCGTAGGATAATTTGAAACATAAAAATAACAGTATTATTTCAACAATATATAAAAAAAATATGGAGAAGAACACTGCATAAAAAACAGATAAAATGGAAAAATCGAGACCAGGCGTATCACATATTGCAGTTTTGAATGTAAAGAATACAACTAGAACCCAGAACGAACAGGGACACTACAATGCGTGAATGAACGAGAAGTCGGCGCGGGAAAGCCTTGAAATTGCATTAACCAATATGCAAAAACAATAAATGCCCTCCAGCTACAACTAAATAAACAAAGCTTTGAGGGCAAGGACAAAACAACGACAAACCACCAAGCCAACAAAAGCAGTCCAATTGTTGCATACGAAACAGATAAAGAAGAATTACAGAAAGAAGTAGGGTGGATAGCGGTTAAGAATAAAAAAAGAAAAGCAAATAATTCTCCAGGATCTTCACCACAGCAAATAAAAATAAAACAAAATAATGAACAAAATAAAGAAATTAGAATGCCTAGGCCACCCCCAATTATCGTAAGTAATATTACCGACTTTGACTTGCTATACGAAACACTGAGGTCCAACTATATAGTATTCAAAGCAACGGTACTAAACAATGGACAAATAAAACTGAACGCCAAATGCCAATTCACAAAAAACAACAGAATGTTTAGAGTTGCTAAAACTGCAATGGCACTCTTATGAAGACAAACAAACCAGAGACATCAAAGTTACGGTAAGAGCGCCTCCATCAACAGCTAAAAGTGAAAAAATTATCGCAGAACTAAACCAAAATGGGCTTAAATGCTTCAATGCAACAAATATTTTAGAAAAAGAAAATACCAAAAATAACAATGGAGAAATTTTAGTCCCAAAAAGCCGTTACCCCTACTTATGTTAGCCTTTGAACATGATACGGACGCAAAAACCATTTTTGGTATTAAAAGAACATTAGGTGTCGAAATAGAAATCGAACCTCTTTTTTCACAGAAATTCTGCAGAAGAGAACCTAGATGTGTAAAATGTTCAGGTAAACATATCAGCACAGAGTGTAGAAACCCCAAAGAATTTAAGCCGAAATGAGCAAACTGCAATGAAGCGCATCCGGCAAGTTATAGAGGATGTGTAGTTGCTAAAACACTACAAGATAGAAGAAATAAAGTAGCTCAAGTTAAACCTCAAGAAACAATGAGTGAAAAGAATCATCCGATAAAATATAACAATATTAATGGTGAAATGGCTTATGCCCAAAATATAACTCAAACTTATCAAAGAGACACCAAGGAAGATGAAGCAACCACTAACGAATTGCTAGTTAAACTAATAGGAAAGGTGGACACAGAAGAAAAAAACATCGAATATTTTTCCGAAAGGATTGAAAAACTAGAAATGAAAAACATTAGGCCTGTGGCCCCAAAAAACCCGAAATGACAAATAAAGATATCCGAATAGCAATTTGGAATGCTAATGGAATCTAGCTACATCACGCTACTCTACAAATATTCCTAGATATGCAAAAAATTGATGTTTGCCTAATATCAGAAACCCATTTAACAAAAGAATCCTTTATACAATTTAGAGGATATACATTCTATCATAACATACATCCAGCCAACACCGCAAGAGGAGGAAGTGCAATAATAATAAAAAAGAGCATATCCCACCATCAAGAACCCGGGCTCAGTACTGCAAAAAAATCAGGTAATAGCAGTAACTATTAAATCAAGCAGATACAAGGTTACAATAGCCGCAATTTATTGTCCTCCATAATACAATCAAAAAAAGGACAATTATGTGAATGTCCTAAGCAACCTGGGAGATTTATAATTGGAGGTGATTTTAATGAAAAAAAAATGCAAGATGGGGATCCAGAATGACAACTAAAGGCAATGAACTGCATAACGCAGCTACTGAACTAAGACGTAGATACATGTCAACTGGAAAACCAACTTATTGGCCGACTCATCAAGACCAGACCTGTTAGATTTCTTCATAGTAAGAAACATAACATCCAACTATATAATAGTTGAAGAAAATTTTGATCTAAGTTCAGATCAATTGAACAAACGAATTCAACTAAATGTACCCCTCAAGACAACTGAATAATTAAATCTTGAATCAGATAAATTTGTAGTAGATATTGAACAAGGTGCTTGCAATAATACTCCAGAAATTAAGAATACAACTAAAGGAATTAATTATCCAAAAGAAGTGAAGGAAATGGTAGCTAAAAACGAAACTTACGAAAAAAAATTCAACAAAACAGTACACCTGAAAATAAAAAACAAAACCCTAAATGACTATCTCAGAAATTTAACAGATTATAAAGAAACTGAATACTCACTTTGGAAGGCCACAAAATATCTAAAGTGGGCACGTGAGAATCGCCAAAAAGCAGAAGCACTTGCTGAATGTCTAGAAAAAAACTTTTAAACCACAGGAAACTAATATTGAACATAATTTGCCGGACATAGAAGCTGAAAATTCGATGATTGAATTAGACACGCCGAAAGAGTTAACCAAAGTTTTTAAAACTGACATTAAACCCAGGAAATCACCAGGCTACGGTTTAATAACAAGAGAGTTACTCTAAAAACTACCAAGAAAGGGAATTATAAAACTAACCAACTTGATGAATACAGCATTTAGATTAAAACATGTTCCAGACATTTGGAAGATAGCGGAAATTATAATGATCCCAAAACCTGAGAAATCACCAAACGACATAAAATCCTATAGACCCATATCACTGCTATAATATCTAAGGTTTTTAAAAAACTCCTGTTGAAAATAATAAAACCGATCATAGAAAGAAAAAACCTAGTATTAACACACCAGTTTGGGTTTATTAACAAGCACTCAACAATTGACCAGGTTCACAAAATAACAGATATTATTGAAAAAGCCTACGAAAGTAAAAAAGTTTTCTCAGCTATATTTTTAGATGTAGCACAAGCCTTCGATAAGGTTTGGCATGAAGGCCTTGTTCATAAACTACAGAAAATGCTACTAAAACAACACACCAAACTATTAAAATCATACATTACAACCAGAATATTTACAGTCAAACAAGAAGAAGTTTACTCTACAATAAAAGAAGTTAAAGCAGGTGTACTACAAGGAAGTTTACTGGGACCAGTGCTTTATCTACTTTACACTTGTGATATACCACAAATGGAAAATATCACGATGGCTACATTTGCTGATAATACTGCGATTATAGCTATGCGAGACTATAGTGAAGAAGCCTCACGAAAATTACAGCAGACAAGTGACAATATAAATAATTGGACACAAGCTTGGAAAATAAGAATTAATGAAAGTAAATCTGTACATGTGCAGTCCACCTATAAACAGACCGTACAACCACCAATAACATTAAATAATACTATCATTCCATATAGCAACCACGCTAAATTTCTCGGAATGAATCTCGATGCAAAACTTCGCTAGAAGGAATATATAAAGAGGAAAAGAAAAGAACTGGAATTGAAATATAGGAAAATGTACGGCTAATTGGAAGAAAATCACAATTATCAGTACATAATGAATTGTTATTATATAAGCAAATATTGAAACATATATGGACATACAGAGTTCAATTATGGAGATGTTCTGCAAAGAGTAACATAAATAAAATAAAAAATTTTCAGAACAAAGTCCTGAGAGATATTGTGGGTGCCCCCAAATACTATAGGACTGTTTACCTACATCGAGACCTTCCGATACCCACAGTCAGTCAAGAAATCAAGAGAATTGCAAGTGGGCATGCGGAAAGGCTCCATTCTCAAACAAATATTGAAATATTACAACTTTTGGGTACCACCAGAACAGGACGCAGACTCAAAAGAATCAAACCATCTGATTTTGTGTAGTGTTGTGTAGTGAGGTGCATATATTAAAATATACAGCAGTGTATACATGTATAAACATTATTTCACCAGAGACTGAGTTAGGGCCGATGGGTCCTGCTTGTTATATACCTGGATTTAAGTTAGCATAAAGACAAGTTGTAGGTTAGACGGAAACGCCTAGTAACAATGCATTAATTAAATAATAAAAATATGGTCGAGCGTTTTCATACACATTAATATGTCTTTGCTGATATTCTCGCCGTTTTCGCACAGTACTTGGTTCGAACGCAAAAATTGTAGTCTATAGCTATACCAATAATGGTTTTGTTAGGATTTAGTAACTAATAATATACTACACTACATATCAATATTCGGCTATGCTGTTGAAGTTGGTACATGACTTGAGGGTCCCCATAAATCTTTCGCTTTGGATTATCGTAATGGATCTTTCATCACTAATAACAATACAGAGGAGAATATTTCTGTTTTTGACTGCAAATAACACGACACAAAATATACAAGCTTTAGGATCACATGTTATCCAACCAACTGGAAATGCTTTCTTATGTTAATCCCAACTATTCTGTATATTCCTTTTGCGTTTTACATAATTTTTTTTTGCTACTCAGAGCACTTTTTACTTTGGTGTCAAAATCGACAATTTTGATATTCACATATTGAAATTGGCGAAAATCTAATTCAAATTGGACACATCATCACTCAGACATTTTCCACAAATTGAAAGCATTTTATGCTAACAACTAGGCGAAATTATACATACTGAATTAATATTATCCAGAGAATATCATCTATATATATATGAAGTTAGATACACATTTAACTGATGCTATTATATACACAGATATAAATACACAGATAAATATATATATATATATATATATATATATATATATATATATATATATATATATATATATATATATATATAGTTATGTGTTTCATAATTATACCCGTTATCATAACCATTTCTATATCTCTCTGCCGATCTATTTCATAATTCTGTTAATATTGAAACTGACTTGAGTACTCATGGATATATAAATCCTTGATGATTTATAAGAGATGCAAGACTTGCAAAAGGGGCCATTAACTAAATATTATACCACAAGTTATGACATATATAAGGTTTAAAAACATAAACTTTGTTAATTTCGTTCTAAATTATTTTATTTTACGGAAAAGAGTGTCGATTTATTGGAATGACCGAAGAGTCGAACAGTATACGTAGGTTTTCCCGTCTGAATAGCTTACTACTGTAGATAAATTACTTGTGAGTATAGCCTGTGGCTTTAACATTCAGTTTCTTTTCGACGATCTTCTGAACAGTACTGCTTTTCACGAAATTTCTATGGTATATCCTGTATGGAATTGTTTTTCCAAGTTTTGGCGACTATTAATTAGAATTGCTTGAGCTAGTGCAATCCGCCATGTACATTAAACTTCAAGCGTCTGTGTTTGTTTAGAACAACTTCTGCTCGTGTTTGGTGGAGTTACACTCTGAACTGCGATGTTTTTATCCAAGTTCCAACTAGACAGGGAATGCTTCAAGTAACTGTGGAACGAATGTTAATACAACGTTAACCTGCCTTCTCTTCTTGATAATATGCTTCTTATCATGATAAGTATGTTAACTTCGGTTAATTAAGTGAATTCAAAGAGTTATGAAATTTGTAAATTTTAAAAGCAAAAAGATTTATTTTACTTAAAAATTATTTTATTTTACCGCACACGTGTAGGTAATATAAATGTCATCACCTTAATATCAGGTCTAAAAACATCACTAATATATAAATAAATCTTTGATTATATTTTAGAGATCACTTCAAGCATTTTGCCAATAGATGTTATGTAGTTATAAAGAATTCTTGTTGCTTATGATGCATATAATACATCTTAGAATAATTTCTATTATTTAGTATTTTGCATATAATTTCTATTTTTTGTAATAATTACATTTATTTCGGTATTATAGTAAATTACTAAAAATATCATTAATATTACTTATGCCTGCCCACTCATTTATACCCGTTACCATTTGCCATGTGCTTCCCTAGAAATCAGCAATAAGTAATATGAGTACTTTAAAGTTTCAAAATCACTTCAGTCAGCTTTAAAATTCTATTCTATTTATTTTTTAAAATTATATTTTATATAAATTAAAATTTATTCTATGTTTATCTTTGTCAACTGCAAAGATTTTCTAGTTAACACTCTTATTGCTATTCAATCCAATATTTGGAAAATATTTCAAATAAAAAGACGAAATGAAATGCCATGTCATTATATATGATACATATGTGATGACATAAAACTATTAATATTCCTAAGGTCGAGAATTTGCGATATATTATCGAGGTAATATACTTCTTATATTCCATTTGCTGATCGTACTGATGCATCTAACGCAATATATTTTAATATATAATATTAAATTTAATTCAGGTCTGCTTCATCAATAGTTTTAGTACAACCAAGTTGTATAATATTTTAATAAATTATTAAATTTTAATCCGTATATTTTTTTGTATAGTTTCATATATTTTTATTTTTTAAGATTTAATTTTTCTATTCTTATTATTTATATATATTATTCTTAAAAAATTATAAGGAACCTAATTATCAATAGGATAGATGTATATTTCTTACTTAAATACGTTTAATAACCTTTTGATATACAAATAAGCCAGATAAATTCTGTTGTTTATTTACATGTCTACAACCCTTGTTTTCTTTTTAATAAAATAAACTTGGGAAGTGATAAAAAAAGGACAAAATGGTGATAAATATGCGCATAAATTTTCCCTTAGCTTTACCTATAAAGTTTTATAGTCGTAAAACGTGAATGTTTTCTGAATACTTTTAACGTAACGGCTATTCTTTTTTCAACTCATATGAAGATTTTTGCAGGCTATTAAACGAAAACATATATATTTCAAGCCATTTATCATAGTATTGAGTTTTATAATTCTTAATTTAAGTTCTCTCTGACCGTTTTGTATAATGAAAAGGGCACTGAAAAGCTTTATTTTTAAAAATATCGTCGCAATATATTTTTTTCATCACAACATGAGGTTTTTCAATCCATTCATTGTGGAGGAATATCATATGCAGATTAAGTGATTTCAAGATACTTATCGGTATTTGGACGCTAAGATGAACGTGATAATATTTAAAAAGTAATTTATCATATATTTTACCTGCAGTTCATGGTTCAAACGTTATTACAATTAGTTATAGGCGGTGTATTCACAACCTTCTAATTATATAATATGAATTTGAAGCCGCGGATTTTTTATTTTACAATTAATGTTAATAATTAAGTATATAATTTTACGCCTGGGATTATTCTATCAGGGCCATTTTTCATCACGGAATTCGGAATCAAAATTCTTTCTTTCTTTATTTTCTTTCTCTCTTTTATTCCTTTATTTTTTATATTTTAATCTTTATTTTTAGTTTGTCCTTTTCATTTTATTTGCGGCATTTGCCTAATGTTGTATAATCAAATTTTAATAAAGTAAAGTGAAGTTCCAATAGGAATATATTGTTGATGATACCTTGCAATGTTCTATCACATACGCCATATCTATCACAATCAAAATGGGGCTAAACAGCTTTTATCGAATTTTGATTCTTTAAATTATAAAAAAAGATGATTATGTTATCTATTGATTGTTAGTGAATAAAATATTTCCTGATAAGCCTTGAATTGGCATCATTGCTTAAAAAGATGCTTTCTGAATCCTTTCCTGGATCAGCTTTCATCTATAGTCCTTCCAATTAAACAGCCAATACGCATCATCAACATGTATAATGCAACGTTACCGCATCAAATTTAAGTTTTGGTTAATTTTTCTCTGATACAAGAAAATACTAATATAAATAAACTAGTGAAATAGTGATAACCTTATCAAATATAACTTATTTTAACATTGCAGTAAATTTAATGCATATATTTCAGAAGTAGTTAAATTAGAGTTGATTAAACGGTCACAATGATTTATAGATTAAAGCTATTTTATTTTGTTTACATTGACCTATTTGTCCCCACCACGTATGAAGTAGAGTTCTAGGGACTTTTTGCTATGAAATAGTACTACGTAGTATACCCTAGACGCTTAGTATACCTATACTTTTCTTATGTTATTGTCTATTATTTTGTTCTTGTTCGAAGTAAATTGATTAGAGACGTAATCAGCTTCTGACTCTGCCTACTTAATGACTTTGGAATTATCAATAAGAGTAATCACAAATATTAAACTGCTGTTATACATTTCATAAGCGCCAAGCAATTTTGCAGACATATAACAATGGTGTCGACCAATAACTTTAGAGAGATCATTCTAAAATGAAAAGGAAAACTCCCTCTGAGATTAATATGAATTTCGCGTTTTTAAAAACTGAATTAGACAATAAAGTCTCTGGTATTGACGTGTATTGGCTGTTTTATTTTAAGGGCTGTAGTTTTCATTATATTTTATTCCTCATCTCAGGTTGATACTGCTTTTTTATGAATCTGACTATTATATTTTATTCCTTTTTGAATACATTCTTGTTTATTTTGTTGTCTTGTTCTAATTACTACATCTACGGTTTTATATTAGCGATAGTATGCTCTGTAACTACCTTAATTCCTTTTTGTATGGATCTTCTGACATTCCATACTTCCGTATTAATCAATTTCTTAGTGACAATCATTGAACACCTTCCTTTGCCTCTGTTTGATATGGCGTTAAAATATTTCGGAGACCTCTTGTCTATTTATTTCTTTAATTGATGTAGGAGTTTCTTTTAAATTTTGCTTATTTCTGTTCTTTTTATTTTTGTGTTATTTCGCTGTATCAATATAGAATAGTTTTCCTTCCGTTCTTATTATCCTTATTTATAATGCCGCCTCCAAAGCTTATCATAATAATTACATGCTTGTCTTCCTCAACCGTTTCCCTTTTGCTTCTCTACTTGTTTTTCTATTATATCTTTACTTTTCCTTAATATCTTATATTTTTATCTAAACGCGCATTCTTACCACTGCACAATTAATATTTACGAAAAACAAATTCGCTTTCATGAATGTTAGGTTTGTGGACCTGCGCCATAGCGTTTTTTATTGAAACGGTTGTACTCAAGTCACTGTTGAGTTTAGCACTTATCGTTTTACTCACTTTTGCCGAGGTACTCTCATGTTATCTGGCCACTATTCTGTTTAATTATCGTCGGTATGTGTCAGTTGCGTTTCGCTCACTATTCCTCAAGCATTCTAAGCATTATGATCGCAGTGATACTGGAGTCACAAAGATTAACTTTTTCTAGAATCTCTATTCCTTTACGTAGATTCTGAATCACGGCTCTTGCCATTAATTGTACCGACTGGTAAGTTGGCAACTTAGGAACCATTCGGTCGTACCTCGCTCGATTACTGGCGTGACTAACGGTGTTATGGAGATACTTTAGTTATAAAATATCTAGCGCTATAATTAATATATATGGGAGATTGAATAAATAAAACCATTTGAAGTGAGTATTAGCTGAAGTTTTCGTTATAAACAAAACAGTAACCCTAAACATTCCTCAGAATTATGTTAGAGGTTTAAGGAGCAAAAACGAAACAAAAGATTTTTGCAATTAACACTGCGTGATAAAACTTTTATAACATAAAAAGGATTACGTGTTTTGAATTCCTTAATCCATCGATAAAAACATTATCCATTGATATGGTATAACACGCCACCTTCCTTAGTGATAATAGGAACAATATTTACTCTTAAAAGCTGTATTACTCCATAATGGCAGATGATATGCTTCCATATCTATTGCATATTCATTGGTTTTAAAGGAAACGTATGAAAACATGAAAATAATATTAGGCTTAACTAAATACAAAGAGTACAACCGGAAAGATTATGTTGATTTAAAATTTGTTGCAATATTGCTTGGACAATAGTGAGGTATAACGAAATATTGTTGTTTTGTTTGTTTGTGGGACAGTAGAGACACCAAAAATCACTATAAAGTAAATAATTGCCCAACAAGAACTGACTTTGTTTGTGGCAAATCAATCGTTAAATGAAAACCTCTTATTCGACACACCCTTACATATAAAACACATTATGTGCTAAATAATGGATAAAATTAGTAAAGTGTTTTTTTTCTAAATGAAGTAACGCTAAATTAAAAGAAGATATTTTTGTTTGTCCACAAGTAAGAAAACTTATAAAAAAACAATAAATTTGTTGAAAATCTTTTTTATAAGCAATCTTAAAGCTGAAAATGCCGAATTTTTAGTGAATGACTTCTTACAGAAATTTAAATCGTTAGACTTCAGAATATCTTTAAAAATGCATCTCTTTCATTTTCATTTCGATTTTTTCCCACTTAATATTGGAATTTTGAGTGACAAACAAGGTGAAAGCATTTACCAGGATATAAAACGAATAGAATAGCATTTATCAAACAAAAAGGAATGCTAAAATTTTTATTGATTACTGCTGGTTTGTAATAAAAGAGGATTCTAGTATTCACAAGAGGCAAAGTCAATATATCCTCATTTTGTTTCAGAATATATGGTTCAATTTTTATATTGAACACTTAAACCTGAGCTGTTTTGATTTATTGTCTATCTGTAAATATATATTACTATTTTTTAATAAAATTAATATAAATAAATTAATTAATTAATTTAAATTTTTCAATTGTCTTTTTTATTTTAGTACTTTATTTCGTCATAACTTTAAAACGGTACGTAAAACATTTTGATGAGGTACAATTTGACTTAAATCATTTTATTTAATTTTATAGAGCAAAAAAATTATCAAACAATATAATTAAATAGCCATAACGAAACCTATACAATATAAAATCATATTAATGAAAAATGAAATCGATGAGAAAAATCGTTTGCTTAATCAGCTCAGTAGAGTTAATACATTAGTAATAAAAAGAGTATATATATATATATATATATATATATATATATATATATATATATATATATATATATATATTGCAGTTACTATCAGCATAAATATTCAGAATATAAAGTAACACTTGTTACGTCAAAACTTTTTTGAAAAACATTCCAAGTTTGAAGATTATAAAATGTTATAGGTAAAACCCGAGGTAAATTTATGCGCATATTTAACTGCTGTATTGCCCTTTTGTGTCGTTTCCAATGAAAATTTTACAAAAACACCAACGTTTCGGAGCAACTCAAATAAATAACGGGAAACGTATTGCCGCATTTGCATGCGATATAATTTCCGAACAGTAGCGTTTAAGTGAATTCTGTAATTATAGGCATAATAATGTGAAAATGTGCCATATATCAGGCCGAATTTCATTCTGAATGATGGAAATTGCACACGATAGCCGTTTAAACGCTGTTATTCGGAAACCACCCCCGCGGATTTGAAGCAAAACCATTCAGTGCTAATTATATGGTCTCTGAATCGATTTTAATTTATTATGTAAAATGGATAATAGTATTTATGCGAAAATTTCATTATACATGGTTAGGTTACCTTAAAGATTCTTGTTGGTTTGTTGGTTTTGTATATAATTGAATTTCTGTTGCTCGAAATGTACTTTTTAACGTACATAAACCATTTTAGGGTTAGGAAAAATTATTATATTTTCCAGACGAAGGTCCGTAATAAAAGTTTATTTATGTTAGTTTCCTCCCAATTTTGACGCGATATCAACAACGCCGTGCAATGTTTAATATAGCCAAGGAAAATGTCTATTAAACACTTTCACATATATTGATAAACTCCATTTTCAATATTGCAATTATATGAATAATTGATATAAATAAAAAATATAACAAAGAGAAAACGCAGCGAAATAGATAAAACTTATCAGGAGCTAACAGGACTGGTTGACTTTCGAATTATAATGAATTGTTAGAATTAGAATGCAATGTTAGTTACTCATTATCTGTGAATTACAGAGGACTAACATTGAGAAAATTATATCTGTCTCATACAGCTCAATACATATAGCATCTTAGCCCAATTTAGATGCCTGTAATTTTTAGTTATTCCCACACCTCAGAATTGCAATCATGGAAAACGATTATTATTGTTCGAACAGCCTGTTTGATGAAAGCTTGTTTCGACAATATATTGAATTTTTAATTATAATTTTTATTTAAAGCAAATTAATATTAATTTAAAAATCAAAATATCACTGCAGTCAGTATAGTCAAGATCTGGAAGATTACATTGATCAATAAAATATATTTGTATCAAATAAATAATAGGATTTAATCAACCTATATTTGATAATATTATTTGGCCAAAAGTGTCGCTTGTCGATTTATAAGAGATTAAATACTATACGAATTATGTTTTAATATTGCAGAAATGTCAAATCTACTGTATCAAATCGACTTAACCGTTTGATTAATTAGAACAATGTAAATTATTAACTAGATAACAGCTTTATTTGTGAGAATTAGATTAGATGACAACCTCGGTTTAAACCTTTCTCTAAGTGTCTAGAATTTTGATGCAGATAAAGAAGGTAGGGAAGGTTTATGACATTGTTTCAAGTATTAGCGTCTTACTCGGCGAAATACTTTGCTGTAAGTCTGTATTGATTAATTATTGTGCAAGTTGTATGTTAGTTAAATTAGAATTAATTTATGGTGAACGTATAAAGTTGGATTTGAATAATTATGATAACATTAAATTGTTCAAAGCTGATGGAAAGTTACATTTAATTATCATGATCATTCCAATTTGGTCTTCACCTTGAGATTTTGCACTGCCAAATATCTACAATGTAATACAATATTTATCTTTATTGAGATACATTAAAAACTATAACAAAGAATTAAAAGAAAATTTTTATTGGAGTAATATTGCAAGTTCGCAAAATAGCATTGAAGAATGTGTTATTAACGTTAGAAGAAATAGTTATAATTTTGCTGTTATATGGTATATATATATATATATATATATATATATATATATATATATATATATATACGTCTATAATTACAATAATAAATGCCTATAATTACAAAATTCACTTAAACGGTACTGTTCGGAAATTACATCGCATGCAAATGCCGCAATACGACTCCGTTATTTATTGGAGTTGCTCCAAAACGTTAATGTTTTTGTAAAATTTTCATTGGGAACGACACAAAAGGGCAATACAGCAGTTAAATATGCGCATAAATTTACCTCGGGTTTTACCTATAACATTTTATAATCTTAAAACTTGGAATGTTTTTCAAAAAAGTTTTGACGTAACAAGTGTTAGTTTATATTCTGATTATTTATGTTGATAGTAATATATATATATATATATATATATATATATATATATATATATATATATATATATATTACTAATTCATTCTTAATTTTATTGTTAAATTTTAATTAATTGTTTATTGTTAAAGTAATAGTTTTGCCTTTAAAAATTAGCTAAACAAAAATAATAAAAATGAAGTTTTAGGTTATAAAAGTTTTAGAAAATTTTTGCGTTTAGGTTTCTTAACATATCCTAACATTTTTATTGTTTTTTTAATTGTGAAATGCATTGTCTAATTCAAGATAGTATGACACAAGAAAGTTCCAGCAGGAACAAAATATAAATCTTTGACTATAATATTGTATCTTACTATTTTAATTGTAAATTTGTTGAAAATATTTAATAATATAATACACTAGAAAGAATATGTCGCATAACATACTATATAACAATGTTGCAATAATGCAATAATGTAAATCTAATACAAGAATTTTTCTAGCAGTTAGTTAGTTTTCCTTTTCTTTCCTTTTCTAGAACACGCGTGCATATTATACTATAGTATTATTTTCAATTAGTATTGGATTTTAACAATTAGCCACAACCAGCAATTCCATTCCGATTTTTCTTTATACTCCTGTCGTTCCTACGCCTATTTAATTAGTAATGGAACAAAAATATAAAACATTAATCCGTTTTCCATAGTTTGGATATATATACGGCCATTACTTATGTTAAACTCAATTTATTTTGGAATCATCTGGAATCTGAATCTGAAATCTTTTGGAATATCCAAATATAATTGTATCCCACGGAAACCTTGAATAATTTCGAATTTTTTTTAATGTATATATCATGAATTCGTTAATTTACAAAGTCATCAACATATTTGATGCAGATGTCATAATTTAATGAGCTTAGACCAGTTCGCTCTGAAAATGGATACAGATTGAGAGGTAAAAATGTTTACCAAATTCGCGGTAAGGTACAAGACCACATTGAAACGATATTAAAGAAACCCATAAAAGTTATATTTTCGTAGTGAATTCAACTTTCATCACCTGTCACAACCAGTCACAGGAAAACCATCTTGACAAGCGAAGAAACCGGAATCTTAAAACGATTCGTTCAGTCAATTCGTATGATTTGCTTTCCTTCTAATATATTTTATCTCATGTAAACATCTGGAAACAGTTGACTAGCCAACTGCTTTTATTCAATAAATCTTGCAATCAGTTATCTTCTAATTGCTATAGTCCTGAAGGCCATTCTTCAAATCAAAATACCATTTTAAATGGTTGAATCCAAAATAGACAATAGGGCCATGATGGAGCAGCACCACTATAAGTGTATATAAGTTTTTGATAGGGTTCGGTAGCATATTTCTCTAACTCAAAAAGTAAAAGTAATAAATATTGAAAATTCAATTTTGACAGATGTGTGTTGAACAATGTCAAATGGAAAGCCATTATTTTGTGTAGATACATATACATTATTTACATTAGCACTTTATGACGTATATTCACCAATAGATATCGCTGTTAACTGCCCCATATTTCAGTTTCACGGTTGGCTATACTTTACAGAAATAAAATAATTATAATTGTTTAGGTTTCTTCTAGTTTTCAGCCAAAGGAACACATTAGAATTAGAATCAGATGTAGAATTTTAACTTTAAATCAATTAATAAATGTGAACAACCAGTATATTTACAATCTGACATATTTTCCGAATATTTATTATAGATTAAAAAAAAAGAACAAGACAACACTATTTCCTAGCAAACAGCATTGAGCATTGAGGAAATAATTACGTCAGTATACAGATTGTGTTAGTAGGGCCATTTCTATTCAATGTCTACCAATAATAAAAGTTATAGCATGCATATATCATCTGTTTCTTTCATCACCATTTTAAGCATTGGAACTAAATATACAGCGACTTCAATTTTTTTCGTTTGAATTTTGAAATTTTAATCTTAATTGAATCTTAGTTAAATCTTAGGTTATTTTATTTTTAGATCTTACGATGTGGTCAGATATATAAAAGGCTTCTATTTCAAAACCATTTAAAGCTTATGTCTCCTAACATAGTGTATGAAGGGATGATTTGCATCATTCAAATAGTGATATTTCAAAAAAAAACTACTTACTTTTTTAAAACATTTTCATACATTTTATATATTTGATACTGAACAAAAGTTCAAATTGATTTTTATTCGTAACCTGCTTTGCATGTGGAGATTCTAATCATAGTGCCCCTACTAATATTCAGCGTAGTTGCAACACGCTAAAAATATTTCAAGTTAAAACCCAACAATTTATTGGCACTAAGAAGCACCACTATTTCGTTCCTGTTCGAAGTAACTGATTAGAGACACAATATTTTTCTGTCTCTATTCGAGCTATTCGGCTATTTGTTGGCTTTGGTATTTTTAACCAGAGCAATCACAAATATTGAGCAGCGATTAGAAATTGATCATATCAAGCAAAGTACAAATTCAACATCTGTCGTTTTATAAACTCTAATTATTATTGTTTTGAAAAATTTGCAGACATTTGACAACCAGGCGAATTTTATAGGCTAATTCGGTTACATGGTTCGACGCATCAGAGAGAATTATATCTTCTTTTAACTAGAATAAAATGAAAAAGAAAAATTCTGATTCTGATTTTAAAACGAAATTACAAGTTGTAGAACTAATATATTCGACGTCGTGATAACATTGAGTTCATTGCTATTTTAGGATGGATTATAAATATCCTGTCAGACTATTTTTTTTTCATTTGAATTTTAAAATTTTTATCTGATAATAAAAAAGCATAACAAATATTAAAATAATATATAAATATATGTCAGTCCCTTCTCTAGCAATTAAAATCCCAATAATGCTTATAATGTAAGCAGTTTTTTATATAATGCAATGTTGTCAGCTTTTAAAGTTGAAAGTTATTACTCATCCAGTGAGAACATGTCATTATTATATATGGAACGGTTACTGAATATTTTATCTCGCTTTATACGGAAAAAGAGACCCACCATAACATCATTTATTAATTTAATATTCTCGTTAATACCCGCTTCACAATTTTACACCCCATAAAACGTGGCGTCGTAAAATAATGCGCTCGATACGATTGCCGTCAGCCCTCGTCGAAATTTTATTGTCGAAACGATAAGTTCGTGAGACAGAACGCGATAGTATCCTGTCGCTACCTTTATAACGTGTTCCTTTATAATATTTAAAGCCGGCCTCCGAATCGTTTCAAAAGAGATTATGTGCTTCTTGGGTTTCGGATTTAATTCTTGTTGGTTTAAACAGTCAGTACAGAGGACTTTATGGTATGCCTAAATTGAAGTTAATTTCGTGTTTTATTTTTCTTCGATCGATATCATGGTGGCCAGCCTTCGTAAGATAAATGCATTATTATGTTAATCATCAAACATAAATTACATTTGTTCGGCAATATTACACCAGTTCTTTTGGTCACTTTTGACGATTTTGTCATCTCTTCGTGACTATATAATTGTACTTTTGCTGTTAAAATAGGGCATTTCATACACAGAGCGTAGACAAACCCTAGTACCTATAAGTATAAATAAAAAATATATAATAATTTAAATTAAAATATAGTCCGTTCAAACAAACAGGGAAGTCACCTCATTTTAATTGATGACATAAAAACGTCGCAATGCTGCCGCATCAACTCTGAGTTTTCTGATCTAAATAAAATAATGAAACAAGTATACTGTTATCAAATATAATTTGTTTTAATATTATATTACATCTAATGCATATATTATCAGATGACTTAAAACAACAATTAATTATAAAGTTATAATAGCGGGTAGATTAGATTTATTTAGTAGGTTAGAGTATTTTATTTATTTCTATTGAACTCTTCTACGCCATCTAGTAGTTGAAATTCTGGGTGCGTTTTTTTTTATGTAGTGCCATCTTCTGGAGACCTAATCTACAATTATATATACAAGTAATGTATTTTACCTTCATTGGAGAGCATATTTACCTTTTACGTTTAGTTCCTGTTTCCTTCGGTACACCATTTCCTTATAAAGTCATTTTGCTACCACTGTATTTCTCCTTAGTTTATTTTATTACTATCTGTATACATCTTTCTTGATAAAACTAGATTTGATTCTCCCTAATGCATCTGCCATATCTGCGAAATAATTCTTTCCTAACACATTTTAACCAAAGGCTCATGTATACTCTGATCAATCACAAACAATACAATTACAACTATGTATATACATATTTTACACTCTACAATAAGATTTCCCACAGTTATCGTATCACTTTTAGTTTTTTTTATATTTCAAAGTCTCCTTTTTACCAACGAGGGTTTATCTGGACTGGACCTACAGTTTAACCTAGGCTCCGAACGACGATCCTCGGCATTAAGTCTACCGAATTACCAGTGACCTACTTAGAGACAATCCCTCATTACTGGCGTGGCTGGGATGATTATTTCTTATCGGGTTCTTCACTGTTGCCTAAAGATATTTACAATTACAATCACAAACATAATGTACATCTATTCCCATAGGTGGACCGTCCTGTCAAGAGACCACTGCGCCAACCAAACCTTTAGCTGTTTCGACTCCCATCACCGTTTCTTCAGAAATTGTCAGCATTGAATCGTCATGTATCGTTATGAATCATAATCCCGTATTCTTCATAGTATTCAAGCCAAGTCAAGTTTCATACAAGTGAATAACTAAGCTATTAATTTCCAACATTTGTTCACAATTCCGTCATTTGTTTCATCTCCAATGTGTCTGATCGAGATAATCGAAACCGAATTCATTGTTCTTTGAATCAATTGTTATTCCAATATTTACCTATTTCCATCAACTTTTGCTGTCTTAATGCTATTTTTATTGCCATCTTGCCATGAGTAATCGTTGGATCTATTAGTCCCTCTGAAATAACCATGTCTCATTTGAATTCACAAATTGAAATAATAAGTCTTGTTCTTGATTTTTTATATGCTTTTGAATTGCTATTAGGCCTCTTCGTGCATCTTTGCACCTTTTAAATCTGATATTACTCAACATTGTGTGAAGGAATGTTCTACATCCCTCTAAGAGCTGCATATCACTACGCTTTCCATGGATATTTTGCAGATTACCAGTTTCTTTTGAAGTAATTGTATTAAGTTAAGAAAGATTATTGAAAAGACTACTCCCTGTTTTTATACATTTCATATATTTGATCTGTAATAGAGCTTACATTAAGCTGGTCTTGATTCGTCACCCATTTGCAGACAGTTTCTTTTCAGTGAAACCAAGATTATATCTGTCATTTTTTGAGATATTTGAGTGCCCGTGTCCATACTAATAATCAGTCAGCTGCAACACTCTAAAGATATTTTCAATAAAAACTCGGCAGAACAACGTTTGCCGGTTTATAACATGTAGTTATTATAACTAATATTTTAAAGAATTTTGCAATGATAACAATAAATCTTTCGTAAAAATCTCACCAACTGATCACTATTGTCGTCGAATAGAGTGTTCCTATAATTATGCAGCTCGAAACTTATTCTAATAGAGGAAAGGCGATTACAGTCACTCCAAAAGTGGACGGCAGAGACTGGGGATTGGTTATAGAATTCCGAGCTCACTGCAGCGATTGAAGACATCAAGTGGCTGTGCGAGAAATGACAGTATTCCACTCTCAGGCGATTAAGATTCACTACATGAGAACTGCCAGGAATAGGAATAAGAAGGAAACTGAAAACCTTTTCTTTGCGTCTTTGCACTGCGTCTATGCTAAAGGTCCTGATAATGAGATAGAGGTTAGTGTCGATACATGTGCTTTCGATAGGTAGTTGAAGCTGGAGGGCAGACTTTGCCGCGCCATCTGCATGTTCATTTGCAAGCACCCCAACGTGAGAGAGGATCCACACTAGCGTCAGCAAATGACCAGTCAGCAATTGTTGGCAAGACTCTGGGATGACTGTACTTAAGTTCAAACAAGCAATCCTGCGAACTGTAGGAGTCTGAAAGGACGTGCCATTTTCCGTATGGTTAGGTAGAAGCACAATTTCGGGTCTGATATATAATTCAGCGTTGAATATTATATTAGTGTATGTAATTATCAGTAATTTATTTATACGAAAAAAAAATAAAATTTAGCTGATATTTTTCCACAAAGAGAGAACTCAATGGCGTGTTTCGCCTGGACAGAAAGTTTTTATAAATAATATCTTTTACATTATTACACTATAAGCTACTTTTCTCTTGCACTTGCATTAATTCACAAGCAAGACTATTTCCTGATAAATAGGTCATTATGTGTTTGCTATTTAAAAATTAAATTTGACTAAATTAAGTTAAAGTCAGCTGTCAGTTAAGTAAGTTGTACTACTTTCATGTTGCTATGATTTAGAAACTTTCTTTTAATTCTTCTTCTTCTTTCATTAACATTGTAGTATATCTAATTCATATATTATCGAAATGCATAAACTACAGTTAATTATACAACCACACTGGTTTTTAGATTTGAGTTGCTTTATTATATTTACATTGAATAAAATTAGATTTAGTCACTGCATGGATTTACCATTTGTGCGAAACAGTTAGTATTCATTCTCTCCTCATACATTCTAGCCAAATGCCCATGTATATTATAAAGCAATTTAAGATCGACACCGCAATAATTCCATGGCTGGATAACGTCACGTACCTAGGTCTCCACTTCGACTGACGGTTCGGTTGGCATTCCCAAATCTAGAAAGCAATCCTGAGAGGTTCAGGGATAGCAAACCTGCTATCTTCTCTGATATGCCCTTCTAGCAGACTTCCCATTTCCACGAAATGCTTTTTTACAAGATATTAATTCGGTCCGTACTCTTCTACGGATCTAATGTCTACTTCTAGTTTGTTACACCCAAGCAGGTCAACGGCTTCGAGTTTTTCAGAATAAGCTCATTGGGAGAATCTTAAATTCTCCAAGGATTGTCAGAAACAATAAAATGTATAGGGAAACTGACACTCCAGATATCAAGCACTTCATATCTCAATCATTCCACAAACAACAACTCAGCTCAAGTTCTTCTGAAAACGCGCTTGTTCGCGAGCTGGTCCACATATTAGGATCTTAGCACCTCGTCAGCGCTAACAGACAGAAACAGAAACCAGTTATGCCTCTATCCTAAATTTATACTGATATATTATATATATATATATATATATATATATATATATATATATATATATATATATATACATATATATATATATATATATATATATGTATATATATATATATATATATATATATATATATATATATATATCAAATTTAAGTCGATAAAGAGTTTAGTCCAATTGTTAGTTCAATAAGGTATGAAATAAACGGCAGGACATTCGTGATGCATTATTTTATTTAGGTAATTATAAAGATTAATTCAAGATAATATCTAGATAGAGGTTTATAGACATATTCTAATTTTTTGGTAATTCATTGTCAAAAATTATTTTATATTCGAAAGACATTCCTAGAGCACTATCGCTGCGCATATCGGGTACAATTGTGAATATGAACTATCTCAGGACTTACCCAGGTGTACCCAAAAAAACTAATCAATTAGTCAGGGGTTTAGGGGGCTACAAATACACCTATAGAAAAATTATATATTAGTTGTTTGAATGCGGTTTTATCAATTATATCTGTTGGTGAATATACGAATACTATTTCAAAGAATTTTCAAAAAACCCAGCATTTATCTATATAGCATTTATCCATATAGAAATATTAATATATTTAGTATATACGAAAGGACAATAAACATTGTATTTTCATTTATGTAATTTATTTCTTTTGCTCTTTTAATTGGAAAACGGTTTAATTTGTAAGTGGTGATTTAAATGCCAATGTTACAAAATAGTTTGGAAAACTAAAGCAATTCGAACACAGTGAATTTCGAGATTTATTGAAATTTATACAGCGGGTCCTGAATTCTATTTGTTTATATCGACAGGCACATGGTCAAACAACTGCAAAAACGATTGTATTCTTCATCTTACACTAATAAAAAAAGGAATAATGCCACTTTTTAATACACCGCAGATTGTGGCAATTGGAACTATCATAAATATTAAATATAAATATCTTAAAGAAATAATCAGTTTTTATGTCATATTGCAATATTTTAATTAAACAAAATATTTCTAACATTACCTATATTTTTTCTTATGTATATATATATTTTCTGTTGCAGGTAAGCGTCCCATTTCTTATGTAACGTGTTCAAAAGGAGCAGGTAATGTTGCATAGAACTTTATAGATAGTTGTTTAGAATTAATATTTTAATACGAAATTTTTGTTAATATTTTACAGGATTTCTTTTAGTTTATATATATTTTATTATAAATAGATTTAAATGTGTACTACTCACGCAAATTAATATTATATATAGGCTGATGACCAAAAAAAATTCAAGTTTTAGTTTAAGTGTTTCTATAATACTATTGAAATATTCAGTAGTTTGCTTTTTAAAATATAATTTAACAAAATACACCCTTTCAAATAATTAGATAACAAAACAGCAAAGTTATTAATTATTTGGTTAACATATTATATATATATATATATATATATATATATATATATATATATATATATATATATATATATATATATATATATATAAATTAAGTGTTTTACCTTCTGTGTTTCTGATAATATCCTTGAGGTGATCTCTTGTGATTTCTTTCGAAATTTGTTTCGAATAACTTTATCTCACATCATTACCCTGATGCAGTAATTTTGTCGAATGATGTAATTTTTTACTTTTTGAATCTATTTTCTTGAATGTAAATATTGGAATGCCATTATTTAAATAGCGATGCGTCTTGGTAGCTCCATGGTCAGAACAGATTATTAAAACATATAATATTTATTTCAGAAAATTAATTAATAACGGTTATTTGGCTAAGGCTCTAATATTCTATAGTTATATCTTATTCTATAATGAAAATCAAAACAAAAAATATTAACGAAATTATAAATAAAAATTATATACATATACAAAAAAAAACTAAATATAAAATTATGTATAAAATTATATACATTAAATACATAATAATATTATTAAAAAATGAATTTAAGGATTCTACGTAAGAAATGTATAACAATTTTGTCTAACCTTGTAGATAATCTGATAACTTATTATTCTTTTAAGTTTTTATTTGTGAACATTAAATATATAAATCATGTTACATAATACAAAGAGATTAAGATGAGATAATTTAGATATTAATTTTGATATATCAGATCAGATTCGGCGTCGGGCATATATTTTTGTTTTCAAATTATTCATATGTTTTTGATATACTACTACAGCTTCATAATATCCTAACTGAAACCACCGAACTGAAAGAATATCCAAAATTATTGAATTTATATTTAGATTTGATTCCTCAACCGTGGACTGATCCTCACAACTTAAACGAATAATTGTACGCCTAGTACGGTCTCGAAGACAAACATCTAATAATAAAATTAATTAATTAATTATAATAATTACCAATCTTATGAAGATTTTAGCCTTGTTTGTAATATTTCCTCTCTTCCATGCTCCCCATGTTAAAGAAGCAAAATTTTGACCAATTTGGCTTATTGATTCAGCCGTGGGTGCATTTCCTTTGCTACATTAATGATTTCAAATACAGTAAATCCGGTATTTGGTTTAACTGCATCTCTTACAATATACAATAGCGATCCGTCAGTTTTCAAAACTTTGGTCTTCTCTTTATTAATTATCAACTCATGAGACTCTGCAATGCGAATCTATCATCAGCGAATATCAGATCGACTACACGATTTGTAGCATTATATTGAACATCGTGTCTCGTCTCAGAGCATTATATTTATAAGAATTAGCTTTAACATTATATTTAGGTAATTTGATTTCGTATTTGTTATGTTCTCTTATTAATTGAAATGGTATTTGTCTAGTAAAACAGCCATAGTCAAAACACGTCATAGATGACGTTGCATATTTGTAATTGTAATTTGTAAAAACGAAAAATTAGTTTTACACTCGGAATGGATTTTTTCTTCTCGTTTTATCTTAGTTAAAAATAAATAAAATAAAAAGATATAGAATACGTCGGAATGTGTAACTGAATTAGTCTATAAAATTCGATTTAGGCTGGTATAGGTAATCATGTTGTTAAATATCTGCAAAATTATTGAAGACATTAGCGATAATAATTAGAGGTTATAAACCGGCAAACGTTTTATAGCAAAATTTTCCGACACCATTAATTTTAATGACGTGTTTCGGCTGTTTTATTGGGTGGGTATATATGCGGACCACGCTAGCCAACAGAATATTTATTATAAGACCTAAGATGATTTTCATATATCCCTTAAATGTAGGTCTAATTTTAAACCAAAGGCCTAAAAATTATGTTTAAATAAAACAGTATAAAACAAGCAATAAAGTATAAAAACCATAAAAGAACTTAAGCCAGATAAAAATAGATACCAACATAAATGATAAAATAGCTAGTAGCTACGCAATAAATCACAAAATGAATAAAGCAAATTCTAAGCGTGTGAAATCTTGTATTGTCGAGGTGGTCCGGTTATAGTTCTAGAAACGAAATAAAAACGTACCTGAGCAACCAGTTTGCAATGAATATCGTAAAATTAAAAATACAAATGAAATATAACAAGGATCTATGATTATCACGACAGATACTTCTAATATCTGATAATAATAAAGTACAATGATAATGATATCTAATATTACTGACAGCTTATAGTACGGATGGTTAATCATGTTATTGAATCAAAATAGAGATAAATAATAATACCGATAAATATTTTTGCGAACAAGTAACGGAACAATGATGGTTAACAACAATCTTAGTAAATAGTACTCAGTAATAATGACGGACAATTATAACAGATAATAATAAGAGATAATACGTATATAAATAACATACAAATGATAATAGCAATAATTGATGCAAGACATGTGCACATGAGAAGGTAACAAGCGACATACCCGATTCTGCATGCTAGATACACTGCCACCAACAGCCAGCCGGAACCATTTTCGATGACGTTTATGTATTCTTTAAGTAATCATAACTACATATTAATTACTTTGGCTACTTTGGTATTAATTTCTGACTTATAGAAGATTTATAATTTTTACTTTATAGTTGCAACCATCAAAATATAATCTTTAATTTGCAATAATTTAATAATTATGAGCAAGATACCAATAAATAATAAAATAAAGGAAAATTAAATAGATAGTTTAATAAATACGTATAAAATATTAATAGAACATAGTATCTTTAATTTACAATAATTTAAAAATTATATATAAGATACGAATAAATAATAAAACAACGGAAAACAACATAAATAAATATAAAATATTTATAGAAAATAATAAATGGAACAAATAGAATGAAATAAAATTAAAAATATGTAACTTGAATACTTTGTGAACAAACTCACCATCTGACGACACTCAGATTGGGCAGCACAGAACACAATAACGACGACTATGAATATATATATATATACTATAAACGACTATACTATAAACGACTATGAATGCCAGTTGTTTCTGTTGCTGGGTAAACGCAAAGTCGACAAACCCCACAATTTAAAAGAAGCGGCAATCCCGACTAGTTCACTTCACTAAATATATCGCTCAAGCCTTTTAAAGCATAATTGACCAAAATATAAAAAGGTCTAAAATATTTCATTAATAGACGCAATCGTAAGTACCATAAATATTGCCATAACGATTTATAATTTTCTTGAATGGTACACGTCCTTCGCTTCATCTTAAGAGAAAAATATTGGGAAGGTATATGTCTATACAAATAAATCACTTTACATAATATAGAAATACAAATAGTCGTGGTATTAGGAAACCGTCTTAATAGATTTAATCCCAATATGACAATGGAAATGCATACTAATTCTTATTAACTATTGGAAATATTCACGGCGTTATTTTTAATTAAAATTATATAAAATATAAAATTAAGCAGACATGTTACTAAAAACATTGGCCATCGTTCTCCCCCATTATTCGAGTCACCCAACACTTGGATCGGGACCAATTTTTTGTCAATCTTTGTAAGAAGTACATGTTAAGAGACGAAAATATAGCGGGTGGTATAGCACTGTTTTCTAAAATTAATTTATTAGAGAAACAATTTATAGAGGTGTGGGGAATTATCATTATCATTGGATTTGCTACGGCTAACAGCAATTTTTAAAGATTATTGGATAAAGCAACGGTTATTTACATAATCTTTAGTAAAAGCAAAATCCAATCAATCACAACACAAATATAATTAAATATAGAAAACCAAGTAACATAGCTAATAATAAAACCATTGTCCGTCATATATTTTACAAGGTTTTTTTATATAACTGAATGCATATTCCCACTTTGTAAAAATGACGTTGGTCGTTCCAAAGAATTCATTGTGTTACGGGAAACAATCGTCATATCTGAAGTAAAAACCGTTTTGCCCGGGGCCAAAAAGAAATAATAAAGAATTCCTTCATTTATTCTTGGCGATTTTTTGTGTCAAGAATCTTCTTTCAAGACGTCTTATCTGTACAAGGCCACTCAACCTTAAAACAGAACCGGGAGAATTTATCCATTGTTTGCCTTCGAGAAAAATTATCACAATACAAATGGTAATTTTCAATGGAAATATTGTAGATGTAGCGACATATATGCTTCACTGAATACATACATAAATCTTAAATAGGATTTTTGGTATTTTGTATAATCATTGTTTTTGCTTAAAAAAGAATTAACATATGTTAACTGTAGTGCTTGTAAATAAATATGTTATCTAAAATTATCAATGTAATATATTTTAAAAACGCATTTATTTTTAAAAAATTGTAAACTATATATCATATAAAATATATTCTGAATTATGATGATCGTGACTGAGACTGGCTTAAAAAATAATATTTATTTAATGGGAACTACCATTTTAAGATCTATGACAACCTGGGCTACGAACTAAACTTGATATTCTAGAAAATATTGTGACGGATTTATTCCACTCTTCGATCTCACACTTGCACATAGCTTGTGGCCTTTGTGCTCTACTGCTTTATAATTGGTCTTATGTTCTCTGCGAGAACTAGCAACTTACCAACAAATGAAGGTATATTTGATTAGTGGTTTGTTAAAGCCACTAAAGTTTATAGAAATGTCTTCATAATCTTTAGAATTATATCTGGTACAATGATACACTATGTATCCAGATCCATATCAATTACTGTCGGTTCTTGAGCAAGTACAATTGCTCTTAGCTGATCTCTGTTCACCAAACATTAAATTAAATCAAGAGCTGTTTTAAAAATTCGAAATATCTTGTAAACAAAGTGGACAGACGATTCCTGTTATTATCGAATTTTGTTAATTTGTGTTCGGATGAAATTTTCGCATATGGGCGTTTTCACATCTACTGGCACGGCACCGTATTTTGTTTTTGTCTTTTTCATTAGTATTGTCCCATACAGAAGACTTTGATTCTACTAGTTCAATTAGTGTTACAATATCATATTTTAAGCTGGACATTTTCTTTTTTTAACCTTAAAAATATCTCTGTACACAATAAAAATCGGCGCCGACATGATTGGACTGATTGCTGCCCGCTGACATGTCGGTGCCAGCAACGAGACGAACCGACATGTCGGCGAGTGTGATTACGGGTCCCCTGATATCGGTGTCGTGTCGGTGCCGGCAGATGTGAAAACAATGTCGGATTGTATATAACTTCCGATAAAGCAAACTTATTCATTTGTTCTCTCTACAAAAAAGTTGTACATTATTGTTTTCGCGCAAAAAAAGAATTAACGTATGTTAACTATGAAATTCTAATACACATATTGGTCATGAATTTCGATTGTTTTTCGGATCTTTTGGTCTTGGAATTTTTTTGTGCCCTCCAGGTCGTTCTTTTTGGATGACATCTAAGTCATTGAAACCTAAACCGACTATTGGAAAACATTTAATGAGCTTAGATAGCAGATTTTCTTAAATCAAAGAATAAAAATTATGATTGTCGAAAATTTAATTGAATAATTGATGAATAGTTTATAAAGAAATATATTAAAAACATGAAATTTAACAGTTAGCTCAGATTGTTTTACATTGTTATTTCTCATTTTATTAAGTTTTCCAGAAATATATTCGTTCGATTCTTGGTTTGAGAGGCCTTACCAAACAAATGTGTCGAATTCGATTAACCTTTCAATTAATTTATTTTTGCGACATTTTTTTTGCTATATCTGCAAATGTGTAAAGCTAAGTGCTCTAATCATCTTTTTTCTTATTCCAAATATTTTATTATGTGATAATATTTTTTATAGTTTTATTCATTACTGCTGCTTATGGTAATACTAACTTTGTCTAGTAAATTGCTTTTATTTCTGTTCGTTCAGCTCCATAAACCGTTTTTATATTTTATAATTTACTAAACAGGGAATTCAAAATTTCTGTTTTTTTACTAAAAAACATTATTCTAAGATTCTAAAAACATTATTCTAAGAGAACAGTTTCTCTCTTAAGCCAACAGTTTAGCGAGCCATTTTTAAATTCTTCGAAATTACTCTGCAAGTGCGTTCCTCATCGATGCAAAGTGGTAATAGTTGAAGAGAGTTACGCCTGGAGATAGGGTGCGATGAAAGAACAAGTGATTTTAACACTTTCGTGACTGCTTTTGTGCGTATTTAATCATGACGCGTGAAGTTATTTTGCAATCTTAATTCCAATCCAATCTAAACCAATCTAAAATTAGCACATTTAGCGTTTAGCTTCTTTATTCTGAAACAAAAAAGATAATTTTAATCATGGTGGAACTAATAATTATACGTCTCATTATTCTGAAATTAAAAATTATAAAGTTATTAATAAATAATTAATTATTTTTGATTGTATTATATTTAATTAAACTCAAAATGTTTCACAATAATATTTATATCGCAATTCCTTTACAAATTTTTTAAAAACTTTGGGATTATTATACCGTGTACTTCATTAATAACAAATCCTTATTATCCTTATTATATCTGTTATTGTATACTATAAAAGATACAAACCGCAAAAGTTTAATATAGTCCATAAACGAAAGGAAAATCTAATTTCATAAAAGAACTTAAGCCTTATTTCGGAAGTTCCTGATACGGAAACAATATCAATAAGCTGAAAAACACTGAAGCAAAAAATTTTTCAAGAGGCAAAATGCCTTCGATTTTCTATTTTTGCTTCCTCGTTCAGTTCGTGAAATAGCTGTACTTTATATGTCCCAAAATAGAACGCGATTTTTACGAGAATTGTTTAAGTGATCACCATTTATGTTAGTGAGGTTATCTTCATTTAAACAAGTAATTAGATTATTTTATTAGAAATAAAATGAATTTATTTACAAAGTAGTGTATATACGTACATATAAATATTTTAATATGTACATTATTTTATCATATTAATATTCTTAATTAACCCTCATTTGAAACAACATTGATGGACATTGATGAACTGATGTACTAAATCGTATGCCTGATTTTGGTTAATACTAATTCCTGGGATCCAACTGATTATTATAAACAAGATACCAATTCTACTGTTCTTGCATCATTCTGATTTTTATTATATTTTCGTCTCTTAACATTTTACTGCTTCTTGTCTTAGTTCAATTCTTGTTAATTCGTCTACCAATTATTTTTTGTCAACTCTTTCTTGTATTTATAGATTTTCTTGCAAATTATCTTATCAATTTTGTCGTTGTCGATGCACCGTGATTTATCGTCTAAGCTCCTCCCTCGGGTTCTTGCTGATGGTGGATATGGCTGCTCCAAGAAAGCCTTTTCTGTACCCAGATTTGTTCAGTATATCGGGGTGGGTCCGACTCTTCTAACTAAGAACTTGGCACGCCGATAGAACACGTGCGTTTCAGACTCTTAAGGGGTTCTCGAGAAATCCACGATCTCGGATCGTCTTGAAGTTTATGGTTATAGGCGCCATAAGCTATAACTTTTGACACACTTCGTCTAACCTCGGCACTTGAAACCTCATTATCCGACACACTCGACAACGAGCTGATGGGATAACCCTTTCTTGACTAGAATACTATCCAGACATTCCATACCTTGCGATATTTTATTTTGTCTCAAGTCATAATTCTGTTCCCATGTCATACATTTTAATAAATATTACGAAAAACATTTAAATGATCTAATAAATTAAAAAACAGATATATGTAGTTTTTATTCATTTGGAAAATTAATTTTTCAGATAATAAGAGACAATCTATAGTCTATATTATAACAAACATGTGTAACATAATTGCAAGAATAATTCAGGATATATACAGAATAAATACGTCATTGAGGACAATATGATATCAAATAATTTCAAAGCCCAAGCAGGACTAAGTCAAGGCAGAAGTGTAAGCTCCACCCTGTTGATAATATTAAAGGAGAATATAATAATGTTAACAAAAAGTTTAGATGCATGAAACAATTTTCAGACAAACCCTAAATTCCGAGGCCAAATGTGTATATTGCCAACGAGAAATGCAAATAAAGAGTAGAAATGAATAACTTTTATATTTTTACAAGAACTTTGGTAGTATTTAGACTCTTTATTAGCATTTTGCCAAAAGTTTTATTTTGAAATATACATGTCTCGATCCATGTCAAGATATATAAATTGAAATAATAAATCTTCCTTAATTTTATTATATGCTTTTAAAATGGTATTATTTTGAAAACAATGTCTTCAAAAAACAAGGTCTTTTAGATCTCTTCGTGGGTTATATTTACACCACTTAAAACCTGTGTCTCCTAACAGTGTAGGAAGGGATTTCTTACATGTCTCAAAAAATTTCATATCCCTAAGATTTCTATGAATACTTCCTAGATTAACAGTTTTCTATGAAATGATTGTTTTAGATAATATTTATAAGGAAAAAATATCACTGTTTTTATATATTTCATACATTTAATCTGGCATAGAGCTAATATCAAGGTGATTTAGATTCGTCATATGCTTTGATTTGTACCGGTCATTGTATTCACCGTCTGTCAATGCTTATGTCAATATTAAGTGCAACTGTAACGCGTTAAAACACTCCTCATAACACTGCGTCAAGTTAGTAGTTGTACAAATACTTGCTTTTCTAAGGCATTTTACTGACAAGAGAGGCAACTGATTAGAGATGCAACCAGTTCCTGACTTCGCATTTTTAATTAAACAAATGCTATCCCTTTGTCTTTTTATGAATCTTTCGGTGATTGAGTTTATGAATTCAGACACTACTGGCCCCTTAATTTCTTGATGCATTTAGTTGTTCCTGGCATACCATAGGCCATTGAATATCAGTCAATATTTTATTTGAGACACTTGCAGGTTTTTATCTTGGTAGAATTTACGGATAGAAACCGTACTTGCAAAATATATAGAAAATCTGAGCGAAGTGAGTGAAACCTCATGAATATAGTCCTTCCAGTAAAATAGCCAAGGCATGTCATCAATGCATGATGAATGTATTGCCAAATTCGGTTAGTAAAAACATAAAGATTGTTTTACACTCGGAGAAGATATTTTCTTCTTATATTACTAATTAGTGTTACTCTAAGGAAAAAGAAACAAAATGAACTCTCATGTCTTGTAATATTCGCTTTGTTACTAGTCGTTTCCGTCTAACCTACAATGTGTCTTTATGATAACTTAAATCTAGGTATATAACTAGGAGGACCCATCGGCCCCATCTCAGTCTCTGGTGAAATAAAGTTTATACATGCCACTGCTGAATTTTTTAATATTAAAAGGTTGAGGTGCATATATATGCACCTCACTACACAAGATCAGATGGTTTGATTCTTTTGAGTCTGTATCCTGTTCTGGTGGTATTCAATATTTGCAATATTTCAATATTCGTATGAGAATGGTGTCTTTCCTCATGCCCCTCATGTTGCGATTCTCTTGATTTCTTGACTGACTCTGGGTATCTGAAGGTCTCGATGTAGGTAATCAGTCCTATAGTATTTGGTTGCACCCACAATACCTCTCAGGACTTTGTTCTGAAAAATTGGTATTATATTTATGTTGCTCTTTGCAGAACATCCCCATATTCAGTATCATCAGCAAATGTAGCTATCGTAATATTTTACATTTATGGTATATCACAAGTGCAGGGTAGATAAAGCATTGGTTCCAGTACACTTCCTTGTGGTACATCTGCTTTAGCTTCTTTTATTGTAGAGTAAGCTTCTTCTTGTTTGAATCTAAACATTCTGGTTGTAATGTATGATTTTAATAGTTCGGTGTGTTGGTAACATTTTGTGTGGTTTGTGAACAAAGCCTTCATGCCAAACCTTATCGAAGGCTCGTAGCTGAGCAAACTTTTTTACTTTCGTAGGCTTTTTCAATAACATCTGTTATTCTGTGGACCTAGTCAATTGTTGAGTGCTTGTTAATAAACCCAAACTGGTGTGTTAATACTAGGTTTTTTCTTTCTATGATCGGTTTTATTCTTTTCAACTGCAGTGTTTCAAAAACATTAGATATTACTGGCAACAGTGATATATGTCTATAGGCTTTTATTTCGTTTCCTGACTTCTCAGGTTTTGGGATCATTATAATTTACACCATCTTCCAAATGTCTGGGACATGTTTTAATCTAAAAGCTGCATTGATCAAACTGGTGAGTTTTATAATTTCCTTTCTTGGTAGTTCTTGCAGTAATTCTACTGTTATTAAACCGTAGCCTGGTGATTTCCTGGGATTAATGTCAGTTTTAATAACTTTGGTTAATTCTTTCGGCGTGACTAATTCAATCATCGAGTTTTGAGCTTCTATGACCGGCACAGTATGTTCAATATTAGTTTCGCTTGGCTTGAAAGTTTTTTTTAGACATTCAGCAAATCCTTCTGCTTTTTGGTGATGGCTTTCCAGTATTTCTTTTTTCAGTCTTTGCATTACATTGTTTAAACTATATTTATTTTCGGGTGTTCTGGTTTGTTGCCATTTTTTTTGTAATTTACGTTTTTCAGTTACCATTTCCTTCACTTCTTTTGGATTAATTCCTTTAGTTTTACTCTTAATTTCTGGAGTATTATTCCAAGCAGCTTCTTGAATATCGACTACGAATTTTCCTGCTTCAAAATTTAATTGTTTGGTTGATTTGAGGGGTACATTTAGTTGAATTCGTTTGTTAAATTCTTCAGCAAATCCTTCCCAGTCTGTTCTCTTGTTTGTTAACGTTGGGTTTTTTTCTTTTCTTATTATGTTTTCGCTCAACGTCAGAATCACTGGCGTATTATCTGAACTTAGCTCAAATCAAAATATGAATGACTATAATAAGAGATTATCAACCGTCAATAATACGTCAATTTGCTCCACTCTGCTGCCGTATTCGTATTATGAAACGTCTTTGACCTATCTTGTATGTTTCCTACCACTGTTCATATTGCAAACGGAAACCTATCTTGTATGTTTCCTACCACTGTTCAAATTGCAAACGGAAAATTGCATACTGCAAACCCGAAAATAAGACTAAAAGAAAGTCAATATTTTGTCAACTGTCTTCTATGGCACTCTATTCATATTATGATATTTAAACATAAAAAAAAATAAAACGAATTATATAATTTTATGCAGTAGTTTTGAAGTTATGCGTATATATACATTTCGGCGATTAATTTCTATTTCTATATACATAACAGGATTTTAAATAATATGTACTGATAAATATAAAAGTTAATAATTTTCTACTACTATATTAATCAGTAGTAAATAAAACCATATATTGGTTTTCGGATTTAGTTCCCAGTAAGATATATAATACACCTGACTAAATTGAAAACTATATATAACCAGACAATTACGCAAATACAATAATATAATATTTAATGATGATTTGAAGTTTTGCCAAAACCAATCCTTTTTATATTTATTTTAATTACAGAATGGGTAATGAAAATTGATCATTTTAACAGTTAAAATCACTACCATTTATGACACCGTTCATTTTAAAGCAAAAAAATCGTTTTTCTTCTCATAATTTAATTAAAATCGCCGAATACTCTCTTTTGAGACTATTCAAGAGATTGATGCTTTTTAATAACAAGGGACGCCGAATACCGGAATAATTTAAGAGACGTTTAATCAAGAAAGGAAATGGTACATAATTTTAAGCGACACCCAGTTAATTTTGCTCAGAATTACTTCTCTAATTTTGGGTAAGGTAATAGTTATTTCAATTTACCGGCAAGATATTGCTTTCAAAATGGTTTTCGCTATGGCTTTGGGGATAAATTGAGGACGAGTGTAGGTGGATGGAGGGTTTTTATTGATACTTTAAAGCATAACTTTGTTTATATAGCTTTGGTCAAGAATATAATTTAAAAGGGACTGAAAAATTTTAACTTTTCTATTTTATAGTGTATTATATTTTCGGTTGTCTATAAATTATGTAATTATGTACGATATTTAAAAAAACATATCAATATATTTTATTTTAATATCTAATAAAATATTATGGTTGTTTATTTACCTATATACGCCCTTTGGTCGAAATTCGATCACAATTTATTAAGTTAACTTACTCATAACAGAGTAAAGCAAATAAATATATATATATATATATATATATATATATATATATATATATATATATATATATATATAAATATATATATATTTATATATATATATATATTATATATATATATATATATATATATATATATATATATATATATATATTTATATATATATATATATATATATATATATATATATATATATATATATATATATATATATTTTTTTTTTTTTTAAAGTCTCCTTTTACCAACTGTCGGTTTATCTGGACTGAGCCTAAAGTTTAACGTGGGCTCCGAACCACGGTCCTCAGCATTAAGCCTACCGACTGGCGAGTGACCAACTTTAGAAATCATCCCAGAAGACATCCGGTAGTAAGACCCAGCCTGGTTACTGGCATGACTGGGATCATTTTCCTTGTCGGATTTTACACTCTTGCCTAGAACATTAACAAATTTTAAACAATCACCAACATAAATTTACGACCATGCCCCGGCATTGGCAACCTCGAACCCGTGGCTATCACAACAGTAGGAGGACCGTCCCATCGCCTTTACCACTACGCCACCAAGCCGGCGTTTTTAAAACTTGTTTTCACGACATTTTCAATATAAGATTAGAAATTTATTTATTGCGTAATATTAAATAAAATAATAAATGTCTAAAATTTAGCCTAATAAAGTAAATAACCGAAAAAATTGATAGAAAGTTCAAACAATAAAATGTAACATAGTCACATATCTTATTAAAATTAAACAGCTTAGTATTTATCAAGGTTTTAAAATGTTTACAAATTTATTGTTAGTGATTCACAATTTCCTCTATTTTTCCTATCTATTTAACAGCTGTATATTTTCATATTTCATTCATGAATACATAATTACAGCTTCAATTTTTATGTTTCAATTTTTTTTTAATCAACATTTTTTCCAAAAATATATATAGCAAAAACAATAAATAAACCAGGCTGATTAAAAGATAGTTTCTTTACCTATATTTCTAAATAAAATTCCATCTTTTTTTTGCTTATTTATTCCACTTTTCGATCTATAAATTAGCGACTGTTATTGATTCCATGTTAATAGATGTATTAATTTCAAACTATTATTTTATGTAAATCTAGAATGTCGCCTATGCAGCTAGCTTTTCTTTAATAAGCCTTCGATGACTTTCTATGATATTCTTTGCAATATTCACTATAAACCTGAAATGAATTAGAAAGTACCTCGAAAATGTAAAAAAATCTTAGTGATCTTTAGTACTTCTACCTCCAGTAGAATCATATATTATCTTCTGAACTGTTCTATGTTAACCAGACATCAAATTAACTCAAAAGCTGCTTGCGAAAATCAAAATATAAACAAAAAGGATAAACTATTCTTATTTTTCGAATTTTGTTAATCTATGTGAGGATGAAATGTTCGCATGTACAGTTTTTCGTTCACAGCTGTATATACTATAAAGCGGACAAAGTAATTTGTTCTCTCAGCGAAAAATCCAAAATATAAATTTACATGGGCGTACCATTCTTAATTGTTTTTTATCTTAACCTGTAATAACTCTTTAATATTTGTAAGGGTACGGGAATAACCGAAGGTAATACAAAATCTTAAACAACGCTACTTAAAATTAAACAATTTCATTTAATTATGTTTCAATACATTACATTTCCGTTTTAATATCCTTTCAAGTATGAAAATTAGAATAGAACATTAAAATAGAGCTTAATACATTTGCTTGACGCAGTACATTGACGGTTGCTTGATTTGGGCGTATGTCGATTTATTGGAATATACTTAAATTTTCTTCCGCCACATAAGCTTTAACCGTGCAAAATGTCACGCCTCCAAGTGCCCCCTTTTTCATCAAAGACGGATGCAAAATTTTCGCTAAACCGATTAATGTGTAGATTAGATAATAACCATTTTATAAATTTCATGGTTTTATGTTAAGGAGAGAAATCAATGTTCTACTAACTACCATATTTTTTTCAGTATTTGCTGTTCTCTTTGCCTAAAACAGGTGCGGCAAAAGTCCCGCTACCGTTTCGCTTTAAGCATTATGTTGCGGACAGGATAAAATCTGGACGTCTAATTTTATTATGAATTTATGTTCGACACAAGAACAAGCGGAAATAATGATAATAAATACTGAAAATGATCGTTCCATTATTGCCAATCAGCGGAAATTTCGTCAAAAATATCCTAATCGTTCAATGCCTCAGAAAACCACAATTTATCGTTTACATACGAATTTTCGACAGTACGGTACGACAGCAGACAGGCCTTGCTTTGGAAGACAACGGACGTCTCGTAACGCTGAAAATGTGACTTTGTGCGAGATAATGTTGCAGAGTCTCCAGAAACATTTTAACAGTTTAAGGCAAATTTTGAAAACTGATTTGAAAATGTTCGCGTAAAAAATTCAGTTAGTCCAAAAATTACTGCCAAGAGATCCTGATCAACGAGTTGTCTACTGTAATGCAATTCTAAGGCTGTCTGGTGAAATTGCAGAATTTTCGTCTAAATTGATTTTGATTGATGATTGATTGATAATGAGCGATGAAGCCCATTTTCTTCTCAGTGGCCACATCAATAACCAGAAGAGTCGGATTTGGGGAACACATATTCCTCAATTAATTCATGAAACATCATTGTATCCACTAAAACAACTGTATGGTGTGTTATTCATGCTGGGAACATTATTGGTCCATATTTTTTGAAAATGACCAAGGTGTTGCTGGTGTTGCTGATGTTTTTCCACAAAGACTAATTTCGCGAAGAGGCGATTAAGCATGGCCAGCCATATTTCCAGATTTAGCAGCAATAAACTTTTTTTATGGGATTTTTAAAATGAAATATTTATGTCACTAAGCCCCAAATTATTCAACATCTAAAAAACAATTTTCGTCACGAAATTGAAGAAATTCAGCCTCAGATGTTGCAGGATATCGTGAAAAATGCCTTAAAAGAGCCGAAAGTTGTATAGCGATTCGCGGTCATAATTCAGCCTATAATGTTTTTCAATCATAACGAAAAAAAATGTTAAGACGAAATAAACGTTTTATAAAAACCAAACTTGCATACACTTACACAACTTACATTTTCTTTGAGCAAAGTTATAGGCGATCCAAACGATAGCTGGACTTTTGTCCCACGTTCGCAAGGAAAAGAATAGAAGAAAATGTATACAGGAAAGTGTGTATATAAAAATCTGAATTGTAATTACAAATCGGTACGTATGACGAAGAAGAATTCTGAAAAGAGTTGCTTGCCTTAATGCCGATTTCATCCCCGGACCCAATTGGTGATTAAACAAAGTAACTGGTGAGAGATATACCGTTCTGTTCTATATAAGCTTGATGTATGTCTTCTTCGTGAATTCTACTGCCTACGAGTTGACCACTGTCGATTGTCCGTTTTCTTGATGTATTGTTAACCTTCGGGTTCTTGGCGGTCGTTAGGAAGGTTGATTCTAAAAACCCCTTTCTGCAGCCCAATTCGTTCAGAGGGAAAAACTTTTCTAACTATGACTTAGATAGGACAAGTGCATTGCAAATTCTTAGAATGTTCGGATAATTAACGGCATTATGCACTCTTCATGTTTTATGGCTGTTTTATGAACATTCGACAATGATCCGATGGCTACATGTTTTATCATGTCATTTCTGTTTCTCTAAGCGCTTTTCTTACTATAGCTTAGTTTCACCAGACGTGGTATTCAATATTTGTATATTGTCTCATATCATAATTATTTTCCCATGTCAACAGTTACATTAAGAATATTTAAATGACCTATTTTGAACTAATATATCTATAAACAAAAAAAAGTCATCATATGATCCAGTAATTATTCCGCCCCAACATTAACTACTCTATAAAATATCATGTTTTAGATTCTATAAAAATTCTGTTATTTTTAATAGATTAATGTTTTCGAAAATGTTTAATAAAAGCTTAATATTGTTTATTTAAATATATAATTAGGCCCATTTGATATGCACGTTGCCGGCTTACCGATACAATGGTTAAGGTATAGGAAGGTCCTTTGATGGTTGAATCCGATAGAGCATGGATGCAATTTATGTCTGTGATCTCTGTGAAATGTAAAAGTTGATAGGCAACAGTGTAACTTCCAAATATCATCATATCTTCTGTGATGGTGTCTAAGCTGGACAATGGTCAGTCTGCTACAATTTTTGTTTAGGCCGGGGATGCGTTGGACATCTTAGAGTCGCCGTCACCTATATAGTTCTTTTATCATACACCATAATTAATTCCAAATGCTAAAAAGTATGTTTTACAAAACCAAATTCCATTTTTTCTACAATAAAACTATGATACAATAAGTTTCCTTTCATAATTAATATTATCATATAACAAATACTTCACCGCAGTTGTGGAATATCACAGAAGAAAGTTTTTCTGGCTTACTTTCAAATTAATAACTTTTTTACGCTATAGGACAATACTCGTTTCACTCTATTTAATTTTTTTCTACTAAATACATATAGGTAACAGTACACAATTCAAACATATTTTTTAGCTTCATATTCATGGGTGATGTATTATTTTATCCTAAGAGTTCGATAAAAAATTTACATAAACATCATAGTAAGATGAATTGCTCGTTTGCTTCTGGTTATCTGTAATATATTTTTTTGTTTTAATCCCCGAAAATAATATATTCTGTCTGTACTTCGTTACGAGTTCATAAGACCGAAAAAACAATTAGGAGAAAACAAAAACAGTAAGTAAAAAACACTGAAATACAAAAGAGGTGATCAAAAACGTCACATATAGTTTAGATAAATCGTAGCTACACAACTATATACTGTCTAAATATTTACAATACTTTTCTAGATTAAATTATTGATATTAAGCTGATAGTTTAAAATAATTATAAAATTAATAAGAGTTGAGTTGAAAATTACAACTGCTGTGATATGGATTGCTTAATTTAAACAATCCATATCACAGCAGGGTTTAGTAATTTCTCCAAAATGAAATGGACATTTCTGTAGTTATTCAAAAGGTCTGCTAGCGTCAATTATTTCCTTTTCTCTTGATAAAAATAATTTTTTCTTTGTCCATAAGTCAAAGTATCTGGAAAATAGTTTTCACTCCCTAGCAATTTTTCCTTATTATTGTTCTTCATCTATAAATTAGGGTTTCAAACACAAACATAAATGAGTGATGGATATATATATATACTCCCACTGGAGCTCTCCATATAAGTTTAAAACCACGCACATTTTTTCACACATAGCTCGGCACAAGTATTTGTAATATATCTTAATTTTCTCCTTTATTGCTCATCCCTTACTGTCTTAGTTAGTGTTTAATTTCTTATTCTCGTTGATGTTGTAGATACCCTTGCAACTTTGTGGTTGCCCTTAATTATTATATTTCATGGAGCATTAACAATATTCCGAAGAATTTTATGTTGATTTACCGTGGATTTACAGTGACATCAATTATGTTTGTTTGACATTTTGTTTATATAGTAACAGTTTATTGGGAACCGATAATTGGAATTGCCTTTCTATCATCCATCATATTTTTTGAGCCTCAGAGATATTGCTGCTTGTTCCTTCTTAACATGCGCTTTTAACTTGAGCTTGGCACTCATTGTCATACATTGTCATAGACATTGTGATCCCTTGAAATGAATATTTGAGCTAAACTTTGATTGTTGATTAGTGAATGTTGACACAAACTTTGTGACTTTATGTTCAACAGGTTTATATATTATATTTTATTACTCCACCCTCAGATTCTATGTTGTAGCGCAAAAAGTTGGGTTAAACCAGTTTCTGCTATCTAGTTTAGTGCATGTAACGAGAAAGGTAAAAAGCCAGTTAAGTTATAATTGTTTACATCAATAGGAGACGACAACGCATTTTGTTGACATTTTCACAACAAAAGGTACTTTCCGATCCATTTGGTAAAATTATTATTTATAATTTTCAAGTACACGCTTTGTAATGCTCAGATGTCCACAGTATTATCCAGTAAGGAGGTTCAACTAAACACTGTTCAAGACTAATCCAGATACTTTTCAGTCTTCCCTTTATTAAGCATTATATGATCAGGATAAATTAATACTTTTAGCGGATAATCGTCCTTCCTTATTTATCACCTTCGGCTCCAAACTTTATGAAACGAATCGTTCAGAATTTTTAATGATCGCCATTTCAGCGACGGATATTAATTAGTTTTGTCGCCAGTAAAAGCAAATAAAAGACGTTTAACGAGAATTATTTTTGAATATAGAAGATGATTTGATGTATCTGGAAAGTTGTTTTTTATGTTTTTTGTAAACTTTTTTCCGTAGAACCGAAAATATAAATACACAAATAATAAAGCGATTTTTGCGATTACAATTTATCTACGCAAAAAATAAAATTACTTTGAAAGCAACAGCTACAACAGAAACCATTTTTTTCAAAATGAATAATAACTGCTCATTCATTTAAATGAAGTTATTTTTCCAGGCCGACTACCAATAAGAAAAAAACTTCTATTTTAACAGCGAATGACTTCCAATTAAGACGTGATGGATTTGTATAATTAAGCCCTGGCTTGGCTTTGTTCAATTATTGTTATTTATCATTGTAATTATTGAAAGTATTTAACTAAGCATGTTGAAAAAAGTTTTAGTAATTTGGATGGAGTAATTTAGAAGTTTGGGGGGAGGGGAATTTATAATATTTAATTTTTTGGTAGATTGATTTTATTGAAGGTAAATAAATTATTTTAATAGCTAAGTCTAACAGTATATTAATATTGTGATTTGACGTAAAATGACATATATTTTTAAATACAAATACATCTTTTTTGCTTTGATGAGTGTTTTTATTTCGCGACTATACTATAGTACTGCATTGATATAAAGGAGACGGACATACATGAAGCGTATATATGAAATAATAAATTAAGAAATAAATAAAGTTAATAGCACAAACAGGAGACTACATGTATGAATAGTGAATATACAATTTAAAAAATGAACACAAACACAGGACTGATCAGGCGAGCTGGAAATCTTCAAGTCACCGTCCGAGAAACGACAGTGGCCCAGGTTCAGTCGATTCAAAGGTACGGCATAGTGACGAACGGAAGGAACGCGACGAGACCAGAGAATATCAGCTTTTGCATCAAAAAGCCTATTGTGGTTGTCCTCCGGGGCCCAACGACGTTGTACCTCGTTAGTTGTGAAACAAGAAACGAATGGGATAAGGTCAGTATGGACACAAACATCCGTGAAGGGGAGGGGCAGGAAAGGGTGAGGCAGAAAAGGAGGCAGCCGATTTAGCCGCACTATCCGCGCGTTCATTTTTCGGTATACCAACGTGAGAAGGGATGCACAGTAAACCTGTCCTAATCTCATTCAAATATAGGGTACGGATGATTGACAGTGACTCGGTGACCTAGGGATGGTTGAACTTCTGCTCCAGGAAACATTCGAGAGTATTTCCGAGAGTTTGAAACCGAATACCCTGTTGTCCATTACAAATGCACTGCCAAGCCCTTTGCTTGCGGCCAGGGTAAGAGTGCAGAAGTTCACAGAACTTAAACCGAGTAAAATGAGGACAATGTTCTTTTTAGTAAAGCTCCAAGGGGGTTTACAAAAATGTTACTCAAAATTGGGGTAGTAGACAAGGAGGAGATGCAACAACCCAATTCAGGCCCTGGAAAGAAGATCAGCAATTATATAAGAGATGCGAGTGGAGTAGTTAGGAATAAGACGGTTCAGGAAGGGTGGATGACTCCCAAGTGTAGGTCAGATTTAAGGAAGATGGTAAAACGATCTCATAAATTGCAGGGAAGTATAGAAATAAAGCTATTTTTCAACGATTAAAAGTCCAGTCAAAATTTTGTACGTTCTCGGTGGGGCACTAAATATCAAATCATATTTATTATTATCTAATACCTGACCAGACCTGCTACACATGTTTTAGTAATAAATATCCTTAATTTCTAGGATGGTTTTGATTTTCTTCTCTTCTATTTCAATTTTCTTCGATTTTTCTGAATTTCCAGACCAGAACATTCCCTTAATTTACTAGATTGTCAGGGTTTTTGCAACATGTCAAATGTGTATAAAACTAAGCGATTTTTAGTTCTTTTATTATAAAAATAAGGAATGTTCTTTTAAACTAAATTTGAGTCAGGTTATGCTATACGAATATACTTTCGTTGATATTCATAATTAAGAATATATAATTACTTATTCGCAAATTGAAATATGGTGAACGTGATTGACAGGGGTGCAGCGATCTTAAAAGGTTGTGTATATTGTTCGGACAATAAACTGCGTTTATCTAATTGCTTTACTTTTTGTGTTTATGGGCTAGTGGATACCTAATAAATCACTGGCCCAAGAAGAGTTGGACGAAGAAAAAACTTAAGGTTACTGCAAATGTGAAGGAAGGTATTTTCGTCGGACCAGACATTAGATAACTTTTGACTGGCCCACAATTCATCACGTTTATGACAGATTTTCAACAAGAAAAGTGGATTGCTTTTAAGGTGGTCATATATACATTCTTCATAATGATAACACCCTTACTATGGACGAGTCGTCCAAAAAATGCTAGAAGCATTTCAAGCTTTAGGTTTCTTAATAAGTCAAAAACTACACATTCCACCTCGTCTACTTTCCGAAAAATTTCGGAGATCTGAGTGAAGAGCAAGGTAAACAATTTCACCAAGGTAGATTCGAAGGAAAATGGGACGCCTCAATGATATTAGGTAAATTCTAGACACGTTAGAGAAACCTTTCGAATTCTCCTCATTAGGAGAAATATGCAAAGAAGCCCCTCTGCGAAAAACAAAGGGTTTAGTGTGCGTTAGTGAAGGTATATTAGTATCGTTAATTGTTTGTATAAAAAAGAATAATTTTGAAGTCTGTTCTCTTTTATTTTAATGTAATAAATTACAAAGTAATGGGTCCTCTTATGTCGAGAAGGATATCATTTTCGGGTTCATTACAGCCAAAAACATAAAGATTATGTTACAAAGTCCTTCAAATATTTTAGAAGAATTTTTTTGCAGATTTGTGTTATCAACCAATGTCTACCCTAATGTTGGTCGTGCAGATTATAACAGTGTTTAAGATTCGGAACTATAAGGAAAGACCAGCAAAATAAGCGTTTTCAAGATCCAGAATTCAGTCTTGATTGAATAATTGACATGACATTGCCATTATACAGTGCCAGTTTTTTCTCTTGTAATAAACATCAGTATTTACTCTAAATGGAGGCCTTTCAGATTTACAATAGCAGCCGATCGTTCAGTTGTCAATAAATTATCCTTTCTTTATTAATTTTCTAGACATGATTCTGCAATACGAACTATGCTGACAAAATGCTCGAAGCCCGAAAATCTGATTTACTGAATTTAACACTGTCGTTAGCGAGTATTTCATCAGATCGGTAAAGAAGTTTGTAGTATTATATTAAATGCCCTATCTCATACTAAATATCTTTCGCATAGTTACATACACTGAAAAGAAATGGAGAGGCAATATTTCCTTGGCGATCAAATGAAGTTAACTAATGATTTCTTACTGGTATACACCTTTAGGGTATGTATGTTATATGGCTCAGTGAATGCGGGTAAAATGAAATGAAACAGTGGTGTTGACATGCTGTGAGCGCTATTTATTGAAGTTATATAAAATGTGGAAAATACATATAGATAAAAGGAAGCGGCGATGGGTTTACCTGTAGACGAGGCTTGGACAGTCGTTGATTGCACGTCTGCACTGAACTATGGTCATTGACTGAATGAATGAAAGTAATCTTCAATAATCTTTTCAATATTCTTTCAATAATCTCCCAGATAAACGTTTCGGGGTTGTCAGATATTCGTGATCGTATACTAGTTGGCGCTGCTAGCATACCGTCCGTGTTCAACACCTGGGTATTTTGTATTCCACGATGTAAAATTCGACATACCTCAAGATCGCCACACAGCTAACGGAAGCATCGTAAGATGACCGAGAAGTTCAATAATATCTTAGAAGAGCATATTCGACATGCAAAGTTGTCCAACATGAGGGAATACAAAGAGGTGTTTACACAATCTCGATTCGTTCTAAATCTTGCTTGTCCTTTCCGTCTTATTTCTTTGTAAGCATTTCAATATGTAGCTGGAAATAACATAGCTATTGTAAAACAAACTCTCTACTAATCAGATTTGGTAATGTGCGATATGTAGCTTTTTTCAACATTCATTAATTTTTTTCACGTGAAAAGGTTTCAACAAAAAAAATTGTTATATATAATTAAATATTGTATAATTATAAAACTAATGGCTCTATTAGAAAATGTATGTGTTTTATTTTAAATTTTAATTATTCTGAATATATACAATATCATTATTCTCGAAATCTATATAAATATTTCTGTGTTCAATTATAGTAATTTAATACTTGTATATCTCATTTTAAATTTTACAGATTCAGATATTCACATTTCTAATAACATTTGGAAGCTCAACAATCTGTAAAATATGCCCTAACTTATAATTAATAAATTAATTAACGTTCATGAATTATTAAAACAATTATAAATCGTATTAAAAAGCGAATTATACTTCGTAAGCGACACAAAGTAAATATAGAAATTCATTTGATTAGGAAAATTAACTAAGCGTAATCAAGCGCTCCTCCTTCATTATACCAAGAATACCTCGGCTAAATTTGAACATGGACATCGAAGGAGTTGTTAGTATCAGGGCATCATGTTTCCTTATACTTAATTACGAGTATAATTGAATCCGCTCCACCGCTATACAGGGTAGTTAAAATGAATAAGATAATAAAATTTATAGTTAATTACATGATCGCATTTTTGTGGGAATTTAAATGATAAAATAATGAATATATTCGTATATAATTAAATTAATCGGATATTAAGTAGTGTTAGTGAAGTCTAACTTTTTAATGTTAATCGATTTGTATTTATTAGCTTCTGTCGTTATTATGTGACGATCATTGCTTTGTGAATTCAAATCATCAATAATAAAATAATTTTATTCACTATATCAATTTGCACAGAGGTGGCGTTCTGTAATAAAAAAATTGTCTCTCTGGTTAAATTGATAATCAATTTTCATTAAAATGGATAACTGAACATGATTATTTAAAGAAACCAATAAATATAGTATTTTTATAAATATCCATTCCTTATTAACTTAATGAGTTTCTTCATTTATCTGACGTAGATGCTTACAGTTGTAGTGCAATCGTTAAAAAGTAGGAGGTCCAATTTAAATGTGTTTAAATGAAGATATATTGATAGGCTATTGAAGGTATGTGTGACAGCTGAAACGGTGGGGGTATTGGAGGAAAGGATGCGAAACAAGTTACATAAAGAATTTGGTATACTATAGCTCTGCGCAGGAGATGTGTCACATTTGCTGATATGCATTCCACCCGATTGTACCTTCAGACTTCCATCTTCCCATTCAAAGAACTATTTGAAAGTATCGTAGATGAATACTTTACGAAATATGAATATACTGAAGTTGAAGAAACTCCATACTGTTAAGAGTTAAGTATTAAACAAGTATGTTAAGGTGAAGGGAGATTATATAGAAAAATAAAATTACAGCCTTTTATTGCCAGATCTAGAAGTTTTTCCCTCACTCTTGTACGTAGCATATTCATTGATACTAAGTATCGTGTTGTAACTCGTATTATATATTATATCATCCATGTATTTCTTTTAACTATGTAAAACTTTTGACCGATTTTATTACTGCAATTAGCATAACGTATAATTAAAACCGAATTATTATTTAGTAACTATTATACATTAGCACAAGAATAAGATATAAAAAATATTTGAATGGATGTCGGCACTAAATAAAACTAGTCACCTAAGAGTGTGTAAAAAGATTAGCAAAACATAAATCACAGTTGGCTATTTGGCCAAAACATTTCACAAGCTACAAATCATTTTACACTTCGCCATCTGCAACGGGTTTTGTTACAAATTACGTTCAGTCATCCTTTAAAACATATATATAGTTTCGTATATGTTGTATATATGCAACCATAATCGCTTACTTTAATGATTAGAATATTATTTATACTTTATAGATTACTTACCTTTATGTAATGCATACCTCCACCATTCCTATTTTCTATTTCAGATTTTAAAAAGCATATTAGTGGTAAAAGTCAAATGGTATAAAAATACTTATGTTTATTGTAACGGCTTCTTGAACTACAAAACGAGTACAAAATGGCACTGTCAGCTCAATTATGTTTGAATATAAACGAAACCTCTACATCTAGAGGTCTCACTCATCTTCATTCAGTAACACAAACACATTGTCTTGCTCCTCTGAATAACTATGGTCGTATTAGTCGATTCCGTGGTCATTATTGATCCAATACAAAGTAGTAATCCAATTGTTTATGTGTATCGCTAACACTTCTGCCCGCCAGTTTACCCTTAACTATTCTCTGAATAGCACTGTCTTTGCTTGGATTTTCATGGTATACCATTCCAATAATCTACAGCTGAGAAATTAAACTACTTAAATCCGCTTTCTTAAACACATCCTAAACTGCGTTGTTTTTGATTAGGAATCCACGGACCAGGGGTATTTCTTACATCGTAGATATTTCCTGCCTTTAATAGTTTACGTATTCAGTTGCGATACTTTTACCAGAACTCCACTTAATTTTACCAAACAAAGCTTCGAGTAACTATGGAATGATTGCCAATCCAACGCCAACCTGTCTTCTTTTCTTGATAGCTAGATTTAGGTTAACTGAGTGGTTTTCAAAGGAAACATAAGCTCAATGAACAAGGATTTACTCTAAAGATAATACTAATTATATCTACTGATCCCGAAACGTTTTGAGTTAATTTTATTATTGCCCAATAACCAAGTACCATCCATTTATAGTTAGTTACAACCGAAAAAACGAGAACATTCTTGGCCTTTAAACTACAGGCCCATTGGCCTTCTTTATCTTCCTTCTTGAATCAACTGCTTGTTTTTATCTTTAATTCCAGATTGAATGGGAGAAGCTAATGGTGTTACAGATATAGCATCAGTTTGGAAAGAAAAATATGGCTGGTGAAAAGTTTATGTGATGTTATATTTACTAAATATAATATATCGTTCTAGAAGATTGTTACAGGTTCAGGACTCAGGATATTTATGAATTTTGTTCACAAATTTTCGCACAAAAGCTTGCTTCACAATTGATTTTCTTTTTAATACATCAGACAATATCCAAACTGTCACGATATAAGTTTACTTTTCATTTATTTGGCTGACTAATATCATCAACAAAGGTAAGAAAATATTCATTTTCTTACCTTTTTTTTTCAAATAATCATTTTCACGGCTGAATATACCAATGTCGTAATTTCCGGTAAGCAAATGAGTTACGCTAATTACTAGCATTATGTAATACCAAGTTAATCATATTAACTATTAGATGATACAATGCATTATAACCTATTATTTTTCCGAAATTTTATTATAAAAATGTTCAGATATTATATGAGGTTGGGGAAAAGGTAATTTCGGTTTTCAATTTCTATCTAGTAATACCTATTTAGTGAAGCTATACTTTAACGTATTTGAGATGAACTGTCCATATTATATTCTAAAAATAAATATACAGATGTATTTAGTCAGTTAAAATTTATTGCGTTTTGAAAATTCTGATTTCTGAAGGCCATTTTCACGATACTTTGTTTTTTTATTTCCAAAACCTGAAAAATGCAGCGTAGCCTTATTGACAATTATTTTATGTCTATTTTCCAACTCTATCACCACTCAACACCACACATATCTCAGTTAAATTTTATTAAAATGTCAAATATATATTTCGTTTTTAATATACTTGTATATATATTATATATTATTCTAGTAATTTATTTTATTTTTGTAGTATCTTCTGAATCAGAATTTAATGATTTATAAGTATATTAAAATTAGGAAAAATATATTAAATTAGCGTTGGGAACTATCGACTGAAGACAATCGAATCAGTCGACAGTCGCAAAACAGTCGAAATAGTTGATAGTCAAAAAACTAGCGTAATTGTAAAAGAGGAAAAGATGGAGATAGTTGCTTGGGGCAGTTATTTTATATGTGGTTATATTTTCCAACGGTAGTATAGGTGAGACGGAGATATATAAATTCCTTCACGAACTGACTTTAAAAAAGAAAAGGAAAGAAATAATTACTCAATACTATTATAGTAATACTTAACATGCAATTTATCATTTAATTTTAAACGCCGTAGAATTACTTTTATATTTCAATGTTCTGTGGATCTGTAAAAAGCAATGAAATTTTTCTATGGAATGGAATAATTCCCCACAAATATTTTATTGTATTTTTAAGTGTTTTTAATTTCTATTTTTAAATAATATACTATATAAAATAACACTTAAACAAAACCTGAAAACTAAAGATGTACAATAACCATATATACTATATAAAAATTAAACATATACCTAATCATAGAAAAAAAAACTAATCCATGACATAATTAAAAATGATCTGAATAAGATGATATAAATGCTTCATTTATTATTGAACGGAAATATTTTTTAATAAAAATCGAGTGAGTAGTGGAAATATTACATATTATTGCCATAAAAGCAGTCAAAATAGTTTAATATTTATCATTCCCAATTTTAATCTTTTTACCCTATTACATTAACATGCTATTATATTACATTATTACATCTTGAACAATATCATACCAAAATGCTAGAATATTAATATACAATATATTGTTATTTACTTGTTTTGAAATATATATATATATATATATATATATATATATATATATATATATATATATATATATATATATATATATATATATAAATTAACTCATTTAAACTTTAGTCATTACTAAATAAATCGTTTTACTTTCATGTACAATAAAATCTAATTTTCTTGAGTGAACTGTCGTTAATCTTATGTCCTTATTCAACAAGAAAAAAAGTTTTATTGTTTTGCAAATACTTTCTTTTAAAACTCTTCAGGAGATGCCCTTTTAATAAATAGCTTCGTAAAAAAGGGAATGATTTAAAGGATGTCTAATCAAGAAGGGAATCGTATTCAATTTTAAGGAACTGCAACTTTATTATTATTAAACTTATCTGTTCAATTTAAAATATAATAGACTAATTTAATTTGCAAATGCCACTAACAGTTTTTAATGATTTTAAAATTTGTCGGAATGTAATTAAAGAAGGAAGTTTACGTTTTTATCGAGTTTAAATTTCCATATAGTTTATATATGAAATTATATTAACAACAAGGACAACGTAGTAATAATATACCTTTTTAATATGCTTATCATTTCATTAATTTTACTATAACTTTCGCAATAATAATTATCATTTTTTAAAATATTTTAAAGTCTCTTTTGTACAAACGAGGGTTTATCAGGACTTAACCTACAGTTTAACGTGTATACCGAACTAGGGTCCTCAATATAATCATCCTACCAACTGGCCACTGACCAACTTAGAGATCATTTCGTTTTTTAGAAGACATCTTACTCAGCCTAGTTACTGGCGTGACTGGGATGGTTATTCTATGTCGGATTTTCCACTGTTGCCTATACAGGTATTTAAAATTACAATCATAAACATAAAGTCATCCATGCCCCAGCAGGACTCGAACCCTCGACTATCGCAACAGTAAGAGAACCGTCCTGTCGCCTTGAGCACTGCGCCAACGAAGTCGGCATATAAGTTATAACCGAGAATACTTAATTATATTCTACGCAAATTTTGTCAGTTTAGTTAAGGATTTTACCAATTTTCCGGGGTATATTTACCGAAAGGGATTTTTTCAACAATTACATCATTATAGGAATTAATATCACTTTTAAAGTCTTAAATATAAGTTTCCAAAATAAGGATTAAATTAATTTTAAATGAGACTTTCTATAAATTTTCAGATTCTTACTGAAATGAAATTAGCTTGAATAAATAATCCTTGATGTGATGAATCGGGGCTATTTAAAATATATTTTATTTTAAAAATACACAAGCTCTCTCACTTTTTATAGCAAGCTGTAGGCATTTTGATTAATCTAAGCCATGGAAAATGCTATATGAAGTACACAAAGTCGAAGGATATGAATGGAATTATCGTTATTCTAGAAAATCTTATGTACAGGCAATATAAAATATAATATCAAAATAATGCAGAACGATTCTGCATTGATAACAATGATTCTGTCTGATCTGAGAAACGTACTTTTGTTGAACCATTTACATTGCTCTTGTAGGTTATGTCTCCCTGTATTATATATTCAGTACTCCATATATAAAATATTTTTAACAAAAAAGTTGAATCATCTTCAAAAAATAAATAAGGAACTCACTAAAAAATTTTAAAAATAATGAAACTTAGATTTTTAATACAAAAAAAGACGTTTTAAAATAAAATATCTGCATAATAATCTTTGTAATAACTAAATAAAAATAAGCAAAAACCTCATTTAACCTATCTACTAAAAAATAATGATTATAAATAAGGAAAGCTTCAGGTCCTGGGGTCCGCTACCTAACATAGGTGATTTGACAAATGTTCTAACCAAGCCAGAACAACAATAAAATTTGTTTCTCACCTCGACAAGCGAACCTGCAACCCCCGCGTTCGATTTGAACACTCTAACCACTATATCATCGAAGCTTTTGTATGCGCTATTTCTACGGCTTCTTATATGACGTGGTTTGTGTTTAAAAAGCAAAATTAACGGCTTTTGCACTGAACGACTTCCTGTATTTAGTCGCATAAGTTCAGAAATAACATTATGGCCAAATATCTGATTACTTTAGATACAAAAACATGTGAATACTTTGTACGTGTCGTTGAAACTTGAGGGTTTCCCTCAATTTCTCCCCCTTTCCCCTCAAGGGATCCTGACTTGGTTCCTACAGAACTTCTTTGGAAGTGCACTCTTTCGAATAAAAAACGGTGTGACACGGTGCATTGTCTTGGTGAAGCCGCATTTTCTTTTTCTTCAAATGCGGTCGTTTTCTTCCTTCAAACGGTCCAATAGCGCTATATAATAGTCCCTGTTGATGGTCCTTCCTTTTCCAGGGTAGTCAATGAAAATTATTCCATGCGCATCCCAAAATACAAACGTCATAACCTTGCCAGCCGACTGTTGCGATTTCCCACGCTTTGGAGCGGGTTCATCGTGTGCAGTCCACTCACACAGGATGACTGTCAATTGGAATTCGGAGTGAAACGATGGAGCCATGTTTCATCCGTTGTCACATATCGACTAAAAAACTCGGGTTTATTACTCTTGATAATCTTCAAACACTGCTCCGAATCATCAACTCGTCGTTGTTTTTGGTCAAAAGTGAGCTCGCGCGGCACCCATTGCACAGAGCTTTCTCATTCCAAATATTCCTGATTGATATGATGTACACGCTCAATTGATAGAGTGTCTGCTATTTAATTCAATTTCAATTTGCGTTCAAAATTATTTTGTGGATGTTTTCGTCGGTAACAATATCTTTTGGGCATCTACTGCGTTCACCACTTTCGGTGCTCATTTCATCACGTCTAGACTTAGCATACCAATTCTTGATGGTTGATTTTCCTGTGGCAGTCTCCATGTGGCAGAAACTCGGCATCAAGCCAAGTTTTTGCCTAAACTGTATTTTTCCCTTCAAAAAGAAATATTTTAACTTTTATTCATTTTTTTCACAATAACAAAAGTTGCTTCACTCAAAATGCTATAATTCACAAACTGATGATCCAACAGCTGTCAAATTTATACACATCATCTTCTTCATCATCATCACAGCATCTTTTGAGGGTTAGTGTTAACTAAAAAATATCTGGATTTAGTTCTACTAGACTTTTCAATTAACCTTTTACATATATATGCAAGGTGTTAATATTATTTGATATGTATATCTCATATAATACAACTAGTAATAATATAGTTTTAAGAAAGCTAAGAGGCTGACTTGGCTTAAAAAAAACTTACACACGTACACCCTCATATAGTTTATCGTCGGAATTTAATTAAATTAAATAACTTTCAAACTCTTGGAAATTGATGCCTTTTAATAAAAACGAATGGAGAATAGTGAGACGACTTATAAGACGGCTAGTCCAATTTGTCGAAAGATATTACATTCAACAAGGTTTCTAGTAACTAAAACTTTATAGGATATATTTTTATTAGCTAGCTGTCTAATTGTGTTGGTTGTAGTTTGGTTCGAATAGCATAAATAACTTAAAATTTCGAAAATAATTAATTTACAAGATATTAATAGTTGTGAAGTCGTAGTGAAATCATAAAAACGATAAATTATTTGGAACAATTTTTGGTTAAATTTTATTTACTCTTGTTATATATTGCGTAGATATGCTATTATTTCTCGAAGAAATATATATGCTGTGAATTAGTCTCTACGTTTTCTATAATTTTCTAAAGCAATAGTCGCTTAAAAGCCACATATTTTCTTAGGTTCTTCAAAGTTAATTTCAAGTGTTATATTAATTTTCATATATTTAACAGTAACTAGAATAGTAATTTTGTCTATAAATAATACATTTTCAATGCCCTCTTTATCTACAGACTAAGTAAGATCAAACAATATAGTCAATAGTGAATTGGTAAAATGCCCAAAATTAAAGTGTTAAACAATCTACCCTAATAACTAAATTCGATGGTCTTGACAATTTCTGCGTCAAATGATGGTTTTCTAGTTACTAGATTTTAGTTCCAAGATTGCAGATACTAATCAGGGAACGCAATACAACATTACCACAACTCAAAGCCTTTACTTCTAGGTCTCTCCTCCTTATTCCATATATAAACGATGCTAACCCTCTTCATTATTATTAGCATGAGCGAAGCATCTTCTATTCTAATTGACAATTTTGCTACAGACATATCCAAATATTTGTAAGCTACGTCGTTGTATCTGTTACTCAAGTGTACTTTGATTGTAGCAAATTAAGTGAAAAATCTTTCTTCTACTTTTATTATCCCAAACAAGATAAATCTTGGCCTATTCAACCTATCATTTCAGCTTTGGATTGCATTTTTTCCCCTCTGTTATTGATCCTAAGTACTTGAACTTCTTCTACGCGGATGCTAGCGAGATACAATTTGTCAATACAGTAGTAGATAGCATCAATGATTATTTCGCTCGCACAACAGAACCAAATCAGTAAGTGTACCAGAAAGTGTACTGGTTTTTTCGCCAGATGATAACCATGATTTTTTGCTGTTAGGATTTTCAAAATAGATCCATTTTTCATCACCCGGTAATATGCGATGCAAAAATTATTTTGAAATGACCGGTTATGCCTTTGGAGAAGCATTTTACATTTCGCTTCAAACATATTTCTGAAATAAATTCATTAAAACAAATTGAGTGAAATATAAAAATAAACATAACCTATAAAAATAAATAATTTATATAATGTGAATATGATAAAAATATAAAATATAATATAAGAATTTTATATACATAAAATATAGAAATAAATATATGCATAAAATACATATATAATATATAATAAACAAAAAATTTTGGTGGGTTGGAAATCATAATAATCTCCTCAGTCTTTTCCTTTTTTCACATTTGTTCAGTGCCATCAATTTAATAGGGTCTATAAGAGTTCTGTCTTTTGTTTTTTATACTGAAAATAAACTTTGTGTCTTTTCCTGTTTTATCTAGAATTATACGACGCATCTTGTCAAAGTTTTACTATATTATCTAATGTCATTATAGAAGGTACAATTATAAAAGGTCTTACTCTTTTTTAAAGATGTTTGACAAAAAATATGTTATATTATCGGCGTGGCAATATTGCGGGGTAAAAGAGATAGCCCAAAGACCTACTGACAGTATAATTAAGCACTTTTGTTGGATGCTGGGACATGAGATGTTGCCTTGCCTCTATAAAATCAGTCTCTTGTTGATATACTGAGTTGCTCATAATAAAAATTACAATTTATTTCTTTTTTCAAAACTAGTATTAAATAACTCGACATATACACTATAGTACAATGTAAAACTTTGTTTTTCATATAGGAACATCTGAAATTGAAAGATACCATAGCGACATCTATCAGAACAACCGATAATGATTTTCTGCTATACCTGGAAAATATATACCGACTAGTAAATACATACTGAGGGGTAAAAACCCATGAATTACTTGTTCACCCTTCGATAGTTATACCAAGGTTCTAATTTATTAAATGAATTCAGTCTAACTTCACGTCCTTTTTTCAGCATAAACAATTACCCTGAAAGTACTAAAATCGACAGAAATATTTTTATTCAGAAGAAAGAAACAATTTAACTGACCAACGACAACAATTAGTAAATTATGAGAACATTTACCGAAACAGAACGTTGGCATACCCACTACGACATGGCGCGCCATGCGTATTTCATTTAAAGGGTTGACAAAATATAAATCACTGCCTGTAACCGGTGGTCCAGTCGTAATAATATCCCAGCGAACCACAAATCATCCCTACGGGTCGCCCTTTGCACCGGACATTGTAAGGAATCATGTTCAGATGACCCTTGAAAATATATACGTCCCTTTCGTGGATTTGAATTAATTTATTCAGGTTTTGCCGTTGGCAACAATGGTTTCCATGTTATAGATTTCAATGCCAAACTGTCATGTTACATTATTAGTTTATACAAAAGAAAAGGCAAGATTATTACATAGTCCGTGACAACTTATTTTATGATATACCAAGGTTTGGTACATCTTTTCACAAATTCGAATTTAGAGCATCACAATTAATATAACATAAAAATAGATCTATAGATTGTTTTTGTTTTTCTGAAAATATTTTTAGATAATTGATTTAAATTAAAAAAATGTATTAAAAATTATTATATATTTATTGATATAATCACCTAGATGTAAAGAAAATCTAGCAAGAGGAAGGAAACGGGTAAATTAAAAAGTCCCCGGGAAAATCACCCATCAAGGATTGGTATGCCATCAAGTTTAGACGTTGTGAAATGAGCACCAAAGACGGTGAACGCAGTGAACGAAAATATTTAAAAAATCCACAAAATGATTTCAAATTACCGTAAATTGAAATTGAATGAAATATCAGACGCTCTAAAGATATGAACTGAACGTGCACATCATATCATTTACGAATATTTGAGTATGAGAAAGCTCTATGCAAAGTCGGTGCCGCGCGAGGCTCACTTTTGACTAAAAACAACGACGAATTGATGATTGAGAGCAGTATTTGAAGTTGATCAAGCATAATAAACCCGAGTTTTTGCGTCGATATGTAACAATGGATGAAACAGGGATCGATTATTTCTCTCCGAAGTCCAATCGACAATCATCCGAGCGTATTGCACACGACGAACCCACTCAAAAGTGTGGGAAAACGCAATAGTCGGCTGGCAAGGTTATGGCATCTGTATTTTAGGATGCGCATGGAATAATTTTTATTGACTACCTTGGAAACGGGAGGACCATCAAAAGCAACTATTATATAGCCTTATTGGACCGTTTGAAGGACGAAAACAACCGCATTTGAAGAAAAAGAAAATGCTGCTTCACCAGGACAATGCACCGTGTCACGTCGGTGAAAACGATGACAAAAATCCATGAATTGGGCCTCAAATTGCTTCCGCATCCACTGTCCTCATATCTGATAACTGTATTCTCCAGATCTGGCTCCCAGCAACTATTTTCTGTTCTTTTATTTCAAAAGAATGCTCGCTGGGTAGAAGATACAAGCAAATTCAAGTTCAAAAAGCGAAATTCCTTTTATCGAGTAATATCTTAGAACAAACGCTCGTTTAACACCTAAGAATCGGAAAACTGCTACTCAAATAACAAAATCAATCTCAACAACACACTCACCCCTAAAAATAGGAACTACCTCCCCTAAAAAATAATCGATTGACTTATTATTAAGCAACAAATCCCAAAGAGCAACCTATTGGTTTATATCACTGTCGTTGTACTAGCCACTGAACTTAAGATACTGCATAAGATATCGATTGTTTTATTCTCAAATTGCAACACACACAGACCAAGAACTGCTTTCTAATGTTTTTCTATTTTCAAAACACACCATTAAGTAAAGCACTAGTAATAACTCCGATGTAAATTTATAGTCTTCTTTGATAAGTGCTTTAATTTCGCTGAAACTATTTTACCGCTCAACCAAATAAAAGAGGATTTCAATGTAAATAACTAGAAAGGTCTGTATATAAGATATCCATAGATACTATATCATTATAGGCCTAATACTGCACCGGCTACGGACTTCAGTGTAATCTGAGGGGCCATGTGTTTTGAATGATATTATGTGGCACTTTGTAACGCCGTCCAAGCAGTCGCCTCTTCTTTTATTTAACGCCTTGTAGTTTTGCTAGACGCTACATTTTCTATTTATTTGAAATGTATAACCCAAGTACTATTTTTAATGATCTATATCCATTAAAACATTTTATCTAAAAATAATGTATATCACAAAAAAATGCCGAATGCTTGGGAAATGTCGAAAAGAAAAAAATATTATCCTAACAAATTTACACGAATTAAATTTTAATTTGTCGTTATTTTCCAAAATGAATTTATTCACAAATATTTCAAAAACTAATCAATCACCTGTACCGTTTTCATCGAAGACGTTTTGCCATTCTTCGTTACCATTACTGTACAAAAATTACAACTGTAACATCTTCTTTTAGTCGCATTTGTAGACACTAGGGATTAGAGTGATGGAGAATGAATTTTCAATTCCACCAAACTCAGCATAACATCGAATAATTATATTAAAAATTAAATTGAATAATTATTTAAAAAATTTTATAAAAAAAATTCGGCCTGACACATAGATGGCGCTACTGTCATTAAACCCATAATTTTCTAGTTAGCCCCTCAAAAACCTCAAAATATGCAGGTATATTTTTGACAAATGTCGGATCATAAGTTTGTGAATAATAGCATTTTGAGTGAAGCAACTTTTATTGTGAAAAAAATTGATAAAAAGGAATTTCGCGTGTTGATAAAATATTGCTTTTTGAAGGGAAAAAATGCAGTTGAAGCAATAAATTGGCTTGATACCGAGTTACTGGACACTGTCCCAAGAAAATCAACCATCAAGAATTGGTATGCTAAGTTTAGAGGTGGGGAAATGAGCATCGAAGACAGTGAACGCAGTGGACGCCCAAAGGAGGTCGTTATCGACGAAAACATTAAAAAATCCACAAAATGATTTTGAATGACCGTAAATTGAAACTGACTTAAATATATGTCACTCTAAAGTTATCAATTGAACGTGTTCATCATATCATGTACACATTGGGTATGAGAAAGCTCTGTGCAAAGTGGGTGCTGCGCGAGCTCACTTTTGACCAAAACCAACGACGAGTTGGGATGTGTATGGAATAATTTTTATTGACTACCTTGAAACAGGAAGGATCATCAACAGCGACTATTATATAGCGTTATTGGACCGTTTGAAAGACGAAATCGCCAAATAAAGGGCCGCAATTGATGAAAAAGAAAGTGATGTTTCACCAGGATAATGCACCCTGTCACAAGTCAATGAAAACGATGGCAAAAATCCATGAATTGGGCTTCGCATTGCTTCCTCATCCACCTGTTTTCAGATCTCAAAGGATTGCTCGCTTGGAAGAAATTTTCGTCGAATGAAGAGGTGATCGCTAAAACTGAGGTCTATTTTGAAGTAAAGGACAAATCCTACTAGAAAATGGCATCGAAAAGTGAGAGGGTTGCTATAATCAGTGTATCACCCTTGAATGGGATTATGTTGAATAAAAAAGAAATTTTGCCAAAAAATGTGTTTTACTATGTTATGCCGGGGACTTTTCAATTGACGTGTTATAGTAGGCATTTATTGAGTAAGTATTGCTAAATATACGCGACTATTTAGAGCCACACCTCACATATTCTTGAGGTTAGAGCATGCTCTTCGTAAGTTTCTACTCAGAAGACTATTACTTCCAGAGGCTTTTTTCTTTTGATTAAATATCGGCGCAAATGCACGTTTTCAGGTATGAAACTTCACATTTTATAAGAATTATGACATGGCACTGTTAATTTCGCAAAATATAACATGTATTGCCATATAATAATATTCCGCTACTTTCAATATCCAGATGGGGTTATAATCGGCCATTCAAGTAATTTGATTGGTCAATTTATATCTCTATTACAGGCAAATGTTTGCTGTGAATATATTTGATTGGCTCTTTGATAAAGTTTGGCACGTAAGTGCGACACATGACAGACCCGTCGTCACCTTTAATTGACCAATGAAGTTCAAATAAAAAACAAATTTCTGCAATAAATAGATTAAATTAAATTCAGTGAAATATAAAAATAAACATAATCTATAAAAATAAATAAATATTTATATATTGTGAATATAATAAAAACATAAGATTTAACATAAGAATAATCTATCCATAAAATATAGAAATAAATATATGTATAAAATATAAATATAATATACAATAAACAAAAGACTTTTGTCGGAGATAGAGGTTGAGAAATTTCGAAAAGTAGGGAAACATACTATCATAAGAAAAGTACAAGAATTCAATTTTCGTTTGTCGTTTGTTTTCCAAAGTGAATTTACTCATAAACATTTTATCGACTAACCAATAACGTATCCTGTATTGATCGAGGACGTTTTGCCATTCTTCGTTACTATTACTGTAGAAAAATTAAAACTGTAACATCTTGTTTTAGTCGCATTCGTTGATAATGGGGATTAGAATGATGAACAATGGTCATAATGATGTTAAAAGGTCAATAACATTTGACCGAGCAAATAACTAACACTATATATACAATATTTCCAATACGCTATAGTAGGGATTTATTGAGTATTACTTTAAGTTAATTATAAAAGAGCGAAAACGATTTTTTAACGAACCTTATATATCCTACATTGATAATTCGCAATCTAAATTTTACGGTAAAAAAATTAAAGCCCTCAAGAATTTATCTTCCAGCGGATTTTCCACTCTGGTCAAGGAATTTAGAGAATAAAAACTGCAATAAAGCAAGAAGGTTTTTGCAGCGTCCTAAGAAATTCGAAAAATTTACATTAGAACACCGAGGAACGTACGGTTATTACAAGTGGTTGCGAAAGGAATTCAATAAATTTTTTCGAGGCGTTAAAATGCTACAGTTAATATTTCTAGCGGAAAAAACAAGCGACGAAAAATTTCATAAAGAATCTCTATATTAGAAGCGAATTTTTTCTTCGCTATAATTTTACTTTATAATTAAAATATTTTATTTTAAAAACACGGTCTATATGAATTTTATTTAAAATTTCGTGCTTATTTTGTGTATCGGCTAGTCAAAATAACATGGCGGCTCGCGTTCGAATCTGGACAGAGTTATAAATTTATAGTCTATTCAAAACAGCAGCGATTCCACTTCATCTAAATTGATGACGCAATGTTGCCGCACCAACTCTGAATTTTGGAACATTTTGACTTTAAAATATAAGAAAGCTCTAATTTAAATAAAGTAATTAAACCAAAATGTTACCAAATATAATTTATTTTAACATTACAGTACATCTAATGTATATATTATCAAAACTACTACTTAAAATCATATCTATTAAAACTTAAAACTACAATTAATTATACAGCTACATTAATTTATAGGTTAGAGTTATTTTATTCTATATATATTGAACTTCTTATGCCTAATCCACCTAATTAACATTGTATATCTGAGTAATCTTTACCTTTTCAGAGGACATATTTATCTTTTACGCTTAGTTCTTACGTCCATCGATATAGAGTGTGCTTGTACAAATAGTTTATTATCACTGTGTTTCTCCTTAGTTTATTATGTTAATACCTGTGTATATCACTTTTAATAAACCTGGATTTAATCACTGCATTCTCCTTAATGCATTTGCTATATCTACAAAACAGTTAGTATTATTTCTCTCCTCATACGTTTTAACCAAACTTTCATGTATATTCTGAACAACCGCACAAATGCACATAAAGCTTTCACACTCTATAATATAACTTCCTACAGTTAAAGTACATTAATCATATACTGACCTTTAGTTGTTTCCTCTTTCATCACCCTGTCTTGGTCATTGTCAATATTGAATCATAAACCAATATTGATAAAGCTTTATTCAATCACTGTCACTTTCAGAATCACTACTCAAATAAATTACAAAGCTGTTTATTTCCAATCCATCACACAGGCGCCCACTATTCCACCATATGTCAATTTCTTCTTCAATTGAAGATTGGATTCTGATCGAACTCGAAACCTCGAGCAACTCGAAACATGTTATTGTTGACAATGCTTCTTTCCATAAAGACAGACAGTTCTGGTTTGAAAATCCCTTTCGACCTGAATGTCTATTGTAATAATTCTTTTCAATAGCCCAATCAACTCAATTGGATTCAATACGCAGTTATATGGGTAAGGACGAAGAGTCTGTGGCCATAACGTTCAGAAATCTAATACCATGTATCTCTTCTCAGGCTTATTTTAAAAAAAGTAAATTACATAGTATGCAATTAAATATTTCATTTATATTTACCAAGTGACAATTTGAAATAGTTCATTCTTTAACATAGTTTCTTCAAAATTTATTTTATGTACTTTAAGATATTCCTTAATTGCAAAAAAGTGCAAAAACAAGTTATGGTTCATTTCTCCATGGTAGTCATTCTTGGACTTAGAGGAAAACACTATTTCTACAGCAGGAATAAAACCATTCATTTTTCCAGCATGAAGAAGTATATGACTGCAATGAATTATTAATAAATGTCATGACTAGCAAAACCTAATCGAGAGTTATTCCAACGTTTACTTGCACTATCACACAAGTTCCCAGGGTTTAGTCTTCTTCAGTCTACCAGTGCCGTTCATACAGTAGTAGGAGCGCCTGGCTTCCGGTTTCTCGACGAATCTTGTATACTTTTCCTTGACTGTAGGAAACAATGCAAATCTTAATTGCGTACATGCCAAGATGCATCAACTGCGTTATGCAATACCTTCTTCTAGAAGACTTGAATTTTAATCACTTGGTTATCACGAGCAAATATAGGTGTTTCGGTGGGTGAGTTCGGCTAATTTCTTTTTGAAATGCTGCTTTTATTTTAATTTGACATCTTATAGCCTAGATATATAGCACTATTTACATATGGTACTATAGCACTATTCAAGACTTGCGGGTTGTTTAGCCTCCTGTTGGTATAATTATTAGAAACAGGCTTTAGCTTATTTAATTTTATTCTTCATTATTTGGCCCAGCGTATTATTTTATGGCTGGCTGCCTGTAGTCTATCGATTCTTTTAATTTTTGCCCACTGCTAATAGCGCTGTATCATCTGCAGATACAGCTATCATAGTTTCCTGGAGTTTTAATATATCGCTCGTATAGTATAGATCCCAAGACACTGTCATGTGGCACTTCTACTTGTCTATTTTAGTCAAAATATTATTCCTCTTGTTTGATTCTGAAGAGTCTATTGGACACATACGATGTTAATATCTCTACATATTTCTTCGGCAACATTTTATTTAATTTTTATATCAAGCCTCCAATAATATAACTTCTACGCTGCGTAGCAGAATATATCCACCAGTTTATATCGACAATTCTCAACTCCCGCAAGCAGAGCATTGTAAATATCTTGGTATACACCTAGATCGACACCAAACTTTAGAAAAACACATACTCGCCAAACGGAAACGACTTGGACTTAAACTCTACCAAATGCATTGGCTTATCGGGCGAAAGTCGAAGTTATCTTTAGATATCAAGATATTATTACATAAATCTATATTCGATCTATTTGGTCATATGGAATCCAACTAAGGGAACCGCTAACAAGTCTAATATATCCATCATACAACGGTTCCAAAAGTGTTGCTTGCCATTGTCGGTGCTCCGTACAATGTCTCAATTGAAGTGATACAAGGGGATATTCCTCTAGAACCAATAACGACTGTAATATAATGTGTTTGTGTGAAGTATTTCGAGAGAGTGTCAGTATATCTCCATGTATTTTCTAATCAGGTAGGTATGTGAATTGATAGTGAATTGCGTTGACTAAAACATCTGATGATCAAAACACCATCCAATCCTGTTATTGGACATATGTAGACTTTAAAATACGCTTTAATATAACACTAATTAATTAAAATAGTATAAATTATATATATTAAAATTGAGGAACTGATTTTCTAATTTTCTACATGCCATGTATATATAATATAAACATAACAAATACGTATTGTCCTCTGGAAATATTGTGGAACTACTAAGAGAAATATTAATATACATACATATATATATATATATATATATATATATATATATATATATATATATATATATTAATTGCGCTTTATTGAAAGTTGGTGATACGTCTAGGAATACTACAGAGCATATTAGTTTTCCTTTCAAAGAATTTTCTATTTCTTTATTCTCTGCACCTGTTCGAATGTTGAATGTTTTTGTCGGTACCAGACTGGTACTCGAGAATTAGTTTGCTTCGTTTTATTATTAGGCTTATTCTCCTCAGTCACATTTTCTAAAAAAGTTTCGACATAATTGTAAGTAGGGAAATAGGTCTATAATATTTGATATCATTAGGTTGTTTACCGGGCTTTGATGTCATAAATATCTCCTTCAGTTTGCAATATGCCTGCACATATTTCAGTCTAAAAGTTCTAAAAGCCAATAAAAAATGAATTAAAGAAAATTAAATTAAATAGATATGTTGGGCAAAAACTGAAACAAAAATTGGAGTTTATTGAAATGGTGTGGTCGCTAATTTGAACGTACTCGACACACAAGTATCGGACATTGTACCAAACACTTGCAAATTGAAGTGAAATAAGTAGATTTACACTAACGGTTTTATTTAAAAATCGTATAGAACTTTTGTGAACTCGCACGATGAGACTCTCAAATGATTTGCAAAGTTTTGCAACTCCGCCAATAATATTCCAAAAGGTTAATTTTCTGTTAACGTGAATTACGGATAGTAATACAATCATGGGAGCCAGTTGGGAAACTTACGCACATTTGACGATGGGAGAGAATGTCGTTAGCATAGGAAAATCCATTTTCAACATTAAAATAAAGTTAGTAAACATTGTAAAAAATATTGAGAAATGAGTCTCGTGACGTGAATTGAAATTGGTTTATGAAAATTAATTAAATGAGACCTCAAATAACTCTCGAGGAAGATAGGCCAAAAACAGCTTACGGGTTTAAGGAGGATTTAAACCAAATCGCTCTTGCGTAGATAATATTACCGCACTCAGTTTATGGAGCAACGTATTAGATGAGGAGACCGTTTGTAAATATACTCTTTAACTTATATTATCTTAACGCAAAATTATCTTAAGGTCTTACGATTATGCTGGCCATTCAAGATGTTTCATGATATTGTAATGTTTTTCAAAGCAAGACTGAAACATTTAGGCTGCATGTATGGGCGCATTATTAACTCGAAATATGGATTAATAAGGTTTTTAACAGCAATGTGCTAGTCATAGTAAGAACTCCATTATTGAGGATGTCACAACGCAACCTCCTCCATGCTTAACTACAGGAAGTATGGGTAATCTGGATCGTAGGCCTTTTAGAGTTCTCGTCCGTTTATAGGAAACAATGTAATGATGATTCACACATTCTTCTAATCATCAAGTATCGAGGTTATATGATTGTGCACCACTTCCTTCGCAGTTTATCCTTAACACTTATTATAAAAGGATTAACAATTGCAGCAATTCCGCAAATGTTAACTTTGTGAAGCTCCCGCCGTACTGTTTTTGTCGACATAATTACTCGAGTGAGTGTTAAGTTTTCTGGTCACAATTATTTTTAATGTTATTTGGTCTCTGTCGGTTAACTCACTATTCGTCCTCGCCACTAATATTTTACTACGTTTCGTGTATGCTAGCATTATCAGGGATATTGTAGCTCGTGAAATGTAACCTACAAGATTTGGCATGTAAACTTAGAAATACATAGGCGTCTCATTATATACACGGAAGAAGGTGTTCATATTATTTTGTCTCCTGTAGGATGGTCTCTAAGTTGGTTTCTGCTTAGCCGGTAAACTTAATATTGAAGACCGTGATTCGAAGTCCACGTTAAATCACTACATAGTATAAAACAAAGTCGCCTTTTCTGTCCCTATATCCCTATGTGCGCTTAAATCTTTAAAACTACGCAACGGATTTTGATGCGGTTTTTTTCAATAGATAGAGTGATTCAAGAGGAAGGTTTATATGTATAATACATGCATAATATACTAAGGCAACATTGCTAATTTTAGAGGTTTCTAACGTGATGTCGTAAATTAACCTATTTTTTAGGCTTATTTAGCAATTAGCAAAAACGCTGCCTAACCCTACGAGTTAGATCAAATTAATGTACTACAGTATTGTACACCATAAAAAGGTCTACAAAAAAGTCCGCGATGGTATATGTTTATCTTTTAGGGATAACCCACATTAACCATTTTTGTTGTTTACTTTTTACGTGAGAAAATGGCTTATTTACGAAGCTATTTTAAGCAATACGGCATTAATCCTTATCGAATTAAGTACCTTAAATACAGTGTGCAATTAATATAGATCAATATGGTTCCTTACAGCATGTAAATTAAACATATATATTCGGAGATATTACAAATTTAAAATTTGCGTTTAAAAATGTGTAATGTAATAAAAATTGTATGAATTTAGATATTCCAAAGATAGCAGGAAATCTTCATAGTAAGTATAGGGGAAGAGGAATTGTTTTACTCCAAATTTAATGCGTGCAGGCCAAGGGCAGTAATGAATGAACCAAAAATACTGGATCGATTTTAATCATGTTTTCATTGAGTGACATAGGCATATATATTTTATGCCCGTGCAAAGTCGGAGCGGGCCGCTATGTTTTAATATACAACGTTCATATTTTTTCTGTAGTGTATTTAATTTAGTATCAGCATTGCACCCGTGCGAAGCCTGGGCGGGTCGCTAGTAGTAGATATAGTTCAGATAAACCCTGGTTTCTAAAGAGGGGACAAAATAATTTTATTCAACACAGTTCAATTTACAAGTCAACTTATCATGTTCTCAACGTTGAATTTTAATGATTTAAGTCACGTCAGCTTCTTGGATCTTTTAGTGACTAGGCCTACAGACTCGGTGACTCCGAACTACGGTCCTCGGCATTAGGCCTACCGACTGGCAAGTGACCAACTTCAGAAATCATCCCAGAAGACATCCGGTCTTACCCAGTTTGGTTATTGGCGTGACTGAGATTATTCTCCTTGTCGGATTTTAGACTATTGCCTAGAACAATCACAAATATTAAACAATAACAAACATACATTTTACGACCATGCTCCAGCAGGATTCGAACCCGCGACTATTGCAACAATAGAAGGACTGTTTACCACTGCCATCAAACCGCCTTAAAAGATTGCAGAAAAATAAGAAAATAGTTGGAGATATATATTGTTAATAATTAGAAAAAGAATAAAAATAACAACAGAAACGATTTTCACAGTTCGAATACCAAAAAACCATTTTTATTTTGTCACTTAAATGGGTTTGAGGCATTATATTTTTATCGTGTTTAATTTAATTTAGCAGGTATATAAAAAAATATATGTTTTGTCAATTCCTAAAATTATTCCCATTCTTTTATACCTTTAGTTCGTTTTTACCGAACTCTGCGGTTTCAGTGTCCTCGAAAGCTCCGTTTTTGTTTTCAAATATTAGCGGTTTCGTGCAAAGATCACAGACAATCGCCGGTTGGAGTTTACAAAAGATACCTTTGAATGAAACGAAACTCCGGCGGTTTGAAATTATTTGAAGGATTGTTGTACCATTCATTAATGTACGCTCCTATTATGCTGCTGCGTATCGACAATGTTTTAACTGCGACAATGAAAACGATACTATTTTAGTCCGAGTATACCTGCTGATTAATTAACAAAAATAACAAATAATGAAATATTATTGAAAGAACATAGATATATCAATATTTATATATATTTCTCAGTGGTTTTTCTATATATTTCTAAATAATCTGAACGAATAGGTGTTCAAGAAATGATATTGTGTTACTTATATCAAGTTATTAGGTTTTCATTATTTATTGTTAATAATCAGTCACGTTCTTTTGCTGTTTTTTTTTTAAATCCGCAAGTATAAGCGAGCTGGAATGCCTATGTGGAGGTGCCTCTGGGCTACTCATTAAACCCCACCCCATCAGCTGATCCCATGACCCTCATTGAAAATTCTTTCTGTTGGTAAAGACGGTTCCCGTAACCGGTAACACCATTAAGAAGCACAAGGGCCAGGCAAGGACATGGCGTCGTATTCACACCATGCAGCTAGCGTACCTGAGTTAATTGCCTGATGGCAAAGGTCGTGACGATTGGGAGCAACCGACACGAGGGAGTAGTGTCGGCTCCGATAGAATATAGCCACGAAGAGCTGGATGAATTATTGGCGCAAACTATCGGCGAGGTTCATAATACATGTATTATACGAGACACGAAGCGTGGAGGAATATCTCGAGTAGAACTCGGATATAAAATCATAAACTTGGGGGACATCTGTTTCTCTATGAATTTGTTCTCTCTATTAATTGTTTGTTCTGAAAAACTTGGAACCGTTCCCCCTGACTAGATGAGATGTACTTGGGAGAGACAATGGAGCCGCATATAACGACTAGTCGAACTGGCATCTTGTACAGGAGATACTTTACTGGAAGAGCAAGCCTGCTGACCCGATTGATCACTGAGAACAGAAGATTGACAATTTACTGGACATTTCGAAATCAGTCGAAGGGAAGACCAAAATAGGTAGCTTCTTCTGACCATTGAATTTGGGCTTTTTTGATTTCACGCAGTGTAAATCGTTTCTTGTGGAATAAAAGGGAGACTGCTTTGGATAAGCGGTGCTACTCTTGAATAAGAAAAATAATCAGTGTTTTTCACGTAAAAATAATATACAGTGTCATTCGTGCGTGTTTTCGTGCACATTATTACTAACTCACATGCTACAGTACTAACACCATATTAAACTAACTCACAAAGTTTGGTCTTCTTGAGTCCACTTACCAGATCTATGTTGTTGAGAAGCTGTATTGTGTCAATAATGACGTGTTAACGAAGTCTCTGTCCTTGACTTCTGGCAAAATGTCTAATGGCCTGTATAAAAATAGGCGCTGTAGAAATAATTATTGTAAAGTACGACCGACTATTTACAGTACTCTTTAATACTTTGTTTTGAAACCGCTGATATATATCATTTATATATGCTCTTGGCACAACCCATTATCTGGATGGATGCTATATGTCCATACGGGCTTAAGAATGTTTTGATACAAAAACACTTTATTGTATTTTGACAGAATAGAAATTTTATATGATATTCCTCTTTCGTATTTATATCAGCTTTGTAGTGTAGCTTCGTGACCAATATCATTCTCAAATATTCCGCTGTATTACCATATCTGAATATTATTTTGTTATACTAGAATTTATACTAATAGGGATATGTTATTTTATTCATGAACAATTTATGATTTAAACAAGTTTAGTCTCATTCAGTTTAATCCAGCATTTCTTAGTCTAACTGTTAATATTGTATTAAGACGCTTGTAAATTTATTACGGCTTCTTCGCAATTTTCCTACATCCATTGTAATAGTGGCTTCAACAAAAATAGCTATTGTACTAAGTTTGAATTCAGAAATATTATTGATATATTATTAGGTAAATGACTGGTGCCCCATATACTACACTGTGGCATTCATGCATTTTTTAAATTACTAAGCATCTTCACCAGGTATCATCTCGCAAACTATTTGGAAAACGCCTTTTCAAAAAATAACAGTAACAAAAAAACGGCAAAACAAATTTTTCTTCATAGGATTCTTCAATTGTATTTGTCATTATGTAGTTTTAGTCTCTAGCTGGGTGATTATTCCTAAAGCCAGTGATATACTACATTTTTAGTCTTATATGATACACAGTGCCGCAATTTCTGTAGATTGAATAATATTGCCGTACCAATTTTGTTTTAAAATTTATTTCGGCTTTGACATACAATAAAATTATTGTATAAATCAAATAATAAAAAAAAATTGTTATAATTTAACAAAATTTATTTAAAAAAATATTATAACATTATAGTACTTCTAATACATATATTATTGAAGAACTTAAGCTACAGTTGATTATACAGCTACAATAGGTTTGGATTGTTTTATTATATTTACTTTTTCAGTTTTTATATATTATTTTCAAGCCACCTATGAAATAGATTTCTAGACGCATTTTTTATGCAGTGATGTCCTTTGGAAGCCTAATCAACCAAATTAACTCTTTGATTGCTTCGCTTCTCTGTTTCTGTCTTACGTTTCCTTATCACGCCATTTTGATATAAGTATATTTATTGTTTGTTTTCTTTTGTTACTACCTATTTCATTTGTACTCTGATTTGCACTGTCTTCTGATATACACATATATATGTGTTATACACATATTTGCGCACGCAAACCTTACGCATAATATGATTTTGTACAATTATCCTGTGTTAATTATACAAACATCTTTGGTAGTTTCCGCTAATAACACTTTGCTTTGATACTTGTAAGCCCACATCAGAAAAGTTTCTTTTCAAGGCAGTTACTAAATTGTTAATATCTAATCTATTGAACACTTGTTCATGATTCCAACATTTGTCACTTTCTTCTTCTGTGAATATGATACAGTTTTTCCAATCCAAACGTGTACAACATACACTTATTTTCCAGTATATCCATTAAAAGAATTATTTGCTACCGTCTATATCAACTCAATAGAATTAAATATGCAATGGTAAGGAGGGAGGTGTAATTCTCTGTGGTCATTTTCTGCCATTCGATTTACAATACATTTTTTTTTTGAGTCCTGTTTCTATAAAAACGTAAATTACACAAAACACAAACATTTAACTTTTTTGAAAAAATTTAAATTTTTACCTAATGACAGTTTGAAACAAATTTCCTTTGAAGAATTCCATATTCCTGAGTGATCTCTCTCTCACCTGATATAATTGTATTAAATTATAATTATATTGAGAACACAGCATTAAAAAAAACTACACAATTTTTTCATAAATATCATATATTTGATTCGGGATGAGACGGTTTCGCTTTGGTCAATCTAACATTATATTGTTCTTCATTCCTCAGAGATTTTAGTCACAGTGCCTATACTAATTCAGTGTAGTATTTCCAATAAAAATCCTAGCAACGTAATATTTAATTGTATCAATACTTAACTACTCTAGTTACGAGTATTATACTCACTTTCTAACGCATTTTTCTGAAAAGAAGGAGTCCCCGTTATCTGGTTCCTGTTTGAAGCAACTGATTAGACACGCAAACTGTTTTTGACTCTAATTAATTATCGACCTGGTTTTGAAAAATTTCGTAGACATTTTTGTTTGTTTTTAAAATGAATTTAGAAACTGCAATATGAAATATATTAAACGTCGTGATAACGTGAGTTCACAGTTATTTTGGACGAACTATATGATGCTGGCTCACATCTTGCTTGCTGTTGATAATATTAAAAAGGCATTAAAAAATCGGAAAAATGTTGAACTGTGGTGAAATATTTTCGCAAATAGTTTTTTTTTCTTGGTAATGCAAAATTTAACTACCACATTATATCACAATTTTAGTTAAAAAATAAACGTTTAAAAATCGTACAAATCAGTTACATTTTTATTGTATTTTCATTAGGCCTAAAATAGCTGTCATGCCGTATCAACATATAATATAACTGAAAGCACATATCCATAAATTCATAAAAATAAATCTCAATAATATAAACAATTCAATAACACAAGGTCTACGTTGAATTATTTTTCAAGTAATAATCGATGACTTAAGACTTACGTGTTGTTATTCAGTAAGTCTTTTTTTATTATAACTCATTAATTTAACAGAAATTTTATAAAGTAGAGACAAATTAGGATTAGTTCTTTTTAATAAGGCTATTAGTTTTCGTCTGTATATCAATTTGTAGCTTATTTTGCCTACTGACTTTAATCAATAAAATAACAAAGCTTTTGAAATAAATCAAATAATGGTTATTTATTTCTCAAAATGTATATCATCTCTTTCGAAACAACGTTGAATTCGGTTTTTAGAGTAGTCTATATCGGGCTTGATCTCAATCAATCAAGCAAGAAGTCAACGAAGTAAGCGAAGTAAATTGCCGCTGTGGTATGTGGAAAAAGTAGATATAGGATGAAATTAATAACAATACATAAATTTTTCTTTGTATTTATACTATTAATCTCTGATAAAAATATCCTTTCCGTGATAAATTTTAAAAAGTATTTAAGCTTAAAAAGATTACAGATTACCAACATATCCATAAGTGAACGGCGGAAATTTAATTTAGCACATACTCGTAGTTTTTGCTTCCCTTTTGTTTCCTAGAACCCTTAAAACTAAAGTTTTCACAACAAACTTTTTACCCTTAAGTTAAAACCTATTTTTCTCGTTAGCGAAACAGAGCTGCAACACTTTCCTGCAGGACCCTAACTTATATTTGATGTTAATTAAATATTAACAATACGTAAAAGCCTAGCACCCACCAGAAGGATCTAATGAATTCCATAATAGAGTTATAAAGAATCAAAGTTTATGGTGGGTTACTTAGGAAACGCAAAGACGTCTATAATGGGAGAAAGAGAAAATAATATCCAGTATAATTGTACAATGTTGTACTTTGCCTTTAAAGATACTTTTCTCGTACTAGTGAAATACATTAATTATATTTAAATTACAACATATTTTGACAGTATTTAATATTTTTATTTGCAGAACATATTTAAAATCAATTTCTAAAAATAGCAAACTTTTGGTATGAGCAATAGGCATAAGTAGGATAGAATTTGACAAAATTGTCTCAAAATTTCATTTTCAACATTCATTAGGTGTTACAGTACTAACACCATATTACACGAACTCACAAAGTTTGGTCTTCTTGAGTCCACTTGCCAGATCCATGTTGTTTAGAAGCTGTATTGTGTCAATAATGACGTGTTAACGAAGTCTCTGTCCTTGACTTCTGGAAAAATATCTAATGACCGGTAAAAAAACAATCGCTGTAGAAATAATTATTGTAAAGTACGACCGACTGTTAATAGTATTCTTCAATACTTTGTTTTGAAACCGCTGATATATATCATTTATATATGCTCTTGGCACAACCCATTATCTGGATGGATGCTATATGTCCATACGGGCTTAAGAATGTTTTGATACAAAAACACTTTATTGTATTTTGACAGAATAAAAATTTTATATGATATTCCTCTTTCTTATTTATATCAGCTTTATAGCGTAGCTTCGGGACCAATGTCGTTCTTAAATATTCCGCTGTATTACCATATCTGAATATTATTTTGTTATACTAGAATTTATACTAATAGGGATATGTTAGTTTATTCGTGAACAATTTATGATTTAAACAAGTTTAGTCTCATTCAGTTTAATCCAGCATTGCTTAGTCTAACTGCTAATAATGACGTCTATAATGGCAGAAAGATAAAATAATATCCAGTATAATTGTACACTATAGGACTATACTTTTAAACATATTTTTCTCGTGCTAGTAAAATAAATTAATTATATTTATATTACAACATATTTTGACAGTATTTAATATTTTTATTTGCAGAACATATTTAAAATAAATTTCTAAAAATAGCAAACTCTTGGTATATTCCAAATTGTCATCAATATTACACCCTACTTAGAATATAGTTCTAAAATAGCGATTTCGTAATTACCAACCTATTAACAAACAAACGTGTTCTTTCGGAATAGATACTAAAGCCATAGACTTCAGTAATTTGCAGAATTTAGCTACAAAATTGGAAAAAATATATACAAAATTAAAACATAGAGGATATGTGGATAATCTAAGGTGATGTCTCATTGGCATAGTTTACTACTGGTGTAGCTTTACCAGCATAGTCTCTGGATGCACTATGAACTATGAAAATGAGCAATAGGCATAAGTAGGATAGAATTTGACAAAATTGTCTCAATATTTCATTTTCAACATTCATTACTTCTCTTATTTGATTTGAAAGAAATTCTGCCTACGTTGAGGAACTTATGAGAAACACTCTGTGATACTGCCCGATCATATTCATATTCCAGGAAAAATGGAGAGTTTTCTGTGGCGTATTGTGACTAGCAATACAAGTGGATATATATATATATATATATATATATATATATATATATATATATATATATATATATATATATATATATATATATATCACTACATAGTGTAAAACAAAGTCGCCTTTTCTGTCCCTATATCCCTATGTGCGCTTAAATCTTTAAAACTACGCAACGGATTTTGATGCGGTTTTTTTCAATAGATAGAGTGATTCGAGAGGAGGGTTTATATGTATAATACATGCATAATATGCTAAGGCAACATTGCTAATTTTAGAGGTTTCTAACGTGATGTCGTAAATTAACCTATTTTTTAGGCTTATTTAGCAATTAGCAAAAACGCTGCCTAACCCTACGAGTTAGATCAAATTAATGTACTACAGTATTGTACACCATAAAAAGGTCTACAAAAAAGTCCACGATGGTATATGTTTATTTACGAAGCTATTTTAAGCAATACGGCATTAATCCTTATCGAATTAAGTACCTTAAATACAGTGTGCAATTAATATAGATCAATATGGTTCCTTACAGCATGTAAATTAAACAAATATTTTCGGAGATATTACAAATTTAAAATTTGCGTTTAAAAATGTGTATTGTAATAAAAATTGTATGAATTTAGATATTCCAAAGATAGCAGGAAATCTTCATAGTAAGTATAGGGGAAGAGGAATTGTTTTACTCCAAATTTAATGCGTGCAGGCCAAGGGCAGTAATGAATGAACCAAAAATACTGGATCGATTTTAATCATGTTTTCATTGAGTGACATAGGCATATATATTTTATGCCCGTGCAAAGTCGGAGCGGGCCGCTATGTTTTTATATACAACGTTCATATTTTTTCTGTAGTGTATTTAATTTAATATCAGCATTGCACCCGTGCGAAGCCGGTGCGGGTCGCTAATATATATATATATATATATATATATTATATAGATTAATATTTAGATTAATATATTAGATAGATTAATTATTGGATATTTTAAATTTGGTGCTTATGAGTTTTTATTCATTGATTTTATAAATAATATATTTAATAATTTTTATTTTCCATTAATATTTAAATGTTTTTTTGAAAAATTATATGAAAATGATATTCTTATCACTTTATTTTAATATCGCCAACTCAATTATTTTGCACGAACACTGAATGTTGTTTTTGAGATTTTTAATTTCAATTAACAACTACGAATAGGTACAATTACTGTCTCCAGTTCACAAAGGCGCAGAAAACCTTTTGTTTCAGAACAAAACTCCCGCGGTTTGGAATTGAAGGGCGACACTGCTTTTAATTATGTCACACTTGCATTACCGTTTCACGTATTGCTGATATTTAATTACGACAATACAAAAGGTTCAATTTTAAATTAGATTGCAGCAGCATTGTTTAGCAGGTGCCCATTAAAGAGTCAATACAATTTAATGGGTGTTGTCACCATTTGCTGGTTATGATGGATTTTAACAAATTGTGTTTCTGTGAAGATGTTTTAAAATGTACACAATATTTACTAGGATGTTCAGTAAGTTTACTGAAATAAAATAGATATTTTCACCAATAATTAAAATGAAAGAGACCTGCAGTAACGAGTTTCTGAAATGAATGAACCGAAATAGAAATAATTGTTTTTCAATATTTTATATTAAAATTGCTTTACTTTTTCAACCAACTTTCATAGTACTTTTTCACTTGAAGTAAATCTAAAATATGCGCCATGAAACGCTTTTTCGGGCAACGAAAATGGTTATGAAAAAATTGAAAAAGTTATTAAAAGCCAAATTAAAACTGTTCAACAGATACTCCATTAACTTGGTATTTTGAAAGGACAAAAAATGCATCAATCTGATGTATAGACACTTGTATTGTTGCTCTTCTTCAGCTGTAACCACATACTTCTAGTAAATAAATGATAGTACGCCGAGCAACGAGCAACAAATTAGATTTGTTTTGTTCGTAATTTAATTGTAAGAACCCACTCGAACCCAAAGAGTTATATTAAGTTATATTTGTTTTTAATTTAATTTTTTGTGTATGTCACAAAATTATATTATTATTTTTATATTGTTTGGGCTCAGCACCGACTTCAAACTGATCAGTTGGTAGTAGTTAAAATAATATTTCAAATAGATAAATAGGTTTCGGTACGTATTAAGCTAAATTGTGTCTATATAGTGGAATATAAAATACCTGTAGTAGATAAGTTAAATAAGATTTTGTTTATTTTTATTTAGTTACTATAGCAATTGGTATCCACATATATTATTTTAAAAAGTTTTTTTTTGTAAAAAATTTGAGCTTTTCCTTCGATTTCCTCCCCTTCCCCTTATCATATCCTGACTTGGTTCATATCCTGGACCCCAGAAGTGCACTGCAGAATTTTGAATATCGGTTCATAACTGATGGAGAAATCGGCGAACAAACATTAAAAAATTTATGCAGCCGAACATAGGGCCTCCTCTTTTTTGAAGTCTGTCAATAAAATGCCCTAAATCTTATAGTTCTTACAAATCTGTTTTAACAAAGAAATAGGGATATTTTAGGCTTGCTCATTTGCTTCTCTCTTCCTACTTAACTTCGGGTCTACTGTCTACGAATATCGGGTGAAAATGTCTTATTCTGGTTTCAGTTTTTCATCCGGCTCGAAGGACCAAAGATTTATATGATTTGTCCTCCCCAGGGGTCTATGGCTGCTAGGTGTTGACCAAAGTTGACGGCGTCGCGGCCATAGTACGAGTGTGACGATACCGGGGCCCCTGTTGTATGCTGTCTTTGTAGCGTCTCCTATATATTCTATGTCTATTTTTTCATAAACTATGGAATTACATAATTTGGAGAACAAAATTACGGTGCAGGGATTCTGAAAACCAGTAGCGGTCGAGGCCGTGGGTGGTCGCGCAGGCCCCGCTCGACCGTTAGCCGTCGATTGCGCAGCACTGCCGGTAGGCCGGGATTCAAGTAATAACTACTGGCACCCAGAATATTGGTCTAAAGAGACCCAGGAAAGAGAATGAATTACATAATAGGCATACGAAAGATGATGAAAAATATTTTATCATATCATACGAGGGTGATTCATTGACAAGTTTATCGCCGTTTATAATTCATAAAGAATTACTATCAACACTGGGAGAAGTACAATCAGTTAAAAAAATTTAGGAGTGGAACAATACTAGTTGTAGTATCAAATTTTAGACAGTCAGAGACGATGTTAAAGCTCAAGAGATTTTATAACGTAGAGGTAACAGTCGCCCAACAGAAGACATTAAATTTTGCAAAGGAGTGATATCAAGCAGGCACTTGTCTATGTATAGAGAGCAGGAGATACTTGAGAATTTAGCTTCACAAAGAATAACATCGGTAAAGCGCATCGTCTCGAAGAAAAATGGAGAGATAATTACAACCAACAGCTACATTCTAATATTTAGAAAGGATCACATCTCCGAAAGAATCAAGACTAATTTTATGACTTCACTGACTTCTCGGCCCTTCTCTGACCTAGAAGGCCCTCCACCTTCACACTGAATCCCCTTCGCAGCCCGGGTTGTTTCGGGTGGGGGGATCGATTCCCTTCTCATCCTCCTCCTATCCCCTATTCCCATTAATTCCGATCCTTGTCCCAGCGAACTGGAGAAGCTCCTTTAATTCTGTCCAATAAGGGCAACGAGAGGCAGACCGATTCCTAAAATTGCCGGAATTCAATGCCTGGCTCCTCGCGTGGCTCATCGACAGCAAGCAAGAGAAACAACAGCGGTCACTCTAAAGACCGCACCAAAATAAGCTCTAAACATAAAAAAGGCAGTTATACAGAAATATAAACTTCGATACAATAATCAAAATAACCATCAGAGTGCAATCGAATATTAATGGCCTTAAAAGGAAACAGGAAGGGCTTCGTCATGGGACTCTATAAGCCATCGATTATGCTCCTACAAGAAACCAACTAGTTCCCTACAGACTCCTTCCAAGTGCGAAGCTATAAGATTATAAGAAAAGACAGGATAAAAAACGTGCATCCTTCTGGAGGTGTTGCTATCCTGATTCATAATAAAATGTACGAAGAAAACCTAAATATCTCAACAGAACTTGAGGCAGTTACAGTCAGAGTATACTTGGATGGCAAAGATGTATCGATATGTAACCTGTATCTGTCTCCCTCAGCAAGTTTCAACAAGATGAATGTGAAAAATCTTATACCACAATTACCAAGCCCCAAGCTTATCATGAGAGGCTCAATGCTCACGCACCTGAATGGAGTTCGCCTACCTATTGAAAGGGACGATGGATTGTAGAGACTATTGATGACAATAATGTGCATATTATGAACGTTGGGCCACCTACATTCATGTTAGCTCAATCAGGGACACTCTCACATTTAGATCTGAGCCTATGCTCCCCCTCACTTGTTCGATTGACCTGATGGGCAGATATTACTGATCTGCATGACAGGGAAGTGATATCCCCACTTTGGTGGAATTTACCAACGCATCCAGCATATTACTTACAAAAATAAGGCTTAAAATCAGGGCAATTAATTGGGATCAGTATATATCCCTAGTAATAACTACACTAATTACTGAAGATATAGACACTACTGTGAAAAAGTTTACCACTTCTATTATCAGTGCAGCTAAAAGACCCACTCCTACTACCGCTACAAATATAAAAAACCTTCCCGTACCGTGGTGGAATGACGACTGCGCTAAGGTGGTGAAGGACAGGAAAAGGCATTCAATCGATTCAAGCTGAATCTAGCAGCTGAATATTCCATAAATTATAAAATATTGAAAGCATTCGCTATAAAGGCCATCAGAAAAGCAAAAATCAGTTCCTGAAGAAAATTCACCAGTAGTCTCACTCCGCAGAATTCAGCCCACGCTGAGGATGTTGAAAGACATATCGCCCTCCAAAATTCCAGTAATGGTAAATGGGAACCATCGAATTGAAAATCCCTATGCGTTGTCGGACTTGTTTGTGTTACATTATCGCTCCATTCTTAACTCGCACAAAGAATAGAATATGAGCAACATCGCTGAGGCAATATAAATAAAAGCACAAAATTTAAAAATTCGTTATTTTAAGTCAAATACCAATCACAGGCGTTACAATACATTCATAACCTAATATAATAATATGTCACTTAACGTTTATTAACCCATCATTTCAACATTTTTTTTGTGCATTTTTGGATTATCTTATATTTTATATTTAAGAAATCAATTTTGTGCCGTCAATAGAAAGAAAACATAAACGAAAAAATTGAACGGACATTTATCAAAGCAAATAACCAAAACTTTCAAAAAAAATAATAGGTCGATGGTGACTACCTGACTAACTTTCGTAGAATTAAAGCGAATGCATATTTCAGACACACTAACCTTCAAATGTGGAAGAATATTGAAGGACATTAAGTGGAAACACCACCATTAAGTTGGTAAGAAAATTGCAGTGAATATATCTAAAGATGACCAATAATAGCACAATAATCATTTAGGAACTGTGAGAATAGAATTATTGAAATAAAGTGTTCTGTAATTGGTAAGATATGAAAAATATTGACGGAAAACTTATTTTGCTTAAATTGATGATGATATTTGGAAGATATAGACGCAAATGTATTTGACAGGGCTACCAAAAATGTTAATTTACAATACAAATTTATATAGTTAAATTATCTATATATCATGATGGACGTTTGATTTTCTTCAGTTTTAACAGCTTTGAGGAATCAAAAATATATCCAATATTGCATCAAATTACCTTATAATATTTGGGTCAATAAACTCCACAAATTTCAATTTCGAATTTATATTTTTGAAGCTATATTTCATCAAGTACTTTACATAATCTGTGTTTAAACATGCTTTAACATATTAAATTTTCTAGTAGTTTCTTAAACTAGATCTCTCTTAGTCTCTTTTACTTTAGTTGATTTTAGTTTTATGATTTGGGCTCAAATATTATCTATATGTAATTAGTCTTTTAAATGTTTAAAAACTATGTTAACATTCACACATGCCACTCTACAAAAAGTTGATATAAAACATTTTTAACAAAAAATTAAAACCAACTTCAAACATTAAAAAGGGAACTCACTAAAAGGTAAAGAATAATCAAACTTAGAAGACAACAAAAAAAAAAACGTTTAGCAAGCAAGAAACTTATTTAACCTATCTACTACACGTATATATTTCATATTGTACTATATATACACAATTTAGCTGAATACCTACCTAAACTGATTTCACTAGAAAGTTAGTGCTGAGTAACAAATTAGATTTGTTTTGTTTGTAATTTAATTTTGCGTAAATGTCACAAAAATATATTATTATTTTTGTATTGTTTAGACTCGGCGCCGACGTCAAACTGAAGTTGGTAGTAGTTAAAGCAATATTGTAAAGAGATTAATAGGTAGGTGATTTGAAATATGTTCCTATCAAACTAGAATAAAAAAGTTTACTGCCCTGTTGGGAATCGAATCCATGACCTCAGCGTGTGAGCTCAATATTCCAACCATTACACCACAGAAACAAGCGCTTACAATGTTTATACGATCTATCTGTGAGTATATAATTTAATTAGTGATTAACAAGCAAACTGAATAGCTTTTACACTGAAATACTTCCGATTTTTCATCACATTAATTCAGCATTATACTCTCTTTCACGCACTCTTTCGATTAAAAAAAGAATTTCGAAAGTTGGTCCATAGCTGACGGAGAAATCGATGAACATACATAAAAAATATATGTATATACAGTCGAACATAGAACCTCCTCCTTCTTTGAAGTCGATTAAAATCACATTATTCACTCAAATTGGTATGAGGTACCTTTGAGTAACCGAAGTAATGTTATTTACGGTGAAATGTTATCAACAATATTATTTACCACGATATTACGTTAGTTACACTTCAGATATAATTAAAGGTACTTAAAGTAGTAAATACTTACATTAGAATTGAATAAATGTTCAAACCACACGGACTTCTTGGCGCCTTGCAAGGTTGAATCATATTTGTGAAACTTTTTTCTGCCTTGGAACGAAAACACGCATCTACGGGAACTTTACCGATGTATAATGAGATTAGCGCCCTGCACATCGATATCCATCAGAATATCTAACTAAATCACTAAATTATTAAATTAATGTATAAATAAATGCCGTATACATACAGACCATCAGTGCTACAAAACTATTACGCCACGAACAGATTTGGAGCAGTTTAGCGCGCATTTAGAATTACGTTATTTCAAACGTCACTTTTTTTAAATACATATTTCTACAGAAATAACTTATATTACGAGTAAGGTAAATAAATAGATTTCAAATCGTAGTTTTTAAAGTTTAGTCATATATACTATATTGATTCAATTTTCACAGAAACATAAACTAAACCAATACGAGGATCATGTTACATTGTCGTATTGACCCGTTTGAGGTCGTTAGGTCAGCTGTGTACAATAGATATAATAATGGGCCAAGAACACTGTCCTGTGGAACCCCCGAATATATTGGATATGGATCAGTGTATTCATCACCCTGTCTCATTATAAAATGTATGTCTGTGAGGTCTTGAGGTATGATTTCAGTAGTTGAAAGTGCGTATGGGGCAAAAGCTTTTTCAATTTAACATGCAGTTCAGTGTGCCGCACCTTGTCGAAGGCTTGAGATATATCGAGATATGCACCGGAGCAATATTTTTTATCTTTTAGGTTTTTATTAATTTTATTAGTTAATCTACGTATTTGTTCTTTTGTTCTGTGTTTATTACGGAAGCCAAATTGATGGTATGGAATAATATTTCTCGCTTCTGCACTTGTTTTGAGTCTCTTAATGTATAGTCTTCAAATAGCTTAGAGATCACAGGTAACAAGCTTATAGATCGAGAGATAAAAAGACGTTTTCCCTTATTAGAGGAGACAGAGGAGATTTGAGCCACTATCCTAGTGCTAGGAAAGTATTTAAGTCTGAGCTGGCTATGTTAAGACTCTAATGTAAAGATAAAAACAAAGATATTTACCAAAATTTTATTTATACAAAAAAAAACAAACTAACAACCTTTCAATATGTATTTCAATAAAAATATATTTAGATACTTTTTTTTCGCCTTATTTATTTGACTTAGAGCTTTCTATAGAACTATAGAGAACCTAAGTTAAACACATGCAATATAAAGGCTGAATAAGTTACATGGAACTTAATATTGATCATTTATTAAACCTGATTTATAGACTTCGGAACTTCAGTTCACTCTCTATTATGTGAAGTTAATACCTATGGAAGGAGGTATTGTTCTCATTTATCTCATTCAAAATGTTCGCATTGAGAAGGGTTTCCAATGTAACCAATGGAGAAACTTCGCTCATAGTAATAGACCAAATATCTCGAACGGTCTTGATTAAATAACGTTTGTCTATCGACCCCATTGTTCTTGTTTTTAAGTTTTATAAAAGATTTTTAATATTAATTAATGACTTAATACATTGTTCTGGTTAACATGTTGGGGAATTTTATAGATAATAACTTATTAGAAAGAAATATCGGCTTAACTATAGAGTCTAAATAATATGTATAGTAGTTTTTTCTATAACTTTGAAACTTTATTCAGTTTTAGTTTATATGATTCATAATGATTCAATAATTTTTGGCGCCTTCATGCACTCTCACGGGGTTTTTTAAACATTACTGCCAAAGTTACCGTCGTTAAGCTTTCATAACGGCTGATAATTTATATTCTATCAAAAAAAGTACCGATAATTAATCATTTGGAAATCACACTTAAAAAGGTTAGTCAAAATTACTTTTTCCACTGCTCTCTGTACTGATACCGTGTTTAAATGTCTCCTGCTATTTAATTTACTTAATATTCGTTTTCGTCAGTTAAGTTGTATATTGAGTGTGCTTTTATAGTGGATAATTTTCTTAAACTTTTAGCAGCTTTGAGGAATCAAAAACTATATCCAGTATTACATCAAATTACCTTCTATTAGGGTCAATAAACCCCACAAATTTTAATTTCGAAGTTATATTTTTGAAGCTATATTTCATCAAGAATTTTACATAATCTGTGTTTCGACATGCTTTATCTTATTAAATTTAACAGTGGTGGATAAATATGGATGGTGGACAAAAATTTGGTGGATAATTTAACAGTGGATAATAACAAAGAATTTTTCATAAATATTACATTAGATCGACATTTCATGTTCATAAGGCATGAATCTTCTTTATCAAAAACATGCACATGTCTTCAAAGGTTGTCGAAATATGATGAAAAATTAGTCTCGCTCTGATCAGTGGTCTTCATATATAACTGAACTTTGTCAGCCCTACTGAAATTTAAACGCAAAGTCATGTTTATGGAACCAAAAATCATGGATTTTGCGAAGTCTCAGAAGCCCATCAGTTTTAATAAATTTCTGACCAAAACTCAACTAATACAATAAAATCACTGGATATCAACGGATAAGTATGAAACTGGCTTCGTTATCGTTTCAAAACTCAGATAACTACTTCAAGATACATGTTTTCAATTGATAGAAGACATAAAAGATAATTCGCGACAAGAATTAACGTCGATTCCGTAAAATGTCTTTAAAATAATTTAATAGTTTAATTATTCGAAACTATTAAGACCACAAAATAAATAAGATACCTTTTTAAAATGTATTAACCAGTCCCCATTTTCTGAGAGAATATGATAAATTTAAATCTACATTTTCTATTTAATTATTATATAATATTCAATTATATAACAACCAATATGAATCATCTGCATATTTCTTAAAACTAAACAGGAAACACAAAAACTCTGTTAAAGAGACCCTGTAAAAAATCGACATTACTTGAAAAATATATTGTAGACCGATAATTTCTCAATATAATCAGACAACTTACATTCCTTAACCGACAGAGTCTTCTTTCTTTTATTTTGTTTTTCTTGGTTTATTAACAAATGTAACGTTACAAATTTACTCCAACCATCTTCACCGATAAAAATTTCCAAAAGATACTCTATAAGATATATAAAAAGAGTAAAAAATTACGAAAAACTTACTTGAAAGCTCTTATATAGTCGGTTCTACTTCATATTCGTATTTACCAAACATTGCCTCCTCCGATGATCACTTAACGTTATCGATATTATAAAGTTTGTTTCAGTAAGGGCGTTGTTTTTATATTTTTTTTCCAAAAACGAATTATTTCAGAAAAATCCTTTTTTAGCTTGATAATCAAATAGTAAAGCATTGTAAAGGGTACTTTCTTGCCATTTTGATAACTTGAAATGAATAATCTTTTCAAAAATGAATCGAATCTAATGATGTCGTATTTCCGTTACTGAATTACACTCAGTACCATTTCTGTGAATAAACCTGTAAACATTTACTATTTAAACTGATTTCATTATAAACTAAAAAATATTTTAATAAAATTAATTTTAGTAAAAAGGAGAATTTAAAATATAACAAAAACATACATTTCACGGATTTGAAACAATTTTATATATCCAAATATTAACTGAGATATCCCAGTCTGGTAATGCGATTTAAGTCAGTTTTATTTCTAGCCAGTTTATGCAAACATCTGGTATAATGAACACGACTCAAAAATAATCGCTTCTTCTTAATTTCAGTATTTAGGTGGTCCAATACTTCAGCGTACATACAAAAAACATTTCCAAAAAGAGGCACCCGCTCTAAACAAAGTTATTTATGATACACACAAAATTGTATCAGGTGACATAGGTTCCCAAGGCTTTAATATTTGTGAGATTCATTTAAGCATATTAAACGTACTTCATACCATTTCTATAAATGGAGAATTCTAGCAGTTGAAACAACCATATTAACTGCGTAATTCCTTTAATGTTAGTCAAGTCAAGCCACCAACCAAGAAATAATATCAAATATTCTATCTTAAAAATTAGAGAACATAAAAATTTTTCGTTACTGTTTTCACACAACGTCAATAATTTAATTTGCTTATAATCATAAGCAATCAAATAACATTTATCACCAACGATTAGGGTTGGTCTTCAAAAAATCGACAAATGTTAAAAACCAAAACAAGTTAATGAGGCGCATATTTTACTTTTTCGCTATGTACAATAAAGTGATATAAATATATTAACAATAAATTATTTATAATTAAACACTAATAAATTATTTAATTTGGATTAGCACGACCGAAATTAATGCTGAACATGGGCTGCGAAGCATGACACTCTACCTTAAAGACACTGACTTATATCTATTTTAAAGAACACCCTAGTAACATCCAATCTTATAACTGCAGGTTAGCCACCGAACAGTAGCATGGTTGAGATAGTACTAAAACTATCTCCAAGTTGCCTTAGATAAATCGGTAATTTTTATTAAGTTAGATAAATATAAAAGGATACGATATACAACTGACGATGAATATTTTTTAATATCGTCATCTAAACATATCAGCGCCAAATAACATAAGTATCATGAGCTCAAACCTCGCCATACCCTTAATTCGACTCTCCACTATCAATAACTTCTTATTTCGCTTGAACTTTTCAACAGAAAAGGCATTGGAATTGTCAGACCACATACATTTGTTACTCATACTGACTAGGCAGCTATTGAGAGGGATTTGAAGTGGAAGTTTTGATTCATTCACAGTATAGCCCGGACATTTATCCGTCATTCCTATTTATTCTGTTATTTGCATAACCCCCTTAATAGCTGTAACGCTGCATTTACAAAATACTTTTGAAAATCACTTCAGTTTCAGTCTTAACTCAGAAGACGAAGAAAAGAAGAGATATTTTTTCTATACAAAAGCGGAATTTTGATATTATAAGAAAACTAGCAAGAGGTCATCAAGCAAAATGGATCTATATGATAAATTCGCTTTGAATAAACATGACAAAGCCAAAAATACTTTTTATTCCATTTATTAAAAACGAAGGAATGAATAAACCATTATAGTAAATTATGAGCTAATATATAACCAAATAATTGTTATAGTAAAATAATACTTAATAATAAATAGACAATAATAAATAATACTTATTTTTATTCGTTATGAATTTATTTCTTTGAATAATTAAACAATCATGCAGAGGGTATTGCGTGACATGAAAGGCTTCCGTTTCTATAAAAATTGATAACATTATTTGGCGAAAAAACGCAGATTATTGCTAGGCGCTACAAAAAATGTTTTGGCACTTGAAAAATTGCCCCCAGCAGGAATCAAGACAAAAAAAATGCGAAATGAAGAAGAAAAGGCGGACCGGAGAAAAAACATCGATCAATTTTCTTATCCTTCAAAGTTGTAACAGAAAGTTTTATGAAACCAATTTCATCCGTTTTCTCTCGCTCGCTATTCATGAGTGGATCTAGATTTTTAATCGATTCGATTTCATAGCACAACATTTTATATGTTTATATAACAACTATTTCTATATTATTAATTTTTTTTATGTATTTACCTTTACAGCTGATATTTTAAAATAGCAAATTTAACATTATCTTTATATTCATTAGTATGTGTTTATCTTAATAAAATTTAGTAAACGCCCAGAGGTCTATTTACTAAATTAAACTCTTTCAAACAAAATTAAAACAAACTAAACAAATTTAAAACGATATTTTATGCAACTAAAACTTGTTTTGGCAATATTTTTAAAAATTATTAATTAAAGTAATATGTGTCCATAATAATACTAATTATCTAATGTGTATATTAAAACACATTATAATAATAAAACATTAGACATTATACCTTATTATTACTTTATATATTATACCTTATATTATTACATTATACTTTAAAACAAATTAAAGTATTTAAATGTTCCTGTAAAGATTAATCAATGGTAATGTAAAATATAAAAGTATTAAAACCATTTATTTATTTCTATATTATGGTTCGAAATTATAAATCAATAAATTATTATATAAAGAAGAATATATAAAACGAAAATATGGAAAATATTTTTGGATTTATTGAATTTTGTTATTAATTACTTTTAAAATACGTTAAATTGAGAGACAATATACCGAGTATGATGGTTAATTTTAATTTTATATGTTATATATAACATTATATTTTATATGTTATATATAACAATTTATATATAACACCGCGAAGCCTCGTTGTATTTTAATGATCTAATTATATGTTATTTGGTTAGCATAGACATTTTGTGTTGAATTAGAGATTTCAATCTACCTAAGACAAATACCTTCAGTAAGAAGATAGGAAACAAATTCATGAGATTCTAAAATCGTGTAAAATAGTTCAATGCCATTAGCTAGAATCAACAATTACCTGTTGAGCGATGACGCATCGATCTAATTCTCGATTCACATTACTGAATTGATTATAACAGGCGAAAAAAACAATACGGCAACATCTTATCTTATCAATATCGTATAATATCAAAATCGCATTTGGTTGAAAACTTTCAATCATCTCACCGTATTGACCATATTTAACTATTGCTGATCACCACATGCGTTTATTAGTGTTAGCTTTCCATGAAGCAATTTATCCATTTATTACAATTTAAGACACCAATAATTATTTAACGCTATACGCTTTAATATTGCAAGTTGATTGTGCAGCTAAATTGTTTTATAAGGATTATTTTTCATTTATCATTTAATTATAAGTGAGAAGAAGTCTGTCATGATAATTCAAAAATCAAAATTACTCAGTTATCCTCAAATAATTATAACAACGATTGGTCATTTCAAAATATGTGAATAAAACATGGCTGCAACTTCAGTTGAAAGATGGGAAATTTGTTTAAAATCCATTAAGTGCATTTTATATAAACCTAATTTATACTACGTAATGCACATATTCAAGTGAAAAATTATAACAAATAATTTCAGGCTCCAATGTTGTATACTTTAATACTTTTTTAGATTATTATTATTGTAATGCATTTTTAATAGTTATTTTTGCGCCATATTGCCTATATTTATTACATTTTCTATACCATATTTTACTTTGATGTACCGTAGATTTAACAACGAATATCTATTTTTTACTGAATATTTTATAGCTCATTTCATAATAAAACTTGAGGTAGTCCATCTAGTTAATAAGCAATTAATACTTGATTAATAATGTAAAATTTACAAAATAATGTATATCATCCGATTTACAGTTATGAAGAATTATAGTGAAGTACGTTATGCAGTATGACAAAACGGTCTATAACTTTTTGCTCTACTAGATGAAATCTGTTACTAATAATGTATGGTATTTCAATAAATAAGCTCAATCTTAATTGTAATGTTATAACAGTTATGCTGGTTCCAATAATTGTTACTTGGCAAAATATTGATCACAACTTACAAATAACAAAGCCTTCAATGTTAACGACATTGATAGAATCGGTGTGATAGAACTATTATTGTCCAAATAAAGTATCGATATTAAATCTATATCAATATATACTATACCGATGAGGTTCTTCAAGGAAAGTTTCAAACTTTTTCTATGGGATATACATTCCCCCTCTCCCCTATAACAAATAGTCTAAATATGTTAAACTATTCAGATGATATGAATAACCAATAATTAGAATACATAGGTTGTACCAAAATGAACAAATGAAAAGCAAATATAAACTGAGTTACAACATTCCCGGTGTAACAAAAATGTAGATGAAAATTTGATGGAATTCAGTTCGTAATTTACCACGAAACTGGGAAAAAAATAATCTCAGCTTATAACTGGATACTTTTCATCTGCTTTGTAAAAAAAAATAAGTACATAAATCTAAAAAAATACCATAGCTACTAAGAATTGTTTCTGTATACAATATCACCTCAAACATTAATTTCCTGAAACAAGCTTTTGAAAAGAATGAACGAGAAGAAATATAAAAAATCATATGTTATTCTACGATTTTACATAGTATACGTACTGTGGTTTGAAAGTACTGACTTTGCCATACTAACGTATACTATGTAAATCATATTTGTTTTCATTTCATTTTCATGGACCTGATCAAGCTACATACCGCTTTTGATATTCCCAATTAAAAATTAATGTATTATATAACAAACAAAGTTTGGATCGATATTTAATCTGATACATAACTAGTATTACAGAATGTTTCAAACGGAACAACTTCAAATAATACTCCTAAAATTTTACCAAACTTATTTTATCGAATTACCTTTGTTTCGTATTTACGAAAACTAAATTTTAACAATCTCAATTTTACGTTTTCTTTACAGCTGTTATTTCGATGGATCGTTTTAAGACCGATAGAAATTAATTAATTTTTTATTCTGAAATTAATCTACTATTTCTACTGTTTCTGAAATATTGAACAAAATTATATTTTGAAAATGCAAAAGCCAGGACGTCTTTAATTAAAATATACATGAGGGACTTAATTATTTATGTAAGTAAAAGACCATTTTAATATCTCTCAGAGGTATTATATAAACAATTAGTAATTCCCTATAGCTACGTGAAAGACAATTTGAAGTGTTAACACAGAATGGATATTAATCTACAATGAAATACTAACGTTAGTATGGCAAAGTCAGTACTTTCAAACCACAGTACGTATACTATGTAAAGTCGTAGATTTATATAGTAGGGATACCTAAAAAATATTTGATATATTTGGATAAAAATATATTTACTTCAAAAAAAGTATCGATTATTGTAAAATTAAGTATCAAACTTGAGTGTGAAAATAAATATCGACATGAAAAATTTAGGCAGGAGAATATCGAACTTTTTGAATAAGATTTTCTTTATTTTTAAAATATTAATATTATCAGCGGTCTAAAAAACAACAAATTAATGTATCATTAATAGCAAAATATAGCAGATCTAGAAAAGTCTATCTTTTGTAATTATGTTGTAATTTTCCAAAAGGCAAGGGTGCAAAATCTAACAGGTCAAAACTTTATTAGGGCTTCTTTAAACGGGGCCTACCCCTTAACGTGGTCTTATAACTATGGTACTTATCTTACACACTGGCTAATTACTAATTTAGAGACTGCACCAAATATATTTTTTTTATTTTTTATGGCTTTAAAAGATTATATGAATTATTATGGTATGCTATTTTATGGGTTGATGCCATTACCATACATCAATTGCAGGCATGCCTTGAAAGTGTCCGTAAATTGGCGTATTGGTCGTCATAACATATCATCAACCGATGAAAATGAGGATATATTAAAAATCATCGTGGTCCGGTAGATTAACTATACTGCGCTGGCGCGCGCCTCCCCAGTGTTAGAAATATTTGAATATTCTCAGTCACGATATCGTCTCAGTCAGTATATTGTACTAAATACTAATAAGACGTATCTACTCTATTATTTTTTTTTCAAAACAAAACAAAACAGTTAATGTCAGAAAGTCTTATTAAATATATTATTTTTCTAAAATAAAATACATCCATAAAGCAAATAGCCTAACTGTAAATTTGGCAACATCGACTTTTAGCATTTCGGTTGGCGGCGAGTAGATTGCGCCGACGAATATACGAATAGTTCCGAAAGTAGCCGAATCTCCGGACCACGATGATGTATCACGATTTAATGTATACTATGAAAATGTAAGAAAAGTGTTCAAGACATAATTCATTACAAAGGATTGCCGAGTTACATTTACAAAAGTTGCTGATGCTGCTTATGCTGACATAGTAACTGGACCATGCCGTGCAAAAAATGCAAAATTAGTTTCAAACTAAAACTAACTTTCAAAAGTATTAAATTCCGACTAAAGTCAACAAAGCTCAAAATCTTTAGTAATCAATCAACTGAATCTAACACTTGGTAGAACCAAGTAGAAACATTCTGATTCGCCATAACAGAAAAAGCCTCACCGTTTTGCTATTCATACTTGCGCTCGTCATGTTTCTATTCACAAAAATAAAAAAAGAAAATTGAAAGGTATACTTTTGAGATAAGTTGAGTGAATTGTTGAAGAAGCTCAAGACTACTCCGAAGAACGAGTTCCAGAAGTATTTTGAAACTTGGAAAATCGTATAAGTGAATAATGTAATAATGTACTTTGAAATGGATGTAATATGAAGGAGTAAATAAAATTATTCCTAACAAAAATTGTCATTATTTTGGGCACGTCTTGTCAGAATTGAATCTTTTACAATGCTAACTTTTTGCTAACTTTTACAAAGCTACAAACCCATTTGGATTCTTTAAATGACTTGAAATAAATAAGCATTGGGATCAATTTGTAATATTCTTGGTGACATTGTGCCTTCTTTCTTCCTTATAATGTCTCACGTGTAATAACGTAGTAATAGTGCAGTAGCGCCTTGCATAACAGCTTCAAAATTTAATGATGCGGTATTGAAAGCCGATACAAATTTAACGCAATTAGGAGAACTTAAAACTCAGTTTAATGGAAAAACAGTACAAAATACTGTAAGACGATCGTTGGTAAATTTATCACCACGAAGCCTGAAAGTTTCCTTTGCCACGGCATTCGTATATTAACTGAGTTATGACAAATTCATAGAAAACAATGACCAACATATCCAAGATTAAATTCGAGGTTCTCTATTGTTATATAAAATTAGTTTACTGAAAAATTCATATGAATAGGCTAGATGTAATAAAGAATCACAAAAATATTGAATTATAATAATAATACACTATAGAGAGATTATTAAAAGTACATTTATTTTAAAATTAAAAGTGGGATTACTAAGATTTTGCGGGAAATAGAAACACTGAATTTCAAAATTCGCCATTTCCGCATTTAAACATTTGAACTTTTTAAACGCCTCGATTTGATTTGGATTATTTAAATTATATCTCACAGTTAAAAATGGTTTTGTGCATCAAATGGATGTAAAAGACAAATTCATAAATTCAACTGAAATATCCAGAATCGATTCGTCGATAGTAACTGTATTCCATATCCATAACTGAAATTTCTTGAGTGACTGTTTCAGACACTTTAACCATGAAACATGGTAAAATATTCAAGAACATTAAGTAAAAATACTATCGGTATAATAGATTAGCGCGAAGAAAATTAATAAGTGAAGGTAATAACAAGGTTGTAGTCAATATATGGCACTTGATTTCAATATTACTATTCTAAGAGTTCCCAAAGGGCAATTCTGCTATTATTGGGTACTTTTTACAGGATATGTTATTCCCCAACATCTCCGGATTTGCGTATGCGCACTCTCTTGCATATAGTAAATCATAGAAAAGAATAAACTATATGAAACTATATTGTCTTTCTTCTCTAACGATCAGATCAAAACAACAAAAAAATCTAGAATATTTACATTTTGTGTTACATTATGTTACATTGTTCTATAGTAATAATAACTAAATTGTTGTATTGTTCTTGGTGGTTTAGCATACATTGATTTTAAAATATGAAAGAACAAGAGTAAGTGCAGAATGTAAGATTAAATTTTTTAATGAAAATTAATGAAAAGTTATAACAGCAATACAACATCAATTTTATTTATAGTGGGAATTTTAGCTGCCAAATTTATAACACATCATTTTCAACATATGCCAAAATTTAATGATAACAAGAACAGAGAAGAAAATGATTCTTGTTGTGTTGCAAGTAGTTAAGTCATTAATGAAGTTTATCCATCAAGAATAGTAGCAAAAACTGTAGTAACTGGTAATAATTAGACATTTATTTTTAGACATTTAACCTAATATATTTTAGTAATGATTTTAATTTTATGTTATAGTTAAGATGTAGCTAGAATTTGTTTAGAGTAAAAGTCAAACACTGTAAAATTCAGAAAAACAGAGAATAAATTAGACAACATTTTGCTGAGATATAGAACAGTGTACCGTGATACTTTGAAATAATTAAATTTGTTAACAAATGTAGAGCCGGATCAAATAACCAAAATACAAAACTATCAACCTAGTGATATAATGACAAGGAAAATACAATGCATTAATATATAAGAGTATAGTAAATAAATTATTGTTTTGTGAATATAATGACGTATTCACTGAGATGTCTTTCAGTTTTAAACTATGATTATCCATTCATTTTAGACTAGTAAATATACAATATGTTAGTCGAAAGCTCGAGGTAGTCAATTTATTAATGGGGTTTGTGGATCAAGAATAGTAGCGATAATATTTGAAGATTTTTAGGAAAATTTTACTGCTTTCATATATAGTGGTGGCTTTTTCGTTTCATTTTAACTATATTGGCTGTGTTTGATATAAACAATTTTGGTCTTTTTGTTGGTAATTTTTATTGTTCATGGAGTTGTTGTTAATTGTTTAAACATGTATATTTATTTAAATATGGTGTTATTATAAAAATAGAAAGGTATATAAAAATTATTCTTAATATTCCATTTTATTCAATCATTTTTCAAATAAAATTTGTTATTTCAAAAAATGTTCAATGTCTATCTCTCCTTATGTATAGTTTCAACATTAAATCAAATATTTATCATATTTGTGTATTTTTATATATAAAAATATAATATAATGATAATGTGAAATATCATGTTTTTATAAATATAGAATAGTTGGACTATATGTAATAGTTAATTATATTTTTATTATTTCGTTTTATTCAATACTTTTTGGTATGTATTGTTTCCAAAATTTTGCCATTTTTATTTACTTCCTGAACCTATTTACTTGCTTAATATATTCGACATTAAATCCAATAATCACGATAAAAAAATAAGTAAATAAGGCTATATATACGCAGGCGCCAAACTCGGGTTATTCTCTGTATTTAATTTAAATGGTGCCAATATGGACATGCGCCAAATTCAGAGATGTTGGAGAATAATGTATCCTGTAAAAAGTACCCAAATAATAGCAGAATTGCCTATTGGGAACTATTAGAATAGTAATATTGAAATCAAATGCCATATATTTGCTAAAACAAATGAAAATTGTTTCGAGGGTAAACCTACTGAAAAATGTTATAATAATTTAAAGATTCAGTTGCAAATATATTTGTTGGGGCCATAAAAATTTTTTGTTTACATTGTTTTTATAAAATTATTAGGCGCTTATATACACAATAACAAAAACAAATCATACCCAACATCAAATGTTATTAACATTGTTATTATATATATATATATATATATATATATATATATATATATATATATTGGCCTTTTGGAATCTAGTCATAATGGGGTTTGCCTGACAGTTGTTGAAGGTTCGAATTTAATTAATATTGTGCTTTGTATTTTGAGAATATATGGCCAAAAGTGAATGTTCATTGAGGTCAGTTAGAAAACATTTTCTTTCTGTCTAGTTAGCATTCGAACTTGTAGAAACATATATTGACTTCATGCTTGCTTGTACGACTAATCTTGTCACATTATATTGAATACAATTTTATGTATTATTTAGTAACTAAAAAAGAGAAAAAAGTTATTAGGGACTCATATATAGAATAAACAATAAATCTCAAATGTTATCAATAGTTATATTTACGACGTTATATATTATCGACACGTTATATTTATGTTAATTACATTTGAGGCATAATTAAAGGTATTTCAAATTGTAAATACTTATATTAGGTTGATATTATTGCAGTGGTAGATTTGGCTCTGCATTGGAACGAAAATACACAACTTATTTAGGGTTTTTAGCGATATATAATTACATTGGGGAGCCATGACATTATCGATATACGATAAAATGTCTAATTATAAATCCCGATTATTAAAATAATGTACAAATAAAACCTATATACACACAAATCGTGCGCATTCAGTGCGCTCAAAACTTCCACAAACTCAAACTAGTATTCAAAATTACATAATTTCAAACGTCATTTTTTTGTTAATGTTTTTTTAATGAAAATAACTTGAACTAGAATGAAAATAACTATAATTGTCATAAAGTAAAGATGTTGGCCACCGAAAAAGATATCGATATTTCGTTATTTCAAGAAAAAAAAATTGATATATCGATATATCAGAGAAAAAATCGATATATTTTTTACAGCAAGTATGGAAATACCGATATTTCTAAGAAATAATGAAAATAGTGAAATATTATCTAAAAAAATATTTTTTTTTTCTAAATATTTTATATAGACTACTTTTTATATATTCTATATAGGCTACCAAACAAAACTAAATCTTTAAAACTGAGTATCAAATTTAAAGGCTTATTAAAACTATTAATTAATTTATTTTTAAAATATATAGAAAAGTATCGGATATATCTCCCAAAAAAATATCGGACAAACATATCGATATTATTTTCAAAAAATATCGATATATCTTTTTGCAACCCTGTCGGCAGAATGGTTTATAAAAAGTAGTCATCAAAGCATTTAACTCCCAAGATGAATATTTAAGAAATTACTTAATCCTTTGTGTTATTTATTTACCCTTTTATTGTTTAATTAGCCCTTTTCCAATTTATTGTTTCACGAACTCTGCAATCGAAAGGTTAATCGGCACTTTCATGTTCGATAACTTTAAGTTTCCGAATACTCGGCCATTTTCCATATTCAAACGTTATTATCGTCGAATGGCTTTCCCTTATTTCAGCGACGGAAAACTAATTAATTCCTATCGGTGAAATGGTGGTGATTAAAAATCGCCAAAGTCCCGGAACGACTTCCATGAATAGCGAACGGACGAAAACGGATGAAATTGGTTTCATAAAGTTTCCAGTTAAAGTTTGACGGATAAGGACATTGATTGATTTTTTCTTGCGCTCCGAGTTTTTTTCATTCCGGTTTATTTTTTTCTCTCCCAGTCGTAATTCCGCCGGGGCCATTTTTCAATGGTAAAACATTTTCTGCAAGACGGCGTAGTAATCTTGTACAACCGGAAGCTTTGCTGTATATTACACCACTTTTAAATAATTCAAAAAACGTATAACTATCTCACAAGCGATTAATGTAACTGTTCCTCAAGAAAAGAACGATTTTATGATTCGAAATATATTTAAAATACATCAATATCACTAATTAACTATTGGTTCACTCACTGAACTGGAACACTTACAATAATAAGATGAATTTACTGTTATGTCGACTTGAAATAATCTACGTGGTTTAAGAAAACAACAACTTTTTGGCAATATTTCTACAGTTATATACTGAATCCAGCGTTTTTCCACTTGTTTATGTTTTCCTCATACAACGATTTTCGAACCATTGACACATAGGCTTCTTTTTAAGTTATTGTTTTGAAAATATCAAAAGTTTTTTCAGTAAAGCTGCTCCAAATGTTCAGCTTTTAAACTAATTTCTCAACCAAACTATATAAATTAAATTAAACAAGATGTTACTGAATTGAATGTTATTCATATTATTTTGTGTATCCACTTTATTAAATGGAACGGGTCAATGTGTTTAATTCTTGTAAAGTATCTATTGTACAAGTATAGTAAACTTTGGAGTTAAATATTTCACTAATAAATATTTTCCTGTTGCTTAACCATTTAATTTAAATATAATACAATCGAAGAACCATATAAATACAATAGACATATTTTTCGATTAATCTCAAATATTATATCAAACATTAATTAATTTCAATAAAATTTGTTCCAAGACTTATATCATCACTTATGGTAAATGAATTGATATTACACAATCAATTTCCATCTTTAACATTAATTTCCTCCATCCTATGAAAGATTGGAAAGCCTACTTAATGTCGTTAACCCAATAACGGCAAATTTAGCAAGGAAAATCATCGGAAACTGAACGCCTTATCTCGGCCGAAATTGCTTTAGTTTCGATGTCGGTATATTGTTAAAGTTAATGAAGAAGAAAATCAAACAAATTTTCTCGGGGCCGCCTCTCAACCGCTGACGCTCCGATGATATGTTATTACGGACGAATGCAACTGATGGAAAAATATATTTTTCTTATATATACGATGGGAAAAGCAATGTAGCCAACGTACCGTTTTGATGTAGTGGAAGTTATTAAAATCATTACTTGTGAGTTCTTGATAAATCGAAATGACGTTTGATTTATTTCTGTTGCTTGCGACAGAAAAATGATTTTGTCACAGCGATATCATTTGTCTGGAATGTTTTAATATTCTCTTTGCAGCAAAAAGATTATTGCGTAGTTGAAGTGTTAAATAATATAGAAACTGTGAACTAAATTTGAAATTATTTTTGGTATCAAGATTACATATTCAATTCAATTATAAGTCAAATTCAATTCAGTAATAGTGCTTTAATTTATTTTTTATTAGTTTCCATTTCCTTCTTTCTCATGTGTATAGTAAATCTTACAAATATTTTCAATATAAAACACACTTTCACACCTCACATATGATCATAATCAATATGAATCCAAATATGTCGTCTACAAACAAAAAATTATATATTTGAAAACTGAAGAACACTAATTGATACAAGTGACAAAGAAGTAGGGATATAAGTTTAAATGAAATTCAAAGTATTGCTCAAACTGATGAAAATTTACCGACTTTGATACGTTTAGACATCACGTTATATCCCTGATGCTCCTCTGTCGGATTCTGCCTGGTGGCTGGGAAGGTTGTATCAAAATACACCTTTCTGTATTGCCATATTCCTTAAAATTTCTAAAAGGCAAAAAATTGGTCCAACTTTAACTTTCTCACCTCGATCAAACACGGACCCTTGTAAATTATTAGAAAGTTTGGATAATCAAGGACAGCGTACCTTCGAAGAGTATTGCCTCTGCAATTTTTCGGGGTCTTCGGGAACTAAAAAACAGAATCCTGAATCCCTCTGAAGAATAGAATTTGAAGCGTAGAATAACCAAATAATATCATAATAATTTATGGCTCCCAAAATTGTCCATATGAACAAAAAATTAAAATTTTTATTACACATAAATGAAATTCATCAACGGAATAAAGAAATCTTGTTGTGTCACAACAGCGTACAAATAAAGAATATGTTTGGCAAATTTAAATGAATGAATTCTAGAAAAAGTATAAAACTATATAATATAAAGTAATACATGCAAATACATAATATACATATTATATTGTATACTCTAAACTCGTAGGTGTTGTTACTGATACAACAATCGATGAAAGTTATTTTTACATTCACATTGAAAATTAAATTTTCCAATTAATTTATTGCAATAGCCAGGGCACAGCTGAATAAATATTCATATGCTACTCAGATTCTGTGATATCAAAAGCAGCGTAATGCTCACGAAGCATTGATTGAATATTCCAAAACTCATTATGAGGAAAAGTAGAAGAATCAAATCAGTTACAGTTTACAGTTATACAGTTTTTTTACAATAGCATACAGATCTGCATCTTACAAAAGTAAGATAATACACAATATAACGAAAAAAGCATACCAATTTTAGGCTAGGTTAGAGAGATTTCAACCAATTGATTGAATTACGCTTGTGGAATGGATATTCTACTTTGTATATTAAAATTAATGTAACATAAATATTTACAGTTTATTGGTTGGCCAGTAGTTCGATAGTTAAACTAGCAATAGTCGTTTTTGTCTCCGCCAAAAATAATTTAACTACCTCGAATATTTTGCAGTTGTTTTATCAGCTCTATAGGGATAAGATTTGTGTTTTTTTTTTCAATAAAGCATAGTATTTATTTTTTTAGAAAGGCAACTTAGGTATTATTTATTAACATATACTATATATATATATATATATATATATATATATATATATATATATATATATATATATATATATATATATATATATATATATATATATATATATGGATATAATGATGGAAATGTTACGATTGTTGAAAATTCCGTGTGTTTTCAGTGAAGGTGATAGTTCGCAGTAGTCTTGCTACTGAAGCATTGAATGGATACTCTCCTTCAAGATCCGTTCTTATGTAATATAGAGCAGTCAAATCGACTATTATATTGTAATAAATTATATTAAGTTTTGTTTTTATGAGTTTTACAGTCTAACATCAGTTTAGCAATATTATTCCCAGCCCAATGGTTAAGTGATTAAAGGACGATTCTGTTACAACTTGAATAGACCGGGGATTTTAATCCCATCAAGTTATGGTTATACATATATATTTTTGGTTGCTTCCAATTGTGATGGTCATTTAGACAAGAGAGTAACATCCAATAAGGAAAATAATTCTGGTACACCAGTAATCAATATGGAGAAGAACGGATGTGCTCTGAGATGGTTTACAAGTCAATTACTCGCCAATCGCTAGGTTTAATACCATAGTGAAGTTTAGAAATTAGTTCAATCCAAAGTAAACACTGAGTTAGAAAAAAGGAGACTTTAAAACGCTGCTATATACAACTAACTAATTAACTGTTCAATTGAAAAGTCCCCGGTCTGAGGCATAGGTGGCGCTACTAAAATTAAATCCATATGTTTTTTAGTTAGCCCTAACTCTCAAAAGATGCGTGTATCAGTTTGACAGCTGTCGGATCATTAGTTTGTGAATTATAACATTTTGAGTGAAGCAATTTTTATTATTGTGAAAAAATTAGATAAACAGGAATTTCGCGTGTTGATAAATTATTGCTTTTTGAAGGGAAAAAATACAGTTGAAGAAAAAAATTGGCTAGATGCCGAGTTTTCGGACACTGCCCCAGGAATACCATCCATCAAGGATTGGTACGCTCACTTTTGACCAAAAACAACGACGGGTTGATGATTCGGAGCAGTGTTTGTAGATGATCCAGCGTAATAAACCCGGGTTTTTGCGTCGATATGTGACAATAGATGAAACATGGCTCCATCGTTTCTTTCCAAAGTCCAATCGACGGTCATCCGAGTGGACTGCACACGATGAACCCGCTCGAAAGAGTGGGAAAACGCAACAGTCGGCTGACAAGTTTATGGCGTCTGTATTTTGGGATGCGCATGGAATAATTTGCGCATGGACTATTACATAGCATTATTGGACCGTTTGAAGGACGAAATTGTCGAAAAACTGCCGTATTTGAAGAATAAGAATGTGCTGCTTCACCAAGACAATTCACCTTCTTGTCACAAGTTAGTGAAAACGATGGAAAAAATCGATCCATCCACCGCATTCTTCAGATCTGCCCCCCAGCGACTATTTTCTGTTCTCAGATCTCAAAAAAATACTCGCTGGGAAGAAGTTTTCGTCGAATGAAGAGGTGATCGCCGAAATTGTCTATTTTGAAGCAAAGGACAAATCGTAGTACACAAATGGTATCGAAAGTTGGAGTGTCACTATAATCGGTGTATCAACATTGAAGGGAATTATGTTGTATAAAAAACTAATTTTGCCAGAAAAATGTGTTATTGCAATCATCTTATAGTATTTGTTTCATTCTCGAAATTGATTATACCGTCCAAATAAATATCCAATGTTCAGGCTGAACAACGCCTGCTGAGTCCGTTAATATTTATATAAAAAAGTAATATATGAAAATGTATTTTAAAATTATAATATCATAAAGCTGAAAGAATTAACAAAATTTAGCGAACTTCAATGCTACGACGAAATACTATGTATACCATTACGTATGTTTCTTTTCACTATACCACAGTTCCAAATTGTTCGCAATGTTCATTACTTCCGCCATACAGATACAGCTAGATTTAAGCGTTGGTTTGTATTATGTTGAGTTAAGGATAACATTCGAGTGTAGCTTAGTCCCGAAAGAGTCTAACAGGGTTAAATCGTACGATCTTGGTGAGATCTCTGAGATATAATTATACAGTCCAATTGTTCATGCAAAATGTACATCAAAGCGTGCGCATAGTGGTATGTGAATGCGTAGCGCTACTCCATTAAATCTATTTGCCCACGTCCACACTATTCAATTTAGGCGTAACCACTCTGTTATCAAAGTTTTCTAGTGCTCAGACTAAAAACTGCACTAACTTTATAAGTCTTGGTTGACGTTGTTCCCCATATAGAGACCATCTTTGTTAATGTAAGCATTCTTCAAAAAAATTTATTAATTTTTTTTTCGTAAAGTCAAATATTTTCATAAATTTTATATTTTCACCGATTTTAATTAGTGTTATCATGTGGTAGCTAATTTTTTTATTCGATCGTGATAACTTGATAACCATGATTGAATAACAAGGAAATAGAAAGCACACGCTATCACAGCAACATAGCCGTCACAAATTTTCAACATCGACCCATCATCATACCAACGATTCAAAACTAAACCAATAAGTTCGAAAAAAATCTATAAATGTATATAAGTTATAAAATGTGAGGAATTTAAAACACAACACCGCTTAATTTACTTTAACATACGATTTTATTTTAAGGTAGTAAGGCGCGATTTGTTGAACGTCGATACAGAACGACCACGAAGATCTAAACCTCTTCTAAAATAAACGAAACCTCTGTCTCTAGATTCGTCACTCATCACGCCGTTCAGTCTTAAGACAAACGCACGACCTTATTCCTTCAGTATATAGTGTTTATAGCCAGAGCCGTATCAGTCGCACATCAAAATATACATTGTCTATTCAAAATAACAGTGAACTCACCCCATCAAGATACTTAAGCATGTCGCAATTTGTAAAGTCGTTTTCGATTCAGACAATATTTTCCATCTCATTTTATAATGTCCTATAAAAAAGAGAGACAATGCTGTGTGATACGCTCGAGCATGTAACCGAACCAGCCTGCGAAAGTCGTCCAGTTGTCAAACCTCTGTAGAATTCTTCAAAATATGAATTATAATAACTCTTGGTTATAAAACGGCAAATCGTTAAACAACGATTTGCTTGTTTTAACAAATTTTAAATCGCTGCTTATTATTATTCTAATTGAAAATTCCAAAGTCAGATACAATTGATTGCGTCTCTAATCAGTTACGTCGAACAGGAACCCCTTTGGGCACCCTTTTAAAATCAAAATTCGTTAGAGAGCTAAGCATTTTTAACTGTTAAATATTAAGTTGCTGAGGTTTTTATTGAAAATATTCTTAACATATTGCAGCTGCACTGTATATAAAAATATAATCTTAGATTCATCGAAAAGAAACCGTCCTCATATCGTGAAGAATCAAGAATCAAGATCAGCTTGATCTCTATTGCTTGAGCTCATATCAGATATAAAATATATGAAATGTATAAAAACAGTGAGTTACTTTTTAACCTGAAAATAATTTAATACAATTATTTTAGAGGAAACAACTAGTCTGAAAAATATCAATAGAAAGCTAATAAATATGCAGCTCTTTGAGAGATGTAGAATATGATTTCATACACTGTTGGGTAGTAGAGGATATAAATGGTGTAAAGATAATCCACGAATAGGTCTAATGGATCTCCTAGGCATTGCTTTTAAAAGAACACAATTTTTAAAAACATATGATAAAATCAAGGAAGATTTATTATTTAATTTTTTTCTATATTCCAGATATAGCTAATGGATCAGGGAGAATGCAGTGATTATATCTAGTTTTATTAAGGAAGATGTATAAAGGTAATGACAGGACAAGCTAATGAGAAAAGCAGTATTATAAAAATAACTTTAAAAGGAAACACTTTACTGAAGGAAACACTACTTAAAAACACGCGCCTAGAACTTTTACTTACAGCTAGTATGGAAAAGAGTTCAATGTAAATATAATAATACACTGCCCTAACCTACAAATTACTCTGTGTATAATTACTTGTAGTTCTCGAATATTGTGGAACTGAAATCCTTCAATATTATATGCAACAGTATTTTTGTTTTATCGTTTTATTTAGATTAAAATTTTGTTGTCTATCAATGCCTAAATGAACTAAAAGTCAGTGTTGATGCGGCAACATTGCAACGTTTTGACTTCATCAATTGAAATAACGTGAGTTCACTGTGTTATTGAACGGAATATATAATAAATATAATACCAAAGTATAGCATAAAAATAATAAATATACTTTACATTCTCATTTTCATAATGAAATTCTTATTTTAATACTTAATTTGTGGAGGTAGTACAAGGAGTAGATGTAAAAGTAATTAAATTAAAGATATTAATTAACATTTCATTTTTATAAAGCATCGCCAAAAACGTCTCACAAAAACCAAACAACAACAAAAACATAATAAAGATATATTAACCATCTAATTTACAGTTCATAGTTAATAAATTCAAATAATTTCGAAAATTCTATCATAAATTTTAATAAAGGCCGCCCACTTAACACATGCCACGGAAGCATCAGTATCAGTTCCATAATCCTTCATGATAAGAGGCTAGTATTAAAGGACCATTTTTCTCGAAAGCTAAATGTACTGAGAATTCCATAATAATCTCGGACGAAAACCATTAGTCCTAAAATATAATAACTCAAAAGCGTTCGGGAGCATCGAAAACCTCAATAATTTATCTAGAGAACGTGATTATGTTCGCGAGAAATCGACTTCGGTAAAATTCAATGAAATTCTATCAGTGTGTGTGTGTTACCGGAACCTATTGAATTATGAAGATATCATCCCTCGGCATATCTGTGGATTGGTATAAAATGAAATATTCTCGGAAAATGTCGATGATAGTTCTTTCACGTAAATAATAAATAAATAATTTATCTTCATATATTATTATAGCTGCTGATAACTTATCACCTTGAAAACCGTGAAATATATCACTAATAAAATATTTTTAACAAAAAAATTGAACCGACTTTAAAAAACAAATAACAAACTCACTAAAAATTAAAAAATAATCAGACTTAGATTTTTAACACTAAAAAAACATTTTAAAATAAAATATGTACCTAAAAATCGTTGTAATAACTAAATAAAAATAAACAAAAACCTTATTTAACCTATCTGCTACACGTATTTTATATTCTACTACAACAGCTTAATTGAAAAGTCCCCGTCCTGACAAACAGATGGCGCTATTGGATCAAATTCATATGTTTTTTAGTTAGCCCTAACCCTGAAAAGATGCGTGTATACATTTGACAGCTCTCGGATCATTAGATTGTAAATTTGAAAATTTTGAGTGAAGCAACTTTTGTTATTGTGATAAAAAGGATAAAAAGAAATTTCGCGTCTTGATAAAATATTGCTTTTTGAAGAGAACAGTTGAAGCAAAAACTTGGCTTGATGCCGGGTATAGTAGTGTGCAGACTACTATAATGACTACTAAGTGTAGACGTGGTGAAATGAGCGCCGAAGACGGTGAACGCAGTGGACGCCCAAAAGAGGTTGTTACCGACGAAAACATTTTAAAAATCCACAAAATGATTTTGAATAACCGTAAATTAAAACTGAATGAAATAGCAGACACTCTAAAGATATCAACTGAACATGTACATCATATCATTCACGAATATTTGGGTATGAGAAAGCTCTGTGCAAAGTGGGTGCCGCACGGGCTCACTTTTGACCAAAAACAACGACGAGTTGATGATTCGGAGCAGTGTTTGAAGATGAGCAAGAGTTATAAACCAGAGCTTTTGCGTCGATATATGACAATAAATGAAACATGGCTTCATCATTTTACTCCGAAGTCCAATCGACAGTTATCCGAGTTGACTGCAGACGATGAGCCCACTCCAAAGCGTGGGAAAATGCAACAGTCGGCTGGCAAGGTTATGGCGTCTGTAATTTGGGATTCGCACGGAATAATTTTCTATCAACAGCGACTATTACATAGGGTTATTGGACTGTTTGAAGGATGAAATTGCCGAAAAACGGCCGCATTTGAAGAAAAAGAAAGTGCTGCTTCACCAAGACAATGCATCGTGTCACAAGTAAGTGAAAACGATGGTAAAAATCCACGAATTGGACCTCGAATTGCTTCCTCATCCACCGTATTCTCCAGATCTCTTCCCCAGCGACTATTTCCTGTTCTCAGATCTCAAAAGAATGGTCGCTGGGAAGAAATGTTCGTCGAATGAAGTCGAATCGCCGAAACTGAGGTCTATTTTGAAGCAAAGGACAAATTGAAGTAAAGGAAACTATGATGAATAAATACAACCAATTTTGTCAAAAAAATGTACTTTACTATGGTAGGCCGGGGACTTTTTAATTGACCTGTTATATACACAATTTAACTTAATACCTACCTAAAGCTATATTCTCTCTACAATATTACTTTAACTACTACAATTTACTACTTTGAAGTCGGTGCCTAACTCAAGCAGTTATATTAATTTAGATTTCTTTTGTTGTTAATTTAATTTTTTTATATATCACAAAATTATATTATTTTTGTATTTCTTGTGCTCCTCACCAACTTCAAAGTGATCAGTTGGTAGTAGTTAAAACAATATTATAAATAGATTAACAGATTTAGGTAGGTATTAATCTACATTGTGTGTATACAGTAAAATGTAAAATACGTGTAGTAGACAGGTTAAATAAGGTTTTTATTTATTTTTATTTAGTTATTAGAACGGCTATTATGTACATATTTTATTTTAAAAAAATTGTGGTAAAGATCTAAAAATTTTTTTGGTAAAAATATTTTATTTGTCTCCTTATAGTGTCAGATATTTACACAATAAATTACCCAGTTATTTTATTTAATATTATAATGGGTAGACTACGTAAAGGTGCATTCCGTATACCGAAAATAGGAATAAAGAAAAATGATTGAAAATATGTAGCGCTTCAGCCCCATGGTCCGCTACATATCCTAAGTCATTTGACAAATGTTCTAACTAAACAACAACAAAAATATATTGTCCCCACCGGGAAGCAAACATGCGACCTCCGTTTGGGAGTTAAACGCTTTAAACATTAAACCATACAAGCAGTTTTCTACAATATTTCTATGGTCTTATATGATACAGTGAGTGCTTAAAAAGCAAACTGAATGGCTTTTTTACCGAACAACTTTTGATTTTCCGTCACATCAGCTCAGTAATGCCATTATACAATATCTGATTATTTTGGATAAAACATATGTGAAAATTTTGAACTGCCACTAAAATTTAAGCGTTTACCTCGATTTCTCCCTTCCCCCTACAGATCCTGATTTGTTTTCAATGGGACTACCTTGGAAGTTCACTATTTCGAATAAATTAAAAATTTTTAAAATCGGCTCACAATTTACGGAGGAGTTGGCGAACATATATTAAAAAATATATACAGCCGAACATAGAAACTCTTCCTTTTTCAAAATCGGCTAAATATATTGTACGACATGATTAAGGAGTTTTAAGACTGAATATTTGTAAATACGTTTTCAAATAAAGTTTTCCAGTCAGTGTAAGCTCTAAAACATGTATGGTGTAATTTTAAGAAGAACCTTCAATTTATAGTAAAACTGTTTTAATTAAACGAAAAAAAGAACCACTTATTGTAACGGACTAGTTGTAATGCAAACGAGAACCTCATAATGTAAACTCATCACATCAATGCCGTATTAATCACCCTATATAGCACCTCCCTCCTGACAAACGACCAAAGAGATGTAAGTGGTACGCCAGTTTGCCTTTGATGCTTTTTTCCATTGCACAGTTTTTATTTGAATATCTATATGTCCTGTATGCAATAGTTTCCTAAGTATTGGGTAGTCCAAAACCCAATGCCCGGACATCCTGAACTATTCAACGGAATACCTAAAAGAACAGAGTCATTCCAAATACCGGAACACCATGTTAGATCACAATAACTTCGGTTCACCTTTGTTGACCTCATACACTGAAATGATATGCTTGTATTAAAAATCTGCAAACTATATATGGATGATTATTAAAAAATAACATTAAAAATTAAAATTGCAAGATAATTTAAAGGGAAACGATTTTAATCATTTAAAATGCAATAATCTGTAAAGTAATTTATTAGTATTTTATATGTATTTTTAAAGCCTAACAAAGCTGTACTATGCTTTATCTGTGGCCCATTTTAGCCAGACTTTTGTTGCCAATAACCCAACGTTTTCCAGTTCAGCTTAAACGAAGTTCAAATTAAAAAGTAGTAAAGTTTTATACTGCCAAAATTTCACATAGCAGGAAAATGTCCACCTGCGTCCAGCTTTAAAAGCAATTCTAAAGCACTGACAGTATCCGCTGTGAAGTGGAGAACACCACGTTTCGGCACATCTTAGAGATTAAACAACGGAAGGACGGCAGGACAAACAATTTCCGGGAGAGCAATTTTTAAATTGATAATCTCCATCGGGCGCCACGTCCCGAAAACATTAGGACGTCGTATGTCGTCTCCTAAGACTGCTACGATCAATTTTCAATTTTATCGCCAATCTTTTTTGTCTTACTTCATTTCAGTTAATTTCTGACGTCATTATTATTACGGCATTATTTTATATACAGAATATCCAATAAAATAGTAACGTGAGTTCATATGAATTTATACGACTCCAAAGTGTCGCAATGTTGCCACATATAACTCTGAGTTTCAGTTTATTTTGGATTTTATATATAACAACATCAAAATCTAAATAAAATAATGAAAGAAAAATGCTTATGTTTATAGTTCAAGAAATTATTTTAACATTGTTATATTATCGATGGACTTAAACTACAATTAGTCACAATAGTGTATAGTTGAAGTTGCATACATAAATCCAAGTTCCACTCATTGATTTTTACTTTCCGAGCTACTATTCAAGTCAATAACTAGGCTATTAATTTACAATTATTAATTTACAGTGTATTTTTCTCGATCTTTACCACATCCCATAACAATTGTCTTTGATTGAATATGCAGTGATAGAAACGAAGTCGTTATAGTATATGGCTATATTATTCAGTCATCTAACCTACAGTGTATCTTATTTCAGCCCAATTTCTAAAAAAGTAATTTACATAAAATTTAATATATTTTATTTATATTTACTAGACAATAGTTTGAAATACTTTATTCTTTAACATTTTTGTTACTTAATTATATTATATTTTTAAAACATAATTTTTTCCACCATAGTGCTATGGCGCTATTACTGTCCATAACAGTTACTGTTCTTACTTCCTGATTTTTTAACAGCTGATTTTCAAACCAGGGCAAAATCTTATGGTTCATTTCTCCACGGTAGTCGCTCTTGGACATGGAGGAAAACACTAACTCTGCTCAAGGAATAATATCCTTCCTGTTTCTACCACGAAGAACAAGATATCTAAAATTCATTATTAAAGAATATTATGATTAAAAAAAACCTAATAAAATGTTATTATTTTACCTTTAAATTTATCTATTTTCCTTTTGTTGTCTTTACGTTGGCGTCTAGCCAAAAGTGACCTAATGCTCCATTTTGAAATATATATGTCAATATCATCATCAATATCAATAAAACACAAAATTAAATAAGAAATCTTCCTTAATTTTATTATATGCTTTAAAAAATTGTATTCTTTTAAAAGCAATGTATCGAAATTTCGTCAGACATTTTCGGAGGTTTTCTCTACACTATTTAAATCGAATGTATCGTAACAGTGTATGAAGCAACGACATACATCTCACAAAAAGCTACATATCCCTAAGGATACTTTCTAGACCAGCACTTACGTCTGAAATAATTGTATTAAATTATGTTCATATTGAAAAAACTACTCACTGTTTTTATATACTTTATAAATTTATTCTCGAATTGAACTACATAAAGATATGTAGGCGCTCTCTTTTCAAAGAATCCCACATTATATTGCTTTTTTAGATATTTTAGTACTAATATTCAGTCCAGCTGCAACAGAATAAAATATTTTCAATGTAAACTCCAGCATCTTAGTATTTAACCATTACTTAGCTCTCTAACACATTTTCTGGTAAGAAGGGACCCCATTATATCGTTCCTGTTCGAAGTTTGAAACTTATTAAAACAAATAAAGCGCCAAAACAATGTTTGGCAATTTATAACTTATTATGTTTCACATCACTAATATTTTAATTCTATGTTGTGCATGTTTTAAAGAACTTTGCAGACATTTGACAACTACGCGATTTTATAGATTGACTCTGTTATATATTGGGATCTTTTTTACTAGAACAAACTGAGAAGGATAATACTATGTTATATTAAATCAAACTTGCAATCTTCAATAGGCAATATATTATACATCTTGGTGACGTGAGTTCACTGCTATTTTGAATCTTCTTATCCAACAGTTTGAAGTATGTTGCTTAATTTTGATTTTTCCAATATAGATATTGAAAAGATTAATTGATTTTTAACAGGATATACAGGGGAATAAATTTATTAGGTGTGACCAACTTTCATAGTAAAGTGTAACCTTAATATAACGAATTCTCGGATTTAACCAATTTTTATAAACCCCCTAGGACAAATCGTAAGATTTAATGCAAAATATACCTTTACTTTAAGAATACTTTTGTAAAATATTGCAGAATATAGATAGAAAGTACAACATTGTTAACCTTTATTTAAGACATCTACTTAACAAACTTATAACCTTCATATAAGGTATCTTATAATTTATTTTCACTTAATCCACAATAATTCGTATCTCGATTGGATGTAAACCTTTTAATTCTTCTTAACATAGAAATTGTTATTTTGAGTTAGTTGCCAGAGATGTCCAGGGGGCTTCCAGGTTGACAATTGAGACATGATAAGTCCTAGAATCCTAATTGAAGGTTGAACTGGAATAGGGTTATTCTTGAATTCAAGGTTGTACATTTTCGGACAGCTCCAGAACTTTTGAGGAACAGGATTTTGAGGCTCATATATTTAAAATATAACAAAGTGACCTATTTGAAGCCGACTGAATGCAGTGTTGGATTTTATTGGGAGCTTCATTACAAGAAGAAGATAAGTAGAATAACAAAATATCGTGTTAGAATAGTTTAATTGCAATTCTTGAGTTAAAACTGCTGATCATGGAATGTTAAAAAGTAGTGATAACCGTTGGATAAGTATTTTCCTCTCTAAAAATAATTACTAATCAGGTTGCGATAAGAAGAGTTAAGCCAACCTACTTTCTCATTACAAGACACCTAAGGGAGAAGCAATGGGGGATAAAATGCTATGCATTTATCTAATTAGCATATAATTTTCACAACGTTTGGTGCGACTTGATAGTTGAATATAATAATCACTAACCATTTTTGTTCGTCTAATTTTTGTAACTTAAATTTCATTCTAATTAAAGTCGTTTTAATGTTGCCAAAATTTCCCCTCTGATCGGGAAGATAAATACGCGCAACAACCATCTCTCTGATAGCATGTCGATCCCATGCCAAAGAACCAAATTGCTTGACAGCAATCCAATAATCGATCCATTTCCGTACTTCTCTAGTATTTCAAGATCAATAACCAATCAAGCAGAACACATTAGAACGAGAAGGTGTTTGGTGAGAACGCTGGATATAGCAGACCTTCTTATTCAAACTCTAACATTTCTTGAAAACCGTTGTCATGTAAAACCAAGTACAGACGTACAAGAATATATTCAAATGACGTCGATAAACATCTGCAGTAATAGGACCTTCTAATACACTACAACTTGCTGATCCCACCATATGCACAGCAAGATTACAGAACCATGAATATTCCGCTTCGCTCTCAATGTAGAACAGCTTATTATCGCAGTATATACAGTTTGCAACGCCAGTTAATATACTAACCAAAAAACACTTTTTTCCTGACAAGTAATATATCCTAGGTTCACCGTTCCATGTCAGTGACATCAAAATCGAAACTTTTGAAACAGTATTTGACTGACTGCCGCAACATATTTCCTCAAATCAAACAACAAAAGCAATGAATGTCGAAAATACAATTTTGACAGATCCGTGATTAGCGTTTATAGATACTGCATAAATTTGTAATAACAAATGGTACAGTTATGTATATAATAACAGACCCTCGAGTTTAATAGTTAGAATAGATTGTTTAGCAGTTATTTCTATTGATAATTCTCATTTTAACCAGTCAAGGTATCGCTGATCTAAATACATAATAGCATCTAATCTATTAAAATAAAATGTATTTAAAACACGAAAAGAGTTGTATGCGAATGATTGAATCTTTATAGTAATTTTAAAGAATTTATCCCTAACTAGTACTAAAGAGAAAATAATACTGATTTATATAATTAATTTATAAAGGGTGAAAATTATATATAATTCCACAAACTTTATACAGCGAGCATTTAACATGCGGAAATATAATTTGTTCAGACGTATGCTCCCGAAACTTTTGACAGATATCGTCAGAAGTTAAACGTACATAATGGGCACCTCAAAAACAAGAGGGTAACATTTCTATTCATATCAACGAACATAATTCATGCCATAGGGAATACACAACAAGAGATACAAAATTAAGCGATAAATTTAACGCGAACCATTCGAGAACGAAGATCGAAAACACATTTCCATTTATTTCAATTTCAACATCAGTTAGGATTGTTCAGTTAGGGTTTCAGTTCGAGAAACGATTGTTAATGGCGTAAGTTTGATGTCATATAGGTCGTCTAATGTGTTGATTACCGCCTATATAACCTTATAGGAATTCATATAGGTATAAACGCTTGAGACGTCATTAAAGTAACGTTCCTTGCGAGATAGCATTCATTGCGTCAACCCGAAAATAATTTCGGTTTCGAGTTGGACAATTTTGTTAGGAATGTGAATTAACATTGTGGGCTATATAATGTAACACATAATGTAAGCAGGTAGAGAAAAAAGAAATTTAGTTTTTTTTTCTAAATAGGCGACTTTAAAGTGTCGTATTTCTATAGTATTCCATAAACTATAGCGTATTTAAAAGTTATCAATCCATAGAATATACTAGATAGCGTCATTTAGTTACTCAGTTAAAAGTTTAAAAGTAATTGTATAGTAAATGTAAACATATAGGCTGAAAGGTCCCGGCCGTTTTTTTAAAAAAAAACGCGTTTTTTTATTCTAAATTGGCTTTATTCATCAACATATTCTCCATCAAGAGCCACAAAATCATTCCGCTCTAACATATCATTACCACTTTTGTAGAACTATTTAGAACTAGCAGAATAACGCTATATAATATTCACTGTGGATAGTATTTCCTTTCTCAAGATAGCGAGTATTATACTACGCAGATCCCAAAATACTATAGTGCAATAAAGGCCATAACCTTTTCAACCGATTGTTATGTTTTTGGACGCTTTGGTCGAGGTTCACCAGTTGCTGTCCACTCAGATGACGATCCTTTTGATTCCGGAAAGAAGTGACATATACATGTTTCATCCATTGTTATATACCGACGCAAAAATTCAGGTTTGTTTTGTTTAAACATGACCAAACACTGCTCAGAATCATCAACACGTCCTTGTTTTTGGTCAACCACGAGCAAATGTGGCACTCACTTTGAACAGAGCTTTCTCATAGTTAAATGCTCATGCAATATAAAACCAACATTTTTTTTGATATCTTTACGATGCTAATTAATTTACGCAACGTTTTCTGGTGTTACTACTTTTATTTGGACGTCCACTGCGTTCTGCATTGTCAGTGTCTCTACGACCACCTTTGAAGTCAGCAAACCTACGTTTTAATGTTCTTTCTGATGGAGCGGAGTCCTCATAACAATTTCGAAGCTATAGCTTCGCTTTAATGGTATTTTTCACATCAAGAAGCATGTAAAGTTAAAACACGAAATTGTCATTGATCAATTGTTTTGAAAATAATAAAAGTAGTATCACTCTTGGCAAAATAACTCACAAATTTATGAGCAGAATATCATGAAATTTTAAGAGATTTCTTTTGAGGTTTAATACTAACTGAAAAAGCGGTTAATTTAATAACACTTGAACTAGAAACAGAAACTAAACTATCTATGTATTAGACCTGGGAATTTTCAGTCCATGTATTACTTAGAAACTGGATATTTCAGAAGACTTCAGTAGTAATACCTACGTTTCTGTTTTACGTTTAGTACGTTTAGTTGTGTTACGTAGTAATACCTACGTTTTTGTGCAACCCCATAATTGCACACTGATTTCAACATTTGAACTTGGCGTCCAGTGTCATATTAGCTAAATATTTAACTGTATTCGCATATGGAATTAATTATCACCGACCGCTAATCTATTTTTTGTCAATACAATAGTTTTGCAAGGACGCTTCTTTGTGGCATACTGACATATAAGGGTTTCATTTCTGAATATTTGTCACCGCATCTTATTGTTAAATGACTATTAGAAACGAAGGATTTGAGGAGCTGGCTCATCTGTCGAAGTAATATATTTACCAAATTATATTCGAGGCCCATATACCTTACTTTAACAAAAACTTGGGCCATGCCTAGTCTTAGTTCAAAAAAGTTTTCTATATAACATTCATAATACTATGTACTTGATAAATTGTTAAGTCAACCGTCAAATTAGCTTAAGATGAACCAAGAAAATAAGACAAGTTCTAGTAAAGGCATTACACAGCGTATAGCAATAGAACGTTAAACGTACTAAACGTAAAACAGAAACGTAGGTATTATATATATATACATATATATATATATATATATATATATATATATATATATATATATATATATACTTATATATATATATATATATATATAATAATATTCATCTAGACGTGGATAAAGGCATTATTATATACCAGAGTTTGAGTATTATTTTGCTATACAGAAGCAAATATTTTTAGATTACAAGCCAATATTCCATATGCTATCCTATGGTGACATTAGCATTCTAGACACAAAAAAATATATGACAACATATAATGAAAAACCTATTGGGCGGTTTGCGATAAAAATAGGATCCTAGTTATGGATAATACTTATTAATACACGGTATTGTATATCCTAAATAATTCCAACTGATTCTTTTGACATTGAACATGTAACAGTAAATATGCCTGACATAACTGAGAAACAACCGCCTACTTTATATAGTTAAACCTGCTGACGGTAGGACATAGGAACAGCCAAAATGACTAGAAATGTACAAGAAATATAATATAACTAACAACAAAATTCCATTGCCTTTTATAATATATGTACAGGCAGAAACTGCGGTATGGACTGCTACAAACAACAATATTAGCCTAAGAACACTAGTTTATAATATATACAAATTTGCAATCATAATTACCTTAACCAGGTATATTCAACTAACAAAACTTAAATTCATATAGCTTCTTAAAAGATATTGCGTCATTACGTTCCTCATTTTATTTTTGAATTGATTATCAGTAAGCATAGTATGTAATAATTTTACTATGTAACGTGAGAAAAATATTGACAGCGTTTTCTGAGAGGGTTTTAAGTTTCTTAAAACTATACGTATAGTAAGTTCCACATTTGCTAACAGAAATAAAATATAATTCAGTGTAGTACTTTCAAAATATTTGAAATTATATTGTGCGTTGTTTCAATACTGTAGATGATCATGATTCTGAGTTGTAAGAAGAGGATAATGAAATATGTGAACTCGGTATTTAAACATCAAAGCGTGTTCACGTCACACAATAGATGTAGATACACATTAAAATTTTTTGTGTCATTTTCTTGCATGTTTCACAAATATTACGACAATTTTTCATATTATAGTATTACAAACATGAATCTTTAGTCAAAATGTATTTGGATTTTAACTGATTAACGTACGAAATCCTAATAGATCGACTTTTCGTCGCCTGTGCTCACACACCACAGAAAACTTTTCTTTGACAATGAAACCACGTTATTGAAACAGTTCGAAATGACATTTTCAGCTAATTCCTGGTATACATTTATCATCCTTTTGGATTTTTTCAGCGAATGGTCTTGAAAGTTGAAAGTTATTTGATATTTTGAGTTCAAGTTTTGTCCAATTTTTCTTGCAGTTCATGAAATATTGTCCCCAAGCCCTTTTTTGTCATTGATATCAAAATCACCGCTTTTAAATTGTTGAAGACAGAAGTAACTATTGGAATGTGACGGAATAGGATCACCATACGTGCTTGATGGGTTTGAATTGCTAATGTGTTTATATCAAATAAGAGACAATAACAGTGCATTTCAAACATACACATACATATTGTAGTTATTAAAGATGTTGGAGAGATAAATGAGTAAAATTGTGAAATATATTTGTAAATTTCAAATAGTCATTTCCCCGAAATACCGCTTTTATAATATTTGCATTTTTGTAAATTTGTGGCAATATTTTACCCTCTCCGTAATATTGTTGATCAATATTTGATCATGTTTTGCGACCGTTACCTCTGGCTTATTTGGAATATGGAAAAACCGATATACATGACCATTGACTAGAAGGTCATTGGCAAATCCAGTATACTTTGGGCGCAGGCGTGACATATATGCCACCTTAAATATTTCAAAGCGAGGTGTCCGAATCCTCTTTTCACAGTTTCATCTCCTTTATTCCTTCAATTCGTAACTCCATTAAGTTCGTTAAAACTCACAATTCGCGATAATTCGTTATGCCAGGATCAAGCAGTCTAGATCAAGATATATACTGCAGACTCATATAAAAGATTGCCTTGGTTCACTTAAATCGTAATAAGAGCAAATAAATGAAATAGTGTAAAGTAAAATGTTTCATTAATTCACAAATCGTGAGTTGTGACCAACAAGGGCGCAGAGTGAATTAGCAGCAATAAAAAAAATAAAAGAGCTCCAGTCCACTAAGAGAGCTGACGAAGAAGTGGTAAACTAAGAGAAAACTAGTTAGTTATTTTAGTCTAGCTAGTTCTTTTTTATATTTTAAAGTATCCTTTCACCAACGAGGATTTATCTGGACTTGACCTACTGTTTAACATGGGCTCTGAACCACGGTCCTCGGCATTAAGCCTACCGACTGGCAAGTGACCAACTTAGAAATCATCCGAGAACACATCCAGTCTTACCCAGCCTGGTTACTGACGTGACTAGGATCATTTTCCTTGTCAGATTTTACACCCTTACCAAGGACAATCACAAATATTAAAAAATCACAGGCATAAATTTACCACCATGCTCCAGCAGGATTCGAACTTACGATTTTTGCAATAGCAGTTAGACTATACTCTCACCTTTATCACTGCGCCAACGAAGCCGGCGCTAGTTTTTTTATTTTACTAGTTTTTATAACAGTTGTTTACCTTTATACTTAGTATTTTTACCAATACTAATAACTGATCAAAATACATTTAATAGCATTCATATAATAGCATTCTTCTATAGAAAGTAATTTAGCATTCATAACATAAAAGGACGTAAATTCCTGGGATCTTCAACTAAATAGGTCCTTTAACACGATTACGTTATCGAATTATGCGTATTATATATATGTTAGATATTCATATTTCATTTTATTGAAATTCCTACATATGGCGCAGAATTGCTCAACACGAGCCATATTTTAATGAGATAAGTTATTTAATATTTTCATCGTTCGGCAGACTAAAATATTTGACGTGGAATATTCACGCTTGCTTGTATTTACTTGCTACATATTTTGTCTCGACCGTGTTGGTCTGTTTTTCATTTCTGCCTGGAAAATATAAAGCGACCCCATTTTTCAGCGACAGCAAAACAAAAAAACAGTCTCGGCGAGCTCTGCGAGTACAAAATGCAAACGGCTCTTAAAAACACTGGAACGCAACAATTAAAATTTGTAATACTCACAGTAAACAAATGCTTTTGCTTATCTCGCCGTTTAAATGCGGAATCTACGTTTAATTTTTAATTATTTCCGGTGTTTGGGAGCCATGTCGTTTTTCTTCTTGTAGGGGGTTTGAGTTCGGGACCATGTAATTTACGATTATTTGAAAATTTTTCGAAATATATATTTGTCATCCTTAAAATAATAGCAGCCACTCCTATAAATTTTCCAACCTCGTAAGCATAATCAACTAGATATGTGATCTTAGCATACAACATTAGTAATTCCTATATAATTTTTTTTAATTATAAAAGACTAGGAAAATTGTTGTCTTAATCGGGAACGCTTATATATGGTACATTACACTATTCTTCTGTAACATTTGATACCATCACCTTGCAATCAAATATATAATAATATATAATAATCACATGAATAAAATGCTATTAATACGAAAAAATCTAAAATAATTAATAAGTAAAATTAATTAAATTGTCTATAACAAAATCCACGAGGCAAAATTCAGTTTCTTTACTTTGTTGTTTGTTGAATAATTAAATTATTACAGAAAAAAAAACGGTTATGTACATTTGTTCCTTATTTTACACGTAAAATTCTTCGTTGGTTTACTTATTTACTTATTAAATTTGACTAAATTTAAATATAAAAAATTAAGATAGCTGCTAAATAAACTTTTATATAGGAGACATTAATAATTCTTGACAAAATTGTCTTAAATATCGGAGGCCCTGGAACATTAGATCCACCTTCACTTTTGTATGTAGTTGAAAATGAATTCCATATAGAAATACATTCCTCCACATATTATTTTGAGATATGCTGTCTGAGAGAAAATTATTTCCACTTATTTCAATTAGACGTGCCATTTATCTCTGGTAAAGGTCTCTCAAACATCATGAATTTTGTATATGTTAATATATATGAGTAACAAATTAATTTTATTTACCAGATTAATTTGTTATATCGACTTCAAAGAACTACCACTTCATTCAAGGACTACCAAATCGTAGTGGCCACTTACTTCATAAATACCACATGATGGCACTATTAGAAACGTGTTTTTATTCTTCAAACATACTCTTCCTACTTGGTCAACTTTTTTTATTTAACCTCGTTTAGACGAACTTTAATAGGAATTATTGTAATTCGTGTAATATTGTATTTTGGCAATTTTAATTTTCAGAGTATCTAAAATATAGTAAAACATCTTAACACTTTTGTTACATCAACTGTGATGGAATTAAGCATACTCGAAAACAATACCAAGCATTATTTATATTTAAAGCAATATAAATAAGAATCAGAAATTGGCGTTATTGTACATCATCCAAAAGTGTTTTTAATTGTTCAGTATATAGGGCACCATATAGTAAAATATATTGTGTAGTATTATGTAGTAAAATATCTTAATACTTTTGTTACATTAACTGCGGTGGAATTGCATTGACATAGACGAAAACAGTTTCAGACATTATTTAGATTAAAACTAGAACTAAAATAATTCTAAATATATCTTGCGCTGATAATCCGGATTCTGCAATAGTCCTTCTGTTGTAAATTGGTATATATGTTATGTGCAATTAAACTTTTGCAAAAATTGAATTGTACTGATAAGGTTAGAATTGGGTTAATAAGCGGACAAATCGAAGCTATATGGTTATAATAGTACATTACGAGACTTCCTTGGTCCCAATCATCTCCCAGATCGCGTCTACCGTGTCTACAACTCCGAAAACGCACTGTTAAATCATCGTAGATTGAAAGAAACATCAATATAAGTATCACTAGTTAACACACACCGAATCATTAGTGGCATTATATCAAAGCAACAAATCTTACATGGGGCAATTCTTGCCTTTTTAGGTATTAGAAGTAAATGCCAAACTTAAAAAGAAATATATTGGCATACAAGAGATAGACAAAATAATATATCGCCCAATACAGTAAATCTTATTACACATGGAATATGAAACATATGATTTCACATATTGTGGCCAGACAACATTAAATTACCGCGGCAAAAGTGACACCAGAACTTAACAAATATTTGAATAGTGCTACTTCGACAAAGACAGTACGAAGTGAGTTCCGCAAAACTAACGGAACCAACGGTAAGCTGCGAAATAAGTAGTATAATAATCATAAAGCCTGGAAATTTTCTAGGTTTTATACAGCCCAGTTTATGTTTGGAGAACCATAAAAAGAAGCCTATTTATGCGGAAATATCGTCGTATTCAGGTCGATTCCTCATTTATATCAGTGGTCGGGTGACTATGAATAAATATATTCATACAAATACTCGAAACACTACATATTCCAAGATGATGATGCCTTTAGCCAAAAATCTTGGTTTAAGCAGCATTAGAATATCATAGAATATCTTGTTTCGCTACGACATTCGTCAGATCTCAACATAATTGAACTGTTATGACTAGCTTTGCAGCAGATAGTGAGGAGTAGATTTCCATCATTATAGTAATTATATGTTTTGGTGTAAGAATTGAACAACATTCCGTTGGAAACTATTTAGGCATTCTATGAACCTATTCCTCGAAGAATATTAGCTGTTTTAATAAGCAAATAATGGCTACTAATTAATAAATAAATATTGTGTATATGTAGTGTCCATATTATTTTTTACATCTCCTGTACATGTCAAAAAGAGTAATCAAATGTGTTAAAAATTTTAAAGCAAGGCTATCTACAGAAAGTTTACAAAAGATTAAAATATATTCCGACCTTCATAGAACAGGATTCGGAGACTTGAATAATGTAAAATCTGTTGGCACCAATAAGTATTCCAGTTATGATGATACTTGAGGAAAATTTAAATGGGTATGTCAACAAAGGTGAAAGTCCTACGGCTTCAATGCATTCTTATTTAGCAGTAAAGACTCAAAAATTGTCAAAGAATTGATCATAATGATGTCCCGTAATCTTGTTACGGTTATTAAGCAGTATCCTTGTTCAGTGATACTCAATAACACCAGTAAGTTTCTTAATCACTTGGATCAGTGGTTTTTGAAGCGAGCTTTCTGTTTTCACCTTCCGTACGATTCAGATCTGCAACGAATGGCTGTATTGGATATATTTTGGTACATCATCATTTAATAATAATATATAATGATATTTAAATATTTCTAAATTCTAGATTAATTACTTCACGTTTTTCTTCACTAATATTTTCGTTATTGCATCTAATTTTGTTTTTAAATTATTTAATTAATATATTGTTACTAGTCGTTACCGTCTACAATTGTAAACCACAATTTGTCTTTATGATAACTTAAATCTAGATATATAACTAGCAGGACCCATCGGCCCTAACTCAGTCTCTAGTGAAATAATATTTATACATGTCATTGATATATTTTTTAATATACGCACCTCACTACACAACACTACAGAATATCAGATGGTTTGATTTTTTTGAATCTGTGTCCTGTTCTGGTGGTATCCAAAAGCTTCATTAATTCAATATTCTCATGATAATGGAGTCTTTCCTTATGGCCCCTTGCAATTCTCTTGATTTCTTAACTGACTGTGGGTATCTGAAGGTCTCGATGTCGGTAATCAGTCCTATAGTATTTGAGTGCCTCCATAATACCTTGAACATTTTGCATTTTATTTATGTTACTATTTGCAGAACATCCCCATAATTGAACCGTATATCCATATAGGTTTCAGTATTTCCTTATATAATAGCAATTTATTATGTACTGATAATTGTGATTTTCTTCCAATTAGCCAGTACATTTTCCTATATTTTAATTCGAGTTCTTTTCTTTTTTTTATATTTTCCTTACAGCGAAGTTCTGCACCAAGATTCATTCCGGGATATTTAGCATTGTTGCTATATGGAATAATAGTATTATTTAATGTTATTGGTGCTTATACAGTCTGTTTATAGGTATCCAAATATTTATATTGTCACTTGCCTGTTGTAATACTCGTGAGGTTTCTTCACTATTGTCTCCGACAGCTATAATCGCAGTATCATCAGCAAATTTAACCATATTAATAGTAATAGTAATATTCTCCATTTACAGTATATCACAAGTGTAGAGTAGATAAAGCATTGGTCCCAGTACACTTCCTTGTGGTACACCTGCTTTAGCTTCTTTTATTGTAGAGTAAGCTTCAGTTTGTTTGTCTCTAAACATTCTGGTTTTAATGTACGATTTTAATAGTTCGGTGTGTTGTTTTGGTAACATTTTCTGTAGTTTATGAACAAAGCCTTCATGTCAAACCTTATCGAGGGCTTGTGCTACATCTAAGAATATAACTGAGCATACTTTTTTACTTTCGTGGGTTTTTTCAATAACATCTGTTATTCTGTGGACTTGGTGAATGCTTATTAATAAAACCAAACTGATGTGTTGGTTTTAGGTTTTTTCTCTCTATGAATTGCATCTAAGTGAGTGCTATTATTGATTTCTTAATTGTCACATGAATTGCTTTAAATTCCCTACCACTGGAATATAAATAAGTAAAATTGAAAGCATTAAATTTGCTCATCTACTAATTAAAATAAAATGTATTTAATTACACTGTCAAATTTAATATTAAATGCCAAAAAAGCCTTAACACTAATATATTTAGATAATAGATTTACTTAAATCAAAATTCTCACCGTAACAGTACGCTTCACTGCAACTACACAACAACCTCCATACTCATTTCGATTATCTGCAGTGGCAAGAACTTGCTGCAACTCGAAATGAACGAAAAACGAAATTACATCGGCAACATTTCTAAAAAAGCGTAAAGAAGAAACCCCAACTAATTCGGAAAACAAAAGAGCGGCGAGAGAGACGGAAATATTCAACGTTTTCGGGAAGGGCCCTCTTAATAACGAGTTCAACATAAATTGCCGCAAATAATGAGGCGATTTTTTAACCGTGAAAAACTCTACCGGTATCGAGTGGTGGAAGCCAATTAACAAGGCTGGCGATGCTTCAACTGTTTTTGCGTTGAATGAGTAATGACAAACGAGTCCGCCCTTTACTGGTTTCCCGCAGAATGTGTTTTTATAGGATTGAAAAAGATATTTAATGATAATTATAATGTTAAAGCGCGGTTCCGAGTTGCTAGGTAATTTTACAATATAAATTTGTTGACAGTGAACTCACAGATCAAAAATCTTTAATAATACTCTTACGACGACAATTAACTGAATTATTATGATGAATAGCAATAATTGACTAAATTAAGATAATACAATAGTTAACTATATTTTTGTTTTAATAATTCATTAACAATATTATATTATTATATTAAATCAGCAAAAGCATAAATTCCACAATATTTTTAATATATTTATATACATAAAGTAGCAGTTATCCATTTAGTTAGTTATTAAGTATATAAAAACGCTGATCGTAAAATTGTAATATTTTGTATTCATTGTTATTCTTGTCATTCATTGTTAGATTTAAAGATATCTGCTGTCGCGGTGACTAGCACCAAAGACAAGAGAAATGACTGCCATATTAGTTGACTGAAAATACTATTTCAAACGGTTTCAACATCGCAGTTGCATAGCTTGAAAAGCACAAAAAAAGAATTTTCTGTGACGTATTGTGATTGGCAATGAAAAATTGAGCTACTTCTTCTCCAAGCGCAGGAAGTCATGCGTTAGTATGGGAGAGGTCTGCACATATACACCGAAGTAGAATATTGCTGTATATATTATGTCATCAGCAAGGTGCAGTATGTTAGGAATTGCTAAATCAAGTAAATAATGTATTGTTGAAAGAAAGTCCAGCAATAGCGAATTACAGACACTAAGTTATAGTGACAAAGCTCTGCCACACATAACAGGAGCTGTATTGATGATCGAATGAGATATTTTGCCACACCTCTCGTACTCGCCAGGCATAGCAATTTCAAACAGTGCCAACCGTTTCGGCGACTGTTTCTCAAAGTCCCCCAAAGGAAAAAATTCCGCCTATAGTGCTCCGTGATAAGAAGAGGTTCATGGAGCTCATTAGAATTACTAAGGCACAATCAATAGACATTATAACCCGAAATAAAAAGGACGGCATTTTCTTATTCGTCGCCACAAGCGACAATTACCGTAAACTTACTACCCTGCTCGAGGAAAGGAATTACCCTTACCATTCCTTCTGTCATCCGGAGGAGAGAGCATTCCGGGTAATAATAAAAAACATCCCAGAATCACTCTGCATTGACGAAGTACGTGAACTTCTCTTTGATCAAGGCTTCCATCCCAAATTTGTGCAAAGATGGAAATTAAAATCCGGGATAGAACTACCAATTGTTCAGGTAGTTGTCCCTCGCGAAGAGCGACAGATCATATATATGACCAAACTCGGCGTCATCACAGTGAAGGTCGAGGTCCAGAGAGGAAACGGCCAGCCAGTGCAGTGCTTCAACTGCCAGCTTTTCGGGCACTCCAGCTCATATTGCCGAGCCCCTCCACGGTGCGTCAAATGTGCCGGGCATCACGACACTAGATCCTGTACCAAAATCCCAGAAGCACCTCCAAAGTGCAGCAACTGCGGTGAAACTCATACCGCAAACTTCAGCGGTTGCACCTGCCGTCCTGCTCCAAGAAAACCAAAAATTCCGACCGAAACCAGGCCTCCACAAGGTTCTGCATGGAGTAACCAAGGTGGCAGAAAGCTAGCCCAAAAATTAGCCAGCGCTACCCAGCCTGCTCCAACTCAAACTCCTGCTCCAACCAATACACCGGACCTTAACTCCACAATGCAGGCGTTTACTGACCCGCAGGCTTTCCTACAAGTGATCGCCCTGGCTCACCAACTTGCTCGTCTTTTTCCAAATGTCGCCGCCTAAGCGGCAACACTTACCTGTCTCTACAACTTTCAGCAGCCTTTAACTCTTCGAAATGGCTGTTCCGAAATCTCTTATACTGATGACATGGAATGCAAATAGCTTACGCGGAAAGCAAGCGGAATTGGAGGACGTCATAACATTCTATGACGTCGACATCGTGCTCATCCAGGAAACTTTCCTGAAACCTTCGCATCGTCTCTCTTTCGAACACTTTTTTGTCTACAGAAACGATAGAACTCCGGGTCGAGGCGGTGGAACCGCCATTCTCGTCAGAAAAGGAGTCAAACACGAGCTCCTTCCATCGCTATCAGTAAACAACTTCGAAACAACCTCCATTAAAATCGATATCCAAGAACGTCCCTTCGTGATTACATCCCTGTACAGGAAATCTTCTGCATTCAACTATGCCGAATACCGATCACTCGTCGAAGGAAAATTTCCGAAAATAATAGGTGGCGACTTCAACGCCCACCACCCCACCTGGGGGTGTTCCAGAGCGAATCCCGCAGGTAACGCCATCGTAGCTCTAAGTGCAGATCTGGGCTACGGTCTTGCCTTGCCAGATGAACCCACCCATCACCCTAGTACAGTCTCTCAAGGCGCAGCAAGAATCCTAGATTTCTTTATTCTTCAAGACGTAAATCGCGATTCCGAAGTTCGAGTCCTTGACGAACTAGACTCTGATCATCGTCCGATCCTTCTCAAACTCGGAAACTGCGCCACCACTCAAGTCCCACTAACAAGATTCAGGAAAAAAACCGACTGGAAAAACTACCAATCTCTTCTCCTGAAATCCGATCCAATTCCGAAAATTAACACACCAGAACACCTCGAGGAAGCCGTACTCAAGCTAACTCACGATATTCAGTCTGCTCACGAATCTTCCACAGTCAAAATTTCATCACAACCCCAGCCGTGGAAAAACAATCTTCCCGCTTCTCTTAAACGTGAAATTCGCATCAAAAACGGTTTATGCAGATTAGCTCGATTCACCCTTGATGCTGCAGACAAAAGGGAGGCGAACAGAGCATGCAAGAGGGTAAGGGCGGCCGTCTCGACTTGGCGAGCAATGAAATGGAACTCATTTCTCGCGGACCAAAGGCTGGATGGCCCCCCTTCCTTCTGGCGTGTCTCCAAATGCCTCGTGGGGAAGACGCACAATGTCATCCCTCCCCTGAAGTCAGCGGTTACAGGAAATTTTGCAGTCACTGACCAAGAAAAAGTCGAGCTCCTTGCAGAGACCTACGAAGCTCAAATGAAATGCCTCCCACCCGCACAGAACACTAAAACTAAAGACATTGACACTGTCATCAACGAATCCAACTCCGTCAAAAGACCAGTAACCCCCGCTTTTCTTCTCAACCATTTTGTATCTCCAAAGTCTCTACAGACTATGATCGGCAAACTTCAAACCAAAAAATCTCCAGGTTTCGATGGAATATCGATTACCCAGTTAAAAAAGCTCCCGCATAAGCAACTCGCAGAACTGGCAAACATTATTAACTCCATCATGAGACTGCAACACTTCCCGGCGTCTTGGAAACACGCACATATAGCGGTTATACCCAAGAAAGGAGCAAAATCATCTCCATCTGATTACAGGCCTATCAGCCTTCTCAGCGCCATTTCGAAGCTTGCCGAGAGGGCAATACTCTACGCTCTCAACTCTTTCATAAAGGAAAACAACATCATTCCAGATGAACAATTCGGCTTTCGCGCTCACCACTCATCCGTCCATCAAGCTTCCCGTCTGGCTGCACACATCCATCATGCTCTTGACCAACGTAAAAAGCTTGGAGCAGTTCTTCTGGACCTAACCAAAGCCTTCGACAAGGTCTGGCACGACGGATTGTTCGCAAAGTGCGTGCGGTTAGGCCTCCCAGAAGACCTAACCGCTCTCATCAAGTCCTATCTCTCGGACAGATCTTTCCAGGTCAAGATCAGGGCGTCACTTTCCAGTCGTAAACAAATCGATGCTGGCGTACCTCAAGGTTCCCCGCTGGCCCCAGCCTTATTTAATCTCTTTATTTCAGATATGCCGAGAAAAGAGCATATTGACGTCGCCTTTTACGCTGACGACACTGCTTTCTTCACGGCCGCCAGGTTCGAAGTTACAATTCATGAGCGTTTACAGAAGCAGCTCGATCATGCGGTCAAGTGGTTCAAATTCTGGAGGTTGCAAATCAACCCCCTGAAAACCCAGGCCATCATTTTCCACAAGAAGCGTTACGCACTGCGCGTCTCGCAACTTAAGATCGACACCGCAATAATTCCATGGCTGGATAACGTCACGTACCTAGGTCTTCACTTCGACCGGCGGTTCGGTTGGCATTCCCAAATCCAGAAAGCAATCCAAAAAGGTTCGGGGATAGCAAACCTGCTATCTCCTCTGATCTGCCCTTCTAGCAGGCTTCCCATCTCCATCAAATGCTTATTTTACAAGATGTTAATTCGGTCCGTACTCCTCTACGGATCTAATGTCTACTTCAAGTTTGTTACACCCAACCAGGTCAAACGGCTTCAAGTTTTCCAAAATAAGCTCCTCAGGAGAATATTAAACGCTCCATGGTTTGTCAGAAATAATCAAATCCATAGGGAAACTGACACTCCAGAAATCAAGCACTTCATATCTCAATCATTCCACAAACAACAACTCAGCTCAAGTTCTTCTGAAAACGCGCTTGTTCGCGAGCTGGTTGACATGCTGGGAGCTTAGCACCGCGTCACCGCTAAGCTCTCCCCCTTTTCCAGGCTGAAACGACCTCATCCGTCGCTACAGTCATAACTTTTGCCCCCATACAACAGTACCCAGTTGTGTGTTAACTCAGGTTCGCGAATCAATAGAATCGCCGGGCTCTCGTGCCCAATAACGGCTGCCCGATCAGCGGGTGCCATATCCCCAAATTTAATGCAGTAGCAGTAGTGATCCACAGGGGTCAACTGTGAGGCGGTTTCGGTTTAGTGTATTGGTAAGCCCAGAGGCAGTCCCACATAACCCGGTCCAACTTGTCACACCAGGGCAAGTCTCCGCGACCAGGTATGCGTCATGCATTCCACCGCCTGGTTTTCTAGGCCAGAACAAAAAAAAAAAAAAAGCATAGCAATTTCTCAATACTTATTTAGTTTGGACCAAATAACCCCTAATATTTAGTTAACTGATTCAAGGGGATGAAAATATAGCTATATGTGTTTACTAGCCCACTAATAGTAGTAAAGTGTCAGACCTTCTGGACTTTTACATTTCGAAAGGCATCTCATCAAATCAAATACAAATCGGGAGTTTTTCCGAACTGTCATCTGACCACTCTCCAGAATAGTTAACACTAGGCGCGACAATTCTGAAAATAACAAAGAGACCTATTCTTACTCACAAATTTGCTAATTGAAACACGTTTAGATTTATAATGCAGGTACAAATTTATTTAAACGTAAGACTCAAAGTTATAGAGTATCTTGAAATGCAAACCCGAAATATAATTGAACAAATTCGGTGTACTGTAAAAGAAGCTACCCGGATATCAAGAAAAAAATTAGAGTATGGCATAAAACCAGAAATGCTGTAGACAAAACAATATCTAATAGAATTAGTGATCAGATAAATCAAAAGATTAACGAATATAAACAGAGTTGCTTTGAAAAATATGTAAGTGAATTAAGCCCGGAACCAGACGAAGATTACTCTCTATGGAAAGCAACTCGGAGATTTACAAGAGTAAATATTAGAGCACGGCCTATTAAAAATATTCATAATGAATGGGTTCGACTCAACGATGAAAACGCTGAATTTTTGGCAGACCATTTAGCTAACATATTCCAATCGAATGATATAGAATGTACAATAGATATTAATCCAGTTTATCAGCCCGATGTAGCTGTAAATCTGATTCATCCATTAGAAGTTGCCCATGGAAGGCCACTGAAATTGATGATTTAACCTGGGTTATTAAACAAGCTACCACGAAAAGCTATAATCTTGTTAACATATATATTCAATGCCTGTCTGAGACTGAAGCATGTTCCGGATTGTCAGTTGATCGAAAATCGCCCGTTCTGTTAATGTGTTTATTGATTCTTCGATTTTTACTCCAATTCTCCACTCTTGGTTCTTGATTCTCGTTGATTGTGAATCTTTCTACGGACCCACCTTGTTTTCTTATTGGAACTCCCCCATCGGTTTCTTAGTGGTGGCTACGAAGGCTGGTTCAAAAAAAAACCATTCTGTAGCCCGGCTAATTCAAATTTTCATAGGTAAGAAGACTCCACTGGCTACCTCTTTCTCGTTCTCATACAGATTGGACACGTGCTTTCCAGATCATTAAATGCTTCAATTTCTTTAACTTTTATGGTTATAGATACAACAAGGGGCCTTCCATCACATCTAACTTTTCACAACTTTCGTCTAGCCCTATTACTTGTAACCTGATTGTTCGGAGCACTCGACAACGAGCCGATGCGATATGGTTTAGCCAACCATGCATTTTCTCATTCGCTCTTTACCTTTCCCACTATGCCCTTTATTTTGGTTTGTAATTTCCCACTTTATATTGGTTAATCTAACAAATCATTAAAAGACAATCCTTATGATCTTCTTGAGATCCTATCGGCGACACAACGATGTTATTTATTCCACTTTTTCGCTCATTTAAAAACGAGAAATCGTTTTAAACTCAGTGTAAACTAGTCTAATTAAGAGGAGGCAAAATATCAGCCTGATAAGTCGGAACATATAACCATCACTTATATCCCTGAAAAATTATTCGAAACATTAATGAATATTATTAAATATTTCAACGATTGTTTTGAAAAATATCTATCTGTTGTTTAATATTTGTGATAACCCTGATAATAGGGTTCCCGTCTCTCCAGAAAAATGCTTTAGAGATGTAAATATATATATAAGCACTAAGAGAAGGTGGAGACAGAGACAGAGATAATACAAAGCAGGTAACGAATCAAAATCACCTAATGTTAACGCTATTCGAGATTGAATTTATGAAATGTATAAAAATAGTAGTTTATTTCCCATAATTTAATAAAAGTACTTTAGAGAAATCTGTTAGTCTGGAAAATATCTATATAAAACATATATTCAATTCTTTGAGGGCTGTTAGTCATTCCTTCATATCTCTTAAAGTAAAAACGAAACGCGCAAGGAAGTCTAATGGAACTTTCAGCCGTTGCTTTGAAAAGAATACTATTGTTTAAAGTATAAAATTAAATTATGGAAGAATCATTATTTTAGTTTATGTATTTAACACATTTTAACACTGGGCTACTCTTGGCAAGACAGTAACCAAAAGTGTAAAGACAACAAAAATTAATGGAAAAAGGTAGATGTTCGAATTTACGTTTTATTAGGTTTTGTTAGTCATAATGTTTTTAATAATTCATTGCAGATATATAAGATTGCAGTTCGTGATGAATAATAACTTCGGTTTTGATAAATTGCATCAGACAGACAGAAGAAGAAATTTACAAATGGTAGATTACAAATAGAAATTAACAATTTGAAAATTGACTCGAAGGGTGATTCGATACTGAACAGTGACCGAATGAAACTTTTTGGAATAGGCTTGAGCATATAATCAATACAGAATAACTGTAGAAAATCGTATTGCAGAATGTGGAATATTTCATTGTAATTGTTCAGTATTAGGTTAAAATTTGCGAGGAGAGAATTAGCACTAAATGATTTGCATATATTGCACGGATTGCAATTATTAAGTCTTATTTTATGAATATTATAAAGGAAAATGTACACAGGGAGCAACAAAAGTAACTAAAAAGAAATACAGTGAGATTTAAATAATTTGTTAAGGAAACAAGAACTAAACGAAAAAGGCAATTATGTCTCACCTGAAAGTAAAATACTTTATTAATTAGTTATATTAAGCCTCCAGAGAATGGAAGTAGATAAAGACGCGCCTAGAATTCCACCTCGTAGATAATGTAGAAGAGTTTGATGTAAATATAATAAAAGAACCCCAACCTATAATATAATTGTAATATCATATTAAATTAAATTATATTTTAAAATGTAATTTTCCAAATAAGCCAAAGCTTAAACTTGGCCGTCGTTGAATTTTGATGGCGTGAATTGGCTGTTTCATTGGAAGGACTATATAGTGAAATTTACGCCAAACCATCCCCGGTCTCCCCTAATGTGTTATATTTATTTCTGTGGACAATAAATTTGAACGTACAAAAAATCTATGAAAATTAATTCACGGCACTTATATAATATTCCAGCTTTCTGTGGCACTTCTAAAAATATAGTTTCGCGTCGGCGTATGGGCAATAATAAAAAAACAATAGCGCAATAAATCAGGCCGTAAACGGCCCTCGCCACAGGTCGGCGTTATCGAAAATCCATTAACGGAAATCTTTCATCGCGGAGCTTTTCGCAGTTTCCCACTGGCCCAGATAAAGGGTTAATGTTTCGTCGAGGAAACGGGCCGGTATTGTTTTTGCTGAGACCACCCGTCGCCCGATAGACGGTCCCTTGCTCTCGCCGGACGATAGTCGTAAACTGTTTTGTTTATGCTCGATAATCGGTAATGGTTGTGTAGATATCGGAAATTAGCTGTGAGTAAGAGGTCAGCCGACGGAGCTATTATTCGGCCAGTAATTGAATGTTAACGGTTTAAGCGTAGGAACTTCATTTCCTTTGTCCCGGTCCCCGTTAATATACCGTTTTTGTTTACCGGTTTCTGTCGATTATTTAATACAAATTATCATTGATTAACTGTTTGGTCCGAGTAGATGTTCCGACTTATCATCGGACAAGAAATCACTGGTGCTATAAATTAATTTTCAAGGATTTACGCTATATGGTAAAATTATACATTCTTTAAACTATAGCCTATACAAAATAGCATTGAACTCATGGCATCCAAATTAATGACGTTAAAACATCGTAATGTTTTGGTTTTGATACGTAACAACATTCTAATGTGAAATGTCTAATAAGATAATGAAACAAAAATTGTATAACATATAATTTATTTTAATATTACATTTTTAATACATATATTAACAATATAATATACACATATATTATCGAAGGTTTTAAACTACAATTAATTATATTGCCACAATAGCTTTTAGGTTAGACTTATTTTATTACATTTACCTATGGTATCCCTTGGAAGCCTAATTCACCTAATTAAATTTTGAAATATCTATGTTAATACACAAATTTAAATAAGAAATCTTCTTTATATATAATAAAATTTATATGATTTCAAAACTTACGTATTATTTTAAAACAATGTCTACTAGTTCTGTTAGACCTCTCCTTAGGTTATCTTTACACTAGTTAAAATCCCATGTTTCCAAACAGCGCATGAAGGGACGACTTACATCCCTCAAGGATATATTCTAAAGTAACAGTTATCTCTGAAATAATTGAAAAAACTATGTTTATATTGAAAAATCTACTTACTCTTTCTATATATTACAGGTCAATTGAAAAGTTCCCGGCCTGACACATAGATGGCACTACTAGAATTCAATCCATCCATATTTTAGTTAGCTCCAACTCACAAAAAATGCGTGCATAAATTTGACGGCTGTCGGATCATTAGTTTGTGAATTATAGCATTTCGAGTGAAGCAACTTTTGTTATTGTGAGAAAAATGGATAAAAAGTAATTTCGCCTTTTGATAAAATATTGCTTTTTGGAGGGAAAAAATACAGTTGAAGCAAAAACTTGGCTTGATGTCGAGTTTCCGGACACTGCCCCAGGAATCTCGACCATCAAGGATTGGTATGCTAAATTTAGACGTGGTGAAATGCGCACCCAAGACAGTGAACCCAGTGGACGCCCAAAAGAGGTTGTTACCGATGAAAACATTTAAAAAATCCACGAAATGATATTGAATCACCGTAAATTGAAATTGAATGAAATGGCAGACATTCTAAAGTGCAAAGTAGGTGCCGCGCGAGCTCACTTTTGACCAAAAACAACGACGAGTTCATGATTCGGAGCAGCCTTTGAAGATGATCAAGCGTAATAAACCCGACGATTTGCGTCGACATGTGACCACCGTATTCTCCAGATCTGGCCCCCAGCGACTATTTCCTGTTCTCAGATCCCAAAAGAATGCTTGCTGGGAACACATTTTCGTCGAATGAAGAGGTGGTCGCCGAAACTGAGGCCAATTTTGAAGCAAAGGACAAATCGTACTACAAAAATAGTATCGAAAAGTTGAAGGGTCGCTATAATCAGTGTATTCCCCTTGAAGGGAATTATGTTGTATAAAAAAAACCTAATTTTGCCAAACAAATGTGTTTTACTATAGTAGGACGGGGACTTTTCAATTGACTTGTTATCATTATATTGCTTTTATCATTATATTGTTTTTTTAAAGACATTTTGGTATTAATATTCAATGCCGCTGCAACATAATAAAAATATTTCCGATATAAACTGGCATAACTTAAAATTTAATAATATCAATATTTACATCTCTAGTGTATTTTACTGTTAGGAAAGTCCCATTTCCTCGTTTCTTTTCGAAGCTATTGATTAGAGAATTAATCTGTATCTGACTAATTATTTATTGGCTTTAGTAAATTTTCAATTTATTGGTTTTAATATTTCAATCAATCAAAGAGTAATGAAAAGCCATTTGAAATTTATAAAAACGAGCGCCAAAACAGTGTTGGTCGATTTATAATCTGCACTAATATTTTGAATAATATGCAGACATTTGACCATTGATCGACTTTTATAGGCAAAGTTAGTTACATGTTCAAACATGCATCAGACTGAATTGTGTCTCTTTTTAACTAAAATAAAATGAGAAGGAAAGTATTATCTGATATTGAAACGAATTTACAAACTACAATAAGCAATTCATTATAAATCTTGATGACGTGAGTTCACTGCTATTTTTGATAGACTATATATTCAGGTTAAAGCTTTATAACTTGATATAACTTTTAGCTAGCACTTTTTAGAACTCTAGTAATTATATAAAGGACTAGCTTTCTTGTTACCCGTGTTCTCATCAACTTTACATTTAAGTATTTTTTCAAGTTGAATTTATTTGGATTGTCCCTAACATAACATGCATTCCGAACCATGATTTTTAGCTTTACGCCTACTTACTGCTGAGTAACCAACCTGGTTACCAGGGGTGTGCAACTCCAATGGTAAATAGTCGGGCAAAGTTTTGCTTAGTTCAATCATTGGCAGCGCTGACAACGTGAATTTGATTGGTTAATTTAAAATAGTTATATAGAAACCTGTAAGGAAAATACTTTGCTTTGATTGGTCTGCCATTTCGCCTGATTACTTTGTGACGTCACATTTATTGGCAATAGTATTTAAATGAAAATCTAATTTAATTTTTAAAATTAATTTATTAAAATAAAATCCTCTACAAATATACATAAGTGTAAATAATATAAATATATATAAAGAAAAAGCAAAAAAAACAATTATGAACTCTATTCTAGGAACTCTCCTTCCCATACTTGTTTGGTGCCATCAATTTTATGGGATCTGTTAGAGTTCTAACTCATTTTGATATATTGTAGGTAAAGTTTAAATTGTTCCCTTTTGATATTGCATTAACATTAAAATTTTATGAGTTTTTAAATATATTTAGATTTTAGATTTTTAATCTGTGGAACTACTTAATACAGAATGTAGACAAATATTGCATGTTGTCTCTTTCTCAGAAGTTTTGTTAAATAGTTTGAAATAAGACTAAAATACAATATTAGACTCTTGCTTTTCTCAGAGCAAAGTTCTCTGGAACTGAATATATAGACTCAATTGGTGATTTAACAACCTCAAGTGGTACTAGATCTCCCATTAAAAAAGAATATAACTTATCTAACATGTTCATCTTCTTTACAATTTTCTCCGATAGAATGATGTGAAAAAATTGAAGTAATGATCTGCCCTTTTAAGATTTCTCAAACATACTGGGTAAAGGATGCTGTTTCTACCTCCATGACTTCTAATAGATCCAACAAAATTCTTTAAACAATCTTGGTTAAGATTTGTTAAATAAATGCAGTTATTTGTAAAATTAGACAAAATAGATTTTTTTAAGGTAATAAATCCCCTAAAAGAAGCATTACAAATATTTTAGGGATATTTTACAATAAAAGTAGTATTTACTACTACTAATTATCCAGTTATATTAATTATTACCTTCTTGTAAGTTTTCTTTATGTAGAGACATCACAATGACAGCACATGAACAACTTGGTAGATTAATTGAATTTTATTACTACTAAGATTCAAGTAGGTTTTGATTTTCTGTAAGCAAAAAATATATAAACAGACATGTAGTAGATAGATAATTTTATATGTACCTGATATAAACAATGTTGGATATGCAGTTACTCTAATACCTGTTCGTGGAGGAAGGGTAATTCTAAATTTTTCACTAAAATGTCCGTGACAGATACCATGACGTTGATATATTTTGGTGGTGAGCATTGTGGTTTATCCAGGTAACTTACTACTATTTACTTGATCAACCCATTTTTGGAAAGGCGCGAGATCATTCTTTCTGATATGATTTCGCTCTTATAATCTCATGACGTTGTTATTGAACGGCTACCAGAAATTTTATCTCAATAAAATGTAATGATATAAAATATACTTACATGACTCTCATTCTACATATACAAATTTTCCCATGCATTATAGTACATCTTATTGCTGTTGGCAATACTGCTACTGAGTAAATATATGACGCGAATGTATTGCTCAGTTTACCTGTCAATGCTTATAGATTATATTTAACTGTATTAAGTATTTTATTCTGCGATGATTACTGACAGAGATCAGCGAACATTAAAAAGGATTTGGGCTATACAATATAAAACAACCATGGAAAAAGTGATAGCATAACTCAATACTTTGTGAGTAATACTGTTCCAACAAAAAAAGTACAGAGCAAATTTTACAAAGCTAGCGTCTTTTGAAGATCCTGACGAAGCCCCCTGACTGCTCACAATATCGTGGTATTACGCCGAACCTCTCTTTCACATCACTCATAGACATCCTCAATGATGAAATTTTCACTATGACTAGTAAATTGCTAACCCTTACACTTAGCCAAAAAGTTTATGTTTAAGTATGAGAAATATCGGGATATCATCAAGTACATTTCCAAATCAACACAACCTAGTTGAACTGTTATGAAGGGCTTTAGAGCAAAATGTTAGAAGCATATTTCCATATGCAATATCATTGAGGCAATTGGTGGTAGATGAAACGGCATACCGTTGGAAACTATTCAAACACTCTACGAAGAAATCACATTGTTTTGAAAGCAAACAGTGACTCAATATCTCTTTATAAATACGTATTATGTCAGGTGTTATTTTGTTCATCCCCTATAGAATAGTCTTTGTACAACAACTTAATACAACATCTGTCAACCACCATGTTTTGTCGGTCATTAATTTATTAAAATGGTAGATAAACCAATTGAGTGAGATGGTTTTTGCATCCATTGACCGAACTCACGAACTTTTCATCTTAGGGACTCAGGTTTTAACATAACGTGTTCCGAGTATTAGACTCAGTTGTTGTTCTCTTCGAGGTACGCAAAACCTTTAATCATTTTGGACATTCCTGAGTGGATTTAAAGAAAAATATAATCATTATTTAATAAAACTGAACATAGCTTAAGTAACGAAGACCATTTTCATTTATATAAACGAGTAAAAGTGCCTATATGTAGAAGAGAAAGAGGTAATAAACTGTCACAGTCTTAAAGTGCTCTTCCCATATGTCGGCATTCGATTATTGGAATACGTAAGAATGAACAATAAAACATTAGAGGTATTTTATAAATAAAAAAGTTAAAAGTATGAATATTTTAATAATTAAATACTTCTCTATAGTTAATTGTATTTTATTTATAACTCTCTAATATTGAAATGTGAATTGTTTCTTTGAACCTTATGTTATTATAACATTTTGTTAGATAGAAACAGGCTATTAAATATGTTTGCTATTAAATTATTAATGTCTAAACGTATTTAAGATATATCCAAATATTTTAGTACTCAAGTAGCCTCTGTGAAATATGAATATGGGGTTTCGACATGAATGCTTAAATTGTCCATTGCCTATTTACATAGGGATTTCTGATTTTTTCTATAATATATATGCAAATGAAAATACAATATATTTTTCTAATAACAGTATGTTAACTCAATAGTATCTCATGATCTTCAAAATTATTCCTTTTGGATGCATTTTAACATTTCGTTATTTTTTCTTTAGTTTTTATCCCACGATATCTTACGTAAAGTACGTAAAGTCAGTCCGCCTAAAGAATATGAAATATTACGGATAAAGGGCTGACAGTAACCAGAAGTTCTCAGTCTAGAGATTGGAAAATGTAAACATCTTTGTAATAACCCTTCATCGAAAGAGATGAACCTTTACAAATATTACTAACTACATTATACCTACGTTGGATATATGATTTATTAATATTTGTATTACTTATCCAGAGTAATCTGATTAAATATTAAAATATGTTTCAAATCTTATTTAAAAATATTTTGAATTAGTAATTTTTAATTAAAAAATATTAAAGTAAAATAAATAACAAAACATTAAACAAGTACAGATACAAGGAAATAATTAGCACTTACCGGTGGCGCTGTTGCCACAAACCAGTCAGCAAATCATCAACCATTAGACATTTATTTTCTTCCAAATGACACTTCAAATTCAGAAATTGCTCATAATTCAACACTACGGTCCTGCTCCTAAGAACTACAAACGTTCTTCTTCAACGATTTAGTCAAAATAATCAAAATAGCATTGGATCCGATGTCATGTGACAGCTATAACATCGTGATCAGGGCTGGCAAAGCACAAACACCTACTGCTGATTTTATAAGAAAGTTTAATTCACCGACAATCAACCAAGTGGTTATTTCTATTATCGAAAAACATTTGCAAGACCGATATATGTGATACGAAGTTCATCGGGTAATAATTTATATTATTTTCATGTCTCTACCTTAATAATTTCTCATCCCAACCAAATAATGTAGATTAATAGTAGTTATAAGAAATCTTTACAGAAAATTTTGTACATAATTTCTGGCCAATTCACAAAACACTCTAACAGTGACCATTAACAGCAATAGTGAACAACAATTTTTCGTTATTAATTAATATGAACATATATATGATGAGTATTATGACTTTAATATATTCGGTTATTCAGTTACTTTCTAATTTAGATATTGAAAAATATGTTTTCTTTAAATAATAACAGCAGTGGTAAGAATATGTGTTATAATAAAGATATAATAAATTCATGAAAAGTAAATATATAATATAAGAACAAGTAGAAAAGAAAAAGAGGAACGGTTCAGGAAGAAAACGCCACTATAAATTAAACTAACAAGAAAAGAATGAAAAGTATATTATGTTGAGAGATATAGAGAAATAACTATTTAGTATAGACTGAAAAATCGATAATACAAAGACACTACTAAAAAAAATAAAAATTCTAAAATGAAACGCAATATGATATTGTAAAAAAAACAGTTAAATGTTACAGTTAAAAGTTAAATGTTAACTGCAATCATAATAACCGTAAAAACAAGTATAATTTATAGATAAATAAGCAACAGGTGTCCGAAATATATTAACACCATGTCAAATAGAGGCAAAGGAAAGTAATCAATGATTTTTGATAAGGAGTTGATCCTTAATGGGGGAAATATGGTAGCTGGAAGACCTAGACAGAGTGCAATTGAATTGAGAAAGTTATAGATAAAACAAGAAGATAGAGAGGAAGGAACGATTTAAGAACATGGAAAATGAGAACAATGTGAAAGAAGAAAAATCATAGGAGATAAAAGCAAATAAAACTAAAAATAGTTAAAAAGGATACGATCGCTGATAGAAACCGGTAGATGTAAATAGAAGATAGAACGGAGTAATTAATATGAACCAGTAAACTAATAATAAATATTTTAACAGAAAACCAAAAATAATACAGCATTGTATCCAAAAAAGGACAGAACAATAAAACAAAAAACAGAATCAGTAAAGAGGAAAAATCTCAAAATAGGAACTAGTCATTACAGTAAAACAACCAATACACGTCATAAATACTGTCGAATATATTGCCAAATTCAGTTTGTTAAAAAGTAAATTCCGTTATAAGCTCGAGGAGGATTTTTCCTTCTAATTTTACTAATTAGTATTACTCTAGTTAAAAAGGGATATAATGAAATATGATGCGTCCGAACATGTAACCGAATCTATCTACAATATTCAATTTGTCTTGGTACTGGTCGATAGCGTTGTCATATATCTGCAAAATTCTTCAAAACATTAACGATAACAATCGTTCCTTTGACGCTTGTTTTAATAAACTTCTCTTGTTTAAAGTTTGTGATAATTCTGACTAAAAATGCCGAAGCCATTAGATAGTTAAAAAAAAATTGCGTCTCTAATCAGTCATTTCGAACGAGAACGAGATAATGGAGGCTTTCGCTAGTAATTTTTTTACTGTTACATATTAAGTTGATGTTACTATTACAGTTTTAATGGAAGTATTTGTTAGAATGTGTTAGCATTTGTAGCATTTAATATAAGGATTGAAAGCAGGTGAATACAAAGAGTAGCACAAAACAAAGCAGATGACGAATCAAGATCACCTCGATGTTTGCTCGATTCCAGGTTAAATTTATGAAATGTGTGAAAAACAGTGACTAATTTTTTCCATATAAATATTATTTAACACAATAATTTCAGTTATTTGAAAACTGTGAATTTAGGAAGTATCCATAGAAAACTTAGGGATATGCAGTTCTTTGAGGCATGTAAGTTATTTCTCTTAGGAAACAAAGGTTTTAAAAAAATGGTGGTCTAACCCACGAAACGGAATTATTGGAACTTCGAGATATTGTTTTTAAGACAATACCACTTTTAAAAGCATATAATAAAATTAAGGAAGGCTTATAATAATAATATACAAAGGGAATATTCAAGTGGCATTGACATAATTCTGGTTCCTGGAATGTATTACTCTATAAAACTAAGTCCAATACTCTTTCGGCATATTAGATATTAAATATATTCAACCAACAGTCATGTTATTAATCGGTAATATAATACTTTTAGACTACTAACTAAATAAAAGATAATTAGCTCTCTATTATAATCGACATACTGTATAATTATTTGTAATAACTATTTGAAACTAAATACGGCACTTGATGTTTCATATTAACATATTATGATATTATATGCCAAAAACCGTTTTTATATAGTTAATTATATGGTATTAATTTATAAAATATTTATGTTTTAAATCAGTTTAAATTTAAAATTTATTATTTACAGCGTTTGAGTGGCAAAATACAATTTTACTTCGTTTAAAGTTTCAAACAATATTTGTGAAAATAAAACCAGTAATAGCACCATAAAAATAAACTCGCAAAAAAGATGGTAAAAACATTTTATTTTTTAGTCTAATAAAAAACCTTAACTAACTTAATATTATTTTATGTGTTATTATATTTTATTTATTATTATACTTTCTACTTACGAGTAGTATTATATCCAAACTTTCACCATTTTGTTTGTTTAGCAAAATATGTACATTGAAGCGTTTTAGATGGAAATTCCAGGTGATAAAAGGCCTTTCTGAGAAATTGATTATATTTTGTTATTCGTTGCGGAAACATAACTACCAAAATAATATAAATAGACGTGTTCGTTACAAAAACGCTCTTCCGTTTTAGTTTTTGTTTCGAGTTCGATGAAAACCGTCTCAAGTTATTTTTAAAGAAAGCTGATCGTTAAAAAATCGAAGTATTGGAAAAAAGTTAAAGGGAGAAATGAGTTTTATATAAATTGTTACTTGCAATAAAAAACTCTGAATTATTCAGAAAATACACCATACTGAGTGAAGTCACAGGCAAAAATTGTACGAAGTGTACTATATATATGGTAGATAAGGTGCATTGTACATAATAATATCTGATGTTTCCTCCAAGTTCCTTAAAAGCTGATTTTCAAACTACTGCAAAGACAAATTATGGTTCATTTCTTCATGGCAGTCATCCTTGGACTTAGAGAAACCCTAATTCTGCACCAAATATAAAATCATTTCTGTTTCCAGCATGAAGAACTATATGTCTGCAAGGAATAAATGTTATTACTAACAAAACCAAATAGCTAGTTATTCCAACGTTTACCTTTTTCCATCAACTTTTGTTGTCTTTACACTAGACATATATATGCACTACACACTATGCACATTACACTATATTTATTATCGTCTTGCCATAAGCAACCCAATGTACCATTCTGAAATATTCATGTCTCATTTAAATATATAAATTGATATGTTTCTTCCTTGATTTTATTATATTACTAGCTGACCCGACAGACTTCGTCCTGTCAAAAAGATTTGTAATGTGGCAGTTTTTGTGCCTACGTATTTTAAAAAATTCTCCTGAACAGAACCATCACCCTGGTGATAGGGCGTTGTGAATAAAAAATAATTAAATAAAACATATATAAGGATTGAAAAGTAAGTAATCGCTTTATTGTTAATCATGTGAATCATAATTATTATTATTATTATCATTATATTGCTTTGTGGTATACGATGTTTTTTGTTTGATTACCTGGCGCATAGATAAACAAATCTGATGGTTTTCCAACACGGGAACAGGCAACATACAATTGACCATGTGAGAAACATGGGTTTTCTAGATTAATACCACAAACACTTAATGATTGCCCCTGGGACTTGTTTATAGTCATAGCAAAAGCAAGCCGTCAACATGTCTATAGGAAATTTGCCATTACCAATGTCAATGAGTTGTTTAGAGAATATGTTTCCAGATTGGTCATTTTGCAACTCGACACGCATATTCTTGCTTAAATGAAGTACTTTAACATGTTTCCACGAATTGGAGGACTTTAGACATGCATTGAGTTCATCAGCTGGCGTTGATCGTGGAATCACTGGCAATGTTTGACGAAAATCTCCTGCTAATAAAATCATTGCACCACCAAATCGGTTATTATTGCTACGTAGATCTTTTAAGGTTCTGTCTAAAGCCTCCAAAGATTTTTTATGTGCCATCGTGCATTCATCCCAAACAATCAATTTACATTGCTGCAAAACCTTTGCCATTGCAGAGTTCTTCGAAACGTTGCAGGTTGGAGTTTAATTGCTTTGCATATTTAATGGCAATTTTAGTGCTGAATGGGCTGTTCGACCACCTTCAAGCAAAGTTGCTGCGATTCCCGACGAAGCGAGTGCAAGTGCAATTTTATTTTGTGAGCGAATTGTTGCTAATATTAATGAAATAAAAAAAGTTTTTCCTGTACCACCAGGTGCATCTAAGAAATAAATCCCTCCAGTTTCATCATTTGTTACTTTCATAAGAGTTTCAAATACATACTTCTGTTGTTCATTTAACAGTGGAAGATTTGTTTGAATTTATTCTTTCAAAGCGTTGAGATCATACAGTCTTTCTCGATGCAACTCTTGGTTAAAAGCGTCATGCATTGGACGATTGGGCGCGGTCAGGCCTAATTGAATTAATAGTTTGTTTGACATTATCAAGCACATGTCCTCAATTGAAATCAATGCTTCATTGTAAATTTCTTCACTGATTTGTATATTTGGATTTCCCATTCTATTCCGTATTTGATACAAAATATCATCACACATATAATATTTGTACTTCATCCACAAATCAATTGGGTTTGATGGGAAGCATGTAGATATGATTATAGAAAACAATGTTCGTATTTGATGAGTGTGTGATGATATTACAGCATCATTGAGAGTTTGATCCCAATGAGCGTCATTTTCAAGCAATTGCAAACGTTGACAGGCTTCTCTGTAGGATCCACACAATTCACCATCAACAGTTCGTAACTGTTGGAATGATGTTGGGCCACGTACATTGACTAATAGCAGTCGTAAATAAAAACATTCATCATTGCTTGGATGTACTGAATAAATCCGGCCAATCGCATCGGTGGAATATACATCTGTATATCCTGGAACTGGTTTTCCTTGTTTCCGTCGTATAAATCTCCTTGAGGATTGATTCCAGGTATAATATTTTGGCATTTCAGAATATAGCAATGTTTGTGCGAAATCATCGTTTTGGCATGTCTCAAAAAAACTGGTTAATGTAGTAGATGGTGGCTGAGCAGCTCTTTGTACTGCGTTCTGTGCTGTAAAATACACTCTTTGTCCATTTTCTAAATGCACAGCTAAGTGAACAACAGAAGGGTGTCTCTCATGAATAGGAAAAGAAAATATTCGCCAAACTGCTTCATTACTACTGACATAGCGGCCCATTTGGTATTGGGTAACTTCATCATTAGAATTCTCTGCACCAATTCCAATCACAGCCATATCACTCCCTTTGGTTACATATTTGCAAATGTATTTAATCGATTTCACTGAATGGCAAGATTCAACGTTGATGTGTGCTTTGAATGTCTTTGATAAAATGGGTGAATATGGAACAATCCAACGATTATCTATTTCAATATCTTGTTAATTTAATTTGACAATTGTTGATTTTCCATTGTCTGCTGTCGATCTGCGACGATACAATGGATAACCGTCATTACCAGTAATTGTTTCCGATATTAATGTCCGTGGATATCGTTTTGAACATTTACCATCCATCATACACGGTGAATTTTGATTAAGAGTTCCACAGGGACCATGTATCATGTTTTTGATAACTACCTCATGCAATCCAGGATCTACTTGTACATTAGGGATTTCAGCTGATATCACTGCATCAACTTCATTTGGCCTTATCTTTTCAACCAACCAAACCAAAATGTGTGCATGTGGCAATCCTCGTTTCTGCCACTCCACAGAATACATCCAGCAGCGTGTCTCACCAAACACATTATGTTTTACGATGAAATTCATTAAAGATTTCAACTTTTGTCTAAAGACTCTGGCTGTAATATCATGACGATCAATGGATGATTTCCCAGGTAATAACTCCTGCTTAATTTGTATCCATTGCGGATTGCATGTAAATGTGATGAACAAATCTGCTGTACCATAATGACGAACATACGACATGGCATCTTGAGCATATTCGTGCATATGCCGAGGGCTTCCGATGTATGTTGCTGGAAGAATAGTCATCCGACCGACCGACCGACATTCTGTGCATTTCCATCAGTATTAATCGCATCTCGAAGGTGAATATACTCTTCAGATCGGAGTTTGGTTTGATTCAACCTGATGAATGTTAATCTCTCCGTTTCAATTTTAACATACATGTCATCAACATATTTGTGATATAATCGCCGACATTTCAATATGTGATTATCTGCATTTTCCCGAATCATTAGGCGGTATGAATAATAGTTCATTGAACTGACTTTTTTGTTGGGTTGGTTGAATTAAATTTTAAACAAATAAAAAATTTTAAATAAATAAAACAATTCGTACGGATTAAAAGGATTTGAGTTCAAGTCATATCAAATTTAAAAAAAAAAAGTTGTCTGTTACAGATGACTTTTGACAGATGACAGATGAATTGTCAACTGATACACGAAACAAATTCAAACAAAAAGGGCTATTTTTAGGGTTTTTCCAGCAATAATTCTAATTTTTCTCGCCGTAAAAACCATCCCTGAACTTCAACGAACATTTTAAAAAAAGATTTGGCCAAATTGGTCCAGGCGTTGTTGAGTTATGCGCTTAGGAACATATTTTGCGATTCATTTTTATATATAAGATTTAAAAAATTGTATTATTTAAAAATCAGTATCTGGAAGTTCCATAAAAGCCCTTCGTGGGTTATTTTTACACCACTTAAATCCTATAGTATACAACAATGTATGAACGGATGTTCTACATCTCTCAAATAGCTGTATGTCTTTTGAATTTTTATGGATGGTTTTTAGACTATTTTCTCTGAAATAATTGTATTAAATTATGTTTCAATTGAAAAAACTACTTACTGTTTTATACATTTCGTATATTTGGTCTTTGAAACACCAAGCTGACCTTGATTCGTCACCTGTTTCGCATAAACACGGTTTTTTTTTGGCTAATTTAAGGTAATATTGTTTTATTTTTCATTTTTGAGATATTTTAGTGACCTTGTTTGTATTAATATACAGCGCAGCTGCAAGGCGCAAAAAATATTTTAAAATAATTTTCAGACGTTTGGCAAACGGACAACTTTTGCAGGCTCATTCCTTCACATGTTCTAACTTCTCTAACAGCATTCTATCTCGTTTTAAATAAGATGAAATGACAAGAATAATATTATCTGACTATTAAACGAATTACAACTTTAGACAGACACATATTGACACTCGTGTCACTGCTATTTTGAATTGACTATATATCCTGACTATATGTTTTTAATGTGACAAGGCCTTCTTTGTATATAAAATAAAGTTTTTATACAAATAATATTAGAACTAAAATTTGTTTGTAAACTATTTCCAAATTACTCAAAGGACATCAACAGTCTATAAACATTAATAGATCTACTGCTACTCTATGTTCTATTTAAAAATACAGTGACACTAGAGTTTACCATTGATTTGAATATTTTAATTATATATTTTTCTATATTCGTTTAAATATTCTCTATGTAAATAAAGAGTTTTATGACAATTTGTAGTTTAATATTTATAGGAAATAAAGTTTCAATGACGTTTGGTAAATGTGTTGGTAAAGCCTTGTTTTGAGTAATATGAAAACCTAAAAATTTATAACTTATTTTTTATAACTTTAAACATAATAATGTATTTTAAACCAGAGTCTATATGATTTTAATGTGATTTATTAAATATATAAGACAACTTCAGCTCATGAATAGTTTGCTACCAGTTCTCGTCTACTACCAAAAAGCTTTTTATTTGGATCTAACCAAACCTCCGATCTTAAGCTCAGAAACTTCAAGAATTTATTCGCTACTATTCTGATATTGATTGGAACCCAGGTAAAAAGGAATTATAGCATGCCGAAAGTCCTTTAATACATCGATAAAGTTTAAATGGAGTGCAGCAGTTTCCGTATAAATAACAGGAAAGAATTCCGTAGAGCTGGACATTTATGGAACAGCAGTAAATTTTATGGTTAAATATTAACAGTAAATTTCGGACGTCTTCACACGCCCGATAATGGAATGCAAAAGGAATTCTCAACTTCATACAAAAATTTGTGGGAAAATAATTATTTTCTCACTAACTAATTTACCAGACCACAAACAAATATATAAAAAATATAAATGTATTTTATTAATTATTCTTGTTATTCAGTATAACCTTTTAACTTATTTCGCCAGTAATCTTTTAATTTATACATTCAATACCTGTAATTTATGGATTTGAAGATCTATAGAAATATGGTAGATATTCTTTCAATGAAAATCAAATTTTTGAGATATGAGCATAGCAAAAATTTTAACACCACAAAAATATGCCTTTGGCCTTAGGAAAACATTTGTAACTATACCGAAAAGAGGCAATAATAAACATTAAGAATTATCACGATATAAGTCTCTTATTCATTATCAGAAAGGTATTTATGATAATCATATAAATGAGATATCAAAGAGCTCGTGAGTAGAGCAGGTGAGACTTAGGCGCAATCGAAGTTGAATAGATATAATGTTCACACTACGCTATCTGAATGGAGGAGATAGGGTAGATGTATAGATGCGATTGTCGTTTTTATTTATTTTTACTCTACTTTTGCTATATATACTGGCACTGGAAACGAGAACTTTTATTGCAAAAGCTATTAAAATTCTCCAGGCGCCTTACAATGGTCCCATTCGTTGTGTGCGAGTGCGAAATGCTTATGGTTTATCAAATCTATTTGAGGTCAGAGCGTGTTCGCCAAGGAATTGTCTCTCCAGTATTTTTCAACATAGCAGTGGATGCAATAATGCGAAAAGTTTTTGAAGAAAAATCTGGTGTTCACTATGTTGTGATGCTACAAATTGCTTCGCCAATCTGATGTTCGATTATGATAGCGCTGAATTCGCTGATCTTCACAATGCAGAGCTATAGAGCTCAAGATTTAACGACGGGAAGACCAAGGTATTGAAAACTGACGGTTCGCCTACTATTGTTAAATCGCAACGGGATATAATTAGAACAAGCGCAAGAGTTAAATTATTTGGGATCAATAATGCAATAGAAGACACCTATGGCCGAATTAATCAGCATAATCGGTTAGGTGTTGGGAACTTTTGTTAAACTAATATGATGCATGTGGAATAGAGAAAATATTGCAATCAAGACTTAAATCCGCATACTGTGAACGCTTATCTTCCCTATCTTTATAATGGCTCCTAGTCTTGGACATTATTATAGTCTCACATCCGAAAGCTTGACGTTTTTCAAATAGGATGACGTTCTATATCTTTCTCTTAAAGATTGTATTAGTAATGAAGTCATTCATTTAAGATACGACAATCAGTGCACAGTTGGGGAATTTGGCGCAAAAGTTCAAGTGCAATTCAATCCAAATTCAAAAACTTTATCGGATGAATAATCCTCTGCTCTAAAAAAGACATTAACGAAGATCATAAAAAATGGCCTGAAAAAATAATCATCTAATTGGACTGACTATGTTGAAAGAAAAAATCAGTCTGAATTTCGTAAATTTCAGAATCTTGGATTAACTATTTCTGTTGTTTACAGTGTCTTGAAAATCGTTGACCTAGTTAACAAGATTGAATTAGTTCATTAAATATATTAGGTGATTAACTATTATGGGTTTCAGTCAGGCTCAATTCAAAACGATTATGAAAATAAGTACACTGTCCTATTTATTTCCATTTAGGCATTATACATTTATGTTTTTTTCTACAGATATGAGTCAATTTTAGGACGCCACCTGCTTGCGATGAAAATGTTTTAAAATAGTAACACTGTGTAAAAACTGTAAATCATCCTACAAATACTGTTAAATTGTATCTATATTTGGTAACCATTCCAAATCCAGTTTGATATTGTTAGACCTACACAGAATATAAAATCTCAAAACGAATCAATCTTTTGATACATATAAGTACGGTTAAAGCCAAATTGGCTGTAGAAACATTATTACTAGTTATCTTACTATAGTGTAAAGGGAATGTGTGTTACTAAAATTTGTTCTCACAGTATACAACTTGAACAAAATTAAAATAATAAATATATGTATATTGAAGAATATTAAAATATATATCAAGACTAATAAACACTCACTAACCTTTTTTAAATTGTATTTATTTAAACATAAATGTGAAGTAATAAATGAAGTAATACAGTTTTTTTGTTGATATATTCTGAGGTCTCCTTTTTACAAAAGAGGGTTTATCTAGACTGGACTTAGTGTTTAACGTGGGCTCCGAACCACGGTCCTCGGCATTTAGCCTATCGTCTGGACAGTAACCAACTTAGAGACCATCCCAGAAGACCCATCCGGTCTTACCCAGCCTGATTGCTGGCGTGACTGGGATAATTATTCCTCTTGTCGGATTTTCCACTATTATAAAGATATTTACAATTACAATCACAAACCATGAACTCTGTAGGATTCAAATCTCGCAAGAGTAGGAGAACCGTCCTATCAGGAGATATATGAATAAAATTGTTTTTAAATTGATATTTGACTTTAGCATGTATATTAAAACATTAACGAAAACAATTAAACAATTTGTTTATATATTTTATCACCGATCTGATGGCTATTCCTGGTGTTTCGTTTTATTAGAGTTTATTTATTTGTGTAAAATTTAACCTTGCCAAATTTCACATCTCTCAGATGATCTCGTTTTCCTAAAAAAAGGGAAGTTTTAACTGTCATTTTTTACTGCTAAGCAGATTAATATATAGATTGTCAATAAAATTTCACTGGTTTTAGGAAATAAGTCTACAAAATAGTTTAGGAAAGCCGAAAATAAAAGCGTATAAGATAACTATAACACCATATATCATATAAAGGTAATATGTTTACAATTTTTGCGAAAATTTAAACATATATAGGTAGGAGACGCGTTTGCTCACATCAGACCTAAGCTAACAAAGTACCAATAATACAGGACACTGTTTGGAGCTATTCATCCGAAATATAAATGCTTTTTTCATCGTCTATGGAAATGGACAAAGTATGAGAACCTTACTACAAGCATATTCAGTCATCGTCCATATTTCAAGTCATCTGGACTATTAATTAAATAACTCTATAAAAAAGAAACGAATAAAATAAAATTCCAAAAAATCAATTTCCTCCTTATATGAATTTTAAAATTTCCTTCTATTTTTAGATTTTCAACATATAAGAAGTAATGTCGAACATGGGAATGTTTGAATTATTATATTAATACATTTAAACATTAAACGTGTGTTACAAACATTAATCTGTACAAATACATTAAATAGAAAATTAAATTTCCAACTTAATTTTGAAAATTATGTATTAAGTATTAGTTGTAGTGAAGTTATTTTGTACATAGGTCATCAAAATTTGTGACGTCAAAACGTCGTAATGTTTGTTACATCAACTCTTCAGTTTTAGTTCAGTTGGGCTTTGATATACAACAAAATTATAATGTAAATAAAATAATTGAACAAAAATGTTATAAATTATAATTTATTTTAGCATTATAGTACATCTAAAAACTACAGTTAATTATACAGCCAAAATAGTTATACGTCTTGTTATAATCGTGCATACGTCTGACAACCGAACGACTTTGACAGCCTCATTCCTTTTCCTCTTCGAACTAATCTGACAGGCATTTGCAAATAACATATCTAAATGGCGATTGACAATACATTAAACATCTTTATGACGCGTGTACAAAAAACTTTGAATAGTTTATAGTTTCCAAATGCTGAACAAATGTGGAAATGCATAGATTTTTTTCTATCGTTCTTTAGACAGTATATACCTATATTGATAAAAATACAGGAAGAACCTGTACAAAATTATGGAAAATATTTTGAATAATAATATATAATTTATTTTTAATATAAAAACATTACCAGAATACATGCAAGCATCCAACAATATGTAACGTACAATAAAATAAAAGTTGACGTAAACTATTTTCTTTCAAAAAAAGTCTATAATATTATGATAATATTATTATAATCCAAGAACAGACGTAATATAAACAAAAGAATAAAATTGATAAATCAGAAAAATATATTTTCCTATATATAGAATCCGATACCAATAGGATTGTATAGAAATATTACTTGCTTTCTTTTTATTCCGCTTTATTTGCTCCGAAAATCTCTCTATTCGCCGAACTTTATCATAGTATCAAAGAAGTTTTCCGCATAACATCGTTCCAACCTTTTCTATTTCAATACCATGGGGGCAACCGATAAATCCTTGAAAAATGTACCAATTTCTATATAATACGAAAATTGCAGAGAAAAATGTTTAAATATACATTCTCCAGAATATTATATACATTTTATTATACTCTTTTACAAACATTCTTCTCAGACTAATTAATATTTCGATATGGCAGGGCTGACTTAATTTTTAGGAATTTACAATAGACTGTCTATTAACTTGGCTTTAAAATTTTATTAGCAGGCTTCGTACTTAATTCAGCATTTAATGTAACAGTTTTACTCAAATATAAAGAATATGATTTTCTAACTCTCAAGATGTGGACTTACTAATTAACAAGACATCATTTAGGGGAATTTTTCTCATCTTGCTATAGCGGGTATATACCATTTCATCACAGTAATATACTATATAGCCATATTGGTTTTAATACTCAATTATAAAGCACTATTTTATTATATATGGAGATTTTAGATTTTCTTCCAAGAATCCAACTATTTTCAGCTTCTTTCAGCTTCATAACTTCTTTGTAACATTTGTCATCGTTTGTCATACCTATATATTTGGCTCTTTTCTCATATGGTATAGTAACGCCCTTTAAGTTCAAGAACACTGGATTGTTTATTATTTTGTTGGTGAGATTTAGAGGCAAGAGTTAGTAAAAGGTATGTTTTAGTGTATGGTAGAGAACTGAACTCGTTTATTTACCTGTGTTTCGTCTAGCGCAGTATTTTATAGCTAGGTACTTGAAGCTCCTTTCCTCCTTCTTGATATTTATCCACTATCAATATCTCCGTATCATCTGCGAAAGTGGTTATGATAATTTCTTCCCAGTTATGTAAATATTTAGTATGGAGTAAAAATAGGTTAGATGTCAGTATTTATTTACCTCAATTTGGAATATTCATTCTCTTGAATAACTGTGATTATATTGGATTATTGTATTATATTGGAGATGCAGGATGGTACCTGAGTAAAATGAAGACTTTCGTTATGAATAAAAGAAATTCTTAAAAAAAGTAATATAATTAATGATCCTCAGAAAATTTTCGAAACTGATATTTTCATTTAACCGAGTTATTTATTTGGAACCATTTTGTCAGGTTTCTAAAAATTTATAATCGCCAGAATAACTAGATCCGACACATACAACAAAATGGCATTTAATAAAGCTTATATTTTGCCAAATAAACTAAAAAGATCCATGCAATAAAATAGCCATATTACTTATTGGTCTTCCCTTTTAACACTCTATAGCATTATCAACAAGCCCTGACTCTTACGTATAGATGACGCCATCTTCTAGCATTACTAATCCTCGTATAGTTATTCTAACCTTGTTATGTTTACAAGTGATGAATTCTATAATCAAGATCTATCCCCCATTGACTACTGGATGTTTTTCGACCTCAAAAGTATACTTCAGGACAATGTTTTGTTGAAATGAGAAGTAGTTGTCGAAGTTGGGACCTATTTTGAACGCGACAAGATCATTCTACGAAAAGGGCTAAAAATTAAATGAAAAAAAATGTTTGATTAGTTTATAAACAGTCGTCTATATGGCACTTGTTTCAAGAACAGGTCAAAATTAGAGGGTCAACACTAGCGTTGGGAACTATCGACTGAAAATATTCGAAAGAGTCGATAGTCGCAAAACAGTCGCAACAACCGATAGTCAAAAAACTCATTAAGTAAGTCATTACTAATTTCAGTCAAATGCTTTGTTTTCAACTGTTTTTTCCATTCATGATATTAGACGAAGATGTACGAATTTCTTCTCGTATAAATTGTTAGAGAGAAAAGGACGGAGATAATTGCTTGGATCAGTTTATTTAAAAAAAAAATTGAATTGTCAATTGTCATTGTTAATTAATGTTATATTTTAGTGTTAGTTAGAATGTATGAAAAAGGAATGGAGTAATTATCCCAAATACGTTCCATCGCATTCAATTTTAATATTTGGAAAGTAATGAAGACTTAATATAATAAATGTAATTCGCTGTTATATTTTATTTGAATGTGTTTATTTATTCCAACAGTACTATAAGTGAGAGAAAAATGAGCGAGGGAAATGTACATATTCCTTCTCGTACTAACTTTAGAAAAGAAAAGGAAAGAAATAATTGCTGATTACTATTATGTTGCAATGAATAATTTCACCTAATGAAGTAGAATAATGTTTATATTTGAATGTTCTGTTCATCTGTAAAAAGGAACTAATAATTCTAAATAAATCAAATAATAAATAATAAGTTTTATTCAATATTGAACAGAAATATGTTTAAATTACTGTTCAAAAATATAATCACGTTCAGTTTTTCTCCAGTGAGGCGATTTCTTCGATCGTTAATAAGTTGGCCAGAATTTAAAAACCTCATTCTGAGGGGACAGATGTTGCAGGTATAGCAATATTTTAAATTTAACTGATATAATTCGTGTAATATCATTTCATGAGCTTGCCAAAAATCCAATAGGTTTTCTAAATACCCTATAAGTAGCATTTCCAAATTCTGCTTAATTTGTAAATAAGTAGCATTTCCAAATTCTGCTTAATTTGTAAATAAGTTGTAGTACCTAGTGTAATTACTTCTTTCAATCCAGCTTTCTATTTATTTTATTTATTCCTCCTTATCAAAAGCTCTCTCCAGATGTCAATACATCCCTATAAGTAGCATTTCCAAATTCTGCTTAATTTTTAAAGAAGTTGTAGTACCTAGTGTAATTACTTCTTTCAATCCAGCTTTCTATTTATTTTATTTATTCCTCCTTATCAAAAGCTCTCTCCAGATGTCAATACATCCCTATAAGTAGCATTTCCAAATTCTGCTTAATTTTTAAAGAAGTTGTAGTACCTAGTGTAATTACTTCTTTCAATCCAGCTTTCTATTTATTTTATTTATTCCTCCTTATCAAAAGCTCTCTCCAGATGTCAATACATCCCATCGTCCGTAGTTGAGTCTTAAATTTCGAACTGTATTTGTATTATTTGAAGTCTCATCTAATTGCAGATGATAGCAGAGTTGAGGATGCTCTTTCAAAATATTCCCAAATTATCGAACGTTTCGCTGAACGCATCATTTTTGCCTGCTAATAAAATAAGTCTTAAGCAAAAAGTTGTGATCATCATTATTTTCTTGTAATATCTCTTAATAGCCATGAAAATAAACTGTTGAACCTTAAAGAGTTTTCACAGAAAAATCAGAAAAATTATTTATTACAAATATTTATATGAACAATGTTATCTTATTAATAGTATAAATATTGAATATAGTTTAGCATCCCTTTACTGTTAATATTTTTTTAGGAAACTTAACTGCTACTGTAAAAACTTCTTCAAATCCTCTCAAACCGATACAATTTTTGGAATCTAAATGTAAAAGGTTTTAATTTAGTTTTCAAGATTCTAGAAAAGAAGTGACAATTAAAAGGTTTGAACAAAAATCGAGAGTTAGATTGAAACGAAAAAGTCAATAAAAAAATATTACCTATTATTGTCATAAAACAGTCAAAAGTGTTTTATTATTTAACATTCACAATTTTATTGTTGCCTTATTACATTAATAATATTGAGAAATAGCATTTCAAAATGCTGCTATATTAATGTACAATATATTGTTATTTACAAGGAAACCACAAAAAAAACATTAAACATATATATTATATATAAATCTATGTAAGCCTAAATTTGGCACATTTTTGTCAAGGTCGCGGCTAAGACGACAGAGTCAGAACGTTAAAAATCAGTCGAATAAAACTAGTAGAACCGAAAATAGTAACTAAAGGTACAATACAGTACTGGAAAAGTCGATAGTAAATAGCAATAAAATCAGTCGGACCGAAAATTGCGACTGAAACAGTCGATAGTAAAAACTAGTCAATTACTATAGTCTATACTCTTTTTCAGTCGATATTTCCCAACGCTAGTCAACAGTTCATATACAGATTAGATATATTGTTGCCTGAGCAGCTTTTCGATTTTTCTAATCTTTCGCCCTTTTGTTACTTTGACCTATATGATTATTGTAAATAACTTATGGTATGTAGTAATATTTTGTGTATATTATTAAATTTATGTTTTATCAATACATAACAATGTAAAATAAAGGCACTTCTATATCATACCTTTAAAACATCAGCTACATTCTATCACTTCTATACATGTATACGGCAATTCAAAATGTATAATTTAAAATAAGTAGATTTAAATTTAAAATAAGGCTGTACACATCAATTTCTCTTGAGTATTATTGATCATTTATAGATTCAGCATGAGAGTTAATAATTCAGCAAAACACTTATGCAGTGCTTACACTGCAGTATTTCCAACCAAATAGCAATATTTAGATTAACACCCGAAAATGTTTTTTGAAGAAATTGTAGTTGTAACATTTGTTGTATTCCCATCGCATTGTAATGATTGAAAGGTCGTGAACTATAATTTTCCAAATATCCCCTATTTTTTTTATTTGCAGGCCATATGTGGGACTGTCATTCAATAACAAAGCCACAATTATATGATTTATAATTTATTTTCAATTGAATTTCGCTACTTTTCATGCGCATCTTCCTACGGTCTAATTTAAGTATTGTATCCTTGAAGTGAAAATACGAAGATATATCCAGTTTTAACACTACCTGTCCATTTCATTAAAATAATTTTAAATGAAATGTTACTATTTTACCGTTGATAATTCTTAATTATGAAACACTAGAATAGTTTTAATCTTTATTAGAATGTCATAGGAATTTTTATTCGATTGGTAGCAAAAGCACACAATTTTTTGAAACCCCCAGCTTCAACGCTAATTAATGAGATCTATTATCAGAAGGTTACTGATATGTTTTGATAATAAATTTAAAAAAAAACGCCACTAAAAATAAAACATAAGGATAAAATATTAAGGAAGAAATATTTTTATCAATTATTCTTCTTTACGTGGAAGGTGACATAAATATAATTTCATTCATTTTTTTTCACAAATACGGACACAAACACTTCCCCCGACTACTTTCTTCCAAGCAGACATAATTCATAACCGATTTATTATAGTTAACAACTTCATGTTTACTACCCACTGGCACATCGTGACCCTCTCAGAAACAACAAAAGCAATTAATAACAAACGACAGTGCAAAAACCAAAAGCGAGAGCTCGATGTCCCTCCGGTTGTTTTTCCGATTCTGACCCAGAGACATCATCACTCATGCGAACTTTTAACCCGGCTCCTCGTAGCGCGATTTCGGCTATGTTTGATACTGTGTTTTATTGTTACTTTTTTATTAGTTTCCATTTCACCCTGTACTTATTTTGATTAAGAAAATAAATAGGTTTATATGCCTACAATTATATCTGGATATTTTGTTTTGTTTTATATAAAAATTTGCACGTATCTTATACGTCCTAAGACAACTTTATTAAGTTATTTTTCATATTGTATATATTTGGATCTGTTTGTTAGGGTTTTCATCCAATAGGATCAGTTTTGCCGCAAGTATCTATGGATTTTTTTGTTCTACCATATCGCAACATATTGAAATTATGTGATTAAATTTTATTCAAAATTTGTCTTTTTTTACATTTAAAACACGTCAGGTTTTCAGGTCAGTAATGGTATCTTGGTATCGCAGTCATACATCTGAATTAGTAAAATGAGCACCTGGAAGAGTGGAATTAAAGTCTAGAATTAACACTTTATTAAGATATTTTTCTTCTTTCACACGCACTATATTAGAGAAGGAATAGCTAATGCAGCTTAGTCAATTCGACTTGTTACTTATTACTTGTTAAGTCGTTTTCTCTTCTTCTGTATTACTGTTGTCAGGCTATTGAACTCCAGCAATCTGAATGCTAACTAGATGTCATTAAGACAATTTACAATGACACCGAGTCGGTCAGTTTTCCTTGCTTAATTAACTTTTACGCAATTTACATTATTACACATATCAGTACAGCGGTATTATCAGCGAACATCAGATCGATTAAGAGGTTCGTGTATGCTCTTTTTTTTAAATACTTTGCACATAATTACACCCACCATTATTATTATGTGCTTGCATGTATTCTGATAATTTTTTGTTTGATATTGTTTAACAATTGATATAATCGAAATATTTTCAATTATTTTCTACAACTTTTTCTTATCTTTATGGTAACATTGCGATGCCCATCTCTAATGAACAATGTTGGTTTGGAAGCCATCCAATTGTCAATCAATTTTCGTACTTCTTCAGCATTTCAAAACCGTGTATCAAGTTAACCGCAATGCATCGATCTGAACCTATAATAATTAGAAGGTATTTATATCGGGTACACTGGCTACTGTAAAACTTCCCATTAAAGCTGCAACAGTGTATCCATAACAACCCTTGGAACGTGTGACCAATCGTTGTAATACAAGAGAATGACTTTGAGTCTGTTACTCGCTATTAATGGACTTTTTTACAACAACACATCGTCCGATCTTCTCAATTGACATAGGTAGACATCCGTAATAGACTTTTCGGATCCTAAAATATGCGCATTAAGGTTTTGTGACTATAAATATTCTGCTTCGATGTCGATGTTGGTGGTTCTCTTGGATTGACTAATGACTCTACGTTGGGATTATCGTACTCGGATTATCGACACTCTAATTTGTGCTTGGCAAGCTATAAAACCACAATGTTGAAATTGTTAAAAACTCCACAGATTTGATTCAACATCTGATAAACTGTTTAAAAGATCTTTGCATGTTTGAGATAGGTTTTCATCATAAGTATCACCATACGTTTCTAAAAGTATTTAATGGGCCTAGGCATCTTCAAATAAAACAAAGAAAAGTAATGAGTGTCCAAAATGCAATTTCAAGTGTCCCATGATTAGCGTCTATATATACTGAGTCACTAATAACATGAAATAGAAAACGGTTATTTTATGTGGAGATGCCAAAACCATCGAATTTGTAGTTAAACTAGTTAATAGTTAATTCTCTAATTTTCCACTATAGATATTACTGATCAAAATACATTCAAGCACTCATACGACCATATAGTATGTTACTCCATAAAATGACAGAGCGCAAAAATCTTATCTACACTCTATCCGAAGAAGTTTTGAACATACGTCATCTAAATTTGTAACATCTAAACGTCGCAATGTTGCCGTCTAAACTCTAAGTTTTTTTTCAGTTTGGCTTGACAAACAACAAAATTCGAATCTAAATAAAATAATTAAACAAAAACACTGTTATCAAATATAATTTATTTTACGATTATAAAAAACTACAAGTACAAAGCTATAGTGGTTTGTAGATTGGGGTTGTGTTTATACTTACATCGAACTCTTTTCCACACCGCCTATGAGTTAGAGTTCTAGGCACGTTTTGTATGTAGTTGTAGTTGTATCCCCAGAGTTCTAGTCCACCTAATTAACAATTGTACATCCAACTAAAGTATATTACATTGATTAGAAGGCATATTTAATTTTACGTTTAGTTCATGTGTCCTTCGGTACAATATTTCCTTTTAAAGACATTTTGATATCACTGTATTTCTCCTTAGTTTATTCTGTAAAAACCTCTATATCTATATTTCTTAAAGAAAAAAATTTGACCATTGCATTCTCTTTAATTAATTTGCTATATCTGCAAAACAGTTAGAGTCAGAGTTAGAACAGAGTTTCTCTGCTGACACATTTTAACCAAATGCTGATGTATATTCTGAACAATTACACACATATCTGTACACATAAATCATTTCCTCTTTAGAATAAGATTTCCTATAATTCTCTCCTAATTTCCTCCCATCACTCTATCTTAGATATTGGCAGCATATTCAGAAAGTTTCATTCAAGTGAATAACTAAGCTGTTAATTTCCATCATATCTAACATTTGTTCACAATTCTATCATTTATCAATGTCTTCTTCAATGTGTTAATCGAGTCCATCCACACCAAAGCTTTTATTTACCATTTCTGTTTTCAGCGTGAAGTAATAATAATAATATATCCGCAATGAATTATTGATATATGTTTATATAAAACCCAATCATTTGTTATTCCAACGTTTACCATTTTCCATCAACGTTTGTTCTGATAACACTATTTTTATTATCATCTTACCATGAGTGACCATAGGGTATATTGGTCCCATTCCGAAATATGCAGGTCTCTTCTAAATACATAAATTGAAATAATAAGTCTTCCTTCATTTTATTCCAAGCTTTAAAAATTGGCTTCTTTTAAAAACAATATCCGGAAGTTCCAATAGATCTCTTCCATACTTTTCAGACTAAGAGTTTCCCCTGAAATAATTGTATTAATTTATGTTTGTATTGAAAAACTACTCAGTGATTTTATACATTTCATATATTTAGTCACTGAAAGAGCTAACATCAAGCATTCATCACCGGACAACACCGGATAGTGACCGTGTCCATATTAATATTCAGTGCAGCTGCAATACGCTAAAACACTTTCAATTAAAATTGCGGCAAAATAAAATTTAACAGTAAAAATGCTTACTTCTCTAACGAATTTTACTGGCAAAAGAGGACCTCCATTATTTCGTTCCTGTTAAATATAACTGATTAGAGACCCAATCTGTTCTGTCTGGCTTTTTAATTTTCAGAGTGATAATAAGCAGCGATTGTAACTTATAAAAAAAAGCGGCGCATTAAAACACCGTTTACCGATTTATAACCTCTTATTAGTATTCTTTTGAAGAATTTGACATTATCAGACCGCATTGTGCTTATTTTTAACTAGAATAAAAGGACTGGCAAGATATTGTCTGATTCCAAAACAAATTTACAAATTGCGACAGGCAATGCATTAAACATCTTGATGACGTAAATTCGAGACTTCTTTCTATATACTATATACAACCGCGATTTAAACTAAATCCTGCTACATTTCTCGGTTTATTTCCACACGAGCTCCTTGAATTCTTATTTTTATAATTTTAACAAAAACTTTATCAACAGTTGATAGCAGACCTATATCACTTTCTCGACATTGGAGCTATTATCGATTTTCTCTCCATTCCAATCATCAAATTAATGTAATCAGAAAGTGGCCTTTGAAAAAATGTTTCCCCGTCGACTTCCCCAGCAACCTGTGTTCAGTTAGTCTTCTAAATAAATCTACTTAACCACAAATCAAGTCTAGTTACCATAGCATTTAACAGTCGAAACAAAATCTAAAGAATACGGTGGACAGGCTTTTTCAGAATCTATCAAAATTAAAATTCATTTTGCCAGAAAAGCGATAAAATGCTTATACATTTTAATTTTGATTTGCCACTCTATAAGCCTTCAGTCGACATAATAATTTTGGAATATTTTGCCGTTAAATGAATTTTAACAATTTTTTTTTATTTACGTGGGGCTAAATTTGGCAAATTTGTTAGTTATAATTTTTATTATGTATAGCTTTTGAGAATGTGCAAGGGAGGCCTTGACTTAGTTTTTCCTCTGAAAGCCAAGGTTTGTTGCTACAAATCGGTCATTAATTACTACGCGATTGACATAAATTTACGGAGTTTATACCATTTCGAAAACAATTCGCGAACAACTCTCTTTTGCATCTAATCTTACTTTACTTTAAAATGCTAAACCTTCTCTTTTTCCAAACGACATTTGTAGCTATTTTTGATCCGTCGCACACTTGATTCAAAATATTACAAACCTGTCTATAATAGAATTAAATAGTTTTGATTAATCAATAATCGAATAATCAATCGAAAAATGTTGAATAACAATATCATATCCTATAGAACACAAAACCCATCGAAGAACCTTTACAAACATGACCAGCAGTTTTTGTATTCAAGGTTTCAGATATGATTGTAATTGTTCAAAATTAAACATGAGCATTAGGTTAGAACGCACGAGGAGAGAATGAATCCTTACTGTTTTGAAGATATGGTAAATACATTAGACATAAGTCAGTGATTAAATGTATGAAGAATGGTGTACACAGACAGTAGAAAAAGAAATAAAATATACAGTGACACCAAGATGATTTAACAAGTAAACACACCATCGAAGGGAACAAGAACTAAAAGTAAAAAGGTAAATATGCTCTCAAATGAAAGTAAAATACGTTTCTCAGATATACAATTGTTAATAAGGGGGATACCACTACATAAAAAAAACGCCTAGAAACTTTACCTCATGGATTCTGTGGAAAACAGTACAATGTAAACAAAATAAATCTAACCTACAAACTATTATACCTGTATTCTTAACTGTAGTTTTAAATCCTTCGATAATATATGTATTAGAAGTATTATAATGTTAAAATATATTATATTTGATAAAATGTTTGATCAATTATTTTATTAAGATTAGAATTTTCTTTTCTATGTTAGAGCCAAACTGAACTAAAACTTTGAATAGACTATATATTTTAAAATATCTTAGCTTTGGAATTATAGTATTAGTTTGATTTAATTTATTTTTCAAATAAGTTTTAAATTCGACTAGATTTATGCTGTGACACTCAAGAAGTTAACACGTATATTTTAACAAAACTGGGAGAACATAAAACCTTTGGAGGCTCTCTCAAGCTGGCCTATTGTTGGTTTATTTTCGTAACTACAAATTCCCTTAATGAATAATGACGATGTTCAGAAATGCCCCACGAACAATAAACTAGTAAACAATGTGGTTAGATTATTATTGAAATTGAATTTCCGTACATTCATCGTGGACGTTTAGTTTCTTACTGGTTCCAGTTAATATATCTTGGAACAATTTGTCAACTGCTCGGTTTATTTAAGAAAGTCGAATACATTATCCGGCAATGTTGCATGGCACTAATTAATTAACTAATTCCAGATAACTAGTTTTAAAGTAAATATTTGCTTTTCTTTATATGTGAATAATTTCTATGCGAAATAATTAATTAATGTCTGATTTAGATCACCAACGAAATATATATATTTTATTTTCAAACTGCTAATTGCAATAAATTAATTGAAAATTAATAACGGTGGCATATTGTAATAAAATTCGCTAATGGTGGTTTGGTATATTATATTGCATTTTATTATATTTTTTTAATTATAAAATGTATAACTTATTAGCAAAGTAGACAGACAATGCAGACCGAATTAAAACCTAAATTCGTTCGAAGGAATGATTTCTTTGGACAACAAAAGAAATATAATGAGATAATAAGTACTAATTCACTCACACTGATGCTACCATTACGATTTTTTTTTCAGATTTGTTAAGACAAGATACAAGACGCTAATGAATTTTTATTGTTATATCCTCTTATATTTGAAAAAAAATTAATAAACCAAAAAAACTAAAAATATATTATCTGAAATCCTATCGAATCACCAACCGCTGGGTCTAATTACGAATCTATAGCACCTCCCTATCTCAAGATGCTAAAATTTAAAGAACTCCAAAAATTATTTTTGCAAGGAACTTTTTTGAAAAACTACATTCTATAATATATATTAATAATTGTTTTTCCTTTTTCGCACATTATATTCCTGAAAAAAATGTAGATTTAGAGTAATTTACCATGTTACAAAAAGTTTACTTTAAGTTTAAGTGTAATCCAAACCTAAATCTCCTTTATCACCCTTAAATACTGAAGATAATGCCCTCTTAGTTCGATATCTGGATCTTAATTCACATCATACCAAAAGTTAGCCATCAAAGATAAGTAACACTTCGTAAGGTTCATTTACTGTGCAGGATGGATTTACCGGACACATGCGTAGTTCAATAACAGAATTTACCAAGTAATAAACGAGAAATGCTAAACTGCGATCAGAGGTTTTCATAGTTTCAATTTTACATTTTAACATGTTCTATATTTTAAATTTTTAGATTGCGTTCATGTTGAAGTGCTTCCTACTATTTTTTGTTTACAATTTTACAAACTACACTATTTTGTTATGATATGTAAAGAATTAATTCATATGTTAAAATGTAAATACCATTTTTTTAAATTTAACAAAATAAAAACTAAACAATGTTGTTGTTTGTATCTTTATGTGAATATTTCAAATGAATGGAAAGTATTAAAGACATTTTATTTAATTATAACAGGTCAATTGAAAAGTTCCCGGCATGACCATAGTAAAACACATTTTTTGGCAAATTTTATTTTTTATTCGACGGCTTCAAGCGTGATACACTGATTATAGCGACCTTCCAACATTTTGATACCATTGTTGTAGCACGATTTACCCTTTGCTTGAAAATGGGCCTCAGTTTCGTCGATCACCTCTTCATTCGACGAAAATTTCTTCCCAGCGAGCATTCTTTTGAGATCTGAGAACAGGAAATATTCGCTTTGGGCCAGATCTGGAGAATATAGTGGATGATGAAGCAATTCGAAGCCCAACTCATGGATTTTTGACAAGGTACAGTTGTGTCTTGGTGAAGCAGCACTTTCTATTTCTTCAAATGCGGCCGTTTTTCGGCGATTTCGTCCTTCAAACGGTCCACTAACGCTATATAATAGTCGGTGTTGCGTTTTTCCACGCTTTGAAACGGCTTCATTGTGTGCAGTCTACTCCGACTTCGGAGTGAAATGATAGAGCCATGTTTCATCCATTGTCACATATCTACGCAAAAACTCGGATTTATTACGCCTGATCATCTTCAAACAATGCTCCGATTCATCAACTCATCGTTGTTTTTGGTCAAAAGTGAGCTCGCGCGGCACCCAATTTGCACAGAGCATTCTCATACCCAAATATTCGTAAATGATTTGATGTTTCAATTTACGATCATTCAAAATCATTTTGTGGATTTTTTAAATGTTTTCGTCGGTAGCGACCTCTTTTGCGCATCCACTGCTTTCGCCGTCTTCGGTGCTTACTTCACCACATCTAAACTTAGTATACCAATCCTTGATGGTTTTCAAGTTCTTAGTTCCTAGGACAGTGTCCGAAAACCTTTGCTTCAACTGTATGTTCGCTTCAAAAAGTAATATTTTATCAACATGCGAAATTCCTTCTTATCCATTTTTTTTCACAATAACAAAAGTTGCTTCACTCAAAATGCTATAATTCACAAACTAATGATCCGACAGCTGTCAAATTTATATGGATTTAATTGTAGTGGCGCCATCTATGTGCCAGGTCGGGGAGACTTTTCAGTTGAGCTGTTATTATCTAAATCTAATAAAAAATGGCTACTATTATACATTGATGTTATATTAAATAATACAAACATATTTTGGTTTCAGGTTTTCTATAACCACTAGAGAAGTGTATATGATACAGGATATTTAGACTGTGTCCAGGATATATCTGTGATCAAAACTTTTATATTAGCATAAATTCTTTCAGAAATGTGTAGAAATAGTTACAATTTGGGAAATAGCGGCTATTCAGTGTTTGAAAACTTTGAAAAAGTGAAAATAGTACAGCAAATTATAATACACACTTGCACCATTACACAGCTTTACATGATGAATTATGATGATGATAATAAATGTAAATAATATCCAATTAAATATGTTTCATAAGTTAAATTTGACTATGTTATTCGATGTGTTTATATTTAATAAATAAATAATAAATTAATAGAACTATCGATTGGTTTATACCAATGGTCTGTAGTACATTTCACTTACGTAAAATATTATTTCTTTACAGATTATTAAAAATTATTAACTATAATAGAGTGTTGTGGTTTGGTAATTTCCAGTTAGAATAATTAAGTATTTTTATTAATAATGTTTATAAAGTTTTAAATAATGTATTATAGTATGCAATAATATATAATTTATATAGAAATATCGTCAGTTTAAATGGTGTAGCTGCAGTGTATGTTTTAGAACGTAAATCGAGTGTTAGCACTCATATTGTTCTCTAACTCTCATTGAATAATATTCTCAGGTGTACATTATTTAATAATAATAGATTAATAGATTTTATTTTATACTAGACATTCGTGGCATATGTTGCATATCATGTAAAGTAAATATGTTTTTGTTTTCTTAATATCTTAGGTTGTATTCTGAAAGAGTGTTATAAATACATTACTTCATACTTAATTTCCCTATTAATTAATATCTATTAATCTCTTATAACTTCTCCAACAGGTATAATCACTCTTTTGTAAAATATTATTGAATTACTAAATTATTGAGATGAGATAGATATCTAGGGATTAAAGATTTTTTTTTATATTACCAATGTCTACTACTAAGGCCCTACTATAGATTCATTTGATGTATTAGTCTTTCAATTCGATTTTTCCATTCTAAACGATACCTTGCTCCTAGTCCGTAAATTTAAAAATGTGGTTGAAGTTAGCAAATTCAGTAACTATTGAACACAATTGAATAATGCGAATGTTGATATTAGATGCCTAGTTGCATTTTAATATTATTTTATTATTGCAATATTCACAATTGAATTATTCTGCAGAACACTTCTGAGAATCACAATACTGCATATTACAATTACATTCTACTTAAGATAAAACTGATAGACAGTTATACAATACTACAATTGTGGTTTACACTGTTTCTTTCTACAACTGTCTGCAATGAAAAATATATAATAATATGTATATTATCTAATTTCACTTAGTTGTACAGCCAAACACATTTTTAATTACATATCACTACACATTATTCCTGAATTAGCTAGATATTGAATTTTAGTTTGTTAACTTCCTCTCAAATATTACAAGTATATTATAATAAAAATATTTATATATATTTTTGGATAAGATATAGAATTTTTGAATCAAATAGTCCACTTATTAAGTTTTACCACCATAATATCAATAGTTTGTGCATGCATAGGGAATATAGAAACAAAGAAACAATAAAATTCTTGTTTATATAATAGATGACCTGCGATTAATATGACAGACGTTAAAGAACTTTTTAATAACTTCATTCGTTATGCAAAATTTAAACTAAAAACTGAATTTTATTTATATTGATTTTTAGGGCGTGCATTTAGGTACGCATCTAGGACAAACAAACATTAATTTTTGTATATTAAATTTTATGGACTATTATTTGACATTAATGTATGTAAGCAATAAATTAATCCTTTTCTTAATTAGTTAGATGTTTTGTCAAGAACCGCAAGTCGAAGGATAAGGATGACAGAGCGGATGAATAATAACGGTTCGGGGACCTTTTTAAGAGACACTGAGTTAACAATGTATTTTCGGTATGTTGTTATCATTAATCGTTTTTTTTTCTTGGTGATGCGATACGAGGCCTAATGGGATAATAGATCGTTACTGATAGCCAACCAGTTGTGAAAAAGGGCTCTATGGACTATTAAATCCTTGTCTCGGATTTCATTAATCTGAATGATGGGCCGATATTTTGTATCGTATTGTGAACGCTTACAATACTGATAAACGGTATCGGTATTGTAAGTGAATGAAATATGTTTCCTTTTAATAATAGAATGTGACTAAAGGCGGACAATATATTAAGTGTCTTTCTGAAATTAACTTTGTCAATAAGTTTGTGGGGAACTATCTCTCATTCATGGACGGTGTTCTCCGTAAAAATTCGACGCCAATTGAATGTTTCATCTTTATCAACAAAATTATCAATTGATTTAAATAAATCGTGTGATTAATTTAATTTAAAGACCTAGTAAGCAGTAAATGGGTATAGCAGTCTATAATAATCAAATTTGAAAAATTCAAAATGTACTATATAAAACAATATTATCGTTATATACCCTAATATATGTACAGAACATAGACAAAGTAACATGAACACTTGACATATGCACAATATGTATAGTCGATTTAAGACAGTGTGACGCAGGTTACCTGTTAAAATGCCGCAATGTTGCCGCAGCAACTCCGAGTTTTAGTATATTTTGGCTCTGACATATAACCAAATTTTTTACATAAATAAAATAATGAAACAAAAATGTTATGTATTATAATTTATTTTAACATTATAGTACATCTAATGCATATATTATAGGAGAACTTAAAACTACAATTAATTATACAACCACAATAATTTATAGGTTAGAGTTGTTTTATTATATATATACATTAAACTTTTTTACACACTGGTATAGGTAGGGTTTTAGGCGCACTTTTATGTCGTGGTATCCCCCGAAGGCCTAATTCACCTAATTAGCAAATGTATATCTGAGTAATATATTTTACTTCGAGAACATATTTATGTTTTACGTACTTGTTTCTTTCAATGCAATGTATCCTTGTAAAATCATTGTGGTATTACTATATTTCTCTTGAGATTGTCCCGTTACTACTTTTTTCTTAATAAAACTACATTTAATCACTGCATTCTCCTTAATATATTTGCGATATCCGCAAAACAGTATTGTTTCTCTTCTCATACATGTTCACCAAATGTTCATGTATATTCTGAACAATAACACACATGTTTATAAACCTTTCACATCCTATTATACAATTTCCTAAAACTAAAGTATATTAATTGTATACTGACCTTTAGTCCTTTTTCCTCTTTCATCACCCTGTCTTGGTAATCGTCAGCATTGAATCATAAACCAACATTCAGAAGGTTTTATTCAATCACTCTCACTTTCAAAAACACTAATCAAATAAATAGCTCAGCTGTTTATTTCCAATCGATCAAAAACTTGCTCAAGATTCTACCATTTGTCAATTTCTTCTTCAGTGTGTCTGATCGAGCTCACACAAACCGAAGATGCTATTTTCATGCCTCTTTCCATAAATCTAGACAGTTCTGATTTGAATATCCTCCTCGACCTGAATATCTATTGTAACAATTCTTTGCAATACCCCGTATCAACTCAATTGGATTAAAAATGTAGTGATAGGGAGGAAGACATATTACTCTGTGGCCATAACATTCGGTAATCTAATCTACTTTATATCTTTTCTCAGGCTTATTTCTAAAAAACTAAATTATATAAAATGCAACTAAATATTTCATTTATATTTACCAAGTAACAGCATGAAGAACTATATGTCTGCAATGAATAAATGTTATGACTAACAAAACCTAATCGACAGTTATTCCAACATTTACCTTTTCCCATTATCTTTCGTTATCTTTAAAATAGTTACATCATCTTGCCATGAGCAACCCAATGTACCATTCTGATATATTCATATCTCATATAAATATATAAATTGATATATTTCTTCCTTGATTTTGTTATGTGTTTAAAAATTGTATTCATTTAAAAGCAATCTCTGGAAGGTCCATTAAACCCCTTCATCGGTTATCTTTACACCACTTAAATCCTTTATTATCCAACAATGTATGAAGGGATGTTCTACATCTCTCAAATAGCTGTATATCTTTTGGATTTTTATAGATAATTTCCATACTAACAATTTTCTCTGAAATAATTGTATTAAATTATGTTTCGATTGAAAAAAACTACTTACTGTCTTACACATTTTGTATATTTGATCTCTCAAACACCAAGCTGAGCTTGATTTCTTTTTGTCGAATTTAAGGTTATATTCATTTTTATTTTTTGAGATATGTTATTGACTGTGTCCGTACTAATACACAGTGCAGCTGCAAGGCGCAAAAAAATAGTTTCAATAGAAACCGCGGCGATTTCAAATGTATTAAAACAAAGAGTTAAAACAACGTTTGCCGGTTTATAACCTGTAATTATAATATTTTGAAGAATTTTCAGACGTTTGGCAAACGGACAACTTTTGCGGGCTCATTCCGTTACATGTTCGAACTTCTCTAACAGCATTCTATCTCTTTTTAACAGAATAAAATGACAAGGATATTATTGTCTGACTGTAAAACGAATTTACAACTTTAGATAGACACATACTGACACTCGTGTCACTGCTATTTTGAATTGACTATATAAATATTGTGACTTAATTTAATCAACGTTTTAGTCAACACATTTTTGGTTACTTATTTATATGTTTGTATGCTTGTTTGGACTTCATTAGGATAACGATATTATTAATTAATTATATTATTACTAGATTATTATACAATTAAATTAATTATTATTAAATTAATATTAGTTAATAAAATCTGAATGGAGGTAAGTTTGTATCGGTAGACTAGACCATATTGAATGCCTGCTGTTTATTACCAAAAAACTCGGCCGTTACCCAAGTAACAGTGACGTATAATAAAACGTCGAAAGTTCTTAAATAATACTAGCACATCAGAACTACTGCATTTAAAAAATACAAATATAGGGATGTACGTGGTTAGTGTACCGTCAAGGCAACCTCCCGAACTACGATAATTTTAACAGGGCCTCATGGACTAATGGTGTTTTTCAAAGAATGAATGTTTCTTAATTATAATAGTTAATGGCTGGCGACCTTCAATATCTTCATTTCCTCTTTAATTGGCGTACACCCTGAAATACGGTATGTTTGCTCGAACTCCACTAAACAATATCAGAAAAATCTTGAAGCTACTGTAGAATCATTGCTAAACCAAAGCCAAACTCTCTTATTTTCATGGCTTGATTCTGATTAACTGAATGAATTTAAAAAACATCAACGTCAGTTTTGAAATGTGTACATATTTAACCAAACTCTTAATTCTAAATATTCCATTTGCCATGCCGTTTTTCGAACATCCAAGACTATATCAGTAGCTGTATGATTAGTTCGGACACGTAAACGAATGAGCCTGTCAAAGTCGTCCACTTGTTAGACGTATGAAAAATATTTTTGAGAGCAATATCATACGAGGTTATCACTCTAACCTATAAACTATTGTGGTTGTATAATTAATTGTAGTTTATAGATGTACTATAATGTTATATTTGATAACATGTTTATTCAATTGTTTTATTTACATTATAATTTTGTTGTATATCAAAGCCTAACTGAACTAAAACTCAGAGTTGATGCAACATTGCGACGTTTTGACGTCACAAATTTAGATGACGTATGTACAAAATACATTTGAATACACTATAATATAATTTGAATATAACGATAACGAACTAAGAAAATGTGACATTGACGTATGTCGGTTACCATTTATATATTGAACCGAGCAATTTATATATCTATATATGGGCAACAGTAAATGCTGTTAGCGTCAATCTGACGGTTCCAGTTAGAAGTTTGACCTTTATAACTATAACCTCATTAGGAATATTATGTCATTTGAGCACAAATTGTGTTGCTTGCAGTGACTTGAACATTTTATATCTAAAAGTATGGAGTTACCTCCTGAATTTTTTTTGTGCAATGCTTCTTCACATCTTTCAACTTACATCGACTTTTGGCAATGGAGCCCCATCCCTGACCAGTACGAAGCGTATAATCGAATTGAATGAATTTAAAGATAGCCATAATACGCTCAGGGACGAAAGTGATGAAGGTCGACCAAAATCAATTATTGTGCCAGAAAACATTGGTGCCATGTGCGAAATAGGACGCGAACAAACTTACCGGCTCACACACATTAATAAAGTCACAGACCTGTTGGATTTCTACATTTCAAAAGGCATTTCATTAAATTAAATTAGTACAGAAGTCTTCTGCGATCTCACATCTGATCACACTCCAGCATCTTACCAATAAATATACTGAATGGGATAAATTCAGATTAATACTGCAGGAACAAATCAGTTTAAAAGTAAGACTTAAAAGTATAGGTGATTTTGAGCAGCAAACCAAAAATATAAATGAACAAATTCGGTCAGCTGCCAAAGATGCTACCCCAACAGCAAGAGAGAAATCAGAATATAAAGTAATTTACCTACTCGAATTTAGAGAAATGATAAACCAAATGCTAAAAGCTAGAAGAGTATGGTATGGAACCAGAAATGCTGCAGACAATAATAATAGAATTAGTAATTAGACGAATCAAAAGATCAAAGAATATAAACAGAATTGCTTTCAAAAATATGTAAGTAAATTAAGCTCAGAAGCAGACTATTTGCTATGTAAAGCAACTCGAAGATTTAAAAATGATCGAAATGAATGGGTTTGACGCAGCGATGAAAAAGCTGAATTATTCGCACAATACTTAGCTACATATTTCATCCTAATGATATCGAATCTAACATGGATAAATCTCCTGTTTATCAACCCGATGTAGATCTAAATCTAATTTCTCCATTGGAAGTTGCCACTGAAACTGATAACCTCAATCTTAAAAAGGCACCTGGTATAGATGACATTTCATCTGGATTATTGAAAGAACTGCCACGAAAAGCAATCATCATATTGACATATATATTTAATGCCTGTTTAAGACTGGTATTCCGGAATGATTTAAGGTGCACAAATAATTAAGAACCAGTCAAATCTTACAGGCCTATTTCGCTGCTACCTGCAATATTTGCTATTGAGAAACTAATATTTAAACGTGTTCGAAATTTTGTAATAATACCACAATCCATTTTGGTTTTCCAAATCACCATTCAACAATCGATTAAGTGCATAGAGTAATTGCTGCTATTGAAAAAACGTTTGAAGAAAAGAAATACTGCCCTGCAATATTCCTGGATGTCTCACAAGCTTTTGATCGGGTTTGGCATTTGGGATCATCCTGTAAGATGAGCAAATTGTTACCGCGTAACTATTGTCAATTGCTGAAGTCATATCTTTTCGGAAGAAAATTTAGAGTATCGCACGAAATGGCATTCTCAACATTTAAAACTCTTTCGGCTGGAGTTGCACAAGGTAGTGTCTTAGGACTTCTCCTATATCTGCTCTACACTGCTGACATTCCAACAACAAAGGAAACACTACTTGGAATCTTTGCTGACGACACAATTATTATGGCAAACGACATATCTCTGCCTAGCGCACTAGAAAAAGTACATGTGGCAGTCAACAAAATCTACAAATGGACAAAAGATTGGAAAATAATAATAGCTCCAAATCTGTCCACGTTAATTTTACATTGTGACGAAATAACAAAAACTAATTTATATCAGTCAATGGATGCCCAATTTCTCAAACAGAATCAGGTAAATACTATATATAGAATCCATCTTGACGGTAGATTAAATTGAAAACATCATATTGGACTAAAAGCAAAACATATTAGAACCGAAATAAAACAACTATTTATAACAACTAAATTTATAAGACAATCATAAAGCCAATTTGTACGGTGCAAATATGGGATTGCACTAAACATTCAAATCAACTAGGCATCCAACGCTATCAAAACAAGGTTCTTCGATTGTTTGCCAATGCCTGTCGCTACGTAACCAACGAAGAAGTGCACGATGATCTGGAAATTAAATGGGTTTGCGAACTTATCCAAGATTTAAAGAAGATTACTAAATCATACTAACGTAGAAGCAATACAACTGCTGGGCAGTACGCAGGATGTCAGAAGATTGAAGCGAACCAAACCATACGAATTTATATAAAGTGTATATTTATATATTAGTGTAAACTATAGCTATAAGTTATAATAATTTTATAATTGAGGAATACATATTGATGTCTTTTCTTACACTCGTCTTGCTTGTGAATTAATCCAAGTATAAATGAATAGTAGTAATAAATTAATTTATAATTAAGATTGTACCAAGCGTATCTAATAAAGATGCTATAAAGAAATATGCGAAATGATCATTGCAAAATCATCGTGTGACTTATTGTGAGATTGTGAAATTTGGGAATTAGTATTACGAACATCAATAAAATATTGCAACTACATTTAGCGGTAAATAAATTGTTCGCGTTATGTGTTATATAATTGGACAAAAACTCAAAAATATTCTCGTGTCAATTTGTACAAATATACCCATTTATAGATATATAATTGCGACGCATTAAAAGTTGTCACAAAACATCCACAAAGGTAACGAAACTTAGATATATACGGATGAGCATTAAATTAAACTACAGTTCACTGATCTACAATACTAGATGTAACATCTGATGATTTAGGCGATCAAAAGATCGCCTGCTCCTTTGGAATAACTGGACATGTCGCTACCATGCCGTTAGAGCAGTGTAGAATAGTAAATTTTAAAATTGTAAATAATAATATAAGACTAAGATATGAAAAGGTAATCGGCAAGGAAGGATCATTTCAATGCAATCTCTCACTCATCGGCCGAAACAACCATATATTTGACGTGGATCATCTTCCATACACCACTGATTTGACACTAAATGACCCCGTATGTCGACAATAAATTGCTTGGCCAACTTCTTTCGGCGCCTGAAGCAGTCGTCGAAGCATTCACAAACTATTTTTTGGAGGCACCTCAATCAGACTAGAAAAAGTGTTACGAATTTTGGTTCTAGTCTCTCCAGAGGTATATTGACCATCATGAAGAATATTTTGAGAAACAATAAAACCATTTTCGCTAAAAAATTTAATAGTATTTCCCTTATTAAGCTTAAAGTATAAATAACAAACGTCCTATTAATAATATTTTATGGAATATTGGAGTCAAATTTGTGAACAATCTAAAAAGTCGTAATCAATAATTTAATGATATTCCACTCACTCATGTTACTATGTTGATGTTTCGACAATTAAAAATTTAATCTAACGGTATCGAAGTTTTATAGCTGTAACTCAACTCAAAACCAGTCGACATCAGCAGAGATAAGAATATATCGCCGAACTTTCGGCTTATATACAGAGCGGTTTGATATACTTCCTCCTATTATAAGTTTCTCGATTACTGTCACCGACAAACATAATCCTCTTATATTCGCAGGTGCTGAGTCAATTTAAAGATTAGATCGTAATTGAAGGGTCTACTATGTTCTTGTTCTTAAATTCATTTGCACGGTAAGTTCTATATATAACTGTTCTAACGAAACGTTGAACGTTCCTGAATAGATGGGAATCGCTCAATTTTCGTTGACGCTCTTCTAACGTAGTTCCGATGCTTATTTCATGGGAGTAAATATTTGTGTATACTATTTAACTAACAATAGAAAGACAGCAGTGAACTATTAATCATAATAAGACTTTTTATTGGGTGTATTATTATGAAAATTTGGTTTTATGACTCCATGAATAGTGCGTTAAAAAGTCATGTAAATCAATACATAGTGATCGAACGTTATTTACTATAGATTACCGTATGTTACAGCACGTCTTTAGTCTAATCGTAGTCAATGAATAAAGACGCAGAAAATGCCTTGTATATCGTTTCAGATCAACGTCTTAAGATAGCAAATGTTTCACTGTTATCATATATAATCAAATGTTATAGTTAGCAAATTCATATAGAAGCAAAAAAAAGGTTTTTCATTGTATTATTTCATTTTTCGGTTCTAACCTTCGTGGGGTAAAGACATATTTTCAATACGCTCCAAGCTCTAGAAAGATACCTTTCTTTAAAAAAAACTGAGTATTTTATTACGGTTATTTAATTTGAGTGTTATTGATTGAATGTTAATAGATGCGGCTATCAGTCTCTCAGCGGACCTAAAGTGTAGTGTATACGTGACCAAACGAAAAGATCTCATTTTTATTAGTGTTTTAAAATTATTTTCCCTTATTTTTCAACAGACCTTTTGAAATTCATTTATAGTATTTTTGATCAAAAACTAGTGCAAAAAATAATACGTAAGCGAAAAATGAAGTGCGTGAAATAAACAATGTATCTTTTTTATTTTTTTTACCCTCTGGAAGTAATTAAAATAAAATATTGAACATCTAAAAATGGAAAACCACAGCGATTCAACCAAATCACCTGCACACTTTGATATAAGATTAGAATAATCAGCAATAACGCAAACTCCACCATCAGAATGGACTACAGTCATTAAAAAGAAGATTGAGAAGCCCAGAAGAAGCAATTGCGAGTAAACAAACAGTGACTATTGGTTACAGAAACCAATAGAGACAAAAAACCGTCACTAGGAACTACACAATTAAAACAGTAAACTATGAACCAAAAAAATTCAATTGTTCGAAGCGGAGCACTTCAAAATTCTAGTAAAAGAACTAGACGAAAGAAACACCCAGTACCATACATTCAGGCCAAAATCCCAGAGAACATTTAAATTTGTGCTAAAAGGATTACATCACGGGACGGGCTTTAACACCATCAAGGTAGCCCTAGCTGTACAAAACCACCAGGTCGTAAATGTTCACAATATACGACATCACACGACAACAGAACCTCTGCTATGTTCTATGTTGATTTAAAACCTAATGGAAATAATAAGACCACATACAAAAAGAATTGCACGATTATAAAGAGAATCACGGGCACACGAAAACTTACTGTAGCAAATCACTTATATACGTAAAATGTGCAGAAGAACACAAAACAGGAGATTGTAATCGTAAAGTTCGCGATGATAAAGTGAAATGTGCTAACGGTAACGTAAATCATCCAGCGAACAAGTGCTGCGCAGTTCACAAACAAGTGCAGCAGAAACTATATACTGCCTTAAGAGAAAAAGCTGTCAACCGCAACAAAAACAGTCCACACCTACCAGTCTACCCACCAGACCAAGTCAACCAGACATAACTTATGTGCAAATAGTTGAAAATAGTTCAACACAAAAACGAAAAACCACATCGCAACCTACTGAAACTAGCAGCAACATCTCTAGATTAGAAAACATGATGGCCAAACTAATGGATCAAATGAGTACGATACTTGGTCTACTCATAACCGTCGTCAGCAAACTTGCCTAATGCCTGAAACCATAAGCTACAAAATCGTCGTCTAGAATGCCAGTGGGCTCCAACAACACGCCAGGGAACTAAAAATATTCGTAACTGAACAAAATATTGATATTATGATGGTTTCCGAAACACATTTTACGGACAAACATTATTTGGAAATTTCCAAATATAAACTTTATCACACAAATCACCCTGATGATAAAGCACATGAAGGTACAGCCATAATCATTCGAGATGATATAAGGCATTTCGAAAAAAAAATTCCGCAAAGACTACCTGCAAGCAACCAGTATAACCATAGAGAAGTCCATGGACCATTAACAATGTCTGCAAATGTCTTTTTATATTACTACAATAAATAACGGTCACATAATGTAAACACCACTGTTTCATTTCGTTTTACCTTCATTCACCGAGCCATCTCAATTTACCCAAAAAAGTTTTAGGAAACATGCTCAAAACTCCTTAATGCACGAACAACGGGTGCATGCATGTAAATCTCAATATGAGAATAATGAAGCAAGAAATATGTCAGCGTAGCATAAAATATCAGAGGAGACTTCTGCAACATACAAATAAGTAGATATTGGCGCTGAATGGAGTAAGAGGGTAACAGTACCCGATGCTCAGGAGATGCAACATCCCCAGTCTCAGCCACAGATTCACATAAAAGATGAGAAGTGCGCCCACAGATTATTGTTTTGAGACAGCTTTCTATTGCGCAGAATAGAGAAGGCATAAAATTGCGTTACAAATACTGAAAACATCTTAACAAAACAATAATAAACAAAAGAATAAGTATTAATTTAAGAGACCATAGAGGTATCTTCAGAAGAAAACCGTAGAGGGAAAGAGTACATGAAAATAAGTAAATATGACAGTTTACAGATCGGCAAACATCATTTTCTAAAACCAAAAATGTACCTGTAGCAGCTTAAAAACGCAACATTGGAAGAGCTGCTGCACGAAGATTATTGAAAATTTTTTGAATGAACTTTCTCACTTATTAAAGTTATTTTCCATCGATTAAAATACTAGTAAATGGTTCAATAATAATATATTGGCTACTATATGAATTAAAATCTAGAAACCTACTGTTTCGTTGCATGCTCCAACGGCAAAAAAGAAAGTCGGTTTTGCGTCACACAGTTACTGGAGACAGAAGGGCGCGATAATGAGTGCTACGACTCGCTAAAGCTGGGCAACACGTTTACAAGAGATGCTAAAAGTTGCTATATCAAAAATTTACATGACAAGCAAAAAGCTTTTCGTATTCTCACCGTGTTCTCTATTGTTGCTTTGGATTATCATCTATTCTGTTTAATGGTATGTGTGAGCGGTGATTTCGTTCTTTTGAATATATCAGAAATTGGTACTTTCAGAAATTGGTACTCCGATTACCTTCAAAGAAGGTATATTTAATTAATGCATATTAATGCAATTAGTTACAATAAATATTTTATGAAATGACAAAAAGTTTACTATTGGCTTCTAATAAATTTGTACCAATTTTAAGATTATATTATGTAACATTGTTAATTTTTAAAGTATAGTTAATCGCTAATTCATGTTTTTCCAGTTTTTTGATAGAACTTGAATTTTACAATAAAAAATCGACACCTTTTTTGAGTTATCCAAAAGAAGCCACACAAGACACTTTCAGCTCCTCTACAGATACTGCCACATTTATCAGGTCTTATCACTTCCATCAGGCTTCTATAATTTTATGATATGCGACATCTATAATATTAATACTAAAAGGTGTGAATAAATGATAATTTGCTGCCCTAAAATTCTAATCTTCATAGGTGGAGTCTCAACATTACACACACATACGGCAATGAATTCGTTCACCATCCATCCAACAAACGTGTCGAAATTGTCTCAATCTGCACCTTTGACTTACTCCTCAAATAATTGGTATATGTATAATACGTATAGTAATGTATAATAAGAACAATGTAGAAATAATTATGATGGTTTGGCAGCCATCCAATCGCTAATCAATTTTTACATTTCGTCAACTTTCGAAACCGTACCCGTATGTCAGCCAAGCTACGTTATGCGAATGACCGCATGTGCGTAACATATATTCGATCCGAACAAACGGTAGTGAGACGCTATATCTGGTGAATATATTGGTTAGTTTATATGTTGCAATAAAACGCCATTCAATTTGATCCACAAAACACAGAGGAATTAGAAGTGTATCTCTTATATATAACCTATGAACAAGTTTAGCATTAATTTGCCACCAGAGAGCGTGACTGACAATTTTAATAGCGGGAAACTTAAAATATTTTCTAATAAAAATACAATATAAGCTTAAAAATATATTTTATTTAAATATATGTAAAATTTACATTACAATTATAACAAAGGAAGATTATTAGAATTTTCTGTATTTAATGACAATATATTGTACTAACAATATATTAAAACGTAATATAATAGATTTAACACAAAACGTATACTTTTAAATGTACAAACTTTAATAAACTATAGAATATGGAACATTTTATATTATCTTAAATATAACTCTGCCAAATATAGATTACAGTACAATATATATGTTGAAGACTATTGATTTTGAAATGTTTTTTTTTAAATATTTGTTTTGCCTTTTGCTATTCTGTACACTTTTCTCACCCACCAAAACAAACAACACCTAACTATTATCTTTCAAATTATGTCTCGTTCAGAATGCTCAAAACAGGCATTTGGTGATATAAGATACTGGACAGACTGCTTGTTAAATTTTGTGCATAATCTGGGAATTCAATAGAACAGTCAAGATATCATTTACCAACAAAGTAAAAAAGTCTCTGACTTTGTCGAATTACATCTATCATACTACCGGGCTTTAATAACTTCACTGTTCAACTCACATTTCCTAATATATTTGGATCAATGTTTTCTTTCTTCTATGTCATAGCTAAGATGGAGGCTTGTTATATTTTACAAATCAGTTACATATAATTAACATTACAAAAGACGTACAATGTAAATAATAACTGTAAACCATATCTCTGTTAAGCAATGCTCTTCTACATTTCGGTTTATAGTTATCCTGCATAAAATGTACATTACAAACCCTTTTGCTCTAATTTAAGACCGCACAAGAGATTCCCACAAGTTTTTCATTATTTATTGACATAGAGCAGGATTCCTAAGAAAGCTGGGTATTCTATTTGAAATGGTACTACATCCTGGGACGCAACACTTGATATGTCTTAAGATTTAAGCAAATCATTTTAACTAAAAAAGAACTATAAAAACACAGTTAACAAAATAAGATTTTACACGTAAGTTCATAAGTTTTTTAAGTTTGCTTTGTCAGCAATGAAAGAGACGCTTTCAACAAAAGCTTTGTCAAAAAAAATTAAACCGAAATTCTTTGTATGTAAATCAAATTGTTTCTATAGGAAACGTAGAATTACCAAAGAAGTCCAATATCCAGTAAATTTTTGATTATTTCCACCAAATATAAACATACGTACAATACGCCTTCTTATTTTTTAGAATAGGCTTCTGAAAGCAGAAAGTGTTAAATTTCAGCTTTGCTACCAAATTTATACCTGGCGGCAAATTAAATAACTAAAACACTGTATCGCATGCGCACATTTAAAACCCTTCTATATTCTCAATATTTTGTGATATGATCACTTGACGACATCATACATCTTATAAGTTTAATTCAGTTTTAGCGACTCGTAATTCACTACACTTTGTTAATTCTACCATATTCCAAACTTTGTGGCTAGAATAATTCACTTTAGCGTCAATGAGGATGACTTACCGGGACTAACGCATGTCTTTTTGTCAGATTTTCTCGTCAGTCGTAATATAGTACAAACAACTTACGGTTGCGTTACTGCAACGGTTTTAAATGGAATTCCTGTCGTAACCATGTTTTCTCCATTTGCATATTTTCTGTTGCATCTGCACATAAAAATTGATACATCAACTACTAAGGCTTTTAAAAATTATCTGGGAGTCCGAGATTTTTGACAAAAATATTGTACTTATCATGGAACTTTTTGTTTTCCCCGGTTGCTTTTTGTCAAAAAAAATTAATTTTGAAATCATTCAAACTGTTGCTCTTAATCATAGTAAGTTTCTAAGAGCGTTTCATGCGCTTCAACAGCAGATTTTTTTCAAACCAAACAGTAAAAGTAATAAATACCGAAAATGCAATTCTGAGCATTATGTATGAGTGTCTATTGTATTGAATTAATCAATATTTTTAATAGAAAAAGTGTTATTTTATCTAGATTTATATCAAGCCATCCAATTTAACAGTTAGGTTAGATTTTTCAACCGTTGTTTATGCTGATACTTCTCATTTTCATTAATAAATATCGCTGTTCAAAGAACATGCAAGCACCAAACGTATTATAAGTTAACAACACCTAATAAAACACACTCGTGTTTGTTTTTAAACAAGTTGAAAACCCGAAATTCCTTTTATACGTTTTATACACGTATCCTTTTTATATAAAAGTACTTTGAAAGTATCGAGGTCAGACTAATTCCATCATTGTGTGAAATGAGTTGCCGTACCTTCAGAGAGGTAGCCCTCGTGTTTCAATAAATACCGCGAAGGTAACGGGTAAATCCCCAAACTTTCAGCACGTACATCAAACGGCTTGACGTATTTCCTCTTAAGGGGAGTTTCCCGATAACTTTCACCCTTAACAACCTTCCGTCCGCTCAAAAAGGCCCGCAGACAATTTAAAGTTTTAACACTTAAATTTATACTCTAATTCACATAATTGTGTAATTGCTGTACAGAACATTTAACCTTTTTTTTCTCTGTATTTTCTAGTGGTAACACATGGGAAGTTTGAAGTAAAAGTTAAGATATCTAATTGTATTTCAGTAATATTATCATAGAGTAATAATATATTTGATAAAAATCATACTATTAAAATTATAGCTTACGAAAAACAAAAATGTCTTGAAGATATCATCGAATTTATCAATTTTGTTTAACATATTGTATTCATATTGTAACATATATATTCACTGTTAATTCACTGACAGTAACCAGTTGCTCTGCAAGTGTTCCTGATTTAACTTATTTAATATGATCAGTGTGATGTGAACAGCAACTAAATATGCATTAAATATTCAAAAGACCTAAAATATTATTATATTTACATTATATTATAGTAAGTATTATATAGTAAGCTTATATATTATGTTATATATGCTTGCATCCCAACATTTTCCTCTTTCATTTTACCACTAAATGTTCGCTTCCCTTCTTATTCTATTGAAATATAATTTTGCTACCTAATGAAATAATAATATAATGGTAAGCTTAATCTAACACTATAAAGATAACATTATATTTACCATATGTTATAATAATTTATAAATAAATATTTTACAGTTATATCTATTTTTTAATAAACCAAAAAATATGGCTAATATATACGGATAACATTATAAATATAAATAATATCGCCCGACTGCTTTAGTAATAATAGAAAAATCAAAGAAATTGATACATTAGCATTGAGGATAAGTTACTTCACAAGTATCTCCGGATTTGGCACAAGAATAAACTAAATTGCCTTCCTTTAATGGCGGTAAATAATAAAGAGAGTATAGGTAAATAAATTATCGTTTTGTAAAAATAATGATGTATTAACTGAGATTTCTTTGAGCTTAAAAGTACGATAATCCATTCATTTTAGGCTAGTAAATGTGTGATATGTTAATAGAAAGCTCGCGGTAGTTAATTCTTTAGGCGCGTTTAGGGATCAAGATATAGCTATCATAGTTAAGCATATTAGGAGATTTTTAGGAAAATTTTAATGCTTTCATATATAATGGTGGCTTTTTCGTTTGGTTTTAATTATATTAGCTATGTTTGATATTATCACGATAAATAAAATGTAATTAAATAAAGCTGTATGTACGCATGCGATTATTCTCTGTTTTAAAGTTAAAATGAGCTCAATATGCGCATACGCCAAGTCCGGAGATAGTTGTGAAGTAACGTATCCTGTAACAGTGAACTCAGGTCATCATAATCTATGATCTCGCAGCATCGCAATATTACATTATCAACTTTGACTCATTAGTTTATTTTTCTTTTGCAAAATGACAAAATTTTAATGCAAATAAAATAATGAAACAAAATTAATTTTATATATAAATTATTTTGTCATTATAATATAAGCATTGGGAGTACGGTTATATTATCTGTGGACTTAAACGACAGCTAATTATACAGCCGCAATAGTTTCTAATGCAGAGTTGCTTTATCTGACCTTATTTCATTCCGTTGCTATCTTGCACCCATTTCCTCTACAGTTTGTTATACGACATGATCATACTACCTTTTTCCATCACCAGCACACTTTAAGAAAATCTTTACGCTATTTTGCTGCTTCCTACCGGTGTAGGAACGGATGATCTATATCATTTAAGAAGCTGCATATTGCCGAGTAATGAGAGTAATTTTCAGATTAACAGTTTTTTCTGAAATAATTGTATTATATTATGAGTATATAGAGAACATAATATCGAGAAGAACTACACATTTTCTTCATATATTTCATATATTTGAATCCAAATCGAGAGAACGTCAAGTTCACATTGTTCATACTAATATACAATGCAGCTGAAAATGTCTATAAATTGCCAATAAAGACCCCAAAAATATAGTATTTAATGCTATACATATTTATATCTCGTTCCTGTTTGAGGAAGCCGATTAGAGACATGATCTGTTTCTGACTCTATTTATAGCCTATGGGATTTTCAATTAGGTAATTACAAGTATTAAGCATCAATTTGAAATATACCAAATCAAGCAAAGCGATAACATGTTTTCCGGCTTATAACCTCTGATTTCTATCATTAATGTTTTGAAGAATTTTGCAGACATTTGACAACCGAACGACTTTTGCAGGCTGATTCGGTTTCATGTTCGAACTTATCACAAAGCATTGTATCACTTTTTACCTGGAATTAAATGGGAAGGAAAATATTGTCTGGAATTAAAACGAATTTACAAACTGCAATAGACAATACAATATACATCTTTATAACTTAGATTCTGCTACTTTGGATAGACTATATAACGTTTTTTTAATGTTTTTATATAAACCCATATTGGGCGCTTTTAGGACATAAGAATCTAATCATGTATATTCAATAAACAACTGTATACTTACCTAGTCAATAGTTTTGAATATTCGCATTGTTTTTCCTGAGTTTCTAATAGATATTTTATCACAACATATATTATTTAAAACAACATAATTTAAATGTCATTTGTATGAGAATTTAAAAAAATTGCAGATATTTGTCTCCGGAACAGAAATACCAGACCTTACTTTTGTAATTTTTAAAAAGAAACCGTATATAGATTTCCTTGCGATTAAAACAAACAGTGAAAACACAAAAAAAACATAATAAATTTATTATTTATTTTATTCAATATCACTCTATCATGAAAGTGCCGGCAAAATGGAGAATGTTTTCATAGATATTATAAAAACAGAAACAATACATTATTTTCTTATGAAGTATAACAATACCCGACAAATATAAAAACAAATATTGAATAAAAAAAACTTAGCATGCTTTATTTTTATAAATTGTTCACTGACATTTAGTATTCAATTTTAAACATTTTACAGTTTACTTTTTGACTACTGAATCGAAAGTAACATCAAATAACAATCACAAAATCGTTTTGGATGAGTTTATATAATTCTCTGTAATTTGTAATCGTGTTCCACGTATTAATCGTATTATATCTCCCTCAACAAAAAAAAAAACAATTAATAACAAGGGGCGGTCGAAAACAGAGAACGCTAATTCAATGTCGCCCCGGGTGTATTATCCCAAATCGAAACGAACATCATCGTTCATCTGACCTATCGTATCAGTGCGCATATTCAGCCATGTTTGACGTGACGTACATTTCTTTATCAAAATAAAATTTCCTGTTGTTAATATTTTTTGACATATTTGTATATAATCAAGTATAAAAGCAAACTCAATATTAAGATGTACTTATTTCGAAGATTAATGTTTTTTAATATAAAATATTATATCTGACACTATATAATGTAAGCACCAATAATAGAAACATCACGTTTATTATTAATAAACATTAAAATAAGTATTATACATCAATATTATTGTTAATTATTAATATAAACACAGGATTCGTATATTCGCCTAAGGCAAACTAAAACTAAAATTGCAGATTATTTCAACAAAAAAATAATTACTGCAGTTGAAATATGTTTATGAGACCAAGCACGATATATTTATTTACATTGTTTAGGTCACATCCAGTCAATATAGTTAAAACCAAACTAAAAAGCCTCCAGAACTATTTATTATATATGAAAGCAGTGAAATTGTCCTGAAAATATCCAAATATGATCGACTATGATCCCTACTGCAATTTTAGTTATTATTCTTGATCGACAAACACAATTAATAATTTGACTACCTCCAGCTTACGGTTAAAATATTCTACATCTACTAGCTTAAAATGAATGGGTGATCGTATTTTTCAGCTGGAAGAAGTCTCCAGTCCATCAGAAGTCCCCATCATTATTTTTACAAAACAATAATTTATTTACCTATACTATTATCTAAAAATGAGTTTTCTTTTCCTTGTTTGCCATTATATCATTAGGGCGTCGTTGATAGTTTTATATTTTGCTTATTTGATCCAGGTTTACTTTTATTAGCAAATTTAATTTTATCATATTCCACACTATTCTTGTATCCTAGCAAAATCCGGACTAATTTATTCTTCTAATTTATTCTGAGCTACTTCTCACCTATAAAATTAAAATTAAATCATTACTAAAATATATGATGATTAAAACAAATGTCTCATTATTACAATTTTGCTACAATTTTTGCTACTATTCTTGAAGGATAAATAAATCAATGAATTGAATACTTCCAACTTAACAAGAATCATTTTCTTCTCTGTTCTTGTTATTGATTGATTGATTTGAAGTCTGCTGCTATTCCGTGTAAAAGTTTTGGCATATTCTGATACCTATTTGCTGTCGTTGAAACTGATATAAGTTTGACACCTAACAATTCCACTAATAACAAAAACAATTAAATAACGAAACAAATATATAAATAAAATATACTTTTAAAAATGTAATCTTACATTGTACAGTTACCCTTGTTATTCCATATTTTAAAATCAATGTATGTTAAACCACCAAGAATAACACAACAATTTAGTTTTAATTCCTACAAATTTATTAATGTAGCACAAAATTTAAATATTATACATTGTTGTTATTGTTTTCACTCGATCGACTGTATGGATCTACTCCAAAAGAACCTACCTCTATTAGAAACGGAAGACAATAGAGTTTATTATTTTCTTTAGTCTATTCTATGCAATATAGTGCGCACGCGCCAAGTCCGAAATTATTTGTGAAGTAATGTATGCCTTGAGCTAATAACAATCAATTACAAACAACGCATGCCAAAATTTCAAGGCAATATTTGATTTAAAAGTTATAGTGGCTTCATTGAAACAAATTTTATTATTTCTATTCACTCATTTGCAGTATGATATTGCAAGGGGCAGGAATACCTCCAATACAAGTTAGTAAACAAATTACCTAGAGCAATCAGCTTGATTTTCAGTCATAGACATACACGTCATATACAGTCATACACATATACGTCATAGTCACTTCAGAATAACACAAGCCTACGAACATTCAAATTTGAAATCCATCTATGCGGATGTACTACAAATTAGTTTCCTTGAACAAATAAATGATAACATCACAAAGATCTAAGGGTAAACAAGTGGAAAAATTTAAAAGGAAAGAGAAATTTAAATTTAAAAATTTAAATTAAACACCAAGTAAGTTTGCATTAAGATGAAAACCTGGAGAAACTACAACCTCTTGACAAGAGACCCGGAGGTTGAAGGGACAAAGACCCTTTGAACTAGTACAGTTAAACTATGTGTATTTTAAACTTATGTGGAATGTACCAGTGGGAATCAAGCGTTAAGTTTGAGTCTGAAATCTTAGACCCGGGTTTTAAGAACAATTTTTAGAAAAAATTACTAGATAGTTCTCCATATACATGTACTTTCTGAATAAAAAACGAAGGAGGCTTAATTTTAGATCTGAAAGTTTAATTTTATATTCCACGTTTACTTTTTAAAGTTTAAATTCATACTTTAAAACTGAAGCAGCTGAATTGAAGCTGCGTTTATTGAGAAAAACTAGCCGGTGCTTGAGGATCCTTTCAGATTGTATCTTCAGAGTGGAAGATCTGATACGAAAACTCTCCTAAATTAGATTAGTACATTAAAGCAATCAACCAATAAAGACCCTAGTTTTCCATGGCCCGTTGAATAACTGCAAAACCAAGGGGATATTATGCCAGATAGGGTTGGTTTTATAGCTCTGGTCATTGATGAGATTATTATGTTTAATAATGCTATTAAAATCCTCTCAATGTCTTTCTCTTAAAATAACCTTGTTAAGTTGCCGCAACTTTATTGAAACTAAACCAGTTTATTTAAGTTCATCACTCACAGGGAACCTTATACACACATAGTCCTTTATCAAATTGTTTTAAGCTTTTGAGTTCCTGATCCCTCGTGTCTTCTTTAGGACCCTTCCTATTGGATATGTTATTCCCTGAAGAAGCTATGAACCTACGGAAACTTTTACGATCTTTATTGTTCTTTTTTATTTTCATTTTCATTTATAGGCTTCAAGCTTCATCCATCATTTTGAAGGACATGGAGGGGGTTTTGAGGATCGTATTAGAATCATTCTCGAGGGAATTTGGTTCTGGTATGTGGGAAACAGTTAAACAGTTGCATAAATTAGGGAATACAGGACTAACAATTTTTGGAAGAGGTCATGATGTGTCATGTGATAGGTGTGTGCTAAGGTATCTGTCAGTATGCGTGAATTTCCTGTAAATTTGAGATCTTAACAGGTCCATTGAAAAGTCCCCGGTCTACCATAGCAAAACACATTTTTTGCCAATATTATAGCGACCCTCCAACTTCTCGATGCCATTTTTGTAGTACGATTTGTCCTTTGCTTCAAAATAGACCTCAGTTTCGGCAATCACCTCTTCATTCGACGAAAATTTCTTCCCAGCGAGCATCCTTTTGAGATTTGAAAACAGGAAATAATCGCTGGGTGGCAGATCTGGAGAATACGGTGAACGAGGAAGCAATTCGAAGATCAATTCACTATGTTTTGCCATCGTTTTCACTGACTTGTGACACGGTGCCTTGTCTTGGTGAAGCAGCACTTTCCTTTTCTTCAAATGCGGCCGTTTTTAAGCGATTTCGTCCTTCAAACGGTCAAATAATACTATGTAATAGTCGCTGTTGATGGTCTTTCCTTTTTAAAGGTAGTCAATGAAAATTATTCCATGCGCATTCCAAAATACAGACGCCATAACCTTGCCAGCTGACTGCTACGTTTTTCCACGCTTTGGAGCGGGTTCATCGTGTGCAGTCCATTCGGATGACTGTCGATTGGACTTCGGAGTGAAATGATGGAGCCATGTTTCATCCATTGTCATATATCGATGCAAGAACTCGGGTTTATTACGCTTGATCATCTTCAAACACTGCTCCGAATCAACTCGTCGTTGTTTTTGGTCAAAAGTGAGCTCGCGCGGCACCCACTTTGCACAGAGCTTTCTCATAACTCTCTTCGTTCTTTCACACTCTAAAGATATCAAACATGAACGTGTACATCATATCATTCACGAATATTTGGGATATTCGTGAATGATATGATGTACACGTTAATGTTTGATATCTTTAAAGTGTCTGCTATTTCATTCAATTTCAATTTACTGTCATTCAAAATCATTTTGTGCATTTTTAAAATATTTTCCAAATAACCTCGTCTGGGCGTCCACTACGTTCACCGTCTTTAGTGCTCACTTCACCACGTCTAAACTTAGCATACGTAGTTTTTGCTTCTACTGCATTTTTTCCCTTCAAAAAGCAATATTTTATCAACAAGCGAAAATCCTTTTTATAATTTTTTTTCACAATAACAAAAGTTGCTTCAGCGAAAATTATATAATTCACACAATAATGATCCAACAGCTGTTAAATGCATACACTCATCTTTTGAGGGTTAAGGCTAACTAAAAAAACATATGGATTTAATTCTAGTAGCACCTTCTATTTGTCAGACCGGGGACTTTTCAATTGACTTGTTAACTGACTATTGACCTTTTGTCGAATTAAAACATCATCGAAAAGAATATCGAAATAATTTTGGGTTAACACACCTCAAACTCAAATGAATCAGGAACTGGTTCATAATGTTCAATCCATGATAGTAAATAGCAATAGTTGAATGCCGACTAGTGTCTTGTTTTATAGACAGGAGATAGGAGATATGGGTATATATGGGGATATTTGTTCTTAAAGTGTCTCCTGGAAGTTAAAATATGCGGATAAAAAATAGTGTTTCATGGGACGAACGGGTCTGCTATAAATATAATGGCTATATAGCTGCTATAATGAAAATAGATTTAGTCCCGTTTGTAAAAAACCTAAATCGAATAATTCACACTTGACTTTTACGCGTATGAAGGCTCACCCCCTTAGTAATTGTTTTTGCAAATAACATTTGCTATCCCGAAATTTTACAACCAGATAGTATAAAATATAATATTATACAACGATTTTAATTTATTGGTTTACTATTTTAGTTATCAATGGTTAGAATATCGAGGCTTCTTAACCGGTCTGTGTACCCTTATTCACTTCAGGGTCTAACTACTGACTTAAAATATTCGTATCTCTGTACATTCTACAAGGCGATATCAAATCAAAACAATCACACAATATTTGTAGTTTTTCACAATAAAGCTTCTAATAAAAAGGTCCTTTAAAACTAACTTATAGGCCTAATAGATGGGTGAATTCGGCTACCATCAATGAAAGGTGAAACGAAGTTCGCCGGATCACCCAGTATTATTATTAGCGTTGGGAACTATCGACTGAAAACAGTCGTAACAGTCGATAGTCCCGAAAGAGTCGAAACTGTCGATAGTCACAAAAATAGCGAAGAGATAGGAAAGGACGGAGATAAATGTTTGGAGCAGTTAATTTTAAATGTCTTTATCTAAAAGTATATATCTAAATCAGATAGAATATGTTGGATGCCGACTAAAAAAAAGTCCTTTAAAACTAATTTATAGGCCAAACACATGGGTGAATTCAGCTACCATCAATGCTTAAAAATAATATGGCTAACAAGATATCACAATATAAATTGATTCTAAGGTGAAACGAAGTTCGCCGGATCAGCAAGTGTTATTATTAGCGTTGGGAACTATCGACTGAAAACAGTCGAAACAGTTCGATACTCCCAAACGAGTCGAAACAGTCGATAGTCAAAAAAATAGCGACTGTAAATAGTAATTACTATTTTCAGTCGAATGCACGGTTCGACTGTTTTTTTTTTATTCGTGATGTCAGACGAAGATGTTCGAATTCTTGTCTGTATAAAATGTGAGATAGAAAACGACGGAGATAAAGGATTGGAGCAGTTAATTTTAAATGTCTTTATATTCTACAATGTTACTATAAGCGAGACAGAGATGTATATATATCCATTCACGTGATAACCTTAAAAAAGAAAAGGAAAACAAAATTACTAATTTCGTAATTTCTATTATCATGTGATAAATAAAATAAATTTAAAGGACGTAGGAATACTTTTATACTGAATGTTCTGTGGATGTGTAAAAAGGAATTTAATAATAATACCACAAATGTTTTATCCTGTTTTGATATATTAATTGCTATTTTTAAATAACAGCATAATAAATATAAATAATACAATACAATTTAAATTAACCCTAAATACTAAAGATTTTCGATTTTCCATAAACATAACTACTAAATAATAAAATGTAAACGTATACCTAATCATTAAAAAATTTAATCCATGATGAACCTAAAAATGATCGTACAATAACTACCACACCCTTTCTAAATAAAAGTCTTATTTACTTTTGAACGGAAATATTTTTAAATTACTGTGTATTATCATGTTCCACTTTTCTTCCGTGAGGCGATTTCTTCGATCTTTAGTTATTTTCCGAGATTTTGAAAAAACTCGTTCCCAGGGGATAGATGTTGCGGGTATAGAGGAATATTTTACGTGTAACCGATATAATTCCGGTATTTTCATTTTATGGGTTTGCCAAAAATCCAATTTTTTTTCTAAACGCCTATTAAATGGAATTTCCAAATACTACTAAATCTGTAAAATTGCTGCAGTACTTGGAGTAATTACTTCTTTCATTCTAGCCATTTTTTATCAAAATATCTCCACATGTCAATACATTCTTGGTCAGTAGTTTTGTCTTGAATTTCGAGTTGTGGAACTATATTTGTATTTTTTGAAGTTAGAATGGAAGATACCTCTTTTAAGATAACTTTTTGTATCGCATCAGCATTATTTTCAATATCAAATCCTGCTTTTTTAAATCTAGAATCTAAAAATGTGGATTTCCCGCATATCGTATTCATTTCTAAAATTGAAAGTCCTTTATTCATGACATCTAATAGAAAATTTTGTCATTTTTTCTCCATCCACTTGTTAAAATCCTGGATTTGATGGACTGTTGCAGTCATCTTATTAACCGTATAATTAAAGGCATCGTTGGGATATCTTTCTCCAAATAACTCGGTGGTCATTATTTCAATGGGCTTTAAAAGTTGAAAACATTCTGTTAAGATAGTCCATTCGTTAACAAATAAAAACTGTAGTGCTCTTCTTAATAGAAAACAAAAAAATTGTTGAATATTAAAGTAGAATTTTCCTATCAGAAAATGTATTTATTACAAATATTTAATATACTTTATTCACCTCTTTACGGTTAATATTTTAAAAAAAATTTAACTGCTACTGTAAAAAAAATTTCAAATCTTTTGGATCTATGCAATTTCTGAAATGTTTCAAAGGTTTTTTTTTTGGTTTTCAAGATTTTAGGAAAAAAGTTTCGACAAAAAAGAAGCTTGGACAAGAATCATGAAAGTTTATCAAAAAAGTATTACCTATTATACCAGTCCAAAGTATTACCTACTATGCCGGTCAAAAGTATCTTACTATTTATCATTTACAATTTAATTTTTTTTAAACTAACTTTCCAAAATGCTGCTATATTAATTTACAATATATAGTTATTCACAAGCAAAGTACAAAAAAAACATAAAACCGCATATATTACATATAAATCTACATAAGCATAAATTCGGTGCATTACTTTCAAGGTCGCGGCTGGAACGGAAGACCAGAACGTTAAAAATCAGTCGAATGAACTCGATAGAACCGAAAATAGTAACTAAAAGTAAACGACTGAAACAGCCGATAGTAAATAGTAATAAAGTCAGTCGGGCCCAAAATAGCGACTGAAAACAGTTAGTAGCAAAAACAGTCGAACCAAAAATAGCAACTGAAATAGTCGATAGTAAAAAGTAGTCAGTTACTGAACAGTCGATAGTTGATTTCAGTCGATTGTTCCCAACACTAATTATTATATAATACAATCAAAAAGATACGCTTACTATCACCTGTAAACAGCACACAACATATTGCACACAATGCTTCTTCCTTTTCTTTCACTTTATTTAAAGGCGAATATTTCTCTACCGTCTGAACTTTATCGCCGCATCAAAGACGTTTCCGCACGACAACATTCCCACCTTTCCCACCTTTCTGTTTCAATAAATAACATAGAAGTAGGGAACAAGTCCCCCAAAGCAAACAAGCGAATATATCAGACAGTTTGATATATACCCTTTTCAGTGGAGTTCCTTTAGAAACTTCACCACTGATTAACGGCATTTCTGGTGCAGAAACAATTTAAGTATTAAGTACAAGAATTCAATTAATTCAAAACATTCCCCTTTACATCGTAAGAAACATGCATATATTTTTAACTAACTTTTTTACAGTTCAGCCGTATCGCATTAGAAATAAACTGTTTTAGAATGTTTCAGTGCTAAAGACGTCTACAAATATTTTAATACTTAATTTTTCAAAATTGCTACTTAAAACTAGTCTTTCAAATAAACATATTTTCACAGCTTTGGGTTTATAATTTTGAGTTTATTTGATTGAGTGATTTCAAAATAATGAAGTCTGAAAACAGCAAAGTTTACGATAGCAAGTTATGAAAATATATGTTAGCAAAAATTAATAAAATAGTCGGAAATACGAGAACCAATTCATTATATTACTACAGACGTTGTACTCCAAAATGTGTAATGTTATTGGTACATATATTTTAAAAGTAACTCAACCAAAACAAAGTTCTACGGTTAATTACCAATACTTCTAGCTACGTAACCAACGAATAACTGCACAATGACCTCGACATAAGATGGATAGACGAAGTGATCCAAGATTTCGCCTCAAAACATGATATAAGGTTGTTAAATCGCAACGTGGAAGCAATACACCTACTGGACATATAGCAGGAAATCAAAATATTGAAGCCAACCAAACCACACGAAATTTTATAGTATATAAAATAACTATAAGATTATATTAAGTATAAGATTCTTAACTTCAGCTTAAGTAGTTTAGTGTTATTTTAATTTGGGAAATACATGCTGATATATTAATCCCGTACACGCCTTACTTGTGTGTTAATGTATGTACAACAGAACAGTAATCATTTGTAAATTACAATTGTATTATTTATATCTAATGTAAGATGAAACTAATTAAAAAAAGTATAAATGATGATTAGGTCAGGCGTAGTTTAAAAATTCAATGATGGAAATAAATCCACCTAATGAGAATCCAGAGCCAGAAAAATAAAACCGTTTACGCCGAATGAGAAAATTCATAAACTTGATAGGTAGATCACCTATGGGTTATCCGAATTGAGTACCTAGCATGCGCACTTTCTCTTTTATGGATGGATAAGGAAGGTTGGCACTGATTTAAGACTATTTATTAAGACTACTAAAAGTTAAATGATAAATACTGCATAGACAGATATACAAATGAAAAGTATTTTGATAGTATCTTAATGTATATTAATCTGATATGTAAAAATTTAAGTCAAAACAGAATATATAACTCTACTTAAAACAGCTTATTCTATGTATCTAGTTAAACATGAAATGAAAGGGTTATTCTAGTTCGAAGTCCTAGAAACTGCTCAAACGATCACATCGCAATGATACAGCCAACAATTGAACAAACATGCCTTAGAAAATACAGTAAATAAACAGATGAAAACGTTGGGCACTCATAAATAAGTTATGAGTAGGGTTTAAAATAATAAAAACTATTATTTTATTTTACTAGAAAATACTGAGGGTTTAAATATCACTCATCACACCATCTTAACTTAGGTCTCGTTCTTTTGGTACTCAGGGCCATATAAGTCACCCAATGTTCCGTAATAAATATTTATCGCGACAATGTCCATTATCTTTCTCGGTTATCTTAGTTCAGCAATTATATTATACCCAAATATCAGATTATTTTATGTAAAACTGTGTGAATTTTGTGGGTGTGTAAAATATTTTTGTAACATCCTTATTAGATACGCTTAGTACAATCTTAATTTACAATTAAGCAGTTCTTCATTGGTTACATAGCGATAGGCATTGGTAATCAATCGAAGAACCTTGTTTTGCCAGCGTTGTACAACCAGTTGATTTAAATTTTTAGTGCAACCCAATATTTGCACCCTATAGGTCCAAAGTGGCTTTAAAATTATATTATAGATCAACCTCTTTGATTTTAGATCAAGTTGAGAGTATCTTTCGACTAACCAGTATAATTGTTTTATTTTGGTTCTAATGTGTTTTGCTTTTTGTCTAATGTGATGTTTCCAATTTAATCTACCGTCAAGATGGGTTTCAAGGTATTTAGCTGATTCTGCTTGAGCAATCCATTGAGTGATATAATAAATTTTTTATTATTTCGCCTCAATGCAAAATTAACGTGGACAGATTTGGAGCTATTAAGTTGAATTTTCCAATCTTTCGTCCATTTGTAGATTTTGTTGACTGCCACTTACACTTTTTCTATTGCCCTAGGCAGACATATATCTTTTGCCATAATAATTGTCAGCAAAGGTTCCAAGTAGTGTTTCATTTGTTGTTGGAATGTCAGCAGTGTAGAGCAAATATTGGAGAGGTCCTAAGACGCTTCCTTGTGGAACTCCAACCGAAATAGTTTTAAATGTCGAGAACGCTATTTCGTGCGATACTCTAAATTTTCTTCGTAATAAATATGACTCCAGCAATTGACAATAGTTACGAAGTAACAATTTGCTCATCTTACGGATTAATCCCAAATGCCAAACCCGATCAAAAGCTTGTGTAAAATATATGAAAACTTTGTACGTGCCTTGAAATTTGCACGTTTTCCTCAATTTCCCAGGATTCCGCAATCAGATCCTGATTTAGTTCCAATGGGACCACCTCGGAAGTGCACTCTTTCGAATAAATTTTTTTTTGTAAATTAGTCCATAATAGACGGGGAAATCGGCGAACATACAATAAAAAAACATATAAAGTCGAACATATAAATTCCTTCTTTTTCGAAGTAGGTTAACAATGGGAATAAAGATTTTATTAAAAATTCAAGCTGCTATACAGTTTGCACTTTAACACGTAGGATTTCAGGTATGTATACGTCTAGATGCAAAAGTCCATATCTATAAATTCCGAGATACATTGTTATTTTGTCTTTCTTAACCTAAACATTGGGTCAAAGAGATCTCAGATGATAAAATTTCTTAAATCCGCCCTATAATTTTCAATATTTTATCACACTTAGGATCGAATATTTATAATGTATCCTATCCGCACAAACTGATTTATGTGCCCTGTCACTAAAACAGCTATATTTCCGAAAATAATTTAAATTTTGAAAAATTATTTTTTAGACCATAGCTTCAAGAGCATGAAGAATTTTTTTTTAATATTATATTAGAATACTCCCTAAAAGGTTAGAACATATATTTACGTTTTAAATGTATATTTCATTATTATCCTCTTCACTATGTATTCCTATTTACTAAGTATCCATGTTTTATCTTGATATTTAGTACTTAGTTAAATTTGTTAGGTTTATACTGAGACTACATAGCGTCAAATATGAGGACCTTCAGGATAAAATACAGGCACAACAGGCCACGAGAGGGCAACGAGCTCGTAAAATGTCTGAAGAAAACATCAGTGTTCTCTGGTAGTCAAATGCAACCCGCCCAAGCTAGATTACTCTTAAGCAAAATGAAGAAGTTTAACGAAATAGTTCAAGACATAGAACTGAAATATAATAGGGCGGTGGCAACATTACATAAATTACAGCAAAAATCAATACTGTTTGAGATGACTCACTATCGTGATGAAAAATGTTTCCAGCGTCTTGATGAATGAACACATCGCATAAAGCAAATAATACACCTTACTATTTCATACCTTACTCTATTATCACACTGGCTAATCGTATTTCCTTTTATTATTTATTATTTAATGTCATATTTTGGGTCAGCCAAAGCAATAGAAATAGCATGCAAAGATTTTGAAACAAGCTCCATTGTACGTTCGTAAGGATAATCTGCATAAGGACCTGATGGTAGAAAATATCGATAACGTTATTAAAGACTATACCTAAAAACATGAATAAAGCCTCAATCAGCACATCAATGTCGATATTCTCCAGTTCCTAGATAATGATGGCTTAGTCAAAGAGAGTAAAACCATTTGATCTAGTTGAGTGAAATAATATGTAAAACTCAGTTCAATTTAAAAATAGTGACATAGATGTTAAGCTAGAAAGTGTCTATCGTGAATAAGTACTTTGTAATTTTAAAACCGTAGCAAATTAGATTTAAAACAAATAACTTATTAGTTAAATTTACTAGATTGCTATAATAAAGAATTTAAAAAGGTATTATACTTAATTTATGTTTATGTTCATTTCATTATTTCATTTTCCTCTAATAATTAAAACATTAATTTAATACAACTATTTAATACAAAATATATTAATTAATTTTCCAATTTCAAAATATATATATAGAAATAAAAATATATCAATAAAATTCGTTGTTAACGTAATGTTTCCTGAAAACGATCATCTTTCCAGAGGGAACGTATTGCTGATAAGATTTGAGATTTATAGCAAGATGTTCGAGAGTCCTATCAAAAGACCTATCGAAGTGCGGCTCTTTGTTTCGCGTCTGATGTTTGGTTTCAACCGACGTTTTAATGGCGATGATGCTATTCGACCGCTCGGAGCACGTTCCGTACGTTTGTCTGATTCTGACGTGTGGCGTTCAGCAATATTTGTAATGTGCTGTATAAATACGATTGCTGTAACGTTTTCGACTTCCTAACTCGGTCGTTAAATTGATTCTCGTATGAAATCCCGAGGGTTTCTCGTTTTAAAGCAGATAATATGAAAAGGCAGGATGTTGGGACAATATATACATTTTGGTTTTCGATTTTGGAACATTTTATGATGAATGTATTTTATATTATATATAATGTATATACATTTTTCAATATCCTGTTTTAAATAAAATTCAGCATCTGTTACATTATTACTGTTATTTGTAAAACTAATATTTTACAAAATTAAAGATAATTAATAATATAGTCTATCCAAAGAAGTTTTTAATATACCGTACCTAAATTTATGACGTTAAAACGTCGCAATGTTACCGTATCAAATCTGAGTTTTAGCTAAGTTTGACTTTGACATACAACAGAACTCTAATCTAAATAATATTATAAAACAAAAATGCTGTTATCAAATAAAATTTATTTTAACATTATAGTAGATCTAATGCATATATATACAGTTATAATAGTTTGTAGGTTAGGGTTGTGTTTGGAGGCCCAATCCATCTAATCAACAATTGCATATCCAAGTAATATATTTTACATTCATTAGAAAGCATATTAACTTTACGCTTAGTTCTTGTGTACTTCAGTACAGTGGTTCCTTGTAAAGGTATTTTGATATCACATATATCACATTTCTCCTTAGTTAATGACAGAATACTACCGAGTATAGATGAAGGATATCTGAAATCCTACAAAACCAATAACAACGTATTGTTCGAGAACCAGCTATGTATTTGTTATAATGATTATGAAATATAGTTCACCTTAAAGCCCCAGTACAAATTACTTTGAGATATTTAATGAGATATTTATTTAATGTATGTTCATAATTAATTATAAAAAAATAGTGTAAAATCCTAAAAGCAGGAAACATCTAAGGAGAGTTTATGGACTTTTAGTATGATCCCTAATCATGTATCTCGCTAACCGGTATATTTAATGCTGTAGCGACGACATTAAGACGTATCGAATTTTACATATTAGAATAGCAACCTACAAGATACCCAGAAAATGTCCTAGATATTGGACACGTGCGGAGTGCCAGCAACGATGTCCAGTAAGCGAAAATGAAGATCTGGCAACTCGGAGACGTTGATCTCGAAAATCATTGTATGGTGTTTTAGATCATTCAACCACTGACTCTTGTTCAGTTATGCTACCATTAACTGCCCAAGCATCTTCTCAGGTAACACTGAGCCGCTGCCTTTCTATCTCTTTGTATTTTATATAACTTTAACACATAACGTTTATATCCCCATTCACCAAGCCTTAAACCCCAAAAATGTTAAAAAATAGAGTTCAGAGCCCACATTAAGGAATCAACTTCAAATAAACTCGAACTGATAGGTAGGCGACATTATATATAATTAAAAATTTATATTAATTTATTTGACTGTAAATATCAATATCAATATCAATATTAATATCAACCTGAAATTGTAGAGCTTTACTTCGACGTTTAAAGGTCATTAAATCACTACGCCTATTGAACTAACGCTAATTGTCGATTTTTGTTTAATCTACGATCAATTTGCTATAATGCCGGCGAATTCATCTCCATTTTTTGCCGGAGCGAATGAATAAATGAATATCAGTTGCGCTAGGCGCAGCCATATTTAGGCAATTAACAGCTGCGATTTATAACTATCGTGCTGAAACTGACGCAGGCATCTACGCATCAATCAAGCTGGGGAAATGTATTGTTAGTGACACCTTTGATAGTTCAGAGGGATGCGTTAGGCTGCCTGGCTCATCAATAAGTAATTATCCGTAGTAAATGGTTTTATTTTTGCAACATATTATTAATGGTTGTCATACGTAACATATTGCATAACTCTGATCAGTATACATATATTAATCAACAAGTTTAATCAAAACCGAAATTAGAAATTCCAGAAATATTTTATTATTTTTATAGTTTTACTATTATTCCTGTTAAAATTAATATTTTATTAATTTAATTAATTAACGGATACCGTCAAGAATAACATTTTAAGTAATTGACACTTTATATACCGATTTTTCATTTTTACTTAATTAAATTTTATCAACTTTTAAAAATAGTTAGTATATGACATTATATGCTACGTTTACAAAAACTTAAAAAACTGACGTATTGGTTTCATAAATTTTCATGACGCGAGTCGACTGTTTTATTGGACGGACCATATTTTATATTTTTCAACTGACTATATAATAATTGGTTTAAAAATTAACAGACACCATTAAGAATAATATTTTAAATAATATAAATAATGTACATAATATATACGGATTTTTTAATTTGTTTTAATTAAATTTTATCAACATAATAGCAGAGAGTATATGCTACATTAACAAAAACCTGAAAAATGTAACCTTCTGCGATTTTTTAATTAATATCTATTTAATGGGTTTAAAAAGTTTGAAAGCTTAATGCACATAACTTCAGGTACACAAAAAAGTTTATATGATTATAACATACTTAGCACACAACCTAACAAATGTCCTTAATTTACATTACTTTTTGTGAAAATAACTCTTGTTATTCGTAAACTTACAGCAATATTTTTTGTTGTTATTTGGAATAAAATGGATGTACTGCTACTGCTAGAGTATTTACTAAAAATACAGTTATTTATCAATCTCATAGGTTACTAAATATTCACGCAGACAGTCTGTGAAGCTACAATTAAAAAGATCAAACATATTTAATGAAAATTGGACATAGTTTTGCGAAAAACACTATCTCTGATATTGTTTACCATGACAGTGCAATATATATATGGCATAACATATAATTTGAGTCGTATATCTTCAGACAAAGAGTACTTAAAACATCATTATATCCAAGCCTGAATATCCATTATAGCATTCAATGGGGATATCATGATTTAAAACTACTCTTAAGAAATTCATTTTATTAAAGTCGAAATTTTTATTGTAACAGATATAATATAAAATTCAGATCTTTACGAAATGGCACAAATATAATTGTAATATATTAATATGTTCGATGGAGATTTTGCGCAATATACGTCCTTAAGTAAAATAGACGAATTATTCTACAATCCTGAAAAAAACTAACATACTATAGTATAGCAGCTTCTTTCTTGGCATTTGGTATAGCTCCAAACCACACCAAAGCCACTGTAACCGATTTTTCATAACAGTTAATTTTTTAGTCAAATATTAATATGAAATATATTACTAACATATTTTATAGTCACGAATTATTAAAAGACTAACTGCAGTGGGCGATTTCAAAAACCGTATTCTACATATCAACCAGACTTACCTAAGAATGACTCATCCTTAGTAATTCCCCTAACTAGCTTGAATGTTTCCTGAAACAAAAGTACACCCATATTTTTTATCATCACCCAATTACCATTGCTCCTCTGTAATATTACTCCGTATATCTTGGGGATTTCACTGGTGTGGATCCTCTCGCATGTTCACATCCCCAGAAATGAGACTGCAGACTGTACAGCTAAATTAGTTACCTTCTCATCCCTCCAAAGCCCTCATTAAAAAATTAATACTAATTCTGATAAGCTCTACTGAATCGCACCTTGATCTTAATCGACTAAGGCAGCGTCTCCACGCACGGCTATTTGATTACTTCAAGCCTACTTAATGAACTTCTTCTATATCAGACAACATCGAAGTATAAATACAGATCTATATAAATAGATTTACAAGTAACAATATCAACTGACCTTGGATTTGTGAGAGAAAATTGCTGCTTCAACAAAACCTAGCCTAAACCAACGCACACTCACAAACTTGGTCATGATCTAATAGTTTAATCCTTTTGTCCCCATATATTATGTTATATCCTATATATTACCTTTTTGTTATATGTACACTTTTATGTCTGTCCTCGTTCAATATTTTTGACTAGGCTGTAGTTTGTAAAATTATAACTAATAATTGTATAGTTACGAAATGATGATTTCCAACAAAGTAACAATGAAAATATCCCTAGATACATATAATATAATAAATAGCACGAGAGTAAAAATTAAACAATTGTACAAAAGGTAGTGTAGACAATGTGGTATAATTATTTATAGCTAAAATGGTAGGATAGGTGTTAAACCAGGAGGATTTATTGAATTTCGGGCGTCTTTTAAATTTAGACTCGCTTTAGAAGTACTTTCGGTCCGTAGGATAGCGCTAATAACATTGATTAAATTCAGGAGATTAGCGTCTGAGCCAAGAGGGTAGCATTCATAAAAAAAGAACAAATGAATAGAGATAGAGGAGCCGCGAGCAAAGGTCGAGTCCTTTGTCTGTTCCATATATTGTAAATTAGTAAAGTTGTCTTGAGAATTTTTAAGCATTTCTTTTGTTCAGTTGAGCCTGAGTTTTTTTAATACACAGATGTTTAGATAAATTTAGTTAATATGGGATAGTAAAAAAATGGTGACCGCGATTCGCTATACAACTTTCGGCTCTTTTTAAGGCATTTTTCATGACGTCCTACAACATCTGAGGCCGAATATCTTCAATTTGGTGACAAATATAGTCTTTAAGATGTTGAATCGTTTGGGGCTTATTCACATAAACGTTTGACTTAAAAAAAACCCACAAGGAAAAGTATGGTGCTGTTAAATCCGGAGATCTGTCTGGCTATGCTAAATCCCCACTTTATCTCATAAATTAGTCTTTGTGGAAAAACGTAATTCAATAATTGAATTGTTTAACGAGCTGTGTGTTCTTTGACCCTACCTTGCTGAAACCACATATCTTATAGTATTTGCTCTTCCATTTCAGGCACAAGAAAATTTCGAATCATGTCTTGGTACCGTTCAGCAGTAACAGAAACTGCAACACCTTGGTCATTTTCAAAAATAATAGGGGCCAATAATGTTTCCAACATGAATACTACACTATAGAGTTATTTTTAGTGGATACAATAATGTTTCATGAATTAATTGAGGATTCTGTGTTCCCCAAAACTTTCTATTTGTTGACGTGGCCACTGAGAAGAAAATGGGCTTCATCGCTAGTTATCAACTTAGACGAAAAATCTTAAATTTCACGAAACAGCCTTAGGATTGCATTCTGTACTGAACTCGTTGATCTGGATCTCTCGGTAGCAATTTTTGAACTAATTGAATTTTGTACGAAAATGTTTTTGGAGACTCTGCAACTCGATGGCGCACCAGAGCGTTACCAGCGTTACGAGACGTCCGTTGTCTTCCAGAACGGGGCCTGTCCGCTGGCGTACCGTGCTGTCGAAAATTCGCATGTAAACGATAAATTGTGGTTTTGTGAGGCACTGGACGATTAGGATATTTTTGACGCAATTTCCGCTGAGTAGCAATAATGGAACGATTAATTTCAATAAATATTGTCACTTTTCCTGCTCGTTCTTGTGGCGTATATTAATCGGTAATAAAATTCGGACGTCTCCACAACACAATGGTTAAAACAAAACGTATCTAAACGTCACATAAAGAAAGGGCGCGCAATCAAAATAGTAGCGGTATTTTTGCCTCACGAGTTATATAACAAATATTTGGTATATTTTTCTCGAAACATAAACCTAACTATAGTTATATATAAAAATACAGCCTATTTTCAATGTTTTGTGTTAGACATGTTATTTGGTACATTATACTATTATTTAGTACTACAAGGAATTCCAGTTTCGATACACATATCCGTTTGGTAATACAAATACGAGAAATCTTCCTTCGAATCTTTTCGTTTCTCGAGGACGAACGGGCGGGTTCTTTTTTAGAGAAACGAGACGATACAGTCGACCTTCATAAAGAAAACATAACGTCAAACGGTCCTCCTCATCCAGTCCGAAAAATCCAATTTAACTTCCACACGTCGCTGACTTTCATTCTATTACGGATCGGTTTTTGCGGCGGCATTTTTTTACACGCCTCACATTGTAAACTGGCACCGTTTTTTTATCTGTTCCGGTATAGTTTGCGGCCGTCGTTCCATATTTCATTGAAATATTGACGTCGTTATTTTTTATCCGTGGGTGGTTTTTGTACAATATCGGGACTGGTTTTTTGGGATGTCGGGTTATGCGGTTTAATAGTAGTGTCTATTTTACGTTTCGCGAACAATAAATTGCGTAATATAGAGAACAATTTTTAAAATATCGTTTCATGTAAAAGGGACAGGCATAAAAATAGTTTGGATCTATTTTTTTTAATTATTACACGTTTCAGATATTAGCCAGCTTTACTATTAAATCAATTATCTCTTGAATTTTTCAAATTAACAGTTATACTTTTCAAATATTGTTCGCTTTCATTGCGCACTTTTAAAATTTAATCATATTTTAACTGGATTTTTATCTAAGCTGGACCTACTGTATAAAGTAGACTTCTAACCACGGTTTTTGGCATTAAGCCTACCGAATGGCCAGTGAGTAACTTAGAGACCATCCTAGAAGACATCGAGTGTTACCCAGCATGGTTATTGACGTAACGGCCATCAATTTATTTGTTAAATTTTACACTTTTTTGTACAATTACAAACATAAGCTTGCTCCAGTAAGATTCGAACTCGCGAGTATCACAATAGTAGGATGATCTTCCAGTCGTCTTGACCGCTGCACCAACCAAGCCGACCTATTAGAGCTCATATATAGGAGAATAGAACAATAGTGCTTAGCATGTGGGCTATCGGCTAGACAATGCCCATATTAAAAACCATCACTTACTACCTTAGCTATTTTTCTCTTTGTGGCGACCGCCACGACCCTTTAGGCCACCACCAATTCACCATCAACAACTACAAAGGTTGGCAACGCCGGTGGATTGGTACCATGCAGTTCCAGGGTATAAAAGACCATCAGGACGACGTCTCGCTCTCTTTTCTTATCACCGTCCCCCTGTAACAGTACCACTTCCACAGCGCTACCGTACTTCCTCTACCTAACCTAATATCCTGTCACTTCTCCCATCGACCACATGTATTAATCGTAAGTTAAAATAAACAACTTTGATTCAACCAGTGTTTTTAGTTCCCGTGCAAATTCCTTCCAAAAATAGTAGTGAGTGTTCTGACAAATAATCGTAGCGGCAGCCACACATTTCGACTGACTGACCGACCCGACGAACATTCCTACATCTTAATATTTATTAACTTGTATTCATATAGTTGAAATATAATTTCATCTAATACACTGGGTTCTTCAATAAATTCGTAGAACATCATGAACAGTAGAATTATTGGGTGTTTGCATGTATTTTGATCTGCAATATACCATATTATCAATATAGATGATCCATGGTTTTGCCATTTTTCCTCATAAAATAAAGGTTTTCCTTTTAGAATAATTGAAATATTCAGTTTTTATTCTGCCAAAACACAATACACAAAAAACCCAGCTTCACAACATTGGCCAACGATTGCCATTTTCCAAATTATAACTGATTTGTTAATATACTGTTTTGTTTGATATTTTGTTGTTATAACCACCATAATCTATTTCTGGATTGTAGTAGAATACTGCTTGTTCCTGTATTATAGGCGCACCGCTGTCTGCAGAATTGCTAGGTTCTATTGTCCTGCTCGCTGTTTGATGTTCACGAACTCGTTAAATTCTAAGCCTATGCACTTCGTTTCTACTGACATATCTATAGGACTATTATATTATTTGTTTCCGCATATCATCGGTGAGATTAACACGGTTGACTTGACTTCAAATACTTAGCGCTAATAACACAGTCAGTGTCAAGTCAAGAAATATTTATGGTTGTATGAAATATAAACTGCAGTAAAGTAATAAACGCTCAGTGCTAATACTATTGCTCGTGAAATACATCTGAAAGATCTGACCATATGAAAGATTACACATCTCACCTATCGCTTGCCTTGTCCAACGCAGAATAAAGCATATAATACACCGAAATATAGTACATATGTTATTTAGAAAGGGATCACAATTTCCATAAAAACTTATACGAGTATAGCTAGAAATTGTTATGTTGTAAAATATATAAGATTTGATACTATACTTAGACGATATATTTAAATGTGATTACCTAGAGGATATAATAGGAATACATGATACAAGAATCCATTGTGAAAATATACATATTTTGGTTGAACTTAGAAGAAGATAATTTAAAATAAATATGTGGTAGGTTGTATAGATCTGTATTAGGATCTTCTCCGAGCAGTCCATAAATCTATCTATATAGATATACATAACAATAACTTGTCCTCTAGAGAACTACCTTAAACTGCTGATTATTTTAAATATAAAATACAGCAAAACCATAATTGCCTGAACCGATTCAATATATTCACGAATATATTCGGAAACTATCGACTTGAGGATATATCTGTCGAAGATATAAACATCCGTAGGGTACCCAAGGCAAGAAGAACAACATTTTCTTGTTGAGCTATACAATAAATCCAAATAAAATATAAATTTAGATTTTAGAAGTCTACCATCAGTCTAGCTCTATCTAAAAATATATCTAAAATTGATCACGTAACATAACACCGACTCATTAGTCATCACGCAGCTCCATGAAATACTATTATCAGTCCCCTGAATATAAATTTTATAAATATCCAGTTCCTATCCAGGTTTAGCCGATTAATTTCCATTGCAACAACTTCTATATATATTCGCCAACTATATATATTCGTCGTCATCCGTCTTTTTGTCTTAATAAAAGGAGGATATATGCGTCTTATGTAACCAGCCCCCGCCATTCTAAAATTAACACAACTACATTTTCCGTCTTTACAAATTTATTTTACTTAAACGGCTTCTACCTGGTGCTTGTAAATTGCGACTGCATTCTCTGTGTTAATTCAAAAATTGATTATAATAAAAATAATTAATTTTCAAACTGTACTCTAATAGTGTAAAATTCGTTAGCTCTGAAAAATATCATTATGAATTAATCCAAACTCTATTCCCAACCTAACATGAAAGAGTTGGGCTCATTCATTAAACTGTAATCACAGACTGCTCTATGACTATAATTCTCTAATAAAACACGATTATCATTATTTCTGTGTAAATCTATATTGACATTTATACTGAATGGGGTTTATTATTATTTTCACACTTTTCCATCTACACGACATCAGTGGCAAGTACTTATCGAATTATATAAATCATATATGTTGTAACTGTGCCCGTACCTGTGCATTTATCAGTGATTGGCTCATCACCGCACGAAAAATTATTGTCGATCCTAAGAAAACTTTCTAAATCCTGTTTAGTTCTTATCCTTTAAGTGATTAGTGAACTAGCTTTAGTTTCTTTCTTTTTTTCAATTATTTCGTCCTCCTCGTGCATCAGTTTTCTTTTTGTTTAGAAATACATGGAACATATATTATAACTTGTTATTCGCTATCTAGTATTTTTTCTTGATCTTGCTCTTACAGTTTATATCTAGCATTTAAAACTTAAACATAATTAACTATGTGATAGATTTACACCTACTGTTGCATTCCAAATCATTTCAAGACACGGGAAAGTTTTCATATTTAGCTAAGCTACACTAATTGAAAAGGTTTTCTTCCGCTAAACCTTGAGATAGATTCACTGTTGCCGAGTATGTGTAGTACTTCGATGGTTTTATGTTCACGCCTTCTCACTTGGTGATTTCTGTGAATGTCCTCATTTCTAATCTACTTTAGGGGGTCTATATGGTACGGTGAATGGAGGTAAGACGAAATAAAACTCTGGTATTTACATGATGTGACCGTTAGTTATGCGAGCGGCGCTGTTTTACATGATAATACGCTTGGGCAGTCGATGGTGGTACATCTGAACTCAACGATGATCAGTAACTGAATAAGTACCTTTCAATAATATCCTAGATAAACCTCTCGAAGTGGTTGGATCTTCGTTATTGTTTAGTGGACGTCACTGCGGTCACCCCTCACGTGTCAATATCGGGAATAATATTTTCTAGTAGAGTATTTTATAGGCTGGTATTCTAAGATGTAGAATGTCCTTGTCAAAATTTGACATACAATTATTACCAAAAAATACTAAAAAAGAGTATGGGGAAAAATAATTACAAAATACTGATATGTTCAAATATATATAAATATACTATATACAAAGAGCTTTAAAATAAGATTTATTAAAAAACAAAACTGATTTGTAAGGTCATAAAGCGATTGGTAAAATGAAATATACTAACGTGTGTGAAGATTTTCGGCACTTGAATGTGGTCTACTGACTACGTTGAAAATAAGTTTATTTCTCGAACAGGACTCCTAACAACAGTAATCGACGCTGTGAGATTGAATGTTTTGATGCTGTGGTGGCTCATTTTCTTCCATGACGAGACGTTGGTGATTCTCGCACCCTGATGAAAACATGAGGAGTCCACAGGGACTGTAATTGGTACCTACCTTCTGGAGCTGCTATGTGACTAATCCATACCCACGTATATTATGTTATTGCAGCAGAACAAATAACGACGGTATGCTGACGAAACTGCCCAAATCTCTTTAAATCTAAACGTGTGCGGATAAGACTGAGACTGCTTCCCAATGAAGACTAAAGAAAACGAGGAACTACTTTAAACATAGCGCCGAAAGAAATATGTTGTCGAAATGCTGATTATTATATAACCAAAAATTAGAAGTCAAAGGCTATAGAATTTCAACAGATTGTCAGAATTATAACGTTTGGAAAAAAAATTAAAAACTGAAATGAAATGTATGAAAGTTCTTCATTCCAACACTAAAATTAAATTTAAGGAATTACTTCTTGTAAGAATGTAAATATTTAAAGAAAAAGTATTTATTTATTTATTTATTACAGACCCATCAACCTCCTGGACTATTTAAGGCTTCTCAGATTTTTACATGTGAATGTACATTACATTCACACCAGTCAATGTGCAAATGATACAGCACGTCAATAAGTATAAATTTTAAGATAACAAGTGAGAAGATATGGAAGTACACAGATGTATGGATGCATGAATGAATTAGTATAAACTTCGTACAATCTATGATAGCGATATATAAGTATATAAGTTATATAAATATCTAAATATACGTGTATTATGTTATACAGCTATCTAAGAACCAATAAAGATATGCAAACTTTCTCGTTATCGCTTAGTGGACGTCGCTGCTGGTACCCAGCAAGTGTTCAACATCTGGGATAATATTTTCTAAGTAAATGCCGCTATTCTAAGGTGTACAATTCGGCACGTCTCAGAGTCACCACACAACCGTAGGGCTTTAATGCTGCCAAGAACTTTTTAATTTTATAATTTCGGATCATGTTAATATTGGTTTTTTTACAGCACACATTTTTGAGCCTCATATAATATTTTCTAGTTTCTTCGTAACATACTCTTTCATTTTATGCATATATCTCAAATTATATTCGTCAATGTTTAATTCCCTTAGAATGCTGACATCTGTCTGCAACTTTTTACAGATTTCTCAATTTTGTTAGCTGCAGCAAGGCAATATCATCAACAAATGTGGACATTGTTACTTCTTTGCATTTAGAGATATCATCTTGTCACTATCCGACTCTACATTTTCTTTATAAATAGGTGAGTATTTTAGTCAAAAGTATAATCTTAGATAGGATATCTAATCTACTATATTTATCTAGATATCCCGAACTTTCATTTTGGTTACTTTTATATTTAGTGTCAAAATGATTGACCGTTCCTTCTCTCTCATGGCAATTCCAATCCGAAATCGATGATTTTTCTATGATACATTATATATATGTACTGGCATATTAAGATAAAATAATGATTAAAATAAATATATTAATATATTATTAAATATTAAACCACTATATTCTGCAGGCGTTAATCCATCTATTACTTATTTTGATCAATAACATGCGCCTAGTATCTCCAGTATTACAAAGAAATAAATTATTAATTGAATATATTATTTTATAAAAAATCATTAAATAAAAACGTCGCTCTAACATATGTGTTAATAATAGAATAATACATGTGTTCCTTAAAATAGGTTTAATGAGAAATCATACAATTAAATCAAAGATCGCCTTGTAATCATGTTTTCGTTTTGTGGACTTCTTTTCTCTCTTCTGCGTTGAGCCACGAGACCCTGTCTAAAAAAAGATGCCATAAAAATCTCTATTAAACAATAGAAACACGAAAAAGGTCCGAGGTATTCTATATCAAATATATAAGATTTATTACAAGATCAAGAAATGTGTACTGTAAAAAATTACCCGTCCATTCAAACACTCCATCATCCGGGAAACCTTTCTTATTGAAAAGGTCCTTGAACATTTTTCTTAAGTAATCGTAATCTGGGGTTTCGAAAAAGTCCAGATTTCGCACGTATTTCAAGTAAGTGGCTACTTCTTCAGGCTGTCCTTAAAACAAAACAAATTCGAAATATATTTGGAAATGAGGAAATCCTGGAGAACAGATGGTTGTCAGCTAAATTGCTGCTATAAAAAATGGATTTTTTACAAGAAGAAGATCTAAAGTAATGTAAACTGTTCCTAAAATAATAATTTATTGTTTTCAATCGTTTTTAACTTTTCATTATAATTTAAATAATTGTCACATAATTTGTTATTTATTATTATAAAATGTTTGTTCATATATTTTATTATTCCATTCGGGCATTTTATAGTTAATATTTCGACATTGGCAACACTACCACGAGAGATGTTAGATATAAAATATGGACCGTTTTATACTTAAATAACATTCAGAAATATTCGGGAATTACATTCAGAAATATTAATATTATTATAAATTTTTATTTTACTATATATTTTACTATATATTACTTTTATTTTACTGTAATAACTATATAGGCTGAAGCATAATTTCTGTGTAATCTATTTTTTTAATCAAACTCACAAATGAAAACAAATAAGGATCAAGCAGTGAAGTATGTGTATTGTCGTGATACAAATGGTATTAATTGTTTTTCTACAAGTCGGTTTTCTTCGGATCACTTCAAGCAAACTGTTTTGAACTTGCAGGTAGTTGACTATATCATTTTGTAGCAAAGTTTTTTTGTGAACTACCATGATACGGGATAACTTTGTTTTTCTTAAAGTATACGACCACAAAATGATTAAAATATATTAATATAGTATTAGTCCTTAGTGCCCATTTCTTGTATTAAAATATTATTTTCCTCATTATTATACAAATGTCGGTGATTTATTTTAAATTACGATTTAGGTTATTTTGTTTGATATAAACTTAAATTTTAACTAAAACTCATTTGGTATTTTTTTAGTATTAATATGGGAACATATGGTTACTCAATATAACCTTCTATTCACAGGTTTAGGTAAAAATACAATAATATTAAGGATCTGTTTGTTTTTGTTGGTTTGATACACATATTCATATTTATTTTTTGTCACGTTAAGTAGACATCTTTACTAGTATGTATCTTTCTTCTGTGCATTCAGTTTTATTGTCATTCTTCTCATTAACACTTTCATCCCCATTACTTTCACCTTCATGCTCTTTTTCAAAATTTGTATTACTTGCAGAAACGATTGTATCTTCTTCAGTTGGCTCCAGTTATTTTTCTTCAATAGGCTTGTCTAATCTAATCTATAATCGATGGCGCCTCATTTTGTTACTGATTATTTAACGGCTAAGGCGATTGAACTGTCACATTACTATCTCTTGAAACATTGATTCTACTAGGACATCAAATTACTTCTTTTTTCAGACAGATTAATTATAGTTGTCTTCACACATACAACAAAAATTGTCAATATGCTTTCATCTTCATCTCTACTGGCTTCATCTTCTCTAGACAATCGTTATAAATCTTTGTCCTTACGAAGTAGTTAAATACCGATCGAACAAAAAAAATTATCCCTAATTTCCGTTTTACTCCGAAGCTGATGTCCAAACAAGAAGAATTAGGTTTCAATGTCATCTTGTGGCCAAGCTGACTTCATAGATCGAAAGAGCGCCATAAAGTAAAACCGCACATGACCCCCGTATAAAATATCCCACCTGAAAACCAGTGAATTTTAATGTTATGATCTACAATAAACGTCGCGTTTATTAATGAACAAAATTCTGCACGAGTGAATTGTATATATTTTAAGCATTTGTGACAAACACATCTGTATTTTAGAACTTCAAATTTTCAGATATCACAAAGCCAGCGTTTAGATATTTTAAATATGTTTTTCACTAATCGACATAGATCTATCCGCTAGGACCACTATTCACGGACCGATCATATAATAACAGTAATCATTAAAAAATAACAGAGCAGCCAATCGTAAAAAATATGGATGTCGTCCTGCGTTCAGCATTTAAAAAATATCAATTTAAAAATTAGTTTTAAAATATGTTTGGATATTTAAGAAACCCATTCCATTAAATTTACTTATTAATATTATTTTAAGATGTTATCGTTATCACTTTTGTACGTTATTTCATCTTGAAATAATTCCTGAATGATGACATTTTTGGTTTCTACTTCTTCTGATATTATGACAAACGTAAAAAATGATCTAATGCCAATTAAATTGCATAAATAATGAGATGCTGTAATTTTTTTAAATACTGCAATAATAGCAATTAAACTTTAATTATAGTAACTAATTCCAACATCTGACTATCTCATGTTATATATTATCTCTCTCCCGGTGCTAAATGTCTCTAAATTTCCGATATAACAAATAAACAAGCTTTTAATTAATTACTCCGATTATTAATTAGTTTCCTTCTACTGTCTGTTTTCAGTAGTGTTCGAGATTAGATGGCTATTTTGACTCTGGTATAAAATATCACTCGATATCACACGTTGGATTGAATTATATGATGCTTAAATGGTATTAAACATATATTAGCCATCTAAATTATCAATAATTAATAATATATAAGAATTTATTTTATATAATTAATACTTTTTTTAAATCAATCAACGCAATTCACTTGCAAGCTATATGGGATTCACTTATACGTGAAGTACTAGGAGTAGAGCGTTACTAATTGTCTAAAACTAGCCAACGTCAGCATCGGGCCTGAACGGTGATACTTAAGATTCCTTAATCAGTTCATACTATTTAAGCAACTATCTAAATAGCTAGAAGAAGCCAATAGTTATACATGTCATATATTTTAATATTTTACATTTCTCTCGATTGATTATTCCATATGATCATAATTATCAACGTTTATATAGAAACGGCAAAACCAGCACTTAATCAATCCAACTATCAATCATATTTAAAACTGTTTATACCTTTTGTTTTTGTTTAAAATATCTTCTGCGAGTGAGTAATTTAAATAGAACGAACTGTCTGAACAAAATATCTGAATGATATTTAAATAATAATTTTAATAAAAAAATAACGCCAAAATAAAATGTTCAGAGTATAAATATTACTTTGCTTTATAGTTTTATTTTGTGATATGTCATTTTAGAGTTGGTTTGTATTTAGAAGGACGTATTTTTAATTCCTTAGCTTTAACTATCGCTTATAGCTAGTTATTGCCTAAATGCATTAAATACATTAAACTTATCTCAGAGCAAAATATGTTCTTGGTATATTAACACTACATCATATGCTGCTAAATCGATAGATATTGAAACAGTTTCGTCTCATCGGTCTAATTTATCAGGATCCTTTTTTACTAATTTTAGTACAGTACTAGATGACTCGGTAAACTTTCTATCATATCTTCGACAATCTCCACGTTTGCTGGTAAATTAAAACTCCTCACATACTCACCGGCAGGTGTTTTGTCAAATCTCATGATAATATTACAGTTATCAGATGATATCCGATCGAATATTATTCTAAACACTTTGAGTAAATAGTTATTTTAACCAATAAAGGTTATTACTTCCCATAAAATCAGTTTATAGTAAGTGATAACTTTCGCTATCAAAAATAGCTACATTTCTATGAAATATAAATCGTAGTAAAATATTAAACAAGCAGTGCCAAAAAAATTATGTTCAGCGTTTTATACATTATGTCAGCCGCGGTTCAATAATAGTAGTAATAAAATGTTCATTTAAAAAAATAATATTCAAACGTACCCATAAATAATATAACAATCAACAAAAATGTTAATTTTTTGTAACAGTGAAATTATTGGTGACAGTGACAGTGACATATTTTGTATATCAATTTTAAGTAGTACTACACAAATAATCATTTAATTTTTCTACATCAGCATTAATTAGCTGGAGTTTCATTATCATATTTACAATATTACTTATTACAGTTTGTTTTAACTAAACTACTCTATATATGTATACTTTATATTATTAACAAAATTACTTTTATTACCTTCACAAAGAGATTCTATTGGTGTCGTGCGTTTCGTATCTCCAATTTTCTGATATCGCTCTTTCAACGTGTCAGCTTTCAGTCCCTGCCACGGCAACGAACCCCTTAGAAAATAAATGAACATATGCCCCATCGCTTCCAAGTCATCCCTCCGAGATTGTTCCCTACCCAAGTGCGTATTGATGCTCATATATCGAGCGGTTCCCGTTAGAGATTTGTGCTCCCTGAAAAGATATTTAAACAAGTATACAGTAAAAGATTATTTAAAGTATATATAGCTTATGCGCAGACAAATTAGTATGTTATAAGAATAATCACAAATTAAATAGTCGTATCTCTATATGACAATATTGACTTCTCATTTTAATTACTTAGAATATTTTCAACTGACTTAAAGACGTTTATGGTTATATCATAAATATCGCACTCCAATACAGCAATTTTGACAGTTATATTCTCAATTCAAATGACTATAACAATAAAATAACAATTTAATATAAATACTAATAATTATAATGATTTCTTCTTGTCTGCATTTGTAAGATATTCACAACTAACAGTAGTAATTAATAAAATCAGAAGATATATTATCATAAATATTAAATTATGTATTATATTTTTGTAAAATCAAATTATTTGCTAGTTTTTTTTACTACAGTAAAATGTTAAACCAATCAATTAATAATTAGATGCTTGCATATGTATTGATCCGTAATATTTGTTGGTGAAGATTGTGAATGATATTTCTACGCTCTATTTTTATCGTTCTTATTGCTCGATTTGAAGAAATCTGCTGCCCAAGCCCATCAAAACGTATCAAAAACATATGGTGATGCTACTACGTCATACATCAACTGTAGGTTTTGGTTTCAACGATTTAAAAGTGGCAATGGTAGCAAAGATCAAAAAGGTTCGGAGATAATGAACTGCAAGACTTATTGGTCTAAAACTCAACTAAATCTTTCAAGCGGTTTTCGAACAACTTAGCTGTTAATTGAAAAAGCAGAAAATGCTATCTAGAGGATTATTATAAGATGGGGGAGAAACGGCTACCGCATGAATTGCCTAAAATTACCCTATCGAATTGCATTGCGTATTGTGACTGGCGATTTAAAGTCGATCTATTACAATATGATGTGGATCAATCTCCAGCGCAAGATATCATGGGTAAATCTAGGAAAACCATCCATATAGAAATCAAAACGTTATATTCAACGTCATAAAGTTTTACTATACATATGATAATTAAATATACGATGTAGTGTATTAAAGGCTGCTGAAAAATATCAGCAATAATAACAAACACGAAGTCATACCCTTGCAAGACCACTCTCGGCCACGCGTTGTAAGAGTTGTGAATGATACACTGTTGCAGCTTAAATTACTACTTGTTCAGATGGATGTAGCACAACTTAACTGGCTCACGATTAAGGATACTGAATACATACTGAAGAAGTACGAAAATGGATCTGTGATTATAATTTTGACAAGGCAACATTATTATTTCGATCGGAACAGTGCGAAAATGTTATAGAAAATTATGAAAAATTTATTGATTAATATACACTCGACCATTTTTGTCAATAAAAACTATTTGAAAGGATAACATGATCAAAATATATGCAAACAGCTAATATGTTATATTAAAACACCTAATTACTTAAAATATATAGTTGTTTAAGTTTAAATATTTAAAAGGAATATGAAATGGGAAATGGTTCATTTATTTGAACTTTGCTTCCATTGCTTTAAACTAATAATAATTGTTTTCAAAACTAGTAATAAATGTTCTATAAAAATATTTACTAAATTGGTACTGATAGAATGTATTATGTCACCAACTAATTTCTATAAATGTTACTAATATATGTATTGTGCAGTGAAATACAACATTTAAAGCTTGTGTTATATTAATTGCTTTTTCATAGAATAGAAACAATGAATAGTTGTACTAGCATTGGGAAATATCGAATGAGAACAATCGATAGTTGCAAAACTTTGAAACCATTTTAAAAAGTAGTCCAATGGAAGTAGCTAACACATGGGCCGAGAAGTCCCTAGCCTAACACGTAGATGACGCTAGCTTTATTGCATTTACCGCTTTTTCAATTAGTACTAACTTTTAAAAGAAAGCTGTCAAAATTTCATAATATTCCACTCAAGTTTATGAGTTATTGTGTTAAAAGTGACACTACTTTTGTTATTTTCAAAACAATGGATCAAAAACAATTTCGTGTTTTAATTTTACACTGCTTCTGGATGGGAAAAATACCATTCAAGCGAAACAATTGCTTGAAAAGTGTTGTAGGGACTGCACTCCATCAGAAACAACAACAAAACGTTGGTTTATGGACTTCAAACGTAGTCGTAGAGACACCGATGATGTAGAGCGCAGTGTGCGTCCAAATGAGGTGGTAACACCAGAAAACATTTTAAAAATCCATAAAATAATTTTGAATGATCGAAACGTGAAGTTGCGTGAGGTTGTTAACATCGTAAATATATCAAAAGAACGCATTGGTTTTATATTGCATTTGACTATAAGAAAGCTCTGTTCAAAGCGGATGCCGCGTTTGCTCACTGTTGACCAAAAGCAAGAATATGTTGATGATTCTGAGCAGTGTTCGGTGATGTTTAAACGTAACGAACCAGAATATTTGCATCGATAGGTGGCAATGTATAAAACATGGATCCATCACTTCACTCAGGTATCAAAACTATCGTCATTCGAGTGGACAGCAACTGGTGACAGGCCTAATTTGAGGCAAAATATAAATCGTTCTACACAAGTGGTATTGGAATATTAGAGCGGCGCTAGAGTGATTGTGTGACTCTTGATGGAGATTACGTTGATGAATAAAGCCAATTTTGGACAAAAAAAACGCCTTTTCTTTGTTATGCCCAGGACTTTTCAGTCCATATATTAATTACTATTTCATTGTAATTTATGTTTACGATTATTTTTCCTATTGTGACACAAGGTGGGGATGTACGAATTCCCTCTCGTACTAATTTTGAGAGAGAAATGGACAAATATACTTTTTTGGAACTTTGGGCTAGAAATCTGTTTATGGTGTAAATAATTGTGAATTAGCAAGCGGCAATATTTATAATTTTATACGTTAGTGTTACTTTGGAGTTATAAGGAAGGAATAGAATTTTTATTTTATTTTAGTTTTATTATTGTAGTATTTGAAACACATTAATATTATAATATTACTGTTTCATTCGAAGATGTATTACAAATGTTTTTGGCTGGTTAAACGGTGCCATAAATAAAACGACGATTCTTTCTCGTACTAATTTTTGAAAGACAAAATAGAAAGATATATTTGCTGGGTACAGTAGACATGTGCAATATTTAACGTCCCTTTTTAAATAAAATAATATATTTATGTATTGTTAAACCGAGATATTTTTTAATTCTTTATAACTTTACCGAATACAGTGTTAACATTTAAGAGGATTGGATAAATCTCAAGGGCCAATAAAAAAGCATTACCTAATAGTTGGCAATGTAACATAAAAACGGTCGAAAAAATTAACAAAAAAGCGAGAACACTAAAATCCAGTCAGTCAGTATAAAACTAGTAACGACTGAAACTAGTAGGCCGAAAGTAATGAAACAGTCGACAGTAAAAAGTAATTAATTATTATTCTCTGGCTTATTATACTAATTTTATGTGCAGCTGAGTTTAATAAAACTAAACCATTTTGTCTCAATAAATCTCCATTCAATCAAAATATAAAAATTAATTTCGGTATCTAACAGACTTGGAAACCTAATATGTTACGAAGTTAAATCCCATTATTTTTACATCTGTTAAAAATATTTTTAATTTCAAAAACTACAATCTGATGGATTAGTAGTTGTTATAGCGTGATACGTGATTTTAGCACAGTTTTAGCGAAAAATATTGGCCTAATTAAGTTTGCTGGACAGATACGAGCCGGCTACAAATTAAATAAAACGCATTTTTTTATTTTTAGCCACTCGAGCCGTCTCTCTCGTTGTTTTTCTTCCATTTTTTCCATGTTTTGTGTCAAAACAGATCCGCTGAAACCGAACGCGGCCCTAACCAAAATGGAATATTTCTCGGTGATGTTACAAACAAAGTAAAAAAGCAAACTCTACTACCAACTTTCAGCTAATTAAAAATAATTGGACTATGGTCTTCTATTCGTCATTACTTTATTTTTTAATAAATGCATTTATATAGTTTATAATATCTCAAAAAACAAAGACGCTATTTTTGTGTATATTTCGTTAAATCTAATAAAGTTATGTAACGTAAAATTTACTAACATAAACTTATTATCATTGAATTTAAAGTTAACGATACTGTCCAGATAACGATATTAGAGGGGATAGTGTCGTTAATGAAGGACAACGTCCTTTGAGGTGGGCTAAGAGATTGTATTTCATTTGATTCTCGAATTAATTGGTGAGAATCTCGGCTTTTTCCGGGTTTGTTAAGGCGATGTCCGTCAAAGAATCGGCCTTTAGAGGGGGTATTAGGGTAGGTGTTCGAATTTTTCCCCATTACGTCTTTGGCGGCGCCAGAGGTCATGAGGGGCAGTGGGGTTGCCTAGATTTTGAATAAATGGAATCATTTCCTCTCGTTCCAGTCTTTGCACTGTGCAATGTGCCATGCGTTTATCCTCAGGATCCAGAGTGGCGCGAGCTCTTGTCGCTAAACGGTTCTTGTACCTGATTAGTTCTTTTATTTCTCTAAGGAGGTTAGGATGAAAAATTTTCAAAACCAATACTAACTTACCCTCATACGCAAATGACCGTGACGATAATTACCTAATCACCCTGACTGATTCTTACTTGGACGGTAGGTCCTTTCAAGTCAGGATTGGTAAAATCTCGTCCTGAAAACAGATTTCCGCAGGAGTTGCGCAAGGTGCTCCCCTAGCCCCTCCCATGTTCAACCTTTGTATGGCTGATTTCTCACTCCACAAACATTCCCACACAACATTTTATGCAGATGATACAGGTTTCTTTACAACCGGTTACAGTCCCGACGCTATTCGCGACAGACTGCAGCTGCAGATCAACCCGAGTAAAACTTCAGAAGCAAGAAGGACTTCCGCGCTTGTCGCCTCTAAATCTATGTAGAAAAATAGAAAGTAACTCCCAATCCCCCAGAAAACGACTCTGTTTAATATGCTCCGTCCAGTCTGCCTCTACGGAGCACAGGTGTGGTACAGGTATGTCTCTGAGAGACAACTTGAACTACTCCAAGTGTTTCAATCTAAAAAAGTCCGCGCGCTACTCAATGCCTCATGGATTATGAGAAATGGTAACACTCACCTCGAATCAGGCATTCCGTTCGTGAAAATTTTCAACAACATGCTCATTGTAAATTTACTAGTTACTAGCTATTCTAACATAGTTATCCTCCAGAAGTTCCAGGATAAAGTGTTGCGAGTCATCGTCGATGCCCCATATTACGTGTCCTACAAACTGATTCGGCGCGATATCCCCATAGAACCCATAACGAGTGTGATTCGGAGTACTAGTGCGAAGTACCCTGAAAGACTATTAGTGCATCCAATACACTCGCCAAAGAGTTAAATGTGTGCGATGACAGTGAAGTGCGTAGGCTCAAACGCAAACTGGCATACGAACTGATTGACACATAGAGTGAGATTTAATAATCTCTGAAATAAACTAGAATAATTTTTAGAATAAGTTAGGATAGATTTAAAATAAATTAGTATAGTGTCTAGAATAAGATTTATATTATAAGTTGAACAGTAGATCACTTATTGAAGTGATCTACTGTTCAAAAGACCATTAACAGCGACTATTACATAGCGTTATTGGACCGTTTGAAGGACGAAATCACCGAAAAACAGCCTCACTTGAATAAAAAGAAAGTGCTTTGAATAGAGTATATATATATATGATCAAAATATATGCTAACATACAATATATAATTATAGTTAGTTATTACTTAGTTAGTTATTAATACACTGTATTGTTCGTAGGATCGAATAATTTGCCTTTTTTAATATCTCACATGAAAATATATCCGAGCACCTAATATTTATTAAAATACTTTCAAGAAACAATAAGTTATCACTTACTTATAAGGTATATGTTTTCCTGTTTCCGGGTCGATATATTCCTTTGCCAGTCCAAAATCTACGATGTGAATGATCTTTTCTTTTTTCGATTTGGATCTTCCGATGAGGAAATTTTCTGGTTTAATATCCCTGTAGATAAGTCTTTTCGAATGTACATATTCGATACGCGTCAGCAATTGATCTGCGATCATCAGAACGGTTTTGAGGCGGAATTTTCTGCTGCACAATGTGAATAAGTCTTCTAAACTTGGTCCTAGTAATTCCATTACCATCGCGTTATATCGACCTCCACAGGTACCCAAATGGTATACTTTAGGTACACCTAAGAATATAAAAGTGTATATAACTGATTGATTCAATGATATCAGTCTATTAATTAAAGTACATAACACTTTCTAAATGAGAATAAACATATAAAATAATAAGAAATCAATCAAACCTTATATAAAAAAGCTCTATATAAGATTCAAATTAAAATTGAAAATAAAATCAGATACCTTTAATAAAATCAAATAATTGAGGCATATTTTATAGTAGTAAAATATTCTGTAATGAATTAAATGAGAAATATCTTCTCCAAATAGTCAACAAGTTGCTACATTTAGTTAGAATGTGTGCGGACATTGGCTCCGAGATATTATAGAACAGTGCCTTATCAGCAAATTATTTTTTGTTTAATTCCTAAAATCAGCTTTTTTACATATTATTTTTTTATTATCTGTTTTCTAGAGAGACGAAAGAGGAATTAGGATAAAATAACTCGTTTTTAATACGTCAAAGTTTGTTATCATCTCTAGCAGGTCCCACTCAAACTGCACTAGCTGTGAAAATTAAACTATAGGCCTATAAATTAATTTTAAAAGATTAACAACACCTGGTGTTATTTTACTCCGTAATAAATTACATCGGGCACATTTGCAAGCAGCCTTACATTAATGCCTAACTATGGGGAATGCTTCACATTTCAGAATTTTTCAACGAACTGCGAACAAAAATATTTTTCAGTGCATTGAAAATGTCTGAATTTGTACAAAGTAAATCATATTTGCATTAAATTTTACATTTTACCTCAATTTCAACGAAAAGGCGGCTTAAAATCATCGAAAGCTGTGTGAGGCTTATGGCAATCATGCTTCATCGATTTCAACATGTGAATACTAGCATCGACATTTGACGAATACAAAGAGCGTTCTGGACAGCCATAAAAATCTGTAGACGAGAATTTTAAGGCACTACTATATATGATCCTTGGAAAATACAAGAAGAATATGCAAAATTGTTTATACCAAAACCATTTCCAATCACTTGAATAACAATAATTATCCAAAAGCTTGAAAATTTTGTGCTATGTGAATTGAAACCAAGAGACACAGAAAAGCGTTTAGTCTTGTGGGAAACGCTGCATCAACGCCAAATTCTAAATAATAATAATAATAAAATTAATAATAAAATATGGATTCATTACGATAATCCAAAGCGAAAGAACTGATGAGGAAGGACCACCTGATCATGCATCAAGATCAACATCAACGGCAAAGCCTAATACCTATAGATACAAGCTACATAAAAATGAATCCTGTAAAACAAATGTATAGGCCTAATGTAACTATAAATGTAGCTCCTTATTTATTTTATTTTAAATTAACATTTTCATTTGTTCAATTTCTAGAATATTATTAAAAAAAAAACAAAATGATATATTTTTAAATATGTGCCTAAGCAAATATAGTCTCCAGCAATATTCTGCTTTATGCAGCGAAGTCTTTAATCACTTCACATCTAGCTGAAATAATTTTTCATATTTTACACTATTAGCTGAAAATTCTCAGGGGATAGCATTACACTATAACCTTATCTTAACGTGTATCAAACATATATATATATATATATATATATATATATATATATATATATATATATATATATATATATAGACAAGATTTTCAAATACAAAAAGAAATAATAACATACCTTCTTGTTGTCCCAGCATTTTGTAGAATCGATACTCCAAATGTAGTTGTGGAGCTTTGCTTTTCAAAGGCTCCAGCTTGATGGCAACGTGTTCGTTATTGTAAAGGTTTTTCCCCAAACGAATTTCACCAAAGTTCCCATTGCCAATCTTCTTTCCCACTCTAAAATTAGGGCCAACCATTAGACCTCCCGAGGAAGCGGAAGAATGCGCAGAGTGCATTTTAGGAAGAGGAAGATTTTTTGACTCTAGAAAAGAACCACAAAACAAAATCGGATTTATTACCGGTAATATTGTAGGCTACGGTCCATGTGCGGGTAAATTTTCTGACCGAATGGTATTTTCATCATATTTGAATTGATTAATTTATATCAATTTTTGTTAATTTAATGAGATTTGTTGGTTTTTATTAACGAAATCCTTTACAAAAGATAGATAAATACTAATAGTCATTATATTTACATTTTACTCGGCTTATATCTGGTATTTATAGTCATTTTATAGTATTTATAGGGAACTGATTAATGAAACGTAAACATGTCTGTTTGACGTAATTCAAGATCTTGTCACATGTTTAGTGTTATATATGTAAGTGTATAATTAATAATGTTTATATAAAAATAATACATTTTTAGCCTTTCCGTCCATATTTATTGAAATCTTTTAGATATTAGGTTCAAAAAACGCTTGTAGCAAATTTAAAATCACACTGTTTTCTATACTAAGACTTTTGAATGGCTATTGGCTATTTCAGAGACTATTTGGTTTTACCCAGATTTGTTACCGCCTTATTTATGATGATGATTACTTATTGAGCTTTATATTCTTGACCATAAACCATTTCAATTATAAAAACATATTTAAAACAACAATTTCTTGAATAAGTAATTTCTTGAATCCGCCACTACATGATATCGCTATAATACAAATAATACAAGAGCCAATGAAGGTATGCTTCTATTTAATTTTCAGGAGTGATAAAAGAATAATAGTTTAAAAATTTTCAATATTTGTTAATGTTTTTTATGTATTCAATTTATTATTTAGTTCTATTGAATGTACTAGCATTTATTTAAATATATAGCAATTAGTACACTTAGAAATATACTAGTTTATTGAATCTAAAATTTAATTAGCTAATAATTCTTTATCATAAATTATGTATTTATATAAAGTTAGTTGCTGGATATTATTTAACATAAATTAATATACATATAAGTGCATCTGAGCTATGACTCATTTGATTATTCCATAAAAATTATACTAATTTACCTTGCACAATGGGAAAATGTCGATCTTCTTTAACAACTTTTGTATCCTTCTCCTCCGATAAATTATTGGTATTGTTATGATTATTTTTGCTGCCGAATCTAACTTTCAAAAAATGCATCGTTTTTATTCATTGATCATTAATGATCCAGGACAGTCCTGAAATGGGGCTGTTAGAAGCATCGTTCGTTGGATAACGTTCGCTATTCGGATACCTATTCGGACTGTCCCTTAGCGATTCGAAATAAAAACGCGTCAAATATTCTTTGTCTACTACCAGAAATTTTGATTCTGGCATTTGAAATGTCATGGTGTTTCGTTGTCATCACATTCATTAGACAGCTTTGTCATTAAAGCTCAAAGGAATCACGAAAATACCAATTGCTAACATTAACTTTATTGTGTATCAACAAATCGTCAATGATGAAACATGATACAAAATTGGATATATACAGCAGAAATATATATTACATTTTGGGTTAACCTACCAATTTTTTACCAACATCTTTATTAGATACGCTTAGTACAATCTTAATTTAAAATTAATTTATTACTACTTTTTCTATGTACTTGGATTAATTAACAAGCAAGACGAATGCGAGAAAATACATCATAATTATTTATTAATTATTAACTTTATAGCTATAAGTTACACTAAATGTATACACTTTATGTAAGTTCGTATGGTTTTGTTCGCTTAAATCTCCTGACATCCTGCGCGCTGTCCCGCAGTTGTTTTGCTTCGTAGTATTGCACGTTAGTATGATTTAGTAACCTCCTTTCGTGTTTCAAGTCGAAATCTTGGATAACTTCGCAAATCCATTTGATTTCCAGGTCATCGTGCAGTTCTTCGTTGGTTACATAGCGACAGGCATTGGTAATCGATCGAAGAACCTTGTTTTGACAGCATTGTATAACTAGTTAATTTGAATTTTTAGTGCAGCCCCATATTTTCACCCCACAGGTCCAAATTGGTTTTATAATGTTATTATAGATCAACTTCTTTGATTTTAGATCAAGTTGAGAGTATCTTTCGGCTAACTAGTATAGCTGTTTTATTTTGGTTCTAATGTGTTTTGCTTTTTGTCTAACGTGATGCTTCCCATTTAATCTACCGTCAAGATGGATTCCAAGATATTTAACTGATTCTGCTTGAGAAATCGGGCATCCATTGAGTAATATAATTAAGTTTTTATTATTTCACCTCAATGCAAAATTAACATGGACTGATTTGGAGCTATTAAGTTGAATTTTCCAATCTTTCGTCCACTTGTATATTTTGTTGATTGCCACTTGCACTTTTCCTATTGCCCTAGGCAAGAGATATATCGTAACCTACTAATAAACTAAATAATTAAATAAATAGGCTTAATAATTATTTTGTAGTAAAAAGACATTTTCAATTGCTTTCAAAGTTAAGAAGGCTAGTGATCGCCCTGTGGTCGAAAATTATTAAGTTAATAATGTTTCTCTCCCATAACAGAATAAAGCTAGTAATATAACAATGACATATTACTAGATTTTTTTTCACAATACAGTTTCCCAGTCCTCAATATATATTCAGAAATATATTTAATATATCATACTACAAGATATTACATTAATTAAAATAATAGAAGTCTGTATATTAAAACATATTAAAATATCTATCTTGAGAACAAACATTCACTAGTTTTCTAAATGGCATTTAAATAAAACTAATTTTCATTAAGTTTTATTAATCAACAAAGTATCGATAAGTTTACTACACACCACACCATTGAAAATTATAAAAGGAATGTTAAATACCTTAAATACAATAATTAAATATTGATTATTCAAATCTTAGGTCTTTAAAGTTAATAATCAAAATAATCGATACAAAGCTCAAACAAATAAAATGTAATATATATTATTTCATTATTCGTTAAACACCTTAATATTTATTAATGCTTTAAAATGTTTACAGAGGTCAATCATTCATAATTTCTTCTCTTTGTCCTGCGGGTTTCATCTATGCAAATTATCTAGTTAGTTTAATTTTAACAGATGCATATTTTATTTACTTCATTTATGTATTCATATAGTCTCTTGTTTTAGCCATGTATCTCATCTAAAATTTACATTCAAAAAATAAGATATTGCAAAAGGTATAATATAAACCAGGACTGCTTCCACTATATAGAAGTCATGAAGCAATTATTTTTTAATTACAAAATAATATTGAAACAAGTTCACATATATTTTTCAATTGTGTTTAAAGTTAAAGGATAATGAGATATAATTTTATTACTCCGGATAAAACTTGGGTCTACCACCATGATCTTATATCAAAATAGGAGACCGATGATTAATTTCAAGCCAACCTCCATTTTTTCTCAATCCCCCAGAAAGCGACTCTGTACAAAGTACTAGTCCGTCCAATCTGCATCTTCGCAACATAGGTGTGGTACAGGTACGTCACTGAAAGACAACTTGCACTACTTCAAGTTATCCAATCCAAAAAAGTCCGCGGGTTACTCAATTCGCCATGATTTATGAGGAACGTCAACACTCACCTCGAATCAGGCCTCCTCGAATCAGGTGAAGAGTTTCACGAACATGCTCAGTGTAAGATCCTCCCTAGGCGCCTTAGAACACGACAATATCTTGATTAAATCCCTACGACAATCCCAGTCTTAACCCAGGGTCTCTGTCGCCCGCAAAACACTCCACTATCCCGAACGTAAAGCTACATCAGCAAAAGGCCATTTGGCTCTAGCTGCTCATTCTGGAACAAGGAAAAAAACTCTATTTTTTGGAGGAAAATTTCGATCGTAACTATTGAAAAAACACATTCTGGTTATAACGATAATTTCGAACTATATAATCCAGTTCTGGTAGTACTGGAGATCATCTTATCGGTTGATCACTTCAGGTTTCGAATCATTAAGTAAAAATAAGAAATCACTGGAATAAGTGTAGCAAAGGAACTATTTTAATATAATGCATTTCTAAAATATTTCATAATGTCTAAAATATGACCAGGCTACTACCGTTGGTTTAACGGTACAATATTGCTACATCTGACCGACCGTGACTTGGTAACATTTAGTGAATAATTCGAGTTTCTTTAAATTATATTTCTCATCTTGGCAACATTGTTATCAAACTCCAGCTGATGTTTCCATTGGGAACTTATCATTGTTCAAGATAATGTAATTTGAGCGCACTTTGTTTTTTGTTCGAAAAATTAACATATTCATTAAATTAACTGATGCAAGACATTTTAGAGTGCTTATTTTTCAAAACATACACAGACAACAACAAAAATATTTCGATGTGCGAACTATCCTATCGTAACCAAAGTTGAAAGTAACTGCTATAACGAATTTAATCATGGACAACTTCTGCTCCAAGATAACTTTCATTATACATTTTTTTTACCTCCGAACACAAATATACGACGACAATCACTCTTCAACATACAGTTGGAAATCGGTTCCAATACTAGTTAAAGAAAATTATTGTGAAAAATGTTCTACAAAAAATAATTAAATCTCGATAATAAATACTTGTTCTTTCAGTATTAGGTCACAAATATAAATAACAAAGTTCGCAGGAATTAATGATCTTTTCTCCGTTTTTGTGTACAACCGTGTTTCAACCAGATTCAATATCAAACACTTTTAGAAACTTATATTAGAAACGGCCAAATGATGTTGGCTAAATTATTATGATGTTGCAAAATGTCCCCAAAGTTGCTACAATTTTGTTCTCCTCCATCTGCTCGATGTGATGATATAAACAGAATGTGTTAATTTGTTGCTCCTCGTCGCCCTTGAAGTAGATTTGCAAACGTTCTGGTCTGATTTCTGCATTATATGTATGTCGATTAATACTTCCTGTTCGGCCTCGAAGAGGTTTGCCAATGTATTATTGCGCCATTATTGCGGCGGTTACCATGAAAATGTCACTCTGAAGGATCCCATCTGCCGGCTCTAATTATCAACCATTCTCGAATGCACATCTACATAAACACAGGCACAAAATTTCATCAAAATCATCCAGGATATACATGCGAACAGACATATAGTAGGTTCTTAATATTTATAATTTTAAAGCAACGCTTGTAGATCATAACTCCATGCTAGATAGAATTCAAATCACTTTCTCAGTCTCTTTATATTAAACATAAAGTTTCACACCATGATAATCGCTCCCCAAGCTCGTACAAAAATAACTGTTGGCAAAATATCGAACACGGCGGGAGCCTATTCCTTCGGGAGATTACAGCTGATTCGATTAACACTCACGCTGGGTATAAATTCATTGAAACAAAAATGAAAATAATATTAAATATATAAGATTACATTAAATATATCTTCAGTTCTGTTCGTGCTTGCGTGGTTGGCAGTGTGGTTCCTCCTCCTTTGCTCTCATATTGTTGCGATAATAACGGGTTCTAATCCTGCTAGGACAATTGTTTTATATTTGTGTTGGAAACCATCCTAGTTATACCGGTAACCAGGCCGGCTAAAACCGGATAAGTCTGGGTTCTGGGATGATCTCTAAGTTAGATATTCGCTAGTTGATAGGTTTTTAACGCCGAGTTCTGTGGTCCAGATTCCGTATTAAGCGGCAAGTCGAGTCCAAACTCACTCTAGTTGGTAAAAAGGAAACTTTAAAATATTAAAAAAGAAAAAAAAAGTTAATACATCTGTTAAATTAAATTTAATTAAAACAAACAATACAAATACGAATTAGTAGAACGTAGAAATGTCATTCTATCGGTAGCAATATAATGGTCATCTTTGATTTTTAGTTTAGGTATTATAATATTACAAAAAGATTTATCTATCTTTCCTTTATCTACATTTCCAACATTATAACAATTTCAATAATGACATAATATTGAAAATTAAATTATTATTATATTCTAGTTATTATTCATATAAATAAAATGAATGCAAATGTTACGGTTCATACATAGGTCCTTATTATGTTACAAAACATAAACTAACAATATTTTTGATGCATAAATTATTTATTTTGCATGTCAGATGACGCCCTATCTACTACATAATATAATGTGATTGCTTTTGTGATCATTTTTTTACCCTTTCACTGACAGAAATGTATACAATATATATTACTTAAAGTGGTTTCCATCATTGTCGAAGATTTTTTCATCTTTGTTGCAATATCAAACATATCAACAGTATAAAAAATTATTACATGGTTTTTTAAAATATTTAAGAAATATAAATATTTTTTTGAAAAAATATCGAAAAGTATAGGCTTACAAAAATATCGATATATCGATAAATAGATCAAAAAAATATCGCCCAAAAATATCGACTTTTTTTTATAAATATATCTAAGGATATATCGATATTTTTTCCAGCATCCCTAAACCAAGACATGGCATTGATGTGAACAAGTAGTAACCAGATGCCGTTATATATAAAACGCCATGTTGAAAGGTTGTATATCTTCAGTCGATCAAATTCAGTTATTTTTCCTAATTAACTTTTAAGCTTTAGACTTCTAGGAGCTTCTGTTGGGGTTTCGTCCAAAGATGTATTTCAACTCAATATTTTCAAATTTGGCTGTCCGGACTGTTCTCTTTCATTAACATTAAAATCATAATATTTAAGTCGTTAAAACCAAAATCGACAACAGAGATATGACAAAGCAGCACCAGCATGAGTGTTTCCCGCTCCTAATCAAAAAAAGCGAATTAAAAGCAGTGAATGTCTATAACACAACTTTAAGCGTTCCATGATTAGCATCTGGATACAATAAATGACCCATGAATACTAAATAGAAAAGTATAAATATATATAAATAAATGTCAACGCTATCGAATTTATTTATATTTATACTTCGCATATTCACCAAGATCTAATCAAAATACATGCAAGCACCTAATAAAACCTATTGCTACTATACGATTTTTCTTATACAATTTTATTTCACAGTATTTCTGATATAAAATAAAAAAGCATCATACGTTTTTGTTGTTTAAAAATGTACTTTATTTCCTCTATAAATTTTTAATATCGTAAATTTTTCGGTATTTTCAAATCAATACTGGAATATTACATGTAACCATCCTTAGGTCAGTTAATCATTAATTATCTCAAGATCCGGGAAATTATTAATGCATGTTATTTATACATTTATACCCATATATACACATATGTTTCATATATGTTTATATGCTGTTCGGGGACATGTTTAGTTTCCATCTTTGTTAAAAAAATAAAAGCCGCTATATATAACAATAGCAAAAAAGCGAAAAAGTTAAATGAACTGATATAAATTAATTAAATAGTGAAATTATTATTAGCTAAATTTTCAAAATTACAGCTCATTACTTCAGTAATGTCTAAATAAATAAACATAAATAATATATATATATATATATATATATATATATATATATATATATATATATATATATATATATATATATATATATATATATATATATACAGAAAGCTATTTATTTTTTGTTTAAAATATCGAATATATTGTTCTGTATGATGTTCGCTATACACAAATACGGTATATTCAAATATATCGTTATGCAAAGTGAACATCCGTTTGGAAACTATTTTTTGTAATTTTAATTAAATATATAATTACAATATTAATCAGTTTAATAAATAAAACGTAACTCCGAGATAAAACGTCATAATAGCTCGTTATTTGCTGAAAATAGTCACATTAAAATTTAATTGAAACCCACAAAAAATGCTTTTAACTCGTACAATAACCGTAAACTAGTTTTTACCTAAAATGTGGTGTACCATTTATGAAAACATTTTAAAATTTAACATTAAAAAACGTAGGGAAATTAGTATTAGAATTAACACATAAAAAAGATATACAATTATATAAACGTTATGTAATTTCGCGAGCAAATGTAATTTTAAAGTCACTTTGCATTGGGAAATGTGCTATCAAATGTGCCAATCGAGAAGATTCAATTTTCAAAAACTAAATAACGCAAGTTGATACTGCATTTTAAATAATTTATGATTATTAACTTTAATTTAATTTTAGAGTGTAATGTTCTAAAAGTTACAATAATAGATCAATTTCATTCTTATTATTTTCTTAAAGTATTTAGCTTATTTTATAATCGGTTGGGGAAAAGGTAATTTTAAGAGAATGCATACAGACATATAAATAATAATTATAATTAATTTATTATAAAGCCGTTGTGATCGATGACCTTTCTCTACTTTTCTGGTTAAACCTGTCGATAGCTTTGTAGAAACTGGACGGACTGGAAAGTCGGTATTATACGGTGTATGCATGGAAACATCCCAATTTCTCTCAATTTTTGTCGACATACCGATATATGCCTGTGATAATGGAGGGCAACGCTTTGTTTATATAGCAATTTGGACGTTTTCTATAACCTGCTTCAGTCGCATTAGTTGTTGACTATAGATAGTTACATAATTATTTGATAGATTATTTTTATAAATGGTTGAAAGAAATTTTACAGCTATACCGTAAGATGAAATAACAGGTCAATTAAAAGTCACCGGCCTGACACATAGATGGCGCTACTATAATTAAATCCATATGTTTTTAATTACCCCTAACTCTGTAAAGACGCTTGTATAAATTGACAGCTGTCGGATCATTAGTTTGTGAACTATAGCATTTTGAGTGAAATAACTTTTGTTATTGTGAAAAAAATTGAAAAAAAGGAATTTCGCATGTTGATAAAATATTGCTTTTTTGAAGGGAAGAAATACAGTTGAAGCAAAAACTCGGCTTAGTGCCGACTTTCCGGGCACTGCCAGGAAAATCAACCATCAAGGACCGAAGGCGGTGAACGCAGTAGACGCCCAAAAAATGTTGCTCCCGACGAAAACATTAAAAAAATCCGCAAAATGATTTGGAGTCATCGTAAATTGAAATTGAGTGAAACAGCAGACACTCTAAAGATATCAACTGAACGTGTACACGATATCATTCACGAATATTTGGGTATGAGAAAGCTGTGTGCAAAGTGGGTGCCGCGCGAGCTCACATTTGACCAAAAACAACGACGAGTTGACGATTCGAAACAGTGTTTGAAGATGATCAAGCGTAATAAACCCGAGTTTTTGCATCGATATATGACAATGGATGAAACATGGCTCCACCATATTACTCCGAAGTCCAATCGACACCACTCCAAAGCGTTGGAAAACGCAACACTCAGCTGGCAAGGTTATGGCGTATGTATTTTGAGATGTGCATGGAATAATTTTCAGCGATAGTTAAAAAGTGTTATTGGAGAGTTTGAAGGACAAAATCGCCGGAAAACGGCCACATTTGAACTAAAAGAAGGTGCTACTTCACCTATACAATGCACCGTATCAAGAATCCATGAATTCGGCTTCGAGTTGCTTCCTCATCCACCGTATTCTCCAGATCTGGCCACCAGCGACTATTTCCTGCTCTCAGATGTCGAGGGTCACTACAATCAGTGTATCACCATTGAAGGGAATTATGTTGAATATAAAAATTTGGCAAAAAAAAATGTGTTTTACTATGGTAGGTCTGGGACTTTTCAATTGACTTGTTATGTCGGTCTATCTCCATATGTTTGAAGAACTTAATTAAATGTTTATATCCTAGTTTATATGAGCTGGTGCTACATTTTCACCTTTTTGTAATTAAAACCATTAATATATAACAAAAATTGTAATCTGACGCGACCAATGGCAACGTATAGCTACATTTGGTCGATTAAAGTAATTACACTGGCTTTATATCTAAAGTATTCTGTGAACTGTTGCCGTCCGAAATAACTATGATATAGCTCCACGGAAATCGTATTAGTAGAGATATACGAGTTTAGAACCAAACATACCGAAATTACTTTTTCACCAAACCAATAGCTTTTTTCTACATGTTGAGCTTCTAGGCTGTTAGTGACCGAGGTTGTTATACAAACAATGTCATACAAATCTATAAAACGAGTGATTAATACGTAGAATGACTTAGAAAATGACCAGTTTTACATAAATTGATTATCGAGACTAAGATTACAATTCTAGATAAAATTTTACACTATTATCTATAGATCTCAAAGATCGATACACCAAAAGTAATTTAGACCAGTGATGTTTTCATTTGTGGATAAAATCCCGCCATGGGAAGCCGCTTCGTTTTTACTAGATCAACTTTAAGCTGTAAATTAATGCAAACTTAAGTATATAGTAAATATACCAGAATAATCCTAGTTTACAAAACGAAAATTACAAAAAAAAATTTTTTGCTTTATATTCTTTGTTGATATTATTAATAATATGAATAATTAAATATTTCAGAAATTATATCGGCTTAAAAATTGACCAAAAGGATGATGTTATTTTTGACGCATCAGGACAGCTTGCAGTTATAGTCAAATTACTTAAGAATTTCGATTATACCTTCATCCAGCGGTTTACCTTTAAAGGTAAATAAAATATAAACAAATTAATCTATTTGTTTTATTTATAATATTGCATAAATTTTAAAAGTTGTTTCACATATGACAGGTCCTGTACATATTTCGTAATATATAAGTATAAAAAAGTGTGTATATATATTTTCGTCCCTGATATAAATTTACTTCCAAAAGAAGCGACATCTTGAATGACATAAAACGGATTTTATAGCTTCTAAGTGAATGAGATACACATCAAAGAACGTCTACGCGTTAGACGAACCAAAAAAGTCTGGCTTTAATTTTCCGTTGATGTGGCAACTTCCTGAGAGCTTTTCATAGATGCATATCTAAAAGGGCATGTACCTTTGAACGCTTCTGCTTTTTATTTGTAATTTTACAGATAGCAGGTCTCTTATAATTATCTCGTTATAATCATGATTTATTTTAATGATGCTAATTCCGGAGTTAGCACATGTTTTACATAGTACTTATATTATTTTCATTCTGGATTTTTCGCACAGATTTCTTAAGAGTTACGTATTTAAATGTCTAATAATTAATTTACCACCACCAGTTTTCATAAATATTCCTACTAACAACATCCTAGTTCTTCATTTCAGATATATAAATATAAAGTTCCGGTTCCACTTTATAGTGGATGAATGTTGCATAATTTTTATTTTTAATCAACTGTTAGTAAATGATTTGCTCAGATTTTTGGAAAGTTTAAAAGTTCTCTGCAGATGTTAAAAACCACTATAATATTACTGCTGGTACTATGTACCACTACTACTTATTTTATCATCATGTATTGAAATATTTGGAACCACTCCTATATCTGATTTACACTGCTGATATCCCAATGACAAAAGAAACAGTACTTGTAACACTTTCCGATGACACATTTATCTTGGCAAAAGATGTATCTCCGTCCAAAGCTATAGAAACAGTACAAGTAGCGGTCAGCAAGATCTATAAATGGACTAAAGACTGAAAAATACAGCATAATAGCTCCAATTCTGCCTATGTTAATTTTGCGTTGCGGTGAAATATCAAAAACCTAATTATATCACTTGACAGGTGCACCATTCTTCAAGCAGAATCAGCAAAATACCTCGGAATATATCTCAATTGTAGGGTAGACTGGAAACATCATGTTAGGCAAAAATCAGAGCAGATTAGATTCAAAGTCAAGCAACTATACTGGTTAGTCGGAAGATACTCTTAATTTGACCTAAAATCAAAGCCATTGGTTTATCAGTCAATCATAAAGCCAATTTGGACCTAATTGGGTTATTTGCACCCAATACGGTTGCACTGAGACAACTGGTAATCCAAAGTACCCAAAACAAAATTCTACGATTATTGATTATTACCATTGCTTATCTCTACGTAACCAACGAAGAGCTGCACGATGCCCGCGAAATCAAATGGATACACGAAGTGACCCAAGATTTCACCTTGAGAAAGCATGAAATAACGGTGCTAAATCATAGCAACATAGAAGCAATAGAGCTACTAGGTCACACGCAAGAAATCAATAGATTGAAGCGAACTAAACCATACGAACTTGTTCAGTGTATAAGTGTATTCTTAACGTTAGCTTAAGTACATTAGTTTTATTTTACTTTGGGAAATGCATACTGATGTATAAATACCGTATTCGTTTTGCTTACGAATACGTTAATTTATAAATTAAGATTGTACTAAGCATATTTAATGTAAAATGTAACTAATAAAAAATTGTATTAAAATATTTTATATATATATATATATATATATATATATATATATATATATATATATATATAATTCTATAAATATTTAATATATATTTTAAAGTCTCCTTTTACCAACGAGCGTTTATCTGGACTGGACCTAACTGTTTAGCGTTTGGCGTTTAGGACCTCGCCACTGTCCTCGGCATTAAACCTACCGACTGGCGAGAGACTAACTTAGAAATCATCATTCCTTTTTTGGTCCTCAATGTCGTTCATTAATATCAAACCGATCATTAATATATGGCGAAACCACCATTCTCGGATAAAACCAAATTATAATACATTAAGAAGGATAAAATGATTCTATACTGTTACATAAATACACGTACATACAATTTTAAATCTTAACTAAAATCGGTTGGAACAGCTGCAAATATTCAAGTGCTTGGAATCATTATTTTAGGAGAACAAATGATATACGCAACTAAATTAATAATTTCTTCTTATTCTTAACTATTTCTAATATATTCCTGAAATTTAAAAACCGCTTTGAGAACATAGCAGCGATCCACTCATCGATCAGTTTTCGCATTTTTACAGTATTTCGAAGCCGCGTGTCTGCCAAGCCAGCCAGGCTTAGATCTGGAAAGTCTGAACGCGCGAAGTTGTAATCGCAATAAGGCGCTACGCCTAGTGAGTACTCTGGATGCGGCAGAACTACCTATATGACGAAGCAGTATCACCATAAGTTTCAAAATGTGATAGATGGACTTCGGCATGAGATTTCCTCACGGAATACTACATAGAAAATTATTATTTTATGTAAAGAATTATCAAAACTATCTAAGATAACATTTAGGCTAGGTTTTATAAAAACGTTTAGTGCCATCAATTTCTGTAAATACACCATGGTTTTAATGTACCTTCTCGTTTAAAGAAGAAAAGCCATACCTTTTATTTACTAAATATTTTTCATTTCCCTTAAATTCGACACATTTACCAGCCTAGAATGTAAGAAAATATTTAATATAAATCAAAAGAATAAATTTACAGATTCCACAGTGTAATACATTCCTGTTTTATCGCTTTATTTTTACAACTTAATTTCGTTTGGAATAATATGCAGATATTATTTCGCGAAACAACTTCTCGTCTCAACGTTTCAACTGTTCCAGTTCGGCGAGTTGCCATCTAAAAGTTTTCCAGCTCCGCAATTTCTGGCAAACTGGAATTGATTAAAGACCAAACATTTTGGAAAGTAATTTAAAGTCATTAAACGCGCAAAGAAAACACACTTTCGGCTTATCCCAAATAAGGAAACATATCAATTCGGAATCTGATGCGAATAAATTGAGGGTAATGAATATTCAGCGGCTCGTCTGGAAACTTTTAAATTGCGCAAGGTAACCGAGAAAATAGAATGTCGAATTTGCGCCACCTGTAAGCGACGGGGTAGTCATTAAAAGGTGAAAGTGCCGCGAGAGGGAGCTTGGATGGTTTTAGGTTAAATGTCCTACGGAGGATACGTCTGCCTCATTATTAGCATTCGACGTTTGTCTTATCGCGTAGCGTTGAGTTAGGAAAGCTGTTGGCTTGATTGCTGACGGTTAAACTTAAAGATCTTTCACACAAACGTACACATGCAATTTAAATTATTTTAAAGAAGAACATCTTTTGATTATTTCTTTTGGTATAATAATCTGAATTTCGATTGTTAATCATTGTGTGATGGTAAAATCGCCGTATCCTCAGCATATGTTGCTATAGTAGTGGTTCTTTTACGTCAACTGTAGATAAGGTATAAAAACGAGAATAGGAAATGGCAATATATTAAAATGTTTTTTAACAATAACAAAGTATTTTAATTACATGCAGAATATTGAAGATATATATTATTATTACAAGAAATATATAAATTTCACAACGTAATATCGATAAATGTGTCCTCGACAATGCCAACGATATTCTTTTGAAATTCATCCCAAGGTTACTCAAAACCTGAAAAGGGAAACACTGGAAATTAAAAACAAAACCATAAATGACTATTTGAGGAATTTAACAGATGATAAATAAACTGATTATTCACTCTGGAAAACCACAAAATATCTGAAGCGCTCATGTCTAGACAGTCCACCTATAAGAGACCTATGTGGGAATTGGGCACGTGACAATCGCCAAAAAGCAGAAGCATTTGTTGAATATCTAGAAAACACTATCAAACCAAACGAAACTAATATTGAATATAATTTGCCGGACATAGAAGCTGAAAATTCGATTATTAGTTAGTCACGCCGAAAGAGTTAACCAAAGTTATTAAAACTGACATTAACCCCAGGAAATCACCAGGCTACGATTTAATAAAAGGGGAATTACTGCAAAAACTACCAAGAAAGGAAATTATAAAACTCACCAACTTGATCAATACAGCACATAGATTAAAACATGATCCAAGCATTTGGAAGATCCACAAGGCTCATTGATTCCGCAAGATTCATTGAAGGGCTGTGAAATGAATGTGAAACCCTTTATCATAGAAACCAATACTAAGCTGCAAAAAAAATGGTGCAACGATAATACCATAATAATACTAGATACTGCATAATACCTGGATACTTGATTATTGGAATAATTTGGTATGGTCCGATGATTCATTATATAAATTATTTCCTAAAGCTACCGCATTTTTCCGAATGGATTGCCTGGTTCTTACAATCAAGCGTGGGAGACGTTTTGTTATGATCAGAGCGGTAATATCGTGGTATTCAGCTGATCCTCTTATTCACATCACTGCTTTATTGCGAATGAATATCTTGACTAGCTGGCCTGAAACACTGGTACAAGGTTTTGGTACAAGAATGGGACAAAATTCGTTGGAAACTATTCACTCACTCTACGAGTTTGCTTTGCAAAGAATTGCAGCTGATTTAAAAACAAATAGCTGCTCAACACGTCACTAATAAATATATATTGTCTACATGTCAACTGTTCATATTATTTTTTCCGTCTATTGAAATATGTTAAAATTATTTCTGTAAAAAAAATAAAAGATAACCATAGAAGAACTCGTAAAGCAAAAGTATTTCCAATAAAATTCAAACATCAAAACACCCAATGAAAACAATCATTTAAAAACTTTGGTTGGTTCGGTTTGGGCGGTTTCCGAAAAAGGGGGAAAACTTCGATTTTGTATCACCTGTAGAGGACTAAAACTCATTAAAAGGTTAAAATGTCGAAAGGGGAGCGGCGCCAGCTCCTGGCCGAAATGTCACCCCAAATGCTATTCCCCCTTGGTTATTAGTTCTTGGCATTTTCCTTGCTATCTTCCCTCGAACACAGAAAACTGCTGTTATACCGGATTGTGATTAAATTAAATGCCAGTTGGCCGAGCGGCATAATTTCACAACTAAATGTCGCAACTTTAGAATCTGATAGGACAATATTGCCTTTCATTGCTTTTATTATGTCTTGTTGAATTAATAAAGTAACATTATTTTATAAAAGGGTATTGTCTCTTTAATTAGGTGGAAGCAAGAGGATATTTTTTATATGCATTAAAATGCGTTTTCGCTATACTTCTTTATAAAAATAAGTTTTATTTGAAAATCGTTATAAAAACATTACTGGCAACTGTGTTTCGTTCTTTTCACAATCAACATTTTTAATCCTCGTGATATTTGTTAGATGACACTTCTGTCAAAACTATAATGAATCGACCAACTTTAAGCATCATAAGTATAAACATGAAAATGGTAGTTGTTTAGATTTTGACAAAGAAATTTCTTTTTTCTTTTCCACTTAAATGTCAGCAAATAAGAATCAATGAGTTCTCAAGAAGCCAAGTCTAATCTTCATCAAGCTGGCATTAAATTGATCAAGGAAAACTTCTGTGCAGTGTCTTACAAAGCAAAAGGAAATTATCTGTTAGAATTTCTAACTAAATTATCCAATAGCTATAAAATCCCAAAATAACATTGTACGCCTCTGTCATAACTCCTTCGAGAAACTCCCTACACATAATTTCAAACATTTATTTACAAAAGATAATGGAGATAAAGTCATAGCCAGCATCCTGATAGGATATTTTGAAAATAACACACTTGAAAATTAATATCACTAACCTAAATTAGTTACTCACATGAATCGCCAATATCAAAATATCCGATTCATCATGAATCACTTTTCCATTCCACACCATTAAAATGCCGAAACTCCTTTTTTATACGTTTTAGTTAGATTAATTGGCAAATACAACAAATTCGGACGGGCTATGTGACACCATCATAATGGATTCATTAATGAGTTCGATTTCAAATTATATACAACTTGAAGAATACAAATTAAGAAATCCCCCAAATGTACAATAAAATCCAATGCTCACCTACCATAAAAAGAGGAACGGAAGAAGATAAAACTGAAAAGGTTTCCTAGCAGTCATTTCCTTCAAGAATTGTTGTTTCTTGAATCGCATTGGAAAGCTAACTTGGAAATCGAAGGTAAGTGGAAACATAGCATCAAAGTGCTCGCCAACGGTATCTCTAAAAGGGATGCTGTAAGGTCCAAGGTTACCTGTAAGTATGGGAAGTGTACATATGTGAAATTGGCTGGATTGTACATGGATAAAAGAACATTTACGACGTGTGAAATATAAACAATCAACTTTGACTGTATTCTAGATCGGTATTCGCCACCAGTTTCTGTTTAGTAAAGTCGATTAGTTTTTCTTTTAGCCACTCACAAGGCTATTTTGAAAGAAAACACATTAAAAGGTGGTTCTTAAATTTATAAACACCAAAATAATCTCAACAAAGACAAGAACTATAAGATCAACCCTGTTCGGTGTATCATCTTCCTGATCTTCTTACTTATTCAACAGACTATGAAGAAGCTGGACCCCTTTCGGTTGAGAAATAAGGTAACCTTATTAGGAGAGCGTTGATAAAAATGTTTCCGCCACGAAAATATAATTTATAACAAATCACTTTTTGAAAGGTACGAACTGCTAACCCCTTTAGAAAACTATTTACTAAAAAATATAAAAATACATAAGTAGGAATAATTTGATAAGTTCAGATGCTCAATAACCAAGTTCATCCTCTAAGCAATAGCTCGGTTGCAATACGTAAAATTATTACACATATTCGCTATATTGCTCTGCTATGTTGCTTTGCTTACGGAATAAATAAATGCATTACTTAATTGCCAATAATTTCATATTCCTGGAATCGGATGTGTATTATAAACTATATAATTTTTTAAAATGTCTTCTACTCAACATGAGTTTAGTGTAATTAAATTGTATTTTAGTTTTTTAAATACCCAACAAATACTTTTTTTCGGCGAGAAACTAATTTAACTAAGCACATATTATAAAAGAGCTTGGAAAATGGAAACCTAAAAAGAAAAATGATAATAAATTCCAAGAATAACTATACTACCTTATTTGTTCAATACTAATTAATATATTCAAGGTCCTAATGTGGAATGGAATTAGTTTCAAAACAGGTTAAATCAATATTGCTCTACAGATATTTAAAATACTTTTTCAGTATTGTAATATTATTAGCTAATCAATCATTGCAGCGAGATGCGAGTAATCTGATTGTAGTCTCCTAAAAACATTAATTATCTTTGGTCGAAATATATTTCGAAAAACTGATTTCGTTTGTTGATATTTCAGCTTTCTGCATGTTACTTACAAAAACTTTTAAAAGCTACACATAGAAGAAGAAACGAATTCAAAATTTCATGTAACTTTACTACTCAAAAATACGTCAGTTATAATATTTATAATAATAATAATTATACATAATAATTATTTACTGCTGAGTGTAGTTAGTTTATCATTATACTAAACATATTAAGGCGAATGAGACTAAATCTACTCACAGACACCCTGCGGACTTCTCTCCTAGTAAATATTATTGATTATGAATTCAATTACGAATAATGAGCAAAGGTTGAAAAATATATATTAACAAAACGTAAATAACTCTAACTTAAGCTGGACCAGGTGTGGTATAGATGATGTAAATCTTCATTATCCCGATCTAGATAATAAAGTCTAGTTTAATAACTCAAATCTTAGGTCTATTTGAACGTATAGTGTTGCGTGCCATCGAAGCCCCATTTTACGCCCCTAACAAAAAGTCGTATACCACTCGTATACTATACCGAATAGAAAACCAATCTTCTATTTATCGTTAATTAGTTAAAGCCGTATAAGATACTTATTGCCCATTAAACATATTATTCAATTCTAGGAGAATTAAAATTGTGTCTTATTTTCATATCTATGTAATTAAGCTCATTAAATAAGATTAAAAGTTTTGATTGATCTTGGCCCGTTCTATAGGTATGCTATGTTATGTTTTACACTGGATATATCTACTCTATTTGACCTTCAATTCATAAAAGTTAATGAATGCGGATGTTTTACAAAAAGTCTCAAAATCCTAACAACGTCGATAATGTCGATAAGTCTTCAGTATCAACCTTTTTTGGTTTTAGCAACACAATGCACCAAACCATTTTTGTCTGGTAAGTAAAATATTCGATGATTAGCTTATTTACATATCAGCATTTCTTTTTTTTTTTTTCAAGTCCTAGTACTGAATTTTACGCATTTAATCTGCGTTTATGTCCAATTACGCTTGAAATGCATTATATTCGACCTGTTTTAACCCTCCGGTGCGTTCTTCATCATTAAAATCAATGTTACCGCCTTTAGACTTTTAAAACCAAACTCAAGGTGTATGAAGTGTATCTTAGCAGTAAGTATGTAAACGTAAATCTCGAAAATTAATTTTCTTATCAACAGCTGCAGCAGATCTTATCTTGTTAGTATAAATAGTCTCTAATCTTTTTATAGCTATTGTATTATAACTACGTTCAATAGATATCACTAGTACATCTATATTTATGATTAAGACAGAAATTGAAAGGTCTTTTCGATAGACGGTGGTCTATCAGATGATATAATTACCTGAGGCCAACGATAAAAACTAACAAAACTAGTTACTTAAACTAATACTTAAAACAACTTTTATTTTGCCTTACCCTTGTCTAAATACAATTTGTTTCATCTATTTTTTATAGAGTTTAACTAAACTGTAACTGAAAGGCAATAGTTGAGGCATTAAACTAAAATCTCCTTCGCATCATCCCCAACGAACAATTCGAGTCAGGTGCACCAGACACCTTGAATTTCATAGCCAAAATTCAATCAAATATCTCAAGCTGTCCAAAGATAAAAATCCTCCAAAGTTATAATAAAATAAGGGACAAATATATAAAACGTAAATATGAGCTTACCCAATGACTTAGTAACCTAATACAATCATGCTTAGAAAGTAGGACCTTCCAAGTCAAAATTAACACTATACTTTCAATAACTAAGGATAAGCATCAGAGTTTCCCAGGGTTCTCCTCTCGGTCCCATAATGCACTACCTTTACGTAGCCGACTTTCAATTCAGGAGAAAATGCATCAACACCGCACTTTATTCACATGACACTTCTAATACAACAGGCTATTTACAAAAGAACCGACGTATACCATCTTCTATTTCCCTTCCTGTGCAGGAAAGGGGCGCTTTCAATTAAAGCAACACTGTGAAAACTATTAATCGGACCAGTTCTTCTATATGAAGCCCTAGTATAGTTCAAGCATATTAGCAATAGTATGCTCGAAATACTACATGCTAGGGCCCAGCAATCCCTGAGCTTCCATGATATATCCGAAACTCACAAATCCACCTTCAAACCAGTATCCCTTTAGTAGAGAGACTTCTAGGAGCATTAAGAGCAATATTCACCACTTGATTATACCCAGATCAGTAGTCTTTACCAGGGTTACCGCCTCACAACCCGCGGTATGATGGGAATACTTTACACTCACCCTTTTCCTTGTTCCAGAAGCTTATTTCATGTCACGTTCTAGGTCATTATTACCACGACATCCTTTTGTCCCACTCGAATGCCACATCAACTAAAATCCTTTAACTTAAAACAAAGGATGAAATGCACCAATCTAGACAAAAAAAAATTAGACTTAATTCATGTAAAATCCAACCGTCGAATTTCTTTTGGATTCATGTATTATATAAATAATTCAAACCTGTAATCAGACTAAAAGTAACGACTAAAATACAAAATTGAATATTGAAATATTAACGAGGTTGAAAAGGATCATAAAAATAAACTTGTTAACTTTTCTAGCTTACCCATTAACGGGCTTGTTTACCAAGCCAACATTATTGCAATTAATTTAATTTATATAGAGATTGCCATAGTGTTGATCATATGCTAATAGCCAACCATAGTACAAATCGTACATGTATACATAATGGCATAATTATTCAAATTTTCCAACGACCTAATGTTTTCGCACTCTATTACATTCCAATTAGTTTGAGTAAACTAACAGCCCATAATTGTAATCTCACTTAGCGGAAATTTTGCGCTGAAACATACATAAACATGAAAAAAGAGTACGAGGAGAGGTTCGGCCTGAAGGGATAAAAAAAGAGCTAAATATTCTTGAATTCGCCAAGCGAAGGTAACGTTCATTACGCTAAAAGCTTCAAATAATTTTAAGCACAAGAGCTTAAACCCCTCACTGGTAAATTTCTAAGTTTCACTCGCTACATGCTTTTTTTAAATAACGCAAGTAAATACTTCCGGGTAAAAGGATCCATAATTCGTTACCTTAACGTTGTTCTTGGCTTTATGCATATAAATTCATTTTTAAAATTATATGGCGCCTGTCAAAGTAAACATACTTTTCAAAAATTACCTATTCTAAGCATGCCACTTATGGCCACACTTTTTTATGTTTTATTATAGAAATCTAGAAAATTAAAACTAACGAACTATTTGTCTTTATCCTAATTTGCTACGATTTTAAAATTACTACAACGTACTTATTCTACGATACACTTTGGGCTTAACATATATATCACTGTTTTTAATATGCACTGAGTTTTACTTATAACTTCACTGACCGGATCAAATGATTTCACTATCTTTAATTTTTCACTAAACAATCATTATCTAGAAACTGGAGAACTTGAATATTGATGTGCTGAAGCCTCTCTTCACAACATTATCGATATTTTTTACCTTTAGGTCATTACGCCTATTGTCGTCACCAATGTTCCTTGGAACACCAACAATACCTCGCAGTATCTTGTCCTGGAACATATGTATGATATTTGTACTGGTTCGCCCAGTACAACCCCAGAGTTGAAGTCACACTGGTTTCAAGACATGTTGGTAAAGCAAAAGTTTATTATATACTGACAGGACTGAATATATACCCAATAACAGTATATTTTTTGTACTTTCTTCATTAGTGTAGTTCTTCACATTTTATCTTAACATGTGGCTCCCACATAAGTTTGTAGTTTGTATTCTTGATTAACTTGTTAGTAAAATCAATATGCACTAACTTATTTTGTTTAGTTTTCATGTGACATTTTTCTGTCGTTATATTTTGGCAATAACTGTGGATATTAGCCGATATGGAGCTGTTTCATGGGGTGTTTTAGTAGTGCTTTACCATCGTTGCCGTCCTATCTATTTTAGTATTTCTCCCTATTGCAGCTATACAAGTTTAATTAGGTTTTTCTTGGTTCGTTATGTTTTCTTTTTATACATTTAGTGAGTCTGTTTCGAAAATCATTTTGGTTTAGCCTTATAACTATTTATGTTTCTTTATTTAAGTTTTTGTAATTCTTTTGCAACAACGCAATCTGTAATTAGTAAGACGATCCCCTCCACAGTTAAGACCTTTTGGTTTCTGATTTTTGGATTTTTTACAATGTGACAACACTTCTTGGCTCATTTTTGTAACATATAATTTCATAAAATTGTATACCTTACATAGCATCAGTTTATCGTAAATACAATGCTATTAAAAATCGATTTATTGCATTATTAGTAAAGATAAGTATATTGATAAACCACTAATACATTTATATTATAAATATAGTAAAACTTTTAACAAATCATTGCAACTCACTTTTATCAAATTAATAGATCCAGGATGTGTTAACGAGTGACCAAACCTTATATCAAACATCACAAGTTGTTTAGATGACTGTCAAAATATGTCTTTCCATTATATACACTGTCAAGGATTTTATCATCATCATCGTCAATCCGTAGGCGGGAACATTATCTACTTCTCAGTCTCTGCTGTTAGTACCTCATAATTATTTACTAAATTCCACCACAGTTGACGATGGACTGCAGCTGTTCTGATCTTAGACAATGTCAGTCTTCTATTTTTCAGATCGATTTCAATTATCTTGATCAATGTCTTTCTCGGTACCTTCCACCTAAAAGACCGTTCATTCGACAGGCATGTCCAAATCATTACAATCTGCGTCTCTGAATTTGTTCATCAACTGTGTTCTAATTATCGCATCTTAATCGAACGACTTCATTTCTAATAGGATATCGGATAAACATGTAAGATTTCCCTTAATTATCTCAAAGATCCAATTTCACATATATCATTTTGTTGCAAGTCTCGAAGTCATACAGAAGAATTCACAGGATAAGAATTGGACAAGAAAATGTCACTCCTTCTCATTTAGATGCACCATCCTAGAGAAAGAAAATCTACTGCAACTCGGCCGATTCGATTTATTATTTCAGCGATAGACGTCATTTTCTGCACTTGCACTTGGTCCAACTCGATCCAGTTCAGATTTACAGTAGCAGGCTATCCGTCAATCATTCGGATCCTCCAGTTAGTTCAGGGCCTTGATCTTTTCTTAATTAATTCTCAAACCATGTGGATCTGCGGTGTCAACGAAGAACTCTGATAGCCTTAACATCCGCATTTTCAACATCCGCAAGCAATTTCCTGACGATTTAGAATAACTTATTAATTTTATAGAAATATAGTGTGAAGCTGAGTAGTATTGAGTGGACAACATATCATTTACCCTACAAAAACTGATTTAAGGATGAAGTTTCTAAAGCTGATGTTAAAAAAACTTTTTAACATTTTTTTTTGTAAACGTTTTAATTAATATACTTGTATTCGTCTAAATGGCAACCATTTATTCTTGCTCTGTGAAAATATTAGTTTTGTTGCGTTTTTTAGTAAAATGTATTAAAAAGTTGTTATATACAAATAATTACCACATTTATATTATTGACTTAACTTAATTCTTCTACAATAAACTAATTATTGAATGACTAATTTAATACCTAAATGTAAATCCAATATGTGTCAATTTGTAACAAACTCAATATATTTCAATATATTTGTCAATGATATTTAAAAAAAGTGACCGCTGCGAACAGGATTCGAACCTGTGCGGGCAAAGCCCATTTGATTTCGAGTCAAACTCCTTAACCACTCGGACATCGCAGCTTGTGGGCAGTTTTAGAATACATATAGAAACTTAATTTAACACCAAATATGGTATGCTATATTTTAAATTTATAAATTCAAATTTATTTAACATGGTTCAATAATAATGAAGGTTTTGCATATAGAAAGCCGTCGCGTTAATATTGATGGAGTTTATTCTTCAAGGATTATCAGACTTCTTTATAATTATCAATTTTAAGTAATCTAATATAATTTTTGTATACTAATAACAGTATATCATTTAAAATATTAATTATGGAAAATACCTTGTTTTTATATGTAATAATATTCTTTATATCACATCATTAATATATTATCACAATTATATTATAATACAAAGAAATATCTATGACTTATTTAATGTTTCTCAAATTTTCTAATTATTACAAAAAAAAAGATTATTATTATTTTCTATGTTACTTACACTTCCTTCATGGTAACACCATCGCGACTTTAATTTTGAAAGAAGTAGATACCATTAGTGTTACCTTTCAAAATATATATTAAAATATACACTATTTTAGGATACAATTACCTATTTATCACTAATCAAATTCGTTTTTGGGAAGTCTATGAAATAGGAGATTAGTAATATCATCAATATTTATTTTGTACAGGGAAGGCGAAATATAAATATTGATTTAAGTAGAAATCAAAATGCAGGTTCATGGCACTTAAAATGTTGAAATATAAATAAGATACTACCATTCCAGTATTATTCTGGTGTAAACGAAAATTTATATCTCTAGCAGCTGACGACAATATTTAAATTGGTGACTGACATACCAACTTATTCCAATATCCACCAACATATAACGTCAAGAGTAATAGTGTTACCGTTGTAAACAATATAATTATCAATATACACTTCAAATATAAACCGATTGCCTCGTGTATAATATAAATATTTGACTTTTTTCTTTAGCTTAAAGTCCCCGGCCTACCATAATAAAACATATTTTTTGACAAAATTAGTTTTTTTTATTCAACATAATTCCATTCAAAGGTGATACACTGATTATAGCGACCCTCAAACTTTTCGATGCCATTTTTGTAGTACGATTTGTCCTTTACTTCAAAATAGGCCTCAGTTTCGGCGATCATCTCTTCATTCGACGAAAATTTCTTCCCAGTGAGAATTATTTTGAGATCTGAGAACAGGAAATAGTCACTAGGGGCCAGATCTGGAGAACACGGTGGATAAGGAAGCAATTCGAAGCTCACTTCATTGATTTTTGCCATCGTTTTCACTGACTTGTGACACGGTGCATTGTCTTGGAAAAGCAGTACTTTCTTTTTCTTCAAATACGGTCGTTTTTCAGCGATTTCGTCCTTCAAACGGTCCAATAACGCTATGTAATAGTCGCTGTTGACGGTCTTTCCTTTTCAAGGTAGTCCTTGAAAATTATTCCATGCGCATCCCAAAATACAGATGCCATGCCTTGAAGACCTTGCCAGACGACTGTTCACTCGAATGACTGTTGATTGGACTTCGGAGTAAAATGATGGAGCCATGTTTCATCCATTGTCACACATCGACTCAAAAACTCGGGCTTATTACGCTTGATCATCTTCAAACGCTGCTCTGAATCATCAACTCGTCGTTGTTTTTGGTCAAAAGTGAACTCGCGCGGCACTCACTTTGCACAGAGCTTTCTCCTACCCAAATATTCATGAATGATATGATATACACGTTCAGTTGATATCTTTAGAGTGTTTGCTATTTCTTTCAAATTCAATTTACGGTCATTCAAAATCATTTTGTAGATTTTTTAATGTTTTCTTCGGTAACAACTTCTTTTGGGCGTCCACTAAACGTATGGATTTAATTGTAGTAGCGACATCTATATATCAGGCCGAGGACTTTTTAATTGACCTGTTAGATAATATGTTATAATGTTTGGGTATAATATTCTCATTAAGCGTCAAGATACGCAATATAAAAGCAAATAACATATTTTAATATCTAGCAAAAGAAGAAACTACTCCATCTTAACTAATTTTTAAGTGCATCATAACTCGACTTACTGTTCAAAGTAACGTCTCTCAACCACGGACCTTGGCATTAAGCCTACCCGCAGGCCAGTGACCAACTTAGAGATAATCAGTATCTCACTCAGCCTGACTAATTGTGTTACTGGTAGGGTTGTTCCTTTTTTGATTTTACACGATTGCCTATGGACAATAATAATTATAAACAAAAACAAACATACTTTTTTGTTGTCTTAAAAACTGCGGCTACCAAGCCGGCTTGCTTTTGAGTAGCAAGCTTAATTTTCTAGCGATGCGAAGCGAATTAAACTAGCGATGATTAACAGCTTTTTCTTTTAATTTTCTTTTAAATGTAATATAATACAATCAAAAAAGCATCACAGATCAGAATGCAATTTAGGAAGAAAAGGCTTTATTAGAAGTTAAACGCCTAAATATATTCGTAACCTACTAAAAGATTGTTTTGTGTGTTTATTTGTAATCGGCACTAATACAGCATGACCTTATGTTGTGAATCTGCATATTTTACAATTAGATTACTCGTCAACACTGAACATGAATGCGAAATGATGACTTCGACAACTATCGTGAAGATCTAGTAGCTAAATAATTAATTAGCAATTGAACCATATTTTAGGAATAATGATATTAAATACTACAGATGATTGCATCCAATGGTAATTTGTTAAAAATTCATCAAACGGGGTTTGAACTTGACTATAATATAAGTACGATATATAATCCGTCCAATAAAACAGTGAACAATGTTGCCGCATTAACTCTGAGTTTTAGTTCATTTTGGTTTCGACATACAGCAACATTCTAATCTAAATAAATTAATTAAATAAGAATAATGTTATCAAATATAATTTGTTTTAACAGTTTAGTAAATTTAATGCATATATTATCGAAGGACTTATCACATGTATTTTTCTTTAGTTTGTTCTGTTACTACCTGTATAGATCTTTCTTTATAAAATTTTAATCATTGCGTTCTCCCTAATGCATTTGCCATATCTGCGAAACAGTTAGTATTCTTTCTTTCTATTTTCTGAACAATTACACACATATATGTGCACATAAACATTTTACATAATATCTCTAAGGTTTCTGTGGATACTTTTCAGACTAAAATTTTCTTCTGGACTTATATTGAGAAAACGACTCACTCTTTTTGTACATTTCATATATTTGATCTCGGATGGAGCTAACATCAAGCTGATCTTGATTCCCGCTTATCGTGTATCCAAGATTATATTTTTCATTTTTTCATATTTATATTTCAGTCACCGGGTCCATACTAATATCTGGTGCTGCAATATTAACAAAACATTAATAAAAACCGCAACAATTTTAATAGTAAATATGCTTACCTCTCTACGAATATCACGAGCAATAGGCGCCAGTATCTTGTTCATGTCGAAGTAACTGATTAGAGATGCAATCAGTTCTGTCTGGCGTCGGCATTTTCAATCAGAGTAATAATAAGCAGCGATTTGAAATTTATAAATACAAACAAAGTATTGAAACAACGCTTGCCAGTTTATAACCTGTAGTTTAATGTTTTAAAGAATTTTGCAGACGTTTGGCAATCGGACGATTTTTGCAGGCTGTTTCGGTTACATGTTCGAACTTATCAGACAGCATTGTGTCTCTTTTTATCTAGAAGGAAAATATTGTCTGAATCTAAAACGAATGTACAAATTGCGGCAGGCAATACATTAAACAAATTGATCACGTGAGTACACTGTTATTTTGAATTGACTATATATAATCCGATATCAGCAATACTGTTATAACCGCAGAGAATAACCAACTGTAACTAACTATGTTGATAAATGGACAAGTGAAGCTGTTAACAAGTTCTCCATCTGTATATAATCGAAATATTGATTATTATTTGTTAATTTATTCGAGGTAGCTTGGAGACTTAACATTGCCGTAAAAATCTTTATTAAATTCTTTATTAAACAGCGTATGACGGAAAAATGTTTAATCAGATGTATTCTTGGATGTAGCTCAAGGGTTAGATAAAGTCTTACATAAGGGATTCGTGAATAAACTGCATAAAATGTTAGCGAAGCGATACACTGAACTCTTAATCTCTTACAACTTAACCAGGATATTTAGTGTTAAACAAGGAGAAGCTTATTCAAGAATAAAACCAACAAAAGCAAAAGTTATGCTTAGGCTCTGTTCAATACCTACTCGATACATGTCACATTCACATTTGTTCATGACACTGCCATTGGAGACAGTATAGGCAAGTGCAGTAACAATGCTGAGTACCATGTTATGAGAACTATGTAATTTGTCGCTGTTTCCGACTTAAGCAGGACCAATTCGCTTTAAGCTGTCTCTGAACAGCAAGAAATCAAAATTCTTATAATGTACAGATTACGAAATAATCTGCAAACCTTTCCAAGTTTCATTACTCCATGTCCAGTACACCAGGAAAAGTAATCCACAGAATAGAAATATATAATATGTATGGTTACTAACTGTAATAATTAATAACATAGTTATATTAAAACAAGCATATAATACAACACTAATACTTCATATATTTTACAATCGGAACTATTAGATACGAGTCAGTGATACTGATTATAAATCTAAATATTACTAACTGTTTCAGTACAAACAAATGTAGTATGTATTCTACGCATACGGCAGCTATTTCAGTTTAAATAGAGACTAGTACTTAATCAACGTCCAACTAAATTGAGCTAATGATATTTGACAGAATATTGTGCCGGAACAATGCAGCATCAACCGCTAAACACGTAAATCGGAAACCCCCATCCATAATCGGCGCACATTCGCTTTCCACTAAGTTGGTTATAAATTTACAATTGTTCAGACATGCAATAATTAGTGCCAAACGAGTTACCTACGTGACATCGTAAATTGCCAAGGCACATACTAAACTTCAGGCCCCCCTCGATAATTCCCCCCAACTTTAATTAATTCTTTACCTGGCCGATATGGCCACCGTATTTTTGATCGAATATGAATAATTCTTCTTCATTATTTCGTAAATATTTGTATAAGGGTTGATGATTAATTACGGTTCGGATATTTTCCGAATTATAATTAACTCAAAACTTTACCTTTGTTAATATTTTCAGTTTTTTAATAAACATAGTTTCTATTTAATTAGTTCCGAAATTATATGTCATATATCAATAACAAATTTTTTGTAGAGAGAAAATTATAATTTGATTTTTTTGTAACCCCAAATGATTTGATGAGCGAATTATTTTCTCTTCTGGTAAGAAATTTTTTATCTCTAAATCTATTGAGAAGCGGAAGTTAAATGAAGAAAACCGTGCATTCAATGAGAAATGGGAAATAGACTATTTCATCTCCAACAATAATAATAAAAAAACAGTGTTTGATTTGTACGCAAGTTTTGTCCGTAAGTAAAGAATATGATGCTAAACGACAATATACTTTTTTTACATGAAAAAAAGTATAAAAAAGATATTGCTGAAGCAAGAAAACTTATAGTATCTGAGTACAAAAAAACTAATACAGTAAACAAGTGTTTTTTCTAAAGTAAGTACAGAGAATGAACAAAGTTTGTCTGCCTCATATGAAGTCTCATTACAATTACCCAGAACTGAATGAGAATTAGTGATGAAATTTTAATAGAAAATGCGCAGTTACAAATGGTTAAACGCTTCATGCAGTCGAAATTGGCGGAAAAGTTTAAATCCGTAGCATTATTTCATTAAACGGTGGCGTGACGAATATATTTTTATAACATCTTTATTAGATACGTTTAGTACAGTCTGATATATAAATTAATTTATTACTACATTCCATTTGTACTTAGATTAATTCACAAGCAAGACGAGTGCGAGAAAATTAATTAATATGTATTCCTCAATTATAAAATTATAATAACTTATAGCTATAGTTTACAATTCGCTTTTGATTCGCTTCAATCTCCTGACATCCTGCGCGCTGTCCAGCAGTTGTACTGCTTCCACATTAGTATGATTTAGTAATATTCTTTCGTGTTTCAAGACAAAATCTTGGATAACTTCGCAAATCCATTTGATTTCCAGGTCGTTGGTTACGTAGCGATAGGCATTGGTAATCAATCGAAGAACCTTGTTTTGACAGGGTTTGATGACTAGTTGAATTTTAAGTGCAACCCCATATTTACACCCCATAGGTCCAAATTGGCTTTATAATTGTCTTATAAATCAACCTCTTTGATTTTAGATCAAGTTGAGAGTATCTTCCGACTAACCAGTATAGTTGTTTTATTTTGGTTCTAATGTATTTTTCTTCTCTTCTTCTAACATGATGTTTCCAATTTAATCTACCGTTAAGATAGATTCCGAGGTATTTAGCTGATTTTGCTTGAGGAATCGGGCATCCATTGAGCGATATAATTAAGTTTTTATTATTTCGCCGCAATACAAAATTAACTTGGACAGCTTTGGAGCTATTAAGTTGAATTTTCCAATCTCTTGTCCGTTTTTAGATTTCGTTGACTGCCACATGTACTTTTTGTATTACCCTAGGCAGAGATATGTCGTTTGACATAATAATTGTCTCTTCATATACAAAATGGTCGCCATTTTTATTTCGACAAATGTTAAAAAATTATTGGCAAACCTTTCGGATTTACTCTATTAAGATATAAATATATTTTATCACTTTTTATTAAAAGCAATCTCCGTTGTTTAGTGACTCTCCTCTAAAAAGAAAAGAAAAATATTTGAAAACCCACACCGTGCACCGTAATTGAAAGTTGTAATGTAACGATTGCATGCGCCAATCCTCAGTGCTATAGATTTTCTATCGTTCTCGTAAATCCACCGAGCCGCTTTATAAATGAAGTTGCATAAAATACGGTATCGTGTTGCACGAAAATTCTAAACAGTTTCTTCTGACAGGAACCGCGTATATTTTATTCATTTTACACGGTCTGAAATACGACATCAGCGTGTTATGGCGAGCATTTTTCATTTGCTTGTCATTGTTCACAGCAGTTTGCTATACTCACACATCAACAATAATGATTAATGTTTTTTTTTAACTTTATTGAGATTTTTAAAAACACTGTGCATTAATTTTAAAGAATCTTTTTTAACTTTAAAGTTTCGTTCTATAGGGATTATTAAAATAGGAGAAGGTACTTTTTTTCTGAAAGTTCATTTATACTGTTATATATAAGACATATCATAATTCATAAATGTCCGCTACTGGTTTTCACGATGACACGAACCTAAGTACCATAATTTTCAATATATAATAGTATGGCGCTTATTGCTATCAATTCTCGATATCTTGTTAACATATTCCATCACCATCATCATCAATCCCTACTCAGCCCTCGGGAAGGACGTCTTTTTCTCAACAAATACTGTGCTATTGGAGTGGCAGGTCTTCAAATATTCTTCATAAATATCACAACAATATATAAATTGGCCATAGCTTCTCTAGCCTCGGAGAATATTATAATTTTGGGCATCATCTTAGAGAAGCAAAAGCTCCTGTAACTTGAACCATTCGTCTTATTAATTTGGCGGTAGATACTACTCCATTCTTCTGTACCCAAATTTCTAATCCCAAATACATACATACCTACGCTTGTTCCAACTGGATCCCGTTAAGATTTATATTTGTAGACAATACACCAATTCTCGGAATACTACTGCATTTTCATCATTAATACTCAAGCTCAAGTTCTAAGAGCTTGTAGGACGTCATTTATCGCATTATTACATCCATTACTACATTGAGTTAAAGTTATTCCTTTGAAAAACGATATTGTCCATTTTCCCAATATATCTGTATTTTAAGTAATCGATTTTTTAAACTTTTGCTTCAGATAAAATATCTTTCATATGACCTTTATATATTATTATTTATATAGCGTTTTTTCTTGACTTCAAAATGCAAATCAAAAATATTTTATTAGATTTAATTCCGAAGACCTTCATGCAAAATTAACTTAAAATTAATAACTCTATTTTAAAAATTAAAAAGAAATAATGGTAGTAGCAATATATAAGTAGAATAATATATTAACCAAAAGTGCTTTTATATATACAAATATCTGAAACCTGTTAACTCTATAATCAATTTCGAAGGCCCAGCAATGAAATATTACAATTTGGACGTTTCCATTTATTGAAGAAAATTAGCGGAAATTAGGTAACGTCAAAATATGTTCTATTGCATTCTACAACTTTTATAATTATATTAATATAGAATACCCTCACATCCATTGTCATTTTGTTTTAAAGGTAATGAACAAAACAGAAACTAAATAATCCATCTGACTAAGGAGATTCCAAGAAAGGAAGAGCCCCATTACACTAAGTTTGTGACTTGCGTTTAAAATGCAAAAGTTCAACCTTATAATGCAACAGACCAACAATAGTACCAGTAAAGATTTTAATAGCTTGTTGTGACTATTAGTTGTCCGTAGCCAACTAGTCCTTCGTTCCTTACTAAAAAGATTAATTTTTCATTGTCAACTATAATGCAACACAGAAACTTCTTCTTTTTTGTCTACTAAACGATCAGTGGTTTGCATGTAGCTATTTTAAACATATATGTTGCTACATCAACTTGTAGCGCAGCAGTAAGTGTACACGTTCGAATTAAATGCCACCAATAATAAAACTTATCATTAAATATTATTGCTGGGATATATTAATATCTTTATATTATTCTGAATTGATCCCCAATAACTTCTTTTTATTAGATTTATTTCCTATTTAAAAAGTTGTTTAATAATTTTCAAAATACATCAATAGAAAAAGTATAGAAAATTTGCTTATATACATATAAATATGATAAATAACTTTAAAAAAATATTTCATTTAACAATAGGCAATGAACAATTATATACATTATATACTTCCCAAAATTAAACGATAGTACACAAAGCTAAAAAAAATATTTGTGAAGATACATCAACTTGAATTTTAGTACATTGTAACTTAAATAAAATCTTATATATAAAAATGAATCGCAAAATATGTTCCTAAGCGCATAACTCAACAACGCCTGGACCAATTTGGCCAAATCTTTTTTTAAAATGTTCGTTGAAGTTCAAGGATGGTCTTTACGGCGAGAAAAATTAGAATTATTGCTGGAAAAAAACCCTAAAAATAGCCCTTTTCTTTTTCCCATACAAATGATTTGTAACTAAAACGTAGTCAATTTGAGCTTTATTGCTATGGTATAAAGTTCATATTAAATTACAAGCACTCACTGTTGTCTAAGCAATGTAGGTGTGTTCCTAACGTCAAAGATCATATCTATCAAAACAATGTGCGTGTGTGCGTTGGTGAACAGAATACATAGTTGGAGGAGTTTAATGTCGCGTTCCAAAACTTGCGTTTCTTTTGTATTAGTTTCGGCACGCGAGATAAAATGCATCAGTTTCCACGTCATTACATCAGACAAACAAAAATCGCGTTACCAACAGTGTTTTATTATTTTTAATATCCAAATTTTAAATAAATAAAACAATTCGTACGGCTTAAAAGGATTTGAGTTCAAGTCATATCAAATTTAAAAAAAAATTGTCTGTTACAGATGACTTTTGACAGATGACAGATGAATTGTCAACTGATACACGAAACAAATTCGTATATCGTGTTTTGTGCAGAGTGTTTAGTTAGTTAGTGTTTGTTTAGTTCGTGATTAGTGAAAAAATAATTTATATTTGATATGCCTCCTATAAGACGAAGCAATTTAGGTAGAAGAACCAGAAATGCTATAAACCAAGCTAATTACCGATCTAATCGTACTGCACAAGAACGTGACGACGGAAATGAACGTGAAAGAATTCGGATATCACAAACGCGTGAAGCGCGAGCGCGACATTCAACTAATAATCGCGCAAGTTTGAATCGAGCTGCTTTCAGTTACGATGTGTCAATTGACTACAGTAACTACCAATGTGTTGTTATTGGTTCTATGAACTTGGTTTGCTCACACTATAAAGCATTAAAATAAAAAAACGAAGCCAATGGATTGTGTTGCGCAAATGGTAAAGTGAAATTGATACCATTGGATCCACCACCAGAACCATTGTACTCATTGGTTTCAGGAATAGGAACAGATTCTATACACTTTTTGACACATATCCAACAATATAACAATTGCTTTCAAATGACTTCATTTGGGGCAACAAATGCAGTTCGGGAAAATTTTATGCCAACTTTCAAGGTATGTATTATAGCAGTTACTCATAATTATTTTAGCGAACAAAATTTTCTGTCACCAAAGTTAAGATGTGTTACTAATCTTCAATTTCTTAATCGTTACGAAATATATCACTTAGTCATCATATTATATGGTGATTCAGTTTCAGTGACACTTTTATTATATTTTATATTTGATAGATATTAATTAAAACTAAATATATACTTTTTAAGATCAAATATTATTTAAGTTTGATCACTGACAATCCATTAATTTATACCACACCATAATATTTTTTTTATTTACAGATACAAGGGCAAATATATCACAGAGCAGGTTCACTGTTACCAGTGTCAGATAGCGACAACAAATTCCTGCAAATTTATTTTATGGGCAATTCACCACAAGAAATTAATCTGCGTTGTGCACATAACAATTTAGTAAAGAAGTCTATTGTAGAACAATTACAAACTTTATTTCATCAACACAATCAATTGATTATATTGTTTAAAACTGCCCTAGATCTGATGCCATCCGATAATCACAAAATTGTAATCAGAGCTGATAAAACACCTGCAGGTCAACATACAAGACGTTTTAATGCACCAACTATTGATGAAGTTGCTATCGTTGTAGTTGGAGAAAATTTGGAATCCCGTGATATTGTTTTACATCGTCGGAATGATCAATTACAACGTATAAAGGAAACACACCGCTCATATGATGCACTGCAATATCCCATTATATTTTGGCAAGGTGAAGATGGCTACGATTTATCAATAAAAATGATAAATCCCATTACAGGTAACTAAAATATTAGTTTAGCTATGGCGATAATATCTCAGTCACTATATTATGTATTTGAATGTTATTAAAACACAATCTGTTTACAGGTTCTGAAACCAGCAAAAAAGTCAGTTCAATGAACTATTATTCATACCGCCTAATGATTCGGGAAAATGAAGATAATCACATATTGAAATGTCGGCGATTATATCACAAATATGTTGTTGACATGTATGTTAAAATTGAAACGGAGAGATTAACATTCATCAGGTTGAATCAAACCAAACTCCGATCTGAAGAGTATATTCACCTTCGAGATGCGATTAATACTGATGGAAATGCACAGAATGTCGGTCGGATGACTATTCTTCCAGCAACATACATCGGAAGCCCTCGGCATATGCACGAATATGCTCAAGATGCCATGTCGTATGTTCGTCATTATGGTACAGCAGATTTGTTCATCACATTTACATGCAATCCGCAATGGATAGAAATTAAGCAGGAGTTATTCCCTGGGCAATCACCCATTGATCGTCATGATATTACAGCCAGAGTCTTTAGACAAAAGTTGAAATCTTTAATGAATTTCATCGTAAAACATAATGTGTTTGGTGAGACACGCTGCTGGATGTATTCTGTGGAGTGGCAGAAACGAGGATTGCCACATGCACACATTTTGATTTGGTTGGTTGAAAAGATAAGGCCAAATGAAGTTGATGCAGTGATATCAGCTGAAATCCCTAATGTACAAGTAGATCCTGGATTGCATGAGGTAGTTATCAAAAACATGATACATGGTCCCTGTGGAACTCATTAATCAAAATTCACCGTTTATGATGGATGGTAAATGTTCAAAACGATATCCACGGACATTAATATCGGAAACAATTACTGGTAATGACGGTTATCCATTGTATCGTCGCAGATCGACAGCAGACAATGGAAAATCAACAATTGTCAAATTAAATCAACAAGATATTGAAATAGATAATCGTTGGATTGTTCCATATTCACCCATTTTATCAAAGACATTCAAAGCACACATCAACGTTGAATCTTGCAATTCAGTGAAATCGATTAAATATATTTGCAAATATGTAACCAAAGGGAGTGATATGGCTGTGATTGGAATTGGTGCAGAGAATTCTAATGATGAAGTTACCCAATACCAAATGGGCCGCTATGTCAGTAGTAATGAAGCAGTTTGGCGAATATTTTCTTTTCCTATTCATGAGAGACACCCTTCTGTTGTTCACTTAGCTGTGCATTTAGAAAATGGACAAAGAGTGTATTTTACAGCACAGAACGCAGTACAAAGAGCTGCTCAGCCACCATCTACTACATTAACCAGTTTTTTTGAGACATGCCAAAACGATGATTTCGCACAAACATTGCTATATTCTGAAATGCCAAAATATTATACCTGGAATCAATCCTCAAGGAGATTTATACGACGGAAACAAGGAAAACCAGTTCCAGGATATACAGATGTATATTCCACCGATGCGATTGGCCGGATTTATTCAGTACATCCAAGCAATGATGAATGTTTTTATTTACGACTGCTATTAGTCAATGTACGTGGCCCAACATCATTCCAACAGTTACGAACTGTTGATGGTGAATTGTATGGATCCTACAGAGAAGCCTGCCAACGTTTGCAATTGCTTGAAAATGACGTTCATTGGGATCAAACTCTCAATGATGCTGTAATATCATCACACGCTCATCAAATACGAACATTGTTTTCTATAATCATATCTACATGCTTCCCATCAAACCCAATTGATTTGTGGATGAAGTACAAAGATTATATGTGTGATGGTATTTTGTATCAAATACGGAATAGAATGGGATATCTAAATATACAAATCAGTGAAGAAATTTACAATGAAGCATTGATTTCAATTGAGGACATGTGCTTGATAATGTCAAACAAACTATTAATTCAATTAGGCCTGACCGCGCCCAATCGTCCAATGCATGACGCTTTTAACCAAGAGTTGCATCGAGAAAGACTGTATGATCTCAACGCTTTGAAAGAATTAATTTTAAAAAAATTTCCACTGTTAAATGAACAACAGAAGTATGTATTTGAAACTCTTATGAAAGTAACAAATGATGAAACTGGAGGGATTTACTTCTTAGATGCACCTGGTGGTACAGGAAAAACTTTTTTGATTTCATTAATATTAGCAACAATTCGCTCACAAAATAAAATTGCACTTGCACTCGCATCGGAGCGTCGGGAATCGCAGCAACTTTGCTTGAAGGTGGTCGAACAGCCCATTCAGCACTAAAATTGCCATTAAATATGCAAAGCAATGAAACTCCAACCTGCAACGTTTCGAAGAACTCTGCAATGGCAAAGGTTTTGCAGCAATGTAAATTGATTGTTTGGGATGAATGCACGATGGCACATAAAAAATCTTTGGAGGCTTTAGACAGAACCTTAAAAGATCTACGTAGCAATAATAACCGATTTGGTGGTGCAATGATTTTATTAGATTTAGGAGATTTTCGTCAAACATTGCCAGTGATTCCACGATCAACGCCAGCTGATGAACTCAATGCATGTCTAAAGTCCTCCAATTTGTGGAAACATGTCAAAGTACTTCATTTAAGCAAGAATATGCGTGTCGAGTTGCAAAATGACCAATCTGGAAACATATTCTCTAAAAAACTCATTGACATTGGTAATGGCAAATTTCCTATAGACATGTTGACTGGCTGCATTAACTTTCCTCAAAGTTTTTGTCAGTTAACTCGATCAAAAGATGAACTTATTCAGAAGGTGTTTCCAGATGTTTCTCAAAATTACAGAAACCATGATTGCTTGAGCGAACGAGCTATACTGGCTGCAAAAAAACATAGATGTAAATGAATTAAATTTCAAAATTCAAGAACAAATTACAGGCGAATTGAGGATATATAAATCAGTTGATTCGGCTACTAATCAAGATGATGTAGTCAACTATCCACCGGAATTTTTAAACTCGCTGGATTTGCCAGGATTGCCACCTCACAATCTTCAATTAAAGGTTGGATCGGTGGTTATAATGTTGCGAAATATCAACCAACCGCGTCTTTGCAACGGTACACGGTTAGCGATAAAAAAATTATTAAACAATGTGATAGAAGCAACTATACTCAAAGGAAAGTATAAAGGAGAAGATGTTCTCATACCGCGCATCCCAATGATTCCGACTGATGTGCCATTTGAGTTTAAACGACTACAGTTTCCAGTGCGGCTTGCTTTTGCTATGACTATAAACAAGTCCCAGGGGCAATCATTAAGTGTTTGTGGTATTAATCTAGAAAACCCATGTTTCTCACATGGTCAATTGTATGTTGCCTGTTCCCGTGTTGGAAAACCATCAGATTTGTTTATCTATGCGCCAGGTAATCAAACAAAAAACATCGTATACCACAAAGCAATATAATGATAATAATAATAATAATTATGATTCACATGATTAACAATAAAGCGATTACTTACTTTTCAATCCTTATATATGTTTTATTTAATTATTTTTTATTCACAACGCCCTATCACCAGGGTGATGGTTCTGTTCAGGAGAATTTTTTAAAATACGTAGGCACAAAAACTGCCACATTACAAATCTTTTTGACAGGACGAAGTCTGTCGGGTCAGCTAGTAATTAAATAAAAATGTAATCTAATATAGTTTATTTTAACATTATAGTACATCTAACGCATATATTATCGAAAATCTTAAAACTATAACTAATTACATAGCCACAATAAATTATAGGTTAGAGTTGTTTTATTATATTTACATTGAACTATTTTCCACGCTAGTATGGGTAGAGTTTTAGGCGCGTTTTCTTAGGTAGTAGTATACCCGAAAGCCTAATCCACCTAATTAACAATTGTATATCTGACTATTGCATTTTTCTTCCATTAGAGAGCCTTTTACGTCTACCTTTTACGTCTACTAATTCAATTCCTTTTAAAGTCAATTTAACTTTACTGATTGCTGTATTTCTCCCTAGTTTGTTCGGTTTCTACCTGTATACATATTTCTTAGTAAAATTAGATATAATCACTGTATTCTCCTTATTGCATTTGCAATATCTACAAAATGTTAGTATTATTTCTCTCCTCATACATCTTAACCAAATCTTCTGAATAGTAACCCACATGCATATAAAGTTTTCACATTCTTAATACAATTTCCTACAGTTAAAGTATATTAATTTTATGCTGACGCTTCGTTGTTTCCTCTTTCATCGCCTTGTCTTGGTAATTGTCAGCATTGAACTATAAACCAACATTCATATAGTTTTATTCAATCACTGTCACATTCAAAATCACTACCTAAGCAAATAACTAAGCTGTTAATTTACAATCTAATAAAAATTTGCTCACCATTCCACCATTTGTCCATTTCTTCTTCAATGTGTCTGAAGATCTCATCCAAACCGAAGGTGTAATTGTCGACTATGTTTATTTCCATAAATCCAGGCAATTCTGGTTTGAATATCCTTCTCGACTTGAATGTCGATTGTAATAATTCTTTATAATACTCCATATAAACTCAGTTAGATTAAATATGCAATGATATTATAGGGACGAAGGCATAACAATCTGTAGTCATAACGTTCAGCAATCTGATCTAGTATGTATCTTTTCTCAGGCTTATTTCGAAAAAAGTAAATAACATAAAATTCAATTAAATATTTCATTTATATTTATCAAGTAACAATTTGATTAGTTCATTCTTTAACAAGGTTTCTTTAAAACTTAGTTTATGTACTTTAGGCCATTCCTTTATTGTAGCCTTTGTTGATGCAATTGTTGGGATCTTCTCTACCAATGTACGATGGTATGGCGCATTGTTCATAACAATAACTCATGATTCCTTCAAGTTCTTTAAAATATTGTTTTCAACCCACTGCAAAACCAAGTTATGATTCATTTCTCCATGGTAGTCACCCTTGGACTTGAAATACTAATTCTGCACCACGAATAAAACCAATCCTGTTTCTAGTATAAAGGACGGTAAGTCCGCATTAAATTTCTAATTAATATCATGACTAACAAAACCTAACCCATAGTTATTCCAACGTTTACCTTTTTCCATCAAATTGTGTTGTTTTTACACTATGTTTATTATCATCGTGCCATGAATATAATAATTCTTCCTTGATTTTGTTATATATTTTTAAAAACTGTATTCTTTTAAAAGCTATGCCTGGAGGTTCCATTAACAAATTACACTTAACAATTTCCTCTGAAATAATTGTATTAAATTATGTTTCGTTTGAAAAATCTACTTACTGTTTTTATACTTTTCGTATATTATACTCTGATACAACTAACCTCAAACTGATCTTGATTCATTTCCAAAAAGCCGTTCCAGCCGTTTCGCAAAAAGACCGTTTTTTGGTGAATTTAAGGTTATATTATTTTTTATTTTTTGAGATAGTTTAGTCACCGCGCCCATACTAATATTCAGTGCAGCTGCAACACACTAAAAATATTGTCAATAAAAACTGCACCAATTATTATTTAACAGTAAAAATGCTTACCTCTCTAACACATTATACAGCGGCAATTTGAAATGTATTAAAGCAAAGCGTTAAAACAATGGTTGAATTTTGCAAACGACTGTTGCAGGCTCACTCATTTACATATTGGAACGTGTCGAAAAGCATTCTATCTCTTTTTAAATAGAATAAAATGAAAAGGAAAATATTGTCTGACTTTAAAACAAAATTACAGCTTTCAGCAGGCTCATGTTGATGACGTGTATCACTACTATTTTGAATAAACAATACTTTGCAATTATAACGAAACTTAAACGATAATAGGAATACGAAAACCATGTTTAAATTGCATTAATAGAAAAATTAATAATTTAGTTTAAGTACATACTAAAATGATTTACCTTTACGAAAATTGTTTTAAACAATAATGCAATCAATAATGCTACATAACTTCAATATCAAAAAAAGAAACTATACTTAGCAAATATAGTGAAACATAAATTATAATAAAAAAATCAAACTGTACACCGTGCCTATTTATAAAATAACAGAAGAAAGCAAATTCGAAATTACAATACGATAAATAACAATCATATCAATAATATCTTTAAAAACAAAGGACTGACATTCTAAAGCCACTTATTCACCATGTTAGTTTTACAAATTGTACCGAAATAATCGAAACGTTGTTTTTATTGGTGTTTTATATTAATTATCGTTTAGTAACTTATAGTAATAGAATCGCTAATAGTAATAGAATAAGTTATTGTCCAATTTCGGTTTCGCATATAATTCCGAGAGAACTAAGACTAGAAGTAACACATTGAAATTCACCATGACCTAATACATATATTTTCGAATTTACTTAACACAAAGTGGCCCGAAAGCTTAGTCTTTCGGAGTTCTATACGAGAAAAGGAAATAGTTTCAGTTACAGCACCTCAAAGGAGTAATCCTCGTGCGTTAGACTGAATGCTTGGAAATCCCGTCGTTCAAGTTCGTCATTTCGAGCGGCTTCCACTGCCTATATCCGTCGAAAAGACCGCGGAAGAAAGTCGAGTTCTATTGTCACGAGCTTAAACTAATATAAAACAATAGCGTTAGATGGTGGGGCATACATGAAAAGGAGATTTGTAATAATCTCATATAGCCATAGCGTTTGATTTCATAAATAGAAAGATTAGTATTGTGAAGCATGGGATAATACTAGTCTTTATTGCCTTAGAGAAACATTTGCGATTTTAGCGGTTGAATAATATTACGTATTGCTCTATGAAAAAATAAATGTAATTAATCGTTCAATAAGTTTTGTCATTGTACATAGTGAATAGTAGCGAGGGTGGTCATGATACTAAAACCCGCTGATAACTAAATAGTAATAACGAAATATGTTTTTATTATTGAATTTATTATTATTCAGTGGTTTAGGTTTTTGAGCATAATTAATTACTCACTGTATTATCACTGCATTTTGCGAACTAGAGTTATAATAAAAAGAAAATTTAAAGAAATAATAATAGCTACATTTTATCACACAAGAGTAGTGCCAAATATTTAGGACCGTGAAAATTAAACGCAGAGAACATTAATTACGCTGAAAATAAAATATAGACAGCTTTGTTAGCTTTTCTTAGAATTTCTGTCTTGTTGTTTAAACTTGCAGTGTGAAATTTACGGATTGGAATCGGGATTGTCTTAGGGAACCCAAAAGATACATTCAAAACAAAACATTCAAAATTGTCCAATAGTTATTTTTTCTTAGTCAATTTGAGGAAATGAAACGATATTTGCAAACATCATACACCATAAAATCCTTTAATTGAACCTGGCAGTTTATTGATCTGCACAGGAGAGTGAACGGTAATGTCAGTGCGCCGTAACTCTTCGCAATAACTTGCTAAATTTGATTGCGAATGCTGACATAAATAAGAATCTAGTAAACATTTGAAAGGCATATTATCAACATAGATTGTCCTCAACTAGAGCGATAGGTTTAAAATGGCATCTGATGTACCAGAAAACGTGGTAAAAATCGGAAATATAGTTACTGAGTATCCCCGATTAATCCAAACAGATTTATTTATAGATATATATAAAGCAAATAGAATAAGTAATATCTTGGTGGAAGTTTTTAGATTCAAATCTGCAACCGCAATAAAATGTATTCGATTTCAACTAAGTATTTAAAAGTAACTATTTTCATTTAATATATTTATAACAAATTATTTTAAAAGATACGTTTATATTTAAGTATCTAACGAGAAAACAACACCATTACATTAACATCGCAGACGCCTTCAAAATAGCCCTCTGTCTCTGATCGTTTGATGAAAATCGTTTAACACAAAAGCATTTTTCGAAATATAATAAGCAAATGAGAGCTAAATGTGGTTAATAAGTTGGATACTACAGTTAAGATGCGTTATCTTAATAGAATATATATTTTGCTTTTCTAAACTAGATGGTCTTTTCACAAATGTTTATACCAAAAAAATTGCGAATGTCTAAATGTAACAATAAATCATTGTTTAAATCAACAATTAAGTTTCTTTGTATTGCCACTTTTTGAGATAGTAGAAAAATAAAAAATCCGATGCTTCCTTGTTACATTTCTGAACATCAACTTGTTCCGGAGTATAAGAGTTGAAGTTAAATCACTCCATAACCCACTTAGTTAGTAGGGTGGCCCTAAATATCACCCACAATAATTTGAAGTATTTAATATAATAATATTTCAAATATGTATAAGTGCTTTAATTAAAAATATAATGATAATAATAAAGTATAGTAATATCTATTGATATGTAGCGACCGCTATAATCCACGCATTCACCTACAGTAAGTTTACAGGTTGGCAATGCTGGTGGATTGGTACCATGCGGTTCCCGGCTATAAAAGACTACCACGATGACGTCCCGTTCTCTTTTATTTTCTCTACCCCCTTGTAACAGTACCACTTCCAAAGCGCTACCGTACTTCTTTTGCCTAACCTAATATCCGGTCAATTCTCCCGTCTACCGCATGTATCAATTAAAATCGAAATAAACAAATATTTCTTCAACCAGTGTTCTCAGTTTTCGTGCGTATTCCTTCCACAAAATTGTAGTGAGTGTTCGGACAAACAATCGCATCGACAGCCACACATTTCGACCGACCAGACAAACATTCCTACAAATATAATAAATTAAACAGTACTTAAATTTAAAACATTTGGTGATATGGTGCAATGTACAGATATCATTTTTTTCTAATTTTACTATATTTTATATAATGTTGTCATTATGTAACACAACTACTATCTTTACTAATGATACCTAAATATTAGCAGTAACAGAGACTGTAGAAAGCTCAACCCGACAACCCTAATGTTCTCTTGATAAAGCAGCTATCTGAACTAAAAAATGGTGAATCAAATTAAATGAAACAAAATCTACACATATTGAATTCTCAAATAAATGGATCTCACCACAACGTGTCTTTACTAATTGAATGCTAACTTCATATGGAAACACAGCAAAATACCGCTGGACGCCAACCACATTCGAAGGAGCATATACAAAAGAAACGCCATGAACTGAACGTCAAGGAAAATGTATTGGTTGCTTGGCGCCCTAGAAATTGATATGGTTTCGAGCACCCATCAGAAGATTTGCCGATTCCCATCAAACAAGGCTCCAGAACCACTCAACACGGAAGGGTTCGGACGTCTATGTTATATGGGCATAATGTCATTAGATGTCTGAAACGAAAAAAACACCTTCTTATCTGGTAAATGTTTGAACACGTAAGTGATTCAGCGGAATTTATATTAGTTATAGTTGTTTGTTAATAGGCTAAGTCAAATTAAAGTTAGTCGTTAGTCGTATACTAATTTTAATAAAAAAATCAATACAAAAAAAATTATAGACCTCAAAATGACGTAAATTGCCCTATCAACTCCGAGTTTTAGTTCAGTTTGGCTCTGGCATACAACAAAATTTTAATCTAAATAAAATAATTAAACCAAAATACTTTCATCAAATTTAATTTCTTTTAACATCGTAGTAAATCTAAATGCATATATTATGGAATGACTTAAAACTACAATTAACTACGCTATAATAACAATTTTATGTCCAAGTAATATGCTTCTCTTTCATTAGAGAACAAATTTACCTTTTACGTTTAGTTCTTGTGTCCTTCGGTACAGTTTTTCTTTGTAAGGACATTTTGATTTCACTGTTTTTCTCATTACTTTGTTCTGTTAATACCTGTATACATCTCTCTTGATAAAACTAGTTTTAATCACTGTATTCTCAGTACTGCATTTGCCATATCTGCAAAACAATTACTATTTTTTCTCCCCTGATACATTTCAACCAAACGCTTATATATTCTGTTACACAATTACACATATATCTGCACACATAAATATTTTACGCTCTAAAATAACATTTCCTACTGTTATTATATATTAATTATATACTCACCTTTACTTGTTTCCACTATGATCACCCTGTCTTAGAAATTGGCAACATTGAATCATATCATATTCAGAAAGTTTCATTCGCTACATAAAATTGACGAAAATAAAATTACTAGCTTTCTGGATTCGTCATTTCAAATAGATTTACCGCACGAGAAATTAACGGTCAAAAAAGTTAAACAAACAATAATGAGAGAAATTAATATTAAAAAAGCCCCTGGTTATGACTTAATTACTGGTAAAATTTTAAAAGAACTATCAAAAAGGGTGTGGAACTATTAACATTTATATTTAATGCTATGCTACGAATTAATTACTTCCCTACCATCTGGAAAGTAGCTAAAAAGACTAATGATTCTTAAACCAGAAAAAATATCAGAAGATGTGACCTACCAGCCTATAAGTTTATTACCGATAATCTCGAAAGTTTTCGAGAAACTATACATCAAGAAGCTAAACTATATAATAGAAAAAGATAAAAATTATTCCAGAACATCAGTTTGGGTCTCGCAATAAGCATGGGACTATAGAACAAATGCCAAAATATATTGTTCGGCTGCTTCTTTTTCTTCCTCATCCAGATTATCAGACACTAGAATCGTATATCACTGATAGACATTTTATCGTAAATCAAGGCGATGAATATACCGAATTAAATCCCGTACTGGGTCCGGTACTGTATCTTCTGTATACGGCCGATCTGTTCACCACAAAAATAACTACTGTGGCAACATACGCAGACGACACAGCAATCTTGGCATCCCATGAAAATCCGGTCACAGCATCAATGAACCTACAAACCCACCTGCAGCAAATATAATTATGGTTGAAGACATGGCGCATTAAAGTCAATGAAACAAAATCCACCCATATAACGTTTACCCTGCGTAGAACAACATGTCCACCAGTGAATATCAATCATCGTCATCTCTCCCAAGCAGAGCAAGTTAAATATCTTAGTATGCACTTAGATCGACGCCTAACCTGGAAAAAGCACATATTCTCTAAACGAAAACAACTTCGACTGAAATTATATCAAATGTATTGGCTCATCGGGCGCAAATCCAAGTTATCATTATATAACAAGCTGTTGCTGTATGAGTCTATACTAAAGCCTATTTGGTCATAAGGAATCCAACTATGGGGTACCGCTAGCAAATCTAATATATCAATCATTCAACAGTTTCAAAATAAAGTGTTGCGTGCCATTGTTAATGCTCCGTACTATATTTCAAATAAAGTGATTCAACGCGATATTTCTCTAGAACCTATAACGAATGTAATCGAAAGAAAGTCTTCGAAAGAGTGTCAGTGCATCCCAATATACTCGCTAATCAGCTAAATATGCGACATGATAGTGAAGTACGTAGACTAAAACGTTTAACACCACCTGATCTGATTACTGAACATATATAAACTTTAGAATAACATTTAGAATAAGACTAATTAATTAAGATAACATTTGATAGAGAAGATGGCTTAATGAAATGATTTTCTGCATGCCATGTAAATATAATATAGATATAAGAAATACTCATTGCCTATAGGGCAGATTGTGGAATCACAAAGAGTAAAAAAAAGAAGTTTAAAAAAAAGTTTCATTCAAGTGAATAACTAAGCTGTTCTTTTCCAATCTATCTAACATTTGTTCACAATTCAATCATTTGTCAATTTCTTCTTCAATGTGTCTGATATGAAGATGTTATTAACCATTCCTGTTTCCAGTATGAAGTACAATATAGCTGCAATGAATTATTAATAAATGTTATGACTAATAAAACCCAATCAGTTATTACTCCAACATTTACCTTTTTCCATCAACTTTTGTTGTCATAACACTATTTTTATTATCATCGTGCCATGAGTGACCATTGGGTATATTGGTCCCATTCTGAAATATGCATGTCTCGTCCAAATACATAAATTGAAATAATAAGTCTTCCTTCATTTTATTATATACTTGTATAAAATTGTATTATTTTAAAAGCAATATCCGGAAGTTTCATTAGACCTCTTCCTAACAGTATCCTTTGAAATAATTGTATTAAATTATTCTTGTATTGAAAAACTACTCACTATGTTTATACCTTTACCCGCTTTGTATGAGGACGGTTTTTTTTCGGTTAATCCAAGATTATATTTTTCATTCTTTAAGACATTTCAGTGACCGTATCCATACCAATATTCTGTGCAGCTGCAACTCGCTAAGAATATTTTTAATAAAAATCTCAGAAAATCCGTATTTAGTAGTAAAAATGCTTACCTCTGTAGCGAATTTTACTGGTAAGAGGGCCCATATTCCGTATTCTTGTTCCTGTCTACAGTAACTAATTAGACATGCAATCTGTTCTGTCTGTCTTCAGAATTTTCAATCAGAGTAACGAAAACCAGTTATTTGAAATTTTTCCAAGCAAGCAAAGCATTAAAATAACATTTGCCGGTTTATAACCCCTTATAACTATTGTTTTGAAGAATTTTGCATACGTTTGACAACCAGACGACTTTGGCAGGTTAGCTCGGTTACACGTTTGAACTTATCAGACCAACTAGAATAAAATGAGAAGGAAAATATTGTCTAATTCTAAAACGAATTTACAAATTGCGGCAAGCATTAAAAACATCTTGATGACGTATATACAAAACTTTTTTGGATAGACTCTATATAAAACTATGCTTAAAAATAAGGAGTACCAGTTTAAAAGGACCGTTAAAAAAAGTTCATTAAAAAAACTACTTCAATTTTCTGTTAAAATTTTCCTAAATAATTTTAAATAAAAAACTTTAAAACCCGATTTCGAAATTCCGATATCCCGGATTGAGCACCCGAGTAACAAAAGATAAACGTATTGTGAGTTTTTTTTTGTTCGGTCGTTTTCACGCTGTACTTTAAGATGACAAGTTTGGCGTAAGTCCAACCGAGCCGCAGAGTGCACTTGGATAGCTGCAACCAACTTTATCTGAGACCGCCGGAACAAAATTTATGTCCTGGTAAAATCCACGAGAAAATGCCAAATAATTAGCGAGCGAGGTTTTTGTTTGCCTCGCCGATATAAATATACCCCCATCTTTTTTATCAGCAACTTCAGTCTAGCCGGGTACTTTGCGTAAGTTCCTGAAAGAGATTTAATTTGTGATATTAAATTTATTACAGTTCGTGAAAGTTTGCCGACCGTTACGGCTCGTTTTTCCTTCGCCCATAAAAGGTTTACTAGATTTTCGACTGAATAATTCAACCTAATTAGGCGGCAAGATCTTAATAGAACGTTTATGCATTCACGCTACGGATTAAAATATTTAGGTATCTCGAAAACAACAGCTTCGTCTTTCTTATTAGGTTATTTTTAAAATTGGAGTGTGTTATTATTATGTGGTTCTTTATATTTTCAGATAAATCTTCTTGAATTCATAATTGTCTGTTTGGAAGAGTGTTTAATTTTTTAACAAGCTATAATCAAACTGCCGGCAAGAAAGCAATCCAAAACGATCACCTCTGTTGTTAAAGCATGACTATTCTGTCCTTATAATCGTGACTGTTTTTTTTTAAACTAGTCAACAATTTTCAAGTAATTAGTTCTTAGAATATATGGATCGTGGGTCAAACCTATTGAAATTTCGGGAGGGGGGGGGTTGTAATTTACGGCGCCAGGTGGTCTTTCGATATCCCAAACCCCAAAGAGGGTACAGGAATGGAACTAAATAAAAGAAAATATAATTATTTTTGGCCTGAAACCGGGTGGGAGAATCTGTAGACGGGGAAACTGGCAGGAAGTAGCGAGTTTGAATGGGTTAAGGGTTTGCCACCGTTATTACACTATGAAGCCCTCGGAATCTGAGTGCACGGTCCAGAGGGCCTCTTGTAGAAGAGGATAGTCTGGGTTTTATATGAATTGACTTGCAACCTCCAGAAATGTAGCCACAGGACCGGTGGCCATTGTAGCCTCATCGAGTTGCTTCTGCAGCCTATAATGGATGCGCACTGCTACTTTCGATGAAGCCAAAAAGGTAATATAATCAGCATAGAATGCTGCTTCAACTTGGGGTCTTCTTATAATATCTGCAAGGAAAATGTTGAATAAAACGGGTGCCACGGTAAGTCTTGTGGAACTCCCGCATGGATACCTCTACAGAGGATTTGATAACTTCTAGGAAGCTTTTTCTATTGGACTGCACTTCTTGCTTATATCACCAATGGGCAGACGCCCAGACCAGAGCGCGTCCTCGCAGGAACGGAAGTCAAATAAAGTGACACAACGAATCACCTTTTCGAATCCGATGGAACGAATTCCGATAAGACTCTACATATTCTGTAAATTTTTCGAGATACAGGGTAGATGAAAAACACGAACATTACATCGACAAAAATATCATCACCTATCTAGTCGTTTTTTCCTTATTTAATATACAAGTTACAGCAGGATAAGCTATTAAATTTCAATTTTAACAAAAAACCTCTTAATAATCGTATAATTTTTTTCCGAACATAGTATCAGCAAGAATCATTATCAGCAACATCAATTCATAGCGGGTGCTCAGAGAGAGGTCGCAGAACGAATTTTCTTCACCAAACCCGAGCAGTGTTGATGATCGATCCAACCGTTCTGATTCCGATGATCTTGATCCTTTTTTTGGAGTTGTGCTCTACCCTCTTACACCCAAAAGCTCGATTTATCTACCGAGGTGTAGAATAAATTTGCACACCTTTCATTCGACAGGTATTCCTAGTCTTTCAATCGGCGTCTCTGGATTTGTTCCTGAATTATGTAGTAATTGTCTCATCTTAATATTAGAAATGAGGACATCCACATAGATATTAGGGACCATTAATTAGTCAGAGAAGAATTAAACGATTTGCGAAATGACGCTTATTCAGATTACGTGAACATATAACGTTGAAGTACTACAACGGCTCGACAACAATGGGCTTACCTGGAAGTTGAAGAGACAAAACCCCTTTGTACTAATACAGTTAAGATATCTGTGAATACTGTGGAGTGATATAAAACTATACGATATGCACCAATAAAAATATTCGTCAAATACTAATTCATTTTAGGTCTGAAATCTTTGATCTGAATTTTAAGAACTAAATGAAGCCGAAATTATTAGATAGCTGTATATATGTATTAGATGTTTTTTCAAATAAAAAATATCTAAAATATCTCTTATAAAGTGTCAGCACTTATGAATTGAGCTCTATATACAAGTTATTATCAAAAAAATGGTGTGGTTATGTGTTAAAAGTGTTTATGTGACGGAAATTAGTTGTATGTGGTAATTTTAGATGGAAACTATAAAACAATAGGTTTTACAACTAACCGGAATAATGATATTGTATAAAACCACCGACTGTCGATAGTTATCGCGTCACAACGGTTACCGCATGTCTCGTCCCTACATTCGCGACAGCCGTCGAATAGTAATGCGAAATATTACAATTGCCAATAAACAATATCCGTTACAAACGGCCGAACAACCAATACTGTAATTTCTCCTATTCAGCGCGCTATAAACTAGACAAAACGACCGCTAAATTCGAGCTTATTTCGCTCGGACGTAATCCAAAATTTCACCGAACTGGTGTGTCTGTCGGATCGTTATCCTCTTCAATAGACTATAATTTCGATATAATAAGACATCAAACCCACCTGCGACTTAATTCATACATCTAATTCATCAAATAAAATCGATACTAACTGAAAAAATAACGGAATTAAAAATCGTATAGGCGATTGTAAAAAAGACTTTTTAACACAATTTCGTTTGGGTTTCCAAGCGACTTTCTTGGGTGACAATTATTCCAACAATCCTTCAATTTGTAAGCCGCGTTCATAGATTCTTGAGACCCAAAACTTAAACTCTTAAAGTATAACACACATGGTCCTAATTAAATGCATAAAGAATGAATATAACAGACCAAAATAAAAATTCGATCTAGTATATGATGACAGAGATGGCGATTAGTTGGTGTTCCACAAACTTATCGTTTACTCGTAACAGTTTAATTTAAGGAAATAAATACTTTATTCAATCAATGGTTAACCAAGCGGTGGACTGTATCGAACTTGTTTACAAATAGCTCTAAGAAATTATTGATAACAATGAAAGTCTGCAAAGAGGAACAGGCAGTTATAATTTCATGTCGATAGTTATTGTTATTCGATATAAGAGTTATTCTCAATTTACGCTTATTGATATAAGCACAGTGGTTAACCAAGCGGTTCACTATGTCCATATCATTCACAAATAACCGTAAATAATTACTGAAAAGAATGAAAATCTACAAAATGGAAATTATAATCTTTTTTTCGTTACTTATTATTTGGTATATTCTAAATGTATGCTTATTTATTTAAATACAATAAAACGTATTTCTATTATATTTTTGTATTTAGCAATTTTTTTGGTTTGGTTTGCTGTGCTTGACGGATTTTATATGGATCATTACTAAATCAGAACTATAGAGATTATCTGAGCTCTAACAACAGAAAAGTTAGTCAGCACTAGATACAAACCGCACGATTAATTTTTAAAATTTTTTGGTTTTTAATGTTCTCGTTAATCATTCCAAATTATTTATGCTAATAGAGAAACTAACTTTGTAATAGCACAATGGAATAGAAACATATTCAGAAGAGGCTCTAAGGAAGTCAAGCTCCATCCAAAGATATCTGAAATTTTTAAAAGTATTTGCCTTGTTAATGCGTACGTGGTATTAAAACAGCCACCCTATAAACCAAAATAACTGGTACTGTAGTCAAGACCCTCGAAACCAATATTCAATATGAATTTTATTTAACCTGGTATCGTAAGTCGATCTGATAAAATACTAATCAGAAGGCGAGTATATTGGGTGTGACAGAACTTATCATTGGAGCTACAACAATTTATTATTCGCAGCTCTTTCAGCTTGTGTCTTTTTGCCACAAAAAGACGTTCAATTTATTCAATTGGCTGTCTACATCTGCAGTAACAATTTTATTCGATGTTTGAAGCTCGTAATACACTACACCTTGATGATCACACTATTTGAACATTGAGACATTAGCATCATAAATGTTCCGCTACGATATCTATATGGATGGTTCTGAACCCTAGACTTTTCCACATTATATAGTCATAGAAGATCCACTTTTCACTGCCATAATACTATTAAAATAAAAAAGAGAATCTTCTTTTTTTTCTGGCATTCTCCCCACTTTTGGACCTTTCCTATCGCATATAAACACCTGGAAACATTGATTAAAAAGTTGCTAAGCTGTCTGGAAGTTATTGAAAGTTTGAGCTGGATTTTCGCACAATAGATGTGGCTTCGTAGCTTTTTGTTTATCTTGATCTTTCTTTGTCATTAGCATCAAAATCTCAACTTTTAAATATATGAAACCAAAACCAACAATTAGGATATGACGAGGCAGCATCACCGTAAATTTCTAAAAAGTTTCATTGGCTTCGGCAGCAGATTTCTTCAAATCAAACATCAATCAACAAAAATCAAAGTTAACAATGGCGAAAATGCTATTTTGAGCGTTCTATGATTAGTATCTGCATGAACTGAATAACTCTAAATATAATACAGAGCGAAAAACTATTATTTTGTGTAGATAAATATCAAAGTCAACGAATTCAACAATCGTTTACATTGAAATTTCAAATGTCCACAGCCGATCAAAATCATGCAAACATGTAATAGTAGAAATGATTATGAATAACCGTCAAGAAAAACTCGATTCTTAAATTTAAACTTAGAATGTACCACTGGATAGGCAAATACACTTTCTGTTCTTAAAGAGTAATATATTAGAGAATTCTGTTAATAAAATTATAAAAAAATGGTTTTGCTATCAGAAGTAACAAAATACTTATTCTAATGCAAAGAGGATATTGATGTTGCAATTGGAATAGATTAAGACATCATTTTTATTTAAATAATTTACAGAACATTAGCACACCCGACAGATGTTGTCCTATTCACACGTCATGCTTCATACCGAGTGATGTGTAATATTATAGGGATACACTATATTTGACCTTGCAACAACAAATTTTAATAGCATCCCTATTTGGATTGCACGTAAATTTGATGAACAGATCTGGTCGACTGTATGCATGTACAAAAGTCATCTTGAACTATCTTTATATGATGATGGAAGAATATATGCGGTACCGATATTATCGATATCAATTGTTGCATCCACGTTACTGATAATAGCATTAGGCAAATGTATGTAGTTCTATGCTACTATACTAGCTTGATTTTAACTTAACGCGTATCAACAAGATATTGGTGAAATAGTTCGCAGCCTCGGAGGATGTTATTATCTTAATTGGCAATCGGTGTGCGTAGTCCAACGCACTAATTTTCCTTCCTGTGCCTAACTATAAAGAGATAAATAAAATCGTACAAAGAAATTATTGTTCAAAGAAATCTATAGGTTGTATCTATCACTGAATTTACCTATTTAATGTTTAATTGATACCCATCTTCCCTTTTTCGAAACATCAATATTGCAAAGCACCGATAATTGAAAAGTTGTGAGAACGATGCTTATCTTGGATTCTTTGCGTGTTATTTCTGCATTGTATACGTATATCTCTAAAATGGACAAAAATACAACTTCATTAAGAGTTGGTACATTAGATTTTCCTAACTGTCCTCCATATGGTACTTTGTCTGGTTTAATGATAATAAGTCAGTTGTCGTTTTGCAATATATTGAAAATAGTGTTGAATAACTGGATCAATTGACTATAATTGCGACGTCCTCGAAGTTGTGATAATTTATCTCCCTACATCTTTTAAATGTGGTTGTATATGTAGTTTGTTTTTTTCTTCCTCGTTCTCTATAAAATAATTTTGCAAAAAGGTTTTATCAGCTTCAGGTATTGAAAACAAAAAAATCAATGTGGTGGTAAATTTGGCTCTGAATTTTTATTTTGATTCAAATTCATTCTCAAATATTTGTATTGCTCCAAACGATGTCATTTGGAAACAATAATTAAATGTACAAATTCATGTAAAAGCAACTTCGATTGATATATGGTGTAGCGACATTCACATGTTTCAAATTTTCCCGCAATTCTTATCAGACCACAGATCATCTCGGAGCGTCGTACATACCTGAAGTTAGCACCCACGAAAGTTGGCAACAGGTAGTACTGACAGAGCGTACTCTGTGGCAACCTAGGGTAGTGAAGCTAGGGGATGACTCGACGTCTCGACGTTCTTTCCGTTCGTCACTTTGGTAGTGGTCAGACCTACTGAGATACCGGCAATTCGCAGTACCTGAAGGTAACTCCGCCACGTGCACTGCGGTGTTATATATTGTGATTGTAGGATGTGCAAATAATTTGTGGTATTTAATCAGTGTGTTCGGATTTTCGTATTAGTTTTTATTATTCTTCCGTATTTAATAAGGCCAATTTTCCCATTATTTTCCACAATAAACATTTTAATAATTGGATATTTTTTTTTAATACCACCAAAACGCCAATGTGGTAACCCCGACGTGCGACATCCGAGTAAATTTCACTGTCAAAGAGGTTTTTCTGGATTATTTTCACTCCCGAACGTTTCAAGATTGCGTCATTTCGTTTTTTTTTCGTAGGCGCCATGTCGACTGCCTCAAATATTAGATTGCCTGCGTTCAATCCAAACGATCTGGAGCTGTGGTTCTTGCAAGTCGAGTGGACCTTGAAACATGCAGGGATAAGCACAAGCATGGAGAAATTCGAAATCGTAGGAGCTGCACTTGATCCCATCTACACGCAGGAAGTGCGCGGCCTCTTGTTTAACCCGCCACCAGAAGCAGAGGATCCATTTGGGAAACTAAAGGAGGCTCTCCAGAAATTCTTGGAGTTCTCTATCCGGAACAAGACGCGACAGCTTCTTGAGCGCGAAAAAATCGCTGACCATACCCCGTCGCAGTTTCTCCGCTGGCTACAATTTCTAGCAGGAGACACTTTAAGCCAGGATAATATAAAACTAATGTGGATTAACCAACTAGACCCCGTTACCCGAGCCGGTATTGCTGCACAATCAGGCAATACCAAGCTGGAGGACTTGGCAAAAATTGCCGACGATATAAAGAACACGCGGCGTCCGCCAAGTAGTACAACAGCGACAAATAACACTGAAAACCAGATGGCGGAAGAGTTCGCGCGATTAAGGCTGCAAATCAACGAGCTACAAACCAAGTTAGACGATATCGCAGAGCAGAAGCGCGTGTCCTACCGTAACCGTTCATCATCACGCTCATCAAGCCGTAGGCGATCGTTATCGCGTTCTTCAAGTCGCGACCGATCACGCATTCGCGGTTCTGATTTTTACAACGGGTTGTGCTGGTACCACTATAATTTCGCCGACCACGCACGGAGATGTATGCCGGGATGCCGGTACGAATGAAAAAATCCCGAGCATCTTTTCAGGTAAAACTGCGCCATTCCGTGTTTATTTGTATTTTATAGCATTTTATATAGCATCAATAAATAAGGGTCACATAATGGAACCATCGCTGTTTAATTTCATCCTACCTCCATTATACCCCCAAAGAGGTGACATCCCGACGTGATTTTTTTTCGAAAAATGTAGTTTGGTCTTGAGAATAGAGGTTTCGTGCAACAAGGTGTAATTTACTGTTATCTTTTTCTTTGATACAAAATATTCTTGGTTTTTTTTCCAGTTACGTTTTCTTTCAATATTTACTTTTAGTAGTTCCTATTAGTATTAATTCTGATTTATTTTCCAAATTTTATCATTTCGATGATCCTTTGAAATCTTAAAGCTTTTAACTTCTAATTTTTGGTTACCTAACCATCAGCATTCAACTAGACATTTCCTTCGGCGCTATGTTTAAATTAGAATGGCTTCTGTCCCATGCAATTTCGGTCTTTTTACTCGATTTTTCCTCGAATATCGTAACATATGTGGCTACGGATTAGTCACAGCAGCCACTGCAGCTAGGTACAGATCGCAGTCACTGAAGACTCGTCATATCTGCCGCGGTACCAGAAATGTCAACGTCCCGTCATCGAACACGTGGATTACGGCAATCCTGTTCGAAAAATTGTTTATTTTCATCGTCGTCCATAGACCACATTCGTGCCAAAGCAAGGATGAAGCAACGGTATCTGTAGAACCGAAAGATATCGACACCAGCATTCAGAAAATTTTCACATATGTCAGTATATTCAGTTTTGCCAACTGTTTGTTCAACCTTATAAATCAGTTTTGTTTTTTCATTTTCATATTCATATTTTCATATTAATATTTCGTATTCATGCATTTTTGACATATCAGTATGTTGTATTATTGTTAATAATTTTATGTAAAATTCTAACAAGGGAGTATTCTATAAAATATATTGTATTGTAGCCTTGAGGCATGTCGAATTTTACATCTAAAAATAACAGCCTACAAAATACCCAGAAAATATTATACCAGATGTTGAACACGTGCGCAGTAGGTTCAGGCGCGCCACTATCGACTGCCAAATGTTGTCGTCAGGTAAAACTACACCTCTCCCTTTTATCTGTTTGTATTTCACTACATTTTATATTACTTCAATAAATAACGGTTACATTATGTAAACATCACCGTTTCATTTTTGTCCTACCTCCATTCACCGAGCCATATAACTCTCAAAGTGGGTCTGAACCAATATTGTTTTCAATGGTTCTGATAACATATTTAATAATGAAAGCGAAACTTTTCCTGATGCATAGCAAAGACCGACAACTACACCTTAGTACTTACATGCATGACAATGTGACAAATAGTCATATTCGATCGTGTCCCTTGTTCATTGTGTTTGCTCTCGGTTTTCATTTACACGTGTGTCTGCGACCTGGTTTCCAAAATTTACATTATCAGCCAAGTGTTCTTCTGTAATTCTATTTAACCTATAGTTGCGGACTATTACTGCTTTACGTGTACGCCGACCAATATTTTCTGTTCGTCCTCGAAATTTTTCTTAAAAACAAAACAAATAAATATAAGTAACACTTAGTTAAAATTAACAGGAATGAAGACAAAATTTCATTAATGCAACTAAACACATTGATAATAAAACTGACAATAATAATATATTACAATATTACCATATATCTGCAATGTTATTTTTATTCGATATATTACTGTAAATTAAAACACATTGTAGAACGTAACACACACTATATCCCATGAACGGCTTAAGTCAGCAAATATCTGTGAGAACGTATGAATACATTTGTGTTATGGGAATATATTCAGTTTATCTTAATCTGCTGAAGATAGGAGATTTTACATTTTAACTTCAAAAAAGGAGGAGGTTCTATGTTCGGCTGTATATTTGTTTTAATGTATGTTCGCCGATTTCTCCGTCAATTTTAGACCTATTTTCAAAATTCTTTTTCTGTTCGAAAAAGTGCACCTCCGAAGTGGTCCTATTAGAACCAAGTCAGGATAAGATGGGGGGAAGGGGGAAAATCTTCACATATTATTTTATCTAAATTAATATTTGTGCATAATGTTATTGCTGAACTGATGTAACGATCTGTAAAATCGAAAATAGTTCAGTGTAAAAACCATTTAGTTGGCTTTTTATATTATTTTTAAACACTAGCTTTTCACTTAAACTAAAGCACTTTAAACATTTATATCATATGGGAAATGTAGAAATATCTCAGTCAAGTGCTTCAATGGTGTAATGGTTGGAGAGTTCAGCTCATACATGGAGATCGCGGGTTCGGTTAACGACGGGAAACAACTTTTCATTGTTCTTGGTTAGATCATTTGTCAAATCACCTATAATAAGTAGTTATAGTATAATAAGTCACCTATTTATCTATTTGCAATATTAGTTTAACTACTACTACTGATCAATTTGAAGTCGGTTCCAAGCCCAAACAATACAAAAATAATAATATAATTTTGTGACATATACATAAAATTAAATTACGAACAAAACAAATCCAATTTCTTGGTCGGCGCTGACTTCAAAGTCAAATCAGTTGGTAATAGTTAAAATAATATTGTAAATAGATAAATAGGTACCCGGCTTGGTGGCGCAGTGGTAAAGGCCTCCTACTGTTACGATAGCCGCGGGTTCCAATCCTGCTGGGGCATGGTCATAAATTTGTTTGTGATTGTTTATAATTTGTGATTTTCCCAGGCAAGAATATAAAATCCGACAAGTAAAATGATCCCAGTCATGCCAGAAACCAGGCTGGGTAAGCCCGGATATCTCCTTGGATGATTTATAAAGTTCGGAGCCCACGTTATACTGTAGGCCCAGTCCAGATAAACCCCTAGTTGGTAAAAGGGGACTTTAAAATATATTAAAAAAAAGATGGCAATTTTTTGAAAACGACTTTATGACAATTCTGTGTATTCACATAACACGGAATAAGTTATTTCTGCAAAAAAAATCAATTTGAAAAAAAAATTTACGTTTCAAATAATGAAATTCTAAATGCGCGCTAAAACGCTTCAAATCTGCGCGTAGCGTAGTTGTTTTAATCCCACTAGACGGTTTGTATGGGTACAGGTCTTATTTGTACAGTATTTTAATAATTTTGTGATATAATTAAACATTCTGTCATTTAATTGCACATGGCTAAGAATTCAATATAATGTTACTGGTTTATTCGTACAAGTGTGCATGAAGTCAGTATATGTTTCTACAACATACGAATGCCAAATAAATAGAAGGAAATGAGATGCTAGCTGAACTCACTAAACATGCACCGTATTTACTACTAGTCATATATTCTTAGAGTACAAAGAAAAATCTTAATTAAATTCAAGCTTTCATCGTCGTAAACAAAAATCAATCAAATCGCGTCATGGTTAGATTACGAAAGGCCAATACCAAATATCTGGTTTCTTGTATATAAAATAGTTTGATGGGTTACACTTCACCATGTTAAGGGCAAATGACACATATTTGATTAAATTGGTAGAACAATGTGATTCTATCGAGTTTTTACAGCCTGGTATGTGTGTTATGACAAACAGATATTTTAAACATTTTGAATAATACTTACGTACAGACAATGTATAAACCAAATGTTTTCTCTGAAGTCGAGTAAAGTAAAAACAACAAAGCAGATATTTAGTTGAACACAAATTTTGTAAAATACTTGATGAAATACTATAGTTAGACATGCTTATAAGATTGTTAGGTTATAATTAAAACGATCTTCAAAATTACAAGTTGTGCTTTTATTTGCACAAATATTAATATATAGTTTGATACAATACAGAGCAGCACGATCAAATGTATATATTTAAAAAAATATATCTTTTGGTAATTAACACTGTTGATAACATTTGAGGTTGAGCCTTATTTGTTTTGTTTGTTATGTATATGAGTCTCTGATAACTTTATTCAACTACATAAAATAAATATTATGTCAAATACATTCCTGTATCTTCAAATTATCATCATGACATTTTTTAGTATATTTTGGCATCGAAATAATTTTAATTTGTCTTGGTAAACATAGAGCACTTCATTTCAAAAATTCTATTCTCATATTTACTAAGTGGCGTTTGCACAATTATCAGCTACTCTTTACAGTTATTACCTGTACTTATTAATTTTCTTACCAAGTAATACTGAGTGCAATACTGATAGTATCTTTACTTAATGTTCTTCAATATTTTAACACATATCATTAGTTTTTCTAAAATACTCACTCACTTGGGTTCAATAAAATTCTATATAGTATAAAGTATTCTTGTTAAAATTAGCATTTCAGTTACGGTCACAAACTAATCACATCGACGAATCGTTTGTGGGCAAGTTTAGGTCATTTGCCTTGATAAATCACTGTTCAGTTTTTTCAGTTATAGTTTCTTTTCGTTGGTTGCACAAAATAATTTTTTGAATTGTGAAATATAAGATAAACAATATAAATCAATTGGAAACGCGCTAAAAAGTTCAAATGTTACATTGCGAAGTGACGTCAATGTTTCGTAGCGCCTCTGGTAAGTGTTTGACTTAAAATGGCAATTTTAAAATTTTGTGTTTTTATTTCTGCTAAAATCTTAGTAACCGCACCTTTAATTTTTAAATAAATATATTTTTAATAATCTGTCTATAGTATGTTATTATTATATATAAATATTTTTGTGATTATTTATCATTAATGAAACTACTCTTATTGCAGTAGTTACCATAATATTTTCACTCGGATATATACATGCCAGCTAAAATTAAAAATGTTTAAGAAATTTGTGGAACCTTATCGTACCCCTATCGAACCCTGGTGTCTGGCACCCGGTTTAGTTGTACATCAAACTTGAATCTATTCTCGAATGCACATAAACATACAGTAAATTTCATAAATCTCGATCCAACTTTTTAGAAAGAGTTTAATTACATAAACACGGATAGAAGAATTATCCAGTGAATCCAAAGTTATTTTGTACATATGTCATCTAAATGTGTGACGTCAAAACATCGCAATGTTGCAATATCAGCTCTGAGTTTTATTTCAGTTTGGTTTTGACATTCAACAAAATTCTAATCTAAATATTACACAAAAATAATTAAATAAACATACCTTGTCAATTATAATTTAATTTAACGTTATAGTAAATCGAATGCATATATTATCGAAGGACTTAAAACTACAATTAGAACGCAGTTATAACAGTTTGTAGGTTAGGGTTGCGTTTGATAATTATCATTACTTTGACATTGAACTCTTCCTTATTACCTATTCTTAAAGTCCTAGGCGCGTTTGTAGTTTTATCACTGGAGACCTAATCGACCTAATTAACAATTGTATATTCAAGTAATATATTTTACTTTCATTAGCAAGCATATCTACCTTTAATGCTTAGTTCTTGTGTCCTGTTCTTGTTTGTCGGTACAGTGTTTCCTTATAAAATATTTTGATATATTTCTCCTTCGTTTATCCTGTCAATAGCTATATACATCTTTCTTGATAAAACTAGATGTATTCACTGCATTCTCCTTAGTGCCTTTGCCATATCTCGAAAACGGTTATTGTTTCTTTCCTGACACATTTTAACCAAATGCTCATGTATATTCTATACATATGTATAATCTGTACACATACATCTTATACACTCTACAATACAATTTCCTACACTTATATTATGTACTCACCTTTATTGTTTCCACTTTCATCACCCTGTCTTCGAAATTGGCAGTATTGAATCATATCATATTCAAAAAGTTTCCTTCAAGTGAATAACTAAGTTAATTTACAGTCAATCTAATATTTGTTCGCAATTCCATCATTTGTCAATTTCTTCTTCGAACTGTCTGATCGAGTTCATCCAAACCGAAGGTGTTATTAACCATTCCTGTTTCCAGTATTAAGTACAGTATATCTGCAATGAATTATTAGTAAATGTTACGACTAATAAAATCAAATCAATTGTTATTCCAACGGTTATCTTTTCCATCAAATTTTGTTGTCATAACACTATTTCTATTATCATACCCATTCATTGAAATAACTCCTTCCATTAGACCTCTTCGATGCTATTCAGACTAACAGTTTTCATTGAAATTATTGTAATAGATTATGTCTATATTGAAAAACTACTCACTGCTTTTATACATTACATATATTTAATATGTTATGGAGTGAACATCAAACTATATAAATATTTTTTGAGATATTTCAATGACCGTGTCCGTTAAAAAATATTTTCAATAAAACAGCAATTAATATTTAACAGTGAAACTGATTACCTCTCTAATGAATTTTTCTGGCAAGAGGGGGGCCTCAATTATCTCGTTCCCATTCAAAGTAACTATTAGAGAAGCAATCTGTTCTGTCTGGCTTCGGAATTTTCAATCAGAGTAATCATTAGCAGCAACTTGAAATTTGTCAAAACAAGCAAAGCATTAAAATAACGTTTGCCGGTTTATAACCTCTTATCACTATGATTTTGAATAATTTTGCATAAGTTGAACAACCGGACGACTTTGCCAGGCTAGTTCGGTTACAAGTTCTTACGTATCAGACATCTTTGTGTCTTTTTTTAACTGGAATAAAATGAAAAGAATATTGTCTGGTTCTAAAACGAATTTACAGATTGCGGCTAGCAATACATTAAACATCTTGATGATATATGTACAAAATAATTTTGGATTGACTATATATAAGTATAATTTAGAATTATCTAAACACTGCGTATATAAAAGGTATATTTTCTGTATATCTTAATATTGAATTTCACTTTTTAATCAAAATATTATTTTTGGATGATTCAAACTTTACAACAGCTAAAGCTCCTGTAACAATATAATCTTGTACGAAATACGAAAATGATTTACAATATTTAGGAACACATCTGGCTGAAGCTATTCCGTTGGCATTCCTTGGATAGCCTTGGAAGTTAAAATACGACATGTATACATATGCAGGAACGGAAGCGAGAGTCTAACATGAGGCGCGCGACAAAATCCAGGACAAAGACGAATTACAGAGGAGTAAGACGCAGGTGGGTACAATGTCTTATTATATCCAAATTCCATTAAATTGGAAAGCAAGCGGATAACACTCCGACAACCGGATCTATTCAGTGGAATTCTGGATTACGTCCGGACGAAATAAGCACGAATTTAGCTGTCATTTTGTCTGGTTTATAGCGCGCTGAATGGGAGAAATTAGCGTATTGGTCGGTCGACCGTTTGTAACAGATATTGAATTAGTATTTGTTTCTGTGTAACGAATGTAGTTACAGCAATGGACATCATTGTGTACCTATGAATAGTAGGAACTCTTCGTGTTAACATGATATCAATAAAATATTGATGATAATCACATATAATTACTAGTATGTTACATATACTAATAATAGTGGCCTCTAGAAAATGATGTATTTAGTGAGATGGTTAATTAATTTTGAAAAATTTACGAGAGAGATGATATAACTTGTAATAAATTCTAAAATAAGAAGTTAACATATTTCATATGAGTAAAATTGAAAAAAATATTATCGTTATTAAGACGAAATATAACCAAGCAATTTAACATGACGACATTCGACCCCTTGTTGCCAAATATGTGAAAATAAAATCTTTGAAGTCTTCTTTATAACAGGAATGGACACGAAATGTAAAGCGACAATAATACTATTATCTAGTGATTACACATCGCTGACTAAATTTACAGTATGACAAACAGATGGCACCTCTGATGAAAGATCTGTATAAAAAATCAAAGTTTAGTTAACAGTTTTTGTTATGTTCAAAATAAATATAAAAATAATTTCAGGTATTTATTATGGTGAAACCAAACAGTGGCTTGATCAACCTTATTGAAAATTTTCAACAAAGAAATTAACTTTATCAACTTATACACTGAATTTAAACCCAGTCGTTCCCAAATACCGATGTGAAGTGAAGTAATTATAGATAGCTGACCCTTAAATGATACCAGAACGTGCTTTTACATCAAAATGGAAGCATGTAAAAATTCACGAAATGTAATAGTAACACAAAATATTTTTTACATCGGTATATGACAATAGATGAAGCATGTATTTGCTACTACACATTGAAATTTGAAAAATCATCGGCTGAATGAAAAACAGTAAACGGTAACACTGTTATTAAACACCGATGATTATACACAAAAGCATTCAATATTTAAAAACAAGGAAAGAAATCAATAAAATGAGAAAACTTAAATTGATGAAAACATACTTCTTCTTAGTCCAAAGACTTGTAGAATGATATAATATTTTGCACATAGGCGAATATTTTCAACTCTTTAATCCAATATTTGTTCAAATAGCTCTCAACTAAAAGTGCTGTTATAAATATGCGATAGCAATATCAAAATGTATACTCCTATCCTCCACAAAGGAGTATGTCTTATAAATTAAAAGTACGATCCTGATTAATTACAAAACCTGCTGGAATAGTTTAAGGCAAAGACGCTTAAATAGTAGGTATACCTGTAAATAATATTGATATACAATTTTAATGATGATATAATAAGTTGCATTATTGCAATGGCTTTCCTTATTAGCTAATATTATTTCTCCAGATTTACCATGAAAGGAGAAACTTTTTACGACAATTAAGATGATGGATAAGAGAAACAATTCAGTATTATTTAAAAAAACTGAAAGAGGAATTAGAGATCAGACTAAAATCATTCTGCCAGATAACTCATAACCGGTTTAATTTTCATCAGTTAGCTTGGGAATGAAATCAGTTAAATGAGTGTATGTGATATACAAAGGTAACTTCGACATAGCTTATAACTAAGGAAATAATGGACTATAATAAATTAATTTATAATGTAAATATTTAATCTGATATTAGATATATCCAGGGTGTTAGGAGAGCCTCAAAATTTTGAACAAATTTAAGAGGTTCGGAATAAATTTTCACTGTCCAAGGGCCTTTCAGTAATTCTGCTCTTTTGTTTCTATTCTTTATATTTATACAATAAATAAAATCCGATCATTATGTACTACTAGTGTATAATTTCATACTATCCCTATTAAACCTATCCGTAATGGCCTATTAATATTTATAGGCTCATTTCTTCTTAGCCAACAGTAGTTTTTTACATCTAGAATGTTTCGGCCCTTTTTTGTTATTAATTATTTAATTTATTTCAAATAACTACATTTTCCGCAGTAATTTTATTTGTGTAACAAGCAAATACAACTTTTTATTTTCTGGTATAAATTACATTGTAAACTATATTTATTTGTTTGCAGTTTTATTAAGTTAAGTTAGTTATGTGATACTTTAATCTAGGACTCTACATTTTAGGTATTTTTCTGTGTCGGATAAAAGAATTTAAGAATATCCATTTTTTTGCAATAAATTTGAAGAATACGAAATAAATTCCTAGTATAATAATTTTGATAGCAAAATCGAAAAATGCAAAATATTTTCCGAACTTCCATGGTACCGTTTTCCATGGAACTCCGAAGAAGAAGTTTCAGTCGATTATATTCCCTTGTTATGCAGAGCTACTGTAGCATCTTTAAAATCAGCAGAAATTTACAGTTTAGAAGTGTATTATCTGAAGGCAAATATATAAGCTTCAGTATCAACTGTAATTTCCCGTGGAGAATGTCATTTTTAAATTCGATAAAAACTAATTATATATTTTGATACATAATTATATATATTATTTGTTGTTTATTTATGTATTTTTGAAATTCAAATTACAAAATACTATTATTAAAATATGCAGACATCCGATTCTAGAAGACTTTAATTTTGATAAAGCGCCTTGAATGAGGTTCCAGGTATAGTCTTACCAATCGTATACCTATATATTATAATAGTAGAACCAATCAAACTGAGTTCAAACAAGCATAGTTCAAGCTCGTCGAAAATTCTCATAGTATGTTTGGCGACAAAAATATATCAAAAGAAGAATCGATCCAGAAGTGTCTATATAGCAAATGAAAACAAAATCTCTATAGTTTTCTTATTCCCTAAAAAAATTTACTATACAATGCTGATATTCATTTATTTCTCAATTAGCGTTAATAGTTTGCAACTTTAATTAATATTTTAAACATTTTATTAAATCAAAACTATTATCCTATATGACAGCCAAGTTGATACTGTTACTAGAAATAGATATAACACAAATAAATACAGAATAATACATATAATAAAAAATATCTAAATTTGTAGTTAATATAAATGTATTTGTAGTTTGCTATAATATATTTAACAATACTTTGTTTACCTATTTCTATTTCATATTTTTTTAAATTTAAAATGTTTATGATTTAAAATGATTTATTATGATTTATGATTTTGCTTTATTATCATTCATGTCTGGGTTCTAATATTACTTAAGCAAGTAGTATATATCGAATTAACAGAAGTTAGGAGATCAAATGCTATTTTCGATGTATATGAATTGCAACTTGATTTAAAATAGAATCGTTACTAATTGGGGCCGAGATCGGGAGATCCTCAAACTCCTATTTCGCACTTACACCACACTTATTATATGTAAACGTTTTATACCGCACGACTAATATGGCCTGGTGTTAATAAAAGATGGAAGATAAAAATGGAAGGTATTAGGAATAAGGGGTCTAAAGGTTTTCTGACGCGTTTCGTTTATTAGAATGGGACTGAGTCGATAGTATTGTCCAAATCACCATTTTTTCCATAAAATAAAACAGTTCTAAGGAAGAATAAAAGTATTTCTTTCTAAATCCTACACATTTCATAACTAACGGAGCCAGTAGGTTTCCACAGGATCAAAAGGCTGATTTCCCTTGAAGTAATTTAAGTAACCGAAATCAACTTACTAATCAAGAAAAGAAACACATTAATAAAACAGGTCGACGTTGTATTGGTAAGATTGACTGAGAGCTAACATAATATACTGGAAATAGGACAGTAACAGTTCAGGGTGTATGACCAAAGTTGACCAAAGTTGAATATTGAATTTAGAATAACCAAAACTGGGTAAACCATTCCATACAGGATATACCATAGAAATTTAGGTAAAAACTAGAGTATACAACATTTAGGTATAATTCAGAAGACGATCAAAGGACTGTTTATATTAGAGTGGCAATCGTTTCAAAGTCACTCAAAGTATTCCTTGGCATAGATAAGTGGAATTTGGACCAAAGAATTTCAGTTTGTGCTGCAACGTCACAAAATCTAGAATAAAGGGCTTAAAGACCACTAGCCATTAGCTATCACAATTAAGATGCGTCTATACTCTGAAAACACCTTAGTCCGTGAACTAATCTTACGCGTTATTGCTGTTCCTCTGGTAAAACCAGCAAAGGCGAAGCGAACTTGCAGCGAACTAACATAATATACGGCCACTAAAGACGAATAGCTGTAGTTCAGTTGCTTAGCCGTAAATTGTTGCAATTTAGAATGACCACAACTTAGTAAATTATTCCAAACACATGCCATGAAAATTTAGGGAAAAACAGTCTTATTCAGAAAAAGGCATTTCATAAGGAAACTAGCGGGTACAGGTCATCTAAACAAATAATTTTAGTATAACTATAAGTTGTTCTGACTAGACAATAACCATTAGTCGCTTCTTCAGGAGGTAGGTGCTATAGCATACAACTAATACTAAATGTCTAGACATAAGTGGTTCATTTATATTGGATATTGAAATATTTATATTTGAATCGCCACTTCTTTCCGTAAAATAAAATAATTTTAAAGTAAAATAATACTGTTTATATTGTACTCATTTTATAAATAAGATATATCTTTATTTATCCCATGCATGGTGAACTATTTTCTTTGATAATATTTACTTTTATAAATATATAATAATATTCATTCTACTACAAACTCAATTTTTAAATACGTTAATAAAATATTCAGTATCTTCATAACAATGTCTATACTAACTTCTTTTTCATTTCAGTTCCAATGACGGTAATTAACAGCGACATAACCAGCAGCTTTGAGGATGAGGACGTGTCTCCACTCCTAGACGACGATATCACGACCCGGGGAATGGCAAGGTTAAGCTCGGCGGCAACATGTCTAGTAGCCGGCGTAGAATACACCCACGGCCAACAAGTAAGTAAAACAAGCAAAACGGGCATTTTAAAAATCGCATATTTTGGCGGTTAATAAATCGTACTTTCTGAGATACGCTGCCACGTGAACGTATTTCATGAACTGGAATGCCATAAATTTGCCCAAACAGTAAGCCCAATAAGTCCAACAAATAAGTTGGCTTGGCAAAACGTTCGCTAGCACAACGGTTACCGTATCAGATGGATGTGCATATCAACCTGCCGCAAAATGTCGGCTGGAGTTTATGTCGTTGCACACAGACTGAGTAAATAAGTGTTGGATAATAGTATTAAAATCCAGGAAATGTTCTAAAGAATTTAAAATCGGGCTTTACATTATAACAAAATATTTTTATTATTTCCAATATTTTAATTCCTTAACTAAAAAAGCTTTGTTTTTTGAGTTTAGTCATTTGATGTACAATTTTTAAAATATTATTTATATCATAATTACTATTTATCGGCATTTTTTATATTTTAAATATGTTTCAAGATATGTAACAAAAAGTTAAGCATTTAATGTCGAATAAAAATTTGTTATATCTTTTTAAATGGCATTCCACAAGTGTTTGAAAGACTATTATAAAATGACATGTAGAAGGTCGCTTCAGTAACTAATCTTCTGGATAAACTTATAAAATAATGGTTAATTTAATTGCTATCCTACGTTATTCTAAAAATGTGTACATTAATCAGGTCGAATAGTTCTAAACGTTCTTACCTACACACTCCACTGGCATCTAATTGTTTTGGCATGACATCTAGTCTCAAGTAAAAATGACGGCTACCTCACTCAAATAACTAAAACAAAAACGTCTTTGAAGATTTAAAAAAAAAACACACTTTGATTTAGTTAAATTTTATTTCAGTAATAAAATGTAGTGACTTAATCGAGTCACCAACGCTGTGTCAATATAACTCGTATTTTAGCTTAAATGAAACCTTACAATAAAAAGGTACTATCTTGGTACCTGATACTACTTGGTACTACTTAAAACACCCTATGAGTGTGACTAAAGTACCAGCGGTGTGCTAATTACATGACCATGGTTGTTACAACTCATATAAATTATTAAAAACAATATTACCTAAATATTAGTAAAAAAATTGAGAGTATTCAACTTCTGAACTGTAATAGCTACCCAAGGTAAGTGATAATCGATATCTGAAGGTCTCGGTGTAAGTAATCAATCCTGTAGTATTTGGGTACACATACAATACTTCTCAGGATTTTGTTCTGGAAAATCTGTTGGAAAAACAAAAAAAAAATGGAAAAACTAATTCCATATAACTAGATATGTTAGGTTGCAATAATTGCTTGTATAATAACAATTTTTATGTACTGACGATTGTGATTTTTTCCAATTAATCAATTAATTTTCCTATATTTCCAGTTCTTTCCTTTTCTTTTTTATATATTCCTTCCAGTGAATTTGCATCAAGTTATTGTTAACTTCTTCGGTCTGATTATACGTGAACAGTGGTTCAATTCTTCGTTCAAGTCCTTCCCAATTTATTCAATTATTTGTTAACGTTGGATATTATTATTTTACTATTATATTTTCACTCATAGTGTGTGATCTGATCTTAGGTCAAAATTTTCTTTCCATATAATTAGATGTTTCTAACTATGAAAAAATCTAACAGGTCTGGAGTTTTCTCTAAATCTGTCAGAGTTGATTTTTCAGTTGACATTTAACTACATCTTGGCTCAGCAGCTGCTTTATAAAGCTTATTGCTTTTAGTTTTGGTCATTTTAGATCTTCATCTCGTATTATACCTTCTAATTTGGTTATACTTGGTGGGCAATAAATTACAGCTAGTATAACCCTGTATCTGTTAGATTGAGAGATCTATTGATTTTAGTTTGTGTTTGTGCAATTGACATCTTTTGCACTGCGGTATTAATTTTGATTTTTGAAGTGATCCGATTGTTATTTCGGCTCCTAAAATTTTTTTGATGCCAAAAATGAGTTTTGCATCCATATTATGTTGAAGTGCTAACATAAATGTGGGTAATGGTTTCTTGTTGACTATAATTTCTCCTTTGTTATTTTTTATTCCATCAATTTTATGAATATTTGTTGCTCTTGACTGTATAACGGGGCTACTTCAGTCTGGCTTTGATGGTAATTCCGTGTTCCAACAGTTTCAACAATAGTCTGCTTTCAGTGACCATACTCTGTAAATTCGACATTGCTTCTAATCAAATTCCAGTGAAATATGGTAAGAAAGTATTTCTTCAACTTCACTATTTTCATATTTCATGAATCCACAGGTGGAATTTTATAAAATTTTGCATAACGTTCTTTTTTACAAATTTCAATAATCCACAGTCGAGCATGTGAGATACAGCCTTTGTTGGTAATACCTCCTTAACTGCAGACTTCTGCCCGAACTCTACTATACCACATTAAGAGAGTCCTTAGATAACCTTAAACTTTAACTTTGTAATCTAATGATCCAATTTCTTAATTATTATTTATTTATTTTTAAACTATTTCATTTCACGGTGGTAACCTGTTGTCGGTTTAATTTCATTCTTATATTAACTGAACTCCTACATCTAGACAATTTTCCTATATACTACAAATACATTTTACTATATTACTATATACTACATTATTCATTGAACAGGTCGCCAATTTTTTTTTGAAAAAATATATTTTAAATAATTTAAAATTACCATTTATCATCAATACACAAATCGAAACTTCCATAAGAGCATATTTTCTACACTAAACAAATAAAATTGTTCAGCTCTTGTTATTTATGTCTATCGAAGACTAAATAAATTTAAAAATAGAAAACAAATCTATATCCTTGATAAAAGCAATTTATCATAAACTATTTTCTATAGTTTGTTAAATCAATGGCATGTAAATTCCATATGCCAACAAAGCAAGGTATTTGGCATGAGCTTGGATGCCAAACTCAGATGGAAATAGCATGTAAAAACGAAAAGCAATGAAGTCAATATCAAATTTACAATAAGCATATTTTATATAAGTAAATACTAAGACTAATATGAAGCTATGATATTCAAGTGATTCAAGGGTTCCAAAATAAAGTGCTGTAGTATATCGTGAATGCGGCTTGGTATGTATGCAGTAGTAATCTCCATCGTGATCTAATATTAAGACGATGACGGCCTTTAGAACAACGGCAACACGAAAATATCCAGACATTTAAATGGGCATAATATCACTAGGAAAAAGCATCTCATCATACTATAATATGTTTCTGTGGAATATATCTTAATTGTAGTTGTTATATCTATCTTAGTTGTTTGTTTATATGTTAAGACTAAGAAAAATTAATCGTTAGTTGAGCAGTAGTTTTAATCCGTAGTAAATTCGTTAAAAATATTTGTAAAAACACGGTTAGGTGATAAGAATTTGTGGCCGCATAAGAAATTAGGAGGATTTTTAAATGTTATTCAGTAATATTATTAATGCAATTATAATACATTATTATCGATAGCTTTATACCGTTTTTAGGTAGATTATTGATCCGAGATTCGAAACATATTTTAACTTCTTGATAAAAGTCCTGATATATTAATTTCTATAACGATACTATCAATATCAATTTATAGCAATATGCGATAATAATTTAATTCGTTTAAATATTGGAATTCCATAACACTTCCTTCCACTGCATATGTTGCAGTTAACGAATAATTTATTTCCGTTAAGATTCTGTAACCATTTCCGACAACCTGTTTCACTTGTCAGCACTAACATTGCCAATTTATTGAAATACTAATAGCATCTTCTTTTGTTAGGAGTACGAAATGTATTTGTATCTCTAAAATTATGTACATCTTAATGAGAATATAACGAGAAATTAAATTAAAATACCCAGACAGATCTTTAAGTCAATTCGTTTTCAAGTTTAATTGATTATTAATTATTACTAAATCATTTTAATAAAATAATAATTATTTAATTAATTTTTTATATCAACAGCATGATGCAATTCGATTATCTGAATCGCTGAAGTGCAATTTCCCAAAGCAAATTCATCAAGACCGACTGCAATTAGGGACAGTGATGGCTGACTGTGGCACTCTAGTCCGCCAGTCTCAAAGTGATGTATTTTCTCGTTAGTGATGGACAAGTGTTCCTATTTCCTTTGCTCTAAAATTTACCGCTCTAACTAGCAAGAGAACGGTCCCATTTCCATGTAAATTGGCTTACGAGGGATCATCGGATGTCATCCTAACGACGGTAATGTAAATAGAATTCAGAGTTATAAATATATGTTATTCTAGGCAAGAGATGTTAAATGTTTGTCCTAAAAAGTATTAAAATAAGGTACAAATATATTCAACTAAGTGTAAGAGTATAACTTGACATAAAAAGAAATCCTAAAACGTTGACATAATCATACATACGTACAATTATTAAATATTTCATTTTCCGTAATTTATTCTGGTAATTTTTATTTCTAGTAATATATTATTAATTGTGTTGATTGAATATTAAACTGAATAACACTGAAATGTGACATTTTCCTCAGATGAAGATATTTATTTATATAGAGAGATATTTATATCTCTCTTTCTTCTCTCGTTATAGGAAGGTATTTAGATATTTATAAGATTAGATTTAATCAGTAAGCATTATTGCGCTCTGAAAATGTATATTCTAATATATGATTTTCTTCATATATTGTTATTTACCTTAAAAAAGAAAAACGCAGCGCAAGGATATTGAAAATTATATGATCTTTCAAACAGAAACTTTTCTTACATTTTTAGACAAATTTTCTAATTATTTTAAGAACATATTCGCAAACATGAAATGACATGAAACAATTGCATTTCACAACAATAGCCTTAATTTTTTAACTACTCTAAAATCCTTCAATCAACTATAATCATCAACTTCAATCAATTTAAAAATTCTATAAAAATAAAGTTTTATATGTTAAGACCTCGTAAAGAAGTCAGAGTCCACACATTGTCAAATCTGATTAATAATAATGATGATCTATAACTGTAATTGCGTTTTCGGATAAATTTGAAAGGGTGAAATGGTAAAATTTTAATTCAGTTAAACTGAAAATGTATATGTATATTCTAATATATTATTTTCTTCATATATTGTTATTTACTTTAAAATAGAAAAATGCAGCGCAAGAATATCGAAAATGATATGGTGTTATTATAATTATCAGTATCAGTTTAAGTATCAGAATTAGTTTTCTCGTTTGGTACCTACCCTGATATCTTACCTTGGTCAGCCAATCGTTAAAAATCAATAAAATTCTTTAAAATGTGGAGGTAGATCCACATATTCTAACTCCAAATCAAGTAACTAAACAACGACCATAAAACAGTTTTAAGCCATTTTAATAGATGGATATTTCTTAATTTAGCTAATGAAACGAAAGGATATCGAGCCATTTTTTAAATAATAGTTCATAGGCGATGAAAGATGCGTCAGGTAATACGATAATGAGCCAAATTAATTCAAACCCAGAAAAACTTTTCAAACAGTTACATATTTAAAAATTATATAAAAATAAATCTTTATAAGACCTCGTAAAGAAGCCTACGCATTGTTAAATCTGATATAAGGATGATGCTCTATAACTATGATTGCGTTTTCGGGTAAATTTGAAATGGTAAAATGGCAAAATTTTAATTCAGTTAAACATGTGAAATATCCTCTACCCTGTCATTGTATAACATTATATCCTTTATTGGTACGTTTGCCATATAATTTTGTATTAATTGCTACTTATCTATATTTTTTGTGTCATCACTGTGGTTTTTCGTCTATTCATATATCTTGATTTTTCACATAATAAATAAAAACTTATTGCTCGGTTGCATTTCTCGATATATCTCCGGCTTTTAATAAGATGACTAATAAGGCAGACTGAATTGCAATTTAAACTAAAAAGGCCTCTGCCTCACTCGCACCTGCAGCTACAATAACCATAGTATATACACCTGTGAATTCATTGTGAAACAACATCTCCCATAACAAAGACCCGATATTTGCGACAAAGATGCTCCAACTTTATCTCAGCAATATCCATTTATAGCTAAAACATGGCGTATCAAGATAAATGAGACAAACTCGGTTCACGTAACTTCAACACTGCGTAAAAGGACTTGTCCTCCAATAAATATTAAAAATAATAATATTAATATTAATAATATTAATAAGTCCAGCAGTCAGACAATGTTAAAACTACGAGTATGCATTTGGATAGATATTTAACTCGGCAGAAATTATTAAAAATATTAAGAAAAATGTATTTATTACTAAAGCAATACGAACTATACGATGTAGTTACACGGAATGTGTGCTTCAAGTGCGAAGGATGGAAAGAATAGGTGGTTCCGATCAAACGCCAGGGGTCTAGTTGTCCAATTATGAATCGCCAACAGTACATACATTTGGTGTTCTTTGCACGTGGAAATATTAAAGTGCAGTAAGCATATTTCATTATCAGTAAGAATTTTACAACTTTATTGTCTCCAAAATTCAACATATTAAAAGTTTGTTGGCATAAAACATGTTTGGCTCATTGTCAATATGTCAGATAACGACATGCAAACTTAAAATGTAAAATTCTGATCTTCATTTTAGACTTTTTTCTTCACTAGACCCCAAACCAACAAGTTCTCCATACACAACTAAGTTATATCACCTGTAAACTATGTTATAGCTAATAATATATATATATATATATATGTTTTTAGTTCGCCCGAATTCTCAAAAGGTGCGTGTATAAATTTTACAGTTGTCGGATCATGAGTTTGTGAATGATAGCATTTTGAGTGAAGCAACTTTTGTTATTGTGAAAAAAATGGATAAAAAGGAATTTTGGTAACACATTGCTTTTTGAAGGAAAAAAATACAGTTGAAGCACAAACTTGGCTTGATGCCAAATTTCCGGACACTGCCCTGAAGAGAGAAAAAGAAAAGCAGAAATGAGCACCGAAGACGGTGAACGCAGAGGACTCCCAAAAGAGGTTGTCACCGACGAAAACATTAAAAAAATACACAAAATGATTTTGAATGACCGTAAATTAAAATTGAATAGAGTAACAGACACTCTAAAGATATCAACTGAACGTGTATATCATATCATTCACGAATATTTGGGTATGAGAAAACTCTGTGCAAAGTGGGTGCCGCGCGAGTTCACTTTTGACCAAAAACAACGACGAGTAGATGATCCGGAGCAGTGTTTGAAGATAATCAAGAATAATAAATCCGAGTTTTTGCGTCGATATGTGACAATGGAGGAACGCAAATGTTGTGACACTCCGAAGTCCAATCGACAGACATCCGAGAGGACTGCACACGATGAACCCGCTCCAAACCGTGGGAAAACGCAACAGTGGGCTGGCAAGCTTATGGCGTTTGTATTTTGAGATGCGCGTGGAATAATTTTCATTGACTACCTTGAAAAAGGAAGGACCATCAGCAGCGACTATTACATAGCGTTATTGGACCGTTTAAAGGACGAAATCGCCGAAAAACTGCCGCATTTACAAAAAAAAGAAAGTGTTGCTTCACCAAGACAATACACCGTGTCTCAAGTCAGTGAAAACGATGGCAAAAATCCATGAATTGGGCTTCGAATTTCTTCCTCATCCACCGTATTCTCCAGATATGGCCCTCAGTGACTATTTCCTGTTCTCAGATCTCAAAATAATGCTCGTTAGGAAGAAATTTTCGTCGAATGAACAGGTGATCGCCAAAACTGAGGCCTATTTTGAAGCAACTGGCAAATCATACTAAAAAAATTTGCGAAAAGTTGGATGGTCGCTATAATAAGGGTGTGTGATCAGTGTAATCATGTAGGGAATTTTGTTGAATAAAAAGAACTAATTTTGCCAAAAAAATATGTTTTAAACCAGTTAAACCGACTACATACTAAACTAACTATACAAAAAGCTACAATATTTTATATATACAAACTACCATTAGTTCATTAAAATAATATTAGTTTGACTGAATTGAATATGTACTTGGTATTCTACTATAATTGCGTTCTACTGATCTCCATAATATTTTTTATTACTAAATGCTTACCCAAAAGCAAGTTAAAGTTTCTAATAAATTAAATGTGTCTATCTTCTTTGTTCTAAAATTTGTCGGTTTAACCGGTACGAAAACGGTCGTATTTCCATGCAAATTTATTTAAAAAGGATCAACGGATACCGACCTAACGACGGTACATGTAAACAGAATTGAGCAATATAAAAAATACGCTCTAGAGGAAAATCGACCCGAACAAGAACTCCAACAATTTCGAATAAATATAACCATCAGAGGAGATCCGAAACGAGTTTTTAGTTTGCTGTATTTTGTCTCTCCCATTATTTACTTTCCGATTGTATAGCTAACTTAGTTTATATATTTACGTTGAAAAAATTACGGTAACCTTTTGGACATAAAAAATAGTGAGGCATAAATTTCAATTAAATAATATAATGTTTCATATGGCGTTTTTTTTTATCTCCGGTCAAATCATTTCAACGTATCAGATATATCTATTTCATAAAAAAGTTTACAGATAATGGGTACTATTTTAATAACATTAAGTCATCGCTTAGGTAACGTAAAAATACTCGTGTAATACAATCAAGTTGTTGATTATAATGTTATTACAATGGAGTTGTTGATTGTAATGTACAATCAAGTATGGCTCCAAGACTTGGACGCTGTTACAGTCTGACTTCAGTAAGCTTGAGGTATTTCAAATGGGATGCTTAAGGCAAATTCTATTCTAAATTCTAGAAGTTGAACCAAATTTGGAGGATCAGATTACAATGATTTGAACATATTTGTTGAATTACAGGTAAAGAATTCCGAAGTTACATTAGAAACGAAGTTTGAAAATGTTGAATTGAATGTTGAATTAAATATAAAGATTACCACAGAAGAATATCACAGACGTCTGTGACAAAATGACATTTTGGGTGAAAAATGCAATGAACATCTCCGAAAATATATAGATCAAGATCATAGAAAGTGATCTAAAAAATAGGAAAACAAGTCACCAACAGCACCATGTTAGTTTAGAAGCAGATACTCCCTTTGTAAACCGGCTATGGATGGAAGGATGATAATTATCTTGTGTAGAAGAACGTCTCTTAGCTTCTTTTATATTTGCGACGTCAAGTGACAAATTCCACGGTCACGTCACATACAGAAATTGAGTTCTGATGAAACAGTATGACCTACCTACTCTTTGCCTAGTAAACAATATTTTCTAGTTAAGTTCCTTCTTTAAATTATTCAATTGTATTCAGAGTATTTTAGATTATCAAGATCTGCACACGACTTTGGAACCTATGAAACTCGTTTTCATTACCCGCCACAATCAGTGAAAATCACGAGTTCATATATTGAAAAATGTAGTATATAACATGTGTATGTGTATATGGTTTTATAACAACAACCTCTTGGTATTAAGCCTGCCGTCTGTCGAGTAATTTCCTTGTCAGATTTTATACTCTTGCCTAAAGATACGGGTAAGCTAGTATTCGATCGACACAAATGGGATACATCTTAGGCTCAAGGCCAAGGCCCAAGGCTCTTATATTGGGTGCAAACTCTTGACAACTTTGAATTCCACATCTATAAACTAAAACCTCTGGAATCACTTCTAAAACGTTTATACTAAACATTTAATAAGACATAACGCCGCCACTCCTTAGTACCTGTTGTTGCTTTGTATTGTCATGCTTTGAAAGCATCTCTTCCTTGTTTCTGAATTTGTATAAAATACAGTTCCGAATATATTATTCGTCTGTTGCCATTGCATATTCTGATATTCTGAGAGGTTATGTTATTCATATTGTCTGGTATTGTGGAATATTCTGATATTTCCATTTTACAAATAATTTTATATCTAAAATAAATATCTGAAAATTATTTCATAACCTTAATATTTGAATTAATATTGAACGGTATACTAATTGAATTAATTAATTATTAAAAAATTTTCTCATAATTTTATCTCATCCTATTTTTTTGTATTTTAAAGTCTCCTTTTTACCAACAAGGGTTTATATGGACTGGACCCACAGTTTAACGTGGGCTTCGAACCACGGTCCTCGGCGTTAAGCCTACCGATTGGCGAGTGACCAACTTTGGAGATAATCCCAGAAGACATCCAGTCTTACTCAGCCTGGTTGGCGTGACTGGGATAATTTTCGTGGGCCTTGCCTAAGGACAACTACAAATGTTAAACAATCATAAACAGAAATTTACGACCGTGATCTGACAGGATTCGAACCCGCGACTATCGCAACAGCAGGAGGACCGTCTTGTCGCCTTTACCGCTGCGCCAACTAAGCCGGTTATGTTATCGTGTTTCATGACTTACAGTAATCGTGTGCTAAACTCGCAGGCTCGCATCTAAAATTATTACTACGCGCTTTGTTACTGTTATTAAAAATATATTGATTGATGAAGAACCAAGATCATGCATGCGAAGCTTATAAGTACAATGCATCATTACATGAATATAATAAGATTTTGATAAGAACTGGAAATGATCCTTTCCCAATGATTTGTTGAAGTTTGGTTTGAACATAATAAAGTAGTTGAATTGAAATCTAAAATATTTAACTATTTACAGCGATAAAATGTTACTTCTGCCATTATATTTGAGGATATTCTGATTGATGAAGAGTATCGGCGAGGAATGATCGTATTCGTGAAATATGTCACAGTTAGAATTAAATAAACAAGTAACAGTTTAACAAAATCTCAGAGTATACCCAACAATAATGCCTTGAAATTAGGCTTTGTTAAAACACATTCACGAAAAGCCTTGGAAAACCTTATTAGATTTAAATAAATATTTCTTCCTAAATTTGCTAATACTTATTGAAGGTTGTCCCAGAAATATTTGTATTTTATATTTATTAACAAGCAAAGTTCATTATACAACTATATATGACACTGAGTATTATAAGAAAATAGTGTAATGATGTGGTGTGTTTGTGTTATAAGGGTTTTGTTTATATTAAATTAAGATTGGGTCGACATCCTGTGCAGTAGTTCCAACAAGTCACCACTTATTTTCATTAAAATGAAACAGTTTTCTAGCAAAATATAATTTTTATTTGAACACTATATGTTTCTTAACTTACATAAACTTGTTCCTTATTACATTAAAATTAAAGTTTAATTAAATGTATCAATTTTCCTTGATTTTATCAATAAAGTTTATTAAATCAAGATAATAAACGTTGTGATAATATTATATGTGATAATAATTGTGAATTTTATGATAAAATCACTAAGAAAAAAATCCTTGTCTATGCCAAGCCCTTTAACACTTCATTTAGAGTCATCTACAAAATAACATTTAAATCGGTATGCGTTCTGCCATTTGAAATAACAAATAATGTCAGCAGTATATTTTTTAATGTCGTAATTTATCTACAACATGCGGCAAAAGTCCAGGTACCATTTACGCAATTTCCAGTGAGTGGTAATAATGCAATGTAATAATGGATTTAAAGGTAAAACTTACTGTATAACAACAATTATTTTTTTTATTATTTAATTAATATATTGTTACTAGTCGTTTCCGTCTAACCTACAATTTGTCTTTATGCTAACTTAAATCTAGGTATATAACGAGGAGGACACATCGGCCCTAACTCAGTAACTCAGTGGTGAAATAATGTTTATACATGTCACTGCTGAATTTTTTAATATATGCACCTCACTACACAACACTACACAAGATCAGATGGTTCGATTCTTTTGTGTCTGTGTCCTGTTTTGGTGGTATTCAAAAGTTGCAATATTTTAATATTAGTATGAGAATGGAGTCTTTCCTCATGCCCTCTTGCAATTCTTGACTGACTGTGGGTTTGCAGGTCTCGATGTAGATAATCAGTCCTATAGTATTTGGGTGCACCCACAATAGCTCTCAGGACTTTGTTCTTAAAAATTTGTATTTTATTAATGTTACTCCTTGCAAAACATCCCCATAATTGAACTCCGTATATCCATATAGGTTTCAATATTTGCTTATTTAATAGCAATTTATTATGTACTGATAATTGTGATTTTCTTCCAATTAGCTAGTTCATTTTCCTATATTTCAAGTATAACAACAATGAATCATTTTATCTAATTATCCGACAATATTCAAGAATTATCACTGCCAAATAAATACTAAATAACGCTTATCCTCACCAAACAGGAACAGTTCCAGAACTAGCCCTGTCGAAATAAAAGACAAATTTTAAAAATATATTCAACTCTGTAGAATCTGCGATTTTTTGCAGTAGCTGTGAAGTGTTATATTTATGTAAAAACGCTGCTTTTTTTGTTGCAAGAATATGTTGCAATTTGTTATTTGCAACTTTAATTAAAACGGAGATATCAATTGAGAACTAAATCAGAAAATAATAAGGAAAGAAAGACGTGATGCGGAAAAATAATAAAAATCACAGTAATTGATCCTTATTTCTTGACTGAGTGATTTAAACAGAGAACAAAACAGTAAGGCAACAAGAAAAATGATCAAAAATCCTTCGAGAGGTTCGATTATTTCCAGGAACGAACAAAATAATGCAATTTATTTTCCGAGCCTCTGAATTGTCGTCTAACAGATACAAATTCATCAGAACCCAGTACAATTACGAACAGACAATGTTTCAGTTGTCCTCAACCGGAAGTCTCTTTGTTGGCGCAATCAATATGATAATTTTTTTCTGAAATTAATTCATATAATAGAAATAGAAAAAGAATTTATATGCATTTATTTGTGTATTGTTAATAAATGTAGACAAATTATAACAGATTTTAAATCCATTTTATTATAGAATGTAGAAGTTTATAATGCATATTCTTTAATTCCTTACGTTTTTTGAAACTTTAAAGCTTTTCAATGTGTTTTACACAACATGTTGAACATTGTTAGATACCTTTAACACTCTTGGAAACCTTGTATGAATTTTACGTCGTACAACGTTGTTGGTTTTTTGTTTCAATCCACGAATCAAACTAATTTTAATGTATTTACGGGCATATGATACAAATGAGGTAATAATCTCCATTTAAGCATTTCACGCAGGTTGTTACAAATTTTACCAAATATATAACCGAATATCATCATGCACGTCAGGAAAAGGCAGAGTATTTTTAATTTCAAAAAACCAAACGTACCAATTTAAATCCCGATACAGACGAAAACCAATGTTTTACCAATGAGATAACCAATTCAGATTCCGTTTTATCACAGGAATTTTTGCGAAAGTATTTTGACACTCCAGAATTAATTGCAACAATCATTAAAAAGCTTCAAACTCTTTCTCATAGACGTATCTTATTCATAAAGTAGTTGATTCTATTTCAATCTGGAACTGTTTCAACCTTTCTCTCCCCAATGCTATTTGATATATCAAACCAATTTACTGGATGAAAAAGTTACAATTCTATAAAATCAAAAGGTTGCATATACTGGATCTCATTTCTATCTAAACTAAAAGCTATCTAAAATAATGAGATAAAATTCAGTAAACCACTGGAAATGCTTGTGGCGTGTTGAAAATAATGTTCCCTCTCCCATATAGGTCAAGCAAACTACCAGCCACAGTTTTTATAACAGACGCAAATATGGTCACGTTTCCTTAAAACCACCGCAATCAAGAAATTGCAGCTCTACTAATATAATGATATGTCAGAAATAACCAAATAATATCTAAGTTCACAAACAAAATCACATAAAGGTCATGAAAGGAACTTTCCGTCATCATAAATGCTCTGCTGTCATAACGTAATTTGTACAATTTAACAATTAAGAATGACTTTCATAATTCTCCTGAGTTATCTTATTCGGATATTAATAAACGCCCTTGGCTCTTCTTTTGTATTCCCAACCATAATACCGATTCCAATCAGTAAATTGCAACATGCAGAATCTATCGACAAAGTTTACACAAAATTCCTCAAAGAAAAATGGAAAAATAATGTAACGCTAATATAAAATCACCAACACTTGACGACTATATCGTAGAAAAATGTCAATCTTACAGCATGCTCTCTTGTTGGACATAAGAGATCTTTTTGTAAACACAATAGTAATATGTGTCTGGAAACAAATTTGTAAATTTATTATATCCATTTATTAATAAAATATTATTCATTTAATTCTAACTTAATCGTCCGCAAATTTATCCATGGAATATACTAAATATAAGGGTTTTCAACCGTCAACAATAAAGAAAGTGCAATACAAGAGAAATAAAAATGAAGATAGAAGCAGTGTTTGCTTGTGAAGTAATTTAACATCTTCATAAACTATAATTATAATATTACAGTTTAATGTAATGTCACCAAAATTGCCCATAATCATTTTTATAACGCAACACATCAATTGTTTTTTTCATTCATCAAAATCATGAGTTCGTATAACTTATTAAGGAGAATGTACGAATTATGTAGTGGTTAAGAAAAAAGCTTTTAATTTAGAAACCATTTCGTTTTAATGTAAAGAATTGACGACTTGTTTTATTTTAATATAAATGAAACCCATTATTATACTACCACAACACCACAACAGTCGTATAACACAATTTCCAAATAGCTACCATACTTTCTGTCAAATTTGGCCAACAACACTACTCCAGTGAAAAAATGACAACGTTTGAAGCTCCATGAATTGGTCCAATTATTTAGCTCTTCACAAAATCAGAATTGAGTAGCCAGGCGATGTAACAATTACTAAATCAATATAAGTTAAAGGGATTGGTAATATGTTACCGAATATTTTCGTGTCCCATAATCACATTATGGTGTTTCTTCTTCTGTAACCATTATTATTCCTTTAAATATCTGATAATATCTATCTTTATCTATTTTTAAAAACTTATCGCTACATATTTATTTACAATTTACATTAACTTATCATGAAGATTTCATTCCACTTGAGCTTCAAATTTTTGTATTCATACATTTTCGGCTTTTTGTAAGATTTTTTTCATATTACTGGCTTCACAGGAAGTATTTCAAATAATTCCATGATCTACAACAAGGTGCATTTGTTATATACGCATATAAGTTGAGTTTCAAAATAATTATTAATTATTGATGTATTACCCTGACAAAAATCAATTATAATGTTTTTTAATTGTTCTTTGTCAAAGAACATCAAATTCATCTTATTGTCAAAGTTTTAAAGCCATGTAACATTCCACATAGGAGTTCATAAAAAGAAAACATTTAATTTAAATATGTTTCAACGCAAAGAGAAATGGGAACACTTATCCATCAGTCAGTTCGAACCCTAGTGGACTAAAAGGCCTAACCGAACCGTCGCTGGTCTCTAATTTCAACCAGCTTGATGAATTTGTTCCCGGAAAATGACATTTTAGGGACGTGGATGAATAAATTGCATCATTTAGTTCGATTCCAAAGAGGCGGTTTACACAACGGTTTAAAATGTTCGCTGTTTGTTTTTTTCTTTTTTGAATTGTAATCGGTTACTTTTATTTATGTTAACTGCTTTTTTTCCTATAAAATAAATGAGAAAATAAATGTTATTTCGGTAAAGATGTTGTATCATAGAGATTCTTTAACATAATATATATAATAATGATGCTGATTTTACAGTAGAACAGCATCAACCTAAACTAATTGTTAATATAAAACACGTTCTATAGAATAGATCTATGTCACGCAATCGTAGTACTTCGTCGTTTTTATGTTTAGGCAATAAATCGTGGCATTTTTTCGCAAACCGTTTAATTTCTTCGTTAATCGTAGGTAGCCTTATATTTTTATTATTTTATGTCCTCAATTATAACATAGCATAGGACGTATGTTGGGACCATGTAAAATTAATTTATTGTGTTATTTGATTCCAGTCAGCCAGAACATGAAGTTCCAAAAATAAATAATTACTTAGTAAATGGCTATTCGTTTACCAATTTATATTTCGATAGAAATATTATATCCCCTGTTAAAATTTCATTTATTTATATAAATAATAAGATGCCTTCTTGGCGAGACATCTTCGAAGAAACATCGAAATTGTTCGAGCGTTTTACAAGATCCAGCTAAATAACGAAATTTATTTTACTGCGTCTCTCAAATGTCCTTTACCGGAAACAAATTCATCAAGACCAGCTTCAATTAAGGGACAAGGGACAATTTAGTTCGGCTTTTCAGTTCGCCAGGCCTCGAAGTGATGAATTTTCTCGTCGCTGATGGACAAGTGTTCCTATTTCCTTTGCTCTAAAATTTACCGCTTTAACTGGCATGACAACGGTCGAATTTCCATGCAAATTGGTTTACGGCTGATCAGAGAGTGCCTGCCTCGACAGTATACATAAATAGAATGTATAAATGGAATTGAGAAAAATATAGAAATCGGAAAAAGGCAAATCGGTCCTGCTTTAAAATGGTACGTTTTTGTCAGTTTGCTGAAATAAAAAACTTGGTTCTGCTCGTCTTTTATCTCCTATATTTTGAAACTCTCTTAATCTTTATTCAATAGTTTAACTATTCATTAGTTATTGTTTAAGATATTGAGATAATGGTATAAGATCAAGCGGAATAATATCACTTTGAGAAAATTACTATACAAATACTGACATATACACAATATGTATTAATTAATAAGGTGTTGAAGTCGTTTGGACAGGACAGAACATGAGGGATAAGGTAATTTGTTTTTAAAACAGCTCCAGTTCTTCTTGGAATAAATTCGTGGAGTGTTGGAGTGAAATGTTTCCAACGGAATGTCATCCCATCCTCGTATTGTTTAATTATTTGAATGATGGTGGAGATGGAAATCTACGACTCTATTATCTGCTCTTAAACTACCCGTAATGGCCCAATTACGTTGAAGTCTGGCGATTATGCTAGCCATGGAAGATATTTGATGATATTATGATGATCTCTCAAATGAAACCTGAAGTTTTTTGACCGTATCTATGGGTGTGGCAGTGTTTAGAAGCAATATGCCAATCATAGTAAGAACTTTAATATTGTTAAATATCAAGATATTCATTCGCCGTAATCCAGGCATTGATATGAATGAGAGGACCATCTACCACTAAACTGAATTGCTCATAACAGTCATTTTCTCTTTCCAGGAAACAATTTACCATATTCTTTCAATCATCAAGTATTCATGTTGTACGATCTTTGCGCTACTTCTTTCCTAGCTCTGCCTTCCATAACCTCAGCTCTTCCATGAATATTAACTTTCTAAAGCTCCCGCCCTACCATTTTTATCAAAATAGTATTACAGAAGTGAGTATTTAGTCCTGTTGTTACTTTTGCCCTGGTAATTTTATATTGTCTGGTTACTATCCTTTCTAATGTTCGTCGTTCTCTGTTAGTTAACCTTGATTTTATAACAAAGCGCGTATTACACTCAAATATAATTACTAGACTTGGCATATAAACGGAAAATTATATACACATCGATTTATACGTAACAAATGTTGCCAACATGCAACAATATACTATATTTTTGCAAGTATACGCAACAAGTGCTATATTGCAGGGTGTTGATACAATTTCTCTCTATCCTGTGTATTTTAGGTTTGAGCCAAACTTTGATATAAGAACGACCGTTAAATATGTTTTAAAATTTATAATTTAGTCATAGTTTATGGTATGTGTACAAGATATGAATACAATCTACATCAGAAAACCATCTGAGAAAAAAATAGTATTTGTATAGAGATATATTAATCCGCTTTGCAAAAACTTTGCCTCCCTTTTTGAAGAAACGGGTGCACCTGGAGGCGTCAAATTTGGCACGGTTAAAGCTTGTATCGAGGAAGTTTTTAGGCCTAATATCTTATGTAATATATGATAGAAATAAATGTATTCCAGTATAACGACGAATGCCCAAGTCAAACAACCTGGAATAGCAGTGACTATTACGGCACGCCGACTGTAACGTACTAAGGTCAAATATTATTAATTGAATTTATTAAACTCGGTGTGGATAAAGTTTTTTATTTATAAAGTAAAATTAAGAATAGTATTCGTTAAAATATGTAGTACATATGAAAGTTACGACAAGTATCGTGTGCTTTCTTTGCTTAGAATTAATTTAATTTGTTAAATATTATTGATTTAATATGATGTCTGGCGAAAAAAAAAGAAAAAATGAAAAATTGTTCTTACTTATGGACTGTAATTGATTCATATGTTTCTGTATATCATTGTATTAAAGGTTGTTGTAGACGTTATTAAAATTTTCCTGTATTTTTTAGTGGCATTGATTTCTAATTACTTTCGGGTTTCATTAGTAAATGCATTTCTTACTAACCGAATACTACAGGTAATAAATACGCTAATTTGTGAATCAAGAGTTAAAATGAATATTGCATAAAATATTAGCAGTTATACAATAGTTTCATAGAATTTATAAGTAATGAAAATATTCTTTTAATCAACCTGGTCTATTTATTGTGTTTGTAATACATTTTTAAGTGAGATATATGGACGCAAGATAAGGACTATAAAAATACATAAATCAAGTAATGAAAATATGAAGAATTTAAAATACACTACATATATATAAACTACATATAGTCAATTCAAAATAGCAGTGACATGGGAAAACAGTCAAAGCGTCGCAATGTTGCCGCATCAACTCTGAGTTTTAGTATATGTTGGCTCTGACATATAAATACATCTTAATATAAATAAAATAATTGAACACATATTTTATTAAATATAACTTATTTTAACATCGTAGTAGATCAAATGCATTTATTATCGAAGAACTTAAAACTAAAATTAATTTTACAGCCGCAAAAATTAGAGTTGTTTATATATATATATATATATATATATATATATATATATATATATATATATATATATATATATATATATATATATATTGAGCTTTTTTCCGCACTATTATCGGTATGGTTCTAGGCGCGTTTTTGTATGTAGTGGTATCCCCCGAAGGCCTAATCCACTTAATTAACAATTGTATATCTGAGTAATGTATTTTCTTTCATTAGAGAGCATATTTATGTATCCTTGTAAAGTCATTATGATATTACTATATTTCTCTTTAGTTTGTCCTATTACCATATGTATACATTTTTATTAATAAAACTACGTTTAATCACTACATTCTCTTTAATGCATTTGCCATAGCTGCAAAACAGTTAGTGTTATTTCTCTCCTTATATATGTTAACCAAACGTTCATGTATATTCTGAACAACAACACACATGCTCATAAAGCTTTTACACTCTATATTACAATTCCCTACAACTAAAGTATATTAATTGTATACTGACCTTTAATGGTTTCCTCTTTCATCACCCTGTCTTGGTAACCGTCAGCATGGAATCATAATCCAACATTCATAAGGTTTTGTTCAATCACTCTCACTTTCAGAAACACTAATCAAGTGAATAACTAAGCTGTTTATTAGGAAGACGTAATACTCTGTGGCCATAACATTCAGTAATCTGATCTACTATATATCTTTCCTCAGGCTTATTTCTGAAAAAGTAAATTATATAAAATGTAATTAAATATTTCATTTATATTTACCAAGTAACAGCGTAAAGAACTATATGATTGCAATGAATAAATGTTATAAATAATTGTATTAAATTATGTTTCGAGTGAAAAAACTACTTACTGTTTTATACATTTCGTATATTTGATCTCTGAAACTATTTTCAATAAAAACCGAGGCGATATCAAATTTATTAAAACAACGTTTGACGGTTTATAACCCGTAATTATTAACATTTCGAAGAATTTTCAGACGTTTGGCAAACGGACAACTTTTGCAAGCCCATTTCTTTACATGTTGGAACTTCTCTAACAGCATTCTATCTCTTTTTAAATTGAATAAAATGGCAAATATATTGTTGTCTGACTGTAAAACGAATTTACAACTTTAGACAGACACATATTGACATTCGTGTCACTGCTATTTTGAATTAACTATATGTTAATTTGCGTAGATGGAACACATACAACAAATAGAAGACATTAATAAGTACTTTGTTCATTTTTGAAAGCTAATGGAAATTAGATATATTACCTAATTGTGTTCGCAATTGCTTCAATGTACATGCTAAAGATAAGTATCACTTCCAAAATAGTTCATATATTCTCGGTTTTAATATACAAACATGTATTACTTAGTTAGTGTTAATTCTTTAGATAATTTACCTATATTTTAATATATTTTAATATACAGAATTTTGTACACAGAGACATGATTAATTTAATAAATTGTGGTCGAATTTCAACCATAGGGCAATCCGTAGTGTTCATAAATAATCCGAGTTTTGGATTGACTTTGCTCGACATGTCGTTTGAAAAAATATAAATGTTACTAGAATGAATATAGCTCCTGAAAATTAATTCAAGTAATGTAAAAATGCAACAAAAAACCATAGTAAACATTCAGACATGTATGAACACGGGATATTGCTATAAGTTCCAATTGATGAGTTCAATCTGATAATTTAGAAAAATCCTTGAAAATCTATATGGAAATGGTTAAAAGATGATTAGAAAAGAAAAAACTATTTTTTTCTCTTTTTGACTAGTATATTTCTATAAATTTTACTAGAATCTCACTTATACAAACAAAAAATATTTTTTAGGAAGACACAACTTATTCTTTCAAACTCATAATATGATTTAGTATTCAAAAAAAAAATGTAAATGACCCTAAATCCTACAAAAGTATATATTAGAAAAATCCATTTATACTATTTCATGATTAAATTCTAAAGGTTCATCCTAGTTTAAAATTAAAATTGTATCGTTATATACTGTTATGATAGCATTTATCTAGAAAATCGATTGAATCGATAAAAGCATAGTTAAAACGACGAACAAAATGATATTATGAATATCGGCTAACTGTCCTCTACCATTATAAGTTTAAAATATTATTTCCATCATTTTGTTTTGCAAAACTTATGGTTTCATTAGAAAACATTATTTTTATAAGAAATATGTTCCATTGTAACTTATCCCACTAATTTTCAACAGTCTCAAATTTCTAAACAATTCTTTTTCTGTAAATTCTAAATGCTAATCTAAATAAAATAATAGGGTGTTATTATATATAATTTATTTTAACAATATGTTATATTAATTATGTTGTATTTTTACTATTTATTAAATTTAATGTTTAAATCTTATCGAAGGGCTTAAATTACAGTTAGTTATACAACCACAGTAGTTTGTAGCTTAGGATTGTTTTACTATATTTGCATTAAACTCTTTTCCACGCCACCTTTGAGGTAAAGTTCTGCGTTTTACGTTCTACATTGTTATCAAGTAATTTCGATTTCACTGTATGTCTTTTTAGTTTATATTATTACCTTTGTGAAATTTTCTTGAAAAAGCTAGATTTAACCACTGTATTATCCCCAATGCATTTTCCATATCTGCCAAAGGGTCTGTACAAACAATGCTCTCTAAACATCCTAGCCAAATGCTCATATATATCTGAAGAATTACACATTAACCTTGTACACTCTACAATACCACTCTTTACAGTGATCTTATAATAATTAGATAATCTCCTTTAGTTGTTCCGTTATCATCTATTTTGGTAATTGTCTTCATTGAATTATACTCCCACATCCAAAAAGCTTCATTCAGCCTTTGACAGTTTCTCCGTCACTATTCAAGCTAATATCTAAGCTGTTAATTTCCTATCAAACTAATGCTTGCTCCCAATTCCACTATTTGTTAATGTTTTCTTCTGTGTGGCTGATGGAGTTAATCCAAGCCGAAGGTGTTATTGTAAGCAATGCTTCGTTCCACATATCCAAAAAGTTCTATCTATCTACATCTTTTTTCAGGCTCATTTCTAAAATAAACATTTTATTTACATTTGCTGAGTAACAATTTATAATAATTCAGTCTTTAGCATGGTATCTTCAATACTTAATTATTTCTTTGTTGGCACCTTGGTAAAATTTCTTGCGACAGTGTTCTATGGTGCATTACCCATAGCAATTATTATTGGTTCCGTCAAGTTCTTTAGCAGACGATATTGGAATCAGAGTAAAAATGTATGATATCTCGGCGGAAGTCGTTTTTGAACTTCAAGGAAAACACTAACTCTGCTCCTGATATAAAAACCTTCTTGTTTCCATCAAGAAGAACAATATATTTGCGATGAATTATTAAAAAACATTATGACTAACAAGACATTACGTATTAGTCATAATTCATTCCAATTCAAATCAAATTGTATTCCAATTTTTATGTTAATCCGTCAACTTTTGTTATCTTTAATATTTTTTATTGGGTGTTGCCAAAAGTTCCTTTTGAATCCATATATCGTCTAGATATATAAATTGAAAACAAATATTCCTCAATTTCATTATGTGTTGCCTAATAATGTATAAAGTCTTACATCTCTACGGATACTTTCCAGACTAAAATTTTTCCAGAAAATAATTGTACCAAATTACGATTATATCGAAAAAAAACTACCCACTGTTTTTATATATTTCATAAATTTCATCTCGAATGGAATTAATATCAAAATAATTTTGATCCGTTACCCCTTCGTATGAGGACCCTTTCTTATGGGTGGATGCAACGTTGTATTGTTTCTATTTATTAAGGAATTTTAGTCCAAGTGCCCATATTCAACTAATGTTCAATGCAGCAATATATTTTTACACTTTTTTTTTATTCTCAATAAAATCATAACAACTTAATATTTGATAGTTTCAATATTTACTCTCTAACAAATTTTGCTGGCCCCATTCTCTTTCTGATTTACTATATTTGGCTTCGGCATTTTCAACTGGAGCTATCACAAATATTAAGCAGCGATTTGAAATTTATCATAACAAGCAAAGCGTCAAAACAATTTTTACCGGTTTATGACCTCAAATTATTGTTATTAGGATAATTATTGTCATTAATATTTTGAAGAATTTTACAGACATTTAACAACCAGGCGAATTCTATAGGCTCATTCGGTTACGTGTTCGTGTTCGGACACATCAAACAGCACTCTCTGAACTAGAATAAACAAAAAGGAAAAATACTGTCTGATTTTGAAATTAATTGAGACATAGCAATGATGCGAGTTCATTTTTATTTTGAATTGACTATACATTAAAATATGGGTTTGTACGAGGGTCACTATTTATAATTCGGAAACTGGCAACACTGTTGTCGTGTGAGTCCATCTGACGGTTCCATCGTTCCAAGTTTGACATTTTTGACGATATAGGTACTCACAACATTTTGTCGCATGGACGCTATTTGTTTATTTTTTATTTAGTTGAAAGTTTCGTCTCGGCAAAAAGGAGAACTGAATCGTGAACATTTTACGACTTTCGACGTGGATTATTACAACAAGAGTGCATCAATCAACTTAATTTGTCTTCTGGCGATGAAGCTCCATCAAAAACCACCGTGTATCACTGGTTTAGTGAATGTAATCGTGGTCGTAGTTCGCTGTCCGACGAGTTTCGTGGAGGTCGTCCAAAATTGGCTGTTGTGTCAGAAAACATCGATACTGTATGCGAAATGATTAAGTCATGTTCATGTCACTTATTGTGAGATTGAGGTACCCCTAAGCACTAGTTCCATCAGCATATATGCGATTTTAGATGAACACTTAGCTGTACGAAAGTTATTTTCGCGTTGGATCCCACATAATTTCACAATCGCTCAAAAATAGCCCGTGTCGATTGGTGCAAAGAAATGCGTAATAAATTCAATCACGGTGCTTCGAAAGACGTTTATAAAATCGTGACAGGTGACGAATAATGGATATATTCGTATGAGCCCGAAAGTAAGCAGCAGTGGACTGTATAGACTGAATGATGAACTGAGAAGATGAACCAAATCCAGCAAAAGTGGTTCGCGCACGGAGCACTTCAAAGAAAATGGTGGCCTATTTGTTCGGGAAAACTGGCCATGTTGCAACAGGGGATCGTAGGACAGTAAATTCTGATCGGTACATAACCATTTGTTTGCCAGAAAACTTCGGTGAAATAAGGAAAACAAACAAGGGACGCCGGATTGTTCTTCTTCGTGACAATGCGAGCTCTCAAACTTCGGCTCAAACAAGAGACTATTGGAGCACTGAAAACATCGAATTTATAGGTCATCCGCCGTATAGACCTGACTTGACACTCAAGGACTTCTTTTCCTTCCCATTCGTGAAGAATAAACTGCGTGGTCAACGATTTTCATCGCCCGAAGAAGCTATTGAAGCACTCAAAAATCATGTTTTGAAGATACCTCATTCGGAATGGAATAAATACTTTGAAAATTGGTTTAAGCGTATCCAAAAGTGTATCGATCATCGTGGCGAGTACTTTCAAAAACAATAAAATTATATTCGCAGCTTAACTAACTGTTTTTTTCTTATTCCCGGAATACAAATAGTGACCCTCGTATTACCACAGGTAGGTCTTAGTTCTATTTGTTACAGTAATTTTGAGTAGCACAGAATTTCTCTCGATGTCTAATACTTGACAATTTATTATATTTTGTATGTTAACTGCATGGATTTGAGATTAAATTAGTTACACTTTTAACATAACAGAGACAAGAATTGCTGAAGTTGTTAAAAAAATATGCAAATATGGTGAAGAAATCATGGAACAATACATGTATCGTGAAATAATATTGATGAATATATTTATATTGGATAACAAAAAAACTCCTTTTTTCTCAGTTAAACCTGAAACAACCAATGCATGTTTCATACATATTTTTACATTGATATATATTATAAAAATCGTATATCAATAACATTCTCGATTCCGTATTTGATATTCAAATATCTCAGTCTCCACCCTTTCCCCAGACAATGTATTTTAATAAGGGCGTCTTTTGGAACGGTCGTATAAACAACCGTGATTTTGCGACGAGGTTATTTGTGCCCCATCTCTCGCATATTGAATCGGATCTAAATGTGCCGCTCAAAAATATCCGTTTCGCCGTGTCTGCGCATATTAATGTGTGGGAGCTATACAAATCGGACAAACGTGCCAAATTGTGAAACGTCGCAGATTATGGTGTTTAAATGGCCCTGCTATCGAACATGAGAACCTATAATTAATTATATAATAATTAAAATGTCTTAAGTCTTTAATGAGAGCGTACTCAGAAAAGCTGTAAATATATTTTGGGACAATTATAAATTTACCAAAATTACAAATTTATAAAAAAACCTTCATTGTGAAAAAGTACCAATATTACTAATTTATATATTTTTTAATTATATTACACAACGAAAATGTCATAAAATCTCTTTAATAATCAGGATTTATCTAGACTGGGCCTACTACTTAATGTTACACCGAACCGAAGCGTTGGCACCGAACTGTTAAATATATGTAGAATAGAAGAAGAGTAAGAAGTAATGGACGTGTTCGAGGTTGATTACAAAAAGGTATTAGCGACCACCGATTAACTTTATTTATATAAAGTTTCTATCTTGTTCCATAGCTGAAAGTTGTGTTAATAATTCCGCCTCGTCCCGAATCAAAAGTGAGTCGTAACAGGAATCACTACCCTCGTCACTAAACATGCCTGTGGCCTACTAGCTAGTCTCCATCTTGAAGACGATATCAGCCTTACACAGCCAATTACTACCTTGACTGAAATGGTTATTCCTTGTAGCACTTCACATTATTGTCTAAAGACATTTACAACCCAATCACAAACAAAAAGTACATCCATGCTCTGTCCGATTCGAACCCACAGCTCTCTTAGTAGCACTGTCCATCATTATCTTATCTATAGATTCCGCAATCATCTATTCATATATGAAGGGATAGACAAAATAATTTGAACATCATACAATGATTGTTTTGCGTTTCATGAGGACAGTATCCGCGATAACAACAGCGTAAACAAAATATGGTACATTAGGTTAACTGACAGAGACCAACAAAGACAAGATAATATAAAACTACCACGGCAAATGTGACTACAGGACTCAACACTCACTTGAGTAATACGTAAAACAGTACTGCGAGAGCTTCGCAAGGCTAAAATTCATTAAAGGACTGCGACTAAGAAACTCCGACTCCTTTTAGAGCGGAAGCCAACTCTAAACTGTGAAAGAAGTGGTGCAACAATGATAAAACCAGGAAAAATACCACGACAGGAGATCTGGTCACCAAATCTTTCCCAAATCTTCACACAGGTTCTAACGGAGAGCTCAAACCATTCGCTTCGTTCATATTTGTGCTCTCCGTGAGAGCAGAAACTTGAAAAAATGTATTGGATATTATCACACCTCAAATTTAGAGTATTTTGAAGCAGATTAACTTGCTCGATGCTTTTTTGCATATGTGTACTTGTCATAAAAAAAGGAGACAAAAAAAAAAACAAAAACAAAAAAGTAATTATGAATATTAGTAGTAAATATTGACAGAGTTATTATGGCATATTCATTTATTATTATTATTATTAGTAATGGGTCGGCGGAAAATAATATCGTTTTTTTTTTCATGTATATTACTGATTACTTTACCAATCAATTTGATTGATGACCTTTTATTTCTTTTCTTGTAAAATAATAATCTTGTCAATGCAGAACCTCTGAGATTCTAGACGAAAAACTGATATTCCCATATTCATTTACTATATCTATATATTAGACCTATTTTATCTATTAACGTCAGTTTTTTGTAAAATTCGAGTGAATTTTGTTTGTAAAGTAACCCTTTGAAAAATGTATTGTGCAAATAGCGGTAAATCGAGTTTTTATAACTTTATATAGCAGACTTAGAAACAAATTAAATGATGAACTATAATTTATTAACAATTTGTTAATGAAATTTTTACTCTCTAATGTTTGCATACTATAGTCAATTAAATAATAAGTGCAAATCCAATGATTATGTGATAAATATTATATCCAGCAGCAGCATTACTGAACATATTGCAGAAAACAAAATCATAGTTGTAACATTTTACTTGTCTAACAAATCATAAATGTGTCAATGTATTAAAAACGAAATGAATTAGGAAAATATTGTAAATTGACTGCTTATTAACCGACTTCAAAAAAGGAGGAGGTTCTATGTTCGAGTGTATATTTTTTTTGCAAACAACCTGGTCAGCATATGTTGGGGATAGAGGGGAAATGGAGGGAAAACCTCAAATTTGAAAAGAACGTACAAAGTTTTCACATATTTTTTTATCTAAAATAATCAGATATTTGGGTATAATGTTATTGCTAAGCTGATGTGACGGAAATTCGCAAGTCGTTTAATTCAATATATATGAGAAGCCGTAGAAATATCGCAGGCAATTGCTTCTACGGTGTAACGGTTAGAGTGTTCGGCACACAAACGGAGGTCGCGGGTTCGACTCCCGGCGGGGACAAGAACTTTCTGTTCTAGTTTGGTTAGAACATTTCTCAAATCTCTTAGGCTAGGTAGCGGGCCGGGAGCCTGAAGCGTTCTTATTTGCAATTATTGTTTCTTTATTCCTATTTTTCCTCATACGGGCTGCACCTTTATTTGGCCTACCCTTTGTAATAATTAATAAAAGAACTGCGTAATGTATTGAGCAAATATATAACACTAAAATGAGAAAAACTAAATAATTTTAACCAAAAATTGAGCCGAATTCAAAAAATAAGCACCTCACTAAAAGGTAAAAAGTAAGAAAAGTATTTTTTAATTGCTAAATACTTCATGTGTATTTATTTTTGATATATTTTAGTCTCTTTAAGTCTCCTTTTTAGCAACGAGGGTTTGTCGGGATAAGATCTACTGTTTAACGTGGGCTCCCATCCACGGTCATCAGCATTAAACCTACCGACTGACCAATGACCGATTTAGAGACCATCCCAGAACACATCCTGTCTTACCCAGCCTAATTACTGTAATCACCAAGAATGTTATTCTTTGTCAGATTTTTCACTGCTGCCTATAAAGACATTTACAATTGCAATTTTCAAATATAAAGTACATCCTTGACCCAGTAGGAATCGAACCCGCGTCTATCTCAATAGTACTCCTACTATTCCGATAAACGCCTTAACCACTGCGCCGGCTATGTATGTATTTATGTATTTATTTCGTACCTATTCAAGGATTTTTATTATTAAAAAAAATTGTCGTTTTTTAAAACAGCTGCAATTTAGCGAAAAATGTTGATTCACTTTTATTTACTTTGATACGATAGAAGACTATGAGAATGCTCACTTCATATCTCAAGTAAATCGGTACAGTAGAATTTAAGATATCACGTCAACCATCTCGTAAATATTAGAAAAAAACGCGTTTAAAATTTCGTTTTTAGATTCCCTATCTCTAAAACAGCTATATATCCCAAAATAATTTAAATTTTGAAAAATTCTCAAAGAGCAACTTGTTAAAAGGTTAAGCTGAAAATATGAAAACACAGCTTTTTCGAATTTGTAGACTAAAATATCCCATTACCTTATATAAATCCACATTTCTCCGATAATTGTGGTTCAATCCCCATATATTATTTAATAAATTTTTATAGCTCACACTAATTTTTCAAAATTCTGGACCAGAAAACCACCTTAAATATCATGAATTCTTGGTGGTCATAGAATATATATAGTAGAACGAGTTTCTGAGTGACATGTTTAAAGCAATTATTTTACCTTAATTCTCATATAGAGCACACATATAAAGAAAACATATTAATAAAGTTATGAATGAAGTCAACCCATACGCCCGCCGTCAAAACATAAGCCAGTGCCACCAAAGCCTACCGAGGTCTTTTTTACGGGAACAATAATTAATGGTGGCGAATATTTTAACTAAATTAATTAAACTTAATTAGAGGCGGTGATCCTTGTGAGTAAAGCACGTACAGTGAACGGACCCGACATTTAATTATGCTACCGCGGCCATGTCAAATTTGTAAATAACCCTCTTTGTCTTTTTAAGCGACTATTAATTCGAAATAATCCCGGGTATTTTTTCTGCAGCTTTAGAACTTTTAACAAGCAACTACAAATAGTCCAACTAACTAGAACGCTGAGGTTTTAATTGAAAAATATTACTGGAAGAGGAACAGCATACAACACATTGGGACTTTTTTTACTAACATACCTGTTCATTACGTTTTATCTGTGTTACACGAGCATCTTCATTATTCATTGTTAATGATTCGTTTATTAAGTATTCGATAAAAAATACGCTATTACAGTTGTAAAAGTAAATTAGAGCAAAAAAAACTATTATTACAGAGGGGGGAAAGATGTAGGACAGTGTATTTCGGGTCATTTTTATGATTTTTTAAATAATTTAGAATAAATTCATTTAATTTTCAATTACACAATAAAGATATCGGCTGCTGCACGTTGTAAATCTTCATCCAGGCAGGTGATTTGTTTACATTCTGAAGGTCACAATTTTCATCTGAAACAAAAAATAAATTTTCTTTTACAGTGTCTCTTCTATGTCTCTCTGACATTAATAGTACAAATTAAAAACGCAAATTAATATTTTTCTCGGAATGTGACATTCGAGTACTAATTTTTACATTTTCTTCAACTTCTACTAACGGTATTATTAAGCTCGCTCAGAATAGTTAAAATACTGGCAATTCCTTCACTAAATATGCCAAATATGCTGAGACTTCAACGGTTTTTAAACCATAATGCAAATGTTTTGGTGCCAATCGCCAAACTGTTGAATTGAAGCTTTCATTTGTATTTTAAGTATGACCGCCTCAACATCTCTCGATAAAATTATCTCTCAATAAATCTTCATTTTCTTCATTTTCACTTTCTTTTATTTTTGTCTCTTCTTTCATTTCTTCTTCTTTTAGTTATTTGGCTGTTGACTTGTACACCGATTTCCGTTTAGTATTACGTGAGGCTTGAATCACCATGCTCGTTTTTCAGATACGAAGACATTTTTTATATAAATGATATGAATGATTTTGAAATGTAAAAGTACTTGCTGGGTCACTGTATTAATGATAGAACAAATTGATTTTTTTAAAACCTATTTCCCCATTAAGCTCAACATTATCACTGTGAGCAACATATTTAAATTTAAGTTTAAACATTTTAAGGTTCAGAAAATAGCTTGCACAATAGGTATCGCATTATCTTACGATTACATCTTACATTCGATTCCGAGGTCATGGTGCAGCTCTTCGTTGGTTACGTAGCGACATTGGCAATTAATCGTAGAACTTTGTTTTAATTGCGTTAGATTACTAGTTGGTTTGATGTTTTGTGCAACTACATATTTGCACCCCGTAGGTCCAAATAGGCTTTATGATTGACTGATAAACTAATATCTTTGATTTTAAGTCAAGTTGAGATTATCTTCCAACTAACCAGTATTGTTTCTTGACTTTGAGTCTAATCTGCTCTGCTTTTTATCTGACATGATGTTTCCAGTTTAACCTAACATCGAGATATATTCCGAGGTATTTCTGTATTCTGCTTGAGAAATCGGGAATCCGCCATGTGATATAATAATGTTTTTGTCAATTCGCCGCATTCGCAAAATTAACATGGACAGGTTTGGAGTTATTAAGCTGTATTTTCCAGTCTCTAGCCCATTCTTAGATCTTGTTGACCTCTACTTGTACTTTTTCTATAACTTTAGACAGAGATACATATTTTGCCATTATAACTGTGTCGTCAGAAAATGTTCCAAGTATTGTTCCTTTTGTTGTTGGGATATCAGCAGTATAGAGCAGATATAAATATGGTCCCAAGACACTACCTTATGGAACTCCAATCGAAATAGGTTTAAGTGTTGAGAATATCAGTTCATACAAGACTCTAAATTTTCTTTAGAAAAGATATGATTCCAACAGGCGACAATAATTCCGCGGAAGCAACTTGTTCATTTTGTAGATTAATCCCAAATGCCATACCCGGTCAGAATACATTTTCAACAACCGCTATTACTTTGCAAGTGCACAAAGTAATTATCGAATGGTGATTCCAAAATCCAAACTCTAAAGCTGGTATTTCTGTAAAATTCTAATGCGTTTTAATAGCAGTTTCTCAAGATTATTTTCCCATTGAATAAGAGAATATCCTAATCCGACTTTAGTAAGGATTAAAATTGTTCTGTACGTGGTTTCATGACTATTAATGAGACGGGTTTACCATCTGACCATAAAATAGAACACATCTTTAAAAGAGAACGTATTGCTTGCAACATCGCCATTGTTTTTCAATATAATGCAGTTATATGTGCAATAATTAAAATACTAAAATAATGATATTATTCGCTAATATAAATATTGAGGTTTCAAGCATTATTCAGTGTTGTATTTCAGAATAGTATGGCTTAACAATTTCTTTAAAAAGTTTCACGAAGACTTTACAATAGACGATTGAAATATATGCAATTGCAAATTTCAACTGCATCCAGTTGGAGCAGGAGTAGATATTCAAGTGCTTGTAATTCTTATTTCAGAAAAAGATGATGGTATCCACAACTGAATTAATAAATCGAGTGGACCAAGCTACAGGATCTATATGTTCTCAATGTAAATAAATATCTGGATTTGTCTTGTACCCATTGATATTCAATAATATTTGTTTTTATTTTAATTTATTTCTTAAATAGTTCCTAAAGTTAAAAACTACTTTATTTTGAGTCAATCGAAGATATTAAAATTGTGTGGAAGAATATTGGAATGTTAAACACTGAATTCGCTAATAGAAATAATATTCGCATAAATGTACTGTATCCAAATATAACAATAATTTTTATAATATAAATTTGTTTCAGTGATTCATAATAATAAATTAGCACCGCAGCTGAAACCTAAGATTCAAATCTATATACGATCTTGAGCAGGCCCCCAATATAATAAAACTCATTCGATAAACTATTAAAGGAGCTACCCCAGCAATAAGAGAGATATCAAAAATATGAAATAACCCCCCTGCCCATATTAGAGATATGACAAAAGAATATTATGCTTAAAATACTTGTCTATTATTAAATTATTTAAAAAATAATTAAATCGAATTACACTGCTTATATAAATACTACTCTGCAATCGACCAAGTGTATAGCGTAACAGCAGTTATTGTATATACATTTGTGGAAAAGAAATACTCCCCTGCAATATTTTCGAACGGCTCACAGGCACTTAACCAGATATGGAATTTAAGACTAATCCATAACATGAACAAATTTTTACCATGGAACTATTGCCAATTCTTTGAGGCGTATATTTTCAAAATAAAATTTAGAATTTTATAAGAAAAAGCATTCTCATCGTTCATCGTCTCTTTCGCCTAGAGCTTCACAGGGTAATGTCTTATATAAGGAACCACTCTTGTACACCTAACATTTTCCGACGACACAGTCATTATTAGGCAAAAGGCATATATCTATCCGAATTAATAGAAAAAGTACAAATGGCAGCGAAACATTTCGGTATATAACTCGATGGTATGTTAGACTAAATTATAAATATCAATTAGGCAAAAACGTGAGCAGGGCAGACTCAAAATCAAAGAACTATTTGTTAATTAAATGATGCCCCAACTTGATGAAAAATTAAGTAGACTGGTCTAATCTTAAATTATAAAGCCTGTTGGGAATTGTGGGGTGTAAATATGTGATTATGGTAAGACATCAAACAAACTATAAAACCAACGCCGCTAAAACAAAGTTCTTCGATTAATTATGAATGCTTATCGCTACGTAAACAATGAAAAACTATAGTAAAACCAAATGTACTGAAACCAAACCTCTAAATCAAATGGATCTACCGAATTATCCAAAAATTCACTTTAAAACAAGAATTAAGGTTGCTAAATCTGGGTGTGAATAATACAGCTACTGAACAACACGCAGGACTGAACTTGAACTCTTAACTTTAGCTTTAGGTGATTTGATTTTAATTTAGGAAATACATGTATTTATCCCGCACTTACTTGCATATTAATAGAAATACCGCAAAACAATAGTAATAAATGAATTTTTCAATTAAGACTGTATGAAGCATATGTAATGTAAGGTAAAATATTAAAAATTATTTCTATTATAACTCAAAACTCAATTAACATTCACATAATTGATATTGGAAAATTGTCGAATTTTTATGGAAATATAATAAAGCCCTTGATTAATTAAATTGGGTTTGTAATTTCTGATCAAAATAAAATACATTTGATATTATAATAAAACGGCAATATTCAAAATGCAAATGTTAACCTAAATTCAAGGGAAACCAAACATACTGTAGAGAAATTTTATTCAACGTATTCCAATTTGGCATCTAAGGGTTATAGCAAATTACGATTCGAGCTGAATCCAATTAAATTGACCTAAAGATCGCGGCAATCCCCTCAAATTGTCGACGTTTTGTTTACAAATCGTTTCCCCATTGCAGAAACCCGCCGAAAATTGGCCTGTTTACAAATTGTTTAGAAGATTCTAGGACATTTAAATTACCTGAGCAATTTTACTCGGCAAACATAATAAATTCCCAACATTTTTATCCAAAAATTAACTTTCGGTAATATTTTTCAATATTTAGCAACTTATTAAGATAATGACCAAATATGTATTTATAAAGGAATGTTATAGAGGGATACAAAAGCTGTGAATTCATTTTTGATATTTTCGTACGAACAAAGCATCTTTTCAAAAATATATTTTGTTGGTTTTGAACTATAGTATAAGCCTTTTAAGCTGTGCAATGTGGCCTTAGTTTAAAAACAAAGCACTAACATACATAACAGGTTTATATTAGTGCAAACAGGTTAACGGAACAGATTTTTTTAGCAATTTAATGCTCTATAATATTACACATTGGACAAATATTGGTCAGATTATAATGTTTAGCAATGTCTTAATAAATTATCTAGTAATAAAAGAAAGTATTACACAGCAAAACATCGCTATATACAAATTTGTCGTCATTTTAGTATTTCTGGAAATATTTGAAATATTTATTTTGATTAACTTTTTAGTTTGAAATAAAAAGTCTATAAATTTCAGATATTGAAGATTTAATTTAATTTAATTATTGAACCCTCTAAATATTGAACTTTTAGAATTTTTTCAAAACCGGAATTTTGGGTATTTCCGGGAGTGACGAAGTCGTAGGTGTATATTTAAGTTATTAATTAAGCATCATCATTTTTTTTTTGAGAATATTCCGATTAGAGAATTTCAAAGAAAGAAGGAAAGAAATTACTTTCTATATAAAAACAAGTATTAAGTTTAATTAATTTATTAAACGTTCTTTGTTAGGTCGAATTAAAGATTTTTTATAAAAATATAATTGAGAAAATAATGAAAAAGAAATTAGCAAGGGTGATCGGTATATAATAACACATTTTAACGCATTCAAGCTAAATTCCAATATTCTGATACTCGAGTGGTTCCCACAAAGCTGATGTTATAATTTCCAACAAGATAATTTGTGAAATACAAAAAGTTGGAGTTATGACAGGAAAGCCTGCACGGTCCCGATGCCTGTTTACGTGGGATTTTTTATTTTTCTGCTTGTGTTGCACTTTTTTAAGCAGATGAATACTGAGCATTAGTGAATTTTTAATTTATATCCCCTAAGCTCTATACATTTTAAGAAAGAACACGTGTGACGTAAATAAATTCATTGCCTAAAGTATATAATCCGATGTTATGAAACTATATATTTATTCTATAATATATAGAATATATAGTCTATAAATATATCTAGTCTAGAATATATCTAGTCTATAATATAAAGAATAGAAATTTTGTTCTATTTATGAAGTGAGTGCTATAAGATAAGCCGATAAAATGGGTGCTTTTTCATGATCCCTTGAATAATTAAAAAACCGTGGGGATGGTATTATATTTAACTTTATAGCCCTTATATTTATTGAGATTGTTTTGGTGTTTTTAAATCTAAACATCTGTTCAATATTTTCTCTAAAAATAGCATTGTAGAGTATCCTTGACTTGAATGAACTAAATATTATGGTCTTATCCAGTCTTTACTCAGAACTGACTAGTAATATCTCACACATTGTTGATGTTCTTTTATACATGTGCTTATAATGTTCACAGTTTCTTCTATATAAACTTTCTACACTAGCAGGGAACCTTGAACAAACGTGTTATATTTAGTGGATCCCTTTTGGTCTTGGAGTCTGATCTTCTTGTGTGATTTGAATATAACATTAATATTACCGATAGATTACTAGAAATTTTTTTTCAATATTATTGGCTTCTGTTTCACTTTTTAAAGCAAATGAGTATTAGCATTAGTGCATTTTTTATTTATATTCCCTAAGCTGTATATATTTTAAGGAAAGACAGTGATTAAATTAATTGCCGAAAGGATATGATCCGATGTTATGAAAGCCCTATAATATAAAGAATAGACTGGACCTAAATTAATTTCAATCTTAAATATATCTGTCTGTATGTGCTGACTTCGTGTAAATGTGTTGTATAAACCCGGAATTATCGGTATCAATTGTGAATTGGATGTTGAGAATGCAGATGGGTCAGAAACTGTTATTTACTCTAATTTTAGTTGATTTTCTAATTGTAGTTATCTAGATGCAAAAATCAAATATCCAACAAAGAAAATTCACCGAATTACGTCGGTAAGTGTCTTCTGGAATCCTTTCTAAGTTGTTTGCTCAACAGTCAATAGAGTTCAGGTTCACAATTGACTGCAGTTGTGATTCAATATCCATGTTCAACAATAGTGCTGAGTCACTAAAAAGTCCAAAAGTTTTATAATTTATAAACTTAAAGTAACACCGTTAATAAAATCAGCTTTAAATATTTTACTTGAATTGGATAAAATCTTAAAAATAAGTTTTCTTTTAATCAGCCATAAAAATACATAATTGTAGTACGTATTATAATTAATTCTAAACATAGTTAAACGGTTAAATTATATTTTATTATGTATCTTATTATTTTTTTTATTATCACTAAGTGAAAACTCAGATTCAAATACAATTTTATCAATAATGCTATTATATCTGCTAGGTATGAGATTCCATGAATATTGGTTTCATTATTCACCATATCTAAACTCAATTTTTACTCAATCCTGACCGCAAATAAGTATATTAATATACCGATGAAGGAAAAACTTTGTTAATTATTAATTAGATCACAGAATACTTTATAAAATGTTGCCCAAATCAAGATATTTCTCTTATATTTTAATCCCTTATTTCGATATTCCATGTTACTGTAAAACCTTTTATATATGGAATATTACATGAAACTTGGTTCAAGATATGTTCGGGTCTAATATTCTATTTAAAGGATAACCTAAAAAATATTTAATTTTATTTATAAACATTCAATAAGTCCGATCTGTTACATAGATGACACGGACATATTGTCGTAATCAACTTATTTGGGGATGAGAAAAAACATTTTGTTTAGTATAAAGCAAATTCAAACATAACAAAAAAAGCTTGGCAGACATTTTACACGAAAATAAATGTGACCCTTTCAGTTTAACATTTAATATTCCAAATTTTTTTCTAACTTTGATAACTTGTAATTAATTGATTACTAAGAATACTGAAAATTATAAACATACGAGATATTGATTTAAAATAATATATAATTAATATATAATTATATAATATATAATTATCTAAAAATATATCCTCTAGTTAATAATTAATACATGACTATATTTACGTATGTCGAAAAGACAGGACTAAAAGTAATATTTATTTCTTCTAACCACTATTTGTAGCATTAAACTGTATACAGATTGTTATTACCAACCTGCTCATTTAGGTTTCTACCGAACTAATCAAGTTCTTATATAAATTTTCTTATCTAGTTTTTATTTCTACTTTTACGACATTCAAACTAACTACTAAACTAACAACAAATATTTGACATAGCTAGGATAAGACCATTTAATGTGATGCCATAACAAAGATAATGTGTGATTTAATAGAGGTAAAATAAATATATCATAAACACTATGTTATAAAATTGAGAATCTATTAACATAACCCCAAATAAACATGACTGGATTAATGTTTGAATCATAAAATTGTTCTCGATTATTTAGCATTATAATTTTATATATGTTCATAAACTTATTATATAATCAACTATAAATAATTAATTTACAACCACAATGTTTTATACTAAGCATAAGGGCATAGTAAACTATAATTAATGAACTTTTTAGAGCTTATAATTTCGAAAAACAAAGACTAAAATAAAATTGTACAGATATTAGCTCTAACCGGTAATGATCCATAAGAATCAAAAATAGCTTAAAACTGAGACTCCAACTACAATTACGTGTTATTATTTGAAATATATTTATATCATCATCATAAATATGATATTCTTCACTAGATCTCACCACAGGTGGCTATCGACCGCAGCTACTCTGGTCTCATACAAGGTCTCCTATTTTGCGGATCATTTTCGATAATCTTGGTTCATTTCATTTTCAGAGCTCTTCGCTACATCTTCCACCCAAAAAATTAATTCGTTAATTTAGAACACTAGGAGAAATTCGTTCGCCTTTCATTCCACAGATTCAAACCATTCTATTCTGTGTCTCTGAATCCATTCCTCAGCTATGCACTAATTGTGGTATCTTGAACACATGACTTCATTTCTAATAAGATCTCGGAAACAAACATGAAAAGTATGCTTAAGTATCGCAGTTGAAAGACGTCAAGCTTAGAAATATGGGACTGTAACAGTGCCCAAGCCTTGAAACCGTACAGAAGACAAAATAATCGCGCACCACACGTACCATCTTAGAAAAGTAAGGGCCCCCGCCACTCGTCCGATTCGGCGTATTGCTTCATCGATAGATGCTTCTATAATTCGCCTACTTGGATTTCTTCTCTATAGGTAGATATTACTCAGAATACTATAGTTATAGAATACTATACTTATAGATATTACTTAGAAATCGCAATCGCATACAGCTAATAGCATCGTAAGATGCTTAAACAAGTTGAATTTTTATTTTATATCTAATATGTCCTGTATCAGCTGGTGTAGCGTGAAAATCTTATCTACATAACCTCGAAAGGTCTAAATCCCCCTTAGTATTATCGGATTGTCTTTTCGCGAGCTCTTTGAAGTCTCATTTCTATGATCACCATAACACCCAACTGATAGGAAATCTTCGATAATTTTTACAAATTTTAATATTTTCCTTTTCAATATAGAAGTAATTGTCGGTTTCTTCCATGCTAGCGGTTCTTCTTCCGATCACCAAACTTGAATGGTCAGCACATATCATGCACTTCTTCATGTTAAAGCAATGTTTCCCCATAGGCCTTGATCACACTTAGTCGACCAGCGGTCTTTTAATCATATTCCAATTAAAGTTTGCTATACAGTGATATGAATAATGATCACCTCTGTATATGTTATAATGTTAAGAAAATTAAAAGTAATTTTGGTTTAATTCGTATCAGTTAAATTAATTTTTAAACACTAATGATGTCCGTTTTGATCAATGAGTACTTCTCCTGATAAAACCATAATTCCATATTCGTAACAATAACTAATATTTTTGGGCATAAAACTGAGCTGTTAAATGAAAAAGTCGAAATTATTTTCACTATTAAAAAAGTTTGGCAGGTACCGACATAAACAGTAACCGGACGCGGCAAAAGCAGGTCTTATCCGGAGGATACATCAAAATTTCTCAGGCAATCACACCAAATATATATGTAATCTGACATTGTTGTGATGGAAGACAAGGTTTTTCCTATTTATATAAATTCAGTTCTGGCTGTTTCTTACCAACTACCACAATCGTATTAGTTGACAGTCGAATTAATGATTTGATCAGGTTTCAGCAACTCATGAAGCACAATTCGTTTCCAGTTCCCACCAAACACTTAGATCCTCTTTACATGCATCAATACAACCATTTATAAAGTTTTTCTAGGGTTCGTGAACAATATTTTATTCACATGACTACCACAGGTAACTTTTCTGTCAGCATAGTCGTTCGTTTAGAACATAGCATAATTTTGTACCGTTAATTGATGTAGAACACAAATATCACGTTGGTGTCCAGTCTCAAGTTAAGAGATTAAAACTGTGATTGATGTATAAGTCCCGTAGCGTTCCAGCAAGATAAAATATGTCAGTATATGTTTCTAAAAATCTTATTATCTATCTATATTTTAATTGTCTAATATTTTATGGTATTTTTCAACTATGGGCTGGCCAAAGCTTCATCTTTATATTCGAAATTTCCAGGACAAAAATGAGCAAATCAACTTTGACACTTGCGTTCACTAAAGTCATAAAGTTTCGTCAAAAAGTCATAAAGATTCACTAAAGTTTCGTCATAAACACCACACAATTTTCGATGGAATGTAAAGAAGTAAAATGTGTTGAAAAGTAACTTCTATTCTTAAAACACAATCTTATTCCATTAACAATTATTTTATTCCCATTTCTCATTTTAATTTTGATCAATGAAGCATTCGGATAATATATCATTTAGGGTTAGACCTATATGACAAACTTCACCTAATAGTAATTAAAGTGATCATGTAATATAATTTATATGAGAATCAAGATATTATTGTTGGGAATAAAAAATCAAAGCAGAAGTTAACTTTTAGATAAATTATGTTTAAATATGTGCAAAATAATAGAAACTCATTATAATAATACAGTATAACACTCTCTCTATCATTCTGTTAGTCCTTTTGTTCGCCAATTTCAACTACAATCGCCAATACGAAACGATATCGCATAAATTACTACAATATTATACATACAAACGATACCGCATAAATTACTACAATATTATACATTGTTCGCAGTTTTTTTATGTATCTGTATTTAATTTCCTAGTCGAAAGCATAGAGAAATGGCAGAAATTAAAACTTACCACTGTGTGTAAAAATTTCAAGTTTCTTTTATGTATATTCTGGTTTTGTAAATATGTTAGCTGATGTATAGCTTTCTGACATACATTGAACTGTTTTGACATAGCTTAACACTGATTTTAAACCTTCCTCTCGTATAGGCTCATTCATTTTTTTAGTAATATTTATTAAATACATATAAATTCAACACTAATGATGTCGGACTCTACAATTGATTGAACGCATCCGGTTGTTTAATTACTATAGTTGACTATGTTACAATGTGTCCTAAATTCAGGTAATATTAAATGTCAAAAGGAAGAGATTATGGAAGCAATGCAACCATTTGTGAAGTTTTTCCAGGCTTCGATAACAATATTTTATCCAAATAACTATCCCCAGGTAACCCACTTTTCTGTCAGCATAGTCGTTCCTTTAGAACATAACACAATTTCGTGCCGTTAATTGGTGTAGAAGACAAATATCACCTTGGTGTCCAGTCTCATGTTAAGAGTTTAAAACTGTGACTGATGTGTAGTCCCGTAGCGTTGAAGCAAGATAAAATATGTCAGTATATGCTTCTAAAAATCTTATTATCTATCTATATTTTAACTGTCTAATATTTTATGGTATTTTTCAACTATGGGCTGGCCAAAGCTTCATCTTTATATTCGAAATTTCCCAGACAAAAACAAGCAAATCAACTTTGGCACTGGCGTTCACTAAAGTCAAAAAGTTTCGACAAGAAGTCATGAATATTCACTAAAGTTTCGTCATAAACACCACACAATTTTCGATGGGAAGTAAAGAAGTAAAATATGTTGGAAAGATATTTTCTAATCTCTATTTTCAAAACACAACCTTATTCCATTGACAATTATTTTATTCTTATTTGACATTTTAATTTTGATTAATGAAGCATTCGGATAATAAACCATTTAGAGTTAGATCTATATGACAAACTTCACCTATTAGTAATTAAAGTGATCATCTAATATCATTTATACGAGAATCAAGATATAAGTGTTGGGAATAAAAAATCAAAGCAGAAGTTAACTTTTAGATAAATTATATTTAAATATGTTCAAAATAATAGAAATTCATAATAATAATACCGTATAACACTCTCTCTATTATTCTATTAAATCTTTTGTTCGCCAATTTCAACTCCAATCGCCAATACTAAACGATACTGCAGAAATTACTACAATATTATACATTGCTCGCAGTTTGTTATGTATCTGTATTTAATTTCCTTGTCGAAAGCATAGAGAAATGGCAGGAATTAAAACTTACCACCGTGTGTAAAAATGTCAAGCTTATTTTATATATTTCTGCTTTTTGAAATATGTCAGCTGATGTATAGTTTGCTGACATACACTGGGCTGTTTTGGCATAGTTTAAAACTGATTTTAAACCTTCCTCTCATATAGGCTCATACTTTTTTTTAGTAATATTTATTAAATACATATTAATTCAACAGTAATTATGTCGGACTCTACATTTTATTGAATGTATCCGGTTATTCCATTACTATAGTTGATGTTACAATGTGTCCTAAATTCGGGTAATATTAAATGTTAAAAGGAAGAGACTATGGAAGCGTGGTTACCCAGTCGGTTTACACAAAACCGAAATCCCTCCTCCTGAAATCTCTCCTAGGCCAATATTTATTTATTCATCTTACCTCAACTGGCTTATCACGTTCTCTTTTGCAATATTCATATGCTTGAATGTCGTGATATATTTTATTTAGCAAAAGAAAAAATGCCCGTATAGTGGCAAATTTATATTTCTTAATATAAAAAAATTTAAGCGATAAGAGCACAAAATATTCAATTTAGCATGAAAAAATCATTGAAATAACTACAAGACGTCTATATTTTAAGAAATATTATTTTCCAGGGTTTAATAAAAATGTCCGTTCAACAAAATTTAACGTCGCCATATTAATTATTCCTAGAATACATTGGGAACTTTAGTATTTTAGTTAGCGATATCTGTTGGCGAATATGCGAAGTATCAATGTAAATCAATATTCAACGTGAAGTCAACAAGGTGTAATGCACTAACAAATTTAGTTAGGTGTTATTGCAAAAAAAAACAATTAATAGCAAGTAAGGGACAAAAGTCTTGTTCTTATATAAAAACCCTCCACAAGTAGCAGGAGTTAATACACTGTTGCAGTTTGGCTGGGATGTTTTACCGCACATAGTACTCACACAATATATAGCCTTCTCAGTACCAATTATGCAGATCACTACAGAATAGCTCGGCTAGTACGCGGTCTCGAAATGCTATATAAGTGTGAAAATGAATCGATGAATAGATTCCTGCTAAAACATCATCTTTCTTGCAATACCACATCGCCTAAAATTTAAGTTGTAGAAAATGATGAACAGTATATGCTGTACCAATTATTCTAAAAAAATACCTCAATTATTAATCTCAATAAATATAGTTAGAGTTAAAAAATTATCAGAGTATGGGCGTTTTCACATCTGCCGGCACGGACAAAAAAGAAAATTACAAATCGATCTATTTAAAAGTGAAATTAAACTCTTGCCAATATAATATTTAATCATTCATTTTACTTTATCCTAGTTCTTCCTCACGTTCTCCTATGTTATATTTATTATCCCGAATGACATGAAATATTTTTACACCAAAATTTATATTTTATCATAACGACCATCTGTTCTAAATAATATACGAAATTATTTTTTTCTTTATATTTCAATATAGTTTACGTATTTAAATATAAGAATTAATTGTTTAGGTTAATAAGGTAATTTGATCTAGACCATCTAAGTTATCCGATGAAATGCAATTAAAACGCATTTTTCATGTTTTATCGCATATTTTCCTTCACCTTTTTAATAACCACATTAATAAATGCTACAATTGATAATACTGTTTGAACCGTAATTATTACCTGTATCTATTGCTTTAAATATATCAAAATAAAAATTCTGTTGAAATATTTCTACTTACACTTTGTTTTTCTTATACTGATTTTGCGAAATATTTTATTCACTTCTTAATTAAAACTCTAACATGAAACAAAAAAGTAATATTAAGCACAAAATCTTCTGTCATCTAATAATATGGAACAAAGAAGTCAATTATATTTGAAGTAAAATTATATTTGATTTTAATATTAGTATTTATTTATAAGCACTCTATCAAATTAAAATTCCAGTTTTCATCCAACACATGTACGATAGGATTTGAAATATTTGAAATTTGAATTTTGAAGTGACTATTAAGCAATCTATTATGTTATATCTAAATTTGAATTTTATCGGTTTTTATTTTTTTTAAATAAGAATTGAGCCTTATACACTCGATTCCACAGATATTGATTTTTCTAATCGATACAGTATAGTATGAGTTGGCGGTACTTCTTCTGGGTATACAATTTTAGGTATCGACGAAGTGATAAAGGTTTCGTAAATAACATGAAACTAAACAAGAATCAATTCAGTTAGCTACATTGAAGGGAGATGCATTTGATGGAGTCAGTCGTTATTTTCCGTTTTTTTAATAGATTTCATTATCCATAAGTATGCAGTTTTATGATTTGATCTCATTTTATTTTATTGACATTATAACAGCATTCTGTCACGTGTGGCATGCGTTTATTTTCTTGTTTCATCAAAATAAAAATGCAGGTGAAAGTCATCGTTTTGCTAGTAGACATTTAACGGTGAATGTGCTTCTGCCATAACAACATCTGAAACATGATTTCGATAATTTAAATGTGGCGATTTTCACGTTCAGAATAAAGAAAGTATCAGTATATCAAAAATATAGGAAAATACGGAATTGCAGGAGCGAAAAAGTTATCACCGCTTTCGTCGCAAGGCACCAGTTGGTGTCCTACATATAACTGTTAAAAACTTAGACTAAACTTAGAGAAACGATTAGTAAAAACGCCCACAATATTCTCAGACATGACAAAAAATACTTTACATCAAAACAATGCCTCTTGTATGGTAAATTTAGTCAACGAAGTATTTTGGATGGAACGTTTTATCACACTTTTTATTTTATATTTCAATATATTTTACGTATATAAATATAAGAATTAATTGTTTAAATGAATAAGGTAATTTGATCTAGTCCATCTATGTTATCCGATGAAATGCAGTTAAAACGCATTTTTCATGTTTTATCGCATATTTTCCTTCAGCTTTTTGATAACCACATTAATAAATGCTACAATTGATAATATAATTTAAACCGTAATTATTATCTGCATCTATTTCTTTAAATATATCAAAATAAAAATTCTGTTAAAATATTTCTACTTACAATTTGTTTTTCTTATACTGATTTTGCGAAATATTTTATTCACTTCTTAATTAAAACTCTAACATGAAACAAAAAAATAATATTAAGCACAAAATCTTCTGTCATCTAATAATATAGAACTAAGAAGTGATTTATATTTGAAGTAAAATTATATTTGATTTGAATATTCGTATTTATTTATAAGCACTATATCAATTTAAAATTCCAGTTTTCATCCAACACATGTACGATAGGATTTTAAATATTTGAAATTTGAATTTTATCGGTTTTTATTTTTTTTAAATAAGAATTGAGCCTTATACACTCGATTCCACAGACATTGATTTTTCTAATCGATACAGTATAGTGTGAGTTGGCGGTACTTCTTCTGGGTATACAATTTTGGGTATCGACGAAGTGATAAAGGTTTCGTAAATAACATGAAACTAAACAAGAATCAATTCAGTTAGCTACATAGAAATGAGATGCATTTGATGGTGTCAGTCGTTATTTTACGTTTTTATAATAGATTTCATTATCCATCAGTATGCAGTTTTATTACTTGATATCATTTTATTTTATTGACATTATAACAGCATTCTGTCACGTGTGGCATGCGTTTATTTTCTTGTTTCATCAAAATAAAAATGACGCTGAAAGCCATCGTTTTGCTAGTAGACATTTAACGGTGAATGTGCTTCTGCCATAACAACATCTGAAACGAGATTTCGATAGTTTAAATGTGGCGATTTTCACGTTCAGAATAAAGAAAGTATCAGTATATCAAAAATATAGGAAAATACGGAATTGCAGGAGTTATTCTGTGAAGATCGAACACACACTCAAAAATAATTAATAGAAAATGTATCGAGTTGATCGAATCAATTGTGAAGATGGGTGTAGGGGAAGGTCATTTCTGCAATAGTAACACGTGATAAAAAATGGATTATTTCGACAATCCCCAGCGAAAAAGTTATCACCGCTTTCGTCGCAAGGCACCAGTTGGTGTCCTACATATAACTGTTAAAAACTTAGACTAAACTTAGAGAAACGATTAGTAAAAACGCCCACCATATTCTCAGACATGATAAAAAATACTTTACATCAAAACAATGCCTCTTGGCTTGGAACGTTTTATCACACTTTTTATTTTATATTTCAATATATTTTACGTATATAAATATGAGAATTAATTGTTTAAATTAATAAGGTAATTTGATTTAGACCATCTAAGTTATCCGATGAAATGCAATTAAAACGCATTTTTCATGTTTTATCGCATATTTTCCTTCACCTTTTTGATAACCACATTAATAAATGCTACAATTGATAATATAATTTAAACCGTAATTATTATCTGCATCTATTTCTTTAAATATATCAAAATAAAAATTTTGTTGAAATATTTCTACTTACAATTTGTTTTTCTTATACTTATTTTGCAAAATGTTTTATTCACATCTAAATTAAAACTCTAACATGAAACAAAAAAGTAATATTAAGCACAAAATCTTCTGTCATCTAATAATATGGACCTAAGAAGTCAATTATATTTCCAGTTTTCATCCAACACATATACGATAGGATTTTAAATATTTGTAATTTGAATTTTGAATTGACTATTAAGCAATCTATTATGTTATAACTACGTATATATTTAAGTTTTCGAATTTTATCGGTTTTTATTTTTTTAAAATAAGAATTGAGCCTTATACGCTCTATTCCACAGTGGGCGGTACTTCTTCTCGGTATACAATTTCGGTTGTCGACAAAGTGCTAAAGCTTCCGTAAATAACATGAAACTAAACAAGAATCAATTAAGTTAGCTATATAGAAGGGAGATGCATTTGGATAGTACCATGTGTGTCGGTCGTTATTTTTCGCTTTTATAATTGATTTCATTATCCAAAGTATGCAGTCTTATGATTTGATATCGTTTTATTCTATTGACATTATAACAGCGTTCTACCACTTGTGGCACGCATTTATTTTCTTGTTTCATCAAAATAAATATGAGGCTGAAGTGAATATGCTTCAGCTATAACAACATCTGAAACGTGATTTCGATAGTTTAAATGTGCTGATTTAAACGTTCAATATAAAAAAAGTCTCAGTAGGCCAAAAATATTCGAAGATGAGGAATTGCAGAAGTTATTGTATGAAGATCGAACACACTCAAAAATAATTTACAGAAAATTTGAAGCTGAGTCGAGTCGATCGAGTCAATTACGAATTATGGGTGTAAAAAAGTTCATTTCTGCAATAGTAACGCGTGACAAAAAATGGATTTATTTCGAAAATCTCCAGTGAAAAAGCCATGGTTATCACCGCTTTGGTCGCAAGGCACTAGTTTGGTGTGGTACATATAACGACTGTAGAAACTTGGAGAAACGACTAATTTCCGCAATATTCTCAGACATGATAAGATGACCTCGAAGGTCAAATAAGTATTTTGGATGGGACGTTTTATAACACTTGTACTCTCTAGACGTGTTTCAATCCGATTACCGTCTTTTCGCATCGATGAGGCAAGCACTCCGATTTAAAAGAAGTTAAAAAATGACTCGATGATCTAGCTCAAAGGGAAAAGTGGATCTTTTGGAATGGTATCCATGAAAAATTATTTGATACAATACAATGCTATTCATAGCCAATAAATAAATCTTAACTATCCATTGTAAATATAGTGATTTCTTTAGCGAAAAAAACTGGAAAGGAATTACCAATACACTTGGTAATAATGATCTCACCGCGTTTTTTATTCGAAGATTACCAAACGTCCTATCTTGCATTGGTAACTATAAAATAGTATTCAGGCTAGAGAATGGCACAGAACTTATTACAAAGGTATTCACTAATGAAATACTGGTTAGCAAAATTGCCACTGGACATTACCAAAATTACAAAATAAACTGATATATTAAGTAATAAACAACCAGATATAAAATATTCTTAAATGTAAACATTATTTTATCAAAGAGACTTATATTTACTGTGGTATTAATCATTATGTATAGCAGTACATTTGCCATAATTATACTTTGATTTATTATAAGGTTAGTTATTTATTAATTTTGCATGAATAGAAAATAAGGCAGCGGCCTTTCTATGTGGGTCAAACGGTTATAATACGTAAACATCTGGTCCATATTACAGCATCAAGAGAAACCCAGCGTGAGTGGTGGAATTTTGAAATAATATTATCCATTACAAGCTATTTCCCATTTTCGTATTTTACATAAAGTAGCATTGAAAGAATATTTTCTAAAATATATTAGTATTATATGTATCTACAAAGCCTGTCTTTTATATTTCGAAGTTGTAGTAAACTAGTTTTGCCATATGGCATTTCTATCGTAAATATTTATCATTTTCCGCACTAAGAACATATTTCATTAACATACAATTGAAAATTGTATAACTACTTCATTTAGTAGTAGCTTGCAACGTAAAGAAACTTGGCAATTGTTCAGTGGTGAATTTAAATTTAGATTTTTTATATGAAAATACAATCAGATACTAATGATTAAAGGGTTGAACTAAATTAATGGTCAAATTAATGGTCAAAAGCCCAATTTGCTAATAGTTAACATTTTCTATTAACTTTACTGTTTATCTCTTTACATGATTTTCAAATGGTTCTTTCTATTTTGTGGTGCTTTTTTCTCTAAAATGTATTACATTGAATGTATGTTAATTCTCATCAAGTTTTCAAACACTAAATACCCTTGCAAGTTTTATTTTCAAAATATTAAATTATATTAGCTGCTTCTGATTATCTTTTCATCTGCTATTCATCAGAAAACCCTTCTTTTTACTCTGACAAACAATGAAACCGTTATATTGGGGTGGTAAGTAAATGCATGTGATAGCCATTTTATCTTCTTTTAAACGTTTCCCATTGCATATAAAAGTTTGGAAAAAATTAATTTATCTACTAAGCCATCTAAGATCTCCTTGAGAATTTGAGCTGGATTTTCGACCAAGGATTATTGTATTTTATTGTATTAGTCTTCCAGGCAGTTCTTAGATGTTGACATTAAAATCCCCACTTTTACCATAATACTCCCATAATACTTAAAACCAAGACCGACCATTGTGTTATGACGGGGTAGCTCCACCATAAGCTTCAAGTCAAAGAACAGAAGTAATGGATGTCGATGTTTATCCTCCTTATACATAAATCAATAAAATTAAATGTATAACAATTATCTTATGTACCAATATGTCAAAGCCACCACATTTAATAGTTGTTTACATTGATTCATCGCATTTTAACCAATAGATATGTCACTGATCAAAATCTATTAAAGCACTTAATACTTCTATGGTTATTTAAATTAAACATCGTAACAAAAAATGCAATATGTTTCATTTCGCGAAGCAGAAGTGTATACCCAATATAATAGAAAGAAAGTGTCGGCTCATAAAACCGCTTCGGCCAAAACCTACTATGAGTTGACAAGTTTTAAAAGTAATTTATCACCAGCTGGACATTTTAATTTCACTGTAATCGGGATAAAATTATTAATGGGTTTAATTTTATTTTAATCTTATATTTAACATTACAACTTTATATAAAAATAAATGTATATGAATTTAAAAAATTCTATTAGCCTTAACAATTGTCTGCAGTATATGATAATTTTCTTACCATTCCTCATTTTCATCAGGTTTGGTTTGAATGACTCATAAATAATGTTACTCAAAACAAACAATCGGGAATAGCAGAAATAGCTTTTTTGGGATAACAAATTCCAAGTATTGTTACATTCAAAATTTATTAGTCTATTCAAAGTTATTTTATACATACATCATCTGATGAGTTGCATCAATTCTGAGTTGGCTTCAGTTCAGTTCAGTTTGCCTTTGACATACAACAATATTCTAATCTAAATAAAATAATTGAACAAAAATGTTATCAAATATAATTTATTGTAATATTATAGTACATCTGAAAACTACAGTTAATTATGGAGCCACAATAGTTTAAAGTCTCCGTTAAAGGTCTCTAAAGTTAACACAAGTAGACAAGGTAAATGTCGTTAATGAAAGTTATAAATACAACTTTGATATGTTGAGATAAGATGGATATTCAAGGGGAGATACGATATCATATCATTGGGATAAGCAATAATAAAAAAAATATTGACAGACACTGGCAATTGAATTGCGTGTCCAAATTGAATGAAGTCAAATTTAACGAATGATGACATTGTAGCGATCGTTACGATACTTTAGGCCTCACAAATACATCTATCAATAGAATCAGCTAAGGTTGGCGATGCTAGAGGATTGCTACCATACCTCTCTCTCTCTTACCTATTTATTATTTCATTTCATTAGCACTTCCGCACTACCTAAACCTAATCTAATATCCTATCCATCCTCTCATCGACCACATGTAGTATTTAACATTGAAATAAACAAGTAATGAATATTCCTAGAGCATATTGAATCATTTTTACTCAACAATATAAAGACCATAAATATCCAAAACAACATGAAAAACGATATTTCAAGATTTAATTCCCAAATATAAAATACTATATCTAAAGCAATGACAAATTATAAAATCAAATAAAATACGATATTGAACTAAAATGTAAGTATCATATATTCTTCATATAATTGGAAATATTAAACCGAACATAGCAATGTTAAAAAACCACCCTGCATATATAACATTCATATGGTTTCATACTGTTGTCAGGAACTCTTATCTCTTAACTCTTCTTGAGTATTGATAATATAATCGTCAGCTAATTGGCCTATATTGACCTTCTGAACTACAATGTTCTTACCTAAATTTCCATGGTGTATAGGCTATGCAGTAGATTTATAAGCAAATTCCAATATTTTTAATATATAGTTATTCTGATAAAAAATAATATATCAATACATGTGCTAGACATATGCTCTAGAAGGAATTCTGTCGACACGCTTTATAATATTATGTGCATCATGTAAATTGCTACTTAAAACAAATGCCCAAATTTTGTATAAGAAGCTGTGCCTCTGATAATAAAAACTGTCATTACCAATATGTCACCAATGAAATTTTAAGAAATTCTCAATACTTGGCGCCAGTCTCACTCCTGAAAATATAAATTAGTCATTAGAAACTCAACAGTAATTTAAAAAGTTTATGTAATTCAGTAAATAGAATTTAAATATTGCTTATATTTGTATTAAAAACATTTCCACCGCAATATACGTAGACACAAACGTAGTAACGCCCTCTGTTGTAAAACATTTAAAACTTATTCAAGATATATAATAAAATTTTGAAAAAACTTAATATAATGAAATCGATTTTTATAACTACATATCTACCGCATTATATTATTATATTCATTATTATTATCTTCACTATACATATCTTCAGGTTTTCTTGTACAAAATGCATATTTAGCTTATTATGTATGCAGTTCTCAAAACGCCATATGATGCATCTGAAGACTAAATTCATATATCTTAATTTACTTTCTGTTCATTTTATTCATTGCATTCCTCTACGGAAATATCCACACACACGGGAGACACACTGTCATGCGAACATAATTCTGTAAAAGCACGTTTATGCTGAACATTTATACGTTTCGTCGTTATGTAGGTTTGTAGCATAAAAAAAATGTTAAACTTTTAATAAAATAAGTTATCTAGAGGCATAAACATTACGCAATATATAATATTCATTATTGGTTGTAGTAATTTAAATAATATATACAACTAAAGAATATTAAAGTCATTTTAAAAACTAACAAACATTAGAGGAAAGTAAATTAATGTTTGTAACTTAGATTCATTATTTTTTAAGGAACTAGAAGATACTGTGAACTTCCTATTACCTACAGCTATCCTGTAAAATTACTCCGACAATAATTATGATCTCAGGTGTGTGTCTGGTGTTTTGTCAGGTCTGATGACGATAATATGTATCAGGTATCATCCGATCCAATGCTATTTTGAATATTTTTACTAAATCGTTATTCCGATGACGAAATATTTGTACTTCTTGAACATAGTTCGCTTAACTGTTGGATTTTGCGTTTAACGCCTATCAATTTCCGACCCATAAAATAAATTTGTAAGGATCGATTATCTGCATCTGATAGTGGCAACAGCACTCCTAGTAAGTGATATATGTGTCTGCAAATGTTTGATATTTGGTTAATTTATTTCTGATAGAGATTTAATTATTACCAAAAAACTTTTAGGGTATAATACCTTGAAAATAGGTATGAACTGGTCCTGTATATTATGCGTTGCACCAAACGACGTTATTTGGAAACAGTTGTTATATTTTTAAATGTGTGCCAAAAAGTAGTTGCAATCATTTCCCATTCCAAAAACTAATGAGCATAACATAATAGTAGGACTTGAATAATTTTACTTTTTCAGTGGTACAGCATATCCCATATTAACATAATTGATTACGGACTGTAGTAGAATGCTGCTGGTTCTTGGGTCACTGGAACACTGCGTCTACGGAATCAATCAGTTTCATTGTATCATACTTGCTGTTGTTGATGTGTTTAATGTGCACGAACCCGTAACATTCCAAGTGTATCCACTGTATTTCTAGTTACTCTCGAACCCAATTGTTATATACCAATAAAACCAGTATCATTTTCTGTCTCCCGCTTGTCATCAGTACGGTTAAAATATGAGATAAATTTACAAAGTATGCGTTACCATAAACAGTCACTACATATTTCAACTCTCTTCTTGGTAAATGTTTACTTGACCGCAATTAGAATATGATTCTAAATTACCGTTAGTACATCAACGTACATTATAGTTGACATATATGTCATTACTTTTCCCTCTTATCTGCTTGTTATTATATAATAATCTATTTTTATACCAATACCAAACGCATTTGCTAAACTTTTGGGGTTTTAAAGCGTCTGAATAAGCTCTTAAAATTTATATCATACTGCTTCACTACTAAAATGAAGAGATCAAGACATATTTAAAGATGTAAAATATTAAGGACATATTGTTCAGTCATAAATACTATTTTGTTTCCTGAGATACCAAAATATAATACTTATTTCAATGAAATATATAGGTTCATGAATTCACAGCAGGTTTGATTGTATTTCCGAAATTCAAGAGACGGAAACTGTTAAAATTGTATTCATCAAAATAGCCTAACCCCTAAGCCTAAATAAAAACTGCTATTACTGAGTTTGAAGGAACTCCGATGGTATATAATATCAGCCAGAGCCAGATAATTATATATATATATATATATATATATATATATACATATATATATAAATATATATATATATATATATATGTATATATATATATATATTTATATACATATATATATATATACTATATATATATATATATACATATATATATATATATATATATATATATATATATATATATGTATATATATATACATATATATATATACATATATATATATATATATATATATATATATATATATACATATATATGGAATAGAAAGGATAGCTTAAAATGAATATCTAATTAGAATTCTTATATCTTTATTCTCAGGAGGTAAAAAACTAACTCAATTTTAGCTAACTACAGTTGTTAAATATCAGATTATTTTTATGTATATAAATACAGTTTTTGACTATGTATCACATTATTTTTATATAGATTGATAAATATTAAGTTTTGTCAAAAATTTAATTTCTGAACGCAACCATAATATTTGACATTTGACAACCAACTAATATGTCTTTTGGTCACAAATTAAATTACTAACCGCTACCATAATATTTGACATTTGAAAACGAACTAATACGTCAATCCATCTTCTATATCGATCGATACCTCAGACAAAGGGTGTATCCTTCTATCTTTTTAAGTGACGATTACCGCAACGTGCGCGAGAGCTTTCTTAACTTCGGTGATCCTTTGTGACATTTCAAATTATGTGCTCCTTTTTTGTTGATTTCTTGTGATACTAACACTTTACTGCTAAGTGTGCAGAGAGCTTTTCTCACTTTCATTAGTTACAATTTACGATGCCGAGGAGAAGACGACCTGACTTAGGTCGTCGCAGTTAATCAAATGTGAGAAGAGCTACCTCATGTGCTAACTGCACTGATGACCAGAGAGAGGGAGAGATCAAGAAAATAGTCGTATTGGTATGTCAGAATTGCGTTCTTTAAAGAGGTACAATGAAGTAGATATTGAAATGGAACGAGTTCGTGCACATCAAACGTAACAACAACGAGCACGACATAATGAAATGACATAATGAAAACGAGCTACATTCCACTATGATGCGGCAATAAATTATTGTGCCGACAAATCTGTAACAATTGGAGAAATGGCAATAATTCGTAAATATTGCAAGGCGTTAAAATACAGCGGTGAATTTACTGGATTATGTTGTGCTGGAGGCAAAGTAAAATTTCCACAGTTGGTCCCACCACCAGATCCTTTACGCTCTTTAGTTTCTGGGATTGGAAATGATTCCAAACACTTCTTGGCCAACATTCAGAAATATAACAGCTGTTTCTAGATAAGATCATTTGGCGCTACATATATTATACAGGACAATTTCATGTCCACTTTCAGGGTATATCATAACATTTTATCTTATTTACTATGTATCTTCATATTTTTGTTACTTATTGATGTACAATAAAGTATTACAAACATTTCTTTATAATACTCAAATTTGTATTAAAATATATATCAGAAATAATTATTGGACAAATCTTTAAAAATTACAGATACACGGACAAATGTATAACTTATAGGGACGCTTATATAGGACGAACTTATTTTCTGGGCAATTCAGATGCAAAAGTTAATAAGTGTAGTACTCAAAATCCAACACTGAATAAAGATGAACAGAAAAATAAAGATGTCGAGGATCTGAATGCGACCGTTCAGAATATTTTTCCGGGACAGTCAGTCCTTCAAATCCGTTGACACCGTTATGAACCAGGACGACGTAGTCAACTATCCCACGGAGTTTTTAAATTCACTGAAATCACAATTTACAGTTAAAAGTAGGACCAATTGTCATCATGCTGCGTAACATTGATCAACCTCGACTGTGCAATGGAACAAGACTGACTGTGAAAAAGATGATGAATAACATCATTGAGGCAAAAACCACAAAAGGAAAATATAAACGAGAGGATGTCTTGATCCCGCGTATACCGATGATTCCAACGGATTTACCTTTCGATTTTAAACGTATTAATTTCCACTACGTCTGGCCTTTGCGATGACCAAAAAAAGGCCAGTCGTTGGAAGTTTGCAGAATGTTGAAATAATAGGCAAAAGAAGCGCTTTATCAAAAAATGTGATAATTTTCAAAAATAATTAATTTGAAAGAAATTATGTTGTTAACGGTAAATTAATATTTGTTGAAAAATATATGTTTATTAGTTAAACCGAGACTTTTCAGCTCAAGAAACTTCTCTACCTAAAAACTTTACATAAAACGCTTATTGCTCCATTATCATATTTATGAGTCCAATTAAGTAAGTTGTTGAAATGTTAAAAAAGAAAAGAAACAATGAGTAATTTCACTTTAAAGTGGTAAAACCTAACCGTTGATTTAATTTAAACTATCAAATATTCTAATATAATTATTTTGTGGTTTTTAAAGACTCTCGCACATTAATTTCAAAATATGACACCACACAAAATACCTTTGATTTATATATAGTATTATTCAGTTATTCATTATATTCAGCCGCTAATCATAAAATGGCGTAAAAACTAGTTCGGATTGAATATGAACAACACCAAACACTTCTTTGAAAATGTCACATACTCAAGTCTGATATTCATATCCAAATATTCATGTAAAATCTGATATATCAGCTGAGTTTAGATGCTTACAGCATCAGCCATATCATCTACTTTTATTCTTCGACCGTCCGATATCATTTCATGGGTTTTATTGATGATTTCTGCCATAACGGTCACTTTTGTGCTACATAAACGTTTGGTGTTATTTATGCTAGTACGATCACAACGAACCTCTTCTTAAACACTGAAATTGATAGTGCAAAATTCCCATAGCATTTATTAAACCTATCTTTGGTTTTAGTAATGTTTTCATTTACAAAATACAATGCTTAATATACTTTAACTTTTTTTCATTGCTGTTAAAATCTCTTTATACGATACCTGTTTATATTGTAAATAAAGCTAAAATTTATATTATATTAAAAATAAAGTAATTGTCGCGTAATATTTATATAAAACAAAAATTTTAATCTACATATTTATTATCATCATCATCTAATAAAATAAGTAAACCATAATACAAAAAATCAACTTTATTTTCGTGTTATTCTTTGACATATAGTTAGCTATAAGTTATAACATATACATACTATTAGTTACGAAGTTTGTTTCTATATCGATCATTTATACCTAAATCTAGTCAATATACTGTGCTGCCACGATAATAAATCTTCAGAGAGTTTAAATCATGCGAGAGTAATGTATAGTCAACGTGCTCGATACAGATTTGATTGGTCTCAAACCAACAATTTATCTTGCATATCCTATATACGCAAGGCTTATTTAATATAATAGACAAATAACTCAAATTGTATAGTATGCAAATATACAATATTTCCATATTCACAATCAACTAATATATGATGTTATATTAGAATATGATATTAACCATATCTTAAAGAATATATTAACATTAATTGTACAATGAAATTCACGATATTAATTTTTAGTCGGATATTGTGGTTCAAATTAGGCAAACTGGAGAAGTTTCACAGGTAGTACCTAATAAGCTTGTTAATCAGTTTAATTGGAATTAAAATTATCTTTAGTTATTTAAATGCAAATTATTTTGCTTTTATATAACAGGTCAATTGAAAATTCCCCGGCCTGACACATAGATGGCGCTACTAGAATTAAATCCATATGTTTTATTTAGTTAGACCTAATCCTCAAAAGACGCGTGTATAAATTTGACAGCTGCCGAATCATTAGTTTGTGAATTATAGCATTTTGGTGAAGCAGTTTTTGTAATTGTGAAAAAAATTTATAAAAAGGAATTTCGCATGTTGATAAAATTGTTGATCACACTTTTTGAAGGGAAAAAATACGGTTGAAGTAAAAACTTGGCTTGATGCCGAGTTTCCGGACACTGCCCCAGGAAAATCAACCATCAAGGATTGATATGCTAAGTTTAGACGTGGTGAAATGAGCACCGAAGACGGTGAACGCAGTGGACGCCCAAAAGACGTTATTACCGGCGAAAACATCTAAAATATGTGTGCATCATATTATTCACGATTATTTGGGTATGAGAAATCTGTCAACTCTATGTCAAACTCATCAAGTTGATGATTCGGAGCAGTGTTTGAAGATGATTAAGCGTAATAAACCCGAGTTTTTGCGTCGATATGTGACAATGGATGAAACATGGCTCCATCATTTCACTCCGAAGTCCAATCGACAGTCATCCGAGTGGACTGCACACGATGAACCCGCTCCAAAGCGTGGGAAAACTCAACAGTTGGCTGGCAAGGTTATGGCGTCTGTATTTTGGGATGCGAATGGAATAATTGTCATTAACTAGCTTCAAAAAGGAAAGACCATCATCAGCGACTATTACATAGCATTTGAACGGCCGCATTTGAAGAACAAGAATGTGCTGGTTCACTAAGACAATGCACCGTGTCACAAATCAGTGAAAACGATGGCAAAAATCCATTAATTTTGCTTCGAATTGCTTCCTCATCTACCATATTCTCCAGATCTGGATTATTTCCTCTTCTCAGATCTCAAAAGAATGATCGCTGGAAAGAAATTTTCGTCCAATGAAGAGGCGATCGTCGAAACTGAGGCCTATTTTGAAGCAAAGGACAAATCGTACTACAAAAATGGCATCGAAAAGTTAGAGCGTCGCCATAACCAGTGTATCACCTTAAAGGGAATTATATTGAATAAATAAAACAAATTTTGCCAAAAAAATGTGTTCTACTCTTGTAGGCTGGGGAATTAATTTAATTTATGGGTATGAATTGCTTAATAATTAAAATATTCCAATGTAAACAAATATTGGGCTCGTCTAGATATGATTTCTTTTGCACGTACAATGAACTGCCGTAATACTTACCTACAATGATTTTCTTTGGACAATAATCTACTTGAATTATACTGGATAGAATATGCTAAAACAGTAGCCCTATGGGCATTAAGTTTTTTTAACCAAATTATTTTAGCCATTTTTGAAATCGGTGCCGAGTCCAAACAACACAAAAATAATAATATAATTTTGTGTCTCACACAAAAACACACAAATTTAAACTACGAACAAAACAAATCTAATTTGTTGCTCATACCGACTTCAAACTCATCAGTTGGTAGTTAAAATAAAGTAAACAGATAAAGAGGTTTAGGTTTATTTTTATTTAGTTATTAAAACGATTATTATGCACATATTTTAAAATGTTTTTTTGTGTTAAAACTCTAAATTTAATTATTTTTTTTCCTTTTTAGTGTGTTCCTTATTAATTTCGTTTAAGTCGGTTCAATTTTTTAAAAATATTTTCTAACGCATGTGTTATGACTCGGAGAGATAATCTATGTTTATAGTCTGTTATGTTATTATTGCAGTTGATGTTGAATGTATTTGACAAATGTTTTCAAACAATTGCTATTGTCCTTTTAAAACTAGTCTTCGACTATATATTGGCTATCTCATAAAAAAAATAGCAAGAAATTATCTCTGCAGCTTTGTGTATGGTAACCTGTGTATGGTAATTTTGCTGTGTATATAAATTTCTTCCCTTTTATTAAATAAATCCAACTATTTCATCTTGAAATTTATCTCTCCGATCTCTGTTAAAATTTCAATCACTTTTGCCACATCTGTTATTTATCTGATATCTGATATCTACGTCCCCGGAGGAATATAACGCTATGTACAAAAGTGAGTACTATTATATTTAACTTCATGCATGTTATTATGCCATTCATTAAATATAGTAGAACTACAACCTCTAAATACTGGCTTTAGTATTAAAAATATTTAATAAATCGCTTCGTATACTATTATTTGGGTGATACCGTTCAGCCTCCAAAGATTTCTATAGTGCGGACAATGAATACAATTGAAGTCTAACCTAAAATTCCTATTTACGTGGGCATTTTAGTTTAGTTTTTTTCTGTAGTTTCATGTTCTTGTACGATCTTTCGGTAAAAAATTTGGGGGTAGTTATACATATGGCTCTAGAGGGAGCTTGCAGGGAGTTGAGAAGGACAAATATTATGTAGAGATACAATTTTCGCATTCTGCCAATTTAAGATCTATCAATTAAAAACACCATTATCAAGAAAAAACATTATATAACAATAAAAGGCTTTTGAATGTAATTACTGCCCTATTAGTTAAATCCCTTCTTTCAGATCCTTCAATAACCTCAGAATTAATTCACCAACTGCATATCAATGTAATTAATTTACAATTCGAAAAGAATCTTCGAAAGGGATCTGAGGTAAACTGTAGGGAGAGACCAGAAGCACTAGAGCCGATCTTCAGCAAAAACAAGACCAGGAGATTATTTTTGAAATTATACCCGGAGAGGAAAGACAATTGCAGAAAACAATTTATTCATTAATTTTTTTAAGGAACATTGTTTGAAAATTGTTTACTCTCATGTGAACAGCAACTACACTATTAAATGTTCTAGTTACAATGCCAATATACAAAGATATATATTTAGGCAGTTAAAAAGTGATTTAGCTTTAGATTCTAGATACTCTAGATACGCAATACTAACGCAGCGTCAATTCTAGAATAAAAAACCATAGTAACCTATAAGTATACTTTACAGCAGCACTTGGAGTTCACAATATTTTGATATCTAAATCATTTTCAATCCGTATATTATATCATTTCTGTCCGTGGTTTTATTTTTATTTTTATATACTTTGTAAATATATAATTAATAACACAGTAAAAAAGTATTAATTTAAACAGTTTGGTCGAAATTATATGCTTTTTGACGAAATTTGTTTTGAAATATCTAGATAGTTACGAATATTCCGTTGATAATTTAGTTTACTGAATTCACATAGATTAGTTAATCTCGATTCTGTAGTACAATATACGAGAATCTTACCAACACAAGGATTGCATAATGTCATGCTATAAAATTATCCTTTCTAAGTTTACTAAAAAGAGCTTTATACAAGAAGAAAAACAACTTTATTACCTTCCTGCTAATCATCATAAATGACAACATCTCAAGTTATTGGATTAATTAAAACCACCATGAAACTTCGCATAATAAAACAAATGGTAAACACTAGTTAAATTTGCTTTTATTGTTTTCTTCTAACATTAAACTCCGTGAATTACCTATAAAAGTTTTATGGAGTGTCACTCAATTATATAGTCTGTAAGGATATTGAAATGCTTAAGAATAGATGTAACTTTATGTGTTTTCATAGGAATCAACTAAGACCTAAACATAAATCGTAATAATTTTTTTCACATGCTTTATTGAATTATGTATTAAGTTTTAGAATTACTTTTGCGACACTGCTAATATGTAGTGAATTTCAGACAATTCGTGTAACAGCTACTTTCTATCCTTTTCGATATTTTTTAGTATTAGACTTTGACGCTAAAATGCGTATAATACGTCGTCCTAAGACGTTTTTTGTTTGTCAATTTGGGGCGTTCCTTATAAGTAATATCCAAGTTATCGCTTTTAAACCATAGAAACTAGCTATAGTATAAAAAAAATAAACTATGGTATAGAAACAGTCGAAAGAGTCGATAATAGTACAATCAAACTAGTCGAGAGTCAAAAAATTAGCGACTGAACTATTTACTATTCCTCCATTTTTTTCCATTTTTTCTATTCACGATAACAGAGGCAGATGTACAAGTTCATTCCCATATTAGTTTTGAGAGGGGAAAGGACAGAGATAATTGTTTCTCTCTGCTATTTTATCAAATATTTTGAAATTGGCAAGTGGCAGTGTGAAAATAGGAATGGAATAATGATCCCGAATATGTTTCATAGAATTTTAATATTTGGAAAGCAACAATGACATTGTATGATAAAAGTAAATAGTTTATTTTTATTTAATTTCAGTGGGTATGTTTTTTGTATGTACGTATTCCTTTTAAAACTTTCTTAGGGAAAGAAAAGGAAAGAGATAATGGCTGGAATTTATTATGTTCAAAACAACAGTTTAATTTTGAATAATAAACAATAATTTGAAGTTATTCTCTTTAGTATACCATAAGACAAACATTATGAATTTTTTAAATTGTAGTCGAATTTCGGCCAAAAGACGATCACTAGTATATATAAAACCAAATAACAAAAATGCCGAATATTTTTGTGAGAAAATTATCAGAGAAAATTAATAGTGAAGGCTTTAGCTAGCCGTCTTTTTCATTGTAATTGATCACTTGGTCAATAGGAAACGTACCGATTTTCATCCCAGTGCTAAACCACATATATATTTAGTAACTCGGAACAAAATGTATAATGTTTGGCTGTGAAGTTTGATATTCCCTTGAAGAAATTATGGTTTTGTCAGATAATGGCAAAAGTCATTGATCAAAACGCCCCATATATCATTGATAATGATACAGATGTTTAATATTTAAATATATACATTTTTCCCAATCCATTATTTGAAATGTTAGAATTGTCGAATTTTATAGACTATACCGCCGCAGAATAGAAACTTAAATTGCGATCTGTCATGTATATGTTAGTTGTTAGCGAAGTTTTGTTCGAAAATGTGTCTGTGTCTTTTGTCTGAAAGTATTTTTCTTTATATTATAAGTTTTGTCTAATTTTGCATTTGAGTGATGTAAAAAGATAAATATATTAATTATTAATAATATTTAACTATATATGAGAATCTTAATTAAATTTAATAAAAATATTATTATATATTTCATACAAATTCACTCAAATTGATAATATAGCAAGCAAAAAGACCTAAAAAGAAGATCTAACATACGTTATTCAGTTCAGCGTCGTGACTTTAGAGTGCATTTGCAAATAGATGCAAAATTGAAACGTGATTTTTCAAGGATACATGTTTTCATTGGATTTACTTTACAAAGGAATGATTTGCAATTTATTAAAATTTCATACCGTATTATGTTTTCGTTCGTCATATAGGAAAATTTTGTTTCTAGCTTTTCAGAGCTGCATCTTTAGTAGAAAAATACATGTAATTAGGATTAAAAATTAATATAAGACTTGAACAATCATGCAACTAACATTGCCAGACCCCAGAAAATATTGTTATAAGTAAATTCGACATGTTTCTCTCCGTGATGTTTGTCAAATGCGGAATGAAATTGTTTTTAATATACTTCTGACGCTAATAAGCTCATAACGCTAATCTGAAGAACGTGCTAGTTCAAAATAATATAATATCGATGATGATGATATTTTGATAAAAAATAATGTTTAATAATTAACAAAACCTTTCTTAATCATTATAATTAGAGTTACTATAACGATTAAATAACGTTATTTAACTATTAAAGAAACTGAATTAATATATTTGATCATAATTATATAATACTAAAAAAAGAATATTTTTTTTCTAATAAATTTATAACTCTTATTAAATTTGTAAATAAATTCTCATGGGAGGTATACTGCCATTAATGGCGATTGATTGGGGGGGTGTTTTTTCGTCCATCAAAACATTTAATTATCATCATCATTTCATAGTCGGTACTCGATGACAACTAATTCTAATTCTCAACCAACCTGGTCATAGGTCGATCGGTCGCAACAGTGTCCACGTCTGAGAGCTGTATAGAAATATTGGTAAGCGTTCGAAAAAAAAAAACGGATTTTGGTTTAATTTGATTTGGTATATTTCTGTCACTTCCATGCATATCATCTTCAGAGAAGCAAGCTTGACCTATTCGACTTATTACTTTCAGTTGAGATCTATAATAGCAGGTGATCTGTCAATTGTCAATACTTTAGTCTTTTCTGCAATACGAACTATATCCTGAAGAACGCTAGAAGCCTCAAGATCTGTATCAGCAAATTTAGAGCTGTCATCAGCGAACATCAGATCGGCCAAGAAATTTGTAACATCACATTGAATACCAGTACAGATTCAAAACCATAATTGATAGAAAATGTAGTCCTCGATACATTTTACAATGTCTACTATCACCTTTTTACAGTATTAAGTATCTCTTTTGTTTTTAGCTTCCAAATTGAACCATTCCAGTAGGCTTCTCTTTCTAGTTTCAGTATTTGTCTATCATCCCTTTTTAATTTGTGGAATTTTCTCAATTATCTGGATGGATTACTCCATGTTGGTCTACTGAAACAAAATGATTAGCACAGGTTGCTAATATTAAAGCCCCAATCCAAACTCAGCATGTTATCTATATTATCAATAATGTATTGTATTTTGACCCTTGTATACTCCAGTTCAATATAATATACACAGTATATACAGTCATCAGAATAGGTTTCCTTCACTCTCCTCCGTTGTTTATACATTATTTTTTTATTTTTTTCTTAAAAATTGATTTATATTTCAGTCTAACATACTAAAGCAGCATATGTCTTCAATAGAGCCTTCGTAAACAACGCAATAAAGTATTATTATTGTGTCTATATTCTAGATATGGATCTTTTTCTCAGACACGAACTGATAAACTCAGTTATGTTCAACCTTATAAAATATTCCAAAGAGGAGCAAAAAATAGGCCTGATAACGGAACATGATCTGAATAAAAATCGAAAAGTTAAATTTACATAATGAATACAAATAAGACAGTTTACAATAAAAGAGTTTTTTTTGAGTATATATACTTATATATGGCAATATTAAAGTCAAGATCACTGATAGCAATTACGTTTTTTTTATTCCTAAAAAAATCTGTAATCTGTAACCAGTTATTTTAATTACCTTAATGGTCAATAAGAAATTCATGTAAAGGCGATGGGACAGTCCTCCTACTGTTGCGATAGCTGCGGGTTCGAATCCTGCTGGGGCATGGTCGTAAATTTATGTTTGTGATTGTTTAATTTTTGTGAATGTTCTAGGCAAGAGTGTAAAATCCGACAAGGAAAATGATCCCAGTCACGCCAGTAACCAGGCTGGGTAAGACCGGATGTTTTCTAAAGTTGGTCGCTCACCAGTCGGTAGGCCTACGTTAAACTGTAGGTCCAGTCCAGATAAACTCATAGTTTGTAAAAGGAGACTTTAAAATATATATATAAAAAAAATTTTACATGTTTTAATATATGTTTTCAAATAATTTACAAATGAATTTTATTATTTAATGACTCAATGAATTTTCGATTTTACTAAAAGAACAGTATTTTTAATTCTACTCTGTTAATAAACATACTGTCATTCACCTTGCTACTCTAATGCTTCATGACCCTTATAGAACGGTTTATTAATAGTGGTTTTGAAGTTATTTTACTGGCTAATGTCAACTCAGCTGATGATTATTTTAATTAAAATATATATTCATCGATCCACGTTTAATCAATTGCCATATACTCACCTAAAAATGCTATTTCATCTGAAATAGTTTTGTTTTATGGTTTCTAATATAACTCTGAGTCACTAAAATAGGGAGAGAACAACAAATAGGTATACAATAGCTATTTAGAATCTATATCCATACCAGCAAGTTTAAATTCAACATAATAGTCCTAGTTCCTTGACGCGTGATACCCATGAGAAACGAATTTTAATTATCACAAGAAATTATCGACAGTTAAAAATGACAGGGGTTTTTACTAAAACCACTATAACTTGTGGAATAGGTGGAATCGTACGACCCTGAACAACTTTGTGAGAATCCTACAGACTGGAAATATGCTCATATCCAAATAGAGTGAAAAATTTCAAGAATTATTTAGCTTATTTTCGTGGTAGATTTTGTACTCTCTTACACAACATTTTCTCTGTAAACTAGGCTAAAAAAATTTTCAATACAAGGGATTCGATTCAGAACCATAGTAAGAGACCCAATCTCATCGACCATCATAAGTCAATAGTCAGAATTATCTTCATAATTATTAAAAACGCACAGGGATTATGTTTAACCATATGACAGCAAATGTGCCTCTCATTCAGTTCTCAGCTGTCTGAAACTTAAAACTTCGGCTAAAATTTTGCACAAAAACACTTTTGTAATGGGGTAGTTCATGTTTCTATGGAAAATGTACATCGCTTAATTGATGATATAGTTAATCTAAAAATAAAAAGACAAATCTTATTGAGTATTGAACTTATGTTACTTATTGAACACAACTAAACATATTATACATGACATAATATTATGCATCTCATTTCAACAAATATAGGGGATAGACAAAATAATATGAAAACCAAATAATATAATACATCTCGTTGCTCATCTTATAGGTGAAATATTTATACTTAAACTGAGTTAACGAGAGCCTCTGTGATGGAATTGTTTCACTAGCGGAATCCGAAGTTTACTAACAGAGACTGAAGAACATTAAAACTCTCACTTAAAAATACTGTTATGAAAAAACAAAACAGCACGGTAGGAGCTTCACAAAACTATTGTTCATGGACGGTCTGCGATTACGGCCTTCTATAACGGACGCTAACCCTAAGCTATGAAGGAACTGGTGCAATGATAATAAAATCTGGAGACTTGATGATTGAAATAATGCCTGCTTCCTACAATGAATTAGGCTACATTTTTTCTTATGATATGATTGGCAATTCGGGGATGGGACCGGGTTAGCGCGAATGAATATCTCGACATCCTCAATGATGAAGTTGAAAAATGATGAAGACTACCATATTGTTGCCACACTGCTATATTTCAATATCGTAATGCGCTCATTCACACAGCCAAGAATTTCAGTCTTAACAGGAGCATCAGAATATCATCAAACATCTTTCCTGACCATCAAATAATCGCCAGATATCAACATAAATAAACCGTTATGGGAAGTTTTAGAGCAAAGAATGAGGAGTAGATTTACATCTCAAATTCGTTGAAGTAATTGAACAGAAGAACATCAGTTGTTTTAAAAGCAAAGAAAATTTGCTTAACATCTAATTAACAAATAAATATTGTGTATATAGCAGGTAGTCAAATTATTTTTCCATCCCCTGTAGCAGTATAGTAGTGATATTCATAACTATAAAATATATTATGATGTCAAATATTAAATACTGTCTAAAGTTCTTAATAGTTACATATCAGTACAATTTTGTGTTACTTTTTCTTTCACTAATCTCATTCATTCTATTTATTTTCTGGTCTCGTCCATCCATCTTACTTTTATCCTTTCCGGAGACGTTTACAATTACATGGGATCTAGAAATCATCAAGCTTTCTCGTTTTGTGTCTGACCTACATCCATTTCAATTCCTTGGCCTTTGATACCTTCATATAAAATACATAAGCTTATTTATTAATCTTTTAAGAATATTGACATATTATTATGACTTAATTATTTTATATACGTAACTTATAAATCATGATATAATATAAATTATTAAAATTTTTTTTATGAAACCCATACGTGAGTCAATCTACAATTATTTAAAAAATATTTTCTAAGCAAAATAATATTTATATAGATTTCCAGTAAACATTGTTCAAAACTCATTTAGTAAGAATGTGTGAAAATTTATTATAATAATTATATAATAATATAAGAAATTGGTTTGACTATTTAACTATATCTTTGACTATATAAGCAAATTGCTATGACAGATTTAGTTTCTCCAATAGCTATGTTTCCGTCAGTAGTGCTGATCAAACGAAGTGATTATACTAGGACTCGCTAAAATGATAATAGCTTATTATTAGCGTTGGAAACTATCGACTGAAAACAGTCGAAACAGTCGATAGTCGCAAAAGAGTCGAAACAGTAAATAATAAAAGAACTAGCGACTGAAAATAGTAATTAATATTTTCAGTCAAATGCAGGGTTCGACTGTTTTTTTTTTTTCAATTCGTGATGTCAGACGAAGATGTACGAATCTTTTCCTGTACAGATTGTGAGAGAGGAAAGGACGGAGATAATTGCTTGGGGCAGTTAATTTTATATGTGGTTATATTTTCCATCGTTAGTATAAGCGAGACAGAGATGTATAAATTCCTTCACGAACTAACTAAAAAGAAAAGAGAAAAAATAATTACTTAATACTATTATAATAATAATAAATAACATGCAAGTTACAATTTTAAACGAAGTAGAATTACTTTTATATTTGAATGTTCTGTGGATCTGTAAAAAAGAATGGAATTTTTCTATGGAATGGTATAATACCCCACAAATGTTTAATTGCATTTTAACGTGTTAATTGATATTTGTAAATAATATACTATAATAAATAAATACATTACAATGGAACTTCAACAAAACCCAAAAACTAAAAATGTACAATAACCATAAATATTATTAAAAAACTTAACATATAACTAATCATAGAAAAAAAAAACTAATATATGATAAATTAAAAATAATCTGAATGAAAAATATAAATGCTTTACTTATAATTGAACGGAAATATTTTTTAACAAAAATCGAGGAAGTAATCGAAATATTACGATAAAAACAGTCAAAATATTTTATTATTTATTAGATTAACAATCTTGAAAAATATCGTACCAAAATCCTATAATATTTTTTTTAATAATCTTCGTGAGTCCACAATCTGTCCTGTTGGCAATAAGTATTTCTTCTGTTTATATTATATATACATGGCATGTAGAAAATCACTTCATTAAGCAATCTTCTGTATAAAATATTATCTTAATTAATTAGTCTTATTCTAAACTCTACATATGTCCAGTAATCAGATCAGGTGGTGTTAAACGTTTTAGTCTACGCACTTCACTATCACGTCGCATATTTAGCTGATTATCGAGTACATTGGGATGCATTGACACTCTTTCGAATTACTTCACGCAAACACGTTGGATTACAGTCGTTATAGGTTCTAGAGGAATATCGCGTTGTATCACTTTATTTGAAATATAGTACGGAGCATCAACAATGGCACGCAACACCTTATTTTGGAACCGTTGAATGATGGATATATTAGATTTGCTAGCGGTACCCCATAGTTGAATTCCATATGTCCAAATGGGCTTGAGTATAGACTCATACAGCAATACCTTGTTATCTAATGATAACTTGGATTTGCGCCCAATGAGCCAATACATTTGATATAATTTTAGTCCTAGTTGTTTCCGTTTGGAGAGTATGTGCTTCTTCCAGGTTAGGCGTCGATCTAAATGCATACCAAGATATTTAACATGCTCTGCTTGGGGGAGTTGACGATGATTGATATTTACTGGTGGATATATTCTTCTACGCAAGGTAAACGTTATATGCGTGGATTTTGATTCATTGGCTTTAATGCGCCATGTCTTCAACCATAATTGTATTTGCTCCAGGTGGGTTTGTAGGTTTATTGATGCTGTGACTGGATCTTCATGGGATGCTAAGATTGCTGTATCGTCTGCATATGTTGCCACAGTAGTTATTTTTGTGGTGGGCAGATCAGCCGTATACAGAAGATACAGTACTGGACCCACTACACTACCTTGCGGAACTCCTGAATATATGGGATTTAATTCGGTATGTTCATCGCCTTGATTTACAATAAAATGTCTGTCAGTGAGATACGATTTTATTAGCTGATAGTCCGGATGAGGGAGAAGTTTCTTTAGTTTAACCTGCAAGCCCATATGCCATACTTTGTCAAAAGCCTGAGATATGTCTAGGAAAGCAGTCGAACAATATCTTTTGGCATTTAGGTCAGCGTTTATTTGGTTTTCAAGTCTATGCACTTGTTCTATAGTCCCATGCTTATTGCGAAAGCCAAACTGATGTTCTGGAATAATTTTTCTTTTTTCTATTATATAGTTTAGTTTTTTTATATATAATTTCTCGAAGACTGGAAAGGTTTAAAAACATTTTTTAAGTGTTTTGAGAAAATGCCGGCCTTCTCTTTATTGCTTCTCGCCCAATTATTTTCGCTTGTTTTAATAGGTGGGTTATGCTGCTGGGATCTCCTAAGCTTTTTTGTTGCTTTCCACAACGAATAGTCTGTAGCCTCAGTTGATGTCAAGTTTTCTAGGTATTCTTGAATGCCTTGGTTTTGTTCAATTTGGATTAGATCTCTCAGCTCTTTTATGGCCCTATTAAATTTTCTTTTATTCTCTTCGGTCCTTTGCTGTTGCCAATTTCGTCGTAACTTTCTTTTTTCTGCTATCTTTTTCTGTATTGTACATGATATATGTGTATTTTTTCTTGGAAATGTTTCACTGCTAGGAGTCGCGGAATATGCTGCCTCCTGTATATTCTTTGTAAGATTTATTGCTGCTATTTCTATATCCATTTCAGTTTGTAACGGTAAGTTTAGAGAGATATTTTGGTCTAAGTTTTCTCTAAGTGAGGGCCAGTTAGTTCTATTATTGCACAGAGAAGGGGGTTTATCTTTGATGGTAATTTTTGAAGAATCTTGCCTTTTTTCCCTTAAGGCAGGATAAAGTCTCTGCTGTAGTTGCTTGTGAACTACGCAACCCTTGTAGTTCGCTGGATGATTTCCGTTACAGTTAACACATTTCACTTTTTCATCGCGAACTTTACGAGTACAATCCCCTGTCTTATGTTCTGCATATTTTACGCATCTATATGATTTGCGACAGTAAGTCTTTGTGTGCCCGTGCGCTTGACACCTTGTGCATTGTGGTATAATTCTTTTTATATGTGGTGGTTCGCATTTAATAATATTATTTTCCAATTTGGTGATTTCATACACCGCCTTATGATTTCCATTAGGTTTTATGTCTATATAAAACATAAGCAGAGGTTTTTTTGTCGTGTGATGTCGTATATTGTGAATATTTACGACCTCGTGACCTTTTTCAGCTAGTGTTACCTTGATGGTGTTAAAGTCCGTCCCGTGATGTAATCCTTTTAACACGAATTTAAATGTTCTCTCGGATTTTGGCCTGAATGTTTGGTATTGGGTGTTTCTTTCATCTAATTCTTTTATAAGAACTTTAAAGTGATCCGCTTCGAACAATTGGATTTTAATTGTTTCATAGCTCTTTCTTTTAATTGTGTAGTTCGTAGTAATGGTTTTCAATAAGTCATGGATGTTTTTTATTATTCCTACCTTATAGACTGTTATTGGTGGTGGTTTTGGAACAACTTTTTCAGGGCTTGGTTGTATGTTCTCTTCAATTTCTTCCGACAGGTTGCTAAAACTGTTTTTTGTCTCTATCGGTTTCTGCAACCAATAGTCACTGATTCTTGTTTGTTTCCTCGCGATTTCTTCTTCTGGACTTCTCAATCGTTTTTTGTTAATGACTGTAGTCCATTCTGATGGTGGAGTTTGCGTTATTGCTGTTTGTTCTAATCTTATATCAAAGTGCACAGGTGATTTGGTTGAATCGCTAGGGTTTGCCATTTTTTAATTTTTAATATTTTATTTAATTTACTTCCAGAGGATAAAAAAAATAAAATAAATACATTGTTTATTTCACGCACTTCATTTTTCACTTACGTTATTTTAGCACTAGTTTTTTACGATAAATACTATAAATGAATTTCAAAAGGACTGTTGTAAAATAAGATGAAATAATTTTAAACACTAATAAAAATGAGATGCAGTCCTTTTGTCTGGTCACGTAAACACGTATTCACTACACTTTAGGTCCACTGAGAGACGGATAGCCGCATCTGTTATGCGTTTTTAACACTCAATTAAATAACCGTAATAAAATACTGGGTTCTTTTAAGGAAAGGTATCTTTTTATAGCTTGGACCGTATTGAAAATACGTCTTCACCCTACGAAGGTTGGAACTGAACTCCTATAATATTAATATACAATTTATTGTTATTTAGAAGCAAACTACCTAAAAAATCATAAAACTACATATATTACATATACATTTATGTAAGCATAAATTGGGTAATTGGGTAAAACCTCAATCAGAGTGCAAAAAGTTATACGAAGAATGGTAAAAGAGGTCATTGGACAGTAAAGCCAATTTTTAATAATCATTAATAGTAACATAGTTAAAATACCAGCAGCCCTCGCAAATCACAAATCAAAAAATCCTCTCGGTCTCTGAACTCCAATTCTCAAGGGAACAAACTTCCTCCCTTGTTTTTCATTCGCAAGCCTTCGTCTTAATGTTAATAAGACAACCTTCAATACTTCAACTAATTCCTCCAATTATCGATCAACTTTTACAAAACACACAAGCACACATTCAATGCCTTTGCTCAACTTACTTCTTAAATAGAGGTCATTATTTAAACATGGTAAACTTTTAATTGACTAACAATGTGTTTTAAACTATTCCCGATACGTTAGCCATTTTCGGTCACTATCTATGTAAATTATGATATGTCAACAGAAACCCAAAGTCTTGGCGTATAAATATGTTATATGTTCCGAAGTAAAACAAATTATCAAAACAATAGGATATTAAATCATTAACAGGTTAATATGTAAGAGATAAAAAACTAAAAATTACGATGAAACTGCAATAAATAAAATAAATAATAATATAAAGCTATATTAAATAATTCAATTTTAAAATAAAGGCCAATTTCTTTAAGAAAATCATATAATATAAAGATATTTTGTGAAAGAAGTATAATTGAAAGTTTTTCTGAGCATAATTTCACATAATACCGAAAAATTGCTACATTTTCCTAAAATGTGGAAGACGGACATAGGTTTCTCACAGTGGGTATATAGAAGTCTCTCAATTTGATCTATGCGGAAGGAATATGGAAATTGATAGTTCTCAAGCAGCAACATCTTAAAGCTCTAGTCTGCTTTATTGCCAATTAGCGAAAATAATAATAGAAGAGGGTAATTTGGAGAGGTTGTGAAACCTATGTTTCACTGCTGCACCTAGGAGATAAATTCCGCGGCAGCATTTGAAGCATAGACTCCTAGAATACCAGATAGCTGAGATTTTACTTATTATAGGATGCCAATATCTAATTTATATTAATAAAAGATTTTAAGGCAGCTGAAAGATAACTTCCAACAAACCAACCTATTTGATAAACTATGAACTATTATTATTTACTCTTTAACCAAATAAAGAGTATTGTAATAAATACTATACGCTGGATATACTACAAACTAATTTTCGAAAGGTAATTTAAAACAAATTAACCTTAGGCTTTTAAATTCAACTTGAATAAACTAATTGTAATTTAAAAAAAAGATGAAAAAGGACTTTAGGGCGTTTAGTATTTATTTTTTTAGGTCTATCAAATATTCAGAAAAGCTACTAAAAGCGAAAAACGATCTAGTGACGAAACGTGATCTGAATAGAAATGCACGAAAGAGATACTGGAACAAATTTATGTAAAACAGGGATCGTTAAAAATAAACCATAAAGTAGATCCCGAGAAATTATACCGAATTAACAACGTAATCCTATAGGTTTTGAATAAAATTTCAAACTTTTCAATTTTGTAATTTATAATAAAGAAAGAAAATTGTAGGAGGCCCAGGCTTCATTAGACATATCCGAGGGAAAGTTTAACATATTTACTCGCAATCTTTTTCAAAAGATGTTATTATTTAAACATGTATATTTAACAACGAACAGTCACAGAATTATTGTATTTATCTGAGGAAACAGGATTCATATATATTAATAAAAATGAGTGTATTTTAATTTTTAAAACGAGATTGATAATTTAGTTGATCAAATATAATACAGATATGAACAATGTTCAGCATCGTCATGTCATAATGGGAAAAAAGATCGATATATCAATATATCTCTATTTAAAACATATGGTAAATTTACTATCCCGAGGACATGAAAGAAAATGTCCTTGTTCTAGGAAATATATCGGTTTGTTTGAAAATAATATCGTTTCTATACCTTTTCGCCATTCCAAAAAAAAACTGTAGATATATATTTCGCATCAGTCATTACACCATTCAGCATTAATATAAAACATGAGTCCTTGTTCCTTCGAAGAAATAAATTTATAATTTTTTTAAACATGGAATTATGTGCTTGAAAACGTTTCATAATATATCATAAAGAAAGCCGCTGAAAATCATCGTTTGTGGTGACGAAGGTGGTTATTTCAATACTCAAGGCAAAGAACACCCTGTTAAGCCGAAAACATTTGAAGATGTGGACTTGCAGGAGTTATTGGATAAATTGAATACCCAACTAAAATGATAAGTTGAATGTGAGCCGAATCGCAATTTGTGGATGTAATTACCAGTGAAAAATCTAAAAGATGGCAAAATGTGTATCTGGCAATTAGAATATTCAAAAATTCTAAACTAAAGTGATTCACATAGCGAGGACGGCTCATCAACTGCAAAGCCAAATCGCTTTGGTTGAACCAAGTTGGTGTCGTATATTAAGAACTGTTAAAACCTAGAGAATCGCTTAATACAGATTGTTATCGATAATAATTAACTTGAACTCTGCATTCATGCAAAATATGCTCAAAGACATGTTAAGATAATTTTAAGCATGAGAATACGCCGCCTCAAACAGCAAAACCAGTAAAAGAAGTGTTTAAGTCGCTTGAATTAGATCGCACCCTCTGTATCTTGCATATCTGGCTCTACTCGACTATTATATTTTTGCATCGTTAGGGCTTGGGCTTATATAGCTACGTTTGGCCGATTTTGAAGAAGTTATAAAATTGTTTGATAAATGGTTTAACTCATAGAATCAATAAATTACCTCAGAAATAGACAAAACGTACAGAATTATGGTTGTTAATGTATATTTGTGATTTTTTTCAATTGCGACTGTCCAAAGTAAAGGGTATCATCCAGTCAAAAAAAAAACAGCTTGGATAGGAATAACCAGGTTAAGCAAGACCGGATGTCTTCTGAGATAGTCTCTAAATTGGTCACTCGTCAGTCTGAATGCGGAGGACCGTGATTTGGAACCCAAGTTAAGCAGTCCAGATAAATCCTCAGTAACTATGAAGGACGCTTTAAAATATAACAATCCACGGAACAAGCGGACAAGTACATCCCGTTATAGACGTCATCAGTAGATGTCTGGAAATTAGACTGTACTACTCTGCTGCTTTCTTGGACATAAGTCAAGCCTTTGCCAAAGTTTGACATGTTGGCAAGACTGTCAAGGCAAGGCAAGATATTCTAATTTGAACGAAATACGCTCGGATATCCTACTGGGCAACGGTGCTGTGTCTGATTTATAATGAGGATCCAACTAGTGAAGACATAATGATTGCGCCTAACGCTGACGATATTGCCATGCAAAAATGTAAAAATACAGATAAAATGCATAAAAGGTTATAGAACAAAGCCTTAAGAAACCTACATACATAAAATACATTACATAAAATATCGAAGGCGACTTATGCAACAAATTGGCGCTGAGTGGAATTGGACGACGAAAACACTTGAAGTTCAGGAGATGCGTTTTCCCCAGTCTCAGCAACAGATTCATATAGACAGATAGCAACTGCGCCAACAGATATACACTTACAATACACTTCCTCATTGTTCTGAAACAGACTGGCATGGCGCAGAGCAGAGAAGGAAAAAATATAACAAAAATTTTTTCAATAGAGAAAAAGGTTTTCTTTTGAAAGCTGAGGAAATATATTTTGCATTGAGCTATCATTGCAATTGTACCTTGGGGAAAAATACTTACAATAATTCATTAACATAAGACTGTATCATAGTTCCAATTTTTGGCGCAGAGATAATGAGTTTAAATACATAAAAGTATAAAGGTCAGTACAAAAATATATATGACCTATTGCATTTCAAACCATTTAACTACAAAAAGCTTAAAAGTTACTTGATTTAACTACTGCGAACAAATGCCCAAGAAAAGCGATGGAGGTAGTTAAAATAGCATATCAAGTAGGATATTTCAGTTACTGCTCTAATTACTTAATATATCCCTAACATACAATCCTCCTCTATTTCTATCATACAAATTAATAACAATCACATTTCTACGGTACAGGTAACATTTTTCGCAAAAAAAGCCTTTAATTTACAAAATCATATTCATAGAAAGAAAAACATTAATTGAATAAAAGTTCATTTATTATTTTATGTTTTAATTTTGTTTAGAACCGAAAACCTGTGTTTTACTGTAATTAAAAAGTTATGTAGTAAATATAACTTTTATATTAAGGTTTATAACATCATTTTAATATTTATAATACAATAAACATTAAAAACTTTATGTGTCACATAAAATATTAAAGTCTCATTGTACAACATATTTCATTTACTTTTTTCATTTAATACTAAATGAAGCTGTTTATATCCCACAATATAATTTGTAAAATTGAAGTGCTTTAATTTAATACTTACGAGAAAAATATATTAAAATTTAACGGATTAATAGAAGATCATCCAATTTTCTTAATAAAATCATGTGTTTTATTGATCATTTCATTTGACCATCTTTAAAATCATCCACCAATCAATTCCATCTCCCTATCTATAATGTGAATTGTTATCGTTAACATTTTTTAAGGAATATAAAATATATATTTGAGCTAATACTTTTGTTTATTTTAGAACTAATTTAATCAGTCAACCTATCAAAATTCAGATTCGGTTTTAATTATTTCTAAAAAACTTTGTGTATAATTTATAAGATAAATATAAATATAATAACATTAGTATAATAAGGCTTTTCGACAAGTTCACTATTCCATATGAAATGATTCTTCAATTCTGTAGTATATTTTTTGAATGGGTTTTAGATTGTCAAATAACCAACTGGCAGTTTTATGCATTTCACTAGACCCAAGGAATATTTAGCTGAAATGTTGTGTTTCACAAAGCTACAGTATATGCCATGATTCTCAACAATGAAACAAAAATTTATTTGAATACGATTTTAAATAAAATTAAATGAATCCACTACATCATAGCTGTAGGTGAAACAAAAATTAACGTGAAGAAATCAACCTAGAAAATGTAAGCGTTAATTTGTTGGAATATAAAATTAATTTTAACATCGGCCACCTTCAAGCTAGTACAACATTTAACTCAGATTGTAATAGGCATAATTTACAAGTTTATTTTGTTTTAATATAGTTATTATTTTGTATTTTAATGTACATCAATGGGGTAAGGGCCGCTAATGTAATTATACATCGGTAAAAACTCGAAAGAAGTTGTTTTCGTTTGAAGGCAGACAATCCAATACAATTAAGGTACATTACGGTCAGGCGAAAAAACGCTAATTCTGTTAAATATCTAGTGTTATGTGCTTCAAATAGTTTGATGAATTATATTTCACCTGGCTATAGATAAATTGGTACGTTTGGTTAAACTGTGATATTTTAGTAAACCTGTTAGCCTAGAATATATGTGATGGCAGACTGTACCTTCAAACATTTCCAATTCCATACTTCTTCGATATTTTTTTTATAACATCTTTATTAGATACGCTTAGTACAATCTTAATTATTATTATTATTACAATTAATTTATTACTACTTTTCCTATGTGCTTGGATTAGTTAACAAGCAAGACGAGTGCGAGAAAATACATCAGTATGTATTCCTCAATTATAAAATTATAATTATTTATTAATTATTAACTTATAGTTATAGTTTACACTAATAATACACACTAAATGTTCACACAAGTTCGTATGGTTTTGTTCGTTTCAATCTCCTGACATCCTGTGCGCTGTCTAGCAGTTGTATTGCTTTCACGTTAGAATGATTTAGTAATCCTCTTTGATTTTAGATCAAGTTGAGAGTATCTTCCGACTAACTAGTATAGTTGTTTTATTTTGGTTCTAATGTGTTTTGCGTTTTGTCTAACGTGATACTTCCAATTTAATCTACCGTCAAGATGGATTCCAAGGTATTTTGCTGATTCTGCTTGAGGAATCGGGCATCCATTGAGTGATATAATTAAGTTTTTATTATTTCGCCTTAATGCAAAATTAACGTGGACAGATTTGGAGCTACTAAGTGGAATTTTCCAATCTTTTGTCCATTTGTAGATTTTGTTGACTGCCACTTGCACTTCTTCTATTACCCTAAGCAGAGATATATCTTTTGCCATAATAACTGTGTCATCAGTAAATGTTCCAAGAAGTGTTTCTTTTGTTGTTGGAATGTCAGCATTGTAGAGCAGATACAGGAGAAGCGCAAAGACGTTACCTTGTGGAACTCCAGCCGAGATATTTTTAAATGTCGCGAACGCCATTTCGTGCGATACTCTAAATTTTCTTCCGAATAAATATGACTCCAGCAATTTACAATAGTTACGCGGTAACAATTTGCTCATCTTACAGATTAATGCCAAATGCCAAACCCGATCAAAAGCTTGTGAGACATCCAGGAATATTGCAGGGTAGTATTTCTTTTCTTCAAACACTCTTTTAATAGCCGCAGTTACTCTGTGCACTTGATCGATAGTTGAATGGTGATTTCGAAAACCAAACTGGAAATCTGGTATTGTTACCAAATGTTTAACACGTTTATATATCAGCTTCTCAAATAGCTTTGATATTGCAGGTAGTAGCGAAATAGGCCTGTAAGATTCGACTTGTTCTGCAGGTTTGTCAGGTTTTTTGAGCATAATTATTTGTGCAACTTTAAAGAATTCCGGGACATGCTTCAGCCTTAAACATACCATAAACAAACATACTTACTATACCAGGTGCCTTTTTAGGATTGAGGTTATCAATTTCAGTGGCAACTTCCAGTGGAGAAATTAGATTTAGATCTACATCGGGTTGATAAATAGGAGATATATCTATGGTAGATTCTATATCATTAGGCCAAAAAATATTTGCTAAGTATTGTGCGAACAATTCAGCTTTTTCATTGTCGCGTCGAACCCATTCATTTCGATCATTTTTAATTGGCGGTACTCGAATAATTGGTCTTTTAAATCTTCGAGTTGCTTTCCATAGCGAATAATCTTTGTCTGTTTGTGGGCTTAGTTCACTTAAATACTTTTGAAAGCAATTCTGTTTATATTCTTTGATCTTTTGATTCGTCTGATTACTAATTCTATTAAAGATAGTTTTGTCAGCAGCATTTCTGGTCCTGTGCCATACTCTTCTAGCTTTTCGCCTTTCTTTTATCATTTCTCTAATTTCGAGGGGGCAAAGTACTTCATATTCTGATTTCTCTCTTGCTATTGGGGTAGCATCTTTTGCAGCTGACCGAATTTGTTCAGTTATATGTTTGGTTTGTTGCTCAAGATCATCTATAGTTTTAAGTCTTACTTTTAAACTGATTTGTTCCTGCAGTATTAATCTGAATTTGTCCCAGTCAATAGTATATCAAGTCCCAGTATATTTGTTGGTAAGATTAGGCTTTTTTGCCTTTCTTAGGATTGTCGCGCCCAGTGTTAACAATACTGGAGTGTGATCAGATGTTCTAATTTGATTTAATGAGATGCCTTTTGTAATGTAGAAATCCAGCAGGTCTGGGACTTTATTACTGTCTGTGGGCCAGTAAGTGGGTTCGCGCCCTGAATGATAATTACAATTTGTAAGGTTAATGGCCTTGAGTAATTCGTTTCCTTTTCCAGGTGTTATTATTCGTGAACTCCAAGCTATATGATTAACATTAAAGTCTCCACTAATAATAAACCACAGGCCTAATTTTGAAAAGATATCTTTATATTGTTGTTGTGTCATTTTATGTCTTGGTGGACAATATATAGCGCCAATATTTATTTCAGCCCCGTTTTTTTCGATACTAATTATCGTAGCTTGTATTTCTTCATTTTTAGTCTCTTCTTGTTCGAAATGTTGTATGTTTTGTTTAATTATTAAAACTGTTCCGCCTCGAGCCCGTTCACTGGAGTGTAGTGTCCAGTAAGCATCATAAACCCGTATTTTAATGTAGTTTTTTTTGTGAAAAATGTGTTTCCGATATGAGAGCTATATCTATGTTATTTGTTTTTAAGAATAATTCTAGTTCCCGGACTCTTTGATTTAGTCCGTTTGCGTTCCAAGTTATAATTCTTAATAAGGAATTACTCATTTTGATTTCTCTTTAGCTTGTTTTGGGTAGTTTTCCCCAATCCGGATTTCTCCAATTGTTCAACCCTGTCTGCTAACTGACTGAATTTCTGTCTCATTTCGGTCTGAAATTCTTTGAGCAATTTCATCATGTCGACGATAGTTGGCTCGTTGGCCGCAGCTTTCTGCGGTTTCGTATCAATTTGCTTATCATTTGATATTTTGGCGTTTATATTTTTGACCGATGGTCTTACGGTTTCATGGGTTTTTTTATTTTCAACGGTAGATGTTGTTTCAGAGTTTTTGACTTTGTCAATTTGTCTTAAGCGTTGTTCTGCTGTAATTTTCTTTGGCTGGAATTCTTTTATTATTTTTTTTTTTTGATATACTGCACATCCTTTATAATTGGCAGGGTGACCTTTTTCATTGCACAACACGCATGTCGCTACACTATTGCGTTGTTTTCTGCACTGAGTTGTGTGATGTTTACCGGCACATTTCACACATCTTGGTTCCCTACTGCAAAAATGTTTAGTGTGTCCAAGATTTTGACAGTTTGTGCATTGTGGTATATTATTATTTTTCTTCGGAGGTTCCACTTTTATCCTACAGTCTAGTAAATAATTTATGTCGTATATATTTTTATTATTTTCCTTTTGTATCATGTCTACGTAGAACAACAGAAAAGTTTTAATTTATTTTTCGCCATTTACATTTGTTGTATTTTTCGCTATAGGCGTGACGGTCATTACTTCGTGCCCGCCCGCCCGTAATTCCAATTTAATATCATCCTGATTTGTTGTGGACAGTAATCCTCTAATGACTACTCTATACCACTTATCACTTTTTAACTGATAAGTGTGATATTCGAGCTTATTGAATGAATTGTTTTTCTTCATCTCAATGAGATGATTTTTTACATTCCTATAGTCTGTTTCATTGCTAAGGGCTACGTTAATATCATTGTTAGACAAGGCTTTAAACTGCACTCGATCAGAAGCTACTCCTAGCTACTTTATTTCTGATCTAAATAAATTAAAATTGCCAACATTGCTTACCTTGATCGGAGGGGGCAGAGGGATTTTGTCTTCTTGCTTCTTTTTTAAAATATTTATAGCACTTTTTGCGATTGGCGAAGGCGTCATCTGAGACTTCTTCCTCTTTTTATCCTTCTTGTTTGTTACTTCGGTCCAGTCAGACTGTTCCCCTACCTTTAATGCTAGTTCGTCTTCATCCGTGTAGTAGTATTCTGCATAATTAGTATGCCTTTTTGGTGTATATTGCGTGCGACCTTGCAGTTTCAAACAGATAGCAGCCATATCCTTAAATACTTCTTCTATATAATGAATAATAATTTTTCTCGTTACTCTAACAGTTCAACTTGTGTAAGCATCTGAAACGTGATGTGTGACTAGGGACACTTGTGATTAGTGCTTGATTTAATATGAAAGATTGTTATTGATTGTTAACTGATGCCAATATCAATTGCTAGAATAGTATCTCCTCAAAAGATAATATTTAGTGAAACCTATTTCGGCTGGAGATCCATGGTGTAGTATTGTATTGGAACGACTTCTATATCTAACCCACGCCCCCCATATCTCAATAACAAAAGAATGAGCACCTGGGACATTTGCTGACCACACTATAAATTAGAAATCTGCACATGTTCATTTTGTGTTGAGGAAAAAGGACAGAAACCTAATTATATCACTTAATTGTCCAATTCCTCAAACAGAATTAGCGAATTACTTCGGCTTCCATATCTCGACAGTTAGACTAAATTAGAAACATTGGGCAGATGAAATTCGAAATTTAACAACAGTAGTTAGTCGAAAATGCCACTAACTGGGCCTAAGATCAAAGGAATCGGTTCATAATAAAACTTATTTGAAGTTTTGCTTGTTAATTCAAATAATTTTTTAATGTGGCTATAGAAAATGAAAACGTACATAACTAACACACCGTCAATTCCAATTTAATGTGAAATATTTGATTTAGTGTTACAAGTTATGCATATTTTAGTATTAAAACTTACGCGATGAATCATAATTGAACTATTGACTTGAGTCAGGTTTATTGACTAAGGATAGTCAACATTTCCCAATTGTTACAGATAGTATATCCAGGCCGGAAGCTTCGATAGTGTGCATATAGTAATCATAATGCAATTCTCTAAGTCTGAGGGAACAAACGCTCTTCTGGCAAGCACTGCGCAAGTGTATATACTTTGTTTTGTAACTGATGTTGAAAATTTTAGTATATTTTTCTTTGTATATAGTTCCGCGATGACGAAATTTAATTTCACGAAGTGAAAAATCTATTATCAAACATATGTTACAATAGTAAAGAAAATGCTAGTACATTAAGTAGTGGGAACTCGTTTAAAGAGTAGCAAAGATAGTAATATGAAAAGTTATCATTAATTTTTTATGTAATATTTTAAATTAAATACTACCGTTCAATAACCAAATATATATAAATAGATGTAAATTTAATTGTGGCTTTACAGGCACATTTTAATAATTGCAAGTTTTGTAATTGTGTTTATAATTTTCCTTGATTGTTTTACTTCTCCGCCAGAGTAGCAAGATTATATATCAAACCTGACAAAATTATATTATTTAAGCTTGTCGTAGAAAAAAATCATTTTCAGCAACGAATTACACTTGAATAATTTTAAAATATAGACGTTCTCACAAAAACCAAACACTTCTATAATAAATCATTTACTAAAACTACTCTGATAGAAAAAAACAGCCATAATTCATTTTCCATATTAATGAAACTTTTTCGAACTTGAAGGTGTCAAAAAATAAAAAAATTGACGACATTTATCTCTGTTTGTATCTATTTCGCACTATGTTCACTGACAATCGCTCAGATGGGAACTGACGCCACTTCAAAAATATTACTCTATAAAAGTGCCAACGTTAAACTTTTGTTTCTCTATTTATTTGACTTAAAGTTTCGTGTTTTACACGAATAGCTGTATATTTTTATGATAAATTGCGAGGGCTTTATGCAATAAAACAAAACGTAAAGTTAACTACACATATCATATATATGAGGGTGTTTATGGTTAAAATTGTTATTTATTTGTTTTACCTCTGCGCATTAGTCAGTTAGTTATTACAACAAGAATGATATTATAGCAAGTTAAACAAATTATTATATTTGAGTTTTGGAAACACTCTCTTAATTTAAATGGATTATATATAATGTTCGGCGGAGATTCCGGATATAAAATTTCAGGTCACTTTTATCATGTTTTGAATTCAGAAACATCGAAGAAAACTGCGCAGATTCATTGAAGTATGTTCGCTGTTTGTGGTTGACTTGTTTTCATTTTGCAAATATCTATGTTAAAAATGAAGCCCTGATTCGTTGAAAAAGTCGATGTGTGTCCTATTATATTGAATTAATTATAGACCTATAAATTCGTTTTAAAACGTTTTTTTTTTAATTTGAAGCTCTATTGTAAAAATCGGTAAAATATATTTTATTTATTAAGTATTGTCAGTCGATAGTCGCTACTTTTTCCCACCTTTCAAGTAATTTATACATTCGATCTCAGAAGAATTTTTTTAAATTATTTATTTAATATATTGTTACTACTCGTTTCCGTCTAACTTAAAATTTGTCTTTATGATAACTTAAATCTAGGTATATAACTAGGAGGACCCTATCTCAGTCTCTGGTGAAATAATGTTTATACATGTTGCTGCTGAATGTTTTAATATATGCACCTCACTACACAACACTACTCAAGATCAGATGGTTTGATTCTTTTGAGTCTGTGTCCTGTTCTGGTGGTATTCAATAGTTGTAATATTTCAATATTCGTGTGAGAATGGAGTCTTTCCTCATGCCCCCTTGCAATTCTCTTTATATCTTGGCTGACTGTGGGTATCTGAAGGTCTCAATGTAGATAATCAGTCCTGTAATATTTGGGTGCACCCACAATACCTCTCAGGACTTTGTTCTGAAAAATTTGTATTTTATTTGTGTTACTTTTTGCAGAACATCCCCATAATTGAACTCTGTATGTCCATGTAGGTTTCAATATTTGCTTATATAATAGCAATTTATTATGTACTGATAATTGTGATTTTCTTCCAATTAGCCCGTACATTTTCCTATATTTCAATTCCAGTTCTTTTCTTTTTTTCTTTATATGTTCCTTCCAGCGAAGTGTTGCATCGAGATTCATTCCGAGATATTTAGCGTTGTTGCTATATGGAATGATAGTATTATATAATGTTATGGGTGCTTGCACGGTCTGTTTATAGGTTTATGTACAGATTTACTTTCATTAATTCTTATTTTCCAAGCTTGTGTCCAATTATTTATATTGTCACTTGCCTATTGTAATTTTCGTGAGGCTTTTTCACTATTGTCTGCGACAGCTATAATCGCAGTATCATCAGCAAATGTAGCCATCGTAATATTTTCCGTTTGTGGTATATCACAAGTGTAGAGTAGATAAAGCATTGGTCCCAGTAAACTTCCTTGTGGTACACCTGCTTTAGATACTTTTATTGTAGAGTAAGCTTCTTCTTGTTTGACTCTAAATATTCTGGTTGTAATGTATAATTTTAATAGTTCGGTGTGTTGTTTTGGTAACATTTTCTGTTGTTTATGAATAAGGCCTTCATGCCAAACATTATCGAAAACTTGTGCTACATCTAAAAATAAAGCTGAGCATACTTTTTTACTTTCGTAGGCTTTTTCAATAACATCTGTTATTCTGTAGACCTGGTCAATTGTTGAGTGTTTGTCAATAAACCAAAACTGGTATGTTGGTATTAGGTTTTTTGTCTCTATGATCGGTTTTATTCTTTTCAACAGAAGTTTTTCAAAACCTTAGATATTACTGGTAGCAGTGATATAGGTCTATAGGCTTTTATTTCGTTTGGTGACTTCCCAGGTTTTGGGACCATTATAATTTCCGCCATCATCCAAATGTCTGGTACACATTTTAATCTAAATGATGTATTGATCAACTTGGTGAGTTTTATAATTCCCTTTCTTGGAAGTTTTTGCAGTACTTCTCCTGCTATTAAATCGTAGCCTGGTGATTTCCTGGAATTACTGTCAGTTTTAATAACTTTGGTTTACTTTTTCGGCGTGACTAATTCAATCATCCAATTTTCAGCTTCTATGTCCGGCAAATTATGTTCAGTATTAGTTTCGTTTGGTTTGAAAGTTTTTTCTAGATATCACGTGCCCAATTCCCACATAGGTCTCTTATAGGTGGACTGTGTACACATGAGCGCTTTAAATACTTTGTGGCTTTCCAGAGTGAGTAATCAGTGTCTTTATCATCTTAAATTTTTCAGATAGTCATTTATCGTTTTGTTTTTAATTTCCAGTATTTCTCTTTTCAGTCTTTGGGTTATATTGTTCGTAATTTACGTTTTTCAGCTACCATTCCCATCATTTCTTTTGGATAATTCATTCGTTTAGTTGTACTCTTAACTTCTGGAGTATTATTACCAAGCAGCTTGTTGAATAGCCACTACGAATTTTTCTGCTTCAAAATTTAATTGGTCAGTTGTCTTGAGGGTTACATTTAGTTGAATTCGTTTGTTCAATTCTTCAGAAAATCATTTCTAGTCTGATCTCTTGTTTGTTAACGTTGAATTTCTTTCTTTTCTTATTATATTTTCGCTCAACATCAGAATCACTGACGTATGATCTGAACTTAACTCAAAATTTTCTTCGACTTTTATATGTGGATGTTATGTTTCTTAATATGAAGAAATCTAACAGGTCCGGAGTTTTCTCTTGATCAGTCGGCCAATAAGTTGGTTTTCCAGTTGACATGTAACTACATCTTAGTTCAGCAGCTTCTTTATGCAATGCATTGCCTTTAGTTTTTGTCATTCTGGATCCTCATCTTGTATTTTTTGCATTGAAATCACCTCCAATTATAATTTTTTCTCCCAGGTTGCTTAGGACATCCAAATAATTTTTCTTTTTTTTATTGTATCTTGGAAGACAATAAATTGCGGCTATTGTAACCTTATATCTGCTTTATTTAATAGTTACTGCTGTTACCTGATTTTCTGCTGTACTGAGCCCGGGTTCTTGATGGTGGGAAATGTTCTTATTTATTATCATTGCACTTCCTCCTCTTGCGGCGTTAGCTGGATGTATGGTATGATAAAATGTATATCCTCTAAATTTTTTAAAGGATTCTTTTGTTAAATGGGTTTCTGATATTAGACAAATATCTATTTTTTGCATATCTAGGAATACTTGTAGGGTAGCGTAATGTTGCTGGATTCCATTAACATTCCAAATTGTTATTCGGATATGTTTATTTGCCATTTCGGGTTTTTGGGGCCACATGCCTAATGTTTTTCATTTCTAGTTTTTCGATCCTTTCGGAAAAATATTCGATCATTTTTTCTTATCTGTCCAGCTTTCCTATTGCTTCATTTTCCTTAGTGTCTCTTTGGTTATTTTGAGTGATACTTTGGGCATAAGTCATTTCACCATTAACTTTGTTATATTTTTTCGGTTGTTTCTTTTCACTCATTGTTTCTTGAGGTTTAACTTGAGCTACTTTATTTTTCCTCTCTTGCAGTATTTTAGCAACTACACATCCTCTATAACTTGCCGAATGCGCTTCATTGCAGTTTGCAAATTTCGGCTTAGCTTCTTTGGGTTTTCAACACTCTGTGATGATATGTTTACCTGAACATTTTACACATCCAGGTGCTCTACTGCAGAATTTCTGTGTGTGTCCATGCAATTGGCATCTTTTGCATTGCGGTATTAAGTTCGATTTTTAGAGGTTCGATTTTTATTTCTATCCCTAAAATTTTTTTAACACCAAAAATTGTTTTTGTGTCCGTATCGTGTTCAAAGCTTAACATAAATAAAGGTAATGGCTTCTTATGGACTAAAATTTCTCCTTTGTTATTTTTGGTCGTTTCTTTTTTTAAAATACTTGTCGCATTTAAGCATTTAAGCCCATTTTGGTTTTGTTCTGCGATAATGTTTTCACTTTTAGCTGTTGATGGAAGCCCTCTTGCCATAACTTTGATGTCTCTGGTTTGTTTGTCTTCCTAAGAGTGCCATTGCAGTTTCAGCAACTCTAAACAATCTATTATGCTTGTGAATATTGTACGACATTCGGCGTTCAGTTTTATTTGTCCATTGTTTAGTACCGTTGCTTTGAATACTATATAGTTGGAACTCAGTGTTTCGTATAGCAAGTCAAAGTCGGTAATTTGGGGTGGCGTGGGCATTCTAATTTCTTTATTTTGTTCATTATTTTGTTTTATTTTTATTTGCTGTGGTGAAGATCCTGGAGAATTATTTCCTTTTCTTTTTTTATTTTTAACCGTTATCCTTCTTTCTGCAAATCTTCTTCATCTGTTTCGTATGTAACAATTGGACTGCTTTTGTTGGCTTGGTGGTTTATCGTTGTTTTGTCCTTGCCCTCAGAGCTTTGTTTATTTAGTTGTAGCTGGAGGGCATTTATTTGTTTTTGCATATTGGTTAATGCAATTTCAAGACTCTCCCGCGCCGATTTTTCGTTCATCCACGCATTGTAGAGTGTCTGTTCGTTTTGGGTTCTAGTTGTATCTCTACATTCAAAACTGCAATATATGATACGCCTGATGTTGATATTTCCATTTTATCTGTTTTTAGTGCAGTGTTCTTCTCCATATTTTTTTATATATTGCTGAAATAATACTGTTATTTTTATGTTTCAAATTATCCTACACCGCATTTGTGTTTCAGATGTTGAGTTTTTGACCCTTAACGTTTTATGGCATTTTGCATTTATTTTCTACTGTAATGACCTTTTTTCCGATCGCACTTTCACTTTTTCACCAGTCTTTAAAATGTTATTGTTAGACTAAAATGTTATTTGTGATACAGATGTTGCACTTTTGTTTCGTTTTACTGACTGTTGCTCCGAACACGTCTTTACTCTGCAAAAGTCAAACGTCGACTTCGAAAAAATGATGTATATTTTGAAGCTCTCCACGAATTGGCCCATTTTTTGATTTCTTCATAAGAAGTGAATCGCTACTCAGACAAGTCACAACTTATATGTCGGAACAAATAGTGATCAGAAAGAGCAAAGTCTGGAAAATACGGTGGGTTTTATATCATGTGATCGATCGTTACTATGCTGAAGAATAACGTTGTTGTGTCTTTGCTAGTATTCCAGTCGTTTTTTACGCAGTGCTCAACTCAAACACCTCACTTGTAATCGATAGAGATTCCCATTGGCGACATCGTATAATGTATAATCGTATAATGCCTTCAAGTCCTTATCTTCAAATATTTTTGACTATGCATAACTCTCTTTATGTGTGGTGTACTACACTTGAGTATGAGCACTTTTAAACGTCAAAAGCAGTATTCACATCATCAAGTCTAGAGAGCATGGTGGCCATAAAGTTAATTAAAATTAAAAAGCAAAACTTAAAAAAAAAACAATTTTTTTGTTCACACACTGACATGACACATACTGAAAAGTGAAGCCTGTCAGTGAGGCTTCAACATGATATTCGTTAGAAATATACCCAATACAATTTTATACATAGTAACACTATCTGTTTTAAATCCTTTAAATTTTATAGGCCGACTATAATATGAAGGTAGGCCGCCATAGGCCATCACTATACAACTAAAAATCAAAACAGTTATCAACTATCTACGTACGACTAGATAATATAAAGAGCTATATTCATGGGGTCAACATGAATTAATACTGACAAATTTAATGGATTGAGTTTACATTTCGAACAACATCAATATCATAATAATGAATTAGGAAGAAATTTCCTAAATCCCTGAAAAGCTAAACTACATATATTTTAGTGATTCAACAAAATTCATAGAGATTGGCTGAATCTACCCTACTCTGTTCGACTACCTTCAGCCGTTTTCAACTTCTGTAAGACTCTCTTAATGGTATAAAGCTGGTTTTGAAAGAGCCTTGTGAAAATCTCTTAGTACATATTTTTATCCAGAAACCTTTAAAATCAGAAAGTTTGAATTTCATTAGATTCAGAAATATCTAAAATATATATCTGACTGTCTAATGTTTAATAAAAAATTGGATATAAGAGATAACAAATATTTTCTGATACGTTTGTACCTTCAAATTTTAATGATCAAACTTCAAAGGGTGCTTTGTTCAATTTCGTGCTCTTGGGTCACACAGCTCGACATGCAATTTTTCTACCCAAATTCCAGTAACTAATCTAGGTGGTTCTTAAACAACCTCAAAGATATTGAGCATTCAATCTCCAGCAAACGCCTTGTTCTAAGAAATTGTTCCATTATAATAAATTGAATAAATTCTAGAGGCAGCAGCTATTTGTCGATTAATGCTGAGGACTTAATCAAATTTGATACATGGAGAAGGAAGCACAAATTATCTTTAAATATAAGATTTCGGCGATTTATAATCGATATTGTCTCTTTTACTGAATGAATAAATATATAATCAAATTTAAATCAAAAACAAAAGAATTTTTTTAAAGCCTCACTCCACCAATTAAGTTCATAAATTATAAAGTCAGTATTGACAATTAAAAGTGTTATATTAAATTAATATTTAAATATATCTTTGCTAGTAGATGAACAGAACTTATTAAACCGAACTGATTGGACTTCATTCTGAATCATTCTTTTAAGAAATCTTTAATTAAACTGCACTATTAATATCCAATATTTAGATATAAATATATATATATATATATATAATATATATATATATATATATATATATATATATAATAGTTTTGTTTAGTATAATAGAGTTTTGAATATGAAATGCCAACATACAAAAAAAATACCAGCTATATCTCATATTTTTCTCTATATACTATGAAATTATCTGATCTTCATTTTGGTATTGAGGCATTAGTTTTTATCTCCTTTACTATTTCAATTCTCAAATTAATTTATTTAATTGATATTAAATTCAAATCCGTATTATCGTTGTTTTGAAGATGTTGATAAGACTGCGCAAAACTATATTTAATTTTAATCACCTCATAATCATTTAAATAAATATTATAAAAAACAAAAGATAAACCACCCTGTATCAGAAAACAACTGCGAAATTATCTCACTTGCGGGGAGCCATTATCGTATCTTATTCTGGTCAGGATTAGTACAAGTGAGATAAACGCCGAGAGCAGTAATAGAGGAAGCAATGATCCTTCGTGATATATCCTATACTGAATATTAATTAGTCTAATGGTTCTGCTTTGAACATAACATTCTTTATTTTGTATAAATTTAAACGTTAATAAATTTGACCTTTATATAAATAGAAGTAACTTTTATTATTAAGATATAGATACTAAATATGGTAAACTTTACTGATTATAATAAATCAAACTGATATAGCTTACTATAGAATATTAATACAATAGTATTTCATAGAAAAAAAAGCAAAATATTAAAAATGCATCGTTAAGGTTGTTGCTAATACACCAATGTATAGACAAGAGCAAATGTACAAGGTTGTTCGATAGAAAATACAATTGACAATGGCAGTGACATATATTTTCTTCTATTACCTTCGAAATTATTAGACTTGTTTTAATGATATTACTAATGGAATATTTCTCTGAAACGACAATCCAATCTAACTATCGAAATACACTTCACCTTCTGAACCTTTAAGAATGTATCTTATTCTATTGATGAACACAGCATTGATATAAATCAGTCAACTCATATCCGATTTTAAGCCGACTAGACAAATTTTGCTTGGAAATTTTAATTCATTATTCTATTATAAAATAAAGACAAGTGGCAAAGATCCTCTGATTTTTGTAGAACTCTATGAAGCACATACTCTAGTTCAACAAATATATATCTGAGTGTTGGGTACTTGCATATATTCTGTTAATTTTTTCACTTTATAAAGGCATCTATTGAGAAAAAAAAATATATAGGTCTATAACTTTTTGACAACACGTTTGACGTTCGTGTTGAAAAACGATTTCGATTTAGCAGCGATCCAATCTTCGATCCATTTCTTCCATCATCCATAATTTTTTCAACATTTCGAAAATATGTGCCAGCCAAGATCTGCTACTTCCATCTGAACAAGTGGCAATCAAAAGGCACTTTATCTAATAAGTATAGTGGGCACGGCAAAACTTGCTATTCCAGCTGCAACACGGCAATCTTTCAATCCTGCCTTCGCCATTCTTGTAACGTGAAACCGATTTTTAACCGACTTACGAAAAAGGATGCTATATGTTTAGCGTATGTTTTTTTAATGTATATTCACCGGTTTCCCCGTCAATTATGGACAGATATTCAAAATTATTTTTTATTCCAAAGAGTGCACTTTCAATGCAGTTCAATTGAAACCAAGTCAGGATCTGATAGGGGAAGAGGAGGGAAATCGATGGAAAACCTCAAATTTCAAAAACATTTACAATATTTTCACATAATTTTTTATCTAAAATAATCAGATATATGCGTATAATGTTATTGCTGAACTAATGCCGTGAAATATCGGAAGTAGTTCGGTGTAAAAGCCACTCAGTTTGCGTTTGAAGCACTAACCATATCATATGAGATGATACCGTGTAATAGAGAGAAGGTTAAGGTCGCACGAGGAGTGCGCGAGTTCGGTTGCCAACACGGCAGCAACTTTTTTCATTGTAGTTTGATTCGAACATTTGTCAAAACCATTAGACTAGATAGTAAACTCCAGGGCCTGAAACGTTCCTTATTGTCAATTATTGTCTCTTTATTCCTATTTTTCCTCATACGAGCTGCGCCTTTGTTTGGGCTATCCATTCTAATACTTAATAAAATAACTGAGTAACTTATTGAGTAAATATCTAACATTAAAAAAAGAAAAAATAAAATAATTTTAACAAAAAAATTGAACCGACTTCAAAACATAAATAAAAAGCTCACCAAAAAGTAAAAAATAATAAAACTTAGATTTTTAACACAAAATGAAACGTTTATAACGTAATAACTAAATAAAAATCCGGCTTGGTGGCGCAGTGGTAAAGGCGATGGGACGGTCCTGCTACAGTTGCGATAGCCGGGGGTTCGAATCCCGCTGGGGCATGGTCGTAAATTTATGTTTGTAATTGTTTAAAATTTGTGAATGTTTTAGGCAAGAGTGTAAAATCCGACAAGGAAAATGATTCCAGTAAAATTGGTCACTCGCCAATTGGTAGGCTTAATGCTGAAGACCGTGCTTCGGAGCCCACGTTAAACTTTAGACCCAGTCCAGATAAACCCATACTTGGTAAAAGGAGACTTTCAAATATATATAAAAAAAATTAATAAAAATAATCAAAAAACGTTTTAACCTATCTACTACACGTATTTTATATTCTACTATATAGACATAATCTAGCTTAAGACCTACCTAAATCTTTTTATCTATTTACAATATTATTTTAACTACTACTACCTCATCATCAGTTCAGTTTTATGTCGGTGACGAGCCAAAACAAAAATAATAATAAAATGTTGTGACATACTCGACCGAGACCGAGATCGACCGAGAAAAATCGATATAAATATCGATATTTTTTCACAAAATATATCGATATTTTTAATAAACTCTTACCGCAAAGCACTAAAAATTTACCAATATTTATAATGTTTAAGTAATTTTTCAAAAAGTTCGATATATTTCCGCATCCCTACTAAGAACTACTAAAACTATATACTATATAGACATCATAACTGGAAATCGATACGGGCAACAACTGCTCTTATTTACATGTCTTAAAAATGGTCAAAAAATATTTGAGAAGCCTTATAAGCGAAGAAGTTCTACAAATTACATAGTATTCTTAGTAATAACATTACTAAATTCACTTTAAACAAACTATTTTTTAAATAACACATATATTATATCCACAATTAATTCGTACGCTACAAATTGATATAACTATAGATTAATATAATAATTGTTAAAATCTTATCTAAATTTGGTGCATCCAGAGCATCTAAACCAAATACGTGTGAATCGTCCCTATTTATTAAAGCCTTGTGCAATTAAAATTCGAGGAAATGCATTAGTTAACGAAACTATATAATCCTCGGTAGAACAGTTTGGAGTAATCAGACTTAATTGATGCTCGACCAGCAAGCAACATCCTTTGACAAACATTTGAACAAGATACGATAGCCGCTAGTACAAAGCTATTTATACCTAAAAGCTGTTCACGTAAAACATAATTAAATTAGTTAATGGCAGACAAATTAACGTAAATTAAACTGAATTTTAATTACACAAATTTAATAATGTTTACATTAATTAGATATAACATATTAAAAAGTTTAATTATACCAAAATATTGATTTCTATTTGTATAAGGAGAGTTTCTTTCTATTAGATTTTTACGAACGAAATTACTCAATACGCTACTTTATGAGATCAAATATAATGATTCCACGAAAGTAACTTTAAGAAAGAACGAAGTTGGGGTTTGAAGATATTGATTTATAGATAATGGATATGAAATTAAACAATTAAAATGTAATATCATATTTGTCATATTGTATTTTAGTGTAATACGTATAACTTATTGAGCAATAAACTAGTATTAATGAAAGCTAGTATAATTAATATACGTATTATTTTTTTCAAAAATACAATATTAAAATAACTTCAATGACATATCCCCTTATTTGATAAAGTATAATAAATTTTTTCTAACTTGTGCGATTTTATTAACTTTTCGTATCCCAAATAAAACGAGACACGTTAAATTAGAAAACAAACATATTTTAATATCATATAATATAAATACCGAAAAGAAATAAACACGAAAGAGAAACTCTAAATGTGACGTGAAGCTTCTGTTGTAACTTTAAATAAAGTTATCTTATACAGTTTTGCTCCAACGCTAACAAAAATATCTAATTCACAAAAGAAAGACATCTGTCCTATATAGTATACAACGGATTTACTTTATTTTCGCTTTAGAGGAAAACCACACCATCCGAGTTACAGCCTTTCTTGGCTGTCATTTTACAGACTTTTATACATAGAGCATCATAAAGAAACCCACATCGTCTAAGTAATTTAACTCTGACCTCGGGCCTCTGCTTTGTGTTATAAGCTTATATTTTTCTCTTATTACTACAGTGGTTGAACATCATACAGTGTGTCTCTCTAAAACGTAATTACAATAAAAACATAACAGTAATTACGTAATTTGATAATATTAAAAGAAATATAAGATAGTAAATTCCTGTTATTTTTGTATCAGTATTAATACATTACTCTTTAAAAATTAATTAAATAAAAGCACTTTATTTTAATTCAAAAGAATTTTTAGACATTATTTTAGATCTTTAAATATTTAATTTTAAAATATTTGTGTGTTATTTTAGTCTTCAGAGTTAATTAACTACTTGTTCTCGTATTTCTAATATAATTTTAATTCCATCTTGAAAGAAAAGGAAACTATTCGCTCGATATATTCAAGGCGGAATAAGGAATAACCCGAAAAAGTGTGCTAATTATAGTTAGTGAATTTTTTGAAATGATCTACCGACAGCTCTAACCCAGTAGTCCACTATATTGAGTTTGCTTTCAAATTATTACACTCACACAGTTGAAAATATTCTTGTATGTAATAAAGTATATATGCATGTAAACAAGTTGATATGATTACATTAGTTTGGACATGTCTTTCAAATGAAAGGTTCGAAAACGACCTTTTGTATGGAGGTCCAACAATGATAGATCAAAATCATAGAAAATGATCTCAAATATATGATATTGTGGCGATATTTAGTTATTTCAAAGTTTTTTCTTAGTTTATTATTAGTTTTTTAAGTTTATTCAATGTCCTGTGGCTTCAAGCACCAATCACCGGCAGTGTATCGGTTGAGAGGTAGAACTCTGCCCGAGCACTAACTATGAAATAATGATAAAGTAAATTATAGACTTGCTGAATCGACGGTATGAACAGCACTGCCTACAAAATAAAGCTATAATACCAAATATCAAATACCAAATAAATATAAAAACAAACCTTTCACTCGTAACAGTTAAACCAATAAATAATACAATAACTTCATAAGATAACCAAATAATTTGTTCTGTTTGGATACTATTACCTGGCTATCTGAGCTTTGGTGTTCGCAAATTTACGGATGATTTTAGTACTCTTAGAGCAAATGAAGATCCAACATGAAGTTGTTTTTTTTTTAGAAAATTTCAGAAGAACAGGGAGCAAAGAATGACCCTTGGAATGACCATTTGACCAACCCAATCTCTGGCATATGTACAAAATGTCCTCGTAATAATTCTTGTTTCTTGATATAAGCTATTACTTAAGTTGATTTCTTAAAACTTCTGAGATTTTATTTCAAGAAAAATAAATGGTAGCTTGTTAGATAGACCGCGATGTAAATAATACTATTAAACCAGTTCTATAAATATATACACCAAAGCTTATGTTGTAGACATTTTAGCCATACTTTAAATAGGCACAACGGTTAGCATACTTCGTGGTTATTAAGAAATAAATCAATATTCATTTCAATAGTTTTCAAACTTACTCCAATATTCAGAATAGTTTCAAAAAAATTAATAAATTTCGAGTATTTTTACAAAAACCGACGTAATGTCAGATCGGTATGTCATGTAATTACATTTATAATAAATATTCATTACTTATCAAGAAAAATTTCCTGAAGATTCCTGTGCTCTATTCTCTAATTATTTACAGCTAGCTTACTTATTTTATCTAAAATAAAAATATAGCTGATTAATATAATTACTGTATGAAGGAAATGGAAATATGCTTCAGTCCAAAACCAAATTTCCACCAAACAGTAACTGACTTTTTGATTAATAGATTGGCACCTGATAGACCTCGTGAGAGTTGACGTCCCATATTTGACAATTATGCTTAATGCAATTGAGGCCCTAATAGACTCTCATTATGGTAATAAAGATTCATAATTTGACCTTGCTGCCCTATCGTATAAATTGGTGTGGTAATTTGCATCAGTGATTCATTAATAAAAAAGAATATACATTACAACAATATTATTATACACGCAATTAGTTGTACCTGTCCTGAAAAAAGGCTATAGTAGACACTGTACTATAGAGGTTTAAATATCCTATTAATTGCTGGAAAAGTGTTTATGGCGATCATACAAATGGGACTTCAAATGGCACGTTAGGAGACAAGATGAGAAGAAGATGCGAGTTTTAGACCCAATCGCTAAATAAAAGCTAAATAGCTAGTTAGCTAAATAAAATTTGGACGCAACGACAGTTGATATAGAAGCGTATTAGAATTTCAACAATTTGTACACCAATCCTCACTCTGGGTAGATTTGGAAGCTGAACATATTCCGCTAAAATTTATTAAAATTCTTTAGGCTTCTTACGAATACTCCATTGGCTCTGTGCGAGTTCGAAATGATTTATAAATACTACAAACTCCTTGATCTGATAATCGGTGGTGATTCGGTGGTGCTATAATATCTATAAATGTTCATATTCATATAACATCTGATGATACAGATATTGAGGTTTAACTGACGGATCAGGCTATATAAATATAATAGCCTATTAGTAGAATATTATAAATTTAAACGGGTTTCAGTTGTAGCAAATGCAGCAATTCAAGTACTTGAGATCAGTAACATCTACGACCGATGTAGTAAGTCGAATCGATCAAGCAGCAATTATGTAACAGAAGAAGTATTACAATAAGGACTAAAATCCGTCTCTTTCGAATGCTTATCTTGCCAGTTCTTCTGTACAGTTCCGTGACTTGGAATTTATTACATTCTCATATAAGCTTGAGCTATTTCAGATGAGATGCTTAAGATAAATTCTGCACATTCCGTTGCGAAGATGCAACAATCAGTACAAAGTTGAGGAACAAATTCAGATACTCAATGATTTAACTACGTTTGTCGAATGAAAGGTGAATGGCTGAGTGAAGAAAGGTTGCGAAATTGGCTTTTTGGATGGAAGGCATAGCGAACATTTCTATAATAAATATAAATCATGACCATTAAAAACGATTTAAAAAATAAGAAACTTGCATTATCCTATGCCAAAACAGCTACGGCCGATCGCTCTCACTGTGGCGGAATTTAATAAATAGCGGCACCAACAGTATTGTGTTGGCTGAGAAGTAGACACTTTCCCCGAGCGTCGGCTATGGATTATTGTTGAATAAACAGTAGGTTAAACAGATGCCACCAAGACAATATATTCGCCATAGACTTCCAAACTCGACCGATCTTTTTGAGCTTTTTGTTAATTTTAAAAATTCTTTTAATTATGAAAAAAATTATTTAACAGCTCAATACTTAGATTTAGTGATCCTAGCTTCTTATCATTTCAGTGAAGCTAGAAATGTTTGTAAATAAGAACAAGCTTGGAGCTCGTTGTTGTAAGTATTTGATAATTCGAGAGTTACCGACAAGATCCTTATTAATCCAGATCCAAAATTTAATACTAAAAATGCTGTTTTTTGAAAAATTTACGTCCTGTAGCTTAAAATTTTCTGTAGTCAAAATTAATTAATACAAATTCTGTAGGAAAGCGTTCAAAAATAACTTTATATTTTACTTGATAGTTTGCTTCATTTTGCCTAAAATTAATATATTTTTAACTAAAACAAAATGCAGCCTATAACGGTCATAATTTACCAATATAAATGCTTTTTTTAATTTTACTTTTAGTACGACGGTTAACATTTTCTCACACAACTTCGAAAACTAAATTAGTATTCTCTGAAATTGAAATTTTAATTGAAACAAACAAAATTGTTCTGCATTATGTAACCACAAAATATATATAATATATATATATATATATATATATATATATATATATATATATATATATATATATATATATTTCTTTTTTTTTCCTTTCCAAAAGAAATGCACAACGGAATACAAAGAAGGAAACGAAATACGAACAAAAATTCATTTAATACCAGCTTTGTGATTATTTTAATACCACCCGTTCCGAATAAAAAAAAATAACTTCCAAGATCCCCGCTTTATCTTTATAATAACGGAACAGACCGAGAGCGACAGGTGAATGTAAAGCATTATCTCTGGTTTTCCCCTTTGCCGTGTGGCCAGACGGAGACCGAATTAACCGTTGGGTGAAATAAGACAACCAGTAGGATCGTTTATAAAACAAATTCGGAAAATATTAGGACATAATCTGTTCTAAAACAGTATCATTAATGTAGGGAAAACAGTAGTATAATTGAAATTAAATAAATAAAAATGTAAGATATTTGGTTTATATAGGGATGAACATTTTAATACAATAATTTTTTAATACTCCTATTTAGTCATATGTACGAACTTATGTGTTGTTGATCGCATCAGTAAGCTATACAGTCGATCCAATCGTATTCTCAAATAAACGTTTATATAGTCTATTCAAAGTTTTTTTAGTAATGGGTCATGGATATTTGTGATGTCAAAACATTGCAATGTTGCCGCATCATCTCTGAGTTTTAGTTCAGTTTAGCTTAACCATACAAAAAAAAATTGTAATTTAAAAAAATAATGTTATCAAATATAATTTATTTTATTTTAACATTATAGTATATCTAAAAACTACAGTTATTAATACAACCACAATAATTTATAGTTAAGAGTTAAAACCTCTTATCACTATTGCTTTCAAGATTTTTTTATACATCTGACAGCTAGTTGCCGTCCGGTTGTCAGATTTATGCTAAATTATTCAAAATATTAATTATAATTACTACAAGTTATAAACCGGCAAACATTATTTTAACCCTTTGATTATTTTGATAAATTTTAAGTCTCTCCCTAATACATCAAACCACTTTGTTTGAGAATGCCAAAAAAAATAGATATACAGGGTCTCAAATTGATTGCAACTTTAATAGGTTATTTCGAAAAGGAACGAGGTAATGGAGGCCCCCTTTTGGTGGCAAATTCCGTTAGAGAGGTAATTATTAATGATATTAAATAATATAAGTTCTTGAAATTTTATTGAAAATGTTTTTCGCAGGTTGCTGCCGCGCTAAATATTAGTGTAGGTTCTGTGAATAATATATAAAATTACAATAATATGAATAAATATAAAATTATAAAAATTAAGAATAATACGTTAGATTCACTCAAGAAAACCCTTCTACATACAAAGTGGGTGACGAATCTTGATTATCTTGATACTGGCTCTATTCGAGACCAAATATACGAAATGTATAAGAACAGTAAACACATAAACTATTTTATCAATATAAACATAATTTAATAAAATTATTTTAGAGATAATTGTCTGTCTGGAAAGTATACATAAAACAATTAGGGACAATCAGCTTCTTGAGGGATATATGACACCCTTTCATACACTATTACAGGGCATGGGTTTAAATGTCAATTTTTAAAGGCATAAAATAAGACCAAGGAAGATAAATTATTTGAATTTGTGTGTATCTTGATGAATCTTGAATATTTCAAAATGGTTCATTGTGGCACTCTTAGCAAAACAGTAACAAAAAAAATTTAAAGACAACAAAAATTGATGGAAAAAGGTAAAAGTTACAATAGTATTCGATTATGTTTTGTTGGTCATTATATTTATTAATAATTAATTTCATCAAAAACTGTTTGGATATGTGGAAGGAAGCATTGTCAACCATAACACCGTCGGTTTGGATTAACTCGATAAGACATACAGGGGAAGTAATTAATAGATGGTGGAATCGTGAACATGTTTTAGACAGATTAGAAATTAACAGTTTAGTGATTGAATTGGACAGTGAGTAGGACTGAAGGAAACTTTCCGGATATTTCAGGAAACAACTAAAGCTATGCACACAATTAATTGAATATAACTGTAAAAAATGGTATTGTAAGGCTCGAAAGATTTGTGTGCACAGATATGATTGTAGTTTTTCAAAATTAAACATGAGCATTAGGTTAGAACGTATGAGGAGAGAATGAATGCTAACTGTTTTGTAGATATGGTAAATATATTAGACAGAATTCAGTGATTAATTTTATGAAGAATTGCGCACACAGATAGTGGCAGAAGAAATTAAAAATACAGTGAGGCCAAGATGACTTGACAAGTAAACATACCAGGGAAAGAAACAAGAACAATACGTAAAAAAGTAAATATGCTCTGGAATGAAAGTAAAATACGTTTCTTAGATGTACATTTGTCAGTTAGGTGGATTAGGCCTGCAGGGGGGTATCCCTACACAAAAAAAAACGCGCCTAAAAACTCTACCTCGTGGGTGGTGTGGAAAAGAGTTCAATGTAAACAAAACAAATCTAACCTACAAACTATTATACCTGTGTTCTTATTTGTAGTTTTAAGTCCTTCGATAATATATGCATTAGATGTACTCTAATGTTAAAAAAATATATTTGATAACATTTTTGTTCAATTATTTAGATTATAATTTTCTTGTATGTCAAAGCCAGGCTGAACTAAAACTTAGAGTTGATGCGCCAACATTGCAATGTTTCGACGTCACAAATATACATGACGCATTACTAAAAAATTTTTCAATAGACTATAACATATATAGTACTTACAAATCCAACAGACGTTGACCTGTTCAAATCTCCTCTTTCGTACCGGGTGATGTGTAATCAAGTTATGTAATAAACCGACCGTATGTATACACAAAAGTCATGGTGACTTGAATATATTATTGCATATGATGGAAGAATATATGTGATACAGATGTTGCCGATACCAATTATGCTACATACGTTACTGATGATATAATCAGGCAAATTTATATAATCTTTTGAACAAAGCTTCGCGCTCTAACTATCTTGTTAATTTCTGCGCCTAAACTATAAAAAGATAAGTAGGATAAAAATAAATTACTTGGACAAAAACGTAAAAATAATGTATATGTTGTAAATGTCACTAGATTTCTCTGTTGAAATTGACGATGACCATGTGTACCATCTGCGTTATATACATACTAGCTATCGCGGCAAACGTTTATTATCTCTAAGTGCAATAGAGTGTACAATATTTTTTGTCATTCCATCTTTAGCTAACACAAACAAACTCGATGGTTTGCCCACTCGAGAGCATTTCATGTATAATTGACCATGTTGTATACATGGTGTGCTCAAATCTAAGCCACAAACAGACAGTGTTTGGCCTTGAGGCCTATTAATAGTTATTGCAAATGTCAATCTAATGGGGAACTGAATGCATTTAAATCGAATCGACACATCTATGGGTAATAGGAATAGGAATAGTAATATGGATTCGTGGAAGTGATATACTTTCACCCTGAAATTTGCCATCTAAAGTAACTGCTTCGATAACATTGTTCAAATTGTGGTGGGTTCAAATTACGAAGCAAAATAATCGGAGATCCAAGTTTCGGTACCAACTCTGCGTACGCTCTGGTACGCCTGGTAAATCCAATGAGTTTAAAAACTCTGTTGGAAAATTTACTGGCTTTACTAACTGTGCAACGGAATTATGTCATCAAGTTACCTGGCAATGATAGTTGTATCTTGAGATTCAATATGTTGACGTCCATATTTTTCGCTGATAAAATCGCCCTTTCTGCCAGCCACTCATGACGAATGTATTGTGTGTGTACATCTGGAAATATTCGGTCAATACGAACATCTTGCGAATCGATGATTGAGCAGAAATCGCCCTATAATTTTATGCATCCATTCTCATCCTTAGTACCTTTTCCATCACCGACATCCAGCAATTGTTTTGAGAATGTTTCAGCAGATGGACCTTGAAACATTTTGATGCGCATATTTACTTTTAATTAAAGTTTTCCAGCGTACATTGAACGCGGAATAACGGGAAGTGTTTGTCTGTATAATAACTGATCAAGTGCTAATTGATTCATTTACCGACTGAAGTTGAAAACGATTGAATTACTAATATTACTTTTAAAAGTTGAGATTGAAGGTTGATATTTGAAGGATAAAAATTTAAGGGTGTATGTATTTTTTGATGCCCCATAATAAAAAAATTAAAATAAAATAATTTGGCCAAAAATGAAGAAACTATTTTGGGGTGTGCCACTCTTAACACTTAAGGGTATAAAAATTAGTTATAAACCGATTCTCAGTCCTACAGAATATACATATGAAATTTCATCAAAATCGGTCAAGCCGTTTCGAAGGAGTATAAACACGAAAACTGTGACACGAGATCTTTTTATATTAGATATCACGACGTTTAAATTGGTCGCTAGCCATAACAATTGCAACTTCATTAACAGTTGATGCATTGTATCTTCCTCAGTGCTCTCCACACGGTACTTGCCACAATTTACGAATTTTACACAAAAAACAAATTCACGTAAACGTAGCCCCAGCTAATAGTGTTTTCGATTATTCCGCTGACGTATTTAATAATTATAATGGAAATGAAACTTTTCCTGATGCGCAGCAAAAACCTGTCGGTTCACCTTTATACTTAAGTGCACGACAATGTTTACATTTTTCTATATTGCCGATGACGAAGACATTCATTGTGTTGCTCTCGACTTCCTTTTACGCATATGCTTGCAACCTAGTCATTTAAATTTATATTATTCTTAAAGTGTTGTATAGTTGTATTGAACTAATAGTTACGGACTATTTCTGCATTATGTTTACGTTAACCAGCATTTCCTATTCGTCATCGAAGACGTGGCATTTTGTTTTAATAAATGCACAACAAATAAATATAAGTAACTTACTAAGTTAAAATTGACAGGAATGTAGAAAAAATTTCACTAATATAACCAAACATATAGGGAATAAAAGTGACTATAACAATATCTCAAAATGTTACCATATGATGAATATACCATATATTAGTGTTATGCTGCGTACAGAGCCGGCCAACGAAAGACAACAAGTGAGATTCGGCATTAGATGCCGAAAATTCATTGGCCTCCGATGAAAGGTACATAATGCATTTGTATGTTAGGAGCGAACGTTAGTTGAGTGTGAATCCGCATTTTTCATTGGTGATGGCGATTATACTGTATATACCTATCGACCACATCGCATTCGTCTATTCCATTTATTTCCTTTAATGTTACTGAATGTCAACAAACCTCGTTGGCCGTCATCAAACCGTCCAAACAGAACTAAAAATATCCCAACAAACCCATTCGTTGTCTTTCATTGGCTCGGTCTGTACGCAGCATTTTATAGGAATGGGAATTAAATTCAGTTAAGCTTGATCTGTCGAAGAGACTATGTTTTACTTATACAAATAATATATCAATATAATACAATATTTGGTTCAATTTTGTCCAATAATATTTTTTACATATTTTAAAGTCTCCTTTTATAAACTATGGGTTTATCTGGACTGGACCTACTATTTAACGTTGTCCGAACCATAGTTCACGGCATTAAGCCTACTGGATTACTGAACTGGCCAGTAACCAATTTAGAAATCATCCCAGAAGACATACGGTTTTACCCAGCCTGGTCACTAGCGTGACTGGAACCATGTCCCAGCAGGATTCGAAGCAGCGGCTATAGCAACAATAGGAGGACCGTTCTGTTGCCTTTACCACTGCGCCACCAACCCAAGTCAACTACCAAAGAGTGTTATATAAATAGGAGAGTATGGATGTATTTATTTATTATTACTATTATCATTATTTACCAGCTCTATGTTATATGTTATCTAACATGTTATCTAAAACTTATCAAGACCAAACTATCACATTATTATAGATTTTGGTCATGAAATCGCACAGCTATTAGCTATTTTGAAACCATCACTTAGATTTTTATTTATAGTAGTATTATTTGTAGTTCAATATGGGTTCAATATGATTCTTTAGATTTCAGTACTTTTATTTTCTTTATCATTTCCGCTTCTATCGTATTTCTTAAGTTTTTTAGACATTAGCTTATTTTGAGAATGGAGATGCTTTTTTAGATCTAAACGTTTGGGCACATGCTGTAAAGCCATTTGTTATATTTTTAGACTGTAAGTTATTTCCTACTTTTTAAAAATATTAGCGATCTCTAACTGTGTTAGAAGCCCGCCACGTTTTCTGCCAGAAATTACTGTTTCGATAAATGTTTTCAATAATCCGGAAACAGACACGTCCGCTACGTGATAAAGTGATAAAAATTATGTTAATATGAAAAGCAAAAATCCACGGATCTTTGCAAATCAAACTCAGCTATCAAGTTATTTTTTATTAATAAATTGTTCCTAGTCATTGCTGATTAACCAACAACTTTTACAACTTTTTACAATAATTTAATACTAGATATATATATCTAAGAGAACCCTTCGATTCATCCTTAATTTCTATTGCCTAACATATTCTAAAGAGCCTTACCACCCACAGACAATGTAAATAAGATTTATTATTGTATGAAAAGTCTCGCGTAGCAGAACGTATGCGACCGGTAGCAGGACAAAGTTGAAATTTTGTCTCCTCAGAACTAAAAACATGTTGTGGATTATATATTGCCTCTAGCAGGGTCACTTTCAGAAACGCAAGGTCTCGCTTAGTGATCCCCTCGTAAATTCTTTGGTATAAATAAGGATATTTTTAAAAAATTTCACCTCTCCCTGGTCAGGTGCATTATTAACAAAAGGAATATAATGTCAATAATTGAATATTTTTAGTAAATTCATGTTGTAGCAATTTTTCTTCTTATTTAGTCTTCCTCATTGACCACACAACAAAATCACCGCCTATTTGGATATGAGTAAGCAGCATTACCATAAGTTTCTAATTAACAGTTTAATTAACTTCGGTAGCAGAAGAAATATGCTCAACTCAAACACAAACGTCAATATCAAAAATTTAATATAGAAAATGCTAAAACCATCGAATATAACGGTTAGGTTAGGATTTTTAACCGTTATTTTACTTTGTACTTTTTATTTTTACCACAAGATATCGCTGATCAAAATACAATCAAGGATCTAATAGTATTATATGCTAGACGAGTGGAAATATTTAAACAAACCTGCTTTAAATTTTAATTGAATAGAAAGAGACTTATTATCAAAGATAAAGCAGCATTGATTGGTCAGTATTAACAATTTTAATTAAACATAAGTTTGGAATAATTCAATTTTAATTAAATCTCATTTAAATCTTTTGTTCAAAGTGTACCCGTCGTTGACAGTGGAGATTTGCATTAGAATTTCTCGTTATGGATAAATCCCTTTCATTTTGTATCAAATACTAAATATCGTTTTGTTTGCCGCCGCTGGGCTTTACAGTTGTTTATGATGGTTACCTAGTTTCAATCACGTCCCTTTTCAAACAATATTATCGTGTTTTATCAATTTGTCTATCAGGTTACTGATGTTAAAAATGTCTCTATTTGATTTCATTTCTTGCGTCTAGTTTTAGTCGATGTACATGTTTATGAAGTTTGATTTTTTAAATTAACACGTCAATTCAAAAGTCCCCGAACTGACACATAGGTGGCGCTACTAGAATTAAATCCATATGTTTTTAGTTAGCCCTAACCCTCAAAAGATGCGTGTATAAATTTGACAGCTGTCGAATCATTAGTTTGTGAATTATAGCATTATAAAGCAACTTTCGTTATTGTGAAAAAAATGGAAAAAAAAGAATTTCGCGTGTTAATAAAATATTGTTTTTTGATGGGAAAAAATACAATTGAAGCAAAAACTTGGCTTGATGCCGAGTTTCCGGACACTGCCCCAGGAAAATCAACCATCAAGGATTGATATGCTAAGTTTAGTGGTGAAATTAGCACTGAAAACGGTGAACGCAGTGGACACCCAAAAGAGGATGCTAACGACGAAAACATTAAAAAAATCCACAAAATGATTTTTAATAACCGTAAATTGAAATTAAGTGAAATAGCAGACACTCTAAAGATATCAAATGAACGTGTACATCATATAATTCACGAAGATAATTGAAGATTATCAAGCGTAATAAACCCGAGTTTTTGCATCTATATGTGACAATGGATGAAACATGGCTCCATCATTTCACTCCGAAGTCCAATTGACAGTCATCCGAGTGGACTGCACACGATGAACCCGCTCCAAAGCTTGGGAAAACGCACCAGTCGGCTGCAAGGGTATGACGTCCGTATTTTGGGATGCGCATGGAATAATTTTCATTAACTACCTTGAAAAATGTTGTTTATTTTTCTAATAAATATTGAAAAATTGCCGATATAAACTATGCCTTTTCATGATGGTATCTTCTTAATCTCGTTAATTTAATATGGACGTTCATACTCAAAATTGTAAAAATTTTTGCTTGCCTAACTATCTTAGTTTGTATTTTCGCTATTGTATGTGTTCTTCTATTTTCAAGTATCACTCATACATAATTTTACTAATAATCCTATACTACTAATTGCCTCCCCTTGACTATCCTCTTAATTGTAGCATTATTTTCAAGTTTAACAGTGGCTAAAAAACGGCCCGCATATTTTTTATCTATAGACGGGTTCCAGCGCCATTTAAATTTATTGTACCAGCTATAAACCGAAAATAATGATGGTCTGAGATCCCTGAACGCTTATAAACTTCCTTTAGACCCATATGCGCCGATAATTTACATGAAATTATAGTACATAATTATCGGAATGTTCTGAAATTCAATTAACAAATGCTTATTCAACTCAAGAATTCGCTAATTGATAAATAATCATTTGTTTTACGTTAGTAACTAGACTTTCCACTTCATTTGACACAAGATTATATTTTCCATCATTACAATGTTTACTCAAATGATTTTTCGATTAAAAGAAACAGTTTTCAATTAGTTTTATTATTTTCAGAGTACTAGTGTGATTTTAAAGCAATAAAGTGGCAATCGGCAAGTGGCATTAATTGCAAAGCATTTGTGTTTAAAAATTGAGTTCCTGAATTGTGTTGCGCCAGGGGCCAAGTTAAATTGGAGCCATTGTACAATCAGCGTCACTACATTCATTGGTTTATGGAAATGAGAAACTATATACTTTTTTAAAATCGTATCCACCAATATAGTAATTGTTTTCAAATGGTGTCATTTACCACATCAAAAGTTATTGGAGATAATTTTATGCCTACTTTCGAGGCACGTATGATGAGAAATAATACACTTTTACTATCATATAGCTGATATAAAATATGTTGGCTAATACATACGTATTTATTGATTTATTTTTTTTTATGGAAGAAAACCAACGAGAGTCAAAAGAGCCAAGAGCCAACGCATAGTCTATCCAAAGAAGTTTTGTACGGTTGTCAAACGTATGCAAAATTCTTCAAACAATAGTAATAAGAGGTTATAAACCGGCAAACGTTACTTTAATGCTTTGCTTGTTTTGATAAATTTCAAATTGCTGCTTATTATTACTCTGATTGAAAATTCCGAAGCCCGACAGAACATATAATCTTGAGTTTACCGAAAAAAGAACCGTCGAAAAATTCTGTTTGGATATACTCAATCGGACACATTGAAAAAGACATTGACAAATAATGGAATTGTGAAAAAATGTTAGATAGATTGATTGAATATGATATGATTCATTGCTGACAATTCTAACATAGGGTGATGAGAGTGGAAACAAGTAGAGGTGATTATATAATAACTGTAGGAAATGTTATTGTGGAATATAAAAGATGTATGTGTGCAGATATGTGTGTAATTGTTCAGAATATAATTGAGCATTTGGTTAAAATGTATCAGGAGAGAAAGAGCTAACTGTTTTGTAAATATGGTAAATGCAATAAGGAGAATGCAGTGATTACATTGAGTTTTACCAAGAAAAATGTATACAGATATTGACAGATATTGACACAACAAAAAGGAGAAATACAGTGATGTAATACGGTGATCAAAATGTCTTTATTTGGAAACACTCTACCGAAGTGCACAAGAACTAAGCGTAAAAGGTAAATATGATCTCCAATGAAAGTAAAATATATTACTTCGATGAACAATTACTAATTAGGCGGCTTAGGCCTCCAGGGGATACGATACATAAAAATACGCCTAGAACCCTAACTCATAGGTGGTATTGAAGAGAGTTCAATGCAAATATAATCAAACACAACCCTAACCTATGAACTATTATAACTATGTACTTAATTGTAGTTTTAAGACCTTTGATAATATAAGCATTAGATTTACTATAATGTTAATAAATTACAGTATATTTGTTTAATTATTTTATTTAGATTAGAATATTACGGCATGTCAAAGCCAAACTAAACTAAAATTCAGAGTTGACACGGCAACATTACGACGTTTTGACGTCACAAATTTAGATGAGGTACAAAAGTTCTTTGGATAGACTATAATTGCATTTAAAAATCAGATCGGTTATCGTTACATTGGGAAATACCCACGTTTTTGTAATGTGCCCGGCTGGCGGTGAAAAGATTAATGAACGTCATGGAAGCTACACTTTTGAAAGGAAAGTACGAAGGCGAAGACATTCCATGCGTCCATGTGATCCCAACATGCCATTCGACTTTAAACAGTTACAATTTCCAGTGCAACTTGTATTTGCACTGTTGATAAATGAATCTCAATGGCAGTCGTTAAGTGTTTATGGCATCAATCTTAAAAATCCATGTTTTTCACATGGCCAATTGTAAGTAGCCTCTTCACGTGTCAAAGAACCATCACTATTATTTATTGATGCACCAGAAAATAAAACTAATGACATTGTGTATGAAAAACATGAATCATAAACATTATGTTTTGAAATATCTTTTCTATTATTTGGCTCATTTCGAATGCATATTCATAGCTCAGACAGGACGCCGTCTAGCAGATCAGCTACTAGAAAGCGGCTACATTTCTTTTGTTATTTTATAGTTTATTTCTGGCAAGTCTTTTGCCCTTTTCAATCCAAAATAAAATTATTGTAAAATAATTAATAATAGACACGGTCAACCTAAAGTGATATTCGGTTCGTGGCGCGAAACAAAGAACGTTCCAAGTTTCACCCTTATAATACTTGGACAGTAAAATCAAGAACTCGTAACTTACAAACGAAAACAATATGTTAAATGCAACTAATCAGCAATTAAACCAAAAAACTGCTAGAATTTAGTAATGAGCTATACGATTACTTATACAAGGTCCGTCACAAAATATCGATGAGATATCGATGGATATCGAATATCCAAGAAAATTAAGAGTAGAGTATTTTACCGACGAGGACGAACTAGAACAAGAGGTAGGCGAACAACCCGTATAGACAAAAGTGAAGAATAAAAAGAGGAAGAAGTACTGGATGACACATTTAGTAACTACTAGTAAACCACTAGTAAGAAGACATCAAGAAAATATCACACAGAACATCAAAAGAAAAGAAGCAAGAATAAAATATAAAATTCCTCGGCCTCCCCCGATTAAGGTAAGTAATACTGGTAATTTTAATCTTTTCAGAACACAAGTAAAAGAATAGCCACTAACTGAGTACAGTACAAAGTTCTGTCAAATAACGACATTTACGGTACTTGTATAAACAAAATCGATTATAGAGCTATAAAGAAACATCTGATTCAAATGAAACAAAATAAAAAGCCGATGGATAATCCATTCAGTAACCTAGAGTACCACACATATCAATTAAAAAGTAAGAAGTGGTACAAAGTAGTTATTAGGGGACTACCGTCAACAACAAGTCAGGATGATATTAATCGCGACCGTCATACCTATAGTGAAACAAACTCAAATGGCGAAAAACTTATTCAGGCCTTTCCGCTATTTCCGCTCTAAACAAAACATTACAGCTGTACAACAATTAAAACAACTTGAGAAAGCTCAAAACTCCGCGAAGCCATCTGCATTATGTAGTTTTTTTCCGAAAGAAAAAACGGTAATGACTTTCCGGTAAATGTATTATATATATATATATATATATATATATATATATATTAATGATGAGAGAGATATGTAATTTAAGTCCATAAGAAATATTACAACAATCTATAAATCAATCTAATATTTTTGACAATAAAATAATGCTGTAATCATGTCTCAGCATCCGTAGTAACCATGCTGAGTAAGACTGAATCTTCTAGGATGTTCTCTAAGTTGCTCATTGGCCAGGCTTAATGCCGACAACCGTAGTTTGGAGCCCACGTTAAGCTGTAGATTCGCTTAAATCCATGTATATGCATGTTAACGTAGATAAAATTACAAATGGATCGATGAAGGCATTCAAGACCATCTTAAAAATCGAGTTTCAAGTGGATAACATATAATTAATATTTTTTTAATTTCTATTCTGCGCCTTGACAATCGGTCTCAAAACAATAAATTACTGTGTTGTCCAACTTTTAAAAGTATTTTTTATGAGAGATCTTCCATCTGTGGACTTAGCTCCCATCATCCCTCTACGTGACTCTATTGCTGGAATATCACATATTTTCAGCATCGCGTGCTCACACTTCAGCGCTATTGTGATCTCATCTTGCTAGTGCGTATGTTGTGCTGCGTAAGTCTCATGATAGTTTATGCTATTGTGACTTGTTCTGGCATCACTGTTCTCATATTGTACAAATACCTGCTGTTCATTCTTTAAGGAATATGCCTAAAAAAGGATCTAACGCTAATGTGGATGAATAGATAAAAGCCTTTGTAAAAAGTAGAATATCCAACTATTTGTTGTACACAACATACCTCGAATATGAAGCCTTTGTATTTTTGCTAAAAAATTTGTGCGACGTCTAAGAAATACACCTAATTATTTTGTTTCCTTTCAGGGGCATTAACCAAGCAATAATGTCTATTATTTTATGTACCTGGTCGATAATGGCTCTACCTATTTTACCGAAACTGTTTTCCATAAATAATCGGAAACTATACTCGTTTGCATAAAGCTACTATCATATAATATTTACAAGGCTGTTCAATAAGTTATTTCAACTTTACATATTTTGCAGAGAAATATTTCACTAAAATATATCCTATTATAAAGTTACTGAAATAAATCTCAATTTAAAATGCCCTTTTTATACACATTGTATATGTTTTATACTAAATGTTAAAATTTTAATCAGATTAATATTCATAAAGAATTAAAAAATAATTGGACATAAAAGAACGAAATCCAGTATAAATACGTTATATAAAGCAAAATTAAAAACAGTTTTTATAATCCTTTACTTTTTATCTCGTTACATAAACTTATATATTTGAATGTAGGTAATGGGATTAAAGCCCAATCTGTCGCGTAAAACTTATTGATTTATAAAGCAATATTTAAAACAGTTTTTTTTCTATCTATATACTAAGCTATGCCATTTCATTTTTATGGTTATATGATTTGTTCCATTTTAGTAATTTTAATAACAGACACACTAATTCCTACTGCTATAAAAACGCTACAAATACTATAATGTTTTCCTGCCTCTTTCAGTGATGAAACGTCACCAATCCATCAAGGACTAGCGTCTTGTACCCAAGATATCATTCCAAGTACATGTATGGGCATTTCATAGCGAATGGAACAAAATTGTGTTTTGAAACTATACCTGCTATGGTACTTACATAACAAACACAATGACAGTTATACAGCCAGTTTAGCAGTAAATTTGGTTACGACACGAATACTAAATAGAACAGAGATTTGGAGTTTCTCTATAGAAATTGAAAATATTTTAATATCTTAGAAATATTAGAGGCGCACATTAAAATGGTTTAGACTAATTTTGTCAAAATACAATTTCTTTATAGCAAGTTTCTCCCTATTCATTTTGCTACTTCAATTGCTTGTTAGTCTTATATAATATATAACATAATACATGATATAACACAATTTGTCTTATGATACATGATGCATGTGCAGTTCACCTATAAACAGACCGTACAAGCACCAATAACATTAAATAATACTATCATTCCATATAGCAACAACGCTAAATATCTCGGAATGAATCTCGATGCAAAACTTCGCTGGAAGGAACATATAAAGAAGAAAAGAAAAGAACTGGAATTGAAATATAGGATAATGTACTGGCTAATTGGAAGAAAATCACAATTATCAGTACATAATAAATTGCTATTATATAAGCAAATACTGAAACCTATATGGACATACGGAGTTCAATTATGGGGATGTTGCAAAGAGTAGCATAAATAAAATACACATTCTTCAGAACAAAGTCCTGAGAGGTATTGTGGGTGCACCCAAATACTATAGGACTGATTACCTACATCGAGACCTTCAGATACCCACAATCAGTCAAGAAATCAAGAGAATTTCAAAGGGGCATGAGGAAAGAATCCATTCTCATACGAATATTGAAATATTGCAACTTTTGAATACCACCAGAACAGGACACATACTCAAAAGAATCAAACCATCTGATCTTGTGTAATGTTGTGTAGTGAGGTGCATATATTAAAAAATTTAGCAGTGACATGTATAAACATTATTTCACCAGAGACTGAGATAGGGCCGATGGGTCCTCCTAGTTATATACCTAGATTTAAGTTATCATAAAGACAAATTGTAGGTTAGACGGACACGACTAATAACAATATATTAATTAAATAATAATAATAATAAATAATAATATATTTTGTCGTGAAATAAAGTTTGGTGACTGAATGCTCAGGTGACTGACCACGATACGCTACTGTCTTAATCATTATTTTCTATAAAGCAATAGCATTTAATTTGTCATTGTTTTAAAAATGACAAAAGTCCTTTCACTAAAATGCCACATATATAATGTTATAACTTTTCAACTATACACCAATTTTTTCAGAACATTCAGACACATATTGTTATTTTTTTAAATATTTTAAAGTCTTCTTTTTACCAATGAGGGTTTATCTGGACCAACTGATAAAAGTGGCCGCGGAACCATGGTCCACGCCATTGAGCCTACCGACAGGCGAGTGACCGACTTAGAAATCATCCCAGAACACATCCGATCTTACCCATCCTTGTCGGATTTTGTCTAGGGCAATCACAAATAGTAAACAATTACAAACATAAATTTATCGCCATACCCCAACAGGATACGAACACGCAACTATCGCAACAGTAGGTGGACCGTCCTGACCCATATTGTTTGCAGGACGTGTTATTAACAGCAATTTAAAGTATTTGGAATTTAAAGAATATCTGAATAAGTTTATTGCAAACAAATTAAGCGATTAGTCATATATAGAAAACAAATTAACAATCAAAAAAGTCCACCCCAAATAAAAGAAAATCAAATTTTCAACAAAAAGTATTATCGACTGAAGTTTTCCCCTAACAATTCGATTTTGACATATTCAAAAAAAAAATGCTGACTAATATCACGCTTTCCCAGTTTCCATATCGAACGGTAATGCTGATCCAATTTGGTTAAAACTAAAGTCGGATTTATCGGCGAGGAAACGGCGGTACGATTTCACTTTAGGAAATTTACTGATTCGAAATGCAAAATGTATTCATACCTTTTTTAAGCCCTTATATTTTATTCACTGTGCATTCTTTGCGCCAATATATTTCTATGTAAGCGTTGAAATATTCAAGAAGCCGACGAGGGTCCGTCCAATGTTTATTTGTAATTTTAAGAGACAGTAAACGCGGGATTTTAAAAAACTTTTTTTCTTTGATTTTATAGTTTAATATCAAATCTTGCTATTTTGTCGATTTTGACATCAATTGACACACTGCGTAAGTTGACACGACTGCATAAGTTGAAAATATTTTATCAAAATCTGAAATGCTCTGAAATAGTTCGCTTACATTCGTTTCGGTAATTTTAATGTGAAACGTGAATCAAGCTGTGATGGTCTATTCAGTGAAAAACCTTTAAGAAAACATTTTTGAAAAAATCTAGCAATATAAGCATATCAGATATTGGCCATAAAGTTGTTTTGAATAATTTACACACAAAATATTATAGGTCGTATTAACATCTGCATTTCACTATTAAAACGCAACAAAAACGTGACATTAATACAGTGGCGAAAAATGTATTGGGCATCAAATTATGTCGATATTTTATTTTTACTGATATATATGTTATGTCAATTAACAATATTTAAATAACAGTTAATATTTTTCTCAGTAATTATTTTTCAATAATCATATTATGATACTGGTACTACATAAGCACGTGTCGAATTATTCAATAAAAAATTAGAAATCATACTATCAGACCCGACCGACATTGTCCTGAACAAACGTGTTTTCTCATACCGAGTGATTCATACCGACCTGATTACACATCAAGTTTATCACAAATTTTTATTTTTCTTACTCACACATGCAGTGATATCATGACGATGCACAGTTTTATGTACCATTGCCAAAATTGACTTAAATTGAATTTCTAACCTTTAAATTTCTGTATTTTTATTGAATTATTGGGCGGAGTAGTCGTCACTAAATAACATAAAAATATCACTTTAACTTAGTTGGGCGCGCTTTTGTTTAGCAACGCTTCTAAACTTTGACATGTCAACATCAGCCAAGAATCAGGATTAAATGAATTAATTTCAAGTTGCTAAGTACTTCATAACAAGTTAATTGGAAAGCCCCCGACCTACCATAGTAAAACACATTTTTTTGGCAAAATTAGTTTGTTATTCAACATAGTTCCCTTCAAAGGTGATACACCGATTACAGCGACCCACCAACTTTTGGATACCATTTTTGTAGTACGATTTGTCCTTTGCTTCAAAATAGGCCTCAGTTTCGGCGATCACCTCTTCATTCGACGAAAATTTCTTCCCTGCAAGCATTCTTTTGAAATGAGAACAGGAAATAGTCGCTGGGGGCCATATCTGGAGAATACGTTGGATGAGGAAGCTATTCGAAGCCCAATTCATGGATTTTTGCCATCGCTTTCACTGACTTGTGACACGGTGCATTGTCTTGGTGAAGCAGCACTTTTTTTCTTCAAATGCGGCCGTTTTCGGCGATTTCGTCCTTCAAGCGGTCCAATAACGCTATGTAATAGTCGCTGTTAATAGTTCTTCCTTTTTCAAGGTAGCCAATGAAAACTATTCCATGGGCATTCCAAAATACAGACGCCATAACGTTGCCAGGCGACTGTTGCGTTTTTCCACGCTTTGGAGCGGGTTTAACTTGGGCAATCCACTCTGATAACTGTCGATTGTACTTCGGAGTGAAATTATGGAGCCATGTTTCATCCATTGTCATATATCGACGCAAAAACTCGGGATTATTACGCTTGATCATCTTCAAACACTGCTCCGAATCATCAACTCGTCGTTGCTTTTGGTCAAAAGTGAGCTTCGCGGCACCCTATACTTTGCACAGAGCTTTCTCACACCCAAATATTCATGAATGACATGATGTACACGTTCAGTTGATATCTTTAAAGTGTCTGCTATTTCATTCAATTTCAATTTACGGTCATTCAAAATCATTTTGTGGATTTTTTTAATCTCTTTTGGGCGTCTACTGCGTTCACCGTCTTCGATGCTCATTTCACCACGTCTAAACTTAGAATACTAATCCTTGATGATTGATTTTTCTGGGGCATTTTTCCGGAAACTTGGCATCAAGCCAAGTTCCTGCTACAACTTTATTTTTTCCCTTCAGAAAGCAATATTTTTATAATATATGAAATATGAAAATGCTATAATTCACAAACTAATGATCAGGCAGCTGTTAAATTTATACACTCATCTTTTCAGAGTTAGGTCTAACTACAAAACATATGGATTTAATTCTAGTAGTGCCATCTATGTGTTAGGCCGGGGACTTTTCAGTTGACCTGTTAGTTGTTATATCATTTATTTTGATCTCTGTTTTTATTTATTTAAGACGTTATATTATTTCATATCGTTTTATTAAATATCATCTTTATTTTACGCCCTATTTCTAAAAATAACCCTATAATTATAACGTAGATCATCAGCTGCTGGTGAATGTTTTCGATAGTGTCGATCATTGAGATTGAACACTAATAAACCAGACCGGAGTTTCATCCGACGGCCAAACATCACGAACGCGCAGAAATCGTCGAATAGAAATGATATTTGCGTCCACCCATATGAAAGGCCTCAAATATATGTTCGATTTCGTCAACAATTTTCTGCTGAAATGGCTGTTCGCAAACAAATTCGGTTTCCCACTCTATCATAAACGTCATAAAGGAGAACGGGAGATGGCAAAAAAGTGGATAATAAAACGGCGAAATCTCTCTAACTGACAGATTATTTGTTTTTAATGGGGGTCGATGGAAAATCCCTCGAGCTGACCGCATAAGTAACGTTTTCACTTTATTTCGCCCGCACGAAAATGGAAATTTATTTCCCTTCGAACAATTCCGAATATAAAAAATCAGTTGAATTTCAATGCATTTTCATATATCGGTGAATATTATGGCTGAAAATTCGCCGATTTTTTTCATTTTTTCTTTCAGATCTTCATCTGTATAAGTTAAAATGTAAATGTTTGTTTGCACAATATCGCAATACTATAAAAGGTCTTCACTTTCTCATTAGCGACTATTTTTGTAGACTTATGGAAAATCGTCCATAATATTTTCGAACATAACACGAAAAATCCACAATTTCCTGTATTATGGTTTTGGAAAGAGCTGAAGAATTCTTTTTAGTGACTTCTAGTTCTTATAAAACTGCATTATTTTTCAATATTAGAGTCCAAGATAAAGTCTATTTGTCTAAAGTCTGTGAAGAATACCTTTATGTTTCATTTGATGGATATGTATTTTCATAACTCAAATCAGTGACTTACATGTGGAATGTACATTAAGTGTATTATATTTTATTATTATTATATTAAGTCTGTCTATTTTAGAACATTCGATTGTAATATTTGCTCCCTTTAACATGCACCATCTTGGAAAAGCTTCCTTCAGCCTGGACATGTATGCTTAATACTTGTATTCCGTTAAAATTTACAATAGCGGACGATCCAAAGGCCATATGGCCATAAATCATATGGTTCTACAATGCGAGTTATATCATGCTAAAAGATTCAGCAATAAATAAAATTTGGCAGTTAAGAATTTTCTTCCACAATTTTCCTATATATACATTTATCAGTAGGTAGTGTTTGAAAACAATAGATCATGCCTATGATAAGTAATAATCATAAAAAGATAAAAATGTATGTCTCGAGAGATAAAGAAAAAGAAAAAAACGAACAGTCAAAATGAGTCCTGACAAACATGCACATGGCCTGAAACACTAAAAGTTTGATTAACAAGTGTTTGATCAAATATTGTTCCCTGCCATACTTATAATCATAAATTAATTTTGGAATATATCTTTGAAATTAATAACTTTTTGTCCTTAGAATGATATTAAATTCAATAGATAAATGCCACATAAATTAATAGTAGCACTCACGGTCTTGCTACCAACAAATCATTATTGTTTTTAAACACGTAATCGAAATGTGTTCTTTCATAGTTTTAGTCAACCTTTTAGTAATCTATAAATAATACCGTATTTTTTATATCCAAACTAATTCATAATTTACTAATTCTTGTCCCTTAGATTCAAAATATTCTATAACAATATATTTAAAATAGAAATATGTTTTCGTTATTCACAAATAAAACAATCTAACGGTAGAGATGGGTGATTAACATATAACATAATGCACATTAAATTGAAAACTACACAAGTTTACAAATTCAGGCCAACTATTGGAACCGACTTTAGTACTCTGAACTCATATATTCCGTGTCTCAAGATTGGTTCTAGTTTTTGAGTTCCCATACTCGAACTGACAGAACTGTGCTCTTAAAACGACTGTCAGCTGGCGTCGTTGGATTAAACACCAACTGGAACTTATTTTTGAGCTTCAGAACGTGTAAAAATGCAAAGACAATGTTGAAAAGCCGATTCAAAGTATTTTTGTTACGCTTATGTGTACCGAAATCCTTTTTTAACGCATGAAACAAAGCTGTACAAGTGATCACTTGGTGAAAATATATTCCTTTCATATTCTATGTAAACATTATATAACGAGCATGTAGTGAATAATATAGATGAGTGCTACTTTTTCTCGATAAATGTCGCGGGCATAAAGGCAAAAAACTGGCACCGTATAAATATCCTGACATAACATCAAAATATATCGTAGCCAGTTCCACGTCCGGACAGTGATCCATTGTCAATTTGTCCAGGTACAAGCGTAAAAAATGCATTAAGGACATCGTCTTCATCACCAACGAGCAATGAAAGCGATTTCGTTATCAAGGAAAAGCTTCATCATTTAATTTCACAAAGTGAATTTGATTATTCGATATGAATTTACGGAAACAAAAACTCTGCTTTTTCTAGTCATTATTTTCAAATCATTATACATAGTTTGAAGGCAGCTCTGCTTTACACGAGGTATAAAAAACGATCGATTCCGATTGCTATCATTGTACAAAGTAAGGAATGCTACAACACAATGCGTAGAATTCTGCCCAAAATAAAAAACAATGAGCATCAATGGAAAATGTTTGGCCATCTAAAGGTTTAGAAATAAATTAATTGCAAATAATTTTGATATATTAATTCATTTAGGTATTCATTACAGGTTATTGGTCTATTAATTAGGAAGCAATCTGGATTTACGAAATTTTGGTGTTGCCGAATCGTACCCATTATGAGCTATAATAACAAAATGTGTCTTCTATACCACAAGACATGTTACTGCTACAACTTCACGTTAAACTTTGCCTTATTGAGGACTTTATCAAGGCGCTCAATCGCAAAGAACCGACTTTCAAATCAAAGAAGGAATATTGGTCGGACCTGATATTTGAAAACTAATAGCTCGCGCAAAATTTACAAAATGTTTAACGCCTGTTGAACCAATTTTAAAAAAATCAGCTGCTGATTAAGGTCTAACCCCTCAATTTAGCTTATAAACAGTTTTTGGTCACTGAGGTCCAAAACCGTGTATACTTGTGTAATAATTATTGAATGATGAAATTGATACAATTTTTGATATTTCAGCATGGTTTAGGATACTACTTTACGATATACTCAGAGGTCGATTAGCCATCGATTTACAATAGGCTTTTCAATAACATCGTCACCATAAACGGTCTTTAATATTTAGTAGTGTTGGGAACTATCGACTAAAATTGACTATCGACTGTTTAGTAATTGACTACTTTTTACTATCGACTAATTCAGTCACTATTTTCCGACCAGACTGATTTTGTTACTGTTTACTATCGACTGTTTCAGTCGTACCTTTAGTTTCTATTTTTGGTTTTACTTGTTTCATTCGACGATTTTTAATATTCTGGCTCTGTCGTCCTAGCCGCGATCTTAACAAAAATGTACTCAATTTATGCTTATATAGATTTACATGTAATATATGTAATTTTATGATTTTTTTGGCAGTTTGCTTGTAAATAACAATATATTGTATATTAATATTATAGCATTTTGATATTATATTTTTCAAAATTGTTAATGTAATAGGGTAAAAAGATTAAAATTGGAATGATAAATAATAAAATATTTTGACTGTTTTTATAGCAATAATAGGTAATATTTCGATTACTCTCTCGATTTTTGTTAAAAAATATTTCCGTTCAATTATAAATAAAACATTTATGTCATTTCATTCAGATCATTTTTCATTATGTCACGGATTAGTTTTTTTTTTCTATGATTAGGTACATGTTTAATTTTTATATAGTATTTATGGTTATTGTACCTTTTTAGTTTTTAGGTTTTGTTTAAGTTCTATTGTATTGTCTATATTTATTATAGTATATTATCTAAAATCAGCAATTAACACATTAAAATACAATAAAACATTTGTGGGGTACTATTCCATTCCATAGAAAAATTCCATTCCTTTTTACAGATCCACAGAACATTGAAATATAAAAGTAATTCTACTTCGTTAAGATTAAATTATGAATTGCATGTTATGTATTATTATAATAGTATTCAGTATTTATTATTTTCCCTTTCTTTTCTAAAGTTACTTCGTGAACGAATTTATACATCTCCATCTCGCTTACACTAACGTTAGAAAATATAACCACATATAAAATTAAGTGCTTCAAGCAGTTATCTTCGTCCTTTCCTCTCTCACAATTTATACAGAAAGGAATTCGTACATATTCGTCTGACATCACGAATTGCAAAGAGCAGTCGAACCGTGTATTTGACTGAAAATAGTAATTACTATTATATGGACTGTTTCGACTGTTTCGACTGTTTTCAGTCGATAGTTCCCAACGCTAATATTTAGTAAGCTCAGTAGAAAAGACCGCCAGTTCAAAATCTGATTATATAATTATATTTAAATTACTTTACAGCCTACCCTCGTATCTATTATATATTATTTAAAAAATAAACTAGCAGATTACCTGTGCTATACCGTAGTATTTATACTGATATTACTTTGGTTAGCGACTAATTTGTAATGATATAGGACATTCACGAAACAATATACGTTAGATTTTGTTGACGATTGAAATTAATTATAAATTAAACATATTGACCTAATAAATTATAAAACAAAATAAATGAGCTCGTGGACAGAGAAACAACTGGTAATTTAACAAGGCACTCGGTAAAATAAATTAAATTTCATAATAAATTTTCCGCCTCGATATTGGGACCTTTTCCCCGGATGTGCTTAGATTTTAATAAATTTTTGTGATTGAAAATGTTTAGAATATTTCGGGAAAATCGATATCTGTATATTTTATGAGATGGTACAGTGATTCATATAAATATTTTATATAAACAACTTTTTTAATAATTTACTAGATTTAGTAAATTATTTGTCCAATAGATGACTTTAATAAGTTGTATCTCGACCTGTGAAACTCTGATCGGTCTATAGCAGATGTTATTAGTGAAATAATATTTCGTACTGACAAACGCATTTAACAGTTTTGTGAATGGAAACTCAGTTCGTAAATTGGCATGAAATATGGACACCAGCAAAGGTAAAATACGAAATAATAAAATGAAATACGGTATAATTTACAGATTTTCTTTGAAGATGTAGAAAAAGCCAGCCAGGAGACTGAAAATGTGATTGATTTTTATGGTTCTGAGACTGTGGCAGCCAATCAAATTTTGGATTCGATTCCATATCAGTCGATGTTAAAAATGCACCACGCTCTAGAAGGCTAGTTGTCGGAAATATTGATAAAATCATAGAAATAGCCGAATCTAACAATCATATAGGCACTAATTTTATTGCCCAGAAGCTAATGTAAAAAGCACCATATAGTATCATTGGGGAAACGGTAAAATACAAAAAAAAAGTCAAAAGCCGTCAATTTTGGCCCCTAAGACAAGAAATATTTCTGGACTGACCCAGTATTTAAGTAATAGAGACAGTGACTTCTCTGAGGGAAGCGTAATAACCTTCAAAATGGCAACAATTTATGTGGTAGCTGTGCTTATAATGGACTCATTATGTTTAATTGTTTTATCATTAAATTTAAATCAGTATATTAGTTTTAGTTTCAACGATGATGAACTTGTTTAGGTCATACTTTAGTAAACCAAAAACGTACTTACGTTACTCTTTGTAATGCATTTTAACTAACATTTTAACCACTTTGTAATGCATGAGTACAAATGAAAATGATGCATTAAATCATTCTCTACCTAATATCATTCAAAACTGATTATTTGATCACTCATCCCACCACACCTTCTTTAAACATCTAGATTTCTTCCAACATCCATTTTAGACAAATATTAACAAATACACGTTAAACTGCTCAATAAGTAAAAAAATTACGTTATAGAAATCTTATTTCGACTAAATTATTTCTCTCTCAACAGTGGTTCAGTAACATTCTTTTAGATTTCTATTAAAATAAAATTTGTACTGTTATAAAAATATATAAATTACCATAAAAAAATTAATTCCCCAATGTAGGTTCCCTCTATTGTACTTTTATCTCTCTATTGTGTGAATCTAAAATTTCTTTATAGTATCTCAATACATCTGTGATTCTATAGTGTCTACAGATATACTTACAATCAAATAGTGCCTAGTAAATATTAAATTTAAAATTTTATTTTACTAACTTTGAACGCACATGTTATATATAGCTGCAAAAAATCTAGATAAAAGGATATTGACAATCATAGCTTAATCAGTACCTGTCACTGGTAAAGTAGAAGTTCACAAGTCACTGGGATACTATTAACTTAATATGCTTCAAATGACATTCTACGATTTTTAAAACATCATTGCTAAGACATAGATAATTCCTTAATGGGTTTAATTATGGTATTTTTCAAAAAGCCGACTCGTCCACAAGCATTTATGAAGACGGTGCTACTACTCTATAATTGTAATATACGACTTGAAATTAAAATATTGCAAAATTAAAAATAAAAGTTCTCACCTTAGCAAGTTAAAAATAGTTAATAAGCTTATATTTATAAGCAATAAATATTTGCATAATAAATTGGAGCGATTCAAAATTTAAAAAGTTGAAAAAAATATTTATTATCATTCCGAAAAAAAATTAAAGTGAATTATGAAGTAGAAGTCATATTATATAAATATTCAAGAAATCACCTGTTGATGAACACAAGAAATATATTGGCATCCATTTAGATGGTATGTAAAATTGGAAACATCACGGAAGACAAAAAGAAGAGTACATCAGACTGAAAATCAAAGAATTATACTAATTAATCGGTAAATAGTCCAATTTGATCTAAAATCAAAGGGAATGATTTATCTCTCTCTTAAGAGACTCTAAAGATATCAACTGAACGTGTACATCATATCATTCACGAATATTTGGGTATGAGAAAGCTCTGTGCAAAGTGAGTGCCTCGCGAGCTCACTTTTGACCAAAAACAACAACGAGTTGATGATTCGGAGCAGTGTTTGAAGATGATCAAGCGTAATAAACCCGAGTTTTTGCATCGATATGTGACAATGGATGAAACATGTCTCAATAATTTCACTCCGAAGTCCAATCGATAGTCATCCGAGTGAACTCCACACGACGAACTGGCTCCAAAGTGTGGGAAAACGCAATAGTCGGCTGGCAAGGTTATGGCGTCTGTATTTTGGAATGCGCATGTAATAATTCTCCTTGACGACCTTGAAAAGGAAAGACCGTCAACAGCGACTATTACATAGCGTTATTGGGCCGTTTGAAGAACAATATCACCGAAAAATGGCCGCATTTGAAGGAAAAGGATGGGCTGCTTCACCAAGGCAATGCACCGTGTCACAATTCAGTGAAAACAATAGCAAAAATCCATGAATTGGGCTTCGAATTACTTACTTATTCACCGTATTCTCCAGATCTGGCGGCCAGCGACTATTTCCTGTTCTCAGATCCCAAAAAATGCTGGCTGGGAAGAAATTTTCGTCGAATGAAGAGGTGATCGCCGAAACTGAGACCTATTTTGAAGCAAAGGTCAAATCCTACTACAAAAATAGTATCGAAAAGTTGGAGGATTGCTATAATCAGTGTATCACCCTCGAAGGGAATTATGTTGAATAAAAAAACCTAATTTTGCTAAAAAAATGAGTTTTACTATGGTAGACCGGAGACTTTTCTATAATATCATATTTCAACTTTTTATAACAATCTGAGTTAAAGTTAAATCCCAATCCCAATTGTCTCGTGTTAATTCTTAAGTGTATCATTTGCGAAACGGTGGATTTTGAAAAATTATATCTTTTCTTTTAACGAAACTATTGCCTATCGAAATATATATCCTGATCTAAATTTCCTTGAAACCCATAGGTTTTTATTGATAAAATGTTTGTAAAAGCGAGTTTTATTTGTTGTGAGTTGTGATACGGGCAATTGTCTTGGTGAAGCAGCACTTTCTTTTTCTTCAAATGCGGTCATTTTTCGGCGATTTCCGTCCAATAATGCTATGTAATAGTCGCCTGTTGATGGTGCTTTCTATTTCAAGGTAGTCAATGAAAATTATTCTATGCGCATCCCAAAATATTGCCATAACCTTGACAGCCGACTGTTGCGTTTTCCCATGCTTTGGAGCGGGTTCATCGTGTGAAGTCCACTCGGATAACTGTCGATTGGACTTCGGAGTGAAATGATGGAGCCATGTTTCATCCATTGTCACATATCGACGCAAAAACTTGGGTTTATTACTCTTGATCATCTTCAAACTGCTCCGAATCATCAGCTCGTCGTTGTTTTTGGTCAAAAGTGAGTTCGCGCGGCACCCACTTTGCACAGAGCTCTCTCATACCCAAATATTCGTGAATGATATGATGTACTCGTTCAGTTGATATCTTTGGAGTGTCTGTTATTTCAATCAATTTCAATTTACAGTCATTCAAAATCATTTTGTGGATTTTTTAATGTTCTCGTCGGTAACAACCTCTTTTGGGCGTCCACTATGTTCACCGTCATCGGTGCTCATTTCACCACGTCTAAATTTAGCATACCGATCCTTGATGGTTGATTTTCTTGGGACAGTATCAATGACTCGGCATCAAGCCAAGTTTTTGCTTCAACTGTATTTTTCCCTTCAAAAAGAAATATTTTATCAACACGCGAAATTCCTTTTTATCCATTTATTTCACAATAACAAAAGTATCTTCACTCAAAATGCTATAATTCATAAACTAATGATCCGACAGCTGTTAAATTTATGCACGCATCTTTTGAGGATTAGGGCTAACTAAAAAGCATACGTATTTAATTCTAGTAGCGCCATCTATATGTGAGGCCGGATACTTTTCAATTAACCTGTTATATGCTGGTACGTTGTACGTTACTTTACCTTCGTACCATGTGCACATATCATACTTCATCCTAGCATAGTTTATTATTGTTATCAGCTGGCGTTATTATCTCTTTTATAATAATTGTCCATCAATATTATTGACTACTATGGACTGAGACTATCACTAATCATCCAGCTATTCCATAATTGTTATTGCCTGCCATTGTCATCATCCCTTGTTGGGATTATCAATACCATACATTATATGTATTTCCACTATCAATACCATACATTATATGTATTTCCACTAATCCCTGTTATATTTCAAGTATACTTTAAATGCACCCTTGTCGTTGAAAATGGTTTGCTCGGGTACGTCTTCTGAACTATCACCCGACCTCCTCAACATCAAGATCTGGAACGCTTATTTCCCTTATAAATTTTTCCATTTATTGTGTAAGTAGTTGGATATCATCTATGTTGAACTTTGTTTTTATTTCGATACGTTTTTGACACTTCAAAAGCACCGTCTTTTGTTTAAACAGGAAAATTGACACTCAATATTGTTACAGTTTGGTTAGCTCATAATACAACCTCTTTCTGAAAACTATATATTTAGAATTCAGCACAGTCGAATATAATAAAAACATTTTTATCATGACCAACATCAAAATACTTAGAATAAATGCCAACGATAACTTGTAACTAACTCCAAACACAGCTCTAAATATTTTTAATCTACCTATAAATCCTTGCTTTATATGCCCTAAAAATCGACATAAAAGAATAATAAGAATAAGTGATAGATCGAATTTAACTGTTTCAGCGTTTGTTCAAACAACGTTACCATGAGTGATTCCAATATCGTGGAAAATCCACAGAAAAGGGTCCGAATTTCTGATCCTGTAAAGCGATTTGGCGCCGGCATGTAATAAAGCAGATGGTCCGCATGTCATAAAGCACATAAATTTGATTTCTGCGAATTTCGGGCACTATATGGAAAGCCATAATCCAAGAAGGCGTTGTTTGAATTCATACCCCATACGAGCCGGCATAAAAAACTGACGCATTTTTTATTGCGCGATGTGATGAAAATATGGCCGCGTAAGGGGAACGGCGAAGATCCAGCGAAAGCAGATCAAATAAATAATTCTTCCGTAATGAAACTGTAAGGATAATTGTGCGAAACCTGATAGCGTTGTTTTATGACAAACGTCACGCTTTTAACGAGAGTTATTGATGCAGCTAAATAATATTCTGAGGTTTAAAATAATTCTCGCCAAACGCAAACAAATTGAGATAGAGTTCCCTCAGAGCGATAAAAATATTCACAATAATATTTATTCTCAAAGCGTTATTCTTTTCTTCAAATGTACAATTAGAAAATATTCAAATTGGTTTAGGGCAAAATTTAAACCCGCGCTTAAAATAAAAATTACATTTAAATAAAACAGTGTAACGACCTTGAGGCATGTCGAATTTTACATCGTGGAATAACGGTCTACAAAATACCCAGAAATATAATCCCAGATGTTGAACACGGGCGGGGTGCCAGCAGCGCCAACTAGAACCCGACAACGAATAGCTGGCGGCAACCCCGAGACGTTTATCTGGGGTGTTATTGAAGGGTATTTCGGTCATTCCGTACTCGACTAGCGTTTGGTTTAGTCGTGCAACCATAGACTGCCCAAGCCTCGTCACCAGGTAACACCGCTGATAAATAGCGGTCACATAATGTAAACACCACTGTTTCATTCCGTTTTACTCCATTCACCGAGCCACATCATTTACCCTAAAACAGTATAAAACAATTTAAAATTTGAAATTAAAAAAAAAACAGAAAACAAACTAAATTATCTTATAGCTACTTACACAATAAATAACATTGGTGATCGAAATTCAACCACAATTTATTAAGTTATCATGTTTCTCTCATAATAGAGTAAAGGGAATATTCTTAAAATGATGGCGTTACTAAATCTTAATTTCACAGTATTTTGAATATAAGATCAGAAATTGATATAAAACATGAATTAAAATAATAAATATATGTAACAAATCAATTGAAAAGTACCCGGCCTACCATAATAAAACATATTTTTTTGGCAAAATTAGTTTCTTTTATTCTACATAATTCCCTTCAATGATGATAAACTGATTATAGCGACCACCCAGCATTTCGATGCCATTTTTGTAGTAATTTTTTTTTTTTGGCTTCAAAATAGGCCTCAGTTTCGGCGATCACCTCTTCATTCGACGAAAATGTTTTCCCAGCCCGCAATCTTTTGAGATCTGAGAACAGGAAATAGTCGCTGGGGGCCAGCTCTAGCGAATACGGTGAATAAGGAAACAATTCAAAGCTCAATTTATGGATTTTTGCCATCGTCTTCACTGATTCATCTTCTTGGTAAAAGAGCACTTTCTTTTTCTTCAAATGCCGCCATTTTTCTGCGATTTCGTCCTTCAAACGGTCCAATAACGTATGTAATAGTCGCTGTTGATAGTCCTTCCTTTTTCAAGGTAGTCAATAAAAAATTATTCCATACGCATCCCAAGATACAGATGCCATAACCTTGCCAACCGACTGTTGCGTTTTCCCACGCTTTGGAGCGGGTTCATCGTTTGCAGTCCACTCGAATGACTCGGGTTTATTACGCTTCATCTTCAAACACTGCTCTGAATGATAGTTAATCATTGTCATGATAGTCGTCGTTGTTTTTGGTCAAAAGTGAGCTTGCGCGGCACTGCATACTGCAATACATATTTGTATATTAAAACAGTGAATATGTTATATGAATAAAACAATTTTGAAATTGATATTTTAATTAAATAATTTACATTTTACAATGTATTTACTATAATTAAATTAATTATTGACTTTTCAAAACTTATGTATATAAAATAAATAATTAATACAAAGTTCAAACAATAGAATTTCAAATAGAAACACATAATATTATTCATTAATCACCCTAACATGTACCATTGCTTTAAAATGTTTACAAATTTACCATTAATAATTCATAATTTCTTCTATTTGTCCTATGTTTTCCATCTATGTAAATTATGTAGCTAGTTTCATTTTAACTCCTGCATATTTTCATTACTTCATTTATCTATTCATATAGTCGTTATCTTTTTTCTATATTTCTTACCTAAAATATCAAAAACATTAAATACTCTAGACTGATTAAAACTATGCTTTTGCATTGCATTATTCTTTGCTTATTTAGTCCACTCTTCGATCACCTTTAATTCGCGTTCTATGGCTTTCATTTATCTTGTGCTTTCTATTTTGTCTTACGTCCCACTTGGGAACTAACAACTCACCAAGAAATCAAGCTTTTTTTAATTGGTAATATTCTTCCCAACATTCATTTTAACTCTTGATGCACAAGTAAACGTATTTATGAATTATATACGTTTCGTGCCTTGTTAAGAAATACATTTACCAAAGAAACTTGGACTGAATCAGAAGTAAATACCACTAAAATTTCCATAAAAAAATCTTAACCACCTTTAGAATTACCTCTAGTACAATGATATACTATATCTCCAGAACCATATTACCATACCATTACTATCAGTCCTTATGCAAGGAGAATTTCTCTTAGCTGTTGTTTATCTCCAAACATTAAATTAAATCAAAACCTGATTTCGAAATACTAAATGCCTTGTAAAGAAAGAAAACAGATCGTTAGTATTATCTAATTTTGTTAATCTATATAGACATATTACATAAAAAGGAATTTCGCGTGTTGATAAAATATTGCTTTTTGAAGGGAAAAAATACAGTTGAAGCAAAAACTTGGCTTGATGCCGAGTTTCCGGATACTGCCCCGAGAAAATCAACCATCAAGGATTGGTATGCTAAGTTTAGACGTGGTGAAATGAACACCACGTGAGTGAAGACCAATGAGGGAAGACGGTTATCGCAGTGGACGCCCCAAAGAGGTTGTTACCAACGAAAACAAAAAAATCTACAATATGATTTCGAATGAGATAAATTGAAATTGAATGAAATATCAGACACTGTGAAGATATCAACAGAACGTGTATATCATATCATTCACGAATATTTGGGTATCAGAAAGCTGTGTGCAAAGTGAGTGTCGCGCGAGCTCTCTTGATCAAAAACAACGACGAGTTAATTTTTCGGAGCAGTGCTTGAAAATGATCAAGCGTAATAAACCCGAGTTTTTGCGTCGATATGTGACAATGGATGGAACATGGCTCCATCATTTTACTCCGAAGTGCAATCGACAGTCATCCGAGTGAACTGCACTAGATGAATCTGCTCCAAAGCGTGGGAAAACAGTCGGCTGGCAAGGTTATGGCGTATGTATTTTAGTATGCGCATGGAATAATTTTCATTAGCTACCTTGAAAAAGGAAGGGCTGCCAATAGCGACTATTATATAGCGTTATTGGACCGTTTGAAGGACGAAATCGGCGAAAAACGGTCGCATTTAAAAAAAAGAAAGTACTGCTTCACCAAGATAATGCATCGTGTCACAAGTCAGTGAAGACGATGGCAAAAATTCATGAAATAGGCTTCGAATTGCTTCATCATCTACCATATTCTCCAGATTGGGCCCCCAGCGACTATTTCCTATTCTCAAATTTCAAAATAATGCTCGCTGGGAAGAAATTTTCATCGAATAAAGAGGTGATCGCCGAGACTGAGGCCTATTTTGAAGCAAAGGACAAATCGTACTATAAAAATGGTATCAAAAAGTTGGAGGGTCCCTATAATCAGTGTATCTCCCTTGAAGGGTATTATGTTGAATAAGAAAACTATGCCAAAAAAACATGTTTTACTCTGGTAGACCGGGGACTTTTCAATTGACCTCTTATATTTATCCTTCCGATAAAGCGGACACATTAATTTGCTCTCTCTACAAAAAATTGTAAAATATAACTTTACTAACTTCAAACTGATTAGTTGGTAGTATTTAAAATAATATTGTAAATAGATAAATAGGTTTAGGTAAGTATTAAGCTAAACTTTGTGTACATAGTAGAATATATATTACGTGTATTAGATAGGTTAAATAAGGTTTTGTTTATGTTTATTTAGCTATTACAACGATTTATATATACATATTTTATTTTAAAGCATGTTTTCTTTGTGTTAAAAAAAATTATTTTTACTTTTTAGTGTTAGATATTTACTCAGTAAATTACGCAGTTATTTCATTACATGATAATGGGTAGGTCAAGAAAAGGGTGCGAGTAGATAGAAACAATGATTGAAAACAAGGAACGATTAGAGGAGAATTGAGAAATATTCGAACCAATCTAGAACAACAAAAAAAGTCGATGTCCTCGCCGATAATCGAACCCGCGACTTCCGCATGTGAACTGAACACTCTAACTACCACACCATAGACACTTCCCATATATGGTCAGTGCATAAAAAGCAAACTGAACAGCAGCTTTCGCACTAAACAACTTTGGTAAGCAAACCCTTACTAAAAACTCCTCAAAACCCCTGAAGGGCATAGCGGTCCGGTACCTGCTTTCATTATTAGCTTACTTAAATAAGTTAAAAGTACACAATTAGTATGTACGACCCTATAATTTTTAAATAAATATCTTCTAACTCCTAACCGTTGAGAAGTTGGGTCTTCCTTGATATCAGCTCGGCAATGACATCATGCACAAATAACTGGTTATTTTAGATTAAAAAAATATGTAAAAACATTATACGTGCCTTTAAAATTTGAGAGTTTACCTCGATTTCCCTAGATTCCACCATCAGATCCTGACTTGGTTCCAATGGGACCACCTCGGAAATACACTCTTTCGAATAAAAAAAAATTTTGAAAATCGATCTACAATTGACGGAGAAATCGGTGAACATACATAAAAGAAATATATACAGTTGAACATAGAACCTCCTCCTTTTTTGAGGTCGGTTAAAAATTACTCGTCCGTAGTTGATTTATTTGCATCAAAAACGACGAATAATCCGTATAAGAGTTGAAGCTGGCGGCGCATCGGCCAGAGCCTAAAATACTTATTTATATATTTTGTCATTGATCTGACGGCAATTCCTGGCTGCTTGGTTTAGGCTATTCGTTTTATTGGAATTTATTTCTTTATAGAGCATATTACACAAAAATATTATGCCTAAAAATTATTCTTCGATATAGTTTTAAATTTGCCAAATTTTACGCATCCAGGGGCCACCGTTTTATTTAAAAAGGAAGGCAAAATTTTCGCTGAAATTAAAAATAGATAGGTTCAATGATATTCTAAATATATACAATGTCAAAAAAATTACGATAATTTTTTTGTTCTAATATGCCGTATAATTAAAACATACGAATTATTTTTCAGATATATCGAGCAGATCCCTGCGAATTCTGTCTTTGTCTTGACGGAGAAATGTTCTGTTGGTGGCAAGATTGTCCTCCCACCTTGGAGGGACCATGTAAGAATCAGGGACCGTTCTCTCCTTGTGGTAAATAGTATATAATAAAAACATTCCTAAAAAACAACCTAATTTTTATTTGTTTAATTAGCAAGTATCCCAGTAGCACCAAATAATCATCTAAACCCAGGACAGTCTTCGCAATCCACGTCTTCAATGAGATCCAGTACCACTACGAAGAAACCAAAAAAATATAAAAAATATATTTTCAGTACTCAATCTACAACTTTATCTGACAACGATAGTTCATCAAGTACCGGTAATGATTTAATGGAATCTTCCACATACACAGACACATCTTCCACATCCGAGAACGATATGAACAGTTATCAGAGTAGTACAACAGAAGAACCTAAGACTTGTATTGTGATGGGTAAGATAATTTATCGTCAAAATATTATACAGGGTGCGACAGAGAGGTATGACAGGGGTTTTTGAAAAATGACATACTCTTAATTTTAAACAAAAATAAAAATTGCTTTAATTAAAAAATGTTTTTAATTGAAAATGTTTTGCTTTTATACGTTAGTAAAATATTGCTGTTAAAGTATTGATATACAGTGTTAAAGTTTCTATATCACAGATAATTGCGAAAAATCTACAATTGAGTGAAATTAATTTTTGTTGATATATTTCTTTCGAGTAGTACACAAGAAATTATTTAAATTCAGCGCATTATAGTTTCAGAACTTTACGATATGTCTGTCTAAGCTTTGGATACTAAGCAGCACCAAAAAAATTGTCCTGTTTACTCTGGTGGCCAAGTATGAGTGGTACAGTAGCACCAATTTCAAAAGTATCGTAAATAAGTACCCGATGTGCCCCAAACCACAATTCTATGACTAATAAAACTACACGCTAAAACCAGTCAACCATCTTGAAAATATTTACACTTGAAACTGCCTCTCTGTAGGAGTCTGTATTATACCATAACAATATATATTGCCTATAACTCGTGAAATAAAAATATATTGACGTCATAGGTTTTATTATGGTTAATTTATAGGCATTACTTTTGCATTTAAATCGCCATTATTATAACCCAACAGTTTTTCATTTTTATTGATTGCCCTTTCAGCATTTTTTTGGAACAAAAAAAAACTCCTTTTAAGATCCATAAGTTGAACCAAGACCAATATTTTGTACAGGGCAGTTATGGCATCAATTTAAAGATTATTTTTTGAGTTTTTGGCTTCAAATAATTTCTAAAAAAATTCTAAATTGAAAATTTCAACAGGTTTGATGGTAACCTTATATATTCATAATCTAGTTGGACAACTTTCGACTATGATAAAATTATTTCTAAGTATCTATTGTATGTTTATCCGTCGTTTTCCAGATTGCGATATTTCTAGCTATTTCCCCAATTTTCACCTAGAGTATGAAAAGATTTTGTTAAGCTTCGATATGTTCAAATTCCCGGTTTAGGGTACTTTGAGCAAAAACCCTTCTTCCCAAAAAAATCTTTCCAAATTCCAGAAGTCTATTGTTTGGAATGTTTTTGCAATTTCAATAATACATTAGACTACGAGATTATTTCAATAATTAGATATTTTTAAATTTTATAATAGTTCACAGCTAGGGATACTTTGAGTAACTTCAAACGGCTCTTCACCACTTTACATTCTGATCTATGACACACATATTTCCTTCCTCACGAACTTCAGTAAACTATCTTAAAAGACTATTTTTGACGCTACCTTTTTTCTCTATACGCTGTTTCTTGATAATATTTAAATAAAGCGCTGAGACAAATTTATCTGAATAACTGCCTGCTGAATAACGGCAGTGCACAATGCAACTCTTGAACATGTTAACACCATTTAATTTACCTATTCTGGTGAATAAATTGCGACTATCTCTGGTTACTATATCAATTACCTTAAAGTCTTCTTAAGAATAAATAATTCCTAAAGTTTAAGAGTGCCTCAAACTTATTGATATGAAATTGTAGCCGTGATCATGTTTTTCGGAAATGTCAAGATAATATTTTTTGTTTTCATCCTTAATTCAAAGTCTAAGAATGTCCGTTCTTCGAGGAGGATATTCTTTAAGTTTCACTCCAATTATGTTATCACAAACGTAGGATTGTAGTTCCATTTTGAGTCCCATCCTCTAAGAAATTTGACTCGGATCAGTAAACGAACTTCAGTAAACTATGTTAATAGATTATTTTACTAAATTTGGATCTATTAGTGACATAACGCAAGTTATTACTATGTTTTTTCTCTATACGCTGTTTATTTCTGACGGCACATCACAAATCATATATTTCATATATATATATATATATATATATATATATATATATATATATATATATATACAGTGATATATATCTGGTTACTATATCAATTTCCTTAAAGATGATCAAATAAAGATAAGAATAGATAATTCCTAAAGTTTAAACTTTTTAATATTGCATTGAGTGAGGGGAGTGCCTCAAACTTATTGATATCAAATGGTAGCTGCGATTTTTTTTTGAATTTATAACATCATCTGATACGTAAAGATAACATTTTTTTTATTCATCCTTAATTCAAACTCTAAGAATGCCCGTTCCTCGAGAACGAACTGATCTGTTTCTGGTTACGTTATCACAAAAGCAGGAAGATCTCATTTTGAGTCCCATTCTCTAATGAATTTGATTCAGACTAGACAGAACAGACAGACAGAAGAGAATTAAGCCATAACAGGCTCTTGAAGAGTATCTCTACTTCTCAACTAAAATACTGTTGTCGGTACTTCCAAATAGTGCACTTTTCAAAATCACACAACATATGGAGACCAGCCGCAGTTATTCTGGCGCAACCCAATGTCAGTCTCCTCAGATCGCTTTTCACAATTTTGATCCATATTTTTGTCATAGCTATTCGCTGCGTCTTCCATCAGAAGAAACAATTTCGTCACAAAAGGTTGTGAGAAATGAATTCGACAGATATGTACAAATCATGGCAGTTTGTGCCCCTAGATCTTACGCGAATGACTTGATTTATAATACAACCTCCGAGGAAAAGATATAGAATTTGCTTTAAATATCGCTTTTGCAAGACCTACCTTAACCTTGTCAAGCTATGTCAGACTGTAAGAGTATTCAAATCTCGGATCCATACCAAAGGATTGCCAAGATAAGCAAACAAGAAGATATTAGTCTTAATTTTAATATTTTTTTATTTCACATACACTATCTTAATGAAGTAAAATCTCCTGCATCTTGGCCGATTTGGCTTATTATCCGCATTGGATACTTTCTTCTCGATCGATTGATCCAGTCTGCAATTTCTTCTGCTATATTGCTAACCTCAAGTATTTGAACTGAACTGATATTTAATTGATTTAGTTAATAACAAACAATCCATCAATTGTCAAATCATATGGCTATCATAAATCATAATGCTACAAGCCTTAATATCATAGATCGATCAAGGAGTTTGTAGCATCATATTGAATACTATATCCATTCTTAAAGAGATAATTGTGCATAATTTCACTGTATTGAAAATCAATAGAAAGAAAGATGGATCTCCTTGATAAAAACCGACTCAAATATCAAATTAATTTGACAAATAATTTCGCACTCGCACGGAGCTAATGGAACCATCACAAAATGCCCAAAAAAGTTTAATAATATTTTTATAATAGTTTAAATTCCAAAGCTTCTCAAATTGAGGGCCAGTATGTACAGTCGAAAGCAGAACGGTATAAATAAAAACAATAATCCGTAAACTAGCGCATCATGAAAATCTACCTTTCCGCGATTGGGCCTAAATATGTCCTGCTCTTGTAAACTTATTTCTTTTATATCTGTATGAGTTTCGTAAATAATCTTCCCATAATTGAAAAGTAAGATATTCCTCGTTAGTATTTACTATTTTTATTATTTCCTTTTTTCAATATTAAAGGGAATTCTGCTTTCATTCTGATGGTTTATCCATAGATTTATTCTCCTATCACCAATTTTGCATAGACAGAATATAGAGCTATTGAAACAATATTTCTCCACCGATCTTGATCATTTTTGCTGTCACTTGATCGAATCTACAATTCTTACTACACCACAATGATTTTAATATATCATATGAGTAGCCTCAACGGATCTATAGGAATTTCTTTTCTTAGAAAGAAAACGTCTTCCTATCTCAAAACGTCTAAAAATTATAATATCGGAATTGTTGGTCTCCATGGCGAATTAGATATTCGGTTAGTCGAGTTAGAAACTGGTTGAGTGATTCCATTCCATGATTCTAGATAACAAACATGCAGTTCACATATATAAACCAGACAGAAAGTTGTACGGTTAGAAATAAATCGTCTATCAAGATATATATATATATATATATATATATAATTAAATTGTCAAATAAAATATCTAAATAGTTTAATATTTGTGAGCCGAAATCGCGGGTTCCGCAACAAATTTTTGGGAAACTGGCTAGTGCCTTGTTTTCAAATATTTCCATGAAGATGAAGAAGAAGGCTATAATAAAAAGTATGGGGAACGTATACCGTGGCCAGATCTTCCTTCATTGAACTTATCTTGGAATTGGAAATATGCGGAGAGAGGTAATGTTTTCCAAGAGGGAAGAGGTAGCATGCTATTTTCTCGCGTGGTAAGTCTAAATGATGATACACCAAATCATTATAGAATCTTCAGTGAAGAATTTCAATTTTATTTTATTTTATTTTTTAAAATTTGTTAATATTGTCGCATAACCCAAAGGTCAACGGGCAACAGCAGTTCTATTATCAAGAGTGATTCGCGATTTAATAGAAACGTTACTGCAACAGCTAACAGGGCGGTGGACACTTCGAGGTACAAAAAAATTATATTGTTTTGGAAACATATGCTAACTTTCTAAGTTAACCTATCTCACTCCTTGTGGTATTTATATAAACAAAAAGCAATATACGCAACGATATCAATAATATGTCTGTACGATTATGAAAGACTTTTTTAAATTTAATTGTTTATTAAAACGAGTCTCCAGACCAACCATTAATATGCTTTCTGAATTTATGATTTTAGGTATATAGTTCATCGAAGATAAACCTAAACATATTTATTCATCCAGCAATAAACTGTAGTTATGTTCTTTTACTTTACCGTTTCTCTTGTGCTCTTTTACACAAGTTTCCAGGACTGCATTATGTGTTGTCGTTGTAGTACCTGCAGAACTTCTGGGCTTTCATAGAGTTGCAGCTTAAGTTCGTATTTCCCGACAAACCTGTTGATTGTTTCTATGATTGTAAGGATATCTAGATGTCTTCATGTTTAATCCTAGTCTTCATTGCATGCACTACCTTACGTAGCAACTTATATTGCTGTCTGCGTACTACTCCAAAATTTTCATTTACCTCTCAAATATCACTTACAGTTCAAGGTTGTTCCAGTTCAAAGTTGTATAAGTGTGTGTTGTACAAATTCAAAGGTTGGTACTGGTGGATTGATACCATGTGGTTCCCGGCTATAAAAGACTACCACTACGACGTCTCGCTCTTTTTTCTTTTCTCTACCCCCTTGTAACAGTACCACTTCCACAGCACTACCGTAATTCCTTTACCTAGCCTAATTTCCTGTCCATTCTCCCATCATCCACATGTATTATTTAATATCGCAATAAATAAGTTTTTATTCAACCAGAATTCCTTCCACAAAAGTAGTAGTGAGTGTTCGGACAAACAATCGCATCGACAGCCACACATTCCGACCGACCGACCAGACGAACATTCCTACAAAACCTAGAATTTACTTTTATTTTTGAGCTTAGTTAACTTTTGAATGGTAATTACATTGTGAACTATCAAAAACAGTCCGACATGTTTTACAATCATGTGAGGCTCTACGGTCTATTCGAAATAGACATAACATGCCTAGAAATCTGAAAATTCTTTTCACTTCAATCCACATCGATAAAATATTTGATTCTTATCTCATATTTAGTTTTAGTTTGTATAAACCAAACTATTTTATATTTATAACCTTTACGTTATATTTTATTTACTGTTTTGGTCTCAATATATTAATATATTATGTATTATGAATTATAATTTTTTATACTGTTATTGTTTTATAGGTACTTTTAAGTTAATTTAATTTACTTCTTTATTTTTATATTTTATCTATATTTTCATATTTATTCGCTGTGTTACATATCCTACTTATTATATTGATATATTTTAAATGTATAATATTTATTAATGTTTATCTGATTTATTATATTTATATATTGATTGATTATTATTTTATTTATACAATTTGTGTTTGTATCGTATATGTACTTTATACATGTTTATTGTGTTTTGATTTTGTCAACTAGACATATTTAATAATATATATCACAGTCTTAATAAAATAAATATACGTTTAAGTCACCAAATAACACAAAAAGGTTGAAGTGGCTATAATAAAAAAATTGTCTCCTCCAACAACAAAATAAGTATGGTTAAATATTCATCTTTTTTGAGCTTATATTTTGGTCGACTACATGGTGCACCAATTTTTATGTCTTTGTTTCATTCGCCAGTATCTGGTATTGTTTAAATATACTCTTTCTTTAAATATAATTGTTCATAATGGTTTATTGCATGCAGTACCATCTATAGACTTTTTTCCAGATATATACTCTACCAATTTATTTTAAGGAAAGATTATTCTGTTGTGTGCATTTTAGAGATCAGGCACATGTCTATATACAATCTATGTGTTGGGTATCTATTTGTTATTGCCATTCTAAACAGCTACACGTAAATCTATTTGCTCTATAATTTATTTCGTCATTGTTACATCGCCAGCTTTCTTGGCTTCTAGTATATTAAGCCTTGAATTGTTTATTTCACATCTAGCATGAATTTAATTATGGATGTTTTAGATATTTTACTGAATACTATTTCTATCTAAGTTTGTTTGGGTAACTTGGACATATACTTTGTGGTTGAGGTTATTATGGAGGAATAATATTTACTTTTGTAACATTATCGCCCTATGGATAGCGAAATGTTGTCCTGAGCTATTACACATTAAGCCAGACTATATTTGGTTTTAGTGTAGATTGAGATTACGTGCTCTCTTGCGCTTTTAACACAGATAATTAGAGTTCTATATACAATATATAGGCAATCCGTATATTTTGCATCTTTTGCAATTTCTTTCTAATCAGTATAATATTTGAATCAATTTTAAATTTGTTATTTATTATTTATTATTGAATGCTTCTGTAATTTTCATGCTATTAATATTTTCTATTTTGACGCTGTATTATGGTGCGCCAAAAAATTATTGATCAGCCTACTAATGAGTAATTAAATATATTTAACTTGTACAAATATCCTTTAATTTAACGCTTGCCTGAAACCGCAATCTGTTAATCTGAAGTGTACTTTGAGCATAATTTATTCGAACATTTTTTTACAAATACATATTCCTAAAATGAAACTCATTCCAGCCCATGTAATTCATTACCATTATTAAAAGACCGCCATGGGTATACCTGTGTAATAATTTTGTCGATAAAACCGGTGATATCAAGACTAAATCATAGGCTGAACATGGTAGATATAATGTTGATTTATGTTTCAATTAGTAATTGGAAAGCTGTATACGGTGCTTATTAATTTCGATCTAATGAACACGCTAATATTCTATTAAAACATAATATTCAAAGAGAATAAAAATGATTTAATTGAAATATATTTGCATCGAGCATTAATAGCAATTAAGTATATCTCATAATCATAATCAATTAAACCTTTTGGTGTAAAAACAAACGTAATCGTAACAATGATTGTTTGATATGTTAGAACAACGAAAGCTCACAAAGATATAAATATGGTAATATGTTATAAAACACATGGGCTGAATAGTCCCGTGTGTAACAAAGAAAATGCGTTTTTTTTCTGTTCAAAATAGGCTCTATTCATCAATGAAATGTCTATCAAGAACAACACAATTACTCCAGCGCCATTCTAACATTTCAATATCACTTTTATAGAACGAGTTTATGTTTTGCCTCAAAATAGGCCTCTCACCAGTTGCCGTCCATTTAAATGACGATCGTTTTCATTCCGGAGTGAAGTGATGGGTGCATATTTCATCCATTGTTATAAATCCACGCAAAAATTATGGTTTGCTACGTTTAAACATGTCCAAACACTGCCCAGAATCATCAAGACATTCTTGTTTTTGGTCAACAGTGAATAAACACGCCACCTACATTGAACCGAGCTTTCTTGTAGTCAAACCAACAGGTTTTTTAACATCTTTACGATGTTATCTAACTCAGGCAACTTCACTTTTCGATCATTAAAAATGATTATGTGCATTTTTATGTTTTCTGGTGATACCACCTCATTTGGACGTCCACTACGTTCTTCATCTGTATCTCTACGACCACGCTTGAAGTCAGCAAACCAACGTTTTAGTATTATTTCTGCTGGATCGGCGTCCGTATAACACTTTTGGAACCATTGCTTCGCTTGAGCGGTATATTTTCCGATTAAGAAACAGTGCAAAATTAAAACACGAAATTGTTTTTGGTTCATTGTTTTGAAAATAACAAAAGTCACTCTTAGCACAATAACTCATAAACTTATGAGTACAATATCATGAAAACTTAACAGCTTTTTTGAAGGTTAGTACTAACTGAAAAAGTGGTTAATGCAATAAAATTAGCGCAATCTATGTCTATGGTCTCGGACTTTTCAACGCACATGTTATTTAACTCACTAATTTCCACAGTCCACGTTTTTTGAACTGTGTGAAAGGATGCGTTTTCTTGGTGAAATTTTATTTTTTGTTGTATAACCTAATGTTTTTAAATAGCACCTAATAGTAGATGCTAGTATGTATTGTGTATTTTTTTTAAATAAGCATTTACTATGAAAAATTGGTAGAATATACATTAGTGAAAATATATTCCATTATTTTCTACAACTATTTGTTGTACGAAACCGTATGGAAACAAGTAATGGTATGCCTCATAGATCTGACAAATAGTAATCAGAAGGCACTAAGTCTGGTAAACACCAAGCGCGGTAGAACTTTCCATTCGAACTACAACAGTATATCCTTCACATCTTTTGCAATGTGTGGCCGAGCATTGTCATGCAAGATAAAGACTTTGTATCCGTTACTCACTATTGCTGATCTTTCGTGCAACATAACAGTATGCAGTAACCGTTTCATTCGATTTTAACAGTTCGTAGTACACTATGCCTTGCTGATCTGACCATATGCACAACAAGAATTAATAATCATGAATATTCCGCTTCGATGTCGATGACTCTCCTCTACTAAATACATATTTCATTTCCGTATAGGTTAGAGAAAACTTTTGCAATAAGTCTTGCAATTCATTGTCTTCGAACATTTTTGGTCATTCGGGCCTTTCTTTATCATCGACATCATAATTACCACTTTTAAGTCAATAAGCTTCGGCAGCAGATATTGAATATACAATTTTGATAGTTTCGTGAGTAGCGCCTATATATGCTGAATTAATTACTAATACTAATGGAAAGCTGTTGCCAAATCCAATAAATTCGCCCAATATATCCAACAAATTTGCCATAATTAAAAAATATAATTTTACTAGTTTATAAGTGATTCACGAACAAAATTCATATTACATCCAAAAACCTGATATATAATTAATTTAAATTTACCTTTTTTTATTAATAAATAAATTTTATATTTACCTACATATATACATAGATTTTTCTTCATTAAAGAACAGATAAATAAATTCAACTATAAATCTAACAAAATTGCATGTTTTTTTCCTCTAAATCGCGGTTTCACCAATCGCTGCCATCTTATCGGACCGTAACCTCCGCGGATAATTAGCGATTACTGTAAAATCAAAAATAGTAGTTGAATGGGCTATATTCTATTCACCAACAGCAGTATTAGATTTAGTGAATCGAATGACCAAAAAAGATTTAGTAGAAGCTAGAATTTAGTAGAAGACGGTTTCAAAAAATTGTGTACAAAATGGGTGCAATTGAATGCGGTCATCCTTGTTGATCAGAAAGACTAAGTTAACTAATGTTTATAGATCTTAAAAGAATATATGTCAATAGTTAATAGATTCCAACCTTTCACTCATCAAATATTCTCATAATATATTAAAATATAAAAAGTCTCATAAAAAATTATTTTGTGAACAATCATTTATGTGAACAAGAATTGTTTCATCGAACGGACAGAAAATAACAATTGTACAGAGCTGTTTTGCAGGCTTTCCCGAAAACAACTACATTGATGGAATGCATAAATTAGCGAATAATTGGAATAAGTATATTGAAGTTAAAATATACTCGAAAGTATAATCTTTTTACGATTATAAATCGATTATTTTCATTTCCGTTTCGTAAAATTGATTACACTAATATTAAACAGAAACTTCAAACACTGTTGCAGTATGGATACAGTTTTTTCAGTTCCGATGGTAGCTATTCGGCTCTATTAGCAGATATCCTCTTAAATATAATTTAACGCCCCATGAATAACAGACTTACATCATGTTATAGAAGTTTATTCTTTTCATAGAAGTACATTGTCATAGCTAAAAATAATTGGCTATATGAAAAGTCAATCCTAGTGGCTTCGACAAATAAAAGTAGTAGTTTTAGATAATAGTTAATGCTATTGACAGTATAGTATGATAGTGAATGTACTTAGCTGTCGAAAACAAACAAATGGTCTTCAATGAATATTGAATTATAATTAAAGTTAAGTCATGTACGTTAGTAATATATTATTTGGGCAATTATTTGAAGATAATTTCAAAACAGACAGTTCGAAGGATGAAATCGCTGACGTTTTTGTATAATTTTGCGCGCATACCTATAACTGATCACAAACTATTTCTGACAGAGTATTCGCTGGCAGAGAATTAGATCGTTAGCATATCATGTAGTAAATTTGATGCAATATTGCTACCAAATATATTTTGCTTCATTTTTCTATACAAATTCACTAAAATTTCGCCTCTTCGCAGAGCGTACTCTAATGAATACCATACAGACTGTGACTCAAAACACAGTTAAAACTACTTCAACCATTCCTAAACTCACTACTACTTTAGACTAAACAACAAAATCCCTCTTTCTCACTAGAAAGTTATGGGAAAGTGTGCAAAAAATCCTATATATGTGAAAATTTAATCCCAATATAGATTAATAAAATTCGAGAATAACAAGAATAGTCTGTTTTCTTTACTTGGAAGTTTTTCGGATTTTCGAAATCACAGTATTGATTCAATTTGATATCTGGTGCAGAAAAAGAAAAAAAGAAAAATTTATCTTGCTTAAGGACTGTTATTAATTGATATGGTTCTGGAGACATAGTATATCATTGCACTAAAGGTAATTCTAAAGGTTGTTAAGATTTTCTGTAAATTTTAGTCGTATTGACTTCTGATTCATTTCAGATTTTATTAGCAAATACATTTCTTAACAAAGCACTAACGGAATATTGAAGGTAATAAATACGTTAATTTGTGCATCAAGAATTAACATGAATATTTTATAGAATATTAGCAGCTATAAAATAGTTTCATAGAATTTTAATTGGAACACATGAGATATAAGGCAATGTATAAATGAAAGTCATAGAAGAACAAACTAGAGTAATAGCTATCTGCAACGGCGATATCGAAGATTGAAATAAATTAGAAAATAACAATGCAGTTATATTTAAAAATGAAGGTCAAGAAATTATATGTATGTATATACATATATATATATATATATATATATATATATATATATATATATAGCTTGTTTTGCCATTTTTTTTTAATTCAACATAATTCCCTTCAAGGGTGATACACTGACTATAGCGATCCTCCAATTTTTCGATATCATTTTTTAATACGATTTGTCCTTTGCTTCAAAATAGACCTCAGTTTCGCCTAAAACTGAGAAACAAAACTACATCAGCGAGGCTTACACTTGCGAAAAATGGATTGAAAAATCATCTTAGTTTGTCCAGTGCTATTAGCTTTAGTCCGAAGTACCTGTCACTACGCAGCATTTTTTCCCTGGGGATCTGAAAACATTGTGTAAATGATATCTCCAAAATCATGCCCTAAAATGTCTTAAGAGGCTAATCGATCAAACGAATATGATAAATAAATAACTCCCTTGGCTTCTAGACACTTGAACAACGCGCTATGCGACTGGTTAGCCACTGGTAATTCCAACATATCCGTAAGGCGATATTCTTTTTCAAGAACATGTTTTCAATTGAGGACAAGTGTTTACGTTATAAAGTTTGGTTTATAATGAAATACGAAGGAACTGACCGTTGTGTGGATTCCTTGATAGAGTCAACGAGTCGCCAATTCTTATTCTTGAAATAAAATAGTTTAAGTAAATTAAATTGTTCTATTTCCATCTCTACAGAAACCAAAACTTATATATCTTCTGAACTAACGTTGAATATTTTTACAATTATGCAAAAGTCTCATTGCCGGCTTTTATAATTACTATGCTGAAATATACCTGTACATTTTTAATGCAGTATTTTTTAAAATTGTTGTTCAGTAAGTAAAAAATAAAATAATGAAACAATCCAAGTAACAATGACCGACTTCACATACTTTTAATATATGGTTTTTAGTTGTTAAAAAGTAAATTCGTCAAAATTACTTAACAATCCTCACTACAATTCCACAATAAACTAATTTAATTGGTGTTTTGCAGGACAAAAATACAAAGTAGGCGACAATCTCCCTCACAGCACCGGCAATTGTTTGGAGTGCATTTGCGGACAGGGCGGAAAGATTACTTGCTCGCCTCACCAATGCGTTCCAGCCGGAGACGAAATCAATGACTATCGTCAACCAGGCCCACGACAGGGGAACGACGTATTTAAATAAACGCTCCTTCGGGGCATTATATTTATCTCGCTTTAAATGAAACATGCGACTGGTGATTAAAAACAAACAACTATAAACAACAGGATTTCGGAGCCAGTGAAACGATATATTTATTATTATTATTATAAATTTAGTCAAAAGACATTCTCATAATTATTACATCATTAATTGTAAGTTTTTTTATAACATCTTTATTAGATATGCTTAGTACAATCTTAATTTACAATTAATTTATTACTACTTTTCCTATGTGCTTGGATTAATTAACAAGCAAGACGAGTGCGAGAAAATACATCAGTAGGTATTCCTCAATTATAAAATTATAATTATTTATTAATTATTAACTTATAGTTACACTAATAGTACACACTAAATGTTCACACAAGTTCGTATGGTTTTGTTCGTGCCAATCTCCTGACATCCTGCGCGCTGTCCAGCAGTTGTATTGCTTCCACGTTAGTATGATTTAGTAATCTTCTTTCGTGTTTCAAGGCGAAATCCTGCACAACTTCGCAAATTCATTTGATTTCCAGGTCATCGTGCAGTTTCTTCATTGTTTACATAGCGATAGGCATTGGTAATCAATCGAAGAACCTTGTTTTGACATCGCTGTATGACTAACTGATTTAAATTTTTAGTGCAACCCCATATTGGCACCCCATAGGTCCAAATTGGCTTTATAATTGTATTATAGATCACCTCTTTGATTTTAGATCAAGTTGAGAGTATCTTCCGACTAACCAGTATAGTTGTTTTATTTTGGTTCTAATGTGTTTTGCTTTTTGTCTAACGTGATGCTATTAATTGTAAGTAATTAAAAATCTATCATAATTATAATCTGCTTTGACACAGTAAACATTTATACACAGATTTGATGTTATGACTGTTATTTGTTGTAAATTACTCAAAATTAATATGAAAATTTTTGACATATTCCATTTATATTGCAATTTCAGAATCTATTCAACTTTAGGACTATTTAAAATATGATTGGTAAATAAACATTTCGGATACGATTATGTTATTGATTGTGATTGTTAATTGTCCAGTCATTTGTATTATTACTTACTTGTTAGAGTTTCTTACTTCTTTACTAGTATTCTTTGTTAGTACCTGGAATGGTATCAATGGCAACAAAAACCTTTTCTGTTGTTCTTCTTCTTTTTCAATATTAATTAAAGTACGACTGAAGCATAATTTTAATTGCAAATAAAAGACTACGTAAATGTTTTTGTTAAATCAATCAATACTCAATCATAAAAAATGTGTAATTGGAAACAAAATAATAATCAAAAAAAAGACAATAGTTTTAGAAAATAATGTGCTTTTTAGCTTACAGATTTTCGCTATCTTTTTCAACAAAAAAAACGCGTATTAATTAATATTTGGCTTATTAGTTTTTTGTAATAAATAATCGTCATGGAACAATATAATTAAATATATTAGTAACAAATTATCTGTGTAGACCTTTTTAAAGCAGTTTATCCACCAACAAATTTAATGAAACTTAATTTTAAATCTGAACAATATTTCATAATGTTTAAGGCCTGTAATGAATATATGTGTGTAATAAATATCAAATAAAAAGGCCGAGATTATAATTTAACGTTAATTTAGCTGATATAAATCACAAATATTAAGTAGTCTGGTATTAACAGAAACTTTTAAGTTATATGGTATATTTATTTATTAAGCAACCCCAAAATTACGGTATTATATAAATTATTTATAATTAATTTGAGACAGTCTTTAAAAGTACATTGAATGAAAGTTATTCGAAGTATAAATTTAATAATTATTCGTGATCTGATTTATTAATGAGTATTGCAAATGAATACAAATTTTAAATATTGGATGTTGTTAAAGCTAGTTCAATTTATTCCAGTTTTTAATATATTTTAAATTTACCTGATCCATCTTTTTAATCAAACTTTTATAAATTGAATAAATAATTACATTTTTAGTTTAAACAGTTTTGGGTAACTTCAGGCAATTTATTTATCGAAAGATCTTGGACTAGTCGGTTTGAATTATTTCAATTATTCTGATAATCACAAACCACCAGATGGACCAAAGAATGATACTTTTAGATCAGATTAACTAGATTGATCATCGGCAATAACAAGAGAAGACCATCAGAAATGAAAAGGAATAATATATCTGGAAAGGAGAAAGTGAATGTTAAATAAAGACTCGGAGCTACTTTTTACTGAGAAAAATAATGACGCTTTTCAATGGTTGAATTAATTCTCCCCAGTGGTATATACAAACTCTTCGACAAAATGAAAACGTCAAAGGTAGAAATTAATCATGAGCGTTGCCAACCTAAGAAACAAATATGACTTCATTCCAGCTAGGAAAAGTAAAGCAATTTGCCTTTCCTTTTCCTTATTATGAAAATGATTGTTCCAACATGTTTATCATGACATGCTACTACCATACTACACATACCGCTGCAATTATAACATACTAATAAAGCTAGAACAATTTAACATGATTGTGACGCAAAAAATAGCGCTACAATTAGTGCTTCCAATATTATCTTGGTAACTGATGATCGATCTGGAAAACGTGAAACAATTTTTTTAAACAATGATGAAAATGAACTTTACGATGGAGAAGTGTATCCACAGCTAGGATTTCGAAATATTATGCTCAAAATCAAATATATAGTAGTAACCAAACGAGTAATCTCCATTGAATGGAAAGCTAAAAGAAAGTTTAAAAGCTATAACACTATTTACCAGTACCCACATATGGTGCACAACTTTATACTTTAATTTTGTTTAAGTTCAATTATTTATTCAATTTATTATAGGCATTTTACAACAATAACTTGTGATATTTCCTATAATGTCAAGGTAGTAATAATATTTTTCCAACTGTATTATTAACTCCAATTCAGTTTTTTGCTTTTCATTTATTTTTATACTACATAATTCTTATACTTATTTTTTATTGAACAACTATACAGAAAATACTATACAAAACGTTTTACAATTGATCCAGCCGTAATGTCTTAGACTGGCCGTTAAAGCTGACCTTAGAATGAAAGAAAATATAATTAAAATTAAAAATGTTAAAAAATTACAAATATATTGGGATAGAATACTATAAATGTTTCGATCACTACTTCTGTCCTAATGTTCTTATTATTTGGGTGTTATGTGAATAAAATGGCTCCGAAATACTCATGGTTACATTTGTTTTTAAAACATCTGATTCGAATAAATCACAAATACACTATCACTAAAATATGTGTTTCTGTTAAAGAATTTAAGTGTAGTAAATTATGTAAAACACAAAAATATAACTTTTTAAATCAAAATATATTTAAATAAAAGTGATATTCTAAGAACAACTGACAATATCTGAAAGAAAACTCCTCACATGTGGTAGTGTATTTGTTTTCGATAACTTATTCTAAAACTTTCGTTCATATCATAAACAATATATCATTATTTATATCTATATCAAAAATGAATTAATCAAATAATACAAATAATGTTTGTTTTGCGATATAGTTAAGTATGCAACATAGAATAATCGTCAACTTTGGAACCACAATTCAAGAATAATGGAAAGTACTGACATTAGTAATTTTTGTAATAGTCGTTTTTATAATAGATGAAAATGAACCAAAATAATCTATCTTTAATAATAGATTTAGATTTATACAAGGATGTTCAAATATTGGAAACTGTTGTACTATAAATTTAATATAGTTTGATCGAAAATCTAACAGAAATCAGCATCAGATTTTATTTGGAAAAAATAAGTAAAAAGTAATAAGCTCACCTAGTGGGTAAAGATCAGCCTTCTTTCTTATCTTAAAATGCATATTACATCATAATATTCTTAATGTAAATATGTGTGTTCTTGGTACTCTCACAATTTTCTTTTTGCGATTTCATATTATGCAACTGATTGAATTATTGAAGTAATGACAAAACTTCAAAGTATTTTCTGCTTTATAACAGTCTAATTAAAATATGGCATCTTTATTTCTTACCTAATTTGCGACATATGTATAATCAACATACAGAACACACTTTAGCATCGTTTTTCCATTTTTCCATTTAAATTAGTTTTCAATGAAACACAGCAACTACAAAATAATACGTAGTAGTATGGCCAAAAAAATCTGACCAAAGAGAAGTTATTTTGTTTTATATCGTAAATGAATGATAGTTTAGAAGCATTATGAATTCTTCAAGAAAAATGTAAGATATGTTACAATATTCTCGTTCTAGTGCTTATCAGATTTCTTTGAATTAAAAGTCTAACAGAGTGAGAACAGTTTTGATATTCCACAGTTTGATCCTTTTATCTATTCTTTTTTTTTCACAACCAAAGGTAAATATGAATCCCTATATGAATATCACATAAATATAACAATCGAATAAATCTAAATGTAAATAAAATCAAGACCTGAAGTTATTAGCAAAGAAGGACTGATTTTCATCCACTTGTTACAAAAAGAAAAATTATAGCAAAAAAGTTGATATATTAACATTAATTGATACCCATTTTAACTCAACCGTATTCCCATCTGATAAATCTTTGCTGATAACCAAATGCTTAGAAACAAAAGAGTCATAGAATTTGACATAAAGTTTCCAATCTTGATCGTCAGTATAGATAATCTGTTAAATATATTAACAATTTACATAGACTAAATTAAGGATATTAAAAATTCAGTAACAATAAAAAAGTATATAATAGGGTGTAACGATAAAAATCTGTGGTCGGAATAATTTGAAACAAAAATATCAAGTGAAATAAATATTACAGATGTGGCTTAAGTAAAAAAACTATGGTCTATATATAACTTTCGGTCTAATCTAGAATTTAGATCAACTGTTTAGATATTAGGGTGAATTTATAAAATATTAGCTCTTAAATATTTACAATATTGTAAATTGTTTGTTTTGTATATGTTTACATTTTTGTTGATGAATAAAATTATTATTAATTTGCATGTCTGTCATTTGTGGTGAACCTCATTTATACTCTTTAAAATTGGACTTTCTTTAATTATTGGCTAAAATATAAAACCACATCTGTTAACCCACATCTTTGGTCAAGATTTCATAGCACTTTGACTGTATACTGAGGAATATCATTCAACCAAACATACCGCTCAAAAAGAACTAAAAAACTTAGAATCCGAACACCTTGTTATAAACACTTAACATGCTGCTTGTCGAAAGGAAAAAGGAAATGGGCTCTGACAGAAAACAAAAAAGCCAAACTCTTCAACATCTATATCTATATTCAACACGTATGAAAATAGCGCCAAGCTATGATTCGCTGCCCAAGCCCGTAGATGCTGAATTCGGACCATTTCTTTACTTACTTTCTTTTTACTTTTACTTTTTACTTTCTTCAAAGACCTTCAGATTCCAATAACATATTAGTAGAACATATATTAAAGAGAATCAAACCATTTGACATTGGTATTTAATGTTGGCTAATAGTTCTGTAGTTCATATAACATATATAAATAATTGCAAATATCAATACATGAATAAAATGTTAAAATGTCTTCAGATATATATTAACCGATTATACTATGAAGAAAGCACATAGCTATGATTCAATAGCCAAGCAGGTGCTGAAAAATCTAGCATTATAAATAAAGCATGGCAGAAATCTTTGAAATATGCTTAAGTATATTATTATTACAAAATCAGATATCCACCAAAATATCTAAAATGTCAAACGAACTTATTAAATAAACAATTTAGAAACACAACAGTGAAAATTGCCACATTCTGATTCTTCTTGAACTTTTTTTTCATTGTTTAATTAATATATTGTTGCTAGTCATTTCTGTCTAACCTACAATTTGTCTTTATGATAACTTAAATCTAAGTATATATCTAGGAGGACCTATCGGCCCTATCTCAGTTTATAGTGAAATAATGCGTAAACATGTCACTGCTGAATTTTTTAATATATGCACCTCACTACACAACACTACGCAAGATCAGATGGTTTGATTCTTTTGAGTCTGTGTCCTGTTCTGGTGGTATCCAAAAGTAATATTTCAATATTCGTGTGAGAATGGAGTCTTTCCTCATGCTTCCTTGCAATTATCTTGATTTCTTGACTAACTGTGAGTATCTGAAGGTCTCGATGTAGATAATCCTATAATCCTATAGTATTTGTCCCACAATACCTCTCAGGACTTTGTTCTGAAAAATTTGTATTTTATATATGTAACTCTCTGCAGAACATCCCCATAATTGAATTCTGTAAGTCCATATAGGTTTCAATATTTGCTTATATAATAGCAATTTATTATGTACTGGTAATTATGATTTTATTCCAATTAGCCAGTACATTTTCCTATATTTCAATTCCAATTCTTTCTTCTTTACATGTTCCTTCCAATGAAATTTTTCATCGAGATTCATTCCGAAATATTTAGCGTTGTTGCTATATGGAATGATAGTATTATTTAATGTTATGGGTGCTTGTACGGTCTGTTTATAAGTGAACTGCACATGTACAGATTTACTTTCATTAATTCTTATTTTTCAAGCTTGTACCCAATTATTTATATTGTCACTGGCCTGTTGTAATTTTCGTGAGGCTTCTTCACTATTGTCTCCAACAGCTATAATCGCATTATCATCAACAAATGTAGCCATTAGCATACTTTTTTATTTTCGTAGGCTTTTTCAATAACATCTGTTATTCTGTGGACCTGGTCAATTGCTGAGGGCTTGTTAATAAACCCAAACTGGTGTGTTGGCTTTAGGTTCTTCCTCACTATGATCCGTTTTATTCTTTTCAACAGAAGTTTTTCAAAAACCTTAGATATTACTGGTAGTAATGATATAGGCTTTTATTTCGTTTGCTGACTTCCCAGGAAAATGTCTGGAAAAGTTTCAATCTAAATGCTGTATTGATCAAGTTGGCGAGTTCTATAATTACCTTTCTTGGTAGTTTTTTCAGTAATTCTCCTGTTATTAAATCGTAGCCTGGTGGTTTCCTTCTTGAACTGATTCTATGAACTTGGCCCTCTTGTGGGAACCGGCTCACGTAGTAAAATACTCAGAATTTAATTTTTGGTAATTTTATACAAGCCATTGTGCATACTGTAATCATTACATATAATAATTTCTATTAAAGACTTTTCCTCAATATGTTATTGAATTCTATAGAACCATTTTTACAGGTAGAATGCGTTCTATATTTATTCAATTTAAACAGTCCTCGAATTTGAAGAACTAATAATGGAATTAGTATATGTGTGCAATAAATATAATATAAATAAATGGAACACAATCACAAAAAGTATCAGACTAAGAATATAATAATACTATGTTTATTATCTAGCACGTTAAAATTATTTCAAATGATTTGAGTTAATTAGAAATGCTTTCTCACTATTAGTTATACAGTATTTGTTTGTTATACTCACTGATTTCACTCCACTTTTGGAACAACGATCCTCAAAGCATTTTATATTCACAAAAATTCACAAATTATCCTTTTACAAATCAATACTATTTCTGTACAGTTTTCTTAATTTTCCATCTGTTGAAGAGGTAAAAAAAGTTGATTTTGAGTTTTGATGATCACGATAATCAATCTTTTGTTCCCTTTATAGTATATATCTTAGATAAAACTGATTTATCTAATTTGCCTTTCCATTTCCTTATAATGAATTCCTTCATATTAAATGTTTACTCAAACGTTTTTATCATGACATACTACTACAATACTACATATACTACTACAATCATGCCAGACCACTAAAGCTGGAATGATTTAACTCGGTTATGTAAAATAAACTGGTTGACAAATATCTTTTTTATGTAATTGGAAAAATCGAAGGGACCAAAATAAAAACAATTCAAAGTCAATTGAAAAGTCCCCGGCCTAACATAAAACATATTTTCAGGCAAAATAATTTTTTTTTATTCAACATAATTCCCTTCAAGGGTGATTGATTATAACGACCAACTTTTCGATACTATTTTTATAGTACGATTTATCCTTTGCTTCAAAATAGGCCTCAGTTTCGGTGATCACCTCTTCATTCGACGAAAATGTATTCCCAGCGAGCATTTTTTTAAGATCTGAGAACAGGAAATAGTCGCTAGGAGCCAGATCTAGAGAAAGCGGTGGATGGGGAAGCAATTTGAATCCCAATTTATGGTTTTTTGCCATCGTTTCATTGACTTGTGACATGGTGCATTGTATTAGTGAAGCTGTACTTTCTTTTTCTTCAAATGCGGCCGTTTTTTCCGCTATTTCGTCCTTCAAACTGTCCAATAACTCTATGTAATAGACGCTGTTGATAGTCCTTCCCTTTTCAAGGTAGTCAATGAAAATTATTCCATGCGCGTCCCAAAATACAGAAGCCATAACCTTGCTAGCCGACTATTGCATTTTCCCACGCTTTGAAGAGGGTTCATCGTGTGAAGTCCCCTGGAATGATTGTCGATTGGACTTCGGAGTAAAACGATGGAGCCATGTTTCATCAGTTCAGGATTTTTTAAATGTTTTCGTCGGTAGCAATCTATTTTAAGTATCCACTGCGTTCACCGTCTTCGGTGCCTATTTCACCACGTCTAAACTTAGCCTACCAATCCTTGATGGTTTATTTTCCTGGGTCAGTGTCCGGAAACTCGGCATCAAGCCAAGTATTTGCTTCAACTGTATTTCTTCCCTTCACAATAACAAAAGTCGCTTCACACAAAATTCTATAATTCACAACCTGATGATCCGACAGCTGTCAAATTTATACATGCATCTTTTGAAGGTTAGGGCCAAAATATGGGCTTAATATCGCCATCTATGTGTCAGGTCGGGGACTGTTCAATTGACCTAAGAACCTAAGAATGCAGCTATTTCGATCAGACAGAACAAAACCAATATTTCCATAAATAATTAAAAAGACACAAATAATATCAGCTTAAAATTATATTTAATTATTTGAGTTAATTAGTTTCTCTTTCTCACCTTTAGTATGACATGGTAGTTATTTGTTATAGTTTATTCTTGTCAGCGAAGATTAATAAATTGTTACTGACAGTCTATGTGAAGGGTCAATGAAGTTACCAACAATTGTTTTCAAATTATTGTGGTAATATTTCACTTAAAGGCAAATTTTGTAATCGTTGTCCAAAATAATTCCGTATATAAGCAGATGTAATTAGATCGTTTCGTACCATACCATAAAAGCCAGGTTTCGTTAGGCATTAATTAGACATATATTGCATTACATTATATTACTTTAACATTTCGCTCTTCCACGATAACGGAAGCTCCCACAGTTCCTCCCTAGTTCTGATTTGGTATTCATTAATTTATTTTTATTTCAGTAAATAAAAAGAAATATTTGCAAGACCATCATTTTACGACATCTGAAGAAACGGTTATTGGCTTCATATTTCAGAAATGTTTCAACCCTAATAATTGAACTGATTCATTCAAATCCAGGGAACAGCATGTTGCTATACATGTAGAATATTTGAAAAATCAATAAAATCACTTTGATAATACAATGGTAAAAAATAATTATTTTTGATCCCCAACCCCTGAATATTAAAGACATCTAAAACTAGACTACCTGCCAGAATACTTACTACAAACCCCTTACCCTGGACTCTTCCCCAATGCACATCAACCTATCTATTTACAGGCAGTCACAAAATCACAAATCATACACAAGGTAAAACTTATATAAACTTATAACAAAAATACTTATAACAAGAATATTTCTATTTTTATAAAAAAATATTATCACCAACCTGTAAAAAAGATAATATAAAAATTAACTAATTCATTAAAAATTAAATTAATTACTCGGAAATAAAGTGAGCTATGAAATGTCATCATGCGTACTTGAAACGAGTGGGAATTAAAACAGTATAAGATCAAAAGAAAGAAAAGAGACTTGAACATTTTAATTATTCCCACTGTAAGCAGAATATTTCAGCCTGCATGAACTTCTATTAAAAAATATACATTAATTAAACCCGAATGTTTGCAATTGTTTTTGTTGCTTCCACAGCAGATTATGAGCACTAAACCGTATAATTAAATACGTATCTCCACAATGGTCCCCTTTCACGTTTGTATGGCACACAACGCTCTTTACACGTGAACAAATTTAATAAAAATTCCATTTCGTCATATTAAAAAAGTGCCTTTAATCCAAATTTCGAAATCCCATTATTCCATTTATAATTTTGGAGGTTTGCGTAATGAATGGCAAATAATAAAAGCAAATTTACGATGTAATTCGACGAATCGTGCGGTTGAATGATAAAATTCACAGTGTAAACCTTTTCTCGTGCAGTGGAACAAATGTATTTACAGGGAATTCACAAAATTATAGGTTTACTCAAGTATTTTGCAGACCCTGTGCGTTCGGGTGAAATCGGAATTTGTAATCGGGAATCATCGGGATTATCAATTGGGCCATCACCATTATCAACGCTGCATCTGAGTGGAATAGATCTCTGAGAGCATCTTTTTAAAAATAAAAGCCATAAAAATTGGTTTTAAAAATAGGAATCCAAAAGTAAGTACCCTTTGATTTTATTTCAATTATTTTGAATAACTTTAGAGAGAATTTGGTGTGTTATTTCTGCAAGGAAACATATTGGTGGGCATAATCCCTTATTTCAACTAAGGTTATGAAAATACATCTACAGTACGTCAGCCACCAGCTAGAGCTAGTCAATTAATTAATGCAATTTGACCGTCAAGAATAATAGCAAAAATTGCAATTACTGGTAACAATTGGAACTATATTTTAGTCGTTATATGTTTTAGTAATATCATCTATTTTAGGTGAAGTATCCGTTGAATATAGATAGACAACTGATAGACACATGTGGGGCATAAATATGAAATTTCAAAAAAATTGACAAAAGCCGCCGAGAATAAAATCAAAGATCAATTGATTGCACGTGTAACTGTTGATAGGATTTTACAGAATAGTAGAGAATAATACTCTTAATGAAAAGAAAAATGTGCTGACAAGAGCCGATTTAAATCATTTCATAAAAACATATAATATTAATTGTCAACTACTACTCAAGATAGAAGAGTAAAAGTAATAAAGTTTATGTTTCGTACAGTGATGTATTCACTAGTAATTTAATTACTTTAATAGATTAGATACAACTAAAAAGATTCGTAGGTAGTAATTCTAACAAGCAAACTGAAAATAACTTGGGTGTTAGTAATTATATGTAATAATTTATTTAATGTTTATTATAATTTAATTTATTTAATGTATTTTATTTAATGTCAAAAAATACAGAAGTAATAGGGCAAAAGTTCTTACAATACTTCTGTTCATATTTACAATTTGACATATTTAATTTACTAATCACTTATGATTCGGGACGGGACGGAATTAATACACCACTTGTAGCCTTGGAACAAAAGAGCAACTTTATTTTAATCCCTGGTAATTTATACCCACTCGATACAAGTCACAGCGCCCTCTACTAACTTGTCTTCCTCCTTTCTATGCTGGCTCTTGTATCGAGACAAGTCATATATTTAACAAGACATATCTTTATGGAATTTTAAAACAAATGATATAATTGTTTTTTAATTAATCATTTAGTAATGCTTGGGTTGAATGAAACCTATATATTATTTAATTTTAAACATTTTCTTAATCACCAAGTAGGCAAATTATTTGTTCGCGTCAAAAAGCTATAATTTTCCAAGTGGGGCCGTGGGGTCCTTCTTTTCTAATAATTTGACATATATATTTTCGTCTCTCATCGCAAGAGTAGTCGTTCCAAACATATAAAAATACATGCAAGCAACTAATATATATACTGCATACATTAAAATAGATATAAGACGTTCTAGACTTTCAATAAAAAATTGATATAGGGAAACAAATAAGGACTTTTATTTATTGATGTTTCTTAAGTTACATTAGTAATATGTGTATAACCACTATATTTGTATTGCTGGCGATCTAATCTTAAACACATTTTGTATATAATATAACTGATATTATCTGTTGTTTAAAATTGCGTTAAGATTTAGATGGTAGACATATCTTTATGGAATTTTAAAACAAATGATAAAATTGTTTTTTAATTAATCATTTAGTAATGCGTAGGTTGAATAAAACTTGTATATTATTTAATTTTAAGCATTTTCTTAATCACCAAGTAGGCAAATTATTTGTTCGCGTCAAAAAGCTATAATTTTCAAAGTCTTGACCGTGGGGTCCTTCTTTTCTAATAATTTGACATATATTTTCGTCTCTCATCGCAAGGGTATATACTGCATACATTATAATAGAAATAAAACGTTCTAGATTTTCAATAAAAAATTGATATAGCGAAACAAATAAGGACTTTTATTTATTGATGTTTCTTAAGTTACATTAACACTGTGTGTATAACCACTATATTTGTATTGCTGGCGATCTAATCTTAAACACATTTTGTATATAATATAAATGATATTATCTATTGTTTAAAATTGCGTTAAGATTTAGATGGTAGACATATTTTTATAGAATTTTAAAACAAATGATAAAATGGTCTTTTAATTAATCATTTAGTAATGCGTAGGTTGAATAAAACTTGTATATTATTTAATTTTAAACATTTTCTTAATCACCAAGTATGCAAATTATTTGTTCGCGTCAAAAAGCTATAATTTTCCAAGTGGGGCCGTGGGGTCCTTCTTTTCTAATAATTTGACATATATATTTTCATCTCTCATCGCAAGGGTATATACTGCATACATTATAATAGAAATAAAACGTTCTAGATTTTCAATAAAAAATTGATATAGCGAAACAAATAAGGACTTTTATTTATTGATGTTTCTTAAGTTACATTAATACTGTGTGTATAACCACTATATTTGTATTGCTGGCGATCTAATCTTAAACACATTTTGTATATAATATAAATGATATTATCTATTGTTTAAAATTGCGTTAAGATTTAGATGGTAGACATTTTACGAATCACTTATGATTCGAGACGGGACGGAATTAATACACTACTTATGGCCTTGGAACAAAAGAGCAACTTTATTTTGATCCCTGGTAATTTATACCCACTCGATACAAGTCACAGCGCCCTCTACTAACTTTTCTTCCTCCTTTCTATACTGGCCCTTGTATCGAGACAAGTCATTTATTTAACAATTTATTGATCCTCATGTCTTTTATGATCAATTTATTGATGTTATTACTACAAACAATAGAATGGTCATACACTAGCGTAATTGTTGAACTATATTAATGTCGAAATTAAAAACATATTTAAATAAAATGAGATTAATATATTACCTTCAAATTCACTGTTTTGATTTTATATAGCATACATTTAGTTATATTTAATTCTACCAATTTAGTCAGTATCTATAAGTTATTTTTATAACTAAGTTAGTTCATAATTGACGTAAAGACAAGGTTAACCTCAAATATTCTAACAAAATTGTTCATCAACATTCTTCAATAAAATTTTCATATTTTTTGATTAAAAATGAACTAACCAAGTAGTTAATTTAAAAATGTCCTTCTTTCCTTATTCAAACATGATTAATATTCAATCACTAATCTAATACCCACTAGCAAACACGCAACATACAATAATAAACATATACAAAAATAATAAAACAGCAGACAAGTTTTATTATTAGAAATATAACCTCAACGATCTATCTCTCTCGTATACTGCATCGTAAATACTGGCCATATGGCAAAAAAATAGAGGACAGTAAAAAAACTATCCACCATGCCTATACGAGTTTCTATTGGATAGGACTGCACATGCGCACTTCTTCTAATCTAGCCTGACAGTTTTCACAACTCGCGTCATTTTCTACCACACCTTTCGTGTGGAACAGGAACAGGAACGAAGTAATGGGGGTCCGCTCTTACCAGCAAAATACGTTAGAAGGGTAAGTATTAATACAATTAAATATTAATCTGCCGTAGTTTTCATTGGAAATATTTTATTGTGTAGCAGCTGCACTGAATATTAGTGTGGGCACTATAACTAAAATCTCTTAAACTAAATAAAAACCATATCATTTTGGATTCACCGAACAGAAAGTATCTACATACCTTAATGTTAGCTCTATTCAAGATTAAGTTTATGAAATGTACATAAATGGTGAGTAGTTTTTTCAATGTAAACATAATTTAATACAATTTTTCAAGAGGAATCTGTTAAGCTTAGAAAGTATCCATGAAAACTTAGGAATATAAAGCTCTTTTAGTGATATACGTCATCATTTCGAACACTGTTAAGAAATATAGGATTTAAATAGTGTAAAGGGTAGTGTAGGATTTAAATAAGTAACCCACGAAGAGGTCCAATGCTACGTCAAGACTATGGTCCCAATAAGTAGCCGACAAAGGCTGTAATTAAGGATTAGCTAGCAAAACATAAATTAAGTTTTGAAGATACCATGTTAAAGAGTAAAATATTTCAAATTGCCACTTGATATATATAAATGAAAAGTTTAGTTGTGTTTTATGCAATTTACTTTTTTATAAATAGGCCATAAAAAGATACACAGTAGATTTCCTCCCTATCATAACATATCCAATCAATCGAATTTTGTATGGCAAGGAATTAATATAGTGGATATGTAGGTCGAGAAAGATATACAGGTAAAAACTGTTTAGATATGTGGAAAGGATTGTCTACAATAACACCTTTCGGTTTGGATGAATTTCATGCTGACAATACCAAAACAGGATGATGAGAGTGGAAACAACTAAAGGTATATAGTATTCTAAACTGTGAAAGATGTATGTCCTTAAATATATGTGTAATTGTTCAGAATATATTCGCAGCATTTTAGAATTTGGTTAAAATGAACGAGGAGAGAATGTTCAATGTAAATATGATAAAATAACCCTAACCTATAAACTATCGTGGCTGTTTAATTAACGGTAGTTTAAGTCCTTCGAGAATATATGCATTAGATGTACTATAATGTTAAAATAAATTATATTAACATATTTGATGCATTATTTTATCCACATTAGAATGTTGTTATATATCAAGGCTGAAATAAACTAAAATGGGTCAAATGTCAATGTTAAAGACGGCAACATTGCACCTTTCTGACGTCATAAATTGAGATGACGTAAGTTCACTGCTACTTTGAATAGACTATATGTTTATGGATTTTAGTCGCGTCAACTTCCTGGATTCTTTAGTGACTGGATATACAGCTTAGCATGCACTCTGAACCACGGTCCTTAGCATTACGCCTACCGAATTACGAAGAAACGATTAGAAAAGAAGCATTAATATATGACTGAGCGTATCATAAAAACATTTAATCAAAAGCCAATCCCGTTGGGAATTGCACAAAATAGTATATGACACGAATGCACGAATCCATTTTATATAACTTCCTCAAGCAGAAACAGCAAAATGCTTCGGTTATAAATATCACGTTAAACAAAAAGCAGAGATCAGACACAAAATCAAAGAACTATACTGGTTAATTGATAGATTCTCCTAACTTGGCCTAAGATCAAAGAGACTGGTTTATCAGTTAATTATAAAACATATTACAGCGTACAAATATGGAGCTGCATTAAGTGATCAAACCGATTAGTACTCCAACGGTATCAAAACAAGTTTTTTTTAATTAATGTTGCTTGTCACTACTTAATTAACAAAGAGAGCTGCGCGATGATCTGGAAAGTAAATTCATTTACGATGTTTTCCAAAATTTCACCTTAAAACCTGATATAAAGTTATTAAATCACAACAACGTAGAAGCAATTCAGCTATTGAACAACGGGCAGAAAATCGGAAACTTGAGAAAACCAAACACAACGAATTCGCATATTGTTTATACACTTATGTGTGACTCACAACTTTAGCTTATGTAGTTGAATTTAATTTTAATTTGGAAAATATAAACTGGAATATTTATTCGGCATTCATCTTGCTTCTGAATTGATATAAGTACAACATAATAGTAATAAATTAATTTTTAAATTAAGGCTGCAATAAAAATATTTAATAAAAATGTAATAAAAAGTGTATATAGATATAGTAGATATGTATATATAAAAAATGGTCAAATGCACAGTACTCTTATTTTTTTGAACTGCCGAGAAAATGATTCCTACTGAGATATATCGTCGTTTAACGGTCGTTAAACATAATAGTGACAATATTATTGATCCGTTTACTTTAAATTTATAAATTTTCATGAATTTCATCACTCCCACAGATGATACTATTGTAAATTCGTCAACATATTGATTAAATGTGATGCATTAAATGCAAAAAAAATCATTAAAATATTCAAGGACCATTGAGATCACGTAAACTACACACAAAATAGATACAACGTCGTTTTACATACGAAAACAAACAGCATCTATTGGAATGCAATGATGAAGTCAAAGCAGCAATTAAGTCATCAGAATTCTTCACTGGCTGAATGAAAAGGCTTTGGGAGAAATGTGTCAGTCTATGTTAAATGATAAAAGTATATATATAGTCAATTCAAAATAGCAGTGACAAGAGTGTCAATATATGTCTGTCTAAAGTTGTAAATTCGTTTTACAGTCGGACAACATTATCCTTGTCATTTTGTTCTATTTAAAAAGAGATAGAATGCTGTTAGAGAAGTTCGAACAAGTAACGGAATGAGCCTGCAAAAGTTGTCCGTTTCCCAAACTTCTGAAAATTCTTCAAAATCATTTCAAAAATCATTATCATTACGGGTTATAAACCGGAAAACGTTGTTTTAACGCTTTGTTTTAATACATTTGAAATCGCCGCGGTTTTTATTGAAAATATTTTTGCACCTTGCAGCTGCACTTTATATTAGTACGGACACGGCCACTAAAATATCTCAAAAAATAAAAAACAATATAACATTAAACTCCAAAGTATATAACAAAAATGTATAAAACAGTAAGTAGTTTCTTCAATCGAAACATAATTTAATATAATTATTTTAGAGAAAATTGTTAGTCTGGAAAGTATCCACAAAGATCCAAAACATATACAGCTATTTGAGAGATATAGAACATCCGTTCATACATTGTGGGATAATCTAGGATTTAAGTGGTGTAAAGATAACCCACGAAGGGGTTTAATGGAAATTCCAGAGATTGCTTTTAGAAGAATACAATTTTCAAAAACATATAACATAATCAAGGAAGAATTATATCAATTTATATATTTAAAAGGGCAATGAATATTTCAGAATGGTACATTGGATTGCTCATGGCAAGATGATAATAAATATAGTATAAAGACAACAAAGGTTCACGGAAAAAGGTAAATGTTGGAATAACTATCGATTAGGTTTTTTTAGTCATAACATTTATTAATAATTCATTGCAGACATATAGTTCTTCATGCTGGGAACAGGAATGGTTTTGTTCCTGGTGCAGAATTAGTGTTTCTCTAAGTCCAAGGGTGACTACCATGAAGAAATGAATAACCATAACTTGTCTTTGCAGTAGTTTGAAAATCAACTTTTGAAGAACTTGGAGGAAATATAGTACACTGGTGGAGAAAATCCTAACAAACATCAACAAAGGCTGCATTTAAGGAACGGCTTAAAGTACATAAAATAAGTTTCTCGAGAAAATCATGTTAAAGAATGAACTATTTCAAATTATTACTCGGTAAATATAAATGAAATATTTAATTGCATTTTATGATTGCAAGTTTTTAGAATTAAGCCTGCGAAAAGATACATAGTAGATCAGATTACTGAATGGTATGGCCACAGAGTATTATGTCTCCCTATCACTGCATTTCTAATCCATTGAGTTGATATGGGGTATTGTAAATAATTATTACAATAGATATTCAGGTCGAGGAGGATGTTCAAACCAGAACTGTCTGGATTTATGGAAAGAGTCATTGTCGAAAATAACACTCTCGGTTTGTATGAGCTCGATCAGATACATTGAAGAAGAAATTGACAAATGGTAGAATCTTAAGCAAGTTTTTAATAGATTGGAAATAAACATCTTGGTTATTAACTTGACTAGTATTTCTGAAAGTGACTGGGATTGAATAAAACTTTATGAATGTTGGTTTATGATTCAATGCTGACGATTACCAAGACAGGGCGATGAAAGAGGAAACCACTAAATGTCCTGGTATACCATTAATATACTTTAATTGTAGGGAATTGTAGTATAGAATGTGAAAGCTTTATGAGCATGTGTGTTATTGTTCAGAATATACATGAACGTTTAGTTAACATGTATGAGTAGAGAAATAAAACTAACTGTTTTGCAGATATGGCAAATGCATTAAGGAGGATGCAGTGATTAAATGTAGTTTTATCAAGAAAGATGTATACAGATAGTAACAGGATAAACTAAGGAGAAATATAATAATATCATAATGACTTTACAAGGATACATTGCATCGAAAGAAACAAGAACTAAGCGTAAAAGATAAATATGCTCTCTAAAGAAAGTAAAATACATTACTCAGATATATAAAATTGTTAATTAAGTAGGCCTTCGGGGGATACCACTACATACAAAAACGCATCTAGAACCCTACCGATACTAGTGTGGAAAAAAGTTCAATGTATATATAATAAAACTCCAACTTATAAATTATTGTGGCTGTAAAATTAATTGTAGTTTTAAGGTCTTCGATAATAAATGCATGTGATGTACTATAATGTTAAAATAAATTATATTTAATAGAATATTTGTTCAATTATTTTATTCATATTAAAATTTTGTTATATGTCAGAGCCTAAATGTACTAAAACTCACAGTCTCTGCGGCAACATTGCGACGTTTCCCGTGCTGCTATTTTGAATTGACTATACAAACTATTATAGCTGTTTAATTAATTGTAGTTTAGATCCTTCATATATATCATCATATGCATTAGATGTACTATAATGTTAAAATAAATTATGTTTTATAAGATAATCAAAACCGAAAGTCAAGTTAAATGCCACAACATTGTAACGTTTTGACGTCATACATTTAGATGACGTTAGTACACTGTTTTATTGGATAGACTATATGATTTTAAAACTTAAAATTTTACTTTAGTGTACATTTTTGTTCGTGTTCTTTTATAGGCGTGTATGCATTACTTTTTAGTGTACCGATGTAGTTGTAAAATGTATGTTATGAATAAGAACACTGTATATTTTTATCGATTTTTTCAAAAAAAAATTAAAAATTATATTTGTTATTTAGGTATTGAGGCACATTTAGGCATCTATTCAGTTTCCAATCGTAATATTCTCAGCTTTCCTTGATCAGCCATGATACAAGCGGCATCGTTCTGACCGCCACAATATTTCGACGACGAAAATACAGTCAATAATTTTCCTTTCTGCTGCACCTATTTTCGTCAAAAATAAATTTCGTTGGTCCAACGAATCAATGGAGTATAGAAATCGTATTACCTGAAAACCAGACTGAGCAACTTCATGCGCTCTGACCAGATGTGTGAGCTGATTGGCCTTCAAAAAACGTTCCAGTGCCTCAACACTGAATATATGGGCCGTACCTCTTCGAGTGTTAACAGCGAAGCCTTCATTAGCTAATAGTTCCATAGCCAATTTGTCGTTAACTGTTTTCGGACTAGAAAAAGTAATAACGTATGTTGTTTTCGTGAAATTTATTTTAGTATTTTCACGATTTGAATAAATAAAATGGAATTAAAAAAATATATGAATAAAATATATGTTGTGTAATATTCGAATCTGAAATGATATACCACGTGCGAAAATTGCACGTGTGTATAAACTGGTATTGATCTTTGAGCCAAAAGTTTCTCTTTTTGAATATTGGTCATCATGTGTAACAATTCTTATATAACAAAAGGGTTAATAATTCATTAGGTAATAACCCTCATGCATATTAATTATCTTTGAAATAAATGATATTAAAGGATAATTTTAAATAAAACATGTGTACAAATGAACACAAATTCAAGTAAACAAACACATCCTCCTAACTCACTAGACTAAACCACATTAAACACTTCATCTAGACCACACAGATTAACATCCACACCGAAATGGTAATTTGGTGATTTGGTCAGCGGCACTACGTCTCACCGTGGAGAGTCGCCCAGTATGTGGTAGACTGAGGTAAGAGCAAGGTGACAGAACCCACAATGAGCAAGCAGACTCGAAGTCATCAAGTGACCGAGCTAGAAATGACAGCGGCCCAATCTCAGTCAATTCAGAGCTACGACATAGTGATGAAGGGAAAGAACGTGAAGAATGGAGAAAAATTCCATTTTAATTTCAAAGAGTTTTCCTGGGCCCAGCGATGCTCTACCTCGTTCTTGGTGAAATACGAAACGAACGGGATAAGGTCAGTGTGGATACAGATATTTATGACGGGGGGGGGAAGAGTATATCCGCTCATTCATTTCTCGGTATGCCAACGGGAGAAGTGTTCGGATAGAGGGTACGGATTGACAGTGAGTCGGTGACCAGGGGATGGTTTTCTCTTTAATTAATTCTCTTAAATTAATTTCTCTTCCAGGAAACATTCGAGGGAATTTGGAAAATTGGTAAGTGTTCTTTGGAAGATTCTATTGCAGTGTGGGATAAGTCTTGGAGTATTCACGAGTTCAGCGGTTAATTCAAGGAGCTGGAAATGATATGCCTGGTTGTTCATCACAAATGTACTGCTAAGCCCACTGCGAAATTTAGAGGCATCAGTATAGATGTTCAGTGCTTGCGGCTTTAAACAATAATCCTGAAGTCTGACGAGTAAACCTGTTATAAGACGTTCGGACTTAAGCAGCCTATTCAGTGAAGTGACTAGGATGGATATTTCTTCTCGAATCTTACAATGTTACCCATGGGTAATTTTACAACTAATCAGAAACATAAAGTACATTAAGACCTTAGCGAAATTAGAACCCACGACTATTGCATTAGTGGGATCATCTTGTCGCATGACCAAGTCAGCTCTAATATAAGTTTATATATTATAAACGTTTTAGTTAGATTAAACGTAAACAAATATAAATATGTAGACTAATCATTACAAGATAAAAACAAATATTTTTCAAAATTACGTGTATCTTAACTACATATAATTTTTAGGTACCATCACAAACGGATAACCTAAAGCCTGTCTAAGATCGATACCAAACAGTAAGTTTTACTGGATACCTTGCCAGCGTATACACCTCAATTGAATGAGTGTTCTGACTAATACCATAGATTTTTCATTTCAGTTAAAACTGGATTCGGTGATAACAATACGGCAATTTCATTTTCCATATAAAATTATTTTATTAGCTGGTCATATGTTTGAGCATAGGACCTGTTATAATGGTTAGTATAACAAGAAGTTAGAAATAATCCATACTAATATCAACTTTTACTACATTTTGATTTTTGCTAATCACATCCAATCCATTTCAACATCTACCCGCCGCTATATCTGAAAACCTTATCTCATCTTGGTATTTCAGGCACAATATAAGAAATGTAATTAATAATGTTTCATTAATATGATTATGATTTCATAAATCTTATATATGACTATATCTGACTTACCGCACTGGATCATTCCACATTAATTCCCATGCCAGTGAACTCTGTGCATCGGGTTGATTAAGAGTCGTCGGTATATCATTTATGGCTGATATTGCTGGACACAACCAAGGAGGAGGACATCCACCATGACAACAAAACACCTATATAATTAAATAATAGTTGTCAATACTTTGGTTTTAATTTCATTCATGCTCAGGTTATATGGCTGTGCAATGTGAACCATATCATGAAGAATATTCTAAGCCTCAACATATATCTGTTTCAAAGTTACCCAAAGTGAGGTCCAATGTATACATCACTGTTTCACAGGAAAGCAGAATGAAAATTAATAAAAGCGACAATCGCACACGTTCGACATCTAAGACTTTCAATTAGATCCGGAGCCACAATTGCAGGGTTGAATGACTGTTATTCATGATGAGTTGACATGAGTCTAGTGCGAACCTAGTTGACCGAATATTATCCATCTACTTTTAAATCTTTCGGGCAATTTATTTTCCTTTCTCTTCGAGGTTGTTGAAGTGCTGCTCTGCAAACCCATGTCCCATTGATTCAAAAAGTTGATAGTCGGATCGTGCAAGGTCTGGAGAGTACGATTATATATCATACTAGCGACCCCACCGGCTTCGCACGGGTGCAATGCTGATACTAAATTAAATACACTACAGACAAATATGAACGTTGTATATAAAAACATAGCGGCCCGCTCCGACTTTGCACGGGCATAAAATATATATGCCTATGTCACTCAATGAAAACATGATTAAAATCGATCCAGTATTTTTGGTTCATTCATTACTGCCCTTGGCCTGCACGCATTAAATTTGGAGTAAAACAATTCCTCCTGCCCTATACTTACTATGAAGATTTCCTGCTATCTTTGGAATATCTAAATTCATACAATTTTTATTACATTACACATTTTTAAACGCAAATTTTAAATTTGTAATATCTCCGAAAATATTTGTTTAATTTACATGCTGTAAGGAACCATATTGATCTAGATTAATTGCACACTGTATTTAAGGTACTTAATTCGATAAGGATTAATGCCGTATTGCTTAAAATAGCTTCGTAAATAAGCCATTTTCTCACGTAAAAAGTAAACAATAAAAATGGTTAATGTGGGTTATCCCTAAAAGATAAACATATACCATCGCGGACTTTTTTGTAGACCTTTTTATGGTGTACAATACTGTAGTACATTAATTTGATCTAACTCGTAGGGTTAGGCAGCGTTTTTGCTAATTGCTAAATAAGCCTAAAAAAATAGGTTAATTTACGACATCACGTTAGAAACCTCTAAAATTAGCAATGTTGCCTTAGTATATTATGCATGTATTATACATATAAACCTTCCTCTTGAATCACTCTATCTATTGAAAGAACCGCATCAAAGTCCGTTGCGTAGTTTTAAAGATTTAAGCGCACATAGGGATATAGGGACAGAAAAGGCGACTTTGTTTTATACTATGTAGTGATATCACATCCCAGTGCTTTCAACGCTTCCTTGGCTGATTTTGCTTTATGAAACGACGCATTTTAAATTGCTGCTGCGTGCTATAATATTACTTTACCCTGTCTTCGGGCCCATTCTGGACGTTTTTCGATCAATGCACAGTTCAAGTTGACTGCATGGTTGGTTAAACTGTTTCACCAGGTTTCAACAGTTCACAATACAGCACGCTACCCTGGACCCCCAAACGCAGGGCATTGCCTTGAGCCCAAAATGATTTGGCTTTGAAATCAATCGACAGGCTTCACCGGATAACCATAATTTTTAATTTCGAAATAAATCTACTTTTCGTCGAAGCAGCATTTAACAAGCAATGTTTCGGTTTTCCATTTGTCATTCAATTGACCCATCTTCCCATCTGCTAGATTCTCCCCGTTGCTCGTAATCGGTCGCCATATTTAACGCTTCTGCCAATTGGTTTTGAGTTTGTGTTGGGTCTTCAATCAATAACTCTTACACTTTCGTATCTTCAAACTTTTTCGGTCTACCAGAACGTTTTTCGTCTTTCACATCACGTGTTTTTTATATTAGAGCATGCTCACTGTAAACCAACAAACGATGAAGCCTTTTTTCTTTTGATTAAATAAGAAAAGTAATGCGTGTTTTCAGGCACGAAACTTGACATTTTCAAAGAGGTATAAATTTAATACTATATTACTTAAAAATGGTAGAAAGCAATTTAATATAAAAAGAATAAATGTAAAATAATAGCAATAATCTTACGACAAATAAAAGAAAATCAATAAAAATATATCAATAATTACTTTTCCATCAATTGTAGCCGCAATAGGCATAGTATCAAATGCGTTGTTGACTGCGTTCCAAACTTCATTTCCCAATTTATCACCTAATTTCAGGCAACATTCCCTAAAAAGAATGAGAGTAATATAGGTGCATTTATATTCCTAAAAAAATCCTATAAATGAAAAGTTACATAGAAAAAAGTAGCGTAATTATTCTTTTACCTATTCAAACGATTATAAAGGCAACCTTAATATTAATAAACCCTTGAATGTAAAAATAATTGAATGCATTATTACATTAGGCACTTTCTTGTATTTTGATCAGCGTAAATATCAATTGTAAATTTAAGTCAGGATAGGACCGGAAGGCCAATAAAACCAACAGTGCGATCTGATACTATCCCCGTGATGGTACAACTATTTGTACCACTCCATGACCTTATCATGGGGAGTGGAACTCTCTATCAGATTGGAGAGAGGCACGTACCCAACGAGGGTGTGACTCTATCTAACACAATTATCATTGAAATACAAACAATTATTAACAAACTTAAACTAAGTATTAAATTCAATGGTTTTGATATTTCTCTACATAGAAAATTGTTATTTTAATTTTCGATTTAACATTTTTAGGCAAACTGACGCTAATCATGGATTGCTGAAAATTATATTTTCATTTTATTTTATGCCAAAGCACATCAAATACTTTTAAATATGGTGATGCTGCTCGGTCTTATTCGATTTGTTGGTTTTATATTCAACGATTTAAACGTGATGCTGTGAAAAAGATTGAAGACATTGAATTGCAAGACTTATTAGGCGAAGACCAAGTTCAAACTCAAAAAACATTTAGAGAGCTTTTAAATCTATTAATCAGCTGTTTCCAGAAATTCAAATGCTGTGAGGAAGATTAAGAAGAAAGTCAAATCATCAAAAAAATGGCTGCTTTACGAATTGACTGAAAATGCCATTTCTAACTTCACTATCACGATTACATTGCCTGTTGTGCAAAAAATAGGTTATCTGTAGCGTGTTGTGATTGACGTTGAAGAGTGGATCTACTATGATCATCATCATGTTGCATAACAACAACAACAAGATTACATTGTTGCAGCTAATGATTAGATTTGGCACTTTCTCATTCTACAACATATAGTTTGAATTTGACAATTTTTCAACGAATTCTCAATTACTGCATGATTTTTTTTTGGCTTTTAAATATGTTCTATAAAAATTTTCCTCGGTAAATATCTTTAGTCACGCAGCTTATTTTATCTGTATTTCTACTCAGTTGAAGATTCAGGCTGGGAAGTACATACTAATGTATTAATCTCGTACTTGTCTTGCTTGTATTTTAACGCAAGTGTAACAGAACTAGTAATAAATTAATGTATGAATTAAGATTGTACTAAGCATATCTAATGAAATATGTAACTAATAAAAAAAAATTAACTACAGTGTCTCCCGGCTCGTTGCTATTCGGTCTGTGAACTCAGATTGTCCACATTGTAAGAATTGAAATACAAAAATTAAGCCGCAATCTAGAATTTAACTCCACTACTCAGGCTCTTATTTTGAGTTTGAAACTAATGGTGGTAGACCATTAAGTCTCATCTCCGGTGATGAAACCAAAAACAAAATTATCTTAATCAATTTTATTTTTATACAGCAATTTGCTGTGTATTTGAAATTTTTATTTTTTATGAAACATTAAATTGTGGACTGCTGTTGACAAATTATTAGTACTTCAAGAACTTAAAAACAATAATATAGTGTTTAATTTAATTATTTAATTAATTTTTGTAATAACTATATACATACTTATAAAAGGTGAACATCTTCTGGACTTCTCGTATCTCGTGATTTCCTCTTAATAAATTGACTTTATTGGGACTCTGCAGCTTATAAGACAACAAATAAGATATCACTTCGAGACTGTAGGAACCCCTATCAACATAATCACCAAGGAATAACAAACGACATGGACTAAGACCTGGGCCAATATGCCAAAGTGTTTTTTCGAAATACAATAAGTCAGCCACATTTCCATGAAGATCTCCTAAAAAATGTATTATATGACATGCAAAAACTTAATCTTATCAAAAATTAGCAAGACTCTTGAAATTAAGATCAATCGAATGTATTTTCTATATCTATATCTATTTTCCCAAATGTATTAAATTGGGGAAAATGTAGCTAGATCATTTTGAATACCTTAACATACTAGTATGGCATCAAAAAAAAACTAATAAATAAGTAATAAGAAGCAAGTTAACATAAAAACACGTTTAAGTAGTACTGACAAAATTACATTATTACATATTATACCAGCAATTGTCGGTATTTTAATACAATAAATTGTGTAGATCCTCCTCAAAAGAACATTGCAATAAACAATATAATAATTAACTGTTATTTATTTTGGTGTACTAAAATATTGTATATTATTACAAAGTCAGAAAATTAAAAAACTTGCATGGCTAAATCTATAAAATATAAGGTGGATAATGTTCTAATAATAATAAAATATATTTTTACACTCAATTCACAATTCAGATATATTGTTCAGTTGAATATTTTCCATCTCGCGTGATCTTAGTATCAAAATTGTAGTATAATAATAAAAAGTAGACTGTATTTTTACGTATTTTGGAAATATTATATTTAATGTATTTTGCTATATTTAAGGTTATAATAATCTACAAATAAGATTTTTTTTTCATTTACAATGTATGAAAGTATTGTTAAATATAAAAATTCTAAGCTTATCTATATTTTTATAAGTTTTAAAAATGTTTTATTCAAATGTAATTTTTAAATAATTATTTTTAGTAAAATGTTTTTCTTAATTTTTCTAAATAATTATCTGACACAACACACTCTCTATATAAATGAGAGATCGCCTTCCAGGTTCTCTATATTTTGTGAATTTTGTTAACTTAATGCAACATCTCAAAACTCAACAGTCAAATAATATTCCTTGTTGGTAAATTGTTGTCTGACAATCAACCAATAATTATACATGATTTAATTTGAAATTGTTTTTTAATAAATAAATATATATATATATATATATATATATATATATATATATATATATATATATATATATATATATATATATATATATAAATTAAACACAAAATAAAATAAACAAATAGAAACAAAATAAAATAAACATTCACCAACTAAAAACGAATATATTAATACCAATATTTATCAATGAAAAAGCACATTTAATTATTGAAAATTAAAAAATTATTAAATTAGTTATTCTCAAAACTAACTCGATTTGTTAAAAACCAGCAACAATGTTTCTTAAACTTAAAATAAAACTTAAACTTACCCATAATATACACAGGCGAATTTAGTTCTAACAGCCTAGATTCGTTCTTGAATATCTCCCGGACTTGATTGCATACCTGGATCAGATTTCGGGCGAATGTCGTCAGATCCAATTGACCCCAGGTGTAAGAGGTTTTCGAATCCTTGATGTTATTAATAGTGGTCAAGTATCTGAGGCCTTTCAACACCTCGTTAGAGACGGAACGTTGACTGAATATATCCATGGACTGGCGTTTGTTGTATTCATTGATGGGTTGTTTGATGGTCGTTGCAGAAACAGCTTCTTGAAGCTGATTTGAGAAATAAATGTAAAAGTAAAAAATGACATTTATCAAATAAATATATCAAAAAACAGTACTGTACTGTATTGTGAAAAAGTAATAACATCCTTTATATACAACAAAATTCAATTTATTTCTAGTAGATCATTACATATATAGTCTATCCAAAGTTGTTTTGCACATACGTAATCTAAATTTGTGACGTTAATGTTGCCGCATCAACTCTGAGTTTTAGTTCAATTTGGCTCTGACATACAACAAAATTCTAATCTAAATAAAATAATTAAATAAAAATACTGTTATCAAATATAATTTATTTAACATTATAGTAAATCTAATGCATATATTATTGAAGGACTTAAAACTACAATTTAGTACACAGTTATAATAGTTTGTAGGTTAGTTTGTAGGTTAGTTTGTAGTTTGTTAGTAGTTATACTTGTATTTAATAATACTAAATTTAATCACTGCATTCCTTCCTATATATATATATATATATATATATATATATATATATATATATATATATATATATATATATTCCTTCCTATATATATATATATATATATATATATATATATATATATATATATATATATATATATATATATTAATAAATGTTATGACTAATAAAACCTGGGTATATTGGTCCCATTTTGAAGTATCCATGCCTCATCTAATAAACCTTCCTTCATTTTATTACATGCTTTTATAAATTCTATACTTTTAAAAACAATATCCGAAAGTTTCATTAAACCTCTTCGATACTTTTCAAACCAACAGTTTCCATCGAAATAATTGTATTAAATTATGTTTGTATTGAAAAACTACTCATTGTTTTTACACATTTCATATATTTAAACTCTGATAAAGCAATAAAAATCGCGGAAAAATAATATTTAAGAAAAAAATTGCCTATCTCTCTAACGAATTTTACTAGCAAGAGGGCTCCATTATCTCGTTCCTGTTTAAAGTAAATGATTAGAGATGCAATCTGTTCTGTCTGGCTTTGGAATTTTCAATTACAGTAATAATAAGCAGCGATATAAAATTTATCAAAACAAGCAAAGCATTAAAATAACGTTTGCCGGTTTATACAGGCTAGATCGGTTAAACTTTCGAGGAGGAAAATATTGTCTGATTCTAAAATGAATTTACAAATTACGGTAAGCAATACATTAAACATCTTGATGACGTATGTACAAAAAAACTTTGTATAGACTATACTTACTTTTTACTTTGAAAAGATATTTATTATGAAAAATTGCTACAATATACACCAAATTAATCAAAATATTTCCCATAATTTTATAAAATGTTTCCAAATCTTAAAAACATTTCAACATGTTTGGCAACATTGCGATATCGTGTCGAAAGAAGGATGTTAGATTGCCTGTATCAATCTCAAGAAGTAGTAATTAGAAGGCCCTCTGTCTCGCCAGTACGCTGGATGCGTTAAAACTTCCTATTCGAAATGCAACAATACACTCTTTTAACGTCTTGACAAACGTTGTGATGCAAAAGGATGAATTTGCATCTTTTCTCGTTTTTGCTTGTCTTTGTTGTAACAAGACATCGTTCGCTTTGCTGAAATGATGCCGGTAAACATCTGCAGTAACAGTTTAATTTGGTCTTAGCAGCTCTTAAGACGCTACATCTTTCTGATCCTGCCTCATTTACATCAACATTTTATGGCCATGAATATTCCGATTTCACAATATGGTACAGAAGATTTGAAAACTACTTTGCCTGGCCATCAATGAAACCACAATGTTAAAGAGATTCGAATTGGTATTTTTTGTCCTCCTTTTGGATCTTTCAACACACACAATCGTCTGGAAATAGGTGATTAATTAACTTCTAAACTTCTAAACAAATGTTTTTTCTCACTTACATCAAAATCATCACCTTTAAATGATTAAAACAAAACCTATTAATGAAAATATGGTGAAGCAGTAGGATAATAATTTTTTTTTAAATTGATGGGCCTCGCTATTAGCAAATAGTATAATTATCGAAGTAATTTTTAGCAATAATATAAAAGGTAATAACTATTTAAATCTAATTGATAATTTTACATTTATAAATATTTATTCTTATAACAACATTATTTGATCTAATTTTTTATAATCTACATTGTCATCATCTATAGACTCAGATGATTTTAGTTGTATTTTATTTAGTAAAACAAAGAGAATGTGACTAAAATTATAAATAGTGTATTAATACAAAATAATAAATAGTGTATTAATACAATACAAAAATGGATACAAATACAACTCTACAATCACAACCATAAAGAAGTAGAGACTCTATCCAGACAGCACTAGCACCCATACCGAAATGGTAACGGAGGAGTCCGTCTGTGTGCGAGAAACGACAGTGACCCAATATCATTCGATTCGGAGCTACGGCATTATCTCAAAGAGGAGGAAAGCAAACAGATGAGAAAAAATCTTCTTAACCTCAAAGAGCCCGTTGATGAACGACTTTGTACCTTCTGTTCTTGGTGAAACACGAAATGAATAGAATAATATCAGTATAGATACAAATATTAGTAATGGAGAGGGGAGAGGAGGTTGTCGATTTAGCCACACTATCCGCGCGCTGATTTCCCGGGATGCGGAGATCCACAGTAAATTTGTCTTTTAGCCATTCAGATAGAGGGTACGGATTATTGACTGTAAGTCGGTGAACAGGGGATGGTTGTTGAATTTCTGTTCTAGGAAATATTCGAGGGCATTTCGGGAATCGATAAGGATTAGGCATTCTTTAAAGAATTCTGTTGTAATGTAGAATAAAGTTTTAAATATAGCAAAGAGTTCAACGGTCAATATTGAACCCTGTTTAGTGAACTCGAAATTAATTTTTGTATTACAAACAATAATATATTATGTAAAAATTGCATTATTAATATATTTATATAAAATATCATTTAAAATGAAATACTCTATTTAATAATGACCGTACCATATTAATATGATCATTTTTAACAGATTCAAATCAAAAACTACATGCACTTATGGATAAAATGAGTAAAGAAAGATTTTAAATCATATCACCATGAAGTTCAGGTAAAATAAAAAATAAAAAATGAACAAAATATATAAAACATAAAACAACTTACTTCTTTCATATCCTCAATGTTAATCGCTTGTCCGCTTCTTTGTATCTTCACAGTATGAACGGCTATTTCGTAATCCGTATTCCTCAATGTCATTTTACCTCGAGGATTGTCAACAGGCGCCCCATATATAGCACTACTAACGGTTCTCGTTAAAACTGGCGCAGTAGGTGTTCCCATCTTATCTCTAATTAAAATGAAAAATCATGAGTAGATACTAGGAAAAAATGACTAAATTTTGCCCTTCAGTAATATAAACATTATTGTATGATATGACACTAATACTTTTTTAATACAATTAGATGTACCTAAATGTATAAAATTGGTAAAAAAACTAAGAAAAGGAGGAGATAGTTAGTCAGATGACCATAATAAATAATGAAAACATAAAATCCTCTGGCATTATACCAGTTACACTAACAGAACTAATGAAGAAGGTAAGAAAAAATCTGAATCCAGGAGAAAAGTACCGAGATTCATTCTAATCACTAAATAAATGTTAGAACATTTGCCTGAAAAGACCATAATAATATTATTTTAATCAATTAAACCAAATCATTTGCTTACATACTGGAAAATGACTAAAGTGCCTATAATACCAGAGTCTCGCAAGCAGCTAAATGAAACGTTTTGGGAAAATATTGCTAAAATATGCATCAGAATAAGCCCAATAATAAAACAGAATCCCTGACTATCAGTTTGGGTTCAGACAATATAATCAGCTCTATAATGTTCAGCAATATAAGAAATATCAAATATTTTAGACTGATGATATTAAACATCTTGGCATGCAACTAGACCTGACATGTAGTTAGACCGGCGCGCCTAACTTAGAAGAACAAATGGGACTTGAATTATATCAAACATATTGGGTCATTGGGCGCAAATCCAAATTATCATTAAATAACAAGGTATTGCTGTATTAATCAATATTCAAACCGATTTGATCACATGAATTTCAACTATAGGGTACTACTAATAAGACTAATGTAGCCATGATTCAAGAGCTCCAAAATAAAGTATTGCGTGCTATTGTTGATCCTCCGTACTATGTTTTTAATAAAGTGATCAGATCAGCAAAGCGTTTGTGTTAAATATTTCGAAAATGTGTTAGAGCACCTTAATGTTCTTGCTAATCAGCTATCTCCCTTTTTATAAATAGGACAAATAATACATGGATAGATTCTGATCTCACCACAACCTGTGTTCTGTGTTTACCGCCACCTGATTTATGGATTTATGAGAGGATTTCACCTATTCCTGGTGCCTTGTTTTTTTTTCTAGGCCTTTATTGCTTGTTTAATTTCTTCTATAGCTGGGGGTATATTCTTTCTTCCTCTTCAGCATTCAGATTTATGTCTTGTCTAATTTCAGCATTCTCTTACGTCTCAAGTAGAGTTTGGAAATATTGCTTCCAATATCTCTTTTTATTTGTCCGTCGTTTCTGCAGAGGTTTGTTCGGGGTTTGTAGCCATCTCCCGCGTATTTTACGTATCCATATGTCTCTCTTCAATTGTTATCACTAAAGTCTTTTTCCACCTTGTCGATAAGGTCGTTCTCACACTTTCTTTTCTTGTTTCTGCATGCTTTATCCGCCCTTCTTCTAGCCTCCTTAAAATCCAATCATCTTTCCCTTGTTCTTTTTGTTATATAATTAATTTATTTTATGTTTCTCCCTTCTAAAATATATCTATATTTTATGTATCTTGTTCTATCTTTTCTTTTTCTTTTTATTTCCTGTTGACATCACTGCTGCTTCCTTAATTATTGTTTTAAATATTTTCCAGTGGTCCATGCAATTGCCTTTCGTTTATTAGTTTTTGTATTTCTCGCTCAAAGCTCCTTATTAACTCTGGTAACTTTTCCTTGGTTGTCGTTCTTTCCGACTGAGCTCCATCTGAACTGAATTTGTATTAAGTGATGGTCAGACCATAATCATTACGAAAAGTAGGACCGGCCTGTCGCCTTAGCTACTACATCTACCAAGACGGCATTTGCTTGTTAATAATTTTATAGGTGATACGAGGGTCATTATTTATATTTCGGGAATAATATATAAAAAATATAGTTAAGCTGCGAATATATTTTTATTGTTTTTCAGAGTACTCGCCATGATGATCGATACATTTTTGCACACGCTTAAAGCAATTTTCAAAGCATTTATTCCATTCCGAATGAGATATTTACAAAACATGATTTTTGAACGCTTCAATAGCTTCTTCGGGCGATGAAAATCGTTGACCACGCAGTTTATTCTTCACGGATGGGAACAAAAAGAAGTCCTTGGGTGCCAAATCAAGGCTGTATGGCGGATGTCCCATTAATTCGATGTTTTGAGTGCTCAAATAGTCTCTTGTTTGAGCCAATGTATGATCCTCTAGAGGCACTGTTGCAATATGACCAGTTTTCCCGAAGAAATAGACCACCATTTTCTTTGAAGTGCTTCGTGCGCGAACAACTTTTTTGGATTTGGTTCATCTTGGAACACCCATACAGTCGACTGCTGCTTACTTTCGGGTTCATACGAATATGCCCATGATTTGTCACCTGTCACGATTTTATAAACATCTTTAGAAGCACCGCGATTGAATTTCTTAAGCACCAATCGACACGAGTCTTTTTTGAGCGATTGTTAAATTATGTGTGATCCAACGCGAACATAACTTTCGCACAGCCAAATGTTCATGTAAAATCGCATATATGCTGGTGGAACTAATGCTTAGGGATGCCTCAATCTCACAATAGGTAACATGACGATTTTGCTTAATCATTTCGCACACCTTCAGTTCCAACCTTCGTAGGGTGAAGACGTATTTTCAATACGGTCCAAGCTATAAAAAGATACCTTTCTTTAAAAAAACCCAGTATTTTATTACGGTTATTTAATTGAGTGTTAAAAACGCATAACAGATGCGGCTATCCGTCTTTCAGTGGACCTAAAGTGTAGTGAATACGTGTTTACGTGACCAGACAAAAGGACTGCATCTCATTTTTATTAGTGTTTAAAATTATTTCATCTTATTTTACAACAGTCCTTTTGAAATTCATTTATAGTATTTATAGTAAAAAACTAGTGCTAAAATAATGTAAGTGAAAAATGAAGTGCGTGAAATAAACAATGTATTTATTTTATTTTTTTTTGAGACAAAAAACAGTTTTAGCAACCTGTCGGAAGAAATTGAAGAGAACATACAACCAAGCCCTGAAAAAGTTGTTCCCAAACCACCACCAATAACAGTCTATAAGGTAGGAATAATAAAAAACATCCATGACTTATTGAAAACCATTACTACGAACAATTAAAATCCAATTGTTCGAAGCGGATCACTTTAAAGTTCTTATAAAAGAATTAGATGAAAGAAACACCCAATACCATACATTCAGGCCAAAATCCGAGAGAACATTTAAATTCGTATTAAAAGGATTACATCACGGGACGGACTTTAACACCATCAAGGTAGCACTAGCTGAAAAAGGCCACGAGGTCGTAAATATTCACAATATACGACATCACACGACAAAAAAACCTCTGCCTATGTTTTATATAGACATAAACCTAATAGAAATAATAAGGCGGTGTATGAAATCACCAAATTGGAAAATAATATTATTAAATGCGAACCACCACATATAAAAAGAATTATACCACAATGCACAAGGTGTCAAGCGCACGGGCACACAAAGACTTACTGTCGCAAATCATATAGATGCGTAAAATGTGCAGGAGAACATAAGACAGGAGATTGTACTCGTAAAGTTCGCGATGAAAAAGTGAAATGTGTTAACTGTAACGGAAATCATCCAGCGAACTACAAGGGTTACGCAGTTCACAAGCAACTACAGCAGAAACTCTATCCTGCCTTAAGGGAAAAAAGGCATCAACAAAAACAATCCACTACTACCAATCTACCTCTACCCACCAGAACAAGTCAACCAGACATAACTTATGCCCAAATAGTTGAAAATGGTTCAGCACAAAAACGAGAGACAATATTTCAACCTACTGAAACTAGCAACATCTCAAGATTAGAAAATATGATGGCCAAACTAATGGATCAAATGAGTACGATGCTTGGTCTACTCACAACAGTCGTAAGGAAACTTGCCTAATGCCTGAAACCAATAGCTACAAAATCGCCGTCTGGAATGCCAATGGGCTCCAACAACACGCCAGGGAACTAAAAATGTTCGTAAATGAACAAAATATTGACGTTATGATGGTTTCCGAAACACACTTTACGGACAAGAATTATCTGAAAGTTCCTAAATATAAGCTTTATCATACAAATCACCCTGATGATAAAGCACATGGAGGTACAGCCATAATAATTCGAGATGATATAAAGCATTTCGAAAAAGAAAAATTCCGCAAAGACTACCTGCAAGCCAGCAGTATAACCATAGAGGAAGCCCATGGACCATTAACAATTTCTGCGATTTATTGCCCACCCAAACATAACAACAAGGCAGAACAATTTCAAGAATTCTTCAGTACGCTAGGTAATAGATTTATAGCAGGAGGAGATTATAATGCAAAACATTTAATGTGGGGTTCAAGAATAATAACCTCAAAAGGTAGAGAACTGCTCAAAGCCATAAGGAAAGATAACTTACAACATATCTCTACTGGTGAACCAACATATTGGCCTTCAGACAGAAATAAAAAACCAGATACAATAGATTTCTGTATTACAAAAAATATTGATCCAAAAAAGTGTCAGGCAGAATCATTTTTCGACCTGTCTTCTGATCATTCACCAATAATAGTAACAATTTCTTCAAAAATTACCATCAAAGATAAACCCCCTTCTCTGTGCAATAATAGAACTAACTGGCCCTCATTTAGAGAAAACTTAGACCAAAATATCTCTCTAAACTTACCGTTACAAACTGAAATGGATATAGAAATAGCAGCAATAAATCTTACAAAAAATATACAGGAGGCAGCATATTCCGCGACTCCCAACAGTGAAACATTTCCAAGAAAAAATACACATATATCATGTACAATACAGAAAAAGATAGCAGAAAAAAGAAAGTTACGACGAAATTGGCAACAGCAAAGGACTGAAGAGAATAAAAGAAAATTTAATAGGGCCATAAAAGAGCTGAGAGATCTAATCCAAATTGAACAAAACCAAGGCATTCAAGAATACCTAGAAAACTTGACATCAACTGAGGCTACAGACTATTCGTTGTGGAAAGCAACAAAAAAGCTTAGGAGATCCCAGCAGCATAACCCACCTATTAAAACAAGCGAAAATAATTGGGCGAGAAGCAATAAAGAGAAGGCCGACATTTTCTCAAAACACTTAAAAAATGTTTCTAAACCTTTCCAGTCTCAGCTACATAAAGATGACGAAAATAAAATTACTAGCTTTCTAGATTCGCCATTTCAAATGGATTTACCGCACGAGAAATTAACGGTCAAAAAAGTTAAACATACAATAATGAGAGAGATTAATATTAAAAAAGCTCCTGGTTATGACTTAATTACTGGCAAAATTTTAAAAGAACTATCAGAAAAGGCTATAAAACTATTAACATATATATTTAATGCTATGCTACGAATTAATTACTTCCCTAGTATCTGGACAGTAGCTAAAATATTAATGATTCTTAAACCAGGAAAAATACCAGAAGATGTGACCTCCTACCGACCTATAAGTTTATTACCAATAATCTCGAAAGTTTTCGAGAACTTACACATAAAAAAACTAAACTATATAATAGAAAAAAGAAAAATTATTCCAGAACATCAGTTTGGCTTTCGCAATAAGCATGGGACTATAGAACAAGTGCATAGACTTGTAAACCAAATAAACGCTGACCTAAATGCCAAAAGATATTGTTCGGCTGCTTTCCTAGACATATCTCAGGCTTTTGACAAAGTATGACATACGGGCTTGCAGGTTAAACTAAAGAAACTTAATACTGTGGCAACATATGCAGACGATACAGCAATCTTAGCATCCCATGAAGATCCAGTCACAGCATCAATAAACCTACAAACCCACCTGGAGCAAATACAATTATGGTTGAAGACATGGCGCATTAAAGCCAATGAATCAAAATCCACGCATATAACGTTTACCCTGCGTAGAAGAACATGTCCACCAGTAAATATCAATCATCGTCAACTCCCCCAAGCAGAGCATGTTAAATATCTTGGTATGCATTTAGATCGACGCCTAACCTGGAAGAAGCACATACTCTCTAAACGGAAACAACTAGGACTAAAATTATATCAAATGTATTGGCTCATTGGGCGCAAATCCAAGTTATCATTAGATAACAAGGTATTGCTGTATGAGTCTATACTCAAGCCCATTTGGACATATGGAATTCAACTATGGGGTACCGCTAGCAAATCTAATATATCCATCATTCAACGGTTCCAAAATAAGGTGTTGCGTGCCATTGTTGATGCTCCGTACTATATTTCAAATAAAGTGATACAACGCGATATTCCTCTAGAACCTATAACGAGTGTAATCCAACGTGTTTGTGTGAAGTACTTCGAAAGAGTGTCAGTGCATCCCAATGTACTCGCTAATCAGCTAAATATGCGACGTGATAGTGAAGTGCGTAGACTAAAACGTTTAACACCACCTGATCTGATTACTGGACATATGTAGAGTTTAGAATAAGCATTAGAATAAGACTAATTAATTAAGGTAATATTTTATACAGAAGATTGCTTAATGAAGTGATTTTCTACATGCCATGTATATATAATATAGACATAAGAAATACTTATTGCCAATAGGGCAGATTGTGGACTCACGAAGAGTAATAAAAAAAATTTCGCACACAGCCTCGATGTTTTCTGGTACAACAGCCGATTTTGGACGACCTTCATGAAACTCGTCGGGCAACGAACTACGACCACAATTCAATTCATTAAACCAGCGATACACGGTAGTTTTTGATGGAGCTTCATCGCCAAAAGTCAAATTAAGATGATTAATGCACTTTTCTGATAATCCACGTCGTACAAAACCATCGCACGAAAATGTCACGATTCAGTTCAATTTTTTACCGAGACAAAATGTTCTGAGTACGTATGTCGTCAAAACTGCTAAAATTTACGATGGAACCGTCCGATTGACATGGATATGACAAAAATGTTACCAATTCCCGAAAAATAAATAGTGGCCCTCGTATTCTTATTTTTACAAATTAATGCACAATTTCTGATGGATCTGCGAATTAACTATGTACATATTTGTATATGATATATTTTGAGTATTTTACATGTCATTTTACTTCTTTTTATTATATATAAACATAAATAAACGGATAACTCACCCTTGTTCCTTTAAGTAAGTCAAAATAGCAACGTTTGATCTAAATATGTGAGAAGTTCCTCTGATCTTCAAATCACAAACTGCCCTCAAAAAATCATTGATACCCAACGACTGCGATTCCTGCATACCTAAAGCTTTATACGTTTCCTGTGCCTCTTTATTCACATTTTGTGGGTCGATGGGCAATTTTTTTGACTTCCTCAAGTCCAAAATCATATTTTTTACTTCGTCAATATTCAAGGCGTTATCTCTATCTTTGTCATAATATCTAAAAAATACAGATTTAATTTTAAAAAAAAGTTAATTTAGTCTTATTTATAATAATTATAATGTGGGGATAACGATTTAAAATATCAAAACGTGGAAAACTAGTGAAGGCGTTGAAGACAAATAACTTAAAACATATCTCTGCAAGCGTTAGCATATTGGCTAACAGGTAGATATAAAAGACCAAATACTATAGATGTTTTGTACGGAAAATATTGATACAAATAAGGGTCGAATAAAATCATGTTTTGATTTATGTTCTGAATACTCGTCAGTAGTAATAACATTTTTTTCAATTTAATTATCATTAAAGATAAACCACCTTCTCTGTGTAATGGCAGACTATATAATAGAGAACTGACCACTACTTCTAACAGATCACTAGACTCACTATTATTATTAAAAAAGATATCTCTTTAAGTTTATCATTAAAAACATAAATCGATTACAGCAGCAAATAACATAACAAAAAATATACAAGGGATCGCATGGCAACCCATAACTGTTTAATATATAAGAAAGAATATACATATATGCGTAATCCAGGAAGAAATAACACAGAAAAGGAAGCTACAAAAGTATTGGCAACTAATAGTAACTGCAGGAAATAAAAGAAAATCCAATAAATCAATTAAAGATCTGAAAGAGTTCATCCAATACCAAAGAATTCAAGAATACTTGGAAAAAACTGACCCCAACTTAGGCTACAGATTCCTCGATATGGAAACTAACATGATAGCCTATTTGGTCATGAGTTCCGTGCTAGCTCTCGAAGAGAACGATCGTGTCCGGTTCGCCGAACCTACAAGCGCTTCCAAATATTACCCGAAACTTTCTCTGAGGCGGTCGGTCCGTTATCACGCATCCAGTGTCTCCACAAGAAAAACTCCAAAAAACGCCGAAAAGGCGCGTTTACAGACAAGGCAATGGCGTCATGCACGTCAGAGCCGACGTCGCCTCCTGACTACTACCCCAGCTTTCCTAAGTCGGATGGATCATCTTCCGAAGACAGCCAAGAATTGCTAATTGAAGATTTAAAAAAACAGAATGAAGATCTGCGAAAGCAGATGGCCTAAGTGGAAATGTTCGCCCAAGCTCAGACAGACGCCCTGAACAAACAGACGGAAAAGCTCTTAAAATCGAAAGATCTTAAAGAAGAAATCAAAATTCTCGCCGCTACTGTAACGGATGTCATGAAATAACAAAAGGATGCCATGGAAATAAAGACTGCCGCTGGCACAGAAACCCAGACCCAGACACCAGCTAAACCGGCACAACGGTCAGACGGAACTGAAGATGCAGATGATGGTTTCACCTTGGTGGAAAAATGAAGAGAGGGCCCATTACTCCACTTCAGGAAAGCCAGCTGCCCATGCCGGCAACAAGACGAAACAGGCAACTGCTTCCAAATCAGAACCCAAGCCGGTAGTCAAACCGGCCATTCAATCCACCCAATCGAAAGCCAAGGCTAACGTACAGCCTTCGATTACCAAATTTGCCACCAGACCAGTGTAAAACAAGTCGATCACCACGACGATCCCACAGCCACCACCGAAACCAATCACCACCAGACCAACCCGGCCTGCGCAGGTAAGTAGGCCACTAACCAAACCCTAACCTCCACAACAAAAACAGTGCCAATCATTTCGGCGACTGTTTTTCAAACTCCATCAAAAAGGGAAAAAATCCCACCTATAGTGCTCCGTGACAAGAAGAGGTTCATGGAGCTCATTACAATCACCAAGACACAATAAATTGATATTAGCACCCGAAACAAAAAGGATGGCATTTTCTTATTCGTCACCACAAGCGACGTTTACCGAAAACTCACTACCCTGCTCGAGGAAAGGAATTATCCTTACCATTCCTTCTGTTGTCCGGAGGAGAGGGCATTCCGTGTAATCATAAGAAATATCCCAGAAACACTTTCCATTGACGAGGTACGTGAACTTCTCTTCGATCAAGGCTTCCGTCCCAAATTTGTGCAAAGATGGAAATTAAAATTCGGGATAGAACTACCAATTGTTCAGCTAGTTGTCCCTTGCGATGAGCGACAGATCATCTATATGACCAAACTCGGCGTCATCACAGTCAAGGTCGAGATCCAGAGGGGAAACGGCCAGCCAGTACAGTACATCAACTGTCAGCTTTTCGGGCATTCCAGCTCGCAGCCGAGGTTTCCTAGGTCTCCAGAAAACAATTCAGAAAGGTTCGGGGATAGCAAACCTGCTATCTTCTCTGATCTGCCCTTCTAGCAGAGTTCCCATCTCCATCAAATGCTTATTTTACAAGATGTCAATTCGATCCGTCCTGCGGTTATACCGAAGAAAGGAGCAAAATCATCTCCATCTGACTACAGGCCTATCAGCCTTCTCAGTGCCATTTCAAAGCTTGCCGAGAGGGCAATACTCTACGCTCTCGACTCTTTCACAAAGGAAAACAACATCATTCCAGAAGAACAATTCGGCTTTCGCGCTCACCACTCATCCGCCCATCAGGCTACCCATTTAGCCGCACACATCCATCACGCTCTTGACCAACGTAAAAAGCCTGGAGCAGTTCTTCTGGACCTAACCAAAGTCTTCAACAAGGTCTGGCACGACGGCTCAATCGCAAAATCTCTCATCAAGTCCTATCTCTCGGACAGATCTTTCCAGGTCAAGATCAGGGAATTACTTTCCAGTCGTAAGCAAATCGATGCTGGCGTATCTCAAGGTTCCCCGCTAGCCCCAGCCTTATTTAACCTCTTTATTTCAGATCTGCCGAGAAAAGAGCACATTGACGTCACGTTTTACGCTGACGACACTGCTTTCTTCACGGCCGCCAGGTTCGAAGTTACAATTTATGAACGTTTACAGAAGCAGCTCGATTATTCGGTCAAGTGGTTTAAGGCCATTATTTTCCATAAGAAGCGTTACGCACTGCGCGTCTCGCAACTTAAGATCGACACCGCAATAATTCCATGGCTGGATAACGTCACGTACCTAGGTCTTCACTTCGATCGGCGGTTCGGTTGGCATTCCCAAATCCAGAAAGCAATTCAAAAAGGTTCGGGGATAGCAAACCTGCTATCTTCTCTGATCTGCCCTTCTAGCAGATTTCCCATCTCCATCAAATGCTTATTTTACAAGATGTTAATTCGGTCCGTACTCCTCTATGGATCTAATGTCTACTTCAAGTTTGTTACATCCAATTAGGTCAAACGGCTTCAAGTTTTCCAAAATAAGCTCCTCAGGAGAATATGAAACGCTTCATGGTTTGTCAGAAATAATCAAATTCATAGGGAAAGTGACACTCCAGAAATCAAGCACTTCATATCTCAATCAATCCACAAACAACAACTCAGCTCAAGTTCTTCTGAAAACGCGTTTGTTCGCGAGCTGGTCGACATGCTGGGAGCTTAGCACCGCGTCACCCGTCAAGCCCCCCCCCCCTCCATTTTCCAGACTGAAACGACCTCATCCATCGCTACAGTCATAACTTTTGCCCCCATACAACAGTACCCAGTTGTGTGTTAACTCAGGTTCGCGAATCAATAGAATCGCCGGGCCCTCGTGCCCAATAACGGCTGCCCGATCAGCGGATGCCATATCTCCAAAATCTAATGCAGTAGCAGCAGCGATCCACAGGGGTCAACTATGAGGCGGTTTCGGTTTAATGTATTGGCAGTCCAACATAACCCGGTCCAGCTTGTCACTCCAGAGCAAGTCTTCGCGACCAGGTATGCGTCATACATTCCACAGCCTGGTCTTAGGCCAGAATAAAAAAAAAACTATTTGGTCATATAGAATCCAACTATAGGGTATTGCTAACAAGTCCAACACGGTTATCATACAACAGTTCCAAAACAAAGCATTGCGCGCTATTGTCGATGCTCCATGTTAATGTCGTTAATAAGCTGATACGATGCAATATCCCTAGTCTGTCCAAAGTAGCAGTAAACTTACATCATCTCAATGTCAATCGCCTTATAGGTCAAAACATTCTAATATAAATAAAATATTGCATCAAAAATGTTAATATAATTTATTTTAATATTATAGTACATCTAATGCATATATTATCGAAGGACTTAAACTACAGTTAATTAAACAGCCACAATAGTTTGTACGTTAGAGTTATTTTATTATATTTACACTACATTATTTTCTAAACTGCCTATGGTACCTAAAGGCTTAATCCACCTAATTAGTGATGGATTTTAAATTCATTAAAGAATATATATACATTTTTATGTTTAGTTCTTGTTTCATTCGTTGCTGTGCTTTGTTATGAAATCATTCTGACATCATTGTATTTCTCCTTAGTTTCTTCTGTTACTGCCAGTGTACATTTTTCTTGATAAAATTAGATTTAATCACTACATTCTCCCTAATGCATTTACCATATCTGCAAAACAGTTAATATTCATTCTCTCCTTGTACACTTTAACCAAATGCTCATATATATATTCAGAACAATTACACGCATATCTATGCACATACATCTTTCTCACTCTACAATACGATTTTCTATAGTTGGCAATCCTGTCGACATATCCAAACACTTCTTGCCCTGTATATATTTCTCGACCAGCATATCTACTATAGTAATTCCAAAACCACCACATTGTCACATCCCACAACAATTCAGTCTGATCCAATATATAATGATAGGGAAGGGGAGAAGACTTGCACCCATGACCACATTATTCAGCCATCTGATACATTTAATTTATTTAATATATACCAAATAACAATTTGAAATACGTCAATCTACTACTCAACATGGTATCTTAAAAACTTAACTTATGTTTTGCATGGCAATCCTTAACTACAGCCTTTGCCGACCACTTGTTGGGATCCTTTTTCGATTTCTGTTTCTATATTGAACAACAATATATCTGCAACGAATTATTAAAAAAATATTGTGATTTACAAAACCTAATCAAATGTTATTCTAAATTTTACCTTTTCCATCAACTTTTGTTGATTTTGTCTGTACACTGTCCGCGAATTTTATTATGTGCTTCAAGAAACTGTATTCTTTTAAAAGCAATATCTGGAAGTTGCACTGGACCGCTTCGTGCGTTATTTTTCATTTGATACTGTTTAAGTCCTATGTTTCGTAACAGTGTTTGAAGTGACGACTTATATCCTTCAAAGAGCTGCATATCCCTAAGTTTTCTATGCATACTTTCCAAACAAACACTTTTCTCTGAAATAGTCAAAACTACTCACGGTTTTTAAGCATTTCATAAATTTAATCTCGAATAGAACTAAGATATGTAAATACTTTCCTTTCGCGACAAACGGCAAATACAAAATTTGGGAGTTTTTAGTTATAGTGTCCATACTAATATTCAGTACGGCTGCAACACAATAAAAATATTTCCCATAAAAACTCCAGCAGCTTACCTCTCTAACGTATTTTACTGGTAAAAATAAGCCCCTTTTACCTCGTTTCAGTTTACAGAGTAATCAAAAATATTAAGCAGCGATTTGAAATTTATCGAAACAAGCAAAGGGCCAAAATAACGTTTACCGGTTTATTACCTCCTATTACCACTAATATTTTTAAGAACTTTGCAAACATTTACCAACCGATTTTTGCAGGCTGATTCGTTTACATGTTCGAACTTATCGGATAGCATTGTATCTGTTTTTAACTGGAATGAAATGAGAAAACACATATTGTCTGGTATTAAAACGAATGTACAAAATGCAATAAGCAATACATTATACATCTTGATGACGTGAGTTCACTGCTACTTTGGATAGATCATAGATCTTATAACGACTGTAATTCAAAATGTTTGTGTTATTACACGTATAACCATAAGCAATACTTATTGCTCACTGGGCAGATTGTTGAACCACTAAGAGTAATAATTTAAAAAAACTATACGTACTTAAACATATATCTGCATCTTAATTCTGCAGCCATACCGCCATGACCAGTATTTGGATCGACAGCAGCCAAGAAATACAACAATTCGCGAAAGGACAGGCCATTTCTATTATTCAAATCGGCAGATCTAAAAATGACAAACCAAACTACAGACATGTTCCACTAAATCTCGAAAACATTCACCTGAACAAAGACGGCAATTGGGGCCTCTGCCATCCTAAACCGTCGACCAACAATTTCGCAAAATTTCTTTGATTCATATATGTGGCCGGATAACACAGTTGCAAGAACAAGTTGCAATATATTTCTTCTTGTGCTGTAACATTCAGTATCCATATTGAGACGTATACTAATTATTTATTTTGTATCAATAGATAATTACCGAAATAAATATATTTTATAGTTAATTTTATATTTTGACATGCAGGGGGTAAATAAAATAATATCAACAAAATAATAACACCAACACCTAACGTATACACATTTATATATTAATAAGGTGTTGAGTCACCGTTCATCTGAATAGTTTCAAACAGAATGTTATCCCATTCTTGATTCAAAACATCCGCCAGTGTATTGAACTCTTCACTTTTTACTCTAAAACACTCCATAACGGTTCAATTGTATTGAATCTCGGCAATTGTACGGACCGATGATACTTTTATACTCCTCAAACGAAAAATTTGAACTTTTTTGATTGTGTGACATTATTATTAATGGACCCATTGTCATCTTCGAATATAGTAATGTTTGGCAACAATATGCTAGTCGTAGTAAGAACTTCACTGAGGTTGTTGAGATATTAATTCACAATAATCCGGCCAGTAATGTGAATGAAAGGATCATCTGAATACCATAATATAGCCAGCCAAATTATAACTCTTATACATCTAGAAAGATGTGTCCAGTCTTGCGATCTTGAGGGTGAACCTGATGAATGGTGGCTGCGATGCTGGCAGCTTGATTAAGGCGTGTGTGTTTGGCACTGAAACCGAATTATTCATTGGACATTATGTGGTTTGCGTCATTGAAACTACTGAGAGCGTGTAATATATTTTTTTTGCCTAACTTGGAGAGTGGACTATTCAAGCTGATGGGTCTGTAGTCGGATGGGTTAGACTTGGCTTTTTTCTTTGGAATGACAGCGAGGTGCACTTGTTTCCATTTTTTTGGGATATGTTTTAACCAACATGCGATGGTTCCTATACTATGCCTTTATAGCGACTTTAACGACAGTAAAAGGACCTCAGCTTGCGTGTTGGTCGCTCATGTGCATTTATTCTAAACTAGCATGACATATTTCACAATCACACGTTCTTGTTTGCAAGAGTTGTGATTAGGAAGTAATTTAAGGTTAATTTTGTATTTATTTAATTTTGTTGAGGTAATAGAATTATTTATTATTTAATAGCGAAAATTAGAGGCATTGATGTGCATCCATGAATTTGCCGATTAGCTGAATATGCGTGACAACAGTAATTAATCGGTGTGCTTAATGGGCTAATATAGACTTTATAATAAGAATAAGGCACTTTAAACAGAAGATCTCTTACTGACATGATTTGGTGGATAGTAATTAGCATAAGAAATACTTATTGCACTTCGCAGGTTGTTAAACTACTAAGGGTAAAAGAATAATTGGTCCAATTTTGCTATCTTTATAAGTCCAACCCCAACAGGCTGAATAAATGGTAATCGAAAGAACTTTTCTTTAATAATTACATCATACATTAGATATGCTTAGTACAAACTTAATTTACAATTAATTTATTACTACTGTTCTGTTGTACAATCATCAATACATCAGTACAATCGTTAATATGTCACTATGTATTTCCCAAATTAAAATAAAACTAAACTAATTAAGCTAAAGTAAAGAATAACACTTATTCACTATACAAATTCGTGTGGTTTGATTCGCTTTAATCTTCTGATTTTCCACGTGTTGTCCGCGTAACAATCTTATTTCATGTTTTAAGACGAAATTTTGGATCACTTCGTCGTCATCGAGGTCATCGTGCAGCTCTTCAATTGCAGTTATGTAACGCTAAGCATTGGTAATTAATCGTAGAACTTTGTTTGATGATGTTTTAGTATAACTAAAGGATCTAGAAAACTTCTTTAGAAGTTGGAATATTCCTTCATGGGGTGTTGATTCATTCATTTGCAGTCGTTGATAATGTTTAATTGCTAGTCACACAAAATTTCTATCCTTGTTTTGTTATTGCTAAGATTTTTAGGTAATGTTTACCATTGATAAGTTGTGATTTCTCAATGATTAGATACATTTTTTCATTACTCTTAGAAGTTCCCCAGTCTGCCCAGAGGGCAATAAGGATTTGTTATGTTTATATTTTATATACATGACATGTAGAAAATCACTCCATTAAGTTATTTCCTGTACAAAATACTATTTTAATTAATTAGTCTTATTTTAAAAATTATTTTAAAGTCTATATACGTCCAATAATCAGATTGGATGGTGTTAGAGGTTTTAGTCTACGCACTTCGCAATGACTTCACATATTCAGCTGATTCGCGAGTAAACACGTTGAATTACGCCCGTTATTGGTACTAGAGGAATATCGCGTTGTATCACTTCATTTGAAACATAGTATAGAGCATCAACAATGACAGGCATCACTTTATTTTGGAACCGTTGCATGATGGATATATTAGACTTGCTAGCGGTTCCCCATAGTTGGATTCCATATGACCAAATAGGCTTGAGATATATTTATACAATAATATCTTGTTATCTAATGATAACTTGGATTTGCGCCCGATAAGCCAATACATTTAGTAGAATTTAAGTCAAAGTTGTTTCCGTTTGACGAATATGTGCTTATTCTTAATCGATCTAGGTGCATACCAAGATATTTAGCATCCGCTACTTGCCAGAGTTGTAGAGAGTTATTAATATAGATCGGTGGACATGTTCTTCTACGCAGCCTAAAAGTTATATGACTGGATTTTGTTTCGTTGGCTTTTATACGCCATCTTTTCAGCTACATTTTTATTGGTTTTATGTGTGCTTGTAGGTTAATTGATACTATGGCTGGATCTTCATAGAAGGCTAAGACAACCGTATCGTCTGCGTATGTTGCCATAGTGGTTATTTTTGTTGTAGGTAGCAGATCAGCTGTGTACAGAACACTACCTTGCGGAACTCCTGAATATATTGCATGTAATTCGATATCTTCATCGCCTTGTTTTACTGTAAAATAGAGATCTATGAGGTAAGATTTTAGTAGCTCATAATCCGGATGAGGAAGAAGTTTCTTTAATTTAACCTGCAATCTGGTATGCCATACTTTATCAAAAGCTTGAGATATGTCTATGAACGCAGCAGAACAATATCTTTTGGCTTTTAAGTCTATGCACTTGTTCAATTGTTTCATGCTTATTGCGAAACCCAAATTGGTGTTCTGTAATTATTTTTCTTTTTTCTATTATACAATTGAACCTATTTATGGACAGTTTCTCAAAAGGTGACATCTTCTGTTGTTTCCCCTGATTTCAGAATGATTATTATTTGAGCTACTTTCCAGATTCTAGGAAAATATTTAATTCGTAATATAGCATTAAATATGAATGTTAGTAATTTTACCCCCTTCTCTGATAGTTCCTGTAATATTTTTCCGGTTACTGGACGATATCCAGGTGCTTATTTACATTCAATCTCTCTGATTATTATTTGTTGAGCTTCTTTGACGGTGAATTTTTAATGCGGTAAATCTATTTGAAATGGCGAATTTGGAAAACTAGTGATTTTACTTTCGTCATCTTGAGATAGCTTTTCACCTTCCAGACGTAAAGAGTTTAAAGACATTTTTTAGATACTCTGAAGAGATGTCGGCCTTTTCTTTATTACTTCTAGCCCAATTATTTTCATTTATTTTAATAGGAGGGTTATCCTGCTGGGGCCTTTTGAGTTTTCGTGTTCCACAATGAATAATCTGCTGTGTCAGTTAGTGTCAGATTTTCTAAGTATTCCTGAATGCCTTGTGTTTGTTCATTTTGAATCAACTCCTTCAACTCTTTTACTGCTTTATTAAATTTCCTTTTATTTTCTTTATTCTGCTATTTTTTCCCGAATTGTACTTGATGTGTGTATGTTTTTTTTTTGGTAATGTTTCATTCTTAGGAGTTGCGAAAGATGCTGTTTCCTGTATATTTATTGTAATATTCATTGCTGCTGCTTCTATATCAATTTCAGTTTGTCATGGTAAGTTTAAAGATATGGTTCTGTTTAATGTTTCTCTAAATAGCGGCCAGTTAGTTCTATTATTACACAGAGAAGGAAGTTGGTCTTTGAAGATATTTTTTAAGAAAGTGTTACTATTGTTGGTGAAAGATCATAAGACAAATTGAAACATGATTTTTCAGGACAGTTTTTTGTATCAATATTTTTTGTGATACAGAAGTCTATAGTATCGGGTTTTTTATTTCTGTCTGATGGCCAATATGTTGGTTCTCCAGTAGAGATATGTTGTAAGTTATCTGTTTTCATCGCTTTCAGCAGATCCCTACCTTTTGAGGTTACTATACTTGATCCCCACATAGATGTTTGGCATTGTAATCTGCTCCGACAAAAAACTTATTTCCTAGCGTACTACAGAAAGTTTGGAAATGTTCCGATTTGTTATTATGTTTACGTAGGCAATAATGGGTTTCTTCTAAAGTTATACTGGTTGCTTGCAGGTAATCTTTGTTGAATTTTTCTCTTTCAAAATGTATATCCTCTCGAATGATTATGGGTGTACCTCCATATGCTTTTTAATCTATCTATTATATTATTATTTCATCTAGATTAGAGATAATTGTTAATTTGTCTTGTAAGAATATTTATCGAGCAATTGGTCAAATTCTTCAACGCAGGATTTGGTTAGCTGTGTATGTTGTTACTTACATTGAGATCACAACTTCACTCACTGTTAAGTGTCAGTTAAGAGAAAAATCACGTTGTTGTTATAGATTATTCATTTTTTGTTTATAGACTCTTCTAAAGTCTAGATAGGTGTATTAAATAAATGAAGCTGTTAAAGCAATCTCAGAATATAAATTAATAACCTAAAATCTGAACAGGTTATGTGCCTAGTTTCTTGTCCAAAAAGAAAATAGCTTTTTCTTTGAGGTTAGATAGAGAAATGGATTTAATTAAACGCATTAAAGCGCTAAACGGTGAAACGGAATGGCTGATATGGAAGCGTAAAATTCGATATTTACTGGTAATCCAGGGTAATCAATATTTTTTGTAATACAGAAATCTATGGTATCTGGTTATTTGTACCAGTTCAATAACATATGCTGTATATCAAAAAAAGTAAGGACAAAGAGACGGTTTGTGAAGTGTGGGAGGCATAGAACCAAAATTTCGAAGCATCGTCCAGGAATCAGTTATATAAATATGTACCGACTTTCCTGCCTTTGTGGAATGAATTAAATAACGGACTTAAAACCATAAACGATCATGAATTACCTGATTTAATGTTAGTATGTAAAGTTTTGCATATTTCACCAGCAAACTTTAAAACTTTCAAATCAAGTTGGATGATGTTAACAAGGAATGACATGAGGACATTCGAAAAGCTAATAGAACAACTATACATGTTTGAAAGAAATTTTACGAAACTCAATGATGTAAAAGTTTAACAGGAAGTTTTAGTGGTAAAATCAAGTAAACCAAATTAGAGTAAAACAATTAAAAAAACAGTTTAAGGTCAAAAGTACTTGTAACTATTACAAACAACCGAGCCATTGGATTAGACAATATCAAAAGTGGATTGCTGATGGACGACCGTCTAAGGATGCAACAGCAACAGGGACAAATACACTACTATTAACGACATTCGGTGAAATTTTTTCTACAGAAGTAGATGAAAACAGTTGGTTGATTGACAATGGATCTAGAAACATCTGACAAACAAGTCAGATTATTTTGTCAGCTACGAAACATTCAGTCAACCACAATCAAAGAATAAAGAAATTTAGAAGTGAAAGTTATATGGAAAAATCGGGTCCCACGTTTAAGCTTTTCGGAATCCCCGTTACACGGCCAAATGTAAATGAAAAATGCAACATCTATATGTGTGCTTCTCTGTCGTTCGGCCTCGGTATTAATAATTCTAACCTAAGCAGTTAGCGGTCATTTTTGGGTGATATAATTTGTATTGTTTATTTACGTCAAGTTTTTAGGTATGTGTTTTTATATATATTTGACAATTACTTTAGATTGCTCTGTGTATTTTAATTTATTAGTGTAATAAAAAGAAAACCTTAAGGGGATCTCCTATGTAGGTCCAGGAGTCCAAGTTTGTAATCATTTTAATGATGAAGACTATAGACCAAAAAGTGGAAAGCCAGGGCTGAAACAAGATGTGATTCCTACTAGCAATTTAAATAGTAATTAGTTTGTTAAATAATAATGATTTATTGCATTGAAATAATTAAGTAATATTTATTGAAATTATTTACCTTTACTACAAGACTAGGAACATATGTCCCTAATGGTAATATTAAATCACATAAGTTTTTTGAGGCTGATAGATATATAGGAGATTCTTCCACCCCAACAAGACCCAGAAGTAAGTATATAAGAAGAAACTTATCTTTATTATTAGAGAATGGAAGTTCTAACTTGAAATGTATATGTTCATTTACAGATAACTCAGCCTGTACCTTCAGTTTCGTTTTAGGTTTGATGAAAAACTAATGGCTTTATCCTTATTAAAATGCAGTGGCAGCGGATATAAACTGTTATCGAAGATATTCTGTTTGCCTTCTAGAAGAATATTAATGCAGATACTGAATAAGGTTCCTTTTTGCTGCTTGAGTAGTAACCTTTAATTTTGGTCGTTAGTTCAAAAACTTGACTGTATAGACCGAACTGCAGTTGTCATATTTGATAAAATGTACCTCAATTTAAGTAGGTTGTTAATTTAGTTGATTCTAAAAAATAATATAACAGAACCATTAATAGTTATATTATCTTATTTCAATGTTTGTTTTAAATATTAGAGAGAAGATAATATCAGTGGATTATGTGTTTTGGGTAGTGGAGATATCTCTGTGATTATATCAATGTGTTTATGGTCAAGGAAAATTAATGTAATTGTAATATATCAATAAAATCTATTTAAATATTTTTTTTTATTTTCCCAGTAAAATTAAAAGAATTTTTTTTAATTTCCTGCTAAAAATTTTTACTACACATGTTTAAATTTCCCGCTCAAATTATTCCCGCCGTAACTAACTGTCATAAGGGCGCCACAGCGCCCTCACCCGTGCATTCCGAGTGTAACTTAGAACCAATTTTAACATAGGAGATGCGCTTCTAAGTTTCTTTATTCTATGACCACAATGCATTAAAAGTGCCGGAAAAGAATTTTTAAATGCGTATGGAAAAGGAACAATTCGGTTCTCATCAACAGTTGAAGACAGATGTGAAGAAATAACATTGGAGGATCTCTGGTATGTGCCGAATATTTCAAAAAATTTTCTGTTCTAGCTGCTCTTGAATTACACAAAGCTTGAAAGTCTTTGAATGATTATATTCTAATAGCATAAAATTTAGTCAATACAAGCGAAGTTCCTGAGACTTATGAGTTCACTGTTCAAGTTTGGAGAAACTTCACAATCAGGAAAAGAAGATAATGCAAAGCAGAAGTTTCCTTGCAAAGAAGCAGTCGGGGCATTAATGTATCTAATGCTTGGGACTAAACCAGATCTGGCCTACAATCAGGGACAACTAACTACGAAACCATGTACAGATCGAATCCAGAAAATGCTAGCTTGGAGTGCATCAGTGATGCAGATTTCAGAGGTTGCTTAAAAACAGGTTGATCAAGATCCGGAGTTGTCATAAAGTATTCTGTTGAGGCAATTTCATGGTTAAATCAAAGACAAACTACGGTGGCAACGTCAACTACTGAAGCTGAGCTGTAGCTGCAATTGAAGCTGTTAAAGAGATTGTTGACACATCCTAAATTTCATCGCAGAACTAAACATATATTATTATATATACATATAAATATATAATATATATATATATATATATACATATATATATATGATATATTTATATATATTTATATATATATATATATATATATATATATATATATATATGATATATTTATATTTATATATATATATATATATATATATATATATATATATATATATATTTATTATAAAATAGTATATATATTAAATCAATAAAGCTGTTTGTTAAAGTAATCTCAGAATATAAATTAATACCCTAAAATCTCAACACTCACTATTGAATATTCCACTATTTATGAAAATTTTAACTTTTAAAACTGGACACGTTTGTTGACGATTTCCACAAAAATACGAAAAATGCGATGATGACTCTCTCTGTCAAAAATTAAAATAGTAAAGTGAAACTCGCCTTAATATGCTTGAAGCGGTAGATTCGAACATTTTTAAAAAGTATAAATTATCATCATTGAATCTTGAATTTAATAAGGTGTATTGAAACAGGTTATTTACAGCTGTTTTAAGAGAGATAAATTGCTTAAGGGAATAACATATTGCAGTATTACCAACGCGGTCTTTTGTACGAATCTACGTATTAATTCCAACTGCATTATAATTGCATTTTTACAATAAAGTTCCGAGTACCAAAGAAACGATAGATACAAAGTTGTTATATAATCTCTTATTCACCTAGCTTGTCAATACCCGACGAATCTACCAGTTGCTGGTAATTAGTAGCCTTGCCAGAAACTAAAATTTCGTCAGTTATCTCTGCTATGTTCCTCATCGTAATAATGTCTTCCGCTGGTTCCACCGTATATAGATAACCAGGTTCAAACTCCCGAGCCAGCTGATATAGCTCTAAAATATCTGGGGATTTCAAACTATTTTGTTCCCATAAACTTTGTAAATCTGTTTCCATTATCCATTTAGTTTTTCCACGATACTATATAAACATAGTTTTAATAAAATACGCTTATTATAAGAAATAATATCCACTACAGACCTTTCCCATCGAATTTTTTGTCTTGGTCTTCGTTTGGAGATCAATTGCAAGTTGAAATACACAATGCATTAACTGAGTACTACCCTCCTTTTTAGGATACCACATTTTATAGAGCCGCAATAATTTTGCTGCTATTTTAAGACCCAAAATCTGTAGATTGTTTGATAATCAGAATTAGCTTTGAATTATTACCACAAAAATAAAAATATTTTCCTGTTGTTACCTCAAGTATCTCTTTAGCAACAAGCTTAGACCAACTGCAATTAGTTTCAGCTTTAATCGAGGGCAACCAGTGATCGTTATTTGCACCATCTAAAGTTAATAATATACTATTATCACCAACACAAATAATCATTAAGGAAACCATATGAGTAAGTTCACTTTTAGCAGCCATATTGAACAAATATACAACAAATTTTATTTAATAACTGATGAGCTACATTTGAAAAGATGACAAATTTTGAAAAAATGTGACATTTTGTGATCTAATAGAGAATATTTCCAGATTTGCAATTAATAAAACAACACTGTATTGTCCAATACTAATGGAAATTTTACTACACAAATAAATATAATTTACTTGACAAAAGACTAGATAAGGGTATAAAGTTATATATTATTAAAGACATATATTAAAATGTGACTTCTACTATTTCAATTCAAATCGACTATAAAACAAATATTCCAATATGCCATGATTTTGACCAAATAATCTGTAAAATCAGGTAAATAATTTTGGATAATCTATATTTATGGTACTTAATAAAATAATTTTTAAAACAGAATCCAAATCTTATTATACAAGAAAGTTGTTTTGTGTGATATAGTCAAAGAACAGCAAACTATATGCAACACCCAATACTGCAAATAATTAGTAATTCTATTTTTTAAACTAATTATTTGAAATATTGAGAATAATTTACTGTACCATATCTATTATATTCACCACTCACTAATCTTAAGTAAAATTCTACTATTGAATACACCATACATACTTTGTAGTCATAAAAACCCTAAAAACCAAGTATTCTCAACCGTTTGTTAAAGTAATGTGTATATTCCAAAACTAGGAAATTAACATTTGTTTAATTCTAAGAATTCATGCATTTATGTGGATAATTACAACTGTGTTTTTGTTAATTACAATACTGTTATACACTATATATCATATCTGATTTCAAGTATATATTTACTATTGGCAATATTGCTTATAACGTCTATCAATTCAAAAACTTGTTCTCACCATCATCTCGCTAGTAAACATTTTTTTAACATATACATAAAACTTTTATTGAATGAATGGAAGTAACATTTTCAATTATTTTAATATTGTAATTAAATACTGTATTTTAATATGCAATGTCATGTAAATAGCAACACAATGGATGAATTAAAAGGACAATATAATTCTACATTACCTAGTTGTAATGGTAGTATACGAATTGAAGATGCTTTCCAGAGGATTAAAAAGCTTATTATAGCAATTGAAGAATATATAGAAACCAAAGCGGAAGTGAAAATAATACAAATCAACCAGTATTTGCAGGTAAACTCGTTGCTGTTAATTTATTTTTATCTTTAGTTAACTTAATGGAATATCTAATGTCTTAGGCCCTAAGTTTAACTTTAGACTTGAGTATATTCGACCCTCACACAAATTTAGCTGGCAAATTTTTTATTAGTTTATATGATTTAATGAATACTCTTGAATCAAGAAGCATGACAAGTTGGTATTGCGTAGATGTTCTTATTAATGCTTGCAAAAATCACACAGCAAGAACTGCATTGATAGAGACTTACCAATTTTTGCCTTGTCTAGCTAGGCTAATTGGAGATCAATTGTCGAATGAAAAGAAAACAAGATTACTTCGACTTATGCAGGTATAATTATACATTTTAAAAAAGCACTTATATGGTTTTCTATAATATATTTTTTACAGGATATGACCTGTGGAATCAAAATACATTGGCAAATTCCACACATGAGCCATTTAATTTCATATCTTTGCAAGTGGATAGAAAAGGGAGAAACTGATGTGGTAACACTTTCTATGGGGTTATTAGTAAATTTGTGTTATAGAAATATATTGACAGTATACATTTTGCAAAGGAATGTTGACTTGAAGAAGTTTATAAGAATATGTTTATCTTTAAAGGTTACAATCATAAAATAAACTAATATATGTTATACAAATAATTAATATTTTAGGGCCCTCTTGTAGAAGTATATGTTTGTCAGATTAGTATAATTTTAGAAAATATTTCTGGTTACATACCTGCAGAAATTTTATTGAAGTTGATAGATTGTACTTTTGTTGCTGTTTCAGAAGCATATAAAAAAGAAGATAGTATTTTACTTCGCCAAATTACAGAATTTTTTACTGAAAATATTAAAAATAATCATAAAGATTCATTGAATGTTTACCAAAAGTATTATGATAAAGTTGAAGCATTATTAGATGTGAGTGTTTAATCATTATTGTTACTATATAGTAATATATTGATAATTTTAGATGATTGAAAATTCCCAAGATAAAATTAAAGACTCTGAATGTACTTCAGTAGTCTTACAATTTCTTGATTTTCTTATTGAAATGGAAGTACCAGAAGTATCAGCTCACTTTCTAAGAATAATATCAACTGCTATTAAATGGATTCAAGAAAGTACCGTGTCTTTTCAAGCCTTAGCAATTTTGACGACAATAGCAAACAACACGGATGTGAAAAGTGAAAATGAAATATTAACAGCTTTAGCAGTTGGTTTGCCTACATTTATATTGTTATTAAATTCTTGTAAAGATGATTCTATAGTGCTACATTCTGAGTATAATAAAAGGTATGTTAAAAAAATGCTTTATTCCAAAATATAATTTTAATGCATTCAACATTTTGCAGATTAGGCGCTCTTTTACAGCTACTTACTGTTATAATACAAGTTAAAGAAATATCAAGTAAGTTAATCAGCGATCTCCAAGAGGATATTTTTAGAAAAATATTCGCCCCTTTACTGGGTGACGATTCCCCGCGTCTCAGTGAAAATACCTGTAGTATTGAATCTGTTAATTTGTATATTTATGCTTTAAAGTTCCTAACGCAATTGGTAAATTGCGATAAAAGTTGGATGGAATTTTTAAACAATTTGTTGTCTAATAGGTAAAAATATCATATAATATTTAATATTACAAATAGCGACAGTGTATTTTTAGTCAGATACACGTAATACTCGCTAAAGCTATTTGTCAAAGCCCATCAAATGTTAAAAAACTAGCACTGGAACTTTCAAATCGATCATGTGCTGAAGGTGTTTCAGCAGCACTCACAAAATCTCAATCTATAATGATTAGCGGTAATCCTTTTTTATTTATATTCAATACTTAGAACATTTATTTATTTAAAATACAATGAACTAAATATTCAGTAATTATTTTTAACGAATTAATATTTTAGATAAGAATGAATGTAACAATACTAATCACTCAACAACAAACAATGATTTTACCTTTAGCCTACTTTCTGTGAGACAAAATGAAAGGCTGGACAATGTATTAGAAAAGGTTGAGGTAAGTACAGATTAATATGCTACATATTTGGTTATTAATTTTTTGCATTAGTCATCAATAATCTAGCCTAACAGTAACGCTTTATACCCTATTCTAATAAAATCATAATATAGAATTTTTCAATTGAGACGGGTCGACGTTGGCCTGTGGCGGCTATGTTTTTGGCAGCTTCCTATTATTTATTATTCAGTCAGTGATGCTGAATCTATTGCTATCAGTTGCTACTCAATTGAAAGGCAATTCCAAATAATGGAAATTTATTATCAAAATGTATTAGTGCAAAATGGGAACTTCGCCCTGCTCTCATATAAGATCCGGTGCCGTTTGTTTACTGACTGGCTTTCCGCGCATTTTTTTGTGAATCACTATGTTAGGAAGAATGAATACCATGTAGGGAATAACGGAAAGGAAACGGGATTTTGGATTGGCGGCGACATTGATTAGCACTTTTTCATCCCAATCACAGCGAGTACTACAGAACGAATACCACAAATTGAAAATGTATCTACTCGGATCGGGCTCACCGTGAGAAACAATTGAACAACGTAATTGAATCATCAAAGCCTACTTGCGTTTTTCAAATAACAAGGGAATTTCAATAATATCTCATATATAGCAAATTATTTGTTAAATTGAGCTAACCTGATTGCTAATGAAGTAATGATTGCAGCAAACAACTCAATATTTTTAAAGATAATTTTTGTTTTAGAATTCGATAGAAAGTAATAACCTTGGCAATGCAGCAACTTCGGACTTAATGGAGTTGTATAATTATAAACTATCATATTTAGCGCAAGCTGAGCGTACAGCATTAGCAAGTATTGAAGCTGCAACTCGCCATAGTTCGCATTTGCAACATAGGTAAAATTATAAGTAAAACCTTGAATATGTAAAAAATTTGTTTTTAATATCACTGTCTCTCCATCATTATAGACTTACAAGACTGATATCAGAACAGAACCAATTACAACAATCCGAGTTCCGTACTATCCAAAAATTAGAGGAATCTATGAGAAAACAGGATGAACTCAGATCAAATATTAAGGATTTACATAATAGGTAATTAGTTGATTCAGAGTTAGATATAAATTATGCATAAAAAATTATCCATCATTTTAGACTTGAGTCAGAAAAAGGGAAAGTCAAAGCATACCAGTCCCAGGTAACACTGAAAGAGCAAGCCTTAGAAGAACTTGAAACCAAAGTGAAGGATTTGGAAAATAAGCTGATGGAAACTACAAAGGCTAAAACCAGTGTAGAAGAGCAACTGCAGAAACTTAAACAAGTATTTACCAAAGTTGAGGAGAATTACAGCAAGTTAGAGAAGAGTTTGAAAAAGAAGGATGAATCACTTCAAGATGCTAATGCCAGCATCAAAAATTATTCTAAGGTATATAAAATGTCTACAAAATGTCATAAAACTTCTAACTTAAAATTATATGTTAATTTGTAGCAAGTAGCTGATTTAGAGAAATCTTTGAAAGAGAAACAAAAACGCCTAGAGGAAACAACCGCAACATTACAAATGAAATCCGCGATATTGGAAAGCATCACGAAAATGGCCAACTCTCAAATTTAGTAACTAGTACAAGTTTAACTACAGTTTTGCTTCTGAAAATAATGGTGCCTTTTAGCAAAATAATGTATATATTTCCTTTATAATTATATATATATTGTGATATTTTTTGAATAAAAATATATAAGAAACATGTCTTTTAATCTTGTAATTTCTAAATTATAACATTTTTGTTTATAATCATTTGTATGATAACCAGGTTTCAAAACCTTGGACAGTTGCCGCTTTAATAGTTTTAAAGGTTTTAATTATTCCTTCAATAACCCTACTGGTATCAATATAGTATCTTGGTATATTACTTATTGAAAAATAAAACTTTTAGATAATCAAATTTATTTATGGTATATATTAACGGCTATAAAACATATCAATCCGAAAAGGTCAGTATTTAAAATGAACCACTCTTAACGCCACCTGTAAACTAAAAAGATAAGTTGTGAGTCATGTTTTTCTCTGCAAATATTTTAAGTTAAAAAAGTTTATAAATCATAAGGTACGAACAGTATTTACTAATTAAACAAATAATATAAACCAGAAATATCAGTAAAAACATTATATAGGGAAGTAATAAAAAACAATAGACAAAAACATTGTCAATTGACAATTCCAATACACTTCAAAATTTATCCGCGCTAACTTTTATACTGCAACATGCAAGATTTTCTCAACAGTTTCAAAAATTTAGTGAAAGGTGATGAAATCCGCACGGATAATAACGTGTTTAAGTTACATTACAAATTTTCCGTAATACTGTTAATAATATATTCAATTTTATTATCAAGTAAACAGTATTTTGGAGACCCGATAGATTGCGATGTAAGTTACCAAAAGGAAATGGTAAATGTTTATTGTTGGGTTACAGGAACTTTTATTCTAAATGATAATTTTAAAGGTAAAAACATTATTAATACTAGTAAATTTTATATAGTAAGAACGTGTTTTTAAGGTGCGCCTGAATACGAAACTTTGAATGGACTGGGACAAAATATATCCACAAATAATACAGAAAAGTTTATGCTTAAATATTATCAATGGATTTGTTTAATATTTTGTCTTCAAGCTTTGCTTTTTTATATTCCCAGATATTTGTGGAAAACATGGGAAGGAGATCGTTTGGGACAACTAGTTAAAGACTTGCGTAAGACAATTCATAATAATCAGAAAGTTGCTATAAATTATAATAATTGCAGGTGAGCCCTTAATAATAGGAAAATGGTCGCCGGAATATAAGCTAAAAATAAGTGAATACATCCTGGATATTGACTGTCATGATATTTTTGCATATCGTTTTGCTTTTTGTGAGACATTAAACTTTGTTAATCTGGTAGGACATTTTTAATATTATTGCCCGTTTTTAATCAATACTTTGTAGATACTCCAAATAGTTTTTATGGACTGGTATCTTAATGGAAAATTTTCAACATATGGATACAATGTAGCTACAAAACCATGGCCTGTGGCTATGAATGAAGTGTTTCCTAAACGAACTAAATGCATTTACACAAACTTTGGCCCAAGTGGCTCTGCTCAAATTAAAGATGCACTATGCCTTCTTCCATTAAATATTTTAAATGAAAAGTTTTTCTTAATACTATGGTATTGGGTTATCATCTTATTATTTCTTACAGTAGCTGCATTAGTTTATAGAGCAATGTTTATCTACTGGACCAAGTTTCGTACTTATCTTCTAATGGCACAAGTAAGAAGTTTAAGTAAGAAAAAAGCAGCCATTATTACTCAACGTTTAACACATGGACAATTTTTTTTATTATACACTATGGGTAAAAAACTAAACCCCTTAATTTATAAAGAGTTACTTTCCGCAGTACATGACCGAAAAATAAATTATAATGTTGCTAACTCATATAGAATAAACATATAAAGTTTGTGAATTTGTTCAAATGTTAGTTAAAAAGTATTTTACACTTAGTTTTTGTTGTTTTAGAAAATAAATATTTATTTTAGTTTATGTATAAGTTATGAAATATAGTTATATATCTCAACAGTTAGAAAACTATATATATACCAACAAGGAAAGTACTTTGATTTGTTTAATTTTGTAATAGTTAGTTTTAGTGTTTAGGTTAGTTGTTTATTAATGTTAAATAAACTTTTGTAATTAAATAAAATAAAACTTGTTTATGTAATACAAACTTATTAACCATTTATTAATTAAATATAATACAATATTAAAGTTGCACTTGTTGAATCAATCATTTTTACACTCTTTTTAGCTTTTTATAAGCTTCAATTATTTCTTTTTGTTGTTTATCTAACTGCCTTCTAAGGGCTACTGGCAAATGTTTACGTTTGCCTTTTTTATCAATAACCTTTTTAACTTTTACTTTCTGTTCATTATGAGGAACTGCATAGTCTTTATCATCTAATATATTTTTCAGAAGCAAAGCTTTCTCACCAGGCTAAAAAACAAACTGTAATTAAAAAATAAATAAAACTAAAACAACTTACTCTAGGTGCTCCTTCCCTTTTAGAAACTTTTTTTGGTTGAATTAGTACTGGTGGAGCATGAACTACTTCACCAAATTTAACCTGTTCCAACCTTGGAGTTGACAAAGTTTCATTTTGCTGTTCTAACAATTTATTTTGCTTCTTTTGAGCTTTCTTTAAAGCCCATTTTTGTGACTTTGTCAGTTTTTTCTCTTCTGGTTTTTCATCAACTTTGTGTTTACCTTTTTTTGGTTTAGATTTTTTCTCCTTAAGGATTCTCTTTCGTAAAATTTCTAATTCATCAGGTGGCCTTTTCTCAACACCTTCAACCTAAGTTATCTTAACGTAAAATTAACATACATTAATTACTAACTATATACCTCTCCCTTTTCATTTCTCTTAATCTTCACATTATATTTGTCTTCAAAAGCTACTTCTTGTATAGTATCCCTACATATACAATCTATTCTATATTTAAACTGCTTATCAGATTCTCCTGGCAATCGTTTAAATCTAGGTTTTATTACATTTTTCTTTTTAGTTGTATTATCTGCTTCATTGCTTTTATTAAACATTTTCTTTTTATTATACTGACCAATTTTAACTTTATTCTTTAATTCCATTAATCTGAGTAAACTATTAGAAATCTGCTGCTCATCAGGATTTGTTGGTGGAGCATTAATCTTATCTTTAATTCTAAAATTATAGATACATTATAATTTAGACAATGAACAGTTCATATTCTGCTTACTTACTTTGCAAATCTTTCTGCACTCTGCTTTTCTGGATCTCTTATACCTCTGTGTTTTCTTCCGGGGATTTTCCTACCCATCTTAGAATTTCTACAACGATTATATTCATGAAATATTTTATATACAAATTAAAGGTTATGTGTATTTTTAACTTTAAGGTTATAATGTTTGAGTTCTAAAACGCTGCTTCTCTTTAATTTTTATGGCATTAACAACATATACGATTTAAATTTGAATAATAAAACAAATTATTCAAATTTAAATTTTACAGTGTACAGTTCATTATTTCTCCACATGAAACTCAACATGAAATCAAATTATATCTCTTGTATTAAATATAATTTTTCAATTGATATGTTAAGTTACTTTTAACAATGTGTTTTTAGAAACCTATATATGTATTAAAACAGATAGAAAGTATTTAAATAAATAAATGTAATATACATATTTTAAATTATACAATATAGAACAAAATTTATAAAATTACATAAAATGACTTTATGAATAGTTGACCTCGTTTGACTTAAGCAGTCGTACACAAAACATGGAGGGTGTTGGAGCTTACGGAGGTGGGAAAGCCGGAGGGGCTTTTGATCCAATAAGTTTTGTACAAAGGCCTCAGGTACTTTTGCGAGTAATATGCTGGGTAAGTTAAAATGATTAAAAAGCTACTCTAAATGTATTAGTTTACTCCCACTCCTATTTTATAAAGAAAATATTTAAATCGATCCTGACAGCAATTCAAGGGAAGGAATATCGATTTTTTTAAATTTTTAATAAAATAACATTTAAAACAAAAAGGTAAATTTTACTTTAGATATTTAATTATTTAGTGAATATTTAAACGCTAAAATAATACGCTATGTGTATTCATAAAATAAATATTTATAATTATATATATATATATATATATATATATATATATATATATATATATAAATATTATAATTATTTGTAATAAAATTAACTAAATCAACACTCAAAATCACTTAATATTTCACTATAGCATAAATGTTAAATCACTTAATATATACAATTTAGTTATTGATTTACTGAAATTTACTAATGCTAATACTATTATTTTATTTCCTTTTTTCAGCTTTTTTCAATAATAGTCTTTGGATGCATTTCTTCCCAAGGATGGCAACCCAACAAAGAAAAGAAGATGGTATGCTTATATAATGAAGATGCTAATGCCTGCAATTATGGTGTTGGAATTAGTGTAATTGCTTTTCTTGCAAGTATGGGGTTTTTAGTTGGGGAATATATGTTTGAACAAATGTCTTCAGTAAAGACTCGAAAACACTATGTATTAGCTGATCTTGGATTTTCAGGTAAAAAACTTAAAATAAAAAGAGATATTATTTTAACACCTTTTTTAAAGGATTCTGGTCATTTCTTTATTTTGTTGGTTTCTGGTATCTAACAAGTCAATGGGGTAAAGCTGAGGAGCCTGCAGGTGGCATTGGTGTTAGTAATGTTAGAGCGGCAATAGCATTCTCATTTTTTTCTATATTTGTATGGGTAAGCAATATGTTACTTACAATTCTAGATTGTAATATTTACTGTGTAGGTATTTGATTAATATAATAGGATTTAAATGCCTCAATGCATGTAACATATAATTTGACTCCAAAATCAGGTTAAATATTTTGACCTTGCTACATGAAACAATTTAAAATATGTATTTCAAAAACATAACTAATGCAGTACAGAACAAGTATTAGTAGTTGATATCATTAAATCTTTACCATAGTTGAGCACCGTTAACTGAAAAAAAACATTCATTAGATATTTATCATTGATTGATGAATGATGATGCTAAAAGCATTGCAGAACTAGGTGAAATTGCTGTATTATATTTGATTAAAAAAATTATTAAAACTAGTTCACCTAGAAGGGCAGCATCCATAAAAAGAATTATGTTGAGGTCAATCAACTCAAACTGTGTGTCTCAGAAATGTAACTTTTAGATTTATCTTGTTCACACCAAGTAACACTGCTAAAAGACGTTCCCTTCTTTGTTATTACAGTTAGCATTACCTTTTAAATTGCTACTCTTGTCCTGTTTAGATCATTTTCCACTTTTACTCACTTAAGCTTCTTGATTTTTGAGACCTAGCTGAAATTAATCGTTTTCTATAAACTATTCAAATATATTTTATCCCGCGTAACAACATTGACCAAATGAATACAAAATTATTTCAGATTACTAGGATCTTGCATTTATAATATTGATCTCGCATTTTTTGATGATCGCTTTATTAATTAATGATTAATGAGTCAATATTGAAGTTTTACTATTAATGTTGAAATATACTATAAACTTTTAATTAATAACTAGAGTAATATTAAATATGTAGTTATATCGAGTATATATATGTTATATATGTGTACTGTAGGCTGCAAGTGCTTTTCTGGCTTTTCAACGATTCCGACAAGGATCTGATGCAGTATTTTCCACTAACTTTGAAGCAGACGGTATGCAACAAACATACCCTTCATATCCTGGCGGCCCAGATTCCGAGCAACATTATCAAGAACCACCATTTTCAGCAGGGCCAAATGCAAGAGGTAACATAAATTTAATTGTGAAAAACAATCTTCTTTTGCTAACAATAATAATTATTTCTAGGTCCAACCGATTTTCAGGCGCCTGCATATTAATAATTAAGAGCTAGTCAATATCATTGCTGCCCAAAGAAAATTGGATGTAGTCTAAGTAAATCTAATATGTTTATATTGGATTTATGTTGTACTTAGAGTGGTATGCATAAAGTCGAATATTATTTAAAGTATTCCATATGTTAAATTGTCTGTTACATTTTTGAGTTCAGTGGTTCATTTTCACCATGTACAATTATAACTGATGCATATTGAGATATTTTAAAATGAGCCCAAAGTGTTGAAAGATATTTATATAGCATTGTTCAATGTACAGTAAGTAAATGTCTACAATTATAACATGTTAGTATTATATCAGCTTGTAGAATTATATTTAAGGGTGCTTTTTCAGGATGTAGATTTAGTTTGTGTGCACTTCACTAAAGTCCACTCACATCATCCAAATGTATCATCGTCGATGATATATATCAGGTCACGTTTTATCTGAATGACTTTTAACGAAATAAGCAATCTGTTGCAATTCTAAATATATGTACAGTGTTTCTTTATCTGCGCATTTATTACAAAATCATTAATTTCAAACAGCGAGAATAATTGTTTTTTTTTACAAGCGCAGGTTAAAATATATTTAAAATCGAAATAAATATTTTTGGTGGAAGTTTAATCTGATTGTTAACAGTAACAATCTGGATCTAATTTCATATGTATGTGTAGCAATCATTGAATAAAAACGTGCACTCTATAAAAGATCTATATTTTTGTAAGTATTATTTGCTAACCATATGTAGAAAATGGTCATAGAATGTTTGCTTTACCTAGTAATAAACAATATATATCATCAAAAAACTATAAAAGACACATTAAGATTTCAGATTACTATTAGTTGCTGTTAACTTAACAAAGATTTGATTGTCTATTTTATTGCGTTATTTTTAATGCTAGGAATCTCTAGAAGTATTCTTTGAAACCTTAGTGACAATAAACATTAATTTATATTTTTCTAGTCCACTATTCAGTAATCAGGAAACGGTTATAAAATACAGAAAATGTTAGCGCAAAGTGTTATATAGTGAAATATTCCTGTGTATGTAACATTTAGTCCTAGACATGACAGAATATTGTTTAGCAATAAAGGAACCGTTTACTCGTTTTTTTTTAGTTTGTGTTCAGTGAGGATCGTTTATGATTTTATAGGTAATAAATTGATATTATGTAAGTATCGGTTACAAAATAAATGTTAATAAGTTGAAAGTATTTTTTGTTAAAATCCATACATCTTTTCTACTTAAGTGGTATATTATCGTGGATGCACTCGTATTCTACTTTGAAAGCGATGCACATTTTTCTTTTTTTTTTGCATCGTATACAAACAAGATATTGATTGATTTTATTCTTTTATCCCATAGCCTACTTAAATACTCCATAAGATTACTAGAAAAGAACTAGGGTGTTGAAGCGAAGAGAATTGATCCCACAAATTAGAGGTTAAATAGTTTAGCGATGCCATTTTACTTGGAAATCGCGTTTGAAATACAGCCATTTGCCATTGTTGTTCAGTTGCTAGCGAACAGTGTCGCCTAATATATTTCTCATGAGGAGATCTGCCAAGGGGCTAGTTTTGGAGGATTCTTAGCTTTTAGAGTTTTCTTGGTAGTTAATTAATTTGCTGTTTGAACTTAGAACGACCTGTTTTCCAGATATGATCTTATTTATGCGAGCAAATCGGTGGATTATCAACATGACTACATTTGAAAGATATCCCTGATACCATGTTACATTATTAAATAAATAAACAGAATGCGCCGACTTTTCTTATATCTGAGTCTCTTTTTACTGCATGATATGTATTGTCAATCGAGCTTCTTGATACGGGGTCAATATTGTTTTTTCAAATCTTCAAATAACCGAATGAATATGCAGAGAATCGCTCTTTCAACAATATTTCAGAGGGCGCACACTAATTATCCTTTTTTTGGAATTAGGACGTGTGCATATTTCTAACTGATTGGGAAGTGTTGTAGTCTGAGAACGACTAAAAAAGTGAAGCAGTAAAGAACACTACGATGTCATGTCATGGAATTGATGTTTACAAAATGTGACCAGATTGGAGGATTCCCTACATGGTTGCGGGTGAAAAGAACTCGGGTTCGCAGATACAATATAAAATATTGTCGAGGTCGGATAGATCCGACTTTATTTTTACATTAAGTGATATTATTATATCTGTAGCCAGTAGGACTGCTTTGGGCAAAAACGAATATTTAAATCTAAAGCGAACCAGGTAAAAGTTAACCGGCAGATATTTTGGTTGGATAACAGTAGCAATAAGACATAATAAAATATCGCATTGTATTGAATATCTGGTGAAGGCACTATCTACGGCAAAGGCTCGTTGTCGAGTGTTCCAGATAATCAGGTACCAGGTACGAAACGCGTAAGAAGTTAGACTTGGTAGAGGACCCCTTGTGGTGGTTATAACGATAAACTTCAGGAAGGCGCTAGGTAGTAGAATTTTCTAGCATTTTTTAAGAGGCCGTAACATACGTGTTTCATGGGCGTAAGAAGTTCCTAGCTGAAAGACGCTTGTCCCCCCTGCGAAAATTCTGAACGAATCGAGACGCAGAAAAGGGTTCCTTGAACCAGCCTTTATAGCCACCACCAGGAACCCGAGGGAGGAGCTTCGACGATAAAACCAAATCGATGCAGCCATAATGAGAACATAAGAATTAGAATTATAGAACTATGAACAGAAACAAGGTTCAACAAGAAAAGAGAAGATTTATCAAGAACGGAGTCAAGATTAAGTATCAGAAAAAGTAAAGTGGAAGTCGACAATCAAGAAAAGTTATATTCTTTCATTTCATAATTTTTACATTATTAATTTAAATAAACAAACTCGTCTTTATGCATTAATTTACTCAACGAAGAGAGAAAATAAATTGTATTTTATTTGCAACATTGTTTTCTCTCAGTTCAGTTCCAACCTTCGTAGGGTGAAGACGTATTTTCAAAACGGTCCAAGCTATAAAAAGATACCGTTCTTTAAAAAACCCAGTATTTTATTACGGTTATTTAATTGAGTGTTAAAAACGCATAACAGATACGGCTATCCGTCTCTCAGTGGACCTAAAGTGTAGTGAATACGTGTTTACGTGACCAGACAAAAGGACTGCATCTCATTTTTATTAGTGTTTAAAATTATTTCATCTTATTTTACAACAGTCCTTTTGAAATTCATTTATAGTATTTATAGTAAAAAACTAGTGCTAAAATAACGTAAGTGAAAAATGAAGTGCGTGAAATAAACAATGTATTTATTTTTTTTATCCTCTGGAAGTAAATTAAATAAAATATTAAAATATTAAAAAATGGCAAACCATAGCGATTCAACCAAATCACCTACACACTTTGATATAAGATTAGAACAAACAGCAATAACGCAAACTCCACCATCAGAATGGACTACAGTCATTAACAAAAAACGATTGAGAAGTCCAGAAGAAGAAATCGCGAGGAAACAAACAAGAATCAGTGACTATTGGTTGCAGAAACCGATAGAGACAAAAAACAGTTTTAGCAACCTGTCGGAAGAAATTGAAGAGAACATACAACCAAGCCCTGAAAAAGTTGTTCCCAAACCACCACCAATAACAGTCTATAAGGTAGGAATAATAAAAAACATCCATGACTTATTGAAAACCATTACCACGAACTACACAATTAAAACAGTGAGCTATGAAACAATTAAAATCCAATTGTTCGAAGTGGATCACTTTAAAGTTCTCATAAAAGAATTAGATGAAAGAAACACCCAATACCATACATTCAGGCCAAAATCCGAGAGAACATTTAAATTCGTATTAAAAGGATTACATCACGGGACGGACTTTAACACCATCAAGGTAGCACTAGCTGAAAAAGGCCACGAGGTCGTAAATATTCACAATATACGACATCACACGACAAAAAAACCTCTGCCTATGTTTTATATAGACATAAAACCTAATGGAAATAATAAGGCGGTGTATGAAATCACGAAACTGGAAAATAATATTATTAAATGCGAACCACCACATATAAAAAGAATTATACCACAATGCACAAGGTGTCAAGCACACGGGCACACAAAGACTTACTGTCGCAAATCATATAGATGCGTAAAATGTGCAGGAGAACATAAGACAGGAGATTGTACTCGTAAAGTTCGCGATGAAAAAGTGAAGTGTATTAACTGTAACGGAAATCATCCAGCGAACTACAAGGGTTGCGCAGTTCACAAGCAACTACAGCAGAAACTCTATCCTGCCTTAAGGGAAAAAAGGCATCAACAAAAACAATCCACTACTACCTACCAGAACAAGTCAACCAGACATAACTTATGCCCAAATAGTTGAAAATGGTTCAGCACAAAAACGAGAGACAATATCTCAACCTACTGAAACTAGCAACATCTCAAGATTAGAAAATATGATGGCCAAACTAATGGATCAAATGAGTACGATGCTTGGTCTACTCACAACCGTCGTAAGCAAACTTGCCTAATGCCTGAAACCAATAGTTACAAAATCGCCGTCTGGAATGCCAATGGGCTCCAACAACACGCCAGGGAACTAAAAATGTTCGTAAATGAACAAAATATTGACATTATGATGGTTTCCGAAACACACTTTACGGACAAGAATTATCTGAAAGTTCCTAAATATAAGCTTTATCATACAAATCACCCTGATGATAAAGCACATGGAGGTACAGCCATAATAATTCGAGATGATATAAAGCATTTCGAAAAAGAAAAATTCCGCAAAGACTACCTGCAAGCCACCAGTATAACCATAGAGGAAGCCCATGGACCATTAACAATTTCTGCGATTTATTGCCCACCCAAACATAACAACAAGGCAGAACAATTTCAAGAATTCTTCAGTACGCTAGGTAATAGATTTATAGCAGGAGGAGATTATAATGCAAAACATTTAATGTGGGGTTCAAGAATAATAACCTCAAAAGGTAGAGAACTGCTCAAAGCCATAAGGAAAGATAACTTACAACATATCTCTACTGGTGAACCAACATATTGGCCTTCAGACAGAAATAAAAAACCAGATACAATAGATTTCTGTATTACAAAAAATATTGATCCAAAAAAGTGTCAGGCAGAATCATGTTTCGACCTGTCTTCTGATCATTCACCAATAATAGTAACAATTTCTTCAAAAATTACCATCAAAGATAAACCCCCTTCTCTGTGCAATAATAGAACTAACTGGCCCTCATTTAGAGAAAACTTAGACCAAAATATCTCTCTAAACTTACCGTTACAAACTGAAATGGATATAGAAATAGCAGCAATAAATCTTACAAAAAATATACAGGAGGCAGCATATTCCGCGATTCCCAACAGTGAAACATTTCCAAGAAAAAACACACATATATCATGTACAATACAGAAAAAGGTAGCAGAAAAAAGAAAGTTACGACGAAATTGGCAACAGCAAAGGACTGAAGAGAATAAAAGAAAATTTAATAGGGCCATAAAAGAGCTGAGAGATCTAATTCAAATTGAACAAAACCAAGGCATTCAAGAATACCTAGAAAACTTGACATCAACTGAGGCTACAGACTATTCGTTGTGGAAAGCAACAAAAAAGCTTAGGAGATCCCAGCAGCATAACCCACCTATTAAAACAAGCGAAAATAATTGGGCGAGAAGCAATAAAGAGAAGGCCGACATTTTCTCAAAACACTTAAAAAATGTTTTTAAACCTTTCCAGTCTCAGCTACATAAAGATGACGAAAATAAAATTACTAGCTTTCTAGATTCGCCATTTCAAATGGATTTACCGCACGAAAAATTAACGGTCAAAAAAGTTAAACATACAATAATGAGAGAGATTAATATTAAAAAAGCTCCTGGTTATGACTTAATTACTGGCAAAATTTTAAAAGAATCATCAGAAAAGGCTATAAAACTATTAACATATATATTTAATGCTATGCTACGAATTAATTACTTCCCTAGCATCTGGAAAGTAGCTAAAATATTAATGAAACTTAAACCAGGAAAAATACCAGAAGATGTGACCTCCTACCGACCTATAAGTTTATTACCAATAATCTCGAAAGTCTTCGAGAAATTATACATAAAAAAACTAAACTATATAATAGAAAAAAGAAAAATTATTCCAGAACATCAGTTTGGCTTTCGCAATAAGCATGGGACTATAGAACAAGTGCATAGACTTGTAAACCAAATAAACGCTGACCTAAATGCCAAAAGATATTGTTCGGCTGCTTTCCTAGACATATCTCAGGCTTTTGACAAAGTATGGCATACGGGCTTGCAGGTTAAACTAAAGAAACTTCTCCCTCATCCGGACTATCAGCTACTGAAATCGTATCTCACTGACAGACATTTTATTGTAAATCAAGGCGATGAACATACCGAATTAAATCCCATATATTCAGGAGTTCCGCAAGGTAGTGTACTGGGTCCAGTACTGTATCTTCTGTATACGGCTGATCTGCCCACCACAAAAATAACTACTGTGGCAACATATGCAGATGATACAGCAATCTTAGCATCCCATGAAGATCCAGTCACAGCATCAATAAACCTACAAACCCACCTGGAGCAAATACGATTATGGTTGAAGACATGGCGCATTAAAGCCAATGAATCAAAATCCACGCATATAACGTTTACCCTGCGTAGAAGAACATGTCCACCAGTAAATATCAATCATCGTCAACTCCCCCAAGCAGAGCATGTTAAATATCTTGGTATGCATTTAGATCGACGCCTAACCTGGAAGAAGCACATACTCTCTAAACGGAAACAACTAGGACTAAAATTATATCAAATGTATTGGCTCATTGGGCGCAAATCCAAGTTATCATTAGATAACAAGGTATTGCTGTATGAATCTATACTCAAGCCCATTTGGACATATGGAATTCAACTATGGGGTACCGCTAGCAAATCTAATATATCCATCATTCAACGGTTCCAAAATAAGGTGTTGCGTGCCATTGTTGATGCTCCGTACTATATTTCAAATAAAGTGATACAACGCGATATTCCTCTAGAACATGTAACGAGTGTAATCCAACGTGTTTGTGTGAAGTACTTCGAAAGAGTGTCAGTGCATCCCAATGTACTCGCTAATCAGCTAAATATGCGACGTGATAGTGAAGTGCGTAGACTAAAACGTTTAACACCACCTGATCTGATTAAAGGACATATGTAGAGTTTAGAATAAGCATTAGAATAAGTCTAATTAATTAAGTTAATATTTTATACAGAAGATTCCTTAATGAAGTGATTTTCTACATGCCATGTATATATAATATAAACAGAAGAAATACTTATTGCCAATAGGGCAGATTGTGGACTCACGAAGAGTAATTAAAAAAAAAAAAAAAAAAAAAAAAAAAAAAAAAAATTGTTTTCTCTCCTTAACAACTCAACAGTATATTTCATTGGACTTCTGTTTTGGGCCTATTCTGCGTGAGGTAACATGGATTTGTTTTTTTACATACATTTCATATTTCATTTCTCTTGGAGAGAAACATGTAGAATTTGCTGTAAACATAGCATTTGAAAGACCTCAAGTTTACAGATGTGATACTGTGACAGTTATTAGGTCTAAACACCGCCTGCTCTTCTCAGCTTAACACCTTTTTGAAGTCTCATTTATATGATTTTCATAAATGCTTTCTCAACAATTGCTAGAATACTTTACCCTAATAGTTTTTACAATGCTTACTTTTTTTAGTATAGGAACAATTATTGCTTTCTTCCATGCTGACGGTATTCTCTCGGATCGCTAAATTTGTGTAAGTAGAAGGTGAAGCCGTTGACGCGATATTTTCTCACCTGTCTTGGTGGTTTATAACGTCACTTTGTTGTCGTCAGCGGTCTTATCACACTTTAATTTTATTACTGTTTATAATTCGCTCATTGTTGGTTTGTTCGCGGAGTTGCTAAACCCTATTAATGTAATGAAGATAAAACCATCACCGGGTATAAAACTAATAAATAAATTTCTATTTTATTTTGTTGTTATCCTTATTTTACCTGATTTGTTATTAGGTTATTAAAACCTAATTGTTTTGTGAATACCAGTGAGTTTACAACTGTTAAACGAATTATTTAATTTTATTATCGATTTATAAGATACAATAAAAACAATGTTTTATAATAAATTTATTTTCGTAAAAAAAATAATACAACATATAAAACGATATAAAGCCTTAATAATAATTTACAATGCACTTTGATCACAAGGATGTGATGAGAACCTCTTTATCACAGGCATAGAAGAGAAAAAACTTTTTCAAACAATTTTGAACAAGCCATGAGCAAAGTCTTATCTTAAAAACTGAACACAGAACAGATATAGAGATCGAAGAATTTTTAAACAATCTGGATATTATCCACAAAACATATATAACAGATAGTATGTACTTTGAGTACAGTATCAACTTATCAGTTATTTTAAAAAACACTTAATGTCAATCTAATATTTATCTTTTAAAACTTAAGTTTATGGAATTGTTTCTAGTAATTAATATAGAAAGCAAGCTTATGCTATTATTGCTTTATAATAGTGGAATTTTATTTATATCAGATATGCTGCTTAATAAAAAAACAACCACAAAAGATATTGTGAAGTTATAAACTAATTTAAAATAATTGTATACTAATGAGAAATATTCAGTAGATTACCACTTGAAAGCAACAATTATTTTATTCAATCATAGAATATAATTAAATATCATAAGGGATAAATATTTCAATTTGAGCTACTTTGTTCATACAAAAATATCACCATTTCTTAAAAAGTTCTAATACTATCTCACCAAAAATGATGCAGGCTGTAAATATTCAAAACGTAACTCTTATAATAAAGTAACTTGTCCTAAATTGGCAGAAATAACCATTTCCATTACAGACTGGAAAACGGCTCGTACATTTTCAGTATCTGTAGCAGTACAAAAGTGTGGATATAAAATTTTTCTTGAGTCAGCATTTCTTAATATAAATTTATGTTGAATAAATAAAGCACCTTTATCCACACCCCTATCAGGACCTAAAATATTTAAAAATGACAATTTACTATGTGGAATAAATCTTCAATATGTTACCTTTATAATCAGGGAAATACAGTCTCAGGTGTCTTTTGGAATAAAGAATTTTCTCTCTGAAAAGATCATATTTGTTCATAAAAAGTACAAAAGATGCTTCTCTAAAAAATGGATTGTTGACAATTTGACCAAAAAGATTCAAACTTTCCTCCAATCTATTTACATTTGGATCTTCCTAAAAGTTGATTTGATTAATCATTTATCACATTAAACTGTACTCATTACATACAATAAGGGTCATATCATAGCCACTTAAAGAAATAACAAAAAGAACTGCTTTTACATCGTCAAAGCAATAAATCCATTTTCTTCTTTGAGATCTTTGACCTCCAACGTCATACATACTCACTATCATGTCTTGAATACGGAACTGGGTTTCGATTATTCCTTGTGTTCTAACTCTTGCTCTTAAAACATCAGTCGGATTTGGCACATATTTTGGATTACAGATTCTTTCCATATTCTCAAATAGACTAAATATAAAATATTAGTAGTAAACATATTAATTATATTACCAGAAAACTTACTATAAAGCAGAGTCATTTAATTCATATTCATATCCTCTTGCAACAGCTAGTCTAACACCTCTATCTGACCATAAAGCCTGAAGTGATGCAGCTACTTCCGGTAATACTGTGAATGTCATATCAAAGCAGCTATCTGCAGCAAGAACATTTTTAGCATGAACCTAAAAATAATATTTAATTACTCTTGTATAAAATTGCATTATAATAATACCTTATTACTTAAATGTTCTAGATTGATTCTTAACAATCCCATACCAGCTAAGACATATTTCATTGATGACAAAAGATTATCCAAGACTGTTGGTCGAAAACTACTTAACTCAGAGTGAGTAAATCCATCTGCATGTATAATTTTCATTTGCTTAACTAAGGTACTTTTCCCACTTTCACCAGCACCTAAAATTTATACTATTCAATACAAAGCATATTACAAAACAACTGAATATTTACCAAGAAGTAATATTTTGATAACATTATTTTGTTGTTTGGCAAATTCTCCAAGTTGCTTGTCAATTTCTTTACTGCGCCTCTTAGCTTTGCCCTCTTCACGTTCAACTGTTAGACATGCCCCCATGCCGAAAACATCACGAAATTATGTACAAAAATAATGACTATAAAATATTGCACCAGCGTATCTTTTCAGAACTTTAAATGGATTTAAATGGTCTCCAAGGTCATAATTTTTAAACATAAAAGGCTCACTTTTAAGATTAAATAATTAGAAAAGCATCTAACATAACGTCATTAATTTCTAAAATTATAGTAACATAACTAATCGAAAAGATAATTGTGAAAATATAAAAACGCAAACAAGACCTTCCAACATAAAAAAACTGTAAACAATTGTAATAGGTTAACTTGTGGAGCGCCATCTATACAATATAAACCCTAGTAAATATATGAAATATCTTTTCATTACATAATCCATAAAAAATAGATTTTTTTTTGTTTGACACAGTTTTATATATATATTTACTGAAAAATGTTTAATTGGAAAATAACCATAAATAAGGTCGGGTGTTATTTATATATGTTGAACTACCAAATATAGAGTAATATGGAGCATAATCGATATATTTTCATGATCGAAATAATCCCTTAATCTATAAGAAATTATTCAACTCGTCATTCTTTATGTATATTATTAATATATATATATATATATATATATATTCATTGAGTAAATTACCATGTATAAAAACTTGGTTATTCGTTAATTAGAAAATTAGCTCCCTTAATCCTAAGGCGTTAAATTTTTGAAATGCTAACGCAAGTTAAACTTAGTTGTTAAAAGTTAACCACCCAAAACAAAACTGCTTTTGAGGTGGAATACATGTTCTATCGTGACTGATACCGCCCCGTGTATTCAAAGGAACGAACTTAAGGAACGGTAAATAGGCAGACATATGTAGATTATTAGATAATCAATTGTTATTAAATAATTAGACATACATTTGGATTTTAAATATTATTTATAAAATACACTTAGTCGTTCAACAATTTATTCATATTTCTACGTATATATGTAGAAAATCACTTCAGTGTTCAAGTGTTCTCGTGTAAAATTTCTTATCATTAATTGTTAAGTCTATGCCTCCGGCAATGCCATATACACAATTAGCTGATTGACACTGTGGATTGGTTCTAAAGCGATATTGCGCTGTATCGCTACATTTGCTACCACTTGCTTGATACATTTGGCTGAGTTTATATCCAAGGTGTTTTCGTTTAACAAACATGTGCTTTTTTCTGTAGCGTGGTTTACATGCATGACAAGATATTTAGAATCATCCGCCTGAAGAATTTAGCAATAATTAATATTCAGTAGTTCATTGTGTTTGTTCACCATCTTGTTTTACGGTAACAAGATTTCAGCATGTCTTAAATAATAGGAATATTCTGCATTTACGGATGCGATTTTTGCCTCAGCTGGGCACTGATTGTCGCTTCTTAAATGGATGGCTAAATTTCTAATACGATATCGAAGAGAAACATATCACACTGTAACAGTGTCCAAATCTAAGAACTAAACAAAAGGTTCGTTTGAAAGCAATTCGGATTCCGATGCATGAACTTAACAAGTAATGACATGTATAGAAAGTAGGTGGAGCCAAAGTGGGGCGTGTTTGCTAATCGCTATCTTCGTTCGCTAACCGACTGCTAACAGAAAGGCACACATTGGTGACATGTTCCTACAGATTTTGATTCTTTTGTTCTAATTACATTTTTTGTGTACTATGTTTATCATAGTTTTTTCATGGTTGATTAATATTACGTTATAAATATTAAGTGAAATGTCGCCACCAATAAAAGGTAGTATCTGGACTTATTTTATAGTACCCAAAAATGACCCGGAGAAGTCGCAGTTTAAAATATGTAAAAAAATTACTCACGGAAGAGACGTACTACTATTTATTTGAAAAATCACTTGAAATCTGCTGCCAGAGGAGTTTTGATTAGGGGAAAATGCGAATAATGAAAATAGTTGAAGTTGAAATGAAAGAGTCGAGTTGAAGAAAAAAAAATGTCGCAGGTATGTATCCATATCCATTTTCTAAATTTCTTCACCAATTTTCAAAGTTTCAATTATAATGTATAACTGCATACCATTAAAAAGTTGGTAAAAAGCATTCGCCTCACTTGTCACAGATTATCTGGAAGGATCGTCAATTGTTTTAAAATGCGATGATGACCGTCATAATGGTGGCATCATTGTAGAAAACAATTTTCACAATACTTTCTTAATAGAATATTTCAATCGAAAATATATGAAAAGAGGTATGCGATTAGCATTGTTAAATAATTTAGGTCGTACCATTTTTAAGTTGCAAATTGTTATTCGACATAGTTCACAATCGCAAGAAAACATAAAAGACATCAAACAGAAATGTAAGAAAATCACAACTCGAAAAGCAACCTGAAAAAATTCAAGACAGATTAAATCAAGCGTAACTTAAAGTATTCCAGGATTTCGTGACGCCTTGGAACAGCACATTCTACATGTTCTAGCGTTTTTGAAAGATAAAAGATGCATTCAGTCTTTATGCCAATGACAATAACATTGAATCAATTTTGTCAGAAAAGTGTAAAATAATATAATGCTGTCTTGAACTAGTGAAACCCTTTGAAGAAGTGAAATGAGCAGCTCTCAGGCACTAATATTATCTGTGATTCCTATCAATTAAGTTTTTGTGAAAACTTGACGACTTTTTAACAAAACTACCAGATAGTGATGATACTATAGTGATAGTTGGTAGTTTAATCGAATATTTATGAAGTTTTCTTCTTTAAAAGATAACAACTTGTATGCAATTTCAATGTATTTAGATCCTAACTATAAACATACATTTTCAAGCCAGTCACCGAAGAAAAAATAAAAGATTGCTATATATGAATGAATGAATGTAGATGAGTAAAAGATAAATGAAAGATGAATATTAAAAATGGTAAATGACCCTATCGCCACTAGTCTCCTATATCGCCGAAAAATTTGAAAAAAAAAACAAAAAGAAGGAGAATGAGAGATTCCTTCTATACTGAATTAGAAACTCCAGTGTGCGTAAGACTTGCTTAAAAAGTAAAAAAGTGATGATAGATTTATGCTTGAAGATGAAGGTGAACCTTAATTAAAATAGTTATTTATCGTAACAAGAAAAGACTGGATTTAGATGAAAATCTACTTGATCGGTGAAAAGTTAACATCATGGTGAACTTTAAACACTTTCCAAATTCGCACGCAGTTATTTATTACCCACTACTGGCAAATCTAACATAGATATCCTCCAGAGGTTCCAGAATAAAGTGTTGCGAGTCATCGTCGATGCCCCATATTACGTGTCCAACAAACCGATTTCGCGCGATATCCCCATAGAACCCATAACGAGGTGATTCGGAGTGTTACTGCGAAGTACTCTGAAAGACTATTAGTGCATCCCAATGCACTCGCCAAACAGTTAAATGTGCGCGATGACAGTGAAGTGCGTAGGCTCAAACGCAAACTACCATATGAACTGATTAATAGACACATAGAGTGAGATTTAATAATCTCTAGAATAAGCTAGAATAGTCTTTAGAACAATTTAGGATAGGCTTTAAAATAAGTTAGAATAGTATCTATATATATAATAGATTTAGAATAGAAGTTGTACAATACTTACAGTAGATCACTTACTCAAGTGATCTTCTACATGTCAGGATAGTTATATTATATAACTGAAATCATATAATATTACTTATTACCCATGGGCAGATTGTTGACGTTTTAGGAGATTAATAAAAAAATATATTTATCACCTCCATCAGCCAATGCCCAGCGAACAACTACTTCATATACAAAATACACTAAGAAACAGGTCAGAGACTAAGAAGGCCAGACTGAGATTTTTTAAATATAATTAAGCTATTTTTAAATTCCATTATTAAACAAAGTTTTTCATTATAAAATTTGAGGTCGAAAATTGTTTTAGTTTCGTTTTCAAAATATGATTAAATAAAATATTAAAATTGGTGCAAGTGCGAGCCACGGAAGTAACGTGGACCCGTGGAATAACCTATCATCGGTAGGCTACCGTTTTACGCTATCGCTATTATTTATTTGGGCCACACGATCGTGCTCTGCGAACTTCTTCAAACACCCAGGCGGCACCCCGCTATCCCCGTGACCGTCGAAACGGTACAGAGTACGGTACAGTGTTATGCTTGAACAAATAATTGAGGAAATTAATAATTCTTAATTTTTGACGAATATGGCGGACGAAACAGCTGATGTTGCTGTAAAATCTCAAATGGTAGTTATTTTTAGATATGTTCGCGATGGTGAGCCAATTGAGCTTTTTGGAACTACTTAATTCCTGAAAAAAGTATCACTTTGCTCACTATGTACACTTTTTGCGCATAAATTTAATTTGATTATGTCTAAAGCTGCTTTCAAAAATAAGCAAGTATGTATGTTTTGTGGCAATCTACAAAACAATTCTGGTTTTTTAAATAATTCACGCCAAGGAGTAGAAGTGTTGAACAAAATTGTGAACAGAATGATCCCCCACAGCGCTCTAACCTTTTGGAATATTAATATACGGACTATTAATGTTGTGTACGAAAATAGGAACTATTTCATTGAGTGTATGGATGAGATAGGAGATCAATTATCCAGCAACACAGTCTGTGGTATAGCAGCCTCTATTCGCCGCACATTAAATGATCTAATCAACTGCAGCAAACAAAAATTGAACTTACTGGAATAAGAGACGCTATCGATAATTTTGAACGCAGTATTATTCAAGTTCGAAATAATATTGATAACATCATTAGTGAAGAAAGAAGATGAACGCAACCGTCCAGGCAAAAGTAAACATCGAATTTCTGCTTTAGAGGTGTGTGATGTAAATTGTTCAAAAGATCGATTTCATTTTAAAGAGCATCTAGTAGTTGTACCACTTTTCTTTTCGGAATACTTTGGGTAGTACTGCAGTAATTGAGGATAAACTCACTTTCGTATGTTTTCATACTTGGTACTTGGTTTACATCCCATATTTGTTAAAGAACAATTACAAACTGAAAAGAAATGATTGCAGAACATTAAATGGGGCACTACCTCTTCTAAAATTATTAATAGTAAACAATCTAGGAGACACGTTGAAGAAAACAAGACAATTATTTGACATCGTGGTAACAACCCCCATGACAATATCAGAAGCCGAAAGGGGTTTTTCATCACTAAAGGGCATCAAAACGTATTTCAAAAATTCAACGGCCGAAGATCTAAGTTGAACAGCACTTTCCATGATATTTATTGAAACACTATTTACCTTTGAAATAGATAATTTTAATAACAAAGTGATTATCAAATTTATGAACAGAAAAGAACATAGGATAGACTTAATTTATAAAAAATAGATGTTTCGTTTTTGCAAAATTTGCAGACCATCTTCAAATTTTTATCAGAAGCAACCACTGATATTGTCTAAGCAAGAACAGTTGCGGCCGATCGCCAGTTGTGGCGAAATTATGCCTATTGAGGCACCAACAGTACTGAGAAGTAGACACTCTCCCTAAGCGCCGGCTTGAAATGAAAAGTCTTTGTTTTTTTAACCCATCACGTTTCATCACACACCCTAAATTATGCATATGCATTCAATCTTATAAATAGAGTGCTGAATCTGAGTTGACCACTGACATATATGGTGAACGTCTAGACCAAGACAAAAGAGTTTTTGATGTCGAGAAATTCGAATCTAGTCTACAATCAAACGTTGAGACGTTTAAATTCTAAGTTGGGATCGGCAGAGTTTTTCAGGTTAATTCGTAATGCCTTAATTTTAGCCACTTTACATTTAAGCGAGTCTGAAGTTTATTTCTGATGGTATCGAAAATGTTGCGTGGATGTCTTTCCTATGGAGAAAATGGAGCATATAAATATCGAATAAGAGATGCTATGGAAGCCTCTGGTTCTGCAGTTTGTCGTCTTCTATTTTGACATTTAATGAACTTTGTTATAAAAAAGATTTATTTCATTAGTTCCGAAGTAAAGCCTAAACTCAGAGATTTGAAGATCGGCGCACAATGTCTATGCTAAAACTAGATTAAGGCTTTGGTGATACCTAGAAAGACAATATCTTTTTAAAAATTTAAAGGGGATGTTCCTCGAGACAGAAAGCAGGCTACAGGTCTACCACTAGTACGAAAGATCAAACTACATTTTTCATCATTCCCATTCACTAATGATCAGGGCACTTTCATCTTAGCCTTCAGATCCAAAAATCTTCTGAAATTAGCAATGTCACCATTAAAACCATTTAAAACAACAATATACTTACATTGTGTAATCAACCTTTTAATAAGTATATATTATATATTATTAATCCTATTACTGAATAGGCTTTTTTATTTTGAGAATGTCTTTATTCTTGTCTGTTAAACAACTTATCAAAATCCCAAACATTTATAATTAGTTTTAAAGTCCACCAAAGTAAGATATAAAAAATGTGGGGCTTAAATAACTAGACCTGACAATTCCCTTGATTGTATAATATAAAAAATAAAGTTAACTGGCTCTAATCAGTTAACTTAATTGCATTTAATATATAATAATGTAAATATGTAACTATAACTTCTGTAAACCAATATAAAGACCATTTTCTGGTCGAGCATTCACAGAAAACTTCCTCACTAGTTTAAGAGGAATTTGAGTTTTTTCTGTTGTAACCAATTTAAATGTTTTCAATATGTGAACAAAAATTGTTTTTATTTCCATCAAGGCAAACCTTGATCCCAAACATGCTCTTGGACCCTGACCAAATGGAAAATATTTATCTTGATGCTTTTGTTCTGTGCCGAATCGCTCTGGAATAAATTTTTCAGGATCGGGATAGTATTTTGGATCGTGATGAATTGCGTATAATGGAATTTGTATTGCTGTTCCTTTAGGTACTACTACTTTCTTTTCTCCTGGGTAAACTGGATCAATCACATATGTCTTAGTACATTCTCTACCTATAATGACAAAAGGAGGCCACTTTCTTAATACCTCTAAAATCGTGAATTGTTAATATAATAGTTAATATTTATTGAGCCTAGATAGATATATTTACTAACCACAAATTACCATATCCAAATATTTCATTTGCTTAATGACGTCATAGGTAATATTCCCATCATTTTCTTCAGAAATGTCTAAAATTTCTTTACGCAGTTTGTCTTGAATATCTTGATTAAGCGCTAACTCATAGCTAGTGAAGCTCATTACTGAAGAAACCGAGTCAAAACCGGCAAAGAAGAAAATAGCCGCTTGGGCAGTGATATCCTCAATGGTAAAGCTCTCTTTCTCTAAAAATGTAGCATATGTGAATAACTGATTTATATTTAGAATATATTTACAAGACATTTTGTTGTTAATTTCAATATATTATCAAAATCTAAAAAAACAGTTGTAAAGTTTTTAAAATTAATAATAAATTAAAATAATATTGATTGTTTTAAAAATATTTTATGGCTTAATTTTTATATACTATTGAAACACAAAATTACCTCCATTTTTTTTCCTGGCATCGATTAAATTTTGTAACATATCCGGACGATATATATTTTCCTTTTCTCTTGTTGATACTGTATCACTAATCAGAGCTGTAAAAAAATCGTTTACCTCTTTTCTGAACATTGTCATTTTAAACATCTGCAAAATAATTTTTATTGATCCTTTCTTGTTAACAACTAACTTAGTGGAGCATTTGAAATTAAAATTCATAAACTGCCAATATCAGAAGTTATTTTAATTTTAATTAAAAAAAATATCATACCTTATATAATGTTGGTAAATTTTGCCGAAGTAGGATTTTAAGAAATGACGTGAAACTGATATTCGCCAATTCACTTCCCATGCGAAAGAATTCGTTATTTCTATCATTTAAAGAATCAACTTTAACACCAAAGGATGTAGTGGCAATCACATCTATGGTATACCTGAAATAAAACAATTTTAAATTTTAAGTCGTTATTACTACCACTCTATTAGGCTGTTAATTTAGAATATGACTTATTGTAGTTGTTTTTTATGGGTTTATAGTTGTATGAACATATTATATTTATAATATAGTTATTAATATAGTATAATTGTTATATATGTAACGTGTTGAATTTTTGACTGAGCTTACTGGTAAGTTTACTTTAACGTAGATGGCTTTGAAATACCGTTTTCGGGAATTTCGTCCTAAGGGTGTTTACACTAACATTAAACCTTAAATAACCATTAAAGGCATCTATAAATATATTCGTGTATATTTGATTATTACTGATAACCACAATTTTTGATAAATTTTGGAAATCTTCTAAGAAATATGTGGGAAGTACATTAGTGAATCATAATTAAATGCAATGTAAAGCCAACAAATACACACATGCATTTTTTCAAATTTATTGTTTTGTATATGTAGCAACATTGTTTTGGAAAAAAAGATGCAGGTTACCTTGCAAAAGTTTCTTTTGCTTCAATTTCGATGATATCCCCAGGTTGATTCAAAAAATATTGAATAAAGTTTTCATCAGCTTCTGAAATCAATTTGTAGATAGTTTTCATGCGATTGCTAGTAAATGATGACGTTAACATCGATCGCATACTTTTCCAATCGTCTCCTGAAATCATTTAATATTCAAAAAATTCATAGTAAAAATCTTGTAGCAACTACCTTTCAACATTAATAAATTTTTTCCAAATAGCGGATCAGCTTTTGGCTCTACCATAGCAACATGATCAGTAAAATGATCAAAATCTTTAACAGTAACAGATTTTATCAATTCAGGATCGCGTATTATTAATTTAGGTTTTAAAAACTGATATATACCATAATATCTGCAAGAAATTGTTAACGTGTTTTAAGTATATAGTTTCCCTTTACCCATAAAATATTATTACTCTATGCTTTTACCTAACATCTTTCATTTCTTCATAATAATAAGAAGCATTTTCCGCTATATTCTTCAAACGAAAAATTAATGGCCAACTATCTCCAAAGAGAATCCATGGCCTTCCTTGTTTTACTCCTCTCTTTTTCCAGTAGGAATACGGTTTCGAATATAGAGTAGAATATAAGAAATAAATAAATAATATCACTATTAATATCAAATAGTATAACATGTTAAATTATTATTCACTTTTTTAATGAACGATATAATTATAAACAAAATATTTTTAGTCATTACTCAGAACTGCGGTTTATATTTGCATTATATGTTGCATTTTTCAATTACATTAATTTAATGAAATCATATTGTGCAATATAATATTACAAAATTGATAAGATAGGTGAAAAGAAAATTCAGTATTGAATAACACATATGTTATCACGTACAATAACATTGATCGAATTTCATTGATTTATCACATATAATTGTTTTTATCTGCTAATCATATATAATTAACCAAATATTTTGACGAATAAATAATTTTGATTTTGGGAATTCTTAGTGACAGATGTGACTCAAATTGTAACCTTAGTTCCTTAATAATAATTTTATTGAAGAATATATTTCCAAGTTTAAAAAGTATATTATTATTTAAACAGAAAATAAAGAAATATCTAGTTTGCAATGGATTGGAACAATCTCTATAACATGCATAGCGAAAATGAGTGTGACCCTAATGAAGGTGGGCCTTTACCGAGAAATAAGCTAGAAATGAATAGTGAAAATTTAGTTTTTCAACAATATGATTTATTTCCTTCAGCATTTCCTTTAATGGCAGGTATTCGAAGGCAAGGGAAGCTGTGTGACGTTGTTATAAAGGTAGTTATTTGTCGTTTAATGTATTTATCTTTTCACTTGTCTCGGCTATTCCCACATTTTGTACTTTATTTTCTTGTTCAGGTTGATGGACAACACTTTAGCGCTCATAAAATTGTTTTGGCTTCAACAATACCATATTTTCATGCTATGTTTATGAATGATATGGTGGAATCCAGAAAAATGGAAATTGAAATTAAAAGTATTGATGCTACGTAAGTTAATCTACAAAATATTTAAATTTTTTATCTATATATATCTCATATTATGTAATGTATGTTTTACCACTATTGATATGAAATCCAAAATTATCATGTAGCTTTGCCAAAAAAAAATAAAAATAATAAAAGTATTTTTTAGAGCTCTAGAAGCATTGGTAAATTTTGCATATACTGGAAAGGTTGTATTAGATAAAAATAATGTACAAAGCATTATGATAGGCGCCTCATATCTTCAGCTGACAAAAGTTCGTGATGCTTGTGCAAACTATTTATTACAAAGGTATAGTATTTTATTAACAAGTAGAGTATTTTCTAATGTAAATTTTAATTTGGTAGGATTCATCCACAGAATGCTCTAGGATTTCGTCATTTTGCTGAATCTTTAGGATCTTCAACTTTAGCCGATTCTGCTGAAAAATATATTGAATGGTATTTTCATGAAGTGTCTCAACATGAAGAATATCTTAGCCTGTCTCTTGCAGAGATTAAAAATTTGTTAAATAAAAATGATCTAAGAGTTGATAAGTGAGTATTATTGGGTCTTAGTTTCAATAGAATTTGCCACTCTTCTATCCAGTTTCAAAAATAAATTTTCTTGTTCTTTATATCAAACCATTATTATATTTGTATTGTTATTATCTTAAAATTATATTACTTTTTTGTTAGTGAGGAGCAAGTATTTGAAGCATGTATGAGATGGGTTAAACATGATATAGAAAAAAGAAAGGAATTCTTACCTGAATTACTATCGTTAGTTAGATTGCCTTTATTATCACCTCTCTATATAACAGACAGAGTCAGAAATGAGGAGCAGATCAGATACTCAATCCAGTGCAGGTAAAGAATGGCAAACACAATAAACAATTTTCAAAGTTCTATCATTTGTTAATATATTATTTTTAGAGATTTGGTAGATGAAGCTCTCACATTCCACTTAATACCAGAAAGAAGGGCTTTAATGGAGAGTTTCCGTACTGAACCCCGAATATGTGATATTAATGGATACATATTTGTTGTAGGTGGATTAAATAGACATGGTAAATATGTACTTATAATAAAATTTCATCATTATTCAAAAATTGTTCATCATTGAAGCAAAGTTATTAATATACCTATTAATATTTTTTACTTTTGTAAAATTGTACTAGTCTTTGCAAAAAAGGTGCTTATTGTGTTATGTAGGAGATTCATTATCGACTGTGGAATACTACGATCCAAAGTTAGAAATGTGGAAATTGGCTCCACCAATGTCAATGATGCGCTCTCGTTTAGGAGTGGCTGTTATCAAACGTAAATTATATGCTTTTGGGGGCTATAATGGACGAGATAGATTATCAAGCGTGGAAGTGTACGATGATATACAAAAAAAATGGAATATGGTAACACCGATGCTCTGTAAAAGAAGGTTTGCTTTTGCTTCTATTTCTATTAAGTTCTTTCAGTTTGGCAGTTAATTTGTTATCATAAATCAATTTATAGTGCCTTGGGAGCAACAGCCTTAGGCGATATAATTTATGTATGTGGTGGTTATGATGGAGTAACATCCTTAAATTCTGTTGAAAGATATCATCCCAGTACAAATTCTTGGTGTTCTCTAGCACCAATGAATAAGTCTAGAAGTGCAGGAGCTGTTATAGCTTGTTATGGTAAATAATATATACAAATATATACTGATTTATATACATACATATATTTTAGGCCATATATATGCTCTAGGAGGTCATGATGGGTTATCTATCTTTGATTCTGTAGAAAAATATAATCCTGCTACTAATACATGGACTGAAGCACCTCCAATGCTTACAAAAAGGTATACTAAGTGTGATATATATGTTTCGTACTATATTACTCAATGATATATACAATAAGGGCAACTTGTGGTGGGTTAATTTTATGGTATTAGTTTAGCATATTGTTACTTATTTAATCACTGATATGTAATCCCTATATCAAGTTATTTAGAGGCAATAACTTTTTTTGATGAATAAATGTCGACAAGTATATTTGCCCTATATGCAACAACCCCAAACCACATAAGATTCGCCAAGTGATAATGTATAACAAAAAGTCATCAATGGCCAGCGCTATAGAACAATAATGACAACACGTAATTCTAATAGGACGGCGCTATGTACTATACAGTTATGATGGTTGCTCTACGTATACATTAAGTTTTTTTTCGCAGACATTGTAGGAATTTCCTGGTCTATGCCGATAAGCCAGAATCGACGAATGCTCTTAAAATCAATAACCCAAATAGTCAGGCTTAAGGCCATAGTCGTGGAACAACTGAAAAAAGAATTTCATTAATAACTCATACTGATTGCTTCATTCACTTTCAACATCATCACGTCCTAATTGAAAAACCCTAACATAATATATTATTTATTTCTTATATGTGTCATGAATTTTCTAGGTGTAGATTAGGAGTAGCCATGCTTGGAGGAAAATTGTATGCATGTGGTGGTTATGACGGAAGTTCTTTCTTACAAACTGTGGAGATGTTTGATCCCATTACTAACAAGTAAGTCCTTATTATATAGTAAAATAATATTAAAGTGTTGAGTAAATTCTCTGTGATTTCTGTTTTTGTTGAAAAACCCTGTGTTCATTTCTATTTTTTATTTAAAAAAATTTGAAGTTGTATGATTGAAGTATAGTCGTTTTTAATGTGTCACAGAGTAATAGAGAGAAAACTCAGTAGGGGTCTCTGGAGAAAAGTTTCACTACGTCTAATATTCAGATGGTGTTATAATCCGCCATTCAAGTAATTTGATTGGTCAATTTAAGTCTCCATTATAGGGACCTATAAGAAAAGTATTTTGCTATGAAAACTTTTGATTGGCTCTTTGTTAAAGTTTGACATGTACGTTTCATTGGTTAATGACATTTCAAAGTATCTTAGTTAAGTAGTCTTAAGCTAATATATTTATTCAAATAATTACACAACATGTTTTTCCTTAATAAAATGAAGCCCCTCAAAGTAGTTATTAAATTTTTTAATTGATGACACTAACAAATTTTTTCTTACTTGAGCAATAAAATTTTGCACTATTTAAGTACCGAATCGCTTTGCATCAAAATTCTCCATGTATTGAACTTCAGTTAACCCTATCTTAAAATATTTGCAACTGTTGCAACTATCAAATAATTGACCCAATAATAAAAATATATTGCCGTTTGCATACCTTCTTTCGGGCGGAGATTACTTTCTAAAAATAAATATTTCAATGATTATTAATATGAATAAACTTACAATAACAAAACACACTGTAACGGTCATCACTTTATTATATATACTTAATCCAGTCAGTTTGGAGTTTTTAACATTATCAACCATTTTTTGAATGAAAACGATTCTGCATTTCTTTATTATCTATGCATTCGAGTACACACTGCTTAGATCGAGAATGCACTTGTAGTGTCATCTAGATATTAGACGTCACGAAAAATGTCTCCAAAATTATAAAGTTAAATCTCTATTTCTGTGTGTCAGACAAATTTCCTCATGTTTCCTAGGTCTATCCAGGAATCAATCCATTTTCTTATATTATTATAATGGAAGTGCAACTTAGCTTTGTGATAGTTTCGACGATTTTACCAGTGTAGAATGCAAAACGCTTTTTTTGGATTTTAAAGGGAATCTAAATTCCAGCATATGAGGCATACAATAACTTTAGTTTTGAATAATCAATATACACAATTGTTAAAAAATCTAACCTAAGTGTAAAATTCGACAAAATTAAATCACGCGTTGTAGCAAAAAGACCAACAATAACGAGTTGGCGTTCCTGAGCATTCAGAGCGAATTTCGTGGGAAAATTGAAAGTGCGCATGAGCAGAACTTAATTCGGCGAACATTCCTGATGAACAGGTTTCAAAATTAGTCCAAAGTCGTAGTGCGCATGAACCTTGCTTAGTTCCAGAGTTCGCCACAATGACTTTCAGCGCTTGGCGACGAACAGAACGCAGTTCCAGGAGCTGCGAATCGGCCAAGAACGTTTGAGCGAACGTGGGAAAAATTGGCGGGAATATGAATGACATATGTTTTCGTTTCGAAAAAATAACCTTGTTTTTGCTTGTAATTTCATTATTACTATAAAGATGTCTTTGAATGATAAATATGTGTTTTATATCTATTAATTAATAATAATACATATAATTATATAAAAACCTCATTAAAAACACGAAAAGTTAAAATATTTATATTTTACTTGCAGGAATATGAAATAACATTTAACTTTGATTTCTGTTTTGCAAATGGTAATTAAAAAAAACGTGTCAAAATTATGAATTGTTTTTCTTATTCTTCGTTGAAGGGAATTACATTTATTGATACTCGCCTTAGTAGAAAATTTTTGAAATAATATGGAAAAAGTATTTCACAACTTTGAGAGGAAACATGTTTAATAATAATGTCATATAAAATAATTATTAACAACATGAAAATATTAAGTTTGCCAACTAATTTTATTTAATTCCTTCTTAGCAAGTTTATTTTTTACTTTATAATTTGATAAGAGACTAGCATAATATCCTCTTGTAAGGATATATATATATATATATATATATATATATATATATATATATATATATATATCTTGCACTTGTCAGCTTTTATTTTTTCATACATAGCCATTGTGTCTGAAATAATTTAAACCCAGTTAACAAATATTTCACCCTCAAAATAGTAATAAAAAATATATAAAATACATCATGCAGTAAATACAAATTCATACCTGTTTATATAATTTCTGTCCTTATCATTGACAGTGGCCTGATGACTCCATTTATACATTTTGTGCCACTAAATAAAGGTAATATTCTTAATTTAAGGTTTTATTATGTATACCTCATAGTGAAATTTACACATAATTTATACAAATTCATACATTCTTTTCTCTTGGGACTGGATATATCTTCTGGTGATTTTGGATCATTTTGTAATCGTTACAGAATTGTAAATGTTTGAAATCTCTTCATGAATTAATAAATAGAATACTAAAGCCGTATAAACATAAGAGTTTTATGTTATATTCTTACCATAAACCTCAAACGAGTTGAATTTCAATATTATTCGTATTTTCTTCCTTATCATAACTTTTTTTATTATGTTACCGCCATACTCACAATAATTTGATACTATTAAAAAAACGATTAGACATATTATTTTAGCAATAAACATTGCTTTTTAGGAAGAGAACACTACACGTACAATCGAAAAATGATTCACAAGACATTTTATTTTGTAATGCCATTGTGAATAGTATGGTTATAAACAAAAGAATACAGGGTTCCGAACCAAACGATGAAAACCGTCAAATGATTTTTGGAGATCGAAACTTTCCGAACGAAGGACCGAACGCCCCACGAATTGATTTCGATCACCGCGAACGGAAAGTTTTTGGCGGAATCTTCGCGCAGTCCCCGAACGTTCGCTTCGTTCAACTCTGTACTCACTATAACCAACATCGTTCATTTGACACTCACTAAACTCGTTATATTACTGTAAAAATAGTTGTTAACAATTCTATGAAATGAGATACATTTCGAGCTGGGTGTTAAGTTCGTCAAATTTATAAATTATAAACGTGCTCTTGATAACGCTATTTCTTAAATAATTGCATAACAGTATGATTTAAATAACAAAGAAATTTTTTTTTCTATAGATGGGCATACGTTGCACCAATGAACGCGCAGAGAAGCCGGGTCGCCTTAACAGCAAATATGGGCAAACTATGGGCTGTTGGAGGTTATGATGGGATATCCAACCTGGTCACCGTTGAAGTATACGATCCGAAATTGAATGAATGGAAATATGCTGCAGATATGATTGCCCATGAAGGTGGCGTCGGATTAGGGGTTATCTCTGTTCCATAAACACTACTTAACATAACGTTCGAGTATATAATAATTTATACTTTAACGGTACGATTTGGTTGTTGGAATTTAAAAGGATCTCTGTTTTGAAATATAAACCTCCAATTAACATTATTTCAAGGTAAAGAAGAATCGAATAAAGGATTTTGATTTGCTGTTCTGCAAAAGTACTAGCATTTTAATCAAAATACAAAAAGACTGGATTTTGCCATTTGTGTTTATCTAAATACTTATGAATATATTTATTTATGCTATAAAAATTGAAATGAGTGATATGAGAGTTTCAGAACGGGCTCTCAGAATTAATTTATAAGAGTGAAGAGTAAAATGTACAAAGCACATATATAACTTCTTTTATTGTGATGTGCAACAAGTGAAGAAAATGTACTTTTAAACAATAAATACGACTTTGTTAGCAACATGTGTTTTATTTTGTTTTATGACAACAGATTTATTAAAATAGTGAATTAGTTAACTTGGCAACCGAAGTTGTCAAGGCTACATGTTCCAGTACTGTAGTGGTAATCGCGGGTTTGAATGCCTATAATACTCTATAAGATATTATTTTGTTTGTAATTACCCATAGGCAACAGCGTAAAAAATATAAGGGTAGTTTTTTTTATTCTGGCCTGAAACCAGGCGGTGGAATGCATGATGATGCATACCTGGTCGCGGAGACTTGCCCTGGAGTGACGAGTTGGACCGGATTATTTGAGACTGCCTTACAAATATGGGCTTACAAATACATTAAACTGAAACCGCCTCATAGTCGACCCCTGTGTGTTACTACTGCTACTGCATTAAATTTGGGGATATCGCACCCACTAATCGGGCAGCCGTTATTGGTCACCAGGACCCGGCGAAATAACAGACAGTGAAACTTGAGTTAACACACGACTGGATACTGCCGTATGGGGGCAAAAGTTATAACTGCAGCGACGGATAAGGTCGTTTCAGCCTAAAAAAGGGGAGGTTAGCGGTGACGTGGTGCTAAGTTCCCAGCTCGCGAACAAGCGCGTTTTCAGAAGAACTTGAGCTGAGTTGTTTGTGGAAGGATTGAGATATGAAGTGCTTGATTTCTGGAGTGTCAGTTATCCTGTGAATTTGATTATATCTGACAAACCATGGAGAGTTCAAGATTCTGCTGAGGAGCTTATTTTGGAAAACTTGAAACCGTTTCACCTGGTTGGGTGTAACAAACTTAAAGTAAACATTAGATCCGTAGAGGAGTATGGACCGAATTAACATCTTGTAAAATAAGCATTTAATGGAGATGCTGCTAGAAGGGCAGATCAGAGAAGATAGCAGGTTTGCTATCCCTGAACCTTTCTGAATTTGGGAATGCCAACCGAACTGTCGGTCGTGTGCAACCTAGGTACGTGACGTTATGCTGCCATGGAATTGTTGCGGTGTCGATCTTAAGTTTCGAAACGGACAGTGCGCAAGCCTTCTTATGGAAAATGATGGCCTGGGTTTTCAGGGGTTTAATTTACAACCTACAGAATTTGTTAACATTCTTGAATGATAACTTCGACCCTGGAGGCTGTGAAGAAAGCAATGTCATCAGCAATGTTCTCAGATTTGAAATAAAGATGTTAAATAAGGCTGAGGCCTGCATCAATTTGTTTTCGACTAGAAAGTGTTTTCTTGATCTAGACTTGGAAAGATCTGTCCGATAGATAGGGCATGCTGAAAGCGCTTAGGTATTCTGGGATGTCCAATCGCACGAATGTTTTGATCAAATCGTCGTACCAAACCTTGTGGAAAGCTTTGGTTAGGTCCAGGAGGACTGCTCCAAGCTTTTTACTTTGGTCAAAAGCGTGATGGATGTGTGCGACCTGAAGGAAGGATAAATAGTGAGCGCGAAAGCCGAATTGTTCGTCAGGAATGATGTTGTATTCCTTAGTGAAATAATTGATAGCGTAGAGTATTCCCTCCCGGCAAGCTTCGAAATGACACTGAGAAGGCTGATGAACCTGTAGTCAGATGAGATGATTTTGCTCCTTTCTTGGGAATAACCGCTATATGCTCGTGTTTCCAAAACGCCGGGAAATGTTGCAGCCTCATGATGGAGTTAAAGATGTTTGCCAGTTTCGCGAGCTGCTTATGCGGGAGATTTTAATTGGGTAATCGATATTCCGCCGAAACCTGCAGATTTTTTGTTTTGAAGTTTGCCGATCATAGTCTCAATAGACTTTGGAGGCACGAGATGGTTGAGAAGAAAGGTTGGGACTTTTTTTTTTATGGAGTTAGATTCGTTAATGATAGTGTCGTTGTCTCTAGGTTTGGTGCTGTGGGAGGAGGTATTTAATCTAGGCTTCGTAGGTCTCTGCCAGGAGCTGGACTTTTTCATGGCTAGTGACTGCGAATTTTCTTGTGACTGCTGACTTCAAGGGGAGATGACATTGTGCGTTTTCCCCATGAGGCATCTGGAGATACGCCTGAAAGAAGGGGTACTGTCAAGTTTTTGGTCCGCAAGGAATGAGTTCCATTTCATCGCTCGCCAAGTCGAGATGGCCTCCCTGACCCCTTTGCATGCTCTGTTCGACTCCCTTTTATCTGCAGCATCGAGGGTGAATTGAACTAATCTGCATAGACCATTTTTGGTGCTAATTTCACGTTTAATAGAAGCGGGAAGGTTGTTTCCCCACGGTTGGGGTTGTGATGAAATTTTGACTGTGGTAGATTCGTGAGCAGACTGAATATCATAAGTTACCTTGCGCACGACTTCCTCGAGCTGTTCTGGAATGTTAATTTTCGGAATTGGATCGGATTCCAGAGAATTCCAGATTGCTAGTTCTTCTAGACGGTTGCACTGCCTCGACCCTGGGTTCTATCATTTCTGTCGATAAACAAGTGTTCCAAAGATGTTTTAAAAAACTCCTGGATGAGAGCGATGTCGACATCGTAGACATCACTACATCTTCCAAATTCTGCTTGCTTCCGACGCAAACTGTTTGCATTCCATGTCATCACTATAAGAGATTTTTGAGCAGCCATTTCGAATATTTAAAGGAAGTTAAAAACAGGTGGTAGGAGTAGGGCCTAGTACATGAGTAGGAGTTTGGGTTGGTGCAGGCTAGTTTTTGGGCTAGCTTCCTGCCACCATGGTTGCCCCATGCAAAACCTTGTAGAGGTCTGGATTCGGTCGGAATTTTTGGTTTTCTCGGAACAGGGCGGCAGCTGCAAAACGGTGAATTTTGTGGTGTGAATTTCACCGCAGTTGCTGCATTTTGCACGCCTTGTTGGCGGCCTTCGGCAGCTGGCTTTGCTGAGGTGGAGTGATGTGCCCTCTTCCTTTTTCCCACCAAGGTGAAGCCATCATCTGTTACGGTGGCGGTGAGGATTTTGATGTCAGCTTTCAGATCTTCGAACTCCCTTTCGCTCTTTTCCAAATTTTCAGTTTGCTTATTGAGGGCGTCTGTCTGTACTTGGCCGAATATTTTCATTTCGGCTGCTATAGTTCAGTTCCAACCTTCGTAGGGTGAAGACGTATTTTCAATACGGTCCAAGCTATAAAAAGATACCGTTCTTTAAAAAAACCCAGTATTTTATTACGGTTATTTAATTGAGTGTTAAAAACGCATAACAGATGCGGCTATCCGTCTCTCAGTGGACCTAAAGTGTAGTGAATACGTGTTTACGTGACCAGACAAAAGGACTGCATTTCATTTTTATTAGTGTTTAAAATTATTTCATTTTATTTTACAATAGTCCTTTTGAAATTCATTTATAGTATTTATAGTAAAAAACTAGTGCTAAAATAACGTAAGTGAAAAATGAAGTGCGTGAAATAAACAATGTATTTATTTTATTTTTTTTATCCTCTGGAAGTAAATTAAATAAAATATTAAAATATTAAAAAATGGCAAACCATAGCGATTCAACCAAATCACCTGCACACTTTGATATAAGATTAGAACAAACAGCAATAACGCAAACTCCACCATCAGAATGGACTACAGTCATTAACAATAAACGATTGAGAATTCCAGAAGAAGAAATCGCGAGGAAACAAACAAGAATCAGTGACTATTGGTTGCAGAAACCGATAGAGACAAAAAACAGTTTTAGCAACCTGTCGGAAGAAATTGAAGAGAACATACAACCAAGCCCTGAAAAAGTTGTTCCCAAACCACCACCAATAACAGTCTATAAGGTAGGAATAATAAAAAACATCCATGACTTATTGAAAACCATTACTACGAACTACACAATTAAAACAGTGAGCTATGAAACAATTAAAATCCAATTATTCGAAGCGGATCACTTTAAAGTTCTTATAAAAGAATTAGATGAAAGAAACACCCAATACCATACATTCAGGCCAAAATCCGAGAGAACATTTAAATTCGTATTGAAAGGATTACATCACGGGACGGACTTTAACACCATCAAGGTAGCACTAGCTGAAAAAGGCCACGAGGTCGTAAATATTCACAATATACGACATCATACGACAAAAAAACCTCTGCCTATGTTTTATATAGACATAAAACCTAATGGAAATAATAAGGCGGTGTATGAAATCACCAAATTGGAAAATAATATTATTAAATGCGAATCACCACATATAAAAAGAATTATACCACAATGCACAAGGTGTCAAGCGCACGGGCACACAAAGACTTACTGTCGCAAATCATATAGATGCGTAAAATGTGCAGGAGAACATAAGACAGGAGATTGTACTCGTAAAGTTCGCGATGAAAAAGTGAAATGTGTTAACTGTAACGGAAATCATCCAGCGAACTACAAGGGTTGCGCAGTTCACAAGCAACTACAGCAGAAACTCTATCCTGCCTTAAGGGAAAAAAGGCATCAACAAAAACAATCCACTACTACCAATCTACCACTACCCACCAGAACAAGTCAACCAGACATAACTTATGCCCAAATAGTTGAAAATGGTTCAGCACAAAAACGAGAGACAATATCTCAACCTACTGAAACTAGCAACATCTCAAGATTAGAAAATATGATGGCCAAACTAATGGATCAAATGAGTACGATGCTTGGTCTACTCACAACCGTCGTAAGCAAACTTGCCTAATGCCTGAAACCAATAGTTACAAAATCGCCGTCTGGAATGCCAATGGGCTCCAACAACACGCCAGGGAACTAAAAATGTTCGTAAATGAACAAAATATTGACATTATGATGGTTTCCGAAACACACTTTACGGACAAGAATTATCTGAAAGTTCCTAAATATAAGCTTTATCATACAAATCACCCTGATGATAAAGCACATGGAGGTACAGCCATAATAATTCGAGATGATATAAAGCATTTCGAAAAAGAAAAATTCCGCAAAGACTACCTGCAAGCCACCAGTATAACCATAGAGGAAGCCCATGGACCATTAACAATTTCTGCGATTTATTGCCCACCCAAACATAACAACAAGGCAGAACAATTTCAAGAATTCTTCAGTACGCTAGGTAATAGATTTATAGCAGGAGGAGATTATAATGCAAAACATTTAATGTGGGGTTCAAGAATAATAACCTCAAAAGGTAGAGAACTGCTCAAAGCCATAAGGAAAGATAACTTACAACATATCTCTACTGGTGAACCAACATATTGGCCTTCAGACAGAAATAAAAAACCAGATACAATAGATATCTGTATTACAAAAAATATTGATCCAAAAAAGTGTCAGGCAGAATCTTGTTTCGACCTGTCTTCTGATCATTCACCAATAATAGTAACAATTTCTTCAAAAATTACCATCAAAGATAAACCCCCTTCTCTGTGCAATAATAGAACTAACTGGTCCTCATTTAGAGAAACCTTAGACCAAAATATCTCTCTAAACTTACCGTTACAAACTGAAATGGATATAGAAATAGCAGCAATAAATCTTACAAAAAATATACAGGAGGCAGCATATTCCGCGACTCCCAACAGTGAAACATTTCCAAGAAAAAATACACATATATCATGTACAATACAGAAAAAGATAGCAGAAAAAAGAAAGTTACGACGAAATTGGCAACAGCAAAGGACTGAAGAGAATAAAAGAAAATTTAATAGGGCCATAAAAGAGCTGAGAGATCTAATTCAAATTGAACAAAACCAAGGCATTCAAGAATACCTAGAAAACTTGACATCAACTGAGGCTACAGACTATTCGTTGTGGAAAGCAACAAAAAAGCTTAGGAGATCTCAGCAGCATAACCCACCTATTAAAACAAGCGAAAATAATTGGGCGAGAAGCAATAAAGTGAAGGCCGACATTTTCTCAAAACACTTAAAAAATGTTTTTAAACCTTTCCAGTCTCAGCTACATAAAGATGACGAAAATAAAATTACTAGCTTTCTAGATTCGCCATTTCAAATGGATTTACCGCACGAAAAATTAACGGTCAAAAAAGTTAAACATACAATAATGAGAGAGATTAATATTAAAAAAGCTCCTGGTTATGACTTAATTACTGGCAAAATTTTAAAAGAATCATCAGAAAAGGCTATAAAACTATTAACATATATATTTAATGCTATGCTACGAATTAATTACTTCCCTAGCATCTGGAAAGTAGCTAAAATATTAATGAAACTTAAACCAGGAAAAATACCAGAAGATGTGACCTCCTACCGACCTATAAGTTTATTACCAATAATCTCGAAAGTTTTCGAGAAATTATACATAAAAAAACTAAACTATATAATAGAAAAAAGAAAAATTATTCCAGAACATCAGTTTGGCTTTCGCAATAAGCATGGGACTATAGAACAAGTGCATAGACTTGTAAACCAAATAAACGCTGACCTAAATGCCAAAAGATATTGTTCGGCTGCTTTCCTAGACATATCTCAGGCTTTTGACAAAGTATGGCATACGGGCTTGCAGGTTAAACTAAAGAAACTTCTCCCTCATCCGGACTATCAGCTACTGAAATCGTATCTCACTGACAGACATTTTATTGTAAATCAAGGCGATGAACATACCGAATTAAATCCCATATATTCAGGAGTTCCGCAAGGTAGTGTACTGGGTCCAGTACTGTATCTTCTGTATACGGCTGATCTGCCCACCACAAAAATAACTACTGTGGCAACATATGCAGACGATACAGCAATCTTAGCATCCCATGAAGATCCAGTCACAGCATCAATAAACCTACAAACCCACCTGGAGCAAATACAATTATGGTTGAAGACATGACGCATTAAAGCCAATGAATCAAAATCCACGCATATAACGTTTACCCTGCGTAGAAGAACATGTCCACCAGTAAATATTAATCATCGTCAACTCCCCCAAGCAGAGCATGTTAAATATCTTGGTATGCATTTAGATCGACGCCTAACCTGGAAGAAGCACATACTCTCTAAACGGAAACAACTAGGACTAAAATTATATCAAATGTATTGGCTCATTGGGCGCAAATCCAAGTTATCATTAGATAACAAGGTATTGCTGTATGAGTCTATACTCAAGCCCATTTGGACATATGGAATTCAACTATGGGGTACCGCTAGCAAATCTAATATATCCATCATTCAACGGTTCCAAAATAAGGTGTTGCGTGCCATTGTTGATGCTCCGTACTATATTTCAAATAAAGTGATACAACGCGATATTCCTCTAGAACCTATAACGAGTGTAATCCAACGTGTTTGCGTGAAGTACTTCGAAAGAGTGTCAGTGCATCCCAATGTACTCGCTAATCAGCTAAATATGCGACGTGATAGTGAAGTGCGTAGACTAAAACGTTTAACACCACCTGATCTGATTACTGGACATATGTAGAGTTTAGAATAAGCATTAGAATAAGTCTAATTAATTAAGATAATATTTTATACAGAAGATTGCTTAATGAAGTGATTTTCTACATGCCATGTATATATAATATAAACAGAAGAAATACTTATTGCCAATAGGGCAGATTGTGGACTCACGAAGAGTAATAAAAAAAATAAAAAAAAAATTTCGGCTGCTATCTGTTTTCACAGATCTTCATTTTGCCTTAGTAAGCCTTTGATGAGCAATTCTCGGCTATCGCCGGAAGATGATTAATCAATCTCAGCAAAGCCGGGATAGTTGTCATGAGGCGACATTCAGATTGATCTGATGTGCATGACGCCATTGCCTCGCTTGTAACGTATCTGTGACTCGCGTTTCGACCATCTCAGAGAATGTTTCGGGTAATTCTCGGAAGCGCAGGAAGGTTCGGTGGACCGGACACGACCATCCTCTTCGAGAGCTAACATGGAACTGATAGCACGGTAGTAACTAGATCCACTAACATTTTATGTTTTCTGGGGTGATCCATCTCGCAGAATTTTTTTAGTTTTTTTTAACGTTTTTATTGTTACGAGATATTGAAACAAAACAAAAATTTTAAACCTATTCTTAATTCTTGTAAATTTGTCAGGACGTAAGGAATTTGCTAAGGACTATCATAAATGTATACCGTCTGAGCAGTTGTTTTGTGAAGGTCTTTACTAACCCCCTTTAGGAAGAAACCCTTTATTTACTATTTTACAAATAATAGCACGGTCTAGGTCTGTTTTTTTAGTCCCATTACCTATTTTAATGGATACCGAACCAGCAATCTATGAGTAGCATCATCTGAAACGGATAAATGTGTTTTAATGTACTTTTATTACTGATATGTGCTGGGATACTTTAACATGTACGGAGTAGCATGCATTTCCTAGAACTTAAATTGAACTTAGCTTGAACATTTTATAGTAGCTCAAGTTGTTTGACTCAATATTCCGATATCCTACGGGTTGTTCAGTAGTTATTGGTTCCACGTTGATGCGTTCTTCAAAACTTCTTAAGTCATTTCATTTGGAGATCATTATAAACTTTTCCTTAATAACATGGTAATAAATACTGGCAGTTAAACGTGAAAAATTATTTTCATAGTATCGGATTATAAATTAATAAATAGTAAAAAACGTATTGGGTAATAGTAATTTATGCGCGATTTGAAATCGTATAATCCAATAAACAGGTCAGTTAAAAAGTCTCCGGCCTATCATAGTAAAACACATTTTTTTTTCAACATAATTCCCTTCAAGGGTGATACACTGATTATAGCGATCCTCCAACTTCTCGATGCCATTTTTGTAGTACGATTTGTCCTTTGCTTCAGAATAGGCATCAGTTTCGGCGATCACCTCTTCATTCGACGAAAATTTCTTCCCATTCTTTTGAGATCTGAGAACAGGAAATAGTCGCTTGGGGCCAGATCTGGAGATTGCGGTGTATGAGGAAGCAATTCGACGCCCAATTCATGGATTTTTGCCATCGTTTTCACTAACTTGTGGCACGGTGCATTGTTCTGGTGAAGCAGCACTTTCTTTTTCTCCCAATGCAGCCGTTTTCCGGCGATTTCGTTCTTCAAACGGTCCAATAACGCTATGTAATAGTTGATGGTCCTTCCTTTTTCAAGGTAGTCGATGAAAATTATTCCATGCGCATCCCAATATACAGACGCCATAACCTTCTCAACCGACTGTTACGTTTTCCCACACTTTGGAGTATGCAGTCCACTCGGATGACTCTCGATTGAACTTCGGAGTGAAATGATGGAGCCATGTTTCATCCATTGTCACATATAAACGCTAAAACTCGGGTTTATTACGCTTGATCATCTTCAAACGCTGTTCTGAATCATCAACTAGTCGTTTTTGGTCAAAAGTGAGTGCGCGGCACCCACTTTGCATAGAGCTTTCTCATACCCAAATATTCGTGAATGATATGATGTACACGTTCAGTTGATATCTTTAGAGTGTCTGCTATTTCATTCAGTTCATCATTTTGTGGATTACTAATTCAAAAATATCTATATATGAAATGTATTATATTGTAGCTTGGATTTAAGCTATCGAATACTGATTATTGTTACTGGTAGATAAAATCATTTACGCAAAAATACACTCGGCTTAATAACATATTAGCTGTAATGAGCTGTGAAGTGTCAAACTAAGTATGTAGTAGAAAATATACAGCGAATAACGTTAAATAAATAAAAATAACTTTGATAACAAAATGTATTTTATTTTTTGGTAACAAAAGTTAATATATTAACATATTGCCATGAATAAATAACTTGTGCTATGATGGCAACATGCCTCTATTTCTTTTAAATTGGGCACCGCTTTTCCTATTGTGGTTCGCTTGACTCGATTTGTTCGCATTTTTTCTCTGTCTATTGATAACAACACTTTTATCTTGGCCTTGGCCTTTAGGTTTACCTATGAAATTGCGCACGACATTATAGTAAACTTAGAACGTTTTCAAAAGTTTACTATGACACTTACCAACCACATCACTTTTGGAGTTATTAGCTTTAGGAGGAGCTCGAGCGCCTTGCTTCGCTCTAAATCTAGCTTCTCGTCTTTCTCGGATAACAGCAGGATCTTCGCAAAAATTCAATGTATTCCTTGAGGAACCTGCTTTGTCATCTTCCTCCTTCGACAAACAATTTAAATGCAATTAATTTCATTAACAACAGCAAATAATATAGAAATACAAATATACCTCTGAGGACGAGCTGTCCTCTTCTAATTCTATATTTCGTCTATTAGGATTTTTAACTGGTAATTCTTCAGTTAAGCGATTGTCTGGAAGCTGGATGGCGACATCATCATCGAATCGATCGTCATATTCATCATCGTACATATAATCATAACCACACTGTCTGTAAAAACAGGCTAAATATTATGATATATTAATGGTAGCTAAAGATTAATAGAACTAATTCTAAATCCAGTTTGTATATAACGTATTTCGCTAAATTACTAAATGTGATATCGTTAATACAAAATAATTCCTAAAGTGTGGATCTTATTTATTATTAAACATTTTTTCGATATACACTACTTTAAATAAATTCAGTAGATATAAATTTTCCCTTGAGGCACCTTTTCTAAACTTAATATTATAATATTTTGGATTACAAAGGCTGGAAACAGAAAGAAACAGCTTGTGAAGTAGCTTATTATTCAGAATCGGAGAAAATATGCAAGAACAAAAATACTAAGGAACAGAAATACTAGCACCGGCTTGGTTGGCGCAGTGGTAAAGGCGACAAGACGGTCCGTAAGAGTGCAAAATCGGAAGGCATAATGCCGAGGGCTGTGGTTCGGAGCCCACGTTAAACTGTAGGTCCAGTCCAGATAAACCCTCGTTGGTAAAATGAATACTTTAAAATATAAAAAAACTGGCTTGGTTGACGCAGTGGTAAAGGCGAGAGAACGGTCCACCTACCGTTGCGATAATCGCAGCTTTGAATCCTGCTGGGGCATGGTCGTAAATTTATGTTTGTGATTTGGTAAAATGGAATGGAGAGAAAATATATATAAAAAAAAGCGGATACTAGATAGCGGCGCCTTCTCTAGTTGTATCCAGAATAATAACTGATGTCAGCGGAGAAAAACGCTGTGTGTGCTTCGGACAAAGAATTTCATAATTTTTAGAAGTAAACATTCAATGAGTAATCCATTTGCTCAATATTTTGGAATGGAGACGCTTTTGAATTAAAATGTTAAATCAAAAAATTAGATTCTTTCTCTTAAATCGTTTTTCCAATTAAGAAGCAATGTTCAACTACAATAACTCTCCGGATTTAATGAAGCAACTAAACTCAGAAAAACAAAGAAAATTTTAAATCGTAGACTTCAATCATATTTATGGAACGGATAGACGTCGAATTACAATCTAGACTCTGTTAACTAAAACTTGCTATAATAAGCATATAATAATGTCCACTAGCTAAAATAATTAATAATAAGGAATAACGATAAGTGAATGATAATCTTCAAGCCAGTCATATCCTTATAAAATCATTCAAATCTATTCAACGTTTCTCATTTAAGACTATAATAGTAACTTACACTCCTTCTAACACCAATTTTTTAATTTCTTTCTTATCATTCTTGTCGTCGAGTAATGTGAGGGCGTCTTTATATTCCGGTTTTTTTCCTAAAATTAATCAAATCAATAAAATCATATAAAACTTATGTCTTTCATACCTTTATAAGCTAAAATTGGTTTTTCTGGCTCAGGTTCTGGTGGTACCCGAATTTGATCAAATGGTATCTCTAATATATGAGGTGGTAAATTATTTTCGAGAATTGCATTTATAACATCTGTGCTATTGAAGTTATATGACTCCAGACATTTTAACGCAAAACCGTCGCCCAAATGAGGAAACATCTCAAGGATACATCTAATTCTATCCTCTACATCATTTTCATTTATGATGTTTTGTGTGCCTGAGGGACCTGACAGATCATTTAAAACTGCATCAGTTGAATTTGGTGTGGTTTGCACATTTTCTTTTAAGTCACTATTAATCTTGTTTTTGCCTAATTTTATATATTCTTCTAATTTTTTCTTGCGTGGTAATTTATTTATACAAGACACTATAAAATCTGTTCTTGTTGAATCGCTTTTTAATTATTAAGGTTTAAACATTATCTATAATGTGCAACTTGGGTGATAAATAATTATAATCTTTTTTATTTTATAGTGCATTCATTTAAATGTTTAAATTTAAAAAAGGATACACATCACAACAGCTCTGGAACATTTCATTCTGATTCGCAACATTATAAATAGCATTATAATCACAAATAAAATAATCTTCTTCCAAAGCAGTAGTCATAAGTTTTAAATATACTTCAGCAATTGCTTGCTGTGTCACAGTATCTCCCCTTCAAATCCAGAATTATTTTACTTCAATTTTTGATTTATTATATTTCAATGACTTACATGTTTCCTAAAGTTTTATCTACACACTCAGATATAAAAACATGATATAAGTCTATAAGTTCACTTCTACCTAAACTCATTTCTTTTAATACTTTTTTATACAATTCAGCCTCTTGTGATATTTCATCTCTATCTTCTAATATTTCATATAATTCCTTGTACACATTGACATAAATATAAGGTAATCTAAAACATAGTTTAAAATTAGTTTTTATTATGTTAAAAGATTAAAAAAAGGGAAAAATAGCTTACTTAAACGGGTAATCTTTGTTTAAAGTCATTTCAATAGCAGGTTTGTAAATCTGAAATAAAATGTTCAAAGTTGCTACTGTATTTAGGATGTAGTTAACTAGACTATAAATCCAGCTTAAACTAAAAATTAAAGGTCGTTTCTCTATTGAAACTGGAATAGTAACATTAAAGTTTTGATCACCCAACAAATAGCCATGAAGCATTTCTAAAACCTGTTTAAAACAGACAGATGAGACTCAATTCTGTACCTATTTTGTAACTTACAATGAAGTTTTGATCAACTGTTGTTTCCACTTCTTTGATGATAAAATCTAAATGTAATGAATTTTCAAAGTATATGCTTGATACTCTATTAATAAATTCTAAATGTACATCTTTATATAACAATCCTAAGGTTATCACAATTGGTAAATTTAATAATTTTTTTTCTATTAATTTGGATACACCAAAAGATTCGGGCATATATTCTATCTAAAATACAAAATTCATAAATGTTTAAAAATAATATTAAGACATAATTAATACCTCATTTTGTTTAAATAATAACAGTCTTTCATATAGTAGATGAAATTTTTCATAAATTGCTTTATAAGTTTTGCTATATTTATCATCTAAATATTTAATCTGGAAAGGAGATATTGTATTTAATACGAAACTTCTTAAAGAAATTGGTGCTGACGGTTCGAAAAGAATGGTACACCAAAATTGATGATAACTGCACTCCAAAAGAAAATCAAGACACTGGAGAAATAACATATTATTGGTTTCAACATTATTATTAGCCTCTAAATCACTAATTAAGGAATATGGTTGATATATATAAAAATAAGTTCTTGGTAGCCATTTTTTATCTAATGCTGGAATAACTTCACATTTTTTTTCAAAATATGTATTTTCTATTTCACTGTCAGAAAGATCTTCAAGATTCTGCAAAATTGCACAATATGGTATGTTAAATAGAACAAAATTTAATTAGTTGCCTTACTATATCTTTAGGTAAATTTTTTTTTAATTCTTTTGAATGCTTTTCCAAATGGATCTGTGTAATCGGTAGCTTATTCGGATTCTTTAAATAAACATTAATATAGTATATTAAATATTAATGATTTAAAAATACTTCTAAAATGTTACCTTAAACACTTGGATGAATGTATAATTTATATTCATTTTTTCGTTTTCATTAAGCCTTAAAATTTGATCTTCTAAATTCATGATAATTTAAAATATTTATTTCTTTTAATTTTAATGGGAAATTCGTTTAATAAGTAATTCCCCCAGCTAAGCAATACAGAAGAAATAACATAACCTATATCTCACATTAACTTAAATAATGTTAAACGTCAATTGACATTGTTAACAGGTTTGAGAAAAATAAAAGCTCTGTATCTAAAAAATCATATATAAAATATAATGTAAAATTTGAATGCTTATTATTGTATTATTATTATAGTTTCATACACTAGGTAAAGAAAATTATCCATCTTTAAATATATAATGTTGGTACTACTGATAGTAAAATTGAAATTACGACTATTGTCTATTGGAAGATAAATATGTCAATAAATTTGACATTCGATCTCTACTTTGTGACAACATCAACAATTCAGGATTTACCTTTAAAATACAAAAAACATGGGAAATGTGGATACTAAATTAAATTTCCGGAAAGCTGTTGTACAATTAACTTCTAAGTCTGAGGTACATTTTTAATGTGATAATAAATCTACGAGTCATTTCTTAATTTATATATAAAAAACGACTAAACATATGCCCTTAATTTAATCTCTTATATCAATATATAGTATATTTTACTATCATACAATAAATATACATCAACTAAATGAGTAAATTAGTATAGAGATTAATTTATCATTAAAAAAATATACTATTTTTAGCCTATTAATGCTAATGATGATACTTTTTGGGAGCAATTTTGGTCAGAAAATGTGTCAAATGTGCAAGATATTTTTACACTTATACCAGCTACAGAAATAAGACAATTAAGAGAAGATGCTCCCACGAATTTGGCGACATTGTGCTATAAAGCAGTTGAAAAATTGGTCAAAGCTGTTGATAATAGTTGCAGGACACATAGAGAGCAACAGACTGGTATTGTTAGTAAAATGCCTTTTCATTAATGAGCTGATTAATTTTTTTCTAGTTTTAAATTGTACACGTTTGTTGACAAGAATCTTGCCATATATTTTTGAAGATGCAGAATGGAAAGGTTTTTTCTGGTCTTCTCTACCAAGTAAAAATGAGGAAGATGAACAAGAATCAGTACCACTAGCTCAATCGCTTCTTAGTGCAATATGTGTAAGTTATTCACCTTAAAATTTTACATAATATTTCTATTTCATACATATTTTAGGATTTATTATTCTGTCCAGATTTTACTGTTGCCGTGGGACGAAGAAGTGGTCCGGTAAATCAATAAATTGTCATATAATTGCATTAAATTTGATAATTTGTTTGTTACATAGGACAAAGCTGAGGATTTATCTTTAATTGATAGCTGTGAATATATTTGGGAATCAGGTGTTGGTTTTGCACAGTCGCCACCGAGAAATCCAAATTATGACTCCAATCGCACTGAACTGTTGAAACTGTTGCTGACATGTTTTAGTGAAACAATGTATAGACCACCTGCAGATATTGCTCATAATCCTAACAAGTGGATTATGTAAGTATTATTGACAAAAATTAAAAGCAAACATAAGTAGCTGCGAATGGTATAATGAAAACAAATATATAATGTACCAACAAACATTTTCATATTCATGTTTTAAAACATATTTCATTGCATGTTATTATAATTAGTATTTGTTTATATCAGTTTAAATATAGACATGCAATTGTTGAAAAGGCTAATGAATTTGTTTAAAATATCAAGGCCGATCGAAATATTTCATCTCCCGACATCGTTACAGAACTAAACATCAGCCATAAAACGGATTTGAACCTCATTGGGCACGAGGACCCGGCGAAAAAACAGATAGTGAAACTAACTATAGATTCGCGAACTTGAGTTAACGCACGACTGGATGCTGTCGCATGGGGGCAAATTGCAGCCATCGATGAGGTCGTTTCAGTCTGGAGAAGTATCTCAGTATCCCCTGAGGAGCTTATTTTGGAAAACTTAAAGCCGTTTCACCTGGTGTAACAAACTTGAAGTAGACATTAGATTCGTAGAGGAGCACGGATCGAATTAACATCTTGTAAAGAGAGAATCGCGCAGTGCGTAACGATTTTTATGGAAAATGACGGCCTGGGTTTTCAGGGTGTTGATTTGCAATCTCCAGAATGTGAACCACTTGACCGTATTATCGAGCTGTAAACGTTCTTGAATGGTAACCTCGAGCCTGGAGGCCGTGAAGAAAGCAGTGTCGTCAGCGTCAAACGTGACGTCAATGTGCTCTTTTCTCGGCAGATCTGAAATAGATAGGTTAAATAAGGCTGGGACCAGCGGGGGACCTTGAGGTACGCCAGCGTCGATTTGTTTTCGATTGAAGTGTTTTCCTGATCTTGACCTGGAAAGATATGTCCGATATAGATGGGATGAGAGCGGTTAGGTCTTCTGGGAGACCTAACCGTACGCATTTTGCGATCAAACCATCGTGACACCAGACCAGACCTTGCCGAAAGCTTGGGTCCAGGAGGACTGCTCCAAGCTTTTTACGTTGGTCATGAGCGTGGTGGATGTGTGCGGCCAGACGGGTGGCCTGATGGACGCATAAATGGTGAATGCGAAAGCCGAATTGTTCGTCAGTAATGGTGTTGTTTTCCTTTATGAAAGAGTTCAGAGCTGAGTAGAATATTGCCCTCTCGGCAAGCTTCGAAATGGCACTGAGAAGGCTAAAGTGCCTGTAGTCAAATGGAGATGATTTTGCTCCTTTCTTGGATCATGATGGAGTTAATTATGTTTGCCAGTTCCGCGAGCTGCTTATATGGGAGTTTTTTATTGGGGTAATCGATATTCCGTCGAAACCCAGAGATTTTTTGGTTTGAAGTTTGCCGATCATAGACTGTAGAAACTTTGGAGATACCAGATGGTTGAAAAGAAAGGCTGGGATAACTGGTCTTTTGAGGGAATTGGATTCGTTGATGACAATGTCGTTGTCTTTAGGATTGGTGTTTTCTGCGAGAGGAAGACATTTCATCAGGGTATTGTAGGTCTATGCGAAGAGCTCGACCTTTTCTTGGTCAATAACTGAGAAATTTCCTGTAACCGCTGACTGCAGGGGGATGACATTGTACGTCTTCCCCACATCTAGAGACACTCCAGAATGAGGGGGGACCGTCCAGTTTTTGGCCAGCAAGAAATGAGTTCTATTTCATCGCTGGCCAGGTCGAGACGGCCTCCCTTAATCTCTTGCATGCTCTGTTCGCCTTCCTTTTTCTGCAGTATCGAGGGTCAATTTAGCTAATCTGAATATACCATTCTTGATGCGAATTTCACGTTTAATAAAAGGGAGAAAGTTGCTTCCCCACGGTTGGGGTTGTGATGAAATTTCGACTGTAGCAGATTCGTGAGCACGCCTTGAAAAATAAAGAAATCGAGGACTCTTGCTGCGCCTTGAGTAGCTGAGTTGGGGTGATGCGTGGGTTCATCTGGCAAGGCAAGACCATAGCCTAGGCCTGCACTTAGAGCTACGATGGTGTTGCCTGCGGGGTTTGCTCTGGAGCACCCCCAGGTGGAGTGGTGGGCGTTGAAGTCGCCACTTATTATTCTTGGAAATTTTCCTTCGGCGAGTGATTGGTATTCTGTATAGTTGAATGCAGAAGATTTCCTCTACAGGGATGTAATTACGAAGGGACGTTCTTGAGTATTGGATTTCATGGAGGTTGTTTCGAAATTGTTTGCTAATAACGAGGTAGGAGCTTCTGTTTGACTCTTTTTTGGCGAGAATTGCGGTTTCACCGCCTCGACCCGGGGTTCTATCGTTTCTGTAGACAAAGAAGTGTTCGAAAGAGAGACAATGCGAGGATTTCAGGAAGGTTTCCTGGATTTAATTTCCATTTTCCAATGGAGACTGATTCTGGGACGTTTCTTATAATCGCGCGGAATGCTCTCTCCTCCAGATGACAGAAGGAATAGTAAGGATAATTTTCCTCGAACGGGGTAGTGAGTTTTTGGTAATCGTCGCTTGTGAGGACGAATAAATGAGATTCATGATACTTTTCTTGTCACGGAGCACTACAGGTGGGATTTTTTGTTATGAGCGAGTTTGAGAAACGGTCGCCGAAGTGGTTGGCACTGTTTTTGCTGTGGTTAGCCTGGCTACTTACCTGCTTAGGCTGATTTGGTCTGGTGGTGATTTGTTTCGGCGGTAGTTGTAGGGCTGTTCTGGTAATCGGCTTGGTTTGCTCTAGCCTGGTGGCGAATTTAGTTATCGAGAGCTGTACGTTAGCCTTGGCTCTTGATTAGGTGGCTTGAATGGCCGGCATGGTTTTGGTTTGGAAGCAGTTGCTTGTTTCGCCTTGTTGGAGGTCTTCGGCAGCTGGCTTTCCTGAAGTGGTGTGATGGATCCTCTCTTCCTTTTTCCCAAAAAGGTGAAACCATCATCTGGGTCTTCAGTTTCGTTCGACCGTTCTGGGTCTGGGTTTCTGTGGCAGCGGCAGCCTTCCTTCCCATGGTTTCTTTTTGACATTTCATTAATTCTGTTACGGTGGCTGTGAGGATTTTGATTTCTGCTTTCAGGTCTTCGGACGCCTTTTCGCTCTTTTCCAGCATTTTCGTCTGTTTATTCAGGGCGCATGTCTGTGCTTGGGCGAATATTTTCATTTCGGCTGTCGTCGGAAGATGATCTATTGATCTTAGAAAAGCTGGAATAGTAGTCAGTAAACTGCTCTTTCGGCGCTTACAGACGCTTTTTAAAATTTCGGAGGCGCTGTCGGAAGCGTAATAACGGATTGGCCGTCTCAGAGAAAGTTTGTATTTGTCGGAAGCGCAGAAAGGTTCGGCGGACTAGACACGACCGAACATTAAAAAGAGGCTTCCGAAAATCACTTTATTCAGTTTTTCAGCCAGAAATTTCAAAAGTTTTACAGTGACCGAAGTATGGTTTAATCGGAAAATTGGCAAAATATTATCAGTTAAATGGCACACATACTATTATTTAGGGTTTAAAATTTATATGACTTTGCTTTGAAGAACATTTCATTATTAAATTTAATATGACTTTTTAGGCATCTAACATCAGCGGAAAATCGACATGCTCTACCGATGTTTACATCTCTGCTAAATACAGTTTGTGCATATGACCCTGTAGGATTAGGTGTCCCTTACAATCATTTATTATTTAATGATTCGTTGGAACCACTTGTTGAAGCCGCTCTTCAGATACTGATTGTTACTTTAGATCACGATACCAGTTCATCAACACCTGCTGAATCTGAAGATGTACGTCGTGTTTTTTTATTTAGATTTTTTAATATAAGATGTATATTATAGGTTTCCATACCGGACAATTTATTTATTAATTATTTGTCTCGAATCCATAGAGATGAAGATTTTCAGTTTATTTTAAGTGGGGTAACGCGATTGTTGAACAATCCATTAATGCAAACTTATTTACCAAATTCCACAAAGAAGGTGCATTTTCATCAAGAATTATTAGTATTTTTTTGGAAAATGTGCGATTACAACAAGGTAAGTGTTAGAAAGATACAGGTATCCTGGGTGTTAATTTCACTTAATATCTTTTTTGTAGAAATTTCTGTATTTTGTTTTAAAAAGTAGTGATGTGTTAGAAGTGCTAGTTCCTATTCTGTATCACTTAAATGATTCTCGCGCGGACCAGTGTAAGTATTTAATATTATATTTGATCGAATGGGACGTTTAATCTGTGTTTGTATTTCAGCTCGTGTTGGTTTAATGCACATTGGAGTGTTTATTCTGTTATTACTATCAGGCGAGCGTAATCTTGGCGTAAGGTTAAATAAACCTTACACTGCCACAGTCCCTATGGATATTCCAGTCTTTACGGGAACTCACGCAGATTTGCTCGTTATTGTATTTCATAAAATTATTACAACAGGTCACCAAAGATTACAACCATTGTTTGATTGTTTATTAACGATTCTAGTCAATGGTAAGTAGCCTAACCTTTTTGTTAACTAAAGGGTAGGCCATCTATTAATATATTTATAATAATATTCTTGAAATGTTATTTATTATTATGCAATTATTATTATTGAAATTTTGCAATTATTGCTTGTATATATCCCATACAAAAATGCGTTTCACCAGTAAAGATGATTTTTCGATCAAAATGTGGGTCCGAACGAACATATTTTAATAATGCAGGTTGATAATTTTGAAGTGTTTCTTAATTATATAACTTGCTATGATGATTTGGTACCAGTGGCTGAATGTTAAGTAACAAGTTGAATAGACACCATCAAAACAACATAGCCACTACAAGACTGTCAACGCGGACCTTTATTTGGATACCCTATAGAACTAGTTGAGTGTGACATGTATATGTATAATTTTATTCAAACTTGGTCCAATATGACGACTTTAAACCATTTAATAGCGGACCTATAAATTAACTTATAGTGCATCTTTGCGGAAGACCTTGGTTTGGCTACAAATACGTTTACGTAAGCCGAAATCTAGTAGTTATATAGGCAAACACTTATACCCTATTATAAGTTGAGGTTCTTAGGTCAACACGCTGCAACACCGATCTTTTCGCCTTCTCACCCTTTTTATCTCTAAGCATTTCGGTTTCATTAACTTTATGTATTAGTTTAAACCAGCTACTAATGGAGCCCGATTTTAATTAAAACATTCTTTTAAGCTAATTTGAAATATACATATATAAAAATGAATTGATGTTCGTCAGTCTCACTAAAACTTGAGAAGGCCAGGGAAAATTTATATGGTGGGGAAATATGGAATAATTACGAGGAAGATAAAAAAATAACAATTTTGTTTTTTCATAGAAAGTGTTACTGTCGTAAAAGATCTTCATTTTTGTTGTCAAATATTTATGGGAGCGTCGGAAATTTATTTTGTGTAAAATGTTGAATACTGATTAAAACTACCAGTCACTATTATCAAACTGCTTTTAGAACACGGGATGTATTAAAACATAGAAGATAATTTTTCGGCACTGACCGTTTGATACTTAACCACGATTTATATATTTTTTCATACCTTGGTCGAAAATTCGTACTTTCGTCCGTAATAACAGGGAAGAAAGTTAAACATTTACTCCCTGTGAGTTGTTTGTTGTTTACAAATTATTTACCACTGTCATTAACGTTGCTACCTCTAGCCTTAAAAATAATCAATGTTGTTTTGTCACCAATCGATTCAGTAATCTAGAAAAAATTAACAATACGTTATCATCTAATGAATCCACGGACGAGGAATGTTATAAGAAATTTTGATGTAGAAACCGCGATTGATAATAAATACAGATACGTTGCTCAAGAAGTCTATTGATGTCGGGGGTATATGCTCATCAAAATTTAAAGTTAAATTAATAACGTATTTTCGACCGGCTATAAAAAAAATCGTATACACCACAAGGGCCGAAAGTTGAATTGTCGAACTTGCTCTTAGTGATTCCTGAGGCGAATACTATTATATAAATGTAGCAATTTTTTGATAGGTAAATTGATTGATAATCAAGCAAAAAAGGTAATGACTTAATATGAAAATACTATGTCGTATAGGATATTTTACAGGATTGTATGTGCCAACGGTAATTTCGGATCTTATTCTCGATTTTGGCAAAATGAATATTCGGCCAAAAAATATTTGAAGAATAGAAGGTTGAAATATGTAGTGATTATTTGTGATAAAGCATATTTTGTAAATGTATTTTGCATTTGTTATTATTTAGTCACAAATTTAGCGCGTGAAAACTTTCTTTGCTTTTATTGTTAAGTTAAACAATGCTAAGGAGGAGACGACCTGACTTAGTTTGTTGGAATCAATCAAATGTGCAACGAACTAACTGACGTACTAACCGCACTAATAACCAGCGAGAGACAGAAAATGATAACGACATATCTCACAATTGCATTTGAGAGTGATTGAAAATAAACTGTATAGGTTTAGAAGGCAACGAGTTCATGCATCCCAAGAACAACAAACGCGAGTACGACACAGTTAAATTGAGCGATTCCGTAGACGTAATGCTCCTGTAATTGAGGAACCAGCAGCATTTCACTATGATGCGGAAATAGATTATGGTGCCAATCAATCACAAGTGATAACACTATTTTTTTTATCTTGGAACTATTTTTTATTTCATTTTTCTCAACATCCTAAACTGTGTATAAATAAAAAGAGATAGATGCTATTTAATTGAAATTATTTCAGGGAAGGATAAATCGAACTTTGTCGTCTAAAAACAGTAAGGTTCGTTTTACTTCGATTTTAGTACATTAGGTTACATACTCGCCAGCAGTGCTCAAAGAAAGCCGATGCGTTAACAAAGAATTTAACATATTTTTGAAAGCTTTACCTGACGCAGGATGCAAAAATGATTGCACCTGCAGGCAAGCTTGACCGCGTTATGTGGAACTGCCTTTGGACATGCCCGCTAAAACCAGCCTTCCCAGTTGATCCTTTGATCACTGCTAGTAGGACATCGGGCACCATTAGCCGAATAACCTTTAAGAGACATGAGGACCTGGCGGGCATTGGCGACAAAAACAACATAGTCTTAGCTGTGAATAGGAACTGACTGCTGCTTGTGGAAACCTAACAAGTCCGGATAAACTTATTGTCAGAGTTTCTTTAATTTTGCAACAATGGAATATTTTATCGGCGAATTTGAGAGCTTTGAACGAATTATAGAACGTTCAGGATGCGCCTGAGAAGCTTGTTTCGGAAGACTTTTATATTAGGCTGGTGTAACGAACGAAATATGTACAAAATGACAGATTGAATTAACATATTATACAACAGACACTTGACTACAGTGGGATGACTGGATCTACAGGTTGTTAAGAGTCGTTATCAATATTTCGAGCCTATAATCGTAATACTAAATATTGGAATTTTTTGGGTGTTAAATTTTATTACAACTCAAATATTTAAAATTTTATATTCCCGTTGTGATAGGCTACTTTTTATTTTATTATTACTCCTCAAACTCTTTAAATGTCTCAACGATAGATTGTCCACCTTATATGTGTTGATAATTTTTTTATCAATATTTTACTATATTTTTATATTTCAATATATATCTTATTTTAATTTTAAAAGAATATTTCTTGGTTTCAGTATCACCATACTTGAAAACTTTATCTATGGTGGCCAGTACCAAATTGTTACATTTACTTGAAGCATTCAGTACACCATGGTTTTTATTTTCGGCACCCCAAAATCATCACCTGGTGTTTTTCTTATTGGAAATATTTAACAATATTATTCAGTATCAGTTTGATGGGAATTCAAATCTGGTCTATACAATAATAAGAAAGAGACAAGTAATATTACTAACCACATTTGTTTTTCTCAAAATTATAGCACAATTTCGAATTGTAGGTTTTTCATAGTTTGGCAAATTTGCCTAGTGATTATGGCACTATTGCGAAGTCAATTAATAAGAAGATCAAGCACAATAAGTTACATGACTCGGTTAGCAGTGAAAATATATGTGAGGCCACTATGGAAGGATCACGACCTGCTTTACCAGCTGAACCGGGAACATTAAATGTATTTCAAGGATATTTTACATATAATTGTTTTAACTAAAGCATTTTATAGGCCACTTTACCAGACACGCCTCAGATTGGACAAATGACGGAAAGAGAATCTGCCCATCCAGTAACGTCGCCAGTAGAGCAACCTCTTACAAACGGAATGGCTGCTGTTACCTTAAACAGCCCAGCAGGTACAGCAGTGTCCATAGGCAATGGTGATGTTAAAAAGGCAAGTTTTTTATTAATTATCTTCGACTAGTATAATGTTTATTTACTTATTATAGGATGATGTAAAGATAGCAGAAGATTCAACAGAAAACAGTTCACCCATTTCTGGATTATCCAGAGCTGTAAATACGGTTAGTGTTACTTATCTGTTTATCTTAAGAATTTATTAGAAAATCTTGGTCAGGGTCTTGGTCTAAACTTTTAAAGTTTTTATTCAACAAACTCATCAAATTACTTTTACAAAACCCCACCATTATTAAATAAGAAGAAGCACTTTTATTATAAATATTTTAAGTATGAAAGACTTATTAGTTACTTTAATTCAACCATTACATACACGACAATGATAAGTTGTGACAAAAAGAAATAAAGTTAAGATAACTTTTTTAGGATATTCACTTCAAACACCAACCCAAATTTTATGAGAAACATACTCTAATGCGTTTTTTTAAAGATTTATTTTAATATATTTATATATCAATTTTTCATAAACCAAAGGTTCTGTTATGAAATTTCTTATTTTATCTGGCATTTCCAATATATTTTCCCGCAGAAAGCTATAAAATTAAAAAAAAACTACTATATAAAACTATGGAAAAAAACTTTTTCTCGGCTGTATGGATTTTCAAAGTAGTGTTCCTTAAGTAGGCTACTTATTTGTTACTGGAAGATATATCTGAATATAAATAGCATTGATAAATCAATTAATTCATTTTCAATATGGTCAATATGGTATTTTGCGGTATTTCAAAATAATATTTGTATTTAACTATAGAATTTACATAGCTTCCCTGAAATCCATTTTATTTTTTTGAAGTAAAAATCTAAATATTCTAATACGCACGTACGAGCTACGCAATTTGGTCAATAGACCTTTTAATAAATTGAGAGATATCAACTATAGCAATCAGTGTATTGCGAATATTTTCGGAAAGAGTGCTCTGCTTATTGCAGTTAGGTTATAAACAAACCACAATTACCATTTGTAATTCATTATTCAAATAATACAGTTCTATTATTGCCCTGTCGACAAATATTTACTTGTTTTAACTAAATCCTGCCTAGCTAATTAAGTTTTATGATATTATTTTGACCTTTAGTTTGTCTTTCACATTTTAACAAATTCACTAATTTTATATGCCTCCATTTTGATTTTGTATTATTTCAATTTCATCTCTTTTTTTACCTAATTTGCATTAGTAATTTCATTTGTTATATTACAGAGAAATAGTTTAAGAGTTTCTACAAATCCAGAAAATTTGTCTGGACACTGGGTACCTACAGGTGAATGGGTACATACCTGGAAAAGTAAATTACCCCTCCAAACAATAATGCGTCTATTACAAGTGTTGGTTCCTCAAGTCGAAAAGATATGTATAGATAAGTATGTACAATTTCTCTTAAACATTTTTGTCCTGAGATGAGGCATTTACTTGATGTCAATAATATTCATATTTATTACAGGGGTTTAACAGACGAAAGTGAAATTTTGAAATTTCTTCAACATGGTACTTTAGTTGGTTTGTTACCTGTTCCACACCCGATTTTGATAAGGAAATACCAGGCTAACTCTGGAACCACCACATGGTTTCGAACTTATATGTGGGGCGTGATCTACCTCAGGTAATTAAATTTCCTTTATTAATAATAAATTCTATACTCACAAGTAATGTCCTATTTAGAAACATGGATCCACCCATTTGGTATGATACTGATGTGAAACTCTTTGAAATACAAAGAGTATAATTTTCGTTTTAACAAAAATATTTGTTATAAGCGTTAGTTTGCGATATGAATCAAAGCATTTATATTGTGTATTAGTTTAATATTTTCTAGATGTATTTATTTTTACTTATTCCATTTAAAGTGTAAATATTATTCTGTTGCTAATTCTTCTGTTAACTTATTATGTTAATTTATAATTTTTCAAAGGAAAAAATACCTCATCTAACTGAATAATAACAAAAAATAAATACATTAATAATTTTTGATCCATTCCTTATATTAGTATTCTTTAAAACTATCAAAAACCATGTTTTTGCTGATAGATATATATAGTATTTATTAGTTTCAAAATGAATATCAGTGTTCCTAGTTTAATTCGTTTTGCTTAATTTGTTATTATAAGCGCACTGTTTCAGTTTAATGCTTCCCATTCTTCCAATGAGATTACAGTTGAGATTGGGATTGAGAAAATTTTTGCGGCACCTTTTCATTTATAATGCTTGTTCTCTATATTAGGACGATTTAAACGATCTAGAGATCAAAAGTATATTCCAAAATGTACATAGATGTAACTTATTTATTCATTTTAATCGAAAATATATATTACTATATTGAAATATTTTCGTTTTTTTATAACCCTTATATAGTTGCTATTAATTAATACATTATAATGTGAAGCTTGATAAAAGGTTTAGTCGCATGACGCATTGATCAAAAAAACATCGAGTCAACAGAAAACATGTTTAAAATGTGGCCACCAACACAAATTGTATTTCTGTTGACTTTGAATGTATTATTTTAAAATTCGTTTAGAGGGTTTCAATAAAATATCTGAGAGAGTTTTATTATTCAACGGATACAGAGTACCAGAAGCAATTATGCTCGAGTTAAGATCAGCGCCGGAGATCATTTTGAAGATATCTGCTATTTTTGATCATTGATTAATGCCAGGCTATTTTTTAAATTGCTGATATCAACAGTGGTTGGTAAGTATGTAATGGATTTACCAATAGTGCAAGGATCTCTTGGCAGCAAATAAGGAACAGCATGCTAAAGTTGAAGACCGTTAAGTTAAGTTATTCAAATATCTCTGTGCTAACAATCTCAACTTTCATGTAACTATTGAGTACATTTTGTGTTGACATACTGTAGCTCTTTTGAGAGCTATTTTGATAACCAAGACAAATATCAGCAAATTATGTAATCAACGTTATTTCTACTTGAATAATAAATCTGATATTTTGAAATGGTTTTGTTTCTCTCACAAACATAAAACAGTTTCTTGGATATGAGATGTCATTATGTAGGTATTTAAAATATAATTTTACATTTTAACAGTGAAATATATTCAGCTACAAGTAAATGTCTAATACTGCTTTTGATGGTCTCGTAGATTTTTAACTTTGGCGACACTAATAGTAAAATAAGTTGAAGAGGATTTTACTTAATATTTAGCATTCTGTAAAATCGTTGTTACATGTTAAGTGTTTATAGAACTTTTTTAAAATATTATTTGTAAAGTTATTTGTTTCTTATACATAAAAAAAACAGTATAGTGTAAAATTTCTTGTTTTATTATTTATACTTTATGATATACACAAATCCTTGTTTTCTTCCTTGTTTATTGAGTCCCACCGTTTGAAAGAGATAACTAATTCACAATGGTTTGTATGGGGAAACATGTCAACGGCAACAGCTTTAACAGGAACAAAGCATTCTCCGTGGAGAGTTTTAGATATAGGTCGCCCTAAATCAATGAAATTTTTCCGCGCTAGCTTGGGATTGCAGGAAACATAAACTAGTCGGTTGATTTTGGTTATTTTTCGAAGTTGAAGTACTGCGTTTTTATCTGTGCGAAAATATCTTACATTGTATAACAATAAAATTAAATAAAATATATGATGAACTTACGTAATCCCGCCCTCGGGGGATCCACAACGGCAAAAACATCATCATTACCGGATCTGAAGCAAACCGAACCTAAAATTTCTTGGGCTTTACCCGCGAAAAATTCACTGTTTGTGATATTATTTATCACTGCATTTTCTTTCGCATCGACTATAGCTTCAGGAACAATTTCCAGACCCAAAATTTGTCGGCATTTCTGAAAAGATAAACAATTTTTCCAACATTCACTTACACATCAGTTTACTTGCATTCTAGAAAACGATTCGATACGACAAATTTATTCATAATTTTTGATAGTACTCGATGATGAATATTTAATTCTACCACCATTTGTCTGTACAATACTACAGTTATGATTCCAATGAAACATAGAATTATAGCTGCTATGAAAAGCAATTGGCATGGCTTATGGTATAATATAACAATAAACACAGCTACTTGGAATAATAAATGACACTGGTAGTGAAATGAAAAAGAAACAAGTCGTCAAAAACGTAGATTTGAATATTTAACGATTCTTTACGAATAAAATATTAACGAAACTAATATTCATAGATTTTGGGAAATACCTTAAAATGAATCGAGATGTTTGGTAAAGGATAAAATAAGAAAAAAAGGTCTATTAGAATGATATAGTCGCTAATTTATGAATAACTATGTCAAAAGAAACTAAACACTTTGGAAGCTGAGGAATAAATTTGATTTTAGGGCAGGCACATGATTAATGATAATCTTTAGAGTTGGTGGGAGTTTTCTGACCGCTGAGAGTTTACAAAGTTACGAGACAACCGAGTTAGAATAATGGTTCTTACCAAATTTTCGCATGATATTGATACAGCGATAGTGCGATTGTTGATTTTATTGATATTCAATTTTATTCACTGACCTTTTTGGCGGCTACAAAAACCAAATGATTTAACCATCTGTACCAAAATTTGAAATGTTTATTTGAGATAAGAACTGGTTTTTCCATAGTTTAGTAATGGATGCAAATATGACAAATCTTTTCTGGTGGTAATTTTGCAATCATTCTCTCCAAACACCTGTTTTATCAATTTGAAGATGATAATAAAAATATTATATTGAAATAAACATTAGCATTATAATGTCTCACAAATAATAAATTACTTATATAAGGCTTTTCAATTTCAAAGGTTTAACATTTGCAGCCTATGACGACAATGTTGTTTGACCTGCCGTTTATTAATTCAGTCATTGAATGACTGTATATTATTCAGACCAAGTAAATGATATCATTAAAGTCTACAATAACCTGGACAATCATGCAATTTGTATCTATGGAGTAGGGTCACTAAAAACTAAATCACTTGTATCTATGGCACCATAAGAATATTTGGTTGTGCCACTATTAGAATATTGAACAATGTTATATCCCATGCATTCAAAATAATTTCTTTAATACCTCACATATATATTACATCATTTCAACATTAACCCGTTTCAATTCTATTGAAAAACTCATATCATATAGACTATTTATAAATGAACTTACATTTGCAAAACATAGTCCTATGGTTCCAGTTCCACAACAAACATCAACCATAGTAGAAGTTTCAGTTGGCTCAGCCAATTCTATAACTGAGTTATATAAAATTTCAGCAGCTTTAGTATTTATTTGAAAGAAGGCCTCGGGAGATATCCTAAATTTAAGACCCAAAATTGTTTCATAAATATGACTGTCACCCCACAACAACACAGCTGGTGTGGAATTTTCACCAGGATTTCTAAAACATGATTGTTAATTAACTCAGTTTAGAATTTAACAAATTATGCAATATTACTTTTTCACAATTTCTTGATAATATAATGATGTGACCATTGCTTTTTTTCCTTCACCATTTGCAAAATAGTCTACCAGTTGTTCTTTAAATTCTGTTATTTGATCTTCTCCTAAATCTTGAGGATGTATTCCCACAATAAGCATCAATTGCTCAGATGCAATGCGTATGCACAACTGCCTAAAATGCCCTGAATGTAGTTCAGGATTAAAAACTTGCAATTTTGAAGATCTTACAAATTGCTGGAAAAGCTAAAAAAATTTTTCAATGATACATTTCAGTAATGAAAATTCTATGAATTTATTTTACATCAACAGCTATTTTCATAGAATTTGGTATATGCTTCAAATTATGAACAGGAGCAACTTCCACCTCACCATTTACATAAGAACCAATTCGAAATCCTACTATAGGAAGATTTGTCTCTTGATCTACTCCAATTGTAAATTCACACTTATTTCGATACCTACAATATGAAAAAATTAACCATAAATTAACAATTTGTTAAAATTTTTAACTTACTCATCCTTAAATTCAGAATATCTAATATTCATCAATTCACAGGGAAGACCATTGTATTTCTCTTTCTGCTTTTCTATCCACTTTCTTAATTCTATATTATAATGGGATAAGTCATTACCCAATCTTTTTAAAATTGTCTTAATTTCCTTTTCTTTATTTTTGAGCTACATATAATATATTTAGTTATATTTAGTTTATTACATATATATATATATATATATATATATATATATATATATATATATATATATATATATATATATATATATATATATATATATATATATACATATATATTTTTTTTTTTTGCCTACCTGCTCCTCATAATCTAAATCAGCCAATGGTATTGTTGATAACTTTACCTTTTCTTCTTGTGATAGATCATCAGTTTTCTGTTTCTTTTCTGGATTAGTATCTTCAAATTCCTCTTTTCTTTTACGAACTAAAGGATCTGCTGATGCTTTGGCATACTATATAATACAATAATAATTTATATATGTATATGAGATTAAATGACTTACTTACAGTTGCTTGTAACTCCTTTCCTTTCCATTTAAACTGCGAGATAACATTAATTGCATTATCTCTGTCTATATCATTACGAAAACACACAAAAGCATATGGGCTATTTTGTCTTGGAATTTTAATTTTGTTGGAATTTAATTTTAGCTTATCGTTCAACAATTTCTTGAATTCCTTAAAATAATAACATGATTTAAGTTGCATTTTCATGTATATATAATCTAAGGTTTTTTTACCCTGATTCCATAAAACTTCGGCAAATTTTTTATCTCAATTTTATAATTTTCAGAGGAAAAATCTCCTCTTTTTAAATAAGCATATGGATCCCAATCGCTTTTCGCAGTTTCTAGTATGTCTTCATTATCTTCTGCATTTTCAATTTTTGGTTCTTCCATAATTCTATAAAATACAAGATATTATACTCGCCAATATATTCTGTAAAGAAAATAATGCTGCACTCGTCAATACAAAACAAGCGAAATGTTAGGTTATATGTGCATGCCTTTTCAGAGTTGCCAACTTAATTAGATTTGGTTTTAATTTCGGAAAATTGACCTACGATAATTGACAGTTAGATCAAATGAGTTCTGTTTGTATAATTTGTAAACTAAGTATTTGAATATCGAGTTAATAAATAATTTAAAATGACAAAAAAGCGGAGATTGTCTAATCCTTCACCTGTTAAAGTTGAAATAAAAGAAGAAAATGTAGCAAATGATTATCTTACCGCAAAAGGTAGATTAAAGGGTGTTTTAAGACAACTAACTGAAAGGTCCTCCGACGATGAAAGTGATTCTTCTGATGATGGGCAAACGAGAAAAAGGAGAATGTAAGTTCATTATTATTTTATTATACTGTAATGAAGCAATTGTTGAATTATAGCGATAAGAAAAAAAATGATGTTCTACCCTCACCTTATCATCATACATATGTGATGAAACTTTATGATAGAAGTGTCGATTTAGCCCGTTTTGAGGAAGAAACACCATTATATCCACTTTGTAGAGCATGGATGGAAAATCAGCCAAAGAATCCACAGAGAATTATAAAGTAATTTTTTGTATATAAAAAATCAGTTCACGTATCTACTCATTATTTTTGTTATATAACATTAGGAGGCGACTTTCATCACCAGAACCAGAAAATTCTTCTTGGTCTGAATCAGCAATTGATGTTAAAAGATTGCCTCCTCCTTTAAAAGCATTTGAAACTAGAATTCCATCTTTACTACCTGAACAGTTAGAACAGTGTAAAGATAATATCAATTTAAACTATGTAAGTATTACCTTGAGTGTATCAATAAAACTATATTATTGCTTATGATATGGCAGGAAGAATCACCACCAGTAGATAAAAATACATTAATCAGAAATCATTTGCAAAGATGGGTTAAAGTAAAAAAGAAATGGATTGAGAGTGCAATAAAAAATGAAGAACGTTATTCAAACAGCTTTCATATTCTACAAAAAATATATAACAAGTAAGTTAAATAACTTTGGTTGCTTCTATTTATAATGTAATATTGATTTTTAAGGGCTCAAGAAAATATGGAATAAAGACAAAAAAACTAGAACACATGAACAAATCATTGATATTTATTTAATCTAGTACTGGTTGATTTAATTTTCAAAGTAATATAAATAAGGACTTTCTTAAACAAACTAGATAACAAACAGCTAAAATATCTGATATAATGAAATAAAAATAATTCAAATCTAGGATGATGTATTATTTAAAGTCTAAGATTAACTAAAATGTTATATCACAATAAAAATGTGTCTAACTAGTATAATAAATTAGTACATAACTAAAGTATATGGTTAATAACATAATATTAGACAAATGCTTTCTTTTCTGGTACCTTAGCTTCTTAATTCTGAGAGGACCATTAGAGTCAATTGGTTCGGTATATACAGTATACTCCGAAGTTTGGATATAATTATATTGGAATTAAAAAAAAATGACTGGTGTTATGTTCAAATAATAATATCTATAGTATATAACATGTAAATTGAAATGACATTAAATCAATCATTAATATTTTCAGCACATTCTAATAAAATTGTCTTAGGGCTGATTTCTTTTCCTGCAAACTATGAAATTAAATTTTATTTTTTTAATTCAATGATCTCGAAATTGTTTATAAAATTTTGAAGATGAAAAAAAATATTTTTTTGTTATTACAGTGGTTAATTTGAAAAATATACTTTGTAAATATTTCTACTATTGCTTGGTATGGATATCTGTTATAGCTGCATTCATTATATTTCAGAAATATGGAAGTTAAATAAGTACAGGGATGTCTAGAACAATGTTTGATTACGAGAAATGTTTCACAACCCATTTAACTATAATTGATGATAAACGTGATTGCAAAAAATTACGTGTACCAAAAAAATTATATATACTCCGATGAAAATGTAAACATGTCTTAGATTAGTTCCCCTGGGTTATTTTTCCATTAGAGAAAGCTCTAAAGCCTTTTCCAACATCTTCTCTTCATTTATCCTATTTTGTTCTTCTTTCTCGCGTTCTTTTTCTGAAATCATCAGTGCCATTTGTAGGTCGTAATCCAGTTCGGCGTTAGGACTATTTTTGGCGTCGGAACTTTGATACTGCTCTAAGCTGGCTTGTATAGCTCTACAATAGAGAAAGTTTCACATATCAATAATCTAAGTAAATAAAGTAAAAGCTGCGCAAAATTTAATTTTATATATTTGCGAAAACTGTAAAATGTAATAATTAATAGTGAAACTTTCTTTTATAATCTATTAAAGCCTAAATATGAATGACCAAAACAAAAATTCGATTTTTTATGATAGAGGTATTATGGTAGAATTTGTCTTCATGATAATTTAAAATTCTTTATTGGCCGAGATATGAGATAACTAGCGCACAATTGAAGAATATGTCTACAAAAATGGTGTTGATATGTTTGTAAAATGGATGACAGGGCTGAAATAATAAATTTATTATGTCTAACCAAAACAATTGTTACAGTTTGGAGCATTCAAATCTTATTTAACAATATGGCTTTTTTTCTGGAATCTTTAAAATCCCAATTAAATTTAATTGCTTCGATTTTGCATTTTTAGAAAACATTAGTTCTAACCTTTAGCAACAAACATTTTCGAATACCGTAAACTATATTATTTTGAAATAAAGCCACTATAAAATCCAATAGGTAGGTAAAACTAAAATCTACGTACACATCGACGTATACGTTATATACCGTGATTAATACAGAATTTGATATATTGTTTTTGTTCATATTACAATAGGATCGAAGCGGCGGTATTGTTTGAGCCGTTGGTTCGGTTCGAAAATAAAAGTTTGCTTTTAAATTCTAACGTTTCATAATTGGCACAGTTACTGGATTTCGAGGATATCATAAGGCTGGCCCCTTTTGAATCTATTCAATTAACCAGAATCGTTGAGAGTGACGTTGGATTGGAACTATTCTTTCACGTAGTCAAATGGAGTTTGGGTAAAACTATCCGCAGTTCAAGTTGTAAGATCCTTAAAAACTGAAGGGGATCAAAGAGCCATAGGTATAAACTATTACCATTAGAAAACATTCTTGCTTTGAAAAGCACCTCTAGTCCATGGATTTCTGGTACAAGTCTCGCAGTTTAGGGTGTAACCACCAAAACTGGATTGAAGTTGTTGTGAACTAATATAGTCTACCGGAATGACTCTAGCTATCTACCGCGTTAGACTATTGGAAGTGCTTTTCAATTCCAATACTTGGAAAATCATTCCATAAGGGCTAAGCATGGAACATTTGGTAATACAATGTAATTCAGAATATCATAAAGGCAAACTGACGGACGAAGTTACAGGAGATAATTTAACTACTATAGTAAGCCGCCCAGGCACTGCTCCAAGAGAGAGAGATTATATGGCGCGATTAATACGGCACTGGATATCCAATGTATCGGTAATATGGTTTACATCATAAGGGTCTCGTTACATTAAAATCGGCAGTGTTGCCGTAATTTTCGTAAGACAGAATAGTAATACCTTAATAGTAGTAAACAAGTAAAACAAAAGCTTTTGTTTTTAAATCTTACGCGTTTTATATAATATTCATATGCAACCTGCATACATATATAAGGGAACAATTTGTCGTACGAAAAAAGAAACATTAATTTTAAATTTTAAGAAACAATTTTTAGGATTGTAGGACAGTCCAAAATACATAGTACGTTGTTATCTAAATTAGGATTTTATGTAAACTTGATTTAAAAATAGGGTGGGATTAAAACGAGTGATATAATGTAAATCTAGAAATATCTCTAGCGACTGAATTATAAATGTACCTTTGCAGTTCACGTTCCTCATAATTCACTGGCGTTTCAGGTCTTGATGGCTTTTGTCCCCTAAGAGCTTCCCAAATATCGACCTATAAAGAAATACGTCTTGCGTTATATTATCAAGATCAAGCGCAGTGGTTCAATATATCCCAGTTACCGTCTATTTGAGAAGAGCATATACGGCAAAAGATGATGTAGGTTGCTTTATTATTCATAACTTCAATTCCATTAATTACTATTCACTCCATCCTACTAATGAGCTTCATAAAAGTTCAATTTGATGAACTAATTATTTTGAGGCCTTCCTTGAAGGTTTAGCTTTGAGTGCCCAAAAAGAAGATTCGATCGAAAAAATTACGTTGTCCCAATCTTCTTACGAATAGTAATCTTTTCTTCATTATGCTGCCAAAATTCATGTTATGAGTCAGTCTTATGTATATGCTCTTGTCAAATAGACCATAAAGTTATTTTAGAATTACTTATATATTCCCATAGAAATATTATTGGGTAAAATATGAGATCTTTTGTGGTGATTTACTATGGCGGGGTTACATTAGGATCTTGAATAAGTTCTCGATGTATTCTTCACATTAAGCTTAGTATAAAAAAATAGTATTTTGGCTAAAATAGAATGCACAACATTATTCAAAAATAATAATAATCTAAAGAGTAGTGCATCCTTGTTCTGATTTAACGTCGATATGCTCGGTCGGAAACGATATGTAGAAATTGAACGTATAAAAATTATAATTTTAGTGCTGAAAACAAAGAAAGAGTTTTGGTTTATACTGAGTGGTATAAAACAAAATTCTGTTCTGTTCGATTCTGTAATAGAACGCTGGCCACGTTGCAAAATCTGTAAAAACGCTACCAGCCGTATTTCAAATATTGTTTCTTTTGACTGAGCATCATTTTTATTTTAGAACCTTCAATCTATTTTGTATCAAAGAGTGAAAGTAGTAGCTCCATATGAACAATACTCGTCAATTTTCCCATACAAATGGCAAGAACTTTTTCAAGGTTCATAAATAGTTAAATAATTATACCTCTTCCTTTTCTGTTCCCGAATCAATTAAGCTCTGTTGTATAGCAAATTGCAACAAGTCATCTTCTTCTTCATTACTGAATTGTCGTCGACCATCTGCAGCAGCTGAAATCATTCAATCTGGTCAAAATTTTGTTTTGGATCAAAATAGCTCATACATTTAACAAAAAGATGTTAGTGAATGATAGTAAAAAGCAGCGTTTGCAAATAATTAAACATGTAACAAATAAAATAAAAATAATATGAACATTAATACAATCATATATATAGCCTTTAGTTTTTGTACTAGTAGGTTTAATTTGTTTTAATGCTCGTTAATTATAATTAGAATAATAAATTAATCTTTATTGAGAGTACAACACTTGTCAATGTATATGTAGTTTTCCATAAGAGTGGGCCGATATTGAAATAGAATGAATCTTTTTTGAAAGCCCCATTTATGGTATAGAATATTCTTTCACGGATGCGTCTTATAACGGTGGCACGGACCGTTATAACATGCTAAGAATTTTAAAAGTTAATCGGTCGATTGTGGACATGCGACTTCAGAAAATCCCACAAGAAAAAGTCTAAGGGCATAAAGGCATAAATCGCATAATTTTGGTGTCAATTAACGTCACCTCTACGAGAGAGATAACCGTAATCTCGTATTATTCATGCAGAATGTCTATCGTGGTGTCCGCGTTGTGGAGATGTCATTTACGTCCATACATATTAACGTATATCGTTCAACCAAAAGAAATCCGTTATAATGGTTCAGAAGCGCTCGCCCTTGATGCCCATAGCCTTCGAATGTCGTTCTCAAAAAAATACGAACTAATGATTATACCGGCCCATACAAAACAGTAACTTTTGGTGGATGCATTGCCTCTGATATATAGTAATATATTTATTCTAAAATGTATTTCACCGCTAAAGTTGATTTCTCGACCAAAATTGGTGTTCTTGTTTTATTCTTTGGACATCAATCAATAAGGAAACCGTCCTGAAACCCTATATAGTAGTATACCTGAGGCAATTTATTCTAAGAGTGCATAATAATATATTTTATAGCGAAACATAATATTCAAGTAAGTTAAGCGCATTATAAACGAATATAATAAAAAATAAAAATAATGGTCATGACTATTACCATTACCAATCTGAACGTAATTAGTAGGACATTGGAACAATGATTCATCAAGAACGCAAGTCAGTCTGTTTTCTTCTTGCAGAGTAGATACTTTTGGTACTGGATTGTCGGTCGCGAAGATATTACCAAATGTGATTCTGGCATTTAATACATGGAACAGTGGGATTTCTTAAAATAAAACTTATATTATAACAGGAACATGCTGGAAATCTCGATTTAATTGCGAACCTATTTTGACTGGAAAGCCACTGGGCAATTGCAATTGAATAAAATCTTTCAACTTGGCAAAATGAGAACTGGATATCGCCATAAGGTCTACTATTGGTAATATTTGTTCAGGTAGTGAAAGTGGATATTGCTCACAAAGCCACAGATTTGCTTTAAATTTCTGAACTTTTATGTTTATCTCCTTGGGTCTCCCAATATCTCGAGTACCAAGGTCTAGATCACTATCAAAATACTCTTCAGGTGTTATATTACATGGATTTGTATTATTTGAGTATTCTTCCTGGAATACAAAACCATACTATTAACTTATCATAATCATATTTTTGACTATGTATTTCATAATATTAAAGTATATGTATATTGATATTCAAATATCATTCGATAATTTAAATAAGTAGGAGATTAATACTTTGTTTGATGCTGTGGAAGACTGCTCTGATTCCCCAACTTCTGCTATGCCCAAAAAGTTTTGCAAAGGTGTTCGCAAACTCTTAGTTCTAGCTTTATCATGTTCAGTTAAATGTTCAGAACGTGTTTTCGTAATGAGTTCTACATTTGAGGCGCCAAAAACTTTACATTCATATCCATTGACGGATTCATTCTTGTCAGATCTCCATCCCCAAATGCCAACCTTATTTCTGCAAAATAATTATTCAATAAAAATGTTCACCAGGAGCAAATTGAATACAAGATAAAAAAACCTTTCAAAACTGATTTTATCTGTATCTATATAAGTGGTTACTATAGGATTGGTAAGACGTTGTGATACAGTCTCTTCATTTGGCAATAAAATTCCTAATGCTTCATCATTAGATCTCATTTCTTCACAATACACCTGCCTTAAATCATGATCAATTTCCATCATAGTAGCACCATCATCTATAAAGTAAGTGTATTAGATTATTTGCTTGAAATTAAAATTAATTTCATGTAAATATTACTTTAAATATACAAATCATAAGCACTTTTGGGTATGTAACCAAAACAATAAATAAAAACAAAGAATTATCTAAGTTTTAAGACTAGCAATCAAAACATTACATTTAATTTATTTACTAATAAGATAATTTTTAATCATAATAAACTGACATAATATTACCTACATATAATAAAATCAATAAAAGATTTAGAAATCTAGCAAATGAAAGCCAGGTATAAATAGAATAAATTAAGATTTACCAATCTTGTTAAAAGATTTAAGTCTATAAATATAACTCATATTGCCTTTAATAGTAGGACAAAACTGAAGATGGCCTTTAAATAAAACAATTAGTTGATATGATTTATTTAATATTTTTGAATTTCAAAGTTTATTGTTCTACTTACTTTGTCCTTGAAACACATAGCTTCTATTTCCTCTTTGCCAATTAGTTTGATCAAAACCTAAAAGGGTAGTGTCTATTCTAACATGAGATCCTTGTTTATAAACTTTATAAGTATCACTGGGGCACATTCTTGAAACAAAAGGCACTGAAATTAAATTTAAAAGTGAACTGATCATTGAATACATACAAATTAGGAAATCAATAAATACCCCAACTAGTAAATTCCCATTTCATTTCTACATAAAAGTCTGGTGCTTCTTTCAATTTTTTCAATAAATCTGGTATACCTGCCATCCGAGTAGTATATCTTAAAAATACAATTGAAAACTTACAAACTAATCAGTAAATTAAAAAAGTGTACCTCTGTAAGTCTCTTCTTTCAAGTACAATATGTAGTAATTCTGGATCTCCTGTTGCAACAGCTTCTTGGACAACTTAAAACAAGATATACTTAGAATAAACTTAAACTTAACTTAAATATAAGTACCATTCCATCCATCCTTATTTTCACAATTAACATTTGCTTCAAAATTTAACAATGTTCTTGTTGCCTCTAAATGACCCAGTGTAACAGCTAACATTAAAGGAGTTCTTCCTCTATTGTCCAACTTTTCCTTATCATGCTAAAAATATATTCATTATAGGTACAATACTAATTGTCTAAATAATAACAATGTTTTTGTAAAAAAATGTTGCCCCACCTTATTATTCATAAGTTCTTTCTCCAAAAGTTTATGTTCATTTTTCCAAACTAACCAATGTAAGGGATACTCAGATACAATATACTCCGTTGACACCATAGCGATTTAGTTAAAATACTCGGAGATATTTCTGTTGTTCAAATCATGCTTCTTAGAAAATTTTCTGTGGGGATAAATCCGAGAATTTTCACAAAAATTGACTGTTAATGACAGATATGCTATCTGACAGCGGCCATATCTTGTTTTGAAAATTAAATGACACTGCAGTGGTACAAACTGCTATATGTTAAAAATCTAAAGTATAGTAGATCAAATATACATCAAAGGAATTGAATTGTTGCCAACACATAAAATCAAAATTAAGGGAAGGGATAAAAATTGGCCAATACTTTTCTGATAATATTTTATTAACATATCTAATTACATCAATAAATAATTCCTATAAATATATAAAACAAAATTATTATTATGACTCTTTGGTTCTAGACACTGATTTACAATACATTATTTAAATAAGAAATATTTAAACATCAATCACGCTTTCAAGTTTTCTGGTGTCTTGAGCAGTTTCTTTGAGTTTTTCTTGCATTTGATTAAGCATTTCTTGCATACGACGAATCTGCAAAATTGAGTTGATTAGTTAGTTACATGTTAATCAATATATAATCATTGAATATACCTCTTCATCTTTTTGTAGTAATAATCTATCAGTTTCAGATATGTCAGAATCGTAAGGAGTTGAATCACGCTTTAATTTTCTTGAAAACGAGAAACTTAACGTTAACAGTATTAATGGTTTTATTTATTTTCATCTTACCCTCTTTCTCTGGCATGCTGAGATATTTGTGAAATGCACTGTGCTCTAAAATTTTCATAATGAACATCTTCAGTTACATCTTTTAAATCTTGCATATGAGTGGAAATTAGCATTGTACGTAATTTAATGAAATCGCTGTGTTTTGGATTTTCCACTAAAACAAAACATTGAAAACTGGATGTTGGTATTTTTAAGAGAGGTAATGTATGTACCATCTACAACTCCCCATGGATATTGTCGTCCTCTTACTTTTCTACCCGCCACTTCCAAGATTGTATTGCTACCAACAACTGCAAAAGGTACACTCGCTTTTAATTCTCGGTCTTGTTGCTTGAATTCCTCGTCTTCATCACTGTCGCATTCAGGAAATTCATACATCTGAAACAATAAATAATATATGCATTTATTTTAGTAAATTGAATAACTGCTATGTTAAGTTTATTCTTGTTAAGTTTCATTATAATTTAATTTAATTTTGGACATTTGTTTTGCTACTATTAAATCATTCCGGTTGGTTATCAGATTATTTTTAACAAAGTAAATTGAATAATGACCTTTTTGGAAATTGTATAGAGTGATGTATAATATTTAACAATTCTTAGATATTATATTAGCAAATATTTCCACTTGTTTTGATACTACATTTGTTAGTAAATATATATATGCAAACAGATTCTTAACACGACAAAATATGAGGTTTGTATGGTAACTGGTATTCTAAGAACATTTCATGTCTTTTATACAAATATATATACAAATAATAATATATATACAAAAATATATACAAATACAAATAATACAAAAGGCATTTTCATATCTGAAAGGGTTAAAATATTCTTCAGCCTTTTTGGATCGTTTATCGCATTTTATAACAATAATTGGCATACAATACATAGTTCATGAGCATATGCTAAATTTCGAGCCGTATATTTGAATTCAACTCTCTGATATTTATATTATATATATTATAAAAAATATTCAGCTTTTATAAAAGTTCTGGGTTTTACGGAATCTTGGATTCAGACTATTTAAACATTTCATTTTCAAACTAAATAACGCAGCAATAACTTACTGTGTGGTAATATCTTTATGAGGGATTATAATTACAAAAAACTTTACGTTACAAAAACCTGCAGTCTCGTTGTTACTGACATAGGTCTCGTTGTTATTACATGAGAGTCCTAAGAAAATCATATAAGTTCGTCGAAAAAATAATTTCGGCTTTTTCTAATAGTCATATATCCTTAGTAATACTAATTCAATGAAGTCATGTTATAGTGTGTTTAAAAGATAATGATCCATAGAACTAAATATATCTTAGGTATATAAGTGGCATCACTTAGTTATTGTGCTTTGAAAATGGAGATTCCAGAAGCTTATTTTTCTCTTTTTTACTTTCCAAAAAGGTAAATTGGCAGGCTCATCGAAAATATTTGGTGTTTGTAGTGATGCGCACTTAAGTAAATGTGAGTGTCTTAAAGGGTTTGTTCTCGTTTTGGATGTTTCGATGTTAAAGATGGAGCCTTATTTGAGCAATCCTTGAAAAATTAAATGAATCTCTTAAAAATATCGATGTAGACTGACATATTTAATTTCGCAACATCGTTACGGAAAAGAAGCTTGATACTTGAGTCTTAGATTAATTAACAATGAAGAACTTAAAGAAACCAGTGCGAGTTATTATTGAAAAGAGTGATTATGGGCGATGAACATTGGATTACGCACCACGATAAAGTGCGAAAAAGATGGCCGAAGCCCGGAGAAGTTCCAAAAGCGATTGAAAAGGATGCCAAGTGTTTGGTTAGATGTTAAATAGAATTGTTCACCATGTGTTGCTCGAACCTTACCCATAAACTCTAATCATAAATTCGACTCTCTATTGTCAAGAAGAAATGTGATTGAAGCAGGTGATTAAAAAACAGTGAGACTTAACCGATAGGAAAGGTTTTGTCTCTCATCACGACAATACTAGACCACACACATTTTTAATGATGATTCAGAAAATTGAGAAATGTTAGCTAGGATGTTTTGATGCATTCACCCTTTAACTCAGAACTTGTCCTCTTCGACCACCATTTGTTCTAGTCTCTGAAATACTATTTTAATGTTATAAAGCTGGAGTTGAAGAAGCTTGCGAGAATTACTTCATTCAGTTTTTGTTCTATAGTGCTGGATTTATGGCGTTTTATTAGTTATAAGTTAATTTGTTACTGTTTAATATCAATAACTTTTACTAACTTGAATATCGTGCTCCTTGATATCATGAAGTATGTTTTTCTTCAGTTTTTCTACTTCGGAGGCGGTTAATGTATCAGCTTTGGCAATGACAAGGACAATATTTACTTTCCTGTGGAGCCTCTTCAACATTTCTAAATCCATCTGTCTTAAACTGAAAAAAGAAAAAGCGGATTTTATAACGATTAAGACAGAAATTAAAGAAGAACTCACCTGTGACCCCATGGTGGAACAAAGTATAGACAACAATGGACACGATTGTCTTGAATATTCCTTCGATTTAAACCGCTTTCATCCGTGAAGTACTGTCGAAACTGTTCATCGATATAATTTGTGCAAACCTTCCAGCTATCTTCACAGTTGACGGCGTCTCCAAAGCCAGGTGTGTCAATAACACTTAATCTGTAAATATAGAATAACCTAGTGTATAATTTAGGTTAAATATAAGTCGTTAACATGTATGATTGGATATTAATAATTCGATTAACAAATATAATGTAACGCCTTGGGTAAATTCTGTATCTTTTTTAAAAGTGAATTTATTCACATAAATTTCAAAAACTAATCCTATACGTTAATATAAATGCCGTTTTAATCAATGACCTTTTCACTGTAGATATTCTGGGTGAAATATTGAACTAAGTTATTATAACAAACTTATATTGAAGCCATTTTGATTGGAATTGGATTGAAATGGAATCCTTGTAAAACTTCCCAGCCAATTTCTTTCAATTGTTGTCGATACACTAAAGATGTGTATGGTCTAGTAATGAAGTGATGGAAGACAATGCCTTCCTTATTGATTAACTGTGGCCTTTTCTAATTGCATCCTTCATTAGCATTATTTGTTAACAGTCGAATTAATGATTTGGTCAGGTTTGAGCAGTTCATGGTAAACGATTCATTTCTTTATAACACTTTGTGAAACTGATGGGTTTCGAAAATGGTCTTTTTTCTTTCGTTATTATCATAGGCGATTAATTTCTCTTCGTTCACAATCTTTTTGCTTCAGTAGTGGCAGCAGTGGTGGCAGAACACTTTTAACATCGAAATTTGTCGAATTTTTCTTTTATTAATTACCTCTTACATTAGATATGCTTACTACAATCTTAATTTACAACTCAATTTATTACTACTGTTCTGTTGTATTTGCATTAATACACAAGCAAGGCGGGTACGGGATTAATACATCACTACGTATTTCTAATTAATTAAAATAAATTAAATTAAAATAAAACTACTTTACTTAAGCTAAAGTTGAAAATGCACTTATAAACTGAACAAGTTCGTGTGCTTTGATTCGCTTCAATCTCCTGATTTCTTGCGTGTTGCCCAGCAGCTGTATTGCTTCGACGTTGCTGTTATTCAGCAACCTGGATCACTTCGTGTATCCATTTGATTTCGAGGATTCGTGCAGCTCTTCGTTGGTTACGTAGCGATAAGCATTGGTAATTAATCGTAGAAGTTTGTTTTGGATGCGTTGGATTACTAGTTGGTTTGATGTCTTAGTGTATATATTTGGGCCCATAGGCCCAAATTGGCTATATGATTGAGTTATAAACCAATCTCTTTGATTTTAGGTCAAATTGAGTATCTTCCGACTAAGCAGTACAGTTGTTTGACTTTGAGTCTAATCTGCTCTGCTTTCTAATCTGCCAACATGATGTTTGAGGTTTAACCTACCATATAGATATATTCCGAGATATTTGGCTGATTTTGATTGAGGAATCGCATCCATCAAGTGATATAATTATGTATATTTTTATGATTTCGCCGCAACGCTTCAACGCAAAATTAACATGGACAGATTTGGAGCTATTAAGCTCTATTTTCTACTCTCTAGCCCATTTGTAGATGTTGCTGATCGCTGCTTGTAGTTTTTCTACAACAGAGATATATCTTTTTTCATGATAACTGTGTCGTCGGCAAATGTTCCAAATACTGTTTCTTTTGTTGTTGGGATATCAGCAGTTTAGAGCAGATATAGGAATGGTTCCAAGACACTACCCAGTGGAACTTCAGCAGAAATAGGTTTAAGTGTTGAGAGTGCTCTTTCATGCAAGACTCTAAATTTTCTTTCGAAAAGATATGATTCCGGCATTAGGCAGTAATTCCGCGGTAGCAATTTGCACATTTTGTATATTAATCTCAAATCCCATACCTGGTCAAAAGCTTGTGAGAGGTTCAGGAATATTGCGGTGCAGTATTTTTTTTCTTCGAATGCCTTTGTGATTTTGAAATCAATACTAGCAATCTGGTATTTCTATAAATGGTTTAATACATTTTAGCAGCAGTTTTTTGAATAATTTTGATATTGCAGGTAGCTGCGAAATAGGCCTGTAAGATCCAACTTGTTCTGCCAGTTTGTCAGGTTTTTTAATCATAATTATTCGAGCAACCTTAAGACATTCCGGACATGGTTCAGTCTCAAATAGGCATTGAATGTATACGTCAACATGACTATTGAATACTGAGCTGAAATATCATTAATTCCAAGGCATCTTTAGGATTGAGGTTGTTGTAAACTTCTGTGGTAATTTTCGTTGGACAAATCAGATGTACAGCTACATCGAGCAATTTTCAGAGACCCAATTCTAACACTGGCGTTCATTTAAACACTCATCATTATATCACTAATATGGTAAAAATAACTCCATCCAATCTATTTTTATTTCATCTTATATTAGATATGCTTAGTACAATCTTAATTTACAAGTCAATTTATTACTATTATTCTATCGTACTTGCACCAGTACAAAAGCAACGGGAGTGCGAGATAAACACATCAGTATAAATTTCTCAAATCAAAATAAAATTAAACTAGTTGAGCTACAGTTAAGAGAACACTTACGTGATGTGCAAGTTCAACCACATGAACTGGTTCGCTTCAAACGTTTGATTTCCTACGTCTTGTCCAGTAAATCTATATATTTCTATGTTGCTGTGATTTAGTAACCTTATGTTATGTTTTAAGGCGAAATCAATCAATTAGATAAGATAGTAAATCCGTTTGAATTCGAGATCAGTTTCGTGCAGTTTTTTGTTGGTTACGTATCAATAAGCATTGCTAATTAATCAAAGAACTGTTTTAGTTTGGGTAGCGTTGGATTACTAGTCGGTATGATGTTTTCGTGCTATTCCATATTTGCAAGTCGTAAGTCCAAACTGGCTTTATAATTGATTGATAAAGCAATCTCTTTGATTCCTAATTCAAGTATGCAGTATCTTCCGACTAATCAGTACCGTTCTTTGATTTCTTGCCTGATCTGCTCTGATTTTTGTCTAAAGTGATGTTTCGGTATTTATTGAATTTTTTATCTATTCAACAAAAATATTTTCCATAATTTGCTATAGCGTTTTCTAAAATGTTCCAGCAATGATATGGAAGCTGCCCGTTATCTATTCATTTTCACATATTTTATACATTTCGGAATAGTGTATCCGTCGTTTAATCGCTATTGCTGATTTTCATTTTAAGAGCTATTTATTCAAACTGTCAATGTATGATTTCGTTCTGGTTTAATAGTTTGTACTAAACTACTTCTTGTTTAGTCTACATCGAGCATCAGCTTTGGTTTGGTTTTGATTTTTTCTGTTTGAGAAGTTGCTTTTCATCGTCAGTTAACTCAGAACAATATATTTTTTTCAATTAAGTAAAGAAACCGCGATAGTGAGGCAATTTTCAATGGAGTTTTCAGTACATTCGTGTGAAAACTATTTTTATCCTCTTTACCATAGATCTACAAATGATCATATTTCTTTCAAACTGATAAGTGATTTTAGGTTTTAGAATAATGATATTCATATTCGTTGACTTAAAACTTTTTTTACTGTGATGTGATTTTCTAAGTTACTGACATTAAAATTATCACTTTTAATATATTTGAGCGAAATTTGACAGCTGGGCAAGCTTTCTGGCCTAGGTTGACAAATGAAATAATTATTAAGCTTAATATTTCTATTTAAACGCACATGACACATATATTACGGTTAGTTTTAGCTACCTATTAGGCACTTGCATGTATCTTAATCAACGTTATCCATTGATGAAAATGCGAAATATAAATGTAAACAACTGTCAACCAACTAATTTGTTAAATTTGATGGTTCTGAGATTTCTCTACATAAAATAATAGTCTTCCATATAATACTATTGAGTTATTCATTGTATACAGTGAATTATAAGGAACACTCATTTTATGATTAAATTAGAAGAAACTTACTGCAGAATCCCATCAACCATTTTAAGAAACTTATAGTGATGCTGCACCGTCATAGCCCAGTTGCCAATTCTGGATTCAACTATTTAAAATAGTTATTTTGATGCTACTATCAAAGAAAAGCTTGCAGGATCAAACAAGTTTGAAGACAATGAATTGCGAGACTTATTGGAGAAAAACCCAGTTTAAACTCTCAATTAACTTTCAGACAGCTTAGCGGTTGATGAATCAACTTTTTCCAGACGTTTATATGTGTTGGGAAATATCCAAAAAGGAGGTAAAATGGCTACTGAATGGATTGACAGAAATTACCATCCGAAACCGTTTCAAAGAAGAGCTTTCTGTAGCGTATTGTTACCGGCCATTATAAGTGGATTAGATAAAAGAAAAATGCAATCACTTTATAGTAATATTGTCTCAATAATGTTATTAAAATATAAGTCTAAAGTCTCAAACCGAAGCTTAAAGAGTCTTTGATGTATAGGTATAATTTAAATTAAGCTTCATAACGTTAAAATTTTGACAAATCAAAGACCCTTAAAGACTCAAAGCAAAACTAACCCTACTTAAAAGTGTATTTCTAAATATATTATAAGTAGCATCACGTTAGACAAAAAGCAAAACACATTAGAACCAAAATAAAACAACTGTATTGGTTAGTTGAAAGATACTCTCAACTTGATCTAAAATCAAAGAGGTTGATCTATAATACAATTATAAAGCCAATTTGGACCTATGGGGTGCCAATATGGGGTTGCACTAAAAATTCAAATCAACTAGTCGTACAACGCTATCAAAACAAGATTCTTCGATTGATTACCAATGCCTATCGCTATGTAACCAATGAAGAACTGCAATGTATTTGCGTTAAGTTATCCAAGATTTCGCCTTGAAACACGAAAGAAGATTACTAAATCATACTAACGTGGAAGCAATACAACTGCTGGACAGCGCGCAGGATGTCAGGAGATTGAAGCGAACAAAACCATACGAACTTATATAAAGTGTATACATTTAGTGTAAACTATAGCTATAAGTTAATAATTAATAAATAATTATAATTTTATAATTGAGGAATACATACTGATGTATTTTCTCGCACTCGTCTTGCTTGCTAATTAATCCAAGTACGTAGGAAAAGTAGTAATAAATTAAGATGTAGTTGTAAATTAAGATTGTACTAAGCGTATCTAATAAAGATATTATAAAAAAATATATAGTCCATAAGTATCCGGGTATGTCAGCATAGCGATTTAATTAAAGTTGAAATATTTTATGTTAATAATATTTATAAATATCATTAGGCATTATAAATTGATCATTCAGTGGTTCAATTCAATCATCTAACTGGATTCGAAAAACTACTAGGTAAACCATAAAAAATAATTGTAGGGTACCCGAGGGTGTATACTCAAGGAGTAAAAGTCATGAGTAAAAGTCATACGTGGGTCATCGTGTCACGAAGTCTTATAGTATACTATTAAATAATACATATTTTACCTGACTCTTACTCCTCTTTCTTCAATTTCCATCGTTTTCTTCTCGATGGTTGTGGTTTTATGGGTTCGCTCGTTGACATCAGGGATCTTCCTATTCTTGTACAGATCTTCCAAGAACAAGCTATTGATCAAGGTGGACTTCCCTAAGCCGGATTCTCCTACCACCATGAGAGTAAATTCGAATCCCCTCTTTACCGATTTGCGATGTACCTGATCAGGTAGTGTGGCGAATCCAATGTAATCTCTATCTCGCTCTAAAAATAAAAATCTTTGTTAGGACAGTATTTGAAATCACCTTTATTCGTATATTGGTAAATAAATGAATGTAAAACCTATTACGCAAGGGTCGTTCTAGAAAGATCCATAACTTCAAACAGCTGCCAAGGTAGAATTTAAGTGTTTGACATCGTTTTAATTTTATTGTATTAGGTCTAGTAAAAATAAAACCATGTTTCTGCAATGAAGCAGTCGGTATACGCCAGGACAAAATTATTTTTTATAAATTGTCTATCTATTTAATTATTTGTTATAGTTTTTCTTTCGATTAAGGTGAATGATTAAAGTGATATAAGTTAGGGGGATGAGAATATGAATCGTTTATGGTTCTGGTACTGTACTTTTTCTTGTTCAGGAACTAAATATTGTATAAAATAACGTTTGAAAAAAGTTAGATACAGAAAAAGCTGGTTTTATGGGTGCCACACGAATTAAATCAGCTCACAGATCGAACTTCCATCTATGAATTTCTGTAGAACTGAAACAAAATTGGTCCATTTTTGAAGCGGATGCATGGATTACTTGCAACTCTAAGTGCGATGAGCCCACGCGAATTGTAGCCAAGAAGATTGTGCGTTTGTCGGATTTACAAGGAATAATATACTACGAGCTGCTTCCCTACGGGCATACTCTTAATTCGACTCTGCACTGTGATTAACAGGCCTCTTTAAAGCATTAGCTTTGAAGGAATAGCCCAGAAACAGCCAAAATTGGTTACGGATTATGTTGTTTTAAGACAAAGCCTACATGTAGCAGTTAATAAAATCTACAAATGGACTAGAGACTGAAAAATACAGCTTAATAACTCCAAATCTGTGCATGTTAATTTTACGTTGCGGCGAAATGACAGAAACCTAATTATATCACTTGATGGAAGTCCGATTCCTCAAGCTGAATCAGCTAAATACATTGGCATACATCTCGATGGTATGTTAAATTGGAAACATCATGTTAGACAAAAAGCTGAGCAATTAGACTCAAAGTCAAGCAACTTTACTGGTTTGTCGGAAGATACTATCAACTTGACCTAAAATTAAATAGATTGGTTTGGAGTCAATTATAAAGCCAATTTGGACCTAAGAAGTGTAAATATGGAGTTGCACTGAAACAAAAACTAACTAGTAATGGATATACGAAGTGATTCAAGATTTCGGCTGAAAACATGAAATAAAGTCGCTAAATTACAGCAACGTGGAAGCAATACAGCTACTGGACAACACGCAGGACATTAGAAGATTGAAGCGAATCAAACCACACGAACTTGTTTAGTGTATAAGTGTATTCTTAACTTTAGCTTAAGAAGATTAGTTTTATTTCAATATGGGAAATACGTACTGATATATTAATCCCGTACATGCCTTGCTTGTATATTAATGCAACTACAACATAATAGTAGTAATAAATTAATTTATAAATTAAGATTGTACTAAGCATATCGAATATAAGATGTAATTAATAAAACAAGTTCCGGGAGTTTGGTTGGGAGATTCTGGATGTATTCTGGACAGCTTATATTCCGGGCTTGGCATCTAGTGACTGCCACACGCTGAACTATTTTGTTGGTATGGTTCGATTGTCGCACTTTTTGACGATAGAAATAAGGGTTTTTATGAGAGACATAATAGAGTTATTTTCAAAATGGTAACAAGTTATCGAACAAAACCTAACCTAAAACGGATTATCTTATTATAAAATCAAGTATGTTAAACAAAGCCCTGAATTTCGTAGAAAATTAATGGATTTTTTTACTATTATTATTATCAATTAACATAAGACACTTATGTTTATTTAGAAAAATATTTAAAAAATTTCGAGAGGTCATTAAATATTTAATAATTAATAACTAATGTTAGCTTATTAAATTTTTAATCAATTTAAATATTTACAACTGCATACGGTTATCATATAAGCAAACATTAGAACCTATATGGACCTACAGAATTAAGTTATAGGGATATTCCGCTAAAATTAATGTAAATTTAATAACAGATTTGAAACAATCCTAAGAAGCATAGTAAGTGCATCCACATACTACAGGACTGATTACTTGCCTTCAGATCAAGAGAAAGTTCCAGAACAGGGGATAGATTTTAAAAAATCAAACCGTTTGATATCGGTTAGTGTGGTGTGGCGAAATGCATTTAATACAAAAAGCAGGTGTGTAAATATTGTATATAAACATTATTACACTAGGGAGTAAGTTAGGATCGATGGATTCTCCTTGATATAAATTTAAGTAGGGATGCAGAAAAAATATGGATGTATCGATATTTTCTAAAAAAAATGTGGATATTTTTGGCCGATATATCGATATTTTTAATATTATTAATAAATTGAATATCATTTTTAGTAAACCTTTAAAATGGGTTCTTAATTTTAACTATTCTCAGTATTTTTATTTCCTCTCGATATCGAAAAATATCGATATACTTTTTTGTAAAATATAAATATTTTTTTTAACATCATGTTAGACAAAAAACAAAACACATTAGAACCAAAATAAAACTATACTGGTTAGTCGGAAGATATGCAATGAAGAACTGCACGATGATATATAAATCAAATGGATTTGCGAAGTTATCCAAGATTTCGCCTTGAAACACGAAAGAAATAAGTTATAAGTTATGAAAGCTATAAGTTATTATAATTTTATAATTAAGGAATACATATTGATGTATTTTCTCACACTCGTCTTGCTTGTGAATTAATCCAAGTACAAATGAAATGTAGTAATAAATTAATTTATAATTAAGATTGTACTAAGCGTATCTAATAAAGATGTTATAAAAAATTTATACTTATTGCAAACAAAAATATCTATATATTTTTACTCCGATATATCGATGTATTTTTTTTTAATATCGAAAACGATCGATATATCGAAATATCGATATTTTCTTCGGTGGCCAACACCCCTAGATTTAAGTATTAAATTGAAATGTAGATTAGTCGGCAACGACTAATAACAATATAATAAATAATTTAAAATATCGTTGGAATTCATCGAGCGTCATACTCCAAGTTCTCTATTCCTCGTCTAAAAATATAAGAGCGTCGTTAACATGTCGAAAAATTGATACGTAGCTTGATGTTCCGAATTAATTTTAAAAAGTAGGTCGATCTGGCGGAAAAGAAGGAAGTGTAGTAAAAAGCATCAAATGTGTCTTAAGTAACACCAGACCTTTCAACAAAACCCATGATTTCTAAATGCTTGACTTCGTATTTTTAGCTATATTCTCGTATGTCAATTGACCTTATTTTGATATACCTGCATGTATAATAAATATATATTTTATTTAGTTAATTAAATGGTTATCGTTGTTAATGAATATTAACATGCCAAGAATGTAGAAATATTATATCAATTAATTAAGGAGAATACTTATATTGGTTAAAATATAGATATTTAGTAAATAAACTGTACAATAATATATTCAAAAAACACGAAACTTAATAACAAGATACATATAATTGGTGTAACTAAATAACATGTAAAACAATGTGTTGAATCCTATACTATTATTAGGTTATTCTATGGGTTTACATAAGTTACATTATTAATTTATCAGCGTAGAACTAATTATTTGACACTATTTCAATAATTCATCTTTTCTTTCATTTTTTCTTCTTCAATTTTTATCATAAGTACGTAACCACAATTTTAATTATAAATTTATTATTTACTTTAAAGTGTTATTTTTCACAGTGTCAAAATTGACCATAATTGAGGAGTGGAATGAGCCATGGAAATTCATAGCGAGATGGCAAAGGCCTTAGGTGAATTTGTGAATTGAAGCTGCTTGAAAAAACTAATAGCTTGAAACCTGCTATCTTCTCTGATCTGCCCTTCTAGCAGACTTCCCATCTCCATCAAATGTTTATTTTACAATATGTTAATTCGGTCCATAAACCCTTACGGATCTAATGTCTACTTCAAGTTTGTTACACCCAACCAGGTGAAACGGCTTCAAGTTTTACAAAATAAGCTCCTCATTAGAATCTTAAATGCTACATGGTTTGTCAGAATAATCAAATTCACAGGGAAACTGACACTTCGGAAATAGAGCACATCATATCTCAATCCTTCCATAAACAACAACACAGCTCAAGTTCTTCAAGAAACGCGCTTCGCGAGCTGGTGGACATGCTGAGAGCTTCGTACCGCGTCACCGCTAACCTCCTCTTTTCCAGACTGAAACGACCTCATCAGTCGCTGCAGTGATAACGTTTACCTCTATGCGACAGCATTCAATCGTGTGTTAACTCAAGTTCGCTAATCTATGGTTAGTTTCACTATCTGTTTTTTCGCCGGGTCCTTGTAACAATAACGGCTGTCCGGTTTGCGGGTGCACTGTGCGATCAACTGTAAGGCGGTTTCGGTTTAGTGTATTGGTAAGCCCAGGGGCAGTCCCACATAACCCGGTCGAACATGTCACTCCAGGGCAAGTCTCCGCGACCAGGTAAGTGTCATGCATTCCAATGCCTGGTTTAAGGCCAGAACAAAAAATAAATAAATAAATAAAGCGGAGGGTAAGTGTGGTTCGGCTATATTGATTAAAACAAGCTTGATCTACGGGCTTTTCAGTCGAAAGAAATTCCAGTTATACAAAACGTCTCCTGGTTGGACAGGAACGCATAAGCCCACCGTGAAATGGGAATGCCTTTTGTCGAGAATTATCTTAGTTGACTCCAAAATGCTTATATATTCCAGGAGCCTGTCTCCCTAGAATTACGAGCATCCCCCCGAACTGATCATTAGGTCACAAAAGGAACAACTTTTTCATCACCTTCAAGATAAATTAATCGAAATTCCTAGGCAAGGAGGTAAAATTCTACAAGGTAAATGGTTTCGGCCATGCCAGCTAGCTGAATGTCTTCCGGGATTGTCAAGTTCCAAGTTGGCCACTCTCCAGTCAGTAGATTTAATGTCGAGGACTGTAATTCGGAGTTAAGTAGTAGGTGCAGATACATACAGAGTCAGATAAATTATTACTCTACAAAAAGGAGACTTTAAAATAACAAAAAAAAACATTTTAATGAGCACAATGAGCCCATAAATCCATGAAAAACCTTAAATGACTAGTATATTTCTTACATGAGAAAGATATGGAATTTAGTTAAATATTTGGAGACGAATGTTGAGGCGAAACTGAAATGGAATAAAAGGAAAAAATTATAAGAAAACAGCACTCAAGTATATAACTTAAACATAATAATTTGTATTAGAATAATTGATTATTGTTATACGAAATTAATGATATACAATTGTATATTAAAACCAAAAATTGTTGCTACAGTGAAAGCAATATCAATATAACATAATATTATAGTGTTATATTCTAAAAACTGTGAATATACTGATAATCACGCATGATTGATTTGCTGACGAAATTTAAAAAAATGACACGAAAACATGAAAAACGTCTTAAAAATTATGTTAATGTAGAAACAATCAATGGACCAAGTCATAAGCGTTTTAATTTTCAGATATCAACGTAATATTAATATAGTTATTTTTAACAACAAAAGTTAATTGTAAATGTAATTGTGCTTTTCTAATGGTAATAACCGCAATAAATATATTACTACAGTTATTCTCAGCAAAGGCATTAATTAATCTATCACAAGGATTCTTTTATTATATATTTTCGAATAAACGATGTTAAGTGAGAATGCTGGTTCATTTACGAAACTTATCTTGCAACATGAAGATTTTCTCTCAAACGAAGAGATACAATCGCAATTTACTGTTTGCAATAAAACTACATTCTTCGAATTAAATTCTTGATTGCTTTTATAAATTGCCACATAGCTTCGCTATTTCATTGATGATGTATAGTGCGGGTTTTGCGAAAAATATTTTGCCTGGCGGAATATTTTCGGAACGCCGTTTATCTTATATACGATAATATTTATATTATTAGGAAATATGAAATTTTAAAATCATTTTATATAAACACTTTTACATATTTAAAGTTTAACTAAAATTGAGAATTCCAACACGTTTTGATTTATCGGTCAACTTACCAGGTGTGTTGGTAATTACTTCCCGGTTATTGTAATAGATTTCACTAGTCGTAGGTATGCCATGTTATTATTTGTAACATATGTTATACATATGATGCATTAGTCCACTGACATTAATCTCAAAACTACAGAAGTTACGTTCCGCCAAAATAAAAGCGTTATTCAACGTTCAAGACAAAAGGCGTCCTGGTAGGCTGAACACGCTTAAAGATGCTGAATTGCAGGAGTTTAGTTAAGACCCAAGGCAAAATCTAAAGCAAATGTCAGAAAAGTTGAATGTTAACCAAGTCGTAATTTGTGAATGATTACAAGCGATGAGAAAGATTCAGAAGATGGGAATATGGGTGTTACATGAATTCAATGACTGGGAATTATAAAATTGAAAAACAGGCCGTGAAATACTCCTTAAAAAGTATGATAAAAAGTCATTTCTGCATCCAATAAAATGTTAAATGTTATATTGTTTTTAGTCACGTCAACCTCTTGGATTTTTTAGTGTTTGGACTACAGCTTAACACGTTCGCTGCCAATAACGCGCTAGCGAGTATGTGAAGCTTTCATTGAACACACATTACCTTCCAGCGCGTTACATGTGCGGTGGTCTTTCTAAGCCTTGTATTTAGTTCGGCATAAACGGTAAGCCCGTACAGTTGTATCGGCATTATCTGAAGATAATAGGTGAGTCATTTAGGTGCTTGGATTCTATTTTTCGTTTTTGATTCATATGTATTACAGAAGTGCATATGGCGGGAAAAATATCGATATGTCAGGGCCCTCTCGTCCTAAAAGTGGAAAAATAAATATGAAATGTGCCCTAAATTTATAATAAATATTCAAGCAATCGTATTCCAATTTACAACTTTAGTTTGCCTGTCATAAAAAGGTTATTAAAGACTCCGTCCAAACCTACTTCCAGAACGGTTATCAGCGAAGCGTGAAAATATGAGAGGAGAAGAAAGCAGGACAGGTAATAAGAAATCCATGTAAAAATTGTTATTTACAAAAATAAAAGGAAAATACACTATTTATGTATGCACTACTGTTTAGACTGCATAAAAATTAGTCATGAGTGTCCTATTATGATTTAACCGAATAAGGATTTCATTTATTTTGTGAATTTTAGTGAAAATTTGTATTAGCTTATGGTTGTTCATTTATTTCTATTGTCTTCTCAACTTACTTGAACAGATATTTTGTTTGTTTGTAGTAACATTTACTTAGTTATTTTTTTCTCGTTTTGCTGCTTAATATTTTTTTATCGTATTTTAGTAGTTGATTCATTCCCATTATATATATAATTTTGTTATGGTATATTAAATTATAACTTATAATCAACAATGTATTTTCATATTCTGTCCATTTTCATTCGCCAAGCGCTCGCGCGTTATGCGGTCATAGACAATTTGACCTCAGAGCGGGCTCAGGCGCGTGACAAAAAAAATTTTTAAAAAACATTAAAATCAACACTGGACAATTCTCTAGATTTGGTTCTGTGCGACTTCATTTTGTTACCGAACCTGAGAAAGTCACTTTGCAGACCTCAAGAAAACGTATTTTTCAGACGGGTTAAAAAATTTATCGAGCGAAAAAGAGACTATGTTGAGAAATAAATCGGCACATTTCCAAAATTTTCGTTTTTCTTTTGTAGGCTAAGTAAAGGGTGAGAAGTCCCGCTACCATTTTGGTTGTGTGCCAGCTTGATTATGTGACGTTTAGCTCAGTTTCACTTTAACCGTTGTGTTGTGTAGACGTCCAAATTTTATTATGGATAAATATATGCTACAAGAACGAGCAGAAATAGTGACAATATTTATTGAAAATAATCGTTCTATTATTGCCACTCAGCGGAAATTGCGTCAAACATATCCTAATCCGTTTACATGCGAATTTTCGACAATACGGTACGACAGCAGACAGGCTTCTTTCTGGAAGACAATGGATGTCTCGTAACGCTAAAAATGTGGCTCTGGTGCGCGATAGTGTCGCAGACTCCCCAGAAACATCAATTCGGAGACGAAAATGGTCCAAAAATTGCTATCGAGAGATTCTGATCAATGAGTTGAGTGCAGTAATGCGATCCTAAGGCTCAGATGTTGCTTGGATGTCATAATACCTTAGAAAGAATTACTTATCTTTCCTTTAAGCAAAGTTATAGGCTATCAAAATGGTAGCGGTACTATTGCCCTACGTTGTACTCATCGGACCACCTTCGTATTATGACTAATTTCAACTATATTTGTATTGCCCAAGTTGTTTAACCCCCAAGTAAGTCTGTACTGCTGTCCAGTAATTTGCAAACAGTTTATTTTCTTCACTAACTGTAGACATCTTTAGACCCTTATGTATTTCCTTATTCTTCAATAATGTAGCATGGAGTGTTAACACTGTGAAAGACTCTGCTTGGATATGTAGCTCGGATTGTCGGCCAAGCAAGCATCACATTTTTATAGCCTAATATAATATTCTGCTTTGGATCTGTTTTGGTTTGATTTGGTTTCAATTCAAATGGTCTGGGGGGACTAACAATGTTTGAAGAATTACAGATATTTGCACTTATTGAACGAAAACCCAGTTTAGCAGATGATGGATCAGTTGTTGCCAAACGTTTACATAATATGGGAAATATCTAAAAGGAAAAAAAGTAATGGATAGCCATCCACATTAACTTTGAAGTATTCTGTGCATATGGTGGGATCAGTACAGTAAAAGTAGCTACAATCAAATGAAACGGTTACTGCAGTATTGTTGCAAAAAAATAATAGAACTTCCGAGTAACTGATGTAAACTTCTGTTGCAAGACAACTATCGGCCACATGTTGCAAGTACGTTACCATACCCAGTGCTCATCAGACCTGGCACCAATATATTCTGCACCGATTATTCTCAATAAATGCCTTTCTAAAGTTAAAACAAACAAAATCGTGTCAAAAATCTAATTGAGAAACTTATCTTCTTTGAAATGTTCTTTGCCTTGTTTGAATTTTTATATAATAGAAATATGCAAATATATATAGAGAGGGAACATTTTTTTTAGCTCTTACGTAAAATGTTCTTTCATTCTCCAAGGTGCGCGTAATACAAAACCACGCTCTGGACTGGAAGTTAAAAGTTTGTTATTCTATCTTCGTTGTTTAAAAATATTTCATGTATGTGACATGACCGACTTTCGGCTTTCTTTTCGATCTGGTATTACGGATTTGTTTTTTTTTTAGAAACTTTGAAATCCTAGCCTAGCCTATCAGGCAATACCTCAAGTTTCTTCACCATCACCATCCTTAGTAACCGTTAGTTGGTACCTCAGTTACTCTTTATTCGACAAAAATTTCCAACAGTTTTAATTTTGGTTGATTAAAAAAATATACATTAAAAACAATATAATTTCCCTTATACAATTGTTTTTTTTAATATATTTTAAAGTCTCTTTTTACCAACTATGGGTTTATCTGGACTGGGGCTATAAAGTTTAACGTGGGCTCCAAACCACGCTCCTCAGCATTAAGTCTACCGACTGGCGAGTGACCAACTTTAGAAATCATCCCAGAAGACAGAAGATCGGTCTTACCCAGCCTGGTTACTGGTTTGATTGAGATCATTTTCCTTGTAGGATTTTATACTCTTACCTACAACATTCACAAATTTTAAACAATCACAAACATAAATTTACGGACCATACCCTAGCGGGATTCGAACCCGGGGCTATCGCAACAGTAGGAGGAGCGTCCTATCGCCTTTACCACTGCGCCACCAAGCCGGCTTATATAACTGTTGTTAAATCACTAACAATAATAATAATTTTATGATGAAAAATTAATTTTAAGTTATTTTTCAGTCGGATAAGCCGAGTAAATCGTTTACGGTAAATCAAATAATATCCATCCAGTTGTACTAAATGTTTGCTCGACCAGAGCAAGCATTGTTTTACCAGAATAAGGACTTTCACTTGTCTAAAGTAGATTGATGTTCATTCATATTCCGACAGTCGCTTGAATTTAATTCCGTTTGTTTTCTTGATGCCCATCACGAATTTGAACGTTCCACTTCAGCTTTACGTATCGATTGAAAACAATCAGTTTGATCTCTTTGTTCGCCCAAATGGCGATGCGCGATTTTCTAATTAATTACAAAATGTCTTAATTTATTTTTCTCTATTATATTGGAACAGTAATATGTTTAATAATCAATATTATATAATTAACTCAATTGAAATTATGTTAATATGTTACGAATGCAGTTTGATAAGTCAGTGACTTTTTAAAATTTCGCCGCAGTTACTTTAAATACACGACTGCTGGTCTCCAATGTTATCCTACTGTGAGATTTTGAGCAGGCTGCTTCATTTAGTTTGTGTTTGACAGCCTTTCGAATTTTAACAAAAATGGAAAAGTAATTCACCTAAATTTAATAAGAGTAATTTGTCTAAAAAAGGCTTGATAAATACTGTGGGGACTCTGCACTATCAATTTAATGGATAAGGAGTGCTTTACTGAGTTCAGTTGTGGTTCTACTAACACAAATGGTGCCGAATGTTCAAGTTAACTAAAAAAGGTCCTTGTGTTATAAATAGTAAAAAAAAATTGATGGATGTAGAATTGGATTATCAAAGAGTGAAAGTACGTGAGGTAGCTGATACTGTAGGCATCTCAAATGAGCGCGTACATCACATTTTACATGAATATTTGGATTCTAAAAAGCTATCTGCCCAATGGGCTGCAATTGCTCACACTCGACACGACGACAAGCTCAACCCTGTAATCTCTTCAAAAGATTGCTTGGCGATGTTCAACCGCAATTTGAACGACATTTTGCACCGTTTCGAAACATGGATACATCAGAAAACACCAGAGACCAAGGAACAATGTAAACAGTGTTTTTATTCAGGTGGCCACCATAAATTGGACAACGAATTGCTACCCCATCTACGATATTCCCCAGATTTAGCCCATTGCGACTATTTCCTGTTCCCAAACTTGAAGAAATGGTTGAGCGATAAAAGTTTTAAGTCGAAACTATTATTTGGCAGGAATAAAAAATAGAAAAAACTATTCTAAATGTAATAAGTTAAAAGGAGATTGTGTTTAGAAATGTAGCTACTTTGAGGGATGTCGAGATTTCGTTCGAGTTCGAGTCGACATCATTCAATAACAGTCTATAAAATACCCAGAAATATTATTCCAGGTGTTGAACAGCCTGTGGTTGTCCCAGGCAATCTCGAGACTCTGATCTACCATATTATTAAATAGAAATCTTGTATCATTCAAATATTGACCAGTGTTCAGTTCAGACGTGTCACCATTGACTGCCCAAGCGTCCTCGTCAGGTAACACTGCGCCGCTCTCTTTTATCTATTATATTTCTATTTTTATAACAGCAATAAATAACACATCATGTAACCATCGCCGTTTTATTTTGCCTTACCTCCATTCACCGAGCCACATAAACCGCAAAGATATAAAACACTTTTTTGCTGAAAAAATATCTTTCATTCAAAAAAAAACTGACTTATTAAACTGTCCTTGTATGCAATTTTATATAATATTGGATACTTCTGATACTTCCGTAATCGGATTGGATCAGATTACATTATGAATAGTTTCCGCTGAGCCAAACTGTTTACCAGGAATATTATGTGAATCTAAGGCGTTGTTTCATCATGATTTTGAGTTTCTCACACATCGTTGGTTATTCAATTTACATCATTCTGGAACCACCTCATTCGCTTAATTCAGCTCTGTTGAAGTTACTATCTAAACTTAAAAGAAGCTTCGAGGAATGCTTTAAATGTTCAGAAATTTGATTTCCATTGTCTTATCTTGAAGGGGACGAAATAAATGTAAAAAATAAATATATCTCTTGTGTTTTACTTCGAAAGATTGTATTAGAGTAATTTCAGAAAACAGCGCCATTAAATTTTTGAAAATCCATGTAACCTTGCTGGAAATATTTAATTGTCCCACCACACCCAACATATTCACCAGACATAGCCCCACCCCATATTCCAGACGGGCAGTCCACAGGCCGTCTGGCTGATAATTCCTTTTAGTGAAATAAATCGATTTGTGGGTGGTGTATTTAATCATAGTAAGAAAAAATCATGATTAGTCATGGCCAATATTTAAAAAGTAATAACAGATGAAATTTTTAATAGTAAATTGATCGAATTTCTGACTTTGATTCACAAAAAAATGGTAAATGCATAAGCTATAATCAAAAAAGGCATCAACTTCAAAAAATATTTACTTAATTAATCTAGAAGCTTTAGAAGCTGGGCACCCGCGACCGAATAATTGTGATGGGATACGAAGCCTTGGTGGCAGCTAGATATCTATTTTACAATCTAGCCGTTGATATCACGAAACATGAATTGACAAAGTCAAAAATTTATTAGGTTTTTGCGTGTATTTTAATTAGCGATATCTATTGCTGAAACTGTAAAGTATTAATGTAAATTAATGTTAAACAACCTAATCTAACTGTTAAATTCGATGGTTTTGACAGTTCTCTACATAAAATAATAATTTTCCATTCATTTTTATTGAGTTATTTAGTATATACAGGCGCTAATCATGGATGACTAAAATTGTAAAAAAATTTCGACATTTGTTAAAAAGATTATAAAAATAATATTAAAAGATTTAAAGAAATCGGCTGCCGAAGCCCATCAAACACTTTTAGAAGGATATATTGATGCCGTTCCGCCATTTGAAATTGTTGATTTTGGTTTTAAAGATTTAAAAGTGGCCAATTTGATGTTAATAACTAAAAATTATTATTGGACTAAACCAGCTTAAATGTTCAAAGAATTTTCAAACAGCTTAGCGGTTAGCGAATCTTAGCCAAATAATAGCTTTCGACGCGGTATGGTCAGGTCAAAAAATGGAAAAAATCTGTAGAAAATGATGGAAATTGTTTTTATTTTTAAATATTGCACCACCAATTTTTCTTAATAAATATATTTTTAAAATGAAAAAATTGTCATAAGTATTTTTTCATTTCAATTCATTTCAAGTGTATTTCACAATTTTTAAAACGGATGAGAACATCAAACTCATAATTTATTTTCACTTTGGTTGTTTTGTTGAATATCTGCGCAAGGGCTATGTTGAATCAATTTTATATAAGTGGTATGGTACATGAAAGCGGTAGAGGTCCGTGGTAGAAAATGTGTCCCGCTTTGGTTTACCATCGGCCTCAACGGAACTTATCGGAGCAAAAATGAAGGAATTGGTTCAAATTTTTTGATTAGGATACTCCTTTGAAACGTTCTATTTTATTCAAATAAAGCAATATTTACGAGAAATGTTACTTTTATACTTTAAAGGAAATACGAATGAAAGTCTAAAGTATGATGATTTCAACATTTTAATATCAGCATAAAAATGGACGTAAAATTTTCTGACGTAATATTGGAAATGATTTAGGAATAATAAAAATGGATATTAGATTAGTTAATAGAAAAAAGAAATTTTTATGTTAAATTCTGTAATGTAATGAATAAAGAGAGAGACTTACTGTTAATATTGATGCTTGGTAGTTGCAATGGTGCGGGCGACAGGCCGAGAAGGCTCTATTGCAGCGATTCACACATATTTTAATTTCACCGGGACCTGGTTGAAAATGTATGTTTTTGCTCATAATTTTTATGAATTAAAGAAATGACCTAATGCCGGTAACCAGGCTGGGAAATTTCGGACCTCTTTTGGAATCCACTCCAGATAAACCCTATTTGGTAAAAAGATTATAATATTGTATACATAAAAATATTGAAATTAGGTCAACATTGTTCCTGCAAAGTTTTGCTATGTTTTGTAGAATCAGCTGGTTATAATGATTTTGTTTTTTTTTCGGAGAGTCAAGTAAAAAACGCTCTGAGTATAACAAAAGAGACGGCAACCTATTTGTTTTTACCTAGGTCACCTAGGTTGGTTTACAATAAATTCTGCTAGAAAGACATCCCCTACCTATTGTACTATCCAGATTTTAAACTTTTAGAATTTTCTTTTATTCTACACAAGAGATAATTTTAATAATAGTTGTTCGGATTAATTCGTAGTATTAATATATTAATAGGAAAAAAAATGGTGTATGTAAATCTGCTATAAGATTCCATTGTTTCATCAAACAATATATTTCTTGGCTGGCTACTATGATGACTATACCTATTTCTATACATTTTACCTGATTAAATAGTAAATAAGCCGGCTTGGTGGCGCAGTGGTAAAGGCGATGGGACAGTCCTCCTACTGTTGCGATAGCCGTGGGTTTGAATGCTGCTTGAGCTTTGTTTAAAAATTGTGAATGTTCTAGGCAAGAGTGTAAAATCCGACAAGGAAAATGATCCCAGTCACGCCAGTAACCAGGCTGGGTTAGACCGGATGTCTTCTGGGATGATTTGTAAAGTTGGTTACTCGCTAGTCGGTAGGCTTTAATGCTGACGACCGTGGTTCGGAGCCCACGTTAAACTGTAGGTACAGTCCAGATAAACCCGTAGTTGGTAAAAGGAAACTTTAAAATATATATAAAAAAATAGTGAATAATAATTTTATGTATGTATAATTTTATATCAAATAATGCATTCTTGCCGGGAGTTTTGATAAACAAAGAAGTCCTTACCATTCAGGTAACCATTACCACTCAGTCCTTAACGACAAAAAGGAAAAGGTTTTTGCATCTTATTATTACCGGTGATAATCCATCTATTACAACAATCCCAGGCTAGGAAGCTTAATCTGTTACTTCTGCGTATTTTTCTTGAAGATCATGAAAAATTGTTTGGCGGGTAATAAGGACTTTTTGGGATCTTTGTGGTATATAGTCCTTAAGTAAAAGGGCAGATGCATGAAGAATACAATGAAGGAAAATATTTCAATATATATGGCAAAATAATTTGTTAGGCTCTACACCCTCCAATATTGGTTGATTAATTGCATTTGGAGGCGAGTAGTTTTTCAGATATTTTCTTGTTACATAGATCAGATATGATAGTTAATAGAGATTGGGTATATTTTCAATATAAATATATAAAAATGAATCCCTATTTCTCTTAGACTACAAGGAAGTCACAATATCTTGTATATGGTGGTTTCGTTCTGCACATTACGGGAATCTATATTTGATAATTTTATTATTCACTCACATTCTTATTAATTTCTTATATATGATTGTGAAAATTTAATGAAATTCAGAAAAAAAATGCTAGTTTTTTTTATTAGTAATCGAAGAAAGAAGCAAATTATAGTGAAGCTATGACGGCAAATTCAGTTACTGGAACAAACTTTTGAATAAATGCTTTGTGCATTCGGCGTTGTTATTCCTAGTTGCATTAATTCTTTGTTGATAAGCAACACATGTCTTTAATTAAAATTAATACTTAATTGCCAAATTTTTCGTTCAAAGGATTACCATTAACCATCAATATTGCTTATTTCTGCGCAAGAAAATAAAACTAATAATGTTGTGCATCAAAAAGCATTATAAAGACACTATGTTTTTGAAATATTTTTAAAGAATTATTTAGTCTAGTTCGAAATGAATATTCATAGCTCAGACAGGACAGCGTCGGTCGAGTCAGCTAGTAATAAATAATTTTCTATTTCCTATTATAAATACTCAATAAATTCATTTAAATTAAATGTGATACTCTGTTGTAATGTTTTTCTGGCAATGTTTTACACTGTTTTACGATATTGATCTCTGAACCACTTGGAATAATTAAAGGTTTCGTTTAACGTAAATTGTCAGCGGACCGTTATGTTAAATTAATATTTATATTACGCACATTTATATAAATTAGATCAATATATATGTTATTATAAATCATCTAATACTCACGAAAGTTATACACAATTTCACAAAAAGTTATAAATGAAATATACAACAAATTATTGCATTTATACAACCAACAGTTGCAATAAAAATATTGATATTATAATCATATATTAATAAATAATCTTTTTATAACATTCTAGTCTATAAATTCTAGAAGTCTTTAAGAAATCGTTTTTTTTTAATATTTTCTAAGCGAAATCCTTCAAGAATATACCCTCAAGAGGTTCTTTCAAAATTACATTTACATACCCTGAAATTTAAAAACGAAACTTTAAAAGCGTTTTTCACGAAACAACTTTTTTCGAGACGGTTGACATATCTCAAACTAGTAGTAGCTAATTTTGAATGATCATAGTCGGCATTCGGTAAACTTCGGCAGTTTCCTCTGAATTTTGCGACGTTGTCATTTACAAGCGATTGAGAGATAGAACCCAACGACCTGGGGCAGCTATTTTCGTTGGAACTGTTCACACTTCATTCACTTGTATCACAACTCATTTAATTGTTTTATTATATTTATATATTATATACTTTTACATTAAGTTAGCTTAAGTATTATATTGTTTTGTAAGTAAGGTTAAGAATTTTGTTGTGTTTAGTTTATTTATTCTTGTACTACTCATATTTTGATTACAAAAATAGACAGTAAAGGATAAATGATTTGTAAATTTATAAATCTTGTCTGATTAGTTCGAACACGTACTGAGAGCGTGAATGAGGCTGTCAAAGTTGCCCGGTTATCAAACGAATGCAAAATTCTTGAAAACTCTAACCTATATACTATTATGGCTGTATAATTAACTGTAGTTTTTAGATGTATTGTAATGCTAAAATAAATTGTTTTTGATAAAATTTCTGTTTCAGTATTTTATTTAGATTGCAATTTTGCAACTAAATTTTTTGCAAACTAAAACTCAGAGTTGATGTGGCAACAGTGCACAGTTTCAACTTCGTAAATTGAGACGACGTATGTTCACACTAACTTTGACACATAGACTATACATTATGTTTGTTATCTTATATATTGTATATTTTTCCTTTCAATTACATTTATCTTACTCTTCTTATTTATATTCTTGTATATATTCAAATGTAATATATATAATATGAAACATTTATTATAGAAGATGAACAATTTACCAATAAACCTAGCTAAATTTGAAGTTAAGTTTCAAGGAAAATTTTGTTATTGTAATGTTTATATATTGATACATTTTTCCTTTCAAAATTATTTTAATACTAAATATGTTTATGAAATGCCCTCCATATTTTAGGTTAATTTGTCTTCAAACGTACGTATGATGTGAAGGAACTGTTAACGTCGCAAATTTAGATTCTTGTGCGCATACCGGGATCCTCCAAAATTAGACTCTTGTTCTCAAAATTTACCGAACCGATTTACAAACGAATAAATTTTAATATTTGGTGTGAGCGTTTTCTATACATTCTTCTATAGTATCAAAGTAAAACTATAACATAATTTGGATTATTACTATTAAAAAAAATAATAATAAAATGTCAAAAAAATTGCAAAAAATGTCTCGAATAGCTTGAATTTATCGGACAAAATTCGGTGATTTAATATGAAAGATTACTATATTATATATATATATATATATATATATATATTTATATATATATATATATATATATATATATATATATATATATATATATATATATATATATATATATATATATATATATATATATATATATATATATATATTATTAAAAAAAGGTTTATAAAATGGTTTTAACTTAAATACTGTAATTGTTTGATTTAAATATATAAGAATTTAGATGATTGTTTTTCAGTTAACATTGCGAATAAATAAATAAATAAATTCTAAGAAGACATTAATTAATAACCGCAGTGAGATACTTTATATGAAAACAAAAATAGATGCTTACTCTTCAGCCAAGAACCTAGAACGTTCATAGTTCCGAATAACAAATACAGCACCAACGATCACGAAATTCTTTCACGACCAACGTGAACCAACCAACTAAACATTAAACAAATCAATGGCCGATTTTTATACGAGCGCCGTAAAATTCGTTGGGACAGTGTCAGTTTGAACGATGCGTTAGAAGACAACGACAGATCTACCGTTGAAGGACTTTGAAGAATTATCATAACTGCTTCTTAATGCCGCACCAGCGTAAAAATTGCGACGTAAAAATGGTTTCTAGCCGTTTTTATTCGTTATTCAGAATCAACAGTGAAAATATTTACCACGATGTAAAGATTAAAGCGCTTTAAAGTAGGTTGGCCATATGAAGTGCGTTTTATCAGGACATTCGTGATGTTAAACATGCATTTTTTGTGCCTTTTCCCATTCCCCTGTAGTTTATTACAAAATATCATTGTTACATTTGCTATTTTTAGATTAGACTATAAATGGCTTGTATAATTCTAGGTGTTTTTAAGTATTAATCATGCTTTGTTGTCGGTTTCTTACCTGACTCAATTTGTTCGATATTGACTTGATTGTTTTATTAACTTGGCTTATAACGCTATGCTCGATAAGGGATCTGATATAATATGTACAAATTCTTAATTTTAGTTTGTATGTGAGTGTATTAACATTATTGATAACAGAAAAATTTATGTTCTCAGAATTTTTTAAATATGCCACTCGCAACAGGACGGACCTCCTACTGTTGCGATAGTCGCAGGTTCGAATCCTGCTGGGGCATGGTCGTAAATTTATGTTTGTGATTGTTTAATATTTGTGATTGTCCTAGGCAAGAGTGTAAAATCCGACAAGGAAAATGATCGCAGTTACTCCAGTAAAAATTCTGGTTAAGATCGGATGTCTTCTGTGATGATTTCTAAGTTGGTCACTCGCCAGTCGGTAGGCTTAATGCCGAGGACTGTGGTTCGGAGCTCACATTAAATAGTAGGTCCAGTCCAGTTACACCCATTGTTGGTAAAAGGAGAGTTTAAAATATGTAAAAAAATATTTCACTTAACCATTAACTTTTCTACATACGTCTTCAGAAATACTACTTTACCCCTGTAGATACTATCATTAATATAATATAATATTCAAATAAAAAAAACAAGCAGAAGATATACACTGCAAAATCTGGCGAGTAAGAAGGACTGGTACTATAGAGTTTGGCATGGGTTGACGTTAGTATCGTGTAGAGGCCATGTTATTTTGATGGTGTCTATTTAACCTGTTGTCTGTTGATTGGGATCTGGATCGTTTTTGGAAAACAATTATAATTTGGTCCAAATAATCATGTTTAGCAATTGGGAATATCTTTTGATTGAATATATATTAACAAACATAATTGTCGTATATGGAATGACGCCAATCCATACCAGGTTAAATAGGTGACAAGGCATCCAAAAATATTACTGTTTGGTAGTGATCTTGGGCTAGCGGCTTTAATGGTACGCACTTTTCTAAAATTGACATCGGTGAAGCTATCATTGTCAATGGGGCTAAAGACCTTTGATAAACGACTTATTTCAGTATATATTGGATCATATAGACTTGGATGAGATATGGTTTCAGCAAACTTTCTGCTTGAACGATTTTAGGGTATTTATTACCTCTTTTCGTTACCTCTCACAAGGGTGATGTGAATTAGCCACTAAAATCCTGCAATTTAACCGATAAGCTTAATAAACCCGATTACTCCTCTCCATCGCTTTCAAATTTAGCCTATTCTATGCGCAGTTATTGAAAATTGGATATTCGAATCCCTTTCACATTGGACTTACTGGTTTTAGTTACTGAAAGTCTCCAAATACTAAATGAATAGTAGTAATATATCGCTGCTCTATGAGACAGGGAACTATCCTGATAAAATTTATACTACTTTCAACATAGTAGCCGTCGAAATTATAAAATATTACATTGTGATAAAAAAGAGTTGTAGTTGCAAATATATTATAAATATAATATAGGAAAATAATGTTGGACACGATTTCACTCTAAAATAGTGTTTATTAGTGTTTATCTTATACATGATATTCTAAAATTATGTTTATTAATATGTGACATTAAATTACAAAGGAAATGCACAACTGAAGAAAAAAAATTTGCAAAATTACAATGGTTTGGACATGCTTACTAAAAGATTGAACTACTTTCTCACATACTTCCGAGATTTCTGTACGACCTTTTTAGTGGAAAATACAGACCAAAATGGCATGGATTAAAGTTACAGGGGGTGATCTGAATAATAAAAGGTTAAATCTATTTTTGAGTGCAGGTAAAGGTTATGATGCTTAGCTATATTTTGATAAATATAAATTAGCTTAAATTAAGAAAACGCGAGCAAATTTCACCGTAAGTAAAGTTAGTAAATATATTAAAAAATACTGTACCGGAAGCTTTTGATACTTAATAGAGAATTATTTATCATCATTCTTTACATCAACCATAATGTTTCCATATATACATGCAGAATAACATCTCTAGCTTGTTACCTATATTTGAGATAATAAAAATGCGATTACTTCTGAAAGTATAGACTGCAATTGCTCACCAGCTAGACTTTAGCAGAGTGTTGGGAATTACTTTGTTGTTGGCTTCTCATAACTGTGGTATTTTTGGACTGGCGTTTTAAATATCTTGGAAATAAAGTATAATTTTGTAGAAATTAAGTGGCAGGGTGTATCACTTTGTATTATCTATCTTGAGTAACCGCTCATTACAGGCCTAAGTTACAGTTTTGCGACTGTGGTCTGAAATTGTCGCAAAGTGGTTTACGAGCAATTGCAATATGCATTATAGTTTGGAGGAAATATAAACATAAAGCATAGTCCCCATCACAAGTTCTTAGAGATTTGATTCCTCTCTCAACTGACTACCACATATTAATTAATTACATACCACTTACAACATATTTCTGAAACTGAAAATGTGCCCAGCTGATATCACATATTTCAGCAGTGATTATCCACAATGCTGTAATAATAATAAATATATGCGAAACCTGGATTTAATATATAATTCAGTAATAAGAACTGCACTGGGCATATTTTAAGCATGCCCAGTTGAAAGCATGTCCCACGAGGTCGCTATACTCCCTTATATAAAAGAAATGTATTCGTTACGAAATATGTCAATTAGTTCTAGTTCAAGCCTCCTTCAGCATCAAATTTCATGCCTTGGCTCACGAACAGGAATAACATTAAAACCTCACATGTTAATGCGATATTCTAACGCTCATTTTAACAGCTGTAGTGCCCACAAAGTTTGTGGCGGCCTCAAATTCCATGGATTTTTACAGAATGTAGATTATTAACACTATCCTAGCCATCTCCTTGGATCAGTTGTTATTGAAAAACTAATTATGACTAAATTCTACAAACTGTTATAGTCAAAAAACTATTGGAGAAAAACACATTATAAAAGGACATATCTGGGCATAGAATGCACCATAACCTTGACTATAAAACACGTCTTATTTGAAGGCTGAAAGTACCTCCATCATAGGCAACTGATACAAGTTTGTTTTTGCAGTTTTACCTATCTATATATCTATATATATTTGTTATATTTTAGAGTCCTTTTTACCAAATAATTGGGTTCATTTACACTAATCCAACTGTTTAACATAGGCTACAAACCATGGTCCTTGGCATTAAGCCTGCCAACTGACAATTAATGAATTACAGGATCATCATATTGTAAATATAAATATAAACTTTGATTATTACTAATTATAACTAATATTACTAATGTAGTGTAAACATCGACTCTAAAAAGGGTGCTTACGAACTTATGTTATTTCAGATACAGGATGCACATACAAGTATAAAAAAAAATTAAATCATTAAAGTCCACTAACAATATTTTGTGTTCTGCAATAATATTTATTTGTCAGATATTGTGAAAGGAAACGTGGCCAACTGTGTCTAATTTCAAATTAAATACGATAATTGATTCTAAACGTCTTAAAAGCATTATAATGCAAATTTAATCAGCAATAAAGAGTTGCCGCATATAAACCATAAAACTGAGGTTATAGATCCGTCGCGTTAGGCCAGTTTAGGAGATGACCTTATCATTAGACTTTATAATATAGGTTTACGATACTTTCAGCCCACACGTAAGATTTGTTCCTCCGTTGGTTTTAGTCACTATTTCGTTTTAACGTATTTTTTCAGTTATGTCACAGAAGTCAACAAAATTAAAAAAAAAAAGATTTTGATAAAACATGATTAAAATACTTTGATCATAATTAGTCTGCATTTGTTGGTTATATCCGTGATTTAGGGGTTTTGATTTTTTGAATTATTTTTTTGATAATTATGAATTGTTAATTAAATTAATGGTGGGTATAATCCATACATTTAAATAATATATAAATATTATAGAAATAATCTTTTGAAATAATTGAATATATTTTTATTTTATTTATTAATATATTTTTATTAATCGTTGCCTACTAATTTACAATTTGTCTGTACAGTGACTTAAAACTAGGACTTATCTAGGAAGACCTATTGATACCTACTTAGTCTCTAATAAAATAAAAATATTAATTTATACTAAATTTAGTACACTTCACTACACAACTTCACAAGATCACGCAATATTATTCCATTTGATATTGATATTATTAATGAGTCTTTGACGTTTAACAAAAAGGGGCGTAATCAGTTAAGTGGTGTTAATAATATTGATTGCCAACAACATAACCTTGATTAGTATTTTGAGTGTAATAGTGTTTATGTCACACATTTTTTCTTTTATTCCATTTTTCAGTCAGATAATCTAATAACATCTAAGCCCTTGTTATGATATGTAATTACCTCAAAAATGGAATAATATATATATATATATATATATATATATATATATATATATATATATATATATATATATATATATATATATATATATATATATATATATATATATATATATATATATACAGTATTATAAGGGTCTTTTGGAACTTGATAATATTCGAAGTATTAATTATAATAGGAACTATGAATGAATCAGTATTAATTGCATTATAGATTAATTGATTGTTAATGTATCACCATTAAAATAATATAAAAAATATAATAAAACGAATAAAATTTCTATACATTTCTGTACTTAGTTAATAATATTTAAAAATATAATTAGTTTTAAAAAATGTCTATGGATAAAAATATATAATGGATATAGCAAATGCGTCCAAAATGCGAATAAATTTTATATATTTTATATAATTAATTTATTCAGTTCGTGGAGTTTTCCTATGAAAAAAAGAATGAAATAATGGTTTACCATAATGATTACTCTTGCTGTAGAATTGGAATGGATTTGTCTAATCTGACAATTTTTTCCACATTTAAACGTCAATATAATTTCTAAATATGAAACATATTTTTCACATTTAGGGGTTGGTGCTAAAATTTGAATAGTCTTCTAATATCCATTTCCCTGTATTGCCTGCTTTATTTTATGAACCAAGTTCCAAGCAACCACGTCAGGTCACTGCAACTGGTTTTGTTGGGTCACATTTTTCACAATCGCGTTTGTGTGTTTTATTTGTTACAATTTGCGTACGGTGAGATTCCTCCTTCAAGTGGTGGAAAAGTTTGTTTCTAAATACGAACAAAAATGGACAGTGGCACAGAGGCAATACAGAATAGACCATAACAACGATGATCTAGAGATTCAAATAAAATTCTCTCTGTTCTCTTCTGTCTCCTTATCATAGTTTCCTGGAGTTTGGGTAGAGGCATCATATAAGTATTTTTTTGTCGCTCTGACGGATTTTGTCAGTTTGCGACTATGCAATAGTACGGTGTTGATACAAAGGGACGGAGATAGACATAAAGTGTATATATAAAATAATAAATTAATAAATAAATAAACTTAATAACACAAACAGCGAGGATAAAAGTAAAAATAGTGTATATACAATTCAAGAATGAACACATATACAGGACTACAAACACAACCATAGCGAAGTAGAGGTTTTATCTTAGCGTAGGCTAGACTCTATGGAGAAAATCGATTTCTCGTAGAAATACGAGGAGTCTGTCTGCATTTTCTCCTGTTAAGGAATTTCTAAAATTTCACAGCCCATACTTTCTGTTGTTTGTCTGTTAGTTGTAATCTGGGTGACCCGTAGACAGTCGTTCAGTATGTGGTAGACTAAAATAGGGACATGGTGACAAAACTCACAGTGAGCAGGCGGACTCGAAGTCATCAAATGACCGTACGAGAAACAACAGTTGACCAATCTCAATCGATTCAAAGCTGCGACATGGTGACGAAGGGAAGAAACGTGAAGAGGTTGGATTGCTTCTGGGTCCAACGACGTTCTATCTCATTATTTGTGAAACAAGAAACGAATGGGATAAGGTCAGTATGGTTACAAATATTTGTGATTGGGAGGCGAGAAGAGGCTACCGATTTAGCCGCACTATCCTCGCATTCATTTCCCGTTATACCATCGAGAGAAAAGATCCAGAGTAAACTTGTCCTGATCCCATTCAGATGGAGGATACGGATGATTGATAGTGAGTTGGGGATGGTTGAACTTTTGTTCCAGGAAACATTCGAGAGCATTTCGGGATTCGGCAAGGATGAGACATTTTTTGAAGGATTGCGTTGTGATGTAGGATAAAGCTTTGAATATCGCGAAGAGTTCAGCGGTCAATACTGAATCCTGTTTAGGGAGCTTGAAACGGAATGACCGGCAGTCCACCATAAATGCACTAAGCCCGCTGCGTGATTTGGAGCCATCGGTATATATGTACATGCAGCCAGAGTAATAGTGGAGAAGTTAACAGAACTTGGACGGAATAAGGTAAGGACAATGTCCTCTTTTATAAAATTTACATAAAGATGTGTTTATGAAGGGAGTAATGAAGGTCCAATTGGAGTGGTGGACAAGGAGGGGATGCAACAAGCCAATTCCAACCCTCTAAAGAAGATCACCAATTATATGACAGGTATGAGTGGAGTAGTTAGGGATAAGATGGTCCAGGACTGGTGGATGACTCCAAGTGGAGGTCAGATTTATGGAAGATGGTAGAACAAGCGATCGTACAGCGAAATTCAGTGAAAGTGTGGTGGGGTGGATGTAAGACTGCACAAAGTAATTTCAGGGGAGGATTTAAAGGTATCCAGCGATATTCTAAGTGCAGTATTTTGAACAGCATCTAGGGATTTGAGGTAAGTTGGAGTACTAGCGGCGAAGAGTAGGGAGCCATAGTCTAGCTTAGGAAGGATTACGGAGGAATATATTTTAAGTATGGTTTCCTGGTCTGCACCTGTGTGACGGTTAGATAGCCAACGCAGCATTTGCATGTCTCTGGAACAGCGAGATTTAAGTACCTTAATGTAACGCTACCAGGGCAGCCGGCAGTCAAAAATGAGTCCTAGGAAGTAGGACTTAGAACTGAGCGCGTGGGACCAGAGCGAAACCCACGCTGAAACACAGATAGTTGTGTAGTTGTGAAACGAAGATAAGCGGTTGAGAACTACACGCTCGAATACCTTACACAAATGGTCAGTGAGGGAGATGGGACGGTAGCTTGAGGCACATGTCCAGGGTTTGCCCTTCTTCCATATTGGGATTGATATAGAGCGGGACCAGGAGGGTGAAAAGGAACCAAATGACGAAATCTCATTATAAACGTTCAGAAGGCGGCAGAGGGCTTGGGAAGGAAGACTTTTATCAGGGGTAAAGGAATGTTTTCAGGTCCAGGATTAGAGGGACGATGACTACGGAGGGCAGATGATAATTCTGCGTATCATATAAATATTGAATTGAAGTTGCTTGAAATACCGGTAGTCGTGAACAACTGAATTTTGGGAATTACATATTATGGGAACACTTGACGAATGGCCATAATCGGGCTGGTTTTGCAGAACACCAGTTTCCTTATTTCAGATCGCTTTTTATGATCTTGACTCATGCGTTTTTTGATAATCGACTTCGCTGCAGAAGTATGTGAGGAAATCTTTTATCCTTCATTCGACATACGTATGCAAGCCATTGTAATTTACGTCTCTGGATTTGTTCCTCAAGTATGCTCTGGTTGTCGATTGTCGCATCCTAAACGAATTACTTCAGTTATAACAATATCCGTGTCAATATTGTGTTGCGGCGAAACGATAAAAACCCAATTATAAAACTTGCCGGATGGCCGATTCTTCAAGCGAAATCAGCGAAATATCTCGGCATCCATCTCGATGGCAGATTAAATTGGAAACGTCACGTTAGAGAAAAAAAGAGCAGGTTAGACTCAAAATCAGAACACTATTGCCGATAGATACTCCCAACTCGACCTAAAATCAAAGAGATTTGTTTATCAGTTTATTGTAAAAACTACGATGTAAAAGCCAACGATGACCAACAACGATCCAAACAAAATTCTTGGATTAATTACCAATGCTTAGCGCTATGCAACTAACAAAGAACTGCAGGAGGACCTCGAAGTTAAATGGATTTACGAAGTGATCCAAGATTTTGCTTTAAAACATGAAATAAAGCTACTAAATCATGAACGGTTGAAGCAAACCAAACCACATGAACTTGTAGTAATTTAATTTTAATTTGGAAAATAAGTGCTGATGTATTTATCCCATGCTCGTCCTGCTTGAATATTGATGCAAGTACAACTGGACAATGGTAACATTCATTTTATAATTTATAATTGTTCTAAACATATTTAATGTGAGATGTAAATAATTAAGAAAATCTGATACCGTTTTGGAGACAAACATGTAAGACTTGTCTTACATATATCAGATTGTAATAGTGTCCAATTCTCGCAACCATAAGAAATAAATACTAAAGCTTAGGAAAGCCCTTTATAGTTTAAATATCATGGAACATTATATATAAATGTGGCTATTTAAAAAATTAGCAAAGAAATGAAGGTATACGCAAACAAAAAATACTTGTTTTAACTCCTATACGTTTCATAAGTCAATACAATATATATGTTGTAACAGATAGATCCAAATATTGCCATGATGCCAAATATAACTTTTCAATTAAATTATATTTTCGTGCCCATTATTTTCTATTTATAACTGAGGTCTATTTCCATTTTTGATGAATGAAAACATCATCTCGCTTAGTATAAAATTGATATATATTATTTAATACATAATCTAAGAATACCATATATAACATCGTAACTCTGAAATAACAACAGCAATTATTTACTCGATATAAAAAGTAATACTTTGTTATTTAATAAATTGATTTGTTTGGCATTATTTTTTTATTAAAAATCAACAACAATGGATATGTAATTTAAAAGTGATATAAACTACATAACAGCGATAAAAGTGAGGTTAAAGATCCATAATAGATGACCGTAATAAATGACCTTACTATTATGCGTGCTAATGTAGGTTTATGAAGCCATTCCTGGTTATAATTAAATGTAATTTTAGCTCGTAGGACACGTTTTTCCGTTATTTATAGCCATATTTTGTTCATTACTCAACAACTATTATATCACATGTACTATTTATTAAATATTGGCCATCAAATCACTTTATATTTAGAACTTATTAATTGCAATTCAAATATCTGTTAAATACAGTTGCAAAACGAAAGTTAACATTTCAATATAACAAGTTTATAAACTAATTGAATTTAAAATTTTTTGGTTATATTTTAGAACCTCCTTTTTATTAATTTGTGTTTATCTGAATTGGATGTACTGCTTAACTCCGTGGGCTCCGAACGACGGTCTGATTCTGAACACGGTGAGATTTTCTCAGAAGACATTCGGTCTTACCCAGTTTGGTTACTGGCGTGACATGGACCTTTTCCTTGTCGAAATTTGCTCTCTTGCCTTGTGGACAATTAATATTAATATTACATTTATGTCATAGTAAGATTCGAATCCTCAAATGTAGGGGTAACGTCTATGGAAGTAGGATTAAAAAGAACTATTCAGTATTCTTTTTTTTTAATATGCCAGCATTTTTCTGATAATATTTCAATTTTATATTGGAACAACAAATCCTTTTAAACTATGCTACTCAGCGACTATGTGATATGGATCACACAATGATATAATCTGAAGGAGCTATGATATCTAGGTTTTTATTACCTTTCTTACTGACAGTTATTTCTATTGTGTTTTTTAATAAAGAAGGGTAAATATGGATATTATAATAGAAGGAAACAAACTGTATTGGAGTTGTGTGGTATAAGATTTTTTTCTATATTTGAAAAGTCCTTGCATACCATTAGGCACGAAGAAAAGTATAGTTTAAAATTTCGCAGCGTCATAGTGGCACATAATTCGCTTGGTCCAAACTGCAAAAACCTTACTGTAGTATCACTAGATCTCAACTTGTTGGTATATACTTGAGACTTCAGAAAACTTCACAAGAAGAGGCCTAGCGTAGCAAAATCTTATTAACCAATTCATATCAATACAGTGATTTGAATCTTCTGTAAAATGCCTCGTTAAATTCGTTGTGTTGCATCTGGTATCTTTCTAAAACCATATATCCAATATATCATATCGATAATTTGGGACAAAAGATATTGGTAATCATTGTTATATCGTTATTAATAAAATAACTCTGCAGTTCCAACATTTACACCGCACTATCAATCGCTTTTTGTGGACGCATTGCCTCTTAGCGAATCTTGCGAGGCTTCCATTTTTCTATATTCGGTAATTATGTTTGTTAATATATACAAAAATTGGGCTTGGTTTTCAAACTTGTTGTATATAGTAATTTACTTTAGCTCATGACTCACTTGAATCTTGTACGAATGCAAGTCTCCACTTTATTTGTATATTAACCAATTTTTGTAATTAATTACATTTTATGTCGGCTTCATTGGAACAGTGGTCAAGGCGACAGGACGATTTTCCTACTGTGGCGATAATCGCGGGTTCGAATCCTGCTGTGTAATTGTGAAATGTAAGGGTGAATGTCTTTATAGGCAACAGTCGAAAATCCGATAGATAATAACCATCCCATTCACGCCAGTAACCAGGCTGGGTAAGACATCTAGGGATCTTCCTAGGATATCCTCTGGGGTGGTCAAGTCAGATGTAAGTCGGTGGGTTTAATGCCGAGGACCTTGGTTGGAGTCGACGTTAAACTGTAGATCCAGTTCAGATAAACCCTCGTTGGTAAAAAGGGTACTTTAAAATATTATCAAAAAGTACATCTTACATTAGATATTACAATCTTAATTTACAAATTAATTTATTACTAGTGTTCTCTTGTATTTGTATTAATACACAAGCAAGGCCAGTACGGCATTAATACATCAGTATGCATTTCCAAACTAAAATAAAACTAAAGTATTTAAGCTAATGTTAAGAGTAATACTTATGTACTTAGATACAAATTCATGAGGTTTGGTTCGCCATGTGGTTTGGTTGATTTCGAGGTCATCGTGCAGCTCTTCGTTGATTACGTAGCAATAAGCATTGCTAATTATTCTTAGAACTTTGTTTGCCAGCGTTGGATTACTAGTTAATTTGATATTTGACTGACAAACCTTTTTGATTTAAACATGATGTTTCCAATTTAACTTACCATTGAGTTGGATGCGGAGGTATTTAGCTGATTCTGCTTGAGGAATCGAGCATTCATCAATTGAGGCCATTTCGCCACAACGCAAAGTTAACATGGACATATTTGGAGCTATTAAGTTGTATTTTCCAGTTTCTATTCCTTTGTTGGTTGCCATTTTATTTACAGATTTAGACAGAGATATATATCTTGCCATAATAACTGTGTCATCGAAAAATATTCCAAGTATTGTTTCTTTTGTTGTTGGGATATCAGCACTGTAGAGCAGATACATGAGTCCCAAGTTGTCTTCATACGAGACTCTATATCTTCTTTTGAAAAGATATAATTCCAATAGCTGACAATAGTTCCGCGGTAGTAATTTGCACATCTTGTAGATTCGAAATGCTATACCCGGTCAAAATCTTGTGAGACCTTTCGAATGTTGCAGTTCCAAGGCGATTTGGCTAATTTGTTTCAATTTTATCATTTTTAAGAACGAATCACTCATTTTTGTTTTTCTTTGTCTTGTGTTAAGATGTTTCCAATTTTTTTACCCTGCTTGCTGTGATTGGAAGTGTGTCAGAAAATCACTGAGCAATTTACTCATGTCGACAATGGTTGGCTTGTAAAGTTGCACGACGGTGAGTTTGAGGCGTTTTTGGATTAATTTTCATTTTAAACTAGAGATGCTCTTTAAAACATTGGGAGGTTTATCTCAGTGTTTCATACGCAGTATGCACCAGATCTTGTTGGCTACTATTTTTTCAGAACTCTGTGAATGCAACTTATGGTTTTTTTTTGTTATGGCTAATTCCGTAGATCGACAAGCTGAGAGTGATTTTATAGAGATACGCCGGTATCTCATGCCCCAAGTAGCAACTCAATCAAGATTATTTTAATATACTATTAGTTTGCTTGTAAGCCATCTTTGTAATTTCATACCTCAATGTATAACGATTTTCTAGATAAAATGTTAAAAGTAATGATAAAGTGCTTAATATATTTTTGGATTATATAAGTTAATAGGATTTTAACAGGGTGGCTACCACATATTTCGGTCCATCAGTAACGCCTTGCTTGGACTTCAGGTCATTTTTCTGTGAGGAAGCCAAAAATAGTGTCGACTGTGAATCGCTTCAAAAGATGAGAAATTCTTTACAAATTCTTTACATTCTTTTTTTTTTTCACTGAATCAATTTAATTTAGATCTTTGAAAATCAATTTCTATGAGTAAGTTGAGAGGAAAATATAACTTTATTTTGAGCTTTAATCAATACTGCTAACATAGTAAATCTATATATATATATATATACATATAAAAATGAATCGTTGTTCGTTAGTCTCGCTAAAACTCGAGAACGAACCGATTTGTATAATTTTGGCCTTGAATTATTTGTGGAAGTCCAGGGAAGGTTTAAAAGGTGAATAAATATGAAAATGCTGGAAATTAAATAACAACTATTTTGTTTTTTCTTTGATGTCGAGGATTTAATCCGACAATCTACATGCGCGAGATCTTTGTTAACTTTGGTGATCCTTTGCGATAGTGATATTTCAAATTATTTGCTTTTTTTTGTTGATTTTTTGTGATAGTGATACTTTACTGCTCAAGAAAATAGCCGTATTGCTATGTCAGAATTGCGTTCTTTAGAGAGTGACAATGAAGTAGATAGGCTTAGAATGCAACGAGTTCGTGCACATCAAACACAACAACAGCGAGCACGACATAATGAAATTGAACGATTCTTCAGACACAGTGTTCCTGTAATCCTGGAACTAGCTGCATTCCACTATGATGTGGCAATAGACAATTGTGTCGACAAATTGGTAACAATTGGAGAAATCACAATAATTTGTAAATATTGCAAGGCGTTAAAATACATTGGTGAATTTACTAGATTATGTTGTACTGGAGGCAAAGTAAAATTGCCACAATTAGTCCCACCACTAGATCCTTTACGCTGTTTAGTTTCTGAGATTGGAAATCATTCTAAGCACTTCTTGGCCAACATTCAGAAATATAACAGCTGTTTCCAGATGACATCATTTGGCACTACACATATTATACAGGACAATTTCATGCCCACTTTCCCACAGTTGACCCAAAATTGCATGCAGTAGTTATCAAACATATGATACATGGACCTTGCGGAGTTTTCAACTACAATTCACCCTATATGGTTGAGGGCAAATATTCCAAGCGATACCCATGAGACCTGATTGCTGAAACCATAACGGGAAATGATGGATACCCATTGTATCGTCAGCGATCAGTTGTGGACAATGGGCGATTGGTAGTTGTGAAGGTAAGAGGACAAAATGTTGGTGTAGACAATCGTTGGATTGTGCCATACTCGCCAATATTATTCAAAGCTTTTGAGACTCACATCATTGTGGAAGATGGGTCGTTATGTAAGTATCAACGAAGCATTTTGGCGTATCTTTTCATTTGCGATTGCCATGAAAGACACCCTACAGTAGTCTATTTGGATGTCCATTTAGAAAATGGCCAGGAGGTAAAAAGTCGAGTTTTTAAACGGAGTTTTTAAATTCACTGGAATTGCCTGGATTACCACCTCACAATTTGAAGTAGGATCAGTTGTCATCATGCTGCGTAACATTAATCAACCTCGACTGTGCGATAGAACAAGACTGGCTGGACAAAGATGATGAATAACGCCATTGAGGTGAACAACAATCATAAAGAGAAAATACAAAAGAGAGGATGTCTTGATCCCGCGTATACCGATGGTTCCAACGGATTTACCATTCGATTTTAAAGTTTACAATTTCTAGTACGTCTGGCCTTTGCGATGACCGTAAATAAATTTCAAGGCCAGTCGTTGGAAGTTTGCGAATCAACTTGGAGTTTCCCTCTCTCGCGCATGGACAATTAAAGGTCGCGTGTTCGCGCGTCGGAAAACCGTCATTTTTGTTTATTTATGCACCACAAAACAAAACAAAAAATATAGTTTATCAGAAAGCTTTAAATTGATTAACAAACTGTATCATAACTGTGTGTGTCTGTAAATATCTAATTGAAACCTTATAAATAGTCAGTATTTCAGGAAAACTCTTTTCTTTAAGTATGAAATATCATGTGTAATTAATCGAGAATAATAATAAAAATTCATTCATACCGAGCATTTTTTAAAATTAATTAGGGATTATTAGATTATTAGTTAGTTATAGTATATAAATATGCTTCCAAGTTGAATTAACTAAATTTCTATTTAACTCTGGCTGTTACTTTCCCTTGGGTATTTAAATTACAATGCTTAATTAGCGTTCGATACGCATAAGCGCGCTTTACCTATTTTATATAGTTCAAAAATCTGAACCATGAGCGAGTGTATAGAAGAGTATTTGAACCATATTTTAAGTTTCTTACTGGTCAGTTGGACAAGGCAAATTTTTTATATTTTTATCGTAAAAGTGTTTCTAAAAATAACAAACAAGTAAAAGGTTTTCTACGACTCGCAATATAATAATTACAGGAAATATTACAATTTATATGTCGTTAATCCCGTTTACTTTTCATAAAACTAAGATAAGATGGTTTTCGCTATTCTGAAAATAGACAAAAAAATTGCTTTAGTGAAAATGAGTTCTTCTAAGCAAAAAATAATTTAAATAATAGTAATTGGTTTGATAAAAAATGATATTTTAATCAGCTGCCAGTTTACGTATTTATTACATTTATTACAAATTTAACAGTAGATGAATTGTACCTATTAATAAATATATTTCCGTTAAAGTAATAGTAGCTGTATATGTTTCATAACTTATTTAGTGAGATAGGAAGGGTATGATCTACTACAATTGATGTGCCTGAATCCTATAATTAAGCAAAAACTATTTGAATAATAGAGGTATTCCGGTACATGACAAAATCTTTTTTCAGTATGTTCGTTTCAAAAATATTTGGAAACATTAAAATGGGAACTTCTATTCCATACGTGTTATTCCCTCGATGCTTAGTTTTATTACCATTTCCTCTGATAAATGGCACATGGACTGCCAGACCAGAGGTTATTTTTGATGAAAATGTGTAATATTCACATGAAGCATCGAAAAGAAAGCAGGATTCGTCCCCTGAAGATGGTAAAATTAGCAGCCAGCGAAGAACAATATTTCAACCACACTTTTTCCCATTTTAATTTTAAATAAACAATTTTTTAATCAAAAAATCTACAAATTAACATGTTAAGAAATGAACATGTTATCTTTGTTATATATTAAAGCAAAATTGAATCATAAGCAGACATATTGTAAAATGGCACGGTTCCTAAATGATTTCATCAACACAACAATACAATTGTTCGAAACGAAAATATACAGTATCGGTCTGCATTCGACTTTTACACATCTAAATATAAATCTCGATATACTTTTAGCTGTATGAAGTTTATATCCGTATACCAACTATCGAATCTGAATGATCCAGAACACAATCCGGCTATTAATGTGATTCAGAATCGTGCTTTATAGGATAAGGTACACCAGACCAATATCTCATAAAATCGAAGAAATTAAACGTATGGCGGACGTGTGAATAAAATATCCCAGAGGATTTATTGTAAACCCAGATCGGAATTATTCATCAGTAGGATCATTAAAGTAATCTATATATTTTTGGTGGCTAATTATAATTACGAGAGTTGGCTACTATACGAAGACCTTTCAGTAAGATTTTAGAGAATTCTAAATTTGTATATCTGTCTATCCAGAATTTATCAACTTATTTATCACACTATTTAATACAGAACGATATCTAAGCAGAGTTGGATAAGCTTCATGGCCCATATGCTTGCATGTATTCTGATCAATTTTTCAAGCGTTGTTACGTAAAAGGATGGCTTCCAGCGTCTATTATTGGCTATTGCTGGTATTTTTGGCAACGTCAGTCAGTTTATTCAATTGATGTCGGTAGACATTTGTAGTAACAGTTTAATTCGATTTTAGTAGCTAATAATCTACGCCTTGCGTACCTACCAGTCATATTTTATGTTTTTCTTTATAACTTATACTTTTCAGACTGTCATACTAAATCCTTTTCATCGCTAGTTATAAGGCACCATAGTAAGCTTTTCTTTTTTTTACCTCGCAGGCAACAAATCGATGTTGAAATGGTTAGAAACGGCATTTTCAGTAGAATTCGAGTGATTCCATAAGACCACATGTAAAAGTCTGCTACACCATATGAAAGTAGTTCATTTATGTGCTGTCTGAAAACTTTTTGAAAGTTTGAGTTGAAAGTTTTGTTCAATAAGTCTTGTAATTAGTTGTCTTCGATCTTTTATTTGACTTCCAGTTGGCACCAAAACGGATCAATTATGATATGAAACAGGTGCTTTACCATCCATTAGACATCTTCAAATCAAACAACAAAAGAAATGTTGAAAATGCAATTTTGAGTGTCTCCTGATTAGCTCCTGTATACGAACACAGTGAACAATCTGATATTAAATGGAAAACAGTTAACGGTTACGGTTAGGTTAGGTTGTTTAAGAGTTATTTTCACTAATACTTCACATTTTGTCCAATAGATATTGCTTATTAAAATACATGCAATCTACTAATACCATATTTACGACCATTCATAGGAAGACCGGGTTCATAGGAAGGCGAGAAACGCCATTAACTATAGCCGCTGATATCAAGAAAATAATTTGGTGAATCTTAAATTTTAAATACCCCGGTCATTAGTTCAGAATGGTTTGGTTGACTTTTGAGTTCAGAACTATATAAAGCGTAAATATATAAATTGTATAAAGCTAAAACATACAAAAATAAAGCTTTTTATAATGTTTTTATTTTGTAGAGATTAGTAGAAATATAAAACATGGACAACCGTTAATAAAAAATTATAGCATGTTTTTAATGAAGCAGGTTCGTGTAGCCTCACAGGAAATTGTTCCCATGTAAAGTTCTAGATAAAAGCAATAACAGTATTTAAGTTAATATATCTACACATCGAAATGATTCATTGTGATTTCAAGTGATTATTTATTGTTAAAATCTTAAAGATGATGAATTAGGTGTCCAAAGACAAAAAGTGAAGAGCCAAAAGTGTTTGGAAATGACAGTTTAGACGAATTAAATCATCATGAACTATCGCTGAATTGAAAATCATAAACTTGAGTCAAGTATTGATTACAAACTGTGCATAGAAAAGTAAACATTCCATTAAATAATTCTGTAATATGAGTGTGCTCGGTTGCATTTTGAAAAATGTATTTGTTAAAGTATAACTGGGAATACTAAAACATTAAATTACTAAAAAATAAGAAATTCGCTTTTTTATTGTGCTTTTATTAGACTATTTATCCCTTGTATAATACGTGGTACTTCCTAAAATTAAAGTATCTGCCTAATATTGAGCCAAAAAACTGAGGTCCTTGAGACCGTCTCAGTACATACTTTTATATAGAAGAATTGCTCCATAATTTTTGATTTTGCTGAAAAATAAACAGCTTATTTTTTATATATTTAATTAATTATTTTTATGGAAGTACAGACCTTCTTTGTATAAGAAGTAGTTACTTCTAAGAACCTTTCGAGGGTCTCATTAAACCGAAAGAATGAAAGAACGATTGCAGCTGATTTAGTCCGAGTTTTGAATCCCATAGGCCCTCTTATATCATTGTTCCCATAATATTTATGAATATAGGTTTGTTTGTTTGTAACAGCTTAAATAAAATAAATATTCATATTTGCACCGCACTCACTGTCTATCCACCTTTAATATAAATATATAGCATAATACTCGTACTATATTAGGTGTTATTTTTTGTATAAGTATATTCTATTATATACAAAATAAGAATGCATCAGTTAAGTAATATATATCGCGATTTTGTATCAGCAACACATATATATTTGTATTTTGTATTCGTGTCTTGAGACGAGTAATTGTTATTTGCGGGTATTTTTAATTCTACATAATTAATTTGAAGGAATTTGCAGCTAGGATATGTCGATTGTTTCTAGAAGCATATGGTAATGCCGATTTAATTGAAAAAGTTGTTGAGAATTGTTTTAAAAGCTTAATTATTGTGAATTTAGCATAAAAGACAAGAACATAGTAAAAGATCAAAAGTGAAGTCACAATCATAAACATAGCCACTATAAAGTCAGAAAGTGGCAAGAGTACCTATAACTGCTTTATTAATATTAAGACTCGAATTTATTTTTGCGAAATTACGACAAATGTTCGAACGTATCATAAATGAAATCATTTTTGATTTCATGGAACGATATTAACATTATTGATGTTTTGAGGTGTTATATCTATTAATATATTGCTGGATTAGATTAATACTACTATAAATATTTAAGACATTTTATATCAATTATATAAAGTTGTTGACTCGTATCTAATAGATTACTCAATATTGTGCGCATTGTGTTGATAAAAGTTACCGCTATTAAGTTCACCATTTTATTTCTTTGATGGATTATCGAATGATTGTTTAACTCAGGAAGATTTAAATAGAAGCCTTAGATATCGGATTAGGTAATGTGAGCTATATTTTGGTTCAAGTTTTGTGATTCAGAGCTTAGGATTGGTATGAACCCGGTATTTCGAATCTAAAGCGAGTTAGGGTCCAAATATGTATTAGCTTAATTTTTTTATTCAAAAGGATTTTTTTCATTTAATGGTCATCAAGGTAAAATAATAAACTTGACTAGCTGGGATTGTAGACAAAATAATTTTCCACTATTTTCTCGAAGAGGTCAAAAAACTGCGGATTAAAATTCCAGTTGTTGTAACATACACCTTATTTGTCATGTTTTCGACATACTTTTATTGATTTATTCGAAGGCTTAAATTAACGAACAAGCAGTAAGTTGTAGTATCTTAGCGTAGATAACCTTACTTCTATTTTTCTGATTTAGATAGAAGAAACATAAAAGAAACTAAAATATAAATGAGATAAGAAAACTTTACTCAATTACGGTTATTTGATATTCTTATTTAGTTTTGATTAGACATTGTTGTGTTTTAGGATGTATTTTTCATATTTTAGAGTCTCCTTTTTACCAAGCTGTAGCTGCACTGGACCTTACAGCTTAACGTGAGTTTCGAACCATGATTTTCAGCATTAAGCCTACCGACCGAACCTACCATACTGATTCTGCACTCTTGTCTTATAGTTAATTACAATTATAAATAATAATTTACACAAACATACATTTACAACCATGTCCCAGTAGGATTAGAATCCGCGACTATCACAGAACTGTAAAAGGAACCAAGTCAGCTTAGGATGTAATTGATAATGAATATGTTATAAAGTTATTATTTTAGGGATAATGTTTTTAGACTTAATAAAGAGGCTAGGTACACTTTTAAACGTCAGAATTTCAGGAACGAAAACATTGTGACATTTTCGTTCACTTAAACACTCATTTTTGATGAGCTTGTTTTACCGTTTTCAGAGTACAACAAGTACAAGTAAAATAATAAAATTTGGTGAAAATGACCTTGTGTATTTTCAAAGCTATTTTTATATCTGGAATGTTCTATAGACTTCCAAACGCACTATAGTATTATAGTTTTATTGAATAAGTATAAGAGATATATGACTTTAAAACTATCTATTAGCAAAACCCGAAATTGCTTTGCCATCGATGGACATCCATTGGAAATACATGTGCGTGTTTTAGTGATAGTTATGTGTATGAGAGATTCCTTTTAAATTTTTCTCAATTTTGTGATCGCATGTTTGTAACAGCACTTTTGCGGCAGCACTAGTGTGGTGATCAGCAATAGTCCTTATTTTCAACATTTTTTATTTTTTGTTAGTAGAATATAGTAGAATATATATATATATATATATATTTATATATATATATATTTATATATATATATATTTATATATATATATATATATATATATATATATTTATATATATATATATATATATATATATATATATATATTTATATTTATAAATATATATATATATATATATATAAAAATATGTAATATATATAAATGTATATATATATATATATATATATATATTTATATTTATAAATATATATATATATATATATATATATATATATATATATAAAAATATGTAATATATATAAATGTATATATATATATATATATATATATATATATATATATATATATATATATATATATATATATATATATATATTAAAAATTAATGATACTTCCTTGGACCAAATAAAACACGAGCTATCCTGTTCCATTGTCGGAGAAAGCTCCGCGCGTGCCGCCTTCAAATCAAAAAAGTACCCTACCTTGGCTCTAACACACATACCTTGGTTATCATTTCGGTCGTAGGTTTCAGTGGTCATCCCAAATATAACATGCCATCTGCAAAAGCAATGATGTGTATGGCATTCTATTTGCTTTACTTTGCAGGAAAACTCTCAATTGCGCAGAAAGCAATCCTGTATAAAATGCTGGTTCGGCCAGTCTACCTCTATGCAGCATAAATGTGGTACAAGTAAGTCTCTGAGAGACAACTCAAAGTGTTTCAATCCAAAAGAGTCCGCGCGTTACTCAACTCCCCATGATTTATGAGGAATGGGAACACACATCTCGAATCAGGTATGCCTTTCGTGAAATGCTTCACAAATATGCTCAATGTGGGGTTCTCCCTTAGCACCTTACAACATTCAAATCAGCTGATTAAAGCCCTACCCTCTCATCATTAGCGGTAGGTAATTGAAACATGGTAATCCCAGTCGTAATCCAAGACCTAATAGGTCAATTGACGAGTTTCCGGCCTGACACATAGATGGCGCTATTAGAATTAAATCAATGTTTTTTAGTTATCCCTAACCCTCAAAAGATGTGTGTATAAATTTAACAGCTTCGAATCATTAGTTTGTGAATTATAGCATTTTGAGTGAAGCAACAAGTGAGATTTTGTTATTGTGAAAAATATGAATAAAAAGGAAAAGGAAAACACAGTTGAAGCAAAAACTTGGTTTGATGCCGAGTTTCCGGATACTGCCTCATGAAAATCAACCATCAAGGATTGGTATGCTAAGTTTAGACGTGGTGAAATGAATGCTGAAGACGGTGAACGCAGTGGGTGACCAAAGGAGGTTGTTACCGATGAACACATTAAAAAAATTCACAAAATGATTTTGAATGACCATAAATTGAATGAAATAGCAGACGCTCTAAAGGTATCAAAACGGCCGCATTTGAAGAAAAACAGTGTGCTGCTTCACCAAGACAATGCAACGTGTCAAAAAAGCCCCATTAATTGGGCTTCGAATTGCTTCCTCATCCACCGTATTCTCCAGATCTGGCCCCCTAGCGACTATTTCCTGTTCTCAGATCTCAACAGAATGGGAAGAAATTTTCGTTGAATGAAGAGGTGATCGACGAAACTGAGGCCTATTTTGAAGCAAAGTACAAATCGTACTACAATAATGGTATCGAAAAGTTGGAGGGTTGCTATAATCAGTGTATCATCCTTGAATGGAATTATGTAGAATTAAAAAAAATTGCCAAAAAAATGTGTTTTACTATGGTAAACTGGGGACTTCTCAATTGATATATATCACTCGAAAAATCAAAATTCCTTAATCTAAAGCAACATCAGCAACAGGCCATTTGGATAACTTGGCTTATACAAAAAAAGATGCTTCGTTGACATATTATGACCAAGTTGTAGAAGAATATAGTATAATTTGGCCATCTGTTATAAATTCACATTTGTATTGATTAATAACGGGACCATTCACAAAACGTTTTTAATTATTACTAATGTAATCAAATTAATTTACATTGTTACGTAAAACACAATAGAGTATTTTATTTTAATCTATTGCTTCGAAACATCCTTAAATGGGAATTTACGATTCTCATTGTATTCTAATTCAATTACTTGTAACACCGCAGAAGATTGTTTAACTCAAATGACCATATTGCCGTTGACTACTAAATTTATAACAATTCAGCATTAATATAGTAATTGTGTAATTTTGTGGTGTTATTTATAATTGAAAATTCCAAGAAAATTTGGGGAATTTATTTTGCTGGTTTAATTTTTATTGTAAATTATTTATAATTCTATTTCCTGCTTACGTACTAGTTACTCAGTATTTCATTAATAAAATAATATATAACGTTATATATCAAATGTTTGACTGTATATAATATAATATTTATGATGGTCTAAGAATACATTTAAAAATAACTAAAATATTTGTTTCGGAATATAACGTGTAGTTAGATCACGTTTTATATGGCATGCAAGCGTAATTAATAAATAGCGAGGATATTTTAAATATTTGTATGTATACCAGTGAGTTCAAATTTATTTACTATTGGGAAATTCTGTCACATCATTAGTGCAGACACCTGATATCGCTTATAATAACAATGTTTCCAATGGTATTTTTCTTCTTATATATAAGCATGGAGATGTTCTGCCGGAACTAAGTCGAATTAGATTAATAAGATCCTGAGAAGTATTGTGGGTGTGCCCAGATACTATAGGAACAATTACTCCGAGACCGTCCGATTCCAACTGTCATAGAGAACATTAAGAGATTCGCCACAAAACAGGAGGAAAGACTATACTCCAAACACCGAAAAATGCTACTAAATTTTGTTTTATTAAGGTTCGTCCATCGATCGATGGACGAGACTAAGTAATGGTCAATGGGCTTTCCTATATAAGTACCAAGTCACTGTACAGGCATATTTTGAGTTAGGTGGTAACGACTAGTAATAATATATTAGCAAGTTTTAAAAAATAATAAAAAATATACCTATCATAATAAAATATTTTTTATGTTTTCTTTGTGAATTAAAATAGCATATGTTATGGTTTGCATTTATATCATTATTTTGTTAGGTTGAATATTAGAATGAGTAATATATCAATGGACTAACTTAAACATACCTGTTAATAAAATAAGTCACTATAATAGGTGAGATAAAAATACAAATTCCTTAAGATACGGAGGCAATAGTTTTAAATTGTTATAATTAAATATGTTTAATACAGTTCCTCTATTTGCAAATAACCAAATAGATTAACAAGTAGTGTGAGTTATTAAATCTCACTTTCGCTTAATGAAAGGCAGCTATTTTCAGCAGTTTTATATGAAAATTCAGTGAAAAAGTGTAGTGATGGAAAGTCAAATGGAAAAGTGTATACTGTATGCAAACATATACTCGTATCAAATCAGAACGTTACTTTAATCTTAAGTTTGTATATCTTTTTACTTTTTACACTTATTATTTTAGAGTAATTTAATATCTAATTGCTAGACCCAGATGTTATGTAAATGAAGGTGAGAGTGGTGCGACAGCAGCAATAGAAAGAACAGACATCTCGTTATTCAACAAATCAGTAATGGAATGTGAATACATTAACCGCAAAATACACATCAATGTCAAATTTTAATGTCTTTGCCTTTTAATGTGTGTAGCTATCGGGAAAGAGTCCAATAAAATAACAATTTTGGTTTACATTTTTGTTTTTTGGTAAGATTCGCCTGTATGTTTTTTTATTACTAGTCAGAATAAATCAAGTTGCTACTGGTGGGTATAATTACTACATATAATTAATATAACAATTTAGGGGACATTCTAAAAATATTAAGTTGTTTATTTTCATTTTACAATGTTTAGAAGTAATTTCGGCTTTTCTAATACATGACTCTAGAGTCGCATATTTCTAGTAGTACTTATTCAATGAAGTCATATATGGCTCATTTATAAGGTAACAGTTAGATTTTTATTTCAATTAATAGTTATACTTAATACTTAGATTAGATTATCTCATATAAAAGATAATGCCATTGGTTTACTCAGTAGAACGTTATTAAGTTCTGAACATGGAAATTCTAGGCCATTTGCTCATATATTGTTTTTTTCCTTCTGTAAAGGGATCATTTACTATTTAGGAAAAATGACCAATAAGACTGGCAACAGTAAAATTGAATAAACCGAATTTCCATTTGCAATTTCTGATCAAAATACATGCAAACATAAAACTATAAAAATAATTAAACGAATAGTTCATTTTAAATTTGGAAAAAAATGTTAAATTAGTGTTATTGTTCATAGTATATAGTAAAAACATGTTATATAAACATATGCGCTATTAATAATGTATCATGTGCATTTAATAGTAATATATTGTAATTAATGAAAACTGATGATGCCGGAATATTTAAAAAAATCATTTAAATATAGGAAGAAAATTAATTTATTAGTGAGACAAATCAATGTTGAAAAATTTAAAATGTATTTATTAGAGCGAAGTTTGAGGTCTTTTGAGACCACCCAAGAGTTGAGCATCTTCTTAACCACGTTTAAGCCATTTAATAAGGACTGGTGAAAAATGGACGAGAGGATATATTTAAAAATTAAATAATGAACTGCTGCAACATTAACTCTATTCGCCGATTTAGCTTATCAGATCACTAATAAAACATGCCCGTTATTTTTCTGAGCTTACTGATCATTCAATAATACTTTGTTTTTATGACTTAACGTTCTCGACCAAGTTTACGTCTGTACCAAAATAATAAAATGTAACCTTATTAGTATAGCTATTTAGCTACTTAATAAGTATTAGTTATTTTGTATTAGCATATATATATTTTTTTTCTTTTTTTAATTTAATTATGAATCAAGTAAGGGTCATTTGATGAGAATGTTTATATTACTTCTTTAAATTATTAAGCATTTAAATTTAAATTAGCAGTCTGGAGATGATACGCATATATTGTTATTAAATGCAACATTATTTCTGACATAACTGAAAGAAGTTGTCGAATAGTGGTTTAAGAGCTTAGATCAGTGAATTAGAAACAAAAAACATATCGAAATGAAGACGCAGATTCACACCGGATTATCATGAGAGATTGATATAAATCAAGTCAAGCACTGAGTACAGATTGTAAAATGTGAAGTAAAAATTTGCTAAAATTATTCATATCGCCCTCTAACTTCCTCCGAAGAAAAATATCCCGTCTAAACGAAAATAATATGGACTTGAACTAAGCTATTGTTGAAGAAATCAATGCCTAGGCTCATCTTTTTTGTACGGAATTCATCTATAGGGTAGAATACAATTTTTACTGTTTATAGAGAAATATTACTTTTAGAGTAAATATTTGAGGTTTGAATAAAATAGTAAAATGAGTAAACAAGAATATTTACGTCTTGTATCTATTTTAGTATAACAATAAGGTGATCATTTATTGTTATACTAAAAAGTATAAAATATCAAAAAAATTAAGGCTAATAAAAAAGTTATTTATATATCTATCTATATATCATATATTATTTATTTTCTTAGTTGTAGTAGGAACAAATGCCAATTTTGATAATTTTGAAAAAGATACAGAAATACTAATAAAGTGTTATACTCTTATTTCTCGATTTTGAAGAAAACTGGGTGAAAAAAAATGTTTGTTTCACATTAGGTATTTTTTGTGAATTATACCGTTAGGAGGAAAGGTGTCTAGTATTCTATATTATGTTAATTATATGGAAATGTGTTATTTCGCTAATAATAAAGCCGGATATGACCGGATAAAGAACATTGAGATGCTATCTGGTCATGTAGTCCGTACGCATATAAATGGAATAGAAATCGTAAATATTTCAACGTATCAATACATAAGCGTCATTTGAAAAGGTATCAAAACTAAATATGACCGAGAAAATAGTGTTTGTTCGGTACTCTCAAATGAAAGATAACTGATAAGAAATAAACAGTACATTCAACAGTCATTGAATAATAAATGGTTTAGTAGAAATTGTACTACATTTTCTTGTAACACGCCGAAATATACATTTTCTTGTAACACGCCGAAATATATTCATAATATGAATTGTTAATATATTACATACAACATTTAAAAAAATTTGTTATATTATTTTCTATCCTGTAGGTAAATGTGTCATGTTTAATACAAACATAAAGGTAAATAATTATAGGTGCTGATTAAAAGTAACTAAGTAATGACTAAACTGTTAAGAAGGTATTATATATTATTCCTTGCATTTCTAGTCTTCCATCTGAACTCTTTCTGTGATGAAAAAGCTCCTGGGGAATTTAAAAAAACTAATAAAATAAATATAGTCTTGGCAGATAACCGCTCCAGGATGAATTGTGTGAAGGTCGTTTAAAACCCGATATAATAAGTAAGATCGTCACGCGATATACCTTGAGATTGTGGCATCCTTAGGTTTTAATATGACCATTGTCTGACGATTTAGCCGTAAAATATCATTAAAAATGTATTCCTGTTGAATCCCGTATGATCTGACAAATATTAAAAAAAAGACTTGTGTTGATTTGTGTAAGAACATATTAAAAATATATTCATGTGTCTATAATTCAAAGAGGCTGATCTATAATACAATTATAAAGCCAATTTGGACCTATGGGGTGCAAATATGGGATTGCATTAAAAATTCAAATCAACTAGTCATACAACGCTGTCAAAACAAGGTTCTTCGATTGATTACCAATGCCTATCGCTATATAACCAACGAGGAACTGCACGATGACCTGGAAATCAAATGGATTTGCGAATTTATCCAAGATTTCGCCTTGAAACACGAAAGAAGATTACTAAATCATACTAACGTGGAAGCAATACAACTGCTGGACAACGCGCAGGATGTCAGGAGATTCAAGCGAACAAAACCATACGAACTTGTACAAAGTTTATACATTTAGTGTAAACTATAGCTATAAGTTAATAATTAATAAATAATTATAATTTTATAATTAAGGAATACATATTGATGTATTTTCTCGCACTCGTCTTGCTTGTTAATTAATCCAAGTACATAGGAAAAGAAGTAATAAATTAATTGTAAATTAAGATTGTACTAAGCATATCTAATAAAGATGTTACAAAAAATGGGTCTATAATGTTGTGGGCAATAATGCATACAAACATATGATCCTTAAACAAAACCGAAATTTATTATATCGGCCTTCCAAGACGTGTTAAACCTAACAAAAGTTGTCTTCGTTATTACTGAACACGTAGCGACTATTTATTTGCCAGAAATCTTCGAAGAAATTGAGAAAAAGTTTATGAAGACGCGAATCATTCTTCATCATGACCATGCAAGCGCGCTAACATTGGCTTAGACAATAACCTATTTGACTGGCCAAAATATCGAATTGATGGATCATCGTGATTATGTACAGTTCTGATTTGGTACCCGATGACCTTTTTACTCTGCACATTAAAGACAAAAATTACGTTGTCAACGATTTTCGACAGTTCAAGAGTCAGTTGAAACATTCAACGTGTGTTTTATAGTCATCTCAATCGGATTGAGATTGATTTGATTGTTGATTTTACTGAATTTTGAATTTTTTGAAAAACAACTTTTGATCAATATTTGTTTCTTTAATTACTAGACCAGAAACATAAATAGCCATCATATTCGTCCCAAGAGGTCAGAATTTAATATCGCATCGCTCTGAACGACTGATAAGCCAGAAGGCGGTATGACTGGTGAGTAAACTGATTCCGGCAGAACTTCCCATTCGAGTGAACAGTGTGTTCACTCTTCACAGAGTGTTGTGTTGTGGCATTCAAGATAATGACTTTTCGCTTGTTACTCGCTATTTCCAGACTTTTTTGCAACAGTACGTCGTTCAATTTATTCAGTTGGTGTTGATGGGTGGCTTTCCTGAAGTAACCTATAGCTCTATGCGCTTGTTTTGGTACTTTTTCATCGCCAATAGCAATACGTCATATGAAATTTTTTCTTTGTTGTCCGGAAAGCTTAGAAATGACATTTTCAGAGAATTCGTGTGATAGTCATTTTCTTTCCTTTTAGATCCTTTCAATAGGGAGTTTTCGAAACTCATATTACATTTGTTTGCTATTAAAAAACTCATTAGAATTACAATTACTGTGCATTCTATTTAAATAGTTGAAATACTTTGTTTGTTTGTGCATTATTTCGTAGCACACACGAGTGAGGCTACTTCGGAGATAATTTAAGTGTTTTAAGAATGTAATTCTTAAGTGTTACAATTAATGAAAATATTTAGGAACAGACTAGTATTGGGCGCAATAAAAGTTACGCGTATTATAATAATTTTTAATTGTATAATATATTGGCAGATAGTGTAATATTGTAATAATTGTGTACGTTATCAAATTCGATAGCACAGATATTTGTCTTAACCAAGCCTTTTAATAATCATAGGTGCTGTATGCACCTTGAAACTCTATTTAGATCAATTTTCCACTTCGAAATGAAGAGGTAATACCTGCTGTATGAGATATTTTGCTGGTCTTCCAGAAAATCTATATGGTGGCTGCTGTAAGTATATTAAAATTGTAGCCTCATTTGTTTACTTAATCAAAAGTTATTATGGTATGAAAATGGCGATTCTAGAAGGTAATTTTCGTTAAATTTGGTTTTTTCGCCATAATTTCGTGGACTTTATGGTGATGAAAGTTTAAGGAACTCCAATGTCAGAATAATTGTGTTTTTGTTTTTGAAGATAAACTTCGCCCTAATGAATCAGTTGTTAAAAAAGTAGAGGAGTGGAAATTCTTAATAATATCGATATATTATATTTCCATATGAATTAACAGTACAACATTTTATAGACCATGTTTTCACTTGCTGAAGCGAAACGAAATCAAAGTATTTTTGAAACAAATGATTACTAGTGACAAATGGATTGTATGGCGTATGGCAATAACAATGTCGATTTGTATTAACGCGAAGGAAGGTCATTCCATGAAATGTTTAGTGCGATTTGAAAGGAATTGTTCATTACGAACTATTCGAATCTAGAAATATTACTAATTATTTACTGTCAACGATTTTAAACTCATAATTGATCAATAAACAAAGGCGCTGTCTTCCATCATGACAGTAATAGATCATACACACTTTTAGTAGCCAGGCCAAAATTAAGAGATATTGTTTGAGAAGATTTTATACATTCGCTCCATAGCCCAAACCTTAAAACAAACCCTGCCCGACTCTCATTTGTTCCAGCCTCCATAAAATTCCTTTAATCCAGAAATTCAGAAAGTTTTCCAGAAATGTTCGGGGATAACAAACCTGTTACCTCCTCTGCTCTCTGCAATACCAACAGACTCACAATCTCCATCAAACGCTTATTGTACAAGATGTTAATACGTCTCGTTTTCCTTTATGGATCTAACGTCTATTTCAAATTTGTAACCTCAAACCAGGTTCGAACTGCTTCAAGGTTTTCAAAATAAGCTTCTAAAGAGAATTATTAACGCTACATGGTTTGCCATAAATGATCAAAGTCATACATAAACTGATACCTCAAACATCGAATACTTTATGTACCACCACAAACAACATCTCAGTTCCAGATCTTCCGAGAATGCACTCATTCGCGACCTGGTTGATATGTGTTCTTTTAAACTTCTTTCGTCGTTGAAGCTCTTATTTTTTCCCTACACGACACTACTCCGTCGTATTTTAACTCAAATTTACGGAACAATAGTTAATATACTAGTTAGATTTCGCTGGGCCTTCCTGCCCCATAATAGCTGCCCGGTCGACGGGTTCCATATTCCCAAATTAAACTGTAGTAGTGATCTCTAGTGCTCAGTTGCGAGGAGATTGGTTTAGTGTCATGGTAACCCCAGAACCAGTCCCATATAACCTAGTAAAACTTGTCACTCCTGGTCGGGTATGCATCAGGTTTTACAAGCCTCAGAAGTTCTATGGTGATGGAGTTATGGTTTGACCAAAAAGGAGCAAAATATCAATAATCAAAACAGATATCATTGATTAGTGTTTGATATTTATATGAATAATTTCGCTATGAAAAGACGACAGTTATTTTTCCTTAATCCAATATATGTAAAATAAATTATTATATAAATTATTTTCTTAAATCACAATAAAATTAATAGATATGTTATATAATATACAAAAACCTTATTGATTCTTTGAGTCTCTTCTGAAAATGAATGTAAGCTCAAAATTATCCATTTTAAAATTGTCTCCAAAATATTAGATCCTAAAAACACTGTTTACAACACAAAGTCAAAATGACTTCCTTCTTGAATTAGAGATGAATTAAATAATGCATAACATTTCGTAACTTCTATATCTTCACGCTTAAAACTCAAACATAAATAATTAAAATAAATATTTACTTATTAAATTAGTAAATAAACATTTCATTAGTTAATACAATTATTACTGGTCTGATTACTGAAAATTGTATAGTACAGATTATGATAAGCTCCAATTATATATTTTAGCTACAATAAAATTTAAATAAACCTTTGCTAATTTTTCAAATACATATCCTACATTAACGCTAAATATGAGCGTAAAACAATAAAACCAAACGTTTTGATGTATAGAACATCATGAAATGTGAGGATATGAGCAATAGTGGAAATAACTAATAGGCTTCAATTACACGGAATAGTCACGTACATAATTTGAACGAAATCTCAACTTAATTTTCAATTAAAAGTCCTACTGTGATGTTAAATATTGTTACAGGAATAAAAATAACCTTTGAAATTAACTCTTAATACCTAAATTATTGTGGTTCCATATAGAACATGATTTACAGGCAATAAATGTCTATATCGCAGAATAATAATAATCATAAATATAATGAGATAATAGTCTAAATTAGATAAACGATATTAAAACATAAATATTTTATATAGGGTAGTTCAATTTGACGAAAATGTCAACCACCATTTTTAGTACACCCTTAATATTATTATACAGACGTTATATAAAATAATAGAAATATTTTGACAAAACAAAATTTAACATAATCGATAAATATGTAAATAAATAACAAAATAATAACATATCTCTACAGTACTGGGATATATATATATATATATATATATATATATATATATATATATATATATATATATATATATATATATATATATATAAATTACACTTCTACATTTACCTAGTATTTTTGTAGATAAAATTCATTCACAAAATTAAATAAAGATGTCTCACTATTAAAAAAAGTTTTATTAATTTTACCTGCCATAACTGATAACTTCCTTTTTATTAGTCAAAAAATAATTAATTGACTATTCCTCCACTTTCATTTAAATCTGTTTGTATTCCATAATACTCCACTGAATACAATAACAAACGAAGAAACCGACTGATATCCAATCAAAATGTGAGAAAAAATGGCAAGCCGCTGCGCAAAGATTCACTAAACAGTTCACTGTTATGCTAGGCTTAGTTTTTAAATGGGTATGGTAGATCGGGGATATAACAAGCGTGCATTCACGTATATACGGAAAAGAATGGGAACAAAAGGGGCTCCACTGTACGTGTACGAACAACGCGGGCACAGCGATCAATACGGCCGTACGTATTGTTTGTGGGAGCGCGTTAAAATTTTGAATTCTCGATCCCCAGTCTGCGCATTACACCTGGCCATGTAAATACTCAATACTTGTGTTTGAATTATGGGTTGCATAACATTACTAGTCTAATATTATTTTATAATTTCGTTAACAAGGTCATACCCAATATTATGTAGCTAATATAATATAATCCAATATAAATATAATACAATCATATAATAAACGTTATTTTGAATTTTGCTTACTAATATTGACAATAATAAAAATTATTGATTTTTTTTGTTAATTATTTAACATATACTCTATATCATATTACCATTAATACTAATTGTTAAACACTAATTAAGTATTATTTCTTAACATAAACTGTTTTATTTTGGATTTAAAAATTCTATTTTTATCATATTTGTCAAACTATTGCCATCTAGTGACGTATCTGATACAGCACATATACAGTTATCTATACTATTATATTTAACTATGAACAAAATTGATGTTGAATTCTACAATTCAAATAAAAAAATAAATGTTGTCAGTTTTTTAGTTTCTATATGTACATATATATATATTTGGACATATTTGGATCAAAGAAAGTTCTAACAGAATTAGAAGAATGTTAAATGCTTTAATCGAGGTCTTCTTAATTTAAATAAATTAAAAACAACTTAAAGTAACCTTCGGAACTAGATCAGGTTTTAGCAACAAATTGGAATTTGTAGTAAAGTTTAAAATAGTAAAATAGTAAAATTTAAAATAATGTTAATCATTATTATCATTATTATTTAATATATTTTAGAGTTTCCTTTAACAACTAGGGTTTATGTGGAATGGACTATGCAGGTTTCGAACCCGTAGCGCCTTTACCACTGCGTCAATCAAGCCGGAACTTAATATATTTTTATATTATCTTTTACTTATTGACAAGAATATAATAAAAAGGAATATCTTTTTTAATAGTCAGCCAATAATATTTTTTTTAATTATGCTTTTTTAATATATTTTAAAGTTTCCTTTTACCAACGAGGGTTTATTTGGACTAGTCCTACAGTTTAACGTATATATATATATATATATATATATATATATATATATATATATATATATATACACACATATATATATATATATATATATATATATATATATATATATATATATATATATATATATGATATATGATATACACCAATATTCATATTTAATTTTAAATCTATCGAATATTAATATAGTATGCATTCAAGATATTTAACAAGGAATCAACGAACAACAGGATTAATCTGTTAGATTATCTATATACAAACATTCATGCCGCCTACTATCTCAATACAGAGACCTAGATAATATTTTCCCGTTTTCAAAGTAGTTCAGCAATTAAATATAGTATGTTATATTGTTCATAAAAATATTCTAAAATAGATTGTAGATTATTTAATATAACCACAATACATTTTGTAAACTATTCTTAATATTATTGTTAGGAACAGTAACTTAATAATAACGCAGTTTATGTCAATATATCAAGTTACATAGAATATATTTTATCCAATTAGTGTAAACTTTTAATATCCTTTAAAATTAAACTTTATTTATTCATGTAAAGCTGTTGGATAAATTTTTAATTAATAAAGATTTACTGCGAATACCTCATCCACCGATAACTTCAGACTGACATCTTTTTGGATTGGCCAGTGACCAACATCATCTAAATTGGAATCAGGCTTACTAAGAAGACAATTTTGAGTTAAATTTTTTACCATTTGCCTCGAAATAAATGCAGATATCTGCGTGTAGAGGGCGATTTGGACTTTTTTGGCAGCTCATCCAACAGAGTCTATATGGTCTAAATATGTTGTTGTTAAGGTAAGTGTATTATACAGTGGTTTTAAAAATTCGTGTGGTGTCATTAAAATAGGATTGGTTCGGCAGTAATGTCGTTGTTTTTCCCATTAAAATAAAATAGTTTTTAAGTAATTAAAAAGTTGTGTTTCAAACCCTATGCGTTTCCTAAATTGTGCAGTAGGTAGCATTCAGAGGAGATCAAAAGTTTTCATTTGAATTCATTCAATTAAACGGAATCAAATTATCTATCAAGAAAAGAAGGCGGGTTGACGCTGAAATGACAATCGTTCCGCAGTTACTCGAAGCATTTCTTTAAATAGTTTAAATTAAATTTTAAAAAATAGTGGAGTTTATGCAAAACGAACAATGAAGGTGCTCAAAGAGATTTGCTTATGCATTATGTTCTTTCATTTTCTTTTTTTAATTATTATGAAGCCGAGTCCTAAGACACTTTCTTTGTTGAAATTTGAGTTTATTGTTTAATCAGTTTGGTGGTAATCTATAGACAAAATTAATTTTCCTAAATCTTAATACTGGATACTGGATTCATCACTTTATCACTCTTTAGTCTATGGTTTTAATTGAGATGCTGAATCCTGAGTGTTTCTTTTATCCAAAGAGGTAAAAAGACGCAAATACCTCACCCATTACGCATCATTTTTGCACAACGTTTTGAAACCCATAATTTGTTCTATATTTAAAAGTACTTTTTTGAAATGACAGATCGACCCAACACATTTACCATTTTGGAATGGTTATATTTGTCTATTTTTAAACAAGAAGGAACACAACTTTAAAAACTAATTGACAGATCGAAATGGAATTGTGGTTATGTTATATTTTGCTTATTAATTGTTATATTAGTAAACTAGCATCAAAATTGTATTTCTACTGTTGACTAAAATATCGTTGTCCTATATCCTATGTATGTCCCTATATCGTTGACTAAATACTTCCACAAGTTAATTGAATAACCTAATGTTTATTACTAACATAATGGCAACGAATTGATTGAAAAATGACAAAGAAACTTAACTGATGATCTTAATTAGCTATTAAATTAATTAATATTAGTACAATTCATATTTTAAGTATAGTGTGGCAGTAAAGTGATATGATAATAGAATAGATGAAGATATAGAAAGTGATAGGATAAGTGCTTTTTTAAGGATTATTATTATATTTATTAGATTTAAATTAGTTTGGCAATACGTAATTTAAAATTGTTTAATGGGCTGTTTAGTTTCATAAAAATGTTACGCGGTAAAATATGTTAATATTCCTTCTTATGTCTCCTCAATCCTTCTTCAGTATTTAATCCCCTCATTCGTCATCAATATGTGTGTGAATTTATCGACTTTTTAACAATTGGCCGGTTAGAGTAAAATTCATCTTTTCCTGGAATATCGAAATTTTCAGAACGAAAACAAACAAACCAATTCTGACATTGGTATTCTTTTCAATCACTCGATATCTTTGCGCTGAATTTTTACTTTTTCGGAAATAAAGCAAGATGAGATGAAAATTTACCCTATAACAGGTGGGGCAAAAGACCCGCTACCATTTTGATTGCGCGCCATCTTGGTTATGTCACGTTTAGCTCAGTTTTGCTTTAACCATTGTGTTGTATAGACATCCAAATTTTATTATGAATGATCTTAGTAGAAGGACTCTAGAATATTCTATGGATAATTATTACTAGATATATGTAAAGCCATATAATATAGGGGAACTCTAAATTACTTTTTCACTAACCTAATATATAATTATTGTCTTAAATATCGCCCAGTTTAGTAATGAAATATATTATATATACTATTTATAATTCCTTCGAAAAGCAATACATTTATTAATCTATTTTTTTGGATACGAACAGGAATTAACTCATAATAAGAGCTGGTATTAATCTAATCTAATAGCTCTAGACTGAACTTAAGGAAGAAAATGTACTACGACATTTATATAACTGAAGATGTTTATTTTTAAATAATCTAACTTCAAGAAAGTCCTAATCGTTTAAAAATATATGATTTTTTCGGCAGTATTCTGAATAATTAAAATAATAGTTTTATAACTCGATAACGATTAATTTATTTAGTGATGTTTCTATAAATATTATAGTATAAATTAAGTATTACTAATATCTCCTATTAACAGATTATTGAAAAATGCATATTCGACTCTAAAAAAAAAGACGTCGACTTTAAAATTTGTATTTTGATCACGGATTACCTTCTAATCAATATTGCATAATTAATATTGTAATATCGCACTTATAATGTATATATTCTATATTTCTCCAGATTAAATTGCAGTACATATAAAATTTATCTGAGTTAAGCTACAATTGTTATAAAATAGAAAACTATTAATCTAGTTAACCATGAAAAACAAATGGTTATTTATTAAATAGTGCAGTCACATATCCCTGTCGGTTTTGTTGATGAAATTTCAATGAATAGTGTTTGCGGAATGATATACGATGAAATTATCATTAAATAAGAGTCTGTCATTGAAGAAATTAAATTTTCATGATACTATTTGCGCTATTTGTTCTTACGTACGCGAAGGTTGTTATTTATAATACTGAATGTATTGTTTTTCAAAACATTGAAAATTAATGTAAATAACACTAAAACAGGCATTTTTAAATCACGTAATTTGTTATTTTAACGTACCGGAATAAAATAATTAGGTGCCAAATCAGGATTGTATGGCGGATGATTCAACTATATTACGGCCAATTAATTTTTTTTAATCCTTTTCTTAAGATTTACTTTTCTTAAGTCCCATATTGTCGATTTCTATTTTGTTTCAGACTTATCCGTAATTCGTCCCCTGTATAGAATGTCCCCTGCTTTTGATGCATTCCGAACATATTGTTTTAATATTTGCTTGCATCAATCAAGGTAGTTGTTTTTTGAGCATTTGTCATTATGGCAGTCTGCATAGATATCTTACGGTATATCTTTTGTCAGTCTCGCATTATAAGATCACGTACAATATCGATATTATTTGGCGCAACAACCGACGATGTTTCAATTTATCTACGCTTGGTATCCTTATCCTGAATTCAGATTTTGTGTGTTACTTAGTCTCCATGTTCTCTAGGAAATTTACCACCTGTGGTAATGGGTAAATTCCATATAAAGAGAGAGTGGTTGATGGATTTTGGGACATTTGGGACTGCTGGTTATATAACAATATGCCATTGTGTTGAAGAGATTGGACCAACGTCTAGTATAGTAGAGCTTTGGCAGGAACGTGGAGTTTTTATTTTCGCTTTAATTTCTGGAAATTAAAAGGGAAATATAAGTATCAGTATGAAGAAGTTATGTATTAATGTTTGGAAATCTCACACTACATTTTATAGGTGGCAAATAATTTTAATGGTGCTGTAACTGCATTTTATATTAAAAAGTAGCTGGTGTCAATAGCATTGGAAATATTACTGCAATGAAGAAGATGGTGGAAGAGGACAGTCGAGTTAGTTACATCATAATAGAGTCCAAATTGAAGACTAGATCTTCACAAAATATTTTTACATTTGATGAAGGGATGTAAGTTTGTTTGTAACCCCTTATTTAACAGTTAAAAACCTGGAAATTGTCAACAAAGTTTAGATATAAAATAACATAATATATTGTAGCGACCTTGAGGCATGTCGAATTTTACATCGTGGAATAACAGTCTACAAAATACCCAGAAATATAATCCCAGATGTTGAACACGGGCTGGGTGCCAGCAGCGCCAACTAGTACCCGATAACGAATAGCTGGCAACCCCGAGACGTTTATCTGGGATGTTATTGAAGGGTATTTCCATTCATTCAGTGCTCAACCATCGTTTGGTTTAGACGTGCCACCATCGACTGCCCAAGCCTCGTCTCCAGGTAACACCGCTGCCATCCGTTTTATTTAATTGTATTTTTAACATTTCTTTATATAGCCAATAAATAACGGCCACAATGTAAACACCACTGTTTCATTTCGTTTTACCTCCATTCACCGAGCCACATCATTTACCCTTAAACATAAAATATCAAAATGTTATGTGAAAAAATAACAATGTTGGTAAACTTCTGCAGATGTTAAAAGCTGCTAGCTAAATGAAGAGAATATATGGAAGTCTGCAATTATATTTGAGAAGAAGATAGTTACCGCTAAATAGTTTGTTGGAATTGTTTGCCGACTATGCTCAGTAAAGTGTTAAGTCCAGTATAGTAACGGTAACATTTTAGTACTTATCTGAAAACAAAATCACAGTTATAAAACATCCAAAAAACATTTACGAGAGCAAAGGTTCAGACCGAGATCTTATCAATATGACACACCGCTATGAGAGTATACGTAATTACTTTGAATGTAGTAAATTTATATAATTTTTAAAGTGTTTAATAAATGTAAGATTACCTTTATATAATTTTATTTTGAAATATTGATCTTACATAATACATATTTTAATAAATAGTTATTTTGATATAAAATATAATTATTTTTTGTTTACTAGCACAACCGTTAACTATTTTCCGGTTGACACAAGAATATCAACAGACGTGCGAGAAGCCGTCATATGTGAAGCACAGATTTTCAAAATTTAGCTCATATATTTGTGATAGTTAATGTGCCTTGTTGATGGCCATTACGAATAACTATAGTAAAGAGCTGTTATAACCTTTTGCCACTTATCTGGTGAAACTATAATACCGTCAGTGTAAGACTTCGAAAAATGCATCATTGTACCATTTAAAGAGTTTAGCAACGATCAAAACATCTTTCCAGGTAATTTCTTTCTTTATTTATGTTTGTTTAACTCAATTTAGTCTACTTGAACATTTTAAGAATTCAACTGCAAATGAGTAGATTTTTGTTTTGAAACTTCAGTGTATGTTATATACATTACAAACATAAATTTGTTTAAGGTATTCAAGTTCCATTTTGTTAATCCATTCTGTCAATAGGACGGTTAATATAAATCTGATATTTATATGTAACTGATTTGATAGAATAATGGAGAAATAATAATTAGATGGAAATGTCCGGAATTCAATTATTTAATTATATAGTATATAATAATATATTCTATTTTTATAGTGTAATTTTTAAAATGTTTTTTGTTTTTGCAAAATTTTTGAGCTGAAGGTAATTTGGTACTGCAACACAGATTTTATTAATAAAAGAATTAGTTTTTTATAAAACTAACGGCGTCGATCAGACATTAAATTATAAATCTACAAATCCATAATTAGGTCCAATAGTAACAATACGGCTGCTACATGCATGGCGTTGCCAGCTTCCTCTATCTACGCTCTCTGGAAACAATTCAAAATAGAGCTCTGAGACTCGGCCTTGGAAACTACAGAAGTACCCCGTTGTTAGCCTGCAATTTCTCGCCGCCATTTAGCTTCTGGACTACAGACGAGATCACTACACTTTGGGAGTGATACTCTTAACTCACTCGCTGCTAAACTATAACTAACTTCGTCCGTGTTGTCCCAAGAAACTGAATTCAACTGTCCAATACAATTGGCCAACTTCTACGCCTATTTTACATTTTGGAACTTTCCCCATTTCTCATAGCTAAATCGCTTCAAAAAACAACAAAAGGAACTTTGACCAATGATATTGCAAGATCCACTTATCTAATCCACACTGATAGTTCCAAGACTTCGGAGACTTGTGTGATTTCTTTGAACTCTCAATTAACAGAATATTCAAGCCATTAATATGTATTATGCTTAGGAATTCTGGAAATTGGTCTGTCGAGACTGATATCATTCAACTACCCAGTGTTGTTATTTGTCCTATCTATCATAAACTCGTAAGGCTCAACGACCAGATGGCTAGAGTCCATATTAAATGGACCTCTTGTCTTCCTATCATGAATTGGAGACCTATTCTATATTATAAAATATAAAATAAATAAAATAATACAATTAGAGTAGCAATTAATCGAGAGTGATAATAAACTATGGATCATCAAGTGAAACGTTTTACCCTTATAATATTATTCCCAAACAGACCCAAACAAGCAAACGATATTCATCGGATTCATGATTGATAACCATGGCTTTGTATCCCATAATACACAACACACTCATATCATATATCAAAAGAAATAATATCCAAATTGCTCGAAAAGTTGTTCTTAAAAGGCCTCAAACTAATTTTTGGAGCAAAGCACCTCATTTTGGCTCATCAATTTGGATTTAGAAATAAACGTCGTCACTAGAATAAGATACTACGTCTACGAATAGTAATCTCACTGAATAAATCCTGAATGCGCGATTGTGCCACAAAGTAGTATTCTTGGTCCAATATTATACTAACTTTATATATGATTGATGATACTACCTTATTTCTTACAAGTTGAGATTTATGTAAATAGATCACAAATAGTTGTGAATAACATTACTGAGTAGACTAATAAATGGCGATAAATGTTATGAAATCTACATATGTTATCCTTTTTAGTGAACATAGCAAAACCCTTGGCATTACACTGGATGCCAAGTCCAAGTGTAAAGAGGCTCAAAAAAGAGGTGGTTACTTGGACGACAATCCGAATTAATACTCTAGAACCAATTGTTATTATACAAACACATTTTGGAGCCAGTGTGATCCTACGGTGTGCAACTATGGGGTGCACAAAGGAATTCAATATCGATATAATCCAAATTTATCAAAAGTAAGGTTCTTCAAAATATTGTTAATACCCCATGGTAAACAAAGACATACAAACACCTACAAAGAGTACAAGCGGAAATCTAAGAAATTAAACATTTTGCGAAAAAAAGTCAAGGGGACTGTGTGAACATAAAAATGTCGAAGTACTACAACTACTTGATGTTGTTGTGGACGACCTAAATGTTTTCACGGGTTTTAAATTCATATGGAGGGCACCTTGGGCATGATTGGGTAGTGGGAAAAATTTATTCATTAACCCAAACATCAATCCATTAAACATATAATTAATTTTGTGTCTGAAATCTGAAAAATTATTATAAAATAATTATAAACATAGATAATATTTATAGTTATCTGGGAGAAATAAACCTACAATTTTCCTTTTAGTTACTTATTAAAATAATTTATTTTATCGTGAGTCCTCTTTTAATTTATTTTCTATATATTCGTTTGTTTTACTGTTTTGTACTTACTAGTATATAAGTTTATCTATAGGTCCTTCTTCTTATATACATAGATAAATATAGTTACAAACAGAAGAAGTAGGTATAGGTACTATGTCCTCCGTTTGTATTTATACTTATACTTCTGATTGTATTTGTATTTAATCTACTCTAGCATTTGTTTAATTATTTCACCCGGTGCTACGTTTTATAATACATACTACAGAGGATGGATAAAAAATATGAGCACCGGATATATATTTATTTATTAATAAGTTGCCATTTGCTTTTAAAACAGCTGCAGAATCTTCGCAGAATATATTCATAGAGTGTCTAAGTAATTTTCAAAGGAATATTATCTCATTTTCGTATCAAAATATCAATGCCAATGCCAATGCCTGCCAATTTTTTCAATAATGTTGAAGATGGAAATATACTCCCCATTCTATGCTCTAAAAATACCCATAAAGTTTCAATTATGTTGACGTTTGGTGATTGTGATGGCCTTGATAATACTCTGATTCTCTCAAACCAAGATTAAACATTTTTGGTCGTATGTATGTTCACATTATCATCTTGGAAGCTAGTCATAGTAAGAACTTCAACACGGAGGCTGTTGAGATGTTAATTAGCAGTAATCTCGCCAGTGATGTGAATGAGAGGCAGAAGCTTTCCTATGCTTGACTGTCGGAAGCGGGTAGTCCGGATCGTAGGCTTCTTTTGGGGTTCTCCATACATAAACCTATATATAAGCCGTTTCTTCCGTATATTCTTTAAATCATCAATTTTCCAGATTGTTTGATCGTTAAAGCACTTCTTCCGTAGTTGGATAGTTGGTTTCCTAACCCGTCTGAGCTATCCAAATATGAATAAAATAAAACTATCAGCCTTCTAAATTCGCCATTTTAAAAGGGCCTGTCACATGAAAAAATACAGTCAGAGAACTTAAGTAAACAATAATGAGAGAATATGAATATGATTTGATAATCGGAAGAATATTACAAGAACCATCAGAAAAGGGTGTTAATGCAATACTACGAATGAATTATTTTCCTAGCGTTATTGCAAATATAATAATGATTCTTAAACCAGGAAAAACACCAGAAGATCTAGATCATCCCTTACCGGTCTAGTATAACATACATGGTTGTAGGTCAAATTAAAAAAAAACTCCTCCCTCATTCACATTTTCAGTTACTAAAATCTTGTTACACAGATAGACATTTGTATATATATAATAAAACAAACGATGAACATGCTGAATTACATACAATATATTCAGGAGTTCCGCAAGGCAGTGTATTGAATCCAATGCTGTATCTCTTTATAAGTCGATCTAGCGACCATAAAAATCACTACATCTGGCATCATATACAGACGACACAGCCATCCTAGCATCTCACGGAGATCTAATAATTGTATCAAAGAAGGTCCAAACACACTTTGATTAAATACAACTGTGACATGGTCTATAGCAAATGAAACAAAATCTAGACATGTAACCTTCACTTTGTGTAAAAGAATGTTCAACAGTGAATATCAATAATTGTTAACTTCCCCAAGCCGAGGATGCTAAATATCTTGTTATGCTTCTGGACTGACGTCTAATCATGAAGAAGCATATACTTGCCAAATGAAAACAACTTGGGCTTAAAATATATCAAATATATTGGCATATCGGATCCTAATCTAAGTTATTGTTATCCAACTATGGGGTATTGCTGGTAAATCTAATATAGCTATCATACAACGGTTCCAAAAGAAAGATTGGCCTATCTTAGTCGATGGTCTTTACTATGCCTCAAATGAAATGATTCAACGCGATATCCCTCTGTAACTCACAACGAGTGGAATTCAAAATGTTTGTTTCAAGTACTCTGAATGAGTGTTAATGCATCCCAAGGTGCTCGCTATCAACTATCAACTACATGTACGACGTGATAGTGGAGGGCATAAAAACCCCATACGATCTGGTTATAAGACATCTATAGACTTTAAAATAACATTGAGAGTAGGACTAAGTAAAAGTAAGATAATATTTTACACAGGACATCACTTAATAAATCATGTTATTAGAGGAAGGGGTTGTAATTTGGAATCTGCTGTTAATATGGAACCCTTTAGTATCTCAAGAACTGGTAGAGACATCTTTTAAAAACCCTTGTAAGTATATTTAGCTAGTATCATAGAATAAATAAACACAACTAGCGCCAATTTTGTTTTAATCGTGTTTTACCCTGTCACTCGTTATTGAAAGTTACCGCCACCCGTCAGCGTTTTTTTCTGTCATTTATTTTTATCAGTTTATTTTGTGAGAAGTTGTTGTACAGTACAAATAAAGTACAAAATAAATACTGTGGGTATTAAAGAAAAAAGAAATCGTATAAAATTAGACTATCACAAGTGAGTTTTAAGGTTTATTTGATTATTACTATACAATATTATTACTATTTTTATTATACAATTATCCGCACTGCATTTATCATCGTTTTTATCTTTTCTTTTTGCTTTTAGTCATGCCGTGAACTCAACTCTCACCAAAGCCCAAGTCGAAAAGAACATGTTGGGGCAGTAGTAATATGATTGAAACTGCAAAAGCAGTGAGAGAGAAGCAAATGCTGTGCTGTGTACCAAAAACCACACTGAAAAGGTTTATTCAGAGTGACCAGCCTCCCGAGAAGGTTGTCAATACCACGATAGGGAGAAGACATGTCCTACCATCTCACCTTGAGGAGAGCCTCGTGTCATACCTTCTTGTCGTGACTTTACTTAATGTTACTTAATTTCTATGGCTTAACCCGTTAATAAACATAACTATTCTCCGGAGGGAATTTTTAATGTCGATGGGACCTATCCATCGTACAAAGTAAAATGGTGAAAGTGATTGATCTGCGAAGTAAACGACAAGTCGGTAGCTTAACTGCGGCTTAATGTGACCTTTGGTGACTATGGTATCGGCAATGCACGCAAGTGGCATATTTATTCTATCGCTGCTGATATTTCCCTGCAAAAATATAATGCAAACATTGATGAAAGGAGCTCCGCCAGGTTCAATAGGAAGATACCACCCATCAGGAGAGATTCAAGCAAATCTGTTACGGACTGGTTCAATCATTTCGTTGACAAGACCAACATAACTGAAGCCGCACTTGTTCTCCTAATTTTGGATAGCCATTATTCACACACACGCAATTTGAAGTTTACCTCAATCAACACACAAAATGCAACCTCTTGACAGGATCTTTATGGGTCCCTTAAAAAATTACTTCAGTGAAATTAAACAGTGATTAATCAGTTCACCGAATGTTGACCCCATTTGATATAGCTGAATTGCTGAGACGTGCTCAGATGCCAAACTGGAGCTATTGCTGTAAATAGATTCAAAGTAACTGGTATTTACCCGATGAACAGTAATGTATTTATTGAAGCTGACAACATGGCAAGTTCAGTTGAAACCACTCTTCAATTTCAAGCTACTCAACCTTCTTGTGCCATCCAGCATTACGTATGCTGATGTTTAGATACCAGTACATATCAGACACCAGTGTCAGAACCTCAACCTGGCCCTAGTGGACAAGCAAATGAATCTGCCCCGCAGATGTTTGATGGTAATTATGTTCAATGGCAATGCTTCCTGAGCATATCTTACTGATGTCGACAGCAAAAAATAAAAAATCAAATAGAGGTCGCAAGTCTTCTGTCGCTACTTTATTGACTGGATCTCCTTACAAACAACAACTTGGGCAGCGAATCAAGTGTATAGAGCAGAAGGAAGTGGTAGGCATAGTGGTAGGCAGAGAAAAGCAAACTTTTCTAGAACTCCTAACAACCAGTAATATATCCGAAGAGGTCGATTCATCATTCATCATGTTTATCATAATCATGGAATCATGAGTTTCTTCTGCAGGTAAGACTATCGTGTCAGAAAGTGCTTCCGAGCCTGCCTATCCCTCAAACGAAGATGCTTGTTACATTTTGTGCTCTGAAAATTATTCTACGAATCAAGGAGGCGAAACTTAGATTCAGTATCAATCTTGCGAGTTGTGGGCACATGCGGAATGTTGAGGATGTGATGCAGAATATTATGTATGTGATTTTTGCAAATAAATTTATTCCATACTTGGAACCCAGGTTCCAAAATACCAAGACTATAGCTCGAAACATAAATATTTCATTTTTGCAATAAAGCTAATCATTTTATATAATCAGTATTTTTATTTTCTTAATTCGTTCCTAATATATCAGTTTATGAAATTTAAAGTATATAAAGCCACTTTTTGGGTTGATTAGTCAAACAGTGTTGTGAAAATATTCAAAAAACAAAGTAGGGTTCCAAATTACCACCCTTTCCTCTACATATTATAATCATAAGAAATGTTTATTGTTCACGGGGCAGATTGTTGAACCACTAAAAGTAATAATAAAAAAAATATTGGTTAGTTAATGTACCAAGTTCCTGAATATTACATCTATTTTGTGACGTTTACAAAAAAAATATTTGTAGTCATATCAAAAGAATCTAAAATAATTTTAAAAACTGCCTCATTATAATCGAGGACGATAAAATTTTATTCTATTTAGTATTTTTTAAAATAAAAAACAACAATATATTGAGATAAACTTGAAATTTTTAATTACTTTTGAATGAACTTACATTTTAAATCTATCGTCATATGTTTTTTCTACATATATACAAAAATTACTGTATGTTCCGACATCCGTTCTATCGATTCTGTTCGCATTCAACCGGACTACGAGCGACACCCATCCGACACAATCAAAAAGGTGGCACGTTTAGGACCCGAGCTCAGGTGAAAATAAGCCCATTCCATATCGACTTCTCGGTGAGGAGTCACGAGAAAGCTTCGACTAGTTCGCCGAAAGAGAGAGAAAAGCCGCGGTCGGGTCGTTTCGCGTTAAAAAAAGTAAAATCATCCTCATCGAAAACGCACAACAGCACACAGCAGTTTCTCCCGTTTTATTTCGAATCGTCTCCGAACCGAGTGGTGCTTGTTTCAGTTTCGGAGAAAGGAATCTTTCGAATTTTTTTTTTCGGGACGCAACATCAATGATATCCACCAGTATTGTTCTGTGCTGAAGATTTTCATTTTTTTCCCGGGTAAGTCGAGTTGATTTCTAGTTCAAGGTTTTTCTTTTGTTTTACGGTCCCCTCCTATTGATTTATCTTAAACTATCAGACGATAAAACTGTAGGTATTTACATTTTTAACATTTAAATCTATTTTTTTATTAGTGAATTAAATAATTAGCGAGCATTCGATGAATTAATTATAAATTATCCTTCAGTGACCAGGAAAAATTGTATCGATTAAATGTTACTTATAAAGGAATTTTTTAATGACTTCTAACGATTGCTCATATAATTGTGATAGTCTATGTGCTTTGTTGGTGATCATTACGAAAAACTGTAGTAAAAAGCTACTATAACCTTTTTCCACTTATCAGTTAAAACTGAACAAAAACATTTTCATAAGTCTGCTTTGAAGCTATCTATTAGCTAATCTATTTTTTTATTAGCGAATTCAATAATTAACGAGCATTCGATGAAATTAATTATAAATTATCCTTCAGTGACCAGGAAAAATTGTATCGATTAAATGTTAGTTATAAAGGAATTTTTTAATGACTTCCCAAGATTGCAACGACTGCACGATTCTTCGATCGCACTGCTTGACTTTTACATATTTCAACTTAATATGTTGATTTAGCATTGAAGTGAAATTCGTGCTCATGTTGAGGCCTATTTTTCTACGCTGAATGACATAGATTTCTAGCTCGCTTAATGAATATGGCTTGTTATAGCTGTTATTGATGTTACTATTACGGTTTAAAGAATTGTGAATTGATTTTGATGGATTTTTTAAGTAAAAAATCAAAGATTTATTGTGATAAGTTTTACGATAGTTTTATTAGTTCTTTTATAACATCAGTTTTTTAATGGTTGAATCGAAAACATTGACTGCAATGTTTGTTTTGTACACTATGTGTTTCAATTTTATCTTTCTTTATTTCTTCTCCTTCAGCCTGTTATTACATTTCAAATATTAATACTAAAGATAATAATAAAAATTGGGTGTTAATTCTGAGTACTTCTTTGTGGTGGTATACGGATACTATATTGAAAGAATACTACATCTCTTAAGGCTCCGCGTCATGGAACGTTTGGAGTAATAATCGGGATAAAAGGATAAAAGGATATCAGGTAGGGTTCTATATAGATTTTCATGGATTTTGTAAGATGTAACCGATGGTTTTTATTTATTGCTTTACTTAAACGTATCAATTTCAATCTTTAAGATTTTCTTCACATGATGAAGCACATTGATCTAAATATTTTGATAAATTATGAACGTAATATTAATAAATGTTAATTCTATTAATGAGAAAATTAAAAAAAAAGAAAACATGTGATGCTGATACAAAATCGTCAACACTTAAGTTACGTTGTTTTTTTTTATTATATGTCACATTATATTTGCCTTTATATTTGATATAACAGGTCAATTGAAAAGTCCCAGCTTGACACATAGATGGCGCTACTAGAATTAAATCCATATGTTTTTTAGTTAACCCTAATCCTCAAAAGAGGCGCGTATAAATTTGACGGCTATCGGATCATTAGTTTGCGAATTATAGCATTATGAGTTAAGCAAATTTTGTTATTGTGAAAAAAAATCATAAAAAGGAATTTCGCGTGTTGAAAAAGTAATGTTTTTGAAGGGTAAAAATACTGTTAAAGCAAAAACTTAGCTTGATATTGAGTTTCCGGATACTACCCCAGGAAAATCAACCATCAAGGATTGGTATACTAAGTTTAGACGTGATTAAATGAGCACCGAAGACGGTGAACGCAGTGGACGCCCAAAAGAGGTTTTTACCGACGAAAACATTAAAAACCACAAAGTGATTTTGAATGACCGTAAATTGAAACTGAATGAAACAGCAGACACTCTAAATATCAACTGAACGTGTACATCATATCATTCACGAATATTTGGGTATGAGAAAGCTCTGTGCAAAGTGGGTACCGCGCGAGCTCACTTTTAACCAAAAACAACGACGAGTTGATGATTGGAAGCAGTGTTTGAAGATGGTCAAGGGTAATAAACCCGCGTTTTTGCGTCGATATGTGACAATGGATGAAATATGGCTCCATCATTTCACTCCGAAGTCCAATCGACAGTCATCTGAGTGGACTACAAAAAATGTGTTTTACTATGGTAGGTCGGGGACTTTTCAATTGACCTGTTATTTAGTGCACCTACATCAATACACAAGCAAGACGAGTGCGAGATTTATGTGTTTCCCAAATTAAAATTAAATTAAAATAATCATCATGTCATCATGTAGTTCTTCATTTGTTACGAAGATATAATTACACAGTTCTGCAAAAAATCTAGGCGCTCTTTAGGTTTTATGATAATCTTTATGTTTTAGATGTATTTTTGGAATCTGAAAATAAATTACTTTTTGTAATTGATCAACACGTATCTCAACAATTTGTGTAACTAAATTATGTAATAACTAATTAAAATCAAAGACTTGAAAAATATTATTTTATTTACAAACCACTAACGATACATAACAGTAGTCTGATACCATTGAGACGCTCAATTTTCTTTGGTACATTTTCTCCATATTTATAATCCCTGTTGGGGTCATTTACCTTATCCTCCACTCACATCTCCCAAATTTTCCAAAAAATAGTTAAGGTAGGAGTGAAGAGAATGACTCATAAAGATTGAAATGCTTTAATATTTTTTTGAGGATTTGTTTATATTTAGTGACTATATGATTTCTCTATGACTTCATCAAAATCAATATCCACCCTTCTTTTTGATAATCCACCATGATCTTGGTGAATTGTGGTTGAGTTAACGAAAACACCTTCCGTCATATTTGCTCCTGGGAAGCTTTGAAATTATGTATTTGTAGCAATCTCCACATTTGGGAAGTGATTTTACATATTGTTTCATCAATGCCAACTTTATGTGCAGATGTTATAGAATAACTTTATGTAGAAGTGTACCAATATTTCTTGAAGATCGTTCTTTTCGCCAACTTTAAGCTCCCTCGAAGACCAACTCATTTTTTTCCAGTGATTTAATTGGTCTCTGTTATTGCATGGATGCAAAAGCAAGGATATTTGGTAAACATTGATGTTTGAGTAACATGCACAAAATTGTATAATCGCCGCACACCTGTCAACCATGGTTTTCATATTTTAATTTGCGAAGAACCAATTCTAAATTGACGTTATTGACGTGACGATGATTTAAAGCATACCAAAATAGACAGAAACCAGTTAAAAGTTTGGATTAGTTTGATATTTTAGTATAACCTCCTATTTGTACCCTGTAAATCAATCTTAGGTCAAGATGGCAGGATCTACTCTGGTTTTTTTGTTTTCATATTTTATAGGCTTCATATCACTTTATATTAGACAGCTTTACTATAGGTGCCGTCTGGTTTTTCAGAACAAAGAAAATTTAATACATATTTATATTTTTATCTACACCTATACATATGTTTACCTATAGATATTTATCATGTTGCCATAACCTCCTAGTGATTTTCAACAGTAATTTTATACAAAATCAAGAGAAACATAAACATACAAAGAGAGAGAGAGAGAGAGACATATATTCTTATAAATTATTTTTTTACATGAATATAGTTAGTATGTCTGATGCGTTTAAAAAAATCACGCCATTTATTTTGAATCCTAATCCTAGTACATTCTTTTTTTTATAGACGTATTGCTTTGGCTTCATACCTAGCGATTTCCAGTGAACGAACTTTAATATTTGTTTGGTATTTAGTACCATTAATATTGTTAATAGCGTATATGATATAATTTTTTACACATCTAATATATTATGTGTGAACGTTTTTTGACAGTTACAATTTTTGCCTGTTCATTACATGAAATAGAATTAGAGGTCGATATAGTATATTTAACGGAAATCGATGCTCATGATCACAACAATCTATTCCTAATTAATATTTCATGCGTATATGTCTTTGAATAGTTTTTATCAAGCCTGACCAAAATAACAAATGAACATTTTTAGGTTATTTAAATGATTTTAATACATATGGCCTTTTCTCTTATTTATATTAACCTTCAAAAGTGTTCCTAAACAAACAGGCGATGTTTTAGCTTCTACAATGTTGTGTTATTGAGATATTTTACAGGAAGAGGTCGTAGATATAGGAAAAAATAATTGGCATCTTTCCAAAACATTGTAGGTCGTCATACTAGAATAAATATTAAATAATAATACCAAAAAAATTGAAAAAAAAAATCTGTGTCAAGTAATAACAGAGGTCAGACTATTTATGATTACATTGATTGTGTTTTTAAAAACTCAATAATATATTGCAAAACATTTAAAATATACTCTATTATATTGAACACTTTTTGATGTTACGCAAAATAAGATTTATCATCTTTGGTGTTGCATTTTAACGAATATCCTTGGTCGAATTCTTTAGATTGTTTTATTTGCATAACAGCATTATAAAATGTTGTATTACAAAACGAAAGTATTTTTTTAAATGCGTTCTGCACTATTTATAATTAGAGGTTAATACAGCAATTATGGTAATTTTTCAACCAATGAGTTGGCAATTAAGAAAAATAAATTGAATGCAATATTTCCCGATCAACAATTAATGATTAAAAGTTAACTATATAGTTTAACTACATAGTTATACTATAGAATATAGTATGTTTTGAAAAATATACATATAAAGTAAATATAATCATTCGTAACGCCTATATGTTAAAATTACCGGCAATAGCTGTTGGGTATAAACTCTGTGAAGTTAGAGACAGAGCTAATCGTTAATCTAATAAACCCGAGAATAGTTAATTAATAATTAAACACAGTATATAGTGTGTGTAAAAAAACATATGCAGATATTTTACAAGAAATTTGTCGTTTTATTTTAATAACATTAAATTAATAAACTAAAACATTTATTTAATCAAAAAAAAAAACATTGTTAAAAATTCAAGTGTAGAAAAGCTTTTTCCATAAAACAATTTTTTTAAAAACCCTTAAAAGGCATTTCTGGATGTACCTAGTAAGTATTAGTAAAACAATTAGATTAGTTAGCTTCTAAATTATAAATAATCACATAAAATTAAAAACCTCCCTCTAAAGGGGAAAAACCGGAGACAATGATGTGGAGTATTGTTTGATGAAAATATTTAGTTAAGTACATGATGAATTTAGAACTTATATAATAAGCGGTTTTTTAATAAATCAATCCAATTGGGTGCTTTATGAGGTGAGTTAAATGGAGTCTCGTTGGAAGGCGATTTTTCAGTTACAAGCAGCTGATTCAAATGCGTAAAAGAAAGTGTTTGTTACTACGAGTTTTGATCGATAATCACAAGAAGAAAAAGTGTTATAATATACCGGGTCAATCCTTGCTACCGACCTTAATATTAACACGAAAGCCGCCTATTAGGCTTTCATGGGTTGAAAGTTACTCTATGTTTGGGAATTATGAGAAATATTTATCAGGAACAGTGCTAGATGAATCTAATTCGTCTTTGTACAATTTGTAAGAGCTGATTTTTTAACTCTGACGTTGGCCTAGGAACGCATTTATTAAAAAATACGTTTTCTTTCGATAAGCATTGATACCGCTTGTGAATTAATCTTGCTTGCCCTGAGCGGTATTCGAACTCACAACTGTGCACCAGTAGGAAAACCATCTGATTGCCTTAACTATTATTAATGCCAAGTCGGCTAAAATATTCTAAAAAACGACGTAGGTATGATAAATACTTGTTTTTGATCATAAATCCAAATATATAAAATGTAACCCTTGTGCTTACAAAAATAGGAAATTAATTTTATTAAATTAATTAAATTAATTTAAATATCTAATATATGATTTACTAAATATCAAAACTTATATACATTATAATATATCCATACAACATAAAAAGTTTTTAGTTGTTTTTATCGTTTTTTATTATGCAAGTTTATACACCAGAATATCTGAAATAGAAACCGAGTATTAAATTTACCAATAAAATTCATTTAAAGTTACTATAATAGCTATTAGTTGCGACCTGTTTTAGTTGCGTACATAATCTTGAAATTTCCCATCTAAGATAATTTATTAACATTGCATTCAAGGTCTCTACAAGCGCATTTGCTCGTATTAAGGGGTAACAACACTAGTATCAACACAAGCTCGTATTTTAAAATTTTTATTTGATTGGATATGTATTTTTTGAATAGTCAAAAATAAATTGAATTAATATTTTTATTTTTCTTGTTCTATTAGGTATTGGCATGTATTGTGATCATTTTTTACCTAAAAATATATCTATTGAGAAAATTGGCATAATATATATTAACCAAAGTATTTTCTATAATTTTTCCCATTTTTTTGGCAACATATCGATACTAGATAAAACGATGTTGGTTTGATGGGGATAAGATTTTCATTCGATCCATTTGAGCACATTTTCAGTATTTGGAAACTATGTGTTTAGCCAGACTGTTCTGCATCGATCTAAACAAGTTGTAATCAGATGGTGCTCATGAGTTTTTTGAGTGCAGCATAACTTCTCATTCGAGTTGCAACAGTGTAGCCTTCATAACTTCTGCAAGATGCGACCGAGCGTTTTCATGTACGACTTTGCGTCTGTTACTCATTATTGTTAACCTTTTCTTTGTAATAACACGTAACTCAATTGGTTAATTTTACGTCAATGACTATATCTTGCTAATCTCAGCATATGTGCAGCAATGTATTTTCAGTTAATATATGTGATAGCTAATTTCTTTCCTTTTGATCCTTTTCATAGCATATAAGCTTTTAAAAACAGTTTGAGAGTTTGGGGTGGGTGTTCATCCAATAGTTTTCACCCACCGTTCCGTCTTGACATCAAATTTACCACTTTTAAGGTTGAAACCAAAAGTGATCATTGGAATATGACTGAAAAGCAACACTAAGTTTCTAAAAGTATTTGGTCAGTTTCGCCAATAGATTTCTTCCAACAAACAAAGTAATGAAAGTCGAAAATACAATTGTAATGTTTCATGATTAGCATCTACATATACTGAGTAACTGAATAACACTTAATCAAAAACCCCAATTTTATGTAGATAAATATTAAATCCACCAAATTTAACTGTTAGGTTATGTTGCTTAACACTTTAAATTGATACTTTACATTATCACTTATAGATGTCACTGAACAAAGTATAAGCCAGCAATATTGTAACAAAAAAACCTGTATTTTAAAAAATTGTTATTTATATAATTTACTATTTATGTATTACTTTACTATTTATTTAGTAAGTAGAACCGCTTCATAATATAAAATCCATAGACCTCCGATATACCTTATGATACCTAATCGTATTATTTTAATACAATATTATGTTAATGTTGTATCTAGAAAACCAAAATTTATATATTTTTCGGATAGTAAAATCAACTTCATTATAAAACAAGAACTACTACTATTAGAAATGACCTGTTTTTTTGTTTCCGTTTTCTTCAATGTTTAGGAACTATCGTTTTTTACTGTTAATTCCCATGGTAGCTGTTTATTGATAGCTGTTCTATTAAATACGTTTTCGTAAAATAATGACTGTTTATATTTCAGAATAATATTATTGGTTATACTCTCAGTAATCTCTATTAATGCACATAGCCTTACATTTTAAGTATGTGTTTATATATGACTGCTTGGTAAACCCAATGATCTTGGTCAGACCTACCTTGTATCGAGCGGAACTATATGAAATCTTCCATCTCCGCTTGAATATCACCTTTGTTCAAACAAAATTCCACCTTTTGGCTTTTCTACATAATATACAATTTCTACTTATGAGTAATCTCTAGTGGTTTTCAGCTTTAAATTTTCATCGCAATATAAACAACATACTAATTATAAACCAAATTGCTGAGGTGCCAATTATAATATTAAAACATATTTCCAATATTAAAAATCAATTATGAAATGTGTCTGATTATGTATTTCGCTATGCTCTATATTATTTGTCAGTGCAGCTTGTCTTGTTTCATTAATTACTTAATTGTTTAAAATTCAATTGATTAACAATTTCATATATTATCTATAAGAAAAATCTTTGTAAAAATATTGCAAATTGAACATAATTGGTTTGATAATTGTTATAGTTTTGTATCTATTAAAATTAAATTATTATTGTGTTAATTTTATGAAAATTTTGAGCATGTATATAAAAAAATTAAGGAGAATTGGCATTATTTAAATTGATATTAAAGAACAGTGTTTTGGTTAAAAATATGAGTACGATTGTTCAAAGTCTATTTCAAACACAGCAATTAGTAATTCATTATTAACACATTTGATCAAATGGAAAAAGTAATACTAAAACTTTCAAAGACACAACAGCCGGCTTGACAGAGCAGTGATCAAGGAGACGGGACAGACCTCTTACTACACATGGAGGTAAATTCCTACGCCAGGGCATGATTGTAAATGTATGTTTGTGATTGTTTCTAATTGTGTGAATTCATAGACAAGAGTGTAAAAGCGGACAAGATAAATCATAACAGTCATTGTGGTAACCAGGCTCGGTAAAACTGGATGTCTTCTTGGATGGTCTCTAAGTTGGTCGGTAGGCTTAATGCCGATGACCGTGATTCGGAGCCTACGTGAAGCCTTGGGGTTTAGTTACTTAAAACTCCAAGAGGTTGACATGGCTTGAAAGATTATTATCTCCATATTTCGATATATGAAGCAGACCAATCAATAACTAACCTTACTCAGTATTAATTAATCTAATAATTAATAATGCGGGTATTAAAAAACTACATTTTTACATACATATTTTTTACAATTCCCCAGGGTTTTATCCTTTTCAGTCTGTAAATGATGTGTTGGCTATCTAGTGGCTGAAGGGTTTAAGTTTTCAAGGAGGTGTGGCCTGATTTCGGGTTTCACAGCGAATTCTTTTTGACTGTAAGAAATCTAATTGTAAAAAATAGCTTCCAAAATGTTATTATACAAAACGTCAGTATTTTTTTAGATACATTAGCCAGTGATTAATTAGTGTTCACAAAATCGCTTATATATGATCAAGAAATAGATCTAGGGAAGCAGTTGGGGGCGGTTTTAATTACAATTGACCGAAACCACATATTTGTATTTATTATTAATAGGACTGGCTATTTATCATTTGATGTGTTTAATAAATTAACTAGGAATTACCTCTTAATGGTATTAAATAAAACATTTGTTTACATAAACAAAAGACAATGCAACGAAGTGTTGTGTAACTATTACTTTCTTGGTATAATGCAATATTTACTTTATTCATACAGGGAGAAGTGAAGATAATTAAGTTTTGTGATGACAACAGTCAACAAGCATGTGTTATTTATTGCACAATCTTTATGTTAATATGTGTGATAATACATTTTAATAGTACAGTTGGAGAATGTTAACAATGCTAACATTGCTAATTGTTTATTTTTCAGAAGCAATCCTTTTTCGAACTTTGTTTCCGTGTTTTTTATAATGACTATAATTTAATTTAAAGGAATTTTTTATGTAATTTTAATGTAAAAAAAGTATATTTTACTGTAAAATATTATTATCGTTAGTCTAATAAGTGTAATTCGTTTAATAAGTTTTCTTATTCGCTGTAGGTTTTCTGGGATTTATAACATATGATCAGGCATGAAGCAACAGGACAGTTGCATTTCACAGTTATTTTTGTATAACCCATCAATGAGAATCGATAGTGCGCCCCATGATTGTTACGCTTGATTTGATAGTAACAGAACCCATCGTTTTATTAACTAAGTGTCTTTGTCAACTATATCAAAATCGCTAATTCTAAAATTTCGAAAGTACTAGTTATACATCTTACCGATTAAATATATTTTCCGTAAATTTTCTAGAGTATTATTTGAATTGAAAAAGGGAATTAAAATATACCGCAAACGTTGTTTTTCATGTTTCATTGAATAATATGATAAATAAAAAAAAACATAATGACAAAGCTTTAATATTATGGAAGTTACGCTATAGATGGTAAATCTAATAAAATAATTTTATATTTTCTGTAGGGTACAAACTAAAATTTATTCTATTAAAAGATAACGTAATATAATTTAGGCTTTACAAGTTTTGTTATTAGTTTACATGTTGTTATTATTGATTTAACCCATTATTTAAAAAATGTTAAAAAATTAATTTAAACATTTTTTAAATCTGCGCAATTTTTTTTTAACTAGCAATATTCCGGTTTGATCAATTTTTACTGTGTGATCTTAATAACAACTATACTTACGCCTAGGTCTCGAACGTTAGTTCAATTTCTTGCCCGAAAATAATAGTATTACGTTTCTTCATCATTAATTTATGTTATATAATGTTCGGCTTGAAAGTAGAGTAATTATAATTATTTGATATTTATTTAAGATATAATACAGCAAAATAACTTGTTATTTTTATAGTATTGTAATATAGGTCAGTAGATATTAGTTTAAATATTAATACAAAAGTATTCTTAAGAGATCAGAGATCTTAAGGTGCTTAATATATTGATATTATTTGGAAATGGCAAATACATTTTAATATTAATCCCCAATTATGTCAGTAGTTTATATTATTTTGATCATAGATAAAACAAAGGACCAGTTAGATATGCTAGAACGAGCTAAATCTGACTTTGAGCTAGTCAGATATAGTAATAACGGCAGTTGAGGTAGAATATTCTAGTGAAGCGCATCTAATATGAACTAATTCAGTAATATATGACGGGACTTGGTACAATATCTATTAATCAAAATACTTTCCATCATAGCCTCGTTTATTTCCATTTTTCTGGGAACATGACATTATAGTATTGAAAGAAAAATGTTGGTTTGATAGCGATCCACGGTAAGTACCCACCGTTGTCTGAGCGTTGTCATGCAAGAAGTCTCTATTGCTGGTTTTTTCTGCAACGATACAATAATTTATAGCCACGAATGTTCTACTTTGATATGTATGTGTACTTTTCACTGTCAAAATATCAAAGAAATCCAGAGAAATATCGAAACCATAGAGTTCAGCAGTTTGGTTAGGTTGTTAATAATAGTTGTAACATATGGTTAGCAATGGTTGTTTACATTGATACTTTGCATTTTCGCCAATAGACATCGCTAATCAAAAAACACGTAAGCAATAGCTTATAATAAAATATGGCGATGTTAGTGAGGTCTATTACAGTATGCAAATATATATAAATATATATATATATATATATATATATATATATATATATAACAAATATTAATAAAAATAACTTCCTTTGTTGGATGTAAAATTTCAAAGGCTTCTTAAATTTCTTGAAATATTATTTACATCGGATCGTATGGTATAGTTTCTCGTGTTTGAATCATTTTTTTAAAATTTAATTCATTCATTTTTAATTCTGTTGTAACTTTAAAGTGACAAAGTAGCTTTGATGTTTTGGCTAGGTTGCATTTAAAAGAACTACAAGAAATAAATAATATTAGTTGTAATTATTAGAACAACTTTATGCCAATATAAACGGCTTTCTAATATTATAAAAATTAACAATATTTATGGACTCACGCTAATGAATCGAATAAATGCCTTATTGTAATGAAAAGTTAACACAGTTAGAGAAGTAAAAATTCCAAAAAATGTTGCTATCATAAAAAAATCAATTTAGATCGATATGTCGATCCAATTTCCAATTTCAAATCACTTGAAGATTTTACTCAAATGAAATAAAACGTATTTAAGTAATATTCAGCATTCCACAAATGGCTACTTATTCAACACTAAATAATTGAAATTATTAGACCATATATCCCGTCCTGTTTTAGAACAATATGCACTTAACTATCTCCATTTCGTCGTAAAACCGATGAAAACACGACACTTTTCTACTTTCACAAATTTCCAATAATTAAATTTAAATTGAAATGAAATAACAACATAGTGACAATTGTTTTCGCCTTGGGAATATTTTATGAAATATCTAAAAGGGCTTTAACCGTAACACTCTAATAGACATGAAATTATATATGATTACATATACCATGTATTTGTTTATAAATCATAGACATTTATGTAATTTGACCAGTGTTTTGTATTGTTACGTGTTAATTTTAATTAAAAAATATTAGAATTATCAATCAGTTCTTGAACTGCAAAAAAATTTTGATTTATAGATTTTCCCTCAACTTTAATATACTTGCTACAACGATACTCCCATTTATATATCTCAAATATCTCTCGAATCGATTTCAGTCCTCAAGACTGATAAAAGTACTTTTAAATGAAACGGCAAACCTACGAACTATTGTTTTTAAAGATATTCACCTTTCCTCCAAAATAAAAAAATATATTAATTTTAATTGAATGAATTTATATATCAAAAATTTTAACATGTTTATTTGCGTTAATAATCTATACCTTACAAGGTATTTCCGTAACCTTTAAACATTTTAATTAATGAATAACTTCACTGGCGTCACTACCCGAAGTTTATTTTTTTCCGTTATTAAAAATTAACAGCGACATATTAGTTATTTTTGCTATATTCTAAAAGTAATTGACTTGATAGGATAGAATAATACAAATAACAGTTATTGTAGTACGTTGGGCTGCTTTATTGAAACCAAAGTTGCAAGTACAGTAATTAATAGATTATATTTATGAATCATGTAACTGCTTTTCGATATCCAAATATCCAATTGGTCTTTCTTCCTCTTTCAAAATAAATATAGTTTGGCATGTACTTATTGAATCATATACTCACATAACATAATAAAAAATTGTTTTAGTAGTTATAAAAAAAAATAAAATAGTTGTAGTTCTTTTTTAAATTAATAGCTATCAAGTAAATAAAATAATATGGAATAAATATATTTTATTTAATTGAAATTATACGCACAAATTGCTTCCGCATTTTCCTTATTCGCCAGATCCCGCGCCTGCTACTAGCTATTTTCAAAATTAAGAATATGATTATACTGATTAATGTTGGTTCTACCCTTTTAATTGTATTTTGTTAGAGGTAGTACAAAAACTACCACAATATTAGACTAATAAAATATGTTTCAGTGAGTATCCAAAGTAAGGCCGAGTATTTTTTGCAAAACTCTCGTATTCCATAGATATTAATAGGTCAGCTGGGGAACATTTCAACAAATTTATTACTAGATAACTATCTAAAATTAATACTAATTCATATAAACATGATAAACATATGTTTATGGAATAACCCAATGTAATATAATATTTGCGAAAAACTATATTCTATTTTGTTTCAAATGATTATTTATGAAGCCACTGAAGTTCAATGCTATGAAAATTAATGCAAATGAAAACAAATACTTCGTCTAAAAGTATTATATATTTCGAATATCGACTGGTTTAAGATTAATGCAGTAACCTTTAATATTTGGTTGGTATTTGTGAGCTATTATGAGTAATAGCAACAGCTAGTCTGATCCGTGCATCAATCAGCCATTGAATTGGATCATTTTTCGTCGAAAGAAAGAATAGAAAGCTCCATATTACTGCCGCATCGTCGATTTTACCGTTTAAAGCTGAATTTTTCCAACCTTGACCCACTTTCTTCGTCACCCAACATGAACACGTTATAGTGCAGTAGGTCAAATCATTTTGTCACGTATAGCCTCCTCCTCTTCTATGTTTATTCATACTATTGAGTAGTTTTATACCGGAAACAATAAAGGCTATACAACAATGTCAAATCAAAAACGTGGAGAATAAAATATATACATATACGTGAATATTTTCAACTATTTTTAAATTAGTAACATTATTTCATTTTATATTTTTTTTAAACTGGTTATATATGTTATTCAAGAAAGGTGGAATACTTATTGAAAATAATATCAGTTATTGATTTAGAAAAGGCATTTGGCTGAATAAGAAAAGAAACACTATGTACACAACAAAAAACACTAGAATAAAGAGGTGTAATATATACCACTGCCGTTAAATAGACAAAACAGGACTACATATAGGGTACAAAAACATGGAAAAAAATAAAATTGTCAGAAGAAGTTTTTCCAAATGACGTAATGACTGATGAATGAATGAATGAATAAAAGTAAAACGAAAGTAATTGTGATGGGAGAGCCAGAATTAGCCAAATTGGTGATGTAAACAGAGAGCAAATAAATATATTTAAATATCTGTATATAGAAATCAAAAATAGTGCCAGAGGCCTGACGATGAAAATAAATGCAAAATGGAAAAAGCATGGATTTGTACATCGTTATAAATAGCAAATTCATTAACAAAAAGAAAATATCGATGTACTCTACCGTACCACTATCTAGACTATCTATCAAGGATCTAAAACATATCGATAAAATGAGAAATAAAGAAATAAAAAACCTCATTATTGAATTAGTGGAAGAATACATAGAAAGGAAATAACTTACTTGGGAACATGAAGGACTTACAGCGCATGGAGGCCGCAAGACAGATAAGGATAATGTGGGAAGAAAGAACGAAGAGGAGCAAACATTAGTGGGAAATCTATGCGAATTCGAGATGAATGTATCAGAGAAATATTTCAAAAGAGTGCAAAAGGCCCGGTCGAAGCAAGAAAAGTATCTTCAGCAGGGAAAGAAAAAATAGAAGGAAGTTATACATGGAGCAAGAGAACATAAACACTAAACATAACATCTACATCACTATTTCGTACAGAAGGTGTTACATAGAGACAGAGATTATAGACACAGAGTAATAGAGATGCAACTCAATAGGGGACTCTGGCGCAAAGTTTTGTTTTGCCCAACATCCAGAGGACGCCACCATGGGCCATTCAAGTAATTTGATTGGTCAATTTAAATTTCCATTATAGGCACCTGTAAGAAAAATATTTTACTGTAAAGATATTTGACTGGCTCATTAGTAATGTTTGGCACGTGACAGCTTTGACGACATGTTTAAGTGAATGAAATTTTAATAAAAAACAATTTTTTTCTGAAATAAATTTATGAAATAAAATTCAATAAAAATATAAATATAATATTTAGAAATAAATATAAATATATAATGTAAATTTATCTACAAAATATTAATACAATATAAAAATAAATATATCTATAAAATCTCTTTTTCATTTTTCATATTTGTTTAATGTCATCAATTTAATAGGATCTATCAGAGTTTTGTGTTTTTGTTTTCTTATACTGAAAGCAAACTTTGAATCTTTCCCTCTTAATATTGTTCACATGTTTTATTCAAAAGTATATCGCACACCTTGTTAGTGCTTTTAATATTTTATCGGAAAGATGGAATGTACAATTGAAGGGTTTTAAATTTACTTTTTTTTTTAAACATTTGACAAAAATTTCGTTATATTATCGACATGTCAAAATCGCTGAATAAAATAAAACATAGCTCAAAGACCTACTGACAGTAAAATAAAACAATTTTGTTGGAGTCTGAGGCACGAGCTATTGTCTTGCCTCTATAGAATCAGTCTCAATTTGTGGGTCTACTGATTTATTCATAATTGTATATAAACAAAAATCACACTTCATTTCTTTTTCAAAAGTTCTACTAAATAACCTGAGATGTACACTACGGTACAACGTAAAACTTTGTATTTTCTTATAGGAACATCTGGATTGAAGTTATAGAGTCAAGTAATTAACAGTAAGAATGAGCGGAAAGGGGGATACTGGCTGAATACTTCCTTTTATAAATTATTTTCTTTTTTGCCTGCTATTTATTATATAAAATAATATCATAACCATTAGTATTGCTATTATTTGCTATACAATAGATCAATTTGAATTCTAAGAACTTTTTATTAAAAATATCCCTATTAAATCAAATAACTTGTAATTTTTGATAAAAATCTGTTAGTTTTAATAGAATGTAGTGCCGTTTTGTAAGGCTATTATCTTTAATGAGATATAAATCACCTTGAATAGAGTAAGTCACATTTTTTTTATTTTCGATCATCTTCCACAGGATTATAGAAATATGTTTTTACATATAAATAATATTGTTTTATTCTTTGTTTCAGTTTCTACCACAAAATATACTATGACATATGCAACAAAATGTATGGCGATACTGATTTGTGCAGTATTTGTATCCGGACAAAACATTCAGGGCACAAGAGGTTACAATGAAGCTAGACTCTCGTCTAAAATAAGCGTAGGGGAAGATGCCATAGTTTTTCCCAGTGAGTCTTCAAATGTTTTGAATGAAGACCAGAATAATCTTCGAAGAATATCGGTAAGTTTTTTACAGATATACTTAACTATCAAAAATATTATTATTAAAATGATTTTTATATTTATGTATTGATATGAAAAAAATTTTTTGTTTGATTCTTGAAAATACTACTAATATATAAAATATATGAGTTGTATAAATGCAAAATAATCCGGATATTAAATAGCTCATTATGTTTGAGTATAGTATTTGAAAAGATCTCCTTATTAATTAATAACCAAATATGATTAAAACTGATGCAATTAATAGTTTCATAGACTCAACAAAAATAGGAGTATTTCATACGCGTTTTAATACTTGTGACATTTATCCCTTCTAAACGATTAAAAACCAAAAATCCAAAAGGTTAAAATATCTGTGTACAAATCTGAATAAGTTTTTCCATTTTGTCCCAAAGATTCATTTTGCTCTAAAAAATTAATAGTCTAATCAAATTATATTCCTTCAAATTATATTTAATTTTTACAGTCAATACATTTTTCTATATAATATATATGTAACAAATTGAAATTAAATAGATGACACATCCTCTTACTATTTTGTGGCTAAGCTGAATGTTCATTATGTCAAAATATCTAAAGTTCATTTCTTACGTTAAAATTATTATCTTTGTAGAGCTGAAATGTACAAGCCTTTAGATACAGCACATTTCTCCTAAATTTTCACGAGGATGTGATGATTTTTTATACCTTCTGTGTTATCTTATATTATTATCATTATTCGTGTATGCTGCGTTATTCTTCCATATGATTTATAATTTTTTAGTTATTGTTAATACGATGTTATATGCTTCGTATATATCTTTATATTCCTAACATGGGTTGGTAAGATTGTTGTTTGTCAATACATGAATCTAAAATATCTGTAATTTTATTATAAATTCTATTATATATACAACGCATACAATTATATCCATAAAGTAAAACATTTTTGCATCTTCTTGAAACTAATTTTTAGTAAAAATTAGAAAAAATTGTGCGCAATATGTATTGGTCATTGCCCAGGTTATTATCTTACATGCCACAGAAAGGGTGAAAGTAATCTAACAAGTACATATTTTCAGAGAAAGCAAAATAACTGTTTTCTAACATCCTGCCGATATTAATTATTGATCAATTAATTTCCAAACTATAACGTATTTGATAGCATATCTACAAATTAATGTAAATGTACATCATTTGGAAAGACCAATAGATAAAAAAATATAAAACAAATTGAACGGGAAGTACAAAAAAAGGAGAAAATGTATATAAAACGAAGCGTTGGTAACCAAACAACAATGAAATAAGCTACGTCAACCTAAATAATGATCCCGTGGGGAAATCCGAACGACGAGATCGAAAACAAAATTGAACTTATTTGTATAATCTTTCCTGACGTTGTTCTTTGATCCCATTTAAACCATTGGTCGCTAAAACTGGTTAGATGGCATCGCCGAGTGAAGTGTTTATGCTACACTTTTATTTGTTGTTTATGTAAATCAACAAAGTTGCAGTTAATGATAATACTAATCAGTAAATATACCGAAAAAAAAAATTAATGACAACAAAGCAATAATAACAGTTCCTTATAAAATAGAAATAAAAAATAACCTTTCTTAGAGTTCACATAGGGTAGGTTTTCGTCGAATATCTTTCCAGCACGAATAGGCTCAATGTCGAGTACTCAACATAACTTTGAGAATGCTCAATGTTCAATCTAGTAATTCATTCAAAGTTAATAATACCTCTACTTAAAATTAATCAAAGTCACCGTCTTTCAACTTATCCAGCTTTATATACATTGTTTAATGAGTTTTACCATTCTATCAAAAAAACTCAATTTTGAAATATATATATTTTTTATTACTCTTCGTTATTCCACAATCTGCCCTATTGGCAACAGGTATTTCTTGGCATGTAGAAAATCACTTCATTAAGCCATTTTCTGTATAAAATATTATTTTAATTAATTAGTCTTATTCTAAAGCTTATTCTAAAGTCTACATATGTCCAGCAATCAGATCAGATGGTGATAAACGTTTTAGTCTACGCACTTCACTATCACGTCGCATATTTAGCTGATTAGCGAGTACATTGGGATGCACTGACACTCTTTCGAAATACTTTACACAAACACGTTGAATTACACTCGTTATAGGTTCTAGAGAAATATCGCGTTGTATCACTTTATTTGAAATATAGTACGGAGTATCAACAATGGCACGCAACACCTTATTTTGGAACCGTTGAATAATGGATATATTAGATTTGCTAGCGGTACCCCATAGTTGGATTCCATATAACCAAATGGGCTTGAGTATAGACTCATACAGCAATACCTTGTTATCTAATGATAACTTGGATTTGCGCCCGATGAGTCAATACATTTGATATAATTTCAGTCGAAGTTGTTTTCGTTTAGAGAGTATGTGCTTCTTCCAGGTTAGGCGTCGATCTAAGTGCATACCCAGATATTTAACATGCTCTGCTTGGGGGAGTTGACGATGATTGATATTCACTGGATGTTCTTCTACGCAGGGTAAACGTTATATGCGTGGATTTTGATTCATTGGCTTTAATGCGCCATGTCTTCAACCATAATTGTATTTGCTCCAGGTGGGTTTGTAAGTTTATTGATGCTGTGACGGGATCTTCATGGGATGCTAAAATTGCTGTGTCGTCTGCATATGTTGTCACAGTAGTTATTTTTGTGGTGGGCAGATCGGCCGTATACAGAAGACCCAGTACACTACCTTGCGGAACTCCTGAATATATGGGATTTAATTCGCTAAATTGAAATTGAATGAAATAGCAGACACTATATGAAACATTGCTCCATCATTTCACTCCGAAATCCAATCGACAGTCATCCGAGTGGACTGCACACGATGAACCCGCTTCAACGCGTGGGAAAACGCAACAGTCGCCTGGCAAGTTTATGGTGTCTGTATTTTGGGATGCGCGTAGAATAATTTTCATTGACTACCTTGAAAAGGAAGGACCATCAACAACGACTATCACATAGCGTTATTGGATCGTTTGAACGACCAAATCGCCGAAAAACGGCCGCATTTGAAGAAAAAGTAAGTGCTGCGTCACCAAGACAATGCACCGTATCACAAGCCAGTGAAAACGATGACAAATATCCATTAATTTGGTTTCAAATTGCTTCCTCGTCCACCGTATTCTCCAGATCTGGCTCCCAGCGACTATTTTCTGTTCTCAGATCTCAAAATCATACTCGTTGGGAAGAAATTTTCGCCGAATGAAGAGTTGATCGCCGAAACTGAGGCCTATTTTGATGCAAAGGACAAATCGTACTACAAAAATAGTATCGAAAAGTTGGAGGGTAGCTATAATCAGTGTATCTCCCTTGGAGGGAATTATGTTGAATAAAAAAAAATTATTTTACTATGATAGGCCGGAGACTTTTCAATTGACCTGTTAGAATCTCATAGGGCATTGAAAAATCCTGCCAAAACAAAAATAAGTCTGCTCAATTGCTCCTTAAGCCTAGCCCAAGACTTCGACAAGGTTTGGTACGCGTCCACAAACTTGGGTTAGAAAAAATTGTTACCGAAGCCATTTTCTCAATTTTCAATCTCTCTTTTTTCCATATAAAAAATGTTGCTGCTAGACAAGTCCTTAAGATTATTGTAGAGGATTCTATAAAAATTACTTGCACCTTGGGTTGTCCAACGTTAATCATGAAATCAAAAGAACAACAAAGAGGCCCAATGACAGCCTCTACTCATATACACAAAAGAATAACACCAAAAAAAACAGCAGTGTTATTTAATACATGAACATTACCCCTATCGGGACTAAGTAAGGATCGATCGGTTCTCTTCGCTATAAACCATACAATGTTATGTTGTTGTAAAACATATTATAGTTTAATCGGGACTGACAAGTAACAATAGCTTCTTTAAAAAAAATCTAATTTTATTTGTGCAGCATATATCTTTGTCTTGACTTTGTCTCACTAATATGAAACTTTTGTTTTGTTGATTAAAATTGGTATCGTTGGCTTAAATAATAGACTTCATTGAAACTGATTTCGAATTTGTCTTCTACTATTACAATCCTATTATCTTTATTAAGTCACTATCTTTATTCCAGACAGATGTTAATTTGGACTCCCTACCTTTGGGAAATACGGACTACAGAAATTATGGATCTAGAGACTTCCAAATCGATCCAACTTTGAGCTCGGATCAGAAATATGGCGAACCGTACACCATCGACTACCAGTACCATAATTATGAGAGAATGACCAAATTTTTGCGCCAAACAACTGCAAAATTTCCGTCCTTGACAGCTTTATATTCAATTGGTAAATCAGTTCGGGGTAAGTCATGTGACAGTTTACATTTTAAAATACATTTTTGTCCAGTAAACATTATTTGTTTGATGACCATTCTGATTCAGTAATTTTTTTTTTAATATAAATCCAGTTTTTGATATCGGATAATTCTCCATTTAATTTGTCTTCTTCACTTAGCATTATTTATTTTTAAAATATTATGTTAAAAATACTAAAAAGCCTTGAAAACTGCAAACAAAAAATGTCCTTTTCATTGAATATTTAATATTTAATACCAGCTTGTAGTTTTTTTTTATTTTCAATGTTATTCTTTTATGTTTTTATACATTTTTCGGTAATTAGCCTCTAAATATGTTTATCGGCCATCCGCGTAGTTTCTGAAACAAGTCATATAAAAAATGTAAAAAAAAATAATTTTGTTTTTTACTAATAATTAATTAAATCAGTGAAATTCTCTAAAACACGTCTTCTAAAAGTTCACTTCTAATTTTGATTAAATATATTTAACTAAATCCAATAATAATAATAAATAATTATCAAATATTAACAAATAACATTAATAAATGTACTCAGAGTCAGATTTAAATGAGTATTAAATGCATTAGCCTTCACGTCTCTCTAAAGCTATTGACTATTGTTTATCGTTAAATATGCAAATATAGAAACCATAGTCCATGTTCAAAATAATTTTATTATTTTTATAAAAAATGAATGCAATTAATTCTTGGAATAGTTGTGTTTAAATTTAGATATTTGTTATATTACTATTTTGAATAATTCACAGAAACACTGACTTTAATGAAATATAGGAAAATTTATATTACATTATACCCATAAATTATCTTAAACATTGTTAAGCTCTTATTTTGAGAATAAAGTTTTAAATGAAATGGAAAAAAATCCTTATTACCTTATTAAAAATTACAATTACCCTTCGACAAAGCAATGAACTGAAAACAATGATCTACTTACTTTTTGATTTTAACATATTGGTGTAAGATATTCATACATTGTAATTTCAATATGACACATATTAGGTGCTTGCATCTATTCTAAGCGATATCTGGTAGTGAAATTGCGGAGTCCTAATGCAAACAAGTATTAAATTTAATGATTTTGATGACATTTATAAAATAATCGTGGAGGTCGTGAAATTTTATTTCCAACGTTCATTACCTCTGCTGTTTAATTCGAATAAATGTGCTCTCGAAGTCCAACACTTTTATATACTTATTGTGATATGGCTTCGCCATATCTCAATTGTCGTTTTTGGTTTTAACCATTTAAAATTGGTGATTGAGGACCAAAATAGTTCGAAAGCAATTGCCAGACTTAGATGAAAACCCAGCAATAACTCTGAAAAAACATTCAGGCGCTTTAGCAGTTGGTAAATGAACTGTTCCAGACGTTTACATCCTACGGAATAGATCAAAATGGAGAGAAAATGGCTGCCAAACTAATTGACTGATTGATTTCAAAGCAATATAATTTTTACGCGGTATCGCTATATGCAAGGTTCTAATAAATGGTTTCTATGGGTAAATTATTCAAATTAAGTACAAGGATATCTGCGATTATGGTTGTAGATAAGTCCGAGCCTAATTCATAAAACAATAATTTTTAGTCAAAATATAACTATATTTGTCGAAATACTTTCCTCTATAGTTATTTTCGCCCATTGGATATCATATTTCTTTAAAAATTGTTTATATATAAACAATTTTATTTATACAGCCAATACATTTTTATTTTATCTTCCTTTTATGTATTTAATATGATATATTTGTTTCAAATTAAAATACATGACACACCATAATGCTTTACTATTTTGTGGCTTTGTTTACGTCAAAACATCTAAATTTTTTTATTACCTCATCTCAAAATTAATATAGAATATCTGCAACTGTAGTACTATATTCATCAAAATACTTTCCTGAATAATGATACAATCATTCGTAATCTTTTGGGAGAATGATGTGTCTATGCTATTAAAATAGACTTCGACAGCCACTTCTACATTTTAGCAAAAACCTTTTTCCGTAGAATGTTCTTTAAAGTTCTTCAATCAGTAGTCACAAGGGGGTAGTGGGCATTGTTAATATTCCAACAAATATTGATACACTTCAACTATTTTAACTTTTAAAGCAAACGCTCGATTGATAAAAATAATTGAAACGTGTTTAATTTTGCCAGTATTCATTGAGTGATATGTTAAGCATACATTTCACTATATGTCAATCAATTACTATATTTCAAAAATTCACTCAATTCAACTACATACTCGTAGAATATTTACAGTTTTCAAAAAACATCTTTCTGATAATACTTGTATCGTGTAATACCTTGTCTAGGATAATAGGTACAAGGTTGTAAAACTAATCAAGGTAATGATATTTCTAAAATACGATCTTTAAATTCTATCAGAATTTAAATGAGTTCAAAAATTTAATTTCAAGTAAATTTATTTCAAGTTAATGAAGTTCAAATATTGTACCCTGTAGGAAAGAAGGATTTGTTTACTTCAAAACCGTTTCATTAGAGATATAACGAAAACAATCTATAACAATGTATTTAGTTCTATCAAAGGAATATATTGGAAAGAAAACTGTGACTCTGGAAAGAAACCAGACAATCAGAAATCAACGCAAATAGGTGTAATTCAGCACATAAACCATTATTTACAAGAGTTTGCTCCAAATGAGAATAATTCACAAAATTAACATATACGTCCTACCGAACACTTGGCCTTACTTGGCCGAACACAATTTAGTTCAACGTTGAAAAAAAATAATAAAGAAAATTGTAAAAAAAACGTTTTTACGAGTATCCTAAACGTAAAAAGTTATTGGTCCATCCCAATAAACTCAGTACAATAGGAGCTGGAGCAGAACAGTCACTTAAAAAAAAAGTATAGAGAATGCACACCCCAAATTTAAAGCAATTTGGTTCAATAAAACTTGAGATACAATGTCTTCCAAGAGGGGTCACTAAGAAAATAATTTCGAGAAAAACGCGTTCAAAGTTGGGTTTTTAGATGCCACGAAAATAATGTAAATTTTTGGAAAACAACCTTAAGGACTATTCTTGAAGGGTTGAGATACTAACAACAACCGATAAGTTTACTGAATTCCATCTTAGAGGGAGGAATCTAGCAAAGCATGTCAATGAATTTAAAGTGAAATCGCGAGATGCAATTTATTAAAGCCATCTATTAGAAAAAGTATGGATTTCTTTTTAATAAATCTAATATATAATATTTACAAAAACCTAAATACTTATTTATAATTACATTGTATTATTAGTATTTATAATTACAAATGTCGTCTCTTTAGTTTTAAATATCATCGCTTGCGGTATTGGAATTTTTAAAGTAATAGGAATTCACGATGACTATTTGTAAAGACTTATGATAATTTATTAAAGTGTAGATCTTTGTTTTCAATCATCTTTAATTTATATCGGTAAATCTAACCCCTTCTGGTATTTACTCATAACTATCATAACCTCATTCCTATAGTCTAATTTTTCTGAAATGTTAAATAAATTCGAAATTGGAGTCAAAGCTGTCAGATTAGTGAAAGCCGATATTCGATTTCCTAGTACTAACTCTATATATAAGTAATGTTCTTTTTAGAACATTTTCTAAAATAACTTCTAAACTAACTAAAATAACATACTGTATTTAAATGTATGCACTTACTGTAGTAAATAAGTTAAAAATTAAGCCATTTACAGGTATTACTTGAACTTATATCTATCTGATTATAAATCGAGTCCGATACATTAAAATTAGTGTTAACGAGTCATATCAATATGCTAAGTTGTTCAATAAAATTTGTCGTTCTATAAGAAAAACAAAATTAACGTATTCTTATCATCTTCTTGTAGCATCGCATGACACATTGTTTCTTAAGCAAAACGGCTTTCCCACCAGATGATCAACTTTATTACTTTTATTAGAATACCTCATTAATTATTAATATTATTATACTCACAAATTTAAACACGCACCTGGTTTGATGCAGGAATGGTGGATGTAGAATCGATTGCACAAACAGTTTTCTACAACTCCAAAATTCACCAGAAATGTTTTGTCCACACTATCTAACCAGATACTTCTTTTATTAAATATCTCTTGATAATTGATTATAATCGTCAAGACTATTTTAACACAAACATAAAATATGCTGAATGATCTATTGAAAAATTATATGGAAATAATAATCACTATTGTTATAATATTCGGCAACCTATCTGGCAATAGTGGCTTCTTTATTTCAAGTGATTGAATAAATAACTTGTATACTACAAATATTTTTTTTTATTTAAAATTTTTGATAACAACATATAGGGGATAGACAAAATAATATGAACATTATGCATTTTGGTACATCTTACTGACATGGTAAGTCTTGTAGGTTATATTTCAGTGTATTATACGCTTTATTCTACGACGGTTAAAATAAGTCTGTGACTGTAACATGTCTCAGGTTTAATAAAAATGTAAAATCAGTGGTGCTGGGTTAGCTTTGACGAAAACAGCTAAATTGTTCAACGTTTCACGAGCTACAGTACCCAGGGTTATGATAGCATATCCAGAACATGGTAAAACATCATCGACGAAGAGTAACAGCATTAAAAAGGATTACATTTTGAAATTCTTTATAACGGAAGTCAATGCTAGTTTGATGCACCATTGTTTGCGTTATAAACGGGCATGTTTATGTATGGAGAACCCCAAAAGAACTCAGAACTACTTTTCCTTTATGATTTATTCCTTAAGGAGTTCCCTTATAATTTTGGTAATATGGGGTATTCAGCAGGTCCTCTCGTGCACGTATTTCTATTTTTCGCCATATAGCATATTGCTGTCAAACATTACCATATTCCAAGATGATAATGCACCCATATATACAGCTAAAAAGGATTCATTTGAAAAGCTTCAGAATATCGTCAAACATCTTCTTTGGCTAGTAGTTACAATCTCCAGACTTTAACATAATTGAACCGTTTTAGAGCAGAAAATGAGTGGATATTTCTTAGTCGAAGAACTGAGCGGATATTGTGTACATGTTGGGTATTCATATTATTTTGTCCAACCCCTGAACAATGATTAATTTCGAGTATGCTCTATTCAACAAAAGGAAAATAAATAAATTTAACCATATTTTTAAATAGGTCGAGATTTATGGGTTTTGGTAGTATCCGCATCACCTTATGAGCACATGGTTGGCAAACCTGATGTTAAGTACATCGGTAACATCCACGGAAATGAAGCGGTGAGCCGAGAGCTTTTGTTGCAGTTGATTCACGTGAGTCACATTATCAGTGCTTATAAAACGGCTGTTTTTATAATATTGTTTCAGTATCTAGTGACTAATTACACTACAGACTCATATATAAAGTGGCTTCTGGACAATACCAGAATTCATATCATGCCGTCGATGAATCCAGATGGTTTTGAAGTTTCGAAGGAAGGAGTCTGCGATGGAGCACAAGGAAGGTAATTAGTATACACAAAATTATTTTATATTTATTTATCTTATGTACTTGTTACTTATCTTTACTGAAGAACGAGGTTTGATTTTTTCGGGATTTAGTATTGGTGGTTTTCAAAAAACTTTCAATACGTTTTTGGTAGAACATACTCTTCGAAGACTGTTTTCCCTCAGGTTGTCATCACACTGAATACCTTAATTCAACAATGAGGCTGTATCTCGAATTATCCATTAAATTTTTTAATGTTAAAATATTTATATGAGACGATTTGTGAAAGCTCACATTATTGTAATGGAGTAATAACCAAGTGAAGCAATGTTAAACTAGTGTTGAATACTAGCGCTCGGCCTGTCTTTTGATCAGCAAAATTTATTATTGAAAATGCAAGATATCATAAGAAACGTATGGTTACGCTACTCTATTATAACCCAATTGTCGGTTTTGGTATCAATTATTTAAAAAAGGTGGTTTTGATGTCAATGGACGTCAACAAGGACTTGAAAGACTTAAAAATTTCGAAGACAATGAATTACAAGAATTATTGGACGAGAACTCATCTCAAACTTTCAAATAACTTTCAGACAATTTAGCAGGAAAGGGGAAAGTAGCTACTGCACGAATTATCTGAAAATTCCATTTCAAACCATTCAAAATCGTGGTTTTATTACTTGCCTGCCATAAGAGAAGATTTATCTGTAACGTTAATGCGCCAGTCATAATTGACTACTGATGAAAAGTCGACATACTGCAATTATCCCAAGCGCAAAAAGTCATGGGTTAATCTTGAAGAGCCATCCACATGCACATCAAGGAATATTCATCGTCATAACTGTTGCTGTTCCTATTGTGAGATCAGAAAACCGTATTGTATTACGAGCTTCTAAAACCCAATAAAGTCGTTACTATAAATGTCTACCGACGTCTGCCGACATATTGAACGACGTATTGCTAATTGTAAAAAAACAATAGCAAGTAAAATACGTTTTTTTCCTCCATAACAACGCTCAGCCTCACTTTGCAAGAATAGTGAAGGATGTTACAACTGTTACAACTACATATACATGTACACTGTGATAACTCAAATAGAAAATTTCGACGCATCCAGATTACTCATCAGATAAAGCTTCTTCTAATTACCATCTATTTAGATTGATGCAACATCCCTTGGCTGGCACACGATTCCGAAATACTGAAAAAGTGCGAAAATGAATCTATGATTGGATCGCTGACAAACTAACATTGTCCTTTCGACACAGTATGATCATATTGTCTAAGAGTTGGGAGGAAGTCGTAGAATATGATGGAAAATATATTGATTGTACCAATGTTCTGAATAAAGGCCTTTTTAAAGCGAAAAATTACCAGAATACATGCACCTAATATTTTCAGTTGTATTTTGCATAACATTTTACTGGACGTAAGATCATAATGGCTAAGAGTCAAATATCTATGTTCTTATAGTCGATATTCGCTATAGGTTGCCACGATCGATACATATCGATTATATTTGTTATTTCATAATCGAACAACATTATTAGATTTCGCTTTTAACTATTATTGATTTTTTCAAGGGTATATAAACAACACAAATAGCGTTTTGGTTTAACATACCAGAACATTTAAATTATTTTTGATAATATCGACAGATTTTTTATTACATTTAACCATTATAAATATTTTATTGAAGAAAACTGTGTTGAATGGATTGATTATGAATTAAAGAATTGATCTATATATCTATTTACCACTAATATAATATATATATATATATATATATATATATATATATATATATATATATATATATATATATATATATATATATATATATATATATATATATATATATATATATATATATATATATTTTAACAAGTAGCGATATATATAAATGAACTAAATATTTAAAATTAAGTACCAGTTTTAAAGTTTTATTAAAAATAATTACAAAGTTTGTAAAATTAAATATAATAGAAATATTTTGTCTCAAAAAATATCGATATATCGATATATCGATCAAAAGATATCGGCCAAAAATGTCGATATCTTCTTCAAAAAATCTATCCCTAGCTCGTAATTCAAGAAGTTCTCAAATTTTTATTATATTAAATAATAAAAATAGTGACACAATTATCCTATATGGCTCAGTTATTTATTTCTCAGTTACTGATCTAGTTTACATTTTTCAAACTTAATATTTTAATTTTAGATATAATTCGCAGGGATACGATCTGAACAGAAATTTCCCTGACTATTTCAAGCAAAACAATCGCAGGACTCAACCAGAAACCGAAGCTGTAAAGGAATGGATCAAGAAGATTCAGTTTGTTCTATCGGGCAGTTTGCACGGCGGCGCTTTGGTTGCCAGTTATCCGTTTGACAATACTCCAAACTCACGTAAGTTAACTATTAATGTTTGTATTTCTATGGTGATTGATGAAACATACGATTTTCCTTGCGTGTACTTTATGTATCCTATTTAAGTATTATTCTTAAGCATATCTTGTAATATTGAATATTGGAAAGATTTTAATGCTGCAAAAAGGAGTTTGTGCATCTTCGGCTTTGTGTGCTAGTAAGTAATAATACTATACAGCATGTAGTAGTAATAGTATAGGGCAATAAGTTTCAAAACTCATTATTTGTTTGCAGATATTTCTTATATATTTTAACATAGTTTTATTTCTACTGGGTAAAAAAATTCAGATAAAAAATAGTAAAATAAAAGACAAGCATGGGTAATTAATCAAATAACCTTGTTTTAGCAGTGTTAAATTACTAGTTAGTTTGATGACCTAGTACAACATCATATCGCACTCCATAAGTTCAAATAGACTTTATTATTTGAGGATAAATTAATCTCCTTCAAAATCACAGGTTACATTTCCTAATTCTATCTAAATAATTTCACTAACTACTTGATAAATTAGGCATCCTTCAAGTGATATAATTAGGATTTCCTAGTCTTTTTGTTGACTAATACTTGGAGTTTTTACATAGTTCTAAGCACAGATATATTTTGCCACAATGACTGTGTCGTCGCCAACTCTTCCAAGTACTGTTTCTTTTATTGTTCTGCTATAGGTAATGTAGAGTAAATGTTGCAGTGGGCAAGACATCATCCTGCGGAACGCAAACCAAGATTACCGTATGTGAAAGTTAAATTTAAACCTCAATCAAGTTAAAAAAACTAAAGTTACACATTTCCATGTTTCATCAATATGGATGAGATGTGATCTACCACCATGACTCTGAATAAAAAGAGGTTGAATTAAAGTGATGGCGAATTACACTACGGATGTTGTAATATAGCCCCCATATTTACTGTGATCTAAAAATAGCATGTATAGTAAATTATTTTTGTTGAAATATCTGTTTGCCACAGAAGTGGATTTCGGTTTTCTTCTTGGTTTAACTTGCTTCTGGGACAGAACAGGTCTATTCAAGTTTCAGGAGAAAAAACTTATTGGCCAGACTTTGTGCTTAAAAAAATCTAATATATATTTTAAACTTGAAAACTAAATAAAACATTTGTGCGGCATCGAATCAGTTTTGAAACTAATCAACAATATATTATGTATACTATTAGTTGATATTATATGTTATATTAAAGTATTTGTGATATTATAATGATATATATGATAATTCATAAAAAAATTTATTTAAGAAATATATTACGTACGTACGCATGCGTATTAGTAGTACGTTCTAATTTACGAGGTATGAAAAATTCCTCTTCTAGATTGTACATATGATTGTAAGGTGAAAAGTTCTCGATCTGACAATCAAAATATGCTTTAACTTCAATACACTTGGTTCACACAAGGGGTTTCCCACAAAACAAAACACATCTATCCGAGGGTGCCAATTCAGTGATGTTCGACAAATCATATTCTTAATTCCACAATTCTCAACGCCAACGCAACCTTTTGATATCCAGCTAAATAAGAGGGTTGAGATAATATTCCTCTGGCATTCCAAAATCCGGCTTCAATCCACTACTTCTACTGATATTTGATTGTCTCATCCGTGGACACCAATCGCCGAACAAAATTGATCGAAGTATTGCTCAGAAAATCGTTAAAGCATTTGCTTTCGTTTGGCACTTAACAGTACAGCACCCATTTGGCGATGATCTTTCGATATAACAGTTTCAACTAACTATCTAACTCATCTTCGTCTCATTACGACATCATACGCTTTCTTAACGGTTCTGGTCCTCATTCACGCGGATAATCTCTAAAGGACGTACGACCTTGTTTAAGATTCACTTGCATACTTCTTTGTTATATTTTAATCTCCTTTTTACCATCGAGGGTTTATCTGGACTGGACCTACTGTTTAACGTGGACTTCGAAGCACGGCCCTCGACATTTACCAGCTTAGAGACCATCCCAAAAGACATCCGGTCTTACCTAGCCTGGTTACCGGCGTGAATCCCAGTCCAGGTTATTCCCTGTCGAATTGTGCAGAAAGTTCATTCAGTAACCATACTATTTCATAGAACAAGTTAAAACTTGCAATACAAATGGCATGAGTCTGCAGTTAGGAAGTAAAGTTTTGCTGATTGAACCGCCATCTCTGGGTCAGGCCGAGAAGTTCCACCTTACACTCGTAGCTCTGTTTTATTTAAAACATCTAATCAAAATACTTGCAATATCCTATATATAACTAAATCAGAAATAATTAACATGATCCAATTAGTTTCTATAGCGTTGAAAGAAATACTTTTTCTGAATATAACAGTCAAGTTAACTATTACATTATTTTTTATAATGTTTTAGTGTTTACATCATATACACACACAGCGTCGCTTACACCTGATGACGATGTCTTCAAACACTTATCGCTGACATACTCAACCAATCATGCTAAAATGAGTAAAGGAGTTTCTTGTAAAACATCACAAACGTCGTTCAAGCGGGTAAGAAAAATTTTATAATTAAATATCCCTCTTTTAATAGAAGCTTCCATATTCTATATTGAAATTTAACAGTCAATAAAGTTACATAACAATAATTCCATATTGGGTTTCATCAATGTTTATGCCGCTACTATGTCATAAGTATTTTTGAATATTTTATATATTTGGTTTACCATAATGATATCCCTATGGAATATAAATTATGTTTGAGGTATTAATTTTAATACAATTTTGTATACAATCCACTTCTACGAATATATATTGTCTATGTGTTTAGTTAGCTAGTTTTACAGTTTTTTGCTAATGTAATCACAAGGTAATGCATCTTCATCCTCGTGTGGAAATCATATAGGGAGCTCCGTTTACTTTAGGTTAGAGTATCATAAGTTAGATTTAATTTATATTTATATTATATTTTTAAATTAATTGTATAATTCAATTATTTTTAAGGGTATAACAAATGGGGCTGAATGGTACCCTTTGACAGGAGGTATGCAAGATTACAACTACGTTTGGTATGGGTGTATGGAAGTTACTTTGGAGATATCCTGTTGTAAATATCCGCCTGCATATGAGCTACCGAAATATTGGGAAGACAATAAAGTGGTAAGTACATTTTTAGTATTTATTTTCCTACTTTAAGTGTCATCTATTTTATATATGGAATTATTTTTTTACATTTTTTTGTTGAATAAGCATCCACAACTGTAATTCTCTAAAAAAATGAAAAAGAAGTACCATGAGCTGGTACGATCATAACATTTCCCGTCATCTCCTACGGCTATGTTCCGGCAAGTTAGTGTAGATAAAACGATGCCAATTTAAAGGCCATTTTCACACTTTTATGTCACTTCAAGAGAGTTTATCAACCACTTTTATTGATTGGACCAAGGCGAGATTTAAAAGGTGCTAAATTTAATAAGGATTCTGTGTGAACAAGATCTTCCCTTTCGAATCGCAACAGTTTTTACTACTTTTATAATATGTAGCCGAGCGTTATAATGACAGATGATTGTCTTTATTACTTACAATTACTAACAGTTTCTGTATCAATTATTGATTTGGATTATTCAGTTGACTTTGATAGATCTCATCAATAATAGTTTCATCCAATCAATTGTAATGGCATTTTCAGATAATTCTTGGTATTTCAGAGTTTTCATGTATGCCATGTTTTTGTTTTCAAATTATTGTTGTCCATCTTCCACCATTTTCAGTGTCGATTGAATAATTAATAAAATCAAAAGGATGGTTTTAGTTTTAACAGGCCTTGTTTTGTTTATTAGCTTTATATAGATTTAAATAATAATATTTAATTCAAATAAAACCAAAAAGTAAATAAAGCTCAGTCAAAATAAATTGGAGGATTTAGTCAGCCTACAAGGATATTTCGAAAGAAAACATCGCACGAGTTTTATAAACATCAAAATAACCTTTATAAAGCTAATAAACAAAACAAGGCCTGTTAAAACTAAAACCATCCTTTTGATTTTTTTAATTATTCAATCAATCGCCATAAGGCCAGAGCTTATTGGACAGTGTGTCCATAGCTTACATATCGTTAATGTTCTTTTTTCCATGTACTTACTATGCTCCAAGTTTCACCAATGGACATTTTCACACTCTCACAGGTACTCTTGTTACTTTTAGCCGATTCCTTTTATCTTTGGGCTTAAAGAAGGTCTGATACATCATTCTGTGTGACTTGAACGTAATTTTGACTTGAACTTTTTGTTTTGTTTTGACTTGAACGTAATTTTGACATTTTTTGTTTTGTTTTGACATTGTTTTGCTATTAGTCGATGTTTGTTGTCTATTTTGTCTACTTGAGATTAGCTTACCTAACTTTAATATATTTTTTTAAGTTTAAGGAAAGTATGTTTTAGATATAAATATATATGTTTCCATATAACAATACAAATACTAATTTACTAAATATTTTATACATACTTTGGACATGTAAAACATGTAACATAATTAATTAGTAACATAACATAAAAATTTTTCAAATTAATTATTATTTAATAACATAGAAAATGCAGTTTTAAATTGATGATTCTGAACGACATATTAAAATTTTGCTAATCATTTCTACAAGAAATTACAATTATTGCGATAAAATACAATAAGAATCGACTTGAATATTTAGGAACATATTTTGTTACATAATATTAAATTACCAAACCCATATAATCTCTCAAACTTACTAGATAATATTTAAATAATAAAAATGATGGACAATGACTAATCAAGTTACAATATATGCAAAATAATTAATAAACATTTCCGTTTGCAGGCTCTAATTAAATATTTGGCTGAGGCACACAGAGGTGTACAAGGTTTCGTAATGGACGAATATGGTAATCCCGTGGAAAAGGCGTCTTTGAAAATAAAAACCAGAGACGTTGGGTTCCAAACAACTAAATTTGGCGAATTTTGGAGAATACTTTTACCCGGAATATATAAATTAGAGGTAGTAACGGTCATCGATATATTTAGCACAGTATTCATTTCACTTATTTAACTATTTATTCAGGTTTATGCAGATGGTTTCGTACCAAGGGAAGTTGAATTTATGGTTGTTGATGAACATCCAACTTTACTGAATGTCACTCTATTTGCGGCTAAGGTGAGAATAAAGCTATTACATTAAAATTAATAAAAGAGGAATGGTTCTAACTATTAATTAGTATTAACTACATGCATGCCATTATCACAAAGAAATAGTTCTGTAAAAGGATTTGCTTTAACAGACACAACTATTTTCCCAGTTTTTCGTATATATAACACTTTTCGCATACAATTAAACTAAAATAATATTTCAAAAGTATGACCCTTCAGAGCATACCTATCAAAAGTTCGGTACAGTAGATTTAATGTGTTGAATTCATTCAGAGAATAGAAATTACTGAATATTACTGAGAATAGAAAAATCTAGTCAACTGAAAAAAACAAAAAGTAATTTCATATACGTTTATTTTAGTGCAGTTTTGTATTTGTTCTTCTTAGCTTAGTTTATGAAATATCACGAGAGAACTTTCAGGTAATGTATTACTATGTTATCAAGAAATATATGAGCGTGCATGAGTCTATAGTTTCATCATTCGCATAAATAAATTTAATGAATTTACAACTGAGTTTTAAATAAGAGCCCTCCTTTAACTGCTGCTGCCCCGAAAATATTTCTGGTGGTGAAATAAGATTGCAAAAAAAAACAAATACAAATGGCATAATTGAATCTAAACTGAAGATATAGAGCTCCTGAATGTTTGCATTTAAAATTTGAAAGGTTAATAGTTGTAAGTTGATTTATACCTCATTATTTAGCAGAACTTGTATAAAAAGCAGAAATTAGAATGTCCATAGTTTAGTTTTTTTGAGTTTAAAATAGTTTAGTTATGTTTAGTTAAGTTGATACCCATCAGCATACTTATTACTGAAATTTTCACTGGCGATGGGTCTTTAAAACATCATTAAGGAAACCCCTACGATGATAAAAAAAACTAATTTTTAGTTTATTTATTACATCGTTACTAGTCGTTGTCGACTAATGTATAATAACGTAGTATATACCTAGAAGTGCACATCGGCCCTATAGTGTAACAATGTTTATGCATTAACAATACTGTTTTTCTCTTAAATACACCTCACTACACTACACTATACAAGATCAAATAGTCTGATTTATTTGAGTCTTTGTCCTGTTCTGATATTATCTAAGAGTTGTATTACTTCGATATTGCTTGGTCTTCGCGTAAGTAATCAATCCGGTCAGGATAATAGCCTTCTCAGGACTTCAGGTTTTAGAAAAATTATTTTATAAAACTTGTATTTTATTTATATTAATTCTCGCGGAACATCCCATAATTGTATTCTGTACGTCCATAAAGGTTTCAATATTTGCTTACATAATAGCAATTTATTATGTACTGATAATTATGATTTTCTTCCAATTAACCAATACATTTTCCTAAATTTTAATTTAAAAATCCAACAATGAAAAACTTGAGGTTTAGTTTGCATAATAAAATTAGAAAAGCAGAAGACAACTGTTAGAAATTCGTTGTTATGTGGAAAAACGTTTGCCTAATATGTATAGTAAATGGCCAAGGAAAGCAATTATGAATAAGGGATTAAGTTAAATTAAGAATCGGAAGAAAAGTTTTCGGGTTGACAATAAAAATTTATAATTCATTAAGTTTGTCTTTCTCTAAATCTATCTTGATTTCAACACACTTGTTCTATTTTTTCTCCAACATCAAGTATTTCTTCTCGGAACTGATAATATTCATCTGCGATCCTTTCAATTTTCTCATTAGATGCGAAGTATTTTCTATTAAAAATTTGTCTTCAAGTTTGAGAATATAAAGACGTCTGACAGTGTTAAATCAGGAAAATGAAATGATTATCGAGCAATTAAACTATTAAATCTTGCTCACAGTTGTTTCAAACTTAATTATTTTTACAAGATGTTTCGCATCCTTTCCTCCCATATCTACACAGCCTTATCTATCTTACTCCCCTTCACTCGTCTGTCGTCCTGCACGATAACATACATATGCTCTTTGATCGTCTTTCATGTTAGTCATCTTCGAATAATGTGGGACCATACTTTATTTCTGCTGTCCAGTTTTTAACAGTTCAGTATTTCGGATGAATTTCCGATTGAGATTAATCCATGCAAAAGAAAGGATTTTATGGCATTCAAGTTTATCCGTTATGACATATATTGTAAAAAAATCGTCTAAACAATTTACTTGAGAGAATAAGTTGAAACTAATCATATGAATAATATGTGTCCTTAGGCAGAAAACATACATTTTTGCTGAATGGAACACTATCTCTGTGCTAGGCCGAGAAGGTTTCATCTTATATCATCTTATATCATGAACATAGCATGGTTACTGAATATCCTCTTTGCTTACTACATTAGACAAATTACATAACTTCTGACTTTTTTAAACACAAAACAAACTAAAGGAGAAATACCAGTCGGAAGAAAATATTGACATAGCTTTTAAGTCTGATTTAGTTTTCTCAAAGAAGGAAATAATTGTTAATAGTGTTATTGTTAATGACAGTTACTTATTTAAAATAAACGTTCTGAAATTATGTATCAATCTTTCTATTCACAGTAATTGTACTTTAGCCCCCATATTTACATTAAAAAGTATTTTTTGATAAATCCACAGATATTGACTGAAATTTATTGATAGGTATTACGGTATTTCTATTCAAGTCCAGTTTTCAAGTAACTTTCAAGGTCTTGTCATTTAAAAAATCCACAAAATTTATAAATTATTGTAATATATATTTTAGGTTTATCCATATCATTTCTATCGTATTATTATTACATATTTTATTACGAACTAAACATGCTACATATTACATTTTTGTTAACTAAAAACTGCGAGCTTTGTTCGCACCGCAGTTTTACATGTTTTATTCACATCTTCATTATTTTTTTTATATAATTTTCATAGTTTTTGAAATAGGCATGACAAAAATGTTAATTTCTTATTATAAAATTAATCATAATGATATAACAATTTCAAAAGTCAAACTGCATATTCAAATTGTTCAAAAAATGTTCAGATATTGTTTGAGTTTTTAAATAAAAACATTTGTTGTATATAGGAAAATCACCAAAACACGTATTCTGTGATGTTTGTATGTATGATTGTAAATAATAGGTGATGGGTATGTTATCCCCTTTTAGAGTTGGCAACAATTTACACCACCAGTCACTGACCCACCAAAGCCTCTCCTACAACTAGATGGGGTGCCACCCAGCAAGGATGCTTTAAATTTTCCCAAAAATTAATAGAAACCTAGTTGTAGATTTACATTATACCAGAAACAGAGTTCTGTAAGTAATGTGTACATATTTGTATATACATATTAATTTTAGAATAATATTAAATTGATTAAGTTTAAGACAAATAACTGAATTTTGTTTCTAAAATTACAAAATATAAATAAAGAAACAACAGTTCAGCTATTTTTTATTAATGCATGCCTAATGTGATGGTATCAGATAGAAAATGTATTTAGGATTTTTTATCTACAATTAAATGTAAAATAATTATTGGCATCAGTGTGCAACAATCTCTGTAACAGTAAAAACATATTGAGAGATTAATATGAGGACATACACTACAAGAGTGAAATATGTTAACGAAAATATTATTATATTAAAACAATACATTTTTTGATGTTAAATTTGCACTAATAACACTAATAGTTAATACTCCTGATTTTGATGATCTGATGAAAAATATTAATAGTAATATGGTAAGCTCTCTTCAGAGCATTATTTAAAAAAATAAAAAATAAATTAAGTAAGGAAACCTGGTCCATTATTTTTAACTAAATAGAATTGTCCCTTGGTTAAATCTCTTATTTTCTTTTTTCTCAACTTTGTTATACTGTTCACATTACTAATCTACAAAAATTCATACAATTTTTTCTAAAATAATCAAAATTAAATACTGAAACCATTGAATAGCAAAAATGTTTCGGCACAGAATTACTATTTTAAATTAAATTTCTAGTGTTAACAAATCAGGAACCAAAAATACTTAGTTTCGAGAAAACATTAGTCAAATTATAAATTATTTGCCACCGTATTCGCCAGATTTATCTCTTAGTGATGATTAATGAAGAGTATTTGTTCCTAGACCAATTAGGCAACTTCAGCTATCTTTTGATTATTATTGTTCAAATGAAGGAATTCCACCGAAAAGAAATGCCTACATTGATAGGATATTTTCACATTAGATTATGACAAAATTATTGGTATAAAAACATCGAAGACGTATCGGACTCTTTGTATTTAAATTATTACATTAATACAAAAATACGAATTGTTTAATTATGAAAATATTTTCCATCTTTCTGACAACATGGTGATTGAGAATCAAAGGAACCATATTGGTATGGCAGCGATCTAATCATCGATCCATTTTTGCGCTTCATCAGCAGTTCAAAACCGTGTGCCAATCAAGCCATGTTGATATATGCTGGGTGCGGAAGGACTTCCCATTCGAGCTACAACAGTGTATCCTTCAAAAGATTTCCTAGACGTTTGCGATTATCTTAGTTATTTCACTGTTCATCGTCAGTCATGATATATAGTCACTAAAACCATACTTTGGGAGATATAGGGTATTTAGTATTTTAAGTTCACACCACTAAAAGTTCTTACTGGCACACGAGCTCGAATTTAATCCGCAATAAATAATGTTGTAGCTTGTAAGGTAACTGCTGTGATGTTGTTTCAACGTGCAATAACAATGCAATTATAATAACAGTAAAATACGTTAAATAATCAGACAACAGAAAGAAAATGAGAGACTCTTTGAGAGAAATATATCCACCATTCCACTTTAAATATTCTTAAGTAAATATGAGAAAATAATTAAATGTAAAAAAATGTTAAATATTAAACGTAGCCTTTGCTGATACATTATAGCAATAAGTGAAAAATTAATTATTTATAAGATTGAAAATTGTATTTTGTGTATTGAAAGTTGTCTAAGAAAAGTATTTTAAAGAACCAGTCAAGCCATTGACTTACAAAATAGTGCTTCTATATAATACTTACTAAATAATAAAATTAATGCTTCTGAAATTAAAATTTCACAAACAATCGTGATACCTCTTGCATGGATACTTACTATCATCGATTTTATATAAGAAATGCAAAAGTTGTATGCTGAGAGAAAAATAATTTCTAAAAAAATACATTGTCTTGAACTCAGTAAGAGAATATAAGATTAAATTAATATTTCATTATAATTTTTAAAACATAAAAAGCATGCCATCGAATTATATTTTAAACTTTTGTAAAATGTATGTACGTATTTCAGCGAAAGGATAGCCATTATTATAGACATCCAGCTCAACTCAGTTTCAACAGAGGACAGTTTGGACCGCCCCACCAACAGCCCATCGCCCAAGAAAGTGGTATTTTTTCGACAATAACAAACGGTCTCTCTAGCGTCTTCAATTATTTCGGTTAAATCTGTATAGTGATATAGCATAATTAAATATACACAATTGTTAGGAAAATAAGGGTTAGTACCAAGTGTTCATTAAACCTTATACCTGCCTAGTTCACGAAGCATTCTTTCGACGTATAAAGTTCTTAGCTGTCGAAATTTTGGATCTCATTTTTTTCCCAATATATTATACCTTAGGAGTTATGCCGAATCGCAATTAAACATCCTGTAGATAAATCTGAATAATCACGAGACATATCTAGAAATACAAATAAGACGGACTGACTTTATTTTTAATTTGAATTTCTATAATGCCGTATAGAAATAGGATTTCTATTCAGTTATGAATCAGTCATGTAAAATCATGATACTATAATTCTCGTTCTTTCAAAAATTGTTTTAGACATTATTTTTATTGTAATTTATTTTATTGATTAGAAATAAATATATTAGCATAATTATTGTATTTTTAATTATCATCGTTATGGGAGAGTATCACTACTCAAGTAACATAAATCTATAGCAATTTAATACCTTTTAGTAAATATTATTAAGTTGTACAATTAAGCGTTGTAGAATATATTTTTTTTTATTATTACTCTTCGTGAGTCCACAATCTGCCCTATTGGCAATAAGTATTTCTTCTGTTTATATTATATATACATGGCATGTAGAAAATCACTTCATTAAGCAATCTTCTGTATAAAATATTATCTTAATTAATTAGTCTTATTCTAATGCATATTCTAAACTCTACATATGTCCAGTAATCAGATCAGGTGGTGTTAAACGTTTTAGTCTACGCACTTCACTATCACGTCGCATATTTAGCTGATTAGCGAGTACATTGGGATGCACTGACACTCTTTCGAAGTACTTCACACAAACACGTTGGATTACGCTCGTTATAGGTTCTAGAGGAATATCGCGTTGTATCACTTTATTTGAAATATAGTACGGAGCATCAACAATGGCACGCAACACCTTATTTTGGAACCGTTGAATGATGGATATATTAGATTTGCTAGCGGTACCTCATAGTTGAATTCCATATGTCCAAATGGGCTTGAGTATAGACTCATACAGCAATACCTTGTTATCTAATGATAACTTGGATTTGCGCCCAATGAGCCAATACATTTGATATAATTTTAGTCCTAGTTGTTTCCGTTTAGAGAGTATGTGCTTCTTCCAGGTTAGGCGTCGATCTAAATGCATACCAAGATATTTAACATGGTCTGCTTGGGGGAGTTGACGATGATTGATATTTACTGGTGGACATGTTCTTCTACGCAGGGTAAACGTTATATGCGTGGATTTTGATTCATTGGCTTTAATGCGCCATGTCTTCAACCATAATTGTATTTGCTCCAGGTGGGTTTGTAGGTTTATTGATGCTGTGACTGGATCTTCATGGGATGCTAAGATTGCTGTATCGTCTGCATATGTTGCCACAGTAGTTATTTTTGTGGTGGGCAGATCAGCCGTATACAGAAGATACAGTACTGGACCCAGTACACTACCTTGCGGAACTCCTGAATATATGGGATTTAATTCGGTATGTTCATCGCCTTGATTTACAATAAAATGTCTGTCAGTGAGATACGATTTTAGTAGCTGATAGTCCGGATGAGGGAGAAGTTTCTTTAGTTTAACCTGCAAGCCCGTATGCCATACTTTGTCAAAAGCCTGAGATATGTCTAGGAAAGCAGCCGAACAATATCTTTTGGCATTTAAGTCAGCGTTTATTTGGTTTACAAGTCTATGCACTTGTTCTATAGTCCCATGCTTATTGCGAAAGCCAAACTGATGTTCTGGAATAATTTTTCTTTTTTCTATTATATAGTTTAGTTTTTTTATGTATAATTTCTCGAAAACTTTCGAGATTATTGGTAATAAACTTATAGGTCGGTAGGAGGTCACATCTTCTGGTATTTTTCCTGGTTTAAGTATCATTAATATTTTAGCTACTTTCCAGATACTAGGGAAGTAATTAATTCGTAGCATAGCATTAAATATATATGTTAATAGTTTTATAGCCTTTTCTGATAGTTCTTTTAAAATTTTGCCAGTAATTAAGTCATAACCAGGAGCTTTTTTAATATTAATCTCTCTCATTATTGTATGTTTAACTTTTTTGACCGTTAATTTCTCGTGCGGTAAATCCATTTGAAATGGCGAATCTAGAAAGCTAGTAATTTTATTTTCGTCATCTTTATGTAGCTGAGACTGGAAAGGTTTAAAAACATTTTTTAAGTGTTTTGAGAAAATATCGGCCTTCTCTTTATTGCTTCTCGCCTAATTATTTTCGCTTGTTTATTAAAACACCTATTAAGGTGGGTTATGCTGCTGGGATCTCTTAAGCTTTTTTGTTGCTTTCCACAACGAATATTCTGTAGCCTCAGTTGATGTCAAGTTTTCTAGGTATTCTTGAATGCCTTGGTTCTGTTCGATTTGGATTAGATCTCTCAGCTCTTTTATGGCCCTATTAAATTTTCTTTTATTCTCTTCAGTCCTTTGCTGTTGCCAATTTCGTCGTAACTTTCTTTTTTCTGCTATCTTTTTCTGTATTGTACATGATATATGTGTATTTTTTCTTGGAAATATTTCACTGTTGGGAGTCGCGGAATATGCTGCCTCCTGTATATTTTTTGTAAGATTTATTGCTGCTATTTCTATATCCATTTCAGTTTGTAACGGTAAGTTTAGAGAGATATTTTGGTCTAAGCTTTCTCTAAATGAGGGCCAGTTAGTTCTATTATTGCACAGAGAAGGGGGTTTATCTTTGATGGTAATTTTTGACGAAATTGTTACTATTTTTGGTAAATGATCAGAAGACAGATCGAAACATGATTCTGCCTGACACTTTTTTGGATCAATATTTTTTGTAATACAGAAATCTATTGTATCTGGTTTTTTATTTCTGTCTGAAGGCCAATATGTTGGTTCACCAGTAGAGATATGTTGTAAGTTATCTATCCTTATGGCTTTGAGCAGTTCTCTACCTTTTGAGGTTATTATTCTTGAACCCCACATTAAATGTTTTGCATTATAATCCCCTCCTGCTATAAATCTATTACCTAGCGTACGGAAGAATTCTTGAAATTGTTCTGCCTTGTTGTTATGTTTGGGTGGGCAATAAATCGCAGAAATTGTTAATGGTCCATGGGCTTCCTCTATGGTTATACTGGTGGCTTGCAGGTAGTCTTTGCGGAATTTTTCTTTTTCGAAATGCTTTATATCATCTCGAATTATTATGGCTGTACCTCCATGTGCTTTATCATCAGGGTGATTTGTATGATAAAGCTTATATTTAGGAACTTTCAAATAATTTTTGTCCGTAAAGTGTGTTTCGGAAACCATCATAACGTCAATATTTTGTTCAATTAAGAACATTTTTAGTTCCCTGGCGTGTTGTTGGAGCCCATTGGCATTCCAGACGGCGATTTTGTAGCTATTGGTTTCAGGCATTAGGCAAGTTTGCTTACGACGGTTGTGAGTAGACCAAGCATCGTACTCATTTGATCCATTAGTTTGGCCATCATATTTTCTAATCTTGAGATGTTGCTAGTTTCAGTAGGTTGAGATATTGTCTCTCGTTTTTGTACTGAACCATTTTCAACTATTTGGGCATAAGTTATGTCTGGTTGACTTGTTCTGGTGGGTAGATTGGCAGTAGTGGATTGTTTTTGTTGATGCCTTTTTTCCCTTAAGGCAGGATAGAGTTTCTGCTGTAGTTTCTTGTGAACTGCGCAACCCTTGTAGTTCGCTGGATGATTTCCGTTACAGTTAACACATTTCACTTTTTCATCGCGAACTTTACGAGTACAATCTCCTGTCTTATGTTCTCCTGCACATTTTACGCATCTATATGATTTGCGACAGTAAGTCTTTGTGTGCCCGTGCGCTTGACACCTTGTGCATTGTGGTATAATTCTTTTTATATGTGGTGGTTCGCATTTAATAATATTATTTTCCAATTTGGTGATTTCATACACCGCCTTATTGTTTCCATTAGGTTTTATGTCTATATAAAACATAGGCAGAGGTTTTTTTGTCGTGTGATGTCGTATATTGTGAATATTTACGACCTCGTGGCCTTTTTCAGCTAGTGCTACCTTGATGGTGTTAAAGTCCGTCCCGTGATGTAATCCTTTTAATACGAATTTAAATGTTCTCTCGGATTTTGGCCTGAATGTATGGTATTGGGTGTTTCTTTCATCTAATTCTTTTATAAGAACTTTAAAGTGATCCGCTTCGAACAATTGGATTTTAATTGTTTCATAGCTCACTGTTTTAATTGTGTAGTTCGTAGTAATGGTTTTCAATAAATCATGGATGTTTTTTATTATTCCTACCTTATAGACTGTTATTGGTGGTGGTTTGGGAACAACTTTTTCAGGGCTTGGTTGTATGTTCTCTTCAATTTCTTCCGACAGGTTGCTAAAACTGTTTTTTGTCTCTATCGGTTTCTGCAACCAATAGTCACTGATTCTTGTTTGTTTCCTCGCGATTTCTTCTTCTGGACTTCTCAATCGTTTTTTGTTAATGACTGTAGTCCATTCTGATGGTGGAGTTTGCGTTATTGCTGTTTGTTCTAATCTTATATCAAAGTGTGCAGGTGATTTGGTTGAATCGCTATGGTTTGCCATTTTTTAATTTTTATTATTTTATTTAATTTACTTCCAGAGGATAAAAAAGTAAAATAAATACATTGTTTATTTCACGCACTTCATTTTTCACTTACGTTATTTTAGCACTAGTTTTTTACTATAAATACTATAAATGAATTTCAAAAGAACTGTTGTAAAATAAGATGAAATTATTTTAAACACTAATAAAAATGAGATGCAGTCCTTTTGTCTGGTCACGTAAACACGTATTCACTACACTTTAGGTCCACTGAGAGACGGATAGCCGCATCTGTTATGCGTTTTTAACACTCAATTAAATAACCGTAATAAAATACTGGGTTTTTTTAAAGAAAGGTATCTTTTTACAGCTTGGACCGTATTGAAAATACGTCTTCACCCTACGAAGGTTGGAACTAAACTGTTGTAGAATATACAAAAAAATATGTAACTGGAATTAAATCGCCATCTTAACCATCTTGAAACTATATTTATCTTAAAACTGTTAATAGGTCAATTGAAAAGTCCCCAGCCTACCATAATAAAACACATTTTTTTCAGCGAAATTAGTTTTTTTTTATTCAACATAATTCCCTTCAAGGGTGATACACTGATTATAGCTACCCTCCAACTTTTCGGTGCCATTTTTGTAGTACGATTTGTCCTTTGCTTCAAAATAGGCCTTAGTTTCGGCTATCACCTCTTCATTCGACGAAAATGTCTCCCCAACGAGCATTATTTTGAGATCTGAGATGGCGTCCTTGCCAGCCGACTGTTGCGTTTTCCCAAGCTTTGGAGCGAGTTCATCGTGTGCACTCTGACTGTCGATTGTATTTCGGAGTGAAATGATGGAGCCATGTTTCATCCATTGTCACATATCGACGCAAAAACTCAGGTTTATTACGCATGATCATATTCAAACACTGCTCTGAATCATCCACTCATTGTTGTTTTTGGTCAAAGTGAGCTCGCGCGGCACTGTTCACAGAGGTTTCTCAAACCTAAATATTCGTGAATGATATGATGTACACGTTCAGTTGATATCTTTAAATTGTCTGCTATTTCATTTAATTTCAATTTACGGTCATTCAAAATCATTTCGTGGATTTTTTTAATGTTTTCGTCGGTAACAACCTCTTTTGGGCGTCCACTGCGTTCACCGTCTTCGGTGCTCATTTCATCACGTCTAAACTTAGCATACCAATCCTTGATGGTTGATTTTCCTGGGGAAGTATCCGGAAACTCGGCATCAAGCCAAGTTTTCGCTACAACTGTATTTTTCTCTTCAAAAAGCAATATTTTATCAACACGCGAAATTCCTTTTTATACATTTTTTTTCACAATAACAAAAGTTGTTTAATTCAAAATGCTATAATTCACAAACTAAAAAAAATTACTGATTTGATTATGATTGATAAATAATAATTATTAATGTTTTATTTACTCTTTTTTCATTTCAATGGCTATATGCTGTATGCAAGCTGATCTGGACTGAGCCATCTGATAAACAGTTTCTGCTTCTAGGCGAGTTTTTTATATTGTTCGATTTTGAAAATAATAAGTGTAAAGCTTTAAGCAGACAAGCATATTGCCAAGTAATGAAACTGATATAGTTCGATGCGTTTGTAATTAAATTTCACGTTCCTACTTTGGTATAAGTATCTATACTTATATTTCCCAATATGCTTTTTATTTTATTTAATTCTAATTATGTATTTGTAAAATATGTCGACTCCTGCTAGAGAAGTATCTATGAAAATTATAAAAATAAAACTTCAAGGATCTCACGAAGAAACAAACGGAGAAGAACGGGAAGTATTTAGATCAAATCGATGTTATGTAGTTCTAAACGTGAAATTTGTATCAAAAACGGTCCATGCAGATTAGCTCGATTCACCCTTGGTGCTGCAGACAAAAGGGAGGCGAACAGAGCATGCAAGGAGGTAAAGGTGGCTGTCTCGACCTGGCAAGCGATTAAATGGAACTCATTTCTCGCGGACCAAAGACTGGATAGGCCCCCTTCCTTCTGGCGTGTCTCTAAATGCCTCGTGTGGAAGACGCACAATATCATCCCGCCCCCCGAAGTCAGCGGTTACAGAAAATTTCGCAGTCACTGACCAGGAAAAAGTCGAGCTCCTTGGCAGTCGGAAAAAGTCGGTTTTCTGGACCTAACCAAAGCCTTCGACAAGGTCTGGCACGACGTACCTAACCGCTCTCATCAAGTCCTATCTATCGGACAGATCTTTCTAGGTTAAGATCAGGAAAACACTTTCCAGTCGAAAACAAATCGATGGTGGCGTAACTCAAGGTTCTCCGCTGGCCCCAGCCTTATTTAACCTCTCTATTTCAGATCTGTTGAGAAAAGAGCACATTGACGTCGCGTTTTACGCTGACGACACTGTTTTCTTCACGGCCGCTAAGTTCGAAGTTATAATTAATGAACGTTTACAGAAGCAGTTCGATCATGTGGTCAAGTGGTTCAAATTCTTGAGGTTGTAATTCAGGAGGTTGCGTTACGCACTTGGCGTCTTGCAACTCAAGATCGAGACCGCAACTATGTTGCTAGAAAAATTGGAAAAAATTGTAGATTAAATGAATGTCTAGTCAAGGAAAGCAAATAAAAAAAATTAATACTTGGATTATAAAATATAATTTTTAACGTATGTTTGGTTACCCATGGTTAAGTATTGATTATATTTGGTTGTCTCTATTTTATACAATCAAATATATTTATTTCTATAATTTCATTTATTTTTAGATTAAATAAATAAATAATATTTACAGTATAATTATCATCCGATAACTTAAATAAAATACTCGTGATTATAATGGAAATGTAAATCAATTTTGAAATATTTAAAATCAGGCGATATTTACGTTATATTTAAAATAAATATTATGTCAGGCACGATTGTGAACAATAATAATTACAGGATAAAAATATTTTATTTACAATAGCTCTTATAATTTTAAAAACTTACTTAATACACAAAATTAAATAACGTATCGTTTATTATTCCATATCTTATACATTTATACACAAAATAATTTTTTTTAAATATTGATTCAAAGTTACAGTTTCATTGAACTCCATTTCTAATAAAAAGTAGTAATATTCTTGGTATGCTACACTTTCCTCATAAATATGTATTAACGTAAATTGCTTGATAACAGCCTGTTTTAAAAATAATTCTCTATTAAATTGTGTTTATATTTAAATATTTTGGTGTTATTAAAATTGACTTCCGCAATGTTTTGGCAAATCAATTGCGTAACGCTAACATTATTTATTTAAGACTATATATCTAACATATTATTGGATTATTTGATATTTAAATTATTTTTCTTTTGATATTTTTTTATATATTATACAAATAATGCATTATTTTCCATTAACCTAATATTTATCATATGTTTGACATCCATGTTGGTAGTGGATGTGTTTAATAAAATTATAATCTAATCGTTTCTTTATATAAAACTTAATTTATTATTTTAAATATCTCATAACCAAGACTCCGCTCCTCAGCGTTTCTTAACCTCTAAAAAGACATTTATTTACGGCATTGAACATTTAATTTAAAAGAGTTAATTTTTTTAAATATGTATGACTATCGATTTTTTTTCTTTACCTTCCCTCTACATTGATTATTCCCTTTTTTATAAATTGTGTATTAAATATTATTATGAGATATTTGCAGGTTATGTATAGTTTTCCTGTGTCTATTTTTAACAGCTAATACGATGTATAATCTGCAAATTGTATCAATTGCAATTGCCCTAATTGCAATTAGTCGTTATTAATATTAATACTTCATTCCTCTTTACATTATCTAATCTTCCTTGGCAATATTAACTATTTATGAAGTTGTTTGCGAAGCGATGCTATCTAACACCTTGTATGCATATCATTATTATTCGCTTTAACATTTTATATTTATCTGTTTCGATTTGTGGACTTTTTTGAGTATTCTACGGACTTAGTTTAATTCAAAAACAATGATCGTCACTGTTTTTACATGTAATCTGCATCGTTAAATGGCACTCACAGAAGGTCTGAAAAATGATTTATATCAAATTAGACATCCCTTTCCCAAATTACAAAGAATTGTCAGAAGAACGATGGGCTAAGAAACAAATACATTTTAATCCTAAATTATTTTCATATGTAGATTACGCATACGATTTAATTAATGTTAATTATCGACTACAATTGTAATTCGTAAGGAAATCTGTATATTAATAGTTTTTGTGAATTTATGAAGTATTCTTTTGATGAGCTAAAATATGTTTTGTAAATAAATGAAAACAACTTTTAATAGAAATTTTTCTTGTTCAATAAATAATTAAAAAGTTTGTTTTTTAACCATATAATCGATACCATATCAAGATATAGAATAGATTCATAATACTTGTCAAGAAACAATTAACTTTGTTCTATTCATAACAGAAAAAAATGTATAATTGTAATTTAGGGCTTTACCTACAGCTGAATAAAATAACATACATTAATTAAAAATAATTAAAAACTTAATCTCTCATAATAGAAGTCTATAATATAAAAAATAGTTTAAATTGTAAGATTTTAAAGCATAAAATACTTTAATAGAGATTTCAAAAATAAAATCTACCAGAATTTTCAAATAACCCAATAATAAATTACAGGGAACATAAACTTTCAGTTAAGTTAGGTTTACTTATATTAATTATAGCAATTAAAAAATACGAGGGTTGTATCACAATTGTTAAAGTGTGAGATAATAACTTTTTTAAAGTAAACATTTTGGTAATCGTAGATTTTTTGTTGCATAGATTGCAGTACCAAGTGCATAGGTTAATTTAATGAAACACCAAGCGAATGACAATTCTCTTTGAAGAAATCGCTGAAACAAATACATTGGGGAGATGATGAAGACAAAAAGTTAACAAGCATTTTTTTCAAACTCTTGAAATGTCGCAGTAGTAAGTGTCGAAGTAAAATTGAAAAAGAGAAAGCACTGGACCAATATGAAATAGGACAGAAGGAAACTGAGATATTATTGAAAATGTACAATACAGTATAAGAAGAAGAACTAACCCCGCAGGATTAGAAAATGCACTTATTATACCTATACATAAAAAGGGATTACTATGCCGTGTATAGCTATGAAAATTTTTGGACAAATAACAGAAAGTAGTTCGAAGTCAACAATAGATACGACACCAACATAATCATAAAGCAGATTCCAAAAAGAAAAATATAAAACAAATAGTAAAAAGTACAATAACAAAAAACAGATATAACTAGCATTTATAGGAATTCATAATTCATCAAAAAATTTTTTTGATGAATTATGTATTCAAGTAAAAAAAGTATTTAACAGAATAAGAAGATGAATATTGTGGCTTATACTGGGACAATAAGGTGTAAATGATAAAATAACTAATTCAAAAAAGATATATAACTTCTTTACAATTACAGATAATAAAAATTAGAACAGACACCTTCAGAACTCAAGCATAAAACACTAAGAAGATGAAATAGGCACTAACAGAATAAAATGATGCTGAACAAAAGCAACAAAAAAGTTGTGGCGATATGAGGGCGAAAATAAAAATAGAATAAGTAAATTAATTAATATCTGGGAATAGATATAGAAAGTAAGGGAAGCCAGAAGGAAATTCGCCATGAACATTTTCGCATTTTCAAACAGACCAAAAATGGAAATATACAAAACAATACGATTGCGAAACATGAGTACTAAAAACAAAAACAAACATCTAAGAAGAGGGAGAAGGCTAACAAGGTTTAGCAGAATGAGAAATATCGAAATAAGAAAAGCGATATATGCAATATACAATGAAAATATCAAAAGATATCATTAGAAGAGTATCAAGAAAGGGAGAAACTTAATTGCAAGTGCCACTTCCAGAGTATGAAAGAGACAAAACAAGTTAACATAGACAGCCTAAGGAGTAAGGATCGGAAGGAGAAGGACCAGAGGCTAAGTTAAGTTTAAAACCTGAGATGAAGTATCAGGGAGGTACTGCAGAAAACAAGAAAAATCTCAGACGCAGCAAGAATATTTAGTGGAAGCAAGAATCAGAAGACACCAAATAGAACATTCCCACACCACTAAGTGGTACAAAACGCAAAGGTGTTATACTTTCTCAAAATATATAACGATAGCCGCTAAATTAAGAAAAGATACTTTTTAAAGAACCTATGAGACACCATAATAATAAAGATAATGTTTCGTTCTTCAAATTGACTTACATACTATGCTCAATTTTCGTGGGATGAACCTGAAATTACCAATACTTGTACGTGTAATAAAAATCAAAAGTTCTATACATTTTCAAATAAAAATAATTGATATTAAAAATAATAAATTTGAATATAATTGATTAGAAATATAAAATAACGTACTAATGCTAAAATGCTATTAATTTTAAATCTGAATCATATCACAACCCTCGTATTATAATTATATAAAACGTCTGTTCTTAATATTCGTTAAAACCTTTCAATACCAATTTTCATTAAATTATTTTCAAGTAGATAAACCAAATTATTGAGGATTTAAATGTTATTGTAATATGCATCCGTTGTCTTCTTTTGTATCCTTGTTTTTTACCTTAAACTTGTTTTTCTTTGTCGGTTTCTTGTTGGTTTTGTCTTTCATTGTTTTTGGAGCACTATTGGTGGTATGAATTAAAATAGGTGTTGATATTAACTCGGCTCTAACAACGAGTTTTTGCTTTTCTCTATCTATCCTGGTTAATGAAACGTTAAAATATTTCGCTAGCACTTCCGTAAACGACGAATTGACCTGTAAATTAAACGAAATAGTTAATTAAAAATGATATTTCAATGACAATACATTTTCTCCCGTTTTAGCCGACACGAAGTAATTTGTTAGTTGATGTTCGTGAATGAAATTATTGGTTTTGTCCAGTCTAACTGATCTCTTATGTTCTATATCACCTAAAAAATAATTGATAAAGCTTTTGAGTTAGCTTTTTACTAGTTTACCTACATTTGTTACCAAAAACGGCAATATGACCTCTATAACTTTCTTCATTGTATTCGAAAATTTCACGTATTAATTTTAACCATATTGCTAAGGCGTCGAAGCTTTTACAGTCAGTAATATCATATACTAAGATAATTATCTAAAATAAATTATGATATACAATCAATCGAATAATGTCATTTATTAGGCATGGTATTTAATAATAAAGGTTTGTATAAATAACATACCATAAAAATATATAATGAGATCATAAGAATGATATTATATATCTGCATATCAAGCATAATATAGCATTTCTAATATGGATATTTTGTCAAGATAATTTTCTAATCCGAAATCTTGTTTTGCATACATAACTGGTAAATCGCCGTCAATTGAATAAATTAAATGCGTGTTATTGCAAAAAGAGACCAGCAATAACGTGTAACGCGTTGCAAGAGTTATGAAGGATATAACAGGACAATTGAAAAGTCCCCGGCCTACCATAGTAACTACATTTTTTTGCCAAAATTAGTTTTTTTATTCAACATAATTCCCTTCGAGCGATTCCCTTGATTATAGCAACCCTCCAACTTTTCGATATTATTTTTGTAGAACAATATGTCCTTTGCTTCAAAATAGGCCTCAGTTTCGGCGATCACCTTCGACAAAAATTTCTTCCCAGCGAGCATTCTTTTGAGATCTGAGAACAGGATATAGTCACTAGGGGGCAGATCTAAAGACTACGAGGAAGCAATCCGAAGCCCTATTCACTAACTTGGTGACACGGTGTATGGTCTTGGCCAAGCAGCACTTTCTTTTTCTTCAAATGCCGCCGTTTTTCGGCGATTTCGTCCTTCAAACGGTCCAAAGGTAGTAAATGAAAATTATTCCATGTGCATCCCAAAATACAGACGCCATAACCTTGCCAGCCGACTGTTGCTCCTTGTTGCCAACCGCTTGATCATCTTCAAACACTGCTCCGAATCATCAACTCGTCGTTGTTTTTGGTTCACCGTCTTCGGTGCTCATTTCACCACGTCTAAACTTAGCATACCAATCCTTGATGGTTGATTTTCTTGAGGCAGTGTCCGGAAACTCGGCATCATGCCAAGTTTTTGGCTCTTTATGTTTTCCTTGCAAAAAGCAATATTTTATAAATACGCGATATTCCTTTTTATCCATTTTTTTTACAATAACAAAAGTTGTTTCACTCAAAATGCTATAATTCACAAACTAATGATGCGACAGCTGTCAAATTTATACACGCATCTTGAGGGTTAGGGCTAACTAAAAAACGGATTTAATTATAGTAGCGCCATCTATGTGTTAGGCCGAAAACTTTTCAATTAACCTGTTATTATTATAGCTTGAATGGGAAGTTCTGCCACACCCAGCATATTTATCTGATTGGGAGTTTTATTTTCTAATTACCCCTTATTCAGATATATATATATATATATAGATAGTTAAGAATTGGATGTCAAACTAACATATATTTTTCAACATGGCATTACCATGTTGCTAGAAAGATGGAAAAAGATGGAATCTAATGAAATCAATTGAACAAATTGCAGGACGTATTGTTGCAAAAAAAACTGATCATTTTACACGACAACGCCAAACATAGCTCCTTCTAATTACCACCTGATCAGATCTGTACAGCATAACTTGGCTGGCACATAGTTATGAAATGATGAAGAAATGCAAAATTTCTATGTTTCTATTGCTGCCAAACCAACATCGTTCTTTCGACAATAAATATCGCCATGTTACCAGAAAGAAGAGAAAAATTGAAAAAACTAAAACAGAGAAGTCTAAAAACGAAGTCTGAAACGTCTAATAAGCAGATTTTCTATTGGTATTTAATGATATTGCAATTTATTACTACGCTTACTTTATTTTTTTCGGCATAAATTTCAATAATCTAGTAATAATTTTCAACTGTACCTTTTTGTTGGAATTATTGTTCATTACAAGTTAAGACACATATGAAACCTCAACGTTAACTAGTAGTTCTAACTGGGTAATATATTTTGATAAATAGTTACCCTTTTAGGAAATTGTAATATTATTGATTTGTAGCGACCGATAGCAATACGATAGACAACTGATGTTTTCTTATGAATAACGATCTCATAAAATTAGTGAAAATAAAAACGGACACTTAAAGCCCGAATAAAACGTGACAACATCGTATGACCAACCCTATACCACACTAGACAGTTATATGATTACTTAAATCACAGAACACCCTGAGAAGAACTACGTCCTGTTAAACTATGTTATGTTATATAGCCTCAAATATTCCTGAAGGTCGGTCTGTACTGTGTAGTTCTTCAAGAAGTCATGGAGCCATTCATTCTATAGTACAAGTATGTATTTTGATCCATAATATGTATTGATGAAAATAGAAAGTATCCATTTAAAAAAATGCTGAACAACTAACATAACTGTTAAATTCGACGATTTTGATATTTGTCTACATAAAATAATAATGTTCCTGTTCGTGTTGCTGAGCTATTCAATGATGCGATTTATTGTGGATGCTAATCGTGAAATTTCCAAAATTTAATTTTCGACGTTCGTTATTTTTGTTGTTTCATTTGAGGCGATCGGCTGGCAGCACTTTTAGTACATTTTTAGAAAGTTCTGGTGATATTGCTCTATCCTATACCCATTATCGGTTTTGGATTGAACAATTTAAAAGTGGCGATTTTGATATAATATACAAAGAACTGCCTGCAGAGCGAAAAAAGTTCGAAGACAATAAATTGTTAAACTTAATGGACGAAAATCTAGCTCAAACTCTCAAAAAATTTTCAGATAGCTTAGCAACTGATAAATAAACTATTTCCAGACCTTTACATGGCAATGAAATGTATCTAAAATAAAGAAAACTGGCTACCGCACATATTGATATTTGAAACAGCTTTAACATGGTTTCATTGTTTGCCAGGCAAAAAAATAAAGAGCCATCCACATCGACACCAAAGCAATAGTGGTATAAGTAAAGTAGCCGAGCTAAAAGCCCAATGAATTTGTTACTATAAATACCAACGTCAACCGTAAATTTAAACAACGTATTATTGCAAAAAAAATACTAGCAATATCGAGTATCAGAAGCAAAGTGATCCTCTTACATGACAAGGTTTGGTAACACGTTACAAGACTTGTGCGTACTTACTAGACATAACCGAATTAGATTTTATAATGGATTAAAAAGATTCTGTAAATGACTTCACCACTATATTTGAAACTTAGGCCTACATTACAAGTCTTGAATTATGGAAGAAGGAACTAAAGAGTGAGTAAGACCGATATTCCAATTCCAAAACTAGTCCAGAAATATGTCAAAAAGGTTTTTTAAAATCAAAAGTAATTTTGTTGAAAACTGTCTGAAATTGTTTAAACGGTAAATAACTTGTTTTGTATTCAAGTTTTATTCAAATTAACTTTCTATTCGCAAAAGGTACATCATGTTAGACAAAAAGCAAAACACATTAGAACCAAAATAAAACAACTATACTGGTTAGTCGGAAGATACTCTCAACTTGATCTAAAATAAAAGAGATTAATTTATCAGACAATCATAAAGCCAATTTGGACCTATGGGGTGCAAATATGGGGTTGCACTAAAAATTCAAATCAACTAGTCATCCAACGCTGCCAAAACAAAATTCTTCGATTAATTACCAATGCCTATCGCTACGTAACCAACGAAGAACTGCACGATGACCTGGAAATCAAATGGATTTGCGAAGTTATCCAAGATTTCGCCTTAAAACACGAAAGAAAATTACTAAATCATACTAATGTGGAAGCAATACAACTACTGGACAACGCGCAGGATATCAGAAAATTAAAGCGAACCAAACCATACAAACTTATAAAAAAAGTATACCTTGAGTGTAAATTATAGCTTAAGTTATTATAATTTTATAACTGAGGAATACATATTGATGTATTTATCTCGCACTCGTCTTGCTTGTGAATTAATCCAAGTACAAATGAAATGTAGTAAAAAATTAATTCAAAATTAGGATTGTACTAAGCATACCTAATAAAGATGTTATAAAAAATATTGCAAAATGTATTCCATCAATTAGAAATATAATTAAATACCATACCTAACATATTGAAATCATATTATAAATTAAACATACGTATACCTACATTTACTTGAAACAAGTAGGTTTTGAGCATCTCTGAACTCATTTCCATGCCAGATACATCGGTAAATCTAACTGTAATTTCCTTATGTTCGGATAGAGTTGTTCTGTTAATAAAGAAATCGGCCCCCACAGTAGGGACGTATAATCTGGAGAAGTCATCATAACAATATCGCTTAACCAAATTGGTCTAAAATAAAACACATCTAAAATAAATATTTAATTCTTCCTGACTTTTAAGATTATAGATATTTACTGAATAAATTACACAGTTATTTTATTAGGTATTACAAATTAAAAATTCTAACCGAACTATAACAACAACAACTTAAAGAAACAAAGAAAGAAAATAGAAACTTTAGTATTTACATTATTAATTTCTCATTAGTTTTAAACAAACCACTTAATTAATCAATAACTTATAAACATTGTTTTTCTATACATATGAATAAAATATTTACATTAAAAATCAATCAAATGTATAAAATATCAATGTAATCAATATAGTACAATCAATCAACGTACCTAAGATGCTATAATGTTTTATAATATCCAAAAATAACCAACTAATTAATTATTTCATGCTTCATTTCAGATTGTGTTTTCACAAGAACTAGTCACATTAAAATTAACAGATCAATTGAACAGTCCCTGGCCTGACACATAGATGGCGCTACTAGAATTAAATCGATATGTTTTTTAGTTAGCCCTAACCCTCAAAAGATGCATGTATAAATTTGACAGCTGTCGGATCATTAGTTTGTGAATTATAGCACTTTGAGTAAAGCAACTTTTGTTATTGTGAAAAATATGGATAAAAAGGAATTTCGTGTGTTGAAAAAATATTTCTTTTTGAAGGGAAAAAATACAGTTGAAGAACCAAAAACTTGGCTTGATGTCAAGTTTCCGGACACTGCCCCAGGAAAATCAACCATCAAGGTTTGGTATGCTAAGTTTAGACGTGGTGGTGGGCGCCCAAAATAGGTTGTTACAGACGAAAACATTTAAAAAATCCACAAAATGATTTTGAATGACCGTAAATTGAAATTGAATGAAATAGCAGATACTCTAAAGATATTAAATGAACCGGTATATCATATCATTCACGAATATTTGGGTATGAAAACGCTCTGCAAAATGGGTGACGCGCGAGCTTATTTTTGACCAAAAACAACGACGAGTTGATGATTTGGAGCAGTGTTTGAAGATGATCAAGCGTAATAAACGCGAGTTTTTGCGTCGATATGTGACAATGGATGAAACATGGCTCCATCATTTCACTCCGAAGTCCAATCGACAGTCATCCGAGTGGACTGGACACGATGAACCCGCTCCAAAGCGTGGCAAACTGCAACAGCGTCTGTATTTTAGGATGCGCATGGAATAATTTTCATTGACTGCCTTGAAAAAGGAAGGATCAACAGAGACTATTACATAGCGTTATTGAACTGTTTGAAGGACGAAATCGCCGAAAAACAGTCTCATTTGAAGAAAAAGAAAGTACTGCTTCACCAAGACAATGTGTCACAAGTCAGTGAAACACATGGCAAAAATCCACCATACTCTCCAGATCTAGCCCCCAGCGACTATTTCCTGTTCTCAGATCTTAAAAGAATGCTGTATCGGAAGAAATTTTCGTTGAATGAAGAGGTGATCGCCGTAACTGAGGCCTATTTTGAAGCAAAGTACAAATCGTACTACAAAAATGGTATCAAAAAGTTGGAGGGTCGCTATAACCTGTGTATCACCCTTGTTGGGAATTATACTGAATAAAAAAAACTATTTTTGCCAAAAAAATTTGTTTTACTATGGTAGGCCAGGGACTTCAATTGACCTGTTAGTAGCAGAAGAAACCGTGTCTCTGCGTGATGTTCCCTAGCTGACATTGTTACTATTTTTTACTGCTATTAATGCTATTTCTGATTACTACAGACTATCGTATTTGTATTTGGACAAAGACACTCGACAATCGACCAAGCCTATAGAAAAATTGATATAATTGAACATTCTTTGGAAAAAATGCTACGAAGGTTTTCTACGTCAAGTATAAGTATCTGATAGGGTCTAAGAATGAAAGTTTGACAACTATCCTTTAAATATAAACTAAACAAAATGTTTCCAAAGTCCTAACATATGTAGAGGTAGCACCGAGCGTAACAAAGAAAACGCGTTTTTTTGTTCAAAATTGGCTTTATTCATCAACGTAATCTCCATCAAGAGCCATACAATTACTCTAGCGTCGCTCTAATATTCCAATACCACTTGTGTAGAACGATTTATATTTTGCCTCAAAATAGGCCTGTCACCAGTTGCTGTCCACTCAGATGATGATCGTTTGATTCCGGAGTGAAGTGATCGATCCATGTTTCATCCATTGTCACATATCGATGCAAAAATTCCGGTCTGTCACGTTTAAACATGGTCAAACACTGCTCAGAATCATTAACACGTTCTTGTTTTTGGTCAACAGATATCAAAGGCGGCACCCACTTCGACTAGAGCTTTCTCATAGTTAAATGCTCATGCAATATAAAACTAACACGTCCTTTTGATATCTTTATGATGCTAGCTAACTTACGCAACTTTACTTTTCGATTATTTAACACGATTTCATTTGGACGTCCACTGCGTTGTGCATCATCGGTGTCTCTAGGACCATGTTTGAAAGCGACAAACCAACGTTTTATTGTTGTTTCTGATGGAGCGGAATCCTTATAACACTTTTGAAGCCATTGCTTTGCTTGAACGCTCACTTGAACTTGAACTCATTAAGAAGCAGTATAAAATTAAAACACAAAATTGTTTTTGATCCATTGTTTTGAAAATAACCAAAGAAGTGAAACTCTAAAACTCACAATCTTATGAGTAGAATGTCACAAAATTTTAATAGCTTTCTTTTCAAGGTTAGTACTAGCCGAAAAAGCGACAAATACAATAAAACCAGCACCATCTCCATGTTCTGTTTCCATGTTGTTCCAAAAACTGTTTAGAATTATCAAAAGAATAAACGTTCTGAAAGAAAGAAGATACATGAGTTCACCAGGATATCGTTCTGGGATCTATCCCTTATCTGCTCTATACCAGAAATATAGCCAAACTGGAGATAACTACGATTTCTACATTGGATATTAATACATAAAGATATACAATGGCAGTGAACAAGAACCAAGCAGCACATACAAAGAAACCTCATACAACTGGGCTTAAAATAGCTCAAATTTGTTAGAAACTAAACAATCTACCCGTCTTAAACTAAATGGCACAGTAGTACCATTTTACAGTAGTACCATATCAAATTTGTGCCAAATATTTATGTATGAGATTGGATGTCAAAATGAAATAAAAATAGCATGTTAAAAAGAAATTAGCCAAGCTGAAGATAAAATATTGCCCAATATCTTGAAAGAAAATCAATGTCATTAAATAATAAAATTATGATTTACAGTCTAAGTGCTAAAACCAATATATAGTATACAATTATGAAGCAATACAATACAAGGCAACAGGTATGTATAATAATTTAATGCAGGTTTTGGAGAACTTAAAATATAAAAACGTTTTTATTTTATTTTATAGAATAGTTCATGGAACAGCTTTTTATTTCCGACCTATTGTTTTATCTGAAAATACGTTGGAAAATTATTGCATCGATTATGATAGCAAAATCAGCCTTTCATATTAAGATCCATCTTGGATGTTAGGTAAAGGAACAGAATTGTTAAGTTCAATTATAGTAAAATTAAAAGTACTGGATACAAAACTACTATATTAAAATTAACGAAGATGAATAAAAACATAGCTATTAACTTTACAAATTACTTAAAAAGTTTACTTTTTGATAGAAGTCTTGCCGACGTGTAATTTGAACCTTGCCACAAACATAAGAAAATGTACTAGTTAACAATGAACAATACCCTGAAAAATAACAACGTACACATATATTATTCCGTATATTTAATAAAATGTACCAAAAGGCTGATTTAAAATAGTAAAACAGGTTATTTGGTTAAAGATTACCATTGATTTCTAGAATAGACCCGCTTTTATTGACTAAAAATAGTTAACGTTTCACCATTGTTACAGATTACGTCTCTGGGAAGGACTCGTCATTATGATTTCCTAATTAGAATCCTATTTAAGCCTGTTATGGCTGAGTGGTCAAATCAAACGATACAGAACCTGCTTTGTCAAGTTCTGTCGGATAATTAGAAAACATGGAGTTTGTAAATCTCAAAACCTTCTTAAAGTTTTCTCTCAAAATAGCCTTGTAATCTGGCTAAAGCTTTGACTTTATTGAATTGAATGTTGTGGCCAGTTTCATTCTGTATTCAGTTAATAGCTGACTGAACCGTGTGTCTCTATCTCACACATCGTTCATGTTCTTTTATTCGTGTAATTAATATCCTCACAGTTTATCCTATGTAGACTTTCTCACAGTAAAACAGTTTTTATATAATTGTTAAAAAATCGCAACAAAAACACCAACAAAATTACAGATTAGTCGTATTTTATTACATGTGAATGTGGCTACACCGTATAAGAATGTTACAACTCGAAATATTCCAAAATTCCTTAATTTGAAATAGGATCTCATGGGAAGTGTTTAACTCAATAGGCCAATTTATTTCTGTTATTTTTCTCGTCTGTCGTTTGAATCATATATGGTGTAGAATTTTTTTACGGTTGAAAATAATCGTTACACGAAATGCAAACAGTATAAAAGTATAATTTTCTTAGATCTCTATTAAAAGAAGTGGTACCTATTCAATTGCAGTCACTGGTACTCTGATAACCTAAAGCCACTTATATAGCGACCAACTTATATCTTACCTCAATAGTTAAAGAAATCAATGCTAGAAAGGCTCCCGGTTTTGACCTAATTACTGGAAGAATAAAATTAATAACATTCATATTTAATGCCATGCTAAGACTTAATTACTTTCCTAGCACTTGTGTGTGTGTGTGTGGCTCAAATCATTATGATTCTTAAACCAGGGAAAAAATCAGACGTCTCCTCTTATCGCCCTATAAGCCTGCTACCTGTGATCTCTAAACTTTTTGAAAAACTATACATTAAGAGACTCAAAATAGTCGCAGAAGGGAGAAATATTATTACATACCACTAATTTGGCTTCCGTAATAAACACGAAACAACAGAACAAATACATAGATTAGTCAACCAAATTAACAAAAACTTAAACGATAAAAAATATTGCTGCGCTGCATGTCTCGATATATCTCAGGCCGTCGACAAGGTGTGGCATAATGGACTACATGTTAGATTGAAAAAGCTTTTGCCCCATACGCACTTTCAACTGCTGAAAGACAGACATTTTATTATCAAACAGGGTGACGAATATACTGACCTCCACCTAATATACTCGGGTGTTCCGCAGGTCAGTGTTCTTGGCCCATTGTTATATCTATTGTGTACAGCTGACCTACCGACCTCAAGAAACAATACTATTGCAACATATACTGACGATAGAGCGGTTTTATCATCACACTAGGATCCAATATCAGCCCCAAAAAAACCTCCAACTTCAACAAAGTCGAATTGTGATTGAAAACGTGGCGTATCAAAGCAAATGAGACAAAATCTACCCATGTTATATTCACCCTTCGTAGAAAAACTTATCCCTCAGTATAACTGAATAATCATGAATTTCCACAAACAGACAATGTTAAATATCTGGGAATGCATTTTGATCGACGTTTGACATGGAAAAAACATATAGTGACAAAACGCAAAGAGCTTGAGCTTAAACTAAACCAAATGTATTGGCTGATAAGGCGTAAATCTAAATTATCATTAGATAACAAGGTTTTGCTACATAAGTCAATACTTAGGCCCATTATTAAACTGTGGGGTACAACTAGCAAATCTAACATAGATATCCTCCAGAGGTTCCAGTATAAAGTGTTGCGAGTCATCGTCGATGCCCCATAACGAGCGTGATTTGAAGTTTTAGTGTTAAAAGTCTGAAAGACTATTATTGCATCCCAATGCACTCGCCAAACAGTTAAATGTGCACGATGACAGTGTAGTGCATGGACTCAAAGGCAAACTACCATACGAACTTATTAATAGACCCATAGAGTGAGATTTAATAATATCTAGAATAAGATTTATATTATAAGTTGTACAGCAGATCACTTACTAAAGCGGTCTTCTACATGTCAGGATAGTTACATTATATAACGGAAATCATATAATAATACTTATTGCCCAAGGACAGATTGTTAAAGAGATTAATAAAAAATATATAACCTCAAGTCGTGGTATCTTATTGGAAAACATATTCCATCTAAGTAAGTTTGTCATAGTTAATTTCTTGCTAATGGCATTAGGACTGTGACAACTCAAGATATTAACTGAATCATGCTTCTTCAAAAAAGAAAGTGTTTTGCTTCGGATTATCAGTGGTAGTAAAAAAATCAATCCATAGCCAGCGTTCGAGGAGAGTCTACTTTTCAAGCAATACGCTATTATTGGTTCTGCAGGACTTCGCAAATTCTTCTCAATGGTTCAGTCCTCGAATTATGTTACTCTCCTATTTTTCAGATCGTATCATTTTGAAGGTCGAGGTCCAGAGGGGAAACGGCCAGCCAGTGCAGTGCTTCAACTGCCAGCTTTTCGGGCACTCCAGCTCATATTGCCGAGCCCTCCACGGTGCGTCAAATGTGCCGGGCATCACGACACTAGATCCTGTAGCAAAATCCCAGAAGCACCTCCAAAGTGCAGCAACTGCGGTGAAATTCATACCGCAAACTTCAGCGGTTGCAGCTGCCGTCCTGCTCCAAGAAATCCAAAAATTCCGACCGAAACCAGGCCTCCACAAGGTTCTGCATGGAGTAACCAAGGTGGCAGGAAGCTAGCCCAAAAATTAGCCAGCGCCACCCAGCCTGCTCCAACTCAAACTCCTGCTCCAACCAACACACCGGATCTTAACTCCACAATGCAGGCGTTTACTGACCCGCAGGCTTTCCTGCAAGTGATCGCCCTGGCTCATCAACTTGCTCGTCTTTTTCCAAATGTCGTCGCCTAAGCGGCAACACTTACCTGTCTCTATAACTTCCAGCAGCCTTTTAACTCTTCGAAATGGCTGTTCCGAAATCTCTTATACTGATGACATGGAATGCAAATAGCTTACGCGGAAAGCAAGCGGAATTGGAAGACGTCATGACATTCTATGACGTCGACATCGTGCTCATCCAGGAAAATTTCCTGAAATCTTCGCATCGTCTCTCTTTCGAACACTTTTTGTCTACAGAAACGATAGAACTCCGGGTCGAGGCGGTGGAACCGCCATTCTCGTCAGAAAAAGAGTCAAACACGAGCTCCTTCCATCGTTATCAGCAAACAACTTCGAAACAACCTCCATTAAAATCGATATCCAAGAACGTCCCTTCGTGATTACATCCCTGTACAGGAAATCTTCTGCATTCAACTATGCCGAATACCGATCACTCGTCGAAGGAAAATTTCCGAAAATAATAGGTGGCGACTTCAACGCCCACCACCCCACCTGGGGATGTTCCAGAGCGAATCCCGCAGGTAACGCCATTGTAGCTCTAAGTGCAGATCTGGGCTACGGTCTTGCCTTGCCAGATGAACCCACCCATCACCCTAGTACAGTCTCTCAAGGCGCAGCAAGAATCCTTGATTTCTTTATTCTTCAAGACGTAAATCGCGATTCCGAAGTTCGAGTCCTTGACGAACTAGACTCTGATCATCGTCCGGTCCTTCTCAAACTCGGAAATTGCGCCACCACTCAAGTCCCACTAACAAGATTCAGGAAAAAAACCGACTGGAAAAACTACCAATCTCTTCTCCTGAAATCCGATCCAATTCCGAAAATTAACACACCAGAACACCTCGAGGAAGCCGTACTCAAGCTAACTCGCGATATTCAGTCTGCTCACGAATCTGCCACAGTCAAAATTTCATCACAACCCCAGCCGTGGAAAAACAACCTTCCCGCTTCTCTTAAACATGAAATTCGCATCAAAAACGGTTTATGCAGATTAGCTCGATTCACCCTTGATGCTGCAGACAAAAGGGAGGCGAACAGAGCATGCAAGAGGGTAAGGGCGGCCGTCTCGACTTGGCGAGCAATGAAATGCAACTCATTTCTCGCGGACCAAAGGCTGGATGGCCCTCTTCCTTCTGGCGTGTCTCCAAATGCCTCGTGGGGAAGACGCACAATGTCATCCCTCCCCTGAAGTCAGCGATTACAGGAACTTTCGTAGTCACTGACCAAGAAAAAGTCGAGCTCCTTGCAGAGACCTACGAAGCTCAAATGAAAAGCTCCCGCATAAGCAGCTCGCAGAACTGGCAAACATCATTAACTCCATCATGAGACTGCAACACTTCCCGGCGTCTTGGAAACACGCACATATAGCGGTTATACCCAAGAAAGGAGCAAAATCATCTCCATCTGATTACAGGCCTATCAGCCTTCTCAGCGCCATTTCGAAGCTTGCCGAGGAGGCAATATTCTACGCTCTCAACTCTTTCACAAAGGAAAACAACATCATTCCAGATGAACAATTCGGCTTTCGCGCTCACCACTCATCCATCCATCAAGCTTCCCGTCTGGCTGCACACATCCATCATGCTCTTGACCAACGTAAAAAGCTTGGAGCAGTTCTTCTGGACCTAACCAAAGCCTTCGACAAGGTCTGGCACGACGGATTGTTCGCAAAGTGCGTGCGGTTAGGCCTCCCAGAAGACCTAACCGCTCTCATCAAGTCCTATCTCTCGGACAGATCTTTCCAGGTCAAGATCAGGGCATCACTTTCCAGTCGTAAACAAATCGATGCTGGCGTACCCCAAGGTTCCCCGCTGGCCCCAGCCTTATTTAACCTCTTTATTTCAGATATGCCGAGAATAGAGCATACTGACGTCGCCTTTTACGCTGACGACACTGCTTTCTTCACGGCCGCCAGGTTCGAAGTTACAATTCATGAACATTTACAGAAGCAGCTCGATCATGCGGTCAAGTGGTTCAAATTCTGGAAGTTGCAAATCAACCCCCTGAAAACCCAGGCCATCATTTTCCACAAGAAGCGTTACGCACTGCGCGTCTCGCAACTTAAGATCGACACCGCAATAATTCCATGGCTGGATAACGTCACGTACCTAGGTCTTCACTTCGACCGGCAGTTCGGTTGGCATTCCCAAATCCAGAAAGCAATCCAAAAAGGTTCGGGTATAGCAAACCTGCTATCTTCTCTGATCTGCCCTTCTAGCAGACTTCCCATCTTCATCAAATGCTTATTTTACAAGATGTTAATTCGGTCCGTACTCCTCTACGGATCTAATGTCTACTTCAAGTTTGTTACACCCAATCAGGTCAAACGGCTTCAAGTTTTCCAAAATAAGCTCCTCAGGAGAATATTAAACGCTCTATGGTTTGTCAGAAATAATCAAATTCATAGGGAAACTGACACTCCAGAAATCAAGCACTTCATATCTCAATCATTCCACAAACAACAACTCAGCTCAAATTCTTCTGAAAACGCGCTTGTTCGCGAGCTGGTCGACATGCTGGGAGCTTAGCACCGCGTCACTGCTAAGCTCTCCCCCTTTTCCAGGCTGAAACGACCTCATCCGTCGCTACAGTCATAACTTTTGCCCCCATACAACAGTACCCAGTTGTGTGTTAACTTAGGTTCGCGAATCAATAGAATCGCCGGGCCCTCGTGCCCAATAACGGCTGCCCTATCAGCGGGTGCCATATCCCCAAATTTAATGCAGTAGCAGTAGTGATCCACAGGGGTCAACTGTGAGGCGGTTTCGGTTTAGTGTATTGGTAAGCCCAGAGGCAGTCCCACATAACCCGGTCCAACTTGTCACTCAAGGGCAAGTCTCCGCGACCAGGTATGCGTCATGCATTCCACCGCCTGGTTTTTAGGCCAGAACAAAAAAAAAGCATATCACTTAAAATATATCAAGGTTACAGATGTCAAATTTAATAGAAAAGCGTTCGAAAGAGTGGGTTACGAAGTTACATTCGATTTTTAAATGTTGTCATTGACAGATTTACTCCTACCGGTCAGTATTCTGTTTAGTACAATGTCCGATGTTCACGTTTTGATGTAGCAACTTCTAAATCAGGGACAACGCCAATCCAGCAGGATGTTCTACTTTATTTTTTTTTATAAAGATTTTAACTTTTAGCTACTATCTCTATTTATTCTACGGTATCATATTTTAGATACCGCAAGAAGGTCCAGCTGCGATTGAATGTATGCAACTTTTTACAATTTATCCATTAGAGTCGTAATCGCACTGTTGCTCGTAACAGATGGTGGCCAGATCCTACAATCAGGTTCTTGCCTCACTTTTACATCGTTTAGTATCGAACCAAACTGGGAGGTAATAAAGACATCATCCAACACTGCTGAAGCAATATATTATGCCCTTAACCACAAATGTATTTAAGGAGACAAATTACAATAAACGTAAACTAATATCATCCATTTCCCCATATCAAAACTTTCTTAAAATATCTTCCCAGCCACTTTAGGAACTAAATTTGCAACCATAATAAATAAATCAATTACTGATATAGAATTGCTTTTTGAAGTTGCTTATCGAAGGAACCTTTAGCAATATCTGAGATTGTTTCACTAGGTAAATACACAGATACATTATGTGTTCTTACCGTGCTCTGCATCGTGATAATGACTATACGATCTGATTCAGGCTGAAATGCACTATGAAGACTATGAAGACCAGTGAACCATCAATATAATTTGCAACATCTAAGATTCAAAACATATGATGCATATTTGATATCACCAAGATCTACAAATGGATTAAAGACTCGACAATACAGCTTGATAACTCTAAATCTGTCCATGTTAATTTTGCGTTGCGGCTACATGACAAAAACCTAATTATACCACTTGACGCATACCCGATTCCTCAAGCAGAATCAGCTAAATACCTCTGAATACGTCTCGATGATAGGTTAAATTGGAAGCATCATGTTAAAATAGACTTATAGTCAAGCAACTGTACTGGTTAGTCGGAAGATATTCTCAACTTGACATAAAATCAAAGAAATTAGTTTATCAGTCAATCATAAAGCCAATTTGGACCTATGGAATGCAAATATGTATAGTAAATATGTATATGCAAATATGCAAGCTAGTAATCCAACGTACCTTTAACAAAGTTCTCCGATTAATTACCGATGCTTATTGTTGCGTAACCAACGAAGAGGTGCACGATGACCTCGAAATCAAATGGATACACGAAGTGATCCAATATTTCGCCTTAAAATATGAAACAAGGTTGCCAAATCACAGCAACGTGGAAGCAATACAGCTACTGGACAACACGCAGGAAATCAAAAGATTGAAGTGGACCAAACCACAGGAACTTGTTTAGTGCATAAATGTATTCTTAGCTTTAGCTTAAGTAGATTAGTTTTATTTTAATTTGGGAAATATATACTGATGTATTAATGCCGCACTCGCCTTGCTTGTATATTAGTGCAAGTACAACGGAGCAGTATTACCAAATTAATTTGTAAATTAACATTGCACTGAGCATATCGAATATAAGATGTAGTTAATTTAAAAAAATATTTGGTGTGATCTGACGATCTGTGGTGTACTATGAGCTATTAAATCATAATCAAATATTTAAATTGTACAAGGAAAGGAATTAAAATTTTAGGCGCTAGAGTAATTTTCTACAGGCCTCAAAAATTGTTAAAAATTATTTAGAAATTTTCATATATATATAGTTTTTTTGAACATACGTCATCTAAATTTGTGACGTCAAAACGTGTGCCACATCAACTCTGAGTTTTAGTTGATTTTGTCTTTGACCTATAACAAAATTCTAATCTAAATAAAATAATGAAACAAAAATTTTATCAAATATAATTTATTTTAACATTATAGTACATCTAAAAACTACAGTTAATTATACAGTTAAATATAATTATAACTTCTTATTACTCTTATTGTTTTCAAGAATTTTGCATACGTTTGACAAAAAAACAGGCTGGTTCGGTTACATCTTCAAACTTATCAGATAGCATTGTGTTTCTTTTTAACTAGAATAAAATGAGAAGGAAAATGTTGTTTGATTCTGAAACGAATTTACAAATTACGGCTGGCAATACATTAAACATTGAAAACTTGATAACGTATGTACAAAAAAACTTTGAATAGACTATGCTTCCATACTATCCCCCGGTATTTTCAGTGATCCCTTCGACTACTGTTTATTATTTTTTTAAAATGTTAATAATCAAGTTAAATATGCAATTTATCACATATAACTTTAGAAGAAATAATTATCACAAAAAGTTATTAAATGACAATTAATATAATAAAATGTACCTACCTTGCCAACATTGTGATCGCCCAAAACTACAATTTTCACCTGAGAATTCTGGACGTCATCTTCGGAATCAGACATAACAACCTCCAGCTTTCCAACGCGCCACTTCTGATTCACTGCAGGCACGGCGTGGAAATTACCATACGAGTTCGTAGGCAAAACCTTTTTCTAAATTGGAAAAATATGTCAAATATAAACCGGGAATAAAGGATCTCTGAATTAAAATTCAGTAGTTAACATTTCAGAAAAGGATAGAGGACACGCGTAGTTACAGCAGGAAATATATAAGGACAAATCTACCAGAGAAATATCACACTTCAGCAGAGTAGTCCAATAGTACACGTAGCCTTAAAAAACCATGGCTATTTTCAAAAATTCTAAAATCATTATCAATTTCCTTGTATTCGTTGTTTTCGTTAACGTAATTGTGACCGGTTGTCTTATTACCAACTGTCCACGGGGTGGTAAAAGATCCGGTAAATTCCCACTTATCGAAAGAAGTAATGTTAAACAGGTAAGTTTTCTTTGTTTTATGTGTGGTATATTTCAATGACTTTTTATTAAAAACAAATTTAAAAACAATTAAATACTAAAACCATCCACTACCAAATTGTCAATATTTATAAATATATAACAAAAAATATAAAATAATAAGAAAATATTTTAATTTGTCAGTGCATCTCATGCGGTCCTGGAAATTCCGGAAAATGTTTCGGACCTTCAATATGCTGCGGACCATTTGGTTGCTTAATGGGCACTCCTGAAACAATCAAATGTCAACGCGACGGCTTCTTTCACGAGAAAGAACCTTGTATAGCCGGTACCTCAAACTGTAGGAAAAACACTGGCCGATGTGCATTGGACGGAATTTGCTGTAGCCAAGGTACCAACATTACAACCATACCAAAACAACCATAACAAATTAATATCAATAAATATTTTATTACAGAATCCTGCCATATGGACAAACAATGCTCCATGGACGAGAAGAATGCCAACATCTTACCTATAGATTTAATTAATATGTTGGGATACGCTGCTGATGGTGGCTTTGATAATTAATTCCTAGACTTATATTAAAATGACTGAACAAATGTATTTATAATTAAACAAGCTACTAATTAAACTCTATTGGTGCACTTCGCAATTTTACTTACCTTATGATATAACCTATCCACACTAACTGTGGAATATTTACTAAATATGAAAATATTCCCTATGCCACCTACTCTCCTAGGTGATAAGTGTTTCAATACAAACAAATGACATAAAGAAATTTTAACAAAGAAATCGTTAAAACACTACATATTTGCATATTCTTATCTTACCAAGAATATCTACCATAACAATAAGAAATATCTATATTATAGTTCCTTCTTATTTTCACTTTTAAATATAACAATCCATCTTAGTAACATATTCTTACCACACCAGTAAACTATTTATGGGTTGTACATGTAACATTTCTTGAAAGAGTATTTTACATATAAATCAGATACATGCATATTTCTTATAAATAAATAGAAAAAACATTCATAAAAAGCCTAATTCATTATTATATACAAAATATTAAATGCATAACTTAAATGTATATAGTAATTTATAAACATGATTACATTATTATCGAAAGAATTGTATCTAGACAGTAAAAACAATGTTATTTTAAATAATTAAAACGTATGTTCTTGAACTATATTTATCAGAATTGATATATATATAATTATTTTTATATACCAATGTTATGCACTGAATTTATCTGGAAAATTATATTAACTTAGAGGAATATTCATATATATATATATATATATATATATATATATATATATATATATATATATATATATATATATATATATATATTATATATAAGCAATTTTCCAAATAAAATCTGACATATAAAAAACATTTAGTAATAATGTTTATAATTTTACTATTAATTTTTACAGAAATTTTCAAACAACCTTATATTATTAAATACTTTGAAGGTGATCAATGTTGCCAACATTAGATGTCCCATATCACTAAAGTGGAATATTTTGACGTTTATATTTCTTAATACACAAAACAAAAACACAGCTGATTCATATAACTGTTCAAAGTCGATAAAATTATTTTAAAATAATTGTCACTTGATTTATCACAATACAATATTAGAACGGACGCATATTCTTTGTTTTAAACTGGTCTTCTATGGAATAATTTAACGTTCAATATGTTTTGAAATTGAAATTGAAATTGAAAAATTCAATATGTATTGAAATAATTGTTGAGGAATGAGTCACGTTCCTTAATATCTGTTGGTACATAGAAGGCGTATATTTGTTGTGTTTTATTTAGAAAGTGTATTTTAATAAAACTCTATTATAATGTATGATCCTAGTAGAGATGAAGTAATTAATGATTATGAAAGTGATACCGAGAGTATTATTGAAGATGAGGACGAAACTACTAGAATTGTACCACCTTCAGGTAATTTTAGAAGTAATTTTTATATATTAACTGGGTTATTTATTTTGGCCATATCAATTATCATGGTTTTATATTTAATAATGATTTATAACCTCTTAATATCGGGATATTGATACTGATAAAGTATTTCATATAATTCTATTACATGAAAGTAGATATATAGTATTAACAATAAATTGTGAATTAGAATGTCCATATTTTTTTGTGAATAATGGTTAAAATTGGTAGGACAATTGTTAAGAAAAAAACAGATACACAAGGTTTTGAAAAGATACCTACAATTAGCAAACATATATTTAATAATATAAATAACTATAAGAAATTTGAAAAAGGTGATATTTGGTTTATTTATTTTTAAATTGTTATACAATAATAAATATTAATTTGGTGTTTTAGTTGAGGATACAAAAAACTGTATTAAATCTAGATATGTTCTTGGAATACTGGGATTCTTAGGTTTTGCAAATGTATATGCTATGCGAGTAAATTTATCCTTAGCTATAGTTGCTATGGTAAATCAAACAGCAATTCCACATCCACCAGTTAATAACAACACTTTTGATTATTGTCCAGAAACTAATAATAGTAATTCAACTATTATTAATAATGTAAGTTTATTTCAGAGAAAAATTAATAATTTTAAATTAAGTATCTGTATATATATTTTAGCATGGTGAATTTAAATGGGATGAAAAAACACAAGGAATAGTTTTAGGATCATTCTTCTATGGGTATGTTTTGACACAAGTTCCAGGAGGACGGCTGGCAGAATTGTTTGGTGGAAAACTAATATATGGCATAGGTGTACTAATAACTGCAGTTTTTACTATACTTAGTCCAATTGCAGCTAGAATTAATTTTCCATTATTCATTATTGTTCGAATAATTGAAGGAATGGGGGAGGTAAGTTCTAATTTTCAAGAACATCAGTGAGAAGAATCTCAGAAAAAGAATATAGTTAAATATTGTTAATCACATGTTTTTAAAATTTAATTTTATATTAATTATGGTATATTATGCCCTATAAAATTAATTCTATACAGGGTGTAACATTTCCTGCAATGCATGCTATGCTAGCAAAATGGATTCCACCATTGGAAAGAAGCAAATTTGGTGCTTATGTTTATGCAGGTATTTTTTAAATTGTATAGTGCTTTTCAATTGATACTTAACTTCAAATTTGTAGGATCTAATTTTGGCACTATTGTATCTCTCCCCCTTTCTGGTTGGCTATGTTCATTAGATTTTATGGATGGATGGCCATTAGCCTTTTATCTTTTTGGTGTTCTTGGTTTAATCTGGTTTATATTTTGGATGTTATTTGTTTATGATAATCCTATGTCACATCCACGTATAGACAAACAGGAGCAAGCATACATATTAGCTAGTATTGGCCCACAGGTATGAAATTTAATATTCTCCCTATACATATAAATATATGTATATATAAATATATATATATATATATATATATATATATATATATATATATATATATATATATATATATATATATATATATACCTTAAAAAGAACTACAAAACTTAAAGTTGTTAACATTACCAAAAAGCAATAATATAATAAAATGCCCATTGCTTATGTCGTTCTATATAAATATTTTATCCTTGTTTCTATATATGAATAATAAATCTAAATGGTATTAATATGAAACATAATATTTGTTCAATTCATAGTTATTTTTTCATCAACATTCAAATTTCAGAATGAGGATAGGTCATCAGTGCCCTGGTTAAAAATGCTGACATGTGTACCACTTTGGGCTATTCTTATTACACAATGTGGTAATTCCTTTGCATTTTATATACAATTAACAGAACTACCTACTTATATGGACAAGATACTTCATTTTTCCATGCAATTAGTGAGTCCACATAATAGACATATCAAATTATGGTTAATTAATTTTAAATGTTTTAGAATGCTACATTATCGGCACTTCCTTACTTAACTAGTTGGGTCGCTGGAATCTTCATCAGTTTATTTGCTGATTGGTTATTGAGTAAAGGATATATTTCTCTTTCAATGTCATACAAATTTTGGAACTCTGTTGGTATGATGGTAATATTTGTATTTATATTTTTTTTGTGTATTATTTCAATTTTAGCATCTGTTATCCCATCACTCGGACTTTTGGGTGTTGCTTATGTGGGATGTGATAAAACTGCTGTACTATTATTACTTGCCATTCCCGGTGCTTTTTCTGGTGCATCATATGCAGGAAATCAAATGAATCACATAGCTCTCAGTCCAAAATACGCGGGTACAATGTATGGCATAACCAATGCTGCGTCAAATATGTGCGGGTTTATAGCACCCTACGTAGTTGGATTATTAATCGAAGGAAGGGTAAGATTTTTCAAACATTAATTCAATTTTATGGTAAGCGCAAGAATATTTGTTACTTATGAGTATCAGCAATGTTAAAGCTAGAGCCCTAGACTCAATTGCTTTACATTTAGCGCGCGGCAACTTACCATAGAGCTCGCAAAATGTTTTATATTTGTTTGTTGGGCTGAAAGGACCTTTACGCTAAACACTCGCTAGTATTAAAATTGGTTGATTTGGAAACAATCTACAGCTGATGATCCTGGACCAGAATCATCACAACCCAAGTAGTTCATTTTTTGGAAAATTGGGGACTAATCGTTAATTTTAGGACAAAAACTTTTTTTTCCTACAGTTTTGCTGTTAAGAATAAGCGGTTCAATCATTCATATTGCTATCAAAAACGTTATGTTATGAATCCTACGTTTAACACGCATGTTCATACGCAATAATGACACGAATTTGCAGACGTATACCGTATATATCACAAACGTAATACCGACATAGCGTACCAAATAACCAATGAGATTGGCATACTGTACAAACGACTTTACTAGCTCATTCATATTTCAATATACCTCTCATTTCTCGACTCAAAATCACAATCCGGAGGTGGAAAACGGTGCATACAAATCGCTTTTGTTTGTTTTTTTTGTCTTAGATGATGTTTTGAATGTACTGTTTTTGTATTAATGGTATACCTGTATGGAATGGTTTCTCAAATTTTGGTGCCTCAAGTATTACAATCCATAGACTAGGGGTGTTTTTCAAAACATGGATGTTGAGCACCTTCAATCCAACCATATTTTATTTTTCTTTTGTTAGTGTTAGATATTTACTCAATAAATTACGCGGTTATTTTATTAAGTATTACAATGGGTAGGCCAAGTAAAGGTGTGGCTTGTATGAGGAACAATAGGAATAAAGAAACTATGATTGAAATAAACAACACTTTCAGGCCCCGGGGTTCGCTACCTGACCTAGGTGATTTGACAAATTTTCTAACCAAAATAGATCAACAACAAAAAGTCGTTGCCCCAGTCACGAATCGAACCCGTGACCTTCGCTTGTGAGCCGAATGCTCTAATCGCGACACAATTGAGGCAATTGCTTGCAATATTTTTACGGCTTCCCATATGGTATGTCTAGTGCTTAAAAAGCAAACTGAACGCATTTTGCATTGAACGACTTTGGTAAGCAAACCCTTGCAAAAAAACAACAAAAACCCCTGAAGGCTATAGCGGTCCGGTCACTGCTTTCATCATCAGTTTATCTAAATAACTTCAAAGTATATAATTAGGTGCCTGTACGTCCCCAGAATATTTAAAGCAATGTCCTCTAACTCCTAATCGTTGAGTTGTGTCTTGCGTCACATCAGCTCAGCAATAACATTATTAACATTGTATAAATGTTTCAATTCAATTGTTGAAAAACTTCCAGGGTTTAGAGATTTTGTACAAATTAACATTTGTACAAAAATTAATTTGTATTCATTGAAATTATAATTTATTTTATTTTTGCAAATACGAGTTAATACTAATATTTTTATATGGTTTGCTTATAGGAAACCTTAGGCCAATGGAGGATGGTATTTTATCTTGCAGCTGGTATAAATATTGGCGCTAATCTTTTCTACGTGGCTTTCGCTAGCGCCAAGGAGGTTACGTGGTCAAAATCTCAAAGAAGTAGCTCAACTAACTGACAAGCACTATATCTCGCTATGCTAGTTGAAGCATAGCATTAATTAGCGCAAATCTATATCTATAAGGGAATGCAACAATTTAGGAAATCAAAGTTCCTTTATATTTATATAATGTTCATTTAAAAAAATAATTATATTTATTTACAATTTTATTTCATTATAAAATATCGATTATGTTTAGGCGAACAGGGTGAATAGCATATTACGGTAATATTTTATGTGTTATAAGATTAATACACTTTAAGTTGCGAATTTGAATCGAAAATTCAATACTTTATGAACAAACTTTATCATAAATGGTATGAAAACATTGAATTTGTTATTTAACTGATAAAAAGGTATGTATGCAGAATGAAAAATATATTAAATATTCCACCAATAAGTTTTCATTAATAATAGGTAAATATTATAAAAGTATTGTTGCATTTCTTTTTTTGTATTCTGGTTACTTTAATCTTAATTACATGCGATTAATCTTTATACAAATTTTATAAAATATACTTCTATATACAGTATTAAATCAGGATATTAATTTAAAAAATCATGTTAATCTTATTTAGTTGTAATAACATTTAGTTACCTATTCCTTTATTTTTCTATCCCGGTACCTCTCAGGTATTAACGATTACATATTTTTTTATCTAAGGAAAATTATATCACCTTATAGGTATGTGTGTATAAAATTTTCTTAGAATATGTTTAGGTTACAAGATCATATCATGATTTTATTTTCGGTGTAAGCAATTCAAATGTTCGATTTGCTTGAACATTTTAAACCATCATTATTTGACTATAACTTTTGATACCTGAAGTTCTGTGATTCCATCAGATGAGAAAGTATATATTCACGCCAAGTGTATGTAATAAATATTTGTTTTTATCATTAATGTTTATGATAGGCGGAACAAACTAGTATATGTAAAACATATTTTGAATATATTTACTTTAATTTATTTTATGTATGTGATATTGAAAATAAGTTGAATGTAAATTTTATAAAATAAATGATCCCATATATTTATATTAAAACCTATTTTAGTTATAGTTGTTTTATTTAATACATTCAGTTTTTCCCATTTCCAAATAATTTATTGATTTATATATACAATAACAAATACATGATATATATGTGACTAATATATTTTTCTTGTATTTGCACTTTTATATATCACATGTATAGCTTAACTTAGATATTTATTTTATTTCTAAAATATACAATATATTAAATACAGATTAAACTCACTAGAAACTGATCAATTTCTATAATAAATTAATACATAACAAAATGTAATACATGATGTAGCATTGCAAACCGTGTGGTTGTGGCAAATTTTTATCGTTTACTTATTAATAACGTTTATCTCCGAGATCACGTTAGAATTGAAGTAATCATAAAAATAAAACACTAATGGTTGCAGCCGATCGCCAACTGAGACGAGATTTGTAAAGAAATCCTGCAACAACAGTGTGTGTTAGTTGAGAAGTAAACAATCTGCCCCAGTGCTGGCTATGAATCAATAATGATGGAATTTTTAATAATTCGTCATTCAGTTTGTCGAAGTCGTGCTCGACCAGGCCATGTACGGGAACAAGTAGTAATTATTAAGTTAGGATGCACATTCATATTTGCCTTCCACTTGAACATATAATATTTTTGATGTCACTTACATTTCGAATATTTTGATACGACTGGACAAGATCTCCATATTGTTCCTTTTGAGTAGGCGCCATTGAAACATTAACAATATGATCAGTTTTTTTAGGTAAGTCTTGCAGAACATCCCTCTTTAGCCTTCGTAACACGAAGGGTTTCATTATACGCTTGGCTTGCTCTATCTGTTCTCTTTCAAAGGCGGGAACAGAGTCATCATCTTTTGCTTTCTATAACATAAAAAACCTTTATGTTTATATTTTCCATACATACTAAATAATAATTGTAAAAAATTGTCATTAGACTGATAAGATACTGAAAGATTACAGACCGAGTTCTTCTGAAATAAATTCTTCAGGTCATCTGTTTTCTCAGCAAATATCTTCGGCATCACAAATATCAACAGCGACATCAGTTCTAGTAAGTTGTTTTGTAGTGGGGTTCCTGTTAAAAGAATTCTATGTTTGGCCTAAAATTCCACCATATTTTAAATAATACCTGTGGTATATGATCTAATAACTTACGTTAATTCTTAAATTAATACATAACAAAATGTAACACATGATGTAGCATTGCAAGCCGTGTGGTTTGAAAATTAATGAATAAAATACCAAATTATTGATAACGGCAAATTTTTATCGTTTACTTATTAATAACGTTTATCTCCGAGATCACGTTAGAATTGAAGTAATCATAAAAATAAAACACTAATGGTTGCAGCCGATCGCCAACTGAGACGAGATTTGTAAAGAAATCCTGCAACAACAGTGTTTGTTAGTTGAGAAGTAAACAATCTGCCCCAGTGCTGGCTATGAATCAATAATAATGGAATTTTTAATAATTCGTGTACGGGAACAAGTAGTAGTCTGGAGGAGCAATGTCAAGTGAATGCTGGTAGGGAAACATATCCACATGAATTGTTCAATTTGATCAATTGATCATATTTTTATTTCGTTAATGACAGTTTGTATTCAGTACATGAGACAAACATATTAGTTATAACAATTGCCATGATGCTTTAATTCTGTTGGATCTTTAAATTTCGCTTCCTTCAGTCATCCATTGAAGTTTTTGTCTTCTTCGCCAAATTTGCCGTACTTAAACTTTTTTAAGTCAGCATTATCATTTGTTCATGCACTTCTAAAAATAATCGATGTATCTCACTTACAGATTTCATTAAATTTAAGTAAAATAAAGTTTCCCACAAATGACGCTTGAACGATCAGATCAAAACATGCAATGTCCTGCATACAAACGGATTTATAAATATTTAAGAGTGGCCATTAGTAATAGTTCTGCCTGTTGTGTGGAGCATTTTAAAAGATTTTGGTTTTTGTTAAATGTATCTAGCAATTACTTTTAGCAATTTAATTTTAATAAGCAAAGTTTGAAGTAACTAATATATTTTTCTTGTACTTGCACTTTTATATATCACATGTATAGCTTAACATAGACATCTATTTTATATCTAAAATAGACAGTGCTTTAGTAAATATACTAAATAGAGATTAAACTCGCTAGAAACTGAACAAATTCGATAATACATAATTATGCCTGAATTATGCGAACAAATGCAGCAATTATTAATTATTTCAGCCCTCAAGATATTGTACACCTTCAGCAGATTTATTGATTTAAAGTGATCATATTAAGTTATAAAATTAAGAATCACAAATATAATATTACTCGATATTCTATGAACAGTCGACTGAAACTTCGATAGTACCGTTAGTCGATAGTTGCCAACGCTAATTTTTATCATAAATAATAGAGAAACATAAGACCGTATAAGTCTGGAAAATGATCAAATTTCAACATTGAGATTTTAAGAAATTGGCTGTGATTTTTTCCAGCTTGATTTTAGTCACGTCAAACCCTTAACGTTTTGGAGACATTATTGTTAGGTACAGCCCCTCCTACGTTGGGTAAACACCCCTTCCAGTCTCATAGATAATCCCGTGCCCTTTATAAGGTGGAGGACACGGGGTAATACAAACGATTGTCCTGGTACCATCATGGGAACGTTAGATCGCACTGTTAGTTCTATCGGGCCAATCTCAGGGCCAGCCTGATTCATATCTGACAATATATTGCTTAACGTGGAATTCGAACTGCCATCCACATTATCACCCTTTGGAAATTTATAAATCTTCGACAACAACTCAGAAGATTTATCTTAGTTATTGACTTGAATGAAACAATTATTTCGTACAAAATTTGAAAAGGAATATCTACGCATCGGCTCGGTAAACCCAACAATTATAGCGATAAGATGGCTTTGAACTGCGTTAAGGTGTGGATGCACTTTACCTTTGTAATTTGTCCATAGACAAGAATCTAAAACCCGATAAGGCATAACCGTAGTTCAGAGCACACTTTAAGAAGTTGATCCAGTCCGTATATATTAGCTAAAAAAGTAGGCTAAAATATAGGCTTGATTTCATAAAAACATATTCACGACATTCTTATCTTCAAAACCAGCGGCCTAAACAGCATCACCAGTTCCATTATGTCCCGATTATTTATAATCAAACAACATTCATTTATTAAAAATATTATTTATTTGACAGTTATCATCCAGCAAAATTTAAATAAAAAATCTTTACGATGCTATAATTAATAACTTAGGGGAATTGTAACAAATATACTAATTAAATATAAATCGCAGACAACAGAAGTATTATACAAAAAATGTTATTTCAATTCTTTCTTGGAGATACTAGACTGGTAGCCTTTGCGGAATCTACACCAAGCGCCGAAGAAAGTAGTTTGACGACACTTTTCACGTCTGGATTATCAGTTTCTAAAACAAAACAAAAAAACTCTTGGAACTCAACATTTATGATTTCAAATTATTCAAAAATAGTCTCGGTATTTTTTTTGCTTCAAAGTTTTAAATTAAATAGCACCTATTTAAAAAGCATGTGCATTATTCGTGTGCCAATTAACGGAATTGTTCATTAACGAATGATTCAATAATTCTCATTTGAATATTATCATATCTAATAATTATGTAGATTCTTCACAAATCTACACTAACTTACCATCGGTTGTAATATCTTTTTCCAGTTTCAATTTCTCTTTGTTCATGGCTAACATACCTTCTTCAATGGTGCCTTGTGAAATTAATCTAGATATAGATATATAAATTAAGTGTAAATTTATAAAAAATATGTTTTTAGAATTACCTATAGACAGTTACCGGTTTTGTTTGACCCATCCTGTGACATCTATCTTCTGCCTGTTTATCATTGTAAGGGTTGAAATCAATATCATGAATAATGACAGTATCGGCGCTGGTAAGGTTAATACCCAAACCACCCGCTCTGGTGGATAGAAGGAAAACAAAGATCCCAGTGTCCTTCGTATACTCATTTATTAGGTCCTGCCTAATATTCACTGCCGTACTTCCGTCCAGTCGAAGGTAACGATAATTTCTTAATTGTAAATATACTTCTAATATATTGAGAATGAGAACATATTGACTGAAGATCAGCACTCTGTGACCATTATTTTGTAATTCCGGTAAGCATTTATCTAAATATATGAATTTCCCTGAGGTAAGTATTAAGTTATCTGGCAGTATAAATTTGTTCAAGCACTAAAAAGGTAAAAAAAAGGGTTACCAACGGTTATACAACTAGCTTTGGTTGATTGTTTTTATGAAATAATGCTGTATCAATAATTACATAATAATATATTACACAATGAATATTTAAATGATAATAAAAATTAAAAATTCTTGATGCTGAACATGACGCGATTGTCAATTTGAGAATTATGCTGGCAAGAAAATGTGTTCAGTTTTGTATAAACCCTATTGAGTCTTAACTGATGAAATTTTTATGTTCTTATTGTACAAAAAGATGGGTTAAATTCATCATTTGACCGATTCTGAAAATTATTTTTATTAGATGTATAAATTAAGTTTTGCATAACAAAAAGTGCTACTATTTAAGTAATATATATTTTCGTTACTTAATTCGTAACATCGTAGATAAGATATTAAGTACATGACCTGTAAGTCTTAGTGATTTTGCTTTTTATAATAGCCTCGTATATGCTTTATTTTGTTTCTTTTGACCTGAACAGGGACCAATCATTTATTTTATGATTATCAGAAATTTTATTTCATATTTTAAATTTTAAAAAATCTTCATGCGACACCTAAGATGTTTTTAAACGTACGTTGTTATTCTGATCAAAGTGAAATAAGATATCTGGAGTAGTTTTAAAAACTTAAAGATGATGAATTTGGTATCGAAGGTAAAAAACTTAGTGGAAGGAAGAAAATTTATGAAAACGTGGGAAAAGTTCGAATAGAAACTCATGGGAGATCGCTATAAATTAAAATTGATAAATTTGAAACAGACATTGATTAGAAATTGTCCTTATATACGTAAAATTCGATCAAGTGATTTTAAAACATGATAAGCTTAAATAGAAATGCCTACCCACATAACATTTCACCATACTCTACTGCTTCATACTTTTCCATCTTTTTCTGATCGATGACTAACTATTAAGTAATATTCGGCCGCATATTACTTAATAACGGTACAAAAACACTAAAGATGAGGGACTCTTTCAAGGCGGAATCATTGTGCTGGTAGAAAATTGAGAAATATCGCATCTATCGATCGACAACACTTAAAACTTGATTGAACATTATTATAATGGTCTATACATTTTTTACTACTTCTTTTTTATTCTCATGAGACTAGATTTTAATAAAATCCGTTACCGAAGTATAATTCAAAAATTGCAAAATACTTGAAATGATTTGAACTTATCACGAAGCTTGATATTTGAGTTTTCTAATATCTAAACAGAATTTTTAAACCTGTCAAATATAATATTTACTTAATGCATCATAAGAGTAACAAACTTAACTCATTTTCCATAAAAAATCTAAAATGAGCCAAAATTATTTTGTTATTATCCTTATATCTGTTTATTATAATCCATAATACCTGTTTGGATTTTTCCATCTTTTTATTGGCTTAGAACTTGTTGGACATCTCCAGATTCATAATAAAAAAACGTCCATGTATGTATATAACTCCGAGATACTCAGAATTTATATTTTGGAGCAACTCTAGGGCTTGAAAAAAGCAAAATCAAAATTGCATTGGTGTAGAAGCAAATGGAAAATCGCATTCGCGATTTTAAAAAGTATGTTTTGTTGGGGGTCCACTGATTCTGTTGAGAAATAACGAAATTTGACTTTGTAGAATAAAATATTAACATATAAAAAGTCGCCACACGGTATTGTTGGATGTAAGTGAATTTTTGGTGTTCTATGCATCGTGACAACGCTATATTGCTATATAAAGTGTAACTTATATTGCTAAGTAAGCCACTAACTTTTTAAACGAAAAAACAACAAACAGCAACGCAATAAAATCAATTTATGGAGAACTTTTTGTATATACGTGACTAGTTAAATTCATGTAGGTTCTGAAAAAATATATTTCCAGGTAATAACTGGAGATTTCTATTTTGTGTATGGCCATTTTTAAAATGTTGCACTTGCGGGCTAGAATCGCTATTTTTTTAAAATATACCAATACACAACATACATAGAAGCTGTTACAGAAGAAAGTTTATATTTAATAGATAGATTAAAAAAAAGCAAACGGTCTATCGAAAAAATATTTAATGATTATTAAAGTAAACTATATGGAAATGTAGTTCCTAAAAACCGTCGTTTTATAAAATAGCATTTAATTTAAGAGGCGATAATTCCTTATTCGGATATGGCAGCCCACATACACAGAAGCTTTGATGCAGTAAAATAAAGTCAGCGCAAATGTTAGGCTACCAATTGACATGCCCGTCCGCGCCCCATCGTTTCTTTCTTTTAAGACACCTTGTTTGATCGGGTAGTTTTATTTCAAATGTACCCACTATAAGACAATGAAAAACCCTTTTTTTGTAGTATCGACAAATATAATACCTTAACCCAATATGTGTTAATACTTACTTTATATTGTTGAGATAAAGTATGAATCTCAAAATCTGACATCCACTTTAAATCCTCTACGATGTAATCTATTACAGTGTCTTTATATCCAGGATCTTTGGCTAACAATTTTGCCATTTCTTGCAGTTGACCCATGTCGTAATGATACCTCATTAAGAGGGGATGGTTACTCAACTTTCTTAGTTCTGTCATTATGCTCATGCCATTACACTGGCCTTCTTCTTCCTTTCCAAAAATATTGAAAAATTAATTTTACAAGAAAAATTAATACACAATGGAAGCCAATTAAATTAGGATGCACATTCATATTTGCCTTCCACTTGAACATATAATATTTTTGATGTCACTTACATTTCGAATATTTTGATACGACTGGACAAGATCTCCATATTGTTCCTTTTGAGTAGGCGCCATTGAAACATTAACAATATGATCAGTTTTTTTAGGTAAGTCTTGCAGAACATCCCTCTTTAGCCTTCGTAACACGAAGGGTTTCATTATACGCTTGGCTTGCTCTATCTGTTCTCTTTCAAAGGCGGGAACAGAGTCATCATCTTTTGCTTTCTATAACATAAAAAACCTTTATGTTTATATTTTCCATACATACTAAATAATAATTGTAAAAAATTGTCATTAGACTGATAAGATACTGAAAGATTACAGACCGAGTTCTTCTGAAATAAATTCTTCAGGTCATCTGTTTTCTCAGCAAATATCTTCGGCATCACAAATATCAACAGCGACATCAGTTCTAGTAAGTTGTTTTGTAGTGGGGTTCCTGTTAAAAGAATTCTATGTTTGGCCTAAAATTCCACCATATTTTAAATAATACCTGTGGTATATAATCTAATAACTTACGTTAATTCTTATCAAATTTTCATATCTCTGTGTATTCATATTTTTAAGCATGTGTGCTTCATCAAATATTAAGTAATGTAGTGGTGTTACTCGAAACATTTTCCTTTCTTCGGGACTATTAGCTACTATTGTGTACCTGAAACAAATCTCATTTAATATTATTTCACATTGTTATTTTGGACTATTTACGTTGTTAAAATTACGTCAAAATCATTTAGCATTCCTTTAGCGAGATCAAATCGGAATGCCCTTCTTTCTTCTGTACTGCCATAGTACATAAAAACCCTGAGTTCTGGACACCACCGCGCAAATTCATTTTTCCAGTTATCTGAAAAATATGTTGGTAAAAAAATGGACGATTAATACTAAAATTATATGTCATAAATCAGTACAAATAACAGTAAAGTAGAATGATTTAACATATTTAAATAAAAAGTTTTTTGTGATTTGGTAAATGTCTTGCAGGAAAAGTACTACTTCTAAAGGTTGCTAAACATTTTTTTTTAATTACATGAGTTGGATTTTGTACAAATAAACATATAATTTTTAGTATCTTTTGGTCGAATTTCCACCATTATTATTACTTAAACTGATCATAACTTGGCATCATAAAACAGGCAAAGATCATATTTACCTAATGTAGAAGAAGGCACAACAACCAAATGGGTATTTTGAGATTGACCTGTGATTTTCAAGTATGCTAAGAAAGCCACAATTTGCACTGTTTTTCCAAGACCCATTTCATCTGCCAGTATCCCATTTACACCTTGTGAATGCAAAACTGCCAACCAATTTAAACCAACCATTTGATAACTGGTAAGTTTTAACCTAAATAAATCAAACCAATGTACACTAAAATAAAACTTAAAATGATTTATAATTACGAGGAAGACAGATTTCTAGGTTGTTCTTTCACACCAGCACCCGCCGCAACAGCTCTTTCCATTTGTTGTGCTAAATTTGTACATTTTTTCATTAGGTTCCTGATATTATTCCGCGTTATTAACACTTGCTGAGCCGAATTTAATAAATCAGTGCTTAAATTCTTATTACTTTGTAACTTAGTTACCTAAAAAAATTAATAAGACTTTTACATAAGTACACTCATAATTAACATAAAATGTAATAATGAAATAAATATAAAGCTGCTGGTCATTAACTTTACTTTTAAAAAATGTGCTATTAATTTTGATAATGTAACTATATATTAATCTCCTGTTAAAAACTATACTCTCTTGATCTAATAATATTATATAAACCATATATAATATATAACCATGTATATAAGTTAAAATATGTAAACTTACTAAATCAATCCATCCAGAGAATGGTCTTAATTCAATGAGACAATCTGCTTTTTTTTTAGAACAAAACTGCATTAATTGAAGTTCATTGGAAGTACCTGTTTCAAAAAATTCCAATACTTTTTTTTTATCACCAGTTAACTCATCAGTAATTTCAGCATCTGAATCTTCATCATCACTGTAATATAATAATTACAATTCATTGAACAATTAAGAATGTTATCATACCTATCAAAAACCCTAGTATCTCTATAATGGTCGGTACTTCCAGTACTGTCATCACTATCATAATCCCTTCTTTTAACTGTAACATTAAATAATCTTTATAAATGTATAATGATATTATAAACTAACCTTTCTTTTTCCTGTTAACACTAGGTTCACCTTCTGCACGTCTTTTGATACTGGAATTACTACCTTTTGTAACCGTATGTTTTTCATAATCTTCTTTCCAAGCACTGTATGAACCTTGCATTACAGTTTTTGAGTATGTCCTAGACAGCTCTGCTGCTGCTGCATCAGTATTAAAACTATGTTTTGATAAAATATCATGTATTTTCTATAAAATATCCACATTAGAATATGAAAGAACAATTTTAATTATTTATATTTACCATTGCTTCTAAATTAGGAAAAATTTCTAGAAGGAACTTCATTTGTTTTTCTTTTTCAAGAATACCTGGGTTTTTCTGCCTTGTATGACCATTTACTTTAGTTGGAGTTTCTGAGACTGCTATAGTAGTGGGACTTTTTATTATTGACCCACTGATGTTTTTTTGACCCTCAACTTCCGAGTCTGAATCACTAAATGGATTAATAATACGTTTTCTTGAAGGCTGTACCGATTGAGCGTTCATATTTGGTGCTTTAAAATAAAGTGTGTCAAAAAAAAAGTAATATTTTTACTAAATCTCTAACTTACAAGTGTCTAATGTTTCGTCTGATTGATGAGAAAGCTGGGGCTTCTTTTGAATTCTAAAGCCTCGTAATGCTAGAGTAGCGCTACTTTCTTCTGTCATAATAACATAAAGGTGGTTCTATTAACTCACTGATATATGTTATTCACTCTTTCCGAAACAAGTTAAAAATTTAAGAACCGACCGACATAAAACCAATCTTTTGAAGTTTGCCAGTATTCCTAGGGAAATGTTACCGCTATTATAATTGGCAATCTGTAAAATTATTGGCGGTTTCTATAAATTTCTCTAAATTGTACCTACAATTTCAATTTTTAATCTTTGTACATTTAAAAAAGTAAATATTTTAATTAATTTAAATAACTACAAGATATATATTTAGTATTAATTACCGTTTTTTTTTATACTACAATAATAAAAATTTATTAATATACATATCTTTAAATTTTCATATTGGCTACATTGCAATACCTTCATTACATTCTCCGTTTTTTATCACAAGGTGGCGCTTTATCTTATTAAGGGAAAACTCGTGTGAAAGCCGATATTGGTTTTCTAAATTTTAAAAATGTCTGGTTTAGTGAGGAATATTCGTTTATTTTCAAGAAATGTTTCTTATTTAAGGTGCTATACAACAAGACCAGCTTGCGTGATATTAATAAAATACAATAATACTCAAATTGGAGTTCATAATAATGGTATTCAGCTGTCAGCCGCACAGGTATAAATAAAATTTAAAAACAACTATTTAAGCCTTGCTTTAATTACTCACATCACGAGGATGCACTTTCAATTATTTATCAGTGCTAATAGCCCATACTTCTTGTTTAAGTGATAAATTACATAACTTTAGTATAACCTCACTTTTTCAGTGAATCTATATTTATTTTTTGTTTAGACTAGACATTATTCTCCTGAAATAATTAAGCCAAAACCAACAGAGGCAGAGATTAAAGAAAGAGTCCTTAAAGTTGTTGCTTCCTATGACAAAGTAACAGCGGATAAGGTATTTACAATTGTAACAGGTTTTTTTTCTCTTTCAGAGACTCATATTGCCTCATGAGCGAAGTTACAGTTCCAAACCACCATTGACTTTAAAACTTATCGCTGACAGGGTTCTTTTAGTTTTAAAATTGTATGATAAAGTTAACCCCGATAAGGTACAGTAATTTTGCTTATGATGGTAACACTGGTAAATAAATAAATTATCAATTATGCTTTTTATTCGAATTATATCTTGCCAATGTTACTAGGCATTAGTCTCTGTGTTTGTTTATATTTTGAGATTTAAATATTTTTTTAGCTTTCTTTGGAATCACATTTCATCAATGACTTAGGTTTAGATTCACTAGATCATGTTGAAGTTATTATGGCTATTGAGGATGAATTCGGTTTTGAAATACCAGATACAGATGCTGAAAAACTTCTTCGGCCTGCTGACATAGTTAGGTAAGGGAAAATGGAACTTTTGTATTCCTTATTTTAAATATCAATTGCTTTCAGATATGTGGCTGATAAAGAAGATATCTATGAGTAAAGAAATGTATAGTTTTAGATTACCTACCCATTTTTGTTTATATAGGTTTAAATATTCTAATTGTAAACTGTTTTTACATATTTAAGTCTTATAAACTTTAGAATTTGTAAAAATAGATCAAGCTGTGCAGTTTTGTTAAAACATGTTAAGAAATTATATGGTATTAAAGCCAAAGTGATTTTTTTAATGCCTTGTTTAATTACTTTTTGTAGCCAAATTGTGTCTTACGTGTGTTTATTCCTATATCCTAACTCTCGTGTGTACACATATACATATAATGAAAATTAAATTTGTTCATAATTTTAGATTAAAAATTATATTTTATGACAATTTATTTGACAAATATGAAACAAACCTTAGTTGCCATCATAGAAAATACCAAAACAACACAGTGTTGCCAATGCACTAAATACATTTATTCTTTAAATTACTGTTCAGCTCAACTATTGATATATTATTTAGAATTTGTTATGCGTTATTTATTTAAGATTATTGTCAAATTATCTTAAATAAACTTTATTATGGAACATTAAAATGAAAAAGATTTTCATTTGAATTTTTTGTGTGTATATGTGATATGAGATATACAAGGATGTACAAATGGTATGTTATTTGTATTAGGTTTTTAATTCTAGTAACAGTTTTATATTTTTTAGGCAAACTTTGAATAAACAATGCGCTCTAACTCTGTTATCGGGTTTAGCCATAGGATTTACAGTAGCTTATGTTGCTTTATCTCAACAAACATCCTTTACAGATCCACATAGCAGTTATGAAATGGAATTAATGGAAGGGCCTACAGTGGATCCAGGTAACGAGGTTCAATTAGTGTCAGATACTATAGTGATGCATTTATATTTTGTTCATTAAATATTTGTATATTTATTGTTTATTATTAGGTATACATTCAAAATATGAGGAATTTCACCTTTTGGAAGACAGTACTGTAGCTGATAAACTTTACAAAGAAGTAAGGGTGTTATGTTGGATTATGACTGGGCCAAATAATCATGAGAAAAGGGCAAAGCATGTAAAAAATACATGGGGAAAAAGATGTAATATTTTACTATTTATGAGCTCTAAGGAAGGTAAGATATATATTTTTTGTTTTTAAATTGATAAAGCAAACTATAAAATAGGAAATGAATGAATATGATACTAATAGATTATAGAAATGTGTGGGATGGCATTATGGAAATATCTTATGATAATTGAACTTGATACTTACATTAAATTAATTTATACTGGCTATTGTTTTGCCAGACACAAATTAACATACATGTGATATATTAATGGTATTTTGATTACATTGGCAAATAACTCATGTTTTATTTATTTATTTTTCTGTATTTGCTAGATGAATAAAATTAATTCTGCTTTTTAGATAAATCTTTGCCTTCAGTAGCATTACCAATAAAAGAAGGCCGCAAATACCTCTGGGGAAAGACAAAGCGTGCATTTGAATATGTTTACAAGCATTATTTTGATAAAGCTGACTGGTTTTTAAAGGCAGATGATGACACGTTAGTGAATATTTTGACAAAAATATCTTTTAATTGTTTAGTTTTTTTTTTATAGATATATGATACTAGAAAACTTAAGATATATGTTAATGCCATATAGTTCTAATGAATCAATTTATTTTGGTTGTCGGTTTAAACCTTATGTTAGACAGGGCTATATGAGTGGGGGTGCTGGTTATGTTTTGAGTAAAGAAGCTCTTAGAAGATTCGTAGAGGTACAGTGATTTAAATATTCATGATCTTGGAAGTTGTACTTATGGTTAATTTTAGATTGGATTGAAAAATTCATCGGGGTGCTCTAAAAGTGATAATGGCGCTGAAGATGTTGAAATGGGTCGATGTTTAGAATCAGTAAAAGTAATAGCTGGTGACTCTCGAGACTCAATGGGCCGGGGTAGATTTTTCCCATTTGTCCCCGAACATCACCTAATTCCCGGTCATGTTTCGAAAAGTTTTTGGTACTGGCAATATATTTACTATGAAAACAAGGAGGTAGAGTATAATGAATCAGTTAAGTTAAGTTGTAAAGTAAACGATTTTCAGGGCATGGAATGTTGTTCTGATAATGCTGTTTCTTTTCATTATGTATCTCCAAATCAAATGTATGTTTTAGAATATTTAATTTATCATTTAAGACCCTATGGAATATCTTTTCATGTTGACATGCCTCCTGAACTGAATGATAAAAGGGAATCTCAGAAATAATGAAATAAGTATATTTTTCAAAATAGTCATTTTATTAACTTTATAAATGTAAGTAAATTAGGAATTTTAGAATTTAGTTAGATATGTCAGAAAAATTTCGATAATAGTATACATTTTTCCTATACAAATAATAATGATAAGAGTTACCATAGTATCTTAACTATTTACCTCAAAATTTGCACAGTTTCAATTCTATGATAATTAAACTATTTATCATGACAAGTGTATCTTTAAAAATTTTTGATAACTTTACACTATTTTTAATTTCAATTAATTTACCCTATCACCAGTTAAGATATTTCTTAAAGACTGATATTAATTTAACTTTCAATGTATAAAATATAGTTTTTGCACAATTATATTTAGTACATAGATTATTATTGAAAACAAGTTCATGTATTTTAATTCATGTTCTGTTATTAATTATTTTATTTATGACAATTTTATTATCAATTGAATTGATTGTATTGAATTGTATGATTTTTTAAGAATCAGTCCTAGTCTTTTAATGCCAAATAAACAATGCCATACTATATATATCCTTATAGTAATCTCATGTGTAGATATAATTCTGTCTATTATATTACAAAACTTATTGTAAGTAGTTAGTTAAACATGCGCTAGTCCTAGAATGATAATATATCGCTTTTACTTTTCTAATTTAGTGTAATTTTTATTGAAAACCCTTTCACTGTTATTAAATGCTAATTTACTTACTGTGAGTTAATTTTAGAGAATGTGTAGTAGATGGCGCTGTTTAGCGTATCAAACTTCTCTTTTCAAAAGACAATAAATTACACTGAAAGCTCTGCGTTTAGAAGTTAATTCAAAAGTGATGAATGAAAGTGATTAATATTGATAAAGAAAGCGAGATCATGTGAAATCGCTACCCAATAAATATATATTTTTTAATCGAACATTGAAATGAAAATCAACACTATTTATATTAGAACATAAAAGGCTTTTGTAACATTCCAATGTAACAACTGCCAAAATATATAAAGAAGCGCTTAAATCAATCTTCAATTATGACTTCTTTCAAATTGATGTATCTAGAATTAAAAAAACTTAATTTATTAGAAATTCACAGTTTATTTGAACCTTTTTTATCATAAACTATTTTGTTATTATATACATATTTTATATTTTCTATGTTGGTAAATTTATAATTTGGATTTTTTTTTATTTCGGTATTTTGATCGGTCCATTAAATAATTTGTGGATAGTCCAAATAACGTCAGCAAGCGCTAGCCATTGATTCTTTCACTGAGTAGCAATTATTTGGTCTGAGCTGTGGTCTTGACATGGGTAAGATCAATTTTTTACATACTCTGTTTGTCTAAGCTTTTTGTAGACAAAAAATGAATTGTGAAAATTGCGATTATTATTAATTGATATTTATAAAATTCTGAATATTGAAAGTACTTTTTAGGAGGTTTTCATAGCTATTAAGAGTCCATATGACCACGAAAAATAAATTGGAACCAGTAATAACCGTAAGACCAGGCTTTTACAACATATAACTGAGTGTTATTACAATAAAAAAATCTGGCGTCTTTTGTTACATGATTTTTTAAAATAATGGTTGCACTGAGCTGTGTGCATTGACTATTCTTTTTTAATATTCGACTCAAAGTTACCAGTTTCAATTAATATGTACCTCTCATTATAGTTTCGTTCTATTTGAGTTATCAATTTTATTTGAGATAAAAATGACGGATTATAAAGGAAGGTGTCTGGAATAAGAAAACACATTTCAAATACATGTTTCAATTTCTCAAATATATATTTTTGGGTGCTTTTGGCACACACACTGATAATTTTTTATGTTTTTTTTTGAAATTTGCAAACCTATATATGGTTGGTTCTACAATAAAGATTGATATTGGGAGGTTAAATTAAAACAATTTTCATATATGAACTCATAAAATTATTTACCAAAAGTACTTTCTCATATAGTTGTTTCGTTTTATTTATTAGAGTACAGATTCGAAATTAATTATTTCCGTATTACTTCATTTGTTCCAAAAATGTGAGGTATACTTTTTTTTCTTTTACCAGGTTGACCAGCTAGAACCAAATGGTCTTTGGCTAATGTCGGGGTATGATTGTTTTGCGGGCGACAGAGACCCTGGGTGACGACTGGGACTCGTAGTTTTTTACTACCGGAGTTTGTGGATGGGTAGGGATTTTATCAAGGTGTTGTCGTGTTCTAAGGTTCCTCTGGAGAACCTCACACTGAGTATGTTTATGAAATTTTTCACAAACGGGATGCTTGATTCGAGGTGTGTATTGACGTTCCTCATAAATCGTGGGGCTTTGAGTAATGTGCGGACTTTTTTGGATTGGAACACTTGTAATAGTTCAAGTTGTCTCTCCGAGACATACCTGTACCACACCTGTGCTCCGTTGATACAGACTGGACGGACTAGCATTTTATACAGCGTCGTTTTCTGTGGGATTGAAAGTTTGCTTTTTCTGCAGAGTAGTGGAAATAGTAGGCTTTACACGCCATTTCCTTTGCAAATGGCGTGCTGTATTTGGGCTGACTATTGGAATCTGCGGTCGAACTGGAGACCGAGGTATGAAACTTTCTGGAGCATTTAGGGACTTTATCAATTTGGAAGCGATAGGCGCGAAACTCCTTCTTACGGTGGAACAGAATAGCGTAAAAGTTTTGCTCGGGTTTATCTATAGCCGCCATAATTTGTACCACGCTATCGCTTGGTTCAGCTATATTATTCAGAGTCTGTTACGGATAGCGCCGGGACAGTAACCAGTTGTGAAGAAAGCGGATTCATCTGCATAAAATACTGTGTGGGAAAGTTTGTAGAGCGGGAAATCAGCCATATAAATAGTTGAATAGGGCTGGGGCTAGTGGAGCAACTTGCGGGACTCCTGCCGAAATCTGTTTATGAGAGGAGACTGCGTCACCGATCCTAACTTGAAAGGTGACCATGGTGCCATACTTGATCGAAAGTTTTGGAGACATCTAAGAAGATGGCTCCAGTTTTTCGACCTTTTATCAGTGCTTGGTGGATTGTTGCTGCGACGCGGGCAGCTTGATGGTGGCATGAGTGTTTGGCGCGGAAACCGAATTGTTCGTTCTGGATTATGTGATGTGCGTCTGTGAAATCTTTTAATATCGCTTTTTCGGTAAGTTTGGAGAGTAAACTAATCAGGCTGATGGGCCTGTAGTCAGATGGATTGGACTTGGCATTTTTTTAGGAATGACGGCGACAAGCACATGTTTCCAGTTCTTTGGGAAATGCTTTAACCTCAGGATGGAGTTAATAATGTTAGCAAGTTCTTATAGTTGCTTGCTAGTGAGGTTTTTTAGATGGTGGTTTGCTGTTATACCATCTGGGCCTGGAGCTTTTTTAAAAGACATACGTTTTATGAAGAGCTGAAGGTCTCTGGGAGAGACTATGCTCTTTAGAAGATGAACTGACCGGAAGTCTTTCCTCTTTAGAGAGGGGATAGTGTCGTTTATGATGGATAATGTCTGTTGAGGTGGGCCAAGAGAGGATTGCATTGTGGAGTATACCAGAAATATAGTATTATATAGTCTATTCAAAACAGTAGTGACACACGTGACCTGTCAAAACGTCGCAATGTTGCCACAGCAACTCTGAGTTTTAGTACATTTTGGCTGAGTAAGTAGCTGACCCTGTCAAATGTTAAAATCTATTATTCACTTTTCTTTGGAAGGAATATGACTTGAATGGTATGCGTTGTTCGCAGGATAATGTTCCTTTCCGCATATTTTTTTGACATCTTTTTTAGAAAATCAACTCTTTTGTATAACTGCTTCGATAAAACGATACATTTTTTCTAAGAAGGGTTATTTGAAGGGAAACAACTGTACTCGGAGATGTACAAGAAAAGTATGATGTTAACTATTTGTAATATATGCCAAATGCACATGCATTCAGTCTATGGACAGGCGGCGTTAATTAATATATTAGTAGGTTGTCTATGATAACAGTAATCCTACACAAAAAATCCCTTTTTGTAAACTGAATATTTTTTCAATAAAGTAGTTGACGCTTGCTTATATACGGGTTTTTCGATGATGAATGATGACCTGAATTAGCCACTAAAATTATGAGATTTGACCTCAATAAACTCCATCTTGTGGGAATTTCTGAAGATACAGATATATGCTAAAAAGCTAGAATTGATAGGTGCTTTTACAGTTAATATAACCTTCTTCATCGCTCAAATTCAGCCTGATGTTTGAAGAAGCCGCAGTTGACCACATTATATTCTAAAGATAATGACATCAATGGTCTTTTCAATTAAAATAAGAATTTCCTTATTGAACAATCTTGTAAAAAATGTATGTAAAGAACACATTATATTTTTTGCTGAAAAATATTGAAGATGTCAATATCAACTTATGTAATGATATTTTGCAATTCATTTCTTCCTTAGCAATTAAATACCTAAGAAAAATTAAAAATTATATTGATTTATCAAAAATTTTAATTAAATATAACGTTTATTCGAAATAAAACAACATATCATTTTAATATTTTTAATTTCATTTGAGCCTAGTCTATTATTTTACACTGATCAGAATAAGTTAGATTTGAAAAATAAGCAGCTGGATAATGCCAGCCTTGATGCTTCATTCATAAAATTGACTAGAGCTTCAAGAAAAAATTTAGGAATGCATTTTTTTAATAACCTCAACATATTTACAATATTGCTGTCTTCAAGACAGGAATAATATTTACATCTATGTTTGCATTATATACATAATAGGCAAAAAATGTACATGATTACACAATAAAAAAAATTCTAAGATTCCAGTATAATCAATTACTATAAGTGACCTTAAATATCATATTATAGAACAGTACATATTGTATCTACTGCCGCTGGCTAAAATATAATCATTTACTGTTTCCATCCATTATAAAAAGAAATGGTGGTTCTTTCTCTAAATCTGTGAAGAAAAAGTATTATATTCTAATTGACATCATTTTAAATGATGAAGCGTCATTAGTGATTATACTGGAATTAGATTTAAAGCTATAATGTCCTCAACATTTAAATATTAGAATTCTTAATATAAGGCAATCATTTCCCTTAAAAGTAGTTCTAGTGCCCCTACACATTTATCAACATAATTCTTTAGGAAAAGTGTTGGAACATCATGGTGACCCGCATTTGACATTTAGAATACAGAAAAGGAGTTGAACATAAAGAGCTGTCATATTATTGCTTAAACTCAATGTCTAATAATTGTATCATATATTACTCTATAATATGAATGCCCTTTTTGTTCATTCCACCACAATGATTAGTTCAAATGACCTGAACTGGCACTTGAGTAGTTCATAAGCATTAAACACTTAAAAGTGTACTACAAATCACAGATAAATGAAGTCCAACCGAAAACATCGCTAAACTTGTAGTGCTTTAGACCGTGAGCTTATAAAGATAATTGAAATAAAATTCTTACCTTACAAACCATAAACATCATACAAAACTGGAGTATTACTTTTCCGCAATAAATGTCAAATGTTGATTATGTAATGTCTGCATATTATAACGATTAACGGACTAATAACCGTTTTGTACGTTTTATAGTTTGTTTTAGCAAATACTCATATATGTATGTTTTAAATACATAACAAAGTAAAAACGAAACAAAATGGCGATAATTACGCAACAACAAGACGCGAAATTAAAAAACAGATTCCGCAGATCTGCTTAAATGTATCGGATGTGAGGGACTTCTTGCTAATTTCTTCTTAGGTAATTTACCTAAGATGTCCGACAGTCGAGGGAAATCTGGTCGTTTATCTTCTTTGAATTGCCAGCAAATCATTAGAATCTCCTAACAAGAAAACTATTAATGATACATATGAATTAATTTACATTAAGATTATCACGCCAATATATTATAGTAGCTCTGTATTTATTAAATCATATACAATTTCAACAGGTGTTTACACCATACATTTGCCACGCTTGGGTTATAATCTGTCAGGATATTCATCCCAGTCAGACTGGCCTTACCCCGAATATACATAGTAATGCGTTTATAATTTCTGTGTATAAATATGGCACGGTCATCATATGGGTGTCGCCATCTATATATGTTACTTTTATTGCTTCCGCGGTTGTTAACAATAATATAATACAAGTAATATTCTCGGCATTTTTGACGACATTCTGACTGAATTTCGCTCGGTAACTTTCGGTTTTCTACTTGTAGTTCAGCTCGTATAACAAGAATAGATATAGATTGTAAAGGGCCATATTACAATGGTGTGTATATTCTTATAATATGAAAAGCGAATGACTGCTCTGAATGGATCATAAAAATATGGAAAACATCTGAATTTCGTTTTAGTTAACCGTATCTTAAGCCAGGATTGTTACGGCACCAATAGGAATATATTGCTTGAAAAGTATGCACTTTCTTGAAGCGCAAGTTAAGGATCGATGAATAAGATTATGATTTACTTCTCATTGATAGTAAAATGAATAATTAGTTTGATAAAATTTCCACTTTGTATTATCTGTGGATCTTAAATTGAAATTGCTTAAGTTTATAAATTCGGGATAGCTTTTGGATCAGAGCAGATGAGAACGATTCTTAATGTTATTTAATACCCTGCCTTAGATCTTTAATTCGTTTGTCAGGATTGGTTCTAATTTTCGAATTCACCAATGGTAGCAACACTGCGCATTATAACGGTTGCGAGCCGACGACGTCGCATTAAACAAAATTTGCAAATGGAATATGATCAAAATGAATGGTGTTTGTTCATAGATGGTTCTAAGTACAGTTTGAACGCGGTTCTACTCCACATTGGAGATAAAAATTTCCCATTTCGATTGCTCAGACCAGTACAAACTAAAGAATGCTACGACACAATGCATACAATTTTGGCCAAGGTACAAAGGGCATCAATGGAAAATTTGTAGTGATATAAAGGTTGAGAAATAAATTAATTGTACTTAATTTCGAAATATACATATTGATTACAGGTTATTGGTCTATTGGTTGCCATGCAATCCGCATTTACAAAATTTGCTATTTTTTATGCGAGAAAGTTTAGAGGTACCCATTATGATCCAGGACAATAAAACATGACCTTTGTACCACTTGGATATTCGAAAACTAATGGCTAACGCAAAGTTTACAAAATGTTTAACGCCTGATGAAGCAGTAGCATGGCCATCGCTTTAAAGTGTTATTCACAAGTTTTTCGATAACCACGATAACTATTTGCAAGAATATAATCGAAAATTTCTTGCAAAATTACCACAAGATTGGAGCTCAAATGACTCTCAAAATAAATTTTCTGCATTCACATCTTGAGTTTTCCCACCAATCTTGGGCGGCACTAGCGACGAGCAAGCGAAAACGAGCGAAAACGAATCGATGCCAAGAATTTTGGGACGAAGGCACAATGAGCGATTACTGTTCGTGAAACGTGAAAGCCCGAAAGCGTAGCGTGAAACAATTCCAAGTTGTATAAAAGCCCCACTTCAACCTCTGTTCATTTATGATGTGTACTTTTTAATTCAATAAATGGTCGTTAATGGTAAAAAGAAAGTAAAATAATGAATTTAATGAATATTTCAAAACCTAGAACCAATTTTTAAAAACGGACTGTTGATTTGAATTCAGACCCCATAATTTATAATAGAAATGGCTTTTAGTTGCTCAGGTCTAAAACTATGTTATTGTTCTTTGGTCAAGAGAGCAGGTGGCTTTTTATGTTAATAATGTCAATGAACTTAAATTATAATACGTACCTTAACTTCACCTGATGCCTGTAAATTAGCCAAAGGTTGTTTCATTCCTTTCCCAACTTGCCATATAACAGCTTCTGGAGGCTGATTCTTGAATGGCCATTCACCACACAATAATTCATACCACACAGTGCTAAAAAGTTCATATTTTGTACATGCAATTTTTTTGGAAATATAAAAGATGTTACCCAAAAGCATATATATCTGAGGATTTACTAAAAGGTAATTCATTCTCTTGAAATCTATGTGCGTCTAAACTGCGCATAATTTCTGGAGCTAAGTAGCACAGCCAACCAGGCGGAATGCTTAAGCTTTCAGTTTGACTATAACAAAAACTATGCATTAGAAATTGGCATAAAATATAATGTTAATATTCATCATAAGTTTAATAATTAAAATAAGCACATCTGAAACAAATCTGGAAAAAAAAGCATTTGAAATTAAACGAGCCATTAATACAGCTTTTCAATAAGGGCGAACCGATGTTTGCAGCCTATAATGATCATGTTGTATTGGTGTGGCCTGTTCAACGTGTTTATTCAGACACATATCAAATCAAATCAATGAATGTCTATATGGCAGATCTATGCCAGTTAGTTGCAATCACTAAAGCTTTTAGTCAACATAACTCCCGCAATCACTCAAATTCATCCAGATGATAGTTGAAAAGTGAAGCACTTGAATTCCTGACATTGTAGTGAACATCTAAACGATATTATATTCCATAAATAAAAGAGTGCTACACACAGAGCTTGTTTCATTCCATTTCAACATCAACCCGCACTTATTGAAAAACTCCATATAATATGTGAATTAGTTAAGTACTCCTAAGACTTTGCCTTATAAAATCATTAAGAGCCTGCGATATTACTTTATTTTAATATAGTTAATGTGCTTAATCAATTAATTTGAATGCAAATGTCTAGATTTGTGAGTTGTAGAATCAATTTATTACAGAATAAGAAATTACTTACTTATGACCAAAACAAAGTTTTGTTACGCTAAATAAACCAAAATCTGTAATCACAACTTTTCCATTTTCCAAAAAAATATTTTTTGTTTTTAAGTCTTTGTGAATAATGCCCTTTGCATGAAGATAGCCCATGCCCTATAAGAAGAATAACATGAAGCTATATTAATAAATATAGAAAATATAATATTACTTGACATATTTGTTGAGCCATCATGGTTGTCCTATGCAAGTTAAACTTGTCTTTTCTCAGGTGAATGTGAGTGTATAAGGTATTTCCTTTACTGAAGCTGGTGACGATAGCTAATTTCGGCGGTTTCATACAAGCCCCCATAAAAAGGATTAAATTTTCATGGCGGGTTTTACGAAATATGGCGACTTCCATTTTAAACTGTTCTAGTGCCTTTTCATCTTGTAGATAGTTAACGTCTAGCAGTTTAACTGCAACATCTCCATGCCAATAGCCTCTAAAAACAGTACCAAACCTTCCCGTTCCGACCGGTTTTGTAACTTTCAGTTCGTCAAAAGGAATGTCCCATTCTCGCATCGATAACTGCAAATTATTGCTATTTTGTCATTCCATACATTTTTATGGTTGTTAACATATTTTCCTATTTTAATATATGACATAGTTCAACTGTTTTTTTTTAGTAATTACTTACACTATTTTGTCTAGGCCATTTATGTCCGTCAGTAATTGTTTCTGTATCAGATACCTGACTGTCTTGAGAATCCAATCTAACAGGTGTTCTATCTGAATCAGTACTGTTGCTATTTGATGTCTGAGAGGAAGTTTTATCACTTTCCCGTGATAACTGACTGTTGATGATCAAATCATGTCTTAGTAATGTAGAATGCGTCTCAGCAGCAATTTTCTTGATAGATTCAGATGTGTCTAAAATAACATAATGTTCGTCGTGTTTGAAAATGCCTTTGGAATAAAACATTACCCGGAAATTGAAATTGTTTCTGGCTTCCCTTCGGAGTTGTTGAATTTTGCACAGCTGGACTTGATGGAGTTGAACTATTGCGACTTGAATTGTTTGAACTACTATCAGGGGGCTGTAAAAATATCCATTATAAATGTGTGGTTTGCATATTGTTGTCTCTAGCTCACTGGGAATGGTGCAGAATTTGGTGCAGTTTGAGGATGAGATCCTTTTCGATGTCGTGTACGACTTAATGAGTTTACCCTACCACTATTTGATTTGTTAAGTCGGCCCGTGGTTGGAGAGTAAGACACTGGTCCTATGTAACAAAAATTTGCCTAGTGTTAATTAATGGAAAATAAGAAAAATGAATACATGTTAATAATAGCGGTGATTCTCACTTTTGGACAGAAACGACAATTTGACTTTATCAGATACTTTTTATATATTGAGATATTGTACATAGGTTGGAAATAAAATATATTCGGTTTCTTCCGACCTTTTGTCGTAACTACCATCAAAAAGTAAAGAAAATATCCTATTCGCTTATGCATTTTGTCACATTAGGGTTTCAGCAAAAACAAACTTATTAGTCAACACATAATTCCGCCTTTCATTCCCTTCAGTTCCAGTTACTCAAGGATTGCTGATGAGAAGTCTACGCGTACAAAGCTTGCGGTGGAAACTGATTATATATATTATATATGATATTTAGCTCATTCGGCGCTGTATCCAATACGAATTTCAATAAAGAAAAATGACTTCTAAAGCATGGGAATGAATTTATAATGTTCTTGGTACCAATATTGGACCAAAGGTAAAAAGTCCTTGGTAGATTCTCGGAAACTTAGTACATCGGACACAAAATATGACATCCATTTAATGAAGTTTTTGTGCATTTGATGGTACATTAAGGGGGTGCATTATTAAGTATTCTTGGAAACTGATCAGATGGCGACTGCGGAGCGCAATATTTAATTGAACGAAGAACTTCACCAGAAAAGGCAGGGCAATTTAAGGAGGTTGGCAAGTCATACGTTTGTCGCTTGTTTCAGAAAACCTTCTTGAATTCGTGATGAATTCTTGGCCCTGTCATACTAGCATTTGCGTCAATAAAATGCAATAAGTTTTAGCGGATAAAAAGTTGAATATGCTGATCGATATACGTAAATATACCAATGATTTCGATGAAGCGAGTTTGCAGTTTCTGTCGCGACGACATTCGTATGTAACGTAATGGTGCGTACAGACTTGAGCATTCACAGAAAACACATGCGTGCGCAGGGAATTTGGCTACGTTTTGCCTTATTTTCATCATTGCGCCCAATCCACTCGAACTGAATATTCAGGTCTGTACTCAAAGTAATAGATAACAATAGGCAATATTTTTAAGAAGTTAATTGTTGATGTTAAAGGAAATACACAAACATGCCGGAAAATCTGAAAATTAGTCATACCTAATAGATAAAATTTTACTTAACTTTAATAGTTAAAGGTTTTCTACAAGTATTTATCGTATCGCAAAATACGCAAATATTATTAATATTAAATAAAAGTAAAATTACCTTGATTTCCTTCAACTGTTAATTTAAAAGCTTCAACATAGCCCTGTGGTAAACCGCACGATAACATGGCTTTCTCTTGACATTCACGGTGACAAAAATATTTACATTCACTACATTTTGACGCTAAACCGCGGATTTTCTTTGTACAAAATTCACAGTTTCCAACCAATTTGAATGTTTTGGTGAACCTATGAGCAATCTGATGTGTCATGCTCCCTTTTATGGGCGGGGTTTGCGGTGACTTTGGGACTTGTAACCTCAGCGCTGAAATAAGAAAAAAATTTCAAATCATTGGGTTAATATTGAAACATCATGAAACAAGGGGTGCGTGTGATATTAAAGAAATTCTTTTTTATTTGAAATTAACATTAGTTATGGTATATAACATCACTCAAATGCCCAGAACGTCTTTTTAAGTAGAGTGCATCTAATTTTTTGCCACATAAGAAAAATTTAAGGGTTATATTGACATTTACGACATGGTTCGATTACGATTTATTGAAATAATGTAAATGCAATCGGGTCAAATCACAAGATCTTGGTGGACAATCGTTCATATCGTTTCATTCATCCACGTCCTTTTCATTTAGACATTAGAAATAAATAGGTGATCACTGTTTTGTAGCGGTCATCATTCACAGTGACGGTAAAATAAATCTCGTTCAAAAATGAATGGATTATAGATGTTGCTGAGCCAAAAATCACATCAGTCAAGAGCAGATGCGATTGTGTTTGTTAACATATGGGTTAGATGATTGTTTACTGAACCTGTTGTTCCGAATTTATCTGCAAAATGTTGGAAGAATCGACTTTGATAGGCCATCGCACCTACCGTCAAATGAGTGATTGTGATAGTAAATAAAGTTATATCATTTGGATTTGCTATTTAATTGTGCGAAATGTCATGGAGATTTCACATCTATGAAATAATACCAGGTTAAACAAATACCAGCAAAAAAATTTGACCACCAGACCAACTTTGACCAATCCCTATTAATTTTATTCCTTCAATTTAAAAACCCTATCTATATATGTTTAAATTAATACTTACATTTGTAACTACTGTCATCACTATCTGTACCTGTACTATTATAAGGTGGTGATTTAATAGGGCTTGTTGATACAGGACTAGTTAAACCTACAGTCTCTGGTCCTGGTTCTGTAGGTAATCTTTCACGCCTGACAGAACCTCTGGTTTCACTGTAAGTTAGATAAAAGTTAAACAATCGGAATACAATTTTTCACCTCATACTTTATATTATTGATTTCCCTATTACTGTCTCCTTTTGTGGCTGCTAATTGTGATTCATGCGACTTGCTTTTTGTAAGTGGAAAACTTTCAGATATTGAAATAGTGGCATTGTTCACTAACTGCTTTCGTTTAGCAGGCGGTGTTGTTGGGAATTTCTTCTCTGTAATATTTTTGGCTTATTCATTTTGATTCAAATAAATATATATTAATACCTTTGCCTCTCTCTTTTAATGGGCTAAACACATTTGAGCTATTACCAGGTGGTGTGAGAGGGGGACGCAATACAGCACTACCTGCATTTAATGAATTAATACTTGATACAGAAGCACTGGGAGCAATGGTAGGGCTCGGTTTGTGATTATTATTGAATAAGTTTTCTTCTGATGGAACTGAAGCTCTTGTTGCTCTAGATCTTACTGCTCTTGGTGATAAACCATGTTTCATTTTTAAATCATTTCGATCCCACGAACCCCATGATAATGTAAAATCTTGTGTCTCTTGGGTAGATTCTGCATCACCTCTTTTCAGTATATCTAGGAGTTACATTGGTTCTTTAACTACTATTACATGTTATATGTCTTATTTACCTGTATATTTCTTTAAATTATGTAATGCTCTAATTAATCTACATAATTCTTCAGTGCTTGCATTCTTGTCAGCTAATAACATTTTTAGCTCATGTTCAGATTTATCTTGTAACTCTTCCACCTATTAGTAAAATTATTAATATAAATCGAAAGTATAAAGTAAAAGTATGTTATATTATGCTTACTGAAGATATTTTTTGGCATATCCCAGCCACACAATCATACCGTAAACCAACAATTTGAAGCCATTGTTGTAAGAAAGGCATTCTAATATCAATGCCATTTTTTAATTTAGATTTTGCAACCAACTGGTGAGAAAATAGTTTAATCAACTTGCCCTATAAAAATACACAAGAGAAAGTTTTATAAGGTAATAGAATCTATAACTTAAAGCATATATTTATAATACACATTTATCTAAAAAATATATAGTGCAGATAAAATAATTTGACTAGCTTAAATAATAACCTACTGATGATTTTAAATCAGAACATTAACAAACATTTAAATTTATAAATACTAGCATTTAATGTTAGTGAAAGCTTGTCAATGTCAAGGGCGCCTAATTTTCTAAACTGTGTATTAGAAAACAGCTTTTCCATACGGTCAATATACACCAATTACCTCTAAAGTTCTTATTTCTTGCCTGGTCAATTCTGCACTTGGGGCACATTGAGTCCTGAGGCCCTCTAATGTAGTAGCAGAAACATCTATCATAGATTGTAATATTTCAAGATCCTTCCTTAACTGTTCATCTCCAGGATCATTAGCCATTACATTTATCACAGAATGTCTGTAGAACTTATATTTACATTTGCTTTTTATTTTTAATTATTTACATATCACCAGACATAAAATATACCTAGAGCTCTATGCTGAATTTTGTTAAGCTATCAACTTGTCAGTCGCCATATTTGAAGTACGCACATATATATATATATAATATATATATATGTAACATAGTGTGTGTACGCATAACTACAAGGATGGTAAAATAGAAAACTTCACTGTCACAGATGTCAAGGTCAATCAATGCCAATTCACATCAAAAAAACTTATAAAAGAAATAGTATTTCTTGAATTAATTTTGCCAACTTATTTGTGGAACACATAACTAATATTCTAATAATAATAATAATGAATAGTATTTTTAATATCATTATGGTGAGTACAGATTTGACCGAAGCGAACGTTCGGTGTCTGCGCGGACCTGCGCGAAAATCTCCATTCGTGGCGCGTTGGGTTCTTCTCGGTGTATATCTATTAATCTTGTATTCTTTTGTTTTTAACCATACTTTTCACAATGGCGTGCTGAAATAAAATGTCTTGTGAATCATTTTTCGACGGTACGTGTAGTATTCTTTTCCTGAAAAGCAATGTTTATTGCTAAAATAATATGTGTCGTCCAATCGTTTTTAAAAGAGTATCAAATTATTGTATGACCGGTAACAATAAACAAAGTTACGATAAGGAAGAAAATAGGAATAATATTGAAATTCAACTCGTTTGAATTTTATGGTAAGAATATAACATAAAACCCTTATGTTTATACGGCTTTAGTATTCTGTTTGTAGATTCGTGAAGATATTTCAAACATTTACGATTCTGTAATGATTACAAAATGATCCAAAATCACAAGAAGATATATTGAGTCCCAAGAGAAAAGAATGTATAAGTGTAAATTTCACTATGAGGTAGACATAATAAAACCTTAAATTAAGAACATTACCTTTATTTGGTGGCACAAAATGTATAAATGGAGTCATCAGGCAATTCCTCCATCAGTGATAGGGACAGAAATTATATAAACAGGTATGAATTTGTATTTACTGCATGATGTATTTTGTATATATTTTATTACTATTTTAAAGGTGAGAAGGAAAAATAAAAGCTGACAAGTGCAAGATGATTTGGATCTTTTCTTTTATTTTTTATCTTCTATCTTTTCAAATTATAATAAATAAACAAACAAATTATAATAAAAAATAAACTTGGTAACAAGCACATTTGAGACATATCTTGGAAAAAATGAAGGAGTAACACCTTGAAACTAGTGATATATCTGCTGTCTAAAGAATAACATAGGTAAGTGACTCTTTTCTCTAAAACTACTGCGTTTAATGAATTTTACTTTATATTTTAGGTCGAAGATATGGTTCTTTTTGAAAAGAAGTTAAGAAGCGATTATTGAGCATAGTGCATTTAATGGATGGTTATTTTTACATGTTGATGTGTTTGTCACATTTTAAAATGTTTGCATCGTTCTATGAATTAAATAAAATTAGTTGGCAAACTTAATATTTTCATGTTAATAATTATTTATTATTTCATGTTATTAATGAGATTATTATTAAACATCTTTTCTCTCATCAGTTGAAATATTTTTTCCATATTATTTCACAAATTTTGTACTATGGAGAATATCAATAAATGTAATTCCCTTCAATGAGAGATAAGAAAAACAGTTCATAGTTTTGACATGTTTTTTTGTAATTACCATTTGCAAAATAGAAATCAAAGTTGCCAGTTGTGTGAGCTGCTTATGCGGGAGATTTTTTAATTGCGTAATCAATATTCCGTCGAAACCTGGAGATTTTATTTTTTGGTTTGAAGTTTGACGATTGTAGTCTGTAGATACTTAGGAGACACGAAATGGTTGAGAAGAAAGGCTGGGGTTACTGTTCTTTTGATGGAGTCGCATTGATGACAGTGTCGTTTTCGTTAGGTTTAGTGTTCTCTGCGAGAGGGAGGTATTTCATCTGAGCCTCGTAGGTCTCTGCGAGAGCTCGACTTTTTCTTGGTCAGTGAGTGCGGAATTTCCTGTAACCGCTGACTTCAGGGGGGAGATGACATTGTGCATCTTTCCCATGAGGCATTCTGATACATGTCAGAAAGAAGGGTCATCCAGTCTTTGGTCCGCGAGAAATGAGTTCCATCGCATCGCTCACCAGGCCGAGACACCCTCCCTTACTCTCTTGCATGCTATGTTCGCCTCCCTTTTGTCTGCAGCATCAAGGGTGAATTGAGCTAATGTGCATAGGCCATTTTTGATGCGATTTCACGTTTAAGAGAAGCAGAAAGGTTGTTTCTCCAAGGTTGGGGTTGTGATGAAATTTCGACTGTGGCTGATTAGTGAGCAGACTGAATATCATGAGTTGGTTTGAGTATGGCTTTCTCTAGATGTTCTGGAGTGTTAATTTTCGGAATTGGATCGGATTCCAGTAGAAGAGATTGGTAGTTCTTCCAGTCGGTATTTTCCTGAATCTTTTGAGTAGGACTTGAGGTGGTGGTGGCGCAGTTTCCAAGTTTGAGAAGGACCGGATGATGATCAGAGTCTAGTTCATCATGGATTCGAACTTCAGAAGGGCGATTTACGTCTTGAAGAATAAAGAAATCGAGACTCTTGCTGCGCCTTTAGGCCACCTGGCAGGGCAAGACCGTAGCCCAGATTTGCACCTAGAGCTATGATGGCGTTATCTGCGGGGTTCGCTCTGGAACATCCCCAGGTGGGGTGGTGGGCGTTGAAGTCGCCACCTATTATTTTTGGAAATTTTCCTTCGATGAGTGATCGGTATTCTGTGTAGTTGAATGAAGAAGATTTCCTATACAGTGATATAATCACGAAGGGACGTTCTTGGGTATCGATTTTAATGGAGGTTGTTTCGAAGTTGTTGTTCGACCCGGTGTTCGGTATTGTTTCTGTAGACAAAAAAGATGAGAGCGATGTCGACGTCATAGAATGTCATGACGTCTTCCAATTCTGCTTGCTTTCTACGTAAGCTGTTTGCATTCCATGTCATTAGTATAAGAGATTTTGGAACAGCCGTTTCGAAGATTTGAAAGGCTGCTGGAAGTTAAAGAGACAGCTAAATGTTGCCGCTTATGCAATGCGATTTGGAGTGCCCGAAAAGCTGACAGTTGAAGCACTGCACTGGCTGGCCGTTTCCCCAATGGGTCTCGACCTTCACTGTGATGACGCCGAGTTTGGTCATATAGATGATCTGTCGCTCTTTGCGAGAGACAACTACCTAAACAAGTGGTAGTTCTATTCCGGATTTTAATTTCCATCTTTGCATAAATTTGGGATGGAAGCCTTGATCGAAGAGACGTTTATGTACCTCGTCAATGGAGAGTGATTCTGGGATGTTTCTTATGATTACGCGGAATGTTCTCTCCTCCGGATGACCGAAGGAATGGTAAAGATAATTCCTTTCCTCGGGCAGGGTAGTGAGTTTTCGGTAATCATCGCTTGTGGCGACGAATAAGAGAATGCCCTCCTTTTTGTTTCGGGTGATAATGTCAATTGATTGTGCCTTGGAGATTCTAATGAGCTCCATGAATCTCTTCTTGCCACGGAGCACTATAAGTGGGATTTTTTCTTTTGAAGGAGATTGAGAAATAGTCGCTGAAATGATTGGCACTGTTTTGAAGTGGAGGTTGAGGTTTGGTTAGTGGCCTGTCTACTTACCTGCGCAGTTGCTGAGTTGGTCTGGTGGTGAATTGTTTCGGTGGTGGCAGTTTAACCGTCCTGGTGATCGGCTTTGTTTGCACTGATCTGGTGGCGAATTTAGTTATCGATGGGTGGATTGAATGGCCGTCTTGGGTTCTGGTTTGGGAGTAATTACCGGCCTTCGGAAACTGGCTTTACTGAGGTGGAGTGATGGGCCCTCCCTTCCTTTTTCCAACCGAGGTGACATCATCATCTGGGTCCTCAGTTTCGTCCGACCGTTGTGCGGGTTTAGCTGGTATCTGGGCCTGGGTTTCTATGGCAGCGGTAGTCTTTATTTCTATGGTATCTTTTTGATATTCCGTAAAATCTGTTATAGTAGCGGTGATCATTTTGATTTCTGCTTTTAGGTCTTCGGACGCCTTTTCGATCTTTTCCAGCTTCTCGGCCCGTGTATTCAGGGCGTCTGTCTGTGCCTGGGCGAATATTTTTACTTCAGCTATCTGCTTTCGCAGGTCTTCATTCTGTCTTTTTAAGTCTTCGATGAGCAATTCTCAGATGTCTTCGGAAGATGATCCATCGGTCTTAGGACTGCTGGGATAGTAGTCAGGAGGCGTCGTCACCTTTGACGTACATGACGCCATTGCCTTGTTTGTAAACGCGCCTTTTCGGCGCTTACAGACGCTTTTTTAAGTTTTTTTTGGCGGAGGCACTGGTGGAAGCGTGATAACGGATCGACCGTCTCAGAACAAGTTTCGGGTAATTCTCGGAAGCGCAGGTAGGTTCGGCGGACCAGACATGACCGTTCTCTTCGAGAGCTAGCGCGGAAGTTCAACTTTTTTCTTGTGTACGCTGTTGGCGTTCCACGACATGGCTTTGACGCCTCCCAACACTTTGGGATCAGTCATGAAGATGTGGAAACGGCTGCTGGAGGTTGGCTGGGGAGGGGGGTACCGCTTAAGCGGCTACATTGACAGAGGGCTGTTTTTGGAGACTGTCAACTGCTGTAATGTGAAGGTGGTTGGAAGGCCTGCTGGCAGTGCAGGAGATTGTACTGGGGCAGGGACGGTGGGAAGAACAGGTCGGTTGGAAGAAGTGAGTCTCTGAAGGTGCTACACCTCAGTGGTACTTCGCGTTCTTTGGTGCATGATCGGGTGTCGTGATATCCGGAGCACTTGACACATCAGGGAGGCCCTCCAGCACTGTGAGCTGGAGTGATCAAACAGCTGGTAGACATAACACAGCACAGTCTGGCCGTTGACTTTCTAGAGTTCAACTTTGACCACCGAGTAGCCTAGTTTGGTTAGTCTTATTATGTTCTTCTCTACGTTTGGAACAACCACTTGGATATTGGGAAGTTCTTCACATCTTTTAGTTTCCACCTAGAACATAAGGTGGAAGCCTTGAGATTGTAGTTTTTTCACGTCATAAACTGTGATGAAGGCTCTTTGACTTTGGTACGTTACGAATGATGACGCGTATTACCCTTTCGGAGATTGGGCCAAAGGAGTGGAAGGTGTATTTCCTCTCTTCCAGAAGTTTTAATAATTTCCTGAAGTCGTCGGACGCCGACAAGAGGATGTGGATTCCTTCTTTCCTGGTGATGGTTTTGGTGATCTCGATATTCTTATCACATCTAAATACCTTATGATTTTAGAGTACCGCTTCTTGTTACGGAGGACAATGGGCAGTATTTTTTCTTTCTTGGGAGCGGTTGGTGTCGGGTTCATCGAAGGAGTTGGCCGGACCGGAGTCTGGGGCTTTATTTTCGGAAGCGGGAGTGATCCTCCCTCTTCTTCTTTACCAGGGTGAATCCAGTATCAGATTCTTTTCTCCCGTCTTCTGATGAAGATTGATCATGTTTGTAGACGGGCGAGGGTGCCCGGGTCGCGGGAGAATTTGCAGTGGGCTTGCTAAGGTCCTCCGTCAGGAATTCAAAGTATCGTTGTATCATTTCGGACAGTTGAGCTTAGATAGAGGCACTGATTTCCTTCTGCTCGTGTAGCTTTCCTTTAAGAAGGTTTACTTCTAGTTGGAAGTCGGTCATATCAACTAGCTGGGGATTATGCATTGCTGATTCTTCCTCGGAGTTATATGGTGACTCCGATATAGGGCCTGGAGATGGAGGGGCTCCAGCGTACGCGTCGCCATGACGGGAGAAAATTTTGTTCAGTACACAGTACTAATAAAATTTCGGTTAATCACATTTCATTGATCATGTCTGTGCTTGTCAATATACGTCTGTACTCAGTGACTGCTCGCACTGAACGACTGCTTGAATTAGAATCGTTTGGTTCGTCCTATTTAAGGTACCCATTTTAAAAGCATGCCAGTCACCTTCTCTTGTAATCAGTGCCCAATTATAGAGGTTTTTCTATGTTTCAAATAAGCTAGAGGCCAGGTAGCGGCAACAAAATGTGAACAAACACTTACCGGGAATATGCCAGAAAGACAAAATACCGCCATAAAGATATAAAAATGCATATATTATAAAAGCAATATTTTGGGAAATAACTATTAGAATTTTATAAACATAATTTTATTCTTTTATCTCTCTGACATCCTTAACATAATCTGCCAAAATTAAGACCCTATCAGCTTTCTGACCTAACACCTACCAATCTGTTTGATTAAAACTCTATCCCTCCCTTAATCATGTCGTGATGTTGCGATCCATGCTGAGTTGCCTTTGTTTCTGGTCTCTTTGTCTTTGTTGATATATTGAGCAGAATTTCTTAGAGGAAAGGCAATAGTGCCACAACAATTAACGGTATTATTTAAAACTTTAAAAGGAAGTCGGTGTCTAAAGGAGTGAAAATATTACGTTAAGGTGCAGTTAGTACGTTCATATGTTCCTCCCCTTCTGCCCTGCTACAAGTTTTGACACACATCAGCCTCAATGCATGAGAACTCATAGTAACCGAACCCGATGTTCGAACTGTAATCAGTGTATAAAAACTAATTTGCCATTCAGCATATAAGAACAAAGAATGTTATACCAGCAAGCAAAAATAATAATATTTTACACTTTGTCTCAAGACAACTCTACTGCTCTCACAAAGAAACCTATCATTACTTCAATCGCAACCCAATATTCACTGGAAACTTCAGTAGGGAAGTTAGTAAACAAATGGTACAATAACACGCCCGACTATTTGATCACAGCCTTCGATCTTATCAGCCCCACATATTCTGGTCTTCAAATTATACCTGTCAGAATTGGAGAAGATGTCCATCTAATTAAAAATCATATCTTACTTTTACCCACAAAGTTTATGTTTTTTTTTCTACAAATTTACCGAACTTAATTTACTCTGCCGAATACATAGACCTTCTTTTGTATTGTTAGAAGAAACCAGCTTCACTCTTATGGACTCTCCAACCTTCCGAAAATATTTAATCGTCCAATCCGATCGAACTAATGCAGGACTGCCAACCTATTCCTCTAAATACAGACTTGACCCTTTGCATTTCTTAACGCAGCTCTCACCTTGATTATTTCCATGCCCGCTGGTCGAGTGATAGATACTCCCGAGTTATTAGCACGTAATTAGCAGAAACTGTTACAATTCAGGTACCGTTCATTGTTGGAACGTCTTATAGGCTGTAGCCAGAAGAACCACTGGCCACTCTAAAATTTCCTCCCTCTAAAACTTGAATCGCTGTAAATCGAAATTCAGAGGAGTCCTGGAGCAGATTTGGAAGAGATGAACATATTCGCTAAGTACTTCGTCTCAGCATCAAATAACCAATTTTATTCAATCCCTCTAACCACTGGTACCTGGATTTCTCCCTCTGCTTCCTTTAGTAGCTCGAACAACCTCCTATTCTCAAGCTCTCTGCTCTTCATATACTCTTGGTCTAGACGAGATTCTTTTTCCTTTAATAAAGAACTTTTCCTACCTTGCTGTTTCTTTTCTTCTTGATATGTATGTTATATCTTTGGAAATATTTGAATCATGGGGGTTTTCCCTCCTCGACTTTATACTTATTCCAATTTGAAACAGAGGTAAGCCTCATTTATCTCCATCTAATAAGTTTGTGTAGCCTTTCCATTTCTCTCATTCATCTTCGGAAAATCTTTCCTTTCCTCCTCCTACTTGATCTATTCTTGGTCTTCTCATCTCTCATCCTCCTACCACCGACCGTTTCCGGAGCACAAATATGTACTCACCGACGGCTCCAAATTTGTATCTGGTGGATAAACTTCCCTCTTCTGATTCAATGAACAAGCAAGAAATATAAATAATACGTGCATACATATAAAGTGGTTTATCCTTACTGACTTTCATAACTCCCTTGACTGTTTCCGGAAGGGGCAATACAGTTATCCCCTAGTCTCCCAGACATCCCCTTTGTAGGACTTTTATATGTACATCCGCGATACTTGACGTCGTAATTTGATATTGAAGATAAATACATCCACACTGACCTCTATTCTATTATAAAAACATTTGAAGATGCTGAATTGCAAGCTTTATTGGATAACGTGTTTTCTTTTGCAAAAAACTAGAAATGAATCAGCAACATACCTGGCACAATGGGTATTGTAAGGGAAGTTGTTGTTGTACAATAAGGGAAGCATTTTGGGAAGGCTAAAAAGTGTATCGTTTTATATTTATGATCCATGATTCCTAATCAAATGAAAATGCTAAGGAGTAGTTTTATTCTGGTTGATCATTGAGTCAAGTGACGAATATTCATAACTGCTGGAATGCATAATGAATTTAGTCTATTTAGACCGCCTGTAGACCAATTCGATAGACGTTTCGGCACCCTGGGTCTGGATAGTTTTCTGAAAAAGAGCTGCGTATTTTATGGGTAAGAGCTTTAGAAAAACGGTGACTTGGCAGATTCTTTCGTGAAGTTTTTGCCATTTAAATGATGCGCCTTAATTACTGGTAAAATTTTAAAAGAACTATCAAAAAAGGGTATGAAACTATTAACATTTATATTTAATGCTATGCTACGAATTAATTACTTCCCTAGCATCTGGAAAGTAGCTAAAATACTAATGATTCTTAAACCAGGAAAAGTACCAAAAGATGTGACCTTCTACCGGCCTATAAGTTTATTACCGATAATCTCGAAAGTTTTCGAGAAACTAAACATCCAGAAGATGAACTATATAATAGAAAAAAGAAAAATTATTCCAGAATATCAGTTTGGGTTTCGCAATAAGCATGGGACTATAGAACACGTATACAGACTTGTAAAAAAATAAACACTGTTCGGTTGCTTTTCTAGATATACCTCAGGCTTTTGACAAAGGCATACGGGCTTGCAGGTTAAACTAAAGAAACTTCTCCCTCATCCGGACTATCAGTTCTCACTGATAGATATTTTATTGCAAATCAAGGCGATGAACATACCGAATTAAATCTCATATATTCAGGAGTTCCGCAAGGTAGTGTATTGGGTCCAATACTGTATCTTTTGTATACGGCCGATCTGCCAAGCACAAAAATAACTACTGTGGCAACATACGCAGACGACACAGTAATCTTGGCATCCCATAAAGATCCAGTCACAGCATCAATAAACCTACAAACCTATCTTGATCAAATACAATTATGGTTGAAGACATGGCGCATTAAAGTCAATGAAACAAAATTCACCCATGTAACGTTTACCTTGCGTAGAAGAACATGTCCACCAGTGAATATCAATCATCGTCAACTCTCCCAAGCAGAGCAAGTTAAATATTTTGGTATGCACTTAGATCGACGCCTAACTTGGAAGAAGCACATACTCTCTAAACGAAAACGACTTCGACTGAAATTATATCAAATGTATTGGCTCATCGGGCGCAAATCCAAGTTATCGTTAGATAACAAGGTGTTGCTATAGGAGTCTATACTCAAGCCTATTTGGTTATATGGAATCCAACTATGGGGTACCGCTAGCAAATCTAATATATCCATCATTCAACGTTTCCAAAATAAAGTGTTGCGTGCCATTGTTGATGCTCCGTACTATATTTCAAATAAAGTGATACAACGCGATATTCCTCTAGAATCTATAACGAGTGTAATTCAATGTGCTTGTGTGAAGTACTTCGAAAGAGTGTCAGTGTATCCCAATGTACTCGCTAATCAGCTAAATATGCGACGTGATAGTGAATTGCGTTGACTAAAACGTTTAACACCATCTGATCTGATTACCTGACATATGTAGACTTTAGAACAAGCTTTAGAATAAGACTAATTAAGTAAGATAATATTTTATACAGAAGATTGCTTGATGAAGTGATTTTCTGCATGCCATGTAAATATAATATAGACATAAGAAAAACTTATTGCCTATAGGACATTGGGGAATCACAAAGAGTAAAAAAAAATGATGCGCCTAGTTTTCTTTTCATTCTAAAATGAGTCAGAAACCCCTGGAAACTTTTGATTAGAGTGACCGTATGGGCTACAACTTTGGGGATATGAATTATTAGCTATTAATTAAACGAGTTTCGCCAATGCAAGAACGATATTATTTTTTAAAAATAAATTACCATATTATGTACTTTAAGAATTAAAAATTAAACTTTTTATCAATCCACTTGTTGAAATATGTGCGTGATATCTCGTTATTTAAAAAAAAACGTTAATTTGATTCCTTCATTACGTACAATACATTAACTTAGAAATACTTTTTCATCTTGCGTCATCGCTATGAAGTTAATCATGGACAATAAAACAGTTTTGAACCATTTACATAAGACCAGATACTAAAAGAAGCTCGTAGTTTGAGTCTCACCTGAATTATGAATGAATGCATTTTGGATTTTTGGTGAATTTTCAGAGCAAATAGTCTGTTTCCTTGTTATCTGTTAGATTTCGTATGTTTTAATTTACAGTATTTCCCTTTTCAGTGTATACGTTATATGTGTTCTATTTTGTTGCTATTTTTTCTTAGTTGTATTTCAGCTACCATTTCCTTGATTCCTTGGGATAATTAGTTCCTCTAAATTCACTTTTAATTTATGATTGATTCTAGGCAGTTTATTGGCTATCTACAACGAATTTTTCTGCTTTGTTTTCTTAAGGGGTATATTTGGTTCGATTCTTCAGCAAATCGTTCGCAGTCTGTTCTTTTGTTTGTTAACGTTGGATTTTGTTCTTTTCTTATTATATTTTCGCTCAGTGTCAAAATCAGTGGTGTGTGATCTGAACTTAGGGAAACATTTTCTGCAATTTTTGTTTATAGTTTGACTCTAACTATAAAGAAATTTTATAGGTACGGTGATTTCTCCGCTGTTTTACGCAGTTAATTGCTTTTAGTGATGTCAATTTAGATCTCCATCTGGTATTTTGAGCATTTAAATCACAACGGATTGTATATACATTTTCACTGGGTTATTTAGGCCTTCAAATAACTACTTACGAGTCATTAATTCAACTTTTTTCAAAGAGCGTTTTGATGATTTTCCTAGAAAAGCTGCAAAAGATCTTCGATCAAGGCGCATAAAAATCATGTATAAAATTGATTATAATTTATTACGGAATAATAAATAACTTAAACTATTTAAAATTAAGTAAAATTATTGATTTCATTAAAATTCGAAACAGCCAGAAAATAAAAATGTGATAAGATTAAGATAAGATTGATAAGTTACGATATATTAGATAAGATCATATTAAGACAGATAAGGTTTAAATTAAGATTCATACAGGGTTAAAGATTTCTGATGAATATATACCGCCTTGAATTTGATACGAAATTTATTACTTTAATTGAACGGAGACTGCTTTGATGAGATTGATAATTAATGATGGCAATCTACCGATAAGATTTTAATATGGGACTGATTACGTTAATCGGGATAAAGGGATACTATTTTAAAGACGAGAATCTTTTTGATTAGACGTTTTAATGTGTTTTAAAGCTTTGTTTGAACGAATAGTCAATCTTCGAAGGAAGATGCTTCGTGCATATTCATTAACCTAGGATGAAGGAATTTCTGGAAGGACCTGTTAACAAAGGTTAACGAATCCTGAAGGAACATTTATGGGTCGTTTCATTATGGGTAGGGTGCACTACCATGACCATGGATTAAAACAAGCGGTGCTAAGGAGTGGTATGAACTTCGATTACCTATGAGTTTCGTGGGATACGAAGACAATTCATATTATTATTGTAATCTTTTGGTCCAATTGGGCGCAAACATTTACGGAAAGAATTGTTTTTTATCGAAGGACTTAGTGAGTTCCAAGAATACTACCATGAGTTTTTATCATAAAAATTGTAGTTTACTTCACCTGTTAACCAGCGCAAGTTGACGGATTGATGATATTTTGGCTCAAAATTCAAACTGCTTGTATTGGATGATGTTGTTAATATTCACAGCTCCGATGAAAGTGTAGAGAATTACCCTGATTGATACTGATTTTTAATAATGAGCTCAGAAGACTTATTGGTCAGCAGTTGGAGGGTGCTGCAATATTGGTGTGTTTCCAGATAGATGGCAATTTTTGGAACATGAAGATGGAATTTGTGATGTTTTTTATTTCAGTAAGCTATGTTTGAAGAAGATTTTTGAAGTAGATCTTGTTGACTGCTACATTTTCTATACTCTTAGGCAGATATATATCTTTTGCCATGATAGCTGTGTCGTCGGCAAATGTTCCAAGTACTGTTTCTTTTGCTGTCCCAAAACACTACTCTGCTTCTGCTACACACTTCATGCGAGACTACGGAAATATACGATTCCAGCAGTTGACAGTAATTTCGCGGTAGCAATTTGCTCATATTGTAGAGTATCCCCTAATTCCATACCCGACCAAAAGCTTGCGTGACGTCCAAGGCAGTATTTCTTTTTTTTCGAATGCCTTTTCAATAACCGCTCTTTGAGCATTTGGTCGACTGTTCAGTGGTAGTTTCAAAATCCAAACTGGAAATTTGGTATTCCTACACATAATTTAGTAGGTTTTAACAGCAGATTCTTAAATAATTTGTTAAATAATTGTTCTGTCGATTTTTTAGATTTTTGGAGTATAATTATTCCAACAACCTTAAAACATTCCGGAACATTGCGTTCGGTTGAACATCATTCGGTTGAAGTATGTTAGCTAAATGTTCTGCGAATAGTTCAGATTTTTCATCGTTGCGTCGAACCCATTCATTTTGAATATTTTTAATAGACGGCACTCTAACAATTAGTCTTTTACATTTTCGAGTTGCTTTCCATAGGGAGTAACATCTTTGTCTGCTTCCGGGTTTAATTCACTTATATATTTTTACAAGCAATTCTGTTTATATTCTTTAATCTTTTGATTTATATAATTTTATTACATATTCTTTTGTCTACAGCATTTATTGTTCCGTGCCATACTCTTCTAGCTTTTCGTCTTTTACCAATTCCCTAATTTCAAGGGAGTAATATATCTCATATTCTGTTTTCTCTCTTTATGTTGGGGTAGCTACTTTTGCAGCAGACCGAATTTGTTAAATTATTTTTCGGACTTGCTGCTCAAAATAGTCTATAGTTTTGAATCTTACGCTTAAATTGATTACTTTCTGCATTATCCTAAGTCTAAATGTGCCCCCGTTAGTAAATTTGTTAATAAGATCAGGCTTCTTTGCTTCTTTCAGGATTGTCGCATCTAGTGTTAACTACACTGGAGTGTGATCAGATGATAGTTCGCACAAGCTATCTATTTTTATTTGGTTTGATGAGTTCTCTTTCGCAATATAGAAATCAAGTAAATATTCCACTTTATTACTGTCGGTGGGCCAGTAAGTGAGTTCGTCTTCTGAATGATAATTACAATCTATGTATATAAAAATGATTTGGATAATTTCGGTCTTGAATTATTTGTGGAGGACCAGGGAAGGTTCAAAAGGTGAATAAATATGAAAATGCTCGAAATTAAATAAAAATAACAATTTGGTTTTTTCTTTGATGTCGAGGATCGAATCCGACAATCTATGTATGCGAGAACTTTCTTAATTTCGGTGATTCTTTGTGATAGAGACATTTCAAATTATGTGCTCTTTTTTTTTGTTGATTTTTTGTGATAGTGACACTTTACTGCTAAGTGTGCGAGAACTTTTCTCACTTTGATTAATTACAATTTACTTTACTGTTAAGTGCGCGAGAACTTTTCTCATTTTGATTAAATACAATTTACGATGCGGAGGAGAAGACGACCTGACTTAGGTCGTCGCAGTCAATCAAATGTGCGAAGAGCTACCTCACGTGCTAACCGCACTGATGACCAGAGACAGACAGATCAAGAAAATAGTCGTATTATGATGTCAGAATTGCGAGAGTGGCGATGAAGTAGATAGGCTTAGAATGCAACGAGTTCATGCACATCAAACACAACAGCAGCGAGCACGACATAATGAAATTGGGCGATTCCGCAGACACAGTGATGCGGCAATAGATTATTGTGCCGACAAATCTGTAATAATTGGGAAAATAACAATAATTTATAAATATTGCAAGGCGTTAAAATACAGTGGTGAACCTAGTGGATTATGTTGTGCTGGGGGCAAAGTAAAATTGTCACAATTGGTCCCACCACCAGATACTTTACGCTCTTTAGTTTCTGGGATTGGAAATGATTCTAAGCACTTCTTGGCCAACATTCAGAAATATAACAGCTGTTTCCAGATGACATCATTTGGCGCTACACATATTATACATCATGGGCATCATAGAATCAGTTGTTATCATGCTGCGTAACATTAATCAATCTCGACTGTGCAATGGAACAAGACTGGCTGTGAAAAAGATGATGATTAACGTCATTGAGGCAACAATCATAAAGGGAAAATACAAAGCTTGAAAAAGTCTTGATCCCGCGTATACCGATGATTCCAACGGATTTACCATTCGATTTTAAACGTTTACAATTTCCAGTACGCCTGGCCTTTGCGATGATCATAAATAAATCTCAAGGCCAGTCGTTGGAAGTTTGCGGAATTAACTAGGAGTTTCCCTGTTTCGCGCATGGACAATTAAACGTCGCGTGTTCGCGCGTCGGAAAACGCAATCTTTGTTTATTTACGCACCACAAAACAAAACAAAAAATAGAGTTTATCAGAAAGCTTTAAATTGATTAACAATCTGTATCATAACTGTGTGTGTGTAAATATCTAATTGAAACCTTATAAATAGCCAGTATTTCAGGAAAACTCTGTTTTTTAAGTATGAAACATCATCTGAAATTAATCGAAAATATTAATAAAAATTCATTCATACCGAGCATTTTTTTTATTAATTACGGATTATTAGGTCTTTCATTTATCGACTGAGGCAGTACGAAGTCTGTCGGGTCAGCTAGTTTATAATATTAATTTATGTGAGTAATTCATATCAGTTTTTAGGTGTTATTAAACGTGAACTCCACTCCAATAATAAGCCTTAGGCCTAATATTGAAAATAAATCTCTATATTGTTGTTGTGTATTTTGTATGTTGTTGCGCAGTACATATCTCCTATGTTTTTCAATTCTAACTATCGTAGCTTGTATTTCATCTTGTTGGAAATTACGTGTTTTCAAATTTTATATATTTCTTATTGGATATATTCTGTTGATAATGAATGATACAAACGATATAAAAAAACACATATAAAATATTGTTGTAATATGAACATTTTATTTCTTTCTGACAATTTAATCAATCACAGCTATATGTTAGGTTACTCTCTATTCAGTCCCATGCTATTGGCCAATTGTTTACACTTAACCGTCACTTCCTCCTGAACTAAACTGAAACACATCGCTAGCACAACTAGTCCAATGAATATGTAGAGGCAGCAGGCCAGTATTTGAATCTGTCCTTGAACTTCGCTCTGTTGCATGGTGGGTAGCTTGTCTCCCACTCCGATGGTGGACAGAGCGAGGAAACAAAAATAGATGGCATCGAGAAAAGTCCAATTGGTGGTGTTGGCGAAACAGGTTGCGCCCAGGCCGATGTATAAAAAAAAGACCAATAAAACTAAAACCGTAGGCACTGAAGGTGTAGATGAAGTGATGTCTGCTGTTGCTGGGGGAGCATCGTCGTTTTTGTCAGGCGGACGCCAAATCAAGGGTATGCGCGATGGTGTGTCATGTTGGGTGCAAAGCCTGCGGATAAACTTGTTTTAGTTGTTCGTGGGTTACATGCTAATTTAATAGCCTTACCCTTGATCGTTTTCATCATTTTCGTCAACCTCATCAAGCTCAATGTCTGTTGATATACCAACAATTGAAGCGTTTCTTAAAGGGCTCACATGGCGATGAGTTGGGCAGTTTGGATCTGAAAAATGTTCATCTATGTTAAAAATACTGTTTAAAAGCTCTATAAGAAGTCATGATGCTAAATATGGATGATGTTATGAAGATGATAAAAAACCAAAACTTTTAATACTTTATCTTGTATACCACTCCTACATTATAACAGGTCAATTGAAAAGGCCTATCATAGTAAAACGCATTTTTTTGGCAAAATTAGTTTTTTTATTCAACATAATTCCTGTAAAGGGTGATACACTGATTATAGCGATCCTCCAACTTTTCGATACCAATTTTGTAGTACGATTTGTCCTTTGCTTCAAAATAGGCCTCAGTTTCGGCAATCACCTCTTCATTCGACGAACATTTTTTCCCAGCGAATATTCTTTTGAGATCTGAGAACAGGAAATAGTCGCTGGGGGCCAGATCTAGAGAATACGGTGGATGAGAAAACAATTCGAAGCCCAATTCATGGATTTTTGCCATCGTTTTCACTGATTTGTGACACGGTACATTATCTAGGTGAAGCAGCACTTTCTTTTTCTTCAAACGCGACCGTTTTTCGGCGATTTCGTCCTTCAAACTTAACCTCAAACGGTAACCGTGCCAGCCGACTGTTGCGTTTTACTGTGCTTTGGAGTGGGTTCATCGTGTGCAGTCCACTCGGATGACTGTTGATTGGACTGCGGAGTGAAACGATAGAGCTATGTTTCATCCATTGTCACATATCGACGCAAAAACTCGGGCTTATTACGCTTGATCATCTTCAAACGCTGGTCCGAATCATCAACTCGTTGGTGTTTTTGATTAAAAGTGAGTTCGCGGGGCGCTCACTTTGCACAGAGCTTTCTCATACACAAATATTCCTGAATGATATGATGTACACGTTCAATTGATATCTTGAGTGTCTGCTATTTCATTCAATTTCAATTTACGGTCATTCAAAATAATTTTGTGGATTTTTTAACTGTTTTCGTCAGTAACAACCACTTTTGGGCACTGTCCACTGCATTCACCATCTTCGGTGCTCATGTCACCACGTCTAAACTTAGCATACGAATCCTTGATGGTGGATTTTCCTGGGGCAGTGTCTGGAATCTAGGCATCAAGCCAAGTTTTCGCTTCAACTGTATTATTTCCCTTCAAAAAGCAATATTTTATCAACACGCCAAATTTCTTTTTATCCATTTTTTTCACATTAACAAAAGTTGCTTCACTCAAAATGCTATAATTCACAAACTAATGATCCAACAGCTGTTAAATTTATACACGCATTTTTGGAGAGTTGGGTAAGTTGGGTTTGGAGAGCTAAGTAAAAAACATATGGATTTAGTTCTAGCAGCGTCATCTATGTGTCAGGTCGGGGAATTTTCAATTGATCTGTTACCACGTGCCCACTTTCAATTCTCGTCATCATCATCATCATTCAATCATTTCATTTTTCATTCATTCATTCATTCTTCATTATCATCATCATCATCATTATCAACATTTTCTTTTTTCATATATAAAACAAAATCGGGTTTGTTCGAGCACTAATAGCTCGAGAACGGTTGGACCGATTTTCATGTTCTTTGATTTGTAGAATTTGTCTCCGTCTGGAATAGCAGAATAACTATTAAATATATTGGAAAATTGAAGAAAAAATGAAATAAAAGAAGAGACATATTCCCACACAAAATGTTCGTGGGTTTCGTATCTCTCAATTATTTAATTCATCCTGTCGATACCGTACACTCGAATGAAAACGGAAACTCGTAATTTGCCACTGTTCGTGCGAGATTCGAAATTGCGGTAGCACTTGCTTTTTCTGAAATAGCGACCACGTTGTTAGAAGGATGCCGTCTGTCTCATTCAGCGATAGAATTGCCATTCAAATTTCAAATTACTTTTTTTGGATAACATCTTTATTAGATATGCTTAGTACAATCTTAATTTACAAATTAATTCAATACTACATTTCATTTGTACTTGGATTAATTCACAAGCAAGACGAGTGCGAGATAAATACATCAATATGTATTTCTTAATTATAAAATTATAATAACTCAAGCTTTAGTTTACACTAAAGGTATACACTTTATATAAGTGCGTATGGTTTGGTTCGCTTCAATCTCCTGGCATCCTGCGCGCTGTCCAGCAGTTGTATTGCTTCCACGTTAGTATGATTTAGTCATGTTTCGTGTTGAAGGCGAAGTCTTGGATAACTTTTCTTTCAGTTCTTCGTTGGTTGCGTAGCGATAGGCATTGGGAATCGAAGAATTTTGTTTTGGTAGCGTAGGATGACTAGTTGATTTGAATTTTTAGTTGCAACCCCATATTTGCACCCTATAGGTTCAAATTGGCTTTATGATTGATAAATCAATCTCTTTGATTTTATATCAAGTTGGGAGTATTTTCCGACTAACCAGTATAGTTTTTTGTCCAACATGATGTTTGCAATTTAATCTACCGTTAATATGTATGCCGAGGTATTTAGCTGTTTATGCTTGAGGAATCGGAAATTTCAAATTACTGAACAACCGACATATAACATTGCAAAACTCTCTGTAATGCAACAATTTTAATAGCCTCAAAAATCATCATCTGCGACGAATGCACAATGGCACACAACCGCACATTGCAAGCTCCCGATCGAGCAATGACTCAAGAATTTTTGATGGTGCAATGATTTTGCTATCTGGCAATTTCTACCAAACACTGCCACTCATTCCAAGATCGACTGCTGTCTTAAATTATCAAATCTGTGGCGCTATGTGAAGAAACTTCAACTGTGAGCAAACATGGGAGTTATATCCAAGAGATTGCTCAGTATCAGTAACGGCTGTGTTTTTGTCGACGAATCGTGCGGATCGGAACGGAAAGGGCTCATCAGCAAAGTATTTCCGAACATCAGTGCTAACCACACAAATAACAAATGGTTAAGTGAGCGAGCAATTTTGGCGGCTAAGAATAAAGATGTGGATGACTTGAACTTTATAATTGAGAATCAAATCCTTGGTACCCTACATTCATTCAAATTTATTGACTGTTTAACAAACGAAAACGAAACCACTAATTATCTAACTGAATTGTTAAACTCCTTGGATGTGCCTGGTTTATAACTAGGGGCGGGCCCGGCAGTCATCATGCTTCGAAATCTAAATCATCCAAAACCATGTAATGGAATGCGTTTGGTGATAAGGAAAGTGATGAATAATATGATTCATGCGACGATACTCAAAGTAAAATTTAAAGATGAGTTACTTCTCATTCCGAGGATTCCTATGATCTCAACGGATTTACCCTTTGCGTTTAAACGAATTCACTTCCCGATTCGTCTATCTTTCGCCATGACGATTAACAAATCACTTGCCAATCCTTGACTGTTTGTGGTTTCAACTTAGAAAATTCATGTTTTTCTCATGGTCAGTTGTACGTGGCATGTTCACGTGTCGGCAACCACTCAATTTGTTATTGCGCCTGATGCCACAAGCCACTGATACCACTGCCACAAGCTGCTTCAATGAAGATAATTAACTACTAACTAAGTACTGAACTTAATATTTATTTTATATTCATTGTATTACTTCCATCAAACCATAAATTTAGTTCTAAGCTAAGAAGTAACACGACATTCATTGACTGTTAGATGGTACGCCGGGTCAGCTAGTACTTACTAAATATTAAAAAATGAAAAAAATCTTGAAATTACACTGCAACTGGACATATTTAAACGTTTATGTTTTATTCAATAATTCTTATAAAATAACCTTAACATTAATTATTTATGGCAAAAAGGAGCTGTAATGAAATAATTCAAACTAGATAAATTTATATTCAATTGGATAGATGGTCGTTGTCATTCTATGGAGGCCAAGTGGTTTTGAGCGTAACCAAACCTGCTTTGGTAATTTATTGCCCAATTTATGGCAGTTCTATGGTATAATGTACGTTAAAGAACACTACATCGATAATACCGTCGCTGTCTGTGAAAGAGTACAGGAGGACCCGAGACAATGAATTCGTTATGGATAAAACTCGACCCTTCACAGTGCCTGACTTGTAGTTTTAGGTAGAGGTTTTAGCTTACACTAGAATAACATGCAACACACTTAGAAGCTTAAAGTTAATGATCTAGCTTATGTCATTCCATTTCAATCTCGACACCCACGTTAAGGGGAGAAAACAATGTTGCAATTCAAATACAATTTATTTTCCCTTTTAATTTTAATTTAAATGAATAATATAAAAAATATACAAAATGAAGGATGTCAAATCGATATGTAATGGTTAAAAAGAATTATGAACTGGATGGAAATGTCTTACTAAATCTCGTTCGGTTTTGGATAATTTTGATTCCGTCATCGGACCCAACTGCTGATTATACACATGACATATAAGAATTTATTGTTCTTGACTCTCGACTTCCATTCTTGATACCGTTTCTTTCTTCTTAATTCTGATTAATTCTTGACTATCTTAACTGTTTCTTAATTCATGTTCTTTGACTAATTCTGTAATTCTTTACTGATTCTGATGTTTTTTCGTAGTTCTTTAATTCTTTGGCAATTTCTGTTATTCTGTTCTGACTAATATTTTGTTCTTAATTCTGTTAATCTCGCTAATTCTGATTCTCATTCTCGTCATATCATGTACTATCGTTGAAGCTCCTCCCTCGGGTTCTTGTTGGTGGCTAAGAAGGTTGGTTCAAGAAATTCTTTTCCGCATCTCGATTCGTTCGGAAATTCCGGAAAGGAAAGACTGTTCCAGCTAGGATTCACACACCGATGGAACACGTGCGTTGTGTTAAAAAATGCTCGACTTTTTGAAGTTCCGGGGACCAGGTTTAACTTCTAATATGCTCCGTCTAGTCCCGTTATCTGAACTACCATTATCCGGAACCCTCGGCAACGAGCCCATAATACATCTTTTTTGCTGGCCAAGTATTTTTTCTTTGCTCGGTGCCTTTCTTATCCTGATCTAGCTTCATGTCGGTTGTTACCGATGAAAATATTAAAAACATCCACAAAATGATTTTGAATGACCGTAAATTGAAATTGAATGAAATAGCAGGCACTCTACAGATATCAACTGACCGTGTACATCATATCATTCACGAATATTTGGGTATGAGAAAGCTCTGTGCAAAGTGGGTGCCGCGCGAGCTCACTTTTGATCGTCGATATGTGATAACGGATGAAACATGGCTCCATAATTTCACTTTGAATGCAATCGACAATCATCCGAGTGGACTACACACGATGAACCTGCTTTAAAGCGTGGGCAAACCCAACAGTCGGCTGGCAAGGTTATTGCGTCTGTATTTTGGGATGCGCATGGAATAATTTTCATTGACTGCCTTGAAAAAGGAAAGACCATCAACAGCGACTATTACATGGCGTTATTGGACCGTTTGAAGGACGAAATCGCGGGAAAACGGCCACATTTTAAGAAAAAGAAAATGCTGCTTCACCAAGACAATGCACTGTGTCACAAGTCAGTGAAAACGATGGCAAAAATCCATGAATTGGGCTTCGAATTGCTTCCTCATCCACCGTATTCTCCAGATCTGGCCCCCAGCGACTATTTCCTGTTCTCAGATCTCAAAATAATGCTCACGGGGGGAAATTTTCGTCGAATGAAGAGGTGATCGCCGAAACTGAGGCCTATTTTGAGGCAAAGGACATATCGTACTACAAGAATGGTATCGAAAAGTTGGAGGGTCGCTATAATCAGTGTATCACCCTTGAAGGGAATTATGTTGAATAAAAAAACTAATTTTGCCAAAAAATGTGTTTTACTATGGTAGGCCGTGTACTTTTCAATTGACCTGTTATATACATTAGATGAACTGTAATGTTAAAAAATGTTTATTTTATAACAATAATTAGTTTATTTCGAATTTTGTTATACGTCATAGTCAAATGAACTAAAACTCATAATTGATGTGGTAACATTGCCATGTTTTCACGTGATCAATTCAGATGACGTGATTTCACTGCTGCTTTGAATAGACTATAGATTTCTGGTCAGTAAAAGCAACATTTAATCAACAATCAAATTATGAATGAACAATCATTTAATTCATAAATTTAGTGTAGAATACAAACCTGTTAGAATTTGGCGGACTGGTCCTTGCCTGCACCTTCCTCTTGTATGATTGGCTCTGACCGTTGCTAAAACAGCTCTCTTCGGAATTTCATGCTCTACATGATGATTGGAATGGTTTGTTTTAAAGTTCATGTGGTTAGGCGAGCTGTGCGTCGAGGTGAGCTGTATCGACGCATTATCTGGAAACACGGTAAAATATTAATTATACACAAGAAATGGTGTTATCCAAATAAGAAAAATAAACAAGAATGGAATTATTCCAGTTCCGATCGAATTCTCCATCAGAGCATAACGATTGGTTCGACTGGAACTCATATTTGGAATAATACCACACCGAGCTAGACGAAGAGAAATAATTTCAGCAATAATTGAAATATTAATTACGTTACGCGAACGTGTTTATTTTAATATAGAGCAGTAGAGAAGAAGTATAATTAAATTATATTGAAGTTTTGAGTATTGCTTTTATAGAAGCATCATACGGGCGTTGAATGTTGAAGTTATCCAATATTTAAGATGTTCTTGTTCTGCTTAATGAAATATTAAATAATAGTACAATCTTTTGAACACATTCAAGAGTTGATTTAATTTCGTAATTTTTTTGTCATTTTTGGATTGGATTTCATATAAATAAATAATTTTACGTCGCTAAATTACTTTGTCGTACTTAGGTCTAATGGTCATGTACGTCTGCTACGTTAATTTTTTATAAAATGCACCAGCAACGGAGAAAATATATTCAACTAATAAAAATATTAAATATAAGATTGGAGAAAGTTATTTCGGCTATTTTCTTTCGATTACGGTTATCTACTTCGGTTTTATAGCGCGCCTGAAAAATTCATCTAGTATAAAGGTAAATACTTAGTCTATAGTCCTATACTTAGTCGAAAGTTATTGCACTTTGAAATGGATTTTTCATAAGATATTTTTTGTCACTCTTTTTTTTTGCTTGCGAAAGGAATATAATATTAGAATTGGTTTATTTGTTGCCGTTCCGAAAATAACGTTGGATCATTCTGAAGTTGATTGACATCTTCGCTCTGATTGTCCAATCGTTGAAAAAGTCGATAAAATTCTTAAAAATATCGACCGAAATATTTCATTTTACCGATCCGGAAATAATTATCGACCAAAACAGTTTTTTACATTCACAAATCATTTATATATATTTTTTTTTATTACATCTTTATTAGATACGCTTAGTACAATCTTAATTATTATTATTATTACAATTAATTTATTACTACTTTTCCTATGTACTTGGATTAATTAGCAAGCAAGACGAGTACGAGAAAATACATCAGTATGTATTCCTCAATTATAAAATTATAATTATTTATTAATTATTAACTTATAGCTATAGTTTACACTAATAATATACACTAAATGTTCACACAAGTTCGTATGGTTTTGTTCGTTTCAGTCTCCTGACATCCTGTACGCTGTCCAGCAGTTGTATTGCTTCCACGTTAGAATGATTTAGTAATCTTCTTTCGTGATTCAAGGCGAAATCCTGCACAACTTCGCAAATCCATTTGATTTCCAGGTCATCGTGCAGTTCTTCATTGGTTACATAACGATAGGCATTGGTAATCAATCGAAGAATCTTGTTTTGACAGCGCTGTATGACTAACTGATTTGAATATTTAGTGCAACCCCATATTTGCAGCTCATAGGTCCAAATTGGCTTAATAATTGTATTATAGATCAACCTCTTTGATTTTAGATCAAGTTGGGAGTATCTTCCGACTAACCAGTATAGTTGATTTATTTTGGTTCTAATATGTTTTGCTTTTTGTCTAACGTGATGCTTCCAATTTAATCTACCGTCAAGATGGATTCCAAGGTATTTTGCTGATTCTGCTTGAGGAATCGGGCATCCATTGAGTGATATAATTAAGTTTTTATTATTTCGCCTTAATGCAAAATTAACGTGGACAGATTTGCAGCTATTAAGTTGAATTTTCCAATCTTTTGTCCATTTGTAGATTTTGTTGACTGCCACTTGCACTTTTTCTATTGCCCTAGGCAGAGATATATCTTTTGCCATAATAACTATGTCATCAGCAAAGGTTCCAAGAAGTGTTTCTTTTGTTGTTGGAATGTCAGCAGCGTAGAGCAGATACAGGAGAGGTCCTAAGACGCTACCTTGTGGAACTCCAGCCGAGATATTTATAAATGTCGAGAACGCCTTTTCGTGCGATACTCTAAATTTTCTTCCGAATAAATATGACTCCAGTAATTGACAATAGTTACGCGGTAACAATTTGCTCATCTTACAGATTAATCCCAAATGCCAAACCCGATCAAAAGCTTGTGAGACATCCAGGAATATTGCAGGGCAGTATTTCTTTTCTTCAAACGCTCTTTCAATAGCCGCAGTTACTCTGTGCACTTGATCGATAGTTGAATGGTGATTTCGAAAACCAAACTGGAAATCTGGTATTGTTACCAAATGTTTAACACGTTTATATATCAGCTTCTCAAATAGCTTTGATATTGCAGGTAGTTGCGAAATAGGCCTGTAAGATTCGACTTGTTCTGCAGGTTTGTCAGGTTTTTTGATCATAATTATTTGTGCAACTTTAAAGCATTCCGGGACATGCTTCAGCCTTAAACAAGCATTAAATATATATGTCAACATGATGATTGCTTTTCGTGGCAGTTCTTTCAATAATCCAGGTGAAATGCCATCTATACCAGGTGCCTTTTTAGGATTGAGGTTATCAATTTCAATGGCAACTTCCAGTGGGGAAATTAGATTTAGATCTACATCGGGTTGATAAGTAGGAGATGTATCCATGGTAGATTCTATATCATTAGGCCGAAAAATGTTAGCTAAATATTCTGCGAACAATTCAGCTTTTTCATTGTCGCGTCGAACCCATTCATTTCGATAATTTTTAATAGGCGGTACTCGAATAATTGGTCTTTTAAGTCTTCGAGTTGCTTTCCATAGCGAATAATCTTTGTCTGCTTGTGGGCTTAATTCACTTAAATACTTTTGAAAGCAATTCTGTTTATATTCTTTGATCTTTTGATTTGTCTGATTACTAATTCTATTAAAAGTGGTTTTATCAGCAGCATTTCTGGTTCTGTGCCATACTCTTCTAGCTTTTCGCCTTTCTTTTATCATTTCTCTAATTTCGAGGGGGTAATGTACTTCATATTCTGATTTCTCTCTTGCAATTGGGGTAGCATCTTTTGCAGCTGACCGAATTTGTTCAGTTATATGTTTGGTTTGTTGCTCAAGATCATCTATAGTTTTAAGTCTTACTTTTAAACTGATTTGTTCCTGCAGTATTAATCTGAATTTGTTCCAGTCAGTATATTTGTTGGTAAGATTAGGCTTTTTTGCTTTTCTTAGGATTGTCGCGCCCAGTGTTAACAATACTGGAGTGTGAAATCATTTATATATGACTGAATATATAAAGAAGATTGCTTGGGTTTCATATGAATTAACGGTGAATACTGTAATACATTCATGATTTGTTGCTTATTTGAGAAGAAATGGAGACGTTTTTGAAATAAATGATTATGCGCGATAAAAAGTGCAATACTGTAATATGTGAAAATGATGTTGGTCGACCGGGAGAAGTTTAACAAACGGTTGAAAAACTTGCATTGACTCAAAGGAGAGAAATGCTAAGTTTTTGGTTGGATTGAATTAGAGAGGAATTATAATGAGTTGCTCGAACCTAGCAAAAGCAAGATTAATGGCAAGACGTCGTGTTGTTCTTGTCTTTCGACAACGCTACATCATATACAAGGGAAAAACAATATAATATGAATGCCATGCTATATAGTATATTTTGTTACATGCTACCAACACTGCTTACGTATAAATAATGCAATGCGTTTTGTTTTGTGTCTATTTCCATATATTGCTCAAATCGGAGAAACGTGTGAAAATAGCTGAATTGTTTAACCTTGTACAAACGAGAAGTGTGAAATATCTGAAGTATCTGTGAAAAGGATTAATGGCGAAAGCTAAAGTTAACTGACCCAGATCGCCGAACATTAAAAAGAATTGTAGCAGCAGAACCTAACACTTACTTTTATACTGTTTCGACAAGTGGTGCAACGACCATAAAACCTATACACCTATTTGATTGGAAGAATGCAGTATAATCATTGTTTACATTGTTTCCTATAAACACATACGTATGTGTACATATTACGATCTGTCTTGACTGTTTCCTACACTCAAGCATGGGGGAGGTTCCAGTCTAATTTGGGTGGAAGTATTGTGGTATTCAGTTGTTCTTCTCATTCACATCACGCTTCAGATTAATGCGAATAAATATCCCCACATCCTCATCGGCAAAGTTAACTAGCATATTTCTGTCATATTTCAAGCTGATAATATGCCTAAAAGTCTACAGGCAGGCAAAAAGGTTTAGTTTTTGGTTGAGATGTCAAATATCATTAAAACATCTTTCTCAGCATCATTGGTCAGCACCATCACCAGAGATCAAGATAATTAAATCATTATTTAACAGAAAATGAGGAAGGAGCAGATTTTCATGTGCTACATCAACGGAGCAATTGACAGATGTTTCGGTATAAAAATGCGACAACATTCCGTTGGAAACTATTCAGACATTCTACTAATTCTAATCTATTCCGCAAAAAATTGTAGCTGTTTAAAAGCAAATTGTGGCTCAACACCTTGCTAATAGGTATTACGTGGTTATATTCAGTGACGTGGTAAAAATTAAGATAGATTGGATAGGAATTTTTGATGCATCCACCGTATAGCCCAGACCTTGCTCCACCTAGGTACGATCTATCTCGGTCGCGGTAACATCCTCTTAATGGTGAAAAGTCGATTTCAAAAGAGCCTATAACAATTACTTGGTTTAGGTTTTCGTCCAGACATTTCTGAAATTCCAAAGTGACGGAATTATAGTTTTATCAGAAAAGCCACAAAAAGCCGTCAAAAATAATACATGTGTCTAATTGTATCATTAAGTGTTTCTAAGTGGAAATTTGTATGAAAACAATAGCTTTTAAGTATGTAAAAAGAAACGAAATTATCCTAATCCATTATATATAATTATCTTTCATAATGTTCATTTGAAACTTCAGCAAATGAGCACAATGAACAGCACAAGTTCAAAGCGTGTTATTCTTTTCAATTGTTAAATAAGTCCATTGTCATCATGTATCAATGATGCTTATGTTGTGATATTTCTGTTGGCTCGTTGTTACTGGTGTATCGTAAGTTTTGTATTGGAGTTTTATAGCATGCATTCAATGTTCCAAAAAATCTACGGAATAGTATACGAAACGAGAGTTGCATAACTCTGTTACGAAGTTGTTAGCATTAATTTTTTAGTGCGTAAACTGATTTTTGTGTGCAGATTATCTTCATTAGAACATTAGTAACTTTAGAACCGTAATCTCATATTATTATAGAAGACCCGGCTATTGAAGTAAAAATCAGTACATGTCCTTTCATAGAAAATTAGTGCGAAAGTCAGTAAATTAAAGTACGTATTGTTTTGTCCCTACTAACTCCTGGTTGCTCTCACATCTCGAAAAGTGTATTTGATGGTCTTTAGCTGTAATAACTGGCTCTATAAAATTAGGTGACTGGAATAAATGTATTGAAGTCCCCTGAACTGAACGGATGGTATATTAAACAATAACATGTATTTGTACTGTATATAAAATTCTGTCTCAAATTATAAAATTGGGCTTGTCACCTTTTTTGTCAATATATATATATATATATATATATATATATATATATATATATATATATATATATATATATATATAAATATATCCAGGTTGTAAACGACAGGTCAAACAACATTGTCGTCATAGGCTGCAAATGTTAAACCTTCGAAATTGAAAAGCCTTATATAAGTAATTTATTATTTGTGAGACATTATAATGCTAATATTTATTTCAATATAATATTTTTATTATCATCCTCAAATTGATAAAACAGGTATTTGGAGAGATTGATTGCAAAATTACCACCAGAAAAGATTTGTCATATTTGCATCCATTACTAAACTATGGAAAAACCAGTTCTTATCTCAAATAAACATATCATTTCAAATTTATATTACCATTTATATAACCGGTTATACCATTTGAATCTTGTAGATTTTCTCAAAAAGAAAAATGAATCTAATACGTTTACCTTCAACTCCTTTGCAATAATAATTTCTTAGGGGAGATGCTGGAGCTTTATGATAGCCAACTGTAGGACAGGGAATATTTTCCTTGTTTTTGTGGAGAGTAATCTTTAAGTATCCTTTCCGTACCCCATGCGCCAATACGCTGCCCAGTTCTGAGAGCAGTATCAGCATGAGAGGGACTCCAATTAATGCGTAAAATATTGCGATCACTTTTCCCAATGCTGTTCTTGGTGATAATTTTCCATAACCTGTAATATGGAGATACATTATGTCTAATTTCAGAGTTTTAAAAGATAGAGCGTTCTTCTTACCTACGGTTGTTAAAAGGGTGACAGTATAAAGGAGGGAACCACCAAATGTCCATTTAGGAGTGGCCATAGTGATTGTATCATCGTTTTTGGCATTTTCTACTACGGATCTCTCGAATTTCTTCAATTGTTCAGTCACAAGTTGCGTCCAGTTTTTTTCGTATAGTACATTAAGGCGTTCTGAAATGAATAAATTTATTATTAGCAATATTATAGTATAGTTAGCATTCAGCAATATAATCTGTTAAAATATAAAATATATTTTTCTGATATTATCGTTGTCATTTTTGATGTAGTATGATGATGTTATGATGTGGATTCCTTGTGGTACAGAACCATATTGAAAACTAATTGTGCGTGATTTCTGATTGTAGCTTCTGTTGATAATCATCTGAGAAATTACTAGATTTGATCACAATGTGAAGAACAGTTTACAACAAGATTGCAATTCTGGAAGTACCAGCATATTATAAAAGAATTCTGTAAGCTAAACATTAAAATTAACTATATGAAACTAAATATTTTGAGTCCTACTGATAATTATAATTTTTTAAAGGATATTTCTTGTAAGGAAAGTGGTAATTGTGGAATTTTGAGCATTGTTCCTTAATCTATTGCGATTGAGAAAGGGAACCCAAATCCAAAGGATAAGTAAAGGATTTTATTAATTTCTAGAAATGCTAACTCGGGATCTGTCTAGGGATCAGATAAAGGTCTCTAATCTAATTTACCTGCAGCTTTTTATATAGTTTGATGTGGTCTATATATATAGGCGCTATATGATTTCATGGTCAGTTTGAGGAATTAAAATAATACTTATGGTTGACGTGATATGCAAATATTTTCTTCAAGATATATTTATACAAAGTGAAATGGCATTATAGATTATCTATTTCTTTCAAAATGATGGTAAACGCAGTTTGCTTTATCTATTAGGTGCTTGCATGCATTCTGATTATTTCTTCCCTTTAATCATATATTAATGAAAATAATATATTAGAATGTTTGCCAACTTTCCCAATTTTCTGGTAACATGACGATAACGTGTAGAAAGTAAGATGTTGGTATGGTGAGGATTTAATCACAGATTTAGAATTCGAACTTCTTCAACATTTTGAAACCATATACAAGCCAAGCCATGTTGAATAGATCTGAACAAATGGTAATCAGAATGCGCTATGCCTGGTGAGTATGCTGGGATGAATTACCCAATAGAGTTATAACAGTGTTTCACTCAAGAGGTTAATTTTGCACGTATTTTTTGCTATTACTGATCATTTTTGCTACAACATTTTGTACAACTTGTTCAATTAATGACGGTAGATACCTGCAGTAATAATTTAATTCGGTTTTAGCTGGTGGCTCTATAGAGGAATAGTTTATAACCATGAATACTCCGCCTCGGCGTCAATGTGAATGGCTCTCCTGGTTTAACTGCTGACTTTTTGGATTTCGATCAATCACAATACCTGGTAGATCTTTTTTGCCTCCTTTTGTATCTTTTCTGGAAACAGTGCATTCAAGTACCAAGCGGTCTGAAATTTCTTAGGGAGTTTGATTTAATTTTTCATCCAATAAGTCTTGCAATTCGTTGGCTTTGAATTTTTTGATCACTTAAACCGTTTTTCGCCATAAATATCAAAATCTCCACTTTATAAAAGTGTTTGATGGACTTTGTTTGACGTTTTGACGGCAAATTTTTAAATTAATTTTGTTTACAGTAATACTTCGCATTTTCATCAATATATTTGTATCACTGGTCAAAACATATGCTAGTACCTAATAAATAGGAGCGCGAAGAGTACTATATATATATTGCTGAATTGATATCTATATCTGCTATTAGAAAAGGTTATGATCTATGTTGTATTACTTGTTTAATTCATTAAATAACTTTCAGAACGCTGGTTCAGGTCAATAAATAAGTCGTTCTTACAGATGTCAGTGATTCACAAAATATTCACGAAACCATTCGCGAAATAATCACGAAAATATTCACGACTAGTTATTAGTCAAGTGTATAAAATAAGATCGATCCGTATGATCGAAGATAGTCCGGATAGTTTATTTTATATTTTACATTGATATTGATACATTGATACATTGTATTGTAACTGTATAGGTAATATAAGTAATTATGAGACAGTTTACTTTTATTTAAAAAAAGATAACGAATACTCAGGTATTGATGTCAGTTTCGTAAATCACTGACGTCTTTAAGAACGACTTATTTATTGACTTGAACCAACGTTCCCAAAATTATTTAATGAATTAAACAAATAATTCAACATAGATCATAATCTTTTCTAATAGTTTGTTGGATCTGGTTTGATTATATGTCACTACTATAAGCACTAATAATACCAGGTAGGCTAGAAATAAATACATTTTTGAAAAACGAAAGAACAACCTGTTATATTTAAAGTAAGAATAGAAAGTTAGTTAAATATTTTGATCATAATTGAAATAAAGATGGTGTGTTTCTTTCGGGGCCATCCTGTATTAATAGGCTTTGTTTTAAAATAATTAATTTAATAGGATCAAAAAGAATATCTGTTCTATAGCAGATATCTCTATTAATAGTTTAATCGGGATAAAATTGACTAACGCTAAATTTATTTCGTTTACATTAGAGATTTAGCATCAAATAATTTCAGATAATCCATGCTTTCAAACAGTCGTTTGTGTCTATTCACATTGTTCACCCTCAGCTATTACAGGGACTATGAATTAATTTTAAATCACTTGCAGTTAATGGTATAATTTATGCTATATCGCATCGGACGCATAGCAACTATAACATATTTCGTCAAAGCTTTGTCCTTATACTTTTATTTTTTACGTTTTGTGCATGTGTATGTAATTTTGTTTAATGGAAAACGTATATGTTTCAATTCATGGCGGTGTATGGCGATTATATACCATCGATAAAAGGATATTGGTTTGGTATGAACTATGAATTATGAAATACCCCGATGAATCAATATATTTAAAGAAAAATGGTCAAAATAAGATGTAATTTTATGTTTAGCGTTAATAAATCATGTTATATAAACAAAATTAACACATAACTAGAAAACAAATATCAGCTATCCTGTACTATCGTAACTCATTTGCTAGATTACTCTAAAAGAGGTTAAGTGATAACACGATTTTGGAAAAAATAGTTAAAAATTAAGGATGTGTCGAGTGTAAGGTGGGGGATCAGTGATTAATGTCTTTCACTTCAAATAAAGATTTCATTTTGATTTGAACTACTAAGGGCAATAAAAAATAAATATTCATTGTTAGAATCTATTAACAATTAAAAAAAAGCTTAAAAAATTACATCAGATATAGTCTGTTTAAGAAAACAGATAATGTACGTCATTAAAATGTATAGCGTCGCGTAGCACGTCGTGATGTTGCCGCATGAAATTGGACATTTGGTTTTTAACGTTTGCCGGTTTATAAGGTCTAATTATTATCACTAGCGTTTTAAAGAATTTTGTAGAAATTTGACAACAATGTCGACCAGTACCAACACAAATCGAATTTTATAGATTGATGCGGTTATGTGTTCCGATGCATCAGACAGCATTTTCTTTTTCTGACTAGGGTAAAATAGAAGGAACAATCGACTCCGAGTTTAAAACCAATTGTACATTTTTACAAAGTGCATTTCTGAGTATTTTCGACGTCATCTATGAATAATATGTTGAACGATTATATATTAGGTATATTAAATTCTGGAACTTACTGGCTGTCCAATTATCAACATGGAGTTCTCCAAAACCGTCAGGTTTTACACAGACTGATTACTGATATTAGATGATTGTTTCGTTCTAGATTTTTCATATTTTCAACATTGTATGAATAATAACAAACATATAATACTTAGAGTGTAATTAGAGTCCTCACTAATCTTGGCAATAACGAGAGCACTCTAACCATTTTCCAAAAATCTGTATAAATTAATATTATTGTTCTGTTGAAAACACACAAAAATATTTTACATTGTTATATTTATCACTAGCGACCCGCCCCGGCTTCGCATGGGTGCAATGCTGATACTAAATTAAATACACTACAGAAAAAATATGAACGTTGTATATAAAAACATAGCGGCCCGCTCCGACTTTGCACCGGCATAAAATATATATCCCTATGTCACTCAATGAAAACATGATTAAAATCGATCCAGTATTTTTGGTTCATTCATTACTGCCCTTGGCCTGCACGCATTAAATTTGGAGTAAAACAATTCCTCTTCCCCTATACTTACTATGAAGATTTCTTGCTATCTTTGGAATATCTAAATTCATACAATTTTTATTACATTACACATTTTTAAACGCAAATTTTAAATTTGTAATATCTCCGAAAATATTTGTTTAATTTACATGCTGAAAGGAACCATATTGATCTATATTAATTGCACACTGTATTTAAGGTACTTAATTCGATAAGGATTAATGCCGTATTGCTTAAAATAGCTTCGTAAATAAGCCATTTTCTCACGTAAAAAGTAAACAATAAAAATGGTTAATGTGGGTTATCCCTAAAAGATAAACATATACCATCGCGGACTTTTTTGTAGACCTTTTTATGGTGTACAATACTGTAGTACATTAATTTGATCTAACTCATAGGGTTAGGCAGCGTTTTTGCTAATTGCTAAATAAGCCTAAAAAAATAGGTTAATTTACGACATCACGTTAGAAACCTCTAAAATTAGCAATGTTGCCTTAGTATATTATGCATGTATTATACATATAAACCTTCCTCTTGAATTACTCTATCTATTGAAAAAAACCGCATCAAAATCCGTTGCGTAGTTTTAAAGATTTAAGCGCACATAGGGATATAGGGACAGAAAAGGCGACTTTGTTTTATACTATGTAGTGATTATGGTAAAGGACATAGCTCTGCCTAGAGCTATAGAAAAACAAGTGGTAGTTCTAACAAGATCCACAACTTAACTAGGGACTTGAACTAGACACTTAATAGTTCAAAATCTGTCCACGCCAATTTTGTGTGGCGGAGATAAATATCTGATTATATCAATTGCGGGATGTTTGAATATTAAGTCTGATCTGTTCAGTTTTTTTGATGTTATGTTTGTTATGACTAAAACATGTGATATCTCCAATTTCGTTCACCAACTAGACAGATGCCGAGGTATTTAACCTCTTTGTTTTAGATCTGCCGAGAAAAGAGCACATTGACGTCGAGTTTTATGCTGACGATACTGTTTTCTTCATGGCCTCCAGGATTGCTGATACTATTCAAGGTCGTTTATGGAAGCAGCTCGATCATGCGGTTAACAGGTTCAAATTCTGGAGGTTGCAAATCAAAACTCTGAAAACCCAGGCCATCATTTTCGATAAGGAGCGTTACACACCTGTGGATCTCACAACTCAAGATCGACACCGTAATAATTTCATGGCTGGATAACGTCACCTACCTAGGTATACACTTAAATTGACGATTCGGTTGGCATTCCCAAATCCAGAAAGTAATCCAGAGAGGTTCGGGGATAGCAAACTTGCTATCTCCTCTGATTTGCTCTTCTAGCAGACTTTCCATCTCTATCAAGCTTATTTTACAAGATGTTTATCAGGTCCGTATTTCTTTACGGATCTAATGTTTACTTCAAGTTTGTTACACCCAACCACGTGAAACGGTTTCAAGTTTTCTAAAATAAGCTGATCAAGAGAATCTTAAACACTCTATAGTTAGTCAGAAATAATCAAATTCACAGAGAAACCGACACTCCAGAAATCAAGCCCTTAATATCTCAATCCTTCCACAACTCAGCTCAAGTTCTTCTGGTCGACATGCTGGGAGCTTAGCACTGCGTCACCGCTAATTTCACCTTTCTATAGACTGCAACTCATCCGTAGCTGCAGTCAAAATTTTTGCCCTCATATGATGGCACCCAGTCGTGTGTTAACTTAAGATCACGAATTAACAGTTAGTTACTAGCTGCTCTTCCGCCGGGTCCTCGTGCCTATAACAGCTGCCCGGTTGGCGCGTGTCATATCCCCAAATTTAATACAGTAGCAGTAGTGACTGCCAGGGGTCAGCTGTGAGGCGGTTTCTGTTTAGTGTATTGGTAAGCCCAAAGGCAGTTCCACATAACCCAGTCCAACTTGTCGCTCCAGGGCAAGTAATGCGTCATGCATTCCATCGCCTGGTTTTAGGTCAAAACAAAAAAAGTATTTTTCTGATACTACTTGAGAAATGAATCTACACAATGCATCTCATTGTCAACAAAACTATATAAATTATAGGTCTCTCAGTGAACGAGCTTTATTGATATTATTGATTTATTGATATTAGCAGATAATAACAGTGATGGCGATATTGGTATGTCTCTCATTCGAAATACCAATTCACCATCCATCTACTTTCTCAACTCTTCATTTGGCACCAATTTTACTTATACATTTCAGCAAAATAAATTGTAAACAATATCATCGAGTTTATTAAAAGGAAAATTAAAGGAGAATTTATATTGTTGCTACATATCTCCATATCTCCATATATATCCATATCCCCATCCATTAATAAGACGCAGAGACAATTCTTACACGTATGTGGACTAAATTTGGACAACTAGACGTTAGCTTATTTGTGTAAAATTGTAGACGCACTCTGTGTAGATAATTTGAAAATTAAATAAAACGTCCCTGTATCTTCTATTTACATTTATTTATGCATTTCATGTTTTATGTATATTCTATTTTATTTTTATGGATATATTTATCATTCTTATGTATTACATCTATCATTGTTCGTGTTGATTTAACAAGTTGTTGTATTATCACAACCTCCTAGAGTGGAGTTGTATGAAAGTCCGGTGGTGCAATTGGTCAGCACTACATAGTAATTCCACAATACCAGCAAGCAACGGTAGTATTGATCACATTCGGTAGCTGCCCATGTTAGAGAAGTATTGCTACATGTATCTGGTACTGTTGATTGCGACTGCACATTGTAATGTAGCTGCAGTAAAGCGAACTAAAACAATTATATAACATAATAGGTTAATGAACAAAATATTGTTTGATTATTTAGTAAATTTACAGTTCTTGCGATATAATATCATTTAATAAAAAACTGTAATTTCCGCAAAAATATTGACTGGTGGTAATGAATTAGTATTTTATTAAATTTTACGGAAACTTCTTGGTATCAAATTTAATTTATTATAGTGAACTTGGTATAATATTATATGTGTATATGTAATTAGAATAATAAAAGTGTGACTGTGATTCAAAAAGTTTAAAAACATGTTCTCATTATTATATATGTAGGAGCTCACAAACATTTTAAGAAAAGCAAAAAAAAAAGAAAAAGGAATTATTATATTATAGACGTATCCAGATACTACAGAAATGATTACTTACGCTGAAACCTTCAGGTATTTACTGTCACTTGGGATCTTAATAAAATCGCGAAATGACATGAGAAGAGATGTTTTAAGTGAATTAAGAAAAAATGATACAGGTTCATGGAACACCATTAATGCTATAGGTATGAATAGAAAAAGTATAATGTGTTATCGTCTGAAATTGAGTAAACCCAAGTTAAATTGTTGTCGTTTTTAATTGACTTTAATAGGCCAGAAAAAAATCAAAATAATATGGAAATTATTATTATATTGCTTTGTTTATTAGAAATTGTATATTTAAAAATGGCTATAGAATTAATTTTATATCATTCAATATGTAAAGGTATAATTTTTGTCCATATTGCTTACGTTATTTAAATTTTTTTTTGCGATGAGTTAATACTAATAATGTTTTATTCAAATATTTTAACATAAGTTTCATCTAAATTAAAACAATTACAATATTATGTGGCTATCAATTATGTTGACGGATATATGGTACTTTGTAATTATATGGACAAAATGTATACTTTATAAGTGTAATATTACTTTTTTGTATTATTGTTTATTTGTGACTATCAAATTTTTGATATTTAAATTCAATAGTTAGTAATTTAAAATAATAACCAAATATACACATATCATAATAATTTGAAATATATATACCACTGTTTAATTAGAAATACATACAAACTTACCAACAAACAACTAATTACAATGGTGGAAATATTCATTTTGAATTAATGCCGTGTTTTGAGGCAGATAATTAAATGAAATTCCTTTTAATGGTGGTCGCGGAAGGAATTTACAACGTCAAACATTATTAAGGCAAATTGGGTCATGCAATAGTACAAATATTACGTTGTACATTATAATAGGACTAGTTTAATTTTAATATTTTTATTATTATTGGTCTATTTACGTGAACAAGATATTATATATAATGTAATTTTTAGTTGATATTTATCCTATGATTCATAATATTTGCACTTTGCAATACTTATATAGAATATTGTTTTAATGAATTATTGAGTATGTTATTTATAATATAATTAAAACAAAATTATAAAATATAAAAAATATTTATAACGTTTATAGAGATAATAAAGGTGGAACTAAGAAAAGTACTAAAAACTGAAAATAACATTTTGAAGAAAAATAGATAATTATATATTATAAATCTAGTCGGGGAGAATATGTTTAAACAATCAGAGAAAAAGCTGGCTTCGTTGGCGCAGTGGTCAAGGCGACAGGATGGTCTTCCTACTGTACTTGCAATTGTCTGTGATTGAGGTCAACTGAAAAGTCCCCGGCCAATCATAGTAAAAAACAATTTTTTGGCAAAATTAGTTTTTTTTATTCAACATAATTCACTTTAAGAGTGATACACTGATTATAGCGACCCTCAAACTTTTCGATACCATTTTTGTAGTACGATTTGCCCTTTGATTCAAAATTGGCTGAAGTTTCAGCGATCACCTCTTCATTCGACGAAAATTTCTTCCTAGCGAGCATTCTTTTGAGATCTGAGAGCAGGAAATAGTCGCTGGGGGCCAGATCTGGAGAATACGGTGGATAGGTGTGTCAATGTGACACGCTGCATTGTCTTAGTGAAGCAACACATTCCTTTTCTTCAAGTGCGGACGTTTTTCGGCGATTTCGTCTTTCAAACGGTCCAATAACGCTATGTAATTGTCGCTATTGATGGTCATTCCTTTTTTAAGTTAGTGAATTAAAATTATTCCATGCGCATCCCAAAATACAGACGCCATAACCTTGTCAGCCGACTGTTGCGTTTTCCCACGCTTTGGAGCGGGTTCGTGGTGTGCAGTGCAAACGGATGATTGTCGATTGGACTTCAGAGTGAAATGATGGATCCATGCTTCATCTATTGTCACAAATAGATGCAAAAACTCGGGTTTATTACGCTTGATTATCTTCAAACACTGCTCCGAATCATGAACTCGTTGTTTTTTGTCAAAAGTGAGCTCGCGCGGCACCCACTTTGCACAGAGCATTCTCATACCCAAATATTCGTGAATGATATTATGTATACGTTCAGTTGATATCAATGGAGATTTCGCATTAATATTTGGTAATTTGTGAAACTTACTGGCTGTTCATTTGTCAACATGGAGTTCTCCACAGTCGCCAGGCCTTACACAGTCTGATTAGTGATGTTAGATGATTATTTCATGCTAGATTTTTCATATTTTCAACATTCTACGAATAATAACAAACATCTAATGCTTAGAATGGAATTAGAGCAAGGTCTTGGCAATCGGGAGAGCACTTAGATAGCAAACCTGCTATCTCCTCTGATCTCCTCTTCTAGCAGACTTTCCGGCTCCATCAAATGCTTATTTTACAAGGTCAATCAGGTCTGTATTTCTTTACGGATTTTTTAATTTTATTCTAAGAAAAATAAAATAAATAAATATGAACGATTACAAGAGGAGCCAAAAGTCAAAAAGATCCATAAACTCGGACATAGTGGTTCATTCATTTCTACCCTATGAAGCGAATAGATAAGCATTGGTCCAATCATTTAACTACCGCTGCAACATCCTAATGTGTAGCAGTAGAAATTATAATAAACAACGTGGGAGAGACAATTGTCCAGCTTTTAGAAAAAAACGAGTGGGCTCATACGATAGGACATATCAAGAATACTACAATTGCTGGTACCATTTAGTAATTTATTAATCATACAACTACAAGTTCTATATACACGAAGGATGATACTGACATCGTTATTATACCAACATATAGGAGAAACCCAACCATAGTGACCAATATAAAAGACTTTGAGGACAAAATGAAAATCTTTCTTGATGATACATCATATAATATATAATCTCACTATATATCCATTATCTTTATTTCTCCAATCTACCTGGAGAAAATCATAAATACTACAATAAAAGCAATAACTATCAGCAAAGAGCAGTAAAGCCAATGCTGATAGTGATCTACATATGTCCAGTAATCAGATCAGGTGGTGTTAAACGTTTTAGTCTACGCACTTCACTATAACGTCGCATATTTAGCTGATTAGCGAGTACATTGGGATGCACTGACACTCTTTCGAAGTACTTTTCGAAGTACAAACACGTTGACAATTACACTCGTTATAGGTTCTATATATATATTATATATATATATATATATATATATAGCGTCATTCTTGAACAACTTACCCACATTAGATGCAATAAATATCATAGAAAGCAAATGCAATATGTGTAAAGAGACAAAACTTGGAAAAATGCTTCTATTGCCTTCAAAGAATACGTTACAAATAAGCAATACAAGTGGGTACAGCGCTAACCCCAATCAACACAATCCTGTTAATGAAAGATTTAAAGGTCCGAGTAACAGATATAACAAGTGATCAACCGGTCTCATGGTACAGATACAACGACGATACTTTGTGATATGGACGCATGGAGAAGAAGAATATATCCGAAGATCAAGTATACGATGAAAATCGAAAGTGAAAGGAAATTCCCATTTTTGACATATCACTACATAGTATAAAACAAAGTCGCCTTTTCTGTCCCTATATCCCTATGTGCGCTTAAATCTTTAAAACTACGCAACGGATTTTGATGCGGTTTTTTTCAATAGATAGAGTGATTCAAGAGGAAGGTTTATATGTATAATACATGCATAATATACTAAGGCAACATTGCTAATTTTAGAGGTTTCTAACGTGATGTCGTAAATTAAGCTATTTTTTTAGGCTTATTTAGCAATTAGCAAAAACGCTGCCTAACCCTACGAGTTAGATCAAATTAATGTACTACAGTATTGTACACCATAAAAAGGTCTACAAAAAAGTCCGCGATGGTATATGTTTATCTTTTAGGGATAACCCACATTAACCATTTTTATTGTTTACTTTTTACGTGAGAAAATGTTTTATATATAGTTTTATAGCCGTATATTAGAGATACTTGGATTCGGTAGCCATCAACATTTGGAAAACCATTCCGTAAAGAGGTACTATGGAAATTTGGGTAGACAAGCTTTAAACTTAGTAACTAGTACCTTTAAAGGCAAACTGGCGGACGAAAGTACAATCGATAACAGATATTCAACAATTTTTATAATAACTATAAACTGTCAATGATAATATATCTATGAATAATACTATCAACCCATGAAGCAATAAGCTAAGTAACTTGGGATGAAGCCTGATACAAAATTCTGTTGAAATAAGCATCTAAAAAAGAAAAGAAAATAACTTGAATGGAAATCATAAACAAGTTTTAAGATCATAGATTTACGCGTATTCTCTACTAGAAGTAATATAAATATAATGCTTCAATATATAATAGAAGACTTAAAAGTTGCATATCTCTGAAAACTCTCTTAATAGCACAAAGTTGGCTTTAAAAAAGGCTTTTGAAAAATCAAAAACGCAAATCATTTGGTTGAGTGTTTTCCCATAAAACTTTCTTGAAAGGTAAACAAATTCATTCCTCGAGTTTTCTTGGATTTTTAATATCCTGAACTCTCTAGATATGGAACAACTATACTAAAGTATGTTATAGTGAGTAATAATGTATTTCAAAGGAAAACGTTTTTTCTTAACGACTAAACTTATTAAACTACGTCATATTTGAGTGATATCATGCAGATTAAGTTTAATATACTTCATTACTTGCTTTCGCTTGAGTTTGCATATAGATTAGGGTACAGTAAATTTTTAATCAGGTATGGTGGTGGATGTTACATTTGTTAAGTATGTATTATGAATAACTTCTCAAAATAAATAGTTTATTTATAGCTTTTTCTACATGAACTTATCTCTATCATATACCTTTTTAAATCAACCATTCTTATTTCTTAAAGTCAAATAGATACTGTATATTAAAAATTCGGTTGACAATCATATCTGTACAAGCCGCTGAACTTTCAGAGTCTTCCGTAATGAAAAAAGTTCCGAAAAAAGACCGAAAGAAATAAAACGAATGGCAAAAATGTAAAGCCGCTGAATGTTTTTTGAAGCGAATTATCAGAGAGGAAATGAAAGTAAGAAATTTTATTCGTTTTTTTATTGCTTCATCTTTGCTGGAACGTTGTTTACAGGTGCGGCGACTTTGTTACGTTATATAAATAAAAATCAAGCTCGTAAAATAACTGAGTAATCTCTAGGAAAGGATTTAAAAAGAGATAAGATTAATTGTTTTTATTTAAAAGAGATAAGTTGATTTTTTGTCAGTTGGTAGACTTAAAAGTGAGGACCTTGGTTTTCATGGTCCATGTTAAGAAGTAGGTAAATCTTATGAAATTCTAACCTGAAATCGACCTACATTCACGCAAGAAAGATAGAACAAAAAACGTTTTCAAGAAGAACAAAAACTCAAAAAGCGATAAACCCGGACGTCTCGGAAACGTTTTGAATAGGTAGTTTAAATGCACTGTGATACCCTCTCGTGTACCAATTACTATTATATTACAAGAAAAATATAATGTTTACATAATAAGTGCCTGAAGCTATACGGTAAATGGGTTGGGTAAATTGGTAAATGGGTATATGGCTGCGTAAAATCGAATGTTTTGTGAGATGGTCATTCTCAGTAGATTCAGTTCAGGTAAACCCTAGTAGGTAAAAAGAAGACTCTAAAAAAGTGGAGAAAGTAAAAATGCAAGTTAAGCTTCACCATATAGTTTGTTGTTAATTATTTTAATGACATTAAAACAATATCTGAGTTTGAATTTTGAAGTCAGTACTGTAAATAGAGTTAAAAAATATTTTTATATTAGTTTGGATTTCAAATTAGTATACAATTCGCATATGTTATATTATAGGGTTTATAAATTTAACCGTATAATTACTATAGAATTTTTTTATCACTAAAGCTATCAGATGTTTTGTAATTGTTACAGAACTCATCTTCAATGCGGTAGCTCTGATATTAAACATTCCAGCTTGAGCTGGTTCCAGATATTTGATTTTCTATTGCTTCCATGTCAGTATCATTCATGGATACTGGATATAAATCAACAGATCATGAAAAAACAATTGAAGATACGTTCTGTATAACATTAATAATATTAAGAGTCCTGATAGGTTATGTATAATTTGTCATCAACATAAAACGGCAAGTATTAATGCTTGGCTTGTTTTAACAAATATCAAATCGCTGCTTATTATTACTCTGATTAAAAATGCCGATGCCAGACAGAACAGATTGCGTCTCTAATCAGCTAGTTTGAACACGAACAAGATAATGGAGGCTCCCTTTTTTTCATAAAATTCGTTTACTGTTAAATATTAAGTTGTTGCAGTTTTTATTGAAACTATTTTTAGCGTTTTGTTGCTGCACTGAATATTAATGGGCATTAAAATATCTCAAAAAATGAAAAATATATTTACACAACGAGCCGATGGGATAACACTTTATTCGTTGGCATATTATCACCAGACATTCGATGCCATGCGATATTAAGTTTTGTCTCTACCGAGCATTCTTTTGAGATCCGAGAACAGGAAATAGTCGCTGGGGGCCAGATCTGGAGAATACGGTGGATAGGTGTGACAATGTGACACGCTGCATTGTCTTAGTGAAGCAACACATTCCTTTTCTTCAAATGCGGACGTTTTTCGGCGATTTCGTCCTTCAATCGATCCAATAACGCTATGTAACAGTCGCTGTTGATGGTCCTTCCTTTTTTAAGTTAGTGAATGAAAATTATTCCATGCGCATCCCAAAATACAGACGCCATAATCTTGACAGCCGACTGTTAAATTTTCCCACGCTTTGGAGCGGGTTTGAGGTGTGCAGTCCAATCGGATGATTGTCGATTGGACTTCAGAGTGAAATGATAGATCCATGTTTCATATATTGTCACAAAGAGATGCAAAAACTCGGGTTAATTACGCTTGATCATCTTCAAACACTGCTCCGAATCATGAACCCGTCGTTGTTTTTAGTCAAAAGTGAGCTCGCGCGGCACCCACTTTGAACAGATCATTCTCATACCCAAATATTCGTGAATGATATGATGTACACGTTCAGTTGATATCTTTAGAGTGCCTGCTGTTTCATTTAGTTTCAATTTACTTACTTTATTATATTTATTATTACTTACTTTTACTTTCATCGGCAATAATTTATTTTGGGCGTTCACTAGGTTCACCGTCTTCGGTGCTTATTTCACCACGTCTATAATTAGCATACGGATCCTTGATGGTTGATTTTCCTGGGGCAGTATCCGGAAACTGAGCATCAAGCCAAGTTTTTGCTTCAACTGTTTTTTTCCCTTCAAAAAGCAATATTTTGCCAACACGCGAAATTCCTTTTTATCCATTTTTTTCACAATAACAAAAGTTGCTTTACTTAAAATGCTATAATTCACAAACTAATGATCCGACATCTGTAAAAGAAACATACATCTGTCATCTGTTCATCAGACATCTGTCATAAAAATATATGGATTTAATTCTAGTAGCGCCATCTATGTGTCAGGTCAGATAACACTTTCTTGGTTGCCATGTTATCACCTTCGATGTTATTCACATTCGATGCCATGTCCGTTATTAAGTTTTGTATCAAGCCATGATTCTTTTCTTATGTCATAAATATTACAAAAATCAGTTAAAAAGTCTTATAAATTAGACCCCTAAACTATACAACAGAAAAAAATATTACAATTTCGTAATCTAAAATTTAAACGACTGCCTTAAATATAATAATTAAAATTGCGTCGAAACATACTGCTCGCCTGAACCATTAGGTTCAAAAGCAATAATTATAATAGTAACACTAATAACAATACTAATAATAATAGGAGCATTTATAATTTTCCTAAACTTAAAATTACATAATTTTCAGACATATACATAAATAATAATTACGTTGCAACCCTAATATTGTCATGTATTTAAGTATAATGAATATTTAGAGCAGTATTTAATAAGGTCTTTGCTGTGAGAAAAAAGTAATTTAAGTAAGAAAACTCTAACTTAAATTATTAAATGTGCCACCGCCAAACACTATTAGTTGGACAAACTATATTCTTAGCATAAAACCAGACAAACTACCTTATGAAGAGTACCAGCTGTTAATAAAGTTACAATTGTTATGGCTTTCAACCATTCTAATCGCTGAGGTACGTACACAATGCAGATGATCGAAGACAATCATAGAATACGTTATAAATCATCGTGGTCAACATTTTATAACAACATCTTTATAGAGATACATACCTTTATATTTCAAACAGTAATTATTATAGAATAAAAGTTGCGAAAGAGTAAAGTTTTTAAATAAAGAGAAGGTTAATATATTTGTAGAAAAGGGGCTTACCCACTAAAAGAACACCCCTATGCTTAATGAAATTAATTGGATACCTAAAAACTTAATAATGAAATTTAACATTGTGTTTTTTATTTGGTATATACCTTTTAAGAATTTTCTTTTATTTTTTAGGGAAGAAGACTTTTCTTCTTTCTTCTTTCTTCTTTGCTTTTTCCTTCTTTGTTATTTTGCCACATTGCTTTTCCTTATCAACAAATCATTCAGCTTCGCTACCGCTGTACAATACAATACAATGTATATATGTCATATAGCCACAATCGAAATTGTTTTTGCTTAAAATTAATAAATTCAATTCTTGTTTCCTTAAGATATTATTTGGAGCAATGCAAATCATTCAGAAAGAGAATGGTCGTAATTTTGAATCAACATCAATTTTGAGGGCTAAGCGTACCCTCAAAGTGTTTTTTTTTAATGCTTGATGCCGCTTCACCGTTTTTACATATCTACTTTATTTTTCTCAAGGAGCAATATTTGATGCTGTCTATACAATCGCATCGAGCAGATAGAAGAGAGAGACATTGTGTCAACTTTGCGCATATTTTCGCAAACTCTATGTTAATATTTCCTAAACATTTTTAATATAAAATCATAAAACATATGAAAACTGTGTTACATAATTTTGTTCGTGATGTTGTGCAATTGCTGGAAAAATTAATTTGGGACTAAAACAATTGTTAGATTTTTTAAAAATAATTCCTGTTACCTTTAATGAACTGTTTTAGAATCGCAATTTATGAGAGGCCTCCAATTGTACTTGATGTGGCTGTAAACGAGTTTTTAACAAAGAAAGGGAAGTAATAAAATTCGAACAAAAACCGAACCAAATTTTATTTAATTCTTCCAAGGGGCTTGTCAGCGAATTCTTCAGTTGCTTTTATTCCTTTTTGATATTTCTCGTAATTATAGGCAAGAGGAAGTTCAATTAGGTCCTTACCAGAGCATTTCAAGGAAGGCGGAGAGTTTCCCAACCTCAGGGAAATTAATTTTCTATGGTGATATTAGTTGATTGCTTTTGATGGTGTGCCAATATTCGAATTGAATTGTCTGGCTAAGTTTACCTAATTTTTGTAATAATTTTTGATATTATTTATTCCAAGTGCGACTTCCATAAATGGAATTGATTAAAATCTTGACCTGTTGATGTACGAGTTTTAAATAAGTCGATTTTTTGAAATGGGATATTTGTATTCCAAAAGAACAAAATTGAATACTAAACAACCAAAAACAGAAGTAAAAGTAAATAAATTAAAATAGCAGCAATTTATTGGTATATTTAGTAGTATTATTTAGGAATGATAATCTCTCCTGGATCTATCTTATATTATTTCATATTATTTCAGCATATATTTAGATTAAGATCATCACTGAAAATAGGAAATGGCAACGACCAAGATGTGTGTGTGTGTATGTGTATCATATTTGATGTCGGTTTGATTTTCGAATTCGGAAAATTCTTTCTTTTTTGCATCTTGCTTCAGAGCTGAGATTTTTCTTCTTTTCTTCTCTTTCTCTGATAGTTTTCCTCTCCGTCCTTACGGCTAAATATTCTTAACCGGTCTTCCAGACGCTCTGTTGGTCCTACCAATTAAGTTGTCTCTTTTTAACCGACTTCGAAAAAGGAGGAGATTCTATGTTCGGTTGTATATATATATATATATATATATATATATATATATATATATATATATAGGATGCGGCAAAAGTTCCGCTACCATTGACGCAATTTCCGCTGAGTGGCAAAAATAAAACGATTATTTCCAACGAAGTTTGTCACTATCTCTGCTTGTTCTTGTGGCGTATATTTTTCTTTATGTATGTTCGCCGATTTCTCTGTCAATTATGGACCGGTTTTTCAAAATTCCTTTTTTATTCGACAGGCTGCACTTCCGAGGTGGTCCTATTGGACCAAATCAGGTTCTGATAGGGGGAAGGGGGGAAATCGAAGGAACACCTCAAATTTCAAAAGCACGTACAATGTTATCGATGTATAATGTTTCTGCTGAACTGATGTGATGAAAAATCGGAAATAGTTCAGTGTAAAAGTCAGCCATTTTGCTTTGTAAGCAATATACATATCATATGAGACGTCGTAGAAACGTTCAACTGTTTCTATGGTGAAATGGTTAGAACGTTGAGCTCACAGGTCGATGATACATTTCCCAACAGGGCAGCAGCTTTTTTTGTTCCAGTTTGATTGGAACATTCGTCAAATCACCTAGACTAGGTAACAAAACCAAGGACCTGAAAGGTTCCTTATTTAACTTCATAGTTTCTTTATTCATATTTTTCCTCATACAGGCGGCACCTTTACTTGGGCTATCCGTTCTAATACTTAACAAAATAACTGTGTAATTTATTCAGTAAACATATAATACTAAAAGGAGAAAAATAAAAATTTTTAAATATTTAACCTAAATCTATTTATCTATTTACAATATTATTTTAACTAGTACGAACTTATCGGTTTGAAATAATCTATATCAGCATAGTCAGTCCTGAATATTTCCTGCATTACTCCTGTAAACTTTTTTGCTTTTGAAATTCGCTCTGCGATTCCGCCAGTGGCTTGTTTATTACTGGTTTTATTAATTATATATCTATTATTGTTTACCAATTTTCACAATAGCATAGCGGCAATAGCATAGTAATCTCTCTACAGTTATTGCAGTCACGTTTGTCTCCTTTTTTATGTATTGAAACAATAAGCGCTATTTACCAGTCTTGTGTGGTTCATTCTTCTTTACATACTTTATTGTAAATTTCAAATAATCATCTAAGATGCCTTTCGCCTTTAAATCATTTTAAAACATTTCCGGTAATATTTTATCTTAAACCCGTGCCGTTTTTCAGTATTTTTAATAAAATCTATAATTAAATTTTTTATTTTTATCTCTTGTTCTCATTATCTTTTCTTATTGACCAGCATGTTTTTTCGCATGTTGGTTCTTGCGTTCAAAGCAACACTTGAACGTACTTTTTATACCTTATTTTCTCATCGTCAATTATTATGTGTCTTCCTTTATCTTTTATATGTTTATAGTTACATGATGTTTCTTTTCTGCTCTATTTTGAAACTATCCAAAAGTTTTCTTTAATATTTGTCTCCATCCTCTCTCCAGAATTTCCAAATTTTATCTATGTTTTCTGCTTGGTCGCTGTGCTTTTACATTGTCTTGCTCTATTTTTCTTAATATATAATCTTTTTTTTATTATCACAGGCTTATTGTACTGCATACGCGCCAACCTTTATCATAGCATAGTCTCTATGTACCTTTTCTGCATGAATTTTTCTGTTGTCTATATTTAGTGTCGTCTCTTGTGTTATTAATAAGTAGTGGTCACTTCCACTTTCTGATTTAAGTCTTAATCTCGCGACCATTACCGTTTATACATACCGTTTTCTCTCTCTAATAATATATAATCTAGGCTGAATTGGCCCTGAAAAGTTTTGTTACTGCTAATAGATAAAAATAGCACAAGCATTCTCTTTCCACTGTTATTTCTTCGTATTTTCCGATTATTTTACGTATCATATGCCATTTTTACATAAAAACTCCAAAACTTTTCGTGCGCTTGGTCTTGACCTCCATACGCAATTATTATACTTTTGGTTTAATTTATCTACTACAAGCAACGATGTCCATGGTTCTATTTCTTGTTCCAGATATTTATTTAATATGCAGCTTACATCTGCCGATGCTCCCTTGTTATGTGTGCCCATTATTCATTTTATAAAAACCCTTTCGTTTTGATCATTGCTAGTATATTCAATTAAATTTGTCTAAATTATTTCTTCAATTTATTTTCTTTATCCGTTAGTCTTCGAATGTTCCACGTTGCTATCTTTCACATTTCTTTTCACCTTTTCCAGTTTATGATGTTTTATTGTTTCTCCTTTTTATGCCTCGCTGAATTTATATCTGTTTCTTCGTTATATTCCATTGTACAATTCTTGTTATTAACTGTTTTTTTATCTCCCATCTATCCTTCTCTCATTTCGCTTCAATTGTATTTCTTTATTCCACGTCCACATTTGCATAAAGATTATGAATATTTGGTTTCCTATCATTACTGTTTTCTCTTTTTGCCTCTTCTTTCCCTTTATTTCTTGTTTTTTTCTGTGTATAGTATTATAATGGTTTCGTCACATATTTATGTTTGAAAGAGACGAAAATCATAGAAAGCAATCTGAAGAACGCCAATTGTGTGATTTAGAGAAGAATATTCATCCGTATTTTGCCGTCCGCATATATACATAGCCGGTATATATGATGACAATGATGATGACGTTTAATTTCGTATTTTACTCCTAGATCTTGTCCAGCTAATCAATGCGATTACCAAGGCAGCGGTTTTCCTTTATTATTATACTTTAACAACTTAATAACTTAATATATTTATGCAGTATGTCCACGTGTTTGGAAAATATTATGACCCCATAACCAGGAAATCTGCCAAATGAACTAATTCATGAAATTTTACAGGCTCACCGCACTGTTACTTATATTTAATAATCAATCAGAAACGTCATTGAAAACCCCTACGAAGATAAGAATTTGTGCATAAACAAGTTTTCGACTATTTATTGCTATGGACCGTATCAAATGGAAAATATTCACATTGGCTGTTATATTTGGTGTTGGAGGCAACAGTGAAGAAGAAACCAAAAAAAAAATAGAGTAACAACAGTAACATCTCACTGAAATAAGCGCATATTCTCGAAACAATTTGTCGGAATACGTTTTAACAAATTAATTTCCCTGTTGCTGGAAATACGTTGTTTTCCGCTACAATTTTCCGAGAGTAAACTAATTACTTCCTGTTGCTTATAATTATAATCAAACGGCACAAAAGAAATTTCAATCCCGTCAGATATTTCAGTTAATTACGTTAATATTGAAATATCTTTAATTCTAATTTACGGGGGTAGGCTGAAAAATATATTCTTATTAATACAATGTTACTAGTGGTTACTGATTAATCTACAATTTATTTTTACAATAGTCTTTCTGTTAAATACACTTCACCGCACTACACAAGATCAAATTGTTTGATTCGTTGAGCCTATGCCTTATTGAGTATTATCCAAGAGTTGCCATAGGTCGGTGTTAACATGAGAGTGGGTTCTTTTGAAATTTCTTTGCTATTCCTTTGATTTCCTTGATACTAATAGTTTTGGTGTAAGTAATTAGTCCTTTACTATCTGGGCGCATCTGCCATATCTCTTAAGACTTTTAGAACAGCAAGTTAATGTGTACGGATAATAACTTATTTTTTCCATTTAACGAACGTATCCTTTTATATTTGAATTCCAGATCTTTTTTTATATTATTTTTAATGTGCTCCCACAAATACAGGTAGGTGATATCAAAGAACAGTGGGTTTACAATTTTGCAAAAAATGTCAGCTTATTTGTAAAAAATTTAAAATTAAAAATAAGTCGCAGATTTTGTTTAGAATAAAATGTCTATTTATTTATTAACACAAGTTGTGTGGTACAATAAATATGAAATTTAGGGTATTTTAATAATTTTATTTTTTATTTTACAAAAGTTATTTATTATTTCTTTGGTATTTTATAATATACAAGAAGTATATTCCCATTCTAAGAATCTGTAAGGCACTTGTTCCATCCACATGAGAATGTCGTACCTACAAGAGCTACTGAACGAATTGGGCCGAAAAGGGTTTCTTGTATCAGCCTTCTCAACCAGCACCAAGAACCCGAGGGAGGAGTTGATGATGGGTTCCTCGCATCAGGCGAAAATCAGTAAAAAATATAGTTAAGAATCAGTAAAAAATATAGTTAAGAATCAGAATAAAGAGTATAGAGTCGGAGTAAAAATCAAAAAGTCAGAACACACCAGGAAAACTGGCGATTTGCGTTCAGACCAGTTCAGTTTGCGAGACCAATTCACAGAAGGCAGAATTTCTGTTCCAAAAAGCTCTCATTAAAGAGAATGGTATTGTTCTTGCCAGTATATTAATTTGTGTATTTAGATGAGACATATATATTTCGGAATGGTACGTTGGGTACATGGCAAGATGATAATAAAGATAGTGTAAAGACCACAAAAGTTGATGGAAAAACGGAAACGTTGGAATAACTATCGATTAGGTTTTGTTAGTCATAACATTTATTAACAATTCATCGCAGACATATAGTTCTTCATATTGAAAACAGCAACGGCTTTATTTCTGGGCAGATTTAGTGTTTTCCATTAAGTCCAAGGGTACCATGGAGAAATGAACCATAACTTTTTTTGCAGTGGTTTGAAAATCAGCTTTTAAACAACTTGGAGGAACCATCAGTTATTGTTATGGGAAATGCATCATATAATAGTACACTGGTGGAGAAGATTCAACAAGTGCATTAAAAAAGGCTGCATTTAAGGAATGTTGGTTTATGATTCAATGCTGACAATTACCAAGACAGTGTGATGAAAGAAGAAACAACTAATGGCCATTATATAATTAGTATACTGTAACTGTAGGAAATTGTATTATAGAGTGCGAAAACTCTATGTGCATGTGTGTTATTGTTCAGAATATACATAAAAGTGTGGTTAAAATGTGTAGGGAGAGAAATAATGTTAATTGTTTTGCAGGTATGGCAAATCCATTAAAGAGAATGCAGTGACTAATTTTAGTTTTATCAAGAAATATTTATACAGGTAGTAACAGAACAAACTAATGAGAAATACAGTGATATCAAAATGACTTTACAAGGAAAGTTGCATCGAAGGTAATAAGAACTAATGATAAAAAAATAACTCAAATATACAATTGTAATTAGGTGGATTAGACCTTCGGGGGATACCACTACATAAAAGATCTCTACCTCATGGGTGGTGTAGAAAAACTTTAATGTAAATATAATAAAACAACTCTAACCTGTAAATTATTGTGGCTGTATAATTAATTGCAGTTTTAAGTTCTTCGATAATATATGCATTAGATGTACTATAATGTTAAAATAGATTATATTTGATAAAAAATTTTTATTTCACTATTTTATTTAGATTATAATTTTATTATAGTTCAAAGACAAAATGAACTAAAACTCAAAGGCGATGCTGCCAATATTTGATTTGACCTGTCAATACCAATAAAATCAACAACTGTTTGTGGAAGATATTTGTTTAGGATGTGGTTTGATGAGGTCAGAATTATCAAATGAGACACGGAAAGTTATTATCTTAAGCAATGCTTGGTATTATGTTTTAGAGGGTGCGGGTCTTCTGTGTACTTCATAATTATAATTTTTTATGATTCATGGCACATTGTTAATAACAATTGCTGTAAAAATTATCAAGAAAGGAAATTATCATTTTGTTAAATTCAGTATTTTGATCAAATCATGTGTCACATATTTGGAAAATGGCTCTAATTATCATGGTCTCAAAACCGGGAAAATCACCAAATAAAATAAAATGCTTTAAACCTATCTCACTGCTATCAATAATATCTAAGGCCTTTGAAAAACTCCTGTTGAAGTGAATAAAAACAATTATAGAGAGAAAACAAATACTATCGACAAACTAGTTCTGCTTTATGAAGAAACATTCAACAATTGATCAGATTGATAGAATAACAGAGCTAACTGAATAAGCATATGAAAGTAAAAAGGTATGTTCAGCTATATTCTTAAATGTAATACAAGTCTTCGACGAGCATGACATGACGGCTTTGTTCATAACCTACAGAAAATGCTACCCAAACAACACAATGCACTATTAAAATCCTAAAATGATATCCAGAATGCTTAGAGTCAAAGAAGAGGAAGCCTACTCTACAATAAAATGAGCTAGTTAATTAAAGTAGGTGTACCATAAGAAAGTATTTTGGGCTTTCATCTTTAAGGCTGCTAAAGTGAGAGCCAGTGACAGTCGTAGGAGAGTAAAACGACAATAGCATGCTTTCCACGATTGGTTCTCCATAAACTGCTGGGTTATGAAAATATTAACTATCTATACAACTATGACTGATAATTTTATCTGCTATTCTCAGCTTATTCCTTCGCCAACTTTTTGAAGATTTGTTTTAATAATCTCTTAATGGTCTCGTATTAGTTCTTACAATATTTAATTATCTCCTTTTGTTTCAATATTCGAACAATTATTGCCCTTTTCCATGACAACAAAGTAAAATATAAAGGCGTATATTTATCATGTTTGGGGTCATGCTACTTTGTCTGGCAGAAGATCTATCCGAAACGCTGTAGTGGTGAGAAAATGAGTATATTATTGTATCAATTTCTTTCAATAAATTCTGAATAAACAAGTTTTATCTCAACAATGATAACAACGAATTTCTAATATAATTTAAAATATAGCAATATATTAACAATTATAATTATATATTATATTAAATATCAGATATTTTAATTCACGATGCTCAGTTAAAAAATTTTAACTGTCAAAAACAAATATCGATCAATTAAAAAATTCTTTTATAATAAAAATTTTATAAATTAAATTTTCTCGCCTTATCCTATAATTGCTCTTGTCGCGATTTAAACGTTGTTTTCTATTTCAACAATTTTTGTTTGTTTGCTGCTTGTGACAACTTTTAATTTTACAATGCGGGGTTATATTTAGAATTGTAACTTATAACAAAGCATTGGGATTTGAAAAGATGGTAAACAACTCCGCGATAAAAAGTACGAAAATTGAATAAAAATTATTCAATTCCTTACCACGATTGTGAAGATTATAAGTTCTATTGCTGGCAAAACCAGAAATTTCAAACTCGACAAAGTTAGATTTTTCAAATTTGCTCAATTTAAAAAGTTAATGAAAGGAAATATCGGTTATATTTTATGCCTATTCTATTATTTAAGCTAAAGTAGATTCAGCTCATATTAGGGGAATTTTGGCTGCTATGTCTATATTATTTTGGTGTATCATAATATACAACTGCAATATCAGTGGCAACATGAATATATTACCTTCACTGCTTTTGAAAAATGACTTAAATCATTATGACGAAACATATATCCCTTTCTATCGGTCTATAATTTATTGTTTCAAGTAATTGAAGAGCGAAGAAACTATCATTAGCATGAAAAAAGAAATAGTAATTTTAACATTTGAAACGAGAAATACTAAAGAACGTAAAAATTATAGTGGAACAAGTCTCTTGTTAAACGAGTGAATGATGTTTATATTGATTATACGAATAATACTGTAAAAAGATCGCTAAGATACAAGCCAAGAGGGGCAGGTAGGATTTAGACATAATTGCGTAGATGATTTTTGCACTCTGTCAGTTCATACCAGAACGTATTAGATACGGATTGTCTTTATCGATTCTTATTCTGTTTTCGACTGTATTACTGATCCTTACTTGAGTAAATTTAAAAAAACAACAATATTCTCCTACATATCACTCAGTTTGGGTAAAATCTAAGCCTACGTTTGTCTTTCTATAACTTTTAAACATAGTATCTGACGTAATTATGCGAAAAATATTTGAACGGAGATATAGAGTACTAAGTGTTAAAATTGTTTTCATTGATCTGATATTAGTGATCGTGATATTTCTTGACCCAGATATTAAGGCTTCGATCATTATTCATGATATAATACGCATAACATAGCCATATGGCCTAAGAATGGTTGATGAAAAAATCCAAGTATTGAGAACCTATGGAACCTAGGAGAAGCAAAGGTGGATGAAGGTTTTTCGTCCGACGAGTCATTATTAGACGATTTATGACTAATAATTCATTACTATAATCCTAACGTCAAAAGTCAGGCTTTAGGTTTTCTAATGATTCTAAAAGTATATTTTCGGTACTCCTATCTCGTTTACTTTCCCGACAATTTTAATGGAGATGTGAGTGAGGAGCAGGTAACTGCTTCCAAAGAAGAACCCAAGCCGGAAGTCAAGCCGGCCGTGCAATCTACCTAACGTACAGCCTTCGATAACTAAATTCGCCACCAGACTAGTGCAAACCAATCCGATGACCAGGTCCTACAGCTACTACTGAAACAAATCATCACCAGACCAGCCCAGTCTGCGCAAGTAAGTAGCCAGTCCACTAACCAAACCTTGACCATAGCAAAAACAGTGCCAACCACTTTGACGACCGTTTCTCAAATTCCCTCATAAGAAAAAATCCCAGCTATAGTGCTCCGTGACAAGAAAAGGTTCATGAAGCTCATAAGAATCTTTAAGGCACAATCAATCAATATTAGCATCCGAAACAAAAAACAGGGCATTCTCTTATTCGTCCCCACAAGGGACGATTACCGAAAATTCAATACGCTGCTCGAGGAATTATCCTTACAATTCCTTCTTTCATCGGGAGGAGAGAGAATTCCGCTTAATTATAAGAAACATCCTAGAATCGCTCTCCATTGACGAGGTACGTGAACTTCTCTTCGATCAAGGCTTCCATCCCAAATTTGTGCAAAGATGGAAATTAAAATCCGGTATACAACTACTAATTGTTCAGGTAGTTGTCTTCGGGAAGAGGGACAGACCTATATCTACGAGATCTATATGACCAAACTCGGCGTCATCACAGTGAAGGTCGAGATCCGGAGGGACTTCAATTGTCAGCTTTTCGGCACTCCAGCTCGCATTGTCGAGCCCCCGCGGTTCTTCAAATGTGCCTCACGGCACTAGATCTTGTACCAAACTCCCAGAAGCACCTCCAAGTGCAGCAACTGTGGTGAAATCCACACCGCAAACTTCATCAGTTGCAGCTGCCCCCAACTAGGTGAAACGGCTTCAAGTTTTCAATTTTCCGTTAATGGCTTGTAAATATATAAGTAATTTATAAAATTAATGTAAGTTTTTTCTCTTTTATTTTAATGTAATAACTCATTTAACATAGTTACTCAAATTGTTAAGAAACATGCTGTTTTATAACAAAAATGATGTCGTTTTCCAATTCGGCGCACACAATAATATAGAAAATATATCACAAAACTTAAACAATCTTCAGATTTTTTTCAGGTTTGTCATCATTATGGTGACGAATACAAACATTTCTTTTATTTTTATCCAACGTAGATATATAGTAGAGTATAGTAGTAGATCCCTATATAATCAATTAAAATAAAAAAATAGTCCCTATCTCAGATACATGTGGAACAGTTGGAAAGTAACTTATCTCAGTTGTTACTTAAACAGTTCGAGTAGCGTGATGGAGAATTAACAAGACTATTGTGCTAAGACATGCATCGAAACACTGGTCGGAAAACAGCACAGAAAATTAATTTCCCCAGAGTTAGGAAATTCGTCGTTTTCTACTGGAAATGTTCCGATGGGGACCTATTTAAGCTTCTTGTTCTTCTAATTCCGAAAATTCACCCTTTCCTGTAATTAGGAAAATATTAGGAACAAATAAAATTAATCCAAGGTTAAAAATAAGACAGATTTAATTTGATTAGTAAAGTAACAGACTTGTTAGCCCTTATTTTTGAGTTAGACTTTCAGCATCGCAGTAATTTAGAATTATATGAAATATTATACAAGGGAAATATTTCTCGATATTTAAGGATTACAATAAATCAAGTAGAAAACAGTTTTGAAACAACACTAATAAGGTCTGTTGCTATCGCCAATTAATTTACACCAATAAAACATTTAGAAATTGAAAAATGGTATAACTAAAATTATTTCAGTATTAAAATTATTATATTTTCAGTATCTGGTGTCATCTAATTTACATTTGGTTAATTTTTCTATTAAATTATTTAAAGATAGTAAATTTTTTTGACAATAACAATAGCCACTTCATAGTCGATTTTCGGTGGAGTAAATCTCCACACTGGCAGGTGATTTGTCAGGTATGATGACGATGGTATCCGATAAAGTGCGGTAAGTGAAGTAACTCTTAGTTTACTTATTTCTCATAAAATTTTGAATGTTACTAAAAATAAATGATATAATACCCTGAAAAAGTGACAGTAAATTTGTAAACAACTATGTTTTTAAATCGTTACCATGAAGTGTTTACAATCATTTCCCATCCTAGAAACTACTGAATGTAATGGATCTAGTGATGGAACCAATTGTAGCAATTATACTTTTCCATGGTATAACAGAACCCAATAGATTTACAGTTAGATTTTAATGCCTTACAATATTTACAAATGAGTGCCATCTGTCGAATTGTAACTGATTGAATTAACTTTTCGGATTGTAGTCGAATGCTGTTCATTTCTGAATCATAGAAGCACTGCGTCCGAAGAATCGCTCAGTTTCATTGTGTCGTGCACAAATTCGTTACATTCTAAACCTATCCATTTCATTTCTACTCAGTGGATATTAATACGATTAGCACATGAGGTAGCTCGTGGCATATTTCATCGACTTGGGCGACCTAAGTGAAGTCGTCTTTTCCTTGGCATAGTTGATAATAAAATTAAACAAGTCATATATAATTCAATTTTATTCTTGGTAATTGTTTATCCAACCGCAATTATAATGCGACTCGATATTATTGTTAACGCGTGTCATATAATTGGAAACACGCGCACGTCGCTATTATTCTCAAGAAGAAAGACAAGTCGCACCCATCTGACTATAGGCCCTCAGTCTGATTAGTTAACTCTCCAAACTTTTAGAAAAAGCGATATTGCATGCTCTCAACAGTTTCACTGACGAAAATCACATAATTCCCAAACAATTTAGTTTCCCTTTCAAGCTTTTATCAATCAGCCCGCGTCGCAGTCACTATTCATCAGGATCTTCGCAAAAGTTGCAGAGCTGCAGCCATCTTTCTAGATATATCCAAAGCTTTCAACCAAGTGTGGTAGAACGGCCTAATATCTCTAATCTATTGATATTTGAAAGATAGGTCTTTTAAAGTAAACATCATTGCTCCCTAAGTAACAATATACAGCATTTTATGCAGAAGATACACCGTAACAGACTCCAAGCCCAACTCAACCAGGCGATCGCGTGGTAATAAGTTTTGGCGACTACAGATTAATCCGGGCAAAACTCAGGGTATTTTGTTCTGTCGTCGGAAGGAGTTCCGTGCATATAGTCTTCAAGTTGTTAAGTCCATATTCCTTAGCTCCAAAAAGTGTCATACCTCGGTCTTCCTTTCGTCCGCAAGGTCCAATGGCCAGCACAAATCCAACATGTTATCTGTGAAAGCAATGACGTGTATACCCTCATATACCCACAACACTGGAGAAAAGGAAAACCTCCAATTATCCAGAAAACGACCCTTTATAAAATTTAGCTCCGATCAGCCTGTAGTTTTGGAGCACAGGTGCGGCACAAGTACGTCTTTGAGAGATAAATTGCACTACTCTCCAAGTGTTACTCAAGGCCCCATAGTTTGTTAGGAGTTTCTCGAACATGCTCAGTGTGAGGTTCTCCCTTGGAATCTTGCAACATGATAATCAGCTGATTGAAACCGTACCCACTCAGCACTCGCAGTAGATAACTAAAATGCGCCAATCCCAGTCTTATCTTTATTAATATACTGTTCACATTTGCTTTGTTGTAAATTTGAAGAAGAGCTTTAATATATGTGTTAAATGAAATATATAATCGGGATTTGATAACAGTAGCCGGTAGTCTTACCTCGTATTCAAACATTTTAGTCATATGTCCGAGTGTACCCGTACATATTTGACAACCAACAAACACGTTGATGCTTTGTGATAGTGAAATTATTAACGATAGTGATACTTTGCATGGGAAAACAGAATTGTTGTATAGGAATCGCAATTATATATTGTAGCGACCTTGAGGCATGTCGAATTTTACATCGTGGAATAACGATCTACAAAATACCCAGAAATATAATCCCAGATGTTGAACATGGGCGGGGTGCCGGCAGCGCCAACTAGAACCCGATAACGAATAGCTGGCGGCAGCCCCGAGACGTTTATCTGGGATGTTGTTGAAGGGTGTTTCGATTCATTCAGTGCTCACCCATCGTTTGGTTTAGACGTGCCACCATCGACTGCCCAAGCCTCGTCTCCAGGTAACACCGCTGCCATCCGTTTTATCTAATTGTATTTTTCAAATTTTTTTATATAGCCATTAAATAACGGTCACATAATGTGAACACGACTGTTTCATTTCGTTTTACCTCCATTCACCGAACCGCATCATTTACCCTAAAGTGGTGACCCCGACGTGATCTTTCGCAAAATTGGGTTTGACTCGTGAATGGAGGGTACGTGGAACAGGGTGTATTTTACGTGGCCGTCATATTTTTTGTTTCAAAATTTTAAATATTTTTAATTCGATTCGTTTTCAATTTTACCTTCAAGGTTCATTTTCATTTTATTCCTATTCATTTCATTATTTCCAATTAATGTTTTTAAAATTTTTTGTCAAAATTTTCTTTCACAATCTTTTGAATTCCTAAATATTTTTACATCAGTACTTAATCATCAGCGTCTCGGCTAAACATTTCTTTCGGCGCTATGTTTAAATCATAATGTCTTTCTTCACTCGTCGTCTCCGTCATAATGGCAGACATTTTGATTTGAAAGGCTTTGGGCAGCTTCGGTCGGATACCGTCGTTATTTGTCTGTTCTGAATTACTGTAACATATGTGACTACGGATTAGTCACAGAGCAGCTCCAGAAGCTAGGTACCGATTGCAGTCACCGTAGACTCGTCATGTCTTCGCCGAGGTACCAGAATTGCTAACGTCTCGTCGTCGAAGAAAATAAGCTACTACGTCGTCGAACAATCGATCTTCCCACAGCGTCGATTACGGGAGCCTTGTCCGAAAAATAGCTTGTTCTCAACGTTGTCGCTGGACCACATTCAAGTGCCAAAGCGACGATGAAGCAACGGTATCTGTACGACCGGAAGATATCAACAGCCGTACCAGATCGCAACCGGTTCGATTTACTATATTTTTCAAGCCCTTTTCATGCAGCACATTTTGTTTGGTATATAATTTTTTTTTGTATTTGATATTTTTTTCATACATTTTTGTATTTTTGTTGCTTGGAGTAATTGTATGTAAAATTCTGACAGGGGAGTATTGTAGCGACCTTGAGGCATGTCGAATTTTACATCGTGGAATAACGGTCTACAAAATACCCAGAAATATAATCCCAGATGTTGAACACGGGCGGGGTGCCGGCAGCGCCAACTAGAATAACGAATAGCTGGCGGCAGCCCCGAGACGTTTATCTGGGATGTTGTTGAAGGGTGTTTCGATTCATTCAGTGCTCACCCATCGTTTGGTTTAGACGTGCCACCATCGACTGCCCAAGCCTCGTCTCCAGGTAACATCGCTGCCATCCGTTTTATGTAATTGTATTTTTCACATTTTTTTTTATATAGCCAATAAATAACGGTCACATAATGTAAACACCACTGTTTCATTTCATTTTACCTCCATTCACTGAGCCACATCATTTACACTAAAGTGGTGACCCCGACGTGATCTTTCGCAAAATTGGGTTTGCACTCGTGCATGGAGGGTACGTGGAACAGGGTGTATTTTACGTGGCCGTTATATTTTTTGTTTCAAAATTTTAAATTTTTTAATTCGATTCGTTTTCAATTTTACCTTCAAAGTTCATTTTCATTTTATTCCTATTCATTTCATTATTTCAAATTAATTTTTTTAAAATTTTTTGTCAAAAGTTTCTTTCACAATCTTTTGAATTCCTAAATATTTTTACATCACTACTTAATCATCAGCGTCTCGGCTAAACATTTCTTTCGGCGCTATGTTTAAATCATAATGTCTTCCTTCGCTCGCCGTCTCTGTCATAATGGCAGACATTTTGATTTCAAAGGCTTTGGGCAGCTTCAGTCGGATACCGTAGTTATTTGTTTTTTCTGAATTATCCTAACGTATGTGACTACGGATTAGTCACAGAGCAGCTCCAGAAGCTAGGTACCGATTGCAGTCACCGTAGACTCGTCATGTCTTCGCCGAGGTACCAGAATTGCTAACGTCTCGTCGTCGAAGAAAATAAGCTACTACGTCGTCGAACAATCGATCCTCCCACAGCGTCGACTACGGGAGCCTTATCCGAAAAATAGCTTGTTCTCAACGTTGTCGATGGACCACATTAAAGTGCCAAAGCGACGATGAAGCAACGGTATCTGTACGACCGGCAGATATCAACAGCCGTACCAGATCGCAACCGGTTCGATTTACTATATTTTTCAAGCCCTTTCCATGCAGCACATTTTGTTTGGCATATAATTTTCTTTGTATTTGATATTTTTTTCATACATTTTTGTATTTTTGTTGCTTGGAGTAATTGTATGTAAAATTCTGACAGGGGAGTATTGTAGCGACCTTGAGGCATGTCGAATTTTACATCGTGGAATAACGGTCTACAAAATACCCAGAAATATAATCCCAGATGTTGAACTCGGGCGGGGTGCCGGCAGCGCCAACTAGAACCCGATAACGAATAGCTGGCGGCAGCCCCGAGACGTTTATCTGGGATGTTGTTGAAGGGTGTTTCGATTCATTCAGTGCTCATCCATCGTTTGGTTTAGACGTGCCACCATCGACTGCCCAAGCCTCGTCTCCAGGTAACATCGCTGCCATCCGTTTTATCTAATTGTATTTTTCACATTTTTTTATATAGCCAATAAATAACGGTCACATAATGTAAACACCACTGTTTCATTTCGTTTTACCTCCATTCACTGAGCCACATCATTTACCCTAAAATATATTATTTGAATTGCTCCTAAAAATTAGTATATAAAAATAATAATATCCTTTAAAAATATAGACATTTTAATACTTTTAAATAGAGATTTCATCGGTTATAACCATTGAAAGTATATTTGTCCTTCACTTTATATATATATATATATATATATATATATATATATATATATATATATTTCAATTTGGAAATAATATTGTAGACAATAACAAATAACAACATATAATAACTTATTATATCTAATAATATATAATTTATAACTAAATATGAGCTCGGTAGAGCACCTATACGTTACTGAATAAGTTGTAAAGTAACAATAAGTTCTTGATTCGTTTTCCGCATTGTGTCCTCAAAGAAATCAGTCACACGTCACTTGCAAACGGAGCAGGATTTATTATTGACAAGCAAGGGAGGTAAAGTTAAAGAAAATAAAAAATGAAACATTTCAAGAAAACTTTTTCGTTAAGAATACCAAAGATAAATCTTCGGTTTACTAGAGTTTACTTTGAATGGCATATAAACTAGGAATCAAACTTGAAAAATAATTAATGATAGTAAATTCGAGATTTTTTTAAAACGATATTCCATTTTATTTTTCATTGGGTACTATTTTTTACTATATAAAAAAAAAGATGGGAGACATTATATGTTTTGTTTGACATATATGAGATGTTTTTCATATATATGGCTTATGGTACTCAACAACAAGTTGGTTTTAAAAATTATTGTTGAATGAATTTCGAAAGACGAATATTCTGACACGACCTCTAAGATTATTCAACACCAGCGATAGCTATGCAAAAGGACGTTCGTTTTGCTATTGTTTATACATGAAATACATTCATTGAAGATTTATCGGCATTATCTATTTTTCATAACCAATGACTATGTGATGACCATTATTTTACTTCGGACAAGAAGTATTTGACGCATAAAAAACTCTCTCAACGAATTTCACATTCGCTAAATTTCTTCTAAATTATTTCTAATATCTATATCCTATAAATTAGTTTCTGGCAATTTACAGATTACATCTAGAAAAAACGATGCGTCTTTTGAGACTATCCACGAATCGACCCATTTTAGGCACCTCCCTAAAAAGTGAAGCGCTGGTCACAACTCATATATTGGAGCAAGATCTGGAGAATACGGCGGGTATAATGTTAATGTTTTCATTGGTTTTGCAATATATGGTCGAGCGTTGTCATGCTGAAGAATAACATTCTTGCGTCTTTACTCGTATTCTGACCGTTTCCCGGAGTTCTATGTTCAAACACATCAATATAGTCACTAGCGATTCCCATTGATGGCTTCGTTAGGTTTAACAGCCCATAGTATACGATATCAAGCTGGTCCCACCAAATACAGAGCATTAGCTTGGATCCAAGGATATTCGGCTTTATCGTTCATGAATGACCTGGTGGCCCACATCATTTTTCCCTTTGGATTATTATAATGGATCCATATTTTATCACTTTCACCTTTCCGATTTTGACGTTCAAGCTGCAATTCACACATGACTAGGCACTTTTCAATGTCTCTTGGATTTAATTCATACGGCATAAGATATCCAAGCTCTTGGATCATACCCATGTTCTTCAAGTGATTGAAAATTGTATCATCTTTTGCTCCCAAGAATTTTCGATTTTTAGAAATTTAAAATTTGTCTATTTTTTTGATATAACCTTCATATAGCATTCGATGATCTTCAGGAGCTTTTTTCTTCAATATTAAATAAAAAGGTAGAAGTTGCCGCAAATTCGATGTTATCTGAGCTGATTTTTCACTCAAAAATATCATGTTGTTCACACTTGCTGAAAAGTGAAGCCTTTTATTGAGACTACAATGCATACAAGGGATAAATCCAGACGCAAACATGCTAGGTACCAAGAGGAACTCATCAAATCACTAAAGAACCGTCTTTTGATAGCGTTTATGTTTGCGCCAGATTGTCAAAAACCTATAATTACAACATATACCCAACAAACAACATATAATTAATAATTTATAGTAATTATAAACTGTGCTAGGATGAAGCATGACGTGCATACGGTTCGAAGGGAAGGTAAAGCAAGCAATGAAATTAAGGGAGCCCCCGAGCGAGATCCTGCCACTAAGCTTAGTTGGCCTCGCTAGGATTAGGCTAAAAACTAAATACTCTTGCTATTATGCACTCAATTCATCTATGAAACCAGCAGAAATTATTTTCGGTGGCGTTTATGTATGCTCTAAGTTATCCATAGATCATAACTACACATTATTAACTTTGACCACTTTGGCGTTAGTTTCTTGTTTATAAAATACTTATAATTTATATTTACACTCGCAACCATAAATTATTTTTAACCTTTCCTTTATCATAATTTAAGAATTATGGGGAATATACGACGATTCGAATAAATAGTAAAATGGACGACGAGAAATATGTTAAAATATGATAAATAAATAAATAAGTAGAAGATAATGAATAGATATCGAATTGCCAAATGGAATTCTAAATACCACAGTTATGCGGAACTATTTGTGAATTCTTTATGAAAAATACGAATAAATAAAACTAGCTTTTACATTTAATGTAATGATATCATTATTTTAAATTTTAAAAAATCGAAATTAAAATCTATTTTTGATAATAAAATATCTGAAGATTTATTTTCTGTAAGACTAACATTTTGTTTTTATCACAACGACAATTTTTCAGCTGATGTTTTTAGTACATGTTCATCTAATTTCAATATCAGGCTAGTAGGTTTTTGATATTAGCATTTATACAAACAGATAAATTATAATCTTGTTAAAAGGGATCTTCCCGATTCAACTGCTGAAGGGTTGAACGGATTTCTTATTCAGATCTCGAAATCCAGTTAATGAAGGGGTAAACTGTTTGAATTTCAATAATGGATTTAACGCTTTAACAAATGAAGGTAAATCGATGTCATTTACATAAATATATTGCAGGTACTACGAATTTACTTCAGTGAAATTGGTGAAAGGTAACGTCGATTATTAACCATGTTGACAATAATAACAAACAAGAATTACAATTTTATAAAAAAGATAAACAAACGTTTAATCAGTTGTTTTACTATAAATTTCTCATCTAATACAATTTATATTTATTATTATTGTAAAAATGGAATGTGTAATCTAATGCATTTTTAGAAAGTTAAGAAAGGTAGGTCAGATTCTGTCAGTCTGCTAGGAAAATAATTATTCTAGTAATTATCTATTATAATTTAATATCAAATTGTCTGGTAACAATGTGCAACAATACACATACGCATTACAATATGTTATTATGTATATAGTCTATTCAAAAGAGTAAGGACACACGGGATTAATATGTGTCTATCGAAAGTTGTAAATTTGTTTTACAGTCAGACAATATTTTCCTTCTCATTTTATTCTATTTAAAAAGAGATGTAAAGAGAATGCTGTTAGAGATGTTCGAACATGTAATGGAAAGAGCCTGCAAAAGTTGTGCGTTTGTAAAACGTCTGCAAAATTCTTCAAAATATTATTATTACGGGTTATAAACAGGCAAACGTTGTTTTAAGGCTTTGTTCACTAAATTTCAAATCGCCGCAGTTTTTATTGAAAATATTTTTTTCGCGTTCCAGCTGAATATTAATACGGGCACTAAAATACCTCAAAAAACAAAAAAATTCGCCAAAAGGAAACCGTGTTTATGCGAAATATAACGGGTTTAATGGAACTTCTAGAGATTGCTTTTAATAGAATACAATTTTCAAGAACATATAACGAAATAAAGGAAGAATTATTATATCAATTAATATATTTAAATTAGACATGGATGTTTCAGAATGGTACATTGGGTCGCTCATGGCAAGATGATGATAAATACAAAACAAAATTTTATGGAAAAGGGTAAACGTTGGAGTAACTATCGATTAGTTTTTGTTAGTCATAACATTTATTAATAACTCATTGGAGACACATAATTCTTCATGCTGCAAACAGGAAGAAATGGTTTTATTCATGGCGTAGAGTTACTGTTTGCATTGTAGAAAATAACACCTTCGGTTTGTGTGAGCTCGATCAGACATATTGAAGAAGAAATTGACAAATGGTAGAATCTTGAGCAAGTTTTTGATAGATTGGAAATAAACAGCTTAGTTATAAACTTGATTACCAAAACTTGGGAAGTTACCAAACGAAATAAAAGCCTATAGACCTATATCACCACTGCCAGTAATATCTAAGGTTTTTAAAAAACTCCTGTTGAAAAGAATAAAACCGATCATAGAGAGAAAAAACTTCATACCAACACACCAGTTTGGGTTTATTAACAAGCACTCAACAATTGACCAGGTCCAGAGAATAACAGGTGTTATTGAAAAAGCCTACGAAAGTAAAAACGTATGCTCAGCTATATTCTTAGATGTAGCACAAGCTTTCGATAAGGTTTGGCATGAAGGCCTTATTCATAAACTACAAAAAATGCTACCCAAACAACACACCGAACTATTAAAATCATACATTACAACCAGAATCTTTAGAGTCAAACAAGAAGAAGCTTACTCTACAATAAAAGAAGCTAAAGCGGGTGTACCATAAGGTACCTGGGACCAATGCATTATCTACTTTACACTTGTGATATACCACAAATGTAAAATATCACCATAGCTATATTTGCTGATGATACTGCGATTATAGCTGTCGGAGACAATAGTGAAGAAGCCGCATGAAAATTACAACAGGCAAGTGACCATATAAATAATTGGACACAAGCTTGGAAAATAAAAATTAATGAAAGTAAATCTGTACATGTGCAGTTCACCTATAAACGGACCGTACAAGCACCAATAACATTAAATAATACTATTATTCCATATAGCAATAACGCTAAATATCTCGGAATGAATCTCGATGCAAAACTTCGTTGGAAGGAACATATAAAGAAGAAAAGAAAATAACTGGAATTGAGATGCAGGAAAATGTACTGGCTAATTGGAAGAAAATCATAAATGTCAATACATAATAAATTCCTATTGTATAAGCAAATATTGAAACCTATATGGACATACGGAGTTCAATTATGGGGATGTTCTGCAAAGACCAACATAAATAAAATACAAATTTTTCCTCCATAGTAGTGTTGTGTAGTGAGGTACATATATTAAAATATACAGCAGTGACATGTATAAAGATTATTTGACCAGAGACTGGGATAGGGCCGATGGGTCCTCCTAGTTATATATCTAGTTTGAAGTTATCATAAAGACAAATTGTAGGTTAGACGGAAACAACTAGTAACAATATATTAATTAAGTAATAATAAAAAAATTGATTAGTATTTCTGAAAGCGACAGATTAAAACTTTATGAATGTTGGTTTATGATTCAATGCTGACAATTACCAAGAGGGTTATTATAATCTAATTGTAGGAAATTGTATTATAGAGTGTGAAAGTTTTATGAGCATATGTGTTATTGTTCAGAATATACATTTGGTTAAAATGTATGAGGAGAGAAATAATACTAACTGTTTTGCAGATATAGCAAATGCATTAAGGAGAATGCAGTGATTAAATTATATTAATTATATAATATTATTAAATTAAATTATTAATATTAAATTAATATTAAATTATATAATATTATCAAGAAAGCTGTCTACAGGTAGTACAAGGACAAACTAAGGAAAAATATAGTAATATCATAATGACATTACAAGGAAACATTGAATCAAAGTAAATAAGAATTAAGCGTAAAACATAAATATGCTCTTTAATGAAAGTAAAATACATTACCCAGATATGCTTAAATACGTTAATTAGGTGGATTAGGCTTTTGGGCGATACCGCTATATAAAAAAACGCATCTAGAACTATACCTATACTAGTGTGGGAAAAAATTCAATATGTATATAATAAAACAACTCTAACCTATAAATTATTGTGGCTGTATAATTAATTGTAGTTTTAAGTTTTTCGATAATATATGCATTAGATGTATTATAATATTAAAATAAATTATAATACATAACGTTTTCGTCTCATTTTATTTAGATTAGAATTTTGTTATATGTCAGAGCCAAATTGTCTAAAACTCAGAGTTGCTGCGGCAATATTACGACGTTTTGACAGGTCACGTGTGTCACTACTGTTTTGAATAGACTATAGTAAGTATATATACATAAATAGTACTATGGGGCTAATTAATGGGATTATCTAGAAGGCACTTTAAACATGATGATGATATTGATGGTTTTGACAGCGTTATCTACCTCACATGTTTGTTAACTTTAGGAGCATTTAGAATTCTTGGGAAATTGGTAGATTCTTGTTGACATATAAAATTCAAAATCTTCCAAGATTGTCATAAAATTAAAATGTTATAGACAGAAAAATGAAAAGTTACTGTCACATCTGTAGTAGAAATATTAACGAATAGTTTTTTCTTTACTACAAAGAAAAGTTTTCATTTAATTTAACTGCTTTTAACGATAATGCTGTAGGAAAAAGGTGGTGGAGCTGATTTGAATGACAACTCAGTTATTTATGCTCTGACAGTGTCTAAACTAAATATTGGTCAATTGTGGTGAGATCAAATTGTCGGTGGCTTTAATATTCTAATTTAATATGGATAATTTAAAACTAAATTTAAACTGGTGTTCAGTTTTTATAAAACGGTATTATAGAAAGCTTGTAAGACTGACTTGACTTCGACTAAACCATGGATTGTAAATATTCTTGTTAATACAGATGAAACTGATATCACTAAGATAAGAACTATTTATTCAAAACTTACACATTGTTGAAGAACAATTTAAATAATTAAATTAATTACGAGTTATTTACCCTACCTATCTAGGATATTTTTGTTTTTGAAGTTTTAACACTTTAATAATTGTATAGTAAATTGATGAATACATTATCATGAGGTTTAACTTTTCGGTTACTTATTTGTCTAAATCTAAATAATATTTGTTTCTCAGTTATCTATATGCCAAATTTCTTGGCATCAAAAAAGTTACTGAGTTGTAAATTTAGTACAATATCTGAATATTTATTTTTAAGTTTTAACCATTTTTCTATTTTAATAGACTTCAACAATATTTCTGTCTAATAGAAGAGAATAGCAATAGATTTGTAAAAGTGAAATGTATATGGTAAAACAAAATTGTGAATAATATTTTCAGGTATTAGAAATATAATAGAAACTTTAATCTTAAACTTTAAGAAATTATTGCGGATATGATGAATTCAAATTCTGTCAGAGGGATCGTGAATAAACAAGAACATCTAGGATTATATTTCTGGGTATTTTTGCAGACCGTTATTCCACGATGTAAAATTCGACATGCCTCAAGATCTCTACATTTTAATAAAACAATAATATATATAATATATCACGTTAAAGCCTAAAAAGCATAGAATATTTCTCAAAATTAGCACCAAAATGTAGGGAAATATTATTTCATAAGCAAAAACTATCACCTTCTGGGCGCATTGAATTTAATCATTATATGTGGATATGTAAAATCCCAACTCGAATTTTTCCGTTTGTTTACATGTTTCTTCAAAAAGTCGACAGACGATTGCCTATCTCGTAGTTCCAGGTTTACAGTTTCCGAGAGATTGGCGTATATAAATATTTATATTGCAATTTAATTCCAAAAAAGGGAAACAGTTCTACAATGGAAATAAAGCGGCACCAGTATTTTCTTTCCTACGGGCAAAGTTAAATTGACATTGGGACCGTTCAATTCGGAACTTAAATTCAATCTGATCTCTTTCGAGCCCCGAGCGCTTATATTATGGGTGCCGTCCCCCAGGTTTCAAAGTGAAATTATTTTAAACCTATCCAGTTTTTGACTCTTAGTGCCTTCCTTTCGATAGAAGGAATGGATTATTCAAATAAATTTGACTTTTATGGTTTGGCGCCATTGGCTAACTTTTGACTTTATTATGATTAAAATTGTAAGAAATGACTTCTGTGCAGCGTTTTCAATTCAAATTGATATGAAAGGTCGGCGAAAAAATAATTTCGTTTTTTCTAATAAATGGTTGTATAGTCACATATCCCTAGTACTGTTTATTCAATGAAACCATATTATAGCGCATTTGAAAGGTAACACTTCATAGATTCGTACATTTAGCATCGTTATTGATTTACTCAGCCAAAAGTTATTGTGCTTTGAAGATGTATATTTGAGAAGTTCTAAAAAGAGTATTGTAATGTATCGATATATATATATATATATTAAGATATTGATGGAACTAAATATGGATCATAAAAAGGTTTAAAATTGTTTATATAAGACTCAATATCAAAAGAAGTTATATAATTCCATGGTTTCATATGAATTAACAGTGAATAATTTAATGGATTAAATTTCCGTTTTTGAAATTTTACTGAAATTAAACTAAATAACAGGTCAATTGAAAAGTCTCCGACCTACCATAGTAAAACATATTTTTTTGGCAAAATTAGTTTGTTTTCATTCAACATAATTGCCTTGAAAGAAGATACACTGATTATAGCGACCCTCCTACTTTTCGATACCATTTCTGTAGTACGATTTGTCCTTTGCTTCAAAATAGGCCTCAGTTTCGTCGATCACCTCTTCATTCGACGAAAATTTCTTCCCAACTAGCATTCTCTTGAGATTTGAGAACAGGAAATAGTCACGGGGGGGCAGATCTGGAGAATACGGTGGACGAGGAAGTAATTCGAAGCCCAATTCATGGATTTTTGCTATCGTTTTCACTGACTTGTGACACGGTGTTTGTCTTTGTGAAGCGGCACTTCCTTTTTCTTCAAATGCTGTCGTTTTCAGGAGATTTCGTCCTTCAAATGGTCCAATAATGCTATGTAATAGTCGCTGTTGATGGTCCTTCCCTTTTCAAGGTAGTGAATGAAAATTATTCCATGCGCATCCCAAAATACAGACACAATAACCTTGCCAGCCGACGGTTGCGTTTTCCCACGCTTTGGAGCGGGTTCATCGTGTGTACCACTCGGATGACTGTCGATTGGACTTCGGAGTGAAATGATGGAGCCATGTTTCATTCACTGTCACATATCGACGCAAAAATTCGGGTTTATTACGCTTGATCATCTTCAAAAACTGCTCAGAATCATCAACTCGTCGTTGTCTTTGGTCAAAAGTGAGCTCGCGCGGCACCCACTTTGCACAGAGCTTTCTCATACCCAAATATTCGTGAATAATATGATGTACAAGTTCAGTTGATATCGTTAGAGTGTCTACTATTTCATTCAATTTCAATTTAGGGTCATTCAAAATAATTTTGTGGATTTTTTAAATGTTTTTGTCGGTTTCTGGGCATCCACTGCATTCACCGCCTTCGGTGCTCATTTCACCACGTCTAAACTTAGCATACCAATCCTTGATGGTTGACTTCTTGTGGCAGTGTCCGGAAACAAGGCATCATGCCAAATTTTTGTTCCAACTGTATTTTTTCCCTTCAAAAAGCATTATTTTATCAACACGCGAAATTTCTTTTTATCCATTTTTCACAATAACAAAAGTTGCTTCACTCAAAATGGTATAATTCAAAAACTAATGATCCGACAGCTGTCAAATTTATATACGCATCTTTTGAGGGTTGGATCTAACTAAAGACATATGGATTTAATTCTACTAGCATCATCTATGTGTCAGGCCGGGGACTTTTCTATTGACCTGTTAGATCAATTTCTTAAATTAATGGTTACTTAACAATAGTGTGTGAAAACTATCGTGGTTGCAAAACCTGGAAAGTGATGTGGCTAAGTGTTTGATGTGATTGGAAAGATGTTGTTCATCATGTGCTGCTTGAATTTATACAAACAATTAATTCGACTTACTACTCTTAACTAATGTAATTAAAGTAGGAAAAAAACGGTTAGAATTAGTCAGGGTTTTCTATTGTTTGCCATTACTATGGAAGCCACTTTCAATTATTAGCTTTACATAATGTTATTTTATTTTAAAATGAAATATCTTCAAACGAACAAAAACTATTTTTATAGTATTTACTAATAAATATCCCATGTTACTAACAATTCATACCTAACACACGTATTTTCATATTATTTGCAGCTAATTTTTTATATTAAATAATATTGTCTATTAAATATATATGTTATCTCATCAAACTAATTGAAACCAAAATTAACCTAAAAAAATATCATCCAACTATTATCCTCATAAATTACACCGCCTACCATCTTCTCACTGAAATGACAGCTATTAATGTTGGAAATTGGAAAATTTGCTGTTAGTCGAGTGAAAATTACAAAAAAGTACTAAGCTATTTATTTATAAAGTGATACTTTCTATAATTCTTCCATAATAATTTTACAAAAATAATAATTAAATTATTGTATTACTATTAGTATTCCAACGTAACAAACGCTGGTTTTAAAATATGGAAGACAAAGCATCAATTTTGTTTATAGTTAGATCGTTGGCCACCAAAATTTGCAATAAAATATTGTGTTGTTGTGTAAAATAAGTGTTGCTAGAATTAGTTAAAAGAGAAAGCTAAAGAAAGATAAATTAGAATAAGAGAAGAAGAAATCTGAGGATTTTGCGGAATATAAGAATAGTGGAAAACCATACTTTGAAAAGACTAAATTCACTCACAAGGGCTAACCTAATTGAATTAATTACTATGGTGGTCTGTGAGATGGGAAGCGAGATTTCGTTTTGAAATTAACGATGAATAGTTTCTTTTCTAGGAGTTTATTTATATAGGGTACATAGACCTTATGTTAATATGGTTGTGTAAATATGGCGTTTTTATGTAAATGTGGATCATAAAATTCTTATTTCAAAATTTCATATTTTTATTTACTTGGTAAATACAATTATAAGACTTACAATTATTAGACTTTTGCGTGCTGGAAACAGGGATATTTTTATTGTTGGCACAAAGTTAGTGTTTTCCTCTAAGTGCAAGGGTAACTACCATGGAGAAATGAATCAGAACTTATTTTTGCAGCTGACAAATCAGCTTTTAAAGAACCCATCTGTTAACAAGTGCATCAAATAAGGCAGCAATTTAGGAATGGGTTACAGTACATAAAATAAGTTTTGGAGAAACCATGTTAACTATTTCAAATTGTTACGTGGTAAATAACATATAAATCAAATATTTAATTGCATTTTATGTAATTTACTTTTTTAAAAATAAGCCTAAGAAGAGATCCATTAGGTACATAGGATTGCTGAACAATACAGCCACAGAATGCAGTACGCCTTCCTCCCTATCACTGAATATTTAATCCAAGTGAATTGATATGCGATATTGCAAGGAATTATTACAATAGACATTCAGGTCGAGAAGGATATTCAAGCAAGAACTGTATGAATTTGGGAAAGAAGCATTGTCTAGAATAAAACCTTCGGTTTGGATGAGCTCGATCAGACTCATTGAAGAAGAAATTGACAAATGGTAGAATCGTGAGCAAGTTTTAGATAGATTGGAAAGAAACAGCGTAGTTGTTCCCTTCAGTAGTGATACTGAATGTCACAGTGATTGAATAAACTTTATGAATTAGGGATTAAATGTAGTTTTATCGAGACATATGTATACAGGTACTAACGGAACAAAGTAATGAGAAATACAGTAATATCAAAATGACTTTGAAACACAAGTGACAAGGAAACATTGCACCGAATGAAACAAGAACTAAGAGTATGCTCTATAATGAAAGTAAAATACATTACTCAGATATACAATTGTTAATTAGGTGGATTAGGTATTCGGGGTATATCACTACATAAGAAAAACGTGCCTATGCCTCATAGACGTTGAGGAAAATAGTTCAAACTAAATATAATAAAACACAATCCTAACATACAAACTATTATGACTGCATAATTATTTGTAGTTTAAGTCTTTTGATAATATGTGCATTGGATGTACTATAATGTTAAAATAAATTATATTAGATAACATTTTTGTTTAATTATTTGATTTAGATTAGAATTTTGACATATCACAGTAAAAATGATATGTCAAACTAAAACTCAAAATTGATGCGGCAACACTGTGACGTTTTGACGTCATCAATAGAGATGACGTGAGTTTACTTTTTTATTGAACGGACTATACATACTATACATATAGGACAATCTGCATAATTTTCATAAAAATATTTTAATAATAATAATTTTAGAAATCATACTAGTTAATATACACTATTTGACAAATGTATAAAAATTATTTAAAATATTTTAGCAATAAATATGTACTCATTATACTACAAAAGGAATACTGGACGCGAAAACAGACCACCAGTAATCCCTTTAATTTGAATTTTGATATAACAGTCTAATTTGCGATGACATTTATAATCTTGGCTTCAGTGCTGATCTCTTCACTACCGTTTTGCATTCCTTTCTGCCGTTGGACATACCTCTAAATAAATTCGTAAACGGCATGATTAATGGTCTTTGAATCAACACAAATATAATTGTTAGAGTTGTTAGAAGAGTGATTAAATTCTAGTCCCTTATTTACATATCTAACATATAAATGAAATATTGATAAAATACAAGGTAGCAGGATACTGTGTCAAATATATCGAAGTTATTGCCATTAAATTTTTCGTTTAGTTCTTTATAATTAAAATAAAATGTCACAGCGATTTCATTGTTTATGTGTTTTTGCGCAAATTTATTTTCAATTTAGAAAAATAGCTTGATTACACTATATACAGCAACAAGGAGATGATTTTCAATAAAATAGCACTTTGTTCAATTAACAAGCTGTTATTCCTGGTTTGTTTGAGAAGCAGCACCTTGTATATAGTGTAAGGAAATTGAATATTCATGGATTATTTAAAGTATATCTAATTTCTAACGTTAATCTCTTTTTGACATGTTAGCACTATTTTTCCCTGACTATTATGATTCAAGCCCTCGGATCTACCGACGGCCAGTAGCCATCTGGATTTATCGAGAGTGGTTACTGATCACACTGATTATTATTTGATATCAGTAAAATTATTTGTTTATGTTAATAGAATGAAATTTATTTCAAAGAATGATTTACATTTCGATTGTATAACAATTTGATTTTGGGGCGAATATATTGAATATTGATTAATTCTTCAACATAATACTTAATATGTAATTATTTTTATCAGTAATAATAGATATAAAATGATAGTATTTATTAGTCTCCTTTTACCAACTAGGGGTTTATCTGAACTGGACCTACAGTTTAACGTGGCCTACGAACCACGGTCCCCGGCATTAAGTCTACCGACTGGCGAGTGACCAAGTTAGGAGTCATCCCAGAAGACATCCGGTTTTATCCAGCGTGGTTACTGGCGTAACTGGGATTATTTTCCTTGTTGGATTTTGTACTCTTGCCTAGGAAAATCACAAATATAAAACAATCACAAACATAAATTTACAACCATGCCTCAGCAGAATTCGAACCCGCGACTGTCGTAACAGTAGGTGGACCGTCCTGTCGTCTTTACCACTGCGCTGCCAAGCTGGCATTTATTAGTTTTGAGATTTATATAAACTTTAATTAACAACAAATAAACTATTATGGGGATATCATAATTTTGATAATATATCGGTCAATGGAGACTAAACTTTATTTAATTTATGTTCGGAAGAAATGAGGAGCCTCATAACAAAATTTAAACACTTTTTTAAACAAGATCCTCCAAAAATTACCTGTCAAGTACATATAAAAGACACATATTTTTCGCCGTGGGAAATAACTAAAACCTTAAAGAAATCTTTTAAATCTTTAAAACCTTAAGGAGAACTCCAGTACTTTTGCTGACCATCTAGACGATATTTTCCAACTATTCTCAGAGTTTAACGTGGGGCATAAAGTCGTACCCTAAATCACTTTTGCAAATGTGCAGTTGAAAAGTGTAAATTCCAAAAAGGTATTGCGAGAAATAATAAATCTCAAAGAAAAAATATTAACAAGCTACGGCATTGATATCGGCGCAACCCTCTTGAAACATCGACCATACGAGGGAGTCATGAGCATAGTCCAAATCTTCAATGTCTGCTTTTGTTACATTTCCAATGATGATAGGAAACTACCCAAACTGTAATTGTACTTTAGGATAAATTAATATAACTCGGTGAATGGAGGTAAGACGAAATGAAACTGTGGTGTTTACATTATGTGACCGTTATTTATTGAAGTAATATAAAAATATAAAAATACAAAGGATAAAAAAAAGTAGTTGTAGTTGTAGTTGGTACGGTTGCGATCTGGTACGGCTGCTTATCTCTCGCTTTGGCACTTGAATGTGGTCCATCGACGACGTTGAAAACAAGCTATTTTTCGGACAGGGCTCCCGTAATCAACGCTGTGGGAGGATCGATTGTTCCACGACATGGTAGCTTATTTTCTTCGACGACGAGACGTTGGCAATTCTGGTATTTCGGCGAAGACATGACGAGTCTATGGTGATTGCAATCAGTACTAATCCGTAGGCACATATAAAAAAGCCTTTCAAATCAAAATGTCTGCCATTATGACGGAGACGGCGAGCGAAGGAAGACATTATGATTTAAACATAGGGTCGAAAGAAATGTTTAGCCGAGACGCTGATTATTAAACAATGATGTAAAAATCTCCAAGAGTTCAAAAGTATGTGAAAGAAATAAAATTTGGACAAAAAATTCAAAAAAAGAATGAATTAGAAATAATGAAATGAAATTTAAAGTTCGTTGTTCCAGCATTAAAATAAAATTTAATGAGGAACAAATGTTTGAATGAATGTAATGTTGAAGGAATAACGGTAAAATCGAAAACGAATCGAATTAAAAATATTGAAAATGTTGAAACAAAAAATATAACGGCCACGTAAAATACACCATGTTGCATGTACCCTCCATTCACGACTCCAAACCCAATTTTGCGAAAGATCACGTCGGGGTCACCACTTTAGGGTAAATGATATAGCTCGGTGAATAGAGGTAAAACGAAATGAAACAGTGGTGTTTACATTATCTGACCGTTATTTATTGAAGTAATATAAAAATGTAAAAATACAAATGATAAAAAAAAGGCTTGGGCAGTCGATGGTGGCACGTCTAAACCAAACGATGGTCGAGTACTGAATGAATCGAAATACCCTTCAATAGCATCCCAGATAAACGTCTCGGGGTTGCCAGCTATTCGTTATCGGGTTCTAGTTGGCGCTGCTGGCACCCCACCCGTGTTCAACATCTGGGATTATATTTCTGGGTATTTTGTAGACCGTTATTCCACGATGTAAAATTCGACATGCCTCAAGGTCGCTACAGTACCTAAACCATGCCAATTACCACAGAAACTCGTATTGATCAATACGCTTTCTGTCAGCAATTGGTAAACTGACGTAAAAATACTTTTAATCAGAATAGAATGAAAGAGCATTTAAGCAACATAATATCCAGTTAGCAATTTGGATTCCGAGAAAAAGTGGCACAATTATTGAACAAGTACATCGTCATCAGTAGATACTTCATAGTAGATATATCAGTAGTAGTAGATAAAAGGTACTGACTATTCTACTGCTTTTTTGGACCTTAGTCAGGCCTTTGACAAGGTTTGGAATGATGAACAAAACTGATACACAAATTCAATGAGTCACTTCCGAATTATAATTAGTATATATATATATATATATATATACATGATTTAAACTTAATTAAATACGATCTTATGATTCGGAACTCATTCATTCCCATTAAATACATCCGTTTCAATCAAGCATAATGTTAACGTGTTTTATACGCTTATTAGTATTCATTTACTGGTTGGTTTAATGTAAATTTAATTTTAATTATGGCTCCGGTCGTTTTCATTTACACCCTCGCTGTATTCTTGATGATGAAGAGGTGTTATTATTGCAGTCATACCACTTTACGAAATATATGCATAGTTTATAATATATTTTCATCAAACGACAAAACATTTATCTCCCATATATCGTATGGTATTTTTAACCGACTTCCAAAAAGGAGGGGGCTCTATGTTCGACTGTGGGCCGATTTTCAAAATTCTTTTTTTATTCGATAGAGTGCACTTGCGAGGCGGTCCATGGGAACCAAATCGGGATCTGTCACTAACTATAGCATATAATACCTCGTAGAAATATCGTAGACAATTGCTTTTATGGTGTAATGGTTCAAGCGTTTAGCTCCCAAACGGAGGTCGCACGTTCGATTCCCGGCGGGGACAATAAGTTTTTGTTGTTGTTTAGTTAGAACATCTGTTAAATCGTCTAGGCTAGGTAGCGGACACGGGGGCCTGAAGTGCTTCTTATTTTCAATAATTGTTTCTTTATTCCTGTTTTTCCTCATACGGGCTACATCTTTACTTGGCCTACCTATTGTAATATTAAATAAAATAACTGCGTAATTTATTTAATAAATATCTAACAATAAAAAGAGAAAAATAAAATATTTTACACAAAAAATTGAATCGACTTCAGAAAATAAATTGGACTCGTGACATATACAAAGAATTAAATTAGGAACAAAACAAATCTAAATTAATATAACTGTTTGGGTTCGGCACCGACTTCAAACTGATCAGTTGGTAGTAGTTAAAATAATATTGTGAATAGATAAATAGGTTTAATTGTGTGTATACAGTAGAATATTAAATACGTGTAGTAGATAGGTTAAATAAGGCTTTTGTTTATTTTAATGTACTTATTACAACGATTATTATGTATATATCTTATATTAAAATATTCTTTATCTTAAAAATCTAAGATTGATTATTTTTTAACTTCTAGTGGGCTCCATATTTATTTTTTGATGTTGGTTTAATATTTTTATTAATTTTTTTTTCAGTTTAAACGAAACAATTTATGCCTGCAACCAATTCGAACGAATCGTATCAGAATCGTTTTGGTGAAATTTCCACTTGCAGAAGATTGATTTTGTTACAGCATTTTATCGATATAGGATGATTTATCGACGTAAAACTATAAAGTTTGTTTTATTTTATCGGAGGAGACACCGCCGCAATTTATTCGCGGTTATTCGAATATAAAATACAAACGTTCAGGCGTTTTACCTTGTCGATTTTTATTTCGATCCCGGTGTGTTTATTAGTTTCTACGTCGAAAGTTTGTTTTGATATCGTGTCAAACGTGTATACCGTTTGAGTGATTTGGGGTGACGTTTTATTATTTTTATGGGTCCGTGTACTTTTTGCTTTAGTTTTGTTTTATTAAGTCTAGTCGGCGTAGGTGAAAACTGAAATAAAATTGTAATTGCGGATGGAGTGGGGTGAATAATTAATATTGTTCTTATTTTATCTTTTATTTACTGTTTTTAAAAATATTTTTTATTTTGGAGATATCGATTTTTCGATTTGTATTTTAGTCTAGATGACCGGATGAACATAACAATAGCCACTTCGCGGATTGTCGGTGAATTAAATTTCCTTGCGTACTTATCAGTAGGACTTTTGTCAAGTCTACAAAACAAAGAAATATGGAATGGTAATTTATATTGGTACAGCCGTATCAGTAATAATCCGGAGGTAAAAAGAGCATATATTTTTTTCTTTATTTCGATTTGATATGTTGGTTATATTTGTTTTTATTTTATTTTCGTGTATAATTTTAGAAAAAATTGTTGTTATGACATTATTCTTGTAGCATATGAGGTAAATATCATTTGTTTGAATGTAAAATCATAATATGAGTAGTATTTTTCAAGATGTGAAGAAGCTTGAATGATTCGTTTAGTGGAAGTGACAGTGACTGAATAAAACTTTGCTGGTGTGGACTTATGGACCAATGTTGTCAATTAAAATGTCAGAATGTTAGGAGCGGAAATAATTGAAGATATTATTATTAGATTAGATTATTGAAAGATGTGCGTGTAATTGTTTAGAATATAGCAGTATTTGGTTGGAATATATAAGGAGAAACTTGATACTAACTCTTTTACAAATAATATGCCAAATTCACTAGGGGGAATTTAGTGATTAAATGAATTCTGCAAGAAAAATGTACACAGGTAGTAACTGAAAAAAATACGAAATATATCCATATCAAAATGACTTGACCAGGAAACGTGTGATGGAAACATAGCAACGAAGGAAAGAAGAACTAAATGTAAAATGAAAAATATCTTCTCCAATGAAAATAAAATACAACACTTTTATATAAAATTATTAAATAAACTTAGTTTAGTGTAGCCTCCAGAGGATACGGTTACCAAAGAACCACGCCTAAAACTCTACTTCATAGATGGCATGGAAAAGTGTTCAAAGTATATATATTAAAACAAACCAAAACTACAAACTGTTGTTTCTCTATAATTAACTGTAGTTCAAGTCCTTCGATATTATATATACTATAATATTAAAATAAATTATGTTTGATAATATTATTTTTATTTCATTATTTTAATTATATTAGAATATTGTTATGTCAAAGCTATTTTGGCAAAGCTAAAATCAAAGTTGATGCGACAATATTATCAATATGATAAATGTGTCAAAATTATATACAACACCCAATATAATCTCAATGATATTTTCTGTTAATAAATGGCTGTCTATCATAGTACAGTAAATTGGGTGAAGCATTCCCAACAAGTTATAATTAGAAATATAATTACGAAAAAACAAACATTCCAGTTTGTACTCGTTTTACTAGCATGGAAATGTATTTTTTCTTTATTGTTAACGGAAGTGAGCTTAGGAACGCCTGACGCAGCTAATTGTTTTTCATAGAGAACACAACTAGTTTCTTGTGCGAAACAATAGATGTAGGTATTTTACTGACTGCAAAACTCGTTTGGTTGAACTTTTTTATGCATTTATAATGAAAGAGAACATCCATAGAAATTGGGTGCTAACTATAATAGAACCACTGGTTTTAATTGTTATATAAATGTATTTTTATTTATTGAATTGTAATAACGATATCAGTATTATTTAATTTGCTATAAGACTACATCTGAAGAAGTGATTATTATTTGTATTTGCACCGTATTGGTTATTGTTTGCTTTGTAATTAATTAGATTAAAGGATGTTTACTTTTTTATTATCTGGTGTAGCCTTTGATTAATTTCATAGGTTTACTATTAGTTGGGAGTTATAATATGCTTGTAAAATTTTATATATTTCTATTGTTAGACTTCTATTATATATTAATTCAACTTCGATAAAATTTTATCATTAAATACATTTTATAAAATTCATTTTATTAAATTTATTCATAAATATTTAAAGTAATAAACTTCTTTGATGTTTGAGTTTGATCGTAAATAAAAATAATATAAAATATTTGAAATTGTTATTCTTTATATTGTTTTAAATCTAAATATTTTTTCTTGAATAAATTGCATTATACAGGAATAATATTATAATTAAACGAAATAGTAGAAATAATAGAAACTAGAATTTGTAAAAATAAAAATTAGCTCTTTTATTAGGGTTTTCGGATTTTACTATTAGGTGTGCCTTTTGAATATTATATTTTAAACTTAAATTTCTTACTTAGGGAATTCGAATTCGATTTCGACATAGAAGTGAAAGTTTGAAAATTGTAATAGAAATGGAGCGTTTTCTTACACGGGGAACATACACCGGGTTTGGCCTTTTTTGACTAGTACTTGTTTTAGATAATACAGTATGCCTTAGTATCTAAACAGTTTTAAATTTTGAAAAAAGTTCGTAAGTTTCTTAGAAAAGATTTCGTGACAGTATTTTTTTCTGAGGTATGGCACAAAATCATAAAAGTAATTAGAAATATTCGCATGTTCATTGTTCTGTTATTGTTGATATGAAATAAATTTGCTGGAAAATCTATAAAAGTTAACTCACTCAGAGTTAGGCAACAAATATTAGCTACATGCATATTCTAATTATTTTTTGCTATAAAAAAGTCAATCAATCGACGTGGTAGCAGTTTTTCTATTTTCGGATCTTTTCCGTCCGTAGGTAAACTTCTGGAATCAGTTGATTCAGCAACTACTAAGCTGATTTGTCTATCGGCTGTTTGGGAGTTTGAACTGGTTTTTCGTTCAATACCGTACAGTTGTTTTCGAACTCTTTTGGTCTTTTAGGCCGTTCTTTGTCAATGGTCGTTGTATTTATCAATATGACCACTTTTAAGTAATTGAAACCAAAACTAATATTTGAGCTATAAGGTAGCAGCATTACCACAATTTTCCAGATATATTTGATAGGCCTCGGTAGTAGATTTCTTCAAATATAACAACACTAGTAATGGGTTTCCATAATTAACGTTTGTATACACTGAATAATTCAATAACACTGAATTGAAAACTGTCATTTTATGTAGCGAAATAACAAAATCATCAGATTTAACTGTTAGATAAGTGTTCCTAATAATAGTTTACATTCGTACTTAGATATCGCTAATCATGCAAGCAGCTAATGTATATGAATGATGATATATCTAGTTATAATCTAGATTTTATTAGAAAGAAATAGTACAAATAACATTAGTCTTGTCGTACTGCAAGTTTAAAAATATGATTTGAAATGATTCAAATTCTTTGTTTGCAACTTTTATAGGCTCAAGATGACAAACAAATATTTTAGCGTCTGTTGAAGATGATATAATCCTGAAGAATGAAGAGTAATACCTTATGTACTTAAACATTTATAATTTTATTGCATACTAGCTGACCCGGCAGACTTAGTACTGCTTCAATCGATAAATAAAAGACCTGATAATCCGTAATTAATAAAAAAAATGCTCGGTATGAATGAATTTTTATTATTATTTTCGATTAATTACACATGATGTTTCATATTTAAAAAACAGAGTTTTTCTGAAATACTGGCTATTTATAAGGTTTCAATTACATATTTACAGACACACACAGTTATGATACAGATTGTTAATCAATTTAAAGCTTTCTGATGAACTATATTTTTTGTTTTTTTTATGGTCCATAAATAAACAAAGATGATGGTTTTCCGACGCGCGAACACGTGACGTATAATTGCCCATGCGCGAAACAGGGAAACTCCAAGTTGATTCCGCAAACTTCCACCGACTGGACTTATTAATGGTCATCGCAAAGGCCAGATGTACTGGAAATTGTAAACGTTTAAAATCGAATGGTAAATCCGTTGGAATCACCGGTATACCCGGGATCAAGACATCCTCTCTTTTGTATTTTCCCATTATGATTATTGCCTCGATGATGCTATTCATCATCTTTTTCACAGCCAGTCTTGTTCAATTGCACAGTCGAGATTGATTAATGTTACGCAGCATGATAACAACTGATCCTACTTTTAACTGCAAATTATGAGGTGGTAATCCAGGCAATTTCAGTGAATTTAACTCTGTGTGATAGTTGCTTGCTTCGCAAACGCATTTGCAGTTTCACTTTGTTCCAAAAATACTCGCATGTTAGTTGTTAATTAGAGTGTATTTACGTACCGCCACAAGCTGGATGATTTTAGGCATGCGTTTAGTTCATCAGCAGCAGTTGATCGGGGAATAACTGGAAGAGTCTGATGAAAATTACCTGACAAAAGAATCATGACCCCACCAAAAATATTTTGGTTATCACGAAGATCTTTCAACGTTCTGTCCAGTGTCTCCAGTGACCTCTTATGGGCCATTGTGTATTCATCCCAAACAATCAATTTGCATACCCGTAGGATCTTGGCCATTGCGCTATTTTTGGCGATGTTGCAAATTGGTGTGGTGTTTTACCGAACCTGGTGTTTTAGAGATCATATTAAGCAGCAGTTCCTTTCAGTTGAGAAAAATTTTAGTTAAATAAAAAAAACAAAACAAAAAAAAATCGTCATAAAATTATTGTTGGTTAATTTAACTAAAGTTTTTTTTATCAGATTAGCCTACTAAGCAATTTTGTATTGGTTATTCTACCATAATAGAATCACTAAAATCGATACGGTTTTTGCGGATCCGCTTTCGGCCTCTCATATTTACAAAACAAATTTCGGTATAGAACTGCAATTTTCCAATAATTGAGGACGAGCGGGAAACGTTTGAAAATAAATTCGGGTAAAAAATTTATATACTCGTACAAGCGTATCTCGGCATGGCACCACGGGGGTTTTGATATACAGGTGTCGAGACTGAGGTTTTTGCTCTAAACACCCTTCTATTTTTGCCGCTAGTCTTTCTCCTCTCGCTCCGACAAAAATACACTACCTATATGGATGATTTAAAATGGTAATGTTGAACAGTGGCGTAACTACCATCAAATTAAGCAATCAATGTAATAACCAGAGTTGCTTTTGAAACTTTTGTGGATGGAAATAATTATGTAAGAGTTAGGCATATTTTAGAATACTAATAAAGAGGTGCTTCCATATGAGTATCAACATTTAATTGCATATACTTAAAATTAATGATTGGAAAAATTATATAACAAATAACACATCAATTGAAAAGTCCCCGGCCATAATAAAACACATCTATGATTGGCAAAATTAGTTTTTTTTATTCAACATAATTCCTTTTAAGGGTGATGCACTGATTACAGCCACCCACCAACTTTTCGATACCATTTTTGTAGTGCTATTTGTCCTTTGCTCTAAAATAGGTCTCAATTTTGGCGATCACCTCTTCATTCGACGAAAATGTCTTCCCAGCGAGGGGTGGGGGAATAGGAAATAGTCGCTGCAGTTCAGATCTGGAGAATACGGTAGATGAGGAAGCAATTCGAAGCCCAATTAATGGATTTTTGGCATCGTTTTCACTGACTTGTTACACGATACATTGTCTTAGTGAAGGAGCACTTTCTTTTTCTTCAAATGCGGCCGTTTTTCGACAATTTTGTCCTGCAAACGATCCAATAACGCTATGTAATAGTCGCTGTTGACCGTCTTTCCTTGTTCAAGGTAGTCAATAAAAATTATTTCAAGCGCATCCCAAAATATAGACGCCATAACCTTGCTAGCCGACTGTTGCGTTTTCCCATGCTTTGTAGCGGGTTCATCGTGTGGAGTGCACTCGGATGACTGTCGAATGGATTTCGGTGTAAAATAATGGAGCCATGTTTCATCCACTGTCACATATCGACGCAAAAACTCCTCATCAAAATGGACTCATCTTCAAACACTGCTCCGAATCATCAACTCGTCGTTGTTTTTGGTCAAAAGTGAAATCGCGCGGCACCCACTGTGCACAGAGCTATCTCATACACGTTCAGTTGATATCTTTAGAGTGTCTGCTATTTCATTCAATTTCAATTTACGTTCATTCAAAATCATCTTGTGGGTTTTTTAAATGTTTTCGTCGCTAATAACCTCTTTTGGGCGTCCACTGCGTTCACCGTCTTCGGTGCTCATTTCACCACGTCTAAACTTAGCATACCAATCCTTGATGGTTGATTTTCCTGGGGCAGTGTCCGGAAACTCGGCATCAAGTAATTTTTCTCTTCAAAAACGAATATTTTATCAACACGCGAAATTCCTTTTTATCCATTTTTCACAATAACAAAAGTTGTTTCACTCAAAATGTTATAACTATCAAACTAATGATTAAACAGCTGTCGAATTTGGACACGCATCTTTTGAAGGTTAAGGTTAACTAAAAAAACATATTTGTCAGGCCGGGGACTTTTCAATTGCCCTGTCAGGTTAGAAAATATCGGAATCAGTAAGTTAGTTTTTGTATGCCAAGGAATGTTTGCTGTGTATAACCTCCAAACTAGCGAGACAATAAAATTGTTAAAATCTTTGCATTATGAACTAAATATTTCAACATCTATTTTCTTGAATTCTGGTCCTTCTTTCATTTTTAAAATGGAAAGAAATTTTAATGGAATAAAACAACTGCCTCAATATTTAACGGGTCTTTCAGAAAACAACTGTAGTCCAGAGTCCATAAATTAAAGTATTGTTGAAGAAGTACTCTATTGTATAATATATATTAAGTTTAATGTTCGTAATGACATGTTTTCAAATAATCTAGATATACTACAATATACCTGAAAAATTACTCATAGGTATGTTATTTGAAGTAGTCTTTTTATATTTATTACAAACATGAATGTATCATTATTTTTTGCGTAACGTCTCTGGAACAGTAGGCGTGTAAATCGCTTTCTCAGCCACCTCATCTTGATGCTTGTATTTCTTTACGTATATACGCCCCTCTCATTTTTCCAGATTTTTTCCACGTGGGATGATTTACATAAATGCGCCTCGCATATTTGTATGTGGAACCTGTCTGCCATATTATTTTCCGGTATATTTTGCTTTATTTTCGACCCCGGTTGAATTCTTAGCGTTTTGTCTCCGTTACAACTTAATACAGGTTTAGTGTTATCATTTTATTAAAATGTCATTTGCAGGATATTGCAATAGATTATTCGGGATTTTTGTTAAATCAAATATATATATTAGGTTCGACAATAATTTATGGGAGTCAACAGTAATATAATTTAACATCGTTCATAAGAATGTAAACAAAATTATGATAAAATAACCATGATTAAAACAAAAACATATTTTTCAACACTAAGTTGTGGGGATTATATATGATGTCTGCAGTCTCATATTCCGTGACACTACAAGAGAAACAATGTCAATCAAGCTGAACCAGTCAATGATAAAATGACCTATGCCTAAATCAAAAACCAAAATAAGCAACAATAAACAAAGGACGAAGAAACAAGCATCAACGAATTGTTATTAAAACTCAAACCAAACTTGGACAGACAGAAAAGATGATTGAATTTTTCGTTAAAACAATTGAAAAGTTACAAAACAATAAGCGCGTGAACTTAAGAACTAGGAATGGCAGATAAAGACTTTTGAGTTGCAACTTGAGATCCAGCAACATCACGTAGACCTATCAGTATTTGTCAAAAATACATATTTGCCTAATAACTGAAACGCACTTGACAATGGAATCCTTTATAATATTTAGGGTATATAATTTCTATCACACCATATATCCAGTCAACACTACAAGCGGAGGAAGTGCAACAATAAGAAAGAATATTTCCCACTATCAAGAATCTGGGCTCACTTTAGCAGGAAATCAGGTAGCAGCAATAACTGTTAAATCAAGAAGATAGAGGCAATCTATTATTGTTCAAGATACAATAAAAAAAAGGAAAATTGCACACAACGGTGTTTATGATACTCAGTGATAATATAATAAGAAAAGAACAAAATCTAACATAAAAAAACAAGGAAAAATACTAGAAAGGATTTGTTGAAGAACTGACCAATCGAACTCAACCCCTTAATCAAATGTACCCCTTAAGACAGCTGAAGAATTAAATTTGATGCAGAAAAATTTATTGTAGATATCCTAAAGGATTCTTTGGTTAATTGTACAGAAATTAAAAGTACAATTAAAGCTATTAATTAAAGTAATTCAAGGAAATGGTGGCTGAAAAACGAAAGCTACGAAAAAAATGGCAACAAATTAGAACATCTAGAAATAAAAATACTTTAAACAATATTAAATATTAAATTAATATTATTATTACAATATTAAATGTTGAAAAGGGATATTAAAAACAAATCCATAAATAACTATATTCAAAATCTAACACATGACAGGGAAACAGATTATTCGCTCTGGAAAGCCAACATATACCATCTATAAGAGACTTATGTGAATGTATTGCGAACGCAGCTGTCAACAAATAGCGGAAGAATTTGCTGGCTATAAAAAACCTTCAAACTAAACTGCTATTGAATATCATTTGCCAGACATAGAATGTGAAAATTCGACGATTCAATTAGTTACGACGAAAGTAACCAAAGTTATCAAAGTTGGTATTAATCTAAAGAAGTCATCAGGATTTGACTTAACAATAGGACAATTTCTGCAAAAATTACCAAGAAAGGACATTATAACATTTACCAACTTGATCAGTACAGCATTTCGAAAAAAAAAACATGTCCCAAGCGTTTTGAAAATGGCTGAAATTATCATTATCCCAATAAACCTGAACCACAACATCACCAAATAAAATTAAAGCCTGTAGACCTAGCTCATAGCGATAGGTAATATAAACTAACTATAATATAATAAGAAAAGAACAAAATCTAACATCAAAAAACAAAAAATAAAATACTAGAAAGGATTTGTTGAAGAATTGAACAATCGAATTCAACCCCTTAATCAAATGTACCCCTTAAAACAGCTGAAGAATTAAATTTGATGCAGAAAAATTTATTGTAGATATCCTAAAGGATTCTTTGGTTAATTGTACAGAAATTAAAAGTACAATTAAAGCTATTAATTAAAGTAATTCAAGGAAATGGTGGCTGAAAAACGAAAGCTACGAAAAAAATGACAACAAATTAGAACATCTAGAAATAAAAATACTTTAAACAATATGAAATATTAAATTAATATTATTATTACAATATTAAAGGTTGAAAAGGGATATTATAAACAAATTCATAAATAACTATATTCAAAATCTAACACATGACAGGGAAACAGATTATTCGCTCTGGAAAGCCAACATATACCATCTATAAGAGACTTATGTGAATGTATTGCGAACGCAGCTGTCAACAAATAGCGGAAGAATTTGCTGGCTATAAAAAACCTTCAAACTAAACTGCTATTGAATATAATTTGCCAGACATAGAATGTGAAAATTCGACGATTCAATTAGTTACGACGTAAGTAACCAAAGTTATCAAAGTTACCAAGAAAGGGCATTATAACATTCTCCAACTTGATCAGTACAGCATTTCGAAAAAAATAAACATGTCCCAAGCGTTTTGAAAATGGCTGAAATTATCATGATCCCAAAAAACCTGAACCACAACATCACCAAATAAAATTAAAGCCTGTAGACCTAGCTCATAGCGATAGGTAATATAAACTAAATATATAAGGTATTTGAAAAACTCCTGTTAAAAAGAATAAAAACGATTATAGAGAGAACAAATCTAATACATACACATATAGTTTGGGTTTATTAATAAAGATTGCAAAATTGATCAGGTGCATAGAATAAAAGATGTACTTTAAAAAGCCTATGAAGTTAAAAAGGTATGTTCAGATATATTCTTAGACGCAGCACAAGCTGTAGTAAGGTATGGCTTTGTTCATAATATACAGAAAATATTACCGCCATTACATTACTGCCAGAATGTAGAGTTAAACATAAGGAAGCCTACTCTATATTAAAAGAAGCTAAAGCAAGTGTTTTACAAGGAAGTGTAATGGGGCTAATTCTTTACCCACTCTACACATGTGATCATAAATTGAAAATATTACGATGGCCATGATACTTATCATGATGGATTTGCTAATCATACTGTGGTTATTTCTGTTACTGTCTCGCAAGGAAGCCACATGAAACAGTAGGCAAGTGACAATATATATATAAACGGAACTAAACCTGGAAAATCAAAATTAATGAAAGTAAATCTGTGCAGTGCAGTTCACGTATAATTATACCGCACAAGCACCAATAAAATATTATGAAAAACATTTATATGCAATAAAAGTATTGAAACCTATGTGTACAGAGATCATTCAATTATGCGGATGTTCCGCAAAACTAATATAAATACAATAGAAGTTTTCCATAACAAAGTTATGAAAAGTATCGTAGGGACATCTAGATACTACATGATTATATATTAATTATATCGAGACCGACTGTCACCGAACTGTCACTCAGAGACCACATGGAGACATGGAAGAGGCTACATTATCATGTCAATATTGAAGTAATACAATTCTTGGGTAACACCAAAGGGGCAAATACTCTAAAGAATCTATAAATACATAAACAGTATTACACCAGAGAGTACGATAGGGTCGATGGGTTTTCTTAGATATATACCTAGTATAAAAATGTAGTAAATGTAAGAAATATATTTTTCAAAAATGTTCCGTGTGCTAATCGGTTTATTCTTTCTTAGTTTTGCTCAATACTAAGGTTGCTATTTATATTTTGAACCTTGGTAATGTAAAGTGTTATTAGGCTCCTGGAGTTTCCAACTGAATAGTTCACCATTTTATATAATCGTTTTTCAGTAAGTTACTTTACTTACGGTTAATTGACAAGAAGGGATACATCGATTAACTTACTTTGACTTTTGGCGATGCCTCCTTAGATACCGTAAAACGATAAAATATTGATTTTTAGGAATCTTAAACCATGGTCAGCGAATCCTTGAAGGGTCGATGAAATTGTCAGAAATATGAATGTAGACTGACAGAGTTCAACTCGCGATATCAGTACGGAACTAAGCAACTATAAAACTATGTTTTAATGCATAATTGAACACGAAAAATTATTTAACGGTGGAACCTTTAATGAACCGATTATTTAAACTATTAACATTATGAAGTTTTGTTTCTTTATTGATGATGCTATGAAAAAAAATTCTTAACCACGTTATTTATATAACGCCATTTTTTAAATCAAATTACTAATTACATTAAATGTTAGTTTAGACCTTTCACTCACTCGAATTACATATTAAAACATTTAAAAAATGTAAACGAGTTTAAAGCGATATTTATTGCGAATAGAAACGTTGTTACTAGTTTTCTGAATTACTTTTAACACGTGTGCACTAATTGTCATTTTCAATAATGCGCTTAACTATCCCTAACTTCCATAGTTGAAAACCAACGATATTAATCTTTTCTTGAGACACATTGGTTCTGTATACTTTTGGGTTCAAAAAATTAGAAAACTTATATAATACGGTACGTCATTTAATTTAATTTCGGTAATGGTTATTGCATATTCGCACATATTGGTAAATTATTTTTCAATTATTTTACTTTTTCAGTTTAACTCTTCATATGCTGGTCTTCGAGGAGAGTGTCTACTTTTCAACCAATACTCTGCTGTTGGTGCCGCAAAATTTATGAGTTTCTTCATATTAGTCGTCAACAAACACAAAGGAAAAAGTGGTTGTGCTGTTTTGACAAATACTCCCGAGAAAGATTTTACTATAGACTCAAACAAGTACGAAGATACGAAAGTTAAAAAAAATCGGAAAGAAAGTGGTTTTTAAAATATCCTCATAGTCTGATGACGAACATAATTCTGTTAAGACAATTAATAAAAAGTCAACAAGAAGAATGTAAAGAAAACTCAACTTCCTTCAGACAATGAAGATGATGACTTCTAGAGAGTACAGTTACAATGCGTCAGTGTTCACATTTGCATGAAATCTGACAATGTATAAATAAATTTAGTTATTTTTTTAAGTTGGATTACTTAATTTTTCTTGTATATTTTAAATTCTCCTTTTACCAACGATGGTTTACTAGTTTAATGTGGGTTCTGAACCACGGTCCTCGGCACTAAACCTACTGACTGGTGAGTGACCAACTTAGAAATCATCACAGAAGACATTCGGTCTTACCCAGCCTGGTTACTGGCGTGACTAGGATCATTTTTCTTGTCGAATTTGCACTCTTGACTAAGGACAATCACAAATGTTAAAAAATCACAAATATAAATTTACGACCATGATCCAGCAGGATTCGAACCCGCAACTATCGAACAGTAGAAGGACCGTCTTGTAGCCTTTACCACTGCGCCAACCAGCCGGTTGTTTAAGGATTTGTATAATCAATTGCCTCATGTTACCCTCTTAGATATTTTAATAGACCCGGTGGTGGGGTTTAATGACTCATATGCCTTCTTTCATTATTTACTCATTCCTAGATATAAGTAGATAAAAATTTGAATGTTTTTAAGCTGTGGTATATATTTATATGGTTATGGTATATAATACTTTTGTTCAGTCAATTTATTTTTCGTATATATCTCTCGATATGTTATAATATTAAACAAACATGAAATAGTTGAACTGATAGATATTATTTATATACGTAACGTTTTTCAGTGTTACCTTTAAAAGGTGAAATGCGATCGATTTAACTTTTAAAATAATATTTTATATGCATGTTTTTTATTTTGGCACTGGTCTTTTTTAACCTGGGAATATATAAATTTTACTGCTTTTCTGCCATTTTTATCTATAACTATGAAAAAATGGAAATGAACGAGGGCGTGTTTTTTAGGAAATAGACGTAATATAAAAGATTATATTGATATAAAAAAATAATTAATATTAATGTGGTTTTGATAAAAAAAATTCGTTTTAATGTAATTGCTGTTATTAACGTATATAATTTTTGCTATATAATTATTTGATTTTATCAATTATTAGTCTGGTTTTGCGTAGAGTAACCCGGGTATCAGAAATGTTATTTAACAGAGCTCAACTTACATACGTCTTGTTTTTTCGAATTGTCAGGGTTGTATCAGACGTGACATATAATACCTCACACAAACGACATTGTAACGCCTGTATTTTCGTCCGCCAATTTGCTCCGATTAACTTCTGAATAGATTTGAAGGATCCCTGATTTTATACAAATTTTCATGCCATATCCTGTATGTAATGGTTTCCTAAATTTTGATGATGCTTTTGGTGGTCGTATACCATAAACAGAAACAGAAACTTCTAACCAAAATCCAGTAGACTATGTCTTAGCAGACTTTTGCTTACATAAACTTCAGTTCGCTTACACCCTGAAATGCGATTCTTGCGGCAGAAGTCTACGGAATATGAGTTTTAAAGCATGGATATTTCTGAATTGTAATAGTTTTGAATTGTAATTGCAATTGTAATTGTGTTGTACCTTCAATCTAACTTTTTATGGCTTTACAGCTTTAGCTGCGATGGTTTTGCTCCAAATCTACTTTAACACAGGACTACAAACACAACCATAACGAAGTAGAGGTTCTATCCAGGCAGCACACATTGGCAATACCGAAGTGGTATTGGTTATTTGATCAGTAACTCTAAACTTAGCATAGGCTAGACTCTTCTCTAAAATCAATCTCTCGTAGAAATCCGAGAAATCTGTCGGTACTTCCTCCTGTTAATCTGGGTGAGCCGTGGACAGTCGTTCAATATGTGGTAGATTGAAATAGGAACACGGTGACAAAACTCACAGTGAGCAGGGGGGCTCGAGGTCATCAAGTGACCGTGCAAGAAACGACAGTGGCCCAATCTGAGTCGATCCAAAGCTACGGCATTGTGACGAAGGGAAGGAACGCGAAGAGAGGAGAAAAATAATCTTTAACCTCAAACAGTCTGTTGTGGTTGGCCTCCTGGGCCCAACGACATTGTACCTCGCTATTCGTAAAGCAAGATGCATGGTATAAGCTCGGTCAGGATACAAACATCCATGATGGGGAGAGGAGATGAGGCTGCCGATTTAGCCGCACTATCCGCGCGTTCATTTGCCGGTATACCTACGTGAGAAGGGATCCACGGTAAACTTGTCCTGATCCCATTCAGATAGAGGGTACGTATAATTGACAGTGAGCCGTTAACCAGAGCATGGTTGAACTTCTGTTCCACCGAAAGTAAATTGAATCTATCCAAAACAGCCTTATGATGCCTGAAAATTATATTTTGACTGAACCTAATTTCTCTCTTTCTCTATCTCACTCCTAATGCAATTGCTATATCACCTTTAACCGAGATGTTTTTTCTCCTCATATATCCCAACCATCTACACAAGTTTACACAAAATATTTTTTATTGTATGAGCAATTACAAACACCAAGTCTCACACTCTCTTATTTTTATGATTAAAATATACATTGTATGTTTTATCATTTAAACTGACCGTAACCTCGTTAGTTAGTTTGTTTTCAATTATTTTACCGGAATCAGTTAGTCCTATTTTTAATTATATTTCTTATAATAGTTTTGGTTTTAATTTACTATAACAAAGTTCAATAAAGCAGTTTTTTAATTTATTATTCTGACCTGAGAAAACTCTCTTTTATAACGAGAAACTGATTCTTGGAAAATTGTAAAATATTATTCCACCATAGTATGTTTTTTATTCTCCTATCATTCAAAAATCTGCTCAACGGACAATAAATATTTTATGTTATTTTGCAATACGTCTAGAATACCGTCTATTAAGCAGCTCGGTTTAATTTCAAACTTTTAGCTTATGCATTTAATTGACATTACGCATATTTAACTTTGGATTGCACTCTTTATGGGTTCCAGGAGGTTATTGCCTTCCGTTTGTTTGTTAGATTTGTAACACGGTACGGTAAAAATAATCTGTCAACGATGACGACTTTATTTTGATATGTTATTAAGATGAAAAGAGTGTTGTTCACGACTGTGACAATTATTTTTCACTATTTTTGAAAGAACTGAATTATTTAGTAGTATTTAGCAATTAATTTTCCGCTTACCTACTTATTTAATATTATTATATTTTGTGCATTCAATATACTCATCCGAGTAAATTTCTTTACAACAGGTCAATAGAAAAGTCCCCGGCCTGATACATAGTTGGCGCTGGATAAATTCATATGTTTTTTAGTTAGCCCTAACCCTTAAAAGATGCGTTTGTGTATAAATTTAACAGCTGTCGGATCATTAGTTTATAAATTATAGCATTTTGAGTGAAGGAACTTTTGTTATTGTGAAAAAAAAATGGATAAAAAGGAATTTCGCGTGTTAATAAAAGCTTTTGAAGAGAAAAAATGCAGTTGAGGCAAAAACTTGCTTTGATGCCGAGTTTCCGGACACTGCCGCAGGAAAATCAACCATCAAGAATTGGTATGCTAAGTTTAGATATGGTGAAATAAGCACCGAAGACGGTGAACGCAGTGGATGCCCAAAAGAGGTTGTTACCGACGAAAATATTTAAAAAATCAACAAAATGATTTTGAATGACCGTAAATTGAAACTGAATGAAATAGCAGAGACACTAAAGATATCAACTGAACGTATACATCATATCATTCACGAATATTTGGGAATAAGAAAGCTCTGTGGAAAGTGGGTGCCGCGCGAGCTCACTTTTGACCAAAAACAACGACGAGTTGATGACTCGGAGTAGTGTCAATGTGACAATATATACAGTACAGTGCGTCGATATGTGACAATGGATGGATGAAACATGGCTCCATCATTTCACTCCGAAGTCCAATCGACAGTCATCCGAGTGGACTGCACGCGATGAACCCGCTCCAAAGCGTGGGAAAACGCCACTGCCACTGTATTTTGGGATGCGCATGGAATAATTTTCATTAACTACCTTGACAAAGGAATGGAAGGACCATCAACAGCGACTATTGCATAGCATTATTGGATCGTTTGAAGGACGAAATCGTCGAAAAACCTTCGCCTTTGAAGAAAAAGAACATGCTGCTTCACCAAGACAATGTATCGTGTAACAAGTCAATGAAAACGATGGCAAAATTCCATGAATTGGGCTTCAAATTGCTTCCTCGTCCACCGTATTATCCAGATTTGGCCCCCAGCGACTATTTTTATTACTAGTATTTCCTGTTCTCAGATCTCACAATTATGCTCACTGGGAAGACATTTTCGTCGAATGAGGAGGTGATTGACGAAACGGAGACCTATTTTGAAGCAAAGGACAAATCGTACTATAAAAATGGCATCGAAAAGTTAGAGGGTCTCTATAATCAGTGTATCGCCCTTAAAGGGAATTATGTTGAATAAAAAAAACTAATTTGCCAAAAAATGTGTTTTACTATAGGGCTGTTGCATGTATTATTATTATTATTTTTTACTGTAAAGAAGCTTTTATTGAGAACAATTTCATATTTATGGCAATATGGCGATATCTTGTTGAAATAATGATATTGGTTTGAGAGTGATCCAATCATCGATCCATTTTGGCACTTCCTCATTATTTCGAAATTGTGTTATAATCAAATATATTGTGTATTTTTCAACAATATGTCGTTCAGTTTGTTCAATTGGCATTCGTTTAAATCTGTTTTAAAAATGTCTTTAACAATCTTAAACTAATAATCTGTTTTAGCAGCTCTTAATACCTTGCTGATCCCACCACATGCATAGCAAAACTTTATGGGCATCAATATTCCGTTTTAGTGACGACGTAGATGGCTCTTTTGGACTAATCCGTGACTTGGGACTATCATAGTTGCCTTCTGCTGCGATTGGCAGTCACAATACGTCATAATAAGCTTTTTGGAACAGCCAAGCTTGGAAACTCCAAATTTGAAACGGCTCGAAACATTTTTAGACAAGTCATGTGGTAGTGGTATTTCCTTTTGTTGCATTATTTCCTATCACATATAAATGTTTGGAAACGGTTTATTTATCAATTGCTAAACTGTTTTAAAATTCTTTGGTTGCTTAATATTTCTAATTCATTGTCGTCGAACTTTTTTGGTCTCCAGGTCGTTCTTTGTCATTGACATCAAAATAGTAATTTTAAATCATTCAAATTAAAACAGACATTTGGAATATGTCGGAACAGCAACCCCATAAGTTTCTAAAAGCATTTGATAGGTTTTGACAGTAGATTTCTTCAATCAAACAAAAGTGATGAATGTAAAAGTAACGAAATTTTGAGTGTTCCATGTCGGCCTCTTTATACATTGAATAACTCAATAATATTACCAGTGCTTGGTTTCCAATGAGGTTCATTGAAATCATTGATAATCAGATTTGTGATCAGATATGCGACAAAAAGGAATACCTTAAACAAGAATAATTCCTAGAAAATTCGGTATATTCGCTAGAGAGATACGCTTTTTCACATATATTATGTCAATTCTTTGTTTATTTTGGTGGCCGGGATAAGTGAACGATAACATTTCTAGGGATATTTTTCAGTTAGTTAGTTGTCGCCTGAAATTGAAACTATTATAATTGAAAATTATTGCATAATCTCTAAATTTCAAACTTTAATTACTATTAAATCTCTACTCTATCTAATCAACTTATCTCAATTCTATTTAATTGATAAAGTTCGTCCTAACAAGTTATTGTGCTTTGTCGTTGCAAAAAATATTTCTTCTGAAATGGGATAAAGAAAGGATTAAAAGATTGAAAGTACTAAAGTACAGATAATTATTTTATTAAAAGGTTACATTGTAAAAAGTGTTTATTTTGCATTAAAGACGAAATAGTTTTTAAAATTTTAGATTTTTGAGGAGTGACGTAAATTCTGCGGGGAGAGAAATAAAACGAATATAGCTCCGTGTTAGCTGCGTTTATTTTTTCCTACATCCCCACGATAATGAATTAACAAAAAATATCTAAAATATTCAACAGTAAGGCTGGGTTCATTGAAAGGTTCAACAGAATCTTTGAAAATATCTGGTAAAAATTTGTCTCTGAAAGAAAGAGTATGATTTCTGCCAAAATGCCATCGAATTGTATTCGAAATTAAAACATGCTGTTAAAATAATGATATATTTATTTAAATGTTAGTTATATCCCCAAAATATTAAGGTTATTGTCATAGAAAGTTATATGTGGTATGAAAAACTTTTAAAGAAATTACATTACGTAGTGTACAGAAGCAACTAGCAAAATCATATAAGAATAGACGTTTATACGACGATATTTTATTATATATTATTCCCTTTTATAATATAATATTTTATATGCATGAAGCGTACCCATACGTTTCTATTTATTTTAAAAGATATACCATATTCTTTTCTAAATTATACTTCAATCATTTCTGTTGAATATATGGCAACTCGTAAAGTTTAACATGTCTTTTCAATTTTAGCCGATGTACAAAAAATTTTCATGTTGAAATTTCTGATATATAGTTTCTTTGTTTTCTCGTATTTGAAATTTAATGTTGGTGAATACACTATATACATATCAGGTCATTGTATTGTAGGAAAAATTCATGATAATATAATAATAGGAATGGACTATTTTAATTCTGATCTCTTCTATTAGGTTGATTGCCTAGATTATTTTCTTCCATTCTTTTCCCATATTTCTGGCAACATGACGATACCGTGTAGAAAGAACCATGTTAGTTTGGCAGCCATCCCTTTGATATTTCTTCAGCAATTCAAAATTGTGTGCCAGCCAATCTACAGTGCATCGATTTTAACAGGTGGTAATCAGCTGGCTAGAGCATAAATTCTCAATCGAGCTGCAACAGTATATCCTTCACAACTCTTTAAATGGGCAACTAAGGCAAGATGATAAGATTACGTCTGTCAATCGCTATTTTTTGGCATTTTCTTGAACAATATGTCATTAAAAACAGTGGCATTCCTTGTTGACAAAACTTTATGGCCACGTATTATGTTTTGCTGAGGATCTGAACGAACCCAGTAACTTTTTTACTTGAGATTATCGCATTACATCAAATTTTTATCGCCAGCCATAATAGCATCACATATTTTCCTTTTGCTTCAACAACAAAAGTAAGAAATGTCAAAAAGGCAATTGAGCGTTTCAGGATTAGCGTCCATATACGCTTAATACTCAATAACACTAAAAGAAAATTGGTATTTTATGTAGAAAAATATCAAAACCAACGAATTTAACAGTTGGCTTAGATTGTTTAACAGTTGTTTATATTAATACGATGTTTAGCCAATAATCAAAATGCATGCAAGCACCTAATAAAAGCACCGTATTTCACTCCAAAACAATATATTAACATGTATATATTTATGCCATCAAAACACAATTTGGAGGAAACGCAGCTATTTATTTTTGTTTCAAGAAACGATCAGTTGATAAGATATTAATTGTTGTAGAAAGCTTATTACTAAAAACATGTGAGTTTCGATTTTAGTATTTGGAAGGTGGCGCATTTGATACTAGTTATAAAAAATACGACTTGAGATCAGAAAAGCTAGGAAATGCTGGTTTGGAAGCGATTAAGTTAATATTAAGAGGAGCTGAATATATGAAAGTAACTCAATAAATGATATTGAACCATTTCAGATCATAGGTGTGACGTAAAAACATATGTAAATTGAGTTCTGTATGAATGTATATCATTATCTATGTATCATATATGTATATACATCTAATGCTGTTTTTTAGGTGCGAACTGTTGCTCGAAAGACAAAGCCTGAAAGGTTTATTGTATCGAATGGTAACGGGGGAAAAAGAGTGAATCGATAACATGAAATGTAGACAATTGTAAGCTGAGCTAAGTATTAATTAACGCTGTAAATCTAGTGGAATTATTTACTACAAAATGTTTTGACCTAAGACAACTATCATTGACGAATGTAACCGATGGCAATATAATTGAGCTGAGCATTGAAACTCAAGTGACAAAAATATGCTATAAAACATCACAAAGTTATATTTCAAGTTATAATTACCATAACGCTTATATATTGCAAAATTCGTCCGGAAGACTTCAGAGGACCTTCAATGGAATATTGTACGTCAATGTACTGCACTCGTCATATTCATCAGACTTTGTAGCTTCGGAATACCACTTGTTCTGGTCCATGACTCGTTACCTAGCCAAACAGCGTTTTACTCGAGTATTTATATTTTTTATTTCTACACCATATAATTAAAATATAGTAGACACTCGTAATAAACCACAAAACGTAAACATTCAAAATGAAAATATTGACTTAATGTAAACGCAAAGTTTGTTCCATAAGTTCAAATGGACGTCCGATCGTTATTTGTCGATTCAGTAGGGGAATTCCCGATCTATTTCGGAAATTCTCTAAATTGCGGTAAAGTTTATTTAAACTTAAATTTAAATTAAACTTAAATTTTGGTTACATTTTTGAGTTTAAGCATTGCAAGTATAATAAGCACCTTTACGGCTATCCATATCCTATAACGGAAGTGTTTAAAATTATTTGACAAAACGAATATCATAGACAAAGCTGCACTAGTTGCAGGAGTGGTACAGTTGGCAAAAAATATGGAATACCCAACCTGAAAAATTCTGAAAAAAGTATTCTATCCATAATTTGAAGATACATATGTATTTCATTTGTAGGTAAAATACTTTCTAATAGAACAGAACCTTCCAATATAAGCTTTCTTACAGTTAGATAATGCACCTAGTCATCCTCTAGAACAGTAACTAAGAAACGAGAATGAGTCGATTTTTGTTATGTATGTGCCACCGAACGTAACTCAACATACCACACCATACTATAGAAAGTTTATATTTTCATCTGTTCTCAAAAATCTTGAAAACAGATATCTGAGGCTTTGAAGGAGGTGACAGTAAGAGAAGCTATTTTAAAATTGTATATAGGAATGTTCTTAATTAAAAAACTATTTAAGAATGTTAAAACAATCTCTTTTGCCAATAATAAAGTTGACTATGTTCCTTTGAGTGTAACTAGAGAATAATTGCGATCAAATGGAGATATCCTTGTCAGTAGTTATATCCTTGTTAGTCTCCTATATTTTGAGAATTTCTTGAAAATAGTAAATCCTAACATTGCTTACACTCTAGCTGATATTAATTTATAAAACGAAGGTAAGAAAAGGAATGAAAATAAGGAGGAGTCCATGTATAGTACAAATAATGATGACGTTCCCATTGAACTTAGAAATTTAGCGACTGTCGTGCAAACTATATAGGTTTTTAACCAAGCTATAGATTGAAGTGAAAGAAAAGAAGTATCATGCACAAATAATTTAGTACACTACGAATGTAGGCATTGGAAGACAAGGTTAAACCCCAACTAAGGTAGACAAACATTGAAAATTCTATTTTATTAACAAAAAATAATTATCTCTCTGGAAATATTTCTTTTTTTATTTAATGAAATTAAATTTAATTAAACGTTTATTTATCACCTAAATCACGTTCGTTAATTCAAACATTTTGATAATGTAATGAGCGCCTGATGTATTTAAAATATTTTTAACAAAGAAATTGTACCGACTTATTACCAACTGATCACTTCAACTGATTAACTGATCAAGTCCGTAAAGCAACAAATTAGATTTGTTTTGGTCGTAATTTAATTTTGTGTATATGTCAACAAAATTATATTATTATTTTTGTATTGTTTAGGTTCGGCACCGACTTCAAACTCATCAATTGGTAGTAGTTAAAATAATACTGTAAATAGATAAATGTGTTTAGATAGGTATTACACTAAATTGTGTATAGTAGACACAAGTATTACAATAAGTAGTAAGTATTACAATGGGTAGGCCAAGTAAAACGTTGCAGAATGAGGCAAAATAGGAATAACGAAACAATGATTGGAAATAAGGAACGCTTTATACCCTGGGGACCGCTACCTAGCCTAGGTGATTTAATAAATGTTCTAACCAAACTAGAATAACAAAAAATTTTTGTCCCCGCCAGGAACGCTCTAACCAGTACATAATAGAAGCTGTTTAACTAAATGGTTTTGCACAGAACGACTTCCGATTTTCCGTTACATCAGTTCAGCAATAACATTATTCCCAAATATCTGATTATTTTAGATAATAAAATATGTGAAATTCGGATTCCACCATCAGATCCAATGTCCAATGGGATCACCTAAAAAGTATAGTCTTCCGAATAAAAAAATAATTTTGAAAATCCTCCTTTGTTGAAGTTGGTTAAAAAACTGCTTAACAAAATATTCGAACTCCTATTGGTCACAAAAATATTTTTCAGTATTTACGACAAAAATGTGTAAAAATGAAATCGTGTATTTGAAAAATTATTTTAGTTTTTGTGGTAACGTTCTTGAATTGAAGCGATTTCAATAGAGGGTTTTTGGATTATCATCAATATCATCAATAAAAAAAATGTCGATAAACCAACATTTCCATATTAAAAATTAATCGATCGATAATGCGTGAAGGTGCCAAATTGTGTTATTATGAAAATTTCAAAGCCCGCACATCGCCGGAGGTTCGAATTTTCCACACCAAAAACCACCCTTAACGCGAATTTTCACCCGGATTGATTTTCCTTCAACGGCCGGATATTTGTCAATCTTCCTTACCGACTATCTTTAGAGGAATAACGGTGATTTTATAATTGTTGGTGAAAATATTGGTGACATACAGAACAGGTTATTTGTAATGTTGGAAATGTTTGCTTTTTTCTGTACATTTCTTTGCAATCAATCTCGATGATTTTATTGAAATCCTCCGCTATTTCAAATGTTTCTCCGAGGAACTTTTTAAATTGCTTTCTTTATTCATTTGTTGAGTTGTTAAGTAGAGAAAACAATGTTGTAAATAAGATACTAAATAATTTAGTCTCTTTTCTTGCGTAAAATAATGCACAAAGGAGATTTTAAATATATACCTAATGGTGAAAAAATTATGAATTGGATGGAAATGACGTAATAAATCGTCTATTTGGTTTAGAATATTACTGATTCCGTCATCAGACCGAACTGATGATTATTCTCACAACATATAATTCTACTCTTCTTGTTTCTTGACTTCCATTTTTGAAACTTTTTCATTTTTCTTAATTCTGATTAAATCTTGACTCTCTTGATTGTTTTTTAATTCATGTTATTTGACTAACTCGGTAATTATTTTACTGTTTCTTCTCTTGGTCCTGTAACGCTTTCATTTTAATTTTGCCAATTCTCTTGCCAACTTTGTTGTTCTTCAGTTCTGTTTCTGATAATTTATTGGTCAATTCTGCTTTTTGCTGTCGATGCATCTTGTTAATGCGAATTTTCACCCAGATCGATTTTCCTTTAACGGCTGGATATTTGTCAATTTTCCTTACCGACTATCTTTAGAGGAATAACGGTGATTTTATAATTGTTGGTGAAAATATTGGTGACATACAGAACAGGTTATTTATAATGTTGGAAGTGTTTGTTTTTATTCTTTTTATTCTTGTGTTCTTTAGTCATTTGTTGAGTTGTTAAGGAGAGAAAACAATGTTGTAAACAAGATACTAAATAATTTATTCTCTTTTCTTGCGTAAATTAATGCACAAAGGAGATTTTAAATATATACGTAATGGTGAAAGAATTATGAATTGGATGGAAATGGCGTAATAAATCGTCTATTTGGTTTAAAATATTACTGATTCCGTGATCAGACCCAACTGATGGACCCACGACATATAATTCTAATATTCTTGTTTCTTGACTTCCATTCTTGATACTTCTTCATTTTTCTTAAGTCTGATTAAATCTTGACCCTATTAACTGTTTTTTAATTCGTATTCCTTGATTAATTGAAATAATATTTTACTGTTTCTGGTCTCGGTCCTGTAACTCTTTTCATTTTAATTTTGCCAATTCTCTTGTCAACTCTATTGTTCTTCATTTCTGTTTCTGATAATTGTTTGGTCGATTCTGCTTCTTGTTGTCGATGCATCTTGTTTTATCATTGAAGCTTCTCCCTCGGGTTCTTGGTGGTGGTTAGAAAGCTGGTGCAAGAAACTTCCTTCTCTGTATTCTGATTCGTTCAGAATTTTAGTATGCGAAAGATTCTTTCAGCTACGAAATTTTCACGCTGATAGAACACGTGCGTTATGGACTCTTAAGGAATGCTCGAAAATTCCACGATCTCGGGTCTTGTTTGTGTTTAAGGTTATAGCCATAAAGGGTCCTCTACTAGGTCCAACTTCTGACATGCTTCGTGTAGCCTCGGTACCTGTAACCCCATTATCCGGAACACTTGACAACGAGCCGATGGGACATACTTTTTGCTAGACAAGTGTTTTCGATTTGCTCGATGTCTTTCTTATATTGGATTAAGGCCTATATTTACCAGCCATTCGATACAGTGCGATATTTAATGTTGTCTCAAGTCATCATTCTTTTCCCAAGTCAGAAGTACTACAAAAACCAGTTAAAAGATCTAATAAATTATTTCCCTAAACCATACAAAAGAAAAAAACATTACAATTTTCATAAACTAAAAATGAAACATTTTTTAAATATAAATAAATGTAATTACGTCTCAACAGCATTAATACATTATTACTACTAAGTTAGCTACCAACTAGTGTTTGTTTTTACGTTGCCTTAAAAATACGAGGGCAATTTTATAATTTGATTTTTTGAAACTTTTTGAGTCACGTCAGAATTTGTTGAAAAAATCTATTGAATAATATTGGATGATTGGAGAGTGAAAGTGATGAGGTGGCTAAGGATCTCAACTGAGCGGATGTACAATATTTTATATGAATATTTGGATATGAAGAAGTCATCTGTGCGATGTTCAGTTGAAATCCGAATGAGTTTTTGCGCCGTGTCGAAACATGGTTACATCACAAAGCGTTGGAGACCAAGGGAGAATCAAAACAGTGTTTTTCTTCAGGTGATCGTGTACCAATCAAACAAGGCCAAGTTATGTCTGTTGACCAACAAAGTTACGCCCACAGATTTGGGATACACGCGGTGCCATTTATGCCGATTGATCTTGAAAATGGTAAAACGATCACCAATCATCAACGATCATAAATAATATTCAGAGGTTTTGGGTAGATTTGATATTGATTTAAAGCAAAAACGTTATTAAGGGGCGAAGGAAAATGTTTGTCCCATCAAGACATTGCACAGGTGCCCATATGTGTTCTCCATAGCAATAATCCATAAAATGTGATAAAAACTGCTACCTCGTCCGGTATATTTTTCAGATTTAGCCCCAGCGACTACATCTTGTTTATAAATCTGAATAAATGACAAGATAGTAAGATATTTGGGTCAAGCAAAGAGGTCATCATTGGAACAATCGCCTATGTTGAGGTCTTAACGTTGTCGATAAAAACATTATTTGGAACTAATAAAAACATTGGAAAAGAGCTGGATTAAATATATTAAGTTCAAAGGAAATTATGTTTGGAACTAAAGCACTTTTCTACAGAAAAACATATCTTGACGGAAAAATCGATGACTTATTAATATACACCTTGTAGGTAATTATTTAGGAGAATCTGTTGTTCCTTACTTAGTCTCCATAGCAAAAGTGTTCACTTACTAGTTAACACTTTCTCGCTTTTCCTATCTGGTTGCGAATCTCTTGAGTCGGAATTCAAAGATCGGTAATCATTCTTATCTAGATGGTCTCAGGATTAGATCATCAGTATTGCACAGTAGTATCAACTTCTATGTTACAGTTATCGCTACATAATAAGTTGTATATATATATACATATATATATATATATATATATTTTTTTATCTAAAATAATCAAATATTTGTCTATAATGTTATTGCTAAGCAGATGTGACGAGAAATAGGAAGTCGTTTAGTGCCCAAACTACACATAGAACATAGCAATATTGTGAGCTATTGCTTCTATGATGTAAATTTTAAAGTGTTTAGCTCCTAATCGGAGGTCTTCAATTTCCGGCGCAGAAAATAATTTTTTGCTGTTCTAGTTTAGTTAGAACATTTGTCAAAACACCTTGGCTAGGTAGCGGACCCCGGCGCCTGAAGCGTTCTTTATTTCAATCGTTGTTTCTTTATCCTTGTTTTTCCTCATACGGGCGGCATCTTTACGTAACCTACCCATTGTAATACTTTATGGTTAATTTTTTTTGTAAAAAATATTTTTTAACATTTTACTCGATTGTTAGCAAACGCAAAATTCATTGTGCAGACAGTTTTTTTAATCGAAAATTTTAACCAAATTATTATTTTAACAACACAAGTAAGCGACTAATAATTAAATATAATTAACTCTTTCTTGGTAATGATGAATCTAATAGCTCATTACTTTTTGAACATAAACTTATTAAATAACAAATTAAAATAGGATATCTAGTATTTATCATGGCCTAATATCTTGTTTATATTATATTTGTGTATATTATTATGGAATTATAATATATCATGGTTACATTTAACGTGGAATATTTTACGATTTGAGATTTGTAATTGCTTACTAAAGTAGTGCATATGTATTATATACACCTGTTGTCAAGGACTACTGTTGCCTAATAATAATAAAAATAATAATCTAATATGTGCAAAAACATAATGGTTATTTTTTAAAGCAAAAAATCCCATCCCATGACTATCAAAATGAAATCTTTTCGAAGATAATCTATTATAAAAATTAGTAAAACCAAACCGGTCGTAACTTTGGAAAAAATCATAAATAAAAATACGATTTTTAATCAATAAATGAAAACAAATGCCGCAAAAAACAACATTTACGCGCTAACATATTTTTACCGGCATTATAATTTCGATGGCTCTGAAATTGACGATTCAAAATCGTATTTTACACAAAGTAATTTGTTTTCATATCATATTCCTTCGGAAATACATGTTTTTTCGTTGTTGCTTTTTTATTTTTAGATACATTGACAGTAATATGAAATACTTCTGTATAAAATTGGAAACTTGAAAATGTAAAATAATTGACATATGTATTTGGTGGATTCACATAGGTGTTATCAGTTCGATGTCATATGTCATAAACTTGATTTTGAAATTTTAGAGACAAATGACAAAGTCTTGTGTGATTTTTATCTATAGAGGACAGAAAATAATATTATATAACACTATGCAATATACTCTTTTGATGCATTGTGACGATAATGGTTAGATATAAATAATGAGACATGTATATATTGTAGATTAGAAAGAGAGTAAATCGTTGGTGTTCGGTTCGGTGAGCTGACAAAACCAGATGAGTTTTTTATGTTCAATGGTAAAACATCATTGACAAAGAGGAATAGCAGACGAAACTAACATTTTTTGCGGCAAAAAGAGAGCAAAATTCAACACTCACTTGAGCAATACTCCTTGAATAGAAACGGCGGGAACTATTTTATTAGAGTTCCACAAAGCTAACATTCATGGAAGGGCTGCGATTGCGAAACCCTTCATATAACCCCATTATATTGCATTCGCATCAATTTCCGGATTACTAGGAATGAATATCTCAACATCCTCTTTCTTGACTATGACTAATATATTGCTGCCATACACTGCCATATTCTAGTAGAGACTCTATCCAGACAGCGCAGTATTCACACCGAAGTGGTAATGGTTATTTGGATAGCGACACTTATCTCAGCATAGGCTAGACTCTATGAAGATAATCGATTTCTTGGATGGAGTGGTTAGGTATAAGATGGCCCAGGACAGGTTGGGTAACTCCAAATGGCGGTTAGAGTTAAGGAAGATGGCAAAGCAAGCGATCTCACAGCGAACTCCAGTAAAAAAAGTCCCTACGATAAGATAGAGGCGGGGTGGATGTAAAACTACACAATTTAATTGGAAGGGAGGATCGAATGGCACCCAGTGATAATCTAAGTGTAGTATTTTGAACAGAATCAAGGGAATGGAGGTAAGTTGGAGCAACAGCGGCGAACAGGAGGGAGCTATAGTCGATCTTGGGAAGGATTCTAGGGGATATATTAGATATAAGTATGGTTTTCTGGTCTGCACGTATGCGCTGGTTATATATCCAACGCACTTTTTGTACGTCTCTGGAGCAGCGATTTTTCAGATCGTTGATGTGATTACAGGACAGCCGGTTGTCGAAAATGACTCTTAAGAATCTTAAATGATCAACAGTTGGAATTGGAGTGTTATTAACAGAGACATGACGGTACAGTTACGCCTCTGACAAAAGTGGATTACAGAAGGTTGGTTTAGTGTTCCTTGAAGGAGCCTTTCTCCCAAGTTTGGAGACTTTACCGTCGTCCGTAGATGATCGGTAGGTGACTTAGAACTGAACCTTGACGGTTTCCAGTAGACAGCGGATAGGTAGAGGAGAGAAAACGTTCTCAACGGATGTTGCTGAGTTAATTTTGACAAAGTTTAAGATGTTACTCATGAGTTCGGCGCACTGTTAATTTTAGTTTATCGAATACCTATTAACTCTATTATGCATCCTATAAGTCGAATGATATAATCAGTAGGTGTTTTCTGTCTTGGTTAGTGGTTCACTGTGGACCGACTAGAGCAAAATCCACACTGATCTTAAGTAAAATATTAGCGAATCGGTTTCCAGGAACTAAGACAGCGCTTGAACACCTTACACAAATAATCGGTGAGGGTAATGGAACGGTAGCTTGAGGGTGATGTACAGGGTTTGCTATTCTTTCATATTGGGATTAGGATACAGCGAGACCAGGAGGACGAAAAGGAACCAAATGATCACAGGAGTATTAAAGTGTAAGCACATTATAATCAACAGTTGTTTACAATGATATTTCGCATTTTTACCTATAAATATTGCTGATCAAGATACTTCTAAGCACTGTGTATTGTGTTTAGTACTTCGTATTAAGAAATAGTAGTCCGCTCTTATACACCTACCATTTTAGTGAAGCGAAAGTTTATACTGTGGATGCCATTTAGGTTTACTATAGCAAGACGTGCGTTAGTTGGTAATTCTGGTTTTCTTAATTTACTGTCGAGCTATATGGCACATAAATGCTAATTATATCATCAAATATACTCGAAGCCTCAATATCTGTATCAGTGAATATAACATAGTGTTATTATTCGTGAAAATCAGAATGGTGAAGAACTTACTAGCACCATGCCGGAGCCCATTCAATATTTTAATACTTTTCGTATAAAGGCATCCTCTACTATCTGGAAACACTTATTCAGATCTCAAATGAAATGGAGAAAGCGTTTCGCACTTATAGCTAAAACTCCTGAATCAGATTAATCATTTAAAAAAACATATTGAGCTTCCAAAGCTGCCCAGAGTGAGGTCAGAAAAACTAAAATCTTATGGCACACATAACATTCCTTCATAAATTAACGTAATTGAAAAGGAAAACGTTAGTTTTTATTGTTTATTCATTCTCATCATTCGGATCTCATTCATTCAGATCAGAAATTCATTATCACTTTTTTTGATGGTTTTGTAACTGTGAACAACACTTACGTTTGCCAAAATTATCCTAAATGAAAACAGGAGGTTAAGTGCACTAATCAGACTCTTCGGAAATGACGAAAGTTCGTGTTCAGCAATGTGTTAGTTTCAGTTTTTTGGAATAAAAGAAAATTGTTGGTAGTTTATCAAATTTTTATTGCATCTGCGTAACATTTTGGATAAATTGGATGCCAAATAAATTATTATTTAATTATTACATTGTTACTAGTCGTTTCCGACTAACCTACAATTTGTCTTTATGACAACTTAAATCTAGGTATATAACTAGGAGGACCCATCGGCCCTATCTCAGCCTCCGGTGAAATAATATTTATATAAGTCACTGCTGTATTTTTTATTATATTACCTCTACACTTCCTAACTTCTACACAACTCTACACAAGATCAGATGGTTTGATACTTTTGAGTCTGTGTCCTATTCTGTTGGTATCCAAAAGCTGAAATACTTCAATATTCTCATGAGAATGGAGTCTTTCCTCATGCCCCCTTGCAATTCTCTTGATTTCTTGACTGAATGTGGGTATCTGAAGGTCTCCATATAAGTAGTCAGTCCTATAGTATTTGGGTGCGCCCACAATACCTCTCAGGACTTGGTTCTGAAAAATTTGTATTTTATTTATGCTACTCTTTGAACAACATCCCTATATTTGAACTCCGTATATCCATATACTGATTATTGTGATTTTCTTCCAATTAGCCAGTAAAGTTTCCTATATTTCAATTACAGTTCTTTTCTTTCGAAGTTTTGCATCAAGATTTATTCAGAGATATTTAGCGTTGTTGATAGATGGAATGATAGTATTATTTAATGTTGTTGGTGCTTGTATGGTCTATTTATAGGTGATTTACTTTCATTAATTCTTATTTTCCAAGCTTGTGTCCAATTATTTATATTGTCACTTACCTGTTGTAATATTCGTAAGGCTTCTTAACTATTGTCTCCGACAGCTATAACCGCAGTATTATCAGCAAATGTAGCCATCGTAATATTCTCTATTTGTGGTATACAACAAGTGTAGAGTAGATAAAGCATTGGTCCCATTACGCTTCCTTGTGGTACACCTGCTTTAGCTTCTTTTATTGTCGAGTCTTCTTCTTCTTGTTTGACTCTAAACATTCTGGTTGTAATGTATGATTTTAATTTAATAGTTCGGTGTGTTGTTTTGGTAGCATTTTCTGTAGTATATGAACAAGGCCTTCATGCCAAACCTTATCGAAGATTTGTGCTACATCTAAGAATATAGCTGAGCGTACTTTTTTATTTTCGTTTCTGTTATTCTGAGGACCTGGTAATTGTTGAATGCTTGTTAATAAACCCTAACTGGTGTGTCGGTATTAGGTTTTTCCCTCGGTTTTCTATGATCGGTTTTATTCTTTTCAACAGGAGTTTTTCAAAAACCTTAAAAAGATATTACTGGCATCAGTCATATAGGTCTATATGTTTTTATTTCATTTGGTGACTTCCCAGGTTTTAGGACCATTATAATTTCCGCCATCTTCCGAATGCCTGGGAGATGTTTTAATCTAAATGCTGTATTGATCAAATTGGTCAGTTTTATAATTCCCTTTCTTGGTAGGTTTTGCAGCAATTATCCCGTTATTAAATCGTAGCCTGGTGATTTCCTGGGGTTATTGGCAGTTTTAATAACTCTCGTTAGCTCTATGTCCGGCAAATTATATTCAATATTAGTGTCGTTTGGTTTGAAACTAAAAAACAGTAAATGAATTGTATTAATATCCAGCTTATTGTCACCATCTCACTACATTTTAAGAAACCCATTCATGGTAAAACAGTTGCCATAGTATTTTATTTTGCAAGATTTCCTTAAAACCACTACAGTGTAATCTATAAATTGGAGGATTTATTAAATAAGTGTATTTTAAAAGTAAATTTTCGCTTCAATTTAGCGATTTCTTCAAAAAATAGCATTAAAAGCCAATGAGATACTTAAAGAGGCATTTTAAAAGGTTTCAACTATAGAAAAGTTTTACTCGGATTAACGGGTAAGAACCTATAAATTTCCAGTGTAATCCGAAACGACTTGTCCTCGATATACATCAACCCCTCCCCCACTCCGTGACGGCGGATTCGCTTCCCCAAATACCATTACGTTCAGAACAGCTGAAAATGTTAATGAAACAAGTCAAATAATTATTTAATCTGGTATTTTGCATTAGCATATTAAAATCCAGGAAAGTTTTCGTATCTTTCCGAACCGTTTCCCGAACTTAGATTGTCATTCGGTAAGGAGTTCCCAGTTGCATGTTTAAGTTGTAAACAAATTAGATGTCTCGAGTGAGCCGCAATCTTGCCGGGGGACATGTTGTGACGATACGAAATGCTTCGATTGATTTTGAAGTTTCATGAGAGCTGAATGTTATCAGTACCATCGGATTTCTGTATTTGGATAAATAGTAAGATACATAATCAATATTTACTTTGTTATCTATAGCATTAATACTAAATTAAATAATTATATTTTGAATGCTTTTTTTGGATGATAGATTTTCTTTTTAAATATTATATTATATTATATTAATCTACCATTGTATTAAGTGTATATATTTATAAAAGAATCTTGCGAAATATATAAAATATAGTGGTGAAATATGATTTAGACAGGTTTATTCTGCATAAATAGATTAAACATTCCAATTACAACTAAACCATAGTGTTTATTGTGCGAATGTTATTATACTATATATTAGGTGCTTGTATGTATTGTGGTTTTGTGTGTATTTTGTCACCTTAAAAGGGCTTTCATTAAGAAAAAGTCGAGCAATTTATATTATTTAAAATTATTATAAATACTGATGGTGATAACGTGTAGAAAGAATGATGATGGCTAGACAGCCATCCAATTATCAACTCATTTTCGCACTTCTTCAGCATCTCCAAATCATGTGCTAGTCAATACATGTTTCTTCGAACTAAATAAGAGATAATCATAAACACTCTACGAAGATTTTCTATGTATGCTGAATAACTTAGTAAAACTAAATGGAAAACTGTTATTTTAGGAAAAGAATTTTCAAATCCATCAGCTTTAATAGTTAGGTTAGGTTCTCTAGTAGTTGTTTGCCTTTATGCTTTGTATTTTAACTAATAAATCTAGTTCAGTTCCAACCTTCGTAGGGTGAAGACGTATTTTCAATACGGTCCAAGCTATAAAAAGATACCTTTCTTTAAAAAAACCCAGTATTTTATTAGGGTTATTTAATTGAGTGTTAAAAACGCATAACAGATGCGGCTATCCGTCTCTCAGTGGACCTAAAGTGTAGTGAATACGTGTTTACGTGACCAGACAAAAGGACTGCATCTCATTTTTATTAGTGTTTAAAATAATTTCATCTTATTTTACAACAGTCCTTTTGAAATTCATTTATAGTATTTATAGTAAAAAACTAGTGCTAAAATAACGTAAGTGAAAAATGAAGTGCGTGAAATAAACAATGTATTTATTTTATTTTTTTTATCCTCTGGAAGTAAATTAAATAAAATATTAAAAATTAAAAAATGGCAAACAATAGCGATTCAACCAAATCACCTGCACACTTTGATATAAGATTAGAACAAACAGCAATAACGCAAACTCCACCATCAGAATGGACTACAGTCGTTAACAAAAAACGATTGAGAAGTCCAGAAGAAGAAATCGCGAGGAAACAAACAAGAATCAGTGACTATTGGTTGCAGAAACCGATAGAGACAAAAAACAGTTTTAGCAACCTGTCGGAAGAAATTGAAGAGAACATACAACCAAGCCCTGAAAAAGTTGTTCCCAAACCACCACCAATAACAGTCTATAAGGTAGGAATAATAAAAAACATCCATGATTTATTAAAAACCATTACTACGAACTACACAATTAAAACAGTGAGCTATGAAACAATTAAAATCCAATTGTTCGAAGCGGATCACTTTAAAGTTCTTATAAAAGAATTAGATGAAAGAAACACCCAATACCATACATTCAGGCCAAAATCCGAGAGAACATTTAAATTCGTATTAAAAGGATTACATCACGGGACGGACTTTAACACCATCAAGGTAGCACTAGCTGAAAAAGGCCACGAGGTCGTAAATATTCACAATATACGACATCACACGACAAAAAAACCTCTGCCTATGTTTTATATAGACATAAAACCTAATGGAAACAATAAGGCGGTGTATGAAATCACCAAATTGGAAAATAATATTATTAAATGCGAACCACCACATATAAAAAGAATTATACCACAATGCACAAGGTGTCAAGCGCACGGGCACACAAAGACTTACTGTCGCAAATCATATAGATGCGTAAAATGTGCAGGAGAACATAAGACAGGAGATTGTACTCGTAAAGTTCGCGATGAAAAAGTGAAATGTGTCAACTGTAACGGAAATCATCCAGCGAACTACAAGGGTTGCGCAGTTCACAAGCAACTACAGCAGAAACTCTATCCTGCCTTAAGGGAAAAAAGGCATCAACAAAAACAATCCACTACTACCAATCTACCACTACCCACCAGAACAAGTCAACCAGACATAACTTATGCCCAAATAGTTGAAAATGGTTCAGCACAAAAACGAGAGACAATATCTCAACCTACTGAAACTAGCAACATCTCAAGATTAGAAAATATGATGGCCAAACTAATGGATCAAATGAGTACGATGCTTGGTCTACTCACAACCGTCGTAAGCAAACTTGCCTAATGCCTGAAACCAATAGCTACAAAATCGCCGTCTGGAATGCCAATGGGCTCCAACAACATGCCAGGGAACTAAAAATGTTCGTAATTGAACAAAATATTGACGTTATGATGGTTTCCGAAACACACTTTACGGACAAAAATTATTTGAAAGTTCCTAAATATAAGCTTTATCATACAAATCACCCTGATGATAAAGCACATGGAGGTACAGCCATAATAATTCGAGATGATATAAAGCATTTCGAAAAAGAAAAATTCCGCAAAGACTACCTGCAAGCCACCAGTATAACCATAGAGGAAGCCCATGGACCATTAACAATTTCTGCGATTTATTGCCCACCCAAACATAACAACAAGGCAGAACAATTTCAAGAATTCTTCCGTACGCTAGGTAATAGATTTATAGCAGGAGGAGATTATAATGCAAAACATTTAATGTGGGGTTCAAGAATAATAACCTCAAAAGGTAGAGAACTGCTCAAAGCCATAAGGATAGATAACTTACAACATATCTCTACTGGTGAACCAACATATTGGCCTTCAGACAGAAATAAAAAACCAGATACAATAGATTTCTGTATTACAAAAAATATTGATCCAAAAAAGTGTCAGGCAGAATCATGTTTCGACCTGTCTTCTGATCATTCACCAATAATAGTAACAATTTCTTCAAAAATTACCATCAAAGATAAACCCCCTTCTCTGTGCAATAATAGAACTAACTGGCCCTCATTTAGAGAAAACTTAGACCAAAATATCTCTCTAAACTTACCGTTACAAACTGAAATGGATATAGAAATAGCAGCAATAAATCTTACAAAAAATATACAGGAGGCAGCATATTCCGCGACTCCCAACATTGAAACATTTCCAAGAAAAAATACACATATATCATGTACAATACAGAAAAAGATAGCAGAAAAAAGAAAGTTACGACGAAATTGGCAACAGCAAAGGACTGAAGAGAATAAAAGAAAATTTAATAGGGCCATAAAAGAGCTGAGAGATCTAATCCAAATCGAACAGAACCAAGGCATTCAAGAATACCTAGAAAACTTGACATCAACTGAGGCTACAGACTATTCGTTGTGGAAAGCAACAAAAAAGCTTAGGAGATCCCAGCAGCATAACCCACCTATTAAAACAAGCGAAAATAATTGGGCGAGAAGCAATAAAGAGAAGGCCGACATTTTCTCAAAACACTTAAAAAATGTTTTTAAACCTTTCCAGTCTCAGCTACATAAAGATGACGAAAATAAAATTACTAGCTTTCTAGATTCGCCATTTCAAATGGATTTACCGCACGAGAAATTAACGGTCAAAAAAGTTAAACATACAATAATGAGAGAGATTAATATTAAAAAAGCTCCTGGTTATGACTTAATTACTGGCAAAATTTTAAAAGAACTATCAGAAAAGGCTATAAAACTATTAACATATATATTTAATGCTATGCTACGAATTAATTACTTCCCTAGTATCTGGAAAGTAGCTAAAATATTAATGATACTTAAACCAGGAAAAATACCAGAAGATGTGACCTCCTACCGACCTATAAGTTTATTACCAATAATCTCGAAAGTTTTCGAGAAGTTATACATAAAAAAACTAAACTATATAATAGAAAAAAGAAAAATTATTCCAGAACATCAGTTTGGCTTTCGCAATAAGCATGGGACTATAGAACAAGTGCATAGACTTGTAAACCAAATAAACGCTGACCTAAATGCCAAAAGATATTGTTCGGCTGCTTTCCTGGACATATCTCAGGCTTTTGACAAAGTATGGCATACGGGCTTGCAGGTTAAACTAAAGAAACTTCTCCCTCATCCGGACTATCAGCTACTAAAATCGTATCTCACTGACAGACATTTTATTGTAAATCAAGGCGATGAACATACCGAATTAAATCCCATATATTCAGGAGTTCCGCAAGGTAGTGTACTGGGTCCAGTACTGTATCTTCTGTATACGGCTGATCTGCCCACCACAAAAATAACTACTGTGGCAACATATGCAGACGATACAGCAATCTTAGCATCCCATGAAGATCCAGTCACAGCATCAATAAACCTATAAACCCACCTGGAGCAAATACAATTATGGTTGAAGACATGGCGCATTAAAGCCAATGAATCAAAATCCACGCATATAACGTTTACCCTGCGTAGAAGAACATGTCCACCAGTAAATATCAATCATCGCCAACTCCCCCAAGCAGACCATGTTAAATATCTTGGTATGCATTTAGATCGACGCCTAACCTGGAAGAAGCACATACTCTCTAAACGGAAACAACTAGGACTAAAATTATATCAAATGTATTGGCTCATTGGGCGCAAATCCAAGTTATCATTAGATAACAAGGTATTGCTGTATGAGTCTATACTCAAGCCCATTTGGACATATGGAATTCAACTATGGGGTACCGCTAGCAAATCCAATATATCCATCATTCAACGGTTCCAAAATAAGGTGTTGCGTGCCATTGTTGATGCTCCGTACTATATTTCAAATAAAGTGATACAACGCGATATTCCTCTAGAACCTATAACGAGTGTAATCCAACGTGTTTGTGTGAAGTACTTCGAAAGAGTGTCAGTGCATCCCAATGTACTCGCTAATCAGCTAAATATGCGACGTGATGGTGAAGTGCGTAGACTAAAACGTTTAACACCATCTGATCTGATTACTGGACATATGTAGAGTTTAGAATAAGCATTAGAATAAGACTAATTAATTAAGATAATATTTTATACAGAAGATTGCTTAATGAAGTGATTTTCTACATGCCATGTATATATAATATAAACAGAAGAAATACTTATTGCCAATAGGGCAGATTGTGGACTCACGAAGAGTAATAATAAAAAAAAAAAAAAAAAAAAACTAATAAATATTACTGATTAAAATAGGTAAAGTACGTTTTATATTCATATTAACACTCAGTCCACCTTTTATTATTGTTTTTTATTATCGTTTTATTAAAGAGTAACATAGTTAACTAATATAAAAGTGGAAGCGGCACTGAAACTATAATAAGGAATACAATAAATTATTATGAATAATTATATTTACAGACATTATATAATTGGTTAAGAGTAGGTGGAATAAAACCAACGAGACAAAAAAATAAAACTGAACTTTAATGTTCACTAAAATAGAAAAAACGTGATTATTTTATTTAATCACATTTCACAAATATTCTTTTTACTTACTAGATACTAGATTTATTGCTACTAGAGATCTAAGAAAGACTCGAAAACTAAGAAAAGAAAGGGGTAGTAATTGTCTCTAAATAGATAAGCCTACCATCTACTGCCATAATTGCTCTGATGGATTTTTTGATTTATTGAATACTAACTAGAAAAAGCATTTCCCCTAAATTTATCGAAATAGAATGGAACTTTCATTTGAATGATATACCATGGCACCATTAAATAATAGAAGGGTTACCTAGAGCTACTTTTACAAATAAGTTGTTGATTGGGAAGGCTTTCGAAATGATCTTCAGCAAAATGTTAACATAAAATCTACTATTAAAATGACAGATCAATTTAAAAGGACTTGATAATTTCAGATGAATCTATCTATGGAGTGACATGCGAACATACCAAAGTGATTATATACACGTGAGTAAATATGTAAAATATTTGACAGGGATACGAGAACCAGTCAAATTTGAAACGTATTTGTTTCCGAACTGTAAACAAAACCTATGTCTATATGCTCTATACCTATCTGTATATATGCTCTATATACGAGCTAAAATAAAATATATACATCTATATATACATACTTCGTGGAAAACCTTTCTAAAATTCCATTACATAATTGTGAGATTGCATATATTATTGCAAATAGTATTTAAATATCTCAAAACAAAGTGATCTGTGATTCTGCACTTACTATCTAGATAACACATTGTTAGAAGACTAAACCGGAGCAAACACTAGATACTTGAAAGGAGGGAACTGAACTACAGCACATCGTTGTTCGATGTACTATGGTGTATGTTATTGATTTACTGTGAAATTATATTATCGAAAATCATTCATTTCTATTTCATTTTTAATGAAAACAATATAAAATACATGGGAGGTCTAAAAGTAATTCAAATGTTCGTAAAATGCGACGAAATTGTTGATGAAAATTAGTACGTAAAATAATATTTCAATATACTCGTCCGTAGTTTTATCAGTTTGAATACATTCCATTTATTCAGTCTATTTTGAGAGAAAGTAAGAAGTATTAGGTATAGTCATATTAAATTTATTTCTAAACCATGCTGTCAAATCCATCACGTGCTTGTGGTCTTTCTTTCCTTAGGAACTGCTTCGCAAAAAAATATTTAGCTTTTATCAAATGAAATAAGTCTTCTTTTGACAGGATCTTAGATTGTTATTTTAACTGTAACTATTTTTCGGCTTTATGTATAAATAGATGACAAACTGTAAAATATATTTACGATGGGCACTACGTTACTTCACATATGAAGATAAATAGAATTGATTGGAATAGTGTGAGACTTTGGGGGTACCTCGGACGATGGCCTGAAAGTAGTCATCAGGGTTATCACAGATGTAATTAAAATAAATCGTTTCATATTAGGAGAATAGTGTTAGTATTAACTTTGTCTATATTATTCTTGAGGTTGGGAATTGTACTTTTTAATAGATTTTCGTATTTGTTCTGGCACCCCGTCCAATGATGTCCCATGGCACCATTAAATGGCTACATAAAGCTACTTTTACAAATAAATTGTTGATTGGGAAGGCTTTCGAATTTTTAATAAAATCTACTATTAAAACGACAGATCAATTTAAAAGAACTTGATAATTTCGTATAATATATACACATGAGTAAAGGTGTAAAGTATTTGACAGGGATACGAAATAAGTCTTCTGTTGACAGGATCTTAGATTGTTATTTTAACTGCAACTATTTTTTGGCTTTATGGATAAATAAATGACATACTGTAAAATATATTTACGATGGACATTACTTCACAGATGAAAATACGTAGAATTGGTTGGAATATGTGAGACTTTGATTGTACATCGGACTATGGCCTGAAAGTAGTCATCAGGGTTTATTAACTAGGGTATTACTAAGGGTAGTATTAACTTTGTCTATATTATTCTTGAGGTTAGGAATTGTACTTTTTAATCGATTTTCTTATTTGTTTTGTTTCCAAAAAAGGAAAAAATACAGCTACAGTTCTTCTGAAAGATGTTTTTTACCAAATTAATCTCTAATTTACTAATCACGGTAATAATATGACTATATATTTATGTTGTCAATATCAATAATAATAATATTAACTATGTTCGGCATTTTTATTACTTGCATATATGTTTCACGAGTTTTAGTTTAAAAAGTCACCTTAAAAAAATTACCATCGAACTTGTATCAAAGAGCAGATATAAATCAAATTATTTGAAAGTGACGCATCTCCCTTTCTGGTTTTGTTGTATCATTTTCTGTGTACGTAAAGTTCTGTTGTGAATAGGAGGTATATCTGTATTCTTTCCATTATGGATTTCCTTTCTGAATATTCTCGTATTTTATTAAAGGTATATATTTATAAAAGAAACCTGAGGAGGATATAAAATATAGGGGTGAAGAAAATATGAGCTAGACAGGTTTATTCTGGAAAAATAATAAAATAAATAATACGATAAAGTTTTCAATCCATTCTAAATTAATAATGTTAGTTTTTTAGTGTACAAGTGCAAATAAATATTTTTTTATGAGTTGTAATAACTATTTAATTTTAATTCTTTTAATATATTATATTGTAATATTGAATTTGTTATATTGTTTTTTGATTGTTTGATTGGAACCGAGGAATAATTAGATACTGTAATATTGTTTTTGCTTGTAATAGATATTGATTTTTGCTCTTTGATAGAAGTTGATATCTACGAGAAACAAGTTATAAGATTAAGATTGATAGAAGTTTTCGGAAATTTTGATTGACATAATTGGAAAGAACCGATTTCTTCGCAATATTTTACAGTTGTTTTTTTTTGAGCCAGAAAAATCTCCAGAAGTTACAAGTTGTTAAATCTAGATAGTTAAGATTATATTTAACTATCTTTAACTAATTTTATGATTTCCTTCTCGTTGATTACGTAGCGAGAAGTATTTGTAATTAATCGTCGAATTTTGTTTTGGCTGTGTGAGATTGGTAGTTGGTTTGATGTTTTAGTGCAACCCCATATTTATACCCCATAGGTTCAAATTGGCTTTATAATTGACTGATAAACCAATTTCTTTGCTTTTAAGTCAAGTTGAGAGTATCTTCCGACTAACCGGTCCAGTTGTTTGACTTTGAGTCTAATCTGCTCTGCTTTTTGACTAACATGATGTTTCCAATTTAACCAGCTGTCGAGATATATGGCGTGGTATTTTGCCGATTCTGTTAGGAGAATCGGGTATCCGGTAAGTGATATAATTAGGGTTTTGTCATTTTGTCATTATTAGGCTGTATTTTTCAGTCTCTAGTTCATTTGTAGATTTTGTTGACAGCAACTTGTTCTACAGCTACTTTTTCTACAGCCTTAAGCAGAAATGTATATTTTGTTATGATAATGCCAGGGAAGAAGTTTCATGAACTATTGTGACCATGTGTATGGCCATTTATCTTCTTGGAATATTGCAGTATCTTGCAACAACATGTTTACAGCGATATTTCCGCCTATATCATAACTCCTGCTATGTTTGGATATAGCAAAGAGACAATCTGGATCGTAGGTTCCTCTTTGCGTTTCTCCTTACATAGATCCGTTACTATAAACAATGCAAATGAACCATATTCTTCGTCTATAAACTATAAACTGTCCAGGTTTTCTGATCTCTAAACTACCTCGTTATGAGTCAATCCAGGATCTTAAATCCGAATCAGCGAAGGTTTTAAAGGCTATCTCAGATATTTAACAATGATCGTGAGCAGTAGTTCAAATTATTGTAGTACTAATGTGGTCCAATAAAATAATTCTTCGCAGTGGGACGTATGTTAATACATTTGGAAACAAATAACCAGTTAGAGTTTCTTTTTTCATAAAATCTTACTATTATTCGATCATAATATTATACTTTAATACACCTTCTATTGAAGCTTTTTATTTCTTTCCTTCATTTTCCATTATTTGAGCACCATCGGCTCTTCTTAGCTCTAGTCTATTCTAATTTGTTAACATATCCTTATTCAAGATAACATTTCGATTACTTATATCCATTACCATTAACTACAGGAACAATATGTCGTTAAATAAACGACTCTGGGATTACCACCGGTGCAGCCATCAATTACGCAAATGAAAACAAGACGGACAGATTCAATGGATCTATGTTAGCACCCCTAGCCGAAAACGTACAGCCCTTAATGTGATTGCAAAACATATTATTTTGAAAACGAGATTTTCCTTTTACCCGGCGCCGGTCTGGTCTAAATAACTTGGCTTAAATGTACGTACGAGATTGTACGTGCAGGCATTGTTGCTTGTCCCGGGGCGTCATTTTCATTTTTAAGGATGCCAAAGTAGTAGTGGATGAGGTTGAGAGTCTAACAAGTTATTTCAGGAATTAGAACACATGTGTGTAGGCTGGCTAAAACAATGAAACCTGGCTATATTACATATTTTACTGGGTGCATTTTTAGTATACCAAGTTGTAATATATAAGTTTTAAGATTTGCATGTATTTGAATTTTTTCATTTTAAAAAGGTATTTATGAAAAAAATTTGATTCAATATAGAGTAATAAATGTATGTTATTTTTGCAACTTTTTTTTTCTGGGAATGTGACAATATGGTGTTGAAAGAACAATTCTGTTGTTGAATTGTTAAGGAGAGAAAACAATGTCGTAATAAAATACATTTTTTTATGTATATTTTAAAGTCTCCTTTTTACCAACGAGGATTTATTTGGACTGGGCATACTCTTTAAAGTGGGCCTACCGACTGGCTAGTTACCAACTTAGAGACCATTCTAGAAGACATCCTGGGATGAGCATCCAGACAGGGATGGTTATTCTTTTTCCGATTTTTCACTGTTGTCTATAAAAATATTTACAATTACAAACATGAAATACATAACAGTAGGAGGACCGTCCCGTCGTCCTAACCACTGCGCCACCAAGCCGGCTAAAATACAATTTATTTTCTCTCTTCTTTGCTTAAATTAATAGACAAAGACAAGTTTTTTTATTCAAATTAATAATGTAACAAATATATAAAACAAAAGAAGTAAAATAGAATATAAAGTCGATAAGTAATGATGATTATATATAGGATTATAATCTTTTTACTGTTCTTTATAATTAACTATTCTATTTTTGTTCTTTGATTATTGAAAAAGACAACTTCTTTTTTTTCAATTCTGATGTTTGTTGTCAGGCTGTTGTTTACTATTTCCATCAGAATTGCCATTTTAAACCTGTTGAGACGAAACCTATAACTGTGATGGGTTTAATGTGCTTTAGCATCAGATTTGAAGAAATCATACAAAAAAATATCGAAAATTTTGAACATTCAATGATTTGCTTCTGTATACAATGAATAACTCAATAAAACTAAATGGATAACTGTTATTTCAGGTAGAAAAATATCAAAACCATCGAAAATAACAATTAAATTAGGTTGTTTAACAATTGTATACATAAATATATTGCATTTTCACGGATATATATCGACAATCAACATACATGCAAGCACCATACAGGTACAACGTTTTGTCGTCCGATAACAACAATATGATTTGATCGTATTGGCAATGTATTTCAAATAATCTGAACTTACTGTTTTGCTCATCTGTTAGTAATCTGGAAAAATGAACAAAACTATATTTTTTGTGTCCAAATGAATAATGCTATAGAGTGAATGGACGTATAGATAACTTATCTTTGGACAGAAGTACTGAATTCGTGTTCCTTATGCTTTGTATTGCTAAGGTAATAGAACCAAGTTTAATTTTTTTGCTATGTAACGAAGTACAAAATCTGTTTAATACCATATAAATCTGCATTGGAGTACTGCATTTTGTTATGATGTTTTTTAACTTTGTTTTGGAATGTTCTATTTGGAAAATCCTCACCAAAGTGCAATTTAACACCTCTTGTGGGGAGTGCCTACTTATTTTGGTATGATTTTATAAGATATCGGTATTGTGAATTAAAATATAAGAAGAGTGAAACATCCGAATCTTCCGTGTATTATACGACCTCTATTATATTCAAATCCTTTACCAGTTCTTGCTCCACTTCATATTTATGATTTGATAGTAGAACTATATTTATGTAGAAATTGAAGCACTCAATAAGACTTCAACGTCCCATGAACCTGATGTTGAATAAAATGATGATCAACCGCATAGATTGGTCCAATCGGAGTTGAGCGACCTTATTCCAGTTCATGATTTGTATCACGAGAATATTCATCTCATCAGCGACCAATTGGTTTCTTAGAGCAGCAACCCCCTGACAGGTATTTTTTCAACAATTATATTGTTGAATATTGTTAGAAAAAGAACTATCACACTTAAAACGGTGTCAATTAATATTTACTATTTTTGTAAGACGAAAAGCGAACAACTAAGGCCCATGCACAACGTAATTACATAATTATTAAAAACATACAATATCAGGTTTGTAAAAACTTTGTTTAAACTAGTAAGAAGAACTGATTAAATATTTTCAAAATTGAATAAAATACTAAAGGAAAGCGCTTTTGAATATAAAAAGCATTTATTTTGTTCATAAGATAAATAATTTTAAAATGAGAAATTGAATTAAAACATCAATCGTTACACATCTGTCAATCAAGCGGCGGTCTTAATTATTAGTAATTTTGTATCAGCGTCACACATTTTTCTCTTTGCAAAAGCAGGAAACTTTTATTTTTCTTTTATAATCTTTAGAGTTCTATAGATAAAACAAAGCTTTTAAAAGTGTAGGGTAAAGCTAACTTGAAACAATGTAAAAAGTATAGTAAAAGGCAGAACTGTATGACGTGGAATAGATTATTGTGTCGTTAGAAGAATAAAATTGTGATGACGTGGTTTGTAACGTGAGAATGTGCGGTTACATCTTGACAATTATTGAAAGTCTTAGTTTACCTGACATATTCGTGAGGTATTGCACTTCTTGGTCTCGCTTTAAAATAAAATGTTCTTCATCTGGGATGAACAATATTTTGAATAAAATATATTGTGCCATATTGTAAACATATTGTAATATCTTTCAAGCTGAAAGCTTTAAATTTACAAAGTACTTTCAGAGCATATTTGTATACCCTATGTTACTATAAGCGATGTAGTCGTTCCTCTGCTAATTTGAAACAATATTTCCGCCATTTTTGTAATAATCACCCTACATTATCCGAAATAATGCCGCAGATTCATATTCCCAGTTTCGTTTACGTGTTTGCTTTTAATTTTATATCACCGGGTATATCAAAGAAGCTATTACGTATAAGTAAATAAGAACATTATCCAGACATAATCCTTTAATCTCGAAGCCATATTTCAAGTTATTTGCCAGAGTTGCCGGGTAGGGAGAAAAAAACCAGGTAAAAGCGGAAAACCGCAAAATTATTGCCTTACACGGAAAATAAAAGTATTTCCCCTCTTTTATATGAAATATTCTTATTTAGAAATGGAAATTTCGTTTTAATTATTTGTACCGTATCTTGTTTTTTTTTCATTCCCTGCTTCATTTAAACGTTAAACAAGCTGAGGTGGATATTAGCGAATGCTTTCAACTCGTATTTGAAGTATGTCAGGTATGAATAAAATAAGGAAAATATATTTTTGACAAATATTTTCAATCAAATAAGTATTCTTTTATATAATGCAACAAACCAAGGGGAACTTAGTGTATTAAGTATATCTAATATTTTTTTTAGCTATCATAAAATTATTATTTTCTTATTAAAAAGAATTAGTTCAACGCTGCGATATTATTGTCGTTTCTCGATTAATCTATATTTGATATTTGCTTAAGCTATTTTTATTTCTGGATATTTTCATATTATATTTTTAAGGTAAATTAGATGACTCGGTGAATGGAGATAAAACGAAATGAAACAGTGGTGTTTACATTATGTGACCGTTATTTATTGAAGTATTATAAAAATTTAAAAATACAACTGATAAAAAAAAGGCTGCCAAGGGTGTTACCTGGAGACGAGGCTTGGGCAATCGATGGTGGCACGTCTAAACAAAACGATGGTCGAGTACTAAATGAATGGAAATACCCTTCAATAACATCCCAGATAAACGTCTCGGGGTTGTCAGCTATTCGTTATCGGGTTCTAGTTGGCTCTGCTGGCACCCCGCCCGTGTTCAACATCTGGAATTATATTTCTGGGTATTTTGTAGACCGTTATTCCACTATGTAAAATTCGACATGCCTCAAGCTCGCTACATATTAATTTTTTCTTTATTATAATTTTTTATATATATTTTAAAGTCTCCTTTTACCAACTATGGGTTTATCTGGACTGGACCTACAGTGTAACGTGGGCTCCGAACCACGGTCCTCAGCATTAAGTCTACCGACTGGCGAGTGACCGACTTAGAAATCATCCCAGAACACATCCGATCTTACCCAACCTCGTTACTGGCATGACTGGGATTATTTTCCTTGTCGGATTTTACACTCTTGCCTAGGACAATCACAAATATTAAACAATCACAATCATAAATTTCCGACATGCCCCAGCAGGATTCGGACCCGCGCCTATCGCAACAGTAGGTGGAGGACCGTCCTGTTGCCTTTACCTCTGCGCCACCCAAGCGGCAATATATATTAGTTATTAATATACTACCATAATATTGCATGAAAAATTAAACATGTGTAAATTGCTTTTGACGATAGAGAGCTTGGTTTGCGAGTTTGCCTCAAGTGACATTTTTTTACGTTTGTTATATTTGAATAAAAAAAATGGTCATCTATGTGGAAAAGGTTTAAAGCGATAAAAAATATATATAAATAATAAAATAAAATTAAGGCGATAAAAGCCCATTGAAATAAATCTTTTACTCTTGATGAAAAGAAAGTTGTTGAATAAAATGAAATTTGTAAAAAAATCATTGTGAATTTATAAAAACAAATTCTCTTTAGTTAGACTAGAGAGCTACAGAGTGATGTGTTACATTTTTTTCGCTTATATCAAACATACGGAAAGTTAAACGACGAATAAAAAATAAATAAGCTCTGCTAAACACTTTTTTTAATTTCGACATAGCCAATTCGTTTGCGAAGTCCCAACTTCAATCTGTATAAGGAAAATCTATTTGACACATAAACCAATCGAAAAGAAAGTTATTAGGGTAAATTTTCGGAAAATAAGAGTGTATTTCCCGAAGGAATGTTCGGGGCCAGGCCCGGGAAAAAAGGATCCGATATTGAACGTTAAATATGTGAAAGGACCTGGCACCTTTGCTTATTTTTCCCCTTGGAATTCGAGGAATCTATACGAAAACATTAAAAGACAAAATTAGCTCGGGAAAAATGTCTGATTAATTTTATCGAGGGTCTGATATCGCTGAAGGTTATTAAGGTTTTTGTTACTGAACGGTTATTATTATAGCCTTGATATCTCCTTGTTTTTGTTGGATATGGTTGAATTAGGATCGGGCGGTAATACCTAGAACATTTATTGTTTTAACTTAATTAAATCTTTTTGAGTTATTTCAAATAAAACATAATTGATTATACTTATTTTAGGACGTGTAATTCTATTCGGTTTTAACCAAAAAATACTTCACTTATTGGTGTTAGTGAAATTTATTAACATACGTTTCAGTTAATATACTTTTATTCCATTCTTGATTCCTGGAAATAATCGCAAACATTTTATACTAAATGGCGTAGGTTTAAGATAATTTTATTCTTCATATTTATTAAGTGCCCATTTTACAATATTGTATTATGCATATTTGTTAATAAAATGCTAGATTTAGTGTTAAATTAACTATGTCTGTAAAGGATTATAGTCTTATCGATTTCTTGAATGTTTACTTTTTTTTCTTTTTATATATTTTAAGGTCTCCTTTTACCAACTATGGGTTTATCTGGATAAAGTTTAACGTGGGCTCCGAACCACGGTCCTCAGCATTAAGCCTACTGACTGGCGAGTGATCAACTTTAGAAATCATCCCAGAAGACATCCGGTCTTACCCAGCCTGGTTACTGGCGTGTCTGGGATCATTTTCCTTGTCGGATTTTACACTCTCTTGCCTAGAACATTCACAAATATTAAATAATTACAAACATAAATTTACGACCATGCCCCAGCAGGATTCGAACCCGCGGCTATCGCAACAGTAGGAGGACCGTCCCATCGTCTTTACTACTGCGTGTGAATGATAATATTCAAATCCGCGACTATGGTAAAAGTAGTATGAAAAAATACCACCAAAGGTAGTAATAATTTAGTGGTCACAAGTGGTGGAAATTTTTTGCGCCATTTTTTTGTATATTTGAGAGTCATTTTCTATTAACTAGGGTTTATCTGAACTGGACCTACTAATAACGTGGGCTCCAAACCACTGTCCTCGGCATTAAGCCTACCGACTGACAGTGACCAAATTGCAGATCATCTCAGGAGACATCCGGTTTCACCCAGCCTGTTACTGGCATGACTTGTGTGTGTATGTGTGTGTCTCGGATTTCAAATTCTTGTCTGCCTTTTGCACAATCACAAATATTAATTTACGACTGCTGGCACATCACCAGTATTCGAACCCGCGACTATTGCAGAAGTATGAGTCCTGTCACCTTAAGCATTGCACCAATAAAACGGCTTTTAATTTCAAAGAAACATATATTTAAAGGCCTTAAGAATATATAAGAGAGTAAAAATAGCCTTTCTATGAATTGAAATCCAGCGAACTGAAAACACGCGAATTTTTTATTAAATACGTTAAAATTAAATGTAACGAAATAAGGGATATCCATAAACTATAATTTATGTGCTTGAATAGTTTATTGAAGTAGAAGCGTGCTCTTGACCAAGCCTAATAAGAATAGTTACAAAAACTTAAAATAGGTCATATCTTTCCTATCTTGAGTTTCAAATCTTACTGGATATTATGTTTCAAAATAGTCTTTTGATTTGCTAGGACTTCATGGAACTGAATGCTGTGATAATAAATTTATACAAATATTTGTTGATTGAAACGTATAGCGTATCATATATGCAGAGTGCACCAGTGAGAGTGCACTCATGAAACTCTATTTAAACTTGGATCTTTAAATTTTCAATTTGGGCTTATTAAGACACCTCTTTTAGGGGAACTTGCAAATACTGCTTTTTCAAATTTTGCTTTTTAGCTTTAGCTCTTTTTTTATATTACCATGGAACTTAAGTAGAAGTTAAGTATATAAGGTTCTTAGTTAAGAAGTCCCTAGGAACCAATTATAATGAGACATTGCAGCCTGTTGCTTTGACGACGTCTGTTTACTCTTTTAATTCAGTCTCTGTTTACATCAAAGAAATGCAAGAAGCGTAAAGACGTTGTTGTACACATGAGTTTTGGTTAAAAATCGTCTTTAAATCGATTATGTTGAGAAGTATAATGCCATACGTAGCCGTTTTATGTAAACAATACAGTTTCCTTAATACACTCAGTATGTACCATTTCATTTCAATATCGACCCACCCTTACTGAAAAACTCGATATGAGAATAAATAAAAAAAAACTTATTAAAGCTTCAATTATAACGTATTAATTATTCATCAAATATTTTGCAAGGGTGTACAAAAAATGAATAGATATAAACAATATCTATCAAAATATATCGATTTATAATTTTTAGTAATGCTAAAAATTGTCAGATATAAATAAATTCAAAGATATCAGCATATATATAAACCTGTCCGCTTTCGCTTTCGGCTACAGCCTGTAGGAGTGAGTTCAAACAGCTTTTCAGAATATTTTGTTATTTTTGTTAGGTTTTTTTTTGTATTTAGAAATATAATACATACCTTGCATATTAACTGATAAATTCAGTAACATTGCTTGAATTGTTTTAATATCGAGATACTTTAGTTTTAAATATAAGTTTAACTTAAATATAAGACTTTATAATTGCTGTTCTACCATTTTGTTTATTATTATTATCAACACTAATTATATGGCTTGCGGGTTATCTTATCTACTGTGCATTTACGCAAGGACATACGTCCTCTTTGTATCACCGATCGTGAACATTCGTCGTCTCTTCTTTATGCCTCATAACTGTTACTGCTGCTTTTAGGCGAACATTAATATATATTTCATGTCCGAATTTATGTCTTCCCACACGAATGTCCGCCATGCCTTCTCACAGCGACATGGATATAGCTTGTGTAATTCTAATGACTCTATCGACATAATGACTATCAAATTGGCACTGGTCAATTTGAGCTATTGTCTCGAGATGTTGGAAAAGAGTAATGTGATAAAACAATTATAATGCATAAAAATCGTACATTTGTTTCTTATGAATTAATTTTTTATGAATTAATTTCTTAGAATTGATTTTATTATCATGATAATGGTTTTCATAACATTACCTGTAAAATTTTGGTAACTGTTCTTACTACTTATTTATACTGTCACCAAATGAAATTTACTCTATGTAAAATAACAGTGTTTGGTTGTATAATTACATAAATTAGTTAAATTTATTCAAATATTAGTTTAAAAGTCTGGAGACGTTGCAAAACCTTGCTGAATTAGTATTTCGGAGAAAAATGATAGACTTATTCTTAATATCAAGACGTGATGCAAGGTGCTTAGAAAATCAAGTGATTTTCCAATGATGATTTATAACATTGACGTTGTTGTTTTTATCGGCTATTCTAACAGTGAATGTCTAACACACATTCACTGAGCTACAGCGATTTTTATAACGCTTGGCGATATTATGAAAAACTTTGTGTATCATTTCGTCAGTGGTTGCGTGATTTCGAACAAAAGTTTTTAAAGCAAAATAAAAGTTTCTTTAAATTATTAATCGTTTGTTCTACTATTGTACCATCCATTGGCCACAGGTTATCCCCAATTTCGTTTCTTTGCTTCTACAACAATTTTATTTCACTTATAATAATATATATAATATAATATATATTATATATAATATAATATAACAGCTTAATTGAAAAGTCCCCGGCGTGACACATAGATGGCGCTACTAGAATTAAATCCATATTTTTTAGCTAGCCCTAATCCTCAAAAGATGCGTGTACAAATTTGACAGCTGTCGGATCATTCGTTTGTGAATTATAACATTTTGAGTGATGCAACTTTTGTTATTGTGAAAAAAATGGATAAAAAGGAATTTTGCGTGTTGACAAAATATTGTTTTTTGAAGAGAAAAAATACAATTAAAGCAAAAACTTGGCTTGATGCCGAGTTTCTGGACACCGCTCCGAGAAAATCAACCATTAAGGATTGGTATGCTAAGTTTAGACGCGGTAAAATGAGTACCAAAGACGGTGAACGCAGTGGATGCCCAAAAGAGGTTGTTACCGACGAAAACATTAAAAAAATCCACAAAATGATTTTGAATGACCGTAAATTGAAATTGAATGAAATAGTAGACACTCTAAAGATATCAACTGAACGTATACAACATATCATTCACAAATATTTGGGTATGAGAAAGCTCTGTGCAAAGTGGATGTCGCGCGAGCTCACTTTTGACCAAAAACAACGAGGTGTTGATGATTCGAAGTAGTGTTTGAAGATGATAAAGCGTAATAATCCCGAGTTTTTCGTCGATATGTGACAACAGATGAAACATGGTTCCATCATTTAACTCCGAAGTCAGTTTCAGTCCGAAGAATCGACAGTCATCCGAGTGGACTGCACATGATGAACTCGCTCCAAAGCGTGGAAAAACCAACAGTTATGGCGTCTGTATTTTGGCATGCGCATGGAATAATTTTCATTGACTACCTTGGAAAAGGAAGGACGATCAACAGCGACTATTGCATATCGTTATTGGACCGTTTGAAGGACGAAATCGCCGAAAAACTGCGGCATTTGAAGAAAGAGAAAGTGCTCCTTCATCAAGACAATGCACCGTGTCACAAGTCAGTGAAAAAGTCAGATGGCAAAAAACCATCCATCCGCCGTATTCTCCAGATTTGCCCCCCAGCGATTATTTTCTGTTCTCAGATCTCAAAAGAATGCTCAATGGGAAGTAATTGTCGTCGAATGAAGAGGTGGTCGCCGAAACTGAGGCCTATTTTGAAGCAAAGGACTAATCGTACTACAAAAATGGTATCTAAAAGTTGGAGGGTCGCTATAATCAGTGTATCACTCTTGAGGGGAATTATGTTGAATATAAAAAAACTAATTTTGGCAAAAAAATGGGTTTTACTATGGTAGGCTGGAGAGTTTTCAATTGACGTACGCAACATAATTTTATATGTTTTATTAGTTTGTTCCTTTCTATTAAATTTTGTTATATGTTTTTCCAAACATTTAAAGTCTCCTTTTTGTTTAGTTTAGCGGGTGCTTCGAACCACAGCCCCCGTTATTAATCTCTCTATTGTAACGATATATTTTGAAATGGGCCATTTAATTGACTATATACGAATACGATAGAAACGAAAACATCTATGTACAGTAATACATATTGGAATAATTCAAAGATGATGAAATAGTGACAGATGTAAATAAATTACTGCATTTTATTCTAAGTAAAAAGCAGAACGTACCATTTCCATATTATTTTATAATCTTTGGTTACATGTAGATCGTTGGAACAACACTTGCATTTAGTAAATCTCTATAAAACTTACGAAGACTGGTTTACATAATATTATATTAAATAGTTATTGTAATAATGGATACCAAATATAATGTATCAACTCTAGGTTTCAGTTTAGTTTGGATTTAATATACAACAAGATTCTAACCTAAGTAAAATAATTCGTTGCAATCACTATTGCTTTCATAAGAAATTTTCATACGTCTGACAACCGGACGAATTTGACAGGCTCATTCGTTTACGTGTCCGAACTAATCAGACAGCTGTGTGTCTCTTTTTAACTGGTATAAAATGATAATGAAAATATAGACTGATTCTACAAGGAATTTACAAATTTCGGCAGACTATACATTAAATATCTTGATGACGTATGTACAAAAAACTTCGAATAGACTATATATCTACTACTGCGATTTTCACAATAGTGATTCGGTCTACAATGCCTTGTCTTCACGGCTTCCTTCTTCATGAACTATTAGAATTAACTTCATTTCTATGATTTTCATAAACGCTTTCCCAGCAATGTATAGGATTTTTCGCAATATATAATACTCCCTTTATTCAGTATAAGAATAATCGCTTTTTTCCATGTTGTCGGTGTTCTCTTCCCATTGAAACATTGTCTCTCCATCGGTTTTGATAATTTTTGTCGTCACTTGGTAGATTCCAGCTACTTACTAGACTTTATTTTATTGCTGTTCTCAATTCGTTCATTGTTGCCTCGTTATTCGGAAACAAACAAAAATCAGTTAGTACATATTTACGTTTATCATAACACTTTTTTCATTTTCGTTACTAAAATTGTCTTTCCAATATTTTCATTGATATGCTAGTTGAATTTCTATAACAAACGCTATTTATAAAACAAAGACAAAGACCATTAGTATCATTAAAATGATCTAGAAAGTACCAATGTAGGACTACAAATTAATTTAATAAAATTAGGTCAAGAAGGGTTTTGCAACGGGACGTTATGAATAAGTATTATGCCAGTAACGACACTATAACTGCATTCGCTTTGGAACGTACTATTCACTTTCAATGGCGTCTTATCGACAACGAGGTTGCAATTGTCATGAACACCCATTTACGACCGGTATTATAGCGTTGAAACGTACGGAGTATATGAAGCGAATTTGTATAGATGACTATAAATTACCGTTGCGCTTCTAGTGGTTAATACCGTCATTCAACAATATTACTCTACATAAATAAATACGAAAAACAATGATGCATCTGGGTTAAATATAATATGAATATGTATAGCATTGAGTATTAATGTTGCGTGAATCTATTTATATATAGAATGTTCGCTGTTGTATTAAAATTGTCTTTTATTTATGGATATTAAAGTGTTAAATACAAGGCTTATGATATGAGCATACATATTCATCAATGCGGACATCAAAAAGTATAGTTAGAATCAAAAAGTGGAAGTATAGTATTAATCTTAATATTTGTTTATAATATTAAACGAAGTTGTATAACGAATTAAATATATAATGTGTATAATGAGATATTACATAAATATACACAGTTTTGGGCCTGAGCAAATTAGCAGACCGTTTTTTTTAAATTGGTTCTAGTTTTGAAATATTTAGTAAATGAATTATTTTACTACATTGACGACCATTTATTGCATTAAAAAGTATACTTCAGAAAAGAACAGGCAGAAGTTAAACTATGTCTTTTATACTGTTTGGGACTTGCTTCACGAGTTAGGGCCGAACAGTGATCGCTTATCATGCCTTCCTCCCAAAATCCTTGGTATTACCTTTTGATTTTTGCTCTCCTTGTTCATCGCTCGTTTCCTCCAAGTTTTGTGAAAAAGAAAACAAGAGGTGAATACAGAAAATGTATTTTGAGAGACATTCGAGCTCTAATCTTGTGATAATTTTGCAAGAAATTTTCGATTACGTGCTTGTAACCTGGTGATTTATAGTTACCGAGAAATTTGTCAACAACATTTTGAAACGATGCCCATGCTGCTGCTTCATCAGGTGTTAAATATGTTGTAAACTTTGCGTCAGTCATTAGTTTTCGAATATCAAGTCCGTCAATTATTCCTTCTTTGATTTTTCGATTAAGCGCTCTGACAAAGTTCCTAATGTGGTGAAATTTAATATGAGTAGATAACAATAAAACATCCTGTGGGTTCACATGTGGTACAGAGGACACGTTTTGTAGTCCTGGCTAACAACGGGCACGACTCGGCCACACCTTCCTCACATAATGATAATCTTTCTCACATAAAAAACAGCAATATTTCTTGAACCCATAATGTATGCCGCCCAATAACCTGTAATGAATATGTAAATCAATTAATATTTCGAATGTAAGCACAATTTTATTATTTCTCAACCTTTAGATCTCCACGAATGTTCTACTGACGCTCGTTATCTTTGATCTTGACCAAAAATGTACGCAGCCTATTCCTTAGCTTCTACTACATGAGCAATTGGAATGGATTATTTGGATATGGATTTCCATTGTGTAGTAGAGCCGCTTTCAAACCGGATTTAGAACTATCTATAAATAGATGTTCATTTTGATCATGTGGCCTATTCGTCAGATTAAATAAACCTTTAATATTATTGCAGAAAGAAACGCCATATTCTTTTTTGATGGACGGTAAATTCCCGTGATTTCTATTTCTGTATATAGTGACTTCTGTTTGAGGGTCAAGACGTTTAAATTCCTGTAACCGCAATGCAAGCAACTTTGCTTTTTGTGTCGAAACATTCAATATACAAATCAAATCGCTTTGTTCACTTTGCAAAATTAAATGCTTTTCTTCCATAACGAAACCGTTTCCATTGCTCGCGGGTGATGTAGATGAAGTTTTAAGGCCGCTATTTTTTACACTAGTACCTGCACAAATTGGCAATGGATTACTGTCCGTACTTGGAACTGGTTTCAACGTTTGGATATTTATCCAGTGTTATTTTTGTACTTATACCGACGACATTCATCTAGCAAAAGTACCAATCATCTACATGCTTTTTCCGTTCTCTCCAGAATGTTAGCGCAGAAAATGAAAAGTATACGTTTTCACAAAATTACCTTACTTGTACAGCTTTGTTTTGCACTCGTTCCAAAACAATTTGGGTACCCATGGCATATCGATGTTTACTACAGTAAAACCAAACTTCTGCAATCACGCATCTTTGAGTGCATTTGTCATAATTGTTCCATGTTTACATATGTTACACTTTGCAGCATTGTCTCTGCATTTTCATATGCTCAGAAGAACCACCACATCACAAACAAAAAAAAAGTTCCAAATATTGTTTAACGTCGTCAGCTGATTAACAGCGCAGTGCTACTACCATGCGCGAAAGCGATACTAGAACCAATCTTGACACACGGAGTGAAGATCTGAGTCCAAGGCATCAAATAACGTTAAGAACCGTTCTCATCTGCAGGTCCAAAAGTTGACTAGAATATTAATTATAATCTTATGTTAATGTTTATAATATTATAGGTATAATTAATAAATACGATATGAATACTTGAATTTATATGTTTCATATGATTAAATAAATATATAATTATATTTATATGAAATTCAGATCTTAACTCTCATATTAATTTTACCGGGATCGACTACAAAACAATAACAAGCCTCATAAAATGACATTCATAAATGAAATTCATTACGCATTAGAACCTTCTGGTGTCTCTTAAATGACCGAATTATCATTCATTTATATTGGGACATTCAGGACATCTATGCGATAAGAAACAAAATATCTTGTTTTATATGGTGTATATATTTACGGTATATGGTCTATATTTTGAAAAATATTGACAGAAAATCATAGCGATTTAAAAGAAAATGCCGAATGATAAAAGTTTCATACTCTCATCACTATTTATATTTCAAGATTTTTTATATCATTGTTATACTATTGTTAGTTGTTAGTCATTGTTACTATGCTATATATATTCTATATTCTATATATATTCTGTTTATTTATATATTCATACATTCATATATTCAAAATCGAGATTAATTTTGTATTATTTCTACATTACCAGTAATAATCCACAATTCTCTTAGGCAATCTTCCCTGGTTTTTTGAAAGTCTGCTTCATGATGGTCTTCATTTCCACCTTCGAGGAACTTAAAAAGAAGTGCTCCGAAGAGAGCATATCCGACCATGAGGACGAACAGGCTCGTTTTGCCACAAAACATGGCAATTGAGCATCGTTTGGAAGTTGATTCATATTCTTCTGTTGTTTCCTGCATCTGCAATTAAAAAAACATTATTATGAGATCCTGAATTTTTTTTTATTACTCTTCGTGAGTCCACAATCTGCCCTATTGGCAATAAGTATTTCTTATGTCTATATTATATATACATGGCACGTAGAAAATCACTTCATTAAGCAATCTTCTGTATAAAATATTATCTTAATTAATTAGTCTTATTCTAATGCTTATTCTAAACTCTACATATGTCCAGTAATCAAATCAGGTGGTGTTAAACGTTTTAGTCTACGCACTTCACTATCACGTCGCATATTTAGCTGATTAGCGAGTACATTGGGATGCACTGACACTCTTTCGAAGTGCTTCACACAAACACGTTGGATTACACTCGTTATAGGTTCTAGAGGAATATCGCGTTTTATCACTTTATTTGAAATATAATACGGAGCATCAACAATGGCACGCAACACCTTATTTTGGAACCGTTGAATGATGGATATATTAGATTTGCTAGCGGTACCCCCCCATAGTTGAATTCCATATGTCCAAATGGGCTTGAGTATAGACTCATACAGCAATACCTTGTTATCTAATGATAACTTGGATTTGCGCCCAATGAGCCAATACATTTGATATAATTTTAGTCCTAGTTGTTTCCGTTTAGAGAGTATGTGCTTCTTCCAGGTTAGGCGTCGATCTAAATGCATACCAAGATATTTAACATGCTCTGCTTGGGGGAGTTGACGATGATTGATATTTACTGGTGGACATGTTCTTCTACGCAGGGTAAACGTTATATGCGTGGATTTTGATTCATTGGCTTTAATGCGCCATGTCTTCAACCATAATTGTATTTGCTCCAGGTGGGTTTGTAGGTTTATTGATGCTGTGACTGGATCTTCATGGGATGCTAAGATTGCTGTATCGTCTGCATATGTTGCCACAGTAGTTATTTTTGTGGTGGGCAGATCAGCCGTATACAGAAGATACAGTACTGGACCCAGTACACTACCTTGCGGAACTCCTGAATATATGGGATTTAATTCGGTATGTTCATCGCCTTGATTTACAATAAAATGTCTGTCAGTGAGATACGATTTCAGTAGCTGATAGTCCGGATGAGGGAGAAGTTTCTTTAGTTTAACCTGCAAGCCCGTGTGCCATACTTTGTCAAAAGCCTGAGATATATCTAGGAAAGCAGCCGAACAATATCTTTTGGCATTTAGGTCAGCGTTTATTTGGTTTACAAGTCTATGCACTTGTTCTATAGTCCCATGCTTATTGCGAAAGTCAAACTGATGTTCTGGAATAATTTTTCTTTTTTCTATTATATAGTTTAGTTTTTTTATGTATAATTTCTCGAAAACTTTCGAGATTATTGGTAATAAACTTATAGGTCGGTAGGAGGTCACATCTTCTGGTATTTTTCCTGGTTTAAGTATCATTCATATTTTAGCTACTTTCCAGATACTAGGGAAGTAATTAATTCGTAACATAGCATTGAATATATATGTTAATAGTTTTATAGCCTTTTCTGATAGTTCTTTTAAAATTTTGCCAGTAATTAAGTCATAACCAGGAGCTTTTTTAATATTAATCTCTCTCATTATTGTATGTTTAACTTTTTTGACCGTTAATTTCTCATGCGGTAAATCCATTTGAAATGGCGAATCTAGAAAGCTAGTAATTTTATTTTCATCATCTTTATGTAGCTGAGACTGGAAAGGTTTAAAAACATTTTTTAAGTGTTTTGAGAAAATGTCGGCCTTCTCTTTATTGCTTCTCGCCCAATTATTTTCGCTTGTTTTAATAGGTGGATTATGCTGCTGGGATCTCCTAAGCTTTTTTGTTGCTTTCCACAACGAATAGTCTGTAGCCTCAGTTGATGTCAAGTTTTCTAGGTATTCTTGAATGCCTTGGTTCTGTTCGATTTGGATTAGATCTCTCAGCTCTTTTATGGCCCTATTAAATTTTCTTTTATTCTCTTCAGTCCTTTGCTGTTGCCAATTTCGTCGTAACTTTCTTTTTTCTGCTATCTTTTTCTGTATTGTACATGATATATGTGTATTTTTTCTTGGAAATGTTTCACTGTTGGGAGTCGCGGAATATGCTGCCTCCTGTATATTTTTTGTAAGATTTATTGCTGCTATTTCTATATCCATTTCAGTTTGTAACGGTAAATTTAGAGAGATATTTTGGTCTAAGTTTTCTCTAAATGAGGGCCAGTTAGTTCTATTATTGCACAGAGAAGGGGGTTTATCTTTGATGGTAATTTTTGAAGAAATTGTTACTATTATTGGTGAATGATCAGAAGACAGGTCGAAGCATGATTCTGTCTGACACTTTTTTGGATCAATATTTTTTGTAATACAGAAATCTATTGTATCTGGTTTTTTATTTCTCTCTGAAGGCCAATATGTTGGTTCACCAGTAGAGATATGTTGTAAGTTATCTTTCCTTATGGCTTTGAGCAGTTCTCTACCTTTTGAGGTTATTATTCTTGAACCCCACATTAAATGTTTTGCATTATAATCTCCTCCGGCTATAAATCTATTACCTAGCGTACTGAAGAATTCTTCAAAGTGTTCTGCCTTGTTGTTATGTTTGGGTGGGCAATAAATCGCAGAAATTGTTAATGATCCATGGGCTTCCTCTATGGTTATACTGGCGGCTTGCAGGTAGTCTTTGCGGAATTTTTCTTTTTCGAAATGCATTATATCATCTCGAATTATTATGGCTGTACCTCCATGTGCTTTATCATCAGGGTGATTTGTATGATAAAGCTTATATTTAGGAACTTTCAGATAATTCTTGTCCGTAAAGTGTGTTTCGGAAACCATCATAACGTCAATATTTTGTTCATTTACGAACATTTTTAGTTCCCTGGCGTGTTGTTGGAGCCCATTGGCATTCCAGACGGCGATTTTGTAGCTATTGGTTTCAGGCATTAGGCAAGTTTGCTTACGACGGTTGTGAGTAGACCAAGCATCGTACTCATTTGATCCATTAATTTGGCCATCATATTTTCTAATCTTGAGATGTTGCTAGTTTCAGTAGGTTGAGATATTGTCTCTCGTTTTTGTGCTGAACCATTTTCAACTATTTGGGCATAAGTTATGTCTGGTTGACTTGTTCTGGTGGGTAGTGGTAGATTGGTAGTAGTGGATTGTTTTTGTTGATGCCTTTTTTCCCTTAAGGCAGGATAGAGTTTCTGCTGTAGTTGCTTGTGAACTGCGCAACCCTTGTAGTTCGCTGGATGATTTCCATTACAGTTAACATATTTCACTTTTTCATCGCGAACTTTACGAGTACAATCTCATGTCTTATGTTCTCCTGCACATTTTACACATCTATATGATTTGCGACAGTAAGTCTTTGTGTGTCCGTGCGCTTGACACCTTGTGCATTGTGGTATAATTCTCTTTATATGTGGTGGTTCGCATTTAATAATATTATTTTCCAATTTGGTGATTTCATACACCGCCTTATTATTTCCATTAGGTTTTATGTCTATATAAAACATAGGCAGAGGTTTTTTTGTCGTGTGATGTCGTATATTGTGAATATTTACGACCTCGTGGCCTTTTTCAGCTAGTGCTACCTTGATGGTGTTAAAGTCCGTCCCGTGATGTAATCCTTTTAATATGAATTTAAATGTTCTCTCGGATTTTGGCCTGAATGTATGGTATTGGGTGTTTCTTTCATCTAATTCTTTTATAAGAACTTTAAAGTGATCCGCTTCGAACAATTGGATTTTAATTGTTTCATAGCTCACTGTATTAATTGTGTAGTTCGTAGTAATGGTTTTCAATAAGTCATGGATGTCTTTTATTATTCCTACCTTATAGACTGTTATTGGTGGTGGTTTGGGAATAACTTTTTCAGGGCTTGGTTGTATGTTCTCTTCAATTTCTTCCGACAGGTTGCTAAAACTGTTTTTTGTCTCTATCGGTTTCTGCAACCAATAGTCACTGATTCTTGTTTGTTTCCTCGCGATTTCTTCTTCTGGACTTCTCAATCGTTTTTTGTTAATAACTGTAGTCCATTCTGATGGTGGAGTTTGCGTTATTGCTGTTTGTTCTAATCTTATATCAAAGTGTGCAGGTGATTTGGTTGAATCGCTATGGTTTGCCATTTTTTAATTTTTTATATTTTATTTAATTTACTTCCAGAGGATAAAAAAAATAAAATAAATACATTGTTTATTTCACGCACTTCATTTTTCACTTACGTTATTTTAGCACTAGTTTTTTACTATAAATACTATAAATGAATTTCAAAAGAACTGTTGTAAAATAAGATGAAATAATTTTAAACACTAATAAAAATGAGATGCAGTCCTTTTGTCTGGTCACGTAAACACGTATTCACTACACTTTAGGTCCACTGAGAGACGGATAGCCGTGTCTGTTATGCGTTTAGATCCTGAATTATTTTAAAATTTAATGGACACATTGGTGACCATGACATACAAATAAAAGTTAAATGTAATGAAACAATGACTATATTTAAATTTATACTTTTGAATGCTATTTCTTATTCTCATTGTGTTTTAATAACACTTTTACCAACATTTTACAAACTAACATTTATCGGAGAACTACCGAGAAACAAGTCTCCTTTCAGTTGTCCAGAAGGTTTATATTATTTATACTTTATTAGACATGAGGCTTCACAAGGAGATAAGTCGGGATGATCAGGCGGGATTTAAACCCAATCGATGTTATGTAAATAAGATTTTTACGCTACGCCAGCTGATAGAGGAACGCATTAGATGTGGATTGCGTGCGATGTCGTTTTTATTGATTTTCGTTATGTTACGTGATTTGGACACTTTCTACATGGTTCTGGTAATGACTCTGGCTGCTAAGAGATAACTGCCCGTTTATGTCGGACTGGAAAATGGTATGATGAAGGTCTATATACATAAGATTTCGTTTACATTAATAAATGATTGGGCCAGTAGTAATTTGGTATGTCGGTCCAAAGGGCCACCACTTTCTTCCGCAAAATTCAATAGTTTTAAAGTAAAATAAAAGTTTGCGTTGTTTTAATCCCTGGGGTAGTTGGTAGGATGTCCGGGAGATCATAAGGCTGTTGAACCTCTATTACATTCATCTAATTTATCGGAGAGAATTTAATGGTCATAAAAACAAACACATTATCAAGAAAATAAGATAGTGTGGTCTGGTATTGGAAATAATTCCTCAATTACTCGAAGTATCATTTAGCGGAGCTAAGTGGTGTTTGTGATTGTGTTGGTGTTTGCGTTCCTAACCATACATTATTGTAAATAACTAAGATAGCGTGTAAGGCCACCAAAGGCCGACTAAAATTGCTTTTAACTCATATAGTCTACTTGAGTTTAGACATAAGCTTGTAGTTCAGGGTATAGAGCCACCAATGGCGAATTGCAGTAGGTCAGCTGCTCAGCCGTAGACTATTCGAATTTGAAGTCTCTAAAACTTGATCAATTATTTTATACAGGGTACACAATGCAAACTTATGCTCGCTATTCAGAAGATTATCAAAGGCACACTGGCATTTACATCTAGTATAAGCTGCCGAGGCAGGACACATGCATCCCTTTGGACTTTCATTTAGGACGGAGATGTGATGCCGAGAGTGATGGAAAAATTATGCATTTATGCTAGTCAGTTTACAGAGATATTTAGACAATTGCTTTCGTTTATATTAGAACAGGATTAAGCCTGCGTATGTTGTCGTTTGTGCTTGCGGTACAATAAGCTACGACAATAGTTCTGTTATTTTTAAACCCTACATATTTTATAGGTAATTTATGTAGAAGTAAAATTATTACCAGCATTGGTTTGGGTACATTTTGAGTCTAATAATGAAAAGACAGTAATTTATAAACGAATTGACTTTATTGTTATCTTAATTCGAAGTATTATTTCACTATGATCAATAGAAATTTGCAAGGGCTTGAACTAATTATTGTAACACTTTTTCCACTCTGATCCTTCAAAACAACATGGTCCGTGATTGTAGAATTATTTAGTTGTCATGTCATGTCATTATTCAAACGGAAGATGAGCCATCAGTTTTGATATTTGGCTAATTAAATAGGTGGTTATTTCAGCCGATGAGTGAGAGTTTGCAATGTCGTGTTAAAGCTTGTATTGTCGTTTGTGGAGCATACGCTTACATCCTAGATTTGTTATCTGTGTAGAGGTTATACATAGCTTTTGATGTACGGCGATTGTATTTTTTGACAATTGTTTTGCACGAATCGACACACGTACCTTTTAAGCTTTGTAAAATTATACAGGATCTAACATAAAGAAATATTCAAAGGTAAATGTTCACGCAATATTTTATTGATTTTTATTATACCAACGCTTAAATATGACTTAGTCTCACGGTAAGTTACATGACGATCTTAGAACATAATTTCGCGTGCAGCATCAATGTTTTCATATGAAACAACAGTCTTTGGACGACTTTTTGTCTTTAACTGACCTGTACCACGTTAGATTCATTATACCAACATGGACAAGGATTCAGCTTTATCGCCAAAAGTCGAAGTAATTTGATAGATGAATTTCTGTTTAGTTAATTCATGTTTAAAGTTGAAACAACATCATAACACGAAAATGCTTATGAGTTAATTGTGTTTTTATTGAGACAAAACAAAAAAATAAAGCGTTCTGGAGAATGTTGTGGTTATAAAAAACAAAGTTTTTACTGAAAAGGACAGATGCAACTTTACAACTCAATAATGTTTTAAGTGATTGGTCTTCAACAATCTAAAATGTATTTAAATGTTTTAATAATAAAGGATTTAACTATAAGTAGGTTTTAATATATACACAAACAACTGTTACATATTAAACCTATTAGATACATTATTATTAGTAGTCATACTGTTGTATCAAAGCATTGATTGAATAATGTTAATTAATATACATAATATTAATCTGCTGGCGATAATTAAAGGTATGATTAACTAATAGAATTTAAAATTGATTAATTAAAATATGTGGTGTTATTTATTTAAACTTCACTCGCTAGTTCATTAATAATCCTCCGATCCAAATGATTATCTTTTGAAATTCTATTATAATGATTAAGTTTTGGTTTCTTTTTTATAGTTGTATGCTCATGTTATATGTTCGGCAAACGCGGACAAATCATGACAATTGCAGTACTTTGGTTTTGTCCTAGTAAATACTGATAAGCTATGGGTACTGAAATTATTTTGTAACTCGTGCAGAACAGTGCTAACTATTTTCTGTGTTAGCGTTATGGAGAGAACAAAAAAATCATGTAAATTATTGTTACTTCTCTCCATGAATTTCGCTGGTATAAAAGTATCAGTTTCCAGTTTATTGACCAGGTACAAGTGTATAGCTTCATCTTCATTGTCTTCATCACCAGCCATCGACCAGCAATGAAAGCGTTTTTTTTATGGAAGAAGAACCTTTGATTTATTAAGGAATTTTTGTTGAACCTGATATTGGAAAACTAAAGATTGACGTAAAGCTTACTGTTTTATGTAATTATGTAAATATTTAACCACTGAAGAAGCAGCAATATGGACATTGTTTCAAAGCGTTGTTTACAACATTCTCGGCATGCTCAAATCAGTTTTAATATATTGTTTTAATATAAGGTTATAAGAATGTAATCACCAATTTGTTGCAAAATTACGACAAGATTAGAGGGTCTCCCGAAATACATTTTCTCTATTCATATCTTGATTTTTTTCCACAAAAGTTGGACGACACGAGCGACGAGCAAGGAGAGCGGCTACACTAAGATTTTGGGATGAAGGTGTGATATACGATATGATAAAAGTATGATAAAAGACTCAGTTTAACATCTCTTCATTTCTGATTTATATTTTTTAATTCAATAAATGGACGTTAATAGTCAAAAAAAGCAAAATAATGAATTTATTAAATATTTCGCAAACTAGAACTTAATTTAAAAAACTGGCTGCTGATTTGCTCATTTACCTTATAAACAGCTTTTGGTTGCTCAGGACCAAAACTGTGTATACGTGTTTTACTAATCTATTGTGAACGTTTTCGAACCTTTCATACAGTTGTCATACACAACAAAAGCCACACAATTGTTTTTTTGTGTTTAAAACCTGATATTCTACACAAAGAACATGGGACAAATAAATGTGTATGTGCTAAATAAAATTTATATAATGAATTAAATTAAAATAAAGAAACAAAGATTTATGTATAGATAATGTCAATAGTAATATTAACGTTAAGGATGAGGGGAGAAATAAAACAGTTGAAGGAAAAACAACATAAGAAAGACAAACAATAATTATTAGGAGTTATGGGAACGATTCATACGAATTAAATTCTCTGGCAATAATCAATATCTCGTAGAAATTCCATCAACTTGTCGCTATTGTCATCAACCAGGGTGTTTATGTAATTACTCATCGCGAATCTTATTCTAATGGAATAAAGGAGAGTCCACTCATTCAAAAGGTGAAATTTATTGGCATGGTTCACAGAATCCATACCTTGGGAGTGCTTGAGAACATCAAGTGGCCCAGTCTCAGCCGATTCAGTTTTGGGCGTACTTTTTTCAAGTCACTTTTAATTTAAAATAGTTTGTTTGGTTTGGTTCATCTTCTATATATATATATATATATATATATATATATATATATATATATATATATATATATATATATATATGTAAAAAAAGTTGTTAAATATACTTAAATATAGTCGATTGAATAATATTATCTGGGGTACTTTGTTATTAATATTTTCTTAATAATATAATCTTAATACAGAAAGCGAAAAAAGTAAATTCGGTTTTATTTCAAGTCTTGCAAAGCGAATTTATATACATTTCAAGCACCAGTTAATTATACTCGTTTATGTGCCATTTCAATCGATAAGGCTTTGCCACTTTTCTGGTAAAATTATAAGAACTGTAGGGCGGATGTATCAAATTTCATAATATATATCTTTCGTGCTGAGTTACTGAATATATGTTATCTGGGCTAGTGTTGTCGCGAGGAAAGTACAATGCCTCTTCTAGTGATCATTTTTGCCCGATTCTGTTTTATCGTCTAGTTTAAGAATACTAATTATCTATAGCAGATAAACAAATTAATGATTTGGATAGGTTCGAATAGTTTATGAACAATTTCTATCCTTTCCCACCAAACACTTAGCCACACTTTCTTTGGCGTCACGCTTCTTCCACGTCAGCCCATGACTTTTTTCATACATCATTGCTATACGTAATCCTCTTTTTTTTCGGCTGCAATCGTTCGCATCAAAAATGGCTCGAACCAGTTTCGTGCCAGCAGCAATTTTTCAATGAAAATTCGGTTTATTGCATTTCTCACTGTTAATTCATATATCGAGGTTCATTTGGCATCCAGTCTTATGTAAGTAGTTCAAAACTATCCTATATTCGATGTATAGCTATATAATGTTTGAACATTGAAATTTCCGGGAGTATAACCAGCAAAGCAGTTCGGAGATTATCGTTCGCATAAGAACTTATCCCGACAAACACCGATGAGCTTACTTTTTCCTCGAATCATTACTGTACTTTTATAGAAATTTATATATAGCATATCTATACAAGATCAATGGTTATGTGGGTTCTGCTTTTACATCAGCGTTATTGGAAAACCACTTCAGGTTTCCCTCTTCAGTATGATTACTAACAGGTGAACTACTAGCCACTTACAAAGCTCTAAAGATTGTACAGAATATACAAATAAATCTTATAGTGATTGTTTCCGACTCGATAGGCCCCCTGAGCTTTAATTCGGTACAACCCCATCAGCTATTAAATCACTGATCCGCTAATTGACTGCAAATTCAAGAAGCAGTAGCAAAACCGTTACATGTAGCTTCTCTCTCATATCGAGGATAATAAAGGAAGAGAGAGAGAGATCCTTATCGGAAAACTTCCTCTTCTGTGGCAGATATTTAAAATCCTTAGCTGCTCTGCTCTTTAGACAACTAGATCAGCTTGGGTGGGACCTTACGGAGAACAGTTGGGAGGTGAAGAGGGATTGGACTTATATAATATAATGGACTATATAATACTGCTAATATTAGCAGACGTAAACTATCTATATTTATACGTCTTCTATTCTGACCACTATAAGTTTACTCATTAATTCCCCCTAAAGAGTATATACATTCATACAATGAATGCAGATAGTCACAGACCGTCATGCATGTATTGATTGAGTTCACAGAAGTGACTATTTAACTTGGGAACAACCGTTTTTTGTTGCATGCTGTTGTTATTTTATATGTATATTGAGCATTTTTGTTTATATGTTCATATGTTCTGCTTGTTTATGCCTTTCCGACTAATGAACTCTAGTCGTTTTTAAAAAACTATTTGCTTCAGTCGCACCACATAATGCTGGAGGAGGTAAATGTATTGATCTCGAAGTGTGCTTTATCGAACCCATTTTCATCTGATCTGCACATTTAGTGAAGTTTGCAAGATAATAATTGCTTAAAATATATTTGCCGGCTTGGTAGAAGCAGAGGTTAAGGCGACAGGACTCTCATATTGCTGTGATAGTCGCCGGTTCGTTTGCCGCAAGGCATGTATGTGTTTTATCTTTGAAATTGTTAATTGTAAATACGTTTAATAAAATTGTAAATGCGTCACACCAATAACAAAGTAAATATTACAAAAAACAAAGCAATCATTTTGAGATAGAAAATCCTAATATTAAATTGTGACTTTTGCTTTATTTTTTGAGTCTTCGAGTGGTGATTCTAACTATTTTGTAAAAGTATTTTTTTACTACCGATTAAGATTGTTTAAATTCATATATATATATATATATATATATATATATTAATAGTGCAATTTACTTAAAAATATACTCTATGCATATGTTAAAAAAATAAACCGTTTTTATAAACTAAATATATATCTATGACCCCGTAAAACTCAAATTGTATTTATTGGTTGGGGATATATTTCAAAATCAATATATTTATTAATTTTGTTAATGTTCCCTAATTAACAAATTGTATATCGACCTTTTATAGTAATTAACTGCTAGAAAATTATTTGTTATATTATTTGTGACATAATGTGTTTTAATAATGTAGCGGAGGATGAAAAATGTTTTTATAAATTTTATTTTTATCTGTTATAACCCTCTTGGGTCGGCTTTCTTTTGTTTTCCTCCGAGATCCTTTTTGTTGTGTCGGTGTCCATTTTCCGCTGAGTCGGTTATAATAAAGGGCTGACGCGGTTGTCAGAATAGGTGGTTCTAACTTTTTATGTATGTGTAATTTTATTATATTTATAAACTACGTAATACGGGTATAAATTTTATTTCGAAACACTCTATGGCTCTTATTATGTCTGCGTGTGTTTTATTAGCGTCTATTCGAGAATGTATATGTGTGAATATATGTAAGATATATATAAGGGTGAAAGTATATAAGAAATGGGATTACATTATAGTTCAAGTTGATAAGTTAAATTTTAATAAACACCCCAACGAGAGCTTGGTGCTGCTCCTGGTTTTATTTCTTTTGTGGATATATTTGCTGAGACAGCCATGTCCTGAGGCAGCCTGAAACAAATAGTAACTGGAGTGTCCAAGTAGTCTGTTTATCTATTTCTCTGTGTTGGGAATAAAAGTATATCCATTAACCATAGTCCCCACTGTACTTTGTCCATCCTTTTTCCGTTTTTCTTGTATTTTTAGTAGCTTCGTTAAAAAGCCACTGTTACTAGTTTTTCTACTTGCAAATGTATAGAAGGAATTCCAGAAAAATTCCCACTCTTTGTAGGAATATGGTTTTGTATGCATTGCAGATTATAATGAATATAGCTCGTTCAACACACTCGAGTATTGCCATAAGAAACCTGTTTTTTGACCTCTTACACTAGGCTATGACTGCGTACAGAAGAGTGCACTTGGCCGTGTTGCCTACGTTTCGCTAATGCGGTGTCATAATGTTCCATATGTTTGGGCTATTTATCGAGCCCTTGCGGTACCGCTACTAATTTGTACAGCTGAATAGTTCTTAGACGATATTTTCATAGTCGTTGAATTAGCACTGAATCATTTTCGGCTGTGGGTATGCCCGAATTATCGGCTTCTAATATGCTAGTCATAGTAGCTAAGCTTCATTATTGAGGATGTTATTCGCGATAATCTAGCCACTAATGCGAATGAGAAAATCAGCTGAATACCCCGATTTTGCAGTCCAAATCATAATGGAACCTCCCCAAGCTTGACCGTAAGAAGTTGTCTTTTTTTTTTGACTTCTCCATGTATGAGAGATCACACATTTCATCGATTGTTTGCTTTAACTGTCACAGAACAAAATATATAATGCAATGAAATATAACATGCAAGGCTTGACATGTAACCTGGGCAATATATACGCGTCGAATTATTTACACGGAAGCAGTGCTGCCAATGTGCATCAAGATATACTATGTTGCATGATGTTCATATTATTTTTTCTCTTTTGTCCATATATATGAGTAATATGTTGTTACGAGGTGAGAAAAAACTGATGTGCAATATCACAATATAACGAATATAACAAAATAACAATTATATATAATATATAACAAAACTAAACGTAAACTGAGGAATACATACGCGTCGCATCATTTACACGGAAGCAGTGTTTTCTACTGGACAAGATGGTTCAAGATGTACTATATTGCATGGTGTTTATACTAATATGTCTATGAAATTTTTAATAATATCGTAGGATATAAAAAGGACAGTTACACTTAACTAGCTTGTTAAAAAGTCCTTTTTAATTTTAAAATAAAATAAGTCGAATAGTGAGAACATAGAGTTGTTTTTAGTGAAAAACTTATTTTGAAATATTATGGGGAAATGTTCAGTTTTACGAATTTAAATCTCGAATAATTTTTCGAAGCTTCATGAACTTAACAACGAAAATCATTTCTAAAAATGAATTTTCTATTCTTTTTTTGACGAAAATATTTATGATTTTATGATTATCTAACGACATATTGGTGATACTAGGACATATTTTGATCACAAAATTACTTAAATATAGCGAAAATTAAATATAGGTGGATTATAACAGTTTATCATTATAAAAAATCCGTATTGATTTTTAAGCGCTCGCTAAACCGAGTTTTGAAAAATTTCCCTAATATAACAATACACCCTAAGTAATTTTTGCACGACAAAGCTAGGTTACATGTTACTAAATCACTTTAATTTATTTAATGTTTAAGCTTATAATCCAAGAAACTATCGAAATACTAATATCTTTGTTCGTTAAAAATTAGTCCATGCATATATGTTTGGGATCCGAGAATACTAACAGATCAGAGGGAGTTGAGTTTGGTAAATGCGACAACAATGCAACAATTTATACCTTGCCTGACTTTCACGACAATATTTTGATCCATATTAAAGAGTACTTAGTGTCAATGAAGAGGTATAGTTTCCATCTGTATTTAAGATTTTATCAACAATTTTCTATATCCAGTTAGTGTAAAATGTTGTAATAATAATTCAGATTTTAGGCATATGAGCGCTTGAAAACTAGTAAAAAAGGATAAGTTTAATCGGCCAAGCTGCAGGAACATATATTTTCGTATGACGTAATACATATAGAAGAAGGGAATTGTAATAGTTTAAGACTAAAACCATAGTGTAATGATGTGATGTAGGTTGTATTTTAGTGTATTATACCATATATATAATATATTTTAGTGTATTTTAGTATATTATATAGTATATACATATATATTTGTTCTGTGTTGGATAGAACAAGCGATTGTGATTTTTCAGACAATATAAAAGAACCGCGGAAGCAGAAGTGATCGCAGAAGTCAACACTCACTTGAGTACTAAGTATTTCCATAAAAACAGTACAGCAGAAGTTCCGCAATTCTGCTGGAAAAGAGGTCGTACAACATTCATAAAATCTGAACACTTGATCGTTGGAAGAATGTAATATGGTACGATCAATCATCGATTACTTTGTTTCCTACAAACGGCTGGGTTTTTGTATAGAAAACTGCAAATGATCCTGACAGCGTGCTTCTTGCAGTCAAGAATGGATGAGTTTCCGTTTAGATTTGGCTTCTAATATGATGGTATTCAGCTAATCCTTCCACTCACATCACTGACCGGAACGTGAATGAAGTTGTAACCATGACTAGCATATTGCTGCCAATTAGCATGTTGCTAATCTAAGGTGATAATGCATCGATACATCCCAAAGGGTTTTAGAGCAGAATGAGTAAGGAGCATATTTTCAGCTTCTCATTGAGGCAACATCTCGTTGGAAACTATTGAGACACTATTACCTTAGTAATAAATAAATATTGTGTACATCTCAAGTATTTATCTTATTTTATCCATGCCCATGTATATATACAATATTTCAACTATTCTTGAAATGTTTGTTATTCTTTGCTCGGAAACTGTTACTTTCTTGCCTAATATTTTTCATGTCTCTCTTTACTACTTAGTTCTATTTTGTAAGATGCCGCAATTGTATTTTTCTTTGTTTTTTACCGGTTAAACATTTTTTGTGAAATTATTAACCCACATTAAGGAAAACTATTACTTAGACGTCGGCCAAGGTATTTATAAAACTTCTTCATTTCTGTGCAAGTGGATTGTTGAGGTCCCTTCATTATGGAAAAATAAATGCGTAAAGTAGATGGTTGAAAGCTAAGTTCTGAGAATGGCTATTACGGCTCAGAAACTGAAGGCATAGCCTATTTATTAGAGCTACCTTACACCTGGTAGAAGGGCATTAGAAATTCATTGTCTTCATTATACTCGATAGCTAAATTTTCGAAAACTTTTTCTTGTCTCTTTGTTAACCCTTATGTAGTTACCATTAAAAGCATTTTTCGTAATTAGAAGTTTTTAGTGCCTTGAAAATTGATTTCCTCTATTCAGAATTATAATTTTCTAGATAATCCGGTATCACTCGAACGACGTCAGTTGGGAGCAATTATTATCCATCAAATCATTTCCCATCGTCGAAATTAATGAGCGGAATGGATTTAATGTTTGTAGTTGGACCGATTGTGGCAATTTTACTTTTCCACTGGCACAACATAAACCGTTAGATTCACTGTCGTATTTTAATACCTTACAAATAGTACTTATAAGTAGAGAAATTATTTTGATTTCCCCAAATATAACTAATTTATTGACATGATCTATTTCCGGATCGTAGAGGAATGCTGCCTGTTCCTAGATCACAGGAGCACTGAGTATGTAGAACCGCTCAATTTAGTGTAGTGATCATTGTTGTTGTATTTGATGTGCATGAACTCATTGTATTCTGCGCCAATCTACTTTTCTTTCAGTTACTTTCGAATGCATTTATGACATAACAATAGGACTATTATCAGTTTCTGTAACTCGCTGGTCATCAGTGCGATTAGCACGTGAGGTAGCTTGTCGCTCATTTGAGATGTTTCGACGAAATAAGTCTTCACTTTGAGATTGTTACTAAGAAAAGTCAAGAAAATGATCACACTTGTGACTAAAAAGTAACAAATGTGAAATAGATTTACAAAGTATGATTTACCATAAAGAGGTATTACATATTTCAGTTATATTTTTGTAAATGTTTAGTCGTCCGCAATTAGAAACCGATTCTAAATTATAACGGCCGGCTTGGTTGGCGCAGTGGTAAAGGCGACATGAAGGACTTTTTTGTTTCGATAGTAGAGGGTTCGAATATGGCTTTCGTTTGTATTGTTTGTAGAACATTTGTGTTTGTTTTTAAGCAAGAGTGCAAAATCGGACAATGAAAATGATCTCAGGAACGCCAGTAACCAGGCTGTCCAGGCCAGGCGCCAGTCGGTTAACGAGGCGTTGTTGGCTAGGACCGTGGTTGGGAGCCTAGGTTAAACAGTAGGTCTAGTCCAGATAAACCCTAGTTGGTAAAAAGTAGACTTTAAGGAATAGGTTTTCGATTAGTAGGTACATCGATTCAATAACGTCAAAATCAAGTGAAAATGATATAAAAATGCCATATAAAAGGTCAATTGAAAAGTCCCCGGCCTACCATAGTAAAACACATTTTTTGGCAAAATTAGATTTTTTTATTCAACGTAATGTAACTTTCAAGGGTGATACACTGATTATAGCGACCCTCCAACTTTTCCATACCATTTTTGTGATGCGATTTGTCCTTTGCTTCAAAATAGGCCTCAATTTAGGCGATCACCTCTTCATTCGACGAAAATTTCTTCCCGGTGAGCATTCTTTTGAGATCTGAAAACAGTAAATAGTTGCTGGGGGCCAGATCTGGAGAATACGATGGATGAGGAAGCAATTCGAAGTCCAATTCATGGATTTTTGTTACGGTGCGTTGTCTTGGTGAAGCAGCACATAACACAGCAAGAAGTTTTTCGGCGATTTCACCTTTCAAACGATCCAATAACGTTATGTAGTAGTCGCTGTTGATGGTCCTTCCTTTTTCAAGGCAGTCAATGGAAACTCTTCCATGTGCATCCCAAAATACAGAGGCCATAATCGTGCCAGCCGACTGTTGCGTTTTCTCACGCTTTGAAGCGAATTTATCGTGTACAGTCCACCCGGATGACTGTCGATTGGACTTCGGAGTAAAATGATGGAGCCATATTTCATCTATTGTCACATATCGATGCAAAATCTCGGGTTTATTACGCTTGATCATCTTCCGCACACTGCTCAGAATCATCAACTCGTCGTGGTTTTTGGTCAAAAGTGATTTCGCGCGACACCTACATTGCAGAGAGCTTCCTCATACCCAAATATTCGTGAATGATATGATATACACGTTCAGTTGATATCTTTAGAGTGTCTGCCATTTCAATTCAGTTTCAATTTACGGTCACTTAAAATCATTTTGTGTTTTTTTTTAACGTTTTCGTCTGTAACAACCTCTTTTGGGCTTCCACTGCGTTCACCGTCTTCGGTGCTCATTTGACCATTCATGAAACATGAAACTTAGCATACCACCAATCCTTGATGGTTGATTTTCCTGGGGTGGTATCCGGAAACTCGGTATCAAGTTAAGTTTTTGCTTCAACTGTATTTTTTCCCTTCAAAAAATAATATTTTATCAACACGCGAAATTTCTTTTTATCCATTTTTTTACAATAAAAACATTTGCTTCACTCAAAATGCTGTAGTTCACAAACTAATGATTCTACAGCTGTCAAATTTATACACGCATCTTTTGAGGGTTAGGGCTAACTAAAGAATATGTGAATTTAATTCTAGTAGTGCCATCTATGTGTCAGGCCAGAGACTTTTCAAATGAACTATTATGTGAATATGATATAACTGTGTACTGATATTATCGTTAGAATTAAATTATGTATTGTCATATTATCACAGGACAATTTGCAAAATTTATTTTTACGGGTCATGCTATAGCTGGAAAAGTAATGCTAAAAGAACTTCATTACGATGCAATGACTAGCAACGTCAATGTCTATTAAAGCTTCACCTGTAGCTCGGACTGGACGTAATTGGAACCGATGTTTGAATTCTGTATCTCGACAAATTTCCGTTTCATTTAGAATTGTCAGGACGTTTGTGTATAAATTTCTATTGTTCCCAATTTACCATCCAGTCGTCGATATATCGAAATCGAAAATAACAGTTAAGCCGATTTGATAGAGCATGTTCCCTGACTGATGAATGGAATATATTGTCAATGATATATTAGAAATAAAAAGGAGCGTTTATGTATCTTGTAAATAAATATTGAGACAACCTTATGATGTTTTTTGTTAGATATTATACTTCAATATAACTTCAGGTAAAGTGATAAAGTAGAAATGATGTTTGTGAGAAAAATGTGGTTTTTTCGTTATTGTGGTACTTTTTTATTAGCTTTAATATTGGGTGATTTATTATGAGATATTTTGATGGAATATTAAATTAATTGAAAGAATATCATCACTGATTAAATTATGCTTGTTTTACGGTATGTCATAAAAAAAAAGAATTATTTCGGAAAAGGTCGATGAAGATGATTAACAAAATAAAATAAAAAAAGTAATTAATAACAAGAAATGAGATAAAACACACGCATATTAAAATTTTTACAGAATCAAGAATGTGATTGGTTGTTTCCATAATATTTCGTATTTTATGTACTTGCCCTTGTAGAACATATTTTTACCAGGTTTTTCCGAATGTTAGGGTTAATGAGATAATATACTTGAAATATGGAGAATATAGACTGTAAAGTGAGAAAGTGAATATTATAATTTTTATTATTATTTAATTAATACATTGTTACTAGTCGTTTCCGTCTAACCTACAGTTTGTCTTTAGGATAACTTAAATCTTGGTGTATAACTAGGAGGACCGTTCGGCCCTAACTCAGTCTCTGGTGAAATAATGTTTATAGATGTCACTGCTGAATTTTTTAATATATGCACCTCACTACACAACGCTACACAAGATCAGATGGCTTAATTGTTTTGAGTCTGTGTTCTGTTCTGGTGGTATCCAAAAGTTGAAATAATTCAATATTTGTATGAGAATGGAGCCTTTTCTCGTTCCCTCTTGCAATTCTCTTGATTTCTTGACTGACTGTGGGTATCTGAAGATCTCGATGTAGGTAATCAGTCCTATAGTATTTGGGTGCACCCACAATACCTCTCAGGAAAATTTGTATTTTGTTTATGTTACTCTTTGCAGAACATCCCCATAATTGAACCCCGTATGTCCATATAGGTTTTAGTATTTGCCTATATAACAGCAATTTATTATGTACAGATAATTGTGATTTTCTTCCAATTAGCCAGTAAATTTTCCTATATTTCAATTCCAGTTCTTTTCTTTTCTTCTTTATATGTTCCTTCCAGCGAAGTTTTGCATCGAGATTCATTCCGAGATATTTAGCGTTGTTGCTATATGGAATGATAGTGTTATTTAATGTTATTGGTGCTTGTACGTTCTGTTTATAGGTGAACTGCACATGTACAGATTAATTCTCATTTTCCAAGCTTGTGTTCAATTATTTATATTGTCACTTGTCTGTTGTAATTTTCATGAGGCTTCTTCACTATTGTCTTCTACAGCTATAATCGCAGTATCATCAGCAAATGTAGCCATCGTAATATTTCCCAGTACACTTCCTTGTGGTACACCTGCTTTAGCTTCTTTTATTGTAGAGTAAGCTTCTTCTTGTTTGACTGAGCTTGAACATTCTGGTTGTAATGTATGATTTTAATAGTTCGGTGTGTTATTTCGGTAGCATTTTATGTAGTTTATGAACAAGGCCTTCATGCCAAACTTTATTGAAGGCTTTTGCTAAATCAAATAATATAGCTGAGCATACTTTTTGACTTTCATAGGCTTTTTCAATAACATATGTTATTCTGTGGACCTGGTCAATTGTTGAGTGCTTGTTAATAAATCCAAACTGGTGTGTTGGTATTAGGTTTTTTCTCTGTATGATCGGTTTTATTCTTTTCAACAGGAGTTCAAAAACCTTAGATACTACTGGCACCAGTGATATAGATCTATAGGATTTTATTTCGTTTGGTGACTTCCCAGGTTTTGGGATCATTATATTTTCTGCCATCTTCCAAATGTCTGGGACATGTTTTAATCTAAATGCTGTATTGATCAAGTTGGTGAGTTTTATAATTCCCTTTCTTGGTAGTTTTTGCAGTAATTCTCCTGTTATTAAATAGTAGTCTGGTGATTTCCTTATGATGGGTAGGCCAAGTAAAGGTGCATCCAGTATGAGGAAAAATAGCAATAAAGAAGCAATGACTGAAAATAAGGAACACTTCAGTCCCCGGGGTCCGCTACCTAGCCTAGGCTTTTCGACAAATGTTTTAACCAAACTAGAACAGCAAACGTGTCTTGCCTTCGCCGGGAATCAAACCCGTAATCCCAGTGTGTGAGCAGAATGCTCTAACCATTACATCATAGAAGGTGTTGTCTGAGATATTTCTACTAATTCTCATATGATATGGTAAGTGCTTAAAAGGCAAAGTCGGTGAATATACATTTAAAAATATGCAGTCGAACATAGAACCTCCTCCTTTTTTGAAGTCGGTTAAAAAATATATTCAATTTGCATCAAAAGTTTTGTATAACGTCTACATATATAGGTGGTGAATTAGGGGTATATGTCTGTGAGCCCGAAAAGAAACAGAAATCGATTGAAGGAGTCTTCCAAGATGAGCTGTCCAGGGAAGAAGCCTATTAAGGCAAATGGGTGACTTTTCCTTCAGCATTACCGGTCACGTAGCTAGATAATTAGATAAGAAGGTGCATCTTTCTTCATCAAGATAATACAAGGGGTCGCAGATTGGCTTAAGTAATAGTATGTTTGGCTGGCTAAAATATTGCACTGATGAATCGTCCTTTGTACAGCCATGTGGTATCCAATGAATACATTTTTTTTGGCGCCTTTAAATTGAATTACGTGCTCAACAATTTTCAACAACCGAAAAAACTGAGTAAATCGCATTTGTGGGAAACTTCTTTTTGACTTAATTTTGTTAAAGGAGGTGGCTGAAAGTCATTGAATGTTGTGTGAAGCTTAAGACAACCATGACCCATCTATTTCAACATGTGAATACTGTTTATTAGGCGTTTTAAAATTGGCGATTTTGACAACGAAGACGAGGAGCGCTCGGGAAAGACTAAAACATTGGAAGACGAGGAATTGAAGCCATTACCCGATGAAACCATCAATGGGGATCGCTAGCGACTACAAATAATGCGATGGATCCGACGAGAGAACCGCCAAAAATACGAGTAAAGACACAATAATGTTAAACATTAAAATGCGAAGTGCTATCCCTTCCCACCCACGGTATTCTCCAGATACTACTCCTTCTGATCACTACTTATTTCGATAATGAGTTGTGGCCTGTCTGAGCAGCTATTCACCTCTTATTAAGATACCAAATAATAGGCCAACACGAGGATAGATAATCAATCCTTTCTTCCAGATGGACTCCATATATTTCTTGAAGGATGGGAAAATATGGCGGCTATCGATGGACAATACTTTTGTAGATTGTAGATTAGGCATCTAATGTATCTGTGTCTTGTGTCTGTTTACGTTAAGATAAATGTTGGAATTATTTTATGACAACAAGAAATCTTCGAAACACATATACATTAGCTCGGAACATTCATATAAGCTAATTTCTAAGATTTCCATTCTCAAGAGTGTGAAAAATTGGATGGGAAACAAGGCATATTTAGAACCACGTGATACCTAAGATAAGAAAAGGGCAGACGCCAAGAACCAGATGGAATACGTTAACATTTCATCCCCTTGAAATACATTCGATGGCGTAAATAAACCAACATATTCCGAGAAATGTATTGATCTTGTAAACCCATGGGTAAGGTGCATTTTACGGTATATTTTTCACTGAAACGAGATAATCATTGAATAAGTCTTTCCTTACCAAGAAATAATTGCTGCGTAGGTGGCGAGACGAATAGTTATCCAGTCCACTTTATGGGTACGAGGTACCTAAGGGAGAAGCAATGGGGCAGGCATAAAATGCGACGTATCCCTCTAATTAGATACAATCTTTACAATCTTCATACAATCTTCACAATCTTCATACAATATTCATACAATCTTCATATAATCTTCAAAATTTTCATACAATTTTCACAGTCTTTACAGTCTCCACATAATTAAACACATACAAACTTCGCGCACATTTGGTGTCAGGTTGTCAGTGTCTGAAGGTTTTTTTTTGGCCTGAAACCGAGTCCTGTTACGGATACCTGGTCGGGGAAACCCGCGGAAATAAGCGAGTTAGACTGGTTATGTGGAGTCTGCCTCTGGGCAGAATGAACGGAGTTGGCCTTCCTAATGATTTCGTCATTCTCAGTAGCATTTATATTTGTAGCAGGGGGGAGGCGTTCGATTTGGGCCTCATAGGTTTTAGCGAGGAGCTCGTCCTTTCCGTGGTCGGTGACTGCGAAAGTTCCTGTCTCCGCTGACTATAGGAAGGGGATATGACGTTTTGCGCATTCCCCACGAGGCTTTTAGAGAGTCGCCAGAAAGTTGGGGGGCCACCCAGCCTTTCCAGGTCCGCTAGAAATGGGTTCCATTTCTCGGATTGCCAGGCTTTAACGCTTTCCTTCACTTCTCGTTTTGTTCTATTGGCCTCTCTTTTGTCTGGCTCACTTTGAAAGTTTGAATAAGATGGAACTTCGAATGATGAATTCTGACAGGCGGTCTGGATGTCTCTAGTTAGCTTCAACACAGCACGTTCGAGTTGGCCAGGTCGAGTTTTCTTTCTGGCGTTGAAGCGAGCAATTTCGATTGCACAACAGACCCCGAGAGTTAATATAATCGGACGATAGTCCGAATGTAAACCGTCGGGAGCTTGTACATCAGAAGGACGACTGATGCTCTGGAGAATGAAAAAGTCCAGAATGCGATTAGCGTTTTCGACATGGGTCGAAGAGCGTTTTAAAGGCAGACGTGGAGCATTTCCTGTACAAGGAGGTGATCACGATTGGGCTATCCTGAGTTTCCACCTGACCAGAAGCGGATTCGATGTTTGGTGACGATACAATTGAAGACAGAAGATTGTGTCTGATTCCTTTTTGGTGTGGGAAGGTGTCACTTTTTATCGTTATAGCCGTCTATGCATTGTAGCTTAAATCTATAGTAAATAAAGTCATTTTTTATGTAACAGTTTCTCCCATTATAAACGGGAATAAAATATGCACAACTACTTTGAATAAAATACATTGTACCGATATTTCAAAATAAAACTTCAAATTAAAAAATTACAAAATTACCGGCCTAATATATAGCGTTGTATCTATGCGATGATACTTATTTGCCCAATAGGTCACTGTTTAAATTTTCTGATGTTAAGCAAACACCAGGCAATAAATAAAATACATTAGCAGATTTATTTTGTATTATTAGCCCTCGAAGCCTTTACCCATTTCCAATTTAACCACTTTACAATTTCAATAGGCTCGGTTTTATTTTATAAACACATTATGAATGTTTGGAGTCCATTATGAAACTAGATATATGTATTTATATGTATACACATTTACTTTGATTATTTGCTCTAGCGTATGATATAATAGGATCGGGAATGATAATTAAATATTAATAAATATGTTATTGATCCACTTATCTTTAGTAATTATGTTTGAAATGATAATACGTTTAATAATGGGGATGCCTCAAATTTGTACTGTATAGCTACCATTTTTATAAATTATTATTGATCAAGTTACCATAGAAAGCTGTAGTATTATAATAAAGTTTGTACTAAAAACTCAACGCTTTCCCTTTTTTTTCATTGCGTCAGAATGTCGTTGAAATGTGTGATCTGTTAAAATTTAATAATATCTCATCAATCGTCAATCTCCTCATTTTTAGAGAAACAGTATTTTATTGACCTTAGTTGCATCGATACTTGGGTTTGCATATTTGTACAAAATTAACGTGATTCAAAATCTCAATAAGTACATGTTACATATGGTGTAATCACTGTCTAAATTAATTATTTTAATATTCTAGTGATATCCATTTGGCACCTTGACACTTTTATTTATTCATCTTTTCTCGTATGACGAACAGTATCTTGGAATCTTCGTAGATTATCAATTGATTATCCAGCTGTTAAATTGGATAATTTTAACATATATACACAAAATAACAGTAGTTCATTTACTTTTATCGAGTTATTCTGTATATATACATGATAGTCAGAGAAAGCTAAAAATATATTTTTGACGTTCTGCGTTTTGACGAAATGCTTTTAACAGATGGGGCAAATGTCCCGCTGAAATTTTGGTAGCGTGCTATAATGGTTATGTGACGTTTAATTCAGTTTCGCTTTAACCATTGTGTGGTGTAGACGTCAAATTTTATTATGGATAAATATACGCCACAAGAACGAGCAGAAATAGTGACAATATTTATTAAAAATAATCGTTCCATTATTGCCACTCAGCGGAAATTGCATCAAAAATATCCTAGTGGTCCAATGCTTCACAAAACCACAATTTGCGAATTTTCAACAATAGGGTACGACAGTAGGCAGTCCTCATTCTGGAGGACAACGAACATCTCGTAACGCTGAATATGTGGCTCTGGTGCACGATAATCTGGCCGAGTCTCCAGAAACATCAATTCGGAGACGTGGTTTACTGTTGCACATTTCTGCACGCAGTTTAAGGCGAATTTTGAAAACTTTCCTGTACAAAATTCAGTTAGTCCAAAAATTGCTATCGAGAGAGCCTGATCAGCGAGTTGAGTACAGTAATGTAATCCTAAGACTGTCTGGTAATATTGAAGATTTTTCGTTTAAATTGACATCGAGCGATGAAGCCCATTTTCTTCTTAGTGACGATAAACTGAACACTCGGTTTTGGGAACACATCAGTCCTCAATTAATTCATGAAACATCATTTCATCCACTATAAACAACTGTATGGTATGGGATTCATGCTGGAAACATCATTGCTCCCTATTTTTTTGAAAATGACCAATGTGTTGCTGTTACTGTTACTGCTGAACGGTAGCAAGACATGATTCGAAATTTTCTTATACCTGAAATACTACACAGCTCGTTCAACAATTCAATTATTGAACTGACGTTTTTCCACGAAGACTAATTTCGCGAAGTGGCGATTTAACATGGCCAGCCAGATTTCCGGATTTAACAGCGCCAGAACTTTTCTTTAAAATTAGAAGTTTATGTGAATAAACCCCAAACGATTCAACATCTTAAATAGAATATTAGTGACGAAATTGAAGAAATTCAGCCTCAAATGTCACAGGATGTCATGAAAAATGTTTAAAAAAGGCCTAATGTTGCATAGCGATTGGCGGTCACTAGTTAGCCGATATAACTTTTCAATTATAAAAAAAAATGTAAATGCCAAATAAACTTTTTATGAAAACCAAATTTACTTATCTTTTCTTTGAGCAAAGTTATAGGCAATCAAAATGATAGCGGTACTTTTGCCCTACGTTGTAGAAACTTATAATGATGCTGCTCCAGCATATTCCAATGGTCAGTTTTGGTTTCAATGATTTGGTGACTCATTTTCAATGAGTGGTGGTCTCGTTATCTATGATATCTTGTGTTCTTGGACAAACTCAATTGAAATTCTCAAATAACTTTCAGACAGTTAAGTCATGAGTTAAACCACGAGAAAAACGGAATGCTCATGGCCAGAATGTTTTACTAGGCATAAAATAATAGTATTCCATGTAGTATTGTTGAGTTATTAATAATTGCATTTTAAATATCATTACACCTGTTACAACACTCATATGCATTCTTGAAGGAACTCCAATTTTACTATTCTACACTTTTCTGAATTTCGAACATTATTCAGTTTATATTCTTGATACATATGATTTATGATATATAAAGATCTCCCTCCTATATAAACGACCACACAGATGGATGTGTCGTGGTCGTTGTCCCGTCTGGATGGTTTATAGTTGCATCGATGTCACTTGTATCTTCTTCTGCCAGTTTGCTTTTGTTGATCTTCTAAATGTCACTGTTTCTTCCCGAATTTTCAAGGTACACCCTAGTATATGGCTAATAAACTAAGCTACTACAGTTCATCTTTGGCGGCCGTTCACCCTAAACTGCAATCTCGTCAAAATATCAGTAGACTTTGTTAGTTCACAGCAGTTTGAGCCTGGCATTGGTGATCTTACACCCTGAAATATAATACTTGTGTTGGAAATCTATAGAATAGGGGTATTCTTAAATGTTGCCTAATTTTATACCTAGGGGTCCTTGAGTACCTTCAATTCACCTTTTGTGATCTTATAGCTTCAGCTGCGAGGAATGCTTTGAATAACTGTGGACCGGTTAATAATTTAACGTCAACCTGTCTTCTTGATAATTTGATTCCCGTTAACTGAATGAATTCAAAATCTTTTGAAAAACATCATAAACATCATAAATCTCTTATAAAATATCCTTATGATTTCATCGGAATCCTACCGATTGCAGCAGTTATAAAATATAAAATTAGCTTAAAATAATGCCATTTCTAATATATATCTAATATTTCATTTAGGTGAAAAAGAGGTGACTTGCTGAAGGATGGTAGAAATTGAAACTATGGGTAAAATAGGTAAAAACTTGATGTCAATGATGTTCATTAGACAGTTAGACATCTCATTGGTTGCAGCATTCGATCTAGTAACAATGAATGAGGTGTAACAATGTACGATATGTTATTGTTGAGCTCTTTTGCAACAATACAATACGTCATTTGATTTGTTCAGCTGGCGTCGGTAGACATCAGCAGAAATAGTTTCATTCGGTTTTAGCAGCTCATTAAACCGTACATCTTTCTGTTTCTACCATATGCACAAGAAGACTTTATAGTCATGAATCTTTAAATTAAACATAAAAATATAATTAATGTTGAAATCGCAATTGGTAAATTAATAACATAAAATGCAAAACTGTTATTTTATGTAGATAAATTTAATCGAATTTAACAATTGGGTTATGTTGCTTAAACGTTGTTTACTTTGATGCTTCGCATTTTTACTAATAGATATTACTTATCAGTATATGTGAGCACCTATATTTCATATATCGTGTGCGATTCTATTAACGTTTGGGTATCCAGAATTCGCTGTTTGAATGCTGTTGATGCCAAACGAGATAAGACGGGCTTCAATCTCAAGTTGTCTTTTAAAATTAGTTTAATTATGCAATTCTATTTTAATAATCATTTAATATTTTTCAGAAAATATATTGTTCTATGCTATTTGCTGTCTTTTTGGGTTAGTTAGGTCTACTACACCGAGTTTTGAATAATTTGATGTTCTGTTTCATCAAAATCGGTATATACTTTTTGATATACAAATATTCGCACAATGCTTATTCCACTTGAGTAAATTTAAGCGTCAGTTAGGTTTCTCTTATTCGTTCTTTCTCTTATTGTTCTATGCTCTACACCGAGTTTTTAATAATTTTATGTTCTGTTTCATCAAAATCGGTATATATTTTTGATATACACATATTTGCACAATGCTTATTCCACTTGAGTAAATTTAAGCGTCAGTTAGGGTCACTGATATAGGGGGTTAATAGTAGTTTAGTGAGGACTAGGCCCCTTTTTATCCTAGCTCTAAACTAATGATGACTGGATATTCTCAAACGCCGATTTCAAGCTTACCTTATGTTCATTCTCACCTTAGGCCACTCTTAACATCACGGAAAATCATTACAAGAAAGCTCTTTATCGATATTTTTTTGTTTTACGCTTCATTAATAAATTATGTATATACTAAAATTTCAAAAACTAAAGTGACTAATGGTTTAATAAAGTGTTGAATTATTTATTAGTCTATTTGTTTTCCGCTGTTGTCTAGATATTTCTCTTCTCAATAAATGTAGCTTGACCTTTTACATGATTATTGGTTTTATCTTGATCTGTGTTATCGTACTTATTATTTCAACATTTATTATTTCAGTTTTCGCTTCAATATATATGTGGTATTATTTTTAAATTGGTTATATTATGTTTAATTAATAGTTGCAATAATTCACTACATATTCATCTAATTATAAATAAATAGAATAAACAGCAAATATTTAATGTCATGGATAAACCAGGTGTACTGAATGTAATATTATTCCATGCAATAAAGTTTAAATATTCGTCATGTATTGCCATAATAAAATTTGTAATTTTTTTTGTAAAGAAAATTGCTTTTCAATTTATAAGGAATAGATTGACGCAACTCATTTGTTTCTGAGGTGTTTGTATGCATAACCATACCGCTGGTTGAATTAAATATATTGATTTTCCATAGAGTTTGATTTAATTTTTATGTCCTTATTGATAGATATAACAAGTAGTTTTAATGAACATTAGTACTTCATTTTACCAGAAAAGGATGTAGTGACTTATTGAATAAACATTATGGACGTTGCTATCATTATCATTTTAATTATTTACGGCTAGCACTTAACTTGAGTCAATTTAAATTAGGTTTTAACATATGGATTTCTTCAAACAACCATTGGTGTACATTTGGGTTATGTAATATTTCTTTGGTGAGGATATCATCAAAGTAATAACATTATTTGTAAGTATCGATTATTTGTTTATTTACTAGTTTGCCTTTAATATCCTTTGCATTGTGTTTAACCAAATTTCCGTAATATTACCCTACGTTTCGAAGATTTTTTAAATCGCCTTTGGTAACCGTGTATCCTAGTTTTCAATTCTTGACAGTTCTATGTATAGGGGTAAAGTAAACCAGGATTAAATGTTATTTCTCTAAAAAAAATGGAAATTAAAGGAAAAAGACACATAGGAGTTTGAAACAGTGCAATTTCAAATGTGCGTTAAAACACTCCAAACTTGCACGTTACGTAGTTGTTGTGGTCGCACGTTGCAGGTCTATTTTGCAAGCATTTATAAATTATTTTTATAATTATGTTTTAGTTAGACATTTTAATGATTGTGTGAGGTTATTTTATAATTTTTATTAATAATATATTAATTAATATTAATTCTTTATTATACATAGGCAAAAACTCCAAAAAATGTGTTATTTTGTTTCAAGATAGAAAAATGATAGATACGTGTTGTTAAATCTTGTAAAGCGAGAACCAGTTCATATGTTTCAATGTCGGTGATTTATTTCAAGTGTTTACAGTTTTTACTACTTTAATAATGTATCATGTTTCTCATTAATGTAATATAGAGGAAAATAATACATTTAACAAATAACAATTTTCTTTCTCTTTCACTTATCGCATAATATGGAAACTGATAATTAATATATTGTGATGCTTTGCTTTTAGAAGTATACATTAAGTCAGCCATATTATATTTTATAATATGATTTTATCTGGTTTTTACAGTTTGGTATACGTTTGTTATGTATTATAATCTAAGCAGAAATCGATTTAATATATATTAAAGCATGTCTAAACACAGATATTCGATGAAATGTTGCAACTGCGCATATATTGCTACTAAGTGTGAAGCTATTGTTACAAAAAACTTCGAAATAAAAATTTTTGCCTAAATATTTTCAGGTAATTTGGTGCCGATACAGTTTTTATTTCCACAGAGCTGCTAAAAGTTTAATAAAATCAAGAATGTATCATGGACTATATGTAATTTAAACCTTTTTGTATTTTAATTACTATTAAGCATGTAAAATTTACGTTTTGTTAGTCCTGTCAAATACGTTTGCATCTGTATCATTTACGCTCCATTAATAAATTATTTATAATACCATATATTAAAATTTCAAAAACTAAGCTGACTAATGGATTGATAAAGTACTGAATTATTTATTAGTCTATTTGTTTTCCGCTGTTGTCTAGATATTTCTATTCTCAAAAAATGTAGCTTGACCTTGTGCATAATTATTTATTTTGTTTTGATCTGTGTTATCGTACTTATTATTTCAACATTTATTATTTCCGTTTTCGCTTCAATATATATGTATTATGTATAGGTATTATGTTATTTTTAAATTGGTTATATTATGTTTAATTAATAGCTGCAATAATTCACCAGATATGCATCTAATTATAAATAAATCGAATAAACAGCAAATATTTAATGTCATGGATAAACCAGGTGTACTGAATGTAATTTTATTCCATGCAATAAAATTTAAATATTCGGCATGTATTGCCATGGAAGCTTACGCATGCATGGGTGTAGCTTCATTAATAAAATTTTTGTAAAGAAAATTGTTTTTCAATTTATAAAGAATATATACCGAATTTACTTTTAAATCGAAAACCAATTTTCTACAATGTTTTTAATTTTGGCACCCGCTGACTGAAATTATTTTAAATCTTTCGATTTCTGAAAACTATTCACTGGAGTTTTGTTTTCATGCGGGATTGACGCAACTCATTTGTTTCCGAGGTATTTGCATACACAACCATACAGCTGGTTGAATTAAATATATTGATTTTCCATAGAGTTTGATTTATTTTTTATGTCATTATATCACAGAACTGTTAGATTTCTTCATAGTAAGAAACATAACATCCAACTATATAAAAGGTCGAAGAAAATTTTGAGCTAAGTTCAGATCATACACCAGTGATTCTAACGTTGAGCGAAAATATAATAAGACAAGAAAGAAACCCAACGTTAACAAACAAGAGAACAGATTCGGAAGGATTTGCTGAAGAATTCAATAAACGGATTTAACTAAACGTACCCCTCAAGACAACTGAACAATTAAATTTTGAAGCAGAGAAATTCGTAATTGATATTCAACAAACTACTTGGAATAATACTCCAGAAATTAAGAGTCCAACCAAAGAAATTAATTTTCAGAACAAAGTCCTGAGAGGTGGGTGTACCCAAATGCTATAGCACTGATTACCTACATCGAGACCTTCAGATACTCACGGTCAGTCAAGAAATCAAGAGAATTGCAAGGCGGCATGAGGAAAGACTCCATTCTCATACGAACATTGAAATATTGCAACTATTGGACACCACCAGAACAGGACACAGACTCAAAAGAATCAAACCATCTGATCTTGTGTAGTGTAGTGTAGTGAGGTGCATATATTAAAAAAATTCAGCAGTGACATGTATAAACATTATTTTACTACAGACTGATACAGGGTCGATGGGTCCTCCTAGTTAAATACCTAGATTTAAGTTATTATAAAGACAAATTGTAGGGTTAGACGGAAACGACTAGTAATAATATATTAATTAAATAATAATTTAAAAAAATGTCATTATTGATAGATATACCTTACAAGTACCTATAATAAACATTAATACTTCATTTTACCAGAAAAAGACGTAGTAACTTCATGAATAAAAATTATGGACGATGCTGTTTTTATCATTTTAATTATTTATGGCTAGCACTTAACTTGAGTCAGTTTAAATTAAGTTTTAATATACGGATTTCTTCAAACAACCATTAGTGTATATTTGGGTTATGTAATATTTTTCTGGTAAAGATATAATAAAGTAATAAAATTATTTGTAGGTATCGATTATTTGTTTATTTACTAGTTTGCCTTTAATATCTTTTGTGTTGTTTTTAACCGAATTTCCGTAATACTACCCTACGTTTCGAAGTTTTTGAACTCGCCTTTGGTAACCGTGTGTCCTAGTTTTGAAGAACAACTGGCAATTCTTGACAGTTCTATGTATAGGGATAAAGTAAACCAGGATTAAATGTTATTTCTCTAAAAAAATGGAAATTAAAAGAAAAAGACACATTGGAGTTTGAAACAGTGTAATTTCAAATGTGCGTTAAAACATTCAAAACTTGCACGTTTATAAATATGTTATAGTATTTTTGTAACTTAACTACTACTAAGCATGTAAAATTTTCATTTTGGTAATCCTGTCAAATACGTTTGAATCTGTATCTTAATATTATCATCATGAAATTTTTGTTAGGTTTGCGATCGATAAAATTTTTAGATGTGCCAGCAAATATGGGACACTTGATTTCAATAATACTTCTCAATAGTATTATCTATTGGTGATTGTGCTATCATCAGGTAGTCTTTATACTTATTATTTGTGCTTATTAATTTTTTTGGCCTTATTAGTGTTATACTGGTGGTTTCATTTTCTACAATATTCTACGATATTTCACAAGTTGTACGTGTTTAAAATATTCACTCTGTTAATCTCCAATTCTGTAAGATGTCTAAATTTTTTCGAAATGATTATAACGTTAAGTATAGTTAACGTTTCGGAACTCTTGTGATTAGTGTTTAGATTAATATAAGGGAATTCTTAAATTTTCTACTTCTATTTCTACTGAAATCTTAGTAATTGCAGTTTAACTATTTTCGCAATACCCAAAAACTCATAGAGCGTTTGAGCAACTTCAGTCCATCTTTGGTGACCTTATATCTTCAAGTACGGTGAGGATTCTGGAAAAATCCTAGTGTGTTTAAAGCATGAGCATTCCCTAATTCATATAGATCAAGGCTGGTAGTATTTGTACTTTATTCGTACAATTTAGTAATCGTCCGGGTCCTTAAGAGAACAATTGTAATTTTAATAGTGTTTCAGCTAAACTACATCTGTCATAGCAGTTTATTTATTTTGATTTATGAATCATCTAGATGAAATTTGATTCTAGCCTTCAAAGCTTGATAACTCATTATCTGGATTTTATAATTATGTTTATAAATGTTGATATATTATTAAGATGGTTATTGAAATTTAAGATATTTACAATGTATGGAATAAGTCAATAATTATTAGATAATAGATTTTTTTCTTAAGGTAGCTCTTGCTGATTTCAAAGAATCTGACACTATGTTTTAGAACGTCAAACAATAGGTATATGTGAGTTACATAGCCTATTAGATTATCAGAGTTTTCAATGGACATTGGTAAACAACAGCTTCAGCACTGCATTTTGTACGAATTCCAACAAAGAAAGCATGCTTTTAAAGCCCAGTTATGAAGCGTATCTTATGAAATTGTAAATCTGTTAAAAAAATTACTTTCTTGAAAAAAATTTTAAGGTTCAATATAACATGAAATAATGTTTAATTTGCATGTCTATTATTGTGGATCGTAAAACGTAACTTTAAGTCACCAAATAACCAATAGAATAGAATAGAAATTTCCAAAGAATTTAAAAGAAAAATATATATTCTAAAAATGAATGATAAAAATGACTGTTTCAAAAGGCACGAAATATACGAAATAAAAAAATAGACAGTCCCTGTTCGGTACACCAATAAACTTGTCATCTTCTTTAGTATATTTTTGTAATTTACTTCTGAGGCCTGAATTGCAAGATGTTGAATTCTGCTTTTCATCTGTGATGTGATGCAACCCAATGCTGATGCCACTATTGATCCTTTTATTTTAGATGACAGTTTAATAAAATATATATAATTTTCTTTCTACGCTCTCTTTTAGGTACTATATGATGTTTTTACAAGCGTTAAAGTAAGCAAAAGTTTGCCATAGCAACAAAAGTTGGCAAGCAATTGGATTCAATACTTAAATTCTTCAAGTTGTCTAGTTCTATGATCGGAGAAGTGTTAAATTCATGCCCAAATGAATTTTGAAGCCATTAGTATTTCAAATACAAAATACATAATTACAAAATGCCTCAGAGATGGAGAGAGAGTGAAAGAATTTGAAATATATTATATTTAATGAAATAATTGAATTATAAATAAAAAATATGCCTTTGTAGTTCAATTGTAAATACAAAGACATATTTAGTTTATTTTATTATTTTAATATTAATTTTTATTTATTTAAAAGCAATTGAAATAATACCCAACTCTGATATTATATTATGCAAATTGACATTAACAAAATTGACAAATAAAAAATGTTTCAAATTCGATATTGTTTTTATCGAGCTAAACTATGCTATCAAATAAAATATATCTTTGTTGCTCCTATTTAACCATGCAAATAATGACATGACCCGTTATTACCACGCTAAAATTAGGTATCGTGTTAAAAATGAGATAAAAATAGACCCACATAAAAAGTTAAAGCCTCGTCGGACAGCCGCATCGGACCCTTACGATGACCAATTCAGCAGAAAATATATACCGACACAGCCAACTGGTAATAAAAACGTCAGAAACAAAAGAAACTCGACGAGAAACAAGCCACAACCGCTCCCCAAAAACGATTCGAACAGACGAAATCTGGATTACGAGAATAGCACGTATTGCAGATGGAAAAAAAATTAAACGGCATATTTTTATCGCCTGTTAAAATTTGTTTAATTATCTCATCGTATATCGAAATAATCACGCTATGGAAAATCACGTTTTAGTAGTGTTATTAGGCAAGGCAAGGAAAAAAGGTTTAAATCAAAATAAAATCATAGGATCCAGTGGCGGTTCCAGATAAAATTTTTAAGGCGTTTTGAAATTTTTGCAAAATAAAACAGGTATTTTTATAAGTTAAGTCCATCCTACGTTCTTTTCTGTTCGCAAATTTGGTAATGACTTGATCGTTAAAATTGTTTATTCCGGAGATAAACTCTTCGTCAGCAGAGAGCAGGAAAGGAGCTGTTAAACGATATTCGGCCATTGGATTTCGGAAATTGATGTGCTTTAGTGGTTAGAAACACTTTTCGAGCTTCGATGTTGTCATGGGAGTTGTTACCAAGATTTCTAATAATCGTCTCGTCTACTTCAACGTGTCTCCCAGATTTTTTGCCATTAAATCTTTTAGAGCGGGCAGTGTTCAATTTAATGTTCTGCAATCAATTTTTGAATAAAGAACTGACAGTTTAGTTGGTAATCGTTCTTTATCACGTGTGGTATGAAAGGAATATACGGAAATATATCGTCAGAAAATTTACCGCAATATTCTTCAAAATATTCCGAAAATAAAAGTGATGCAACTACTAGATGCTCTTTCATATAAAATAAATCTTTTGCATAATTTATTATATACACATCTCTAAAGCAGAAATTCGGTGATCAAATTTGCTGTTGCCTGCTTGTGACCTAATATATCTGATGCTTCACTAATTATGTTATCAATATTATTTCGAACCGGCTTGGTTGGTGCAGTGGTAAGGGCGACAGGACGGTCCACCTACTGTTGCGATAGTCACGGGTTCGAATCCTGTTGGGGCATGGTCGTAAATGTATGTTTGTTATTGTTTAATTTTTGTGATAGTCCTAGGTAGGAGTGCAAAATCCGACAAGAGACATGATACCAGTCATGTCACTAGTTGTCACTCTAAAGTTGGTCACTCGCAGTCGCCGAGGCTTAATGCGGAGGACCGTGATTCGGAATCCACGTCAAACTGTAGGTCCAGTCCAGATAAACCCTCGTTGGTAAAAGAGGACTTCCTCTGCCTCTGTGCTCCTCAGTAGGTTCTATTTTTTTTGCTGCAGTTTAAAGTGATATCTGCGTAGAGCATCACATGATGGAAAAAAGTAAGATAAAAATTGAATATCGGATCAATTAATGGTTGGCGAATACAGGTTGCTGCACTATTGACTGTGTTGCTAGATAATTGATCTTCTATTTCCTCCATATATTCAATGACATTGTTTCTATTTTCGTACACAACCTTAATAATCTGCATATTAAAGTTCCAACGGGTTAGAGCGCCGTGGGGGATTTTTCTGTTTATAATTTTGCTCAACCTTTCTACTCGTTGGGGTGAATTATTAAAAAAGCCAGGAATGTCTTGTAGATCGCCAAAAATAGATTTAGACATAATTAAATTTAATTGATGTGCATAACAGTGTACATAGTGAGCAAAGGAATAATTAATGCTTGACGCCTGCAAATTGACCGCTCATCATCGCTGCTCCATCGTAGCTTTGTGCTATCAGTTGCTTGGGTGAATTTTGAATTAACAGATCTGTATAGCTTAAAATTATTTTACTAAGTATTCTGCATCATACTTTTCAGGAATTAAGTAGTTCCAAAGACTCTCAATCGGCTCACCATCACGAACACTTGTAAAAATAGCTAGCAGTTGAGATTTTGCAGCAACATCAGTTGTTTCATAGGCCATGATCGCCATAAAGGATTTTAATAAAGAATCAAGAATTTAATAACTCTTCAATTATTTGTTCATGCCTATATCGTACAAACTTCAAGCCTATATCGTAATATATCGTTCTGCATTTCCCTGGAGATGCATTTAAATATTGAAGCATTTCTTAGGTGCTCACTTAGAGTTGTATCTAGTTCAGCTAAAAAATTTTACGAAATATCCGCGGATTTTGGAAAGTATCACTCTCATCATGTCCCCGAAGAGCTCATTCAAATGCCCCATAAAATGTAATGCGATTTATAATTTTTGATAAATCATACCTATTCTTTAACACATTCACATTTCATTTCACATTTCGCAGAATTTAATTGAGTCATAATATTAGTTGACCCTAATAATGCAAATTCCATACAATTGTGAAGATGGATTCTAAAGTTTTCAGGTCTTTTTATTTTCAAACTTAAGTGCTCTAGATCGGTGACCCATATTTTCGACTAAGCTTTACCACCACCAAGTAGAAAGGAAAACAGTACAGCGCTTTGGTTACATCTACAGATGTATACAAATATTTTAAAATAAATGTCTCTAAATGTTTTTAATAAATTTACTGGAGTTACTTTTCCCTCTGCTAGCGCCAGATTTCCCAATAATAATATGTGGACATGGGTCACCTTCCCCTGTAAATTCCACTTTTTTATCGTAAGAATATTTTAAAAAAATTCTTTACATTAATTAAATTCCATAGCTACAGTTATTAATATTGTTATTATTAACTGGCTTAAAGTCGCGTAAAATACGGCGCTGGACTAAATGAAACGAAATCATTACTTAAATATCGGCTTTGTTTTAAATTGCTTGGAGGCCCATATAAATAACAGCGATAGCGATAGCGAAAGCGTGAGTTGGTAGCCTACCGATGGTAGATTATTCCACTGGTCCACGTTCCTTCTGTGGCTCATACTTCCATTGCAGTCTTTTTATCATTTATTACAAAAATAATTCGCAAATGCTAAGTGAGATTTGGTTTTTAGTAAGTAATAGAAACTATTTTAGTATTTTAGTGAGATGAAATATATGTAATACGGTATTATGTTATCTGGAAATGCCATATACTGTTTTTTATTCACTGTAAAAAGGTAATAATTGAGAAAAATTGGTAAAATGTATATAGGGGATGGACTCAAATAATATGAGCATACTCGTACACAGTAGAAATATATCAAACTCCGTTAATAAATCTTTAAAAATTAACTTTATTTAATTTGAGATTAAGATTACAAGTTTACACTAGATCTAACGAACAATAACAAGACTGCACGGAATACAATGCCAAACTATACTGTAGTATATTTGTACAGGATATAACTATACTATACTGATTTGATATGTGGCCTAATGCTGTAGATATATGTTTATATTACTTGTTCAGCATAATATTCAAGGTTATACATTTATTGTGCTGACCGGATATTAATGACCATATAACTGTAGTATCAAATTTTTAATGTAATTTTTTTTCTCTTCGCAGAATATATGTCTGAATATTTATAGGAGTATTTGAATAGATTTCAACGGAATGTTGTCCCATCCTTGTACCAAAACACCCGTTAATAGCTTCAATGATGTTGTAGATGGAAATCTACCCCTCACTCACTGCTCTACAATACCCCATAATACTACACTTGAGTTGATACTTGGTGACTGCTCTGTCCATGAAAGCTTTTCTGATGCTCCTTAAACCATTATCATCTTAGCACATGGCGGTGTTTGGCAGCAATATTCTAGTCATAGCAAGAACCTGTTTATTGAGGATGTCGAGATACTTTGTTGATATACAATTGATATACATATTGTTTGATATACAAGTTGTCATTACCAAGGATACTGTCGCTAGGGAAACTTTAAATAATTAGAGATTACGCATCAATCTATTTTGTACGCTGATTTGTTACCATGCATAGAGATGTGGGATTACTACAGACCTGAAACACAACGCAGTAAGAGTAGAAGAAGTAGTAGGTAGTGGATGCCTGTGAAAATGTGATGTTTTGGCGTATTTTTGTAAGCAAAGGGGACTCTGTTAACTGAATTCATTGAAAGAGATAGACACAGAGATAGGACAGACAAGGAAAATATTACCTTTTTGATCAGCTGGACGTTAATTTAGATTAGTTTTTTTAGGAAAGTTTTACTCCACCCTCTGAATTTATCGGAAATTGCTCAATCCGAATATCTCTTTTTCTAGTTTCTAGACGACCCATTCCTTGCGAAAATGCCAAAAATTGGGTCGTTTTTTTTTGACAAAGATTTTTTAAAGCGGAACTCTATGGCATTATAGAAGATGGGGAAACGTCTAAATAAAGCTTCAAAGTTACAGAAAAAGTTTTGCATAATTCTGATAGAGCCTTAGAAAGCAGAAACCTTTGAAATCTTAGTAGATCGATAGATTAGTAGAGTGGTATCGTAAATCTTGTATTGGTTTATAACTCAGTGTTACTCTTGTTATCGCAGTAATATATTATGAGCATCATAAACAACAACAAGTTAATAATAAATATAAATATTTTGGTTTTATTTATCATAATATTTCTGGGTACGATTCGCCGATATTCTTGAAATTTTAGAAAAGTATTTTGAATTCTCATCTCATAATATATTTATTATAGTCAATAGTAATGTCGTACAATGGTATGCTTTACACTAAATTTTAAGTTTCGAACTTTTCATGTACTGTTATATAGCTAATAACCAATAACTAATAGCTAAAAAGAGATATAACAATTCTTTGAAATCTTAGTAGATCGATATATTAGTAGTATTAGTAGAATAGTATCGTAGATATTGTCTTGGTTTATTTCTATTCTATCATAAAAATATATAATGAGCATCATAAACAATAAGAAATTAATATTAAATATAAGTATTATTGGTTTAATTTATCACAATGTTTCTTAGTATGTTCTTGAAGTTTTAGAAAAGTATTAGATTAAGAAACTGAAATATTTATGACACCTTTAGTTCATCGCTTGTTATACACCAAGAACTAAAGAATATTTTCTATAATTAAAAAAGAACCCATTTAAAAATCTAAATTACTGGACCTCAGAGGTCTACATATCTACATAAGGAGAAATTGATTGAGAGACAAGTAAATATTATGATTTGTAATGAATTATATATGTACTAGTTATGAAGAAATAAAAGATATATATACAGAAATAATGACACGATACACCAATTTAATAAATCAGAACATATAACGTGACTTCTATATTCTTACTTACAATATCCTTACTAATTCCATTTTAACTTGCTGAAAATAGTTAGCATATGATCATAGCAACTATATGAAGTTATTACAAGTATTGTTCCAAAACTAAAATTACATGTACAACCAAGTGTATATAATTGTATAATAAATACTTTTTAACAGTAACAATTATCTTTCAAAATATATCTCTGGCGACTTGTCAATATTTCGAAATCAGAATGGCGCTTTCATGGGTAATTTTACAGAAAACGCGTAATGTAATCTTGAAATGAAATATTCACCTTTGGATTACCGCAAATAAGCGATCCGAAAACAAAAATATCGATTGCGCTTCGGAGAATGGAAAGAGAAGATAAAAATGTATACACGACCGAACTGACAATTGTAAATGAAACGGAAATATGTCGAAATGCAAAATTCAGAGCCATCAGGAATCGATAAAAATTACGGCCGAGTCGAGCTAGAACTGAGGCTATAAACGACAGCGGTTTTGTTAAATCAATTTAGCGTAATACGGAATATTGTTAACATTATTTTTCAATGATAATCATTGGGGGATTATAAATTGATTCTAAATCTCTACTGTGATAGTTTCAGTTATATAGGTCCTAACACTAGAATTACAAATTAATATTAAGTTTTTTTTAAATCGAGGCTATATCAGGGTGGAATTCAAATTAATGACCATCGCATAATTAAGAACATAGTTTTGTCACATTTCTGTTGACCACTGAGCTACCAAGACGGTTGACGTAACTTGGTAAGAGTGGTTGAAATGTATCAATCGTTACTGTATAGATGATGTACAGTGGTTATACAAGGAGAAAGTTGAAAATGTAGAGCTTTTTAAACAAAATAAAGGGAATTGTGATGTGGGCGACATAACAATTACAAAAATTCCATTTATTTGTAAAGTTGGATAATAATTTTCAGTGCTTCAAATGGTTTTGAACATAAACTGCAGCTAATGATTATAATAAATTCCATCTTCAGTTTTCATAAACTTCCATATGTTTAGAGACACGCCTATATTGTTCTTATTTCGAAAAATTGAGACTGTAGCGACCTTGAGGCATGTCTAATTTTACATAGTGGAATAACGGCCTACAAAATACCAAGAAATATAATTTCAGTAACCGACCATCGTTTGGTTTGTGCCACCATCGACTGCCCAAGCCTCGTCTCCAGGTAATACCGCTGCCATCCGTTTTATCTCTTTTGTATTTTCTACATTTTTTTTATATAGCCAATAAATAACGGTCACATAATGTAAACACCACTGTTTTATTTCGTTTTACCTCCATTCACCGAGCCATATCATCCAACCCTAAAAGACAAATCAAGACAAGCAATTTATATTTAGACCTCATTATTCATCAATTCTAGGGGCTAACAAGTGAAGTAACCCGCATTTTTCATGATGAAAACCTCTTGGAGGTAGTCTTAGACCAGGCTGAGGCTTTTGAGAAAGAACTATTTTTTATGGAATGTAAGTTTTATGTATCAAGTGATCTTATAAACATGATACATTAATTTTCGCTAAATCGATCATTTCAAGTTAAAGTCGGTAATTCTTTTTCGACCACAAGATTGATCCAAAACGGAATATGGTGGGATTCTCCACTCTTATTTATAAAAAAATAATGATGATGTGTAATATGATGTTTAAATAAAAACCGAACATATGGACATGTATTAAATATATTTTTATTAATTCGTTTTATTCGATACTTTTTAAAATAAAATGTGTTATTTCCAAAATTTTGTCGTTTTTATTTACCTCCTGAACCTATTTATTTTTTATATATTCCACAGTAAATCTACTAATCAAGATAAAAAAAGCGTAAGTAAATAAAGCTGTATGTACGTATCCGCCAGACTAAGGCACCCTGTGTTTTAAAATTAAATGAAGCTCAATATGTGCATGCGCCAAAACCGAAGATGGTTATGGAGTAACGTCTAAAGTATCTTGATGAGATAGAGATGAGACTTGAATCTGTCGCTACTTATTTAGAATCTAGAGATTGGCCACCAGGAAGTTATCGAGGTTGTCGGGCGAACAATTAATAATAACTGTTGAAGTGTATTTACACAGTTTTAAGGACTAGAGGATCTCTAAATTAGAAAAATAACTAAAATCTAAGGAGATTATATGAAATAATTAAATATAATTCACATTATCAAATACTGGTTTTCTTTTCAAATAAAGAACATTATTGAACTATCTAATATTTATAAGCAATTTAATATAGTGAGTTGGCTCTTTGTGAGATTATTTTTTTAACAATTACTATTTGTGTGATAATAATCTGAAATATATAGAAAAACACACATCAAATATTCTAGAGCTCGAAAGTTTTTTCAAACTTAACAATATTTATTTGGTTACGTTTATTATTTATTTATAACGCCAAATATACTATTTATTATAAATATAGGAGATATACATTTAAATATAATTTAACTGGTGCCATGTTGTATTAATTTATGAGAGACAAGACAAATAAAAATCCTTTTCTTAGTAGTTAGTATAAGGTTAGGAAGTGGTTTTTTGTTCATTCTTTATGGTGGGTCTATTTTTATCGTGTATTTGCACGCAATCTAATTTTGGTTCGACAATAAAAGGATACATTCTCTGATCCCTTGTAATTAATGCAGATATAATTCAACCTTTTTTATTGGTGATTGTCCGAGCTCGTCTACAAACATAATATATAAATAAAATACAAACCGAATGAATGTTGCGACTTATTTTGTTTTTTTTTAAGAGGAAAACATCATTTAGCATCCTGAATTAAATCTTTTAAAGATATTAGAAATAGATTTTAGTATTTAATATTATCGAATCAAGCTAAGCCTCAATACATATATTATATATTCGATCCATGCATGATCATATAGGAAGAACTATCCATTCCACTAATCAAATGTTTTCTAGTAATGGATTTATTGAGATATCGAATTTAGTTCATTTTAACTATTGGTTATAGTTAATGTGGTAACAAGTTGTTTGATTATATAGTCTGTTCAAAATAGCAGTGAATATTGAACTATAATGTTAAAATAAATTATACTTTACAACACTTTTGTTTCACTATTTCATTTGCATTACAATATTGTAATATATAAAACCTAAAATAAAACAAAAGTCAAAGTCAAATTCGGCAATACTGCGACGTATTGACGTCTTAAATTGAGATTACTCGAGTTCACTGCTATTTTGAATAGAATTGAATATATATATCGAAAAATCTCTATGTATTGGTTTTACAACATGCGCAGTTTCTCCAGATATATCTTCTCTGTACACACATACCTCGCTACATGGCCGCTCTTTATACGCCAGTTCGTTATAAAGGCCCTTTTCATTTAAGGGAGGTTTTCCATTTATAAGCCAAAAATGATTCGTTATAACGACAAAAAGAACTTTTTTTCGAAGTCACTATATCTACAAATGTGTTGCCAATCTGGCGCAAGCGCAATCTCGATACATACTCTTTTCTATTTCATCTTGTTAACGAGCGTTATTCAGTATGTGCTCATAAAGTGACTGGTTTACACTTGTCTGTGAATGTTTTATGTACATATTTATTAATGATCGTTACACAGAAGTCGAAAAATCGGTATATATATACGTAGGTAACAGGTCAATTCAAAAGTCCCCGGCCTGAAACATAGCATAGATGGCGCTACTAGAATTAAATCCATATATTTTTTAGTTAGCCCTAACCCTCAAAAGATGCGTGTATAAATTTGACAGCTGTCGGATGATTAGTTTGTAAATTATAGCATTTTGAGTGAAACAACTTTTGTTATTGTGAAGAAAATGGATAAAAAGGAATTTCGCTTGTTGATAAAATACCGCTTTTTGAAGGGAAAAATACAGTTGAAGCAAAAACTTGGCTTGATACCGGAAACTCGGCATGAGTTTCCGGACACTGCTCCAGGAAAATCAAACATCAAGGATTGGTATGCTAAGTTTAGACGTGATGAAATGAGTTTCGAAGACGGCGAACGCAGTGGACGCCCAAAAGATGTTATTATCGACGAAAACAATAAAAAAGTCCACAAAATTATTTTGATTGACCGTAAATTAAAATTGAATGAACTAGTAGAATCTCTAAAGGTATCAACTGAACATGTACATCATATCATTCACAAATATTTGGGTATGAGAAAGCTCTGGGCAAAGTGGGTGCCACGCAAGCTCCCTTTTGACCAAAAACAACGACGAGTTGATGATGCGGAGCAGTGTTTGAAAAGGATCAAGCGTAATAAACCCGAGTTTTTGCAACGATATGTGACAATTGATGAAATATAGCTCTAGCATGTCACTCCAAAGTCCAATTGACAGTCATCCGAGTGGACTGCACACGATGAACCCACTCCACAGCGTGGGAAAACGCAACAGCCGGCTAGCAAGGTTATGGCGTTTGTATTTTGGGATGCGCATGGAATAATTTTCATTGACTACCTTGAAAAAGGAAGGGCCATCAACAGCGACTATTATATAGCGTTATTGGACCGTTTGAAGGACGAAAGGACGAGGCGGAAAAAAGGCCGCATTTGAAGAAAAAGAAAGTGCTGCTTGATGCTCCAAGATAATGCACTGTGTCACAAGTCAGTAAAAACGATGGCAAAAATCCATGAATTGGACTTCAAGTTGCTTCCTCATTCGCTGTATTCTCCAGATCTGGCCCCCAGCGACTATTTCTTGTTCTCAGATCTCAAAAGAATGCTCACAGGGAAGACGTTTTGGTAGAATGAAGAGATGATCGCCGAAACTGAGGCCTATTTTGAAGCAAAGGAAAAATCGTACAACAAAAATGGTATCGAAAAGTTGTAGGGTTACTATAATCAGTGTATCACCCTTGAAGGGAATTGTGTTGAATAAAAAAAATTGCCAAAAAATGTGTTTTACTTTGGTAGGCCGGGGACTTTTCATTTGACCTGTTATGTATTTACAAATTGAAAAAATTTAATATGTGTATTTATAAAATATCAACAAAACTATTATTGACTTCGGAGACTGATAAAAGGAGATCTCGAATATCAGTCATGCTAGGAGCTAAACTAGAAGAATTTTCTAGACAAAGAGACTATCCAGGGAAAAGCTTTAAGTATTTTCGAAAATTTGAAGAATGGGGATACCAAGCAAGCAGAAGGCGGTTTGAAAAATTAAAAAATGTACTTAATTTGTATAATTTAAAAATGAAAGCTAGCGCTGTGAGGCCGCATGTAAGGAATATCTTAACATATTAAAGGGTATTATTGAAAGAAGTGGTTATAAACTTGAACAAATGTTAAACATCCTCCTTGAAAATCATCCTGATATCGAACGTAGCCCTGAAGTTTATCGAGGAATTAAGTCAGCCATTAGCTCTTATAAATCACTGAAGAACGAAATAGACAAGAAGATAAGGTTGTACAATTTTTTAAGTCAGGCTTATCCTTGCCAGCGAAGAATGGTGGCCTTCCGACCTAAATTGTTTTGTTTTTGTTTACAGATTATTTTTGGTGCTTGGAGTCTGTTCTTATTTTATGTACAAATGTATGTACTTGTTATGTATGTAAATGAAATAAAAAGATAAAATGTATTTTGAATGATAAACCATATAATATATTTAACAAACTTGGAACCGATCCCATTGAATTTTCCTAAGTTTCGTGGAACGTATCTTCTCCATAAAGTGAGGTATGGGTGTATTGATAATTATCATAGCAGAATAACAGTTGTTTTTTGATAGTTTTACACATCATAAAGGATATGTATGCTATGCTATTGTACATTTCATTCGTACGGAAGAAGACACTGGGAGTGTCACTTCCCGTATCTTCCTTCAATTTTTTGGAAAGTATATACGGGAAGTGATTTAATTGAAATAAAATTTATCTTTAGTTACTATATTTCTGTCTTATTCTAATTTTTTTAGATATGTTTGCTTAGATGTGTTTTCATATATAAAATATAAATCCAGCATTATAAAGAGCAGAAGATATCTGATAATGAAAAGAATGCATTGAATAATGCTATAAAACATTAGTATTACTAATTACAGCTCATAAACCGGCCAACGTTGTTTTAGCGTTTTGCTTCTTTTAATCAATTTCAAATCGTTTTTTATTATTGCTTTGATTGAAAATTCCGAAGCTATTAAATAGTCAGAGTCAGAAACAGATTGTGTCTCTAATCAGTTGCTTCGATTGGGAACGAGATAACGGAAACCGTCTCGTTAACGTTACCAGTAAAATGCATAGCGGTAAGCATTGATACTGTGACATACTAAGTTGCTGCGGTTTTTACTGTAAATATTATTATGGGCACAGTCAATAAAACATCTCAAAAAATTAAAAACTTGTAAAACTTAAGCGGGTAAAAGATCACTTTGATGGTAGCTTATCAAATATCAATTATATCAAATGTATAGAAAGAGTCAGTAGCTTTTTCAATATAAATATAATTTAATACAACTATTTCAGAGGAAACTGTCAGCCTGGAAAGAATACATAGAAAACTTAGAGAATAATTTAATTGTCATTGTATGATTTAAATGGTGTAAAAATAACCCACGAAGAGGTCCAATACAACTTCCAGATACTGCTTTTACAATAATACAATTTTTAAAAGAACATAATAAAATATAATAATAAAGTAAGACTTATTGTTTCAATTTGTGCATTTAGATGATATATGGATATTTTAGAATGGTATAGTGGGTCACTCATGGCAAGAAAATAATTCAAATAGTATAAAAAGAACAAATATTGATGGAAAAGGGTAACCATTGGAATAACAATTGATTAGGTTTTGTTAGTAATAATATTTATCAAATATCCAAGTCCAAGGACTTTAAGTTGTTAAGTCCAAGGACGACAATCATGGATAAATCACAAAATGTTTTTGCTGCGGTTTAAAAATGAGCTCTTAAAAGGAAATTGGATGAACCATTAGTTATTGTTATGGACAATGCACCATACTTTACTGTTGTTTGTTTCTAACAAGTGGATAAACAAAATCTATAATTAAGGAGTTGCTTGCAAAACATAATTTCAGTTCACCATGTTAATGAGTGAAATATTTCAAATTATTACCTGATAAATATAAATGAAAATTTCTATGTACTTTACTTTTTTTAAAATAGATTTGAGAAAAGATACACTGTAGGTCAGATGGCTGAAGAATATGAGCACAGGGTATTATGTCTTTCTATCACTACATATTAAATATTGTCGAATTGATATAGGATATGGTAAACAGTGAACATACAGGTTTGTTACAAGAGCCGTTTGGATATAAGGAAAGGAGCATTATCTACAATAACACCTTTTCTCTGGATGAACATCAAAGTGTGACAGTGAATGCGTATATATATATGTGTATTGTGACCTTATAACGAAGTGTAGTTTAGGTCCTTTGATAATATCTGTATTAGATGTACTATAATGTTAAAATAAATTACATTTGACTAGCTTGGTTGGCGCAGTGGAAAGGCAACAGGACGGTCCTCCTACTGTTGCGATAGTTCGAATCCTGCTGGGGAATGGTCGTAAATTTGTGTTTGTGATTGTTTAACATTTTTAGTTGCCCTTAGGCAAAAGTGTAAAAACGGAAATAATCACAGTCACGGCAGTGACCAGGCTGGGTAAGACCGGTTGTTTTCTGGGATTATTTTTAAGTTGGTCACTCGCCATTCGGTAGGCTTAATACCGAGGACCGTGGTTCGGAGTCCACGTTAAACCATAGGTCCTGTCCAGAAAACTCTCATACTACAGAGACTACAAAAAATCTACAAAAAAATACATTTGATAACATTATTTTTGTTTCCTTATTTTATTTAGATCGGAAATTTTTTATATCTGAAAGCGAAAATGAAGTAAAACTCAGCGTTGATGTGGCAATATTGCGATGTTTTGACGTCATTAATTTAGATGACGTGAGTTCACTGTTTTATTGAACTGGCTATAAAGTCATCAGTATAATTGAAATATTACCTTTTTTACAAAAAAGTTTTATTACTTCGAAAAATTCCAATAAGAAGCATTGTGCGAAGTTAACGGTAATTTAATATCATCTTTTTAAAGAATCCGTAATGCATTTTTCATTTCGGTTTTGACTGTTGGTCGGCCTCCGCAATGGTAAAAATACAAGCTGTGCGCGGATTAAGTTCATAAATAAAAAACTTCTTAAGGCTTTATTAAATTCCGTTTGAAAAAGTTTTCTTTGAATTTGAACTGGAACAAAATACATATATAAAGTTCACAAAGTCTAAATTAGACACCTGTTATGGTATAATATTGATGTGTTCCCAATTAAGATTTTAATTTATCCTAATTACAATCAGCAACAATTTTCAATAATTATTGTATTAGTTCGAAAAATAATTTCAGTTTTGGTACGGGAACATCTATAGGTGTTCTAATTTTATTTTAATTGGACTTATACTTACGTTAGATTATAAACATGATAATGGATAGACGCTTAAAGTTAAATTAATAGAACGTAAATACCGAACATTGTCGATGAATTTTATCAATAGTAATGTTAGTAAATAAATTCCTGATGGGAAAATCAGAGTCGTAATTCACCAGTACTGTCTTCTAACTATTCTACAGAAAAATGGTACAATGCAGTTTATTCCAAATATCAGCTATGATCTTTTTCTGTCATACCGGAAACATTTCTATATTGAATTAGCGATATCGCGCTAAGAATTGATTCAATTTTTGGTTTATTCTTACGAAGTACTGTTTGGCTATATCACGAAACATCGATCGGCTCAAGACGTAATCGATAGGGGCACTATTTGGCAAATACGACGGATGAGGTTGAATAATGCTATAGAAAAACTTCCAAGTATTCCCTGACAGCTTTTGCAGTGCGAGTCGGTTTGTTAACATATTGGTGACGTTTGCGCTTCAATACTAGAATCATATGATGAAATGTTATTGGCGATGTTTTCCAGTGACGATTTTGTCAGTTAAGTTATAATGAATTGTAGATAACTCCAAGGTGATTGAGGTCAATGAGGTTTTACCATTAGTGGATAAACTGATCATTTTGCACTTCGGGTCTTTATAGCCATAGCTGCCAACATGAATGAATTAATAAAAAAAAACTTCAATGCTCTGCTTTGTATCACAATTTGGTTGCAAAAACATAAAAACATTGCGTTTGGTGTATTTGGCTTGAGTTCATGTGGAATATTTTAATTTTTTGGTCACTCTGGTGGTGGTGGTCACTTTGCGTCCATCACCCTTAGTGCGGGGTCCATTATATATATTTTCATTGATATAGCATGTTCCCCATATGCTTCGTACAGTGTTATTTGTTGTATTCTCCAAATTACAAAGAGGAGCGCTTCCTGGAAATTGTATATTATTGCCACAAAGGTTGCCATAATTTGAGCGTAAAGAAAGCCTGCCTATTATTCTTCAGTGAAGCCACATATACTGATTTTCGGATGTATATAATGACGTGTAAACATTAATATAATAGCAAGGTGGTCTATCTCCCCTTCAGCTTCTTATTTTCTGTACATTATATTTTTGGTTTCATTTGTTATTCAAGTAATAAACCGAACCACTCAAGCTGCAGGAGCTTCTGCTAAGATGGTGCGTGTGGACGAGAGGAAAACTTACATTTGAAACAAAAATCAGCCCTCTTGGAACGTCTTGTTTTGAACGTTTCGTATGTCTTGTCTTCTGTATAGCTCTGAAATTTGAACACTTTTGTAGTTTGACATCTAAAAGCTTGATATCTTTTAAATTATATGATAAAGGCAAAATGCATATGCTTCTCTCCCAGATCATGTTAGAAATTAAATTATTCTTTTAAAATGGGGTATCGACAGTCGAGGAATAAATTCAGAGATGCATATTACAATGGTTTTGGGTAGAAGACACAGCGGGCCGCTCAGAAATAGATATAGATCAGTAGCACAAAAAGCGATCTAAAATATAGCAAAGTAATATTGAGCGAGACCAGCAGAGTTGCGGCTACTAACTAACACTACTGGTGCTACCAACCGCAGCGTATTTACTTCCTGACCAAACATCCGCCAACCATTTGCAATTTTCTATCTATAAATAAGAGAAACGAACAAATTCTTGTGTTCCCTTGAATAGAGTTTATCAGCTATATATTTCAAAGAAATTACGCCATTTTATACAAAGCTCTTGTAATTAAATATTATACTGCTTGTACATTATTGCGAGAATTAGTCATGAATACGCGATATAATGCTGATAATTGCTGTGTTAGTTAGATAACTAATTCCATTTTGTAAACTAATATTCTTGTATAAAATTAAAACCTATTTGGTCTATTTTAACAACATATAAGATTGTGTACTGAAATTTCAATCTCAAATATATTTTCCTTACATTCAATCATCAGACTACCTACTATAGGGAACAAGATAAAAATAGGCACATAAAAAAGTTACAACCACCTGGTCCATCGACTACGTTAGACCCTCACGATCGCCAATTCAACAGAAAATATCCACTGACATCGCCAACTGGCCGTAAACATATCCGAAACGAAACAAACTTGTCTAGAAACAATCGACAGGCATAGCAGAACGGAACAAATCGAAAAAGTTTAGAACCTTAACGGCCTGAAACTGAAACGTTCACCTCTGACATAATCTTTTTCCTTATAGCGTTAAGTGATATCTTTATATATATAATTCTTCTGTCCGCGTGTATGTAATTGCACTATTGGATTGTCCTGAATGGTCGGAGTAGTCTTGATAATTATTTTTGTGTGTTGAATGAATGGTTTATGGTCACAATTAGGTTCCACAAAGTTTATAAAATATTTTTTATTTCAATTGGCGTATATTGATCAATTGTTTCTAATATTAAAAGTAAAACATACAAATTAAAAAAACTGCTGTTTTCGACAGATCGAGCTAAACTGAACTTAATATCTATAGAACAATTGCATTCATTTGGCATCACAGATATTTGCTGACTTAGCTCTTTCGTGGGATAAAATGTGTGTTAATTTACAGTTATTAACATATTGAATCATAAAACCACCCCTGTCAACATCTGGTAATATTTCAAGTCTTGTCAGCTTTATTCTCAATGTGTCTAGTTCGTGTTGAATCAGTGACAAAATGATCCCCTTAGAACCCATAACGAGTGTGATTCGAAGTGCTAGTGGGAAGTTCCCTGAAAGACTATTCGTGCATCCCAATGCACTTGCCAAACAGTTAAAGGTGCGCGATGACAGTGAAGTGAGTAGGCTCAAACGCAAACTACCATATGAACTGATTAATAGACAAATAGAGTGAAATTTAATAATTTCTAGAATAAGTTAGAGTAGTCATTAGAATAAGTTAGGATAGACTTTAAAATAAGTTAGAATAGTATCTAGAATGAGATTTGGATTATAAGTTGTACAGCAGATCACTTACTGAAGTGATCTTCTACATGTTAGGATAGTTATATTATATAACGGAAATCATACTATAATACTTATTGCTCACGGGCAGATTATTGACGTTCTAAGATATTAATTTAAAAAATATGTTTAGTTATGTAAATTAAATTTCGTCTATATTCCTCTTAATTTTAACTTATATTACTCATATTTATTAAAAGTAGCATTGGGAACTATCGACTAAAAACAGTTGAAACAGTCGATAGTCGCAAAACAGTCGAAATAGTCTATAGTAAAGAAACTAGCGATTGAATGTAGTTATTACTATATTCAGTTAAATTAACGGTTCGACTGTTTTATCCATCGTGGTGTTAGACGAAGATGTAGGAATCCTTTCCTGTATAAATTGTGAGAGAGGAAAGGGTGGAGATAATTGCTTGGAGCAGTTAATTTTAAATGCGATTATATTTTCTAACGGTAGTATAATCGAGACAGAGATATGTATATTCCTTCACGTATTAACTTTAAAAAAGAAAAGGAAAAAATATTTAAAAGTAATTAGAATTACTTTTATATTTGAAGATTTTATGGATCTGTAAAAAGGAATGGAATAATAACCCTAAAAATATTTTATGATATCTTAATATGTTAATTAATATTTTTAAATAACATACTATAATAAATATAGATAATACAAGAGAACTTAAACAAAACCTAAATACTGAATATGTACTATAACCAAAAATACTAAATAAAAATTAAACATGTACCTAATCATAGAAAAAAACTAATCCATGACATAATTACAAATGATCACATAGCAACTAGAGCCGCCGGCTTGATGGCGCAGTGGTAAAGGCGACAGACGGTTTTCCTACTACTGTTGTGATAGATGCGCGTTCGAATCCTGCTAGGGCATGGCCGTAAAGTTATGTTTGTGATTGTTTAAAATTTGTGATTGTAATAGGCAAGAGTGTAAAATCCGACAAGGAAAATGATCCCAGTTACGCCAGTCCCCAGGCTGGGTAAGACCGGATGTATTCTGGAATGATTTATAAAGTTGGTCACTCGCCAGTCGGTAGGTTTAATGTTGAGGACCATGGTTCGGTGTTAAACTATAGGTCCAGTCTAGATAAACCCCTAGTTGGTAAAAGGAGACTAAAATATATTAAAAAAAAACTACTAGAGCTTTTTTAAATAAAATAAATATTTTATTTATTATTGTACGGAAATATTTTTAATCACTATTCAAATCAAATATAACATACATGTTCAGCTTTTCTCTGGTGATGAGATTTCTTTGATTGTTAATAATCTGGCCAGATTAAAAAAAAATTATTCCGAGGGGATAGATGTTGCAGGTAGAGCAGAATATTTCAAATGTAACTGATACAAATCAAGTAATATCGTTTTATGAGCATGCCAAAATTCTAATAAGTTTTCTAAACGCCCAATAAGTGGCATTTCCAAGTACTGCTTAATTTGTAAAGTTCTTGTGGCACCTGATGTAATTATTTCTTTTATTCTAGCTAGTTTTTTATCGAAATGCCTTTAGATCAAATACATCCTGAATATATTTCTTTTGTGATAATTTCTTGTATCGCCTCAGCATTATTTGTAGTACTAAATATTGATTCTTTAAATCGAGGATTGCAGATAGCAGAAGTTGAGGATTATCTTTTAAAATATTCTCAAACTATAGAACGTTTAGCTGCATGCATCATGCTACTAAAAAGTTCTAAAATAATAAAAATAGATAGTAAAAAAGATTTCTCTGCCTTATTTGCTGATAAAATAATTCTTAACTAAAAAGTGTGGCAACCGTCATTATTTTCTTGTATGTTTTAATAGCCAAGAAAATAAATTCTTCAGTATTAAAGAAGAGTTTTCCTATCAAAAAATGTATTTATTAGACATGTTTAGTATAAATATTGAATATAGTATATCACCTCTTTACGGTTAATATTTTTTACAAAATTTTACTGCTACTGTAAAAACTTCTTCAAATCTTTCCGAATCGATTCAATTTCTGGAACTTCTCGAATCTAAATTTAGTTTCCAAGATTTTAGGAAAAATGTTTTGACAATCAGAAGACTTGAACAAATATCGAAAGTGTTAGATCGAAACGAAGAAGTCATTCAAAAGAAATTATCTATTAATGCCATAAAAATAGTCAAAAGTATTTTACTATTTATCATTCACAATTTTATTTATTTACCTTATTACATTAACAATCTTGAAAAATAACGTTCCAAAATGCTGCTATAGTATTATACAATATATTGTTATTTACAGGCAAACTACCAAAAATATCATAAAACTATGTAAATAACATATAAATCTATATAAGCCTAAATTCGGCATATTTTTCTCAAGGTCGCGGCTAGGGCGACACACGACAGCCAGAATGTTAAAAATCAGTCGAAAATAGCGACCAAAACAGTCACTAGTAAAAAGTAGTAAAATCAGTCGAACTAAAAACAGTCGAGAGTCAATTTCAGTCCAAAGTTCCCAACGCTAATTAAAACAAAATATCTTCGAGGATATACAAGGAATATTGTTCTTCGTACACATAATGCATTAATAATCTCTAACTATCCGTTAAATAGAACTACAGAAGAACACTTGATGGATAATGTAAATTTAAGAGATCGAGTTAATTAAGTAAATACATGTGTGAATGAAACTCGAGAACAGCACAACAAAAGTCTTCGAGTTATTCGATTAAGACAATAAAGGGCACACCACGTTCGAGTATGTCACCGAAACAGACTATTAAGTTATATGTGCAAGTCCGTCATAGGCAATATGGAAAGAAATCCAAACTTCGTCATACTTTTAAATACAAAGACAACTCGGTTGGTTTCTGCTACGTATCAGGAAAAGTTTTATTTCATTATTGAATATGTCACCAGAACCATTGTAAATACCATTAGCTGGAGCTACACCTTAATCGAAATTGTGTTTGCGTTAATTTCGTAAATTTAATTCTTGCTTCCAAATGGGCAACAAAAAACATTAACAATGAAGATGGTCGTAATTTTGAATCAACACTCAAGATTCAAAGACAAGTGTTTTGTACAAATCAGTACTTTGATTCAATGCCTGATGCCGATAGAAAATTTTTGCAAATCTATTTTATGGGTTAAGAGAAGTAATCAATTAACACACGCTGTTTACACAACTATATTGAACAGATAAAGAAAACAGAAATTGTGAAACTGTTGTCGATGTTTTTGCAAATTTATAAACAATTGATTTAGTTGTTCAGCACAATTTCTAATAGGTTACAATAAAACAAACAAGTTACTATCATTAAACTAGACAAAGTTCCATTGGAGAGCAGGTGTTAAGATAAAATATATAAACAGTTAATGAAGTTGCAATTATTGTGGTAGTTATGGACGGTGACCAATTTAATAAATATTAATTAATTAAACAATAAATAATCAGATGCAGATTAGAATACTTTGTGCATATCTGCCATATGAAAATTGAACGAATGAAGATGCAGCGAACAGCTGCCACAGGGAACGTGATCAGTATCATGTAAAGTGATCTGAAATATAGGGGACTATAATATAGTCCGAAGCCACAACAGTTGCAGCCGATCGCCACGTCATGCAATGCAGGTCATAGATGACGTCGAATGTACTACCAAATTCAAGTTTGTGAAAATATAATATAGTATAGTTAAAAAAGACAGAATACTGCGTGGTACGTCGGAAGATGTAAGGGAATCGACCTATAAAATTCGATTTCTATTGGTACTGATCGAAATTATTTAAAACATTAATGATTATAATGAGAGGCTATAAATCGACAAACGTTGTTTTGTTGCTTATTTTGACAAACCTCTAGATGATGTTCCAAACTATCAAAAATGGAAACAATTTTCACCGAAAAGAAAGAATCTACACGTCATGTACAATCACTAGAACTAAGGAGTAATAGAGTGACATCGATATGATTTTATAAGGAAACATAGGAACGAAGGAAAGAAGAAATATATAAAAAATGATTAGAAAGAGGACGTAAAAAGATAAATGCTCCCTAATTAACATAAAATACGTTGCTTGGATATACAATTATTAAATAATTCGGCTAGTCCTCCAAAGGATACCACTATGTTATATGTTATATGTTCAATGTAAATATAATAAAACAACTCTAACCATCAAACTATTGTGGCTGTTCAATGAACTGTAATTTAAGTCCTTCAATAACGTTATTTTTGTTTCATTGTTTTTTATTATTCACATTAGCATTATATGTCAGTGTCGAAATGAACCAAAACTCAAATTTGATTCGGCAACATAGTGATATCGTGACATAATAAATATTGATGATGTGCATTGACTATTTTATTGGAAGGACTATATATAAAATCTCATACTCCTTCGTTCCTTCAATATAACGTGTAAATATTTGAAATGTTATGGACGCTATGTAATAGTCGCTGTTGATGGTTCTTCCTTTTTCAAGGTAGTCAAATGAAAATTATTCCATGCGCATCCCAAAATACGGACGCCATAATCTTGCCAGCCGACTGTTGCCTTTTCCCACGATTTGGGGCGGATTCATCGTGTGCAGTCCACTTGGATGACTGTCGATTGGACTTCGGAGTGAAACGATGGAGCCATGTTTCATCCATTGTCACATATCGACGCAAAAACTCGGGTTTATTTCGCTTGATCATCTTCAAACACTGCTCCGAATCATCAACTCGTCCTTGTATTTGGTCAAAAGTGAGCTCGCGCGGCACCTACTTTGCACAGAGCTTTCTCATACCCAAATATTCGTGAATGATTGATGTACGCATTCAGTTGATATCTTTATAGTGTCTGCTATTTTATTCAATTTCCATTTTCGGTTATTCAAAATCATTTTGTGGATGTTTTCGTCGGTAACAACCTCTTTTGGGCGCCCACTGCGTTAATAGTCTTCTGTGCTCATTTCATCTCGTCTAAACTTAGCATACCAATCCTTGATGGTGCATTTTCCAGGGGAAATGTCCAGAAACTCGGCAACAAGCCAAGTTTTTGCTTCAGCTATTTTTTTTTACTTCAAAAAACAATATTTTATCAACACGCGAAATTCCTTTTTATCCATTTCTTTCACAATAACAAAAGTTGCTTCACTCAAAATGTTATAATTCACAAAATAATGATCTGACAGCTGTTAAATTTATACATGTATCTTTTGAGATTGTATTTAGTTCTAGAAGCGCCATCTATGTGTCAGGCCGAGGACTTTTCAATGTGGGATTTCAAAGGACTTGACCTGTTAAATAATACTGTGATAACATCACCGGTTGTGCAGGGATTGGCTGATTAAGTAAGCGTCTATTCCATTTGTAAAATTTATAATTTCACTGTAATATGACAATAGTAGCCATGTAGAATTTAAACAGGGTTACGATTAGGTATATTTATTGAAGAAACTGGCTATATTATTACATACTGAATTCCGGTATTTCAATTCCAAAAATCTTTCCCCTCTTTTAGGGAGGAGAAAAATATATAATAAGAGTACAATTCAACAAATCTGATGTTAATCGACAGTAGATACAGACCAGAATATATATAAGTATAATTTTAGAAATTCCTTGATTATAAAATTATTCAATAATGTATTCTTAACAGAACTAGGTTAATATTCTCGATAATACAAGAAACAGTCTTATTAAATAGATAAAAAAACAACACATAAAAACATAATTATTAAAGTAAAAAGGTCTGATATAAAAGAGGGTCATTTTACGCATGTTGCTACTACGTATTACACCCAAAGGCAGAAACAAGATAAAAATAGAGACACATAAAAAGTTAAATTCGCTTAAACCAACGACCATATGCGACCCTTGGTCGTTTGACGATGGTCAATTTAGCTAAAAATATATACCGTCACAGTAACCAAATGCCTATCAAAACTTTGAGAATAAAATGAATTCAACGGGGAATTACGAGTTTGTGTTAAACAGGACTTGGTATTTAATTTCATATGATCACTTAAAAGGAAATTTACTACGGTATTTTGACGTGTCTTGCTAGTTCAAAAAGGTACTCACAAACGCAATAATCCCCCACAAAGAAAGTTGTTTTTTCATCATCAGTAATTAAGCTACTATTAGCATTAGCTATAACCTAAGCTTTTTTATGATTTAAAATGTACCAGTCCTGTGGCCCCATTCGATGACTTAAAAAAGTCAATTGAATGGCTAATGATTTCCTTTAATTTTTTAATGTGTGAGAACAGCTCAGTCAAAGAGTTTGAATTATTGCGAATATGATGTAGCAAATATGTAATTGTAGGTAGTTTTTAGAAGTAGGTTCTCGTTTTTGCAAATGTTCGCATTTTGTTAGTTTTAAAAATACAATAACAATTTGAACTTATAATGTTAATAGTATAATAATTTACCAAAAAATCTTTTTGTCGTAGCCCGAGAACGTGGGCCAGACTTCTTTAATCCGTCTCAATATTTTGCTGAAAATTTTGTATATTTTAAAAATTATTCTAGCTTGTTCTAGAGATTATTAAATCTTACTCTATGTGTCTATTAATCAATTCGTATTGTAGTTTGCATTTGAGCCTATTCACTTCACTGTCATAGCGCACATTTAACTGTTTGGCGACTGCATTGGGATGCACTAATAGTCTTTCAGAGTACTTCGCACTACACTCTGAATCACACTCGTTATGGGTTCTATGGGGATATCGCGCTGAATCAGTTTGTTGGACACGTAACATGGGACATCAACAATGACTCGCAACACTTTATTCTGGAACGTCTAGAGGATATCTATGTACTTTCATATGCTGGAGACGATTCAATCTGTTCAATTAATATCGGTAGACATAGCATTAACAATTTTGGCCTGACAATTGGGATATGGTTTGGAAATTGAAATTAAAAGAAGTATGAAAAAATATATACATATAATACTATATTACCTTCTAGAGTATAATTTTATTTTAAAGGCCCTAAATATTACAAATACCTCCACCTAACTAATTTTTCGAACTGCCCTGTAATAACTAATAAAAAATATATCTTTACATTATGAATACATTTATCGAAAACCTCTTTATAGTAATTTTTAATTATTAATTAGGATATAAATATTCGTCAGTATATAAGTGTCATGGTCGGCAAAACATCAAACTTCGTCTAATATTGTTAAACAGGTGAATTGGGAACAAATATTGGGGATATACATACTTAAACCACTCCTCATTGGTAATACAGAATAGCACGATGCGTCACAAATGTCAATAATGTACCAACAGAGCACACATTCGAATATTAAGGCTTTGATAACCTGTGATGCTTTTGGCCTGAATGTATATTTAAATTTCAATAGAGAGATGAAAAGGAGTGTTTATATTTTTCTATAATTGCATTGTACATGGAGACATTCTTAATATAAAAATATAAAATTAAAGAACTTATTCGTAAACGTCACTTCAACGAAATTTCAACCATAAGACCAATACATCACTCAAAGCTTCAAAATGTACTATTGAAAGGAAGACGTGTTACAAACCAAAATATGGATGAATGTCCAAGCTTGGAATCAAATCAGTGAATAATTATCGGAAATTTCTTCAGAAAGCGTGGATTTAAAGATCCTTGCTGGGAACGTTGACTTTCCACTCACAGAATTTCCTAAGATGCGACATATCCGATGAGTTGTTATGAAGAAGCGCAAGAAGGCGAGGAAGAATAAATTAAAATTAATTAACGTGAGTTTACAATTAAAGATGCTCGCAACGTTTTAGATATAATGAAATGTGTATTTATAAAAAAGGTAACTATTTAATTAATATTTGTTTTTCCTCTAACAATCAAAATTAAAATATAATAAACAACAATTTTATAAATCAATAGATTTGTACAGTTGTATTTATGAGTATTCATAGCTCATAGTTTATTTGAGATTTAGCTGGAAAATTAAATTTATAGCGACATTACGGATAATATTTTATGGCCTCGCGAAATAATAAGCTTTCTGTTCTGGAATAAAATACGTACAACATATAATATAATAAAATGTTTCTGGAAAACTTAAAATGCAAATTAAAAACCCGTCGTTGGTCCGAATCTAAATTTTAAATAAAATACTTGAATATAAATAGAATCGGCGTGTTATTGCGATCATATTCTTGTAAATTATGGATCTACATATCTATAGTGCACGTGAAATATTTAGCAAAACATACCGTTAGGAAAAAAGCAATTTCGATCTGTATAATTTTGTTACACACATAGGCTCAGCAAATACTGGTTGGGAAGAGGTTTTAGGAAAATTTGGTTATGGAGAAATTAATGAAAATGGTTTACGTTTACTGTCATTTGCCTAATAAAATAGGAGAATGCATTTAGGAGGCATTAATTCAGTGGATATGCGTTATACTCTTATTAACTCACGGTTTAGATCGGTGCTTAACGATGTAAAGGCAATGCTTGGGTCTGATTGTAGACCGCATCAAAATCTCCCAGTGCAAGTGCAAGTCCAGAAATCCTCCAAAATATCAGAAGTTTCAAATAAGAACATCAAATTAGTTCCAGGCACTAGACAATTTAAACGATAAATATATTGGTGTAAAAGAGTATACTAGACTATGCCTGCTTGCTTGGTATGAAACATAGCTCTAGATATCCGATGAATGTCTATATACGGTAGAAGATCAAAGGAGAAAATATAACCGATCTAGGGAAATACCGAAAATTAAAGAAAGATATTACTAGTATTACTAAAACTACTAAAACTAGAATCAGAAGCCTATTCGAATGGTGTGACCGCCGATTTGATTTGCTGCCCCGAAACTTGAATATTGGATGTTATACCGGATACATGTGGGATTGAGCGGTTCAAGTAGAATTACCAATGACGGCATTCATAAAGCAGACGGAATCTTCGCAAAGTCACACGACTCAAGTGTGTCGAGCGGTGGATAGATTTCACAGGGTTTAGCAACTCCGCCAGAGATTGATATTACGCTAGTTAATTTAGAAACTCTTCTTTAAAAGTTGTTACATTTTTTTGGTGGTCTTGCGATGATTCCAATGCCTGAATGGGAGTGCGGAATGATTTGTCAAATTCATTTGAGGTCCGAACCATTTTTCGTGAACAAGATGTCATGTCTTCACTACTTCTCAACGTAGTAGTAGATAAAATTATGTGAACACATTTTAAAAAAAAATATGGCGTTTAACATGACGCTACAAACTACGAACTCCTTGACCGATATAATGTTTCTTGATGATATGTTGCATTGCAAATGTGGGAGTTTCTAGATGTTTTCATGCGATAAGTCACATTACAGATCGATATGGCTTGAAAATGAAAATATGATGAAAACAACCATAACATTGACAATTATTAGATCGCCTGCTATTGAAAATCTTAATGGGATCCAGTTAGAGGAAGAGAGGTAATATTACAGTTAAGAATCTGTATTTTTCGAACACTTACCTTGCTAATCTATCTGTATAGCTCCGAGACTTGGACACATTTACAGTCTAACATCAGTACGCTTATTGTATTTCAAATGCAATACTTAAGGCAAATTTTGCGTGTGACTCTCTGAGATCGTATTAGAATAAGCTCATTCGTATAAGATGCGACAGTCAGATAACATTTGAGGAACAAATTCGAAGACGCAGATTACAACGGTTTGGGTATGGAATTTCTCACATACTTCTGTGGAAAAATCGACCTTTTACATAGAAGATACAGTGAACACTCTCGAGAAAAACATGGACCTAGATCATAGAAAGCGATGTTATAAAAAGGCGACTAACATTGTCTGAGACCAGAAAAGCTTCAGCCGACCTCCAATTGAGGAAAGATTTAGTGAAGAATATTCTAGTCTCTGCTGCGCCAGTAACGGCCTACTGGTTGGTGATGATGATGTTCCGTATAATAATTCGTTTGACAATCATAGAATATTTTGGATATAAAGGTTGCGTCATTCGTTTACTCTGTCAAAATCCTCAATCGTTAAGTGCGGTTTATGAATATGAATGTTAGAGTGGACGCCAGTGTTAGATCCGGTTTGCAGTTCTAGAAATACTTATGATAGTGATGAATGTTTTACCTGATGATATCACAAACAATCTTAGCATCGGCGATAAAACCGTTTTGAACCATTTACGTAAGTATGGATACCAAAAGAAGCTCAATACGACGAATAAAAAATAAACAATTTAATAGATCAAGTAAACATTTCGTGATTCGCTGTTGTAACTTAAAACTGCTGTAAAATATCTTAAGCAGGCGCTCTAAAAAATGATCAACATAAAAGCATCCTCACGATAATGTTAGACCATATACAAATTTAGCGATTCGAGACCAATTGAGAGCTACTGGTTTAATGCACCTACTCCTATATGTCCGATTATTATTTGCTCCCATTTATACAAAACTGTCTTTAAATTGTGTAAAGTGAGCTTAATATGAGCCTGTTAAAATTACATGTTTTAGTTTTTCAGCCCAGAAATTTTGATAGTTATGCAGTGACGAATTTATTATTTTACCAGAAAATTAGCAAAAGGTCACATACTAAAATGGCCTATATAGGTGTACAATTAATTAATATTTGATATTTTTGTAAAAATATTATTTATTATAGCAATCTGCTATATAATACGAATAGCAATACGAATATAATAAGAAAAATATTATTTGTTTTTATCCTAATTTGATACGGTTTTAAAATTACCATGTGCATGTGTGTTATGTGCACCGAGTTACTTAGAATTTCGCTGAACTAGATCGAATGGTTTTACTCTCTATATTATCTTTATGAGTGTACCATGGAGCATCAACAACACCTTGTAGTGCTTTCTTTTGAAATCTTTGTATAATATTTCTTTTGTTTTGGATGGTACAAACCCCATGCTTGAACATCATATGCCCACATAGATTTTTAGGCGCGATGGTAGAGCAATAGCTAATTATATAATGACTTAGCGCTAAATATGTACCCAATAATCAGTATATTTTTTTATATTTCAACTGGAGTTCTTCATATTTTATCGTAACTTCCACCTTAGTTTAATATCAAGGATCCTGTAAAGGTATCTGGCTGTACTTGCTGATTTATATGTACTGGCTAGTTCTTGATTATTTTGTTGGAGAACTGAATTATTTTTATTAACTTCGATGCATTCTTTTATATATTACGCTATTCTGTATAACATCTTATTTCAGCAATAGCTGTTTGTAATTTTTCGATTGATTCATCTCCAATGGCCTGAATTGAAATGTCATTTTCAAATGTAGCAAAAGCATTTTTATTGAGTGTGTGTAAGTCCCGAGTGTACAGAAGATAAAGGACTGGACTGTATTATTTAGAGCTTATCTTGGAAGTTCCTTATTTTCTCAGAAATGAGATTAAACCCAAGAGCCTTTTTTGCGGTCAATGTGACAAATGGAATTTTCATCTTTTCCTATCCAATGGTGCATATAATTTTAATGGGTAATGATTCTGTCATTTATGTTTTAAATTTCTGGTAGCTCCCCACAGCCAATTTTTAGCGCTAGCATTATTCGCAAGTCCACGCTTAAATTCACTCGATATGTCATTTTTTAATTGTTTAATTTTATGTCTCGATTTTGAATGTAAGCTTATTCAGCCTAGTTTTATCTTGCTGAGCTCTGGAATAATATCATTTCTCCTGTATCCGCTCTCCCAAGTTGATTTTTACTTCTAATGCCACTTCAAAACAAATGCGATCGGTTCTTCTATTAACCAGGCAGCAATTACTTGGATTTGATATGATGCACTTGCTTAAAGCACAATCGGTCAATGATCTGACTGTAGTTATAGGTTTTTCAATTTGCAAATAATTGGTCTATTTCTCTACCCTTGGTTTTCATTCCTTTTATTTAATTTCATTATTTAATTTATGTTTAATTCCCAGATAAAAAAACTGTTTGTACCTTGCAGCTTTGGCTGATCATTTTCCTGAAATTCATTAGCATTTCGAGTCATAATTTCAACAGTGCTATTTAATTTTTTTTTTCAAAAGGATAACATCTAGGCATTTTGGTTTCTGAATATCTGATTTTTGACTATTAGATGTGATATATTTGCCACACTTGACATATCTTGGCTTTTTAGTACAGTATTTTTATCTACGTTCAATTGCTTGACACTTTTTGTATTGCAGAATTAACTGATCCTTTAATCTAGACAACTTCTACCGTAACATATTTGCGTTATGTTGAAGACTGTGTTCAATATCTTCATCATTAGCAAATGCTAACATAAGCATACTCTGGAACATTAACTCTTATTTCTTAAGTTTTGCAGATAATAACTTATATAACTGTTGACATGATTTTATATTATATATCATAATAGGTGGTGGGAGTTTATATTTGAAATTTATGAGAATTAGTTGGCATAAAATAAACGTAAATTATTTTCACCACCCTTTTCTTATACCAAATAATATTTAAATTAGTTATTAGCATTATTAGTAACACTAATAATGAAATCCAATGACTGACTTCAATCGAATGATGTTTCAATTCATTATCAGTCATTTAATTTTCAATATATTTCAATATTTCATAAACTAACGAACTTGTTTGACTTCTTACACTATACTTTACAAACTCAGCCCAACACAAGTCACTCTGACTATGTATTTTTAGATCTACATGTTTCATACATATTTCAAAGCAAAATAGACTCAAGGGTATCCGGATATTAACCCTTTTCGGCAAACAAAATCGACTAAATGCATATCCGATTTCTCGAATAGAAACAGTTTCAGAACCGAACCGTATTGGCTTTTTAGATTGTCGGTTCTACATCTGTTATGTAACATTTATAGATTATTTTAAAAGCCTATAGAAATATATTATACGTCAAAATTTTTAAATGAATCTTCGCTAGAATTTTGTTATTAATATCTCTTATACATTTTTTAAATGTAGTTGAAATTTGGATTTTAAATGTACATTTTTACATAAAAAATTCTTAAAATGGCATAGATAATGTAACTGTCCCACTTTCAGTCTATTTGTCCCACTGTTGCTGGAAACGGTAACGGTATTTCATTATAGCAAATATAACACATCGAATGATGAGAATATCCTATTAACTAAGGAGTGGTAAAGGAATCATCTTGGGTGAAAAATACAAAAATTTTAGGACGTGTATCTAAAAATCTAAAAAAATATTTTTTGATGAAGCTGCTGTTTGCTTTTTATAGAAAATCTGTATAATATTGTGAAAAAGTAATGTTTCAAAGCTGTTGCTTCAGTGACTATACTTCTCGTTCAATTTAAAGATGTTTTATTAGCTGTCGGAAGCCAACTGATTTGTTAGTCCATCATGCAGACAAAAGGTTATAACCTTTTTTAATTACCAGTGGGTTAATGCACAGTTATTCGATGTATTTGATTGATTGTCTCTGAGATGCCAACTGTCAATAGTTTTGTGTGTACAATTCCGAGAGAAGAGTAAAAAATATATAGTTTGGTTACAAAAAGTTTGGATCTAAATGGATTCAGCGTTTCCTCAGTCAGCGAAAACAAATAATTGTTAAGTGTGGGTGCTTTTTGAATTCATTTTCACAAAACAAAATATCTAAACGTAACACTTTTGATGTTATTCTCTATTGAAATAAAGCATGGAATAAAAAAATAGTCAGAAAACCGAAGAAATCGTCACGGGTGATCTTAAGTCATTGGAATTGGTACGGTTGAATTAAACATTTAACCAGATATCATAGTCATTATAACAAACATAAATGTTATTGTAGTTTTATGAAAACATACATGGATATTCTTAAGTGAAAAGTTCCAACTCACCTGCTGTATTCAATGGGCCTTGTCAATTTAAACTATCCCTTTGTTCTATTTTCCAGGTCATATTTTTTTATGCAGACATCTAACATTTGGATAATCTCAAAATACGCACCTTTTCTCGAATTTAAATCTAAGATATCTATGTGTACAGCTTGTTATATAACAGATTAAACAGAGTGTTAGTTTTTTAGCATTCCATATCAATGTTAGTCCTATGAGAATTTAATCTCAATTTTCATGGGTACAATTTAGATTATAAATTAAATTATGCAGTGATATTAAAATTCTTTTGTTGAGTTGACAATCTAGGAAATGCCCGGAAATATTCAAAAACAACATCAATAATTCTCTCAGTTAAGACGCGTATATTTTCCTTGGCTCTTAATATTCACATTTTTCGCGAATAACTTGGAAATATTCCGAAATTTCGAAGCATATTATGCCACCCTTATACGTCATGTTTAAAATTTAAATTGGGGTGGAGCGGGGAAAAAGTAATAAAAACCTTAAGATGGAACTTCTTAACTAAGAAAGTATTTATTTTTTAGCAGGAGTGATATTTTTTTTCTCGACGAAAAAACGAGTTTTTACTGCAACGATGTGATTTAACGAATGAATTTTGAAATTTAAGAACAGCGTTTTTAATTTAATTTTAAGGAAATATTCATTCATTTTTTTGTTCACCTATTGCAGTCAATTGGTTGTTGCTTTATTATTTTAATTCTTCTTCGTTCTGCTTTCATAATATATAGTGGTATAGTTATAGTCGTTTTGGTTGTCTGATTATTAATTCTCAATTAATCTGAATTAATTATTTTATTTTATACTAGCTTACCTGGCCGTAGGCCTGAGATGCCAAATGAGTATAATAAAAAAAAGGATCATTTTTTTAACCTGAAAATGCTTTTATTGAAAAAAAGAAACGGTAGAAAATATATTAATAAAAATATTTTCGATCGCATTCTACAATTTTTAATATTTTTTCTGGTAATTTTTTTCTCCTTTTACCAACTAGGGGTTTATCTGGACTGGACCTACAGCTTAACTAGGGCTCCGAACCATGGTCCTCGGCATTAAGCCTACTGACTGACGAGTGACCAACTTAGAAATCATCCCAGAAGACATCCGGTTTTACCTAGCCTGGATACTGGCGTGACTGGAATCATTTTCCTTATTGGATTTTGTACTTTTGCCCATGAGAATAACAAATATTAAACAATCACAAACATAAATTCACGACCATAACCCAGCAGGATTCGAACCCGCGACTATCGCAACAGTAGGTGGACCGTCCTGTCGCGTTTACCACTGCGCCAACCAAGCCGGCTCTGGTAAAATTGGTTATACCGTTTTGAAATAACGATGTTGGTTTGGTAGTGATCTAGCCACGATAAAAAGATTCATTTTCACAATTATTCAACATTTTGAAACCGTGTACTCTCGGAGCCCTGCTGCATTAATCTGAAGAAGTTTTAATCAGAAGGTATTAAGGTATATGCATAGAGTAGTAGAGGGAATACTCAATAGGGGTCTCTGGAGAAAAATTTCGCTACGTCCAACATCTAGATTGGTTATAATCGCCCATTCAACTAACTTAATTGGTAAATGACTTCTGGCGCGCCGCCAAAAGCGTAATGGGGAAAAATTCGAACACAATAACCCCTCTGAAGGCTGATTCCTCTACGGAAATCGCCGTCACAAATCCAGAAAAAGCTAAGGTCCTCGCAAACGCGTTCGAAAATCAAATGAAATGCAATCCATCTCTGGACCCACCCCGACAGACATTATCCATCATAAATGACACTATCCCCTCTCTAAAGAGGAAAGATTTCCAGTCAGTTCATCTTCTGAAGAGCCTAGTCTCTCCCAGAGACCTTCAGCTCTCCATAAAATGTCTGTCCTCCAAAAAAGCTCCAGGCACTGATGGTATAACAATAAACCATCTAAAAAACCTCACCATCAAGCAACTATCTGAACTTGCCAACATAATCAACTCCATCCTGAGGTTAAAGCATTTCCCAAAGTCCTGGAAACATGCGCTTGTCGCTGTTATTCCTAAAAAAAAAGCCAAGTCTAACCCTTCTGACTACAGGCCAATCAGTCTGATTAGTTCACTCTCCAAACTTCCCAAAAAGGCGATATTAAACGCCTTAAACGATTTCACAGACGCTCATCACATAATTCCAAACGAACAATTCCGTGCTAAACATTCATGCCTTCATCAAGCTGCCCGCGTCGCAGCAACTATCCACGAGGCAATGATAAAAGGTCGAAAAACAGTAGCCATATTCTTAGATGTCTCCAAAGCTTTCGACCAAGTATGGCACCACGGCCCAATATTTAAAACTAAAAAATTAGGTCTACCGAATGACCTAATATCCCTGATAGATTCATACTTGGGTAGTAGCTCCTTTCAAGTGAGGATCGGTGACGCAGTCTCCTCTCTTAAACAAATCTCCGCAGGAGTACCGCAAGGCGCTCCATTAGCCCCAGCCCTATTCAATCTTTATATGGCTGATTTCCCGCTCTACAAACTTTCCCACACAGCATTTTATGCAGATGATACCGCTTTCTTCACAACCGGTTACTGTCCCGACGCAATCCGCAATAGACTCCAAGTACAATTGAACCAAGCGATAACGTCGTACAAATTCTGGCGGCTTCAGATTAACCCGAGCAAAAGGCTATTCTGTTCCATCGCAAGAAGGAGTTTCGCGCCTCCAAATCGACAAAGTCCCTATCCCTTGGCTCCAGAAAGTCTCATACCTCGGTCTCCAGTTCAACCGCAGATTTCAATGGTCTGCCCAAATCCAGCACGCCATTTGCAAAAGAAATGGATTCTTTTACTCTGCAGAAAAAACAAACTCCCAATCCCACAGAAAGCGACGCTGTATAAAATGCTAGTCCGTCCAATCTGCCTTAATTATGTCTCGGAGAGACAACTTGAACTGCTCCAAGTGTTCCAATCCAAAAAAGTCCGTGCGTTACTCAGAGCTCCACGGTTTATGAGGAACGTCAACACACACCTCGAATCAGGCATCCCGTTTGTGAAAAGTTTTATAAACATGCTCAGTCACGATAACAGTAGTAAACAAACTACGGCAGTCCCAGTTGTAACCTAGGGTCTCTGTCGCCCGCGAAACAAACATATCCCGAACCTGAAGCGACATCAGCCGAAGACCATTTGGTTCTAGCGGGTCAATCTAGAAAACGAAAAAATAAAACTTGATTGGTAAATTTAACTCTCCATTATAGACACCTGTAAAGATAACATTTTGCTGTGAAGAGGTTTGAATGGTTCTTTGATTAAGTTTGTCACATAGTGTAGCATGTGACAGCTCTAATGTCACGTTTCATTGACCAATGAAATTTAAATAAAATACAATCTAATTTTAGAAAATAATTAAATAAAATTCTATAAAAATATAAATATAATAATAATATAATATAAAATAAAAATAAATTTAATATAATAAAATATATTATGATAATAATAATATATATATAATAAAATAAATAAAATATATGATATAAAAATAAATAAACGCAATTAATGGTAAACACAATTAAAAGTTTTCTCCTCTGTATCTTCCCTTTTTCATCAATTTCATCAATTTGTTTATAATACTGAAAATAACCTTTGAGATTTTCCCCTATTTCCCATTTTTTTCCCTATTCCCGTTCCTTTAAAATTCTATTTACTTGTTTAAGCCAAAACTATATGGCGCAACTTGTTAATATTTTATCTGGAGAATGATTATGTACTGTGCAATTAAAGGTTTTTAGGTTTACATTTTTACGATATCTCACAAAAATTGTTTTATATTATAGACGTGGCAATATCGTGGATTAAAATAAAATATGTCAAAGACCTACCAGCCATATAATGAAACAATTTCGTTGGAGTCTGGGCATGAGGTAATATGCTCAATATGAAATCAGTCTCAATTTTTCAATCTGCTGAGTTACTCATTAATTTTCAAATAACCTCAAATAAATGCTATGGCACAACATAAAATGTTTTTTATCGGTATAATAACATCAGCAAACTGAATATGTTCATCCTCTGCACTATTTCCTAAAGGCGATTGACCTGAAAATCTAAACTTATAATGAGCGCTTCAAATGATTTTTCACACATGCTTGTTGAAGAATCTATATTGCAGAATCCATAAGAACTAATAGGTCCAAAAAAATTTACAAATTATGTTGGTAAAGTAACCTTAAGCATATCATGTTTTAATCGCTATGCTAAAAGCCGCGAGGGTAATTGATTGATCATTTCGATTCTATGGTGCGTTTGTTGTTTATTTATAAGTGCTATTAATTAAAAAATTGAAGAATTACTTTGAGGGAATTACTTACTCAAAATATTTCTTTAAAGAAATGAATCGAAATGATCAAACAATTACCTTCGCGGCTTTTAGCATGTTATAGGTTCAAGGTAGTGACATCTACATATTGGACGTCGCGAAACATTTCTCCAAAATTGCCTATAAAGTTTTATTTATAAAGTTATATTTTTCCGGTTTTTTTCGCGAGTATACTAAGTCCATCAGAACTTCCAATTTGAGCTGTAATATTGTATCCTTCACCACTCTTATAACGTGACACAGAGCGTTGTCATGTGAGGGAACGACTTTGACTCTGTTAGTATGCTGATCCTTTGTACAATACTTAATTTAATTTAGACAGCTGCAATAACAGTTTCAGTTGCGTTTTGAATCTCGTAATAAACTACATCTTGATGGTCTTACCATATTAATATATTACGACCATTTCGTTGTTCGTCTCTCTTGGATTAATCTAAGATTTCTTGCACATTTATCGCCAGGCATAATACGATACACAAAACTTTTCTTTTTTATATGGAAAGCAATGAAACGCAATGTCAATAGACGATTTGGATATTTCTCATCGGATGTAAACGTCTGGAAACACTCGATTCATTGATAGCTAAGCTATTTGATAGTTCTTTGAGTGAATTTATTTTGAGTTATTCGATTGTCTTCGAGCATTTTTGGTTCACCAAGTCGTTTTGTAATTGCCAATTAATAGATAGTTCTATATATACCAATATCTTGGTAATTTAGTTAAAAAGGTATATGTGACATCCTTGTGGTTTAAAGCAATTAATTTTTTTTGTTGCAATATATCCCAGAAATTGGAGCTGTTAGAAATTCGATACCGAAATGCTTTGATTATTTTGTGTATATAACTGGTTAATAGCTCTAACTTTTTCTAGTTTAAATTGTTTAATGTTACCAATGGAGGAGAACAGTTATTTTGTATTTTTATTTAATTTCTCTTTAGGATATTTCAGTCATAGAGTCTATGACTGACTATATGTCATATTCTTAAATTATAATTATTAGTTGGGTTATAGTGCAAGTCTACTGTCATAATCTGATGTTAGACCCGTAATGCTTATGCTAATGCACCCCATGCTAATTTGCTGCTGACGTTCTTTAGTTAATCTCAACTTTCCGCGTTCATTCCGCTGAAATTTAATGATATCTTAGGTTCAGATGCTTTGAGATATACTCAAACATAGAAACAAAATACGCGCTCATGAATGTCAACATTTCGAAACAATAGACAAAATATAAACCACAATTTATATTTTCCTTTATGTAGATTCTATATTCAATTGCAAACCTAATTCACATTTGCAAATGTTCTTTGTACGGGATCTTTTGTAAACGTTTGATTTTGGTTTACATTTTTAATTATAAACTGGCAAATAGAATAGAGCGCCCTGGATCCAGTATTGTAAATTTTGTCATGTCACTTTCATGCTCATCATTGTCCATTTATTTTACGTCGCATACCTGTTCTTATAATTTAGAATATACAGTCCATTATTTGCCGCTAATGGATAATGTACACATATATTGTACGGTAATTGATATAACAAAATAAATAATAGATATTATTCATTCGTTTGGTTATACCTCTACGGTAATTATCCTGTGGCAAAATTAATATTTTCAAAATATTTTATATAGTAAATAAAACAAAAGTAATTGTACAGAAAGAAGTTTTATATTTTTAAACCTTTTTTATGGTTTTCTTCCATATTTAGAAGTATCTTTAGACTGCGTAACAATCTTAATGTTTATCTTTTAGGTTAGCTGTGTCCCAATATTTGTAGATTTGCGTGTTAAATATAAATATAAATAAATGGGGGCTTGGTTACTTGACCTACGTTTCGGTGCAAGTGGTTTTTTAAACTTAATCATTTTCTTTAAATATTTTGATTTTTTAATTGGTAATTAGGGACTAATTCAAACTGAAATATGTTGAATGGTTCGTCTGCTGAACTTCTTGCTATCCTCAAGCCTCTTGATTTCACGACAATCGCATATCATAAAACATACTCCTTATTCTCTATGGGCTCCTTACAATCTTTAGATTCTTGTCCATTAGATTCTCGTATCACCAACCCTTATGTGGTTGGTATCACAGACTGGGATTGTCGGCAATGAGCATGCGGGATATTTAACTAGAAATAGAAATGGCAAGATATTGGAACAGTACATTTTTTAGAGTCAAGACCGAAAAGCACACATTAAATAATAAAATATACCTGACATAAAGGATGTACGAAGAAGACGATTAGAGCCAAACGAAATACCGCGCAAATTTAAAGTGATTGGAGATCGGCGATTGTAAAAATAGATGTATAAAAAACTATTGAATATTTGTGAAGAACTATTGAAACGAAGGGTTTTCGCTCACTAGAAATAAGAGCAAATCGAGCTACAGGATGGAGTTTCTTTATACAAACTTCCCAGCCTCCACTGGAAACGTGAGCATGAGTGATAAAATGCTATGTTTAGGTATTATAATAACAGAGTTGTCCAAACGCGCAATCAAGAAAATTACCATCAGCAAGATTACCTTTCATATAGCCTATTCAATATAACAATAGAACGGTAGCCACTCGTTAATAATTACAGATCTTATTAAAACTCAAGAATCAAAGTAATTAATTTCATATTAAGCACGCACCAGTAGATTCTAACCATAAAGAATAAGCTTAAAAATAAAACATAAAACTGATAATTATAAGAACATTCTATGGTCTTTGCTACAAGGAAGTGTATAGACGGACATAGTAGTAGTAGTATAGTAGTAGTAGTAGTAGTAGTAGGACATAGTAGTAGTAGGAGGATCATATTTCATTGCGTGTCCAAAAATGTTTGAGCTTGTCATCGGAGTCACGTACTTTGTCGCATATATCTTAAAATATCTTGAACTTGTAGCTATATTCTTCATTATTTTATAGCTATTTTTAATCTCATCAATTTTATCATATATGTAATTATTAATTTTTTAATATCAGTATATCATACTGTATTATTTATTTATTTTTTAATTTACATTTGCACATCTATCTAAAGGCAAAGACAATAAAATAGCCAGCATTATAAATTTTCCTCTCTAAATAGACTTGCCACATGGAAAAAAATACATTTAGAGAAGGTAAATAATTAATAATGAGAGATTTACAACTATTAGAGAAGGGTGTAAAATGATTAAAATTGATATTTAACGCAATAATACAAATGAATCATTTTCGTAGCAAAGTTAGCAAAGATAATAATCTTTGTCAAACCAGAAAATGCACAAGGAGATGTCACCTATTACCGGCCTATAAGGCTATTACGGATAATCTCGAATTTTTTAAAGAAATTAAACATAAAGGTGCTGTAAAGATTACTCCAGAAGCACCGGATTGTAAAACAAATGCTTAGACTTGTAAACAAAATAACTATTGACCTAAATACCAAAATATTGTTTGACTGCATTCCTGGGCATCAGAAAAAGTCTCCCTCATCCAAATTGTCAGTTACTAAAATATTACCTCACATATAGGAGTTTCACTATTAAATAAGACGATGAACTCACTGAATTGCATTCAATACACCCTAAAGACTTTAAAAATCACTACTGTGACAACATATGCAGACTACACAGCCATCTTAAAATCATACAAAAATCCAATAACATCATCAAAGAATACTCAAGCATACCTTGATAATATAAAACTATGGCTAAAGGCATGATGTATTAATGTCTAGAAGAATATGCCCACTAGTGAATATCAATAATTGTCAACATTCCCAAGCTGAGGATGCTAAATATATCGGTACGTATCTAGACCGATGCCTAACCTAGAAGAAACAAATACTTACTAAAAGAAAACAACTAAGACTATATCAAATGCATTGTTTGATAAGGAGCAAATCCAAGTTATCGTTAGATAATAAGGTATTAGTAATCAATACTTAAGCCTATTTGGTTAAATGGAATCCAAGTGTAGGGAACTAGTCTAATATAGCCATCACACAGCGGTTCCGAAAGTGTTGCGTGTTATTGTCGAGACTCTGTACTATAAATTTAATGAAGTTATGAAATGTGATATCCCTCTAGAACCCATAATGAATGTAACTCAAAATATCTGTTAAGTATTTTAAAAGAGTTTCAGTGCACCCAAACGTGCCCGCTAATCAAATAAATGTGCAACGTTATAGAGCATATATATTTGGTATAATATTTATAATAGAGATCACTTAATGAAGTGATTTTTTACATGTCATATATATACTATAATCATAAGAAATGTTTATTGCCCACTGAGCAAGTTGTTAAACCACTAAGAATTATAATTTAAAAAAATCACAAGAAAGGGAGAAATTATTATGTGTGTCCTTTCCTACAGAATTCAGTAAACACCTTGCTAATAACGAGAAAAAATGAACCGATAAATGTTGAAAAAAAGTAAACTGCAATTGAAATTTAGCATTAAAATTAAACAATAACACAGAATATAAACAATAATACGGTAAAAACACGTAGTCTTCAATACTTCAAACACTATATGAAAATTGGAACATACGGTTTATCAAAAATGTATAACACAGCACCGAATATTTAATAGGCTTAAAACAGACAAAGTTGTAAATTATTACAGAAATTATATTAAGAGCATATTCCAAAGAAGTTGTTTAACTTATTAAGGCTTGAAGACGTGCTTGTGTTAATTTATAAGACAAGGATTGTTAATATAAGACACATGAATAATCCCTATGTAAAAGACGAGATGGAAACGAAAATAATTTATATAGACGATAGACATACCAATATGGACACCATTCAATACAGTACATTCTGTATGCTGGCGACACTGATACTGTGTGTAGTATATCCAAAGAAGTTTCGTACATACGTCATAAAGCTGTTTAATGCATTGACTGCCGCAATTTGTAAATTCGCTTTGGAATCAGACAATAAATTCTTTCTCATTTTATTCTAGTTAAAAAAAACAATGTTGTCTGATAAGTTCGAACGTGTAACCGAACTAGCCTGCCAAAGTCGTCCGGTTGTTAAACGTATGCAAAATTCTTCAAAACAATAGTGATAAGAGGTTATAAACTGGCAAACGTTTTAATCATTTGCTTGATTTGATAAATTTCAAATCCTTGCTTACTATTATTCTGATTAAAAATTCCGAAGCCGAAGAAAGAACAGGTTGCGTCTCTAATTAGTTACTTTGAATAGGAACAATGGAATGGAGGACCATCTTGCCAGTAAAATTCGTTAGAAGAAGTAACCATTTTTACTGTTAAATATTAATTTGCAGCGATTTTTATTGAAAATATTTTTGAGTGTGTTGCAGCTCTACTGTATGGGCATGGCCACTAAAATATCTCAAAAAATGAAATATATTTGCCGAAAAAAAAACCTTTCTGACACGAAGCGGTTCTATATCAGTGCGTATTATTTCTCGAGACACAGGTATTAACAGAACAAACTAAGGAGAAATACAGTGATATCAAAATGTATCTATAAAGAAACACTGCAAGGACACAAGAACTGAGTGTGAAAGGTAAATGTACTATCTAATGAGAGCAAAATACATTATTTGGATATATAATTGTTAATTAGGTGGATTAGGCCTCCAGGGAATACAACTACATAAAAAATGTGCTTAGGAATCTAACTCGTAGGTGGTATGGAAAAGAGCTCTAACCTACAAACTATTATAACTGTGTATTTAATTGTAGTTTTAAGTCCTTTGATAATATATTCATCAGATCTACTATAATGTTAAAAAACTATATTTGATAACATAATTTTTGTTTAAATTTTACTATTTAGATTTAGAATTTTGTTGTACGTCAAAGCCAAACTGAACTAAAACTTATAGTTGTTATGGCAACATTGTGACGCTTGACGTCATAAATTTAGATCAAGTATGTTCAAAACTTCTTTGAATGGACTATAGATAAAGTGTCGCGTATATAAGCCGTTGTTTAAATACCAAGTCTTGTAGATGATATTTCAGTGTATTACACTGAACACTGAGACACAAACTGTTTTGTTTTATGTCAGTTAACACAAACGATCACATGGCGAGAATTTTACAAAGCTAACTTTCATGGAAAGGCTGATGTTACAAAACCCTAGTCCGGTCTGCTCAACATCATTTTGATTGTGAGTTTATGTATAGAAAACCTCAAGAGGAGTCTACGATCCGTTTTGCCTGCTTCCTAGTTAAGCATGGAATATGGTCAGTTTTGGTCGAAAATCTCGTGGTATTCTGTTGGTCCACTCATTTATATCACTAGTTGGATGACTGTGAATCAATATTCCAACATCCTCGGTTATAAAGTTCTCACTATGACTAGTATATTGCTGCCAAACTCAATCACCAAGAAGGTTTTGTCTTGATTTGAGAAGCATCAGAATATTATCAAGCATATTCCCTAGTTAGACCAATTGTCAGACCTCAACAAACTTAAACCGTTTTGGGGGGTTTTAGAACAGGGTGATGAATCATTCAAACAGTTGGCAGTGGATGTTATGGTAGAAATATTTTACGTCATTCTTTTGGAAAGTTACATTAATTTTAGTTACGAGATTTCTGTTGTATTCTTATAACAAGTGAGGTATGAAAACGAATCTTTCACTGAATGTTGATGTATACTTAGTGTACATTTTTTAAATTGTAAACACGTTTTCATTAGCATCATGATCAAGACAGTTAAATTTTAATAAAGCCCTTCAATTAACTAAATACAAATATATACATAAATTAAAAGTATTAAAAGAATTATTTTAAATTAAATTCGAAAAATTCCTATGTATTTTTTTATATTATAATACTTCTGTGGGGAAAATAAGTAGGAAATATAAGGGTTCTTGAAGGATTTACCTTTTATAATTTCCACAAATTGACGACGTCCTTAATTAATTTCATTTTCTTCAAAAGTTGTGTAAAAATTGAATTTTTTTTTCAGATGCCATTTAGCATGCTTTTGCCAAAATGATGTATAAAAGATCCTTAGATAGCAAAAAAGGGATTTTAAGATTTGAGATACGTTTTGTTATTCAATATAAAGAGCAATACGTTTATTTCAGTTATTTTCTAATTCATGGATTTCAGAGAGTGAGAATACCTCGCTAAGGTATAAAATTCTGCTTTTGACGAAGACTTTTTCCACGAATTTTATAGATGAGGGGGCTAAATCTGATGAATAGAATGAATGGTCGAGTTCATTGATGATGAATTTAACAATTTTTGCAGCAGTTTTTTTTTGTGCTGTGTAAGAGTGTGAATCGTATAGATCAAACACTTTTCAGAATCAAGTCTTAAAAGATATCGCATTATTACTTACACCCAGAGGTTTGGGTACTTTGTATTACCGAGGAAATCAAGAAAAATGCTCGAGTCTGCATTGTCCAAAGAGAGACTCCACTTTCATGCTAATACAGAAATATAGCAACTCTTCAATATAACTCGATGAGGGTACAGATTCCATAGAATCAAACCATTTGATCTTGTATTTAACAAAAAAAGCAGTGTTAACTAATACATGAACGTTGCTGTCGTAAACCTAGATATATATAGTATTTATTTTATTGTGGTTTTACAACTGTAGGTTAGTCGATAACGATCGTTAATGTTGCATTAATAGAAATAATTGTCAATATTGTTGTTTTACACTTTTGGCTTTAAGCTTAAGTAAATGTTGGCAAATTGTCTTTAAATAAAGCAATACATACTTGCATGGTGTAAGTATTGATACGTCAGTTTTTGATTTTATAATTCTAGATTATTCAACTTATACTAATTTGTTTGTAATGTAATATAATTTAAAATTGTAAGCTCCAATTTTGTCTAATATTTTATATTTGTAATTTTCCTTATATTTAAAACGACTTAATTTTTTCTATGTTTTACAAAAATGTTACTGGGTTTAGTATCCGTTGGTGCTATGGCCCTTACTTTTCTGTGTACGTAGGTTTTTAATTTTTCTGTTGTTTTCACATTGTTGTTTTGAAGATTATATTCTTTTATTATGATGATGTAGAATGATCAAAATCGTACATGAAAATAACGGTACAATGATCCATCCTATAGATCGGTTGCCTATAGACTAGAGATTAAAACAACTAAACAGAGATTGATATAATGCCAAACAGTGTACATATTTATATTTATAGTTTATATATACCTATTTTATATATGATGCTTAGAAAATCGTCATTTCATTGTTGTAGTGGTCCGAGAGGAGAAGATGGAAGGAAAAGGGAGGTGAAGCAAAGGATAATTTAGGGAGATGGTGCTTGGGAATCGAAACACATTTAAATTAAATTTTAATTTTAATTTATTTTAATTTTAAAATTTATTTTTTAAGTTGCGGGGTATGGGTATACTTGTCCTGGATGCTTAGGCCTGAAAGCATCTTGGAGCTATATCAACAGATATTTTGGCAGTTATGAGGTAATTAAGGTTATTTCTGAACGGGAAAATTGGTATTCCTTATCCAGCCCCGTTTGATATTTGCTAATTGAGGTATCACAAGGGATTAATGCAAGCGTTTTCAGTTGAGCGACTGCATGATGGGCAGCATGAAGGGACCGGTGGAACAGGAAGTAGAGGTACAAGGAGTGAAGGGTATGTGAGGTGTACTCTCATTGCGGTTGAGGTCGTTTTTTTATTGTTTTAGTAATCCGTTTATTCCGCTGCACAGAGGATTTAGATTTTCAATTATTTTCTCGTTAACTTTACTGCACTTACATTTTCGAAAGAGACACAGTTACTGAGCTTGCTTTTATTGAAGTTGTCTTCTTTGATTACATGATGATGTCACTAGGTACTAAGATTCGTTGATCGTTTATGTAGTTTCCAAGTAACTGCGCTGCAACAACGAAAAGAAACTCGGGTCTATCGTACTTGACAAGACCAAACCACGTAGGGTTATACCTACGCTATTTGTATTTATTTTTATGACCAAATTATTTTATTTTTAGACATATATTTAGTTTGCTTTGTTTTTCTACTTGTCTAGTTTAAAAGCTAGTAAAAGACCTTTTATAATATATAATACTATTTTCTATATTTATTAAGAAATCATGAAACTGATGGGTTGGAAATCATCGTAACGTAAATCATCGCACATCATTAAATTACACCCTTGTTCCGTTGCTATTTTAGATGTACTGTAATTGTAATGGATCTATTTCTTTTATTTATTAGTATCACAAGTACCTTGAATTCTAAAAAAGAAGACGATACCAGTTAAACAATGCGAAATAGCTTGATTTGAAACGTCATATTGTAACATTGGACATAATTTTTTATTATTTAATTATTATATTGTTACTAGTCGTTTCCGACTAACCTACAATCTGTGTTTATGATAACCTAAATCTAGATATATAACTAGGAGGACCCATTAGCCCTATCGCAGTCTCTGGTGAAATAATGTTTATACAAGTCATTGCTGTATTTTTTATTATATGCACCTCACTACACAACACTACTCAAGATCAGATAGTTTTATTCTGTTGAGTCTGTGTCCTGCTCTGGTGGTATCCAAAAGTTGCAATACTTCAATATTCTCATCGGAATGGAGTCTTTCATCATGCCCCCTTGCAACTATCTTGATTTCTTGACTAACTGTGGGTATCTGAAGGTCTCGATGTAGGTTATCAGTCCTATAGTATTTGGGTGCGCCCACAATACCTCTCAGGACTTTGTTCTGAAAAATTTGTATCTTATTTACGTTACTCTTTGCAGAACATCCCCATAAATGAACTCCGTATGTCCATATAGGTTTCAGCTATATAATAGCAATTTATTATGTACTGATAATTGTGAATTTTCTTCAAATAGCTAGTATGTTTTCCTATATTTCAATTCCAATTCTTTTCTTTTCTTCTTTATATGTTCCTTGCAGCGAAGTTTTGCATCAAGAGTCATTTCGTAGCGTTGTTGCTTTATGGAATGATTATTTAATGTTATTTTTTACTTGTACGGTCTGATTGTAGGTGAACTGCATATGCACAGATTTACTTTCATTAATTTTTAATTTCCAAGCTTATGTCCAATTATTTATATTGTCACTTGCCTGTTATAATTTTCGTGAGGCTTCTTCACTATTGTCTCCGACAGCTATATTTGCAGTATCATCAGCAAATGTAGCCATCGTAATATTCTACGTTTGTGGTATATCCCAATTGTAGAGTAGATAAAGCATTGGTCCCAGTACACTTTCTTGTGGTAAACCTGCTTTAGATTCTTTTATTGTAGAGTAAGCTTCTTCTTGTTTAACTCTAAACATTATGGTTGTAATGTACGATTTTAATAGTTCTGTGTGTGGTTTTGAACATTTTCTGTAATTTATGAACAAGGCCTTCATGCCAAACCTTATCGAAGGCTTGTGCTACATCTAGGAATATAGCTGAGCATACTTTTTTACTTTCATGGGTTTTTTCAATAACATCTTTTATTCTGTGGACCTGGTCAGTTGTTGAATACTTATTAATAAACCAAAACTGTTGTGTTGGTATTAGGATTTTTCTCTCTATGATATTGGACATATGTCAATACTCTTGTCAAAGTAATGTCAATACGACTTGAGTTTGTGGAGGACTTAAAGTTTTATTTTTCAATTTAAATAAATCTTCAGAACATATCGACTGCATTTAGAAATATAATATAATACTGACTTTTTTTAAATCGAATTGTTGGAAGTTGTTTCAAAAGTGGTGCGAATTTGGCGTCAAAACTAAAAATTCTGGAAATCTGAAAGCTATTGTAAATGGAAAATTAAATGTGTAAACCATAAATGTAGAAATAAATCATTATAGGAGATTGCTATACATTGAAATGTATATATTTGAATCAAGTAGGCAAATTGCCGTTATTGAAGTCAAAATAAGATCGAATGATTCGATTTGAGCTTCGTAATAACTTACAAAATCCATGAAAATTTTATATAAATCTTTAAACAGAAATCCACCCCTTCTCCAGTACTCTTTACATATTGTGATTCTTCAGATCACCAGTTCTTCCAGCCTATGACTTATTGCTTTAAAGAACCACGTCTAAACACAAAAGTCCACATTTTAATCAATATGCTGCTGTTAATGTAACAGTACTTCGGATATTCTTTACCAAATATCGCCATTTCGCGTCTTTCAGGTCGAACGTAATCTGCGTCTTTGGAATTACTCACTAACTGTGCACTGAGTGCGGCAACTTAAACAAATGACTTAATTTCTAACACAATAATGAGAGAAACCTGTAGAATTTATTTTAAGCATCATCTTTGGTAAGCCTCTATTTTTCAGATGTTAGGCTGTAAAAATATTAAGTCCGGAACCTACACAAAAGAATTAGATATTAACAAGATAAGCGTTCGGAAGAGACGGATTTTGTTTGAATTTATTTCTTGCACATGAACCATCTTAGAGAATTATAAAACTTCTGCTGTTTAGCCGATTCGGCTTTTTACATCAGCGGTAGATGTTACTTTCTTCCGCTGTATTACAGATATAATTACTAGAACTTCAGCATTTACTCTAAGTGGATTCTATTGATCTTAATAATAGCAAGTGAGGAATTCGGTTTTTTCTTCATTAATTTTAAAATTCTGTCAAATCATTCTCAAACTATATGGCTCTGTATGAACTATATCATAAAGAGTACTAGAAGCATCAACACTTGTACATGTGTATCAATTAATGAAATCAATTAAGAAATGTGTAGCATCATATTCTCTCTTATTGCCAGCACATTTGTTATTAGAAGATTTTCATATAATTCCATCCACTACTATGTTGAAAAGCAGCGAGAGACAACATGTACTAGTCACCACCGGTTCGGAACTTAAACGAACTTGACAAATAATTTCGCAATTATAAGCAGTTTGATAATGGTACGTAATGGAACTAATGTAAGATGCTTAAATAAGTTTAATAACTTAATTAAGAGAGAATGTTGAAACCAGTGCAACAATCAATAAAAGAGACAAACCCATGTCTAACATTTTTCTCTAACTAACAAAGTGCAAAAGTGTTAACATCATAACCACGATATTTTCTCAATCCTGTCTTTTCTTTTCGACTTGTTCCTTCGTAAGCTCTTTGAAGGCTCATTTTTATTCAGTTAGAAAAAAGCTCCTAAAACTTATTTGTAGATGCTCTATGCCCTAAAAACATATATTTTTAAGAAATTAATACATCTACAAATAAAACTAAAATTAAAATGTGGCAGTATATAAATCAAATTCTCGACGATTGCTCTCAATTCAATCCTCTCGTTCCTAATATAAACATTGGACGACTTAGACACACAAAGCACGTTTTTAAAAGGTATGGGGCGTAAATTCAATTTTATGGGTTATTCAAATAAGTTTAGTTCGAAACTTTGGCCGATAAATTCCATCAATGTATTAAGTTTATTGTTGCTTAACTTGATTTTGCGGTAGAATGTTATACCCTGTAAGGTGAAGGAATTGATAGTTGCAAAGGTCAAATCAACTTTGGACACGAAACTCGATAAAACGTAATGGACACGAATATACATAGAAAATACCAGGGCGATATAACTATTTCTTGCGAGTTTTTTTTATTTATATATACTGAATTAATTTAACGTCTATATATATGTAATAATTGACTAATATCTGTAAGTTATAAAACGAGTACAGTTTAGAACAAATACTTTTGTTTTATTTGAAAACTATTTTATTTTAACGGAAGTGGTGACATGTAACGATCGTATACACAATCCTCTCGATCATATGTCTAAACATTTCACTCATCACTTATCGCAGTCATACCAAACACCTTTTACATCAAATAATCAGAGTTAACAATGATTGATTGTATAATAGTTTCAAAAACATATTAAATACGAGAGTCAAGTTAAATATAGGAGAAAACAACCAACAATAGAGGAAATCTTATTAACAATGCCAAACATATGGTCCCTTATTAAATAATGTATCAGTTTGGTGATTTTTTTGGAATGTATGTTATTGAATATAAAATTTAAAACTAACTTCTAACACCTGATAAACATATGTTTTGTGAAAATATATTATGTATTGTTTTTGTACAAATTGCCACCAGCTCCTTGATTTATTATGATTTCGAAAAGGTATCAGTGCATATGTTTATGAAGAAATTGTTTCTTAATAATCACATTCTATTATTTGTTGTGGTTTATACAGGGGACGCACAAATTAATACAAACATCTGGCATATGCACCATATTATTTATTAATAATGCGTTGATTTTAATGAGGTATAATGTCTGAATAGTTTCTAGGGGAGTTATAAAACTCCCGATATTGGTTCAATTATGTTGTACTGGCTAGGAATGATGGTTATATTCTGATATTTCTCAAACCAGGACTTTTGGTTTTGCCGTTAATCGCAATAGTAATCCGGCCAGTGTAACTGAATACATAATATTTCCACTAAAATCATGAAGGGATATTCCCCATGCTTGACACTAGGAATCGACCAGTCCGAATCGCATTCGGATTGTTGTGGGTTTCTTCATACATAAACTTGGCGATCTGTAGATAACAATGAATGATACATCGGTACATACCAGATTATTCCAATAACCACATCTCCCGCAGTTTAGCGTTAAATGAATATTAGATTTGTGGAGCACTCACCGTACTGTTTTAATTGAAACAGTATTATTTGAGAGAGTGTTGAGTTATTTTGTGGGTTTTGCAGCGTTAGTTTTATATTGTCTGGCCTCAATCCTTCTAATGTTCGTCGGTCTTTGGCAGTTAACTTTGGTTTTCGCCTACTATTCCTCTTCGACGATGACTTTTTACAATATTTTGTGTATTATGCCGTCGTTATTGTGGATGTTGTCGCTCGTGAAACGCGTCTAACCGTGAAAAAGTGAAACAATAGGGAATAGTTTAAAGTGAAAAAATAATGATTTAGGACCACTATACCAAAACCGAGTCAGAATTGAAGGTTATATTGTCGCAGTGAAATTAATAATACTGGATACCCTCTAACTATTGGTAATCAAGCAGAACATTTTTTACTAGCGACTAACTAGAAATATTAATAATAGTGGAAAAACAATGAGCAGTGAAGAACAATTAGATGTGGTGTATTTTACAAGTACGGTCGTTTCGCAGTTTAATTAGAAGTGTCAACATTTAATATGATTTTATGAATGTGTTATATCATGATGAGTACCCATCATGATATAATTCAGCTTGCACTTCGATTGCAGGCTTAAGTATAAATGAAGAGAAAATCAAATTATTGACAGGAGAAAATCCATTTCCAATTAAAATCCAAACGGCATTAGGTTAGCGCAATAACATATTTGAAATTTATTTGAATGCGTAACACATGAGAGAATGCCACATCCTTTTGATATAAAATATAAATTATATTCGCTTGCAGTATCAACTTGATGATCAGTCTGGATGGCTGCAGGATCCAAAAGATTCAAAATATTCATGTTTTTCGATATCATATTGAAAATGATGTTATTCAATTATTCGACAATAAATATAAACAGGATGGACAGGTTGAAAAACAAACTATTCGCAGACTTTTGTAGCGAAATTAAATTGTAAATATTTATTTTCCTTTAACTATATGATTCAAATACTTTAATACGAACAATAAGCAGTGAATTAACTGAGATACTGAGATATAGACACTTTTTCCGACCGCTAGCTATGAATGGATGATAATGTTGACAATGATTTAGAAGACGAAGACCAGAAAAGAGTCACCTAATGATAACTAGCGAGTGAATAGTGAATTCATACTGTCGTGATTTTGTTCATCAGTATTTAGCTTAAATATAATTACAATCACAAAACATCTTTCTTACCCATAAAATTTGAGAATGTGTAACTTCTGACTTTTTAGAGCCCACAAATCATTTAGGAGAGAAATATTCAAGTCAGAAGCTGATTTTGATATCGCTTCAAGTCCAACTAAGAGTTTGAATGGTTTTAAACTCCATAAGTATAGAACGCTTAAGTGTACTATTGTGAAAGAGTTTTTAACAAACTACTTGTATATTATTCGCAAACAATTGACACTTGAATTGGTAAAAATTGGTTACGAATGGTCAGAAATACAAAGTTTGTATAATGTTTATTTGTTAACTATATATTTATTGTCTAAAAAATTGATTTTCTTTCATATTTTCAACCCTATAAGAAAATGTCCTAAAGGGAATTATTTTAGTGAAGTGGCGTCTAAAACAAAGCTTTAAAAGCATTGTTCTCAAGATTTTTACTTAAAAAACAATCGAAGATGTAAAAAATGGCAAAAATATCTGGTTTTCCAGAGCAGTTTCAATTTCAAGTATATTGTTTTAGTTGACATTGAGATATCATGTCAAACGTCTCAAAAAAAGTAGTTCCGAGGAAAGCGCGTTTAAATTTTGTTTTTAGATGGTGCACCACTAAAACAGAGAGTTTTCACAATATTGAGAAATCCTTAAAGATTTTATTCTTTTTATTTTTTAACGGTTTAACATTTGAAAATATAAAAAACACAGAACACAGAACTTTTCAATTGTCTAGATTAGATATGATTTTAATAATTACTGATATTTTTTCGACTACTAAAAAATGAGAATCTTGAATATAAATACCCAGTGGCATTAGACTATATTTTGTTCGTGTCTACGAAATCGCTCTGCGGTTAAATATTAAATTTTGCTGCTAATATTTGAAAAATTAAGGTTATTAAAATTCATAAAAAATCTGTTCATTAGGAGGCACGTGTTGCCAGAGGCAACATTTTTCTTTCTCTTTTTTATTAGAGCCCTTTGAATTTAAATTTCTTTAAAATATAACGTTTGTAATAATAATTTATGTCGTATGTTTAGGAATGTATAGTATTTATGAATCCATACTGCACATATTATTATAATTAAATATTCTAGACACTTTTTATATATTTCCTTATAAGGCAAGCAGAGCTTAATTATCTTATATATATATATATATATATATATATATATATATATATATATATATATATTTATATTAAGTCTCCTTTTGCTAACTAGGGGTTTATCTGGACTGGACCTACAGTTATACCTATATATATATATATATATTAAAGTCTCCTTTTGCTAACTAGGGGTTTATCTGGACTGGACCTACAGTTTAATGTAGTCTCCGAACCACGGTCCTAAGGCGAGTGACCAACTTTGGAAATCATCCCAGGAAACATCTGGTCGTATACAGCCTGGTTACTGGCATGACTGAGATCATTTGCCTTGTCGGGTTTTACACTCTTGCCTAGGACAAATACATTTACGAATTTGCCCCATCAGGATTCGAACACGTGGCTATCACAACAGTAAAAACGACCGTCCTGTCGTTTTTACCACTGCGCCACTAAGCCGGTTACTTAGTTATCTTAAAGACCTCATTTTACTATCGGTGCCTTCCAACTAAATTAATTTCGGCATAATTTGCCTAACATGTTCTTTAATTTTATTGTTTTTAAAATTTTTAATTTAAAAATAAAATATTTTACATTTTGTTTTAAATTTATATAATGAGGATTAATGTTTCTTCTCAAGTTTCATTGGGATAGGGAGTATAAACGATATTTTAAGTCACACGTTTGGTTTGCCGAAAGCTAAGTGTCGTGTTGGAGCCAGATTTGTTGATAATGGAACCTAAAATAATATAAGCTCGGTTTAAAAAACAATGATTTTCTGCATCATATCACTACTTGGGTTTTATCAAAGAAATATGACAGGAAATGATAAAAACTTGATAGTTCGGTCTAGAGCAAAGTTTAAAAGATGCCAACTAGAAAGGTTTTTGATTATTGGGAAGCAAATTCAAGTAAAAAAAAGTATGTTTGTCACAACTCATTTTGGTAGCATGTTGTTCTTGAGCAACGTACCAGTTATTTATTCTTCAAAAGTAGCTAATTGTTTATTTTAAGGGATCATTGATTTAAATGGTAATATATTACGTAATAATAATTAATAAGGTAAAAATGATAATAAGTCGATCAGTAGAAGAATCGTCGGCTTATTATTTATCTCGCTTACGTGATGCAGCTCTATGGGCTGAGTTGAAAACCCGCCACCTTCGCTTTCCCTTGGTCGTCAAAAACATAAAACTGTGAAGTGGACGGGAGTTCGCTGGAAATTGTTCAGTGCAATAACATTTAACAATTTATTAAGGTTTGTACGTGTATTCATTATTTTGCTCTTGTTAAACTTATTAACTCTGTATTATGGAAGAAAGGCAGAACATTATCACATATTATTATTAATACATTTTTAAACGTTATATATGCGTATTTAATAGAAATATATTAAAATAAACAAAAAGGTAATTTATTGTTTTATATATGTAAAAAGCGTATTATTTCTCTACTTACTTTTTGGTGGCGATTAAGCATGGACGGAAATGGAGCACTTTAGCTCGAAGGAAAAACGAAAACACGAAGCATGAAAACTCTTTATAATTCATAATTTGTATTACTAGAATCAACTAACATAATGGCTCAATTAGATTCTGCTTATTGAATACATATGAAATAAATAAAATATTTCAAATAATGTGTTAATAGATAACAAATTATTTTGTTATTCATTTGTGCAAGTTATTAACCTTATTTTAAAAGGGTATTTAATATTTGCATTACTTTTCTTTTCCGAATACTTTCAAGAGTATTGAAACAAAATTCCTCAGAATAAACTCACTTGGTTTCTTTATTTTATCCTGCACTCGATAAAGAACCATTACAAACAGAATTGTGTATTATTTATTAGAAATGATTGACACAAATTCACGACAAATTCATTTTTCACATTTAAAAGGTATTTATTGAGAATTATTGGTACACTATATATAAATAAAGATATTTTCCATTATATTATACAATTTTTTTTCTCCCTCCGGCAACATGACGATACTGTGTCGAACGAACTATGGCGATTTGTTAGAGATTCACTTTGGCACTTCAAATAACACATAGGCTCGAAAGTCCTGGGCCTAACATAGAGATGGCGTTAGTTTTATTGCATTCATCGCTACTAAGTTAGTACTAACCTTCAAAGGAATGCTGTTAACAATTCACGAAATTCTACTTATAAGTTATTCATTCTTATTCATAAGTTACTCATAGTTACTTGTGAGTTATTGTGCTAAGAGTTTCTCTACTTTTGGTATATTTAACATAATTGATCAAGAAGCAATGGTTTTAAAAGTGTTATAAATACTCCGCTCTATCAGAAGCAATATTAAAACGTGCTTTGCTGACTTCAAATGTCTTCGTAGTGACACCAATGATATAAATGAGGTGGCAGAAAACCTTTAAAAAATCCATAAAATCATTTTGAATGATCAAAAAGTGAAGTTGCGTGAGTTAGCTAACATCGTAAAGATATTAAAAGAATGTTTTGGTTTTATATCGCATGAGCATTTGACTATGAGAAAGCTCTGTTCAAAGTGGGTGCCGCTTTTGCTTACTATTAACCAAAATCAATAACGTGTCGATGATTATGTGCAGTATTTGGCCATGTTTAAACGTAACAAACCACCGAAATTTTTGCGTCGATATGTGACAATTAATGAAACATGGATCCATCACTTCACATTTTACCACGTTGTGATACTTGCCCTTTTTTTCAACCTAATGATAACGTCGTTATATGCCTTAACCATTTAATTATTTGTACTCATGCCTCGTTGATAATTGTCGGTTGAAGAACCAGGATCCGGTTAATATGTTGAATCCATCTCTTTTCTCTTGCTTCTTGCCGTTAAGAGTTTCCTTTCCCATACTTTTAGGGTTACCTTCTCTTTTATTTCTCTAATAATCATAGTTCTTGTGTGTCTTTAAGTTAAATTACTTTAACACTGCACAATAAACGGATTATTAAAAACGCTGATAAGCCATTTATAATATTTTTATATCCTTATATTAATAAAAATCGTTTCAAATATAACTTGTTGATTAATTACGTAACTTTTATATTGAACTTTTTTAATAAATTCAATTAAACTAGGGATTATCAGAAAAGCATCATGCTACTGTAAATTGAATTATTAATATTCCGAAAATCCTATAATATATCAATGTCGTTTTACCATCTAAAAAATAACCCATTAAGTGATGTAACAACATACGTTCGGGGATTTTCGGAAAATGAATTAGCGAATTTCCAGGAGTCTATATATGTGTATAAAGAAAAAAATATAAATTAATTCAGAGCTGTTGTACGGACGACTCTAGAATGCCGAAAATTATTTGTTAATTAAATAAGTCAGTAATGATTGAATGAACGGTAATGGCTTAGAAATAAATGTAAATAACCAAATTTTAATTGTATTTTGTGGTAGATTTTTGTTGCTTTTTTGCAAGAGTCAAATAAGACGGTATTCTCTCAATAATATTAATAAACCTAGCAGAACCGAACAGAAATAATAACACTATTCCCAGTAAAACTTCCAACACACGATTTAATTATAACAAATAAACTTTCATTGTGAACAAAATATGTTTCGCACTATTTATTAATATATTTTATTTAATCTAATTCCATTATGTATGAATTTACTCAATTTACAGCCCAATTCACTTAATGTTGTAATTTCTTTAGTATCATCGTTAATAATATTTACAGAATATTATTTAAGTAGACATTTTGGCCAAAAATAATTTTAGATTAAGAGGAAGGACGAAGGGAAAAGAGATATTGAGGGAAAGGTGAAAAGTTCTCGGCCTGAAGCAGAGATGGCGATCCTAAAATTAGTTCGTATGACAAGGTATAACTTATTCTCTCAAGTAGTTTTTAGAGGAAATTTTGGCGGGTTTTCATCAACTTAAATATCGTACAATAAGATTCTTCAAAGCAAACGGACTAACCCCAAAGAAAAATCACTCTAAATTCACAACAGCTCAAACGATTTTCGCATTAGTCTTTGAACCGATTTCTGTAGAGGCAGTGGTTGGAAGTTGGTGGTTTAAAGAGATCCTATTAATTGATTACGTTGAAAAAGACAGTATAGTTATAGGTGAATATTTTTGAACTGCATGGATTCAAATGTTCGTAAGAAAATGTCATGCTTGAAAAAGAAAAAGCACCTTTCACAGGGACAACACGCTTGTGCAGAAGATGTTGGCGATAGAAAAACTGCAGGATTTGGTATGCTCAGACCTTGATACCTAAATAGAGTGAGAAACGCTGGACCGCGTGTTAGTAAAACGTGTGTTGAAGCCAAAAGAGAGTATGAAAAAAGTATTATTTAATTAAATATCCCAGTTTTTCATTGTCAGGGCGAAAACAATATTGTTCAATTAGTATGTGGAAGTTACAGAATGATACCATATATGATAACATATGATTCAATAATACCCCATATTTTAAAATTTCGTGAGAATAGGTCGTTTAGTTCAAAAGTTATAGTGTTTTTAGAAAAACAATTTTAAAAACGGTGGATAGTGATGCAAATCGGTGGAAAAAAATAATAAATTGAGATTCAGGATGCTTTTTTACCCACCGTATAGTCCAGATTTAGGTGCCAATGTTTTATTGGCAATTTCCAATCTAAAGGAACGCAATGTACACATATTAGAGTTGGTACTTTTAGGGTGGAAATAAAATAATATGAAATTAAATTTATTAAGTTAAGGAAGTGGGACATTAATGAAATATTATCCTTTTGTTTTGAAAAACACACAATTGTATACACAGGCCAACAAATATAATGATTGTACAAATGTTTTCAACCAATTTACCCAAATCTTATGTAGTTTTGGATGCTGAAGCAATATTTCGTATCAATATTTTTATCACCTACAATGCTCTCGTAATATGATATTAATTATATGTCGTTCTTGATGAGTATCAAAATATTTCTAGCACGCCATTCTTTTATGGATTAATGATTTGCCCTTGCTCTGATTTCCGATTCACTAATAAAATATGAAAGTGTGCAGTCTTTTTTGGTGACGAAGGAGCATGGAGCATGGATTGTGTAGAGAGTTTTTTAACTCTCCACACAATAACCAATCTATATCTATATCCAATCTATATATATATATATATATATATATATATATATATATATATATATATATATATATATATATATTATTCTCTTATAAAATTATAATAATATTTTTGTAGATTCTTTTCACAACGACTGAATGAGCAGCATATAATTAATTAATTATATATATATATATATATATATATATATATATATATATATATATATATATATATATATATATATATTTAATATATTTAATGTATATACCCGATGTCTCCGTTATTTGTGGGCCGATTTTCAAAATTTTTTTATTCGAAATAATGCACTTCCGAGGTGGGTCCATTGGAACCAAATCAGGATCTGTAGGGAGGAAAGGGGAAAATCGAGGGAGACGCTCAAATTTCAAATGCACGTACAAAGATTTTACATATTTTTTATCTAAAATAACCAGATATTAGGGTATAATGCTGCTAAATTAATGTCACGGAAAATCGGTTGTTCAGTGTAAAAGCCATTCAGTTTGCTTTTTAAGCACTAACTGTAGCATATAAGACCTCGTAGAAATTTTGTAGATAACTGCTTCTATGGTGTAATGGTTTAAGCGTTTAGCTCCCAAACGGAGATCGCGGGCTCGATTCTTGGCTTACTTTTTGTAATGACATATACAAAAAATTAAATTAACAACCAAACAAATCTAAATTAATATAACTCGGTTCGGCACCGACTTCAAAGTTGTCAGTCGGTAGTAGTTAAAATAATATTGTAAATAGATAAATTGCCGGCTTGGTGGCGCAGTGGTAAAGGCGATGGGACGGTACTCCTAATGTTGCTATAGCCGCAGGTTCGAATCCTGCTGGGGCATGGTCGTAAATGTATGTTTGTGATTGTTTAAAATTTGTGAATGTTCTAGGAAAGAGTGTAAAATCAGACATGGGGGAAGTGATCCCAGTCAACGCAAGTAACCAGGCTGGGTAAGACCGGATCGGATGTCTTCTGGGATGACTTCTAAACTTGGTCACTCGCAAGTGGGTAGGCTTAATGCGGAGGACCGTGGTTCGGAGCCCACGTTAAACCCCTAGTTTGGTAAAAGGACACTTTAAAATATATATAATAAATAAAATAATTAGATAAATAGGTTTAGGTAGGAATTAAGCTGCGTGCATAGGTGTGTGCATCTAGTAGAATTTGAAATACGTGTAGTAAATAGGTTAAATAAAGTTTGTTTTGTTTGGTTGTTTATTTTTATTTAGTTATTTCAACGTTTATTATGTACATATTTTATTTTAAAACGGTCCATATTTTCCTTAAAAATATTTTATTCAGAGTCAGTGCATGAAATAAAACAGGTTTTAGACAAAATTATTGAAAACGTCTCTTCGTAAGTAGATTTAAGCATGAATTAAGCAAATCAATATTTATTATATATTGTTATAAAAATTATTTTATTTTAGTGGAATTGTCCTCAACTTCAATATAAATATTCCAACAATTCTTGAATATTTTCAGAGAAAAATCAAAATCAAAGGTCAGATGGAGCTACATCTGGTATATAAGCTAAAATTATTGAAACTAAAAATTGGGATGTCTGAATTTTGAGCGGTATTTTGACAAAATAAATTAAAAAAAAAACAAATAAAACTGCTATAGGTGAGATTCAAAAAATGCAACCCAATTTAATGAATGAATTATAAACTAGTCACAATTTCTAATATTCAACAGCAGTAAATCGCATTTTATTGTACAGGGATAAGTTTTACAACCCATTTTCCTGCACGAACGTTACGACGACGTTAACAGAACGAAAAATACTGTTGTTACATCTTGAACTTCTTGCCAAGAACTCCCTGAAAAGTATCCAATTTAAGGCCATAAAGGAAAAGAAAAAAACAAGGCACACTCGCGATACATCAATACCCTTTTTATGGACATTAAAGGCGTTTTTACCGCTGACTCTTCCACTTTATACAACCTCTCGGATGGCTCAATAGCGAAATATTAGCTGATATTTGTGAAAGGAAAAGGTTATTATGATTTTTTCCTTTCTATTACACGACCATTAAAACCTGCTAAACTCGTCACAATTTAGAAGTAACACGTGATATAATATGTGAAGAGGGATTACTTTTAGAGCATTAAATGACAAATGGCTAGTCGAAAGGTTGTAGATGTTAGGACTTGGAACTAATACGCAGCATATTTTTTTATAAAATATATTTTATTTCAAATTGAACTAAAAAAATATTTGTCATAATGATCTATTGTTTTTTATTATTTTTTATTATCTTACGTTGAAAAATCCTCGTCTTTACATGTAATGCATGAATCGTCGATACAGTTTTTACGAAGAGTGAACTGTCGTCATATATTATGTGAACACGGTGGATATGGGTATCAATTAAATATTTCCAAATGGTTTTAACTAGCGTTGGGAACTTGAAATTGACTATTGACTGTTTAGTAATCGACTACTTATTACTATCGACTGTTTCAGTCGCTATTTTTGGTTCGACTGATTTTATTATTTTTACTAGTGACTGTTTTAGTCTTTATTTTCGGTCTGACTGATTTTGTTACTATTTACTATCGACTGTTTCAGTCGTGAACTTTTAGTTACTATTTTTGGTTCTACCAGTTTCATTCGGCTGATTTTTAATATTCTGGCTCTGTCTTCCTAGCCGCGACCTTGACAAAAATGTACCCAATTTATGTTTGCATAGATTGATATGTAATGTATATATTTTAATGATTTTTTTTGGTAATTTGCTTGTAAATAATAATATATTGTATATTAATATAGCAGCATTTTGGAACGAAATTTTACAAGATTGTTTATGTAATAGGGTAAAAAGATTAAAATTGTGAATAATAAATGGCAAAATACTATGGACTATTTTTATGGCAATAATACGTAATATTTGGATTACTCTCTCGATTTTTGTTAAAAAATATTTCCGTTCAATAATGAATAAAGCATTTACTATATTTAATAATGTGATGTATTAGTTTTTTCTTATCTTTAGATATATGTTTAATTTTTATTTAGTATGTATGGTTATTGTACATCGTCAGTTTTTAGGTTTTGTTTAACTTCTATTGTATTGCCTATATTTATTATCTGTATTTATAAAACATTTGTGGGGTATTATTCCATTACATTTTACATATCCACAGAACATTCAAATATAAAAGTAATTCTACTTCTTTTAGAATGAAATTATCCATTGCATGTTAATAGTAATCAGTAATTATTTTTTCCTTTTCTTTTTTAAAGCTAGTACGTGTAAGAATACAACTCTGTTTCGCTTATTCTACCATTACAAAATAAAAGGACATTTAAAATTAACTGATCCATGCAATTAAGTCCGTCCTTTCCTCTCTCACATTTTATAAAAAAAATAGTACATCTTCATCTGACATCACGAATGAAAAAAACAGTCGAGTGCATTTGCTGAAAATAGTAATTACTATTATTAGTTTTTTGACTATCAACTGTTTCGACCGTTTTGCGACTGTCGACTGTTTCGACAGTTTTCAGTCGAATTTCCTAACGCTAGTTTTAACCGTCCTTGAGATTCGTAAATTTCATTAATTGTAATTGTTCCCTAGTTATAGCCACAGACCATATAGATTTAACTTCATAGGTAATTTTGGAAAAATATTTTGCGAACTCCAATATCTAGATCAACCCATCAAAGACTTTCCGAATCTATAGTAGTATTTGGTCGGTTTTGGTTAAGCGATTTAAAATTGGTAATATTGATAGCAATAATATGCCCTGAAGGACCCAAATATTGTAAGACTGCGAATTGCAAAATCTACCTCAAACTCTCAAAAAACTTATTAACAAATATTAAATCAAGCATAACATCAGGCAGCTTAGCAGTTCATAAATAAACTGTTTCTAGATATTTAGATATGATGATATTACAATCACATCAATTGACTAAAAATATCACTTTAAACTACGGGCACCAGACGCAAATTCATCCTGTTGTGTGACGACAACACTTGGGAACACGTTACAAGAATTCTGAAGCATATACTGTTGCAGCACGATTGGGAAGTTCTACCATACCCTGAGTGAGTTGGCTACTCATCAGATATGGCGTTTTCTGATTATCATTTGTTCAGATCGATGCAGCATAGCTTTGGTGGCATACGGTTTCAAAATTCTGAAAAGGTGCTAAAATGTATCGATGACTAGATCAGGCAGATGAATGGTAATATTTGATTAATATTTATTGTAGCAATTTTTTTTAATACAAGGTCATTGAAAGTGAAAAAATTATCAGAATATATCTAAGTATATTATACCATACGACTAGTACTGCTCTTGCTACAGACTGTGCTGAGATCTGAGGGGTCGTCTGTTTTGAATGGTGTTACAAGTGAGATAACTAAAAATTACTGTCAGTTAGTATCGCCGCTTAACCATCCACCTTAAGTAAATTAATAATATTTGTTTTATAAACCCTTTCACATGTTATAACTAATATATATAGTCTATACAAAACAGCAGTGGACTCACGTCATCTGAATTGATGGCATCGAAACGTTGCCGCATCAACTCTGAAATTTAGTTCATTTTGGCTTTGACATACAAAAAGATTTTAATATAAACAAAATAACTAAACAAAAATACTCTATCAAATATAATTTATTTTAACATTATAGTAGATCTAATAAATATATTATCGAAGGCTTAGACCTACAATTAAGTACACAGTTATAAGGGTTTGTAGGTTAGGGTTGTGTTTTATTATTGACCTTTATTATTCACCTAATTAACAATTACATATCGAAGGAATATGTTTTACTTTCTTTAGAGAGCATATTTACCTTTTACGTTTAGTTCTTATTTGCTTCTGTACTTCTGGTACAGAGTTTCCTTGTAAAATCATTTTGATATCACTGCATTTCTCTTTAGTTTGTTCCGTTGCTATCTGTATACATTTTCTTGATTAAACTAGATTTAATCACTGCATTTTCCTTAATTCACTTGCCATATATGCAAATTAAGTAGTATTCTTTCCCTCCTCATACATTTTAACCAAATGCTCATGTATGTTGTGAACAATTACAAATATATTTGTGTACATAAAACTTTTACACTTTACAATAAAATTTTGAAGTGAATAACTGAGCTGTTAATCTCCAATCAATTTAACACATCATCTTGCCATGAGTGACCATTGGGTATATTTCTCCTCTTGAAATATTCATGTCGCATCTAAATGCACATAATGAAACAAGTCTTCCTTGATTTTATGATATACTTTTGAAATTATATTATTTTAAAAGCAATGTCTGGAAGTTCAATTCAATCTCTTTTACACCATTTAAATCATATATTACCTAACAGTCTATGAGAGGATGCTCTACATCCCTCAAGGAGCTGCATATCTCTAAGATATTTATCGATACTTTTCAGATTAACAATTTCCTCAGAAATATTTGTTTTAAATTAGCTTATAGTTTTTATGTTTATAGTTTATTAATCAAGTTTTTGTTCAAAAAGCTACTCAATGTTTTTATATACGTCATATATTTGATCTCTAGAGCTAACATCAAGCTCATCTTGATTCGTCACTCCCTTTGTATAAGGATGATATCTTTTCGGTGAATCTAGGATTATATTTTTCATTTTTTTTGAGATTTTTTTAGTGACTGCAACACGCTAAAAATATTTTCAATAAAAACCGCAGTAACATTATAATTTATTTTATTATTATTACTTAATTAATACATTGTTACTAGTCGTTTCCAGCTAACCTACAATTGGTGTTTATGCTAGGTATATAACTAGGAGGACCCATCGGCCCTAACTCAGTCTCAGGTTGTTATATATAATGTTTATACATGTTAGTGCTGAATTTTTTAATATATGCACCTCACTACACAACACTACACAAGATCAGATGGTTTGATTCTTTTGAGTCTGTGTCCTGTTCTGGTGGTATCGAAAAGTTGCAATATTTCAATATTAGTAGGAGAATGGAGTCTTTCCTCATGGCCCCTTGCAATTCTCTTGTTTTCTTGACTGACTGTGGGTATATGAAGGTCTCGATATAGGTAATCAGTCTTATAGTATTGGGGTGCACCCACAATACCTCTCAGGACTTTGTTCTGAAAAATTTGTATTTTATTTATGTTACTCTTTGTATGTCCATATGGGTTTCAGTATTTTCTTATATAATAGCAATTTATTATGTACTGATAATTGTGATTTTCTTCCAATTAGCCAGTACATTTTCCTGTATTTACTTTATAATTAACAGTAAAAATGTGTACCTCTTTAAATAGTTAATTTTAATGGAAATTTTTTACTTCATTATCTTCATTTCTATCACTCTTCTTAGAAGTAACATATTAGAAACGTAATCATAATCAATAAAATCAATAAAATAATAAGCAGCTATTTGAAATTTATCAAAATAAGCAAAGCGTTCAGATAATGTTTGCTGGTTTATTACCACAAAATAACTAATACCGTTTTGGTAACTTAAAAAGAAAAATGTTTGTATTATGTGTTTGAAACATATGATACGGTGACGTTTGAAAACTGGACGACTTTCGCAGGCTGATTCGGTTAGATGTTCCAACTTGTTAAACAGCACTCTATCTCTTTTTAAATAAAATAAAATGAAGACGAAAATATTGTCTGACTCTAAAACAAAAACAAATTTGCGAGAGGCACATATTGATGACGTGAGTTCACTGCGGTTTTGAACAGACTATGTGGCTGATTATTAATGTAAACAGCATCACGGATTTAGCTTCCTATAACGGTACAGTAAGAAAACTAAGGAAGGGGATTTCGTAAACGTACATGTTCGGAATTAATACTGAACGCATGGATAGAGTTTCATAACTTCCGTACGCTTCAATGAATATAGTTAAAATACAAATATGTAATTTGCCGATATCATAGATCGTTTGGTGCAATAAAACCACCTTAATGATTGGTTACATTATGAAGGAGGATTATGCAACTTTCAGTTTAGAAGTCCAGTCTCATATTAAGCGATTATAGCATTTAATTCATCTACCTTGACATAAAGTTTAATACTGTTACTAATTTATTTACTGTTTGTATTATATTAATTTTATTCGTAGTTGTGCGAGAGAGAATATACCCTGTATTAAAAATAGAAATGTATTTATTTCTTCTTTGTGAAAATTGATATGCAAGGACGTAATTATAGTAGTAATTAGAAAATAACATAAATAGGCTTACCAAAATGATTATATTAAATATTGTTATATATAGTACAAAAAAACGGCGAAAAAAGATTATGAATATGATGAGAATAAGACGAAAATCTGCTGCTCTGGACCTGATATTGAATGATAAACTAACGAGAATAATTACTGTTACGATGGGGATTGATGAAGTAGTTTGATTTCGATTAGAAGTGAGGTTTTGCTTTCTTACAATTTGTTAGTAGTTGTACCTTTCACGCTTTTTTGTTGTGCAGACCTTATATTTGCCGGTTTGATTGGCACAGTGGTAAAGACGACAGGACCATCTACTGTTACGATAGTCGCGGGTTCGCATCCTGCTGGGGTATTGACGTAAATTTGTTTGTCATTGCTTAATATTTGTGATTGTCTTTAGGCAAGAGTGCGACAAGGAAAATGTTCCCAGTTACGCCAGTGACCAGGCCGGGTGAGACCGGATGTCTTTTGAGATTATTTCTAAGCCGGTCACTCGCCAGTCGGTAGGCCCAATGCCGAGGACCGCGGTTCAGAGCCCACGTTAAACAGTATGTCCTGTCCAGATAAACCCTCGTTGGTAAGAAGATTTTATAATATAAAAAAAACCTTACATTTCCTTATCAGGGTCAATAACGATAATTTTCGAACACGTTCACTATGTACGTATTTTTTTCGATGGCACTGTTTGATGATAAGAAGTGTTTCTCGATTATGATTGTTGTTCACTGTGTATACACGGTTAGAAAGGAGATTGTGATTGAATCGATGAAAACATCGGATTTTCGAATCGAAAATCGAACACATCGAACGTTATATTATTTGTGGTGACAGAGATGGTTGCACTAAATACCTCTTTATGTAGCTTGCAGCTTGCAGGTAGGGGTGTATTATATATATTATATATGTGTTTGATCTTTTCTGTGCTAGGTTTTGGATTCATACCCAAAGTTTACATCTATTAAGTATAAATACTGGTTACAAATACTGTCGATTTGTAGGGAGACGTGTGGGTTGACGTTAAGACTGAAAGGTGTGATGAGTGAGACGTCATTGTGGTTTGGATTTTATTGGAACAGCCGTTCTACAGCCGCTACTTCTTTGCCTAAAATAAAATAGTTCTTATAGTAAAATAAAGGTTTTCTGTTGTTTTTTAAAACTTTCACAATTGTTAAGTGACGCAGTCAGAAGATTCTCGTGGAAATCGTGAGGCTGCTCTCTTTCTAATTAATTAAATTAACCGGAATCAAATTAATCATATATAAAAGAGAGATTGACGTTATATTGGAAATCATTCCACATTTACTCGAAGCATTTTTTCGAGCAATTAAGTGAAGTTTTGGGCAAAAGTATCGCAGCTGAAGCTGTTAGGACCTCACAGGGTGATGTTTCTCAAAGACCTCTAGCCATAAACCATTGCAATTAGGAATTGTCCAAACTTTGAAAAGCACCTCTAAGCTGTGAATTTCAAGCGTCTCTGTTCAAGATAAACTAAAGGTGGATTGAATCTCCTTTGAACTAACCTAGTCTATTGGAATTTGGACAGGAGCTTACAGTTTAGGGTATATGGAAGTTAAAGGCGGATTACAGTGGCTCAGTTTCTCAGCAATAAACTATTGTAATTTGGAAACCTAAAGGTTATAGGTTGTACCACGGGAATTACGGTAAAAAAAGAGTATTGTTCAGAAAATCATCAAAAGCAAACTGGCGGACGGAATTACAGGTGATTCTCACAAATAAAATTATTAAAACAATAAACTGTCTAGATGAGACAGCGACCACGTCCATTTTTTTAGGAGGAAGATGTTCTTTCGCTCCATTAATACAGCCCTGGCCACAAAGACTGTGAATTCGAAGAAACGAGGCATGTATGTTTATGTTAAGGCTGAATGAATGAGTAAGGCTTCAAGACAAAGGGGCTTGGCTGGTACTGAAATATATTACAATAGTTTTGTGATTGCTGTTTAACAGTCGCCACTTCTTTTCATAAAATAAAGTAGTTTTTAAAGTGAAATAAAAGTCCACATTCCAAAATTCTTGTACCTTAAAATATACACATTTAAAATGAATAATTAATTAAAAAATGAATAAATTTTGAACAATAGATATCTAAAATATTGTTGCGTCGCAATTTTACAATTTTTTCTTCAAGCTTAAAATTATGTGTAAAAGAAAAATATTTTCGCGATGTTTTGTGATTTTTATAGAATCCGACGCGAGGTTTTAGAATGTCGAACGAAAACTTTACGTGACGTGACAAAATTATATAAATCCGCAGCCTTTCAAAATAGTAAAGTTTACAATGGAAGGCAATAAACACTACTGTATTTTATATGAATTCCTAGAAGGAAAAATATTTCAAAACCCTAGGAATCAATTTGTAGTGTTTTTAGTAGCAATGCTTTTTATTAAAAGCTTAATTATCAGAATATGAAAGCTGTGCCTATATGATCTGAATGCTATTTGAATTTGAAGCTATATGATTTGAATGACAACCGGGCAGGAGAAAATGGGCTTTTAACTGTTACTGAACGACCACGTGTACTCAAGAGACAATTAAATAAATTAATTAAAAAAAAGCCCTCAGAAGGTGTGAATCAAGTCCCATCATTTGTGAGATTACAAGATATATATATATATATATATATATATATATATATATATATATATATATATATATATATATATATCACGCGCAAATCCTAGTTATCGTTAGATAACAAGATATTATCGTAGAAATATATATTATTACCAGCCTATTTGATCATATGGAATCCATACCTGGAGTATGGATAACCGCTAGCAAGTTTAATATATCCATCATACAATGGTTTCAGAATAATAAAGTGGTATGTGCTCGATGCTCCGTACTATGTTTCAAATGAAGTGATACAATGCAATATTCCTCTAGAACTAATAACGAGTGTAACTCGATGTGTTTGTATGAAGTACTTCGAAAGAGTATCAGTGTATGCCAATGTACTCGGCTAAATATGCGAAGTGACAGTGAAGTTCGTAGACTAAAACGTCTAGCACTGTCTGATCTGATTATTGGATACATATAGACTTTAGAACAAGCTTTAGAAAAATAAGACTAATTAATTATAATAGTATTTTGTAGAGGAGATCACTTAATGAAGTGATTTTCTACATTCCATGTATATTTAATACAAAAATAACTTATGTTATTGCCCTCTGAGCAAACTGTGGAACTACTAAGAGTAATAACAATAAAAAAAATGTCACCTATATTGTAAAAGCTCTACATTTTTCCTTCGTTAAAAAAACTTTTAAAAAATCAAACATTTTTGTTGTTGTAGTTGCCCTGAATTGAAAATAACTCTGTCAAATACATTTGTAAGTACATCTTAAATTTATCATATCTTATCTTAGCAATTATGGGAAACTTGATCTTGGTAATACTGTTATCACTATTTCCAATTGGTAATAGTGCACTTTTTTATTTTTCTTAATTTTCTTGTCAACACTGATACATGATTTTGTATATATTGATGGTATTTCGTTGTAACATTGACTAAATTCTGACCTTACAGTGCTCGTCAGCAAAAATAGTAGTAATGCTTTCTCTCCTTACGTATTAAAGGTTGTAATATAATAATGTGATGTTTTAATTATTATATTTAGGCAATACTTTGTTGAAGATTTTAATATTTTGATATTCAAGCGATAGACACCGTTTAATGCAAACAAAATTGTGGACAACTTTGGGATATTTGTAACGATCTTACAAGAACAAGGACTTATATTGCTTATATTGAACCATTATGAGCACTTAAAAAAGCACTTCAAAAAGTGTACATAAATAATGGAATGCGGAAATGATGGCTAGGAAACTTTAAATGACGCCAGTTTTTCTAAATGCTACTGTTGCCATAGCATCGGACCCGAATTCTGCTTATTTTGGTGATTCTTTATAATTTCTATTTATAATATTTTTATTTTTTCTTCTAAATATCATAAGCGTCATAATGCGCATTCATGTTAGACTTGAACTTATGGATATTGTCCATATTCTCTATTGTTTATTAATTCTACTTTGGTGAACGCTGATTCCCTGCACAGCATCATCAATGAAGATCTTGAACTTACTTGGCTCTTTTGTGTATTCTTTTGGCCTGCGGTTGCAGTTATTTGGACGGAAAAATGTTATAGGGTAGTGGAGGCCACATATTAGGAGATTGGAAACCCAGGAAAAGGAGAAATCCAGGTAAAGAGGACAGCTGATTGTTGGCTTGTCTACGAGTAGTGTCCAGGCATTTCCATTATCCAGATAAGCTTATTATTATTGTTATTATTACAAATCAATATTTTTGTATCTAATTATTACAGTCATGATACAAATTGCATATATTAATTAAGAATAAACAATTGTTTTAAAAGTAATTAGAAGCGGGAAACGAAACCTTCATTATATAAATTTAATTTTTTTGCATTGTAACTTTTATTATCACAAACGGAAAGAATTAACAAGCGCGACTCTTAATTGATTCAATAAAAATTATTTTCCAGTCCCGCCGCAATACTGCTTCAGTATCATTATCAATGAGGCTGCTACTAATTAAATTTATTCTTACAAAATGTTTCAGATCAATTAAAATTCCGATCTCGTTTCGCATTGTTTTCGAACTTTTTATGCCTGAACATTCGAATTTAACTTCTGTTCCGGAGACAATAATCTTGTAACGTGCAACACCTTTTCTGTATTGGAAATGTTGGGCTTTATAAAGTTTAGAGAGGGTAATAAAGAGTTCGTTTAATTTTATATTTTTCGTGTTCAATGTATTAGATGTTTGAAATGTTATTGGAAAGTGAGAATCATTAATATATATATATATATATATATATATATATATATATATATATATATATATATATATATATATATATATATATATATATATATACATACAAGATTAATTACAAGAAGTAGCGATTTAACATGGCCAGTCAGATCTCCAGATTTAACACCACCAGACTTTTTATTATGGGTTTTTTTTAATTCAAAACTTTATATGAATAAGCCTCATACGATGCAACATCTTAAAGATAATATTCGTCATGAAATTGAAGAAATTCAGCCTGAAATGTTGCAAGATGTCATAAAAAAATGTCTTAAAAAGAGCCGAAAGTTGCATAGCGAATCGCGGTCACCATTTACTCGATATCATTTTTCAATCATAGCGAAAAAAACTTAAAGATCAGATAAACTTTTTATGAAAACTACACTTACTTATCTTTTCTTTGAGCAAAGTTATAGGCAATAAAAATGGTAGAGGTACTTTTGCCTCACTTTGTATCTTTGGGACTATCCACGAATCGGCCCATTCTTCTATATTTTCATAAGAAGCGAAACAATGCTCAGACAAGTCACGGCTCATATGTTAGAACAAGCAGCAATCAGAACGGGCAAGGACTAGAGAAGACGGTTTTACAACATGTGATGAGGCGCTGTTATGCTGAATACTAAATAACATTGTTGCATCTTTGCCGCATTCTGGGCACCCTTCCCGCAGTTCTTAGCTTAAACCCATCATTTATAGTCGATAGCGATCCCCATTGATGGTTTGATTAGATTTTAGCAGCTTATACTGTATCACACCAAGCTCATGTGACCAAATACAGAACAGTAGCTTGGAGTTATATATATTCGGCTTTGCCATTGATATTAATACATGAATATGTAGCAATACATATTTTTTTGCTTTTTGGAATATCATAATCGATATTATTCGATATCTTAACTTTTCCTATTTCTGTTTCTACAATAAATAAGTATTTAATTTTAATGACTATTAATATCGTTTCTATCAATGAAGTTATAATTATTTTGAGGAAGGACGGGTATGTTACAGTGGATTTCTTTTAATATTCAGCAATCGATTGTTAGTCAGAATCCTCCAATAATTGAATTGCTGAACGATTTGTGTGTGCTTGGTACCGTTCAGCAGTAGCAGTAACAGCAACACTTTAGTCGCTGATCGGGATCTCTCGGTAGCAATTTTTGGACTAATTGAATTTCGTAACGGTTTTCAAATCCGTTTTCAAAATTTGCAACAAACTGCGTGCAGAAATGTGTAACTGCGAACCATGTCTCCGAATTGATATTTCTTGAGATCCTGCAACATTATCGAGCATCACATTTTTAGCGTTACGAGGCGTCAGTTGTCTTCCAGAACGAGGTCGATCTGTGATGCTGTTGAGTTTCGAGAACGATCTGCTGTCGTACCGTACGGTTGAAAATTAGCATGTAAACAATAAATTGTGGTTTTCAACCGAATTGTTGTTTTGTAAGGGACTGGACGATTAGGATATTTTGACGCAATTTTCGCTGAGTAGCAATAATGGAACGATTACTTTCAATAAATATTGTCACTATTTCTGATCGTTCTTGTGGTGCATATTTATTCGTAATAAAATTTGGACGTCTATACAACACAATAGTTGCGAAATTGAGCTAAGCCTCATCATCATCATTATCACCAAGATGGCGCGTAATCAATGGTAGCAGGACTTTTTGCCGACCTGTTACATCGTTCTTTAGAGGTGGAATCTGAAAATAACCTGAAAGATGGCAAAAATTAGCGGCTATCGATGGACAAAACTTTGAATAAAATATATTCTTTTAAAAGAAAACTTTATAGATCTAATATAATATAACATTTTTTTATTTATTTTAACAAACCAAAGAGACCGATTTGCAAGGCGATTCTCAGACAATTTTTTAAGGAAATGGAATATTTTTTACACATTTTTTGAAACAAAACTTTATGAAATTGAATTCATCTTCAGCAATGCTTGAAACTCGTTGTCCTTGAACTTTATTGGGTATTCCAAGTGTTCTCTGTTACTAATATTAAATAACAAAGATCACTATCTAAAATACATGAGGGGTGAGCATCATTTTAAACTTCCAAAATTGTTATTATATATAGTATATATATGCACGTCTATGAGGGGAATGTTGGAAGTTAAAAATATATATTTTATTCGTATCTAAGACTTTCAATTTTCTCTTTACGTAACCTATTTTATGGTCGTTATAAATCACATTTAGAAATAAAATTAAGAACGGGAGGAGGAAGAGGTCGAAAGAGATTACGGGAGATTTTCGCACAATTTTTCTTTCGACGAAAAACAATTTGAAATATTACTTCGCGCTAACACAATTATGTCATAGTAATGGTTTTATTATGATTTATTTACGGTTCGGGTGTATTATTTCGTGTGCAACCGTAACGTTAGTGTTTATTGATATTTATTGAATTAGAGATTAACTGTTCCTTTATGAAATACAAATCTATAATCTCTAAAAGATTATATTTTTCATTTTTTGAGATATTTGATTGAGATATAGACCGTGTCCTAAAAATATTTTTTAACGAAAATTGCAGTAAATTAATATTTAACCTTAACAATTCTTACCTCTCTAATTAATTTTCCTGACAAGAGGGAGCCTCCATTATATCGTTCTTGTTCAAAGTAATTGATTAGAGACACAACCTGTTCTGTCTGGCCTCAGAATTTTTCATCAGAGTAATAGTAAGCAGCGATTTTAACTTTATCTAAACAAGCAAAGCATTAAACAACGTTTACCCATTTATAGCCTCTTATCACTATTATTTTGAAGAATTTTTAACTAAAATAAAATGAGAAGGAAAATATTGGCTGACTCTAAAACGAATTTACAAATTGCGACAGACAACTTCTTTGGATATACTATATGTTGTATTATTTACACCATAGCTGTGTTGCCAACATGTAACGAGGCCTACGCTTGTTCTGTCAAATCACAAAAGTTAATCTACTCTTTTCATTCATGGTATATCTTAAAATAAACTATTGCGACAAATTAAATAAACTGTCGCTTAAGAAACTAACTGACCACTCCAATCATATAAACACTATAATATCAGTTACGTTCATTTTAATCATCAATCATTCAGACCTGCAAAATGCTTCTCCGTGACTTCTGTTTCCTCTTTGTTTGGACACGAAGAAGTTTTCGGAATGAAAATGTTTCGGAAACGGAATTAGGACACGGAATTCAAATAATTCCTCAGAATGCAAAATAAATTTTATTTGGTTAAAAATCCAGATGTATAGCAATGTTATTTTAGCTGATGAATATATTATTTTAGTGGAAAATAATTTTTTATTTTCTATAAACTATGGATTTTTCGCAAACTCTTGAACAGAAATTTTGCTTTTGTTTTTATCGAAGATGAAATATTGAAATATTGTCGAAATGACTTTGGTTCTTCTGATATGAATATATGGTGCTCCGCCAAAGTTACTGAATAACATAGTATACATAATCTGATATGGTTAAGTAGATCATCATGTTCGAAACAAGACTAATTCAACCTCTAATTAACATAACTTTCTCAACAACATTAACATTCTCAATCATAGATTTTATTCTGATAGGTGGATCATATCTTTCTAGTCTCTTCGATGTTTTAGATACCTTCCTTCTAATTTTTTCTGCTCAATTTATTAGTTCTTTCTCAATTTATATACTTATATAAAAATATGAAAATACAAGTGATAACAAAAGGCTGGCAGCGGTGTTACCTGGTGACGAGGCTTGGACAGTCGATGGTGGCATGTCTGAACCAAACGATGGTCTGTTATTGAATGATCGAAATACCCTTCAATAACATCCCAGATAAATGTCTCGGGGTTGCCAGCTATTCGTTATCATGTTCTAGTTGTCACTCCTGGCACCCCACCCATGTTCAACATCTGGGATTATATTTCTGGGTACTTTGTTGACCGTTATTCCACGATGTAAAATTCGACATGCCTCAAGGCCGCTACACTACTTAAAAAAATTACAAAAGTGTACAGTTTTTCTAGGTATTTCCTCTTCTCCAGTTACGCATTTTGTCCAACTTTCCGGAAGTTTTTTGATGCCGGTATCGAAGAATTCCTTAGGCAACTCGGACAGCCATGTGCGCACGAACACCTCCACCTCGTCGTTTTTGTTGAATATTTGACCTCCGAGTGCTTCTTTCGGTGGTCCAAATATGTGGTAATTACAGGCTGGTAAACCCGGACTGTAGGGGGTTGTCCCAATACTTCGCACCCTAATTCAGATATTGTATCGAGAGTGAGACGCGCGGTATGAGGGCGCGCATTATAATGAAAAAAAATCGCACTTTGTCCTGGAATGCTCCTCCGTTTCGAGTGTTAAGCGGGTTTCACATGTGTTTTCAGAAGGTATGCAGTATTAATGGTCCATTGGGTGCGCAGGAAATTGACGTACAGCACACCCCGCCGGTCCCAGAACACCGTACACAGAACCTTATCCGCAGACCTGGTTGTCTTCGCTTTGACTGGCGCCCCTTTCTGCTTCATCCTCTACTCTTTAGACGACATTTTGATTTCGGGAGTGTAATAGTGTACCCATATCTCGCCTGTAGTGTACCATGTAGATTCGCGTTAAAAAACCTTCCCTCTTTGCCACGTATCGCGTCAGTAAGCGGCCCAAACTTTCAATCGCGTAAATTTTTGCCCGAAGTTCAACAGTTTAGGAACCCATCGCGCCGTTATTTTGCGATATTCAAGGTGTTCGTGATTGATAGATAGTAGAGTCTGTACTCTACTATCTATCAATCATAATACTGATGCCGAGGTCGGTCGAAATGTTTGTCCGGTGTTTGGTGTTGTCGAATGAACATTCATCCTACGGTCCTCCAAAATGAGTTATTCTACGCTGCGAATGCTGTCTGGTGTGGTTCGCTGCGGTTCATTTTCGACGGTTTCGCGGCCATCCCTGAATGCTTGGGCTCATTTAAACACGGCAGCCCTACCGAACTGATTTCGTAAACGCAGAACATTTTTTTGTCTTTTTAACGCCTTCCCACACTAAAAAACGAATGACAATACGTTGCGCTACGGCGGTCGGCACTTGACGATCACTGGTCGGAGCACGTGCGTAAAACATGAGTTCTCGACGAAAACTATGCCACACTGTTCGTAAGCGATCCCACATACGCAAGCCATGACCTTCAAAACATACATGTCACCCTCTACAGCGTTTGTCTCCATTATATTTGAACCACCCTCGTAGCTGGATCAACTAGGTCTAGCAAAATGTTACAAGCAGCTGAAACGGAATGGTACTGTTACGGCAGATGTTTGCTCACATCAATTAAAAAAATTGAATTTTATTATGATTTATTTACGGTTCGGGTGTATTATTTCGTGTGCAATTATAACGTTAGTGTTTATTGACATTAAATTAGGGATCAAGTATTTCTTTTTCAAACAGAACTTGAATAGATCCTTGAACAAAAGAATAAACTATATTTGTGGAAGTTAGTTGTAGTTTGTCATATAGTTCCAACCTATTTTTAATTTTATGTATCAAATACTATAAGTATTGGTTACATATATACTTTACCAGTTTTACTTATGCACATATGAAGATTGAATTATTATCAGCAATATACTAACTGCATTTTTTTGTATCAAGCCTATTAGACACATTTAATGAAGGTATAATATGAATAGGTGATATAATATGAACACCATGCAATATACGTAGATCCTCTTGGATGTTGACAATACTGCTTCCGTATAAATAATGTGATGTGTATGTATTGCTTAGTTGACAGAACAAGTTACAGGACATATTTGAGCATCTTATACATTTTGGTCAGACTTTGAAAGAGGGCAAATCGTTGGTGCTCACTTAGCGACAAAATCTGTGACAAAAACAACTGAATTGTTTGACGTCTGATGGGTGACAGTATCCACGGTAATGAGACTATTTACAAGATATGGCCAGACAACAAAACATTATCGCGGCAAATGTGACAACAGAATTCAATACTTAATTGGGTAATGCTGTTTTGATGGAAACAGCATGGTTGAAAGTTAACATTCCTGAAAGGTCTGTGTTTGCGAAACTCGAAGACTAAGCTAAGCTGCGAAGGAAGTGATATAACGATCATAAAACTTGGACACCTGATTATTGGAAGAAAGTAGAATGGTTCGATGCATCACCATTTACAACGTTTCCTACAAATGACCGAGTATATATATAGAGAATGGCAAAAGTAGCCTACGATTGGATCACTGGGAATGCATATCTCGATAACCTCAATGATGAAATTCTTAGCTGTGACAGTATATTGCTACCAAAACTGGTATATTTAAATATGATAATGTGCTTATACACAGAGCCATAAAGTTCCACTCTTGGTATGAGGGGCATCATAATGCCATCAAACATGTTGCCTGGCTAGCATTGCCAGATCTCAACATAATTGAACCGTTATGGGGAGTTTTAAAGCAGTGAGTGAAGAGTAGATTTCCATCTTTAACATCTTAGGACCAATGGTGGTTATTGTAGATCAATAATGGGACAAGATTGGGTCGAAAACTATTCAAATACTCTATGAATCTATTCCACGAAGAACTGCAGCTGTTTTAAAAGAAAATGGAGGTGCAACACCTCATTAATGAATAAATATTGTGTATACGTTAAGTGTTATATATATAGTCAATTCAAAATAGCAGTGACACGAGTGTCAATATATGCCTCCTAAAGTTGTAATTTCGTTTTAGAGTCAGACAATATTATTGTTGTCATTTTATTCTATTTAAAAAGAGAAGATAGAATGCTATTAGAGAACTTCGAACATGCAACGGAAGGAGCCGGCAAAAGTTGTCTGTTTGCCAAACTTCTGAAAATTCTTCAAACTATTATAATTACGGGTTATAAAACGAGAAACGTTATCTTAAGGCTTTGTTTTAATAAATTTGAAATCGCCGCGGTTAACAGTAACTAGTTTTTTCAATCGAAACATAATTTAATACAATTATTTCAGAGAAAATTGTTAGTCTGAAATGTATTCACAAAGATCCAAAAGATATACAGCTATTTGAGAGATGTAGAACATCCGTTCGTAGATTGTTAGATAATCTAGGATTTAAGTGGTGTATAGATAACCCACGAAGGAGTTTAATGGAACTTCCAGAGATTGCTTTTAAAAAATACAATTTTTAATAACATGTAACAAAATCAAGGAAGAACTACATCAATTTATATACTTAAAAGAGCCATTAATATTTCAGAATGGTACATTGGGTTGCTCATGGCAAGATGATAATAAATATAGTATAAAGACAACAAAGGTTCATGGAAAAAGATAAACGTTGGAATAACTATCGATTAGGTTTTTTTAGTCATAACATTTATTCATTGCAGACATATAGTTCTTCATGCTGGAAACAGGAATGGTTTTATTCCTGGTGCAGAATTAGTGTGACTACCATGAAGAAATGAACCATAACTTGTCTTTGCAGTAGTTTGAAAATATATCTATCATATATATAGTATACTAGTGGAGAAAATCCTAAACATTTCATCAACAAAGGCTGCAATTAAGGAATGGCTTAAAGTACATAAAATAAGTTTCGAGGAAATCATATTAAAAATGAACTATTTCAAATTATTGCTCGGTAAATATAAATGAAATATTTAATTGCATTTTATGTAATTTATTTTTTAGAATTAAGCCTGAGAAAAGATACATAGTAGATCAGAATACTGAATGTTATGGCCAGAGTATTATGACTCCCTCCCTATCACTGCATTTTAATCCAATTGAGTTGATATGGGGTATTCAGGTCGAGGAGGATATTCAAAACCGAACTGTCTGGATTTATGGGAAGAAGTATTGTCGAAAATAACATCTTCGGTTTGTATGAGCTCGATCAGACACATTGAAGAAAAAATTGACAAATGGTAGAATCTTGGGCAAGTTTTTATTAAATTGTATTTCTGAAATTGACTGTGATTGGATAAAACTTTATGAATGTTGGTTTATGATTCAATGCTGACGATTACCAAGACAGGGAGTTGCAAGAGGAAACCACTAAAGGTCAGTATACAATTAATATACTTTAATTGTAGGGAATTGTATTATAGAGTGTGAAATAATAATATAATGTTAAAATAAATTATATTTAATAGAATATTTGTTCAATTATTTTGAATTTATATGAAAATTATATTAAAATTTTGTTACATGTCAGATCCTAGTAGCTGCGGCGAACATTGCATTATATATATATATATATATATATATATATATATATATATATATATATATATATATATATATATATATATAGCAAAAGGCTGAAGGCTCAATTGTTTATATCTGTGAATATTATTTAAACTCTTTGTTATTATATTCTAAAGAGCACAACTTTTCATTATGTACGGAAGATCATTTCAGTTACATGGTTACCGACGCTTCTCTTGACCTGATTTTGTTACATATTGTAAACTGTTTGTGTATCCTTGGCTTTATTCAACGCTTTAATCAATGAGTTTTTCTATAAATATATCTATTTTTCTTTATTACTGGAGTAGCTACGTAACTTAATATACCTCCATAAAAGATAATATAACACAAACGTCTTTAAACTGACTTAATTAATAAGACTCTTAATTAATTTCTCTTCCTGTTAAAATATTATTGACTAATGATTGAAATTACAACAAACATATTAAAGGAAATCCGTAATGTGGCTCGCGGAAATAATAATTGCCATCACTCAACTTATCCTACGAGACAGGAAAAAGTCCAGTCAACGGTTAAGTTATAAGTTAGTGAGATTTCAAAGAACGCGATATAAATTATATACATACATTGCTGCTCCCAACTACTATATATTGAAAGACTATCGTGGGCATTTTAACAAGCTGCATTTAGTTTGTGTTTGATAGCCAATGACAGCAGAGAGCTGATTAAGCGCTATTTTTTTTATAAATATTATGGGGCTGCCTACTTAAACATTTAAGAAGTGGTTTACTGAATTCAGTTGTGGTCGTATCAATACAAGAGACGCTGAAGGTTTGGGTCTACTAAAAGTGACTGTTACGCCAGAAATCGTCGATAAAATCCATACAATGATATCAGACGATCGAATAACGAAAGTACGTGAAGTGACTAAGGATTTTGGTGTCTGAACTGAGGAATACATCATATTTTATATGAATACTTTGATATGAAAATGTTATCCGCAATAAGATTGCAGTGACTCCTCGCACTCGATTTTCAAAAAACCGCTTGGCGATATTCAGCCACAATCTGATCGAATTTTTATGTTATTTGAAAACTTTTTAAAAATGTTTTAAAGGGTACATCGCAAACTCCATAAAACAGGAAACAATCAAAATAATTTGTTTTTCAGGTGAACGTGCACCAAACAAGGGCTGTCGGTTATACCTGTCGGTCGGAAAAGGGTAAAACCGACGAATATTATTCAATTATTTTAAATAGATTGTTGTTTGAAGCAAGAACGACCACATCTAGCGAAGAAAAACTATTAGTCTATCAAAGAAATAGGCGGGTGTACACATGTGTAGTCACCATGTCCAAACTGGGCTACGAACTGCTACACCATACTGTATATTCTCCAGATTTAGACCTCCATGATTGTTTTCTATTTTAAAACTTGAATGAATAGCTGGGGGGTAGGAGATTTGGGTCCAATGAAGAAGTCATCACTAAAAGTTATTTGGGAGGAATAAAATTATTTCATGTTTCGTTTATAAAGCCGTTATAGGGCGTCATATTGAGTATTTTATCACAGTTTTGATTAAAATACTGACTAAGCAAATCTTTACAAATCAGTAAACAACATACATATCAAGAAGATTTTATTTCATGAATTAAATTTTGTATCGAAAATTTTATTATAATAAACGCAATTAACAAGCAAGTTTTAATTGATCAGGTAAAAACACTTTTCAGCTCCTCCGCAATACCGTTCAAGTATCATTTTCAAGGAGGTTGTTCCTAATTAAATTCATTCTTTTAAAATGTCTCGGACCAATTAAAATTCTGATGTCGTTCAGCATTGTTTTAGAACTTTTTATGGTTGAACATTTAAATTTAACTTTTATTTCCGAGACAATAATCTTGTAACGCCCAATGGCGTCCCTATATTGAAAATGTATCGAATTTACAAAGTATCTAAATATTAAATAAAATGTTTGTTTAATTTGCTTATTATATTTTTCTTTAATATGTTAATATTAATAAAAATATTAAAATATAATATACGTTGACCTAATCAAATAAATAATAGTTTAATTAAACTTTTAAAAAAATACAAATTTTTGTGTTGATTCAGAATATTAAAACTGAATCGACGAACTAATAGCTGTTCTGAAAATGTTGGAATATATGCATTGTATCAAGGGGGTACTTCAAAGGGGACCTGTTTGGGATGCATTTCAAAAGTCTGAGTATTTTTCGATCACAGTTTATCAGAATTTTTGAAACATTAAAAACTATACTTACAGCCCATCTTATGAAAGTAGTTAATAGCACTTGGTTACTTTCCGTCATATTATCATAGGCGGCTTACGGGGAGAGTTTTTACTTCTTAACTGACACGCTATTGGTGGTGCCACAGGACGTCTTTACTATGATATTCTTCAGTTCGCCATTCGAACAATGTTAAATTTCTAGTTTTTATTGCGTTCATAATTTCTCCAGTGTGGGCTCGTCATCAGATAATGAAGTTTATGGCATGTCAATTACTATTGGAGTTGCTAAACTCTGTCGTCTACAATGAGTTGCAGAAAGTTGCATGAAAAACTTATGTTGTGTTATTTTACGATGGTTCCATTTGTATTTAATGTATTTTAGTACAACAAAGCAACTTCCAAATATGCGAAAATATTATTCCAGTAGGCTGTCTTTTTAGTTCCAGTTCTTTCCTAATATCTGTATTTAATTTTCGGTATTTCTGGAGATCCATTAGTTTTGCTTGTTTTCGATCTTCTACGATCTATAGATATTCTTTGGATATCCAAGGCTATGTTTGATATGGATCTGGTGGATATATTTTATAACACTCTCAACAATTGGTTAAGATATTTCCTTCTCTGTTGTGTTAGTACTTGTTCACTCAATCCACTTTGCAAAAGATTATTTTCCATAGTATTTTCTTTGAGTGAAAAGTGAATTGTTGGCATTAGTTTAGAGTAAAATTTTAGCTAATAAGGTAGTAGATTCTATTGAAACCTTAACATGTTGAGTGTATCTGTTTACAAGTTTCATAATTCGTTAAAATATTTTTATTTAACAGTTACTGCTTCTTTTGGATATTAATTAATATTTTCAACTTCATTTTACTTTTCAAGAAATTATTTCACAACACAAACCAAATGACAAACTAGTTGAAACAATAAAGAACTGAAGGATACTACAATCTCAACAGGATTCAAGAAACGCACAGCTCACGAAGTTATGACACTCTGATGCAAAAAATGTAGAAATCAAATAATCCCATCAGTAGCATGGAATAACAACAGCTAGCTAGTTAGAGGAAGAACAAAACACCTCTCAGGTCAACAAACGACTAAAACACAAAACATAGAGAATTTAGAAGGGGATCTAAAATGTGCGCATTTTTTTTATTAATAACATCTTACATTAGATATTAGATATGCTTAATACAGTCTTAATTTACAAATTAATTTATCATTAGTGTTCTATAGAACTTACATTAATATACAAGCAAGGTCAGTACAGGATTAATACTTATCAGTATGTATTTCCCAAATTAAAATAAAACTAATCTACTTAAGGTCAGGTTAAAAATACACTTAAGTTCCTGTGGTTTGGTTCACTTCAATCTTCGGATAGCTTCCACGTTGCTGTGATTAGCATTGGTAATTAATCGTAGAACTTTGTTTGGGTGCATTGGATTACTAGGTTGTTGTATATATTAGTACAGCCCCATATTTGTACCCCATAGGTCCAAATAGGCTTTGTGATTGACTGATAAACCAATCTTTTTGATTTTAGGTTAAGTTGAGAGTGTCTTCCGACTAACCGGTATAGTTGCTTGACTTTGAATTTAGTCTGCTCTGCTTTTTGTCTAATATAATGTTTCCAATTTAAGCTACCATAGAGCTATACTCCGAGGTATTTAGCTGATTCTGATTGAGGAATCGGGCATTTGTCATGTGACAAAATTAAGTTTTTGTTATTTCACCGCAACGTAAAATTAACATGGACAGAATTGGGGCTATTAAGCTTAATTTTCCAGTCTGTAGTCCATAGACCGTAGACCTTGATGACAGCTGATTGTATTCTTTCTATAACCTCAGACATATATCTTTTGCCATTATAACTGTGTTATCAACAAATGTTCCAAATACTGTTTCTTTTGCTGTTAGGATATCAGCAGTATAGAGCAGATACAGAATAATCAAGAAGATTTTATTTTTTTCGAGTTGGGATGAATTTTTCAACATGACAGTAAGTTACAGTTCTGTTTTTAGTTCAAATGATCTGTTTATATCTGAAGAATTTTATATGGTCGATATAAGGAGCCAATTTCAGAGTTTTCTCAAGTTTACTGACAATCATGTTATTAGAGGCAACATAATCAAAATGAAGGTTATGTGCTGCAGTCAAGTCTTCAGAAAGAAAGCTGTTGGAGTTTTGATGATGTTGAAGTTTATTTATTTTTCATGTCACTATGTTAAATGAAGTGTAAAGGATATCTTGTTAACCTGGCAATTGTAGTTCCCTAATAATGCCTTTCATTAATTTCAGAGCATTCATGCATCTCGGTAAACGATTCTTCGATAAATGATTTGACAGTATCCATTCAGTGAACATGCAATGCCTCAGCTGTTCTACTTAATCCCCAGATTATGTACAACACTTAACAAGGATCGTAGTAATATTTTATATAATCAAATGCCTGGGTTTCATACAATCGACCATTCTCAACAAGATTTAATTAGAAAGATAATAGTTATGTTTATTTTGGTAGGTGAGAAGTCAAATAAATTACAAAAGGCAGAATGAAACATATTTAATCCTTATATATTTTATAAAACTCTGTATATTTAAAAGTATACATTCTACGTGTTAAATTTTTTAATTATGTATTAAATGTTAATTAATTGCCAATCACGTGCTAAATGACCACATACATTTTTCGCAGCAGTTGCATATATATATATATATATATATATATATATATATATATATATATATATATATATATATATGTTTTAAAATATAGAAGACGTTGACCAAATCAAATAAATAATAGCTTTGTTTAAAACCATTCAATTCAAACTAGTGTTATAATTGGTTCTTAGTCATATTTTTTTTAAACTTAAGAAAAATACAAATTTTTGTGTTGATTCAGAATATTAAAACTGAATCGACGAACTAATAACTGTTCTGAAAATGTTGCTCATCAACTACTTATATTGCCAATCACGCTCTCATGTGCTGAATGACCACATTACTTTTTCGCAGCAGTTGCATATATATATGGTCTTCTAATTCTCAATGTTTTGACGATTAAACAATGACTATCCAAATGTGGACGAGTACTGCTTAATCAAGATGTTATACCTAGTTGGAATTTACACAGTAAGTGTTTTATTAAACTTGATGTACGTAATTTACTTGAAATACGTAACATGTGTTTATTCACAGATATTTACCGTACTTTATCAAGAATGTAAATAGGGCCATATAAGTTCAACAATGGGATCAGCAGAAGTTCTTCAGTCTGCATTAGAATTTTCACGAAGGATTGGAATTAGGTAGATTTTTTTCAAATAAAGTAAATTCAAAGTTTTCAATATTGAAGATGTTGTATTTTACAGATTCTTTTGAAAGAGACGAATCTGCGACGTTTTAGTTGATATAAAAACTACTTGAATTTCAAAAGGCAGTTTAACATGTATTAAATTTAGAAAAGAAAATGTTTCATTAACATCGAATAAAAACAATACGGTTCACATGCTATGTTATATTTAATGCTTTAAAGAATATGCGTTTCTGTATATTCCCTTATTAAAATTTATACTGTTGACCTAATGAAACATTTTTCATATTTACATAAACATAATAATTGTCAGATTAGATACGATTTTTATGTTTTGAATTAATTTAGTCTTCAAAAGTTAAATAGTACTTATGTTGTTATTATTATGTATATATTTTTATAAGTAAAACATTTTAAGCCAGCTTGGTGGCGCAGGCGACAGGACGATCCTCCTACTGCTGGGATAGTCGCGGGTTCGAATCTTGCTGGGGCATGGATGTATTTTATGTTTGTGATTGTAATAGTAAATTTCTTTATAGGTAACAATGGAAAGTCTCCAAATATTTCTGATAATTTTACAAAAGGCAAATCAGTAAACAACATATATATTGAGAATATTTTATTTTATGAATTAAACTTTTGTATCGCTAATTTTATTACAACAAACGCAATTAACAAGCAAGAGTTTTAATTGATCAGGTAAAAAACACTGTTCAGCTTCTCCACAATACCGTTCAAGTATCGTTTTCAAGGAGGTTGTTCCTCATCAAATTTGTTCTTTTAAAATGTTTCGGACCATTTCTGATGTCGTTCAGCATTGTTTTAGAACTTTTTATGGTTGAACATTTAAATTTAACTTTTATTCCGAGTCAATAATCTTGTAACGCCCAATGGGTTCCCTATATTGAAAATATATCGAATGTAGAAAGTATATAAAGATTAAACAAACTGTTTAATTTGCTTATCTTTTTCTTCTTTAATATGTTACTATTAATAAAGATATTAAAATATAGAAGTCGTTGGCCGAATCAAGTAAATAATAGTTTTGTTTAAAACCATAAACTGGTATATTGACCAGTGTTATAATTGGTTCTTAGTCATATTATTTTAAAACTTAAAATAAATACAAATTTTTGTGTCGATTGAGAGGCGCTGGTCTCGCTCTCCCCCGCTGTCGCGATGTGCAAAACTTAGTCATTTTACACACAGAAGATCGTTTTCTCTGTCTCATTATTTCACTTATGGCACCAAAAGGTGACATTATTTTCAGTATGTATAGTAGTAGCTAAGGCAGGAAAATGTTTTTATTAATCTGTTCGTTTATTTTCCTAAATGATGAATAAAAGAACCCAACACATTTCCACTATCAGCGATTTATTTTATTTTGTTAGTTTATTTATAGTTTTGCTTGACTACTACAGTTTTAAATTAATACCAGTATTAATAAAAAGTTTTGTTAGTAATTCCAGTAAGTCCAATAATCCCTTTTCTGCTGTATTAATTATTTTAATTGTTAATTTCGAAAGTTTAACTTAGAAACATTAAATATAGTATACAAAAGCAGAACAGGGCAACATAAAGAGTTTTAATTGCTCAGAAATTACAGGTTGGTAGAAACAAAATTAATTACGAAAACCTCATTGAAACTGATACTTAACCGGTTTGTGGTGGAGCTGAATGATAATTTTTATTGGAGCAATTAAATGTCTTGCTTGTTAATTCTTTACGTTTTACGACAATAAACCACAGGATGCAGGGAACCGTTAAAATTAAATTAATAAAATCGGATTTCATTTCATTTTACCTTTATACTTGAGGCATGAAATAAAAGGACATAAAATTATTTCTATTTCAGTAAATAAATATTTCGTTATAACGATAATTTATACTACCCTTTTATATTTAAATAGAGATGTTTCGGTTTAAAGAAGTAACATTTATTCATTTGGTTCTTCTACTTAATTATGAATCAGGGGAATATTTATTATTTTACTTGCGCTCCTAAATGCTTTCTTCACTGCTCAGAGAATACAGAAAATACAGAAATACAGAAAAAATTAAATTTATTTAAAAAATTTTAAAGAATTATATATATATATATATATATATATATATATATATATATATATATTGTTTATGTATTAACGCTGCTGTTTTTCTATTAAATACACAATAACAAATAGTTTGATTCTTTTGAGTGCGTATCCTGTTCTGGTGTTATCCAAGATGCGTCGATGTTGACATGAGATTGGAGTTTTTCACCATATCTCTTTTTGCGATTTTCTTAACTTCCTGAGTGACAGTCTGTATTTGAAGGTCTCAGAGTGAGTAATCACAATACTCATCGAAACTGGTGTTGTTCTGGAGAACTCTTATTTTATTTATATTATTTAATTTACAATTGTATAATAGCATTTTATTAGGTACTGATAATTGTGATTTTCTTCCAATTTTCTTGTTGGAAATAGTGTGGTATTTTTATGGTGTATGAATATGAGAAAAGTGAAGTTGCAGTTAGTTGAATGAATATTGTATGGATACTTTTTACAATTTTTGTTTTTGTCTTCTCTTAAATGCTATTATATCCCATAAATTAAATATATCATTTAGAAAATTAGAATTTACCAAGACATCTTAGATGAGCAGACTATTAGAGCCTATTAAATTTTTAGTGTACTTGATATTGGCGATGATACTTAAATATTGTATTAGTTAAGAAAGGTTTAAAACAAGAAAATAAAAGATTTTTTAAATTTCTAAACTAGAATACCCTTTTCAGTATGACAAGCTCATCGGTTTATTGAAAACAATTATTGTTTTTGTTACCTTTTCTATTGGAACAAAATATATATTGTTAGCGATCCATAGCTGGACCACTGCCTGGTACCGCTTACTCCCTCTCCATGGCGCTTGGCATGCGTTACAAAAGGACGCTTTGGGAACGTCCAGGACACATTCCTTGATATCATCTTATACAGTTCACATCTCTTATAATAATAACACTCCTATTCATATTTACTTGTTTATTGTATTATTCATTGTCTTACTTAATATATGTCATTATCCTCGTTTATATTTTTATTATTTAAAGAATTATTACAATATACGTCTTAAACCCGCTCAAGATTTTTGTTTTCCGATCTAAATATCCAACATCAGATGTGGGATACGTGTTCACAACCACCGGCACACAAGGAAGATAGATATTTGTTTATCTATCAAACATAAACTTGATACATAATTGAATTGTTCATATTTTTATTAATCTTTACTAATATCTGAAAGGTTATTCAACATAAACAATTTATCACTGTTAATTACAATTAAATAATTTATTGGTGATCATTATTCTTCTTTAAAACCATTTTATTTTAATTTAACATTTCTTAACTATATAGTTTCGGTGGTAGATTATTTCAACAACAATAATAATTATTTCTATTATTCAGCTTCCGCAGAATTCGTATATAAGAGTAATATTTATTAAAATTAAAATATATATTTCTTGTGCTTTTCATTTTCAAGCGTTAGGATCGCTGATAATTTGAAAGTAGTTAATATTTGATTGAATTGTTATTGTCAAGTAATATCATTGGTAAAATAGTATCATTATATTTACTAGAGAATTAATTAAAATTAATAATTGTGAAAAGAAAGAAATATTGGTAATTTTAAATCATTTTAGACTACCTTCTAATTTTCTATTTTCGAAATAATATTCAGAATTGTTTAAAATGTGCCTGCTTGTCCTATAAAAATAAAGGCTGATCGTTGAATATCGAATATTTGAATCGCTCTCTATACTATATTACGTCATTATTATCACTAATACGTTTGTTATGAAAGCGGCAAGCGACATATAGAGGGTATAATCTGAAACATTTTCAGTTTGTGTATTTACTTTAAATAAAGCATCGATTGATCGACGAATTTACATCGCCAGATATAACTGCCTCTATGCTTTTCTTACTATTTCCAAATCTCATTAAAATTGTCAAATATTGTCACTCATTAATAGGGTGCCCAATAAATATTTTGATATTTTGACTTAAAATTAAATCAATAAATTTTATCCTTTTATAGATAGAGTAATTAATTTCAAAACAAAAAAGGCATTTGTTCGAATCTTTACGGCTCATAAAATATTTTCTAAAATTCCATCCAATATAAAATACATCATTAATATTTTCTTATTTTTATAAACCAATGTTGAACCAATTAAATTGGTAATTTAGGTAGTTATATCATTACTACATCATTTTTTAGGGTAAAAATGATGTGGCTCGGTGAATGGAGGTAAAACGAAATAAAACAGTGGTGTTTACATAATGTGACCGCTATTTATTGGCAATATAAAAAAAAATGTGAAAATACAAATAATAAAACGGGTGGCAGCGGAGTTACCTGAAGACGAGGCTTGGGCAGTCGATGGTGGCACGTCTTAACCAAACGAGGGTTGAGCACTGAATGACCGAAATACCCTTCAATAATATCCCAGATAAACGTCTCGGGTTTGCCGCCAGCTATTCGTTGCGGGTTCCAGTTGGCACCCCGCCCGTGTTCAACATCTGGGATTATATTTCTGGGTATTTTGTAGACCGTTATTCCACGATGTAAAATTCGACATGCTCAAGGTCGCTACAATTTAATCGCTTGATCTTCTTTTAAACTGATTATTGTTAATCAATCTTAGGAGTTGTTATTTACAATATGCAGATATTACTGTTGCATTATAAAAAATGACAATTTTTAACTATTTAGGTTATTCCGCTTCTTTTATTTATTTAGACCAGTAACTATAAGAAGTGACTGTATCATGCGTATTGTTTAAATTATTCTTTTTTGCAAATTTAATGAAAATTTTAACAATTTCTTAATTTATTAAATTTAGTTTTAATATAGAATTTATCAATCTATAATAGGTTTGTTTGATAACTTAATAACTATCACATTCCATTATAGTTTAATCCCGGCATTGTACATAAAATCAGTTTAATTATTTCATAGTTTACGTGGATGTTATGTTCTTTTGTTAGTAAATGCGGATCTTTATCAATAACTTATAATTAAATTCAATATTGGTCCTTATGGCCAATATTTTGTAATATAATTTCTAATTGGTCATTGTTTATTAATATCAGAATAGCCGAACGAATTGATGCCAAAATTATTCGCCAAATCAGTCGATTTTTAATACTTTCAATCAAACACAATCAGAGAATTGATGATTTAATTGCATTTTATCGTTAAATCTCTTGCTTAATGATCTAAAATACACATTTTTACAATCGATTATCTGGGTAAATTACTTGGTATTTCAAGTGACTGATGACACATCCACCCTAGAAAAATGGCTTGGGTGATAAAAACTACGACATAAATTTTATAAATTTAAGAGGATGAATGATTATTTTACCCGAGAAGAAAGGCATTTATGAATTATTTAGAATTTATTATCTATAAAGAATTTTATCAGTTTTCATTTTCAAACTATAACTGTAATTCTTTTGATTACATTATTGCAAAGAAGAAGGCTTTGAAATAACAAAGATTGAATGTACATCTTTCATTGGTGTAATGCATTGTATATATAGTGCTTTTACCAATAAACAATGCATATGTTAGAACTTAGTCCTTAATTTAATTTTTTCTATATCTTGTTTATTACATTTCGAAACAATATATTTTTTAAAATTATTTGTATTTAATGTTTAGCGGGTAAGGAACGGCTCCCGAGCCATCCTGTCTGGTGGAGACGCGTATCGTAACCACCTAGATGTAGGGTTAATTTGTCGTTTTATTTTGATGCTTTGAATTTCGCCGCTACAGAAATAGGCATACAATTTTAGAATAGTTTTAAGAAAAGCGTTTACTTCTTTCATTTAAACTATCGACGTTATAGAATTAAGAATTTATCTTTTAATATTGTTTGTGTCGTTTAAATGAAAGTTACTGATCATATCAATTATTTTGAAAGTTTATGAAGTCTTCAAACTTTTTTTTTGTGATGTGATATTTTTCAATATGTAAGTGTTTTATACTTGTTTTTTTTTCTCTTTTTTTATGATTTTAAAGAAGGGCTTTATTATTTAGAAACACTTGTTTTGTTTGGTTTTATTTATATTTGAAGGTGTTACTACTTCTGGATCATTTGGTATTAATGATGGATACTGTACAACAGCATCATCTTCAAGGAAGGAAAACAAATCAACATGATGGGCATTAAGGACGTCAATAAGACGACTAAGATCATTACTGAGGATAATTATTAATAGTGTAAATTGGATTAGCATGTTTGCATTTTGTTTTCAACTTAGTAAAAAGAATTATTAGCAGCACTATAGTATGGTCTATACGTTTTGTTTTTCAGCTATATTTGCAGTACTAGTACTATTAAGGTTTGAGTTACACGTATCTTATTGTTTCGAATGATTGTTGATTGCTTAATTGTCATATGATGCATTCATATGCAAATTTATTATTTTGCATGTAAAAAATGTGACATGTGTGTTTTTTGCTTTACATTGCCTGATTAGGAGATAAGCTTATACGTCTTGAGATGCCTCTGTGCTCCTAATCAAATTTTACAAGTGAGTTAAGCGTATACGTCTTGTGACGCCTCTGCACTCATTTATGATACATCACCTAATTATGATAAACACATTATGATAAAAATAACGAATATTATTGATGAATATGAAATGACGAATATTATTGATGGATATGAAATGACAAACATGACGAATATTATTGACTTGACCAATCCCTGACTTTTGATTGCTGACATATTTGATAGAATTTTAACATCTACGTCCTGTCCTTACCCAATACCAATTACCTGACCTACTGTTAATATATTTTTAAAATTATTATATTTGCAATATGTGAAAGTGGGTTTGCATATTTTCTTGATTTCTTAAGATGGATTTTATTGCTTTATATTTGGAATAACCCCATGTTTTATTATTATTATATTACTAAAGTATTGGAAAATTTATTTTTCTTAGGATTTTAGGTCGATCATATGACCTACTGTATTATTATATCTGACTACATTTTTATGTTTGATAACAACTTACAGGGAAATGCAAGATGTTGTTTTTTATAGGTCAATACACCTAATTTGTTGTTGCAACTCGTACATTTTCAGATGAAAATTACAGAGGCGTTTTGATAATTCAACTAGCTGTTGAGTAATTCGTTTTTTATCCCTTTATAGACGAGAGAAGATCAATTCTACAGCGCAACTTCTGTCAGTCTGGCCGTGTTAGCGATCCATAACTGGACCACTGCCTGGTACCGCCTACTCCCTCTCCATGGCCCTTGGCATGGGTTACAAAAGGACGCTTTGGGAACATCCAGGACACATTCCTCGATACATTTCATAAACATGCTCAGTGTGAGGTTCTCCACAGGAACCTTAGCACACGATAACACCTTAATAAAATCCCTACCCGTCCACAAACCCCGGTAGTAAACAAACTACGGCAGTCCCAGTAGTAACCCAGGGTCTTTGTCGCCCGCAAAACAATTATATCCCGAACATGAAGCGACATCAGCCGAAGACCATTTGGTTCTAGCTGATCAATCTAGAAAACGAAAAAAAAAACATCCAGGACACGTTCCTCGATACCATCTTATACAGTTCACATCTCTCTTATAATAACAATCTTCTTCACATTTACGTGTTTATTGTATTATTCATTGTATTACTTAATGTCCTGTATATTACTAATTATCCTCGTTTATATTTTTATTATTAAAATAATTATTATAATATACGTCTTAAACCAGCTCGAGATTTTATTTTCCGATCTAAATATCTAACAATATGTTTTTTAATTAATTTTGTTGATAAACCTATATTGTTTTTAAATCCTGGGAAGCAAACGGCATTTTGTTTTTGTCAACAATATCTTGTTTTTTTTGATGACTAAATCATTCTATCTGCATTTGTACACCCTATAAACTTTAGCTTTAAGAACTAATACGCAAAATGCACAACTGTTCCAAAAATAAGATAAAATAAAAATGTTAAAAATATTTTGATAATTGATATGTGGGAGCTAAATTCATTAGAGCAAAAAAATTGGTTCTAAAATGTTGGTAGCTGACTTCTATCGAAAAAAAATTGCGCTTTAATCGAAGTATAAGAACAAGCAAAAACCAGAAATGGATCTCGAACTTTCTTCTTATAGAACTTTTTAGTTTGCGCCTGAGAAAAGTTACGAAATTTCATTAGCAGTTTCTAAGAGAGTCCTTATTTAATGAAAATAGTTTAACCAGTAGTTTTATAAGTTTTACGCGTTTATTTTGGCTTCTTAGAAGTTAACCATATATTTTTGTATTTTCTCAATAAGTGTAAATGTTTTGATCTCACGGAGGTCACAGATGTTGCTATGTACAACTTGTAAATAATAATGTTTTCATCTTCGTCTTATGTAGAAGGTACATCTCTAGTTGACTGGACTTACTAATATCAATGGTATTCTGTAAGCACACGTAGCATATTTATAGTACACACATTTGTGTATTGGTAAAATAGTACTTAATATGTTTATTCATTGAAATAGTCTCCTTTGGAGTTTGTTCGATTTTCCCAATATTCTGTATAATTTCTCATCTGCATTATTCCTTATAACTAATTATGGATAAAATATGATGAAAATCTTTGCACTTTATGATAGTACATTTAATCATTCATTCTACCTCATAATTTAGAACTATTCAGCCAACTATTTTTAATAAATAGAAGTTAATCTTTAAGAATATTGCGCACACTATATTATATAGTATATTACAAAAAGCTAAACCTTAAATACTATACGTATAACAAATACATCAAATTAAAGAAAATCAAAAATCGTACTACCCACACTTGTTAATTTGGTTCGGGATTAATACATCAGCTTATATTTCCCAATTTTATAGAAACGTCCTAACAATACGAAAGAGTGGGGTAATAAGTACCAATTAGTCATTTTTGCCAGAAAATATTAACACATTAGTTTTTTTTATAACATCTTTATTAGATACGCTTAGTACAATCTTCATTTACAATTAATTTATTACTACTTTTCCTATGTACTTGGATTAATTAACAAGCAAGACGAGTGCGAGAAAATACATCAGTATGTATTCCTCAATTATAAAATTATAATTATTTATTAATTATTAACTTATAGCTATAGTTTACACTAATAATACACACTAAATGTTCACACAAGTTCGTATGGTTTTGTTCGTTTCAATCTCCTGACATCCTGCGCGCTGTCCAGCAGTTGTATTGCTTCCACGTTAGTATGATTTAGTAATCTTCTTTCGTGTTTCAAGGTGAAATCCTGCACAACTTCGCAAATCCATTTGATTTCCAGGTCATCGTGCAGTTCTTCATTGGTTACATAGCGATAGGCATTGGTAATCAATCGAAAAATCTTGTTTTGACAGCGCTGTATGACTAACTGATTTGAATTTTTAGTGCAACCCCATATTTGCACCCCATAGGTCCAAATTGGCTTTATAATTGTATTATAGATCAACCTCTTTGATTTTAGATCAAGTATAGTTGTTTTACTTTGGTTCTAATGTGTTTTGTTTTTGTCCAACGTGATGCTAACACATTAGTTGTTTTTCATTTTATATTTCGTTTATGTTGGTGAAATATTTGATGGACCGGTTTAGTTTACGCCAGTAACCAGGCTAGGAAAAATCGGATGCCTTCTGGCATTACCTCTAGGTTGGTCAATTGCCAATCACTAGTCTTAAAGCTGATGACCGTGGTTAGGAGGCTCATGTAAAGTAATAGGTTCAGTCTAGATAAACCCTTATTGGTAAAAAGCAGACTATAAAATATAACAAAAATAAATGATGGTCTGAAGAAGAAGTGATTGAAATGAAAAGAAGTGATGGATAAATATTAAATAAACTAATCACTAATTTCGCATTGATAGAGTGTTTAGAGATTAGAATAATTAGTTAATAAATTATAAATGACAGTAATTTAATAATTATTTTAAAATTTAGATACATTTTGAGTACTTTTGAAAGTTATTAATTAATTCACTCATAATATAAGTAGTATTATGAGGTTTCAGAGATTTATTTGAGAAACCCAATTGTTTAAACCTAATACTAAATCTGATGATATAAAGAGGACTGTGATTTTATGTTCAACTTTCAGAAACTCAACTTAAAATTTAAAATTTATTCAGTATATCTTATTCTAACATGTTTAGTTTTTTATAATTCAATAAGAGGTACAAACTAATATACATTTATCATGAATCTATTTTACAATTTAGTCTTTATAAGTAATACGGTTATAATGTACAATAATTTTCATTGCAGCAGTATCTTGAGAAATAGTAGGGATTTTCCAAAAGTAATTTAATAAGTTATTTCCCAAGTATTACTCGATTGAATTCTACAAATTAAACTGACAATAATGCTGCATTTTTAATGAATAAATACTTCGTTTGAATATTTCGCTATATGTTAGTTATCTGTTTTCAATTAAATTTACGTTATGAGAATATCGTCGTTGTTTTTAAACATGGCTACAAATAAGTTTCCAGGTAAGAATTCTTATTAGTTTGGAAATTCTCTATTAAATAAATGCATTCCATTATTTTAAAGTTACCGATCTTAGTTCATTGATGTTTTTTGTGAGCCAAATGAATATTTGCGATTTGTTACTCGAAGAATTTGTTATTAGAACATAATTGTTTAAACCTAATACTTTTCTCATTTTCAGACTGATATGAATTTTTTTTCTAACAAACGTTTTTCTTTCTCAAATAAGAGGAGACATCTTTCTAAATCTGATGATATAAGGAGGACTGTGATTTTATGTTCAACTTTCAGAAACTCAACTTAAAATTCAAAATTTATTCAATATATCTAGAACTTATTCTAACATGTTTAGTTTTTTATAATTCAATAAGAGATACAAACTAATATACATTTATCATGAATCTATTTTACAATTTAGTCTTTATAAGTAATACGGTTATATTGTACAATAATTTTCATTGCAGCAGTATCTTGAGAAATAGTAGGGATTTTCCAAAAGTAATTTAATAAGTTATTTCCCAAGTATTACTCGATTGAATTCTGCAAATTAAACTGATTACCGATCTTAGTTCATTGATGTTTTTGTGAGCCAAGTGAATATTTGCGATTTGTTACTCGAAGAATTTGTTATTAGAATATAATTGTTTTTAAAGTTAGATTTTAATTTATATTGTGGCATCGATTGTTTGAACAAACAGTTATAATTTTTGTTTCGAACTTGCTAAACATTAGCATCATATTTTCTTATAGTATTATAGTATATACTTATAGTGTATTTTTAACTAGTGTCCAGTATTTTATACTAGCAAGAATATCTAAAGTAAAATTTGGTAATTATACAATGGCTCTATATAAGTTTGTCTAATCTATTATATTTTTATCATCAAAAAATATTAATTCTATGATATGTTTTATGACCTTAATTAAAAAATATGATCCGGCCAATCTAAATACAGTTCATAATTATTTTGAAAATATAAGGATATTTGTCAATTTTCAAAGATTTTAAATAAATCCAAGATTTTCTTATGAAAAAGCATATGTAGTTCTTCCAATAAAATAGCCAATGTACTTCATCGATGACGTCGAATATAGTGCCAATTGCATATTTTAAAAAATTTTGAACTGGGAACAGATTTTTCCCTCTCATTTTATCCTAGTCAAAAAGGGATATAATGATGTCTGATGGGTCATGGGAACATGTAACCCCATCAATGGTTAAATGTGTGCAGTACTTTTCAAAGCATTAGTGATAATAAATGGAGGTTATAAACTGGAAAATGTTGTAAAACAAATATCAGATAGGTTGTTGTATTTTGATTCTTTTTGGTAACGGTCGAGAATATGAAAACATGTAAATAATACAAGAAAAAATGTGGAATAAGCAGGGAGTCGGTGTTTGACCTTCGGCCGAGTGCATATCACTAGCAAGTGAATGGGAGAAGAAGCATAAGAAAGAGTCAGAGTTAAGAGGTGGAGGACAGCTAAGACGTGGGCTATTTCCCACACACTATGCTTCTTAAGACGCACTTTTTAACTAACTAACAATCAACTACCTTAGGCTACAATAAATCATTCTACATGATTATTTTATTAGTATTCAAAATTTTCTATTATTTCTGCTAATACTATACATATTATTCCTAGTTTTCGTTGTATAATAAGCACTTATCGTATTAGTTAGGTATCTTTGGAACCGAAAAATAAATTATCCATACTTTAGAGAAAGAATATGTACATACTTAGATTTATGGACGAGTGACAAAGCTTTGAGATGAAATAGTTATAAAAATAGTCTGTGTTACCTAAAGTTACTATTTGTTGTGATTTACAATCTGAAATATGTGAAACGATATTCTAACATAATGTTGAAGGGGAACTATGTCTCCCTTTATGATATCAGATTAAAAATAAATGTATTATTGTTAAGAAGCTTATCACAATTAATATACAGTGGAAGTACAGATTACATTGTCAAGTTTGGGGGTTGAAAAATGAGTGAGTATGATTGGTATTTTGACAAAAAGTCAATTTAGACATATAGACAAGTGATAAGATGGACAAGTGCCGAAATCATAATGATCATGATATTTGCATGCACTATTATCATGTTTTCAACCTAAAAATGCATTTATCGAAAATAGTGATTACCCTATATAATAATAAAAATATTTTTTATTCTTTTATACAACTCTTTCCCAACTTTCTGGTCATATGTTGATAACCCGGTAGTTTATCAACTATCAAGGTTTGCACTTTATAAATATCGGTCTGAGTAAGTAGTAATCAAAAGGCGCTGTTACTCGATATTGCTAATCTCTTTTACAACAATTCAGCAACAATTTTTGCATCTCACACCTTACTGATCCTACGATATGTTGTACAAAACTTCATGGCCATGAATATTCTGTTTAGGTATCGATTGGGATAGTTCTTCTGGATTAAATTATGATTTTTCACTTAAGATTGTCGTAGTACATCCATTTTTCATCGCGTTACATATTTTTTGTCTAGAAGGCAATAAAACTGTGCAGCTGATATAGTTTGAAATGGTATTTTTAATCAATTTATATCGTAATAATTTCCCTCATTTTGGATCTTTCTCAACGTATCTAAGCATTCTATGATTACTGTCTGTATGTACTGAATAAGTCAATAATACGAATTTACAGCTCTTTACGTTAATTTTTCGCATTAAAATTTTCTAATACAAAAGCTAGACTTTTTATTATAAAATACGATAATAAATTGACGTGGGTCGGTATTTTTAAATCAACTAAGTATATTTTTATACAAAATACAGTAAACTTGTATTTATATTATCATGCCTAGTAATATCGTAAGCGCCAGGGGCTGGAAATGTTGGCAAAAAATTGTCGTTTTTAAGCACCCTCGCCATAAACCATATTTTAAATAACCCGAAATGCTTCGTAAAATAAATAAAAAAAACCCGTTCCATATAAAAATTGATTTCACACATAAGTCAAGTAACTATAAAAAGGGTAGAACAGGGTAATCTGCAGGAATGATTTTCGACAAAAAAAATATCCAGGATTTAACCGTAAAAATCACGATAATACTTCCGCACGATATTGCCATTTTTCGTATAAAGAGGGCGCTTTAAGATGGATTTAGAGACTTCGATATCCATTTCCTGTTCTATATTAAAGGATTTCGGGTTCTCTGTGTTGGAGGGAGGGGAGCACTTAGTTAGATCTCGGGAAAGGTAACTTTGGGGCTAGCTGAAAAAACCGAAACGGAAATTTACGCCTACCTAATCTGATTTCATTATATTTATAGAATATGATATTTCGAAAGTGCTATTATTTAGAGATATTCAATTATTTTTATAATTAGAATGTCTGAAATTTTGTTATAATCACGTAAGATTCAAATCTTGTCAATGTTGTATTTCAGTATCATTTATTAAGACTTATAAGACCTAAACTAACAAATAGTGTAGAGACGGATATGTGAATTAGAGGGTGGATGGTAGAATTAGTACAAACTGGTGTTTGCTTGAATCACATAACGAGATTCGTGATAATCTACAATTACACTTTCTATGAACTGGTGGTACTTGGTGATGAGAATCTTCTGTTTCAGAAATGATTGATGTTGATCCATCTATTTTTCAGAGGTGTTCGCAGCATCCTCCACCAAAAAGGTCGATTGAGCCATAGAAGTGTGTGCGAAATTCAGTTATCTTTCATTCGACCTACATGTTCAAAGTATTGTAATCCCCATCCCTCAATTTTTTCCTCATGTGTGTATTAATTGTCGAGGGATGAGTGAAATATAGATAATTTATTTTCAGTCTCGCATTTCGAAGACCTCCAATTTACAGATCTTTACTAGTCTGTAACAGTATCCATGAGTTGTTAATACCCTGGTCTTTTCTTCTCCATAAACCATATGGCCCTGCAATGCGAACTATGTAATGAAGGATGCTAGAGGCCTCAGTATCTGAATCAGCGAATACTTCTTATTTATCAGCGACTTATTTCATCAGCGAGAATGAAATCGACTAGGGAGTTTGCATCATGTCGAATTCCATGTCCGTTACTAAAAACCTTTCGTACAATTGTATTCACTACTATATTGAAAGAAGAAAGAACATTCCCTTGACGAACGCCGGCTCGAACCTCAATTGTATTTGACAAATAATTTCACATTCGCACACAGCTAAAGGAACCAGCGTAAGATGATTGGAAATATTTAGTGGATCATGCTGAGTTACCAAAGCTGTCCCAGGTAACGGTCAGTATAAGTTTAAAGCAGAGCGAAAATCAATAGAAACCACAATATGAATCTCATCTAACTTATAAACTGCTGAAGTGCGACAATCTTTTATACTTAACCGCGTTTAGGTCTAAATCCTGCCTACTTTTCTCAGCTTAACTCCTCGCGAGTTCTTTGTATGAAGTCTCATTTGTATGATCTTCATAAACACCTTTCCGACAACTGATTGGACAATTATACGTCCATAGCTTTTACTATTCTTTTTCCATATAGCAATGTTTCGCTTTTCTTGGTGGTCACTTAGCGGACTCCAGCGATCTTAAAATACTTTAATGATTTTAATTGTATTTGAGATTAGTTCAATGTTGATCATCAGAAACTATGACTGGTCGATCCACCGAAGACTGATACTGTTAGAAGGTGTTACCGAAAATTGGTTGATTGATCGCACAATTGTCCTAATGACCAACGACTTCTGGTTTGTTGAAGGCTTTGAACAAGAACGGAAACCAGATGTTCTTTTCGCTGGGTAGTACTTTGAGGCTATTTCTGTATCAATTTAACACTGTCAATATCCCAAGAACAAACAAAACAGTATCTGAAAAATCATCTATCATTATCTTCGATAACGATACAATCGAAATATCGATTCGATAATATCGAAATCTTGATACGATAATATCGAAATAAAAGGATCCAATATTTCACCGTAAAACACAATGAAAGGTTACTAAATTACGAAAATATGGAGACAATACTGACCCACTACAGGATCATGCACAAGAAATCATAAATGTACAGCAAAACCAAGCAGCTCGAATTTAATTGAAGTGTAACTGCTACTAGTGACTACAGCTGAAGTTAGTCTGATTTAATTTTTACTTCAGAAAATATTCTGTTGTGTTTATCCCTCACTCGTCTTGTAGGTGTTCCGCTTATAAATTGATTTAATAATAATACATTAATTTATAATGTTAAGATTTCTCTAATAAAATATATAAAAAAATTATCTTAGAAAAAGTCAGTTTATAAAACAAATTATAGGTTTAGTTTTAAGAAATATGTAGAATTGGAAGCCCAACTAAACTATAATTAGAGGCTCCAATAGATAGTAATTAATGTTTCTAAATAGAGCATTGAAACGTTATCAAGTGAAACTGCAATATATAAGTTTTATAAACACACACATCATGGATATGTAATCAGCATTTTACAGTTACATCGGTAAAGAAAGACAGAAGCAACTTGAACCTATTATTGTTAGTAGCTTTCAAACCAAACGAAACTAATATTGAATATAATATGCCGGATATAGAAGAAAATTCGACCATTGAATTACTCACGCCGATAGAGCTAATCAAAGTTATTAAAACTGAGATTAACCCCAGGAAATCACCAGGCTACGATTTAATAACAGGAAAATTACTGCAAAAACTACTAAGAAAGGGAATTATAAAACTCGCCAACTAACTAACACAACAGTTTGGGTTTATTAACAAGCACTCAACAATTGACCAGGTCCACAGAATAACAAATGTTAATTAAAAAGCCTACGAAACTAAAAAAGTATGCTCAGCTATATTCTTAGACGTAGCACAAGCCTTCGATAAGATTTGGCATGAAGGCCTTGCTCATAAACTACAGAACTATTAAAATCATATATTACAAACAGAATATTTAGAGTCAAGCAAGAAGAAGCTTACTCTACAATAAAAGAAGCTAAAACAGGTGTACTACAAGGAAGTGTACTGGGACCAATGCTTTACCTACTCTACACTTGTGATATACCACAAATGGAGGATATTAGAATGGCTACATTTACTGATGGTACTGCGATTATAACTGTCGGAGACAATAGTGAAGAAGCCTCATGAAAATTACAACAGACAAGTGACAATATAAATAATTGGACACAAACTTGGAAAATAAGAATTAATGAAAGTAAATCTATGCATATGCAGTTTACCTATAAACAGACCGTACAAGCACTAATAACATTAAATAATAGTATCATTTCATATAGTAACAACTCTAAATATCTCGGAATGAATCTTGATGCACAACTTCGCTGGAAGGAACATATAAAGAAGAAAAGAAAAGAAATATAATTGAAATATAGGAAAATGTACTGGCTAATTCGAAAAAAATGGCAATTATCAGTACATAATAAATTGCTATTATATAAGCAAATACTGAAACCTATATGGACATACGGAGTTCAATTTAGGGGATGTTCTGCAAAGAGTAACATAAATAAAATACAAAATTTTCAGAACAAAGTCCTGAGAGGTATTGTACCAAATACTATAGGACTAATTACCTACATCGAGACCTCCAGATACCCACAGTCAGTCAAGAAATCAAGAGAATTGCAAGGGGACATGAGGAAAGACTCCATTCTCATGAGAATATTGAAATATTGTAGCTTTTGGATACAACCAGAATATGACACAGACTGAAAAGTATCAAACCACCTGATCTTGTGTAGTGAGGTCTATATAATTAAAAATATAGCAGTGACAGGTATAAACATTATTTTACCAGGGACTGAGATAGGGCCGATGGGTACTCCTAGTTGTATACCTAGATATAAGTTATCACAAAGAACAATTGTAGGTTAGACGGAGACGACTAGTAACAATGTAATAATTAAATAATAATAAAAAATTATTAGCAGGGTTGGGAACTATCGACTGAAAACAGTCGAACCAGTTGATAGTCGCAAAAGAGTTGAAACAGTCGATAGTCAAAAAACTAGAGAGTGAAAATAGTAATTACTAATTTCAGTCGAATAATTTTCAGCACGGTTCGACTGTTTTCTTCAGTTCGTGATGTCAGACGAAAACGTACGAATCCTTTCCTGTATAAATTGTGAGAGGAAAGGACGGAGAATTGCTTGGAGCAGTTAATTTTATATGTGCTTATATTTTCTAACGGTAGTATAAGCGAGACGGAGATGTACTTATCCCTTCACGTACTAATTTAAAAAAGAAAAGAGAAAAAATAATTACTGAATACTATTAACATGCAATTAATAATTTAATTTTAAAGCAAGTAGGATTACTTTTATATTTGAATGTTCCGTGGATCTGTAAAGAGGACTAGAATTTTTCTATGGAATGGAATAATAACTCACAAATTTTTTATCGTATTTTGATATGTTAATTGTGATTTTTAAATAATATACTATAATAAATATAGACAATACAATAGAACTTAAATAAAACCTAAAAACTAAAACAAAACCCGTAGAAAGCATAGAAAATCACAGAAAAAAACCAATCCATGACATAATTAAAAATGATCGCACAGTAACTACTAGAGCTTTTTAAATAAAGTAAGTGCTTTATTTCTTATTGAACGAAAATATTTTTTAACAAAAATCGAGAGAGTAATTGAAATATTACCTATTTTTGCCATAAATAGAGTCAAACGTATTTTACTATTTATCATTCACAATTTTAATCCTTTTACCCTATTATATTAAAAATCTTAAAAAATATCGTTCCAATATGTTGCTATATTAATATATAATATATTGTTATTTATAAGCAAACCAGCAAAAAAATTATAAAACTATACGAGTATATATTGTATATAAATCTATGTAAGCATAAATTGGGTACATTTTTGCCAAGGTCGCGGCTAGGACGACAGAGCCAGAACGTTAAAAATCAGTCGAATGAAATTAGTAGAACCAAAAATATTAACTAAAAGTACACGACTGAAACATTCCATAGTAAATAGTAACAAAATTAGTCGGATCGAAAATAACGACTGAAACAGTCACTATTAAAAAGTGGTAAAATCAGTCGAACCAAAAATAGCGACTGAAACAGTGGATAGTAATAAGTAGTCAATTACTAATCAATCGATAGTCAATTTCATTCAAAAGTTCCCAACGCTAATTATTAGTATCTTTCTTTTTTCAGAACAAAATGTAAATCTTCGGTTTTTTATGTGCTCCTTTTTAAGCTAGGTTCAGGTCAGTTTGTTATTTATGTTATGTTATGTTATTTATGTTTTATAGATATTTATTTATTTATTTGGTGTTTCATCATCCACCAAAACGTTCCGTTTAAAAAGATAAAACAAAATAAATCTTGAATTTATTCTATGAAATTCTTAAATTTATGCCTTATATATATTTCACATATTTATAATATTTGTGTGTACAATTTTCTTAGCAATATTAAAGATAATCAATGTCGCATCTAAAGCGTATATAAATACCGGGGAAGACATTTTACAAACTTGTTTAAAAAGTAAACTTATTTTCATTTACTAGAGGAATTACTGAAACAGAAGAAGCAGGTAAGATGCTTCAACATGGAGAATTAGCCGGCTTGGTGGCGCAGTGGTAACGGCGATGGGACAGTCCTCCTACTGTTGCGATAGCCGCGGGTTCGAATCCTGCTGGGGCATGGTCATAAATTTACGTTTGTGATTGTTTAAAATTTGTGAATGTTATAGGCAATAGGAGTGTTAAATTCGACAAGGAAAATGATCCCAGTCACGTCAGTAACCAGGCTGGGTAGGACCGGATGTCTTCTGGGATGATTTCTAAAGTTGGTCACTCGCCAGTCGGTAGGCTTTAATGCTGAGGACCGTGGTTCGGAGCCCACGTTAAACTGTAGGTCCAGTCCAGATAAACCCATAGTTGGTAAATGAAGGCTTTAAAATATTTATAAAAAAAACATGGAGAATTTTAACTTTTGGTATGAATGATTTATAAACATTGTTTTTCCAAAGGGCACCCTTCTAAATGGAAGAAAAATAATATTTTATGGATTCCTTTCTCATACCATTGATAATTTTTGGACGACGTTAGAAATTATCAGCAAAAACCACGAACATTTTATTTTTACTTTGGTAAAGTCTGATTAAACAAAAAAAATATTAATAAAGTTAGTTAAGTACAAGTCAGCAACTCTACAATCTATTTATACTTGCAGTCAAATAATATTGAGTAATAAATCATATATATTATCTTAATGCCTAGACTTCGGCATGTTTGATAAAAGGGTTTCCATTTTCATGCAATGTCAAACTAATTTTCAGTTATCTAAATAAGTTTTAAAGTGCAAGAACGCCGACTGATATAATTGATTAGTGATGACTTATTTAGTAGGTCGCAAGGAATCCTTACATATTCATTAATGTAATTTAAAATGATTTCAGTTTCTAATCGATTAAATTATTTAGATATTTTATCTACTATTCAAACCATTGTATCGGAAAAAATACCCCTATGCTCTAAAATATTTATGGAAACACCTTCTATCTGAATGGAATCCGAGATTTTCTGTAAAAGTTTTCTCAAAAGTGCCAAAGAGGAGTTTCCAAGTTCTATTATTAGACTCTACTTAATGAAAATACTTTAACTAGCACTAGTTGCGGGTTTATTTAGTCTTCTTAAATTTAAACTTTGAACTTTTACTTTAGGTGCAAACCTATTAAATTCTTGACTCATCTTGGGATACTTAACAAAGTTTAGTAGTATTAAATTAATTAGGAATTTCATTGTTTAAGTTTTAGAATATTATGGATGATTTTACTTACAGTTTAGTTATGATTATTGATAATATATACCTGTGGTTTTTAGTAAATACATACTGACAAATTTATCCTGCATTCCGCGAAGTATAACGAAATAATGGTGATAAATTAATTTTATAGATTAAGATTATATTAAGAATATCTAATATAAAATGTAATAAAAAGTAACTATAGATAACTATGTGAAACAAACGATACGGGTTTTATGTATCCATGTTGATTGATGTGAGATCTCGTACTATAAATAGAGTTTGAAAATTCAATCGGTGTTCAGAGATCTCGTACCATAAATAGCTAATAAATAATAAATGCTATTAGATTGTACAGTGTAAATAATAAAGTCTTGTTTCGATAATATTTTTACAGAGAGCTAACTTCAAAATACGCTTCATATCACATCAAATCTAGGTTATAACTTCAGCTATTTGTTCCTTAATGCGTATACCTCGATGAGATGGGATACACCTGAAGCTATATCTATAAGCTATATATATACATACTATACGGATTTCTTATGAAATGCTGCTAAATAGTAACAGACATTCGCTTGGCTTGTCTGAACGCAATAAATAATCTTGTCTGTGTCAATAATTATCTGGTTATTATACATGGATTCATCGGAGCTATATTAGCTATATATACCAACTTTTCGATACCATTTTTGTAGTACGATTTGCCCTTTGCCTAAAAATACGCCTCATTTTCGGCAATCACCTCTTCATTCGACGAAAATTTCTTCCCAGCGAGCATTGTTTTGAGATCTGAGAACAGCAAGTAGTCGCTGGGAGCTAGATCTGGAAAATACGGTAGATGAGGAAGAAATTCGAATCCCAATTCATGGATTTTTGCCATCGTTTTCACTGAATTGTGACCTGATGCATTTTCTTGGTGAAGCAGCACTTCTTTCTTCAAATGCGGCCTTTTTTCGGCGATTTCGCCCTTCAAACGGTCCAATAAGGCTATGTAATTGTGTTAATGGTCCTTCCATTTTCAAGGTAGTCAATGAAATTTATTTCATGCGCATCCCAAAATACAGACGCCATAACCTTGCCAGCCTACCGTTGCGTTTTCCTACGCTTTGGCGCAGGTTTATCGTGTGCAGTTCACTCGGATGACCGTCGATTAGACTTCGGAGTGAAATAATGGAGCCATGTTTCATCCGTTGCCACATATCGATGCAAAAACGCCGGTATATTATGCTTGATCATCTTCAAACACTGCTCCGAACCATCGACTCGTCGTGAATGATATGATGTACACGTTCAGTTGATATCTTTAGAGTGTCTGCTATTTCATTAAATTTAAATTTACGGTCATTCAAAATCATTTTGTAGATTTTTTATATGTTTTCGTCGGTAACAACCTCTTTTTGGGATCCACTGCGTTCGCCGCCTTCGGTGCTTATTTCACCACGTCTAAACTTAGCATACCGATCCTTGATGGTTGATTTTCCTGGGGCAGTGTCCGGAAACTCGGCATCAAGCCAAGTTTTTGCTTCAACTGTATTTTTTCCCCTCAAAATGAAATATTTTATCAATACGCGAAATTCCTTTTTATCCATTTTTTTCTCAATAACAAAAGTTTCTTCATTCAAAATGCTATAATTCACATCTCCGAAGGGTAAACTAAAAACTAAAAAAAATGTCTAACTAAAAAACATAAGGATTTAACTCAGTTTTCTTTAAAACAGCTTTCATATTATGATAGACAACAGTTGGATCATTATTTTCTATGACCGTATGAGTTATTAATGTAACCAGTATATTCTATCCAAACTAGCAGTGAACTCACGTCATAAAGATGTATAATATATTGCTTATAGCAGTTTGTAAATTCGTTTTAATATCGGATAATATTTTTAGGAATTGTATAAAAATAGTGAGCAGATTTTATAATATAAAATTAATTTGATACAATTACTTCAGAGATATCTGTTCGGATACATAAGATTTAAATAGTATTAAGCTAACCCACGAAGAGGTCCAATGCAGACAGACATTCCTTTTAAAATAATACAATTTTCAAAAGCATATAATAAAATTAAGGGGAACCAGCTATTTCAATTTGTGTACATACATAGGTATTTCAAAATAGAATATTAGGCTGCATTTGACAAGATCCTAATAAAAAGAGTGCAAAAAACAACAAGTAGTCAATAAAGGCTGTAATTAAGGATTGCCTATCAGAACATAAATTAAGTCTTGAAGGTACTATGTTAAATAGTGAAGTTATTCAAATTGTCGCTTGGAAAACATAAGTGAAATATTTCATTGTGTTTTATGTAATTTACTTTCTTAAAAACATGCCTGAAAAAAAGATACACAGTGGATCAGATAGCTGAATAATATAGCCACCATAGGGGATATGATAAGTGATTTAGAAAAGAGTTCAATGTAAATATATTAAAATAACTAATCTACTATTATGGCTGTTTATTTAACTGTAGTTTGTTTCAATATTTCATTTAGAATGTTATTATATATCGAAGCTAAAATTAACTAAAATGTGTAAAATATCAACGTTAAATGCGACAAAATTGTACCGTTTTGACATCATAAATTGCGATGGCGTGAATTCACTGTTACTTTGGATAGACCGTAGGTAATGACGTAAAAGAAGCTTTTAGGCTTCAAATCAATAAAGTCATTGATAAATTTATACATATCGTTTACTGTTTTCTACTATGATGTAGAATTAGACCAAGTTTTCTGAATATGCCACTTGCAGGAGAAGTTTCCTTCTCAGCAACCTAGGTTCGAATGCAGCTATGCAGCAGTATTATGTAGTAAAAGCAGTAAAAACTTTTCCTCTCTTATCAAATATACAACCTTTTTAAATGAATATTGCATCATGCATCATAAATTTCCACAGTTTACAGTTTTAGTCTTGAAACTTATCGGGTTGGTTATATTGACTTAAGCCTTAAGACTTAAGCTGCGTTTTCTGACTAAAACTAGCTGATCTTTTGCAGTAGTTGAATTTTTCCTATTTGTTGAAAATACCTGAAAAGACTATTGTTGGGACTCCTAGCTGTATTGTTTCATCAAGCAGAGCCTTAAATACAGCGTCTTCAAATATTGAGAGTACGATTTCTAATATGTTTATACATATAATTATGTTTTATTAGACACAACATCAACACTAAGACATACAAAGTATATTCAACATAATATGAACACGATGCAATATAGTACATCCTCTAACGTGTTGGTAACAATGCATCTGTGTAAATATGGCAACGTATTGTTCAGTTTACATGCTAAGTCTGGTTGTGTGTGATTTCATTGTGTTAAGCGGTTGATTCTGTGCTGGTTAAAACAAGCAATCGGTGAAATGTTATCTCTCTGATGTTGCCTAATGTATCACCAGCGACAGTATCTACATTATACAGCATTTACAAAACATGGTAAAATATCATCGGCGAAGTGGAATAGTGGTTGAAATCCAAAGTTGAAATATATTGATCGAGACAGACGAATACTAAAAAGGACCGTCACTGGACAATATTAAACTGTTACGGCCAATTTACAGCAGAAGGCTTACTTGAGTAACATTGATTTAATAAAAACAGTACGGTGGGAGCTCCACAAAGCAACTATTAATGGAAGGGCTACTATTACGAAACCCTTTATAAACCCTTTATAATAAAATCAACTCTAAGTTGATACAGAACTGATGGACACTTGACGATTTGAAGAGCGTAGTAGGTCCGATGAATCATCGTTCACAATATTTCTTACAAACGCTGGCTTTTTATACTGAGAACCCTGAAACATAGGGGAGATTCCGCTATAATTTCGGTGGCAATATCGTAATATTCAGCTGAGCCTCTCATTCGCAGTAATATTCCGACATCTTCAATGATGAAGTTCTTACTAGCATATTGCTGCCGAACACCATTGACATATTCCAAGATGATAATGCTTCCATACACACAATCAAAATTGTTCAATCTTAGTTTGAGAAGTATCAGAATATTATCAAACACCTTCCCTGGTCATCATAATCTCCAGATCTCAATATAATTGCATTGATATGGGATGTTTTAAAGAGTAAGGAGTAGATTTACATCTTCATCGCCATAGAAGCAATTTTTAGGCGTTTCGATATAAAAATGGGATACTATTCTTTTGGAAAACATTGAGACACTCTGTCAATCTATACTGTAAAGAATTACAGCTGGTTTAAAAACAAGTGGTAGCTTGACACTTCTTTAGCATCTAAATATTGTATATATGTCAGATGTCTCATGTATTTTGCCAATCTCCAGCATTGATTGGGTTAACTAGGACGGGGTCAAAAAGTGGTAAAAAATGATTAACGTAATAAATTAACAGCCGCTATCGGTTTAAAATCCAAAATCATTAACCCTATTTATATTTCACAATATTTTTCAGAATTATTTAATTTGTGATGTCTTTTAAAATATATGAAAACTTTTGATCCCTCCAAAAATATTAAGCAGCATCCAATCTAGATAACAACGATACAGAATCCGAATCTCGTGAAGTGCTTTTTCTCGTAACACGAGACATCGAATCTTCCCCATTGACCCTCATAAAAAAAGCCACAAAATATCCCCCGGCCAAGAAAACCGAATCGCTGTACGGGACAGGAGACGGTTTTTTTAGAGAAAAAAGGGTTTCCTATTTTAAAAGGTATTTTTTCTGGTGGGGTCCTATAAAGAACCGATATGTCAGGGTAGTTTTGAATAAAGATCCTAAAATATTTCGGATAGCTTATTTATATCTTTTTTTTGCTTTTAGCATGCCGTATTGTCACGATTCCTGTTTACCGGATGGAATTTATATTAGGAAAATTATACAAATTCAGTACAATCTTAATTCGAGTTAATGTGTTGTAAATTAAATAAATACCATTCTTTAATTAAAATAATTTTTGAGAATAATTGGCCAGGTTTGCGCACCGAAATTGCTTTTTTATTGAACTATGATAAAATACTATGAGAAATATATTTCAAGATATATATAAAATTGGCGAATCATACTAAAAAGAATTATGTTGTAATGAAAAAATGTATAGTATAAGATAAACATCCATCCATCTATTAGTAGACAATATATTGCAAAGTTGTTAAAATGTTTTTTATAGACTAGTTAATAAACCAGTTTACTGCTAGTACATAATTGGTTTCCATAATTGATTAAAGCACTAATTATATAAAAACATATTTGAAATTGTAGTTTAAATGCAAAAAATTAAATAATAAATTGTAGATATGTTGAAACCTGGGACTTTTAAAATATTTACTATATTTTTACTACTTTAAGCAGTAGGTCCAAGTCAGATAGAGTATAGTTTGTAAAAAGGGCACTTTAAAATATAACAAAAAGAAAGAATTTGAAATTTATTTAAAACTATAAAACCGTGTATATTTTATTGAATGGCAAACATTATTGAATAGCTTATTATTGTGGAACTTTAATAACATTACTTAGATGTTCATGTATTATTTTGATTCAAATTTACATTTTGGTAAAAGTGATAAATCTAGTGTATTTTCTGTTTCTTTAACTTAAGTTGCAGTATTTAAAAAAATTGTAGTAAAAAATTGTAACATAACAAAATAGCTAAACTGAACTCGCTTTTAATGTAAAATGAAAATATTTTCTTTCTGCACCACGCATTTAATATTTTTATTTATTATACTACAATAATAGAACTGTTTGTATTACTATTATATTATTATATATATACGTATATATATATATATATATATATATATATATATATATATTAGCTATAGTATTATTTTAAAAAATTGTCTTTACTATGGATTTATAGTATATATATTAAACGACATTGTCGGTTCAATCCTATTTTGATATAAACGAAACTCTTATAATATGAACACATTATTTGGCACATCGCGTTTTTACAATAACCTTATTTTAAAATAACAAGTAACTTAATAAAAATTAAGTCATTTTAAATTTATTAAAATACATTTTAAATATCACCCAATTTTAATGGTAAACTAGGCGACTATTTTTGAAAATTTATTTAAAAAAATTAACTTCAAAGAAACATTTATATTGAATTATACATTATATTAATAATTTCGATTATAATTAGGTTTTCTAGTGTGTGTAGATGGTGTGAGAGTCTCTAATGTGATTATACATTGGTAAAAAAGTTGTGTATTTTGCATTACCAATTTTAATGGTAAACTAGGCGACTAATTTTGAAAATTTATTTAAAAAAATTAACTTCAAAGAAACATTTATATTGAATTATACATTATATTAATAATTTCGATTATAATTAGGTTTTCTAGTGTGTATAGATGGTGTGAGAGTCTCTAATGTGATTATACATTTTTAAAAAAGTTGTGTATTTTGCATCTGTCAAATACAAGTTATCTATATAATATAAAAATTCAAACGGAAAGGACGGTTACGAAAAGGTAAGTGACTTCAATGTTTCGAAGCTTCTATGAATAGTATTTAACCTAAAATGGCACATTTTGAAATTTTGTGTTTTTATTGCTAGTAAAATATTAGTAATCCCTCTTTTAATTTTAATATAGATTTATCTCTCTATAATATACTATTATTATAAATCAATATTTTTGTGATATCTTTTTATAGTCATCTAGCCGATTGCAATTTTTCCTGGAGGATGGAACAACGTAACATCAAACAAAGAATAATCTTCCCAGTCACACTAGTAACGAAGCTGGGTATGCTTTTATAATTTCCAGGATGATGTTTCAAATTTGATTAATAACACGGATCATGTTATTATAAAAGCACATAGCATACTAAGGTTACACTTTTATTAACAAAAAATAGTTTTGCACAAGGATAAAGAAAAATTTTAACAACCTTACCCTTATCAATATAGTCGCATACCATATCAACATTTCCTTTTGTCGACGAAATCTTCAACGTGAACAAATTTTTCGTTATTTCCCAGCAGGCCTTTGTTTTCTGCAAACTTTCGCAAAGAGTTTACATCAAATTGTTCGTGGGCTTTGTGGCAAGATCCGGCCTTTCCTTGTTTAATCGCCCTATCAACGGTGCGTGTAGAGTATGAAAAGGATTTTCTTAACTATGTGGATTTCCATTTTAACCCGGTTTGCAAAAAAATCTACCGCTCTTTGATAAAGTTATGGCATCTATGCGAAACCGAAGACATGAAACGAAAGGATTTTAATATAGGTACAGCAAGAAGAAGGAATTTTAATATTGGTATGGCCAGCGGGATATTTCCCGATATATAGAATCGATCGAATGGAAATATTTACGTTATTTATGAATGTTTTCATTAATACCCAATCAAATTAAATTTAAAATATACCGACCGCAATCCAAAAGGCGTACTGAATTTTAACCTCGTGTAGACCGCAAGATAAATAACATGTATTGTAGAATTTGAATTACATTTTTTATTAATTTCCATTCACATTTTTGTTTGATTTAAAAATAGGTATTGGAATATTGCGAACATTGAGTAATATTTGGAATATATTTATGATTGGTATTGTTCGTATCAATTTTACATCCGCACAATACATTTGTAATAAAATCAGGATAAATAATAGCTATGAACAATACCAACAGGCTTAGTGGCCATGATGTAATTCGTGGGTTTGCTTCGGAAATCCGCCATATAAAATTTCAGGACAATTTTAATTTGTGTTAAAAATAGGTAAACTGAGTATTCCATACTATTTTAAGATCGTTCTGTTCTTAAGGATAATTAAACTGATTTTTATAAATTGATTTAGTTTTATATTAAACTATTTTTAAAACATGAAAAATATGTATAATGTATAAAAAGCATATATAAAAACGGAGAATCATGTGCTCGAAATTATACTATAATTTATAAGCTTAATCATGTTTCTCTAATAATTGACTAAAGAGAATAACTTAAAGATGATATATTCATATTACTAAAACTTGTTTTGGCAATAATATCTAAATAATATCGATATATGTTCAGATATATATTTGATATATAACATTAATTACAGTAACAAATGTCCGTATATTAAAATATATGCAAATTATTTCAAGAACTAATACTCAGTAACCTTTTATTATATAACATTTAATTAAATATAGCTTCCATTAAGTTTTATTAATCAACAAAGTATTAATAAATATATAATAGTACATCGCTGAACATTATAAAAAAAGTATTATGAGTATGATAATACATTTCAGAAATACCAAATATAAATGTTTTACTGGTATAAAATATCATTTTCAAATTATTCTGCTAGATATTTGACAGAAATGATTAACTTAATAAGTCGTAGTCGAATTTCAACCACTGGGCGATTTCTAATACATATTATAATATAGGGCATCATTCTAAAAGACAACGGAAAGTCTTCAACACTTAACTATTATAAAAATAACATGAAGTTTTCAAAATCTACCGTCTGATCTGAATTGAATCCTTCTATTGTGTATATTTTGTTTCTGGGATTGTAATAAATTTATATATGTTTTCATTGCAAATGTCTATAGACAATTTAGCAAAATCTTCTCCAAAAACAACTATCAATAACTAGGCTGAAGAAGGTCAAATCTAAAATCTGTACTCTACGCTGGTATTGAAAGATCTTCAATTCATATTGTTTATATAGTCCATGTAAAAGAAATACGTAAATGCTTTGATGTTGAATATGTAGTATTAATAGTACTTCTGGATAGCCCGTCAAAGGAGTCAATTAAAATTATTTTGATGGTGAAAATCGAGAGAACTAGAATGAAAATATGCTAGACAACTATTGTTGAATATTAAAGGGATTTTTCTTAAGTAGAATACGGAATGTTTATTTTGATTTAGGTTAATATGAACTCTTTGAAACATCATACATTAATTTATCAATCAATTAACAATTTGAAGTTAGAGTGTAAGTAAAATAAATTAAAATTAATAATAATACTCACTGCACGCAATTATAGATTTTCTTTTTATCTCAGGTACATACTAATTAATTATCATCGTGAGCTTATCCATAAAATTTATTATTAAAAAGCATATTGCATAAGTTTTAAATATTGCTTTCGTAATAATGTTTTAATACACGTAAATAATGTCAAATGGCATATACAGTGGCACCTCCTTAATATGTTTGGGATATATTATATTAAAAAGATGTGATATATTTATAAATCTTTGATTATTATTTGATTAAATATATTTCTTAAAATTAGTGCTTATATAATATTATAGTTAGTAGATATATAATAGACAACAAAAGTCATATATCTCTTGTCAACTACTTTATAATATATACAAGTAGTACCTTATCCTTATTTGTATATTATCATTTTGCTGTTTTTATAAAACCCCATAGTTGTATAACAGACAATATATCTATTATTTATTTTATTATAGTTTTTCAGTTTTTTCTTTCGAAAAGCCACAATTTTATTCTCAGTTCTCTTATTTTTTCGTTTATATGTGAATTCACTAGGACCAAATTTGACTTTACTGAGTTCAATGTTCCTACTCCTATTGTACTGCTAGCTAATTAAACATTCATTATAAAAACTACTTAGTTCATGTATATGTTAAATTACGTGCCTGTAGCGACCGCTACAACCCTTTAGGCCACCACGTATTCATCTAAACTAAGTTCACAGGTTGGTAACGCTGGTGGATTGGTACCATGTGGTTCCCAGCTATGAAAGACCACCACGACGACGTCTCGCTCTCTTTTCTTTTCTCTTGAAACCCCCTTGCACCAGTACCACTTCCACAGCGCTACCGTACTTCCTTTACCTAACCTAATATCCTGTCCATTCTCCCGTCGACCACATGCACCATTTAACATCGAAATAAACTAGTGCGAAACAATAAACGAAATAAAAATTGAACCAGTGTTTTCAGTTCACGTGCGACTTCCTTCCATAAAATAGAAGCATCGACAGACACACATTCCGACCGACCAGACGAACATTTCTACATTCCCATCTATGCTAAATATACTTAATACCCGCGAATGTGGCCATTGTGAATTTAATACACTTTTATAATTTTATAACTTTTACACTTATTTTTTGTAATTCTGAGCATTTGACCTTTCTGTTTGAGCCTGAAGAGTATTTCTATACCAAGTTACAAATTATATATGAAACTATTGAACTATTGTATAACTTATATAACTTTGTTGATATCTAAGAACGTTGCAAAGCTGGTTTGTTTTTCTGCACTGTTCAGTGCTTTTATCATAATCTATAATATTATCCGTGGACTAAGTTAACTGTTCTTGATTTTAGTAAGCAGTTAGTAGTTATTGGCGTAAGAAATACATCGAAATTATTGAAGCAGTTACGCTATTTGAAACTCCAAATTTAAAGTGCATAACTTAAATATTATAAAACATACAATAACACTAAGAATAACAGCTTCCAAAAAATAAGCTCTTGGTTCCAATGTATTTCTGATTTAATGATTATAACAATACATAACGAAAAATAACGAACATATTAACGAATACATCTTGTTTGATATATTCTGAATTTAAGTAAATATACAATTGATCAAAACATTTCTTGGTCTTCTTCCTATAGTTATAATGCATAAAATATTTTAAAAAACATTTCTCAACAAATTTATTAATTAAAGTTAATTAAAAGCTTTTGTTAAATCGTTTTAAAGAGTAAAATTGTTTCTTTTGGACTGTATAAAGTTTCGTTACGTCCCACTAAATAATAAGGTACAGTGAAGTAAGTACAATAGCAGTTACAGCTTTTGAAACAAAGTTAGGTCACTTAGTTAGGTTGCGAGAGAGTATATACATATTTCGTAGAGGAAACGGATAATTAAAATATGTATATCATAGAATCATGTGTTATGTTTATCATAAGAGGCAGGGGTAAACATAGTTCATTGTTGAAAATATTGAGTAAACAAAAGCATTCTAATTTTTTGGTAGTTTTATTCAATTTGTTGAAAAAAAAATGGTGTATAGAAAACAAAACGTAATATTAGCGATGCTATTAAGCATATTATGAAAATAGATTGGTTAGATATTTAACTTTGTATATGATCTTAGATATATGATGAGGTATTAGATCTCCTATAGTCATTTTGGTAATTATTGACCTGCTTGAACTGCAATGCTGCAAAGGAATCTGATTGATTTATTTGTATTTTTGTTAACTATTTCCCGTTTTGAACGAAACAAAAGTCTCTTTTAGATTTAGCATGTCTCAATTTTTTTTGTGACGAAATTATAATTAAAAGTATTTTATTATAGTACTTCCTCGATGTGAGAATTACTGTATACCCAGATGTACAGAAGCCAAATGAAGAGCCATTATTTCCCTGGACTAATTAAAAAATTATAAATATTTCTATGTATGCCGATATATTACTGACAAATTTAAATTTACCGATCTTTCACAAATAAGTCTTCGGCTAATTAATGTGTTATTTTTTTTTGGACATTATAATGAGATATTTTTAATAAGATTACCTCAGAATTTGAATTTACTTTTTAATTTTATCTTTATTAATCAGGGATTATTCAAGTGGTGCTAAGATGATACTGGCAGCATCTGCGATGTAATTAACGCACCAATTAGTAAATAGATGAAGCGTATATTTTTTACCGAAGAGTCGGTTAGTGAGTTGTCTGCCTATAATTGTCAAATTACAATTTGGTATGATAAATAATTATTAAAATTTTATATGAGCATGACGTATTAATTGTTATATAAAGTTTCGCTTTTTCTAATAGAATCCAGGTTGTTACTGTTGAAATAATTCCTGTAATGAGATCTCTAAAATGTAAAAAGGTGTTTGCTTCTACATTAATGTGTAATACAATAATGTAATTAATGTAATGGTTTAAATCGTTTTTTGTATAAACAATATACTTCACAATATTAAGGTTATTGTGATATCTCAAAACTATATTCTAATAACTGCGGATTTTATCAATGCTACATTTTCTTGCACATCCTCATAGTTAGAAATTAGTCACAGCACTTATACATACCAGCTTGTCTTTTGGTTTATTAATAACGATTATGTTTTAAGATCAAGCCTATTATTTTCTGATAATGAGTTTCGTATAAAAGCTAATGTAAATTTAATCTGATTTCGTTTGAATTTTCAGTGAAGGCGCAACGACTAAAAAAGCGAATATATTTATAGAAATATATTACAAGTACAAACAATTGTCTATTATTGTAAGAGTTAATGACCAACAAAAAATAAATATGAGAATATGCGGACTAAGAGATGCATGGGGAAGTTGATTGGTGAATAAATACTGATCATCACCATTGAAGGTCGACCTGGCATTATCGCAATGCTATTGACTTCGGTAGTTTTAATGGCTTTGCCACTCGACATTTTTGTCGACTTCAAAGTCATTAAATATGTTGGATTATTAAATATTTGGAGTTTTTTGGAACAAATTGGCCTTCCTTGTAAACGAGTTTTATAATATGCAATCGAATATAGTCATATTGAAAAATCATTTGATTGCATTTTTAACTCAATAATAATAATTTGTATTCAATACACTTGTTGTACAATGTTGACCCATTTGTTGGCTAATACTAGCATAATGGTTGTAACAGTAAACAAAATTCGCAAATGGATCAAGCAAAGGGGAATCAGTTTGAATGAGGCCAAATCTCTTTACATCAATATTATCTAGAATAGAAATCAACACATCTCGATCAATACAAAAAAATACTCAAGCGTCATAATACAGGATGAGAAGCTGCGCTGGAAAGCTCGTCTTAAGAATAAGAAAGGGGAACTGGATATTAAAATGAGGATAATAGGGTTATAATACGGAATAATAACGGAGAATAATGGAGTTATTTGGAATAAATTTTGCCTTCTCACATGCCATCCTGATATGGTGTTGTGCCAAACGGAGCAGTCTGGAATCTGTGTTAATATTAGTGTAAATAAGCTGATGGGATCTACTGTATTTTAATGATAAAATATTTATTTTTTAGTAATTTATAACCACCTAATATTATCTATTGAGAACATATTGTTCGGATTGTAATTTTTAGTAATATCTCTTAGGTATTATTTAATAATAAAAAAACACAAACCCTGGAACGTGACAATGTATGCTTCCAACAGCAATCCATATGTCTCAAGAATAGATTGTCTAGAAAAATTGTGATGATATCAGACGCCTCCATGGCAAAGAAGAAAAGTATTTGAACACTTAGTAGAATTCGAAATGTCTCAAGGCTGACAAATGATGATATAAAGTCATCATCACTATGATCAATCATCATCACTATGTTTTTAAATATTCTTTAATAATTCTTGCTATTGTTGGCAATCGATCACTCCTGCTTTGCCCTCGGATAATGTTTGTGTCCTATTTTTCATATCATTTTCTATGAAATTACTGTACAGAACAATGTTGAATTTCAGACAGCTTGGTGGGTTCAGCTTATCACATGAGCGGCAGATGTCACTTTCTTCTCCTATTCTGCCGATTCCAATTTTAGGATCACATATAAATATTCATAGTAGCAGACAATCTATCTTGTTGTAATACTTTGATTTTTTTATTCATTAATTATTAGGCCATATCGCTCTAGATTGCAAACTTTATCATGGGGAATACTGGAACATAAATAAATTTATCAAATAATTTGTCACTCACACACAGATAATGTAAAAATTGTAAGTGGTCTGAAGAAGTTTAATACTTTTTAGGGGAACATGTTTAGCTTTCAAAGGTACTCAAAGAGATAGTCAGGATATATATTTGAAAACAGAGCAAACATTAATAAAAACGACAATCGCACGCTTTCCATATCTAATACTTTCAAAACCTTCATAAACTGACAGAGTGCGAAAATCTTATCTACGCAACTGCAATTTGGTCAAAATCCTGCCTGTTTGTCTCCTCGCGAGCTCTTTGATAGGGATGCCGAAAAAATATTTAAATTTCTGGTCAATATTTATTGACTGATAAATCGATATTTTTTTCAACCGATATTTTTACTTAACTTACGTACTTAATTTTATAGTTTTTTTTTAAATATCGAAGTTATTGCAAAAAAATTGATATTTTTTTCCTCCGATATATCGATACTTAAAAATATCGAAAACGACATTACACTCCCACCTCTGACGAGACATCTCTACTCTCTGAAGCCTCATTTGTATGATCTTCATAAATAACAGTTGATAGGATAACTATATTTCGATTTTAAGGATATAAAATTAAATTGCCTGCTTAGATTATTTTACAATTCAGAACGTTTCCCCCAAACTCGTTCTATCCGTTATCATTTAGAACATATAAATAAAGTTATCTGGGTCATGCGATTAGAATGTCAGAATAATAAATACAATATTTCAAAAACGTTCCATTTTTTACCGCAATAATAGGTTTCATACAAGATAATTATTAATGGAACTTCCCCACAATTAATAACCGAGATAACGTAAAAACGTCAAATAGTTGATAATAAATGGTAAATTTCGTCTGGTAATTTTGATACGGTTCAGATCGAATTAACCGTCCTTTGACTTTGAGTATTTTCAATTAAATTCCCGAAAGTGAAAAACACCCTTCCAGCTTCGACTGCCGAAATTCAACCGAGACCGATTTGTGCGCCGACTGTTTATTTGCGTGTATTCAAACTGAACAACTGACGTCGATTAAATAGCCCCAGAACCGTCTTCGACCTCCTCGGACAGAACATTTAGCAATAATTTACGGTCGCTGATTGTGTCAGATTGGATTACCGAATACGTCTATGGGTAATTTATCGTACGAAATCACTTCAAATAAAACAGGATTCAGTTACTTAAGTATTTCTGTTGCTTTATGGTAGGTTTTGGAGCTAATTAAAAGGGTTGAGAAGTGAATTGAATAGAGATTTATTATAACATCTTTGTCGTTTCTACTATATTTATTCGAACATATTAGGCCTATAAATTAGTTTTAAAGGATTTTTATATTTCTAGCTCCATTGTCAAAAATATACCTTTTCCTATTTTTCAGGTCTCTTTGAGATTCTTTTGGTATCCTCAGTAACAGTCAGTATCTAAAGGTCGTTGTGTAAGTAGTCATTTTTGGAAATTTTGGGATCAACATGATTTCAGCCTTCCCACATGACATCTTGATATGGGTCGTGCCAAGAGGAGCAGTCTGGAATTTGGGTTAATATTAGTGTAAATAAGCTGATGGGATCTACGGTATTTTAATACTAAAATATTTATTTCTTTAGTAATTTATAACCACCTAATATTATCTATTGCGAACACATTGTTCAGATTGTAATTTTTTGTAATCTCTCAGGTATTATTTAATAATAAAAAAAATTGTTACTGAAACGTGACAAGGTATGCTTCCAAAAGCAATGCATATGTCTCAACAACAGATTGCCTAGAAAAATTGTGATTATATCAGACGCCTCCATTGTAAAGAAGAAAAGTATTTGAAAATGTAGTAGAATTCGAAATGTCTCAAGGCTGACAAATGAAGATATAAAGTCATCATGACTATGATCAATCCATAGGCTACGCTTGGATGAATGGTTACTTCTCAACAAATACGCTGCTATTGGTGCCACATGATTTTATATATTCCTTAATAATTCTTGCTATTGTTGGCGACCGGTGACGTCGTCGTTATGTCGTCGGATAATGTTTCTCTCCTATTTTTCAGTTAATTTTATATGAAATTGATTCATGCATATTTTAGCTCTATAACATCTTAAACCGTTGGCTTTATATCTAATATGATACAGTACAGAAAAATGTAAAATTTGTTTATCAAAAATGAGAAGAGGGTTTTATTCTTGGTCCATTCAGCTCATTACATGAGCGGCAGATGTCAGTTTCTTCTCCTATATTGCCGATTCCAATTTTAAGATACCATATAAGCTCCATTGTCAAAAATATACCTTCTCCCATTTTTCAGGTCTCTTTGAGATTGTTTTGGTTTCTTGAGTAACAATCAGTATCTAAAGGTCTTTGTGTAAGTAGTCATTCTTGGAAATTTTGGGATCATTATAATTTCAGCCATCTCCCAAATCTTTTGAGACTAACCACGAACCGATCAATTTTTTGGTATCTTCATAAGAAGACAGATTACGATTCATATGTCAGAACAAGTAGTAATCAGAAGAAGAAAGGCCTGGAGAATACGTCTGATGGGGCAACACCTGTCATTTTAATATTTCCAAGTACGTATTCACTGGTTTTGCAATACGTGGTCGAACGTTGCTATGCTGAAGAATCATAATATTTTGTCTTTTTCCATATACCGGGCGTTTTCGCGAAGTACTCGGCTTAAACGCATCAATTGTTGTTTTTTAAATTTATTAAATTGACGTCTGTAGGCATCTACTGTAACAATTTCGTTCGCATTTAGTAGCCCATAATATACTTCACTTTGTTGATCTCACTGTAGATACAGCAAGACTTTATAGCTATTCGAGATTGTTGCTATAGATTCACTTTTCATCTCCAGTTCCAATATGTCACAGACACACTTCTTTTTGTATGATAAGGGATGAAAATGGTTGGAAATGGCATTTTAAGTTAACTACAGGTTAAGTTGGATTTATAAGTTTAAACTGAGAATTCTTCCAATAAATTTTGCAATGTCTATGATCTCTTTTCATCGTTCCTATCCTTAACATTACTTTTTTAACTGGCCAGAACGGTCTTTGTTTTCTGTCTCAAAATTACCACGTCGAAAACCTCAAGTCTAGTACTTGCATAAGCCTCACCCAGCATTTGATGACCTTCAGTCGCATTTTACTTCAAATTGAAATAAGAAAGTAAAACTTTCCGCAAATATGATTTACTTAACATAAATTCAGATATTTTCAACGCACTGTAAATCATTTTTGTTCACACTTCGATGAACAGATACATACTGAAAAAATTAATCCTGCCTGTAAAGCTTCAATATGAATCCGATTGCATGTATCCGATGCGGTTAATAAACAATAACACCATCTATTGCGAAACCTTTAAAATTAATTTATAGGCCTGATATATGATTATATATAAGATTGGAGAAATAGTAATTCAGTTTTCCCTAACAGATGGCTTTAAAGTCACATATCACTGTAATAAGTATTCAATCAATCCATTATATAGCGTCTTTGGAAGGTAATAGTCCATATAAAATTCTAATTTTAATATAATATTAGCGTCAATGGTTACTCAATAAAAAGTTATTGCGCTTTAAAAATGGAGATTTCTGGACATGATTTTCATTATACTTCGCCTCTTCACTTCCGAAAAGAGAAAAAAGGCAGCGCAGGTTCGTAAAGGAATGCCAAGCTCAGTATAAATTAGTCGTTTTTGTTCTGAAAATTTCGATGTTAAAAATAGACCTCTCTCTGGACGACCAATCGCTAAAAAAGTCGACGAAATTCTTTAAATTGTCGAGATAGATTATCATTTTTCATTCGCGATATCGTTACGGAACTATATATCGATCGTGAAATAGTTATGAACCATTTACATAAAACTAGATACCAAAAAATGTTCGATACTTGGAATGTACGCGAGTTAATACTGAAAATTATAATGGAACGTGTTAATAAGGGATATAATAATGAGTTAAGGTAATAATGTGAGAGTGAGATAAAAATATCATAGATGATGTACGCTACGCTCGCTAATACACGGAATTGCTGGCCAAAGTTTTGGTTTTTTTTGCTGTTACCTGCGATATCAAAATTATTTGAGAAACTGCTGTTAAAACGTATTGAACTATTTATAGAAATACCAGATTTCCAGTTTAGATTTCAAAATCACCACTCGACAATCGACCAAGTGAACCAAATAACAGCAGCTTTTGAAAAGGCATTCGCAGGAAAATAATGCTGCCGTTTAATATTCCCGAACGTGTCACAAGCTTTCGAACGGATATGAAAAAAATTAGTAAATTGCTAACGCGGAATTACTGATATCCCCACAATAAATTAAACAGTACTTGTAACATTTGTAGATGACACAGTAATCATGGATGAATATGTGCCTAATGCAGTGGAAAAAGTACAAGTAGCAGGCACCAAGATCTACAAATGGATTAGACACTGGAAAATACCGCTTAATAGCATCAAAACGGTCCATGTTAATTTTGCGTTGCGGCAAAATGGTAAAAACCTATCTACATTATTGATGGATACCGGATTCCTCAAGCATAATCAGCTTAATACCTTGGGATCCATCTCGATGGTAGGTTAAACTGGAACCATCACGTTTGACTAAAAGCAGAGCAAATTAAACTTAAAGTCAAGCAACTATATTGGTTAGTCGGAAGATAGTCGCAACTTGCAAATATGGGGTTGCACTAAAACTTCAAACCTTTTTTAATCATCTTTAATCCAACGCAATCAAGACAATGTTCTACTATTAATTACCAATGCTTATCGCTACCTAATCAACAATATATATATATATATATATATATATATATATATATATAACTATTTTTGTGTACATGCAAACTATTTACTATTTAGATTATGCCCACATTACTTTAATATCAACATTGTGGTCAGTCTAAGATATTTAATGCTATAATAATGGTTAAAAAATATTACAACTAATAGATGTTGAAATGGAAATCGTATACGGCAATTTTCGTTTAGTTTTTCAATAGGACTCCCCAATTAAACCTTTCGCTGTCGACCCTTAAAATCATCGTGGAACAATTGGCCCGGGATCTGTCTACCTCTGATATAATCCAGTGTGTTTAGCAATAATTCACGGTTGCTGATCATGTCAGTTGTAATTGGAGAACAGGTCTATGGGCAATTTATCGTTCACAAAGCATTATAATGAACTAGAGTAAACTAAAGTGGGGTCCCGTTGGGTCACATCAAAAACTGTTATGTATTTCTTGTACCAGGTGTATTCTAAAAATAGTTTTATATAATTTATATAGTTTAATTATTCAGGAATTGTGCAGATATTTTACAAATCTATTGAAATCAGCTTAAATCTTGAAATTGGATAAGTCCCAAGATTAATATGGAACTCTGGTTGGATCGAAATTGAATATTTAATTATAGGATTATATTAAGCTAAGTTATAACATTTTTAATTGACAATGTTTATTGCATTGATGTAATATGTAAGAAGACTGTAAAATGTTCTCAAAAGATCACAAAAATTTGACCGATGTGAACAGTAATAAACATAACTACTCTATTATTCCATAATTTAAATAAGTTTACAATTTATAACAATTTGTTTAACAGTTAAAATTTGTTAACATGATGGCAACAGAAAAAATTCTCTACGAATAAAAGTACTTGCTTATAATACCAATTACAATTACAATACGATTGCAATATATTCTACGGTCTGAAGTATTTAAGCATCCAGAGGCTTTTTGTATTTGAATAGCTGATGTTGCCATATCTGGATCTGGCCTCGAATACAGTCCGTAGCCAGGAACTTTAAAATTCGGAGAAGGTGTTACCTCCTTCTAAAGAAACGACCACAAAAAGGCATGTGGACGTTGTCCCATCTGTACAGTATATAGTTGTTATAAAACTATTTTTGGGTATTGTCTTACCTTCGTCGGTTAGTTTACTTCTAATGATGTACCTAATAATATTCTAATAAATATGGCTTGTTTCGATGTGTGCTAGATGTCTATAGTAATTTTTGTAAAAGCAATTAGTAATTAATTCAAGTTAGATATGTTTGATTTATAAAACTGGTATTGACAAACATCAAAAAAGATGTGTTCATATACCCAAACTTCTTTATATCATAAACAATAATTTGATAATTATTTCAAAACGGTTTCTTTTCAAATATTATTTCATTCATAACTGTTTAACATCATAGATAAATCACAGATATATCAAGTAATATATATTACCAACATACAAAGGTTCTTAAACAAGCTTTAATGTTTTAGTAACAAAATATACTTACTCTTGTTTATAAAAAGTGGGAAAAAGAGTATCCGTAAAGAATAATGAAGTAACATTTAACGATGTTTAAAAACATTTTTAACGTTCTTTGAATAAGGTATTAGTTACTACGGAAAAAGATTGTATTATATCTGCAAAATAATTTCCTCCAGTTTCAATCTGCTATGAATTCATAAGTGTCTTGCTGATTTTCAATAATAAATGTATTCCAATATTTTCAAATAAGTTTGATAAATTGAGTAACACATTGTAATAATTGAAGATTGATTTCCAGCAATATGATGGAGCTCCTGACAGTATTGGAATGGCTATAATCGAATAATTAGAATGTAATAGACTTGCTTTAATAAAGGCTTACGTAAAATCTCATTTGAAATTTCATTAAAAATTTGTTTGCAATATCCAATAGAATAACACTGCATCACCAGGCGCAATTGGTCTAGTATTGTGTGGAATAAATTGCCCCACAGCATATTCGGTAATCCCAGCTGACAGGTTCGCCAACTATAAATTATTGCTAAATAAACCGAATTGTCCCAGACAAGTGAAGACGTTTACTGGCCAATTTACTCTGAAACATTTATTTAGTTTGAACAACCTAAGTAACAGTAAATCTTAAAGGATATATAATATGTTTTATATATATATATATATATATATATATATATATATATATATATATATATATATATATATATAAATTACAATATCTGTTCAACAAATCTTCCTATACTTCCAACATGAGTGTACCATAGAAGTATATTGAAAATACAATTTTGAATGTTCAATGACTAATGCCTATATACACTGACTAACTTAATATTAATAATTAGAAAACTATTATTTTATATAAGGAAATATCAGAATCATATAATTTAGTAGTTTTGTTAGCAACATGTTTAATAATTACACCTATAAATGACAATTTCACCAATAGATTGCTAATCAAAATACATGTAAAATATAGCGGCTCTATATGTATAATTCCGAGTTCTATGCACTTTTTATAACTTTGTGTTACAAGCGTTGCTGAAATAAATATTGTAAGCATTCAGATCCTTTATATGTTTGATGCTCCATATTCCATACATAAACTGTTCGCTCCAATATTCTCAAATATATATCTAACACATTCGATCCCAACAATCAAGTTTAATATCCGGCCACCCAAGCACATTTTCATCGGTTTGTCATCTTCAAAATTTAGCGTCAAGATTTGCATACAGTTTCAACACTCATCTAGGGAATTTGATTATGGTAGAGTGTAAATCATCAACTTATAATAACTGGACCTCAATTAAACACCTCTACAGACATTAAAATATATACCTACACCGCAAGTGAAAGAAAATAATGAAGAAAGGAAAGAGGGACTGTAGTAACAGATTAGGAATATGGAGATGTAGAGCTATAAGGTAGATAGTCTACAACACAAAGACTGAAATATCGTTTGGAATTAAAACGAGTAATACTTTAAAAACTGAGGCCTAATACATTTTAAAGGTAGTTATATTGTTAATGTTATGGTTTAAAAGAGACGCAAAAGTTAAACACAAAGTGTTAACATTGCTTAATATTTTAAAATTATTTGATAACTCTTCTATATATATCATATATTTTAATTATCATCATCAATTCATCGATATTTTGCTTTAGTTGCTCTGGACTTACTTCACCTAACATTGTTGCAATATTTTTGGTTTCAGGACTCCCGTAATATATTTAATTTAATCTCCAATCTGTAATGAATGTTGAGCAATAAAATTAACTAATAAATTTTGTCTATAACATAAACAGTTCCTAATTTATTAAGAAGAAGGAAAAATGAGAAGATATCTTAATATACTGGATTGTGCGTTTTTGAAGAATTTTCAAAATTGGAGACGAGTAACGATATGCCGATATTTGCAACTTCAGAGAAAATAAAATAATAAGAATACGTGTGTATTCACTTCTAAGTAGTCATCTCTTTTATCTTTCGTCGATATTTAAACTTGTTTTACATTATTAAATCAAAATGTCGATATCGCCACAGATGCCTATGAGGAATTCGTTTGATTTTTATTCGACAGACATGTCCAAACCATTGTACTCTGCATCTCTCTGTATGTTCCTCAACTGTACACTGATTGTCGCATCTTAAATGAATTTAAACAAAGTCTAAGATAAGCGTTCGAAAGAGACCAAATATTTCCTCTTATTCACACGCACCATCTTAAAGATGTCACAGACCCTGCAGCCCAGTTGAGTTGGCTTATTACTTCAGCGGTATATACCACTTTCTTCTCTTATATTATAGATTTCAAATACTTGAATTCCTGCATTTACTCTAACTGGATCCTGTCAAGATTTACAAAAACTGGCAATCGATCTATTGCGAAAACTTCTTTATTAATTATCAAGTGATATGACTATCAATCCGATAAATCAATCAATATCAATACCGTGCTGGTTTATAGTCGCGAAATGACATTTGTCAAAGGATCTATTGGAAAAAATAGTGGGGAAACATATAAATTATACAACATATATATTTTTATTAATCTCTTAGATCTTCAACAATCTGCCCGTGGGCAATAATTATTATTATATGATTTCCGTTATGTAATATAACTATCCTGACATGTAGAAGATTGCTTAAGTAATGCGTGGTGTGTAGTATGGTAATTTGCGTTTGAACCTATGCACTACACTGTCATCGCACATTTAACTGTTTGGCGAGTGCATTGCCATGCACTAATATAATAGTCTTTCAGAGTACTTCGCACTAACATTTCGAATCACACTCGTTATGAGTTTTATGGGGATATATGAATCAGTTTGTTGGAGACGTAATATGGGCATCGACGATGACTCGCAACACTTTATTCTGCAACCTCTGGAGGATAGCTATGTTAAATTTGCTAGTTGCCAAATGGGCCTAAGTATTGACTTATACAGCAATACCTTGTTATCTAATGATAATTTAGGTTTACGTTCTATCAGCCTATATATTTGGTTTAGTTTAAGCTGTTTTGTCACTATATGTTTTTTTCATGTCAAACGTCGATCAAAGGCATTGTCAGATATTTAACGTTGTCTGCTTGCGGAAGCTCATAATTATTGAATTTTACCGAGGAACAAGTTCTCTTAAAAAGAGTGAATGTCACATGGGTAGATTTTGTCTCATTTGCTTTAATACGCCACGTTTTCAACCACAATTCGACTTTGTTAAGGTTTTTTTATTACTGATATTGAATGCTCGTGTGATGATAAAACCGCTGTATCGTCAGCATATGTTGCAACAGTACAGTTTTTTGAGGTCGGTAGGTCAGCTGTATACAATAGATATAGCAATATATTCACCCTGTTTGACAATAAAATGTTTGTCTGTGAGGAATGATTTCAGCAGTTGAAAGTGCATATGGGGGAGAAATGTAGTGGAGCAATACTTTTTATCGTTTAAGTTTTTGTTAATTTGGTTGACTAATCTATGTACTTGTTCTATGGTTCCGTGTTTATTACGGAAGCCAAATTGATTGTCTGGAATAATATTTCTCTCTTCTGTATCACAGGTAACAGGCTTATAGGACGATAAGAGGAAACGTCTTCTGATTTTTTCCCAGGTTTAAGAATCATAATGATTTGGAGCCACATTCCAAATGCTAGGAAAGTAATTAAGTCTTAGCATGGCATTAAATATGAATGTTATTAATTTGATGCACTTTTCTGAGAGCTCGTTTAAGATTCTTCCAGTAATTGGGTTAAAACCGGGAGCTTTTTTAGCATTGATTTCTTTAACTATTGTTTTACTTCCTTAACAGTACATTTCTCATGTGGCAGATCCACTTGGATCAATATATAATAACATAGTATTTCGCATTTTACTCCATCCGCAAGACAAAACTAATTTCGTTGGAATAAATGCACATGCGATGAGATATTCACTGATTATGAATCGATCATACTGATCTGGATACAGATTCTACAGGAGTTTATAATATTTTTATCACATATAAATTATATAGTTTAAAAGCTTCTCTAATTTATGTTTCTATATAGTTACTTTTGAATGTTTATATTGTTGCTTTTTGAAATACCACTTTCCTTCAAATTCATATTATTTAACATAACCATATCCCAGACATTATCCGTAATAGATAATGTGTAAAATAGATAGATGAAACTGTGTCAGATCTGTTTGCGTTATCATTTGCTTATTATAATCTTTATGAACATAGTACCTACAATATCACGCATATTCAATTTCAGTCTGCATATCTCAGTCAATTCAGATTTACGGCATGGAGATAAAGGGAAAGAATGCGAAGAGAGGAGAAAAAATCAGTTTCAGTTCAATAGAATCTCTTGTCGTTGGCTTCCGAGGACCAATGATGCTGTATTTTGTACCTAGTGAAAGTTACAGTGATATTATTGATTCGGGCTGAGGAGGTTGCCGACGAGGTAGCCACACTATGTGCGCGCTTTTATGCTGGTATGCCTATATGGAAAGGGAGCCACACTAGAGTGATTAGAACATTTTGGGAGCCAACTTGAATGTACCATTCACTGGAAAATTTTGTTGAAATATAAGAAAGGAACTTGAATAAGAATGCCTGATTGTCTACCACAGATGCACTGCCAAGCCCACTGTGAGATCTAGAGCCATAAGTGTGATATGATATGTTGCGTCCAAGGTAAGAGGAGATAAGTTCCCAAAACTGGACCGAAAAATAGAAGGACAGTGTTTTCTCTTAGACAATTGGCAGCATTAATTGATTCCAAATTTTTTTGAAATAATCGCTTACAATTACATGGAAGATTCGGGTGGAGTAGTTAGTAATAGGAACGGCAAAGTAAGCGATCTTACAACGAAATTATGTGAAAGAATTCCCCTGCGATAAGAAAGAATAGTGGATGTATGACTGCATAACGAAATTACCGAGGAAGATCTGAAAACACCATTCAAAGACCAGTATTTGAAGTAGAAGTTCAGAGACTAATTTTGACACAGAATTATTTAACTTAACACATTTTCTTCTGATTTATTAATAAGTTTAAATTTTCGACATAATAGGCCACGATTATAATTTATCATTTTAAGTTTATTAGGATTTTCACTGAGAAAAATGGAAAGAACCATTGGCTTGCGTACAAATTACCTTCTTTCGGTCAATTTAACAAACATGCCACTGGTGCAAATTCCCATTCGGGATCAAATTTTCAACATTTTCCTTATTCTTGTCCGTTCGAAGCCGCCAAGCTCGAAACGATGTCGACGTCAGTTACTCAAATCTCACCATCGTAAGATTTTATGCCGCGTGCAAAAGGAAATAACAACATTCGAACATCTTGCCGTTAGCCGATTCATGTAAATTTGCGTTTCCCGTTTGTTTACATTCTCTCTTTCGGGTCTTTGATGTGTCATACGATTCCAGATCTGGAAAAGTGCAATTCCCGATTTGTACGAACCGACATTTTCGTGTTTTGTTTTGGGCTCTTTCGGCGGGAGATTCGGAGGATGCTCGCAAACATTGCCGGCAGATTTGGTTCGGGAAAGTCTTATGTTCAATACGATTTTATGGAAATGAGAATTATAAAGCGGGTAGGGGATTAAATAACAATGCAGCTGCATTAGTTCTGCATAAAATCAGGTCAAACCTACAATAGACGAACACAATAGAACAAAATGGGTATAATTCCAAGTACACAACATTTTTTTGCAAAATCAGAGATTTACTATGTGTGTATAAAAAATAAGTGAGCGGTGAGAAGGAATGGTTTTTAAATTAAATAAAGTAAATCATTGAAAAAAGAAGAATAAGGAACAAAAAGAAGCAATGATAATAAATACTAGTAAACAAGGCTACCAAATAAATATTAGAAAATCGCATTTCTCACAACTAACAAGAAAAGTGGGCACGTTGGTGGACGAAAAGCGACTGTAATATCAATAAACTGAAAAAAGAGAATTATGACCGAATTGGAACATAAAATTGAGAGCGATATTCAAAAACTTTAAGTATGAAAATTTCGACACAAATAAGCAATCAGATTGATACCTGAGACAATATAAGGACAAGAAGATTGGTAACACAAATTGAAGAGAGAAGAGCATAGAAGTGGAGCCTAACTGATTTGGAGCGAAGGACATATCAGAAAATCATCGAATCTCCAAGAAAAAATAATATACAAATTACAAAATGGATACTAGTAGAAATGGGAAAACGTTAATGGGAGAACGATGAATTAAGACAACGATGATAAAAATATGCATATTCGTAAATATTAAAGAACTATATTAGGAAACTACTAAGAGATATAGAACAAGGAAATATTTCAATGATTGTATATAAAAAGCCGATCATAAATAGACAGGATAAAATTTAAAGAACCACCAGGAAAGAAAAGATTCAAATAATTAGAAAGCAGCGGAACAAGGAAATATGTCAACAAATAAAATAAAACCTGATAGACATTGATTCTTTTTTAAAAAATTAGAAAACTTCTTGTGAATTATGAAATTGTGAATTGAATTGTTAGTTTACCATAAAAAAAATTGTGCCCAATATTATTTGTTAGACCGTTGTTCCTTGTCAATCGCTATATTTGTTATCATTCAAGCAGCATTTAATTTTAATTCTAACATCAAACATCATTCATCATCATCACACCAAATTCCCAAAAAGCATCACTCTTAGTCTATTTTAGGTGAATTCGTGTGTTGTATCAATGTATGTTGAATAATTCCAAGGTTGGAGTAGAAATTCCCAATTAAACGTTTCTAAATACAATATATAACCAACTCCTACCAGCAGACTATGTTAAGAATATGGAATGTATGTGGATTGAGGCTTAACTAACTAACTGAATAAACATAAATTATATTAATAAAGCGTAAATAATTTGGGCTAACATTGATTCAGATGTATTGACTTTTAGGACGTACATCGAAATTAACTCTAGATAACAAGTTATTGCTTTATAAGCTTTTTTTAAGTCACTTCTTAGGTCCAGTTGAACGTATGGGAAATTATTTAAGTATGATAGTAAATCCTTCTACTCGAATACTTGATTTTTTACTCGAATAATGTTTTTTTGCTTATTTTTAATATTTGCTTCTAACTTATTGCACGATCTGTTCGGTGCATTATTTTTATTCAGATTTAATATTCGATGTTTATCTTATCTGAGTTGACCAGTGCGTTGTTCTGGTTTTTAGAACAGTTCTATATTTTAACGGTATATTTATATAAACTAAATACTAGAGATAAAAGTGCAAAAAACGGTAACTGAAAATTTATTAATCTTTACGTTATAGTAAAATGACACGTAATAAAAACGAAGAACTAATAATAGAGGTTGTCCTCTAACCTAAGCTTCCCAATGTTGTAATTGCTAAGTTAACAGATTGTTCTTATTTAAAATGTCAGGTGATGCGGCACACATATATATCTATATAAGTTTGAAAAACGATAGAGCTTAACTATGCTAATTCAGAGTTTCCGTCTCTTCAATATCCGAGTAAGTCCACGAGTTCTTGTACTACATCGACATTTTTGTGTTCAAGTAATCACACTAGGTGTTTTTTTCACTATTAGTTTAACGTATTAACAATGCAGCAAAGTTTGGATCATATTGATATTACATTTCTTTGTGTGATTACACTGTGGGATTCACAGCTGCATACTGTAGGTAGACGCTAGCTTGGTTGTTATCTGAATCCATATGTCATAAAGTTTTCGTTTCTTTTTAACAAACGTATTCATGTTTTTTTCTTCTGAATTCTCTGAAACTTCAATTTTTAAAGCGCAATAAATTTTGATTAAGTGAACGAATGACGCTACTTTTATATATATTTAGGGTACAGGTGCGGTTAGATAAAGACAATATATTCGACAATTTATTCCCGTACAAATGGAATATAATTATATGCAGAAGAAATATTTATTTTTAGACGAACAGATATTAAGCAATAAACAAGATATTAAACACTAAACAAGAGCACACTATAAGAATATAAAAAGAAAGAAATGCACGTGGCAGGGTTACTTTCAGGTGTTACGAACAGTGGCACGTCTGATCACTCTCAGAGTCGGGAACGGAAAGAACCTCGAGGCGTCGCGTCATCCCCTAGCTTCACCACCCGAGGTTGTCACGTCGTACCCTCTCTCAGTACCATTTGTTGCCACCTCACCGTGGGTGCTAACTTCAGGTATCGGCAACGCCTCGAGTAGATCTGTGGGCTGCTGAGAATTGCGGGAAAATTCGAAACATCTGAAGGTCGCTACATATAAAACGTTCTATCGAGTGTTACCTTTCAGAGCATGGTATAGTATATGACTTTGCATTTATCACAAAAATATTTAATATATTTCTTTACATTAATATTTAAACATTAATTAACATTAAATTTGATTTATTTATTTATATAACAGTTATTAATGAAAAACATCGATTTTATGTATCGAGCTTGTTTTGGTATTTAATCTTATTCAATCGTTATAAAACTGATTTACAGAGAATATTTAGTTCTATAACGATGTCGTAAGTTTTTTCGGTAGATAAAAATCCCTTTTTTTAAATCAGTATAACATCCACACAGTTTTGAAGAAATAATGAGGAAAATCATCAAAATACACTTCCCGAGCCGCGAATACATATTCGTTCCATGAAGATTATTTTCAGCATACGATATTTTTGAGATGATGCATGCAATAATTTTTCTATAATTCATTGACTTTCGCGGTGGTTATTTTGGACTGTATAAGAACGTATAGCAAGCGCTCGTTAATATAAATTTTCCTATAATATGAATTACACTTGGTTCGAATGAATTTACATTAACCAGCTTCGACTGTATTTCTTATCTCTATAAATGTTTATTTTTCTATTTTCTGAAGTAAGTTTTTACAGATGAATATGAACAAACAATAAACTAGAAATTATTAATTGTTAATAGGAATAGTATACAATAGTACCGAATATTTCCGTTCTAACAAATAAAATATATCTAGGCAGAGTGCACTCCTGTACAATACGTTGTTTGGTACATTTTCGTTCGATAGGTTCATTGTTTTATTGTTCCATTGTTTATTAGATTCTCAATTAAAGAGAGAGTCTTAGTGAGGCTTATTTTGATTGGATGTTAAACAGTTATAGGCGAAATAGGTGCCGTATTTCCTAAAAAATACAAACATATCGAATGTGACTTCTTACCTTGTTAGTCCAGATGAGTTGACTATCATGTTCTCGAATACATTGGACTAAAATAGTAATATCGTGATAATTTGTTCACAAAAGGAGTATCCAAAAAGTTTATTTGAGGTAAAAAATAAATAACTTATTTCGACAATCTACTATATTCTCAAACTTTTGATGATCTATATCTAGATCTATCTATCTAGGGTCTAGAACTCCTGTACAAGGACAATTGTATTGAAAATCAAACACATTATATCTGGTAATGCATTTGTAATATAATTTAAACTACAAAATTAGAACATGGAAGAAGAAAAATTATATTTTTAATAAATAAAATTCTAGTTAATAGAATATTAACATTTCAGGAATAAATATTTTGAACACAATATGAAAGTATATAAAGAAACAGTATGGAGAAAATACGAAGTATCAATGTTATAATTAAAAACGCACATTTCCATTTAGTATTCTTGTGTAGTTCAACCAATGATAAACTTTCACATAACTTAGTAGTTAATAAATTAACTATAGTCTATTCAAAACAGCAGTGAATCCACGTCATCTGAATAAATGATGCAATGTTGCCGCATCAACTCTGAGTTTTAGTAAATTTTTACTTTGATATATAACAATTGTCTGATCTAAATAAAATAATGAAACAAAAATATTATAATATATAATTTAATTTAGCATTATAGTATATTTAATGCATATATTATCGAAGAATTTAAAACTACAATTAATAATACAGCCACAATAATTTATAAGTTAGAGTTGTTTTAATATAAAGTATTTTAATATGAGATAGAGTTCTAAGCACATAAATTTATGTAGTGGCATCCCCGAAGGCCTAATCACCTAATTAACAATTGTCTGTACAATACCTGAGTAATTTACTTTAGTTAGGTACTTTACGCTTAGTTCTTGTTTCCTTCAATGCAATGTTGTTAACACTTAACCGAAGGTGTTATTGTCAACAATGCTGAATATATATTGTAATAATTCCTTGCCATACCCCATATCAACTCAATGGGATTTAATATGAAGCGATAGGGAGGAAGACGTAGTAGTCTGTGGCCATAACGTTCAGCAATATGGTCTAACATGTATCTTTTTTCAGGCATATTTCTAAAATAGTAAATTACATAAAATGCAATTAAATATTTCATTTACATTTACCAAGTAACAATTTAAAATAGTTCATTCTTTAACATGGTTTCTTCAAAACTTATTTTATGTACTATAAGCCATTCCTTAATTGCAGCCTTTGTTGATGCACTTATTGAGATTTTCTCCACCGGTGTACTATGATGTGGTGTATTGTCCATAACAACAACTGATGGTTCTTCAAGTTCTTAAAATGCTGATTTTCAAACCAATGCAAAAATAAGTTATAGTTTATTTCTCCATGGTAGTCACCCTTAGGCTTAGAGGAAAACACTAATTCTGCACGAGCAATAAAACTATTCCCGTTTCCAGCATGAAGAACTGTATGTCTGCAATGAATTATTAATAAATGTTATGACTAACATAACTTAACCAATAGTTATTTCAACGTTTACCTTTTTCCACCAACTTTTGTTGTCTTTACGATATATTTATTATTATCTTGCCATGAGTGACCCAATGTACCATTCTGACATGTCCATGCCTCATCTAAATATACAAATTGATATAATAATTCTTCCTAGAATTTGTTATGTTTTTAAAAATTGTATTCTTTTAGTCTGGTAGTTCCATTAAAACCCTTCGTGGGTTATCGTACACCACTTAAATCATAACCCAATAGTGTATGAAGGGATGTTTGAGATCCCTCAAATAGCTGCATATCTTTCAGCTTTTTATGGATTCTCTCCAGACTAACAATTTTCTCTGAAATAGTTGTACTAAATTATATTTCGATTGAAAAAACTACTTAATGTTTTTATACATTTTGGATATTTGATCTCCGATACAGCTTAACACCACGCTGATCCTAATCGTCACCTGTTTCGCATAAAGACGGTTTCTTTTGGTAAATTTAAGGTTATGTTGTTGTTTTTTATATTTTGAGATATTTTAGTGACCGTATCCGTACTTTATATATTTTACATACAGTGCAGCTGCAACACGCTAAAACAAATTAAATAAAAATCGCGGCGATTTGATAAAACAACGTTTGCCGGTTTACAACCCGTAATTATAACATTTTGAAGAATTTTGCAGTCATTTGACAAACGGACCACTTTTGCAGGTTCATTCGGTTACACGTTCAAACATGTCAAACAGTATTCTCTCTCTTTTTAAATAGAATAACATGGGAAGGAATATATTGTCTGACTCTAAACCGAATATATATAATTTGTTACAGGCACATATTGATGACGTGAGTTCACTGCTATTTTGGGAAAATGGTTATCACATGAATTGATTGAACTTTCCAATTCGATCCTCTCCACTATCACGGTTTCATTACTTGTTAGGCAAATAGTATAAGTTTTCTGTAATGCATTGTATCTCACGATGAAAAGAGGATACTACTACAGTAATCCCAAGCATAAAAAGTCATGGATTACGCTAGGAGAGCCATACATTTCGGCACCCAAACGAAACATTCAAGGTCATAAAGTCTTACCGGATATATGGTGGGGTCAGCAAGGTGTAGTCTATTGCAAACTTCTAGAACCGAATGAAACTGCTACAGCAGATATCTACTGACGGCAATTGATTGTTGCAAAAAGACCAGAAATGCCGAGTTACACACTGCAGCTCGAACGGGAGGTTCTATAGTGTCTAGTATAACAGATCAATTGAAAAGTCCCCGGTCTGACACATGGATGGCGCTACTAGAATTAAATCAATATATTTTTTAGTTAGCCCTAATCCTCCAAAGGTGCGTGTATAAATTTGACAGCTGAAGGGTCATTAGTTATTTTGTGAATTATAGCATTTTGAGTAAAGCAACTTTGTTTAAAAAAAATGGATAAAATGGAATTTCGCGTGTTGATAAAATATTGCTTTTTGAAGGAAAAAAATACAGTTGAAGCAAAAACTTGGTTTGATGCCGAGTTTCCGGGCACTGCCCCAGAAAAATCAACCATCAAGGATTGGTATGCTAAGTTTAGACGTGGTGAAATGAGCACCGAAACGGTGAACGCAGTGGACGCCCAAAAGAAGGTGTTACCGACAAAAACAATTAAAAAATTCACAAAATGATTTTGAATGACCGTAAATTGAAATTGAATGAAATAGCAGACACTCTAAAGATATCAACTGAACGTGTACATCATATCATTCACGAATATTTGGGTATGAGAAAGCTCTGTGCAAAGTTGTTGCCGCGCGAGCTCACTTTTGACCAAAAACAACGACGAGTTGATGATTCGGAGCAGTGTTTGAAGATGATCAAGAGTAATAAACCCGAGTTTTTTGTCGATATGTGACAATGGATGAAACATGGCTCCATCATTTCACTCCGAAGTCCAATTGACAGTCATCCGAGTGGACCTCACACGATGAACTCGATCCAAAGCGTGGGAAAACGCAACAATCGGCTGGCAAGTTTATGGCGTCTGTATTTTGGAATGCGCATGGAATAATTTTCATTGACTACCTTGAAAAAGAAGTACCATCAACAGCGAATATTACATAGCGTTATTGGGCCGTTTTAAGTGCAAAATTGGCGAAAAACGGCCGCATTGGAGAAAAAGAAAGTGCTGCTTCACCAAGACAATGCACCGTGTCACAAGTGAGTGAGAACAATGAAAAAAATCCATCCAATTAGGTTTCGAATTATTTCCTCATCTACCGTATTCTCCAGATCTGGTCTCCAGCGACTATTTCCTGTTCTCAGATCTGAAACGACTGCTCGCTGGGAAGAAATTTTCGTCGAATCAGGAGGTGATCGCCGAAACTGAGGCCTACTTTGAAGCAAAGGACCAATCGTACTACAAAAATGGTATCGAAAAGTTGGAGGGTCGCTATAATCAGTTTATCACCCTTGAAAGGAATTATGTTGAATAAAAAAAACTAATTTTGCCAAAAATTAAGTCTTTCAAAAGACTTTTCATTTGACAATAATTACCAGACATAACGTCTTCTGATCAACATTTATTCAGATCGATGCATCTTGGGTTGGCTGGTACATGATCCCGAAATACCGAAATAATATAAAGAAGTGTGAAAGTGGATAAACGATTGAATCCGTGTTAAATTAACATGGTTCTTTCAATACGATATTACCATTTTACAAGAAAGTTGCTTAAAATAAAGGAAAATATTATCATTAATATATATATTGTACATTTATCTCAATAACTACCGTTTTAAAGTGAAAAATGATCAAAATGCACGCAAATATCTAACACGGGATAGTAATACGGATAAAATGAGTTTACAAGAATAAAACAAGTTGAGAGAACTGCTATTATGCCTGTTGTTTGTAATGTATCCTTTAGCTAAATTAATTATAGAAAAATAGCAAATTCTTTGCACATAAAAACACACACACGCAACAGTACGTGATCTCGATTTAATTCCATAAAATAGTCCCAAAACCTACGAAAATTGGAACAAATAAACGACTAGAATTAATCAATCGGAAAAGCATTGTTTTTCATCATGACAACGCCAGACTATACAATCGTCGAGGACTCGGTAAAAACTGAGAGTTTAGCTGGGAAGTTTCGATGCATACGCCATAAAACCCGGACCCTAAAGTATCATTTATTTTGGTTTACGCAATATTTGCGTCAAAAAAGGTTTATACTGAAATCATAACGACTGGGAAATGACGAAATATCATAAATTAAGGGAATATATTTTTGCTGCGTAAATTTAAAAGGTAAAGCTGTATCAAGCCTATTTCGATAAATATTATCGGAATTATCCAAATTTGTGTTAATCGTTAAATATTAGTCAAAAGAGAAAATTTCAACAGAAGAATTTTTTAATTAATTATATTTTACATTAGATATGTTTAGTACAATATTAATTTATAAATTAATGTATTGCTACTATTCTGTTGTACTTGCATCAGTACGCTAGTACGAAATTAATGCATCAGTATGTATTCCCCAAACTAAAATAAAATTAAACTACTAAAACTACCGAAGCTAAAGTTGAAAATACACTTACACACTAAAAAGTTCGTGTGGTTTGATTCGCTTTAATATTCTGATTTCCTGCGTGTTGTCCAGCAGTTGTATTGCTTCCACATTGCTGTGATTTGGCAACCATATTTCATGTTTTAAAGCGAAACCTTGGATCATTTCGTCGGTTACGTAGCGATAAGCAGTGGTAATTCATTGTGGAACATTGTTTTTGGTGCATTGGATTACTAGTTGGTTTGATATCTTAGTACAACCCCGTATTTTCATCCCATGGGTCCAAATTGGCTTTATTATTGACTGATAAACCAATCTATTTGATATTAGGTCAAGTTGAGAGCATCTTCCGACTAACCAGTACGGTTGCTTGATGTTGAGTCTAATATGCTCTGCTTTTTGTCTAACGTGATGTTTTCAGTTTAACCCGCCATCGAGATATATTGCAAGTTATTTAGTTGATTCTGGTTGAGAAATTGCGCATCCGTCAGATTTTTGCATAATTAGATTTTTGTCATTTCGCTATTAGCTGTATTTTGAAGTCGCTGGTCCATTTGTAGATTTTGTTGACCGCCACTTGTACTTTTCCTCAGCTTTAGACAGAAATACGTCTTTTACCATGATAACTGTGTCTCCGGAAAATGTTCCAAATATTGTTTCTTTTGTTGTTGGGATATAAGCACTATAGAGCAGATATAGGAGTGAATATAGAAGAATTATTAAATTGCTTGAAAGATAGGTTAAGGTAATATCAACACAGGCTGATGCTTCAACATGAAGTTGGTTACAAATATAGCCGATGCGATTTAAAACATATTTACACCATCTGCTGTAAACCCTTAACCTATAAAAATTACTAATGTATAGACCTATATGTTTTTTGTCTAGGTAAAAGTTGCTGATATTTTCCGTATATATGGCCTAAATTCAAAGTAACTTAGTAAAAACTGATAGTAGAGGCACTATTAATACTCCATACAAGTGTGACACTTCTATGTGCGTTTCTTTAAGTTATGACAAAAATTGCCGAAAATTACAAAAACTGAAGAATATGTACGGTGAAGAATTTGTGAATCAAAATATTCTGCGCGGAAATAGTTCTCTACCTTTGGTTCTAGTAATATTTATTTTAAAAATGAGCCATGCTCTGTTTATCAAATTAATGAAAAATTCGATGAAATTCAATTTCTTATATGATACTTATGTTGTACATAACTAAGCATTGGCCAAAAAACCTTTTACCATTTATACAAAATTTCCCAGAAAAACAAGCTTAATATCTATTATTAATGAATTGAAATCTAAATAAGTGTACACATTTATATTATGAATTTTATTTAGTGAATATACAACAATTTATAATACTGAATATATTACAATAGTAGTGTTAAGAAATAGATCCCTACACAAACATTTTAAAATATAGAATAACAGAAATATGAGGGAAATTGATCTGTTACAGTTTTTTCAGTACTCTCTCTCTCTCTGTTGTTACCAGTTAATGTTAATATTCTATTAAAGACTCATTATATACGGCTATAGAAATCTGCAGTGAACGGAATAACTTTTTGTATTTAAATATTATCACAATTTTTTTAGGAATTTTGTGGTTGACGGTTTGCGTATTGAAAATCATTTCGTCATTGTTTCTGCTTTCAATTTGTATTTTTCAATTTTCGAATCTATGGGATCAATTATAATCAATAACCATTTCCGTCTATTATTTCGTTCAGATATAAATTGTTTATTTTCTATTTTGCAGATTTCCATTGGTAAACCGTATTGACTATTTTCGCCATATGTTTCCAAAAGTAGTAATTGGCTTTCAAATAACATAATATATTTTTTATATATATTTTAAAGTCTCCTTTTACCAACTCTGGATTTATCTGGACTGGACCTAAAGTTTAACGTGGGCTCTGAACCACGGTCCTCAACATTCAGCCTACCGACTAGCGAGTGACCAACTTTAGAAATCATCCCAGAAGACATCCGGTCTTAACCAGCCTGGTTTACTGGCATGACTGGGATCATCTTCCTTCTCGGATTTTATATGCTTGACCGAAAATTCACAAATTTTAAACAATCACAAACATACATTTACGGCCATGCCCCAGCAGGATTCAAACCCGCGGCTATCGCAACAGTAGGAGGACCGTCCCATCACCTTTACATTATAAAACAAATTTATACTTATATGCTTTATACTATATATTTGAATAATAAAATTGCAAACACTTTTGTTTTAGTCTTAATTAATTTGCACTGATAGAAAATTAATACAAGGAATATTATACAGTAAGAATAAAAATAATTTTATGTCTGCTAATTACCATATTAAACCATATAAATTAAAATTATATATATAAAAAATGTCTAGATTGTACAAACATGATATAGGTTCCTGAAGGAAATAAAATTACGCCCATTTCATGTTTCATTCCTGCAGGCGGTCCCTAATGGGACTCAAAAAAGACAATGAATCAGAATTTTAACTTATATATACGTTGTTTTTAGACAGTGTACAGACAATGAATTATGTTTATTTCTAAGGCAGTTCTAATACATTTATAATAGGCAATTAATAATCATATATAACTAACCACTAAGCAATCCTACTGAAATAATTATTTATTTGATATTGGCAAAATAAATTAAAATAATGAAATAAATTAAATTGTGCTGCTATAGTTTATTCACATTTTCAAATATGAGGTGTATGAACAAGTTTTACAGTACTTAACCGATGGGGTTTTCCTTTATTGAAGGTGATATACCTATTTTTTATTCTACTAATTTGGTTGCGGGCCTTTCATTTAATTGTATTTTATTGTTAAGTTAATATTATCACAATATATATAACAACTTTTATTTATAATTTTGTTTTTCTATAATAGCTGTACTAACATAAGCTCTAATAAAAAAAATGATCTTGCAATGCTTGAGAAAACATTTTATAACAATTCTATATATTTACTTTACCTGGATTAAAAGTTAATTCTGCAGAAAAAACATTTGAAAGAAAAATTTACGTTCCAAATAATTAATTTTTAAATGCGCGCTTCAAATTTGGACATGACGTAGTTGTTTTGGTTGTACTGGACGGTTTGTATGTGTGCAGATCTTATTTATACCTTATTATAATATATATTTGTGTTATAATTGTATATCCTATCACGTATCGATAGTGTCAATACGACTAATTTAATTATACAAGTTGTGTATTTTCGTTCCAATACAGAAAAATATTGCAAGGAACCAGGCAGTATAGTTTGAATATCGGTAATTCATATATGGGTACCACTTCAATTTCATTCTAACGTAAGTATTTACTATTTTTAGTACCTTTAATGATGTCTAAAGTGAAATTAAAGTTTAGGCCTTATTTGTTTCGTTTATTGTATATAAAAAGTATTAACAATTTTATTCTTTTTTCAGTCACCAAATAATATACAAAACTATATTCAATGTAATATGGCTGATTTAGTCGTAGAACTATGGAAAGTCAGTATATGTTTCTACAAGATGCGAAAGTCAACTAGACAGAATGAAATGAGTTTTTAACTGACCTGAGTCAATATTCACGGTTATTCACTCCTGGTCATATATTCTGAAAATACAAAAATATTAATATTAATTATATTCAAGCCTTCAACGAGAATCGACCAAATCTCATCATGGTTAAATTCCGAGAGACCAATATCAAATATCAAATTTCTTCTACATAAAACAGTTTGATGGTATATACTTCACTAGATTAAGGGTACGTGAAATATATTTGAATGAACAAAATGGTTCTGTCAAGTTTTTGTAGCCTGGTATGTATACCATGGAGAAGAGAAATTTTAAACATTTCGAATATTACTTACATATATAATGTATGGACCAAATGTTGTCACTGAAGTCAAATGAAGTAAACTAAATTAAGTAAATATCTAGGTGAATAATGTATAGGAAAACAGTAAAGTATAAAGTATATAAATGCATATAAAGTATGTATAAACACAGATTTTCTAAAGTACTTGATGAAGTAATGTAGTGGCATATGCTTATAAAAGGTTAGGCTATTATTAAAATGAACTTCAAAATTACAATTTGTCCATTTTATTTACCTAAATATAAGTAACATGTCAATTGAAAGGTCCTCGGCCTACCATAGTAAAACATATTTTTGGAAAATTAGTTTTTTTAAATTCAACATAATTCCCTTCGAGGGTGATACACTAATAATAGCGACCCTCCAACTTTTCGATAGCATTTTTGTAGTACGATTTGTCCTTTGCTTCAAAATAGGCGTTAGTTTCGGCTATCACCTCTTCACTCGACGAAAATTTCTTCTGAGCGAGCATTATTTGAGATCTGAGAACAGGAAATAGTCGCTGGGGACCAGATTTAGAGAATACGGTGGATGAGGAAGCAATTTGAAGGTCAATTCATGAATTGGGCCATGGATTTTTTCCATTGTTTTCACTAACTTGTGATACGGTACATTGTCTTAATGAAGCAGCATTTTCTTTTTCTTCAAATGCGGCCGTTTCTTGGCCATTTCGTCATTCAAACGGTCCAATAACGCTATGTAATAACCGCTGTTGATGGTCCTTCCTTATCTAAAGTAGTCAATGAAAATTATTCCATGTGCATCCCAAAATATATGATGACTGTCGAATGGACTTCGGAGTGAAATGATTTTATTACGCTTGATCATTTTCAAACACTGCTTCGAATTTTTTTTTTCGTCGGTAACAACCTCTTTTGGGCGTCCACTGCGTTCACCGTTTTCGATGCTCATTTCACCAAGTCGAAAATTAGCATACCAATCCCTGATGGTTGATTTTCCTGGGGCAGTGTCCAGAAACTGGGCATCAAGCAAAGTTTTTGCTTCAACTGTATTTTTTCCCTTCAAAAATCAATATTTTATCAACACGCGAAATTCCTTTTTATCGATTTTTTTCAGAATAAGTAAAGTTGCTTCACTTAAATGAAATGCTATAATTCACAAACTAATTATCCGACAGCTGTCAAATTTATACACACATCTTTTGGGGTTAAGTAGAGCCATCTATGTGTCAAGTCGGGGACATTTCAATTGACCTGTTAGGTAATTCAATACATCATGAAATGTATATAATTTAAACCTTTTATATGTTGGTGTAAATAAAATTGTTGATGACATTTGAGTTATGACCTTATTTGTTTTCTTAATGTTTATATGAGTCTGTAATAATTTCATTCAACTATGTAAATTGTATATTATGATAGTCTTGTCAAATAAATTTGCATCTGTAACTACAATTTATCGTCATACAATTTCTCTGTAGGTATGCCACGGAAACAATTTTGATTTCTATTAGCAAATATAGAGTACTTGATTTCAATAATACTATTCCTACAGTTCCGAAATGGCGCTCGTGCTATGAAGTTTTTAACTGTGAAATATAAGCTAAATAATCCAAATAAAATTGAAGCGCGCTAAAAAGTTTAAATGTTAGATTGCGGAAATGATTGTTAGGAAATAAAATGAAGGCTAGTGACGTCAATGTTTCGTAGTGCTTCTGGTAGGTGTGACTTAAAATGGCGAATTTGAACTATTTGACTGGGCCAAATTTATATAATAATTTTAGCTGCATAACCAAACCCAGTTCAAGAAATATTCTACAGTTTCAATTAATAGCAGTATAAATTATTGTAACAACAACAATGGTCTTAAAACTCATTGAGCAAAATGGTGCTCCGATATTTTCGTTACAACATATAATATCAAGTGTAACACAAACTTTTTTTGAAATAGAAAGTTCATCAAATTTCTGCTTTTAACAGTAGAGTTTTAATTTATTAAATTATTGCCCAAAACTGTTACAACAATATATTTTCAGGTTCTAAAGATAATTCGCTTAAATTTGAGGTTGTTATTTTTTAGTTCCTTGTCAAACAAAATGGTAAAAAATATTTGATTGAAAATTATAGTTCTTAAAAATGTGCTGACACTGATAGTAATTCATAGAATTTACTGCAAAAATAGTTAACATCCTCACAGTAAACGCCCTCATTTATAATGGCGATGATGGTATTACTCTAATACTAGACATAGTAGACATATTGAACGTTTCTAACAGTAGAAAGAATGATATATGGTAAAGAACTAAGATTAATAAAAGCAATCGATTATTTTTTTATATATGTTAGTATCCCATAAATAATGTAAGGAAATAAGGAAGAACGTACGTTCTCAAAGAAGTCATTCGGTATGTTGTTATTATTACTCAAACGGCATCTTATATTTTTTGCGAACAAATATTATACTTTATATTTTTCATGCCATTTTTTTATTACATTAATGCTACGTATAGTTTAGTTAATATTATTAAGCTTTTGCATATAATCTGACAAAATTTTTATTTTAACAACGTATTCATTGAGAAGAATTGGTAGGATGTATATTAATAAAAATATTTTCCATCATTCTTTATAACTTTTTTCCATCAGGCGATACTATGTCGAAAGAATGATCATAAATCCACCATCAACATTCCGAAAACGTGCGCCAGCCCGATATTGAGAAAGTGCAATATCTGACCAGTAAGATGGATGGTGTCAAAACTTTCCGATGAATCTGCAACAATGTATCCTTCCACAACTATCGTAACGTAAGACAGAGCGTTGTTCTGCTAGAGAATGATGTTGCTTCAGCTGTTCGCTATTTCTGGTTCAATTTGTTCAATTGACGTCGGCCGATATCTACAGTATCAGTTTCGGTTGTTTTAGTAACTCGTAATACACTATACCTTGTTGATCCCACTACAGATGCGCAGCAGGGATTTATGGTTATTATATGAATATATATGAATTTTCCGCTTCGTTACCCATACAGATAACATTTTGCCCTTAGAATTTTTGCAGTAGATTCATTTGTAATAGCCATTGAATTGGTCGCACACAAAAAAACTAAGTAGTAAGAACTGGTTAATAATGAAACCGCGTTATTTAAATTGTTCCACATGACATTTTCAATTAATTAGTGTGCTAGCAATGTCACCTTTTGGATATATTCTATCGCCTATCGCATATAAACGTCTGGAACCATCTACTACTAATCTAAAACCTCCAAGTTCCATGAGTGTTTCACTTGGGATTTGATACAACAAATTTTGCAATTTATTGTCAAGATTCAAGATGGGTTGGGTTAATGGGTAAATTTGGTTGATAAGATTTTACTTCCATTAAGCCAATTTTTAAATCCACTTCATTTGATATTAAGAAGCTTCAATTTTATCTAAAATTGTTTTTGCTAAGCCAAATGATTTAGTTGTGAAAAATCCTCTAGTGGTAACATTATATCCAGAATGTGGTAACGAATGGGCAACAATTAGTATCCTTCATATCTACTAAAGGTATTATACATGAAGTTAATCAAATATTTATAACTAAGTGGAGCTCAGAAATTAGTGATAATTAGATACTTTGTTGATAACGTCGAATGATCGTTTGAGCGAGTTTAATCAACTTTAAAAACATCTCTGCTTTCTAGCGACTCTCTTTTCATCATCATGCTAAGATCTGTAAACCCTTGATTTATGATTATCAAAGCAACATCACAAGCAGATAAATCAAGATGATATTAAGGGCTTTCACATATTCATTATAAATTAATTGTGACATCAGTTATGGTTACATCAAGTAATACAAAAACCAGAGTAAATCGGACTATTCGGTCTAGTTGCAGGTTATTCGAAAGATACTCCCAGCTTGGCCCCAGATCAAAGAGATAGAGAAGAGAGAGAAGGGGAGAGAAGAGAAGAGAAGAGGTTTATCTGCCGGTTATAGACCTTATGGAGTACAAATATCATTATTAAAGCGTCACGCCAACTAGTAATTCAAAGTTGACAAAACTAATATGCCACCATTGCTTGTCGCTATGTGACCAATAAAAGACTGGACGAAGGCCGATCTATTAAGTTATCCAAGGTTTTGCCATAAAAAATTAAACGATGTTACTAAATCACAGCAACGTAAGAGTAATACTGCTACTGTACAATCCACAGTAACAAAAATACCAAACAAAACAGCACGAACTTGTAAAATATATAAGTGTTATTCTTAACTTTAACATAAGTAGTTTAATTTAATTTTTATTTGGTAACAACATACTGATATATTCATGCTGATTTCGTCTTGATTCAAGTATAATAGAACATTAATAATACATTTATTTGTAAATTGAGATTATAATAATTAAACCTAATATAAAAGGAATTAAATAAATTGGGCGAAACTGTTAAGAAAGGAAATTATTTGAGCACTATGTGTCCTGACCTGATGATATTTAACTCAAGGGGCCAGAATTATGGATCAACAACTAGTTAAATAACTAAGTAAATTATCTCCGTCCCATTTAGCTATTCTCTAACCATGAGTGAGAATATCAAAAATTCTTAATTGAAATGAAAAAATATTACAGAAATAGAATACATTGTACCCTTAGGGTAATAGCTCAGATTGAACGAAATCAATCTAGATATATAAAAACCTGATTGCGTTTTATCTCAATGTATTACTCTTGATCGCTTTTGTAGCGACATATGTATTTAATGATGTCTATTATTGGGAAATGAAGTAAAAGAATCAAATTAGACTCATTACCGGTAATTTCTTCGGAACGTTTCCCGTGGAGCTGTCAGTGAAGAATAATACCTCAGTGACTTATCATTTGTCTGCACCCGTAAGATATTACCCGGGGAACGTGCTCGTTAAACTAAATTCCTATTCACAATTTTTAGCTTTGAACACCGAATGGTCGAGTTAAACTAGAAAATGGAGAAGGGAATTGGAACGTAGCACCATCATATTTTACGCCTATTAAATTTAATTCCGAAAAAAGGTATTATGGTGCAGGAAGGAATAATTAGATTTACGATATTTTTATTCGTTCTCTTTATATTTTCACATATTAAGCTCTATATGTACTATTTTGAAATTTAAATTTTTTAATACTTATATTAAGAGTTATGAAAAAATTATGTTGGCTATTCTTTTTGTCATACGAGTTCCAATTATATTAAGCTTAATACACATCAGTTAAATTCATTAAAATATTAGGATTTTTCAATTGCTTTTTATTTATTTCGTAAAAATAATTTTTATGATAAGTTGGTTGGCCTCAGTTGTGCTTCATATTATTCACAATCGAACAAATTAATGCGACTTTCCTCAAACATTATTCTTCAAATGAAAATTTGACTGGAGGCTGTGAAGAAACAACTGCTTATTTATCGGTTGCCAAGTTTCAGTGCTCTCATTATTATTGAAATGTTTGTAATATGTAGCAATAATATAAATATATACAGGTTCTGGAATAAGATATATAAATTCAGGACATATGCAGAATATTTCGTTATTACTAATGTGTTGAGCGACAATTTGCTTTTAAAACAGCTCAAATTCATCACAAAATATATATTATTTTATTCCAAAATTGGCTTTATTCATCAACTTTATCTCCACACAATCATTCCAGAGCCGCTCAAATATTTCGATACCACTTCTGTAGAACAAGTCATCTCTTGCTTCAAAAGTGTTACAAATAGTCGAAAAAATTCCGATTTGTTAGTTTTTCACATTGCCAAACACTGCTCAGAATCATTGACAGAATCTTGTTTTTGGCCAACAGTGAGCAAACGCGGCATCCACTTTTAAAATGTCTTTCTCATAGACAAATGCTTATACAATATAAAACCAATACGTTCTTTTGATATCATTGCGATTTTAGCTAACTTCACTTTTCGACCATTAAATGCGGTTTTGTGCATTTTTTTCATGTTTTCTGGTGTTACCACCTCATTTGGATGTCCACTGCTTTCTGCATCATCGGTGTATCTACGACCACCATGTCAGCAAACCAACGTTTTGTTGTTCTTTCTGATGGAGCGGAGTCCTTAAGACCTTTCAAACCATTGCTTCGTTTGAACGGCATTTTATCCCATTAAGAAGCAGAATTATTTTTGATCCATTGCTTTGAAAATAACAAAAGTAGTGTAACTCTTAACACAATAACTCACAAACCCATGAGTAGAATATCATGACATTTTAACAGCTTTCTTTTGAAGCTTAGTACTAACTGAAAAAGCAATACAATAATACAACAATACAATAATACAACGGCAAATACAATAAAACTTGCGTCATCTTTATGTTAGGCCCGGGACTTTTCAGCTCATATGTTAGATACGTCAAGTAGGGACACCGAAAAAAATATAAAAAAAGATATATGGATATATCGATATTTTTTTCTGCATTCCTAACGTAGAAGGTCAGAATTGTTTCTAACGTTATGTTGCTCCATTATTGTACCAAAGCATCTGCCAATTTCTTCAGTAGCGTGAAAGATGGGAATATTCTCCTTCTTCTGTGTTTTAAATTTCGTCATATCGATTGTGATGGTCATGGATGATGTTTCATGATATTCTCATGCTCCTTAAACCAACGTTGAAGCCTTTTATCAAGAACTTCATCTTTGAAGATGTGGAGATGTTAATTGGAAAGAGGCGTCCAGTTGAATACCATGATATCGCCCCCTAAACAATAACGTAGCCTCCCCCATGCTTAACTCAGGATAGGCTATTACATAAATCCTTAATTTCTGTATATTTAGATATGTTTTTAACATTAGTGAGAATTATTATTTTTCAGGGCGTTATTGATACATTTGATACATTAGAAGGCTTAAGGTAGCCTCTCGAGGTGATAACACTTTTCCTTTTTGAACGGAATTACTCTATACTCAAATATTTTTGTATTATGATCGACGTACGTAATTTAATTTAACTTTACCAATTGAAGAAAACAATTTGAAGAAGAATATTTCTACCAATTCAAAATTGCATTTACCAAAACGTGTTCTTTCTACATTAGTCAAACATGAACTGAAACAAAGATAATAAAAAATAAGCATAAATGTAATAATTTTAAATATATTTAGAGTAAGTATATTGAGAGATTAACAAATTAAAGTGAAATATATAAAATATGTATCTACATATTCTTTTATGATATATTTTATGCAACAGGTTTGAACCAGTTTTGTCTACATTGAATGAAAGAGATCCTTTTAATATAATCTTATATTTAATGCCATGAAATTGTTAATGTGGTAATGGAACATGTTTCACTCTAATTGAATATTAAAAAAATATATTTAATGTATTTGATTGAAATGCTAAGGGTGTTTAAATAAGACATTTTTTCAATTCCGGGCTTGGATACAGTTCTATATATGGGCTAGGAGATATACAAGCGCATGTAACTGCTCAAAGAATTAAAGCTGCACTTGATTCAGTCTTATTATCGTCATAAATATCAGGTGATAGAAAGGTACGCTTAATCCAATCTTGTGAAACGCGTTGTTTTGTCTGGAGTAGTTTTTTTCGAGTAGCCGTTCGTACAATATAGCGATCAAACAATCAGCCCTCTATCAAATCAGAGAAATTGATTCATATCGTATCACTTGATAACTAATCTTATTTATTTTAAACTTGTATTCATAATTACACTTTCTATCTTTAATATTAATGATTTTTTTTATATATTTTGAGCTATTACTACCCCTATTTCAGCTTAATTCACTTTATAATAAATTCATTTAAAGTAAATTAATTTTTACATAGACTAATTTGTGCAAATAATAGAAATAGAACATTTCTTTGGAAAAATGAGTTTTTTTTATGCAACATAATTCCCTTCAAGGGTGATACAATGATTATAGCGACCCTCAAACTTTTCGATACCATTTTTGTACTACGATTTGTTCTTTGCTTCAAAATAGGCCTCAGTTTCGGCGATCACTTCTTCATTCGACGAAAATTTCTTCCCAACGAGCATTCTTTTGAGATCTGAGGACAGGAAATAGTCGCTGGGGGCCAGATCTGGAGAATACGGTGGATGAGGAAGAAATTCGAAGCCCAATTTATCGATTTTTGCCATAGTTTTTACTGACTTGTGACACGGTGCATTGTCTTGGTGAAGCAGTACATTTGTTTTCTTCAAATGCGGCCGTCCTTCGGCGACTTCATCGTTCAAACGGTACAATAACGCTATGTAATAACCGCTGTTGATGGTCCTTCCTTTTTCAAGGTGGTCAGTGAAAATTATTCCATGCGTATCCCAAAATACAGACTACATAACCTTGCCAGCCGACTGTTGCCTTTTCCCACGCTTTGGAGTGGGTTCATCGTGTGCAGTCCACTCGGATGACTGTCGATTGGACTTCGGAGTAAAATGATTCCATATTTCATCTATTGTCACATATCGATGCAAAAACTTGGGTTAATTACGTTTAATCAATGAATCATTAACTCGTCATTGCTATTGGTCAATAGTGAGCTCGCGCGGCACCCACTGTGCACAGAGCTTTCTTATACCCAAATATCGAATGATATGATGTACACGTTCAGTTGATATCTTTAGAGTGTCTGCTATTTCTTTCATTATTCAAAATCATTTTGTGGACTCGTCGGTAACAACCTCTTTTGGGCGTCCACTGCGTCCACCATTTTCGGTGCTCATTTCACCACGTCTAAACTTAGCATACCAATCTTTGATGGTTGATTTTCCTGGGGCAGTGTCTGTAAACTCGGCATCAAGACAACTTTTTTGCTTCAACTGTATTATTTCCCTTCAAAAAGCAATATTTTATCAACACGCGAAATCCCTTTTTATCAATTTTTTCACAATAACAAAAGTTGCTTCACAGAAAATGCCATAATTCACAAACTAATGATCCGACAGCTGTCAAATTTATACACGCGTCTTTTGAGGATAAGGGCTAACTGAAAAACATATGGATTTAATTCTAATAGCTCCATCTATGGGTCAGGCCGGGGACATCACATCACAGTCTAAAAAGTTATATACGCATAAGTAAATTTAGCTCAAACTCGCGAAAGTATAAAAAGCAAGCAATCCGAAGTGAACATATTAATCATGACTTAATACTTATTGTTAAGGTTAAGAATCACCTTACAGGCTTGTTCGAAGAATCAATGGTCCAATTTCCAAGTTATTTTCTTTTATGTTATTTTTGTTTAAAAAGAGGTCAACCAACCAAGGAGTTTCCTTCAAATAAACGCAATTAGAATATTGAATTAAAATAAAGTCATTATATAATTAAAGTGGTAATTTCTTGTTACTATGCATCATGTGCTATATAATGAAGTTACAGCCTTTACTCCAAACTAACACTTGGGGCGCATACAAAATATTTAAATTAAATGTGGAAAAGACTGTAAAAGTAATTAACACCTGGGTCATTTTAGTTTTACAAAGTTCTGTTAGTGCTGTGACCTAAATTCAGACCGAATTAGAGGCATTTGTTCACTAGCACAAAAAATAAAAATATTCCTACACTTATGCATCGATGTATATAAAGATTCATATATATCTCGGTAGAGCATAGACTGTGTACAAGTAATAAAAATGTGTTAAATACTCTCCTTCAAAGAGATGAGAAGTAAAATTCAACATAAGGATGTATAAACAACTAAAACAAAAGATTTTAATATTTTAAGTTTACACAGTATTCAATCAGCAGTTTAACACTATTTATTTCTGTTTTTGTTTCAAGCCCCTTGTAGAAACGAGTTTCCTGATTAGATACTAACAAGTCAATTAAAAAGTCTCCGGCCTGCGACATAGATGGCGCTATTAGAATAAAATCCATATGTTTTTAAGTTAGCCCTCAAAAGATGCGTGTATAAATTTGACAGCTGTCGGATCATTAGTTTGTAAATTATGACATGTTGTGTAAAGCAACTTTTGTTATTATGAAAAAACGGATAAAAAGGAATTTCGCCTGTTGATAAAATATTGCTTTTTGAAGAGAAAGCATACAGTTGAAGCAAAAACTTGGCTTTATGCCGAGTTTCCGGACACTGTTCCAGGAAAATCAACCATCAAGTATTGGTATGCTAAGTTTAGACGTGGTGAAATGAGCACGGAAGACGGCGAACGCAGTGGACGCCCAAAAGAGGACGAAAACATTTTAAAAATCCGCTAAATGATTTTAAATGACCGTAAATTGAAATTTTATTAAATAGCAGACACTCTAAAGATATCAACTGAACGTATACATTATATCATTCCCGAATATTTGGGTATGAGAACGCTCTCTTCAAAGTGGGTGCCACGCGAACTCACTTTTGACCAAAAACGACGACAAGTTGATGATTCGGAGCAGTGTTTGAAGATGATCAAGCGTAATAAACCCGAGTTTTTACGTCGATATATGGCAATGGATGAAACATGGCTCAACCATTTTTCTCCGAAGTCCAATCGACAGTCTTCCGAGTGGATTACACAGGATGAACCCGCACCAAAACGTGGGAAAGCGCAATAGTCGGCAGGCGAGGCGGCCGATGGCGTCTGTATTTTCGGATGCGCATGGAATAATTTTCATTGACTACCTTGAAAAAGGAAGGACTATCAACAGCGACTATTACATAGAAAAACGGCCGCATTTGAAGAAAAAGGAAGTGCTGCTTCAGGAAGAAAATGCACCGTCTCACAAGTCAGTGAAAAATACATGAATTGGGCTTGGAATAGCTTCCTCATCCACCGTATTCTCCAGATCTGGCCACCAGCGACAAAAAAATGCTCGCTGGGAAGAAATTTTTGTCGAATGAAGAGGTGATTGCCGAAATTGAGGCCTATTTTGAAGCAAAGGACAAGTCGTATTACAACAATGGTATCGAAAAGTTGGAGCGTTGCTACAATCAGTGTATCACCCTTGACGGGAATTATATTGAATAAAAAATACTAAATTTGCCAAAAATATGTGTTTTACTATGGTAGGCCGGGGACTTTTCAATTGATCTGTTATATGTTAGTTTAGAACAAATCGTTGATCAGTTTAGACTATTTCTTTTAATTATTGATCTTTTAATGAATTCATTTGTTATTAAGAATTTATCATTTACATATATAACTTTATTTTTATTAATTAAATTAAATTATAATCTGTTAATATCATTACAAAACAAGCCAAAGATGACGCAGATGTTCTTATCATAGAAAAATCTATCGTAGATTAAGACGTCAAAGGATTTCCGTTATAATCGGAGATATAGATTTGATCGTCATTTTTATTGAACGTAAGTACGTACATTAATATGATTAAGTAATCATATTAACAAGAATTTTCAGTAAAAAAGTTGATGAAGAAAATTCTTAATTCAAATTTATTTACTTAACTTTTTTATTAGAAGGTTTTTAGATTTTTTATATTAGAATATAATTAATATAAAATGAAAGTATATTCCTTAACTATACTGATAGGAAAATGTTTTTAAACAAATATATATTTGATTAATGGAAAATATTATATTTATATAATTACAATATATATATAATTATAATTATATTTTTTTAAATGATTTGTGGACTCAAAAACAGTTGAATATAAAAATATTTGAAACAAATTTGTATATTCATTTATTTCCTATAATATACTTAAAATATGCAGATGGAATTAAACCCATCAGAAGCGAGAAATTTGCAAAAATAGAATTTTTTATTTGAATTTGGCTCTTGATATCCTAAGACGCTTATACAAGATTTTATAAGATTTTTAAGAAAACAGTTAAATTGTAGAAAGAAAGGATTGTATGGGCTTACAATATATTATCGAGGTTGACCCTCTTATTTTGGCTTATACAACTGGGCTAATTTATGTGTGAGTATTCAAAAATTACGTTCAAAAATCTTTAATAAAAATTATTTGTGACGTAAATATATGATTTGATGTATTTCAGTTTTTTTTGTTTTATCACCATATGTTTAGAAAATAATTCAGTAGAACTTTATTTTGTATAGCCTATTATATATAAAATAAATTCTCAAATATGAATTTATGGATACCAGTAATAAAATATTAAATATGTAAATAAGCCTTAATTACCTTAATTTATTACAACGTTACAAAACTGTAGACCATACCTGTAACAAAAATAAAATACTAAATTATAAAGCAAAACACATTTAATTAAAGCAAATAATTTATGCAACTAATAAGTTTAAATGTACGGGTGGTAAAGAGACATTTTGTTAACGATATATGTGAATTGTCTAATAATATATTTAGTCGACTAATTAATTGCCGAATATTGGTTGTAATTTTAATATAATTACCTGGGGACAATTAGTTGGGGACACTTAGCAACATCATTTGCATATTTGATAAATTAATAACAGATAAGTCTATAATGTTAAAAGTTTCGCCAAACTTTGGCTTCAACGATTTTGTAAATTAAATATTTAAATCTTACCATGGATTGGTACACGTGCATGTTTGCCTTCAACAATCATCTCCATCATCAAACCTTGACAGTTTTAGTATTTATCAATCATAATATTTTATTCTCCATTATTGACGTTTCTTGTGTGTATTATCTAGAATCGGGCGTAAACAATAGACATGTATGTATGCTGTTTAATATAACATTCTCGACATTTTTCTGTCTTCAAATGGCCCGAAAAAAAACAAAGTTGTTGAAATTTACGGTGATGACAAGAGATGTAAAAAATCTTATTTGTATTGCAAGATTACCGCACATAAACACAGAAGGAAAATCTTTAAGTTGCCAGAAAAAATATGTACACTTGTAGAAATTTTACGGGAAATATATTTATTACACCGTGAAAAAAAATAACCTGGCAGAGAATATAAATAAAAATGATGTTAAAAACTAATAAGAACAGAGATCAAAACAAATGATATAACAGCTAGTTACACGATAAATGACAAAATAAATAAGGCAAATTCTAAGCGTGCGAAATCTTGATGTCAAAGGGGTCGAGTTATAGTTTTGAAAACATAATAAAAACGTTCCTGTGCAACTAATTTTCAATGACAAGGGTGTAATTAAAAATGCATATGCAATATATTAATATAATTGATAATTATCACAACAGATAGTTCTAATGTCTGGTAATATTGAAATATAACGGTACTGACAATTAATATACTGTCAGCTAAACGAGCGAGAGAGTAATTGTGCTAACTGATCATAGTACCGATAAATAATTGTATCTACATATAGTGGTACTGATAATAGATGGTATTGATAATACCAACAATAGACAATTACAGCGGTGGTCTGTAGCAATGCCGGAGTAACCTTAATAATTAACAATAACTTTAGTCCATAGTAGACAATAACAATGACGGATAATCATAGGACAACAATAAGAACAGACAACGGGTAATAGTAGCATGTTAGTATGAAGTATTACAAGTGCACACAGTAACGAAGACGGTACACGGTACGAAAGAACTGATGGCCAGAAAATAACCAACAATAGACAATTACAGTGGTGGTCTATAGCAATATCGGAGTAACCTTAATAATTAACAATAACTTTAGTCCATAATAGGCAATAACAATGACGGATAATCATAGGACAACAATAAGAATAGACAACGGGTAATACTAAGATGTTAGTATGAAGTATTAAAAGTGCACACAGTAACGAAGACGGTATACGGTACGAAGGAACTGATGGCCAGAAAATAACCAACAATAGACAATTAAAGTGGTGGTCTATAGCAATACCGGAATAACCTTAATAATTAACAATAACTTTAGTCCATAGTAGGCAATAACAATGACGGATAACCATAAGACAACAATAAGAACAGACAACGGGTAATAGTAAGATGTTAGTATGAAGTATTACAAGTGCACACAGTAACGAAGACGGTATACGGTACGAAGGAACTGATGGCCAGAAAATAACCAACAATAGGCAATTAAAGTGGTGGTCTATAGCAATACCGGAATAACCTTAATAATTAACAATAACTTTAGTCCATAGTAGACAATAACAATGACGGATAACCATAGGACAACAATAAGAACAGACAACGGGTAATAGTAAGATGTTAGTATGAAGTATTACAAGTGCACACAGTAACAAAGACGGTATACGGTACGAAAGAACTGATGGCCAGAAAATAACCAACAATAGACAATTACAGTGGTGGTCTATAGCAATACCGGAATAACCTTAATAATTAACAATAACTTTAGTCCATAGTAGACAATAACAATGACGGATAACCATAGGACAACAATAAGAACAGACAACGGGTAATAGTAAGATGTTAGTATGAAGTATTACAAGTGCACACAGTAACGAAGACGGTATACGGTACGAAGGAACTGATGGCCAGAAAATAACCAACAATAGACAATTAAAGTGGTGGTCTATAGCAATACCGGAATAACCTTAATAATTAACAATAACTTTAGTCCATAATAGGCAATAACAATGACGGATAATCATAGGGCAACAATAAGAATAGACAACGGGTAATACTAAGATGTTAGTATGAAGTATTAAAAGTGCACACAGTAACGAAGACGGTACACGGTACGAAGGAACTGATGGCCAGAAAATAACCAACAATAGACAATTACAGTGGTGGTCTATAGCAATGTCGGAGTAACCTTAATAATTAACAATAACTTTAGTCCATAGTAGGCAATAACAATGACGGATAACCATAAGACAACAATAAGAACAGACAACGGGTAATAGTAAGATGTTAGTATGAAGTATTACAAGTGCACACAGTAACGAAGACGGTACACGGTACGAAAGAACTGATGGCCAGAAAATAACCAACAATAGACAATTACAGTGGTGGTCTATAGCAATATCGGAGTAACCTTAATAATTAACAATAACTTTAGTCCATAATAGGCAATAACAATGACGGATAACCATAAGACAACAATAAGAACAGACAACGGGTAATAGTAAGATGTTAGTATGAAGTATTACAAGTGCACACAGTAACGAAGACGGTATACGGTACGAAGGAACTGATGGCCAGAAAATAACCAACAATAGACAATTAAAGTGGTGGTCTATAGCAATACCGGAATAACCTTAATAATTAACAATAACTTTAGTCCATAGTAGGCAATAACAATGACGGATAACCATAAGACAACAATAAGAACAGACAACGGGTAATAGTAAGATGTTAGTATGAAGTATTACAAGTGCACACAGTAACGAAGACGGTACACGGTACGAAAGAACTGATGTCCAGAAAATAACCAACAATAGACAATTAAAGTGGTGGTCTATAGCAATACCGGAATAACCTTAATAATTAACAATAACTTTAGTCCATAGTAGGCAATAACAATGACGGATAACCATAAGACAACAATAAGAACAGACAACGGGTAATAGTAAGATGTTAGTATGAAGTATCACAAGTGCACACAGTAACGAAGACGGTATACGGTACGAAAGAACTGATGGCCAGAAAATAACCAACAATAGACAATTAAAGTGGTGGTCTATAGCAATACCGGAATAACCTTAATAATTAACAATAACTTTAGTCCATAGTAGACAATAACAATGACGGATAACCATAGGACAACAATAAGAACAGACAACGGGTAATAGTAAGATGTTAGTATGAAGTATTACAAGTGCACACAGTAACAAAGACGGTATACGGTACGAAAGAACTGATGGCCAGAAAATAACCAACAATAGACAATTAAAGTGGTGGTCTATAGCAATACCGGAATAACCTTAATAATTAACAATAACTTTAGTCCATAGTAGGCAATAACAATGACGGATAACCATAAGACAACAATAAGAACAGACAACGGGTAATAGTAAGATGTTAGTATGAAGTATTACAAGTGCACACAGTAACGAAGACGGTACACGGTACGAAAGAACTGATGGCCAGAAAATAACCAACAATAGACAATTAAAGTGGTGGTCTATAGCAATACCGGACTAACCTTAATAATTAGCAATAACTTTAGTCCATAGTAGGCAATAACAATGACGGATAACCATAAGACAACAATAAGAACAGACAACGGGTAATAGTAAGATGTTAGTATGAAGTATCACAAGTGCACACAGTAACGAAGACGGTATACGGTACGAAGGAACTGATGGCCAGAAAATAACCAACAATAGACAATTAAAGTGGTGGTCTATAGCAATACCGGAATAACCTTAATAATTAACAATAACTTTAGTCCATAGTAGGCAATAACAATGACGGATAACCATAAGACAACAATAAGAACAGACAACGGGTAATAGTAAGATGTTAGTATGAAGTATTACAAGTGCACACAGTAACGAAGACGGTATACGGTACGAAGGAACTGATGGCCAGAAAATAACCAACAATAGACAATTAAAGTGGTGGTCTATAGCAATACCGGAATAACCTTAATAATTAACAATAACTTTAGTCCATAGTAGGCAATAACAATGACGGATAACCATAAGACAACAATAAGAACAGACAACGGGTAATAGTAAGATGTTAGTATGAAGTATTACAAGTGCACACAGTAACGAAGACGGTATACGGTACGAAGGAACTGATGGCCAGAAAATAACCAACAATAGACAATTAAAGTGGTGGTCTATAGCAATACCGGAATAACCTTAATAATTAACAATAACTTTAGTCCATAGTAGGCAATAACAATGACGGATAACCATAAGACAACAATAAGAACAGACAACGGGTAATAGTAAGATGTTAGTATGAAGTATTACAAGTGCACACAGTAACGAAGACGGTATACGGTACGAAGGAACTGATGGCCAGAAAATAACCAACAATAGACAATTAAAGTGGTGGTCTATAGCAATACCGGAATAACCTTAATAATTAACAATAACTTTAGTCCATAGTAGGCAATAACAATGACGGATAACCATAAGACAACAATAAGAACAGACAACGGGTAATAGTAAGATGTTAGTATGAAGTATTACAAGTGCACACAGTAACGAAGACGGTATACGGTACGAAGGAACTGATGGCCAGAAAATAACCAACAATAGACAATTAAAGTGGTGGTCTATAGCAATACCGGAATAACCTTAATAATTAACAATAACTTTAGTCCATAGTAGGCAATAACAATGACGGATAACCATAAGACAACAATAAGAACAGACAACGGGTAATAGTAAGATGTTAGTATGAAGTATTACAAGTGCACACAGTAACGAAGACGGTATACGGTACGAAGGAACTGATGGCCAGAAAATAACCAACAATAGACAATTAAAGTGGTGGTCTATAGCAATACCGGAATAACCTTAATAATTAACAATAACTTTAGTCCATAGTAGGCAATAACAATGACGGATAACCATAAGACAACAATAAGAACAGACAACGGGTAATAGTAAGATGTTAGTATGAAGTATTACAAGTGCACACAGTAACGAAGACGGTATACGGTACGAAGGAACTGATGGCCAGAAAATAACCAACAATAGACAATTAAAGTGGTGGTCTATAGCAATACCGGAATAACCTTAATAATTAACAATAACTTTAGTCCATAGTAGGCAATAACAATGACGGATAACCATAAGACAACAATAAGAACAGACAACGGGTAATAGTAAGATGTTAGTATGAAGTATTACAAGTGCACACAGTAACGAAGACGGTATACGGTACGAAGGAACTGATGGCCAGAAAATAACCAACAATAGACAATTAAAGTGGTGGTCTATAGCAATACCGGAATAACCTTAATAATTAACAATAACTTTAGTCCATAGTAGGCAATAACAATGACGGATAACCATAAGACAACAATAAGAACAGACAACGGGTAATAGTAAGATGTTAGTATGAAGTATTACAAGTGCACACAGTAACGAAGACGGTATACGGTACGAAGGAACTGATGGCCAGAAAATAACCAACAATAGACAATTAAAGTGGTGGTCTATAGCAATACCGGAATAACCTTAATAATTAACAATAACTTTAGTCCATAGTAGGCAATAACAATGACGGATAACCATAAGACAACAATAAGAACAGACAACGGGTAATAGTAAGATGTTAGTATGAAGTATTACAAGTGCACACAGTAACGAAGACGGTATACGGTACGAAGGAACTGATGGCCAGAAAATAACCAACAATAGACAATTAAAGTGGTGGTCTATAGCAATACCGGAATAACCTTAATAATTAACAATAACTTTAGTCCATAGTAGGCAATAACAATGACGGATAACCATAAGACAACAATAAGAACAGACAACGGGTAATAGTAAGATGTTAGTATGAAGTATTACAAGTGCACACAGTAACGAAGACGGTATACGGTACGAAGGAACTGATGGCCAGAAAATAACCAACAATAGACAATTAAAGTGGTGGTCTATAGCAATACCGGAATAACCTTAATAATTAACAATAACTTTAGTCCATAGTAGGCAATAACAATGACGGATAACCATAAGACAACAATAAGAACAGACAACGGGTAATAGTAAGATGTTAGTATGAAGTATTACAAGTGCACACAGTAACGAAGACGGTATACGGTACGAAGGAACTGATGGCCAGAAAATAAACAACAATAGACAATTAAAGTGGTGGTCTATAGCAATACCGGAATAACCTTAATAATTAACAATAACTTTAGTCCATAGTAGGCAATAACAATGACGGATAACCATAAGACAACAATAAGAACAGACAACGGGTAATAGTAAGATGTTAGTATGAAGTATTACAAGTGCACACAGTAACGAAGACGGTATACGGTACGAAGGAACTGATGGCCAGAAAATAACCAACAATAGACAATTAAAGTGGTGGTCTATAGCAATACCGGAATAACCTTAATAATTAACAATAACTTTAGTCCATAGTAGGCAATAACAATGACGGATAACCATAAGACAACAATAAGAACAGACAACGGGTAATAGTAAGATGTTAGTATGAAGTATTACAAGTGCACACAGTAACGAAGACGGTATACGGTACGAAGGAACTGATGGCCAGAAAATAACCAACAATAGACAATTAAAGTGGTGGTCTATAGCAATACCGGAATAACCTTAATAATTAACAATAACTTTAGTCCATAGTAGGCAATAACAATGACGGATAACCATAAGACAACAATAAGAACAGACAACGGGTAATAGTAAGATGTTAGTATGAAGTATTACAAGTGCACACAGTAACGAAGACGGTATACGGTACGAAGGAACTGATGGCCAGAAAATAACCAACAATAGACAATTAAAGTGGTGGTCTATAGCAATACCGGAATAACCTTAATAATTAACAATAACTTTAGTCCATAGTAGGCAATAACAATGACGGATAACCATAAGACAACAATAAGAACAGACAATGGGTAATAGTAAGATGTTAGTATGAAGTATTACAAGTGCACACAGTAACGAAGACGGTACACGGTACGAAAGAACTGATGTCCAGAAAATAACCAACAATAGACAATTAAAGTGGTGGTCTATAGCAATACCGGAATAACCTTAATAATTAACAATAACTTTAGTCCATAGTAGGCAATAACAATGACGGATAACCATAAGACAACAATAAGAACAGACAACGGGTAATAGTAAGATGTTAGTATGAAGTATTACAAGTGCACACAGTAACGAAGACGGTACACGGTACGAAAGAACTGATGGCCAGAAAATAACCAACAATAGACAATTAAAGTGGTGGTCTATAGCAATACCGGAATAACCTTAATAATTAACAATAACTTTAGTCCATAGTAGACAATAACAATGACGGATAACCATAAGACAACAATAAGAACAGACAACGGGTAATAGTAAGATGTTAGTATGAAGTATTACAAGTGCACACAGTAACGAAGACGGTACACGGTACGAAAGAACTGATGTCCAGAAAATAACCAACAATAGACAATTAAAGTGGTGGTCTATAGCAATACCGGAATAACCTTAATAATTAACAATAACTTTAGTCCATAGTAGGCAATAACAATGACGGATAACCATAAGACAACAATAAGAACAGACAACGGGTAATAGTAAGATGTTAGTATGAAGTATTACAAGTGCACACAGTAACGAAGACGGTACACGGTACGAAAGAACTGATGTCCAGAAAATAACCAACAATAGACAATTAAAGTGGTGGTCTATAGCAATACCGGAATAACCTTAATAATTAACAATAACTTTAGTCCATAGTAGGCAATAACAATGACGGATAACCATAAGACAACAATAAGAACAGACAATGGGTAATAGTAAGATGTTAGTATGAAGTATTACAAGTGCACACAGTAACGAAGACGGTACACGGTACGAAAGAACTGATGTCCAGAAAATAACCAACAATAGACAATTAAAGTGGTGGTCTATAGCAATACCGGAATAACCTTAATAATTAACAATAACTTTAGTCCATAGTAGGCAATAACAATGACGGATAACCATAAGACAACAATAAGAACAGACAACGGGTAATAGTAAGATGTTAGTATGAAGTATTACAAGTGCACACAGTAACGAAGACGGTACACGGTACGAAAGAACTGATGGCCAGAAAATAACCAACAATAGACAATTAAAGTGGTGGTCTATAGCAATACCGGAGTAACCTTAATAATTAACAATAACTTTAGTCCATAGTAGGCAATAACAATGACGGATAACCATAAGACAACAATAAGAACAGACAACGGGTAATAGTAAGATGTTAGTATGAAGTATTACAAGTGCACACAGTAACGAAGACGGTACACGGTACGAAAGAACTGATGGCCAGAAAATAACCAACAATAGACAATTAAAGTGGTGGTCTATAGCAATACCGGAATAACCTTAATAATTAACAATAACTTTAGTCCATAGTAGGCAATAACAATGACGGATAACCATAAGACAACAATAAGAACAGACAACGGGTAATAGTAAGATGTTAGTATGAAGTATCACAAGTGCACACAGTAACGAAGACGGTATACGGTACGAAGGAACTGATGGCCAGAAAATAACCAACAATAGACAATTAAAGTGGTGGTCTATAGCAATACCGGAATAACCTTAATAATTAACAATAACTTTAGTCCATAGTAGGCAATAACAATGACGGATAACCATAAGACAACAATAAGAACAGACAACGGGTAATAGTAAGATGTTAGTATGAAGTATTACAAGTGCACACAGTAACGAAGACGGTATACGGTACGAAGGAACTGATGGCCAGAAAATAACCAACAATAGACAATTAAAGTGGTGGTCTATAGCAATACCGGAATAACCTTAATAATTAACAATAACTTTAGTCCATAGTAGACAATAACAATGACGGATAACCATAGGACAACAATAAGAACAGACAACGGGTAATAGTAAGATGTTAGTATGAAGTATTACAAGTGCACACAGTAACGAAGACGGTACACGGTACGAAAGAACTGATGTCCAGAAAATAACCAACAATAGACAATTAAAGTGGTGGTCTATAGCAATACCGGACTAACCTTAATAATTAACAATAACTTTAGTCCATAGTAGACAATAACAATGACGGATAACCATAAGACAACAATAAGAACAGACAACGGGTAATAGTAAGATGTTAGTATGAAGTATTACAAGTGCACACAGTAACGAAGACGGTATACGGTACGAAGGAACTGATGGCCAGAAAATAACCAACAATAGACAATTAAAGTGGTGGTCTATAGCAATACCGGAATAACCTTAATAATTAACAATAACTTTAGTCCATAGTAGGCAATAACAATGACGGATAACCATAAGACAACAATAAGAACAGACAACGGGTAATAGTAAGATGTTAGTATGAAGTATCACAAGTGCACACAGTAACGAAGACGGTATACGGTACGAAGGAACTGATGGCCAGAAAATAACCAACAATAGACAATTAAAATGGTGGTCTATAGCAATACCGGAATAACCTTAATAATTAACAATAACTTTAGTCCATAGTAGGCAATAACAATGACGGATAACCATAAGACAACAATAAGAACAGACAACGGGTAATAGTAAGATGTTAGTATGAAGTATTACAAGTGCACACAGTAACGAAGACGGTATACGGTACGAAGGAACTGATGGCCAGAAAATAACCAACAATAGACAATTAAAGTGGTGGTCTATAGCAATACCGGAATAACCTTAATAATTAACAATAACTTTAGTCCATAGTAGGCAATAACTATGACGGATAACCATAAGACAACAATAAGAACAGACAACGGGTAATAGTAAGATGTTAGTATGAAGTATCACAAGTGCACACAGTAACGAAGACGGTATACGGTACGAAGGAACTGATGGCCAGAAAATAACCAACAATAGACAATTAAAGTGGTGGTCTATAGCAATACCGGAATAACCTTAATAATTAACAATAACTTTAGTCCATAGTAGGCAATAACAATGACGGATAACCATAAGACAACAATAAGAACAGACAACGGGTAATAGTAAGATGTTAGTATGAAGTATCACAAGTGCACACAGTAACGAAGACGGTATACGGTACGAAGGAACTGATGGCCAGAAAATAACCAACAATAGACAATTAAAGTGGTGGTCTATAGCAATACCGGAATAACCTTAATAATTAACAATAACTTTAGTCCATAGTAGGCAATAACAATGACGGATAACCATAAGACAACAATAAGAACAGACAACGGGTAATAGTAAGATGTTAGTATGAAGTATCACAAGTGCACACAGTAACGAAGACGGTATACGGTACGAAGGAACTGATGGCCAGAAAATAACCAACAATAGACAATTAAAGTGGTGGTCTATAGCAATACCGGAATAACCTTAATAATTAACAATAACTTTAGTCCATAGTAGGCAATAACAATGACGGATAACCATAAGACAACAATAAGAACAGACAACGGGTAATAGTAAGATGTTAGTATGAAGTATTACAAGTGCACACAGTAACGAAGACGGTATACGGTACGAAGGAACTGATGGCCAGAAAATAACCAACAATAGACAATTAAAGTGGTGGTCTATAGCAATACCGGAATAACCTTAATAATTAACAATAACTTTAGTCCATAGTAGGCAATAACAATGACGGATAACCATAAGACAACAATAAGAACAGACAACGGGTAATAGTAAGATGTTAGTATGAAGTATCACAAGTGCACACAGTAACGAAGACGGTATACGGTACGAAGGAACTGATGGCCAGAAAATAACCAACAATAGACAATTAAAGTGGTGGTCTATAGCAATACCGGAATAACCTTAATAATTAACAATAACTTTAGTCCATAGTAGGCAATAACAATGACGGATAACCATAAGACAACAATAAGAACAGACAACGGGTAATAGTAAGATGTTAGTATGAAGTATCACAAGTGCACACAGTAACGAAGACGGTATACGGTACGAAGGAACTGATGGCCAGAAAATAACCAACAATAGACAATTAAAGTGGTGGTCTATAGCAATACCGGAATAACCTTAATAATTAACAATAACTTTAGTCCATAGTAGGCAATAACAATGACGGATAACCATAAGACAACAATAAGAACAGACAACGGGTAATAGTAAGATGTTAGTATGAAGTATTACAAGTGCACACAGTAACGAAGACGGTATACGGTACGAAGGAACTGATGGCCAGAAAATAACCAACAATAGACAATTAAAGTGGTGGTCTATAGCAATACCGGAATAACCTTAATAATTAACAATAACTTTAGTCCATAGTAGGCAATAACAATGACGGATAACCATAAGACAACAATAAGAACAGACAACGGGTAATAGTAAGATGTTAGTATGAAGTATCACAAGTGCACACAGTAACGAAGACGGTATACGGTACGAAGGAACTGATGGCCAGAAAATAACCAACAATAGACAATTAAAGTGGTGGTCTATAGCAATACCGGAATAACCTTAATAATTAACAATAACTTTAGTCCATAGTAGGCAATAACAATGACGGATAACCATAAGACAACAATAAGAACAGACAACGGGTAATAGTAAGATGTTAGTATGAAGTATTACAAGTGCACACAGTAACGAAGACGGTATACGGTACGAAGGAACTGATGGCCAGAAAATAACCAACAATAGACAATTACAGTGGTGGTCTATAGCAATATCGGAGTAACCTTAATAATTAACAATAACTTTAGTCCATAGTAGGCAATAACAATGACGGATAATCATAGGACAACAATAAGAACAGACAACGGGTAATACTAAGATGTTAGTATGAAGTATTACAAGTGCACACAGTAACGAAGACGGTACACGGTACGAAAGAACTGATGGCCAGAAAATAACCAACAATAGACAATTACAGTGGTGGTCTATAGCAATATCGGAGTAACCTTAATAATTAACAATAACTTTAGTCCATAGTAGACAATAACAATGACGGATAATCATAGGACAACAATAAGAACAGACAACGGGTAATACTAAGATGTTAGTATGAAGTATTAAAAGTGCACACAGTAACGAAGACGGTACACGGTACGAAGGAACTGATGGCCAGAAAATAACGCGCTATGTACCCGCTTCTACCCTAACACTAACAGTAATGGATGTGCAATGAGACCAAGAGACGGAAATGCGCGAAATCCTGCTACTAATTGCAAATAAATCAACAAAATCGTACGCTCACTACATCTAACTGCAAATATGATGGACGTGTAATGCGTACAAAGGAACAATCACTAAATGCAGTAAAAATATTAAATAAGCGGCGGTTAGCTATGCTATAGGTATGAAATAAATAGTAAAATAGAGGAAAATAAAATAAGAGCTAGATTTTCTATATTTCTTATAGTATCACAATTTAATGAAATATTCCACTTCCATTCAACGACAAACGCGAGAGTATATTTGGTCTCTCAGATGGTGCCCAAGTTTACTTGGATGTAACGAAAACTTTTCTATCAAGTGTACCCTGTCATTACCGGTTTTTTTTTGAAAAGCCATTTTTTAACTTCTTCGAAACTGGTGAAGTTATAATTAAAAATTTGCGGGCGGGGCAGGGTCTGGAGAGTACTGATAATAGGTCCCATTCAAGTGCATCCAATGCTTGCTTGAACGGTTTTGCTTTATTAGAGTGCGAGCTATCGTGCTCTGAAATCTCTTTACTTCGTCATCGGGCCCACTCTGGACGTTTTCTGATCAATGTATGGTTTAAATGGATCATTTGTTGTCGGCACCGATCACCTTTATCTGTTTCACTAAATTTCAACAGTTGGTAATACATCACGCCACTCTGCACTTACGACCAATACGATTTGGCTTTCGAGTAGGGCATTCAAAATAAAATCACTTCTCATTATTCGTCATCATTCCAGAACCAGTATTTTTGTCGAATAATTACTTTTTATTTAAACAAGTATAGCGACCGCTACAATCCTCTAGGCCACCACACATTCACCTACATCAAAGCCAAAGGCTGGCAGCGCTGTTTGGGAAACTGGCGTGCACTGGGTACTATTTCCACTCCTCTGCAGAAAAAGTAAACTCCCAATACCCCAGAAAGCGACTCTCTATAAAATGCTAGTCCGTCCAGTCTCCTCAACGAGCACAGGTGTGGTACAGTTATACCTCTGAGAGACAACTTGAACTACTACAAGTGTTCCTAATCTAAAAAAGTCCGCACGTTACTCAATGCCTCATGGTTTGTGAAGAACTTCACGAACATGCTCAGTGTAAGGTTCTCCAAAGGCGTCTTAAAATACGACAACACCTTGATTAAATCCCTATCCATCCACAAACCTCGTTAGTAAACCAACTACGACAATCCCAGTCATAATCCAGGCTCGCTGTCGCCAGCAAAACATTCATACCCCGAACCCGAAGCGAAATCAGCAGAAGACCAATTGGTTCTAGCTGGTTATCGTGGAAAAAAAAAAGTCTCGCTCTCTTTTCTTTTATCTACTCCCTTGTAACAATACCACTTCCACAGCGCTACCGTACTTCCTTTACCTATTCTAATATCCTGTCAATTCTCCCGTCGACCACATGTATCAATTTAAATAGAAATAAACAAGTATTTCTTCAACCAATGTTTTCAATTCTCGTGCGATTTTCTTGCACAAAATAGTAGTGAATGTTCGGACAAACAATCGCATCGACAGCCACACATTCCGACCGACCGACCAGAGGAGCATTCCTAAACAAGTATTGCTGTTCTATTTCATTTGCTGACATATGCTATTAAAATAATTAATTAAATATGGAGAAATATATATCAAATCAATTTTTAAATTTTTGTTTGTTTCAAAAGCCAAAAAACCTGATTATATAAGTTAGGAATTCTTATATAGACAGTACGATTACTAGCTTTGACCCAATCTAATTTTAATATAAACGAAACCAACTCATCTAAATCATACATAAACACACCGATTATCTAGAACAACCAGGGCCTATCCTAATCCTATCAATTTTATACATTGATTCAGACAATATAATTAAAACTTGCGTTATAACAGGATTAGTATGATAGGTCTCCAAAATTAAAATGCAAATGTGCTATTTCATACGATTTGATGGCGATTAAAAATAATTAAATAGGAAAATAAAGCGTTCTATGTGAAATTAACAATCAGTTTCCGCAAAATTATAATTTCAGTTACGAAATATATGTAATAAAAAGCTTCATTTTCAAAGAAAATACATGAAAAGGAAAAACATCATCTCGTTTCAAAGAGATATATATTTTAATATTCTCTTTAAGAGAGAACCAAAAATGTTAATACGCTAAAACATTCATTCCATTTTCTACAACCAACGTATATTATTCCGACATAAATGAATCCAAAAGGATTAATAAAAAACTTGCTGTATATAATTGCACTTTGTTAAATTATTCAGACCTGTATGTACTTCAAAGGAGATATTTGAGTGAAATTAAATTCGTTTTTAATAAGAGTCTAATTTTCATTGAAATTTTATAATATTCGTTTTTGGAATTAAACCGAAAAAAAAATTATAAGCTTAATTTTTTTAATAGTCATATAATTAAACATATTATAATATATTCAAAATGACGAATTAATTAATTAAATGAACAAACAGACCTTTGCTATAAATAACACCTGTCCCCTTTTACCTTTCTTGAATTATATTAAAGTATCATTTCTACCAAACTGGGTACCATATCTATTTAACGTAGGCTCCGAACCATGGTCCTTAGAATTAAGTCCACCAAGTTAGAGACCAGTCCAGAATACATCTGGTCTTCCTAGCCAAGTTAGTGGCACGACTGGGATGATCACTAGGATATTACACTGTTGTCTAAAAACGTTTACAACAACAATCACAAACATCAAGTGCATGCATGCCCTGCTGGATTCAAATCCGCGACTATCGCAGCAGTACATTGACTACTATGTCACTTTAACCACCGCCGTTTTTCCGATCAAAATATTCAAGATCTTTTCAACACGTTTGCTTAGCTAAGGTATGACGTCCATTAGAGTACGTAACACTGAAGTAAAATTCTCCACAAGAACATCTCCGACACAAAATTTGAGCTCTAGTAAAAGCATGTATTTTGAGGTCAAATTTCAAACGAAATTTTCGGCATTCATCAATCAATTTAATCACGTTCACAATGATAATTTTGAAAAATACCCATAAGGTTTCTGTACAATAAGTTACGACATGTCCATGAGAAGACACCCCAAGAGGCATTTAGCAGATAGCAGTTTATTCGATCTTAACGTATTATCAAGACAAAAAGACTGACCATCTGTTCATCTACAATGATGACTCTAAAATCATGACTAATCTTCACCAGTTCACAACTAAAACCCCGCTTCAAACTAGCCACAATAACGGGAATGCTAAATGTTGTACTTCTCGCTGTCATTATTCCTACTTCATTAGAACTGCAGTGGTATAGTGATTGCTTTCAACTTCTAACTTCTAACTGATAACAATCACTATATATTTGTTGCCCTCATTATCCATTGTTAGGTGTACCACAAGGAAGTGTACTGGGACCAATGCTTTATATACTCTACACTTTTAACATACCACAAATGGAGAATATTACGATGGCTACATTTGCTGATGATACTGCAATTATAGCTGTCGGAAACAATAGTGAAAAAGCCTCACGAAAATTACAACAGGCAAGTGACAATATAAATAATTGGACACAAGCTTGGAAAATAAGAATTAATGAAAGTAAATCTGTACATGTGCAGTTCACCAATAAACAGACCGTACAAGCATCAATAACATTAAATAATACTATCATTCGACATAGCAACAGCGCTAAATATCTCGGAATGAATCTAGATGCAAAACTTCACTGGAAGTAACATATAAAGAAAGAAAGAAAAGAACTGGAAATGAAATATAGGAAAATGTACTGGCACAATTATCAGTACATAATAAATTGCTATTATATAAGCAAATACTGAAACCTATATGGACATACGGAGTTCAATTATGGGGATGTTTCGCAAAAAGTTACTCTTAAAATAAATAAAATACAAATTTTTCAGAGCAAAGTCCTGAGAGGTATTGTGGGCGCACCCAAATACTATAGGACTGATTACCTACATCGAGACCTTCAGATACCCACAGTCAGTCAAGAGATCAAGAGAATTGTAAGGGGGCATGAGGCACTCCACCCTCATGAGAATATTAAAATATTGCAGCTTTTGGATACTGCCAGAATAGGACACAGACTCAAAAAAATCAAATCATCTGATCTTGTGTAGTGTTGTGTAGTGAGGTGCATATATTAAAAAACTTCAGCAATGATATGTATAAACATTATTTCACCAGAGACTGAGATAGGGCCGATTGGTCTTCCTAGTTATATACCTAGATTTAAGCTATCATAAAGACAAATTGTAGGTTAGACGGAAACGATTAGTAACTATGAACTGTGTGAAATGAACAAACTAAAACACTGTTTCGCATGGTCCCATTTAAGATACCCTTATAAATTCTCAATATTTTGTGTACCGTCTATGCAAGTAGTTGAAAAGGGCGACCCTTCCTTTTGTTAAGAATGTGGTACGTCATTAATAGTCAGCATTTTTAGAGTAGAAAGTGCAAATTGTTTTAGATTTTAGCATAGGTGTCGAGATCTGGAATGTCTCCAGCTATCAAACTTTAAGCTACCAATGTCGAGTTTTTGACTCGTTAATAAATCAACAAGGTGGAATTGTTTAATTTATATTTATTTTATAAACGTTAACATCATAATTATTGTATCCCATCTTTATGCAATAAGGCCCATTTATCACGCATTATTAAAAAATAATTAACAGATACTAAAAAGCGGGTGATGAGTTATAACAATACAAATAAAGCAATAAGGCACATAATTTGACATAATTACTGTTATTTAATTAGTAACCAAATGTAACCAGACATATAGTCAATTCAAAATAGCAGTGACATGGGAGACTTGTTAAAACGTCTCAATGTTGCCGCAGCTACTCTGATTTTTAGTACATTTAGGCACTCACATATAACAAAATTTTAATATAAATAAAATAATTGAACAAATATTCTATTAAATACAATTTATTTTAACTTTATAATACATCAAATGCATTTATTATCGAAGAGCTTAAAACTACAATTAATTTTACAGCCACAATCATTTATAGGTTAGAGTTGTTGGAAAAAAAAATATATATACATTGAGCTTTTTTCCCCACTAGTATTGGTAGGGTTCTAGATGCGTTTTTGTTTTGTTCTCTGAAATAATTGTATTAAATTATGTTTCGATTGAAACAGCTACTTTACTCTTTTATACATTTCGTATATTTGATCTCTGATTCATCTTAATTTGTCACCTGTTTTGCATAAACACGGTTTCTTTTTGGCAAATTTAAGATTATATGGTTTTTTTTTTCAAATATTTTAGTGACCGTGTCCGTACTATATACTATAATATACAGTGCAAGTAATAGTGCAGTAATATAAGCTGCAAGGCGCAAAAAATATTTTTAATAAAAACCGCCGCGATTTCAAATTTATTAAAACAAAGAGCTAAAACAACGTTTGCCGGTTTATAACCCGTAATTATAATATTTGGAAGAATTTTCAGGCGTTTGGCAAACAGTCAACTTTTGCAGACTCATTCCGTTACGTGTTCGACCTTCTCTAACAGTATTCTATCTCTTTTTAAATAGAATAAAATGACAAGAATAATATTGTCTGACTGTAAAACGAATTTACAATTTTAGACAGACATATATTGACACTCGTGTCACTGCTATTTTGAATTGACTAATTCCGAAATTGATACTAAATATAAGCTCCTTAAGGGGAAAAATGTTATGACTTTATTATAATGGGGACAACGCCACACAAAAACTATTTCTAAGATCAAGTTTATCGAAAATGGAGAAAACTAATTCCAAACATTTATTAATAAAATAATATTAAATTTAATATCTAAGATAACTTAAAGGGTAGATGTATTAGTTAAGGGTAGTTTTGTGGTTACATAGTTTAAATTTGAGATATCTGATTTATATTTGTTACAAAGTTTATGAAGTAATAAAACTTTGTTGAGATAAATAGTTTATTCGTTGGTATGGAAAAGTAGTTTAGTCTGTATATATATTAAAATACCATGTATTATACATGATAATTAAACATATTTTAATACTAATTAGCTTAGTATTACGTACAGTAATAGAAAAATTCCGATAATTATCCAACCGGATGAAAATAACTGTTAAAATTTAGAAAATCGAAAAAGTAACAATGTATGGTACTTAGCTGTGTGATCTTTCTGACCATATATTATTTATACGAAGGCAATTTGAGAGGTCAATGACTATATATATTTATATATGAATATATTTTTATAATATGATTAAAGTTTCATATTAAATAAGTTTCATATGAAATGCTATATGAATATTATGCTAATAATAGGTTTCCTTAAAACCTTCAAAATAGCATTTTCTTGCAGTAAAAGTATTTCATCTGACCGAAATCTGTTACCATTCAATTATTTCTTCAGGTTTCGAAACAGGAAATAGTTGCAGCGGGTTAAAACTGGAGAATATGGGAATAGCATCATTTAGTAAACCAATCAAGTAGCCTACGGTTACCACACTTGTGTATACCCGTGCATTGTCTTGTTGGATCAGCATTGTTTTACACAAATCAATATTGTTCGTGGCAAATTTGTTGAAAAGCTCTGAATAATATTTGCCATTGTTCATTTTATCGCTTTCAATATAATAGACATGAATCATTTCGCATTTCTGGTAAAATGTAATTGAAAAACTGTATGTATTATCAGATGACAAAACAGTTGTGTTCATTTAGTATTATTTAATTTGTTTCAATTTGCCATTACTTAATGACATTTGTCATGATGACATTATATTTTTCAATTAAGGCTTATAAAGTATGAAATTAAATGATATATACCGATTACTATTTATTGACGATATTTATTATGATTGGTTAATAAAACATTCACAAAACCACTATACATATTTCCAATGTAGCGTTGCATCTTATGCTCTTATATGTTTAAGCTACCGAAAAAATGTTATCAGAAAAATTATACCTAGAGTGTTGTTTAATAAAAAGTACTTTAAATACATCATTTTAATAATTATATTCACTGATTATTTATTACAATATATCACTGATGTTATATTATATATTAAAGTTATATGAATATATTTAAATATAATATGCCAGGTCATATAATTGAAATGGGTATAGGATTTATAATATTAAGAACTTACATCTGTTTTAATCAGCGATACTTAGTAAAAATGCGTATAAGACAATTCATGTAAACATAACCTAACTGTTAAATTTTATGGCTATTCATTTCAATTCTATTCTATTCTTCTCTATTCTTGACTTTCATTTCCTTTTTTGTTTAATCTGATTAAATGTGGTGCCAATGTCCATTAAAGTAGAAGAAGCGCGAAAATAGATAGATACTTGGATCCCAACTCAACCAAATCAACATGATGTCAAATAGACAGAAAAATGGGAACGAATTGTAGAAAATTATGAAAATTATTTGTATCTACCTTTAGTTCGACAGACATATCCAAATCATTAGAATCTGCGTCTCTGAATTGGTTTCTCAACTGTGCACTGATTACGCGACTCGGTTCTTAAACGAACTTCATTTCTAGTATGATTTCGGAAAGAAACATACAGAATTTGCCTTAATCATCGCACTTGACCTCAAGCTTACATACAGCAGATTGTAACAGAGTTGAAGTCTCGGAGCCATATAGAAAACGCGTCGAACAGAAACTTGCCGAAGTCGGTTTCAAGCCTGACTCCCGAAAAGAAGGAGACGGGACACATTTATCAGAACTGCGAAACCAATGAAACGAAGGCAAGATACCCATGGGCCATATGCAGCACCTAATACTAAGTAAATATTATTGCTGGAATCAGCAGCTTTTCTTTTTGCCAACCAACTCCAATAGTTTCTTGCGAGTTACGATATACCCGAGTTTTACAAAATGTTGTCATAATTGAATTGTAGAGATTCTGATCATACTCCTGGATTTTTAGTGACTGAACTTTCAGTTTTACGTGGGCTTCGAGTCACGATCCTTTGAATTGAGTTTACCGACTACGAGTTCAAGACAATACCCAACTAGGTCACTGGTGTAATAACGATGTATTTCTTTGTCGCATTATTCATCACAATCACAAACATAAATTTACAACCACGCGCCATTGAATCCGCGGCTATCACAACTGAAGGAGGCCTCTCCTGTCACCTGGACACTTAAGATTTTTATTCCAAAACGGGGGATACATTATTGATCCAGCCTGTTTGTTAATCTATCTACCTGTTCATTTACGTGGATACCTGTGTAAGAAGGGAAATGAGGCAGGCTTATTGGACATAAAAATAAAAAATAGATTGAAACTTATAAAGATACTGTCCATTTTCAGCATATTCCCTGCAAATTATAAATTTTATCAGTGTAGTGGTAATGATGATAGGTACTAGAAATAATTTCATGTATTATTCATACAATTGACATAGAATGTGATAACAACAATTTCACTGTTTTACTAACATAGAAGTATTCGGTGAACAAAACTGCTTTTGCACTTTAAGGAAAGACGCCAACTATTTCTTGACTCATTTGTGGACAAAAACTCGTTTCATAGCTGGATTCGCACTATATTCGTAATTCTGAATTAAATCCCGTATGTAAACAAGTTTCATCTATAATATTTCTTTTTAATCCTTTTTGAAGTCATCTTCGAATATATCTAGTTCCCGAGTCAGTACATGCAACATCAATTATGTAGCCAGTTTGCTTTATATGATGTTTTTATGAAATACTCTATTGATTGTGAGCACAACGCCCATCATTTCTTGCAACCACATTGTCTATTTAATAAAACGAGATTTTGTTAAGCTCATACAAATTTCTGATACAATGTTACCAAAAAAGCTTTTATGTTATAACACACGTTATAATTTTTTTTTATAACATCCTTATTAGATACGCTTAGTACAATCTTAATCTATAATTAATTTATTACTACTTTTCCTATGTACTTGGATTAATTAACAAGCAAGACGAGTGCGAGAAAATACATCAGTATGTATTCCTCAATTATAAAATTATAATTATTTATTAATTATTAACTTATAGCTATAGTTTACACTAATAATACACACTAAATGTTTACACAAGTTCGTATGGTTTTGTTCGTTTCAATCTCCTGACATCCTGCGCGCTGTCCAGCAGTTGTATTGCTTCCACGTTAGTGTGATTTAGTAATCTTCTTTAGTGATTCAAGGCGAAATCCTGCACAACTTCGCAAATCCATTTGATTTCCAAGTCATCGTGCAGTTCTTCATTGGTTACATAGCGAGAGGCATTGGTAATCAATCGAAGAACCTTGTTTTGACAGCGCTGTATTATTAGTTGATTTGAATTTTTAGAGCAACCACATATTTGCACCCCATACATCCAAATTGGCTTTATAATTGTCTTATAAATCAACCTCTTTGATTTTAGATCAAGTTGAGAGTATCTTCCGACTAATCAGTATAGTTGTTTTATTTTGGTTTTAACGTGTTTTGCTTTTTGTCTAACGTGATGCATACACGTTATAATGTAAAATGTGCCTTGTGCCAAATGACATATGGAAACAATTATTATATATTTTAATGTTGGTTAAGAAGTAGCCAGAATAATTTCTCATTCCAGAAACTAATGAGGATCATGGGTCTGGTTTGTGGCCCCAACTATGGGAATTGTAATTTTCCACCAGTACTATATTTAACGCATTAGACTCACCGGTGTATTTTAATGCCTTACAATATTGGCAAACGATTGTCATTTCCATAATTTTAACTACATTTTTGCCACCGTAATACATATCCAGGTCGGAGCTGCTTCGGATAAATGCTGTGTGTTCCTGGAATACAGGAGCTATGTGCCTGCGGAATCGCTCAATTTCATTGTGTTGTGCTCACTGTTATTGTGTTTGATGTACACAAAATGACTGCAATATAAACCTATCCACCATATAATGTGTGACATACTAATACGACTATTATTATTTTTTGTCTCCCTCTGGCCATTCGAGCACGATTAGTTTGTAAGGAAGCTCCTCACCCATTTGAGTGACTATGATGATTTAATTCAGGTAGTTTTTAACTTGGTATTGTTAATAACAAAATTAATGAAAACACTCATGCATAAAGTAATAGCTAAATAACAACAAATGCAAACTATAAACAGTCACTACATATTTAAACACTGTTTTTGGTAAGTGTTTACTTGACCGCAATTAGAATACTAGTCTACATTTGTTATTATTTTACACATATAGTTAAAATGGCCTTGAATGTATAGTTCTATATTTAAGTTATAATTTAAGAAAAATATAATATTAGGGTTCAGTATTAGGGTCATCAGTATGTGCCTGCCGAAAGTTGCAACAGTTAGATAATATTTTTCTTCTCATTTTATACTGCATTGAACAACAAACCAAACATATAACTGAACAAATTCGGTCAGCTGCAAAGGATGCTACCCCAATAGCAAGAGAGAAATCACAATATGAAGTACTTTACCCCCTCGAAATTAGAGAAATGATAAAAGAAAGGCGAAAAGCTAGAAGAGTATGTCACAGAACCAGAAATGCTGCTGACAAAACTACGTTTAATGGAATTAGTAATCAGACGAATCAAAAGATCAAAGAATATAAACAGAATTGCTTTCAAAAGTATTTAAGTGAATTAAGCCTACAAGCAGATAAAGATTATTCGCTATGGAAAGCAACTCGAAGATTTAAAAGACCAATTATTCGAGTACCGCCAATTAAAAATGATCGAAATGAATGGGTTCGACGCGACAATGAAAAAGCTGAATTGTTCGCACAATACTTAGCTAACATTTTTCGACCTAATGATACAGAATCTACCATGGATGCATCTCCTGTTTATCAACCCGATGTAGATCTAAATCTAATTTCTCCACTGGAAGTTGCCACTGAAATTGATAACCTCAATCCTAAAAAGGCACCTGGTATAGATGACATTTCACCTGGATTATTGAAAGAACTGCTACGAAAAGCAATCATAATGTTGACGTATATATTTAATGCCTGTTTAAGGCTGAAGCATGTCCCGGAATACTTTAAAGTTTCACAAATAATTATGCTCAAAAAACCTGACAAACCTGCAGAACAAGTCGAATTTTACAGGCCTATTTCGGTACTACCTGCAATATCAAAGCTATTTGAGAAACTGATATTTAAACGTGTTAAACATTTGGTAACAATACCAGATTTCCACTTTGGTTTTCGAAATCACCATTCAACTATCGATCAAGTGCATTGAGTAACTGCGGCTATTGAAAGAGCGTTTGAATACTGCCCTGCAATATTCCTGGATGTCTCACAAGCTTTTGATCGGGTATGGCATTTGGGATTAATCTGTAAGATGAGCAAATTGTTACCGCGTAACTATTGTCAATTGCTGGAGTCATATTTATTCGGAAGAAAATTTAGAGTATCGCACGAAATGGCGTTATCGACATTTAAAAATATCTCGGCTGGAGTTCCACAAGGTAGCGTCTTAGGACCTCTCCTGTATTTGCTCTACACTGCTAACATTCCAACAACAAAACTAACACTTCTTGGAACCTTTGCTGACGACACAGTTATTATGGCAAAAGATATATCTCTGCCTAGGGCAATAGAAAAAGTGCAAGTGGCAGTCAACAAATTCTATAAATGGACGAAAGAATGGAAAATTCAACTTAATAGCTCCAAATCTGTTCACGTTAATTTTGCATTAAGGCGAAATAATAAAAACTTAATTATATCACTCAATGGATGCCCGATTCCTCAAGCAGAATCAGCAAAATACCTTGGAATCCATCTTGATGAAAGATTAAATTGGAAGCATCATGTTAGACAAAAAGCAAAACACATTAGAACCAAAATAAAACAACTATACTGGTTAGTCGGAAGATACTCTCAACTTGATCTAAAATCAAGGAGGTTGATCTATAACACAATTATAAAGCCAGTTTGGACCTATGGGGTGCAATTATGGAGTTGCACTAAAAATTCAAATCAGTTAGTCATACAGCGCTGTCAAAACAAGGTTCTTCGATTGATTACCAATGCCTATCGCTATGTAACTAATGAAGAACTGCACGATGACCTGGAAATCAAATGGATTTGCGAAGTTGTGCAGGATTTCGCCTTGAAACACGAAAGAAGATTACTAAATCATACAAACGTGGAAGCAATACAACTGCTGGACAGCGCGCAGGATGTCAGGAGATTGAAACGAACAAAACCATACGAACTTGTGTGAACATTTAGTGTGTATTATTAATGTAAACTATAGCTAAAAGTTAATAATTAATAAATAGTTATAATTTTATAATTGAGGAATACATACTGATGTATTTTCTCGCACTCGTCTTGCTTGTTAATTAATCCAAGTACATAGGAAAAGTAGTAATAAATTAATTATAGATTAAGATTGTACTAAGCGTATCTAATAAGGATGTTATAAAAAAAATTATACTGTTTAAAAAGAGATAAAATGCTGTTTGACAAGCTGGAGCATGTAACCGAATGAGCCTGCAAAAGTCCTCCGATTGTCAAACGTCTGCAATATTCCTTAAAATATTATAAGTACAAGTTATAAACCGAAAAACGTTATTTTAACGCTTTGTTTTAATAAATTTAAAATCGCCGCTTATTATTACTCTGATTTAAATGTCGAAGCCGTTGCACAGTCAGAGTCAAAAAACTGATTGCGTCTGTAATCAGTTATTTCGCACATGAACGAGAAAATGGGGCCCCCTCTTGCGAGTAAAATTCGTTAGAGAGGTAAGCATCTTTACTGTTAAATATTAATCGTTGCGATTTCTAATGAAAATATTTTTAGGGTGTTGCATCTGCACTGAATATTGGTACGGACACAGCGACTAAAATATATCAAAAATTAAAATCTATATAACCTTAAATTTAAAAGAAACCGTTTTTATGCGAAAAGGATGACGAATCAAGATCAGCTTGATGTTAGCTCTATGAGAGATGAAATATATTAAATGTATAAAAACAGTAAGTAGTTTTTCCAATCGAAAAATAATTTAATACAATTATGAGAAAACTTATAGTTTCTAAAGTATCCATAAAAAGCTGAAAGATATGCAGCTATTTGAGGGATGTCTATACACTGTTGGGTAATATAGAATTTAAGTGGTGTAAAAATAACACACGAAGGGGTTTAATGGAACTTCCAGACACCGTTTTTAAAATAATACAATTTTTAAAAATATATAACATATACTCAAGAAAGAATTATTTTATCAATTTGTATATTTAGATGACACATGGATATTTCAGAATGGTACATTTGGTCACTCATGGCAATATAGTAATAGTAGTGATGGTATAGTATAAAGACAATAAAGGTTGATGGAAAAAAATAAACATTAGAATAACTTCGATTAGGTTTCGTTTGTCATAACATTTATTAACAATTCATTGCAGACGTGCAGTTCTTCATGCTGGAAACAGGAATGGTTTTATTCCTGGTGCAGAATTAGTGTCTTCCACTGAGTCCAAGGGTGACTACTATGGAGAAATGAACCACAACTTGTTTTGCAGTGGTTTGAAAATCAGCGTTTAAAGAACTTGGAAGAACCATCAGTTATTGTTATGGACAATGCACCATATTATAGTACACTGGTGGAGAAGATCCCAATAAGTGTATCAACAAAGGCTGCAATTAAGAAATGGCTTACAGTATATAAAATAAGTTTTGAAGAATAAGTATAAGTATTTAATTGCATTTTATGTGATTTATTTTTTAGAAATAAGCCTAAGAAAAGATACATGGTAGATCAGATTGCTGAACGTTATGGTCACAAAGTATTAAGTCTTCCTCTCTATCACTGCACATTTACTCCAAATGAGTTGAAATAAGGTACTGCAAAAAATTATTACAATAGACATTAAGGTTGAAAAGAATTCAGTTACAAAACCAGAACTGTCTGGTTTTTAACACCTTCGGTTTGGATGATTTCGGTCAGATACATTGAAGAACAAATTGACAAATGGTCGAAAGTTTTTGATAAATTGGAAACAAATAGCTTATAGTTATTCACTTGAGCAGTGATTCTGAAAGTGGCAGTGATTGGTTTATTATCAAATACTGACTATTACCAAGACGGTGTGATGAAAGAGGAAACAGGTAAAGGTCAGTATATAATTAATATATGGCAAATTCATTCAAGAGAATGCAGAGATTAGATTTAGTTTTTTTTCAAGAAAGATGTATACAGGTAGGAACAGAACAAACTAAGGAGAAATACAATAATATCAAAATGACTTTACAAGGAAACTTTGCATCGACGGTAACGAGAACTAAGCGTAAAAGGTAAATAGCTCTCTAATCAAAGTAATATACATTACTAAGATATACAATTGTTAATTAAGTGGATTTGAACTTCAGGCGATTCAAATATATATAAAAACGCGGCCTAGAACTTTATCTATACTAGTGTGGAAAAATGTTAAACGTAAATATATTAAAATATATTAAATATACAACTCTGACCTATAAATTATTGTGACTATATAATTAATTGTAGTTCTTCGATAATATATGCATTAGATGTACTATAATGTTAAAATAAATTATATTAGATAATATTTTTGTTTATTTTTTTTTTAATTAGATTAGAATTTTGTTATATGTCAAAATGTACTAAAACTCAGAGTTGATGCGACAACATTGGGACGTTTTGTCATCAATTCAGATCACGTGGGTTCATTACTGTTTTGATTAGACTATATTATATATGTGAAGCGTATTATTCTTCCCGGTTATAAAGGAAAAATACTTAAAAATACTGTATTTACTATACGCTTAAACTACAAAGAATAGACGGGTATAACGATAAGTAATTCACAGTGTTAAAGTGGTACCAACTTTATGCTCCTTTGACCGATTATTTAAATATTCTGTATTACGAAGACTGTATGATTGCTATTCGAAGATTGTTAGGATTGCTCAAAGGCTGTGTGTGAAGATTGTATAGATTCTATGTTTAGTTATGTGAACACTGTATCTAATTAGACGGATACATCGCTTTTATCCCCCATTGTTCCTCCCTTGAGTACCTTGTAAAGAGAAAATGGGCTGGCTTAACTGTTCTTCTCGCCAGCCGATTACTAGATATTTCTTGGGAGGGAAAAACTTATCCAATGATGATTTTATATTTTATACACCTTAAAAATCCCTCAGATTTATCTTTCCCATGGGGTTCCAAGGTCAATATACTTCTCAAAACCATTTATATCATAAGATTTTTTTCAAGGGGGTTAAATATTAACGTATTCGGTCTGGCTCTTGACGCTCTCAAATGTGCCTAGTTTCACATACCATTTTTACGCTCTTGGAGGATTAATGGCTTAGAAATTAGTTTATCTAAATATTTCAGACTAATGCATATGCGTTTCGAGTATTTATTAACGTCGATGAGGGTGGTTCAAATATGATGGAGACAAACGTTGGCGCGCATTTGGTTTGAAGGTCGTGGCTTGATTATGTAATAGCTGGGTCCGTTACGAACATTTTGGCATAGTTTTCATCTGGAGCGAATGTTTCACGCGGGTGCTATGACCATGAGTGAACGTCAAGTGCCGACCGCCGTAGCGAAACGTATTGTCATTCGTTTATCGAAGGCGTTAAAAAGACCAGATCCGCGGGTAAGGTTCTCTCTACGGTGTTCTGGGACCGGCGGGGCGTGCTGTATGTCGATTTCCTGCCCAATATACCATTAATGCTGCGTACGACTCTGACCTTCTGAAAATACACGCGCAATCTGCTTATAGCTCGAAACGGGGGAGCTTTCTAGCACGAAGTGGGATTCTTCTCCAGGATAATGCGCGCCCTCATACCGTGCGCAATTGGGTTAGGAGGTACTGGAACACCCCCCCTACGGTCCAGATTAATCACTCTGGGACTACCACATATTTGGACCACTGAAAGAAGCCCTCGGAGGAAAAAGATTCAACACCGACGACGAGGTAGAGGAGTTCGTACGCACATGGCTGTCCGAATTGTCTAAGAAATTCTTGGATACCGGCATCAAAAAAGTTCAAAGAAAGATGGACAAAATGCGTAACTAGTGAGGGGAAAACCTAGAAAAACTGTACATTTCTGTACATTTTTAACAGTCAATAAGAGTCTGAAAGTATTTGTCTCGATCATATTTGAACCACCCTCGTATATACCAAACACACAAATATATTAGATGTCTAAACTAATTTATACAATACTAGCGACCCGCCTCGGCTTCGCACGGGTGCAATGCTGATACTAAATTAAATACACTACAGAAAAAATATGAACGTTTTGTATAAAAACATAGCGGCCCGCTCCGACTTTGCACGGGCATAAAATATATATGCCTATGTCACTCAATGAAAACATTATTAAAATCGATACAGTATTTTTGGTTCATTCATTACTGCCCTTGGCCTGCACGCATTAAATTTGGAGTAAAACAATTCCTCTTCCCCTATACTTAATATGAAGATTTCCTGCTATCTTTGGAATATCTAAATTCATACAATTTTTATTACATTACACATTTTTAAACGCAAATTTTAAATTTGTAATATCTCCGAAAATATTTGTTTAATTTACATGCTGTAAGGAACCATATTGATCTATATTAATTGCACACTGTATTTAAGGTACTTAATTCGATACGGATTAATGCCGTATTGCTTAAAATAGCTTCGTAAATAAGCCATTTTCTCACGTAAAAAGTAAACAATAAAAATGGTTAATGTGGTTTATCTCTAAAAGATAAACATATACCAACGCGGACTTTTTTGTAGACCTTTTTATGGTGTACAATACTGTAGTACATTAATTTGATCTAACTCGTAGGGTTAGGCAGCGTTTTTGCTAATTGCTAAATAAGCCTAAAAAATAGGTTAATTTACGACATCACGTTAGAAACCTCTAAAATTAGCAATGTTGCCTTAGTATATTATGCATGTATTATACATATAAACCTTCCTCTTGAATCACTCTATCTATTGAAAAAAACCGCATCAAAATCCGTTGCGTAGTTTTAAAGATTTAAGCGCACATAGGGATATAGGGACAGAAAAGGCGACTTTGTTTTATACTATGTGGTGATAAGAAAATTTAACAGTAACATTAAACATTATATCAGAGGGGAATTTAAGTCTTTAAAACAGAACATAAATATCTTTAATAGAAATAACTGAGAATTAAAGTTAAGTTAATACTCGAATATGATAACAGCAAAAGCTGTTTATACAACTATCTAAGAACTTACCGCTTTCGTTCTTTTTATCTACCGGTAAAACTCCACAGCTGTTGTTCCTCGAGAACCTCCCAAGGGAATATATTAAAATGTAAATCTAATTTAAAAACAATGTTGAAAGTAATAAAACGGCAGCCGGCGAAACGAGAAGCTGAAACTGCGAAATATTACTTTGGCACGGTGTTTCTTTTACTTCAGCTGCGACGTTTCTATCTGTTGTAATTGGCGCTTCAGGTGCCCCCGCCGGCACGGTAACAATTGCGCCGTATTATCATAATTACGAAAGTGCATGACGACCTTTGGCGCGTTCAAACTTTGTTCCGGCCGCTGCATCTCGAACGCCAGTTCAAAAACGTACAACTGTCCAAACTTAAAGGTGTTTTCCTAGTTCTTAAAGCTTTTGCTGAGACATCGTCTGTCGTTTTGAGTAAAACCACGAAAGAAAAAAATTAAGATGGTTTAATAATTAATTTTTTTTTAATTATTAATTACTTTTCCATTAGATACGCTTAGTACAATCTTAATTTACAAATTAATTTATTACTACTATTCTGTTGTACTTGCATTAATACACAAGCATGGCGAGTAACTAAAGTTAAGAATACACTTATACACTAAACAAGTTCATGTGGTTTGGTTCACTCCAATTTTCTGATTTCCTGTCTGTTGTCCAGTAGCTGTATTGCTTCCACGTTGCTGTAATTTAGCAACCTTATTTCATGTTTTAAGGCAAAATATTGGATCACTTCATGTATCAATTCGATTCCGAGGTCATCGTACAACTCCTTGTTGGTTACGTAGCGATAAGCATTGATAATTAATCGCAGAATTTTGTTTAGGGTGCGTTGGATTATTAGTTGGTTTGATGTTTTAGTGCAACCCCATATTTGCACCCCATAAGTTTGGCTTAAGGATAAACTGATAAACCAATCTCTTTGATTTTAAGTAAAGTTGAAAATATCTTCCGACTAACTAGTACAGTTACTTTACTTTGTGTCCAAACTGCTCTGATTTCGATCTAACATGATGTTTTCAATATATCCTAACATAGAAATATATTCCGAGGTATTTATATGATTCTGCTTGAGGAATCGGGCATTCGTCAAATGATATAACTAAGTATTTGTCATTTCGCCGCAACACAAAATTTGCATAGAAAAATTTAAAGCTATTAAGCTATATTTTCCAATCTCTAGTCCATTTGTAGATCTTGTTGATAGATATTTGTATCTTACCTGCAGCCTTAGACTGAGATACATCTTTTGCCATGATAACTGTATCATCGATAAATGTTCCAAATATTGTTTCTTTTGTTATTGGGATATCAGCAGTGTATAGCAGATTCAAGAGTGATTCCAAGACACTACCCTGTGCTTAATGATGAATAACTGACTATAATCTAAATTTATATGATTTCATTCGAAATTTTATCCATGGTTATCGAAGGAAACATTTTGTGTTGAAAAAATCTTTATCTTTTGGGGCTATTAATTTGAATTTTTTCAGCTTCCTCGTAGGAAGCAAGATGCTGCTCGATAGGACAGTAAACACAGTAAGAACTATCAAGGTACAAATCTCCTATCAATAGCTGGAAAGGAATTTATGAACATCATAAAATGAAACGTAAAACAGCTGGCAAGGAGACATGCCGAGAAGTGCAGGTGGGATTTTGACTGTATACACTGGCTCTCATTTTGGGCAGCTTTGTAAAATGAGCATATTTCTTCGAAAATTGTAAATGTTTCTCACTAGCTGTTTGCGAGTGCAAAATAATTTGTTAAGTCCAAGACGGTATTCAACAAGGAGATGTCATTTCTCCACCAGATTTTCAACAAAGCTGTGGATGAAATTTTGGAAATATATTTTAAAACAGACGTGGTGTTGAATATAATCCTACAACCTCTTTCTAGCATTCTTTTATTCTAGCACTACAGCGCCATATAGTTCGAAAATTAATCATGAAAGGACCTAAGTATTAACAACTAACAAGTCACCTGTTATTGTAAATCTACTTGATCCAATCAGAAAAACTGCAGGGTTTGAAATACTTGGTATTGGTAATAGAGAAGAAGACAGTGGGACCTACCGCCGAAGTAAGAAGCCCAATTTATCAAATTAGACGACTTTTGTTTCTCTGAGAAAGTGAAGGTTGTGCGTGTGGAAGGGGGGAAATACAATTGTAAAAGCGAATTATTTTCTTAGTATAATTTTTTAAATTCATCTCTAAAAAAGGAAAAAAAATTAAACACTTGTGGTTCGAGGAGTTGGAAAACCCAGAATTGACCATTAGAAAGTTTACGTTAACGGTAAAACATCTATCATATTTTAAGGGTAATTTGATATTTTATTGGTGCGTTTTATGTTTCTGGGAAAATTGAGATACCGGTAAAGAAACTAAAAGAGCCAGGTTGTCACCTCTGCTCAATTGGGATCTGCCACCCTTGCAGACACCCAGCACCAAAAACAATTGCCCTAATTGGCAACACGTTTAGCCCCCTCCACGAACTGAAGTTGCCAAATGTGATAACTTAACATGCCCAAGGGCTTTTCGAGCTCTATGAAAGTTCATTTATGCAGCCGCGACCGTCAGAGTAACTACGTTTTTCAATCGTGTCGATTATACTGTGTTTTATGCTGCACAACCCGAGTTTTCAAAACCGTTAGTTATTCACAGAGTATTCCAGTTTTCTTTTTATTTTAATTTTATTCACTTAACTATTCATTTATCTATTCACTTATTTATTTACTTATCTATTCATTTATCTATACAGTTATCTATTCAGTTATCTATTCATTTATCTATTCAGTTATCAACTTATTCTGAACATTTTCCTCTATTTATTTATTTAATTATTATAACTCATAATCACTATAAATTAATGATAATAGTTTTATGGTTGCAATTGTAAATATAAATTATAGCTATGTTATAAACCAGGGGCTAATGCCATAGTGGCCAAAGTTTCCGATGTATAGTTATGATCTATGGATAATTTGAAGCATACATAAACGCCACCGAAAGTGGTTTCTACTGGCTCTTGATGGCAGCGTATCTAGCGTATGGGTTTTAGCTTTCTCCCTTGTACGTATTGCACGTCCATCAACGCTGGAGCTGGAGAAGGGAGTGCACTAGTAACAGTACTGTTCATTTGTTAATTTATTTATTTATTTTAAAAATTCGGCTTAATCCTAGCGAGACCTACAAATCTTAGTGACAGTAGATCTCGCGCGTTATCCCTTGATCACATTGCACGTCATTATTATTAATGTTAGGATATAAGCTGGTTCGTCGCGTGCTATCCCTTTGTACCCTGTGCACATGTCATACTTCATCCAAGCATGGTTTATCATTGCTATCAGATATCGCTATTGTATTTCATCATTATTCTCTAATGACATGTTTAGGCATTGTTATCACTATCGGCATTAAAAACTCAACAGACCGACGTACAAATTCAATTACCAGTCAATTGACCTTAATTATCAGTATCATCATTGTTAATCAACTTGGCCGATAATTCCTTTAATAATTATACGGCTGATTTAAAGTTCTTTATAGCTTACTCTTATTCTCGAAAATTGGTTGCTCAGGTACTTCTTTTTAATCTATTTCAGAACTGTCGCCAGACTATTGCCTCAATCGACGTTTTCCTGTTCTACGTAGCAGTCTAACTAAATTGGAAAAAAATATCGAAAGACCGAACAGGCCCTGGCAACACCGTATGGTAACCAGTTAACCATCACGTAGCCAAGACACGCAAGATTAGAAGAATACTGCTGCATCGTGGGCCATCAAAACTTTAGTTTGAACATGACAGAAGTTCAACTAAATCATGTGCCAGTTTCGGTTAATTCAAGAAGTAATGATTCGATTTATTTAACAAAAGACGCATTACACATCTTTGACGAATTTTCGCCTAGCTAAAAAAGCTGAGGAGTTAGAAGATTAGACGTAACGAAGCCAATTGAATGATATTAATGTTTTTCATCAAGGAATATCAATAATTATTTTAATATTTAAAAACGAGACAAGAGTATAAATATATATTAAATCTCGAAGAAAACTCCAACATACTGTCGCAAAAACATTTATGAAAACTATATAAATAATATTTCGAATAGCTCAAGTGAAGCAACAATCTGAGTGGGATTTAAACCGAAAAACAAACGCGCTTTTATGGACAAGATGTTAGCCCCCAACTGATATAGAAACGCTTTAGATTTGGAAAGGGGGCGATTATTGTTTTTATTGCTTTTTGCTCTGATTTTGTTTGTATACACTGGCTTTTATTTTTGGCAGCTTCGGAGGCTAAACATGTTCCCTAACTTCCCTAAACTTCTTCAGGCGTCTTTCGATTGTTGTTGGTGATGGCACCAATTCTTCTCTAAAAAAGTATGGGCCAATGACCAAATAGTAATTTTTTTGACATCATCGCCTAATTGTATGATATTTAATTATACGTAATTATGTTTTATGGAATTATGTTATGATGTGGTATACGTAACTATTTAGCAATCCATCAACTGATGATACTTGCAGCTTAAGTATTGTTATTGTAGCCTCTAATTTTTAATAATAAATAAATATCTAAAATATATTGTGAATTTTTCGAGGTGTTTTAGTCTGATAAAAGATCCATATTTCCAAGGCTTAATATGTATATATTGTACCACCCAAGTCTTACTACACTTCCTTTCTTATAATAGTTCTCGTTTTGTATTGACGGGTTTCTTTTGTAATGTCGAAAATACTTTATAGAAAAATCGTTTCGGTTTTAATATCTTAAAAATATGTTTACGACCTATCGATTTATCGGATTACTGGATCGAATACCTTTTCATAATGGATAAATATCACATACAAAGGTTTAACCATTATGTGTTTTTGTATTTTATAACTTAGAAGATATGTATACAAGGGTAGTTTCGGAAGTATCAGAATTGGTTTATTGATGACGATATCAAAATTAATAGAGCAAAATATTAGCCGTATAAAGGTAAAATTTGAAAATGTTATGGTATGTATTTAAGTGAAAAGTCTTCAGTATCATTTGAATTACGTTATATATAAATTTACTATAAGTAAGTCTAAAGTGTTGTCTTCACAGACAACATTACAAGTCTCAGCTATATGTAACTAGAAACAACACAACAAAAATCAACAACCAGATGCTTTATTTTTATATTTTGAACCAAGTAACCGTCTTTTATTGGATTATTTACTTTATTAAAGTTACAGAATTTATTTTATTGGCGTTATAATTTATTTCCAAACTTCCAGACTTTAAAAATTTCAAACCAGCATATATATCTATACATACGTAATACAATAAGGCTCTTCTATATTATTACTATATTATTTGCTACTGTACAGCTGTTATCTTACCAGCGTTACCCATAGCAAAATATTAAAATGCAAAGCTAATTTAAAAACATCGCTGAATTTAATAAAACGACAGCTGCTGAAACGAGACACTGAAATGAAACGTTATATTACCGACGTAATGTGTAAGCTTTTCTTCGGCTGTTAAAATTCGATTTTTATATTTTTACCTGAAGAAGAATTTTTAGCTGTAGGAAAAGGCATATTATGATATTTTAAACAATTATCTTTATATAATATTGAAACTTTATTTCTATTTAGTCGTATATTTAATAATGTCCACATTCCTCATATACTTTGCTATATTATAGATACATATATTTTGTTTAGGGTGTTGATAATGATAAAAAAATATTTAGCAAATCTCAGTTGTAATTATTATGTCACAGCGATGGTGCCAGCAGAAAATGGGAGCTTAACAGTGATTATATAAGTCAAAACAAAACATTAGTCCGTAACACTGAATCCGACAAGCGCTATTTGCGGGAATGTTTGCTTGTAATTTAGAAAAACTGTATCTTAAGCAGGTAGAGTGATGGTAGGTATATGGTGACGAGTTTATCGATGAAGTAATGTGTCGCGATTGGTTCCAGAGATTCCTATCAATAGAAGAAGAAGTACATTCACTGAATTGAGGACCTGCAGAACGAAGATTGCTGAAAAATTAATTAAACATTTGCCTACTTATTTAGAGGTTATTCAACAAGCTGTTACTAATCAATTAAAATATTTAGTATAGATTATATATTTTTTGAGGGACTAATCAGCAACAAGACTATCTGTCGACAACTCACAAGGTATTTGTATCATAAGAAAAGAAGTTTCTGTAATATGAAATAGTATTATTGTGTATTTATGTGAAAGAATGCAGAAAGTTGTTTTCCTATAAATTTTTATTCATGTAATTAACAAAACTCTTCAGCATTGCTACAAACATTAATGGGTACTAGTGATGGCAATGTTTAAAGAGAATAATTTAAGAATGATATGCTAAATTTATTAAAACTTGTCTTACTGTACCACTGAATATTACAACAAATGTATCAGGAGTAAAATTATTTTCTGTAATAACTTCAGAGCGTCAAGTATAAGTATATATGATTTTTATTTACTTTTATGTTGCAAACACAAATATGTAATATTAAATGAACTAATACATATTTATATATTAATTAAAACAATAACAAATAAATATATTTTTTTTTGCAATGTAGACATAATAATGTGGTATATTAATAATCAATAAATGATCTATTGACTTCTCAAAACTTCAGGTCTATAAAGTAAATAGTTAAAATAATTGATAAAAGTTTTATTACTTTAATCGCTAAATATTTTAATAATTACCAAATTACTGTTAATAATTTATAACATCTTCCCAAGTGTTTCCCAATCCTTTTTTTCCCATCCTAAATTTTTGTAGAAAGTTTTATTTCATTCACTTATTTCCAATACTTCATTTATGTATTCATATAATTTTTATCTATATTTCTCATCTAAAATAGTCAAAACAACAAAAAAATCTAGAATATTTAGATTTTATATTACATTAATAATTCTATAGTAATAATTAGTTTTAAAATATGGAAGAACAAGGGTAAATGCAGAATGTAGGTGAAATTTTTAAAAGTTATAAAATCCAAACAGTATCAATTATATTCATAGTGGGAATGTTAGCTGCCAAATTTATAATAAATCATTTTCAACGACATCGAATGATTGAATGATTTAAATATTATTTTATAGGTAAAATGTATCTAAAAATTGTTGAGAGTGAAAGTCGAAGAATGTGAAATTCAGAGAATCAGAGAAGAAGAAACTAGACTAAGCATTTGGCTAAGATGTAAGAACAGTGTATAGTGATACTATGAAATAATTAAATTTGCTAACACAAGTAGACCTAGATCAAACAAACAAAAAATAAAACTATTAACGAGACCCTAATGATCCAATGAGAAGCAAAATACAATATATTATTATATAAGAATATACATAAATAAATTATTGTTTTTTAAAATAATGATATATTTCTTTCAGCTCAAAAGTACGATAATCCATTCATTTTAGGCTAGTAAATGTACAATATGCTAATCGAAAGCTTGAGGTAGTTAATTCATTGATGGGGTTTGTGGATCAAGAATAGTAGCTATCATACTTGATCATATTTGGAGATACTTAGGAGAATTTCACTGCTTTCATATATAGTGGTGGCTTTTTCCTATGGTTTTTAACTATATTGGCTGTATACGATTAAAACGATTCTGGTCTATATATATATATATATATATATATATATATATATATATATATATATATTTATTTTTATTACATTTTATACACATATTTATTGGAGTTCTATTATGGTTCTTGGAGTTCTTGGTTGTATAAATATACAAATTAATTTAAATATGGTGTTTTTATAAAAATAGAAAGGCATATAGAAATTATTTTTATTATTTTATTTTATTCAATACTTTTTTAAATAAAATGTGTTATTTTAAAAGTTTTAACATTTAATGGTTTTTACCATTTTTATTTACCCCCTGAATCTATTTACCTGCTTATATATATTTTCGACATTAAATCTAATAATCACGATTAAAAAAATAAGTAAATAAAGCTTAAAAATAAGATTATTTTCTGCTATACTAGGATACTAACAATTTTGAACAATTTTGAATCAGTGGTGTTACTGGTTCCCACTTTTAACGATAAACGCCACATAAGGTCATGTAACTTCAGCAGGTCAACACTACATTTCAGGCAGCAGGCGGTACCTTCTTGCGAAGCTCAATAGATATTTGCTAGTGAGACTCCTTGAAGTTGCAGATCTATGACAATAAGTCGTAATTAGTCTTTGTTTGAAAATCGATATAACCAAGATTATTTTTATTATATTGACATTATTTTTGAAATTATGCACAAGGTTTAACTAGTCGGTTGTATTTATAGCTAAATAACTCTTTCCAAAGTCAAATGTATGGGTTGGAATTCCGTTCCTGCATCAATATTTTCAGCAGGCAATAATTTTTTGTAAACTACTTATTTTCTCATATAAGTTGATAAATTTATCAGATTATTTTGGTGGTTGGCTTAGCGCGAATATTATGCTTCATGCTTTAACTCAGGAACATTGTAAAAGAGCTATATTCAATTGATAATGATAAAAAGACTTTCTAAATTGTCTTATTTATCTTTAAAATGTCAACGGAATGAATTTCAGCAATTTTCATGAAATATCTGCTTTTGAACTGGCCATTTTCCGAGGTAATATTTTCGTACTCAGAAATATCTTTAACTTAATTTTTCTTGAATGTTGCTCTTGGATATTAGTATTTAGTTCGTACAAGTTTTTTATATTAAAGGTCTATCACATTATATATAAAATTATATTATTATAAAATATATATGTTATGTAATACGATCCAGATTATTCGGCCATCCGTTTTTCTACTGGTAAACTGGTGAACGAGTGAGACGAGTTGGTGTATTTCTAAATTCAGTGCCGATTTGTATCGTCAATCAACCAGTCGCCTCTTCTCTACTTTAATAAGTCAGTTATTAAGTAAGATATTTTTGTTTAAACCCTTTTCCTAAAATATAACTGGCGCAGTCGGTAGGATACCGGGGAGATAATAAGGCTGTTCTGTTTTGAATTCATTCAATCAAGCGGAATCAAATTAATTATCAAGAAAAGAAGACTTCTTGACGTTGGATTGTCGATCGTTTCGCAGTTACTTGAAGCGTTTTTTGGTGTGGTTGGAGTTCGGGCAAAACTATCGCAGCTGAAGCGGTAAAGTCACAAAACGGGGATTGAAGGTGATCAATGGCCCCTAGCCATAAACCATTCCAAGTAAAAATATTCAAGCTTTAAAAATACCCCAAGTCCGTGGATTCCCGGCACATCCATCACAGTTCAAGATACAGGGCCATCAAAGGCCTACTGGAGTTGCTCTGAATTAACATAATTTTCCAGAATTGGAGCAGAAGCTTGCACTTCGGGGTAAATAGTTACCAAATTCCGATTGCAATAGCTCAATTTATTAGCCATAGAATATTGGGGTCTAGTGTCATCAAACCAACAAGTTGTAACAACTATAAGCTGTTCAGACTAAATAACGACCCCTCAGGCCATTCCTTTAGGAGGGATGTGTTATGTAATGCAATCTTGACTATTGGTCGGTCTTTACGCTCAACGTCGATTTGTATAACCGTTCAACCAGTCGCTTCTCCTTTTGTTGAATAAATATTTTTGTAAGTAAAATAATATTTTTTTGTTTAAAACGCTTTGATAACATATAATGTATATATACGTATATATATTCAAATGCGATTTTTAAGACAAATTATACATGTTTCTCTTTGAGATTTATTAGAATTAAAGTAATTCGGTTAAACTATGACGCGGCAACACTGCAGATTGAAGAATACATCCAAAGAGTCAAATTATTATGGTTGGAAAATATCGAATAAAAAAATGAAAGGATACCCGATTGGTTACTATACCTTATTATAAATAGTTATAATATTAATATTATATTATTATTATTAATATATTATATAATTATTAATTAATTACATTATTATTAATATTAAGTTATAATACCCGATGGTTGCGGCCGATGACCAACTATGGTCAAGACCTGCGGCACCAACAGGAACGTATCACTTGAGAAAATCACTTGAAATATATTATATAATTATTAATGTATTACATTATTATTAATATTAAGTTATAATACCCGATGGTTGCGGCCGATGACCAACTATGGTCAAGACCTGCGGCACCAACAGGAACGTATCACTTGAGAAATAACCCTAGCCTGATATAAACCTGATAAAATTTGCTATACCTTTGATAGAATATACCGAGGCATCCTTAAAATTTTATTGTAAATAAGTGGAATCTGAGGCCAATCTACCACTTATTTTTTTAGGGCGAGCGAATGAAACGAGCCCAAAGGAAAAAACGTAATAATCTAATTTTCTCTTGACATAAAATTTTTGATCCACACACCAATTTCTGGCGAAACACCGATGCGGCATTAGAAAGTTTTCGTCCTCGGTATATCATCGCGAACGTTTTGAAGTTGAAAATTGCGGAGCGAAAAGTTCGGCGAAAATTTAAAAGGCGCCAATAAATTTCGGTGACAAGTACAGCCATTGCGGACTTTATTAAAAAAACACAAGCCTTATTCTATTAAGGGCCATAAAGCCCCAAATTGGTCATGTTGGGCCTCGTATTTTATTTTACTTTTTCGCTTTTTATTATGATGACGTTCCGCTCCGAGGGCTCCCCAACATTGTTCGGGGGAACGAGTTGGAATATGAAGAGTGTTTATTAACTGGGAAAAGTGTCGAGATGAAAGGCATAACAGGAAAGTGAAAAATAATCGAATAATAAACGGCCAATACTAATATGGATTAAAAAGTACCACAAAGTTTCATTTTTATACAGTTATTTTATAAAAGCGTTAAAAATTATCAAATAATATTCATGAGTAACAAATCATGTTCTTATTTCTATAAGTATATTTAAAAATTGTTTAAGTCTAGAGTCTTCTTTTTAACAATTAGGGTTTATCTGCACTGGACCTACTACTTAATATAGTCTCCGAGTAACTAACTTAAGGACTATGCTTCTTGTCTAGCTAGGTTGCTAGTGCAACTAAGATACTCATAGCTTATTAAATTTTACACTGCTGTTTATAGATAATCACAAATATTATTTAAAAACCCACCCCATAGAAATATTTTAATACCAGACTTGTTTACTTCGCCCCTTGCTTGTTGATGTTATTAAAATGAATCTATGTTAATTAAAATAAAAATGTTCCTTTTCATAAACTTGCAAAACTATAAAGGTTCTCGTTTCTCCATTTTTGCGATCGGTTTGAATATTTGGACAGCCGGCTTCGTTAACGCAGTGGTCAGGGCGACAGGACGGTCCTCCTACTGTTGCGATAGTATGGTGTATACTGTTTGTGAATCTAATTGTAAATGATTTATATGCAACAGTGGAAAATCCAGCAAGAAATAACCATCCTAGTGACGCCAGTAACCAAGCTGGGTAAGACCGGATGTCTTCTAGGATGGTTTCTTAAGGTCACTGGCAAGTCAGCAGACTTAATCGTGTTTCGAAGCTAATTTTAAAACTGTCGGTTCAGTCCAGATAAAACCTCCTTGGCAAAAAAGAAACTTTAAAATATGAAAAAAAGAACATTTGGTCAACATGCTTACACAAATATGGCAACTTTAAGAGACAAAAACGTTTATTAAAATTTTCATTTGTATTATTTTGTAGGTTACAACTATTATTACTTACTTATATAAATATCAAAAATACTATAATTTATTGGATTTTAATTTTATTCCTTAACTAGCGACCCGCCCCGGCTTCGCACGGGTGCAATGCTGATACTAAATTAAATACACTACAGAAAAAATATGAACGTTGTATATAAAAACATAGCGGCCCGCTCCGACTTTGCACGGGCATAAAATATATATGCCTATGTCACTCAATGAAAACATGATTAAAATCGATCCAGTATTTTTGGTTCATTCATTACTGCCCTTGGCCTGCACGCATTAAATTTGGAGTAAAACAATTCCTCTTCCCCTATACTTACTATGAAGATTTCCTGCTATCTTTGGAATATCTAAATTCATACAATTTTTATTACATTACACATTTTTAAACGCAAATTTTAAATTTGTAATATCTCCGAAAATATTTGTTTAATTTACATGCTGTAAGGAACCATATTGATCTATATTAATTGCACACTGTATTTAAGGTACTTAATTCGATAAGGATTAATGCCGTATTGCTTAAAATAGCTTCGTAAATAAGCCATTTTCTCACGTAAAAAGTAAACAATAAAAATGGTTAATGTGGGTTATCCCTAAAAGATAAACATATACCATCGCGGACTTTTTTGTAGACCTTTTTATGGTGTACAATACTGTAGTACATTAATTTGATCTAACTCGTAGGGTTAGGCAGCGTTTTTGCTAATTGCTAAATAAGCCTAAAAAATAGGTTAATTTACGACATCACGTTAGAAACCTCTAAAATTAGCAATGTCGCCTTAGTATATTATGCATGTATTATACATATAAACCTTCCTCTTGAATCACTCTATCTATTGAAAAAAACCGCATCAAAATCCGCTGCGTAGTTTTAAAGATTTAAGCGCACATAGGGATATAGGGACAGAAAAGGCTACTTTGTTTTATACTATGTAGTGATTGCTGGGACTCACCCTGTTACTACCGTTGATCTTTCCATGAAGACGGTATCTAAGAGCCAGGTACTACTAATAAAATCAACATAGCTATCCTACAGAGATTCCAAAATAAAGTTCAACGTAGCATCGTTGACACCCCATATTATAATTTTCAGGACGATATCTCTCTGGAAACCATAACGAGTATAATTCAAAGTACCAGTATAAAATAATCTGAAGGAGTATCAGTGCGCTCGAATGCACACGCGAAACAATTAAATGTGCGCGATATCAGTGCAGTGCGTAGATTAAAACGTTTACTACCATTCAACCTGATTAAAAGACACATATAGTTTTTAGAATAACATAAAATAGTAATAAAGTTTATAAGTTTATTTGTTTGTTTTTTATTGAATCGACTTCCTAAGTGTCATTGTATAATGTTAAGAGAATAAGTAAAATAAAAATTCTTTCAAAAATTACACTGGTCTTTTAATTATGTTATCATATAATGTATAAATTTAAATCATTTATTTTTGTCCTTCGTATATTCTATAAAATTTACTGTATATTTAAAAAACTCAATAAATACAATGACAGTCTTTAAAATACAAACAGTATATATTTACAGTAATACATGAACAGTATATAGCATTGCAAAGGTGATACATTGTGTTGAATTTTCGTCGACAGAAGTAGCCGGCGACTCATTCACGTAATGGAAATAGTTCAAACTAGAAATTATGTTTTAACAAATAGTTTGAACATGTGTGGAAGAATAGTTCATGAATGAGAACATTTCTAAAGATAATAACAGTTGTTTCTAGTGACACCTTAATATTTTGTATTATTAGGCTCAAAATATATAATAAATAGAAACAAAACGATGACAGAGATAACCCACCGAGAAACGATACCAATTCTTTTCCTACGCCGAATAGGTTTATAACATTCGCGGTTCGAGCGAAATCCTGCTTACTTTACTCGCTTCGATTCATCTCGAGCTCTCTGTAGCTTTATTTCTATGGTTTTCATATATATTGTATCTTTTTGAAATACCTTCCCGATAATTCATAGGAAATTAACTATCCTATATAAGCCTTTCTCTAAAATTTTAAGTTAAACTTCAAGTATACTAGCGGTACGTTTTCCGATAGCTTACTAATAGTTAAGTTGTAGTTATTAACACAATATTGTTAATATTTAAAGAATAAATCTTAAACTAATTTTACGAGATATATAGTAAAATATTTAATTATTAGGAAATATAAATTGATTATTCTAAAATATATATTTATTAAGAATGTTTTTGTAAATTTTTCAACATAACAGATAAGAATTATATATAGTCAATTCAAAACAGTAATGACACACATGACCAATATGTCAAACGTTGTAAATTCGTTTTACAGTCAGACAATAATTTCCTTCTCATTTTATTCTATTTAAAAAGAGATAGAATGCTGTTAGAGAAGTTCGAACACGTAACCGAAAGAGCCTGCAAAACATGTCCGTTTGTCAAACGACTACAAAATTCTTCAAAATATTATAATTACGGGTTATAAAATAGAAAACGTTGTTTTAACGCTTTGTTTTAATAAATTTGAAATCGCCGCGGTTTTTATTGAACATATTTTTTGCGCATTGTAGCTGCACTGAATATTAGTACGGACACGGTCACTAAAATAACTCAAAAAATAAGAAACAATATAATCTTAAATACACCAAAAAGAAACCGTGTTTATGCAAAACAGGTGGCGAATCAAGATCAGCTTGATGTTTCAGAGATGAATATTTGAGAATGGTACATTGGGTCGCTCATGGAAAGATGATAATAAATATAGTGTAAAGACAACAAAAGTTGATGGAAAAGATAAACGTTGGAATAACTATCGATTAGGTTTTGTTAGTCATAACATTTATCAATAATTCATTGCAGACATATAGTTCTTCATGCTGGAAACAGGAATGGTTTTATCCCTAGTACAGAATTAGTGTTTCTCTAAGTCAAAGGGTGAGGGTGAATGGAGAAATGAACCATAACTTACCTTTGCAGTAGTTTGAAAATCAGCTTTTAAAGAACTTGGAGGAGCCATCAGTTATTGTTATGTACAATGTACCATATCTACCATATGTATAGTACACTGGTCAATCCCAATCCCAACAAGTGCATCAACAAGCAATTAAGGAATAGTTTAAGGTACGAGTTTCCGGACACTACCCCAGGAAAATCAACCATCAAGGATTGGTATGCTAAGTTTAAACGTGGTGAAATGAGCACCGAAGACGATGAACGCAGTGGACGCCCAAAAGAGGTTGTTCCCGACAAAAACATTAAAAAAATACACAAAATGATTTTGAATGACCGTAAATTGAAATTAAAGGAAATAGCAGAAACTCTAAATATATTTTCTGAACGTGTACATCATATCATTCACGAATATTTGAGTATGAGAAAGCTCTGTGCAAATTGTGTGCCGCGCGAGCTCACTTTTGACCAAAATCAACGACGAGTTGATGATTCGGAGCAGTGTTTGAAGCTGATCAAGCCCAATAAACCCGAGTTTTTACGCCGATATGTGACAATGGATGAAACATGGCTCCATCATTTCACTCCAAAGTCCAATTGATAGTCATCCGAGTGGACTGCACACGATAAACCCGCTCCACAGCGTGGGAAAACGCAACAGCCGGCTGGCAATGTTATGGCGTTTGTATTTTGGGATGCGCATGGAATAATTTTCATTGACTACGTTGAAAAAGGAAGGACCATGAACAGCAACTATTGCGTAGCGTTATTGGACCGCTTGAAGGGCGAAATCGACGAAAAACGGCTGCATTTGGAGTAAAAGAAAGTGCTGCTTCACCAAGATAATGTACCGTGTCACAAGTCAATGAAAACTATGACAAAAATCCATCCATTCACCGTATTCTCCAGGTCTGGCACCCAACGACTATTTTCTGTTCTCAGATCTCCAAAGAATACTCGCTGGGAAAACATTTTCGTCGAATGAAGAGGTGATCGCTGACCTATTGAAGCAAATGATATATCGTACTACAAAAATGGTATCGAAAAGTTGGAGCGTCGCTATAATCAGTGTATCATCCTTGAAGGAAATTATGTTGAATAAAAAAAATAATTTTGCCAAAAGAATGTGTTTTGTTATGGTGGGCTGGGAACTTTTCAATTGACCTGTTAATCATATCTCCGAACAGTCAGAACCATATTAGACCCATGACACCTCGCCTATCATTTTTGATAATATTTGAAAATAATCCGTTTCTTGATCTACCTAAATAATAAAATTAGTTAATACAAAATATCAAAATTACTAGAAATAATTTTCTTAAAAGTGATATAACATTTGTATCTTCAACACTGACGTATTAATTCAACGTTTATATAAACTAAAATAATACTAAAAAAAAACAATCAGTGTAGGAGATCCCGTCCTGAAAATGCTGACTGTTACGATTGCGAAACGTCGGCTAGTCTACTATTGACTAAGACTAGTCGATTTTAATTGAAACGAGCCTTAATAAATTTCGAGACCAATTAGTCACATATTTTAACGAAGAAAATAAGGAAAGTCATAAAATAATTAAGATATAGTGAAGACTCAATATTAATAATAATTTGAATGAAACTGAGGTACTATCAAAATAATATATATTTACTAATTTTGGGGATAAATATTGTTCCAATAGAGTCTTCTGTTATATTTTGTTATTTTTTGCTATCCTTTTAATTTCTGTTTGTATTATTTTTTCTCCATATTGACAATAATTATAATTCATTATACAGTAATATTTGAAATTTCGAAATAGAAAAAGAATCCGACTATATCTTTTGTTCTATATTCATCATTATCATCACCAATCGATACCACCGCTTGAGGGGAGTTTCTACTTCCTAACCAATACGCTTCTATTGGTGCTGTAGGACTTCAAACAATTTTTACTCCTGATTCCTTTCTAAGATTTTAGTCCGTTTTTTTAAGCGCTGTTTGTTCCAGCGTCCATACCATAGGTCATTATGCCACAGAATTCTCTGAGAAATTGATTAATTTTTTATTCAACAGATATATCCAAACTATTGCGATCTGTGTCTCAGAATCTCTACTTTAATTTTACACCGATTGTCGCATATTAAACAAATCGTTTAATGTAAGATTTAATTCATTAATATGACCTTCGAGGAAAACATGTACAATATACCTTAGGCATCGCATTTGAAAGATCTCAAGCCTACAGATTGTGTTCAAGTTAGAGCTAGAAGCTAGACCGATTCGACTTGTCTCGATTAGTTCGACGGTAGATTATTCTCTCGTATTACTGATCCTTAATGAATGTTGTTAAAATTTCCAATAAAAGGCGATCCGTCACTTATCAATATTTTGGTCTATGTTTAATTAATTCTCAATCCATATGGCAGTGTAAACTATGTGATGAAGAACTATATCAGGAAGCTTCAACGTCTGTATTAGTGAATAAGCGTTATCATTAGCCAATATTACAACGGTCAAGAGGATGCTATGTTGTTGTTGCTATGTAACTTGCTATAATGCTGTCATATTAAACGCCATGTCTGTCTTTAAAAGTTTTTCGCATCATTGCATCCATTACAATGTTGAAGATCAGTGAAGAGATGTCATTTCCTTGACGAACACTTGGCTCGGGCTTCAAATTCATTTAATAAATCATTTTGCACTTGCACAGGACTAATGGTACAAGAAAGAGTTTTTTTTATTAATAATATTCTTTCACTAAACTATAACTGGCGTAGTCGGTAGAATTCCGGGAAGATCATAAGGCTGTTCTCTTTTGAATTAATGCAATTAACCGGAATCAAGTTAATTATCATTGTTGATATTGAATTGACAATCGTTCAATTGACAATCGTGCGGCAAAAATACCGCAGCTGAAGCTGTAAAGTCACAAAAAGTGAATTGAAGGTATTCAAGGACCACTAGCTATAAACTATTACAAGTAAGAAACACTCAACCTTTTCTACCCTCAGAATTTGGACAGAAGCTTCCGATTCAAGGTGCATGGTCTCGCAAAAGGCCTATTGCAGTAGTACAGTTTCTTAGCCGTAGACTATTGGAATAGGAGTGACCAAAATATGGACAACCGTTCGGTAGAGGGGCACTATGGAAATTTGTGTAGAAATAGTGCCATTTCCTTCTTTCCATAAGGTAAAACACCGTTTTAAGTTAAAGAAATTTTAGTAACATATAATATAATAATTTTAATACCCTTTTACTAAAATATATCTAATATAACGCCAAAACTAGGTATAAACGCTATTTGATCTAAATCGTAGTTGCTCTTCTCGGCTTTGCTAAAATGCATAAATACCTTCCTGATAGTTGACTAAGTATAATTTCTCATATTATACCTTGATGGTTTTTAGACTATCTACAGTTACCTTTTTTTCAGTGCCAATACAATTATGACCTTTTTTGCATGCTCACTCTTTTGGATCACCAAATTTGGGTGAACGACACGTGAAGCTGTTGAAATCACGTCTCCTCAACAGCCTTGATTATTTGTGTGCTGAACTTCCGGCTAAGTAGCTAAACCCCCTTATGGATTAAAATTATAGAGATGTATGATGGACTTTTTGCATCATTCGTGACGCTCATCGTGCGACTTTACGAAGGTTTCATCTGCTTCTTGAATATATATACATATTCCTTTTATATATTAAACAATATATGTTCCTTCTATATTGAAGACGCATTTGTAATTAATTCCTTTTGTATATTGCAATATTGTTCAAATTAGAAATATAATCCATAGACTAAACTGCACGAGACATAGACTGTCGATACGATATCTTAAAAACTGATTTAAAACTTTCATTACTGAAAATGTTAATACATTTCAACTTAATTACTCTTTACTGTCATATTTAAACTACTGTCATAGGATGTCTATTATCCCTAGTTAACTTGCATTACCTACTCTCGTTCTTGGCCTAAATTAAAAGATTATTCCTTAATAGATTTTATGTTATTGCTTAATATATATACAGGATTCAGATTGGACTGAAAAACATATTGGCGACTTTATAAATGTATCAGTGAAATAGATTACAGTGTAAAACAATAGGCTCACAAAATTTTCAAATGAGGTGAAAATAGAAATGAAAAACGCCTTATATCACTTTGGTATAAAATTATTGTAATATACTAAAATAAACTATATTTTATACGACACAAAAAAAATAATATTGACTCGATAATTTGTTGTTACGTTCGTTTTCCGGCATTAACTACGTTCAAACACTATCGGGTTTGATGAATAATGTTTGTTGACTGCTAAAAGTGTCGAACCGAAATGTACGACGAAATGAAAAATGATCCAAACGTAAGTAAAAACTTATTTATGTTCTTGTGTTTTCGTTAATTGTTTCATACACATATTATTATTTAAGGTTGCTTTTTCTATATTCATATTTAAAAAACATATATTCTATTAAATATTTTTTACAGTTCCTTCAAAATGTGCTTAAATAATTTGCTTTACTACTTTTAATATGGGTATCCATCTGGAAAATGTATATTGTAAATTTGGATTGCACGGGAATTATTAATGTCTAGTAATAAGGGCAGGTCTGATACACCCAACTTACGATTTCAGTTGATAGACGTGCTTTTGCGATTCAGATATATTTTAAGAGCGGTACTTTAAAATATGTGAGTAAATAGTACTTAATCCAAAATTCGTAGACCAGCAAGTGTTCCCAATATTAATTTGCTAAACAATGGTTAAAGAAGTTGTTTAAAAGGAATTCTGAAGAAACACTGCGTCGATTTGCATTCAAACACAACTAAATTCAATTAGTATTAGCCTTAAACAAAAATAATTATGTTTTAAAATTGAAACTGCTAAAACGCTTAAAAAATGGAATATTTTCCTAGCAAGCATATGAAGAAAATAGTTTGAGACGTTTATCTAATTTATTGTATGTTTTATGTGTTCAAGGTCTAGTTCATCATCATCAATACATAACGGGCGCACCGAGAGAGTATGTAGTTTTCAATCAACACGCTGATGTAACGCTAGCGAACAAGTAGGGGAAGAAGTTCTAACCTCGGACAATGTTGATCTCCTATTTGTTAAATCGATTTATGTAATTTTAATCCATGCCTTTTTTGAAATTGCAATATTTGTTCCTCAACCATGAATTTATCGCATTTGAATTACTTCAATATGACAGATACCAAATTGTAACAGTGTCCCAGTCGCGGAGCCACACAGAAGGATTGGTAAAACAAGCTTTTAAAGCGTAGGATTATTAGTAAATATCTAATCAGTCAAAAAATTTATAGAAATATACTATGTTGAAAAGTAGTGGAGAGACGATATCTCCTTGGCGTACGCGGACCTGTATGTTAAGGCACTAAGGGCTTTTTTCCAGACCAACCCATGTCACTCATTCACAATTTATGTAGGTTTAAAACAGATAGTCAGGATAGTAACCAGCATTACATAACATATATACATGTGCCACATCGAGGTAATAAAGTCAGAGTTGGATGTGTTTTCGATTTCTTGAAAAGCGGGAGTATTTGGCCTCTTAAGTCACCACCAGGAACCAAAGAAAAGAGCATTATGGTGATGTAAACTTCTAATCAGCACGAGATTTCGCCAAGATCGATTCGTCTTTAATTAGTAGAAATATACGAGTAGTAATAACACGTAACCGAACCTCAATAGCACGTTGTAAGGGAGCGCACTGTTTGCGCCACTTTCAATGTAATAGTAATATATCAGTCTATCCATATTGCTACTAGCTTAAGTTTAATAATTAATTTTATGTTTGTAATTTTTTCTTTACTAATCGGCAAGGTAAAATTCCACCAAATAACGTTAATTTCAGCGGCAGGTTTCAGGCTTGTTTTTATTTAGAAGGTGACGTAAACGATCAAAAGTGCAGGTACTAATTACTCAAAAAAAGATATATTTGAGATTACGCAGTCCAAAAGGAACAATTTGGTGCTGATTACATTTCTACGCTTTCGGTTAGAAGTGTGTAAGAATGGATGGAAAGCATCAACAACGTAAAATTTGAACTATTCCACTGGATAGATAGTGCATGTGGTAGGATTATTTTTCTAATAAGATCATTGATATGATTAAGATTATTAAGAAAATATAATAAAAATATATGATAACTATTTTTGTTGTGGATTATTGATACACTTGCATATAACCGTTGAGTTGTTTTCGAAATAAAATATTATATCAGTCATGGCAGTTTTGTAATTGGATATCAACATCAAAGAAAAATGAAGAGGTACCATATTATATGTAAGTTAAAGATAAATTAATTGAAAACATCAATACTGGTTATTAGGGAGTGGTATTATGGTATCTCAAAAACTTTGTTAATTTTATTAAATATTTTAATAGTTTTAAAGGTATTGAATTTTGTATAAACATTATTTAAAACAAGAGAATTCGATTATTATATTAATAATATTCACCATAAAATATATTAACTAATTAATATTAGCTAGCTCATCTACGTTTTACAATATTTGATTGAAAACAAGCATATGATTTAAATTAATGACAAAAATATATTTGTTAGCATCAGTTTAATCAAAATATATACGTTATTTTGTTAAAACGAGAAATACTCTTGGAATTTGGGTTAGTTGTGGCTTTAAAACATCTTTTACCCTTAAAAATATAATCTAAATAAACCTTAAAAATTCATAGATGGTCACATACTACCACTGATTGATACTTTCTGGTTTATTAAGCCTTTAAAATTAATAAACGTCTGTTTATTGGCATTTTTTTCCTCTACTCTGTGCCATGCTTCAAACTGTGAGATCACTTTACGTGAATCTCTTGCTGAGGCTGGGGATGTCGAATCTCTTGAGCCTCGCGTGCTGTTGTCCTCCAACTCTCAAGCGCCAACGCCAATTCGTATTGTATATTGCAAGTCCCCTCTGAAATTTTATATTATGCTGACTTATTTCCTGCTTCACTCTTCTCATATTGAGATTTAGATACATGTACCTGTCGCTCATGCTTTGAAAATATTGATATATTCCTTCAAACCTTGGTATGGAACCTTTCCAATATCTTAATACTGGTGTTGCCTACTGTGTCCCATAGTTGAATGCTGTTTGTCCAGATTGGCTTGATGATAACTTCGTAATCTGTCAGTTTGCCCTCATTGCATAAGTGGAAGTGGCGACCTGTTAACCGATGAACGGGGTTTGCTCTCGAATTGTTTACGCTTGGTCCATATGTGCTTCTGCCAAGATAATCTATGATCCAAGCAAGATTTAAACTGATACATGTGGTCGACGGGAGAATGGAGAGGATATTAAGTTAGGTAAAGGAAGTACGGTGGTACTGTTACAAGGGGGTAGAGGAAAGAAAAGAGAGCGAGACGTCGCCGTGATAGTCTTCTATAGCCGACAATCACATGGAACTAATCCACCGGCGTTGCCAACTTTTGAACTTGCTGTAGGTGAATGGGTGGTGGCCTAAAGGGTCGTAGCGATCGCTATATAAGAAACACTCAAGCTTCTAAAAATACGCCCAGAATTTGGGCAGAATCTTGCAATAGCCTATTGCAGTAGCACAGCTTCTAGCCGTAGACTATTGGAATATGGAGTGGACAAAATATGGAAAATAAGTCAGTAGAAGGGCAGTAGGGAAATGTGTGTAAAAATAGTACCATTTCATTCTTTTCGTAAAATAAAAACAGTGTTTTAAGTAAAATAATAGTTTTTTTGTTTAATACCCTTTCACTAAAATATATCTAATACAACTACAAAATTAGGCACAAACGCTAATTGATATTTCTCCTTGCGGGGCTCTTTAAACTCTCACTTCTACGATATTCATAAATTCACTAGACAATTTACTAAGTATAATTCCTCATATTATACCTTTATGCTATTTACAGTGGTCTTTTTTTCAGTGCCTATACAATTATGACTTTTTTCCATGCTCACTCTTTTGGATCACTAAATTTATGTGAACAACACGTGAAGCATCTGTTTAGGATTTTTCCATTAGTTTACCGATTATTGGTAGAAGGCCTATAGGTCTGTACGATATCCCATCCTGTAATTGTCTGCCTGGTTTAGGCACCATTTCGAATTGGGCAATTTTCCATTGACTTAGGAAACATTCGAGCTTAAGGCAGGCATTGCAGATTTACTTATTGACTAATATTTTTATCGTCAATTCATACACGACGCTCGAAGAACACCACAGAACTCGAAATATTTTTAATCAAGTTTTGTCACAATCGCCGTTTTCTTATAAGTTTATTGCCCTTTATGGTCTCTGATTTGATGTATAAGTTCCATGATATATTTTTTTCCTTGCCGACTGCTTGTATATCTTCAGTCTTAAAGATCGACTTCGCCACTGAAGTCCGTGAGGAGATCAACGCACCCATCATTCGATAGACATTAATATTTTCGGATATGCTCTACGTCTGATAATGATCTTAATCGAATAACTTAATTGCAAGTATACATGAATCCCTATTAGAGAGCTGGTTGTTAAATGTTATTAATAGATTGAAGCAAACAACGTTATCTTGGCGAATATTGGCTTTGATCTCAAATATAACCGATATATTACTTTAATATAACCGATTGAAAAATAGTATGAATCTGATGAAACCATAAATACGTGAAGGAGTTTAATTTTTGGAATACCTTCCAGACAAGAAAATTGCCAATAAACGGTAACTGTATTTTCTGTATTTAATATGTTTCTTCATAAACTGACTGAGAGAATTTTCCATATAAATGATTTGTTCAACATTCTATTAAGTATTCGAAGGTCTTTTAAGGTACCTGAATTATTTTCATAAAAAAATACAGTGCCAGAAATTGATTAGAGATATATTCTCATTTATATTAGTTGATGAGGAAACGGATGCTTAATATGGAAATCATTTCAGAAAGTATAAGGTTCTATACTGTACAGTTGCAAATATAACTCAAATGATTTTGAGAAGTTAAATCTAATACGCTTTACCCTTATATTATATTACTTTTCTATGTTACATTATTAGAAATATAATAAATGTTAATTTGTATAACAGATTAATATATAAATTATTAATGCTGTATCTTTATTATTATTAGTAATACTTAAATCAAATATAAAAAGGTGCTTCAAATTGTCTAAATTTTTTATATCTGAACAATTTTTGACATGTTTAGTTTATAAACGATCTCAATATGTTTTAATTTAAAATATTTAGACGTAATAAAAAATGATACAATTATAACTGAAAGACTTTTAACAGAGTAAAAGAAAATTTCACTAAAAAATCTTATATTCATATATTTATTTCTACGTTTCGTTAATTTTGCATATATGCAAACGAATCTGTAAAGCCGTTTTAAAACTTTCTTGCTTGCTATGATGCGAGAGGCTTCATAAATAATGGAATACGTTTGATATTATGTAAAATGGGCTATATAGGGACAAAAAATACGAAATCGTAATTTTGTGTTTCGAAAATGGAACAACCTGAAAAATCAATCAAAAAGTCGCATTTAAATAATTCAGCACGGAAATGAAAGTAAAGCAACGAGAGCGAATGCATTTTACTTTTGTAATATCAAAATTGCAATATCAATCGTTGCCAAATATCTTGGTCAAATAAATATTAGACTTTTTTTGGTTAACTCTCATAATAATCCTTTTTATTCTGTAATTAAATTTTTTGAATGATTTCGTGGAAGGTTGTAACAAATCATATTGATAATAGTTTACTTACTATTGACAACGTTTCGGTAAATACAGTACGGCCAAGTTAAAGTTATTAGCAAGAGAACTAAATAAGCTTGTTCAAAAACTTTTAAAATTTGAGCTATTTCCTGGATACGCTGTTTGTAAAATTAGCTCCATCACTCTTAACCATTTACATATTTCCTATGTTATCATATAAAGTTAATTAAGGATATTGAAATCTAACTAAAATTGGTAGATATTTAAATTTAGCTTTTGGTTAAACGAATATGCAGCAATGATGTTTATTAAATTTTAGTGGTTAAAACATTTCTAAGATGGGAGGAATTGACACACAGGATAACTACTAACACTAACATTATCAAAATCAAAAATTATAAAATATTGCAATAGTCCAAATACATTAACACAATTCTGCTAATATTATCAATAAAATAATGAAATCAATAGGTAAAATACATTATATAGAAATTTTCTTCAAGCATAACAAGGAGAAATATTTTAGTGAATTTTGTAATCATCAGAGTATCGAATTAGAAGTCTAAATAAAATAGGTACATCTCAGATCCTACAATTTAGAATGGCCACTTAAAATAATACACAATATCTCCTAGATTAAGCGAGTTGTCTTTTTTAAATAAATTTACAAAAAATCTTAATAGAAGAGTTCAAGTAAGAATTTTAAATTCAAGCTATTTTTAATTCTATTCATTTTATTGTTCAAATCAGCATTTGTGCTACTACAAAGCTGCTACTCAACTAAAGTAAATTAGAATAATAGCAGCCGGCTTGGTAAAGGCAACAGGACGGTTCTCCTGCTGTTCCGATAATCGCGGGTTTGACACCTGCTAACGTATGGTATGCGATTTTTTCATATTTGTGATTGTCCAAACGCAAGAGTGCAAAATCCGACAAGGAAAATGATCCCAGTTATGCCAGTAACCAGGCTGGGTAAGACAGGAATGCTTCTGTTATGATCTCCAAATTGGTCACCCACCAATCGGTAGGCTTAATACCGAGGACCTTGGTTCGGAGTCCATATTAAACAATAGGCCCGGTCTAGATAAATGCTAATTAGTAACACTCTAAAATTCTTTAAAAAATAATAGTAAAACTAAAATTTGAAAATATAATTCCTTACAACACAATCGGACAACATTAATATGGATAAGACCAGTAGATCCTGTGCTAAACATTTATCGTAAATTATATATCATCTAAAAAGCTTCTAATTTATTTTATGATTTAAAAAAGACAGAAAATAGTTCCAGCTATTTCACTATTTCTTACTTATATCACGTTATATTAAATTCAATATAATATCTAAGTTTTGATCAGGTTTGGCATTTGGAGTTAATCTGTAAAATGAGCAAATTGTTATCGCGTAACAATTGTCAGTTGCTGGAGTCATATCTTTTCGGAAGAAAATTGAGAGCATCGCACGAAATGGCGTTCATAGGTCCTCTCCTATATCTACTCTACACTGCTGACATTCCAACAACAAAAGAAACACTATTTGGAACCTTTGCTGACGACACAATTATTATGGCCAACGATATATCTCTGCCTAGGGGGGCAATAAAAAAAGTACAAGCGGCAGTCAACGAAATCTTTAAACGTACAAAAGATTGGAAAAATCAACTTAATAGCTCCAAATCAGTCCACGTTAATTTTGCATTGCGACGAAATAATAAAAATACCTTGGAATCCATCTTGACGGTAGACTAAATTGGAAACATCATGTTAGACAAAAAGCAAAACACATGAGAACCAAAATAAAACAACTATACTGGTTAGTCGGAAGATACTCTCAACTTGATCTAAAATCAAAGAGGTTGATTTATAAGATAATTATAAAGCCAATTTGGACCTATGGGGTGCAAATATGTGGTTTCACTAAAAATTCAAATCAACTAGCCATACATATATTCCTCGATTGATTACCAATACCTATCGCTACGTAAGCAACGAAGAACTGCACGATGACCTGGAAATCAAATGGATTTGCGAAGTTATCCAAGATTTCGCACTGAAACAGGAAAGAAGATTACTAAATCATACTAACGCGGACGCAATACAACTGCTGGACAGCGCGCTGGATGTTAGGAGATTGAAGCGAACAAAACCATACGAACTTATATAAAGTGTATACCTTTAGTATAAACTATAGCTATAAGTTATTATAATTTTAAAATTGAGGAATACATGTTGATGTATTTTATAGCATTCGTCTTGCTTGTGAATTATTCCAAGTACAAATGAAAAGTAGTAATAAATTAATTTTAAATTAAGACTGTACTAAGCGTATCTAATAAAGATGTTATAAAAGAAATTAATATCTAACAGTTTGTAAATCTCGACATTATAGTAGTAGTGTTTAATCAGCGTACAATACAGACCTGGTATCCGGATGTGGAACTCTTACTTATTATATCTCAATAATCGGAACAATTCGGACCACAAAACACGCTCTAATATCATAAAATATACGTCCTGAACTAGTTTTAACCCTTAATTGAAACCAGAAGCACAATGGGGGGGATTGTTAAGATGAATTACGAGCATTCGATGCCGGTAGAAATGGGACCAAATAAGTCTCGATTAAGTCTGAAATGACCATTGACGGCGAGTCTGATATGTTCGGCGGAAATCTATAGATATCGCCAGGAATAATGTAAAGCTTCAATAATCATACTACATTTTTCTTTGTTCGCGTTACGCTTTGCTACATTATGTTTGAATTAAATTGATGATTCATTAAGTGGCTATTATTGATCTAGAGGAAAAAATGCCAAAATGATTTAAAAATGCGAATTAAATAAAAATCTGACAATCAAGCTCTCTGATTAAAAAGTGCTAAAAATCGATGTGTGATGCTTTTCATTGCGATATTATTACAAGCATCTTAAATGCTTTCAATATTATTCTTTATTCCCGCTCTGGGCTGTGAAATTTAAGTGTTGCTATGGATGCGTTTCACTTCTTGAGGATGCTAATAAGTCTGTTTAATGCTTGCGTTTATGTGGATATATTTCTCACTTTAGAAAGGCTCTTTCAACAAGTAATAATCAGAGGGATTAATTGTAAAAACACCTGGATATGATCTAACAACCGAAAAAATGTTACCGGAACCATTGATGTTCTCTGATGAGAAGCGGGTAAAATTACTAACATTCATATTTAAAGCTATATTACTACTAATTAATTAATTTCCTATCATCTGGAAAGTAGCTCAACTAATAATGATTCTCAAACCAAGGAAACAGCAGAAGATATCAGCTAGTACAGGCCTATAAGTTTATTACTGATAATCTCAAAAGTTTTTGAGAAACTGTCCATCAAGAGGCTCAATTGTATAATAAAAAAGAGAAATATTATTCCAGAACACCAATTTGGGTTTCACAATAAGCTGGAACGATTGAACAAGTGCATAGGCTAAAAGATATTGTTCAGCTTCGTTCCTAGACATACCTTAGGCCTTTGATAAAGTAGGCTTAACATCGAGGAAGTACATATTAACTAAATGGAAACCACTTGGACTTTACTGCTTTAACTCTACCAAATGTATTTATCGGGCGCAAATCCAAGTTATATATATATATATATATATATATATATATATATATATATATATATATTATAACGAGTGTAAATCACCATGTTTGTGTGAAGTACTTCGAAAGTGTGTCACGATGCACTCACACTTTTTATATATTTATATATATTTTTCAAATATACATTTACATTTATATTATTACACCATAAAGTACTTGTAATACTATTAAATATATTGAATAAAAATAACACTACAAGCTTAGTTTTAATACATAAATTATATTATCAAGCATAATAAAAATGCACTTTACATTATTATATCGATTAAATTGATGTCGCTACTTCAGTTTTTAAATATAATTGAGTTCCTTCGGCTCCAGATGCAAGGCAGCTCAAAGAATGTCCCCAATTTAATTTTAGGGATCTTGCTGTCAAAAAGCAATTTTCAAAAAATGTTCCTAATAAATTAAAATTGACAGGCGAACATTATTTGCTTGACTCTTTTGTATGACTACCCAAGTTTCGGAATTTTACATCGAAAATGACAGAAGGTTTAACTGAAATTAAGTATCATTATAATTTTAAAATAAAGCAGAAAAGATATATAAGATATACAAGATATAAATGAAATACTTTCAATTTCAGTAAGTGGGGTTTAATTTAAAAAATTGGAAATATTAGCTATTAAAAGATGTATTATTTTATAAATTTAATGAAATGTATATATAATGACAAATAGCATATGTTATATCTAAAAATAAACAAGTCAAGAGGAAATTATTTTGGTAAGTAAAGTAAAAAATAAAAAATCAAACTTTTATTAATATAAATTTAGATATATAACACATAGCAACTAAAAATATTTAAATATAAAATATTTGAGCATTATAATGTGTTCAGGCAATGGGTTTTCTAAACGCCCAATAAATGGCATTTCCAAATACTGTTTAATCAGTAAAGTTGCTGCAGTACTTGGAGTAATTACTTCTTTCATTCTAGCCATTTTTTTATCAAAATATCTCCAGATGTCAATACATTCTTGGTCAGTAGTTGTGTTTTGAATTTCGAGTTGTGGAACTATATTTGTATTTTTTGAAGTTAGAATAGAAAATACTCTTTTATGATAACTTTTTGTATCGCCTCAGCATTATTTGCAATACCAAATTCTGCTTTTCTAAATCTGGGATCTAAAAATATGGATTTCTCGAATATCGTGTTCATTTCTAAAATTTCTTTAGTCTTTTATTGATGACATCTAATAGACAATTTTGTAATTTTTTCCCCGTTAACTTGTTAAAATCCTGGATTTGATACAATGTTGCAGTCCTCCTATTAAAGATATGATTAAAGACATCGTGGGATATCTTTCACTAGATAACTCGGTGGTCATTATTTCAATGGGCTTTAAAAGTTGAACATATTCTGTTAAGATAGTCCATTCGTCAACAAATTAAAAGTGTGGTGTTCTACTTAATAGTCATCAAAATAAATTGCTGAATAGCAAAGTACAGTTTTCCTATGAGAAAATATATTTATTGCAAATATTTAATATACTTTATTAACCTCTTTACCGTTAATATTTTTGAATGAAAATTAACAACTGCTACTGCAAAAAATTCTTGAAATATTTTGGAACCCATGCAATTTCTGAGACCTTAGGAACCTAATTTTAATTTTTAAGATTTTAGAACAAAAGTTTTGACAAACAAAAGGCTTGGACAAAAATCGTGAAAGTTTATCAGAAAACTAGCGTTCCAAAATGCTGCTATATTATTTTACAATATATAGTTATTCACAAGATAAGTATAAATTCGGCGCATTACTTTCAAGGTCGCGGCTACGACGACACAGCCACATTGTTAAGGATCAGTCGAATGAACTAGTAGAACCGAAAGTAGTAACTGAAAGTAAACGACTGAAACAGTCGATAGTAAATAGTAATAAATTCGGTCGGACTGAAAATAGCGACTGGAAACAGTCACTAGTAAAAACAGTCGAACCAAAAATAGCGACCGAAACAGTCGGTACTAAAAAGTAGTCAATTACTAAACAGTCGATAGTCGATTTCAGTCGATTGATCACAACGCTAATCAGGAATTAAGTGTATATGTAGCACTCCAAATAATAATTGAAATAATGAAATAGTTTTTATTTATGCTTGCTTTATTTTTATATATATTTTCCTCTTATATAATGTTGTTTTGCTATTTAACGGTATCTATTTTAATCTATCAGTTCTCATATTGATTTTTATTTTCATTTATTTCCAAAATTATTTATAACACCTAAACAAATGGCTCCTTAATACAGTTCATTGAAAATCAGTTATTGACAGTTTAGTTTTAGAGTCAAAAACAGGTTGCATCTCTAAGCAACCTATAAAGTAATTATCAAATAATACTTCGAATAGGAACGGGATAATAGTTGGCCCCCTTTTATAAGAAAAATGCGTAAGAGAGGCAAGTATTGATATTATTTTACTAATTAAGTTTCTGCGGTTTTATTGGAAATATTTTTAGAGTGTTGCAGTTGCACTGAATACTAATATGGACATTGTGACTAAAATCTCATCAAAGAGAATAAACCATAAAAATTCACCAAAGAAAAATCAAAAGAGAGTGGCAAATATTTGCAATATTAACTCTATTCAACAAAATAAGCAAACTCGTTAATCTCTCAAGTATTCTTAGAGAAATTAGGAATAGGCAACTCTTTGAGGGATGTAGATAATTTCTTTATACCATATTAAGAGATATATATCTGATGATGTAAATATCACCTACAAAATCTTCTTCAAAAGAAAACAATTTTTAGAAGCATATCATCAATCAATCAATCAATCAAGAGAGTAATAAAAAGACAATAAAGAATTTAAAGACAAAAAAAGTTGATAGAAAGAGGTAAAAGTTAGAGTCGCTGATTGATTAGATTTTGTTGGTCATAATAGTTCTGTTATACTTAATAATTCATATTGCGACATATAATTCTTCTTCTCTTTCTTTGGCCTGGTTTGAAAATCATCCATTAAAGAACTTGGAAGAACCTCCAATTAGTTACGGACAATGCATGATGCCATGTACGCTTAGAGAAAAGACCCCAACAAATGAATCAACAAAGCCTGTAATTAAGGAATGGATCGTAAGACATAAATTAAAGTTGAAGGAGCCATGTTGAAGAATGAAAGATTTCAAATTCTTACTCGGTATACGTAAATGTATATATGTAAAAAGTTTCCTTGTTTCATATAATTTACTTTTTAGGCCTGCAAAAAGATATGCTGTAAGTCAGATGGCTGTACAATCTGGCCACAGAGTATTACACTTCTTAATATTTCCCTGTAATACACAGTGTATTCAATCCAAACGAATTGATATGAAGTGCGATAATAAATTACTACAATAGACACGCAGGTTGATAGGATCATGTATATTTTGGACATGTGGAAGAAGCATTGTCTACAATTACACCTTTGGACTGTATGAAATTAATCAGATACACAGAAGAACACATTGATAGATGGTGGAATCGTGAATAAGGGTTTGATAGATTTGAACTCTCTGAGGTAACTCAAGATAGTGAAAATGAAAGTGACTGAATGAAGCGTTATGAAATGAGATATATATTTGATGTATTATAATATTAAAATAAATTACATTTGTTAATATTATTATTAATTCATTATTTTATTTGCATTAGGATTTTATTATATGTCAAAGTCAAAATAAATTAAAAAGCAAAATTGACGCAACAACATTGAGACGTTGTGGCGTCATAAATTTTGATTACGCGAATTCGCTGTTATTTTGGACGGACTATAGATAAAACTTGTGTAGTTCATATAATTTGGGGATATAAAAATGAATGTTAAACCTTAAGTGATTAAAACTCAACGGAACGCCATAAAACTGCCTACCGAATACTAAATTCGGTGCGGAAAAACAAACAGTTAAACATTTGCTCTTTTTTTCGCTTCGAATAAAAAAACCAAAAGTCGACACATTTTACCCTTGCCCATTATTTGTCCTTCCACTTCGATTTTATTCCAAAACAAACGTGGATCGTGTTTACGGCCGTGCCAGCGACCGAAACTCGATCGACCGCGAAATGGGCAAATTAAAGGCGCAGAGTAACAGGTACGGAATCAAACGCCGTCAGTTTGGGACCGCGAACTCCACCAATTAGTGTAATTGAATTTGACACAACGTTCCGGGTATATTGAAGTTTCGCCTGTGGTGCGGGTAAGAAGGGACCGTAGCCGGATTCCATCTGGCATGTGCCTGTAAAGTCTCAAAATATATTAGTTTCACAGTTCATATAATATAATTGATATTTTGAGTTTGACACAGAATACGTGACTGTGTACTATTTTAATGGGATTTACAATAGGTGGCTTAACTTATGCTATATTTGTAAAACTGAATACTATTGGCTTATATTTTATCGAATTTTTTTTTAAATACAGACGTAGACACCATGTGCCAGTGGATTTACAATAGGTGGCTTAACTTATGCTATATTTGTAAAACCGAATATTATTGGCTTATATTTTATCGAATTTTTTTTCTAAAATACAGACGTAGACACCATGAACCAGTAAATTCTCAAAATATATTAGTTTCACAGTTCATATAATATATTTGATATTTTGAGTTTGACACAGAATACGCGACTGTGTACTATTTTAATGGGATTTACAATAGGTGGCTTAACTTATGCTATATTTGTGAAACCTAATATTATTGGTTTATATTTTATCGAATTTTTTTTTAAATACAGACGTAGACACCATGTGCCAGTAAAGTCTCAAAATATATTAGTTTCACAGTTCATATAATATATTTGATATTTTGAGTTTGACACAGAATACGCGACTGTGTACTATTTTAATGGGATTTACAATAGGTGGCTTAACTTATGCTATATTTGTAAAACCGAGTATTATTGGTTTATATTTTATCGATTTTTTTTTCTAAAATACAGACGTAGACACCATGTACCAGTAAAGTCTCAAAATATATTAGTTTCACAGTTCATATAATATATTTGATATTTTGAGTTTGACACAGAATACGCGACTGTGTACTATTTTAATGGGATTTACAATAGGTGGCTTAACTTATGCTATATTTGTAAAACTGAATACTATTGGCTTATATTTTATCGAATTTTTTTTCTAAAATACAGACGTAGACACCATGTACCAGTAAAGTCTCAAAATATATTAGTTTCACAGTTCATATAATATATTTGATATTTTGAGTTTGACACAGAATACGCGACTGTGTACTATTTTAATGGGATTTACAATAGGTGGCTTAACTTATGCTATATTTGTAAAACCGAGTATTATTGGTTTATATTTTATCGATTTTTTTTTCTAAAATACAGACATAGACACGTAGCATTCAAGGAAATCATAAATCATTCCGAAGATCTATTGGTACTTAGAATACCATCTCGTAGTTCGATATTTTAGACCTTTTAATTTTTGTGTCGTTCAAGTGCTTTTTTCTTAAGGTTTCTTTCTTTTTTCTTCTTTTTAATTATATGGTTTGTCACCGTTGCGAATACTTAACAACAAAAATAATTGCCTTGAATGGCAACTATGTTGATCTTTCTTTGGGGGGTTGTACCTATTTACCAGATGTGATCACGTCCTAGGGGCGTTAGAACTTAATAATAGTTCACTTCTAAAGATGCGACGGCCAGAGTCACTACGTTCTCATCGCTAGTTTATTTTATTGTTTTCCTAGCTGAGTTTCACCAAATGGTGAGTTTTTTTCTTTTTATTTATTATTTATTATTTATTAAATCTTAATTTATTATGTTCTAATTATTATTCTATATTTATTAGCGTTTTCTCTCGTTCATTTCCCATATTCTATTCGTTATTTTAAATTTATTATTGCTATTTTATAATTCTCTATTTACTATTTTATACTTATCATTCTCTGTTCATTATGCTCTACTCATCTAATTATTCATCCATCCATCGTTATATCTTTTATTCTACTCTATTTTATTATTTCTTAGACTCGTCGCATATTCTCCATAATTCTTAGATTACGGCAAATCAAGGATAATAGTTTTATGGTTGCAACTGTAAATATAAATTATAACTATTTTATAATCCAGAAACTAACGTCAAAGTGGCTAAAGTTACTGATGCGTAGTTATGATCTATGGATAACTTGAAGACTACATAAATGCCACCGGAAGTGGTTTCTGCTGGCTCTTGGTGGCAGCGTATCTAGCATGTGGCTTTTAGCTTTCTCCCTTGTACGCATTGCACGTCCATCATAGCTGGAGCTGGAGAAGTGAGTGTTAGTTGCGTATTTATTGATTGGCACATTTACATGTGACACACACACACACACACACACACACACACACACACACACATATATATATATATATATATATATATATATATATATATATATATATATATATATATATATATATATATATATATATATATATATATATATATATATATTAAACATTTTAGCTTTATCCTGGCGAGTACAACTAACGGTAATGGCAGGATCTTGTGCGTCTAACTCGTTTGATATAATTCCACGTCCATTACTGTCGGTGTCAGGATATAAACTACTACGTTGTACGCTAATTTCCCTTCGTAGTGTGTGCACATATCATACTTCATCCTAGCATAGTTTATCATTGCTATTAGTTGCCGTTATTTTCTGGTTTATAATGATACTCTATTTCATAATGATTTTATGAACATTTTATTGCCTAACATTGTCTTTGTCTTTATTTGAGATTATCGATGCCATTCATTACCAGAATTTATCGATATATTCATTTATCCATACCATTGTTATCGATACTATTTTAATGATTTTCTTGCTAGGACAGGATTCACTTTCAACATCGAAATTTCTGGAAGCAAAACGAGTACGCCATCTAGTTTTCATTGAATATTGGCAAACAATTTGTTAAATTTCGGCGAATTCCTACCGATATTTTTGTTTAATGTCTGTCGAGGACACTTGGCGGTAAATATCGTTACCAACGCCATAGGCATTACTATTAATGATAGTGACAGACTTTTCCGTATACAACTGTGAACGTGTTTAGCAGCCACCACTACACCACACAATTTCCGAAGAGTCCGAGCTCCATTTTTCTTTGTTCTGGAGCAAAGAAAATGACGAAAATTACCTTCTTAAAAGATAAATTATATCAGGAATGTTGTAGCGTTCTCGTCATTCGCCAAACCCGGTAGATTAATAAATCGCAAGAATCTTATCGGAATCTGAACCAACAGATCCGAAAAGGTGCCACGGAGAGCGCTTGGCTTTCCTGCAGTTCCTGCAGGGAGGTGGCTTGGAATGGGCGTTTGCTGTTTGGTGACACTCACCCGAAAGGAGAGTAGTTCCTTGGAGCTTTCTCCACGTTCGTTAAAATCATCAAGCCCTCAGTGGAGGTAGGCTGTTCTTTTGCTTTCTGCTGTGTGGACTAAGAATTCTATTTGTACACAGGGTCACCGGACAAATATTTTTTCGAATAGGATACATTTCCATGGTTCGATATAGTATATAGTATATAAGTAGTTCAGGTCGTTCATGCTGTATACAACTGGCAGACAAAAGGCATATTGATGGTGCTTTGAGCTGAATGCGTGGGATATTATTAGTGTTGGGAACTATCGACTGAAAACGAGTAATTAGTAATTGACTAATTTTTACTATCGACTGTTTCAGTAGCTACTTTCGGGTCGACAGATTTTACTACTTTTTACTATAGACTGTTTCAGTCGAGTACTTTCAGTTACTATTTTGGAACCTACCATAGTTTTTGACTTATTTTTAACGTTCTGGCTTTGCCGTCCTAACCGCGATCTTGAAAATAATTTGCTAAAATATGCATGTAAATTACAATATATTGTACATAAATATATCAGCATTTGCGAAGATAATTCTTAAAGATTATTTATTAATGCAATAAGGTAAAAAGGACAGCACTTTGATAATTTCGACTGCATTTATGTTATCTTGGCAACTATTGAGTTTTTTTGATCGACGTTTTCGATTATCTAAGTCTCTAGATGTTTGCTCAAGCTCATAAAAACTTCATTCATTCAAGTTTCAACGAACAATAATATTCCTAATAATAAAATATTCCGATAATATATTATTAACGATAAATAAAATTATTATTGTATTTAAAAAGGGGTGCAATAGTTAAGTAGTTGATCAAGATTGATTGATAAAGTACGATAAAAATATTTAGTGGTCATTCCCTCACTCCATTTCACCTTAAAATCAAGTCAATATATATAATATGTAAAAATAACTTAACATTCAAAATGAAACAGTTGTTTTGAAGCTAATAAATTACAGCAATTATATCTTTCCTTTTTTTCCCCAAAGAAAATTCTCAAAGTCTCATTTATGGCAAAGTTGAACATATAGTAAACGCACGTTAGAATGAAATAGAAAATTAAATTTTTCCATTAATGAATAAAACAGTTACTTTTATTTTATTATGTCATTTCTATCTTTCTAATATTAAAAGAGGAATAAATATATTTGGGATCATTATTTTATTCCTTTTTTTACAGCCACTTGGCAATTTAAATTATTTAAGATTAACTTACCTGGACAGCACGGAGAATCAAACTATTATATCTGTCCATTTCTCTCTCAAAATTAGTACGGGAAGGAATTCGTACATCTCCGTCTGTTATCACGAATAAAAAAACAGTCGAAGTGTGCATTTCAGAGAAATAGTAATTACCATTTTCAGTCACTAGTTTTTTGCTCTCGAGTAGTTCGACTATTTTGCGACTACCGTTTCTTTCTACTCGTTTCAGTCGATAGTCTCCAATAATAGTTATGATTTATTGAACTCTATTGAACCAGCGTTCCGATTATTATTTGATGATTTTGCATCAAGAATTGAATCTTAAGAATAAATATGAATAAGATATTAATTATAAGATATTAATTATAAATAAGAATATATAATAAGATATTAAGTTTTAAGAAAAACAAGCTACAATGTTTCAGAGATTTTTAGTAAAGACTAGAGAGACATGACTTATATTAGAAAGAATCTGAACCTAGAAATACTGCGATTACCTTTTCCTCAGCCTTACTGTATATTTGTCGAAGATTAAGGTAGAAAACCCCAAACAAATTCCAATAAACATCACCGACATTGGATAAAAGGTATTAGTAAGACGTAACCAATCTTTATTCGACGAGACAGAAAGTAACAAATCCACTTATTAAATCAGTAAAAGTAAAAGGAAGGCAAATAAATAGAAACGATATGGGCAAGTCATAAAACAAACGACCGTTGACACCCTCTTAAACCTAACCTGTTTGATCTTTTAGAGGACCTGTCGGGGTACATATTTACATTTCGTTAAAAGTAAATTCAGGAGGGATGTTATTGAGTGTTGGTGCTGAATAACAAGGGGGTTCTCCATCTCGCTCGCTCCCCGTCTCGGTCGGATGGACGTTTCTCGCTCTCAGTCTGCGTCGGTATGTTTACGGGCCATCTCGTGTTCGAAATGCGAAATTGCATTGTGTTTAAGCCGTTTTAGCACAAAAGATGTCGAGTGTTTACTGTTTAAAAATGCGATTGTTGAAGACTGTCGTTTCTCGATTCAATTCGCCCGCCCTTCGGAGATTCAACAATTTCAATACGATTCTTTGTGCAGTAGCTTTTACACAACAATATGCAATATATTGCAGTCGATTTATGTATAATGCGAATCGCTTATTTATGTGAATTTTAGCGTCTATTCGCGTCTTCTGAGGATACATTGTTCCACATCTCCAGGTTTGGCGCGTGCGCACTCTCCTGCATAGAGTTAACCATAGAAAAAAAAACTATATGAAATTATATGGCGGTCCATTCCTTATGAGTCAATCGGTATGGTCGATCAAATCAAAACAACAAAAAAATCTAGAATATTGAGATTTTGTGTTACATTAATAATTCTATAGTAATACTAATTAAATTGTTATATTATCCCTGGTAGTCTAACATACATTGGTTTTAAAATATGGAAGAACAAGGGTAAGTTCAGAATGTAAGGTTAAATTTTAAAAGTTATAAAATCCAATCAGCAGTAATTTTATTTATAGTGGAAATTTTAGCTGCCAATTTATAACACCTCATTTTCAACTACCTGGAAAAGGCGTCAACATAAGCCAAAATTTAATGATAATAAGAACAGAGAAGAAAATGATTCTTGTTAAGTTGGAAGTAGTCAAGTCATTAATGAGATTTGTCCATCAAGAATAGTAGCAAAAACTGTAGTAACTGGTCATAATTAGATATTTAATTTAAAGATAATATATTTTAGTAATGATTTACATTTTATTTTATAGCTAAGGTGTAGCTGGAATTTGTTGAGAGTAAAATTTGAACAATGTGAAATTAGACAGCATTTTGCTAAAATATAGGAACAGTGTACAGTGATACGTGATACTAAAATAATTAAATTTGCTAACAAAAATAGTCCTGGCTCAAATAAACAAAATATAAAACTATCAATGATACCCCAATGATCTAATTACAAGGACAATACAATACATATAAGAGTATACGTAAATAAATTATTGTTTTGTAAATATAATGATGTATTAACTGAGATGTCTTTCACATTTAAAATACGATCATCCATTCGTTTTATGTACAAGTACTAGTAAATGTACAATATGTTAATCGAAAGCTCGAGATAGTCAATTCATTAATGGGGTTTGTCGATCAAGAATAGTAGCGATAATCTTTGGAGATTTTTAGGAAAATTTTACTGCTTTCATATATAGTGGTGGCTTTTTCGTTTGGTTTGGTTTCGTTGTGTTCGATCTAAACGGTTTTGTTTTTTTTATGGTAATGTTTATTTATATGGTTCTTGGAGTTCTTGTTAATTGTTCAAATATATAAGCTTATTTAAATCTGATGTTTTTATAAAAATAGAAAGGCATATAGATATTATTTTTTAAATAAAATTTGTTATCTCAAAAAAAATTTAATGTTTACTTCTCTTCTTATATATAGTTTAAATATTAAATCAATTATTTATTATATTTTTGTATTTTTATTTATAAAAAATAATGATTATGTTTTATTAAAATGGAATAGCTAGACATATATTAATTATATTTATATTATTTCGTTTTATTCAATACTTTTTTAATTAAAATGTGTTATTTCCAAAATTTTACCATTTTTATTTTCTTCCTCAACCTATTTACCTGCTTAATATATTCGACATTAAATCTAATAATCACGACAAAAAATAAGTAAATGAAGCTGTATATACGCATGTGCCAAACTCCGATTATTCTGTTTTAAAATTAAATGGAGCCAATATGCGCATGCGCCAAATCTGGAGATATTGTGGAGTCTTCTGCATCGTCATGCGAAATATATATAGGCGCCTTCAGTGAACCAAAAATATGATTACTATAAAATTTAAAGTCCGTTAAATTCTTGTTGTCGTTAGCCCTCTGAATTTTTATATGATATGAAAAAGACAATAATTTGATGAACACTTCAAGCTTATTGTTTCTGTGTATTTTTACTTTATGCAGGCAGTCAGTATACAGATAAAAGTATCATTAAATTTTTTTTGTTTCATCTATATTTTTTTCCTTCGATCTTTTACAAGTAATAAATTGTTCATGGGAAAGATAATTTCCAAGGTCCTCAATATTCTACAAAAAAACACCAGAATGGGGATAATAGGTCAAATTTTTCATTAGCAGATGAAAGAGTAATGCCTAGGGATGAAACGAAAAAATTCACGTTAAATTTTAATTCTGGGTTTTCAACTGGCTGGCCTTCACTTCGTAAAAACACGTAAAATTTCACGTAAATCTGTGCATGTGCAGTTCACCTATAAACAGACCTTACAAGCATCAATAACATTAAATAATACTATCATTCCATATAGCAACAACGCTAAATATCTCGGAATGAATCTAGATGCAAAACTTCGCTGGGAAAAACATATAAAGAAGAAAAGAAAAAAACTGCAATTGAAATAAAGGGAAATGTACCGGCTAATCGGAAGAAAATGACAATTATCGGTACATAGTGTGCAATCGTTGAGATGTTCTTCTGCTTAGGCTATAGGCTTGATTGCCTACATCAAGACCTCCAGATACCCACATTCAGTCAAGAAATCAAGAGAATTGCAAGGGGACATGAGGGAAGACTCCATTCTCATGAGAACATTGAAATATTGCAGCTTTTGATTACCACCAGAACAGGACACAGACTCAAAAGAATCAAACCATCTGATCTTGTGTAGTGTTGTGTAGTGAGGGGCATATATTAAAAAATACAGCAATAACATGTATAAACATTATTTCACCAGAGACTGAGATAGGGCCGATGGGTCCTTCTAGTAATATACCTAGATTTAAGTTATCATAAAGACAAATTGTAGGTTAGACGGAAACGACTGTATTAATTAAATAATAAAAAAATATTTCATGTATCTTGCTGCGCATATCGGCATATCAGTAGGATATGATATATTACGCGCTGCTTAAATTGAAGGAGACTGTTACTGTAGATGTCTATGTTTGGTAAATGTGTTACTAAACACATGTTATGTTTTAAAATATATACTTTATGATGATAATCCTGAAATATTTTTTTTAATAAAATTAAACAAATCCTTGTGAATTAAATCCCCTCAGACAGTATGAATTTACATCATTGCTTCTTCTAGCATCCGAAAACTTTGAACTCGATACTCGAGATTTGAATATACAATAATTGTTATTCGTAGGTATCGAAGAACAAGAATTCCCCACGCCTTCTCTGTGGCTTACAGAACACTTGCTAGAGCATCATTACCAAGTGACATTTTATTGTACTGAACAATATGAGAAACTGAACAATAGCTTCTGAGTTTAATTTTCTTACTCGAAAAATAATGTGTGTTTATGTTTGCAAGCTAATCTTATTATCTACAGGAATTGTACCGTATATTCGCAATTATTTAACTAATCCATCTGAGTCCCAAATTCACGCGTATAATAGAGCAACAATATATATGTTACTGACGTTGCAGCAATAGGTTATCAATTATAATAACTAAATATGATGAAAGATAGGATGAGAAAAATGGTATATAATCGAAATATTACTAGAAATATTAAAGTTCATTTTTGCTATTTTAAGTCAAACTAATTTTAAAACGAAACTGTTAATTATTATTTGTTTCAAGGTACTTTCGATATAGACTTTTTACTCTAATGATAATCCAAAAATGAATTACTTTTATACAGTGGGAGGGGAAATTTTTGAAACGAAGACATATTTACTCATTTTAATCGTTTTTGGGTATTAATTTATTCAAACAAAAGAGAAAATAAATAGCATTTAATTTAAAGCCTTGTTTTCCCTCTCACATCTCAACAGCATTATAGTATCAGAGTAAAGCACATCGATTTCAAAAACTAAGAATAAAAGTTACATTTTCAACAAAACATTTCACTTTTATGGTAACAAAAAAGAAGATATATGAAAATCGCTCGAGGGTTTCATTGTGCAGGCATGGAGTAGGATGTAACAGGTAACAGAGATCAAACTTACAAATGTTATTAATTTTAAATAAACTACAATCCTTAATCAATCATACCAAGAAAATTAATAAATAACATAATAGAGTTTAATATTTCCCTTTTCTTAATCATGTTAACTGCAATATATAAACGACAAACGTGTGATAAGGAGGACAAAAAAGATTTTCTTAAATACTAATTTCGGCAATGCGTCCCTCATCTCGAAAGCCATTCACCCTCTATCCTCTCGCGGTCTTTATCAAAATACTGGCCGCCTTAAACTATCTTATCGGGACCTTCAAACATTCTTAATTACTTCACTTCGGAAGACGATCACGAATAATTGGCCATTAAGGATTAATTTATTTTCGGAGCGACGCTCAAATTTAATTTATTCGTTTGCACTACGCTCCAAAAGGCACATTTATTAATAATTAATAACTTTGAGCAAGGGATGTATGCAGGAAAGATGTACGCTGGTAAAAAGGCCTTTTGATGCGGACAAACGGATTAAGCGAATGGTTTAGAAAGTTGATAAAGAAAAATATATTTCATATTTAGTGAGTTTTCATCAACTGTTTTGTATAACTAATTATAACAATACGGCAGCTGTGTTAATTATTCATTATATTAATGTGTGTGTGTGTATATAACTATATAAATTATATATCTTATAGCATTTGTTTATCATCCAAAATAAAATATTCCATCCAAACAGAAAACCAATTTTCGTGCAGGGCAACGTCTATTGGTCCATTAGTTTCTTATAAAATAGTTTTCTTCGTTGACATTCGTAGAAAAATATTCCAATATTTTGACTTACAACTCAGTGAGAATCATCTCATCTAGGATAGTATGTTGCTTATAGTTAGTTTTTGTCGAACCTCAAAACACACGTCATAGACTGGCAATAACAATTTTCGATATAAAGCAGCAACAGTAGCGAAATAAGAGTATATAACCATATTAAATTTGTCATACTTTATATTTTGTTATAGAAGCAAATGTCGTCAAAACATCCGACAGCTACAGTATCAATAAATAGTCATGTTGAAAGTAGAACAGTAAATAACTAAAGATTTGTCTATAAATAAGAACAATAATAAATAATCTAATAGTCTGTAAAGTCAATGTAGAAATGTTGGCAAGTTCATCATCACAATCACAAGAAACAAAGAATTGGAAAATCTTTACTCTTTAAAGGCTTGTCAATTCACTGCCCAAACGACTCCCAGAAAAATAATGTTCTCTCAGAGAAATTTTATAAAAAAGTTTGTCCAGAGATGTACCATCCTAAAGGTAAGAAAACCCATCTTTTACTCATGTGATAGATCGGTAGTAGTGTATTTTGTACTTTATCGGTGAATGTATTGATATAAGATGTGGAGAATACAAATAGATAAAAGATAGCGGCGCTAGGTTTACCTGTAGACGAGGCTTGGGGAGTCGATGCTGGCACATCTGAACTGAACTATAGTCAGTGACTGAATGAATGAAATTACCCTTCAATAATCTCCCAGATTAACGTCTCGGGGTTGCCAGATATTAGTTATCCTGTACTAGTTGTCGCTGCTGGAACCCCGCCCGTGTTCAACATTTGGCATTATATTTTTGGGTATTTTGTAAACCGCCCTTCCACAATGTTAAACTCGACATGTCTTAACGTCGCTGCAGTATCACATTTTAAACCAAAATTTAGCTGTTGCTTTATTTAAGAATTTTAATATTGAAGAAAGATGTGATATTGCGGGAAGATGCAGCGTGCAGATACGAAAAGACATGGGCCAATATCATAAAAAATTATCTGAAAATAAGATTTATAATATTATATAGTTATGATATAAAAATAGTAATATAATATCATCTGACTAACATTCTCCGAGACCAGAACAGCTGCGGATGATAGCCAGCTGAATTTGGTTGAGAGATTTGGTGACAAATATTCGTCGTTCGAAAGCCTGCGGCACCAATAGCAATAGTATTAATTGAGAAGTTCCCATAAGCGCGAGCTATGGGTTGATGATAATGACAAGTAAATTATTATATTATTCATGGAGGCATGTCCAGTTAATGACTCTGTTAGAGTCTCCGTATCATATAATACTGTATTCTGAATTTTAAAGTTGTAGAAAATTTCAACTGAAGAATGCAAACATATGTCCGATACAACACATCTTATGAGGCACACATTCAAGCACGGATCAATAGAGAAGTAATCAGTAATAGTTTCATTAATATAATTTGTCTTGCATGAAGCACTCATGTTAATATTATATTGGGTGCTTGCATGTATTGTGATAATTTTATGATTAAACTTTGATATGATTATTAATTTTACGATACGTGTGATAATTGCCATTATCAGTTTTAGTTTCCTCTTCATCTTTCGTCTATTTATTCAATTCATTTAAAACACGATTTCATAGTTAAATATTTCAAAATCCGTTTGTATTAATTAAAATATATTTGTATCTATTTTATTAATTTTTGAGAAATTGCTACTTAAGGTTTTATGCTTATTAGATTATTTAAGTTTCAAAACTCACCAGGTTACTCTAAATTGTCCTATGGTTCTTTAACATATGCTTTTCATCTTGTTTTGGATTGACATGGAACGTGGTTTAAATTTGCAATACAGGGAATAACCTGGGCGGTCGAAAAAACAAATTGCCACAAAACCGAAAGAGTTACTCAGTGAATACTTTTGAAATAAAAAAAAAGCTGAGAAAAAGTGATAGTTGGCCTGTTAAAAGTCGGTAATAGACTAAATTTATTTAAAAAAAGAAAATACGGAAGGAAATTGGCACCCTTACTGAATGAAACCCAGAGATATTGAGATATATGATCAAAACAAAAAGGTTCTTATATTAGATTGTGATAGATGAAAAATCTACTGTAATAAGCCTGAGTGTGCCGATTCGTGGTTTAAATTCACTTTACCATCACAGCTAATAGAATGATATGATATAATATAGACATTTAAGTCAAAACAAAGCAACTAACAGGTCAATTGAAAAGTACCCGGCCTACCAGAGTAAAACACATTTTTTGGCAAAATTAGTCTTTTATTCAACATAATTCCCTTCAAGTGTGATACACTGATTAGAGCGACCTTCCAACTTTTCGATATCATTTTGTAGTACGATTTGTCTTTGCTTCAAATTAGGCCTCAATTTCGGCGATCACCTCTTCATTCGAATTCGAAAATTTCGTCCCAGTAAGCATTCTTTTGAGATCTGAGAACATGAGAACAAGAAATACTCGGTGGGGGCCAGATCTTATTCTCCAGGTGGATGAGGAAGCTATTCGAAGCCCAATTCATTTATTTTTGCCATCGTTTTCACCAACTTGTGATATGGTGCATTATCTTGGTGAAGCAGCACTTTCTTTTTCTTCAAGTGTTCAAGTTTTATCGGAGATTTCGCCGCTTAGTCAATGAAAATTATTCCATGTGTATCCCTAAATACAGACGTCATAACCTTGCCAGCCAACTGTTGCGTTTTCCCACGCTTTGGAGGAGGTTCAGCGTGTGCAGTCCACTCGGATGACTGTCGATTGAACTTTGGAGGGAAATGATCGAGCCATGTTTCATCCATTGTCACATATCGCCGCAAAAACTAGGGTTTATTATTTATCTTGATCATCTTTAAACACTGCTCCGAAACATCAACTCGTCGTTGTTTTTGGTCAAAAAGTGAGCTCGCACCCACTTTGCACAGATCTTTCTCGTACCCAAATATTCGTGAATGATATGATGCACACGTTCAGTTGATATCTTTAGAGTGTCTGCTATTTCATTCAATTTCAATTTACGCTAATTCAAAATCATTTTTTCGACTTTTTAACAACCTCTTTTGGGCGTTCATTGCATTCACCGTCTTTGGTACTCACTTCACTACGTCTAAACTTAGCATACCAATCCTTGATGGGTGATTTTCCTGGTTCAGCATCCGAAAATTCGGGATCAAGCCAAGTTTTTACGTCAACTGTATTGTTTCCCTTCAAAAAGCAATATTTTATCAACACGCGAAATTCCTTTTTATCCATTTTTTTGACAATAACAAAAGTTTCTTCATTCACAATGCTATAATGCACAAACTAATGATCCGATATGGGTCAAATTTATACACGCATCTTTTGAGGATTAGGGCTAACTAAAAAACATATGGATTTAATTCTAGTAGCGCCATCTATGTGTCAGGCCGTGGACTTTTCAATTTACCTGTTATAGAACGCAATGTGCTACATTGAGTGAGCTTTAAATATGTATTAAATATAAAATCATTTTTCGGTACGCCAGTGCTGATGCTATAATATATTCCTAAATATTCTCTCTATGGAAAATTCTCTCCATTCCAATTCCCCAAATGTTGCTCCGATCAGTTACGTTTGCTTCTTCACACTACTTCCTGTAAAGTTTGCTCAAAAGGACTGAATACATGTAAGAAATATATTTTTCAATGACTAGATCATTAGTAATTGGAATTTTCTTGTGATGAAAAATATTTTGATTTCAATTTAATTATATATATTTATATATACTTATATCTCACATTATATATGGTTAGTAAAATCATAATTTACAAATTAATTTATTAACTACTGTTCTGTTGTACTTGCACTAATACGCAAGCAAGGCGAGTGCGGGATTAATACATTACTATGTATTTCGCAAATTAAAATAAAACTTATTTACTTATGCTAAAATTAAGAATACACTTATACACTAAACAAGTTCAGTGTGGTCACAAGTGTGGTCTGGTTTGCTTCAGTATCTATTTTGCTTCCACGTTACTGTCATTTAGCAAACTTATTTCATGTTTTAAGACCAAGTATTGAATCACTTCGTGTATCCATTTGATTCAGAGGCCATCGTGCAGCTCTTCGTTGATCACGTAAACATAGATAATTAATCGTAGAACTTTGTTTTGGAAACTTAATTACATATAAGCTATATTTTTATTTAAAAATGTGCGAATTAGCTCCATACATACCCATTATTTACCTCTTACTAATCCAGCCTACTTACTTAAGATGCACACACTGTAATGCAGAATAAGGAAGTATTGTGAAATAACTGTTTAGTACCAAAATTTCCATTATAATACTACAGTAGCGAAAGTAAAATAAATCTATTCAGTATAAGACAAATGTGTTAAAGCTTCTAGATTAAATGCAAAACGTATTTTGGACTAGGATATTTATTTCGAATTTGGATTCTAATCGAAAGCCGTACGTTTCTGATGTGTGCGTCAGAAGTTTCCAGTAAATAAGTTCCTTCTTTAATAAAATCGGATCCTTAAGTTCCGTTACGAATAACAATGAGCTGTCGCAACTCGTTGCCAGTAAATCGGCGTTCTACAAGGAGAGAAAAGTTACAGCCTCTAAAGCGTTGAGAATACTTAAACTTTAAAAATTAATATAGTATTAATCATTAAAGATAACTGTAAGATTTTCATAATCCAACATATATAATTATTTATAATTTAGCACTTATTATTTCATAGCTATTAAAGAAAAAACAAATATGATGAATGCTAGACTGATAGCAAAGAACAAATTGTTTATTATTATTCGCCTCTGTCATAAGATCAAAATATTACTAACAATCAAGGTTAAATTTTAGTAAATCAGGAAACACTTTATGGGACTTTTGACTACATTTAATACACTGAAATACATAAAATATAATTGACTGGCCTAGAATATTTTAAACTAATTTTTTTATTGGTGTATTTTCTACGATCAAAAAAAAAAAAAAAGAAATCCTATAAGGAATTTACTAACTTAAACTATTTCTGGATATATATAGTCTGTTCAAAGTTAGCTAATATATATACGTCACCTAAATTTGTGACATCAAAGCGCAATGTTGCCGTATCAAATCTGAGTTTTACTTCAGTTTGGCCTTGATATTTGTTGTAAAATTCTAATCTAAATAAAATAATTGAACAAAAATTTTATCAAATATAATATATTTTAACATTAGTACATATAGTACATCTAAATACTACAGTGAATTATACTGCAACAATAGTTTATAGGTTACAGTTATAAGCTCTTATGACTATTGTTTTCAAAATTTGGACTTTCTTTCGGACGCCTTTGACAGGCTCATTCGTTTACGTGTTCGAACTAATCCGACAGCATTGTGTCTCTTTTTAACTATAACAGAATGAGAAGGAAAATATTATCCGATTCTAAACCGAATTTGCAATTTGCGGCAGGCAATACATTAAACATCTTGATGACGTATGTACAAAAAACTTTGATAGACTATAATAATGTTACTGACGCAGTGTCCAAACTAGTCCGGAGCAAAGAGAACAACAGATCGGCAACATTCCGATTCGGCTCAATGCTTAGAATCAAAACCTCACAAACAATACAAAATACTAATGGCAAATTCAGTTCATTAATACAAACTTCAGCACCAAAGTATTTGTCAATTTTATAGCATTATATATTTTGGTCGAAAGCTTTATACCATTTTAAAAATGATTTGGAATACCTCATTGTAATAGAAAATAACATAGAAATCTTGAATTTGTTATTTTGATTTTTGCATTATATCAAGAAATCAACAAATATCATCAAACCATCAATATATCTGTAACAATAACAACGTCAATAAATATGTTTGAGGAATACATACTGATGTATTTTCTCGTACTTGTCTTGCTTGTTAATTAATCCAAGCACATAGGAAAAGTAGTAATAAATTAATTGTAATAATAATAATTAAGATTGTACTAAGCGTATCTAATAAAGATGTTATAAAAAAAATAAATATGTAATGCAAAGAAGAACAATGAAAATGTGTTTTAATTGCACTTGGATAAAACAACTAGAATATGTATCTGTAAACTATAATATTCCCTTGTTTTTCAGTCTAACTCAATATTAATACCGATAGTTGAGCGACCAACTTAGAGACAACCCCAAAAGAAATCAGAGGCCATTCTTTTTTCCCTTGCCGGATTGTACATTCTTGTCTAGGGATAATCAAAACTGAGAATAATTACATTCCGGGATTTGAAGCCGTAACTGTCACAGCTTCAGGATGACCACTCTATCTCCTTGAATGCTGCGAGTACTAAGCAGCCAAAAAAAAACTGAATAATATAGTAATGTTAACGCTAAAACTAGAGAAACGTGAAATTCAATTTTAATTCAATATATTGAGCTGTTTCAGGGCACTTCTATTTGGTTTCTCAACAAGCTTTTCCTTTACTTATGCTCGTACATCGCTTCAGAAACTCAGTTTGCAACTTGCCTATTACCCAAATTATTAATCTAATTTAAGTTATTTAGCGCCAAATTTTCAACAGCAGAAATCGTATTTAAAAAACATGAAACTGCTAGCGTTACTATTTGCTGTATAAAATTTATATTTATGATTGTAAGCAAATAGTTTTAAGTTGATAATATACTTTTCTATTAGCTATTCCTCATCAATAACAAAATTGAGTTAGTTTATATTTGTCTTTCTTCTTTTCACCGACTTCGAACTGATCAGTTGGTAGTAGTTAAAATAATATTGTAATTAGATAAATAGGTTCAGGTGGGTATTAAACTAAATTGTGTGTATATAGTAGAATATAAAATACGTGTAGTAGATAGGTTAAATAAGTTTTTTGTTTACATTTATTTAGTTATTACACCGACTATTATGTACATATTTTATTTTGTAACGTTTTCTTTTGTGTTAAAGTTCTAAGTTTGATTATTTTTTAATTTTCAGTGAGTTCCTTATTTATTTTTTGAAGTCGGTTCAATTTTCTGCTAAAAATGTATTATTTTTCCCTTTTTGCTGTTAGATAATTACTTAATAAATTACGCAGTTATTTTATAAAGTATTACAATGAATAACCTAATTAAAAGTACAGCCCGTAAGAGGAAAAATAGCAATAAAAAAACGATGATTAAAAATAAGTAACGCCTCAGAACCCGGGGTTTAAGTGATCTGACAAATTTTCCAACCTAACTAGGACAAAAAAAGTTGCTTCCCCCATTGAGAATCAAACCCGCGACCCCCGCGTATGATCTAATCCTTACACCACACAAACAACTACCGAGTTTGTTTCTACGACGTCTCATAGCACCAAACTGAATCATTTATACACTAAATTACTTCCGTTTTTTTGTCACATCAGCTCAGCAATAATATTATGAACAAGTATCTAATTATTTTAGATAAAAAATATGTGAAAACTTAGTGCGTGCCTTTGAAATTTGAGCGATTCCCTCGATTTTCTCCCCTTCAACCCTCCGAATCCTGATTTGGTTCCAATGGAACCATCTCGAAAGCGCACTCTTTCGAATAAAAAAAGGATTTTGAAAATCGGTATTAAAAACATATATTAAAAAAATGTATATTTTTTGGCTGTATCAAACATAGAACCTCCACCTTTTTCGAAGTCGGTTAAAAAAATAAATGACTCTTTCGTATTTATGCATTTATATGATAATTCAAGAGCTTGGATCCCGTTTAGGATATTGCATACACACAACAAAGATAATATGAATACTTCCAATATAAGCAACCATCCAAGGTTGATTCGCCTCCCCACCTGGATGTCCCTATTTTAGCGACAAGATGGCACAACAACATGGTGCTGCCAACTTTAGCTTTTATACGGTAGATTTAGTTATTTTAGAGGACGTCTGTCGCGTTTGCTTATGTAATTTTTGTAAATCCGACAGCACTGTAACACAAATATGCAAACAATGCAATTGTTCCAATTAAAGACGATCTTCTTTAATGATTAAGTAACATTTTAAAGTTTTTAGGTTACTTTTTATTATTATACTAATGTTAAAACTATGAAAAAATATTTAAGATATTTTTTTTTACAAATAACATGAAACCACTGATGGTCAAAACATTATATATTTTTATAGTATTTTTTTAACTGTGAAAAAATAAGCAGCAAATATTTCATCCTGAAATAGATTAATAAATTTTAAATTAAGAACAATCGTTTACCTCTATATTGACAAGAAGAGAATATTTAATTCAATAGAATTTCTGAAATCATCTCCTTCAAAGCTACAAGGAAAACATTAAGAACATTAACTTAAATTTTAAAATAATAAAAGCTAAATTTGGGGAACGCAGGATACAGAAACGCTATACAAAAAATATGTTACTATTGTTGCTTCAATTGTCCATCTAGACAATAACAGAGACACGGTGTATTACTGTAAATCCGAAGATTTTTTTTTAAATTCGGTTGAAATTAGATTCACATTTACTTCAGGTTTCCTAAGAAAATGCAGAAATCGCCAAATATTGTAAATAGAATGGTAACAACTAAATACAATTTTACTAGTAATTTAGTTGCTCATTTTTTATGTGAAATGTTATTATAGGACAGTATATAATGGAATATAAGTAATGGAGGATGAAAAGATTGGAAACAATTTTAGAAAATATAATTAGTAGTAAAAAACATAAGGAATATATAATATAAGAAACCAATATATAGATAGAGATATAAAAAAACTAACAACGTAACGTGCATTCATAAACACTAAGACATATCATAGAAATTATAGCTTATGCGCTGTAATTTGGTAACTATTTGAAATTTTAAACAAGTATTAAGGTATTTCTTAATTAACGCAAAAGAATATACCGTAATATGACTTTTTCGTTTCTTTTATCAACTATATTTCAGTTATTACTTGATAAGCACAATTGTTATAAATTATTAAGAATATTTAATAACAGTAAATGTGCACTTTTAATATATTCTCAAACAATCTCTTAAAAAGTTTTTTCATTACTATTAATTTTTATTCACTAATAAAACATTAATTATAAGGTTTGTTCATTCACAAATTTCTTATTTTGATATAAAAACATATTTTCTGATATTTTAGAGTCTTCTTTATACCAACTAGGCTTTGTCTGGACTGAATATACTGTTAAAGTTAGTTCTGAACCATGGTCCTTTGCATTAAGCCTACCTACTGGCAACTGACCAAACTTAAAAATCATCCCAGGAGAAATCAGGTCTGAGTGATCTGACCAGGTTTATTTTCCTTGCCGGATTTTACACCTTTGCTTTATGGACATCACAATTAAAATCACAAGCATAGATTTACAACCATGCCACAGCAGGACTTGAACCCGTGACTATAGCAACAGCAGGAATACCGTTGATTATCATTAAGAGCTTCACTCGATCCTCTGTACTTTATTTTTACGAAAGAAAATAACATAACATACTGCATTATAGTAAAGTTTCGATCAGTGGGCTATCATTAATACATTTAAATAGCTTTATATTGCCCGACATTGCAATATTTCTTTAGATTTTGCTTGAATTTTTTATTATTTATTCACACAATATCAGTTTAAAGTGTCATGTTGCTGCTGACATGGCTACTTTTATTAACTTGTTACAAAGTAAGTCTTTCCTATATACTGTTTAGAACTCTTAGTAAATAAGTTTCTTGTTTAATAAAATTAGATCCCCCAGGATACGTTTCGAATAACTATGAGCTAAAATTTACTGTCGGTTGCGCTACATATAGTACAACAGAAAACATGAGGAATCTTAAGAATATTAAACCAGAGAGACAAAGGTTTCCTTTATAAACTTTGCCGTGTGCAAGATATGATTTTAAACTTAACATTTCTTGAACTATCTATATATCAAAACTAATAACAGTTTTATTAGATTTCCCGTTAATATTATTTTGAAAATGCTCTAAATTTAAATAAACTAGGTAGAAAACATAGATAAATAAAATAGATAAGTATAAAAATAGATAATACAGTAAGGACAATATTATTAAAAATAGTTGCATAATGACATTTAATTTCAATAAAAATTGTAAAATAATAATTCATATAAGAGGTCAATTGAAAAGTCCCCGGTCTACCATAGTAAAATACATTTTTTTGGCAAAATTATTTTTTTTATTCAACATAATTCCCTTCAAGGGTGATACAGTGATTATAGCGACTCTCCAACTTTTCGATACCATTTTTGTAGTACGATATGTCCTTTGCTTCAAAATAGGCCTCAGTTTCGGCGATCACATCTTGATTCGACGAAAATTTCTTCCCAGTGAGCATTCTTTTGAGATCTGAGAACAGGAAGCAATTCCAAGCTCAATTCATGGATTTTTGTCATCGTTTTCACTGACTTGTGACACGGTTGTCTACTACTACATTGTCTTGGTGAAGCAGCACTTTATTTTTCTTCAAATGCGGCCGTTTTTCGGCGATTTCGTCTTTCAAATGGTCCAACAACGAAATGAACGAAAATTATTCCATGCGCATCCCAAAATACAGACGCCATAAACTTGCCAGCCGACTGTTGCGTTTTCCCACGCTTTCAAGCGGGTTCGTTGTGTGCAGTCTACTCGAATGACTGTCAATTGAATTTAGGAGTGAAATAATGGAGCAATGTTTCATCCATTGTCACATATCGACGTAAAAAATCCGGTTTTCATCAAGCACTATGCTTGATCATCTTCAAACGCTGCTCCAAATTATCAACTCATCGTTGTTTTTGGTCAAAAGTGAGCGGCGGCACCCACTTTGCACAGAGCTTTCTCATACCCAAATATTCGTGAATGATATGATGTACACGTTCAATTGATATATTTAGAGTGTCTGCTATTTCATTCAATTTCAATTTACGGTCATTCGAAATCATGTTGTGGATTTTCTTAATGTTTTCTTCGGTAGCAACCTCTTTTGGGCGTCCTCTGCGTTCACCGCCTTCGGTGCTCATTTCACCACGTCTATACTTAGCATACCAATCCTTGATGGTTGATTTTCCTGAAGCGGTGTCCGGAAACTCGGCATCAAGCCAATTTTTTGCTTCAACTGTATTTTTTCCCTTCAAAAAGCAATATTTTATCAACACGCGAAATTCCGTTTTATCCATTTTTTCCACAATAACAAAAGTTGCTTCACTCGAAATGCTATAATTCACAAACTAATAATCCAACAGCTATCAAATTTATACACGCCAGTTTTGAGGATTCTCTGAGCTATAATGGCAATGAACGAAAACCATTGACGACATTAATAACATGTGAGATATTTTAATATTTCGACGTATAATGTAGGAACTAAGCTTTAATTTGTGCATTAGAATTATCTCGTTTGCTTCCTGCAATTTATTCCCACTCAACAGGTTCCGATTTAATTGGTTCAACTGATTATATACTTTCTTCTTACAGAATATTGAATATTTGTTAATATAATTTAATGTTGATTTAATGAGTCAATTTTCCTGTCATCTAGATCCAACCACCCTGTAGCTTATAACCGTAATGATAGTACATTAATAAATAGATGATAGCTTTGCCCGACTTGTGTTCAATATGTATCTGGTTAAATATAACAGCTCACTATTAAACCATTTACTAATTAGGCATAACATATCTGCCTAACTTGACATCATATAACTTTTATTATATGCGATATAAAAAAGCAGCGCTTGTTACGAACCAATGTTTTGAACATATACCTGTTTTTAATCCACATTAAGTACAAATTTTATATTAGCTGATTGCATGTATTACGATCAACATTAAATTCTATAATTTTACATTTTTCAACATAAAATAATAGTGTTTTATTTAATATTATTCAATATACATAGAAGTTAATCAAGCAATGTTGATAATATTTTAATTATAATTTTCGACATTCACTACTTTTTATATCACTACTCATTAAATACTTTTAGAGACTTATGGTGATGCTGCTCCATCTCCATAATGCTTCATGAGTTAAAAGTGGTGCCGTTGATATCAACGTCAAAGAAGGGCTTGGTTGACAAACACTTTGAAGACAATTAATTGCAATATTTATCGGACGAAAATCGTATATATATATATATGTATATATATATATATATATATATATATATATATATATATATATATATATATATATATATATATATATATATATGTATATACGAAATTTTTCATGTGTATTCAGTAGGTCTGAAAATCGGCTGCTATCTATTTTTCAAACCCCTAAGTGATAAGGGGTGTCCACCCCAATTTTTTTTTGATAATTTTTTTTATTATGTGGCATTAAAAAAACATATAACCCTAAATTTCCACTTTTCTGTCACCAACTACTGCTTTTTAATAATTTTATAATATTTTATCCCGCTCGATAACATCAATTATTATCACTTCGTAAGTTATGCGCAACGGCTGTGCAACGGTACGCGATTAGTCATTAAAAAATTAATGAAAAACGTAATCGAATCCACCATTTCAAATGGCAACTTTCGAGGTGAAAATATATTAATACCACGAATACCTATTATACACACAGATGTGCCAATACAATTTAAGCGTATTAAATTTCCGATTAGATTGGCATTTGCAATGGCATATAGTCAATATACCCAGTGGCTTAGATTTGAGCACACCATGTTTTTTATATGGACAATTATACGTTGCGTGCTCTTGGGTGGGTAAACCATCAAGTTTGTTTGGATTAGCTAAAGACGGGCTAACAAAAAATATTGTTCACGCTGTAGCATTAAGAGATTAATATTATATAATGAATTAATGATCTAAACAATTATTACTTAAAATAAATTTAAAAAATTAATGTTTGGTGTTTTGTTATTTTTATATTCCCTCATCGTTCACAGCGCTCCATGCCTTTTTCACTCATATACCTTCATTACACACTTCCAATTAGTTAGTTATTTTTTTTACACTAGAAATTCTCTAGAAATTATTTACATGGCAAATCAACGTTTACAACAAAGAGAGAGCTATAGACATATTCCAAAAAATAATATCTTTTGTGGCGTATTTTGAGTGGGGATGAGAAGTGGGCCTATTGAGGAATATTCATGGTTATAAAGTTTTGTCCTACATACGATGGGATCAGTGAAGTCAGTGTACTAGGAGGATACACTGTTGAAGGTAGGAAGAGAAGTTCTGTCGCACCCAACATACTCACCAGTCATAGCGCCTGGATTACTCTCGCATTGTTATAGCATTTTTTTAAAATAAATACCTAAAATATTTAGTATGTTGTTTAATAGAACAATGGCGAAAACTAAAGAAAATAAACCACGTAATTCATGACCAATTGAATAAACACTTGACCCACAGAGTAATACAGACAAATCATTCAGAAGTTTTATTTATTTCTACATTCTATGCTATGAATAGCGCAGTTATTTACTATGAAGCTCCATTATCCTGTCTTTCATGATAGGTCATCAAAGTTCAATGTTGCTAGTGGCAGAAGCTATATCGATAGCTCAAAATGTAACCATCAAATGGCACTGTAAATATTAATATTTTTGAAATGCATAAAATATTATTTTAAAACTTTTAGATAGTGTTTATGTTTTTGTGTGTTTTTACATTTTTTATTTCCTACCTTGAAGGTATTTTTGCTGTTGAATATATTTTATACACATAGCATTTTGGTCAAACAAATTAGTACCATAGAGTAGATATTAAGAGTGTGAATTTATTTTGATTTATAAAGCTAAATATTTCGAATATTATATGTCTTATCTAATTGAAATATAATTTCTATTAACTTCGTTTCGCCGATTTTTGGTCACGAGTGATTTGAGACAGTATTTAGAGAGAGTTCACTTTATTATATAAATGTTTAAATTTGGTTGAGGATAATTAAGAATATTAGTACATTAGGATAATAAAAATAACGATTAAGATGCATTATAAACATTTAAATACATTTTTCAATTTACTTTTCGTTTGGTGTCAGTAGATGAACTTTATAAAATAAACATGGTTAAGTTAACATAGTAACATTAAAGGTGTTAAGAACTATCAAGTGTAAAACATTGATTGAACAGTAGTTCCCTGTTGAGTATTGAGAAACGTTTAATTTGAATAATAAAAGCATATCATGACAAAAGACCTGATAAAAATGTAGATTGTTCAAATAAAATTATTCTCCTAAAGAATTTGATACTCATGATCTATAAATAATGTTTAACGTGTTAATATAATTTATCTATAGGAAGCTTTTAAGGTTTTTTAAATAAAATTGTAAAAAAAATCCACTGAAACATCCATTAAGATACTTAAATGATAAAACTAGAAACGAACATTTCGAGATGGTCTTACAAGTAGTTTGCAAACAAAAAGATGTCTAATTAATGCTACTCGTAGGATTTAATTTTAATAGAAACTCTTAAGGAAAATGAGACGCTTTACTGAAAAGGGCTTCCTTTATTGGGTCTTAAGTGTTTAAAAAGTGCTCCCATAGCAGCTCCGTTGCAAAGCAGATTTTTCTTATTAGGGTAAAGCTCAGTAAGTGTTGTCTTATCTTTAATTAAAAGTTACTACTTTTTCTTAAGCCTTATTGTTTCTATCACTTTTTTATTTGTTTTTTTTTTTGGAGTATAGTTAAGAAAATTTGTTAAATAAACATAAGCTGGCACGTATGAATATTTTAAGTAAATTACTACTTACTTTATTTCTATTAGTATCTATATATTATTATAAATATATACTGACTGAAAGTTTGTGTTTTCGTTGATTATGTTTACAACTCACCCAGTGTAAAACCAAAAAACTGTATTCTTTAAAACGTTGTTAATCGTTTTTATAGCGTGCAATTTAAAAGTTGGAATCGGGATTGTGGTAAATCCAAACGATCAGTCAAGGGAGTTTGTCAATTTCTGGATAAGTTAACTCTGAAATAGTATGGAGAGCTTTCTTAATTATAAATATGTATACTGTTCAAAATTTTGCAACACAGCACTACGATAACAGAGCCGACATGAAGCGAATTGATATATAATTGATGCCGGAAATTAATTTTGTAAATTTTTGCGATCTCTGTTTTCGTGAACTCAAAGATTAGTATTTGGTTGTTTCTGACATACAAGAGAGATGAGATTATACTTACAAAATAGAGAAAAATGGCGTAGTCGGTATTGGTAGTTAACGAGTACCCTTAGCCAGAGAACGCAGAAGGATGTCACATGTTACGGTCTTAGGTTATGGGTGAGATAAAGTTCAAAATATAATTTATTGTTGCCATGGAATGGGACATTTAACTGCTAGATTTAGCTGCTCTATAGATTTCAATCTTAAGCATATCAGCAATGCATAATTGAGCAATTCTGAGTCTAGAGGAAAATGTTGCTGAACTCCAGTGTGGATAAATGATTTACTTTGAGTCTTAAACATTCATGAACGATTTTCCATAGCGATAACGAGCTCGGAAGACTAAACTCGAAAATTAATTTCCTCTTAAATCTTTCAAGAGAGGTGGATATTTTTACAAACTGAAAATGGAATGTGTGGTGCGCGTTAGCTCATTAAACTGTCCTTGAGGAAGATTTTGCACCTGTCAGATAATTATATGTTCGGAACATGATGTTTTTCGGAGAGTGAGCTTCTGAATTATGTAATAGCTATTATAATTTGTCGAATGGTAATTGTAGAGTCCCATAAATTCGGGTGGCAAAACAATGCTTAAATTAGTTATCATAGAGAGTTATTAGACATTCATAACTGAGATGTTTTTGGTGTCCAATTAAGATTGGGTTGCATGGTTTCCCATTTTCCAGGTTTTTACCGAGTTTTTGGCGGCGCGACTACCTCTTCCTTTGTCTTTTGGATCAAGAGAGATATACGCTCGTGTGCTGGATCTATTTTGACTAAATTGTATAGTTCCATGGGAAAGTCTGCAAAGTTTGATAAGAGGTTGCTTCTTCAATTTGAATTCAATGATATCCAATAATGAAGATTTTTGAATCTGGGAACGTGACCAAATTCTAGTAATCTATTTTGATATAAATCCCAGTTAGCCGTTCTTTTTATTGATTTGAATGGCATGCTTTAGTGTCACTTTGGATATACTCTCAAGATGTCATCTGTTCTCACTAATTCGGATTCCTTCATGACTGGCTCACAACTCGCCTCTGGCAACACAACCTGTCAAATACTTTTATTTAGCTTCCAAGTTATAAAAGACATCCCAAGCAGTAAGCAGGTGGACACAGTCTGCTCAATGGTCTGACATTGGCTGGTGACATTGCTGTGACATGACAGTGGCATCAAAATTCATTGATTTGGGCTTCGAATTGCTTCCTCATCTACCGTATTCTCCAGCCCCCAGCGACTATTTCCTGTTCTCAGGTCTCAAAATAATTCTCGCTGGGAGGAAATTTTCGTCGAATGAAGAGGTGATCCCCAAAATTGAGGCCTAGCTAAGTTGAAGGGTCCCTATAATCAGTGTATGACTCTTGAACTGAATTACGTTGAATAAAAAAACTAATTTTGCCAAAAAAAATGTGTTTTACTATGGTAGGCCGGGGACATTATCCGGGGAGCCGCAGATGATAGGGAGGTCAGACAGTAAAAATATGTTATTATATAAGAGCTCTTAATTAAAAGACACCGTTTTTTTGTAACTTTGTTTATAGATAAACCTTGTAACTGCTTGATTGACTACGTGTTTATCACTAGACTGTGACTATCCCTAAACTGAATAAAATCTTGAAAACAAGTTCTACAATATGCCGTAAATATATTTATTAAAACATGGAATATTAATCGAAAAAATGTAGTGACTTGGTAGAGAATTAATATAATTGAATCTAATTGCCGTCATATCATTCTTATTGAAGCAAGCAAAAATATAAAAGAGCAAAATTGAAACCAAAAGAAAATACATTTATACTTTAATTGGTTTCTAATTAAAAACAATCCTCTATAGTTACTGCTAATAAGATCTTAGTTTTTCTCAATGAATAGAAAACTCCAATGTAATAGGAAAGAAGCGATCTCGGAAAATAATTAGTTGTTTAGTATAAATAAAAAGGTTTTCACTGAAAATAAAAAGTCTACGAAACTTTCATTTGCCGTACTAAGAAAAGTCCCAATTGTTATACAGTACTAGGAAAATACAGGTAATTTTTTTTGGTATTTTGGACCTAATTAAACAGTCTTACCAGTTATAATGCCTCTCGTTTTTCGGAAATATCCAATTAAAAAAATAATCTTAACTGCGAGTGTGGAACTTCGTTCCATTATAAAAGTTAATTTTTAAATTATATTTTATACTCTGCTTTTTACCAGTGAGGGATTATTTCTACTGGAGCTACTACTTAACGTCACTCCTGACCATGATCCTTGATGTTGTTCAAGTTTACCAACTAAAGATATAACCAAATGACAGACAATTCCAGAAAATATTCGGTCTTACACCGGACGGTTATTGACACGACTTTGATGGTTATTTGTCGTTTTACGCTGTTGCCTAGGAACATTCACAAATATAATCACAAAGAAAGCAGTGATTTAACTTTATAGGCAATTTTGGAAAAATACTTTACCAAGTCCAATATCTAGATGTAACTACTTTGAACTTATGACTTACTTTAATCGCTATGCTAAGAGCCGCGAATGCATTTGATTGGTTTATTTCGTTTCTATGGTGCGCTTGTTTTTATTTTGCAATCATTATCTGAATTCAGAAGTAAATAACGGAGCTTTTTGCATTTGTCTACGTTCTCGTGAATAAATTATAATCAAAATTAGTTCCTTATAAGGCATATTCCTTCTAAGAAGTGTAACCAGGTATACAGAAAGCTAAAAAATTAGATATAATTTCCTCTCAAGAGGCTTCAGTTTCTTGATTTAAAAAAGTCATGTCAAATATTAAGCACGTGTGGTGGCTATTTTGGAAAACAACATTTTTGAACAAATGAAAAGAAAACATGTTGGAGAGAAGTGGAACAATGTCAAAAATATGAAGGTAGCTGAATGTGACTACACTAAAAGCATATTTGTACCGCAAAGTCATACAACATTTTAACAGTGTTAAGTACCATCTTGTATATAAGTATCCAAATCAATATGTTGTGACATAAGACTACCAGACCTACTAAATTTCCAACTTGTTTTTAAGCAACACAGTTAGAATTTTTGTTTTGGGTCTGTTAGAAATCATGGAGTCAAAATAATGCATGCCTCAACAACTATGTAAAAAAAGTTCGGTTATGCATCATAAAGTTATTTAATTAGGCAAATGACAATAAACGTAAACCATTGTCATTAATTCTCCATAACCAAAGTTTTCTAAAACATATTCCCGTCTAATTCTAGCTGAGTCTGTGTGTCCTTTCCAGAATAGATCAGTTGCTGCAATAGAATTAAAAGCTTCGTGAAATTGGTGGTAGTAGCCGTCTTTAACCATATCTGAGTTGTTGAGTTTGTAGCAGTAGCAATGGATGCTATATTTGTTCTAACTGTGTCATGAATCATGAGAGCAGCTACGCTATCTGATTTAGACTGAAAAGCAATGAAAATAGAAGCCGTTTTTTTATTGGCCATTAAGCTGACACCCGCTGATCGCTGGTCACGTCATTAATGTAAAAGAAGATGGTCATCGGTGTACATTTCAGTCCGACATGGTGTACAGTTTGTTCATCCCGTGCTCCAATGTGAAGCCTTCTGACCGACAATAGAAAATTTTGTGAGCTATTGTTTTGTAATTTTTGCTAGGTATTCTTAAGAACCAATTTTTTCAACAATTTGGTGGCTATGTCCAGGTTTAACATTAACATCGAATTGGAAAGCACCTAAAGCGAGCAATTTTGCAGCCATTGCCATATATTTCTATTTTTGGAAGTAAAAAAGCAAAATATGACTGTCAGGAGATTTTAAAATCTCAATTTTTTAAAAGCTGTAACTATTATATGGAATCATTGAATAAGTATTATTAAAAAAATGAGACTTTAATGGCATCTACTATGAAAAACCGAAATTACTTTTCCCTAACCTTATATTTGGTTATAAAACCTCTGTAATTTTACTTTGTGACATCCTCGAAATATAGAAAAAATTAAGTTACTGTTGCAATCTCGAGAAATTTTATTCCAAACCTTTCAATTATTTGAAAAAGTCCGAATGAAAAAAGGGTAAGGCGACAGAAATAACAATTTTTCACTTAAAGTTGTGGTCGCAGAAGAAGTAGTAGAAGTAATAGTTTCATTACTAGGGTGACAAAAAATCGCTAGAATCAGTAAACTAAAGTAGGAAATATTCTAACATCTAGATTACCCGTCAGATTTAGCTACGTCTATCTTCCGGCTTTTCTTCTTAAAAGCAACACCAACATAATCCTTTACTATAGTAATGATATTTGGATGAAAACACTGCAATATAAAGTCCATTTTAGTACTAAATTAGCTTTGTAATTCCGTTCCTAGGAATTTCTGACTCATTATCGCAAATCTATTGAACAACTTAATAATTATTGAAGGCCCTAATTATTTTCAATATTAAAATATCAAAATATCCCCTGACTCAATTATATTAGAAAGAAATAAAGGCATTTCCTTGCATTCGGTAAATAACTGCCAATGCCTTCGTTATATCAACAAGGAAAAAAAGTTGCAGTATAAAATACTGGATTAGCAGAATAGAAAGGAAACCAGAAAAATTATTAGTCACTTAAGAACAGTAAAATGTTTTCATTAAGGATAAGAAAACAGACCATCAACCTCTTCCTTGCTGTAATAAGAAAAACTCGAATTGTAATATAATGCTAAGATAAGGCTTTTTTAAATACTTAAGATCCAATTAAGGAGCGTCGCCCAGCAAAGTGTCCCATTTTCCTCCGGGTTTCCTATTGAAATTGATTCTTAAGACCTTAGCGTTAATTAGACCTCTTTCTCTTTCTATCTAAAATTCTTAAGGTCTTAAATATTTTTACAGTTTTCTCTACAGAATTACTATTAAATACCACTTTAATTATTTAATTTTCATTTTATTCTGGATATATCTTATAGATAACTTATATTGCTAAATCATTAATATTAACCAACACAACATGAAGTGGAATAAACAATGTTTGTTTATCATACTGTTTATGTTAAATAGTAGTAAATTAATGTAATTTTTATTTAGGTTTCGGGTTACTGTAGGTTCAATTAATATTGCGTTAACTATCTGATTCAAACACTTATTACAATGAGACGTTAAAAAGTATTGAAAGATTTAGTCACTGTAAATGGCATATGAGATTATCACTATAATCCTGAATTATTATAGATTGGGGTAAATCTGATATTTTGGCTTCAAAGTCAATTATGGTATAAATATTAATGAAAAATTAAGCAACTATTGCATTGAGATGCGCAAGAAATATTGTTATTTATTGAAAGTATTACGCAAAACCAGAGAAAATATTATTAATATTTCTGCTTTTTTATCATTATTTCAATCAATACTAACTTAAACATTTACTAATTTAAGAATAAGTAATAGCTTCAAAAATATTAAGTCTAGTTAATAGAAATCCATTAAAATCCATAAGTTCGGTTGGTTTACACGAGATGGCATTTCAAAACTGACATTTTGTACTAAAGAAACTTCTCTCATAGGCTTGTTTCGTGTATGATTCAATTGTGAGTTATATTGATGTGAATGACTCAATTTTGTTTAAAAACATATAAAATATGGATACCAGCCAAGAGAAACTGCGCTATATTATACAGCTTTTTTTCACCGAAGGTGATGGCAACCCAGACAGCTTATCAGCACATTATCATGTGGATAGAGTTTATGGTATTTAGGCAGTAAAAGTCAACCAAATTCAAAATTGGTTTCGTCAATTCTGTTCAGATAATTTCTCCGTCAAAGATCCATCAAGCTCTAGAATGCCAATTACTGAAAATGTAGATATTATAGTAGAAATGGTTCAATCCTATCACCCTATAAATACTGTCTATATTGCCCAGAAATGAACACGTATAAAAAACTGTTTGAAAACATTTTGAAAGATTTGAAACAAAAATTATGTGTGTCATACGAGTTAAACCAATAAAACCTCTGGTTAAATTTTCGATCTCTGAGCTACAGCTAAATTGCAACCCATCTCTGGAGATGATGGTCAATGGCAGTGAAAATTAGTGCGCCACCAAGCCGGCTTATTTGATTCTTAAAATATCGTTCCACAGATAATAAAAAATAGTTTTGCAGTGGGTTTGTTGGGATTGGTAAGGAATTATATACTATAAGCTGCTCCCATACGGCCAAACTCTAAGCTGGAACGTGTAGAATGAACAGTTGACCGTCTAAAGGAAACAATCGCCCAAATGTCAAAATCCAAATGTCGCATTGTCAAACAATATATATCTATAGCGCTTCGCCAAAGGCTCTAGGATATTGAATGGGACATTCTTATGCATCTACTTGATAGTCCGAATCTGGCATCATGTTATTATCATCTACTCCTGCTCATGGCGTCATATGCTGCCGAAAATATTAACTTAAATGAATCTATTGAAATATGGGCAAACGCTTTTAAGGGAAAGGCATAATGGAATTACATCCAAAATGTCAATACGCTATCAAACAAAACGGCACATATGTGACCCAAAATCGAATCATTCTAAATTACCTATTATTTTATATTATGAAATTCAGACCTATAAATACAATTCTATATTTTGTATTAAGAATATCAGAAGCCTCATTATCACCATCAAGTTATAACAAGATATTGAAAAATGTATCTGCTTTTGAAATAAAATAGCTTTGTTAATTCTTTATATTCTTCACCATTTTTTCTCGCAACTACCATATATAATATGAAGTACTTTTCTGTTCACTTTCTACTACTCTAATTAATTTAGTTCTAAGTTGATAATTGTATTTTTATTTGAAAAGGCCAATTTGAAGACAAAACTATTTGTAGAATATGTTAATTGCTCGTTCAACAAACATTGTGCAAATCATTACAATATTTGTCTTTGGTTATTACATTTTATCCGTCACGTATTCGAGGCCATAAAATTCTTCATTTTCACGCTCTTCTTTACAGAAGTAACGGTTAAGTCACTAACTGAAAATACCAGTCTTTCGAGAACGAAGAAGGTCGAGAACTTTTCATTTCATTTCTATGCCATTCCATTCAGTAGTTCCTATTTTTTTGGAATCATTATTTATCATTTGTAATATTTATGTAACACCAATTATATGTTTATAACATCAATTAAACATATACAATAATTAAAATCCCAAAATAAATACATAATCATAATAAATACATAACAACAAATAATCCCAAAAATTAGGAACTACTTTCATCATACAGTATGCCAAAATTCATACAGTTAATGTTTGTTTAATAGATTTTTAAAGAAAATGTATAAAAGTGGGAAAAAATCCTTCCATTGATCATTTGGTGTCCATGATATTTCGTAAAAAATACATACTTGTTTTTTGTTAATAAAACAATCACACGAAGAACATACATGCTAAAGAAGAGCAGGGAGACTCCAAATATACAAGTATATTTTTTATTGATTTCATTTATTACGTTTCAGTATGCAAATTATTTGAATTAATGTCTCGATCTCAAAAATAAAAGTTTGGTAGTTAAATTAGTTCAGTTTCTTCATGTATGCTTCAGTTATTTGTAGTTTCCAACAGGACAAACGCTATTAAAAAAAAATCCTATTAATCTTACAGTAACGATTACGTATATTTGTAATAATATATAATTGAATCTACGACAAACTAATAATATACAGGCCAAGTAGGAGCAGTGGTTAAGGCAACAGGACGACCCTGTTACAGTTGCGATTGTCGCGGGTTCGAATCTCATGAAGTATGGAAATATTTTATGTTTGTGATTATAATTTCAAATGTTTCTAAGTAACAGTATAAAATCCGACAAGGAGTAACAATCCCAGTCACGCCAGTAACCAAACTAGTTAAGACCGAATATTCTCTTTGATGGTCTTTATTTTCATATTTTGATTTAGTGGCTGGCCAGTCGGTAGGCTTAATGCTGAGGTCCGTGGCTCGAAGTCCACCTGATGCAGTAGCTTCAGTCTAGATGAACACTGGTTGTTAAAAATTAGACTTATATAAAATATAATAAATTAATAAAAGCAATTTTATAAGATTATGTTATTTGAAAACCTCTTTATTTTTAACCGGTACTGTATATAATCAACCCAACCGTACATAAAAGCAAATAATGATATTCTTTTTAATCTCTGTTTCAGACTAACTAAGTCAAAGCATACGAGTCTAAAAATAAACCTTTAGTGCTTCCATTTCCCCGGACAAATATTGTTCTTCGCGCACATTATCCGGCAAGATAAAATTTATTCAGTTCTGTAATGAATTTCATTACGACAACGCACAATGGGAAGTTGCGCCCTTCTGCAATCAAGAAAAGCGACTATTGTCTGACGAAAACAAAACCGCGCTGACCCTGATGCTAGCGTAACGTTAGAAATGCGACTAAAGTTAGTTTGGCTGGCGAGCAAAGATATGACCGCAAACGTTCACAGATAACGGCCACTCTGACTAATTAGACGACCTCTCACAATGGGGGTCCAGATTTTTTTCTCTCTTCTGTACGTTTCCACAGTCGGCGACCACCACAAGGGACGGAATAGAGGGGATCGGTTTTGGTCTGGTCGACCGTAACAACCAGACGATACTATTTAAATCACGATTTCGATCGTTGAGTACCTTTACTTTATATAACAGCATTTTGGATATCAATTCATAGCACCATATTTCCGTTTTGATTCTTCTTCTAAATATATTATTCCAAATTTTTGAAGTTGTTACTAGATTTATTAATTAATAGTGATGGTAATTAATAAGCTGAAAAAATCAAAAAAGAATGTATCAGTGAGAAATATATTTACTTTAACTTCAGTAGGGGCGTAGATGATATACATAATAATATGAGCATCATGCAGTAATGTATGTCTTCTTGCAAGTTGGCAATACTGATTCCGTGTAAGTAATGGGACGCGTAAGGATTGTCCAGTTTACCTGTAAATCATGTAGGTTATATTTCAATATATTGTACACTTTTTTCAGCCGTTAACATAAGGGAACTGTAATCTATAGTATAATAAATAGAAAATTCAATAGGCGTCTCTGGAGAAAATTTTGCTTTGCCCAAAATGCAGATGGAGTTATATCGGCCATTCAAGTAATTTGATTGGTCAATTTAAATCTCCATTATAGTCATATGTAAGAGAAATATTTGCTCTAATAAAATTAGGCACGTTTGGCAATATATATATATATATATATATATATATCGTTTTTCGTTACTCTCGCTAAAACTCGAGAACGGTTGGACCGATTTGAATAATTCTGATCTTGAATTATTTGTGGAAGTCCAGGAAAGGCTTAAAATGTGAATAAATATGAAAATGCTCGAAATTAAATAAAAACAATAATTTTTCTTTGATGTCCAAGATCGAATCCGGCAATCTGCGTGCGGGAGAACTTTTTTAACTTAATCACTGATCCTGTGATAATGACATTTCAAATAATGTGCTCTTTTGTTTGTTGATTTTTTGTGATAGTGACACGTTACTGCTAAGTGCGCGAGAACTTTTTTCACTTTGATTAATTACAATTTACGATACCGAGGAGAAGACGACCTGACTTAGGTCGTCGCAGACAATCAAATGTACGAAGAGCTCACGTGCTAACCGCACTGATGACTAGAGAGAGACAGATAGATAGGCTTAGAATGCAACGAGTTCGTGCACATCAAACAAAAAACAGCAAGCACGACATAATGAAATTGAGCGATTCCGCTCCTGCAATCCTGGAACGGGCTGCATTCCATTATGATGCGGCAATAGATTATTGTGCCGACAAATCGGTAACAATTGGGGAAATGACAATAATTCAATAAATGCTGCAAGGCGTTAAAATACAATGGTGAATCTACTGGATTATGTTGTGCTGGAGGCAAAGTAAAATTGTCACAATTGGGCCCACCACCACATCCTTTACGCTCCTTAGTTTCTGGGATTGGAAATTATTCTAAGCACTTCTTGGCCAACATTCAGAAATACAACATCTGTTTCCAGATATAATATAATATAATATATAATAATATAATGTAATTTATATAAAAAAATTATATATATATATATATATATATATATATATATATATATATATATATATATATATATATAGTCTTCTTTTTACCAACGAGGGTTTATCTGGACTGGACCTGGTTCGTGGGCTCCGAACCACGGTCCTCTCGCCCTAACGGCCTCTCGGTCAAAACCTAACGACTGGCGAGTGACCAACTTAGAAATCATCCTCAAAGACATCCAGTCTTACCCAGGCCGGTTACAGGCGTGACTGGGTTCATTTCCCTTGTCGGATTTTGCACTCTTTCCTAGGACAATCACAAATATGAAACAAATCACACCGTCCTGTCGCCTTTACCACTGCGCCAGCCAAGCCGGCTATTTCATTTTTTGTTATATTCGCCACTATTCGATTTATAATTATTAATATATTGTCTCCCAGCTATTCCAAATTTCCTCCACCTCTCCACTTTCTACTCCAAATATTATCCCTTTCTCCTATCTCTAAATTATTTGCTGCATCTGCTCCAATTCGTCCACTTGTTTCTCGATTGTCAGTAGATCATCATCATCATTGATTCGTCATCTTTACTTTATAGTTCCTTTATTAGCGTAGGATTTTTCCTCTTCCATATTTATCAATATTTTTCGTTCTTATTATGGCCAAAATTAATACATTAATAATACTGCTAGAATATTGGGTATAGTTTGATTCAGTCAAAATAATAAGTTACAGGTCATATACAATTTCGAAGTGAAGTAAGTTGAACAACATTATGAGCAACTTTTTTGGAAAACTTATTGTTTTTAATTGTTTGCATCTAGCATCTAGAAGAACTCATCAGACCTTTCTTAATCTTCGCAATAATTCTCTTTAACTGTCAGATAATCCTTGTGTTTATCTCAAGAAATTATCGAATGATTCGTATTTCCACATCGGTTTTTAAATTTGCTTATGCGACAGAAAATTATATATAAATTATTATATTAAACTATATATTTTGTGATGTCAGACGAAGATGTACGAATTCTTGTCTGTATAAAATGTGAGATAGGAAAAAACGGAGATAAATGCTTGGAGCAGTTAATTTTAAATGTCTTTATATTCTCCAATGGTAGTATAAGCGAGACAGAGATGTATATATAATCATTCACGTGATAACTTTAAAAAAGAAAAGGAAAAAAATACTGATTTCTATTATCATGTAATAAATAATATAATTTTAAAGGAAGTAGGATGACTTTTATACTCAATGTTCAGGGGTTGTGTAAAAAGGAGTAGAATAATAACACCACAAATGTTTTATCGTGTTTTAATATATTAATTGCTATTTTTAAATAACATAGCATAATAAATATAAATAGTACAATACAACTTAAATAAAACCTAAAAACTAAAGATTTTCAATAACCATAACTACTAAATAAAATGTAAACCTAATCATTAAAAAATCTAATCCATGATGAACCAAAAAATGATCGTACAATAACTACCAAACCCTTTTTAAATAAAAGTTTTATTTATTTTTGAACGGAAATATTTTTAAATTACTGTGAATATTATCATGTTCAACTTTTCTCCCGTGAGGCGATTTCTTCGATCGTTAATTATTTGCCCAGATTTTGAAAAAACTCGTTCCCAGGGGACAGATGCTGCGTGTATAGAGGAATATTTTACGTGTAACCGATATAATTCAGGTAGTTTCATTTTATGGGTTTTCCAAAAATCCAGTGGGTTTTCTAAACGCCCAATGAAAGGATTTTCCAAATACTTGTAAATCTGTAAAGTTGCTGCAGTATTTGGAGTAATTACTTCTTTCATTCTAGCCATTTTTTTATCAAAATATCTCCAGATGTCAATACATTCTTGGTCAATAGTTTTGTCTTGAATTTCGAGTTGTGGAACTATATTTGTATTTTTTGAAGTTAGAATGGAAGATACCTCTTCTGTGATAACTTTTTGTATCGCCTCAGCAATATTTGCAATACAAAATCCTGCTTTTTTCCCGCATATCGTATTAATTTCTAAAAGTGCCAGTATTTTATTGATATAATAGACAATTTTGTCATTTTTTCCCCATTCACTTGTTAAAATCCTGGATTTGATGGAATGTTGCAGTCCTCTTATTAACCGTAAGACATAGTTGGGATTTCTTTCACCAGATAACTCGGTGGTCATTATTTCAATGGGCTTTAGGAGATGAACACATTCTATTAAGATAGTCCATTCGTTAACAAATAAAAACTGTGGTGCTCTTCTTAATAGCCAACAAAATATATTGTTGAATATTAAAGTAGAGTTTTCCTATCAGAAAAATGTATTTATTACAAATATTTAATATACTTTATTCGCCTCTTTACGGTTAATATTTTTAAAAGAAATTTAACAACTGCTACTGTAAAAAAATCTTCAAATCTTTTGGATCTATGCAATTTCTGAAACCTTTCTAACCTAATTTTAGTTTTCAAGATTTTGGGAAAACAGTTTCGACAAACAAGACGCTTGGGCAAAAATCGTGAAAGTTTATCAAAAAAGTATTACCTATTATACCAGTCTAAAGTATTACCTATTATGCCAGTCAAAAGTATCTTACTAATTATCATTTACAATTTAATTTTTTTTGCACTCGAAAACTAGCGTTCCAAAATGCTGTTATATTAATTTACAATATATAGTTATTCACAAGCAAACTACAAAAAAAAAACATAAACCCACAAATATTAGAAATAAATCTATATAAACATAAATTCGGCGCATTACTTTCAAGGTCGCGGCTAGGACGGAAGGCCAGAATGTTGTAAATCACTCGAATGAACTAGTAGAACCGAAAATAGTAACTAAAAGTAAACGACTGAAACAGTCGATAGTACATAGTTATAAAATCAGTCGGACCGAAAATAGCGACTGAAATAGTCGATAGTAAAATGTAGCCTATTACTGAACAGTCGTTTGTTCCCAACACTAATTTTCTTATACATTCTTATACATTACAATAATTTTTAATTTTTAATGTGCTCCTTCCAAAGAAAACTTTCTTTTAAAATAATTTCAAGATATTTGTTTGCTTATGGAATGAGGCTATAATTAATTATGATTGTGTGTACATTTTTATTACATGTAAACTCAATAAGTACCTAGTTGTTTTCCTCAACTCTTATTTTCTACATATCGGTCCAATTATTTATATTGTCACTGGCTTATTGTAATTTTATAAAAATGCGGCGATATATAATTATAAACTGAAAATATAATTAGGTAACATATAAATGTAACCCTGATTTTAAATAAAAAGGACAAAATAACACAATATATTAATGATTTTGAATACACAAGACAAGAACAATCCTGTAGAAAATATATTACCTTATTTATTAATATAATCTAATTATTATTAGTTATAACAATTATATAAATATTAAAACGTTTATTTTTAGATATCTCGTAGGTTTTCAAGATTCTCAACATTACTTAAGCTTTTGCTTTAATATTTGATAAAATTTCATCTATTCGTAATTTAATACGATTATGCATAATCATGTTATAGAAATGAAGGAAAATACGTCATAAATAAAATATTTATGAAAATAAAACTCAAATACAGAAAGATCGGTTTTGTTCTCTTCTTGCGGGATTGTCTTCTTAAAATAATAGATGGCATCAGCGTGGGTGTTGGCATAGTGATAAAATATAATAGAGGAAGGGGCAAGAAACCCAAAGAGAAGAAATAAGGGTATAAGCTTGTTTCACGTCATATTCAGAAAAATGCTCTAACGGTTTATATTCTCTACTAATATATTATCCATAATTTAATCCCTAATTATTAATGTTTTATTTATTTAAATAGAACACTCTTTGAATATAATACATAAATAATTTACTGATCATTAGTATTTAATATCGAATTATTTATTGGTTATTATACCTTGTCCACGCTTAATAAAGTTGTTTGCCTCGTTTTGAATTGATAATGAATCCAAACAATTTTCATATTAAAATAGACCCAATTATCAGTTTAGTTGAAAACACATTTTGTGACTATTTGCCAATTTACAATGATTATATTCAGTAAATATAATTGAATGCTAGTTAGTGGATAGTTTTAATGAGGTAGATTTTAAAACATGTAATTTGTTCTTGAACATTTTCGGATTTAATTTTTCGAACTTAATTTGAATTGATTTTAATTGATTTGCACATGTACTACATTAAGTGTCTATAAAATTTAAATTAAAATATGGACATGGAGGAAACATATTTTATTCCGATTATATCAAATTTTTACCGAAGATTATTGATTAAACAAATGAAACAATGTCTACCAAATACGGTGGGTAACTATAGGACCCAGAAGTTTTCAAAAAACTGTAAAAAATTGTTAGGGGTATTGGGACTGCTGTTGCGCTTGAAACCGTAAGATTTTAATTTTTAAGTAATTAAATTTTTATTCGTAATCAACATTTGAAACTATTTGACTATTAGATATATTTTATTACGTAAAAAATAAAACTATTTGATTTACGGTTCCAAATAAGTTATGAAATTTGAAAGGTTTAAACCCTTCACAATTAATTTTGTTTTATGGAAAAAAAGTGGTGAAGGACGATACATAGCGATATTTCCTATTCAAATCTATCTTATATATAAAAATGAATCGCAAAATATGTTCCTAAGCGCATAACTCAACAACGCCTGGACCAATTTGGCCAAATCTTTTTTTAAAATGTTCGTTGAAGTTCAGGGATGGTTTTTACGGCGCGAAAAATTAGAATTATTGCTGGAAAAACCCTAAAAATAGCCCTTTTTGTTTGAATTTGTTTCGTGTATCAGTTGACAATTCATCTGTCATCTGTCAAAAGTCATTTTTTATTTGTTTAAAATTTAATTCAAATTTTAAATAAATAAAACAATTCGTACGGCTTAAAAGGATTTGAGTTCAAGTCATATCAAATTTAAAAAAAAAAGTTGTCTGTTACAGATGACTTTTGACAGATGACAGATGAATTGTCAAGTGATACACGAAACAAATTCGTATATCGTGTTTTGTGCAGAGTGTTTAGTTAGTTAGTGTTTGTTTAGTTCGTGATTAGTGAAAAAATAATTTATATTTGATATGCCTCCTATAAGACGAAGCAATTTAGGTAGAAGAACCAGAAATGCTATAAACCAAGCTAATTACCGATCTAATCGTACTGCACAAGAACGTGACGACGGAAATGAACGTGAAAGAATTCGGATATCACAAACGCGTGAAGCGCGAGCGCGACATTCAACTAATAATCGCGCAAGTTTGAATCCAGCTGCTTTCAGTTACGATGTGTCAATTGACTACAGTAACTACCAATGTGTTGTTATTGGTTCTATGAACTTGGTTTGCTCACACTGTAAGGCATTAAAATACAAAAACGAAGCCAATGGATTGTGTTGCGCAAATGGTAAAGTGAAATTGATACAATTGGATCCACCACCAGAACCATTGTACTCATTGGTTTCAGGAATAGGAACAGATTCTATACACTTTTTGACACATATTCAACAATATAACAATTGCTTTCAAATGACTTCATTTGGGGCAACAAATGCAGTTCGGGAAAATTTTATGCCAACTTTCAAGGTATGTATTATACCAGTTACTCATAATTATTTTAGCGAACAAAATTTTCTGTCACCAAAGTTAAGATGTGTTACTAATCTTCAATTTCTTAATCATTACGAAATATATCACTTAGTCATCATATTATATGGTGATTCAGTTTCAGTGACACTTTTATTATATTTTATATTTGATAGATATTAGTTAAAACTAAATATATACTTTTTAAGATCAAATCTTATTTAAGTTTGATCATTGACAATCCATTAATTTATACCACACCATAATATTTTTTTTATTTACAGATACAAGGGCAAATATATCACAGAGCAGGTTCACTGTTACCAGTGTCAGATAGCGACAACAAATTCCTGCAAATTTATTTTATGGGCAATTCACCACAAGAAATTGATCTGCGTTGTGCACATAACAATTTAGTAAAAAGGTCTATTGTAGAACAATTACAAACTTTATTTCATCAACACAATCAATTGATTATATTGTTTAAAACTGCCCTGGATCTGATGCCATCCGATAATCACAAAATTGTAATCAGAGCTGATAAAACACCTGCAGGTCAACATACAAGACGTTTTAATGCACCAACTATTGATGAAGTTGCTATCGTTGTAGTTGGAGAAAACTTGGAATCCCGTGATATTTTTTACATCGTCGGAATTTTCAATTACAACCTATAAAGGAAACACACCGCTCATATGATGCACTGCAATATCCCATTATATTTTGGCAAGGTGAAGATGGCTACGATTTATCAATAAAAATGATAAATCCCATTACAGGTAACTAAAATATTAGTTTAGCTATGGCGATAATATCTCAGTCACTATATTATGTATTTTAATTTTATATTTGAATGTTATTAAAACAAAATCTGTTTACAGGTTCTGAAACCAACAAAAAAGTCAGTTCAATGAACTATTATTCATACCGCCTAATGATTCGGGAAAATGCAGATAATCACATATTGAAATGTCGGCGATTATATCACAAATATGTTGATGACATGTATGTTAAAATTGAAACGGAGAGATTAACATTCATCAGGTTCAATCAAACCAAACTCCGATCTGAAGAGTATATTCACCTTCGAGATGCGATTAATACTGATGGAAATGCACAGAATGTCGGTCGGATGACTATTCTTCCAGCAACATACATCGGAAGCCCTCGGCATATGCACGAATATGCTCAAGATGCCATGTCGTATGTTCGTCATTATGGTAAAGCAGATTTGTTCATCACATTTACATGCAATCCGCAATGGATACAAATTAAGCAGGAGTTATTACCTGGGAAATCATCCATTGATCGTCATGATATTACAGCCAGAGTCTTTAGACAAAAGTTGAAATCTTTAATGAATTTCATCGTAAAACATAATGTGTTTGGTGAGACACGCTGCTGGATGTATTCTGTGGAGTGGCAGAAACGAGGATTGCCACATGCACACATTTTGGTTTGGTTGGTTGAAAAGATAAGGCCAAATGAAGTTGATGCAGTGATATCAGCTGAAATCCCTAATGTACAAGTAGATCCTGGATTGCATGAGGTAGTTATCAAAAACATGATACATGGTCCCTGTGGAACTCTTAATCAAAATTCACCGTGTATGATGGATGGTAAATGTTCAAAACGATATCCACGGACATTAATATCGGAAACAATTACTGGTAATGACGGTTATCCATTGTATCGTCGCAGATCGACAGCAGACAATGGAAAATCAACAATTGTCAAATTAAATTAACAAGATATTGAAATAGATAATCGTTGGATTGTTCCATATTCACCCATTTTATCAAAGCCATTCAAAGCACACATCAACGTTGAATCTTGCCATTCAGTGAAATAGATTAAATACATTTGCAAATATGTAACCAAAGGGAGTGATATGGCTGTGATTGGAATTGGTGCAGAGAATTCTAATGATGAAGTTACCCAATACCAAATGGGCCGCTATGTCAGTAGTAATGAAGCAGTTTGGCGAATATTTTCTTTTCCTATTCATGAGAGACACCCTTCTGTTGTTCACTTAGCTGTGCATTTAGAAAATGGACAAAGAGTGTATTTTACAGCACAGAACGCAGTACAAAGAGCTGCTCAGCCACCATCTACTACATTAACCAGTTTTTTTGAGACATGCCAAAACGATGATTTCGCACAAACATTGCTATATTCTGAAATGCCAAAATATTATAACTGGAATCAATCTTCAAGGAGATTTATATGACGGAAACAAGGAAAACCAGTTCCAGGATATACAGATGTATATTCCACCGATGCGATTGGCCGGATTTATTCAGTACATCCAAGCAATGATGAATGTTTTTATTTACGACTGCTATTAGTCAATGTACGTGGCCCAACATCATTCCAACAGTTACGAACTGTTGATGGTGAATTGTGTGGATCCTACAGAGAAGCCTGTCAACGTTTGCAATTGCTTGAAAATGACGCTCATTGGGATCAAACTCTCAATGATGCTGTAATATCATCACACACTCATCAAATACGAACATTGTTTTCTATAATCATATCTACATGCTTCCCATCAAACCCAATTGATTTGTGGATGAAGTACAAATATTATATGTGTGATGATATTTTGTATCAAATACGGAATAGAATGGGAAATCCAAATATACAAATCAGTGAAGAAATTTACAATGAAGCATTGATTTCAATTGAGGACATGTGCTTGATAATGTCAAACAAACTATTAATTCAATTAGGCCTGACCGCGCCCAATCGTCCAATGCATGACGCTTTTAACCAAGAGTTGCATCGAGAAAGACTGTATGATCTCAACGCTTTGAAAGAATAAATTCAAACAAATCTTCCACTGTTAAATGAACAACAGAAGTATGTATTTGAAACTCTTATGAAAGTAACAAATGATGAAACTGGAGGGATTTATTTCTTATATGCACCTGGTGGTACAGGAAAAACTTTTTTTATTTCATTAATATTAGCAACAATTCGCTCACAAAATAAAATTGCACTTGCACTCGCTTCGTCGGGAATCGCAGCAACTTTGCTTGAAGGTGGTCGAACAGCCCATTCAGCACTAAAATTGCCATTAAATATGCAAAGCAATGAAACTCCAACCTGCAACGTTTCGAAGAACTCTGCAATGGCAAAGGTTTTGCAGCAATGTAAATTGATTGTTTGGGATGAATGCACGATGGCACATAAAAAATCTTTGGAGGCTTTAGACAGAACCTTAAAAGATCTACGTAGCAATAATAACCGATTTGGTGGTGCAATGATTTTATTAGCAGGAGATTTTCGTCAAACATTGCCAGTGATTCCACGATCAACGCCAGCTGATGAACTCAATGCATGTCTAAAGTCCTCCAATTTGTGGAAACATGTTAAAGTACTTCATTTAAGCAAGAATATGCGTGTCGAGTTGCAAAATGACCAATCTGGAAACATATTCTCTAAACAACTCATTGACATTGGTAATGGCAAATTTCCTATAGACATGTTGACGGCTTGCTTTTGCTATGACTATAAACAAGTCCCAGGGGCAATCATTAAGTGTTTGTGGTATTAATCTAGAAAACCCATGTTTCTCACATGGTCAATTGTATGTTGCCTGTTCCCGTGTTGGAAAACCATCAGATTTGTTTATCTATGCGCCAGGTAATCAAACAAAAAACATCGTATACCACAAAGCAATATAATGATAATAATAATAATAATTATGATTCACATGATTAACAATAAAGCGATTACTTACTTTTCAATCCTTATATATGTTTTATTTAATTATTTTTTATTCACAACGCCCTATCACCAGGGTGATGGTTCTGTTCAGGAGAATTTTTTAAAATACGTAGGCACAAAAACTGCCACATTACAAATCTTTTTGACAGGACGAAGTCTGTCGGGTCAGCTAGTTTTAATATAAATCCATGCGGGCTTGGTTGGCGGGGTGGTAAAAGCGAGAGGACCGTCCTCCTACTGTTCCGATAGTCGTGGATTCGAATCCTGCTGGAGCATGGTCGTAATTGTTGTTTGTTGTTGTTATAATATCGCAAAAATTGATAATCGCAATAAGACACAATTACAATGGTAGGCAAAAAAATTAGAGAGCACCAGGTTGGATAGTACTAATCTTAGTCTATAGAAGTCAATAATTGTTGGACAATAATTATAATATAGGCAATAACGTAGGTAGTAACTGATAAATGAGTCAATAAACCACATATATATGGATGTATACCAAACCAAAAAACAATATATAATGGATACTAACGATAATGGCGAGAATTAATAGCAATGATAAACTGTGCTTGAATGAAGTATGATATGTACATATGGTACGAAGGGAAAGTAACGCACGACATATGTTATGCCCGAACACTAACAATAATGGTATGCAGGAGATCAAGCGAAGTAAAGAACGAGATCTTCTGTCACTAAGGTTAGTAGGCCTCGCTAAAATTACGCTAAATTCTCAAAATAAATACATAACTGAACAGTACTGTTACTAGTGCACTCACTTCTCCAGTTCAAGCTATGATGGACGTGCAAGAGAGAAAGCTAAAAGCCACACTCTAGATACCCTGCCACCAATAGCCAGCAGAAACCACTTTCGGCGGCGTTTATGGATGTTTCAAGTTATCCAAGATCATAACTACACAACAGCAACTTTAGGCATTTTGACGTCAGATTTTCGATTATAAAATAGTTATAATTTGTATTTACAGTTGCAACCATAAAACTATTTTCTTTGAATTGCCATAATTTAAGAAATATGGGGAATATACGACGATTCGAAGAAACAATAAAACATATAACGATAAATGATTAAGTAAGTAAATAAGTAGATCATGATGAATAGAGACTAATAAGTATAAAATAATAGGTAGAATAAATGAAGAATAACAAATGAAAAATAATAAATATAAAATGAGAAATTAACGTTAATATGTATAAAATAATAAGTAGAACATAAATGGAGATCTAATAAATAATAAGTGATAAATAAATAGAGGAAACTGGAATACTTTGTGAACCAACTCATCATTTGGTGAATCCCGCCTAGTACCTTTACATTATCGTTCAAACCATTTTTTGAACTTTTTGAAACACTTGAACGACCCAAAAAATTAAAGGTCTACAATATCGAACTACGAGATGGAATTCTAAGTACTATAGCTATTCGGAACGATTTATGATTTCCTTGCATATTCTTTGTCTGTGTTTTAGGAAAAAATATAAACAAATAAAACTCGCTTTTACAGTATCAACAATGTTGCCATTTACAGTAATTGTTTCGGTTACTGGGTATCCGCAAAGACCAAAAACTTAAACAATCGACGTAAGACGATGGAGTATCGAGAAACCGGGGGACAAAAACTGAAAATTAATGTTCGTTTAAATCTCTTTAACGTCAATACGATACGTAATATTGGAATACGCCAAGAAATTTAATCTAAAGAAAATACACGGAGCATAAGCCGGAATATTGCGGCGTATAAATCGCGCGATATTAGTTTCAATAAATACCAGCCAGGTCACGTGATACTTTCGTAGAACTTGTAAGCTGCGAACCTTGTAAGGTTGCCGATATCGATCGAATATCAAATTCGATAGAGAGAAGAATATCACCCCCTTGCCCGGCCGTCCGCCTATTAATTTAATAGTATAGACTATGCCCGTCAGATAAAGCTTACGCAATTATTATTACCGTGGCACAGCAATAATAACATCGAACTAAATAATTAAATATTGATCAGAGAACAATTCTCTGTGAGTAGATTATACGTTAATGTATAACATAACCACAATGGAGAGGAGTTTTAGCATAACATTGTAATGGATCCAAAAATAGACACCCAATAGAAGGCACCCCTGATTAGGCCCCCAATTAGGCCCAAAAGGACAACACTGTCAACAAATCGCCGGTCTATTTCGTAAATGCCTTACGGCAATATACATTAAAGTTTTTTTTGTTGTAGTATAATCAGTAAATAATTTTCTTTGTATGTAACATGCCAATTTATGTCAATTGGTTATCAGAATAACATCAGCTTATTTGTGTATTACTTAATTTTGTGTACATAGGCTTCAGTATATCTCAATGTTTTTTTTTTCTGCTAGACATTCAGTTAATGAACCTTTGTGTTGGTTAAGCAGCTGTTCATAAGGGATAAAATAGCCTCGAGCCATTCAGCAATAATACGTTTTCAATTGCATCCCAGGACAATTACAGAGCCAGCAAGTGATTTGCTACACTAGCCCAGCCGCTCAATAGCCCAATGTTTTCAAATATGTCGACACTGTTTTAGGGCAAATTGATAAGGCTCGGTGAATCAAGGTAAAAAATGAAATGAAACAGTGGTGTTTATATTATGTGACCGTTATTTATTGAAGTAATATAAAAATGTAAAAATACTAATGATAAAAAAAGGCTCGCAAGGGTGTTACCTGGAGATGAGGCTTGGGCAGTTGATCATGGCACGTTTAAACCAAACGATGGTCGTTTACTGAATGAATGGAAATCCCCTTCAATAACATGCCAGATAAACGTCTCGGGATTGCCAGCTATTCGTTATCGGGTTCTAGTTGGCGCTGCCAGCACCCCGCCCGTGTTCAACATCTGGGATTATATTTCTGTGTACTTTGTTGACTGTTATTCCACTATGTAAAATTCGATATGCTTCAAGGTCGCTGTACTGTTAATTTTATAATTGAAACTTACGAGGTAAAAATTGCAAAATTAACGAAATTAAAATTAACAAAAATTAAAAAATAAATTGGAACAATTTTCTATATATTCTAATAAATAAAGACAATAGCGAACAAGCCACGCGAAAATTATAACAGGCAAGTAACAATATATTTAATTGGACCCAGACTTGGAAAATGAAAGTTAATGAAAGTAAATCTGTGCACGTGCAGTTCACGTATAATCAGATCTGTACAAGCACCAATAACAATAAATAATAAAATCATTCCATACAGCGAAAACGTTAAGTATCTCGGAATCAATCTTGATGCAAAACTTCTCTGGAATTAACATGAAAAAATCAAAATCAAAGAATAGGACTTAAAATATAGCAAAGTATATTGGTAAATTGGAATAAAGTCATAATTATCAGTACATAATAAACTGCTATTATATATATAGGAAATCAATTATAGGGAAGTTCGGTGAAAAATTTTCCTTTACTTCTCAGGCTTTGGGAAGTATTGTAGGTGCACCGAGATACTACAGGACTGACAAATTAGATCGAGACCTTCAGATACCGAGTGTCATCTAGGATATCAATAAATCAAAAATTGCAAGGAAACATGAGGACAGACTCTATTCTCATGTCAATATTGCACTAATACAGCTCTTGGATGCGTGGTGCATTAGAAACAGTACTGCTAATACATAAACATTATAGCGACGAAGATAAGGCCAAAGGGTCCTACTAGATATAACAAGTCAATTAAAAAGTCCCCGACCTGACACATAGCTGGCGCTACTAGAATTAATTCCATGCGTTTTTTTTTACTTAGCCCTAACCATCCGAAAATCCGTATAAAAATTTGACAGCTGTCGGATCATTAGTTTGTGAATTATAACATTTTCAGTGAAAATACTTTTTCACAATAAGTGAAAAAAAAATGAATAAAAAGGAATTATGGTGTGTTGATAAAATATTGCTTTTTGTAGGGAAAAAATACAGTTGAAGCAGAAACTTGGCTTGATGCCTAGTTTCCGGACACTGCCCCAGGAAAATCAACCATGAAGGATTGGTAGGCTAGAGTTTAGACGTGGTGAAATGAGCACCGAAGACGGTAAACGCAGTGGACGCCTAAAAGAGGTTGTTACCGATGAAAACATTTAGAAAATCTACAAAATAATTTTGAATCACCGATAACAGAAACTCTAAGCACACTAAAGATATCAACTGAACGTGTACATCATGTTATTCACGAATATTAGGGAGAAAGCTCTGTGTAAAGTGGGTTCCACTAGAGCTCACTTTTGACTAAAAACAACGACGAATTAATGAGCAGTGTTTGAAAATGATTAAGCGCAACAATCCCGAGTTTTTGCGTCGATACGTGACAATAGATGAAACATGGCTCCATAATTTCACTCGAAGTCCAATCGACAGTCATCCGAGCGGACTACATAGGATGAACCCGCTCTAAAACGTGGGAGAACGCAACAGTCGGCTGGAAATGTTATGGCGTCTGCAATGCACCGTGTCACAAGTCAGTGAAAATGATGGCAAAAATCCATGAATTGGCCTCGAATTGCTTGCGCGTACGCCTTATTCTCCAGATTTGCCCCCTAGCAACTATTTCCTCTTCTCAGATCTCAAAAGAATGCCCGCTGGGAAGAAATTTTCGTCGAATGAAGAGGTGATCGCCGAAACTGAGGCCTATTTTGAAGCAAAGGATAAATCGTACTACAATAATGGTATAGAAAAGTTAGAAGGTCGCTATAATCAGTGTATAACCACTGAAGGGAATTATGTTGAATAAAAAAAAACTAATTTTGCCACTTGTTATACATAACATTAAATTGATGTAAAGACAAATTGTCAGTTAGTCGACAAGAACTAGTAACAATGTGCTAAATAAATTTTAAAAATCTAATTAATTCTAACGTTTCTATAAAAATATTTTTCTTAAATCAATTCGAAAATATTGAAATAATTTTCAAAGCTTCAGCATTTAAAAATATGCACATAAGATACACGGTAGAACTTAAGATATGCTATCTATCTCGAAAAAGCTACTTTCGAGAAAAACGTGTTTACATTTTTGTTTTTAGATGCAATGTCATTAAAAGAGCTATGTCTCCAAAAATAGCTGAAATTTTAAAAAACCTTAATGACATACTTTTAACGGATTAAGTTCTGAAAATATGAAAAAACCGATTTTCTTCAAGTTTCTAGACTAGCTTAAAGTTAACTGACATTTCTCATTAATTACAGGTTATAACTTCAGGATAGGAACTCTGATACAATGATATTTGACAATTATCACGGCTGAGTAATAGTGCTACTTCATGGCTCACTGAATAATTTAACGATCGGTTTGATAATATGGCAGATAGTCCTTTATTTTGGATTATTTTAGTGTTTATAACTCACAAAACCCTGAATATTTTCTCTCAAAAATAGCATTGTGGAGTGGCTAAAATCTCGACTTTACTAAAGTAAATTTTATTGCCACTCTCAATCAATGTTTCCATATTAAGAATGCGTGTGTTTTCCGTACCATGATTAGAAACAATAAAAAATCATAAAACTTTTACTTTATTTTAGATCAAGTAGTATAGGCAGTATACTTAAATACTCCAATAGCTACATCAGTGCGAAAATTGCAATTGCTGATAAGAAATTATATTTCAGGAGGTAGATTTCGGCCATCGACTGCCACGACTTTTTAGGCCACCACGCATTCACCTACAACAAGTTCAAAGGTTGGCAACGCCGGTGGATTGGTACCATGCAGTTCCATGCGTTAAAAGACCATCACGACGACGTCTCGCTCTTAGAACTGAACCAAGCGATAGCGTGGTACAAATTCTGGCGGCTTCAGATTAACCCGAGCAAAACTCAGGCTATTCTCTTCCACCGCAAGAAGGAGTTTCGCGCCCATCGCATCCAAATCGTTAAAGTCCCTGTCCCATGGCTCCAGAAAGTTTCATACTTCGGCATCCAGTTCGATCGCAGATTCCAATGGTCCGCCCAAATTCTGCACGCCATTTGCAAACGAAATGGCATGTATAGCCTATTATTTCCTCTACTCTGCAGAAGAAGCCAACCCCCAATCCCACAGAAAGCGACTCTGTATAAAATGCTAGTCCGTCCAATCTGCCTTAATGGAGAACAGGTGTGGTACAAGTATGTCTCGGAGAGACAACTTGAACTACTCCAAGTGTTCCAATCCAAAAAAGTCCGTGCGTTACTCAGAGCCCCATGGCTTATGAGGAACGTCCATATATACCTTGAATCAGCCATCCCGTTTGTAAAAAATTTCATAAACATGCTCAGTGTGAAGTTCTCCATAGGAACCTTAAAACACGATGACACCTCAATAAAATCCCTACCCGTCCACAAATCCCGGTAGTAAACAAACTACGACAGTCCCAGTCGTAACCCAGGGTCTCTGTCACCCGCAAAATAATCATATCCCGAACCTGAAGCGACATCAGCCGAAGATCATTTGGTTCTAGCTATCATTCTAGAAAAACATCTCGCTCTCTTTTCTTTTCTCTACCCTCTTTTAACATTACCACTTCCACAGCGCTACCGTACTTCCTTCACCTTAACGTAATATCCTGTCAATTATCCCATCGACAACATGTATCATTTGATATCGCAATAAACAAGAATTTCTTCAATCAGTGTTTTTAGTTCTCGTGCAAATTCCTTCCAAAAATAGTAGTGAGTGTTCAGGCAAACAATCGCATCGACAGTCACACATTTCGACCGACCGACAGATCTGACGAACATTCCTACAAAAATTACGTCAATTATATTCAATAAATAACCATTTGTTATTGAAAAAAAATAAATAATCGAGGAGTATATGTGCCAAGAAATTTTTAAATCGGCGTTTAAGAATCTGGCTTATTAAATTTCAATTAGATAGTACTTCAATTGCGTACAGAAAAAGAGTTGATCCTCCTAGGGATTACATCTTGAGGAATTAACTACAATGGAACAACTGTTATGAAAAAGATAATAAAAGAGAACAAACAAATTTTCAGATAAGACAAACAAGTCAAAATACGTGTACTAGATAAGTTAAATAATTTTTTGTTTATTTTTACTTTGTTATATAATTTGTTATAATAATAATTAGTTATTATAATAATAATATTTTATTTTAAAACTTTTTTTTCATTTTAATTTAATTAGAAAGGCGATTGTCTTTATAAAAAACAAACTTTATTTCTAATAATAATAGAAGCACTAAGCTTAACACTAGGATGTAATAACTACAATGGATTATTATAGATACAATTACATACCAGCGATATTCATATTTATACTATTTTAATGCTGTGTTAGCACAATCTTAATTAGCACAAGACTAATGGTTAGTTACACTAAGGGAAGTATAAATGACCATATAACTGTTTGATTATTTTTTAATTTTTTGTGAGTTCTTTATTTATTTTTTGGGGTCGGTTCAATTTTTGTGTTAAAAATATTTTATTTTTCTCTTTTTAGTGTTAGATATTTACTTAATATATTACGCAGTTGTTTTATTAAGTATTACAATGGATAGCCCTATTAAGGGTGCAGCCCGTATGAGAAAAAATAGGATTAAAGGAACAATGATTGAATATAAGAAACGCTCGGGGTCCGATACCTATTTTAGGTGAATTGACTAATTTTCTAACTAAAGCAAAAATGTGTTGTTCTATGTTTCTATGTTTAGAATATGTTCTCTTCTATGTTGAGAATCGAAGCCGCGACCTCCGCGTGTGGGCTTAGCACTCGAAAAATTACACTATAGAAAGAGTTGCCTGCAAGGTTACTTCGACGTCTCATATGATATGGTTAGCGCTTAAAAAGCAAACCGGGTGGCTTTTACTCTGAACTACTTCCGATTTTTCATCAGCAATAACATTATACAGAAATATATGATTATTTTAGATGCGAAAACTTTGTATGTGTCTTTGAAATTTTAGATAACCCATCGGATCATGACTTAGTTCCAATGGGACCACCACTCCTTGGAATAAAAAAAGAGTAGAAAGTCAGGCCATAGTTGATAGAAAAATCACCAAACATAACATACATAGAAGATATATATACAGCCGAACATAGAACCTCCTTTTTTAAAGTTGGTTAAAAAGTATAAATAGACAAGGGCATGCTTTATTGGAGATGGGAATAACAAAAAATCAAATAAAGAGTAAAATTGAAAGCGAGTAGATTCTCAGGAGAAATAATTAAAATAAAATAAAAATGATTAATTTAAAACTAATTAATTTTCCAAATAACAGCGAAGGTTCATTTAATACATGATTCACTCAACGAATTCTGTAACAAACTTTTGATGAACGACTTATAATTAATATGCTTTCTTTACTAATCAATTATAGACCCTTTGTTGATTACTAGAAAAAGATTAAGATCTACATCACTGTCTGTATAAGCACTGCACTAATCCCTAATGTAAAAAGAAAAGGGCACGACCACGATGAAAATAGTCGACAGACTTGCTACTGAAGCCATAAAAAAACCTACAGTTCAGATTAGCGACATGGGATGGATAATCTGGGTTAAAGTAAAAAGGACGAGGAAACGACGAAAGGCAAATGCAACGGATTGCTTCAGAGGATGATATTTTACATGAATATTGTTTTTGTCATATGTGAAACTAGGAAACTGGAATATTGGTTTACGATATGTTAATTTAAAAATGGCCAGGATCTCTTTATCTTCTAGATTATATGAAAGCTATATAATATATTCTCTTCCATATATTGCATTCAAAAATACAGTATTAATATTTTTATTGCTAAAATAAAGCAGTGATTAATTATCAGTGATTTATTTAATGAAATATAATCACGAAAGACAGCAACAGGCCATGATAACTTGAACACCAATCAGAGCAAATTATATCAGTGTATAGTGACGTATGTTACATATAATTATTATACATTCACAAACTGGACAACCAAAAATAAGATCCTTGTCAATGTTATATAAGTTTGTCCAAAAATACATCGTATTTGATAACCTTTTCTATATTGGGAGCAAATATATATGGATATGTTTTTGCAGCTTATGATACAAATGTTATTCTGTATGCGTAACTGCGACAATTTCTGTTTTTTTTCATCCTTGTATTTACGTTTGTACAGGACCACGCGCTACTTATACATTTTATAACTTTTATATTAGATAATAAATATGGAAATAAGATGATTTTGATGATTTCCGAACTTTAATTTATTATTAATTATATACAGTATATTGTATAATGTCATATATCGACGAGCGTTTAAACTGAATTTGAATATTGAATTAGAACGAAAACTTTTTTTCTTAAAACCTTTATTTCCTGCTAAAATAATATATTTTTACTAAATAACTAATACCAATAATCAGAATATTATAACGGTATGATCAAGTTTGAGAGAATGGTGAATGAGGGAATATAAAAATAGCTAAACACCAAACATTAATCTTTTTAATTTATTATTATTTATTTAAAGTAATAGTTATTTATATTATTAATTCATTACATAATATTAATCTCTTAATGCTACAGTGTTAACAATATTTTTTGTTAGCCCGTCTTTAGCAAATACAAACAAACTTGATAGTTTACCCACTCAAGAGCATGCAACGTATAATTGTCCGTGTGAAAAACATGGTATGTTCAAATCTAAGCCACAAACAGACATTGTTTGGCCTTGGAATTTATTAATAATCATTGCAAATGCCAATCTAATAGGAAATTGAATACGCTTAACTTGAAATGGCATATCTGTGGGTATAATAGGTATTCGTGGTATTAATATATTTTCACCTCGAAACTTGCCATTTCAAATGGTGGCTTCGATAACGTTTTTCATTAATTTTTTAATGACTAATCGCGTACTGTTGCACAGTCGTGTTGGGTTGAAATTACGAAGCAAAATAATTGGAGATCCAACCTTCAATTGTAGGTTATGCGGTGGCATGCCTGGCAAATCCAGTGACTTCAAGAACTCTGTTGGAAAATTTACAACTTCAGTAGCATCGCAAACTGCATTAATAGGTTTATATGATATCAAGTCCCCTGGCAATAACTGTTGTATCTTCTGATTTAAAATATCAACGTCTTTTGACGTTCACATTTTTTGACGCTAAAATTGCTCCTTCTGCAAGCCACTCGAGATTTGTATAATTCGTGTGTACATCGGGAAATATTTCTTCATAGAAGTGATACCGGTAGACACATGGATGGGATAACTTACCAAGAGATAATAATTAATAGCGTGATAAAAAATGATTATCAAGCGTGATAAAAATGATAAAATTACTAAATGACTATTAAATAGCAGTTGATGATAGAAATGTGAAAATTTAGGGTTGTATCCATTCTTTAATGCCACACAATAAAAATAAATTATCCAAAAAGTAAATGTTTGGGGTGAACACCCCTTATCACTTGGGAGTTTGGAAAATAGATAGTAGCTGATTTTCAGACCTCCTGAATATGCATTAAAAAATTCATAAAAATCGGTGAAGCCGTTTCGGAGGCGTATGGGAACGAACATTGTGACATGAGAATTTTATATATAAGATATAACTATAATCTCGATCACTATATGAATTTCGATCACTGGGCAATCACTAGTTCAGATATAATAATGGAATATACCATGTTCGATATGAAGATCTTAAAGGTTTCATATATATTTTTATTAAAATAACCATCGTATTGATTTAAGTAATTTTAAAATACAAGTAATATTGTCACAGTGGATACTTAAAATATAGAACTTGTTAAACTTGCGTGCCATTCAATTACTGCCTAACAAGATTTACGCCTGTTAAGTAGAATTATAGAAATAATGAAAACTAAAACTAATATATAATAAAAACTAGAGCAATAACATGTAATATATATTAGGTGTACGAATTAATTTTTATAGATTTTTTGCGAGATTCAAATTATATCAACAATAGGAATATTTTGAGTTATATTGTAATTTTGATAATTTTTCTTAACATACAGAATAGAATAGTTTTCGGTGGTAAATGATAAAAAATAGTAGATTCGCCATTGTATTGCGTACAAATTACAATTGTGGGGATTTTTTTCTAAAGCACAGGAAAAAAGTAGTTATTGGTATTTTACTATTATTAGTACATTTTTAACACAGAAAAAATATTTTAATATAAAATGTATACACAATAATCGTTGTAATAACTATACAAAAATAAAAAAAACCTTATGTAACCTATCTACTATCTATTTATCTGTTTACACTATTATTTTAACGGTCAAGTGATCACTTTGAAGTCGATGCCAAGCCCAAACAATACAAAAATAATAATATAATTTTGTGACATATACAAAATTTTTAATTATCAACAAAACACTTTTAGAACCCATAACGAGTGTGATTCGAAGTGTTAGTGCGAAGTATTCTGAAAGACTATTAGTGCATCTCAATATACTCGCCAAACAGTTAAATGTGCGCGATGATAGTGAACTGCGTGGGCTCAAGCGCAAACTACCATATGAACTCATTAATAAACATATACAGTGAGATTTAATAATATCTAGAACAAGTTAGAATAGTGTTTACAATAAGTTAGCATAGCCCTTAAAATTAAGTTAGAATAGTAAATCGAATAAGATTTAATATATAAGTTGTACCGCAGATAACTTACTGAAGTGATCTTCTACATGTTAAGATGGTTATATTATATAACGGAAATCATATAATAATACTTATTGTCCACGAGCACATTGTTGACATCTAAGAGATTAATAAAAAAAAACAACAAAACAAATCTAAATTTTACATTGAGATATAGTAATGTGCCGATCATATTTCTTAAATTTATTTAAAAAAATAGAACAACCAATACTGACAGAGCATTGAGTGTAATAAAATAACACGACTCTACGAAAAAAAATTCGTTCTTTGTCCTAAAGTTTATTTTATGATTTTTCGCTTAATTATGAACAAAAACGAAAAGAAAATACCTTTTTTGGTATAAAGTTTGCTCTTGTAATAGTTATAGTACTAACACACACATATTTGAATTTTTCTTAAATTTTAATAATTTTTAATACACTTATAAATACCGCGCGATCAGAGTGGGGTTTAAAGGTTTATACAGCGCTGGTGGATGGCACTAGAGTGATAAACAACGATCAGTTGTTTTGTATAAATCTAAAATACCTTAAAATGTCGTCGCGAAAGTTTAAATATGATGCTGATGAATTTTGTTATATATGTGGGCAATTTATTAAAGTTCGAGACGTAAAATACGAATTAAATACATCTTATGTTCTCTGTGAAGCCATGTTCCACATGTTGCATGTAATAATTGTAAAAGATGTTTGGAAGGTAATCAGCAAAATTTAATTACATGGCAAATAATAAACACATTAAATTCTATTTCTATATTTTAGGTTGATATTGAGGTGAGAAAAGGCCAAATATCTGGCGAGAACCAAAAGACCACGTTAACGACTGCTACTTTTGCATTGTGGTAAAAGACGTAGAGGTAAGAATGCATAACCTATCGAATATCCTGATCTGGAATCCTCTTCTGCTCCTGTCGCACATGATCTGACACGATCACTACCTGAGTCATCGAAAAAATTATTGCGGAAAAGTAGCTCATCTCTTAGTTCTCATAAAAGTAATTCCAATAAGGGGTTTTTACCTACACCAGAACACGTTCTTATTACTACAGAAGATTTTAATGATTTAATTCGGGGTCTAAATTTGCCAAAAAGTACAGCACAGCTTTTAGGCTCTCGCTTAAAACAGTGCAATTTGCTTGAAGATGTTAATATCACGAATTAGCGGACTAGGCATGAAACATTCTCAACATTTTTCTCAAAAGAAGATGGACTTTGTTTTTGCAATGACATAAAAGGTATGTTTATAAGAAATTGGCATACCTTGTGTTCCTAGCGAATGGCGTTTACTCTGTGACAGCTCTACAAAGAGCTTAAAGCCATTTTATTACACAACGGAAATGAATTCCCATCCCTTCCAATCGTTCACTCAATACATCTTAAAGAAAATTATGAAAGTCAAAGTATCGCGAGTATAACTGGCAGGTGATTGGAGATTTTAAAATGGTGGGATTTTTTATGGGAAAAATTCTTCAAAGCGCACATACAAAGTATCCGTGTTATTTGTGTTTATGGAATAGCAGAGCGGATGCTAAGCATTATACTCAACGGTCATGGCCTGTAAGAATAGAACTTTGTGTCGGGTAAGAAAACGTAAAATTTTAGGCAATTGTTGAAACAGAGAAAGTGTTAATGCCGCCTTCGCACATTAAGTTAGGGTTGATGAAACAATTTGTTAAAAATCTGGATCAAACAAAATTATCAGAAGCAAAGGTAAAGGCTGGGGTTTTTGTTGGTCCGCAATTTCCAACGCTGCTGAATCGTACTCAAAAAGCGAGTTGGAACAATATCAAAGCAGTCGTTTTTGAATTTTTAGGAAATAACAAAGCGGAAAACTACAAAAAAACTAGTTCAAAATATGCTAAAAAATTATAAATAAAAAGGCCATGGGCTACAAGATGTCTTTAAAAGTTCATATGTTGCATGCTCATTTAGATAAATTCAAAAACAACATGAGCGCATTCAGAAGAGTAAGGAAAACGTTTTGACCAGGACATTATGAGCTTCGAACAACGTTATCAAGGCCAATATAGTGAAAACATGATGAGAGACTATATTTGGTGTTTATTAAGAGATAGTATCTATGAACATAAAAGAAAAAGTAAAAGCGTGCACTTTTAAATTATTTTCTACTCTTAGTTATAGTTAAGTTAGTTGCTCTTAGTTTAAGTTAAATTATTTTGATAGTAAAACTTCTATCTACCATTCGAGCGGTTTTCTAAATAAAAAAGCAAACTTTTTTATGCCATATATATTTTTTTATCTAATTTCGGCCTAAAGAATTGGAATTTACTGCATTAAAGTCAAAGTCAAATTTTGTATTGACGCGTGTAATAGTAAGGAAAGCAATTATATTTTTTTTGCATACAAATTATATATTTTTTTCTACTATTAGCTTTACGTATATACTGATAAAACTTACACATTATTTGATATATACTGGTTATAAATCTGCTGCGAAGCCAAATTTCTCCACTATCGTTTCTTATTCTAACAAAAAGAAAACGCGATTATCCTCGTGTTTTTTACCGCAAAATTCCCGCTATCATTTTTTATCATCATTCGCGTCACATTAAGGCACCATCTGAGGAAATATACGATAGATATAGTACGTTCAGCAAAACGACTACGCCTGATAATGGGAAGTCACGAGCAATTCCTGTTCGAGATGGTCCTTACCAAAAGCCCCCTAATTTCAGATAACTGGAGCAAATAAGTTTTAATGCGTTCAGTTCGGGGGATTTTCAATTATAAGCCGAAAAAATATCATAAATCTTCCGTATTTGTATGCTTTTTTTTGAATTCCGTATTTGTACATTCCCCAGTTAAGTGAAATTAATTCAGTGCTTCATAGATAATTCTACACGTTTTCATTGAACAACAACACATTATTTGCTCCTCTTATTAAATACAGGGTGTTCCAAAAAAACTGCATATAATTTATCCAAACACGAAAGTATTTTATCTTAATAAACTAATTTTTGTTTAATCGGATCCTCCCTAGGTTTATGTACCATTGTGTTAAGTTTTGACTCTATGATAACCCATTTTGTCGGGTTCTTAGGGTGCCAAATAAAGCTAGTGCCATTTTGGAGATGTTTCGTCACGGAAGACGTCAGTGTGTAATTGTTAGTTTGCTGAGGCTTACGCAGTCGACTGTTTCTCGTGCCATCGATTATTTCAAAGGGCAATGGAAGAAGGTGCCCCGTCAACACCTCCGATAACCGCAAGATCATCAAGAAGCGAGTGCGGTGAAATTCGAGAATCTCCATGAGAAAAGTCGCCAGTGAGACTAGTATAAACAAGTCATCGCTTTATCGAATAGTCAAAAAGGAGCTCCACCTCATGGCGTACAAGCCCTAAAAAGTTCAACTCCTCGCAGATGAGAACAAACGGGTACGGCTAGAAATGTGTCGCCAATTCGCCGCTTTTCAACTATGGGAGCGCATTCTCTCACCACAAAAATGATAAGAGCTGACCCGCTGAGGTTTCTGGCACGCCAGATCTTCCAACACCGCAAAAATCCGCACTCCGTCTCAAAGTTGTCTAGACATAGGCAACTGGGTTTATGTTCGAATAGGTTTAAATCCCCAGTATCTTTTTCTTTTGCCCTACAACAAGTCGCCTCTTCTTATCATAAAGCAGTTTTCTAAGCCAAAAAATAGTATTTGAGCTGTAGCGACCCTGAGGCATGTCAAATTTTACATAGTGGAATAACGGTCTACAAAATATCCAGAAATATAATCCCAGATGTTGAACACGGGCGGGGTGCCAGCAGCGTCAACTAGAACACGATATTCGTTATAGCTAGCAACACCGGGACGTTTATCTGGGAGATTACTGAAGGATACTTTCATTCATTCAGTATCTGACCACCGTTCAGTTTAGACGTGCCACCATCGACTGGCCAAGCTTCATCACCAGGTAACACCGATGCCATCCGTTTTATCTATTTTATGTTTTCCATAATTTTATATTACTTCAATAAATAACGGTCATATAATGTAAATCATCACTGTTTCATTTCGTTTTACCTCCATTCACAGAAACCCCAAAGTGTTTTAAACCTTTCCACATTTCAAAACTTAAGCTGCCTTTTTAGTTTTTTTTTACTTTATTTTTTTGTATTGGTATTTTTCATATATCTGGTGAAATAGTTATCCCCGAAAATATATTCCAAACTTACATACAAACATAAGATTTCTTATAATAATATATTTTTTAATAAAAGACTTATTCTAAGAATTGTTCATGAAATACTATTCACAAATTAAAGTGGAATGCACAGAAAAAAGATATTTTATAACAATATTTTCATTAGGGATGTTATGTTAAGGTATTGACTAAAATGTTTTGCTGTTAATTACAGTATTTAAATATTTTGGCCAGTAAGAGTTTCTAATTCAGAGCAAAGTACAGAACATAGAAATACTCGTATATTATTGCTGTCGAGGAACATTCCAAATATAAGGCTGAAATTTTTTCTATAACAGTCTTTGGTTACCCATATTAGTTAAATTTAATGCTTAATAGAACTGGAGGAACACATTCAGGAATAGCTTCCAATACATTGACATGTAAAGGTTATATATAAACAGAAAGTAATTGTTTAATATACGTATTTGTTCAAGGCCATACTTTAACATAACACTATGAAAAATTCAGAGCATGTTACAATAGTAGAGTTGTTCTGGATGTCATGGCTTAGTCGGCTTGATACCATGTTATTCCTTCGAAGCAAACCAACTCCAATAGTGAACTTGATGCTGGATATTCGTGTGCCCCCTTCATGTTGTTTTTCCGACTAAACTTTTACTAATTTTAATTCATCAAACTATAATTGTTTTGCATTACTAATGCACACTTTGATAGAAGAATTTTGGGTATATTTCCCATTAGTATTTAGATGAGATAAAAATATTTACAATGGACCAAAAAAGCCAATAATTCTCGACAGGAAATGTAGGTGCTGGCAAAGATAGGCTAAAATGTTTTTTTTTATAATAGCATCCAAAGTTTTCCTTTCGCCACCAACAATTATCTCCGATATCTGAACTAGTATACAGGGAAAACAACTGTCCCAAGCGCAAAAAGCTTATTACGCTCTCCCGTAAAAAGGAATTTTCAAGAATCTATTTGAAAAAAATTATCAGATTGGTTTGGATAAATGGAAAAAATAAAAAGCGAAGTTAAAGTCAATATTATCTAATTATTTAGCTATGAGGAATAAAAAGAACTGAATTGTTATACAAACTAAACTAATATTTCTAATACAATACATTGCGGACGATATAATATTCAGAACGGTGGGTTCAATGTATATACTGTAAACTTTGGCCTCACAAATAAAGCTCATTCAGTACAATCAATTAGCACTTATGTATTTCGTTTTGTTTTATTTATAATGGGTGCTGTGTAATAAAACTTACTTCACATATGGTTAATATGTCACCAATACCATGTTTAAAGTTAAACGATTATTCAAGAAATATACAAAAACATACTTATACATAAAATAAATAATTAAAAGTAAATAAAATTAAATTGACTAATAAAGATTATTTCATTGCATAAACTTCTTGTTTTATTTCTAAAAAGGCTTTTGGTGTGCCATATTACTCCAAGTTACTGTACATCAGTTGGCATGAAGTCATATAAGACTCTAGACAGTAAATCGATTGGAAAACGCGTTAGACAATACGCTGTTAAAGCACATATCACCCGAAAGTAAATGAATTTCAATCATAACTGTCAAAAGAAGTATCCTAAACAATAACAGCAAACAGAGATTGTTATTAGCAGCTTTAAATCATTAAATACTATTTAAATCCAAAGAAACCTCGTGCCATATTGCTTTAGACTCATTATTTATGCCATTATTCGTATTTAACGAGGTATCCAGGGAATGATAACACAAGACAGATTTCTAATTATATTTCACAGCGGTTTTTGAGAAACTTACAAGCAAATTAATTTAAATAAATTAAGTCTACTTACTAGTCACTAGTTAAATAGGGCGTTTAATATGGGAGTGATTATAAAAATGTAAAATACAAGTAATTGCTTCCTTTGTATCTTGGTATCCAAAAAAGCGGAACTTTATTCTGAGGACAACTTGCCTTAAGTTTGTTAATATCAATATGAAAGTGACACCAAATATTGAATCAAAATAATAAACAAACTATACATAAGAATATATCCATATTTACATTTATATTTGTTGCATTGTCATAACGAAATTTCTGAATGCTTATATAATGTCTCGTTAACTTACAACTGTAACGTTAAAAAAATTACTATATTTTCGTGACCCAATAGCATATTTATTCCTTAATTTTCAGTTATAATCTCTCCTCTTATCACTGCATATAAAAAATATATATGGAATAAAAATTAAGTCACATTGGTGGTCAAGTCTACAGTAACAACGAATTGTACCAACGACGTCACGGGCAAGAGTGTAAAATCCAACAAGAACCAGAAACTGATGCATGGGAATCCAGGTAGAACTGTTGGTAATAATAATTTTATATTATTTGAAGCTCTCCCTATGGCCTGTACTATATATGCAAAAGTTGATTTAATAGTCCATTATTACCTAAAATAGAAATAATAAAGGTTTTATAGGTATCATCCATCAAACTTTTTTACTAAACAGACTGTATATCTTGACAAGGACCATTAAAACGATGGGCGTAACAATTCACAGTCTACGTCACGCAAAATTTTATGACAGGGCTAATTTTAAGCTAAAATGTATATCATTGGTTTCTGGATATGTCCAACGATAACAAAGACATTTAAATGTGGAATAGTAACAAAATATATCAAGAATATGACACATTAATAATGAAAAATATATCTGATTCACTGCGTTAAAGGGTTTTTAGTGAGGTGCTGGTATCCAAGCTTTTATACCCACTAAATTTTGATGAGCATAATGGAGATTGTGATTATGCGGCTGTAAATTATTTGTTTTCTTGCGCTGTAATGTTTTATGAATACTGGCCCATTAGTGATAATTTATTTTGGTCAATTAAAGTATTATTGGAGTATTTCGTTATAGTTGAAAGGGATGTTATTATAATGGAAAATATTTTAGACATTATAATAATTGAGGAAACTGACTGTACTGTTTATTGGCGTGACCACTGCGAAGAAAATGAGCTTCATCGCTCATTACGAATTTAGACGAAAAATTTTCAATTTCACCGACAGCCTTAGGATTGCACTACTGTACTCAACCCGTTGATCAGGATCGCTAGGTAGCAATTTTTGGACTGATTGAATTTTATACGGGAACATTTTCAAATCAGTTTTCAATATTCGCCTTAAAATGCGCGCAGAAACGTGCAACTGGGAACCGCGTCCCCGAATTGATGTCTCTGGAGACTCTACCAGCACCAGAGCCACATTTTCAGTTAAGAGACGTCAGTTGTCTTCCAGAACGAGGTCTGCCTGCTGTCGTACCGTACTGTCGAAAATTCGGATGTAAACGATAAATTGTGGTTTTGTGAGGCACTGGACGATTAGGATATATTTGAGGCAATTTCTGCTGAGTGGCAATAACGGATTATTTTCAATAAATATTGTCACTATTTCTGGTCGTTCTTGTGGCGTATATAAAAAAATTTGGACGTCTACACAACACAATGGTTAAAGAGAAACTGATCTAAACGGCACATAATCAATATGGAGCGCAATCAAAACGGTAGCTGGACTTTTGCCGCACCTATTAAGGCATTAAATCAGTAACCCTAAAATCGTAATTAAATAATGCTTTATTTTAAATGTATAATAGTTTGAACATCCATAGCTAATAAAACTTCTTCACTTCCCCGAGCTTTTTGAACGATCTAAAATATCTAAAAGTCCGACGTATTTGTTAGCTAAAAGGAAAACAGAACAGCTGAATGCCTTTTATAACTGTAAATTATAAAACAAAAGAGAAGACATTTTTATCAATGACAATAACTTTCAACATAATTTAAGCAAACATTCTTAAAGCATGTGTCATTCATTTCAAAATAGCTAGTTTGATAGTATGTTCACGTTAAAATTATTTAATATTTTCAACCTTTGTTGTTATTTACACTTACCCTACTATTTCTAAATTCGAAACATATTACGAATTCTGTACAAATCCGGCAGAAGTAATTGTCCCGAACAAGTAATTGTTCTGCCCACTAAACTAGCCGCGGATAACAAAGGCAACAGTGAAACTAATTAGTTTAGCAAAACAATAACTAAACTTTACATGTTCCGTGCATTATAAATGTATGGTTTTGGTTTAATAATCAATAGTTTTAAAGTTAACCAGACCGTCTGAGGATGCATCTATTGTTTTCTAGTTTAGAACGAGAACTCTATGGGACGATACGGATACAAACTAACTTAAATGTACGAATACGGGTAATGTTTCAATTTGCACAAAATAATTAGTTCGCTTTAATTATATATACCTTAGAATTATAAATGTAACCATGAGAAGTTTCTATGAAAAACTGATAACTGATAAAATTGAAAATCTGAAAAAAGCAGGCTTTATAATAATTACTGGAGCCACGATAAAATAATTTCTCAAAAAAGTTATAATAGAGATCAGCAATCTGTTTAACTGTTGGAAAGCGGCTACGAAAAAAGTGCTTATGACACAAAAGCCTGGCAAAAAACTGAATGATATTAAATCCCACAGACCTATCCTTCTGTTAACAACGGTGTGGAAGTTTTTTGACAATAAGTAAAACTGGAAAAAGCTCAATAATAAAATACACAGGTTAATTCCGAATTACCACTTCGGTTTCAGATAAAATATTTCGATATCGCTTTTTCCCTATTTTCAACAATTTTCTAAAAAAAAGTATTCTACAAAATTTGTTATAAATAAATTAAACAAAATTCTTCCAAAGTTCTATATCTGCAATATATTTGTAAGAATCTTGATACTTGAAAATAAATATGTTAAATAGAATGAAATAAACGAAAGAGTACCCCAAGATAACGTTCTCAGACATATCTTCTAATCTGTTTTATACCAGTAACATACCTATACTGGAGGGTATTATGAAAGCCGCATTTGTGGATGGTAGAACACTAGTGGCAATGCAGGAACCAAGAGAATTTGTAAAGAAATTTCAAATGCCTAGCAACAAAATAACTTAAGTGAACAAAGCATTGGCGAAAAAGCTAGCAACTTTACTAAAAAAAGGCTCAAGAACCCACCAATCTTGAACCTAGATGTACATATAAGAATCTTTGTTGGTATTTACCCTACAATAAAATATTCAAAATTAAAATTTGTAAAAAGTGCTGAAACCAACATATTAATATATTAGTTATATGATATACAATACCACACCTCCACAAAAGCCTTACTATTTTATGGGCAATACATTGATCTCATACTAAAAAGAAAAAAACCCTGGAAACTTGTATAATAGTGCACTATTGAAATAGGTGTAAGATGAAAGAACAGAACTACAGCTTACCGTTGAATGAACTATAATGTAGGCGAGTCAGAGACTAGTTTTAGCATATAATTATATTTTAAAAACAACCTAGCCTAGGCAGCATTTGCAAAATATTGAAATTTCCAACTGTTCGAAAAAGACAACTTATAGCTAATTAGGTAAAAACAAGCCTTGAATGATCTGGATGACAGCATAAATACACTTTGTGGATATAAAGATTTCAGTATTAATTCCATCACTCTTGCATGTCCTAAGAAGGTGAGATACTTACATTTGCTGATCTAAATTAAACTAACAAATGTAAAATGCATTGTGATTAAAAAATAGTACAACTTTTTAAATAAAGCGCAAGCATGATTTTTTTAAGACCATTATAGAATGTTGAGCTTAGAAAACAGTCAAAATCCTTCTTAGTGAGCTAAGCTAAGGTGATTGTAGAATAAAATTACTTGAATTTTTATCATAAGAAAATTACGAAAAACGAATATTGTTGATGAAAGAATGTTATTATGGTTAAAGAAACTAAGAGTTATTGGCTCATAACTCCAATGCTTTGCACGCAACGACACACAACATTTATATAATGTTCCTTGTGGATAGTTTAGCCCAGTGGAAGAAGTTAATAATGAAACAACAATCTATATTTAATTTTGCTTTAGTCCATATAACCGTGAACAATACTGTTTTCTAAGATATAATTTTTCATTATTATATCTACGATATCAGATAAAAAATATTCTTAAAATTAAAAAATGTAAGATAATTGAGGTTATGGAGATAACATCTACTCTAGAAAAAAAAATGAATTCATTATGACCTAGATAGTAAATATATTAAACAAAGTAACAGAAATACAAATCGCTTGATTTATTTCATATATCTTAAACTCTTTTAGAAATATTTTGAACTTACAACTATAATAGTGTTGTAGATCAATTATATAATTTGGCAAAAAACATTAAAATATTTGAACAAAAACTTGAAAAAACTGACAGATGTTTTATACTAGCTCCTGTAACATTAAAACTATACAATACACGATATTATGTCAATAAATCATAATTAATATACAAAATGCAAAACGGCATTTTGTATGACTGTAAAATCTGTATGTTTGTTTTAGATTTAATTGCATAATTTATTATTTGAGACTTAAAAAATAAAATATCAATTATACTAATTAAGTAACTTTATAAAAAATGTCGATCATCACTGCGAAATAATTTCTTGTTACATAGCTATAAAACTTTATATTTTCTCTAAAATAAAATAAAAATAAATCGTAATAAAATTAATAATCCCGCACAAATAGCATTAATAATGAACATTCCGTATAATTAAAATTATTACCAATTTTTATCATTGATTTTCTGAACTGAAACGATAATTTCTAAAAAGACAAGTTAACGTTAAGTTACATATATCTCAAAGTCTGATAAAAACTGAAAAACTTAAATGAGAAATCCCCTTTCATTTAGAAAATAGCCCGTACCGCCAATCAATCTCTTTGAGCTCTGTTAATTATTTGAATGGGTTAAAAACAAAGAACTAGAAAACTAGCACAAAGGCAATTCTCTGCATTTTGTTTGTATTTTAATATTGTTTTATATAATATCTATTATGTAATTATACCAGTTTAAATTTAATTCAGTTAATATTTTTAAAAACTACACTTTTAGGAATAATTTTGACAATAATGTAACGTTTTTTTAAGCATTCTTAACACTGTTGAAACAACATGATGTACATATCAAGCCTATACGTTAATTTTAAAGCATTTACAACACATGGTGTAACTGTGTACTTAATCGCATCGGGTACATTTGTAACCTACTTTATGTGAAGCCTCTCTGACAGTTTTCACTTTTCAATATGGGTCATTTAGTCAAAGTGCGAAAAAAACGAATTTTCACGGAGTAAATCGTATCTGTACACAAAAAAATTGTGCTACATTTTATTTTCTCACTTCAGTTTTAAGAAAAAGGCTACCGAAGGTCATTGAGTTCCATGTGAAACTTGTTGAATCGATTAAAACAATTGAAATAGCTTCGATGTTTTAAAAGTAGTGATTTTGATACCGAAGACAAAGAGCGTCCCGGACAGCCAAAAAAATTTGAAGATGAAGATTTGAAAGCATTATTAGATAATGATCCGTGTAAAACCCAGGAAAATATGGAGAATTTTTGGGAGTTACACAACCATGTCCAGTCGCTTGAAGAACATGGAAATTGTATAAAAACTTAGCTATTTTATGCCGAATGAATTGAAACCAAGGAATACCGTCGAGTTATATATGAAATGCTGTTTCAACAGCAAAATCAGAAAGATTTTTTGCATTGTATTGTTACTGATAATGAAAAGTAAATACATTATTAATATCAACGATAGAGCCGAATATTCATGAGCTAAAGCTTTCATCCAAGCTAAAGTTTTGTATTTAGTGAGATTATTTTGTTGTCGTATATTAATACACGAGCTAATAAAATCTAAAGAAACCATGAACAGAATGAATATTATCGAAACATTTCTACAAATGATGTATTTGACCCAGGCATTTCGTTAATACAAGTAAAATAAAACATAACAATGGTATTCTGGAGCATGCATACTTACGGGAAACATTAAAATGTGAGGTATTAACTCACCCGTCGTACTTTCCAAACCCTGCTCCATCAGATTAATACTTGTTTCGGTATATGATTGAACAGTTCTTCATTTCTTATGAATATATCAAAAACTAAGTCGAACTATTGATAGTTAAATATAATTTTATATATATATATATATATATATATATATATATATATATATATATATATATATATAATATGATATAATTGATAGTTGATTAAAATACATTTTAACAATTTTTTAACTTTTTCTATTATTTATTAAATAATTTGAGTAAAAAAGAATAGTTTATGAAACCGACAAAAAAAGTTCAAATGCCACAACAGAGTAATAGAAGAAAAGCAAACGAAAAAATCACATGGGGCTGTTAAATATATAGAGAAATATAGAGAAATGTGTATTTTGAAATATTTTTAATGATGAGAAACATATGAATTTGAAACAAAAACATATGTTCGTTAAAGTTCGTTTATAATAAAATAACTACAAAGAAATAATAAAACGTTAATGAATATGTTTTATATCGTATATTCGCTTGTCTTACACAATATCAGTATAAGTAGAAATAAACGAGCTCAGAGTAAGTAAATGTTAATCATATGCAAAATGCAAGAAATCTCATGGCTAATTTATTTACTTTTAAAAATGGGAGCTTAGCATGCTTTCCCTTTTGTTTCCGCTTTCTTGCGGATTTACATTGTTTCTCTTAGGGGGGTAGTCTCATAAAACCTAATAAATTTCTTGGCCGACAGATCCAGGAAATGCATACATTTCTGCTTAAGTAGAAACACTAACTTGTTGATTCTCGCGTAAAAATTGTGCCATAATTAATTTTAATAACAAAATATACCTCAATTAATTTAAATACACTTTAGTATATACAACTAGCACTTTATAAATTAATTACAAGTAATTTTCAAAGTATATAATGTGGACGTAGACGTAAAAAAATGCACAGAAATAACATGGAAATTTTCTCTTGGACTGTTTACACTAAATAAAGTAAATGACATCATATATTACACATATTACATTGTTACAAAATATTTTTATATGTTTGTGTTTTTGTATATGTATATGTATTTTTGTGATGTGATATGTATTTTGCCAATTTCCATAACTTATATTAGGAGAATTATTCAAGTTTATCAATTATTCACGTTATTCAAGCAAAAAAAAATATCGTGAATGGCATCTCTCTGTCACGAAATATGTAAACAAAAACTTATTAAGTGAAATGATCTAGGCTAGTAGTCATATTTACCACATCATTCGCATCTCTGTAATATTTACCGTCAATAATCTGTTTGCGCTATCATCAGCGGTAAATATGTTAAGAGAAAGAATATAAAATTACGTTTATTAATGTTTATACATCAAGATGTTCCCGTCGAATTCCACCATATGTACATAGTCAGAACATATTAAGGCCTCATAAAAAATGATATAATATTGACTGATATCGCTGTAGAAATAACATTATAGAGTTATTGTGTTAAACCGTTGAAGTATAGGTAGAGCTTGAGAATTTTGTTTAATACTGCAGTATACATTTATTTATAGAATAAAATTAAATTATTGTTTACAATTTAATTCTAGAGTGAGACAAATTAATATTACTAAGCAATTTATATTAAATAAAAGTGTTGTTTGTGATAAATTAATCATAAAAAATTCAGTAAAATATTACTTTTATCTAATGCTGATTATTTTATATCAGCATTAGATATATTTATAAATGGAAAAATCAAATTAATTTAATTTTATATTAGGTCGGTCAGGAAACAATTATGTAAACCCAAGTTACGTGTTAACGGAGCAGCCAAACCCCTTCTCAACAAACAATAAAAATCGTTAAATACATTCTTTCAAGTACCAAGATATTCTAAACAGTCACTATATTGGCCGCTTGGTTGGCGCAATGGTAAAAACGACAGGATGATCCTCTTGTGTCGCTATAGTCGAGGGTTCGAATCCTGCTCGGGTACAGTCGTAAATTTATATTTGTTATTGTCCTTAGTCAAGTGTCTAAAATCCGAAACGGAAAATGATCCCAGTCACGGCAGTAACCAGTCTAGGTAAGTCTTCTGAGGTGATCTCCAAGTTAGTCACTCGCCAGTCGGTAGGTTTAATGCCGAGGACCATCATTTGAAGACTCCGTTAAACAGTAGCTCTAGTCCAGATAAACTCCAGTTAGTAAAAGAGAGAAAGTTAAAAATAAATAAATAAAATTGGGTCTAGATAAAACCCAATATAGAGTTGTGTATAAGATAAAATTAGTTATTAAAACTAAAGACTGATTCCCTTGAGTAAATCAAATAATTTGAGGATATAAATTGCTCACAGTGGGGAGTGTGGTCATAAACGACTCTCAGTTCGATAAACGAGGAAATAATGAATAATTGTACAGTGTTCAATCAACAATATATAGTCTATTCAAAGTTATTTTGTACATACTTAATATAAATTTGTGACGTCAAAATGTCGTAATGTTGACGCATCAACTCTGAGTATCAGTTCAGTTTGGTTTTGACATACAACAAAATTCTAATCTAAATAAAATACATTAACAATTTATTTTAATATTATAGTGCAGCTAAAAACTACAGTTAATTATACAGCCATAATAGGTTATAGGTTAGAGTTATAACCTATTATCACTACTGCTTTCAAGGATGTTGCATACGTCTGACAACCGGACGACTTTGATAGGCTGTTTATGCATTCGAGCTAATCAGACAGAATTGTGTCTCTTTTTAACTAGAATAAAATAAGAAGGAAAATATTGTCTAATTCTAAAACGAATTTACAAATTCCGACAAGAAATCTGAAAACAAATTTTTATTATTTCAAATGTTCTCTATTTATAATATTAAACAAACGGTATGTTAATAAAAAATTTCATTTATGTTAATATATTCATATTAATAAGTAAGGAGTTCAGCGTTAATACATTTTGTAAGTATCACAATAAAAAATGAATGATATATAATTATAGTAAAACGACAAAACATCAATTTATAAAGGTATTTAGTTGCTTTTCACCTTTCCCACTACCTTATTTGGATAGGCCCTTGAAAAAGCTAAATCCTCAAAAGGTCACCTCCACCTACGACTTTCAATAAGACCCTTTTATCACCTCTCTATCTGTCTGTATTAAACTCTGTTCAAAATCCGCATTTTAATGAAGGTATTTATTTGAACACGAAACGATTCCGCTTCCACCTACGACCGACCCGGTGTAAGATTTTAGAGGTTTAGCGAAAACCGCAACAATATTTGAATTAATCTCAATACGCCCTAGTTAATTAACTCCTAAATAGGCGGAAGCATTGAACATATAACAAGCTTTAAAGCACCCGAACCTTATTCTTAGCTTATTTGCGTTGTAAACTAATTACAAACAGATAATTTAGTAGTTTTATATAGTTTCCACTTTAGATAGAAACATTATTTACTTAATACCAAGGTATGCTGTAAATCTATACCATACATGTTTATAATACCGAGAAACGTATATATATCCGAGAGTTATATTTATATTTTTCTGACCTTACATTAAGTATTATCAGACGCCTTCCGGTATTTTCATTGAAAAAGGCATTGTTGAATATAACCTTCTTTAGAACATTTTATAATTTGAGCCCCAATTGGGTTGCTTAGAGACTGACCTGTCTTTCGCACTGGACACTTCGATTGATATGAAGCCCTTTACTTGCCTAGTAGCCTCCTGCCAGACCAAACGATAACCAATATTTATTACCGAAAAACAAAACATATATCTTGAAAAAATAAAACGCTATTTGTAATACCTACAAATGCACGGTTCGACTGTTTTGTTAAGTTCGTGATATCAGACAAAGATGTACGAATACCTTCATGTATAAATTGTGAGAGAGGAAAGGACGGAGATAATTGCTTGGAGTAGTTAGTTTTATATGTGCTTATATTTTCCAACGGTAGAATAAGCAAGAGAGAGATGTACATATTCCTTCACGTAATAACTTTAAAAAAGAAAAGGAAAATATAATACTGAATACTATTAACATGCAATTAATAATTTCATTTTAAACGAAGTAGAATTAGTTTTATATTTGAGTGTTCTGTGGATCTGTAAAAAGGAATGGAATTTTTCTATGGGATGGAATAATACCTCACAAATGTTTTATCGTATTTTTATATACTAATTGCTATTTTCAAATAATATACTATAATAAATACAGGCAATACAATAGAACTTAAATAAAACCTAAAAACTGAAGATGTACAATAACCATAAATACTAAACAAAAATTAAACATTTACCTAATCATAGAAAAAAAAACTAATTCACGACATAATTAAAAACGATCGCACAATAACCTCTAGAGCTATAACTATTTTATTTATTATTGAACGGAAATATTTTTTAACAAAAATCGAGAGAGTAATCGAAATATTACCTGTTATTGCCATAAAACCAGTCAAAAGTATTTTACTAATTATCATTCACAATTTTAATCTTTTTACCCCAATACATTAAATCCTAAAAAATATCGTTCCAAAATGCTGCTATATTAATGAACAATATATTGTTATTTACAAGAAAACTATCGAAAAACCGTAAAACGTACATATAAATCTATGTAAGCATAAATTGGGTACATTTTGGCCAAAGTCGCGGCTAGGACGACAGAGCCAGAAATGAATAAAACTACTAGAACCAAAAATAGTAATTAAAAGTATACGACTGAAACAGTCTATAGTAAAAATTAGTTAATTACTAAACAATCGATAGTCGATTTCAGTCGATAGTTCTCACCACTAGTTAGTAGTATTATGACGTTTGTGTTATTTATATCAGAGTTGTTGCTGACTGTTCTCTGAAGTACTCTTTGAATTTATCGTCGTTTTTCTTTTGTTTGTTTGTTGTTTTGTTGTTTTTTATTTTAATTAGAATCACTTCAACACGTTAGCGTTATTAGTGACTTGATATAATTTATATTATAATATATTCGATCTATAACATTATATTCTTATATTACAATAATACATTATATAATAGGTTTAGGTATTAATGCTGCACTGAATATAAGTATGGACACGGTCACTGAAATATCTGAAAGAAAATGAAAAATATAATCTTGGATTCACGAAAAGAAACAGTCCGTGCTCCTATAAAGCAAATATAATCAATATCAACTTGATGTTAACTCTATCAGAGATTAGACATATGAAATGTATAAAAACAGTGAGAAGGTTTTCCATACCAACATAATTTAATACAATTAATTATTTCAGCGGAAACTGTTCAGTCTGAAAATTATCGAAGTGGTCTAATGGAACTCTTGGATATTGATTTTAAAAAAATACAATTTTTAATAACATAATAAAATGAATTAAGTCTTAATATTCCAATTTATGTATTAAGATGAGACATTGATGTTTTAGAATCGGACCAATATACGATGGTTAATCATGGCAAGGTGATAACGAAAAGTGTTATAACAACAAATGTTGATTGTTGATGGAAAAAGGTAAACGTTGGAATAACAATTGATTAGGTTTTATTAGTCATAACATTTATTAAAAATTCATTGCCAATATGTTACGTACATATGTACTTCACGCTGGAAAGAGTAATGTTTAATAACGCCTTCGGCTTGGATAGACTAGATCAGACACTTTGAAGAAGACCTTGAAAATGATGGAATGTGAACAAATATTAGATAGATTTAAAATTAACAGCTTAGTTATTCACTTGAATGAAACTTTCTGAATATGATATGGTCCAATGCTGCCATTTCTAAGACAGAATGATGAGAGTAGAAACAACTATAGGTGAATATATACATATGTACATATATATACATTATATATTATTAGTTAGTTAAAATGTATTAGGAGAGAAAGTAAAGAGTAGGGAAATAATAACTGGCTTGCAGATATGCTAAATGCATTAAGGATAATGCAGTGATTAAATCTGGTTTGATCAGTGATATTACAATGTCTTTACAAGGAAACACTTTAGTGAAGGACACAAGAACTAAGCATAAAAGCTAAATATGCTTTCTAATGGTAAAATATATTATTTGTATATAGAATTATTAATTAGATGGTCTGAGGCTCCAGCGGATATAACTACATAAAAAACGCGCCTCAAACTCTAACTCATACGTTGTATGGAAAAGAGTTTAATGTAAATATAATCAAACACTACCCTAACCTATAAATTACTATATCTGTGTACGTCATTGTAGTTTTAAGTCCTTCGATAAGTTATGCATTAGGTCTATTTTAATAAATTCTATTTGATAACAGCATTTTGGTTTAGTTATTGTCTTTAGATTAAAATTTTGTTGTATGTCAAATCCAAACTGAGCTAAAACTAGAAAACTTCAGATGACGTATGTACATACTTAATGTACTAATTACTGATGACAGTAACTAAAATACTTAATTGTTTAAAGAATATTTCCATACAGAACAGAATACATTGTTTATTGTAAATATGCCAATTTATAGTCATAGCAAACGAAAACGTAAATTGTAAACTAAAACTTTTTATATAACAAAACGGTTACAGTTAATGATGTATTTGAAATAGGAAGGTAATATTTCTTGTCCGATGGAATAAAAATGTTAAAAGGGGCAATTCAATAAGGCCGAGTTAATTCCTGCAGAAAAAACGTCCTTGAATATGCTAATGGCCTTATCGGTCGAGAATTATCAAAGCAAAATATAATTATGTACATTCTATGGGAGTTTTTCGTTTAGCTAATATTTGGTTCGAAGTTTCAAAGACACTTCTTTTTTTATTACCCCTCCCGCCCGGTTCAGTAAAAAGGGTATCTTAACTTTCCCAAGTAAGATTCATTAATTATTTAGCAGACACCTTTTATCTACCAAATTAACAAAATTGAACGGAGAAAGACAGGAAATATAACTTTTATAGTTCGAAACTTCTTCGTCAATCCAAATACTGCGGCGAAACCCTTTATGAATACAAACAATATTATTCATATTTAGAATAATATCTTTCAAATACGTATACATATATTAACAACACAATATATTGGTAAATACGTAGCTCGTGATATTTAGCGGTAGGCTGAAATTCATACAATTTACAAGATTTCAAATGTATATAAAAAAATATTTAGAAAGTAATTTATAGGATTAAAAGCATTATATATGATATATATAAATTAATATATTTAGCGACAGCAAAAATATATTTGCTATTAAAAAAAATGTGTATTTATTTTATCAGGATCTATATATTAATATTCTAAAACAAAATGTTGCTGATATATTAAAGAATATTGCCTAGATGAACTGTGAATTGAATAGACGAACTGTGAGATTTAGCATAGCTAAAGTTTATACGAAGTAGAGGTGCATAAACTAAAATACATAAATTGAAAAGATATAGACACGCAACCACTCCCAACGGTAAAGTCAACGTTTTTGTACCATTTTGATTACTACAATATTATTGAGACAATAAAAAAACAAACGTACAGAGAGTAAGTTTTTAGAAAGAGAGAAAAGAAATATTTTACATTTCTTTATAACAATTTACCTATTCACTAGTTAGTTTTAAATATTTTTTCATTTGTAGCTCTATTGTGAAAAATCCATCTCTAGCCGCTACTTTTTCCCATTTTTCAGGCAATTTAGGGATTCCATTTCGAATGAGCCGTGTTTTTTGGTACCTTCACAAGAAATGAAGCAATGCTCAGGCAGGTTACGGCTTTTATGTCGAATCGATCAAGGTCTGGAGAATATGGCGGGTGGAGTAGCAATTTAATGATTCCATATATATTTTAATTAGTTTTAGAACATCGAATTTTTCATGCTTTTGTTTCATGCTGAAGAATAACATTATCGTGTCATTGTTCATATTCTAGTTGTAGTCGACAGCGATCACTATTTATACTTTCATCAAGTAATGTCTTCAAACCCTCGTTTTCAATTTCAATTCTTTTACTGCCCAGTATACTCTTTGCGTTTGCTGTCAAAATCACAACTCCATCAAACATTAAAATGGTTGCGACGCATTTTTAATTATTTATATTTGGGGCAATCGTGTAAATTTAAGTTTACATTAATTAAATAATATTTCTGTTGTATAGTCTAGGGGTCTAATGCAGTGGATCTTTAACTGATTTTCGCAATTTGAACTCTATTTTATACGTATGTCATAGGAAAAGAATTATGGATTAAGACAAAATATAACATCGCATTGTGTCGAATGTCTGGTGAAACTATGCGAACCAAGAAGGGAACCGAGTAAACGAAACAGACGTGTTCAAAAAAAGGATATCCCATCGGCTTGTTGTCGAGTGTTTCGGATAATGGGGGTTATATACCGAGTCTAGATGAAGCGTGTCAGAAGTTAGACCTGATAGAAGATTCCTTATGGCGCCTATAACCATAAATATTAAGAAGACTCTTCATGACATTTTCGAGGATTCCTTAAGAGTCCGAAAGGCACGTGTTCTATTGGTGTGAGAAGTTTTGAAGAAAGATTTGTTAACGGATTTTAAAATAAGCATTGTTGAAACCATTGAGGTGAGAATTGAGAAAAAAAGAATTTGAAAACAGCATTGTTAAAGGCAGTGATAAAGAAAGAAATGAAATGGGCATTGATTGAAGGAAACCTTGAAATAAGCATTGTTAAGAGTATTAAGCATGAAAGTACCGTTAAAAGACTTGAAGAAAGTATTGTTAACCACATCGAAAATAAATATTGAACAGGAAAATTATCAATAATCAAACCCAGTAGAATTCCTGTTAATATTAGCCAAAACCAGGCTTTCGTTCTCAGTAAGTACATTCTCAGTAAGTCGTCTTTGGGTATTGATTTACTCAAAATAAGACAGGAAATAAAATGTATTTAATTTAAAATATTGTTTTCTCTTCCACGTCTCAGTGTTCATACTTTGAAATCGATGAGGCATGGTTGACACAAACTTCACAGAGCATTCGATAATCTTCAGTTTAATTGATATTTCTTCAAATTGAAATAAAAATATAACTTCTTGCAAATGGAATTTACTCGGTACAAATTCGGACACATTCAACGCATTGAAAAAAATTATTGTTTACACTTGACGAAAAAGTCTATAAGGCTTCAACATAAAGTTGCTTACAATTGTATCCGATGCTATTAATACACAGTCATAGCATAAGTAAATCCTTTAAAATTAATTGATAGGACTGATATATTCTGCTGTAAAAGAGAAAAAACGCATATGGAAATATTTCATCCTATTATTGATTAACATCTTCCAAAATATGAGGAATATTTGTCACAAGATAATTAATAATAATTTTCTAACCTGTTTAGATTTCTAAAGACATCTTTGTTAGTTTTGGTAATATTTTCGATTAATATATTCATATTTAATTACATTTATAGACCTATATAAATTATTGTAAATAAAAAGAAAATTAAAATACCTAATACCTAAAATTAGTCTAAAAACTTGAATATGTTTTTTTATAAGTTTCCCTTAGTTGAAATATGTAATTGTTTCTAAATATTAAGTACAGTTAAGTTCGGAGAAACAATTGAAAATATTTAATTGCATTAATTTTTGTTATAACCCCATAGGCAATAAAAATAATAATTTGTGATAAATAATAATTATTATCCCATAGATATAAGAAAGAATATTATTACAGTTAGTAATAGTGATAAAAATTTGAACGAAACGATACTAATTCGACAATAATAATTAGGACAAATTTCATATTTAGCAAATAAATCATACAACTAATTTTTGCAATTTTTTAAAAATTGTTTAAATAAAAGCAAACAACATTGTTCTGTTATTTTTATAAAATAGAACAAACATTCATTGCTGGACAGATATGTTATAATTATTGCAGAAACTAAGACAAATAACTTATTTTAATTAAATTAAAACAAACTTGGGTCAAAGGTTTGAATTTAGAATTATCCAAAACAGTAGAATAACAGCAATGTTAACGTCATTATGTGAAGCATCTACCGAGGCAAATTAAACAAGAAGCAAAATTAATTAATAACGCAGAGTGTTCCTTTTAAAATTTTAATTTTATAATTAAAATTATTTAGTTAATTAAAAAGTATAATTGCTGTATCAATATCCCAGTGAAGCTATTGCGTGAAGTCAAATTCGAAAAAATATTATATACACTTAAAATAATTTAGAATACTAAAATTATTTTAGTGGTAACCAAACAATCTTAAACAAATAAATATTTCCTAAAATCATAACGATATATTGAAAATATAAATTAGTTTCTTATTTGTGGTCAAAAAATGCATTTATTTCAAAATAGAATAAATGATCTTATAACAGACGACATTATTTAGGGGATAATTTTTATTGTCTGCCAAAGAAGTAAACCAGAGAATTCATCGAAATACCTGTCTCTATGAGCACTTGAATGATTGCGATGTCATCATTTTTACAAACTTTTGAACGTGATCATAATATATTTGCTTATATGCCTACCATATTTATCTTAACGCAGATCAAATTAATACTTAGCAATGTTTCTCTAAATATTTACTAATAAGTAACAATATCTTAGTATGTTTAGAAACAATTATTTAAGTAATATACTTATCGATAAAATTTTAATAAGCGTGATTATACTACAGACTAATAGAGGCTGACATTCTGACATATATCGAAATGATGTAATTAGAGATAGAATTTGCGCACAAATATTTCATAAATCTTCATAATATTCAACAATAAAGCTTTAAAATTACCGTAAAATAAGTTTAACAAAATAATAAATTAAACTAATTATATATTTTGAATATGGAGGTCATATTAGACATTTTTAGTTAGTTTCACTAAAAAATTCTCATAAAAGTACTAAAATATCTTATCTCTATATTACAAAGAGGAATCCAACAAATATTTAATAAAACTAAATTATTAAAGTCTACATAAAACTAATAAATAACCAATTTTGTCATCTATTTATGTATGTCGATATTTTTTTGATTTTTATTTTATCTTAGATAAAGCAGAAAAATAAAAATTAAAGAATAATTGTTTTATAATTTTGATAGAATCTTCTCCATAGAAATTTACATAGCCTTGTCAGAATTATTAAATATCATTAATAAATATTTCTAATCGATACAAATTATTACTAAAATCACTATTTCATCGATTTTTTGCTACTAAGTATCAACAGAATTTCATTAAATAGTATCAATTTCATTAAAATAATGTCAAATGTATATCTAATTATATGGAACTATTATAGTCTTCACCAGGTAACCATCTCCAATTCAAGACATATTTAAAATAAAATTATATAGAATAAATCATATACACTTACTCATATTAAAAAATAATTAATACAAATTTTAATTTAATTAAAAATATAGTATAAAATTATGAAATAAATTCCATCCAACTGACTATATACTTTGTAGTTTTTATTACAATTATAAATGAATAATTCGATTAATACTTTAATTTCTGTATTGACTATTTTTTGATAATTATCTGTAGTAGTTTAAAATACCATTAAGGCATTTTATATTACTCCAATATAGAATAAAAAGAATCTAACATGTGGTAACAATATGCTATCAATTATGAATAAAATTGATAGCTCTGTGTTCCCAAATATTTAAGATACGTCACTAATATACAAATGAGATTTTGACATGATCAGTTGACATATATTGATAGAATATCATATAAAATAAGCAAAATAACATAAAACAATATGATTAATTTACATTTATATTAATTTAATTACATAATATAAATTTAATTTAAATAAAACTATAATTAATTATATTATTAAATTGTATTGTAACGTAACTTGAACTGCAATATATAAAGTATTATTATGAAAAATAAAAAAATATCTTATGTTTTTTATTTTCATTTAATTAACATTCTCAACGAAACTAATTAATAAAAACTAGTTAATTGGCCATTTATATTACATTTATATGTTATATTGTCCAACAACAAGTTGCACAAGAAATAAAATAGAAAAACATTAAGCCATCTATACCATTCAAATATTTTCAAATATAAATATTGCATGGAATTATTATAGTCTATATAACAATTATTGTAGATATATAATAAAGAAACTATGAACATATATAAAAAATTAACCAATATTTTTTTTTTATTTAATTAACATCGTTTTAGAACGAAAACACGTAACAAAAAAAGTTATAATAAATTCCATTGAACTAATCACGTATGTCGATTATGTAGGTTTTATTAGAACTATTACGAATAAATAATTCGATAAATTCTTCAACTATTTTATTGATTATGTGCCGATAAATAACACAGTATTTTAAAACTTCCATTAATCCTTTTTGTACTATTTCTACATCAATAAAAAAGAAGAAAATCCAATTTACATATAGTAAAAATAGGCTATCACTTTCATTCTAATATGCTCAAATGTATATTTAATATCACGGATTAATTATAGAACTTATAAGGTTGCGTGTTTTTCAAATAAAACCCTTTTTAAATAGAATTTTATAATTGGAATTATAAATTACCTTTGCCGGTGTCGCAATGCCTCAACTTGAACCTCGCACTTTTAAAATTCTCTCACATCATCCGGTAATTTGTAAAATGACGGCCACTTTAAACTGTTCGAAAATTTAAAAAGTACATCGGACATTCGTTCATGTTTGTTCGACGAGAGGGAGAAACGATACCTCACGGTGGTGCGTACTTTGTCTATCTCGTTGCTGACGTACTGTTTTGGGGGGCGGTGAGTGGAGGGTATGATCGCTACTCCGAGGCCGCACATGAACTGGCTCAACTAAAAACTTGCCGTAGATGCTTGACGCGAGGAAACTTGCCAGGCGCACAAGACATTTTCTTTCGATAAGAATTTTTTGTTGAATATTTTTATTGTTGTGGAATTTATTTTCGGTATGTTTTTTGATTTACCGAATGTCTGTAGACGTGAATATTTGTCGTACAATTTACATTTGATATAAATTTTATTTAAATTTGATTGTTTACATGTTGAAATTTGAATATATAAAACACTGGATAGGTGTTTTTGAAATGTGTCAGTAACTTTTATTGATAAATATAACATTATTATGTTTGTCCTTATTACGTATTATTGTACTCTAAATGACGCTAGAACATATTCATAGCTGATAAAATAAAATATTAGTACTTGTATTTAATTAACATTTACTTTCAATCAATTATAAGTCTATTAATTTAATTTTTTTTATCTAGCATAGAAATCGTTTACCCTTTTTGTGAGCATTAATTAGGTATTATATGTTTCTACACATGCTCTACAGAAGATTTTCTATGGTATGTGTTATGGCATATGGTCCCATTCTTCTTAAAGGACTCGCCAGTCAGTAGACTTAATGCTGAGGACCGTGGTTCGGACCCACGTTAAACTTTAGGCGCACTCCAGATAAACCCATGGTTGGTAAAGGGAGACTTTAACATATATAAAAAAAATATTTACAGATGTATTATTCGACCTTAATATAATGATATTGTTAAAAGATTGTAGGAATGTTCGTCTGGTCGTTTATAGGAACACTTATACTATTTAGTGGAAGGAATTCGCACTGGGAACTGGAAACACTGGTTGAATATGAACTTGTTTATGTCGATATTGAATGATACATGTGGTCGATGGGAGAATGGTCAGGATATTAGGTTAGGTAAAGGAAGTACGGTAGCGCTGTGGAAGTAGGGTTAGAGAAAAGAAAATAACCGCATGTTACGAATCCACCAGCGTTGCCGACCTTTGACTTTGTTGTAGGTGAATGAGTGGTGGCCTAAAGGGTCGGGCGGTGGCTACAAAGTTATAACGTAATTTACGTAGTCTTTAAAAGAATAGCACCAGATAACCAACAGGAGCAAATGCTGACACTCACGTTGATATCTTACGAGACGTGCAATGATTAGGACTAGAGTTTATTAACTAAATCTAGTCAACATTTTTCCATCGTTATAGATTGTATTTTAAATGCAGGAGCTCTGATTCTGAGCCTCAGTCTCAGATAGATTAAATCTCAGTCAAATACAGAAACCAGCTTATCTAAGTTATAAGGACCTCATGATCTTTTCAATAATTAAGAAACCAGTAGGATATCATGACTGAAAGTATGTAAACCTTGGTCATACTTTCCTTCACCCACATGAATCCTTGCATACTTGTTAGCTTTAGCGGATCCCTTTAAACTTTGGAATTACGGAGCGCCTGAAACATCTTATGTGGTTTGAATATACCTTTCATGACATGCCGAAAAATTATCGATATATCAAATTATCGAAAGTTTTGGCCGATAGTTTTTTGACCGATATGTATGGATAATTTTTCAAAAGAATTAAATATATTAATTGAATATATTTATATACTTTAAATATACCTCTATAAATCTTTGATATTGTTAGTTAATTTTAAAAGTTTAGTGTAAGAGGGTTGTTCAAATATGATAGAGACAAATACCCTGGCACGTTTATTTACTATTGAAAAAATTTACAGTTTTTCTAGGTATTTCCCCTCACTAGTTACGCTTTTTCTATCGAAGAATTCTTTGGGCAACTCGTACAGCCATGCACGCACGATCTCCTCTACCTCGTCGTCGGTGTTCAATTTTTGACCTCCCCTTTAAGTTGTTCAAACATGTGTTTATCGCAGGGTGATAAATCCCGAGTGTAGGAGAGGTGTTCCAGTACCTGCCACCCTAATTCCGATATTGTATCGAACGTGAGACGCGCGGTAAGAGGGCTCGCGTTATCCTGGAGAAGAATCGCATTTCGTGCTGGAAAGCTGCTCCTTTTCGAGCGAAAAGCGGATTTCACGTGTGTTTTTAGAAGTTTAGAGTAGAATGCAGCATTAATGGTACGTTGGGTGCGCAGGAAATCGATGGACAGCACGCCCCGCCATTTTCAGAAAGCCATACACAGAACCTTACCCGCAGACCTGGTTGTCTTCGCTTTGACTGGCACCCGTTCCTCCTTCTTCCTCCACTCTTTCGACGACATCTTGCTTTCGGAAGTATAATAGTGTACCCATGTCTCGTTTGTAGTGAAGATTCGCGTTAAAAAACCATCCCCCTCCGCCTTCTATAGCGTCAGCAACAGTTTAGGAACTCATCGCGCCATTTTTTTGCGATATTGAAGGTGTACTTGGATGATAGACTCTACACCACCAATACTAATGTTGAGTTCAGCTAAAATGTTTCGAACATTCATTCTACGGTCCTCTAAAATGAGTTATTCTACCGAACGGATTTCGTAAACGGAGAAAAATGTATGTCTTTTTTACCCTTCGCACACTAAAAAACGAATAACAATACGTTGCGCTACGGCGGTCGGCACTTGACGTTCACTCATAGCACGTGCGTGAAACATGTGCTTCCGACAAAAACTATGCCATACTACTCGACCTTCAAAACATACATAAGCGCAATCTACAGCGTTTGTCTCCATCATATTTTAACCACCCTCGTATTTTGGTACTTAATTTTAAAAGTTCTGTATATTTTGGTACTTAACTATTAAATATATCAATATATATTGCAAAAAAATATATAATATATTTTTAAGAATATCAAAATCGATATATCCATATTTTTTGAGATATCGATATACCGAAATATCGATATTTTTTTTTAGTGGCCGACACCCCCGAAATACTTCTAATGTTATTTTTCCTTACCTAATGTTATAGACAAACTGCTGGGTCCTTTGTTCCTTAAATAAACATGGGAATTGTTACTGAAACTTTCTCCGCCTTATCTTTCTTTGTTTTTGTTTTCATCGTAGGTGTGCTCTATCCCTTTTCAGAAGAGATATATCCAATCAAATCATCGTCAAAGGAATCTGGTTCAGATGTGATAAAAGCCATATAAATTAAGAAAATGGATACGGATAATTTTTGGGATGGGTGTTGAGATGGTGTGAAGTAACCTGCCTGTGTAAATATTGGTTTTCTGTAAAGTTGATATCTTAGTGAGCTACTGCCCTTTCGTCTAACTAAGAAGAAACGTATCACGGAATTATTCTCGATCTCCATGATCCGTGAAATTGTATTCTTGTTTGTTCCTAATTCAGGTAGCCACAGAGCCTAACATACTTGAATTTATCCCTTCCATATTTCAAAATGACAGTGTAGCGACCTTGAGGCATGTCGAATTTTACATAGTGGAATAACGGTCTACAAAATACCCAGATATATAATCCCAGATGTTGAACACGGGCGGGGTGCCAGCAGCGTCAACTAGAACCCGATAACGAATAGCTGGCAACCCCGAGACGTTTATCTGGGATGTTATTGAAGGATATTTCCAATCATTCAGTAACCGACTATCGTTTGGTTTAGACGTGCCACCATCGACTGCCCAAGCCTCGTCTCCAGGTAACACCGCTGCCATCCGCTTTATCTATTTTTTATTTTCTACATTTTTTATATTGCCAATAAATAACGGTCACATAATGTAAACAACACTGTTTCATTTCGTTTTACCTCCATTCAAAGAGCCATATCAATTTACCCTAAAACAGCTTTGAAAAAAAAGGTATAATTTATTTACTAAGAATAACTGCTAAAGTAAATACCAAAATATGAATAAGTTAATTAGAAACAGCTTCAAATAGAGTTAGTTGAAAGAACGGAATATATAAGTTTTGATTTGTATATGGATAAAAATACACTTCTGATGAATAAAAAGTGTCGACTTGTTGATTCCACAGAGGTATACACAATAGTATTGAGCTATTTGTATTAATATAACCTCACGTTAACCTACCTGTTAATATTATGAGGTTCTAATAGAAACCTCATAATATTAACACTACTTGAAAACTTGAAACTAAATCCTTTAAAAGGAATTTCATCCTAAGAGTATGATGAAGTTACCAGCTTAGTATCAGTTAATGTCCGTAATGGTAGCTCGCTCTAGGCAGCTTTTAACTATAACTAATGTAAGCTTGAGAGTATCCTCGTACATTAGTTTCCCTTGATCATCTTCTAAGCTGAAATATTTGAACACAAATTAAAATAACATTAATGCTATGGAGTCGTTTTCTACGCTATTTTCTCACAAATTCCAATAATCCACTGCTGTTAATGTTGGCAGATATTGAAGAGGCGATGTGTTGATTCGACCGAGTGCCAATAAGTAACTTGGTGCGAATACCCATCAATGATCTGAGTGCTAGAGTAATTCCAATTTGTTTGTATTTTAATTTAAATAAAAACTTATAAATAGTGACATTTGACACCGCTTGAAAATAAACATTTGAGAAGGAACACAGCAAAATAAAAACCTTAATATAGTGATTAATTGTCCCAATGAAGTTCTGGATGCCTTCAAATCGATATCAAATTTCTCTCGCTATTATATCGTTCTATATAGTTGAAAGCTTGTTGAATATGAACAACACGAAACATAGTACATATTGTTGCATATTGGCAATACTGCTCTCGGAATGTGTGGCTATCGATGCGATTGTTTGTCCGGACACTCACTACTATTTTGTAGAAGGAAGTTACACGAGAACTGAAAACACTGATTGAGGTAATACTTGTTTATTTCGATTTTAATTGATACATGTGGTCGACGGGAGAATTGGCAGAATATTAGGTTAGGTAAAGGAAGTACGGCAGCGCTGTGGTACTGTTACAAGGGGGTGGAGAAAAGAAAAGAGAGCGAGACGTCGTCTTGGTGGTCTTTTATAGCCGGGAACCGCATGATACCAATCCACCGGCGTTACCAACATTTGAACTTGCTGTCGGTGAATGCGTGGTGGCCTAAAGGGTCGTAGCAGTCGCTACATCACTCCCCTCCTAGTGGAGCTGCCGTGGAACGTACCTCTATGTGGTGCAGGTTCCGGAGTGCACCCGCGATTACGAAATGAATCGCCTAGGGACTACTTATGAGATGGGGATCCCAACCTGAGCGAGGAGTTTTACGAGATCAGCTGCCATCGAAGTTGTAGCAGGACGTCGTTCATCTTAGGGCGTTCCGATTTGTTTGAGGGTACCTATAAGTGTAGTGCTTTACGTGTCTCGTTTAGTAATGCAAGTGTGTTCATGTGTTGATGTTATGCATGATGGGCTTCTGTGATTTTCGCCCATCCGATGAGTTCCGTTCCTCGTGCTATCCCTCCATGCACGTGTCAAGCACCTGTCAAGTGGCTTATGTAGAGCTGGTTTACCTGTTAGGCACTTTGATCACGTCGGGGTCACCAATTGTAGGAATGTTCGTCAGGAGGGTCGGTCGGAATATGTGGCTATCGATTGCGATTGTTTGTCCAAACACTCACTACTATTTTGTGGAAGGAATTTACACGAGAACTGAATACACTGGTTGAATAAATACTTTTTTATTTCGATTTTAATTGATACATGTGGTCGACGGGAGAATTAACACGATATTAGTTTAGGTAAAGGAAGTACGGTAGCGCGGTGAAAGTGGTGCTGTTACAAGGGGGTAGAGAAAACAAAAGAGAGCGAGACGTCGTCGTGGTGGTCTTTTATAGCCGGGAACCGCATGGTACCAATCCATGCGGTTCCAACCTTTTAACTTGCTGTAGGTGAATGCGTGGTGGCCTAAAGGGTTAGAGCGGTCGCTACAGTATTATATGCTTTGCTTTGCTATGGTTAAAACAAACTATTGTAACCTAATCTTGCAGTAGTTTCGATTCATTTTTAAATAGTGTACCTTAACAAAAAAACGGTGATTTTAAATTCGTTGCTCCAATAACTCTATGAAACTTTAAGTTGATAAATACAAACAAAATCACTAACAATTTAGGGAGGTGTTCCAAAATAAGTCTGTATAAAATAAACAGTAATCGATTTTTTAATATTGTCGAATGTTTTAAGATTTTCCAAAATTCGATTTATTTTTCATTAGTGAGAAGGTAATATAAATTAAGGATTCTTCATAAAAATAGAAAATGACGGAAAGAAATTAGTCATAAATTTCAAATTTTATTTTGAGCCATATATTCTAGTTGTATAAATGGCTTTATTATTCTTAGATAATAGTCATAAATTTCGATAGCGAGTACAGCGAATTTTTAGTTCTTTTGTTAACGAATAGATGGCACTCAAACGTATTTGACATGCTAGAAAAATTTCTTATCGAGAAAAAAACTCATTCAACCATATGTACAAAATATACTGCTTCGGTATTACTATATTATCAATTATCGCAGGTTAAAATCTTAATTGTCAAATAGAAACCCCGAAAGAAAGGAATGTGGCTTTACAAAGTCCCCTAAGGGTAATTAGAGATAATGGCTTATCGGATTTAGCTTGTTACACTTACTCCTATCTGAAATGCTTCGGTGGCTTTCCTAAGGTCACCCGCATTATCCTACAAACCTCAATCTTTATTATAGGAGAATAAATACGCTATAAATGACCACTATTTAGTTTAATAAATATCTTTAGACTATAACTCATTTAAAGCTATATTCAGGAAAACACTAGTGGAATGATTTAAGAAATGAGTAAAGAAAGACAGAACAATGAACGCTTTTATTTGACATAACTAAAACGGGAAGTCTCCGAAAAAATGTATAGTGATTAATACATTAACCATTACCTCCCTTCATACTTTAACCGATCAGAAATATTCTGTTTCAACAACAATAATCTTTTACAACGGGCCTCTGTGCTCCTGTGTCTGTATATGTGAACACGCTTAGCTGAAATAACCTGACAAAATATGAATTTTGAAATAGAAGAAGAAATATAAGAGATAGATTTTTTTATAATTTCATAACTTTACTATTATTACTTTATTATTAACACGCTAATAAGAGAAATATTCATTGTATTTTCGACATATATGGATTGAAAATAAGGTAGAATTATATTTTTTAGAGTGTCTATTATTAAAAGGCCAATAAAAATATTGTAAAAAATTTCAATTGTTTTTAGGTATTTGGCCCGATTCGAATTTATCATCAATTATGCATTTCGATCGACGTTTGACATAGAAAAAACATATAGTGACAAAACGCAAACAGTTTGGAATTAAACTAAATCAAATATATTGGCTGATATATATGAGCGTAAATCTATATTATCACTAGATAACAAGGTTTTGCTATATAAGTCAATACTTAGGCCCGTACTACTAGCAAATCTAACATAGATATCCTCCAGAGGTTCCAGAATAAAGTGTTGCGAGTCATCGTCGATGCCCCATATTACGTGTCCAACAAATTGATTCAGCGCGATATCCCCATAGAACTTATAACGAGCGTTAGTGCGAAGTACTCTGAAATACTATTAGTGCATCCCAGTGCCCTCGCCAAACAGTTAAATGTGCGCGATAACATGAAGTGCGTAGGCTCAAACGCAAACTACCATACAAACTGATTAATAGACACATAGAGTGAGATTTAATAATCTCTAGAATAAGCTAAAATAGTTTTTTGAATAAGTTAGGATAGACTTTAAAATAACTTACAGTACAGTATCTAGAATAAGATTCAGATTATAAGTTGTAGAGTAGATCACTTACTGAAGTGATCTTCTACATGCTAGGATAGTTGTATTATATAAATGAAATCATAATAATTATCTTATTGCCCACGGGCAGATTGTTGACGTTCTAGGAGATTAATTTAAAAAAAATCGAATTTATCAACCATTTCACCCTCTACCAAATGAAAGGTGAAATAATTTCCCATAACCTCTTGTGGCGAAGTTGACCCTTTGAGTGGATGATGTAGCGAATAGCTCCAAAAAACACCAGATCGCAAAATACGAATAGAATATGAATATTGTCGGAAAGCTGAACATTTATAGTTGATCGGCAACTGTGACGAGATTTAGTGAAAAATTCCTACGGAGTTGACACCACGAGAGAAGATGGTGATGGGATATGAGATGAGATGAGATGGGATATGAATAAACGATGATGATGATTTATACAATTGGAAAAAAAACTTCTTAAATTTAGTCATATAGACTAGAATACTTCTTTTACTGTTGGTGTTAAAATATTTTTCAGAAGAATATTGAGATATATATATTCTACAAAATATACAATTTACAATATTCACTATATAACGCTTTAACCATTCGAAAAATTATGTTACACACAATAACACACAATGTAATAATTATACGTAAAACAATATATAGTTAGTTATATCGATACCGACGAATTTGCATTAAACTGGACATTTTTTGTTACCACACAAAAAAAACATAAAATATCATGTTAACTAGACTGCAGTGCCGTTGTGTAAAATTATTATTTATCAGGCGGTTAAATGTCCGGATAAGATCGTAGACAAAAACGGAAATAGAAAAAACCGCATGAATGTTAAATTTTTCATTACAACTGGAAAACACATACGTAATAGCTTTTTTGCAGTTGTTTTTACTCCGGCAATGAGATTAATGTTAATGCGAGAATTGTTGGCTTGGAAATTCTAAACTTTTTATTCTATTTAGTTTTAATTTAAGGTTGCTTTATATTCTGTCCTCTAAACCTTTTTTATAGTACCTACTACGTTTTATTACCTTTAATCATCCGGCTGTCGAGGATAGTTTCCTGATGTGGAACTTTGTTCTTTCTAATATCATTGATAATTAATGAAGGATACTGATGTTGACTATTAACTTATTCATTTATTCACTAACTTGCTGGTCTCTCTAAATTCTGACTGGTCTCTATTTGGATCTCTATCATGAAGCAATCAACGTAATGGTCAAAAAGATGATACCAACGCACGAGTGTGTTACTGTTAAAGTCAATACTGTTCATCTGTATAAGCCGCGCCTGATCAAACTTATATTCATCATGGACCACCAAAAGTTGTCGATTTAACATGTACGAAATATCAATCCATTATTTAGGAACCGCTGGTAAAATCTTTTGATATAAAATTTCGTAGCTATGGTGTATTTGCTGGTCACAGAAGACCACGTTTGCACTTATTTTAATCAGTAAGTATCAAAGTAAAAATTAAAATCAATGTAAAAAACTACTAAATTACCGAATATAACTGTTAAATTAGATTGTATTAACATTTCTCTATATAAAATAATAAATACCCATGTAATTCCTCAATTCTTTAGTGTATATAGGAGCTAATAATAAAAATATTCATTGTATTCTCTATAATCATTAGTTCGTTGTTGATTTGCAGGAATTTGCTATCGAAGAAAGTCAAACATATTTAGAAACTTCGAGTAATAGCTGTTCTCCTTCATATCCCAATTGTCAGTTTTGATCTAAACTATCTAGAAGTGGCGATTTTGATGTTCGATAAGAATGAATTGCGACATTCATTGGACGAAAACATAGCTCAAACTCTCAAAAAACCTTTGAGAAAGCATATCAGTTGATGAATCAACCGCTGAACTTCAACATGCAATAAGAAATATTGAAAAGCAGGGAATTGCCTACTACATGATCTGATTATGCTATTTCGAACCGTTTCGATATCGGGACTTTAATGCTTGAAAAAGCAAGGGTTGTCTATGGCTGACAATGAAAATCTACTAGAAACCCAAATGCATGGTTATGAATTCTTCCTGTTCATATGGTGGGATTAAGGTTGGGTAGAAGACATCAAGCCAAATTATAGTTCAACGTACCCAAAACAAAGTTCTATGAACCAGTGCTTATTACTACGTAACCAACGAAGACCTCGAAATCAAATGGATACACGAAGTGATTCAATATTTCGCCTAAAAACATGAAATGAAGGAAATCAGAAAATTGAAGCAAACCAAACCTCACGAATTTGTTTAGTGTATAAGTGTAATAATAGGTCAATTGAAAAGTCGCCGGCCTACTATAGTAAAACACATTTTTTGGCAAATTTTTTTTTATTTAATATAATTCCCTTCAAGGTTTATGCAGTGGTTATGCTCCAACTTTTCGATTTCCTGGGAGATTAATTTTATCCATTAATAATTAAACAACCTTAATTAAAGTTTTATTTTTAGGCCATCGACTGCTCGTACTCGAGCCTGTTCGATATATAAATCAAAGACCGACCGTCACAAACTTCAACTTTCAACTACGCTGCCAATATTGATTGAATGTAACTTTCGGATTGAACAGTTCAAATTCAATTTAACTTTTTCCGCTGACACACAATAAACCGCGACAACGTATTTCCATAGAGGATATCCGCACATAACAAGACGTATTACCGGCCGGTTTTGCTGACTGCGTGTTCAAAGAACTAAAAAAGTTTTACCCAGAAATAAAAATATTAAAATGCGCTTTTGCTATTTTGGGCGTGCTAACGTTGGGTTTTCATTTCATTGATTTATTTTTACGATTTTAATATTGCCAGTTAAACAGATTTTTTCTTATTACCTTTTACACAGTAACTTTAGCTAAACATTCCAGTATTCGATAATTGAGAAATTAATAAATTTGCAGAATAAGAAAAAACAGTATATTAAAATAAAACTTATGTATATATTTTAAGTTCTGCTAATAATTTTGAGAGATTATTAATAAGTTTACATAAAAATATTTTTACAAAAAAAATTTAACCGACTTCAAATAATAAATAAGGAACTGACTAAAAAAAAAGTAATAAAACTTAGACTTTTAACACAAAAAAGAAAATCGTTTTAAAATAAAATATGTACGCAATAATCCTAGTAGAAACTAAATAAAAATCAGTTTGAAATCGGTAGCGTACCCAAAGTCTTTTGTTTAATTACATTTGTTTTGTTCCTAATTTAATTTAATGTTCATGACATAAAATTATATTAAAGAAACAATGATTGAAAATAAGGAATGTTTCACGCACTGGGGTCCGCTACCAAGTGATTTGACAAATGTTACAACCAAACCAGAAAAAAGAAAGTTCCTGCTCTATTGGGAATCGAACCCGCGACCTCCGCGTGTGAGCTTAATGTTCTAACTACTCGATGTCATAATGGCACAGTATTACAGAGTTTTTGGATCCATAGAACAAACCCATGACTTATATTGATTCTTTACTTTTGTAACGAAATTAGTCTGACTCAAACAGCCTTTACAATAGTCCTAGAATGTGTAGAAAATGTCTCACAATTAATAGTTTAAATTGCATATATTCCTGGTACTTTGATAAAAGCGTTTTTTATCATCATCTCAATTAAGGAATGCTATGTCTTAAATAGATTTAAATTAAATTTTTAATCCATATACATTAAATTTAACGAGGCACTGACATATACTGCCTGCAAAAAGATATTTTTCAAGAAAGAAACTGACTTATTAACAAATTTCATGCTGAATTTTGTCAAGAAACGAAATATATCTAGTTAAAAACCTATTTAATATATCGAAAAATACTTGTTTTTGTGCAGTAAAAATAATAATTCTAGAAGTTCTCGTTAAAGAATGATTCAATGGATAAAGAATTTTATCAATTGCTCGATGATGACTCGGACATCAGTAATTACCTATTTTGAATAAATACCTAAAGGAATAATAAACAATGAAAGAAGTTGATTTGTACGGTTGAAAAATACATTAAAAGAAATACTACCAGTCTCCATAATATCTGGATGTTGCTCCATTCGACACTATCCCATTACTGAAATATATGTCTTGACATGAATTGACTTAACAGGTCAGTTGTTAAAAAACCCCGGCCTAACACATAGATGGCGCTACTAGAATTAAATCCATATGTTTTTTAGTTAGCACTAACCATCAAAAGATGCGTGTAAAAACTTGACGGCTGTCGGATCATTAGTTTGTAAATTAAAGCATTTTGAGTGAAGCAACTTTTGTTATTGTGAAAAAAATGGATGAAAAGGAATTTCACGTGTTGATAAAATATTACTTTTTGGAGGAAAAAATACAGTTGAAATAAAAACTTGGCTTGATGCCGAGTTTCCGGACACTGCCCCAGAAAAATCAACCTATACTATACTAAGTTTAGACGTGGTGAAATGAGCACCGAAGGCGGTGAACGAAGTCGACGCCTAAAAGAGGTTGTTACCGACAAAAACATTTAAAAAATCCAAAAAATGATTTTGATGAAATTGAAATTGAATGAAATAGCAGACGCTCTAAAGATATCAACTGAACGTGAACATCATATCATATCAAAACAACGACGAGTTGATGATTCGGAGCAGTGTTTTTGAGGATGATCAAGCGCAATTAGAGTTGCTGCGTCGATATGTGAAAATGGGTGAAACATGGCTCCATCATTTCACTTCGAAGTCCAATCGACAGTCATCCGTGTGGACTGCATACGATGAACCCGCTCCAAAGTACGGGAAAACGCAACAGTCGGCTGGTAAGGTTATGGCGTCTGTATTTTGGGATGCGTTTAGAATAATTTTCATTGACTACCTTGAAAAGAAAGGACCATCAACAGCGACTATTACATAGCGTTATTGGACCATATGATGGACGAAATCGCCGAAAAAACGGACGCATTTGAAGACAAGGAAAGTTCTGCTTTACCAAGGCAATGCACCGTACCAAAAATCCATGAGTTGGGTTTCGAATTGCTTCCTCATCCATCGTATTCTCCAGATCTGGCTCCCGGCGACTATTTCCTGTTCTCAGATCTCAAAAGAATGCTCGCTAGGAAAAAATGTTCGCCGAATGAAGAGGTGATCGCCGAAAGTGAGGCCTATTTTGAAGTACTACAACAATGGTATCGAAAAGTTGGAGGGTCGCTATAATCAGTGTCTCGCCCTTGAAGGGAATTATGTTGAATAAAAAAATTAATTTTGTCAAAAAAAAGAGTTTTACTATAATAGGCCGGGGACCTCTCAAATGATCTGTTATTTTGAAGATGAGTCGACTATCCCGACATGGAATTCGTCTCTTGTCCAAAATTTAAGAATAAGTATGAACAATATCTCGATTGATTTTAACATAGATAAGTTTCTAATTATTGATGTTTCTCCCATTTCTCTCTTTACTTTGTCATATTAAGTTTTTGATCGTTCGAAAGCTCAACTATAAACCGCAAGGGCTGGTATTGATTGAGTATAAATTTCCAACCTGAACGGTTGAAATTCAATTTAACTTTTTTTTCGGTTGGCACCCAATAAACGGCGGCAACTTATTTCCATAGAGGGCATCCACATACGACAAGATGGATTGCGGGCCATTCTTGGCGGTGGCACGCCTCAAAGATATATTCACGGGGAATAAAAATGTTATTATGAAAAAGCGGATTTGGCATTGAGAGCCATTTGTGCGCGATAAAATCGACAAATAGCGGCATTATTTAAGACTTATGTCTTGTTTAATGTTTACGATTAGGACATACTGTTAAATATATTTGCCTGGCGATGCGTTATTTTGTCGTTTCATTTTGTGGTTTGTCGTATAAATAAAATTACATTTATGGCTTAGGTGACTCGGCGCTAAAGATAATATTGCTGTTAACAAAATAATAAATTCAAGAAATATTATGAGTTTTTCATTTATAGATATTGTTATATTATTTTGTTTTTGAAAATATATACTGTAAGAAAAGACAAATTATATTTTTTTAATTTTATTTTACCCTTCCCCTAATATCTCAGCAATTTTAATTACTTAATTATTAGTGATCACCTAATTGTCGAAATTCGACCAGGATTTATTAACTTAATCATGTTTCTCACATAATAAAGAGAATAATTTGAAAATAATAAGTATGGTACTAAAACTTTTTTTGAAAATATTTTTAACATAAGCATAAGCAATATAACATAAAATCAGAAATGTACTTGATGTACAATATTAACAAGTCATAGCATCAAATATATAGTTTATTCAAAATTTATTTGTTAAAACATCGCAATGTTTCCGCATCAACTCTGAGTTTTAGTTCAGTTTGGCTATGACATAAAACAAAATTCTAATCTAAATAAAATAATTAAACAACAATATTATCAAACATATTTAGTTTATTTTAACATTATAGCACATCTAATGCATATATTATCGAAGGTCTTAAAACAACAATTAAGAATACAGGTACTGGTATAATACTTTATAGGTTAGAATTGTTTTATTATATTTACATTAAACTCTTTTACACACCGCCCATGAGGTAGAGTTTTAGGCGCATTTTTTATGTAGTAGTATCCCCCTGGAGGCCTAATCCACCTAATTAACTATTATATATCAAAGTAATGTATTTTACTTTCATTCCAGAATATATTTACCTTTTTACGTTTTGTTCTTGTTTCCTTCGATGGTGTGTTTACTTGTCAAGTCATTTTGATATCACTGTATTTTTTATTTTTCTGTTACTACCTCTGTACACAATTCCTGACAAAATTAATCACTAAATTCTGCGTAATGCACTTACCATATCTACAAAACAGTTAGTATCATTCTCTCCACATACATTGTAACCTAATGCTCATGTTTAATTCTGAACAATTATAATTATATTTTTGCACACAATTTTTTCACGCCCTACAAAACCATTTTCTACAGTTATATAATATTAATTATGTCCATACCTTTGGTTGTTTTCACTCTCATCACCATGTCTTAGGAATGTCCAGCACTGCATAGCATTATCACATATCCTAAAAGTTTCCTTTAATCACTTTCACTTTCCGAATAATTGTCCAAATCAATCACTAAATTGTTAATTTGCAATCTGTCTAAAACATGTTCACGATCCACCATTTATCAATTACTTCCTCTGTATTTATGTTATGGTGAACAATGCTTCTTCCACATATTCAAACAGTACTTGATCTTTTGAGTTCTTGAGCCATCTGATCTACCGTACATCTTTTTTCGGGCTTATTTATAAAAAAAAATAAATTGCAAAGAACACAATGAAACATTTCATTTATGTTTACCTAGTAAAAATTTAAAATAGTTTTTAGTAGTCTCCATTGGATTTGGAGGAAAACACTAATTCTGCGCCGGGAATAAAACCATATTTATTCCTTGCATGAATAACAATATATCTGCAAATAATTATTAATAAATATTTAAATCAACAAAACCTAAACAAATGCTATTGTAACTTTTACTTTTTTCCATCAAGTTTTGTTGCCTTTACACTACTGTCTTGCCAAGAGTGCCCCAATAAACCATTTTGAAATATCCAAGTTTCATCAAGATACACAAATTCAAATAATTTATCTTCCTTGATTTTATTGAATTGAATTGAAAATTGAATTATTCTTAAGGAAATGTCTGGAAGTTCCATTAGACCTTTTACACTGGAAGTATCTTTACACTATTTAAATCCTATGCTCTGTAAGTGTGTATGAACGGATATCTTGTATCCCTCAAAAAGCTGCATGTACCTAACTCTTTTACATATATACCTCCCATACTAACAATTTTCTCTAAAATAATTTTATTAAATTATGTTCATATCGATAAAATAGTTTATGTACTTACTGTTCTTATACATTTCGTATATATGGTCTCGAATAGAGCCAATATCAAGATGGTCAAGATTCGTCACCCACTTTGTATATAGACGAGTTTTCTCGGGTGAATCTAACGTATTATTCTTCATTTTGCAAGCAATGTTATTCACAGTACCTACACTATTATTCAGTGCAGCAGCAACACGCTAAAAATATTTTCAATATAATTGCAGCAACTTATAATATTTAATATCATCAATAATTTCCTCTCTAACGAGAATTTACGATCAAAAGGGAGCCTTCGTAGATAATGAATGTTCCTTTTCGAAATAACTTATTGAAGCCGCAATCAATTTGTGACACTGAATATCTTTTGTTTTCGGCATTTTCAAACAAAATGATATGATATATTACGGAGCGATTTAAAATTTATCGAAATAATCAAAGCGCTAAAATAATATTTGTGGGTTTATAACCTGTAGTAATTATAACAAATATATTGGGGCGACTTTGACTGGCTCATTCGTTTACGTGTACGAATTAATCAAACAGCATTGTGTGTCCTCTAAAACGAATTTACAAATTGCGACAGGCATTACACACATTGATGACGAATATACAAATAAACTTTGAATAGAGTATAAGTATATATGATCTTTCTTTAATTTTATGTTATAAGCACGTATTTGTATATTAAAACAAGGATAATAAGAATAAAACAAATTGAAATTTATATTTGACTTTAACATGTATATTACAACAGTAATGCACACAATTAGGTTATTTACTTTTTACAATTTAAAAATTTAAAATCTAGAAATTATGAAATCTTTATAAATTATGTAGCTAGTTTCATTTCAAATAGTACGTATTATCATTACTTCATTTATCTCCACACAATCATTCTTTTTATGCACATTTGTCATCTAAAATATATTTTTAAATATAACAAATACACAAGTCTGATTAAAAGAATAGTTTCTCTTCCTATTTTTTTTTAATTTTATCGTTCTTTGTGTATTTATTCCACACCTCAAATTCTATAAAACTATTTTACAATTGTTAATATAGTTTGAAACACTGATTCTAACTCTTAATTTACAAATTAACGAATTTTTTACCTGCAATATTCGGTTAGTGCTTTCTTAGGAAATGCATTTACTAATGAAATCTGAAATAAATTAGAAAAATCTTAACCTTTAGAATTATCTATAGTACAATGATATTCTATTGTTCTGATAGGTTCGAGAATTGGACACTCCTAAAGTCTGGCATATACCATGTTCAAATATTACAAAAGCGACGCTTTCAAAACCGTGCTCTAACTCCATATTAAACACATTGTTCTTTCATTTCCATGGGACAATCAACTCATATCTAGAAACCTAATCCATGGACGCAGATTGCGGTCGAATGATAAGTGAACTATGACCTTTCAGACTTGAGAGATATTCTTAAAGAATTTGTATGGAAACTAAATAACATTAGGTGATTTTAGCTCGCGTAGTCGTAGTTTTAAATTCATACAAATTATCAAATCAACTTTACTCGCTTTCTGAAATATTTTGACCACATCAAACTAACAATCTATTTAACCATAAAAATTTTATATAGGGAAGATTTTTGGCCCATTATTTCAAAGATAATAATAAAATTTGAGACGAAAAATGTTATTAATATGTAAGGCGGGAAATCGGATTGAATAAATATCAGTTAGTATAAAATTAATATGCTAACTACTGTTGTCTCTATTTTGCTACTGATAACAATTTTGTTTCTTAGGCTAGATATCTAGATATCTACGAATCTCTCTATGGATTTTGATTTTTCATTGCGCATATAGATATAACACGTGACTCCAGTTTTCTCTCACTTTACGTAACTACACTAGAACCCAGTGTTTTGATAAGGTTGGGAGATATACAATTGACTTCTGGATAGTCGGCTAATGAGACACTAATACATTACTATATTTATTAAAATTTTGCTACTGATAACAATTTTGTTTCTTAGGCTAGATATCTAGATATCTACGGATCTCTCTGCGGATTTTGATTTTTCATTTCGCATATAGAACACTAGAACCCAGTGTTTTGATAAGGTTGGGAGATATACGATTGACTTTCGGATAGTCAGATAATGAGACATTAATACATTATTTTATTTATTAAAATTTAATTCAAATATATTTTATATCAATAAAATGGTTTCGTCGTGAAAATAATGTAAATATAGCCCTGGCGCATTTTGTTATATTTCTGTTGTTTACAACAACAAAATAAACACGAAATATCACAGACTTTTTAACAGGCAAGAAGGTTTGTATTAATTAATTCCATTTGTAGATGAAAGATTAAGTGAGTATTAAGGTAAAAGATCTGTAGTACAGTTGTTTCCATAAAATAAGATAAGCGATCTAATACGTGCATAAATATGCGACCTAATGGCTTCCAGAATAAAATAACATCATTGAGACCAAAAGTCACAATTATAGGACACACAATACGGGAAGTGAAGTATTAGTATATTAGTAATAGCTGCAAAAAGCTGACTAAAATGTGATTTATTGCATAATGGAAACAAGAACGCTTTCACTGGAAGCTAAAATTATTGGAAGAAAGGCATAAGGATAGATGGGAGTGTCACAGATGGCACATTTTATAATATACTTATTACTTCTTACTTATACTTATTGCATTTTTAATATATTTTTATAATTTTGGTATGTTTAGTATATTTAAAGGTTTGAAAAAACTAGAGCCATACATTCATAGTTTTCATAGAAATGTTGGCAAAAAAATTATTGGAAACCACACATCAAGTGCAACAAAACCATTGTGTACAGTGTTTTACAATTGATCGTATGTCATTTTTGTGAGTTAACAATTCCATAATAGTTACATCAAAAATACTAGGAAATACGACTAAAACATTTTATAGGCATTGACAACCGATTTATTGTTTTTTTTTACGTTGCTATCCTAAAACGAATATTACTGTTCATGACAATGCACGCGACAATTTATTAAAAGCACTTTCATAACGTATTATGCGTTGGTATTCGCATTGTTCAGAAAATTATTTTATCGGAAATATATTTATGGCACTGAGGTTCAGTGAATTACGATGTGTTTGGTTTTCGTTTCTATTTTCGTGCTTTATTAAGTGCAATAAAAGGATTGCAAATAGCAGAAATACAATATTTTAAATATTAAATAACGTATTTTAATAAAAGTACCTTGAAAGAACCCTATTCTTTCATTCTAAATTTTGATAGGACAAAAATAGCACAAAAAATTCATAAAAGTACAGTAAGGAAGTAGCACAGAAATTAGAGTGTTAATATATAAATATATATATGAATTTTTATATAAATATATATATATATATATATATATATATATATATATAAATCATATAATCAATAAATTTTCCTGTTCTTGTAAATAATTATTTAAATATAATGAACAGATATTACAATAGACGTTACAATCTGAACATCTATGCAATTGGTAGATGCAATATATCTTTATAATATGATCTAGCATATTGTTTTATATTAAACAGTTCCCTTCCAATCTTAACAAATATGACGTTTTAGTTTTACTATAATGATATATTTTCATTGTGTTGTCATTTGTGTTGTCATATTTTTATATATTCTTCCTTTCTTCTAATCTTTTTTTCTCTAATAATACCAGCGATGCTGTTTCTTCCTAGCTTTTAATTCCCACTAGGCATCTAATCTAATAAAATCTAAGTTAATTTTGAAAATTGCAATTACAAAATAGTAAACCACAAAAACGTTTCAAATGCTAATACAGTATGTAATATGGATTCATCCTGATATCGTTTTCATAAAGTTCCCTAGAATATATATGGTACTATTCAGAGATTTATGAAAGAACAACTAGGTATATGCCCAAAGTCCTTATTACAGGAAGCTCTTGATTAATGTTAAAATACAGGGGATGGACAAAATAATAATAATAACATAATAATAAATAATAGCATCTGGCTAGTTTTCAACGGAAAGTTGTCAGTTGTACTGTTGGAAATCTACTCTTCATCGCCCCTTTAGAATTTTTCTTAACAGTTCCATTATCTTAAGGCCTGGCAATTATATTTTCCAGAAAAAATGTTGACGATATTCTGATGCTCGTCAATCTAAAACTGAAACATTTGGCTGTGTGTACAGGTGCTTGATCTTTCTGAAAATGGCAGTATTTGGCAGCATTATGCCACTAATAGTAAGAAATTCGTTATTAAAGGTTTCGAGATATACAATAGCAATAATTGGCAGTAATTGGACCAGTGATGTGAATGAAATGATCTAGATGACTAGATGAGTACCACAATAATGCGACCTAATTAAAAAGGAACCTTGCTTGACTGTAGAAACCGGTGGCCCGGATAATTCTCCTTATAAGATATATATTCTTATATAATTTCTTTTTGGGGTTCTCCATAAATAGACGTGGTTTTTCAGTCATCAAGTGTCCAGGTGTTATGATCGTTGCACTACTTCTTTTGCATTACTTCCATTACAAAAAGCTCTGCAATCTCATCTCTTCCATTACTTCTTTGTCGAAACAGTATAACTGAAGTTAATGTTGAGTTAGATTGTCATAGTTTTATATTATGTCTGACCATAATCATTTTTAATTTTCCTGTGGCTGTCAATGGACTTCGAGTGTCGCCCAATATTCCACTTCGCCGACGATGTTTTTCCATGTTTTGTCTATCCCATCATTAGCGTGGATACAGTCACTTATGTAACGTTAAACACCATTTGAGAGATCACATATTTCACACAAAACAAGTTACATAATGCACTAAAATATGACTTGAGACATGGGATATGACTAGTTTTGACTTGTAAACTATCAACACATGCGTATCGCTTTAACTAAATGAAAGCGATTTTGCTAGTGTTCCCTTATTTTGACTATATATAATAATTTCAAAATATTTCGCATCAAAAACTAGTTATACTCGTTAATTTAGTTCCTTTTTAGATTAAGTAATCTTGCCTCTTCAATTATTTAACTATTTATTAAAAAATATATTTATACAGTGGGTATTTTGTTCACAGCAATAAATATACCATATACAATTAAAGCCGCGCATGTCATATATAGAATAAGAACATTTAGTAAGAACCAAAAGATCGATACAAGTTTCGAAAATTTCTTATTCAAAATCTGACCTCGATTTATAAATGATGTTACCCCCTAACTTTCAAAACTTGCAATAGTTTTAACGAAACAATCATTGTTGAAAGACAATAATGCAGAATGTAATGTCAAATTAATGAAATCGATAATTTAATGGAACTAATTAAGCTTCGAATTGCTTTACCACCAACAGTATAGTCCAGATCTCACCCTCTGTTATATTTGAACATCTTAAAACAGAAAACAATTCAATCGGTACGGAAAACGGTTCAATCGAAGAATTGTAGGAAATTAATTAATTTTTTGTATTATTTATTAAACCCAGTTTAATATTTACTTTAATATTACCAATTTAATTTTAATATTTACCAATGACAATAATATATTTAAGCACTCTTTCCTAAAACAGTTTGAATGCGAATATATTTGATAACATCATAAAAATAAGACCTAATTGCTATAGAGTCTATGTGAGAATTATGATTGCATGATTAATTTTCACATGTGAATTTTTTTTTCAGTTAATAGTCTTCTGTTCACCAAGTATCCAGTTTTGCCATTTAGTATGAAAAAAAAATGTATATAAAAGCCTTTTCGATCTTTTCTTCATTGACCTCCTGATGATAACTAAAGTCAACTAAATCATGAAAATATCAATTTTGAGTAGAAAATCGGACATCTAACATTTCTAATGATTATAATAAATTTCTGATTTATTTAAAACTAACTATTTCAACGATCCACATTAACTCATAATCTGGAAATTAAAACGATATAACGGAAAACGCTATGGCCAAAGACTTCAATAGCTATTAGCAAATAGCCAATTCGGTCCTTTTGGCGTGGATATGTTAATACACCGTAGTTTCCCAAATGCAGCTGCGTTTAATGAAACGATAATAGCTAACTTAAATCAGAAATGACGTGTTGCTTACAGTATGGTTTTAGTATAATCTACACCAGTATGCAATGAAAATTAATATTTACTATTTATAGAACTGCAAGAGCACGAATATATATTATAATTTACGAATGACATAGATAGCGAGATTGTCAATATAATTTATAATTGAACAAAATTATCTAGTCTATTATAGATTTATAGATATTATAGATGTTTTGAAAATGTTCCGAGTACCACCAGTAACCAGGCTGACTAAAACCGAATACCTTCTGGGATGATCTTCAAGTTGGCATCTTGTTAATCTGTAGGCTTAATATCGTCCGGCTGTGGTACCACGTTATGCAGTAGTTTCTATCCAGATAAACTCTATTTGGTACGTAGGAGACTCTAATATAAAAAAAATAAAAATAAAAATATATAAAAATTATAGAAGACAAGAAAATCATTGTTTCTTATAATAGTATCATATATCTTATAATATATCATTTAATGACTTTCAAGATAATGTTGTCAAAATTATTATTTTTACTTCATATCAATATATCTACAATGTTCTAAAAATCAAATTTTCAGCAAGTTCACAATCCTCGTCGAAATCACTAGGTTCGCGAGACAATCGTCGACTCATCTAAGTCTAAGTAAGTCTATTTTTTTGTAACCTTTTCCATCGACAATTCGATTCATATATCGAATTATTTATAATTCTCAGATTTATAATCCACTCTCATGTATAATATTTAGAAATCAATTCAGATACCTTTCTGTGACTGAAAATGGCAAGTATTGTAATTGTAATTTGTAAAAAATTGTGTTTTACTATAGTAGGCCGGGGAGTTTTCAATTGACCTGTTATATAAGTTTCGATTGGCTAGAACTGCACATCCGCACTTGTTCTAATCTAGCGTGAGATTTCTGACAACTACGCGTCCTTTTCTATATACGCTTTGTTGTTTAACGCAGTAGTTGTTAGGGGTCATTTTTAGGTTAATTTTGTATTTACATTTTGTTAAGGTAATATAATTATTTCATAGGCAAAATTAGCGGCAGATAATGCGAAAATAACTGTATAAACTGTATAACTGTATAAAGTATGAATTATTAGTAAAATATTATTAATTTTTAACACTAATTTTGTAGGTTGTTATGAAACAAATGATTTATTTTTATGTTAAGTAATATGGAAACTGAACTTATTTGAAGATTATAGTAAAGGTAAGAATGAAATAAGGTCATGTTTGTATACGTTTTCTGTCTATTTATTATTATTCTTATATCTTTCTGATTTTACAGATATTTTGAAATATATTTCGAACCAACACAAATATGGCAATAGAATCTTTGAATATTGAAAACAAATACACTAAGAAGGAATGCTAGAGTGTCAGTTGAAAGACTATTGGATTCGTTAGATGATCTGGTAGATTTGATAATTTGGAAAACGATTTTGAACATTGAATGACCAAGCACTAATATCAATTAGGATCGTATTCTTATTAGGACACATAAGAGAGCAGAATGTAAAAAAAATAAGTCTAAAATACATACATTCCAATAAAATTCAGGTAAATTTGAAGTAAAATATTACAACAAAATGTAATTGAAAAATAAACAAACTGAAAATTGTTAATAACTGGTGGTGCTTATAAATTATACAATTATAATAATATAGTTAATAATAATATATATACTTATTATTTATATGGTTTGTGTGTATATTTCTAAAGGTGTATTGTTTAGACTACATTTTCTTTGTTTATTTTATTCGATTTATTACAATGAAATTTGTAAAATGAGATTTGATTTTGTAATATTTCAACGTTATTTATCTGCTCCAAGGAGTAATATAAATCGAAAGAAATAATAAATCACAAAGCTTCAAATCCTATATTACCATTTTATTCCAACCACTTTTTATTAAGTATACCTTATATTTACACTATGCTGACATTGCTGAAATTCATTATTACTTCGTTAAATATTTAAATTTTTTCTTCTTTTGAAATATCTATAAAATCAGAAAGATATAAGTATAATAACAAAATAGACAGAAAAGGTGTACAAAAAAAAATGCCATATTTCTTTCTTACATTTACTATGATCTTCAAGTAAGTTCTGTTTCCACATTATTCAACATAAAAATATATCCTTTGTTCCATAACAATCTACAAAATTAGTGTTATAAAATGATAATATTTTACTAATAATTCATACCTTATACACTTGTTTTCGCGTTATGTACCGCTAATTTTGCTTATGAAATAATTATGTTACTCCAGCAAAATGTAAATACAAAATTAACCTAAAAATGACTTCTAACCACAACTGGACACGTAGTTAAAAATCTCTGGGCAGATTAGAACAAGTGGGTATGTGCAATTCCAGCCAATCGAAATTTGTATAGGCATGGATGTATAGGTTTTTTACTGTCGTCTCGATCATTCAGTGTCTGGCTATCGATCAGTTCAGACCTGCCTCCATCGACTGTCCAAGCCTCGTCCTCAGGTGACACCGCTGCCATACTTTTCATTTATTGTTCTTCATATGTTTTCATATCGTCAATAAATAACGGCCACACCATGCAAACACCACATATATATGTATATACATACCCTAAATTTTCTTTAATATATCGAGAGATATATAAGGTCTGTCGATAACATATTTAGAAACAACTTTCTTTTAAAACAGCTACAATTACTCGCGATAAACTGCCTAAATAGTATCCAATGAATACATCAGATACAACGTTGTCCCATTATTATACCAATACTTCTGCCAATTGCCTGATGTTGTACATAAAAATCATTCCTCACTTTGTCTTCTAATACTGTCTATAATGGTTAAATTATATTGAGGTGTGGCGATTGAGCCAGGACGGACTGTTTCCTTGTGACTGTTTCTTGTTGTTGTGATCTCAACGGTGTAAAACATTTACAAGAGTAGTTCCAAGACACTCGTAGGAGACTCTAAATTTTCTTTCTAAAAGATATGACTCCAGCAGTTGACAATAGTTTCTGGGTAGCAATTCTTTCATCTTGCATATTAGTTCAAAATGCCATACACGGTCAAGAGCTTCTTGCGTCAAAAGCGTTTTCAACAATCGCTATTACTCTATCAATGAGTCGTCTGTTGAGCAGTTATATCACAAGAGTTTATAGAATCAAAACAAAAAAAATGCTTAAATACTTTTATGGGTACAAAAATTTAGTAACACAGATTATGTAGTATTTATTGAAAATGAAACTGGTAGACCCTTAGTAAATGAAAGAAGTCGGCTGCAGAGGTATGCTGAGTCAAAAATCACCGGGTAAATTAATTTCTCCAATATGTGGAAATTGAACTGAATTATTTGAACATTACCGGGAGTAAATATTTCGAATACGATCTATAAATGAAATGTAAAATGTCTGAGTTTCAAATCACAGCGTTCCTAAACTAATAAAAAACGAAAACAAAAAATGAGCAAGTTGAAATTTGAAAAAATTGAATTGTCTTTTTCAAAGTCGAAAGTATGATCCGCAGAGAATTCGGTCCACAATATATAATCGATCTAATGATCATGAATTTATATACAGTACGTTACGTGTTCCTTCTTGGAATTGAAAATCCCATCATCTAATAAAAAGGAAAAGAAGGCACTGAAAGTCAATTTTAAAGTTCCGTCGCCAAAGTTCGTGGCAAAGCGGGTTAAATTACCGCTTGTGCGGAAATTCCGAAAGGCTAAAAACTTCCACAAACATTCATATCTACTTATTATCTCTTCGAGTTAGAAAAAAGTCGGCAAATTCACTTAGAAGTTTGAAATATTATTTTCCTATTTTCGCCGTTCGCTTCTTCACGGGGACATTCCCCGCTTCGATTTTTTGGTTTTGTTCGGCTATAAGTAGATAATAACATTTTTAATTAAATTTCTCCAATAAAAGCTATAACGGCTCAATTATATTTACTAAATAAATATATAACAGTGCAGCAAAAAGATATGTGAATAATCTTAAATTTCTTCCATTTTTCTGACAACACTTAAGAAAAAAGAAGGCCAATGTCTGGTATATATGAAAGAGTATATTGAGGTCAGATCAGTTCATTTAAGAGTTTTTATTTAAATACCTCTATTTGAATCGATAGGAAACTTCTGTTTACTTTGATTTGGTTATTCTTTTAGTTAGACTTATTACTTATCTTTTAAATTAGCCAAGGAATGGTTTGCAAGTGTTAACTCTTACGTTAAGATGTTTAGATAACAGTACAGATTACTTGAAAACCACATTATTTTTGTTAAACGAAAAAAATAAAATAAAATAATAATTAATTGAAAATTAGTAATTCGTTCTGATCATATATATCATAAGCATATTTACCATTTATTTAACAGTCGACTGAAATCGACTATCTACTGTTTAGTAATTGACTACTTTTTACTACCGACTGTTTCAGTCGCTATTTTTGGTTCGACGGTTTTTACTAGTGACTGTTTGTTACATTTTGGAACGCTAGTTTTCGAAGGCAAAAAAAAAAATTGTAAATGATACATAGTAAGATACTTTTGACTGGCATAATAGGTAATACTTTGGGCTGGTATAATAGGTGATTTTTTGATAAACTTTCACGGTTTTTGTCCAAGCCTTTTGTTTGTCAAAACTTTTTTCCTAAAATCTTGAAAACTAAAATTCGGTCCCAAAGGTTTCAGAAATTGCATAGATTTGAAGAACTTTTTGCAGCAGCAGTTGTTAAATTTCTTTTAAAAATATTAACGGTAAAGAGGTGAATAAAGTATATTAAATATTCGTAATAAATAAATTTTCTGATAGGAAAACTATACTTTACTATTCAACAATTAATTTTAATGGCTATTAAGAAGAGCACCACAGTTTTTATTTGTTGACGAATGAACTAACTTAACAAAATGTGTTCAACTTTTAAAGCCCATTGAAATAATGACCACCGAGTTATCTGGTGAAAGATGTCCCACGATCTCTTTAATTATACCGTTAATAAGAGGACTGCAACATTCCATCAAATCCATGATTTTAACAAGTGAATGGGGAAAAAATTACAAAATTGTCTATTAGGTGTCATCAATAAAAGACTGGAAATTTTAGAAATGAACACGATATGCGGGAAATAAACACTTTTAGGTCCTAGATTTAAAAAAACAGGATTAGATATTGTAAATAATGCTGAGGCAATACAAAAAAATACAAAAAGAAGTATCTTCCATTCTAACAAAAAATACAAATATAATTCCACAACTCGAAATTCAAGACACCACTACTGACCAAGAATGTATTGACATCTGAAGATATTTTGATAAAAAAATGGCTAGAATGAAAGAAGTAATTACTCCTAGTACTGCAGCATCTTTACAGATTAAGCAGTATTTGGAAATGCTGTTTATTGGGCGTTTAGAAAACCCATTGGATATTTGGCAAGCCCATAAAATGATATTACCTGAATTATATCAGTAACACGTAAAATATTCCTCTGTACCCGCAACATCTGTCCCTTCGGAACAAGTTTTTTTTCAAAATCTGGGCAAATAACCAACCATCGAAGAAATCGCCTCACGTGAGAAAAATTGAACATGATAATATTCATGAACTGTAAATTGAAAATATTTCCGTTCAAAAATAAATAAAACTTTTATATAAAAAGGGTCTGGTAGTTATTGTACAATCATTTTTAGGTCCGTCATGGATTAGATTTTTCAATGATTAGGTATACGTTTACATTTTATTTAGTAGTTATGGTTATTGAACATCTTTAGTTAACTGCTCCAAGCATTTATCTCCGTCCTTTCCTATCTCACATTTTATACAGACAAGAATTCCTACATCTTTGTCTGACATCACGAATAGAAAAAAAGTCGAACCGTGCATTTGACCCAAAATAGTAATAATAATTTTCAGCCGCTATTTTTTGACTATCGACTGTTTCGACTGTTTTGCGACTATAGATTGTTTCTACTGTTCTCAGTCGATAGGTCCCAACGCTAATTTTGGCATAATATATAAGAAGAACCACTGCATATAGAATTTAAACTCTCCATTGAGTATTTACAAATTGCTACATTGAAACAATTTATCATTTAAGGGTTTTGCAAGAACAGTGTAGCACCCCGTCTACATACACTTTTTATGTGAGAGATAACAAAAGTGTAAGCAAGAGAAAGATATCCTCATCTGTTAATTAATTAATTAATCGGGACGTTGTATTATCAAATATAACTTCCTGTATTAAGTATAATTTCGGCAAGTTTTAATTGGCTATATGACTGTTAGGTTTTGCTATATTATTCATTTTTATTAATTTATTATTGATACTTTACAGTTTCAAGTAGACCAAAAAATAAATGTATTTATAACACTCAATTGTTAACATAAATAAAGTTCGTAATCGTGTTCTTTGTCACCATATGCCAATATAAGTTCCGAAATAAGTTAATTATTAATAGGGAATTAGTTTTCGAGTATTGCCATATGAAGTGCTATGTTCTCCAATCTGTTATGGTTCAATAGGGGATTTTATTTGCATAGCTTTATATTTATTGTCACAAAAAACGTAAAACTGTACATTCCGATTTAAAATTAAATAGTAATAAAAAATTTTTCATTTGTATTAATTGTTTCTATCTTTAGTACTACACCATAAGTTCCGTTTTATTAAACACACTGTTACATAATTAATAGTACACTTCTAACAGCATATCGAAGAGATGCGTGTAGAATTTGCTTTAAACATCGTATTTAAAAGGCTTGAAGCTTACAGACTCTTCAAGCCTCTTCGCTTCACAGGAGAAGTGGCAAAATGAGTGTTCGAAAGAACCTGATTTTAGTCTTAATCAGAATAATTTTACTTTTCCACAGACCGTGGATTGAGATTTACTTTTTCTGGCAATCAGTTTATTGTCAGTACTTTGACCCTTCCTTCCTTAATTCTTAATATTGCTCTACAATTCGAACACTAAACGTCAAAATATCTGCCTTATATCTTTTGAATTTACGTAACTATTCTTTATTTGTTCTTAACGTTAGATCTGATTTGTAACCATATATTATTTATAACTATAGCGGCCTCTAGGCGAAATGTTGTCAATATCTATATACTATACAATAACTAGATAGTACTATGATGACCAATCACGGAATTCGACTGGTTAGTTTAAAGGAAATTTTAAGGTTTTTTTGGTTTGGTTGTTAAACGAGGTTTGCCACGCGTCACGGAGTCACATAACTAACCTCTTAACCTCTCCTTTTACATTTTATTGATCAATAAAATGCCGATAAAAACAACAAATTTAATAAATGTTAAAAAATATGCAAAATAAAATTTTATAAAAATATAAAATGTGGATAAAACCTGTAGACATAAAATAAACATCTCATTTCCTGTTTCCATGTTTTTGTGTTCTTATATAGAAAATTGACCTCTTGTCTAAATTCAAATTTTCAACATGTTTAATTCTGATAACCACTATCTATTGTAGCACTAAAAGGTTTAAAACTTTATATTTTTAAAAAGATATTTAGAAATAAAATAAAGGACATATCTTAAAGATATTCACACAAAGGTAGCTATAATAGAATGTAAACAGAAATTTAATTTAATTTCCTGCTAAGATTTGGATACTTAACCCAAATAAATTTCTTTAAATAAATTGACCTGACAAAAATGTATACTTCTTAATGCTAAAAAAATGCTTTTGTGTAAAAATTCGCATATAGTGTAGTAATGTATAATAAAACATTTCCCTTCAGTACAATTTTGACATTGTTCTGACATTATGCTGACATTATACTATTAGATATATTCATAGAATAAAGAAATTTAGTGAAAGTTATATGAAAAAATAGGGTGCCACATTTAAGCTTTTCGGAATCCACGTTACGCAGCCACATGTAAATGAAAAATGCAACAGTTTTATGTGTGTTTCTCTCTCGTTCGGCCTCGGTAGTAATAATTCCAAACTAGCAGTTAACGGCCATTTTAAGGTGATATAATTTGTGTTGTTTATTTACGTCAAGTTTTTTGGTATGTGTTATTATATATATTTGACAAATACTTTAGATTATTCTGTGTATTTTAATTTATTAGTGTAATAAAAATAAAACCTTAAGGGGATCTCTTATGATCTCCTATGAAGGTCCAGGAAAGATTAAATCATTTTAAAGATGAAGTTATAGACCAAAATATGGAAAGCCATGGCTGTAATGATTTATTGCATTTAAATAATTAAGCAATATTTATTGAGATTCTTTACCTATTATTTCTTTACTACAAGACAAGGAAGGAGGCTGATATAGATAGGAGATTCTTCTACACCAACAAGACTCAGAAGTAAGTATATAATCAGAAACTTATGTTTATTATTAGAGAATAGAGGTTCTAACTTGAAATGTATATATTCTTTTACAGATAACTCAGCCTGTCCCATCAGCTTAGTTTCAGGTTGGCTGAAAAACCAATGGCTTTATCCTTATTGAAATGCAGTGGTAGAGGTTATAAAATGTTATCGAAGATATTCTGCTTGCCTTCTAGAAGGACATTAATGCAAATACTGAATAAGATTCCTTTTTGCTGCTGGAGTGGTAACCTCTAATTTTGGTCGTTAGTTCAGAAACTTGACTGTATAGACCGAACTGCACTTTGATAAAATGTACCTCAATTTAGGTAGGTTGTTGATTTAGTTGGTTCTAAAAAATAATACAACAGAACCATTAATAGTTATATTATCTTATTTTAATGTTTGTTTTTAATATTAGCGAGAAGAAAATATCAGTAGATTACGTGTTTTGAGTAGTGGAGATATCTCTGTGAACATATCAATGTCTTTATGGTCATGGAAAATTAATGTAATTGTAATATATCAATAAAATATATTTAAATATATTTATTTTTTTATTTTCCCGCTAAAATTTATTACTATACATTTTTAAATTTCCCGCTCAAATTTTTAAAATTCCCGCTAAATATTTTTAAATTTCCCGCCGTAACTAACTGTCATATGACGCATGCGTAAGCGCCCTCACACGGGGATTCCGAGCGTAACTTAGAACCAATTTTAATATAGGAGATGCGCTTCTAAGTTTCTTTATTCTGTGGATATATATTTATAATACCTATTTGTTAATAATTATGTGGAAAATAGATTAGCTTACTGAATTGAAAATCAGTATGTGTCTATGTCTCATGATGAACGACGAAATTATAACGAATTTGTAAAGGCCTTCTGTACATACAGTTCCGTAACACATCCGGTTTTTAGAATCTGAAGATGCGAGAATAACAACCCTAGATATAAAGAGTCCGTACAGGGATTAATCAAAAAATATGTACTTTTATAATAAAATGTGTTATAGAATTTGATGTGAATTTTATATTTTAACAACTAATAAAAGGAAATTGTTGAAGATGTTAGAAATTAACAAATATTCGACAAAAATACACATTTATTATCATTACTCATCCTGCAAACTGGGGCGTCCTCGCACCATATGCCAAAAAACTAAAATATAAAAAACATTGGCTTAGAAATCAGTCATTATTAATAATAGCGCTGGAACATCTGAAATATACCTAAAAATCAAATGCTGAAAAAAAATTAAAAGACAACTGCCTAGAAAGCAAATGTTAACAATAATAGTACAAGAGCTGAAAAATCTGAAATGAAATATTCCTAGCCATCAAATTTTATCAATAATAGTACATGTACTGGATAATCTGAAAAGAAATTTGCCTAAAAATCAATTATTTTTAATAACAGTACAAGGGCTAAAAAAATATTAAATGGAAATATTTCATATTTCCATAAATTAACATATTTCTATAAATATATCTAAAAATTAAGGTTATCAATAAATAACTAAAAAATCTGAAATGAAATATTCATAATAGTCAAATGTTATTAATAATAATACATCTGAAAAATCTGAAATTGTTTTTAATAATAGTGCTGAAAAATTATTAAATGAAACATGTATAAAATTCAAATGTAATCAATAATAGTACGGGAGCTGAAAGATCTGAAAAATAATACCCTACAATTATATTGTTCTTAATAAATCTGAAATGAAATATGTATAAATATCAATAAAATATTGTTAATAATAGTATGCGCACTAAAAAATCTGTAATGAAAAATTCCAAATAATCAAATTTTATCAAAATAATGCAACTATTAAAAACTGAAAACAAATTTGCCTAAACATCAATTATTATTAACAATAGAATGAGCATAATTTTTCTGAAATTAATTTCTTTTAAAATTCATTGTATTTGCAAAATAATTTCTAAAATGGGTGCACCCGCTCTTTTTAATCTATTCATACTTTTTTTTTCACCAGAGGTACTGCCTCTCACATAATATAACTAGCTATTCTCCCGCCCTGGAAATTTCACCAGAGGTACTGCCCCCCTTTTTTTTTAACTGCGGCTCTGAAACTTCCACCAGAGGTACTGCCTCTCAAACATTCTTTTTTAATTTATGATGTATAAATCCCGCCCATCATCGCCCTGCTTGTGCAGCCAATATGCAAATTAAGACTATATTAAGCATATCCAATACAAGATGCAATTAATAAAAAAAGTATTTAATGATATTCAAAATTTATTTGGACTTAAATTTGATAAATAATTTAATTATTGATAATAATAAACGCGTCCAAGTTAAATTTACAAATTTTTTTTTAATTTTACATAAAACTAAAGATTACTTATCGATAACACTGGTGGCATTTTCTACTAATACTGACCAGCCAAAATGAAATAAAAAAATTTACACTTAACATAACATTTACATTGCAATTTTTGGAAAATTGAAATAAAATGTGATATCGTCTATAGTAGAAACTCTAAATTCTATTATGATGCATAATTAACTCCTACATTCCCAATGGTTCCTATTGTATTACGTCTGTTCTATGTTATCTGTTCTATGAGTTTTTGTTCTTAAAACAGTTAGATATTGAAAATCTTATTAGCGGATTTTCCAAGGTCAGTCCTCCCATTTCTATAAGATATTTTCGTATTTTCTTACCAAAAATGTCTATTTAGAAATCTGGTAGTCTAAATATGTGTTACTGGTTCTTTTGTTCTTGAATAATTTCAAGTACAGGTTTTATATACATAGATACTATATAATACAGATTTTAATAATACTTTTTCTTGTATGCTTATTGTTTTTCTTAATTAAAAAAAAATCATACGACCAACAAATCTGACGTGTTCTGTACTTTTTTTTGACGATAAAATTATTAAGACAATAATTATTTAATCGAGTAAACCATCCAAGAACTAACGAGAATAAAATGTTAACGAAAAATTTACCTTATCAGTATTCAGCACGACCATGCAAAAGGTACTTGGCGCGTCATTGTGTTCTATGTAAGATCTGTATTTAAGTTATCAATATTTATCTTTCCATTAGCTAAATTGCTTAAGAACCATTCGGCCATTCTGCTAATATATGGAAATGTAAATAAAGTTAATTAAAATATCATAATAAATGTTAATTATTAAGTCAAAACGAATAGGAAAGAGAGATAATAGTTTTAATAAGAGAGTTTTAATAAGTTTTATTCGTTTTTAATGTAAACATTTAAGCAAATGGTGATGTTGCTTGAGAGCTGCAACGACTATATAAATTTTACTATAGCGTTCATTTGATATATAGCATTTGAGCATATAGCGTTCATTTGATAAAATTTTTTATCGAGTATAGACAAAATATTTAAAATACGTTGAAAACCTATCAAGCTAAATCTCTTTGCGGCCTCAGCCGACTCCTACGTTCGAATGTAAACGTCCTTGACCACCCTTGCGAAGTCAATCCAAGTTGAAACAAAGTAAGACGTCTGGTAGATATTTAAATTCAAATTATTAAATTTTCTTCTTTATTTCTTAAGGAAATCAGCAGTAGACTGAAACCAGTGCGGATTAAATTTTAGAGTAACGATGAGATATAATTACACTTTTTCATGTTCGAGGAAATTGCGAAAAGTTACAGATGTAAATAGAACTGCTCTATCTGCTATATTTCTTTGTGGTGTATAGTATTCCTTTTACTATTTTGTAAAAAATTGTCGGTCTATAATCCTGCGTCTTGTATATAAAGAGACACCGCCAAAAGTAATTTTAAAACTGCATCCGTTATGCTCAGAACATGAGTGACACATAACCCTTGCCTTTTTATTGAAGGACCTCCATAGTAAATATATCAAAGATATCATCATGTTTTTCACTTTTCATATACATCAGCTGCTGCGAATACATTTTAGGAAAACGAAATACACACATTTTCATTATTTTATCATACAACTGTTTATATTATATTCCGAGCTATCATAACTTTCGGAATATAAATATGTCAAACCTTATTTTCATTCCATCAGCAGATTTATTTTTTTAAAATTGGCATTATTGATTACGTCCCAGCCTACGACGACATCTGATTCCTGGAGCAAAGCATTATAAACAACTAATAAATGAAATGATGTATTGGGGTCGCCCATAAGACCGCTTAGTTCAGGCGTGCCGACATTGAATACCGTGTTCCTCAACCTGATATCTGCATGATCGGGTTTATTTGGCCGTCGAGTGCTGGGATATTATTTATTTTATTTAGGGACGTTATTTGTTTTTAGTTAAAGATATTTCGGCACCACAGCCATCATTATAATGGACTGCTAGGTCTGGTCATATCACACAAAAGAGTAGCAATAGGTATTTTATCAAAATTTCCTTTGTTGTGTAGTGTAGGAATGTTCGTCGGGTCGGTCAGTCGGTCGAAATGTATGGCTGCCGCTGCGATTATTTGTCAGAACACTCACTACTATTTTTGAAAGGAATTTGCACGAGAACTGATAACACTGGTTGAAGAAATACTGTTTATTTCAATGTTAAATAATACATGTGGTCGACGGGAGAATTGAAAAGATATTAGGTTAGGTAGAGGAAGAACGGTAGCGCTGTGGAAGTGGTACTATTACAAGGGGATGGAGAAAAGAAAAGAGAACGAGATGTCGTCGTGATGGTCTTTTATCGCCTGGAATTGCATGGTACCAATCCACCGGCGTTGCCAACCTTTGTGCTTGCTGGTGGTGAATTCGTGGTGGCCTAAAGGGTCGTGGCGGTCGCCACAGTAGTAAAAGAATTAGTCTTATTTGGTTTTCAACCGACAACTATTTCGCTTGAGGCTTGTTGCAATGAATACAAACGGATGACTACAATGATTACAAAACGGGTCGAAGACGGGTTAGTCTCTTTTTTAGGTTTGCGTGTATCGTAATTGTTTAAAATTCCTTTCTTTCTTGATTAAAATTAACTTCTCGTACATTCACAGAATTTTGTACTTGTGTTGCCGCTTCAACTTTAAAATGCCATAGTCCGTATTCCGGTAACGGTAACGTACTTAATACAGTGCGTTAAAGTAGATTGTGAAAAAAGAATCCAATGAAATTTTCCATAATCACTAAGAGATGGACATTGTCTCCATTTCGTATAGTTGTTGCATTATAGGCAAGTTGACTCAGAGGTGATTTGTTAGCAAACTCAACAATAAGGTCTACAACACTCTTTCCATGTACACAGTTGCCATTCAAATAGTAACATTGTACCGGCCTTTAAGGGAATGACTAGCTTTAACAGTTATAATGCTATCAGTTACCCCCAATTCGTTGCTTAAATTATTTGCTTAATGCATATACAATTCCCCATAAAATTACTACTATTATAGGGGTCAAATTTTCGCAGCATTATTGACGTTACATATTGTGCACTGGAAACTCTAGATGAGAAAGATAAGATGACAAGCAAGGTTTCTACACAGTCGGATTTCACCATTTTTACAATCGATGGCCCATCGATTGCTTTGTCACAGTTACCATTTATGTCAATTCTATATATACATACAACTTTATCTCTTGTTGTTTTAAGGAACACGGGTATATATTAACTATTATGGGCTTAACAAAATCTGTTCTGTTGACATAATAAGAAGACAAAGTAGAATAATTCTCGTAATCTTGTAGTTACCCTCGTAATATAACACGTATCAGCGATTTTGTAGCAGTCTGCGGAAATCTGAGATAAGTTAATTGTTTTTAGAATCCTAAGAACACTAAATTTGGATAGTAACGTGAAACTAGGGGAATTGAAAGCTTAAACCGATGTAAATAACCATGGAAAGTCGCTAAAAATTTTGTAATTGATACGTTTGAGTCAAGTATTAAGTAGAAGTCATTACAACCATAATGTCCAATCTATATAGGATTATCTCTCAAAGCATGAGCAATAGGTACATATATATGGATCTTGGTATCCGATCAGTAAAACAAGAAATAATACCATATAATATAAAGTATCAGAGAAAACTTGGCACTATCGCAGAGGGGAGTAGGAAGACAATAGCACATCAAGCTCAAGAGATGATAAATCAGTCTTAGCAACAGATCCATGTAGCAGCCGGGAGCTGAGCCCACAAATTACGGAAGAGTCCACAGATTGAACAGTCTAGTGGATGGACAACACAATGACTTATTATTCTGAAATACGAGTGTGGTTCAAATATGATCGAGGCATATACTCTGACACGTTTATTTACTATTGAAAAATTTTACAGTTTTTCTAGGTGTTTTCCATCACTAGTCACGCATTTTATCTATCTAGAAGTTGTTTGTTGCCGGCATCGAAGAACAACCTTGGGCAATTCGGACACATGACAAATGTGCGCACGAACTCCACCTCGTCATCGGTATTGAATCTTTGACCTACAAAGGCTTCTTTCAGTGGTCCAAATATATGGTAGTCATAGAGTGATAAATCCAGACTGTAGGGGTTGTATTCCAGTACCTCCCACCTTAATTTCGATATTGGATCGAGCGTGAGACGAGCGGTATGAGAGCGCGCGTTAGCCTGGAGAAGAATCGCACTTCGTGCTGGAATACTACTCCGTTTCGAGCGATAGGCGGGTTTCACGTGTGTTTTCAGAAAGTTAGAGTAGTATGCAGCATTAATGGTACGTTGGGTGCGCAAAAAATCGACCTACAGCACGCCCCGCCGGCCCATGGTTGTCTTCGCGTTGACTGACTCCCCTTCCTCCTTCTTCCTCCAGTCTTTAGAGGACATCTTGCTTTCGGGAGTATAATAGAGTACCCATGTCCCGCCTGTAGTCAAGATTAGCGTTAAAAAACCGTCCCTCTCCGCCTTGTATCGCCTCAGCAAGCGGCGACGAACTTTCAACCGCGTAAATGTTTGCTGGAAGTTCAACAGTTTAGAAACACATCGCGCTGTTATTTTGCAATATTTAAGGTATCAGTGGATAATGCAAATACTACAAATACACACACACTACACACTACATACTACATACTACACTACAAATACTGATGCCAAGTTCAGCTGAAATATTTCGAACATTCATCCTACGATCCTCCACAATGAGTTGTTCTACGCGGCGAAGGTTGTCTGGTGTGATGCTGATTAGCGGTCGCAACGATCATGCGGCTCATTATCGACGGTTTCGCGGCCATCCTTGAATGCTTTGGCCCATTTAAACAAGGCAGCCCTACTCAGGCACTCACTACCAAATTGATTTTCGTCTTTTTTTTCCACCTTCCCACACTAAAGAACGAATAATAATAGGGTGCGCTACGGTGGTCGGCATTTGACGTTCACTCATGGCGGTAGCACGTGCATGAAGCGTGCGCTCCCGACAAAAACTATGTCACACTGTTCGTAAGGGACCCAGATATCACATACTCAAGCCACGACCTTCAAAACATATATGAGCGCCATCTACAGCATTTGTCTCCATCATACTTGAACCACCCTCGTAGATTGTCATGGCGCAGAGCAGAGAAGGTTTTTTTAAATCATAGTCAAAGAATAATCCGATTAGAAATAAAAATAGTACCAAATTAATTTTCATCATAAGAATTTACATCTAACCTGTTAGTAAGTTTCTGAAAAATATTATTTTTTTTTATTATTTAATTATTACATTGCTACTAGTCGATTCCGACTAACTTACTACATGCCTTTATGATAACTTAAATCTAGGTATATAACCAGGAGAACCCATCGGCCCTATCTCAGTCTCTGGTGAAATAATATTTATACATGTCACTGCGGTATTCAAGTGTAGAGTAGATAAAACATTGGCCCCTGTAAACTTCCTTGTGGTACACCTGCCTTAACTTCTTTTATTGTAGAGTAAACTTCTTCTTATATAACTCTAAACATTCTGGCTGTAATGTACTATTTTAGTAGTTCGGTGTGTTGTTTTGGTAACATTTTATGTAGTTTATGAACAAGGCCTTTATGCCAAACTTTATGGAAGGCTTGTGCTATATCTAAGAATATGGTTCAGCATACCTTTTTACTTTCGTAGGTCAAAATATTCATGGTAATGTTTAATTGGAAAACCCTTACGATTACTACTTGTTCTGGACTATTACTCGCAAGTTAACCTCACATTCGTTCCCAGCAGTATATGTCTTACACTTCACACCCAAAAATTCAATTATTAGACTGACTCGTCGATCACCCCAATAGTAAACTTGTTTAATAATTACAAAGAGGACTTCAAAAGTTATATAAAATAACAATATCCAGGCATACAAATATTAACCGTTTACCATATATTTAGTAAAGTCAAAGAAATTTTTACTATATTCCACAAAATATTAAATTCTGCATATAAAATATATACCAATAATATAAAATTATTCACCAGATTAATAAAACAATATAATATTATTAATTTTCGATCTAACCAAAAATATTTGATAATCTTTATTTCATTTTAATTGATAGTTATTGTACGAAACTACCAAAAACTGGACAAATGATTAATTTATCCTTGCAACCCTAAATGTATTTTTTATTTGTCGGTTTTGCCATCGTTCCGCGTATCAAACTAAGCCAGATTACAATAGTGATATTTAGTAAAACGCCTGTATGTTTTGCACGCGCTTTCAGGACTATCCGGAACGTTTTTGCCACTCTCTAATCGCCCCCCGCCCCCCTCAAACTTCGCACATTCGGACGCCGCCACTTACTTGAACCCGAAACGTTTCTTGAGCACCCGCATCATTCCGGCTCGTCCCTAATTTGAATTTGTAGAGCGTTCAGCCGCATCTAATTTGGCCAAGGTCACGTTTTCCGACACCTTTTTTCTACAGTCATCACTCTTTTTCTTACCATCCCTCTCTCGCTTTCCCTCTTTCTCTCTCTCTGTCTCTCCCTTTCCTTTACCTTGTGCTCCCCATTGCGACGATGATTAGGAGTTTCTTTTTTCTGGCTGTTGTCGGTGGAGGTGGCGGTGGCGGTGATGACGGTTTCGTAACAGTTTAATTAAATTATGTATTCTCGTCCGAAACTCTGAGGGGCGGAATTGATGTAAATGAGCAACTTATTTATTTAGACAATTGCCGTCGTATGATTATTGAAATTGTAAATAATCAAATAGTATTACCCGAGACTTAGTTTAATAAATGCAATGTCTACATTTTTTAAATAAATACATTCATAACTCAAAACTAGATGCTTAATCCCTTGAGATAATTTCTGCAAACACAGCTTAGTTTTTTATATTGGCGAAAGGATAATTATGGAAATAATTTGCTTATATGTATATTTCATAAATTAGAATATGCATGTATGTTATATCACGCGAATGTTAACGGTTTTAACTAATGAAAAATGTGTGTTCGTTGACGAGATGACTAGATATAGACAGTTTGGTTTACATCCGAATACATTCAACTCTTCTTCTTTCTTTAACTAACTAAGTCTCTTCTTTCCTTAACTAACATAGCGAATGTCATTTTGTATCTCCGTTCAAAAAGTCCGTAAAAAAGTACTTGTTGCATATTAGTAACACTGCCTCCGGGAAAACTATACGACGCGTATGTATTGCTCAATTTACATGCCAAATCTTACAGGATATATTTAAGTGTATTATACGCCTTGTTCTGCGATAGTTAATATACGCGATCGGTTAAATGTGTGATGTGAGATATGCGGAAGCCTCTATGATAAAAACAGCTGACCTCAATCTTTTCTGCTTCCAACATGGTACAGTGGCAGCGCCACAAAGCTAACATTCAAAAAAATTGCATTACAAAAACGCCTTATAACGGATATTAACACTAAAGCTATCTGCAAAAAAAATAGTACAATTATCATAAAACCTGAACACTTGATGATGGAATAACGTAGTATGATTTCCTACTCACGACTGAACTTATGTATGGAGAACCCCAAAGGTAATCTACGATCCGAACTGTCTGCTACCTGTTATACATTATTGCGAATGAATGTCTCATCATCCTCAATAATGAAGCTCTTACTATGACTAACGTATTGTTGCTAAACATTTCTATATTCCAAGATAGCAAATTGCTCATACACACAGTCACAAAGCTTCTATCTTGGTTTGAGGACCATGAGAATATCATGAAACATTTTTGGATTCTAATTGCCAGACCTCAACACAAGTAGACCCTTATGGGAAGTTTCAAAGTAGACAGTGAAGCGTAGATCTCCAGCATCAATTGGGACAAAATTCCATCTATTCTGAATAATTGCAGCAGTTTTAAAAGCAAACGGTCGCTCAACATCTTCTGAGTTTTATACATAAGAGAATAATAAATATTGTGTCCTGCATGTTATATCACGCAATTGGTAGACCCTGTTTAAATAAAAATTGAAGCATTTATCTCACATGGAGATGCGATGAATAATGTACTTAGGTATAGTGTATTTAGGTATTTAGGTATCGTCTACATTAATAGGATTAAACCAGCAGTATATTTTGTGGTGCCAGTACAATAAATCGCTACTTACTTTCACTAAAATAAAACAGTTTCAAAGTAAAATAAAACTTATTTAGGGTAAATGATGTGGCTCGGTGAATGGAGGTAAAACGAAATGAAACAGTGGTGTTTACATTATGTGACTGTTATTTATTGGCTATATAAAAAAATGTGAAAAATACAATTATATAAAACGGATGGCAGCGGTGTTACCTGGAGACGAGGCTTGGGCAGTCGATGGTGGCACGTCTAAACCAAACGATGGTTGAGCACTGAATGAATTGAAATACCCTTCAATAACATCCCAGATAAACGTCTCGGGGTTGCCGCCAGCTATTCGTTATCGGGTTCTAGTTGGCGCTGCTGGCACCCCGCCCGTGTTCAACATCTGGGAATATATATCTGGGTATTTTGTAGACCGTTATTCCACGATGTAAAATTCGACATGCCTCAAGGTCGCTACACACTGTCATAATTAGAAAACATGCTTTGAGAAATATCCCTGGTCTGTGGATTACTGGTACAGGCATAATTTGCAGCTCAGCGTGTATGGCCACCAAATGAGTATTACGGTCAGTCAGTTGCTTAGTCAGACTATTAGAATTTGGAGTCAACAAAGCTTGGGAAACCATTCCATACAGGGTGCACCATAGAAATTCGGTTGAAAAAACAGTTCTATCCAGATCAAAGGCAAACAGGCGAACGAAGGCACGATACTCATAAAATAATTGATCACATTCATAATCTGTCTAGACGGGATAACGCCCAATACATTCCTTTTTCTGCTCTAATTTGTCACATCGATTAACAATTTTTTATACATCTCTTAATAGGACTTATTTTAATAAAAAGGTATCTAACATAAATTTAACACATTCATATATGTAGTATCAGATATACGTGGTAAAAATGTATGTATATAATCGATTTAATGTATAAAGCACACTTTTTAACCATTATTCAAAATAATTAATTTTTTTAAGGCTAATGTTTTTCTTTATTAACAACCGTACACCATAGAATTTAATTTATTAAACATATTTCATAAAAAAGTGTTTTAAATTACTCTTTACCATTACTGTAACAAGGAAAATTATTTTATACGGAAAATGTATTATATAAGATATTAAGGCCCAGACAATTTTAATTATTAATTATTAATTATATAGACCTTTCATAATTATTGTAGAAAAGGAGAAGCAAAATTAAAGCCATTATTCTTTTTTTTTAACCAAGTTGTTACATTTGGTACCTAAACTGAAGAAAATTTATAATTTCCTGATTTAACTAATTATCTGTAACTAGATAGTTCGAGTCAGAATTAACAGTGCGGTCTGAACCATCCTTATAATGGTATTAGGACAACTGTTTGTACTATCATGTACTTCTGATAGAGGAATGAGGTTATCTATGTACCAGATTAGTAGAAATTATGTAAGTAACACATATTCTCTCATAATGGCACATTTAGAACGTATGCAGTGATATATTATATTAAGCAATTAACAAATAATTAATATCCCTCTATCGAATCTGACTAATCATACTAACATCCGGATGATTACAGCTGAAAACATAATTTCTGGATAGTTAGTACACTTATCATTTACTAATGCGATTATGACTGAACATACTAACCTTCTGATGGTCACGTCGCAATATACCAACTTTCTAAAGAGTTACGATCCAATACTAACGTCCTGATAGTTACTACTCAATGCCTACTACCGGATTATTATGACTGAACTTAATAGTCTCTTGGTACTTAGAGCTATATACTAATATCTAAAAACCTCTTAAAAGCATCTGAATCTATTCATTATCTTAACAACATTTATGAAAATCAACTTAGGTTGCTATTATTTCATCTTCCCCTACACAAAACCACTTTGGTACTTGAGTTGAAAATAATTCTAAGTATATTCAAGCATTCTCTGAACAAGAAGTGTAATGTCGAAAAGACAAACTGTTATACAAAAAATCAAATAGAAAGTTAATTATCAAATACATTCGAAAACCGCGACTAAGAAAATTAATAATATACAAAATTGTAAAAAGAATGCAAACTAAAAATAATACAGGAGGTTTACAACAACCGATGGTCAGTTATGACCAACAAAGATTTTGTTTCACTTTGGCATAATATCGAAACAAAAGAGAATCTAATGCATTTATTGATGAATTCATTGGTTTATTAATTTTTGAATCATCTGAATGTAAAAACATGCGAAAAATCATTCATACTATTTGACAGATTCACCTCCTTGGTTCTTGTTACATATTAAAAAAGGCATGCCTGAAAAACATTTTAATGTACGACGACACATCAACAGAAGTGTGTATATTAAATTGTCTTCTACTCCAGGGTTAAAATTTATAAAATAATAACTTGAAGCACTAGTGTTAAAATATAGTAAATTAATATCTAATATATTTTTTTAACTTTGGTTTTGACACAACTTATTAAACAACATTGCAATAAATATTATATTTAGTCAAATATAATCATATTTTAGCTGGTTTGGTTGTTATATCAAAGTGGTTTTTGTTCAATCTGATAGCATAAGAGAGCCGAAGATTGAATGAACGCCCACTGAAGCGAGAAGATCCGCGAATGGGGTGGTTTCTGGAGTGGAAGATTTTACCTGAGATTTCGTTTGAGTTGCGGATTTTCTATTACGACTCAATTTGTCACCGCCTTGCTTAGTGGAAATATTAATTTTTGATATTAAACGGTAGGAGGTGAACTTTCGTCTGGCATCGTGGGTGATGTTTAATAAAATAGAATTAGGGTTGATTGAGAAAACATGTCGTAACTATAAGCTATATTTAAAGTTGGCAACTTTGAAATTCCAAATATATCTAATATGTAGGTTTACAATAATTGTAAGCAAAAAATTAATTGCCTAAAATGACAGCATATTATATTATGATTTACTTGTTTATTGTGAAACATGCAGAATTTTAAATGCATCAGAGCGCCCAGTATAACTGCTTTATTAATTTTCAATATCTTGTATTGATTTATCAATAAAGTAAGTACGTGTTAATCCAGTAGCTTCTCAAAATAATGATTATCTCTTCTTATGTTGTCAGTCTAACATCCTCAACTACTTATCACTAGGTCATCTCACTTCTAACAACCTTTTTATCCATAAATTGTCATTATGGATATATGGTTACAACAAGTTCGCATTATTATAGTAGTTATAGTAGTCAGTTTACTATTATAGTATCACGTTAGACAAAAAGCAAAACACATTAAAACCAAAATAAAACAACTATACTGGTTAGTCGGAAGATTCTTTCAATTTGACCTAAAATCAAAGAGGTTGGTCTATAATACAATTATAAAGCCAATTTGGACCTATGGGGTGCAAGTATGGGGTTGTACTAAAAATTCAAATCAACTAGTCATACAGCGCTGTCAAAACAAGATTCTTCGATTGATTACCAATGCCTATCGCTACGTAAGCAACGAAGAACTACACGATGACCTCGAAATCAAATGGATTTGCGAAGTTATCCAATATTTTACCTTGAAACACGAAAGAAGATTATTAAATCATACTGACGTGGAAGCAATACAACTGCTGTACAGCGCGCAGGATGTCAGGAGATTGAAGCGAACAAAACCATACGAACTTATATAAAGTGTATACATTTAGTGCAACTATAACTATAAGTTAATAATTAATAAATAATTATAATTTTATAATTGAGGAATACATACTGATGTATTTTCTCGCACTCGTCTTGCTTGTTAGTTAACCCAAGTACATAGGAAAAGTAGTAATAAATTAATTGTAAATTAAGATAGTACTAACCGTATTTAATAAAGATGTTATAAAACAAATATTTACTATTATATTGATCTTTAAGTTCATAAGTTTTGATCCCTAGCTTTCATTTTTCTCTCGATTATCAAAGTTAGTATATATAGAGGTTTCACTTAAATAGGCGAAACCGAGAAAATTATTTGCGTGGTCCAACTGGTGCTGGCTCTGAGACCAACTTTTTTAATTGGTTCATTTGAATTTCCCTACAAAAGCATTTGATTGGCTAATTTCTATAACCCGATTGTTTGTTTTCATGGTTTGTTTATGACGCCATTTTTATGTGTCTGACACTGAGTACGAACAGTATTCTTGTGCTTTAATTATAATCACTATTATTAGATTATAATATATCTTCATTCTCAAAAGTGTTGCGTATCCAGTGTATGTGAGGAAATAAAAAAGAACAGATGTCGTTTTCCTTGCAAGAAATAACCCAAGTTGGCAATATTAAGGATGTGTGTGTGTATAACTTAGCATTGCTTTTACCTGGTACGTATACAATTATTTATGTAGAACATTTGTATTCATATATATATATATATATATATATATATATATATATATATATATATATATATTTATATATATGGTTATTTTCAGGAATACAACAGAAGATACATCAAAGTTTTTGTTACCCTTTATAACGTTGGTTGTAAAGTATCATCAATTAATTAAAATACTTATAATTGATATTGTGTCTTAACTCCTTGGCCGAGATAATCTTTTCAACAAGGGTATTAATAAAAATATATTCATATAAAGTAAAATAATACAATTTGCAGAACAACAAGATGAGCTTGATCTTATAGCCAAGAGATTATCTCATGATTGTTGTATTATGTGGTGCTCTGCTTTCAATATGCGGGAACAAAAAGATAGAAACTTTAATACGTCTTATTTAAATTGATAGCACTAAAGAAATATGAAAAAAGGAAAAAACAGGATGTCGATTTTTTATATTTTATAATATTTGTATTTATATATTATTTTATTTTAATAAATTGTTTTAAAAGTTACATTTCGGTTTTATATCAAGTTTAGCTGGTCAGTAGAATGTGACGTTAAAGTTGGTCATGTGTTGCGTATGAAATCCTTAACCAATGAAATGCTTTCCTAATAAAACATTTTCTTTAGAGGTCCCTGTAATGGTAATTTAAACTAACCAATGAAATGCAGCAAAATGTTTCAGCGCCTTCTTGCTAACACCACGCAAAACAATTCTGAAATGAAATTTATTAAGTTAACACTCTATATATTATTCTATGGTTCTTCCCTATACGTGAGTTCTGACAGAAAGCAGAGATTAAATTTTGTTGTGTGCTGACAAATAAAAAAGTTAATTAAGTTAATTTTGACTTTTAACTTTCCTAGCCAATTGTAACTGTTTAGAAATTATTTAATCTAAACACCTTACAATCCCCAAAAGTGATATAACTAAACATAACATATAACATTGGCTGTTGTGATTTACTGTCACTGTCATTTACTCAGACATTGGGTTGTAAAATCTAATTTTCTAGGATAGCTATAATGAATCATGTTGATATTGGATCTCTCTCTATCTCTCTTATGCTTCTTCCGATCTTGATATATTTACTGCTTCTAAGAGCTCTAATTTTACTAAACGCTGTGTCGAAAACAATCAATAAATAATTTGAGGGTTATTTTTTGAACCATCATTTTGAGCTATTACAGTCAAACTTATTGACTTAGTATTAGTGAAAATAATTGGTATAATATATATTAATCTAAATATGTTTCACAACATTCTACAACTTTTTGCCATCCTTCTGGGGTCATCGCGATATCTTGGCAAAAGGACAAAGTTGGTTTAGCGGCGATCCGATCATCGATGCATTTTTCCACTTCTACATAATTTCGAAACCGTTTACAAACCAAGCCATATTGAACAGATCAGAACAAAATCCTGTCTGACAGGTATGCTGTATTCTTCATAACTTTTGCCTCCTCATCGTCTAGAAGAATCGTTTGTTTTTAAAGAAAGTTTTGGTACAATAATACGTTTAATTTGTGGTCACTCATAATACACCACATGTTGCTGATTCCATTTTATGCACAGCAAGACTTTGTGGCGGTGGATGGCTCTACGTACTGACCCATAACTTCTTGGGTGATATAGTATTTAAGTTGTGTAAAGATAACCCACCAATGGGTTTAACGGAACTTGTAGACATTGATTGTAAAAGAATATAATTTCTAAAAACATAACAAAATCAATATATTTAGATGAGACGTGGATATTTTAGAATACATTGTAGTGCATAATTCGGTACATTGGGTCAGTCATGGTAAAATGATAATAAATACAGCGTAAAGACAACAAAAGTTGATGGAAAATAATAAACGTGAGAATAACTGTCGATTAGGTTTTGCCATGAAGAACTACTTCATGCTGGAAACAAGAATATAAATCAAATGAAGAGTTAGAATGAGTGTTTTCCTCTAAGTCTAAAGGTGATTACCATGGAGAAATGAACCAGAACTTGTTTTTACAGTAGTTTGAAAAAACTTTCAAAGAACATGGAGAAACCATCAGTTAGTAAACCATCATTAAAGTACATCAAATAAATTTTGAAGAAACTACGATAATAAAGAATGAACTATTTCAAATTGTTACTATACAAATATAAAAGAAATGTTTCATTGCTTTTTTTTGCAATTTACTTGATGTAGAAATAAACCCAAAAAAATATATACAGTAGATCAGATGGCTGAATTATATGGTCACATAATAATACGACTTCCTCCCTATCACTGTATATTTAATCCAATGTGGAAGGAAGCATTATTGACCATAACACCTTCGGCTTAGATGAACTCGACATGCAGAGGATATAATTGATAAATCGTGGAATCGTGAACATATTTTAGAGAGATTGGAAATTAACAGTTTAGTGATTAATGTGGATCGGAAAGCGAAAGTGACTAAAGGAAACTTTCAAGATATGTGAAAATGCTTTACAATGCTGGAAATTCCCGAGACCGAGTGATGAGAGTGGAAAAAACTAAAGGTATACACATAATTAATAGAATATAACTGTAGAAAATGGTATGGTAAGGCGTGAAAGATTTGTGTGCACAGATATGATTAATTGTACTGAATTAAACTAATAAATAAAATTTCATAAAATTAAAATTAGCATTAGGTTAAAATGTATGAGGAGAGAATGAATACTGTTTTGTAGATTCAGTAATTGATTTTATAAAGAATGGTGTAAAGTAGTAGCAGAATAAATAAAAAAATACAGTGATATCAAGATTAGTTGACAAATAAACATACCATGCAGGGAAACAAGAACTAAACGTAAAAAAGGTCAATATGCTTTCGAATGAAAGTATATTAGAACTTAACCTCATGGGTGGTGTGAAAAGAGTTCATTGTAAATATAATAAAACAACTATATCCTACAAACTTGTTGTTCAATTATTATATTTAAATTAAAGAATTTTGCTGTATGTCAGACCCAAACTGAACTAAAACACAGAGTTAATGCAGCAACATTGCGACGTTTTGAAACTTTAAATAGACTATAAATTACAATACTATGAAAGTAGAATTTTAATTATATAACATACAACCGTAAAGTGAACATTTCTCGATTAGACAAGGAAATGGTTTTGTTCCTGCCAGAGTGCATATGCCATTTTGTTCCTTGACAAATTTGAGGTTGAAAGAACAAGCAGTTTGATTGCCCGAATGTATACAATAGGGTTCTCTCATTCAAATTTATAAACTTAAACATCATCCCACCGAAACCAAAATATCTAGCCATTAGTAATTATCCTGGAAAAATAGTAATTTAAGTTTAACCTCTTAACATCTGATATACACACAATATTTATTGATTAATATGATGTTGAGCAATGTTTTAAAATATATTTGTATAGTGTCATCCTAAAACTCACCAACGGTTCAATTACGTTGAGGCCTGGCGACAATGCTAGTCAAGAAATATGTTTGATAATATTCTGATGATCTTCAAACTAAAATTAGACCTTTTTAACTGTATCTATTGGAGTATTTTTATCTTGGAATGTGAAAGTGTTTGATAAAAATATGATGGCCATAGTAAGAACTTCATCTTGCGGCTGTTGAGAAATTAATTCAAAGTAAATCAGCTAGTGAGGCGAATGAGAGGACCATCTGACTACTATATTGCCAACCAAGTCATAACGAAACCTTCCCCATACTTAACTGTAGGAAGTCCGGATCGTAGGCTTCCTTTGAGCTTCTCCATACGACTCATCGGACAACACCACATCCTCCCAATTATCAAATGGTCAAGTTTTATGATAGTTGTATAACTTTTCACAGCTTAGCGTTGGCTTACGCTACTCAAGTGAGCGTTGAGTTCTGCTGTCGTTTTTGATATATCATCTCTTTCACTCACTCGGTCAGCACCCGGCCCATCTGGCTGGCGGCAGTGGTTGCGCTAAACCAGTGCACATCATACTTGTACAGGTAAAATTACTCAATTTTTAAATTAATTCAGAATGGACAATTTTTTTAACGACTTTTGCTAGGCCTGACAAATATATTTAATTTATAGCCAGGCAATTTTATGATTGTTTATAATGTGCCAGACTCTACTTTTTATTTATAAAAAAAATTCAAATTATTTCAGTATGGCTGTAATTTTTATATGATATTATTTAAGTATCAAAATACCTAAAATTAATTTGCCAGACAACAATTTTGTTGTTAAGTAATAAGGCACACTGATTAAGTCCGGAAAATAAAATAGGAATGTTGAAAGAATGAGTTGAGATGTTGCAGCGCAAGTGCGGCGGACAGCGACAATCAGTGTAAAGTCACACGTTTGTGTTCGTATATTTTTTAATGTTTTTATGTTAATATTCTCACAATGGCAAGTAATAAAATGAAGTGTATTTACAAAAATACAGGAAACACCGACAAAATTATAACTTTTGTTGAGGATAAACTAAAAAAATATAAGGAAGTTTTGAGTAATTATTAATATAAATAAAAAGTAGCGTCTGACACATTATAAACAATCATAAAAATGTCTGACAATGAAACAAATATTTTTTAAACCTATCAAAATTCCATTCTGAGTTAATTTAAAAATTGGGTATTTTTACCTGTACAAGTACGATGCGCACTGGTAAACGCAACTCCTGCGCAAATGGATCGGATTCTGACCGAGACAGTGTAAAAGATGTTAAACGGTTAGCTTACCTGAACTTCTTGTTTTCTCTACGTTGCTAGCTCTCATACTAGAAGCAATGAAGCAACGTGCAACATTATGTACTATATTGCATAGTGTTGATATTATTCTTTCAAAGACATTATATGTTACAACATATTCAGTAAAATCATCTTCAATTATTTAACTCACTTTATAAAGACGCTTTATAATTGTCGTAAAGTTTTATAAATTTAAAATTCAAAACTGAAAACTACTTGAAAAAAATTATTAAAGATTTTCAGAATGTTATATAAATTACAACCTATTTTAATCTACATTTCTAATATATATCCGAAAATCAATAAAATCCCAATAACCACGCCGTTTACCGTTTTGATTGAATTAATTTAAATATAATTTTTGTGGTTTCCATGCAGTGCCGTTGGTGCAGGGGTGAAGTCAAATCTCATAATGTCACAAGACGAATTACAATACTCCCTTTGGCCCCGCCATAGCGCGTTTTGGTCGAGACCTGTTGAGCAAAAGCCGTCAGGAATCCATTTATTCCGCCAGTATTGTAGGTGGCGAGGGTGATGTCGAAAGAGGGTGGCGATGGAAGGGGGACGGGGGAAGTAGGGTGGTTGCTGTGGTGTTTTAGATTTTGTAGTATTAGGAGACATTTGTATGCGATGTCGTGGTTTTCCGACCGTTCATTAATTTTTAATCAAAATTTCGACTGAGAATGGTATTAGAATTAAGTGAGATTTGAGATATGGTGGCTCCCTTTTGTAGGCTTTAATATTTATTAAGTGAGTATCAGCGCGATATATCTTATGTAAAATACTAAGACAATTGATTAATAACTGATTATAATTACTTGATGAATCTATTACCATTCTATATTTGCATCATTAATGGACAGTCAATATAGCATTTTCTGAAAACAAGGAATTTTAAGGACATAAATTTGGCTAATAGTAACGTTGAGAGCTATCGACTGATTCAAACGCTATTTTCGGCACGACTGATTTAACACTTTTTACTATCGTCTCTTTCAATCCATTACTACTTTTTTAGTTGGTCGTTTCGGTGCTACTGGTTTGACTACATTTTACTATCAACCGTTCCTGTTGTGTCTTTTCAATTACCATTTTAGGACCTACTAGTTTCATTCGACTGATTATTAACATCCTCGCTTTGCTGTCTCAGTCACAACCTTGAAATTTATGTGCAGAATTTATGCTTACATAAATGTATATATAATGTATATAGTTTTATGTTTTGTTGGTAGAATGATTGTAGATAACGATATATTGTACATTAATATAATAATTTTCAAGATTATTTATTAATGTAATAAAGTAAAAAGAACAACATTTTGATTCTTAAATAGAAAAATAATGTTCACGGTATTTATGTTATCTTGTCAATTCTTGGGTCTTTTTTTGTTTATTTCTCTTGATTTTCTAAGTCTCTCGATGTTTGTTCAAGCCGTTTGAATGTTAAAAGGGGATGGTTAAATAGTTGATAAAGATCGAATGAGAAAATACGATACAAATATTTAGTGGTTTATCCATTCGTCTTTACAATTAATAATTACAAATATATAAAATATAAAAATAATTCACAATGATTTACATCATTCAAAATAAAACATTTTTCGAAAGTAATAAATTATAGCGATTGCCTTTCTTCCATTTCCTGTCCAAAGAAAGTTCGAAAGGGAATATGTATAACTCCGTCTCACTTATGTCATGGTTTTTTTTTAGCCTGGAACCGGGAAGGGAAATCCTGTTACGGATACATGGTCGGGAAGACCCGCAGGAATAAGCGAGTTGGACTGGTTATGTGGAGACTGCCTCTGGGCTACCCACTAAACCCCAACCTATCAGCTGATCCAATGACCTTAACTGATACTTCTTACTGTTAGCGCCCGTAACCGATAACACCGTTAAGAGGCACAAGTGCCAAGCAAGGACTTGGCGTCGTTATCACACCACGCAGCTTGCGGTACATGAGTTAATCGCTCGCCGGAGAAGGTCGAGACAATTTGGAGTTAGAGCACGACTGGAATCAGCTGTGATAGAATAAGGCCACGAAGAGCCGAATGAGTTATTGGCCTGAAATATCGGCCAGCTCGGTAATACATCTATTGACCGAGAGACGAAGAGTGGATAAAAATCTCGAATAAACCTCGGATATAAAATCGTGAACTTGGGGACGTCTGTTTCTCTATGAATTTGAGTGTTCCTGACGAACCATGGGGCATTGATTATTCTCCAGAGAATTTTGTTTTGAAACACTTGAAGACGTTCCACCTGGCTAGGTGAGATGTATTTTAGATAGACACTGGAGCTGTATAGAACGACTGATCGAACCAGCATCATGTACAGGAGAGATTTTATAGAGATCGGAACCCTGCTGGCCTGGTAGATGAGCGGAAACAGCAAATTAACAATACCTTGACCTTTATGGAGGGACATTTGAATGTGGGAAGTCCACTTAAATTTGCGATCGAAGACAAGACCGAGATAGGTGGCTTCTTCTGACCATGGGATTTCGGCGTTCTCGATTTTAAAATGCGAAATGCTCGGTGAAAGACGCTTCTTGTCGAAGAAGATGGCCTGGGTTTTCTGTGGGTTGACCTGTAACCTCCAGAAATGTAACCACTGGGCCCGTCTCATCGAGTTCTTTCTGGAGTCTGCTTCGGATGTGCGGTGCCACTCTTGAAGAAGCAAAGTAAGCAGTGTCGTCTGCGTAAAAATCTGCCTCAACTTGCGGTCTCCTAGGGATATCTGAAAGAAAAATATTGAATTAAATAGAGCGGGTGTCAGGGGGGAGCCTTGTGGAACTTCTGCGCCGATGGTTTTCCTGCTAGAGAGAATATCTTTAATCTTCACCTGGAACGATCGTCCTGACAGAAATGGTTTGATAAGAGCTGTCAGGTCATCAGGTAGACCAAATCGGGTGCATTTCGCCACTAACCCTTCGTGCCAAACCCTTCAAAGGCTTTGGTTAAGTCCAAGAAGACCGCTCCAAGTCTTTCACGTTAGTTAAAAGCACAGTTGATTTTTACAGCCAGCCGATGGGCCTGAACAACGGCTGAGTGTTTGGCGCGGAATCCGAATTGCTCATCTGGAATAATATTGTTTGTCTTCGTAAAATTATTAAGAGCATAAATAACTGCTCTTTCAGCAAACTTGGAAATGGAATATAGTAGGCTGATAGGTCTGTAGTTCCATGTGGATGGAAAGTGTTGAAGCCTTAGCGTTGATGATTTTATTTAGTTCGGCGATCTGTTTGTAGGGAAGATCTTTGAGTTGCGCTATCAAAATATTATCGAAACCCGGGGCCTTCTTGTTCCGAATCTTGCTGATCATTTGCGTGAGTATTTTAGGAGTGACTAGATAGTTTAAAAGATAACTCGGAGGCATTTGAGAACAAACGGAGTTGGCATTTCTAATGATTTCGTCGTTAAGCGTTCCATTTGGGCCTCATAGGTTTTAGATTTATGGCACGGTTGAAAAAAATAGTGAGTACGTGCTGGAATGATCTAGAAATAAACGAATTACTTTTGTTATATTATGTCATTGTTACTTTTCGACTAATAAAATTCTATTAAAAATATTTTTTTTATATTTTATTTATGATTATTCTTCCGTTCCTTTTTCACATCGCCACTTGCCTATTTAAAATTATATAAAATGAACTGATCTGTGCAACACAGAAAATCAAGCTCTTACCTCCGTCCTTTCCTTTCTCAAAATCAGTACGGGAAGGAATTGGTACAGTTAGTAGTCAATGCGACAATTTAACTGTATTTTTCACTATACGTAATATCAATAATGAGCTTAATTAGGTTAAATTCTTATAACAATATTTGATTTTGATAAATAGATTTTAAGAATTTGTTAAGATTTCACATTAGGCACTAGCATTTTAAGACATGTTCTTCAAACACCATCAAATCATACCTCAAAAACATAACTAAAGTATTACGATAAAGTATATTGTTATTATAAACTTATTATAAACTATTGTAAACTTTTTTGACACTATTTTGATACAAAAATGTATGTCAAACAAATAATTTATAATTTCTATAAAGGGTGATTACAGGCCTTCTAGAAAATCGCTAGAATAGCCGTATCAATTGCATAAAGTCATTTTTTATATAATATAAATCAAGTTTTTTCGATATTGTATTCCTTCCACAAACTTATTAATCAACCTAGTAAGTAAAAATATTTCGAGTTTCAATAGTGTTAGTTGTTATTAGACCCTACTCGATTGTTAAAGGTGTAGCTCTAACAAAATCTACTATTAAGTAATATCAGATTCAGATAAGATGAAAAGGTGCCTTGTAATTGTTGGCAACAAGTGATTCTCGAACTATGTAGAGAAAAGAATTTTACGAATCCTTGAGGGTGTTCTTAAAATCTATTCACAGGATAAACATAAAGATACATTTGAATATAATTTTTGTAAATAGATAATGCTTGTTACGGAATTATTAGTGAAGTAAACTAAGATATTGAAAACAGACAAATGACTTTAAAGTGGCAAAATGATTGAAGCATTCACAACTAATAAGTGCATTATAAAATGTTACATTCAACATTTCAGATCTCACTGGTTTCATATCTTTTTCAATGTTTGGTCATGTATATACATGTTTTGATGGTGGTGAATTACGTAAAAATATATTATGCAAACTTTTAGATATATTATTTCTAAAAAATCTGTACATAATGTAAGATAAAATGGTATGCATTATAAAATATTACATCTTATTGCTTTAAAGAAGCGATAAGTAAAATTTAAAGACAAAAAAGTTGCTAAACAATTATTATAATATAGGATTAAGTTGGTGATCATATTTCAACAGTTGCTTTTGTGAACTTGTAAAGTTCAAGTTCAGGTATGCATCATTATGGCAAATAGACTGACAATTTTTTAGTTCTGATATTTGAAATATTTTTGGCGGCTTTGGTAGCGGTATGGATAAGACAACAGAGCGGTCTTCTTATTGCTGCTATAATCACAGTTACAAATTCTACTAGCATATGGGTTTAATGAAGGGTGGTATAGTTGTATTTAAATCAATCGTATACAGCCTAATATAGAATCATTAGTAATGATATCCATGATCCACAAGCTCCAAAAATTGCGCAAAGCGTCATAAATAAGTAATACCCTGTGTTAGTAAATAGAGGTCATTATAAAAAGTTATGACTAAAAATGGCTATTTGGATTAATTCACAAGCAAGATGAGTGCGAGAAAATGCATCAATATGTATTCCTCAATTATAAAATTATAATAACATAAGCTATAGTTTACACTAAAGGTATACATTTTATATAAGTTCGTATGGTTTTGTTCGCTTCAGTCTACTGACATCCTGCGCGCTGTCCAGCATTTGTGTTGCTTCCACGTTAGTATGATTTAGTAATCGTCTTTCGTATTTCAAGGCGAAATCTTGGATAATTTCGCAAACCCATTTGATTTTCAGGTCATCGTACAGTTCTTCGTTGGTTATGTAGCGATAGGCATCGGTAATCAATCGAAGAATCTTGTTTTGACAGCGTTGTATGACTAGTTGATTTGAATTTTTAGTCTAACCCCATATTTGAATCAAATATGTACAAATTGACCGTATAATTGTATTTATTGATTATATTGAGAGTATCTTCCGACTAACCAGTATAGTTGTTTTATTTTGGTTCTAATGTGTTTTGCTTTTTATCTAACAAGATGTTTCCAGTTTAATCTACCGTCAAGATAGATTCCAAGGTATTTAGCTGATTCTGCTTGAGGAATCGGGCATCCATTGTGTGATATAATTAAGTTTTTATTAATTCGCCGCAATTCAAAATTAACGTGAACAGATTTGGAGCTATTAAGTTGAATTTTCCAATCTTTCGTTGTATTTATAGATTTTGTTGACTGCCACTTACACTTTTTCTATTGCCCTAGGCAAAGATATATCTTTTGCCATAATAATTGTGTCGTCAGCAAAGGTTCCAAGTAGTGTTTCTTTTGTTGTTGGAATGTCAGTAGTGTAGAAGCAGATATAGAAGAGACCTAAGACGCTACCTTGTGGAACTCCAGCCGAAATAGTTTTAAATGTCAATAATGCAATTTCGTGCGATACTCTAAATCTTATTCCGAAAAGATATGGCTCCAGCAATTGACAATAGTTACGCGGTAACAACTTACTCATCTTACAGATTAATCCGATCAAAAGCTTGCGGGACACCCAGGAATATTGCAGGGCAGTATTCCTTTTCATTAAACGGTCTTTCAATAGCCGCAATTACTCTGTGTACTTGAATGATTGTTGAATGGTGATTGAATGATTCAATGAAATCTGGTATTATTACAAAATGTTTTATACGTTTAAATATTTGTTTCTCAAATAGCTTTGATGTTGCAGGTCTGTTCTGTAGGTTTGTCAGGTTTTTTGAGCATAATTATATGTGCCAACTTAAAGCATTCCGGGATATGTTTTAGCCCTAAACAGGCATTAAATTGAAATATGTTAGCTAAATATTGTGCGAACAATTTAGCTTTTTCATCGTTGCTTCGAACCCATTCATTTCGATCATTTTTAATTGGTGGTACTCGAATAATTGGTCTTTTAAATCTTCGAGTTGCTTTCCATAGCGAATAATCTTTGTCTGCTTGTGGTCTTAATTCAGTTACATATTTTTGAAAGCAATTCTGTTTATACTCTTTGATCTTTTGATTCGTCTGATTACTAATTCTATTAAAAGTAGTTTTGTGTGCAGCATTTCTGGTTCTGTGCCATACTCTTCTAGCTTTTCGCCTTTCTTTTATCGTTTCTCTAATTCCGAGGGGGTAAATTACTTCATATTCTGATTTCCCTCTTGCTATTGGGGTAGCTTCTTTTGCAGCTTTGAAATTTGTTCAGTTATATTTTTGGTTTTTTGCTCAAGATCATCTGTACTTTTAAGTCTTACCTTTAAATTGAGTTGTTCCTGCAGTATTAATCTGAATTTGTCCCAATCAGTATTTGTTGGTAAGATTAGGCTTTTTAGCTTTTCTTAGGATTGTCGCGCCCAGTGTTAACAATACTGGAGTGTGATCAGATGTTATATCTGAATGAGATGTCTTTTGTAATGTAGTCATTGGTAATGTCTTGGTGGAGAATATATAGCGCCAATATTTATTTCAACTCCGTTTTTTTCAATGCTAATTATCGTAGCTTGTATTTCTTGAAATTTAATCTCTTCCTGTTCGAGATGTATATTTTGTTTAATTATTAAAGCTGTTCCACCTCGAGCCCTTTCGCTGGGGTGTAGTGTCCAGTAAGCATCATAACCCCGTATTTTAATGTAGTCTTTTCTAGAACAATCTGTTTCCGATATGAGAACTATATCTATGTTATTTGTTTTCAAGAATAACTCTAGTTCCCGGACTCTTTGACTTCGTCCGTTTGCATTCCGAGTTATAATTCTTTAAAACCGAATTACTCAATTTTGTTTTCCTTTAGCTTGTTTTGGATAGTAACATAAAAGTGAAATGTTAATTTACTGGAAACTATTTCATTTTAATCAATAGAGTTAAGTGGCGATTTGTTATATCGACGTTATAAACAATAATGAGGATCAAATCATATTCTAAGATGAACGAAAACAACATGCGTTAAGTAAATCACTAGATCGACTTCTCCCTACTAAAGTAACGATCGGGAGGATGGTCCGCCTGGGCAATTTTAATTTGTAGTAAATATATTTGTTAGCATCAACTTTCGCCAAAATAATCTATAAAGTTGTTCTGAATAGTTTGGTTTGGTGTATTTTTTGACCTAATTTTGGTGTCCAGTCCTATTTCGATAGTCCACGACTATCTAACTGAGCTAATTATATCCGCTTCCGATAGCCATACACCCTAAACAGCAAACTGCTGTTCAAGTTCCAATAAATTGTATCAGTTTTCAACAACTTTAATTATCCTTTCTTGCCTTACAACCTGCATTGTTTCTGATAATAATCTATGCACTATAGCTGTTTCTTAAAGTATGCATGATGGAAATCATAATAATTAATTATTAAGAAAAGAAGAGAAAGATATGGTGGATTGGCAATCCTTCCTCAGTTACTTTAAACTTTCTCTCCATAGTTTAGTAAATTTGGAATAAAAGCATAGTAGTTCATTCCTCACAGTCATCAAATACGTAGTATATTCAAAACAGCAGTGAACTCATGTTACCAATAGGTGCCTGTCGAATGTTGTAAATTCGTTTTACAGTTAGACAATATTTTTTATATACAAAGAAAGAGAATACTGTTTGACAAGTTCGAATATGTAACCGAAGGAGCCCGCAAAGTCATTCCTTTGCCAAACTCCTGCAAAATTCTTCAAAATATCATAATTACGGGTTATGAACCGCCAGACCCTGTTTAAACACTTTGTTTTTATAAATTTCAAATCGTGGGGGTTTTGTATTGAAAATATTTTTTAGCTTGTTGCAGCTACACTGAATATTAGTTCGGGCACGGTCACTAAAATATATCAAAAATAAAAAACAAAATATTACGAATCAAGGTCAGGTTGATGTTAGATGTATCAAAGATCAAATATACGAAATATTTAAAAACAGTAAGTAGTTTTTCCAATTGAAACATAATTTAATACAAATATTTTTCAGAGAAAATTGTTAGACTGCAAAGTATCCATAAAAGCTAACAGATATGCAGTTGTTGTGTAAAGATGATAAAAGAAGAGTTTAAATGCAACTTCCAGACATTGCTTTTAAATGATTACAATTTTTAAAAACATAAAAAAAATCAAGAAAGAATTATTATATCAATTTACATATTTAGCTGTGACATGGATATTTCAGAATGGTACATTGGGTCACTCATAGCAAGATTATAATAAATATAGTATTTTAGGGTAAATGATATGGCTCGGTGAATGGAAGTAAATGGAAGTAAAACGAAATGAAACAGTGGTGTTTACACACATTATGTGACCGTTATTTATTGGCTATATAAAAAAAATGTGAAAAATACAAATGATAAAACGGATGGCAGCGGTGTTACCTGGTGACGAGGCTTGGGCAGTCGATAGTGGCACGTCTAAACCAAACGAGGGTTGAGCACTGAATGACCGAAATACCCTTCAATAACATTCCAGATAAACGTCTCGGGGTTGCCGCCAGCTATTCGATGTCGGGTTCTAGTTGGCGCTGCTGGCACCCCGCCCGTGTTCAACATCTGGGATTATATTTCTGGGTATTTTGTAGACCGTTATTCCACGATGTAAAATTCGACATGCCTCAAGGTCGCTACAGTATAAAGTTGATGGAAAAAGGTAAACGTTGAAATAACTATCGATTAGGTTTTGTTAGTCATAACATTTATTAATAATTCACTATAGACATATAGTTTTTCATGCTGGAAACAGGAACAGTTTTATTCCTGGTGCAGAATTAGTGTATTCCTTTAAGTCCAAGGATACCATGGAGAAATGATCCATAATTTGTTTTTGCAGTGGTTTGAAAATTAGATTTTAGACAATTGGAGAACATCAGTCATTTTTTTGGATAATGCACCATATCATAGTACACTGGCTGAGAAGATCCCAACAAGTGCATCAAACAAAGGCTGCAATTAAGAAATGGTTTAAAGTACATAAAATAAGTTTTGAAGAAATCATGTTAAAGAATGAGCTGTTTCAAATTGTTACTCGGTAAATATAGATGATATATTTAATTGCATTTTATATAATTTACTTATTTAGAAATAAGCCTGAGAAAAGATACATAGTAGATCAGATTGTTGAACGTTATGGCCACAGAGTATTATGTCTTCCTCACTATCACTACATATTTAACCCAATTGACTTGATATGGGGTATTTCAATGAATTATTACAATATAAATTCAGATCGAGAAGTATATTCAAACCAGAAATGTCTAGATTTATGGAGAGAAGCATTGTCGACAATAACACAGGTTTGGATGAGCTCGATCAGACACATTGAAGAAGAAATTGACAATTGGTGCAATCGTAAATAAGTTTTTGATAGATTGGAAATAAACATCTTAGTTATTCACTTGTGTAGTGATTCTGAAATTGACAGTGATTCAATAAAACTTTATGAATGTTGGTTTATGATTCAATGTTGACAAGTTCCAAGACAGGGTTATGAAAGAGGAAACAACTAAAGGCCAGTATATAACTAATATACTTTAACTCTAGGAAATTATATTATAGAGTATAAAAGATTTATGTGCATGTGTATCATTGTTCCGAATATACATGAACGTTTGGTTAATATGTATGAGGAGAGAAATAATACTAGCTATTTTGCAGATATTGCAAATGAATTGAGGAGAATAGAGTGATTAAATCTAGTTTTATTTAGAAAGATGTAAATAGGTAGTAACAGAACAAACTAAAGAGAAATACAGTAACATCCAACTGAAATTACAAGGAAACATTGCAGCGAAGGAAACAAAAATACGCGTAAAAGGTAAATATGCGCTCTAATAAAATTAAAATACATTACTCAGATATAGAATTGTTAATTCAGTCGGGGTATACCACTACATAAGAAAACACGCCTGGAACCCTACCTATACTAGTGTGGAAAAAAGGTGAATGTAAATATAATAAAACTACTCTAACCTATAAATTATTGTGGCTGTATAATCAATTGTAGTTTTAATTTCTTCGATAATATATGCATTAGATGTACTATAATGTTAAAATAAATTATAATAGATAACATTTTTGTTTCATTATTTTATTAGGTTAGAATGTTATATCTCATATCACTATCTGAGTCAATATGTAGTAAAACTCAGTGTTGATGCGGCAACATTGCGTCATCAATTCAGATGATGTGGGTTCACTGCTATTTTGAATAGACTATGTTAAGTTGCTCAAAATTCACCAGTAATAAGTTGTTACCACAACGAAACATTCAAGCTTTAAATTTTCTTTAGATTTAAAAAAATAAAGGATTTCCGGCACAAGCATCTCAGTTTAAGGCCACCGAAGGTGGACTGAAATTTCTATGAACTAACATAGTCTACTAGAATTTGGACAGAAACATGCAGTTTAGAGCATACAGCCACCAACGGTGGATCATAGTAATTCAGTTTCTCACCCATATACTCACCAGTACTAGGAGTCATCAAAACTTGGGAGACCATTCCAAACAGGGATACCATGAAAAATTTTGCAAAAACTGTGTTATTTCAAGATTGTTAGATCAACAGGAGAAATGACATATTGATTGGATGACGAAGTTACAGACGATACTCACAAATAATATTACAACAAATATAAACTGTCAAGACGGGATAACTACCACGAAGATTTCTTTCTTTGGTCCTTTATTTAGAAGGGAGGTGTTATATCGGGCAAGAGACACGGGCTGGTTGCTGACAGTGCATTCAACGAAACAGGTGGTTGTGCTAAGACACAATGGTGTAGCGACTGCGATGTTTAGTGGTAGGGTTTGATTTGTATTGTGGTGGAAAATATTTTTTGGAGTAAAATATGATTTTAACATTAATCTGATTAATACATATACTTGAACTTTAAACGACATATCTGTATTCACTGTTTTAATTTTTCTCTTTCGGGATGTAATTATAAACCTACAGCCCTTCTCCTATCATAATTTTTAAAACACTTTTACTCACATCTTTTCAGGTGACTCAGTTCATATGCTCGTCTTTAAGGCAACATAGTACTCGTCATACACAGATATTATAATGATCCAATTGTGCAATAATAAAACCACCGTTGCTATATGTTTCTTTATATCGTATATTCCTATATATGTTCCTATTACCCATTGATTTAAAATAATCCTACCAATAGCATTATCAGCAAAAATACTATTTCAACAACTATAAGTATCAGTAGCCCCTTTTTAACAGTTGATATAGAACTAGAAAACCTCTACATAATTCTTTAACTAACCAAATACATTTTATTCAAACAAAGTTTGCATGGAGAATGTTATTTTCATATGAAATCTGGCGCATTCCTGAATGTCCTCAATTATGTGCACTAAAATTCAACCAACCCTCATAGCCTCCAGTCTGCTTGGATTGAACTTCAATGAGAAAAATATTTGCATTATATATTAAACTATTTATCGGAACGATAATCTAATTGAAATCGTAATTCCTTCGGCTTTACAGGACCTATTATGGAAGGAATGTTTTTGTAACAAACGGGTTACCGACAAATGGACCAAAATTATTTTTATAGCCCCAACTTCCAGCCGAAACGATTCGACCGAAGTGTATAATGCCGTTATTGCTTTCATTATGAGGGTTAATTCCATTTCGGAGTCGAAAGCATCACTGGCCATGCGATGAATGGACGCTATTGTGTATCTTCTTGTCCGAAAACGGCCTAATAACTTCACCAGGTTAAATGTTATTACATGTCCGGTAAATATGAGGCGGCAAAACGGCAGTGAAGAAGTGGTTAATTTTTGGGGAGATATGTTTTATTTGTTTTATATATTTTTATTGGGGATAAATAGCTTTTCCGGCTAAGACGTAGTAAATACGATTTATGAAATATACTGTTATATAATGTATTTATTACTTATACAAATTTCTTTAACTTTCATTTCCTAAATATTTGCCTTAAGATTTAGGTATTTGTTTATTGAAGAATCTATTTCGATATGTTTTATTTATATTTAGCTATATCTAATTTCTCTTTCATCACTTTTCAGTATCTTCACTACTGTCTAGTTACCCCATGTAGTTGTGGGAATAATCATTTAAGTAAATTTTTAGGTTATGCTACTTCGTGATAATATGCAATTTAATGTATTATTAGAACTATAGATACTACTAAAAAATTGAAATCCGATATTCCGATCGTCCGATGAATAATAATTTACATTATCTATTTCCTACAAATCAGAATATGAAACCAGAAATGCTGCAAACAAAACAACTTTTAATAGAATTAGTAATCAGACGAATCAAAAAATCAAAAAATATAAACAGAATTGGTTTCAAAAATACGTAAGTGAATTAATCCCAGAAGCAGACCAGAAGAAGATTAATGGCTATGGAAAGCAACTCAAAGACTTAAAAAAACAATTCGAATAAAGGGGACGATGAAAAGGCTGAATTGTTCGCATAACACTTAGCTAACATATTTCAATCCAATGATGTAGAATCTACAATGAATACATCTCCTATTTATCAACCCGATGTAGATCTAAATCTAATTTCTCCATTGGAAGTTGCCACTGAAATTGATAACCGCAATCCTGGACCTGGACCTGGAATAGATGACATTTCACCTGGATTATTGAAAGAACTGCTACGAAACGCAATCATCATGTTGATATATACATTTAATGCCTGTTTAGGGCTAAAGCATGTTCCGGAATGCTTTAAGGTGGCACAAATAATTATGCTCAAAATACAAGACAAACCTGCAGAACAAATCGAATTAATCAATTTAAACGTGTTAAAAATTTTGTAATAATACCAAATTTCTAGTTTGGTTTTCCAAATCACCACTCAACAATCGATCAAGTGCACGGAGTAACTGTGGTTATTGAAAAGGCGTTTGAGGAAAAGAAATACAGCCCTGCAATATTCCTGTAGGTCTCACGAGCAATCGGGTTTGGTATTTTCGATTAATCTGTAAGATGAGCAAATTGTTACCGCCTAACTCGCACAAAATGGCGTTCTCTACATTTAAAACTATTTCAGCCTGAGTTCCACAAAGTAACGTCTTAGGACCTCTCTTGTAAATGCCTTACACTGACATCCCAACAGCAAAAGAAACACTACTTGAAACCTTTGCTGATGATACAATTATTATGACAAACGACATATATCTGCCTAGGGTAGTAGAAAAAGTACAAATAGCAGTCAACAAAATCTACAAATGAACGAAAGATTGAAAAATTCAACTTAATAGCAAAAAAAGAACAGATCTGTTCATGTTAATTTTGCATTGCGGCGAAATAATAAAAACTTAATTATATCACTCAATGCATGCCTGACTCCTCAATTAAGTTGGAAAGATCATGTTTAGACAAAAAGCAAAACACATTAGAACCAAAATAAAATAACTATACTGGTTAGTCGGAAGATACTCTCAACTTGATCTAAAATCAAAGAGATTGATTTACTGAACAATCATAAAGCCAACTTGGACCTATGGGGTGCAAATATGGGGTTGCACTAAAAATTAAAATCAACTAGGCATCCAATGCTGCTAAAGCAAAATTATTCGATTAAGTAACAATACCTATCGGTACTTAACCAACGAAGTACTGCACGATGACCTGGAAATCAAAAGGATTTGTGAAGTTATACAAGATTTCGCCTTAAAACATGAAAGAAGATTACTAAATCATACCAACGTGGAAGCAATACAACTACTGAACAACGCGCAGGAAATCAGAAGATTGAAGCGAACCAAACCGAATTTTTATAAAGTGTATAATACCTTTATAGCTTAAGTTATTATAATTTTATAACTGAATATTGATGTATTTATCTCGCACTCGTCTTGCTTGTGAATTAATCCAAGTACAAATTAAATGCAGTAATAAATTAATTTATAATTAAAATTGTACTAAGCATATATAATAAAGATGTTATCAAATAAAAAACAAAAAAGATATTTCTTAGAAGCGGCCAGATTATGTCTGGAGAAGTCTAAAAGAAACCTACGATGCAGACTTCCTGGTCCTACAGTCTAGCATGAAGGGGTCCGTTAGGATTTGGGCAGTAATTCCATAATATGTAATTGATTCTCTCATTCACAATACTGGCTAGATTACTGCAAACGAATATCTCGTCATCTTCAATATTGAATTTCTTACAATAACTAACATATTAGCCATATTCGAAGATGATAATACGACCATACACGCAATTATTGAGTTTCAGTCTTGGTTCAAGGAGCATCAGAATATTATCAAACATCATCCTTCAGCAACACAATCGCCATAACTAAACATAATTCAATCATTATTGGGTTTTTTAAAGCAAATAGTGAGGAGTAGATTTCCATCTTCAACATTACTGAACCAATATTTTGTTACAAAAATGGGACATTCTGTCTGAATATCACTCTACGAGTCTATTCCGATGCAATTACCGCTGCATTAAAAACAAATGATGATTCAACAGTTTATTCATTCATAAATATTGTGTATATATCAGGTATTCATATTATTTTGTCCCTACTCTGTCACGCCTTTCTTAAAATCTCTCAGACAAGAAACGTTTTCTGTAACTTCTGAAACGAGATATTCTTCTAAAAGAAGTGAACATTTACCCTTGTTATTCAACGGAACCAATGGTATTCGGACTTCCACTTAAATATGTCTAAATACTTTTGTCATGTGAATTTCATATTGTAATTTTCATTCGTCAACTTCAGATTTGCGAACGATTTTTCGACGTATTTCGTAATATTAATGGATCCAGTTATGGTTTCCGTAGATAGCTTTAACAAATGGTATTCTGATTCCAGTAAATATAGGTATCAAGATACAATACAAAGACATATACAATACATCAATCATGAAAAATTGTTCATCGTCGTTGATAATCTAGTGTAAAAACCTCTTTTGCTTCTCGTTGAAACAACACGTATTAATCAATAATATTATATATTAATTTATTGTAAAGAAAATATCTCATACTATAACATTAATCGAATCGTAGTTTTTATCCAGTTTAAATTTCGAAATCAGCACTCAATAATCGACCAACTGAAGAAAATAAAAGCTGCCCTGTAATATCACTGGATGTATCACAGGCCTTTAGCCGGTTATTTGTGGCTGATCCACAAAATGAACAAATTTTTACCGCAGAGTATATCAATTATAATTACGTAAAGTTGTATATTTCTGAATGAGTGTCGCGTAAAGATGTATCCTCGTGATTTAAAACTATTTCGGTTAGAGTTCCGCAAGGTAGTGTCTTGGAATCATCTATATGTTCTACTCTGCTGCCATTCCTGACATTACAGTTATTATGTCAATAGCTAAATCTCTGCCTAGACCGATAGAATCACAACTCAACTAGAGATTGAAGAGAAGTATCCTAGATTCTGCTGTAAAACATGAAAGAAGGCTACTAAAACATACAAACATGTTTATAGTTAATGGACGACTAATGGACAATTTTTTCATAATCGCGCAATGTTTGTACGTATTTTTGAAGATAATACTCCAATTTTTGCATGCCAATGTTGTAGAGCTTCGTCACTAAACTGTTTCATCTCATCACTATGCGCGAGGTTCTAGGTGTAGAGTATTCACTGGTTTACTGGTTAAATGAAGTGATTCGGTTTAGCGCTTGATAATATATTAAATGTAAAATTTAACCGTAAATGTATTTCCACATTTTAATAATTGTAAATGTTGTAACTGTTGTTTTATTGCAAAATATACAATAAAAACGCACTTTTACGCGCTATTCTGATATGTAAAACCATCATATTTATAAGAGATCATATTAAAATATGTCTACATCTATTCTATGCGCCATATTTACATTAAGACATCATATTGAAACTTTTGTTCCATAATCAACAAAGCAATTAATAACTGTAAATTACTAGGCCACTAAACATTATAACAAAGTATCGTAACTAAGATATTTTTCAATACTGTAACAAATTCAGAGCCTCAAATATAAGTATACATGATCGGTCTTTACTTTAATGTTATATATTCACACTATATATTAATATCGAATAATAAATGAAGTAAAACATGTTTATATATTACAAAATATTTTTAACAAAAAAATAGTAGTCCAGTAATACTAAACATAACTTCTAGTTTTTTCTCTGCTGTTCTCTGTTCTTCAAAATTGAAATCCTTCAACATTTCTAAAATTTGAAGTTGATACCTGATGATTAAGTCTGTTGTATACAGGATATCGGACTATTTTTCTCAAAACACTAAGCTTATCACTTTGTTGACCTAATAGTTGCTTTTTCAGTTAACTTCGAATAACAACAGAACCAAAATATTGTACATATATTAGCATGATTATAGCTATTCATTCGATATAATGAATGCATTAGAAATCCCCAGGAAAATTGCCGTAACCCTCGTCGTTAACACATTAAAATAAAATGTTTCTTTTTCGTGCTGGAAATTCGTGTATTTAACCAAGAGCCAGATAAAAAAACAGTTTTTTGATGGAATAATCGTAACAGGCCGCGATGACGGATATCAGCTGTTGTGTAAATTCACCACCCATTTATATTTTGCGGGTTTTACGATTAAAACGATAATCACGCATATGGCGCCGCCTCGGACGTGCCTTTCTGAATTTTTCAGGATACGAACGTGTCTCATAAATACCCTAGTTAAAGACGACAACTAACAAAATTGGTATCGTAAAATTTGAGATGTGCTGTTTGACAGAGACGTCCACATACTTATATTACGCATAATACTGTGTACCATGGGATAGTATAAATGTACATTCAGTTCATTCAGAAAATAACTTTTTTTAATGTTAAAGTATTACGTTAAATTAATTTTATTTTTTTTGTAATGTTAAAATTGATGTTGCTTCTATACAAAGAGAGCAAATTACTAAAAATACAGTCTGAATAAGGCTTATTCAATGAATAATATTATGCAGTCTTGGATTACTAAAAATCTCCAGATTTTCACATGAAAGTATCTTAGGTTTCATCAACTTTAGACTAATATTAACATGTACACCTCACTACACCAATTCATAAGGTTCATTCCTCTATAGAATCGGTTCCACGCCATTTGGATTATCAAATTCCCGAAATTGTGGAGAAAAAATTGCTGATTCCTCGCAAATTCGTTTGAAAATTATTTTTAAAAAAATGTTTTTAACAAAGGAATTGAACCAACTTCAAAAAATAAATAAGGAACTCCCTAAACATCAAAAAATAGTCAAACTTATATTTTAAACACAAAAAAAGTTTTAAAATTAAATATGTACCTAACAATTGTTGTAGTAACTAAATAAAAATAAACAAAAAACGTATTTAACCTATTTACTACACGTATTTTATATTCTACTATATACACATAATTTAGCTTAATGCCTATTTATTTATTTACAATATCATTTTAGCTACTACGAACTGATCACATTGAATTTGAAGCCAAACAAATAATTAAATTTAATTTTGTGCATATGTCACAAAATTTTATTATTATTTTTGTATTGTATGGGCTCGGCTCTGAATTTTCAAACCAGACTAGAACAAAAAATTTCCTGTCCCCGTTGAGAACCGAAGCTGCGACTTGCGTGTGTTAACAAAACGTTCACAAAACACAGAGGAATTAGAAGTGTATCTCCCATGTAATACCTGTGAACAAGTTTAGCGTTCATTTGTTACCACCAGAGACAGACCGATAACATGAGTAACGGGAAATTTAAAATATTTTATTTATAATAATAGCAGTAACAAAAATGCAAGAAAAGTTTAAAAATATATTTTATTTAACAATACATTAAAACGTAATATAACCGATTCAACATAAAACTTTTTTAATAAAAAGTTTAATAAACTATTGAAAATTGACCATTTTATTTTATCTTAAATATAACTAGGCCAAATACAGAGTACAGTACAATAAACGTGTTGAAGACTAGTTATTTTGTAATCTCTTTTTAAATATTTTTTTGCCAAATATTTATCGTAAGTATATAATCAAAATGTAATCCATATAAGCTGTGTTATATTTAGATGTTGCAATAAAAAAAATCATTTTTGTTTTTTGCTATTCTGTTCACTTTTCTTATCAACCAAAACTGTTATTTGTTTTATCCTAACTATAATCCTTCTAATCACGTTTCGTTGAAAATGTTTAATAAAGTTGATCGTTTTTTGTTCGAAAAATACAGGCATTTGGTGATATATAATATTGGATAGACTGCTTTTTAAGTTAAGTTATGTGCATAATCTGGGAATTAAATAAAACAGTCGAAATATCATTTACCAACAAAGTAACAAAGTCTCTGGCTTTCTCAAATCATCTGTTATACTACCGGGCTTTAATAACTTCATTGTTCAACTCACTAACATTTCTTCACATATTGGGATCAATGTTTTCCTTCTTCTATGCCACAGCTAAAATAGAGGCATGTTATATTTTACAAATCAGTTACATAAAATTAACATTATAAATGATTTATAATTTAAATAACAACTGGAAACCGTATGCCTGTTACGCAATACTCCACATTTCGGTTTGTAGTCAGAATAGTGTCAAATGTATATTACAAACCCTTTTGCTCTTATTTAAGACCTCACAAGAGATTCCCATCAGTTTTTCATTATTTATTTCTAAAAGCCATTTCAGACATAGAACAAGGTCTCTATAAAAGCTGTGCATTTTATTTGAAATGGTACTACATCCTGGGACGCAATACCTGAGATGTCTTAAGATTTAAATAAATAATTTTAACTAAAAAAAGAACCATAGAAACACTATTAACAAAATAATAATATTTAACATATAACTTTATAAGTTTTTTAAGTTTGCTTTGTCAGCCATGTTAAAAATTTAACAAAAGCTTTGTCTTTAAGCAATAAAAATTAAACCGAAATTTTTTGTATATAAATCAAATTGTTTCTTTAGGAAGTATATAACCATAAAAGGCCACAATATCTAGTAACTTTTTGATTATTTTCAACAAATACAAACATACGTACTTTACGCCTTCTTATTTTAAAGAATAGCCTTCTGAAAGCTGAAAGTATCCAATTTCATCTTTGCTACCAAATTTCTTTATCGAGCCACCTAGCCGCAAATGAGCAAACTAAAACCTAAAGTGTAGTGAATACGTGTTTACGTAACCAGACAAAAAGACTGCATCTCATTTTTATTAGTGTTTTAAAATTATTTCCCCTTATTTTACAACAGTCTTTTTGAAATTCATTTATAGTAGTTTTGGTCAAAAACTAGTGCAAAAAAATAACGTAAGTGAAAAATGAAGTGCGTGAAATAAACAATATATGTATTTTATTGTTTTATCCTCTAGAAATAAATAAAATAAAATATTAAAAATCTAAAAATGGAAAACCACAGCGATTCAACCAAATCACCTAAACACTTTGATATAAGATTAGAACAATCAGCAATAACGCAAACTCCACCACCAGAATGGACCACAGTCATTCACAAAAAACGATTGAGAAGTCCAGAAGAAGAAATCGCGAGGAAACAAACAAGAATCTGTGACTATAGGTTACAGAAGCCAATAGAGATAAAAAAACAGCTTTAGCAACCTGATCAATGACCTATTGAAAAGCATTACTACGAACTAAACAATTAAAACAGTGAGCTATGAAACAATTAAAATCCAATTGTTCGAAGTGGATCACTTTAAAGTGCTTGTAAAAGAATTAGATGAAAGAAACACCCAATACCATACATTCAGGCCAAAATCCGAGAGAACATTTAAATTCGTTTTAAAACGATTACATCACGGGACGGACTTTAACACCATCAAGATAACACTAGCTGAAAAAGGCCACGAGGTCGTAAATGTTCACAATATACGACATCGCACGACAAAAAAACCTCTGCCTATGTTCTCTATTGATATAAAACCTAATGGAAATAATAATGCGGTGTATGAAATCACCACATTGGAACATAATATTATTAAATGCGAACCACCACATATAAAAGGAATTATACCACAATGCACGAGGTGTCAAGCGTACGGGCACACAAAGACTTACTGTCGCAAATCATATAGATGCGTAAAATGTACAGGAGAACACAAAATAGGAGATTGTACTTATACAGTCCGCGATGAAAAATTGAAATGTGCTAAGTGTAATGGAAATCATCCAGCGAACTACAAGGGTTGCGCAGTTCACAAGCAACTACAACAGAAACTCTATCCTGCCTTATCCAAATTACCATTAGATAACAAAGTATTGCTGTATGAGTCTATACTCAAGCCCATTTGGGCATATGGAATTTAACTATGGTGTACCCCTAGCAAATCTAATATATCTATCATTCAATGGTTCCAAAATAAGGTGTTGCGTGCCATTGTTTATGCTCCGTATTATATTTTATATAAAGTGATACAACGCGATATTCCTCTAGAACCTATAACGTGTAATTCAACGTATTTGTGTGAAGTATTTCGAAAGACTGTCACTGCATCCCAATGTACTCGCTAATCAGCTAAATATGCGACGTGATAGTGAAGTGCGTAGACTAAAACGTTTAACATCACCAGATCTGATTACTGGACATATGTAGACTTTAGAATAAGCCTTAGAATAAGACTAATTAATTAAGATAATATTTTTTACAGAAGATTGCTTAAAGAAGTGATTTTCTACATGTCATTGCCATGTATATATAATATAGATATAAGAAATACTTATTGCCAATAGGGCAGATTGTGGACTAACGAAGAGTAAAAAAGAAGATAAAAAAATATGTGAATACTTTGTAAGTGCCTTTGAAATTTGAGAGTTTTTGTCGATTATTCTTGATGAATCTTGAATTCTTGATGATCCACTATCAGCCAATTTCTTAATCCCTTCCATTGTCGCAATTAAAGGCAGCATTTGTACTTAGTCGATTGTAGTTTTCTGATTTTTTATTTTTACAAACATTACATTTTCGCTCTGATGCCACCCAAAACGGCATTATCAGCAGCAAGAACACATCATTTTTATGTTGGGGATAACTAATTTCCGGCAGAGCTTTTAAGGCGAAACACTTCACCCCAGTAGCATTCACCATCAATTTTATTGTTTCAACGTAATTAAATTTATGTATATTTAAGAAAATTGTTTAATTTTCAATTTTTAAAAAGAATATCTCATGGATTCGTTGTCGAGTGTTCCGGATAATGGGGATGCAGGTACCGGAGCTAGAAGAAGCGTGCAAGAAGTTAGATCTGGTAAAAGACCCCTTATAGAACCCCTTTCAGAATCCGTAACGCACGTGTTCCATCGGCGTGACATGTTCCTAGTATTACCCTCCCGGAAATACTGAACGAATCGGGATGAAGAAAAGGGTTTCTTAAACCAGCATTTTCGGCCACCACCACCAACCCAAGGGAGGAACTTCAATAATTAAACACGATGCATCGCGAGCGGCAATAGAATTAGAAAAAGATAATCAGAACAGGAACAGGGATCAGAATTAAGAAAAAGGCAATAATAATGAAATAAAAAAACAGAATAGCTAATTGTAAAGAACAGTAGAATTCTTATATGTCATGTTATGCACACGTCATCATTTGGTTTCTCTGGCGGAATCACTATTAGCTAAAACAGGCATACGATTCAGTAAATTATATCAAATCAATACATAATTCTTTTTACCATTATGTATCGATTTTACATTCTCTTTTACTCCTTTTAATTTATACATAGGTACATTATTAATTAAAATTAACCAAACTCGTTTGTGTGAAATATTTTACCCAAATAAGAGAGAAAATAAATTATATTTTATTAACAAAATTATTCTCTATACTTAACAATTTAACGATTATCTTCATGTAGTTCAAATCCAAGTTGAACAAAATCCAGTATAGCATAAACTGAACATTCGTCATCTAATTATTTTACTCTGGCAAGTTAAAGGTAAATGGTAAAAAAGATAAAAAGTAAATGCTGAAGGACGGAATACCTTCATTTTCGTGGTTAGAACATGAAAAGATTAGCCGAAAATAGAGTTGGAAATTCTTTACGTGGTTGAAAGCCAAACGCTTTGCCACTGTATTATTTTGTGATTGTAAATGTTGAAGGGCGAAACGCCTTCATTTACAGAAGATGGAAATCATAACCGAATTTAAGTTTACAGGAAAAAGTATCACAAACATATACAGATATTTATTTTAAAAATTATGCTTATTATTGGACGGGAGTGATTACTTATTTACGCCTACGTTAAATACAAAGCTTGCGGTTCATGATTAATAAATAACATCTGGAAAAGAAAATGAATTATTCACATAAATTAATTTTATAAATTGCAACTGCAGTTATGTTACGTGCATAAGTACAAGTTATAGTAATAAAGTGTGAGACTTAAGGATCAAATCAAATAGAAATATAGAGTTTGCGCGAGTTAGCATCTCATCACATTCCAATATTGTTAACACTAAGCGTGACAATCTTGAAGAAAAAAACAAAAAACCTACACCCCACTAACAAATTTACTAACTCGGGCAAGTGTAGAATTATAATGCATGATCAAATACATTTATACGTAAGACTCGAAGAACAGAGAAGAACAAAGAATATAAGAAGCCAATGGGAACCCAAGCCACAGTCAGAAGCGGATTCATATTATTAATACAATTTATAAGTTCACATTTATTTTCTTTACGTGACCTGTACCAACCACACAATTTAAAACATATATGACTTTTGAAGATTATTTATTTATCAACCAGTGAGTTGTTTGTTGAAGTTGGGTTGGCGCAAGACCTTAATGTCGTTTCCTCAACCATATTTCTTATTACATGTTTTTTTTTATATATCGATAATTGCACAAGATTTAATAGGCATTTTAATGAACTTCCTCCGTTCTAATGAGTGGAGTGCATTACGTAGTAAGGGCCACACGAGAAGGTAGGTACTTTTGAATGTCTTACGGTATTAGAAAAATTCCCTTTACGTAATCTTCATTATATACAGAAGTTTCTCTGTGAAATAGAAACCTAAGATAAATTTGCAATTTTACTATTTTTTAATATATGTAAATGTAAATATATGGTAAAAAATCCTACTTGACTCTCATATCCCGAAATTTTTTGTTATTTTTTTAATATTAGTTTATATAGAAAAGTGGCTTTAAAAAAATATGACAAAATTGTTTCTGAAAAAAAATGTAACCTCCAGAATGTCGCCTACCTGGACGAACACACAAAACGCACGGCAGTAGATATATTCATTGCCTGATTAAAATAACTCTTTAAATTTTGTTTATAAGCTCTTGAATAATATTTAGAATCATAAATATTTAATAAGTTAAGTTCTCAATTAGAAAAAAAGACATATAAATAACCTAAAACACGCTGTCACCTCTTAAAAAACAATTTCGCGAAACAAGACTATAATGAAGATATTTATCCATAGTCCTTGGATATATCTAATGGAATACACTAATTACCTTAAGAATTATAGTTCTCAACTTATTTAAAACTAAATATATATTAAAAGAAAACCATATAAGATATTTCAAAACTTTTATTAAATCATTCCCATAATACATCAATTAACTTTTTTTTAATGTTAATAAAATAATTATTGTTTATTATTAACAGAGTTCAGATGTACCTATGCTGCCATAGTTAACAAGGCAAAATATAGTCAAATTATTTGAACACAAATTCTGATTACACCAAACGTGCAGAAATACTCTCCCACACAAGCATACTCATACATCAGAGATAATTGAATATTTCTAAGATTCATGATTTTTTTCCCGAATTTGTATGCATACAAATATATTATATAACATATAAAAGTTCGAGGTATTTCCTTATTATTTATCAGTACGGTGTGTAATGTCCTCGTTTGTAAGTCCTAAAAATACCAAAATGATTTATTTAAATAGACATTTTAAGTAAAAAATAGGAACAACATATAAAATAAAAACGAATATTCACTCCTATAATATAATACTCAAGCATAATTTGATATTAATAAATATTATCATTACATATTAATAAAAATGAAATAGTTTTCTCTATACATTGGAAGGACACTGTTCAGCACAACTTATGAATCTAATAATGTAATACCCTTCTATATATAACAGAAAATTATAATAAATACATACACTAAATAAAAAGCCTACATTGATTACCAAAATCAAATTTATAGCTATGGCAATTAATCTTCTTGAGCAAAAATATTTTTTCATTTTTGAGCATTTTGATACAAAAGCTGTATTAATCCAATTATTGAAAATATTGTATAGAGTTGAAGTTCCTAATTCACACTTTCGTTATAATTTTTACATTAAAATGAATTCTATACTTTCACAAACTTGTAATTTAGTTATGCCTATAACTGATTAGTAATGCTCTTTTGTTTTACATCGTTAAGTATATTAATTTTTTTAGGATCTTTCTTTTAGTTTGTGTATGTTTTACAAAGTAATATACGTTTATGATTTTGGAAGATTAAGGCTATGTTACTTCTTAGAGAACAATAATGAGTTATGGAAGACGATTATACACAAGAGACTTCATACTAACAAATTTAGTAGTAACAATTGCACAAACTTTATGATCAATTTAAAATCTAAAGATCGAAATTAAGGAACTGAATTCGGAATTAAAAAATAACATAAATCAAATTTGCTTTTGGTTAAAAACCATTTGTTTAATTTGTAATTTATGTGTATATTATAGCGTGACAAACAAAACTATCATTATTTTTATTTTAAATATATGTAAAATAATTTCGTAAAACTACTTTTCAGATTAGATTGTAGCTCACCTTGAATGACTCGTTAGTTTATAACCGCAGTAGAATGCGCCTCTAGTATTACCACTCGTTCCTCTAAAAGAAAATTCACATCTGCCCCTAGGAGGTCGGTTTGTGGTCGATATTCCAGGCCGATTGGTTCTTTTGGCCATTACCTAACATACGTCAGATAATAAGATCGTTTTTCAAATTAATTTAAAGATTTTAAGTGGACATACCTTAATTGATCGTCCCCGGAACAATGTCCCATCCATAGTCATTGCTGTTTGCGCCGAGTCCCGATCAGCAAATTCAACATAGGCAAAGCCTTTTGGATGACCGTCAAATTTATTATATAAGATCGCCACACGATTGATCGAACCGCATCCATAAAAATGTTTTTCCAGTTCTGCAGCGGTGGCACCATAATCTACGTTTCCAACGTAAATACTACGATTATCTACTTCCATTTTTTCATCCAACGACATATATAAACGCCTTGCTAAAAAAAATCATGTAAACTATTAAATTATTTAATTATTATACCATTGACATAGTTAAGTTGATTTTACAAACACCGTAAATTAGAATATCCGAATTCTCGTAACGATATCTATATTTATAACAATACAATATTTATAAAAATAATTAAGATGACTTAATGAAGTGGAATTCTTTCCCGAATTATTTTTTTTAAATATGCTCTCTATCTCTTAATTTCGACATTGGGCCATTTAAGCATATTGCTCTAATGCTATTTAAAATTATTACCAGTAAATACTTACTTAAACCAATTGGACACCCCATGTTCATTTGCTTATTTATCTCTCGTTGTAATTGCCTCAATTTTTCTGTTTCCTCTCCATTCTCTTTTATTCTTGCTTTTATTGCATCTAAGTCAGGATCGTCAGCACCAATCCCATCTTCATCAGCATCATTGAGCAATGTTCCTTTACTTAAGGCATTACCTTCTTCGAGCGTATCTAAATGATCTTCAGTCATTCCTCCAAGAAGTGGAATTGCACTGATCGTTACTTGATTTCCGGTCATATTCTAAAATTATAACATGTCATTAAACATCAATACTGCAATGAAAGAGACCGCACATGATACCACGCAAATCCCATCCAGAAAATAATTATAGGATTTCAAATATTTTGAAATAAAACAGGGTCATCGATAATATGCAAGCGTTTATCAGTTTGATATATTAATATACTTTAATTGTTAATGAGAATTATATAAAATTATAAGGTTCAAAAGCTTGAGTACATTGGGAGCAATCACACATATTAATAATAAATATATACTTTAACCACATACTTTATTTACTCCTAAAGTGAATTTCGAATAAATCTACTCAAAATTATTCATCGTTTACTTACTTCGGATCTGTTTTTGTTTTTAACTAAAGTGATCGGTAAATTTTGTCACACTTTTTCAGACACGTTTACAAAAATAGCTGATAAGACTCTGTCACTGAACTTATGATGTGTACAGCATTTGAAAACAGAAAAACACCAATTGGAAACACTGATTTCAAAAATTTTTAATCGCATTTATACTCTAAGCTCTTCCAAACCTAGATATATACTAAAGTAAAATCAAGCTCTAAAGTTCTTTTATTTGTACTCGGTATAATCGATATATTTCATTATTAAAACATTAATTGGTATATGATATGTACCCTTTATAATAATAAAACATAATAATAATTGGTATATGATATATACCTTTTATAATAATAAAATATAATAAAGGCTATTTGAAGAGAATATGTCCTGAATAAAGCCATAAACCTAAATTTCTATACCTGAATATCAGAGGGTTATAAATACCTATACCAGAGGATCTATTCAATGATGAGCAAATAATTAGCATATCAATGAGAAGCCTTCTTAAGAGATAGAGAGCATATTTAAAAAAAATAATCCAGTAAACAATTCCACTTTATTAGTCATCTTAATTATTTTTATAAATATTGTATTGTTATAAATATAGATATCGTTACGAGAATTCGGATATTCTAATTTACGGTGTTTGTAAAATCAACTTAACTATGTCAATGGTATAATAATTAAATAATTTAATAGTTTACATGATTTTTTTTAGCAAGGTGTTTATATATGTCGTTGGATGAAAAAATGGAAGTAGATAATCGTAGTATTTACGTTGGAAACGTAGATTATGGTGCCACCGCTGCAGAACTGGAAAAACATTTCTATGGATGCGGTTCGATCAATCGTGTGGCGATCTTATGTAATAAATTTGACGGTCATCCAAAAGGCTTTGCCTATGTTGAATTTGCTGATCGGGGCTCGGCGCAAACAGCAATGGCTATGGACGGGACATTGTTCCGGGGACGATCAATTAAGGTATGTCCACTTAAAATCTTTAAATTAATTTGAAAAACGATCTTACTATCTGACGTATGTTAGGTAATGGCCAAACGAACCAATCGGCCTGGAATATCGACCACAAACCGACCTCCTAGGGGCAGAAGTGGATTTTCTTTTAGAGGAACGAGGGGTAATACTAGAGGCGCATTCTACTGCGGTTATAAACCAAAGAGTCATTCAAGGTGAGCTACAATCTAATCTGAAAAGTAGTTTTACGAAATTATTTTACATATTTTTAAAACAAACATAATGATAGTTTTGTTATTCACGCTATAATATACACATCATTTACAAATTAAACAAATGGTTTTTTAACCAAAAGCAAATTTGATTTATCTTATTTTTTTAATTCCGAATTCAGTTCCTTAATTTCGATCTTTAGATTTTAAATTGATCATAATGTTTGTGCAATTGTTACTACTAAGTTTGTTAGTATGAAGTGTCTTGTGTATAGCCGTCTTCAATAATTGATTATTGTTCTCTAAGAGGTAATATAGCCTTAATCTTTCAAAATCATAAACGTATATTACTTTGTAAAATATACACAAAGTAGAAGAAAGATCATATAAAAATTAATATACTTAACGATGTAAAACAAAAGAGCATTACTAATCAGTTAAAGGCATAACTAAATTACAAGTTTGTGAAAGTATAGAATTCATTTTAATGTAAAAATTATAACCCTGAATACAGGGAACGGGTCGCAACTTTTTGAGTCGCAAGTAACGATACTACAAGTAACGAAAGTGTGAATTAGGAACTTCTACTCTATACAATTTTTTCAATAATTGGATTAATACAGCTTTTGTATCAAAATGCTCAAAAATGAAAAAATATTTTTGCTCAAAAAGATTAATAGCCATAGCTATAAATTTAATTTTGGTAATCAATGTAGTCTTTTTATTTAGTGTATGTATTTATTATAATTTTCTCTTATATTTAGAAGGGTATTACATTATTAGATTCATAAGTTGTGCTGAACAGTGTCCTTCCAATGTATAGAGAAAACTATTTCATTTTTATTAATATGTAATGATAATATTTATTAATATCAAATTGTGCTTGAGTATTATATTATAGAAGTGAATATTCGTTTTTATTTTATATGTTGTTCCTATTTTTTGCTTAAAATGTTTATTTAAATAAATCATTTTTGTATTTTTAGGACTTACAAACGAGGACATTACACACCATACTGATAAATAATAAGGAAATACCTCGAACTTTTATATGTTATATAATCTATTTGTACGCATACAAATTCGGGAAAAAAATCATGTATCTTAGAAATATTCAATGATCTCTGATGTATGAGTATGCTTGTGTGGGAGAGTATTTCTGCACGTTTGGTGTAATCAGAATTTGTGTTCAAATAATTTGACTATATTTTGCCTTGTTAACTATGACAGCATAGATACATCTGAACTCTGTTAAGAATAAACAATAATTATTTTATTAACATTAAAAAGAATGTTAATTGATGTATTATGGGAATGATTTAATAAAAGTTTTGAAATATCTTATATGGTTTTCTTTTAATATATATTTAGTTTTAAATAAGTTGAGAACTATAATTCTTAAGGTAATTAGTGTATTCCATTAGTTATATCCAAGGACTATGGATAAATATCTTCATTATAGTCTTGTTTCGCGAAATTGTTTTTTAAGAGGTGATGAGTATAACGCAGCTTGTTTTAGGTCATTTATATGTCTTTTTTTTCTAACTGATAACCTAACTTATTAAATATTTATGGTTCTACATATTATTCAAGAGCTTATAAACAAAATTTAAAGAGTTATTTTAATCAGGCAATGAATATATCTACTGCCGTGCGTTATGTGAGTTCGTCCAGGTAAGCGACATTCTGGAGGTTACAATTTTCTTCAGAAACAATTTTGACATATTTTTTAAAGCCACTTTTTTATATAAACTAATATTAAGAAAATAACAAAAAATTTCGGGATATGAGAGTCAAGTAGGATTTTTTACCATATATTTACATTTACATATATTAAAAAATAGTAAAATTGCAAATTTATCTTAGGTTTCTATTTCACAGAGAAACTTCTGTATATAATGAAGATTATGTAAAGGGAATTTTTCCAATACCGTAAGACATTCAAAAGTAACTACCTTCTTGTGTGGCCCTTACTACATAATGCACTCCACTCATTAGAACGGAGGAAGTTCATTAAAATGCCTATTAGATCTTGTGGGATTATCGATTTATAAAAAAAAAATATGTAATAAGAAATATGGTGGAGAAAACGACATTAAGGTCTTGCGCCAACCCAACTTCAACAAACAACTCACTGGTTGATAAATAAATAATCTTGAAATGTTATATATATTTTAAATTGTGTGGTTGGTACAGCTCACGTAAAGAAAATAAATGTGCACTTACAAATTGTATTAATAATATGAATCCGCTTCTGACTGTGGCTTGGGTTCCCATTGGTTTCTTATATTCTTTGTTCTCTGTTCTTTGAGTCTTAGGTATACATTTATTTGATCATGCTTATAATTTTAAACTTGTCCGAGTTAGCAAATTTGTTAGTAATAATAGACTTCAATTGGTATATGATATAATATTTATAATAAAATTTATAATAACAAAATATAATAAAAGATATTTAAAGATAACTTGTCCTGGATCAAGCCATAAAGCTAATTTTCTATACCTGAACATCAGAGGGTTATAAATACCTATACCAGAGACGATTCAATGACGAGCAAATAATTAGCAGATCAAGGAGAAACCTTTCGAATAGAAATTAAAAGAAAAGTCACATATTTGTCTCTATAATAGATTGTCAAAAGGATTTGATGTAAATCTGTATATTATTACGACTCTAACGGTGGATCATAAAATTGATTAGAGGGACATTGTAGATCCGTATGATCCATTTAAATGAGAAAGATAAGAGGGTCGTATGAAAATGAATCCAACAAAAGTATCCCCAATTCTGGGAAATAAGTATATAAAATAAGTACAAAGCCACCAAACGCATCAAATATAAATAAATTAGCAGAAAACATTTCATCAAATACAATATATATTTTTAGAAACGATTTAATTAATTCAAATAAATAATATAAATAAGAAAAATCGTTTCAAGTAAATAAATCGCTAAATAGAATCTCTTTTATTACAAAACTACTGCATTTACTACAAAAATGTCACCATATCTCATTATACAGAAACAATAACACATAACACAGAAAACTGTAACTCATTCCAAGCATAGTTTGATATAATTTAGCACGTCAGGCAAGGCGTTATAACGTTTTGTTTTCATTACTTCAAAGACTACTTTTCCGTGCTGTTTTGGCCAATAAATCACATCAATTTTGAGTCTATAAAGCTTAAATTATGTCACTTCGTAATTTATGCCTAAAGAACTTTTTTACTTTGTTATTTAATTATATAAATTACCGTCCAGCAATCTTAAATGAATAAATCTTTAAAACTGCCAAATGTATTTAATATATTTTTGGATATTTACACAAACTACACAGAAACTGTATGTACTAGAAATATGCATCTGCATTTTACTGAAAACTGAACATTTGTTATTAATGAAAGGAACCTTTGGTTTTATTTAATATATTGTCAGTTACTGGGTTATGTGTTAAAACTGATAGAAATTTATGTATTGTTTTATATCTTATATCTTCAAACAATAGGTAGAATACAGCTAATAGAAATAATATCCATAATATCCAATATCCAAACTGTGACAGATATGATGAAATATGATATGCAAATTTCACAGGTTTTGCATTATATTGTCAAATTAATCCTTTCTAATAATCATTTGTCTACATTTCTGTTAAAAAATAGTTCCTTTATTGAGTTCCCAAGTCAAACACATCAGTTACATTGCGATTGAATCTATTGAGTTTCATTCAGTTTAAACGTTGAATTCTAAGGAATCGAACAATTTTGTCTTTACTCAAGGCACGTTTTGTTTGATATCAAATTTAGTTTTCAGCTCACTACTTACCTTCTTTATAACTTTATCTTCTAAAACTACTCTTGATAACATCTTAATTTAAGTTCTTCTTTTAATACACCTTTACCTACATCATTTCTTACATCATTACATTTCTACAGTATACGTCGATGGAAAGCTAAAAAATATTAAAAGACACATATTGATACAAAATCGATAATATTTCAAGATTATGTTATGAAGTAGAACTCAAAATAACAATTTTCCAATCTTACGATGCTTTTGTCAGTCGGTTTAGGTCGAAATAGGTTTCTGCTATTTCTAACGAATCTTACTTTTTTAAAACGGCTTTGTTTCGGAATTACTGATTTTCTATGTAAATATTATGTAAAATGATGTAAAAATCAATAATAAATTGATGTCATTCGCAAAATATTCCTTTAATTAGCACTAATCACCTTCTGGTAATTTTCCTAATATTTCCACAAACATTCGAAGATAACGCGAAGAGGACGCTTTCCAAAACACACTTATTTAATACCGAGCTGAAACAAAAGATTTCAATTTGCACCTAAACACACATAACAAGAAATAAACCATAATGATTACATCGTCGATTTTTAAACTCTGCGTGAGAGGACTATCAATTTTTCAAATAAAACACTGAATGAATGAATTTCAGTTTGTTCAAAACCTCAAACATTCTTCATCAAATCTCGTTGTGACTGACCATCAACTGCAACTGCCGCGATTTAAAGTGCTATTGTCATAATTTCTTCAATTCTCTATGGGTGATGTTATATTATTGATTGTAATTATCGGAGCCCTGCAGAATCATTATTCTGTGTTAAATTAGAAAGCTTTCTCTTGTTTCATATAGACTCGCAAGCTACTTTTTAACCGACGAAGGTCTTGCAAATGGTACACCTCGTTGAGGCAATCTGAGTTTGACGGGTCGGTTTGACAAAGCGTCTCCAGAAAGGGTTTTGCTCAGAGGGTCTCACGTGGTTTTTGGATTTCTCCAATATGTCAAACCACGAATACTGGATGGTATATATAAGACGAAGCTATTTTTAAGGGTCCTATAACTAACTATGGAATATCCCTTCAATGACACTACTCTCCTTTCAGGAGAATGTTACTATGCGGCAGAAATCTATGCGTCTCCTAAGGAAATAAACTAAACGCTCTCCGATATACCTCCACGGATCCGATAGCACAAAGTTTCAATTAAATCCCCCAAATTTCGCGAGATATATGTCACGATCAAAAAATTAACTCTACACAATATCTTTAATAAAATGAGCGCCTTTTACACTACTACTGATACTGAAAACTTGAGCAATTCTATATTATTAATACTGAGTAAGCGTCACTGATATTTACAAGTGATGACGATGAAAGATGAAATTATTCATAGCATTAATTTAATGATTTCATAAAATTCATTCTCATAGAATTTGTCAATAAAGGAAAATTCTCAAAATTTTCATATATTAGTTAGGAATCAACCATGACCAACTATAATAAAGATTTTGAGCAAAAATAATGCTGTAACATTATAATACTTTACCAAAACTTTATTATGTTGTAATATTGTGTAGAGACTAACTAATATAGACTTATTTAATAAAGACCTTGATTATAACAGACACACTAATAGTTGTAGGAATAATATTAACCCAGATGGTGGTATAAAAATTATATTCTAATAAAACTATAATAAACAATTTTGCATCTCAAGCAAATAAAAACAGAAATCAAAATAAATAATATAGCTAAATTCTAGCGTGATGTCAAAGTGATTAGGTAACAGCTCTGAACAAAAAAATAAAAACGTACCTGATAAACCAATTTTCAAACAAAAAGACAAAATTAAAAATACACAACATATCGAGGATCAGTTATAATCACGGCAAATACTTATAATGCCAGATGATAATGTAATATAATGATTATTATTATTATCAGCTAATATTACTTGCAGTTATTAGTACGGGTAACTAATTATGCAGAAGGATCAAAAACTAAAACAAAGTAGTATCGGTAAATAAATGTACCGGCAAGTAATGGTACTGGTAATGGAATGTGTTGATAATATCGATAGGAAACTTAGTCGTAGTAGTCAATAACAATAACGTAATAACCATGGGGTTGACAATTTTAACCCGAAGTAGTCATTAGTGAGTAGTCGTGTTATTAGAGTTAATAGACCCCATTATTGTAACACCTACATATCAAATAAATACGGAGAACTCTTGCCTCTGAGCACTCATTTCTCCAGCTCCGTCTATGATAAGGGAAATAAAAATGTGTAAGCCGCTAGAAACGCTGCTGTGAAGCGCCAGCAAGAACCACTATGGGTGGCGTTTAAGTATGTCTTAAATTATCTATGGATATATACATCAGTCATTTTGGCCGATTTGGCATCAATTTCGGGCTTAAGTTATAATTTATATTCTATCGTTGCAACTCTAAGACTATTTTCTTTAATTTACAGTAATATACGTATTATTATAGAGAATATACAAATAAATAATAAAACAGATAAAAATAATAGTATATACAGAAAGATATATCAATAAATAATTAGACAATTCTAAGTAGAATAAGGTCAATTAAATGAAATTAAATAGAAAAAATTGTAATCTATGTGCACACAGTCGCCATTTGATGAAACTCATCTTGTGCAGCACAACACGCAATTAAATAAACAAAATAGAAATGTTAGTGACTCTGACTATCGCTTCTTCACAAACGAGCTCTTATAAAATTCTAACATCCGCTGTATATATATGTATATATATATATATATATATATATATATATATATATATATATATATATATATATATATATATATATATATATATATATATATATTGTTGAAGGGCGGAACACCTGAATTTACAGAAGATGGAAATCTTAACATTTATTTTCAAAATTATCTTTATTATAGGACGGGGATTATTACTTATTTAAGCTGACGTTAAATAGACAGCTTGTGGTTCATTCATTAATAACATCTGAAAAAGGAAATGAATTATACACATAAAAGTCTCCTCTTACTAACAAATTTGCTAACTCGGACAAGTTTAAAATTATAAGCATGATCAAATACATTTATACGTAAGACTCAAAGAATAGAGAAGAACAAAGAATATAAGAAACCAATGGGAACCCAAGCCACAGTCAGAAACGGATTCATATTATTAATACAATTTGTAAGTTCACATTTATTTTCTTTACGTGACCTGTACCAACCACACAATTTAAAACATATATGACTTTTGAAGATTATTTATTTATCAACCAGTGAGTTGTTTGTTGAAGTTGGGTTGGCGCAAGACCTTAATGTCGTTTTCTCCACCATATTTCTTATTACATGTTTTTTTTATAAATCGATAATTCCACAAGATTTAATAGGCATTTTAATAAACTTCCTCCGTTCTAATGAGTGGAGTGCATTACATAGTAAGGGCTACACGAGAAGGTAGTTACTTTTGAATGTCTTGCGGTATTGGAAAAATTCCCGTTACATAATCTTCATTATATACAGAAGTTACTCTGTGAAATAGAAACATAAGATAAATTTGCAATATTACTATTTTTTAATATATGTAAATGTAAATATATGGTAAAAAATCCTACTTGACTCTCATATCCCGAAATTTTTTGTTATTTTTTTAATATTAGTTTATATAGAAAAGTGGTTTTGAAAAAATATGTCAAAATTATTTCTAAAGAAAATTGTAACCTCCAGAATGTCGCCTACCTGGACGAACACACATAACGCACGGCAGTAGATATATTCATTGCCTGATTAAAATAACTCTTTAAATTTTGTTTATAAGCTCTTGAATAATATGTAGAACCATAAATATTTAATAAGTTAGGTTATCAGTTAGAAAAAAAGACATATAAATGACCTAAAACACGCTGTGTTACACCCATCACCTCTTAAAAAACAATTTCGCGAAACAAGACTATAATGAAGATATTTATCCATAGTCCTTGGATATGTCTAATGGAATACACTAATTACCTTAAGAATTATAGTTCTCAACTTATTTAAAACTAAATATATAGTGAAAGAAAACCATATAAGATATTTCATAACTTTTATTAAATTATTCACATAATACATCAATTAACATTCTTTTTAATGTTAATAAAATAAATATTGTTTATTGTTAACAGAGTTCAGATGTACCTATGCTGCCATAGTTAACAAGGCAAAATATAGTCAAATTATTTGAACACAAATTCTGATTACACCAAACATGCAGAAATACTCTCCCACACAAGCATACTCATACATCAGAGATCATTGAATATTTCTAAGATTCATGATTTTTTTCCCGAATTTTTATGCATACAAATAGATTATATAACATATAAAAGTTCGAGGTATTTCCTTATTATTTATCAGTATGGCGTGTAATGTCCTCGTTTGTAAGTCCTAAAAATACAAAAATGATTTATTTAAATAGACATTTTAAGTAAAAAATAGGAACAACGTATAAACTAAAAACGAATATTCACTCCTATAATATAATACTCAAGCACAATTTGATATTAATAAATATTATCATTACATATTAATAAAAATCAAATAGTTTTCTCTATACATTGGAAGGACAATGTTCAGCACAACTTATGAGTCTAATAATGTAATACCCTTCTAAATATAACAGAAAATTATAATAAATACATACACTAAATAAAAAGCCTACATTGATTACCAAAATCAAATTTATAGCTATGGCTATTAATCATTTTGAGCAAAAATATTTTTTCATTTTTGAGCATTTTGATACAAAGGCTGTATTAATCCAATTATTGAAAAAATTGTATAGAGTTGAAGTTCCTAATTCACACTTTCGTTACTTGTAGTATCGTTACTTGCGACTCAAAAAGTTGCGACCCGTTCCCTGTATTCAGAGTTATAATTTTTACATTAAAATTAATTCTATACTTTCACAAACTTGTAATTTAGTTATGCCTATAACTGATGACTTGTAATGCTCTTTTGTTTTACATCGTTAAGTATATTAATTTTTATAGGATTTTTCTTCTAGTTTGTGTACGTTTTACAAAGTAATATACGTTTATGATTTTGAAAGATTAAGGCTATATTACTTCTTAGAGAACAATAATCAATTATTGAAGACGACTATACACAAGAGACTTCATACTAACAAATTTAGTAGTAACAATTGCACAAATTTTATGATCAATTTAAAATCTAAAGATCGAAATTAAGGAACTGAATTCGGAATTAAAAAAATAACATAAATCAAATTTGTTTTTGGTTAAAAAACCATTTGTTTAATTTGTAAATTATGTGTATATTATAGCGTGAATAACAAAGCTATCATTATTTTTGTTTTAAAAATATGGAAAATAATTTCTTAAAACTACTTTTCAGATTAGATTGTAGCTCACCTTGAATGACTCGTTGGTTTATAACCGCAGTAGAATGCGCCTCTAGTATTACCCCTCGTTCCTCTAAAAGAAAACCCACTTCTGCTTCTAGGAGGTCGGTTTGTGGTCGATATTCCAGGCCGATTGGTTCGTTTGACCATTACCTAACATATGTCAGATACTAAGATCGTTTTTCAAATTAATTTAAAGATTTTAAGTGGACATACCTTAATTGATCGTCCCCGGAACAATGTCCCGTCCATAGCCATTGCTGTTTGCACCGAGTCCCGATCAGCAAATTCAACATAGGCAAAGCCTTTTGGATGACCGTCAAATTTATTACATAAGATCGCCACACGATTGATCGAACCGCATCCATAAAAATGTTTTTCCAGTTCTGCAGCGGTGGCACCATAATCTACGTTTCCAACGTAAATACAACGATTATCTACTTTTTCATCCAACGACATATATAAACGCCTTGCTAAAAAAAATCATGCAAACTATTAAATTATTTAATTATTATACCATTGACATAGTCAAGTTGATTTTACAAGCACCGTAAATTAGAATATCCGAATTCTCGTAATGATATCTATATTTATAACAATACAATATTTATAAAAATAATTAAGATGACTTAATAAAGTGGAATTGTTTCCTGAATTTTTTTTTTTAATATGCCCTCTATCTCTTGATTTCGACATTCGGCCATTTAACCATATTGCTCTAATGCTATATAAAATTATTACCAGTAAATACTTACTTAAACCAACTGGACACCCCATGTTCATTTGCTTATTTATCTCTCGTTGTAATTGCTTCAATTTTTCTGTTTCCTCTTCACTCTCTTTTACTCTTGCTTTTATTGCATCTAAATCAGGATCGTCAGCACCAATCCCATCTTCATCACCATCATTGAGTGATGTTCCTTTACGTAAGGCATTACCTTCTTCGAGCGCATCTAAATGATCCTCAGTCATTCCTCCAAGAAGTGGAATTGCACTGATCGTTACTTGATTTTCGGTCATATTCTAAAATTATAACATGTCATTAACCATTAGTACTGCAATGAAAGAGACCCCACATGATACCACGCAAATCCCATCCAGAAAATAATTATAGGATTTCAAATATTTTGAAATAAAACAGTGTCATAGATAATATGCAAGCGTTTATCAGTTTGATATATCAATATATTTTAATTAGTAATGAGAATTATATAAAATTATAAGGTTATATATTATAAAAATATTATAAAGTTCAAAAGTTTGAGCGTATTGGGAGAAATCACACATATTAATAATAAATATATACTCTAACCACATACTCTATTTACCCCTAAAGTGAATTTCGATTAAATCTATTCAAAATTATTCATCATTTACTTACTTCGGATGTTTTTGTTTTTAACTAAAGTGATCGCTAAATTTTGTCACACTTTTTCAGGCACGTTTACAAGAATGCCTGATTGATACTACTAAGAGTCTGTCACAGAACATATGATGTGTACAGCACTTGAAAACAGAAAACCACCAAATGGAAACACAGATTTCAAAAATTTTTAATCTCATTTACACTCTAAACTCTTCCAAACCCAGATATATACTAAAGTTAAATCGAGCTCTAAAGTTCTTTTATTTGTACTTTGTATAATCGATATATTTTATTATTAAAACTTTAATTGTTATATGATATATTCAAATAGGAATTGAAAGAAAAGTCGCATATTTGTCTCAATAATAGATTATCAAAAGGATTTGATGTAAACCTGTATATTATTACGACACTAATGCTGGATCATAAAATTGATTATAGGAATTTTGTAGATCCGTATCATCCGTTTGAAAGGGAAAGATGGAGAGTCTGTATAAAGATAGAACTACCTGGCTACTACTATATATATATATATATATATATATATATATATATATATATATATATATATATATATATATATATATATATATATATATATATATATATATATAACATTTTATCTAAATAGAAAACATTTTATCAAATACAATATACATTTTTATTAGCGATTTAATTAATTCAAATAAATAAATTATCCATTAAATAAAATCTTTTTAATACAAAACCACTGCATTTACTACAAAAAAATCACCATATCTCATTTGATAATGCAGAACAGTAACTCATTCCAAGCATATTTAATATAAATTAGCACTTCACACCATCCCCTATAACGTTATATATTGTATTATATATCGTTAGCATTACTTCACAGATTTTTTACTTTTCCGACGTTTTCTACATTTCGGCCAATAAATCACGTCAATTTTGAGTTTATAATGTTTAAATTATGCCACTTCATAATTTATGTCTAAAAAATTGTTTTACTTTGTTATTTAATTATATAAATTACCGTTTAGCAAGCTTAAATGAATGAATCTTTAAAGCTGCGAAATTTATTTAATATTTTTTTTTTGGATATTTACACACCTTACACACAAACTGTATGTACTTGAAATATGCATCCGAATTTTACTGAAAACTGAAAATTTCTTATAAATAAAATGAACATTTTGTTTTATTTAATATATCGTCAGTTGCTAGGTGATCTGTTGAAACTGCTACAAATTTGTGGATTTTTTTGTATCTTATTACTTCCAAAAATTGGTAGTCAGAATACAGCTAATAGAAATAATATCCAGCAAACTGTGTCAGATATGATTTAATATGATATGCAAATTTCACAGGTTTTGCATGATATTGTCAAATATAATTATTTCTAAGAACCATTTTTCCACATTTCTGTACAAAAATAGTTCTTTCATTGAGATCCCAAGTCAAGCACATCAGTTGCATTGTGATTGAATCTACAGAGTTTCGTTCAGTTTAAACGTTGAATTCTAAGTAATCGAACAACTTCATGCACATTTTATTTGACATTAAATTTAGTTTTCAGCTCACGACTTAACTTCTTTATAACTTAATCTTTTAAAACTACTCTTGATAATTTCTTAATTTAGGCTCTACCTTCTCATATCATTACCTCTCCATAATATAAGTCGACGGAAAAGAAAAAAAGTATTATATCTTTAAGACATAATTGATACAAAATAGTTATAAATTTTGATAATATTTCAAGATTATGTTATAAGATATAACTAATAATAACAATTTTGGAATCTTGTGATGCTTTTGTCGGTCGGCAGAAAACTATTTCTAATGATTCTTACGTTGTTAAAACGGCTACTTAAATATTATGTAAAACTATATAAAAACCAATAATAAATTGATGTAATCCTCAAAGTGTTCCTTGAATTGGCATTAGGCACCGTTTGGTAATTTTCCTAATGCTTCCACAGATGTTCGAATGTAACGTCAAGAGGACGTATTTTGGCCGATTTGGCATCAATTTCTGGCAAGTCTCAAGTTATAATTTATACTATATCGTTTGCAACCCTTAGACTAATTTCTTTAATTTACAGTAAATTAAGAATTATCGAAAATATATGAATAAATAATAAAATATATAAATATCTTTGTATAAACGGATAGATAAATAAATAAATAAATAGGCAATAATAAATAGAATAAGTTGAATAAAGTGATATTAAAAAGAAAAAAAAATTAATCTCTGTGGACACACTCATCATTTGATGAAACTTTATTGGCCAACACAAAACACAGTTAAATAATCAAAATATAAATTTTACTGACTCTGAGTATCCCTTCTTCTCAAATAAATCGGTATATATACGGTAAATATAGCTTATATAGTTTTAAGAGAAAATTACATACAAATAAAACTCCCTTTTACACATTATACTTCTTATATATATTATTTATATATTATATTTAGTTGGCCTGTAGTTGACCTATTATAGTTGACTTATAGAAACCTATTTCTTAAGAGAAACATTTAGATTTACCAATTTATCAGCTCTTGCATATCTTCCTTGATATATTACAATGATTATAGCTTTATTCTATGCTGAGAATATGATTCTAGACTACTAAATTTGCATAAAAATAAGGTAACTCTATTAGAACATAATCTCCCGACTAGCTTTAATAATTTGCACCGTCTCTAAGTTCGCCTCGATACAGTTTCGCTTTAATTTAGTAATTATATTTATCTTCCTAGTTTGTTTGAATTTTGCTTCAATAGAAATAATTGAAATGTTAACCAATTGCTTAATAACCAAAATCTTATTAATGTCTAGAAATATGAATTAGGGGATGAAAATTTGATATTTTCTAAAGCTAATATATTTTGAGGACATGATACAATGTAGGATTCATACTTTCAGGCTATTAGAACGGTAGCTATTAGTAATTTCATATTTTGCCTAAAACTATGGTGTTCTCCATGTAAATGATATGGATTTGAAAATAATAAGGTATAATAATAATTTATAAAAAATGATATATAGCGAAGGAAATTGAACAAATAATTTCTGGTTATTAAAAATGATGTATGCCTACTTAATATTAAAAAGATTCCCCTCTGCACATAAGAGGATATCTCCATTTAATGAATCTTAACAGATTTGGGCCTATAAATCACTTAGGGAATGTAAATTTGTGGTTTAGTCAGTCCATAAACAACAACTCCCTGCCATACACTTTACCCTCTTCAAGCTGACCTATTTGATTTTGTTGAACAGATATAAATTGTGAATGGAGACACCTTAAATTTCCTGTATTATTTACTGAATAATTTACCGTCCCTATGATTTATCACGATCCATATAACTGATAATGCAAAAAATACCTTTATTATATCATGTATAGAATATATGACAATTATGTATACTAAATTAGAACCGAAAATAATTAAAATAATACTATTTTAGAGAAAACAAAAAGAACAATAGCATTATATTTTATATAAGGAATATACTTTGATGTTTATATTTTAACAATTTTAATTGCAGCTGTGAGTTTATTTTGAAAATTTTCATTCTAATTATGCATAACATTGTTATGTACTCATTCATATTTTATTGTAGCATTAAGTACTGATGTTAGAAAGAGCCTTTATACCCAATCTTATAATCAGTTAATATATACAATATTAGGAAATAATTTTTGCAATTATATACCTAAAAGCGCGACCTAAAGTCAATCAAGATTATCGCAATATGTTAATAAATTGTATACTAATATGGTGTGCTATGAGATTATCACAATTAAAAATTCATAATGACATCTAATTAGCGAGTAGTTACTAATTTCTATTAACATGCAGTAAATAATAACATTTTAAAGGAAGTAGGATTATATTTATACTGAATGTTCTGTGGATTTGTAAAAAAGAAAGGAATAATAACACCTCAAATGTTTTATCGTGTTTTAATATATTAATTGTTATTTTCAAATAACATAGTATAATAAATATAAATAGTACTACAACTTAAACGAAACCTAAAATCTAAAGATATAATAACCATAAATACGAAATAAAATGTAAATGTACACCTAATCATTGATATATCAAATATAATTCATGACGAACCTAAAAATGATCGTACAATAACTACCAGACCCTTTTTATATAAAAGTTTTATTTATTTTTGAACGGAAATAGATTATCGGAATAGATTATCGCAATATGTTAATAAATTGTATACTAATATTGTGTGATATGAGATTACCACAATTACAAATTCATAATGACATCTAATTAGCGAGTCAGGTTTGTTAATACAAATAACATCAATTCATATATTATGATCTGGGGAATCAATATCAAAATTCCAGTTTTTAATAATTTATGCACTTTCAATGTCTATATTATTAAATTTCATTTTCTTAATTATTTTATTATTGAATCGGCAGAAGGAAATCCTTCGTGATTTTTATTAGCTTTTTTCATTCGATTTTTGGGTTCTAAATAATGCCTTCATCATCATCATCATTATCACAAAACCATAGCCGGCGCTCGAAGAAATTCTCAACCAACACGCCGTTTGAGCCGCAGGACTTTTTCCGCTAAATATTTTTCATTTGTTTCGGAAAATGTTAGTCTCCTATTTTTCAGATCGTTTTTGCTGTATCTTCATCAAAGGTCTATTTGGCGACAGAGGTCTGTGATGAATTAGTTTATTCTTCATTCGAAAAAACAATTCCAAACCATTGCTTTTTGTGACTTAAATGAATTTTTTTTATTACTCTTCGTGAGTCCACAAACTGCCCTATTGGCAATAAGTATTTCTTATGTCTATATTATATATACATGGCATGTAGAAAATCACTTCATTAAGCAATCTTCTGTATAAAATATTATCTTAATTAATTAGTCTTATTCTAAAGTCTACATATGTCCAGTAATCAGATCAGGTGGTGTTAAACGTTTTAGTCTACGCACTTCACTATCACGTCGCATATTTAGCTGATTAGCGAGTACATTGGGATGCACTGACACTCTTTCGAAGTACTTCACACAAACACGTTGAATTACACTCGTTATAGGTTCTAGAAGAATATTGCGTTGTATCACTTTATTTGAAATATAGTACGGAGCATCAACAATGGCACGCAACACCTTATTTTGGAACCATTGAATGATGGATATATTAGATTTGCTAGCGGTACCCCATAGTTGGATTCCATATACCCAAATGGGCTTGAGTATAGACTCATACAGCAATACCTTGTTATCTAATGATAACTTGGATTTGCGCCCGATGAGCCAAGATCTTTGATATAATTTAGTCCCAGTTGTTTCCGTTTAGAAAGTATATGCTTCTTCCAGGTTAGGCGTCGATCTAAGTGCATACCAAGATATTTAACATGCTCTGCTTGGGGGAGTTGACGATGATTGATATTAATTGGTGGACATGTTCTTCTACCCAGGGTAAACGTTATATGTGTGGATTTTGTTTAATTGGCTTTAATATCTTAAATGAATGACATCATTTTTAATACGATATCAGACAAAAATATGTAGCGTTTAACATTGCTATCGCATTTTAAAGATCTCAAGCTTAAAGATCTCAAATAGGAACAGTGATCGGCTGAAATTGGACATACGCATTTATTTATTACAATTTTAGTCAATTTATTTTAGCACAACTACGTTTTAGTACAGATCTAATACAAGTATAATGAAAGGACTACCACTAGGACTCAATTATCTATCGGTACCATAATAATGTTAGATTAAATTTATATCTGTTATATTTACTCCATACTCTCTCCTCCATACTATATATGATATAGAGCTATAAACGTAGTGTTTTATCTACTAGATTACTGGTGTGTATTGAACTATAGAGCAACGCGCTTTTGCAATCGAAACATATTTTGAGAGAAGTAATTCATACGCTGCAGCCGTTCGAAAGTTTTCTTCTGAGTACAATATGCTCCGACTATGAGATGCCCTCAGTAGTGATTTGTTAATAAAGCCAACAATTTTGTTCTCTACATAAACGTCCATTTTAACTGTTTCCTAATTGACTCGATTGATTATTTATTGATTTACATAATTCAGTTAGTGTAAGCTTTATAAGAGCAATGATTATATTTTGCATGCGCTGAAACAACATTGAAACTAGCGTTGAGAACTATCGACTGAAAACAGTCAAAACAGTTGAAAGAAGTTCTATTTTCCTAGGGTAGTATAAACGAGACAGAGATGTATATATATTCATTCGTGTACTAACTTTAAAAAAGAAAAGGAAAAATTATTACTAATTTCTATTAACATACAATAAATAATAACATTTTAAAGGAAGTAGGATTATATTTATACTGAATGTTCTATGGATTTGTAAAAAAGAAAGGAATAATTACACCACAAATGTTTTGTCGTGTTTTAATATATTAATTGTTATTTTCAAATAACATAGTATAATAAATATAAATAGTACTACAACTTAAACAAAACCTAAAAATAAAGATATAATAACCAAAAATACGAAATAAAATGTAAATGTACACCTAATCATTGATATATCAAATATAATTCATGATGAACCTAAAAATAACCGTACAATAACTACCAGACCCTTTTAATATAAAAGTTTTATTTATTTTTGAACGGAAATATTTTTCAATTACAGTTCAGGAATATTATCATGTTCAATATTTTTCACGTGAGGCGATTTCTTCGATGGTTAATTATTTGCCAAGATTTTGAAAAAACTTGTTCCGAAGGAACAGATGTTGCGGGTATAGAGGAATATTTTACGTGTAACTGATATAATTCAGGTAATGTCATTTTATGGACTTGCCAAAAATGCAATAGGTTTTCTAAACGCCCAATAAATAGCATTTCCAAATACTGCTTAATCTGTAAAGTTGCTGCAGTACTTGGAGTAATTACTTCTTTCATTCTAGCCATTTTTTTTATCAAAATATCTCCAGATGTCAATACAATCTTGATCAGTAGTGGTGTCTTGAATTTCGAGTTGCGGAATTAGATTTGTATTTTTTGTTAGAATGGAAATACTTCTTTTTTGATATTTTTTTGTATCGCCTCAGCATTATTTACAATACCTAATCCTGCTCTTTTAAATCTGGGACCTAAAAATGTGGATTTCCCGCATGTCGTGTTCATTTCTAAAGTTGGCAGTTTTTTATTGATGATATCTAATAAACAATTTTGTAAATTTTTTCCCCATTCACTTGTTAAAATCCTGAAAATCATAGAGAATATAAGAAAATGTATTTGTTACAAATATTTAATATACTTTATTCACCTCTTTACCGTTAATATTTTTATAAGAAATTTAACAACTGCTACTGCAAAATATTCTTCAAATCTTTTAGAATCTATGTAATTTCTGAAATCTTCGGAACCTAATTTTAGTTTTCAAGATTTTGGAAAAAGTTTGACAAACAAAAGGCTTGAACAAAAATCGTGAAAGTTTATGAAAAAAGTATTACTTATTATACCAGCCCAAAGTATTACCTATTATGCCAGTCAAGAGTGTCTTACTATTTATCATTTAAAATTTTATTTTTTTGCCCTAGACAAATAGCGTTTCAAGATGCTACTATATTTATTTACAATATATAGATATTCACAAGCAAACTGCTAAAAAAAACATAAAACCACATATATTACATATAAATCTATATAAGCACAAATTCGGCGCATTACTTTCAAGGTCGCGGCTAGGACGACACAGCCAGATTGTTAAAAATCAGTCGAATGAACTAGTAGAACCGATCCTTTCTTTGAGGATATCTTAAGCCCAAAATGTATGACATTAAATTACATACAATAGAAGCAAATAAGCCTAAAAGAAAATATATCATGTAAAATTAACAATATTCTTCATAATTCTGTAGAAAAGTAATCATGTATATATATTATGAAATGTGAAAGGCTTTAAAACACTAAAATTATTATTTCACTTAAAAAATACTATTATTAGACTATTTTACGGAAATAAAAGGCGACTTGTTGATCGGTGATTTTTAACGGCCTGAGATATTTATATATTAGAAATCCGACCAAACTCATGTGACACGTTACACCATTCGGTCTTAAAACATTTGGACCTTACATATAGCTGCGATTCCTTGAATAATAGTAACAGTTGCATTCTTAACGAAATAACCACAGAGATGTAGATGATTGTTATCCCATCTAGACAGGTTTAGAACCATAACCATAAATTATAAAATTACTTCCGATCGTCGCCCATGCCTTCATTCTCTAATTTGCGTCTGTTAATTTTATAAATAACACTATTTCTACCCAAATTTCCAATATTCTAGGGATGAAAAATTGAAGTACAGCAATCCGCCTTTGATGGCCGTTCGCATTGAATCGCAAGCTTCTGTTTAAATTCCAGTAGAATATGTTAATTCACAGCAAGTTCAGTCTGCCTTTACCCTGAACTAGGATGCATGTACTGGAAACCACAGCCAGATTTTCAGAGCATAGATGTTATTTATAATGTATATACGTCTTATAATAGTTTATGGCTACAGTGCTGTAAGCACCTTCAATCTATCTTTTCTAACTTTACAACTTCAGTTACGGCAATTTTACCCAAATTCCACGTAATTACACTAACTAAAGTTTGAGAGAATTACCAAATCCAACACCAATTTTCTTTTCTTGATAATTAATATAATTTAGATTAATTGAATTAATTCAAAAGAAAATAGACTTATGCTCTGAGAATACTACGGTCTCCGAAATATGTGAACACAAAAACTATTATATTTTATTGAAATAAAATATTTAAAAAAAAACCCGACTTCATAAAATAAATAAGGAACTCATTAAAAAGAAAAAATAATCAAACTTATAATTTTAACACAAAAAAAACGTACTAAAATATAATATTTACATAATGATCGTTACAATAACTAAATAAAAACAAAGAAAAACTTTATTTAACCTATCTACTACACAGAGTTTATATTCTACTACATAGACACAATTTAGCTTAAAACCTATCTAAACCTATTAATCTATCTTATATATAAAAATGAATCGCAAAATGTGTTGGTAAGCGCATAACTCAACAACGCCTGGACCAATTTGGCCAAATCTTTTTTTAAAATGTTCGCTGAAGTTCAAGGATGGTTTTTACGGCGAGAAAAATTAGAATTATTGCTGGAAAAACCCTAAAAATAGCCCTTTTATATATAAAAATGAATCGCAAAATGTGTTGGTAAGCGCATAACTCAACAACGCCTGGACCAATTTGGCCAAATCTTTTTTTAAAATGTTCGTTGAAGTTCAAGGATGGTTTTTACGGCGAGAAAAATTAGAATTATTGCTGGAAAAACCCTAAAAATAGCCCTTTTCTTTTTCCCATACAAATGATTTGTAACTAAAACGTAGTCAATTTGAGCATTATTGCTATGGTGTAAAGTTCATATTAAATTACAAGCACTCACTGTTGTCTAAGCAATGTAGGTGTGTTCCTAACGTCAAAGATCATATCTATCAAAACAATGTGCGTGTGTGCGTTGGAGCACAGAATACATAGTTGGAGGAGTTTAATGTCGCGTTCCGAAACTCGCGTTTCTTTTGTATTGGTTTCGGCACGCGAGATAAAATGCATCAGTTTCCACGTCATTACATCAGTCAAACAAAAATCGCGTTACCAACAGTGTTTTATTATTTTTAATATCCAAATTTTAAATAAATAAAACAATTCGTACGGCTTAAAAGGATTTGAGTTCAAGTCATATCAAATTTAAAAAAAAAAGTTGTCTGTTACAGATGACTTTTGACAGATGACAGATGAATTGTCAACTGATACACGAAACAAATTCGTATATCGTGTTTTGTGCAGAGTGTTTAGTTAGTTAATGTTTGTTTAGTTCGTGATTAGTGAAAAAATAATTTATATTTGATATGCCTCCTATAAGACGAAGCAATTTAGGTAGAAGAACCAGAAATGCTATAAACCAAGCTAATTACCGATCTAATCGTACTGCACAAGAACGTGACGACGGAAATGAACGTGAAAGAATTCGGATATCACAAACGCGTGAAGCGAGAGCGCGACATTCAACTAATAATCGCGCAAGTTTGAATCGAGCTGCTTTCAGTTACGATGTGTCAATTGACTACAGTAACTACCAATGTGTTGTTATTGGTTCTATGAACTTGGTTTGCTCACACTGTAAGGCATTAAAATACAAAAACGAAGCCAATGGATTGTGTTGCGCAAATGGTAAAGTGAAATTGATACCATTGGATCCACCACCAGAACCATTGTACTCATTGGTTTTAGGAATAGGAACAGATTCTATACACTTTTTGACACATATCCAACAATATAACAATTGCTTTCAAATGACTTCATTTGGGGCAACAAATGCAGTTCGGGAAAATTTTATGCCAACTTTCAAGGTATGTATTATAGCAGTTACTCATAATTATTTTAGCGAACAAAATTTTCTGTCACCAAAGTTAAGATGTGTTACTAATCTTCAATTTCTTAATCATTACGAAATATATCACTTAGTCATCATATTATATGGTGATTCAGTTTCAGTGACACTTTTATTATATTTTATATTTGATAGATATTAGTTAAAACTAAATATATACTTTTTAAGATCAAATATTATTTAAGTTTGATCACTGACAATCCATTAATTTATACCACACCATAATATTTTTTTTATTTACAGATACAAGGGCAAATATATCACAGAGCAGGTTCACTGTTACCAGTGTCAGATAGCGACAACAAATTCCTGCAAATTTATTTTATGGGCAATTCACCACAAGAAATTGATCTGCGTTGTGCACATAACAATTTAGTAAAGAGGTCTATTGTAGAACAATTACAAACTTTATTTCATCAACACAATCAATTGATTATATTGTTTAAAACTGCCCTGGATCTGATGCCATCCGATAATCACAAAATTGTAATCAGAGCTGATAAAACACCTGCAGGTCAACATACAAGACGTTTTAATGCACCAACTATTGATGAAGTTGCTATCGTTGTAGTTGGAGAAAATTTGGAATCCCGTGATATTGTTTTACATCGTCGGAATGATCAATTACAACGTATAAAGGAAACACACCGCTCATATGATGCACTGCAATATCCCATTATATTTTGGCAAGGTGAAGATGGCTACGATTTATCAATAAAAATGATAAATCCCATTACAGGTAACTAAAATATTAGTTTAGCTATGGCGATAATATCTCAGTCACTATATTATGTATTTTAATTTTATATTTGAATGTTATTAAAACAAAATCTGTTTACAGGTTCTGAAACCAACAAAAAAGTCAGTTCAATGAACTATTATTCATACCGCCTAATGATTCGGGAAAATGAAGATAATCACATATTGAAATGTCGGCGATTATATCACAAATATGTTGTTGACATGTATGTTAAAATTGAAACGGAGAGATTAACATTCATCAGGTTGAATCAAACCAAACTCCGATCTGAAGAGTATATTCACCTTCGAGATGCGATTAATACTGATGGAAATGCACAGAATGTCGGTCGGATGACTATTCTTCCAGCAACATACATCGGAAGCCCTCGGCATATGCACGAATATGCTCAAGATGCCATGTCGTATGTTCGTCATTATGGTACAGCAGATTTGTTCATCACATTTACATGCAATCCGCAATGGATAGAAATTAAGCAGGAGTTATTCCCTGGGCAATCACCCATTGATCGTCATGAGATTACAGCCAGAGTCTTTAGACAAAAGTGGAAATCTTTAATGAATTTCATCGTAAAACATAATGTGTTTGGTGAGACACGCTGCTGGATGTATTCTGTGGAGTGGCAGAAACGAGGATTGCCACATGCACACATTTTGATTTGGTTGGTTGAAAAGATAAGGCCAAATGAAGTTGATGTAGTGATATCAGCTGAAATCCCTAATGTACAAGTAGATCCTGGATTGCATGAGGTAGTTATCAAAAACATGATACATGGTTCCTGTGGAACTCTTAATCAAAATTCACCGTGTATGATGGATGGTAAATGTTCAAAACGATATCCACGGACATTAATATCGGAAACAATTACTGGTAATGACGGTTATCCATTATATCGTCGCAGATCGACAGCAGACAATGGAAAATCAACAATTGTCAAATTAAATCAACAAGATATTGAAATAGATAATCGTTGGATTGTTCCATATTCACCCATTTTATCAAAGACATTCAAAGCACACATCAACGTTGAATCTTGCCATTCAGTGAAATCGATTAAATACATTTGCAAATATGTAACCAAAGGGAGTGATATGGCTGTGATTGGAATTGGTGCAGAGAATTCTAATGATGAAGTTACCCAATACCAAATGGGCCGCTATGTCAGTAGTAATGAAGCAGATTGGCGAATATTTTCTTTTCCTATTCATGAGAGACATCCTTCTGTTGTTCACTTAGCTGTGCATTTAGAAAATGGACAAAGAGTGTATTTTACAGCACAGAACGCAGTACAAAGAGCTGCCCAGCCACCATCTACCACATTAACCAGTTTTTTTGAGACATGCCAAAACGATGATTTCTCACAAACATTGCTATATTCTGAAATGCCAAAATATTATACCTGGAATCAATCCTCAAGGAGATTTATACGACGGAAACAAGAAAACAAGTTCCAGAATATACAGATGTATATTCCACCGATGCGATTGGCCGGATTTATTCAGTACATCCAAGCAATGATGAATGTTTTTATTTACGACTGCTATTAGTCAATGTACGTGGCCCAACATCATTCCAACAGTTACGAACTGTTGATGGTGAATTGTGTGGATCCTACAGAGAAGCCTGTAAACGTTTGCAATTGCTTGAAAATGACGCTCATTGGGATCAAACTCTCAATGATGCTGTAATATCATCACACGCTCATCAAATACGAACATTGTTTTCTATAATCATATCTACATGCTTCCCATCAAACCCAATTGATTTGTGGATAAAGTACAAAGATTATATGTGTGATGATATTTTGTATCAAATACGGAATAGAATGGGAAATCCAAATATACAAATAAGTGAAGATATTTACAATGAAGCATTGATTTCAATTGAGGACATGTGCTTGATAATGTCAAACAAACTATTAATTCAATTAGGCCTGACCGCGCCCAATCGTCCAATGCATGACGCTTTTAACCAAGAGTTGCATCGAGAAAGACTGTATGATCTCAACGCTTTGAAAGAATTAATTCAAACAAATCTTCCACTGTTAAATGAACAACAGAAGTATGTATTTGAAACTCTTATGAAAGTAACAAATGATGAAACTGGAGGGATTTACTTCTTAGATGCACCTGGTGGTACAGGAAAAACTTCTTTGATTTCATTAATATTAGCAACAATTCGCTCACAAAATAAAATTGCACTTGCACTCGCTTCGTCGGGATTCGCAGCAACTTTGCTTGAAGGTGGTCGAACAGCCCATTCAGCACTAAAATTGCCATTAAATATGCAAAGCAATGAAACTCCAACCTGCAACGTTTCGAAGAACTCTGCAATGGCAAAGGTTTTGCAGCAATGTAAATTGATTGTTTGGGATGAATGCACGATGGCACATAAAAAATCTTTGGAGGCTTTAGACAGAACCTTAAAAGATCTACGTAGCAATAATAACCGATTTGGTGGTGCAATGATTTTATTAGCAGGAGATTTTCGTCAAACATTGCCAGTGATTCCACGATCAACGCCAGCTGATGAACTCAATGCATGTCTAAAGTCCTCCAATTTGTGCAACTTCATTTAAGCAAGAATATGCGTGTCGAGTTGCAAAATGACCAATCTGGAAACATATTCTCTAAACAACTCATTGACATTGGTAATGGCAAATTTCCTATAGACATGTTGACTGGCTGCATTAACTTTCCTCAAAGTTTTTGTCAGTTAACTCGATCAAAAGATGAACTTATTCAGAAGGTGTTTCCAGATGTTTCTCAAAATTACAGAAACCATGATTGGTTGAGCGAACGAGCTATACTGGCTGCAAAAAACATAGATGTAAATGAATTAAATTTCAAAATTCAAGAACAAATTACAGGCGAATTGAGGATATATAAATCAGTTGATTCGGCTACTAATCAAGATGATGTAGTCAACTATCCACCGGAATTTTTAAACTCGCTGGATTTGCCAGGATTGCCACCTCACAATCTTCAATTAAAGGTTGGATCGGTGGTTATAATGTTGCGAAATATCAACCAACCGCGTCTTTGCAACGGTACACGGTTAGCGATAAAAAAATTACTAAACAATGTGATAGAAGCAACTATACTCAAAGGAAAGTATAAAGGAGAAGATGTTCTCATACCGCGCATCCCAATGATTCCGACTGATGTGCCATTTGAGTATAAACGACTACAGTTTCCAGTGCGGCTTGCTTTTGCTATGACTATAAACAAGTCCCAGGGGCAATCATTAAGTGTTTGTGGTATTAATCTAGAAAACCCATGTTTCTCACATGGTCAATTGTATGTTGCCTGTTCCCGTGTTGGAAAACCATCAGATTTGTTTATCTATGCGCCAGGTAATCAAACAAAAAACATCGTATACCACAAAGCACTACAATGATAATAATAATAATAATTATGATTCACATGATTAACAATAAAGCGATTACTTACTTTTCAATCCTTATATATGTTTTATTTAATTATTTTTTATTCACAACGCCCTATCACCAGGGTGATGGTTCTGTTCAGGAGAATTTTTTAAAATACGTAGGCACAAAAACTGCCACATTACAAATCTTTTTGACAGGACGATGTCTGTCGGGTCAGCTAGTTTACTATATTATTTTAACTACTACCAAATGATCACTTTGTAGTCGGTACGAGCAATAAATTAGATTTGTTTTTTTCGTAATTTAATGTTGTGTATATATCACAAAATCATATTATTATATTTGTATCGTTTGATCAGATTCTGACTATATACAGTTGAACATAGATCCTCCTCCTTTTTTGTTTCAGTCGGTTAAAAAATAAGCGACCTCTTGAACGGCGCTATAGAACTACAGTGATAGTGATAGTTTTTACCTATCAGAAAACAAACCAAATCTATTTCACTCGTTACCCCAATCAGCCTTAAAACACTTATCTCTTGCACATGGCCTAGACTTACGACTATAGTCGTAACAGTTGCACCATATAACATTTGTTCATACAATCGGAAAAGTACTTAAAAATTGGTGGAAAGAAAAGTCTCCTCTTACCAACTATGGGTTTATCTGGACTGGGCTTAAAGTTTAACGTGGGCTCCGAACCACGGTCCTCAGGATTAAACGTACCGACTGGCGAGTGACCAACTTTAGAATTAGAAATCATCCCAGACAACATACGGTCTTACCCAGCCTGGTTACTGGCGTGACTGGGATCATTTTCCTTGTCGGATTTTACACTCTTGCCTAGAACATTCACAAATTACAAACAATCACACAACAATCACAAACATAAATTTCAATCACAAACATAAATTTAGGACCATGCCCCGGCGGGATTCGAACCCGCGGCTATTGCGAGAGTATCCATCGCCATTACCACTGCGCCACCAAGCCGACGAATAAATACTTTTCTAAAGTTTCTTTTGTTTTATTTCAACACTTTCAAATTTAAATAAAGCCCATTGAGCACACTCTATTCATATTTCAAATAGATATATTCACAAATTAAACAGACTTAAAAGTTAATTAAAATTTAATTCCGCCTGCACCAGTATAAAACGTATATCGATTCCCTCTTTTATCCCAAAAGTACATTTTACCAAAGCAAATCAGCTATTAAACAAGCTACGACAAAAGTGCGCCATAGTTGACTTTGTTAATCCTTTTACCGGATTACGAAAGCATTAATAAAATGCCGCCATTCGTCTCCACACCGTTCCGATTCGGGGCCAAAAGCAGCCCCGGCTGCCGATTAAGCCGTCTTATCTCGGTTTTATAACATTCCTAATTACTTCGCTTTGTAATGAGATCCGCAGTAATTACCCATTAAAAATTTATTAATTTTCTTAGCGCGACGATAACCGAATTTGATTTATTAATTGTGGTTTGGTTTCAGCACCATTTTCCTTAAAAGTGCCGTCGAGTTGAAATGTTTCTATTGCAGCGTAAAACTTTTCTTCATTTACAGCGCCGTTTCATTGAAAGTGGGACAAGACAGTGCTGTAAACTTTAGGTTTACATGGGTTTGCTCTCGAAAAATAATAATTGTACAATATTATTTTCTTCTCCACGGACTGGAAATCTCTAGAGTTTTTGATCTATTTTACGAAGATTGCCTTTTACACTTCAAAATTAGGCTATACAAATTCTATTCAACAACTGTTTGCTTTTTGATTATTTTATCGTATGAGCCTTATTAGTGTTGTAACAGGTCAACTTTTGAACCCCAGCAGATGAGAACGATTCGTAATGTTATGCTCTGAACTCAGAATTGAGAAACTCTATCCGTTGTCAAATTGGACCTAGTTTTCGAATTCACGCATCAGCTGATGACGTTTCATTAATCTTCATTTGGAACTTGTTTTGTGCCGTAGTTGGAACGAAAAGTGTGAAAATGTAGAGACGACGTTTCAAAGGCAATTTATCGCATTTTGTTACGTTTATGTATGTTATATGCTTGATAAATGCGGAAAAAATATGACAAATACACTCAAAGATGTATATTTACGATGTAAACAAGTCATTGGTACCGAGATTTGTAACGCATGCTGAATAAAGCTTTACAAGTGGTCACTAGATGAAAATATATACGTTTCATTTACTGCGCCAACTATATCGAGAGATAAACTCATATAGATGATTGCTACTGTTTCTCGATGAATGTCAGCGATATAAATGCAAAAAAGCACAATATAAATATCCCGACATATCATCATTGTCGAAGCCACTTTCACGTACAGATAATGATCAATTCCTAATTTCTCTTGAACAAGTGTTCAAGAGAACTTCTGTCTTCATCAAAGGCGAGCAACAAAGCGATAATATATTAGATAATATATCAGTGTATATATTCGAAGGAATATTTTTTTATTTATACATGACTCACGCAAAGTTTAAAAAATACGTAAAGTTTGATGAAGGCGCAGATAGAAATCGTTTCAAAATGTTTTTCATAATTTTTCATAATTTTCTTAGTAACCATAAATCACCAAATTACAAGCAAGTAACCGACAATTTCTTGCAAAATTAGCACAAATTAGAACTCAAATGTCTCTCAATATACACTTTATTCATTCACATCTTGATTCTTTTACACAAATCTTGGTCAAGACGAGCAAGGAGAGCGACTGCACACAACGGAAAAGCGATACAAAGTATTTAGAGACGAAGGCACGAAAACGATTACTGTTCGACCCTAATGCGTGAAAAAATTCTCAATCAGTATAAAAGACTCAGTTCAACCTCTGTTCACTTCTGATTTATAATTTTTAGTTCAGTAAATGCCCGTTAATGATCAAAAAATAGTAAAATTATGTATTTATTGGATATTTCAAACAGCCAGTGTTTGAATTATTGATTCAGATTCAGCTCCCTAAATTACCTTATAAACAGCTTTTGATTACTCAGGTTCAAAACCGTGTACACTTGTGTAAACTGCGTCAAAAATATCGTTTCTCAAGTTACAAAGTTAATTAATTCAACGGCTTTTATGAAATTAACTCGACTGTTGATGAGCACCATCCAAAACTCTATATCTAGTTTTCTGACAACTATCAATAACAGGTTGCTAACTTTAGTCGCAGTCGTTTAAATTGCATGTATTTAGTATTATGCTAATATTTAAGCTCCAAAATTATATTCTCGCGTTAGATCAAACACAGTTTCATGCTAATGGAACTAAACACCATAGTTTTCTCTAAAAACTATCTGCAACATAGTGACAGGTGAATCATAGATCTAAGCTTATTCTAGACAGTTCTGCTAACTTCGTCCAGTGAATCTAAAATTTATCTCTCCCCACTCAAACACACATAAGAAAATTCATCAAAAATCTGTCCAAAAGATGTTTTGTAAGAGTTTAGTAGCATGTTGAATAATATATATATTATAGAATAATATAAACTAACAGTTAAATTCGGTGGTTTTGATATTTCGCTACATAAAATAATAGTTTTCCTTTCAATTTGACAATATATTCAATGCAGAGTTATTCAGTGTATTCAAATAATAATCTTGAAACGCTCAAAATTGCATTTTCGATGTTCATTACTTTTGTTGTTTCATTTGAGAATATCTGCTGTCGAAACTAACCATATTAGATAAAAACTAGGTGCTAACCCATCAATAGAGTCATCTAATTGAAAACCACTGATAGTGATGCTACTCAGTTATAGCTTAATTATCGGTTTTAGTTTCAACATTTCAAAAATTATAATTTTATAGTAATAGCAAGAAACAAACTGAATTGAACCAATGAATTGAAAAACTGGAAACCCAGCTTAAACAGTAATGGAACATTCAGACACCTTAACAGTTAATTAATCAACTGCATTGGGATATTTACATGCGATGAGGCCCGATAGGAAGACCCATTGCTAACACACGAATTGACTGAAAACGCCATTTCGTATGTAGTGTTGCAAAAAATACCAGCAATGGCTAGTAACAGACGCAAAGTTACTATTTACTTGACAGCGCTCGCCACACGTTATAAGAATTGTGAAGGACTGTTATAGTTCGAATAGGAAGCCATTTTTGCAACCTGATTTATGTTAGATGGTCTTCAGACCACGTAAACCACGTGAACGGAGCAACGTTTCCTTGATGGGGTATTGCTAAAGGACGCCACGCGATTTCCAGGGAATAATGAACTAATAGGGTAAGTAGACTAACTAGGGAAGAAAAAGCATCAACGAACCTACGATACCATGAACACATACTAACAAATCCCCCGATTTCTGTAGAAGTTAGAGGACGGGAATAATTGACCCAACCTTCGCAGCAGTTTACATTTCCTAAAGTTTACAATTATGTTAGCATTCTTCAATAATCGTGTTAAATGTCGTCTAGAAGATATGAGGCTCGTGCTTATGTCCAAAAGTTAAATTCACCACTCTCTTTTCATGCGTCTGTGCTGCATTACACAAACCAAAAGATACTGCCCTAAAACCCAGCAATTTAGCAACCTTTATTTTTTGTTCTAGTCTAAAACTAGGCGGTGGAATGCATGACGCATACCTGGTCGCGGAGACTTCCCCTGGAGTGACGAGTTGGACCGGATTATGTGAGTCTGCCTCTGGGCTTACCAATACACTAAACCGAAACCGTCTCACAGTTGACCCCTGTGGATCGCTACTGCTACTGCATTAAACTTGGGGATATGGCACTCGCTGATCGGGCAGCCGTTATTGGACACGAGGATCCGGCGATTCTATTGATTCGTGAACCTGAGTTAACACACAACTGGATACTGTTGTATGGGGGCAAAAGTTATGACTGTAGCGACGGATGAGGTCGTTTCAGCCTGAAAAAGGTGGGGAGTTTAGCGGTGACGCGGTGCTAAGCTCCCAGCATGTCGACCAGTTCGCGAACAAGCGCGTATTCAGAAGAACTTGAGCTGAGTTGTTGTTTGTGGAATGATTGAGATATGAAGTGCTTGATTTCTGGAGTGTCAGTATCCCTATGAATTTGATTATTTCTGACAAACCATGGAGCGTTTAATATTCTTCTGAGGAGCTTATTTTGGAAAACTTGAAGACCTTTGACCTGGTTAAGTGTAACAAACTTGAAGTAGACATTAGATCCGTAGAGGATTACGGACCGAATTAACATCTTGTAAACTAAGCATTTGATGGAGATGGGAAGGCTGCTAGAAGGGCATATCAGAGAAGATAGCAGGTTTGCTATCCCCGAAACTTTCTGGATTGCTTTCTGGATTTGGGAATGCCAACCGAACCGCCGGTCGAAGTGAAGACCTAGGTACGTCACGTGATCCAGCCATGGAATTATTGCGGTGTCGATGAATGTGCTCTTGTCTCGGCAGATCTGAAATAAAGAGATTAAATAAGGCTGGGGCCAGCGGGGAACCTTGAGGTACGCCAGCATCGATTTGTTTACGGCTGGAAAGTGATTCCCTGATCTTAACCTGGAAAGATTTGTCCGAGAGATAGGACTTGATGAGAGTGGTTAAGTCTTCTCGGAGGCCTAACCGCACGCACTTTGCAATCAAACCATCGTGCTAGACCTTGTCGAAGGCTTTGGTTCGGTCCAGAAGTACTGCTCCAAGTTTTTTTACGTTGGTTAAGAGCGTGATGGATGTGTGCGGCCAGACGGGTAGCCTGATGGACGGATGAGTGGTGAGCGCGAAAGCCGAATTGTTCATCTGGAATGATGTTGTTTTCCTTTGTGAAAGAGGTGAGAGCGTAGAGTATTGCCCTCTCGGCAAGCTTCGAAATGGCACTGAGAAAGCTGATAGGCCTGTAGGCAGATGGAGATGATTTTGCTCCTTACTTGGGGATAACCGCTAAATGTGCGTGTTTCCAAGACGCCGGGAAATGTTGCAGTCTCATGATGGAATTAATGATGTTTACCAGTTTTGCGAGCTGCTTATGCAGGAGCTTTTTTAACTGGGTAATCAATATTCCGTCGAAACCTGGAGATTTTTTGGTTTGAAGTTTGCCTATCATAGTCTCTAGAGACTTTGGAGACACGAAATGGTTGAGAAGAAAGGCTGGGGTTACAGGTCTTTTGACGGAGTTGGATTCGTTGATGACAGTGTCATTGTCTTTAGTGTTCTCTGCGGGTGGGAAGAATTTTATCTGAGCTTCATAGGTCTCATTTTCTTGGTCAGTAACTGCAAAGTTTCCTGTAACCGCTGACTTCAGGGAGGGATGACATTGTGCGTCCTCCTCACGAGGCATTTGGAGACACGCCAGAAGGAAGAGGGGCCAGCCTTTGGTCCGCGAGAATGAGTTCCATTTCATTGCTCGCCAAGACGAGACGGCCACCCTTAACCCCTTACATGCTCTGTTCCCTACCTTTTGTCTGCAGCATCAAGGGTGAATCGAGCTAATCTGCATAAACCGTTTTTGATGCGAATTTCTCTTTAAGAGAAGCGGAAAGGTTCTTTTCACACGGTTGGGGTTGTGATGAAATTTCGACTGTGGCAGATTAGTGAGCAGACTGAATATCACGAGTTAGCTTGAGTACGACTTCCTCGAGCTGTTCCGGTGTGTTAATTTTCGGAATTGGATCGGATTTCAGGAGAAGAGATTGGTAATTATTCCAGTAGGTCTATTTCCTGAATCTTGTGAGTGGGACCTGAGCGATGGCGCAGTTTCCGAGTTTGAGAAGGACCGACGATGATCAGAGTCTAGTTCGTCAAGGACTCGAACTTCGGAAGGGCGATTTACGTGTTGAAAAATAAAGAAATCAAGGACTCTTGCTGCGCCTTGAGAAACTGTACTGGGGTGATGGGTGAACTTAGCAACCATAACGCCTTCCAATACATCAAAATAAAGAAATAATATAATTGAGTAAATAAGTAAGGTAATATAACCATGTTATCCTGAAGTACACAAGAAGGCTGTTAGCATTCTGAAGTAAATAGAGCAAAAATATATTGAAAAAATTGCTGCTCAAATTAACGCCAAGGACTTCTATTAAACGAATATAAAACAAATATGGATTAATCAAAACATAAAATAAGCATCGAAAAAAGTTATTTCGTTTTTGTTGTCACGATTTAAAAGGGAAGGCTGGTATTGATAGTGTTCTGTAGGTGGAAGATGATATTTTTAACCGACTTCGAAAAAGGAGGATTTTCTGTGTTCGATTGTGAATTTTTGTATATTCACCGATTTCTCCGTCCATCGTGAGCTGATTTTAAAATTATATTTTTATTCAAAAGAGTGCACTTCCGAAGTGGTCCCAATGGAACCAAACCAGAATCTGTAGGGAGGAAGGGCAGTAAATCGGGCGATACACTCAAATTTCAAAGGCACATACCAAGTTTTTACATATTTTCTATCTAAAATAACCAGATATATGTAGCGGAAGTCGTTCAGTGCAAAAGCCATTCAGTTTGCGTTTTAAGCAGTAACTGTAGCATATAAAACCTCGTAGAAATATTGTATACAACTGCTTCTATGGTGTAATGGTTATAATATTTAGCTTCTAAACGAAGACCGTGGGTTCAATTCCCGGTAGGGACAATAACATTTTGTTGTTGTTTAGTTAGAACATTTGTCAAATCATCTGGACTAGGAGCAAACCCCGGGGCCTGAGGCGCTCCTTATTTTCAATCATTGTTTATTCCTATTTTTCCTAATCCGGGCTGCACCTTAACTTGGTCTATACACTGTAATAATAAATAAGATAACTGCATAATTTATTGAGTAAATATCTAAAAACTAAACAGAAAGAAAAAAAATTATTTTTAACTAAATAAATGAAGCGACTTCAAAAAATAAATAAGGAACTCACTAAAAATTAAAAAATAGTCAAACTTAAATTTATAACACCAAAAAAACCTTGTGAAGTAAAATATGTACATAATAATCGTTGTAATAACTAAATAAAAATAAACAAAAACCTTATTTAACCTATCTACTACACGTATTTTATATTCGGCTATATACATACAACTTAGCTTAATACCTAGTTACCTAAACCTATTTATCTATTTACAAAATTATTTTAACTACCACCTACTAATCACTTTGAAGTTGGTGCCGAGCCCAAACAATACAAAAATAATAATATAATTTTATAACATATCCAAAAAATTAAATTGCCAACAAAACAAATCTAAATTAATATAACTGTTTGGGGTCTGCAGCGTCTTCAAAGTAGTCAGTTGATATTAGATAAAAAAGGTTTGTAAATAGATAAATAGGTTTAGGTAGCTGTTAAGCTAAATTATGTGTATATAATAGAATATAAAATAAGTGTAGTAAATAGGCTAAATAAAGTTTTTGTTATTTTTATTTAATATTACAATGATTATTAGTTACAAATTGTATCTTAAAAAGTTCGATTATTTTTTAATTTTTATTGATTTCCTCGTTTAATTTTTGATGTTGGTTCAATTTTTCGTTAAAAATAATTTTTTTTTGTATATTTCCTTAATTTCTGAATGTCATCATCGGATTTTATCTGTGCTAGTGTTATTATTTTTTCTTAGAATTCTGGTGACCAGTTTCTTCAATGTTGCTCTTCAGTTTTTTCTCAGGAAGTATTCAAGCTACCCTCCACTTTAACTGTTCTTATATAAATTTTAGCCAATTGGATTAAATAGTACTTAACTTAATAATACTTAAATAGTTACATTTAGAGTTTTTCATTTTTACATATAGCAAATAGTGGCTAATTTTCACAGCATTAGACTTTTGCGTTCTGGAGTTCCTTTACTAGAAGTGGGTGAACTAATTTGTTAGTAACAATATAATGAACTAATCACCACATCGACTTGTGACTTCTGGCGTTGATGTATGTGAATGTATAGTACTTTTTTATTTTTTCTTATTTTCTGGACCTATCTTACTTATTTTATTCAACGTCACCATCATATTTTATCTGTACTAGTGTTGTTATTTTTTTTTAAATCTGGTGACCAAAGCTTCATATGCGGCTTCTTTAATGTTGCTCTTCAGTTTTTCTACCCTCCTCTTTAATTGTTCTTAAATATATTTAATCTAATTGGATTAAATAGTACCTACTTAAGTTAAAAATACGTAAATAGTTACTTTCTGGGTTTTTTATTTTTGTATGTAGCAAACTGTGGCCAATTCTCACAAAATTAGCATTTACGTTCTGGATTTTCTGTGCTAGAAGTGGGTGAATTAATTATGTCCTTATTTGTTGTTTTTTAAAACATGATTCTTTTGTTTCTTAATCTTCGTTTTTTGTTCGAACATTATCACTTTTCTTGAGTTACAAAATCACTGCATTTTAAAACACACAAGACAAATTTTAAACAAGACGAATAAATAAACAACCAACAAAATAAGTGATAATAAAGAGAATGAATGACAAACACAACAAAAAACGATAGATAAACGCATTTAGCACTAACAACAAAAGTGAAAAGAATAGAAATACTACAAAACAACAAATTTCAGAAGAACATAAATAATAATTCAATAATAACTTGACAAGGACACTAGACAAATAATTGTGGGTAAGGATTTGACCAAAAATAGAAGGGAATGAAAATCGGAAAAAGAATCTAGAAATAGAGAAAATGAAAAATGAAGAAAAAATACACAACGTAAGAAAGAACGAAGTAACAAAAGCAAGAGTAATAAAGATAATACATAGATATAAAAAGATAAAACCATTAAAGTAATAGCAAACGTGAAAAATGACTATTAATGGAAAAACTCATAGAATAATATAGAGGACCTAATATAGAAACTAGATGGCGACTGCTCCAATCCAAGGAGGCTAGGGATGCTAAACCAACATTTCATAGCCAAAGCTGTATAATTTAATGAAATTAAACTTTCATAGTTATACAAGATTTATGTATTCAGGAATAACTTTTAAGTTGACCTAGAAGCAAGCTTTGGAGTCATCGTCAAACATTAATTATTAGTCCATAATCGATGCTAGGAAACCCACAAAAATCTAAGGAGATTCGTCTAATTTAGATTCCATAGATATACAGTATTCTATAGATATACCCATCAGAGAAATTAAAGTTCCTGCAACTTGAGCGGTTCAGTTTATTCGTTCAGAAGCAGATACCAATTTTCTCTCCATTATTACTGATCCCATGTACTTGAACTGGATTACTTTGAGATTTACAATAGTAGTCGATCCATCAGTCAATGCCCTGATCTTTTTCTTCATCAATTCTCAAGCGATATAGTCAGGTTTTATTAAGTTCTAAAACTAAAATTAAAAAGCATTTTTTTGTGGAAGTACTTACCAAATAATAAAAGTTTCTACAAAATTTTAGGAATTCCTTAAAAATTTGAATTGATTTGAATTTAAATTTCAAAATCATTTAGTTCAATTAGTTATTATATAGTATATATATAGTATATTCAAAATAGCAATGAACTCACGTCATCAATATGTGCCTGTCGCAAATTGTAAATTAATTTCAGAGTCAGAGTCAATATTTTCCTTCTCACTTATAATTTTTAAACTGAGATAGAATGCTATCTAATAAGTTCGAACATCTAACCGAATCAGTCTGCCAAAGTCGTCCGGTTGTGAAACGTCGGCAAAATTATTCCAAATATTAATTATAATAAATACAGATTATAAACCGGAAAACGTGACCTGAACACTTTCCTTGTTTTAATAAATTTTAAATCGCTGTTTATTATTACTCTGATTCAAAATGCCGAAGTCAAGACTGAACACATTGCCCTTCTAATCAGCTGCACAACATATTAGCACGGACAGGGTCACAGAAATATCTCAAAAAAAATAACGAGCGCTGAACGGCTGATGAAAAACAGTGAGTAGTTTTTTCAACATAAACTTAATTTAACACAATTATTTCATAGAACTGTTAGTTTAAAATGTATCGAAGATGTGTAATGGAACTTCCAGGTACTGCTTTTAAAAGAAAACAAATTTCCAAACCATATAATAAAATCGAGGAGGAGTTTTTATTTCGATATGTGTATTTATATGAGACATGAATATTTCATGAGAGAACCAATATACCCAATGGTCACTCATGGCAAGATGATAATAAAAATAATGTTAAGACTTAAAGGTTGATGGAAAAACTCAACCTTGGAATAAAAATTGATTAGATTATTCATAACATTTTTTAAAAGTTCATTGCAGACATATTGTTCCTTATGTTGGAAACTTCGATGAACTCGATCAGGTACATTGAAGAAGAAATTGACAAATGATGGAATTGAGAACAAATGTTAGATAGGTTGAAAAAACAGCTTAGGTATTCACTTTAATAAAGTTTCCTGAATATGGGATTATGACTCAATGTTGAAAAGAAAGAAAGAATACTAACTGTTTTGTAGATATGGCAAATGCATTAGGGAGAATGCAGTGATTAAATCTAGTTTTACCAAGAAAGATATATACAGGTAGTAACATAACAAACCAAGAGGAAATACAGTTTAAATTAATAATTAATTTAATTAAAAATAAATTAATTATTTAATTGTTAATTAGACGGATTAGGTCTCCAGAGGATACCACTACATATAAAAACGCACCTGGAACTCATAGGTGGTATGGAATAGAAATAATGTAAATAAAATAAAACACAACCGTAACCTTCAAACTATTATAACTGTATAATTGATTGTAGTCTTAAATCTTTGGTAATATATGCATTAGATGAACTGCAATGATCACATTTATTATATTGTATAACAGTAGTTTTTAATTTAATTGTGTAATTTTTTATTTATAATAGTTTAATTATTTTATTTAGATTACAATTTTGTTACACGGTATAGCCAAAATAATCTAGAACTAAGAGTTGATGCGGCAACATTGTCACGTTTTGATGACATCAATTATTATCAAATGACATGAGTTCACTGCTGTTTTGAAGACTATAGAATATGATATTAAATATATCCGCCGTCCTGTTAGATTCGCTTCAACCAACAGTCTCCGGGTTGTCCTCTCCGAAATATTTACATGCTCCTCTATTTTTAAGATTTTCGAGGCAGATGTTTCTGATTTTTCGATCGGCGCGAGTTGTGCTGATTCTTTTTCTGCCATATTTGCCAATATGAATAGCTTCAAGAGGCTTTTATCATCAATTTTAATTTTAATTCGATTGACGATAGATTTTGAAAGTCCAGCAACAGCAACTATCTCTTTCTGAGAATCTGTGGAGTGTAGTAACAAAGTTTGTATCCTCCTACATTTTCTTAGAGAAGTACTCAAAGCCACCCATCCAAATTGTTGAATTGTTGAAAATCAAACCTCTGAGTATATCGCCTTTAACCATTAATAAAATGTAAATTCTTAAACAAAATATAGCAAAACCATTATTATATAGAGCAATACTTACTTTTTAATTGTTTTAGACACAAAAATCGATTTAAAATAATGAATTTATAATATCTAGACAATATAACAACAATACTGCAAAGCACTCTTTGTAACAAACAATGACTAAATGAAGAAACGTCACACAATAGACATTTTTTTTATTAATTACATCTTATATTCGATATGCTTAGTACAATCTTAATTCACAAATTAATTTATTACGATTCTTCCATTGTACTTGCATTAATATACAAGCAAGACGTGTACGGGATTAATAATACATCAGTATGTATTTCCCAAATTAGAATAACACTAATCTACTTAAGCTAAAGTTAAAAATACACTTATACACTATATATATATACTAGTTCGTGTAGTTTGGTTCGCTTCAATTTTTTGATTTCTTGCGTATTGTCCAGTATCTGTATTGCTTCTACGTTGCTGTGATTTAGCAACCTTGTTTCATGTTTTTGAGTGAAATCTTGAATCTCTTCGTTGGTTTCATAGCAATAAGCATTGGTAATTAATCGTAGAACTTTGCTTTCGGTGCGTTGGATTATTCGTTAATTTGATGTTTTAGTGCAAACCCATATATGCACGCCATAAATCCAAATAAGCATTAATATTGACTGATAAACAAATATTTTGATTTTAGATCAAGTTAAGAATATCTTCCAACTAACCAATACAGTTGCTTGACTTTCAGTCTAATCTGCTTTGTTTTTAGTCTAACATGATATTTCCAGTTTAACTTACTATCCAGATGTATTCCGAGGTATTTAGCTGATTCTGCTTGAGGAATAGGGCATTCGTCAAGCGATATAATTAAGTTTTTGTCAATTCGCCGCAACGCAAAGGTAACATGGACAGATTTGGCGCTGTTAAGCTGCATTATCAAGTCTCTAGTCCATTTGAAGATCCTGTTGACCGCTACTTGTACTTGTTCTATAGCTTTAGATAGAGATATATAATTTGCTATTTTAACTGTGTCGTCAGCAAATCTTTGAAGTACCGTTCCCTTTATTGTTGGGATATCAGAAGTATAAAGCAGACCTAGAAATTGTGCCAAGATACTACCTTGTCCAGTCGAAATAGATTTAAATACCTTACCAGAACTCCAGTCGAAATAGATTTAAATGTTGAGAATGTCTCTTCGTGCGAGACTCTATATTTTGTTCCGACAATATATGATTCCAGAAGTCGACAGTAAATCCGCGGTAGCAAATTGTTCATATTGTAGATTAACCCCAAATGCCATACTTGGTTAAAAGCTTTCGGGACATCCAGAAATATTGCAGGGCAGTATTTCTTTTCTTCGAATGCCCTTTTTCTTCGAACCGCTGTTTGTTGGTCGATTTTCGAATGGTAATTCCGAAATCTAAACTGAATATCTGGTATTTCTATAAATGGTTTAATGCGTTTTAACAGCAGTTGCTGGAATAATTTGGATATCGCAGGTAGCAGCGAAATAGGCCTGTAAGATCTAATTTGTTCTGTTAGTATGTTTAATCATTATTTTGCGAGCAATTTTAAGACTTTCCGGAATATGGTTCAGTCTCAAACAGCCATTGAATATATATTACAGCTACATCGAGCTGCTAAACAGGATTTATATCATTCTGTATTGTAAAATCTATATCATTCGGTTGAAATACGTTAGCTAAATGTTCTGCGAATAATTCCGCTTTTTCATCGTTTGCGTCGAACCCATTTATTTTAATCATTTTTAATACGAGGTACTCTAATAATTGGTCTTTTAATCGACAAATGGCGCGGGCATATTGTGTTGCCACTTCACGAAAACAAAAAAACTGATACCAGTACCTATTTAAGATTTTTTTATTATTATTTAATTAATACATTGTTACTAATAGTTTCCGTCTAACCTACAATTTGTCTTTACGATAACTTAAATCTAAGTATATAACTAGGAGGACCCATCGGCCCTAACTCAGTCTCTGGTGAAATAATGTTTATACATGTCACTGCTGAATTTTTAATATATGCGCCTCACTACACAAGAATACACAAGATCAGATAGTTTGATTCCTTTCAGTCTGTGTCCTGTTCTGGTGGTATCCAAAAGTTGCAATATTTTAATATTCGTATGAGGATGGAATCTTTCCTCACGCCCCCTTTCAATTCTCTTGATTTCTTGACTGACTGTGGGTATCTGAAGTTGTCGATGTAGGTAATCAGTCCTATATTATTTGGGTGCACCCACAATACCTCTCAGGACTTTGTTCTGAAAAATTTGTATTTTATTTATGTTACTCTTTGCAGAGCATCCCCATAATTGAACTCCGTATGTCCATATAGGTTTCAATATTTGCTTATATAATAGCAATTTATTATGTACTGATAATTGTGATTTTCTTCCAATTAGCCAGTACATTTTCCTATATTCCAATTCCAGTTCTCTCCTTTATATGTTCCGTCCAGCGAAGTTTTGCATCGAGATTCATTCCGAGATATTTAGCGTTGTTGCTATATGGAATGATATTGTTATTTAACATTATTGGTGCTTGTACGGTCTGTTTATAGGTGAACTGCATATGTACAGATTAACTTTCATTAATTCTTATTTTTCAAGCTTGCGTCCAATTATTTATATTGTCACTTGCCTGCTGTAATTTTCATGAGGCTTCTTCACTATTGTCTCCGACAGCTATCAACAAATGTAGCCATCGTAATATTTTCCGTTTGTGATATATCACAAGTGTAGAGTAGATAAAGCATTAGTCCCAGTACACTTCCTTGTGATACACCTGCTTTAGCTTCTTTTATCGTAGAGTAAGCTTCTTCTTGCTTGACTCTAAACATTCTAGTTGTAATGTATGATTTTAATAGTTCGGTGTGGTGCTTTGGTAGCATTTCCTATAGTTTATGATCAAGGCATTCATGCCAAACCTTATCGAAAGCTTGTGCTACATCTAAGAATGTAGCTGAGCATACTTTTTGACTTTCGTAGGCTTTTTCAATAACATCTGTTATTCTGTGGACCTGGTCAATTGTTGAGTGCTTGTTAATAAACACAGACTGGTGTGTTGGTATTAGGATTTTTCTCTCTATGATCGGTTTTATCCTTTTCAACAGGAATTTTTCAAAAACCTTAGATATTACTGGCAGCATTGATATAGGTCTATAGGCTTTTATTTCGTATGGTGACTTCCCAGGTTTTACGATCATTATAATTTCCGCTATCTTCCAAATGTCTGGGACATGTTTTAATCTAAATGCTGTATTGATCAAGTTGGTGGTTTTTATAATTCTCTTTCTTGGTAGTTTTTGGAGTAATTCTCCTGTTATTAAATCATAGCCTGGTGATTTCCTGGGGTTAATGTCAGTTTTAATAACTTTGGTTAACTCTTTCGGCGTGACTAATTCACTCATCGAATTTTCAGCTTCTATGTCCGGCATATTATGTTCAATGTTAGTTTCGTTTGGTTTGAAAGTTTTTCTAGATATTCAGCAAATGCTTCTGCTTGTTGGTCATTGTAAATCGCCCGTAAAAGCGAATTCCCACATAGGTCTCTCATAGGTGGACTTTACTGTGTAGACATGAGCGCTTTAGATATTTTGTAGACCTATTTATGATAAAATAATCCTTTTAAAACAACATCATTTATTCAATTTACCTAAATCAATATCTATAGTACCTATTAATTTGACCACCTACTGTATGTGAGATCGAATTCTATGCCTTTTTGTTTTGTAGATTGTTTATGATCTATTTAGGAACACAGTTTTCAAATTAACAATTTCGACGACGAAAAAAAAACCATAACGTTTTATCCTAAAACATTTTTAAACTTGTTCAAAACAACTGACCCTTTCACAAAAATCGAGGTCAATTATATTAATTAAGCATTGATTAAAAGACCTACCTAATTTAGTATTAGCATTACAAGTCAAATGAAGTTAATTTTTTTCTTATTTAAACTTATCCCCTGTTATATGTTGCTCAGGTCTTTAGCTTCCGAAAATTAATTTTATTTTTATTTGAAAATCGAAAACTCCTGCCGGAACTTACCTGTTATAAAAAGGCGACGTCTAAAGTGGGTAGAAACTTTAAACTTATCCAATATCTTTAGGTTCTCCGGAATGAAAAAGAGCGAACTTCCCTGATGAATATCAACAAATAATAAACAAAGTTTCTTAAACGAGACTTGTTGTTATCCTGGTTTTCTTCGGAAATCGTTTAATCTTTTAAAATTGTTTAAGGACCCAGTTTAGGTAAAAGTTTGTTTACCTTTCTTGAAAAAAATATACTCCGAAATATCTGGTCAATTGTCATTGGAACAAAATGGCAATAAATGTTAATCAATAATATTTATATATAAATTATTTGACTAATTTATTATATCTATAAGAGGTTGCACTCTAACCTATTCGTCATTTTATTTTTCTAAAAATGGTACTAATTGTTTATAAACTTATCTGAATGTTCATGTATCATGTATCACCTTTTTCGTATATTTACATTTCTTCAAAATGTTAGTGTCAGAACATTTTGCAATCGATAAAATAATACATAGTGCAGTAGTATTTCTTTTTTATGTCGTATCAAAATAAATTTATGAACGCTCATGTAAAGTATACACAAAATTTTCATCTCCAATTAGAACATGCAACATATCAACACCAAAACCAATAACAAAACACCAAACATATGTGCACCATGCCTAAGTGAAAATTCTAATCTATTTGGATTCTGGTATATTTGAAATATAGGTTATTTTAAAACGAACAAAGCATATTTCCGTGAGTATAAACAACGCTTGAATCTCAACCCACATTCTGAACCAAAACAAAAGGTTATTGTACGAACCTATCGACCATACATCAATTAATGTCTAGAGGAAATTCAATTTGAATTTTAATTATGGACATGTATGTAAAATTATGAAGTTAAATTAAAATTGTTCCTAATTCTTGCAACGTATTTCTCATTATTGCTGACGTTTTTTGAAACGGACTCTCATGTAAATGATTGAATTAGTATTCATCGAGGTAACAATAATAGTTGATATGAATTTTCACACTACTGGTAACAGTTAACTTTTTTAAAATATTAAATGATTTTCATACAGTTTCAGTAAACGAATATGTTTAATTTTCATTAAATTCAATAAGGTATAAATTAAAAATGAGTTACCAATTTAATTATGCTTAACATTTTCTTAGCGATTTGTTATTTTATTTTCTAAAAATGGTGCTAATTGTTCATAAACTTATCTGAATGTTCATGTATATCTATCATCTTTTTCGTATATTTACAGTTCTTCAAAATGTTAGTGTCAGAACATTTTACATTCGATAAAATAAAACATAGAGCAGTAGTATTTCTTTTATAGATAGTATCAAAATAAATTTATGAACGCTTGTGTAAAGTGTAGACAAAATGTTCATCTTCAATTAAAACAAGTTACGGAATTTAAACATAATCATGCAAGATATCAACACCAAAACCAATAACAAAACACCAAACATCTGTGCACCATGCCTAGGTATTTCATAAGTCTGTGTAAGTGATATTTCTAATTAAAATTTTGGATTTTCGTAAACTGTGGTCCCAATGAGTATCACAGTTGCTACAGCGAAGTAAATATAGAATGCTTTAAAACGACCAAAGCATCTTTCCATGAGTATAAACAAAGCTTGAATCTCAATCCACATTCTGAACCAAAACAAATGCTTGTTATGGGAACCCATCGACCATTAATGGCCAGAGATTGGTCAAGAAGACTCTTTTGGAAATTCAAATAGAATTTTCATTATGGATATGTATGTAAAATAATGAAGTTAAATTAAAATTGTTCCCAATTCTTGCAACATATTTCTCATTATTGCTGACGTTTTTTTGGAACTGACTATCATGTAAATGATTGATGAACTAGTATTCATCGACGTAACAATAATAGTTTATATAGATTTTCACACTACTGGTAACAGCTACCTTTTCAAAATATTAAATTTGAAAGATCTTATCCTATTTTACATTCTGTTTAATCTATATATGGCAATATTTAAGAGGTTATTCTAGTGAAGAATTTTGAAAAATTAGACTTTTCCATATTTTCAAAACTTATGTGTCCCGAGAATATTTTGGTAGACATTGCTATTTAAGGTCCCAAAATCTAAATGGGATTAGAGCTTAAACGATATTCCTTTCAAAGCCTTTTTGTACTTTTTTCGAAACGGTTAACGTGATGCCTCAAGTTCTACCGATTTACGAGGGTGATTCAAATATGACGGAGACAAATGCTGTAGATGGTGCGCATGTATGTTTTAAAGATCGTGGTTGGAGTATGTGATAACTACATGTAGGCTGCCATCGCACCATATATGGGAACTATGCCTGTTAACATGCTTGATAATAATATATTGATAATAGAAAAAATATCATATATACATGCTGCGAAATCGTGCAACTTAGCATCAGTGATCATATAATAAACAACAAGTTCACCGAGAGATTTTGACAATTTTATTTTACTGCAAATCTCTTAGATGTTAAGCGTGCTTCAAAGTATAATCGACAATGATTTTGAATTCAAAAAATGTGCAAAATATAACAACTAATTAGGAAACATAATAATGAAATAAACTTCAAATAAAACCTTAACACTGGATAGATCGTGAGTCTGCTTGATTTTCAGATTTTATTACCTTCAGTTCCAGTAGTCAGTAGTCAATTGAGTCGCTTCTTTTTGCTCTTCACTCACATCTCCCAAAATTCTGAAAACTAGATTGAAGTGTTAATTAGAATATGCACTTTTAGACACATTAGGTAACCTACAGCTTGAAGTGCTCTTAGCATTCTTTTGACGATTTGTTTGTAGTTCTTTATGATTACCTAGAAGTTCCTATGACTTCCTTAAAAGCAGCTTTCATTTTGAGTATGTTTGACCATTATTTGTTATTTGACCATTTAATATCTCGTCCGACGAAAATAACTTCCTTCATTTCTGAGCGACTTTTCTGACTACTTAAAACTGAAAACTGAAAACCTCGAACTATGTATTTGAAGAAAAATACATCTTTGGGAGAGATTTTATAAATTGCTTCATCAATCGCAACTTTATATGCAGCGGTGATAACTAATGACTCTATATGTAAGTAACAATGTTTCTTAAAACACGTCATTTTCACCAACTTTAAGCTTTCTTGGAGGCTAACAATTTCTGTTTTAGATACCTTTCTGATTTTCTCTGTCTTTGCTATCCCATAGATACAAAAAGTAAGCAAATTTGGTAAATACAACTTGTTGTCCGAGCAACATGCACAAAATTTTAATAATCGCCGCATACCTGAAAACCATTGCTTTCATATATTAATCTTTATATCCTGGATATTTTATATTATTTTCGTTTTCAATATACCAAATTACATATAAAACAAATGAAAATATATAAACAGCTTTTTTGTTGTAGACTTGTATATTTGGATCTCTCTAATAATTTATTGTGAAATGTCTTTAAAATGTAAATTTAATTTATTGTATAAATAGATCATTCAAATATTTAACATTAATATAGTTTGTCTTTTTGTCCCTTTTTTGCACACAACAAATATAATGATACTATATGTAATTTACTAAAAGCAAACGTACTCCATCAACACACAAGAACATCGACTTCGCGATTTCTGAACATGAGTGTGTCAAAAAATCACCCCCAGTCTGAGAAATGTTTACCCATCGAAAGGTAAATTAATATGCGGCATTCTAATTTCGCCAAAGAAAATCACTTTGACAATAGCGGGTGAAATCTGAGTGAGTTTCATTTTCTACTGTTGTGGCAAGGAAAATCAAATATCAGACAGTCAATTTTGCGCTTCCAAACTCTACGACGTTAAACATGTGGCAAAGGCACGTAGTCAGACACGTTCTTAGGACAATTAGGTTTCCGTTAATGTATGGAAATGTCGCGAAATTAGTTCCTAACTTCACGTCATCCCAGAGACGCAATTTAGTTTAACTGTCTATCGGGGGGCATAAGTATTACCCTGTTGAGCCAATCCCGACGAACACATGCGTCGGTAAAAGTGAGACGGGCAATTTGTACCGTATTATTTATTAATGATGTTGAAAATTGCTCACTCAATTTTCAACACGCCTACACCCACCACTTGATAAATCCAAAGTAAACAAGAAATTCAATTATCTGATTTGCATCAAAGAGATAACATATATAAATAAATATATATATATATATATATATATATATATATATATATATATATATATATATATATATATATATATATATGTATATATATATATATATATATGTATATATATATATATATATGTAAATTTAATTTATTGTATAAATAGATCATTCAAATATTTAACATTAATATAGTTTGTCTTTTTGCCCCTTTTTTGCACACAACAAATATAATGATACTATATGTAATTTACTAAAAGCAAACGTACTCCATCAATATACAAGAACATCGACTTCGCGATTTCTGAACATGAGTGTGTCAAAAAATCACCCCCAGTCTGAGAAATATATATATATATATATATATATATATATATATATATATATATATATATATATATATATATATGACTAATATAATATTTAGTAACAATATTAATATATTGAAAGTGCTTCACGCTGTTATAAATTTAGATATTGTAAGATAATAATCTTATATTTTATATTAGTACCTAGAGAAAGATAACCAATTAAAATCAAAACCCCATGATCTTAGTCAAAGCCTGTAAAGCAGACGATAAAACTTTTTTTATCTTCATGGACATAGCAAACCTAAAATGCTCATTCGGTCGCCTAAAGTGAGGGTCCTTACATTTTTGAATGGTATTACATATTTTTGAAAATTATACATATTAAATTACATTGAACGTTACTAAAGTAATATCTAGATATAATTCCAGAACGATATTTATTACGTTACGATAACACTCAACCCAGGTGCAAGAAAAATAATTTCCAATGATGATTTTGTTCAGTTTATTGCAAATTCGATACCAGATCTGACATTTTCAAGTTTGTATGCCCGTTCATGAAAAATTATCTCACTCAAACCAGACTTACCGAAATATTTTAAAATAGTCATCTATTTTAAAACTTCCTGAATATTAAACCAGTGAGGCGCGTCAGACGACAGTAAAAAAAAACTATACATCCATGTTTATATAAGTTTCGATTGACTAGAACTGCACATGCGCACTTGTTCTAATCTAACCTGAGGGTTTTCACAACTACGAGTCCTCTTCTATATACGCCTTGTTGTTTACCACAGTTGTGGTTAGAAGTAATTTTTAGGTTAATTTTAAATATAAAGAGAGATTTTGTTTGTTTTGTTGAGATAACATTTTGTTGAGGTAACATAATTATTGTAGGAAAATTTAGCGGCGAAAATGAGTGTATAAGGTATGAATTATTAATAAAATATTATCATTATATAACACACATGTGCAGTTCTAGCCAATCGAAACTTGTATGGGCATGGATGTGTAGGTCTTTTACTGTCGTCTAGGCGGATCTAACAGATGAAAACCCTCAGTCTCGTTTTATATCACTGCTTGACAAGTCGCCTCTTCTCACTTCTAAATAAAATAATATTTTAAGTAAATATGACAAAAGATCCATAATGGGCAAACATGTGGAACTCCTTATTTTCATTAGGATAATATTTACATAATCTACACCAATTACGTTACGCTTATTAAAAGTACATATCTTGTAAAGAGTAACTTTTGCAATATTAAGATATCTTAAAGAAAACCTCCAACCCATATCCTCCAGAACTTGGACCTCCTTGAACCTGGGGAATGAATGAAACACGGTCTTTTCTTTTGTGGAATAGAATTTTAAAATGTAATAATTTAAAATAATAACTGGAATTGGTACTTCAGCACTATAACTCAGCATGAGATTGTATCTTAACGTTGCGACAACATGTATTATTTTGCAGAGTATACGCGAAAACAACTAAATCTAACAAACTAATTAGTGCAGTATCACGTACATCAAGACATAAATTAAACAAATAAATGCACATTAAAGCTGAATAATTGGTATTGGGAATGTGATAAAAAGTTTACTTTGAAATATATTCATTAAAATATAATATAACACAATATAAATTAAGCTTATCAATAAAAGTTTTAGTAGCAATGGTCTGGGGAATATAATATCGTCTTTTCTTTTTTTTTTAATTATTTTCATACAAATTTCAAACACTAATCACCGATATCTGCCGTTTTTATCAATAAAATGTTCACCATTTTCCTGATAAATTTATAATTTTGCCACAGTAGAACTTCTACCTCAAGGTTTTTTGATTTAACATCCAAATTACCCCAAACGCAAATGAGGGAGGGAAACCAAACTCCTCCTGTTGTTAAGTCAAGCAGTCATCATCATTAGCATCATATATTTTTCAATGAGTCTACAGTATTTGTCACTTTTCGAAAGCAAAATACGTTAAAATATGACTTTATTGTGTTTTTATTTCCAAACCACAATATTTTTAACTGTGTAAATTAATGGCACCACTTTTATACCAAAAATATTCTATGCATTGTTAAGTATTACACAAGACATTTATTACCACCATAACCATACTTTTTACCACCTTTGTGGCAACATCGCAGTACCGGATCTAAAAAATAATTTTACTTTGGTTGCGGTACAATCACCAATCCATGTTTACATTTTGCATCATTCTGAAACCGTGAGCCACCCAAGCAATTCGAAATAAAACTTCGGATCGAAATGAGACTTTCATTCAATTCGTATTGAAGCCATTTTCCTTTTTTTGGATCTTTCTCGTCGCATATAAATATGTAGAAACATTTGATTCATGAACTGATAAATTTTCTGAAAGTTTATTATATCTGAGTTAGGTTGTCGTCCCATAAATCTTGGTCATTTTTTATACATCCAAAAACCACAATGCGGATATAACGTAGCAACATTACCATAAGTTTGTACAAAAAATGTTAATGCTGTTAGGCAACAGATTTCTTCAAATCAAACAACAGTAAATCATATATATTAAAAATCATATAAGATGATATATATATATATATATATATATATATATATATATATATATATATGATACACTCAATAATACTTTGAGTTAAGTTATATGGCTCGGTGAATGGAGGTAAAACGAAATGAAACAGTGGTGTTTACATTATATGACCGTTATTTATTGGCAATATAAAAAATGTAGAAAATACAAAATAGATAAAGCGGATGGCGAGGCGAGGCTTGGGCAGTCCATGGTGGCACTTCTAAACCAAACGATGGTCGGTTACGAATGATGGAAATATCGTTCAATAACATCCCAGATAAACGTCTCAGAATTTCCAGCTATTCGTTATCGTGTTCTAGTTGTCGCTGCTGGTTCAACATCTGGGATTCTATTTCTGGGTACTACAATACTAAATAGAAAAATTGAGAAATGTATATAGATATGTAAAAATATGTATAAAATTATTTAGACACAAGTGTACCACTCTAGACTAAGGTTTTTAACAAATATACAAGAATACACGATGTTGGTTCTGAACAACCAAAAGCTATCTATAAGATAAATTGGAGGGCTGAAATAAAATCACAAATCCGATTTTTAAAATTGATTCTAGTTTTCGAAATATTAAATAAATTAATTATTTTACTATTTTGATCATTAACGGACATTTATTGAATTAACAAGTATAAATCAGAAATGAATGTATAAATCAGAATGAATGAGTCTTCCACACAGCCATTCCATTACAGATTACAACAATGAGCGCATCATGCCTTCGTCCCAAAATCCATGGTAATGCCTTTGTAGAAAATGTATTTCAAGTGATATTCAAGTTCCAAACTTATGACAATTTTGCAAAAAATTGGCGATTATGTATTTATAATCTGATGATTTGTGTTGCTAAGAATGTTATGAGTCTTAGTTCGAAACGATGTTCACACTGCTGCTTCATCAGGCATTGAACAATTTGCAAACTTTGCGTCAGCCACTAGTTTTCGAATATCAGGTCTGATAAATATTCTTTAAAAAATTAAATGCTTTTCTTCCATAACGAAATCGATTTCATTACCCACCGGTGATGTAAACGGATTTCTTAAGGCATTTTTTGTACTTATATCTGTACAGAACTGGTTCCAGCACTCATGATGACCGACGGCATTTATAGAGCAAAAATGGCAATCATCTACGTAAATTTTTTGTCAGTTGCTTAACGTTGCCACAGAAAATAAGAAATATACATTTTTACCAACTGTCCGCTTGTACAGCTTTGTTCTTCACGCGTTACAAAACAATTTCGGTACCCATGACTTATCAGTATGTACTATAGCAAAAATTAAAGTACTGCAAATACGAATATATACTGAAATATTTGAGATGATTTCTCAATAATCAACTTTATTTCTGCATTTTCATACGTTCTGATGATGAAAAATCACACCACAAAAGCAAGTTCTAAATCATGTTTAATGCAACGCCATCAGCTGACTGCGACTATAAGAGTGCAGTGATGCCACCATGTGCGAAATTAACCGGCATTGTAAATGTGTGTTATTTACATTAATATTTCGCATTTCACCAATACAATGCAGATGCTGAATAATCTATTACTCACATAAAATTATTCATATTACTATTATAGTGATATGCCCTCAGTGATCCCATCAATCTGTTTGATACAACAATCTAAAGCGTTACTATAATCGATTTTTTTTTTGTTTTATTTCATAAATGATGTTAGCCTAAATCATAATGTCCCTTTTATACGAAACGTTATATTTCGGATTTTAACCAATTTGGTAAATAAAATCCACGCCAATCGCATTAATCCGTTTTTAATGAATGTTTTTTCAAAGTATAACTTCATCGCGCGCTTTTTATATCCTCTCATTAGTATGCGCGTAAAAATCTGAACGAAATTTATTCGTTTATTTTTTCAAAAACGTTACCCAAAAATATTTTTCGGGCTCTCCTATCTCTCTCTTTTTGACGGCGAAAAAATAACATCTCGAAAATAATCAAATCACGCTACCGATCGATCCATTATTAATATGGCGGTGCATGCTAATTTCGCGACAGCATACTATGAATATTTTTAACACAGTTTATTGATCTTATTGCATATATCTTTATTTCTATTAGATGCTAATTATGTTATAACAAATGTTTAATTACTGTAATTATTAAAATATAATCACAATAAGTTTAATATGCTTCAGGTTTATGACTTAAATATGAAAGGATTTTCAATTTATTTCGTATGAAAAACAGACAACATAGAGCTCAATAGCTTCTAAGATGTTAAAAAAAGATAGTATGTCATCTAGAATACAAAATGCCCAATAGAAATTCACACCGGTCAAGACGTCTAAGATATCATTCAAAATTTTAATCAAAAAATAAAATAAAAAATATATATATATATATATATATATATATATATATATATATATATATATATATATATATATATATATATATATATATATATATATATATATATATACTGTAGTATTCCGTACTCTCTATCTGACTGGTTTTCAGAAGATCATAATAAATCCCCCCTCATATTTCACCAAATATACAAGAAATCCTTCTTTAAATGGATATCCTGTTTTAGTGTCGATGTCCTAATTCAGTGGAATCTACCTACGACCTTCTAGCTTTGGGAATTTTATAAAATAATTAAAATTTTATAGGTTATGCTCGACTAATATATGTGGAACTTACTCTTCAAGATCTCGAATATGGTTGATTGGGTTCAAATGAAGAACAAAACTGGCTGTTATTCGGAAATCTTGAAAATTTCATCTCCAAATTTCCCGAACCGTCCGAATCCTGACAAGCCACTAAAATGAAAATCACCTCTTCTATAACATTTTTCAAGTAACTAGTAATTAGATATGATATATGATAATACGGTATACACAACACAGTACTGATTCTCATGTTTTAAAGCACTTTTTCTTGTTTTTCGTAAAGAATATTGTACAGAATTTATGTTATAGTATATACTCATCTTATTCAATATACAATATATATTTAATCCTTTAAGCACAAAGCAAAAATATATATAAATAATACAATTATTATATCAATTCCATATGCTGTATAATGAGAGTTGCCTTTTATATTCCGGGACTGTATTGAACTAAGGTTAACATCTCGCACCACCCCCGGTTTGCTAGGTTTGTGTGACTTATTGATATAAGAAAAAACAGGACGGTGTCCCAACAACATGTCAATACATCGTTACGAAAGTCACTTTCATATAATTTAAAAGTTTATGGAATTAGAAAGGTAAGGTCTTTACTTAAATCTAGTTTTCTGGTTTTTATAAAAACCGATTTTTTAAGATACTTGAAAAATGAATTAAAATAATCAAAATAATGTAGGCTATTATAAATTAACATCATTTTCTAAAAAAAAACAATCTACTTAATTCGTAAATAATAGCCACAAAAACGTGTCATTAAAGGGTGCCACATCGACAATTAAATTGATCTTGACTCCTAAACATTTATTAAACTTCTTTTATAATATTACCTAAGTTTGATGACTTATTACATGACATGATTCCAGTTATATGAACAAAATTGTTGAAAACTCAACAGGCTGTAATTTAATGAATTCAAAATATGTCAGATGTAATAATTCTTACTTTAATTCAATGATTTTCATGAGGTTTTTCTAGAACAATATAAAAACTATTTTTGTATATACTATTGTAATATTATTATACTAATTGTGCATATTATTTGAAACGTGGTAATAACAATGCCAATTTGTCAAAATCCCTAAATTTGGGACCAATATTTTTCCCACAAATTTCCCTCAAAATTATTTTAAGAAGTGAAACAAGTCTTAATCTCTTCATAATATAGAATAACATGTAATGTTATAACTGGAAATCGTTACGCTTCCCTTGCAATCATTTTTCTTGATGGGTTAAACTGTCCCCCTTTCCATGTCGCCCTTAAAGAGACTACAGTATGTGTATGTAGTCTATTGCGATCCTCTGTTTTCAAATTTTTAAGGCCACTAAATTTATTTAACTAATTTTATTTAATGACAATTTCTATGTTTGGGAAACAGTATTCTCCTGTCGAGTTTTTAAAGCGAAAGGCCTTACCCCGGTAGCATTCGTCATCGATGGTATCTTCATTAAGTTCAAGGCCATGTTGATCAAAATCCAGCATAGCGTCACTCATCGTCTAATTTTTGTATTGTAACAGATTTACGAGATACTAAAAATCAGTTTACAGAAAATATAAAAAATAAAAATAAAACGCTTTGTAATGTTTCTGTAGAAATATGCAATAGCAACACGAGGTATATTTTTTTCATTTTCCGTACTTTCCCCAGCTTTTAATTCAATGTATATTTTGTAGAAGTGTTCCGACCCGCACTATAGATATTATATTTACATTTTCAATTATATTTGTCAATCCCCAAAAAATCCTCAATCAAGATGACTGACCCCGCAGATTAGAGAATTCACAAGTTGGCAACACTGCTCATTTATATTTTTATTAATTTGGCTTATCAAACACAAAATTAATTCAGTGCCTTTTATATTCTGTTAATTCTTAATCAAGTAATGGATATATCATAAATATATCTTAAATAAAATTTGTCAATGTTCATAAAAAATATCTCATGTAACAAAATCAGTATTCACAATAAATATGTGGCAATTCAAAAACATGAATAAAATAAACAGATAATGACAAAAACCTAGAAAGTCATTCTATCATTCACGTCCAAATAGTTGAGTAATTACTATTTTCAGTCAAATGCACAGTTCGACTGTTTTTTTCCATTCGTGATATCAGACGAAGATTACGTACGAATTCTTTTCTGTATAAAATGAGAGATAGGAAAGGATGGAGGTAAGCATGGAGCAGTTAATTTTAAATGTTTTTATATTCTCCAATGGTAGTATAAGCGAGACAGATATATATATATATATATATATATATATATATATATATATATATATATATATATACAAGTGTTTTCTCGTGTTTTAATATACTAATTGCTATTTTTAAATAACATAGCATAATAAATATAAATAGTACAATACAACTTAAATAAAACCTAAAAACTAAAGATTTTCAATAGCCATAACTACTAAGTAAAATATAAACGTATACCTAATCATTTAAAATTCTAATCCATGATGAACCTAAAAATGATCGTACAATAACTACCAAATCCTTTTTAAATAAAAGTTTTATATATTTTTGAACGGAAATATTTTTAAATTACTGTGAATATTATGATGTTTAACTTTTCTCCCGTGACATATGTTGCGGGTATAGATGAATATTTTACGTGTAACCGATATAATTCAGGTAGTTTCATTTTATGGGTTTGCCAAAAATCCAATGGGTTTTCTAAACGCCCAATTAATGGAATTTCCAAATACTGCTAAATCTTTAAAGTTGCTGCAGTATTTGGAGTAATTTCTTCTTTCATTCTAGCCATTTTTTTTTATCAAAATATCTCCAGATGTCAATACATTCTTGGTAAGTAGTTTTGTCTTGAATTTCGAGTTATGGAACTATATTTGTATTTTTGATGTTAGAATGGAAGATACCTCTTTTGTGATAACTTTTTGTATCGCCTCAGCATTATTTGCAATACCAAATCAGGCTTTTTTAAATCTAGGATCTAAAAATGTGGATTTCCCGCATATCGTATTCATTTCTAAAATTGCCAGTCCTTTATTGATTACATCTAATAGACAATTTTGTCATTTTTTCCCCATTCACTTGTTAAAATCCTAGATTTGATAGAATGTTACAGTCCTCTTATTAACCATATAATTAAAGACATCGTTGGGACATCTTTCACCAGATAACTCGGTGGTCATTATTTCAATAGGCTTTAAAAGTTGAACACATTCTGTTAAGATAGTCCATCCGTTATCAAATAAAAACTGTGGTGTTCTTCTTAATAGCCAACAAAATAAATTGTTGAATATTAAATTAGAGTTTTCCAGAAAATCTATTTATTACAAATATTTAATATACTTTATTCACCTCTTTACGATTAATATTTTTAAAAGAAATTCAACAACTGCTACTGTAAAAAAATCGTCAAATCTTTTGGATCTATGCAATTTCTGAAACCTTTGGAACCTAATTTTAGTTTTCAAGATTTTAGGAAAAATATTTCGACAAACAAGACGCTTGGACAAAAATCGTGAAAGTTAGAAACTACAAAAAAAAACATAAAACCACATATATTACATATAAATCTATATAAGCATAAATTTGGCGCATTACTTACAAGGTCGCGGCTATAACGGAAGACCAGAATGTTAAAAATCAGTCGAATGAACTAGTAGAACCGAAAATAGTAACTAAAAGTAAACGACTGAAACAGTCGATAGTAAATACTGACAAAATCAGTCGGACCGAAACTAGCGACTGAAAACAGTCGACTGAAAACAGTTACTAGTAAAAACAGTCGAACCAAAAAATAGCGATTGAAATAGTCGATAGTAAAAAGTAGTCAATTACTGAACAGTCGATAGTCGATTTCAGTCGATTGTTCCCAACACTAGTGGATTCTTTTTATTACCCCTAGTGTGGCTGCGTGAATTACGAGTATAATCTGCCTTTCTACTATAATATGACTTATCGACTTTTATTTCCACAATTGGATTTTTGGTTTAAACTACATACCACTTAGATCTAAAACACCATTCAATAGATAGAACCTCCTATCATTTCTTAATTAAGAGTAACCACCAAACTCTTTGTTTCAAACCTGGATCTTACTAATTCTTTGTAATAGACAGTTTCCTTTTTCCATTTTAGTCTGACCCAATCAAAAAAGCAATGTGTGTAAATTCTATTCTATTCTGCCAAACTTTCCAAATCTGTATTAACTAAAATTTCAAGATTAGGTTAACTGGAGATCACCATTTATTTCCAGTGATACTCAGATATTCATAAAAATCAAATCTAAATCATTCCTAAAACGTAAAAAAAGATGCTAAATAAAATGTTTGAAATGAAAATTATATATTGATGTTTTAGCAGTTTACAACATAATGCAGATTATAATTTCGTATCTTATTTGTTTGATCAATTTTAACTTTTCTTTCCTATTAGCTATATATGTTCTGTATTTGCCATAATCCTCAGTATTAATTTGGTTCCGATAAATAGCGAATGATCAACTTAGAAACCATTCCAAAAACTTCCCGGCTCATTGAGCTTAGCACTAGCACTAGCACCGGTGATTTACTAAGTAGCTGTTGAGAATCTGATGAGTGTACAGAGGATATAAAAGAAAATAAAATATTGCTGAAATCAAATGGCTTTATAATGTTTCTGTAGAAATATGCGATGTCAGCACGAGGTACATTTTTTTTCATTTTTCGTACTTTCTCCGGCTTTTAATTCATTGTATATTTTGTAGAAGTCTTCCGACCCACACTATAGACATTATATTTATTGTGATGTCAAAATTGCCGCATTTTTCCCGCATAATCCCAATCTTCACTCAAGGAGACTGACCCCGCATCTTGGGGAATTCACAAGTTGGCAACACTGCTCATTTATACTTTTATTAATTTGGCTTATTAAAACATAAAATTCATTCAGTGACTTTTATATTCTGTTAATTCTTAATCAAGTAATGGATATACCATAAATATATCCAAATAAATGTTATCAATGTTCATAAAAAATATCTCATGTAATTCAAAAACATGAATAGAATAAACAGACAATAACAAAATCCTAGAAAGTCATTATATCACTCACGCCTAAATAATTAATCCCTTTTATTAGCTGTCAGGGTATAGTCTGTATTTCTATTATAATAGGACTTACCGACTATTTTTGTTTCCACAATTGCATTATTGATTTAAATAACAGAACTCTTACATCTAAAACACCATTCAAGAGAGGGACCTCCTATGACTTCTTAATTAAGAGTAACCACCAAACTGTTCGTTTCAAACCTAGATCTTACTAATTCTTTGTAATAGACAGTTTCCTTTATTTTAGTCTGACTTCGAATAAAATCATTCCTAAAACGTAAAAAAAGATTTTAAATAAAATGCTTGAAATGAGAATTACATATGGATGTTTGAGCAGTTTACAACATAATGCAGATTATAATTTCGTTTTATTTTATTTGTTTGATCAATTTTAGCGTTTCTTTCCTATTAGCTATATATGTTCTGTATTTGCCATAATCCTCAATATTAATTTGGTTTCGATAAATAGCGAATGATCAAGTTAGAAACGATTCCAAAAACTTCCCGGTTTATTGAGCTTGGTTACAGGGGTACTGCATACGCCAAGCAGATTCAAAGTCGGCGATTAAGTCGTTTTGACAAGTGTGGCTAAATTTACTATAAACTTAGAATATATATTTTAGAATTAATTTTTATATTGTAGTATAAACCAAATAATTTATTAAACGATGCCATATTCTATAAATACTGTTTATATATAATTTACTTTATAAGCAGGCGAAACACTCGTTAGGCCCGTTTTTTGTTTATTAATTTAGGCTCGGGAAATTAATTCATCGCGCGAGTTTTAAAAATCCGCCTAATTAGTATGCACATTAAAATTGCGGTCTAATTTATACGGTTATTTTTTCGCAAATTTTAATGCCAAATATTTTTCGAGGTTTTCCGCTTTGGCTCGGAATGGAAAAGGTCGAAAATAAACAAATTATTCAGCTAGTCCCCTAATTACCAATATAAGGTGTGTTGATTTTTGATGTTGAAAATGTCTTATAAAGTAAAATGAGGCTATATTAAAAATATATTCGATGTAAATACTACATGAAAAATACCTCAGATCTGGTAAAATCTTATCGATCTTCCATCAATTCTTAAACACTCAAAATCTTATATTTTTCAATCGATCCGTTGATAAAAGCCCATCTATAAATCTCTAGACTTACTGAGACTTCCTGAAACCAAAGATCAGTTAAATTAGTTGAGTTTAATTCAAATCTTCTGGATTATTCGTATTATATATTTATTACTCAATTAATAAATGCTAAATTCCTTAATAAATAATGCCATAAAGCTTAATTTCTTAAAATTATTTACTCTTCTTACTCTCGCATTCCCTAGCCTGTTGAATTTATTTTCTTTTTTTTTATTTTGATTTGCTCTTCACTCTCCACTTCTCGCCATTTACTGCTTTTTGAATATCTTCCTCGTATGTTCCTCTTGTTTCTCTAGTCCATGTATTTCCGTATTGCATATCCACATATGCCGTTACCCACCATCTGTTATTAATTTTTGATTTTCTATCTTTAAAATTCTTCTTCTATCCCTTCTTCTTCCTATTTATTTATTATTTTCTCCTTTATTTCCCTCAGTACTTTTAATTCAACCAGTGTTATTATTATTATTGAGTCATATCTCCCAATTTTCTAGTGTTTTTTTCACTTCACTTCATTTTTCAATTCATCCCCAATTTCCATCTTCACGGTCAATCTTTGTACAACTACATCTCCTTTTCTCTTTATCCATATAGTTACCCGTATTCCTGCTTTGCTTCACTTTGCTTAATCTTAATTGCTTTATTCTCATTGTTTAGTCTCCTACTGGTAATAAGTGTTAAATTATCCCCCTCAATTAACATATCCTACATATTCGCAATGTATTTTGTCCCCATATTAACTAGTCTCAAAAGCTCATCTATTAGCTTATTTGTCACAACTTATGAAACGTGTAGAGTTTAAGATCTAAACTTTAAATTAACTTTAATATTATTTTATCTTAACAAAAACAAGCGGCGACACAACTGCTGCACAGATAGTAAGGCCGATCCTATCCCATTTTTAACTGACTTCAAAAAAAAAGAGGTAGCTTGATGTAGAGTGTACTTCCGAGGTGGTCCCATTGGACAGGATCACAGGTGGAGAAGGGGTTCCCTTCGAAGGAATCCCTCAAATTTCAAAGGCATGCACAAAGTTTTCACATATTTTTCTATCTAAAATAATTAGATATTTATGTATAATGTTATTGCTGAACTGACGTAACGGAAAATCGGAAGTAGTTCAGTATAAAAACCATTTAGTTTATTTTTAACTACTAACTTCGCATATCAAATGAAAAGTCGTAGAAATATCTTCTATGGTGCAATGGTTAAAACGTTCAGCGCATACGTGGAAGTTACGGGTTCGATTCCCAACGGGGAAAATAACTTGTTATTGTTCTAGTTTAATCAGAACATTTGTTAAATCACCTAAACTAGGTAGAGGACCCCGGTCTCTTTATTCCTATTTTTCCGCATACGGGCAGTATCTTTACTTGGCCTACATATTGTAATACTTAATAAAGTAATTGCATAATTTATTGAGTAAATATCTAATACTAAAAAGGGAAAAATAAAAATATTTTACAAAAAAACTGAACCGACTTCAAAAAATAAATAAGGAACTTACGAAAAAGTAAAAAATATAATTAGTAATAGTTGTAATAACTAAATAAAAATAATCAAAAACCTTATTTCACATATCTCCTACGTATTTTATATTCTGCTATATACACACAATTGAGCGTAATATATATCTAAACTTATTTATCTATTTACAGTATTATTACAAGTAAATACAGTAGTTAAACTGCCAACTGATCAGTTTGAAGTCGGTACCGAGCTCGAACAATACAAAAATAATAATATACGTTTCTGACATATGCACAAAATTAAATTAGGAACAAGCCAATTCTAATTTACTGCTCGGCAGTTTGCCCTTGATAATATTCTAAATTGCACTTTTTTAACTAAGTTTTCATGGTATAGCCCGTATGGAAAGGTTTTTCATGTTGTCATGTAACTAAATTCCAATAGTTTACCGCTGCGCAATTAAACTATTTTAATCTGGCTTTGGTGACAGTACTCCCTGAACTACAAGCTTCTACACAATTACCAATAGGCTAAATTAATTCAGGGAAACATCCGTCCTTAGCGGTCTTAAGCTTTGAACTGTGATGCTTGTACCTAGAAATCCATGGACTAGAGGTGTTTTCCAATCAATAGTTGTTTTATAATTAAAAGAGTTCCTAAATTTGACATATTCAGCTTCTGATCTAATCTTGATGAGCTGCCAGTTTGATATTTTTCTTCGAACTCCACTAAACTATGCCAAAGAATGCTTCAAATAAGTGCGAAACAATTTCCACTTCACATTCAACTTGTTATACTTACTTAATAAACTGTTGCTTTTCTTATATATATATATATATATATAATAACATATATGTTCTTGAAACATAACGCTGTTTTTTAATTGTAAAATACTTATCTATAATATATAAGAAATATATATATATATATATATATATATATATATATATATATATATATGAAATATATATATATATATATAATATGCAAATGAAAATCCTGATGCTATAAGACTAAACAGACATACATATAAACAACACATATAGTTTATGTACATTATGCCAATGCAACGTAATGTTTCCTTGATAATATTTCCCACAACTAACATCTCCCCATAGTTCTTCAGTAGGGCTTAAGATTTATTTTAAAATATTAATGTCTCAGTAATTCGGTCTCAAATCGAAAGTAGAAGTGAACCGCAAAGGACAAATTTGCTAATGAAGTAGAGCATAGTAAAGTTGTTCCCAGCTAACAGGTCAATTGAAAAGTCCTCGCCCCTAGTAAAACACATTTTTTTGGTAATTTTTTTTTTTCAACATAATTACCTTCAATGGCAATACACTGATTATAGCGACCCTTCAACCCGATACCATTTTTATAGTAAGATATGTCCTTTGCTTCAAAATAGGCCTTAGTTTCGGCGATCACCTCTTTCTTTGCAGCGACCATTCTTTTGAGATCTGAGAACAGAAATAGTCTCTAGAGGCCAGATCTAGATAATGCGGTGGATGAGGAAGCAATTCGAAGCCCAGTTCATGGATTGTTGTCATCGTTTTCACTGATTTGTGACACGGTGCATTGCCTTGGTGAAGCAGCATTTTCTTATTCTTCAAATGCGGCCGTTTCCGACGATTTCGTCCTTCAAACGGTTCAGTAGCGCCATGTAATAGTTCCTGTTCCATGCGCATCCAAAAATACAGACGCCATAATATTGCGTTGCGTTTCCCCGCGCTTTGGAGTGGGTTCATCGTGTTCAGTCCATTCGCATGATTATCGATTGGACTTCGGAATGAAATGATGGAACCGTGTTTCCCATTGTCACATATCGACGAAAAAACTCAGGTTTATTACGCTTGATCATCTTCAAACACTGCTCCGAATGATCAACTCGTCGTTGTTTTTGGACAAAAGTGAGCTCGCGCGGCACTCACTTTGCACAGAGCTTTCTCATACCCAAATATTCCTGAATGATATGATGTACACGTTCAGTTGATGTCTTTAGAGTGTCTGCTATTTCATTCAATTTCAATTTACGGTCATTCAAAATCATTTTGTGGATTTTTTAATTGTTTTCGTCGGTAACAACCTCTTTTGGGCGTCCACTGCATTCACCGTCTTCGGTGCACATTTCACCACGTCTAAACTTAGTATACCAATCCTTGATGGTTGATTTTACTGGAGCAGTGTCTGGAAACTCGGCATCAAGTCAAGTTTTTGCTTCAACTGTATTTTTTCTCTTGAAAATGCAGTAATTTATCAACACGCGAAATTCCTTTTTATCCATTTTTTTCACGATAACAAAAATTGCTTCACTCAAAATGCTATAATTCACGAACTAATGATCCGACAGCTATCAAAGTTATACAGGCATCTTTTGAGGGTTGGGGCCAACTAAAAAACATATGGATTTAATTCTAGTAGCGCCATCTGTGTGTCAGGCCGGGGGCATTTCAATTGACCTGTTAAAACAGACAACAGAGCAAAATTCAGCGATCAACTAGCATAGCAACCTCATCGCAAGATAAACTATATCAGATAAATTTATTAATCTATAAAAAAAACCAAGATGGCGTAAAGTAATCCGATATCGGAATGCATACAGCTTGAGTTAAATAAATAAGTATACCCTCTAAATGGATAACAAAATCCAGTGTACATCTACTAAAAAACGGGAAAACAAAGAAGATAAGGCCGAAAAACTTCCCAAGTAGATCTCCAAATACTTCAAGGAACGACAGACCACAATGCTAGAAAGTAATATGATGCAGTAAGCTTTGGCTAAATACTGATCAATAATTTCAATTCAATAATGTTGAGGTATTAACCTCTCCATAATACTATATTAAGAGAAAGGTCTTTAAGATTTGTAAACAAAAAGCAAAAATTTTGTTTGCATTTTAACTATAAAGAAAATTCAAGTATTATCTCTGCCAGATAATTTAAGACTAACTAGATATTTTCTCGTGCAATAGGCGCTGAAAGAGGTTAGTATGAGTTTCTTATTTGGTGATTTATGGGCAAAATTCCTCTCGAATTCCGAAAACTAAGCCTATAAAGCATTATTGACGAGAAAAAAAATAAAACATCGAACTTATACGGTATAGCGCCCTCTATTACCAAGGCGTTACTTACGTGAGACTTATTGAACAACATATTCTTAATGCTAAAATATCTCTACTTCGTTACTGTAAGATTAAACAACTGGAAAATGTATGAAGACGGATGAAGGTCAAAAACAAATAACTTTAACTGATATCTTGAAAACTATATTTCGAGTCGTAACTGGAAACATCTGTACTGACGATCGACTAAAAGAAAAGTTTCGTCGGTGTTTGACAAGTCCTTTTCAAAAATTGTTTTGTATAGGTACACTCGCAGGTGTTACCGGTCAGGTGGTATAGAACTTTCTTGGCGATTAGAAGTTTTAAGTACAATGTATTTCTTTTTAGAAAACCTCTTGTCGAATTATGTAAGTATTCTTAGATTAATTGATTAGTTTTTGTCGGTTTGACGAATGTAATCATTTCTCGTCTATAAACCAATACGGAGTTGATATAAAAGGGGAAAGGGACAAACACAAAGTGTAATCAAATATAATAAATAATATATAACCAATAAGACAAAAAGTGGTGCATTAAAAGAATAAATATAATTTATAATAATAAATATAATTATATATAATTTATAATGGCCATAAACTCAACTTAACAAACACGACCATGATATAGTAGACTCCATCGAGGTTGCGTAGATAAGATGGGCAAAAGTCCCGCTACCATTTTGACTACGCGCCATCTTGAAAAAACTTATTCCAATGGGATAGATGTTGCAGGGAAAGCAAAATATTTTAAATATAACTGATATAAATCAAGTAACATCATTATATGAGTATGCTAAAAATGTAATGGGTTTTCTAAACGCCCCATAAGTGGCATTTCCAAATACTGCTTAATTTGTAAAATTGTTGTACGACCTAGTGTAATTATTTCATTCATTACATTACTAAAAATACATTACTCGGCACTATTTGTGATTTAAATTTTGAGTTGTGGTACTGTATTTTTATTTTTTGAAGTTAGAATGAAATATATCTGTTTTATGATATATTCTTGTATCACCTCGGCACTATTTGTATACAATGTATTGTTATTTTCAAGTAATCTACCAAAAAAAATCATAAAACTCTAAACTATATAAATTTGTCAAGGTCGCGGCTAGGACGACAGAGCAGAATATTAAAAATCAGTCGAATAAAACTAGTAGAACCTAAAATAGTAACTAAAAGTACACAACTGAAACATTCGATAGTAAATAGTAATAAAACCAATCGGACCGAAAATAGCGACTGAAAACAGTCGACTGAAACAGGCACCAGTAAAAAGTGGTAAAATCAGTCGGATCAAAAATAGCGACTGAAACTGTCGATAGTAAAAGGTAGTTAATTACTAAACAGTCGATAGTCATTTTTAATCGAAAGTTTCCAACGGTAATATTTATATTAGCACTTACATCAAGGTGGTGAGTGATGATTTGGTCAGTAATACTAAATTTAACATAATTCTATGAAGATAGCCGATCTCTCACAGAAAACCAAGGTGTCGATCTATATATTATCCTGCTAAGGAGCTCCTCAAGCTGTGTATCCTATACATAGCTTTAAGCTGAATGAGACGTAGATTGTCGTTCAGTTTGTAGTAGAGTGGGGTAAGTGCAAGGAGACAAAAGTCAAAGTGATCAGACGAGTCTCAAGCGACCGTGCGAGAAATGAGAGTGACCCAATCCTTGTTGATTCGGAATTACTACATAGGGATGAACGAAAGGAACATGAAGACAAGAGAAACATTCAGTTTTATTTTTATTTTACTTTATTGTGGTTTGCCTCCCGGTTCCAACGATACTGTATTGATATATTTGATTTTAATTTTATCTTATTTTTACAGATATAATGGAAATTATATACTTTCTTAATTTCAGTCCTATATATTTGCATTACATAAATCCACATTTTCAAATTGCAATTTTTTTTTCTATTAAAATATTTATCCTATTAAGGAATATATATTGATGTATTTACTCGCACATCCAAGTACATAGGAAAAGTAGTAATAAATTAGTGTATAATTAAGATTGTACTAAGCGTATCTAATAAAGATGTTACAAAAAAATATTTATCTTGATTTACATTAAAGAATATAAATTAAATTAAATTAGAGTTTTAAAAGAAAAGCAACGGAAATCTTCATATTGTTATGAATAGAGCTCAATTTTTTTAATCGCCTACTAAAGACATTTTTAGCTCTAAAACTACAGAACAATGCAATTCAGTGCGGTGTTTGAAAACACATATTTTCATAGGTCAAATATTAATATCTAGTCAACTGTGAATTTCACTCCTCGCAAATAAATAGTATCGGTTTCAACATTCTGCAGTTTAACACTGTATATACTTTTAAACTTTAAGACCAGCAAAATACGTAAGGAGTGAATAAAAGCATCAGAAGCAATTAAATTAACGCTTGCTAAAGTATAACTCGATTCGTAATTTGAAACTTTCTAACCACTAACATCAGTAGGAAGTTGCATCAGAGACAAGTTTTATAAATCTATTTCGGAAATAGTTTGGTGTACTTTTGCAGTTCGGAAATAGTTTGGTGTACTTTTGCAGATGTTCAAATACTAAGGAACTTCCCTGAATTAAAGGTTAATATCTCCTTATAATTGTTTGAATTAATCCAATTAAATAATAGTATAAGCACATATTTAATATTAAATAATTTATATTTATACGAGTTGCGACAAAATATAAGATTATTTACTGAAAATACTAGAATTACAGATTGTTCTTAAGTGAATATAATCACAAAATTCGTTCAACCGCCAATTAAGCCAGACTCTATAACATCTAACATGGCCTGTTCGTCTTATTATTTCGGCTATAGACGTCATATTCCTGTGTGCGTCATTTTCCTGTGCATGACACTCAATCCTGTGCAGTTTGCTATAGCACGTGATCCGTCAGTTGTACTCTGGTTGTGCTTCATTAATTATCTGTGACCTGACTTTGTAGCCTCAACGTTCATATCAGCGAATAGCACTGTCATCAGGAAACATATCAGTGAAGGAGTTTGTATAAGCATATTGAAGTCCATGTCTGTTCTTAAAAGACTTTTAACATTACTGAATCCAATATTATGTTGAAGAGTAGTGGAGAAACAACATCTCATAAGCGAATACCGGCTTGGACTTCAAATGGATGCGATTTTTTTTCGTTCATTTCTTTCTTTTCTCCATCAGATACTCATTGTGTATTAAAGATCAAAAATTCTACAGTGATAAACTTAGCAAAAAAGTGACAAAGGACCATCGTTTAACGTAGCACATATATAACATATTTATGTAAAATTATATGAATAAATTCGCCTAAACATGAAAGGAAACGGGCTTGAAAAAAAAAGATTATTTCAAAACATCAATTTAACTTTAAAAATAAATATAAACTTAAATACCAAAAAATATTATTCAGCTGCATTCCCGAACATATCTCATGCTTCTGATGAAGTATGGCACAAAGGATTACCGGTGCATATTTTCAATTACTAAAATCTTACCTCACAGATAGGGATTTCACTATAAAACAAGACGATGAACTCACTAAATTACATCCAATATATTCAAAAGTTCATCAAGGCAGTCTACAAGATTGACGCCTAACCTGGAAGAAGCACATACTTACCAAAGGAAAACAACTTGAAGTAAAGCTACATCATAGTCGTCTTATATAGGCGTCTTATCGGGCGCATATCCAAGTTATCATTAGGTCACAAGGTATTGCTATGGGACAATAATTAATCCTGTTTGGTTCTATAGATCCCAACTATGTGGTACTGCTAGAAAGTCTAATATAGCCATGATACAAAGGTTCAAAAACAAAATGTTTCGGAATTGTCGATGCTCACTAAACTCACTAAATTGCATCCAATATATTCAAAAGTTCATCAAGGCAGTCTACAAGATTGACGCCTAACCTGGAAGAAGCACATACTTACCAAAGGAAAACAACTTGAAGTAAAGCTACATCATAGTCGTCTTATATAGGCGTCTTATCGGGCGCATATCCAAGTTATCATTAGGTCACAAGGTATTGCTATGGGACAATAATTAATCCTGTTTGGTTCTATAGATCCCAACTATGTGGTACTGCTAGAAAGTCTAATATAGCCATGATACAAAGGTTCAGAAACAAAATGTTTCGGAATTGTCGATGCTCACTAAACTCACTAAATTGCATCCAATATATTCAAAAGTTCATCAAGGCAGTCTACAAGATTGACGCCTAACCTAGAAGAAGCACATACTTATCAAAGGAAAACAACTTGAAATAAAGCTACATCATAGTCGTCTTATATAGGCGTCTTATCGGACGCATATCCAAGTTATCATTAGGTCACAATGTATTGCTATGGGACAATAATTAATCCTGTTTGGTTCTATAGATCCCAACTATGTGGTACTGCTAGAAAGTCTAATATAGCCATGATACAAAGGTTCAAAAACAAAATGTTTGGGAATTGTCGATGCTCCATACTATGTCTCCACTGAAATGATACAACGCGATATCCCTATATAATAAGTGTAATTCAAAATATTTTTGTTAAGTGCTATAAAAGAGTGTTGATCCACTTATCAGCTAAATGTGCGACGTGATAGTGAATTAAGTAGACTAAAACGTTTAACCCCATTCGATCTAGTTATAGGACATATATATCAGTAGAATTTAAACTACCATTTATAACAGGACCAACTAATTAAGATGACATTTTAAAAAGGAGATCACTTAATGCAGTTATTTGCTACATATTATAGAAAATGTTTATTGTCCCATGGGCAAATTGTTATACTAATAAGAGTAATAATTAAAAAATTATAGTTTCATTTCAATGTTAATTAGACAACTACATATCACTTAGATAACTATTATTTTATATATTAATCTTATTATCATTAGATAACCAAATTTTGCTGTATAAGTCAATACTTAGACCCATCTGGACCTATGGTATTGAAGTGTGGGGTACTACTAGCAAATCTAACATAAATATCCTCTAGAGGTTCCGGAATAAAGTGTTGCGAGTCATCGTCGATGCTCCATATTACGTGTCCAACAAACTGATTCAACGCGATATCCACATAGAACCCATAACGAGTGTTATTGAAGTGCTAGTGCGAAGTACTCTGAAAGACTATTAATGCATCCTAATGCACTCGCCAAACAGTTAAATGTGCACGATGACAGTGAAGTGCGTAGGCTCAAACGCAAAGTACCATACGAACTGGTTAATAGACACATAGAGTAAAATTTAATAATTTCTAGAATAAGTTGGAATAGTAATTAGAATAAGTTATGATATATCTAGTAGATATGATATATCTAGAATAAGTTATGAAGTATCTAGAATAAGATTTAGATTATAAATCGAACAGCAGATCACTTACTGAAGTGGTCTTCTACATGTTAGGATGGGTATATTATATAACGGAAATTAAATAATAACACTTATTGTCCACGGGCAGATTGTTGACGTTCCAAGAGATAAATAAAAAAAATATTAATCTTCCATCCTATATATATTTTTTTAGTAATTAAAAACATCTATTTATTATAAAATCGACATAAATCTTTAAGATTTCGTCTACACATGAAATAAAAACAAAATTGGTATATTTACATATATAGAAATGTCAAGCGAGAATGTTTACCAGCTGAATTTTCCATTCTTCCCACACAAAAACAAATATATTGACACAGAAATGCAATTTTCACTGAACGGCTGTAAATAAATATATTCGTAACTTGCCCGGCAACGCCATACATCGACGTTTTATTTAAATCGAAAATGGAGAAAGAGGGAAAACAGCGAGAAAAGCAAGGACATAAACTGTCTAGCAAACATTTTGTAGATGATTCGTCAGCCTGTACGATATAGTTAGATTTAAGCTATTTTCAGCAGCACAGGAACTCATTTCGTGTTGTCATAATTTCTTTTCAGTTTAACTTTATGAATTGATACGTCTTTTATCATCATATGCTTTAAACTAAATGCAGTAATATCAGTATTCTAAAATATTTGAGTATTACAGTGTTTGTACAATATAATTTTTAAATAGTATTATATCTACCATATTATTACCAAAATTATGCTAAATTAGTATAAAAAGCAAAACCAAATATTTTCGCATGATGGTCTCTTAGGTTCCATGAAATTATTATACTAATATTAACGTTTCATGTAATTACAAATGTATTGGTTCATTGGATCAAAATCACAATTATAAGTGCATAATAAATAGCTATTTTACAAACAAGTATTGAAACCTATATGGACATCAAGAATGACTCGAAAGAATCAAACCATGTGGTTTTGTGTGGTGAAGTGTAGTGAGGCCCATTTAATAGAAAAACAGTAATACATAAATTATACAAGATTATTATATAAGGTAGAGACGATGGGTCCTCCTAGATATATACCTAGATTTAAGTTATTTTAAAAATAAATTGTAGGTTGGTCTTCTACGACTAGCAATGACGTAATAAATAAATTTTAAAAAATATTGACGTCTACACTTGCACTATGCTCTACTTTTATATCAACATCATCTCAACAATTTAAATCCTACTATTCTTCTTAGTCCTTTTGATTTTCCTTGTCCAATCTACATCGTCGAGTAGCCGAAGTATCTCGACATAGTGAAGAAGCTATTTTTGTGACATTCGGCAAGCATTTTAATGGCCTAGTTAATGCCTAGTACTGCCCATTTCAAAATTTTTATGGAGATATCTATTTCTGAAGAAACATGGGGAATCTGGATGCCATTGTACATAGCCCATATGTAGAGATTTAATTATACAGCATTATTTTATTGCATGTTCTATGTGAAACAGATATATATTCTTCTAAATTTAATATAATTTCGATAGTACCTTCGTGACCAATGTTGTTCTTAAATGTTCTGTTGAATTAAATTTAACCTTATTCAAACCTATCCTCCAGTGATTCTTTCAACTTAAGTTTATTTTGTTTAGTGCCGTTTGAATTTGAATTACTTCTTCATTATCTCTATCTCTCTCTAATCATATCAAGATAAGCGGTTTTATAAATAAAGTTTAACCTTTTAATTATACTCGTCATTCTATGAATATGATTTAGAGTCGAGTATTTCTCTTGAAGCCAAATTAATAAATTTGTAAATTAATAATAACCAGTTGATACAAAAGCTTTCACCATCTTTTGGTTGCCAAGTGATTTCAAAGTGTATATTTTTTATATTTTTTATCTGCAATACGTTCTTTAGTAAGGGACTATTGAAATATTTTGCTTCCCTCTGCAAGCGAATGATAAACTTTAATATCACTTAACAGTTCACTTTGGTAGTTATGAATATACGTATATTTAACATTTTGCATCTCACATTTGAGTTTGTGCGTGACAATATGATTTCTCACTTTTATTAAATATTCAATTCAGTGTTGGCAAAACGTGAACTATCCTTCTCTGGTTTTCTATATAGTAGTGTATACAATTAAGTGAAAAGTATTTATAACACACATGACGTTCAATATGATCTGATTTGATGTTTGTTGGTGATAGCACTATATACGCTGATAATTTACCATACAGAGTTATATAGCTTGAAATATAATAAAAAAATCCTCAAAGCATTTACAATAAACGGACCGGTAGCTACTCTGAATCTCAATTGGATCCAGCTAGAGCAAGTACAGAATCAGTAATACAGGAAGTAAGTCATTGATTTTGTGTTCAGAGGAATAAATCCATAGACGCAGATTGCAATGATTTGGACATGCCTGTCGAATAAATGTGAACGAATATCTCATAGACTTTTTGATAGAAGACACAGCAAATATCCCCGAAAAAGATATGAATCATAGATTGCAGATCATCGAAAACGATCTGAAAAGGAAGAGACAAACATTGTCCGAAACCAAAACAGTTGCGACCGATCGCCAATTGTGGCGATATTTAATGACGAGTATCTGAAGATCTACAGCACAAAGAGCAGCGTGTTTAATGAGAAGTAGGCACTCTCCCCACGTTTCGACTATGGACTAATAATGATGATTGTTTGATAAGTGTTATCCCCTAGTAATACAATTTGATGTCATATACTTCCGAGTTTCCTTTTTTGACAATTTTCTAGTCCATGAAATAGCACTACGAATATAATCTCAAGCGGCTTGATGAATATTGTTGAACAAATTACCTTGCTTTACAATCTAGCTAATCTTCAAATTTTAGCGTACCCGATAGGTAAATGAGATGAATCATAATGCATATCCCAAGCGCGATTCTCTTTAAAATTATAACAATTCTGGATTTATTTCAAAGGCTTATTATTGGATGCAGCGAAATTGACTTGTGGAATTAACAAAAGAGTATCTGGGCAAAAACAAGCAAAATTGTGGTCCGAAGAAAGAATAATGGAAATAAATCAGGTAATGCCGACTTGGTTGGTGCAGTGCTTAAGACGACAGTTCAACTTCTGCTGGGCATGGATGTATTTTATGTTTGTGATTGCAACTGTAAATGTCTTTATAGGCAGCAATGGAAAATCCGACAAAGAATAACCATTCCCGTCACGCCAGTAATCTGGCTAGGTGAGACCAGATGTCTTCTGAAATGATCTCTAAGTTAATCACTGGCCAGCCGGTAGGCTTAATGCCGAGGACCGTGGTTCTGAGCCCATGTTAAAAAGTAGGTCCAGTCGAGATAAACACTCGTTGGTAAAAATAAAACTTTAAATATGTCAAAAAAAAGGAGAAACTGAAATATTAACCAAAAACAACATGATGGTTCCTCTATGTGACCGATGACTGAACGCAAAAATAAAGCCCTCAACGCCTCATTAATACGCTACTGGGGAAACTATGGGGCAAACTACTACGAAATATGGGGCAGGATCATATAAAATAATGTACATTCTACTATTTAGTGTATTCAACGTTATGTACGATAGTCGCAATTCGCAATACGAAGTTTTTAATATATATTAGTAATTGTTTAATGTTAGTTATCTGTGGGCAATGGTGAAAAATCAGGCAACAATTGGCAGGTAACAATTTCTCAGATACATCAGTAAGCAAGCTAAGTCTTTTAGGATTTCTCTCAGTTAGATATTCTGTCGATAGGTTTAATACCGAAGGTCGTACTTCGGAGACCATGTCAATCAGTATTTCAGGTTCAGATAAACTCAAATTGGTAAAAAAGGAAACCTAAAATAAAAATAAATGAATACAACAATTTTTTAATATGTTTTGGCCATTCAAACATCCAAATATGACTAAAACAGAAATTTTAAATATTAACTTATATTATAAATATATTTATTATTATATTATAATATTATAAAAACAAATATACAACTTGAAAATATAGTTTTCACATTATTTTACTCTTTTTCTTCAATGAATGCAGATGATAAATTCGCATTTTTATATCTATATGTTTTATTCATTTCTGGTGATAACTTACCGAATATCTATAAAATTGTTATTTTTGTTGCGGACTTCAGAACTAGAGTACTCAACTTGATATGACCAGGCCTTCTGCTACTACGATAGCTGCAGATTTAAGCCCACTACATCATGGATGTAAATTTAAGTTCATAACTGTGACTATAAATGGGCAAGAGTTAACATCTGACCAAAAAACCATCTAAGTCACACCTGCAATCAGATTGATTGTAAATGGATGTCTTTAGTAATCACCGTTATTTCGAATCCTACGTTAAGCAGTTGGTAGCCTATATAATTAATAAAAAGGAAAGTTCAAAATTATTAAAAACTCCTGTTTGTATCTTAAAACTCCTATTTTCTTTTTATTTAGGTTTATTTCATATAATTAAATTGAATTCTACAAATTACCTTTTGTTTCAGTCCAATTTCAAAGCTGAGTTTCATGAAGTCATGAAGTGGATTTTGAATAACTTCGTGTACCAATTTCGAGGCCTCCTTACAATTCTACAATCAACCCTCGTTGGTGACAACTTAGTTTAATGTCTAGATAGACTGATTATGAAATAGGCTTTACTATTAAATACAACAAAAGAAGGCGGGACTTCGCAGACTAGTACCAACACTACAGTAATGGAAGCTTCTGTAAAATGATGTCAGAATTACAAGAGCCAGAATACATCAAACTCTTGAAGCACCAACCGACCACAGATGCAGATACTTGGTAGGTGTTTTTCAAAAATTTAGAATGTAAATGTTACTAAAATCATACAGTCACATTTTAACGAAGTGCGAGAAAAGGTTCATTTTTTCTGTTACCTATTGTATTATATAAATGAAAGTGTAGCTCAGTTAGACCATATTACGGTTAAAATTCTTAATAACCATCATCAACATTATTAATATTACAATACTTTAACACCGCTAATTAAGATAGTATATTTACCTTAAGGTTCCCACAGCATTGAAAGTATTTTAACAATACTTTTTATTTAAAATTGAAAAATAAAATTTGCGAAAAAAATAAACTCATAACCAGTATATCTGGAGAATATTTAAACTGAGAGACTGAGACTGAGACTTGAGATTGGAATATTGTTTAGACTCCACCAAAATGATAAATAATAAAAAGTAAATAATAGTAAATAATAAAAAACATGTTACGTCAAACATCTTATGATAGAGTCGTACTTGTTATACCAAGATGGTGTTTATTTAATTAACACACAAGGCATCAAATTTTCTTTATCAGCATTCTTTCAGGACAGATTATTGTGTTCAGAGGTTTGACTTTTCATTCAGATTGTTGTTGTAATTAATTATCTTAATCGAATAACCTAATTTTTCATACGATATCTGTTAGAAACTTGGAGAATTCACTTTAAAAATTAAAATGAATATTTCGATATTATAAATGCCAGACTATAGCAATATGCTGGTCTCTGAGCTACACAAAAGTAGAAGCAATATAAGTCACGTCAAGAAATTACTTATATCCCTTCTTGACAATATTTTAGTTTTTCAAACTACCAATAAATGCGTTTTCAAAAGAAGATTGCAAATTATACTGTTAATAACGTCGGTATTTAACAGATCATTACAGTAGGGGCGTGAGTTTTTATACTTCTTTTTATACAAGTCATAAAATTTAACCATTTCCCCGAAGAACAGTTAAAGAAAAATTTCCGGTGTCTGATACGGCTGTAATAAAAGATCGCCGACACTTTACAGCATCTTATCTGGAATAAGGTTCGCCTTCGAGACGATAACGAGCATGCATTTTTAACTGTTTTTATGGCTACTGGCAGTGATTGCATTTATTGTAAAAACGTCCTTTATTACAATTAAATTCAGTTTATGTGTAATGATAAACCACTATAACAACCAGATTAAATTCATTGTGATATTAAACAATTATAGCAAGTCATTTAGATTTAACTTTTGCAGGTAAATGCATCATAAAGATATAATATAAAAATATTATTTTCATCGTTAATTCCAAATAGTGAACTCAATAAGTTTTTTTTATAACACCTTTATTAGATACGCTTAGTACAATCTTAATTTACAATTAATTTATTACTACATTTCCTATGTGTATGTGATTAATTAACAAGCAAGATGAGTGCGAGAAAATATATCAATATGTATTCCCCAAATATAAAATTATAATTATTCATTAATTATTAACTTATAGTTATAGTTTGCACTAAATGTATACACTTTATATAAGTTCGTATGGTTTTGTTCACTTCAATCTCCTGACATCCTGCCCGCTGTCCAGCAGTTATATTGCTTCCACCTTAGAATGATTTAGTAATCTTCTTTCGAGTTTCAATGCGAAATCTTGGATAACTTCGCAAATCAACTTGATTTCCAGGTCATCGTGCAGTTCTTCGTTGGTTACGTAGCGATAGACATTGGTAATCAATCGAAGTACCTTGTTTTGACAGCATTATATGACTAGTTGATTTGAATTGTTAGTGCAACACCATAGGTCCAAATTGGCTTTATAATTATATTATAGATCAACCTCTTTGATTTTAGATCAAGTTGAGAGTATCTTCCGACTAACCACTATAGTTGTTTTATTTTGGTTCTAATGTATTTTGCTTTTTGTTTAACGAGATGTTTCCAATTTAATCTACCGTCAAGGTGGACTCCAAGATATTTAGCTGATTCTGCTTCAGGAATCGGGCATCCATTGAGTGATATAATTAAATTTTTATTATTTCGCCGCAATGCAAAATAACGTGGACAGATTTGGAGCTATTAAGTTGAATTTTCCAATATTTCGTCCATTTTTAGATTTTGTTGACTGCCACTTGTACTTTTTCTATTGCCCTAGGCAGAAATATATCTTTTTCCATAATAATTGTGTCGTCAGCAAATGTTCCAAGTAGTATTTCTTTTGTTGTTCGAATGTCAGGAGTGTAGAGCAGATATAGGTCCTAAAACGCTTGTGTAACTCCAGCCGAAATAGTTTTAAATGTCGAGAACGTCATTTTGTGCAATACTCTAAATTTTCTTCCGAAAAGATATGACTCCAGCAATTGACAATAGTTACGCGGTAACAATTTGCTCATTTCACTGATTAATCCCAAATGCCAAACCCGATCAAAGGCTTGTGAGACATCCAGGAATATTGCAGGGCAGTATTTCCTTTCCTCAAACGCTCTTTCAATAGCCACAATTACTCTGTAACTAAGTTACTACTGGAAATCTGGTATTATTACAAAATTTTTAATGCGTTTAAATATTAGTTTCTCAAATATCTTTGATATTACAGGTAGTAGCGAAATAGGCCTGTAAGATTTGACTTATTCTGCAGGTTTGTCGGGTTTTTTCATCATAATTATTTGGGCTACTTTAAAGCATTCCGGAACATGCTTCAGCCTTAAACAGGTATTAATATAGAAAGAATATCTGAAGTAATAATACTAATTCAACACGACAATAGGCTGTACCATAATACCATAGATCTGTATAGGCCTATAGCAATAGACAGCCGCAGGTGAAGATTCATAAAATTGAATTAAATTTCAACAACTTTAATAATACTTGCTAAGATGTACTTACAGTATCGATGGATATTCTTAATATTCAGAATATCTTTACCTATTTATTTAACCATACTGTGTATTATTTCTAGTCAGCATGATGTGTTCACTATGATTAAATATTATTATTTCAACAGTTGTACTAGGAAAACCTCAGTAATTCAATATGTCACAATGAAATACTATAAAATATTAACTGCAACATATGACATAATCTAAATCAGGTCTTAATTACAATTTTATAAAAAATATATTGATAACATTTTTAAAACTAAATGTAACAATTTTAACATCAGTATTCCTATAGTACGCTTTTATGTATTGTAATTTAGACTATACATAATGAAGATTGTAGAAAACTGTTAATTAATACGTAATTAGAAACGGTTAATAACGACATAATTGCGGCTCTTTTTATTGGATCTTGAAGCAGCCAAACACTGAAACCATAAGATCATTATTTTTCAAACTAATCCCGATAAACCTTAAAGGAATCGTTCGTTGTTCAGGTTTAAAACGTCATTTTTCAAGTGGGCTTTGGCGCGAAACAAAAAAATCCTGAAAAATATTTATTGAGAAAACACTCAAAGGTGGTAACATAACGCAGAACATTAATCTTGGCTTCCTGAAGAAAAACAAATGGTTTCCTGTTTACACGAAGAATAAATTTATTGTTTGTTCTGACAGGTTGACGGGTCATTTTATATTTGTCAATATCGTGAAGGAATTAATAAGAGTGAAAAGGGGCTTTATAGTAGAAAAAAACACGTAAGTCCACATAAGGTTTTAAAAATTCTGAAAAATCATTATTCATTAGTTATTAGTGCTATTAATATGAACCATTCATGTTGTACCAGGCGTACCGGAAAATCACTACCGTTTTTATTTTCGGAAAAAATTACACAATTTTCAAGAAAATATGATTTTGATTATATACATCTTGTCGACCTCTCAGGCAATTTATGGATGGTATCTCAAAAAAACTGTTGGACCTTTGAGCAAAACCATTCAACTATTTTTCTATTTTTTAACTTCTACGAAAGCTAATTTTTAACTTCTACGAAATTGGCGAAATACTACTCTGCAAGTGCGTATCCCATATATGCGAACAATTAACAGTCGTATGAGACAAGGTCTGCAGAGTACGGCGAGTGCGATAATCCATCCATGTGCTTTCAACGCTTCCTTGACTGGATTTTCTTTATGAGGCAGCACGTTATCATACTGTAAAATCACTTTACCGTGTCTTCCGGACCATTCTGGGCATTTTTAACTATTAACTATTTCACCAGGTTTCAAAACTTCGTAACACACCACGCCTTTCCGGTCCCACCAAGCATAGAGCATTGTCTTGCTATAACCATGATTTTTTGGGCTGAAGGTTTCCAAAATAAATCCACTTTTCATCACCCCTCACTATTCGACCCAGAAATGACCTTGATTTTATGTTTGAATCAGTATTTCACATAAGATTTTCCGATTTTCCATTTGTCTGTCATTCAATTCATGTAGCACCCATCTTCTGATGTTTTGTATTTCCTCATTGCTGGTAATCGGTCGATAATCAATTCTCGGGCAACATTTAACGCTGCCAATCGTTTTTGGGTTTGGGTTGGGTCTCCATCCAATAACTCCTACAGTTTAACATCTTCAAGTTTTTCGATCTCTCAGAACGTTCTTTATCCTGCACATCGAAATCAACACTTTTAAGGTTAGAAGATGCTCGCCGTAAATTTCCACCAGTAAGCGATGTCTTTCAGCGACGTTTTTCTTTTGATTAAATAACAAAAATAATGCGTTCCACAAATGCATCCTTTCAGGCAAGAAATTTGACATTTTTAAAGAGATATGGTGTTATACGGTGGTATTTTCGCAAAACATAACACGTAGCTTTGAAGCTTGATGGCAGTAGAATAAAATGACATATATGTCACATCATAACATTGCATACTTAAGTTTAGAGACAAATGTTAATGACCCAGTAAGCAAAAACCGGTAACCCCGCACCCCAAAATCCGGTAATGACTTTCCGACACACCTGGTTTCTGTACAAGACCTAGGAATCTATATATGATTAGTAAATATATAATAATTGAGAGAAAAATAGTAAAAACAAAAATTTTGTTTTCCCATAGGAAGTGTAACTGCCATGGTCATCAATAGTTTTATTGTCACAACAGATCCACAATTTTATTGCTTGTTAAATATTTAGTGGAGCGTATACTTCCTTACTTTATTCAAAAATGGATCTTAAAATCAATCAACCAGCCATACATCTTCAGCTCTCAATAAAACATCTGTCTTCTAAAAAAGCTCCAGGCCCAGATGGTATCACGATAAACCATCTGAAAAACCTCACCAGCAAACAACCTTCAGAGCTTGCCAATATTATCAACTCCATCCTGAGGTTAAAGCATTTCTCAAAGAAATGGGAACATATGCTTGTCGCTATCATTTCAAAAAAGAAAGCCAAGTCCAAACCATCTGACTATAGGTCCATCAGCCTGATTATTTCTATTTCTAAACTTGCCGAAAAGGCGATATTACAAACTTTAAACAGCTTCACAGGCGTACACCACATAATTCCGAAGGAAAAATTCGGTTTCCGTGCCAAACACTCAAGCCTTCATCATGCTGCTCACGTCGCAGCAACCACCAGGCATTAAGAAAAGGTCGAAAAGCTGGAACCATCTTTTTAGATGTTTCTAAAGCTTTCGATCAATTAATGGCACAACGATCTAATCTTCAAACCGAACCAGCTTGGTCTACCGTATGACTTAATCTTCCTGATTGATTCATACTTGGACGGTAAATCCTTTCAAGTGAGGATCGGTGACGCAGTCTCCTCTCGAAAATAGAGCTCGGCAGGTGTACCGCAAGCTGCTCCACTAGCCCAACCGCCTATCAACCTTTGTGGCTGATTTCCCACTCCACAAACATTTCCACGCAGCATTTTATGCAGATGATAAAGCTTTCTTTACTACCGGTTACAGTCCTGTACCAGGCGATTATGTGGTACAAATTTTGGCGGCTACAGATAAACCCGAACAAAACTTAAGCTACTCTGTTCCACCGCAACTAGGAGTTCTGCGCTTATCGCCTCCAAGTCGATAAAGTCCCTATCCACAGGCTCAAGAAGGTATCAAACCTCGGTCTCCAGTTGGACCGCAGGTTTCAATGGTCATGCCAAATCCAGCACACTATTTGCAAAGGCAATGGCGTGTACAGTCTACTCTTCCCAGCCTACTCTTCTTAGCTCACTTCTTAGCCCACTCCTCCGTAGAAAAAGTAAATTCCCAATCCCCCAAAAAGCGACTCTGTATAAGATGCTAGTCCGTCCAATCTGCCTCTAATGAGCACAAGTGTGGTACAAGTACGTCTCTGAGAGATAACTTAAACTACTCCAAGTGTTCCAATCCAAAAAAGTCCTCGCGTTGCTCAATGCTCCATGGTTTATGAGGAACGTTAACACTCACCTCGAATCAGGCATCCTGTTCCTGAAGAGTTTCATGAACAGGCTCAGTGTAAGGTTCTCCTTAGGCACCTTAGAACACGACAACAATCTGATCAAAACCCTACCCATACACAAACACCAGTAATTAACCAACTACAAGAATCCTAGTCGTAACCCAGGGTCGCCTACAAAACACTTCTCTATTCCGAACCCGAAGCGACATCAGCAAAAACCATTTGATTCGAGCTGGTCATCCTGGAAAAAGAAAAAAACCCGACGGTCTCTTCTTCTACGGGCTATCTCGAATAGCTCTGTTGTCAACTGTAAATTACCAATCACTCGAACAAATCGTAAATAATCCCGTTAATTTCTATCACTTCACCACGTGGTATCAAGCATTGAAAATAATTTCTTGCCAATCACGATCTTGCAGTAAGTCCGACTACTTCAAAACGTGACACGTGAAACCAAGTATAAAATAATGATATATATGTCCAATATGATATAACTATATGCTAAATGCAATTTAAAGTCGTATTTTAATGGCAGTCGAGTAAACCAAGAATATAATTGAAATATGTGATGAATATGTATTTAACATTTGTTATTATTTAGTCACAGATTTAGTGCACAAGCACTATCTTTGCTTTTTTATTGACAATACCAAGGAGAAGACGACCTAACTTAGGTCGTCGAAGTTAATAATGTTTGCGACGAGCTACCATACATACTGACCGCACTGAAGACCAACGAAAATTAGATACGTATGTCGCAATTGCACTTGAAAGTTACTGGAAATTAAGTACTTAGACATAGAATGCAACGAGTTTACGCACATCTAACACAATAGCAACTGTTCAATGAAATTGAGGGAGTCTCTTAGCTCAACACATATTATACATGACAATTTCTTGAAAGTGATCAAGATATTATACCGTAAAGGTTTCTCGATAACATTCCAATTTGTATTAGAAATAAATTAATTAGTTAAGTTAATTAAATAGAATTTAATATGTTAAACAATTGCAGATACAATGGTAAATTTATCACGTCCTACTAAAGCCACTACTAGATGCAGATCCTAAAATGTTCTAATATATTTATGGACAATCGCAATTCTAAAATTGATTCTCATGTGAGTGCTCATAATCCAAAAGAAAATCAAACTATTTTCTAACACTTACAAATATTTTCTCATCAGAACAACAAGTGAGTGACCTAGTCAGTAATAGATATTTAATAATTATTACTATGCTATATTAATATATTATCTGACTTGATATACCTTGTTCTGTCAAAAGCTATTGTTATGTGGAAATCCCACAAACTGTTTTTTCTTGTCCTGTTTAGTTAATAAAATTAGCTTATAAAGTATAATCTGTTCAAAGTTATTTTGTACATACGTCATCCAAATTTGTGAGATCAAAACGTCGTAATGTTGCCGCATCAACTCTAAGTTTTAATTGAGTTTGACTTTGACATACAACAAAATTCAATCTATATAAAATAATTGAACAAAAATGTTATCAAATATAATATATTTTAACGATATATTACATCTAAAACCTACAGTTAACTATACAGACACAATAGGTTGGCGTTATAACCTCTTATCACTACTGCTTTCAAGAATTTTGCATACGTCTAAAACCCGGACGACTTTAACAGGCATGTTCGAAATAATCAGACAGCATTGTGTCTTTTTTTAACTAGAATAAAATGAGAAGGAAAATATTGTCTGATTCTTAAACGAATTTACAAATTGCGGTCGGTAATACATTAAACATCTTGATAACCTAAGTACAAAAAAACTTTGAATAGACTATATATATGCCCCGATGACATATTTATTTTTAAAAAAATTGCGACATTTACAAAAAATATTCAATTTCTATTCCTAAAACTAATGAGTACAATTACTGTGTTAACAAATGTAATGTCCCAAGTAAGAACCAAGCACAATCCAACGGCTTAATATTTGTATTTCAGTGTCTTACAAAGTAAGGAAACTGTGTATTAAAATGAAATGTATTGCAACGCATTATAGTTAATTGAAACAAACTAACTAAAAGCCGCTCGATTCAGAGTTTCTAGATTATTATTTGAATGACGCACTGCATGAGTTTCTGATATACAAATTATTTTATTTGGGTTTTCACGTTGTTGTGCATTCCGATTAGACTTAAAATTAGCTTATTTTTTCTGCAGTTTAGCAGAAACGTACACAAAATATTACAAACATATTTATTAAGAAACTTATTTGTCTTGAGAATTCGCCAAAGAACTATAAAATTTAAACTGTATATCATAGAAAGAAGAATTGTCAAGTCTACTGGTGCATTCAAGTAGTTTACATTACTTTTGACTTTGTGTTTATAATTATAAAGGCAGAAATCACATTACAAGTTATCATAGTTTGGTTTGGTTCTATTTCGTTTTATTTAAATAAAATTAATCGATCTTTATGACTCCAAACAATTGATTCCTATCTCATGTACTGCCATCCTTAAAATTGTTAGCTTGGAAACGTTTAAAGAAAACAACATCAAATCCATAGAGCCACTAAGGTAATTTATATTAATTTTAAAGTTACGTTTATAACAGTTTGTAAATATTTATCTTCCGTGAATTAGTCTTGCAGTTTTCGAGTTTTGCCCCTAGCAACGTAATTACTTAATTAATTAATTAATAATAACTACAGTTTTATTCTGTAATAATATCTTTTGTTGGCCAGCACCTAAATTCGAAAAAACCGCTCTAAGATCTGCCTCTTTCAAACGCTTATCTTACGAATTATCCTGCAAGGCTCTGGAGGTTGAACTAACATCCATAAGCTTGGGATCTTTCAAATGTGATGGTTAATTATGAGATAGAGTTCTATGACGAACCCAACCTTTTGTATATAAGAACCAGAGGCCAGCTCGGAAATATACATGGAACAAGATTACAGAAAGCGATCTAAGAATAGACTAACTCGCATTGTATCAGGCCGGAACCAACTGTGACGAGAATATACGAAATCCCGCGGCACCAACCAAGCTTCAAGTTGAGAAGTAGGCACTCTCCCCAAGCGGCGGCATGGATTTAATATAATGAATAAATTAAATGACCATTGTTCGATCTTTGGTCGTGCTTAGTGTCAGCACAATCTGCGTCTTTAATCTCATATAATTTGCTTTCCAAGTCTTTTTTCTACTTTTATACAATATATGTTTTAAATTTTCAGGAAGTCTAAATTGGTAATCACCAGTTACGATGGCTGGCGTCTGGGAAACAATAGCATCAGAATCATGAACATGCTATAATGTTGTAATAAATAAAATATTATTTAGTTATTAAAAAAATATTTATTTTTGATACCATGATTTGAATAAAAGTAGGAAGATATTGATGAATTGAAAGCTTGAAAATCTCGTTGTAACCAGACTGGGTAGTCAGTAGACTTTATACCGTTGACCGTGGTTTGGACCCCATGTTAAGCAAGTCCAGTCCAGATAATATATAACTGATATTAAATTATCATTACTACATCATAATTCACAGTTTCATATATAGATTCACGAGAAAACTAAGTTTATATTACACCCTTTTGTTTCGCATAATAAAGTTATACAAGCAAGTACGGCGGATGAACTAACAGTAAATTTTTTTCTGGGACAAATTGCCCGACTTTTTTAGAGAAATAAATGATCCCCAGTTTAAACTGAAAATGCCACATAGAAAGTTTGTAGGAATTTATTATGGCCCTAATAAAGCTAAGTTTAATTCAACTTGCTTTTTTTTAATTGTATTCCTAATTTATTTCCTAATTATCTCACTGCGTCGATATATAATGATCTTAATAACAGAACCCACTCCATGATATGTTTATCTAATTACTTTGTCTAAAATAAATATTATTTCTGCAATAGGTATATGAATATCAATTATTTGTATTCTTTCTGTTGCAGTATATATATTTGTAGTTTGTATTTACTAGTTTTATTAACTGATTTTATTATTTAAATAATATTAATAATGTGCGATTCTTCTTTGTAACAATAGATGGTTAAAATTGCTTATATTATTTGTAAAAATTGCTTATTTTCATTCCATAGCTGAAAAATAGAGAAAAATTTTTAAATCTTGAATGAAACCATCAGTTACATATTCAGCATCAGCAATTTATTTTTACAACTATTTTAATGTAATTAGTTACTATACTTACTATATTTTTAATATTTACAGATGCACCGTAAACATAATACCTAGGTAAATAATACTTCCTATAAAATTTAAGTTTTATAGGAAAAATTTCAATATATTATTTCAGTTGCCAAATAATATGGAAAATTATATTTAATATAATATGAAGAGTTTGATTTCTTGCATTAAGTCAGTATATATTCGAAACAGACAGGAGAAAACGGAATTCCAGCACTAAAGAACAACCATAGTTTCTTAAAAAATAAAGAATAATGTTAATTGCGTTCAAACATATTAATCAAACTTCATCATGGTCAAATTGCAAAAGTTATTAATATAATCAGGTATCTGATGTCTTCAAATCAAATGGTTTTATAAATTAAAATTTTTATAGATTCAAAATAAGTACTGCGTCCTATCGTTAACACCCAATATAAAGCCAGCACCAAAATAATTCAGCGCGATATCCCGATCATTACAAGACGCATAGAATAGCTTTTAGAACAACAAAGTACACTGAGTAAATTAAGTGCTAGTTTATAAATTTGTACATATCACTTATTTTGTAATATAAATGCCATCAAATAATTATTGCCCATTGCGGAGATTGTGGACATGGACACAGTATATTCATTTTTTCTTTCTACATACCTGCTAAAATGTTGAGTAAATCAACAATTCTATATCAATATCAATATTCAGCTTCTTATTATAATTACTATCAGATATGTAAAAGTTATCCTTTTTAGGGCTATCATATTCTTTAATTTTCATCCGAATTTTAAAAGTACCATCATTAAATGTTTCACTAGGTTGCCAGTAACACAATAATTGAAACATTGGAGCGTATTTGTCTGTGTGTTGTCTCTTGATTACGCAAATTTATCCACAAAAAACAAGTTAGTTAATGTTCACTGGACCAGCAATTTTATAGGAGATTCTATTCTCCCGAGATGGTATATGGTTTCAAATAGTATGCTATAAGCTTTCTCATAGTACCGGCCATACGCCTTCGTGCAAACCTTGTGATTGGATTCTTCCTTTCTTGGCAACGCTGCCTAGATGCTGATGCGAGTATTACAAGTAGCCAGCTAGTTCGGTGCTTGATGGAAAAAAAACTTCGCCAGACCGAAGACTGATGGTTTTACCCTGAACTGGTTATTTCACCAAAGCCTTTTATTTGCCCCACCAATAACTTAATTGTGTCACCACGTGCTTGGGTTGATCCATCGCTTACTTGGTCTGACAGCGATGGTTTCTTCACCACATTGGTCGTTAGAACGCGTTGATTGGGTGTGGTTAATAGTAATTGATGGTAATACTGGTGCCGATTAGACGGTTACAATGGGTTTAATTATTGGTACTCCTTCCCCGGTAGGTTGGAACAATTAGCAATCGACATGTGGTAATTTCGGCATTCATTACTTCTGTTGTTTGATCTGAAGAGATCTTTTATAAACTTAGATGATGCTACTTCGTTATATCCAAATTGCTGATTTTGGTTTCAACAATTTAAAAGTAGTGATGTTGATGGCAATGATACCAAGCTCAAAAGTAATGGAATTAGTCCAGGACAGCAATCCACATCGACACCGAAGCAAAATATTCATAACTGTAAAGTCTAGGTGTGCATATGATGGGATCTGCAACTAATAGTATATTACGAGACATGAAAGCCGAATTAAAGTATTATTGTATATGTCCCCCAAGATCAATTGAACAACATATTGTTGCAAAAAAGATCAGTAATAACTAATATCAGGGTCAAAGGCATGTAAGAGCCAAGTCACGTTAAATTTTGTAAGAGTTTTGAAGCTGTGACTGTAGCTCGAATGGAAACTTTACCACACCCAGCGTACTCACCAGACAGTCTGATTACTACAAAATAAATCAGCATAACTTGCTGCCACACATGTATTGAAATGCGAAAATGTCTCGATGACTGCATTATTACCAAACAAATATGGATCATATGATACAAATATATTCTAATTAATATATATTACACAATGTTTCAATAAATACAACTGAAAACGAAAAAATCGATCTTAATCTATATTTTACAATTTTCTTAACATACCTGAAGAAAATTATATATTATTATAATTGCAATGCAAAAAACTATTTGCACTAAAATAAATTCACTAAATCGGAATTCGGTTATAATATGGCTTGTTTATAAAATATCAAGATTATTTCCTTTAGTACCACGGTTTAAGAAATTAATAAGTTTCTTACCAAATAAGCAAAACATAATAACCGCTTGCTTTGTTGTTTACAACTTCGTCTTTTATAAGATCTAACTTCTGAATGGTCGTCATAGAAACAAAGTATATAAAGGCATCTGTCCCACTTTTGAACTAAGCGGGGTTGAATGAAACAAAATGATAGCATCACGAAGAAATATCGGATATTTATAAGGATCTTGCTCTCGTCCTGAGAAAATATATTGAATAACGTATTATAATTGTATTTTAAGTATGTGTTATACAGAAGATATTTTATCGGCAATTTAAATATACTTGAATTTGTTTTTAATTAAGTGGAGTCACTGAATTTATTGAATATATCTTTGGGGACAAAATAATTGCACTTTCGTCTTTAATAAAAGTAAAACTTGTCCAATGAAGTGATAATACAGCGGGTTCGAACAGCAAAAATCGATACATTATATGGGTGTAATTATATGTGTGTTCCTACTCTGTTCTACGCCATGGCATCCTGTTCCAGAACAAAAAAACTACTGTATTGTCAATCTTCTAGACTATTTGTTATTGTATTTTTAGTGAGAGTGTTTCAATATGTAGACGCAGCTCCCATCCCTCTACCCGAATATATTGCTGAAATTGGGGTTGGCGCATCTCTTAGGCCTCATGTGTTGTCCTATTATTTTGCGTTAGCTCGTATATTCGGTAGGTCTCTTCTGATACGTTTTGCTATAGTTTATTATTTTCTGCTTCACTATTTGCATACCGAGATGCAGATACATATACCCATTGTTCGTGCTTTGAGAAATATTAATGATGTTACACAAAGCCTTGCTCTGACACCTCTGCAATATTTCTATATCGCCGTTGCTTCTTGCTTCTCATAACTGAATGCCATATATCCAGATTGGCTTGATGATGGATTTTATATGATCATTTCCCTCATTCCTTAAATTGGAGTGATAAATTTGTTAACTAATTCAAACTACGGAGCCTGCTGTCAATTTATTTCCTCTTACTCTAGATGTGATTCTGTCAAGTTATCCTACGATCCTGGTAATGGCCAAGTATTTTCATTGTATAATTTTGCCAAAGCACAAGTTTTTCCTTGTTGAAAAAATAGATTATACGCCGTTAATCTAAATATCAACTATAAAACAGTTTTTAATTTTTTCCATAAGAGTTGATACCAAAACAAACTCAATACTTGGATTAAATGAATTAACATTGAATAATGTAATGGCCCGACTTTCCATTAGTGACTTTTAAATGACTGATTATGACCAATAAAAAGTGGTTCAGGTGAGACAATAATTGAAGCCCTGACTGTGATGTTATATGTTCATAAGAAACCAAAAATTGTAGCAATCCAAACCATTAAATCGACTGTCTATTACTAACAGAAACGAATGAAGGGACGATTTAAAAAACATTCAGAACTCGCAAATAGAAAATTCACGATTACCTTATATATTAATTAATAAAATAAAATATTAACGAAAATATTTACATAATAACTACAAATTGAATAATTCGGTAAAATGTTTATGTCCAGGCCTTGGCACGTCCGATCTCAAGAGGGGCTGGCATATAATTGATTAGTACCTGAATTTTATTTAAATAAAATCGGTTTGGAAAGCAAAAAAAAGAAATTACATTTTCGCCAACGTATTATAATGTAGGCTAGTTACAGATAACGAAAACAAAGCTCATTTAATAAATCTGGTGTAGACGGGATCAAGCTACTAATTATATTTATTTTGTTCATAATTTCATTTTGTGTATATGTCACAAAATTACATTATTATTTTTGTATTGTTTGGGCTCGAGACTAACTTCAAAGTGATAGTTTTTAGTAGTTAAAATAATTTTGCAAAAAGAAAAATAGGTTTAGGTAGGTATTAAGCTAAATTGTGTGTATATAATGGAATATAATGGAATATAAAATACGTAACATATAGTAGATAGATTAAGTGAGCCTTTTTGCTATCTATTCATTTTATTTTAAAACGTTTTTTTTGTGTTATTAATCTAAGTTTGATTATTTTTTTACTTTTTTGTGAGTTCCTTATTTACTTTCTGAACTCGCTTCACTTATTTTGTGGGTAATATTCTATTTTTCTCTTTTTAGTGTTGGAGGTTGTGGGCCCGCTATCTAGTTTAGGTGATTTGACAAATGTTCTAAACAAACTAGAACACCAAAATGTTCATGCCCCGTCGAGAATCGAACCCGCGACCTCCATATATAAGCTGAACGCTCTAACCACTACACCTCCGAAGCAGTTGCCTATAATATTTCTACGATTTCTCATGTTATACGGTTAACGCTTAAAAAGCAAACTGAATTACTTTTACACGGAACTACTTCCGATATTCCGTCACATCAGTTCAGCAATATATATAATTATACACAAATACATGATTATTTTAGATAAAAAAATTGTGAAAACCTTGTACATGCCTTTGAAATTTGACGGTTTCCATCGATTCCCCCGGATCCCATCAAATCTTGACTTGGTTCCAATGGGACCACGTGAAAAAGTGCACTCTTTCGAATAAAAAAAATTCGAGGTATGTCAGTTTAACTAAATTAAGAAAAACCAGATAAATAGTGTTAGAAAACTAAGTTACTGGTTACAGATAGAGTTGCAGCTTAAAATAATTAAGGTAAAAGAAAGATACAGAAAATTTAAACAAGTGGACATTTATGTTTTAGTAATGTGCTTTACTGAATAAGATAGAGGCTTGTAACAAGATAAATTTCATATACTAAAATGTTGATAAGAATGAAATGTTTTTTTTTTGTTCTGGCCTAAAACCAGGCGGTGGAATGCATGACGAATACCTGGTCGCGGGGACTTGCCCATGTGACAAATTGGACCGGGTTATGTGAGACTGCCTCTGGGCTTACCAATACATTAAACCGAAACCGCCTCACAGTTGACCCCTGTGGATCGCTACTGCTAATATATTAAATTGGAGATATGGCACCCGCTAATCGGGCAGCCGTTATTGGGCACGACAACCCGGCGATTATATTGATTCACGAACTTGATTTAACACACGACTTAATGCTGTCGTATGGAGGCAAAAGTTATGACTGTAGCAACGGATGAGGTCATTTCAGCCTGAAAAAGGGGGAGGTTAGTGGTGACGCGGTGCTAAGCTTCCACCATGTCGACCAGCTCGCAAACAAGCACGTTTACGGAAGAACTTGAGCTGAGTTGTTGCTTGTGGAATGATTGAGATATGAGTGCCAGTTTCCCTATGAATTTGATTATTTCTCACAAACCATGGAGCTTTTAAGATTTTCGTGAAGAGCTTATTTTGGAAAATTTGCAGGCGTTTCACCTGGTTGGGTGTAAGAAACTTGAAGTAGACATTAGATACGTGGAGAAGTACGGACCAAATTAACATCTTGTAAAATAAGAATCTGATGGAGATGGGAAGTCTGCTAGAAGGGTAGATCAAGAGAAGATAGCAGGTTTGCTATCCCCGAACCATTCTTGATTGCTTTCTGGATTTGAGAATGCCAACCGAACCGTCGATGGAAGTGGAGACCTAGGTACATGACGTTATCCAGCCATGGAATTGTTGCTGTGTCGATTTTAAGTTGCGAGTCGCGCAGTGTGTAGCGTTTCTTATGGAAAATGATGGCCTGTGTTTTCAGAGGTTGATTTGCAACCTCCAGAATGTGAACCACTTGACGGCATGATCGAGCTTCATCTTTAAATGTTTTTGAATTGCAACCTCGAACTTGGAGGCCGTGAATAAAGGAGTGTCGTCAGCGGAAAACGCTATGTCAATGTTCTTTTTTCTCGACAGACCTGAAGTAAAGAAGTTAAATGCCAGCATCGATTTTTTTCGAGTGATCCTGTGTTTCCTGATCTTGACCTTTATGAGAGCGGTTAGGTTTTCTGGGAGGCCTAACCGCACACACTTTGCTATTAAACCGTCGTGCCAGATCCTGTCGAAGGCTTTGGCTAGGTCCAGAAGGACTGCTCCAAGCTTTTTACATTGGTCTATAGCGTGATGGATATGTGCGACCAGACGGGTAGCCTGATAGAAGGATGAGTGGTGAGCGCGAAAGCCGAATTGTTCATCAGGAATGATGTTGTGAGATTTCCTTTGTGAAAGAGTTGAGATTGTTGACTATTGCCCTCTCGGCAAGCTTCGAAATAACACTGAGAAGGCTGATGGGCCTGTAATCAGATGGAGATGATTTTGCTCCTTTCTTAGGAATAACCGCTATATGTGCGTGTTTTGAATACGCCGGGAAATGTTGCAGCCTCATGATGGAGTTAATGATGTTTGCCAGTTCCGCAAGATGCTTATATGGGAGCTTTTTTAATTGTGTAATCGATATTCCGTCAAAACTTGGGAAATGTTTTTGTTCGAAGTTTGCCGATCATGGTCTGTAGAGTCTTTGGAGATACGAAATGGTTGAAAAGAAAGGCTGGGGTGACTAGTCTTTTGATGAAGTTGTATTCGTTAATGACAATGTCGTTGTCTTTTGGTTTAATGTTCTCTGTGGTAGGGAGACATTTCATCTGGACCTCATAGGTCTCTGCGAATAGCTCGACCTTTTCTTGGTAAGTGACTTCAGGGAGGTGGGGGGTGGGGGGTTAATGGCATTGTGCATCTTCCCCACGAGGTATTTGGAGATACGCCAAAAAGAAGGGGTCCAGTCTTTAGTACGCGAGAAATAACTTTCATTTCGTTGCTCGCCAGGTCGAGACGCCCTCCCTTACACCCTTGCATGCTCTATTCGTCTTCCTTTTGTCTGCAGTATCAAGAGTGAATTGAGCTAATTTGCTTATACCATTTTTGCGGCCATTTTGCGAATTTTACGTTTAAGAGAAGCGGGAATGTTGTTTCTCCATGGTTGGGGCTGTGATGTAATTTTGACTATGGCAGATTTATGAACAGACATATATCACGAGTTAGCTTGAATACGGCTTCTTCGAGCTGTTCTGGAGTATGAATTTTCGAAATTGGATCGGATTCCAGAAGAAAAGATTGGTAGTTCTTACACTCCGTCTATTTCCTGAATCTTGTGAGTGGGACTTAAGTGGTGACGCAGTTTCCGAGTTTGAGAAGGACCGGACGATGATCAGAGTTTAGATCGTCAAGGACTCGAACTTCGTAAGCTGGATTTACGTCTTGAAGAACAAAGAAATCGAGGACCCTTGCTGTGCTTTGAGAAGCTGAACTGAGGTGATAGGTGGGTTCATCTGGTAGGGCAAGGCCGTAGCCCAGATTTGCGCTTAGAGCTACGATGGCGTTACCTGGAACTTCGCTCTGGAACACCCCTAGGTGCGGTGGCGAGCGTTGAAGTCACCACCTATTATTGTTGGAAATTTACATTTTCGGTTTTGGAAGAATTTGAAATGTCTCTTTGAAGCGTTCAGCAGTAGTCTGATATAATTGAGAAACTTCATTTCCCTCTAGATCTTATCTCCATATCTTTAATGTCCTGACTTCTCCTTCATCTTACTCATCACTCAATCAAATCTCCCAAATTTTCCGAAAAGTAGTCGAAGAGGGAATAATGAAAATGTATTTTTAGACCCATTGCCTAAAGATTGATATATTATCTCTTTAAAAGCAGGCCACTTTCATTTTTGAGTCCGGAGTAATACATAGTTTCTCAGTTTCCAGACTTAGAAACATGCTATGCCAACAATTTCCCATCCCAATCCCCCCCCCAATCCCCCCCGTTGGAAAGTGATTTTATAGCTTTCTTCAACAATCACAACATTATGTGTAAAAAGCAAGAGAATTTGATAAACGGTTGCTATCGGAGAGCCACATGCACAAAATTTTAATATCGCCGCATATTTTTAATATCAATAGAAGATCAAAATATAGAAGAATAGGTATTACAGTCAGAGACAATTACCTTGCTTATATTAAAACTTTGATACCGATAATAAATAGAAACTTTTGTATCCTCGAAAATGATGCTTTGACCATCAAAAAACTATTATTCAAAAAATCTTTCATTACATTTCATTACATTCATACAAATTAATTAATACGTAAATGAATGAATAACGATTTTGACCAGATTTACATTTTTCTCCCGATGACCAAAACAGTTTCAGCTCTTAAACGAGAAAAAGTATCCACCAACAAGTCCGAAAATAAAACTGCGGTCGGAACGTAATTATAAATTCCGAAGACTTTCCCATTGGAGTTTTTTCCATTTCCGTCGGGGACTATTTATTTTCCGAAACAGTTTGCGCAATATTTCTTCTCGCTCGGTTGAAATAAAAAACACGAAAAAATACATAAATTCGGTTTCGGCCCGGGACTACATCATCCCCATAAAAGGTTTATTAACCCTGTTATTCGATTAAAAGGGTGCAAAATCATTAAAATTCAATTATGCATATTTCGACCTTCAATTTGCTGTTTTTCTCATGGCCTGAAGCCATTTTTTAAAATTCCGCTGAAAAGTTGTGATTTAGGCGTAACGTAATGTATTCCTGTACATACCATAAAAAATAATGATGTATTTCTGCGTCTATTGCTGATCACCATTTTCTTTCGTTGGTATACAAATCGTGTATTGGGTCGGTTATTTTATATGTAATATTCAAAATGCTATTTCATTAGTTCTATATAATATTTTATTAAGCTAAGTCTCCTTATTACCAACTATGGTGTATCTGGACTGGACCTACTGTTTAACGTGATCTCCGAACCATGGTTCTCGACATTAAGCCTACCGACTGTCGAGTAACGAACTTGGAGAACATCTCAGAAGATATCCAGTTTTACCTAGCCTTGTTATTGGCGTGACTGTGACCACTTTGTCGGATTTTTCACTATTCCCTAAGGACAATCACTATTGTTATACAATCACAAGTCCGGAAGGATTCGAACCCGACTATCGCAAAAGGACCGTCCTGTTGCCTTTACTACTGTGTTTGGCTACTAAGTGCTACTAAGGCTGTATGTTGTATTATATTTCTGCATATTGGCTCATATTGCTAAATTAAGCAAATAGTTAGCACATCACGTCTTGAGGCACCAGAAACAGCACAAAAATATTAAAGTTTTACTTATGGATAGGAGAGCCACCAGCTGAGCGTTGCTTAAAGTATCAAGTCGTCTTAATGTTATGTTTAAATTGCAGTTGGTTAATCGAGGGCCTGGGAATGGAAATATAAGCAAGAACAACTAACTAAATTTTGGATAATATGCTTTAGACTAAAATCTACGGAAGGTGTAATCTCGAGATGTTAGAGGACATCTTTGTTTATTTTTGTTTGTTTCTATTTTTGTTATATCTTTGTGTAAATTTGTTTTTACAATGTCATTTTTATAACATTTAGGGTCAAAATAGTTTGTTTAAATGAAAAAATGACCCGAAATTATTGTGATCTCAAAAATTACTTATAAAAGGAAATAATTTGCCTTTCAAACCGGCCGACTTAGATGTAAGTACAAATTTAATCAGTTTTCAAAAGGATAATTTTATATATACGTATATATATATATATATATATATATATATATATATATATATATATATATATATATATATATATATTATGATTATATAATATGATATAATATGATTTTAAAACACTTGAATATTTTCAGTTTCCAAAACTATATTTCTACTGCTAATTCCTTTTTGGGGTTCTAATGTGGACTAAATAAATTCTGCTGATTCCATTGCTGAACCAATATGGCCATATTTTACTATTTGATAGTCTAAGATAAGGAAACTGTGAATAAAACCATGTTATATATTTGAATCCAATTATGTACATCAAACACAATGAAAGACTTACTGATTAAATTTCAATTGCACCATAACATATTGCCATGATACATTTGGATACATAATTATTTGGTCTGAAATACAAAAAAACAGACTTTGCAGTACTTATCTAGTTGCTCATAATAGATCTCTAAGTTGATCATCACTCTTTAACCGGCTTCAAAAAAGGAAGAGGTACTATGTTTGACTGTATATTTTTTTGTGTATGTTCACCGATTTCTCCGTCAATTGTGAACCGATTGTTAAAATTTCAAAGGCACGTACAAAGTTCTTACATATTTTTTTATCTAAAATAATCAGATATTTGCGTATAATGTTATTGCTGAGCTGGTGTGACGGAAGACACAACTCCTCAACGGTTGATAGTTAGAGGATATTTCTTTAAATATTATAAGGAGGTACAGATAACTATTTGTATAATTTGAAGTTATATAGGTAAGCTGATGATGAAATCAGTAACCGGACCGCAATACCCTTGAGGCGTTTTTGAAGAGTTTGCTTACCTGTCGTAGTAAGTCATTCAGTGCAAAATCCGTTCAGTTTACTTTTTAAGCACATACCATAGGTAGTCATAGAAATATTGCAGGCAACTGCCTCTATGATGTAGTGGTTACCTAGGCTAGGTACCAGACCCCGAAGCCTGAAGCATTCCTTATTTTTAATCATTGTTTTTTATTCCCATTTTTCCACATTCTACTCATTGTAATATTTAATAAAAAAAAACTGTACCAGGCCCAAACAATATAAAAATAATAATATAATTTAGTGTCATGTACACAAAATTAAATTACAAACTAAATCAATTTAATTCATTGCTCATACCCTACTTCAAACTGATCAGTCGGTAGTAGTTAAAATAATAATGCAAATAGATAAATACGTTTAGGTAGGTATTAAGCTAAATTGTGTGTATATTGTAGAATATAAAATACGTGTAGTAAATAAGTTACATTAGGTTTTTATTTATTTTTATTTCGTTATTATAACGACTATTATGTAAATATTTTATTTTAAAAAAATTTTTGTGTTCAAAAATCTAAATTACTACGAAGTGATTATTTTTTACTTTTTAGTGAGAGTTCCTTATTTATTTTATGACGTCGGTTCAATTTTTTTTTAATATTTTATTTTTAAAGCCCAACTCTAGGCTAGAAAAGGAATCTTTAGAAAATATTGCATGCTATCTGATTCTACAATTCCAAGAACAAAACACTTCATTTCTTACAAACACACAAACGTATAGTATCAAAAAGTATATTGTTGACATAATCTGTACATTAATGTTATAGTAATCACCATTGTAATACCTTGTATATTGTCAAAATAATGACTATTATAATGTCTGGAATATTTTATTTACATGAAAATAAAAGTGTTTGTTGCATTTAATTATACTGTCAAACACCATTATATTGAAATTATTAAAAATAATGTTCTTAAGTTATTTAATCTAAACATTCCTTCCGTTTATATCAAAAAAAAACCTAAAACTGCAACCTAAACAAAACTACAGAAAATATACCCTAATTACGTTATTATATTGCTCAGCCACAAGACTGGTCAATTAATTAAATTACGCTCGTAACACACACCTTCGGTAATTTATATGTGTAAGTCTTCGAGTTTAAAATATTAGAGAACATTAACCTCCACGACACCCGGGGGACTAGCAAGATTAAATGTTTTCGTCTGAAAGCATTTTCCCTTCAAAGGGACGAAAAAAGACGTCATAGAATACGGTGAGGAAAAAAACAAGTATTAAGTACTATAAAAAAAGGTCTCCAACAATGCTGACGAAAGGAAATAAAGTAAAGGACAAATTTGACAGGCATTAAATATCATTTTATTTATTTTAACGGCTATGCGAACTCTGTATGGTTCAAACGTAAATTGTTTTCTCCTGTCAGTCTCCGTCAATTATTTTTGTTTGCGACGGTATACAAAACATCATGTTTGATTTTCTTTATTTCTTTAGTCTATTCGAAGCCGAGCGATTCGTGTTTCCACAATAATTGCCATCCTCATCGATCCATAGCCAGCGATCGAGAAGATTGTCTACTTACCAACTAATACGCCACTGATGATGACGCAACATTGTCTTCAACAATATTCTTCACTATATCTATAATCTTGATCCATCTCTTTTTGAAGCTGCTCGATGCGTTTTCTATCCAAACAGTCAATTTCTCCATAGAACGATGTGACAAAATTGTTTACCTCCATTGTAAATGGAATTGTTCCTCCACTACACACTAATTCAGTCGCACCTTAATCGAATAAATTCACTTCTAATATGATATCAAAGAGAAATATGCAGAACTCAGGCTTGTACATATATTTTTATAACATATTTATTAGATACGCTTAGTACAATCTTAATTATAAATTAATTTATTACTACTTTTCCTATGTACTTGGATTAATTCACAAGCAAGACGTGTGCGAGAAAATACATCAATATGAATTCCTCAATTATAAAATTATAATAACTTATTGCTGTAATTTACACTAAAGATATACACTTTATATGGTTCAAGTTCAAAGTGCATATGGTGTGGTTCGCTTCAATTTCCTGATAACCTGCGCGCTGTCCTGCAGTTGTATTGCTTATACGTTAGTATGATTTAGTAATCTTCTTTCGTGTTTCAAGGCGAAATTTTAGATAACTTCGCAAATACATTTGATTTCCAGGTCATCGTGCAGTTCTTCGTTAGTTACGTAGCGATAGGCATTGGTCGAAGAACCTTGTTTTGACAGCGTTGGATGACTAGTTGATTTGAATTTTTAGTTCAACCCCATATTTGCACACCATAGGTCCAAATTGGCTTTATAATAGTCTTATAAATCAACCTCTTTGATTGTACATATAAATCAAACAGTATAAAAACTCCTGTAGTTTGGGCGATTCGGCTTATTACTTCTGCCGTACATTCCATATTCTCCTATATTAATTCCAAACACTTGTACTTCTGCACTAGTACTAGATGTCGTTGAGTTTTACAATAGTTTAATGGTTCTGCATTTTATTGCAACTATATTGTAAAAAAATCATGAAGCTTCATCTTCTAAAGCTATCCAAAGTACATGCAGTCAAAACAGAACCAATTCTACATCAACTTTGTCCCTCTGTAAACTCACAAATTGTGTAGATCTTATATACACATATACCGCGATTTAGTCTAAATCATATCGGTGCTTCCCAGCTTGCTTATTAGACTCAAGTCTCATTTGTATAATACTCCTTAATACATTTACGATAGCATTATTCGTAACTTTCATAATATATATTTTAATAAATTATTATTCTTTGTACCTTTTTTCCTTAGTATGCCATTTGATCGAAAGAGAAAAATATGCACATATATGTCTATTCCATAAAACAGTAAATTCTAATGTATATAATATAATGAGACAAAAATAATATTATCAAATGTAATTCATTTTAACATTATAGTATATATAAAGCATATATTATATAAGTACTACAATTAACAATACAGCCACGTAATTTAAATGTTAGAGATATTTTAATATATTTTTCTAGCTGTCCCGGCAGACTTCGTACAGCCTCAATCGATAAATAAAAGACCTAATAATCCGTAATTAAAAAAAATGCTGGATAGGAATGAATTTTTATTATTATTTTCGATTAATTACACATGATGTTTCATACTTAAAAAACAGAGTTTTCCTGAAATACTGGCTATTTATAAGGTTTCAATTAGATATTTATAGACACACACAGTTATGATACAGTTTGTTAATCAATTTAAGGCTTTCTGATAAACTATATTTTTTGTTTTGTTTTGCAGTGCGTAAATAAACAAAGATGATAGTTTTCCGACGCGCGAACACGCGACGTATAATTGTCCATGCGCGAAACAGGAAAACTCCAATTTGATTCCGCAAACTTCCAACGAGTGGCCTTGAGATTTATTTATGGTCATCGCAACGGCCAGACGTACTGGATATTGTAAACGTTTAAAATAGAATGGTAAATCCGTTGGAATCATCGGTATACACAGGATCAAGACATCCTCTCCTTTGTATTTTCACTTCATAATTGTTGCCTCAATGACATTATTCATCATCTTCCATTGCACAGTCGAGGTTAATTAATGTTAGACAGCATGATGACAACTGCATGATGACTGATTTGAAGGAATCCAACTGATCTTCAACAATCTCGAATCCTCGACTTTTTTCCTCCTGACCATTTTCTAAATGGACTACTGTAGGGTGTCTTTCATGGATCTCAAATAAAAAGATACGCCAAATTGCTTCGTTGCTACTTACATAGCGACCCATCTGGTACTGTGATATTTCGTCATTTGCATTGGTTACAGCGAAGATGGCCATATCGCTACCTTTGTTAACATATTTACATATGTACTTTACCGACTTCACAGAGTTACAATATTCCACAGTGATGTGAGACTCAAAAGCTTTGGATAATATTGGCGAGTGTGGCACGATCCCACGACTCTATACATCAGCATTTTGTCCTCTTACCTTCACAACTACCGATCGCCCATTGCCCGCAACTGATCGCCGACGATACAATAGGTATCCATCATTTTCCATTATGGTTTCAGCAATCAGATATCTTGGGTATCGCTTGGAACACTTGCCGTCAACCATACGGGGTGAATTGTAGTTGCAAACTCTTGCAAAGTCCATGTATCATGTGTTTGGTAACTACCGCATGCAATTTTGGGACAACTGTGGAAAAGTGGGCACGAAATTGTCTGGAAACAGCTGTTGTATTTCTGAATGTTGGTCAAGAAGTGCTTAGAATCATTTTCAATCCCAGAAACTGAAGAGCGTAAAGGATCTGGTGGTGGGACCAATTGTGGAAATTATATTTTGCCCCCAGCAGAACATAATCTTGTAGATTTACCACTGTATTTCAACGCCTTGTAATATTTACAAATTATTGCCATTTCCCCAATTGTTACCGATTTGTCGGCACAAAAATATTCACATCAGAGTAGAATAGAGCTCGTTCGGGCTCGCTGTTTTTGTGTTTGATGTGCACGAAGTCGTTGCATTCTAAGCCTATCTACATCATTGTCACTCTCTAAAGAATGCAATTCTGACATAGCAATACGACTATTTTCTTGATCTCACTCTCTCTGATCATCAGTGCGATTAGCACGTGAGGTAGCTCGTCGCACATTTGATTGACTGCGACGACCTAAGTTAGGTCATCTTCCCCTTTGCATTGTAAATTATAATTAATCAAAGTTAGGAAAATTCTCACTCACTTAGCACTAAAGTAAATTGTAATTAATCAAAGTGAGAAAAGTTCTCGCGCACTTAGCAGTAAAGTGTCACTATCACAATATATCAGCAAAAAAACTCGTCACTATAGCACGCAGCACTTTATTTTGGAATCTCTAAAGCAAAGCTATGTTAAATTTGCTAGTAGTAACGTATAGTTCGATACCATACGTTCATATAGGTCTAAAAATTGACATATATAGTAAGACCTTGTAAATATTTATAGTACCTATAAACCTATTTATCTGGTTCAGTTTAAGCCCAAGATGTTCATGCTTTATTAGTTTATGCTTCTCCCAACTCCCAATGTTGTTAAGAGTCGATCCAGATGCAGGTATGTAACATTATCTTCTTCGAGAATTCATAATTATTAATATTTATGTGGTCTTTTAACAATTGCACGCAGAAAAAGCAATCCCTTAACACTTTCGCTGCCAATAACGAGCTAGCGCGTAATCTGAAACTTTCATTACCATAAAATAAAGAAACTAATGTTAAAACTGGTTTTAAGTTACCCTTGGAATCCCCGTGTGAGGGCGCTAACGCATGTCTTTTAATTTTACTGGTAAAATAAAAAAATAAATCTATTTAAATATACTTTATTGAAATATAACAATTACATTAATTTTCCTTGACCATAAAAACATTGATGTGATCACAGAGATATCTCCACTACCCAAAACACGTAAGCCACTGATATTATCTTCTAGTATTTAAAACAAACCTAAAACAAACATTAAAATAAGATAATATAACTATTAATGGTTCTGTTGTTTTAATTTTTAGAATCAACTAAATTAACAACCTACTTAAATTGAGGTACTTTCATCAAATATGACAACTGCAGTTCGGTTTATACAGTTAAGTTTCTGAACTAACGACCAAAATTAGAGGTTACTACTCAAGCAGCAAAAAGGAACCTTATTCAGTATTAATGTTCTTCTAGAAAAAGTTCTTCTTGTTTCTGTTTCTCCTTTCATCCATGGCTTTCCACATTTTGGTCTATAATCTTTATCTTTAAAATGATTACAAACTTTCCTGGACCTACATAGGAGAACATAAGAGATCCCCTTAAGGTTTTCTTTTAATTACACTAATAAATTAAAATACACAGAATTATCTAAAGTGATTGTTAAATATATATAAAAGCACATACCGAAAAAATTGTCGTAAATAAACACCACAAATTATATCACCTAAAATTGGCCGTTAACTGCTTAGGTTCGAATTATTAATACCGAAGCCGAATGAGAGAGAAACACACATATAGCTGTTGCATTTTTCATTCACATTTGGCCGCGTAACGGGGATTCCGAAAAACTTAAACGTGGGACCCGATTTGTCCATATAACTTTCACTTCTATATTTATTTATTCTATGGCCTTGTATTTAGTTCGACATTAACAGTACACCTGAAGAGTTGTGTCGGCATTATCTGAAGATTACAGTTGAGTCATTTACGTGCTTGGTTTCGATTTTTCCTTTTTGATTCAAATATATTACAGAATTGCATATGGCGGGTAAAAATATCGATACATATCAGGCCCTCGTCTTCCAATTTACGACTTCCGTTTGTTTGTCATAAAAGAGTTACTAAATGCTCTGTCCAAACCTACTTCCAGAGAGAACATGTTTTGAAAATACGAGAGGAGAAGAAAGCATGAAACGTAGTGGGAAAGCAATGTAAAAATTATTATTTAAAAAAAAAGAAAAGGCACTATTTATGTATGCAGTGCATATCCTGGATATACGTTAAAAAACGTTACTAGTAAAATTTTATTGTTGTAATCAGAAAAAAACATAGTCGGCTTCTAGGGTAAGAAATTGATCCCAGATCGGCAGCGAACGTGTTAAAGAAGGAACTCATGGCAGAGTTTCGTATGTTTCATTTAAAGTATCATAAACTAAGCGACAATTTTTCTATATAAATCCACAATATCAGAATTATATTTTTACCAAAAACTCCTTGGTTTCTCTAAGTTTGCTCGTTAGATTGTGTTACAAAGATTACAATATATATAGAATTGTATATTCTAAAAACTTTAAGCTAGTAGTGAAGCTTGTATCATGTGAAATTTTATCCAATTAAAATTTGAAGTAACTTACTTAAAAGTTATTTAATGAAAACTCTGTTATTCAATCCTGAAATAACATGTTTATTATTGCTACGTTTATATTATAATATTTTCTAATAATATTTTGGGTACCGCGATTTTAATTACACATTATGATAACATCATGTTAATGACAACTAATTAGGCAAGCAGGTCAAACTCCTTCATGGCATGTTTGTTGAGCTAAACGAAATAATAAAACTTTGATACGGAATTCGCTATGGTCGGAATTATACAAAGAACATATTATGGTTGGAAAGTTATTTAAATTAAGAAATTTACAACTTACACAATTGATTTTTGTGTTCTGACTTTCAGTTTAATGTGAGCTCGTAATAGACATTCAGACTTTCGCGAAGTTCGAGGAAGTGTAACGGCTTACTCAGATTTTGCACAAAGTTAGTGCTTTGGTTATAACATCGTATTAAATATTATATGCTTCAAATTATATTTAAATCTATATTGACTTTTGTTTTTTAAGTAATAATGAGGAATTGAATGTCGTGTTAACTCGTTAAATTATTTAGGCGATTAAATATTAGCTGTACACATAAACCAGATAAAAAAGACATTGACAACTTTTTTCTTCTAATACTACCACACTCTGTATAGAATTTACCTTATCAGATTAAGTTAATTAATGCTATGTTGTTATATTTATGATATGTAGTCTATTCAAAAGAGCAATGACCTCACGTCATCAACATGTGCCATTTAAAAGTTGTAAATTCGTTTTACAAACAGACATTATTTTCCTTCTCATTTTATTCTATTTAGTAAGAGATAGTATGCTGTCGTAACAAGTGCGTGTGGGCCTGCAAAAGCGTCTGCAAAATTCTTCAATATATTATAATTAGCGGTTCTAAACCGGCAAACGTTGTTTTAATAAATTTCAAATAGACGCATTTTTTATTGAAAATATTTTTAGCGTGTTGCAGCTGCACTAAATATTAGTACGGGCACGGTCACTAAAATATTTCAACAATTAAAAACAATAGTCAATACATTATAATCACCAAAAAGAAACCGCCTTTATACGAAACGGTTGACTAATCAATATCAGCTTGATGTTAACTGTATCATAGATCAAATATACGAAATGTATAAAAACAGTAAGTAGTTTTTTCAATCGAAACATAGTTAATACAATTATTTCAGAGAAAATTGTTAGTCTGGAAAGTATCCAGAAAAAGCTGACAGATATGCAGCTATTTGAGGAATGTAAAACATCCCTTCGTTCACTTTTGGGTAATATATGATTTAAGTGGTATAAAGATAACCTACGAAGGAGCTTAATGGAACTTCCAGAGATTTCTTTTAAAATAATACAATTTTTAAAAACATATAACAAAAGAAGATTGCTGAACGTTATGGCCACAGAGTCCTTCCTCCCTATCACTACATAGTTAATCCAATTAAGTTGATATGGGGTATTGCCAAGAATTATTACAGTAGATATTCAGGTCGAGAAGGATATTCAAACCAGAACTGTCTGGATTTATGGAAAGCACCATTGTCGACAATAACACCTTCGGTTTGGATGAGCTCGATCAGACACATTGAAGAAGAAATTGACAAATGGTGGAATCGTGAGCAAGTTTTTGATAGATTGGAAATAAATAGCTTAGTTAATCTCTTGAATAGTGATTCTGAAAGTCACAGTGATAAAACTTTATGAATGTTGGTTTATGATTCAATGCTGACAACTACTAAGTGTGATGAAAGAGGACACGACTATGGGTCAGTATATGTGTTATTGTTTAGAATAAACATGATCGTTTGGTTAAAATGTATGAGGAGAAAAATAACACTCTAACTGTTTTTATTTATTTCTATTTCTTTTACATCTAGTTTTATCAAGAAAGATGTATACAGGTAGTAACAGAACAAACAAATGAGAAATAGAGTAATATTTAAAAAAATAAAAAAAAACTTTACAAGGAAACATTGCATCGAAGAAAACAACTTAAATATGCTCTCTAATGAAAGTAAAATACATTACTTAAATATGCAATTGTTAATTAGTTGGATTAGGCCTTACCACTATATAAAAAACACGCCCAGAACTCTACTTGTACTAGTGCGGAGAAAATTCCAATGTAAATATAATAAAACAAATCTAACCTATAATTTATTGTGGCGGTATAATTAATTGTAGTTTTAAGTGCTTCGATAATATAGACGTTAGATATACTATACTGTTAAAACGAATTATATTAGATAAGAATTATATTAGATAGAATTATATTAGTTTTGTTGTATGTCAAATTCAAAATCACAAAATATACATATTTATAATGCGATCTCCCCTGTATAAGGCCGTTGCCAAATTATGCTCTGCGGCGACACCAGAGGCCGCACAAAGCGGGTTTATTTAATACAGGGGGAAATTAAAAAATACAATATTAATAAAATATTTTATATTATTATTTAAATCTGTAATCTTTTTATCGGCGGCCCTCTGGCGGTGTGGTAGTACACTGAGAACATGGTTACGGGTGTGCCAATTTAAGTTTCCCTTATATATTTCAATGTTTGTGGTCATAGTTGATGCGGCAACATTGCAACATTTTGACAGATCACGTGGGTTCACTGCTGTTTCATAGACTAGTGTATTGATATCAAGCCGTTCTTCTATTCTTCTATATCATTCTATTTTTCCTTCTAAAGCGATTCGAAACAACGAATATTACCATTATGGTCTCCTACTGGATGTCTTAAGTCTTTACATTTCCTTTCATTTATCTTTAGAACCAAGAGACCATTACTATCCGCCTACATAACCACCCAGTAGCGTTTTAGTAGTATTTCTAGGTAGAATCTTGCTTCTTTTGTCCCTAAGACTTTACAAATACCTAATAATGAGTTGAAACTTTTAGCAAATAGCTCATTAGACTGATCGATATATTATTATAGTATTCATACAGTTGCTGGGCAGTTCTTTCAAAGATTGCAAAGGCTGCAAAGATTGATTGTAAATGTGTTATATAAATGCGTATAAAGCAGTTAGTTTTGGATCTAGTTTTGATATTTGTATGGCACGTTATCTTCTTTCGTTATTCAGAGAGTAGAATATTAAAGCTGCACATTGCTCTTCAGTCAGTGTTCTGTTGCTTATTGGATTTCTTCCTTGATAAGTTGCTGCATTTTTTCATATTTGATCTTATTCTTATTATTGTTGATCTTGTTTTTATTTTTGTGTGTTCCTCATTCTCTTGTACGTTCATTAATTAGGATTAAGGATGCTAAGAGTTACATGCATTAGTTACTGAACTGAGATGGTTTGCCAGTACATCATATCTACATTAATTATATACTTAGAATAACATGCAGGTTAATATATAATCGGCAGCGAAAAATATGGCAGTCTATCCAAAGGAGCGGTGAACTCACGTCATCCCATTTTATTACGTCAAAATGTCATAATGTTGCCGCATTTACATATAACATTTAGTTTATTATAGTTTTGATATATAACATTGTTTTAATATAAATAAAATAATCAAACAAAATTGTTATAAGATATAATTTAATTTAGCATTATAGCAAACTACAGTTAATTTAAAAGCAACAACACTTTGTAAGTTAGAGTTAGTTGGTATCCTTTGAACGCTTAATCGACTTAATTAATTGTTGTACATCTAAGTACTGTGTTTTATTTTCATTAGAGAATATATTTGCCTTTTTATGTTTAGTTATTGTTTCAATCGCTGCTGTGTTTTCCTGTAAAATCACTCTGATATCACTGTAATTATTCTTAGTTTCTTCGTTACAACATGTGTACAATTTTCTTGATAAAATTATATTTAATCACTGTATGATCTGTAATGTACTTGCCATATCTGCAAAACCTTTAGTAATAATTCTCTCCACATACATTTTAACCAAGTGCTCATATATTTTCTGAATATTTACACACATATCTATGCACATAAATATTATACACTCTATAATATGATTTTCTACAATTATCGTATATTAATTACCACACCTTTAGTTTTTCCACTCTCATCGGCCTGTCTTGGTATTGTTAGCATTGAATCAAAAGCCCACAGTCACTGTCACACTCTGAGCTACTGTTAAAATCAATAACTAAGCTGTTAAATTCCAATCTAACACTACTTCGCAATTTCATCATTTGTTAACTTCTTCTTCTGTTAGTCTGATGGATTTTATCTATATCGAAAAGTGTTATTGTAGACAATTCTTTTCACATATACAGTTCCTGCTTGTTTATTTTTCTCTGTCTGAATATCTGTTTTATTTCCTCCTTTTTACATTCTATAACAATTCAATTTGACTGAATATGTAGTGATAGGAAAGAAGACGTTACCCTCTGTGGCCGTATTGTTCATACACCTGAATTGCTGTGTATTTTTTTTTCAGGCCTACTATTAAAAAGGTAAATTACGTAGAACACAATTAAACAATGTATTTATATTCCCAAGTAACAATTTGAAATACTTCTTCACTTTAACATGGTATCTTCAAAATTTAATTTATGTTCTGCAGGTCATTCCTTAATTGCAGCCTTGACCACTTGATGGGTTGTTTTTGTTGGATTCCTGTTTCTATCATAAAGAACAATATATCTGCAATAAATTACTAAAAATATTATTATTTACAAAACCTGATTAAATGTTTACTATTTTACCTTTTCCAGCTACTTTTGTTGTCACATATGTTAGACTATAAGATCCTATTCAAAACCCACGCTAGCAATATTGGAGTAGTTTTATATCTCAATAAGTAATTGGTCTGTCGTTGAATGGTGACATACTTTAGACCAAGACAATATTGCAGAGATCATTATGTGGGACACTAAATGACCTAATTCCAACTAAACTTAATTAACTTATTAGGCCCTTATACTGTTATGTAATTAGCATTATAAAGTATTGACGATAGTCATATAATACTTATTTAATACTTATTTTACTTATATTTATATGCTTTCCTAATTTCACTTTTTTATATATTTTTTTAAAAAAGATTCCACTCAAGCGTCATTCAATTTACGTTTTTTCCTTCCGAAAAAATTTGTTTCATTCTTTTGTTACTCTGACTTGCTCAAAAACAATAAGACTATCACAAAATATTAAATTTATCTTAAAGAAAATATGTCTCGAACAAAAAGATATGAAAATCGTAATTCCATGAATTGTGAAATTGTAATCACTACTGACTAGGATTTCTCAATATTCATGATGATCTATCCGATCGATTTTGGTAAATTTCTAACCAAACCTTTCCTAGACAACAATCTATTTCAAACTAAATATCTGCTGATTTCGAAGGTTTTTTACTTTACGTACTGAACTTTTTAATTAGCAATCTTTAATTGACAGTCTTAATCAAATCCGAAAATAACTGTTTAGAAAATTTACTTTCAAAGGTGTTCATCATCTCAAATGTGTCCTGCCTTAGCATTATTATAAGTTAAGAAATATAAATAATAATATCTACAGAAAAAAACAATATACGAATAGTACAGACGTAGTTTTCTTTCTAAGGAAAGGAACATTTCGAAGATTAGGAAAAGCTGATCATCCAGCTTGAACAATGAATGCAAAAATCGTGGTCCTAGCACCTCCACGTGACTAAGACATTTACTTAAAAAGCAGAGCTCTAATTAGCTGATCATTTAAGGTAATCTGAGTAGAAAAATCTCAGTTGCAGAAATTCCGTCTTGAAGATACAATCCGCCAACGACTTTGAAAGATCTACCCAGAAGCCAATTGTTAAGTAACACGAGAAAGTTATTTACATATTCGAAGAACAGTAAACTTACCAGACAAACACTTGTTTGTTGAAAGCTCTAAAATAGATACTCCTAAAAAGATAAGTTTTCACATTTAAAAATCATAATATGAAGAGAGTGACAAAATATTGATCAAGAGCAAAAAAAGAATGAAGAGATTTACTATCATACACCCATCATGAAGTGCATAAAGATGTTCTTAGAAAATATATTCAAACTCATACTGAACTATATAGAGAAATTGTAGATTATTCAAATGATAAATTATAAGCATACGAAATCGCCTTCTACAACGTGGGACAAATGTCCCACTAACATTTTGATTGCCTATAACTTTGCTCAAAGAAAAGATAAGAAAGTATGATTCCCATAAAAAGTTTATTTGGTTTTTTTTTCGTGATGACTGAAAAGTTATATCGGGTAAATGGTAGCCGCGATTTACTATGCAACTTTCGGCTCTTTTTAAACCATTTTTCATGACATCCAGCAACATCTGAGGCTCAATTTCTTCAATTTCGTGACGAATATTGTATTTAAGATGTTGAATCGCATAAACATTTTATTTAAAAAAACCCCTATAAAAAAGGCCATGCTAAATCGCCACTTCGCAAAATTAATCTTCGTGGAAAAACGTCATTCAATAACTGAATTGTTGAACGAGCTGTGTGTTCTGTGGCCCCATCTTGCTGAAACCACATGTCCTCCAGTCCTTGCTCTTCCATTTCAGGCACAAGAAAATTTCGAATCATGTCTTGGTAACGTTCAGGAGTAACAGTAACTGCAACACCAAAATATAAGGACCAATAATATTTCCAGCATGAATACCACACCATACAGTTGTTTTTAGTAGATGCAATGATGTTTCATAACTTAATTGAGGTTTCTGTGTTTCCCAAAAACCGACCGTTCTGTTTATTGACGTGGCCATTGAGAAGAAAATGGGCTTCATCGCTCATTATCAGTTTAGACGAATAATCTTTAATTTCACCTTCAATTGCATCACTGTACTCAACTCGTTGATCAGTATCTCTAACAATCAACATTTTCAAATCAGTTTTCAAAATTCACCTTAATCTTCGTGCAGAAATGTGTAACTGGGAACCACGTCTCCGAATTGTTGTTTTTGGAGATTCTGCAACACTAATGCCACATTTTCAGCGTTACGAGACGTCCGTTGTCTTTCAGAACCAGGCCTGTCTGCTGCCGTACAGTACTGTCGAAAATTCACATGTAAACAGTAAATTGTGGTTTTGTGAGGCACTGGACGATTAGGATATTTTTGACGGAACTTTCGTTGAGTGGCAATAATGGAACGATTATTTCCATTAAATATTGTCACTATTTCTGCTCGTTCTTGTAGAGTATATTTATCCAGAATAAAATTTAAACGTCTACTCAACACAATGGTTAAAGTGAAACTGAGCTAAACGTCAGATAACCAAGATGGCGCGCAATCAAAATGGTAGCAGGACGTTTATCCCACCTGTTATTTGGTGTCTTGATTTAATGTGGCAGGACGAACTTATGCTGTAGTGGCAGTCAAACTTCTATTATTGAGCTGCATCCTAAAATTTTGAATTATCGTTTTATCCATCAGGACCTACACTCAAAAGGTTTTTTGGGTATGATTCTTAAATATAATACATGCTTTCTAATGACGTCTCGTTCGCGAACAAAAGAAGTAAATACTTTAAATTCGTTCGTAAAATTAAAGTTTTGAATCCAGGACTAGAACTATATTTATGGTACGCACAGCCTAAAAGGCATCAGCTATATTACACGCAATCAGTATAGTAAAATTTAAATTTTTTCTTTATTATTGTTTTACAAAATAAGGATTTTCCTTCTATTTTGCATTTAGATTCCAAAATCAACTTTTTTCCTAGACTCAGCGAAGCAAACGCTTATCAACTAATTTAAAATTAATTATCGATATTCATAAAAAATTGTAATAAAATGGCCATCAACATTTAGTAAAATAAACTGGATTTAGCTTTATTAAGAGTAGTTTAAAAGCACTAGAAAAATATATTACAGGATATAAATGATATTAGTTTACGAAAGAAAGTCAAAGGAAAAATATCGCAAAGTTTATTAATATAAAAATCCTACGAATAAATGTACAAAGTGCAATAAGAAAACACGTATAAAAATCGGCACAGTTTAAGGTAAAACTTACAATCGAAAAGCACAAAAGCAGACGCGGATTCGTTACGGCTCATGTAAGCCGAGCATAGCGTCGCCTCACTTCACCAGATATTCCTTCCTTTGCTGCTCCAGCATATTCTCCAAATAGATGCATTTTTCCTGGAGGGCTTTGTGTTCAATTTGCAATTCGTTTAAGATTTCGTCCTTTCTTGCAACGGAAATTTTAATTCTGGAATTTTAAAGAACGGTATTTTTAAAAACGGCGCGCAGAGTAATCGGATTTGCAGCGAGATAGTTCGTATATTTAAATTTTTACGGTTTCTCAATGGGCGGCTCGCAGTGAACGTCTGTTACGAGGGCAGTTTTAATAGGGCTTTAAGAGAAATTACGTTTCAATATTCTGGTATGTATGTATAAGATAGTTCAACAAAATTTCGTCAACGTATAACTAAAAAGTCGACGCCATTTTAATATGTAAAATTCATTCTTTTTTTATATCATTTAAATTTATGTATAGAGTGTTGAAGTGTACTTTTACGAAAAGGATTTTAAATTTTGTTTAAATTTATTATTAACATGGTAGTTCTAACAAAAACACATATTACAAAATAACATTTTATGAAAGATCGTTACGTGAAGACAATTATGGCTTTCTCTGATATATTTCTACGAACGTAGTCAAAAAATGTCAAAAGCACGATGTTGCTTTAACAGCGATCCAATCATCTATTCCCAGATTTATCCGGCATTTCGGAAACGTGTGCCAACCAAGCCATGCCGGATAGATCTGAACAAGTAGTACTCATGATATTTTCCTCTTGGAATAGTTGTAATACCGGTGAATTCACCACTAGTGTCACACTACGCCACAAAAAACTCTGTCTTTTATTCATTCATTGTCATTTTCATCCACTTTCCCACCTCTTCGATCTTATCCATCGCACGGAGCCTTCTTAAAACAGTTTATTCGACAACTGCAAAGCTATCTCAATATTTTAAAGCTAGATTAGTTAGATATTCTACCAATTGTTTTTAATAACCATTGTCTTCGGCTTCATTTTTTTTCACCACTATTAAACTGTTGTTACCATAACCAGCAATTAGGATATTAGCAGCATCGCCATAATTTTGTAAACATGTTTGATGTGCTTCAACAGCAGACTGTTTCAAATCAAACAATAAAAGTTAAAAATGTCGAATGTACCCATCGCACGGAGCCATCGTAGAACAGTTTATTCGACAACTGCAAAGCTATCTCAATATTTTAAAGCTAGATTAGTCAGATATTCTTCCAATTATTTTTAATAATCATTGTCTTCGACTTCGTTTTTTTTTCACTACTATTAAACTCTTGTTACCATAACCAGCAATTAGGATACTGGCAGCATCACCAAAATGTTGTAAACATGTTTGATGTGCCTCAACAGCAGACTGTTTCAAATCAAACAATAAAAGTTAATAATGTCGAATGTACCCATCGCACGGAGCTATCGTAGAACATTTTATTCGACAACTGCAAAGTTATCTCAATATTTTAGAGCTAGATTAGTCAGATATTCTTCCAATTGTTTTTAATAATCATTGTCTTCGACTTCATTTTTCTTTTCACCACTATTAAACTATTGTTACCATAACCAGCAATTAGGATATTAGCAGCATCACCATAATTTTGTAAACATTTTTGATGTGCTTCAACAGCAGACTGTTTCAAATCAAACAATAAAAGTTAAAAATATCGAAAATGTAATTTTTCGTCTGTGTTTACTGAATAACTCAATAATATTAAAGCAAAAACTATTATTTTATATAAAAAATGTCAGAGCAATGAAATTTAACAATTAGGGTTGTTTACACTATTTGTTTACATTGATAAAAAACACGCAAGCACCTGATGGTTTTGGAAGATTGACAATGTATAGAGCAGTATCTCGTATTCAATACCATTAGAAATTAACCAAAAGTCACCATTAGAGCTAGCATGATTATGTTAAATTTTGCTTACCTAATACCACCACATTGATAAAACAATAAGCTCAGATTATGGTTGCAATCTTCTAGACCCACTGTTTGATTGATATTGTTTCGAAATTGATTGCGCCAAATGCCAACAAAAGTGTGTTTAAACTTCATAATTATTTTAGATTCCTAACTCCTCTATTTATAAACAATTACGAACAAATAAATTAATATAACAGTATTTTTCTTAGTTATGAAAAAATATACATTTAATGATAGAATTCGGCTATTATCATTTTGTTTATTAAAATTTTCGAAACTGCCCTCGTAAAGACCGTACTCCCAATTAGACTTTCTTTAGTTCGTAAAAAGATGTTTATTAATTCACCTCGAGTATAACTGTTGTATCTCCTTGTCCCTGTTGTTCTTCAGCTGCGCGACTTCCTTCTCTAAACTTTCCATTTCCTTTTTCATTTCCTCGCGCAAAACTTCCTTCAACTCCGCCCTCTCCTTATTTAATTTCTCGCTGAGCTAATTAAAACAAGATTCGTAATTAATTAGTGTCGAAACAGAAATATACCAAGTTATATTAAAATGTTCTCTGAATTAAGTTTGACAAATACAATTTAAAAAATATAATATTAATATAAATTATTCAAAATGATCACCTCCATACATACTATTATTATATTATAACATATTAGTACTATACATATTTTCCATTATAACTAAACTGTATAAGGTTAGTAAAAATTAATTTGATTTTTTCGTAATAGACCATATTACAGCGCATTTAAAACATTCTAGATATAAAAGTTTTTTTTCTCGGGCAAAAGTTATTTCGCTTTGACAATAGAGATTCCAGAACATTTGTCAAATTTTCCTTTTTCATCATATATCAGAATATCATCAATATCATCAAACATTTAATGGGCCAAGTTCCAATAAATGAGTCCGTGTTTAACACAAAATGGGTCATTTTTGGAATGATTAAATATGGAACATAAAACGTAGATCATATACGACGATAATGAGTAAAAAAGATTGTGATCGAAGTATTTATTATCCGTTGTCGACAAATAACGCAATTGAGGTAGCCTATTAAAAACGGACATAGTTGATCAACAGGGAAGATGTTGTATTCCATCATGATACGGAGTTTTCCTGAAAATCACACCAACACCAAATCACAAATTCACAAAATCGATTAAGACCATTTCCATAGAAAACTATTGATTTAGTGCAATAATAATAAATATCCAAATCGTACAGGAGAATCACTTGGATCATGTATGCCATGACATTTATATAAAAATTCGCGTTGAAAATGTTAAAATAACCGAAAATATTTTTTTCCAACTCATTATAGCTCTTTTACCTTAATATGCCTTGGTCTAAAATATCTTAAATGATATGGTAATTCTGATTTAGCAAAATCAGAGATCACTGCTTATTACAGATGATACCCATCACTTCGAACAACCATTAAAAAAATAAATGAATGATCAAATGGATAACATTATAAAAAAATATCCATAAAATAGAACTCAACTAAACTCGAATAAGAATTTTTACTTACTTAAATAAGAAAACCACTAGTAAATTGGATGATTAGGAAATTCTTCATCTGTTGAGAGTAGTGTAGTTATAATGTTAAAAATTGTAATTGTTGTTATTCATAATACTTAACTTAATTGAACACGACACGATTATTGCTGCTCTTAGAAAAGATCGAAATATCACAGTGTACTAAAATATGACCAGGGTAACATTCATCAAAATATTACAGTACTCAGAATAACTTAAAAATCTTACCTGTTTTTGCTCATTTAGTTGAACTTCAAGCTGCTTCAAGTTGGCCTGCAGAGCTATGATGATCTCCTCATTCTCAATGAGTTTTGTTTTAGTTTCTAAATATTTATTTTTTGAATCTTTTTCTGCTAATTCCAAGTCTTTAATTTCTTTTTCGTATTTCTCTTTCAAACGTCTAAAAATATATGGACATAAACTGAACACACTATATTCGGTATTACATACAACTTATTTTAAAACAAATTTTAAACATATTTTATAACTCTTATTTTAATATATGTTTTCATATATTTATTAACTCAGTAAACGTTATAAAAATATTCATTTAACTTTTGCTAACCTAATTCTATTCTCAGTTGATTGTTCAATTTGATTTTTATTATCACTAGCTTCATTTTCAAGCCTTTCAATTATTTTCTCTATTTCTTGATCTCTCTCTTTTCTATACTGCTCACGAATGGATGACTCTTTCTCCAACAATACTATCGATTGTTGCTTCTTGAAATTAGCCTGCCAAGTCTCGAATTCCAACCTGGATGCCTCCTTTAAAAGTTTCAGTTCGTTCGAATGTCGTCTGATAACCACCTATAACCAGAATTTATATTATATGTACAATTGAGTCAATAATATCCAGCGCTTCATGTTTCAAACCTGAAGTTGATCATCAAATTCCTCTTTAGCGTGTTTGATAGCTTTATCTTTTTCAATCAAGAGTTCTTTCTCTTTTTCTTCGCATTCTTTCATTCTGTTAGCATGTTCGGTTTGCAGTCGCTTTTTCTGCTCCTGGTAATTCTTTTCTTCCGCCTCGACAAATTTTTCATACCTGCGTTTGAATTGTAAATAGAAATATAAAAGAAATAAGTAACTGATATAGTAAAATAGATATTAATTTTTAGTGAAGCAGATTCACGTATAACGATTTTAAACTTAAATTAATACAATATTTTATAAAATGTATAACACATATCAACTTCAATATATACATTTTATTTATATTTGACGTATTTATAAAAATGACTAAATAATTGAAATAATCAGAGGATTAATTATTTATAAAAAATATATTATTGCTTTTCAAAGTATTATCCATGCATTAATACTTCAAATTCATTTTTAATGAATACGAAGCAAGTCACTGTTAAATAAGTCCTCCCCCCCTGACTAGAAATATCGACAAATCAATTTACAGAAAAAGGTATTTAATCCAAATTTTTCTAAGCCAAAGAACAAATTCATACCTCAGTACATTCATTTCTCAGCTGTAATCTTCAAACGTAGTCTAAATCAAGTACACAATGATCCAAACCCCAACCCCAATAACTTACAATACAAAATGCAATCGATACCATTAAACCCCATTTTACAAGGGAGCACAGCTGTTCTTATGTAATGAACATGACTAGTTTTGAAAAAATTCTTCATGAAAGTTTATTATTGTTTCAATGCAGAATAGAAACATTTGTTAAAATGCTGCAAACCGAGAACCAGCATGATTTTGTTACCTCTATAATCAACAACAACATGTCAATATCATTCTCATGCATCAACAAAGGTAATTTATTTCTCTAAAGACTGTTTTGATGTAAATATTTGTTTCTTTAGTAGCTATAATAATAATGAAAACATCTTATAAACTATATACAGAGGTAAATAACATATATGTCCTTAAATAATAATAATATTAATAATTTTTCGTGTGTTCCAGTTACTAAATAAAATGGAAAATTATATTTAAGGTCATGTGATGGATTTAGTTCTACAAGTGTGCATAGAGTCAACATATGTCCTACAAGAGAGTCCAACATCTTTAGCAAGTCATCAAAAATTGAGAAAGCTTGGCTAGTTTTATTGTTACTGAATCCAAGTAAAGAAAATATACTAATCAGAGACCTATTTTTAAGACCTAGTTTTTTTCTGAAATATTAAATGAGTATTTTATTTTAATTATTTGTTACTTGTTTTAATTACAATTTGTAAAATTTCATTTACTCAAATTTAAAGTTTTTGTGTTGCAGTTACGTATCAGCTATGTAAAACTAACCTATTGACAGCCCTGTCAAATGCATTTGCATCTGCATTACAAGATAGTCCAATATATTTAGCAAAAGTCATCAAAAATTGAGAACGTTTAGCTAGGAAGTTTCGATGCATCCACACTATAGACCGCATCTTGCTCCGTTGCTCCTTACAGCTATCTTAATGGTATAAAGCTATAGAGGCTTGTGAAAATCAATTGGATTAATTTTTTGCCCTGACATCTCAGAAGTTCTACCTACAGTGACGGAGTTTCCCGAAAATTTCACACCATCGTTTAACACCATTTCCAAAGAAAACTATTGATTTAGTTCAATAATAATAAATATCCAAATCGTACAAGAGAATTACTTGAATCACGTATACCATGAAATTTATATAAAAATTCGCGTTGAAAATGTTAAAATAGCCGAAAATATATTTTCCAACTCATTATACCTCTTTTAGTTTAATATGTCTTGGTCTAAAATATCTTAAATGATATGGTAATTCTGATTTAACAAATTCAAAGATCACTGCTTATTACAGATGATACCCATCACTTCGAACAACCATTAAAAAAATAAATGAATGAACATAATGGATAACATTATAAAAAATATCCATAAAATAGAACTCAACTAAACTCGAATAAGAATTTTTACCCTGTAATGCGGCAAAGCGAAAAACAGCATGAATTTGTTACCTCTGTAATCAACAACAACATCGTCAATATCATTTTCGTGCATCAACAAAGGTAATTTATTTCTGTAAAGACTGTTTTGATGTAAATATTTGTTTCTTTAGTAGCTTTAATAATAATGAAAACGTCTTATAATCTATATACAGAGGTAAGTAACATATATGAGTCCTTAATTAGTAATAATATTAATTGTATTCTTGTTTCAGTAACTAAATAAAATGGAAAATTATATTTAAGAATATGTGATGGATTTAGTTTTACAAGTACGTATAGAGTCAACATATATTCCTACAAGATGTGAATGTCAACCAGAACGAATATGGGCTTCTAATACCGCTAGACGATCATGTGTTCTTAAAGAGTAAAAAAAAGTAGAAACTTACAAGCCTTCAAAAATATCAGTCATGTCCAATCATGGTTAGATAACAATAAGCCAGTATTATCAAGTATCTAGTTTCCTGTATATTAAATAGTTCGATTTATTATACTCGCCCTGCTAATGGGAAACTGATATATATATTTGATTGACTGATGTGATTTATATGTGTGTTAAGACAGGCAAAACTTTCAAATATTTCGAACCAATACTACGTATATATAGTGTATAATCTCCAGTATTGTTACTGAATCCAAGTAAAGTAAAAGAAACTAATCAGAGACCTATTTTAAGAATTCATATTTAGAAGATAATTAGATACTTGAGGGAATTTAATGTTTTTATAAAGCCTGTCTAAACACAGATTTTGTAAAAGTACTTTGTGAAGTATTATAATTGCATGTGCTGTGATAAACTTGAATGACTATCTTATTTTAATTATTTAGCTATTTAGGTACTATCACTGTTTTGTCAGTAAATTTTCCATCTATTCAATTTTAATATATCTTAACAATAATAAGACACTTGATCTTGATAATACTATTCTCACAGTGCCCAACTGGTGATCGTTATATCATTGGGTACTCTTTAAATAGTAAGGACTGTTAATATTTTGTATTTCATTTTCTACAGTATTCTACCACATTTCATGGCAAGTGTATGCGAAGTACTCCCTTTCGGTAAATCGATTTGATATATGAAATTGATTTTAACTATGAAATAACGGATAAATAATCCGTATAAAATCGAAATGTGCAAGAAATTTTGAACGTGGTAGACAAATTATGGAATATGGAGAAAACTTTAAGTGACGTCAATGTTTCGTAACAATTCTGGTTGACGTTTGCATTAATGTGGCAGTTTTTTAATTTTTGAGCTTAAATTACTAAAATCTTAGTGCAATCTTAGTAAGATCTTAACACATTAACACTTGTAATTTAGAAATATTTTTAAAACTTTATCATGCATTATGACTATAAATAAATCAACATTGTTGTGATTTTTTATAACTTTCATCATGCCCATTTAAGTCGTAATATATTCGTCTATCCTCATTGGTATTAGTTAAGTTTTTTTTGAATAGCATTCAAATCAGAGCCAATTTTCTTTAATCATCATCGGTAGAAAAAATGCGGTTTTGAATCATTAAGAATATTATACCAGACATGTTCATTACAACCCCGTATGGTCTGACTATACAATTAAAGCAAGACATAACAGATAACAACAGCTATCAATGATATAAACATTATTTAATAATAAAACATTAATTGTTTCAGTCTCAAAATTATCTGGCAGTCTCTTTACTTCACAAACATCCACAAAATCTCAAAAGAGCGATTATAGTTATTTAAATATACAGTCGCTAATAATATTTAAATTAACACGTCTTACCTTTGTCTTACTACTTCCCTCTCATGTGTAAGGGCTTTCTCCCTCTCCTCAATCAATTCCTCCCTTAACGTTTCACATCGTTGTTGCATCTTTCTGGCCGCCTTCAGTTCGATGTCCTCGATTTCCTTCTTATGTAACGCCCTCAGCTCGGCCAGCTCCTGCTGTTGGCGTCTTTCCATGCTCTGGATTTCCGGCTCGATGCTTTTTACCGTCAATTCCTGCACAATTCATCTAATACCATTAAGCAACTCGACCGGCAAATGCGATCGCGTCGGGTTACCTTTATTTTTTGGGTTTTACCCTCTATCCATCTCTCGCGTCTAATTTTCTCTCCCGCTGCGTGCATTTCCTTTATTTTCCTTATCTCCACCTGATGCTTGTGCTCCACCGCTTTTGTGTTTGTATTGTATCTGTCTTCCACGACCTCATTTATCAAAAAAAAAGAAAAAACTACAACTAGAAATCTTCTACAGTCGGACAATCTATTAGTTTTTTTGGGATTTCTTAATAGTACATAATATGGAATCATAAAACTGCCATTAATAATAATATTAGTTCTTTAAGTGTAAAAGAAAAACGAGTTTATATTTAACTAGCGACCCGCCCCGGCTTCGCTTGGGTGCAATGCTGATACTAAATTAAATACACTACAGAAAAAATATGAACGTTGTATATAAAAACATAACGGCCCGCTCCGACTTTGCACGGGCATAAAATATATATGCCTATGTCACTCAATGAAAACATGATTAAAATCGATCCAGTATTTTTGGTTCATTCATTACTGCCCTTGGCCTGCACGCATTAAATTTGGAGTAAAACAATTCCTCTTCCCCTATACTTACTATGAAGATTTCCTGCTATCTTTGGAATATCTAAATTCATACAATTTTTATTACATTACACATTTTTAAACACAAATTTTAAATTTGTAATATCTCCGAAAATATTTGTTTAATTTACATGCTGTAAGGAACCATATTGATCTATATTAATTGCACACTGTATTTAAGGTACTTAATTCGATAAGGATTAATGCTGTATTGCTTAAAATAGCTTCGTAAATAAGCCATTTTCTCACGTAAAAAGTAAACAATAAAAATGGTTAATGTGGGTTATCCCTAAAAGATAAACATATACCATCGCGGACTTTTTTGTAGACCTTTTTATGGTGTACAATACTGTAGTACATTAATTTGATCTAACTCGTAGGTTTAGGCAGCGTTTTTGCTAATTGCTAAATAAGCCTAAAAAAATAGGTTAATTTACGACATCACGTTAGAAACCTCTAAAATTAGCAATGTTGCCTTAGTATATTATGCACGTATTATACATATAAACCTTCCTCTTCAATCACTCTATCTATTGAAAAAAACCGCATCAAAATCCGTTGCGTAGTTTTAAAGATTTAAGCGCACATAGGGATATAGGGACAGAAAAGGCGACTTTGTTTTATACTATGTAATGAAGAGGGACTAATTTAAAAAATCGAAATATATTTATTAATTAAGATATATAATTTGATAATATATGTATTTGATATAACATTGCCCAAATGCGAACATCATATATAAAATTCATGAAAAGGCCGTTGACTAGGCAACAACCTCTCAACTTGGCCTGGTAAAAATAAATGCAAGGGTTCAGGTACTTCGGCCCAGCTTGAAAAGGTTTAGCTTCTTAGACACGCACAGACACACATTTAACATCTGTAAGCTTGAGGTCTCTGAAATGGGATGGCTAAAGCAAATTCTACGTTTTCTATCCGAGATTATATTAGAACTGAAGTCATTCGTTTAAAATGCGAGTTGTAGTATGTTGAATGAAACGTGAACGAATTCCTCATAATCTTAAGTAGCGAATTATACCTTTTGGATATGACAATGAAACGAACCGCTCGACATGGAAGACATGCATTAAGGTCATAGAAAGTGATCTGATAAATAGGAAATAGGAGGTTCTCAGGCTCTTAGAGCAGCATATTAGTTGAGAAGCAGACACTCTCTCCGAGCCTCTACTATGTGTAAATGCTAACGTTTAAAGATATAAATGCCGATATATAATTCGCACTGACAATGCAACCCATCAAAATACTTTAGGCGAAAGAAAGATTTTCTAATGCTTGCATTTCAGATTCATTGCACAACAATAATGGGCACTTTTATTTATTTACATCCAATGTGACAAAATTCCATTAAAATAAAAATAGCTTCTTCCAAAGACAATATGTTAAAAAAGATAAACGTTGAAAAGCATTTAATTTGAAAACTTGGTTAAACGAAAAAACGAAAAAAAAAGATTCTTAAATAAATAGTTTTTAATTAATTCGTCTATAAAAAGAGAATCTATATCCGAATGAAATTTAAACCTAATTTGCTTTGAAATTACAGGTCAATTGAAAAGTCCTGAAAATGAAAGAAATGGAATTGATGTTTGTAGTTAGTGTGCATTATTGATATGATATTAGCCCTTTTAGTATTCAGATTTGGGTTCGAGAAAGAATGAAAATGGAGTGCATAGGCGTACAAAGCAACGAATTCGTTCACATATACAACAATACTGGGCACGACACAATCATATTGGCCGATTCTCCAGACAAAATGTTCTTGTAATTCAGAGAATACTACGATCCAGAAATAGATTATGGTACAATCAAATTAGTTACAATTGGGGAAATAACAATTGTTTGTTAGTATTGTAAGGCATTAAAATACAGTGGTGAATATATTGGATTATGTTGTGCGAATGGAAATCCAAAATTGCTACAATGGTACTACCACCAGATTCATTATAATCATTAGTTTCTGCGATGGCAAATGATTCTAGTTACTTCACGTTCAAAATTCAAACAAATGTATTGTTTTCTTTGGGCACGGTTATCTTACAAAGAATCAATTCTTAGAAATTTATGTGCAAGAAATTTATGTGTAATTCAGATGTGGACGTTGATAGTCGTTGTGTTCACAATCCAAAAGTGAAGCCAACTATTGTCTAAGAAATTCAGACGTCTTCATCAGAACAACAATTCGGTCAACATGTTCAAAATAGCATTAGATCTGATAACAAAAATGTGCAACAGACCTGACAAAGTACCTATCGGTGAGCATCCAAGGAGGTTTAAGTCACCGACAATCGACGAAGAGGCTGTTGTTATTGTCGGACGATATTTATGAGATATATGTAGGTGATATGATATGAATCATCGAGTGATAATTCGGGTGACAACAAAATGATTCTATAATAATAAGTTTACCTTTAGTTCTTGAATAAGTCCTTCGCACTGTTGATTCAAAGATCGTTTATCGGCAATCAGCTGATCTATAAACTTCTGATGCCTCTTCACTATGCCCTCGTACTCTTGCTTCTGATCTTTCAGCTTTTGCTTAACAATTTGTTCGGTCTGGGCATTATATTTTACAGCTTGATCTCTCAAATTGGACAGTTCATTTTGTAAAAGAGAAATGGACGAGTTTTTGTCCTTGAGGCGTAGGCTGAGCTCGATCAATTGATTCGCTAGCTCTTGCTTAGAAAGAACCTCTAAATCTTCCGACCTAAATTAAAACACAAAGTTATTAAATGTATACAATATTTTGTTACTATGAAGTAAATAACGTTAGTAACAAACATATAACAAAAACAAAACATTGCGCTTCAATTACCAAATCATTAAATACATTATCATTTTAAATGAAGCTATAAAAGAAACTGTGTGTGTAAGAAAAAGGAAGATCAAACGATCCATATTTCTAAATATTCTTGTATTTCCTCCTATAAACTATAAATTCAAAAAATACATTTTGTTCAATGAAATAATTACCATTCATTAAAATTTTTACTACATTCTCAAATCAAAGACATTGCAGCATGTGGAAAATAACAGAAATCAATCTTCAGAATTAGACAACTTATTGGCCTAATAAATATTACTACCTTGATTAAATGTCTTTGCAATATAGTAAAAGGGAGATATGATTATATTTCAAAGCTTTCAATGCTTAATTAATTATGTAATTATTTAATCATTTCTCACGTATGACATTTTCGAATGAAATTTGAATTTGGTGTTACATATTTGGTGGTTTATGGTACATTCCTATATGATTTTAATAAAATATATTATGATCATCAATTTATATTCATTTATCGAGCATATTTTAAATAAAAGCTGTGATAGATATATGTTAAATCACACACTTAACTTGACATATTGTTAGACGTTGACGTAATTTCCATTTAGTTATATTTATGACATTGGAATATATTTGACTAGATGTATTAGATTTTTTATTTAATTAATAAATATAACTTGAAATATGTATAGTCAAGTTAAAATAGCAGTGACACGAATGTCAATATATATCTGTTTAAAGTTGTAAATTCGTTTTACCGTCAGACAATATCATCCTTGTCATTTTATTCTATTTAAAAAGAAATAAAAATCGGTCACTAAAATATCTCAAAAAATAAAAAACGATATAACCTTAAATTCGCCAAAAAAACCGTGTTTATGCGAAACAGGTGACGAATCAAGATCAACTTGGTGTTTCAGAGATCAAATATACGAAATATATCAAACAGTAAGTAGTTTTTTCAATCGAAACATAATTTAATACAATTATTTCAGAGAAAATTGTTGGTATGGAAAGTATCCATAAAAATCCAAAAGATATACAGCTATATGAGAGATGTAGAACATCCGTTCATACTTGGTTGAATATAGGATTTAAGTAGTGTAAAGATAACCCACGGAGGGGTTTAATGGAACTTCCAGAGATTGCTTTTAAAAGAACACAATTTTTAAAAACATATAACAAAATCAAGGAAGAAATATATCAATTTATATACTTAAATGAGACATGAATATTTCAGAATTTCAGTTTCAGTTTTCAGTACATTGGGTTGCTCATGACAAGATGATAATAAATATAGTGAACTAACTATCGATTAAGTTTTATTAATCATAACATTTATTCATCGTAGACAAATAGTTCGTCATGCTGGAAACACAAATAGTTTCACATCTGGTGCAGAATAAGTGTTTCTCCAAGTAAGCCCAAGGGCGACTACCATGAAGAAATGGTTTGTGTGAGCTCAATCAGACACATTGAAGAAGAAAATGAGAATGGTAGAATCTTGAACAAGTTTTTGATAGAATGGAAATAAACAGCTTAGTTATTCACTTTATTGATATTTCTGAAAGTGACTGTAATTGAATAAAACTTTATGAATGTTGGTTTATGACTCAATGCTGACGATTACCAAGACAGGGTGATGAAAGAGGAAACCACTAAAGGTCAGTATACAACTAATATACTTTAATTGTAGGGAATTGTATTATAGAGTCTGAAAGCTTTATGAGCATGTGTTATTGTTCAGAATATACATGAACGTTTGGTTAATATGTCTAACGAGAGAAATACCACAAACTGTTTTGAGAATTAAAGAGAATGCAGTGATTAAATGTAGTCTTTAAAAAATAATAATTTAAAGGATAAAATATATTGCTCCGCTGTATTTCTCGATATTTCTCAGGCCTTCGACAAGGTGTGGCATACTGGACTGCATGTTAAATTGAAAAAGCTTTTACCCCATACGCACTTTCAATTGCTGAAATCGTACCTCTCAGACAGACATTTTATTGTCAAACAGGATGACGAATACACTGACCTACAGCCCATATTTTCGGGTGTTCCGCAGGGCAGTGTTCTCGGCCCATTGTTATATCTTATGTACACAGCTGACCTACCGACCTCACGAAACACTACTGTTGCAACATATGCTGACGATACAGCAGTTTTATCATCACACAATGATGATCCAATATCATCCACAAAAAACTTCCAACTTCATCTTAACAAAGTCGAATTGTGGTTCAAAACGTGGCGTATCAAAGCAAATGAGACAAAATCTACCCATATGACATTCACCCTTTGCAGAACAACATGTCCCTCAGTAAAATTGAATAATCATGAACTTCCGCAAGCAAACAGCGTTAAATATCTGGGAATGCATTTTGATCGACGTCTGACTTGGAAAAAACATATAGTGAAAAAACGCAAACAGCTTGGGCTTAAACCAAACCAAATGTATTGGATAATAGGGCGTAAATCTAAATTATCATTAGATAACAAGGTTTTGCTGTATAAGTCAATACTTAGGCCCATCTGGACCTATGGTATTGAACTGTGGGGTACTACTAGCAAATAAAACATAGATATTCTCCAGAGGTTCCAGAATAAAGTGTTGCGAGTCATCGTCGATTTCGAAGTTAGAATACTAATTAGAATAAGTTAGGATAGACTTTAAAATAAGTTAGAATAGTATCTAGAATAAGATTTAGATTATAAATTGCACAGCAGATCACTTACTGAAGTGATATTATATAACACAAATCAAACAATAATACTTATTGACCACGGGCAGATTGTTGACGTGCCAAGAGATTAATAAAAAAAAGTGTTATCAAAAAGATGTATACAAATAGTAACAGGACAAACTAAAGGGAAAGATAGTAATACCACAATGACATTACAGGATACATTGCATCGAAAGAAACAAGAACAAAGCATAAAACATAAATATGCTCTCTAATGAAAGTAAAATACGTTCGGGGATATATAAACATCTTTATAAAAACTATATAAAAACTATATAAGGACTATATAAAAAAACTAGTGTGGAAAAAAGTTTAAGATACATATAATAAAACAACTCGAACCTATAAATTATTGTGGCTGTACAATTAACTGTAGGTTTAAGTGCTTCGATAGTAAATCCATTTGATGCACTATAATATTAAAATAAATTATATTTAATAGAATATTTGCTCAATTATTCTATTTATATTAAAATTTTGTTATGTCAAAGCCAACTCAGAGTAGCTGCGGCAACATTGCGACGTTTCCCATGTCATTATCTATATATATATATATATATATATATATATATATATATATATATATATATATATATATATATATATATATATATATATATATAATGTATCTATGTATCTATGTAGATTTTGGAAACATTAACCTCTTAGATATATTAATGACTGTATCTACTATTTATGAAAAATTAGTATCCACGATCGTCAGCATTAAGCCTATCCACGAACTTAAATTACATACCCAGAAAAGCATTTCAGTTTTTTCTCAGCCTAGCTACTGACGTGACTGGTATAACTTCTCTTGTCGGATTTACACTCTTTTTTATGGAATATCGCAATTAGACATAAATCCGCAACTATCACTTTTGATAGCCTTCACAATCTTTCGCTTTTGACAACTAAATGTAAAAGATTCTAAATATTAAAGTGTATTATGAGCTTGAAAACAAGGATATTTTACGATTATAAAAATGTTGATTTGATGAAATCAAGCCTAATTTTAACAGTTTAACATAGTGAAGTTTAAAAGTAGGAATATAAAGAACTAACTGGATATTTAAAAAGGCTGATAATAATAATTAGCTTAAATAAATCCATTACTGCCATCAATTGAATTTCGCAATTTTTTCTAAACACATTTTGACCGAGAGGACCAATATTCGAATATATATATATATATATATATATGAAATATTTTGGATAAGTTATGTATTAAACATTACAGTTATGAATCACATTACTGTTTGAGTATGTTACTTTCTTTTGAAAAAAAACTTAAAGTTAGTTAAAGAAATAAAAAACTTTTATCTTAATAGGGCTTAAACCACTTGTTGCTAACGAGTTTAAGTAAATTAGCATTTTTTGTCTGTGTCATTATGTTTTTCCTGTTCTAAATTACAAACCACCTCCTGCTAAGAATATAAATATAACGCGTTAATATTTTTTGTGCTCATTTGCCTTTTTATATTTCTACAGTATGCTAAATATTCATTTCAAATATTGTTTAAACTTTAATTTAATTAATCAACACAAAAGACCACCTAGTATAAGATTCAACATATCTTACAAGATTGGATTATGGGAAGTGAAATAGGATATTTGATGATTGGTAGTTTTTGCAACGCAGAATAGGTATGCTAACCTTGAATTTAATTTATTTTATGCACAGTTTAATGGTGATTCATTTTTATAGTTAAGTAAAAAAATGGTGGACACCGATTTAAAAAAAAGTTTAATACTTCATTGACCCATCATCTATTTCCTACAGCAAAATTAAAAATATCATCCCTTCATATTATTTCTTCATTTCTCTTATAAGCAGGATATTACTTAATGAAGTGATTTTCTACATGTCATGTATATAAGCAGCAACCACAAGTTATTATAAGAAATATGCATTACCCACTGGAAAGATTGTTCAGCCACTAAAAGTTATAATTAAAAAAATATTTCATAAGATTACTTAGTAAAGTGTTTACACAATGGGTGTCGCATGTGCTGGCAATTGAATAAAAACACATTTAGATGCAGTTTGAAGGTAGGCTTTGTGCATAGTCATTATAAACATCATGGTTTTGAGTCCAAGAAAGATGCTTCCAAGATGCAGATCAAAGAATACCGGTGTGAACTCAGCTCTTTGGAGATATATGGATAAAAAATTGAATCAAACAGTGATCGCAAACCTCGCTTGAAGTATCTTTATATTACTAATAAGATAGTGAAAAGACAGAACAAACGATAGTCACACGGGGCGAGGACCGAGCTATACCATGGATCCTTCAAAGCTTTCCAGCCAATTCCTCTAAGTGTTTGCTGAATCACCAAAAATGTGTTTAATCTAGCATTGTTGTGATGAAATATGATACCCTTTCTATTGATCTGACGGTTGATTGAATTTTTGGCCTTCTCAATCTTCTGCTTCATCACATTAAATGTTGGCAGAAAGTCGACTTAATATTTATAGTAAGGCTCGAGTCAGCTGGCGACTTTCAGCAGTACCTTTTTTCACGTCAATGCAAATTTGAACCGTCAAATTTTTCACAGTTAATACAGCTAGAACCCAAGTATGTTCTAGCAATAACTTTTATTTAAATATTTTTGTGAAATATTATAGTCTCCTTTTTACCAACTAGGTTTCATCTGAACTGGATCTACTGCTTAAAGGGGAATCTGAACTATGGTCATCGCCATTGAGGCTACCGAATGGCGAGTGACCAACATAGAGATTATCCCAGAAGATATCCAATATTTTCCAGACTGGCTACTGGCGTTAGTGGGATGAATTTTGCTTTGTCGGATTTTGCACTCTAGCCTAACAGCTCTTGATATACATAAATTTACAACTATCCCTCAGCAAGACTGTCGCAACAGGAGGAGTACAATTCTGTCACCTTGACCACTGCGCCAACCAAGCCGACTGATTGAGCAAATGAATGACGCTACCTTTATATGTAGAAAGTTTTATACGTTCTTACATTTTATTAGGAAAATGACTAAAAATAGTTGATATAAAACTAATAATTTTGCTGCTCTGAAATTAATTCATTCCGGATACGAAAGTATAACTCTAGTATAAAAATATATATAAAATTATAGTATAAAAAGTATAGTTTTAAGATTATATGAGAAAACCTAAAATAATTTTTACCTTGGTACTGTATCAAGATTAATGGATGACTGCATCATTTTTGACACCATCATAGCATTCTCTTTGGCTTCAATCAAAGATTTTGAACACTTGCGATCAACTTCGTCTAAAAACGACAGTAACTGACTAAAAACGATTAAATATGTTATACCCAGTTCCAAAACTAGTTAACGATAATACTCACTTATAATTAGGGTCACTCCTCCTAAACTCCGTTGATATTCCATTACTTAAATCATCATCAGCATGGTCTCTATAAATAGATTCGTCCTTATAGTGAGAAATGTGATTATCCAATACATCTTCGCAAGGCGAGGTGATATTTCTTTGGGATACAACTGGAGAAAATGTAACTTGTCGTTCGCCAGTATCTTTCTTCTGGAGATTTTCATCCATGTTAACCTGGAGGGAGTTTCTATCGATATCCTCAGGTACCGGAACCACATCATCAGTCGCGTATTGATTTAATGTAGTATCAACTAAATTTTTAACTGAAGCTATCTTCTTTTCTAAAAAAAGAGGTCAAATATTTTATTTATTAATAAATTGATTCACAAAATTACTAATAAATTCGGATATAAAGGTTTTTTATTTTCTTTTATTATTTAGAGAGTCGGCAAGCAAGAAAATAATAATTAAATTAGCGCAAAAAAGAGGGGATAAGATATTTTCATATAACAAAGTGTATATAATTAAATAAACAAATGAGATATAAAATAAAAACAAATTCTGTTCCAAGAAAATATTGTATACGATTTTGGCGTTCTTTATAAAAAAGCTAAAAAATTAGCTTCTAAATTGGAAGCATTATTGAACCAATATTCATTCCATGCACTATTTGAAAAGCACCGAGTTGGCACAAACATTTGTTACGGTGTTATGTAGGTACTCAAACTGGAAGACTTATCACGCCGCTTTTTAACCACGAAGTACTGATCCAGATATAATACTAGCAGAGTTTTTCAATTGAATCATGAAGGAGAACAAAAAGTGGAAAATTAATGACAAGCTAATGTTGTGGTCCTGAATGTATTAACTCGCAACAATCTACTAGTCCCATCCTAACTAAACCGTTATTACTATATTACTAACAAAATTTGACACACTTGAGAGAGACATGCAATTGTCGATCTATGGCCAACACGCAGTAGATAATATTTACTTCTTAACCGATACGCTGCTGTCTGTGCTGCAGATCTCTTGATGATCAGTTAAAAGACTTCTATCTTCGAGCAATGTTTGCGTATTATTTTTCAGAACATTGTCTATGATACCTATGTTTTTTTTGGAAATGCTCGCTGTATCTTCCATCCGAAAGGTCCGTTCCAACACATAAGTCTGTGAGAAAATTGTTCATCTTCCATTGGGCAAGGTTGTCCAAACTACTTTGCATCTATACATTTGTTCATCAACAGATTCATTTGTTTGAATCATCTGTTCCCAATATATTGATTTGTAATAATAAATCAAGAAGAAACATGCAAAATTCGCCTCAAACATGACATTTGAAAGACGTCAAGATTACAATGTTTAAATTGCAACAGTATCCAAGCATCGGAACCATTCAGAAAAATTGACGAACTAAGTGCTGACTGTATTTCCGTCCTTTCACCAGCTCTTTCATTTTAAAAACCCTCCTACAGTTTGGCGGATTGCGCTAATTATTTTAACACTAGATGCCGTCTTTTTTTCATATGTTACCCATATTCCAAATACTTAAGCTCCTCACCATAACTAGATGATGCTGAAATATACTATAGCAGACACTGCATCAATTGGCTCTACTTGATATTTTTTCATACATTCTCAAGCCATATGCTTCGGCAATTTAACTATATCGAGAAGAATTCTGAAGGCCTCAACTATTGTATGAGTGAATATAAAGTTAACATCAGCCTCCAATATTTTTTTATTTTACATTGTTACTAGTCCTTGTCGACTAACCTACAATTTGTGTTTACAATAGTTTAAATCAATAATGCTTATATGTTAACACTGCTGCCTTTTATATATAAAGGATATTACTACATTACACTACACAAGATAAAATGGTTTGATAATTTTGAGTCTATGTCCTATTTCAACAGTTGCAACAATTACATACTTCAATGTTCTATGAGAATAGTCTCATCTCATATTTCCTTGCGATTGTCTTGATGTCCTCAGTGACAGTCTGTAAGTCAATGTAAGTCATCAGTCCTATAATATCTAGATGCAGTTACTATGCTTCTTAGGACTTTGTATTATTATTATTAAAAAAACTTGTATTACATTACATTTCGCAGAATATCCCTGTGTAGAGGTTTCACGACTTGCTTGTATAATGGCTATTTACTAAACACTGATAACTGATTTTCTTCTAATTAATCCATATATTTTCTTATGTTTGAACTCTATTTCTTTGCTTTTCTTACACTAACCTCTATGGAACGATATTATTATTTATTATTATTGGTATTTTTTTCGCAGTCTAATTATATGCTGCACTGATTATCGATTATTCACATGGACAGATTTAGTTTGGTTAATTTTATTCCTGAATAAAAGTTTTCCTTCTTCGCTATTGTGCCGATAGCAAGAATAACAGTATCATCAGCAAATAAAGCCATCGTAATATTTTTCATAAGTTATATATCACATGTATAAAGTAGGTAAAAAATTTGTTTCAATAAATGTCCTTGTTGTACACCTGCTTTAACCTTTTTTATTGTAGAGTAAGTTTCCCCGTGAATGACTCTAAACATTATGGCTGTGACGTGAAATTCTTCTAGTTCAATGTGATGCTTCTGTAACATTTTTGTGGCATGAACGAGGTCGTCATACCAATTCTAATCGAAGGCTTGTCCTACATCTAAAAACTTATTTGAACATACATTTTATCTCCAATAACACCTGTTATTCTATGTTCCTGATCAATTGTTAAATATTTGCTATTCAACCAAAACCGGTCCGTTGATATTAGATTTTTCTCTCTTTTATTCTTCTCAAAGAGTTTTTCAAATACCTCAGCTGTTGCCAGTAACAAACTTTTTTTCATATGGAATGTGACAAAATAAGGCAAATCAAGGCATCTTTCAAAAATCGTCAAATGATTTTAAGTCTACCCCATCCAGCGCATTCACAAGACACTATCATCTCGACTATTCTTTGTTTCGACCGCTTATGGCCGATCTTGAAGAGACACAAAATAGTTTAAAGGAGAAAATTATTTGTATATGGAAGAAATAGTTTCTTTAATTAAATCTGAATAAATAAAAAATACTCACGTGACTTTTTATCTTCAATTTCCAGTACTTCCAAAATAGAGACCAAGTCATCAATGCTGCCAGTTTCCCCAGTTTTGTCATCGATGTTACATTCAGAATTGCTTCTATTCGTATCACCCTCACCACTGATTGCTTCGATCTCACTGACGTTCTTCAAAAAATCTAAATAATTAGGCTTTTTGTATTTCCCGACTTGCCCTTGATTATGTTTCGTCATCCAGGTCTCCACGTCAGGCGACTTCCTCACGTCCACATAGTCCTTTCCTCCTTTGATCTGCTTCGGAACAAATTTTGTTTTAGGTTCTACTTTTTTCGGCACTAATGGTTTCCGGCTTTCCTTTAGATTGGACAATGTTCTCTTATTGTTGGATAAAACGGAATTCTCTTTAATCTTGCCTGTCTTCGCATCATTCAATTTTGTTTTTGTAGATTTCTCGAATGTTGATTCAGTTTTCAGTTCGTTTTCGAAGAATTTGTCAAACTTTTTGTCCGTTTCGTCTTTAAATAACTCGTCAATATCCATATTCGATAGATTGGGAAACTCGTCGATTTTACTCCATTTTTCCACAATTTTAGTATTGTCAGTAAAATTGGAGTTCGAAATGCAATGTTCCTTTTTCAGCTTCTCCAGATACGTATTGGTTTGAGTCTCTTTCTCCACTATTTCTTTGCTTAGCCAATCTTTATATGACTGATCAGCTTCGGGAGTAAAAGAACCAACTAAATCCTTTTTATTTGAAGCATCGTCATTTTCTCTAACGCTTAATTTTTCAATCGCATTACTTGGATTATATGTCAGCTCTAAGTTATCCGAATCCGATTTGAATGTACCAAATCTAATATCAAAGTAATCTTGAATAGCGTTCAAAGTTGATGAATCGTCCTTTTCAGGATATTCGTGCTTGCCATCCGGTTTCTTCGGCAATGGTGGCTTGGCTGTTACTCCTGGAGTCATATCAGAAAAACCTTAAAAAACGTTATTTTTATGAAATATTTGGTTTTGTCACAATTATATCTATATTATAAAAAATCAATTTAAGGAATCCTCAAATACCGTATAAAGATAAAAACATATAAGTATATATTATCATTTACAAAAAAAAAACATCAATAAAACAAACAAATACGTTCAGGTACCCTCAACTATTAAAATACATTCATCATCAAGCTACAAACTCCAAAACTATATTTTTAATGGCAATTCAAAGAAGGTAATCACCACTTTCTGGTAGTAAATCCTCATTTGCTGGCGAAGTGTCGCCGGAAGATATCGAACTGCTCTCCTCGCAAGAATTCTCCTTTGTTTGATTCGGAAAATCTGAAGTAGTTTCGCTATTTTCTGGAGAATGTCGTGCCCCGTATGACTTCCATGGCTTAGATATATTTTCACCGAGAAGACTCTTATACAGTTGGCTAGACGGTAGTGATTTCTCATCTATAATGAACAGTTGCACACAACATACAATTTCAACAATATATTATGATAGTTATTTGTTTACCATCGATACTGTCCAAACTTCCTTCCAAATACCCCATAGATACATATTTTTTAGGTTTTGGTCGTTGATAACCTGCGGAATATGGCCTGGAATTCCATTTGGAACCCATTTCTTCCTAAATAGAAGATCAATAAGCCAATCAAGTACAATGTAATTTAATTATCACTAAATCTTTTCAGTAACGAAGCACCTCGAGATCGTAATTCGAATATTAATCATTAAAGAATTGTGAAATTTAGAAATTTAGATCCATTTCATTCAAAACATCAAATATAATCAAGTAAAGGACTGAAATCGTCTGCAACTAAATACAAATATGAGCCATTTTTATTTGATAAATATAAAAATATATTTCGGATCATTGAGTTTATAAATTATGTTACTTTTATGTCACTATGCCTACATGAGATTCTATTGATTTAATATTATGACATTTTTGCTATGGTTACGAATATACCTAAGAACTATGAATTTATCTTTTATCATATATTAATATTTCTGGTTTTCATTCTATTAAAAAAATTATCAATATTCCGTAGTATTCTAAAAAGAAATTAAGCTACTAAAAATAATACAAAAATGATATATTTTTATTAAAATAATAAAAATAATAAATAATAAAATCTAAAATATGGAAAAATCTAAAAAGAAGTTTTGCTTTATTAATGCATATCTTACTAATGATATTTATTAATGTTCAGTCATCTTCAACAATAAAATGGAGCAACCATATATGTGACAAGTGTGATTCAGTTAAGTTTATAGCTATTTACCTCTATTCCACAACAATATTTATTTATTGTTAGTCAAATAAGTTTTGTTTTTTATCCTTTCATTCTTATAAAATATATTGTTTTAAACATTATCTTTCTATATATGTATATACATTCTATATACATATGAAATTCTAGGGACCTAATTAGCTTATTTTATTTGGTGCTTGCATGTAATCTGACCTTTATTCAGTTTAAAAAGTATTTATTGAAAAAAAAAGACACAATATTTATTTTCTACAACTTTATCGAAAGAACGATATTACTTTGGCACCAAGACATCCAATCCTCAATAATTCTATAAATGCATCTTCTATTAAACGATAAACAGAATGTCTAGTGAATACGCTAGATGCAGTAGAGTAGCATTAGCATGCAATACATATATATTCTCATTTGTTACTTGCTATTACTAGTGTTTATTGCAATACGTCGTTTAGTTTGTTCAAATGACGTCGCTATACATATGCACTACCACTTTCAATCGGTCTTAGGCGCTCGTAATATCTTGCCAATCCCATCATGTGCGCAGTAAAACAATATAGCTTGAATATTCTGCTTCGGTGTCAATGTGGATGCTGACAAGCATTAAAACACGATTTTGAAACCTCCTCCTTCTGGATCCTTCCCATTGCATGCAAACATCTGGAAATAGCTGATTCGTCAACTACTAAGCCGCCCGAAAGTTGTCTGACTCATTAACATTAGTTTTCGTCTAATAGTTCTTGCAAATTGTTGTCTGTGAACTTTTCTTGTCCCCTAGGACGTTCTTTGTCATTAATATTAAAATAACCACGAATGATATGCATAACTCAATACAACTAAATAAAATACTCGCATTTTACGTAAATAAATACAAAAAAACATCGAATTTAACAGTTAGGTTAGCTTTTTTGTTTTTTACATTGACTCTGCATACATGCAAGCACTTTATAATAACCTTTCTTTAAATAATTAATAATCGCATGGAATATGTCCGTCAAAGTATTATCAAACAAATATAATTTTAAACAATAGTTTTAAGACATGATTAACTTATAATACCGCACCTAATTTTGGGAGAAATATATCCTAAACTTACCTTATCTGAATAATAAAGATCAGGTAAAGCTGACACCGGTCGAGAATAACATTTCGATATGAAGACTGCACTCTTCGCACTAGCTGTGTTTAAGGGATTCAACGGTCTCTGTTCCAGATTTATCTAAAACAATTATATAAACTTTATTGGGTTGAAATGTACCAGATATGTCGGTAACTGTTTTCCGGTTTTTTTTTGCTAAAGAAAACATATTATTTACAATGGACAGCTAAAGTCTTCACTCTTAATTTTATACATATTACCCATCCCTCAAGCAATATATGGATGTCATTCCAAAAGACCAGTTTCTCCATTGAGCTAAATAGCTCGTGCCATTTTTGTATGTCGGGTGCGATAAAACTTCCCATCCAAGTAATTTCAATAGTTTTTTGACTGTTTTGTTTGTATGAACTGGCAATGTGATTGATCACTTCTTTTCGATAGAGATAACCATGTATATGATGATAACCATGTGTTTTCTCTTTCTATTAAATCAGCATTCAATAACACCTGCAATTCCGTATCTTCAAGCATTTTCGATCTACCAGAACATACTTTGCCTTGAACTCTGGGATAAGTATATCAGTTATTGAAACTCGTTTCACATGATAAATCCATAACGCTACTACTTTGACGGAATGTAACTTATGTGGTGTAGAGGTATATGCAAGTAGAATAAAATTACACATATATCAAATCCTAACATTCCATACATTGGTAGAGAAATGTTACAAAATCCAGAAACTAATTACCGACTCACCGATAATCCACGATACATCCAAATTGTTAATCAATTAAAAAATCATTATATAATGGTTATATTAACCAAGCATCAAGCTCTATATAGGTCTTCTGTATAACGAGATTATCCACTGAGAAAATCTGAAATTGCCCTTTCAGTTATTAACAAGCAACAACACAACCCGATAGAACATTCATATATACAGATAATCATGTTAACAAGCTGCAGAACATCCACAACTCAGTGTCGCTAAATAAGGAGCTATTGTCGAGTTTCTAGATAGACATCAAAAGCCTCGACTAAAGTACAGTAGTTGTGACGCAACAATATTTTAGTTATCTATTGTATTTATTTTGTTTCTTTGTTTGATTCATTCTAAAAATAATCTCTCTACATATGTATATAAGAATAGTTTATATAGATTGTTTTAGGAGTATCTTCTTCTTCTATATTAAACACCTTAGCCACCCTTCTTGAGGAAAACGGGGCACCTGGAGGCGTGAAATTTGGAAAGAACTCCATTTATTTTTCAGAAAAAAATTAATCTATTTAATTTTCAGCAGTGTTGTTTAAGATTTTTTTTTGATACTTTCGGTGAGTGATTTCAAGTTTTTTTAGTAAATGCATTATTAACAAAGGACTACCCCAATATCGCAGGAAATAAGTACGTTAATTTGTTCATCGTGTGCAAGTTACAAATAGTATTGCAAAGAATATTAACAATTATAGAATAGCAATTCTAGACAACATTTATAGAATAGCTTCATATAAATTTCATTCCTTATCTTTTGGTAGGTTGTTAGTTCTTAGGTGGGAAATAAGACAAAGTAAAAAGCAGTAGATAATCGAAAGCCATAGAAGGCAAATTAAAAATGAGCTATCTATAAGGGTGGGATTGAATAATAAGATTGAATTAAATTTTTAATATGGATGAAAGAGTATATGAATAAATAAATGAGGTAATGAAAATATGCAGCAGTTAAAATGAAACTAACTACATAATTTGCCTAGATGGAACACATAGGATAAACAGAAGAAATCATGAATTATTAACAGTATATTTGTAAACATTTTTAAGCATTGATAAATATTAAGGTGCTTAACGATTAATGTAATAAGATGCGTGGCTATATGACATTTTATTCTTTAAACTTTGTATCAATTATTTTGATCATTTACTTTTTAGACCTAAGTTTTGAAAAATCAATAGTTAGTTTAATGATTGTAGATAAATTTTTTTAATATACATTTCTAATTTATAAAAATTAAATTACCTAATTGTGTTAATCTAGTAATTTACACTTATTATATATATATACATATATATGTATATATATATATATATATATATACATATATATGTATATATATATATATATACATATATATGTAAATCTCTGAAGTTGTTACAGTTCTAAAAATACACAGATATTTATTCCTTTAATTAATGTTATGTATCATATATATTTCTTATCTTATATTGAAAATGCACTAGTAAAATATCATTATAGTATAAATTAAAAAAAATATTATAAAATCAAGATAGGCGATAAAGAATCGCAGTTAAAATGTCCCATAATCTAATTCCGATTGAATTATCATACTACCTTATAAAAAATATCTAGTTATAGAGTATAATATTTTGGTACAGCGACTTTTCATAATAGCTGACCTGTAGTACTGTAATTTCCTAAAAAAAGATATCCATGTTAAAATAATGCAAAGTTTAGACGACTTACTTGTATTTTTTTCAATAGATAACAATTCTTATTAATTTCCTTTTTTTTGTGGTCAGCATTTTTTATAATAATATAGTGTACGAAACTTAAAATCAACAAAAATTATTATGTGGCGTCATCTAACGGTAGCAATACGTACGAAAATAACAGAATTCTTTCAATTAAATGTTACTTAATGAAATTATTCTAAACGAACCAGAAAAAAAACATTATATTACAATTATTCTACTTAAAACAAATTAGATCATAATTGAAACTCCTCATACCTTATCACCGGTTAACCGTAAATCAGAAGAACTCTTCGAAATAATCTTATTCATTGACATCTCCGCCAAGTGTTGGTAAAAACTATACAATATAATAAAATAGTTGTTCTATAGTGCTGCACTTTCTTGCATTATTTTCTAAGTATTTGTTGTGATTGTAAAACTGACAATTCACGTGTATCCACAGTTACCATAGTAACGAAAAATTACGGTGTCGCAGAAGGGCCTGTTACAAACAAGAAAAATTTGAAGCGACGGTACAAATAATCAATTTCATGAGGCAAAAAAAGAAGGCCAAATTCACCCTTTGAGTTGGAAAGTTTCATGGTTTACTGTCATGTATCTTTCGGGATCCTGGTTTAAGGGCAAATATTCTTTGAAACTCCTCAAGGGCCTCAGACCTCCCGGACAAAGTTTCTTCTATACTATTTAAATAGTGAAAAGTAATCGAGTCCAAGCAGTAAGATATTATATAATAATTCAATGTGTATAACTGGTTATCTATGATCAAATGTATCTAAGAGTATAATATTAGATAATATACTGTTTGACAATTTCCAAATATGCTAAATATTTCCTGTAATAATTCATCTATATAATAACAATTATAATTATTAAGTTTAATTATAAGAAGAATCTCAGTGTAAATATATTTATTAACTTCTAACATGTAGGCAACTTCTCCTTCAAATTCAAAAAAAAGGACAGTTTAACTTATCTTAAGTGTAATAAAAATGCTAATAAATGCGAGGGTAGTTTGATAAATGAGCAGATTTTTTAATGAAAGATATGTCTTCCAAATAACAAATTTTCTGAAATAAAAATTAATAATTAAAGTTCTGAATAATATTCGCTTATGTCCGTTAGGTTTAGAACCTTATGTTATTTACAACTAGATCACTAATTAAACAGGGCAGAGATAATACAGATGTTTTTATCGTAGAAAAATCTATCGAAGACACAGTGTTAAAGGACTGCCGTCAGAACAGGAAACGATATAGATTTGATCGTCATTTTACCTACTCATTTACATCAACAATATTTTTGTTTGTTGTTGAAGTTGAAAAAGGGAATATTAAAACTCAAGCATACTCCTCCAAAAGTTCTAATACATTTCCTCGTTTAAAAAAAAACTTATTCTATTCTTGCACCCACTTAGTGGCTGTGGCACGACTACCGCACTGTTTAAAAATTATTCTAAAAAAATACATTAAAATTCGAACTTATGATGTATGCAGGCCACTACACCACCGTGAACGTGCGGTGCAGTGTTCGAAGCGGAACAGCTCTAATAATAAATATATAGCATAAAAGACTAGTTTAAGAAAGAATCAATACAGCTACGATGGTTAGTACTGAAAAGAGCGGTGCTTAAACGAACATAGGAGCTATATCCTATCCACCAAGATACAAAATAACACAACAATACAGAGATTTATTTTTAAAATTAGGCCCAAGGTTTATTATTGGAGGCAAATTTTCTAACTTGGACATGTTTAAACTCAAAACTATAGGCGATGTTGAGCTCCAAAACCCGAAATATAATTGAACAAATTCGGTCTGCTGCAAAAGAAGCTACCCCGACTTCATATTGCCATAAAAAAGTATTTTAGTATTTATCATTCCCAATTTTAATCTTTTTACCCTATTACATTAACAATCTTGAAAAATATCGTTCCAAAATGCTGCTATATTAATATGCAATATATTGTTATTTGTAAGTAAACTACAAAAAAAACCATAAAACTATATATATTACATATAAATCTGTGTAAGCATATATTGGGTACATTTTTGTTAAAGTCGCGGCTAGGACGACAGAGCCAGAACGTTAAAAATCATTCGGATGAAACTAGTAGAACTAGTAAATAGTAAAAAAATTAGTCAAACCTAAAATAGCAACTGAAAACAGTCGACTGAAACAGTCACTGGTAAAAAGTAGTAAAATCAGCCAGAATGTTAAAAATCAGTCGAATGAACTAGTAGAACCGAAAATAGTAACTAAAAGTAAACGACTGAAACAGTCGATAGTAAATAGTAACAAAATCAGTCGAACCGAAAATAGCGACTGAAAACAGTTACTAATAAAAACAGTCGAGCCAAAAATAGCTTCTGAAACAGTCGATAGTAAAAAGTAGTCAATTACTAAACAGTCGATAGTCGATTTCAGTCGATAGTTCACAACACTAGTATAGGCTTTCACTGTTCGATCGTCCAATATTATTCCATGGATTTTATTAACGATTTTTCCAATGTTAGGCTTCATCTGTTCTAGTACTAGGAATGTCGACAGTGGGGAAAATGTCGATATTTTAAAAAATTCTTCTTTTTATCTCTAACGTATATATTTCTTCACTCTAACCCCACTTTCCCCCTCATTATAATATATTTTTTCAATATTAGGTTTTCGTAATGAACTTTTTGCGCTCCGGTACTACTTTTTAGCAAAAAAAATTCTCAAGGAGGAGAAATTTTAAAAGTTCTTATACTCTTTTTCAAAAACCCTAGTTTTTTAATATCGCTATTTTAATTCAAAAATCAAAGTCACATACTCTTTTTTACAAGTATCAATACATTTCCGAATAAAATATCGGGCAAGAAATTTATCAACATATTGGCAAAAACAAAATATAGACAATTTTTTTTTGACATCCTTAACTGATGCTATCGCTCATAATGGAGGCCAACACACTTCTTATCCATTGAAACTGATGATGAATTCCCCATAATATTTATCAAATATTTTCTTCTTATTAATTTATTTTAAAAGTCTCCTTTTACATCTATGGGTTTTCTACGTGGGCCTCCCTCGGCATTAAGCCTACCCACTGGCGAGTGACCACCAACATTAGAAATAATCCCAGAAGACATCCGGTCTTACCCAGCCTGGTTACTGGCGTGACTGGGATCATTTTCCTTGTCGGATTTTACACTCTTGCCTAGGACAACCACAAATTTTAAACAATCACAAGCATAAATTTACGACCAAGCCCCAGCAGGATTCGAACCCGCGCATATCGCAACAGTAGGAGGGACCGTCCTATCGCCTTTACCACTGCGCCACCAAGCCGGCCAAGCATTTTCTTGAATTCGGTGATATTTTTTGCTCAAAAAACAATGTTTAATCAACACACGAAAATAGTTTTTTTTATTTTTATTAAAATTGGAGCGATTGTCTGCTATCAATATTATTAATGGGCATACTCTTTCTTAATCAAACAACTTCAGCTCATAATTTTCTAATAAACAGTAAAATATAATATTCTAATAAATAGAACCAAACGTGACCCGTACATGTTAGAAAAGCAACATTGGGTGAACTCATATCAGCATTTCATGCGAATAAAGACGGGTGAAAAATAAACACACTTGTTAAAAGAAGCTAAGAAGTGTAAATACCGAATATATTAATAGACAAGAAAAAGAAGGCCAAGTCAATCCTTAGAGTTAGAAAGTCTCATGGTTCAGTGTCATGTATCTTTCGGTTTCTTGGTTAGAGGACAAATAATCAGCGTTTCACCTCAAGGATCTCAGACCTCCCGCATAAATGTTCTGCTATACTGTTTAAATACGACAATCTAATCGAGTTCAAGCAGTAAGATGTTATATAATAGTTCCTTGTGTATAACTAGTTATCTATATTCTGATATATCTAGGTGTATAATATTAAATACTTTACAATACATTTTAAATCTTCTAATAAACGGTAAAACATATTATTCTAATAAATAAAGCCAAATGTGACATGTAGGAATATTACACATCTTACATCTTTAGTAATATATAGAGGGTACAAATGGGAGTTTGTACAAATAGAAACGCAATATTGGGTGTACTCATATCAGCATTCCACGGAAACAAAAATGAGTAAAAAATTAAACACACTTCTTAAAAAATGCTGAACTAAGATATATAGCGAGATTTATTTGTCTACAAACTAAACATTTTATGTTATTGTAGAATGGGAACCTATAAACGCAAGACTGAGAGAGGAACTATCTCTGAAGTATTGTTATGTCGGGCAGTGGACTCTCTCATTAAAGACGGTAGAAAAATTAAGACCATTGCGAGAGATCTTCAACATATGCGATATCACATTATATGATGAAAACTAATGATATCCTGCCATAGAGTGTAAACACAGATTAGTGTGAAAGCTGGCATATGAATGTGTAGTAAAATTTAGAAAATATTCCAGTTTCATGGCATAAACATCATCATGTAATGACAGTTGTGTGTCAATAAGGTATTAAAATACAGGTGTGTATTTTAAGGTACAGGTAATTACGTTACGCCGGTGGAAAAGTCAAATTTCCCCGCAGCCACAATCATTACGGTCATTACTTTCTCGGATGGAAAATGATTGTAACTACTTCTTGGTCAACATTCAAAATCCTAATAGTAGTTTCTAGATGACGTTCTGTGTTGCTTGTCAAAAAATCGAAGTCATGCGAGTTAAATCAGGTAAAGCCTTGTCAGGTAGCGCAATAACTTAACTGCTTCCTTCCCAAGTAAGTGAAGAATAGTTCCGAAGGTTTGGAAATTTTTTCTTCAAATATCTTCAGAAACTTGAAGTGATAGATAAATAATACGATTTAGAATCGCAAAACGCCATCTTAGTGAAAACACCCTTCATAGATTATGTATCTATATAAATCGTGCATCAGTACCATCATCATCAATAGATAACTGGTACTCTAGAAGATGTATGAAGATGAGACTTCAACAAATGCTCTGCTATTAGATCATGGAACTTTAAATTTTCTTCACCAAACCTCACCACCGCCATAGCTATTTTACTTTCAGATATTTTTAACCTTTTATGTTTTAAGTCACTCTCTCGATTTTATTCCGTGTCTTGTTTAAGCCAGTGATTGTATAAGATTCAATAACATAACATAAAATTTATTGGAGAATTTCGCTCATTTCTTTCTTTAAAAAATATTTCAAAAATATAAAAGGCAACCTACACGATAAAGTACTGCAGCCATTTGAAGTTCTTTTCGTAAGTTTGAGCCTTGATTACATTTACATTAAAAACTGTTTCATATCATATTTAATTTCTTATCTAATACATATATATATATATATATATATATATATATATATATATATATATATATATATATATATATATATATAAATGAATCGTTATTCGTTAGTCATGTTAAAACTCAAGAACGGCTGGACCGATTTGGATAATTTTAAGTTCAGGGAAGGTTTAAAAGGTGAATAAATATGCAAGTGCTCGCAATTAAATAAAAACAATCTACGTGCGCGAGAACATTCTTAACTTCAGTGATCCTTTGTGATAGTGATATTTCAAATTATATGCTGTTTTTTTTGTTGATTTTTTGTGATAGTGAAACTTTACCGCTAAGTGCGCGAGAACTTTTGTCACTTTGATTAATTACTATTTACGATGCCGAGGGGAAGACGATCTGACCTGAGGTCGCCGCAGTCAATCAAATGTGCGAAAAGCCACTTCACGTGTTAACCGCACTGATGACCAAAGAGAGACAGATCAAGAGAATAGAAAATTCCGCAGACATAGTGCTCCTGTGATCCTGGAATGAGCTGCATTCCACTACGATGAGGCAATAGATTATTGCGCCGACAAATCGGTAACAATTGGGGAATGACAATAATTTTTAAATATTGCAAGGCGTTAAAATACAGTGGTAAATCTACTGTATTATGTTGTGCTGGAGGCAAAGTAAAATTGCCACAATTGGCTGAGATTGGAAATGATTCTAAGCACTTCTTGGCCAACATTCAGAAATATAACAGCTGTTTCCAGATGACATCATTTGGCACTACACATATTACACAGGACAATTTCATTATCATGCAGTAGTTACCAAACACATAATACATGGACCTTGCGGAGCTTTCAACTACAATTCACCCTGTATGGTTGACGGCAAGTGTTCCAAACGATACCCAAGAGACCTGATTGCTGAAACCATAACGGGAAATGATGGATACCCATTGTATCGTCGACGATCCGTTGCGCATAATGGACGATCGGTAGTTGTGAAGGTAAGAGAACAAAATGTTGATGTAGACAATAGTTGGATCGTGACATACTCGCTAATATTATCCAAAACTTTTGAGATTCACATCAATATGGAATATCGTAACTCTGTGAAGTCGATCAAGTACATATGTAAAAATGTTAACAAAGGTAGCGATCTGGCCGTCTTCGCTACAACCGATGCAAATGACGAAATATCACAGTACCAGATGGGTCGCTATGTAAATAGTAAGGAAGCAATTTGGCGTATCTTTTCATTTGCGCTTCATGAAAGACACCCTACAGTAGTCCATTTAGAAAATCGTCAGGAGGTAAAAAGTCGAGGATTCGAGATTGTCGAGGATCTCAATATAACCATTCAGAATTTTCTTCCGGGACAGTTGGTTTCCTTCAAATCAGTCGACACCGTTATGAACCAGGACGACGTAGTCAACTATCCCACAGAGTTTTTAAATTCACTGGAATTGCCTGGATTACCGCCTCACAATTTGAAGTTAAAAGTAGGATCAGTTTTCATGACGCAGCGTAACATGAATCAACCTCGACTGTGCAATGGAACAAGACTGGCTGTGAAAAAGATGATGAATAACGTTATTGAGGCAACAATCATAAAGGGAAAATACAAAGGAGATCATGTCTTGATCCCGCGTATACCGATGATTCCAACGGATTTACCATTCCATTTTAAACGTTTACAATTTCCAGTACGTCTGTCCTTTGCGATGACCATAAATAAAAAGGCCAGTCGTTGGAAATCTGCGGAATCAACTTGGAGTTTCCCTGTTTCGTGTATGGATAATTATACGTCGCGTATTTGCTCGTCGGAAAACCGTCATCTTTGTTTATTTACGCACCACAAAACAAAACAAAAAATATAGTTTATCAGAAAGCTTTAAATTGATTAAGAAACTGTATCATAACTGTGTGTGCCTGTAAATATCTAATTGAAACCTTATAAATAGCCAGTATTTCAGAAAAACTCTGTTTTTTAAGTATGAAACATCATGTATAATTAATCGAAAATAATAATATAAATTAATTCATACCGAGAATTTTTTTTAGTAATTACAGATTATTAGGTCTTTTATTTATCGATTGAGGCAGTACGAAGTCTGCCGGGTCAGCTAGTTTAATATATATTCAACCAATAAGAACATAACTAGATATCATGGAATCATTTATTATACTAGCATTATCATTATTCGACTATTAAGTTATCATTATTATAGAGTCTAATTTATATATATTAGTTTAAATCATATATTATTAGAACAATTAATATTGAGTAGCGTTGAGAACTATCGACTGAAAACAATCGAAACAGTCGATAGTCTCACAACAGTCGAAACAGTCGATAGTCAAAAAAATAGCGACCGAAAATAGTAATTACTATTTTTAGTCGAATGCACAATTCGACTGTTTTTTCCATTCGTGATGTCAGACGAAGATGTACGAATTCTTGTCTGTATAAAATGTGAGATAGGAAAGGATGGAAATAAATGCTTGGAGCAGTTAATTTTAAATGTCTTTATATTCTCCAATGGTAGTATAAGCGAGACAGAGATGTATATATATTCATTCACGTGATAACTTGAAGATTGATAAGAAGAGGAAAAAAAAGTTACTAATTTCTATTATCTTATAATAAATGATATAATTTTATAGGAAGTAGGATTACTTTTATACTGAATGTTCTGTAGATGTGTAAAAAGGAATGGTATAATAACATCACAAATGTTTTATCGTTTTTAAATATATTAATTGCTATTTTTAAATAACATAGCATAATAAATACAAATAGTACAATACAACTTAAGTAAAACCTAAAAACTAAAGATTTTCAATAACCACAACTACTAAATAAAATGTAAACGTATCTGAGTCATTGAAAAATTTAATCCATGATGAACCTAAAAATGATCGGATAGTAACTACCAAACAAAAAAAAATATTTTTAAATTACTGTGAATATTATCATGTTCAACTTTTCTCCAGTGAAGCGATTTCTTGGATCGTTAATTATTTGCCCAGATTTTGAAAAAACTCTTTCCCAGGGGACAGATCTTGCGGGTATAGAGGAATATTTTACGTGTAACTGATATAATTCAAGTAGTTTCATTTTATGGGTTTGCCAAAAATCCAATGCGTTTCCTAAACGCCCAATAAATGGAATTTCCAAATACTGCTAAATCTTTAAAGTTGCTGCAGTACTTGGAGTAATTACTTATTTCATTCTAGCCAATTTTTTGTATCGCCTCAGCATATTTGGTATTGCAAATCCTGATATTTTAAATCTAGGATCTAAAAATGTAGATTTCCCGCATATCGTATTCATTTCTAAAATTGCCGGTCTTTTATTAATGACATCCAATAGACAATTTTACCATTTTTTTCCCCATTCACTTGTCAAAATACTGGATTTGATGGAATGTTGCAGTCCTCTTATTAACCGTATAATTAAAGTCATCGTTGGGATATCTTTCAACAGATAACTCGGTGGTCATTATTTCAATGGGCTTTAAAAGTTGAACACATTCTGTTAAGATAGCCCATTCGTTAACAAATGAAAACTATGGTGCTCTTCTTAATAGCCAACAAAATAAATTGTTGAATATTAAAGTAGAGTTTTCCTATCAGAAAATGTATTTATTACAGATATTTAATATACTTTATTCACCTCTTTACGGTTAGTATTTTTAAAAGAAATTTAACAACTGCCACTGTCAAAAACTCTTCAAATCTTTTGGATCTATGCAATTTCTGAAACCTTTGGAACCTAATTTTAGTTTTCAAGATTTTAGGAAAAATGTTTCGACCAACAAGACGCTTGGCCAAAAATCGTGAAAGTTTATCAAAAAAGTATTACCTATTATACCAGTCCAAACCATTACCTATTATGCCAGTCAAAAGTATCTTACTATTTATCATATACAATTTAATTTTTTGCCCTCGAAAACTAACGTTCCAAAATGCTGCTATATTAATTTACAATATATAGTTATTCACAAGCAAACTACAAAAAAAAATAAAACCACATATATTACATATAAATCTATATAAGCATAAATTCGGCGCATTACTTTCAAGGAATGTTAAAAATCAGTCGAATGAACTAGTAGAACCGAAAATAGTAACTAAAAGTAAACGACTGAAACAGTCGATAGTAAATAGTAATAAAATCAGTCGAACCAAAAATAGCGACTGAAATAGTCGATAGTAAAAAATAATTAATTACTGAGTCGATAGTCGATTTCAGTCGATTGTTCCCAACACTAATATTGAGATTATTATATTAGATTGACGATGAATTGAAACAATTTTAAATAAATGTATAAATGGTTATTTAACAGTGCGTGAATTATAAACAATAAATATAAATATTGTGATCAGATGAAATCAAATTTAAATAGTTTACAATCAAATCAAATCAATTGTCAGAGGCGTCTAACTAAGAAATGCTGAAATTGAGGGATAGAAGACAAGACAAGTTGAATAAAGAATAAAAGTGTATTTTCTATCTTCTTTATGTAAATGAATACGCAATTATTTATCATATAAAATCTAATCATATAAAAAATATAAATCAAAGTACAGTCTGTTCAAAGTTTATTTATATATGCGTCATCGATATATTTTATTATTTTAATTATTTTGAAAAATTTGGAATCGCTCCGTAATATATCATATCACTTAGTTTGAAAATACGGAAACCAATAGCTAGTCAGGGTCACAAATTGATTGATTGTGATAAGTTATTTCGAAAAGGAACGAGATAATGGAGGCCCTCTTTTGCCCATAATATCCGTTAGAAAGTTAATTATTGATAAAATTAAATATTATAAGTTGCTGCAATTTTATTGAAAATATTTTTAGCGTATTGCTGCTGCGCTAAATATTAGTGCGGGTACTGGGAATAACATCGCTTGCAATATGAAAAACAATACATCAGACCGTTAGATTCAACCAGCAAAACCCGTCTACATACGATGTGGGTGACGAATCTTGGCCATCTTGATATAGGCTCTATTAGAGATCAAATATCCGAAATGTATAAGAACAGTGAGTACATAAACTATTTTATCGATATAGCATAAACATAATTTTAATAAAATGTTTTTGAGAAAATTGTTATTCTGGAAAGTATACATAAAATAGTTAAGGGCATTCAGCTTTTTGAGGGATGTAAAACATCCTTCCATACACTCTTACAGGGCATCGAATTTAAATGGTCTAAAGATAACCCTTGAAGAGGTTTAATGGAACTTCCAGACATTAAAAATAATTAATTAAAAATAATTTAATTTTTAAAGGCATAAAATAAGACCAAGGAAGATAAACTATTTGAATTTGTGTATCTTGATGAAACTTGGATATTTCAAAATGGTTCACTGGGGCACCCTTGGTAAGACAGTAACAAAAAAAGTGTAAAGACAACAAAAATTAATGGAAAAAGGTTAAAGTTACAATAGCACTTGATTATGAATTGTTGGTCATAATATTTATTAATAATTAATTGCAAATATATTGTAATTTATGCAGGGAATAAGAATGGTTTTATTCCTACTGCAGAATTAGTGTTTCCCTCCAAATCCAAAGGCTACTACCATGGAGAAATGAACCATAACATGTTTTTGTTATCGTTTGAAAATCAATTGTTAAAAAACTTGAGGAACCATCAGTTATTATTTTGGACAATGCACCATATCATAGAACATGGAAAAATAGCATCAACAAAAAAAACCATAGCATTATAGCCACCTTGAGGCATGTCGAATTTTACATCGTGGAATAACGGTCAACAAAGTATCCAGAAATATAATCCCAGATGTTGAACACGGGCGAGGTGCCAGCAGCGCCAAGTAAAACCCGATAACGAATAGCTGGCAACCCCAGAGACGTTTATCTGGGATGTTATTGAAGGGTATTTCCAATTATTCAGTAACCGACCATCGTTTGGTCTAGACGTGCCACCATCGACTGCCCAAGCCTCGTCTCCAGGTAACACCGCTGCCATACATTTTATCTATTTTGTATTTTCTACATTTTTTATATTGCCAATAAATAACAGTCATATAATGTAAACACCACTGTTTCATTTCGTTTTACCTCCATTCACCGAGCCATATAAAATTTGCCCTAAAATGGTGACGACGTGATTTTTCGCAAAATTGTGTTTGGACTCGTGAATGGATGATACGTGTAACATGGTGTATTTTACGTGGCCGTTATATTTTTTGTTTCAACATTTTCAATATTTTTAAAACTATTCTTCTTCGATTTTACTTTTATTCGTTCAGCATTACATTCATTCAAACATTTGTTCCTCATTAAATTTTATTTTAGTGCTGGAACAATGGACCTTAAATTTCCATTTCATTTTTTTTAATTGTTCTCCAAATTTTATTTCTTTTCTTTTCTTTTCAATCTTTTGAGCTCCTAGAGATATTAACATCACTATTTAATCATTAGCGTCTCGACTAAACATTTCTTTCGGCACTATGTTTAAATCATAATGTCTTCCTTCGCTCGCCGTCTCCGTCATATTGGCAGACATTTCGATTTGAAAGGCTTTGGGCAGCTTCGGTCGGATACCGTCGTTATTTGTTTTTTTTTAATTACCGTAACGTATGTGACTACGGATTAGTCACAGAGCAGCTCCAGAAGCTAGGTACCGATTGCAGTCACCGTAGATACGTCATGTCTTCGCCGAGGTACCAGAATTGCCAACGTCTCGTCGTCGAAGAAAATAAACTACCACGTCGTCGAACAATCGATCCTCCCACGGCGTCGATTACGGGAGCCCTGTCCGAAAAATAGCTTGTTTTCAACGTTGTTGATGGGCCACATTCAAGTGCCAAAGCGACGATGAAGAAATGGTATCTGTAGGACTGAAAGATATCAACAGCCGTACCAGATCGCAACCAGACCAACCACAACCGTTTTGATTCATCATATGTTTCAAAGCCCTTTTCATGTAGCACATTTTGTTTGGTATATCAATATTTTGTATTTGATTTTTGTATTTTTATTTGTTTAAAATAATTGTATGTAAAATTCTGGCAGTGGAGTATTGTAGCGACCTTGAGGCATATCGAATTTTACATCGTGGAATAACGGTCAACAAAGTACCCAAAAATATAATCCCAGATGTTGAACACAGGCGGGGTGCCAGCAGCACCAACTAGAACCCTATAACGAATAGCTAGCAACCCCGAGACGTTTATCTGGGATGTTATTGAAGGGTATTTCCAATCATTCAGTATCTGACCACCGTTCGGTTTAGACATACCACCATCGACTGCCCAAGCCTCGTCACCAGGTAACATGGCTGCCATCCGTTTTATCTATTTTGTATTTTCCATATTTTTATATTACGTCAATAAATAACGGTTACATAATGTAAACACCACTGTTTCATTTCATTTTATCTCCATTCACCGAGCCATATCATTTACCCTAAAGCATCAACAAAGGCTGTAATGAAGGAATGAATCAAAACATGAATTGAGATTTGGAAGAGGCTATGCTAAAACTGAACTATTTCAAATTGTTACTAGGTATAAATGAAATATAAATTAAATATTTCATTGCGTTTTATGCAATTTACTTTTTTTAGAAATAAGCCCGAAATTAGATTTACAGTAGATCAGACGGCTGAAAAAAATGGTCACACAGTACTACGACTTCCTCCCTATCATTGTATATTCAATTCAATTGAATTAACATGAGCAGTAGCAAAGTCTTATTATAATAGACATGCTGATCGAGAAGGATATTCCATCAACTGTTTGTAAATGTGGAAGGAAGCATTGCCGACCATAACACCTTCGGTATGGATGAACTCGATAAGACATGCAGAGGAAGTAATTTGAGAAATGGTGGAATCGTGAACATGTTTTAGACAGATTCGAAATTAACAGTTTAGTGATTGAATTGGACAGTGACCCGGAAAGTGAAAGTGAGTAAAGGAAACTTTCAGAATATGGATAATAACATAACCATAAAAAAAACAATATTTTAATTTTTTTTCTAAATTTTCACGACCATAAATGAACGAACAGGAAGCGATTCAAGAGATACCAGCCATACAATTATGACATATATTAGGTGCGTGCATGTATTTTTATCATATCTATTGATGGAGAAGTGATGTATCAATGTAATCAATTGTTAAACAACCTAGGCTAACTATTATCGATGGTATTGATATTTTTCTATATATATATATATATATATATAGAGATAGCCGCCCTAAAGAAACGGTCACAATGATGTACACAGATCTTCGAAATGTCACTGTTTCCACCCAAATTTCCATGGTGCAATGATCTTCCAAACTTTGGTGACTCCAGATTCCAATAGTCTACAGCTAAGAAACTGAGCCACTTCAATCTGCTTTCACCCCGAACTGCAAGCTTTTATTCAAATTCCAATGAACTATGTTATTTCATATCAACTTCAGTCCAACTTTGGTGGCCTTACACCTTGAACTTTGACGTATGAACCGGGACCACACGAATTAGGTTTCTGAAAGCTTGAATGTTTCTTATATGACTAGAGGTCGTTAAGTACCTTCAGTCCACCTTCTGTGGTGCTACAGCTTCAGCTGCGATACTTTTACCCCAACTCCACTTAATTACACCATCAAATCGAAACGTTCATTTATCAAATCAAGTTGCATTTTCAACATTCGTTGATTTGTTTGTTTTGACTTGTACATTTTTAGAAACTTATGGCGTTGTTGCTTCCTCATATCCCAATTCTCAATTTTGACTTCAACGATTTAAAAGTGGCGATATTAATGTCAGTGGCAAGGAACTGCCTAGAGGACTGAAACATTCTACAAAAAAGACAATGAACTACAAGACCTATTATGGACCTAATTAATGAATTAACTGTTTAGATGCGAAGGGAAAGATCTAACAGTAATCAACTGTTTCCGGACACTTATAGGCTGTAGGAAAGATGAAAACCACCGTTTCAATGCCACGGTTTCATTGCTTTCAAGGCAAAAAAGGAGTTTTCCATCGCGAATTCAGACTAGTATTCAAAAATGGAACTATTGCCATCGAAGCACTAATCCCAAACGCAAAAAATGATGATCAGTCCAAGAAAGCTATGTATATCAACCTTGGGACGCAATATTTATGGCAATGAGCATGGGAGCAGAAGACTGCAGATGTATCACGCTCTTGCAGGATAACGGTCAAACATTATAGGAGTTGTGAAGGATGTTGTAATTTGGTGAATAATTGGTGATTTGGTGTTTAAGCCATATTTCATGGCTTAAATGGCACGCGATTTCGAAATGAAGAAGTGCGAAATAGATCGTTGATTGAATCGCTGCCAAACCAACACCATTCAATAAATCATTCAAATTGAAATTCAAGATCTTCATGATTTTTTTTTCATGAACTATTTTGATCATTATATATTGTATCATTTTTTACCTAACAATATATTCATATTACGTCAGATTTAAATTCAAGTAAAAATCTATACGATTAGAACGTTCTTTAAACAAAATTGAGCTGATAAATTTACAAATAAAGATGACATATTTATCGCCCCACATATACGTTGAATAAAGGCATCGTATATTTTAGAAAGTCGCTAAACCAAAAATCTATGCTATATTTCATTATATTTATGCGACTTAGTAAACAAAAGAAAAATTATTCGTTCGAAACCATATTTTGTTCGGTTGAGTGAGTAATCACAAAACATGCGTCATTAAAAAAAGAGGCCACACTCTACCGTCGAGTAGCATACTCTGCATAGTTCGATCTTACGGTTTTGGGTTGAATTATCCATGAGTCACCTCAACAGTAACAGACCTCCCGACTGCGTTATTTCGGTACATATTTAAATATGAAAAGTTTATTGAGTAAAAGCAGTAAGCTGGTTTAAAGCCTCGTTGTTGTGTATAATTGGTTGTCTGATCAATTTATTACATAGATAAAGAGTACAGTGAAAGTTAAACGTCTGGGAATACGAACTAGATAAAATCAAAACATAAAATATTGGAAAAATATTGAATATATATAAAAATAAATATTGAATAATTTTATTATATTATTGTATAAACATATTAGAGCTTTGAAAACATAAAATGAATGTTTCTATTGGTTATGTGTTCCATCGATTTATGATTGTGTGCTTAGTTTATATAAATTTAGTCCATTATTTCATAACATTAAAATCAACATAGTTAATCAAGCTTTTTACTTGAAATACACAGTAAATAAATAATTAATTACCATTTCATATATTTGTTACTTTTGGGTATATAATATGCCTGTAACTGATATTCTGCTTAAATCATTAAACGTTCAGTTTTTTTATTAGTAATTTTACTGAAATATTTATAATTTTTTCATCGGAGAGGTCAATAACCTCGTTTTTGTTTCTCCTTCAATTAAATGCTGCACTTGTAAATAGTAAACTACAATTCATTAGTAAAATTAACCGAGACCTGATACTAGCCAAGTTCCATCTATTAAGGTAACAATTTTCAGGGAATTTTTATCATAAAAAATTACCAACAAAAATAAAACAGACCACCATAAAGAATCAGCTCGATCGAAACAGACAGATAAGCAGTAAATTGTGTATAATTGGTTATCTACTATTAACCTTTAATTGATTGCAGAAGGCATATTGAATAACCCCTAATGAGTAGGCAAGTTCTTTCTAAGTTTTTACCACAACGCATATTCAGCTACCAAAGAAAGACATGACTTACCAAAGTTTCATTTCAATATAGAGTAACACAATTCGAGAATAACGAGAGTCGTTTGTCCTGTCTGTTTAAAATTTAATAGTCATTAAGCATGAATACGATTTCAATTAAAAAAATAAATAAAGAATATTTATCCTATAAAACATTAATTTATTTGGTGGAAAGAAGAAGCGACTTGACGAATATCAAAATAAAACTACACCGAGGTTTGTTATCTATTAGAAAATAGACCAACCCGTCTCCCTCGTTCACCATCCAGTTAGTTTTTTAAAACAGATGGCTGAATAGTCAGAGCCGTATTACATAGCACCACCCTCAAAAGAAACGGCCACAGAGATACACGAGAGTACGTGATCATTATTCCGCCTGGAGAGCTTATAGTTGTTATAAAAATTCTTTTTGAGTATCAATTGTACGCCAGTTTGCCTTCGAAGATCTTCAAAATGACATTGTTTCTACCCAGCTTTCCATGATGTCACTCTATGTAGTTTTGGTAATTCCAGATAACAATAGCCTATGACTAAGAAACTTAGCTACTACAATCCGCTTTTGGTGGCCGTTGTCACTTCTCGAATCCGAACCAACTCCGGAAATTAACACTCCAAAACAGCTCGAGGAAGCCGAACTCAACTAACTCGTGATATTCAGTTTGCTCACGAATCTGCCACAGTCGAAATTTCATCACAACCTCAACCGTCGAAAAACCACTTTCTCGCTTCTATTAAACGTGAAATTCGCATCAAAAATAGTCTATGCAGATTAGCTCGATTCACCCTCGATGCTGCAGACAAAAGAGAGGACGCACAGAGCATGCATGGGTATCAGGGAGGCAGTCTCGACCTGACGAGCGATGAAATGGAACTCACTTCTCGTAGACCAAAGACTGGACGGCCCCCTTCTTTCTGGCTTGTCTCCAGATGCCTCGTGGGAAAGACGCACAATATCATCCCTCCCCTAAAGTCAGCAGTAACAGGAAATTTCGCAGTCACTAACAAGATAAATTCGAGCTCCTCGCAGAGACCTACAAGGCCCAGATGAAATGAAGTCATCAAGGAAACTCCATCAAAAGACTAGTCAACCAACCTAAGTTTATCATCATCTAAGTTTAAGTTCATCCAAAAGAGGTAATAGTTTTGATTTTAATCATTTTATTTCGACGACTTTTTTTATAGTAAGAAGATTCTGTGGTGGCTTTTAAATCCCCAGATATTCATGACCTCAGACTTATAAAATGTATGTATATATTTTCACAATCATGGATCTTCTATCGGGTTAAAATATTGATGTATGTCGTCTTCTTCTTCTTGGCGGCTGAATGGCGTCAGAATTGAACACTATAAGTTCACAGTTTTTTCAAGACATGTTGGTAAAGCGAAAGCTTATTATATATTGATATGGCTGAACATCCACCCAATAACCGGTACATTTCTTTATACTTCAGCCTAAGTTTAATGTCAGGGGTCATGCCATGATATTGGGCTGTATTTCCAACGTGCACTGATTTATTTTAATACATTTTGAACCACCTTCAAAAAAGGAGGAATTTCTATGTTACGCTGTATATATTTTTTCAATATATGTTTCAGCCGATTTCTCTGTCAATTATTGACCAATTTTCAAAATTATTTTTTTATTCGAAAGAGTGCACTTCCGAGGTGGTCCCATTGGAACCAAGTCAGGATCTGTTGGCAAGGCATGTACAAAGTTTTCATATATTTTTTTATTTAAAATGATCAGATATGTGTGTCTAATGTTATTGTTGAACTCATGTGACGGAAAATCGGAAATAGTTCAGTGTAAAAGCCATTCAGTTTGCTTTTTAACCATATGAGAAGCCGCAGAAATAATGTGGGAAATTGATTTTATAGTGTAATGGTTGAATGGTTCAGCTCTTACCGAGAAGTCACGGGTTCGATTTCCGATGGGGATAACAACGTTTTGTTCTAGTTTGGTTAGAACATTTGTCAAATCATCTAGACTAGGTAACGAACCCCGGAGCCTCAAGCGTTCCTTATTTTCTATTACATATTTAACGTTTTTGTTGTGTTAAAAACCTAAGTTTGATTATTGTTTACTTTTTAGTGAGTTTCTTTTTGTTTTCTGAGTTTTAGTGAAGTCGAATCATTTTTTTTTTGTTAAAAATATTTTATAATACGCTATTATTCTACCCTGCATTGTATTTCGATTATAGCTGTCTGCAACGATTCGTTTGATTCGATGTTGTTATCTCTAATGGCTATAATAACAGTGCCATATTGGATAGCAAGCAAATACAGCAAATGCAACATGATTTTCATTGAATGTAGGCAAGTATACAGAAGATAAAGGACAGGTTCCAATACATTTTGCTGTGGCATATCTGTAGTATTCTAGTTAGTTAGAATAGGTATATTCTTGTTCGTCTCTGAAGTATATATAAACATTTTTGAATATTGCTCAGGGAGAATCATTTTAATCTTAAGATTTAAACCCTCATTTTAAGATCAATATGAAAGATAAAATACTACTTAGTTGTGGTTTTAAATAATTCAAATAATAATTTAAATAATTTTAAAGAGAACTTTTAAATGAAGAAAACCAATAAGTAGTTTTAAAATCTAATGGGCTAACTAATCTAAATAGGCTAATGAATTAGACCCCTAAACTATCCACATTTACACAAAGAATATATAATATAACAAATTAATTATTATTTTAAATTAATACGAAAAGAAATAAAAAAAACATTACCATATAACGAATATATTATTAGGCCGTAACAATCTACTCTGAACCAATCAACTCAAGAAGACCAACTGAGATATAACAAATTAATATTGCAGTGCAGTTTTAAGAGCATTACCATAAAAAAACTATAGACGGTCCATTATTCATTTAATTCAAAGAGTTACTCAAAAACATTGAACTGTTTTAGGCCGATATTCAAGAAATGCTGAAAATGCTTATAAGACTTCTATAAATAAAAAGCTAATTTATATATACTAAAGGAAAAGCGAGCCAACTAAGGCTTGGAAATAAAATTTCCATCTCAAGGGAGAATATTTCCATCCACTTACGAATGAGCTGTAAACGGCTTTTAAATTTATTTGGCGGTTTCTACAAGAAATGGGAGTTTCATTTAAATTTCAAAATATCCCTAATGCAAAAATGTCCTTTGCAACTTACGATATATTTCTTGTGCTTTGTATACATATACACTAAATTCTGATGATTCGAATAGCACCCCTAAATATTCCCAGTGTAACTTGCTTCAGTATATTATGAGTATATATATATATATATATATATATATATATATATATATATATATATATATATATATATATTTGAGAGGTATTTGATTAGTTCATTTCATTACGATGACGCGTTTTTTGTCATTTTGGTCGCCATTTTCGCTGTAACTTACACAGAAAACAGGTATATTTAGTTTTTATACAATTTATTGGTTAATTTGTTAGTCATTACTTCATTAGTACAATATCAGTCGCTAGTAAAACATAATTATGATGTATCCTCGATCTATAATTATAATGTAACCGCATGCACAAATAGTAAAGAAATGCAGCATCGTTTAACTTTTAAGAACTATGAGGCTCTTTCTAAAAAATGGATTGATAAAATTCAAAATCTCAAAGTGACTGGATTAAGTATAAAAAATGTATGATCTTCTTATTGTATTCTTGATATTATTGATTTTCTTGTGGTAACTTGGAATAAGTTTAGTCATAATAATAATTATTTCAATATTTAATTTTTTCATTTCAGGAATTAATGCCCTTCTGATAGAAGCTATGTAGACATGTGATACTATGTTATCTTGAATCAACTATTTAATAGTTGCAACTCCTCTAAAATAATAGTTCCTGAATACGAACCTTTTACGGTAGGTTAACCGTAAGTTCAATACACAAGAAATTTTGTAAAGCGATTCAGTACTTAAATAGCCGGCTTGGTGGCGCAGTGGTAAAGGCGCAGAGTGTAAAATCCGAAAAGGAAAATGATCCCAGTCACTCCAGTAACCAGGCTGGGTAAGACCGGATGTCTTCTGGGATGATTTCTAAAGTTGGTCACTCACCATCAGGCTTAATGCTGAGGGCAGTGGTTTGGAGCCCACGTTAAACTTTAGGCCCAGTCCAGATAAACACATAGTTGGTAAAAGGAGATTTTAATATATATATATATATATATATATATATATATATATATATATATATATATATATAAGTAAATAATGCAAAATTAAAAATTTAACAACTATTTTTAAGGGGGTCTATTTATTTATAGAAAAATATTTTGAATAAGAATCAGGATAAGTATCAGAGTAAATATATTGTCTTGATTATACCGTCAGTTCTAATTGCTGCTTTACGAACACACAAAATTTACGTTGTACCGTGGTGTACATTTCAGATTCTTTAATGAAACTTAAAAAAAAAATTAATTTTTGTTTGCATTCAATTATGGATACCTTATGAATAATTCAGTACACCGACAAGTTGAGACTAATTATTATTATTGGTAAATGAAACGTAACGTCACGGCTGTCACTTCTCACACCTGGGTGGCAAACTTTATCAAAGAACCAATGAATGACTTAACGTAAATGGAACAAGTTGAACAAGCAACAACAATATAGAAATATTGGAAAGGTAGACTTTGAGGTACATGCTCAATATACATCAAAGTATGGTAGCAATTATATGTATCTGAATATCTGTGTGGGGATATTAAAGCAGGAAATAATGAATTAAAGTAAAAGTATCAGAAAAAATGTACGCAACACATAAACGCCGTGGCAGTAGCGCTGAGTGGAAAGAGGACAACAACACCTGAGACTGAAGAAATGCTGCATCCGCAGTCTCAGAAAAGATTAGTGCAGAGAGATGGTCAGAGATTGAAGCTTAATCATTAAAAATAAAATAACACTCTGTTAGATAGACAACATATTGGCTTATTGTTTTGAAATAGATTGTCATTGTGCAGAAAAATAAATGTCAATGAAACAAGTTGTAATTTTAGAATAGTGGAATGAACACTAGACTTTATCAAAAGCTGTTATAAGGTATTTTATAATGAAATTTATTTTTTAAATGAAAAAGACATTGTGCATTTTTATAAAATATATAAACGTGTATGTTTTGCCGTTTATTATTATGTCTATTAAATTAATCATAAAAACATACGACATTCTCTTAAGAAAATAATAAAATAAATAACAATAAAATCTTTATTGTATACTAGAACTTAGTTTAATTTTTTATAACTTTGAAAAATAATTCAGAATTATTGGTACAAAGTATTTTTCTACTTATGTTAAATTTTCAATATCAAAAAAGCATCAGGTTACGATCTAGCAACCACTACATAACGAACAGTTGTCAGGAAATACTGTAATAAAACTTACACATCTATTCAACTGTATTATTACGAGTAAGTACGTAAATGCTACCATTCATGTCCAAACTGTTCCAGAATTGGTTTTTTAAATGAATGTTAAAGAAAATCAACTATTAACGGGTAACCAATTTGGATTTAGAAATATATACTCAATCAACACTCAAAGCAAACTGAAGTTAGCGTCAAGCTGTGAATCGTTGGTAACAAAAATATAACCAAAAATCTCCAGAGGCAGTTACACTAGGGCACTATCAAAGAGGTTGTGCAATATACACAGGAGAACAAGTTAATTAACAAGAGTAACAACGGTCACGTTAGCTGATAATATATTCAATCAACACTCAAAGCAAACTGAAGTTAGCGTCAAGCTGTGAATCGTTGGTAACAAAAATATAACCAAAAATCTCCAGAGGCAGTTACACTAGGGCACTATCAAAGAGGTTCTCCAATATCGACAGGAGAACAAGTTAATTAACAAGAGTAAAAACGGTCACGTTTGCTGATAATGCTACCTTCTCGTTACAACTAGTATTATTAAAACAAATGTAAATAGATCACAAGCAGCTATTAATACCATTACTGAAAGGGCTAAGAAATTGCGAATAAAATTAGGTCTTGCGAAGTCTTCATATGTGGATTTTACCTCCAAAAAAAATAGATTATCTGCTAGTAATAATTGATTCCAGAATAATTCAGTATATCAACAAAACAGAAAATATTTGAGACTGACAATCGATGCCAAGCTCAAGTGAAAAGAGCACTTGGCAACAAATTGTTCTTGTATAAACAAATTTGGAAGCCAATGTAGACCTACGGTGTGTAACTATAAGGTTGCAGAAACCAATTTAATATCAATATGATCCAAACTTACCAAAACAAGCATATTCTGAGTGTTATCAACACTCCATTGTATATTATAAATGAGGGTATTCTCAAACACCTAAGGGTACATACGATTAGCAAAGAAGCTAGACGGTTTGCGAAAAAAACGCCAAGTGGACATAAAAACGGTAAAAAGTACTACAAGTAGATCGCAATAGTGACTTGCCCAGATAGTGAAGAGACAAGAACCTTTTGACTAGAATAGATGAAGCTATATGTAAAAAATACAGAGCTTAAAACTTATGATAGTCCTTCCAATAATAATAGAACGTAATAAGAAGATCTTCTATAAAAAGATCTTCTATATATATCTTCAGATATATAATAATAATAAGAAGTTCAACACCATTGAACCAAATTACCAAATTCAGTTTGTAAAAACGTAAAATTCATTTTAAACTCGGAGCAAAATTTTCCTTCTCATTTAATTAACATCGCTCTAATTAAAAAGAGACAGAATGAAGTCTGATGCGTCCGAACATTTATCCTAATTGGTCCATAAATTTCGATTCGGTCGAATTTAAATTCGATTTCTGTTAGTACTGGTCGACACCGTTGCAGCAAATGTTGCTTTGGCGTTTGTTTTGATAAATTTGTAACTGTTTTGTGATAATTGTGATGCTAAAAATGCCAAAGCCATTAAATACTCAGAGTCAGGAAATATGTTTTAGCGTATTGCAGTTGCACTTTATATTAATATAAGAATTAAGAGCGGGTGAGTATAAACAGCGGCACAAAACAAAGCAGGTGACGAATCAAGATCGCCTTGATATTAATGCTATGCCAGAACAAAAGTGTGAAAGGTATAAAAACAATGTGTAATTTTTTTTCATATAAATATTATTTAGCACAATTATTTCCTACAAAACTGTTAGTCTGGGAACTATCCATAGAAAACTTAGGGATATGTAGTTCTTAGAGGCATGTAGGTCATCCCTCCATACACTATTGCAAACGTAGGATTAACGGGGTGTTTTTAAAAGAATACCGTTTTAAAAGCATATAATAAAATTATGAAAGATTTATAATTTCATTTTATGCATCTGGATGAGATATGGATATTTCAAAATGGAGCATTGGGCTACTCTTAAATGTAAGATAAAGACAACAAAAGTTGATGGAAAAAGGTAAAAGCTAGAATAACATAGGTTTTGTTACTTTTAATGTTTTTTAATAATTCATTGAAGCATATATTATTGCTCATGGTACAAACAGGCATGGCATTATTCCTAGACCTGAGTTAGTGTTTTGTCACTAGTTGCATATAAATTGAATTCTATGTAATTTATTTTTTTAGAAACAAAAAAAAATAAAAATACCTGCAAAAAGATAGAATGTAGAAAGAAATATTGTCTACAATAACACCTTTGCTTTGGATAAACTCCATTAGACAAACACAAAATAAATTGACCCATTGATAAATTTTGATGACGTGTATTAGGCTGTTTTATTGGAAGGACTGTAGAGTGCACTATAAAAACTAATTAAGTTTGAGTGTGAGACATTGTATATGGACATGAATAATATCTAGACAATGAAAAACTAGTAATATATACCATGTTCATTTTCCGTTATATATTATGCTCTCCTTTTTACCAATTAGATAATTATTTATCTAAACTAAAACCACTGCCCATTTTCGGCTTAGAATCTAGTGACCCTGATCTTAGATATTAGTTCTTTTCATAACGAATCTGACTTCACAATCAGCATTCAGCTAAAATAATCAGCTCCCAATAATTTTAAAAGCGTTTTCTTCGTCTCACCAAGTTTCACCGAACTGGTGTCAACTGGGGAGTTTAAAACCGATTTGAAGAAGGCCTTAAATGCTAGTCGCGGAATCGACTAAAAAAATGAAAAGAATTACTCTTGTTATAACTAACTGTTTTCATATCTAATACCATCCAATTCCATCTACATGACAAAATGTGATCGTACACTTTTGAATAAAATTACAGGTATTTTGTCGTAATATTATTCATTTATCTAGCCCACTAGAGACGAATATAAAAACAGTTTATATATATTGCCGTGGAGGCCATTAGTACCAAGCCTGAAACCAATTTTCTAATTTGTATTAATCTATCGGGTCATTTGGGAATATTCCCGGACCTAGTTCAATTTATCAAACATAATAGACATTTCCAATTAAATAAGGTTAGATTGTTCTCGCATTTAAAAAATTAGAAAGGATTACACTGTTGGGTCTCAAACAAATAATTATAGTTTTTTTATGTTTACACTAAATGCTCACAATACAGTTAAAGCCATTTTAACCGAATCAATATTTTTTGAATTATTATGTTTGGATTTGTATGTATGTGCTTATTAATATTAAGAACATTATATCTGCTAGCTGAACTTTAAACTTTTATTCTATTCATTATAAATGTAATAAAATAACACCATCACCATCAAATCACGCAGAGAGAGAACAGTCAATCAGGAGCTGGTGCTGAATGAAATAGGATATGATGAAAGCTGAACGTAGAGTAATTTCAGTTTCTACAAATACTTTGTTAAATGCTTTTTTTGAAAATTCAGACAATGTGATCTCATCTCATGTGACTCATGTAACAGGTTCATCTGCAATTAAAAAACCAAATATGTTTTATTAGTGGATATAATAGCTCTTAGTTGAATTGAGGAAAAAATGAAACTTAGATTTGTAGTTAAATTGTGAGCAAAGAGCTCTATTCTTAGTCAAAATTTCACCACGTGTTACATCGTAAAATAAGTAGAGATAATAAAAATAATTCATTCAAGCACTAAATAAAGTTATTTTGAAAAAGTGTGCAAAACTTTAAGAAGATCGATTCATAATCATTTTCATTGACATCAAAAATAGAGTTTCGAGAAAAACGCGATTGAAGTTTTAAGTTGAACTCACATGGATTATTTTTTTATTACATATAATTATTGATTGAGAGTGCTGCAGTGGTAATATCCAGAGCATACTTTTGCCTAAAATGCAACACAGCTGAGATTCCTTCATTGAAGGTGCCAGTAGCAACAAAGGTACGAATCTCGATTATTGTTATCCAGCAGGAAGTACTTTTGGAGTAATTTTCCAAATTAACTGGTTCAAACTGTCATTATTATTATGCGTCAATCCACCAATAGACTGCTCGAAAAACCTCTTTTTTGCTGAGTTCTCCAATGGACCGCAATCGTCCTTGAGTGAGAAAGTGAGAGTGTAAAGAAATGAGAGATAATAAGAGTGTTTATAAACGAAGTACATTGTCAAGTGCACTAAAAGTCAGGACCATTAAGATATTTAAAGTGCTGTTGATTTTTGTCTGTGGGATTATAATGAAACTAAATTCCCCATACAGAATTTAACTCTTAGAATCTCTTAGAATTTTACCCTAATCAATTTAAATTTTGGAAGAATATTCTAGACATATCGTACTACTTAATAAGATAAAAAAAATCGATTAAATTTTCAAGCTCATCCATAAAACCAATAAGAAATCTACCCATGTATCATTTACCGCGCGTATAAACATATTGAATATTAATTGTTGCCACCTCCACCAAGACTAGAATGTTAAGTGCAGTAGGTTGCATCTAGATCGGCTCCTAACTTAAAGAAGCACATACAATCTAAAAGAAACACCTTGTATTTAAACTAAAACAAACTTATTGGTTTATCGGACACAAAAGTTAACTTAGATGTAACTTTGTGTACAAATCAATATTGTCATTTAAGCCAACTTTCATCATCATCGCCCGTCATCATTCGACGACCTTGACCTTCCTTTAATATGATAATATTACGTATAAAAATGTTAAATGTTGTTGTTATATAGATAAGAATCAATAAGTACAAACCAGTAAAAACCCAAGTTCCACGAATGAATAACATAGCAAATAATATATTCGTATATAATATGTACAACAATACAAAGTAAAACGACATGTTTGTGCCAATGCCCGTTGCACGTATTCAGAAAATATAACAATAACCTTCGATTAAACTAACTAAATAACTTTCATAGTACAAATTGTTGCATTTTAACACAAATAATATATTACACACTTTACTGTTATGTGTATTAATATTTTTAAAGATACTTATTGTCAATAGCTGGAGACGCTTTTACAACTCACTGAAATTTTTGTATTCAACGCTGCATACTTCTATTGATGGTATTTAGAGTTAATTTGTGTTTAACCATCTTCATGCAAAAGTGTTACTCAACCAGACGTATATTTTTCTATACTTAAGTCCTATTTTAATGTATACTATAATACTAAGCATTAATAATGTGTCAACGGCATTATTAATACCTTCAAGATTCTCCGAAAAGCCGTTTTGAAGCTGTGTTAATATTTTGGAAAACATACTAAGGCTCTACTTAAAGAAACAACCATACATATTGATACTAAATTATATAAAAGATGCTTATAGAGAAGCTTCTCTCTACCAAATATATAGTAATAATTGGACAAAATCGAAAAACAAACTTTTCATTCCAATACAGAATATTATTTGCTAAGAAAAAGATGAAAGGAAACCCTCACCGCCAAACTTCATGCTATTTTCAACGTTTTAGCAAGAATTATATTAATTGACGCCTGTAATTTCAGTATTATCATGTATGAGGTCTTTAAATGCCATAAAAGACATTCACGAAAAACTTGTCTTCATGCGGATATCTTTTATCTTTTTATCACCGAAGCTAGCAGTTGCTGGTCAGCTGTATAGACTACTAAATCAATTAAAATTTCTTGAGAATAATAAAGTGCAAGATATGAAGACGATTCTTGGATCCTCCATATTCAACACAATTTCACCAACATTTCATTTTCGAGGTCTGGAGAGCTATCTAAACGAAAACCTCCAACATCGTAATGCTGATAGAGGCATCCTTATTATATACGGACACTTGCATAATTTTGTTGTAGTTGCTTTGTTTATTTTATTATATTTTTTTAATATTTACCTCATTCAAATTTAAAACTCTAGCCGGATATATTCATATTTCATACTATCTTTTATTATTCTTATATATATATATATATATATATATATATATATATATATATATATATATATATTCCTTTGTTTATATGTTAGTTTAAGCCAAGAGTCTCCAGTAATATCGACAGTTGAATTGGAATAATGTACAAATGTCCAGATTTTTGGAAACAAAAATATATTCTAGAAGAAATGGCCCATTTGTCTCGGTTCCAACACGTCACAAACAACTCGCTGAAAGTAACTTCCGATATTAGTATAAAAATGTACCTTGAACAAACTCAAAGACAATCTTTTGGACAACTTACTATACACGAACAATTCACAGACATTTTTCATGACTTCACGTTCAGTTTCTTCTTAATAAATGTTGAATGAGTATGAATTTCATGATATGTGACAGTAGACAATAACAGATCATTTAAGTTATACTAAATCGACGATGGTGGAATCGGTGATGATTAAACTAAATGAAAGTGACAGTGAAGAAATTATCCATTGTAATGTTTCTATCGGATCCTCTATACGGTGCCACCAAGTCTTTGACAACTCTTTTACCAACGTTTTTCTCACGACCATCTTTCGATTTTCCAGTGTAAAGCCGTCCAGTAAGTGGATACGAATTTTCAGCATCACATATCCACCATACTTTAATTCCATATTTAGCTGGCTTTGACGGAATACACTGAGTGAATCTAGTTCGACCTCAGTATGGATAAAGTTGCTCGTCAATTGTCAGGTATTCTGTTGGCTTATAATGTTTTGCTAAATTACTATTCAACGTTGTCCAAATGTCTCGTACTGAAGCAGCTTTATTATTCTCCAAGCGCTGAGCTTAAGTATAGGCATAGGACTATAAACAGTGTCCCTATAGCTATTTCATATGCCACATAGCCAGATTTTTTTTTTATTCAGTACACTAATGACTTGCACATCTGCCACACTATACGTGGGTACCCGGGTACCCGGTAATTGAACGAATGGTGAAAGTTTGGTCAGTGACCGGACGGTTAAAAAGACTTTTATTGATACATCACAATTTTTTTGCGTGGCAAGCACTCAATCCACGATGCTGAAACAACAAACTTTTGAATCTTTCCAATCATACGTAAAAGTTTGAAAAAAGTCGATTCATAAACTAGTGGATTTTCTAAAATTTCATTGAGAATTTAAGCTTTGTTTTCGTCCAATAACTCTTGTAATTGTCTTCCAGTTTCTTATTTGATCCACTAATCTTCACGATAGTTCTCTGTCCCTTCTAATTTCTGACTGACATCAAAATAATAATTTCTAAGTCATTGAACTTAAGACCAACAATGGCAATATGAAGAAGCAGTATATCTAAAATTGTATTATGGGCTTCGGTAGTAAATTTCTTCAAATCAAAACAAAAGTAATGAATGCCCAAAATATAATTTTGAGCGTTACATGATTAGTATCTGCTTAAACTGGATCTCCTAACTTAATGGAAAACTATTATTTTATGTAGAGAATGCCAACGTTAGAAAATATATGCAAGTGCCTAAAAATAATTATCAAAGAGGGTAGTGTAAGTTAAAAACAAAAGTAAAACCGACTTTTTGTAAAAAAAAGTATTAAAACTATTGTACATAACATTAACTGGATTCAATTATAAGACGTATGCATTTATTAATTACTTAATTCTGCAATTCCTTGCCATTTACGGAAATTACTTAATTACCAGAAGGAGGATTCATATCTGAACAAAATGTATATATAGTCTCTCCAAAGTTATTTTGTACATACGTCATCAAGATATTTAATGTATTGCCTGTCGCAATTTGTAAATTCGTTTTAGAGTCAAACTATAGTTTCCTATTCATTTTATTCTAGTTAAAAAGAGACACAATGCTGTCTGACAAGTACGAACGTGTAACCGAACTAACTTACCGGAAAGTAAGTCGTCCGGTTGTCAAACGTGTACAAAATTCATCAAAACAATAGTGATAAGAGGTTATAAACCGACAAACATTATTTTGATGCTTTACTTGTTTTGGTAAATCTCAAATCATTGCTTATTATTACTCTAATTGCAAATTCTGAAGCTCGACAGAACAGATAGCGTCTCTAACTTTGAACGGGAACGAAATAATAGAGACCTCTTGCCAATAAAATTAGTTTGTTTACTGTTACAAGCATTTTTACTGTTTAATATTAATTTACTGCATGTTTAATTGAACATATTTTTAACGTGTAGCTGCACTGAATATTAATATGGAATATCTCAAATAATGAAAAATATAATCAAGATTAGCTTTACGTTAGCTCTATCAGAGATTAAAAATAAGAAATGTACAAAAACAGTGAGTAGTTTTTCAATATAATTTAATATAATTTAATACAATTATTTCAAGGGAAACTGTTAGTCTGAAAAGTAACGAAGAGGTTTAATGGAACTTCCGGATATTGTTTCTAAAAGAATAAAATTTTTAAAGGCATATAATAAAATAAAGAAAGATTTATTATTTCAATTTCTGTATTTAGATGAGATATGGATATTTCAGAATGGGGCCAATATACCCAATGGTCACTCGTGGCAAGATGATAATAAAAAAGAGTGTTATAACAACAAAGGTTGATGAAAATGGTAAACGTTGGAATAAGAATTGATTAGGTTTTGTTAGTCATAACAGTTATTAATAATTCAGGCAGATATATTGTACTTTGTGGTAAAAACGTTTGGATGACCTCTTTGCTGCCAATTTCTAAGACAGGTTGATGAGAGTGGAAACAAGTAAAGGTGCGTATGTAATTAATATACTATAACTAGGAAATGATTGTTATGTTAGAGGAAAGGTAGGAAATGTTATTATTGTGGAGTAAAAGCTTTATGTGCACATTTATGTGCATAGATATATGTTCAGAATATACATGAGCATTTGGTTAAAATGAGTCAGGAGAGAAAGAATAGTAACTGATTTCCAGATATGGCAAATGCATTAAGGAGGATGCAGTGATTAAATCTAGTTTTATCAAGAAAGATGTATACAGGTATTAACAGAACAAAGGAAGGAGAAATACAGTGATATCAAAATGTCTTTACAAGGAAACGCTGTACCGAAGAACACAAGAACTAAGCGTAAAAAATAAATATTCTTTCTGATGAAAGTAAAATAATACTTGTGAATTAGGCCTCCAGGGGATATAACTAGAAATGCGACTAGAACTCTAACTCATAGGTGGTATGGAAAAGAGTTCAATGCAAATATAATCAAACACAACCCTAACCAATAAACTGTTCTAACTGTGAACTTAAATGTAGTTTTAAGTCCTTGGATAAAATATCCATTTACTATAATGTTAAAATAAATTATATTTGATATAGTATTTTAGTAACAGTGTTTAATTATTTTATTTAGATTAAAATTTTGTTGTATGTCAAAACCAAGCTGAACTAAAACTCAGTGTTGATACGACAACATTGAGACGTTATAACGTAATAAATTTAGATGGCTTATGTACAAAATAACTTTGGATGGACTGTACATACTATCAAAACCAAACAAAATACCAAAGCGCTGTAAAATAAAACTAGAAATTAAGCTGAAAACTAACTTAAGCTACAATCGATTGATAAAGTTAATAAATGAAAATATAATTGCAATTAATTCTAACTGTAACAAATGTTACGATATACTATACGTAGACTATTTGTTTTTTTCTTTTTGTTAAAACTAATAATACCTAATATAATTAAAGTATCCTTTTACCAACTATGGGTTTATCTGGACTGGTCCTACAGTTTAACGTGGGCTGCGAACTAAGGTCCTCAGCATTAAGCCTACCGACTGGCGAGTGACCAACTTTAGAAATCATCTAAAGAGACATCCGGTCTGCCCCAGCCTGGTTACTGGCGTGACTGGGTTACTGGTGATTTTCTTTGCCGAATTTTACACTCTTGCCTAGGACAATCACAAATTTTAAACCATCAAAAACATAAATTTACGACCATGCCTCAGCAGGATTCGAACCCGCGGCTATCGCAACAGTAGGAGGACCGTCCTATCGCCTTTACAACTGCCAAGCCGGCCAAAATTATTTTAAATAAATAAACAGTAGTTTAGAAATACAAAAACATGTTAACGTATTTCCAGTTCATATACAATCGAATAGAAAATATATGTATGTGGAAAATTATTATTGAGTCATATAATGGGAATCAAATATTACAAGGATATTATTGTTTGCTTATACTGATTGAATAGAATAAAATTTAACTACCCAGAGATGATGAATTAAATATTTGTATCAAGGATATACACCATTTACCTGCATAGTGATAAGAATGAGTAATGTAATATTGAAATTTGCTGGAACTTGTTTTCTTATGCGGTAGAAATCCCCGTAAACGAACGCATACACAAGAATTGTGATAAAACCAGTTGAAAAAACCACAACAAAATTGTCGTTTAGTTACTAAGTTATATTAACGGTTATTTCTGTCAAACATCTACATATATGATAATAAAAAAGTCAAGAGCAAATAGCCCATCTTGGGCAATTATTCAATAGAAATAAAAACGCTAATTTATACATACAGCTGGGGAAGAGACTTTATATAAGCGACCAGTGACGGTTCCCGTGTCAGTACAGGGTGCTCTTTCGCAGGTGAGATAATGTAATTTTTAAGGTAAGAGAAAATGCGAATGATTTGTTGTTTTTATTCGCGGATTGCACGTTACATTTTTGTTTGTTTATTTTAAACAGTTTAAATAAGTTATAAATATTAATATTAAATGTTTTATTAATCAAACATGGTCATGAAAGAATATTAATTCAATTCATTTTTCACTGTCATATAATTGAAGTATTTTGTGTTTATTATATAACATATTTTTTCTTAAGTAATACATCAATGATATTACTAAAATTTCTGTTTTACTGATATAATATTAAGCAGTCCTAAATTATTTTAAATTAAAAAGTTAAATTTCCCGTTAAAATATCTTACGTTCTAACAACTTTTTCTATTATTTTTAACGAGTACACCAGCACTATACTCTGCTTTTGCTCTTTATACTATACTCACTATATCATCTCAAAAGGCTTAAACTTTGAATCTTATTCTAATTTTTTTTAATGGAGCTTCGCGTTCATTGTTATTCCTAAATATTTTACTAAGTTGACATAAAGCGCTTGGAGAGTATTTATTCTGACAAGAATCTTTTAATTTCTGTTATTCATAAATTAACATGGACAGATTCAGTCTCATTCAAACTGATTCTCCATTACTCGATCTAAATGTTAGTATTTAAGATATAATTCTGTTGAATGCTGATTTATGATTCTATCTATATTTATTTATTGGATTAGGCAATAGAGTAATTTGATTTTTTGTATTAAAAATAAATTTTATATATTTGCCAGTTTATGTGAAATTATTTTGTTTTGTTAAAATAATTTACTAATAACGCTTTTAATCAGTGAAAATAGCGTTGTAGTTATTAGCAACCTGTTAATTTAAAATATCACCATTAACAAAAGCTCTAAAAATAGTTGCAGTGTTTTTCAAATTTTATATATAGATTTTCTATATTCGTACAATATTATCTTATTTTCCTGATCATGATATTATATATTAATATTTCCTGTTAATTAACATTTCAACTATATAACTTTTATCAAGAAAGTCTCGCAAAATTTGTCAATGAACACAAAATCTTTATTATTTATCCAAATATCTCATATCACCTTCAAAGTAGATCTTTTTCGAAATATTACACTTATGCCAAGGAATAATTTAATTTCTCAAAGCCTTTTTTAAACTTATTGGACGGAATCAACTTCAACTCTCTTTTGAAAATGGATGCGGGTAGTAGTTGGGCAAATACGATGGGTTTTGTTGCTTTTTTGACCAGAAATTTGTTCCCAATGATAGCCTTATGAGATGAGGCATTGTCGAGAAACAAATTATTTTTAAATATTAAAATTATTTTTAATTGGCAATTTTTCTAGTTCGCGTCATTATAGAGCATAGTTGTACCAAAAAAGACAAGAAGAATTTAACGATCCTTTTAAGCTGACTTTTAAAATACTTCTTGACAGATTTATTCAAATACTTCTTGACATTTTACTCCGGACCTGTGTTCTTCCTGATATTTTTATTATACCATTTTATGAAACTTCCGATGCGAAACAGTCAAAACTATATACTATTAATATAACTATCAATTTAGTCAATAAAAGTTTTCATTGATAATTAAATCAGAAGGAGCCTGATCAAGTGGTCACATTTGAATCACTTCTCTATATAAAAGGATTGTTCCTGTAATCATCAAAAGGTTCTAATTCTAGTATTGCAGGTGTTTATTAAATTGTGTCTTTAATATATCTTGGGAGCTAGTTTTATATTGTAAGGCAGTGATTTTGCGTCTGCCCTTCATTTAGGTTATTTAATTGAGGCTGCTAGACTATTGTAGGTGGTTGAGGGCTTCCGAAGCTATCCATTCTTAATTTTATTTTTAATTATCATTGTAGAATCACGATTCATAAAATGGCTTAAGTGCTAAAAATCATATATTTTTTTATTTTCATTAGAATTTCTGCTCTCAATATCCTCCATAAATTTATAGATTAGAGCTATTGCCTTTTCAAACTTCTTTTGATATAAAAAGATCCGGAAAAATTGGAGCAATAGTTTTTTTTAATTTAGCGATATTTTTTGAATCGTGAAAGTAAATGTATTTTAATTAATTACTCAAGGATCAAATATCGAACAAATTAGTTTATAATTGAAGGACAATTAGAATACTATATTCCTTTTATGACACCTCTGCGTACATATTAGTTCACAGGAGACAGTTCTTGATACTTTATTCTTGACTGCTAATACGTTTTTATTCTCGTAAGACTCGTATTGTTTTAGCCTTGATGAAGCGCGAAGAATAGCAAATATCGAGATTGTTTTTGTTTACCACTTGACAATATCACCTTGAGAACAAGTAATATGGGCTTGTTGCTTTTTCTTGTTAAGACATCGTATTAACAAGTAAGAATAAAATACTCAAACACAAACTGAGATTTGAAATACAAACGGCGAACATTTTAATCTTTTTTAACAAGTTCGATTAAAACGGCTTTCTTGGAATTTCTGTCGAAATTTTGTGATTACCGACAAATTATAAACCGAAAAACAATAAATATTGAAACAAATGTTATATTATTGGAAAGGGTATAGAATACAAAATCTATTAATTTACTTGAAAAGGTATTTTAATAAATGAAGGAAGGGGTTTTGTCTATTACAAAACAGGTATTAATTTCGACGTCTATTTTTAGATATCTCGCTCGTTACACCATACTTAACAATGCCCGCCTCATATCACAGTGCAGTACTAGTGGCATGATATAACATATAACATATATCATAACTTATTTCGTTTTTCCGATTTCGAACACAAAAACTATTTTATTTTTTGGAAATAATAGGCGACTTGTTTAACGGCAGTACAAAAAGGCACTGAGCTTAAAAACAGGTCCATCCTTGTCTCGATAACATCAATTTTTAGACGTCTCACTTGTACCATTCGATCTATACACAAGGACTTGAGTACGTCACTTACTACAGCCAAGAGTCGCACGATGTTACACCTCCTTCCTAAAGAAAAAACGGACGTGGTCGTTGTACCATTTGGGCAGCTTATAAATTTTGTAAAATTATGTTTGAGTTTCACCTGTACCTTCGGCCGCTAGTTTGGCTTGGTTGGTCTTGATGATGACACGGTATATCCCTGTATGGAATGATTTCCCAAGTTTTAGTGACTCCTAATTCCAATAGTCTACGGCTGAGAAACTAAGCTACTACAATCCGCCTTTGGTAGCCTTACATCCTGAACTGTGATGCTTGTGACGGGAATCCACAAACTAGGGATGTTTTTCAAAGTTTGATTGTTTCCTAATCCTAGAAGTCTTTGTGCACCTTCAATCCAGCTTTTGTGACCTTAGAGCTTCAGCTGTGATACTTTTGGCTACTTCAAGATGTATTTTCCATATTAATGAATGACCAATAATTACAGACATTTTAATATTTGATAAGATATGGGCTTTTAACTAATAATTACCCCGCAAGCAGTAGATATATCATTTTTAGAAGTATGTGTGATGTTAGACAAAGGGCAAGGAACGCACGAGACACCAAAGCTCTTCGGCAGATCAGATCAAAAGTGACAAACCTCCATTTAAATTTCGCTTGATGGATTAAAACTCTCTATTTAAGCATTTTTATGTATATATTCATGGACCAAATGTTATCATATTGATAAACCGATCAAGTGGTTTTTAATTTCCGAACAACAGTTTTATTCAATGCTTGACCCAAACATATATTTTCATGTACCTACTTTCACCGACATAGCGTTTTACTTAAGAAATTAAATAAATAAAATAAAAAGTCGTTGCAAGTGATAATTATTTATCTCGAACTGAAAAAACCTCGAACAGATCGAAAGAAATATGTAGAAATATGTAGATAAATTTTTTTCAATATTTGAAGGTCATATTGTTGGTAGTTGTCTAATAATACTATGTAACCCTTCAAATTAGACAATGTTATATTATTTAGCTGATGGTGTATTTTTTCTTGAAAGGAAACTTCTTATTGTTACACCTAATGGTACTTGTCATTTGTTACTCGCTACGATTTTCTATTTTGTAATCAATCCAACCTAGTCGATCCTATATTGCATTCTTATTATAATTTGAGGCCACAGATTCAAATCAAATGAATTCTCAAAAATCGCCATATTATATTAGAGTTTCATATAAATAATAACGTTCACATAACATAACGAACAAATAAAAAAAATTAAGTAAGAGTTAAATGAACAATAGTAAACATACAGTTTTAAAATACAGTGATTAAAATATGTACAAGAAGGGAACCAAGCGAAAATATCTTATGAACGTTTCATTGGTTAATAGTTTAACTTCTAGTAACTTAACTTATCTTTCATAGTTAAATGGAAGATATAATCAAAAATATATCAAGAATATCTTAATTAATATATTTATTTTATTATTTTTTAAATTTAGAAATAAACGGAGGTTTTAGGTTTTTAAATTTGGGAATATTTTTATATTATACAAAACAAAATATTTCGTAAAATCGTAGCGATATATATCCTTCGCGTGCTTCAAGTAATAAACTCTTAAAATGTTATGTTTATTTTAAAACCTAACTAACATATAGTGTATAGTGATTAACTATTTACCCTTTGTTTTAGAATGTTTCAAAAAATAACTATTGTATCGACGTTCTTGGCTTTGTCTTTGGCGCATCCCAATGCCGACACAAATGCTACTCCCAAAGAGAACGAAGTGATTGTCACCACCCCCCTAGGTCAAATTCAGGGTTCCATAATTCAATCTAGATTAGGTAAACAGATTTACGCGTTCAGAGGTATTCGGTATGCCAAGGCCCCGACGAATGATCTTAGGTTCCAGGTTAGTATTACTGGGATAATTATATTGCATTTAAAATAGAATAGAGCGTTTTCTTAAAATTCAAAGTTTCGGAGATGTTTTTTTTATATTAAAACCGACTTTATTTAGATATTAACGAATGATTTTTCAATTTATTTTCTGAGCTAGACAGTAAAATATTTACATCCAATGTTTAGCCAACTTTGTTTACCAATTTTATTATTGTACATCACAACTCATTGAAACTTTATGTCAATCCTTACGTCTTAAGAGTTTTCCATAGTTTCATCTCTTTTAAATATATAACTCTTTAATAACGCTTAGTTACATAAGTTTATACGAGCAGATGAGAACCATTCTTAACGGTATTTGATGGTCTGAACTCAATCCGTGTGTCAAGACTGATTCTAGTTTCCGAGATAGGGCATAATTCGGGTACCATTGAGCTCTTAAAACGCGTTTTGTTCAACTCAACGATGCGATTGATGATGGGCACCGAACATGTTTTGTAACGCGTGCAGAACAAAGCGGTACAAGTGGTCACCTGGTAAACATTTATACTTTTCATTTTCTGTGTCAATGTTATGGAGAAAACAAAAAAAATAATGTAGATTACTACCTTTTCTCGATGAATGTCGTCGGTATATATAAAAAAACGCACAGTATAAATATCGTGATGTATCAACAGCGTCAAAGTTCAGTTCCACATAGTGATTCATTTCCAATTTGCCCAGCTATAAGTACAAAAAGTGCCTTAAGGACATCGTCTTCATTACCGAGTGATTTGAATTTATCGAAACAAAAGGTAGAGTTGCTTGCAGTACAGTTGAAGGAATGGAAACATGTTAACCCTAAAATCACTGTATACAGAAAAAGAAATTAAACGACTTTACTGTTCTTCGAAAAAGATAATGACATGTGTTTCTTCAATGACACCAAGGGTTTATTTGATGTTATGAATACACCCTTTGGTCGAAATTAATGGCGCTTGTTTATAGATGGTTCTAAGTACTACTTAAAAGTGGATTTACTCCACATTGGAAATAAAAAACTATCCATTTCGGTTGCTCAGGCAATACAAACTAAGAAATGCTACGACACAATTTTGGTCTTGGCAGCTTAATTTCGAAATGTTGATTGATTTACATATTCATTACAAGTTGTTTGTTGAGATGCAATCTGTATTCACGAAATTTTGCTGTTTTTTGTGTTTATGGAATAGCCTTGCGTCACTTTTGAAAATTATCTACAATTTACTTTAAAATCTGATCAATAAAATGGGCAAAACATCTTGTTGATCAAGTTTAAGTTAGTTAACAGAAATATTTTCTTATTCTCTCTCCTTCCAAATACTGCCTCCTTGTTTATTAAGTTGATAAATCATTAGTGTTTTCGCTCTTTTCTCGTAATTCGAACTTTAGTATTAAGCACTGGTTATACTATTAAAATTTAAAATATTACACAACACTGATCACTACTCTCTCCCATATTTTATCCATGTCCGATTACTCTTTTTTCTTTTGAAGCAATCTAAAAATCAATTTAGGGTTTTACTCCTTAAGATTGAAACTTAACAACCAATGTATGTTATTGATAGTAGAAAATGCTAACCAGATGAACCAAGTCTAAAGAAAACGGCTCGTAGGGTAAGGCTTCCCAGATAATCTCATGAATATTGAAACGTGTTGCCAAACTGTTTGTTGTATTTTTGCTTTTCTAATGACAGTTTTTTCCTTCAATGTTCAACTCAAGCTCATAAATTACAGTCTAGAGATCTCACAATGGTTTCATTCGGCTCAAATTATGTATCCTGGTACCCTTTCGATCTTCTGTTACGTTGTTATATTATATATTAGTTTATTACCATATTTATTTAAATACAAATTTGGTATTTAAATAAATATGGTTGAAATTATTTATATCTGGGGTTCTTGAAGTTTATAGTATAGAGTAAGGATATAAAATATATATGATAAAATGGATGCAAACAAAAAATGGATATAAAGGAAAGGGGGCATTTTCTTAAACTTATGTTGTAGAAATATATACACGATACCTCAAAAAATAACAAAATTTACAGCCACCAGTCCCCGTAGAAAAATACAAGGGAGTATACAATGCGACTGAAGATGCGCCAATGTGTCCTCAACCGACTACGTCCCCTACATCTGAAGACTGCTTATTCCTTAACGTTTATTCCACTAAGGTAAGGATCAACAACGATTTCAATAATATGAATTACTCAAATACAACGTAACTAATGCATTACAGTTACCTCAAGATAGTGAGAAAAACGTAAAAAGACCTGTCATTGTACATATTCACGCAGGAGGTTTCTATGCCGGCGGATCACCCAGTTACCTTGGAGGACCGCAATATTATATGGATCAAGATATCGTGTTAGTCACATTCAATTATCGATTGGGTGCTTTAGGTAAGTGTAAAATGGCGTAATTGTAAACCAAAAATTATGATTATTAGTCTAACTATCTCAAGATATATTTAATCTGCAATGTTATAAAGATATATGTTTTATTGTTATTAGGACCTCAGTTTTTCTGAAAACGACAGTAGTTCTTTATAAATCTGTCTGAAGTTTCACGTAATCTAAAACCTCTATTTGTGTTATTTAAGGTATATAATATTCTATAGAGTAATTTTTCATTAAATTAAACAAATTTTAATGGATACTATGTTTAAACTGATCATGCAAGATCGTGTTACTTGTATATGTAGTATTATACAGAGGTATCCTTGTCATGTCTACTGGAAAACTCTACCGCATACTAAGAAATATGTCTGGAAACATTTAAATGAGAAATCCTACGTAATTATTTATAATGCAAAGTCGTAAACGTCCCTGTCTCAAAACTGACACGAAACCAACAGTATTCATATTGTTATTTCGATATATCCAGTTATCTCTGGTGGTCTCAGTGGTCTCTATTTCTTAATGTTACGTAATGAATAATGAATCAGTATCTATGTCGTTGACATTCGATATACAAAATCATCATCATCAGCTAGACCTATATTTCTCCTGAAGTTTTACTATTATTCTTTTATTTTCTTCGTCTGTCTACAAGCAATTTTATTCATCTAAAGGTAATTTTAAACCATTGACCATCACACCTTAGTGCCAACCTCTCTTAATTTTTGTAGAGGCAATAAATAGGTGTATGGTCTAGAGTTTTCGTGATTAATTACAGAGCCTTTCCTATAAATCATTTCTAGCCAATGTTATTAATCGCCTACTAAGAGCTTATATGCGCTTTATGAACATATTTTGTCCAATCCTCATTGAACAAAATATCTTTAACCCACTATTATTAATTGCTATCTATTTGTTTATCTCTTATTATCGTAATCCACATTTTATCGCCCGTAACCATTTTTTTTTAAATGGCTCGATTTCATTTTGTTTTAGCAGCGATTCATAAATGAAACTTGATCTATTACATTTCTGACTATTAATTCATGTCTAAAATTTCTTTAGTTCTTTTGTCTCATGATAAAAATTCAAAAGAGTTTAGCTCAATGCGATATCGCAAGATGAAATATATCAGCTTGCCTTGATGTGTTTGCGAATTTCATCAACTTTTTTTAATGCCGAAAAACGAAAACAAATAAACCAATTCTTATGTTGACGTTTAATTAAGTACTCGTCATCATAAACTTCACCCAATTTTTGACGAGTCTATGCTGCATTTCCCTTTCGAAGGAAAAAATATGATGAAAATAACCTTTTGATATCCCCGTTTTAACACTAACATGTACACTAGCGAACCCAATGTTGGCCTGCCCGAATATTGGACTTTTGTTTAGATTGATTAATTTATTTTGATAATAAAAAAGTACTATAAGGTACTACAAGATGATCATCGCAAAAATGAAATCCAATTAGTGAATTTGCTGTGATATGTTCTTATAATCCTGGAACCCTGACGCAACACTATATGACAATATATATATATATATATATATATACATTTTACTTGCTTACATTTTACAACTTAAATTATATTTAACTAAAATATATAAAGCTTAAGTTGTTTTCAGGATTCTTAGCAACGGGAGAGAAAGATGCTCCAGGAAACAACGGTTTTAAAGATCAAGTCGAGGTGTTGAAATGGGTAAAGCAAAATATAGAAGCTTTTGGCGGTGATCCGAACTCTGTAACAATCCAAGGCTACAGTGCTGGCGCCATCAGTGTTGTATTACACATGATATCGCCTCTCTCAGTAGGCATGTAAAACAACTTATCTTTAGTAACAAATAATATAGCGAATGTCCATTTTCAGGACTCTTCCATAAAGCTGCTGCTATGAGCTGCTCACCGACTGCTCAATGGGCTATTGGGCATGATCGACTGGACTTGGCAAAGAAGCAAGCCAAAATATTAAACTGTCCCGATGATACTTCAGCAAACATCGTGAAATGTCTGAAAACGAAGACCGCTAAGGAGCTTGGTGATTCCCTTTCACAATTTGCAGTAAGTTTATCTGTAGCGTAAAATATTAACATACGAAAACGGTTTATTAAATCGCAGGAATTCGGAGTGGAGCCTGTTCTATTGTGGACACCAGTAATAGAAAAAGACTTCGGTCAGCCAAGATTCTTAACCGGTCATCCTATCACTCTAATACAGAATGGAGAATTCCAAAAAGTCCCCTTCATCACTGGTATCACGACGGATGAATTTGCCTACAAAGCATTCGGTAAAGTAGCATTTTTTACCATATTATTATTTTTTACCAAGTTTACACATTCTTCATCATTCTCCATTGCTACATCATTCTCCTTTAATAGAAATAATTATATTTCATTAATTACATTTAATCGTTATTATCATAATAGCTCTAAAACTTACATCGTTTAGATAAAATCTATTTTAGGGTAAATGTGGCTCGGTGAATGGAGGTAAAACGAAATGAAACAGTGGTGTTTACATTATGTGACCGTTATTTATTGGCTATATAAAAAATTTGAAAAACATACAAATGATAAAACAGATGGCAGCGGAGTTACCTGTTGACGAGGCTTGGACAGTCGATGGTGGCACGACTAAACAAACGATAGTCGAGTACTGAATTAATCGAAATGCCCTTCAATAACATCCTAGATAAACGTCTCGGGGTTGCCGCTAGCTATTCGTTGTCGGGTTCTAGTTGGGGTTGCTGGCACCCCGCCCGTGTTCAACATCTGGGATTATCTTTCTGGGTATTTTGTAGACCGTTATTCCACGATGTAAAATTCGACATGCCCCAAGGTCTCTACACTATAAACACTTTTAATAATTTTATGCTCTATTCATTAATTTATTATTAGGTTCCTATTTATCACTTAGAATATACCTAAAATGTGTCTTATGATACTAGATATTAGATGTTGCAATTAATTAGTAGCATCTTAACTTAAAGAGACCAAACTGAAATTGAAACAAACATCGATAGCTACTTTTTTGTCCTGTATTTAGATATAATCACGAATCTATGATAATAGTGCGGGAGCTAGCAACATAGAGAAAACAAGTGTTAAAAAAATATGTTTAATATTTTGAAAAATATCGAGAAATATCGGATAATATACCGATATATCGGTAAAAAAATATCGGCTAACACTATCAATATGTATAGATGTTAAACCTATAAAAAGTTATTAAAAAATATCAATTCTTAATTAATTTAAAAATTGAGTATTTTACCTGTACGGGTACGATGAGCACTGGTAAACGCAACTGGCCCTGCCGCCAGCCAGATGGGTAGGGTGCTGACCGAGAGAATCAAAGAGATGATATGTCAAAAGATCAGCTTACCTGAAATTCTCTCTCAAAAACGTTGCTAGCTCTTAGACTATAACGTAGACCTATTATATAATCTTTATAAAATCCGACCCTACAGGGAATATGTCATAAGTATTAGTCATCTGGAGTGACATCTATCGAGTGTCCAAATATTTTTTGCCGGTTTTAATGAAAAATGAATTTGCTATATCTTTCGAATTTTTCAATAGTTCTTTCTGTTGTTGATAATTCAATCGACTTAATCTTCAACAGCATTTCCCTACGTTTGATATTATTGAAATAGTAAGATAATCATAGATAATAATAAAGTTAAACTTCCCCCATAAATACATAAAGATTCTGCAAACAACCGAACATATTTGATAAAGTATAAATATCACTATAAAGTACTTTGTATCTCCAGAAAACCTGTATTATTATTTATTTCCATTAATCGAAGACAAAACCTAATTATTTGTTATTTTATTCTCTAAGCTTTATTCATGTAAACATGTATGATATCATTCACAAGTTGTTCTTGATCATATATATTATATTTTAGCTATTGTTAACAACGAAACACTTTTGAATCCACTGAACGAAAAATGGGAAGAAATAGCTCCAATAATATTCTTATACGAACGAACAGGAGACCATTCAAAGACTGTGAGCAAAGCATTGAAGAAATTTTATTTCGAAGATAAACCTGTTGACAAGAGCCTTCTGTCGAACTTAGGACAGGTATGTGTTATTTTATTATTTAATATAATATTTTATTAGATCTAATATTTACTCATTTTTTGTACAAACTAGATAATATATAGACATAGATATTCGTTAATTTTACATTTTTACACACAAATATATTAATTAATACGAATAAATTAAAATAAATATGACCAATACCTGACACCCCAAACATAGGGCGTGATATTTAATGATAGTATAATATAAGCATAAATAGCAAACACTATACGATCAAATTACTGTGACTTATATCCACGTCATTTTTAGTTAACAATTCTTGCCATCCAGAATGATGAATACCAACAGTATTTATACGTAAATACATATTTAATCTCACTTATGTTACTTAATTCTTCAAGATATTCAATAAAATGACTTTGTATAACATATTTCTTTAGATTTTTCTAGAATAACTCAAGAATACCATTTAATAGGGAACATTAATTATTATGGACATTGCTAAAAACAGAAATTTATATTAATCATTTGAAAACATTTTAAGAATAAACTTTTCTATAACTTATCTGTATTAAAAAAGGACGCAGTTTTTCTTGAGAACTATGAATAATAATACGACCACTCTTGTCGTATGTAGGGCTCCGGTAACATTTAATATTAGATATTGTATTCTGATCATTTTTTCATACCAAGGAGACAGTTATTGCGAAAAATTGATACAATATACAAATCCAACGTTTTCCATCTCTCTGGTGGGTCAATAGATTGATGTATATTTGTTAGCAATCCAATAATCTATTTATTTTCACACTTCTTCAGCATTTGGAAGCTATGTATCACCCAAATAGCATCGATCTGAACGAGTGGTAATCAGAACGAGCTATGTCTGATGAATACGCTGGCTGTGGCAAAACTTCCCTTTTAGCATTTGTTACTACTAGTCTTTTTTACAATGGTATTCAATTTCATTCAATAAATTGTTGTTGATTAAATGATTTTAGCAGCTTGTAATATAACTATATGGCCATGCATATTCCGCTTCTATGTTGGTGTGGATTGCTCTACTGAAGTAACCCATGATCTTTTGTCCTTGCAATTCACTAACTCACTGTTAAAAATTATACATTTTTAACAAGTACTACACACAAAACGCAAAACAAAATATATTTTTAAAAATTCAACCGACTTCAAAAAATCAATAAGGAACTTACTAAAAAGTAATAAAATAATCAAACTTAAAATAATAAATGTACATAATAGTCGTTGTAATAACTAAATGAAAATAAACAAATACCTTATTTTACCAATCTACTACACGTATTTTATATTATAATTTATACACACAATTTAGCTTAATACCTACCTAAACGTATTTATCTACTTACAATATTATTTTAACTACTACCAACTGATCAGTTTGAAGTCGGTACGAGCAACAAATTAGATTTGTTTTGTTCCTAATTTAATTTTGTGCATATGTCACAAAATTATATTATTATTTTTGTATTGTTTGGGCTCGGCATCGACTTCAAACTAGAACCACAATAAAAAGTCGTTGCCCCCGCGGGGAATCGAACCCGCGACCTCCGCGTGTTGATTGGCGATCTAACCACTACACCATAGATGCAGTTACTGCAAAGTAATTTCAAAGTATATAATTAGTTTTCTGTATGTCCCCATAATATTTAAAGGAATATCCTCTAACTCCTAACCGCTGAGGAGTTGTGTTTTCCTTCACATCGGCTCAGCAATAACATTATACACAAATATATGATTATTTTATATAAAAAAATATGTGAAAACCTTTTACGAGCCTCTGGAATTTGAGCGTTTCCCTCGATTTTTCCATATTCTACTAACAGATTCTGACTTGGTTCCAATGAGACCTCCTCGGAAGTGCACTCTTTCGAATAAAAAAAATGAAAATCGGTCCAGTATTGACGGAGAAATCGGTAAACATACATAAAAAAAAAAAATATATATATATATATATATAAATTAATATATATATATATATATATATATATATATATATATATATATATATATATAAATTAATATATATATATATATATATATATATAAATTATTTTATATATATATAAAATATTATATATATATATATATATATATATATATATATATATATATACTGTCGAAAATAGAGCCCTCCCCCTTTTTGAAGTCAGTTAAGAATCACATTGCATCGTAGATTTGTTGAAAAAATTTTTTATATCTACAAAATTGATAAAAATATATCTAAAGTCTGAATATAAAAAAGGCATCAAAAACTATAGGTTTTCAAGAAACCAACATATTTTCTCACTAGGGACATTGATGTAGTACGCTCTGATTGGTGTTTACTAATATTTTACTAATGTTACTAATATTTTTTCAAATAAATTATCGCCAGCTTGGTTGGCTCAGTGGTCAGGCGATAAAACAGGTAGTGACATTGCTACTGTTGCGATAATCGCGATTGGTTCGAATCCTGCTTATGCTTGTGATCTCTAATTGTGATTGTCCACAAGGCAAGAGTACAAAATATGACAAAGAAAATGATCCTAGTTACCCCAGTAACCAGGCTGGGTAAGACTGGATGACTTCTAGAATTTTAAGTTGGTAACTCGCTAGTCGACAGGTTTAATGCCGTGAACTGTGGGTCCACGGTGAATGTGGTGAGTCCATGTTAAACATGTAAACCCTAGTTGGTAAAAAGGAGACTAAAATATAACAAAAAAAATTAAAATTATCAGCCGACCAAAATATGGAAATAAATGTATAATATAATCCATAAAAATAAATCCATAAATCCAATTTAATATGATAAATAATATTAGTCATCATCCCAATTGGCAAAATTATTTAGACAATAAGCTCTCTAAAAATATGATACTACGATCTGATATTTAAACATAACAAAAGCAAATTTTTTAAATCGGTTAACGGAATAACTCGGACTAACGGAAATATTACCTATTATTGGCTTAAAAACATTCAAAAATATTTTACTATTTATTCACAATTTTAATCTTTTTACCCTATTACATTAACAATCTTGAAAAATATCGTTCTAAAATGCTGCTATATTAATATACAATATATTGTTGTAACCATAGAAAAAAAACTAATCCATGACATAATTAAAAATGATTGCATAATAACTACTGGTGCTTAAAAAAAATGCTTTATTTATTATTGAACCGAAATATTTAATCACTATTCAAAAATATAATATACATGTTCAGCTTTTCTCCCATAATAAAATTTCTTAGATTGTTAATAATTTGGCGAGATTTGAAAAAACTTTGCAGGTTGCAGGTTGTAGATATAGCAGAATATATTTAATGTAACTGATATAAATCAAATAATATCATTTTATGAGCCTACCAAAAATCTAATAGGTTTTCTAAATTCCCAATAGGTGACATTTATTCATTCTAGCTTGTTTTTTATCCAAATGTCTTCAGATGAAATATATTCTTCGATAATATTTGTGTGTTGTATATTGTATTTGTATTTTTTTGAAGTTAGAATAGAATATATCTCTTTTGTGATAATTTGTTGTATCGCCTCAGAATTACAATCATCATATCAGCAAATACTGATTCTTTAAATCGAGGATTGCAGATAGCAGAAGTTGACGATTATCTTTCAAAATATTATCAAACCATAAAATATTTAGCTGAATGCATCATTCTACTGAGAAGTTATAAAATAATAAAAATAGATTGTAAAAAAGATTTCTCTGCCTTAGCTGCTGATAAAATAAATCTTAACTAAAAAGTGTCGCGACATCATTATTTTCTTGTATTTTTAATAGCCAATAAAATAAATTATTAAATATTGTTAGTTATTAGAGTTTTCCTCAATCGGAAAATGTATTTATTAGAAATATTTATTATATATATTGAATATAGTTTATCACCTCTTTACTGTTAATCTAATAAAGTCGATAGCAAAAAGTAGTCAATTACTAAACAGTTGATAGTCAATTTCAGTCGAAAGTTCCCAAGGCGAATTTAGTCCTTAACGTCAATTTCAATCTTTTTTGTGCCTTATTACTCTTTTTTTATACATATATTTTAAAGTCTCCTTTTACCAACTTTGGGTTTATCTGGACTGGACCTAAAGTTTAACGTGGTTTCCGAACCACGGTCTTTAGCGTTAAGATTACCGACTGGCGAGTGACCAACTTTAGAAATCATCCCAGAAGACATCCGATCTTATCCTGCCTGGTTACTGTCGTGACTTGGATCATTTTCCTTGTCGGATTTTACACTCTTGCCTAGAACAATCACAAATTTTAAACAATCACAAACATAAATTTACGACCATGTCCCAGCAGGATTTAGTAAAAATCAATTAAAAATTACTAATTTAGTACAATAAATATTATAAGACAATTACTAAACCAGGTTTCATAATTCATCTATCAATCCAATTTGCTGATTTATCATTGAAATGATTCCTGAAAAGTAACCAACTTGGTTAAATACAAAGTGAAATGACTTAAATCAAATCTAAACTATGCTTTAAACATAAAAATGTTTAAACTTAAAAATACGTTAATATAAATATTTATAAAAATCTACGAAAAAGTTATTTCCCTAATTTTCAGCTTTTCGCCGACTCCACTGTTGGTTTTGGTGTTCATCGAGCTGTGAAGCTGATCAGCGAAAAGAACAATGCTTCAACTTATTATTACAAGTTTAGCTTCCAAGGACGCTATAGCCACTTCTACGCTCCAGATAGCAACGGAACTAAACCTTATGGTAACAATGAAATAACAACGTATACATTTTTGTTCTAAATATATTTTTATGATGTAGGTGTTGTTCATCATGACGATCTGATCTATTTGTTTTATATATCTAAACTGTTCCCGTACTTCAAAGACAACACCATGAAAGAAGTGGAAATGGTCAACAAATTGACTATTTTGTATGCTAACTTTGCTAAATACGGGTAAGATATACATATAATACCGTGATGGACTCATAAAAAAAAACAGATAATAATAGTTTAGTATGAAATAAAACTTATTTATAGAAGAATAATTTCAACTTAAAAAATTGAGTTATGTTACATCTATGTTATGCTACGATCTTTCTATAATCATCTTCAAATTTAAATACCAAAAACTGAACATCGCCAACTTGTACTTTACGCTGGTGTTTTTATTGGGACTGATTTCGCTGACCAAACTGACCAGTGGATATATTAGTAAAAACAATATTAATATTACTCATCATATCCAAACAAATATTATTATTACTAAATACAGATATAAAATTTCAGTAATCCAAGATATTTATCAAGTTTTCAATTAATTGTGATGCTTCTGCATAGTTTTTCAATATTACTAAACATTAATAATCAATGTTCCATATTTAAATAATATCTATATTTTTCTATATGACAGACTATGAGAACCTCTACACTGACAATTTTCCTGATATCATCCCAACGAAGGCATTTTTAAATAATATATTCTGCATCAACATCTTCCTCCGTCTTTCTCCTCACAATAATACTCCCTTTGTGGAGATAGTTCTGCTGACAGAACCTGAGTTAAATAGTACTCGGGGTTTCCAAATGGTAATTATCAGTCTGTGTGTTCATCCACCATAGTCCCGCACCTCTTGCCATTTGGCATTTGTCCTGGCATCTTTTTTCTCTATGCCTTGGTAACAATCGCGACGTTCTTCTATTTGCAAATGTATAGGAAACTTACAGTAATAACTCCCATTCGCTGTTTGGATATGGTTCTATATGAACTGCAGATTCTAATTGGCATAGTTCGTTAAACGCGTCCGACCTTTGTCATAAAGAACCTGCTTTTTGTGGCCGCTTACTATGCCGGGCCTGTGATGAAAAGTGTATTACATTTGAGTCTACTTTTCCTTGTTTTAGTCCACCTATATTTGGAAATAAGAGTGACAGGTCAGTAAAGGTCAGTTCCGGTTTTAATTTAGTACCCAAGTACACTTATTGGCCGCTTTAGTTCTACTGTACTTCCAGTTCGAAGCAAGGCCGTGTTAATTATGTTCGTTAATGTGATTTTGGTTGAGAATAGCCAAATATATCCAATATATCCAACATATCTAATATTTCTAATAATCTAATATATCTAATATATCTAATATATCTAATATATCTAATATATCTAATATATCTAATATATCTAATATATCTAATATATCTAATATATCTAGTATATCTAATATATCTAATATATCTAATATATCTAATATATCTAATATATCTAATATATCTAATATATCTAATATATCTAATATATCTAATATATCTAATATATCTAATATATCTAATATATCTAATATATCTAATATATCTAATTAGTCCTTTATATCTAATATAACAAATTTGTAATCTGTATCTGCTTTGTAAAGCCATGTTTATAAACTCATAACGCCTAGAACTTATTAACTCAAGTCATTACTATAGCGCCTACGAACGGAGCAATCCGTAATACATTCTAGCGTCATTCATTCACTCAAAATTTATTATGCTCTTAAAATGGAAATGAGAAATTGAGAACACTAAAAATGTAGGACCGATTCATAAAAAAGAAAAGTTGTTTATTGTAATAAGTGCTTAAGTATACACAAGTTTGTTCGTTTTGAGTCACTCGAATCTGGCCAAGCAATTACCTGCTGTAGTGATTAATAACAAGAATAGATCAATAGGAATGCCTTTCATCAGGACAGCGTTAGGCTATACATATCTTGATTAAAATTGTGTGTGTTTGTGTTTTTTCGTTCGGCTACTATTTTACAAGACTCTCATAATGGTGAGAACTGACTCAAAAGGGGCTTTTTACTCAAGAAAAATCACCTAGTTCAGACATTCAAATAAATTCATAGCAAAAGGCTTAAATGAGTAAATATCTAGATGAAGTTTCAACAACTTCACACCATAAGCAACTTTCAAAAAAGATTCAACTTTTAACTTGTTTTACTAATTTCATCTTACATTAGATGTGCCTAGAAGAAACCTAATTTATAAATAACATTATAAGGCGATGTAGAAAAAATGAAAAATGTAAAACTATGTACAAGTTTGTAACTTTCAAGATTTAATTCATTTGATTTCGAGGTCATCATGCAGTTGTCATTGTTGGTTACATAGCGACAAGCATTGGCAATTTTAATGTTTTTTTAAGTGCGTTGTATTACTAGTTGAGTGCAAGCCCATATTCACACCCCATTCGTGCAAATTGACTTTATGGTTAACTCAAATGGTCGATCAATCTCTTGGTCAAATTAAGAGTGTCGTTTGTTCATTAATTTTTTATAAAAGTCTTATGTAATTACCTATCTATATATTTTATGAATAAATGCAGTAGATATGTACTGTTAAAAATAATCTGTATAAGCTATTAATAATATAATAACGTTATGATAAATCTTATCACTTTTAGGAACCCAATCCCAACTCCTAACGACAGATTGGACAACGTTAAATGGGAACCGTACAACGTAAAGACTCAGAAATACCTGGATATCGGAAATAAGCTCACCATGCAAGAAAAACTGTACGAAAAACGGTATGCGGAGTGGGAGAAACTCTACCCTTTAGAAAAATACGCCCAAATTAAGTAAATTTATTCCGTTAATTTTCTTTAATTCATTATAATCGATTGTATAAAATACTATCATTATTGCTGTTTTTTTTTTCATCAAGAAAGCAATGCCCTGTCAAAGCAGCGTTTGTTTTAATAGCGACTTAAGATATTAGATGAGATTTTTATTTATTATGATTTTACTAATATAGATTAGGAAGTACAATTGATTATATTGAACTAAAAATACCAACTGGCGTGATAAGTATAACACGACGATGATGACCATGGCTTTAAAACAATGGAACATGAATTTTGTTATTGCTATAACGCAATTTATAATTTCCGAAAAAAAAACCAAAAAAAACTCATCATTAGATTGTAGGTGTTATCTTCTTAATGCTGTAAATATTTAATGATACACTTATAAAATACAACAAATAAATGTTTTCGAAAATATAATCGTCTTTCCTTTACTCAATTTTTATTTTCATATCTAACAGGAGATACGAATTCACCAGACTTACAGTCGTATGAAATGTATGCTGGTAAACAACTTATATAACAAATACATTTCTATATGTAATGACAATCCAAAATAACCATTCGAGGGTTTTGTCTAATATTTTTCGTTTCTTATGAAAAATCTTATGTTTTTTTATTAATCTCCTAGAATGTCACCAATCTGCCCGTGGGCAATAAGTATTATTATATGATTTCAGTTATATAATATAACTATCCTGACTAAATGTTACTTCAGTAAGTGATCTACTGTACAACTTATAATCTAAATCTTATTCTAGATACTACTCTTATTTTAAGGTCTATCCTAACTTATTCTAAAAACTATTCTAGCATATTCTAGAGATTATTAAATCTCACTCTATATGTCTATTAATCAGTTCATATGGCAGTTTGCGTTTGAGCCTACGCACTTCACTGTCATCGCCCATATTTAACTGTCTGGCGAGTGTATTGGGATGCGTTATGGGTTCTATTTGGATATCATGCTGAATAAGTTTGTTAGACATGTAATATGGGGCATCGACGATGATTCGCAACACTTTATTCTGGAACCTCTGGAGGATATCTCTTTTAGATTTGCTAGTAGTATCTCACAGTTCAATACCATATGTCCAAATGGGCTTTAGAATTAACTTATACAGCAAAACCTTATTATCTAATGATAATTTAGATTTACACGTCGTAGTCAAACGTCGACCGAAATGCATTCCCAGATATTTAACATTGTCTGCATCCGGAAGTTCATGTTTATTCAACATTCCTAAGGGACATGTTCTTCTACAAAAGGTGAATGTCACATGGGTAGATTTTGTCACATTTGGATAGGACGTTTTCAACCACTATTCGACTTTATTAAAATGAAATTGAAGGTTTCTTGTGGCTGATATAATGGATCCTCGTATAAAAACCGCTGTATCGTCAGCATATGTTGCAACAGTAATGCTTCTTGAGGTCGGTAGGTCAGCTGTATACATAAAATATAACAATGGGCCAAGAACACTGCCCTGCGGAACACCCGAATATATTGGGTGTAGGTCAGTGTATTCGTCACCGTGTCTGACAATATACTGTCTGTCTGTGAGGTACAATTACAGCATTTGAATGTGCGTATGGGGTAAAAGCTTTTTTCAATTTAACATGCAGTCCAGTGTGCCACACCTTGTCGAAAGCCTGAGAAATATCCTGAAATGCAGCGGAGCAATATTTTTTTATCGTTTAAGTTTTTGTTAAATTGGTTGACTAATCTATGTTCTATTGTTCCGTATTTATTATGGAGGCGAAATTGATGGTCTGGAATAATAATTATCTCCTCTGCAATTATTTTAAGTCTCCGTAACTTATACATTATATAAGTTTTCGAATAGATTAGAGATCACAGGTAACAGGCTTATAGGACGATAACAGGAGACGTCTGATTTTTTCCCAAGCTTAAAAATCATAATGATTTGAGCCACTTTCCAATTGCTAGGAAAGTAATTAAGTCTTAGCATGGCATTAAATATGAATGTTATTAATTTAATGCACTTTCCTGACAGCTCTTTTAAGATTCTTCCAGTTATTAGGTCAAAACCGCTTAACAGTAAATTTCTCATGTGGCAGATCCATTTTAAACTGAGTGCTCAGAAAGTCAATTACGTTATTTTCTTCTGTTGCGGTATTGTTGTCAATTTTAATGGGTGGATTATGTTGTTGAGGTTTTTTAATTTTTTTGGTTACCTTCCAGAGAGAATATTTCGTTGCATCAATTGGCGTTAAGTTTTCTAAATAGTTTTGAATTCCTTGATTTTGTTCCTTATTTATTAGCTCTTTCAGCTCTTTTCTGGTTTTGTTCAATTTTCTTTTGTTTTTTTCTGTTCTGATTTGTTGCCAGGTATTTCGCAGTTTTCTCTTTCCGGCAATTTTTTGTTTAATTATAGATGAAATATAAAGCTATATATAAATATGCTTCTACGGTTGTTATTACCCCTAGTAATAGAAAGAAACAAGTTTCCTTCTAATTTCCTAGAAGTTCCCTTTTTTAGAGAACAACAGACCGCTTTCTTAACTGCAAATCTAAAAGGGAGGTACTGTACTTGATAAACTGCTGCTCTAAAAGCACCATGCTAAAGAAAACAAAAGTAAATGTTCCCCTATGAGTGTTGATCTAACACGGCAGTCTTAGCATCATACAAAAATCTAATTACAGCATGAAATAACCTGCAAACGTAGCTCAATAAAATACAACTGTGATTGCACATTTAATAAATCTACCTGTATAATTTTTACTCTGCATAGAAGAATATGCCCACCAGTGAATATTAATGATTGTCAGCTCCCCCATTATCATCAGCAATCATTTGGAACAAAACATAGCTTAAAAGAAGCACATACTTATACTTGTTAAATTAAAACAATTTGTTCTTAAACTATATAAAAAATATGTGCCGATCAGACTTTAATCCCAGTTATCATTAGATGACTGATGAGTATTGCTGTACGAATCAACGCTTAAGCCTGTTTGGTCACATGGGGTCCAACTATGGGGTACTGCTAGCAAGTCTAATATAGCCATAATTCAATAGTTCCAAAATAAAATGTTGCATGCCATTACCAATTCTCCATGATGTCTCTAATGAAGTGATATCCCTCTGGAACCCATAAGGGGTGTAACTCAATGTGCTTGCTAATCAGGTAAATTTGACGACATGATGCAGTTAAATGCGTAGACTAAAACGTTTAGTGCTGTCCTATCTGATTAATGGACATATATAGACTTTAGAATAAAAGCTATAATAACTACCCAGGAAATCACTTAATGAACACGTTGAACTACTAATAGTAATAATAAAAAACTGCAATAAAAATAAAGTTTAGGTCACAGCTACTGTAACCGAAAACATCGAGAAAGTGTTAATATTTATGAAGATCAAAAGATTCTCGAAAAAGCAAGAATCAAAAGACTTTTTAATTAATGCATTGTTACTAATTACTGTCAAGAAAGTTATAATTCACAATAATTTGAAAATTAGCTATAAATCTATAAGAATCCATTAGTCCTTGCTTAATATCGGTAGTAATAATGTTAATGTATCAACACTGCCGTTTTTTCTGTTAAAAAAAACTTCACTGCAATACAAGATCAAATGGTTTGATTTTTCTGAAGCCGAAATGGTATTAACATGAAAACAATCGGTACCTGAAGGTGTCGATGTAAGTAAGTAAGTAAGTAGATGCTTCTAAGGTACCTCTTAAGAATTTGTTATAAAATACAAATTATTTTATTTATATTACTTTTCGTAGAAGATCCCCATAACTGTATGATATAGGTCCACATCGATTTTAGATTTGGTTATACAACATCAAGCTATTATGTATGAATATGTGTTACCACTTCCGTGAGACGCCGACTTCAAAGTGATTAGTTGATAGTAGTTAAAATAATATTGTAAATAGATAAATAGGTTTAGGTTAGAATATGAAATACGTGTAGTAAATAGGTTGAATAAGGGTTCGTTTATTTTTATTTAGTTACTACAACGATTATTATGAACATATTTTTAAAAAATAAAATAAAATGTTTGTCTTGAGGGCTAAAAATTTAAGTTTTTTTAATTTTTAGTGAGTTCCTTATTTATTTTTTGAAGTCGGTTCATTTTTTGTAAAATTTTATTATTAAAAATATTTTATATTTCTCTTTTTAGTGTTAGATAAATAAATTACGCCATAATTTTATTAAGTATTACAATAGGTCCGCTGCTCAGCCTAGGTGATTTGACTAATGTTCTAGCTAAACTGGAACAACAAAACATTCTTTTCCGTGCCAAGAATCGATCCCGCGACCTTCGACCGGGAGATAAACGCTTTAATAATTACACCATAGAAGCAATTATATGATATATTTCTACAAATATATCATATATCTTATACGTTATAGTTTGTGCTTAAAAAGCAAACTGAATAGCTTTTGCACTGAGCGACTTCCGATTTCCCGTCACATTAGCTCAGCAATTACCTTATACACAAATATCTGATTATTTTAGATAAAAAATATGTGAAAACTTTGTACGAGCCTTTGAAATTTTAGATCATCAGATCGTGACATGGTTTCAATGGGACCACCTCAGAAGTGCACTCTTTCGAATAACAGATAATTTTGAAAATCAGTCCATAATAGACGGAGAAATCAGTGAACATATATTTTAAAAAAATACAGCCGAGCGTAGAACCTCCTCCTTTTTGAAGTCGTTTAAAAAGAAACTGACATTTGTTTTATATAATTTAGAACATATATAAATGCCAAAACAGGATGTTTTACGGCAACACAATTGGTAAATATAGGATATAATAACATAAATGTCATATTGACACAATTCCATTTACAGAAGGCATCTTTTACCTACACCGGAAAAAACATTTACGTCATATTATTCATCTTTGCCATCTTTGCATTCGAAGACATTTGAATGAAAATATGGAAATAGGTGCCATTCTTTGAAACGATGCATCAATTGTTTTTGCGCAACATCGCTTCATGTAAAAATGTTCATAAATTTTGAAATTTGCCGTCTCCAGATTGTTATCGTATTACCACGTGAATATTAATAGATATTGTTTTTTACTACTTGAAATAAAAGTACGATATAACTAAAGAGCTTCTTAATTAATTAATTTAAATAATTCTTATATAATAAAATATAATAAATATAATAAAATACAATAAATATAATAAAATACAATAAATATAATAAAATATAATAAAATATAATAAAATAGTATTATAAACGTTATACTAAAATATATTATTAATCAATGTTATAAGTAAAATTAGAAGAATTATTTTCATATTATAAAATATTAAACCAATTTGGCTGCTGAATAATTTTGGAAAAACTTAAAATTTTAGCATAGTTGCTGTTTTTTTTTTAATATATTATTTCTATAGGTCAAGGTTTCCAAGGAAAAATATTTTTTCTATTTCAAGATTTAAATTCACTTGACTTTAAGATTATAAAATATTACATAACTTCAGTATACAATCAGTAAATAACAAAGTTAGGTGCGAGTACTTTATCATCTATCGAGACAAAAATCGAGACTTTGAAAGAAGTTTTCTTTCTAAAATGGGTTCCAGATTTTCCTGTGGTGGAGGCATACACACTGAGGCTGCCGACTTATTAGCCCAAGATAATGGCAACTACTATGAGTATTAAAAAAAGAAAATATTTGTATGACTCTCCAATAGCTAACTTAGCTACTAAAATAACAAACTAGGCACATACGAGGGCATCGTTTACACAGAAATAAAGTTATATAGAAACAAAATAAGTTAGGATAGACTTTAAAATAAGTTAGAATAAGATTTAGTTTATAAGTTGTAAAATAGATCACTTACTGAAGTGATCTTCTACATGTCAAGATGGTTACATTATATAACTGAAATCATATAATAATACTTATTTCCCACGAGATTGTTGGCGTCCTAGGAGATTAATAAAAAAAATACATAGAAATAATAATAATCTTATAAAAATACCGTCGAAAATCTTCAAAACGCCGTCGAGTAATTAAACATTATCATCTATAGAGCCGCCAACAAAGCAACTCCTAAAAGTAAACAAATCCATCTAAAATGCAAGGCCCAAAAATATCAGGGAAAAAAAAGACTTATCATACCATTCGATGCCCAAGAGACAAAACTTTATATAACAAATGTTTAAAAGAATTGAAGAGCCTCTTAGAAATATTCACAAACAACAACATCCAGAACTACCTGTCAACAATTACACCCACACCAGGCACACACAGACAGTTCCTTTCTTGTACCGTATGTTAACTTGGCAGAAGCACATCTCACCAAGCGTATACAAGTCGAAAGCAGGATTCGTAATATGAATTGTTTAATAGGTCGCCATTCCTATTTGAACAATGACAGTAATATGATGGTATAGAACTCCATCATGAAGCGATTCTATAAAATAGGCATTTAACTATGGGGCACAGTAAGCAACACAAAAATGAAATATTGAAAAGTTTCCAGAACAAGGCCTTAGGAGCATGCTCAATATTCCTCAAAGTATTAGAAACAAGTACCGGGGTATACGAACAGAAAGGCAGGAAATAAAACGATATAGCATAAAGTATCAGAGACTTGCACAAAACACAGCACGTGAGGCTCAAGAGATGTGACATCCCTAGTTTTAGCAAGAAATTCATGTAGAAGGATGGGAGCTACGCCTACAGATTGAACTCTCTCATTAAAAAAATAAACAAGTAGTTTAGAAGATTTTTTTTACTCTTTGTGATTCCACAATCTACCCTAGAGGCAATAAATATTTCTTATGTCTATATTATTTACATGGCATGCAGAAAATCACTTCATTAAGCGATTTTCTGTATAAAATATTATCTTAATTAATTAGTCTTATTCTAAAGCTTATTCTAAAGTTTATATATGTGCAGTAATCAGATCAGGTGGTGTTAAACGATTTAGTCTACGCACTTCACTATCACGTCGCATATTTAGCTGATTAGCGAGTACCTTGAGATGCACTGACACTCTTTCGAAGTACTTCACACAAACACGTTGAATTACACTTGTTATAGGTTCTAGAGGAATATCGTGTTGTATCACTTTATTTAAAATATAGTACGGAGCATCAACAATGGCACGCAACACTTAATTTTGGAACCGATGAATGATGGATATATTAGATTTGCTACCAGTACCCCATAGTTGGATTCCATATAACCAAATAGGCTTGAGTATAGATTCATACAGCAACACCTTGTTATCTAATGATAAATTGGATTTGCGCCCGATGAGCCAATACATTTAATATAATTTCAGTCGAAGTTATTTTCGTTTATGGAGTATGTATTTCTTCCAGGTTAGGCGTCGATCTAAGTGCATACCAAGATATTTAACTTGCTCTGCTTGGGGGAGTTGACGATAATTAATATTCACTGGTGGACATGTTCTTCTACGCAGGATAAACGTTACATGGGTGGATTTTGTTTCATTCATTTTAATGCGCCATGTCTTCAACCATAATTGTATTTGATCCAGGTAGGTTTGTAGGTTTATTGATGCTGTGACCGGATCTTCATGGGATGCCAAGATTGCTGTGTTATCTGCGTATGTTGCCACAGTAGTTATTTTTGTGGTGGGCAGTGCACTACCTTGCGGAACTTCTGAATATGTGGGATTTAATTCGGTATGTTCATCGTTCATTTACAATAAAATGTCTATCAGTGAGATAAGATTTTAGTAACTGATAGTCCGGATGAGGGAGAAGTTTCTTTAGTTTAACCTGCAAGCCCGTATGCCATACTTTGTCAAAAGCCTGAGATATATCTAGAAAAGCAGCCGAGCAATATATTTTAGCATTTAGGTCAGTGTTTATTTTGTTTACAAGTCTGTGCACTTGTTCTATAGTCCTATTCTTATTGCGAAACCCAAACTGATGTTCTGAAATAATTTGTCTTTTTTCTATTATATAGTTTAGCTTCTTGATTTATAGTTTCTCGAAAACTTTCGAGATTATCAATAATAAACTTATAGGCCGGTAGGAGGTCACATCTTCTGATATTTTTCCTGGTTTTAGAATCATTAGTATTTTAGCTACTTTCCAGATGCTAGGGAAGTAATTAATTCGTGGCATAGCATTAAAAATAAGTGTTAATAGTTTCATACCCTTTTTTGATAGTTCTCTTAAGATTTTACCAGTAATTAAGTCATAACCAGGAGCTTTTTTAATATTAATTTCTTTCATTATTGTTTGTTTACCTTTTTGACCGTTTATTTCTCTTGCGGTAAAAAATTGAAATATGTTTGAAATGGCGAATCCAGAAAGCTAGTAATTTTATGTTCGTCATCTTTATGTAGTTGAGACCGGAAAGGTTTAAAAACATTTTTTAAGTGTTTTGAGAAAACGTCGGCCTTCTCTTTATTGCTTCTAGCCCAATTAGTTTAGAAGATGGAGACAATATGTGGCTTATTACACTGAAATAGATTGCTAGGGCGCCGAACAAAAATTGACCTTCTACCGGTCTATGAAACTAGTCATATATAACCTCCTTTATAAAACTATATGTCAAAAAGCTTAAGAGAATAGTAGAAAAAATAAATACTGTTTCAGAGAGTCAAAATGTATTTCCTAATTAGCACAGCATATTCCCAGTGAGTGAACAGGAACGTCACCAAAACTGCTAAACCAAATAACATAAATAAAGCAATAAATTTAGAAAGATATCGCTTCAATGCAATCATCAATATACTTCACTTCGCTTTTAACAAAGTATGATACACTAAGACTATTAACTTAATAAGCTTCTCTCAATAGGACTTTCATTTAATGAAATATTATGTAAAACAAAACTATGAATATACTGCAATCTACAATAAACATTGTGCAGACCAAAATTATCTCCAAATACATCTTAATAAAACACAACTATGACTGAAAACTACTAAAATGATGCATTATAGCCAAGAGAATATAATCTACCCATATCACTTTTACCTTAAGTTTTAAGAAAAGTTTCCATCATTTTCTTTAACCGTTTGTTGTGTTTCTGGCGGCCTGGCGTTACGGTATTAAAAAGATGCATATCGGTATAGCAGTAATACGTTTTTGTACTTCTTCACAATTCGAAACCATGTACCAGACAAGCTATGCTGCATCCATCTGAGGAAGTGGCATTGAGAAGGCGCTATGTCTGATTATTACTGTGGATGTTTGCCCTTTCAGATACAACAGCGTATCCTTTACAACTCTTGCAACGTGTGGACGAGGATTATCATGCAAAAAGATGGTTTTGCGTCTGTTACACGCTTGTTGGCACCGGTAAAGATCTGCAATAACAGTTTAACTGCTCATAATACAATACACTTTGCTGCTCTCACTATACTAAGGTACTGTTACTCTACTGCTATAAACATTCGCTTCGGCGTCGATCCATCAACTTTTCCTAGACTAACCCATGACCTTTTGTACTTGGAGTTGTCACAGTGTATTCACTTTCGTCACAAGTAACAGTATGTTTGCCTAGAAAGTAATAAAGATGATGATATTGAAACGATTCGAAATAGTATTTTCAGTTAGTTCGTGTGGTAGTTTATCGCCAACCTTTTTTTTCATCATATGCTGTAATTGTCCTAAAATTGTTGATTTATCAACAACTAATATGCTTTCTATAAGAGTTTCGGCCGGGTTTTCGGTCATTAAGTCAATGGATCGTTTTGTAACCTTCTTGGTCCTCTAGGCCGATCAGAAGTATAAATATTATAAAGCAGTATCACCAGTATAATAAAGTATAATGAGGCAGTATCACCATAAATTTGTAATAGTGTTTGATGGGTTTCTACTGCAGATTTCTTAAAATCAAACAACAAAAGTAATGATTGTCCTAAATGTAATTTTGAGAACTCTATGATTAGCGTCTGCGTTTATTTAATAATACTAAATAAAAAAAGGTTCTTTTATGTAGAGAGGTATCAAAATTGATGAATATAATAGTTAGTTTAGGCTATTTAACATTATTTAACAGTTTTTTATTTTTTAACAGTTCACGCGAGCACAAATATATTAATCAAATTAAAGTAGTCTAGTTCAAAATGTTCGTGTTTAGTTATTTTCGTATATATCTAGTTATTTTTAAATTTAGTTAAATTTATATTCGTATTTCTTCTGCTTTTAGAAATAATTAGAAATAAATTTGGATGCCAACTACACTTCCATTCTTAATTAATTGGTTCATTTCTTTTTGTAATTTGATAACAGGTCAATTGAAAAGTCCCCGGCCTACCACAGTAAAACACATTTTTTTTGACAAAATTAGTTTATTTTATTCAACATAACTCCCTTCACGAGTGATACACTGATTATAGCCACCCTCCAACTTTTCGATACCATCTTTGTAGTACGATTTGTCTTTTGCTTCAAAATAGGCCTCAGTTTCGACGATCATCACTTCATTCGACGAAAATTTCTTCCCATCGAACAGGAAATAGTCGCTGGGGCCAGATCTAGGGAATACGGTGGATAAGAAAGCTATTTGAAGCCCAATTCATGAATTTTTGCCATCGTTTTCACTGACTTGTGACACGGTGCATTGTCTTGGTGAAGCAGCACTTTCTTTTTCTAAAAATGCGGCCGTTTGTCGGCGATTTCCTCCTTTGAACGGTCCAGTAACTCTATGTAATACTCGCTGTTGATGGTCCTTCCTTTTTCAAGGTAGCCAATGAAAATTATTCCATGGGCATCCCAAAATACAGACGCCATAACCTTGCCAGCCTGTTGAACCAGCTTGCTTGAACAGCTTTGAAGCGGGTTCATCGTGTGCAGTCCACTCGGATGACTGTCGATTGGACTTCGGAGTGAAATAATGGAGCCCTGTTCATCCATTGTCACATATCGACGTAAAAACTCGGATTCATTACAACTGATTAACTTCAGACACTGCTCCAAATCATCAATTCGTCGTTATTTTTGGTCAAAAGTGAGCTCGCGAGGCACCCACTTTACACAGAGCTTTCTCATACCCAAATCTTCGTGAATGATATGATGTATACGTTCAGTTGATATCTTTAGAGTGTCTGCTATTACATTCAATTTCAACATACAGTTATTCAAAAGTATTTTCTAGATTTTTGTAATGTTTTCGTCGGTAACAACCTCTTTTGGGCGTCCACTGCCTTCACCGTCTTCGGTGCTCATTTCACCACGTCTAAACTTAGCATACCAATCCTTGATGGTTGATTTTCCTGGGGCAGTGTCCAGAAACTCGGCATCAAGCCAAGTTTTTGCTTCAACTGTATTTTTCTCTTCAAAAAGTAATATTTTATCAACATGCGAAATTCCTTTTTATCAATTTTTTCACAATAACAAAAGTTGCTTCACTCAAAATGTTATAATTCACAAACTAATAACCCGACAACTGTCAAATTTATACACGCATCTTTTGAGGATTAGGAAAAACTAACTAAAAACATATGGATTTAATTCTAGTAGCGCCATCTATGTGTCAGACCGGGGACTTTTCAATTGACCTATTATACTATTAATATTTCTTATATATACGGACACAACTTTTACCTGTTAAAGTTTACTTAAAAACCAAATATAAACTGAATTATATTCATTTATATTAAACAAAATTTAAAATTTTTATTATCTCATTTGTTAAATTATACAGATAATTATTGTTTTATTATTATTACTACAGCATCTATTAAAAGTTAAAATTAAAGAGACTATAGTATCATTTTAGTTATTATCCCATATCGGCATGCAATATTACTTAATGATAATGCAGAATAACGTTTAATAAACGAAGGCGTTCTAATTATACGCATCCTCAGATGACTCCAACGGATACGCGACCTTGTCTTCACTCCCTTTAACAAAATTTGAAATTCTGTCGTAATCCATGATGCAGAAACGTATTTAAACGTACGAATCCACAATCCCATCGTTGATTAAGCGAAAGATGTTCAGTGCGTAAACGAACAAAAGAAAATTATCCGAAATTTGTTTTTGGTTAAAATTAAATTAAGTAAGTTGTGGTGTTATCGCGATGGTTTTCTTCTCTAACAGTTAATTGTTTTTTAGTATCAAATTGATATCAGTGATGGCTATATTAGGTTCATGCTTCGTCGTTTTAGCTACTGTCTTAACAGTTCTCGTTCACTATAACGAAGCATTGCCGCAGTATCCTCAAAGAAGAATACCAGGACCAGCTGATGAAAACTTTCCACCACAACCGGTAAACTATTTTATCAAATATCACTATATATATATATATATATATATATATATATATATATATATATATATACATATATATATATATATATATATATATATATATATACATATATATATATATATATATATATATATATATATATATATATATATATATATATATATATATATACATATATATATATATATATATATATATATATATATATATACATATATATATATATATATATATATATATATATATATATATATATATATATATATATATATATATTATCAGTCTTAAGTCTACAAGCTAACTTTAGAAATTACTGACATGATTGGGATGGTCATGATTTCCTAATGAGGTTTAACACTCTTGTATATCATAAACATAAATCGAGCTACCAAATCAGCACATATAGGTTTTAAAATACATTATAAATATATTTTATTATTCATCATAATCTCCCTAAAGTATAGTGAAACGAATACTCTGAAGACTGTCGAAATAATGGTATATGGCTACTTCTAACAAAAGAAATTAACAAAAGAAAAAAAACAGAATTCAGAAGAAGCTACCTCTAGCTAATACAGAGGGCATCGTAATACTCAAACTTTAGTTTACTATTTTCCCAGTGGCATCTTTACAAACCAAATCATTTTTTGCGAATGTTTACATCCACTTGTAATAATTTGAATTTCATGTTTTCAATGTTTGACACCTTCTGATTATGATTTATTCGAATCGATTCAAAATAAAAGAATATAGAAATACGAAATTGGCTTATATAATGGATGTATATTTTATAATTAGATGCAAAAAGAAATGGAGCATTTTTAATATGAAAACAAAAACTTATTTTCTTAAGTCATTTTTTTCATTATATAATTATTACATTGTCACTAGTTGTTTACGACTAACCTAGAATTTGTCTTTATGATAACTTAAATCAGGTATACAACTAGCAGGGCCCATCGGCCCTATCTCAGTTTCTGATGAAATAATGTTTATACATGTCACTGCTGTATTTTTTATTATATGCAGCTCACTACACAACACTACACAAGATCAGATGATTTGATTCTTTTGAGTCTGTGTCCTGTTCTGGTGGTATCCAAAAGCTGCAATAATTCAATATTCTCGTAAGAATGGATTCTTTCCTAATGCCCCCTTGCAATTCTCTTGATTTCTTGACTGACTGTGGGTATTTGAAGGTCTCGATTTAGGTAATCAGTCCTATAGTATGGGTGCGCCTCAGTACCTCTCAGGACTTTATTCTGTAAAATTTGTATTTTATTTATGTTATTCTTTGCAGAACATCCCCATAATTGAACCCCCTATGTCCATATAGGTTTCAGTATTTGCTTATATAATAGCCATTTATTATGCACTGATAATTGTAATTTTCTTCCAATTAACCAGTACATTTTCCTATATTTCAATTCTAGTTCTTATATTTTCTACTTTATATGTTCCTTCCAGCGAAGTTTTGCATCGAGATTCATTCCAAGATATTTAGCGTTGTTGCTATATGGAATTATAGTGTTATTTAATGTTATTGGTGCTTGTACGGTCTGTTTATAGGTGAACTGCACATGTACAGATTTACTTTCATTAATTCTTATTTTCCAAGCTTGTGTCCATTTATTTATATTATCACTTGCCTGTTGTAATTTTCGTAAGGCTTCTTCACTTTTGTCAGCTATAATCGCAGTATCATCAGCAAATGTAGCCATCGTAATATACTCCATTTGGAGTACACTTTCTTGTGGTACACCTGCTTTAGCTTCTTTTATTGTAGAGTAAGCTTCTTCTTGTTTAACTCTCAACATTCTGGTTGTAATTTTCGATTTTAATAGTTCGGTGTGTTGTTTTGGTAACATTTTCTGTAGTTTATGAACAAGGCCTTCATGCCAAACCTTATCGAAGGCTTGTGCTACATCTAAGAATACAGCTGAGCATACATTTTTACTTTCGTAGGCTTTTTCAATAACATCTATTATTCTGTTGACCTGGTCAATTGTTGAATGCTAGTTAGACTGGTGTGTTGGTATTATGTTTTTTCTCTCTAGTTAAAATATAATCAAACATTTTATATAACAAAAAAAATACGTAAGAGTATTAAATCGTTGAAATCAATGAGTCAAGTCATACTCAAATTTTTAAGAAGGAATTTAGCCTCGGTTTTGACGCTTTCTTACTTACATCTTTTATAATTTTTTTCGAATAAATAGAAATCTCATGCAAAATAAATCGAATACGATGACATATTTTAGGTATAATAAATCAAACTTGAACCTCTTTGAATCTTAACTATTCAGTTCCAGTTATGATGACATTTTTGAGATAATTAATTCCATTTTCATTAATTTGTCTATTTTATGAATTCATCTTTAATTTTTAATGTGTTGTGTCAAGATTATTATTACCATTTGCGTCGTGGTAATACGTATCTATTAAAGCAGATACATGAGATGGATAAAGCAACATGAACAGCCTCCATATACACAATATATATTTATTTATAAGATATTGAGCCACCATTTACTTTTAAAACAACTGCAATTCTTCACGGGATAGTGTCTGCATTGTTTTCTACGGATAGTTGTACCAATTATCAATTACTTCATTGTCGCTGGAAATAAGTATTTACTCCTCACTTTCTGCTCTAAAACTCTTGATGTATTCTTGGTTGGTAATATTCTAATTTTCCTTAAGCCAAGACATGATCTTGTGTGTGTGTTTAGGCACATTATTATCATGAAATATGGCAATGTTTGGCAGCAATATTCTAGTAAGAGTAAGAATTTTAACACTGAAGATGTCGAGATAATATTTCGCAGTAATCCAGCCAATGATGTGACCAGAGGACCAGCTGAATAGTATGATATTATCGACCAAATCATAACGCAATCTCTACCATGCTTGACAGTAGGAAGCAGGCAGTCGGAATCGTAAGCATCTTTCAAGTGTTCAGGTTTTATGCCGCTTCTTTCGCAGCTTGGTATTGGCTTCCATTATAAAGGGTTTCGCAATCGTAGCCTTTACATAAATATTAACTTTGTAAGGCTCCCACCGAACTGTCTTTGTTGCCGTATAAACGACTAATCGAACCAGCATCTTGTACAGGAGAGATTTTATAGAGAGAGGAACCCCGGTTGATAAGCGGGAACAGAAAATTAACAATAGCTTGACCTTTATGCAGGGACTTTTCAATGTGGGAATTATCACCTAAATTTGCGATCGATGACAAGACCGAGATAGGCGGCTTCTTCTGACCATGGGATTTCGGCGTTCTCGATTTTAACTTCTTGTGGAAGAAGATGGCCTGGATTTTTTGTAGGTTGACCTGTAACCTCCAGAAATGTAACCACTGGACCGTCTCATCGAGTTGTTTTTGGAGTCTACGTTGGATGTGTGGTGCTACTCTTGAAGAAGCAAAGTAAGCAGTGTCGTCTGAGTAAAAAGCTGCCTCAACTTGTAGTCTCCTAGGGATATCTGAGAAAAAAATATTAAATAGAGCGGGTGCCAGGGGGGACCTTGTGGAACTCCTGCGTCGATGGTTTTCCGGCTAAAGAGAATATCTTTAATCTTCACCTGGAACGATCGTCCTGACAGAAATGATTTGATAAGAGCTGTTAGGTCATCAGGTAGACCTATTCGAATGCATTTCGCCACTAAGCCTTCGTGCCAAACCTTGCCAAACAAAGGCTTTGGTTAGGTCCAAGAAGACCGCTCCAAGTCTTTCACGTCGGTTAAAAGCACAGTTGATTTTTGCAGCCAGCTGATGGGCTTGATGAACGGCTGAGTGTTTGGCGCGGAACCCGAATTGCTCATCTGGAATGATATTGTTTATCTTCGTAAAATCATTAAGAGCATAAAGAATTCAGCGAAGAATTCTCATTCAGCAAGTTTGGAAATGGAACTTAGTAGGCTGATAGGTTTGTAGTCAGGTGATGACTTAGCTCCTTTTTTGGGGATAACTGCAATGAATGCATGTTTCCATGTGGATGGGAAGTGTTGCAGCCTCAGAATCATATATCACGTGGTAAGCTTATTGCCATTTTAGATGTATCTTAATTGAGTTCATAACTTCATTTTTAACACAATCTTGAAAATAAAATCATAAAATTTTCTTCAAACATCGCATTTAGAATACATTGAGTTTTCAGAAATTAGACTGAAGTAATATCCAAATTTCGGACCTGTACAAAAAGATTTGCCAAAATAAGCTTTCGCAAGATCCTGATCAGTATTACTGATACGTAACAACACCAATTACGCACCAGTAATACCTCGAACCGAATGATATTGAAATTTATTAAACATATCAATCAAGTAACATTTATTCATTAAATTCTTCATATTAGATGACAATAATGCATTTATTACTTTTTAATATAAAATTATTTATTTAAATGAAAGTTTCTGAAAAAAAAAATTAAGTCTTGAAATCTTTCGGGCATGATAATTTGAAGCTCTTCTTTTGATCCAATTGATCGATTTTTTTACTATCTTAACTCAACAAGCAATATATCATTGATTGAAACAAATAGTAATTGAATAGAACAACAGCTGGAAGATGAGTGTTTCCGAATATTTCTGCTGGCTTGTCGAAATAAGTAGAGAAAAAAATAGTTTTGTCCTATTTTTCAGATTATTCCATCTATTTTTCTTTAATTCATACTTCAAGCACATCAATTATACCCATTACCGATCCCCAATTATAATTTAATTTGGTTTTGGAAATGCATAGTAGATCACCCTGATGTTAAGGATTCTCAGGATCTAATCTATGATTTTCTTTGCTTGATATTGTTATAGTAAATCAGTTTTTCATAACATATGCAATGAAGCAACAAGTCGTTAATGGAAAAACGCCACTTTGTCTCCGGATTTTTCTTCATAGGAAGGCCAATGTCCTTCTATATCAATACCAAATCAATATCAATTAACTCTCAATAATTTAGACAACTCTTGAAGTATTTACTTGTTCAAGCACTCACTGGTTCGTTATTATTAAATTCTGTTAATTCTAAATTAGTTAATTGAGAGTTTGGTGGCTGCAGTGGTTAAGGCGAAGTGATTGCCCACAAGCAAGAATGTAAAATACGATAAAAAAAGCACTTGGCTGGGTAAGACTGGATATCTTCTAGGAAGGTCTCTAAATTAGGCACTCATCAGTGGTAGACTTAATGCCAAGTACCGTAGTTTCAAACCCGCATAGAACAGTTAGTTCAATTCAGATATACAACATAATGTAGTGTGACATACACCATCTTTCGTAAAACCATACGTATAGTATAATTCAATACAATTATATTAGTAATAATAAGGGCGAAGCAGTATCTGTATCTATTGTTATGTTTTTGCTTCAAGATCACTATCATTTTATTTTTTTGTGATTTTTGCTTGCAGTACGAATATGAATATAAAGTGGACAATTCTCCATCAACCACATTTTTCGGACAATCTGAATCGGGAGACGCCCAAGGACGCGTAATTGGAAGCTACTACGTCCTTCTGGCAGACGGAAGATTGATGAACGTCGAATACACCGTTGACGGAGAATCAGGTTTTGTTCCTAAAATAACATTCAGTCCTCAAAGCGTACCACCAACTGCCCCACCACGTTTAGGATAATGTACGTTGTCAATTAACAGTCGAATATTTTTATGTTATGTTGTGCCTCGTAAATTAAAATAATAACAGCAACTGTATTGTTATTTTATTTGCCCTTTATGACATTATTTATCGGTGTACATTGCGTTCTTTCTGTATGACTTTAGTTAAATTTAAAATTTAAGGATATAAATGTTACGAATCACTTATGATTCGGGACAGGACGGAATTAATAACATCATTTATGGCTTTGGAACAAAAGAGAAACTTTATTTAGAACCCTGGTATTTTATATAGATTCGATACAAATTACAGCGCCCTCTACAAACTCTTCTTCTTCTTTTCTACACTGGCTCTTGTATCGATATAAAGCAAATATTTAACACCACATCTCAATTTAAATGTATCTAACAACTTAACCTAATTAAGATTACAAACAAAGAGCTCAAAAATACACTTAAATTGCCAGAACAAAACTGTTAGACTGTACATACAAATTTGTTTGAACTTAGAACTATTCTATTTCTACATGGCGACAATTTAACTTTAGTTAAAGATTTAATCTAATGAGTTCGCTTGTTTATGTGATAAACAAACGTAGCAATTAACTTTCTTCTTTAGACATAATTCTCTCTGAAAACAATCATAGAAATAGTTGCCAAAACAATATTAATTATCTGGTTTGTTCTTGGGTTGCCAAACACACATATATATTACTATATATATTATATTACATATATATATTACTATTTGCCTTCGAATGAATTTATTCCATGCCAGTGGGTTGCCTTTATAAAATGTCTGAAAAAAAACTTTTCCCTGTTTGTTACCATCATAATCAGCTTCCTAACTTGCTCCTTCAAGTCCACTATCGCCTTACATTAATCCATGGTCTTTTGGTATCACTGAGGTATCATACTAATTGGTCACCACCTCAATCTTCATAATGTGTTCCTTCAAGTCCACTATCGCCTTGCATTAATCCATAGTCCTTCGTACCACTGAGGTATCGCAGTGCTCTTTTTGGAACTTTCCATGCGCCTTTTATTGGTCTATCTAAATATTTTCTAATCTATCTATAGCTTCTAGTACAACTTTAATTGTCTCTTCACTGCCATCTATATTAACGTTAACTTCCATTGGTGTATTCAAATTGATTTATTTAGATACGATCTTGTAACTAATGATATTAATATAAAACTGCATTTTAATCTTCCATATGATACATTTTAAATTATTTCTCCACTTATGCTGATGTTAAAATTAATTTCAATTGGTGTTACTATCTTCCATATTTCCAACACGTTCTGTCTTTTCTATTTCCATTAAAAGAAAACTTTCTTCATTTATACATCATCAAGACTTTCCATTAAGTCCACTGAATATTACCGAATAATTACTTACTATCTTTTGTAAATAAACAATAATCATAGTCTGATCTCTCCAACTGTAACTTTTTCGTCATTTCACTGAAACTTATGTGACAACATTTTGATGAATCTTTATATCTTCTTCTATCACATCTATTTCCATTCCAAGAAATCGTTTAACTCCAGTGATCTTCCTGACCTCGAATATTTCATACAGATGTTGCATAAACTTTGCTGCCTTCTCTTCAAGTCCTGTTATTAACATTGATTCAACAACAAATATAATGAAATGAAAATTATCTTCAACGTCAACTGATTCAACTGAACGTCAATTTGATTTATCTTCCACTTTAGATCCATCCATCATGTTGAATTGATATTTGTATCAAATTCTAATACTATGTAACTAAACTCTTCTTCATTGGTTTCAACAGCTTTTTATCCTACCTGTAGCTCTGTCGGGCCTCAGGTTTCTAGCTTACTAGTGCTTCACTGGTCCTGTTATTTTGTTGAACCCCATGTTTCCAATTTTCTAATGCTTCACTGATCCTTGTACATTATACACAGCTGAGTTACTAAACTCTTCTTCATTGATTACACTGACCTACTGATAATTTTGTTGCTTCTCATGTTTCTAATTTTTTATTGCTTCGCTACACCTTGTAAATTTTACACGGCTGCATTACTAAACCCTTGATTACTCCATTGATTACAATGTTTCTTTCTATCCTACCAATAACTGAAGATCATATGTTTCTAGTTTTCTGGTGTTTCATTGATCCTTGGGTGCTCTAGTGCTTCGTAACTTAATTCCGTCTGTTGCATACAGTCTTTCTCCATCCCCCTATACTCTCCGTCTTCAGCCCCTGCTTCTTCCCATTCATACCGAGAAATCTGGGCCCATAACCTATTACAAATCACTTATGATTCGGAACGGGACGGAATAAATGACACCACTTATGGCTTTGGAACAAAAGAGAAACTTTATTTACATCTCTAGTCTTTTATATAATTTTGAAGACTCCATATAAATTATAGTGCCCTCTACTAATTCTTCTTCTTATTTTCTACACTGGCTCTTGTATTGATATAAATCATATATTTAACAATAAACTCCCTCAAATAATACGTCTGCAATAAGAATTCTAAGAGCTATTGAGGTTTTGTGATTATGTTAAACGAGTTATTACATTAAAATTAAAGAGAAATAGATTGGAAAATATTCTTTTTTTAGAAATTATACGGTCACTAGTACACACTAAAACCATTTCTTTTTCCGAGTGAGGACCTTCTTAGTACATTTTCCTTGTGGACAGAATCTAGATTGTATCTCCAAAGTATCGAATAATAGGCTGTTATTATTGCGATGCTCCATTTTCCTTGATATATTTTCTCCAACTCTTTCATGTCCTAATGAAATAGTTCACCTCGCTTCACTCGATACTTCATCTCTCAAATTTTCCTGAAAGTAGTCGAGGTGAGAATGAAGAAATTAGTCGAGGCGAGAATGAAGAAAATGTACTTTTTAACTCATTAATCAACTTAAAGCTTGAAATACATTTAGCATTGTTTTGATGATTTGTTTATAGTTACGGTCTTTATGATTGTCTAAACATTTCTTTATATCCTCTTTAAAATTGACAATAATCCACCCTTCTTCTTCTGTGTCCCTCTTTTTGAAGATCTGCCAAAGTCGTGATGAATTGTGACTCAATCATAAGTTGCCTAATGCCTTGTTCGACGAAAACACCTTCCTTCACCTTTGCATCTAAAAGGCCTGAAAACTTTAAATATTTGTGTGGAGGTACCATGTTTCTTGGAGAATGCTATTTTGTTTAATTTTAAGCTCCTTGGGTGAAGAACGAAAGATCATATCAGAACACCAATTTGGGTTTCGCAATAAGCATGGAATAATAGAACAAGTGCATAGATTTGGTAACAAAATAAATATGACTTAAGCGCCAAAAGATATTGTTCACCCTCATTTCTAGACATATCTCAGGCGTTTGATATAGTATGGCATACGGGATGCAGGTAAAATTAAAGAAACTCCTCTCTCATCCGGATAATGAGCCACTAAAATCTTACCTCACAGATCGTCATTTTACTGTAAAACAAGGCGATGAACATACCAAATGACATGCAATATATTCAGGAGTTCCGCAAGGGAGTGTACAGTACTATAATTTCTGTACACAGCCGATCTACCCACCACAAAAATAATCCCCTGTGGCAACATACGCAGACGACACGGCAGGCTTAGCCTCCCATGAAGATCCAGCCATAACATCAATGAACCTACAAACACACCTAAATCAAATACAAATGTAGCTGAAAACATGGCGTATTAAAGCCAACGAAACAAAATCCACCCATATAACTCTTACGCTCCGTGAAGAACATGTCCACCAATCTATATCAATAATTGTCAACTCCCTCAAGCAGAGGATACTAAATACTGGTATAAAAAAAAGCTAATAAAAACCTAGATCGACGCCTAATGGAACAATGTGGAAGAACCACATCCTCGCCAAACGGAAACATCTTGGACTTAAACTCTACCAAATATATTGGCTTATCGGGCGTAAATCCGAGTTATCAATAGATAACAAGATATTACTGTATAAATCTATAACTCACTGGTCGTATAGAATCCAACTATGGGGAACCGCTGGCAAGTCTAATATATCTATCATACAACGGTTCCAAAATAAAGTGTTGCGTGCCATTGTCGATGCTCCGCAGTATGTTTCAAATTAAGTGATACAACGCGATATTCATCTAGAACCAATAACGATTATAATTCAGCATGTTTTTTGTGAAGTACTTCGAAAGAGTATCAGTGCATCCCAATATACTAGCTAATCAGCTAAATACTTATTGCCCTCTGAGCAGATCGCGGAACTACTAAGAGTAATAAAAACAAGCTCCCTTGGTGGCCAATCCTATAGACACAAAAAGAACGGAAATTTTGTAAACTCAGCTTGTGGTTATATACAAAGCGAAACCGACTCACAGCTGATGACTGTACATCAGTACTGCTACTGCATTAAATTTGGGGATGTGACACCCGCCAACCAGACAGCCATTATTGGGCAGAGGGCTTGACTAAGAACAGCTAGTTAACTAAGTGTTGATTCGCGAACTTGAGTTAACACAAGATTGGTCCTCTCGTGTGGGGGCAAAATTAATTGCAGTCATTGCAGCCTTGAGAATCAGGAGATTAGCGGTGACGTTGTGTTAAATTCCCAGCAGGTGGACAAACTCGCGAACAAGCGCATATTCAGGAGTACTTGAGCTGAGTTGTTGTTTATGGAAAGCTTCTAACATAAAATGTTTGACTTTTGGAGTGACAGTTTCTGTGTTAATTTGATTATTTCTGACAAACCATAGAACGTTAATGATACTCCTGAGAAGCCTATTTTGGAAGAGTTGAAGTCGTTCCACTTGGTTGGGTTGAATTAACATCTAATAAAATAAACATTTGATGGAGGTGGGGAGTTTACTAGAACCGCAGAGCAGAGAAGAGGCCAAATTTGCTATATTTGAATCTTTCTGAATAGCTTTATGGCATCATCCCAGATGAACAATTCGGCTTTCGCGCTCACCACTCATCCGTCCATCAGGCTACCCATCTGGCCGCACACATCCATCATGCTCTTGACCAACGTAAAAAGCTTGGAGCAGTTCTTCTGGACCTAACCAAAGCCTTCGACAAGGTCTGGCACGACGGATTGATCGCAAAGTGCGTGCGGTTAGGCCTCCCAGAAGACCTAACCGCTCTCATCAATTCCTATCTCTGGGACAGATCCTTTCAGGTCAAGATCAGGGTATCACTTTCCAGTCGTAAACAAATCGATGCTGGCGTATCTGGCCCCAGCCTTATTTAACCTCTTTATTTCAGATCTGCCGAGAAACGAGCACATTGACGTCGCGTTTTACGCTGACGACACTGCTTTCTTCACGGCCGCCAGGTTCGAAGTTACAATTCATGAACGTTTACAGAGGCAGCTCGATCATGCGGTCAAGTGGTTCAAATTCTGGAGGTTGCAAATCAACCCCCTGAAAACCCAGGCCATCATTTTCCATAAGAAGCATTACGCACTGCGCGTCTCGCAACTTAAGATCGACACCGCAATAATTCCATGGCTGGATAACGTCACGTACCTAGGTCTTCACTTCAACCGGCGGTTCGGTTGGCATTCCCAAATCCAGAAAGCAATCCAAAAAGGTTCGGGGATAGCAAACCTACTATCTTCTCTGATCTGCCCTTCTAGCAGACTTCCCATCTCCATCAAATGCTTATTTTACAAGATGTTAATTGGGTCCGTACTCCTCTACGGATCTAATGACTACTTCAAGTTTGTTACACCCAACCAGGTCAAACGGCTTAAAGTTTTCCAAAAAAAGCTCCTCAGGAGAATATTAAACGCTCCATGGTTTGTCAGAAATAATCAAATTCATAGGGAAACTGACACTCCAGCAATCAAGCACTTCATATCTCAATTATTCCACAAACAACAACACAGCTCAAGTTCTTCTGAAAACGCGCTTGTTCGCGAGCTGGTCGAAATGCTAGGAGCTTAGCACAGCGTTACCGCTAAGCTCCCCCCCTTTTCCAGGCTGAAACGACCTCATCCGTCGCTACAGTCATAACTTTTGCCCCCATACAACAGTACCCAGTTGTGTGTTAACTCAGGTTCGCGAATCAATAGAATCGCCGGGCCCTCGTGCCCAATAACGTCTGCCCGATCAGCGGGTGCCATATCCCCAAATTTAATGCAGTAGCAGTAGCGATCCACAGGGGTCAACTGTGAGGCGGTTTCGGTTTAGTGTATTGGTAAGCCCAGAGGCAGTCCCACATAACCCGGTCCAACTTGTCACTCCAGAGCAAGTCTCCGCGACCAGGTATGCGTCATGCATTCCACCGCCTGGTTTTTAGGCCAGAACAAAAAAAATAGCTTTCTGGATTTGCACATACTAACAGAACCATCGATCGAAGAGGGGACTTAGACACGTGACGTCATCCAGCCTTGAGATGATTGCAGTGTCGATCTTGAGTTGCGAAACGCGCAGCGCGAAACACTTTCTATGGAAAATGAAGGCCTGGGTTTGCTGAGGGTTGATTTTGAAACCTCCAGAATTTAATGCATGGTCGTGCTGCTTTTGGAGTCTTCCTTGAATGGTGTCCTCGGACATGGATGCCGTGAAGAAAGCCGTGTCGTCAACGTAGAAAGCGACGTCAACGTGTTCCGTTCTCGGTAGAGCTTTGGGGAATGCTCACATTGATATATTTTCGATTGGAGAGAGTTTTCTTGACCTATACCTGAAACGATCTGCCCGAAAGGAAAAATTTGATGAGAGTGGTTAGGTCTTCTGGTAAACTTTACCAGACATATTTTGTAATTAAAGTGTTGTGTCAAATCGTGCCAAAAGCTTCTGGCGCTAGTTAAGAGCATGGTGGCTGTTTGCGGCCAAACGGATAGCCTGTTGGACGGTCGAGTGATATGCGCGGAAGCCGAACTGTTCATCAGGAATTATTTTTGCCTTGATATAGCTGTTGAGAGCGTAGAGAATGGTTCTTTCAGCAAGCTTTGAAATGGCACTGAGGGCTTTTATTCAAAGGAGAGGATTTTGCTGCTTTCTTGGGTATAACTGCGATATGCGCGTGTTTCCAAGATGCTGGGAAATGTTGCCGCCTCAGAATGGATTTGACTATATTAGCCACTTCAGGAGCTGGATCGGTATTTCGTGACGTCGAAGCCCGGCGACTTTCTGACGAGACTAGATAGCTGTGGAGACATGTCGAAAGCACTGGGATTTTAATAGACAGGACAGGAGGAGGCATTTCATTTGGGCTTCGTGGATTTCTGCAAGGAGCTCAATTTTTCCTTGGTATGTGACTGCGAAAATCACTGTCTTCGCTGACTTCACGAGGGGGGAGAACCAATTGTAAGTTCTTGTAAGTTTCTTTGAAATGTACGGAATGACCTAAGGCAGAGTTGTTTAACCTTTCCAGTCCGCAAATGCATAGAAAATCAAGTACAATTTCAAGGAAACAACACAGGAAAAAATTTAGGACAATTTATTTTAGTACTGAAATAAAAATACATTTTTATAAAAATTAAAAATACTGTATTAATGTGAAGGTTGGTGCTGTCTTTGCAACAAAATTAGTAATATTTGAGTTGATGTTTTTACTTAGTTTTAATCTCAAATTGGATTTCAATTGTAATCTGTTTCTTTATTTGTTTTTGATGTATACAAAGTCGTGGAATGTTTTTTCATAGAGATGTGGATGAGAAAAGCAGTTTCAGTGCTTCTTCTGATATTTTTTTATAAACTTTCAAGGATTACGAGGGTTGCTGGCTTTTATTTATTAATTCAAACATTCATAGATAAGACGGACCCCCAGGTATCCGCGGACTACGAAGTTAAGAAACACTGACCTAGAGGAATAGTAAGGTAGAAACTGCCGTTGAGAACTGCACTAAGGTTTTTTTTAATGAATGTACGAAAGAGCACTAACATATTGTATCGTACTTGATCTTAAATGCAATCACAAACCTTCAATACTGGTCAAATAATCCAATTCGTCCTCTTAGAAAAAATAAAGAATGAACTCTTTCCCACGACATATAAACCAGGAAGCAGAAGACACCTGGCAGAAATAAGTTTAGACGTTTGAACCCAGCAGCATCTTTAAGAAGATTCAAGAGAGGGAACAATTTCAGACTTCTATCACCTTCCATTTCAGAACTTGACGTCATCGAGTTTAGGTATGACACCACCTTGACTTGAAATGACTGCCAACGGCGGAGATACCTTGGGTACTGGTATATTTACACAATGAGGGATGGGATGGGCAGCTGATTGCAGATAGGGATATGAAATTAACTGCTTCTACTATAATTTTTAATCAAACCCGATATGAATGGAAATATGGTTTATTTTTGTTAAGAAAATATATTTCAAAATATAAATTAGGCTTAAAATTCTGTAAACTATAAAAAAAATTAAACAAGTTGGTGTATTCAGGGCATAAATAATATAAACTGAAAACAATGGTCTTGTTTATTATTATTTGTAAATAAAAAATTAAATTACAATTGATGCAGATTTGCTGTCACAGCAGTGAAATAATAATCTAGAAAAATGAAGGATCAATCAAACCTTCTTAACAATCTGTACAACATCTTCATCAGATAAAATATGATCAAGGCCAACTTTCTGAGGCTGATGCTTCACTGATGAGCCCCAAACCAAACCGCTACAAGAAAATAAATTAATTATATATGAAATAGAGCAATGAAAAATTACTTACTATTTAAATTCCTTCGCAATACTTCTGTGCAATTTGTTGCAGAAATCTTCTACTGATGTATGGTCAGAGTGTAAAACAATTGGAGAATTATAGTCAGGTAATTGGCCTTTAGGCTTAGTGTAACTGTAAGGGTAAAAATATATTAAAAAAATGCTTCAACATATATTAAATAATAATCCCACTTACATTCTTACTAATTTCAGGTAAGCCCACATTTTCTCAAGAAGGTCATCAAAATTCCATCTATGATGCGCCGAGATTGGAACGCAATGAGGAATCTTATAGATAACATCAAGTTCTTCAATGCTAATTTGATCTTAAAAAAAATCTATATATATGTATATATTTAAATTTCAAATGTTATGTGTAACTTTTTTACTCACATTACAAATAATTTAAACTTAACCATATATGAATATTTCTCAACTTACCTATTTTATTAAGAATATAAATACAAGGAACATATATCCTATTTCCTTCAATCACATCAATTAAATCATCACTAGTTGCATCATACTTCAATGTTACATCTGCATTATGAATCTTATATTCTGACAGAATAGATTTAACTGTATCTAAATCTAATTCTGATTGTGACACCTTCAAATTAAAATAAAGATAAAACCATAAACTACAATTTAAATTAATACATACCATGCAATTTAAATTAATACCACCTTTATCTTTCTTCTTAAAGTAAATATTTGGTGGTTGCTTATTAAGTCGTAAACCAAAACCCTCCAATTCATGTTCAATAAGTTTTTTATGAACAAGTGGTTTCAAGACATCCAAGCATAGAAAAATAAGACTACATGTTCTGGCGACAGCTATTACCTGACGACCTCGACCTTTACCATCCTTAGCACCTTCAATAATTCCAGGTAAATCTAACAACTAAAAATATTTACTTATTGTCCGACTTTCCTATATATTTATATCTATATGAATATAAATATATATATGTTAGAATATGAATCCAAGGGCCTTGCGCAACAACCAAATACTAAGTCAGCATAAATGAGCGAGGCCAGCACCACGGAATGGTTCCAGAACAGTCTCCTTTGGTCATTTGATGGAAGCGCGTAGCTATGTCTTACCTATTGGACCAATAAATAAGTATTTTTTGTCTAATATATATAAAAATGCCTTTTATTTAAACATCCAGTGAAGGGTGTGTGGTTGAAATAAAGCGAACATTTGTGGTGAGATGAAGAATAATAGTAAATTAAATAAGAATTACTCTAGTGTCATAAGTGGTGACTGTGATAAAATAGTCGATGGACCATCCGCTTCAAAAATGGTAAAATCCGACTGTGTAGAAGCTTTGGTTGTCATCTTATCAGGACAGAAACTAGAAATAACTGAATTAATGTAAATCCTGTATCGCATGGTAACCTCTCTCATCTGATGCTTCCAGTTTGATCCCTATAATACCAGCAATTTTATGGGGAATGGTTTGAATATGCAATTAATCTAAACAACGAATTAGGGGTAAGTGATAGCATTTTAATTGTTAGGCTTGTTGTTATATAATTGTTGACATTGTTACTATTTGAATGGCAATCTATCATAGTACATGGAAATATTATTGTAGACCGCATTGTCGAGTATGCTAACAAATAATCGCTGAGTTAACTTGCCTATAATGCAACAACTCTACGAAATGGGAGACATTGTCCATCTCTTAGTTATTATGGAAAATTCCACTTGAGATGTTTTTTCACAAGGACCTACTTTGATGCACTATATTAAGTATCATTGAATACGGACTATGTCATTTTAAAGCTGAAGCGGCAATACAAATACAAAATCCTGGGAAGAATCCAGAATCCAGAATCCTGGATTAAGCAAGTTCGACGCACGCAAACGTAAAAAAGACTAAGCCGTCTTCTTCCCGTTTTGTTGTCATTGTAAAGTCAACCGTTTGTACTCATTGCAACAAACCCCATGCTGAGAATAGTGATCGATTGAAAAATCCTAAATCAAATAATACTAATTTTTCTACTACACAACAAAGCAAATCTTCATAAATTATTTATTGCTTAACTACAAACAAATAATGTCTAAAAACTCGAAAAGACGGAGAAATAATGCCGATCAGGTCTAGGAACAGAGACGGTATTCAATGTCGGGACCTGTGAACTTATAGCTTATGACCTATTTATATTCCGAAAGTTAGAATAGGTTAATATAAACAGTTGTATGATGACGAAGAAAGACAAAAAATGTTCAAAAAAAAATCAAAATGTTCTAGTATTTCGTTTTCCTAAAGGTATTCGCAGTAGCTCATAGGTATGATATGTGTGTTGGAACAATTCCATGCAGAGTGAAAAACAGGTTAATATGCTTGACATATTATTATTGAAGGTCCTTCTATTAAAAGCACAGGGTTATACTCAAGTTCTGATCAAAACGGATGCATTTTTAAAAATACTTTTGGCGGTATCTCATTATAAACAAGACTACAGACGCAACACTATAGACAGACACTTTTTTACAAAATACTAAAAGGAATTGAAAACACCACGAAGAAATATAGCAGATCAAGCAGCACTATTTACATCTGTAATTTTTGGCAATTTTCTGGAACATGAAAAAGTTAAATTACATCTCATCGCTACTGGAATGCCACAAATACATTATCAGTTGGAACGTTTGATTCAGTTTACTGCAGATTTGCTTAAGAAATAAGGAAGAAAAGATAATAATTTGAATTCAAATATCTACCAGGTTTGCCTTGCTTTGCTTTAGTTTGGATTAAATTGGAGCTATGCTCAAGAGCGGTCAAGGGCGCCTGCATAAGGCCGCAAACAAGATTTAACTGGATACGTTTTCAACATATTTTAATTATCTTGGCTATACCCGATAAAAATTATTTTATTAAATAAACGCTATGTGCTTAGTAAAAAATACATAATCATTGCAGCCATCAAACAACATCACCGTTGGCTTAAATGTTTACATTTAAACAATAGCCAAAAACGAATAAAGCTTATTAAAACTTGCTTGAATATGAATCCAAGATAGGGCCCTGTACAACAATGAAAAAATAAGTTAGCATAAATGAATGAGGTCAGCACCTCAAAATGGTTCCAGAATAGTCTCCTTTGGTCCATTGATCAAATATGTTGCCACATCTTACTTGTCAGACCAATAAACCAGTATTTTTGTCGAATAGAGGCCTTTTATTTAAACAAACATGGCCTTTTTATTTAAACTTCTAACATATATATGATAACCATACATAAATAAATATGATAACACTGTACCTGAATTTTAGCTCCTTTATATTTAATACAACCTGGCACTGTCGTTAAAGTTGTAAATTCATATGCTGCAACTTCTGAGTAAACTCCAGCAAGGTTACTTAGTAATGTAGACTTTCCTACTGAAGGAAACCCCACAAATCCCACTCTAGCATCACCAGTCTTGGCAACATCAAAACCTACAATTGTCGATTGAGTAAGGGAAATTGATGTGATATATTTTAAAAAGGACCCTCTCCAGTTCCACCGCCGCCTCCTTTTGGAGTAATTAGCTCACGCCGCAACTTTGCTAATCTGGCCTTAAGAAGACCCAAATGTCCAGCAGTAGCTTTATTTTTTTGAGTCCTAGCCATCTAAAAGCATAATTGTAGGTTAAAACGTATTGCATTGAAAATAATATAATTGGACTTACCTCCGCTTCGATAGCGGCAATTTTCTCTAAAATAGTACTCATTTTCTATCGTTTTCAAATAAAAATGAAAACAAAAATATTTTAGAACAGTTGCTCTAAAGTTTTATAACCACATTATCCATGTGAACAGCAGATAAAACGTAAATTCCTGGTTGCCTAGATTATTTAGAGTTTCTATTTGCCAGCTGTTAGAACCCACGTCCAAATTTGGATTTTCTTGTGATTTCCAAAGCGTTAGTTAAATAAAACATTGCAACAGTTATATTTTTTGTAATTAATTTATTCAGTTTTATCAACATATTGAGGGAAAATATAAATGATAAACACTCTATTAATACTATTTTTTCACATTTTGGCAACTTAAAGCTGAAATTAAGAAAAGTCAACTGTCAAGATACTGTAAATAATATTTATATATTGGGAAAAATGTTTATTAAGCTTTTTTAATATAAAGTATAAATTAGTACCAGGGTTTTAAGCCTTTTTAAAATTCTTTTCACTTGAGGTCTATTTTATTATTATTTGCCATAGTATTTTTAAGTCTATTACGAAAGAAAATATTGAAATGTACCAGCCTCTAAGACACGATATTTTTGATGCTGTTAAATTAGAACCAGTGAACTATTATTTAAGAAATGATGAAGATAGTAATCATACAACTCCACAGTCGTATAGTGATGAGTATATTCCTCCAGAAGCTTCCTATGCAGAGCAAGATGATTCAAAAGATATGGTAAAATAACCATATATATAAATTTACCAAAATAGCCTGCTTTAAATTTTTACAAATATGATATACATTATTTTTATAAAAGATATTTTAGGTAATTGATATTTCCAAAAATGATGAGAATGCAACTGATACAAAGACAAAAAAAAACAAAAGCCAAGTATGTAAATTATGCAATAAAACATTATCTTCACCATCCAGCTATTATGTTCATATGAAACAGCATTCAAATAGTAAACCTTATACATGTTCTAATTGTGATGCAGCCTTTTGCAGAAAACCATATCTAGAGGTAATTGAGAAAACAAATCTAAATATTTTAACATATTTATTGAGTTATATCTAATATACTTAACTATATTAAATCATGTACTTTATTACAGGTACATATGAGAGTTCATACTGGTGAAAAACCTTATGAATGTGATGTATGCAAGAAACGTTTTACACAAAAATCAAGTTTAAATACTCATAAACGTGGTCATTTAGGACTTAGACCTTATGTTTGTGATGTTTGTTTAAAAAGGTTCACAGTGAAGAGTTATCTGACATCACATCAGTTAACCCATATATCAGATACTGGCATATCTTGTAATGAATGTGAAATGACTTTTACAAATAAAACTCAGTATTCCCAACATATGCAAACTCACAACAAGAAAGGATTTGAATGCTCAGATTGTGACAAAGCATTTGCCAAACAATCATATTTAATAAGGCATGTAAATAAAGCCCATAAAAAATCACCAGAAAATGATTGAAACATGGTTATGTAGTTGCATGGGAAAGACATTTATGTTCAATATTTGAACTGTGTTTTTTTTTGAGTAATCTATCTGAATAGGATTTTGGTGGATGTAGATATTGCTTCAAAAGCAGATTAACTACAAAATCTTATTGGTACACTTATAGTTCTGTAGCTGTTTTTTACAGATATATTTATAGATGTCAAAATTGTAATTTAAATTGTATTTTTTTTTCGATTTAGGCTATCCATATTACATTATAATAACATGAGAAAAGTATTTGATTGATATTTTAAGAATTCTCAAAAGTTCATTTTTTTTTAAGTTAATAATTTTTTATTAAGTTCAAACTAAAGTATTTTTTTCATTTATTTCCTAGATATATAATTCTAAGAAAATTAATTGTATTTACAGAAAAATGTTGCTTACAAATTAATATTTTAATTATTAATGTAATTATTTGTTTGTCATTGAGTTATTCTAGAAAATAAAGCCATGTATTAATATATATTACTTTTTCAGATATTTTATAGATAAAACAATAAATTTTTAAAAAGAACATGAAGATTACAAATGTAACCTGAGTTCATATTTATTACAAATTTTAAATTTAACCCAATGTTTCTCTGTAAGTTTTTTAATCTTTTTATTGTACTGAACAGTTTTTCATATTTTATTATGTGATTAACTGTCAGCATTTGTGCAATAAATCGGCGGTCCTTAGCAACTAATATAACAATTAATTCGTCTAGATAGTATAATAATTAGCCAAATGTAAAATCCCAGATAATAAGTAGATGTTCAGTTTGTTTTCGGTGGTAATAAGCGGGGGTGTGCTTTATGATAAAAAAAGCGTTGTCATTGCTATTGCATTTTAACGCTTTTAGCCATTATCAGAACTAGTTGGATTATGCTATAGTCTAATTAATGAAAATGGGTTATGTCTATTGTCATTTGGTTCATTTTGTATTCGTTAACATCGCATTTCATGACCCTTTGAAAGAGCAACTAACATTCAGCAGTGTTGGATTATGTCATCAATTAACTATTATCACAACAATGCAACTACAATTCTGATGGATAAAGTGTACAAATTCACCTACTATCATACGTGATCGACACTACCAGTGGAATCCAAACTACAAGAATTTCAAATTGCATCAACAAATAAATTCCTAGCACTTGAACAGTTAACGACTCTGATACTGAAACAGCAGAAAAATAAATGTGCCAAACAGTTATAATATTAAGGTGTATCCACCAGCTAGATACAAAACGTGGCAATGAATAATATCTGAAGGTTGTTTATAAATGGTAAACAGCGAAAAGCAGGATCGAAATAATTTTTATTGATTTGATGTTGTTTCGACCGTGACACTGGCCCTGATTTTAGGCAGCTTTAGAAGCTGAATGTGATACTCTAAAAATTATTAAACTTTTTGATGCATCTTACAATTTTTTTATTGACTGTGTACAGGTAGTAGATACAAATATGATAAAAAGGTTTTAAAAAGAAACATGGCGTTCAGTGCTACAAACTACTTCATCATTAACTCGACTGACCAATACGCCGCTGTTGGTGCCCCGGAACTTCCAATATTCCTCACAAAATTCGGCCGCAGCTATTTTAGCCTTGGACAATGTTAGTTCTCTATTTTTCGAATTGATTTTTAATAATCTTGATCCATGTCTGTTCCGGCATGGACTAGTATCGAACGAGTATGTATTTAAACAAAAATATTGAAATTTACAATAGCAGTATTTTTTAAACCTTTCGCATAATTGCATACTCAACTATATGGAAAAGCAACGTAAAATATTAAGAATTTTCATTGAAACATGTTAGCTGTTCAAAATGAGGGACAGTGTATACAGTCGAAAGCAGAGCGAATATCTATAAAAACGGTAATCGCATGCTTTTGCACATCTGGTACTCTTTCCGATCGCCAAATGTGTGAGTAGCAGGTAAAACTGTTGAAAGGAAGTTTCTCCACCGGCCTTGGTCATTTCTCCCGTCACTTGATCGACTCCAACGGTCTTATCACACTTTAATGATTTTATTGCCATTCGCTTATCGTCAGGAAATCAACTTTCTGAAATATTAGTTGCTTGGTTGTTGAAATAATAATTTCCAAATCTTTCGCCACACCATTGCACTAGGTTTCTCTTTCTAGTTCCATGACCAATTTTCGTTATTTATCGAAATCGAATAAATTACTCAAATGATCTGATGTTTAATGATGATAGTTCTGAGACAGAGAGAAGATTCAAGAATTCCTCACGATTTGCTTCACATGTAAATCTACAGCTTGAGAATATGAAAAAAAAACACCATATTAATAATAACTGACGAATCATTCGCTGTTGTCTCAACGGCGCGCAGTTAAAACAAGTACTGGAGAGTGGACTGAAGTAATAACTCAAATCAGTTAAGTTGTCGGAGCTTTCGATTTGCTAAGACAATATATGTAGAAGAGGACAAATATCACATTTAGGAGTAAAATATTAAGTCATCATCGGAAGACATATTTTAGTAATTATTCTGTAAACTATATATAAGATGTATTTCAAATATGATGTATATACAAAATTATATGATTATCAGAGACGTACATTACAACGATGTGGACATTCTTGTCGAATGAGCGGTGAGAGGACGCCTCATTATGGATTGTAGACAACAAATACCATCAAATGACAAGCATAAAGATCATATAGAGTAACCTGAAAAAATAGAACGCTGCGGCATCAACACTATGGAGGAACATATTTGAAATAGAAAATATAATGGAATCTATACGAAATAATACACCGTTATTGCCATTCGTACAAAAAAAGCTAGAGAATGATTATAATTGTCAAAGCCCACTTCTTATGATTGAATAATTATTAAGATTATTTCAAAAACAAAAAAAAAAAAGAAATATGTTTCAACATTTCTAAATAACTTGATGAGTCCGAAACAAATATCATGAATTTGGTATTAAAAATCATACTCGTCAGAATCAAAAATTTACAATATCTGTGTAACGACTATCAACGCATATTATATTAAGAGTTAAGACATTCTTTTAAATTATATTGATAGGAGAGAAAAATATTTTCATTTTCATCTGTAACACAAATAATCCAATCCCAGTTAAAATTTAACCATTTTACTGTTATTTTGTTAAATAAAACAGCTATTTAATGTATTATTTATATTACTCTCTTCAAAATTACATAGTCATAAAACAGACAATAAAGATTAATATAATTCATAAAAAGATTATAAATATATCCTGACCTGACCCTTCATTTTTTTCTAATCACAATTCACTACTGAACATGTTTATTACTATCAGTCAGAAGTTATACTTAAAGAACACCTAACCAACAAAGAATCATAAACACGTACTTGTTTCTTATTAATGATTGTTTTAAGATTATTGTAACTGCCATAAAGAAAGGAGCAGAATCAAGAAATCAATGAAATCAAGACAGACAAATGTGACGCCACACACTTCTTTCTGGCTTATACAAACTTTTGATCTGTAGAGTACTAGTATGTAAGAAAAAAACATCACAATCATTTATAAAGAAATAAATACCATAGTTGGTAAATAACGATTAACTAAAATTTCGATTCAAAGAAGACTGTATTATCTCAGTAAGACATTCACCAAATTCTTCGATTATCTGTCGTTTTGTTAATTCCTCATCTTGCATGGTTATATATGCTTGCTCTGAAACAGTAAGCATACACTGACATGTGGCTTCTATCACATCATCATTAATACAACTAATTGTTTGTTTCCTGAAAATAAAACAATTATGTGCTATAATACATATATTAAGTATGTAGCATTCACCTAATCATTACCTTGAATTTGTGAACCGTTTGGTTCGATTTGGGGATACAAACTCTGGATCATGATATGGTAGAAATGTCCCATACACTTTTTGAACTAACATCTGATCATTGATACGCTGGGTGCTAGAAGTTGTCTCCAAAGTTTTCTTTTCAACGGTATCTTCAACATTTCGACAGCTGACACACTTGCAGTTGCTTGAACAAGCTATCTTTGCCTAAAAAATAATAAAATTAGTATTCGTCACTTTCAATTGAATAGCTTATTGCTTTACCTCATAACATTCACAATAATTTTTCAAACAACCTGATCTTTTACAATTACACCCTTTCGTATGTTTTCTTAAAACATCCCCCGTATTATCTTTTGCTTTACCTATTTTGGGCCTAAAACAAATAACAACAAAATGTTAATTTCGTGTTTAATAATTGAATTATTTTCTAGCTAATATTAACTCACCGAAAAGCATTAGGATTTCTTTCCAGACATGCTTTAATTGCCATATTTCTTGTTTCTTCATTTTCCAAATTGTTGAAGCAATTTAAACAATTGCAAAGGTAGCAAAACTCTCCATTCGCAAAACAATCGCAGTAAAGTTTGAGGCACTGAGATTTGGTACAGTTACAAGGTTTCCGAGGTCTTATACCATTCGCATTTTGTGTGTTATCATTATTAGTGGCCGGCGTCGCAGCTGTTGGTGAAGTATTATTTTCTAAAGTAGCTGAAAGATCATTGATTTAATTGATAACGTCATAATACAATCATAAAACTCACGTGATGTTACAGGTGTTGTAGGTTTTGGCACTGAAGATGCCAATGATGTTTGCCTAACTTGACTTGAGGAATGCTTAATGGCTGGTATAGCTACTTTGGATACCTGCTTGAAAATTTTTGCTATAACTAAAAGTTAGTAATTGGAACTCACTGTTCACCTGTGATAAATTTGCTGGAATATAACCACCGGTTACCATAATCACTTGGGCAGGTTTTGAATTTGCACTAAGGGGTTTTGCTATCAACTTGTTAGTGTTTAAAACTGACTATAATTAATTACAGAATGAAAGTTAAGACAAAACAATAATCACAATTGTACCTTTACATCAGCAGCAGATGAAGTAGCTACGACACTGTTTGTTGAATTTTTCATTGTATTTAAAACTGTTACTGTTGATGCTGTTTGTTCAGCTGAAGTAGCTGCTATTAATTTAATATATTGCGTCTGTAATAGATTGAAAATTAAATTCACAATTAAAATACTTAATTGGGCAAAAATAATTTCATTTTTTTATGGATTTCAAAACCAATTTAGTCCTACAAAGTTCATATAAACTTTTTGAGATTTTGGAATGAAATATTGAACAAAATTATTTTCACAAACCTTTTTTGAAGACATCTTTACACCATTAAGAGTTTCTCAGATATTGGTTAATTGTTAAAAGGCAGCATAGCCCCACTGCAAATATATTAAAACTTCTTAGCAAACATCTCAAATTTTATAATCTACACTTTAAACAATACAAACAACGCGACTCTAAACAATTCATTATAAAAAAAAGAAATTAATTTTTGCACAATTCTACATATGAAACAAAAATTATGGAAGATAAACTTACCCCTTTCCCAGGGACATTAATTTGATGTATTTGATTTCCAGTAATTCCTTGGGTACCAGCAACTTGTATCAATTGACCTGCTGGCAAAATCTGCCCACCACTACCTTTTAAAATAAACCTTTGAGGTCCCTTTGCAGCAGAAATATTTGTAGCAGGCAAAATTTTTGTTGGTGACTTCAATTGCGTAATAGATATTGTTTTTGAGTTGGTAGGTGATAAAGGGGTAGTACTACTCTGTTGAACAAATTTTATTGTTTTTGTTGGATTTTTATTTATTAAAAGGGTTTTTTTGGAGCCTGTTTGTTGTCCTGTAGTTTGTATCACTTTGGGATTGCTTATCAGTCCCATTTCTTGAGCTTGTTGTAAAGTTATCGCCTTACTTTGAATTGGTGCAGTAGCCAAATTATTTCCTGAGCTTGTCTGTACTAACTTTACATGTTGTGGTTGTTCACTAGTTTTTTGAACAACTACAAATTGCTGGCCAGGTTTAGTAATTGATAATGATTTTGTCAGTGGCTTTGGCCCAGAATTTGTATATATTTTCTTCATCACTATTTGCTTTGCATGGCCCAATGATGTACTAATTGTTTTACCAGCAGGTTTAATAGAGATATGACGATTAATAGAATAATTGGCCAAATTTATTTCTTGGCCTTGCTGATTAACTAATTTAATAGCTTGATTTGTACCACTACCTAAAAATAATTAATATTATGCTGTTTTACAACATATATTAATAAGATAAAGCATACCTGGAACTAAAATTATAGGTGCACCATTAATTGATTTCACAGCAATTGGGACCTGTTCAGGTTTTGGAGCAATATTTAATGGTCTTAAAGGTGGTATGGTTGGTGGCAATTTATATTTTTCTTCTGGTGTTTCTTCCATATTATCATTTTGATCTTCTGAATGAATTTCAATTTCTTGTGGCTCAATATCAGCTTCATTTTGTACAATCTCCTCTTCATGTTCAATTTCTTCTTGAGCTTCTATTATAAGTTCTTGATCTAAAAGTCAGTTTTATGATTTTAAACTCATAAATTCATTAGAATGATATAAAATATTACCGTCAATTTCCATTGCTTCTGTATCTAATGCAAGTTCATTAGATAACTCAGCTAATTTATCCACATCACGATTATTTCCAAGTGTTTCCAAATTGTTTGTTCCCAATTCTGAATTTTCATTAATATAAACACCTAAATAAATTCATTATCATTAAGTCGCCTTTATTTATATTTCATGAAACTTTTATCAAGTACGATGAAAAATTTATGTTTTTAACAACCCATATTTTAAATTTGCTAATCTAGGTTTTCAAGTTTTCAAAAATATGCCACACCAGAAGACGATTTACAATTTTAATTTAAACGTAGATGCATTCGCATACATTTTATCTCATAAGTGATATAACGTTTTTATATTAAATTATACCTTCTGAACAAGACATATTTTGCACAATAGATTTAAATTTTTAAATAATTATAGAAACATTTCAAAACAGCAAAGTCAAGTTTGACAGGTCACGTGACAAAGCCTTGCATTGTTGCCATCGTTTACGCATATTTTACCCTAAGTATTTTATTCTTTATTAATTTTTTTATTTTTATTATTACAAATTTTCATTATTATTTGTATTTAATCACAATTTAATTTATATGAAAATGATGATACAAATAGTATGCGGGAAAAGATCACCTGAAATATATTAGTCCGTATCTACGATAATTAAACAATTGACTACCTAAATATGTCAAAATTTAGGATGGATTTGTCAAAAAATTAGTTGAAGAAGTTACTCTTAAAAAAATGGAGAATCCGTGTAAACCCCCTATCGAAGAAAAACTTTATAATTGTCCCCGAATAGTCGATGCAAGTATGAAAAATGACACACAACGTATAGAGGCGCGACAGGTTGAGTGCGGCAAAGGATTTAGTTTATTTGGAGGGAAAAAAAATGAACAACCCCCACCATCTTCTCCGGTAAATAGTAATTTAATTGTAATATATGTATATTTGGCATAAAATATTACTTTTGTTCATAATAGCAATGCTAGTTTATTCATCACATTAATAAAACGGTTATATAGCTTAATTAAGCACCTTGATATTTAATTCCCAGGTAGACTTCAATTTCCAACTGAAACTACCTAGAAGTCCAGAAAACAATAGAGAAACACTATATTCCCTATAAAATGTCTAAAGTTATAATTAAATTATAACGTAAGTTATATTAAATTTTAAAATTGCCCCCAATTTTTCAAAATAAGATTTGCCCAATTACAACCGGACTGTCTTGTGGTAACTGGTCAGATGAGATCTGTAAAATGTGATTATAAAAGCTTTACCGCTACTTATCTAATAAAATTTTCTTATGTCTTCTATAAACACGATAACCAAATGTCTATTATTTTGTCTCATTACTTGTTGGGGGCAAATTTAATAACAAAATTAATTTTTAAATGAGTATGTAAAAATAGTTACTAATCCTAAATAGCGGGAAAATTTATAGGGACACGTGCCGATTATTTACTTTCAGAGTTGATCCAACCTGACATTAATGAATAAGTAGTGCCTCCTGCGATATTTTCATATGGCAACACTGATAGCAGTAGAGTTCCCTGTTATACATAAAATATCGTTATCTCTGTCGCTCCTTCGTTTCAGCAGAATCGTAAAATTAACATTGCCGGTCCAGGAGGTGATCTAGATTTACGTTTTCAATTCAGTGCCGTCTTTTTAGTCGAGTTTTTAACTGAAACTCTTTGCTGGTGTAGAATATCTCTTCATAAATTAATTCAATAATTTCATAGAAATGTAAGTAATTTTAGTTCCCTCTTTTCGTCATGGCCTTCTTGTTTGTACGGTATTCGGCGAGTTCATTAGACTTATATAAAAAAAAATTAATTACATATAAACTGAACTTTAATAATATAACATTTTATTAACCGGAAGTTATTTTAGGTACTTTCTTATATTAAAACAACTTTACAGCACAGCTAATATGATTATGTAAGAAGGTACTTTCAAATCGATATTTCTAGAATTTTTTAGCTTAAAACTATGCACTGTCACATTTTAATATAAATTTTAAAAACTCTACCGGCAAAATATAAAGACCCTATATTTTTCTTATGTTAGAATTGTGATGGTTATTTGTTTAAAAAATCGCCATACCTTCCTTGTGACATGGCGTGACTCGATTTTACATTGTCAACGTCATTGGTCGTAGATGGAAGCACCTAGCAATTATTTTTCTTCTAAAGTAATTTGTTTAATATTTTTAAGTCTTATCTGCGCCTTATAACAACTTTTATAAACAAATGATCCAAATGTATTTTTTTCACCTCAGTGTCAAGTTCAATGAATGTTCTATTTCTGGAAATTTCGTAAAATGTGCTTTTGGCTTGCGTTTTTTAAAAACAACTTTTTAAAGTAGGCTGTTAAGTAACACTAAGGGGGTTTGTCCGCTTGGTGTCAAAAAATATTTCCTTATTTTTGTGCATTGGTAATTTTAGAATTGGCAGCAGGTCTGTAGTCTACCCACTTTTGCAATTTTACAATTTTACCAATGAGATTAAGCTAAATAAAAAGTCGTGTAGATATGCAATTAAATTATATTGTTTAAATAACAGGTTGTTGGAAGTATTCAGTTTTTGTAGGCTATTTCTTTTATTAATTAATAATATAATAAATAAACTTGTACTCATTATTTAAATAACTATTTTTGGCCTCTTAATTCAATTTTATAGAAATATGTTTTATTCTGATTCTGATTAACAAGCTTAATAATGTGTATTTGCGTTTATTTCAGTGAATTAACTGTATTTAAATGAAGTAGTTTAATATTAAACAATAATTTTTCTAATAACATATTATATTTATTATTAATTCACAATACATAGTAAATCGTAATACAAACTTGTACATTTGGAATATGTGAACTTTGATGTCTATAAACAGTTAGTCCTATTAGATTATTACGGGATTTCCGATGATAAATTCAATCGTTAATTTATGTTAAAATTGTTAAAATACTTTAAAAACTAAATTTTGTTAACACTAAAATATTTTTGTTTTGTTAAATCATCAAAAGCACAAAATTTCAATTTTTCCCAAAGGTTTTATTTATTTTTCAATATACGTTATACAACATTTGATAAGATTACAAATTAATTTATCAGCAATTCCTTGGGGAACTATTTTTTGTCTTCTACTGATATAGTTTCATTTGAATATGTTTTATTATTATATTCTGTAAAATCAAATAAAAATTATTTCTTTTTATATTGTAATTACTTGTCTGCTGCTTACTGTTGGTCTGCTATTTAAATAGTCTTACAAAAAAATTAGTCAAGTCGGCTGGCTCTAGGATGTTATAAAATCAAAAACAGGGTGTGGCAGAGGACTTTTTCATTTCAATAATTGAAAGCTTCATTACAAAGAATTGATACTTAATCGAATTATTATTACATTTTATTATAAATTATTTTAGCCAGCTGAAGAAATGGCTCCACCACCATACTCTGACTTGGGCAAGAAAGCCAAAGATGTATTCAACAAAGGCTATCACTTTGGCCTTATCAAGTTGGATTGCAAAACTAAATCTAGCTCAGGCGTAGAATTCAGTACTGGCGGCACCTCCAATCAGGAATCTGGAAAGGTATTTGGTTCCTTGGAGACCAAGTACAAAGTTAAAGAATATGGTTTAACCTTCACTGAAAAGTGGAATACTGACAACACTCTCAGCACTGATCTGTCCGTTCAAGACCAAGGTCTTCAAGGCCTGAAACTTTCTGCTTGTCTAGATTTTGCACCACACACTGGGTGAGTTGTTTTATTAGGATTATGGGTATTTGATTATAATCGTTAGTAGCTATAATTATTTAATAGTTTTTGGTTTCTTTTTGTTTTTATTATTGAAATGTTATTGGTGTGTAATGTTTGATTTTGCTTATATGGTGACGTAATATTTGCTTTATTTTTTCTAAAACCATTGGCCTATATATTGAAAAAGGTTGATTTCAATAGTCCCATTTATTAACAAGACTTCAAGACTTGAGTAAGGATGCGCTAGTAAGCTATTACATAAATCATAAATATAAATATAATAAATATAATAATTTATAAATAATTTATGAATAACTTTGATTAGATAAGAATTGAAGTTTAATAACAAATATTTTATCTTGTATATCATAGAAGATAGTTTATAGGTTAACCGAATAAATAAAACATCCGTATTAGATTTACCATACATATAGAATTTGATGATTATATGTATGTTAATTAGAAAGTGTATATTGTATAGTTTATTATACAACTAATACAGGTTCTAACATTAATAATCAATGTGGTGTGATCAAAAAATAAATATAAATTTAAAAAAAAATTATACGTCTCAAGAATGTCATATAATGCTTCCATGAAAAAGTTTTTTTGATCATACTTTGATATGTTAATGCATTATTCAAAATTCTTTTGTTTAGTGGGCAATATCGTGTGAAAGATTTTAATCTAAACTTGGGGCATAATATTAGCGATGAGTGGGGCAAGATAGAGACCAAAGCCGTTTGGAAAATTGCGTACGTCATGAGAAAATATTTATTATTTCTATTCATTTTCTGTTGGCTTCTGTTCCCAAATGTTGATCGTCTGTAGAAATTGTTTTGAAACATTTTTTTAGGTTCTTTCTTGTTATATGTATGTTTATATTTTAATTCAGTTTGACGTCGCAGTTAATATCAGAATGTACATTAATTAACACGTGTTTAGATATCTAACATAAAATGCTGGATACTTTCATGTTCATATCATTAATTTAGTGAGAATTAAGCAATATTTTACTTATTGTATTACTCTAAAATTGTTTCCATTATAATTAAACCGTTTAATTTCATGCTTTATTGTTTAATTAGTAACTAGATGTTGCGAAACAATTGGAAATACTCAGATTAAATTATGTATTTAGTGCGTTTATTTTAATGATTCATCAATAAAGTTGGTATTTTAACTAGCTTTAAGTAGTTACCGTTATTTGAAACTTTGTTTTTTATTCTTAGACAAAAAACTGGAAACGTGAAGACTGCTTTCGTTAATAACCAAGTTGCCATTAACGCGGACGCCGATTTTACCCCTGACGGTCCCAAAGTTACCGGCTCAGCAGTGGTCGGATATCAGGGCTGGTTGGCTGGTTACCAAGCCGGTTATGATATCAACAATTCCAAGCTGACCAAAAGCAACTTTGCCCTAGGTTTTACATCTGGCGACTTTACTCTTCACTCCAATGTGTAAGTTGTTTTTTTATTTATATAACTAATGTTGATATTAAGTGTGATATATCATTAATGTATATTAGTTTAAGCATGAAACAAGTGATCTTCATTGTACAAATACATTAAAAGTAGTAAACTTTACTAATAAAAGATTCAATGGTAATAAGAATACTGTATATTTGAAGTTATAGAATTTAATCTGAATCTGAAGCTGTAAAAATCATTCATTCAAAAATAATTTATTGAAATTAAGAGACTGATCTGTGATTATTTAAGATGTTAAAAAGATTTATTTCCAAATTAAAAAATTAATGCCATGTAATTGTTACACTCGATAAGGCTAGCCATAACAATTTTGAATAACTATATTTCATGCAGAAACCTTAAGGGCATTATTAGATAATTTTAAGAACTCCCCCTTTTAATTGGAGCAAAATTTTAACCATTTAGTGATTGGATTAGTGACGATGGTCAAGAATTCGGCGGATCCATCTACCAAAAGATCAATCCCAAATTGGAAACCGGTATCACCCTAAACTGGTCATCAGGCAGCAGCAATACGAAGTTTGGAATCGGAGCCAAATACGATCTGGACAAAGATGCCTCAGTTCGCTTTAAGGTTAACAATGCCAGCCAAATTGGTTTGGGTTACCAACAACGTCTCCGAGATGGTAAGACATCTTTCATTTTTAGTTTCATTTAGTACATTAAAAATAGTAAATATGAGTTTAAAAATTATAGTTATAGACCATAATATTAATAAATGTGTTTTTACAGGCGTTACACTTACTTTGTCATCTTTAATCGACGGCAAGAATTTCAATCAAGGAGGCCACAAAATCGGTTTGGCTTTAGAATTAGAGGCTTAAACGTTCCCTCGTTCCACATTTCTACATTAGATCCCACTTGCGTATATATTAAGCTTCTTTATTTGTAGATATTATATGATTGTTTTACTGGAACTCTTAGTATTAAAAAAGAAATGAATGTTTCCTCGTCTTTTTTTACATCGACGACCGACGAGTAATTTGGAATTGTGCAGCGGGTTTGACCTCATTCTTGCAAGTGTTTTCTATGTTTATTTTAAATAAAATTACTTTTCGTAGGGGGTTACGTATTTAATATCAAACAATTCGGCAAATTCATTATATGTCGCAGTTAATCCAGCTACACAAAAACAACCTGTTTTTTTTATACATATACATTGCAATATGTTTTGCTTTAAACCCATACTTTATTGTTAATAAAGAAATTTAATTTTCACATTAGTAGTTTGATTTTTCTATTATTTTAGGATTTACATAAAAACATGTTATCATTTAATATTTTATCTCTTATCTTTAATAAATATTTCCATTCTTTCCGATGCTTTTTATTCTATTTAAAATTATTTGTAATTAATAGCTAGTATAATTGTTGATCCTTACATTTATTAATGATTATGCATTACTGCATAATATTGGATATATGTTGTGGAATATTTGATGAGCCTTATTTTGAAGGTTTCAACACAGTTAATATTACATGTAATAAAATAAGAATTACTGTAGAATTATACGTTCTAATATAAGGGTTTTGGTTTGGGTTTTTTGATCTGTTATATGTCAAAAAATACAATTAGAATTTGTTCAAAGTTTAATGAAATTCTTTCGTTTGTTCTTTTATTTTACAAACGTCTTTCATTATCAAATTATGCAAAAATAGTATGTTTTTTAAGATAAATACCGCCACATCTCTGAATAATGTATTGGCAAGTATTGTTCAATAAGTTCGTGGAGATATACACCAAATTCTTCGTCATTGATATAAATACAAATCTGTTGCCATTTTAATCATTGATTATTTTTTCACACAGACAACCAAAGTATCGTAATTTAGATAAGTGGTGTATTCCGGGCACATCGGCTTCTAAACGACTTCGTCGCTCAGAGATCGGTTAAGAGATAATTAGCGTCAGCTTTTGAGATGCAAAAGGAATTTTACTTTCAGGCTAGTAAAAATAAAGTCAGAGTACTTTTCGACCAATAGATACATAAAATCATGAAAAAAGGCTCTTCTACAGTAGAAATCATAATTTTGCGTTTACACGTGGGTTAAATGTTTTTTCGCACTCAAACTGTTAATGAAGTACGGAATGTTTCAGTATCTAGCATAATGGCTAGATTTAGCTTTCTCTAACATCAGGCCCTTCTCACCACTTCAAAAAATTTGTTGTTTAAAACGCTTTTCATCAAAAGTAATAGCTGCCGTATTTTACGGGATTGAATGAAATTATATTGAAATAGTAACATTTCTGGGAAAACATGCAGTTCCTGAAAAAGTCATATTAGCCAATAGTGAGTATATTGTTTTGGGAGATGTCTTTATCACACATTGTATAAAATTTGTCACAGGGCGACTGTCTTTGGTAGAGATTTAGACGGCTTAAGTTTGCCCCCTTTGGATTCACTGCATTAGTTACTATTAAAGTATGATAATAATAATTGCAGCTATGAGTAAATAAGCATAACCCGGTATTAAAATTCATAACAGTAAAATTTTTGAAATAATTTGCAAGCGAATTATCGTTTTTTCAAATTTACTTTGACTTCATGTGTACATTTATGGCGATGGTTTTTGCAGTATTCGACAGTCATTCTGATTTTTGAGACAGCCATTTATTAAAGCCTACTTCGGAGTTTTTCTAATTTAGCGAAAGTCTGATGAAGTAAATTGAAAATGGAAATATAGTGATTTCGGATCATATACTTTTTAATCGAGTCGCTAAGAATAAATGTTGCTTCAACGCGTAACTTTGAAGTAATATTCCTTGTTGATAGTTGTTATTTTATGTATTACTATTTTTTCATTATCACAGCATTAATGGTGTCGCCCAACAGAAAGTACTATTATTAGCTAAAAACATTATTATTAGTATATTATAGGAATGTTTATTTGGCTGTGTATATGGGCGCATTTATTATTGTTTTATTATTAAACAAGATTCTTTTAATATATTATTTAAATAATATTTATTTATATATTTTAATTAGAGATGTATATCACAATATTTATGACATCATTTGTTCTTCCATAACTTTTGTCATCCATTCTGGGTGGGCCTTTGATATTTGCTCAATTATAGAGTTGACCTGATAGCAAAGCGATTGGATTTGCTTATCCCATTGTGGTAATGTCTCTCGCGCTGCAACATAAAATATGTTGGTATATAAAATATTTTTAATTAGATAACAATTTACTAGTAACTGTATTTTACTATTAAATATAATTTGACATAAAGAAATTATACTTACTTTCAAAGTGTACAATTGAATCAATCTGATCAATGTAACCATGCATTCTACCTTCTGTAATCATTTGACTGGCTATCTTTTCAGCTTTTGATGGATTAATTTCTAGTAGAGCACCCAGTTCCTCAAAACTAATATTATTGTATAATTTACTGGCAGAGAGTAAGTTATGTTCAATAACAGCTCTATCTAAAATGGTTGAGCCATCAACAGTAGTAGCTTTCTGGTGCGGTTGCAGCAATGCTTCAAAATCCCTTAACTCTGACCTACGAATAATTCTTTCAAGATACATTTTTTCCAATATTCCAACCGCAGGTAGCTGTTGGCAACGCTCATCTTTAAACAATGTAGCAAGCATTCTTGACCTTTGTTGCCCAGCTGAAGCTAAAACTGTACAAATTAATGCATTTCTTAATGCTGTCATTCTTTCATCTTCATGGACAATATTTCTATATGACAATTCATTGTATCTCTGTGCAGCTTCAATAAATTTCCTTCGATAATCAAGAACGCGAGCATAACAGACCTTATAATATACTTGTAATTGTTCATTCCTTGATTCCGCTTGTAACAATGAAGCTCTATTTATAAAAGCTTCAGCTTGAACAGGATCATCATCCTCTAGATACAGTCGAGCAATTTTTAAGTAGGTTTCAAGTTTGTAATCTACTGTATATTGTTTTTGGCCAGTTTCTAGTGGGATTCCTACTAGTACAGCAGCTGCATCTCGCCATTGCTGGTTACGTTCATAAATATCAGCAAGATGTTGACGAATACTTGCGACCTGCTCTTCAAATGATATTACTCTAGGTTGCACCTTTTCAAGCATATAATGGCAAACAGCTTTAGATACATCGTCAGGTAGTTTCATTAAATGACTGCTAATTTCTGTTAAAATCTGACGTGATATTACAAGACTTACATTTTCATTGACAACTGCAAAAAAAATAAAAATTGATATCTAAACTATGATTACTTCGATAATACTTACTTGCTTCAATAAATATCTGTAAACCTTCTACCAGATCGTTGTTTTGTTCCTTTAATATAATGTCTAATGTACTCCGGTATCTAGAAATAAAAAGGTTTTAATTTATACTTTTAATAGAGAATAGGTTATAATACTTTTCTGCTTGTTCTTTATGAGAACCTCCACATAGAATAATATTTTGTAGAGTTAAACGTATATTATTAGCTTTTCCAGGCATGATTATTTTTTATTTTCGGATGTATTCAATATGCAAATAAAAACAAGCTGACAAATGACAAGTTGAAAAGTAAGGTTAATTTAACTTTTAGTTAATATTTTTTTCTATGGTTAATATCTTTCATAGAGTAAATATATTACCCTATGATATCTTTTAACATCTATTACCTGTTACTATATGTAGTGTAAGTTATTCAAAATAATGCAAATCGATTATCCTGTATCTTAAAATGTATTCAAAATCACTCTGTGTGTAAAAATATGCTAATATTGTAGGATGTAGGATGTGGGCATTTTGTTACATTAGAATTTAAAGATATTATTTGCTTATTTCAAATATACTAACTACATCAAAATTAAATAATATAAAAAAAGTTCATACTGTATTTTAAAATTAAAGAATAGCTCTCCGCTATAAGTGGATGATGCGTTTTATCATGGTAAATTAATTAAGTGGCCGATTTTTTACGGAGTATGGTCATTTTCATCTAGATACCTTAGACTGATTGGTAATCTGACAATTACGAACCGAAAAAGCGCACATCGAGTAATATTTGCCCAATATACCGGAACAAACCGTTTATGTTTCTGAAACTAGATTGTCGTCGGTGTCAGTCTTGAGACGCCAGTGGATTTAGTACTTGCCGTTTCCTTTCCGTGGTACAAAAACCTAATTTCAACGCGAGTATGATGCTACTAGCAGTAGTTTAGGTTTAACTGTAATAAAACGGTTTAATATATAGTAAAATGTGTATATTAAGTTTGCTAAAATTGCACGTATCTTCGCGAAGTTATAATTCTCAACTAAGCAAGAGTCGGACTTATTATAGAAAAAACCCGGTAGTATTCGAAGATGTTAGTTGCTTCGATATGTATCCGGAGTTTGTGTTGATGGATGAGCCTAATGTTTACGAACAAGAACGACCTTATTCTGACTATTTATTTGACGAGTTTCTAATTGACTGTAAGATATTTCATAGAAGATTTGAAGAAGAATGCAAAAGGTAGGTCACGCACTATCATTAATAAATATGGAAAAATATAAAATAAGAATTTGGATATAAACTTTTTATAACTTACATATTATTGTCCATTATATATGTTAAATATATTTGTAATATTTATCTACCCTAACAGTTGAGGCTTGAAGAAAACTTGGTGTGAATACACCGGATATTTTCTAAGAGTACAGCGAGGATTTTTTTCTAATATTCATTAGCTCACAAAAGCAGTAGATGTCGCTTTTTAAATTAGAGTTATGCCAATAACATGAAATAATATTTATAGAATTGTAATGAATGTTAACAATTCTATAATATACTATTCTTTACCATATATTAGTTTTTCTAATTAAATATACTTAGAAAAAAATTAAATTGTGTGATATTTAGATTATGCGTCAAATTTTCGAAAAATCCTTATTTCTTATTTTTATATTCACATTAAATTTACTTCAAAATAACTGGCGAGAGTTACCTTCTCTTATTGTTGCTGTAATTGTGGGTTTGAATCCTGTTGGAGCAAAATCCACTTTCCAGTTGGTCATTACTAGCCAGACGATAGACTTAATGCCGAGGAGTATTGTTCGGAACTCACACTTAGAAGGAAGTTCGACCCAGAACATTTGCTATATCTGCAGAATATGGTGGATATGCTAGCACTTCTCATTTGAGAGGTTTTACATATTTTTCGACTGGTTCTGAGGCATGTGGGCGTGCATTTTTTCGTTTAAAAATTATTTTCGTATCTTTGGGAGTATTTTCGCGGCGTATTTACCAGCAGACTTGGTAAGCACCCTCGGGCGGCGGATTTTAGGTGGCGGCAAAGAATTTGCTTAGGTATTTTTAAGGAATACCTTATCCCATCTTATATAATACATGATCAAGTTTTTCTTAGGTCGGAAATATACTTCTATCCAGTAGCTGTATTGCTTCCACGTTGCAGTGATTTATTAATCTTATTTGATATTTTAAGGCGAAATCTTGGATAACTACGTAAATTAATTTTATTTCGAGGTAATCGTGCAACTCTTCGTTGCTTATATAACGATAAGCATTGATAATTAATCGTAGAAGTTTGCTTTGGCAACGTTGGATTGGTAGTTGGTTTGATGTTTTAATGCAACCCAATATTTGCAATATTTACCCCCATGCCATTTCCAAATTGGCTTTATGATTGACTGATAAACAAATCTTTTTGATTTTTGATCAAGTTGAGAGTATCTTTCGATTAACCGGTACAGTTGCTTGATTTTGAATTAGATCTACTCTGATTTTTATCCAATATGATGCTTCCAATTTAACCTATCGTAGAGATGGATGCCGAGGTATTTAGCAGATTCTGCTTGAGAAATAGGGCATCCGTCAATGAATATAATTAGATTTTTGTTATTTTGCAGCAATGCAAAATTAATATGGATAGATTTGGAGCTATTAAGCTGCATTTTCTAGTCTCCAGTCCATTTATTAATCTTGTTGACTGCTAATTCTACTTTTTCTACAGCCTTATAACTTTTTTGATATGTAAAAAACAAGTTTTATTGAGAAATTCCTCCAGTTCTTCCATATAGAATTTTAGACGTTTTTGCATTGTTAGAGTATGCTCCTTGTGCATTTTCACTGAAGTACTTTTTCCTATTTCCGATTATTAATTTAAAAACTTGGAGGGTACTCGCTCTAACTGGATCCCGTTTAGATTTACAATAGCAAGCTATCCAAGCAAGTTGATAATAGCAAGTTGTCAATACCTTGACCGTTCCTTCATTAATTCTCAAGCCATATGGCTCTGTAATGTAGTTCGAGGCCGTTATTGGTTGAGGAGTAGACACTCACCCCGATATGAATTGATGGTCGAGTCTTTGTTTAACGAATACGACTTTGAGAATATAGCACATGTTAGTTAATGTGAACTAATTCAAACCAAAAGGATTTTATATAAAGTTCATTACACAAACAGTTTATAAATTTAGATTTGTTTGTTGGTAATTATTTTTTTTGTATATATTACAAAACTATATTATTTAATACTATACTAATACTCTATTAATAACAACACTTTTATTGGACAATTCTGTTCTATTTGAATGTTATATGTATTATCAAATTATGGATAGAACATTTGCGATTACAAAATCATTGTCATATTTGAAGGACAAAGCGCTTGTGAACATCATAACAACAGGGATTATAAATATAAATAAATTATTGCGAATTTTTTTGCTTTTCCTATTATCGTTCGCTTTATTTTATGCGAACCATTCACGTTAGTAACAGGTCAATTAAAAAGTCCCTGGCCTGGCATATAGATGGCGCTACTAGAATTAAATCCATGTTTTTTAGTTAGCCCTAACTCTCACAAGATGCGTGTATAAATTTGATAGCTGTCGGATCATTAGTTTGTGAATTATAGTATTTTGAGTGAAGCAACTTTTGTTATTGTGAAAAAAATGGATTAAAAGAAATTTCGCGTGTTGATAAAATATTGCTTTTTGAAGGGAAAAAATACAGTTGAAGCAAAAAATTGACTTGATGCCGAATTTCTGGACACTGCCCCAGGAAAATCAACCATCAATGATTGATATGCTAAGTTTAGTCGTGGTGAAATGAGCACCGAAGATGGTGAACGCAGTGGACACCCAAAAGAGGTTGTTACCGTGTTATAAAAACATTTAAAAAATCCACAAAATGATTTAGAATGACCGCTAAATTGAAATTGAATGAAATAGCAGACACTCTAAAGATATCAAATGAACGTGTACATAATATCATTCACGAATATTTAGGTATGACAAAGCTCTGTGCAAAGTGGGTGCCGCGCGAACACTTTTGACCGAATACAACGATGAGTTGATGATTCGTATCAGTGTTTGAAGATGATCAAGCGTAATAAACCCGAGTTTTTGCGTTAATTTGTGACAATGGATGAAACATGGCTCCATAATTTCACTCCGAAGTCCAATCGACAATCATCCGAGTGGACTGCACACGATGAACCCGCTCCAAAGCGTGGGAAAATGGAACAGTCGGCTGGCAAGGTTACGGCGTCTGTATTTGGGATGCGCATGGAATAATTTTCTTTGACTGCCTTGAAAAACGAAGGACGGTCAACAGCGACTATTACATAGCGTTATTGGACCGTCTGAAAGTCGAAATCACCGAAAAACGGCCGCATTTGAAGAAAAAGAAAGTGCTGCTTCACCAAGACAATGCCAATGTGACACGGTGTCACAAGTCAGTGAAAATGATGGCAAAAATCCATGAATTGGGCTTCGAATTGGTTCCTTATCCACCGTATTCTCCAGATCTGCTCCCCAGTGACCCAGATCTCAAAACAATGCTCGCTTAAAAGAAATTTTTGTCGAATGAAGAGGGGATCGCCGAAACTGAGGCATATTTTGAAGCAAAGGAAAAATCGTACTACAAATATGGTATCGAAAAGTTGGAGGGTCGCTATAATTTCCGTATCACCCTTGAAGGGAATTATGTTGAATAAAAAAAACTAATTTTGTCAAAAAAATGTGTTTTGCTATGGTAGGCCGGGGCTTTTCAATTGACCTGTTATAAGCTAGAAATGTTTTGATATTTATAACCATTTGATATGGTTAGTGCTTAAAAAGCAAATTGGGCGGCTTTTGCACTGCACGACTTTGATATACAAACCCTTAATAAAAACTCCTCAAAAATCCTTATATAAAACTCTTATATAAAGTGTATAGCTGTCTGGTCGCTGCTTTCATCATCAGTTTACCTAAATAACTTCAAAATATACAGTTAGTCCCCACAATATTTAAAGAAATTTACTCTAACTTCTAATGATTGAGGAGTTGAGTCTTCCGTCACGCCAGTTTAGCAATATCATACACACATATCTGATTATTTTAGATACAAAAATATGTGGAAACATTATACGTGCCTTTAAAAATTGAGGTTTTCACTCGACTTCCCTGAATTCTACCATCAGAATTTGAAAAGTTTAACCTTTTAAACATTTAACTTTAACTTTTGTTTATTAAAAAACTTAAAAAACAGGTATTTTGAAAATCGGTCCACAATTGACGGATAAATCGGTAAACATACATTGAAAAAATATATACAGCCGAACATAGAACCTCCTTCTTTTTTGAAGTCGGTTAAATAGGCGTAGCTCTTTATTCGAAGAATATTCGAAGGCCAGAGACACGATCTTGGTTTATGTATTGGGAAATATTTAATATTTGACTGATAAAGGGAATTTCTAGGCTATTCTAAACAACTCCAACTGTTCTTATGTCCACGAATATTTTCCCAATCCTTCACCATTAAACAACCCTTGTATTTCTCTTACAATACTTTTCCACATAAATGAACCAGATAATTACTAGATCTACATAACCTTTCCTCACCTATACTTATCATCGAAGGACTGTATACGCACATTATAACGCAATAAGTAATATCTACTTTGTCGCGAATGAAGATTAAAATTTGCACAATCTACAATTTCATTGTCTCATCGTATAATTTTCCTACATTTATGTATTTATTTTACATCGAATTTACATTTCGCAATGTAAACAATTATTTCTTGTTACCTGATATCCCCAATGGAAAACATGTTGTCGCTTCAATCGATCGCTGGACAATTGACGAGAATGAGAGCCAAAATTAAGTATAGCGCGAGGTATTTGAGGTTGGCTAGATTGACGGGGTGCGTGAAGTTTAAGAAGAATAAAGGTGTTAAAACTTTGGACGTGCCCGTTCGAGACCGTGAGGTTTTTCGGTATTTTTTGGAAACGTCTAATTGGTTCTTGTTCGAGAAGGATGATCATCTGATGACCATAATGGATCTCTATTTAAGGTAAAAAATTATTTCAATATCTATATGCAACAGAGGTGTAATATTTTCGATAAATCTGTATTATCTCTATTCTCCGACTCAAGTATCTTTTTATCTGGTTTAAAAAAAGTTTTGGAAAGCTTATAATTTAATTTGATAAAATACACAGAGTGCTGTCTTTGGAGGTTCTGGGCACATGACCTTGACAAAGCACTATTTTGTTAGAATATACATATACAGTATATAAACATTAAATCATTAAATGAATAGATAATTTATTATAGTCCACAGAAGTAACTGTTTTAGTATTTACAGGTTAGTGCTTAAAAATCTACTGTTGGAAAAGTACCCTTCTAGATATGAAAAGGGTAAAATCACTTCTTTAAAAAAATGCAATTTACACGTGAAAATTGAAGGATGGGTACGTGGTAAAGTGATAGAAACTAACGGGATTATTTATGGTTTATTCGAGTGATTGACAATTTACAGTTGACGACACAGCTATTCCAAGGAGCCCGGAGAAAGAAGAGACCGTCGAGTTTTTTTTTCTTATTCCAGGTTGACCAGCTAGAACGAAATAGTCTTTTGCTGATGTCGCTTCGGGTCCGAGATAGAGAAATGTTTTGCGGGCGACAGAGACCCTGGTGTAACCCAGGAGGATTGTCGTAGTTGGTTATCTACCGGGGTTTGTGGATGGGTAGGGATTTTATCAAGATGTTGTCGTGTTACTAAGGCGCCCAGGGAGAACCTTATATTGAGCATGTTCATGAAACTCTTCATGAACAGGATGCCTGATTCGAGGTGAGTGTTGACGTTCCTCATAAACCATGGGGCATTTAGTAACGCACAGACTTTTTTGGATTGGAACACTTGGAGTAGTTCCAATCTCAGAAGTTACCTCTCAGAAACATACCTGTGCTCCGTAGAGGCAGACTGGACGGACTAGCATTTTATACAGAGTTACTTCTGGGGGATTGGGAGTTTACTTTTTCTGCAGAGGAGTGGGAAGAGTAGACTGTAGACGCCATTGGCTTTGTAGATAGCGTGCTGGATCGTCGAGTATCTGTGTCGGGGTTTTATAGGTCCAGCTCCATCGTTAGGTTCTTGATTGGGTGATGAGGGCGGGACTTGGGTGTTTTCTCTTTTATTGTTGGGAATCTCATAATTCTGTAAAAACCTTTTGTCTCTTGGGGAATCATACTATTTACAAAGACCAATTCTGATTGTTGTTATCGCTAATTGTTCTGATACAGGATGGATGATCACAATATACATTTTCCAATATGCCCTTCCAATATATCAGTTTTTTCATTTTCATTATAAACAGTTTTCATGTTCTTCATGTATTAATTGGACACATTCCATTTCCAATTTGTTATCATTAACATATTCATAATAGATTTCAGTAATTTTTTTGCAATCATGTTCCAACTCTTCGAAATCCAAATTTTTCAAAATAAAAAAATCCAAGTTAATTTTAGCAAGTATGCGTTTCTTCCAAGCCAGGTTAGTGACAGGTCAGTCAGGTCGATCTAGATATATGCCAATATATTTAATAACTTCTATCTGGAAGAGTTACTAACTATTAATCCTCACAGTTGTACTTTAACAAGATTTGTTTAACCTGTTTTAATAATCTGTCTTTGCTAAGACGTGTTTGTTACTACACTGTTACTTACACACAAGATTTCTATAGCTGATAGTGTGGGTGAGAGATAACCTTCATTAATTTGGCCTGCATCGTTATGTACCACACTTTATCAAAAGCATAAATGCAACCGAGCAATATGTTTTAACATTTGACAGGTCTTATTTATTTATTTGGTTTATTCTGTAGTTATTATATTATATACATAATAGTGATTATAATATTTCTATTTTCAATTTTATAATGCCTCTTAACATTTTTGATATTATAGATAATAAAATTATTGGCCGGTATCATGTTTTTTTGGCTTTCACAATGATTTCAGCTATTTTGAAAATGCTAGGAAGCTAATCCATTCGTAACATTGTATTGCAAATATAAATGTTATTACTTTTATACCTTTTCTGAAAGTTCTTATATCATTTTTCGAGTTATTGTTTAACATTCTTGGCAGTATTTTTTAATGAGGTAGATTGAAGTACTTGACAACTTCAACCAAGGTTCGTTTTGGAATTTTTGTTTTTCTCTTTTCTTACTTATTACAATTTTTTTGTATTTTCCTTTTTCTCTGAAATTTTCTGCTGAATTGTGGTTTCATCTTTGACGTATTTCTGTTAGGAATCGTACATCACGCTATGCCTGAATATTTTTTGTTATATTTATAGTTGCTTCTTCTAAATCTATCTCGGTTTTTAAAGACAAATCTAGAAAACATATTCTCTCTAGCTTTTCTTTGAATAGTAGCCACATTTTTATTGATAATACTAGCTGACGATTGAAAAGATTTGTAATGTGGCAGTTTTTGTGCCTACGTATTTTAAAAAATTCTCCTGAACAGAACCATCACCCTAGTGATAGGGCGTTGTGAATAAAAAATAATTAAATAAAACATATATAAGGATTTAAAAGTAAGTAATCGCTTTATTGTTAATCATGTGAATCATAATTATTATTATTATTATTATTATAGTGCTTTGTGGTATACGATGTTTTTTGTTTGATTACCTGGCGCATAGATAAACAAATCTGATGGTTTTCCAATACGGGAACAGGCAACATATAATTGACCATGTGAGAAACATGGGTTTTCTAGATTAATACCACAAACACTTAATGATTGCCCCTGGGACTTGTTTATAGTCATAGCAAAAGCAAGCCGCACTGGAAACTGTAGTCGTTTAAACTCAAATGGCACATCAGTCGGAATCATTGGGATGCGCGGTATGAGAACATCTTCTCCTTTATACTTTCCTTTGAGTATAGTTGCTTCTATCACATTGTTTAGTAATTTTTTTATCGCTAACCGTGTACCGTTGCAAAGACGCGGTTGGTTGATATTTCGCAACATTATAACCACCGATCCAACCTTTAATTGAAGATTGTGAGGTGGCAATCCTGGCAAATCCAGCGAGTTTAAAAATTCCGGTGGATAGTTGACTACATCATCTTGATTAGTAGCCGAATCAACTGATTTATATATCCACAATTCGCCTGTAATTTATTCTTTAATTTTGAAATTTAATTCATTTACATCTATGTTTTTTGCAGCCAGTATAGCTCGTTCGCTCAAACAATCATGGTTTCTGTAATTTTGAGAAACATCTGGAAACACCTTCTGAATAAGTTCATCTTTTGATCGAGTTAACTGACAAAAACTTTGAGGAAAGTTAATGCAGCCAGTCAACATGTCTATCGGAAATTTGCCATTACCAATGTCAATGAGTTGTTTAGAGAATATGTTTCCAGATTGGTCATTTTGCAACTCGACACGCATATTCTTATTTAAATGAAGTACTTTGACATGTTTCCACAAATTGGAGGACTTTAGACATGCATTGAGTTCATCAGCTGGCGTTGATCGTGGAATCACTGGCAATGTTTGACGAAAATCTCCTGCTAATAAAATCATTGCACCACCAAATCGGTTATTATTGCTACGTAGATCTTTTAAGGTTCTGTCTAAAGCCTCCAAAGATTTTTTATGTGCCATCGTGCATTCATCCCAAACAATCAATTTACATTGCTGCAAAACCTTTGCCATTGCAGAGTTCTTCGAAACGTTGCGGGTTGGAGTTTCATTGCTTTGCATATTTAATGGCAATTTTAGTGCTGAATGGGCTGTTCGACCACCTTCAAGCAAAGTTACTGCGATTCCCGACGAAGCGAGTGCAAGTGCAATTTTATTTTGTGAGCGAATTGTTGCTAATATTAATGAAATCAAAAAAGTTTTTCCTGTACCACCAGGTGCATCTAAGAAGTAAATCCCTCCAGTTTCATCATTTGTTACTTTCATAAGAGTTTCAAATACATACTTCTGTTGTTCATTTAACAGTGGAAGATTTGTTTGAATTAATTCTTTCAAAGCGTTGAGATCATGCAGTCTTTCTCGATGCAACTCTTGGTTAAAAGCGTCATGCATTGGACGATTGGGCGCGGTCAGGCCTAATTGAATTAATAGTTTGTTTGACATTATCAAGCACATGTCCTCAATTGAAATCAATGCTTCATTGTAAATTTCTTCACTGATTTGTATATTTGGATTTCCCATTCTATTCCGTATTTGATACAAAATATCATCACACATATAATCTTTGTACTTCATCCACAAATCAATTGGGTTTGATGGGAAGCATGTAGATATGATTATAGAAAACAATGTTCGTATTTGATGAGCGTGTGATGATATTACAGCATCATTGAGAGTTTGATCCCAATGAGCGTCATTTTCAAGCAATTGCAAACGTTGACAGGCTTCTCTGTAGGATCCACACAATTCACCATCAACAGTTCGTAACTGTTGGAATGATGTTGGGCCACGTACATTGACTAATAGCAGTCGTAAATAAAAACATTCATCATTGCTTGGATGTACTGAATAAATCCGGCCAATCGCATCGGTGGAATATACATCTGTATATCCTGGAACTGGTTTTCCTTGTTTCCGTCGTATAAATCTCCTTGAGGATTGATTCCAGGTATAATATTTTGGCATTTCAGAATATAGCAATGTTTGTGCGAAATCATCGTTTTGGCATGTCTCAAAAAAACTGGTTAATGTAGTAGATGGTGGCTGAGCAGCTCTTTGTACTGCGTTCTGTGCTGTAAAATACACTCTTTGTCCATTTTCTAAATGCACAGCTAAGTGAACAACAGAAGGGTGTCTCTCATGAATAGGAAAAGAAAATATTCGCCAAACTGCTTCATTACTACTGACATAGCGGCCCATTTGGTATTGGGTAACTTCATCATTAGAATTCTCTGCACCAATTCCAATCACAACCATATCACTCCCTTTGGTTACATATTTGCAAATGTATTTAATCGATTTCACTGAATGGCAAGATTCAACGTTGATGTGTGCTTTGAATGTCTTTGATAAAATGGGTGAATATGGAACAATCCAACGATTATCTATTTCAATATCTTGTTAATTTAATTTGACAATTGTTGATTTTCCATTGTCTGCTGTCGATCTGCGACGATACAATGGATAACCGTCATTACCAGTAATTGTTTCCGATATTAATGTCCGTGGATATCGTTTTGAACATTTACCATCCATCATACATGGTGAATTTTGATTAAGAGTTCCACAGGGACCATGTATCATGTTTTTGATAACTACCTCATGCAATCCAGGATCTACTTGTACATTAGGGATTTCAGCTGATATCACTGCATCAACTTCATTTGGCCTTATCTTTTCAACCAACCAAATCAAAATGTGTGCATGTGGCAATCCTCGTTTCTGCCACTCCACAGAATACATCCAGCAGCGGGTCTCACCAAACACATTATGTTTTACGATGAAATTCATTAAAGATTTCAACTTTTGTCTAAAGACTCTGGCTGTAATATCATGACGATCAATGGGTGATTGCCCAGGGAATAACTCCTGCTTAATTTCTATCCATTGCGGATTGCATGTAAATGTGATGAACAAATCTGCTGTACCATAATGACGAACATACGACATGGCATCTTGAGCATATTCGTGCATATGCCGAGGGCTTCCGATGTATGTTGCTGGAAGAATAGTCATCCGACCGACATTCTGTGCATTTCCATCAGTATTAATCGCATCTCGAAGGTGAATATACTCTTCAGATCGGAGTTTGGTTTGATTCAACCTGATGAATGTTAATCTCTCCGTTTCAGTTTTAACATATATGTCAACAACATATTTGTGATATAATCGCCGACATTTCAATATGTGATTATCTTCATTTTCCCGAATCATTAGGCGGTATGAATAATAGTTCATTGAACTGACTTTTTTGTTGGTTTCAGAACCTGTAAACAGATTTTGTTTTAATAACATTCAAATACATAATATAGTGACTGAGATATTATCGCCATAGCTAAACTAATATTTTAGTTACCTGTAATGGGATTTATCATTTTTATTGATAAATCGTAGCCATCTTCACCTTGCCAAAATATAATGGGATATTGCAGTGCATCATATGAGCGGTGTGTTTCCTTTATAGGTTGTAATTGAAAATTCCGACGATGTAAAACAATATCACGGGATTCCAAGTTTTCTCCAACTACAACGATAGCAACTTCATCAATAGTTGGTGCATTAAAACGTCTTGTATGTTGACCTGCAGGTGTTTTATCAGCTCTGATTACAATTTTGTGATTATCGGATGGCATCAGATCCAGGGCAGTTTTAAACAATATAATCAATTGATTGTGTTGATGAAATAAAGTTTGTAATTGTTCTACAATAGACCTTTTTACTAAATTGTTATGTGCACAACGCAGATCAATTTCTTGTGGTGAATTGCCCATAAAATAAATTTGCAGGAATTTGTTGTCGCTATCTGACACTGGTAACAGTGAACCTGCTCTGTGATATATTTGCCCTTGTATCTGTAAATAAAAAAAATATTATGGTGTGGTATAAATTAATGGATTGTCAATGATCAAACTTAAATAATATTTGATCTTAAAAAGTATATATTTAGTTTTAACTAATATCTATCAAATATAAAATATAATAAAAGTGTCACTGAAACTGAATCACCATATAATATGATGACTAAGTGATATATTTCGTAATGATTAAGAAATTGAAGATTAGTAACACATCTTAACTTTGGTGACAGAAAATTTTGTTCGCTAAAATAATTATGAGTAACTGCTATAATACATACCTTGAAAGTTGGCATAAAATTTTCCCGAACTGCATTTGTTGCCCCAAATGAAGTCATTTGAAAGCAATTGTTATATTGTTGAATATGTGTCAAAAAGTGTATAGAATCTGTTCCTATTCCTGAAACCAATGAGTACAATGGTTCTGGTGGTGGATCCAATGGTATCAATTTCACTTTACCATTTGCGCAACACAATCCATTGGCTTCGTTTTTGTATTTTAATGCCTTACAGTGTGAGCAAACCAAGTTCATAGAACCAATAACAACACATTGGTAGTTACTCTAGTCAATTGACACATCGTAATTGAAAGCAGCTCGATTCAAACTTGCGCGATTATTAGTTGAATGTCGCGCTCGCGCTTGACGCGTTTGTGATATCCGAATTCTTTCACGTTCATTTCCGTCGTCAAGTTCTTGTGCAGTACGATTAGATCGGTAATTAGCTTGGTTTATAGCATTTCTGGTTCTTCTACCTAAATTGCTTCGTCTTATAGGAGGCATATCAAATATAAATTATTTTTTCACTAATCACGAACTAAGCAAACACTAACTAACTAAACACTCTGCACAAAACACGATATACGAATTTGTTTCGTGTATCAGTTGACAATTCATCTGTCATCTGTCAAAAGTCATCTGTAACAGACAACTTTTTTTTTAAATTTGATACGACTTGAACTCAAACCCTTTTAAGCCGTACGAATTGTTTTATTTATTTAAAATTTGGATATTAAAAATAATAAAACACTGTTGGTAACGCGATTTTTGTTTGACTGATGTAATGACGTGGAAACTGATGCATTTTATCTCGCGTGCCGAAACTAATACAAAAGAAACGCGAGTTTCGGAACGCGACATTAAACTCCTCCAACTATGTATTCTGTGCTCCAACGCACACACCCACATTGTTTTGATAGATATGATCTTTGACGTTAGGAACACACCTACATTGCTTAGACAACAGTGAGTGCTTGTAATTTAATATGAACTTTATACCATAGCAATAAAGCTCAAATTGACTACGTTTTAGTTACAAATCATTTGTATGGGAAAAAGAAAAGGGCTATTTTTAGGATTTTCCAGCAATAATTATAATTTTTCTCGCCGTAAAAACCATCCTTGAACTTCAACGAACATTTTAAAAAAAGATTTGGCCAAATTGGTCCAGGCGTTGTTGAGTTATGCGCTTACCAACACATTTTGCGATTCATTTTTATATAAGACTAGCTGACCCGACAGACTTCGTCCTGTCAAAAAGATTTGTAATGTGGCAGTTTTTGTGCCTACGTATTTTAAAAAATTCTCCTGAACAGAACCATCACCCTGGTGATAGGGCGTTGTGAATAAAAAATAATTAAATAAAACATATATAAGGATTGAAAAGTAAGTAATCGCTTTATTGTTAATCATGTGAATCATAATTATTATTATTATTATCATTATATTGCTTTGTGGTATACGATGTTTTTTGTTTGATTACCTGGCGCATAGATAAACAAATCTGATGGTTTTCCAACACGGGAACAGGCAACATACAATTGACCATGTGAGAAACATGGGTTTTCTAGATTAATACCACAAACACTTAATGATTGCCCCTGGGACTTGTTTATAGTCATAGCAAAAGCAAGCCGTCAACATGTCTATAGGAAATTTGCCATTACCAATGTCAATGAGTTGTTTAGAGAATATGTTTCCAGATTGGTCATTTTGCAACTCGACACGCATATTCTTGCTTAAATGAAGTACTTTAACATGTTTCCACAAATTGGAGGACTTTAGACATGCATTGAGTTCATCAGCTGGCGTTGATCGTGGAATCACTGGCAATGTTTGACGAAAATCTCCTGCTAATAAAATCATTGCACCACCAAATCGGTTATTATTGCTACGTAGATCTTTTAAGGTTCTGTCTAAAGCCTCCAAAGATTTTTTATGTGCCATCGTGCATTCATCCCAAACAATCAATTTACATTGCTGCAAAACCTTTGCCATTGCAGAGTTCTTCGAAACGTTGCAGGTTGGAGTTTCATTGCTTTGCATATTTAATGGCAATTTTAGTGCTGAATGGGCTGTTCGACCACCTTCAAGCAAAGTTGCTGCGATTCCCGACGAAGCGAGTGCAAGTGCAATTTTATTTTGTGAGCGAATTGTTGCTAATATTAATGAAATAAAAAAAGTTTTTCCTGTACCACCAGGTGCATCTAAGAAATAAATCCCTCCAGTTTCATCATTTGTTACTTTCATAAGAGTTTCAAATACATACTTCTGTTGTTCATTTAACAGTGGAAGATTTGTTTGAATTTATTCTTTCAAAGCGTTGAGATCATACAGTCTTTCTCGATGCAACTCTTGGTTAAAAGCGTCATGCATTGGACGATTGGGCGCGGTCAGGCCTAATTGAATTAATAGTTTGTTTGACATTATCAAGCACATGTCCTCAATTGAAATCAATGCTTCATTGTAAATTTCTTCACTGATTTGTATATTTGGATTTCCCATTCTATTCCGTATTTGATACAAAATATCATCACACATATAATCTTTGTACTTCATCCACAAATCAATTGGGTTTGATGGGAAGCATGTAGATATGATTATAGAAAACAATGTTCGTATTTGATGAGCGTGTGATGATATTACAGCATCATTGAGAGTTTGATCCCAATGAGCGTCATTTTCAAGCAATTGCAAACGTTGACAGGCTTCTCTGTAGGATCCACACAATTCACCATCAACAGTTCGTAACTGTTGGAATGATGTTGGGCCACGTACATTGACTAATAGCAGTCGTAAATAAAAACATTCATCATTGCTTGGATGTACTGAATAAATCCGGCCAATCGCATCGGTGGAATATACATCTGTATATCCTGGAACTGGTTTTCCTTGTTTCCGTCGTATAAATCTCCTTGAGGATTGATTCCAGGTATAATATTTTGGCATTTCAGAATATAGCAATGTTTGTGCGAAATCATCGTTTTGGCATGTCTCAAAAAAACTGGTTAATGTAGTAGATGGTGGCTGAGCAGCTCTTTGTACTGCGTTCTGTGCTGTAAAATACACTCTTTGTCCATTTTCTAAATGCACAGCTAAGTGAACAACAGAAGGGTGTCTCTCATGAATAGGAAAAGAAAATATTCGCCAAACTGCTTCATTACTACTGACATAGCGGCCCATTTGGTATTGGGTAACTTCATCATTAGAATTCTCTGCACCAATTCCAATCACAGCCATATCACTCCCTTTGGTTACATATTTGCAAATGTATTTAATCGATTTCACTGAATGGCAAGATTCAACGTTGATGTGTGCTTTGAATGTCTTTGATAAAATGGGTGAATATGGAACAATCCAACGATTATCTATTTCAATATCTTGTTAATTTAATTTGACAATTGTTGATTTTCCATTGTCTGCTGTCGATCTGCGACGATACAATGGATAACCGTCATTACCAGTAATTGTTTCCGATATTAATGTCCGTGGATATCGTTTTGAACATTTACCATCCATCATACACGGTGAATTTTGATTAAGAGTTCCACAGGGACCATGTATCATGTTTTTGATAACTACCTCATGCAATCCAGGATCTACTTGTACATTAGGGATTTCAGCTGATATCACTGCATCAACTTCATTTGGCCTTATCTTTTCAACCAACCAAATCAAAATGTGTGCATGTGGCAATCCTCGTTTCTGCCACTCCACAGAATACATCCAGCAGCGGGTCTCACCAAACACATTATGTTTTACGATGAAATTCATTAAAGATTTCAACTTTTGTCTAAAGACTCTGGCTGTAATATCATGACGATCAATGGATGATTTCCCAGGTAATAACTCCTGCTTAATTTCTATCCATTGCGGATTGCATGTAAATGTGATGAACAAATCTGCTGTACCATAATGACGAACATACGACATGGCATCTTGAGCATATTCGTGCATATGCCGAGGGCTTCCGATGTATGTTGCTGGAAGAATAGTCATCCGACCGACATTCTGTGCATTTCCATCAGTATTAATCGCATCTCGAAGGTGAATATACTCTTCAGATCGGAGTTTGGTTTGATTCAACCTGATGAATGTTAATCTCTCCGTTTCAATTTTAACATACATGTCATCAACATATTTGTGATATAATCGCCGACATTTCAATATGTGATTATCTGCATTTTCCCGAATCATTAGGCGGTATGAATAATAGTTCATTGAACTGACTTTTTTGTTGGTTTCAGAACCTGTAAACAGATTTTGTTTTAATAACATTCAAATACATAATATAGTGACTGAGATATTATCGCCATAGCTAAACTAATATTTTAGTTACCTGTAATGGGATTTATCATTTTTATTGATAAATCGTAGCCATCTTCACCTTGCCAAAATATAATGGGATATTGCAGTGCATCATATGAGCGGTGTGTTTCCTTTATAGGTTGTAATTGAAAATTCCGACGATGTAAAACAATATCACGGGATTCCAAGTTTTCTCCAACTACAACGATAGCAACTTCATCAATAGTTGGTGCATTAAAACGTCTTGTATGTTGACCTGCAGGTGTTTTATCAGCTCTGATTACAATTTTGTGATTATCGGATGGCATCAGATCCAGGGCAGTTTTAAACAATATAATCAATTGATTGTGTTGATGAAATAAAGTTTGTAATTGTTCTACAATAGACCTTTTTACTAAATTGTTATGTGCACAACGCAGATCAATTTCTTGTGGTGAATTGCCCATAAAATAAATTTGCAGGAATTTGTTGTCGCTATCTGACACTGGTAACAGTGAACCTGCTCTGTGATATATTTGCCCTTGTATCTGTAAATAAAAAAAATATTATGGTGTGGTATAAATTAATGGATTGTCAATGATCAAACTTAAATAATATTTGATCTTAAAAAGTATATATTTAGTTTTAACTAATATCTATCAAATATAAAATATAATAAAAGTGTCACTGAAACTGAATCACCATATAATATGATGACTAAGTGATATATTTCGTAATGATTAAGAAATTGAAGATTAGTAACACATCTTAACTTTGGTGACAGAAAATTTTGTTCGCTAAAATAATTATGAGTAACTGCTATAATACATACCTTGAAAGTTGGCATAAAATTTTCCCGAACTGCATTTGTTGCCCCAAATGAAGTCATTTGAAAGCAATTGTTATATTGTTGAATATGTGTCAAAAAGTGTATAGAATCTGTTCCTATTCCTGAAACCAATGAGTACAATGGTTCTGGTGGTGGATCCAATGGTATCAATTTCACTTTACCATTTGCGCAACACAATCCATTGGCATCCTTTTTGTATTTTAATGCCTTACAGTGTGAGCAAACCAAGTTCATAGAACCAATAACAACACATTAGTAGTTACTGTAGTCAATTGACACATCGTAACTGAAAGCAGCTGGATTCAAACTTGCGCGATTATTAGTTGAATGTCGCGCTCGCGCTTCACGCGTTTGTGATATCCGAATTCTTTCACGTTCATTTCCGTCGTCACGTTCTTGTGCAGTACGATTAGATCGGTAATTAGCTTGGTTTATAGCATTTCTGGTTCTTCTACCTAAATTGCTTCGTCTTATAGGAGGCATATCAAATATAAATTATTTTTTCACTAATCACGAACTAAACAAACACTAACTAACTAAACACTCTGCACAAAACACGATATACGAATTTGTTTCGTGTATCACTTGACAATTCATCTGTCATCTGTCAAAAGTCATCTGTAACAGACAACTTTTTTTTTTAAATTTGATATGACTTGAACTCAAATCCTTTTAAGCCGTACGAATTGTTTTATTTATTTAAAATTTGAATTAAATTTTAAACAAATAAAAAATTTTAAATAAATAAAACAATTCGTACGGATTAAAAGGATTTGAGTTCAAGTCATATCAAATTTAAAAAAAAAAAGTTGTCTGTTACAGATGACTTTTGACAGATGACAGATGAATTGTCAACTGATACACGAAACAAATTCAAACAAAAAGGGCTATTTTTAGGGTTTTTCCAGCAATAATTCTAATTTTTCTCGCCGTAAAAACCATCCCTGAACTTCAACGAACATTTTAAAAAAAGATTTGGCCAAATTGGTCCAGGCGTTGTTGAGTTATGCGCTTAGGAACATATTTTGCGATTCATTTTTATATATAAGATTAGAAAAGATGGTTATTTACTACACTTTTGTGTTGATATTTTTTCAACTCTGGAGTCTATAGTGTAAGGGTTCTTGTTTATATCTGGTTTTATGGCCAATATGTTTATGTCATCAGTAAAGATATATTAAAGATTAAAGTTTTCTGTCGAACTGTGAGAAAATTGTCGAACAGTAGATAAAGCGAGATGGTGCTGGATCGAGCAGATGGTTCAAATTAAGAAAAATTAATCTCTCGAATAATTTTTACTTTAATTTTAGTGATCATTCCGAATCTTTATGAGCTGTATTTGAGTGCACGATGTCTTTTTTTTTTAATTTTTTTTATTTTTTTTTATTACTCTTCGTGAGTCCACAATCTGCCCTACTGGCAATAAGTATTTCTTCTGTTTATATTATATATACATGGCATGTAGAAAATCACTTCATTAAGCAATCTTCTGTATAAAATATTATCTTAATTAATTAGTCTTATTCTAATGCTTATTCTAAACTCTACTTATGTCCAGTAATCAGATCAGGTGGTGTTAAACGTTTTAGTCTACGCACTACACTATCACGTCGCATATTTAGCTGGTTAGCGAGTACATTGGGATGTACTGACACTCTTTCGAAGTACTTCACACAAACACGTTGGATTAAACTCGTTATAGGTTCTAGAGGAATATCGCGTTGTATTACTTTATTTGAAATATAGTACGGAGCATCAACAATGGCACGCAACACCTTATTTTGGAACCGTTGAATGATGGATATATTAGATTTGCTAGCGGTACCCCATAGTTGAATTCCATATGTCCAAATGGGCTTGAGTATAGACTCATACAGCAATACCTTGTTATCTAATGATAACTTGGATTTGCGCCCAATGAGCCAATACATTTGATATAATTTTAGTCCTAGTTGTTTCCGTTTAGAGAGTATGTGCTTCTTCCAGGTTAGGCGTCGATCTAAATGCATACCAAGATATTTAACATGCTCTGCTTGGGGGAGTTGACGATGATTGATATTTACTGGTGGACATGTTCTTCTACGCAGGGTAAACGTTATATGCGTGGATTTTGATTCATTGGCTCTAATGCGCCATGTCTTCAACCATAATTGTATTTGCTCCAGGTGGGTTTGTAGGTTTATTGATGCTGTGTCTAGATCTTCATGGGATGCTAAGATTGCTGTATCGTCTGCATATGTTGCCACAGTAGTTATTTTTGTGGTGGGCAGATCAGCCGTATACAGAAGATACAGTACTGGACCCAGTACACTACCTTGCGGAACTCCTGAATATATGGGATTTAATTCGGTATGTTCATCGCCTTGATTTACAATAAAATGTCTGTCAGTGAGATAGGATTTTAGTAGCTGATAGTCCGGATGAGGGAGAAGTTTCTTTAGTTTAACCTGCAAGCCCACGATGTCTTGATACAATGATAATCTTTATTATGATAATCTTAATTATTATCTTCAATAAACCAGGTATTTCCTTACGAATTGTTGCATATATGTTGGCTGTTTTTATAATATATTATGTTTTTAAAAAGTTACTGTTTTTGTATTTTTGACAAAGATTTACATTCAGATTCTAACTAAATTCAATGTTATGGTAATGTTATGGCCTAACAGATCCAATAAGGATACTGTTCTGAGAAAATTGAATACTTTAGTGTTACTATTCTGAGCATATGTCGTAAATTCCACCAATGTGTTTTTATTCCATTATTCCATTATTTTCTAAAGGGATTTATAGAGCTTATTCTAAGTTTTGTTTTTTTTTCTGGCCTAAAACGAGGCGGTGGAATGCATGACGCATACCTGGTCGCGGAGACTTGCCCTGGAGTGACAAGTTGGACCGGGTTATGTGGCACTGTCTCTGGGCGTACCAATACACTAAACCGAAACCGCCTCACAGTTGACCCCTGTGGATCGCTACTGCTACTGCATTAAATTTGGGATATGGTACCCGCTGATCGGGCAGCCGTTATTGGGCACGAGGGCTCGGCGATTCTATTGATTCGCGAACCTGAGTTAACACACAACTGGATACTGTTATATGGGGGCGAAAGTTATGACTGTAGCGGCGGATGAGGCCGTTTCAGCCTGGTAAAGGGGGGGAGCTTAGCGGTGAAGCTGTGCTAAGCTCCTAGCATGCCGACCAGCTCGTGAACAAGCGCGTTTTCAGAAGAACTTGAGCTGAGTTATTGTTTGTGGAATGATTGAGATATGAAGTGCTTGATTTCTGGAGTGTCAGTTTCCCTATGAATTTGATTATTTCTGACAAACCATGGAGCGTTTAATATTCTCCTGAGGAGCTTATTTTGGAAAACTTGAAGCCGTTTGACCTGGTTGGGTGTAACAAACTTGAAGTAGACATTAGATCCGTAGAGGAGTACGGACCGAATTAACATCTTGTAAAATAAGCATTTGATGGGGATGGGAAGTCTGCTAGAAGGGCAGATCAGAGAAGATAGCAGATTTGCTATCCCCGAAGCTTTTTGGATTGCTTTCTGGATTTGGGAATGCCAACCGAACCGTCGGTCGAAGTGGAGACCTAGGTACGTGACGTTATCCAGCCATGGAATTATTGCGGTGTCGATCTTAAGTTGCGAGACGCGCAGTGCGTAACGCTTCACCGTAGATGAAAGATGGGAGCCTGTTAATTAATTAACTTGAAAATGACAGAACAATTACAGGCGAATATTAGTTCAACTTTCTTGACTAGCTAGCAGCTCTTCTACTAACTTCATGCTGTTAGTGTTTTCCGGGTATTCATATAGCTGAATTAGGTGGAGTCAAACAGTCTGATAATTTTTATCGTATAACAAATACAAAAATGTTTCATTATCCGTATAATGTAATGAATTAAATGGAAATACACTTAAGTTTTTGTTCTTTGATGTATGATATAAATTAATGAACATTTTTCTCCAATAATATTTAATATAATGTAATACATGGAATTGGACGAATACAATTATCATTTTTGGCTGTTTTATATATTGTTGCGTTTGTTTTTATATTTTGTGGAGTTTGTCAAAAGACCAAGTGCCAACCGAAAGTTTACTGACAAAACAAAAATAAGAATAGCCGAATGTGCGCATGCACAAAGCCGTAAGATTTCTATCTAATTTATACTCGCGAGAAGAGGCATCTTAACACAAGGGTGTCTTGGCAATTGAAAAACTACGGGATTTAGGGTACGATTTCCTCGCTCGTTCTCTCATTTTACTAATTTGCAACCCGTAGAATTTTGTTTGAGTCCAAATTTGTTTCTGGGAAGCGACTCGCACCACTGAAGAAGTTGAGAATGTCGTAGATGAACGCTTTTATCTGAATTTCTTCTATATTTGTCTGAATTTATTATTATATATTATTTATCTGAACTTCAACAATATTGATGTTATATAGAAAAATAAAATAAATTATAACCGAAAATCGCAGTTATTGTAGGACCGACAACTTTCCACCTTATCCTCGTATGTCACCTATATATGATTAATGATTCATAAAAACATAGTAGTCAATGTGAATAATGTGGAGCCATCTGGTGCCAAACAACCAGAATGTAACCATACATCTAATATTACATATTTTATTTTCACTATTGTTTCTCCGACAATATATAAAAGTGAATAGGAAACCGTTAAAGAGAAATCGGCGTGTCTATAATTAAATTAAATTTCCGCCAAAGACATATAAAGACCTCATAATAGGCCCCTATTTGTCGAATATCGCTTAAAATCCGTGGAATATTACGACGAATGTACCGTTAGGAGTACTATATAACAAAACAGTTGTCTGATTATGCTCTTAATGAACCATAAGCGATCGCTGTAGAACTACTTTTAAACGTTCACGTAGATTTAGAATAGTTTAAAAGAAGTGTTCCATAGAAAAATAAACATTTGAATGCAATCATCATTATTTAGAAAGTATAAGGAATCACCGCCTTTTTTAGTAATTATATATTTTTTGTATTATAGATATTATATATGGTTTTATAGATATTATTTGCTTTTTATATATTTATTTATTAGTGATTTTACTCTTAATGAGTAAGTATATTAGATAAAATACTGTTATTTTTCATATATGTAACAGGTCAATTGAAAAGTCCCCGGCTTACATTACACATTTTTTTGGCAATTTTTTTTTATTCAACATAATACCCTTCAAGGGTGATACACTGATTATAGCGACCCGCCAACTTTTCGACACCATTTTTGTAGTACGATTTGTCCTTTTCTTAAAAATAGGTTCACCTCTTTATTCCACGAAAATTTCTTCCCAGCGAGCATTCTTTTGAGATTTCAGAACAGGAAATAGTCGCTGGGTGCCAGATCTGGAGAATACAGTGGATGGGGAAGCAACTCGAAGTCCAATTCATGATTTTTGTCATCGTTTTCACTGACTTGTGATACTGTGTCACATTGGCATTGTCTTGGTGAAGCAGCACTTTCTTTTTCTTCAAATGCGGCCGTTTTTCGGCGATGTCGTCCTTCAAACGGTCCAATAACGCTATGTAATAGTCGCTGTTGATGGTCCTTCCTTTTTTAAGGTGGTCAATGAAAATTATTCCATGCGCATCCCGAAATACAGACGCCATAACCTTGCCAGTCGACTGTTGCGTTGTCCAACGCTTTGGAGCTGGTTCATCATGTGCAGTGCACTTGGATGACTGTCGATTGGACTTCGGAGTGAAATTATGGAGCCATGTTTTATCCATTGTCACACATCGACGCAAAAGCTCGGGTTTATTACGCTTGATCATCTTCAAACACTGCTCAGAATCATCAACCGTTTTTAGTCAAAAGTGAGCTAGCGCGGCACCCACTTTGCACAGATTTTTTTCATACCCAAATATTCGTGAATAATATGATGTATACGTTCAGTTGATATCTTTAGAGTGTCTGCTATTTTATTCGATTTCAATTTACGGCCATTCAAAATCATTTTATGGATGTTTTCATCGGTAACAATCTCTTTTGGGCGTCCACTGCCTTCACTGTCTTTGGTGCTGATTTCACCACGTCTAAACTTAGCATACCAATCGTTGATGGTTGATTTTTCTGAGGCAGTATCCGAAAACTCGGCATCAAGCCAAGTTTTTGCTTCAATTGTATTTTTTCGCTTCAAAAAGTAATATTTTATCAACACGCGAAATTCCTTTTTATCCATTTTTTTCACAATAACAAAAGTTTTTTCACACAAAATGGTATAATTCACAAATTAATGATCCGACAGCTGTCAAATTTATACACGCATCTTTTGAGGGTTATGGCTAACTAAAAAACATATGGATTTAATTCTAGTAGCGCCATCCATGTGTGAGGTCGGCGACTTTTCAATTGACCTGTTATATCTATGTATTTTAATCAGTGACATATATTGGGGAATATGCGAAATACCAATATACAAAACTGTTAAACAGCATATCCTGATAAATTCGATGGTTTTGACATTACTCTATATAAAATAATAATTTTCTATTTAAAAGTATGTAATGATTCAGTGCATAATTAGCATCTAATGCTAATTATGGAAATCTCAAAATTTAATTTTCGACATTCATTACTTCTGTTAATTAATTTGAAGAAATCTACTACCGAAGCCCATATGACATTTTCATAAGCTTAAGACGAGGCTGATCCTTCATGTTCCAATTGTCGATTTTCGTTTGACTTGGAGTACCAAAAATATCTTATTGAACTAAAGCCAAGATCAAATTCTCAGTAAGCTGAGCAGTTAATATTTCTCTTTCCAGGTGCGAAAAAATGGAGGGAAATGGCTACCACACAAATTAGGTGAAAATGCCATTTCGAGTCATTTTAAAATGGCGGTTTTATTGCTTTTCAGGTCAAAAGAGTTTTCTATAGTGATTATGGCTGATGATGGACCTATCTTGCAATGTCAATTCAACAAATCGAACGACGTATGGTTGCAATAAAAAGATCAGCAACACTGAGTAAGAGACATAAAGTCATTGCATGATGACGTTCGGCTACATGTTGTAAGAGTTGAGAAGGATACGCTTTTTAGCTTGAATGAAAAGTTTTGCCGCATCCTGAGTAATTACTAATATTGCTGTTCTGATATACTTGCATTAATAAACAAGCAAGGCGAGTACTGGATTAATATATACAATTAATACATACAAATTAAAATAGAATCTCACCACTTAAGCTAAATTTAAGAGTAACACTTTACACTATACAATTTCGTGTTGTTTGGTTCACTTCAGTTTTCTGATTTCAATCTGTTTTGTCCGGTAGCTGTATTGCTTCCACGTTGCTGTGATTTAGTAACCCTATTTCATATTTCAAGGTGAAATCTTGAAATCTATTTGATTTCGAGATCATCGTGTAGCTCTTCGTTGGTTACCTAGCGATAAACATTGATAATTGATTTTAGAACGTTGTTTTGGTAGTGTTGGATTACCAGCTGGTTTGTACAAATTTGCTTTATTATTGACTGATAAACCAAACATTTTAATTTTAGGTTAAATTGATAGTATCTTTCGACTACCAATACAGTTTTATTTGAGTTTGACTTGATTTTGAGTCTTATTTGCTCTGCTTTTTGTCTAACATGATGTTTCCAATTTTCTACCATCGAGGTGGATGCCTGAGTATTTAGCTGATTCTGCTGAGGAATCGGGCGCCCGTTAAGTGACATAAATTAAAATGAAGAGATTTGGAGCTATTAAGCTGTATTTTCTAGTCTCTAGTCCATTTGAATGTCTTGTTAGTTGACACTTGTACTTTTTCTATAGGCGCAGATATATCTTTTACCATAATGTGTTGTCGGCAAATGTTTAACGGCCAACAACTATTTATTTTGTTATTGCGATATCAGCAGTGTACGGTGGATACAAGAAGGGTCCCGAGACACTACCATAACTCCATCCGAAATAGTTTTAAGTGTTGAGAGAATGCCCCTTCATGCGAAATTTTTCGAAAAGATACGATTCCAGTAGTTGACAATAGTTCCGCGGTAGCAATTTACTCATCTTGTAGATTAGTTCCAAATGCTTTATCTGGTCAAAAGTTTGTAAGACGGCCAGGAATACTGCAGGACAGTGTTTCTTTTTTTGAACGCCTTCAAATACCCTGTGAACTTGGTAGATTATTGAGTGCTGATTTCGAAATCTAAACTGGAAATGGTATTTTTATAAATGGTTTAATAGATTTTAACAGTAGTTTCTCAAATAATTTGAATATCTTGTTCTGCCAGTTAGTTAGACTTAATTATTTGAGAAATCTTAAAATATTTAGAACATGTTTAGAATATATATTAATACGCTAATTGTTTACCTTGCTTTCAAGAATATTGCGAGTATGAATGATTTATGGGATTTCGCATTGTTAAATAGCATTTCCTTAGCTATGTCAAATGATCTTCTTGTTCTTGTTCTTGGATAGCTTAAAAGCACGTTCTATGGACGTAGAATTTAATTTATAGAGTCATTAAAAACAACGGTAATGTTTCGACTAACATATTACTAGACATAAGAACAATTTAATAAACTTGTATCTCTATTTTAAGAATATACTAACATGGAATGAAATGAATTTAAAAACATACATTCCATAGAGTTACCGTATGTAACCGTATGATGAATTTTTATTTAGGATAGATTGGAAAGACTAATACAGAATTCTTAAAGCCAAATTGTTAATATGTAAACAAAATTATTACAATATTACCAGTATGTACCGTTTATAATATTTCATAACAATCGAATTAACTATACATTTTCTGAATAGCAACAACAAATTCAGTACGAGTATACATCAGTTATGCTTGATTATACTGTTAACGTGCCATACATGACGCTAATTAAACACCTATTCAGTAAGCAGATCGTTCGTGCATATTAGCTATTATATTGAATAGAAATCTTTTAGAAAACTTAGCTTATGTTCTAAGACGCAAAGTGTAATTAAATACAATAAACTTTAGGAAATATTATACGATTTATTCGAGCTTTCCAGTTATTTTTAATTCAAACGCAATGTATCTGTGAGGATTATTCTCTTATCTGTATAGATACCCAAAATGCGTTTGCACATAAGGTTAAATATTCTCATAGAAGCAGATGATAACTCTTAAAATCAAATAGTACTATAATAGCGTCTAAAATAAGAAGTAAAAAATACTCCAGTAAAAAAACTTAATGTAGGGCACTGGCGCAAGACAAAACACAAACGACAAGATTAAAAAGCAGAGGGCACCTTCGTAAAATCACATGACATAATCATGACTTGCCACAGGGTTTTAACAGTTTCGCCAGCAAGTGATATTCCAGAAACTTTACATCATGATGAAGACCCAATAATGGATGAATTTGGCAATCGTATATAGAACCTCAGTATAGAAGAAAGTGATAATTGTACCTATCGTGAAAAAAGGCAAAACGGACTCCAATCAATTGTTGGGAAGGTGTTTATGAACATGATATAAATGAAACTTCAAACAGCTCGCGAAGAGACAAGCCGTGAAGAACAGGCGGGTTTTAGACCCAATCGAGGTTGCGTAAATAAGATTTTCGTGCTACACGAGATGATTATTAGATGTGAAAGGCATGCGGTTTCATGATTCTCATTTTGGATAGCTTTGGAAGCTGAAAATATTCTCCTAAAATCTATTAAACTTCTTGAAGTGTCTTACGATGGTTTCATTAGCTGAGCGCGAGTGATAAATGATTTATCAAATTCATTTGTGGTCTGAGCTAGTCTGCGCCAAGGTGATGGCATCTCCCTCTGAAGTAATAAACTGAATCGGCTAACCTGGAGTAGCTTTTGGTTGTCTAAAATGGTGCGTGTTGAAGTTACGAATTCTTCTGTATGGTTCCGAGACTTGGACTACAAATTCGAGGCAAATTCCACATATTTTTTTCCGAGATTATATTAGAAATGAAATTATTTCAAGATGCGAAATTAGAACACAGTTGAGGAACACATTCACAGGCGCAGATTATATCGGTTTGAACATGTCTGTCGAATGAAAGGTGAATTCATTCTTCACAGACTTCTGTGGCAAAATCGACTTTTGGACGGAAGACACAGCGAATAGCTCCGGAAAAAGACATGACATAGACATGAACTTTTCATGTTCATTTCGTTCAGATATTACAGTTCAAAAATGAGCTGAAAAATGGGCGACTGTCATTGTCGCAGACCGGAACAGCTACGACTGATCGTCATCTGTGGCGAAGAATGAAGATGTTCGAAGTCCTGCAGTATTAATAGCAGGATAATGGTTGACATGTAGACACTTCCCCTAGCGCCGGAAATTGTTTGATGATGTTGAACTCATAGTTAATTGATCAGTAAACTTTAATTTACTGTTGTTGAATGTATAAGTTTCAATCGAAAAAATAATGAATAAGTAAATAGCTCTGGAATGCTGATTCACGGTTTTACATTCACATACGACGATAAAACTGAAATTATTGGGAATACGCACTTCTAGTTAACCATGTAAGACAAATATACCATGAATAAGTGTCAGTGACAAAATGTAATAGTCACGAGATAACTCTTGGATAATCATTGGGGATTTTATACGATTATTAGATATTGTTTATACGCTTTCTATTTATAGGCCCTTCTTACAATTGTTTATTAGAATTATAAATTAAAATAATAAAACTTGTAAAAATTTGATAATAGTAATTAAAATTATTACATTTATTTGGGGAAATACAGTCCACGAAACTGTTGTTCAGCAGGATTGTGTGACATTGATCGGAATAGATGATAATCCGAAAGGGCAACATCTGGAGAATACGACGGTGGAGTCGGATGTCCCATGTTTTTCTTGATATGATGATCTTCTACCGTCCGCACTTTTAATGTCCAGTCCAAAGGAATAAGTTGAGTTTGACGGAGTGCTTCTGTTATCCAGTTTTAGCAACTCGTATGTGACCAGGGTATCCGAACGATTGTCAGTGAATTTATTTTTCGTGCCCAGTGATTCGACGCAAAAACCCTTTCTTTTCTTCCTTTGGAACAGTTGCTGACTTGTGAAAAAAAAGCCATTCAACGTCTCTATGGTATTCATTCTCTTTGAACCGTTCACAAGGATTTTACACTAGTTATTTTACATTTAGTTAGGAAGTTTTGATATAAATTCATATTCAGCTTATATTGTAGACGTCCATGTTAGTAACAAGCAGTTTCGTTGAATTATACTGGTAAACTGCCTGTTAAAATAGTGCATTTGAATATAAAATTGATATGATGCGGTGGTTAATCTATAAAGAACATGAAATTGATAAAATGAAACTCCTATCATAAAATCCTCCTAAAATACCTTAATCTGGTTTAGAAATCTATGTATATGAAATGTATTGGTACCGTACAGTGATCACATAGTACTGATAGAACCATAATGGACCAGATATTATAGATGTTGATAAAAAATGTAACATCAATTGATGTTGCCATTCCGAACAACAACAACCTGTTATAAAATTTAGTAAAAGGCATCAAAGTAAGGAGATCTGGAAGAGTCCTTCAAAATAGTGACAAATAGTGATATCTGCGCTATATTATCTTACCAACAACAGGACCAATTATTAAGGAAAACATGCAAGGAAGCTCACTAGAGCTTAGAGTTCTTGATACTTCTAATATCTAGAAAATAATTTCTTTTTATATCCTATTTTATATATTTTCGTTCCTTTGGTGTGAGAATGCCCTTTTGGCTAAATCTATAATTATGATTATAAATTGTCCAGCGAGCAAAATCAGCCACTGCCAGCTGCATTTCCAGTTTTTCTTTGTACACGTCTCTTAATACACCAGGTCGTTTTTTTCTGTGAGTCGTATTTTACTAGTTTTTCTGATCTTTTTAATAAAATTGGAAATAAGTAATCACTCATGAAACCCTGGCTGGGTTCTTCAGGAAACGTTTAGAGTCAACGCTAGAGGTGATGGCCGGGTATACAGAAAACAAATAATTGCCGCTTAAGTAGCTACACAGAAATAGCAAATAGTGTGAAGTCAAACAAGATCAAGTTGCTGAATACAAATTTTACAAAGCGAGTACTAATTCATTATGCAGAACATGGACAGTATGGAAACTACAAAGCTTGATTTTTTTTTAAGAGAAACACCACGATCTAAAATAATAGAATAACGAGTAGCTGAGAACTTTACCTTTTAATATTTTTGAAATATCTGGAATTAGTCAATGTTTCCCTTTATTGGGAGTGGTATGCTTCTGGATAAATGAAGATGATATAATAATAATAGTGCCTATATTTTTTTAAAAAGATATCCTTGAATTAAAAATTGAAGAAATCATTCAGAATTAATTCATAATCCTTATATACAAGTATATACTTAAAAATGTTCTTAATGAAATAATATATTTTCATTAAGGTTTTTAATTTTTTGGATTTATGTAAACTGTTAAATGTTTATAGATTTTTAATAAAACCAACTTGGGTGACCTAGAATTCTTAACTTAAGTACATTTATATAAAGGATCTTTTACTTTAATTGTTATCACTAATTTTTTAATTTAAATTATGAAGAATGTTTGGATTAAACAAATACATAGTTACAATTAAAATAGTTAATGTTTTTCTAAAAACACAATATATATAGGCAGATTTTGTAATCGTTAACAAAATGACTAGCCATTAGATATATGTCTAATGACTGTTGTTTTGTATGGGCATTATTTAAAAGATTTTAATAATGGTTTTAGAAATTTTTTAGTAGATCTTTATAGTATTTTAAGATGCAAAGTGCTATTAAATAAAATAAATATTCGAAATCTTAATTATATGTGATTTAAAACTTTCCATTTATTTCTAATTCATGTGGGTGAGACATCTGTTATTGTAGCCAACATATTATTATATTAACGCTGTCATGTCTAACATTGATAAGTATGTTAATATACCGCTTCTGATTGAAGAAATAGATCTATTTACCCTGGAGTAACTTTGGGAAATATTGGGCAAATATTGCGTTTTTATTATATATTCTGATAGATTAAAAATCTATCCTAAAAAATGATAATTCTTGGTTATTTTGAAACTCTCTTTTGAAGCATTGAGTATTTTAAGGTATACAAACCATAGTGACAATGAGATATGATGAAGCAAGGGCTGCAAGAGTGTTTGCGCGGAAGAAGGGAAATACTGCAAATAGAACTAAAATCTGTCTTTTCCGAACACTTACTTTGGCAATTCCTTTGGACATTCCTTTTTTGCCTGCCATCTGTACGCATTTCAAACGCTATACTTAGCTTTCAGTTATCCAATTAATATGTGATAACCAGTGCACTGTTGAAACCCAATCTAGAGAAAGAGACTACAACGAGAGGTGAATGAGGTCGTCATAAACTTCTGTGGAGAATTCGACTATTTGCAGGAAAGACGCAACGGGCAGCTAAAGAAGAAGACCAGGATGATGATAATAGAGAATAGTTTGAAATATAGTGGTAGTTGATAAAGGTTTGACAAATTAGTTCTGCGGAATGACTTTCGAGCATAAAAAATGATATCTAGTATCAAATCAACCCTGAAAAATAAACATATAGACAATTAATATAATTTTTAATTATATTCATTATAGTGAAAATAAAGGCAACAAAATATATATAATTAGAAATTGAAATACATTATTTTAATCGTATGGTTGTGTTTATTATCATGTTTAAATATTTAAACCACGGTTATATTGTATTCCTAGGTATATCAAGGTACTTGAAATAACGGAAACTCTAAAAAGCGCCTCCATAATTAAAACGCCAGCATCTTTGTTCAAGTGTAGATTTAGAATTTTATTCCATCTCCAAATATATCCATTTTTCTATCTCATTTACACAATATCCAATCAAAACGCCGCCATTACCCTTAAATCCAGTGTGTTTAATTAATGTGTTTTATTATAAATTTAATTTTTGGCTGTTATATGAAATAAACGGTTTCTTTGTTGGTCGTCTATCATATAATATTTGTTTATAACAGTATAGTTTATATAAGTAAATTTTTTAAAATATGTCTCATGGTTCTCTTATCAGTAGATGGAATTATTTTCTTGAATCTGTAAGGTATTGGTGCTGCAACTAAATGTACTCGATGTTGAGATAGTTATAGCTGTTCAAAAAATATATTTTTATTTAAATTTGACAGGTTAGCAATGTCACTCGCAAAATACATTTCCCATATATATTACCAAATTACCAAAATTTCAACAATTTAATACAACAATCTTGATATTTACAATAGAACAGTAATAATAATTTAATTTTATACACCAATAAGATGTAAATAAAAGAATCTTAGATATAATAAAAATAAGAAGTAGATATTTTAGGATGGGAATAATTCAACCAAAAAATTAATTAAAATCAACAGTAGTCTATTACTTCAACATTTCTATGTTTAAATGCATCACAGATTTGTATAGCACATGATAATTTTTTTTCGTTTTGATATTAATTAATCGAAATCATGCAATACTGTGTGCCACTGACATTGATTTTATTACTAGATTTTCATTAATTTCGAACTAGGTCATGTTGCAATTACCTTGTACGTTTTATAATTAATATTATTATTAATTATTTCGGATGTAATCGGTAGGTTAATGTTTATGTTTAATTGTATGATTTGGAGAAATTAGTAAATGATTAATTTGTTAAGGTTGAAGTTTATATTTATTAATAATATGTAAATATCGTGACTTTCCTTGCTTATTAAATATTTAAATTAATGTAAAAGTGGAATATAGGTTATATTGAAAGTTATAGAGGGATAAACACAGTTGCGAATAAAATAACTATTAATTCAGACTGGCCTATCTAACTCAAAATACACAGATGTAGTGCAAAACTGGTAGTGAACGCTATAAGAGGACCTAGTCGTCTATACTAAAAGGAAAGCTGGTGAACAGGAGAAAACAGCTTTTTTTGTTGAAGACAACTGATAATTCGAGTAACAATTCTTGTCATGAATATATGTATAAGTTTTTTTTTGCGGTGTCATTGATTAAAAGTTCTTAAACTGACGATACGTTGTACAAACACTTTACTAGACAATAATATTTAACAAGTTTTATAATTTTTATTTTAGTAGCAAAATGCTCATTGCTCACTGCTCATAATATTTATGTAGTTTTTATTACTAAATCTGTTATGATGAAGTATACTGTGTATAATTATTTGCTTTACATACGTGTTAATGTAAAATAAATTAATGAAATAAACCGGCTATATTTTTGTGACAATATTTAATTATTATAATTACAAAAATCAAGATACAATCAAAGCAATCAAATTGTCTGAATATTTTAAATAATGTAACAGAAAAAATAATAATTGGAGGTGATTCAGTGTTATTCTTTGCTATCTACTACAACTTCAAAAATATTAAAATGACGACAACTAAAGGTAGTAATACTGCATAAAATAAAAAATAAAAATAAATAAAATAAATTTAAAACCTGCTGATTTAGGATGTAGGTGCATACGAAAGTAAAAAATTGTGCTCAGCCATATTCTTAGATGTAGCACAAGCTTTCGATAAGGTTGGGCATGAATGCCTTGTTCATAAACTACAGAAAATCTTACCAAAACAACACACTGAGCTACTAAAATCGTACATTACACAGCTAGTTTGTTTAGAATCAAACAAGAAGAAGCTTACTCTACAATAAAAGAAGTTAAAGCAGGTGTACCACAAGGAAACGTACTGGGGACAATGCTTTATCTACTATACACTTGTGATATACCACAAAAGGAGAATATTACAATGGCTACATTTGCTGATGATACTGCGATTATAGCTGTCGGAGACAATAGTGAAGAAGCCACATGAAAATTACAACAGACAAGTGAAAATATAAATAACTGGATACAAGCTTACTACTATATTTCTAGTAATAGCCCTGCTACGGTTAGAAAATTAATCAGTTTGTCTAGGTTCTCCAGCCTAAGACACCGGTTCATCGTCTCTCCCAGGTTGACCAACCATCTTTGCGAGTTGTATCTTCGGCATTCGATTACTGGACTTCTTCCCTTAATGAGAAACTCATGGGTCAGTTTGCAGTGACCAATTATGAGACGCGAGAATAACCTTAAGTTGCGCCTCTATGAATATGAAAAGGTATTCAGGATATTTCTCAGTTTTATATTGATTGAATTGGTACTGATACTAAACATAGTATTATATTTGATACAAAAAATATGGATTTATTAGAGTGAAATTATAATTCAAAAATTATATGCGACGAGTGCGACGGATCTACGGAGGAACTGGACAGACAACAGATGAAAAGAAAACAGATTCTTCAATACTATTAAAAGCTCTAAAGGATTATGTTTGCACATACTACCTATAAAAGACCTACGTATAAATTGGACGTAACAATCAACAGAAAGCTGAAGCGTTCACTCACCTTTTAAAACAAATAAAAAAAAAACGTCACCAAAGTTATAAAAACTATATCAACCGAAAGAAAGAATCGGATAACATCTTCAGTGGCTTAAATCCTTACAGCTCAGCCAGAATGTTTGGAGTCATACAAGAAGAACTCTATTCTGTAGAACTATTATTGTAGTAACAGAAACTAAAGCGGGTGTATCATATGGAAGGGCATTAAGGTAAATTATTTACCCGCTTTGCACATGTGATATATCACAAATAGAAAATATCTAACTAGTTACAATGCATTAATATTTAAATAGATTAGTAATTTCTTAAATTACAATAATAACAATATATAATTAGTATTGTGTATTTTCGCCTCAAACTTTAATTGCGATTTGCATTCTTCCAAAAATACTTCACAGAAGATGCTTACAATTTTTGATTTCTTGCAGTATTTGTTCATATTGTATTGCTTTATATGGTTTCATACGTACTTCCTGGGTATCAGCTTGTTTGTATTCTTATATTCACCTCAACAGACAGTTGGTTTTTGTAACTGATGACTCCCCAAAATCTAACGAATACATATTGCTAAAGTGCCATCTATGTGTCAGGCCGGGGACTTTTCAATTGACCTGTTATTTCCATTAACTTATCACACTACACATATCAGTTAAAAAGTGATAGTGTCTGTAGTGTATTACTATGTGGCCTCCACTTTTTAAAAGGCGCCAAATTAATTGCAAAAAAGGAAAATCATCAGGCTATGATCTTGTCGACGCAGTTCTCTTAAAAAATCTACCACACAATTGAATCATGAGTCTCATCAAAATATTTAATGAATTTTAATCTCGAACTAGTCCGAATGGTGCCCAAACCAGGCAAACAACCACAGAATAGGACCTCGTACAGACCTATAAGCCTCCTCCCAGGAGTTGATAAAATAATGGACAAACTTGTTCTAAACAGAATGAAGGAGCACCTAAAGAACATAATCTCCAGACACCAATTTGAATTCTGTGAGGAATATGGAACGGTCGAATAAGTACACCGCAGTGTAGCCTGTAAAATATACTATACTACTCTGCTGCATTTCTGGACATAAGTCAAGCTCCATCGCTCTGGTGTCCCACAGGGCAGCGTACTGGAACCGGTGTTGTACTTGATTTACACTGTGGACTTCTCAAGTAGTGAGAACACAGTGACTGTAATCTACGTTAATGACCGTCTTCTCAATGCATTCTGACCCAAAAACTGCTTCATTCCAGCTCTATGCCATCTGAACAAAACATGAAATTGTTTAACCAATAGAAAATAAAGGCAAACTAAATCAAATCTACTAATGTCACTTATACTCTGAGAAGAAATACCTGCCCGTTGGTAAAATTATACAATGGAAACATCCCGTAGGAGGAACATATAATATACTTGGGCCTTAACTTGGCAGAATCACATCTGGACCAAGAATTATTATCTTATATTGTTTAGCAGGTCGACACTTCCATTTAAGCAACGAGAGCAAAATTATGGTATACAAATCCATCATCAAGCTAATCTGGATATATGGCATTCAATTATGCTCAATATTCCTCAATGTATCTGGATTTCGGGGTGCGGATAGTAAACCAGGAAATAATAAATGATCAAAAATTATCGTAAAAGTGTCAGAGAAGACTTGCGCAACATATAAACGAGTGGCACTGAGTGGAGTAGGAGAACAATCCCACCTAAGGCTCAAGAGATACGACATCCCCAGTCTCAGCGACAGATTCGTGTAGAGGGGTGGAAACTGTTTCCACAGATTAAAGCTCTCTCATTAAACATACAACAATCTTGTAGATAGAAAACATGGCAGCTTATTGTTTTGAAGACAGATTGCCATGGTGCAGTTAAAAATTATATAGGATATCATTCTGCACATTTTCGTGTTCTAAACATGAAATAATCGAAAGGAATAACGTCTGATAAGCGGGGTCTTTGCCCATTTAAATAAATAAATGTAGATTTCCAAATGGATATTTTAAGTCTTAATTTAATGTTTAATCATTCATTAGCGAACTCCCGTGATGTTTTAGTTTGGTTTGAGCTTCTCTTTTCATCGAATATAAAAATGTTTTTGAATGATAGTCGAAATTAAAACGTTTACCTTAGTGGGTAGAATACTGACAAAGCCTTTATGATAAAGACATAATTGTTGCCATCATTGCTGAAACTAGTCGTTGAAGAAAAACCTTGTCAGATATATATATATATATATATTTCAATGAGGACACAGTGGAAACCCAGTGAAATTAGACGATTCTAGATGGCTTAAGGCCAATTTCGAGAGAGAGTAAACATCGGTACCGACCTTCTCTTATCTGCGGCGGAACGGTCGGAACCCAGTTCTTCTGCGAAACCACACACGCGGTCCTCAGTGTTCATTCGAAGCGGGCACCGTAACAAAACCGTTGGTCGCGGTTTTTCTTCTAGCGTCGCTTTCCTTGTTCGCGCATCGTCGTCCATCGTGACATACGCCGCTTCGGTTGTTTGTTTGTTGTTTATTTTTTGTTGTTGTTGTTCCTGTTGTCAACCGAAGAACAAGTTAAATCGAGCGAGAAACTGTGAAAGCAATCAATTGTCCAGCTCAGGATCAGTGACAATTAATTTCGTGGGTACACATCCAAAGGTTAGTTTTTCTATTTTATCTCTCAATATTTTTAGATAGATCTGTAAGTAACTGTAAATATTATCCATTGTATTATTTTATGATTAATTAAATTTGGAACGTTTTAATTCATCAGAAATCTGTAACAAAAAAATACGTATACTTTTGCGGTTTTAAAGGTTTTTTCGTGAAGTTAAACTTATTATTATTGGTGTTGCTGGTTTGACGCTTGTTTGGTTGATTAAAATGTACAGAAGTCAATAATGCTCCGTGTTCTTGCTTTGTTATTGTATTTCGAATGTTTTACTTTGTCAATACAAAAAATTAATCGCTGAAAAGTTTTACAATTTCTGATATATTTTAATGTGATTATTTAGAACATTCCCTTAAGCTCTTATCTTGTCAATATGCATATAATGATAAAGGCGTTTTTATGGCTCATTGAAACTCTAGAAGACACTCAACTAGTATTCATCAGGGGATCTCGAGGTCATTATTGATATATTTCAACATTCGTAAGTCATAAGTCCATATTGGTTTAAGAAATTGTTTATACAGCAGTGTGACCATATTGCCATTGACTATATTGCAGTGTAACTGTCAATCAATATACATTTGTACAATCCGTTTGGCCTTAATTAGCTTGTAAATTAACACAAGTAGCTCCTTGTAGTATAATAATTAGTGTGAAATACTTTATAATAATTTAATTTATAATAAATACTAAATAAATATATAATAACTAAAGGCTACTCTATGACATTGGTTGCGTGTTCAAGTTTTGGGTCAGTGTCATTGTTGAAATTTCCAAGCAAAAGTTGTCTTCAGCATGTATTCCTTTTAATTTTAAGATACTTGAATACTACATTTGATCCTCTCCCATCCATGACTAGAGAAGCATTTTCAAGTATAATGTTGACACTATGTTTCAAAGTTGACTTGTATTTTAAATGATCTAACAGACACTGAACTTGATAGGTTTTGATTTTTTATGTCAACAGAGGACAAATCTGATTTTTTTAAATTAAAATATCTTGATTCATATATCAGTGAAAGGAGTTATATTACAAGGTCTGATTTAGTGCTGGAGTTGAAGATTCCTGATATTAAAACAACTGTATTTATTTTCAAATAATGTTATATGTTTTTAAGATTAAATGAATATATTGTTATTAGTCGTTGCCAGCAAACCTACAATTTGGTTGCACATTAACTTATATATGTAGGAGAGACCATCGATTCTTACTTAGTCTCTACAGAAGTGATGTTCATACTTGAGTGTTGCCCAAGAGTTGCAATACTTCGGTATTAAATAACGAGAGTGGTGTCTCTTCTTATGCCTCTTTACAGATTGATTTCATGTATAACAGTTGGTATTTGTATTTCTCTGTGTAAGTAATAATCACTGCGGTGTCTGGGTGTATCGCATTTACGGTAAGTTTTAGGATTTATGAAAGAATTGCATTTTATTTATATTATTTTTCGCAAAACTGTTTCCAAATTAGATTCTGTAGGTCCACATAGGTTATATAAGTTTTAGCGGTTACTTATACAGTAGCAACAATTATGATTAATTGAGATTTTTCTTCCGCTCAACCAGTGTATTTTCTAATATTTCAATTTTCCATTTCAATTTTCAATTCCATATTTATTTTTGTTTCCTGTTAATGTTCCTGTACATGAATCAATAAATTTCCTCTGAGCCATTTTACAAAATCTTTTTAGATATATTACCAAAATTTAATTAGTTTAATATAAATACTATACTATTTATGACAATATTGAAGTTATGTTTTAATTGTAATATTTTACAAATGCTAAAAGTTTTTCTGCTTGTGACTGATAATAAATTTATTTTATTAGAGATGCAATTTCCAGACCGACAGCGTTTTTATGAAATGAAATCTTAAAATGACACTTTTATTGTAATTATTATAAAAACAAATTTATTACTATTTGTTACGACTTATGAATTTTTTTTGTGGTCATATATCAGCTTTACTTTTTTAAATAAACAAATTTGTAACTGTTTTGGCTTTATTAATGTGGTCTCCGAACCGTTACCACATGCTTAAATTCAGCCTTAATATATGCATATTTTTCTAGTATAGTGTCGTTATATTAAAGTTGCTACACATGGCTTTATTATAATTATTACTACTACTAAAATCGGAATTTCTAAACAAGCGATGAATTTCATAAAACTGTAATTTCTCTTTTTACTGACTGGTTTTTTGAAATTGTTTTGACCTGATTCATCATTACCTTAATAGTTATATTTGTCCTTTTTTATATTTAGTAATATGTCTTTATATTAACTTAGAAATATTTAACTGATATAGCGTCCATTTAATTCAATTGAATACTTACTTTGGTATAAACTAGTGAGTTTTAACAAGAAAATTATAATTATGTATATGTAAAAAGTGTCACAATTTTCCTATTTATGTGGTTTTATTTCAATAATAATATGAACTAATGATCGATCTATGGTCGAAATTCGACTACAATATATTAAATTAATCATGTTTCTCTCATAACAGAGTACAAGAACTAATTCAAAAGTGATAGGTTACCAAAATTTGTTTTTACATTATTTTCAATATAATATTAGAAATGTATTTGGTACATAAAATTAATTAATTAAGTGTCTATATATTAAAACAATATACGTAAACTGTCTCAAGAACTAACATTTTAAACTGTATTTAATTAAATCGAATTTCCGTTAATTCCCAATAATCAACAAAATATTAATAAGTGTAAATTACTACGTCACTAAACATTATAACAAATTATCGTAAGTAAGATATCATTATTATCAGAACTCTAACAACTTCAGGGCATCAAATATAAGTTTACGTGATTTTTCTTTATTTTTTTTACTATATTATAAACATAAGTATGGAATAATAAATGAAGTAATACATGTTTGTATATTAAAACAGAGAATATACGAATAAAACAATTTTGTAATTGATATCTGACTTTAGCACGTATATTAAAACAATAACGAACAACAGACAATTTCAACAGACAACACACAAAACAGGTAGTTTATTTTTTACAATTTAGAAATATATATATGGGAAACATATATTTACAATACTTAGGTCTATAAAGTGGCGCCCTTGCAGACATTAACCAGCTTTAGAATTACCTTTAGTACTATTCTTAATCGTTTTTTATTCAAACTTGCCATAACTCTTTAATAACCGAATGTAACACAAAACACTGGTTAAAATTAAATAACTTCTTTTAATAATGTTTTATTAAACACTTTTCGTCTTAATATCGTTTAAAAAATAAAAAAACAAATATCACTATTCTTTATATTGCTTTATTAACTTAAAAAACTTTTATCTCCGGTGAGATTCGATCGTAGTACGTTATTGAGGGATTAACCAAATAATAGTTCATCGATAGAAATAACTTTTTCCCATCTTTCAAATAATCCCTTTAAATTTTTTTAAAAAATACATTGGATTTTAGCAGTTGAAAATCAACGCATACATTCGCATACGTTCCTCTTCGATGTTAGTTTTGTTTGTGTTCCGGGTTTAATGGCCAACTCTTCTTATTTTGTATCTCACTTTTCGTTATGATTAACATTAATATACAAAAACTCTGTTTATGGACAGGTTGAATGGTCAACATTTAATGATTCCGAAAATATCTCTTGTGTATAGCATGGATCTATTATTTTAACATCTAAATCCCAACATTGAAGCATTGAGTTACCAATCTCTTCAAATGGTTATTTGCCTCGGTAATTTCCCGCAGCATTTTTTATGAAGTCATAATGAGTTACATTTTTCAGGAAGAGCATTTTGACATACTTAGTGTAACAAAAATTAATACAATACTATATATTGATATACATTTTTAACTGATAATTTATAATGAATTATTTGTGAGATGTATTCAGAAATATAAGATAAGTGAAATATTATTAAAAATTTAATTAATTTTGAATGTAATACTAGTAAGGGTATGAGTAAGATATTATGGCTTTAGAATCTGCATGTCTTTCTCATTACCAAGTTTTTTAAACTTTTCTCAATTAAAGACACGTTAAATAAATGTAACATTAATGGATTTAAATAATAAGTGATACTGAATTGGTTCCCCATTAATCAATTTGTCTATTCTTACTATTATATATCGGCAGATACAAATGTAATTCAAAATCCCAAGTAAATTGGTCCTTTGTATATAATTCAATAACCAATAAGGACGAGAGGAAGTTCTTGACAAGAGGTAACTGTAAGAAATAATATTTGATATTGTTTACTTTTAGCACTTAGCATATCTGCCGATTGTTGGAATTTTTTTCAACTAAATGTACCTCTCAAGACAACTGAACAATTAAATTTTGAAGCAGAAAAATTCGTAGTAGATATTCAACAAGCTACTTGGAATAATACTCCAGAAATTAAGAGTACAACTAAAGGAATTAATTATCCAAAAGAAGTGAAGGAAATGGTAGCTGATAAACGTAAATTACGAAAAAAATGGCAACAAAACAGAACACCTGAAAATAAAAATAGTTTAAACAATATAACCCAAAGACTCAAAAGGGAAATACTGGAAATTAAAAATAAAACCATAAATGACTATCTGTGAAATTTAACAGATGATAAAGAAACTGATTACTCACTCTGGAAAGCCACAAAATATCTATAGCGCTCATGTCTACACAGTCCACCTATAAGAGACCTATGTGGGAATTGGGCACGTGACAATTAACAAAAAGCAGAAGCATTTGCTGAATATCTAGAAAAAACTTTCAAGCCAAACGAAACTAATATTGAACATAATTTGCCGGATATAGAAGCTGAAAATGGATGATTGAATTAGTAACGCGGAAAGAGCTAACCAAATTTATTAAAACCGATATTAACCCCAAGAAATCACCAGGTTACGATTTAATAACAGGAGAATTAATGCAAAAACTACCAAGAAAGGGAATTATAAAACACACCAACTTGATCAATACAACATTTAGATTAAAATATGTCCCAGGCATTTGGAAGATGGCGGAAATTATAATGATCCCAAAACCTGGGAAGTCATCAAACGAAATAAAAATGTATAAACCTATATTACTGCTATCAGTAATATTTAAGGATTTTGAAAAACTCCTGTTGAATAGAATAAAACCGATCATAGAGCGAAAAAATCTAATACCAACACACCAGTTTGGGTTTATTAACAAGCACTTAACAATTGACCAGGTCCACAGAATAACAGATGTTATTGAAAAAGCCTACGAAAGCAAAAAAGTATTCTCAGCTATATTTTTAGATGTAGCACAAGCCTTCGATAAGGTTTGCATGAAGGCCTTGTTCATAAACTACAGAAAATGCTACCAAAACAACACACCGAACTACTAAAATCATACATTAAAGCCAGTTTGTTTAAAATCATACGAAAATTACAACAGGCTATCATTGTAGCAACAACGCTAAATATTTCGGAATGAATCTAGATGCAAAACTTCTCAATTATGGGGATGTTCTGAGAACAAAGTCCTGGGAGGTATTATTACAAGGGGGCATGAGGAAAGACTCCATTCTCATGAGAATATTGAAGTATTACAACTCTTGGATACCACTAGAACAGGACACAGACTCAAAAGAATCAATCCATCTGATCTTGTGTAGTGTTGTGTAGTGAGGTGCTTATAATAAAAAATACAGCACTGTCATGTGTATACATTATTTCACCAGAGACAGAGGGGGCCGATGGGTCCTTCTAATTATATACGGAAACGGCAATAATATTGTAATAATTAAATAATAATAAAAAGTTGTATATTTTGAAATTTTAAATTTTTTAAAATATTCTGTGTATCAGTCCGATTATATATTCAAAAAATGGACTTTTTGAAATATAATTATTCGCACAATATTGATCTTACTTAGTTAAGTTAGTTTGAACTTAATCATAACTTACGAAACTTGACTTTCCTCTTCTATCACTTTTTTCATTGTATAACTATTTTGGAAACCAATAACAGGTCGTGTGTTTTTTTCTCATATTCAATTGCAACCTGGTTCAAATTCTTGATACAAAACCTTGCCTTCAAACTTATAGATTTGCTCTTCAAATCTATAGAAAAATCTGTTGATTGATATTCTGCTTATTTTACAATTTCTTACCTTATTTCAATCAACTGTGCATAACTTATTAACTTGTATTTACATTATGACGTTTGAAGCACGAATATAACATCTTATGACTAAGTCGAAACACGAATTGAACAATACGTTTTTCGGATATCGTTGGCGCAGTGGCTACAGGTACTCTTGCGATAGTCGCGGGTTCGAATCCTGCTGGGACATGGATGTACCTTATGTTGTGATTGTAATTGTAAATTTCTTTATAGGCAACTGTGGAAAATCCAACTGGCGAGTGACTAACTTTAGAAATCACCTCAGAAGACATCCGGTCTTACCCAGCCTGGTTACTGGTGTGATTGGGATCATTTTCCTTGCCGGATTTTACGCTCTTGCCTAGAACATTCACAAATTTTAAACAATCACAAAATTAATTTACGAGAATGCCCCAGCAGGATCCCAATCTGCTGCTATGGCAACAGTAGGAGGACCGTCCCATCGCCTTTACCACTGTGCTACCAAGCCGGCTTTTCTAAAGTAATGTAAAGAGCGCAATCAAAGATACTTTTCCATATAAACAATAGTTACGGTCAATTAAATAGCTAATTTCTTAAATAGAGGTGCATGTTCTATGAATTATTTTTATTTGATGCAGTATACAATATTGTATATCTTTTTAGGCCATGGAATGATCAATTATTTCGAACCGTAAAGGTGCCACTAACAGTATACATTCGTGACGACACCACTTAAAACCATATGTAGTGATTTAGATATTTTGTTTGTTGGATTTATTTAGTGGGAAACGTTTAAATCTGGTTTCGTAGCGGCAATCGATGAATATTTCATAACGGACCTGTGCTGGAATCCGGGTATCGATAATGCATTTTTCAGCATAAAAGGAACGTAGATTCGCGTTCGTAGTTGCATAATTGTGCAAGATTATATAGAAATAAAAACTCTATCCTAATCTTCCATGTTTTTACATAGAGAAAAACGATCAGTAATTATTCAGAGATGATGTTTCAATTTAATGAAAAAACGCAATTTAATAGCTGGTACACATAGCAATATTATGTAACAGGTTTTAACAGTAATTTCAAGTTTTTTAAAAGGAAAATGGTAACTAATATTAAATTGATGTATAAATAGTAATATTAAAAAAACTAAATGTGTGTAATAGAAGAACAGAAACTGATATTAACTCACGTGTCTTCTACACATTTTTTTAAATAACTTTATTATAAGAGGTATGTTAAGTCGTGTAAAAAAAATTAAAAACTATTCTTTAAATAATGAATAATATATTGGGGTCTTATGAATATTTTGATGGTGGAACCCATTTTTAAACATTTTTGAAATTTTGACTGTTTTTGGCTTCTAATATTTCTAGTTACTCGCCCCTAGTATTCCTACGATAGAACACCGGGTCGAGGCGGTGGAACCACCATTCTTGTCAGAAAAGGGGTCAAACAGGAGCTCCTACCCTCGTTATCAGCAAACAACATCGATATCCATGAACATCCCTTCGTGATCAGGTCCCTGTATAGAAAATTTTCTGCATTCAGCTATATGGAATACTGATCACTCGTCGAAGGAAAATTTTTAAAAATTATAGGTGGTGATTTCAACGCCCACCACCCCAACTGGAGGTGTTCCAGAGCGAACCCCGCGGGTAACGCCATCGTAGCTCTAAGTGCAGAGTGCGGTATTGCCCTGCCAGATGAATCCACCCATCACCTCAGTTCAGCTTCTCAAGGAGCAGCAAGAGTCCATGATTTCTTTATTCTTCAAGACGTAAATTGCCCTTTCGAAATCCGAGTCCTTGACGAATTAGATTCTAATAATCGTCCGGTCCTTCTCAAACCTGCGCCATCACTCACAAGATTCAGGAAAAAGAGCAACTGGAAGAACTACCAATCTCTTCTCCTGCAAGCCGATCCAATTCCAAAAATTAACACTCCAGAACAGCTCGAGAAAGCCGTACTCGTGATATTCAGTCGGCTCACGAATCTGCCACAGTCGAAATTTCATCAGAACCCCAACCGTGGAGAAACAATCTTCCCGCTTCTCTTAAACGTGAAATTCGCATCAAAAACGGTCTATGCAGATTAGCTCGATTCACTCTTGATGCTGCAGACAAAACAGAGACCAACCGAGCATGCAAAGGGGTAAGGAGGGCCGTCTCGACCTAGCGAGCGATGAAATGGAACTCATTTCTCGCGGGCCAAAGACTGTATGGCCCCCCTTCTTTTTTGCGTGTCTCCAAATACCTTGTGCGGAAGACGCACAATGTCTTTTTTTGCAGTCACTGACCAATAAAAAGTCGAGCTCCTCGCAGAGACCTACGAGGCTCAGATGAAATGCCTCCCACCCGCCGAGAACACCAAAGCTAAAGACAACGACACTATCATCAATGAATCCAACTCCGTCAAAGGACCAGTAACCGCAGCCTTTCTTCTCAACCATTTGTGTGTCCAAAGTCTCTACAAACTATGATCGTCAAACTTCAAACCAAAAAGTCTCCAGGTTTCGACGGAATATCGATATTAAACTGGGTATAAAAAAACTCCCGCGTAAGCAGCTCGCGGAACTGGTAAACGTTATTAACTCTATCATGAGGCTGCAACATCTTCCGGTGTCTTGGAAACATGCACATATAGGGGTTATTCAAGGGAAAGGAGCGAAATCATTCCCATATGACTACAGACCCATCAGCGTTCTCAGTGCCATTTCGAAGCTTGCCGAGAGGGAAATACTCTACGCTCTCAACTCTTTCACAAAGGAACATAACATCATTCCAGATGAACATTTCGGCTTTCGCGCGTAGAAAGCTTAAAGCAGTCCTTCTGGTCCTAACCAAAGCCTTCGACAAGGTCTGGCACGACGCTTTAATCGCAAAATGCGTGCGGTTAGGCCTCCAAGACCTAACCACTCTCAAGTCCTATATATCGGACAGATCTTTCCTGGTCAAGATCAGGAAAACATCTTAACATCTTTATTTCAGATCTGCCGAGAAAATATCACATATTACGTCGCGTTTTACGCTGATGACACGGCTTTCTTCACGGCTGCCAGATTCGAAGTTACAATTCATGAAGGTTTACAGAAGCAGCTCGATCATGCGGTCAAGTGGTTCAAATTCTGGAGTTTGCAAATCAACCCCCTGAAAACCCAGGCCATCATTTTCCATAAGAAGCGTTACACACTGCGCGTCTCTCAACTTAAGATCGACACCGCAATAATTCCATGGCGTAATGTCACGTACCTAGGTCTCCACTTCGACCTACGGTTCGGTTGGCATTCCAAAATCCAGAAAGCAATCCAGAAAGGTTCTGGGATAGCAAACCTGCTATCTTCTCTGATCTGCCCTCCTAGAAGATTTCCCATCTCCATTAAATGCTTATTTTACAAGATGTTAATTCGGTCCGTACTCCTCTACGGATCTAATGTTTACTTCAAGTCTGTTACACCCAACCAGATCAATCGGATTCAAGTTTTCCAAAATAAGCTCCTCAGGAGAATCTTAAACGCTCCATGGTTTGTCAGAAATAATCATTCCATAGGGAAAATGACACTCCAGAAATCAAACACTTCATATCTCAATCATTTCCCAAACAACAACTCAGCTCAAGTTCTTCTGAAAACGCGCTTGTTCGCGAGCTGGTCGACTTGTTGGGAGCTTATCACCGCGTCACCGCTAACCTCCCCCTTTTCCTGGCTGAAACGACCTCATCCGTCGCTGCAGTCATAAATTTTGCCCCCATACGACAGTATCCAGTCGCCTGTTAACTCAAGTTCGCGAATCAATAGAATCGCCGGGTTCTCGTGCCCAATAACGGCTACGATCAGCGGGTACCATATTCCCAAATTTAATGGCGTAGCAGTAGCGATCCACAGGGGTCAACTGTGAGACGGTTCCGGTTTAGTGTATTGGTAAGTCCAGAGGCAGTCTCACATAACCCGGTCCAACTTGTCACTCAAGGGCAAGTCTCCGCGACCAGGTATGCGTCATGCATTCCATCGCCTGGTTTTAGGCCAGAAAAAAATGTATTCTATGTGTAATTTCCCCATTTAAAAAATTGTGATGATGATCTCTTTCGTTGTTGTAACTTTTCAATTAAAATAAAATATTTAATGAATTTTTACAATCTATGACGCTGATTTGATCATCACTTTAACTTCTATATTTTTGAAAAGAATATTTAAAATTCGTAACAACATTATACAATATTATATAATAGATAATATATAGATATTTCTATATATTTATTTATATTAGTTTAAAATTGGTCAAAACAGATAAAAAAGATCAAAGAATATAAACAGAATAGCTAGCTTTTAAAAGTATGTAAGTGAATTAAGCCCATAAGCAGACAAAGATTATTCGCTATGGAAAGTAACTCGAAGATTTAAAAGACCAATTATTCGATTACCGCCAATTAAAAATGATCGAAATGAATGGGTTCGACGCGACAATGAAAAAACTGAATTGCTCGCACAATACTTAGCTAACATATTTCAACCTAATGATATAGAATCTACCATGGATACATCTCCTGTTTATCAACTTGATGTAGATCTAAATCTAATTTCTCCACTGGAAGTTGCCACTGAAATTGATAAACTCAATCCTAAAAAGGCACCTGGTATAGATGATATTTCGTCTGGATTATTGAAAAAACTGCCACGAAAAGCAATCATCATGTTGATATATATTTTTAATGTCTGTTTATGGCTGAAGAATGTCCCAGAATGCTTTAGAGTAGCACAAATAATTATGCTCAAAAAACCTGACAAACCTGCAGAACAAGTCGAATTTTACCGGCCTATTTCACTACTACCTGCAATATCAAAGCTATTTGAGAAACTAATATTTAAACGTGTTAAACATTTGGTAACAATACCAGATTTCCTGTTTGGTTTTCGAAATCACCATTCAACAATCGATCAAGTGCACAGAGTAACTGCGGCTATTGAAAGAGGGCCTGAGGAAAATAAATACTGCCTTGCAATATTTCTGGATGCCTCACAAGCTCTTGATCGGGTTTGGCATTTGGGATTAATCTGTAAGATGAGCAAATTGTTACCGCGTAACTATTGTCAATTTCTGGAGTCATATTTATTCGGAAGAAAATTTAGAGTATCGCACGAAATGACGTTCTCGACATTTAAAACTATTTCGGCTGGAGTTCTACAAGGTAGCGTCTTAGGACCTCTCCTGTATCTGCTCTACACTGCTGACATTCCAACAACAAAAGAAACAAAAGCAATTAATTTTATAATTGAGGAATACATATATATTGATGTATTTTCTCGCACTCGTCTTGCTTGTTAATTAATCCAAGTACATAGGAAAAGTGGTAATAAATTAATTGTAAATTAAGATTGTACTAAGCGTTTCTAATAAAGATGTTATAAAAAAAGTTTTAAGGCAAATTATGTTAATATTCTAGTGAGAAATGATCAGTAGTAAAAATATATCATGGTATAACATTATAGTACTACATAGAGATTTATATTAGATTAGACTAATCAGACTAATATGTTACATACCAGTATGGAATGGTTTTCTAATTGCCACCGAATACTGACTGATACTGACGATACTCATTAAAATTAATAATACATCGACATAAAAAGACTGGACTTATCGTAAATCTCCAATAACATAAACACTAATTCGGCACTAATTAATATAAACATCCTGTTAATGATATATCAAATAACGCCATCTACGATAACGTAATCAATATAATTTGTTATATTATAAGCGGCTTGAACCTAACAGGCACTATACATTAATATTTTTTTTGATTTTCCAAATTTTCTTATTTAAATATGTTTTCTTATTTTTTTATCTCTTATGTACTTTGACTCTCAGATAACTCATATAATGGTAATATATCTGAAATGCACCTTGCATTTATTATATTGTATTGTACAAAGTTACAGATGCAATTATAATAAAATAACTTTTTTCATTTACATACCCATAATATTTGTTTTCGGAAGAAATGGCATAGAGGTAATTTAAACCAACTTGTAAACTTGTAGACTATTTTATTCCATAATTATTTACAGAAAATAATATTACAGTATATTGAAGCTACCTCGAGAAATATAATATACAAATAAGAATTTTTCTTAGTTTTTAATTATTTCGTTAATACATTAATACTGCACATTCTTTCAAACAACATATTTAACAGTTATTTTAGAAAATGTTTTTATTGGTCATCTCTTTTGTACGACTCTCTCGAAGTTACTCAAATACTAAAGTATTAAAACTGTACGAATATAATCAGCAATTAATTAGTATTAAACAACTTGGACTTAAACTATAATAAAAGTATTAGTTCATCGGGTGTAAATCTAAGTTGTCATTATATAACAAAGTATTGTTGTGCGAATCAATACTTAGACCTGCAATCCAATTATGAGGTACTGTTAGTTACTTGTCGACGCTCATAGTTTCCAATGAAGTCATACAGCCCTATATCCCTTTAGAACCCATAAGAATGTAATTCAATTATGACGGTGCTAAGTACTTGGAAAGAGTGTTAGTGCACCTCAATGCGCTAAATGATACGAACACTAAAAACTAACTAAATAATGTGACATGATAGCGAACATACTTTGGACTAATATTTAGAATAAGATATTTCTCACATTTAGGGATAATAATTATAAAAAAGTAGTTAAGAAGAATACATTGACAGATTTTCATAAACAACGCAATATTTCGCAGTTATTAATTAAATTGTTTAATTTTCCAGATATAATTCCTTCTGAAATCGATTTGAATTAGAGCCGAAATAGCCGTATTAATATAGAAACGCTACAGAAGGAAAATTAATTTATTACAGTTAAGACAATACGAAAGATTTGGATTTCACGATATAACGAGCGACATACCATAGAAATTCGGAACGAAAGTAAAGAGTCGTCGCCGTCGGCAACAAAAATCATTTTGCGGTAGAAACGCAATATTTTTCGTATAAATCTAGTTAACCTAATTGATCGACCTTTTTTTTAAACCAGCAGGTAAAAGTTAATTGAAATGGAATCTTATGTGAAGCAATTCAGACTAGTTTGTTTTTGTGCCTTAAATTATGTTACAGATTTGATTAGTTTGATAATGAATATAATTAAATGTTAATATGATAATAGTGCAGCAATCGTTAACGAGTCATTAGTAAGAAGTGAAATCGACCAAGAAAGTGTTAGCATCAATATTGCAAGAATGGATAGAAATGGAATGTTGTTCGGAAATTACCTCCCATCGTTTTGCTTATTTTTTGCTAATATTAAGGTCAATATTAGTGTAATACTTTAAATCAGCTAGATGTAAGCATCTTATGAAATTCGTGCCTATATTTTTAAAACAAAAACTTTTATTTGGCGTTTATTTTATTTTATGGAAATAAGTTTTAACTATTGAACAACACAACCAACGAGACAACAAGAACCGAATAGGCAATGACGCGTTATACACCTCGCGTCCTGAAGGAATAACCAAAGATATTAGATATATAAGTAATATTAGGGGGACTCCAAATGAAATAGTCTATGGCTAAGTAACTGAACTGCTGAAATCCGCCTTTGGTGGCCGTAAACCTCTAACTACCAGCTTTTCTCCAAATTCTGGAGACTATATTAGTTTACAACAACTTCAGTCCGTCTTTGGTGGCCTTACACCCTGAACTGCGGTGCTTCTGCCAAGAATCCATGGGCTAAACGTTTTTATCTAAACGCGTATAATTACTAATTGTAATAGTCTATGGTTAGTGGTCTTTGAGTATCTTCAATGCACCTGTTGTGACCTTACAGCTTCAACTGCGATGCGTTTCTTTGGATTTAACTATTCCAAGGAATGCTTCGAGTAACTACGGTACGATTGCCACTCCAATGCCAGCCTGTCTTGTTTTCCTTATTATCTCTTGGTTTTATTGATAAGTAAGTTGATTTAGATTATTTGAATCAATTCAAGAGAGACCAATCGCCATGGAATCCCACCAACTGCGCCTGTTGTAAAACCCATAGGGTTCAAGTTTTATGTTAATTAAAGTTATGTTATTTTACGAAAATCAGTAGTGGCTTATTAGGACGACCGATGAGATGTCGTTACAATCTTATTCCAATATAAATGAGACTCTTGTAATAAAGATGCATAATAAGATGCACTTGTCACATCACCAGCTAAAATACAGTGTTGACCTGGCTTACAAAATAAAATTATATTCAGTTGTAATCTTCTGACTACGTTCTCTGTGACAGTTGTACTGAAGTTTATTATTGAGTATTATTAGTGAAATTTAGACACTTCAAGTCATTAAATTGGGTATATATGCTTTTTGAGGGTGAAAAATATCCAAAAAACTCCTAATTTGATTTTTTCGAGAAGTACTACTTCAAGACTGCTTTTGACTTGTATCATGCTCGTTACGCATCTGTTTATCTGTATATCTCTCTCCTTCTTTTAAGATCTGCTAGCAATTCTTTAAGTATCGCCCAGTTTCATGCTATATATCAATATTTTTTTATATAATTACATCTCCATGTAGCCATTTGCTCTCCTTGCTATTATACAAATTTGCTAAACTATAAAAGTTGTGTTGTCCATTATCTATCTTGTTAAAGTAACAGCAATTCGGTAACCAGTCTATTTTAAACTTGCGAAAACATAATAGGTAATAGAGATTGCTTATTTCTTTATATTTTGTTTGTTTCAACCTGATACATTGGATCATTAACTTGATACATAGTGTTAAGTATTTGATCCAAGTTGTCACTTCATATTTTGCTTTCCATTATTCCTATCACTTTTCAACCGTAAGTCGGTTTACCTTAACGACAGAGTTTACCACACGTTTTATCTTATTTTTTCTTTGGATATGCCTGTTGCCAGTCTTTTCTGACTTTGTATGCATTTGATTTTGTATTTGGCATCGTGTAGGAAGAATCCTTATTTCCTCGATCTAGATCCAATTTACCCGGCAACAAACAAATTAGTTTTAGTTTAACTTGTTATTTCTCATTCATTTATGATGGAATATTATTAAACACTAGTATTTTGCGCGTATTCTACAGCTTTTACAAGTTACAGTTTCATTCTTTTGAATCTAGTCAGGATATACAATTTCTAGTTAATATCACAAAATACAGAGCATGAGACACAACTAAATTAAAATACTTGCTTTACTTTTTATGTTGATTGTTACTGACGTTTTTTCGAATTGATGTAACACAAAATTTCGTTTTACTCTTATTTTTGCTTTTAAAACAATTAATAAAGGCTTTTCTATTTCCCTAGTAGATTAAAAATAACTATTTGTTATGATAATTGTTGTATTCATGAAGATTACTTCAATAAATAATCTGTTTAAAATATCTTATTCCTAAATCTTGCTCTAAAATCTATCGATCTGTCCATTAATCAGTTCAATGTTCAGTCGCAGTTGTATTTTATTAAGGAATTCCCTTGATGCGCCCCATGAATATTGCCACAGTAATGATATTTGTGTTGGTCACATGTGAAAACTCATCGTTAAAAACTCTTATTTTTATATACATGCATCTCATCCCTTGCATGAAAATCATAGCTCAGTTACTTTTTAATATTAGATTTTCTCTTTATTTAATTCTCCCAATTCTTAATGTGTTCATACCCTGAAAATGGCAGAGAAACCGGAAACTTTTGAGCCAAAGTGTATTCAATTTACAATTGCAGATAGTATTCCTGTAATAAGTTGCCCATTGTGGTATTAGTTATATAATATTTACTGGACATTATATAAAGGGATCAATTTATTCTTAACTAACGTGAATAATAGGCGTCGATAATATGAGCCTGGTTAGTAGATTATTTCAAAATTTAAAGAAAACTTTCATAAATAAATTGAAATTGGTTAATGACCGCAATTGTAAATAATTAATGCAATAATTACTTTGTAATTTGGTAATATCTGAGGTTTTACAATACAATAAATGTAATATTTACGTCCGCAATTTTAACAAAGGTGAATTCAAAGGTATTACGAGTTTGAAATAATTTTATATTAAACTTATCTCCATTAATATTTGTTATTATATTACATGAAAGACGATAAAATACATTTTCTCCTAGTTGTGTAAGTATTATACCTGTAAGGATGGTTCTATTCGTATATCATTTGCTCGAAGCGAATTGCCAATATATGATCCGGTTATATCAAGATATATAAAACGATAACAGCATGAAATTTTAAACTAAGATTAACCAAAACAAACAAATGTTTATATGTTTACAAAAAAATACAAATGTTTAACCAGAGAAAATGAAGAATGTGAAGATATCTTATCAAGTTGGTCGTAATTGGTTTGAAATTGCAAATTGAACAATAACGTTAATTATCGAGTTATATTTAAAAATATTTTTGTTGCGAACTTATTGAATTTTTGTAGATAATATAAGGTTGGGAAAAGCTATTTCGATCAAAAGGGCTAATCGAAAACTGTGTGGTGTGTATATTTTTATGACGAGTGGTATGAGTGGCTTTAGGAATTGAATGTCAATATCACAAATACTGGTTCTGGAAATTTATATGTTGAACGTCTTAAAAATATATACATACTGATATATTTAATCTCGTGACATCTTTATGGAAGTGAACATGGAGATTATTCTCAATTTTTCGTATTCAGCATACGGAGAATGGAGAAAATATTATGAATATTTGAAATATATACATTATCTATTTATTAATAAGGTTGAGCAATACTTCGAGGAATAGATTCATAGAGGATGTAAATAGTTTCCAATGGATTGTTGTCTTAGTATTGTACAAAAATATCTGCCGATTGCTTCAATGATATTAAAGATTAAGTCTTCATTATCTGATCTAAAACTCCCGATGATGGTTTAATTATCTTGAGGTATGGTGATTGAGCTCTGATTTTCTTCAAACCAACGTTAAACCTTTTTGGTTGTGTGTATGTTCGCATTATCATCTTGGAATATCTTGCAATGTTTGGCAGTAATATGCGAGTAATAGTAAGAACTTTATCATTTCGGCCAGTGGTCTTAATGAGATGACCAGTTGAATACTACTATATTATCATACACAAACTTGGCCGTTTATAGGAAACAATGTAAATGATGATTCATCGGACTGTGCCATATTCTTCCATTTATCAAGTGTTCTATTTTTTTGCTCTTTGCATCATTTCTTTAGCAGTTTAGCGTCGGCTTTCATTCTAAGGAATTTCGCCATTGTATCCCTTCCATAAATTTTAGCTTTATGGAACTCCCGATGTATTGTTTTTGATGAGATAGTGGATGTTGTCTAGCCAGAAACCTTAATATTCGTTGATCTCTATCAATTAACTTTGTGTCTGGTCCACTATTCCTGTTTGATCATGTATGGTATATACTGCCATTACCGTGGATATTGTCGCCCGTGAAACTTTAAACACAATTTGAAAAAATCTTTTTTGAAATTTTGCAGAAGCAGCAAATAATGACCAATGTGCTAAAAAATATTTGTAACAAAAATATTGGACCGACTTCAAAAAATAAATAAGGAAGTTACTAAAAGGTAAAAAGTAATATATATAAGATAATAACACAGATATTTAACACAAAAAAGAATTTTAAAATAAAATATCTACATATAAAAATAAACAAAAACCTTATTTAAACCTACTTATCTATTTACTATGTTATTTTAACTACTACCAACTGACTACTTTAAAGTCGGTGCCGAACCCGATTATTTTTATTTTTTTAGTGTTAGATATTTACTCAATAAATTACGCAGTTATTATATTTAATATTACTTAATATTAAATAATGGAATAAAGGAACAATGACTGATAATAAGGAGCGTTTCAGGCCCCGGGCTACTAGCCTAGGTGATTTAGCAAATGTTCTAACTATACAACAACAAAAAGTTAATTGTCGGGAATTGAACCCGTGACCTCCGTTTGGGAGCTAATTGCTTTAACCAATACACCATAGAAGCAGTTGTCTACAATATTTCTACGGGGTCTTATATGCTATAGTTAGTGCTTAAAAAGTCTCTTACTTCCGATTTTCCATCACATCAGCTCAGTAATAATATTATACACCAATATCTGATTATTTTAGATAAAGAACATGTGAAAACTTTGTATGTGCCTTTGAAATTTGAGGGTTTCTCTCGATTTCCCTCCCTTCCCCGCAAAAGATCATGATTTCGTTCCAATGGAACCACCTCGGAAGTGCACACTTTCGAATAAAAAGAGAATTTTGAAAATTGGCCCATAACTGATGGAGAAATCGGCGAACATACATTAAAAAAATTTCAACCGAACATAGAACGTCCTCCTTTTTCCAAGTCGGTTCAAGAAGCTGACCTAATATTAAAGGGATTATAAACTACTCTATAGATGTACGAATCGCATTATTAGATAATTACAACGAAAAGTTTAATGCGTATTTCAAATATTAGAAATATGATACAGAATATCAATGCGCAAATTGATTTAATACTAACCTTTTAATAATTTTCATCAAAACGAGTCTCAAATACTATTACAAAGATCAGTGAATAAAAAAAAAGATAACAGCAAATTAACAAACACCAACATTTCTAATATCTCTGTATGATTATTGGTTATTGGAATTTACAAGAAATTCTTTAAATTTAAATTTGAAAACTTGTACATTTTTATTATGATTTTTATGTTTATCTCATTTTGTAGTTTAATTTATAAATATTGGAATAAAACCGAAGTGTAAAGGAAACTGAAATAATTAGGGATTTTGTTAAAGAATTTATGCGATTTTATAGAGAAAAATATGGAATTATTCCTACTTATATTTTCCAGGATCCATTAGAGGTCTCATTTTCACTTGAAAAATTTTTATCGCAGTAGTTGTTTGTAAAATGTGTTCCAGAATTTTAATATTAACATACGGTAAACAGGAATTTATAAATTATGTTTTCACTTGAGGAAATAACCATTGTAAAGGGATGTTAATATAATAATAAATAACAAATGAAGTATAACCGACCACCCTCAGTGGCACAAGCGACTTGTGGTAACGTTGTAATTAAATATTATTTTTCTCTTTTTACGTAACATAAACCAAGTGTAGATTTTTCCATTACGTTACCTTTCCCCAAACTCTTTGTTTCCCAAATATTTGTGTTTTAGTTTGAAATCGTATTAAAAAGTTATTCGATTAACATATTGAATAAAAACCATGATATCTGAAGAATAGGAGGTTAGCAGTATCTACTAAGGAGTGATGAGGATGATGATGATGATGATGGCGTGGACTTTCAATCATCGAGATTAGATCAATTTGAAGTGGACGAAAGAAGTTGGCACCCAGAATCATAGAGAACACCTGATTTAATATAGTACCGAATGGAAAAACTTTTTTGAGTTTCACTTGTAACGACCTATCCGTTAAGTGTTATTTAATTAGAGTGATCAGGTTTTCGGGTAGACCAACCCTGTTCTTAGTTCCATCTAGTTGTTAGGTCCAGCAGGAGCTTGAGGCTTTGGTAGCGAACTGTTCATATTAAATAATGTTGTTAACCTTTGTGAATTGTTTGAGAGTTTGAAGAAGCAAATTTTTTAGGAATCTCAGTGATGTAACTCTCGAGCTCGCTGGAATATGTTCCAATTTCGGAATGGAACTAATTATGTCAGCCAGCTATGGATTTTTTCAATATTTAAAAAAATATATGATAATTTTAAAAGGGTATCAAACTTTGAATTTTTAAAGATATATCTATATTAAGAACTTAAGGATTTTGAAGAAGAGGGTGGAATTTTCTTTTTGAAAATTCTTCATAGTCAGATGAATTTTATGTTAAAGAGTAGGGTTGAAGTGAAGAAATAGCGATATTTCTAAGAGGAAGTATATAGGAAGTATATAGACTTTTTATTCTCCGGTATATCGATATTTAAAAAATATCGATATTTTCCTTCTCGGATGATATGCTTTTATCGTAACATGGCACCTTTTCTGAATTAATGATTTGAGACCAACTTAAAGGAATAAAAATATAAGAAATTATAATTTAATGAATTTTAACCGATTCTCACTTGAGTTTTGATGACCCCTGTTTCTAACGCTTACATCATATAAAATAATCTAATTTAGACGAAGGTTTTATATTTATTTTCGTCGCAATTTTTATAAGCGAGCACAATTTATATCCCACAGATTACATCTGTTTAGCCAATAAAGCGTATTCTTGCTTGGTAACGGGATTTTTGTAGAAAATACAATTTCCTTAGCCGTTACGTGTAATTAGATAGTACCTTCTTTGATAATGACTTTTAATACCTTAACAACATACAGGAAATGCGATTTATTTTGTTATTACTCTGAAACTGTAATATAAATAGCATCATACGTACCGTAAGTATTTAGGTATCTCGATACATTTTTATTTATTCGATGAGCCTAAATGGCACCACTTAGACATCGTTTTCGATGGGAATAGCTTACCATTACCTACATATTTTTAAATCTTTAAAGAAAATCTATGTACAAGTTCAGTTACAGTAGATTGGGGTTAAGCAAATCCATCAGGTAGTCCAAAATTGATAAACAATTTCAATCTCATGTAATTTATTATATTAAATTTTATCAAAAAAGCACAGTGTGATAGCTGACAGCTTAGGATTATCAAAAATTAAGTCAGTATATAATATATAAGAATAGTTTACTGTTTTGTTTGCTTAGTATTTTATCAGATATAATTGCTTGGCGTTTTGTGTCAATTTTCTTCAGAGATTAACTAATTGATAAAACAAGAACAAAATATTCAATATTCCATTTTATATTTTTGAACTATCAGGTATTAATTTTAAAGAATTTACAACAGATGGTGGTACTGTGTATTAAATCGCATCGGATACATTTGTAACCAACTTCATGTTTAAGTCTCACTTCTCAGTATGTGCCATTTGGTCGATGTCTGACTAAGTTTTTTTCAGCGCGTTCAAAATATCTGAATTTGTATCATGTAAATCACATTTGCGGGAAGCTTTACTGTTTTACTTAAATTTGAAGAAAAAGGCAACGAAGGTCTTCGAATGGTGTGTGAAGCTTATGACAAACGTGTTTCATAATTTTTAAATGTTGTGATTTTGAGACAGAAAATAATGAACGTTCTGGAAGCACTGGAATAAGAGCAAAGACACATCAATGTTATTCTTCAGCACGAGTTCGCTCGACCACATGTTGTAATACTGACAAAAACATACTTAATATGTTGCGAACAACATAATAACATGTAAAAATGTGACCTGTCTTAGCAGCCCCTCACTTCTCATGAAGATAACAATAAATAGGCTCATTCGTGGATAGCCTCAAATGATACGTTGCTCTTTTGAGATGAAATCTATAATTCCTCTGAAAGATGAGAAAACATAGCGGCTGTCGATGGACAATTCATTGAATAAAATACATTTACCGGAAAGTTTAATATTAAATTCGAACTTCAGAAATACTTTTTACCCAACTCATAATATATTTTTTATTTTATTTGGGGGGATTAAGGCTTCTATGTCGCGGATTATTATTAATTTATTATAAGTCGTAAGGCCCAATCACTGATCAATATGGAGGGTAAAGTAGGCTGTACGAAAACTATATCGAAGAATGTCTAAACTAAAAGTTACTAAGTAAGTGTTTTGTTGGTTATGTAATATAATATATAATAGAAATTGGAAAGTGTACTAACATAGCTATGTATATTTTGTGTTGTTACAAATTTCTGTATATAGTTAGTCCTATAATATTAACATATAATTCAAATACAGTTCAACAATTATCATCAAGTATGAAAACATGTTCTAGAACCTGTTTCACCTGCTCAGTATAATTATAAATGTCTGATGATAAAGATGATGTTGAAATAACTTTGCTGGTTAGTCGGAAAATTCAAGAGATTAGTTTGTCAGTCAGTTATAAGGCCTAATTGGACTTGCACTAAAACATCAAGCAAACTGCACGGTGACTTCAAATTCAAATGAATTCAAAGTAATCTAAGAGTTTGGCATAAAACAAAATAAGGTTGCTATAGCAACCAAGAAGCAATTCAAATACTAAAAAACGCACAGGAAATCAGATGATTGATGCGAATCAATCCACACGAACTTATGTAGTGCATAAATGTTGCTATTAACATTACTTAAGTAGTCTAATTTAATGTCAATTCGGGAATTACATACTGATGTATTGTATATGCGTCTTTCTTGCGTATGCGTACAAAACATCTTTTATTTATTTTGTAATGCTATCATGCCTTAAATATTAATTCAATTATATTTATAAAAATAACTGTCTATTCATAATCGAGTTATATTATTGCTAGAAAGCGTAATAATTATAAAATTGTTGAATTACCAACAATAGACGCATATTTATGAAGCTGGTTCCGGTACAGAATAGGAACAATTAATTTACAATGGTTAATTAATAGAAATCTAGAATACCTTCATAACAAAGGATATCCTATTGGGACTATAAAATTATTTTACTTCTTTTATAATGAATATATATATATATATATATATATATATATATATATATATATATATATATATATATATATATATATATATATATATATAAATTACGTGTAATTGTAACTAAATATCGGGTTAATGATTAAACTAATGGGAAATTTCTTTTGAATCGGAACGTGTTTTTCATATATGTATTCGTATTTCTTGTCTCGTTTCTTTCCAGCCCAACGAGATACTTAATATTCAGTGCTGGTGTAACAGCGCGATGTAAACCGGCGTTAAACGATCATCTGAATCTGGAGAATATGTCGTAATTTTCATTTGTGAAATATCTATTAATTAGTCGTCGGTTCTTCCAGTTCGCGAAGGTCTTTTTTGTCCGATTCGTTTCTGCAAAATACGGGTTACCTTAATTACCTTGAAACATTTCAGCGAAAAAAACGTGTTCAAATTCGTAATGTTTTAAATGCATTAAAGGACTTTCCATCCGAGTGAACTAGGAAAAATTCGGTTTTGGTTTCGGTTTGATATTTTTGTCAGATGATTTTATTATTTTATCTGCGATGTGATATGCAGCGTTTAACCCAATAAGTCTTAAACATTTTATGCGTGTTAAACATATTTCAATTACTAACGAAAGTTATATGTGTCGTTTTGGTCGATGACCTTTTGGCACTTTTATAATAAAATTACAATTACAACCTGAACCTGATGGAAGCATTAAGGAATTGCTATTGTGGGAGGTGGCAAGGTCTGGGCTATACGGTGTATGGTCTTACTTTATAATAACCTGTTTCAATAGTATTAGAGTAGAGTACTCGAATATCAGTTTGTCCAGGTTTGAGCTCATGATGAATACTTTCATTTTAATCTCACCTAACAGTTACCATCATCGCCTTCTACCATCTTCATCTACCTTGAAAATTTGAAGAGTTTTATTACCTTTTTCTATGATGGGTGGCTAAGGCGAGTTTTTTTAAATATAACATTATCATTTTAACATCTAAATTTCTCTAACGAAAACAAACTAAATTATAAACACCACACAATTTGGTTTTCGCTGTATTTTCCCACTTTCGGAAGTATAGAAAATGATGAAAATTACTTCTTGGAATCCTATTCCCAAAGCGTGATAACCTCTTATTAAATTAAGGAAATAAGTTACCTTGATATATGAAGTGTTCTATGGACTGATATTTGCAAACGCGGTGTAGTATGACTTGGTTGAATAAGTACTACATGACTTTAAAGCAATTTATTAGGAAAAACTGAAATTCCTTTTCCTCTATCTAAACACTATTTTTAATTGTTTATTAAATATTGTATTTTAATTTTAAAAAAACTGTTGAAGCCAAGAAGAAAAACAGTTATTGACTGGTTTTATGAGTTTTAACGGGAATGTACAAGCTCCGATTATGCCTAATGCTCTCTTTACAATTAATGAACTGATGTCAATCAGAAACTATAAAAAAGCCTTGAAAATAGTTTAGGAAAACATTAAAGTATAGTATCTAAGATAGCTTGTACTTTTAAGTTTAAATAATGTATTAAAAATGTAGAGCGTTATTTAGAGTTATTCAAGCGAAATAAAATATATAATAAAATCGTCATTATGTAACATTCTCAATTTGCATTTCAATAAGAATTTCTCATATAGCTAACGTTCTAACCATTTCAAAACTTACTGAACTACTTACTTTCTAACATTACTGAACAAGTGCTATAATAAATGATGAATGATGAATGGTGAGTATCTTAAAAAATATGACTTATTAATTCCAACCTGCGATTCGTAATCTTGTCGTGTTATTTTTGACTTGAATATATCATGTATAATTCAGGTTACGGTCCTGATTATCGCAGTCATTCTCAAGGGCCATATGTTTTAAGACTATCTGAAAGGTAAACGAGTGAGGCAGGTTGCTCTGATTTTCTAATAGATAAAAGCCCTTGGTGTCGCTTTGCATCGCCGTTCAACCAGTCACCTCTTTCCGTTAAATAAAATAATATTTTCAAGTAAACTAATTGTTTTTGGGTTTAAAACTCTTTCCCATTTTATAACTGGTGCAGTTGGTAGGATTCCGGGGATATCATAAGGTTTATCTCTTTTAAATTCATTCAATTAACCGAAATCAAATTATTTATTAAGAAAAGAAGACAGGTTAACATTTGATTGGCAAAGTCGAAGTGGCAGAGTCCGAAGTTAAGTGGAGTTCGAACAATTGTACACCAGCTGAAGCTGTAAGGTCACAACAGGTAGGTAGAAGGTGCTCAAGGACTCTTAGCCACAAACTATTCTAAGTAAGGAATATTCAAGCTTTGAAGAACACCCCTAGCTTCTGGATTCCCGGCACCGCATCATAGTTGAAGGGGTAAGGTCATCAAAATCGTACTGAAGTTGCAGTGAATTAATAGACTATTGGAATTTAGACAGAAACTTGCAGTTTAGGAAGAATGGCCACCAAAGGCGGATTGTAGTAACTTAGTTTCTTAGCCGTAGACTATTAGAATCTGGAGTCACCAAAATTAGAAAAACCATTCTCTAGAGGTACATTATGAAAATATGGGTTGAAATAGTATCATTTCGAAGATCTTCAAAGGCAAACTGGCGGAATTAATAGGATATACTTTAAAATAATTTTACAACACTTATAAGCTATCCAGGCGGAATATGCGGAATCTCCAGGAGGGTGGTGTTATATAGTGCTGGTTATGGCCTTGACACAAGGGCCATCTGTTTTAAAACTATTTGAATGGTGAACGAGTGAGACGGGTTGCTCTATTTTCGAATAGATAAAAAACCCCAGTGTCGATTAGTATCGTCGTTCAACAAGTCGCCTCTTTTTTCGGTTAGTTAAAATAGTATTTTGAAGTAATCTAATAATTTGTATAAAATTCTTTCCCCTTTTTATAACATATATTGGTATTATATATGATTCAAATCGAGATTTCTGGCATCGAAACATCCTATTGTTACTGATACAATGTTTTGACATGTGCTGGAGTATTATCTTGCACTTACAAACATCCCAATGAAGCCACGTACTACATATACTAGAGTGATGGGTCTGCTGGTCTCCTGTAGAAAAAATGAAAGCTCATATGGAAGATATATATTATAGTAGCAATACATGTTAAATATATTTTTACTTAACTTATTTTACATCAACGTAAAATGGAATTAAATACAAAGAAATTATACAAGCTTCTCTGAAATGGACTTAATAAAGCTTATTTCTTCTATATCTAAATTTTGGCATATAGATGCTGTATTATCTCTAGTGTGGTCTAACTAGGAAGCTAAAATTCAATTCTTTTTTTTTCAACAAGAAAACTATTGTAGATCAGCAATAATAAGGTAGACTAGCGAATTAACTATTTTATTACCATTTTATTTTTCGATTTCTTATTTTCGCAATTTTTCAATTATTTGAAATGAACGAAGCTATAATCTATTCGGCATTGTTTTTATAGTTTTAAAGTAGTGACTGATGATTTCATCAACCCATAAAGCAACTACGGTTTTTTTGGACTGGAAGATTTAAAGTGTTAAGTATCCATACAACGTAGGTACGATTCCAGATATCGAACAGATCGGATTTTACACTATTATCTAAGGAATTTTACAACTGTAATTATAAACATAAAGTACACCCATGCTCTGGCGAGATTCGAACCTTCGATTATCGCGGCAGTAGGAGAACTTCCGTGGTCTTAATCACCGTCACAGCGGCCACAGATGCGACAAATTTTGATTATCGACTTTATTGTCGAGTCCATTATAAACCAACCCAAAATGAGTCCCATTGCTGAACAAAATTAAGATCAACATTTTGAGTCAATTCACTATAGCTTTCCCGGTAATACTTGGATGGATACATTAGGGTCTTCTTGTAGGCCTTAATATTATAAAATTTCTTGTACTCATTGTAAGACATCTTCATATGACAGGTTCCTCGAAGAGAAGCATGATATTTCAAATAAATCTGGAAAATTTGCAATCGTTGGTCTATACATCAGGCGTCAAACCCTTCATGTTAAAATAGTATACCAAAATAAATGTTAGCCACCTGTCAAAATGACTGAAAATATTTCAGTATCGCCAAATTGAAGCCCTATAACTTTGAATTTATAAAAACACACTTTAGCCCTGCATCTGTATACTAATTACATAGTAGAATTTAAAGAAATTTCAAGCAATAAATATGTAAATTGAAATGCCTTGAAATGCATTTTTAAGAACATGGCGTAGGTATATAATTATATTCAGATTTGTTATTGTTGTTGAATTCTAACCGATCTATTAATTAAATTTGCAGATTTTAAAAAGAACATTTTTATCGGAGAAATTTCTAGCCGATTATAAAATACTTAATTAGTTTGGTTGGCATTGAAATTTATATCGCTTTATTGACAAATTGTCGCTTTATATAAGCCAATTTGTTTGATTTCTTTGAATAATTATATGAATTATTAACAGTATATGCATACCGAAAGTCATTGTTATCCGTAATGTAAGAATTATATTCTGTGTGGTAGTTTCTTGTAAATAATGATAAAGCGGGACAAGGTAATTATATATTCGATTTTTTATTTACTATGATAATAAAATGGTTTCTTATTCCTTATGTGCCACAGCCTAAACATTGTTAAAGCATTATATGTTAGGAAGTAGATTTCAAATATTTCATATTTTATATAAAATCTAGGAGATAATAATTATCATTATTTAATTATTTTGCCGTTTTTCAATAGTTCGATATGCTGTTGTTTGATACCCAATATTTATTTCTTCTTTCAAGCAAAACAAAAACTTGTTAGTCTTTTTGTTTGCTGTGATAATGATATAGTTTCTTACTGCTGTAAGAATATACCATTCTAAATATTTTATATTTGGTATAAAATTTATTAGATATTACTTATAATTTTTTAATTCCTCTGTCCATTTTCAATAGTTCAAGGCCAATGGAGTTCTTCTAAAATAATTTTCTTACTAAATCATGAACAGTTGTTTGATACCCAATATTTATTTTTTCTTTTAAGCAAAACAAAAATTTGTTATAATGTTGTTTTTTCTTTGCTGTGATAATAATATAGTTTCTTATTCCTGTAAGAATATACTATTTCAAATATTTCATTTTTGGCATAAAATTTAGGACATAATTATTATCATTTTTAATTCCTCTGTCCCTTTTCAATAGTTCAAAGTGACTGCTAATAGAGTTCTTCTCTAGTATAAAGTTCTTGCAAAATAAAATGGTGTTGTTTGATACCCAATATTTATTTCTTCTTTCAAGCAAAACAAAAACTTAATATGATATTTCAGTACTTTTATTCCAAATGTTAGCTCAAAAATTAGCTCCTTAAATTTCTATGTTCTAAAAGTGGTGATTTCGATAAAAGATAAAGTTCACAGATGAATGAAATGAATGTATAAGTCGAATGAATTGACGGAGGAAAATCATCATCTATTTCAACTAATACATTTTAGATCTCATTTTAGTTCAGTATCAGGTGGGCCACGCATTATTTTTTTTTATAGGATGAATTTTTTTTTCGATGGAAACTTGAGAACTACTCCCGATACTCCTCGGGATTAAACTAGGCCTACAGGTCATAGAATTATCTGTATTTGTATCATATGTATTTTATAATATAAACAATTAAAGGCAAACACAATATACACATACAATAATTCAGTATTTAAAGTTGCAGTACTGATATATATGTCAATCTGACTCTGGGATGCTTTCCGGTCCATTTAGCTCTCCTCAATCTTGATATTAAGTTCGCAAATACAGTTGCAGATATATTTTGGTATCTCCAAGAAGAATTATTATTTAATACGGTAACCAGATCTCTAATATCTAGAAATATTATAAAATATATACAAGATAACTAACACATCAACAGGCCATTATATTATATAACCGGTTCAGAATCAGCAAAAGAACTAACAGAAGGCAATATTTTTATTTAAATAACGTATCATCCATAGCTGTAAAGTTATAAACTAAATGTAAACAATATATGATCCAGAAAGAAAGAAGGTCCCAAGCTCTATCAAGACAACGTCTCAGCCAGAATGCTTAGGTTGCATTTTTTATCATTTATTAAATGTGATCTCAAGATCTATATTCAGGCTATATACACAAATACTATTACAAAAATATAATGTTAACCGAAAGGAAGAAAGTAACAAAGACCCAGGTTGTTAAGTCAGCATTTAAGCTCACTTCAATTTCGGCGACGAATTCATAGCTCAACAGTAAGCACAGTGACACCTGGAACTTTAGATTATGTTAGTAGATTAGTAATTTTTTTTGAATGTTGGAGTATTTGGGGACCTGAGACATCGGACGCTTCTTCAGACTTTTATTGTGATGCAGTTATACGAGTAATTTATGTTACTGAAATTTCTACAAAGGGTAATTTAAACAAAAATGAAATGACACAGCAGTAAAATTTATGTCAAATCCATAAAATAGTATGTTATATAAACGAATTACGCTTTATGCATAAGTAGTAACAATATTTTATAGTCGATTATAGTTTAAGAAATTATTCAATGAGGAATATTTTAAGTCATAAATATGTATTATTTACGATATTGTTGTTTAACACAGCAATAACAGCCATCAACAAGATATTTCTTGTCATAAAATGCGCAGACATCTACTTAGTTCCGAAATACGCCAATATTATAACCGCTTTTAAATTATTACTATATAAATGCATAATGACATTATAGACTACGTAATCAATTAATTAATACTTTCTAATATATTTATTTATGTTGATGTTTTATGTTTACTATAAACGTATATCACTGACCAAGCACCATTTTTTTAAATGGGTATATAAATCCGTATATGTATATATGTGTAAAAGTGTCATTATATACAAATACCTAAAACAGTGGATAAACATACTTATCAATTTTGCTCATATTTCTCATAAATTGTTAACCCAGAATAATATCGAGATTATTTTCCTAGACAGGTTAGGATATCAGTTTTACAGTAAACCAACACAATCAGACACTACTTTTAGACTACGTTACATATCACCTATCCCAAAAAAACTTACACAATTACCAACTTAATGCCTTAGACATCCTCAAAAAGAATATAGATTGAGGGATGTAAATAAAATATTCTCTATATGAGTATTAAGACCCATTGCTCGCCTGTTAAAAAAAATTGGAAATACGAGAAGATAAGACCTAAAATATTTTATCAAGAAGGTCAGTCCTCGCGTTTGTTTGAGCAACAGGTCTCATTGAAAAAGAAAACACATCAACGTTTTGTTGCATTTTCCCACGCTTTGAAGCGGGTTCATCGTGTGCAGTTCACTCGGATGACTATCGATTGGATTTCGGAGTGAAATGATGGAGCCATGTTTCACCCATTGTCACATATCGATGCAAAACTCGGGTTTATTACGCTTGATCATCTTCAAACACTGCTCCGAATCATCAACCCGTCGTTGTTTTTCGTCAAAAGTGAGCTCGCGCGGCACCCACTTTGCACAGAGCTTTCTCGTACCCAAATATTCGTGAATGATATGATGTACACGTTCAGTTGATATCTTTAGAGTGTCTGCTATTTTATTCAATTTCAACTTACGGTCATTCAATATCATTTTGTGGATTTTTTAAATGTTTTCATCGGTAGCAACCTCTTCTGGGCGTCCACTGCGTTCACCGTGTTCGGTGCTCATTTCACCATGTCTAAACTACCGCCATCTATGTGTCCGGCTGGGGACTTTTCAATTGATCTGTTAATGTACGTAGCGTATATTAAATACAGTTTTGTCACTTGATTTCTGAAGTCGATAAGAATTAACAAAGTCACTAACATTGTTTAATAACTAACTAACTATAATTGATTATTAATATATATATATATATATATATATATATATATATATATATATATATATATATATATATATATATATTAATATTAATAATATTAATAATATAATATTAAAGAATACTCGGTGTTTTAAGATGTCGGTTTAAGCATTAGTCAGTATAAGTATCACATGGAAATTAACATCTAAAAAATGGAGAATCCAGGTTGACCGTCGTCATGAAAAGATTAACAAAGCATCTGGTATATGGATTATCACAATTTTAGTATACGATAAGGTATAAAGACAAAGTTAACTATAATTTGAAAAAATAAATATATGGATATTCTATAAATATGTGATTTTCATGTAAGCGGTGAGCTTTTGAACAGAAATGTAAAACTGTCTGATTTGAGACGTCATATTATTACATTAGACATATATCAAAAATATAACTTTTTACTATTGCGATTTTGTATAAATACATGATATTATTCTTCCATTGAGTTTTTTGAGTTTGCGCCATAAGTTCAATTGAAATAATGTGTCTGAATGCAAATTAACGTAATAGTAATAAAAATGAAATCAACATATTTTGTAACGAGAGTAGTGAGAATGTTACGCCACATTTCATAAAATTAAAATCTACTACAAATCCAAAATCAAACATGGAAAAGCTTAAATTCGAAACCTTATATATTTTGTAAATATAAAATATTACGACCGTTGACTAATATCTATTTCAGTCGATGATTCGTGATTTAGCCCAACATTAGTTAAATTAATCTAAAAATTAAGTAGATTATTGGATTGCCTTCAAGGATGAGGATTTTTTTCCTGAAACATGGAGAAGTTATAGTCATAATTTCTCTGAATAAGGCTTAAGACCCCTAAAAAACGTTTATACTTATTTCTATATACTAGCATATGTTATTTAATTTTGCCATCTCATATAAAAATGTTTGAAATACATTACTAAACATTTTACACTATTGCAGAGGATAGACAAGATAATATGGGCACCATGCAATATAATATTTGTTACACCATTTTATCAACATTGCTTCAGTGTAAATATTGCATTGCTGATGTATCACTCAGCTTAGATGCCTAGTTTTGTTTTATTTAAGTTCTGTATAACATTATACATGTATAACATATGTAAGGTTAAAACAAGCGATTGGTGAAATTAACGTATCACAAGCGACAGTATTCACGATAATGTACAAGACATGGTAAAACATGATCGGTGAAGAGGAATACTGGGCGAAACCCAAATTTAATTGACAAAGACAAAGCGAGATTAATGAACATAAACCGTGGTAAAAGTGACAGAAGAACTCAACACTAACTTGAGTAATAAAACAGTACATCGGTTCTCTACAAAGTACGCTAAACAAGCTGCGAAAGAAGTGGTGAAGAAGTGATGATTGGAAAAAGGTCTAAAGAATTATTGTTTACGCTGTTTTATATAACTGGCAGGGTTAATGGAGTATGGTGAGCCATAAAAGAATCCTACGACCTGGAATGTCAGCTTTGGACACTTAAGCATTCCGTTATGATTTGGGCGGCAATATCGTGGTATCCAGTTAGTGTTCTCACTTACATTGCTGGTCGGATTAGTGTGAATAAATATTTCAACACCCTAAATTATGTTCGTATACACATTTTAAGATCATAAAGCGTGTGTATAGGCAAAAAGTTTCAGTTTTGCTTTCAGAAGTCTGTGAATATCATCAAACATCTTCACCGGCCAGCATAATCGCCAGATCCCTACATGACAGGTCAATTGGGAAGTCTCCGGTCTGACACATAGATGGCGCTACGAGAATTAAATCTATATGTTTTTTAGTTAGCCCTAACCCTCAAAAGATGCGTGTATAAATTTGACAGCTGTCGGATTATTAGTTTGTAAATTATAGCATTTTGAGTGAAGCAATTCAGAAAAGTTGGAGGGTCGCTTAATCAGTGTATCACCCTTGAAGGGAATTATATTCAATAATTAAATTAACTAATATTAATAATTAATAAGAAAAGAAAGAAAAAAGAAAATGAAAATAAGAATGAATAATAAGAATAAAACTAATTTTGCAAAAAAAATGTGTTTTACTATGGTAGGCCGGGGATTTTTCAATTGACCTGTTAATTGAACCATGTTGGGAAGTTTTAGGGCAGAGATTGAAGAGTATATTTCAATCTTCAATATTATTGAAGTAATTGGCGGATATTTGACAAGAATGAGACAACATTCCGTTGGGAACTATTCAGACAGTGTAGGAATCTATTCCGTGAAGAATTACAGCTGTTTTAGAAGTAAATAGTAGTTCAACACCTTATTAATAAATAAATATAGTGTATAGAATAGTATATAGTAATATATGGTAAATAGTATAGTATAGGTATAGTATTCATTTTATTTTGTTCATTCCCTGTAACTATTTCCCACTGATGAAATGAAATCTGGAGCTAAAGCTCGCAAATAGTGTATTTATTTTACGCTACAGATTCAGAACTAAATCTTTTTCCTCAAAATATATTGAAATTAGAAAATAGTTTTTATTATAAAGTTTTTTAATTTCAGATTAAAGGAAATTTTCCTATTAAATATTAACTTTATAATTTATAATTTAAAGGCACAATATACACAATAAAAATTATATTATCGGAAGTAAAACGAATGACATATGTTTTCTGTTAACAGTAGCAATATTAACCTATAAAATATTTGAGCATATATTATCAGCTTTCACGCGTCTTTCTATAATTTATGGCCTCACCTTGTGATGGTTTTTACCATATCGGCAAAGATGGCACTTCCAAAGCAGCTAACATTTGACAAGCTTGTTTCGTAATATAACAACTTTTTCGACGTGTCATTCAACATCCTGTCGATGTCAATAATCTTAATTATCATTCGTTTTTAGTGAGGTTTCCATTTCTTTTAGTTGCTTTCTCCAAATCGCAGATGCTATTCGGTATTTTGTAGATCGTGTAAAGTATCTTATTTAATTGCTAATATAATTATAATAGTCGAAGTCATTTTATTTCGGGAGAATGAAGTAACGACTTGTTAGATGCTACGTCCTAGTGGTAGCTATTGTCGCTCTAATTGATTCCTAATGTGAACTGAAACTTATATCATAACTGAGATATTACTCAATTACCATTGGCTTAGAAATAGTACGACATGATACCTCCCTTTTAAAGAAAACGATCGGAGGCTTTTCCTTGTAATCATATTCATTGTAACAATATTAATGTTCTCTGTTCTAAGGTTTCGTATGTTTCATAAAGTTTTGGGTTTTACACTTTTTTACTATTTTTTTAATGATAAATTCATCAAATGGTATTGAAACATTCCGGTGAACTGAAAGATGTCACAAATTCGTTAAAAATTACATGAGGCCTTGAAATAGGAACTCCAATCTAATCGTTCGTATTAACATTGCTTGGCTGAGCAATATTATTTTTTTAATAAGGATTAGTGATCGCCCATACTTAATATTCGACCATAACTTCTCACTAGTAAGCATAAAATTATCCAAAATTTTTAAAATCTCTGTAACTCACATAATCAAACATTGATGGCCGATTAATGAAACACATTTTATTACTAATAATAATTTTCTCTCAGAAGTGATGAAGGCTTCATTTGTACCACATTTTATCCTACTTTTACTAGAACTTTTATAACTACTTTTCATACGATTGATTGATCATTGATACTTTGCGCCTCTAACTTGCTTGCGATCATTTCTCCAGCTAGAATAATTTTTGATTAAAATTCAAATTAGCCGTTTTGTTATTCATATTATGAATCTGAGAGGGTTATTCGTGAACTCCTTTTCTTGTGATAAGAGAAGACACATGGTTCTTATTATTTTAGAATTTTAGTAATCTTCATATATGCAATATTAATTAAATAAAATCATGAAACAAAAATGCTATCAAACATATATAGTTTATCTTTATATTATAGTACATCTAATGCATATATTATGAAGGACAAAATACAGTTAAGAACACAGGTATAATAGTTTGTAGATTAGAGTTGTTTTATTATATTTACATTGAGCTTTTTTCCACACCATCCTTGACGTAGTGTTCTAGGCGTATTTTTTTATGTAGTGGTATACCCTGTAGGCCTAATCCATCTAATTAACAATTATATATCAAAGTAATATATTTTACTTTCATTACAGAGTGGTGTGTTTACTTGTCAAATTATCTTAATATCACTGTAATTTTTATTTTTTTATTACTACCTGCGTACACCATTCTCGATAAAATTAATCACTGAATTCTGCCTAATTCATTTACCATATCTACAAAACAGTTAGTATTCACTCTCTTCTATTACATTCTAACCTAATGCTCATGTTTAATTCTGAACAATTACAATCATATCTATGCACACAAATCTTTCACTCCCTACAATACAATTTTCTACAGTTATATTCTATTAATTATGTTATGTATGATACCTTTAGTTGTTTCCACTATTATGTCCCAGGAATTTCTAGCATTACACAACATTATCACATATCCTGAAAGTTTCCTTTAGTCACTCTCACTTTCCGAGTCACTATCAAAGTCAATCACTAAACTGTTGACATAGAGTAATATATACTTTATGACTGTTAATTTCCAATCTAAAACATGTTCACGATTCTACCATTTATCAATTTCTTCCTCTGTATGTCTTATCGAGTTCATCCAAACAGAAGGTGTTATGGTCCACAATGCTTCTTTCCACATATCCAAATAGTTGTTGATGGAATATCCTTCTCGACCAGCATGTGTTATTTATTTATTATAATTATTCTTTGCTACCCCCGATATTAACTCGGATTGGATGGAATATACAGTGATAGGGAGGAAGTCGTAATACTATGTAACCATATTGTTCAGCCATCTGATCTAATGTATAACTTTTTGCGGGCTTATTTAAAAAAAAGTAAATTGCAAAAAATACCTATGAAGCATTTTATTTATATTTACTTAGTAAAAATGTGAAATAGTTCAGTTTTTTGCATAGTCTCTTCAAAACGTAATTTATGTTTTTCCAAAAAAAAGTCATTAATAAAGTCATTCCTTCATTACAGCCTTTGCTGATGCTATTATTGGGATTTTTTCCACCAGTGTGCTATGATATGGTGCATTGTCCATGATAATAACTGACGGTTACTCCAGGTTCTTTAATGGTTTCATTTCTCCATGTTAGTCACCCTTGGACTTTGAGAAAAACACTAATTCTGCACCAGGAATAAAACTGCATGTCCCTAACTCTTTTTTGTATACTTTCCAGACTAACAATTTTCTGTGAAAAAATTATATTAAATTATGTTTATATCGATAAATTCATTTTGTAAGCAATGTTAGTACACAGTACCCACACTATTATTCAGCGCAGTAGAAACACGTTAAAACATTTTCAATAAAATTGCAGCAACTAATAATTTTTAATATCATCAATATTTACCGCTATTTACGGGTAAAAGGGGACCTCAATTATCTCGTTCCTTTTCGAAATAACTTATTAAAACCGCAATTAATTTTTGACCCTGACTATCTTGTTTTCGGCTTTTTTAAACAAAGAGTAATATGATATTTTACACAGCGATATAAAATGTATTAAAATAATCAAAGCCCTAAAATGGCTAGCTAGATAAGCCGTTTGCCGGTTTATAACCTGTAATAAATATAACTAATATTTTGAATCAATTTGCGTATGTTTGACAACCGGGCGACTTTGACAGGCTAGTTCGGTTTCAGGTTCGAACTTATCAGATAGTATTATGTCTCTTTCTATGTCTCTTTCAGTACATTAAACATCTTGATGACATATGTACAATAAAACTTTGAGACTATAGTATATATAGACTATAGTATTATGTCATTGGAAAAAACGAAAATATTTTAATTTTCTACAGTCTTACACCACTTTTAATATTTTTATTGGAACTTACTTGTGTTCTTTCATATTCCTAATAACACTGGAATAATCAAAAGTTTAATTAAAATTGTTTAATCATTTAGAAAATTGTTAGAAATTGGACCATAAAACCCTAACTTTTCATATAATGTGTATATGCGTTTTTTATTTTATTTAATTTTATATATTTGTAGTGCATATTATATACCTATTTTAGCTGTAAGTACTTTTTTCTATATAAGATATAACTATGCCAACTTTTACATTTCTGTGAGCAAAATTCTTAAAAGGAAATGCGGGTCAAGTTTTGGCTTAGTGTTTTTATAGATATTATACTGATTTGTTTTAGTTAGTTGTATCAGTATCAGAGGTGAATTTGATATAAATCTACTATCTACAGTATACAGTGTCATCTAAAAGGTGCCATAATTAAAATGAGTCGCAATGTTTTATTTAATGTTAGTTAAAATATAGTAAACTTAATGTTAAGTATGCGATGTGATCGATCAATAAGTTAACAAAAAAAAGTAGCGCTGGGAACTATTTTCAGTCAAACGCACGGTTCGACTGTTTTTTTTTAATTCGTGATGCCAGACGAAGATGTACGAACCCTTTCCTGTATAAATTGTGAGAGATGAAATGAGGGAGATAATTGCTTGGAGCAGTTAATTTTATATGTGCTTATGGTTTCCAACGGTTTTGCAAAGAAAAGGAAAAAATAATTACTGAATACTATTGACATGCAGTTAATAATTTCATTTAAATGAAAAATGATTATTTTTAGATTAGAGTTTTCTGTGTAATTGGATTTGTAAAAAGGAATGGAATTTTGTTATGGAATTAAATAATACCCCACAAATGTTTTATCGTATTTTAATATGTTAATTGCTATTTTCAAATAATACACTATAATAAATATAGACAATACAATAGAACTTAAACAAAACCTAAAAACTAAATATGTACAATAACCATAAATGCTAAATAAAAATTAAACATATACCTAATCGTAGAAAAAAAAACTAATTCGTGACATATTAAAAATGATCGCACAATAACGACTAGAGCTTTTTTAAATAAAGCAGATGCTTTATTTATTATTGAACGGAAATATTTTTTAGCAAAAATCTAGAGAGTAATCGAAATATTACCTATTATTGCCATAAAAACAGTCAAAACTATTTTACTATTTATCATTCACAATTAAATTGCTATATTAATATATATTAATATATTAATATTGTTATTTACAAGCAAGCTACCAAAAAAATCATAAAACTATATATATTACATATAAATCTATGTAAGCATAAATTGGGTACATTTTTGTCAAGGTCGTGGCTGGGATGACAGAGCCAGAACGTTAAAAATCAGTCAAATGAAACTAGTAGAATCAAAAATAACGACTGAAACAGTCGATAGTAAAAAGTAGTCAATTACTAAACAATCGATAGTCGATTCCAGTCGATAGTTCTCAACACTAGAAAAAACCTGATAATTCCTAATTCTAGTCACTATAATGATCTCTATAACATTGGATATACTGGTTTGGCTTATCAGTGCTGAAGGGAATGAAGGTATAAAAGCTACATTTGTGAAGATATTAAGTACTTCCAGATATTTTGATTGGTGTTAATACGAAGTATTAATTTAAACAGTTAAGCGTAATCTAATTGTTAAAAACAGTGTCATTAGAAGCTGATCATGTAGCGTTTAAAATTGATTTCTTGAGAAAGGAGTCAAGAATTATTCTTATGATAAAGTCAAAGTCTTGTGTAATACTTTCCAACCTTTCCTTTTGACATAACATTGCGTAAATTCCTATGATTCCCAAATCGCGCAATTATGTCCATAAAAAAGCAAATTAATTCAAATTTAACATACGTAGAAATATTTGAATTAATAAGAGTGTGAAAGAATAAGATAACGGCCGGTTGATGACCATGCTGGCAACTTTCTTTGCATCACATCGAGATTTCACCGCAAAAGTAGGTATACGTTAAGAGGTGGGTCCAGTAAGATCGTCTAATAGCGTGCCATCTGTATAAATTCCTTTATACAGGTACATTTAACGGCAATAGAAATCGAACTTGTGTACAGCATTTGACAATAAAATTATATCAGTTCTCTGAAACAGTTATGTTTTTTGTTACTATTTTATTGTCTGTATTTAATGGTGCTAATTCATCGAGTTAAACTTTCAAATGTTTATTTGATCATTATTATTGCAAAAAAATAGAATTCTTATATATCTATAGCTAGATTTTTAATTATCTTAATTAACTTAACCATTTGTGTAGTTTTGATCGAGTTTAGATCGTTTTGGAGATGTCTAAAAGTATTTTGGTTCACAACCTTTTAATTTTTGATTTAGAACATTTTTATAACTCTACCTGAGTTACTGAACATATTGCTAACTTAGATATCACAATTTTTAAGTGTTTCTTTGCATTTTGATCAACGATATCTTTTGGTGAATATAAATGTAACTAATTTAACCTAAATATAAAATTTGATAGTTTAGACATTTTCTATTCATTACCTCTTCATTCGACCCCAGCGAGCATTCTGAGAACAGGAAATAGTCGCTGGGGGCCAGATCTGGAGAATACGGTGGATGAAGAAGCAATTCGAAGCCCGATTCATGGATTTTTGCCATAATTTTCACTGACTTGTGACACGGTGCATTGTCTTGGTGAAGCAGCACTTTCTTTTTCTTCAAATGCGGCCGTTTTTTAACGATTTCGTCCTTCAAACGGTCCAGTAACGCTATGTAATAAAATTATTCCATGCGCATCCCAAAATACAGACGCCATAACCTTGCCAGCCGACTGTTACGCTTTCCCACGTTTTTAGCGGGTTCATCGTGTGCAGTCCGCTCGGATGACTGTCGATTGGACTTCGGAGTGAAATAGTGGAGCCATGTTTCATCCATTGTCACATATCGATGCCAAAATTTGGCTTTATTACGTTTGAAGATCTTCAAACACTGCTCCGAATCATTAACTCGACGATGTTTTTCGATGACCCACTTTGCACAGAGCTTTCTATTACCCAAATATTCGTGAATGATATGATGTACACGTTCAGTTAATATCTTTAGAGTGTTTGCTATTTCATTCAATTTCAGTTTACGGTCATTCAAAATCATTTTGTGGATTTTTTAATGTTTTCATCGGTAACAACCTCTTTTAGGCATCAACTACGTTCATCGTCTTCGGCACCCATTTTACTACGTCTAAACTTAGCATACCAATCCTTGATGGTTGATTTTCCTGGGACAGTAACCGGAAACTCGACATCAAGAAAAGTTTTTGCTTCAACTGTATTTTTTCCCTTTAAAAAGCAATATTTTATCAACACGCAAAATTCCATCAATTCCTCCAGGCCGGGGACTTTTCAATTGACCTGTTATTAATGCTGAATAATATATGTTTTATATATTTTGTACTTTTGTATGTATATGTTTTATATATTTTATATTTTTGTATATATATATATATATATATGTTTTATATTTAAACTACGAAATTAGATATTTTGGTCGTAATAAGTGGGCGTAGAGGAGGATTATTCTTGATTGAAGTAATGAACCAATCCACTAGAAATTATAGTCCTAAAGTTGATCTTACTGAAGCTAACAAGAACAAAATTCTAGGAGAGGAGTATTAAAGCTTTTTGTAACAAATTAGGCAGATATGTCATCTAATAGATTGCAGTGAACGGCTGAGTACTCTCTGCTGCAGAATTGGTACATCAAGATAATTTTGATTTACCAAGTTGCATCATTAAGTTTTATGGAAGCGGGTAATGTTAACATTATAATATTTGTTTGGGGAAAAGGGTAATTTCGGTTTTTCATTTCAGTTGTTTATCTCTTGTAATTGGAAAGGGAACAGTTTATAGAACATGAACGGAACATGTATAAATTTGTTCTGAAATCGTAATAGATATTTTTTCTCTCACCTATTTTGATGACTAAAAGAAAATAATGAGAAAGTTAAACCTTTTGTGTGAAACCAGTGTTATTATAAAGATGAACACCCATGTGTGATTGATTTGACGGTATATAAACATAAACTGAAAATAATACTGCTTTATTTACAAAAATACAATCTAAATATATAAAATCCGTTATTTAAGTAATATCTTTATCACTGAATTATTTTGATAGATGATGACATACAATGTAACGACGATTTCTAAAATTAATGATAATAATATTATTGTATGATAATATTACTTAACAATATAATCTCTGCTACTAGCTTTCCATATGATGACATTATTTATGGCAAATTATATGCTATTAATAATCAATTTGTAATTAAATATTTCTGTAGTTGTCATGGTAAGTAATGATATATTAGTGGTTTATATAACATTTAACTACTAAAAATATTACTTAAAATGTTCCTATTAATATAATGTCTCTTACCGTTCGTTAATATTAGTACATTTACAGTTTTGTTTTTATTTGTTTTTGTTTGACTAATGAGCTTCCTATTTCTCGACAATATAAATAGTGATTTTGAACACAAGAACGTAATTAGCAATTAACATGCAGTCAAATTTGTATTTTCGAAATATGTGTATGCAGAACGAACCAATCGTTTCTTACATCTTGATACTTTAGGTGTAGTCTGTATTTGAGTAATGAATAATGTTTGAGTTAAATATTGTTCCTTTACAAACTATAAACAAAAAAATTGTAGCAACCTGTATTTTAGAAATAGAAAACAGATCTTTAAAATGAAGTTTACAGTGCTGCAATATTTTCAGTTTTAGACGAAAATCTTTTTATCACATAATTTAATTGTTGTTAATTGTTTATGTTTAGTATAAATGTTATACATTATAGTATATATTTGAGCATAATCCCTTATCAAAGAGGGACCATTATATTGTCCTATTTTCCGGTATGTTGCTAAAACAATTGTAGAAAAACCTTATGAGTCAAAATTCATTTAAAGTTTTATTTGTTCACGCGATTGAATACAGCAATTTATTTATTAGAAATGTTAAAACCTTACTGAACCTTAAGTCTAATCGGTTTAAATTAACAATTTCGTTTCAAAAGCCTCAAATCTACTCTTCAGAATTGAGAGCCACAGTTAAAGACGAATATAGGAAACTATTTACATGGTGAATGCGCTATTGACTATATCACATAATTTTGGCAGAATATAACAGTAATTATGCTAGTTGGGCAAAAATACAACTCTTCAAAATTGCCTACATTTATTTAATAAAGCCTGTATGCTAAACTGACTATCATAAACTAAAAATAAAAAGATACTGTTATACTTGATATCAAATAAAAGTATTGCCGAATGCAACAAATTTAATTACTTTAATATCACTGCTCTAAAAAAAGTTAAATCATATTTGTATATTTGGTTTTAATTATATTGATTGTTATATTGGTATTTTTATATATTTCCATATCTTTTCAAAATCTTTTGTTTTATTATTTAACTTATTAGTAAAAAATTAGTAGCTATTATCACATTAACTAATAACTTATTAATCCTTTCAAAGCTGGTTCGTTGTAATTAATTCACAGGGATATGTTGTCAGTTTTTTTTCTGTCTACCATATTTTTGCTTGAATATAAATTAACCAACCTTCTTTATGATACTAACAATACCTAAACGTCTTTTTAACAGTCATCACATATGATCAGTCGCTTTGTTTCTTTCGCTCTTCTAATAACCTCTGCTTGATCGACAGGTGAACAGAATCTCAATGGACGTACTTACACTTCACGTATGTCTTCATTAATTCGAATATTTCTCGTCAGTTTTACGAGCCAGACCAAACCCATCCGCTTCTAACGATGAACGTTTTACCGCTAGAATTGGCGTGAAACCTACGCCAAATTCAAGCAAAGAAATACTACGGGATTTCATAGAATAATAGCGCCGAAAGCAGAAGAAATAAATTGTTTTGAAGCACTGCGATTGTATTGACCGACTTAGTTATCGTAATCAATCTGAACTGGTTATTAAATTCAATTGGAAATAATATAAAATTCTTTAGGTCAAGCAGAGATATTTTTAGCTTTTTTTAATTTAAATTTAACTACCAGGAAGTAGTTTACAGACATAGCGCAGACAAAGTGTTTCTCTCCACGTTAGTTATGTACATGCCTTCTATTACAACAATACGTAACTATGTTAATAATATAACATGTCATTAATTTAATAATTTGTCTAGAAAAGGTTTCACCAATTTTTCAGTGAAAATGCCTCATTAAAAATATATAAAAATCCATATTTAATTTAAACTATTTTCTGTCGTAGTTAATTAATTATGATTATTAAATTGTATAATGAAGTATATAGGTAATTAAATTTAATAAGAAATCAATTAAATAATTGAATTTACGCTCTTTTGAACTATTTCTGTCTTTTATGATGAATGAAATTAGGATATAATGACTGTTAGTGAATAACTTGTGAAATATTTATATTTCTGGGCTTTTTATTAAATTGTTAAATTGCTTTTTGTTGTTTATTTATGACTAATATATTCTATATCTCAATCAATAATCCTCAATAAGTCTGGAAATCATCTGCCAACATTTAGAAATTCTTCAAGCTTTAAGTCCAAGAAGAGCTATTTGGGAGAAACTTACTATATTTCTTTTCTTTGAAGTCTTCAAATGAGACGTCAAATATTTTTAGAGGCACTATATGCTTAAGAGTTTGATCAACATTTCAAACGATCGCCCGGTATGAATGATAAGTATGCAAAAGACAAAATATGACGAAAATAACCTTCTAGAATCTCCATTTTCAAAGCTCAACAATTTTTGAATTTAGATTGTTCTGTGGACTGTCGCTTTTCAGACGCATCATAGCATGGCTTGCTTCAATAAGTATTAAGTGACTTTATAGACATATATTAAGAAAAACTCTGAATGAAAACTTTGAATTATAACATAAAAATTAAATATGAATATTTTTTAAAAGGAATTATTTTTTGCCAGATAATATCATTACAAGGTCTGTATTTAAACACAAACAGTACTCTTAAAAAATTAGAGGATTCTGTCACAGAATGAAGCAGAGGCGCCGTGGCTTAGTTGGTTAAAGCGCCTGTCTAGTAAACAGGAGATCGTGAGTTCGAATCTCGCCGGGGCCTTCGAACTTTTTTTAGTGCGTATACAATCTAGGTGATTATAAATAAATATTTTTTAATTTAACTGATATTGTCTCGCGATTTTTTTAAATTACTTTTAGTGGTTCAACAGTCTGCTCAGTCAGTTAGTATTTCTTACGCTAAGTTATCTGTGTAACATGTCTTATTTTAAAAACGTGAAGCGTTGAATCATTGTTGTTTTGTACAGCAATATTTTGTTATATAAGATTAATTTAAACTTCCGTCTGTAAAACTAATACATTTAGTTTAGTTTCTTAATTTAGATGGCAGGATATTTAACACCTTCCGCTATGATGAGTTGGCAACTATTCAGATATAATATATCAGAATGCATAATGCATAATATTTAGATGATAAACGTTAGATGGGTAGATTTTATGTCACTGGCTTTACACCAAGTCGTCAGTCGCAGTTGAGGCTTTCTGATCATTGAGTGATATTGCTAATACGGCGATTGATGCTAAGACTGCAGTGTTGGTTGCATATGTTGACACGTTAGTAATTTTTGTAATCGGTTGATTGCCAATAAATAGGAGATACAATATTGAATCCAGTACACTATCTTGGGAACACTGTCTCGTTCATCTTGTTTTATACTAAAATGCTTTTTTTTGAAATAATATTTTACTAGCTGAAGGTGCGGACGGGGGACGTTGAAGATTGAAGAACACTTCGTTGTTTACAAATTTAAAATTAAATTGAAGTTCATTTATAGATAGTTGTTAGCAATGATATGAATCAGGTTGGACACTGAAGCATTTTCTGAAGGTGTTTCGGTTTCATACATACCATCAAATCATGTAGCAGATCACGAAAGACATAAACTATAATAGATAAAAAAGCTTTAATGTCCTATAATAGTCTATAGGTGATCGATTGAAGCTTAGATCTACCGAAAGTTATTGTTGTGTTTAATTTGTATAGTCATTCAATAATTTATTCATATGATTTTCATCTTGCGCATTGAAATCGTCGATATAATTATAATGGCATATTTCTCCGTATGCCATTAATCATACAATTTGCAAGCATTTATGACATATAATGGTGTTAAAATAATTTGGCACGGCATCAATAAGAAATTATATATCCTTATCTTATAAAATGGCATATCATTGGAGATCAAAATGACTCGTTAAAATATTTCCTAAATTTGATTATTAGAGCTTTTGATTTGTTACGTTATTCAATAAGTTTGCGGATCACTATCATTCCTATAAAAATGTAACATTATATTTATATACAGTAATCCCTCACTAACCGCGGTTTCTCCTCGGAAAGGTGGAAGCCAAAGCATCTAACATTTTACATGTTATGCATCAAATACATGGAAGAGATTTTGAAGATCTTCAGTTCAGACGTTGAAGAAGTTTTAGACGCTAATGGCAATGAAGTCGCAGAAGATGAAATCGTTGACATTTTGGAAGACAATACAAATAATGAATCAAATAATCCAGTCAATAATCCTTTCATTTGTTTAAAAATAAACTTTGTTTTGTAGCGTTTGTATTTTTTAAGTACATATAACTTTGTAACTTGTGTACTATATAGGAGTTTTTTTCATTAATGAATAGACAAATCACTTAAGATACAGTACATACAGAGTTCTCTCAGTTGAATCCATTAGAAATGAATGGGTAAATAAGCAATGACCAAGTAGTAGCCTGTTTGCAAATATTTTGTAAACAAATAACAGGGTAAAACAAGTCGTCAAGAAGGTTATATATAAGGTGTATTACGATTGATAAACAGGGAAATATTTTTATATTGTAATTAATTTGTAATTTGTTGACCATTGGTAACAGTGTCTTTGCAAAGTAATTAGTCAATTCGCTTCCAGGTATGCTCTTGTATCTGGAGATCTAAATGAATATGATGCTGTTATTGTTTCAATAATAATTATTCAAGATGATTCAAGAATTTATAAGATAATAGTAGATAATCTGACAAAGAAAATGATCCCAGTCACGCCAGTAGCCAGGCTGGTTAACCGGATATCTTCTGGAATGATCTTCAAATTGGTCAGTCGCTAATCAGTAGGTTTAAGGCCGTAGTTCGGAGTCCACGTTAAACAGTAGGTCCAGTCCAGATAAACCCTAGTTGTGAAAAAGGATACTTTGAAATATTAAAAAAGAACATTAAAGTCAGGCTTTAGCATGGTCATTAAGTGAGCTTTTAAGGTTTAGCCGCCTCCTTTATTGCGAACATTCCATCTGTAATAATTGCGAAAATAGATGGCAACCTTAAGAGTTTGTGGTGATATTATATAAGTATTGCAGGGCCTACTCCTATAGAAGATTTAAAACCGTATAAATAAATTTACAATTCGGTTACTCTGATAGAAGAGGTAATTTCTGAAATGTTAGTAAAATTTTGTTTGTTATAATATTTCATGTCCAATTTATTTTGTTATATTATAGATAATTATGTATTATAATAGAAATCTAGATGACAAGGGTATCTCAATTTGTTATTGCTTAGTGATTAAATAATTTTAATCATTTTGAGGCAGGAATTATGTAAGATTCTGTGATTTCAGCGCTGTCGCTTTCCGGGCAATGATTTTTATATTATCCTTGAGAGCCAGTATCATTTTTCGAAATTTGAATGGTTCTATAGATGCCCCTTAAATGATAAATGATGGATTATCTAAATGCCTTTTCTATGTCTAGGAAGATTGCATTGTTTTGAAAAATCTATCCCTAATGTTTTGTTCTAGGTCGAGCAGATGATAGCCAAAAAGAATTTTGTTTATGGATTACCTCATTATTTGTAAAACCAAAAACTCTGATTATTATTGAACTTTTTGCATCGTTTAACCCTCGTTTTGTTAGTTCAAACAGAAAGTTTTGGTATTTAAAAAAAATTCGTTTATTTGAGTTACGAGTGACAAGTCACAAGTGATTGACTTTTAAAAGTTAATCAGAAAAACATAAATAAATATTTAAGAAGATTATAAAAGATTTATCCGATAAGTCGGTTAAGCTTGCATTTTGTAAAAATCAAGAAATAATTAATCAAATATAATTTATTTAACATATCATTTGCAACAATATACATCGAATTAATTTTTTTTAAATAAACAACAAAGATTCATCGGGAAGCCCTAAACCGAGGTTTTTGACGATACGTCATGACCTTATTAAGTTAAAAGTGTACATAGCCTATGCCTAATTATCAATAAATAGTTAGTGACTCTATATTTTATTCAAAACATTTTTATTTCAAAAACTAGCACAAGTTTTCGTTCTCGTCTTGTAGAGACTTCCTCGGTGACCTAAGCTGTTCAAAAAAGCCACAATAACCGTGTATTACTTTTTATAATTGGTTGCAGATGTTAAATGAGAAACAAGAGTGCTTGATTCTGAATGAATGTCAGTGAAAGGGCTTCAGAAAAGAAACAAGCAATAAACAGTTTCCGCCTCCAAGCATATTGTATCAAATATCGAGCAAAAACAATTAATTTGCTAGTTAATTAAGAAGTGTTTTCATTTATGGCCTGTTTTGAAAAGGTTCAACGATTTCCCTCAACGATAGCCTTGGTTTTCATTAACCAGTCAGTCGTACGTGAAATGTACAATGCTCTATGGATATGTTTTCGATATAAAACAATCAACAGTTGACGTGACCTTTCGTTTGGTGTATTGATATTGAACCATACATATGTCAATATATAGTATTATAAATGATATTTGTTTTACGTATGAATGTATTAATAATATAACTTAAAATTAATAATTATAACCAAAAATTAAGTTTCCCTCATTAACTAAGTTTATTATGTTAAACAGAACAGAGAAAGTAGTCATTCTTTTTAAACAATGTCCTCGCGAGCTATGTAAGGCGTGTATAATTTAAAAAAAAAATACTGAATGAAGTCTGAGCAAATACTATCGTGATGAAAGTACCAAGAGTACTTTTGAAAACGTAACGTAAACGATGTAAAGCACTGAAATATTATTCATTGTTGACAATTTGGCAAGACGCAAGTTCTTTCTTGGCTCTTTGATTATGAAGATTTTGATACACGAGTGGTATATTTCGCAAGTACATAATATATACTAAAAGCACCCAAATAAAAATGTTGATAAGGGTTGCTGTTATTATTTTATATCATTCTGAAATATCCTTATGATTATAAAATGATCCTTACTGATATAAACATGCCTTGATTTTTATGTCATATAATAGCATTTTGAAGTACGTATACTAGTTCTTGTATCTAGTATTTTGTTATAAATTATGGATAATTATGGACGTTCTTGATTTAGAATTAAATTGCTTTGTACAGTAATGTGTTTTATATTCACACTTTCAAGAAAAAAGTTCTATATATATATATATATATATATATATATATATATATATATATATAATGTTACCAATGGTCAACAAATTACAAAAAAATATTTTTCTATTTATAAATCGTAATATAAATAGGCTGGTGCAACTTGAGTGGGTCCTTTTTGACAACTTGTTTTAGCCTGCTATCTGTTTAAAAAATATTTGCAAATAATATTAAACAGGCTGCTACTATGGATCCAACTGAGAGAACTCTGTATCTTAATTTATTTGTCTATTCATTAATGATAAAATATTTATGTATATATGTACTTAAATATAAAAATTATTTTCTCTTATATGTTAGTTGCTGATGAAAACATAGAATTACGAAAAACCCCTATAGTACACAAGTTACAAAGTTATATGTACTTAGAAAACACAAACGTTACAAAACAAAAAATGTTGACAGTAGTTCTTGATTGATTGAGCAGTCTCTTTCGTTAAAACATTATAACTTTTTCAGTTGTATTTTGTATCTGTATGTCGTTAACATTTCTTTGTGTTCAAAAGCATATAATATAATTACATATATATATATATATATATATATATATATATATATATATATATATATATATATATATATATATATATATATATACTGCTACCAATGGTCAACAAATTAGAAACTAATTACAATATAAAATATTTCCCTATTTATAAATCGTAATATAAATAGGCTGGTGCAGCTTGAGTGAGTCCTTTTTGACAACTTGTTTTAGCCTGCTATTTATTTTAGTTGCTGATGAAAACATAAAATAACGAAAAACCCCTATAGTACACAATTTACAAAGTTATATGTACTGGGGTGTAAATATAGGATTGCACTAGAACTTCAAACCAAATAGTGGTCCAACGCAGTCATAACAAACTTCTACGAATAATTATTGATGCTTATGGCTGCGTAACCAGCAAAGAGCTGCACGATGGCCTCGGAATCAAATTAATATACGTATATAAGTGATTTTGCCTTAAAATAAAATAAGGTTGATAAACGACAGCAACGTGGAAGCAATACAGCTACTGGCCAACATGCAGGAAATTAGAAGATTGAAGAGAATCAAACACACGAACTTGTATAGCTAAATTAGTTTAGTTTTATTTCAATTTGGGATATACATACCGATGTTTAATCTCGTACTCGCTTTGCTTACCTCTTAATGCAAGTACAACAGAATAATAGTAATAAACTAATTTGTAAATTAAGATAGTACTAAATGTATCTAATGTAAGATATATTTAATAAAAAATTGAACTATACCATGCCATCAAAAACCAAAATACCAGGGGTGAACTGTCCAAGAGAAATTAAAGAACTCATAACACATTTCAAAGCACGATGAAAAATTTCAACAAATCAACTCACATAAGGTTTCAATTTGAGAAAATTCCAGTTGCTAAAAATTAAATGTTTGTAAGGAATTTCACAATTAACGGTCATTTGTAAGGCAGTTAAGATAAACACCAAAATTTGGAGATTCGTAAATAAAAGGGAGGATGAAACGAAAGAAGATGGATATGAAACCGTACTTATTGTAAATAGAGGGGTGGATAGAGTTATAAACCTTTAAAAGATAAAGAGATTCAGGAAAATATCGGTGATAAAAAGATAATGAATATTTATAATAAATCGAATGTGCTGTATTAAAATGTTAAGTTACATTATTTTTCTGTTGCCAAAATATAAAATATACATTCCTTATATTTTTTAAATAAATACAATCATTTGTTGCGAAGTAGTTCTAAAATTCCAAATAAATTCTAAAATTAAAAAAAAATCGTTCTTCCAAGTTTTAAACTAAAACATATTATGAGTAAATACTAAAGAAAAAACGTGTATATTTTGTTTATTATAATTTAAATTTACACAACACAAGGATTTATTATTAATAATTGATAATTAATGGTTACATTAATTAATAGTTATATAAATAATGTAATATTAAATTCTATAAATAATATACTTTTTTTTAAATTTATTTATTTATTTTTTTATATATTTTTAAAGTCTCATTTTACCAACTATGGGTTTATCTGTACTGGGCCTAAAGTTTAACGTGGGCTCCGAACCACGGTCCTCAGCATTAAGCCTACCGACTGGCGAGTGACCAACTTTAGAAATCATGCCCAGAAGACATCCGGTCTTACCTAGCCTGGTTACTGGCGTGACTGGGATCATTTTCCTTGTCGGATTTTTCACTCTTGCCTAGAACATTCACAAATTTTAAACAATCACAAACATAAATTTACGACCATGCCTCAACAGGATTCGAATCCGCGGCTATCGCAACAGTAGGAGGACCATCGCTTTTACCAGTGCGCTAGCAAGCCGGCTATAATATAATATACTTTTTCTTTAGCATGAATGTTTCTCTTTAATTTTTCGTATTTACTGTGCCAGTTCAACTGCGGAGCAGTGTATATGATACATTTCACACGATATACACACATGACTGATTGAAGGTACAAAGGGGTGAATTCAGAGGAAGAGAACTTCCGTTTGAATGATTTGTCACCGTCAGTGGTCTCGAAATCGAACACGATATAGTCACTGGTTCAGTTGTCTGACCGGTACGACTGATATGATAAAGAAAAATGTGCTGAAACATGTCGTTATGGTACGACCTAATTCGTTATCTGTGTCTGTGTATTGTGGTGAAGAAACGCTCGTGGAATCCAAACCAGAGCCGCGGTTCCAAAGCGACGAAAAGTGAGAACAAGAATCATAAGGCCATTCTAAAACATCGGCTCGATAGTACGCGACAAATATCTCAAGCGGAGATAAGCAAGCCGGCTTGGTTGAAAGAATGGACCATATCGAAAGGCTGGGTTCATAATAAGAGCCAGTCTTTGTTGCGAAAAATGAGAAACGAGGAAGAAAGTTCGGATGCTGTTCGAAATCATGATCTGGATAGTAATTGCTCGTCTGTGTCCAACGTGGAAGACCTGATTTCAATTATCAGTAATATTGAATATCAACAGAAACAAGAAGCGGAAGATAAGGTAACCAGTGAAGAGGAGATTGATGTGTGCGGGGATAACGATGATGAGTATGACGACGAAACAACAGAAACTATGAAACTTAACGATGATTTAAGTTTACACACTCCTGAACAACGACAGGCTGATATCGCGTTGATTTTCCAGCAGATTTCGGAAAATTACCGAGAGAGATTCCGTATGGATAGTCGAAAAATCAATCCGAATAAATATCAAGACCTACGGTTACCAGAAGTATACAAGGAGCGATTGCTTGATCTCGAAATGAACCATAGTAATATATTCAAAGGTGTGTGGAAGCAAATGAAGAATTTAACAAGTCCCAAAAATACATTTCACAGGGGAAAGTTTACTGTAAATCAACTGTTCGGTACCGAAATATCTTCGGCTCACGAATCTGTACGACCTCTCAAATCAAAACCATCTCTTGGCCAGAATTTAACCTTATACAATACGTTAAATTCTCGTGCCAACATACATGAAGACGCAATATTGGAATGTTCGGACGAAAGCAATTTTAACTCTCTGAGTTATATCTATTACAATCCACTGTATGTCCCGTTGGATGTCGAAGTGAAAGGTCGCGATTTATGTTCGGCAAATAGCAGGAATGGTTATTTTTGTAATGTGGACCATCAATCGTAAGTTTCAAGTAGTATCGTTAGTTAGTTATTTGGCAGTTTAGTTTATATATTATATATCCTTTGACTATATAAAATGTTTCTAACCATTTAAAACATTTTTTTTATTTATTCTAGAAGACTAATAAATTAACAAATTAATTAATCACTAATTTCTTACAGTTTTAAAATTACAAAGTACTTATTCCACGATAAACACTTTGGGTCAATGTTTTTAATGTCCACTGAGTTTTACTTATAACTTCTGAACTACATTAAACGATTTTGCTCTTTCCAATCTTCTAACTTAGCCATCATTATCTAAGAGCACTGATGTGCTGATGGAGCTTCTGTTCATATCTTTGAGCATTGCCCTTGATAACGTTATCGACAATTTTTACCTTCAAGTCCTTATACAGATTGTCGTTACAAATATATCATGGAGCATCAACAATACTGTCAATACAATTATCTAGTACAATCCCAGAGTTAAACATCATCAGTCCTCACTGGTTCCAAGACTCGTTGGTAAAGCTTTTTTATATCGAATATGTACCCAATAACGAGAACATTCTTTTGTACTTAGCTTGGGTTCTTCACATTTTCTGTTTTGTCAAAATATTTAGCTGTATTACTATATGGGAATACTTGCTGATTTATATTATATATACTAGCTTGTGCTTGATTTATTTTGATGCGTTATTTTTTTTTTCAACATTGTATTTCGGTTAATTCGTTGTTATTGCCAACGATTTGGATTTCATTGTCATCGGCAAATGTAGCAAGAATATTTTCAGTGAAAGTAGGCTAGTCCCAAGTATACAGCAGATAAAGGACTGGTCCTAATACACTTCTCTATGGTATACCTGCTTGTATTTTCCTCAAGTCAGAAGAGGCATCTTATTGTTTTGTACACTGAAGTATCGGTCAGATATAAATGACAATGAGAAACATTTTAATCTTAGGCTTTAAATCGTCATATTAACTTTATCGAAAGCTTGACCAATATTTTAAAATATTGCAGAACAAATTTTATTTTCTTCTATTATACATTGGTGATTCGGTGAAGCTGATCATATCATCGATCGTGGAATGTTGTTACTTGAAACCAAATTGATGATTTGTAATAAAATACTTTTCGTCGATGATTGGTTTTACCCTTTTCAATACAAGTTTCTCAAATAATTTGGATATTGTCGGTAATAGTGATATTGTGACCGGTATGACTTTTTTCTTAGTTTATTCATCATCATTAATTAATGTTATATCAGTCTATCTCTATTCTATCAATTGTTAATATTTTAAGAGGTTGTATTGGGTTATGGTATCCACTGTAGTACGTTGAAATATTCTCTCGAGGTGGTCTGCAAATTTCTCACCCTTCTCCTATTAATCTCCGGCCCATTTTTCATCGGAGCAGTTTGTATGAGAGGCTTTTCTTAGTTTCTGGTATCTCTAAATAGCTGATACTGAGCATTAGCATTATTCATTCAATTCTTGAATTTCATATCTTATTTGGAATGTAAGATTATTCAGCTTAGTTTTTTCTTGCTGAACCCTGGAAAAATGCTATTTATTCCTCGCTCTTTTTTTTCTGATATTAATTCTACTTATTCTTCTTCAATCGAGATTCTTTTTCGCGCTGAGTGCCGAATATACTTAAACGATTTGTCCACATCAAAATCCAGTTCTTCTTAAATCTCTATCTGGTCTCCCAAGTGGATTTTGTCTTATAACGACACTCCAGAACCTATCCAATCGGTTCTTTAATTAAGCATACAGCAATTACTTGGCTTTAACATGATGTCACTTAACTGGAGTGAAAGTCAGTACAATCGGTATATGGTCTGAGTTTAGCTCTAGATTTTCTTCAATTTACTATATATCTTATATTGCTTGAAAGGTTTCTAATGATGCATGAATCCAACAAGTCTGGGATCTTATCTAGATACTTTAGCCAATATTTGGGTTTACATTGCGAAATAGTTTCACAAGAATATACTTGAATAGCCTTTAACAATCCTCTACTCTTGTTCGTAATCAGACCCGATCCCCAATGTCTATTTTTATAATTGTAGTTACTGCCTATAGTAAATCGACTTCCAAGAGTTTTAAAAAACTATTTATATCTTTTATATTTAATATTATGTTTTGGTGAGGTATATAAACTGGCTACTTTGCCGTTCTTAGTTATAATATTGACAACTGTGGCCTGGATATCTTTTGATTTGAATTTAATTTCCTCAAAATGATGAATAGTCTGTATAAATGAAAAAACCTTTAAAAAAATATAATTTTATTACCCCAATTCAAGGAAAGTTGTTATTATTTTATTAATTAAATTCACAAGAAATCAAATTGATTGTTGAATTCAGTCGGTCTTTTTTTGTTAAGCAATGACGTGAACACAGTTTCCTGAAAATCAATTATTAGTTGAGTCAACACTTTCTAACATTGAGCTTTTTGTATTTTTAAGTAAATGATTAATAAATAAATAACTAAAATTTGCCTCTTCCATTTGTAATAGTGGTTAAAGTTAAATTGATAAGTTTTGTAATATTACATGATATTATTTTTAAATTATATTATAAGCATTATTAAATCAGAATATATGTGATATGTGAAAATTTTTGAACACGAACGTTTTTTAACGCGAATTGTTTTGGGATATATGTTATTTACTATATTTATCTCCCTCTTGTTTTACCTTAGTTCAGTTTGTATGTGGCACTGTATTATAATAAATAAAATAATGTACAAGAATGGAAAACGATATTAATAAAATAAAATAAAACGTAGTTATGTATTTCTTACTTACTATTTTTGTTATTGTTTATAATAAGAATTATTGTTTAATTATTGTTTAAATAAAAAAATTACAAACTATATTGTCTGTTATCAATTTAAAAGTCAAATTAACTAAGTACTTTAATAAGCAGTCTCTGAAGTGTGTATTAACCCGTCGGTCATATACATTAATCTTAGTGGGTAGCCGGGTATCTGGATATTGAACGGGCGGGGTATCAAGTTTGTTAGTTAACTTTTATTAATTAATTGACTGTTAAAAAATTTGACGAAAAATGGGTGTCAAATTACTTCAATTCTGGGGATCCAGACGGCCATAAAAAACACGGCCATTTTAAGGAGAAGTTAATATATTTTACCTGCGGATTCAAATGGATAACCGGGTGCCCGGTCATTGACCGGACAGTTTTCATAAAAATATGTCCATAATTTTCTATAACTTTTTCCTATCTTTTGGGCATCTATATTTATATCTGGCAATATGTCGATACCATGTCTAAGGAGTGCTGTTGGTTCATTTCGAATTATTCTTCGAGCATTTCGAAACCGTGGGCTATCCAAACCATGATGCATCGCTCTAAAGAAATGATAATCTCAAGGCGCTATGTTTAGTGAGCTGAGTAGTCACAATTTTTGTAATATGTAGCCGAGCCTTGTCATACCAAATGATTGGTATGCGACTGTCACTCCTATTTCCAGTCTTTTTTTCAACAATATGCCATTCGATTCGTTCAATTAACCTCGATTTTGCTGCTCATAATACAACATCTGTCTGATTGACCAGAAACAATAGGCCACCGAAAACTCTTCTTTTTGTGTGATATTCGATGTGTTTAGTCAATTAGTGTAGTAGCCATCTTTCCACCATTTGGATATTTCTCATCCCTCTGGAGACTCTGAAGATTGATTCATTAATTGTTACATGAAAGTTACGTGAGAGTTTGAATACAGCTCAATCTACTTTCTGTCTAATAAATCTTGCAATTTATTCACTTTTTTAATCCTCCAAAACATTCTCAAAATCAGAGACATCAAAATCAACGTTATTAAGTTAAATTTTTAATCATTGAAACCAAAACGGATAATTGGGATATAATGGAACAGCATCACTATATATTTCTGTATTCTGATTAAGTGTTTGATGGGCTTACGAAGGCAATTGATTCCTTCAAGTCACACAACAGAAGTAATATAAGCTCACTTTATTATTCACTATTTGTATAATTCATTTTTTATTAATATCAGTGAATGAATGAATGAAAACTGTTATTTTGTATAGATATATATTATGTAAAGTCACTCGAATTTAATAGTTACGATAAGTTTTTTGTATTGATACTTCGCAGACTCATCAATATATATCGTTGATTAAAATACATGAAGCTACCTAATATTTTAATTATCTTTATTATTATATTCTTCCATTCTTATTATATTATATTCCAATCTATAATTTATATATATATATATATATATATATATATATATATATATATATATTCAGAACTTTATCTTTTACTTAATATAACAATATATGAAATCCTATCTCGCCATCTAAAACTTCTAAAAAATCTCTTTCCAAAAGGTCAATTTTGTTAATTTGTTCTAGACGAGATGTCAATGTAATAAAACATATTTACTCGCATCATAATATTATGAAGTATAATTGGTCATATGTTAGGATTATAAATGACTAAAATTATCTGAAACTATTACTTATAGATGCTACTAATGACAATTAATACGTTTGTAAGGAATATGAAAAAAAATACCATAAAACTGATAACTATTGAACTGATAAGTATCATGTAACCTCATCTTCCTTAAAATACCTAGAAGGACACATTTTAACGTTTGTTTTAGCTTTATCTCAAAAAGAGTGCATTATTTTGGAAATATCTAAATTTTGAGGCTTGAATTTTTTGATTTGGTCTTCGTTCAAAGAAAAAAATGTCTCTACATGAAGCATACTTTGAATAGAATTATATTTCATTGTATAAGCGGTCATTAATTAGTTATAATATTTACCAAAAAACTGCTGAAATACCATTGCCCATCCATATTATTGTCTGTAACGTAAATATCTTCATAAACGCTTTAACGATTTTAATTAAGATATACCTCGACTGTAATATATGGTACTCGTATGTGTACGATAAATTATTCGATCATCATTTCACGTTCTTAATGTCAAATCATTCATTTTTATCTGTTTTCTGATCGGCAGTAAATTTCGATGTTCAAGATTCATTTTATACTTTTCAAGCAATGCTTTCTATTATTATACATACTATAGTACGGTAAAATATGTTCTTGCCGATATATTGAGTTGATCAAGGAGAGAAAAAGAGAAATTCTTTTTTCTCATGTCATGTCATGTCATGGATTTTTTTAGTTTAATTTTTGTTTTAATGTCTGTTAAATTAATAGTATTTGGGTTCCTTCGGAAGGGAATACTAGCTACTGTATCAATGCATTAGTCGTCCTGTAACATATAGCTTATTTGTAGAACTATCCTTAGCTTATTGGTGGGTATTACGGTTTTGTTTACAGTCTGCTCTTTAAGGAGCTTTGATGTTAATTATTTATATCAGAACCAGAAGTTAGATAGCGCTAAATCTAAGGAATATATGGATTGATGAAAAATTAGTTTCACTGATTTTAATGATGATGCGTTATATTGGTGGATTTTTTTTCTGTACTTCTGTAGTTTTCGCTTGGTTCAAAAATTAATTTAAAACTAATCCACGAATAAAATTCCTTTTGTATCTCAACAACTAGCCAAGCTCGCACCACCTTTGCTTTTTGCTTGGATTCAATATTGTGGTTGTAAATTTGAATTTCATTCATGACGACGAAATGTTCAAAATGTTTTAATTCTTACTCAACGCCGTACTCGAATGTGTTTTTTCTCAATCCCTTGGAAATGTAGCCCTCATGGTGCACAGAAATAGCTATCTTGCTGTTTTTTTAAAAAGTTCCGATTAATTTTAATTTAGTATTGAAATTTTGATAATAGTGAATGATGTATAATAAAGTTAACAATCAGAATAATGACAATAATAAAAAAACATTCTGATACACCAAAAATGTTTAACAACAACGATTTAAAAAATCACTTATTTTATTTGCCTGACTAAAAAATACGTTTATTGTATATGTAATGTATATCAATAAAATTATTTAATCTCTTTTTTTCACGAATATTCATTAATAAGTAATTATATTTAACAAAGTTGCCATTTGTAAAGACCCAAAATATTTTTTCATGGCTCTTGTACTACTTCTTAAAAACAATTAGATCATGTCATACTTGGAGTTCTTGTCGTTACAATTAATTCATCAATACATATAGGTTTAAATTACCTTGTTTATACCAGTTCAAGTGCTTTGTCATAATCTGCGGATGCCATGTAGAGAGTCGTGTTTCGTTTATCATATGTCATGCCTTTCTACTACTTGCTGGGCCAGTAATCCACTATGCTATTTTTACTGTGTAACCATTACTAAATATAAAAATAAATATATATACTGCCTTATAACTAACTGGTCGCTTTTATTAAAAACATTATATAATTTTTATTTATATTATGTTCATTTTAGAGAATTAAATACTGACGGCATATTATCGACCAGACATAGTCATTTTAGCGAACATTTCATGCAACAAACTCATGAAAATCATTTTCGTAAAAATCACAGCTTCTTCTATAAAAAGGATGCTTCATTTAAAAACAAACTAAGGACGGAAAAGTATGTCATCCGACACATTCGAGTTAGAATCATGTTGTCTTTGCGAATTGGGAAGAAAATTAAGGGAAACGACAAGCTTCAACATAAAAAATATAAAATGCTGGAAAATAAATCCAAAGGAAGCGAAGAAACCCTCAGGAGGAATATTGTGAGAACTCACGAGGAACAACGGAGGATTGGAAATGGGAAATCATCTATTAAAATACAAAATATGAGGTAAACTTTTTGCTTATTTTTATTTTTCTACTTCCAACAAGTCAAAACAAGTAGCTTAGTAATATTTTGTCTCGAACGGTATTTTTAACCGACTTCAGAAAAGGAGGTTATATGTTCGTTTATATATATATATATATATATACATATATATATATATAATTTATTATTATTTATATAATTTATTATATATAAATTTATTATTATATATTTAAATGTGTGTTCATCAATTTCTTCGTCAATAGTGGACCGATTGTCAACATTTTTTTTTATTTCAAAGAGTGCACTTCCGAGGTGGTCCCATTGGAACCAAATCAGAATCTGATGGCGAAATTCGGGGAAATCGAGGCAATTTCTCAAATTTCAAAGGCACGTAAAATGTTTTCACATATTTTTTTGTTTAAAATAATTAGATATTTGTGTATAATGTTACTGCTGAGCTGATGTGACGGAAGACATAATTCCTTAACGGTAAGGAGTCAGAAGATATTTCGTTAAATGCTATGGGGACACACAGACAACTAATTGTATACTTTGAAGTTATATAGGTAAGCCAATGATGAAAACAGGGATCGGATCGCTATACCCTTCAGGAGTTATTAGTAAGGTTTTGTTTTTTAAAGTCTAAAAAAATTAAAGTTTTGTTTTTAGTGGACCCCGGGGCCTGAAACCTTCCTTATTTTGAATCATTGTTTTTTATTCCTATTTTTCCTCATACGGACTGCACCTTTACTTGACCTATCTTTTGTAATACTTAACAAAATAATTGCGTAATTTATGTAGTTCATTTCTAATACTAAAAGGAGAAAAATAAAATATTTAAATGAATCGACTCACTAAAAAGTAAAAAATAATTAAACTTAGATTTTTAACAAAAAAAAACGTTTTAAGATAAAATATGCACATAATAATCGTTGTAATAACTAAATAAAAGTAAACAAAACCTTATTTAACCTATCTGCTAATAACTATAAAACAACAATATTATTTTAACTACTACGAACTGATCAGTTTGAAGTCAGACAGATAACCAGATATGATTTTAGGAATCACTAATAAACTAAATAATAACTAAAATACTCATCTCCTTTAATTATGTCTCATCATTGTTTAAACGACGAAGTTAAACTGTGGAAATTAAATACTGAACCTTTTTTATTTTATCATTCATTATTCATCACTGAAAGTCGTCTATTTTGTGAGATATCTATTTATATTCTTACTTATTAAGTTATACATACAGTAACATGATTTACAATGAAATATGTTCTTCAGTTTTTTAAATGCAAAAGTGATTTATGGTATTACATATTAGATGATAAATAATTCATACGCTGATCATTTCGCTACAGGCATATTTGTATTCGCGGTCACCGATAAACTCTAATTTTTGAGACGATATAATAACGAAGTACATCGTATTACAGATTTTACCGAGAAAACGTTAAATTTGTTAAAATATTATTTCTAGATGTTGCTAAAGCCTTTGATAAAGTATGACACGAAGACTTGTTATCATCAATTCAGAATAAGATACGGGGATTAATATTCAGATTAGAAACCCATTTCTGCTGGAATACTATAAGGTATCGTCCTTCGGCCAATATTGTTCTTACTTTATAACAGTAATATCTCTAAATGTTAAGAGCTCAACAAAGGATTGAGTTCACATTTTGCTGATGATACTGTCTTACCTGCTGTAAATAACTACATGGAGATATGTGTAAATAGATTACAAACTTGTAAACTTGTTGCTGTCAATAATATTACCTATTAATTGACATTATTTAATACTATTAAATGTTATGAAATCTACTCATGTGGATTTCTCATAAAAATTTGATTACTGACCGATGATAATTGATTCTACAGTAATTTGGTGTGCGATCAAAGTAAAATTTTTGGGCATGACACTCCAGTGGAAACCAAACTCAAATAGAAATGAATAAACGAGTAGTACTTTATATGAGGGTTAAAAAATGCCTAGAAAACAATCTGAATTGTCATTTTACAAGAAATTGTTATTCTATAAACACATTTTTAAGTGAGTTCGGACCTACGCTCTGCGATTATGGGGTTACACCAATAAATTAAATGTTAATATTATCCAAAGTTGTCAAAACAATATTCGTTGGAGTATTGGTAATATGGTATGTAATATAATAGGTAATGTTTCATGATGTTTTAGAAGCAACGACATCCTCAAAGATCTAAGGGTACTAATGACAGTGAAGAAATTAAACGGTGTGAAACACCAAGTGTTATTGCGTTACAATACAATTACTAAGCGATAGGAATACAAAACGTCTCTTATGTTTAGACAAAAACTTTTTGAACTAACGTCGTTTAACATCTGTAAATACTGTGCCGTGTATTAACCTTATACGGAATAGACCTGTGGGAGTATATCAAACGCTAATTATGTTTGGGTCTTAAATCGTAGATCATTGACTTTAAGAACATTGTTAAGCCAAATATCCAAGTCCAAGACTTGACACTGTTTCATTCTCACATCTGTAAACTTGACATATTTGTCATATTTCAAAAGCGATGCTTCAGGTAAATTCCACATCTGTCTCTTCCATCCATCTTTCTCCCTGAGATCGTATTAGAAATGAAGACATTCGATTAGGATGCTACAATGCATAATTAAGCAACAAATCCAGAGATGCTGATTAATGGTCGAATAAAAAAGGGACGAATGTGTGTGGGTGTGTGGGTGTGTGGGTGTGTGGGTGTGTGGGTGTGTGGGTGTGTGGGTGTGCGTGTGTGGGTGTGGGTGTGTGTGTGTGTGTGTGTGTGTGAGTGTGTGTGTGAGTGTGTGTGTGTGTGGGTGTGCGTGTGTGTGTGTGTGTGGGTGTGTGTGTGTGTGTGTGTGTGTGTGTGTGTGTGTGTGTGTGTGTGTGTGTGTGTGTGTGTGTGTGTGTGTGTGTGTGTGTGTGTATGAGTTTTGAATTCTGCTGTCACTTTTTCAGCGGTGATTTTCTGTTGTTTGACTTTTTTGTGTTCGTTGGTTTCTGTCATTTAATTTTAGGTTTTGCCCAGTATTACTCTTCGCCGATGACTTCACCATATTTTGTTTATACTGTCATTATCGTGAATGTTGTTGCTCGTAAAACGTTAAAGGATTAAGCTGTTTTCATGACAGGCTCAGGTCGCTTGTTTTTAACCGATTTCAAAAAAGGGGGAAGTTCTATGTTCTGCTGTGTATTTTTTTAATGTTCAAACTTCTTTTTTTTAATCGAAAATGTACGCTTCCAAGGTGGTCCCATTGAATCCAAATTTAGATCTGATGGGGAAAGGGGGGTAAATCGAGGGAATCAAATTTCAAAAGCACAATATTTTCACATATTTCTTATCTACAATAATCAGATATTTGGGTATAATGTTATTTCTGAAATGGTGTGACGAAAAATCGAAAGTACTTCAGTGTAAAAGCCATTTAGTTGGCTTTTTAAACACTAACCACATCATATGAGAAGTCGTAGAAACTTTATTCTTTTATTTATCAGTTTGAAGTCGGTGCCTAGCCTAAACGATACAAAAAAATAATATAATTTTGTGATATATACACAAAATTAAATTACGAATAAAACAAATCTAATCTCTTGCTCAGCATTGACTTCGATCTGATCAGTTGGTAGTAGTTAAAATAATATTGTAAATAGATAAATAGATTTAGGTAGGTATTAAGCTAAATGTTGTGTATATAGTAGTATATAAAATACGTGCAGTAGATAGGTTAAATAAGTTTTTGTTTATTTTAATTTAGTTATTGCAATTATTATTATGTACATATTTTATTTTAAAACTGTTTTTTTTGTGTTAAAAAAGTATGATTATTTTTAAAATTTTAGGGAGTTCCTTATTTATTTTTTGAAGGCGGTTCAATTATTTTGTTAAAAAACTTTTAGTTGTCACAGAACAAAGCGTACAATATATTGAAATGTAAGATACAGACTGTAAATTGAGCAATATATACGCGTCGCTTTATATACACGGAAGCAGTGCTGCCAATATGCCACAAGATATAGTATATTGCATGGTGTTCATATTATTTTATCTATGCCCTTTACAATTAACATTAACTATGTTAGTGTAAGCATTGTTAAAAAGAAAATACGTTTATAATTTTAATTAATTATTCAATTTCATATATACGACCTATTGGTTAAGTTTTTGACGGTATATAATATAAATATTAATGTTTATATTCTAAAAGAAATTAATTAGCGTTTTTATTAATCTTTCAGCGATTATATCTTCATATTAGCATCAACGCCTCTTACTAAATCAGAGAATTTACCGTTCGTATAGGTAAATTTGGCCTATTGCAGAATCTCTTTCAAGAAATAGTATCGTATCGCAACTGACAATCCAATATCTGGTTATTAATCGTCAGTTTCCTATTATTGCAAGATTACGAACTCCGTGGTTGTATGTTAATATATTGCAAAAACGGTATGTTTTTTATTCTTTAAACTTGTTCGTCTTGGTATGAAATTATGATGCTGCAATATGGTTACGGTCTGAAAGCAAGCTAACGGAAACAAAGCTCGAATCGGCTGGATTAACGATGGTTATCACGTTGGTAGATTTTAATAATTCGGCTGTTATTGTTTTTAATTTTCAATTCTAGAGGTCATGTTATACCGATATTAAATATAATGTTTTTTTTAATAAATCCAAGGTTTTATTTTGAAAAAATATATACATTATTATTTTTTATGTATTGTTCCTTGCTATACATTATACTTATCCATAAATTTGACGGTACTTGAATTTTACTTAAAAACATATTTTTTAGTGTTATGTATGTGTTTTTGTGTGTCCTTAGTTAACAAGATAATACCGTACAAATCAATAATAGGTTCATTTAGACCTACGGAATCTAACTATGGGATACTCTCTCTAGTCCAATATAGTCATTATTCAACGGTTCCAAAATAGTTTTGCGTGCTATTATCTAACACATGAGCTGAAAAGTCCAGGGTCCTAACACATAGATAGCGCTATTTTTATTGCATTCGCCGCTTTTTCAGTTGGTACTAACGTTCAAAAGAAAGCTGTTAAAATTTCATGAGTTTCTACTCATAAGTTTGTGAGTTATTCTGTTAAGAGTGACAATCATTTATAATTACCGTCAAGTGAAGCAATAGATTGAAAAGTGTTATAAGAACGCAGTGGACGTTCAAATGAGGTTGTAACACCAGAAAACATTAAATAAATCCACAAAACCATTTTGAATGAACGAAAAGTGAAGTTGCGTGAGTTAGCTAACATCGTATTCGGTTCGTATTCTGAAAGCGCTGTTCGAAGTGGGAGCCGCGTTTGCTCACTATTGACCAAAAACAAGAACGTGTTGCTGATTCTGAGTAGTGTTTGGACATGTTTCAATATAACAAACCGGAATTTTTACATCGAAATCATCTGAGTGGACAACAAAAGGTGAACCTCGTCCAAAACGCCCGAAGGCACAAAAAACCAATCGACCGGAAAGGTTATGGCTTTAAGGTTATGGAAAGGTTCGGTATTTTGGGATGTGCATAGTGTAATATTAATCGACTATCTTGATAAGGAAAATACGATCAATAGTGAATATTATATAGCGTTATTGGAGCGTTTGTAGGTCGAAATTGCAAAGGAATATATCAAAGAAAAAAAAATGTGTTTCATCAAGGCAACGTTACAAGTCAATTAAAATAATAGCAAAATTACAGTGATATAACTTCGAATTGCTGCCACGTCTAGCCTATTCACCAGATTTGGCGCCTAGCGATTACAGCCTTCCGCAAAAAATTCGCTCAAATGAAGTAACCTCTTCCTCTCGTTGAAACTGAGGCCTATATTGAGGCAAGAGATAAATTGTTCTACAAAAATGGTATTGAAATGTCAGAGCGGCACTGTAAAGATTATATGGGTCTTAATGGAGAGTACTAATAAGTAATGAACAAAACTAATTTTGAACGAAAAAAAACGCGTTTTCTTTGTTACGCCCGGGATTTTTCAGTCCATGTGTTATTAATCGTACTATATTACTAGTTTAGTGATACAGCGTGATATCCCTCTAAAACCCATAACGAGTATTAGTGTTAAGTACTTCGACATAGTGTGTGTGCCCATGAGCTGAATGTTAGTGATAACTCCTAATAAACATATATACAATTTAGAGCAAGATTTAAGGGTTTATTTCAAGGGTGACTTATTGAAGTGCTGTAAATGTCAAATCCATAATCATTGTCATAAGAAATACTTATTGGCAATTGGACAGATTTTTGAACTACTATTTTAAACTATTTCTTAATGAAGTTTTGATGAGTTAAACTACTTGGTGATATTGTTTGTGCGGTAAAGTTCATCTTGCAAAATTACTTTTTCGAGCATTTATTCAACTCCATCTCTAAATTCCTTCTTTATTTCAATGTTCGACTTCCTTGTCCAGATTATTAGAATTAGCGCACCTGAATCATTAAGAATAATGCCTTTACATGTTAGTGGTGGATAACATTAATTATGGGTAACAGCAGTCGTCGAATTAAACAAATAAAATGAGACTTTCAGTGAAGTAGGGTTGTGTTTGACAATATTTTCATTGAACTCTTTTCCATACCACTTACGACTTAAATTTCTAGGCGCGTTTGTAGTTGTATTCCCTGGAAGCCTAATCCACCTAATTAAAAATTGTGTATCCAATTAACATATTTTACTTTCATTACAGCATATTTACCTTTTACGCTTAGTTTTTTTGTCCTTCAGTACAGAGTTTCCTTGCAAAGACATTTTAACATCACTATATATCTTTCTTGATAAAACTAGATTTCCGACAAATTCTAACCGAATACTGATGTATATTCTGAATAATTACACATATATCTCTGCACATAAATCTTCTATACCCCACAATAACATTTCCTATTAATTATATACTCACCTGCACTTGTTTTCATTCACTCTGTCTTAGAAATTGGCACCATTGAATCATTTCATGTTTAGAAAGGTTCAGTAACAGCTTAGTTAATGACTAAGCTGTTATATCCAATTTATCTAACATTTGTTCGCAATTCCATCATGTATCAATTTCTTCTTCAATTTCTCAGATCGAGTTCATTGAAACTGAAGGTGTTGACCTTCTCATGACCATTCCTCTTTCCAGCATGAAGTACAATATATCTGCAATGAATTATTAATAAATGTTATGACTAATAAAACCTAATCAATTGTTTTTCCAATGTTTACCTGTTTCCATTAACTTTTGTTCTCATAACACTATCTCTATTATCATCTTGCCATTAGTGATCATTGGTTATATCGGCCCCATTCTGAAATATCTATGTCTCATCTAAATACATAAATTGATATAATAAGTCATTCTATTCATTTTATTTTATACTTTTAAAAATTGTATTCTTTTAAAAACAATATCCGGAAGTTCCATTAGACCTCTTCGATACTTTTCGGACTAACAGTTTCCTTTGAAATAATTGCATTAAGTTTTGTTTGTATCGAAAAACTACTTACTGTTTCTATACATTTCATATCTTTAATCTCTGATAGAGCTAACATCAAGCTGATCTTGATTATATTTGTCATTTTTTGAGTTATTTCAGTGACCGAGTCCATATTAATATTCAGTACAGCTGCAACACGTTAAAATATTTTCAATAATAATCGCGGTAAATTAATATTTAACAGTAAAAATGCTTACCTTTTTAACGAATTTTACTGGTAAGACGGGGGCTCCATTTGCCAGAACTCTCGTTCCTGTTCAAGGTAACTGATTAGAGACGTAATCTGTTCTGTCTGGCTTCGGAATTTTCAATCAGAGTAATAATAAGTAGCGAAGTTGAAACAGTAATATGCACGAGTTGAGTTAATTGAGTTGAATAATTCTCTATGCACTTACTGAAACTAAAAAGATGAAGAACATCATCCAAAACGAACAGTTTCGATTCGTACTAACAATCTCAATTAAAATATTTGTCTTTTAATAAAGAGGATGTTCCTGAATGTTCTGGTGCCAGTAGTTTCTGATTTCACAAACACAAGCACCTACAAATTTATAAAAAGAACTGCCGGCAAGAATAATAACTTTTGGAATTTCCAATCAGAGTAATAATAAGCAGCTATTTAAAATTTATCAAAACCAGCAAACATTAAAATAACGTTTCCTGGATCATAACCTCTTATCACTATTGTTTCGAAGAATTTTGCATACGTTTGACAACTGGACGACTTTGGCAGGCTAGTTCGGTTACACGTTTGTACTTATCAAACAACATTGTCTTTTTTAACTAGAATAAAATAAAAAGGAAACTATTGTCTGATTCTAAAACTAGTTTACAAATATTAGGGCAGGCAATAAATTAAACATCTTGATGACGTTATCAAAATAACTTTGGATTGACTACATAAATGTTTGTTGTAAATCAGTCCTAGTATAATTCGATGAGTAGAAATTGAAACCTGTCGTTTAAATTCTAAAGCCCATCACTATCTATAACGTTGATCCATTTTTTTTGGCAACGTGCGGATGAGAAAGTTGACTTAGCTTTTTGAATCAGATTTGACGAAGTTCACTTGGATGCTTGAATTATGTTTTGATTTTTAGTGTGCAACATAATTGCCTACAAACATTCGATTGAAGTTGATATAGGTACATACATTTATATTGCTGATTTTAAGTAATCATACCATATTGATACCAATCTTGCGAAATATTTCTTATTCAAATGAGTTATTAAAATATTCTGCTTCCATATAGTTAAGATGCTTATATCTTCAGAAATCTAATGTACTTTCACTCCCTGATCTTCTATCAACATTTAAGCGCGATGTTTGGATGAAATATCATCATTGGTCATCAAAACAATTATTTTGTCACTATCATCATCAAATTATGCAAAATTTATTGTAGAAAATACAATATTCTTCATGGGTCTAATATATAGTTATAGATAGTATCAACAATTTAATATTCTGAAATTAACTGATTTTCTTCTTTGTAATATATTATTTATTAAAATGAACTTGCATATAGTACTATAGAACTAATATATGTCGGTAAAATAACAGTGGTACACTTAAACATATGTTGTAGAAATTATAATAAAATAAATATACACTGACACATTTACCTTATAGTATTTTTTATGAGCTATTAGACATAATAGGATATTTTAAATTATTAAATAACCACATTTAGTGCAAACATTGGTTCCTGGACAGTTATGCTATTAATGTCTGGAAAGTAAGTATAACAAATAACATGTGTTGAAGCTTCAAATACTTTATTTATTAAACTAGTTCAATTTACTTAAGATTCATTAAATATTGTTCATCGTTGATTTCTACTTTTCTTCATTATTCGTAAAGCATACAAATTCTGCGTTCACATAATTGATAATATTTTGAAATTATATGACCGAAGTAAAATGGCTCGATTACATTTGTGCTTGCATAACGACAGGTTTTTTTTATGTTCAATTCAAATATATAATTTGTAATAGTGACCTCTTGCGTGTCTTTAGTGACCTTCTATGATGGCTTCGTCCGATTTGGTACTTCCGCTATATTTTGTTTTGTTGTTGAAGCATTTGAATCACTTATACTAATGATTATATTATAATTGTTTGAGAGCAATGGATGATTTTGATACGTTTTATAAGTAAAGTCGTGTGTAAGTTATAAAACATCTAGAGATTTTATCCTGGATTATTTACAATATCAAGTGCTGTATACAATCAGAATATAGTTTTTCATGTTAAATGCTTTACGTTAGGCTAAATATTTAACTAAATGATTGAGTGTTAAACGTTGTTTGCATAAAATTATTCCTCTCAATAGACTGAAATTAGGGGCTAGTAACCCTTGGTTTTCTTATAATAATCATGCGCCTTCTTATATGCATCCCACGAAGATCCAATAACAACACCAAACACACTTCAATAAAATACCACTGGCTGAAAACATAGCGAATAAAAGCAAATGAAGCAAAATCTATCCATGTAAGACTTACTCTGCGTAGAAGAATATGCTCACCAGTGAATATCAATAATTGTCAACTCCCCTAGGCAGTGATACTAAATATCTTGGCATCTAAATTGATGTCTAATCTAGAAGAAGCACTTACTTATAAAATGAAAATAAATTAGTCTTAAATTTATCAAATGTATTGGCTCATTTGGTGAAAATCTAAGTTATCATTAGATAAGAAATTTTTTCCTTACTAAGCGATTACTGTACAACTTATTTAGTCATATAAAATCCAACAATTGGATATTTCTAGCAAGTAATATAGACATCATTTAACGGTTCCAAAGTAAAGTATTGCGTGCTATTGTCGATACTTCCTACTACAGGGGATAGACAAAATAATATGAACACCATGCAAAATGTTAGATATTGTTATATGTTGGAAACACTGCTACCATACAAATAATGCGACGTATTGACGACATATTGCTCAAATTACATACCAAATCTTGTGGTTATATTTCAGTGTATTGTAAGCTCTGTTGTGTGACCATCGAAACAAGGACGCTGAAATATGTGATCTCTCTGGCTTCGAAAGAAGACAAAATATTGTTGTTTGATTAGTGGAAGCGTCTGCTAGCTGAATTGTTTAGCGTTTCACGAGGGATATTATCAACGTTTTCGACAGCTTACACAAAACCTGGTAAAAAATTTACGAAGGTTCAATGTTAGTTTCGATAGCATCAGAATATTATCCAACTTTTTCCATGGCCAGCTCAATCGCCAGACCTCAACATAATTGAACCATTATGAGGATTTTTAGAGCAGAGAATGAGGTGTAGATTTCCACCTCCAACATCATTGAAGCATTTGGCGAATATTTTGATACAAGAATGGAACAACATTCCACTGGAGACTATTCAGGCGCTTTATAGATATATTCCGCGAATAATTGGAGCTCTTTTAAAAGCAAATGGTAGCTCAACATCTTATTAATAAATAAATATTGAATATATGTCAGGTGTTCATATTATGTTTTCCATCTTCAGTATGTCTTCAACGAAGTGACACTGAGCGATATCCCTTTATAAGCCGTGAGAACTGTAATTCGATCGATAGTGCAGTCACGTACATAATAGTTATCATAAGAAGTACTTATGCCTATCTTATGACTGGGTATCTGTTATGAGTGGGTGGGTACACATTAAATGAACTTCTAGTGTGAACGTTTCCATGAATTCTGATAAGGACTAAACTAGTTAAGCTACTTTTTTCGATTAGGAATTTATATAAATTTTGTTTTCATTTATATGGGGAGCCCCACAAATTTTGTTATATTCTTGTCCTCATATTTCGTATGTTTTAATGTGTAAAGGTTTGCATAACCCATTGGCTCAAATGATCAATCTCAACGGATTTTTTTTTGATCTAATATGCGGTCATATAAATAAACAACTGCCTACTTTTCAAATTGTTGAACCACTAAGAGTTAAAATCACTTTTTACATGGTATTGTTTCTTCACGACCTTTTGATTTAATATTAAGCTTAAATTATATCACAGGCGTTTTTTTATCTGATTTGGCATTCTCGAAGTTCTGGCTATTGCCTTAATTCATAAAAACGGCTCGAAGATGTCCTAAGTTGGTAAAAAGGATATTCTAAAGCCCATTATAGAAATTCAATTCAACAGCTATTTTGAAAAGTTAATACAAACGTTGGCCTATGCATTGCCCTTAAGTGAGTTAGTTGAAAACTGTTGTTGAATTAGCATTAGTGGTACTTGTTATAATTTATTGGCTAATATTTGAAGCGCTGACTGAATTCGATTGATTCATTAAGTTGTTTTGCAGAATATCACTCATTTACAAAACTGATATTAATTGCTTTTTGGGTACCCAGTTGACTCTTTGGGAAATACATACTGAAATATATATCCCATATTCATCGTGCTTGTGTATTAATGCAAGTTTAACATAACAGCTGTAATAAATTAATTTGTATTTTAACATTATACTAAGCACATCTAATGTAAGCTGTAATTAATTTAATTAAATTAATAAAAGTAACTGTATATTAATTATATATTAGAATAATTACTGCCATAGTTACAACTTATATATACAGCGAAATAATCGATATATTTCTTTCTTTTATTTCTCGACCTTTACGAATTGGATAACTAAATATGAAAAACTGAAACCTCTTGGTTTGCCTTATTTAAGATAGCGTGTATATCACGCCTATCCTGGCAGCTTTCAGAAAACCATACTCTGTTGACATATCATAAAAAACAATAAAAAATTATCAAATGTTTCTCACTACCTCCTAAGAAAAAGGACCATCTATCAAATTATATAAGTTAAATATAATAATGCATAGAGTGAAACTAATATTTGAATATTTAGAATTAAAATTCGATTATCAGTTTTGATATGATCCATTTTGAAACCCAATCGAGGACAGCTTGATGTATCGGCAATAGATGAAAACGAACGAGAACAAAACGTCGGAACTTTTTTTCGTGTGCTCTTGTATCGACCGGGGCAATAGAACAACAAATAGAAAGTAAACGTCAGCTTTCTGATCGTCTGTTCAGAAAATGGAACGGATTAAGCCGAAACGCAATTGCCCACCTGTCGATGAAAATTTTCGTCCGATATCACTTTCACCGACATCTCGATACAAAAGTAAATATTATTGCAGGCAATGTGAAAAGCGCCCGTTCTTATTACAATTTTCCACTTATACAGTCCGTGTTAATGCGCGCTCATTTTGCTTCTTATGCTCAATTAAAACGTTTAATTTTAAACATCTATTTGAAGAACTTTCCCCGTTTGTTCTGTATCGCTTATTCAATCAGCAGAATATTCCAGACACTGTCTTCCGGGGGTTATTTTAGTCTAGAGGCATGCATTTTTTTAAATGGAATAAACATTTTATTACCATCAAAATATTTAAAAGGCAAGCAAATATGCAAAACAAGCAAACAACAAAACAAACTATATAGGGATTCTTTATAACTTATAAGGCATTAAGGAAATTAATCACTGAGATAATAATTCTATTTTTTCTAATATATAATCTTCTTTTTCGTTTTTTAAATTTTTTATAATTTAAATGTTTTTATTTATATATTTTTCAACTTTATAAATGCTAGATATACCATGGAGGTAGGAGTAATAAAATGATGGTAGGATGGTAATAAAATGATTAATTGTAGTGCCTTGACTTGAGAGAAGCTTGGAGAGCTCTTAAAATGATCAGATATTAACATCTTGTTAATTGCGGGTTGCCAGACCATCGTTTTCATTTTTTGCCAATATATATTACCCCAGATGTTATCCCAGTTATTTTTGGGTACTTTGTAGACCTCTATTTCAGGATGTCGCACGTATAGGAGAAGGCTCATTATACAGTTTGACTTCTGGAATTCTCATATTTTAGCGAGTCGGCATTTGAGAGCTCAAAGAATGAACTCTAATGTCTTGAAAATTGAGTTAATCTATTAAAATTGTTGTTGAAAGTTATTGAATAAAGTTGTGTTCTAAAAATTTAAGAGTGGACCCAAATTCGCATAGTCATATGGACATGCTTGTATAATTTCCTCACAGCCTTCTGTGACAGACTCAACATTTTGAATGGAAGAGCCATAAAAGTTCAGTTCCAAAAATGGCAAAGATTGGGGTCGTAGAGAACGAACCGAAGAATAGAATGTTAAAAGTATACGGGGCTGATGGCTGATCTTTAGCAGTGGCTAGATAGATGTACGATGTACGGCACTGACACCAGTATATTAGTTGATTAGTAATAATATCCCACCCATTAATATAATCTATTTCGTGAGAAGGACACTTAGAAATAAAATTAAATATATTCAATAATAATTTAAACAAAAATAGTCTAATAATACTGTGCGGGAGAAACTGTTGGTGCCCAACAGCTAGGAACACATTACCTGCCACCTGTAACAACTATCTATTAAGCGATTCGTCTCGATTAACGATCTTCTTATTGTTATTGGTCATAACCTAACACATTTAATTGGCAACTCGTGGCGAACAAGTAGGCCGTAAAAAATTATTTCATTTAGAGGTTATGGTGACAGCAACACAACACATAAATGACCGATTGCTTCTGATATATTGTTCAAAGCAGTCGTAAATACTGATATAAATTTTTACAGCTTCATCACAAGAAAATAATTGGCATTTAACAAAGCACCGTTCGGAATGGGGACGGCATTAATCAAATATTAAGATTGAATTTGACGATCTGAAATTGACAGTTGGAATTTGTTTATTTGTAACCTCCACGTTACATTTTACGATTATTAGCAATATTAATAAATTGAAATAAAATATGCTACAATGAAATTTATTTGAAAACTGTTTCTGTCTTACGAGGGGACGACGGAAATTGATTTTGAAACGATAATCAGCTATATTTTTTATTTTAATTCTCAATCTACTTATTTTGTGATCATTAAAACTAATTATTTATAAACTATTTAATAATAAATAATTTAAATAAAAATATTTAATGAATGTAATACTATGAATAGTAATTATAATAAGCAAAACGTTCAAATGGTGTTATATCATTTTATTTTACATATATTTACATTTACAAACAAGAACTTGGTTAATAATGATCGTAAACATATTTAAATTGATACATACTCTGACATTTAGCGTAATTAATTAGAGATACATTAATCTATTATAAAATATGGATTTTTTATATTTCCTATAAAATTATTAATACATTTTCCAAGTTTTTGAATATTTTAACTTACCTATTCATTGTTGTATAAGAACAAGTTAAGATTATATCAAATTTTTTATCTCTGTGATATGCTCAATATACTCGATCCAAAATATTTTCTAAAATTAGTCATTTTGTATAAAAGCAGAAGTAAGTTTTTTAATCAATACTAAACGTTACAAAAAGATTTTGAAAGTATACACAATATTAAATGTGTCTTAAAATACGATTGTCATAATCACGACAGCTAACTAATGTGTCAATTAAGCTGATCATCAAGTTCATGTCATCATATCAGCATCATATCATCAAGTGCTAATTATATTCTACATCCCAATACTCACGCAATCGATATATTTGACAAAATAAACAAGTTTTTATATAAAAAATTAAAATATGTAGGATATTATGGATATGTTCAACAATTACTCGTATATTTTCTGAAGCCTAAATGCGACAGTTTCGCCAAATAACAATGTCATCAGGATAAGAATGGGCCTCAGCACTGAAATTGATTTTATTCTTGAAATACTATTCCGTGAATGTAATTTATTTCTATTGAGGAAATATATATTGTAGAGTGATCCTTGAAATGGTTCCAGTCTTTGATAAAAAGGCCGAATAACGCTTTCTGAGATCTTTTCAACTGTATTTCCTTTCAATAAATAACATGAAACTGGAATTGAATGACACCCCAATTTTTCCTATTAGACCATATTAATGGTATTTGTGTTCTAAATATTATTCCTCAGCTTCTCATACTGATATCAGAAATCTTCTAAACAAATACTTTTAAATCAATATTTGCATATTGAAACAGGCTCTCATTTCTTTATGATTAAGTTCCTATTTTAGACTATTATGGCTATTATATCTCTATTACATTACTAGTGCCCAGTTGATAAACGTTTTTAAGCATATTATCTAATAAATTCTAGAGAATTTCCTTTTCTTTGCCCAAAAAATATTCTCTGATACCAGATGTAGTAAAATACAAAAGGATAAGAAGGATACGAAGAAGGTACTATCGTCTAACTCAGAATATCAAAAAGAAAGCAGCGGCAATTCTGATGAAAATAGATAAAGGAGTATTGTAAAATATCTCAATATTTTTTACTTTTATGTATTTGTTGGGTAATATGATCAACATAATAAGTTTGTGACCAATATGGCCAGAGACGCTAATACCCCATCATACAAAAATCTAACTGTTATTCAAATTTATCAAATTTAAATTATTAATATATTTTTAAATTATTTGCCGTATATTTCCACTCAATTATTGCTTTTTATTGATTAACGATCCAACAGCTTCTTTGGATTTATACATATTTAATTATAATTTTTACATTAAAGGTAATATAAAATTATTAAGTAAAATTATATAGCTATTATTTAACAAATATAAACATAGTAATATAAATATGTTACAAAGGAAGATATATTACCGTATAGGAATATATAAACTTCTCGTTTTCAGGAAGGATATTAAATTGTCAACTTAAGATAAGAACAAATGCTTGCCTCTTTTTTAATCCCCTTCCCTGACCTTGATGAGTATATTTCTTATATTCAAACAAGATAAGCTTTATTGTGGAAATTGTAATCCATTCTGTACAACACCTGGGACGATCGCGTTCCAAAATTTCTACGTATCGATTACTAGTCAAATATTTGGAATCATATTATTGCCAAAAGTATTTACGGTGAGCCAAGTTTTCTCAAAAGTAATGAATCAGTTTTTATTCACAATTTAATTTTTGTTATACAAATCTACGTCATTTATACAACACAATAGTAATTGATTGTCAAAAGAAAAAATATCTTCTTATATAATACAATACATTATTATTACTGTCAAAAAAAACGAAAGTAACGTTTTTTAATTTATCTGTCTTACTTATCCCACTTTCAATTTTGTAATTTTCTCCATCTAAATACATATGCAAATGTTTGGTCGGCTTTTCATTACTTTCATCTAGATATTTCAGGCGAATTAGTTACTAACTAGAGCATTTTCCAGGTTAATTTACATATTTTAATGGCTTTAATTCTGGTGCACCAAATAAGTAAAACTGGCATACAAAAAAGCGTATTTCTTCCTTTCTAATTTGTTTATAAATATGTTAGAATAATCAATTTAATTTCCGTGTGTTACCGTGTATTTATATCAAGACAAGTGCCGGCTATACATTTTATTTATCTTGTCTTGATTTCTTATCTGTAAACTGCTTTCAGATGTAATTATTTCTTCTGGGATGATTTCAGTGGTTGGATGGTTTACAATATTATATTTATGTTACTTCTTTTAACAAATATAACACAATACATGACATTGAATAATACTTTTATGGTTTTAGCTATATAACTAAACTAGATGTGGAACATTATTAATATAATTTGGATATAAGCGATACAAGATTGATCATATACTTATCTGTCTACTTATCAAGGAGATCTCATTTACTTATCTACTTTATCTTAATAAGTAGAATCTGAGAGAAAGAGAAAGAGAGAGAGAGAGAGAGCAGTTAAGTGTTTATAAATAGATTACACAGGCCAGTAAAAAAAATCTAAAAGTTGTTTTTGGGAGCGCTTAATTAGGGATTCTGAAAAAATATCGATATACTTGGGAAAAAGTTTGATACGAGTACCTAGAGTGTATCTAACTTTTGTTTTGATATTTCTCCCCCTCGGTCATCAAAAGAATTTTGCGTGGAAAATTAGGGTTGGAGTGAAGAACTATCGATAGTGTTAAAAATGAGTCGATAAAAATGAGTATCCTGCATATCGATATATCGATATTTTTTAATATATAAAATATTAACAATTTTCTCTGCGCCTGACATCCACATGCTGTATTTGAAAATGATTTCCTTTGTGTCATAGCACGACATGATTCTTTACAATTTGGGTAACTACGTTTATCCAGTTATTATATTAAAATAAAAGGTAGTTAAAGGAATAATATTATTTTATTTGCTATCCGTTAACAATAATTTTTTTTATCTAATATACATTCATTAGCATATACTAAAACCTGTCTTTTTCCTAATGATGCTCCTCTTTGTATATTTTCGTTTTTGAGAAGGATCTGAAAGGTTTCCCTGAAGCTTCATTTTACTTGGATCCTTTCTCCGTATTTTTAATCTCCTATGCAAATCGTTCATCTTGCTTTTTACCTACTTTTTGTCCGGAAAGTAATCGAGGTGGTAATGAAGAAAATATACTTTGATACTCATTAGGCGTTAAAGTAGTATTAGCATGTTTTTGACGATTTCTTTACGGTTAGGGACTTAAGGAGTGCTTAAAAGTTTCTCTCTGACTTCCCTAAAATCAAACCCTTCATTTTGAGGATTCCTTATGGTCGTGATAAACTGTGAGTCATTCATAAAACGTCTATTGTCTGGTATGACGAATACAACTTCCTTCACGTTTGCTTCTGAGAGTCTCGGAAATTCTGAAAAATACGAATATAACAATGTTTCTTTACCAACTTTAAGCTCTCACGGCGGCAACTATTTTTAGTCCAGTGATTTACTAAACCATCACTATTAATGTAATAAATCAATTCGTCCTCTTTAGCAAGGGAGTTAACTCTTTCTCACGATATCTAAACCAGAAGAAAAACATTCCTGGCAGAAGTAAATTTTGGATTTTGAGTCATGAACCAAGCAAATCATTTAGCTTTCCCTGGGAAAGCAATTTCAGACTTCTTCATATTTCAATCTTCCATTATCTTCCAGTTTAGAACTTCACACGTCATCGGGTTTAGGTACGGGGCCATCTTGGTCAGATCTTGGAATTTCGGCAGATGTCGCACGAGCTTTGGGCACTGCCTTACCAAATTTTCATGCCCTGGAATTTTTTTTTGCAATATTATTTTCGTTTTTGTCATACCAAAATACATAGAAATGAATTGAAAATACTTAAATAGCTTTTTTGTTGCAATCCTGTATTATAGGATAGTGGATGGATGGATTGGATTGGATTATAGATAAATGCAAAAACTATATTCGATTTCTTGGATGATCCCAAAACATACTATTGCGAAACGCTGTAAATTAAATTACAAATTGCTGCAATATTTACCTTATTCACGCAATGTCGCTTTTTTTAGTTCCTAGTTCTTATTACATTTTCGTGGAAATGTATTTCGATAGTGTCGCGGATTTTGCGTTTCTGCAAGATTATGTTGAATAATAATCATACTGTATTGCAGATAATAGTGTTCATGAATGGAATAAACAATTTACACAATTTCGTTAAAAATATAGGGAACTGTCAAATAAAACATACATCCATTTATCATAAAAATGTAATTTATTATTTTCAAAATACGCTATATTGACTTTTCATATGCGTTTTTTATGTAGCTTTCAGCTCATTCCACGAATTTTCTTTTATAACCTCGACCGACTATAAACGGATTCCACGTAACGACAATTTTGGTTTTTGGAAACAAAATATTTCACCCAGACAAACTCATTGGCCCATATCTCATCATCTGTTAGGCTGTGGTCACATTATATGCGCACTGAATGAAATGCATTTGTTTTCTGCTGCGTGTTTGCCAGAGCATGGTACAAGTTAAAAAATCACACGAATTCCCGTCATAATCATATCATGTATCATAATTCATGTGTCTGGTTACGACGCATCTCATTTAATTCACCAAAATCGAACAAGCGTATTTTTACTTACTCCAAGTTACTTTATTTTCACGATATTTTTAGGTAACATTTTTAGGACTAAATTTCGATTTGAACAGAATATTAATTTCAGTCACTTTAAGCGTAAGTAAAGAAAGTTTTTTCTGATGATACATAGTTATAGAAGAGTGTTTAATGAATAACAAAACCTATAAAAAGCTGGTAAATGATATGCTATTTTGCTGAAACCACGATCGTCAATGGAGAGTTTATTAAACTATAGGCAGCCTACAGGACGATGCCTCTTGAGAGGAATACTGTGAAATTTTTTTGCAAACCGATACTCACGTATCAATATTGAAGAAGTTTTAAACAAATGATGATATTGCTGGGAATGAAAGATTTGTGATAAAGCAGATTGCTCGAGAGTGTTTAGGAATATAGTCAAAATCCCTTAGCTGGTTATCTGAATCAAGCAGTATAGGGGAATTTTTCCGTATTTCATGTCAAAATTAAATTCATTAACAACTTTTTTGTAAAGCTCATTTAGATAGAAGAAAATTAATAAGAACAAGCTGATGTTAACTTCTTGTGTAACAAAATTTCACATGTTATATTTTGCGTTCAATTATTTAAATCAATGGTACATTTTAGCGCTTCTTTATATAGAGTGGGCGATGCGTCTTCGATAATGCCGTTGAAACTGTACTTACAAATATTTTTAAATGTTACTATATTTAAAATATATTTTCAGTAATTTATAAAGAAAAAATTCAATTAACTGCGGCTATTACAGCAGCTTCATTTACCATCTTCTTAGGTCATTTTCCCTAAGTTTGTTCAGTTGTTACCAAAGCTTGTTTTCTGTTAGATCCCGTCTGAGTAGGTCTAGATGTCCTGGTCTAGAGAAAAATTCTAGTAGTGGTGCTTCATATTTCTCCCTCTTTTTGGCAAAGGAGATAGTTTTGCCGCTCCTTTCCAATTTAGAGGTTAGTTCACGAATAAGCACTCCTAGCGGGTGTAGAGGTAGATATGGTTGGAGGAGATGTAAGGTGGAAAAGATGGAACCTATAGAATAAAATGTATATTCGTATAATTATGATTTTATACTTACTTTGGGAATTCAGAGCGTTAGAATTAAAATACATATTTGAAAAGCAGACGGCTCTATATACAGAAACCCGGGTACCTAAAACAATTCACAATAGAACATCGCATTTTCATCTCCCATTCTGTCATTAATATTTGTTATTTTTTATAACCAATATCATACCAGTAACCTAGCAGATCATCGCATCAGTATGATTATATTCATTTCATTTAGACATTTAATTACTTGGAAATCAGTTCTATGAGTTTGATAGCCGAGGTCCTTAGTTCGAGGCCCATGTTAAGCAGTAGATCTAAAAATTCAAGCAGTAGTTAATAAAATAATAATGCAAAAACTATTAACACATTTAAAATTTTTAAAAAAGTAATATTTCTATATGCATGTTCCTTACAGCATTTCACGTTTACGTAAATTTTGTTTATTTCAACTTGCAATATTAGCATTTCATAACGTTATCTTAACATTTCATTAGTTTCTATGTATTAACCACATCATACCAAAAAAGTTACTATGGCCTACCTTATACTATTGACGTAAATGGTTGTAAATAAATTATACTATTTTGCTTTCTTTTGTAATGTATTTTTTATAGGTTATGTTTATTTTTTCGTAGAAGTATAATAAAATATAGTGGTTTTATAATTTGTGGTTTCTTTTATTTTGTAATTTATTTCATTACCTTATAACTAAATAATACTGTCTTAAAATTATTTATTAGTGTCAAATCTATTTTTTATATTATTGTAGTTTAAAGTATAAGCAATAAGTTTTGCTAATAAAAATGTAACACTACTACAGTTTCACAATTATATATTAATGGGTTATAAACAAAATGTACTCGAAGATTTTTTTTAAACATGAAAATGCATTAGTGATTTAGAATAATATGTATAGCAATAAGTTCACTATTTTAATATGATGGCCTAGAGATAGGCAAGCAGTATTTAGAATCAATGAAATGAAAAGTTACGCTACCCCTGAATTATACAGATGTTGTTTCATTTAACTATTCAAATCTTTGACACAGGTCTTTCGAGACTTGTGTTCACTTGTTATGAATGCAGTCTACTTCTGCCAACGAATTCGTCCTTTCTGAACCATTGGCTTCCAGATTGGAATCTCAATTATTGATTGAACTGTTGATTCGCAAGTCACCATAGAGGCTGAGAATTATTTCGTGATTCCTTTCTTAACCGTTTTAAACAGGATATTAGAATATAGAATACAGAAAAATTCTCCCTTATCTTTTAAAACAACAAACCGCATTGGTAGGATAAAAAACACAATATCAGATTTTTATACCCAAATTAGCGAGGAAGATGTCTTGGGTGCGCCCTATTACCAAAACTAATATGGGCCCATTAAACGTGTTTTAAAAGTGTGCTACTGGCGAAAGTAAGTGATAATCAGTTCAATAAATTCAACATTTGAGCCATTTTACAAGGCTTTTTTGAGGAGAAACATCATAAAGGTTTTTACAAATACCAAAATAAATAATGTCAAAATTGCAAAGTCTATATATGGCATAGATGATAAGTATAAGGATAAAAGAAAAATATGGATAACCTGTTTGGGGTGGCCTTAATATTAATGGTCTCGTCTTGAAAATGCAATCTGTAATGTTTGTCGGTTAGTTTTAGTCAATACACGTAGCTCCAATAGTCTATATATGAGCGACCGTGTAAATCTTAATATTTTAATAATATTTTTATCAATTAATCACATTCATCATATCAATTATTTTAAATAAACTGTTTTTTATAAAAATATACTGCTTATGTATTTCAATATATAATACCACAATGATTAAAAACTTAACATAATGAATGTCAGTGCTTCGGCAATTATATTCTATTAACTATATCCCATTTTAAACTATTGCACAAAGTAACTATTGTCTCAGTTTTAACATAAGATAATAATCTATAACCTTGAAATATATATCATATCTTCAACATTGATCGCAAATTATCTCTTTTTGCTTAAAAAGGATAATTGTTTTTAAAACAGCATAATTAAGGAAACAGAAAATTGAACTTTATGAAATATCATTTTGATTATATCAGTACATTTGCAAATAGTCCTTCGTACTAACGTTGATTTTTTGGTTGTTTTCATCGTTTGCTAATATGCGATAAACACTGAACTATCCCTTGTCTTTATTGATTTATTCAAGTTTATTTGCCTTTCAGTTTATTACTATTTGTTATTTATTATTATTATTTTATCACTATCTACCTCTATATCAGATATTATTTTATAAACGGAAGTTGGATTTAATATGTCAATATTTTTTTTAGAAATTTGGTTTGAAAAATGATTTATAATGATACAAACCTGCGAAATTAGAGAACCATTATAATACTTATTTTATTCAGCTGTGTTATGTGCTACGTGTTTTTCAGTTAATAGTAAACATTATATTTTCAAAAGAATATCAAGAGTATTTTTGTTTGCATTATTAACGTTATTACAACATGCATTATTATGTTACCTTTCTTTAAAGCTTGTTTTCTGTTTGAGCTCCTTTTGGTGGAAATTGGATACATTCATGAACTATTGGCTTCGAGATTGGAGCCGGTTTCGCAATTTTTGCGTAGATTTCTTCTTCAAACTGGCAGCTTTCATACTGAATCACGGTTATGCTATTTAAGTAAGCAGCTATCATGGTTAAGTGAACAGAGTGTTGAATTCTTTAAAAGTATGAAATGAATACATTAAAAACCGGGAAGAAGTTATGCCAGAGGTTGAGGTTGTTTGTAGATCATATCTTGTTGAAACTATTTCGGTGTATATTAATCTCAAAACCTTGATGATGTTTAGCCTTGTGAAGCGGTTAAAATGGAACGCCTGTCTTTCTGTTGTTAACATTACCTTGATATTGTCTTACTCTTTAATACCCTCATAAAGTGGTCCGTCATTAGTGTTATTCCTTAACGAATGATATGGAAGCATTTTAAGTTTTTTCTTCTCCTTCTTTTTTTATAGTACGAGAGAGTTGAAACGAATAGCTCATTTTGATGATGTTTTTATTCATATTATAACTGTGCCGTGGTGTGCTAATTTTTATGAAGGATATATCTGATGTAATTAAAATCATTATCTAATCAATCTATCCTGAATTTTGAATTTCAGTCCTTAAAGTGGATAATAAATCACCTACAGTCTAACCAATAAAACAGCCAATGCATCAAAATATATGACGTCTCACATGGTAATGTTGTCGCATTAAATTGAGGACATTCTCTCTGTTTTTGACTATGGTAGAATTTTTTTTATAACATCTTTATTAGATACGCTTAGTACAATCTTAATTTACAATTAATTTATTACTACTTTTCCTATGTACTTGGATAAATTAACAAGCAAGACGAGTGCGAAAAAAAACCTTAGTATATATTCCTCAATTATAAAATTATACTTATTTATTAATTATTAACTTATAGCTATAGTTTACACTAATAATGCACACTAAATGATCACACAAGTTCGTATGCTTTTCTTCGTTTCAATCTCCTGACATCCTGTGCGCTGTCCAGCAGTTGTATTGCTTCCACGTTAGTATGATTTAGTAATCTTCTGTCGTGTTTCAAGGCGAAATCCTGCACAAATTCGCAAATCCATTTGATTTCCAGGTCATCGTGCAGTTCTTCATTGGCTACATAGCGATAGGCATTGGTAATCAATCGAAGAATTTTGTTTTGACAGCTCTGTATGACTAACTGATTTGAATTTTTATTGCAACCCCATATTTGCACCCCATAAGTCCAAATTGGCTTTATAATTGTATTATAGATCAACCTCTTTGATTTTAGATCAAGTTGAGAGTATCTTCCGACTAACCAGTATAGTTGTTTTATTTTGGTTCTAATGTGTTTTGCTTTTTGTCTAACGTGATGCTTCCAATTTAATCTACCGTCAAGATGGATTCCAAGGTATTTTGCTGGTTCTGTTTGAAGAATCGGGCATCCATTGAGTGATATAATTAAGTTTTTATTATTTCGCCTTAATACAAAATTAACGTGGACAGATTTGGAACTATTAAGTTGAGTTTTCCAATCTTTTGTCCATTTGTAGATTTTGTTGACTGCCACTTGCACTTTTTCTATTGCCCTAGGCAGAGATATATCTTTTGCCATAATAACTGTATCGTCAGCAAAGGTTCCAAGAAGTGTTTCTTTTGTTATCGGAATGTCAGCAGTGTAGAGCAGATACAGGAGAGGTCTAAGACGCTACCTTGTGGAACTCCAGCCGAGATGTTTTTAAATGTTGAGAACGCCATTTAGTGCGATACTCTAAATTTTCTTCTGAATAAATATAACTCCAGCAATTGACAATAGTTACGAGGTAACAATTTGCTCATCTTACAGATTAATCCCAAATGCCAAACTCGATCAAAAGCTTGTGAGACATCCAGGAATATTGCAGGGCAGTATTTCTTTTCTTCAAACGCTCTTTCAATAGCCGTTGTTTATCTGTGCACTTGATCGATTGTTGAATGGTGATTTCGAAAACCAAACTGGAAATCTGATGGTAGAATGAGAAGGAAAAATCCGCCACGAATTTAAAACGAATTTTACATTTTAACATACTACATTTGGCAATATATCCTACGTCATCTATGACGTGCATTGGCTATTTTATTCGAAGGAATATAGACCAGTAGACCCAGATACTCTTACTTATTTGCTCAACATATTAATTGGTGAAGTACTTATAATGTGTTTTATATATCAATAAAATATATCTTTATATCAGAAATAGTAATTATTCCATTTTGCTTCGCTTTTTTTCGAAATTGGTGTGTTTTTTATTCCATTCATAACTGTCTACTACTTTCTTGCATCTTTCTGATATAATTTGGATTCTATTGAATTAAGTCTGTCACCGTGTGGGTTTTGTGTTGCCCAATGCGTTTATAGCGATTTTAATCAATGTTAGTTTTCAATTTTGCATTTTCACCACTTGCCACTTTACAAGAAAATCACAGTTCTTAGTATGATGAAACCAGTTGAAAATTTTCGATCGAAAATAACTTTATAACATAGTAACTACTAATATTCATACAGAATTATGTTGCTAGATGTAACATATTTTATTGCATGACATCAACGATTTATATCTTTAGATTTCTGCTTAGCATTAGAGCCATCTAAATGGAAAAAACAGAATCAAAATCGTATTAAAAGTAAAATTTTAAATTATTCTTTTTGCTATATTTTCATTAAGAATCAATTAAAGATATATTTATTATATTATACTATACATTATATTTATTATATTATACATACATTATATTACACTGTCGCTGATATCAAAACTTCGATAATCGTTACAGACTACATTCTCAGGGCAGATCTCTCATACTCAAACGAAGGCTTTGATATAGTATCAGAAATTCTACTTGGAGATGCAATATATAACGATTTCGAAAAGTCGGCTGTTCGAAATTCGAAACTCAATCTTTTTTTGTTTTAATCATAATTAGTTTCTAGATATCTGATAGTATATATAATTCAAATTATACCACTTACTTCTTGTTATTAATAATTTCCATTGTCCACTTAACATTAACTGTTAAAAGAATTTGTGTTGATACATTTCGTGTAAGCAATAAAACCATTTATAAAACGACCATTTCTTGGTATGTCTTTTACTATTTATAGCGATCTAGTTATCAGCCTTATCTAAATTTACCTCGCGCACTAGAACTATATATACAAATCGGACTCGTTTACCACCAAATGAACATACCAAAATTGCCTATGAACGGTACAAACGTCTTCAAGTGCCTCACGCGCCGACATGTGGTCATCGTAGATCGGGTGATGCCGTATCTCTTTGCATCGTTAACTGTGATGGCATTTCACTGGGTCGTTTTTTTCTAGTTGGCTTAGATCGACGCGTCGAAATATTCATAAAGCACTCTAATTGTAATTAGACCATGGAGCAGCGTTATTCATATTTCTTAATAAGTCTTAATAAGTCACACTTTTTAGTTATGGAAATTTTTATTGTTTTATACCGTTATTACTATGAGAGAATAGAATTAATATAAAAAGAAATAAAAATACCAGGTCGTTAAATAAGTTATAATAAATACACGGTTTTATGGTTGGTTATTATCTATTTGTTCGATAAAAATCGTTTTTGATGCAAATATTCATTTATTAAAAAGGGCAGTTGGGTACCCATTTCGAGTTTCTTGATACACGAGTTTCCAAAAGGTTAATAATGCTCTGAATTGAATTGTTCTATCAGTTTGATTTTATCAATTATCTACGAATAAAATTCATTTGACATCGCCAAAAAACTCATTATTTGACAAAAAACTTTAGCTTACATCTGAGTCGTAGTACTGAGGTTTACACCATTAAACATTTTGGTTGATATATGTTGAAGAAACAATACACGATATCTTTTATATTATTTTTAAAGTAGTTCCCAAATGTTCTTGTTAAATTATTAGCTGTTGCAGTTCATTGTGCACACAGCTTTCTGAATTCGAAACACTGAGCCCATATCTATTATCTTTAGTCAACTGCTCACACTGCTATGACATGTTTTAAATTTGTTTTGATTGACAGTGGATTCCATAATCAATTGAAAATTAGATTAGATTCTTTAGTCGGTATCTGAAGATCTCGACGTAAGTAATCCAGTCCTGTAACATCTCGGTGTCCAGGTGCAGAATACTTCCCAGGACTTTGTTCTGGAAAACTTGTAGTGAAACCATCGAAAAATTATTAACTTTAGTTGAACTATAAAGTTGGGTACCCATTTCGAGTTTCTTGATACACATACGTTTATATAAACAGGATCTTGTCGTTTTTTTTCTGCAATATCAATCAATAATCAATCCTCATTTAACTCAACTTCATTATCATTGGTGTCTTTGTTGTATCTATTGGAATTTGTTTAATATTGTTCCTTTTGACGTCTTATACAATTATACGGAGTATTTAATTTTCATTTATGGTTTCTACAATCTGTAATGAATATATAACTTTACGTGATAAATATAAAATATCAACATCATTTCTTGGATTTAAACAATGACGGATATTTATTGATGGTATGTGTCTGCACGTGTCTTGATACCTAACTAATATTTGCTACTCTACAGTCGTTCTATTTCCACGGCGTAATATATGGTGTGTCCAGCGTAAAAGTTCAGTGTTCTGTGTTAATAAAATGACAGTAACAATTATTAATGTCTTTCTTTTGTGTTTTTAGTTGTGGCCCAAATTTTTAAGTTTTAGTCTATTTGGTTTACGCTGCTTAGAAAAAAAAAAGCAATTTATTAGACATAACAATTTTAAAAGTCTTTAAAGCCTTTTAAATGTACTTGCAACGTCATAAATACCATAAATGAAACTAAATTGAGTTGAAATAATTATGTATTCTCTACATGGATTTGCAATAATGGTATGCTCTGGATGCAGGTTCTATTTTTGTTAAGTAAGAGTAGATTTAAGTCTAGACCTTAGTTTACTCATGATAGAACTCGTCTCACAGAACTTTATCCACTTTCTTAGATATTAACATGGGAGTCATATTATGACCAGCGAACTTGCACTTAATGCAAAACTTTTGAATTTCCAGCTTTGGAATAAAACTCCTAAAAAAATCTCAAAAGCACATTTGTCTACTAAGCCCAGGCGCTTTAACCATTTCCGTATAATTCAATTTTAAAATAATTGTTTTCCCAATGAACTTGAAATATAAACACTGCATAAACAATTTATTTTAAAGCTAAAGATGGCTTTAAAATACTAAATCGCTTTACTGATCAATTACATATCTATTAACATTTTACAAAGCAACTAGTTTTGCATTACAGAGAGTATCATTGAACTAATAATAACATCATCAGGGTGCAACAGAAAGGCAGAATAAGACAAGTGATTAGTCATGCTGTTATCTCTAAGTAGATCCATTAGATTATATTCCTTATGACTAACGTATATTCTAAAGTTCTATAAAATCAATTACAAGGTTTTATCGGATTAAGAAGGAATGCTAGTATATGATAATTAATATTAAGCACATTTATTACATAAAATTAAGCCACCAATATCAACATGACAAAAGAATGATTCTGAAAGAATTCTGGTATGTTCTTCTTCATCATCTGGGACTACTTTTACATTAAGTTAATTAAGTGCCTTAAAATGCAGGACTTTGAAAATTCTATCGTCAAAATAATTAAAGAAATCCTTATAAACAACAATTGTCAATAAAGTTTGAAAATATAAATAAAATTATTTTTTTGATTATTTTAATTGTAAAAATATTTCATCATATGTAAAATTTTTGTCTTAATTTTTACCTAATAAAATAATTTTAATACATTACTTTTTAATTACTTTTGTGGCGTAATTATAGTAAATATAAATTTAATATATTTTTTTAGATATTTAGATTTGTTTAACATCAGAATACAGTACAATGTAAAATTCAACACATTTCTAATTACCTACAATTATCTTGTATATACTGCAATTAAAATATTGTAAAATACTGTTGTGTCATAAAGTACATTAAGGAAGTGGTGTTATAGCAATTATGTATTTTTTTTACATCAATATGTATATCATTATAACTTAATGATAATTTGTTATTATTGTTATGTATGTAGCATAACAGTTAACTTCAAAATATTTAAGATATATAAAATATTATATAATTCTGTAAAAGAATACAACGAAAAGAATAGAAGCTTTAGCCCTAGTTTATATATATTTTTCAATGACCAATTTGATTCAAAAAGTAGTAATCGAAAAAATTTTTATAATACAACGCAAAGGGTTCATTCCTTTTCCACTTTTACTTTGATATCTTTTTACCATTTTTCTATACAATTACTGAATAATATAGCTAGAGGGCTAGAGAATACAGCTAATACAGCTGAGCTGGAGCATATCTATGTGAAAGAAATGTATACAGTACTTCTTCGCATCATTAATGAATAACTAGCAAATTAAACATATTAATCGAAATATAAAGAAATATACAATTGATTAATAGATATAGTTCAAGAAGAAATAATAAAAGTAAATATGTAGTAATATATTTTATAGGATATGGATATTTAATATGCAACTTTTGCCTCACTTACGACCATTTAATCTTAATTGGGTCATTATCATGACATAGGTAATTATAGGTTATTATTCTCATTCATCTTCTTCACGGCAGCAAATATACTTAGCGTTGACACTTGTTAGTGAACAATTATTTACACAATCAAGTTGCGACCTTACTCACACATTTTATACTACCCATAGACCATAGCTAATGATGGTCCGAGATCACCAAACGTCGATCCTAAATGTTCTTGTTTAGACGTTGTAATATCCCTTTTGAGATTATCTGACATGACAGTTATTTCAGGGCACTTTAATTTATTTGACAAAAGGCGCTTATTTTAAAAGTTGTTACTTACGTTATTCTCTCAGCGATTACAAAATAATGAATCAGATGTACCAAATGGGGTTCACAATTGGATGTACCATATATTTCTATTTATTAGAACCGTTTTGTATCTATGTTATATTGCCCAGCTGATAAGGCTCTGGTTCGAAAAAAGAACGGTGTGTTTATACCTGGCTATAAGATGTGATGAAGTGTTTATAATAAGGATTTCTTGTATATTAAAACAAAATTAGATGTTCATCAGATCTTTCGTATATCCATTGCAACAATTTTCCTCTTATTTAGGTTAAAATGAAATGGTTTTAGAGTAATTTCTATGTTTTTTTTTAATCTTACACGTTTCAGAACTGGAGTATTTGCTAAGATTTAGAGAAAATAGTGTTGTTCATTTTTAAATTAACCGATTTAACCGAAATTGATAGTCAAGAAAAACATTTATTTTAATAAAACTAGACATGTTAAAGATGTATTCGGCAATCGTTTAGAAGTTACTAGAAGTATTCCTAGAAGACATAACCCAGTGGAGTTGCAAATGTCACTTATGGTATAGAATACTTTTTTATTATTTCGTTTTAGAAAAAGTTTTAAGATAATGACAAAAAAACATTTATGGAAATATTTTTGATGGCATATGATTCGTCTTAAACTAATTTTACACATAACTTTATAGTCTTATATAACAACTAGTGTTAACATTAAATAACTTTATGAAACCGACGAAAGTATATAAAAATTTAAAAAAAGATGAAGAGAAAATTATACAAGCGGATGTTACTCGTTATGGAATTTTAGTATGAAGTTTGAAATTATGGGTTTCTAATTATTATCATTGGAATTTGTCGTTTTAAATGCAGTAAATTAAGATACAACACAAATAAAAAGTTAATAGCACTTTTAATTTGTCTCGCCAGCTTATGCTATACCTTATATGAACTTGTTTTTAAGGTCTGTAAAATGCTTATTAATAATTTGATAATATTCTGTTTCCTATTGCTGTGGCGATAGTCTTGGCTTCGAATCTCGCCAATACATGATAGATGATACCAAACCAAACCAACTTTAAATTGGTCAATGGTGAATTGGTTGACTTAATGTCGACAACCGCGGTTCGGAGATAGATAACCATAATTTCAATAGATAAATCTAGTTGTTAAAAAGAGGACTCTAAAATCAAGTCCTAAGCATTAAAATTAACTTGGCACAATTTAAACACTACTTGATTAAAGGGGAATCTAGTTTGATAACAAAACTGGTATAATCTTATACAAATAAAATTAAATGATTCTACTATTTCTACGCTTAAAAAAAACGCCTATAATTTTCGACTACTAAATCAACTAGTTCACTTATGTCATTATATATAAACATACTTAATGAAACCAATTAAATTATTATTGATGTATATTCTAATAAGTGCATTACTGGTTGCAGACACGGACGATTAAACGTACTGCGCTGGCTTTTGTGGGAAGCGGAATCGAGAGAGGGCAGCACAATAGGCGGCGCCATGCCGGCGCTTGAGAAAGGTCACGCCGTTACCGGCGAAGCGCATGGAGGTAATGCAACATTAGCACTACATTATGCTGCCGCTAGAGGCTGCTTAGACTGTGTTCGACTTCTCGTCGATTCTTCTACGGAATTGAGGTAGGTTGTAATAAAATACTAAGAAGTAATTTTACCAATATTATCTACTCACACATTTCATGAATATGGAAAAAATAGTAGATATATTTTATAACATATTAATTAATATTTTGAAAATATACCATGGAGAAAATGGAATTACATATAAGCCCAATCAACATACGTGTTTATTATTACCTCGGTATTATAGCCATCTGTCAGTTGATATCATAAATGTAATGAGCAAAATTCGTTATAACATTTGACATCTGTCATTTTTAATCCATCACTATGGTTTTTTATATATTTTTTTAATACTAAATGAATAATTTTTATAAAAAATCGATAGGGACGATAGTTATCGTACATTAACAGTTAGTGCACAATTTTGAGTAAATCTGTTATACTACACAGTTTTCTTAATTTTAAGAATTTTTTTAAAAAAGTTTGGCTATAGGTTAATGGGCTGTCTTTAAATTGTTATAACTCGGTAAATTATTCAATTTCTCCTTGAAGATTCTCCTTTTCCCCTTTATACAAATATTCTAAAGAAAAAAATGAAATTTCTAAAACAAGAAAGCTTATTTGAAAATATTCATCTGTTAACTCAATAATATATATTCGATAATTGACAATTTTTAAAGATTTGAATCTATCAAGGAAATATCTTGAAAGTTCTAAAACAAGCCATCTTGTTATATTACTTTTACTAAGCTTTTCCGAGATTTAAAGGTTGATAAGTTACTACACAGTTTTTTAATTTTAAGAATTTTTTTAGAAAGTTTGGCTATAACTTAGTGGGCTGTGTCTTTAAATTGCTATAACTCGGTAAATTATTCAACTTTTCCTTGAAGATTTTACGAATCACTTATGATTTGGGACGGACGGAATTAATACACCACTTATGGCCTTGGAACAAAAGAGAAACTTTATTTTGATCCCTGGTAATTTAGACCTACTCGATACAAGTCACAGCGCCCTCTATTAACTTTCCTTCCTCTTTTCTATACTGGCTCTTGTATCGAGAGAAGCCACATATTTAAAAGAAGATTCTCTTTTTCTCTTGATTCAAATATTCCAAAGAAAAAAAATTGAAATCTCTAAAACAAGAAAGCTTATTTGAAAATATTCATCTATTAACTCAATAATATATATTCAATAATTGACAATTTTTAAAGATTTGTTCTTAAAGTTCTAAAACAAGCTATCTTGTTATGTTAGATTTACTAAGCTTTTCTGAGATTTTAAAGGTTGACAGGCACACACTAAGAATTATAAACGCTATAAAAGAGTTATAAATTAAGTGAAAAAATAGAGCATAACAATAATGGTAGAGTAAATTTAAAAAAGCTTATTTTTTCGTCTACGAAAAAGCTAATTCTTTAAGAATGTTGGGTTAACAAACCAGTCGTCATAAAGCAGTTTTATGCACTAATTGCGAAAATATTGTGTTTGATACGGGTAATTTTTCCTCCATTATGGCTCTGGTTGGTATATTAAACCTATAAAGCCGTAATATATTGTGACAGGTCCAATTACTGTGAATGCACCATTCATTGACGTCAAGATTGATAATTTCCGTAATAAATTATCTTTTTTGTACGAGCAAGGCGTGAAATCTTTGATTTTTTCAGAGAGATAAATCAAATTGCTTCACTGTTTTAAATATCTATTAAATAATTTCATGTTTGTTAATTTCGTAGTACAGAGTTTTGAATTAAAATTTTTTGTTATATAATATTTATATAATTATGACTTGGATACGTATATTCATGTGAGAGTATTTTATTTATAATAGGTAATATATAAAATCTTCTTAAATTAATAATAATATAAATTTACATATTTTTATTTACGTCTTATATTAGATATGCTGAGTAGAATCTTAATTTATAAAATTAATATATTGTTACTATTGTTCTTGTTGTCTTGCAAATTCATGCAGGACTATATAAGTCCATGTGGTTTTCGTTTGCTTCTTCTGATGATCTGAAAATCTTCTGATTTCATGCGTGTTGACCAGTCGCCATATTGCCTCCATGTTGATGTGATTTAGCGACCTTACTTCATGTTTTAAGTCTAAATCTTGAATAACTTCTAACAAATAGGCTTTATAATAGTCTGATAAATCTATCCCGTTGATTTTATATTAAGAGAGAGTATCTTCTATATAAATCTATATAAAGTAAGGTATACACTTTATATAAGTTCGTATGGTTTGGTTCACTTGAATATCCTGACATCCTGCGCGCTGTCCAGTAGTTGTATTGCTTCCACGTTAGTATGATTTAATAATCTTTCGTGTTTCAAGGCGAAATCTTGGATAACTTCGCAAATCGATTTGATTTCCAGGTCATCGTGCGGTTTTTCGTTGGTTACGTAACGATAGATATTGGTAATCAATAGAAGAATCTTGTTTTGACAGCGTTGTATGACTAGTTGATTTGAATTTTTAGTGCAAGCCCATATTTGCATAGGTCCAAATTGGCATTATAATTGTCTTATAGATCAACCTCTTTGATTTTAGATCAAGTTGGGAGTATCTTTCGGCTAACCAGTATAGTTGTTTTGTACTATCTTTAATAAATTATCAGAAGATGGTACGAACCTAATCACAAATAAACCAGTTCGAACTAGCCAACGTTTAGCTATGTCAACTCTTTCCAAAAACGTCGTTTAGATAAAAATGCAAAAAATAAATTTCGTTTTTAGATTCTGCCTCACCAAAACAATAAAATAGCTTTAAAAGCCGGCTTGGTGATGTAGTGGTAAAGGCAAAGTGAAAAATCCGACAAGGAAAGTGATCCTAGTCACCTCATTAGCCAGGCTGGGTAAGAAGAGATGTCTTCTGGGATGATTTCTAAAGTTGGTCACTCGCCAGTCGGTAGGCTTAATGCCGAAGACCGTGGCTCGGACCCGACGTTAAACTGTAGGTCCAGTCCAGATAAACCCCTTGTTGGTAAAAGGAAACTTTAAAATATATATAAACATTTTTTTTCATAATTAAACCAAACTTTAAAAATATATATATCCGAACGTAATTTAAATATGGAAACATCTAGGATTAAGCATTGAAAATATGAGAAAATCGATTTTTTCAAATTTCTGCACTAAAATATGACTTAATAACAATAAACGCGACAAAGTTTTCGATTAACCTATACTGTATTTTTCCGCTCGGATGACTGTCGATTGGAGCTCAGAGTGAAATGATGGAGCCATGTTTCATCCATTGTCACATATCCACGCAAAAACTCGGGTTTATTACGCTTGATCATCTTTAAACAATACTCCGAATCATCAATTCGTCGTTATTTTTCGCCAAAAGTGAGCTCGCGCGGCACCCACTTTGCACAGAGCTTTCTCATACCCAAATATTCGTGAATTGATGTACACGTTCAGTTGATATCTTTAGAGTGCTATTTCATTCAATTTCAATTTACGGTCATTCAAAATCATTTTGTGGGTTTTTAAATGTTTTCGTCGGCAACAAACTGTTTTGGCGTCCACTGCGTTCACCGTCTTCGGTGCTCATTTCATCACGTCTAAACTTAGCATGGTTAATTTTACTGGGGCGGTGTCTGGAATCTCGGTATCAAGCCAATTTTTTGCTTCAACTGTAATTTTTCCCTTCAAAATGTAATATTTTATCAACACGCGAAATTCCTTTTTTTCACAATAACAACCAATGATCCGACAGCTGTCAAATTTATACACGCATCTTTTTAGGGTTAGGGCTAACTAAAAAACATATAGATTTAATTCTAGTAGCGCGATCTATGTGTCAGGTCGAGGAATTTTCAATTAACTTGTTATAATCTTTGAATCGTTTATACAATATTTAAGCCAATAAAAAAGTGAAAATAAATATAAGGGGTTATACCCTTATTTATATTACATCTGATTGCTGAACGCTATCTCTATATAATAAATCCATACATTGTAACAGTTTATTATTATTATTCAATTATATAATTACAGTTAAATACAATGAGACGTTAAATATTAACTTCTATGAAAAAAACAGTCATCTCATTCAGGAACAGCCGTTTTTAATTTCATCTTTTATAATTACGGTATCAAATATAACTAGGTCTGAAACAGTATCGTACTTTTACCATAATCAACACGATCTCTGCAAATAAAATTCGAAAATAGCAATAGTAGACTATACTTTTTCCTGTAATTGCAGCCTTCTATGCGAAATATTTATTAAAAATATCGTACACCATTAAAATAATTGTTTTTAATTGTGTACATTTTATGAAAGAATGTCGAAATCGTTTTATCCACCACGGCTTCTGTTAACATTCTTTTTACTGGCATGATCGACATAATAAATATTATGCTGCTAGAAAGGGCATTCACTTACAAATTAATATTTTTGTAAATTGAACTACATTATTTTGTTGTTTACTTTTCGGGTGTTATAGAATGTAAAACTTGTATTATTAACGTTTACCAACGATTTGTTTTTATTACGTTTCTAATCGTGTGCGTTTGGTTTTACGAACATTGTTTTTTATGTCCCAGGATTGTGTCAAATCAGTGCCCACTCATATTCCCATTGATTCTTCTAACATACCATTTAAGACTACGGTATAAGTACGAAAAACATTTTTATAATATTTTTTAATAATCGTATAAATATTCCTTCAAGAAATTCATTTCAACACCCCTTTAACTCTGTTTTTGGTAGAAGGATTTATTTTAGATCGCTTAAAATGTATTTCATAGGCTACATATTCCTGGAATATTCCATACAGCTTATAATCTTTCTTTATAAATCAATTTTTTTAAATATTTTATTTTGAAATCATATAAATATAGTAATATAACTGGCCTAGAATATTTTTATTTTAGGTATATGTTAGGTGTTTGCATGTATTTTGATCTGCGATATCACTTGGTAATAATATGAACTATGTATAAAAACAACTGTTATATATACTTAATATAACCGCTAAATGCGATGATTTTGATATTTCTTCAAGTAAAATAACAGTTTTCATTTTAGAATTATTATGATATTCAGTGTATACAAACCTAATCATTTTTTTTATTAATTACATCTTACATTAGACATGCCTACCGTACCATTTTAATGTAAAAATTAATTTATTAGTACTGTTGTGTTGTACTTGCCTTAATAGGCAGGTAAAGCGTGTACGGGATTAATATATCAATATGTATTTCCTATATAACAGCGACAACGGAATTAGAATATTCGTTTGTTGCGTTTTCGTTTCTGATTCTAATTTTCCAACCTAGCCTTAAAATTATTATTTGCCCACGGTAACAAAAAGTTTAGTTCCTTTCTCTAAATCCAAATATTGTCACATAACTAGGGTAATTAAAATTAATTATCAAATACGCGAATTTATTTTTAAAAAATCGCAAAACTTTTTCTTAGGCTGGAAATTAAACAGCTGCCTAGTAAATTCTTGTTCGTTCTTAATTAAATAAACGGAATTGTTGCGACATATATTAACCAAAAATAAGGTTTAATGTTAACAATTACTTTATAGCCTCAATACATGTACATAAATATTATGTAGGTTATATCTAATTATATACAACTACATAAAATATTTAAGCATATACATATATTTAAGTAATTCACATTCCTGTAATAATTGTGAAATAAAATAGAAAGGATATTGTTGTCACGGGTGTTGTCGGTGTTATCGGTAAAGGGTACAACAAAAGCGACGAAATCCAGATACAATGGCACTCATTCATAGCATCAGTTAATACATTGTAGATATCTTTTCTCTGGCAATCGAGCAAGTTTAATCTTTACTCAGGATCGTTTGTAGCGATCTCAGATATTCTTAAGTTATATAATACCAACCCGCGTTATTTTGGATTTGTTTGTTGTACTATCCACATTGTACCCCCGATTTTGTCATAGAAATCTATGAGGTAGATACATTCAAGTAGCGCTTTACACAAATGTTCAAGTCGGCGTGATTCTGCTAGCTTGCATGATTAATGTTCGAATAAAACGCGAATCAAAACGCATCAAAAACCATGACTCCTTCCGACATCATAATATAAGTATTAGAGAAATGCTATTAAGTGGTCTAGTTTAAATTATCTAACAACATAACTAAAAATTCTCAGATTTCTGTTTAGTTCAACTGAGTTAATAAACGGTGGTTCTGTTAAAAGGCAACAACAATATAGTATTTGGAAAGTATCTTGAATATTCCGGACAGATGTTAATGTTTGTAAAGAATCTATCAGACACTGGGGTTTTCTAGTAAATAGAACCAATATTTAACTAAATCAGATCAGATCAGATTCCATTTTACTAATAAATCCCTTGTCATATAACAAAGTTTGTTTTATATTCAAGATGAATAGCAAAGAATTTTACGTTGCCCTTTAATTCGATTGGCTATTTAAATTTCAGCCACGTTTTTTTTATTAAGCCAAATCTTCTTCTATATATATATATATATATATATATATATATATATATATATATATATATATATATATATATATATATATTATATATATATATATATATATATATATATATATATATATATATATATATATTTTAAGTCTCTTTACCAACTATCTATTATCTGGACTGGGCCTAAAGTTTAACGTGGACTCGTAATCACGGTCCTCAGCATTAAGCCTACCGACTGGCGACTGGCCAACTTTAGAAATCATCCCAGAAGACATCCGGTCTTACCCAGCCTGGTTACTGAGTAACTGGGATCACTTTCCTTGTCGGATCACTCTTGCCTAGAACATTCACAAATTCTAAACAATCACAAACATAAATTTACGACCATGCCCCAGCAGGATTTGAACCCGCGGCAGTACAGTAGGAGGACCATCCCATCGCTTTTACCACTGCGCCATCATGCCGGCTTCTCGAGGCAATTCTGTTTATAATATATATTCGTTAATTTATTGATTTGTGTAATTATTAATTATAATAAATATTATTTTTTCTTCATTTCTGGTTCTGTGCCTTATTCTTATAGCTTTTTGTTTTTCATTTATCAATTCCCTAATTTCGAGGGTGCAATTTACCTCCTATTCTGATTTATCTCTTGATATTCGGAATTTATTCAATAATATTTCGGGTTTGATCAGCACAACGACAATCGTAATGTCCTTCTTTTCCTGTGGCATGGATGTGAAGAGGTTGTCACGTGCTTTTATAATTCCTAACCATATATTGCTAACTACTAACCTACGCATACTAACAACTTGTCCTTGCCCATCTCTTTTCGAACACAATTTTTTTTTTAATAATCTCTTAGAACTTTAACAATCTGCCCGTTGGCAATAAGTATTATTATATGATTTCCGTTATATAATATAACTATCTTGACATGTAGAGGATCGCTTCAGTAAGTGATCTGCTGTACAACTTATAATCTAAATCTTATTCTAACTTGTTTTAAAGTCTATCCTAACTTATTCCAATGACTATTCTAACTTATTCTCTCTCTTCTAACTACTCTGTGTGTCTATTAATCACTTCGTATGGTAGTTTGCGTTTGAGTCTATGCATTATACTGTTATCGCGCATATTTAACTAGCTAGCACTAGTGCACTAGCACACTAGCACCTCGAATCACACTCGTTATCGGTTATAAAGGGACATGACTCGCAATACCTTATTCTTGAACCTCTGGAGGATAGCCATATATATTTAATTCATAGAACAATGCAAACATTGTAAAATGTTCATCTTGCATTTATCACCTTTTATTTTTTCATGCTACTTAGCCATTATGTCTGAAATTAGTGAAACCCAGTTAACAAATATTTCACCTTCAAAATAGTAATAAAATATATACAAAATACATCATGCAGTAAATACAAATTCATACCTGTTTATATAATTTCTGCCCCTATCATTGACGGATGAATTGCCTGATGATGCCTTTATACATTTTGTGCCACCAAATAAAGGTAATATTCTTAATTTAAGGTTTTATTACGTCTACATCATAGTGAAATTTACACATTTACATTCTTTTTTCTTAGGACTAAATATATCTTCTGGTGATTTTGGATCATTTTGTAATCGTTACAGAATTGTAAATGTTTGAAATCTTTTCACGAATCTATAAATAGAATACTAAAGCCGTATAAACCTAAGAGTTTTATGTTATACTCTTATCATAAACTTCAAACGAGTTGAATTTCAATATTATTCGTATTCTCTTCCTTATCATAACTTTGTTTATTATGTTACCAGCCGTACTTACAATAATTTGATACTCCTTTAAAAACGATTAGACGGTACATATTATTTTTGCAATAAACATTGCTTTTTAGGAAAATAACACTATACGTACCGTCGAAAAATGATTCACAGGACATTTTATTTTGGCATGCCATTGTGAAAAATATGGTTATAAACAAAAGAATACAGGGTTCCGAATTAAACGATGAAAACCGTCAAATGATTTTTGGAGACCGAAACTTTCCGAGAAGAACCGAACGTCCCACGGAGATATTTTCGCCGAATGTTCGCGCAGGTTCTCGGGCAGGCCCCGAACATTCACTTCGTTCAACTCTGTACTCACCATAAGATGCGCCAATTAGTGCATAATTGAGGAACAAATCCGAGATGCAAATTACAATGGTTGTTTGTCTTACAATGGTCCGTCGAATGAAAAGTGAACGAAATCCCCACATAATTAGGTGGCCAAATCGAAGTTTTGGATGGAAGATGTAACGAATAGCTTCAAAAAGGCATGGAACAAGGTCATAGAAAGTCATTTAAAAACTAAGTAACATTTTTCGAGTCCAAAACAGCTGCGGCCGATTGATATTGATTGATGATGAATTTTCCTTTATAAATATTCAACAAAAATAGTTGGAGTGCCATTAAGTATAAGTACTTTCTAAAATACATCAAAGATACACCTTGAAGAAATATTTTTTTCTAGTACATGTAGTAATTTAGTAATCTAGGTACATGCCTTGTCAGTTCTATTGTTAACGATACTAGTAATAAGTAAAAATATATTTAACCATGCGCTTAATAATAGGAAACTGCTGCATCTAAATCATAACGAAAAATCAAATTAAGTCAAGGCAAAATGGAAGAAACAATCAAGAACATCAATCTAACGATCAACAATAATAACTATAATTATGTTATTAAGAAGAACATTTAAAATCGAATTATTGTCTTTCTAATCCTCTCATCGACACAAAAAATGCACTTTATATACAAAATTGCATTATTACAACACTGTATAAGAACTGAAATTACTTGATTTCATTTTGAAAATTATTGTTTTAAATAGTGTAAAAAATTCTTTATACTATTATGTTAAGTCTGCACTGTTATCTCCATTAGTTACGCCGTAACTTGAGAATAACATTACCGATTTCATTCAATTTGAAACTATTAACTTTTAAAAAGTTTTCTAATACTTTTTCAAAGTTAATAACAACTCATCGAGATGGTATTCTCAAGCATTGCTCAAAATCATAAAAACCGTGTTTGGTTTAAGGAATATGTTATATTAGATCTAAAAAAGTAAACGAAACTAATTTTCAGATTGAAAAATTAGATAGCCATTGAACTGATCATATTCTTGGTTCAGCCGATTTCGTTACTAACCAAGACAATGTTGTCAACTATCCAATGGAATATTTGAATTCGCTAGAATTGTCCAGATTACTATTTTATAATATGTTATCTGTAATTAAAAGTCAGATCGGTAATAAATATGTTGCGGATTATAAACCAGCCATATCTTTGTAACGGTTTCAGGCTTGTTGTTAAGAAATTAAGCAAAAACGCCATCGAAGCCACAATATTGAAATGGTATGGAAGACGGATAAGAACGTACAAAGACGAATACATTCTGATTCCACACATCCTTATGATTTCGAACGACATGCCATTGAACATGGCTTGCATTTACAATGTCGATAAATAAATCACGACACTCGTTAGGTGCGCTTATCTTGAATATCGATGTTTTCCTCATTTTATATTATTTATTTAAACGCCAGAGCAAAAATCTAACAGTAATAGTAACAATTCTACATCAAAAAACATTACAATAAACTATGTTTTTTAAAATTATTTATTCCGGTTCGAACTATAATATTCCTAGCTCAGATAGAACAACGTGTGTCGATCAGTTTTATATAAAGGTCTGCGTATTTGTCGTCTTTTTTTTATCTAGGTATAGCTAGTGAAGTGATCAAGATCATAATCAAGATCCTCTAAATGAGCAATAATATCCAACGCTTACCTACTATAAAAATGGAAGCAGAAACAAATAAAACATAAAAGTAGTCCTACTGTTTTTTCTAGAAACAACAGACCGAATTGTAATTGTACTATAGCCACAGTGTTTAGTTTAGAAATGCAAAGTTTTGTCCACTCCTTAAGGCAATTTAAAAATAAACATTGATAGAGTTTTGAAATATATAAAAACCACAATAATTCAGATGTTCAGATCAGGGCGACCGCATAAGTCTCAGGTCCAAGAAGAAATATTGATGTTTTTTATGGCCAGAATATTTCAGAACCTATTGTTACGTAGAATAATTACAGTAAATATTCTATATGTAATGTATATTAGAATATATGCTAAAAACTATTATTAAAAATTATTACTAGTGATGTCTACCCGCTTATATTAACAAATATTGATTTTATGTTTATTTTTAGATTATACTGTTTCACTGTTTAAAAAAAAATAAAAAAAACAAATAGTTAAGCTGCGAATATACTTTTATTGTTTTTCTCGCCACGATGATCAATACACTTTTGCATACGCTTAAACAAATTTTCAAAGCATTTGTTCTATTCCGAATGAGGTATTTTCGAAACATGATTTTTGAACGCTTCAATAGTTTCTTCGGGCGATGAAAATTGTTGACCACGCAGTTTATTTTTCACGGATGGGAACAAAAAGAAGTCATAGGGTGCCAAATCAGGGCTGTACGGCGGATGACCCATCAATTCGATGTTTTGAGTGATCAAATATTATCTTGTTTGAAAGCTCGCATTATCATGATGAAGAACAATCCGGCGTCTCTTGTTTGTTTTCCTTATTTCACCGAAGGCTCCTGGCAAACAAATGGTTGTGTACCAATTCGAATTTACTCTTCCTCGAGAGCCACTGTTGCAATATGACCAGTTTTCCCGAAGAAGCAGGCCACCATTTTCTTTGAAGTGCTTCGTGCGCAACAACTTCTGCTGGTTCATCTTGGAACATCCATACAGTCGACTGCTGCTTACTTTCGGGCTCATACGAACATATCCATGATTCGTCGCCTGTCACGATTTTATAAATATTTTTTGAAGCAACGCGATTAAGTTTCTTAAGCATTTCTTTGCACCAATCGACCCCAGCATTTATTTGAGCGATTGTCAAATTGTGTGGGATCCAACGCGAACATAACTTTCGGCACAGCTAAGTGTTCATGTAAAATCGCATATATGCTGGTGGAACTAATGCTTAGGGAAGCCTCAATCTCACAATAGGTGACATGACGATCTTGCTTGATCATTTTGCACACAGCATCGATGTTTTCTGGCACAACAGCCGAGTTTGGACGACCTTCACCAAACTCGGACAGCGAACTACGACCACGATTGAATTCACTAAACCAGCGATACACGGTGGTTTTTGATGGAGTTTCATCGCCAAAAGTCAAATTAAGTTGATTGTTGCACTTTTGTTGTGATAATCCACGTCTAAAATCGTAAAAAATCATCGCACGAAAATGTTCACGATTCACTTCCATTTTTTGCCGAGACGAAACATTCAACTAAATATAAAATAAACAAGTAGCGTCCGTGCGACAAAATGTTCTGAGTACGTATATCGTCAATAATGTCAAACTTTACGATGGAACCGTCAGATGGACTCACATGACAATAGTGTTGCCAGTTCCCGAAATATAAATAGTGACCGTGGTATATACATTCAGGCTCACGTTTTCCTAGAATATACATAGAATTATCTGTAGTGATTTCTTGCTATAATATTTAATTTTTTTGGTATTGTTATTATTATGCGTATTGCACTTATTTAGCGAAGATATTAAAAAAATAAAAAATTAACTTTAATAAGACATATATTGCCAAAAATGTGTACAATATACGTTAGTATGTCCATCATTGCCTACAGCTCTTATCTAGTTTCTGACAATTTAATAGTACTGGGTTCAATTTTCAATTTTCGCACTTCTTAAACACTTCGAAGGCTTGTGTCAGCCATGCTACAGCGATCCTAACAAGCGGTAATCAGAAAACGCTACAACTGGTGAGTATACCGGGTGCGGCAGAAGTTCTTATTCGAGCTGCAGTAGTGTAACATTCACAACTTGGAACTTGTGCCAAGCGGCGACTTTGCGAAAAATTCATTATTAAATATTCCGCTTCGATTTCCATATGGATTACACTTTGAATTGTCACAGTAGATCCTTTTTTAATCGTCAGTCGCCATAGGCCACTAGAATGATGGAGTTTTCTCCAAATCAAGGAACAATTCATGAACGTCAAAAACCAAGTTATCCACGTCCTTGGGCCGCTCTATCCATAAATATACTACTGTCGGTTTTCATAATCTTTAAACTTTATTGGGATTTTTATGCTGTTTCTGGTATCCCCTAGGACGTCACTATCCAGGACGTCTTACACTAAACAATTGAGAAATGTTAAAATCATAGAAACTTTATTACATAGTGAAATAGATCAATGAGCAAGGGTTTACGTCAGGCCATAACATAAAAATCCCTTTAGGTGCAGATAACACGTACCTATTGTAAGGCTCTTTTGAAACTTCAGTTTTTAAATATTTTAATAAATGTGTAAAGATAATTGAAAAAGCATAATACGAAAAGAAAATGAAATAAACCTAAAATAATCTGCAATTATTTTTTCCGAAGGACGTAATGCGTGTTGCAACTCATATTTTTCATAAATTATGTTCAAATAAACGTTCTTTTACACTTAATATATATTTAAGTCATTTTCACTATATCACATCAGCACACTTTTGCTTGAACGACTTGCAGCGCTTTTAATAATTATGCGTTTCAAAGATTTCTCTGTCGACTAAAAAATAAGATAATTATGAAATTATTACCCATATTGAGATTGTCTTGTTATAATTAATCTGTCATTAGTAATAGCCATTGTAATTAAACGTATCTAGAGAAAGGCGATTTTTTCGTTGTACGAAATTACATCATTTAATAACAACGATCTTTTTATCATACGGAAGAATTGCACTAGCTGAAAACGACCATAAAAAATACTTCGAGTAATTTAAATGTTTTTCTAGGTTACGTCCATAAAAGTTTCTTCATTATTATATTTCTCCGAAATCTAGAAAATATATTAATGAGCTGTAATAGGACCAGATCGGGCTAGACTGCTGTTTCATTCTATCATTTACGCTTTCCTAATTTCGCTTTTGGTCCGTACGTAGACCAGAAATTTTAGTGCTCCGCTGTTCACCTGTAGTTTAAATATTTCTGACCGAATTATGATGATTTATTGTAACCGTAGATGCTGCTTATAGTAAATAATTTCGTAATTATGCTAAATTTGTTCCTTTTTTTCATGTCATATGCTGAATGTTGCTTGTATGCATGTTGTGTGTTTATAGTAAACAATTCCTGCATAAATAAGATCCGTTTTTTAACTGAATCTGGTTGTTTTTTAATATATTTAAATTATATTCAATTGCAGTTTCTAGTTTGAAATTAAATTATAAATAATCAATTATTTTCGTATATGTGCTGCTTTTTTGATTCAGAAGTTTATATCCCTCTTATTAATGCATTCTATACTCTGTGTGAAAAGGACATTACGCGCTGTGGGTTGTTATTGTGATATAGGTTATAAATTACAATTCACTATATTATATGTTTTAGTGTACTTTTAATGTGGAGCTTATTAAAGTAATCAACTCTTAAACAACCTAACCTAACTATTAAAGGCAATGGTTTTGACATTTCTCTACATAAAATAACAAATTTCCTTTAGTCATTCAGCTATTTAGTTTAACCGGACGATAACCATGGAACGTTCAAAATAAATTTATTACTTTTGTTGTTTTATTGGAAGTAATTTGCTTCCGAAACTCATGAAACACTTTAAGAAATTTATGATCGGTCATATCTCAACTGACAGTTTTAGTTTCAACGATTTAAATATGCTGATTTAGATGTCGATGGCAAAGAACGATCTGGTCGACCAAAAAATCGAAGACAATGAACTATAAAATTTACTTGACAAAAACCCAGCTCAATAGATCAAAGATCTTTCAGATTGCTTAGGAGATGATGAATCAACTATTTCGTGATATTTAAATGAGATCGGAAAGGTCTGAAAAGAAGAAACGACTGCCACACGAAGTGACTGAAAATGCTTATTCGAAACGTTTCAACATCACTATTCTTAATATTCTATGGCGTACTGTTACTGACGATGAAAAGTGAATCTTCTTCAATCCCAGGTATGAAAAGTCAAGGGTTAGTCCAGTAGACCCAACCGCATCAACACCATAATGCATCATTGCAATAAGGTATTGCTGTGCATATTTTGGAATCAGCAAGGTACTATACGCCTTTAGGAGCTGTTAAAAACCATCAATTGGGTACTGACGTCAATTGGGCTTATTGAATCAGTATTTCACTATTATTGCAAAAATTACCAATCCATTCTCTGGCATGGCCACATTTTACAAGACTTGAGAAATATGTTCTGTTGTAGCTCGCATGGATAAAACTCGAACATACTCATCAGACATAGAGCTATGTGATTACCTCAAATTCAAATATATGAAGTGTGTCTTGGCTGGTACGCTGTTTTGAAGTACGAATGGATTGCTTAATTTGACGAATTCCCAGAAACATTCGTAGAAAATGATATAAACATAATTTGGTTAAAACTGCATCAATTTTTCTCAATAAATGCTTATTTGAAGTAAAAAAATATATAAGAGTTCAAGCAACTACCTAATAATTAATAACCTTCGTTCATAACAGCTCATAATTGGGGTTTGTTTATTTACATAACTTCTAGCTTAGTAGCCTAACCATCAATGTTAGCTTCATCCAAAAAATATAATTTTTCATTCAAACTTGATGTACTTATTGTGGAATATATAGATATTTTTAATGGCTAATTTTTATTATCTAATATTTTTTAATATAAAAGTATATGGTCCTCCTACTGTTGCGATAGTCGCTAGTTCGAATCCTGCTTGGATATGGTCGTAAATTTATGTTTGTGATTGTTTAACAGTTGTGCTTGTCCTAGACAACAGTGCAACAGGTCAATTGAAAAGTCCCCTGCGTACCAACATAATTCCCTTCAAGGGTGATTCACTGATTATAGCGATCCTCCAACTTTTCGATACCATGTTTGTAGTACTATTTGTACTTTGCTTCAAAATAGGTCTCAGGTTTGTCGATCACCTCTTCATTGGACGAAAATTCCTTCTCAGCGAGCATTCTTTTGAGATGTGAGAACAGGAAATAGCCGCTGGGGCAGGTCTGGAGAATACGGTGAATGAGGAAGTAATTCGAAGCCTAATTCATGGATTTTTGACACGATGCATTGTCTTGGTGAAGCAGCACTTTTTTTTTCTTAAAATGTGGCCGTTTTTCGGCGATTTCGTCCTTCAAACGGTCGAATAACGCTATGTAATAGTCGCTGTTGATGGTCCTTCCTTTTTCAAGATAGTCAATAAAAATTATTCTATGCGCATCCCAAAATACAGACGCCATAACCTTGCCAGCCGATTGTTGCGTTTTCCCACGCTTTGGAGCGGGTTCATCGTGTGCAGTCCACTCGGATGGCTCTCGATTGGACTTCAGAGTGAAATTATGGAGCCATGTTTCATCCATTGTCACATATCGACGCAAAAACTTGGATTTATTACGCTTAATCATCTTCAGACATTGCTCCGAATCATCAACTCGTCGTTGTTTTTGGTCAAAAGTGTACTCGCACGGCACCCAATTTGCACAAAGCTTTCGCATACACAAGTATTCGTGAATGATATGATGTACACGTTTAGTTGATATCTTTAGAGAGTCTGATATTTCACTCAATTTCAATTTACGGTCATTCAAAATCATTTTGTGGATTTTTTTTGTTTTTATCGGTAACATCCTCTTTTGGGCCTCCACTCCACTCCACTCCACAAAAAGCAATATTTTATCAACACACGAAATTCCTTTTATTCATTTTTTTCACAATAACAATATTTGCTTCACTCAAAATGCTATAATTTACAAACTAATGATCTGACAGCTGTCAAATTTGTTCACGCATCTTTTGAGGGTTAGGGCTAACTAAAAAATATATGGATTTAATTCTAGTAGCGCCATCTATGTGTCGGGCCGGGGACTTTTCAATTGACCTGTTATATATACAATAAAATTACCTAAAAATAAGGACCTAAGTTAAAACTTTCAAAAGTTTTATGAAAAAACTAGTTGCTTTCGTAGATTAAATAAACCAATTAAGTTTCATTTCTAATTTAACTGAATGAAATCTGGAGATAATTTTAATAACTGGTTAGAATGTGTATTGTAGAATATTTTTGTAAGTCACGTATCAACATTATATATAATATTGTAAGTAATAAAGAAGAACGTGTTTAACTTAATTTATTAATATTCATTAACTTGAAGGACGCTGCATGTCTGCCATATAATGCTTGGGAGAAAGTCATGCAGAAGTGGTGACATAGAAATACGGCTTATGTAGTCATTAATGAGGAATTGAATGTGAATGCTAAAAAGTTTAATTCATTTGAATATATCGTAATGCAATCTTTGTATGAAGCCATTATGTTTCAGATTACAGAATTAAATGTTTTCACTAAACGAAGATGTAACATATAAATTTAAAATAATAATAAAAATTATACACAGATATAAAATACAAAATAATTATTGCAAGCTATTTTAAAGTTAGCTTTAATTTTTCAAATTATTTCAACATTCGTTGAATTCGATTTCTGAAATGGTTTTTTGAGCCTTTATCCGTGTAGTTTTGATCTTAATAAATAGCACTAATCAACTAGTAATTTAATTATTTTCATTTCTACTTTCAGTCTGTTAACTTTATTGATACTGCTTACATTTAAATTAACGGCATTTATACTCATCTAGTAACAAAAGCGCTTCTGTTAACTTTTCTACATGATCATTCAGTCATGTAGCTGAAAGTATATACTCACCTGCTATCCTATGGGTAATATAATGTGAAAAATCAACCATATTTAACAAATAGTAAGAATACAACAGTTATACTCTTTTTCAAAACAACTAAAACCTGTTAATTTTAATTCATCACAGTTTTAAATACTGGAAAAAGCAGCCGAAAATATCCTATTTTTATTGGAATTATGCTCCAGATGAGAGTTTTCTTAACCTAAAAGCTTTATACATATCCTAAACATTATGAGCATAAACGGACTCCTGGATTATGCATGTCCACTATTCACTAAAAACTCACTAGATACATTCTTTGTCGACATCGGCCTAATTATTTAACTCTTCACTACTAGATCTGTAGGGCATTAACTAGGGCATTTGTTCACCATATCATTAACTGATGTTGTAGTTTAGTCTGGACGTTCGTATTATAAGACAAAGAATTATTTGGATAACTTAGTAATCTAAAATTAGACTAAAACATGTTCAATGCTTCAAGATTCATCTAAATAGATATTAGATCCTGATTTAGATTATATAAATATGATAAAAAAGAGATTAGGACAATAACAGACTTTTTTGATATATAAAATATTAAGTGCTTGCATGTACCCTGATAATTTTTTTACTTTCAGTAGGCATTTATTGATAAAATTTGATATATGTTAATAGGAATATGTTCCACATTTTTACACGTTTTCCCATCTTTCTAGCTACATGATGATACCATGGTGAAAGAATGATTGGTTTAGCTGTGATCCAATCATCCCTTAGCACCTTTCCACTTTAGTTATTAAACAATCTGAAAGTTCTTTGAGAGTCTGAGCTGGGTTTTAATCCAATAGGCTTGCAACCATTGTGATTGAACTCTTTTGATCCTCTATGCCATTTTTTGTCATTGGCATCAAATCATCACTTTAAAACATTGAAGTATGGCCGAGCGGCATCACCATACATTTCTAAAAGTTTTTGGGCTTTGGCAGCAGATTTCTTCGAATCCGGCAACAAAAGAAGTGACTATCGAAATTTTAATTTTGGGCACTCTATGATTATATATGCATCTGTATGCATTTAATACCCCAATGATGCTAAATAGAGAACTGTTGTTTTATTACAAAATAATTTAGCAGAGAGGAAAAACTGTTCAATGATAATTTACATTGATACTTCGCATTTCTACTAATAGATATCGCAGATCAAAATACATGCAAACACTCAATACTTTTCTCAATACAACAATGCTGATATGATTCAAATTCGATCAAAATTAGTTGAGCTCACCCAAACTGGAACTTACATTTCACCGAAGTTCTTCAGATGTTTCCTCTTGCGACTACTAGTGTTCAATAGCATATAGCTTCCCAGCGTAAAAACTTTTTTGTAAAGGTTGTAAATAATAGGCGAAGTTCTTTGGAAGCGAGTTTCAATGCTCCCCTGAATGGTGAACAAATGAAGTAGCTACCGAGGAGCAATATTTTTAATAATAATTTATTTCATTCTATTTTAATTGAACCATTTAAAAACGCTAAGAATTAATTCAATTCCTGAATATATGTCTACACACATTAGTTTTTTCTCAACAGTTTAATGAATAACCTTTAAACATACTCATTTAGTGATTGATTACTACAACATCCTAGTAAAAAAACACGCATGATAAAACCTCTTCGTATCATTTATTGTCACTATAATTAATGGTTTCTCGATACCGGTGATTTATCGAAATTGTTGCAAGCCATTAACGTTGCTTGACCAGAAAATGGCATCATCTTCAAACGCGGCCATCACATTAACGTGAAATACTTTAAAACATTTTTAGATCGGCTTCATTGATTTATTGTCATCAATCGCGACCTCGCTCTAGTCTCGCGTTTAATCCATTCCAATTACACCACCATCGACTTTCATCTTTCGCGCGCGATGCTCGTCGCTACGTCTTCACGCATCGTTTGTGCTCGCGTGGCTGTGGCCGCCTCTCCTTCCTATTCGAACGAAACGAAAAAAAACCGACGGAAAAAGAAGAAAGGCCATCGCGGCAGGCCGCCTCATCAAGTCCACCAGGAGTCCGTACCGTACGGTAACTGTACGTGCCAGTAAAGCACCGGCAGTAGGTTAAGAAAAGCGGATTTGTGGTCAGATTATGGAGTAGTTATTTTTCGGCGTCAAGGTCGTTTCGGGTGGATTTTTGACAGTTGAGACGATGGCGGGAAAGTGCTGACGATTTTGTGCATAGATTCGGGTAGCGAACGATACACAGAAAACATGGAAGGCGGACAGAGGAAGAATAGAAAACGGCATAGGAGCACATCGTGTCAGTTGAGGTAATAAAGAGAATTTATTTTTAATCACTTTCGCATAAACCTAAATATTGTAATTGTTATCATCAGTATTATCATATTACACAGTGTTTCTTTGGACTATTTAAACCCTATACGGATATAATTAATAAAGACCTTCATGTAGCGTGATATCATAATGCATAGTTCTCGAAATACATTTAAGAAATACATTAAATTAAATAATAGATTTTAATTCATTGTTTGTTATATTATATATCGTATCTCCATTTTTTAAAATTATTATTATTTAATTATTACATTATTACTAGTCCTTTCCGACTAACTTACAATTTATCTTCATGATAACTTAGATCTAGGTATATAATTAGGAGAACCCATCGGCCCTACCTCAGTCTCTGGTGAAATAATGTTTATACGTGTCACTGCTGTATTTTTTATTATATGCACCTCACTACACAACACTACACAAGATCAGATGGTTTGATTCTTTTGTGTCTGTGTCTTGTTCTGGTGGTATCCAAAAGCTGCAATACTTCAATATTCTCATGAGAATGGAGTCTTTCCTCATGCCCTTTACAATTCTCTTGATTTCTTGATTGACTGGGGGTATATGAAGGTCTCGATGTAGGTAATCGCCCACAATACATCTCAGGATTTTTTTCTGAAAAATTTGTATTTTGTTTGTTATTATTTGCAGAACATCCCCATAATTGAACTCCGTATGTCCATATAGGTTTCAGTATTTGCTTATATAATAGCAATTTATTATGTACTGATAATTGTGATTTTCTTCCAATTAGCCAGTACATTTTCCTATATTTCAATTCCAGTTCTTTTCTTTTCTTCTTTATATGTTCCTTCCAGCGAAGTTTTGCATCAAGATTCATTCAGAGATATTTAGCGTTGTTGCTATATGGAATGATAGTATTATTTAATGTTATTGGTGCTTGTACGGTCTGCTTATACGTGAACATAACATGTACAGATTTACTTTCATTAATTTTTATTTTCCAAGCTTGTTACCAATCATTTATATTGTCACTTGCCTGTTGTAATTTTCGTGAGGCTTCTACACTATTGTCTCCGACAAATATAATCGCAGTATTATCAGCAAATGTAGCCATCGTAATATTCTCCATTTGTGGTATATCACAAATCTAGAGTAGATAAAGCATTGGCACCAGTACACTTCCTTGTGGTACACTTGCTTTAGCCTCTTCTATTGTAGAGTACGCTTCTTCTATTTTGACTCTAAACGTTCTGGTTGTAATGTACGATTTTAATAGTTCGGTGTGTTATTTTGGTAATATTTTCTGTAGTTTATGAACAAGGCCTTCATGCCAAACCTTATCGAAGGTTTGTGCTACATCTAAGAATGCAGCTGAGTATAATGTTTTACTTTCGTAGGCATATATCCATATTTAATTCAAATTTTTGATAATGATTCTCCACGGAGATTTGACTATTTTTTACATTTTGATTCAGGTACTTGCATAATATATAGAAATTTTCGGTAAAAATTGCTTCACGTTGGCAGCCAGTGCTAGCCATGTTGTTCAATCGGTGTCTGTTTATCTGCCTGTCAAATCTATTAAGACATGTTAGTTTGTTTATAGAGCAGATTTACTGCAAATAATAAAACCCACACGAGGTTCACCAGGTGGCAATGGGTTTACAAAATTGTACTGTTTGATGCTGATTTTGAACTGACAACACTAACAACAGTGACTGCAAGAGCCACAGAATAATAATTAATCCAGTTATTTTAATTTAAATCCAACAATGGTGGTGAATAACAAATGGAATGAAATATGCCATATATAGGCGGCCAGGATAGAAATTCTTAGAATCATTTAAGGGTATGGTTATGTCTCCTAGAAGTGACGTCAATTGGCCATCAAGATCGAGGGATTTACTACGTTGGAATTTTTCTTATTGGATTTTCTGAAGTTCTTCTGAAGCGAATGTCAGTAATCGATTGATTTAAGTCTAACACAACATAGATCATCACTTAAATTATGTTCTCCAAAGGTGTTGAAGAATTTTTGAATTCAATAAATGTGTCAGAATTTTTCCTACCTCATAATAAAAAGAAATTGTGTAATGTCAAATGACTATAATATTTAAATTTTGAATTACCAAAAAGTAATTTATCTGAATCAAATTATGAGACCACTGTTCGTGTATTTCTGTGACATCTTTTGTATTTTGATCTCTTTAACACCAAAATATGTTCCAATGTGATATTAAATAATTCAAAGATCTTGCAGTATCAGTATATATTCAGTATATATATTGCCAAAAAGTAATAAAATCCAATCTAATATATCTTCAACTATTTATTAATTAAAGATATATTTTAGTTACTAGAGAATAGTCTTCTCTAGATTTAAACTATATATTCGTTAAAAAAACTGGTTGAAATATATTAAACAAACACATTTATTTTTCTTATTTACTAAACATTATTCCTTGATGCCTTCGCTTATTTTAGTAAATAACGCGTTTACTATATTTATTTAAATTTTATTGTTGTGAAAAAATCGAAAAAACATTTGCTTTCGTCTAAGAAATGTTCCTGCTAGAAGGATGGCACTAATAATGAAGTTAATATTCTGGTTATAAACATCATTTATTTCTAACAATAGGTATTTTAAAAACAAAATACCAAGCCCAATATGTCTTCTAATTTGTATTAGTTTTGTTTGATACATAAAATGATATGTTAACGACTAACATTTATGAATCAAAAATTAACCAACAAAAATTACAATATTAATCTTTGAACTGATTATCGGCTAGCGAACAGCATAAAATAAAATTATAATAATAAAAACAAGTAGGTAATGAGATTAAATATGTCCTCTGAAATTATTGACTGATAATTCAAAAAATAATAATTTAACTTTCATCGATATAAAATGATACACGAATATTATTTCGGTTAGCAAGATGGAAAAAGTAATGATATATATATATACTTTTTATTACTTTTAACATAGCATGATAGCGTTTTAACCACATCAGATGATTTTGGCGAAACTAGTTTCTAGAATAAATTGAATTTGAAGAAAGTACCCAATAGATTTAATTAAAAAAATATGTGAAACTTTCAAAAGTAGGTCTGCAAATATGTTGAAATATATGTTTTTATAAAATATGATTTTTTTAAAAGTATTAACATGATTTTTTTTTGTAAAATTAATAAATTGCAATTTTTTGGAATATTTGAGGTTTGCTATTTGAAGTTTTATTTATAATTATTACTAATAAGACTTTATGTAGTTAATAATTTCACAGATATAAACACTACAGATATAGCATTTAACCTCTACGAATATTAGCTTCAATCAAGCGGAAATAAATAAAGTATACCTGGATTAACAATTTTCATTTCGTGGATAGAACGAAGTTACCATATAAGGTGAACACAGTGGTTCAATGTTTGTTGCGTTGTTTCAATATCTACAATGTGTTTTTTTTTGGTTTTCGTTCAGATTATGTAAAGTATCTAAAAATCTATTTCTGATAAGTTTTCCCATGCTGCTTTATCATGATTAAATAATATTTCTGATTGATTTTCGTCACTTCGAAGCACAACTTTTTGCTTAATTATGAAATTAAATGATAATTCAGATATTAGCAACCGCGTAAGTCTCAGGCCTGAATATAATAACTCTGATAAATGCTAAAGATGAAGGACAACTTATTTAAGCAGAGTTAACACCTAATATACCTCCGACTTTTCAACGAAATCGAAGTTCAACGGCCAATAACAAACTAATTTTTGGTTATTTTTAATAATTTATATTTTTGAAATTAATTATTTTAAATGTTGCAATATGACCATATATGACTATTTTATTAAAACAATACTTGAAATTAATATATTAATATATTTCAGTCAATCAAAAAAATTGTCAATAGTATACTGAATAGTTTTCTTTCAAAACCGAACATATTCCGTAAACGATATTATTGTTATCATTTTAACTTACTAAGATATTGAATCATAGGGCTCTAAAGTCTATGACTTGGTACATCATTTCCATCATATAATTTTCACGATGAAGTATGCTAATATGGGCTGCGAAACCATGCTAGTTAAGATAGTATCTTTCCCCCTACTTAATTGTCGGGACCCAGGATAACATCAAACTTCAAGTAGGTCCATCTAAATCACAAGCAACATTGGTAGTCGAAAAATGATGAAGAAGACAGATTCTCAGGATCAGGATCATTTTTTTCTAACCAAGAAAAGCAAATTTTTGAAAAAGTCTAAAAAATGAATGAATATATCCGGAGCCATATCGTAACACCACCTACCTGATTTCATTCTTCCATTCTATGCATCCAAACTGCAAAATTAGGTAAAAATTGAGAACATTATTTATATTTAATAATCATGGTTTTTTATATGAGCAAATTCAGTGAAGGCAATGAGGCAAGATAAGAAAAAATACAATGTTCTGTTCGTTATATATAAAGCATAATAAAATTATGTAATTATTTATTGATTTGATTATTAGTAATGAAAAGTTAATGAATTACATATTATTAATGAATAAAAAATGAGAGTTACTTTATTAATATTATATAATATTGATAATTACATTTATTGAATCATAAAATGTAACGATATGATATGATGTTATAGATGTAATATAACTATAACAAATTATCAGACTTACTTTCAAAAATATAATATATTTAATAAATGTTTAATTTAGTGCAACATATTTCATACATATAGAATTATATTATAATTAGAATATTTTTAAAACTAATTTAATTTGCTGTCGAATTATTGTACAGCAGACTTAAATTGTTCATTATTATTAGCAATTGTAATTGATTTTTTAGTTTATATATTGAGGAGTCAATGTTACAATAAATAATAGTATAGCTAATTGAAATCATTATATATCTTCTCTTTCATCATATCGAGAAAACCTAAGACGTTTTTAAAAGGTTTACAAACACAACTTAATTAAATTACATGATTATTTCTTGTTGCGTTGGCTGATAATTCGATTTTGAACAACACGAAATGGAAGCATGAAGTAATTGTAACTGTTAAACAATCGCATTATGATTACTTAATTTTGTGTTTACTTTTTCCGTTATTTATTATGAACCAGTTTAAAATAACTGTTAATTATTGTTTGTTATGTTGAATTTGTAAAATGTTGCAAATTCACTAATTAAATTGATCAAATATCTTATGATGTAATATTAACTGGTATTTTGGATTTGCGAAAAAACTTATAAAAGTTATGAAAAGTGAATTATATAAAACAACAAAAAATTTTTTATTTTACTTTAAACTTATGTTATTTTGAGGAAAAGAGTAACGATTTATTAAATCGGCTTCTCAAGTAATGCTCCTATTCATTGTAAATGAAATATTACGTCTTATTATTTATTTAACATACTTAATCAAACTTAACAATATTACTAGTCGTTGCCTACTAAGTAACAATTTGTCTTTAAGGTGGCTTAAAACTAGGTACTTATCCAGGAATATATATATAGGTTTTGTTTAGTATCTAATAATATAAAGTTAGTAGTACTTATCAATGTTTATACTACTGTTTACACTGTCTATAATCTTGGGTTCTCTTGAGTCTGCGGCCATGTTTAGTGTTGTCTAAGAATTGCCGCACATCAGCGTTTGCATGAATTTGTGTATTTCCTCATGTCTTGATGCGAATCTGTTAATTTCTTCTATAACAGTTGGAATCTGAAGATCTCGGTGTAAATAATTGTTCCTGTAGTATCTGGGTATATCCACAATATTTCTCAAAGAAGCAAAAGAAGTGGAGGGAAGTGAGAATATTTTTGCGATTTTATCAATATCAATATCATACAATTATTTCATAATAAATTCTCGAGAAATATTGTGGATTTACCCAGATACTATAGGAACAATTATATACACCGAGGTCTTCAGATTCCGACTGTTATAGAAGAAATTAACAGATTCACAACAAAACATGAGGAAAGACCCAACCTGACGCAAACACTGATGTGCTGCAATTCTTAAACAAGACTAAACATGGCAGCAGACTCAAGAGAACCAATGTTCCGATGGTCTATATAGGCCTTAGTACCTGCTTGTACAGCGGCAACTTATGTACAGTTAATTTGTGTTTTTTATAAAGTCAACGCATTGTTATAATTGTTTTTAAATCAGTGTACTGGATGTTGACACTCTTGAGCTCACGGTTGGGTGTCTTGTTTTGGAGGCAATCTGGCAGATATTTGACGAACTAAGATATTGTCGAATTGCTTGGCGCTTTTCAGAAACCTCGTTTGTATTTTGGTAACAAATCGACCACCTGGGCGTATCGGTTTTTCTGTTGATTAGTGTATTCCATCCGCAAAATATGATATTTTTTCTCACCTGTACAGCAATTGGGATGCAGCAAAGAGGCGACTCTTCCTACAAATTGTAAACAAGATGTGATGAGCAACACCAATACCTTTGTTGCATATCGTTTGTTGAATTTTTAGACATCACTCACCAATATACATGATCTTCTTCAACCTTAGACCACCTTTTTTTCTTAGCGATCAAGTCTGTCCCATTCGCGCGACGGTACTTACATACATTTACTTCCTATAATATTTGATGCGGCTTTTGAATCACGAATATCCACCGTTATCTATTAATCTTTCCTGACTGACGGGTAACCATTGTTATGAGCGCAACTGAAATAATTATCCGTTGTCAGACCGAAGACCATTGTCTTCAAACCACTATAAGCTACAATGCTGGAATGTTATTCAGACTCTTCATACTTGTCATTTTCCGATCATTGCTTGTATTTGATATATTTAATAACACCAATTGTTTCTTCCAACTAAAAATATATTATTATATTGAAGATAAAAATATTATATTTTATTATAATACATATTTAATTCATATATTTTTAATAGCTTGGTATTTTTAGAATGTTTGAACTCTCAGCAAACAGGAATATTTTAAATTCACCAAATTCTTAACATGTACCATAGTACATTCCATATTCCATTGAAAACTATACCAAGACGAAAGTAATGTAGAACTTTCGAAATTCTCGATAGGTTATATCTCCCAGACTATACGAGATAATTCAGAATGCTTTGTCAAATTCGTAGTTAGTGATTCTTTGAAACCATCGCGAATTCCAACTAGTGTCATGAATTATTTATTGATTGTGATGTAAAAAGTAATATTTATAATAAAGTCGAAAGTGCATGAGACCTTTCTTAGAATTCATATTTTTCCTAAAATGAATATAATATTTCCCAATAATAATATTTAAAAATTAATATATAATAATCAAGATATTTGGAACCCATGACAAGATCTGTATATAAATTATTTCATAATATCTAAATTTACTATCTCTAAAACTGTAACTGTCCGGTCAGTATCTTTAGGAGTTTTAATTCCACCGATACACAAATATTTGCATTTATTTTCTTTTTGAACTCCTTTTTACATATTCAATGGAAAATATTTTAAGCCAATTTTTTTAACAAATGTACAAACAGTGCATAATAAGATATATCGAATACCATAGACAACTACTTATGTATTCAACACATGCAGACAAATCGTAAATGCTCTGTAATACAATAACCTATTTCCTTATAAGTATTAGATATGTTTGATTGACAATCAAATTATATATAATGCAATGTCGAAAAAGTAATTACGGGTTTTTTAATTTTTTTTTAAAGTGAAATCGGCATTTTACACAGTAATGATTTTACAAAGACAAGAACAATCTTTCAATTTTATCCCATATTATAAATAGATGTGTCTTCTTAATACTTCTTTCTAATTTTTCTGAACTATATGAAACTATACTACGCATAATTTCTCCTATCTTATGAGTTGCAGTAACTTTAATCTTTAATTAAGATATTTTAAAATTTTAATAGCTACATTTAACACATTGACTGAAAAATCCTGGGCCTAACACATAGATGACGCTAATTTTATTGTATCACCGCTTTTTCAGTTTCAGTACTAACTTTCAAAAGAAAGCTGTTAAAATTTCATGATATTCTATCTACTCCTAAGTTTGTGAGTTATTGTGTTAAGAGTGACACACTGATATTTTCAAAACAATAGATCAAAAACAATTTCGTGTTTTAGTTTTAAAATGCTTCTTGATGGAAAAAAATACCGTCCAAGCGATGTAATAGCTTGAACAGTGTTATAAGGACTACTCCATCAGAAACAATAATAAAACGTTGGTTTGCTGACTTCAAACGTGGGAGTAGAGACACCGATGATGCAGGACACAAATCGAAAAGCGAAGTTGCGTTAGCTAATATCGTAAAGATATCAAAATGACGTGCTAGTTTTATATGGCATGAGCCTTTGGTACTATGAGAATACTCTGTTCAAAGTGGATGCTGCCCTTGCTCATTGTTGACCAAAAGAACGTGTTGATGATTCTGAGCAGTGTTTGGCCATGTTTAAATGTAACAAACTGGAATTTTTGCGTCAATATGTGACAATGGACGAATTGAATCAAAACGATCGTTATCTGAGTGGATAGCAACTGGTGACAGGCCTATTTTGAAGCTAAAGATAAATCGTTCTACAAAAGTTGTCTTGAAATGTTAGAGCGGCGCTGGAATGATTGTGTAGCTATTAATCTAGTAGCAAAAACAAGTAATTTTTACTCCGCCTTGTGTGAAATGTGCTTAGACAATCCCAGTTTTAGTATTTCATTATTTCTTCCAGATTAGTTCTTCGAATGTGGCAAAATTATCTCTTATAAAAATGAATTAATATTCTTAAGGTAGAGATTGCTTATTAAAAGTGTTAAATTTCGGACAAATCGAGCACTTTTCAGCTGCTGTTTATATAAATTAGAGACGTCTTGGTTGGTGTAGTGGTCAGGGCGATAAGACGACCCTCCTACTGTTGCAATAGTCACAGGTTCAAAGCCCGCTAGGGCATGGTTGTAAATTTATATTTATAGTTGTTTCTAATTGTGATTGTTCAAAAGACAGAAGTGTAAAATCCGACAGGAAAATGATCCCAATCGCCACAGTAATCAGGCTGGGTACGACCGAATGTTTTCTGTGGATGTTACTAAATCCGGTCTAGGTAAACACTATTTGGTAAAAACGAGACCCTAAAATAAATTTTACTATAATTTTTTTTTAATATCGTCAATATCTGAAAATAATAATATTCCTCTTAAATGACTTAAGCCTGAACTACTGTAATTATTTAAATCTAATGCTAAACAAAAATAAATTTCAGGTTCTAATTTAATATTTGATGAAATGTGCTTACACGATTCAGTTTTTTTGTTTTATTATTTATTCTTAATTTTAGTTCTCCGAATATGACAAACATTCTCTTAAAAAAATTAATATCCTTGATATATTGATGGTTTATTAAAGAAGCTAAAATCGGGTCAGATTGATTTTTTTTCAGATGATGCTTAAATATAGTATACCATAATAAAATTTAAAAAAATCTGTATAATCGATAATTGTTAATAAGCCGGTAAGTTCAATACTTTAATTAATATACTAGTTAAATGACTTATGTCTCAATAATCGTAATTATTCAATACAACCGCAGCGAGTGACCAATTGAAATGAAATTTGCGACATATCATTGTTCATTGTGCTGGATAATTTCTTAAATTTTACACATTTTCATTATATATATATGTCTACCAGCGCTTTCTATTTGGCGAGCTGGCTGGCGCGTAACGCCAGATAACCGAATGAAATCAAGGTTGTCTAGTGCGAAGCTTTTTTCCATGGCTGGTCTCTCCATTCCGAATAATTATTATTGGTCGGTCATATCGGTGTAATGAGCTCAAAACAATTGAAAGGGAAAGGGTGGCAGTCCGAATCGAGTCGTCGCGTCCGCGAGCCGGTTCTCTTCTGTCGCGCGAAGCGAGGTGACGCGAGTGCCAGTTCGGGAGAATGAAGAATTGGTTGAGGCGGAAGAAAAAGAAGAAGCGGGAAGGAAAGGATGAAATTCTACCCAGGTAGACCGGTGTCGATTATAACATAATTACGTAGTATTAAAGTTGTCGGTGGATTATTCGTTAGTCTGTAATTGGTTTTCTTCGGGCAAAATATCTTGTCTATTTTTATTTTCCGTTATATAATATGAAGTTATTAATGGGTTCCGGAACATACCGGATATTATGCGTAAATAAACCAACGCAATCACATTAAAATCGATTTCAGAATCATTAATATCCTTCTTTTTTACTTGTTATTATCTTATTAACATAAGTTAACAATTAATTATTAAAGTTATATTATTATAGAATATTTTATTATCAATAATTTTTATATTTTTATTGATAAATATTTTGATTAATCGTCCATTGACGTTAAGACAAAACTTTATTATAAATCATAACGGTTTATTGATCAAAAATTTACTTTTACTATTAGTAATGGTAAACAATAATATAAACTTATTATATTCATTAAATTTTCTGACTATAGGCTAAATATCTTTGTTTTTCGCAAATAAAATAGTTAAAATAACTTAAATTTTCTAACGTTAATTAATCGCTAAAAATTTGGACTCATTAATAACGATACCTATGTTTAGATCTATTTGAGCAGTAATTTCTAACAACCAAACATGTATTTAATTTTATTTTGTATCTTTAAATTAAGAATGGGACTAGAACTAGTGAATTAAATATCTTAAATATAAAACAACTTACTATATTATAGTATCCCTGGTGATCTGGTGATATCGAAAACAACAGAAAAATAAAAATTATTATATTAATACAATGTATTGGAATTTCAAAAAATAAAAAATAATAATTTTCTAAAAGCATTTTCTTATAATCTGTATATAAAAAATTTGGTCATACTGATTCATGATTTTAAATTTATTCTTAACTAAAAATATTATAATTTAATATATACAAAAGTATCAGTATTTTTTATTAATTTTTTACTGAAACATAGTCAACATTTTATTTTGATATCCCAATTTATTATTTGTTGACAAGCTATTTAAAGGTAACTTCTCAACTCATTTTTAACGATAGAGACACCAGTAGGTAGGATTACTTCGATTTTTGTTTTCTATTTCTAGTTGCCAAAATATAGTCGAAAAACTAGGCTTTTCTAAGAAGCAAACACAAATGGAATCCTGCAATGATATTTCAACATATAACACTCGCATATTGTATATTTATAACAGTACAGATAGTTTACAAGTGATACATATATAGATAATGAACAAAATATAGATAGGTATGTCTAGAAATAATCCAAAAGGTTGCCAATCCCATGAGATTTTTTTAAAATGAAGTAAGAATTTTGTCTGTCGATTCCCCTACGAGCTCATCAAATAATACACTCGATCATCAAATAATACACTCGAATTATTACTTTAACCTTTAAATCAAGGAACAGAGACAGCAAGATAATTGTCCATCTAGATTACGTACTTGCTTATAAGGCGAGGTCATGGTGCAGATCTTCGTTGGTTACGTAGCGATAAGTATTGGTAATTAATCGTTGAACTTTGTTTCAGGTGCGTTGGATTACTCGTTAGTTAGTTGTTTTAGTGCAACCCCATATTTGCACCCCATAGGTCCAAATTGGTTTTATGATAGACTGATAAACCATCCTCTTGGAATTTAGGTCAACTTGAGTATCTTCCGACTAACCAGTACAGTTGCTTGACTTTGAGTCTAATCTGCTCTGCTTTTTGTCTAACGTGATGTTCCCAGTTCAACCTACTATCGAGATAAATTCCAAGGTGTTTGGCTGATTCTGCTTGAGGAATCGGATATCCTTCAAGTGATATAATTAGGTTTTTGTCATTTCGCCGCAACGCAAACTTAATATGGATAGATTTGAAGCTATTAAGCTGTATTTTCCAGTCCCTAGTCCATTTGTAGATTTTGTTCCATGATGACTGTGTAGTTGGCAAATGTTTCAAGGACTGGTCCTTTTGTTGTTGGGATATCAATAGTATAGAGCACATATAAGAGTGGTCCCAAGGCACTACCCTGTGGAACTCCAGCCGAAATAGGTTCAAGTATTAAGAACGCTAAATTAAATGCTAAATTTTCTTTCGAAAAAATATGATTCCAACGGTAGAAAGTAATACCGCGATAGCAATTTATTCATTTTGTATGTTAATCCTAAATGCCATACCCGTTCAAAAGCTTGTGAGATGTTCAAGAATATTATAGGGCAGTATTTCTGTTCTTCGAATGCTTTTTTAACAACCGCTGTTACTCTGTGCACTTGGTCGATTGTCGAATGTTGATTCCTAAATGCAAACTAAAAATCTAGTATTTCTGTAAATGGCGTAATCCGTCTTAACAGCAGTTACTCAAACAATTTTGATATCTGCCGGTTAGTAATGTTTTTTAATCCATTATTATTTGAGCAAACTTAAGACATTTCGGACCATGGTTCAGTCTCAAACAGACATGTCAACATGGTTATTCCTTTTCGTGGCAGCTCCTTTAATCACCCACATGAGATATCGTCAATTCCAGGAGCATTTTTAGGATTGAGGTTGTTGTCAATTTCTGTGCCAACTTCTATTGGAGAAATCAGATTGAAGTTTACTATATCGGGCTGATAAACAGGATTTATATCTAAAGTAGATGCTATATCATTTGGTTGAAATACGTTAGCCAAATTTTCTGCGAATAATTCAGCTATTTCATTGTTGCGTCGAGCCCATTTATTATGATCATTTTTAACAGGCGGTATTCTAATAGTTGGTCCTTTAAATATCCGAGTATATGGCTAAGATGGGTGAATCATAGCACCAGTTATTTTAACATCCGGTTTATTCTCCTGATTTAATCCCTTTTACCGGTGTTTCTTCTTACATCTGAAATGTTTCGTGGGAGACTATTTTCATCAAACGGGAACCTTTCTGGGACACTATTATCATGAATAAATCGATACATTTGAGTATTATGAGTAAAAATCTTTACATATAACCGTTGTATATGGAATTGTGTTCGTCTGTATTTTCGTCTAATAATTTAACTAATGGACACATGTCAAATATTTTAGTGAAATATTCAATTAAAGACACAGTTTTTATTTTACAGCGAGCAAATATAGCTGTAATCTTGTGTACAGCTTTTATACGCGAATGGTATGCTAAGCTAATTAAAAACGGCAGTCTTGGATTAGCTGAGCTAATTTTATATTAAACAAGAAGTAAATTTTTGTACGAATGCCATTTTTATTATTTAGGTTTTTCAGCGGAATGATCATTATTTATAAGTCTCAAACTATTACTAAAAAATATAGAATTTTAAAATTTCTTAATTTAGTGCCGAAGAGTTGGATTTTCCAACTACATTTACACATAATTATAAACATTTAAAATAATTTTGTATGAACAAAGAGGATGCATTTAGTTTTGTAACTAATAGTTTTTTTGTAGTTGATAATAAATACATATAACCAAATTTTAAAATTATTTTGTTTAATATAAAAGTATTTTATCGCGAATATAATCGTAAGCTACTGTTACCAAATGCAAATAATTTTTAGTTGTTTACAACATATTGAAGGCGTTAGTTGATCTACAGCATTTATTAATATTTATATATTTTTTTGTAGCTGTAAGTTGTCTCGAGAAATTTTCAGGACATTAATAATTTTAGCATTGATATAAACTTAAAGTAACCGTAAAAAAGTAGTTCGTATATATTGAGAAGCATCTCATTTATATAGATAAACATCCTTTGGATGAAATAATGTTTTTATATTACCATAAATAATTTATATTTAATTTTCAAGCGAAACATAAATTAATAACAAATATTAGCTGTGATAAATCAAAGAAAATCTCTAATAAATAATATTTAATAAGGATATTGGGGAACGCATATGATATGAAGTAAAAGTACTTATTAATTTTGATTAATTATTTTGAATAAAAGATACGAAAATTATTTTTTCACCGCGGAATCCATCTGTTATTAAAAGGATTAGACAGTTGTTATTTCTAATAAAACATCTTTTAAAATTACACTTTATAAGTCAAAGAATAAATTCAATAACAAATATGGCAATTTACATTATATAACTATCTCTATTCTGGGGTTCCCTTTTTCTTTTTTCTATAGTATCTATTTCTCTTTAACCACTTTTCAACACCAGTTGGTAATCTCTTTCAGCTTTTTTTTGTTACTATAGTATATTTGTTTGTATCATAATAGGACACATTATATACACTCTGTATAGATTTTTCTTTCTGTCTCTTGTTGTGTAATTATTAGTTTATCAAGGACATATTTTCTATTCCATGTAACATTATTGGTGTTTTTTAATTTTTAATTCGATAGGATGTTTATTTATTAGGTGCCTGCATGAATTCTGATAATTTTGAAGGCGCTTGTGCAAAAAATTGATACAAACTATAAATAATATATTTTCTATCTTTCTAATAACACGGCAATACATTCTCATCATAATAGATCTATTTTCGAACATCTTTTCAATTTGAAAACCACATGCCAGCCAAGCAATGTTGCATTGTTCTGAACATGTGGTAATGTGAAAGCGCTATATCTGCCGAGTATACTAGATATAGAAGGTTTTCTCATTTAAGATGCAACAGTGTATACTTCACAACTTTTGCTATAGTTGAACTGAACTAGGACGATGATGCAAGATGATAACTTATTTTTTTAAATCGACATCGTTAAAAGTTAACATTGATAGTTTAATTTAATTTTAGCTCGAATTTATAGCTATGAAGATTCAGCTCCAGTATCGATGTGGATGGTGTCTTGCATTAACCCATGCGTTATAGATTATCATAGCAGATCTAGTTTTCCTTGCCAGTCATAATACTCCACGTCCGAAAATTCTTTGAGAGTCTGAAATCGTTCTACTTTTTAATTAATTAGGACCAAATTCCTTTGATCTTCCAGAACGCTATTTATAATTCACATGAAAATAATCACTTTTAAATCGTTGATACCAAATCTGACAATTGGGATATGACAAAACGGCATAATACTATATGGAAAACTACCTGGTATTTACTGTAGATAAATATCAAAACAATCGAATATAAGAGTTAAATTAGGTTGTTTGCTTATATTTATACATCACATTTTCACCAATAGATATCGCCAATCAAAATACATGCAAGCATCTAATAGTTTTTAATAAACAGCTGAAACTTAAAGAAATCTATCCGGAAAAGGAAATGAAAACACTTGTCGCGGGGCAATGTTTTTATGTGCCAGAAGAACGATGAGCTTAATCTGGCGAATAAGTTGAATGATGAAACAGTTTGTAATTTAGCGAAGATTTTTTGAATCGTGTGATCAGGTAAACGTAACATTGGACCTGAGATTTACGTGGTCACCCTTTAAAAATAGGCGACGTTTCGGAACATCGCCACTACATCAGGGTAGGAGCGTTCTTGAGTGATGAACCAATAAGAGTCTTGCTTTTTTATGAATCATGTAATACCTCATATACATTTGGTGTTTACAAATCTTAAATAAAAAAAATGTTTTTCCTCTAAGTAACCTTCTGGAGTACTTGAAATCTCGACTTTCTTTTACTGAATGTTGCGGCCAAAGCTGTTTATGTCGATTGGATCTAAAGAGTTACAATAACAATCTGAGGTTATGTTTTCACCAAATTGAAGCAATCCACAAATAATATTCACTTTATATTCCATAAAACTGACACTAACACTTTCTTAACCGCTTTCTGATTAAGAAATTGTGTTAGAACAGAATAACGCTACTCCTTAGCATGTTGCTTTTAGTAAAGATCATGACAGTAGACTAAAATCTCATCCATAATGATAAAACGACGTTTAATTTAACTGTTGACGAATAGATGGTACTCTACGAACTTATTGAACAACCTATTATCTCCTATTCTCGTGATAAGATATCCAATAATTAATTTAAAACACTAACTTGAACTGAAGCTTACAATATTTACTTGCGTACAATATTATTTACAAAAAACAACTGTGTCAAGCGAATATCCCAGCTCGTCAGGCAAAATTTTATTTAAAAATATCAAATCGAACAGGTGCAGCAACCAATTACATGCATGCCATAAAGCAAGTGTTTTTTAAAACATATTTTTGTTGCGGCCGCCACACCTTGATCTCTAAAACACAACGAGCAAAAGGTTTTTAGCTGTTGCAACAAGATAATTTATTTCAGATAAACTGACGTTTTTTCGACATATTCAAAGTCGACATTTTTGTAAATGTAAATGTGTATTTTTAATAGTAAATTCCGTTTATTTCCGTTTCGTAACATAAAACGAATCCGCGGAATCCGTAAAACGGACCCACTATAAAAGAAAATAGAAATAATCGTATTAAAATTAGTTTTTTGGTTGATTGTCTTTGAAATTAATCGCTTCGTTAGTTTTCGAAATATAACGGTCATCGGGTCTGAAAATAGCATTTCAATAAAAACTACCTTAAAGTTTATGTTATAATTTATTTGGTTGTAATTTGTTTTCGTTGATATTTACGTAAATATGTGGATCTATCGGTTAAATTTTTGTTATTTTTTAGTAGGTCAACAAATCGAAATTGCACTTTGTTGCAACAGAACTTTTATATAGTTATCATTGAACTCCATGTTTTTCTTCTGTATAAAAAAATTATATTTTAATTAATGACAATTATACCTGATGTAATGACATCTGCACGTAATTTCCTTATAAATTTCAGACGTTGCCTACCATAGAGTAATATATAGAGTGTTAACTTAATACAAATAATTTCATAATTGTTTTGCGTGGTCTCAGAACGTCATTTTACTGAATTTCATTGGTCGACGATTTCATACATATCACGTGAGTAACCTCTGACGTCATATTCCACTGACCAATTAAATTTTAAATAAAACCAAAATGTAATTTTTCAAAACCATTTATTAATATAAAATTTTCTACAAATACAAATATTATATAATATCAAAAAGCTAAAACATAAGAATATATAAATATATATATATATATATATATATATATATATATATATATATATATATATATATATATATATATATATATATATATATATATATATATATATATATATATATATATATATGCAGGACGCCATCCACATCGATACTGGAGCTGAATCTTCATAGCTATAAATTCTTGCTGTTCATATGGTGGGATCAGCAAGGTATTGTGTATTACAAGCTAAAATTAAATTAAACTATCAATGTTAACTTTTAACGATGTCGATTTAAAAAAATAAGTCATCATCTTGCATCATCGTCCTAGTTCAGTTCAACTATAGCAAAAGTTGTGAAGTATACACTTTTGCATCTTAATTGAGAAAACCTTCTACATCTAGTATACTCGGCAGATATAGCGCTTTCACATTACCACTTGTTCAGAACAATGCAACATTGCTTGGCTGGCATGTGGTTTTCAAATTGAGAAGATGTTCGGAAATAGATCTATTATCACTAATAATTTCATAATTGTTTTGCGTGGTCTCAGCAGAAAGGCACTGCGAACGTCATTTTGCTGAATTTCATTGGTCGACGATTTCATACGTATCACATGAGTAACCTCTGACCTCAACTAAATTTTAAATAAAACCAAAATGTAATTTTTCAAAACCATTTATTAATATAAAATTTTCTACAAATACAAATATTATATAATATCAATAAGCTAAAACATGAGAATATATATGTATATATATATATATATATATATATATATATATATATATATATATATATATATATATATATTCTCACGTTTTAGTTATATATATATATATATATATATATATTAAATGTGGATATAAAAATTGCCTGCAACCTAATTGAAAACATAACATATCTCATGGCAAATATAATCAAAATTGTCTATAGCTCTCATTTTTTATATATTTTTAGTTCTATCAGTTCAAATAAGATGTATTAAAGTTTCTATCTTATTGTTCCCTCATACTGAAAACAAAGCAGCACAGCTGAAAGTCTGTGTCTGTTAATATCTTAACCATTTGTTCAACACAAAAATGCATTGAGGCAAGTTATTATTATTTTTACAATGTTATTGCGAAAATTATGGAATGGATAATTAAAACAGTTAAATCGTATGATATACGTCAGAATGGAGAAAACATACCAAAAAGTAATACTTTAAAGAACAGCAACGCAAAAAACGCAAAATTAAAACATGATATATTTCAAAATTACTGTTGTGCTCTTATTATGGTAAAATCGAGGAGTTAAAAAGACAGCTTAGACATCTATTAACAATATAATAAAACAAGCGTGATAATCTCTTGTTTATAAAATCAAGCTCACCATGCTGAAAAAGTTATCTCGGTTAAGAAGCCTTAAGCCAAAATATTAATTATAAGTATCTTGACCATTATACATTTGTTTTAAGTGAATGAACCCCTTCAAAATAATTAAGTTTTAAATTGATGGCACTTTACAAACAACTTTTTAAAGGGTAACAAAAACTTTTCATGTAGTATAATTACATTTACTTTCAATGTAATTTTACCATTCCCTCATTTGTGAAGACATTGTATATGGTGCATATTATTGTTAAAATTCTATCCTAAAGATCATTAAATAATGTACAATTAAAAGTTTTAAATTTACATTTTTTAAAGATGTTTGACAAAAAATATCTTAAATTATCGACTGTTGAAAAGATATCTCAAATAATTAGTGACTTTATGATAAGACAATTTTCTGGGGCACGTGATATTGCCTTGCCTCGTTTGTTCATATAGGAACATCTACACTTGACGGTATAAAGTGAAGTTGCAATTTTCAACTCCTGGTAATACATCCCCCGTTAGTGTGGAATTTATCCCCTTCACAATTTCTTTTCCAGAAAAATATATTTATGAACGATGTATATTCTTCAATCCACGAACTCTAACAGACCCAAAGAGAAATCGAAATTATCTTGATTAACTGGCCTTAAGCCAATATATTTATTCGGATAATTATACATTTTTTTTTCCTTTAACGAAATGAACCCCCTCAAGGTGATAAATTAAAAAATAAATATTTGATATATTATATGATTATTTATATGAATAAACTAACCCCAACAATAACAAAACGCACTCTAACGATTATGAGTTTCTTTGAGGGTTAATCCAGTGTGTTTAACATTTCAACCATTTTTTAAAGACTGCCAAATACTTCTCCGAAGTAAAATAATTTTGCATTTTTTACTATCTGTGCATCCGGGTACACAACACTTTCTAGATCGATATTTCAGTTTACTTATTATTCTATCGAATTATAAATACTAATGAACTAATAAATTATTCTCTAAACGTTATAAAAGTCTAAATAAACTGCTTCTTATGTTAGGCAAAAAGGCTGAAAATGGCACCAGAAAGAAATAAACAATAAAGGCATTATAGAGACGAAGAGAACCAATCGCATCTCGTCGCGGGCCATAGCATAGTGATTAATAGAAGTAAAAGTTAAACGTAGCGTCATCTATAAAGTTAAATCTCTCTTTCTCTATGTCTTTAGATTAACTTTTCACAATCAACGCATTGAAATTATAATTTAGGCTGCATCATTTCTCAACAGACAAAAAGCAGTGGTAGAATTATTGTGTTGAAATAAACTTGCAAGAAATGGAATATCATCAATGTGCTAGCATTTTAGAATGAACATGGGATACTTTTTATTAATATCTTTCACAGGGGTAGTTCAAATAATGATCATTATTATGCGAACTTATTTTGGTGTTTGAGAAATATATGTATATGGATTTCAGTCACGTCAACCTCTTGTATTTTTAGTAACTCGATCTGTAGCTTAACCACAATCCTATGTATTAAGCCTACCTAGGCCGATACCAACTTAGGGACATCTGGTCTTCATTACTGGTGTGACGGGGTTTTTCCTTATTGGATTTTACTCTGTTATCGAAATCGAGATTATCACAGTAATAGAACTGTCCTGTAGGCTGCTTTATCAAGTGTACTTGAAAGATGAAATTATAAAAAAAAACAGTAACATTTAGTGAAAGATAAAACGTCCTTTTAAAAAGAATTTTAAAATTCATAAATTACACACTCATAGTCATCATACAGGGGAAATATTGTCGCTTAAAAGTATAGTCGCAAGGCAGTTCTGTCGTGGTAAAAATAGATGTTGTAGGGAATTTTTACACTTTTTTAATATATCTTGGGTTTTTCTTTTTTTATATTAAATTTCTACTACTATTACCTCTCCTATATTTCAATCTTTTCAATTATTTAAATCAATTGAATATTAATGAATAGTGATCAAATAATGTTTAATCTAATTACAGATCTCAGAGTATACTTCGGCAATAAAAAAAATGCCGATAGCAATGTAATTTTCTGTATTAAATATTTTCCAAAAATACTACACATAACCTGATTAGATGACTAAGGCGATAAGTGATTTATTTTCCTGCCATTTGCTGAACGCTACAAGCAAAACATTTTTAGTTGGCTTGGCGGCGCAGTGGTAAAGGGAATAGGACGATCCTCCTATTGTTGCGATAGTCGCGGGTTCGAATCCCGCTGGGGCATGGTCGTACATTTGGGTTTGTGATTGTTTAAAATTTGTGATTGTTCTAGGCAAGATTGTAAAATCCGACAAGGAAAATTATCCCAGTCACTCCAGTAACCAGGCTGGGTAAGACCGGGTGTCTTCTGGGATGATTTTCTAAAGTTGGTCACTTGCAGTCGGTAGGCTTTAATGCTGAGGACCATGGTGGAATCCATAGTTGGTAAAAGGAGACTTTAAAATATATTAAACTATTTAAACAAAAAAATCAAATTAATATTTAGCAGCAACTCTCTTCTACTCTATACTACGTTTTTTTTCAATATTATAGGGGTCTCTTCTTTGATATGGTCCCAAAAAGTAACGTAGCAGTTATATATAAGTTTAGTAATCAGTACAATACTCATGCAATCAGTACCTAATAAATATAAAACAACTCAAATCAACAGTAGATTATTTATCAAAGAAATTTATTATTATCAATCAAAAGTATCATATATAATATTACTAAATAACATGGGTATATCTATGGTTAACATCTGAATCTAATTATTTTCGAATTATTCATGTTAGATGCATATTTAGTTACACTTTAAAATATAGGTTAAATTACGTATTAAAATTGAATATCAAAAATTAAAAAGAACCAAAAATAAATAAGTTTAATATGGTTATAGCAAAAAACAAACATTAATTTAAAACAACAGTTACATATTTTACAAATAGTATATTATTGAAGAAAAAAGCGCCTTGCGATTATAGGACTTTGTCACGCGAAATCTCAGTGACCAATATAATATCCAGTAGGTGTAGCTGCTAACATACTTTTTACTTAATCTTTTTTAGTCAACTATTGACGTTATAATGTTACAACTAATCTTAATGGTTTTAAGAAAATATCAATTTGTTTTTGTAATGTTGGATTTTAGCATCTCACTTGATGATATGTTTATACTACGTTTATTGAAGCACGATTCTCAGGGGTATTAACATAGTTATCAATGCTTTACTACACAATGACAATTATATAGTCATAAATATTGTGTATCATTATAATGTATACTACATTTTTATTAAAATTTATTAAAAGTGTTAGAGCAATTAATAACTAACTTAATTTTCACCAAGAATCATTAACACTACATACTATACCACAATAGCTTTTATTCGAAATATATGTTGGTGAAATGTTTTTAAGTTAAACTATTATTATGAATGTTGAATAATTATCATTAACATAGAATCTGATAATATTTTAAGTTATTTTGATTTTTCATTTCTATATCAATATCACTAAAAGCTTATAAGACTCATATTACAGCTAGTTATTTACTAGTAAATTTCTAATAATTTCTAAAATAATTTTGTAGAAATATTTCTTTAATGTTGTTATTAGTTTAGGTCTAAGAGTTTAGACACAAACTTAATTAATCATTGGTGCACATCACATAATTTTGAAATACGGCATGATATTCAAAAATATCTGAACTGAATTGGTTCAAAAGGTTTCTATCTCTTCTATTTTCGAGTAAGTCCAGTGTTATCAAAGATTGGTAGTATTTCGAAGTTTTTATGTTTTGATGAATCTTACTTAGTGTTTTCTCACAAATCATTTAGTTTGTTTGCTGACTATGACTAGCTGGTTTAAAAAAATAGTCTCCTAGTATACTCAAATGCTTGGACATGAAATGTACATATTTGTCACCGTATCTTATTTTGAGGTGATTTGAGGTGATTTGAAGGTATGACTTATCTGACTAGGTAATTTATTTGTGACCTTTGAATGCAGACCTTCGTACCATGCTTTATCCAAAATTTTGGCTACATCTGAACACATTTTTTTATTACGATTTTCTTAATTACATCCTTAATTCGCATACATTGTTCTAAACATTTTTTATAATAATAAGTAATTTAATATATAAAATACATTAAACCTTCCTGATATTAACAATTAACACTGACAAGACTACGCTCTGAACAAACATTTTTTCTCTGGAATATCTGTAATATAATGGTTTCGTTCGATTCAAAACTAGTTTTTTGTACTCAATCTTTTCGAAAAAGGTTATCTGTAAACTTTTCACAAATTCTTGGTTTAAAATATTGTGGACATTATTATTATTCAAAATAATACTGAAATAAGATGTTATTTTTCCAAATTTATTTCATTCCCTTTAGCGTAATTACCCATCTCATTTATACCAGCCCTAAGAATTTTGTTAATTTATTAGTCTCATTTTTAACAACTAGAGTTTATCTAGCCTAAACGTGTAATGTTAAACACGGTTCTCAAGATTAAGTCTATTGACCCCAGAGAAGAATTGAGATCATCCCAGAAGACATCGGGTCTGACGTAGTCTGGCTACTGGGATGATTTTTATACTCCTATCTTATGGATAATCTCAAACATAAATTTACGACCATGTCCCAGCAGGATCAAACCCACGATACTAGTAAATACTTTTCCATTAAGACTCTGCACTAAGGCTTTGAGTCGAGTTATATTGCAAGATTACCATATTCATTAAAATGTAATAGAGAGGGGAAATGTCTGGTAAGTAGGGCGCCTTGACTGATACCTTTCTGCCTGTATTATATCAATTTTTATTTAGCACATTAGTTGCAATATGCAGTACTCTGCTTTAAATTAAATAAGAAAAGTAAAACAACAAAAATATTTCGTTGATTTTTAATTCTAGATGGCGAAGACAAAATAACTTTGGACAGACAAAGTTATTTTGTATATACGTCATCTAAATTTGTGACGTCAAAACATCGCAATGCTGCCGTATCTACTCTACTCGAGCTTCAGTATATTTAGGCTTTGATGTACAACAAAATCTTAATTTAAATAAAGTAATCAAACAAAAATACTGTTATCAAATATGATTTATTTTAACGTTATAGTAAATCTATTGCATATATTATCGAATGACTTAAAACTACAAATTAGTACACAGTTAAAATAGATTGTAGGTTATGGTTGCGTTTGTTATGTTCTATCCTCTGGATGCCTAATCCACCTAATTAACAATTGTATATTCAAATAATGTATTTTACTTTCATTAGAGAGCATATTTACTTTTTATGCTTAGTTCTTGTGTCCTTCGGTACAGAATTTCGTTTCAAAGACATTTTAATATCACTGTATTTCTCCTTCGTTTATTCTGTTAATACATATTTACATTTTTCTTAATAAAAGTAGCTTTTCCCTTAATGCATTTGCTATATATGCAAAACAGTTTCTATTCTTTCTCTCCTGACACATATTAACCAAATACTCATGTATATTCTGAAGAATTACACACGTATTTGTGCACATAAATATTTGCCACGCTACAATAACATTTCCTACAGTTATCATATATTAAGTATATACTCATCTTTACTTTTTTCCACTCGCATCACCCTGTCTTCTCCTGAGATTCGCGGCAGTGAATTATTTTATATTTAGGAAGTTTCGTTCAAGTGAATATCTATGCTGTTAATTTTAAATCTATCTAACATTTGTTCACGACTCCAGCATTTGTCAATTTCTTCTTCTGTGTGACTGATCGAGTTCATCCAAACCGAAGGTGTTATTATTAGTTATACCTTTTCGACTAGTTCGGTACTTGTTCTTACTTATCAGATAGCATTGTGTCTTTTTTTAACTAGAATAAAATGAAAAGGAAGATATTGTCTGATTCTAAATTCAATCAAATTTACAAATAGCGGTAGTCAATACATTAAACATTTTGATGACGTATGTACTAAATAAGTTTGGATAGACTCTCTATGTCTTTCTCGCTCTCTATCTCTCCTGTTAAATTAACTGTCATTTCAGATATTCTAACAACATTTTAATTTATTTATATTTCACTAAAATGTTAAGTAATAAATATATTATAAAAAGTAAGCGCTTACAGTTTAACGTAAAAATATATTTCTTATGTAATTATCAGCACGTGTAGATATTATCCTATTATATTAGTTTAATTTTATTATAATGATTCTATTATTATAATTATATTTCCCATGGTGTCGTAATTTGTGTATAGTCTCAATAATACAATGAATGTTTAGCCTTTAACAATAATTCGAGACAATTTTAACTCTAGGGTAATATAAGAAACCATTGTTTCCGAATAATCGATAATTTTATGATAATCTACGTACCCATATTATGTAATTTACCCATTTTTAAATAACCGTCCAATCGCCGGATCTAGCTTCCTGCTAGACGGCAGGAGTTTTTTAGCGCGATAGATTTCATTAATATCGAAATGAATTTCATTATCTAGATTCTCGGTAGACCGCTGTTGAGCTGTACAGTTTACTAAAATACTGAGTTTTGTAATTATTATTTTTTTATAATTAAACCGAAAAAGAAAAAAAAAACGAAAAATCAACTGTTTAACCTTCTAATTTTCTAGTTTTTAATTACTTTTTATCATAAATGTAATAGATGTGGCTATTTTCAGCTCTGATTTCTGGTGAAATGTCGAGCATTGAAAATAAAATTACTGATTTTGTTTGAAGTGGTTTTATTTTTTTTAATGCGACTTTCAACGTAAATTTAGTAACAAATAAACTAATATGGTTTATTGACGTTATTTATTAACAACTCCTAATATAGCATTAAAAAAGTGATTGTAAGAATTATTCTGTTATCAATTAACCATGAACACAAACGGCCAACTTGTGCTCTAAGACACGGATAGAAAGGGTCTGGTGACTCTCAATGGCTAGCAGGAAGATATTATTTCTTCAAAAATTAAACATACGGTTAATCTTCTAGTCAGATATGAATTAAAATGTACTAATACTGTACTGTGCGAACAAATTAGTACTGTTCTCATTCTTGGTGGACATTACGTTGAGAAATGTCTTTGAAAATAATATTGCAGCGGATTAAAATCACTATAATGTGTTAAGGATTGGATGCTTACTTGTAATGAGAAGAATCTAAATAAATTAAATATGTTGAATTGTTCAATAACATCAAATGGAGTCCATTGATTTATTATCTCCTTAATGTTAATAAGATTTGTGAATTATATAAAATATTAGTTTATGTTATTGATACCTATAAACAATATGTACAGTAACTTTTAGATAACTAGATAACTAGATAACTAGATAACTTCTGGTATCCATGCATGACATCAGTCAGACCAAATATCAAAATGGACAATACCCGATGAATAGAGCAAGGCGGCTAGAGGTTCTCATTTATAACTATTGTGTAATAATGTCATATTATATTTGCACGGGATTTTTTCATTTAACCCAAATAACTTACCGTCCAATGATTTATTTAGGTTTAGAAACAGAAATAGTCACAAGGAAGTAAATCTGAGAATATTCAGACTGAAATAGCAGTTCATAGCCAAATGTATGGCTTTGACCATTGTGAATTCACATGTATACATAAGTGCATTTTCTTGATGTATTAACACTTTTTTCTTTGATCCCAAATACGATCGTTTTTCTAAAAGTTCTGAATAATATTCTCCGGTCGTCTTTTCACCCATTTCCCAAAAGTGTGGCCAATCATTCCAGGGATTTTATGGACATTTTCTGGCACGACCTTTTCTCTTGGACAATCTGAATATTCGACATGACTTATGCTGGTATGACTACAACGTAACTCAGTAAACCACTTCTTACCTATTGGAATTGATGAAATGAGAATAAGTATCCCTATAGTATTTGTCAAGCCTTACTAGGTTTCAGTGATGCTCATGAAAATCACTTATTTTAATTTTTATTAAAATTCAAGAAGTTCTCTGCTGCTTAGGGCTATCAAAATCAAAATAAATGAAGCAACTTGTTCTAAATTTTACAGAAATGTATATTAAGAGATGATAGTGAAATTCAAAAAGTCACTCGTAGTATCGTTGCTTTAGTTGTGATCAAACGATTCCCTAGCTTCGAAGAATCACAGACAGCATCGTAAATAATACTTGTTGATAATATTAGTTTAAAAGCAACGACAATTTATTCATTATTCCAATAAAGCGTCGATAGCAATACATAAACCAACTTTATAATATAATTAGTGTTTATATAATAGTATACCCATATTTTTATATGAATTCTAATTCGAATAGAGTTGGTAAGTTAAATTTTAAAGACTATCCGAAACTAAATTTTTTTTTTCAAAAATCGGTATTATTTTAAATGATCAATCACTTATAGTAATGGAACTCTTTATAATCACATTATACAATTAATTCAATTTAAAGAATCGATAAACTTTCCTATCGCATTATAACTTGACGGTATGTCGTGCTATAGCAATTTGTATGGGAAAAAATCGATAATTATTCATTTTTCTGTGGCTTATTCATTATAAATGGATAGTTATAACGCGCGATAAGCGCAGTAAAATGGTAATACAGTTAATTAAATAGTTGTCTATCGTTTGTAATACGTTAGATATAAAATTTTCTTTCCTCTGCTATGATTATAGATAATTTATATCTGTTTCAACTTGCATTACAGAAATGAATGAATTTCGCTAGAAGTCGAGCTATGAATGCAAATTTGAATCGATAATAAGCTATATAAAGTGGGATAATAATACCTATATAAGCAGGTGACAAGGAATTGAACACAATAAACGTTATTGAATGAACATTTTATAGATACCAATAGAAATGCTGAGGGTCATGTTATAAGAACTACCTCTCCATAAGTAGTTACTATATTTAAAGCATTATAGGTAAAAGCTGTGTGGTGTTTTTGTGTGGTAGTGATTTAATTATATTCATCATGAGTGTGAGGAGGTGAGTTAATAGTGAATGTTTATTATATCAAGTGTTTGTTATGATAAATTCTATAAACTAATTTTTGTGTTGTAACCGTGTTTTCCAGGTTTTTGGAGCTTGTCAATGATTTTCTATTATTTTCAATGTTGCTTAAGGGGATCATGTAACATATATCAAGACAAGTGAAAGAATCCAAAGAACTAACATGCGGTTATACATACATGGATTACATTACTTTTAAATTCACTCTGTAGCATTGTCCTTATTACAAGCATTTTTTCAATGCTCAACTCATGCATTAGTTGTAACTTGTAATATTGAAGTAATTTACAGAAAAAAATTAGTAATATTCATTTCTTAATTCAAAAATCGTGAATTTGTAAATATGCTTCATCTAATATTTCTGTTCCCTTTAATGTATTTATTATTTGACTCAGTTGCTAAGTAATCCAGGTTTATAGCTATTATGATATATGATGTTTACTAATAGATATATTTTTCTAGTTTCTAACTATTAAATTTTCTATAGCGCGTTGAAATGCTCATAGTGAAATATAATAAACTATAAATATAAAGGTTAAAAAACCCATTGCCTTTTACGCATGGCAAGTCAATCTTGTTGGACCAAAACTATGTTAAGGTAAATGTGTGGTCCTTGGGGAAATAGTTATTCGAATTTCAGTTCCAACAGAAAATAATTCATCAACATGGAGAGATAGCGATTTGTGTTAACACTGTTCAGCCGATTTTACGAAAAAAATATGGCCCAATAATCCAGAAGATTATTTCTATTACTCCAGAAAAAGGATACATTTAACGCAGATTTATTGAAAATCGTGTGGTGTTTATGGTTATATATGGTTGGTTAGTGAACGCCAATGTCGGAATTAATTTGTCCATTTTCATCCGAATAAAGTTTGGAGGAAGATGGATGGCTCAGTAAATGCAGGTATGACGAAAATAAAACAGTGATAACTAGATGATATGACCGTTATTTATTGATGTTATATAACATATAAAATACCGAAAAGAAAAAAGAGTGGCACAATGTTATAGAGACTGAACTGAGCGATGGTTATTGACTGAATGAATACCCTTTCTTTAATGATAATCGAGATCAACGTCTTGGGGTTGGCAGATCTTCGTTATTGTTTACTGGTCATAGTTGTTTAGGGATGCCCGTACGTGCACGTGTTCGACAATTTGGGTAATATTTCTAGGTATTTTGTAGGCCGCTATGGAAATATGTAATATTCGACACGCTTCAAGATCGCTACAATAGAAATATAAAAGTTAAATAAATATAAAAGTAGACCCACTCATATTATCTCGCAATATATTTATGAAATCCATTTTTCAATCGTAAACGTAATCCATTTGTAAATTGATGTTAACAAATGCTGCTCAAATCTGAATGAAGCCATTTTTGAAACGAATTATTATGGGCTATGAAAATGAGATCGCGTTCGACAATATATATGCGAAAAATATCGTCGTCAAAACATGGAGAAACTTCTCAAGCGATTGAACATGCGCTGCGGGAATATGACCAAACCGTTAACTGGACTATCCACTGTCAACAACCAATGAAATTGAAGTTGACGATTAAGGTCTTATATATATAATTATATAGTTAATAGTAGTAATTCCATTAATTGATAAAATATAAAGTACATCCCTGCGCCAGTAAAACCCGCGACAATCGCAACAGTAAGAGGACCGTTCTATCGCATCGACTACTGCAGCAATGAAGGCGGTATTGCAACAATATTATCGGAATAACACCAGTTAAATATATGAGTTTCAATATAAAATTGGATTACAAAATCGTTGCAATGTTTCCATCAATTAGTAGCCTTTCTGGAAATTATCCAAAAGTTTTTTCATGACAATTCCTTTTGTTTGATAACAGACCCCTATTTAATGAATTATTTCTCACTAATTAATAAACACACTGATCTCGTGCAAAACTAGCTTTAAAAGAGGTTTGTACATCTTCTACAGTGACAGAATTATGGTATCAACAGAAGAGTGACCATCGAGAAAGCAACATATATCATTAATTCGTATTTAAATGAATAAATCTGTTTAGAAAGATATTAACAAATACCTTTTCCTCAACTCATTAGATTGCACATAGTAAAGACATTTTTTGAATAAAATAATAATAAAATATATGAGATGTGAAAGTATGAAATATATTGTTTTTTAAAATACAGATGACTTTTTAACATATGCATTTAACAATACATAAATCCTTTAAAATATTATTAATTAATAATAATTAATTTTGTGAAAGTTGAGACTTATTATAAAGTTATAAACAAAGACACATATTAATCATATTAACAATATAAACAATAATATATTAATCAAATGATAAAAATGTAATAAAATATTAGAAAATATAATAAATAAAAAATAAAGGCTATTTATTATGTTTTATATTTTAGTCTACATAAACTAATTTAAACTAAATCAGTTTTTGTTTCATATATTTTAAAGTTATTTTATATTACCGACCATGAGTCACTAGACATCAACTTATTTTAATATGTCTTTTAAGTAATAAAGTTATATTAAAGATTAGGAAACTGCTTGATAAAAATTTAATATGTATTTAATTTAAGTTTTCAATGGAACTGGGACAATAGATTTATTAGTTTTTAACATAATATTTAATAAATATAATATATATTTATCATTAATGATATTTGCAATGAATATAATAAGTAATTGATTATTTATAATGTCAATAGAGACTAAAAAAAAAAGAATAAAAGGCTGCTATCGATTGCAAATTATGCTTTTGTTTCGAGCGGTTGTTGGTTGTTATACGAAGAGGAATAAGATAATGTCATATTTCACTATGAGAAAGCTTTACACATGTTGGTGTCCGGAAAACGCTCTCTAAAGCTTTGATGACCTCAAAAGATTTTTCACGCGTAGAAATCCAATTCCTCCAGAGAAACCGAAAAAGAGTAGTGACTAATGATGAACAATACTTTAAAATATAACAATATACGTATTATACGTGTCTTTTGTATCCTCGAATTTACAATTTTTATTTGAATATTCAGTCAGTACATTTTAATATAAAAATTAAGTCCTTTAAAAAAGTTTTTTTTTAATGACTTGCAGTACTAGTTTAAATTAAGTCTATATAATTAAATCTAACGTTTGAAAATTATAGCCTGTCTTAACCAATTAATACTTTAATAAATATTTAAAAAATTAAATTAAAACGGAGTCGTTGAATTGATGGCCTAGCTTTCAGGAAGATATTGTTAATCAGTTATAACAATTGTTTACGGAACTCTTCCAATACGGAAGTTCTTCCAATAAGGTTCCTATTTAAGCAAGTGCCTGTCACAGCTAATAAGACAATATATACTAGAATGATAGACAATGATTCCACCTTTGCACTCTGAAGCACTGGTGCAGGCCAATTTGACCAAGCAATATGGTTACTCCATGGGCCCCAAAGCAGTTGATCCTAAATCCAAACCGTGGCCATGGGAGACTGCCTGGGCAAACATGGAACTGGCAAAATCAGACACAACAATATGGGTGGGCGCTAGTGCTGTCTAAATCGCAGCCTTAACGCGGGGGTCGCAGAATTCGTCGCCTTGACGCTAGCGGTGATCATTGTTAACAAAAATAAACTAATTGGCAGACACATTATCAGATCAGACAGCAAGATAGCGGTGTGGTGGGCCGAACACGGTTTGCAAAGGAAGAATATGTACATAGAAAACCTCAGGATGACATTTAAAGAGCTGAGTGAAATTTTTATTAATATAAACATACAATGGACAAGGGGCCTGTCCACATCAGAAATGATAAAGGTAGACAGATTGGCAATGAAGCATAAGGATAAGTAAGGGACAGGTCAAATGCGAGAAAAAAGCGAAACAATAGACAGATGGCAGCTGGCATGGAACAACTCAAGCGATGGCAGAACTCTCCATGACTTCTGCAAGAGGGTGGGATGCGAGAGATTGAGCTTAAGCAGAAAGGCGGTACAACTAACAACAGGGCACGGAAATATGGCTGCATACATTAGCAGATTTAGATTAATGGAGAAGGTCTGTGCGAATGTGATAATGGTGTGAAGGACACCAAGCACATAATGGTCGAATGCACCCTGGACGAAAGAACAGGAACTCTGTAGTTTAAATATAAGGCAAATGTTGTCTCTTTAGTGTTCTTGAAATGCGGTCCTTTGTTTCTTATATACTAACGTATAAGCATGGAATCTTAAATATATACTCGGTCTTTATGCTGGATTTGATTAAGAGTTAGAGTTTGTCCATTTGTTGATTCTAAATAACAAAGGTATCATTTACATATCTATGTTAAATCAAATGGTAATTAGTACGGCAGTGGCCTTGATTTAATTAAATTAATTAACTAATTAACTACTTGGCAAGACGATAGGTTGGATTTTCAGTCTTTAGACCGTTTAGCCTGGGAGGAGATCAGAGATTTCTACGGTGGAATTTATAATTTTATATTTTTTGTTCTAAGATTTATTATATAATCATTTTATATATGTCATAATACCCAGCAGTATCTTGGGCTTTTGGGATCTATAACATATATACGATGTATTTTCAAATTACGCAAAAATATAAACATGTCAGAAAGTTGTTGATGTATGTCGGATAACATTATATGTAACCATAAGTTAACCTATACTGTACAGAATACACGAAAAGTATCTTCGGGATACTTCGAGCTTATTTACGTTAAATTTGAATAACATCCAAATTTCTAAGTCATGCAGCAAATGTTTGCATGATTTGAAAATTGAAAAATGCATGGTTTCTAGAACTTAATGCCAAAAATATTCAGGAATATTTATAACTTAAACCTGTTTATTCAATTGTTGGCATCACTTCTTTCCCCGTGTTAATTATGATAAGTAAATGAATAATTCTAATGCTGATATTTACAACTAAAATAAATTGAACATATGGTGGGATAACTCAATCTCCCGTTTGGATTGTAACACAGATATGTATGCTTAGTATACTTTTTCACTATTTCTTCACTACATCAATATTCTATTAAACATTAGTTAAATCCGCTTTCCTATATACTATTGAGATTCAAACCTGGTTCGAATTATTTCAACCACCTATTAACCGTAGATAATGATAGTGGGTAATCCCTAAGCACCAATGTCAAGCCTACAACACGTCATGTTCACAAACCAAACTGACAGGGTTAACAACCACTTATTTTGCACGATTAACTAGATTACCTGATAAAGCAATGCCCAGTTTTGTAATGCTTGATTAAATTTTAAAACACGTTATACTTCATTAAACAAGAGGATGTGTCGCATGCAGACTTTATTCTTTGGATAGATTGCGATTTCCTTAGAGTTGGTTGAGAAACGATCGATTGGTTATGTCACTTAATTAGTTGATTAAACTCTTTAAAATTTCATTCAAATAATGAAAACCCTACACAACCCCATTTTTATATATAAATAATACATTGTACGTAGAAAGTGTTTAGACCATCATTCCTGGAGATCCTTATCAGATTTATCGGACGAAATGTCGAAATTGAAATGGAATCAGAAAGTAGAACATTTCGGTGTCGGCACAGAGGACGCGAAAGAACGGTAACGGGCAATTCCATGCACCAGTAAATAATTTCGTCGTTACGGAATGTACGGTTTCAAAGAAATTTTCATTTTTAATATATTTTCCCTCGAGAGAACGCCATGATATCGTTAACTATGAATATTAAATATTTAATTGTTAATTTAATTATCTATTAGAAATTATCAACAAAGTTGTTACTACAAATTATATTTCATTATTTAATATACCATTCATGAATAGAAAACTGATATAGGATTTTAATTATATATGAAGAGAATATTTAGAATAATAACAGAATTAGATTTAGGAAAAATAATAGATTTTGAGAAGTAATAAGAGCTTAGAAGTTAATAAAATTATTTACGGTAATTATCTAATTTTATTATTTTACTAGTTTGGAGGTAATCTACAAAGTAAATATCTTTGCTATTCTAAAATGATAAAATGTTAACACCTCTTTGATTGATTTATAAAACTGTTTATCAACCAGATGTAGATCTAAATCTAATTTCTCCATTGGAAGTTGCCACTGAAATTGATAATCTCAATCCTAAAAAGGCACCTGGTATAGATGACATTTCACCTGGATTATTGAAAGAACTGCCCCGAAAAGCAATCATCATGTTGACATATATATTTAATACCTGTTTAAGGCTGAAGCATGTTCCGGAATGCTTTAAGGTGGCACAAATAATTATGCTCAAAATATCTGACAAACCTGCAGAACCAGTCGAATCTTACAGGCCTATTTCGCTACTACCTGCAATATCAAAGCTGTTTGAGAAACTAATATTTAAACGTATTAAAAATTTTGTAGTAATACCAAATATCCAGTTTGGTTTTCGAAATCACCATTCGACAATCGATCAAGTGCACAGAGTAAGTGAGGCTATTAAAAGAGCGTTTGAGGAAAAGAAATACTGTCCTGCAATATTCCTGGATGTCTCACAAGCTTTTGATCTGGTTTGGCATTTGGGATTAATCTGTAAGATGAGCAAATTGTTACCGCTTAACTATTGTCAATTGCTGGAGTCATATCTTTTCGGAAGAAAATTTAGAGTATCTCACGAACTAGCGTTCTCGACATTAAAACTATTTCGGCTGGAATTCCACAAGGTAGCGTCTTAAGACATCACCTGTATCGGCTTTGCTGACATTCTAACGTCAAAAGAAACACAACTTGGAACCTTTGCTGATGACACAATTATTATGGCAAAGGTATATCCCTGCCTAAGGCAATAGAAAAAGTGCAGTCAACAAAATCTACAAATGGACGAAAGATTGGAAAATTCAACTTAATTGCTCCAAATTTGTCCACTTTAATTTTGTATTGCAGCGAAATAATAACAACTTAATTATATCACTCAATGGATGCCCGATTCCTCAAGCAGAATCAGCTAAATATCTTGGAATCCATCTTGATGGTAGGTTAAATTGGAAACATCACGTTAGACAAAAAGCAAATCACAATAAAACCAAAATAAAACACCTATGCTGGTTAATCGGAAGATACTCCCAACTTGATCTAAAATCATAGAGGTTGATCTATAATGTCAATTATAAAGCCAATTTAGATCTATCAAATCAACTAGTCATACAACGCTGTCAAAACAAGGTTCTTCGATTGATTACCAATGCCTATCGTTACATAACCAACGAAGAACTCCACGATGATCCGGAAATCAAATGGATTAGCGAAGTTATCCAAGACTTCGCCTTGAAACACGAAAAAAGATTAAGATTATTAAGATTATTATTAAGAAGATTACTAACGCGGAAGAAATACAACTGCTGGACAGCGCGCAAGATGTCAGGAGATTGAAGCGAACAAAACCGTACGAATATATATATATATATATATATATATATATATATATATATATATATATATATGAGATACATATAGATGTATATTAATCCAAGTACATAGGAAAAGTAGTAATAAATTATTTGTAAATTAAGATAGTACTAAGCGTATCTAATAAAGATGTTATAAAAGAAATATTTAAAATTTCACTTCATTTCTTTTTTAATGTACTCCTTTCAAAGGAACTTTGCATCAAGATTCATCCCAAGATATATCCCAAGATTAGCGTTCTTGGTATATGGGATGATAAGCAAATTCAATGTTCGTCGGTTTGCTTTAGTTAACTTATATCTGTAAAATTTTGATCAATTTATTTATATTCTTACCCACCAGTTGTAATGTTCTGGTTGATTCTTAGCTGTTATCTTCAGCAGATATCGAAGTATCATCAACGAAGGTAACTATGGTAATATTTCCATTTGTGGCATATTACCTGCGCAAAGTAGGAAAGGTATTTGTCCCAACATTTCCATGTGGTACGTCTGTTTTAGCTTCTTTTAGCGTAGGATCTTATTTAATTCAAAACATTCTAGCTGCTATATGGTTTTCTGAGAATTTAATTGTTGGGGGATTTTAAGCTGAATTCGCATGTTCAGTTCGTTAGAAAATCCTTGCCAGTTTGTTCGGTTATTTGTTAAGGTGTTGTTCTATTTTAGTTATAATTTCACTCAGGATCAGAATTACTACTTAGCGAACGAGGTTAGGTCAAATTAGTTTTCAACTTCCATATCGCTTCATGTTATATTTCTTTTCGCTTCTTAATGCTATGAAGGAATATAATAGATCTAAGGTTTTATTTGAATCAGTAGATCTAAAAGTTTTCCCAAAAAAATGTTAATACGGTAAATTCAAATCGAATTAAATCGGTTTGTAGCTTATAATTTATTAATTTCGAAATGTTATACGATATGAGAATCTCGACATTCCAATAACCAGACACTACTTGTTTCTTAATAGTAGCGAATTAGTGAGACTCTAGCATATTCACTTTTCATTATGAATCCACTTTAATGGTAAAATTACTGACAGAACGACTGAACAAGTAATAACATTAAAGCAAACTATATTTCTAAATTTATGTTTTAGGTACTAATAATTGCGATTAACAATCGGATTTTTTATTCATAAAAATAATAAGTGAGATATGTTCACACTGTTTACAGGTTATTGAAACGTAATTCCAACATTTTTTCGATCCCAACAAACGGATTATACTTGTGAGTTGGAAATAACACGATACACTTAATCGGTAAGAAATACTTGAATCCGTTTCAAACGCGATGGTAATTTAATTCGAAGCAACTGTAACGGGCAATTTCACGACGCCAGATAAGAAAAAAAGGGTCGATTACTTAAAAACAGTCCGACGTTGCAGTCCGGACTTATTGTAACAGCATCGTTTAAAAACGTTACCCAATATTTCGTTCTATAACATAATTTGCAGGCCTATTTATATTTGAAAGTATGAAATTATTTTCTGTTGGATTTTAAACAGACCATAAATATTATTAACGAGAAAATGAGTAACGCAATTAAGAAGGTGTAATAGATGCATGACCACCATGTAGAATGTTGTTAAATGGAATTTATTAAACAAAACACCACAATTAAAGAAGCCAATTATACTCGTTAATTTTTTGTTCTAAATTAACCGCACGTACGAGGCTTAAGTTTCAATTATTGAGGATACAAAATCTAGTTAACCATGCAAAACAAATGGTTGCATCCATACTAGTGAGGTTTCTGAAGATAGTATGAATACTACATGAAATAACTTATTGAGTGATATATTATATTCGCCAAACTTAGTTCCATCCGATATGTGAAAATAAAAAAATCCCTAGGATTATGAAAAGCCAACGAGGAATGAAGACATTTATGTACGCAGTATATTTTGGAATTACAGATGTGGTCAACGCAATTAAACTATAAGAGAAGAAGAATCTACCTTGTCTACAATTACTAAAGACAGACGTCGGTGATAACTCTTCAGTATTCTGCAAAACCTTTGTATCCTGAAAAGTGGTAAAAAGGTTTATTTCAATATTAAGTCTTATTTTTGATAAAGGCTTTTTGAAAAATTATATAGTACTTCACATTGTATATTACCAAATTAGTTGATGAAAGTTAGTTTATATTTTTAATGTAAATGTAATATTCTAAAACCAGTAGGCCCATACGTAAATCAAACGAAGCTCCTGCTGAAGTAAATTGAAATAGTTATTTTAACACTCAAATAACGATTTATTTATTGTTTAGATATCTATTATTTCAATAATAGTTGCAGTATTATTTTCGATTTCCCACAAAAAATTAATTGTCAAATTTATACCTCACAAAACAGATACATATAAGATAAGATAAGGAATGTTGAAATTGTATGTTTTTGTCTTTTTATTGCATTCAGTTAAGTTTATTATCAATTTGTTGTGTACTACCGATTACTAGGAAATCAGTCAGAGGAATATTATGAGATTATGATGGATAAAGTCTATATTAATTAGCAAATTGTTGAACTAATATTAATTATAATTTATGTTAAATAAGATTAGTAGTTAGATTATTTTCTGTGAATTCTAGAATGTTTAAATAATCCGCAAACAAGTGTTCGTCATTGCATTTCAACGTATGAATTCTACTATCAATATTCTACTACTCAAGTAATGAATTTCTACTATAATAAAATTTCATGTTTCTAATAGATAATTATTATTGTTAATTATTCTGTAATTACAGATATTTTAATTTCTAAGTAAATGTAATAAAACTAATTGAATTTATTTACAATAAACATGAGAATGTTTAAAGGTTCAATAATAAATATTAATGGAAATTGAAGTTAATATGCGTTAAATTTAAAATTTTTCGGTTATTTGATTGATATAATCGTTATGCGAAAAAAAATTTAGTTGGTGAGTTAGATAATCCAATTATAAATAAAAAAATATTTAAACAATTCTTGGAACCGTTCTGAAAATTGATTCATAAACGAATAATGACAATAGCTATAACTGATATTTGAAAACAGAAGTGTCAGATATATGATAGAAGAAAATAGGAAAGTAATTAACTATTTTAACTATTTGGCGTATTTATTCTAAGTCAGCTTCAGTATTTCCAAAATTTATGTTAATTACTTGAATAATTCTTTTTGAATAAACCCTCACTGTTTATTAAGAAAAGCCTATCTTTCGGTATCTATATATTAATTTTGATTAAGTTATAAAATATACTTAATAATATAACGTTAAACAATATAAGAGCAGAGTTAAAAAAATATCAATATAAAGAACTTTTACTAGTTAAAAAACTCTATAACTGAAATACTTAAAAATATTGTTATGATAATTATATAAAACAGATACTTAAAGAATATATCGTACATATGTTTTAAGGTTCATCCAGCAAGTCTTGCAATTAATTATCTTTATTTTCTGTTGGTTCTCCAAATCATGCATCATGTCATAGACATCAACATTAATAAAATCTCGATTTTTAAATCAATGAATACAAATATTATTAATTTATATAGTTATTAATCTGGGTAATGATTTTTCCAAAATCATTGAGGACATAGTCCACAATAATTACGTGTAATCATTCTTAGTGTTGGTTAATTATAAATTATATTTTCGAAGAATTCGGAGTACTTATGACCTTAAAAGTAAGTAACAGCAAGTAGGTACTTGGCAAGAGTAGAAGGAATTATTTATATTGACGTAAAATATGTAAAAGTATTGTATTTGTAATTGTTGTCCTCAATTAAATATTATTAAAAATTTCAAACGATATTTTCGATTATATCGATTACCAATTATGCCCAATGGTAGCTACAATACAGACATTTCAAGCCTTAATGATGACTTTATAAATTTATAATATCACTAGAAATTTATAGCAGTCTAAACGTAACAAAACTTTTGCAGAATTATATGAAGCGATAATAATGATTGACGCAAAAGATCAAGCCAATACATCTCGAATAGGGCTTTTTATTTATAAACAGCTGCCATAATGAGAAATAAATGAACCAAGCAAAAAAACTTGGGTTACCGTATCAATATTAATGATTAAATTCTTCCTTAACACAATAATTAAATTCGGACAAAAATATTATTAGAGATTTTCAATTAACTAATCAATACTAACAAAAAGTAGAGTATGTTTTTTTTATAATTATCTCAATTTTATATTAAATTACGTTTTATTTCAAACTCCGGTATCCTGATTCATAGTTTTACTGTTTTGGTAACGAAATCAGAATCATTTATCACTGTCAGGACTTCAACGTTTAATACCTGAGAATTGTTTCCAAACATAAGTAGAAAACGGAAATATCGAATTCTTAGATTGTAAATTAACAAGTCCAATTAAATAACCATTCGTAAATGTATATTGTATTGATTGATTGATAATTTGTTAATTTTGTCAGTACCAGTCTAAGTTTAATTAATGGCTCCATCTGTAAAAAATCCAAAGATAACATTTATTTGTTTAAAATTTTGATTATTAAAACGTGCCGGCATATTATTAGGCGAACTTAAAATACCTTACAGAAAGCGATGCAGTATAAATTTAAGTGCCCAAAATGTTTTTATTCACTGAGAATGGTTATTACAATAAGGTACTTGTTTATTTTATGTTACATTTTGTTGATTTGTTTAATATTTAGGGACCGCTGGACATGATCATTTTATTTGGTTATGATTTTTTTTATAGGTAATATATATCATATTTTTTACACTAAATATTTTACTATAATGTTAAAGCTTTATATGAAATAATTAACAATTATTAGGATTGCATTTGTGTGTTAGTGTTAAGTAACTGTTCATTATTTCGTTCTTCATACATCAGAACTTAATAGCCAGCTTAGTAGCTGCACTATTAAAGGAGTCGACATTCCTCATACTGCTCCGATTGTCGCGCGTTCAAATCCCACAAAATCATAGATATATTTTGTGTTTTTAACTGTTTGTATTTTTGATTATTCATGGATAATAGTGTAAATTCCTATACGGGATAACTATTCCAGTCACCCCAATAACTAGGCTGACTAAAACTGATGGCCTAAACCACTGGCCAATCGTTAAACTATTCCGAGAACCATATTTCAGAGCTCATGCCCACGTTACTGAAAAATCTAAACAATACATTAATATTGGAAACTATCGACTGAAAACGACTGTTTTAGTTTTTATTTTTGGTCTGACTGATTTTATTACGTTTTACTATCGAATGTTTCAGTCAACTACTTTCAGTCGCTATTTTCGGTTCGACTAATTTTGACTACTTTTTAGTATCGACCATTTCAATCCTGTACTTTCAGTTACTATTTTCGAACTTACTAGTTTCCTTCAACTGATTTTTAACGTTCTGGCTTTGCTGTCCTAGCCGTTACCTGTCCTATTTGCTGTCATGTTTTATTTGCAATATGATTATAAATAACAATATATTGCACATTAATATAGCAATATTTTGAAACTCTATTAATGTAATATAGTAAAAAGTGTGTTATAACGGATCAAAATATAGTCGAAGTGTGCATTTGACCGAAATAGTAATTGCCATTTTCAGTCGCAACTTTTTTTAATATCGACTGGTTCGACTGTTTCTATTATTCTATACCACCTAAGAATTAGTTGTATCGTTATATGTTCATTATCGAATCATTTATAACCGAAATATTTAGCAGAAGGTCCAAACATTTCATTAAGCCTTAATTAATTTAGTTTAATCATAATTAAGACTCGGATTTACTACCATGACTTTGAAACAGCAGGCTAGTTTAATGTGTCATCTCGGTACATTAGATACGAATCAAGTTAGTTAGTCCAAATGTCGATAATTGAGTAGGTACTAGGATTTTTTAAGTGCAAAATAAATACACATACAAAGTTTTTTTTTTGAAGGATCAAAAAGATATTGAATATATCTAATAATAAAATGAATTCATATTGCATTTGTATCATAAATTAGTTACCGTTTTTTGAAAAGGATAGAAGATTAGTAAAGAGTACGCTATGACAGAATTCCATAAGTCAGGATACGAATTGCCTTCCCATCCAAAATTCATTATTTTTAGCATCCAATATTAAAATTTGTCTTAGATTATATATCGTTTCTTTAGAACTATAATAATTAAATGTATATCTATTGTATATGTAGTTTAGTCACGTGATCCACTTGGAATTTCTAGTGACTGAGCCTACAGCTTAACGTGGGTTCTGAACTTCCTCGGCATTAAGCCTACCGACTGCTCAGTGAACAACTTAAGGACCACTCCTTTATTTTCATTTATTATGTTGACCATCTAGAACCAAATGGCCTTCGGCTGATGTCGCTTGAGATTCGGAGAATGGTTGTTTTTTACGGGTGACGGAGACCCTGGGTTACGACTGGGACTATCGTAGTTTGTTTAACACCGGGGTTGTGGACGGGTAGGGATTTTATCAAGATGTTGTCGTGTTCTAAGGTTCCTATGGAGAACCTCACACTGAGCATGTTTATGAAATTTTTCACAAACGGGATGGCTGATTCGAGGTGTATATTGACGTTCCTCATAAACCATGGGGCTCTGAGTAACGCACGGACTTTTTTGGATTGGAACACTTGGAGTAGTTCAAGTTGTCTCTCCGAGACATACCTGTACTACACCTGTCCTCCATTGAGGCAGATTAGACGGACTAGCGTTTTATATAGCGTCGCTTTCTGTGGGATCGGAAGTTTGCTTTTTCTGTAGAATAGTGCAAATAATAGGCTGTACACGCTATTTCTTTTGCAAATGGCGTGCTGAATTGGAATCTGCGGTCGAACTGGAGACCGAGATTTGAAACTTTCTGGAGCCATGGAATAGGGACTTTATCAATTTGGAGGCGATAGGTGAGGAACTCCTTCTTGCGGTGGAACAGAATAGCTTGAGTTTTGCTCGGGTTTATCTGCAGCCGCCAGAATTTGTACCACGCTATCGCTTGGTTCAGCTGTACTTGGAATCTCTTGCGAATAGCGTCGGGACAGTAACCGGTTGTGAAAAAAGCGGTATCGTCTGCGTAAAATGCTGTGTGCGAAAGTTTGTAGAGCGGGAAATCAGCCATATAAAGGTTGAATAGTGCTGGTGCTAGCGAAGCACCTTGCGGGACTCCTGCAGAAATTTGTTTACGAGAGGAGACTGCGTCACCTATCCTCACTTGAACGGACCTACCGTCCAAGTATGAATCTATCAGGGAATAAGGATTACCCCAGAAAACTTCCGGTTTTATTCAACCCGGTTACGGGCGTCACTGTGTTAATTATTCCTTGTTCTATTTTCCACTGTTCCCTACAAAGACATTTACAGTTACAATCACAAACATAAAGTATATCTATAGCTCAGCAGGATTCTATCACGCAACTATATTAACAGTAAGAGGATCGTCCAGTGCGCCAACCACTCTAGCTAAAATAATTAGAAATTGTTCTCAAATTTTCTAAATTTCTTTTGATTGCTTTCTAAATCTCAAGCCCATTCTGAATATTTCAACATTAAAAATATTTTAAACAACTGAAAGAAGTTATAATATATATTTCATTAAGAATAATCATATTATGAAGATTCTAGCAAAAATAACATACTTCATTTATTGAAATAAAAAATAGGAATATTTTTAATATCGCATGCTAATAAAAAGACGTAATTGAAACGTAAGTTAAAATAAAGTTTAAAAAAGTATCCTATTCCTATTAGTACCCTATTTAGTTCTAAAAAATTAAGAGAAAATAACAATAACTATAACAATGAAAAACATTAAGCTGACAAGGTGAAATTATTTTTAAAATGCGATAAAAAATTAATATTTTCGAGATTCAAAGATATAAAACACCAAATGCGACAAAATACATATAAATGGATTTTTATATTAACTATAAAAATAATCTATGAATTATATAAAAATTACAAAGGACTAACTGCATTGTAAGCTAAGAAATCTTAAATATTTTACATTAATTATTCAAATATTTTATATCTAATATTAAATATGTTTAATACAATCTTAATTCCCAAATTAGTTTACCACTATTTTTCTGTTGTACCCGCATCAATATACAAACAAGACGAGTACCAGATCAATATTAATTTTCCCAAATTAAAATTAAAATTAAAATTAAAATAAACTACTTAAGCTAAAGTTAAGAACACATTTATACACTACACTAATAAAGTTCATGTGGTTTGATAGCTGTATTACTTCCATGTTAATATGAATTAATAAACTCATTGCATGTTCTATAGCCAAATCGTGGATAGCTTCGTTCGATCTATTTCATCATGAAGATCATCGTGGAGTTCTTCGTTGATTACAGAGTGATAAGCATTGGTCGAAGAACTCTGTTTTGGCATCGTTAGATAATGCCAGGGTAATATTATATAATAATTATATTCTATATAAATAATTCCGACTAACCAGTACAGTTCTTTTAAGTTGAGTCTGTTTTTGTCTACGTAAAAGAAGTAAATGAAAATGAAAAAAAGCATGAAAATTAATTCTATATTACCGTCTATTATTATTATTATTAATTCACACGCAAGACGAGTGCGAGAAAATACATCAATATGTATTCCTCAATTACCAATAAAAGAAAGCGAAGATAAATAATTTTAAATCTATCTACACGAATGTAGTACATATTTAGTCGAAAATGGCGTTTATAAATAAGATATAACGAGTTGATGCTTTTATTACTAAATTGCTACGAAGTAATTCGATAATCAAACAAAGAAATTTTAGTAGACTAAGGTAAAGGAATGAAGGAAAATTTTGTGAAAGTAAACCGAGATCAATTTGTGATGGTAAACGAAGTATTGGTAGAATAAAGACCTCTCTTCAAGCTAAGATAGACGCAAAGACAATGGAAGAAGCTAGTATATCAGGAGCATACAGTAATCTTCACCAGTTCCACCACATGTTTGATTTTAAAGCTGTGGTAGGGCTGCTTCTTTTATAAAAAAAACCGACAACATGAATATGTTTTCACGCAATACCTTTGATATTATTTTTAGGGCACTGTCAATTATAAAAATATATTTTTTATTTGTAGCACCATCATACTTGGCAGTCCTTTTCGTATCGCACTAATATAGACACAAAGACAATGGAAGAAGCAATACCTTTGATATTATTTTTAGGGCACTGTCGATTATACTTAGCAGTCCTTTTCGTATCGCACTTACTAAAACTACGTCAGTGTTTTCATATTAAACATAAATAAACTTTTGCTCTTTATCAATCTACAATTAGTGTTACTAAATTATAACATTTTACCTGTAATTCATAATGTACACGCGTATTGTCGGCTGCTAATTTTCTCTGTTAAGTAATAATTAATGATAGGCAGGAATACAGGAAATTTGGCAATATTTGAGAATGCATAAGAGTAAAGAATCGATGAAGATTACTGTGTGCTTATATTAGCGGACAAAAAAACTATTTAATGATTAATTATACCAATATTTTTTAATATATTTTATGTTATTTTTCATCCAAACTATGAAAAATACGTTTAATAAAAAGTAAAAGTGACTAAATGGTTCGGTTCAACGGTTCAAATTCCACCTCGTAATTCAAATTACCAATCAACATGAATTCAATTATACTGGCGATCATTACTTCGTTGCATTTAACATCCCGTGAAGTTGTCCAAGGACTTTCTCTTTTTGTCTCTCGAACGTGAACGAGCGTTCCGAAGCGAATCTCCCGAAGAGCCTGTTTTTAGGTCAAAAATTCGCCGAAACCACATCCACGGCAGAGGGGAGGTGGGGACAGAGACGATTATTGATACTCGGCCGATACCATTGTTTATTTAATGATTGATTAACCATATTGAATTATCCGAATGTTTTGGTCCGCTGCCTTTTTATTATGTGCTTTTAATAATAGCGACAAACACGGTTTTCGGCTTATGTAATCGTTTCTAGATGAAAAACCATTTTTGATCGATTTTAGCGATTAGTGTTGACGCGAGAGCAATCGCGAAAATATAAGGCCGTGCGAAGGCGGTTAGTGTCATTGGCTAAAGGTAAGACAAGTTAATCAGCGATACCGATTAAGTAATCTTTAATATTTATGGTTTAAATAGTAGTACAGTATTTCTGGTTAATATCAATATAAACCATTTTTAATTTCAGTGCTCTAATTTTGCAACTTAATTAAATTGTTGTTTTTTAAGTTAAATGATATTTATTTATATTATTCTATTATCTATTCTTTTAAATATAAAAGCCCTCAATATATATTAAATAACATGATATATTTTACAATTTTAGTGAAGTATTAAAAATATAATTTTTGGTTTCCTTCTTTCTATTAATAATAAAATAATGAACAGAAACTATCTAATGCGATTTTAACACATGTTTGTTCAGATATATCTGAAATTTCAACATATCAAGATAATTTCCTGTATTCCGTTATAAATTATTTAAATACACTTCCTAATATTATACACAGCAGTGTTCGTGATTGAAAGGTATTCTTTACTCCAGCTTCTCAAAATAATAATTATCTATCTTCCAACGACAGTTAATAATTAACCTTAAATATTAGTAATGTAAATTCTAAGACAGCAATGGAAAACCTATCTTCCATACAGTCTAACATTTTTGCGATAAAATTAAATTGTTGAAAGATTTTTTTATCACTTTATTAGATATGCTTAGTACAAATTCAATAAGAAGTGAATTTAGCATATATTACAATGAAAAAACAAGATATAGTATGTAATAGACTAATTGAGTATATGCGAACTTACGTAAAATGAGAATCATTTTAATTTAGTTTGGTTATGTATGACCTTTAAAGGTTCATATTTCGTTGAGAAGTAAGTTTAGTTAACGATATTGTTTACGTTATTATTTAGGCCTCTGAAAAGCAATTCGTCACAATGCGATTACGATTACGTATTAATACTTTAGGACAATTAGCGGTATTAAAAGTTGAAGAATTTAGCTAACGAAATAAAATCAAACTTATATCAATGGACTCATTATGTTGCTTAAAATTATTAATTCTTCTTCCGTGAATAGCTTAAAATAATATGAAAAAGCTAGAAGGGAATAAAATAAAATTTATATCTGATGGTATATTTCAATATGGAAGTACAGTACATATTATTGGCGCATTTTCATAGCCTTTTTGGATTTTTTTCATACCACCTACAAACTTACCAAAATTTACAGACTTGTACATTCTATTTAATAATTGAATATACTGAACTCAATTAATGATTCATTTATTAAATACTACTATATATTTTTTAGTTTTAGAAAAATTAATAAAGTTCAAAATAATAATAAATTAATTTGCTCCTATTAAATGACAACCATCATTTGTAACTAAGAATGGAAATAAATAAAGAATGGCTAACAAATTTATCAAAAAGTAGAAAAGCCCTATATAAATTAAATATGATCACTATTATAATTGTCAACAGCGTCCAACAGCGAAAAATTAAATTTTTATTATATTAGTTTTATTGCGTTTACCAAATACTTCCTAATTACTGCAGTATTTTTGTTAATATTATAAATTTTGTAAACTAGAAGACAGTAGTAAACATAATAGAAGACACTTTTTCTTTGTGTTTGACAGAAATCCTGTTGGAGCAAATATATGTATATATAGTCTACCCAATAAAACCGCCAATGCACGTCACCAAAGTTTATGACATCACGCATTAGACACTATTCCGTCTTTTTTAACTAAGATAAAATGAGGAGAACAAAAAGCCACTCCGAGATTAAAATGAGTTTTACATTTTTACAAGCTACATTTGGTAGTATATTCAACGACACCTATGATGTGAATTGACTATTTTATTGGAAGAACTATATCTTACTTAGTTCTGTAAAATTATTATGTTTTCATTATATTCAACGATAATTATAATGCCTTAGCAACAGAAAATTTTGTTAATGTTTCATTTACTGCAGGAAGAAATTTACATAAACATTACATGACATTCTGCAACTTCAATAATATTTTCTTTTTAATTATCAATTAATAATTTATAGAAGCCATCATAAATTTTTCAGATAACTAATGGCGCAGAAAAGAGGGAACGAATAGTCCATAAATTGGAAACTAATTATTAGAGCATGCAATTTACTGCCCAAATAGGTTTGAAAAATTGAAAAGATGTCTTTAAAATTAGTTTATTTACTTGTCAGAAGGGAAAATTACTTAAGAAGTGTAACTGATTCATACATAGAAATATTTCAACTGTATTTAACTATTAATTGTAAAACGGCGCAAGATGAAAATAGGTGATATTTTTACTAATGAATAGTCACGGAAATAGTGAAATTACTGTTATTACAATCAAAGCACAAGAATGTGATATTGAATGAAATACCTGGATAAGAGATTATAATGATAAAGAATTGAGACCATGCAACGATCAGTACAATCATAGAATACCTGACGATAAGAAGAATTGCATAATATGGGATCCAAGGAGCATAGGATACATTAAAATTAGGGCGTCAATACTTACGTCAAATTTAGACAGACAATTACAGAACAATAATAAATAAATTTTATTTCCCTAGTTATTCCGAGTACAATGCAACTTATGTTCATCTAATCACAATATATGGAACTAATGTATTCGAAAAACTACAGTGCTAGAAGGTTCAGATCATGTATAAATAAAACATATATAAAAATAGTTAAGGTACAGTTCGTATTAAAATATACCAAAAAATACTTTCTTTTATTCAATATTTTAAAACATTGTATAGTTTTAAACAATATATTTAATAACAAGTGGACCTTTATCTGTGTTGTCGAAAAAAACTGGACTGTTGAGAGGTGGACATGTTGTATTTTAATCTAGTTGTTACAAAAGTTATTTCCTACATTTTTCTTTAGTTATACAATAGCTAGTGCAGTTCGAGTTAATAACAAATTAATAGTGACTATCAAGCGATAGTAAATACAATTATGAGCAATAACAAAAAACTGTATTTAAAACTGTTGATTTACTAACAACATTCAATAATTTTTCAATCAACATGGATACAAACAAGAAGCCAACAATCACCAAGAAACCAAAATATAAAAACAGCCGTCAGAACAATCTATAGTACCTCGTATTACTAATTATCCTTCGTACTTTTTAATTACACAACATTTAATAAATTGTAATAGCAGAGAATTATACCAGCATCTGTGTAACAATAAACAAAAACGTATTTCTCCGGCTCAGCAGGAAACAAGTTTTGTTACAAGATAATTTCGCCGTTATGTTTTATTTATATCACCCTCAATTTTCCTTCTGCAGTTTGTAAAAATGTTTGAACGAACCTTACAATTTGATAAGTGAATTATAGTAACCAATCGCGACAAAAATGGAAAGAAATATGGTTACGCAAACGCGATATGTAAATCTGGTGTTATTCGAGTGATTGTCGGAATACTAATAAATACATTTGGAATAAATAAACATATGTAAAAGTGATTACAAGTAGTAAGAGCGGCTGCTAATTGAACGAAAACTTAATGTAGTCCTTTTTCCCGCTCGATTCGAGCCGGTCCGGTTATTTAGTCCAGTTTTCGTTTCAGTATTCGAGAAATGCATTATTACGTGTTATGTTACGATTACATATTAATAAGAAAATGTCATATTTACGAATTTTTGCCTTATTTGTGTACCCAGGTGAATGGTTTAATATGAATTTTATGGTATTGTTTTTTAATAATGTAACAAGTAGCTAGAATGAATTCATATATCAGCATAAGCAAATTTGATTTAATAAATTATTCATTTATGATTTATTTCGTATGGGTATATTTCCATCTTTTTGGAATGCAATTACTAGTTGATAGAATATTCTAGATTGTTCAATATTTTTTATACTTCTATGAGACACAAGAGATCAAACATAATTTATTTTAACATTATAGTACATTTAATGCATATATTATCTCGTTTATGTTCGAACTAAATGATTAGAGACACAATTTTTAAATCATGTAATCCGTCAAAATAACCTTTGCCGGTTAACCTGTAATTATTATCACTAATATTTTTAAAAATTTCGTAGACGTTTGACAACCATGCGAATTTTGTAGGCTGATAGGGTTACATGTTCAAACGTATCAGATAGCATTATATCTCTTTTTAATCAGAATAAAATGAGTAGGATAAACATTGTCTTAAAATAAAACGAATACACAAATTGCCATAGGCAATACATTCGACATCGTGATGACGTGAATTCACTGTTATTTTGGATAAACTATATTTGTGTGCGAGGTCCGATGAGTGAAATATATAAAATTAAGAGTTTCGTTTATATTAGTAGTAAGTAGGATTGTTTTAAAAGTTTATACAGTCGATTTAGTAAGTCGTCGCTTCATTCCGGCAAACTTAAATTTTTTCAAGTATTTTCTTCTTTTTAAATCAAACATGTGATATATAGTACTGCCGATGGAATTCTGGGCTGATTATAAGGTTCTTTTGAACTCAATTAACTAGTTTCAATTTAATTATCAAGAAAATATGCTTCTGGACTATGGACGATTAGACTATACGCATAGACTAATGGGTCCTTCAGTTCCTAGTTAATCATGCCTTAGAATATTAAAGAGACTACAACTATTTGATATAGTTCAGTGAACTTAAAAGTAAAACTCAAAACTTACCAAATTAGAAAGACAAATTCATATTGGATCGGCAATCATTCTGCTGTTACTCGAGGCATTTGTTGTTCAATCTAAAGCTTAATACCTCAGACTGTCAGCCCACCAAAACTAAATTGAGCTGTGGACTATTAGGATATAGAGAAACTAGTACTTGGGAAGGCATTTCTTACATACTATACCACGCAAATTTTGATAAAATTAGTGAAAACCAGAAGATCAGAAAACTGAGAACGAAAGTACGATCAATACTCATAAATAATTTTATTACAACTTCAAATTCTCCAGATGAAACAACGACTGCGTACATTCATTTGGTCGTTTCATCAGAGCAGTATATGAGGGTCCAATCAACCAGAAAAAATGTGTGTTCTTCAAACGTACGTAACGTTAAAAAGTAGCTACTTCTTTCGATAAAAGTAGAATAGTTTTTGTTTAAACATTACAAATTTCCAAAATTTCCAGTTATATCTACATCAGTACCAGAAGTCATATAAACTCTTAATTTGAGCTTAAAGACACGGTGAGCTACTATAATCATATGTTTATATTTAAACGTGATACCCATCCAAACCCACCTGACAACGTGGCAACTCACATTGTATTATTTATTACAAATATATTATTTTATTCAGTATAGTATCACTGAACCTTAATACACTTGATCCTTTTAATTTATAGAGTATAACCTTAATTTAAAAGATTGTCGAAATATGCTTCCACAGCTATATTTTCCCGAGTTCAGGAGGGGTCAAACCTAACGAATAAAATGGATATGGCAATAATTAGCAGCTTAATTTTCACAATAACTTCTTCAACTGTGTGAGAGTATTAAATTTAATTTTTTGGATATCTTTCACACATCTCTTTCAATTTGTTTTAAAAAACTACAATAATAATTTTAGTTTATAGATTTGCCAGTTTGAAGACAACCGATGACTAAAAGTCCCTTCGAAACCAAACTCACATAATCGTTTAGCTTGGTGTAGGGTTGTGGTGGTAGACCCAAGAGTCATTTAAAATGATCAAAGTGCCCACAAATCATTCAAATATATTTCTTTTCAATTATTAACAGATTTTCCAATACCAAACTCAAACCCAAAACTTATTAAATAACTTAAATAACGATAAATACAATATAGGATCTAACAATATATTTAGCTGCATATTAGTTTTATTTTTCTTTACCAATTGAAGGTGTGAGGATTGTTTTCAGCAGTGCCGGATTAAGATTAGTTGATGCCCTAAGCAATCTCTGCCTGTGGGCCCCCCTATTCATGAAAAAATGGTGCTGTTTCTAGTGCACCCAAGACATGAAGCCCTAAGCAATAAATTTGTTTATCATTTAATTCGTTATTAGTTATCAGTTGATCTATTAAAGGATTCGGTATCCCTTATTAACAACAGCTTTCTTTGAGTTCTGCTAAAACGCGGGAATGTGTCTCCCTGGAATAAGGAGCCATTACAATATCTTATCATTTTTGAGCAACTGTTTGTTGAGTATTTGTTTTAAGACTATCCAATAGTCATTTTATTTTTAGCCATCTTTATAAAATTCCATCTTGTTCTTAGGCAAACCCTCATTGTTCAAGTGATGATAATCAACTTGTTTATCAATAATTTTAAATCGCATTGGTTACAATCGCTACTCCTTCATTGTTGATTATTCCATGATCCTTGAACCGCCATCTCTAAACATTTTCAATTAACTATCCTAACTTTATCAATTGCAACAAAATTACCATTTCTGAAATATTTAAAAAATAATCCCACATTTTAATCAATGGAGATTTCAAATATTAGCAACTAGCATATTAAAGATTACTTCCCAAGAATAATTCATTTCTTACAAGTTACGAAAACACTAGTATTTAGTGTTCCTTGTGAATATCATCCGACTTTATGAAGTACTTCACCATTTTATATTTACACTGTGTATTTAAGTTTGACGTCTGGCGAAATTACCCTTTCTATTTTAAAATTATACGCAATGGTGATTGCAACAGCAACAAAGTTTGAAAAAAAATTATTCAATGTTTAAATAACTAATAAAACTCATACAATATATTTACATTTTTATTGTGGTTAAAATAACCTTCAGTATATTTTATTATGTCCTATATAATAGATTGACAAAATTGAATATTTTTTCCTATTGTGATTATGACCTACCAAAAAGTAATCTTAATTTTTAATTTAAATATTGAAAATAGACTTTCATATTCGTTGAAGACATAGAATTGAAATCGCGAGGCAGTGTTAAATTATCTATAAAAATAACTTATATTAAAGTTATACCTAAGGTAATATTGTAAACGGTTGATAATAACTTAAAAAATAGATTAATATTGCAATAATTTATATATTAATTTACCTATTTTCTCCATGATTTTTTGTCATATCTAAGATATTTCTTTAAAAATGTCATATTCACATAAATTACATTTAATAACATTACTAATATTTAATACATTTAATTATTTTAGATAATTGAATTAAATTTATTTTGTGTCCAAAGAAACACAATTCAAGTTCATTCATATTTTGAACTGAATTAACTCGAATAACACCGCGACCAACTTTTTTACAATGTAATGTGGTAAATGTAATTTTTTTATCTATACATCGTTCGAAGAATTGTAATAGTATGACGAAAAATACACCAAATAACAATACATTTTGTATAAAAAAACAGTCAAATGACCAGAAACAAAGAATCCCTGGTTAAAATTTAACAGAAAAAAACAAGCTCGATTACAGGAAATGATTTTTTATTTTTTAATGGTGTCTGGTATTTTTAGTGTGTCCTTGTACAATAACGTTCCACGAAACAAGTCAGTGAAATTGCTGTATTATAGAGTCGATTCCAAATATATATGCGTTATATGTTTATGATTGTTTATAGGCAAGAAAATAATACACATAGTCTAGAAAAAACCCTAATTGGTAAAGAGGTCGCTAAAACAGCCCTCAATATTGTATGCGATAAATAATGATTACATATCAATGGAAATCAATAAATAAACATTTTCTTTATTAAAAATTTAAATCAACTTTATCACATGACCTAGAATTTTTTTGTTTTTTGATAAATATATTTATGATGATAAGCCGTAAAATTTTGGATTCGTTTTTTACCAAGAACGTTGGGAGTTCAAATCCCAATTATTTCTTTGGAGATAAGTCTATTAATAAAATATTCATCTCAATCCGAGCTGGAAATAACTAGATGCCTTCTCAGATGGTCGGTCTTCACGTTAGCCTCTTCGCACTTTATCACATATATTTCACAATTTGCAATATAGTTTAAATGAACTGGTGAGAATAGTGGTGAAAATCAAGTGATTGATATCATATGCATGTTTACCTTTGAAAACTCATATTTTAACTAACTACATATGTTCTACATTTTCGTCATGTTATGAAAAAACCTAGTATTTAACATTATTTATTTTCAATTTCAAAAATTAAGCCATCCTGTCTCTTACCACCCAAGTAATAATTGATGGTTAGTTTATAAACTAAATATTCTTGCAAGAAGGTGTAATCCAATTTTTACAAAAATGCAGGTGCAAAAGGACTCAATAAATTCGGACGATTTAACCTTTTGGACTAGGTAGATGTAAGACAATGCAGTTTATCTGTTGAAGACTACGAAGATTATTTTACGTGCTGGCATTTATTCTCATCATTTTATCACTTTAAAAGGTATTTATTGAAAAACTGGTACAATATATATTACTCAAAATGTTTTCCATTATCTTTTACGGAAATTTCCCATTTTCCTAGCAACATAGCGACACCCTGTCCAAATAACAATGTTTCGCGCTTCATTAGCTTTTTGAGTGCCAGCAAAAACATGCTGTATTGATCTAAATAAATGGTAATCAGAAGGCGCTATGGGTTAGTACGGTGAATGCAGTAGAACTTATATAAAGTACATCATGCTTCTTTTGCAAGAAATGAAACCGCAGTATTGTTCGAAATGGCAAATGGCAGTTAATTCATTAACTGCTAACCTGTTTGCATTTTCTTGGAGAGTTTGAGCTGGGTTTACGCGCATAATAAGTCTTACAATTCATTGACATACAGACATCAAAATCGCCACATTGAAATCATTGAAACCAAAACCGGCAATTAGAATATAATGGAGAAGATACACCACACTTTTTAAAGTGTTTGATGAATTTTGGCAAATTAGAGTACAAAAATACTGAATGTCTAAAATAAAATGAGCCTTCTATAATTAGTATCTGTGTACATTGAACCCAACAATATTAATGGTTTTATTATTTTAATATTTTAGGGTCTTTGCATTGATACTAAAATATATCGCTGATCAAAATACCTGCCTAATAAGTATCTAACATTTTATAATTATATATTTTATAATAAATTATGTTTTGATTATAGAGAACATAATGTATTGAACAACATAGCATATCGATTATAACCAAATAATCAATCATTCAGTTACAGCAACCAAGATAGTTCGATCAGTGACGTCAAATAAAGTATGACTATTGTTATCGTAGTGACAAGCGAAATAATTGTTTAGCTGTGAATATATGAGATTTTGATAACTAATAAAATGAGATAGATTTTTCTCCAATATATCAAAAAAATAATTGATTTTATACATTTTTGCATCAGTGCTACGTTAATACCAGTAATTGTCCGAATTTCAAAAATAGTTATTAAATTTACTAATTATTCAATTCAATTATCAATTATTGGGCCAATTACAACATTGCTTAGCTTAATCTCTTTTAAATATTTAGTCAGTTTTAATTATTGCGTTGCTCATTATTAAATATTTTAATTGATTTAACGGCAAAAAAATAGTTTCCAAAGTAGTATTAATTACTAATCTATATCTTTAATTAAAAAATATTCTTTACATTTTTTTAAATAAGTATATTGAGAAACAGATTATATAATTAACACGTTACATATTTATATTATATATTTAAGCTAGCGGACACAACAGACATTGTACTGTCGAACATTGGCTTTTTATTTGGAGGTAATAATTTATTTAGATAATAAAACAAATATTATAAGATTATTACAATAACACCAATTTAGAGAGTTTGTTGTGATATTTTATTATAATGAAAAAACGTTTAAAACTTAAAAAAACTTAAAACCCCTTTACTGCGTTATCTACCTGGTCCGATTGTGAATCTAAACTACTCTCGAATCCACATAAACACATACAAAAATGACGTCAAATGGTTCCAACAATGTAGAAGAATTTCAGTCACAAACATACAGGCAGAATTATTATATTTCCAAAGATAAAGATTATTTAGAACCAGCGACGGTCCCTCAATAAGTGCAGCTCCAAATTTAAAACCTTTAAAAAAAACTAATTAAATTCTTTTTATTTAAAAAACGATTCATCATAAACATGAAACTAATACATAAGAACTTTGACGAATTTCTTATCTGACGGTAAACGGAAAGCTTAAACCTATCCATTTTGCCGGCTTAGTTGGCAATGTTGGCGCCGTGGTAAAGGCGACTGGACGGTCTACCTACTGTTGCAATAGTCGCGGGATTATGTTTGTGATTGTTTAATATTTGTGATTGTCCTAGGCAAGAGTGTAAAGTCGGACAAAGAAAATGATCTCAGTCACGCTAGTAACCAGGCTGTATAAGACCGGATATATCCTGCGATGATTTCTAAGTTGGTCGCTCGCAAGCCGGTAGGCCTAATGTAGAGGACCGTGGTTCGCCCACGTTAAACTGTAGGTTCAGTCCAGATAAAACCCTAGTTGATAAAAGGAAACTTTAAAATATAAAAAAACTATCAATTAGTTCATAAACAAAAGTCCAGATTCCCAAATCGCAAGACGCTGATTATCCGTGTTCACCGCGACCGACTTTGGTTTATGCTGGCCCGCATGCACATTAAATAAGTGCACTTGTAGCTCATGGATGTAATAATCTGTGTCGAAATGGGAATTTAAAAATTTGACGGACAAATTTGATCTGTCCAGATAATATAAATAAGATAACGTTGTGCACCCCCAAAGTATTAAACCACGCGCCGCCGTTGTTTCAAATACAGTTACAATTTGGTATCAATTTAATATATTTTTTATTTTTATTTCAGGAAAATTAAATAAAACTGACATTATTACATTATTCAGCATTTAAATTGTTTTTAAATATTCACGTAAAAAATTTTTAAATTTGCTGTGCGGCAATTATTTTTTATCATGCGTAAAAAGATATAAAAAAAACTTTAAAATCAAGGACAGAAATGTTTAGAAGTTACTTTTAATGTACTGTCTGTGGCAATGATCGGGTATTCGCTGTCTATTTTATATATAATTATTGCATATAACAATGTTTACAAAAGATTAATTTGGGTTATTCTTGGTTGCAGTGCCAACACTCAAATGGACAATGATGTTACTCCTGTCTACTTGGCAGCTCAAGAGGGGCATCTAGACGTTTTGAAATTCCTGGTTCTAGAAGCAGGAGGGTCCCTTTATGTAAGAGCCAAAGATGGAATGGCACCAATTCACGCGGCTAGTCAAATGGGATGCCTCAACTGTGTTAAATGGATGGTATGTATCTTGACGTTAGATATCCGGCTATTTAGTAACAACACTCATTACTGTTCCTTTGTAAATATTCTATTATTATGTAATATAGTTCCTTTATATTTATTTTAATTTAACGGATTACTGGTTTTATTTAAATGGTTTGTGTTTAGTACAAATTTTAGTAAAAAATCAATTAAAAATCAGTTCAATATTGGAATAAAAACTTAATTAACTCGCTGTAATAATGAATATCAACCATTATAATGCGTTTTACAGTTCCTTATATATTTCGTATATACAGGATTCCAATTAATTTTTTTATTAGTTTATTAACGGATATAAATGTCACATTTTTTATAAACAATGCGGTCTTTTTTTTCCAGATCTTGATAACTTAATATGTAATTCTGTATTAGTAATTTAATAAATATCGTATGGCAAATTACCTGCTTTTAGTTAATAAGAATTCATAAATTGATATATTTATTTATATTTTTATTGATTCTATAAATTAAAAACCTGTTTTGAGATATTATTTATATCATTTTATGCTTTTGATTTGGTAATTACTACTATATGTATGCTGTACAATGATGGAGTCCCTAATGTGAAAATAGTTGAAGCAGGTATATTGAAACAAAACGAGATTATATTGATTTTTCCCGAACTTAATAAATATCTTAGTATAGTAACTTTCGTTACCTAACATACAAAGAAAGGAAATATAATGTATTTTTTGTTACATCAATAAACTGAACAAACAAATGTATCTGTATCTGTATACTTCTGTATACCTTTACATATGCTTCATAGAAAATCTTTTATGGTTTAATGTGGAACCTAAATTCAGTTTTTCTTCAGCAGCTGTTCATAATGTTTATTTAAATAAAACCTTGAGGTCGTCGTCGTAGTTTAATTGATAGTTGTGTTCAGCAAAATACTCTTCTTTTCTCTTTTTACCTGCCAAGCAATTAAACAGCAATATTAAAGCGGTCCTTTTGGAAATCTTTCATAGAAACAAACACTGCTAACATGTCAAAATGTGCATAAGAGAATTTTAACTGGGTTTTCAACCAAATAAGGCTTGCAATTGATTGTTCTCCAACTGTTTTGGTCCATTCTGTCCTTCTTGGTCATTATCATAATAATCGCCACTTTTACATCGTTGAAACTAAAATTTACAATTGGGATATGATGGAGCAGTCTCACCAAAACTTTTTAGGTCCAGATTATCTTCGAAAGCGGATATCAGAAATGAATTCTACATAAATTTTGAACATTCTTTGGTTAGCATGTGTATACACTAGATGAATCAATAATACGACTAAATAGAAAACAATTAAATGTTAACATTTGAATTAGGTTATTGAGCAATTGCTTAAATCGATACTTCGCATTTTCACCAGTGGATACCGTTGATCAAAATACCTGCAGGCATCTAACAAGATTGTGGTTTATATGATGCTACAGTAATTGTCTACATCATTATTATGACGTCAATGGGACTTTACCAAGTGTATTTAGGTCCTTTAGAATAATAATAACTTGGCACTATAGCTAAAGCTTTTCTTCATTCGCAGTCATCCCAAACGGTACACCAGTGGGATGTTTTGTATTCTTTAGCACTAGTATTTATACATAGTATTCTTTAATATTATTTCTTTTATTCTTTTTTTTTATTTTTTCTATATTTTATTTATATTTTCTTTTATTATTTCATTAATTCTTTAATATAAACTGAAGTTATGTAAAACAATTCCACACTGTCAATATTTAGGGATATATACAAATAAATTATCCAGCTCAAATTGATATTTAAATGTAGGACAAATTAATATATTCTTCCAAAAACCTGTATGAACTGTAAACAACATGTATATATGCACATATGCACATGACATATACATATATACATATATATATATATATATATATATATATATATATATATATATATATATATATATATATATATATATATATATATATATATATATATATATTTAATATGTATATATATATATATATATATATATATATATATATATATATATATATATATATTTAATATGTATATATATATATATATATATATATATATATATATATATATATATATATATATATATATATATATTTAATATGTATATATATATATATATATATATATATATATATATATATATATATATATATATATATATATACGTATTATTCGTATTAATATGTTTGAAACAAGAAATTGCATCTAATATATTTGAAATAAATAAATAAAAGAGAAGCAAAAGTAGAGTAAGACCTGTAGAGAAAGCTTGAAATCGTAAGAAGACATACACATGCTTTTTATAAATATCTTGCTATATTTCTTATATAGCCTATACGGAAATTCAAGGTATCAATAAAAACAAATGTGTTTATAGGAAGAAATGTGGTTATTTAATACGATATAGATACGATCTAGACATTCTCAGTTTGCATAATACTAATCCGTACAGAGCTCTTTTAAATAAAACAATTGAAATAAATATATTATATAAATATTCGTATAAACCATCTAATATTACTAAGACAATATAAATAGTAGCTATAGTCTCAATTGGTGATTATATTTGCTATTAATGTGTCTTTGAAATTAATTATTTTAATATTGAGTGGAAAAGCTACCATTGTTTTCAACTCCGTTTAGATTATTTTTAGATTAATTCTTATTTAAAAATATCAAGAGTCGTTATTAGTTGAATAACACATATCACGACGTTATCCTATATTCTTTTGCTGTTTTATTTTAAATTCTCTAGATGATGAATATAGTATTATGAATACAATTTTTCCTGTCTAATTAATTACTATAATGTAATTATTCTTTCCTACAATTATATTAGTTTTAACTACATTTCACATTGTGTTGTATCAAAAAATTAAATAAAACATGAAAACATATGCAAGATAAGGTTGGTTTTATTGGCCTTGTCTTTATTGAGAAAGTTTTTTTATATATTTCAAAATCTCCTTTTTACCGACTGGCGAGTGATCAACTTAGAAATCATTCTAGAAGACATCCGGTCTTACCCATCCTGGTTACTAACCTGGCTGGGATCATTTTCCTTGTCGGATTTTACATTCTTGCCTAGGACAATCACAATTAGTAAACAATCACAAACATAAATTTACGACCATGCCCCAGCAGGATTCGGAGGTGGACAGTCCACAGTAGGTGGACCGTTTTGTCGCCTTTACCACTGCGCCAACCAAGCCGACTGAGAAAGTTTTAATGTTTTCTTTGGAAATAGCCTTATAGGGTGGCTAGAATCTTGACTTTAACGATCTGAATACTAAGGCCACTATCCATCCAATGTTCAGCCGAAGCTGATTGAACAGTGAATCATTATCTCACACTTTGTTCATGACCTTTGATTCATTTACCTTAAGTCCAGTTTCTTCTATGTATACAACCCTAACAACTACTTAATATAGACGAACTCAAAGAATGAATAATAATATTGGTGATTTATGTTAATTGATTTATTTCCGTGATAATAAGAAATGATTTCTGTAGCTATTATTCTGCTTTAGTCTTTATTCTACTAATTTAAAATAAAAAGCTGTTTGTTAATCATAGTTTAATAAAGGAATAAATTTAAATTATTTGTAGTATAATGATTAGATACAAATAGAGAAAAAATTGTAAATATAAATTCATAAGATAACTTTTGAAAGGAAGTCCTCAAGTAGCCATAGATAGCCTAAAATATATTTTTTAAAATTTATAGTCCCTCCAACATTGTTGTGTTATTTAGCGACTTTCAAAGACACTCACTTAATTCAACGAATATTATACTCTCATTAAGATAAGTATAATACTATATCACCTAAAATAAAGATTTGCTAAAGATCAAAGGAATAAGTGGTAATTTTAATGCAATATTATTACACGCAACAAAAAAATTAATATATTAGAATATTATTTTATTCTATAGAAAGTAATTGTACGGAGAATTCATTATATTATAATTTATATTATGTTCTTTTTACCTTTACTGTTGTGATCGTTTTTTAATTATATAAAACAGTTCTGCGAAACACTAGGTACAGGTTCGCCTAAAACAAAAAGAGATCAATTTATTACCTGTAGTTATGTAATACGAGGTAGTTATATTTAAATTGCATTACATTTTAATACTGATATGATTATATTTCATCATAGAATTATTGATGGATTTAACTGATGACTATTTTACTTTTTCTCTCAATATCAGATAGATATTTTAATTAAATATAAGTGCGGATAATTTATTTAATATATATCGCATTATTTAAATTTATAATTGAGCTTACATAATGATAAATAACTCTGTTTTTGTATTGGTATTAATTTACTAATATATGAAGCTAAAAATTAATAATGATATATATTTTCACTTATTTTTTGTTCTTCACAATTTCTTAGGTATACTATTTTGTTTTGTATATTGCTTAACACCTTATTGTTCTCCTTATCCATAGCCTACTTGATTGGTGCACTTATCAAGGCAACAAAACGGTCCTGCTACTGCAGAAATAGTCGCGGGTTCGAATCCTGCTAGAGAATAGTTGTAAATGTGTGTCTATGATTGTCTATAATTGTGATCGTCCATAAGACAAAAGTGTAAATGTGTAAGCAATGATAATCATTCCAGTCATGCCAGTAATCAAGTTGGATAAGACATGATATCTTCTGAGATTATCTTTAAGGTATTATTATCTAATGTAGGTTTAATGGTGAGGATTATGGTTCGAAACCCATGTTAAAAAGTAGGCCCAGTGCAGATAAACATTCACTGCTAAAATGGAAACTCTAATATATTAATAAAAACATAAATATATTTACGTCAATATATTTGCTATTGATCATTTATTATTATATTTTACTTGATCAGAAAATAATATAAAACAGAGCTTATTACAAGGTGTACAGGATTGGTATTCTTATTTTAATAATAATCTTGATAGCGGATGTAGAAAACAATTTTAATTATATTGTATATAAAGTTATATTATATTTTTTATTACTAATTATTATTAATTTAATATTAATATAACAACATATTTATGCAAGATGTTTGCATGCACAGTGTATTGTTTTGAGTTATTTAAAAGTTTTTATTTGACTTCAAAAACAAGCAATGCAATTTTAAGGGTATTGCAAATTATAGCCTGAAACCAAATGAAAATATTCAGTATAATTATATTATATATTATTAACATTATATTAACATTAACTTTATATTAATATGAGCCATGCCTCATCAGAACAGTGATGATAAAGAGCAAAAAGAACCGGAAATGTGATTTTGCAGCACGACAACCTCTCATTAAACATAACAAAAGCATCCAAAAAAAATTTATTTGCGCACTTGGTATACTCTATACTTAATCGGTCTCACAAATTTTCTATAAAATGAATTTCCAACAATTAAAAATATGCAAAAATCTTAATTACTTAACACTTAATTTATATGATTCTTCGGAAGAGCATCCATGAGTTTTCCGAGGGTTAAGGTCTAGTGACTCTGCGTCAACGGTATCGCCAAAATGTAGACTACATTTTGATATATTTAATGTTAACAGTCTGTTCACTGCGTCTAACTATTGTTTCAAATGGTAAATATTTACAAGTCATAATTTATCTAGGTATGATATGCTTTTTTTCTTTCCACATCATTACCGCTACTTTTAATCCTGTTTGGATGACAGATTTATATCATAGAAGGTATGCTTTTATTTATGTTTTGGTGCTAAGCTTCAGAAAACTTTGAAGACGGGTTTCATATATACAAATTAGTAGATATCTATAGTGTTAGTGATTAATGTAGTTTAAAGTTTACTGCTTTATTTTTTAATTAAATTTGAAAAGTATGAAATCATTAGCAATTCAACAGGCTTCCTGTTAATGGGAAATATGCCAATTAAAATAAATTCAAGCCTTGATAACATGAATATGGTTACAGGAGCTTCCGATGCAATGTTATTCAATCTAGTATAAATCTTTAAAAACTAATTCACAGAGCCAATATAATAAGAACAAAATATATAGTTACTATTCCTATTAACACATGAAATAATATTCCTTTCTTTGGACTTTGGAATAATAACCTTTCCCTTTCAGATTCAAGAGCAGGGAGTCGATCCAAATCTAAGAGATGGCGATGGTGCTACACCGCTTCATTTCGCCGCTTCCAGAGGTCATTTGGATACTGTTCGGTGGCTGTTAAAACACGGAGCTAGATTAAGTCTAGATAAATATGGAAAAAGTCCTATTAACGATGCTGCAGAAAACCAACAAGTAGAGGTTTGTAAACTTTTGCTATTTTAAAATCACTATAGGATATGTATACTATATATATATATTATATATCATGATTCTCGCATTTTTCCATAACGAACTGTAGGAAAATATTTCTAATAACTCTTAAATAAGCATTGCTAAATATATACTTACCTATTATGCTACTTTGATATCAAAAAATTAGATTTTAATAAATAACATAAATATCATTCTGATGAATTATTTTCTAGACCCAAAGTAAAAGTGAAAAATTCGCCTTATCTGCAAGCCGAAAACTCCTAAAATATCTTATAAACTCCTAATATATATTAGGGTAGCCAAAATAAATTATTACCGATAATGGAGCACATAGAATATTTTTCTAAATGTATACATTATCTTTAACTATTTTATTTGATTGAAACTTGTTGAAGATTGAATGTCTATTGAGCAATAAATAATTAAAATAGGAATGATCGTTCTTTTGTTTTAATTTAGTGCCTGAACGTGTTGGTTCAACATGGTACCACTCCGGATTACGACAATGCCAATCACTCCACAAATGGAAAGAACTGTTCTTGCGGTTCAAAGAAAGAAGGTCAAGTAAAACGCGTAAGTATCCCGACTATCCGATGCTATCCGTTGATATATTCATAGATGCATATTACTAAACCCTTTTACGTTTATCTGGTGCATAATTTAATAGTATTATATGTTAATTTTGATATGAGCTAATATAATAATCAAGTTATTATGCTTATGATTTCTCACTACTAGAAATCAATATATTATATATTTAATATTTAATATGAAAAACATTGATATAAAAAATAAAAGTACTTATACAAATTAAAAAATACTTTTCAATTATATATACGAATGCACTGTGCTAGACAATATTCTGAATGTCCTAAATTTCAATAAACCTGTTCTCGTAATTTTAATGGATAGATTCTCTGAAGTAAGAATCGGGAAGGCTCTTGAAGTAGGCTTCAAATAAAATAGGTATTGCAACAATATCTAGTTAAATTATTTCATTTCCACAATGATTTTTGAGCTGTGTGAAGGGGTGATATTTTTATCCTGTAAACCAGAACTTTTATCACAAACAAATGCATTCAACTAGCACAAAATATTATAGTTATCTAAGTTTTAAAAGGGTGAAGTTAATCTAGGACAATTTTTTTTAAGTGATTTGATCTTAAGTATAGATTTCACAAAATTCTTTGACATTTATTGCAGTTATTTTGAGTGAGAAACCATCCAAAGTTATGAAATATCCTACAAAAGACCTTTTATCAATTTAAAGTAGTCTTCAATTGTGACACTCTTTATGCATAAAGTCTATGGTTTCAGTCAAAATATTGTTTATGAAGCCTGATAAGATACTTAGAACTTTTTTAAATATCCCTCGATTAACCAACCAAATCAAACGTAATAGCGCCATTAAATACAGAACTTATTAAATAACTTACTATTTTAACCTATTAGCGTTGAAATAATTAATTAATATCAGAACATTGTCATCATTATTCTAGCCGATACACTTCAACGCCTCCCTCACTAAGGTACTATTACATATAATAATATCCCGCATTAATTAATAAAATCTAGCTAATTGAATTATTAACCATGGCGATATTTAAGTACAGTTATTTTTGCTTAAGTGATATAAAACATAGATATCCGGCGAATAATAAACTAGTGGTTAATAATATTATAATATAATTTTAATAAGATAATGAGGCTAAATTATTCATGAAATTTGTTTGCTGTACTAATGAAAATATGGGATGCAATAGTAACTTTTTTTGTTAACAAAAAACATATGGTGTACAACTAGTTATTCACAAACTAGTAATTTTTACTTAATATTGTTCTTAATGTCCAAATTTAGGATTTCAAACCCAAACTTACTTAATTAGATTTTAATTACAGTTTGAGAGAAGTACTCACACTGGTGTATTCCAGATATGTTTAAAAACGGTACATTTTTCCCATATAGCTTAACTATACTATATATAAAAGGGTCTCTTCAAACTTTGGTAACTGTTGACAAGAAGTTATATAACTTCGACATTTTATGATCACACAATTTTACCTGTTTTTTCTTTCGTAAACCATTTATCCTTGTGACTGTTCTCATTTCTATTATTTCATGGAACCTTAACGATGCTCCGAAGAACATTGTTTTGATAAGTTTGAAACATATTGGTAATATATTTTTTTGTGCAGCACCATACTTACACAAAGACAAATTTTTCCCCTAACATCAATTCATCAGTCAAATTAGCTTGGCGAAACAGTTTGAAAGCTCAATTCGCTTAAAATAAAAGAAATCGAAGGGTTATTAAGGTTAAATAAGAAATCAACTATAAAAATACTCAAATTCTAAAGTAAATTAATATATCTGTACTACATCATAACAATACGGTGTGTTTTAGTTTAATTTTAATTTTAATATAAGCAAACATTAAATACATATATTTCTTGACGGAATTTTTACATATGAAAAACGAGCTAATTATAACCTATTGAAAGTAATTAAAAAAGTGATTAAAATGCCCATTCACAAATATCTTGTAGGAAAATGTGTACAGGGGAAACTAATGGTAAAGCGAGAAGCTATTGTGTTAAAAATTACTTATTATAAGTTATTACTCGTAGTAGCTTCGCTGGTATTAGCTACATCCAAGTTCAGTAACAACAGTAGTTCGACTTACGTCGATTCTATAATATTTATTTAAAAACTGACTTAATGGGAATATGTGAAATTGTGTTATGATATCACCAACGATTGGCATTTTTTATTTATTGGATATATTTTTGTCTCTGTCAATTTTCAGATATTAATTTAAACGGATATTATAGTTTCACAAAAATATACGATTTATTCACACTGCATTTTCAATTAAAAGGAAGTTGATTAAGAACTCGTTCATTCAATTCATTAGGAAACTACGTCTTTATGAGTAAATTCTGAATATAATTCAACTGTAATACATTCCTAAACATTTTTTATCATTATTTTAGAACAATTGATATTAGAAAAGATCGTAGAAGGAAATTATAAAATGGCAATGATTTAAAAAATTGTAAACTTGATTTTTGACCTCTTAGGATTTTTAAAAATTATAGAAAAACTATCCAAAAACAAGCCACTGAAGATAACCTCAGGTATCATATCGATCGATTCTAGTTTGTTTCGAATAACTAAGTTACTACTTTACAATAAATCAAACTTTTTTTTTAACAGAATTTGAATTTTGTTATACTAAAAATACCCCTAAAAATAACCCCTCAGCTAAAGCTCATCATTTTCAAGATTGGTAAAACGACTTCAATAAAAATAGTAACAATTAAATAATTAGTTAATTTAACTGTCCGTTTTTGACCTGTATTGATATACTTTGGAGCAATAGATCAAATTGATATATTCAGTGATTCAATGTTGTTTTGAGTTTCTGAGTATTTATGATCAAGCAACGTCTAGTTGGTATTTTTCGCCTGAGTTATCACAAGAGTCCCAATATTCGAAAATAATTCCAATGTTGAAAGAATCGCTGGAAAAGATGTTCTCAAAAGTCTAATCTATGAAAATATAGTAGAAAATTGATTTTTGACACATTCCTAGACTAGAAAAATGCCTTAGAATCATCAAATCAAAGAAATATATCCGGTAAATGTCTCTCATAATGGATGTCTCTAGGCGCTTTTCTATTAATCACTAAGTTTTATTTCTTCTCCGTTCTGCTCCATGGCAGTCTGTTTCAGAACAATAAGCGACTATGTTGTCCATCTTCTAGACTACGTATTTTTAATGAATTTCCAATATTTTTACATTGCGTTGTCTGCTGTACCCTATAATGCAATGCCTTACATCTAAACTGGCTTTATGACGGATTTGTATACCATCATCTTGCTCTCATTACTTAAGTGAGCGTAACGGCTTGTTAAATAATACGTACAACCTCTAGCTATCCTAGCTTAATCATTCGATCCGAATATCATTGTATTACTCGGCGTACAGTCTTTCCATAAAAAAGTAATTATGTTGACCGATTACTCTCATGAAATCCAGTATATAAAATATTAACCAAAAACATACATAAACAACACATACTAATTAGATCAGAATACTATTTCTTATAATACCTTGTATGTATGACTAGTTGTTATCTAGCTACGTAACGAGGTATAAATACACTTGATATATCTATCGGTATATTTAGCGGTATAAAACTCACCAATTACGTGCTGAATATTAATGAAACGTTAAATAATAGTCAGTAAGGGATACTACTTTAAGAATAAATGCGGAAATTTCAGTAGGGGCTATTTTTACACCCCAGAAGGTCGAGTTAAAAGACCATTGAGAGATTATCCATTGCCTCTTATAAAGCCTGTAAATATTGTCAATTAGTTATTTATGCAAGAGAATACAAATCTGGATTGTTTATCGAAAACTGTTCTAATATTTAAACTGGTGTAGCTTCACAAATATATCCAACGTTTCTAGGATTATCGAACTTAGTAGGTCGATATTTTCCTCATGAAATAATGGCTGCAAAAATAATATAGTGTACATTTGCAGTAATTTTGTTAAAATAGATAGATGGCTTCACTACATAGTATAAAACAAAGTCGCCTTTTCTGTCCCTATATCCCTATGTGCGCTTAAATCTTTAAAACTACGCAACGGATTTTGATGCGGTTTTTTTCAATAGATAGAGTGATTCAAGAGGAAGGTCTGTATGTATAATACATGCATAATATACTAAGGCAACATTGCTAATTTTAGAGGTTTCTAACGTGATGTCGTAAATTAACCTATTTTTTTAGGCTTATTTAGCAATTAGCAAAAACGCTGCCTAACCCTACGAGTTAAATCAAATTAATGTACTACAGTATTGTACACCATAAAAAGGTCTACAAAAAAGTCCGCGATGGTATATGTTTATCTTTTAGGGATAACCCACATTAACCATTTTTATTGTTTACTTTTTACGTGAGAAAATGGCTTATTTACGAAGCTATTTTAAGCAATACGGCATTAATCCTTATCGAATTAAGTACCTTAAATACAGTATGCAATTAATATAGATCAATATGGTTCCTTACAGCATGTAAATTAAACAAATATTTTCGGAGATATTACAAATTTAAAATTTGCGTTTAAAAATGTGTAATGTAATAAAAATTGTATGAATTTAGATATTCCAAAGATAGCAGGAAATCTTCATAGTAAGTATAGGGGAAGAGGAATTGTTTTACTCCAAATTTAATGCGTGCAGGCCAAGGGCAGTAATGAATGAACCAAAAATACTGGATCGATTTTAATCTTGTTTTCACTGAGTGACATAGGCATATATATTTTATGCCCGTGCAAAGTCGGAGCGGGCCGTTATGTTTTTATACACAACGTTCATATTTTTTCTGTAGTGTGTTTAATTTAGTATCAGCATTGCACCCATGCGAAGCCGGGGCGGGTCGCTAGTATCATATATTTTTATCCTTGATTTAAACATAATATTTGGATTCTATTGACATTTGCTAAACCTGCAAGAGGAGTGAATAAGTTATAAAGAAATCATGGGATTGACAAACTCAACGAGTTCCTGTTTTATCTGAATTCTCAACATTGGGCATTATCAACAAATAATCTAATTAACAACGGAAACCAAGAATAATGTTTAGATGCCTTCTCAAAGGGCAATGCTCAGCTAGAATAGGTCTATTGGAAATCCACATATACAGCATAGTTTCGGACTACGTCACATCACCAGCCTGTCAAGAGTTAGTTAAAACTGAATTCCTTAATTTATATCAATCAGACTGCTTAATTACTTTCATGATCATCCTTTTGATTAATAAGCTTTGTCAAAAGAAAACTCGAGTATCCTATATTAGATTTTTGTACTTTATGTAATATACAATTATAAACATCCATTGGTCCAAACGCTTTCGCCAATAATACCGACTATGTATATTAGATTCAAATTATTCTTATTAGTAGGTTAAATCAATAAACCAGTGTTAAACTGCTCATATCAAAAATGTGCTAAATCGTCCTCAAAGACAAAAAATTAGGTATTCATTATTTATGGATTAAAGTATTATTATTCCAATAACCCCTGCAATTTGTAGTTTAGCCTTGACAAAAATGAGAAAAATATGACTCTGCGTATATTACTTGCTACTGAATTCAATTTAATCAATTAAAATCAATAGGCATCTGCAGTAACAGTTTGATTTCATTTTAGCAACTTGTAATACACTACATCTTGCTGATTTAAACATGTGAAGCTCTCCTGGGCTAATCCGTAAGACCTTGGAAATCGATTTTTCATTACCAGTCATGCCAAAGAGAATTTAACAGTTCACTATTTGTTTAAATCGATACTTCGCATTTTCACCGATAAATATCGCTGATAGAAATACATGCAAGCACCGAATATATTTAATTCGGTAGTATCATCTAGCTATTTTAAATGATTAGATAACTAAGTGTTTTTTAATAATTTCCTTTCAAGTTAATATATCTAACTGTTACAGGGTAATAGCGGTGCATCAGATTGCTCAAACTGTAGACCAAAAACCAGCCCCAACACCAAAAACTCACCAAATAACCTGGAGCCGTTTTATTTGCATCCGCCATCGAAGGAGCCTAGCTTGGAACCACCACACGCCCCTGAAAATGGCTTATATATCAACCCCATGGCAAATCACCGACACAGGTTAGTTTAATTTACTTTTTTATTACCCTACTGAAACAGGGTAGTTCTTTATAATCAAAAATTTTAATTATTTGTATTTGTTACAATTGTTGTTTGTTAACGTTTCCATAGTCCTGGAAGTCATAATAATTCTTAAAAATCACAAAAAATAAATTAACTAAATTACTAGTGGTTTGTTGATTTTTTATCCATTATTAAAATTAGAATAATATTTCAATTAAAGTTTTTAATCAAACTATTAATCTATCATAAAAAATATATTTAAAACAAACTCATTAAAAAAAAATTAAATTGACTTCTTTGTATGATCTATGATTAAATGACTATTGTTCTACTACATCTTAGTGTAACTTCTAAGAATTTATATTGTACAACATTATTTTCAGTTTGACCAAATTTGAGTAATATTATTAATAATTAATAATATTGAGTCAAAAGTTATTGGAGTTTTTTAAAAGTATCTCTTATTACTCCAAACCTAAACAATTCACTAAATTTATATGGTTTTTTTTGCCAATATATTAAATAAATCAAATACAAGTTTGATGAAAAATACTTAAACAACTTAAGTAAACGTAGAAACGTTAACTATAACCTCTTAACTCCATTGATTCCTAATTGCCACTTACTGAACTTACCTAAATTATTTGACTGTATTTTATCTGAAGGATTTCATTAATCTTTATCAATTCAAAGATTTGGTTAGATACTTTGGTAAATTTTATATGAAGATCCGGTTTAAAAATCACTCGCTTTGTCATGCGGTTTGTGTATTTGATGTTTTTATAGATGATTTTACCAATTACTTAATTTGTTTTCTTATTAGTTACGTAATCAATTGGAACCTGAACTTATATTGATTTTTAACTAACCTAAGATCGCTGTCGCAGTTACAGATATATCTAATGTATTGCAAATTTTCTTTTATTTAAAATAATATAGAGCACATTATGGAATACTCAAATAACAATATATAACAAATTAATAATATTAAAACTTCGTATGGATACCATTGTTATATAAGGAAATGGGTAATATTCTTAATTAATATTCTTATATTATATATATTTTGATATTTATTTTTAAATAACATTTTTTCAGTTCTTCCAGTTGCTCCGAAACTAGTTCTAATGGAAGCGAGTCATTTTACCTCCATAATCCACAAGAAGTGATCTATAATAGAGTGAAAGATCTGTTCGATTCGAATGGTCAAAGGCAACCAATGTCTGCTTTAACAGGTTAGTCTAAATTAAGATAAATTGAGATTTGTTAAAAACATGTATTTTTATAACAGGTTAATTGAAAAGTCCCCGGCCTACCATAGAACACATTTTTTTGGCAAAATTTTTTTGGCACCCTTCAAGGGTGATACACTGATTATAGACCATCCAACTTTTCGATACTATTTTTGTAGTACGATTTGTCCTTTGCTTCAAAATAGGCCTGAATTTCGGGGATCAGCTCTTCATTCGACGAAACTGTCTTCCCAGCGAACATTTTTTTAAGATCTGAGAACGGGAAATAGTCGCTGGGAGCCAGATCTGAAGAATGCGGTGGATGAGGAAGTCCAATTCATGGATTATTCGTTTTGCCATCGTTTTCACTGACTTGTGACACGTCCGTCACACGGCATTGTCTTGGTGAAGCTGCACTTTCTTTTTCTTCAAATGCAGCCGTTTTTCGGCGATTTCGTCCTTCAGACGGCCCAATAACGCTATGCAATAGTCGCTGTTGATGGTCCTTCCTTTTTCAATTAGCCAATGAAAATTATTCCATGCGCATTCCAAAATGCAGAGGCCATAACCTTACCAGCCGACTATTGCGTTTTCTCACGCTTTGGAGCGGGTTCATCGTGTGCAGTCCATTCAGATGACTGTCGATTGGACTTCGGAGTGAAACGATGGAGCCATGTTTCATGCATTGGCACATATCGGCGCAAAAACTCGGATTTATTACGCTTGATCATCTTCAAACACTGCTCCGAATCAAAAGGTCACAAGTCAAAAGTGAGCTCGCACGGCACCCACTTTGCACGGAGCTTTCTCATACCCAAATATTCGTGAATAATATGATGTACACGTTCAGTTGATATCTTTGAGTGTCTGCTGTTTCATTCAATTTCAATTTGCGGTCATTCCAAATAATTTTCGTCGGTAACAACCTCGTTTAGGCGTCCACTGCTTTCACCGTCTTTGGTGTTCATTTGACCACGTCTAAACTTATCATACCAATCCTTGATGATTGACTTTCCTGCGGCAGTGGCCGCAAACTCGGCATCAAGTTTTTGCTTCAACTGTATTTTTCCCTTCAAAAAGCAATATTTTATCAACACAATAACAAAAGCTGCTTCACTCAAAATGCTATAATTCACAAACTAATGATCTAGTGGCTAACTAAAAAACATATGGATTTAATTCTAGTAGCGCCATCTATGTATCAGGTCGGGGACTTTTCAATTGACCTGTTAATGTAATAATTCTCAGCAAATGTACTTAATCAAATTTATATACATTTTATCTTATATTATTTGTATAAAATGTCTTAAGACCAAAAAAATTAATGCAATATACAGCATTATGCAATTAGTATATATAACAATATACAGTATATATTTGGCGTGAACTTCGGCACATTAATATCATATAATCAATTCAGTATCTATACTTCGAATATCCAAACAACAAACGAAACAGTACATGGAATATTTACTGATGCCCCGTCCATGTTATTTTTGCGTTGTGGCGAGAAGACAACAAAGTAATTATTTCACTTGAGATACTCCTCAGTTGACCTAAAGTTAAAGAAATTTTGGACTTATGAGGTACAGTAAGTCATCAAAGAAATGACTAGTGACCTAACGTTGCCAAAAACTTCTTCGATCAGTGACTAACACTTTCCGCTACGTAACCAACGAGGAATTGCACGCTAACTTTGAAAATGTCAAGAATTTTGCAGTAAAATACGAGAAAAGGCTACAAAATATCACCAAAATCGAACTGGAAGTGGAAACCAGAGCATTGGAAAAGTTCAAAGCACATGAACTTGTATAAAGTGTGTAAGTGTTATAATTAACTGTAGGCCAAATTAGTCTAATTTAATTTAAATTTAATAAATACATACATATGCATTCATTCCGCACTTGTCCCGTTTTTTAATTAATCTAACCATAAATAAAAAACAGTAATAAATTACTTTATTATTAAGTTTGCACTGAATCTATTTAATAAAAAGTTAACATTTTTAAACCTCAAACATTTAAAAATGGCCCGATTTACTCGATCCACCAAGAAAATGTGAATAATGGATGATATGACGTTTAAAAAATAATTTGCTTTGATACAGTTGAAATATAACCCTCCTATCAACAATCTAAAAAATTCTATGATAAAATATTGAAAGACTAAACTAGGATTGACAAAAGTCAAAATTTGAGCGCTTATAAAAAAAGATATGTAACTTGGCAACGCTGGATTATAATAAGATGCTTTAACACGTGTTATATTCACGAAATATTATTTCCAATTTGAAGTTTCCGATTATATTGTAATCCAAATTATAAAATAAATAAAAATATTTTTACAACTTGCAGTCCTTATAAATTAAATCAATAATATCGTGCTTATCATATCATGTAAAAATATAATAAAATGTGTTAAAAAAGAGCAATTCAAACAAGGAAGCAACCCGCTATTATTTCAAGCAGAATAATTATAATTTTTGTAAAGAAAGTAAAGGCATGCTTAAATTTAATTTGCACATTTCCCACTGTTACTTCGTTCTCTGATTTTATAGCGTTCAGTGATGATTTATCAACGATATTTTTTCTATTGGTATTATTGGTGCATCGAAATTATGCTTATCTGTAAGTGAAATGTATTTATCTCATAAACCCCATAGATTTATTGAATGTTATTTGTTATGAATTATGATGTTTTTCGCAAGATATAATAATACAAAAAATAAGCTATTTTAAGTTAATCATCGTTCGAAAAGAAAATTATAAGTATGAATACAAAAGCTCTTTGGAGCCATATTCTCTCACTATTTTTCATTGAAGATCAATATGTCGTAAACCATTAACTTTGATTATGTTATTAATTTAAAATTATATATAAAATATTAATATTAATGTATACCAGAAATTAACAAAATATTGAATTTTTTTTATCTCGTTTAACCATACAAGATGACTTGGGGTAGAATGTAGAAAGAACGAAAAATATTAATTAATTATATATAATTATTATATTAAGACGAAGCGTCTTAACATAATAATAAAAGAAATAAATATTGTTTAACTAGAAGCATAGTTTGGTTTTCGTGAAAAGCAAACTATCAAATCAGTGACTTAAATTACTCTACTAAATATATAAAGAGATTAATATAGAAATATTGTTTATGAGACATCAAGCAGTACATAAAATTTCCAGTTGCTGGAATATTGTCTTACAGATACAGACAGTTCATTATAAAGCAATCTAATTAACATACTGAAATATGTCCAATATATTGAGGAGTTCTAAAAGTCAACGAGCTAAGAGCAATTTTGTAACTCCAATTTACAATTAATCGACCACCAACAAAAACACAAAGAATATATCGGTTTTTCTGACAAAAAATGAAGCTTTTCTTACATAATAAGGGAGTATTTTAAAAATAATATACTGCATTCCATACTACATTCAATTATGTTAATTTAATGCGGCATTTCCCTCAAGTCCATCAATTCCCTCAATTTTTCAAGTGCAATTGAGTTGGTTAATGTTAAATACTCCAAAATAGTGCTACTGAAACCAAACCAGTTCACACAGTTATTTATTCATTAAATTTTTCATTAGATATTCCTAGTACAACCTTAATTTACAAATTCACGTATTCTGTTGTACTTGCAATAACGCACAAGCAAGATGAATACTGGGTAATACAAAAGTAGTAGTAGTATATATTTCCCAAATTAAAATTAAATTAGACTACATCTAATAAATTCTTAATCTAAAGCTAAATGTAATAGTTATAGACTATACAAGTTCAGTTCATACGGTTTGATTTGCTTCAATCTTCTGATTCGCTATGGTTTGTCCAGTAGTTGTATTGCTTCCACGTTGTTGTGATTTAATAACTTTATTTCATGTAACTCCATTTGATATCGAGGTCATCGTGCAGTTCTTCAGGAGATTTTATAGCGATAGGCAATGGTAATTAGTGAAATAACTTTGTTTTTGCAAAGTTGAATTACTAGTCAACAATTAATTGTAGAATTAAGTACATAGATTAAATCCTATACTAATCCTATTCTATGTGATTAAAAGTTATAAATGGACTCTAAAAAATATAATCTACTGAGATAATATTCGACTTTCCATTTATATAACGCGAAAAATAAACAATCAAGTGTAATAATAAAAATTATACAGAAACATGTTAAAAAAATTAAGTGTTTTTCTTGAAAATGTTCCATTACAAATCAGTTTCCTATATATTGTATTTTACTTTTCAGTGAAAGTTGAAGTTCACTCATCCTCTTCTGGTGCCGGATCAGATGAAAACCTATCTTCTTCCGACCTTTCCTCGGTAAAATCCAATGACCACGACCATGACTACGAAGACATATACATGATCAGAGAAGAATCTAGAAAACAAGAGAGAACCATTCAGAACACCAAAATTGGTAGATCGAGATCCAGGGATTCTGGTAAGACAAGCCTGTACATGTAATATAGGTCCCAGAATTTAATCGATATTGTTTTAACAGGTTCCCACAGCAGATCGGGTTCAGTTAGTTCCTCCAACTCAGGTTGCAACGTTATCGTGAAACTTACTTCCAACGATGATAAAACCATATATAAGTCAAACGAATATATATCGAAAATTAGCAATAAAGTGGAAAAATCAGATGTGAAACGAGAACAGAAAGAATCGTCTCCAAGACGTTCCATCTCCAACGGTTCTGAGGAGGAGCACGACAAACCGAAACTAGGACCACGGCATTCATCTCCACCATCGACTCAAGTTCAAACCTCCACAACGGTTTTAAAAAGGGTAAATGTCGCGAACATTAATTCTTATATTAACCTAAAATATTAATATTTATTAAGTGTATGATTACATTTTTATATATTATTCGGGAAATTATAATACTAGATAACTTTATCTAGTCAAAAAAAGATTCGTCGAGTATTGCTTCTTCTTATTATTACTAATTTAGTTCGGTGACGCATGGTCTAGTCTAAAGAGCACTTCACATCATATAAAGATAAGTAAATCCGTAAATAAAAAATGTGTTATAAATATTAAAAATTAATAGACAGCAGTAATAACAAATATCATTCATTTCTATTCCTAATAAAAATAAATATGTAGCTTTTAAGACTTTATGATTCTTGTAAACATTACAGAAACAAATATAGTTTGCTTGTAGGTTTTTTTACGCGGAAAGTCACAAAATTATGGCTCAGTTAAAAAAATCTGATGATTATTTAAAAATTTTATTAATGTAATAGGTACATCCTCCTCTATTTTTCATAACATCAATAAGTCTCTTCGGCAGCATTTCATATAGGGTTTTAACATAATCCTGATCTAACTTTTGCCTAACATTTTAAAATTGTTTACTACTTGAGTAAACAGTATCAATAATTTTCAATAATATTCAAATCAAGGGGCCACTATAAAGTTTGAATATTGGGTTCTACAAATAGTATTCAACGAGTTTCACAATATGAAAAATAGTATTATTTTGGTAAAAAATATAATTCTGACCGGCAATTTTTGTTGCATATTTGGCGAATTGTCTGTCAATTTAATATTATAAGTTATATTATTCTTAATTATTCTAAAAATGAATTGTATATCTGTCTTTCCCTCAAAACCTATAGCATCCTAATAGATATAACACTTCCTCTACCCCACTGTCTGCAATTTAAAATCATCTAATCTTTTCTTAAAGCATGATAGTAATATTTACAACTTTTTTTACTTAACTATGCTATAGTTCTGTCGCGTCGCCCAAGCGACAAATCTATTGGTAATTTATAGGTTCCGCATAAACATTAATTGTCACTTTGTTATTTTTACATAAATCGTAGAATCTAAAAGTTAAACATTTAATTTTATTAATGATTGAAATGAAAAATCTATGGTGTGCTAAAGTTTTGTAGCAGATTTTATATCAATGTATGATATTGGAAGCAAATAATATTTATTCTGGGTATGCTATTTCATATTTTCTTGGAAATTTAATATCTATCCATCTAATAACTATCTATATATATTTTGAGATTTTGATATTGAGCTTTTAAGAGTATCTCACAAATATTTAATTGGATTTAAATCGAGATTTTAGGACAATTAGTATAACAAGTAATCTCGGTTTCTAATTAATAGTAAATCACTATTTTGATGATATATGCTTAAACATTATATAGATTAGTACACAAATCTCAAGCATCGTATGAATTTTACAACTCTTGCTTCCCCAAAGCATTAAAATCATGCCCACGGATTAGGGCTCTATTTCTCGAAGATATTTTCAACATTCTACCTTTTCAATGGCTCTCAATCGGTTACATCTTAAGCAAATGCTATTTTTTGATGTCGAAAAATGCAAGAAACTTTGGTAGAAATTTCAAATTTGAACTAAGTTCAACAGTTCTGGTTCAGTGACAGAGCTTTAAACTGTATAAGACGAATTATATTTCATTTCAGAACATTTAAAATGTAGTTTTACTTGTTACACTTTAAATAACATTTTTAACAATACATAATTAATTAATGTAAATATGAAATCCAAATAGAAAATATACAACCTATATATACGAAAATGTACCAGTCAAACTAAATGAAGCAAAAGAGCAATGGTATGATAGCAGTTTATAACAAGTATCGATAGTTTCAATTGCAGTTAAATACAATCATACAACATATAATAAACATTATATACCAATAATAATATAGTTCTTTGTTTGTTAGTAATGACACTCCTTAAGGTGTGATAACTAATTTTATTGATTAGATTAATACTTTGTTCAATTGATAGCTTTACTATAACCTAACAAGTGTTTTATTATATCTTGCCCTTCTCACTAGAATCTTAGTGTCTGTTAAATAATACTAAAGGTATCATATCACACTATGTTCTGTTTTGACACTGTAACTGTTAGCTCACTAAAAACACTCCGCTGTTTGAAAATATGCTTCCTTTTTAATTTTTCTCTTTTATTTTGTTGGACGGTAATTCATTAATTGCTAATTAGTTAATAATATATTTTAAAATCCATAATTTAATATATTACACATATTCAATTATTAAAGGCAACATATTAAATATATTATTTATGTTTTATTTAAACGTATTTAGTTAAATAAAATGCACTGATAAAAATGTTAATGTTTAATTATCACAAAAATAGCATTACTACTATTTTCTTATAAACCAAACAATGTTTTTAAAACTCAATAACCTATAGCTCAGATAAAACATTTTTATTCGTAAAAGTTTGATACCTAACCTTATATTTCTTACAGGTAACTTCTGTACCTATAGAAGTGACCCCACCACCTCCACCACCGCCGCCGCCAAATAATAAAAATACCTTAATCGATCCCAATGATCCTCACCTATTCGAACCCAGAGGTGCGGAAGTAGTTGAAGTTGTGGAGGAGCCAACATTGAGACCATCGGATATTGTAAAAGGCATGTGTAGAAGCATGTCAGCATTATGTAAGTATATATCTCATGTAAATTGTCTTGTTGTATCATAGACCAACAAAGAGTTTAATTAATATTTATCAGATTTTCCCACGATATAACATATATTAGATTTGTACAAATATACTGAGTGATATGATGAATGTACAAGCTTGATTAAAGCGTTTATGCGCTTGTTCGATTCTGATTATTATTTCACTTTAAAAAGGCATTTATTGAGAAAAATCAAAAACATTTTTCATAATTTTCTACAACTTTTTCCCACATTTTTGACGTATTTGGCTATACCGCATCGATTGACTGAGCCACATGCACTGAAAAAATGTATGTTCATGGATATTCCGCTTCGATGATGATGTGGATGATTCTTCTAGAGTAACCAATATCTTATACGCTTAGGATTGTCATTTTATATAAACTTTTTTATCGATGGTCGCAATACGCTACAGAAAACATTTGTTTTCCTGAAAATAAAACCACACGTTGAAATAGTTCGAAATGACATTTTCTAACAATTTGCATGGAAGATGTTCTCCCTCCTCTTTAATCTTTCCTATCACATTTAAAAATATGGAAACAGTTGATTTATCAATTACTAGGCTATGTGAGACCTCTTTGAGCATTTTTGGACCTTCAGACCGTTCTTTGTTGTTGACATCATCATAAATATTTTTAAAATTAATAATATCAATAGAAACTAAATATTTTTCGGATCAAACTTGTATGTATATTTGTGGATTTCTTTTTTGGGTTCGTATGTTTCACATTTACTTCTGTCAATACATACTTAATCAATACTATTTGAGTTCATTTGACAACTATCTTTCTATTATCCACATGAAATCTATCTTCTTATTCTTATAACTGTTCAATATTACCCTGTTAAATATTAGACACATGACGCGGTTTTGCATGTTTAGTTTTTCTAACTCTGCTTTCTCTATATTGATAATTGCAGTAAAACACCGCATATTTGAAAAAGCTATATAATAGATAAAACCATCAATCATGAAGTAGGTAATAGATCTTTAGGTGCCGTATAAATTACATATAATTCATTCAACATAACCAAGAATGATTTGCTATATACCATATTGAAATAAATGAGAGCAATTTTTAAAATAGAATTAGTATCGATATCACATAAAAATGTAACTGCTGAGACTACAAAAACATTTCACCAGAATATTCTACAACAATTGATTTTTTTCGATAATTCATTTTAGATGAATTCGTAAATATTTAAAATAATAAATAGTATTGGCTTACAATAATCATAAAATTTTCTTCTAAAAACATGAGTGAAAAATGAATAGGCTTAAAAAATATGCAGATTTTTAAGAAAGGATCAAAATCGCAGTAATGAATACATATAGAACATCTGTTTTTTCTCTTTTATTAAGCGATAAAATGTACTGAAATATTCACCGCTAGTCCATCTTGTACGGGCAAAATAAATTAAAACGTAACTGCTTTTAATATTCTTAATTTAGCCCGTCGGTATTTTTTTCTTGATTATGCATTGGTTATTTCCTTAATATTCCTGATGTAGTTATTTTACTGCCTTATATTTGTCGAGTGTTATCGTCATTTAATTGGCAACAGGATATTTCTCAATCCACATTATTACAAATATATCCGTTACTGTTGATTTAACCCACCTCTCACACGGTGGTTTGGTTTGGTATACAAACGTTTCATGAACAAGTGATGTGGAATATATATTAATTAATCTATCTTCAAGACACTGAACAAATTAAATTAACATTTGGTCAATCAATACAAATTGTCAGAGATCAAGATTGTAGCATAAATTCGCAATTATTTTGCTGCAAAACTCTCTAATTTACATATTTAGTTTATGGACTAGAGAATATATAGATAGCCAGAGAAACATGAAGAAAGCGTTGTTCTATTGTTTTCTATGTTATGATGACTTTTAAGCTAAACATTTATGGAATAATGTTTGAAATCTGTAATGTTTTCTAAAATAGCATCGCAGAATTGTTACAGATGTTGAATTGAAATGGTTCAAGCTTTGGACTATTAACAATAACAGTGTCCTCGGAGCAGGTCTCGGACATTTATATATAGAGTGTAGAGAATTGTTAAAAACGTTTAAAAGAGTTTTGTTTTAACGATAATGTTCCTTTTAATATAAATATTAGAAAAATTAGCTTTATTTCAAAAACAATGTAAATTAAACTAAAACTAAAAGCCCACTAAAAGTTATAATATTATCATTAACTTTCAGGCTGCTTCAGGCCGAGTTTATGAATGTCATGTATAAAAAATAAAAATGTTCACAAGTACCGATCCAATATTTAATTCTTATTTTTGAAGCTCCCCTTTTTGAGCTCTACTCAGAACTCTCTGGATTTGTTTTGTTTGTTTGTTTTAGCAACTCTTTTAATTAATACAACTTAGTCTTCTAATTCCATACTATATTATTATAATTAATTATATTCTGTAACTATGACAACGTTAATCGCTTCTGTGTAGGTTTTGCTGCTATACCGTACTTTTCGTTACCAGTAACAATACAATGTACATGTATATAATGCATATTATTTCACAAGCAGTGTATATGTGCTTCAATTATTGTAGTACCCAATTTCCTTAGTTTTGAATAATTCCAATTAATTTTAAACTACAAAACACAGAGAGTTCAAAAGGGAATCTGCCATATATTAATGGTGAAAAATGTTAGATATATTTTGTCATCAGTAGGAGCAACAGTCTATAGCAAAATGCGAATACTGGAAAATAAAAAAAATAAACAAAAAAATCACAATAAAAGTAATAAAATAAATTCTATTTATTTAGTATGTTTAATATTTTAAGTAAATATTTCCAAAATATACTATATAATATATTAAATATAATGGCATGTAAATATATTCTTTTTCATTGCATATTTTAATTAAAAAAATTGCACTTCTGTAATCACAACATTTTATACGAAAAAAAAATGTTTTTGTACATAACATTGCTATTAAATCAAGTCAAGATATTGCTTCATTCACTAAAAAATTAAAATACGTTTCAAGCTGTAATTAAATACATGTTATATTACTTCAGTTCAATTTGGAAACCCTTTCCAAAACCTAAAAATAATACGCTTGTACTCACTGTTCTCTTCATAGATTTCCTTCTACTGATGCCAAACTTATGCCAAATAAAGACGTGTTATAATGGTAGTAGTAACAAAGACATATCTAAAATAAATTAAACACAGTTGCCATAATGCTATTTAAATTACAAGTAGGAACTGTACCTTTGTTAAATAATGCTCTTCTCCGTTTGGCAATCAGCCTGTATAAACTGCAGACCACGAACCGATTAGGTCTTATTTAAGTGAGTAAGTAAGTAAGTAACTAAATAAGCTTCTTCTGATTTAGAAAAGGATACCCTGGAAAATAATGAATTACATTCGAACTGCTGTAATCTAGAACACTACACAACATTGTTTAAATATTAAATACGTCAAATTTGTCAATCATATTAATTTTATACTTATAGCCGACTAACGGCAAAACAAAAAAGTCAAATCCCATTTAAAATGTCCTTCTATATTGTCTATATCTTATGTTTTAAACATATTTTTGACAATAGTTGATATGTAACATTTAATAAGCCTGGAAGTTATTTTTGTATTTGATTGAGTAAATTATATGAGTTAGTTAGTTATATATAATAGTTATCATATGATAGAGTAGATTATGTGCAGCAAAATATTGTGTTTAGGATGGATTAGAGAGGTAAATATATTTGCAAAGAGCAAAAATGGAATATCATTGTATAATTCTATACATATAATAAATATATCAAAGAAAATATTTTAAAATAAGCGGTTTTAAATTTAAAGATTTCACAGCTTTTGTCTTTTGCATTATGTCTATTGATTTTCAAATAGCAACTCACCTATTACTGACTCTTTACAAATTTTACAAATTCACAAATTTGAAGCTAACCGAACGTCCCAACCGAACTGAAGCATCTAAGATAATGTCTACATGTGATAAACCTCTCTATGTGAATGGTTTTCTGTGGCAGTTTTCTTCATAAAAGTGGAGTTAGATTCTCTACCAATACACATGACTGGAACAAAGTTTGACTTTCTTAACTAATCTAATCAATCAAAAATATCTGGACAGACAGTGAAAATTTATGAGTATACCTAATGATAAAAAGCACACTCAATGATGTTTATGATTTATTGAAAACTGTTTAGTAACAATCTTTTTCATGAATAGCAATATTGAGTTTTTATTTTTTCAATACCATCTAACAATTTCGCTAAACCTTTCTATCATTAACTATTATTTCAGTTTTTTAATAAACTAGTAGAGTAATATAATGATTTATATAAAGCATGGTATCAGTTGAAAACTTAAGAAACACTATACGCATTTATAAAAGAAATTAAATATTCTATTACATTGACTTGCACCAGTTAAAATATCTACATGTCAGACATTATAACTGTTCATAAATCTTACATACAGTGGAACATACGTGCTTTATTTCGATTCGAGTCAACTAATAACGAATCGTTTTAATTTATATACTGGACTAAGGTTAAAATATGCATCATTTTTACTTGTCCGAGACACGATAACTGTAAAATCGGATTAGATTTTTGCCCTGAATTATTCTCGCACTTACAGAATGTGATACCAATTAGACCATGCTAAAATTATGGGCCCATATACCAAAAATACTGTAACAAGAAAATTTGCGATTTTAATTCGGTTTCTCCCAATTGCATCCTTAATTATCTAAGCTAAGAATTTAATGTAATACGGGCCTGGTTGTTCACGAGAATAATTAACGTTTAAAAGTGCTAAAAATCACTGTGCAGGACCAATTAACTGCTGCTATTAATGCAGAAATATGTTGAAGATAACTAGAGCAGGAATGTTGGCTACCTGTGCAAATAATATTGTATAAATTGGCAGTAGTATAAAACGATACGTGAAAAAAGAAGATAGTTGACAGTAAGTTTGTCACATAACTCTCACAATTTTCAATTCTTTCTTATTTATATTAAATTAGTAAGTAGAAATCATAAAACATTATTATTGCTTTTGACAAATAAAAGCTTGGTGTTGTAAGATAATTATGCTGTGATAAAAAAAACAGATGTAAAAAATCGTAATGTTGTCTATTGTGAATTCCTTCCGTGTGACAAATATTAATCAAATAGTATTATTTAGGTGATTTACGTGAATATATTCATTTCAACATGTCGCATAAAAGAATTAATTTTGTTGAATATAACATTAAGACCCTTATTACAATTTCAATTAATAATAATTACTACTTTGCATTAAACTAACACTGATGTTAATAGTAATACTTATACACTTTATATAAGTTCATGTAGCTTGGTTCGTCCAATAGTTGTATTGCTTCCACGTCGCTATGATTTAATAACCTTCCTTCACGTTATACGACAAAATCTTAAATATCGTTGTTGATCGTTTTGATTTCGATATATTCCTGCAGTTCCTCGTTGGTTATGTAGCGATAAGCTTTGCCAATTAATCGAAAAAAATTGTATTGGCACTATTGGATGACTAGTCGTTATGATGATTTAATGCAACCTGAATTTTACAGCCCTATAAGTCGAAATAGCCAGTCCAAGTACCAGTACAGTTATTTTATGTCTCATCTTCTCAGCTTTTTGTCTAAAAAGATTTTTCCAATTTAATCTATCATTAAGATGGGTACTGATATATTTTGCGGATACTCCTTGATGAACTGAGAAACTCTCAAGAAGTGTAATTAGGTTTCTATAACTATTAAGCTATATTTTCCAGTCTCTAGTAATTGTGTAGATTTTATAACTGCCGCTTGTAGTTCCTCTACAGCTCTAGGCAGATAAATATATTGCTATAAAGACAAGTACTGTTTCTGTTATTCAAGACACTCAAACACTACTTTGCGGAATTTCATCTGAAATAAACTATAATATTGGAGGGATCCCTTGATGTGGCACTCTAGATTTTTTTTCGGACACATACGACTCCAAACGAACACTACTTTGGATAATCGTTAAAATAGAATATTATTAATAAATATGAGTTTCTCAGACGATGGTCAATCATAATTAAGTCCTTAAAACGTTTTCATGTGAATTTTCACAGATTTTACATCCTATCAAACTTTGTTATGTTGGAAAATCACTTTTTACCTTTCACTTTGTCAGAGATCACTTTTCTTCCAAAGAAAATTGTTATTTATAGTTATACCATCAAACCATAATCAGTTTCATTAACTACAGATTTTTCAAATTAAGCACATTCCCTATAAGTTATGCTTATTCGACAAAAAACTAAAAAAAACAAAAAGAAAAACATTTCAAGTTCACATTTTTGCCAGATTTATTTTTACTTCCTTTGCTTTTAATGTAGTATATAGTATTGTAGTTCTATACTCAGAAATCTACTTTAAATGCTGTTTGAGAATTTGTTTATGCTTCTCTCGCATTACCTCCTGATCCGATCTTCTATCTGGATCTTAGATTATTTTATAACCACTGACTTAAAGTGCACTTAAATATCAAGATATCAGCATTATGCCATCAAATCGTAATCAGTTTCATTAACTATAGATTTTTCAAATCAAGCACATTCCCTATAAGTTATGCTTATTCGACCAAAAACTAAAAAAAAAAAACAAAAAGAAAAAATTATACAAAATTGTTAACATTTCAACTTCATATTTTTGGCAGATTTCTTTTCACTTCGTTTTCTTTTAATGTGGTATATAGTAATGTAGTTCTATACTCAGTAATCTACTTTAAATGCTGTTTGAGAATTTGTTTCTGCTTCTCTCACATTACCTCCTAATCTGATCTTCTATCTGGATCTTAGATTATTTTATAACCACTGACTTAAAGTGCACTTAAATATCAAGATATCAGGATTATGCCATCAAATCATAATCAGTTTCATTAACTATAGATTTTTCAAATCAAGCACATTCCCTATAAGTTATGCTTATTCGACCAAAAACTAAAAAAAAACAAAAAGAAAAAATTATACAAAATCGTTAACATTTCAAGTTCACATTTTTGGCAGATTTCTTTTCACTTCGTTTTCTTTAATGTAGTATATAGTAATGTAGTTCTATACTCAGTAATCTACTTTAAATGCTGTTTGAGAATTTGTTTCTGCTTCTCTCACATTACCTCCTAATCCGATCTTCTATCTGGATCTTAGATTATTTTATAACCACTGACTTAAAGTGCACTTAAATATCAAGATATCAGGATTATGCCATCAAATCGTAATCAGTTTCATTAACTATAGATTTTTCAAATCAAGCACATTCCCTATAAGTTATGCTTATTCGACCAAAAACTAAAAAAAAAAACAAAAAGAAAAAATTATACAAAATCGTTAACATTTCAACTTCATATTTTTGGCAGATTTCTTTTCACTTCGTTTTCTTTAATGTAGTATATAGTAATGTAGTTCTATACTCAGTAATCTACTTTAAATGCTGTTTGAGAATTTGTTTCTGCTTCTCTCACATTATCTCCTAATCCGATCTTCTATCTGGATCTTAGATTATTTTGTAACCACTGACTTCAAGTGCACTTAAATATCAAGATTATATTGCGACTTTCAATCCTGACTTTCGTTTGAAGTCAATCTATATTTTGGAAGCGGAAAAAAATTCAATTGCGGATTGAATTCAAGTAAAAAAAAACATTTTGAAATTCATTTCAATACACGCAAAATCAAAATATGACCTTGATGGAGAATATTATGAAACAATGAACAAAAAACTGCTTTGATAAATATAAAAGAATACATTTACATTAATTATATCAAAGTATATAAAGTTAACACTTAAAGTGAGTTAAATCATTGAAATGATTTAGTGATGAGTATTTATTCATACAAAAATATTCAAGTTACTTAAAACTGTTTTTGTGTTTTTGTGAAAATTTTGTGATTTTCAACAGTGTTCCGACAACAACTCCAATTTAACAAAGAAGTTTCTAGCACGCTCATTAGCAATTATTAGCTCTAAGTTTTTAGTTAAATATGTCGTTCAATAAAATTATAAAATTAAATGTCGTCGTTAAATATGTATTCAGATTTGATATTATTAGTAATACAAAAAAATTCTCATAATATAATTTGGAATTTTCATTAATTCAAAAAGTAATAAAAGGCAAGGTAATTTATATTTTCATTTAAAGGGATAATAAAATTACTATTTTGCAGTATTTGTTTCAGCTTTTTACTTGAATTTTATCTTTATACCCTTACAAATTATTTAAACAGTTTTTTCCTGAAATATAAGAGTCAATAGTTTGTCGATTTACTAAATAGTCTCTGAAAATTTCAAACAATGATCCAGTCAACACGTGTTCAAACACTGTATAATTTATTAAGCCAATCCTTTCCTGGAGCAATATATATTTCAGTTAGGCAGGAAAATTAATTGAAGACCCAAGAAATAATGTAGTTACTTATATCATACATTTTTGCACTTACCTTCTGAAAATAAAAATTCTATTATTATCATATGAATTGTTTATTACGTGTGCCATATATTTATGAAAACTTTTGATACTATTATTAATAAAATTTAATTAACTTCCAATTAATTATAGCCATATCAAACAAAATTATATGTAATAATGCAAATGGAATAGGAGAGTTATGATTAGGTAGTATTTTTACTTTATAAAACTAGATGCTATTTATATGACTACATTTTTATAATGTAATTTATAGATCTGTATTTAATGAAACCTGTAGCAGTTAAAAAGTACTAAACTTAAAGCCGCGACACAATTATTACCAATAGTACCAATAAAATATTGCATATGCCTTAATTAGTATCACATTCTGGACTAACAGATTTTTCGACAAAGGCCTTATTCATTACAACAACTATAATTTTAATAATGAATTTATATAGTAGGATTACATTAATTTTCAGTATGATACAGAGAGTAAATTATATGGCGTTGAACACGTATTGTAAGTCATAATTACCTTTCAAAACCTTAAAATTTGTCAATATGTTCTAATATTAGTTTTAATATTTTAGTACAAGTGGTATCCGATTCAAAACAAAACGAGTTCTGATGGACATGTTTTGATGGCGTCTGTTGAAGTTATTTATTATTTAGTAATTGATGCCAAATCGCCATAGCAAATCAAACGATTCAGCAACAATAATGCAAGCGTTGAGAATGTTGTGCTTATTTTAGACAGATGTGGTGGTCCTTCAAAATCAACTCTCCAGTGCTTTGGATGAAGAATAAACAAGATTACAAATCACTTACATAGTATAAAACAAAGTCGCCTTTTCTGTCCCTATATCCTATGTGCGCTTAAATCTTTAAAACTACGCAACGGATTTTGATGCGGTTTTTTTCAATAGATAGAGTGATTCAAGAGGAAGGTTTATATGTATAATACATGCATAATATACTAAGGCAACATTGCTAATTTTAGAGGTTCCTAACGTGATGTCGTAAATTAACCTATTTTTTTAGACTTATTTAGCAATTAGCAAAAACGCTGCCTAACCCTACGAGTTAGATCAAATTAATGTACTACAGTATTGTACACCATAAAAAGGTCTACAAAAAAATCCGCGATGGTATATGTTTATCTTTTGGGGATAACCCACAATTTTAAGCAATACGGCATTAATCCTTATCGAATTAAGTACCTTAAATACAGTGTGCAATTAATATAGATCAATATGGTTCCTTACAGCATGTAAATTAAACAAATATTTTCGGAGATATTACAAATTTAAAATTTGCGTTTAAAAATGTGTAATGTAATAAAAATTGTATGAATTTAGATATTCCAAAGATAGCAGGAAATCTTCATAGTAAGTATAGGGGAAGAGGAATTGTTTTACTCCAAATTTAATGCGTGCAGGCCAAGGGCAGTAATGAATGAACCAAAAATACTGGATCGATTTTAATCATGTTTTCATTGAGTGACATAGGCATATATATTTTATGCCCGTGCAAAGTCGGAGCGGGCCGCTATGTTGTTATATACAACGTTCATATTTTTTCTGTAGTGTATTTAATTTAGTATCAGCATTGCACCCGTGCGAAGCCGGGGCGGGTCGCTAGTGTCAAATAAATGCCAAATTACCCAAAAATGTCACAACTGTGCGTGAAAGTCTGCATGCGAACCCAAGAGAGCAAATTCCCCCATTATACAAAAACTTGGCCTTCAAGACTTCAACTTCAAATTTTGCACTGGGACTGAGACCTACATGTGTCCAATGTGTTCGCTGTCTGAGCTTGGGCGTTTTAATTAGAAAACCCCAATTTTAACAAAGAAATTATCTTTTGGTGAAGGTTCTATTACCGTGGTGGTGAAACCCATTTTTTAATTTATTAAACATGTGGTCTCCATAAGATGTTGGTACTCACCAGAAAAGACAGTGGATTATTTTTCACACAGGTGATGTGAATTGGTATTGTAATATCTCTGAAATCGTAGATTTATGCCAATAGTCATCAGAGTCATAGCGGCAATGAAGTAATGTTCCATACATAATAGCCTTTCAAATTCAAAAAGTTATTGCGATAAAACCTAATACATCTTATTTCATTCATCAACTACGAAAAAGAAACATTTTTTTCTCGTCTTCTTAAAAACTCTTGATGAACGATTTTGGTTTGGCAGAAATCTAATCATCGATTTACGCACTTATCAAGTATTTCCAAACGGTGTGCCAGCCAAGCTGCATCGATCTGGACAACTTATAATCAGGAGAAACTATGCTTGATAGGTACTCTGGACGTGGCAGAACTTCCCATTCAAGCTGCAGTATTGTGGCCTTCAAAACTCTTGCTACGTGTGGTCGAGCATTGTCACGCGGGATTTTTTGACTTGAGATTGTGTTACTCGCTATTGCTGATCTTTTTTGCAAAAACAAATCGTTCAGGTTGTTTAATTGACGTCGGTAGGCATCTGTAATGGCAGTTTCATTCAATTTTAGAAGCAAAGTGTACATTACACCGACGTCTGGTAGCGACCCCCTTTAGATATTTACGATCATATATAAACATTTAAAAACAGTTGATGTCTTCATTATCTTTGAAGTTCTTTGGTGCTTCGGGTTGTTCTTTATCGTTAATATAAAACGTTCACTTATTGTTCACATAAAAGGTATTAGAGAATAAATGAATATATGATGAAGAAACGGAAAATCATCATCATCATCAATTTTTTAATTTGTCTGAAGGGCTTCGGTGGAAAATACAATTTTTTTGCGTTCCATGATTAGTGTATGTACACCGATGACTCAATAACACTAAATGGATAACTGTTATTTTATGTAAAAAAATCATCAACTTTAATAGTTGTTTGCATAGATACTTCGTATTTTCAGCAACAAATATCGCTTAGCCAAATATATATGTACCGAATATATAAGAATATAAAGTTCAATATGTATATATATATATATATATATATATATATATATATATATATATATATATTTTGTCTAATGTGATGTGTAGACCTATATAATGACTTCGTATTTTATTATGAATCAGTATGAGTTTGTCATCGGTAAATATATTGATAATTTGTTATATTCATATTCATATTGTTCAAATATTTGTTATAATCTTGTTTGTCACAAATCTCGATAATAGTGCGCACATTTTTAATAGGTATAAAGAAGCTACATTACCTCACCCTACTTTCGATGGTAACTAAATTGGTTCCCATTAACGTTAACTCATTATTCAGTTATATTCTTAGATATATAAGACTCAATGCAAGTTCAAACAAATGCATATAAGTAACGGCTATATATTTGACCAAGCCAGAGTAATTAAAAAGTAATAAGCCCGAGATCATGATAAATTATTATTTTTAGTAGCAACAAATTACACCGAACCGTATCATCTAAGATTCACCAGACTGACACCCGATGATTAATGCGGTACCGTTTACCTTTCCGTTCGCGTTGCCGCACAACGCGCGTGCGCGCCCGCCGTTGTTACTTCACCCCAGGAATCGCAGTGGCTTCTTCCTGCCTGCCCGGCCGTCCCCCCTTTCACCTCTACGCCCCGTGGCTTTGTTCAGCATCTTCGCCGCATCAAATCAGTCGATCATTAGACGCGCGCGAACGTACGCCATAGCAACGGTAAAATTCTCATCGCTCAAACGGTATTGAGCTTGGACTGTACGGAGGCTTGCGGTGCCGATGCACTGTTCGACGATATAATATTCATGGTACGTTCTTTCCACGATACTGTATCGGTATCGTTCTGCTATCTGTTCTTAGTATTAGTTATTAATTAAATCTGATAGATTTGATTACGGTCGTATATGGGACGGCGAGAGAACTGTGCGTGTGAAGCAGTTGGTATTCGAGTGAGGTCTAAAAATGCGAAAATACTTTTCTACGCTGGAAACCCGCCTGTCCGCCAGATGACGATGGAAAATAGATACGTTTGATGTACATTGCTTTGATTTTATTTTAATTGTGACTGTTGCTGATATTAAGAATCAACGTGTGATAACGTGATTTCTGTATTGATTTCTATAAATAGTTTTTAGTTCGTTGCACTGATGATTATCGATCAATTTTTCGATTCAAGAAGCGTAAAGCTTAACATATTGTTATTTTTCGGAAAATTATTTATGTTCTATTTCTAAGTTGCTTCTTTAGCATTATTTCTTGTTGTTGTTTTTTTCTAAACCTATGAATAAATATTTTAGACAACTAATTTGTTGAATCCGATATTCAATCGCCTTTTTTTGGAATCTAAATTCTATAGGATATTGACTGAAAAACTGATTTCGGGTTTTTGAAAATGCAAGCTTATACGTAATATTTTCCAACTTTTCTTATTTAGTTATTCATGATAAGGAATAGTAATGTGAGAGTGAGATAGATGATATCGATATTAGTGAACATAAGTTGGTAACATATGTAACGTTTCCCTTTAAACATTTTGACCGGCGTTTTTAAATAAACCTGTTTATCGGTAAGACCTAACTTTGTTCTCCATATATGATCATCAATAAATTCGAATTTATTCGATTTACATCGCTGTGGTAAAAAGAAGATGTAACAGTTGTGTTGTTGTTTATTATGAATTTCTTCCACCTAACAAAACTGTCAACAAGTAATATTTTATTCCTATATATCCTATGCGCCAAGGGTATTCACCTCGAAAGTTTGAAATTCAGTACCAATATTTTTTCTTGATGACACACTTTTCCACAATATGTATTATTCACTTTTGATTCTTCACGATTTTTCATCAAAACTATAAGCACATCATTCCGCCCTACTCGCGTGATTTAGCTACGCTGAACTTCGATTTATCATTACATAACTTCGCGGAGATTGTTCAGTCAGAAATCAGAAATTAAATTTAGCAATTGGTTGACTACAATTAATTATATCAATTAGTTTATGTTTTTGACCTTCTTAGATGTTTTGAGAATATGTTTCGACAGAACCTCAGCACAGCTCCTGTAATGAGAGATAGAGCTAACATAATCTATATCATCGATCTACACATGATAAATAATCTTACAACAACAAATATCTAAATACAAGATTAATATATTGCTTTTTATATCAAGTTTGTTATATAAAACAATGTTATATTTTAACATTCGAACTGTTCTGTTTTGTTAATGAGATTTAATATATCTACGCTCACATGTTGATCAAGTCTTTTAAAATCAAGTTCTCTTTTAAATCCTGGGATTTTTTGCTAAAAATTAATGTATAAAATTATTGTATTGTTATCGAATACTAGCCACTTCTCAAAGTTTATGGCATTTTAACTACTGATCGGTTTGATTCTAAGCTTGTGTGCCATCAAAGTCTTCTAATATAGATCAAAACAAACGATATTCAGAAAAAATGATATATACATATATTAATTTATTACTACTTTTTATTTATAATTAGACCTTTATTCATACTTAATTCACAAACAAGCCCAATGCGGCACAAATACATCGATATGCATTTTGGGAATTAAACTAACTTAACCTAAAAGTATTAGTAACACACAAGACTTTATGCATTTTTTCTAACCCTAGATAATTACGTGATTCAATTTGGTTTCGGAATTAATATGATTTATTCATTAATCACGTAGCAATAAGCGTTGGTAATTAATAGAAAAATGTTGTTTTGGGGGCCTTGGATTATAAGTCGATTATAATATGCTTTATTATAGTCAGATAACCCAATCTCTTTGATCTAAAATCAAGTATCTTTTAGGAGTATCTTTTAACTAACCAGTAACGATATTTAATTTTAAGCCTGATTTTACCTCTCTATTCACCTTCTGATTATGTCCATATATTTCAAATTTATTCATGATCGATTATGTTTTGATTGATCAAATTGCTCTTTATACCATAACATATAGAAACTAAGACTATATAGAATGTGAATAAGAATATATACTATAGATCAAGCAAGGGCACTGGATAACTTTTAACAGGACTTCTCGTTAAATTAAAGAAAAAGTAACATTTCCCTTAAATAATGTTTTGTTTGTCAGTAATACAACAATTATGAAACGATTAATTTATCTTTTACAAATAGTGCAAATAGCAATAATCTTATAAATGACTTTTGATATCTATATCATTAATTCTTTGTACCTATGTTATGTTACATATAGTTTTGACTTAAAAATCGAAGTTTTAGACTAATAAAAGAGTCACAATTTTTCTATTATTCTGTGACACTATTCAAAAGCATTATTAGCTAAATATGGTTAAAAATATTATATCCATGTGGTATTAAAACAAAATCTAAACATTTAAATATAAATTTATCATATTGCAGACTATGATTAATTGCTATTAAAAAAACATAATTACTATCGATCATATGTATCAGTTTATCAATGATACCTTATTGATTCATTGATTTTCAAGTTAAATTCAAAATATTATCTGATTATTAAAAAATCCTACGAATTTCCATTATTTGGACACATTGAAATAGTTTATCACTTTTAAACTACCAAAATCATTCTTTATAAATGTGTTCTTAATTGTTAGTGAATTACGAGGGGAGATCCAAAGATACGCAACTATTTTAAAATATTTATTATAAAATTAAAAGTACCAAGCTTATATAATTCAACCAATATTATATTTATTATTTGGCAATAGTAAAATATTGATAAAAAAAAAGTTGGAAGGTTTGCTATGCCACAAATAAAGAACATGAACAATATTACAGTATTTGGATCATCGCCTGCTAGAAGTGCAGTTGCTTGCATTCATTACAAACAAGTACATCCAAAAGTGTTATATATCGTCTATTAATTGAAAAAACAAATAAAATTGCGAGGAATTTGAAACCAAATTAATTTAAATATTGGACAAAATGAGAACAATTAGTTTCGAAGAAGGCAAATACTGTCGCATGTGTTGACCTGTTGAGGGTCATTTGCATTTTTTTTTTCGTGCTCAGTGTGTTTTCCCACACGAATGTCAAGCCAAAAGCGCACATGCATTTAGAGTTAGTTTGCGTATTGTTTTGTTTTCACATTGACATGTTGTATTGTTTAATGGTGGTATAAATAATTTACAGAAATTTTAAACTTGTTGATCCTCCTTTAACCATCTATAAACATCGAAAATATTGCTTCAATGTCAGTAGATACTTCCAATTTTACTTAAAAGATGTTGGTTTTCTCTTTGATTTTAGGTAAAGTTGAGAGTATCTTCCGACTAGCCAGTACAGTTTCTTGAATTCGAGTCTAATCTAGTCTGCTTTTTGTCTAACATGATGTTCCCATCCAATTTAACCTACCACCGAGATGTATTTCGAGGTATTTAGCTGATTCTGCTTGAGGAATCGAGCATCCGTTGTCATTTCGCCGTAACGAAAAATTAACATTAACAGATTTCGAGCTATTAAATTGTATTTTCCAGTTCCTAGTCCATTTGTTGATCTTCTTGACCGCTGCTTGTACTTTTTGTAGCCTTAGAGAGAGATACATCTTTTGCCATAATAACTGTATCATCGGCCAATATTCGAAGTACTCTTTCTTTTGTATATCAGCAATATGGAGCAGATATAAAAGTGGTCCTAAGATGCGGAACTCTAACCGAAATAGTTTGAAATGTTGAAAGTGTCCCTTAGAGAGATTCTTAAATTATCTTTCGAAAAGATATGATTCCAACAGTCGACAGTAATTCTGCGGTAGCTTATTTGTTCAATTTATAGATTAAGCCCAAATGCCATACCCGGTTAATGTATAAGTGTTACTTTTAAGATTAGCTTAAGTAGTGTAATTTAATTTCTAATTAGGAAATACATATTGATATATAAAAAAATTATAACAGAATAATAGTAATAAATTCATTTGTATATCAAGAGTAGTATACAATTACTGAGTATTGCTAAAGAATACTATTTCAAAAACTACAAATTTTCACATTTTTCACAAAATCAATATTTTCACTATATTATACTAATTTGTACACATTTCCCATCATAATGGTGGATAAACTGATATTATTATATCATCAAATTCATTATGTATTTTATAAAACAATATAGAACAATGTTATAAGTACGCATTCTTAGTAATATTAGTAAATACGCAGGTGAAGATAGGCGTGAAAGTGCAATTTTTCGCAATTACATGGCGAAAATAACGATACACTTTCTCGAGGCGTAGATGGCAGGTATCAGCATTTAGATGATGCGTGAAATTTAGATCCTGTTTATTTAGAAGAAATTTAAATCTGTTTAGATTATTTTTTGTATCATAATGGTAAGGCAATTACCAACCAGCTTTTATATCAAAAACCGAGGTGTGGTAAGAGCGAGAGATATTTCTAGGCGATTAAATTAATTGTTCTTATAATTTTCATTCTTTTGACTATCTTAGTAATCAATCACAACAATTGGACTGTGTTAACAAGTAAGATAAAATAATTAAAGTGTTCCATTTTTTTTTCACAAATAGCGCAGAGGTTATATATATCTGATAGAATGTTAATATCATTTGGTTTTTATTAATTTTTGACAGGTTATATTTTTAGAAAACATATTAGAATTGATGAAGTTTTAGTATGATAATTTCCGTTTTAGATAAAAGCGTAACTTCGACAAGAATAACAACAATATAGCATAAAATATAGGCCAGATGCTGCAACAAAAAAGTGTTTGTGTATCAAAGATCGCATATTGAATGGCATAGCAATAAAACTTGTCATGCACTGTAATCACATTTAACTTCAATGAAATGCTGTTATCTTGTTTACATTTTGGACTGATAGTAAATCCAAAGAAGTTTTGTACATATGTCATCTAAATTTGTGACGTAGCAATGTTGCCGTATCAACTCTGAGTTTTAGTTCAGTTTGGCTTTGACATACAACTAAATTCTAATTTTACTAAAATAATTAAACAAAATATCAAATAACTGTATATCAAATGTAATTTATTTTAACACTATAATAAACCTAATGCATATATTCTCGAGGAACTTAGTTATACGGAAGTACTTAGTCAAATAGAAGTACACAGTTATAATAGTTTGTACTCGTAGGTTATCGTTGTGTTTGATTATATTTACATTGAACTCTTTTCCACACCACCCATGAGTCAGAGTTCTAGGTGCGTTTTTTATGTAGTTGTATCCTCTGGAGGTCTAGTCCACATAATTAACTATTGTATATCCAAGTAATATATTTTACTTTCATTAGAGAGCATATTTACCTTTTACGTTTAGCTCTTGTGTCCTTTGGCACAGTGTTTCTTTGTAAAGACATTTTGATATCACTGTATTTCTCCTTAGTTGGTTGTGTTAATACCTGTATACATATTTCTTGGTGAAACTAGATTTGATCACTGCATTCTCCTTAATGCATTTGCCATATCTGCAAAATATTTACACTTCTTTCTCTCCTGGCACATTTTAGCTAAATGCTCATATTTATTCTGAATAATTACACATTGTGTACATAAATCTTTTACATTATACGATAACACTCCCTACAGCTATAATGTATATTATCTTAGAAAGTCTATGTCTAGAAATTGGCAGCATTGAATCATATCATATTCAGAAAGTTTCATTCAAGTGAATAACTAAACTGTTAATTTCCAATCAATATAACATTTGTTCACAATTCCATCATTTGTCAATTTCTTCTTCAATGTGTATGATCGAGTTCATCCAAATCAAAGGTCTTATTAACCATTCTTGTTTCCGGTATGTACAATATATCTGCAATGAATTATTAATAAATATTATGACTAATAAAACCTAATCAGTTGCTATCAACGTTTACCTTTTTCCATCAACTTCTGTTGTCATAACACTATTTTTATTACCATTGGTTATATTGGTCCTATTTGGAAATATCCTTGTCTCATCTAAATACATAAATTGAAATAATGTCTTCCTTCATTTTATTATATGCTTTTAAAAATTGTATTCTTTCAAAAGCAATATCCGGAAATTCTATTAGACCTCTTCGATACTTGTCAGACTAACAGTTTCCTTTGAAATAATTGTATTAAATTATGCTTGTATTGAAAAACTACTCATCGTATATTTTTACGTTGCATTTTTCTTATTTTTTTGAGATATTTCAGTAACCGTGTCCATACTAGTATTCAATGCTGTTGCGACACGCTCAAAAGTATTTTCAATAAAAATTGCAGCAAATTAATACTTAACAGTAAAAATTGTTACCCCTCTAACGAATTTTTCTGACAAAATGGAGCCATTTCGTTCCTGTTCAAAGTAACTGATTAGAGAAGCAATATGTTGTTCGGAATTTCCAATCAGAGTAATAAGAAGCAGCGATTTAAAATTTATCAAAACAGGCAACACATTAAAACAATGTTTGTCGGTTTATAACCTCCTATCACTATTGTTTTGAAGAATTTTACATACTTTGGACAACCGGACGACTTTGGCAGGCTAGTTTTGTTACACGTTCCTACTTATCAAATAGGATTGTATCTCTTTTTAACAAGCGTAGAATGAATAGGAAAATATTATCTGATTCTAAAACAAATTCACAAATTGCGACAGGCAATTCATTAAACATCTTGATGACGTATGTATAAAACTTATTTAGATAGACTATAAATAATAGTCCCTACTTTAGTCAACAAATTTTAATAATATTTCTATGTAAATATACAATTTTAATAATATTTCTATGTAAATATACAATTTAAAATTACAGCGATGTTGAGAATTTTGTTGACAATAATGCAATACTTATTCTACCCCTATAGTGGGGATCTGGAAGACGATTTCTTCGATGGAAAATATTTTTCACATATTAGTTTTTTAAGATCCGAAAATTACCACAGTCAATAAGAACTGGATATTATCTATAAAGTAAACTGAGACAATTCATTCTATTCAACACTAATCATCTATTAACACATTTTCCATAAATAAAATTCCTTTTGGCCCTAAAAAACGAATACTTCAAACGGTTTATTAAATAAGGCTTTTTCCAAATAAGATTCCTTGTTACTCTCTACAGCTCCAAGAAATATGCAATTTCAAAGATCTGAAGTATATTGACGGAAGATTATCTTAAGTTGTCTTTGATAATTTCGAATCAATTTTTTTGCATTGCCTTCACGTCACTTGAAAAAGAAAAGAAAAAAGAACTTATTCTTTTCATTGTCAAATAAATTTTTTCGAATAGATAGGAAGTATACGATACTAATTTAAATAAACGCCAATCAGTTTTTTGTATGATCGGGCGGTTTTGCAGAATACATAGCTCAATGTTCAAAAAATGATATATCCGACATTAATTAAACTCTATTTATAATTATCTCAATGAAAATTTTAACTAATCTTTCATTATGATAACTTTGATGATGGTGGCATAAACTTAAATTAGTTAATATTTGTTAATTTAGGGTAATGATTTGAGAGGATTTTAAGGGGGCAACAAACCTTTTCAACTGACCCAGCCACCAATATTAACTTTTTTTTCACTAATAGTTGTTCATCATAATATCTTGAATATTGAAGCATATAAATAATATCGCACGAAATGGCGTTCTCGACACTTAAAAATATCTCGGCTGGAGTTCCACAAGGTAGCGTCTTAGGACCTCTCCTGTATCTGCTCTACACTGTTGACATTCCAATAACAAAAGAAACACTTCTTGGAACCTTTGCTGACGACACAATTATTATGGCAAAAGATATATCTCTGCCTAGGGCAATAAAAAAAGTGCAAGTGGCGGTGAACAAAATCTACAAATGGACGAAAGATTGGAAAATTCAACTTAATAGCTCCAAATCTGTCCACATTAATGTTGCATTGCAATTGTTGCCCTATTTCTCAAGCAGAATCAGCTAAATACCTTGGAATCCATCTTGACGGTAGAATAAATTGAAAGCATCACATTAGACAAAAAGCAAAACACATTAGAACCAAAATAAAACAACTATACTGGTTACTCGGAAGATACTCTCAACTTGATATAAAATCAAAGAGGTTGATCTATAATACAATTATAAAGCCAATTTGGACCTATGGGGTGCAAATATGGGGTTGCACTAAAAATTCAAATCAACTAGTCATGCAACGCTGTCAAAACAAGGTTCTTCGATTGATTACCAATGACTATCGCTATGTAACTAATAAAGAACTGCACGATGACCTGGAAATCAAATGGATTTACGAAGTTATCCAAGATTTCGCCTTGAAACACGAAAGAAGATTACTAAATCATACTAACGTGGAAAGCAATACAACTGCTGGACAGCGCGCAGGATGTCAAGAGATTGAAACGAACAAAACCATTCGAACTTACATGAAGTGTATACATTTAGTGTAAACTATAGCTATAAGTTAATAATTAATAAATAATTATAATTTTATAATTGAGAAATACATACTGATGTATTTTCTCGCACTCGTCTTGGTTGTTAATTAATCCAAGTACGTGGGAAAAGTAGTAATAAATTAATTGTAAATTAAGATTGTACTAAGCGTATCTAATAAAGATATTATAAAATATATATATATATAATGTTATAGTAAGTGCCTGGTATAGCCCTCAAAGGATCCAAAAGATCGAAGGGCTGAGATAAAACCCTATTGCGGTATTAAATAAAAATTGTTTTAGTTAGAAACATGGTGGTACATAACTTAATATATAACTTAATATTAACTATATATAATATTCATTTTGTCGTAGCTTTAAAATTTAACTTTTAAAAATTTAACTTCAATTTGGATTACTTTATGTTAAATTTACATATATCTCCACTGCGCTTGGACCACACATTTTCTTATAAACCTTATTTTCATCATCACTGATCATTATATCTACATTGTAGTGAAATATAAGATAAGGTAAAATAAAATAAAGTCGCATACTTGTACAATGAAGCCATGCTATAGCATGTTCGAAAGATAACAGACCGTAGACGATGATGCTTAATGATAAGCGATTTTCCATTTTTCCATTGCCTGCAGAAATGACACGAAATTGAACCAGTTTTGAAAGGAATGATTACGGCAGTTGAAAAGTAAAGTAAAGTGATACTAAGTGTTGTGTTGTAGCGTAGTGGGGTTGAAAAATAACTAATTATGACGAACTGTTCAAACCCGAACAACACGAAACACTTTGACTGTAAACTTGATTGGTTGTAATATTTGAATAATTATTTAAATAACTAAATTAGCCAATGTTCTCAATATCTTAAATATGATTTACTGTTGAAACCTTATTGACCTGTTATTATGTCCTATTACAATGTCAATTAGGTTGAGAAGAGAAATATGAAAGAAAATTCGCTGCTTACGATTTCATCATATCGGGAAATCATTCTTTCTGATTATATGAAGAAAACAGCATATAACAGATGTACCGCAAAATCATTGTCGGTTTTGTTCTCGCAGACAAACTACGTGATTTTTAAGAAAATGGAAAAATGTATTTATTTAAAGTATTGTCCTTTTAATTGTATAAATCTTGCTCATCTTTCAAACAATTTCTGGATGCCATCCCAAAAAAATATTTATCCTTTAGACAAAACCATTTAACGAGTCATTTTTCAACTTTTTCGAAATTGGCGAAGTCCTGCTCCACAAATGCTGTATTCTTTTGATGCGAAAAGTTGATAATCACACAGTGCAAGGTCTAGAGAGTGCGGCGGGTACCATAATATGGCCCATCAAAGTGCTTTCGACGCTTCCTTGAGCGGTTTTGCTTTATGAGACGGTGTCTTCGAGCCCATTTTGCACGTTGTTTTCGGTAGTCATCACTATTAACTGTTCCTCCAGGTTTCAATAGTTCGGAATACACTACGCTATTCTGCTGCCTATCATCAATCGATGTGGCACTCACCTTTTGGATTTTTCCCATTGCTTGTAATCGAGCGCTAATCGTTTCTTGGGTCACATTTAATGCTTGTGCCAATTCTTTTTGAATTTGGGTTGCATCTTCCAATATCTCTTGCAGTTTCGTATATCAGCTTCAAACTTTTTCAGTCTATCAGAACACTCTTTGACTTGCGCATCAAAATCAGCACATTTGAATTTTCATAATCACGTCTCACGTGTTTTTACGGTTAGATAATGGTCACCGTAAGTTCCGGCCAGCAAACTATGACTATTTTTCAACATTTTTCTTTTAATTAAATAAGGAAAGTAATACGATGCGCAAATGCATGTTTTCAGACACATTTTCAAACAGGTATAAATCTACGACGGTGTTACTTTCACAAAATATAACATGTATATTTTTAACAGTGCATACTTAAGCTTAGCCACATCTATTAGAAAAGCCGGTAATGACTTTTCGGTACGCCTGGTAATTGATTTCTGAAGAGGGGATACAAAGTGCTGCAGCTGAATCAGCTAATTTTAGCGTAAAACAATTATTACTTTAAAAAAATTATAATGTCTTTAATATTAGAGAAATTATATATATATTTGCAATATCCTTTTGTTAAGTCAGTAAAGCTATGCAGGTCTATAAAAAATTATTGTCTATCACGCTTCAGTGATAGAGAAGCGTCAAAAACAGATAAAATTATAGCATATTGTTCAAATTAATGTGTAATTAATATAAAACGGACAAATGACTATAAAGTAAACTAATGCTAAGCATATAATTTAACAATAAAGAAACTTTCAATTACAAGGTGCTAAAGAGATTCTTCATTTTCTCCTATACATAATGTTTTATTACCCTTAATGGTTCTACTCATGCATTTTTCTATTTTGCAATAAGTATTTTTTATGATGGTTTTATATATATGACTTGTAGAAGATCACTTCAGTGAGTGATTTTCTGTATAAAGTTGATATGTTCATAAAAAGTCTATATATGCCCATTAATCGGGTCGGATGATACTAAACGTGTTAGTCTTCACTTTTCAGATATCTCCCACATATATCTGGTTAGAAAGTCTGATATGCACTGACCCTTTTTCGAAATACTTGGTACTCTCGCTTTAATTTAGTTTTGTTAGTTGTGCGTATAGTCGAGTGGTGCCATAATCGCGAAACCATAGCATATCACCGATAACAAAATTTTTCATATCCAAATATTCATGTAAAATGTAATACAGCTGCTTAGATAAACCATCTCACGTACCTTCATACTCCGAGTGCCCAATATCCTTCAATGGATATTATCGACGATTTCTGGCGTGACGCTACAACATAGTAACTTTTTCTTTAAAAAAAATTAATTTAAAATGTACGGTTGGTTAACTTTTTTGCGCAAGAATAATACTTAATCAGCACACGAAAATAACTTTTTTCATTTTTCTTAAAAATCAAGGGCTTTTCTACTATCAATGGTTGTCAAACACAAACCAAATAACGCAGTTTTCTCAATATATCACTAGCCTGTTAATATAGTAGTTGCACTTAAGACAGCATTGATGTATTTAAAGCACAGTAGTACTTATCGATCTGCTCTCGTATATCATAGATAGTCAAAAAGACTCGCTAGCATCAAAAATAGTTTGTTATTGGTAAACCTAATTACTCACTAGATAGCTGTTAAAATATGTTATATCATTCGCATAGATTTATTTTTATTATGTACTAGCTGACCCGGCAGACTTCGTACTGCCTCAATCGATAGATAAAAGACCTGTTAATACATAATTAATAAAAAATGCTCGGTATGAATGAATTTTTATTATTATTTTCGATTAATTACACATGATATTTCATACTTAAAAAAAGAGATTTCCTGAAATACTGGCTATTTATAAGGTTTCAATTAGATATTTACAGACACACACAGTTATGAGACAGTTTGTTAATCAATTCAAAGCTTTCTGATAAATTATATTTTTTGTTTTGTTTTGTGGTGCGTAAATAAACAAAGATGACAGAGTTCCAACGCGCGACAGGGAAACTCCAAGTTGTTTCCGCAAACTTCCAACGGCTGGCCTTGAGATTTTTTTATGGTCATCGCAAGGGCAAGATTTACTGGAAATTGTAAACGTTTACAATCTAATGGTAAATCCGTTGGAATCATCAGTATACGCGGGATCAAGACATCCTTCTTTGTATTTTCCCTTTATGATTATTGCCTCAATAACGTTATTCATCATCTTTTTCACAGCCAGTCTTGTTCCATTGCACAGTCGAAGTTGATTAAGGTAAAGTTGATGTTACGCAGCATGATGACAACTGATCCTTGTTTTAAGTTCAAATTATGAGGTGGCAATCCAGGCAATTCCAGTGAATTTAAAAACTCCGTGGGACAGTTGACTACTGCTTTGGATAATATTGGCGAGTATGGCACGATCCAACGATTGTCTACGTCAACATTTTGTCCTCTTACATTCACAACTACCAATTGTCCATTGTCCGCAACTGATCGCCAACGATACATTGGGTATCTATCATTTCCCGTTACGGTTTCAACAATCAGGTCTCTTGGGTATCGCTTGGAACACAACTTGGAACATCGCTTGCCGTCAACCATACAGGGTGAATTGTAGTTGAAATCTCCGCAAGGTCCATGGGTTTGGTAACAACCGCATGCAATTTTGGGCCAACTGGGGGAAAGTGGCCATGAAATTGCCTTGTATAATATGTATAGGGCCAAATGATGTCATCTGGAAACAGCTGTTATATTTCTGAATGTTCACCAAGAAGTGGTTAGAATCATTTCCAATCCCAGAAACTAAAAGCGTAATGGATCTGGTGGTGGGACCAACTGTGGCAATTTTGATTTACCTCCAGCACAACAAAATCCAGTAGATTTACCACTGTATTTTAACGCCTTGCAATATTTACAAATTATTGTCATTGCTTCAATTGTTACCCATTTGTCGACAAAATAATCTATTGCCGCATCATAGTGGCAATAGACCATAGCTCGTTCCAGGATCACAGGAGCACTGTCTGCGGGATCGCTTAATTTCATTATGTCGTGCTCGTAGTTGTTGTGTTTGATGTGCACGAACTCGTTGCATTATAATCCTATCTACTTCATTGTCAGTCACTGAAGAACGCAATTCTGACATAGCAAAGCGACTATTTTCTTGATCTGTCTCTCTCTGGTCAGCACGTGAGGTAGCTCTTCGCACATTTGATTAACTGCGACGACCTAAGTCAATAAGTCTTCTCCTCGGCATCGTAAATTGTAATTAATCAAAGTGAGAAAAGTTCTCGCGCACTTAGCAGTAAAGTGTTACTATCACAAAAAATCAACAAAAAAAAGAGCACGTAATTTGAAATATCAATATATATATATATATATATATATATATATATATATATATATATATATATATATATATATATATATATATATATATATATATATATAGAAGATATAGATTGAAGCAAGAATTTGGGCCTATTTAAAAAAAATGGAAAATCATTTCGGGCAAGTGGTTCAACGCAGAAAGAGATTAAAACAAATACCATATTTGATTATGTCTTTGCAATTAAATAATTCAGTTTAAATACAGCCGTACTTCAAAGATAAATATAGAAAATGTTGTTCTAAAAAAATCTGGAAAGATCTCTTTTGAATTAATTCAATTAATCGGAATAAAATTAATTGTCAAGAAAATAAACACCTTAGATTGACAATCGTTCAGCTGTGCTGTTACAAAATTTCCATAAAAAGAAGATCGAAAGTGCTCAAAGACCCATATATACAAACTATTACAAGTAAGAAATATCAATGCTTTAAAACACCACTATATAGCCTTTGTAGGCTAGTGCCGACATAAAAAGGCTACCATAGGCGGGTTGAGGTTGCCATGAACTAACATAATATACTGGAATTTGACCAGAAGCTCAAAGTGAACGTCTACCAAAGGCAGATCGTAGTGGTTCAGATTCTAATCCCTAGACTATTGGAATTTGAAGTTACCAAAATTTAGGAAACAAGTATACTATAGAAATTTGAGTACAAAGGGTGCCATTTCGAAAATAATTAAAGTTAAATTCGATATTCAAAAATATTTTTTTAACAAAGGAATGTGATGTTTTCAAAAATTGACGTCGAGAAGGATTTGGTCTCTTTTCTAATAAAAAAAAGTGTCGTTTTGTATCGCCGTACGAAAAATCGCCTCTTCTTTCCATAAAATAAAATAGTCTATGTAAATAATAAATCAGTTTTTCTGTTTTAAACCCCCTTCCAATTCATACTGGCGTAGTATATAGAACTGAAGAGATTATAAGATTCTTTTGAATTAATTCAATTAACCGGAATAAAACTAATTATCAAGAAAATAAGACAGATTGACACGGCAATGGTTCCGCTATGATGGAACAAACGTTTCCAATAAAGGTGGATTGAAGATATTCATTGATCCCTAAACATAAACTATCTTGGTAACTACGTGGAATCTTGGTACTAATATAACAATTCAGGAGTAATTCAATTTCAGGGATATGGACTGTGGAAATCTAAATACAAACAGTGCCATTTCGAAGACTATTACAGATAAACTAGCGGATGAAAATACAGGCGGTATTCAAAAATAATTTTTAACAACTATGTCCGTCCTCTAACTATATCTAATAACTCTATCTATTGTCCATATTGGATAACGAGTAAAATAGTAACAAGTCGAAAGGGATTGGGTCTGTTTTCTAATAAGTAAAAAGCCTCAATGTCATTTCGTGTCGCCCTTCAACAAATCGCCTTTTATTTTCATAAAATAAAATAGTATTTTCAAGTAAATTGATAATTATTGTGTTGTAGATATGGTATATATACACACTTTAACTTATATATACAGATATATATATATATATATATATATATATATATATATATATATATATATATATATATATATGATAATATGTTAAAAAATCTAAACGAAATAATTTGAATTGTGTATTTTTATAATAATTTATGGAATATTGGATATGGTATATTCATTTAATTTTATGTTTCAGCTGCTCGTCGGTTGAATTCGTCCTGTTCCGACCTAACCATCGTCAGCCTCGAAGAGGAGACCCGAGTCCAGTCGATCTCGGCTACGCCCTGCAATCGTCAAAGAGTGTTACCCTTCGTACCACCGAGTTTTCCAGTGGCCGATCCTAATAAACTGATAAAGCCCTCTGAATATCTGCGTAGCATCAGCGGCAGCGGGGCGCCTGACAAGAAGGCGGACGCGCGAGAGTACGATACGATTAGAATGGCTAATGCTGAAGAAAAGCGCGAAGAAAAAGACGAAGAGATCACTGAAGCAAAACAAGAGAGTAGAGTAGCTACGTCTGGACCTCCACCACCACCTTTGCCAGAGTTTAATGGTGAGTTTGAGTATAATATTTTTAACAACCTACAATTTGTTTTAATAATAACTTAAGAACTAGATACACATCTAGGAGAATACATCGGTCCTTATTCTCTGTATTAATAATTTTCATGTATTATTTAATACTGCTGTTTTTTCTACTAAACACACTTCACTGCGCTACAAGATCAAATGGTTTGGTTACTTTGAGTCTGTCGAGTGCGTGAATTTTCAGAGTTGCAACATTTTAATATTTCCCTCATGTATCAGTGTAAGTCATCATTCCTAAAGTACCTAGCTGTTTAAACAACACTTTTTAGAGCTTTATTCTTATATTACTTTTGCAGAACATCCTTATAAGAGGATTCTATATCGTCCATATTGATTTGCTATATGTTAATTGCTTATATAAGTAATTAAACAATGCATGTTAATTCCAATAAGAAAAATAAATTTCAAATCCAACTCTTTTATATTATTGCTTGCCTGTTACATCAGCGTGGTGGCATCATCGCTGTTGTTCCAGCAGCATGTATGACAGTATCATTAATATATGATGATATTTTCCATTTGTAGTATACCACAGATGTAAAATAGGTAAATAATTGGCCCCCCTTTTATTATTTTATTGTAGAATAAGCTTCCTTTTGTTTGACTTTAAATATTCAAGCTGATGTGTGAGGACTTAGGAGTTCAATGTAGTAGTTTTGGAGAGATTTTCTGAAATTTATCAGTCCCACATGGCAAACCTTATTAAAAGATTGGGTGACATCTAAGAATATATTTCCGCAGATTTTTTATCTTGATAAACTTTTCCATGACGTCTGTGATTCTATACACCTGATCAAATGCTGAATGTTCATTTATAACACCATACTGATAGACAGGTATTAGGTTTTTTCTTTCTGTAACTGATTTTTTCCCTTCAATAAGAATTTTTTAAATGCCTTAGCCTGTTGTAGCAGTGAAATAAGATGTAATAATTTACATTGGTTTTTCTGATTTTGAGCTCATAATCACTTCAGCCATCTTCCAAGAACTTGGAGCAAGTTGGAATTATATAATTATCTTTATATACATTTTTATAACCTGTTTTGCCAGTATTCCAAAATCTGCACCAAATAGTAACTCTTTCAATATGCAATAGATTCTTTACTATTGCTGTAACTTTGTGGACCTGCAACTGTAACAATTTCGTTTCTCAAGATTGAATATCGACTATTTGGAAACTTTATTTCAATATTTCCCAGCATTCAAGCAGTAGAATTATGATTGCATATGTTGGATGCTGCACATTCTGGCCTTTCAAAGCAAGGTTCGAAATTGCATTTTCAGAGAAATCGTGTATAGCAATTTTCTCTCCTTCTGGATCTTTCCAATCACACATAAATGTCCGTATTGATTGATTCACCAACTACTAAACTATCTGAAAATGCTTTTGATAGTTTAATGGTTATTCGTCCAATAAGTTTTGTAATTAATTGCCTTCAAATTTGTTTGCCCTTCAAGCAGTTCTCTATTATTCAAGCTTAAAAATCACTATTTTTAAATGGTTAAAACCAAAACTGACAATTGGGGTAAATTTGAAATATGACAATTCGAACATCGCCCAGATTAATTATAACATTAATTATAATAACATTAATAACATTAAACACAAAACATTATTTTATTTTGAGCAATATCAAAACCATCCAATTTAACAGTTTGTTTAAGTGATTTAAAAGTGGTTTAACTTCACATTTTCTTCAATCCATATTGCTTCTCAAAACAAATGCAATTATATAATATATATTAAAATCAAAAGCGATTATATGAACAAACTTTAAAGAACATGTCTTCTGAAATTACGCAAATAGATTACACCTTATATTAGTCTGTTTGTTTTCAGGTGATTTGACCCAAACCACCATGTCAAAACAAAGCACCGCTAATAACCAGGACAAAGTTAAGAAACTGCAGCCGTTATCCGCCATCAGTATTCAAGATCTGAACTCGGTTCAATTGAGAAGAACCGAAAAAACGCTGGCAACCAAGACCTTTTCCGCCCCAACTCGTAGTATGTCGTTGCAATGCCTGAACACTGCCGATTCGTTCATCAGCCAGAAGACCGACCTCATAGCCGAGCTTAAGATGTCAAAAGACCTCACCGGCGTCAAGAAAATGAAAATGGAGAAGGCCAAAACGGAAATGACTTTGGAACGGGAAATGTTCACGGAAATTTCTAAGCAATTCACTGCCACGAAATTTGTTGAGAAGGTTTGTAATAATCTTTTTAACTGAATGTTTTATGCATCAATATCACAAGCAATTGTCAAAATCTAGTAATTTAAATAGTATAAAGACATTTAAAGAAAATATGTTAATAGATACCCGATAAAGACAATTCTGGAAATGTTATACCGGCTTGGAAACGTCAAATGTTGGCTAAGAAAGCTGCAGAAAAAGCTCGAAAAGAACTGGAGGAACAACTTCAAAGGGAAGCTGAAGAGAAACGGTTGCTGTCAATACCACAATGGAAACGACAGTTGATAGCGAAAAAAGAGGAAACTGAACATAAGATTAGGTGAGTAAAATTAACAAATATTTTCTTGCAATTGCCCAGAATATCAAGAATGTTGACTTTTACAGATTTTTTTAGTTAATTTTCCTTCATATAGAACTTAGTAGAAATATTGTGCATTGTACGTTCTCTATGATCTTATGTCAAGTTTCAGTTAACATACGAATGCCATTACAAAAACAATTCACAGACCTCTTTATCCACTAAGGAATATGCATCAGTCGAAACAAGTGGTAGTTAAATGCCCATTTCCTTTTTCAGTAAATGGTCTTTTCTTATCAAGTTCTTCGATCATTTTTCCACACTCTGGTCTCAAATTACAATATCAATATCAAAAACAACTTGCTTTAGAAACACATGTACTTTTAATTTTAATCCAGCTAATTTGGAATATTTTATTTGATCAATACATTTTTAAAATAGAGCCGGAATATCTTCCAAGGAAACTCATGCCCGTTGTGCGATACAAAACACGTCTTAGATCGATGGTGCAATATAATTAATCAACAATTTTGCCAACAAAACATAAAAACATGCTAAATTCATTCTGTGTTATGCAAAAAATGTAACAGAACAGACAAACCCAATATATAATTGAAATGAACCAATCAAATATATTTGCAGGGCAATACAAAAAACTCATACAAATGTCTCGAAAACGTACTTTCAGTACCTGCAGTGGTGATACCGCGCAGAACTCCAGGAGCATATATAGACTTTATGATATGGCGCTAAAGAAGAACAGATTTTGACTTGTTTAATTATATACCTGACGATCGGGAAATTTCATGTAAATTTTCTTTAAACCAAAGATAAAAATAATTCTAGTATCTAGGCTGCAATCTATACTAGCTACGAATTAAAAACCTTAAAATAATAAAATAATAGAAAAAAGCAAAGTGTAATTGTCTTAATGTATTGTTATTTATTACCGTAGTCTACCATTTTGCATTTATATCAGTTGCGAATAATATCACATCAATAAGATCAAGCATCTGAACTAGGTGGTATATAATTAGAAATTGTACAGTAACACACCGCTCAATAAGTCTCCGATCTGTCATATAGATGATACCACTATTGGACGACTTATATAGCTTTTGGGTAATACTAAACTTATATAAATAATATATTCAAATTCATGCATTGTTACTAACGTACATAATTAACTATACTATTGTACATCATTTAAAACCATCCATCCTTGCTTAGTCCTATATTAACGTAAATATAGTTCACTAGACCATGAGATGAAATGGTTTGATTTTTTTAAAATCTTTGCCCTTATCGAATGTTAGCCAAGAATTGTAATGCTTCGGTATTGATAATAGGGTCCTCATGTATCTTTGCTAATCTTCCAAATATTTGGTTTCTTGATAGAATTTGCAAAATTTATCCGGTTATTAGATCATAACACGCTGTTTCCTTTAAGTTGATAAGATAGCAGTTTTTATAACTTGTTGGGTTCCTTTGGCATGACTAGATGAATCGTTGAATTTTCGCACTCGTTGAACTGTAAATTATGGATATTCATATTCACTTTTATTTGGCTTGAAGGTTTATTCTAAATGGTAAGCGAATGCTTCAGTTTTTTGTTGACTGTTGCGTGTAAAATTGTGCTCTTAATTTCCAGGATATTATGATAAGTAGCTAGCTAAAAGGGCACACTTAGCTGAAAATTAATTGAACATTATCCATTTCTTCGTTAACACTGTATTTTGTTATTTTTTATTATATTTTCACTGTGATTTAGATTCACTTTAAACGATATATATCAAACTGTTAATCATAAATTTACAAGCTACGATAGTTTAGTGAACCAATTTTTTATTATTTCCATATTTGAATAAAGAATTTTTGTCTTGGAAAAATAATTCACTTGATAAGCGTTATAGAGACTTAGCTTAAGACAGCTGATATTAGAAAATAATACTACATAATTAAAAGTGTTTACGTTATTTGCTGTTATTCGAGAAATTCGTATGTGCTGTTGATGAAACATGTATTTATCTACCACTCCTAAATTTAAAAAAAAAACACTAGCTGAATGAACGGCAGCCTATTCTGAGAGCATAGCCCAATTTCTAAACATAAAATCTTATTAATTAGACCGGATATTTATTGGTATATAAAATCTTATTAATTAGACCGGATATTTATTGGTATAAATGAAAATCTCTTCTGGACTGAACAGAGCATTTTAAATTAAGGAATTCATTATTAAATAAACTTTGGGTGATCAACTTATGATTTCTTTATAGCACACACATTTATAACAACAATTTAATACACTATAAATTATGTGCACCTTAGAACAATTATTCTTTAACAAATTATTAAAATTAGTTTCAAAATAATTCTTGCAAAAAGCACAAAGCTAATTTTTAAGCCTTAACTAATTTTCTTCTTACCGTAATTCTCAACTGTATATTCATTTAAATAATATGAAGTATGTCGATGATATCCTTGTGGATCTTGCTTGTTCTCGTTATTAATATCTACAAAACATGGCTAAAATATACAACGTGTGCTGCGCGTGATAAAGCTGACATGTTCCCTGGATATTCTAATATGGTTTACGTTAGGATTTTAGATGATTTATCGATCATTTTTAAACAAATCGTCGATAATTATTGTTGATGTTTATCGTCTGTAGCTGCGATCAAATCAAACTGCTGATTATGCAGTCAAAAATTATACAATGTTTTACAATAGACATATCAATGCACCCTCATCATAGTTAGCCTTTCATCAGCAAAACAATATCAGTAGGATTCACATGTCATTTCATTCGTGTTCAACACACATGTATGGATTACTTTTCAACTATCCGTCGCAGAAATAGTTAATATTATTATGGCCATATCAGGAACTAATAATTTATTATTTCAATTTTAGGCAAACTATCTATACCCCTAAAGTAGTTGATGAACACAAAGTAAAGATGCAGGACGCGAGGCAACAACCGTCAAGTGAAGAAAACGTTCAGGAAGATTTTAACAATAACACTCCCAATGGTAAGGAACTTTCCAACCATCTCAGCGTAAGTACCAACTCACTCGATGACGAACCATCGGATGAAGAACCCAACATCATACCATGGAGGGCCCAACTGAGAAAAACCAACAGTTCGTTAAATCTGTTATGTTAATCCACCATACTTGCTTACTTTGTAATACGTATATATTGTTAAAACAACTGTAATTTTAAGTATAAACTGAGTCATAAGATGTGATTGTGCAGTAGTAAAAATAAGAAATACTGGTTAATTATCGTTAAATTTTTTTAGATGATTTCTTCATACTTCGCCGCATTTAACTATTTCAAATCCACTCTACACTCTAATTGGTGTTGTTCTTTGTTTTATTCATGAAGTATGAATGAGTCATATCTTAAACGTGGTATTTGATCATGTCGGTTTTTTACCATCATCATCATCATCATGAGATATCTGAAAGCATATAAGTTTATTAATATAATTAGATTTATATTAATGTTTTATTGTTTTGTTCGAGTTTCAGGCAGGTTGCTTTTATTTTTATCATAACCGTGTCCCTTTTGCTTAAATTACATTTTAGCCCGTTAAAAGATCCTTATATAGAAGTATTTGTAAATATTATAAATATTTTTTATCTTACCACATATTAAATATATATTATTATATACAAATTGTTTTATTTCAGTTTTATTTACCTAAATTTAAATTTTACCAATGAAATTATACGTCATTTTATGTAATTTCTTGGTGAAAATACGAAGTTTTTTATGCATATGCATAAACAAAATACAATACGATTAGAAAAGTATATTATTATAGTCTTTTAAATAATTTAATCTATTTTACATAACACTTTATGATATTAATCAACGATGGGCCATTTTGATAGGTATAGAGACATTTTTTGAACAGTTGAAGAAAAAGAGATTTCGACTTGTTTATAATAATACACTTGAGGATCAAAAAAGTATATTAATTAAATTTTCTTCTTTAAAAATGAACAAAAATATTCGTTAATATGGTTTCAAAAGTTAAAATCTTGGCTAGAATCTAACCAAACTATGAATTAATACCCTTAAGAGAACAAGATTAACAAAAATGTCTAATAATCTTAATATAGTCTATTAAAAGTTATTTTATACATACGTCATCTAAATTTGTGACGTCGAAATGTCACAATGTTGCCGTGTCAACTCTGAGTACAGTTTGACTTTGATATACAACAAAATTCTAATGTAAATAAAATAATTGAACAAAAATGTTATCAAATATAATTCAGTTTAACATTACAGTACATCGAAAAACTACAGTTAATTATACAGTCACAATAGTTTATAGGTTAGTGTTATAACCTCTTATCAACATTGTTTTCAAGAATTTTGCATACATCTGACAACCGGATGACTTTAACAGGCTCATTCGTTTACGTGTTCGAACTAATCAGACAGCATATTGTCTCTTTTTAACTAATATAAAATGAGAAGGAAACTATTGTCTGATTCTAAAATTAATTTACAAATTGCGGCAAGCAATACATTAATCATCTAGGTGACGTATGAAAAAAAAACTTTAAATACACTATATGCTATTTTCTATTACTATAGTCTATTCATATTTCATTTATACCAGTTATGAGTAATATCACATAAGCATCCGAAGTAAGTGGTTTGCCGATGGAAATTGTATAGTATCACATCATTCAATAAATATCCAATCTGTGACATAGATAATACCACTACAGAAAGATTGACATGGCATTTGGATAATGCATAACATATATTTTTTAAATTAATAGATTGTTACTAAGATACTGCTGTACAAAAGTTAAAACTAGGTTCATATCAAGAACCCATCGGTAATTACTTAGTTTCAATAGCTATGATATTAACATATATAGTAATAACGTCAATACACTTCAGTAAACTGCAAGATGAAATGGTTTGATTTTTTTAATGTGTCCTGCTCGAATGTTATGCAAGAATTGCAATGGATATAAGTTTATTAATATAATTAGATTTATCTTAATGTTTTATTGTTTCGTTCGAGTTTCAGGCAGGTTGCTTTTATTTTTATCATAACCGTGTCCCTTTTGCTTAAATTAAATTTTAGCCCGTTAAAAGATCCTTATATAGAAGTATTTGTAAATATTATAAATACTTTTTATCTTACCACATATTAAATATATATTATTATATACAAATTGTTTTATTTCAGTTTTATTTACCTTAATTTCTTGGTGAAAATACGTTTTTTATGCATATGCATAAACAAAATACAATACTATTAGAAAAGTATATTATTATAGTCTTTTAAACAATTTGATCTATTTTACATAACACTTTATGATATTAATCTACGATGGGCCATTTTGATAGGTGTAGAGACATTTTTTGAACAGTTGAAGAAAAAGAGATTTCGACTTGTTTATAACAATACACTTGATGATCAAAAAAGTATATTAATAAAATTTTCTTCTTTAAAAATGAACAAAAATATTCGTTAATGTGGTTTCAAAAGTTAAAATGATTCAGTATCTTGGCTACAATCTAACTTAACTATAAATTAATATCCTTAAGAGAACAAGATGGACAAAAATGTCTAATAATCTTAATATAGTCTATTCAAAGTTATTTTGTACATACGTCATCTAAATTTGTGACATCAAAATGTTACAATGTTGCCGCGTCAACTTTGAGTTTTAGTTCAGTTTGACTTTCACATACAACGAAATCCTAATGTAAATAAAATAATTGACCAAAAATGTTATGAAATATAATTAATTTTAATATTACAGTACATCCAAAAACTACAGTTAATTATACAGTCACAATAGTTTATAGGTTAGTGTTATAACCTCCTATCACCATTGCTTTTGTGCTGATGCCAGGCGTCTTCTTCTTATCGCGAACTAGCCACAGAACAAGATCGACCAAACGATCAAGGGCACGCAGAAAACAGACGGCAGATTCATTCATCTTTCGACGCTCATGCATCAAACATTTCAATCAACAATCATCCAATTCAATAATCAAACATTCATACATTTTCGTAACAACTAATTAATTATATAATAGTTAGTGTCAGTAATAAAGTGTTAAGGGAAACATAATTTCGTTCAATTAATTACCCGAAGACCACCATAAGTGGTGACCCCGACGCAAGAATGTCAAAACAAAAATGAAGGACAATACAATGACATCCGTAACCAGCCACATTAGCCAGGTAAGCTTCAAGCCGCCAGAATTTTGGAAAACAGAAGAGGAAACGTGGTTCTACAGAATAGAGGCTCAGTTCAGGGTGACTGGAATTACAAAAGGCGCAACCAAATTCGATTATACGACAAGCCTAACTCGCGATGTCTTAAGTGAGGTAAAAGACATAATTCGAAAACCACCAGGCACTAACAAATATGACACGTTTAAACATAAATTAATAAAACGGTTGGCGATCTCACACACAATCTCACAATCACAGTTGTTACACAAAATGCAACTTTTAAATGAAGGTAATAGATCAGAAAACGCCCTGAAAATCCTCCGGTTGGAACAATTGTCATAAAACACAAGAGCACTGATTGTAACAAGGGATGAAGATCTTGAGACTTTAGCCGAATTAGCAGACAGACTTCAAAAACCAACGAAATATCAACAATCCAGACCATACAGGAACAAGCATCACCATAAAATGAAATAGAACATCAAATCTCCCAATTAACGGAAAAACAATCAAATACATAGACAAGCATATAGCAGGAGACCAAATGACCAACAAGATATTTGTTGGTATCATAAAACATATCGGCAAAAAGCCAGGAAATATGTTCCGCCCTGAAGGTACTTGGTCTGAAAAGAACATTTCATTGGGTTTTTGTAATAGCTGATGTCATGGATCCTATATTGGGAGCAGGCTTCTTATCCTATTATGAAATACAAGTAGATGTGAGGTACCAAAAACGTATATACCCTTCAAACCAAACTTTCACTAAGTTCAATAGAACAGCCAGGAAAACATGTATAGTCAGCATAATGGAAAGTGAGGATCCGTTCAGTAACATCATTTCCGATTTCAATCAAAACCATTTGCCAAATTTCCAAATGTCATCTGACCATTAAAAAATTGTGTAAATATAGATACAATGGATCACATCGAGACAAGAAGACCACCAACACACGCAAGAACTAGAATACTAGCACCCCACAAACTAAATTATTTGAGAGAAGAAATAAAAAAACTTGAGAGAGAAGGAATTAAACAATCATCATCCAGCTAGTCCCGTCCGGTCCATATGGTAGAGAAGGACGGTTCATGGAGAATATGCGAAGACTATCGAACGTTAAATGCAAACATCAAACCAGATCGATATCCAATACCACGCATACAAGTTTTTAGTTCAAATTTACATAACAAACGGGTATTTACAATAATTGATCTGGAGAAAGCATATCATCAAATATCAATTAACTGAGAGGATATAGAGAAGACCGCTAAGGTTATATGAATATAGCCGCATGCCATTTGGACTACGAAACGCGGTTCAAACATTACAACGATTATTGGATAAATTGTTCCAATATTTACCTTACGTATATGTCTATATTGATGATATTCTCATCGCTTCAAGCAACCGTCAAGAACATTTTCAACACATGGAAAAGGTTTTATCGAGGAGATAAAAAGGAGGGGACTATCGCAACAAGGGCTAACAATAATAACAAACAAATGTAAATTTGAAACAGAAGAAGTTACATTCTTAGCAATAAAAATCAACAGCTAAGGAATTTCACCACTACCTGAAAAATTAAAAGCCATAGAAAATATCTCAAATCCTCGGACAGTCTATCGAAGATGGATACCTAAAGCAGCTAACATCATGCTTCCATTAATAAATGCTTAGCAAGTAATGAGTCCAAATTACAAAAAATTAAATGGGACGATCAAATGCAGGGGATATTTGACACAATAAAAAAACAGTTGGCTGTATCGACTCTCTTGGTTTTTCCACACCCTGATGCTTAACTATTCCTAAACGTCAATGCATCCGACAAAGCTATGGGGGGAGTTTTGCAACAACTCTTTTCCAGAAAATTGTCTGAGACTGAAAGAAATTACAGCACATAGGATAGAGAACTTCTAGTCATATATAGTTCCATCCGGCATTTCCAACATTTTTTGGAAGAGAATATATTTACTGTATTTACAGACCATAAACCATAGATAAACTCTTTCAAACAAAAGTCCATCCATAACACAAGCAGAGTCCAAGGCAAATTAGACATATCAGTTTCATTGGGAAATCAGACACATTGAAGGTTCAAAAAATATAGTTGCAGATCTCCTTTCAAGACCAAACATAAATTAAATCGAACAATCATCGGACTATACAGCAATTGTAAAAGCACAAAAGGAAGACAAGGAAATGGAAAACATCCTCAAAGGGGCAATGAAAACTGACCTACAACTGGAGCAACTACAACTACCAGATCTAGATGACCTTCTGTATTGCCACTCATTAAACTGTAAAATAAGACCATATATTCCAGCAAAATACATCAAGTGTTTCATAAATTATATAATTTAGCACACCCGGGACAGCAAGGACATAGAAGGTTGATAACTGCAAGATTTGTGTCGGTTAATATGAATAAAGACATCAATAGATGAACAAAAGAATGTATTCATTGCCAAAAATCCAAGGTAACAAAACACTTTATAAACAAATAGATATACCAGATAACAGATTCGAACATGTGCATATGGACATTGTCGGACCTTTACCACCATACAACAATTTTAGGTATATCCTCACAATTATAGACCGATTCTAAAGATGGCCTGAACCAATACCTATTAAAGATATCCAAGCCGAAAGAGTACCACACAAATACATAGACCACTGGGTTGCAAGATTTGGTGTGCCAACAAAAATAACAACAGATCGAGGTAGACAATTTGAATAAAATCTATACATTACGAACACTTTAGGAATTGATCATTTACGAACTACAGCGTATCACCCACAAATCAATGGAATAGTTGAATGATTCCATTGAACATTAAAGAACGCACTAGTAGCCACAAACAATATAAAATGGACAGAAAGCCTCATTCTTGTGAGCATTCGTTGTATTTTCACGGAGGAAATACAGTGTACAATGGCGGAGCAAATGTATGGCACTACATTGAATCTACCGCGATAGATGTTTCGGGAAACAGAAAGTAAAATCGACGAAGCAGAAATCGTAAGGAAACTGAAGTCAACCATGAGACAATTAAAACCAGTAGAAGCGACCAACCATGCTAAAGAGAAGCCATATGTCAATGCAGACCTTCTGGAAGTACCATTTGTTTTCGTAAGAAGAGACCAGGCAAAAACACCACTAAGCCCATCATACGAAGGGCCTTTCAGAGTCTTACAGAGAAAAGAAAAATATTTCAAAATTGATAGAAATGTCTAAAATTTTAAAATGAGTATATATCTCTCAGGAGTCCCAGATATATGAAGAACACTCCTACTGCCAACCAGCCATAAGACCCATCTATAGGATTCAAAATTTCCCGCGACCAACTCGCTAGGGGCGAGGGGCACTGTGGTGATGTCAAGCCTCTTCTTCTTATCTCGAACTGGCCACAGAATAAGATCGACCAAACGATTAAGGGCACGCAGAAAAACAGACCGCAGATTCGTTCATCTTTCGACGCTCACGCATTATACATTTCAATCAACAAACATCCATTCAATAATCAAACATTCATACATTTTCATTAGTTAATTAGTTGTATAATAGTTAGTGTTAGTAATAAAGTGTTAAGGAAACATAGGTTCGTTCAATTAATTACGCGAAGACCTCCATACTTTCAAGAATTTTGCATACGTCTGACAACCGGACGACTTTGACAGACTCATTCGTTTACGTGTTCGAACTAATCAGACAGCATTGTGTCTCTTTTTAACTAGAATAAAATGAGAAGGAAACTATTATCTGATTCTAAAACGAATTTACAAATTGCGGCAGGCAATACATTAAACATCTTGATGACGTGTATACAAAAAAAAAATTGAATAGACTATACGTTATTTTCTATTACTATAGTCTATTCATATTTCATTTATACCAATTATGAGTAATATCACATAAGCATCCGAAGTAAGTGGTATGTAGATGGAAATTGTATAGTAACAATCATTCAATAAGAATAATATCCAATCTGTTACATATATAATAACACTACTGAAAGATTCACATGGCACTTGGACAATGCCTAACTTATATGTTTTAAATTAATACATTGTTATTAAGACAGTTTTGTACAAAAGTTAAAACTAGGTACATATCAAGAACCCATCGGTTCTCACTTAGTTTCAATATGCTAATGAAGCCTTTTGCAGTGACTACATGTTAAACTGAAAAAGCTTTTGCCCCATACGCACTTTCAACTGCTGGATACCTCACAGACAGACATTTTATTGTCAAACAAGGTGATGAATACACCCAATATATTCGGGTGTTCCGCAGGGCAGTGTTCTCGGCCCATTGTTATATCTATTGTATACAGCTAACCTATCGACCTCGAGAAACATTCCTGTTGTAACATATGCTAACGATACAGCGGTTTTATCATCACACGAGTATCCAATATAAGCCACAAGAAACCTCCAACTTCATCTTAACAAAGTCGAATTGTGGTTGAAAACATAGCGTATCAAAACAAATGGGACAAAATCTACCCATGTGACATTTGCCCTTTGTAGAACATGTCCGACAGTAAAATTGAATAATCATGAAATTCCGCAAGCAGACAACGTTAAATATCTGGGAATGCTTTTTAATCTACATTTAGTGACAAAACGCAAACAGCTTGGTATTAAACTAAACCAAATGTACTGGCTAATGGGGCGTAAATCTAAATTATCATTAGATAACAAGGTTTTGCTGTATAAGTCAATACTTAGGCCCTTTTGGACCTATGGTATTGAACTGTGGGGTACGACTACCAAACACGGCTATCCTCCAGAGGTTCAAGAATAAGGTATTGCGAGTCATATCCCTTTATAACCGATAACGAGTGTGATTCGAGGTGCTAGTGTGCTAGTGCGCTAGTGCTAGCTAGTTAAATGTGCGCGATAACAGTATAATGCATAGGCTGAAACGCAAACTACTATACGAACTGATTAATAGACGCATAGAGTAGTTAGAAGTTAAACAAAACTTAAACTTTAAAACAATTTATAATAAGATTTTTATAATAAGATTTAGATTATAAGTTGTACAGCAGATCACTTACTGAAGCGATCCTCTACATGTCAAGATAGTTATATTAAATAACGGAAACCATATAATAATACTTATTGCCAACAGGCAGATTGTTAAAGTTCTAATAGATTAATAAAAAAAGTAAAGAAATAAATTTTGTGTTCGAAAAGAGATGGGCAAGGGCAAGTTGTTAGTATGCGTAGGTTAGTAGTTAGCAATATATGGTTAAGAATTATAAAAGCTCATGACAACCTCTTCACATCCATGCCACAGGAAAAGAAGGAAATTACGATTGTCGTTATGCTGATCAAACCCGACATATTATTGAACAAATTCCGAATATCAAGAGAAAAATCAGAATAGGAGCTAAATTGCACCCTCGAAATTAGGGAATTGATCCGATACAGAAATGTACAAAAAATAATATTTATTACAATTAATAATTACACAAATCAATTAATAATTACATAAATCAATAGATTAACGAATACATATTATAAACAAAATTGCTTCGAGAAGCCGGCATGGTGACGCAGTGGTAAAAGCGATGGACGGTCCTCCTACTGTTGCGATAGCCACGGGTTCGAATCCTGCTGGGGCATGATCATAAATGTATGTTTGTGATTGTTTAAAATTTGTGAATGTTCTAGGCAAGAGTGATCCGACAAGGAAAATGATCCCAGTCACGCCAGTAACCAGGCTGGGTAAGACCGGATGTCTTCTGGGATGATTTCTAAAGTTGGCCACTCGCCAGTCGGTAGGCTTAATGCTGAGGACTGTGATTCGGAGCCCACGTTAAACTTTAGGCCCAGTCCAGATAAACCCATAGTTGGTAAAAGGCGACTTTAAAATGTATACATAAAAAATAATTGCTTCGAAAAATATGTAAGTGAATTAAGCCCGGAAGCAGATAAATATTACTCGCTATGGAAAACAACTCAAAGATTGCAAACACCAATTATTAAAGTTACCGTCTTTTTAAAATGATCAAAATTAATGGGCTCGACGCAAAGAAGAAATAAATCAATCAATTATTCGCACATTATTTAGCTAACGTATTTCAATCGAATGATATAGAATCTATGCATATAACTTATATTTATCAGCCCGATCTAGCTGTAAATTTGATTTCTCCAATCGAAGTTGCCACAGAAATTGACAACAACCTCAGTCTTCGCCCATTAATTATTTCACTAGGTTATTAAAACAGCTGCCAGGAAAAGCAATCTTAAAAAAAGCTCCGCTAATGCATTTAATTTCGAAGCTTATAAAATGTTTTGCTTTTGTTATGGAATAACCAAATTTAATATATTTAGACATCATAATCTGTTTAGAACGTATTCTGACTAGAAATATCAATCATAGAAAAAATAGAAATTTCACGGTATAGGCGACCTTGGGGAATTGTTTTGTTTAGTTCAATCAACGGTAGCGCTGCGATCACAAATTGTGATTGGCTAGTTTAAATTCCTGGTGCCGCCACTAACATGGAATGTGATTGGTCGATCAAATTGTGTGAAGTCAGCATTTTCTATGGGCGTCTATTTTTAAGTTTGTTGTTTATTGGTTTTGGTTTTTGTTTAGATCAAGAAATCTTCGTTTTACGTTGTGCATATTTTCTGTTTTACATTAATTATTATGGAGTAATAATATAAAAATTGATGACAATGCGTCAGTGTAGTAAAAGATATAGTGTACCGAGATAAAAATCTGCTACGGAAATTAAACATCGTTTCCCAAAGTATGATCTCGCTCCTTTCCAAAAATGGGTTGTAATGGATCAAGTAAATAGTAGTAAGTTACCTGGATAAACCATAATGCAAATATATCAACGTCATGGTGTCTGTCACGGACATTTTAGTGAAAAACTTAGAATTACCCTTCCTTCACGAACAGGTATTAGGGTAAATGCATATCCAACATTGTTTTTATTAGATACATGTAAAATTATCTATCTACTTCATGTCTGTTTATATATTGTTTGTTCACAGAAAATCAAAACCTATTTATGAAGATGTTAGTAGTAATAAAATTCAATTAATCTACCAAGTTGTTCGTATGCTGTCAGTGTGATGTCTCTACATAAAGAAGTCTTACAAGAAGGTAATAATTAAGATAACAGGATAATTAGTAGTAATAAATACTACTTTTAATTGTAAAATATCCCTAAAATATTTGTAATACATTAACTTTTTAGAACAATCAGCGTTCTGTAATTTTATAGTAGAGCTATTGTATATTTAAATTTGATTGCCTGGTTAAGAAAATATTTGTTACGGTGCCATCAATTAAAAATTTAATTGCTACTTTTAGGGGATTTATTACCTTAAAGAAATCTATTTTGTCTAAATTTACAAATAATTACATTTGTTTAAGAAATCTTAAACAAGATTGCTTAAAGAATTTTGTTGGATCTATTAGAGGTCATAAAGGTAGAAACAGCATCCTTCACCTAGTATTTTCGAGAAATCTTTAAAAGGGCAAATCATCACCTCAATTTTTTCACATAATTCTCCCGGAGAAAATTGTGAAGAAGATGAACATGTTAGATAAATTATATTCTTTTTTAACGGGAGATCTATTACCACTTGAGGTTGTTAAATCACCAGAGGAGTTTATATTTTCAGTTCCAGAGAACTTTGCTCTGAGAAAAACAAGAGTCTAATATTGTATTTTAGTCTTATTTCAGGTTATTTAACAAAACTTCTGAAAAAGAGACAACATGCAATATTACATTCTATATTAAGTAGTTCCACAGATTAAATACTCTCAAATCTAAATATGTATAAAAAACACATAAATGTTTAGTGTTTCAAATGTCCAATCCATAATGATTTTTAAGACCAAATTTTAAAAGTTGTTATGAGGTGAGATTGTATTTTTGGTTTAATGAAGTTAATGCAATATCAACAGGGAAGGATTTAAAGTTTACCTTCAATATATCAAGATAAGTTAGAATTCTAATAGATCCCATAAAATTGATGGCACTAAACAAATATTGGAAGGCGTTATAGAAGAATTATAGATATTTTAATTTTGCCTAGAATAGAGTTCATAATTGTTTTTTTTTGCTTTTTGTTTATATACAATTATATTATTTACAGTTATGTTTATTTGTTTTAAATTAATTTTAAAAATTAAATTTGATTTTCATTTAAATTCTATTGGCCAATAAATGTGACGTCACAAAGTAATCAGGCGAAATGGCAGACCAATCAAACCAAAGTATTTTCTTTACAGGTTTCTACAAATTATTGTAAACTAACCAATAAAATTCACGTTGCCAGCGCCGCCAATGATTGAACTAAGCAAAACTTTGCCCCACTACTTACCATTGGAGTTGCACACTCCTGGTGTCAACCACTGAGAAAAATATCGATATTTTAAAAAATATCGATATGACATTTTCGATATGTTAAAAAATATATCGATATAACGGAGAAAAAAAATATCGATAATGTTTTGCAATATATATTTATATAACAAATTCTTTCGATTAAATATAAAAATATACTAATCCGTTAAAAATAAGTGGCAAAATGGTTTTTATAATGTTTAAGAAATATTTTTTTTTTTGAAAAAAAATCCAAAAAATTTTTTCCGAAAATATATATGTATATCTATATTTTTTCGGGATCCCTAGTTCTGACAAATTTGCTAGGTTTTATATTTCATAATTTTTTATTCTGTTTTCAGTTTTACTCACTAATGAGAGAAATAATCTAAATTAGTAATAATAGAGGTAATTTCGGCTATTGCAAATAATTTCATTAAAATATTATCTTGCTTTGCTCAAAATTCCATCTAAAAATGTATTAATATATTTTTCGGCTAACTGTAATTTTCATAAAATAGAATTTGTAGTAATTACTTACAACTGACATGAACCTTCAACAGGAAAAATAGAATTGAAAATTTGAATTAGTCATTAACATCTATTAATTTAACGATGATTTAACGGTTCTATTTAACTAACTTCAAGTCTGTTTATAATAAACGGTGAGAGTTAGGTTATAAGTTCAAAATACTGATAAAAATTCGTCTGATTTCCGTTTGTTTGAAAAAGCATTAAAAATGTTCAAACCAATAGCTATATTATTAATTATATCAATGCTAATTAAAAGAAGTAAGTGAAAACTATACAACACTGTATAATAATAAAATATTTTGTGAGGGTGTGGCCTTAATGCATTATAATAACCCTTTTCTGCAGATGTTTCAATATCCTTGTGGTGTTATGAATGCGTTTCTACTCAGCCAGGCTGTGGCACACCATTTAATTGGCTCTATCATTGGACAAAAGTGTGTCCAGAAGAAAATGATGTTTGTGTAAAAATAATAGAACAAAGAAGTGGTAATTATATATATTTTAAATATATATGTATTGATAACACTAGAACTTTGTTCTACATTACTATACTTTGTTCTAGATGAAACATTAATTACTAGATCTTGTTTGAGTTCATTAAGAGGTATTCGAACAGATATACCTGCTGATCATTATGAAGGTTGTAGACCAGCAGCTGTGGATGTACATTTAGCAAATTACGTAAATAATTCCATAAAGGAGCTGGACATATACAGGTTAGTTAATACATTTTTTATCTGCTGGACAAGGTATATTTATTTTCAAAATTTATTTTAGGAACTACTATGATAATACAACTTGGTGTTTCTGTTTCTTGGATCAAAGATGCAACAGTGGTGTTTCAATAAGATTGTCTTTACCTCTTTTATATGGTAGTGCTACTCTTGCTTTTGCCTTAATACTTTGGAGATAATAATCTGTTTGTTTAGTGGTCAATATTTTAATCAGCATTATTATGATTTGATGTTTATTTTCAGTGTAATTATGTCTAGTACAAGTTAGTTATAATTGTTAAAGATCGAAAATATTTCAATACAACAAAGTCACATTAGCACACTCCATGTGCCAATATTTTTAATGTTAATCAAAACATATTGACCAAAGCTGTATATATTATACTCTTCACTGTAACAACTTACAGTCTATTGTATAGTAATTAAGAATACTCCTAGAAAAATAATATTTTCATCTCCGTCCAAATATAAAATATTTTAATATTTTTAAGTTAAATTATAACCGTCCATTTTTTAAAAGATATTTTTATAAGATATAAGTAAATAAATATTTTAAAACTGGAAACATAATGGTTTGAAGTTTTTTTTTATATTATTATTCTAGTAACCATTTCCTAACAAATGTCAAATTATTAAAAACAAAATTATACTGATTAAAACAATTTGAATTGCTATAAAGAAAATAATTAGCATAACTGCAGTGAGAATATAGAATATTATTAGCAAGATCAAATGTTTTTTCAATAGGGTTGGCTATACTACACATACTATAGGTAAGTTTAATAAAACTTTCAATTACTATGTTGTGTAAAATATATTTATCTTGATATAAATTTGGAATAGTTTCACTATGCTCACACTTAATAATAAATAATGGACAACACTAGCACCTTAAAAATTAGCACAGTTCTGTATGAATGTAAAGGCATTATAAATGAACATTTGTGGTAAAATGGTTTTGTTGGTTCTTAGCATTATATCATGGGTACCTCCCCATAAGTAAAGTATTACAATCATCACACACTCTGACTGGCTTGGCTGAAGATGGTAATGCCATAGAATTATCTGAACAAGAATTGCAAAATATGTCCCCACAATTTCGACAATGGTGCTAGATAAAAAAACACATTAATACATGAAGATACAAAAAACAACAACGTACCCGTCTCCTTGTTAAACTGAACTCCTTTTTGCAGGATTTACAATGCGTCACCGTTTTGTCATTAGCCCATGTGCTATCAGACTTATTTCTGTTTACTTCTTCCCGTAGATCAGATATTTGCAGTTTGCTATCAAGTAACTTCGCGCCTAACTCTTCTAAAGTATGCTCTTGTTCCAAACAGTTATCTTTTAAATTATAATATTCTTCTTGAAGGGTAGCATATTTCTATATTATCAGTAATATTACCATTTTTACTTAACTTACTTAACAAATACTTACGTCTGCGATAATTTTCAGCTGACTGTTCTCATGTTGCAGTTTGGAAATTTTTTCTCTATCCTGTTGCATGGATTCTTGCAGTGATATTCTCCATTCTCTTTCCACCTTTAAATCACCTTCAGCACTGCTGGCCTGTTCTTCAACTTGAACGGCTTGCATATGGAGTTCTCTTCTTGCTTGCTCCATTGTTACTCGATTGTTTTCACTTTCTCTAAGCCTTAAATAATATTTATAAATATATATTTACGTTTACTAGACATCACAAATACAGTAGTGATAATATGAATTAAGCATGGTTCAATTTTGTTTCGGTGATCCATTTTTATAAAATATTAGCACCTTGAATAAGATTTTACGGTATATATCACGCCAAATAATATAGCATTAACATATTACAGGTGTAAACAAAAATTAAATAATTCATAAGCAATTTCTTTCCCAACAAAATGATTAATGTTATGTCATTGAGCCTGTAAGAAATATTTTGTTTGTTTGCTACTTTGCTAGGTATAGATTAGGAATCGGATCTTTAGCTGCAGTAATACATCGTAATTTTTAAGTGGAATAGGACCAGGTAAAATATTTTAATATGGAATGTAACGAATGATACAGCTGTTAGAAAATTCACCCATACAATCATTCGTTGAACAGTTTCTGTTTTATTCATTGGCAGACAAGCCAATGTTTTTGTATTTTATGCTTTGTAGGCTCTTACCAAATAATAACATTCAGTTCAGAATTTCTATTCTACAATTACATAAATTAAAGCTTCCAAAGAAATTTTTCAGGAAAGAAGCTAACCATCATAAATAAGAGTTTATTATAAAAATCTCTCTCTTTAGCCACACATACAACCGTAGTGGCCATCAGATTGTTGAGTACTAAGCCAAATCTATGCCATCGAAAACAGTATATTGAACAGTTTGTTGTGTCCCTTTTGGTTGGTCATTTTCACTTTGAGCAACTCATCAAAGCTATTAAACTTTTAACACTGAAATCATTATTTTAAAGGTGTGACTAAACCTATGCATATTATTTGCGATATCGGTACCGTAACATTTGGTTTTTGTGCACTTTTTCATATATACAAAATCATATTTTTCAGAATAAAATTATGAATATCATATTACAATATGTTTAAAAGCGATAGCGAGAACTTATCCAAGGTACTAATATTTTTATGGCTAGAAAGCTGACAAAAATCATCAACCATAAAAAAGTTAATTAATGCAGATGGATAAGTGCAGCTAGCGGAACGAAAAGTCAACCTTGATTTCAGTAATATAAATTACTTTAAATGTAATAAAATAAAAGAAAACTGATCTAAAATATAGATACAGATAATCGTAAAATCATAAATGATAAAAAAAACTACTGGCAAACCAACAATATACAAACCAAAAAAAAAAATTAAAAAACTTAAGTATAACAAAAAATAACTTGGTATAGTTAGAATCAGGGATACAAAGCATTACAAATAAAATCCACAAATGATGTTTAAACAGTTTTTATTAAAGCATTTGATAAGAAATATCCTCTTTTATTTTATATCCATACAATTGCAAACATTTAAAACTAATATGTAATGCTACGAAAATTGCACTGGCTTATATCTCATTTAGTGTTTCAATACAGGGTCTTAAAAATTATGTTTTCTTTGCGCTAATATCTCGTTCATGGTTAAAAATGGCTGTAGTAATGAAGGTTTGCCAACAGTTCCCTTTATTGAAGAATTATTAAGCTAATGGTTCAGAAAGAATCACGTTCCTAATCTCTCTAAACTATATATAATGCTGATTTAGGTCCCCTTTTCTCTTCGATATCAACACGCCTTTCCATTCTTCCAAAATCCTCTGTATGCAACTTGAAAGTAGTAGCAAAAAAATGTATATATAAGCAAACACGTCAAGTATTACAAACAAGAAGATTTCAAAGATACCAAAGAGAAAAGTGAAAATCAATCTATGAGTATTCTTAATTAGTACTTTAAATGTGTACCTACTTATATTCGAGAGACCGTACAGTATCTGTCACAGTTTGTGCCTTAGCCTCTAGCTTGTTAACTAACTCGGTTTTATGTTTTAACGATGCCTCACAATCCTGAAATAAGTCAGAATGTGTCTCTTCAGTCTTTCAAACATCACACTAAATACTCTGTCTCAAATTTCCCTACAGTTCTTTCCTATATATCACAAATTATTTATAAACAAAAAGAACAGATCTTTCTTTTTGAAACTCGTTAGTACACGCAGTCCAAAAAAGAATTATCTGGAAACGTTTCAAACTAAACAGATAGGAATGAGAAAAAGACACCGACAAAGACTGCGATAAAGTTTAAGTGTCTAATTTTTTTCATCTGTTTCTAGGGGTAATTCTAATTTCACAAATGATTCGGTGGATTCGGATGACAGTCGCGCTTCGTCAAGAGTTTCCTCCATTTTAGGCTCTTTAGTATTTGCTTTGGCGTCTTTGTCAGTACTTTTTTCTGGTGAAATGTTGGAGTTTTTCGGAACGTTCTCTTTGTTCTCCACTTTGGAGTGCATTGACGAGCGTTTTTCCAATCGCTTGTCAAACGCTTTCTTGTCGTCTTTTAGCAGATGGTTATATTTTTCGAGATTATTGAGAATCTTTCCGATTTGGCCGGCTTTGGCCTGAAGTCGACTCACCATTTCGCCTTTTTGTGTCAACTCCATCTCACATTCCTATAAGCAGTTTTGATTAACATGATTTACGAGCCTAATAAACTCGCCAAATAACAGCACTTAGTGTCTGAACAAACAATATGATTATTTTTAATACACATTCTAACAAATACATTTGGAAAAACTGGAATTTTTATTAAAAAAAATTGCTTGTAGAGAACACTAGTATAAAGCAGCATTAGAAATGAAATCATTGCCAAATAATAACTTACCTGCAACTTTTTATACATTTCCAAATTGATCAGTTTGATGTCATCCAATTGACGTCGTAACGAAACGATTGTGTCTTGTTTCTCATGAATGTCTTTTTCAAGCAACTTCATTGCAACTTCCATCTCCGCTTTGAGACACATCTACAAGCTGTGTTAAAATATGACCATAACAATTACATGATAATGATTACCTGAATTTCAAGTTCATGATCAGCTTCCTGTCTAAGTTTCCTTTCCTCTTCCAATCGCTGTTTCAACTCTTCAATTTCTCCTGTGGCTACTTTGTCATTAGTGTTAATAATATTTACGCCACTAAGACTCATAGTATATCTATAATTGGGAGCATGTAAGTTAATACATGAAATTACAAAAAGAATGCTTACCCTCCAGGATCTTTACCACACTCTTCTCTAAGCTGTCGGTTTTCTTCATAAAGCGCAAGAAGATTGTTTTTGGCAATAGCTAAGTCTTCTTTCATCAATGCGTTTGTTGTGGTGAGTGATTCAACTTTGGATTGCAAATTAGTGACTGTAGCACTAAAATAATATATTTTGTATTATAAATAGCAAATGCAAACAAAACATTAAACTATACTTTAAGTGACGATTTAATTCTTCGATATAGTTCTTCTGATCCAAAACTGTTACCATATTATCGTCACCATCGTGTTCTTCGTTACTAGATCCACTAGGTGCCTGATTAGGAGATCTTAAATACAGTGAAAAATCAATTACACCTTGTGGACAATCCAAATCTTCTTCCTAAAAACGTAAGCATGTTTACCTGAAACTTGAATGATTTTATTCATGTTATCCCACCTTAACGCAAAGATTACAGTCAATGACATTTAGACCTACTAAGAAACCAATAATTCTTGGGGCCTCTTCGCTCAACATCAGTGCGTCTGGTTCGAAGTATTCCACTAACGCATCGTCTTTGTGGTCAATTAAAATTCTTAAATAATCAGACAGCTTTTTCTGCATAAGAGCTAACCTTAACCATGCTCTAGCTCGGCCCAGGTGGGTTCTAAACTTAAAAAATGTATACTTAATGAAAAATGTTCAATAATCACAGGACTTAATCTATTAATTTAAATCACTTCAAACATCAAATTTAATGTAATTGTTTTGTTAAAATACTACTCATATTAATACCACTAATTTTATTATATTTATCAATATGATATTTTACCTAACAGTTGGAAGATTTCTCACACTAGCGGTTATATCTTGTGCTTCAGGTGCATATTTTTCCACCATTTGAAGAATATCCCATAATTCTTTTTTGGGCCCTAATAAACCCTAAAATTTTTATTAATGTAATTAAATTTTGCAATAATTGACAAAGAATTAATAAAAATTATTAAACTTATACTTATAATATAAAAAATATATATTGTTTAAAATGCTGACCTTTTTCGGCTTCAGCCCGTGTCGGAGAACATGTTCCAGAACGATGAAGAAATGCTGCAAAGGCATATGGTCAGAATCCAACATTCTTCCATATTGTAAGGATTCCTCAATAAGTTCTCTGACTACAAGTCTACTAATGTTCACCAAGTTGCTTCGTTCAATGATCACAGGATCCCGACCTAAGAAATTCATTGTGTAAATGACGTATTGGTAGAGAAAAAAATCCAAAACGTCATAAACCAAAATACCCCTTACCAAACAAAGGCATGGGTTCAGGGCTGGGTGGAGAAATCGCTTTGTTATTGATGGATTCTTGCAAGTTAAATTCGACATCTTGAAGCTCTTTTAAACAGAGCCACTCGCCGTCGACGGATACGCGAAAATTACACAAGTAGATCGTGTCTTGGGCGCCGGCCATCTCTTGCTCCACCACATTTCCCGTCGAGTTGTCGGGCAACTCTTGAACTTTCATTTTCCACTCGGAAAATCGATCGTGGCCGTTTCTCAGTGTTTACTATTCTCGGTTTTATGGCAAATCAAAATTTTAGACGCAGAGCATCCGATAAAATAATCGCAGTTTCTACACTTGTGCCGAGCCACACACTCCTTCTAAGGGATGATATTGATTTTCCCCTTTTCACAAGTGCGCGCGCCGTTGCACTTTTTCCGAAATCAATGACTTGTTAATACAAACAAAATAATCCACAATCTTTAAAATGCATAACTGCATATTAATGTTAAATATTGGTTATTTTTGTATTACTGTCCAAATGATCAAATAAATTAAAGTATTAACGAAATTGAAATAACACATTTATAAAAAGGATTTTATATTTTCCTTTTTTAATTTATCTTAAACATTAAGTAAATAATGATAGACAAATAAATTTAATTATTATATGTTTGATACTGATAAAGAAAAAATCAGGTCGGAGATAATTGCATCAGTATTTTTATTAACTGTACTTTTGCTATCAATTGGGGATAATAAGACACCATTGCATTTAATATTAAAGTATCCAGGGATACAATTATTTTAAACATACACCTGTAACATGTGATGGTACCTTTGACAGCTCTCGTTTTGTTCTTTAATGGTCGTCCTACCAGCAAATTTGTCCATTGGAAATCGGATGATACGGATGAACTTCTAGAAAAGGTTCTATCCGTATTTGAAACAGGAGTTGTTGGCGACCCTTCACCACTTGCAGCCATTTTTAACCATTTGTTTAATTTTGTTTGGTTAGTGCTCTTGTCAAAATCAGTTGTTTTTGTGATGTCATCATTACAAATTTACCATTAGAATTTTTCTTTATTTAACTCAATTATTCTTAACTAATAATCTTAAATCGTGTAATAATTATAAAAGTCACATAATATGAAACTGTAATAATTATTTATTATATTTATTGATTTAATTTTCTCTGCTTAAATTTCATAATGGCGATATACGACCAGTAATACATTAGAAATTACTTATTTAACTATAATATTTTGTAATAGCATTGTAAAATTTTTGTTTGTTATTAAAATAATATTTTTTATTATATATTTTATTATTGACTTGCGAAGCTGTTCTTAGTAAATAATTATCAAGTGAAGTAGATCTTTAATTTTCTAACTCTTGTTTTCTTCGTATTATTGAGAAATTGTATACGTGCGAAATAATGCAGATTATTTATTCGGATCTTCAGTTACTTAATCGAAAGTACCAGGAATGATTTAATTATTGATAACAAATTAGTTTCTTTAAAGTGTTTTTATATATCAAAATGGTATGTTAACAAAGTTATAATTTAAAAATATTTTAAACATGAACGAAACAAAACAATACAAATAGTTGTTTCTTTCTACTTTTTCTGACACAAATATCGTCTTAGATCGGTGCAAGCAAGATCATTCCATCCTAATTTAACATAATCGAATTTCAATTCTATGCAATTCTCGTTGCTCTCTCCGTTGCTGGGCTCGCCATAGGACCAACCTTCTAAATCTCTATCCAGCAAAGTATTCACTGTGTCCCAATAAAATGAGCCATTAGAGTGGCGTACTCCAGCTAACCAGTATCCAGCTATAAAATATTATGACTTAAAATGTATATTGTGATGTATTTAGAAGATAATTCTTACAATAAGGATCTTTTGGTGTCAAATTATTGTCATCCAAAAATGTCTCCAGTCTATCTTTTTCTTTGAATGATTGCACACTGACCAATTCATATCCGGCTTGGACACACGTACGTTTAGCATCCTCCCAAGTTACAGCCTCCTTGGATGCAAAATACTTGTCTTCTTTTGATGTTGAAACAAATTCTGAAATACACTTTTTATAATAAAAATAATATTGATAAAAATTAAAATATGCTTAGAAAATTATATTGGTCAAAAATCTTTATTATTAGAAATTAACAGTTATATAATTAATGTATAAATAAAACAAATTAAACTCTGATTACAGCCATTATTTAATAATTTGTCAGAGCTGATCTTGAATCGAGTAGAATTAAATGATTGTAGAGGTCAAGTAATTTAAAATTTTTAATTGGCATCGTTTAAATTAGCCAAATCTGGGTGAACAGTGTTTATAATAATAAAATAGTCAGGTTAAAAGGGTTTAAAGTCCGTAAATACATACCCGTCGATGACAGACCAATGTAGACGAGAATCCAACAGAAACTGGAGATTAAATACATTTTTGATTCGACGGATGTTTTGCAATTTTGGTCTGATAATATGAGAATCCGCAGTTTATATTCTTTATGTGCACAAGACGCAAACGAGAATTATCTATTGACTCCAGAACGAACATCTACACAGTGTACAGGGGAAGTATGCCAGAATATTTTTTTCTTAATTTTTTATTTGTTTTAAAATATCTGTGTTAAAAAAGGTATTTACTTCTAGTTTATACTAAACTAAGATATTTATATATTCACTATTTTATTGTTTTTTCTCAAATTGTTTGTGAATTTTACTTGAATTTTAAAGTTAGTCGGCATTTATTAATTTAATAAAAATATATAATAATTGAAATAAATTTTAAAATATGGCCTTTTTAAATTCTGGAATACATTTAGATATAATAATAGATGTTATATTGCTAATAAAATTAACTATCATACATTTAAAAAAAACATAACTATAAATTTGCTGTATTTTTGGTCACCTATATTAAACGCAATACAATTTTTTATTAAAATTGTAGTTATTCATGTTTTGAAATGTCTGGTGAATCTATTCGTGATTGAGCAGTTGATTCGAATAATAAAACGTTATTATCAAAATAAGTGTTTACACCTACCTATACGAGGTTTAGCTGTTAGAAATTCATTCACAAAAAGTACGGTACAGATTTTAATATAGTGAATGAATATTCTGCATAAATGATTTGAGTGTACAGTTTTATCACGGTGCAAACATAAATTGGCTACTAAGGTCCTGCTATTTGGCTCTGTTAAATTTTTTCTTGCGTTATACCATTAATCCGCAAACGGCAGATGTTCCAGTCAACCAAAGTCATTGTCCAAATTGAACTGTTAAACACAGTCCATAAATTCAAATAATTGTCATTAATTATCAACGTCTCATTCCCTTGTTTCATTCCATATTAATAAGCAATGCGAGCAATCCAGCATCTGTTTTACAAACACATTTAATGCCAATCAGTTTTTGATAACAATTAAATACACTACACAATCACCATACCATAGAATACATATTAAATATACAAATACATCTTTTACATTCAATAAAAGAAGTCACCAGTTAAGTAATGTGAATCTGTTGAACAGAATGGACATCTGCCAATAACATAACCTTCAAGTACTATTTTGGGTGATTTTAGAGATTTATAACATGAGGCACGTTCGATCATCCGTGAGCATTTACATGGAAATCCTTAAAAGGCATCCTTTTTAAACGATCACTCACACATTCGACATACACTACTCCGATTTATTTCTTGGCCCAAATTCAAAACCATTAAATAATTTTAAAAGTTTAAAATGGATGAAACGTAAATGATGTTCGAAGTACTTTATTGTAATCGGATCATTCAAGAGGAAAAAATCAATTAGTTAAGATTGATTCATATCAACCTACTGATTTCTTTGTCAAAACATATGTATATATTTTATTAATAGATATTATGTGCTTAGTTAAATATGAAAATGTAGATATTTATATCTTAATATTACCAGGAATTATAGGTAAATTTTTTTAACTGGTTTATTTTTAGGTATATCATTATAATCTGCTGAACAAAAATATTGCTTAGATATCTCCTGTGTGTTTGTCTATTCTTTAACATCTATGGAAATATTGCCTCATTAATATAGTATATTAGATTTCATGTTGAAATAAATATTATTGTAGAATTATCCTCTCCAATAACGGCATTACTAATTATATTTGGGTTTTATAATGGTTTATTTCGTTGATCTAATTGTTATTATTCATTGATTAACACCGATCGTGGATATGAATATATTACAATGATTCTCTTCTGTAGTATAGATAAATATAACCGTACATATAAGACTGGAAACATGTTCATGGGTAATGACCACAAAACAATGGCATTCATAAAAAATCCTAAACATCAATCGTTACAATGTAATTTGTTAAAATTTATATGACCTTGAACAAAGATCACATTTAACATCTTCAGAAAATCATTTTGATCAAGATAAAAATATTAAGTTGTAGAGGTTATTTTATTTTATTTACAGGTTTTATTATATAATCGTAATTATATAAATTAAGATGAATACTAAATTACAACTTGCAAATCTCTGCATAATTCGAAAATTTAAACGGATTACACATCATATAAAACGAATAGAAAATACATTTAAAAAAGTATATTATAAATAATATTTTAATTTCCTATTGTTTTAATTTGTTCTCAAATATTTTATTTTTTAATTAAATAACAAAATTTATTTTAACAGTATTTCTACGTATTAAAAGGGTTTATTAATAAATATTTCACTTGCATCCAAATATATTATCCCATTATCAAAAGGCATTGGTACTCTATAATTTTGTCTTTCGTTCAAGCGATTTTCTTCAGCTAAGAAGTTGTAATCTCTTAAACCCTCTCCGCGAGGACCTTCGGGCCTAGGAACTTGACACAAATATTTTCGCCCTTCAACACAAAAATAATCATTCCAGCCCATTTGTCCCAAATCCTGCTTTAATTCCATGCAATGTTCTTTGTAGTAAGCATTACTCGGTTCTCCAACTAGCCAGTCATTTAATCCTTCTCCCACTTTAGTACCAGTGGTATCCCAGTAGAATTTGCCATCAGGATGTCTAATTCCAGCTAACCAATATCCAGCTAAAATTGTATAAGCCATGTATAAAAATGTTAAACTGCCGAGGATTTTATTTTATACACCAAACATCTTCCGGGACTAATTTGTATTCTCGCAAAAATGATTCAAGTGCGGCCTTTTCGCTTTCATGAATTAAACTGACCAATTCCAATCCAGCCTCTTCACATGCTTTTTTAGCCTCAGTCCAATTTAGCTATACAACATAATATTTATAATTCAGTAAGAATTTAGGTAAAAACGCTTACCGCCTCCTTTGACGCAAAATATATTTTATCCGGAGTTTCCACAAATTCTAAAAAAAAATCACGTAAATTTGTGAAATCATGAGTGAATCATACGAACCGCCTAGACACACTCCGAATGTTGCGATTATAAGAATCGATACGACTTTATACATTTTTAGCCTAGGCCACCCGCAACTAACCGCCTAAATTAATGGATTTACACTAAATCTCTATGACCTGAACACCACAAGTTTTGATGGGTCATTCAATAACGTGGAGAGATGGTAAAAAAATTTACGGTAGAGGGAGTCCAACAAACTATTCGATAGTTGATATAAATATCTCTTGATTAGTGTTGGGAAATATCGACTGAAATCGAATATTAACTATTTAGTAATTGATTACTTTTTACTATCGACTGTTTTCAGTTCGCTATTTTCGGTCCGACTGATTTTATTACTATTTACTATCGACCGTTTCAGTCGTGTACTTTTAGTTACTATTTTTGGTTCCTTCTGGCTCTGTCGTCATAGCCGCGACCTTGACAAAAATGTAGCCAATTTATGCTTACATAGATTTATATGTAAAATATATAGTTTTATGATTTCTTTGGTAGTTTGCTTATAAATAGCAATATATTGTATATTAATGTAGCAGCATTTTGGAACGATATTTTACAAGAATGTTAATGTAATAGAACAAAAAAATTAAAATTGTGAATGATAAATAGAAAAATACTTTTGACTGTTTTTATGGCAATAATAGGTAACATTTCGATTACTTTCTCGATTTTTGTTAAAAAAATATTTCCGTTCAATAATAAATAAAGCGTTTACTTTATTTAAAAAAGTTTTAGTAATTGTGCGATCATTTTTAATTATGTCATGAATTGGTTTTTTTAATGATTAGGTATAATGTTTAATTTTTATTTAGTATTTATGGTCATTGTACATCTTTAGTTTTCAGGTTCTTTTTAAAGTTCTACTGTATTGTGTATTGTCGTCTATACATATTATGGTATTATTATTTGAAAATAACAATTAGCATATAAAATACGCTAAAACATTAGTGGCTTATTATTCCATTCCATAGAAAAATTTCATTCCTTTTTACAGATGCACAGAACATTCAAATATAAATGTAATTCTACTTCCTTTAAAATAAAATTATTAATTGCATGTTATGTTCAGTAATTTTTTTCTTTTATTTTAAGTTAGTACCTGAAGGAATGTGTATATCTCCATCCCGCTTATAATACCGTTAGAAAAAAATAAGCACATATAAAATTAACTGCTCCAAGCAATTAACTCCGACCTTTCCTCTCTCACAATTTATACAGGAAAGAGTTCGTACATATTGACATCACGAATTGAACAAAACAGTCGAAACGTGCATTTGACTGAAAATAGTAATTACTAGCGTTGGGAACTATCGACTGAAAACAGTCGAAACAGTCGATAATCGCAAAACAGTCGATAGTCAAAAAAGTAGCGACTGAAAATAGTAATTAGTAATAAATATTTATTTTTGAACGGAAATATTTTTAAATTACTGTTCACAAATATTATCATCAACTTTTCTCCCGTGGGGCGATTTCTTCGATATTTGCTCAGATTTTGAAAAAAATCCTTGACAAGCCCATAAAACTGAAAATATTTTATGGGCTTGCCAAAAATCCAATGGGTTTTCTAAACGCCCAATAAATGGCATTTCCAAATACTGCTTATAATCTGTAACGTTGCTGCAGTACTTGGAGTAATTACTTCTTTCATTCTAGCCATTGTTTATTAAAATATCTCCAGATGTCAATACATTCTTGGTCAGTAGTTGTGTCTTGAATTTCGAGTTGTGAAACTATATTTGTATTTTTTGAAGTTAGAATGGAAGATACATCTTTTGTGATAACTTTTTGTATCGGCTCAGCATTATTTGCAATACCAAATCCTGCTTTTTTAAGATTGTAAATAATTATTATTATAATTATTTACTATTTAATTCAAATTTTAATTCTATCACAAACAAACTACAAAAAACATAAAACCGCATATATTACATATAAATCTATATAAGCATAAATTCAGCGCATTACTTTCAAGGTTGCGGATAGGACGACAAGGCCAAAACTTTAAAAATCAGTCGAATGAACTAGTACAACCGAAAATAGTAACTAAAAGTAAACGACTGAAATAGTCGATAGTAAAAAGTAGTCAATTACTAAATAGTCGATAATCGACTTCAGTCGATTGTTCCCAACACTAGTAATTACTATATTCAGTCGCAAAACTATCGACTGTTTCGACTGTTTTCAGTCGATAGTTCCCAACGCTACTATTGATCTTTTTTGTTTTGTTTATGTTCGGTGATTTAGAGAGTTTTCATAGTAGATTTCCATGTTGAATATTCTTTTTATTATCAGAGTTTGGTTTATATTGTTATATAAAACACTTATAATAATTAAAAGTAACAATTAAAATTTTATGAAAATAGTAAATAAACCAAACACCTCATTAAGGTTAAAATCAACAAACATTACCTTGTGTTAGTGGCGGTGTTTTTAGAGGTTATTAGAGGTAGGTTAGGTTATTAGAGGCAATAAATATTATGGTGAGTACAGATCTGAGAATTCGTGGCGAATTTCGTAGGAAAATTGAAAATACGCATGAGCAGAACTGAATTCGGCGAACATTCGTGTAGAACAGGTTTCAACTTGGTTCAAAGTCGTAGTGCACCTGCACTTTGCTTAGTTCCATAGTTCGCCACAATGGCTTTCAGGGCATGACGTTCCAGGAGCCGCGGATCTGGTCAACAAATTTGAACGAACATGAAAAAAATTGGCGGGAATATGACATATGTTTTGGTTTCGAAAAAAAACCTGTTTTTCCTTGTAATTTAATTATTACTATAACGATGTCTTTGAATGATAAATATGTGTTATATATCTATTAATGATTAATAATAAGACATATAATTATATAAAAACCTCATTAAAAACACGAAAAAATAAATAATTATATTTTACTTGCAGGAATCTGAAATAACATTTAACTTTGACTTCTGTTTTGCAAATGGTTATTACAAAAAAAACGTGTCAAAATTATGAGTTGTTTTTCTTATCTTTCATTGAATTATATTTATTGATACTCTCCAAAGTACAAAATTTGTGAAATAATATGGAAAAAGTATTTCACAACTGGTGGGCAACATGCAAACATTTTAAAACCACCCATTAAACGCACTAAAGTCAACAATCGTTTCTTAGCTTCTTTCCAAAAGAACTACCATATCTTCCACCTAAAATATAAAGTAAAACTCATTAAACCCAGTAGTTCTAGAGAAAAGAGTCACTTACCTCTTATTCCCTTATTCTTTGCACAGCAGATATATCACTAGTTTCAAGGTGTTACTTCTTCATTTTTTTCTAAGATATGTCTCAAATATGCTTGTTAGCAAGCTAATTTTTTGTTCTATAATTTGAAAAGATACTAACATAATATCCTCTTGTAAGGACTGTGGCTCTTCCATCCAAATCATCTTGCACTTGTCAGCTTTTATTTTTTGCCATTTTGTCTGAAATAATTTGAAATAATAATTAGAAGTGGTAATACTTTTATCAAATTAAGAAACGCCAACCTTGGAGGGGAATTAGTGGTTCTTGCAATATAATCAATCTTTCCATACTTTAAAACCTTCAATGTTGTGGAATGACTTTATGTGATCAAAGAGGTGTAATTTTGATCATATATATGCTCGCACAAAAGACATCAAAAAGCCAAAAATATGGTATACTTTATTCTGTTTAAGCTATAAAATTTACATAATGGTATAATAATTGTTATAAAGTTAATTTCGGAGTTATAGTTTACAGTAGAAAATACAACAAAAAAAGCAACATAATTATAGTCGTGTATATTGGAGATGAATACTGATAACAGCCTTCCAAAAATACTTGAAGATAATTATATCTTTAACTCAGCCCGTGTATACTTAGAAATTTTAAGAGGATTAATATTGATAATCATCATATAAACGTCAAATATTTTATATCCTGTTCAAGTTCCAATTTTTAGAAACTTATAATAAAACAATATTTTATAATATAATATAAATTACTAGATTATCTATAAGATTTTTATTAAGTCTCTTAAAATGGTTTAACATTAAATATTTCGCTTGCATCCAAATATATTATTCCATTATCAAAAGGCACCGGTACTCTATAACTGGGTCTTTCGTTCAACCGATTTTCTTCAGCTAAGAAACTGTAATCCCGTAAACCCTCTCCTCGCGGACCTTCAGCTCTGGGGACTTGACATAAATATTTGCGTGCTTCAACGCAAAAGTAGTCATTCCAGCCCATTTGATTAAAACCCTGCTTCAATTCTATACAGTGCTCTTTGAAGTATGCATTACTCGGTTCTCCAACTAGCCAGTCACTTAATCCTTCTCCTACTTTAGTACCAGTGGTATCCCAGTAGAATTTACCATCAGGATGTCTAATTCCAGCTAACCAATACCCAGCTAATAATATATAATTCATACGTAAATAAATTATGTTGTTCAGCATTGAAAATACATACTCCAAGCATCTTGTGGGGCTAATTTATATTCCTTCAAAAATGATTCAAGTGCTGCCTTATCGTTTTCATTAAGTAAACTAACCAATTCCAATCCGGCCTTCTCACACGCTTTTTTAGCTTCAGTCCAGTTTAACTGCATAATAAAATATTTAGAATTTAGTATACAATTTTATGTACAGTCCTACACATTAAAGGATTTATATTAAATCGTATCGGGTATATTTGTAACCAACGTTGTATGTTGAAGCCACTTTTCAGTATTTTTCAGTATCCAGCAGTGTCATTTTGTCGAAGTGCGAACAAAACGTTTTTTCTGAACCTTGGCCATGCCTGAATTTGTGCCGAGAAAATTGAATTTGCTGGAAGTTTTACTTTTTTATTTCAATGTGAAGAAGGAGGCGTCTGAAGGTCATCGAACGCAGTGCGAAGTTTATGACAATCACGCTGAATCAATTGTTTATTTCGATGTTTTAAAAGTGAATAAAAAACAAAAGAAATTAAAGATGAAGATTTGAAGACATCACTCGATGATGATTCGTGCAAGACGCAACAAGAATAAGCCGAATTTTTTGGGGAACCACAAGAAACAATTTCAAATTGCTATAAGAACATGGGAACGATCCAAAAGGATATATTGTGCCAATACCACGAACTGAAGCCAAGAGATATTGAGACACTGCTTCAACGCCAAAATGGGAAACATTTTTTTCCACTGTATTGCTACCGGTGCTGAGAAGTGAGGACGCTAGAAATTAGAATGAAGTGGTAGGATTCGTGACTTGTCTGACAAGAGCTTCACTTCTTATGAAGATACCAAAAGTGAATCAATTTGTGGAGAGCCTCAAAAGGATACATCGTTCTTTCGAGACGGAAGCCTTAAATTGCCTGAGAGATGGGAAAAAGCAGCGACTATCGTTGACAATATTTTGAATAAAATACTTTTTACGGATTTTTCACAATAAAAAAAATACTTTAATACTAATTACAGGCCAATAGGAAAAAAACTTACCGCTTCCTTTGACGCAAAATATAATTTATCCGGCGTTTCTACAAATTCTGAAAATGAGAATCATATAAAACTGTGAAATTATGAGTGAATTTTGATTGTACCGACCGCCAAGACATACGCCGAATATTGCGACTATAAAGATCGATACGAGTTTGACGTACATTTTTATAAATAGTCCAACCACAACCTTTCACCTTGATTATTACGCTTATACTGTATACCGTAAATTTTCGAGGGCTATTCGATAACGAATAGAGAGTAATTTTATGGTAGAGGGAGTCCTTATAACTATTATCCCATATATGTTTAGCATTGTTTTTGTTATTCCAAGTGAATAACAGACGTTCAAATTAACGAATTTATTAAAAACTCGAGTGTTGCTTGATTATGAATTATATAACAAAAATTATTTCAATTATAATCAAATATATTATATATCTATTATCACTACATAGTATAAAACAAAGTCGCCTTTTCTGTCCCTATATCCCTATGTGCGCTTAAATCTTTAAAACTACGCAACGGATTTTGATGCGGTTTTTTTCAATAGATAGAGTGATTCAAGAGGAAGGTTTATATGTATAATACATGCATAATATACTAAGGCAACATTGCCAATTTTAGAAGTTTCTAACGTGATGTCGTAAATTAACCTATTTTTTAGGCTTATTTAGCAATTAGCAAAAACGCTGCCCAACCCTACGAGTTAGATCAAATTAATGTACTACAGTATTGTAGACCATAAAAAGGTCTACAAAAAAGTCCGCGATGGTATATGTTTATCTTTTAGGGATAACCCACATTAACCATTTTTATTGTTTACTTTTTACGTGAGAAAATGGCTTATTTACGAAGCTATTTTAAGCAATACGGCATTAATCCTTATCGAATTAAGTACCTTAAATACAGTGTGCAATTAATATAGATCAATATGGTTCCTTACAGCATGTAAATTAAACAAATATTTTCGGAGATATTACAAATTTAAAATTTGCTTTTAAAAATGTGTAATATAATAAAAATTGTATGAATTTAGATATTCCAAAGATAGCAGGAAATCTTCATAGTAAGTATAGGGGAAGAGGGATTGTTTTACTCCAAATTTAATGCGTGCAGGCCAAGGGCAGTAATGAATGAACCAAAAATACTGGATCGATTTTAATCATGTTTTCATTGAGTGACATAGGCATATATATTTTATGCCCGTGCAAAGTCGGAGCGGGCCGCTATGTTTTTATATACAACGTTCATATTATTTCTGTAGTGTATTTAATTTAGTATCAGCATTGCACCCGTGCGAAGCCGGGGCGGGTCGCTAGTATATTATATATCTTTCGTCTAGAGTAAAACAAAGTTGTTGTAATGGAAATTAAAACCGGTAATTTGAAAACTATAGTAATTCCTTACACTTAAGGAAGGACACCTGATTCATCGGGTGATGGAGCTGTGTCGCGGTCTCTAGGCTACGCTAGTAGTCGTTAAACTGTAGACCCTGTGCGTTCGGGTAAAATCGGAATTTGCAATCGGAAATAATCGTCGGACGATCGCTATTTTTGACGATGCCTGCGACTAGGGAGATTTTTAATAATAAAAGTATCCTTTGATGTTTTGATTGATTTTATTTAAATTATTTTAAATAAATTTATTAAAATAAATATTACATTTATAGAGAAAATTTAGCATGTCAATTCTGCAAGAAAACATTCTTGGGTATAATCCATTATTTCAACCAACATTATGAAAACACATCTACAGTACGTCAGCCACCAGCTAGAGGTAGTCAATTCATTAATGGAGCTTGTGCCTTAAGAATAATAACAAAAACTGCATTGACTGGTACCAATTAGAAGTATATTTTAGTCGTTATATGTCTTAGTAATAGCATCTATTTTAGGTGAAGTATCCCTTGAATATACTGCGAATATACTAACAGTTTGCCGGTATCAGAAGTTTGGTTATAGATAAGACGCAGTCCTACTCATGAGGTCCCAAGCAATACTGGGAATATTCAAATATTTCTAACACTGGGGTCAGCGCAGTATAGTCAATCTACCAGACCACGATGATTTTTAATGTATCCTGTCGTTTTTTGGCGGATTGGTAGTTTACTTTTTTTGCAGAGGAGTGGGAAGTGTAGACGCTATTTCTTTTGCAGATAGCGTGCTCGGTTTTGGGCTGACCATTAGAACTTGCGGTCGAATTGGAGACCGAGGTATGATACCTTCTAGAGCCAGGGGATAGGAACTTTATCGATTTGCTCGGGTATATCTGCAGCCGCCAGAACTTGTGCAACGCAATCGCCTGGCTCAGTTGGACTTGGAGTCTGTCGCGAATAGCGTTGGAGTTGTAGCGGGTTGTGAAGAATGCTGTGCATCTACATAAAATTCTGTGTGAATCAAGAATGATTGTGGAGTGGGAAATCAGCCATGTACAGGTTGAACAGGGCAGGAGCTAGTAGAGAATTTTGCGGAACTCCTGCGGAGATTTGATTTCGAGAGGAGACTGCGTCACCGATCCTCATTTGAAAGGATCTACCGTCCAAGTATGAATCTATCAGCTAGATTAGTCATTCGATAGACCAAGCTGTTTAGCTTTGAATATTAAACCGTCGTGCCAAACTTGGTCGAAAACTCGACGAAGTGAACCAATTGCATCCTATAGCGGCTCGTAGAATAGCGATTAAGGCAAGTAATAGCAAGTAATTAGTTATATGCCTAATATATGATTTGTTTTGATGCTTATAGTATCGCCGCCACGGAGGGCATACATTCGGGCGGTATACTATTTTGTATTAATTTAGAATAAATGGTTGACCAAGAGCTTTTAATTTAATTATAATTCTTTTGGCGAATTCGTTGAAAATTAAGAATTTATTGTTTACATAAGTAAATATATCAAACATGGGTAAATTGAAAATATTACAATATAAAATAAATAAATATTCCATAAAAATATATCCTTCAGAAAATTAGAACTTGCCGAAAATATGTTACCCTTATCTATCTTATATCAGAATGTAGCAGCTCTCTTACTTTCTTTCTATATCTATTATATTGATTTTTATATTTTTATAGTTCGGTTCCAACCTTTGTAGGGTGAAGACGTATTTTCAATACACTCCAAGCTCTAGAAAGATACATTTCTTTAAAAAAAAAATCCGAGTATTTTATTACTGTTATTTAAATGAGTGTTAAAAACGCATAACAGGTGCGGCTATCCGTCTCTCAGTGGACCTAAAGTGTAGTGAATACGTGTTTACGTGACCAGACAAAAAGACGGCATTCCATTTTTATCAACGTTTTAAAATTATTTTCCCTTATTTTACAACAGTCCTTTTAAAATTCGTTTATAGTATTTTTGCTCTAAAACTAGTGCAAAAAATAATACATTAGTGAAAAATGGGGTGCGTGAAATAAACAATGTATTCATTTTATTTTTTATCTTTGGAAGTAAATAAAATAAAATAATAATAATCTAAAAATGGCAAACAATAGCGATACAACCAAATCACCTGAACACTATGATATAAGATTAGAACAATCAGCAATAACGCAAACCCCACAAACAGAATGGACAAAAGTCAATAACAAAAAACGATTGAGAAGTCCAGAAGAAGAAATCGTGAGGATGAAAACAAAAATCAGTGACTATTGGTTACAGAAACCAATAGAGACAAAAACAGCTTTAGCAACTTGTCGGAAAAAATTGAAGAGAATATACAACAAAGCCCTGAAAAACTTGTTCCCAAGCCACCACCAATAACAGTCTATAAGATAGGAGTAATAAAACACATCCATGACCTATTGAAAACCATTACTACGAACTACACAATTAAAACAGTGAGCTATGAAAGAATTAAAATCCAATTTTTCGAAGCGGAGCACTTTAAAGTTCTAGTAAAATAATTAGATGAAAGAAACACGCAATACCATACATTCAGGCCAAAATCCGAGAGAACATTTAAATTCGTGTTGAAAGGATTACATCACGGGACGGACTTTAACACCATCAAGGTAGCCCTAGCTGAAAAAGGCCACGAGGTCGTAAATGTTCACAATATACGACATCGCAGGACAAAAAAACCTCTGCCTATGTTCCATATTAATTTAAAACCTAATAGAAATAATAAGGCATATGAGGTGTATGAAATCACCAAATTGGAAAATAATATTATTAAATGCCAACCACCACATACAAAAAGAATTATACCACAATGCACGAGGTGTCAAGCGCACGAGCACACAAAGACTTACTTTCGCAAATCATATAGATGCGTAAAATGAGCAGTAGAACACAAAACAGGAGATTGTACTGGTAAAGTTCGCGGTGAAAAAGTGAAATGTGCTAACTGTAACGGAAAACATCCAGCCAACTACAAGGGTTGCGCAGTTCACAAGCAACTACAACAGAAACTCTATCCTGCCTTAAGGGAAAAAAGGCATCAACAGCAACAAAAACAATCCACACCTACCAGTCTACATGCCCAAATGGTTGAAAATGGTTCAGCACAAAAACGAGAAACCACATCATAACCTACTGAAACTAGCAGCAACATTTCTAGATTAGAAAACATGATGGCCAAACTAGTGGATCAAATGAGTATGATGCTTGGGCTACTCACAACCGTCGTCAGCAAACTTGCCTAATACCTGAAACCATTAGCTACAAAATCACCGTCTGGAATGCGAATGGGCTCCAACAAAACGCCAGGGAACTAAAAATTTTTGTAACTGAACAAAATATTGACGTTAAGATGGTTTCCGAAACACATTTTACGGACAAACATTATTTGAAAATTCTCAAATATCAAACTTTATAATACAAATTACCCTGATTATAAAGCACATGGAGGTACAGCCATAATAATTCGAGATGATATAAAGCATTTCGAAAAAGAAAAATTCCGCAAACACTACCTGCAAGCCACCAGTATAACCATAGAGGAAGTCCGTGGACCACAACAATGTCTACGATTTATTGCGCACCCAAACATAACAACAAGGCAGAACACTTTCAAGAATTCTTCAGTACGTTAGGTAATAGATTTATAGATTATTTATATTTTTAGGTAAAGAACTACTAAAAGCAATAAAGACAGATAATTTACAACATATCTCTACTGGTGAACCAATATATTGGCCTTCAGACAGAAATAAAAAACCAGATACAATAGATTTCTGTATTGCAAAAAATATTGATACAAAAAAATGTTATGCAGAGTCATGTTTCGACCTGTCTTCTGATCATTCACCAATAATAGCAACAATTTCTTCAAAGATTAACCCCCTTCTCTGTGTAATAATAGAACTAACTGGCCCTTATTTAGAGAATACTTCTCAGAAAAGACCAAAACATCTCTCTAAAGTTACCGTTACAAACTGATGAAATGGATATAGAAATAGCAGCAATAAACCTTACAAAAATATACAGGCGGCAGCATATTCCGCTGTTAGGAGTAACAGTGAAACATTTCCAAGAAAAAATACACATATGTCATGTACAGTACAGAAAAAGGTAGCAGAAAAAATAAAGTTACGACGGAATTGGCAACAGTAAAGAACCGAAGAGAATAAAAGAAAATTTAATGGGGCAATAAAAGAAATGAAAGAACTAATCCAAAATGAACAAAACCAAGGTATTTGAGAATATCTAGAAAACTTGACACCTGCTGAGGCTACAGACTATTCGTTATGGAAAGTAACAAAAAAGCTTAGGAGATCCCGGCAGCATAATCCACCTAATAAAACAAACAAAAATAATTGGGTTAGAAGCAAGAAAGAGAAGGCCGACATTTTCTCAAAACACTTAAAAAATGTTTTGAGATGGGTTTGAAAAAGGGCTGATGGGTCCTCCTAGATATATATCTAGATTTAAGTTATTGTGAAGATAAATATTAGGTTAGTCGGCAACGACTAGTAACAATGTAAAAAATAAATAAATAATTTTGATGTTGTTCATTATGAGTTGTTTAATAATTTATTATGTCAGGTTAAGCTGATATTATGGATTCACAATGGTTTTTACCATTTAATTCATTAACGTATGTTACATATTACATTGATTATAAATTGCAGAGTTACATTATATAATAGGTAATAGAAAATACAACAAAAAAGCGATATAATTATAGTCGTGTATATAGAGATGAATACTGATAATAGCCTCCCAAAAATATTTGAAGATAATTATATCTCAGCCCAAGTATACTTGGAAATTTTAAGAGCATTACTATTGATAATCATCATATAAATGCCAAATATTTTATATCCTGTTTAAGTCCCAATTCCCAGAAACGTGTAGTAAAAATATTTTAATTAATTACAAATTAATTGATTTCTACAATAATAATTTAATAAAATCTAGATTTAAACATATGTTGATAAATTAAAAGGGTTTATTAACAAATATTTCGCTTGCATCAAGATATATTACTCCATCATCAAAAGGCATCGGTACCCTATAACTGGGTATTTCGTTCAAGCGATTTTCCTCAGCCAAGAAGTTGTAATCTCTTAAGCCCCCTCCGCGAGGACCTTCAGCTCTGGGGACTTGACATAAATATTTGCGTGCTTCAACGCAAAAGTAATCATTCCAGCCCATTTCGCTAAACGCCTGCTTTAACTCTATGCAGTGCTCTTTGTAGTAAGCATTGCTCGGCTCTCCAATTAGCCAGTCACTTAATCCTTCTCCTACTTTAGTACCGGTGGTATCCCAGTAGAATTTACCATCAGGATGTCTAATTCCAGCTAACCAATATCCAGCTAAAAATATATAAACCATATATGAACAAATTACGTTGTTCAGAATTGTAAATACATACTCCACTCATCTTGTGGGACTAACTTATATTCTCTCAAAAACGATTCAAGTGCCGCTTTGTCATTTTCACTAAGTAAACTAACCAATTCCAATCCAGCTTCCTCACAGGCTTTTTTAGCTTCAGTCCAGTTTAGCTGCATAACAAAATATTGGTAATTGTCTACTCATTTTTATATGGACCTACAAATTAAATTCAAAGGATTTACAACAGATGGTGTTACTGTTTATTAAATTGCATCATATACATTTGTAAGCAACTTCATGCTGAAGCCACACACTATTTTTAGGGCATTAAAAATGTCTCAAAGTGATTTTAACACCGAAAACAAAGAGCGTTCTGTATAGCCAGAAAAAGTGAAGATGGGGATTTGAAAGTATTACATGATATATCCATGAAAGGGCTATCGACCAGAACAGATGCGTTTGGGCAGAGCACTGCGCAAAAAATAACCGGAATATAAGCAAAAATTCATTTGTGTTATTCTTTCGAGATGAAATCGTAAATTGCTTGAAAAATGGGAAAAGGTAGCAGCTATCGATGGTCAATAGTTCAAATAAGATACGCTTTATTTATTTTTCGAAATAAAGCTTCAAATTAGAAAGCAAATCCTTTAAATCTAATTTACAGGTCCATAGAAAAAACTTACCGCTTCCTTTGACGCAAAATATAATTTATCTGGAGTTTCTACAAATTCTAAAAAACTGATCATGTAAAATGTGAAATTATAAGTGAATTAACGTACTGACCGCCAAGACATACGTTGAATAATGCGACTATAAAGATCGATACAAGTTTGACGTACATTTTTATAAATAGTCCAACCACAACCTAACGTCTTGATTATTATATTTATACTGAGTACCGTAAATTTTCAAGGGCTATTCAGTAACGTAACGTAGAGACGGCAAATTCACGCCAGAGGGAGTCCTAAAAACTGTTACGTAGGTTTACCATATATATAGTGTTTATTAATATTGTTTTTTTATTCAAGTGTTGTTCAGTAATGCAATGTTCAGTAAAAACTAATATTGTACAGTTATGAATTATATAGATCAAATTGTAAAAGCAAGTTTTCTTTGATTAAATTTTCTCGATATTTTTTTCCCTAAAACACAGACAAAGACATGTGTCATTCAAGGAAATCCCAAATCGTTCCGAGAGATACGGAGTCACTACCTTTTATTTATTCAATTTTACTTTGTCTTGTACTTTCCAACCAGAGTTCTATCAATGTTGTTCAGTCATCAATTATATAATAGAAATTAATTCTGTTATGGTTAAATATATTAAATATTAATTATAAAATATTATATTTTGTGAAAGAGTGTTGTAATGGAAAGAAAAACTATCAATTTGAGCATTGTAGTTGAATCAGGGCAATATTCGAACCTGACAAAATAGCTTACTCTCTATAATAATCGAGGGCAAGTTGTTTTGTTAATGATCTAAATGCATCACTCCTTCTTTTAACTGCCATATATTATTAGACTAGTGCGTTATTTTGAGCTGCATTATTTTGTTTTGTGCTTTACGAGCATTAACAGCAGATGGATTTTGATTGAATGGAAAAAAGTGATTTTCTACGTAACAAAAGTTTTTGAGAGCGAAGAAAAGTATCGAACTTTTATTCTGGGATTCCCACGGCCAGCCAGTCAATTTTGCATTGTTCAGTATCAACATTTTTATTCGCTGATATATCGACATCCTTAGTATGTTAATTTTAATTATACACATATTTAACTATATGTTTGAGTTTATATAATAGGTGCTTTATATAACATGCCAACTATTACATGACCGTACGCATAACAAAATTTTATTGGCCATGAATATTCCACCTCGGAGTCGGTGTGGGTCTCCTTTGCTAACCCATAACTTTTTGCACTGTTGATTGTTGTAGTAGATATACTACAATCACAATTATTCAAAATGGCATTTCCAGTAAATTAGGACGGTATCCATTCTCATCCAATTTGGATCTTTTCTAATGTATGTAAACGTTTGGAAACTATTGATTCATCAATTTTCATAAATTTTTTATCATTCAGGCTATTTTTTGTCATTAATATTAAAATCGCATCGGACGAACCATCATTAACAGCAGGTTTTTAAATCAATGATTAGAATCTGTATACATTGAATAATATGAGTCAATGACACTAAAAAGAAAATTATTTATGTAGAAGAATGTTAAAATTATGGATCAGTTAGGATATGTTGTTCATATTGATACCTCTGATCAAATTACATGCAAGCAGCTAATATATACTGCATACATTATAATAGATATAAAACGTTCTAACCTTTCAATTAAAAATTGATATAGCGAAACAAATTAGGACTTTTATTTATTGATATTTCTTAAGTTACATCAATACTGTGTGTATAATCACTATATTTGTATTGCTGGCGATCTAATCTTAAACACATTTTGTATATAATATATATGATTTTATCTGTTGTTTAAAATTGCGTTAAGATTTAGATGGTACACGTATTTTTATAGAATTTTAAAACAAATGATAAAATTGTTTTTTAATCAATCATTTAGTAATGCGTAGGTTGAATAAAACTTGTATATTATTTAATTTTAAACATTTTCTTGACCACCAAGTAGGCAAATTACTTGCTCGCGTCAAAAAGCTTTAATTTTCCAAGTCTTGGCCGTGAGGTCCTTCTTTTCTGCTAATTTGACATATATTTTCGTCTCTCATCGCAAGGGTAGTCGTTCCAAACGTATTCGTCGTCTCCGAATTTCAGTTCTAGACAATGTTCTTTATAAAAGGAGTTGCTGGGATCTCCAATTTCCCAATTTTTTTCCATGACAACTTTGGTGCCAGTGGTGTCCCAGATGAAGGTACCGTTAGGATGTCGTATTCCTGACAACGAATATCCATACAATTCATCAATCAACGTCTTTTCCTTTTCGTTTATCATACTGACTAATTCAAACAAATTGTTTCAATAAAATAATCATTTATATTATTTTTATACTAAATTAAGTAGACCTGTGATATTTTTTTACAATGTATTTCATTTAAAATGTGCTCTGCTAAACTGATGCTAGTAGTCATGAGAAATGTTTTTTTTATGTAGTTGTTGCTATACTTTAATAATACTCAAAGGATTCAACCGAGATATAGGTTTTAAAAGTAAACAAAGAAGAGATCAATGAAGTTTCCCAGGCGTTTAAATTACAAATGATTGTGCAAGTCAACTAGAAACAGTTTAAATATTGTTTCTGATGTTTTACGACATAAAAAGGAAAGTATTCGCACACAAGTTCTTCATAGAAAATACTACGTTGTCCCTACTTCAGCTAGGAAACTATTAGACATTTTGGAATTGATACACACGAATAAACACGAATATACACGAATATTTTGAAATACACGTTCTGAATTTAACACAAAAAATATTACGTTTAACTAATATAGACTTGTGTTTGTATATGATAATATATATTGTTTTGTAGAGTACTATATTTTTAAGGTCATAACACTTGAGTAGTTATTGAATAAAATTATTCTTAGTCCACTGCCATTACACACTTTTCTTATGTTCACCTTCCTTGCGGTCGTTGCGGGCTAGAGAATCTTCCATAAACATTGACCATGTCTTGTTCTCCATTATTCTAGTATATGTGACCTTTGTAAAGACGTGTCAAAAGTGCAACATTTATGTCACAAATGCGGCGTTAAAAAAACTGTAACAGTAACAGCTTACGAAAGTGCGATCTGAAAAAAGTGAGTACAGTAGAAAATAAATGCAAAATGCCATAAAGTGTTAAGGGTCAAAAACTCAACATCACTCAACATGTAGAAGAACACTGCACAAAAAAAAGATAAAATGACATATTGTAGTTTTAAATCTAGAGAACATGACTAGAACACAGAACGAACAGGTACTCTACAATGCGTGGATGAACGAAAAGTCGGCGCGGGACAGCCTTAAAATTGCATTAGCCAATATGTAAAAACAGATATGCACCCTCCAGCTGCAACTAAATAAAAATAGCACTGAGGACAAAGACAAAACAATGATAACCACCAAGCCAACAAAACCAGTCCAATTCTAACATATGAAACAGATGAAGAAGAATTGCAGAAAGAAGTAGGCTGGATAACGGTTAAAAATAAAAAAAGAAAAGCAAATAATACCCTAGGATCTTCACCGCAGCAATTAAAAATAAAACAAAACAATGGACAAAATAATGAAATTAGAATGCCCAGACCACCCGAATTATCGTAAGTAATGTTATCGACTTTGACTTGCTTGCTGGACGAAAAATCGAACTTCTTACAAAATTGAACTTAATACCGCAATGCAAAAGATGCCAATTCACTGGCATGGACGCACACAGCAATTCTGCACAAGAGAACCCAAATATGTAAATGTTCAGGCAAATATATCACTACAAAGTATAGAAAACATAAAAAAGCTAAGGCGAAATGTGCAAACTGTAATGAAGTACATCCGGTAAGTTATAGAGGATGTGCAGTTGCCAAAACATTACAAAAGAGTCGAAATAAAGTAGCTCAAGTTAAACTTCGAGAAACAGTGGTTCAAAAGAAATAATCGAAAAGATATAACTTATATTAATGGTGAAAGAAGGATTTGCTGAAGAATTGAACGACGAATTCAACTAAATGTACATCTCAACAACTGAATAATTGAATTTTGAAGCAGAAAAATTGATAGTAGATATTTAATAATCTGCTTGGAATAATACACCAGAAATTAAGAGTACAATTAAAGGAATTAATTATTCAAAAGAACTGAAGAAAATGGTAGCTGAAAAACGAAAATAAGGAAAAATTGGCACCAAAAGAGAACACTTGAAAATAAATATAGTTTAAACAATATAACCTAAAAACTGAAAAGCGAAATACTGGAAATTAAAAACAAATTTATAAATGACTATCTGAGAAATTTAAGACATGATGAAGAAACTGATTATTTACTCTGGAAAGCCACGAAATATCTAAAGCGCTCATGTTTACACAGCCCAGTTATAAGAGACCTCTGTGGAAATTGGGCACGTGACAATCACCAAAAAAGCCGACTTGCCTTTGCTGAATATCTAGAAAAAACTTTCAAACCAAAGGAAACTAAAATTGAATATAATTTGCCGGACATATACGCTGAAAATTCAATGATTGAATTAGTCACGCCGAAAAAGCTAATTAAAGTTATTAAAACTGACATTAACCTCTGAAAATCATCAGGCTACGTTTCAATAACAGGAGAATTACAGTAACAACTACCAAGAAAGGGAATTATAAAACTTACTAACTTGATCAATACAGCATTTAGATTAAAACATGTTCCAGGCATTTGGATGATGGCGGAAATTATAATGATCCCAAAACCTGGGAAGTCACTAAACGAAATAAAATCCTATAGAGCTATGTCACTGCTGCCAGTAATATATAAGGTTCTTGATAAACTCCCGTTGAAAAGAATAAAACCGATCATAGAGAGAAAAAACCTAATAAAAACACACCAGTTTGGGTTTACTAACAAGAATTCAACAATTGACCTGGTCGACAGAATAACAGATGTTATTGAAAAAGCCTACGAAAGTAAAAAAGTATGCCGAGCTATATTCTTAGATGTAGGCCTTGTTCATAAACTACAGAAAATACTACCAAAACAACACACCGAACTTTAAAATCGTACATTACAACCAGAATGTTTAGAGTCAAACAAGAAGAAGCTTACTCTACAATAAAAGAAGCTAAAGCAGGTGAACCACAAGGAAGTGTACTGGGGCCAATGCTTTATCTACTCTACAGTTGTGATATACCACAAATGGAGAATATTACGATGGCTACATTTGCTGATGATACTTTGACTATAGCTGTCGGAGACAATAGTGAAGAAGCCTCACGAAAATTATAACAGACAAGTGACAATATAAATAATTGGACACAAGCTTGGAAGATAATAATTAATGAAAATAAATCTGTACATGCGCAGTTCACCTATAAACAGACCGTACAAGCACCAATAAGATTAAATAACAATATCATTCCATATAGGAACAACGCTAAATATCTCGGAATGAATTTCGATGCAAAACTTCGCTGGAAGGAACATATAAAGAAGAAATGAAAAGAACTGGAATTGAATTATGAGAAAATGTACTTGCTAATGGAAGAAAATTACTATTATATAAGCAAATACTGAAACCTATATGGACATACGGAATTCAATTATGAGAATGTTCTGCAAAGTGTAACAAAAATAAAATACAAATTTTTCAGAACAAAGTCCTGAGAGATATTGTAGTAGGTTAGATGGAATCGATTAATAACAATGTATTAATAGAATAATTTTAAAAAAATTTAATGTTTTATGTCAGGGGCTTGATTCAAAAAATATATTATATTTTTTATGTACTTTTATAGGGACAATATTATAAATAACAATTGTACTAAACACTGCAAGAAATAAAACTTTCTTAAATATGTTATAAAATCGTAGTTCATTATTATATTATATCAAATTATTTATTAACAAACTATTACACTGCCTGCAAAATCATGATATATTTAATCATAAATCTTAGGCATGAGGGCATTCCTTTCTAATATATTGTTGACATGTATATCATAATATTAATCATTCGAATGCAGTTCCTTATTTGCAAGTTTTAGTTCCACACAGTGCTTTCTACTGTAACCGTTGTTGCCGAGCTGCCAGTTTTTTACTGCCTCTCCGGTCTCATTTCCAGTAGAGTCCCAGAAGAATGTATCATTAAAGTATCGTATGCTTAATAATCAATATCCTACCCATCTCTCAGTTGGAGTCAAGTTCTTATCGTTAGTATTTTTCTATATTTTTTCCAGTGATGCTTTTTGTTTTTGGTTTACTAGTTTCAAGCCAGACCCGCGGCATGCTTTGGTGTCAGTTCAGTTTTCCTGTGGGAAAAAATCATTCAAATAAAAAATAATGATATTTGTTAACAGTGTTTTAAAAGATATAGACTCGAAATAATACATAAAAAAGCCGTTGAATCTGTAGCTTTAAGTTAAAACTAAATATTAATAGTTGAAAACTTAAGTTCAAGGAGTTTGAGCCTATTTCAGTAATTCCTCCTCATAGACAATGTATTAGATATAACGTGCAATATGTTGGTATCTATTATGATTTTGTTCTATTAGAAAGGTAAGTGTTCCATACTAATTACTTTTTACACATTATCTGATTTGAAGTTGAACATTTACTCACAAACTCAAAAATTTTCAGAGCTTAGCAACGTTTAATTAACTATTTATATACATACATGCGATGAGAAAGAATCGAGGAGAAGGAAAGTGAAGAGGAGTTTTCTGACGTATTTACTGAATTTCGGAATCAGCAAGGTATAGTGTATTACCAGCTACTAAAACCGAATGATACTGTTACTTCAGATGTTTACCGATGTTAATTGAACAAATTTAGGGAAACATTGCTGCAATAGAGACAACATATGCAGTAGTAACTAACAGATGCAAAGGTATTCTCTTGCATGACAACCATGTCGTAAGAGTTGTGAAGAGTTGTGTTGCAGTTCGAATATGAAGTGTTGCAGCCTCCAGCGTATTTACTAGATGTGGCGCCTTGTGATAACCACTTGTTCAGGAAGATGCACCATGGCTTGGCTGGTATATGGTTTGTAAATATTGAAAAAGGGCAAAAATTGATTTTATGGCATGTTGCCATAAAAATGGGAAAAGTTTTACAATACTATAAAAAATATTTCGTTAATATATAGTCTCATTTTTTTAACAAATAACTTTATAAAATTTAAAATAATCATATTTTTTTAAACAATTAAATTAGTAATTAATATAATAATAACACAAAGTAACAATTTCCCCAGCTCAAACCAAATCCGGTTTTTTTTGTAACGAATTTCGTCTTCAAAAGAGAAATATTGGATGTAAAATACGTAAACATCCCAAATACTGAGTCTGTGTTTACTAACATTAATCGATTATTGTTATTAAAAACTTCAAAAATACGAAAACAATATGTTTAATTAATTGATTTAATAGATCAATATTTGTCATTTCCATGTACCAATTAGTTAACAGTTCAAATGATAATGTGCGGAAAAACAATAAATATTTGGATGCTTACTACAAAAGATAGGTTTACAACTAACAGTCGCGATAAGGAATAATAATAATTGGTAAAATATTTTTGCACTGATGTTTCCGAGGACTGGCATCTTTTAGCATAACATATTTTCATTTTAAATTAATCGATGACTTCATCGGTTATAGAAGAAGCTAGGCATCTGCACGAGCTAGTCACATCCACACTGGCGTCTTATTTACCGAGTGATAGCAATGTATTTAAAGTATTATAATACTTTTGATGACTAACCGAGAATAGACGTAAATGACTACTAGAAAATTTTAAATACAAAAAGTATAAACAACTAAGTAATATTGACCCTACCTTATCGTTTATATTGGGCGTTCTGTGAAGGTGTCTATCTCTCAACCAACACTACGTTGGTTCCGCAGGACTTCGAACATTCTTCACTAAATATCCCCACAGTTGTATCTCATTTTTCAGATCGTAGTTAATGGTCTTGATATGTATTTTTGTCAAAGCTGTTCGTTGAGCCTTCTACCTAAAAGAAGCCACAGAAGATTATAAGGAATTTTTTCATTCGAACGACATGTCCAAGCCATTTTAATCTGAGTCTATCAGTTTGTTCCCCAACTGTGCTATGATTGTCGCATCTTAGAATATCTAATACAACCTCAGAGAGAAACTTGTAGATTTGCCATATGATAATGTGTGTAACTGTTCAGAATTTGAAAATTTGGATAAGTTATATGATAGGAAGAATACTAACTCTTTTTCAGATATATTAAATAGATTAGGGAGAATGCAATGATGGAAATATATCAAGTTTACAAATACCAGACAGTAACAGTGACCAATTCCCAGAACCGTACAGAAAAATTGGAAAGATAAGCATTCGAAACAGGCGGATGTTAGTCTTGATTGTAATACTTCTCCTCTCTTCCACCCACACCATCTTGGAAAAGCAAAAGTCTATTTTCACTTATTGCTGATCTCAATTACTTATACCTCATTAAAATTTAAAATAGTAAGCAATACATCGGTTGTCAGAACTTAGAGTTAGCGTCAGTGAACATAATGGAAAGCAGTAAGAAAATCAACAAAAAATGACAATCGGATGCTTTTTACATCTATTACGTTCCACCATTAGCTGGCATAGCCTGAAACGTAAATTTAATTCGGTCTAAATTCCAGTTATCCTTCTCGGCAAGTCTCATTTGTATGATCTTTATAAATTGCTTTGCGAAAATTGATAGGAGACTTAATAGGTCAATTGAAAAGTCCCCGGCCTGCCATCGTAAAACACATTTTTGTGGCAAAATTAGTTTTTCTTATACAACATAATTCCCTTCAGGGGTAATATACTGATTATAACGACTTTCCTCCAACTTTTCACTCAGTTTCGGCGATCACATCTTCATTCGACAAAAATTTCTTCCCAGCGAGCATTCTTTTGAGATCTGAGAACAGGAAATAGTTGCTGGGGTCCAGATGTGGGGAATATTGTGGATGACGAATCAATTCGAAGCCCAATTCATGGATTTTTGCCATCATTTTCACTGACGTGTGACAGGGTGCATTGTTTTGGTGAAACAGCATTATCTTTTTCATCAAGTGCGGCCGTTCTTCGGCGATTTCGTTCTTCAAGCGGTTCAATAACACCACGTAATAGTTGTTTGTCCTTCCTTTTTCAAGGTAGTTAATGAAAACTATCCCATGCGCATCCCAAAATACAGATGCCATAACCTTGTCAGCCGACTGTTGCGTTTTCCCATGCTTTGGAGCGGGTTATTTGTGTACAGTCTACTCGTATGACTGTTGATTGGACTTCGGAATGAAATGATGGAGCCATGTTTCATCCATTGTCACATACCGATGCAAAAACTCGGGTTTATTAAGCTTGATCATCTTCAAATACTGCTCCGAATCATCAACTCATCATTGTTTTTGGTCAAAAGTGAGCTCACGCGGAACCCACTTTACACAGTGAATGATATGACGCACACGTTCAGTTGATATCTTTAGAGTATTATTATTTAAATTCAATTTACGGTTATTCAAAATAATTCTGTGGATTTTTAAAAATGTTTTCGTCGGTAACAACCTCTTATGGGCATCCGCTGCGTTCACCGTTTTCGGCGTTGATTTCACCACGTCAAACTTAGCATAACAATTCTTGATGGTTAATTTTCCTGAGGCAGTGTTAGGAAACTCGACATCAAGCGAAGTTTTTGCTTCAACTGTATTATTATCCTTCGAAAAGCAATATTTTATCAACACGCCAAATTCCTTTTTATAAATTTTTTTCACAATAACAAAAGTTGCTTCATTCAAAATTCTACAATTCACAAACCAATGATTCGACAGCTGTCAAATTTATACTCGTATCTTTTGAGGGTTAGGGTTAACTAAAAACATAGGGATTTAAATCTAGTAGCGCCATCTATGTGACAGGCCGGGGACTTTTCAATTGACCTGTTATTCCTCGATCGATCTTACACTGTTATACTGTCGCTTTTTTGCGCCATAATGTTTAATATTATATTATTAAGTGATATTATAGCCTGATAAAAGAAATAGATGTCAATAAATATATATAAATAAAAATTAATTACACAATAACAAAAACAGAACGAAAAGTTTCTCAAATATGTTCAATTATTGATTTTTTTAACTGCAATATCATCCTCTAAGAGTTAGTTGAATAAAACTATTTTCTATATTTTAAAAATGTATTTAATTAACATGCTTTATAATACATAAGGTTAAAAAAATAATGTTAGTGAAAAATACTACTTTTTCTTTGGATAATCGTCATATTCTAATTTGATTCCAGGTAGGAATAATAAAAGTCTCTTTTCAAAAAGCTATAATCATCCAAGTCTTGTCCATGTGGCCTTTCTTTTTGAATATATTGACATATATATCTGCGATTTTCGTCGCAAAAGTAATCATTCCAACCCAAGTGCTCGTCTACAATCTTTAGTTCTATGCAGTGTTCTTTACTATTACCATTGCTGGGCTCGCCAAGCTGCCAGTTGTTTACTTCCTCTCCTACTTGAGTTCCAGTCGTGTCCCAGATGAATGTGCCATTAGGGTATCGTATTCCCGATAACCAATATCCTGTCCACTTATCACTTGGAGTCAACTTGTATCTTTCTATAAATTTTTCCAGTGAAACTCTTTCTTTTTCGTTTAGCACACTGGCTAGTTCCATTCCGGCCTCGCGGCATGCTTGCTTGGCGTCAGTCCAGTTTGCCTGTAGGAACAAATCATGTAAATGCAATACTAATGATTTATGTTAATAATGGTGCAAAATACAGATTCATTACAACATTATACAAATATTTTGTGATTTTGTGTTATTTGTTTTCTACAATTTGAAGTTAAAAACCAGTTACTATTTGAAAACTTATTTTTATAAATTTAAAGAATATGAACATAGGATAAGTTTTGAATAATACTCGATTTTTAGATCAAAAGAAGCCATTTTCTAGAAAATTGACAAAGATGGACTAGAGATGATCAAGAAGTAAATAGAGATTTCTCTTTATAGACAATTCTGGAGAAATATGTTACAACGTGCTATATCTAGATTATACTATAATAGACTTTTAAATCCAATTTATAAGTTTGTTTGAATCACTATGCAAAGACCCCCGAATACATTTGATTAGTTTGTTTCATTTTTATAGGGGGTTTGTTATTTATTTCTTTTAGGCGCCACCTTTCTATGCGATACATAAACGAATATTCTGCGTTTTCGTAACTAATTTTTTGCCAACATCTTTATTAGATATGCTTAGTACAATCTTAACCATAAATTAATTTATTAGTACATTTAATTTGTAGTTGAACTAACTCATAGGCAAGACAAGTGCGAGATAAATACATCAATATGTGTTCCTCATATGGAATGTATGTTTTTTTGCAAATTTATTTGATTTACAGGTCATCATGCAGTTGATTACGTATATATATATATATATATATATATATATATATATATATATATATATATATATATTTAGCTATAGGTATTGGTAATTAATCGAAGACTTTTGTTTTGGCGGCGTTGGATGGCTAGTTGATTTGAATTTTTAGTGCAACCCCATATTTGCACCCCATAGGTCCGAATTTATTTTATGATTGTCTGATAAACCAATCTCTTCGATTTTAGATCAAGTTGAGAGTATCTTCAGATCAACCAGTAGGGTTGTTTTATTTTGGTTCTAATGTGTTTTGCTATTTGTCTAACATGATGTTTCCAATTTAATCTACCATCAGGATGGATGCCGAGGTGATTCTGCTTGAAGAATCGGGCATCCATTGAGTGATATGATTAAGTTTTTACTATTTCGCCGCAATGCAAAATTAACGTGTACAGATTTGGAGCTATTGAAGTTGAATTATCCAATCTTAGTCCATTTATAGATTTTGTTGACTGCTACTTGTACTTTCTCTACTGCTCTATGTAGAGATATGTTGTTTGAAATAATAATTGTGTCATCTGAAAAGGTTCCAAGTAGTGTTTCCTTTGTTGTTGGCATGTCAGCAGTGTAAAGCAAATACAGGAGAGGTCCTAAGACGCTACCCTGTGGAACTCCAGCCGAAATAGTGCGAGATTCTAAATTTTCTTCCGAAAAGATATGACTCCACCAGTTGACAATAGTTACGCGGTAACAATTTGCTCATCTTAAAGATTAATCTGAAATGCCAAACCCGATTAAAAGCTTGTGATACCTCCAGGAATATTGCAGGGCAGTATTTCTTTTCCTTCAACGCCTTTTCAATAGCCGCCGTTACTCTGTGCACTTTGATTAATTGTTGATCGATTGTGGTGATTTCGAAAACCAAACCTGGAAATCTGGTATTATTACAAAATGTTTAACATGTCTAAATATTGGTTTCTCAAATAGTTTTGATATTGCAGGTAGCAGCGAAATAAGGCCTGTAAGATTCAACTTGTTCTGCAGGTTTATCAGGTAACTAAATTATAATTTAAAAAAATAGTTCGCTATAATGTTTCTTCGCTCTAAGAATTTTTTTGTTATCTTTTCTTTCATGAAGTTTCTGACTATTTCAAAAACAGGAGGATCTTGCTACATATCGTAAATTATTTGGATCAAGGATTTGATCATTGTTTTTACCTGTTTTTACCTTATAAATATATGTATATATATAGTTTTTTTTCTATATTTCACCAAGATCTCAACAAATGGATTAAAAAAATATATAGGCCAAAGTATAAATCCAAAATATATACAAATGTAACAATGCAAAAATTGTGAAGGTGAACAAGATGAGTGAGACTACTCTATGAGCATATTTTTAACATTTGAATAGTGTCAAATTCTATTCTCCTTTTAAAAAAATGCATATTAAAGTAGCATCAATAGAATATGCGAAGCATCAGTATAAACAGTACTAATAACCTAACTTAATTGTACAATTTTATGGTTTTCACTACTCTCTACAAAGAATAACAGCTTTCCATTTAAAATTATTGTGTTATTCACTGTATACAGACGTAAGAATTGCATCTTCAACAATCATTACTTTTGCCGTTTGATTTTAAGAAATCCGATATCAACATCCATCAAACGCATTTTAGAAACTTTTCTCAATTGTCAATGACAAAAACATTCGATGAAAATTCGAAAACGAAAAGTTGTAGAAAATGATCGAGAATATGTTATTCAATATATATTGTACCAATTGTTCTAAATAAATTTATTTTCAAAGTGTAAATATAATCATGTAAGTATAGTGATACTTCGTCTAGTTTCGTACTGACAATGAATGCCAGTAAATATGCGAATATTCACAGATAACAAGACGGGTTCTACTTAGTTTCATTAATGCATATGATAATGTTTGAATAATGCAACGTTTAAAATGTGACACAAATTCATAATCAAGAAGCATTACAATTAAAAAAGTCTTTGTTCAAATAGAGACTGCATATTTTGGTACAAAATTTCTGCATTAGATGTACATTCTATGTAAAAATGAAATACTGCAAATACACTAGAATCTATGAACTGTATGTGTATTTTATATGAAATAATGTATAATCTACATTATACATGAAAATAATAAGTATATATTTATAGACAACAGAACCTTATTTACTCAGAATAAAATTGTAGAAACTTAAAACCGAGTCTATTAGGCATTTTTAACATTGTTATGTGTAAATACTCACCGCTTCATCTGATACAAAATAGGTTTTATCTGAACCCCTTACGAATTCTGTAACAAAACAAAGAACAGTGTGACAGTTGTAGAAAGGCAACAAATATTTGGGTGCTTACCAAAATAATATAGGTTTATAGCTAATATTGTTACGAAAATGAATATCAATAATGGGTAAATCATTTTGCACTGATATCTGCGAGAAGACTGAAGTTTTTAGAAAAAAATATTTTTTATATGAACCGGTGAGTTTATCGGTTTTGGACGAAGCTGGAATCTACATTAAGAAATAATAAATGAAATACTATGACATTTAACCATAGTATAGTAACATAAAATCAACATGTTTATATAAACAATTAATATACTAGATAAATAGTGTTTATTTTGTAATAACTTTATCATTGTTTTGAGAATATTTTTGATTATTACCAATAAATATTATGATTGAATAAATAAGCATTAGTACAACAAAGTCAATAACAGTTCATGAAAACTATTAATTAATTTATTTATCTCTCTCTCTCTCTCTCTCTCTCTCTCTCTCTCTTTCTCTTATCTCTATCTGCTTAACATATATTTGCTATCTTCGTGTGATGCTTTAGAGTATCTAATATTATGTCGTATAATAAATGTATAATAAAAAATATATTCAACTTTATGTCAAATTAGCTGATAGCCGCCTGCCTTGCTGAGCATATGTTGATTGTGAAATAAAATATTTTTAACAAAAAAATTGAATGTTGAACAAAAAGAAAACGTTTTGAAATAAAATATGTGCATAATAATGGTTGTAATAACTAAATCAAAAAAAATTACCTATCTACTAAACGTATTCTATATTCTACTATATACACACAATTTATCTTAATACCTACCTAAACCTATTTATTTATTTACAATGTTATTTTAACTACTACCAACTGATCACTTTGAAGTCCGTACGAGCAACAAATTAGATTTCTTTTGTTCGTAATTTAAATTTGTGTATGTATCACAAAATTATCTTATTATTTCTGTATTGTAGAAATCAAGAAAATGGTAGCTGAAAAACTAAAACTACGAAAAAGCTTATACTAAAATAAAACCTTTAACCTTACAACCCAAGGCTAAAAACGGAAATACTGGAAATTAATAGAAATCCATAAATAAAGAATACAAAAGCGAATAAGAAATAGTGAAAGGTAACAGACCATTCGCTCTGGAAATCCACACAAAAACTAAAGCGATAATATTTATACATTGCGCCTTGTTATACAATCATTGACATACTCAAGATACGTGGGCATACCACAACTAACAAAAAGCGGAGGCATTCGGTGACTAGAACAAACTCAAATTTTCAAAGAAATGTGAGAGCGAATAGAATTTGGTGAACATAGACTGGGACGATATGACGATTCAAAAATATCAAGGTTAACATCTGAAGGCTATGATTAAATCATAACAGGTAATTGTAACAAATTCTAATAAACACTTTTAAACTTATTAGCTTGTTCAACGTAGCGTTTTAGCTAAAACATGTAGCAGATGCTTGGAGAGTGATTTAAATTATCATGATATCAATAGACCTACCTTACTTATATCTTACTGCTACGTTATCAGTTAAGGTATTAAAAAAAATTCTGTCGAAAAGAATACAACTGATTATAGAGAGCAAAAATCTAATACCAACACACCAGTTTGGGTTTATTAACAAACTTTTAACCGTTACTGCATAGAACAAAAGATGTTATTGAAAAATACTATTAAAGTCAAAGATAAATAGCATAATTTTAGCTGTAGCATTAGTTTTAATAGGAGTTGGCTTGACTGTCGCGTTCCTAATCTATAGAAAATGTTACCAAAACAACACACTGAACTATTAAAATCTTACATCAATGAAGAAAATGTTTTGTTGAAATGTTTAGCGTCAAAAAATGGGAAGTTATTAGCCTAATTAGGCTAGACAAATACCGACTGTGGCTTATGAACTCAATAGAGCCGCAAAAAGACGTCTTGACTCAGTTATATTCTTGGACGTAGAGCCCAATCTTTGATGGACGACCGATTTTCCTGGAAAAGGGATTTACATATAAACTTCATAAAAAGTTACCGAAGCAAAACTTCTACATCTCAGCCAGGATATTTAGAGTTAAAAAATAACCTTACCCAAGAATGAAAGCAATAAAAATAGGTAACACAAAACTTTTCTTTATCTACTCTGTACATTGATATAGCACAAATATGCATAGGGAAATATAACATAGCAATATGAATAATAATATTGTCGTATACAGTAATAACAAATAACCTTGTAACTTGGGATTCATATTGATGTAAAACTTATTAAAAAGTAATTAGCATATAAAAGACAAAAGAAAAGAACTCGAATTAAAATTTTAAAAAATGTATTGGTTTTTCCAAATGTCATAGGAAATTAAAAGATTCGCAACAAGGCACGAGGAAGGATTATTCTCGCATATTAACGTCCAAGTGCTGCAACTCTGAAACAACACTGAACTAAGACCCAAACACAAGAGAACCAAAACGTGTAATCTCATATAATCTCGTACTGAACGGTACTAGATAGTAAAAACACTGAAAAATAGTAACTTTATTTTATTAACGACTAAATAACGGCCAATGGGTCTTAACAGGTTAGTTGAAAAGTCCCCGGCCTACCATAAGCCAAGTTTTTGCTTCAACTGTACTTTTTCCCTTCAAAAAGCAATATTTTATCAACACACGAAATTCCTTTTTATCCATTTTATCACAATAACAAAAGTTGCTTCACTCAAAATGCTATATTTCACAAACTAATTTTTTTTTCATTTACTAGGTTGACCAGCTAGAACAAACCTTCGGCTGATGTCGCTTCAGGTTCGGGGAATGGTTGTTTTACGGGCGACAGAGACCCTGGGTTACGACTGGGACCGTCGTAGTTTGTTTACTACCGGGGTTTGCGGACCGGTAGGGATTTTATCAAGATGTTTTCGTGTTCTAAGGTTCCTATGGAGAACCTCACACTGAGCATATTTCATAAACCATGGGGCTCTGAGTAACGCGCGGACTTTTTGGATTGGAACACTTGAAAAAGTGCAAATTGTCTCTCCGAGACAAACCTGTATCACACCTGTGCTCCGTTATGGCAGATTGGATGGGCTAGCATTTTATACAGCGTAGCTTTCTGTGAGATTGGAAGTTTGTTTTTTTTTCTGCAGAGTAGGAGAAATAGCAGGCTGTACACGTCATTTCCTTTGCAAATGGCGTGCTGAACTTGGGCTGACCATTGGAATCTGCGGTCGAACTTGAGACCGAGGTATGAAACTTTCTGGAGCCATGTGATACGGACTTTATCGATTTGGAGGCGATAGGCGCGGAACTCCTTCTTGCGATGGAACAGAATAGCCTGAGTTCTGCTCGGGTTTATATGTAGCCGCCAGAATTTGTACCATGCTAACTGAAAAAACACATGGATTTAATACTAGTAGCGCCATCTATGTGTCAGGCCGGAGACATTTCAATTGACCTATTAAATAAGTATCTGCTTTTATCTTCTTATTATTTTATTTATTCTTTTATTATTTTTATCTTGTAAGTTATATCGAATTACATTAAGACGCCTCCGATTTTCCGCAATTTAACAATTTTATATGAAAAAATTCTTAAAATTAAATACCATATGTAATGAAATATATTGCAGCATGCAATATCAAAAGAAAAAATAAAAAGTAGAAATTGAATACAATATTTTTTGTAAGATTTATAAATGGTAAACATGTTAATAATTTAAAACCTCACGCTTTTTATAATATTATAAATTGTTGTAAGCAACTATTGGGGAAATTGATTTAAACGCACATCGCACATCAACAGACGAAATAAACCATGACCAAAACATGATTAATTTTAATCATTCTCTTTATCGTATTAATTTACTGTCCTCGTCTTGTATTATATAATTATTCAATAGTAAATTTTCTTGACTTAGATATAAATAGGCTTATAGTAATGTTAAAATAGAAGTGGCTGATGTATCAATCAGAATAGTTCTAGTAAAATGTTTTTGAAAATTGTTTTGCTGTTGATTGTAGCATGTTTTAGTGCGTGTTTTAAGTGCGGTAAGTATTAATAATAATGCATCGGTAGCAGTGCGGTATTATGTGTGAAAATATTTTAGAATTTGCTGAAACGTCGGACAAAACATATTTTGCATCAAAAGAGGCAGTGAGATAATAAGATGCCAATCGTAAAAAATATATTTATTGCTTGTTTTCTAGTTAAACTGGACTGATGCCAAGAATGCCTGTTCTAAGGCTGGTTTAGAACTTGTCAGTATATTGAATACAAAAGAGCAAACCTTTCTTGAAACTTTTTTGAGGGAATATCAGTTAGTACCCGCGGATAGATGGAGTAAATTTAATCAACACATAACAGTTTAATATCATTTCTATGGGATTTCTTTGTTTTTAGGCGGATATTGGTTGTCAGGGATAAGATACCCGAACGGTACGTTATACTGGGATACAACTGGTACCGAAATCGGGGAAGAAGTGGATGGATGGGCACGTGGAGAACCCAGTAATGCTTATCAAGAAGAACATTGTGTCGAACTTAAATTAGATGAACGCGCGAAGCGCTTAGGGTGGAATGATTATTTCTGTGTAGAGGAACGGAAATATTTGTGTCAAACTCCACGAAAAGAGGTACCAGTAGGACAGAATTTAAATGATTACAGCTATTTAACCGGGAAAATTGAAGACCTGCCAGATGTTACGCATGTACCTATAATAAATTTAATACTAGAAGAAATGTCAAGAAACCAAACGCCTTTTGTATGAAATTAAATTTAATAAACGAATAGAATAATTTCTTTAATTAATTTACTAATAATACTTGTTTCTTCTATATTGCCATATTTTCTGCATCTACCTATATATTTTCTACATTATACATATACGGTATATAAATACGACTTGATGATTCGGAGCAGTGTTTAAAGGTGATCAAATGAAATAAACTCAAGTTTTTGCATCGATATCTGACAATGTATGAAACATGGCTCCATCACTTCACTCCGAAGTCCAATCGACAGTCATCCAAGTGGACTGCACCCGATGAACCCGCTCCAAAGCGTGGGAAAACGCAACAGTCGGTTGGAAGGGTTATGGCGTCTGTATTTTGGGATGCGCATGGAATAATTTTCATTTGACTATCTTGAAAAAGGAAAAACCATCAACAGTGACTATTACATAGCGCTATTGGACCATTTGAAGGGCGACATCGCCGAAAACTGGCCGCATTTGAAGAAAAAGATAATGCTGCTTCACAAAGACAACTCACCGTGTAACAAGTCAGTGAAAACGATGGCAAAGATCCATAAATTGGGCTTCGAATTACTTCCTCATCCACCGTATTCTCCAGATGTGATCCCAGCGACTGTTTCCTGTTCTCAGATCTCAAAAAAAATTGTGTCGGCAGCAAAGGACAACAGCACAAATGGTATCGAAAAGTTGGAGGGTCGCTATAATCAGTGTATCACCCTTGAAGGGAATTATGTTGAGTAAAAACAACTAATTTTGCCAAAACAATGTGTTTTACAATGGTAGGCCGAGGAGTTTTCAATTGACATGTTATTTTCATTCTGAATGCTCTATGGTACAGTTAAAATATGAATATTCACAAAGCTCTGAGGATACTTGCGGTCAGCTGCAGTAGTTTGCGTTTGCCTGAATATAAATACTTCAAGATAGTACAACTTATTCTATAGTAGAATTACTCAGATTTAGAAGACATAACCCTTTTAGGTAACATATTTATTTATTGTCTATTCAAAATGTCGATGAACTAACGTAATCAAGATGTTTAAAGTATTACCTGTCGCAATTTGTAAATTCGTTGCAAAATCAGGCAATATTTTCCTTCTCATTCGAACATATAACTAAATTAACTTACAAAAGTCGTCCGGTTGTCAAGCATCTGCAAAATTCTTCAAAGTATTAATTATAATAGCTACAGGTCATAATACTGCAAACAACAAGATAATAGGGACCCCCTCTTGAGAGTAAAATTCGTTTGACAGGTACACATTTTTAAATATTAAGTTGCTGCGGTTCTTATTGAAAATATTTTTAGCGTGCTGCAGTTGCATTAAATATTAGTATGGACACGGTCACAGAAATATCTCAAAGAATGTAAAATATTATCTTGGATTCACCAAAAAGAAACAGTCCTTATAAGAAGCGTGTGACCAATAAAGTCAGCTTGATGTTAGCTCTATCGGAGTCAAATATATGAAACGTATAATATCAATTATTTCAGAGGAAACTGTTAGCCTGAAAAAGTACCCATAGAAAGTTTAAAGATTCGCAGGTTCTTGCGGGATGTAGAAAATCCTTTTATACAATATGACTTTACAAAGAAACACTGTAATGAAGGAAATAATTACTAAGCGTAAAAGGTAAATATGCTCTCTAATGAAAGTAAAATATATTACGTGGATATACAATTGTTAATTAGATGGATTATATAATAAATCTATAATAAATATAATAAATCACAATGCTATTATAACACTGTTATAAGCTATTACAACTGTATAATTAACAGTAGTTTGAAATCCTTCGATATATGCATTAGACATAGTATAATGTTTTAACGTCATCAATTTAGATGACGTGAGTTCACTGTTTTATTGAACGTATTTTAGGGTAAATGATGTGGTTCGGTGAATGGAGGTAAAACGAAATAAAACAGTGGTGTTTACATTATGTGACCGTTATTTATTGGCTATATAAAAAAATGTGAAAAATACAAATGATAAAACGGATGGCAGCGGATTTACCTGTTGACGAGGCTTGGGCAGTCGATGGTGGCACGTCTAAACCAAACGAGGGTTGAGCACTGAGTCAATCGAAATACCCTTCAATAACATCCCAAATAAACGTCTCGGGGTTGCCGCCATCTATTCATTATCGGGTTCTAGTTGGCGCTGCTAGCACCCCGCCCGTGTTCAACATCTGGGATAATATTTCTGGGTATTTTGTAGACAGTTATTCCACGATGTAAAATTCGACATGCCTCAAGGTCGCTACAGTATTATATGTGTAAAATGCATTAAGCTTAGTGAAAGTGATAGTGAATATCTAGTTATAATCTCTATAAGTTGAAGTTGAACTAGAGATAATCAAGCAGTAAATAGAGATTTCACTTTGTAGACAATTGTGGAGAAATATGTTACAACGTCCAATATCTAGATTATACTATAATAGACTATTAAATCCATTTTATAGGTTTGTTTGAATCACTATGCAAAGACCCCCGAATACATTTGATTAGTTTGTTTCATTTTTATATGGGGTTTGCTATGTATTTTTTTTAGGCACTATATGGCACACATAAATGAATATTCTGCGTTTTCGTAACTATTTTTTTTCCAACATCTTTATTAGATATAATTAGTAGATTCCTAATCATAAATTAATTTATTTCTACATTTTATTTGTGGTTGGACTAACTCATAGTCACGACAAGTTGGAGATAAATACATTTATATGTATTACTCAATTATAAAATTACAATAACTTGAACTATAGTTTACATTAAAGGTATACACTTTATGTAAGTTTGTATGGTTTAGTTTGTTCTAATCTTCTAATCGCCTTGTCCAATAGTTGTATTGTTTCCACGTTAGTATGATTTAGAAATATTCTTTCGTGTTTGAAGGCAAAATCTTGGATAACTTTGCAAATCCATTTGATTTCCAGGTCATCCAGCGATACTTCGTTGGTTACGTAGGGATGAACATTGGTAATTAATCGAAGAATTTTGTTTTGGCGGCATTGGATGTTGACTAGTTGATTTGAAATTTTAGTGCAATCCCATATTTGCACCCCATAGGTCCAAACATGCTTTATGATTGCCTTATAACTCAACCTCTTTGATTTTAGATCAAGTTGAGAGCATCTTCGGAATAGTTGCTTTATTTTGGTTCTAATGTGTTTTTGTTTTTTGTCTATCATGATGTTTTCAATTTAATCTACCGCCAGGATGGATGCAGAGGTGATTCTGCGTGAGGAACTGCAAACTTAACATGAACAGATTTGGAGTTATTGAGTTGAATTATCCAATCTTTAGCCCATTTATAGATTTTGTTGACTGCTACTTGTACTTTCTCTACTATTCTATGTAGAGATATGTCGTTTAACATAATAATTGTGTCGTCTGAAAATGTTCCAAGTAGTATTTCTTTTGTTGTTGGGATGTTAGCAGTGTAGAGCAGAGACAGGAGAGGTACTAAGACGCTACGTTGTCGAACTCCAGCCGAAATAGTTTTAAATGTTGAGAACGCCATTTCGTGCGAGACTACCTTAAACTTGTGAGACATCCAGGAATATTGCAGGACAGAATTTCTTTCCTCAAACCATAGCCACAGTTACTCTGTGCACTTTGATCGATTGTTGAGTGGTGATTTCGAAAACCAAACTGGAAATCTGGTATTATTACAAAATGTTTAACATGTTTTAATATTGGTTTTGCAAATAGTTTTTATATTGCAGGTAGATTCTGCAGGTTTGCAAGGTAACTAAATTATAATTAAAAAAATAGTTCACTATAATGTGTTTTCGTTGTAAGAAGTTTCTGACTATTTCAAAAACAGGTGGATCTTAATATATAGCTAAATATCCTAAATTATCTGGATCAAGCACTGCTCTCAACAAATGGGTCATAGAAATATATGGGCCAAAGTATTAATCCAAAATGTATTCGAATGAAACAATGCCAAAATTATGAAGGTGAACAAGAGGAACGAGACTATTCTATGAGCATATTTAGACGCACATCGCACATCAACAGACGAAATAAACCTTGACCAAAACATGATTAATTATAATATCATTCTCTTTCTCGCATTAATTTACTATCTTCGTCTGGCGTTATATAATTACTTAACAGTAAATTTTCTTCATTTAGATATAAATCCGTTTATATTAATATTAATATTATAAGTGGCTGATCCATCAGTAAGAATAGTTCTAGTAAAATGTTTTTGAAAATTGTTTTACTGTTGATTGTAGCATGTTTTAGTGTGTGTTTTAAGTGTGGTAAGTATTATTGATAATGCATCGATAACAGTACGGTATTATATGTAAAAATATTTTAGAATTTGCGGTTACGCCGGACAAAACATATTTTGCATCCAAAGAGACAGTGAGATAATAAGACGTCAATCGTAAAAAAAATATATATTGCTTGTTTTTCTAGTTAAACTGGACTGATGCCAAGAATGCCTGTTCTAAGGCAGGTTTAGAACTTGTCAGTGTATTGAATACAAAAGAGCAAATCCTCCTTGAAACTTTTTTGAGGGAATATCAGTTAGTACCCGCGGATAGATGGAGTAAATTTAATCAACACATAACAGTTTAATATCATTTCTATGGGATTTCTTTATTTTCAGGCGGATATTGGTTATCAGGGATACGATATCCGAACGGTACGTTATATTGGGATACAACTGGTACCGAAATTGGGGAAGAAGTGGATGGTTGGGCACGTGGAGAGCCCAGTAATGCTTATGAAAAAGAACATTGTATCGAACTTAAATTAGACGAAGGCGCAAATCGGTTAGGTTGGAATGATTATTTCTGTATAGAGGAACGGAAATATTTGTGCCAAACTCCACGAAAAGAAGGACCAGTAGGTCAGGATTTAAACGATTATAGTTATTTAACCGAGAAAATTGAAGACCTGCCAGAAGTCATGGATGGACATATAATAATTCCTTTCGCCTTCGTAAATACAAGAAAGCAAACGCCTTTTGTATAAAATTCAATTTAATAAAAGAATGAAATAATTTGTTTTATTAACTTATTAATAATAATTATGTTTCTTCTATATTACCACATGTTCTACATTTTCATATATTTTTTAAATAATTTCATTAAATGTATAATTATTTCCAACATGTGTCCTAATGTATGGGACCAATTTAACAATCTCAATCAAGAATTAATCAAATAATATTGATATATACTGAGTAAGCTTTATACAAGGGTCATTTTCCATTAATATGAGAACAAAACTGCAGAAATAGTGTTGCCGGTTTTAAATTAAAAAATTGAAAATAAAAGTTTAAAATTGCCGAATTTTTAAAATTCAGGCTTTTAAAATTAATTCATTAATTAAACTAATGAAATAATTTTATCTCCAAAAAGGGTGAATTTGTTTGGATATGGCAACTCTCTCCGGAAAACTTTATAGCTTTTGTTTCGTCATTTTTCCATGAAAGGTACCGAAAAAATGATATGATATAACAGTTCAATTGAAAAGTCCCCGGCCTACCATAGTAAAACACATTTTTTTTGGCAAAATTAGTTTTTTTATTCATCATAATTCCCTTCAAGTGTGTTACACTGATTATAGCGACCATCCAACTTTTCGATACCATTTATGTAGTACGATTAGTCATTTGCTTCAAAATAGGCCTCAGTTTCGGCGATTACCTCTTCATTCTACGAAAATTTCTTCTCAACGAGCATTCTTTTGAGATCTGAGAACAGGACTTGGTTTGGTTTCCACTGACTTCTGACACGGTTTATTGTCTTGGTGAAGCAGCACTTTCTTTTTCTTCAAAAGCGGCCGTTTTTCGGCGATTTCGTCCTTCAAACGTCAAATTCCATTTCATTCAATTTCAATTTCAAAATTCATTTTGTCATTCAAAATTATTTTGTGGATTTTTTAAATGTTTTCGTTAGTAACAACCTCTTATGGGCGTCCACTGCATTCACCCTCTTCGGTACTCATTTCACCAAGTTTAAACTTAAGATACTAATCCTTGATGGTTGACTTTCCTGGGGCAGTGTCCGGAAACTCGACATCAAGCCAAGTTTTTGCTTCAACTGTATTTTTTCCCTTCAAAAAGTAATATTTTATCAACACGCGAAATTCCTTTTTATTAATTTTATTCACAATAATAAATGTTGCTATCAAAATACTATAATTCACAAACTAGTGATCTAACAGCTGTCAGATTTAAACACGCATCTTTTGAAGGGTAGGGCTAACTAAAAACATATGGATTTCATTCTAGTAGCGCCATCTATGTGTTAGGCCGGGGACTTTTCAATTGATCCGGTTTTGATAGTGATTAAAGTTCTTGGACTTGAAATATCAGATTTCGCTGGGTAATAATATAACCAGTTTCTCGAACAAATATCTCCCAATCGTAACCCTGTTTAAATTCCACATACCTGATCTTTCAGTGAAATCATTTTTTACAAATGGAATAGCGAGTTAGTTAATCAGCTAATTGCTGCACAACCGCTGATGATATCACAATTTTGTTTATTGCATATTACATGAAATATACTAAATACAATTGTTGCGACGTAATTACATTTATATAAGTATTTATGTTGATGTTATATAATACACACCTGACTACCTAAATGGTGAACGAGTGAGACGGGTTGGTCTGTTCTCTAACAGAGATGGAGTGTCGCTTTGTATCGCCGTTCAACCAATCATTTCTTTAGTAAAATAAAACAGTTTTTTAAGTCAAATAATAACATTTTTGGTTATACCCTTTAACAAAATATTTCCAAACGGTCCAATAACAAAATACAGAAGCCATAAACTTGCCAGTTGACTGTTGCGTTTTCCCACGATTTGGAGCGGGTGCATTATGTGCAGTCCACTTGGATGACTGTCGATTGGACTTCGGAGTAAAATGATGGAGCCAAACTTCATCCATTGTCACATATCGATGCAAAATCTCGGATTTATTATGCTTGATCATCTTTAAACACTGCTCCGAATCATCAACTCGTAATTGTTTTTGGTCAAAAGTGAACTTGCGCGGCACTCATTTTGCACAGAGCTTTCTCATGCACAAATATTCGTGAATAATATGATGTACACGTTCAGTTGATATCTTTAAAATATCTGCCATTTCATTCAGTTTCAATTTACAGTCATTCAAAATCATTTTGTGGATTTTTTAAATGTTTTTGTCGATAACAACCTCTTTTAGGCGTCCACTGCGTTCACCGTCTTCGGTGCTCATTTCACCATATCTAAACTTAGCATACCAATCCTTGATCCAGTGTCCTGAAATTCGGCATCAAGCCAAGTTTTGCTTCGACTGTATATTTTTCCTTCAAAAGGTAATAATTTATCAACACGCGAAATTCCTTTTTCGAGTTTTTGCATCGATATGTGACAATGGATGAAACATGGCTCTATCACTTCCATCACGATGAACCCGCTCCAAAATCTAGGAAAACGCAACAGTCGGCTAGCAAGGTTATGGCGTCTGTATTTTGGGATGCGCATGGAATAAATTTCATTGACTACCGTGAAAAAGAAAGAACCATCAACAGCGACTATTATACATAGCGTTATTTGACCGTTTGAAGGAGGAAATCGCCGAAAAACTGCCGCATTTGAAGAAAAATAAAGTGCTGCTTTACCAAGATAATACTCTGTGACAAGTCAATGAAAACAATGGCAATAATCCATGAATTGGGCTTCGAATTGCTTCCTCATCCGCCGTATTCTTCAGATCTGGCCCCCAGCGACTCTGCGATGTCCTGTTCCTGTTCTCAGATGTCAAAAGAATGCTCGCTAGAAAGAAATTTTCGTCGAATGAAGAGGTGATCGCCGAAAGTAAGGCCTATTTTGAAGCAAAGGACAATTCGTACTATAAAAATGGCACCGAAAAGTTGGAGGGTCGCTATAATCAGTGTATCACCCTTGAAGGGAATTATGTTGAATAGAAAAGCTAATTTTGCCAAAAAATGTGTTTTACTATGGTAGGCCGGGGATTTTCAATTAACCTGTTATATGCTTATTATCACCTAGCTATCTGTAAGGGCGAGATCGAAAAGTGACAGAAAGAAGTAAAGAACAATGCAATTTTAATTATTTAATTATTGTTTTTGTAATATATATTTAAGGTATGAAATATGTATAAAAGATAAGTACTAAATGAATACATAAATGAAGTAACGAAAATATGTAGGAGTTAAAATAAAACTACATAATTTCATAGATGGAACACATAGGACAAAAAGAAGAAATGTTGAATTATTAACAGTACAATGGTAAATATAATGTTTTAAAGTATTAATAATTTTTACGATTTATCAATTATTTTTATCATTTACCTTATAGACCTAAGTTTTAAAAAATCAGTAGATAATTTGATGATTGTAAATACATTAATCTTAACCTTTATAATATTATGTTAATAATGTTTTTACAAGTAGAAAAATAGGATCTATACTTATAATTAACGCTCTGAAATTGTTACCTTTCTGAAAATAATTCTACTTTTGATCCTTTGTTATAATATTCAGTGGCGTGGTAATTTACACTTAAACACACACACACTTAAAACATACTGTAAATATGAGTTTTTGTAACATGTAATTTTTAAATTAGTCCTTTTGCTCTATTTTGAGACAAACATGATTATTTTGATACATCGTGGTCGAATTTCGACCACAGAGCGACCATTAGTATCTTATAAACTTAAATATATCTATCCAGCGGAATTGCCTTATATATATATATATATATATATATATATATTTTCAAATTGAATCGCTTAACCACCTCGTAGCAAACATTTTAAAATTATTGTACTGAAACTATTTTTAGTGAACGTATCTAATGAATTGTTAACGACATGAAATGCTCATATTGCAAATCTTGTGTTCGGTGTGCAATAATGTGTTCGGTTGAGATTTAGAGTTTGTATTACTTTATGTACTATTAAAATATGTTATCAGTCAAGTCAAAGTTACAGAATTATTATCAATTTATCGAATTGAATTAAGAATAGACACAAATATTCCGTAAATTTATAAAAATATTATACAATTTTTACTATTCAGAGCCCAGGCAGGTACCTAGATTATAAAACTACAAAATGTAGGTGTAATAAAACTAGTTGATGTATTTTTAAAAATATATTTAATCAGGTAGAGTCTAGATATTATATATACAATTAGTTCGAAATTATTATTCAATCAGTGGGTAATCGTCATAACTATATTCTATCGTACCCAATGTATTATTTTCTGTTAAAAATCTATAGTCCGGCAAATCTTGGCCATGAGGTCCTTCTTTTCGAATATTTTGACATATATATCTGCGATTTTCATCGCAAAAGTAATCGTTCCAACCCAGTTCTACGTCTACAAGCTTCAGTTCCACGCAGTGTTCTCTGTTATAACCATTGCTGGGCTCACCGAGCTGCCAGTTCGTTACTGCCTCTCCTATTTGGGTGCCAGTGGAATCCCAGAAGAATGTACCGTTTGGGTGTCGTATTCCTGATAACCAATAACCTGTCCACTTATCAGTTGGGGTTATCTTGTTTTTTTCTATAAATTTTTCCAACGACGTTTTTTCTTTTTCGGTTAGTACACTGGCTAGTTCTAATCCAGCATCACGACATGCCTGCTTAGCGTTAGTCCAATTCACCTATGAGATAAATGGTTTAAATAAGATATTGATTTTCAAATAATATATCTATAAAAATATAGACCCAAGCTATTCGAAAATACTCTAATGATTATTGAAAATTAACATTGGCTATTTTAAGTCTAAGTTAAAAGTCAAAATAAGCGAAATAAAAACACATACTAATTAAAATTAATAACACCCAAACTGCGTAAATAAATGCAACTAAACACTAGTATATCACTCTAAATATGCTAATTTATCTAGGTTCAACTGAAGAGCTTCTCCAAAACAAAATTTTTTAAATATAATTTACAACAAAATATACTGGCCACTTTAGTTTTCAACAACTAACGAAGTGTTAATATATTCTTGTATAGTTACATCTTAAACTCGCTTAGACATCTGGTTTTCAACTCTGTAGGAACAATGTGATAGGAAAAAAACATCGAGATAATTCAGCACAAGAAGGTTCCAAGACAAAATTTTGAAAAAAAACAACCGAAAAAATGTCTTTAATAGCGCGTTTGAAAAGGACACTGTAGAAGAGATCGCCATCAGTTGACAGATTCATAAACAACGACATGGTCAAGTCTCTTCCAGACCATCCAAATTCTTGATAACACCAATCTAAGAAGAATACTTCAGAAGCTAAAAACTAAAAAGAATATTACAAACAGGATATGATGATAACCCAAGGAATACCGATGAGTAGAATTTTAATTGTCGGAAAGAAAAAAGATGAGCAGATTGCAATGTAATAAATGTCTTCATATGGCTCTATCAATTCTGTGACTCATTATTTTTCAATGTTTTAATTTCTCTTACCCATAAAATGAATTTAGTCGTGAATTAAAATGGTGAATTAAATGGACATTGGAACGTTAGCCACTAATTCAAGGCGAAAACATTCTAACAGTACAATCCTCAAACTCAAAAATAATTTCAACGATAGTGCTTAATTCAACAGTTTACTATTAATAATATTTCATATTTCAAATACATCAAGTATTTAATCTAAATTGTCATCTACTAAAAACAAAATTAGAGATGCAATATAATAAATCTATTAAAGGAGAAATTGTAAAATGGAGAAAAAGTATTGAAAATAATGGTAAATAGGAAAAATAATAAAATTTACAAATAAATTAAGTTTATAAGTATTCACAATTAACATGAACAAAAGATTGTAACATATTTTAAATTTTTGTTTGGATTTTTGTTTTGTTTTGTGGATTTTGTAATATTTTAAAAATATAAATGTAAATTCTTACCGCCTCCTTCGATGCAAAATAGCTTTTATCCCAAGTTTTTACGAATTCTGCAAAACTTTGAATACTAGTATGAGGATCAACAACAAATATTTTGTCTGCTTACCACAAAGAGACAGGTTTGCAGCTAATACTGCCACGGTAAGGAAAAACACTAATCGATTGAACATTTTTGCACCAGCGTTCGTGAAAAGACTGGCGTCTTTTACCGTCAAATTTCTTTATATCAAACTAATCTGCCAGTCTATCGACTAAGGAGGGAGCTACTAAACCTATATTAGAAAAAACAAATAAAGTACTATTCATTTAGTAAATTATAAAGTAACAGAGATCCAGTAAGTTTAAATTAACAATTAAAATTTTGGTTATTCTGTTTTCATTTTGTGATAATGCTTTATTATAATGAAGTAATACGAGTATTTATTTAAAGGAAAAGTCTAGAGAATACTGAAAATAAACCTTGACGAACCTATTCATTCATCTCTCTCTCCCTCCACCTAACAATGATGTACATCTCTGTCGGGCGCTATCTAGTAGACTATCGAATATTATGTTCTTTATCTAACGATTTAATATAAATTTATCCATCTTTATACTAACTTTAAGAACGTCATGACTACCAAGAAGGTAACGTCTGATAAAATGTTGTTCAAAATAACTTTATTGTTAATTGTAGTATATTTGAATGTGTGCTTTTGTGGTAAGTATCGATATAATAATATCTTGTGTTTATCAGTGTTGTATAACTTCTTTAGAATTTGTTGAAACCCCGGATAAAATTTATTTTGCATCAAAAGAAGTGGTGAGATAACATGATAAAATCTCAAGACAATGTTATTTATTTTAATTGGTAATTTTTCTAGTTGAACTGGACTGATGCCAAGAATGCATGTGCTGAAGCCGGTTTGGAACTTGTCAGTATATTAAACAAAAATGAACTGTCGATTCTCGAGATATTTTTAAAGGAATATCAGTTAGAACCAGCAGATAAATGGTGTAAGTATAGGAGAATATATTAAATTCACATAAATTTTCATTTATTTATTTTGTAATTAGCTGGATATTGGCTGGCTGGAATACGATATCCTAATGGTACATTCTTTTGGGACACCACCAGTACTGAGGTCGGAAAAGATATAAAAGCATGGTTACCTGGAGAACCCAGTAACGCCTATCAAAAAGAACACTGTGTCGAACTTAAGTTTGATAAAGTGCGTTTGGGATGGAATGATTACTTTTGCGTTGAAGAACGAAAATATTTGTGCCAAGCTGCCCGAAAAGAGCTACCGCGAGGTGAAGATTTGGATGATTACAGTTTCCTGGCTGAAAAAAATGCTAATGGTTCAAAATCATCCTTGGATGATCATTTGAAATTTTCTGAATTTTTAAACAACTATTTTTTACACAATAGAAAGAAGACACCTCATGTATGAAGTATTTATTAAACATTATTTATCATTAATCAGAAAGTGAATTTTATTTGGACTTTTTATCAGACTAGCAAAACATTTTTTGTTTTATTTTTGGCGTAAATCTAACTCAATGTTGGGCCACTTTTTATAAGTCATAAATAATGTGTTGGCATACAATCGAAAGCGAACTTAAAACAGTTTGCTGTATCAGTATCGTTTTCTTAACGAACTGAGTAACGAACCCAGTAACGCTTATCAAAAAGAACACTGTGTCGAATTTAAGTTTGATGAAGTACGTTTTGGATGGAATCATTACTTTTGCATTGAAGAACGAAAATATTTGTGCCAAAATACCCGAAAAGAAGGACCGCGAGATGGAAATTTGGACGATTACAGTTTCTTGGCTGAAAAAAATGTTAATGGTTCAAAATCACCCTTGGATGATCATTTGAAATTTTCTGAATTTTTAAACAACTATTTTTTACACAATAGAAAAAAGACACCTCATGTATGAAGTATTTATTAAATATTATTTATCATTAATCAGAAACTGAATTTTATTTGGACTTTTTATCCGACTAGCAAAATATTTTTTGTTTTATTTTTGGCGTAAAACTAACTCAATGTTGGGCCACTTTTTATAAATCATAAATAATGTGATGTCAATTACAATAGAAAGTGAACTTAAAATAGATGGCTGTATCAGTATCGTTTTCTTCATTGTCTTGTTGAAACATAAAATGAACAAAATTTCTCGATCTGAACATTTTAAAACTAATTTGACTGATTGAGACGTCTGTATGCAAATGTTTTGATAAAGATTTAAACCAAGCACAAAAAAATTTGTAATCTTTATTAGCAGCCAAGATATGTAAACGTATAAAAATCATTACAATAGAATCATAAAAGGAAAACACCTTTCGATATTCATTTATTTAGTGATTTGTGAAATGTTATTTGAATAGTGATATAATATATTTTTTAATTTTTGAGGATTAAAAGTTCGTGAGCTATTTGAAATCATATTTAAACGATAATCGAGCGAAAATAGAGCTGAAACTTACAAATAACTTTTAGAGAACTAAAAAATTGATGAACCAACTGTATCTAGACGTTTAATATGTAATAGGATTGAAAAATAGCTGACACGCAAATTGACTACAACGTAATTTCGAACCGTCTCAACGGGTCACAACTGCCCAATAAACTATTCCAGGTGAGAAACATACAAGCTTCGAAAAACAATCCTAGTCCATAGATACCCGGCACATTCATCACAATTCAAAATGTAAGGCCACCAAAGGCGGACTGAAGCTGCTGTGAATTAACATAGTCTACTACACCAAAGGCGGATCGCAGTAGATCAGTTTCTTAGTCTTAGATTATTGGAATCTAGGGACACAAAAATTTGGGTAGAAAACAGTACGATTTTGACTATCCTCAAAGGCAAACTGGTGCACGAATTGACAACCAATGCTCAAGAACAATTTGTATAACAAAAGTTGTCCAGACGGAATAACGACTACGTACATCCCTGTGGCCGTTTCTTTAGAAGGGAAGTTTTATGTAAGATGGTCCCTAACTACCTGATTGGTGAACAAGTGAGACAGGAAATTTTTTTTCTAGGTAATCGGTTTACATTGCATGTTGTTCAAAACTGTTTCGCCGCTGTTTCGACTGTTATTTTGTCTCTTGTATATAGCAGTGTGCTCAATTTTCATTAACAGTTTGTATAAAGACAGAGATTGGAACTGGACTAAAGTATTATAGCTTCTTCTTCAAAAAATAAACGCGAGACTTATTCGAAAAACATCTAATATGTCTGTGGATTTAATGTAGAATTTTTATCAAGATTTCGAGAATTAGTGTTAGATGGTCTAAAAACGTTAATTTTTGTATCTTTATAACCATTTTTAACTCATTTACTCAATAAGTCAACGTTTTCCAACCCGTGAGAAAGGTACCTACATTTGTCCATGTGCGAAGAATGGATTTTCCAAATTTAGTCAACATACTTGTATCGATTGTCTTTACCCATAAACAATGGACTTGCAAGTTTATTGTAAATGAGAATCGCATCTGTAACTACAAGTGTTTGAACTCCAATAACATATCTGTTGAAATAATTGAGATGCGTAGCAACGGTATATTTTCTCATTTTTAATAGATTTTCCCTTAATTGTAACTTCCATATTGATATTGTTTACCTTTAATTACCTTTAAATTTAATATTGATATTTTTACAGAAAGTCTGGAACCTTTAGAAAGCCATCATGAATTGATGTTTAACCGGGCAAATTCGAAATTTCATTTGGATAATTTACTACTTCATTTTAATTCACTACAATATTTATAGACTTTTCGATTCGTATTGTATTAGATTCTGAATGCTGTAATTAATAGGAAAGTAATTAGTTGGTAATAGCAGTAGGATATATTGTATTTGTATGCAATACTTTGGAAGCGTTTGTGAATCATTGAATTGTGTTGTTACGATAATTTTGCAAAAGTTTGTTGATAATGTATGCATTATGTAGATTCAAACACGGTCAATTTCTTATTGTTTTGTGTTCCTGTTGATTTTGTGAATCGTTCCCAATCATATTGGATTGGGGTTATGGGTCAAAGTCAATTTCTGTATATGTCAACAAAAAACTAATTATTTTAATCATTAAAAAAGTACCGGGTTGTGACTTAATAACAGAACAAATTTTAAAAAATGTTCCTATAAAGGCAATTATAAAACTTACTTAACTTGATTTATGTAGCATTACGATTGAGACATATTCCGAATGTTTGAAAAATTACTGAAGCTATTATGATTCTGTAGTCTGAAAATCCACCAAATTACACAAAATTTTATCGACTAACTTCAATGCTATCAATAATATCCAAGTATTTGGTTAAAACAAATATTAAATAGAAAAATCTAATACCTACACGTCAGTTGGTTTTATAAAAATCATTCAACAATTGTACATAGAATGTACAACCATGTACATACACATACACCATTGAAAATCCTACGAAGAGAAAAAATCAAATATATTCTTCTCTCAACCTTATTCCACATAACGGACGCATGTTTAATTTTTATATTTTCTTACCGAAACAAAACTATTACACCTACGGCAGAACTTTTAAAGTTAAACAAGAAGAACTTTGCTCAACATCAAACAAAACAGAAGCATGTGTATCGCAAGGCAGTGTTTTTGATCTTTTTTTTAATCTAATCCATGCATGTGACATACTGCAAATAGAAAATGTCATTATGGTTATATTTGCTGACACTGTGAAGAATTGCTATTGGAGGCAATAGCAAAGAAGCAACCAGAAAACTGCAACATGCAACTAATAATATAAATAAGTGCTTCAATCAAACAAACTAAACTGCTAATATATCAATAATAATGAATAAAATAATTATCCCATAGAGTAAAAATGCTTGGGATGAATCTTGATGCAAAACTTCGTTAGAAAGAGCATATTAAAAAGAAAAAAAAGAAAAGAACTCGAATTAAAATACAAAAAAATTATTGGTTATTTATTTTACTCAAGACAATCAAACAATATGATCTTGTATAGTTGTGTAGCGAAATGCACTAAATAATGACATGAAATGTTTATGTCACTGTAACGAAAAATTATAAGTTAGCCTACTAACAGATTAATTTTAAAAAATCGAATAATACATTTTCATCTTCTTGTAAGTTATTTGAGATTCGTTTTTCAAATGTTATTCTTTTTATTATTTAATTATCACATTATTACTAGTCATCCGACTAACCTACAATGTGTCTTTATGATAACTTATATCTAGGTATATTACTAGGAGGAACCATCGGCCCTATCTCAGTCTCTGGTAAAATAATGTTTATACATGTCACTGCTGTATTTTTTATTATATGCACCTTACTACATAAGATCAGATAGTTTGATTCTTTTGAGTCTGTGTCCTGCTACGGTTGTATCCAAAAGTTGCAATAATTCAATATTATCATGAGAATGGATCTTCCCTCATGCCCCCTTGCAATTCTCTTGATTTCTTGATGTAGGTAGTCGGTTCTGTAGTATTTGGGTGCGCCCACAATACTTCTCAGAACTTTGTTCTGGAAAATTTGTATTTTGTTTATGTTACTCTTTGCAGACAATCCCCATAATTGAACTCCGTATGTCCATATAGGTTTCAGCATTTGCTTATATAATAGCAATTTATTATGTATTTATAATTGTGATTTTCTTCGAATTAGCCAAAACATTTTCCTATATTTCAATTCCAGTTCTTTTATTTTCTTCTTTATATGTTCATCAAGATGCATTCCGAGATATTTAGCATTGTTGCTACATGGAATGATAGTATTATTTAATGTTATTGGTGATTGTACGGTCTGATTGTAGGTGTACTACACATACACAGATTAACTTTCGTTAATTTATATTTTCCAAGCTTATGTCCAATTATTTATATTGTCACCTGCCTGTTGTAATTTTCGTGTGGCTTCTTAACTATTATCTCCGACGGCTATAATCGCAGTATCATCAGCAAATGTAGTCATCGTAATATTTTCAATTGGCTCCAGTACACTTCCTTCCTTCCTTTAGCTTCTTTTATTATAGTTATTACGATTTTAGTAGTTCTGTCGGTTGTTTTGGTAACATTTTCTGTAGTTTATGAACAAGGCCTTCATGTCAAACCTTATCGAAGGTTTGTGCTACATCTAAGAATATAGCTGAGCATACTTTTTTACTATCGTAGGCTTTTTCAATAACATGTGTTATTTTGTGGATCTGGTCAATTGTTGAATGCTTCTTAATAAACCTAAACTGGTGTGTTGGTATTAGATGTTTTCTCTCTATGAAAATGTTAAAACGACGGTATTATTTTGATTTTCCAAAATTAATTCTATTAAGTATTTAATTACAATAATTAATACAAAGTTCAAATGGCATATAGCTGCATATCTTATTACACCATATTATTTATCAATCTTTTAAAATGTTATAAAAGTGTGTTAATAATTCATAATTTCTTCTATTTATTCTATGTGTCCCATATACGCAAATTATGTAGTTAGTTTTATTTAAACTGCTGTATACCTTCGTTACTTCATTTATATTTTGTTATTTGAGGATTTGGTCAATTGTTAAATGCTGGTTAATAAACCCAAACTGGTGTGTTGGTATTAGATCTTTTCTCTCTATGAAAATGTTCAAACGAAGGTATTATTTTGATTTTCCAAAATTAATTCTATTAAGTTCAGGTTTCATAATTAATACGAAGTTCAAGTGTCATATAGCTACATATCTTATTACACCTTATTATTTATCATTCTTTTAAAAGTCATAATTTCTTCTGTTTATTCTATGTGTCCCATGTATGCCAATTATGTAGTTAGTTTTATTTTTAACTGCTGTATATCTTCATTACTTCATTTATGTATTGCCTGTTATGTATGTTACTTCATATCATGTATTTATGTATTATGTATTATATATTTATATATTGCTTCCTACATTGTCTTATGTCCCACGTGGGAACTAACAGCTCATCAACAAATGATTAATTAAATTCTTATAAAACTATTTTATAACTGTTAATATTCTATAGATTGTTCATTTTAACTTTTGATATACAAATTAACGTATTTATTACTGCAATATGCGGTTGGTGTTTTATTAATAAATGCATTTACTAATGAAACCTGAAATTAACCCCTAATCAGAACCTAAAATTTAAAGTAAAATCTTAACAACCTTTAGAAGTGCCTCTAGTAGAATAATATACTATATCTCCAGAACCATATGAATTAATAACAGTCCTTAAGTAAGAACAATTTTTCTTGTTTTCGTTTTCTTCATCACACATTCAATTAAATCAAAACCTGATTTCGAAAATCTAAATATCTTCTATGCAAATAACACAGACGGTTCTTGTTATTCTCGAATTTTGTCAATCTATGTTGGGATGAAATTTTCGTATATGCCGGGGTTTTTCTTAACACCTTGTTAATCTTCTTTAGTTAAAAGAACGAATCTGTGTTAAGTCCCGTAATGAAATGTTACTGGTCTAGGGACTTTCGAGTGATGTAGTTGTTAGATATATTTAAGTGTCAGTCAAGAGAGAAGCCACGTTGTTATTGGTTGTTGTTGTATATAGATTAATTCATTAGTTCGTTTATATAGAGCCTTCAACTGTTTAGATAGGTGTATTAAATAAAGCTATTTGTTGAAAATAATCTGAGAATATCAATTATTAAACGTAAAATCTCAACAGGTTATGTGCCCAGTTTCGTGTCCGGAAAGAAAATAGACATTTTTCCTTTGAGGTTATTAGTTTTGAGATTAAATAGTTAGAAAATAAATAGAATTGGATTTAATTTCAAACACATTAAGGTGCTAAACAGTGAAGCGGAATGGCCGATGTGGAAGCGTAAAATTCGAGATTTTCTGAATTACCATGAGGGAGCTTTGGATGCAATGGACGGCAAGTTGGTGAAACTGAACGCGTTGGCGGCAGACGCTAATGACAAGATGGTGAGGAATCATAAAGTGAAATCAAATTTATATAGAAAAGCTAACAGTTATGCCAAGTCTGTTATTACAAGTTCAGTAACAGATGATGTATATCAAAAAATTATGGATAAAGAGACGGCTTATGAAGTGTGGAAGGCATTGAAGCAAAATTTCGAAGCATCGTCCAAAGATCAGTTATTTAATATATGTACCGACTTTTTTGCATTTGGTTGCATTCAAGGAGAAGATAATTTTAGTACGCAAAGTTTTGCATATTTTACCAGCAAACTTTGAAACTTTCAAATCTAGTTGGATGTTATTACGATGCTTGGTCTACTCACAACCGTCGTCAGCAAACTTGGCTAATGCCTGAAACCATTAGCTACAAAATCGCCGTCTGGAATGCCAATGGGCTCCAACAACACGCCAGGGAACTAGAAATGTTCGTAACTGAACAAAATATTGATCTTATGGTGGTTTCCGAAACACATTTTACGGACAAACATTATTTGAAAATTCCCAAATATAAACTTTATCATACAAATCACCCTGATGATAAAGCACATGGAGGTACAGCCATAATCATTCGAGATGATATAAAGCATTTCGAAAAAGAAAAATTCCGCAAAGACTACCTGCAAGCAACCAGTATAACCATAGAGGAAGTCCATAGACCATTAAAATGTCTGCAATTTATTTCTCACCCAAACATAACAACAAGGCAGAACACTTTCAAGTATTCTTCAGTACGCTAGGTAATAGATATAGCCGGAGGAGATTACAATGCAAAACATTTAATGTGGGGTTCAAGAATAATAACCTCAAAAGGCAGAGAACTGCTAAAAGCAATAAAGACAGATAATTAACAACATAACTCTACTGGTGAAACAACATATTGGCCTTCAGACAGAAATAAAAAGCCAGATACTATAGATTTCTGTATTACAAAAAATATTGATACATAAAAGTACCATGCAGAATCATGTTTTGACCTGTCTTCTGATCATTCACCAATAATAGTAACACTTTTTTCAAAAATTGCCATCAAAGATAAACCCCCTTCTCTGTGTAATAATAGAACTAACTGGTCCTCATTTAGAGAAAAATTAGACCGAAACATCTCTCTAAACATACCGTTACAAACTGAAATTGACATTGAAATGGCAGCAATAAACATTACAAAAAATATACAGCAGGCAGCATATTCCGCGACTCCTAACAATGAAACATTTCCAAGAAAAAATGTACATATATCATGTACAATACAGAAAAAAGAAAGTTACAACGGAATTGGCAACAGCAAAGGACTGAAGAGAATGAGAGAAAATATAATAGGGCAAAATGAACAAGGCATTCAAGAATACCTAGATAATTTGACACCATCTGAGGCTACAGACTATTCGTTGTGGAAATCAACAAGAAAGCTTAAGAGATCCCAGCAGCATAACCCACCTATTAAAACAAGCGAAAATAATTGGGCTAGAAGCAATCAAGACAACGCCGACATTTTCTCAAAACACTTAAAAAATGTTTTTAAACATTTCCAGTCTCAGCTACATAAATATAACGAAAATAAAATTACTTGCTTTCTGGGTTCGCCATTTCAAATGGACTTACCGCACGAGAAATTAACGGTCAGAAAAGTTAAACAAACAATAATGAGAGAAATTAATATTAAAAAAGCTCCTGGTTATTACTTAATTACTGGTAAAATTTTAAAGGAACTATCAGAAAAGGGCGTGAAACTATTAACATTTATATTTAATGCTATAGTACGTATTAATTTCTTCCCTGGCATCTGAAAAGAAGCTAAAATACTAATGATTCTAAAAACAGGAAAAATATCAGAAGATGTGACCTTCTACCAACTTATAAGTTTATTATCGATAATCTCGAAAGTTTTCGAGAAATTAGACATAAAGAAGCTAAACTATATATTAGAAAAAAGAAAAATGATTCCAGAACATCAGTTTGGCTTTCGCAAGAAACATGGGACTATAGAACAAGTGCATAGACTTGTAAACAAAATAAAAATTGACCTAAATGCCAAAAGATATAGTTCGGCTGCTTTTCTAGACATATCTCAGGCTTTTGACAAATTATGGCATACGGGCTTGCAGGTTAAACTAAAGAAACTTCTCCCTCATCCGGACTATCAGTTACAAAAATCATATCTCACTGACAAACATTTTATTGTAAATCAAGGCGATGAACATACCGAATTAAATCCCATATATTCAAGAGTTCCACAAGGTAGTGTACTGGGTCCACTACTGTATTTTCTATATACGGCCGATCTGCCCACCACAAAAATAACTACTGTGACAACATACGCAAATGATACAGCAATCTTGACATCCCATGAAGATCCGGTCACAGCATCAATAAACCTACAAACCCACCTGGAGCAAATACAATTATGGTTGAAGACATGGCGCATTAAAGCCAATGAAACAAAATCCACGCATATAACCTTTACCCTGCGTAGAAAAACATGTTCACCAGTGAATATCAATCATCGTCAACTCCCCCAAGGAGAGCAAGTTAAATATCTTGGTATGCACTAACCTGGAAGAAGCACATACTCTATAAACGAAAACAACTTCGACTGAAATTATATCAAATGTATTGGCTCATCGGGCGCAAATCCAAGTTATCATTAGATAACAAGGTGTTGCTGTATGAGTCTATAGTCAAGCCTATTTGGTCATATGGAATCCAACTATGGGGTACCGCTAGCAAATCTAATATATCCATCATCCAACGGTTCCAAAATAAAGTGTTGCGTGCTATTGTTGATGCTCCGTGCTATATTTCAAATAAAGTGATACAACGCCATATTCCTCTAGAACCTATAACGGGTGTAATTCAACGTGTTTGTGTGAAGTACTTCGAAAGAGTGTCAGTGCATCCCAATGTACTCGCTAATCAGCTAAATAGCGACGCGATAGTGAAGTGCGTAGACTAAAAAGTTTAACACCACCAGATCTGATTACTGGACATATATAATCTTTAAAATAAGCATTAGAATAAAACTAATTAATTAAGATAATATTTTATACAGAAGATCGCTTAATGAATTGATTTTCTGCATGCCATGTAAATATAATATAGACATAAGAAATACTTATTGCCTATAGGGCAGATTGTGGAATCACAATTCTTTTTTTAATCTCCTTTTTCAAATATTATATATTCTTCGAAAATATTTTCTCGGTTTGAAAATAATTCTTTAACAATTTATGCATCATTGAAAGTAATAAATGTGGAAAAAATCAAGGTATCTAGAGCTTACGTAGCCTAAATATTATAAATAAAATTGTTATAAAAAACATTATTATCAAGTTATATTTGTTTTATATATAGCCATAATAGATTCTATTAATATAATAAACACAATATTAATATGACAGTCTTAGAATTGTTTTGATGCTATCTTCTTTGGACAAAAAGCTGTAGTCGTCTAATTCTTGGCCGTGTTGTACTTCTTTTCTGGAAACTTGGCACAAATATCTTCGGGCTTCGTCGCAGAAATAGTCGTTCCATCCTATGTGCCTTAGAAAATACTTAAGCTCTATGCAATTCTCTCTAGAAGAACTATGGTTGGGTTCACCTAGCAACCAACTATGACCTCTTTCCCCAACTTGGGTACCGGTAGAGACCCATATAAACGTACCGTTGGGGTATCGAATTCCTGATGTCCAGTACCCAGCTACAAATCAGAAATGCTCGTGAGTATTAATAAAACCAAAAAATTAGCAGCAAATTACACCACTTATCACTTGGAACCAACTTGTTCGATCTCAAAAATGATTCCAACTGGGACTTTTCATTCTCGTTCAGTATGCTGACTAGCTCCAATCCTTGAGAAGCGCAAGCATTTTTGGCATCAGTCCAATTCAACTATAGATAATATTAAAATTAAGCTTAAAAATGATTTTTGATAACAATTGATACAATATATATGAATAAAATTATTTTTCAATATTTTTTTAAAATGTTTCCCATCTTTTGGTGTTTGTTTGGCAGCGATTCAATCAAAAAAGAAGAAATTCAAGCTACGATAGAAAGAAAGGTGCTTATATAAACATAGGAGCTATATACTGTCCATCAAGATACAAAATAATATAACGCACAACACAGAAATGTATGTTTCAAATTAGGCGCACGGTTTAAGATTGGAGGGGACTTTAATGTTAATCACACAGCTTGGGATTCACGATTAATCTCACCTAACATTGTTAACACTAAGTGCGACAATTCTGAAAGAAAAAACAAAGAAGCCTAATATTAATACAAATTTACTATCTGGGACACGTTTAGACTTATAATGCAGAAACAAAAAGTTTAAACATAAGACTCAACAGTATAGATGATCTTAAACAGCAAACCCGAGGTACAATTGAACAAATTCGGTCTCCTGTAAAAGAAACTACCCCAACATCAAGATAGAAATCGGAATATGAGGTAAATTAAACCTCTGAAGTTAGTGAATTGATAAAAGAAAAACGGAAAGCAAAAAGGGTATGATTCAGAACCAGAAATGCTGCAGACAAAACAATATTTAATAGAGTTCAGTTAAATCAAAAGATGCAAAGAATAAAATCAAAGAAACATTCGAGAAATCAAAGCCTGGCAATCAAGGGAAAGTCTCAACGCTTAAACCTATTTCGACTAGACTTTCCCAGTGTAGTCTCTTAGGACCACCACTGTATCTGCTCTACACTGCTGATATCCCAACCACAAAGGAAACAAAAGGAACATTTATCGACTACACAGTTATCATGGCAAAAGACATATCTGTGCCTAAGGCTGTAAAAAAAGTACAAGTAGGAGACAACAAGATTTACAAATGGACTAGAGACTGAAAAATTATATCTAATAGCTCCACACTTGTTCATTTAACATTATTAATTAACTTATTATTATTTAATTTAATAATTTAATATATTATATTATTTAATAATATAGTATTGCGGCAAAATGACGGATGCTCGGTTCCTCAAGCAGCGTCGGCTAAATACCACGAGACCAAATAGATAAATACCAAAAAGCAGAGCAGATTGGTATTTTAGCGAGCCAAACCACACGAACTTGTTTATTGTGTAAGTGTATTCTTAAGTTAAGCTTAAGCAGTTTATTATTATAACTAGGAATGACTATACAAAATCTTATGACCAAAAACAAAAATATTCCACCTCGGTGTCGATGGGGGGATAACTTTCTTAGACAAGCTAACTTGGCTTTTTGCGATTGGGATTATCATTGTAAAATCAGTTATTATCGCGAATCAAAATACCACAAAGAAAACATTTTTTTGTCTGATAAACAATTTATCCACGATTCACAGGTCAATTGAAAAATTCCCGATATGTTTTTTTAGTTAGCCCTAACCCTCAAAAAATATGTGTACAAATTTGATAGCTGTCGGACCATTAGTTAGCGAATTATAGCATTTTTAGAGAAGCAACTTTTGTTATTATGAAATAAATGGATAAAAAGGAATTACGCGTGTTGATAAAATATTGCTTTTTGAAGCGAAAAATATATTTGAAGCAAAAACTTGGCACGATGACGAGTTTCCACATACTGCCCCGGTATAAAATCAACCATCAAGGCGACGAAAACAAAGAAATCCACAAAATGACTTCGAATGGTCGTATATTGAAATTGAATAAAAAAGCAGACACTCTAAAGATATCAACTGAACGTGTACATTCACGTATCATTCACGAATATTTCGGTATGAGAAAGCTATATGCAAAGTGGCTGCCGCGCGAGCTCACTTTTGACCAAAAACAACGACGAGTTGATGATTTGGAGCGGTGTTTAAAAATGATCAAGCGTAATGAACCCGAGTTTTTGAGTCGATATGTGACAATGGATGAAATATTGCTCCATCATTTTTCTCCTAAATCCAATCGACAGTTATCCGAGTGGACTGCACACGATGAACCCGCTCCAAAGCGTGGGAAAACGCAACAGTCACCTGGCATGGTTATGGCGTCTGTATTTTGGGATGCGCATGGAATGATTTCCATTAACTACCTTGAAAACGGAAGGACCATCAACAACGACTACTACATAGCGTTATTGGACCGTTTAAAGGACCAAATCGCCGAAAAACGGCCGCATTTGAAGAAAATCCATGAATTGGGCTTCGAATTGATTCCTCATCCACCGCATTCTTCAGATCTGGCATGCAGCGACTATTTCCCTATACTATATTATAACTATATTGTTCTCAGATCTCAAAAGAATGCGCGCTGTGAAGAAATTTTCGTCGAATGAAGAGGTGATCGCCGAAACTGAGGCCTATTTTGAAGCAAATGACAAATCGTACTGCAAAAATGATATCGAAAAGTTGGAGAGTCGCTATAATCACCCTTGAAGGAAATTATGTTGAATAAAAAAAAATTGCTTAAAAAATGTGTTTTACTATGGTAGGCCGGGAACTTTTCAATTGACCTTTTAAAATGGGATTTCGTATAGTACCCAATTTGCACCTTAAAAAATATGTTTATTCTACAACAGTAATCTGAAAGCTTGAGATATAGCCAATCTCACTTTTTTCCAGGATAGTTCGTTATAAGTATTGATTTTAATACTCGCCATATGAAAAAATACCACACCTTCTTACCATCTGATATTTTTAAAGTGTGGGTTATCTCATATAATGTCACTATTTTGTTAACTTTCTTATGTTCTCCAAATTTCACTGTCTATTTTGAGCGACTAGATCGAATAAAGTTTGGACTGCTTTGATTTGTTTGATACGGTCGAATCAGTAAGAGTCTGAGTAATAAAGTTTCCATAACATATTTTAAAAACAGAAAAAATCCTGTTTGACTTGAACCATTGAAATTTCGCCGTAAAAATGACAAGAAATATCAAATATTAATATACAGGAATCATATTGCTGAGTCTATTAACAGTGGTATCACATATTTGCTCTGATCAAATCTATTTCACTGCGTTTGACGAGATCTTAAAATATTTAAAGGAAACTGTAATGTTTGGTTATGTTTGGTCTGTTAACGGCCTATTCATAATATATATACCATGTATGTATATATATATATACATATATGAAAAATATATTACCATGTATGTATATATATATATATACCACCCAGGCATCATATTGATAAGTCGATTAGCAGAGATATCACTGTGTTATATCTGTATGTGAGCATCGGAGAATAAAATAAACACGGATGAGAAATTAAATGGTTTTCTTTGTTTAATATATTCCTGACATTTCTCGATTATAATGGATCCGTCAACCACCTATTCAAAATGTATATATAACAAATAGTCGAGTCATATACGCCAAACCATGGACTCGACATCGGAATGAGAAATAATAAAGTGTAAATCCGGACAAACTTTTATTTTTGCAATCTAAAAGTTGTGTCGAAAGTCTCACAAAATTTCGTGTTGAGTTATCAAAGGTCACAAAAATATTTTTTTTTAATAAATATCTTGCTTCCTATGGCTTTGAAGCTATTTACATTTATAGGATACAAAACATATTATAGGATATAAAAATCTCTACCACTGCTTTTGTCTTCTGTAATTAGAAGCTGTCAATATCATAGCAGAGGAGGCTAGATATAATGCACGCATTATTATCATAAAAAAACCTATCGTATAATCACAAGGCCATATGACTGTCGTCATAATAAAAGAATATATAGATATGCTCATTAATTAGACGTACTTAATCATATTAACAAGAAATTTTCTTTAAAATAGTTGGCAAATGAAATATTACAAGTTAAGTATACTAAGTTTTTATAAATGTCCTCGTTCTTCCGCGTTGTTTAAAAAATAGAAGAAACCAATCATTAGAACGGTAGAGAAACCTCCCTATTTAGATCAAATAGCTCAAGTATTTTAACAAGAAAACAATCCTCTACTAGTATTATATGAAAATAGAAATCGCATCTTCTTGCCAATATATAATGCTCTGAAATCCGATGACAAAATCGATCAACTTCAAACACATATTCAACAAAGCTCAAAAAACAAGCGCAGATATTCAGTCTTCAGCCATGTATTTTATAAAATTCAAACTTGGCTAGGAAATTATACATCGAAAATCGGTATTGTAATGTTAGTTCGCTTGTAGCCTGTGCAATGGACAAACTCGCCTCATTGTATCCCTGTAACAGAGCGATCTAAATGGAGATACTATCTTTGATGATATTGAATTAGAAACTTTCAAGAAATTTGAGATTATAAAGAAGAATATTGAGATTCATGTTCTTGCTATTCAAGTTTTTGTAAAACTTATCCATATTAGAATTTCTACAGTAAATATATAAAACAGTATTTCCGAATATAAATTAATAAATACTTGTTTATAGTGTATTAAAATTAACAGTAAAGTCACGTCATCAATATGTTTAATTTGTTGCCTATTACAATTTGTAAATTTTAATATATTTTAAGATATATTATATTTTCCCTCTTATTTCTTTTCTGACTAAAAAGAGAAACAATGTTGCTTAATACATTCGAACATGTAACCAAATCAGTCTAAAAAAGTCTTCCTATTGTCAAACGTCTGCAAAATTCTTCAAAATATTAGTTATATTAACTACACTATTATACAACTAACATATACAATTAACTACACATTATAACACTACCGAGGTTATATATATTGGCAAATGTGATTTTAACACTTTGCTTGTTTTGATAAATTTCTAATCGCTACTTATTATTACAGTGGTTGAAAATGCCAAAGCCGTAATAGTTAGAAGAATAGCCAGAGTCAGAAACAGACGAATCAAGATCATCTTTATGTTATCTCTATCAGATATCAAATATATTAAATGTTTAAAAACAGTGAGCAGTTTATTCAATATAAAGATAATATCATACAATTATTTCAGAAAAAGCTGTTTGTCTGGAAAATATATATTGAAAGTTTTGATATATACAGCTTTGAGGATATAGAACATCCCTTCATACATTCTTCGGTAAAATAGAATTTAAATAGTGTAAAGATAACCCACGAGCATGAACTTCCAAACGTTTCCTTTAAAAGATTAAAATTTTTAAAAACATAATAAAATGAAGGGATACTTATTGCATTTGCATATTTAGATAACACATGGATATTTTAGAATGGGATATTCGGTAACTCATGATAAGATGTTAATACAAATGGTGTTAAGATCACAAAATTTGATGAAAAAATGAAAACGCTGAAATAACAATGCATTCCATTTTGTTAGTCAAAATATTTATTATTAATTTATTTTAGATATATTGTTCTTCATGCTGGAAATAGTTGATATGGGGTGTAGCAAAGAACTATTACAATAAACATGCTGGTCTAGAAGTATATACAGCAAGAACTGCCTGGATATAAGGAAAGAAATATTATCTACAATAACACTTTCGGTTTATATGAACTTTATCAAGCACATTAAAGGAGAAACTGACAAATGGTGAAATCGTTAACAAGAGTTAAATAGATAGAAAATTAACAGCTTTGCTATTCAACGATTTCAAAATTCACAGTGATTGAATGAAACTTTCTGAATATAGGATTATGACTCAATGCTGACAATTACCAAGAGAGGGTTATGAAAGTGAAAACAACTAAAGGTGACTATAGTTAATATAAAATAACTGTAGAAAGTAGTATTGTAGAGTGTGAAAGATTTATGTGCATAGATATGTCTGCAATTGTTCAGAATATACACGATCATTTGGATAAATGTAGGAGAAGAATGTAGGCGAGAAAGAATATTAACTATTTTGCATGTAACGCAAATATATAAGAGAAAAAACAGTGAAAGTATAGATTTGACAAAACATAATTATGAAACATATAACTGATAACATTTATGTTTCATAATTTTATTTGGATTAGATGGATTTTATTATATCAGAGTCAAAATTAACTAAAACTCCGACTTCTGTCGCCATCAATTTAGTGAGTTTACTGTGTTATAGATATAAATATGCTCTAAATAGCTGAGCGCTCTCCGCCCTCTATCTCAAAAACGGTTGAAGGTTTAAAAAATATTTGAAACAAAAGTTGTAGGTCATTTTATTTCCTATAGTATTCGTCATAAATGCATTCAATTAAATTAAATAGCAACAAAATAAATATTAATTAAATAGCATTAAATCCATAGGAAGAGAGATATTTGCAGAAATCGATTTTTGTGAAATTTAGCCTTTGATATGTTAATACACGGATATGAGACATTCGAGATAAGTTTTAGAATGTTAAAATAAAGAATTATACGGACTTAAAGCTTATTAATTCTTATTCCGAGATGAGACCCCCAATATAACTGGACTAAAAACATATTTATACTTACTGCTTCGGTAGATGCGTAATACGTTTTATCAGATGTTGGCACAAATTCTGAAATTGTATGACTATTAATTCTAATTCTCTTAACTGAATATCGATAAACTTACCACACCAACATCCTAAAATACAAGACACCGCCAACGTTACACTCAAAATCAACTTGGCACTCATGGCATTAATGCTGCTCGTGTCTGTAAAATCGTTTGTCTTGCAACAACTACTACGTCGTAATGTCCACACAACTGTTGTTATTTATACTATATTTACGCTCATACAAATACAATCAGAGCTATATATATTTTTCAAAGAATATGGTATTTTGTATTTAGTAAACATTTATAATAACCTTAATAAAATTTTGATAAACAAAATAGGTTGATAAGAAATGGCAAATAAAATTAATAAACGTCATTTATCATAACACAGTATAATATCACGTTTTCAATGAAATAATTAAAAAAAATAAAGGAAATAAAACAATTTTAATCGGCCTTAAAATGGTAAATTTCGTAGTATTTTATTAAATGTTATTTTTAATGATAACATTTAAATCACTAATGTGATTTTCATTTAATAACCACAATGATATTGGGCACATTAACATATTGATAACTAACCACTAAAACCGTGCCTAATAATTATAATTCGCTAGTCAGCACTCAGAAAATGTGTGTCAGGACTTCAAAGTTTTTTCCAGTTAATCTAATACTTATATTTTTTTAATATCTCTGGAAGTGGATAGTGTAAAATTCCCATTCTGGAGATCGCTCTTAATATGATTATGATTGTGCTCTCTAGAATTATTGTAATCGTAAACTCAATGGTCTATAATTCGGATAATAGCAACAATAGGATCTTAAATTGTTTACTATTGAAAAGCTTTGGGAACTGTCGACTAAACAGTCGGTAGTCATGAAACTAGACCAAAATATACGAATTCATATATAAATTATGAGAGAGGAAAGGACAGAGATAATTACTTGGAGCAGTTAATTTTAAATGTGCTTATATATTCCAACGGTAGTATAAATGAGACGGAGATGTATATATTCCTTCACGTATTAATTTTAAAAAAGGAAAGGAAAAAAGTAATTACTGAAACACATAATACATGCTAATTACAGTATAACATGCAAAGAATTGTTTCATTTTAAAGGAAGTAAAATAACTTTTATGTTTGAATATTCTGTGGATCTGTAAGAAGGAATGGAATAATAACCCTACAATTGTTTTATCGTATTTTAATATGTTAGTAGCTATTTTCAAATAACACACTGTAACAAATATACAAAACAAAATCTAAAAATTAAAACTAAAAACAAAAAATACATGCTAATTACAGTATAACATGCAAAGAATTGTTTCATTTTAAAGGAAGTAAAATAATTTTTATGTTTGAATATGTTATTCTGATGAAATACATTCTTTGTTAGTATCTCTGTCTTGAACTTCGAGTTGTAGTATTATATTTGTATTTTTTTTTTGAAGTTAGAATAAAATATATCTCTTTTGTTAGTATCTATATCTTATAGTAAGTTTTGTTAGTATCTAGAAATATGGGTTTCCCGCATATCGTGTCAATTCCTAAAACGGAGAGTCTTTTATTGACGCAGTTTTTTATATAGCAGGAGTTAAGGATTCTCTTTCCAAATATTCAGTTCTCCTATCAGAAATTTTTTTATTAGAAATATTTAGTATAAAATAAATAATAAATATTGAATATAGTTTATCAACTCTTTACGGCTAATATTTTTTACGAAATTTAACTGCTCCTGTAAAAACTTTTTCTAATCTTTTCAAATAGATTCAGTTCTGGAAATTTTCGAATCTAAATTTTGTTTTCAAGATTTTAGGAAAGAAGTTTGGACAATTAAAAGACTAGAACAAAAATCGAGAGAGTTAAATCGAAACCAAGAAGCTAATAAAAAAAATTACCTGTTACTGCCATAAAAATAGTCAAAATATATCACTATTTATCATTCACACTTTTAATTTTTTACCCTATTACATTAACAATCTTGAAAAATATCGTTCCAAAATGCTGCTAGATTAATATAGAACATATTATTTACAAGCAAACTACCGAAAAAACGTAACACTATATATATTACATATAAATCTATAAAAGCCTAAATTCGGCATATTTTTGTCAAGGTCGCGGCTAGAACGAGAACCACAATGTTAAAAATCAGTCGAGTGAAATTAGGAAAACCGAAAATAGTAACTAAAAGTACACAACTGAAACAGTCGATAGTAAATAGTAATAAAATTAATTGGACCGAAAATAGCGACTGAAAACAGTTGACTGAAACAGTCACTAGTAAAAAGTAATAAAATCAGTCGAACCAAAAATAGCGACTGAAGCAGTCGATAATAAAAAGTAGTCAATTACTAAACAGTCGATAGTCAATTTCAGTCGAAAGTTCCCAACGCTACTATTGAATCAAGAACTTGATTTTTATCCAATGAATTTCTTAATGAACCGACTGATAATTTATCAGAAAATGTATTTTTAGAATATCAATTATTAGTGGAATTGCTAATATTAGATGCTTGCCTTAATTTTGATTAGAGATACATCTTAGTCAAACATTTTAATCTAAACAACTATTAAACAACCTATTAAAATTGATGGTTGTAAAAATTTCTCTATATAAAATAACAGTTTTGCATTTAATGTTGTTGAGTAATTCAGTGTTTACAGAATCATGTATTATTCGATATTTATTAATTTTAACCGACTTCAAAAAACGAGGTAGTTCTATGTTTAGCTGTATATGTTTTTTCAATGTATGTTCGTCGATTTCTTCGTCAATTACAGACCGTATCATCAAATTGTTTTTTTATTCGAAAGAGTGCATTTCCTGGTGGTCTCATTGGAACCAAATCAGGATCTGATGGGGCAAATCGATGGAAACACTCAAATTTCAAAGGCATGTACAAAGTTTCCACATATTTTTTTATCTGAAATAATCAAATATTTGGGTCTAACATTATTGCTGAACTGATGTGACGAGAAATCGGAAGTAGTTCAGTGTAAAAGTCATTCAGTTTGCTTTTTAAACAATTATCATATGATACGTGGTAGAAACAAGCAGGCAACTGTTTGTATGGTGTAACGGTTAGTTAATTTCATTCTCAAATGCGGAGGTCGTGGCTTCGATTCCCAACGGGCAGCAACTCTTTTTGTTCTAGTTTGGTTAGAAAATTTGTTAAATTCCCTAGACTAGATAGCGGATCGGTGCCTAAAGGCCGAGGCCTAAAGCGTTCCTTATTTTCAATCATTGTTTTTTATTCCTATTTTTCCTCATAGGCTGCTGTTTTAATTAGGCTATTCGTTATAATACGTAATTGCGCAGTTTATTGAGTACATATCTAACACTAAACAGAGGTATAATATAAAATACCTGTAATAGATAGGTTGAATAAGCTTTTTGTTTATTTTTATTTAGTTATTAAAACGCTTATTATATACTTATTTTATTTTAAAAAATTGTTTTGAGTTAAAAATCCAAGTTTGATTGTTTTTTAATTTTAAATGAGTTCCTTATTCATTTTCTGAAGTCGGTTCAATTTTTTTGTCAAAAATATTTTTGTTTTTAGTTTTTGACAAACACACGAACAAGCACCTTTATAAACTTATGCTGATTTACATAAAAACTTTCCAATTAGATAGAAAGAATATCAAGTACGGGAAAAGTTAAACAAATCGAATATAATCAAAGGATATATAATCGCCATTATCAATATATAGTTATATAGAGGAGAGGACCTAGTGTCTATTCTCAAGCAATACGCTGATGCTGGTGCCGCCAAACACTTCCTTGGACATTTTTCACCAAATCTCGCCACAATTGCCCGTGAACTATAACCATTCTGACCTAGGACAATGTTAGTTTTCTATATCTTAAATCGCTTTCTATGATCTTGATCTATTCTTTCTATGATTTAAAAGGTTGCTATGGCTAAAACAATCTATAAGGAATTCATTCCTATTTCATTCGATAAACACGTCCAAACCATTATGATTTTCGTCGGCGGATTTCCTCCTCAACTGTGAACTGATTGCATTATCTTAAACGAATGATTCTCACTTTTTCAATGTATTATTAAGTTTCAAAAGTTTCAAAATCTGTATATTTTTGTATAGGAGGGGTTGAAAGAGGAAGCCTGCTGGTCCGATTGATGAGCAGGAATAGCAGATTGACAATACCTTGACCTTCCTGAAGGGACTTTTGATCTAAAAATTCCACCTAAACTTCCGGTCGAAGAGAATACCAATATAGGTGGTGTCTTCTGATATGGAATTTGGGCGTTTTCAATTTTGAGACGTGAAATTCTCGTTGCGAAACGCTTCTTGTGGAAGGAGACGGCCTGGATTTCTGCGGGTTAACTTGTAACTTGTAACATCGAGTTATTTCTGAAGTATGCCTAGGGCATGGGGTGCTATTCTTGAAGAAGCAAAGTAAACAGTTTCATCAGAGTAAGAAGCTGCCTCAACTGGTGGTCTCCTATGGATATCTGAAAAGCAAAGATTAGATAAAGCGGGTGCAAAGGGGAAAATTTGTGGGACCCCTGTTTCGATGATGTTCCGACTAGAAAGGAACGATCGTTCTGACATAAATGATATGATAAGAAAGCTGAGATCAACGAGCGTTGATTAATTCGCGGACCAAAGACTATACGGCGTGTCTCCCTTCTTTCTGGCGTGTCTCCAAAGGCCTCGTGGGGAAGACGCACAATGTCATCCCCCCCTGAAGTCAGTGGTTACAGGAAATTTCTGTCACTGACGAAGAAAACCTTAAGCTCTTCGCAGAGACCTACGAGGCCCATATTAAATGCCCCCCTCCCGCAGAAAACACTAAACCGAAAGACAACGACACTGTCATCAACGAATCCAACTCCATCAAAAGACCAGTCACCAGCTTTTCTTCTCAACCATTTCGTGTCTAAAAAGCCTCTGATCGGCAAACTTCAAACCAAAAAATCTCCAGGTTTCTGAAGAAAGCTCTCGCATAAGCAACTCGCGGAACTGGCAAACATCATTAACTCCATAATGAGGCTGCAACATATCCCGTCATCTTGTAAACACGCACATATAGCAGTTATTCCCAAGAAATTAGCAAAATCATCTCCATCTGACTACAGGCCTAACAACCTTCTCAGTGCCATTTCGAAGCTTTCCGAGAGGGTAATACTCTACGATTTCAACTCTTTCACAAACGAAACAACATCAGGAATGAACAATTTGGCTTTCGCGCTCACCACTCATCCGTCCCGTACCGTACCCGTCTGACCGCACACACCCATCACGCTCTTGACCAACGTAAAACACTTGGAGCAGTCCTCCAACCTTATTTAACCTGTTTATTTCAGATCTGCTGAGAAAAGAGCACCATTTCACGTCGAGTTCTATGCTGACGACACTGCTTTCTTCACGGCTTCCAGGTTCGAGGTTACAATTCAAGAACGTTTACAGAAGTCACTCGATTATGCGGTCAAGTGGTTCAAATTCTGGAGGTTACAAATCAACCCCATGAAAACCCAGGCCATCATTTTCCGTAAGATGCATTACGCAACATAAGATCTACACCACAACAATTCTATGGCTGGATGACGTCACGTACCTAGGTCTCCACTTCGATCGACGGTTCGGTTGGCATTCACAAATCCAGAAAGGTTCGGGGATTGCAAATCTGCTATCTTCTCTGATCTGCCCTTTTAGCAGACTTCCCATCTCCATAAAATGCTTTTTTTACAAGATGTTAATTCGTAAAAACGTTGAGATAATGGAGGATTATTCTTTCAACAAGCTTGGATATGGAATTTAATAGGCGGATAGGTCTGTAGTCAGAAGGCGATGACTTTTTTTGAGTATAACCGCTATGAATGCATGAATGAATATGAAATTCCAGATGGATGGGGAGTGTTGCAGCCTCATAATGGAGTTGATAATTTAGTTAGTTCGGCGAGCTACTTGTAGGGGAGCTTTGTAAGTTGTCCAATAGCGAGGTAATGGATAGGCTCGTCCGACAGGTCGAGACCGAGCCCTAAATTTGCTTAGGGCTCAGAGAGCGAGAGCTCAGAGAAAAAACAATGGCTATACAAGATTTGACATCTAAACCGAGCAATTTACATGGAAGCAGTATTGCCAAGATGCAACAAGATGTGCTATGTTTCTTGGTGCTTATATTATTCTGTTTATCCTCGTATGTAATTTTAATTCCCAACAAACAACAAACACTAAAAATTCCCGCTTTATAAAATATTGAATACAAGAAACATTATTGATGAAATTAAACCGTTGGAAGTAATATAAATTTATTAAAGAGTTACATTCAAATTAACTTGTTTGATTTTAAATATTCCGCATACATAAATTAAAACAACATGTAAATCAAAACATTAAATCCTAAATGATTCACATGTAAATTTTAAATAAAGAATATTTTTTCATTCAGACGAGGCAACCAACTCGTGTTTTTTTTGTTCGACTAGTGTTGAAATCATATACTATAACAATATATAAAATAAAATAACGGTTCGTAAAAACCACCTTCGACATTTCGAGGAACTAAGATTGTTTAAAAATTCCTAATAAATAATGGGCGTCATTGCCTCCCAGTTTGGTTTAATTCTATATAAGCCCGTTGCCGTCTTTAGAGAAATTTCCATATTCTAAAGAAATTCGATTCAAATTTCAAAGATGTATTATTATGGACAATCTACTAATTTGTTGGAAATTGATTGTATATATATATATATATATATATATATATATATATATATATATATATATATATATATATATATATATATATATATAATAGAAAGTTAATGGGTTTTACATGTTGTCGATTTTAGCTCTGAAAGTGCTTACTATTTATCGATATAGTGGTTTTAAATAAATGAATAATAGTGCTAAATATATTATTTATATCAATAGAAAAGCCAGTGTAGAAAAGAAGAATAATTAGTAGAAGGCATTGTAATTTGTATCGAATCTGTTCAAAAATTTATAAAAGAGCATAGATGAAAATAAAGTTTCTCTTTTGTTCCAAAGCCATAAGTGGTGTTATTAATTCCGTCCCGTCCCGAATCATAAGTGATTCGTAACATAATAGTTGAACTGAACTTAAACATAATGAGATAAATAATTAGTAAAGAAGTAATTCAAAACTGTAAATATAAATATAAAAATGTAATATATATAATAATTATTATGCTTTTTGACGTACAACATTCTTAGTTTTCATTCCTAGTGCGTAAGTAAATAATCTTAATAGCTTTCCAACACGAGAATAGGCGACTTACAATTGGCCATGTGGAAAATTTCCATTAAGTTTCAATAATCAACAAAGTATTGATAAGTTTAAATTACTACACCATTACACATTATAATAATATATCATAAGTAAAATTATTTTCAGAACTGTAACAAATTCAGAACATCACACAGTCGACGTATGTCATGAAAATGTATGAGATCTGAATGTCGCAATGTGGCCGCATCAAATTGGTTTACAGTGTTTTTCGGTTCATAACTTAACTAATTATTATTACTAACGTTTTGAAGAATATTGTAGTCGTTTGGCAACGGGCTCGACCACTATCAAAACATTGAATTTTATAGATTGATTCGGTTACATGCTCTGACGCATCAGAATCAGGACGGTCCTCCTACTTGCGATAGCCGCGGGTTCGAATCCTGCTGGGGCATGGTCGTAAATTTATGTTTGTGACTGTTTAACATTTGTGATTGTCCTAGGCAAGAGTGTAAAATCCGACAAGAAAAATGATCCCAGTCACGCCAGTACCCAAGGCTGGGTAAGACCGGATGTCTTCTGGGATGATTTATAAGTTGGTCACTCGCCAGTCGGTAGGCTTAATGGCGATGACCGTGGTTCGGAGCCCATGTTAAATAGTAGGTCCAGTCCAGATAAATCCATAATTGGTCAAAAGGAGACTTTAAAATATGTAAAAAAAAAGAAAGAAAAATTTTCAAGTTCAAATAATAAAATGTTATAGTCATATATCTTATTACATTAATCGTTAAACACCTAAATATTTATTAATCCTTTAAAATATTTACAGATTTACTGTTAATAATTCATAATTTCTTCTATTTGTCCTATGTGTTTGAACTATGCAAAGTTATGTAATTAGTTTTATTTCAACTGCTGCATATTTGCATTACTTCATTTATGAATTCATATAGCCCTTATCCATATTTGTATCCACAAAAACAATAAATACATCAGACTAATTAAAAGAACAATTTTTTACCTAATTTTTTAAATAAGATTGCATTATTCTCTGCTTATTTATTCCACTCTTCAATCTCACCTTTGCAGATACCACATCTTGAATTTGATTTAATTTGCCATCTTTAGTTTATCTACGTAGAAATTGAAATGCCATGAAGTTATTTTATAATTGTTAATGTTCTTTGCAACATTCATTTTAACTCTTGATGAACAAATTAACGTATTTATTACCTGCAATATTTGGATAGAACTTTGTTGCAAGAAAGACATATAAAAAGAACCCTGAAATGAATCATGAGATTAATGCCATTAAAAATTACAGAAAAATCTTAATAATTTAGAATTATCTCTAATAAAATGATATATTATGTCTCCAGAACCATATCAATTACTATCAGTACTTAATCAAGAACATTTTTTCTTAACAGGTCAATTGAAAAGTCCCCGGCCTGGCACATAGATGGCGCTACTAAAATTAAATCCAAATATTTTTTAGTTAGCTCCAACCCTCAAAAGATGCGTGTATACATTTGACAGCTGTCGGATCATTAGGTTGTGAATAATAGCATATTGACTGAAGCAACTTTTGTTATTGTGAAAAAAATTGATAAAACGGAATTTCGCGTGTTGATAAGATATTGCTTTTTGAACGGAAAAAATACAGTTGAAGCAAAAACTTGGTTTTATGCCGAGTTTCCGGACACTGCTCCAGGAAAATCAACCATCAAGGATTGGTATGCTAAGTTTAGACGTGGTGAAATAAGCACCGAAGATGGTGAACGCAGTGGACGCCCAAAAGAGGTTGTTACCGACGACAACATTTAAAAAATCCACAAAATAATTTTGAATGACCGTAAATTGAAATTGAATGAAATAGCAGACACTCTAAGGATATGAAATGAACATGTACATTATATAATTCACGAATATTTGGGTATCTTAATAGTTTTTTTTATTTAAATTTGCCATAACTATAATTATATAGTATAAACTATTAAGTTTCCACAATACGGGAATAATCAAAATAACACAAAATCTTAAATAACACTGTCTAAAATTAAATAACTTCGTTTAACACAAAGTGCCATGGTCGGTTTAACGTACCCACCAAATTTTAGACTTTTGTTAGCCACAATGGCCGTGGTGGGTCACACTTAGCCACCATACAAAATTTCTAGTTTAGCCGGTGTGGATTACTCTATTGCACCAGGTCAATCTAAATGATATGTCGTGTTGTTCTTATAAGTTTTAAGTAACTTTTAGTGGAATTGACCTTTACATAGTGCATATATGTTAGATGATGGCCACCATGGCTATTTAATGTACATATGAAATAAATATAAATACAACTAATTTTAAAATGTAAGTTTATTGTAAAATAATTTTTTATTCATTACATCCTTAGTACAATCATAATATTTAAATTAATTTACTACTACTGTTCTGTTGTATTTACATTAATATACCATTAAGGCGTGTATGGGATTAATATATCAATATGTATTTTCCAAATTAGAATAAAACTAATCTACTTATACAATAAATCAATTCGTGTAGTTTTGTTTGTTTCAATCTTCTCATTTCCTGCGTGTTGTCCAGTAGCTGTATTGCTTCCACGTTGCTGTGATTTAGCAACCTTATTTAATGTTTTAGCGCAAAATCTTGGATCAATTCGTGTATACATCCAGATCATGGTGCAGCTCTTCGTTGGTTACGTGGCAATAAGCACTGGTAATTAATCGTAGAACCTTGTTTTGACAGCATTGTATGACTAGTTGATTTGATGTTTTAGTGAACCCTTATATTTGTAACCCATAGGTTTTATGATTGACTGAGAAATTAATCTCTTTGGTTTCAGGACAAGTTGAGAGTATCTTTCGACTAACCAGTATAGTTGATTGATTTTGAGTCTAATCTGCTCTGCTTTTTGTCTGACATGATGTTTTCAGTTTAACTTACCATCGACATATATTTCGAGATATTTAGCTGATCCTGCTTGAGCAATCGGACATCCGTCAAGTGATATAATTAAATTTGTGTCAATTCGCCGCGACACAAAATTAACATGGACAGATTTGGGGCTATTAAGCTGTATTTTCCAGTCTCTAGTCCAGTTGTAGCCCTTGTTGACCGCTACATTATCTATGGCCTTAGACAGAAATACATCTTTTAATATTATAACTGTGTCGTCAGCAAATGTTCCAAGTATTGTTTCTTTTCTTCGTAGGATATCAGCAGTATATAGCAGATATAAAAATGATCCCAAGACACTACCTTGTGGAACTCCAGCCGAAATAGATTTATGTTTTGAGAAAACCCATTCATGCGAAACTCTAAATTTTCTTTCGAAAAAATATGATTCCAGCAGTCGAGAGTAATTTCGCGGCTCATTTTATAGATTAATCCCAAATGCCATACCCGGTCAAAATCTTGTGAGACATCCAGGAATATTGCAGGGCAGTATTTCTTTTCAACAACCACTGTTATTGTGCAGAAAATAGGCCTTTAAGATTCAACTTGTTCTACCGGTTTGTCAGGTTTTTTAAGCATAACCATTCGAGCAACCTTAAGACATTCCGGAACATGGTTCCATCTGATACAGGCTATATATATATGTCAACATGATTATTGCTTTTCCTGGCAGTTCTTTCAATAACCCCGGTGAAATATTATCAATTCCTGGACCCTTTATAGGACTTGTGTTGTTGTGGTACATCCATTGGTCAAATCAGATTCAGAGCTACATTGGGCTGATAAACAAGATTTTAGGTCTATTGTAGATTTTGTATAATTCTGTTGGAATACATTAGCTAAATGTTCTGCGAATAATTCAGCCTTTTCATTGTTACGTCGAAGCCATTTATTTTGATCATTTTTAATAAACGGTACTCTAATAATGGGGTAAAATAAATGATAAGTACATATATCACACTAATCTTTTAGAAAAGTATTATGTGTAACAGTCAAAACCTACACTTTTTTTGAGTATAACAGCTATGAATGCATGAATGAATATGAATTTCCAGGTGAATGGGAAGTGTTGCAGCCTCATAATGGAGTTGATAACCTTAGTTAGTTCGGCGAGCTACTTGTAGGGGAGCTTTGTAAATTAGACTATCGAGATATTGTCGAAACTATAATAGGGTAAAATAAATGATAAGTACATATATCACACTAATCTTTTAGAAAAGTATTATGTGTAACAGTCAAAACCTACACAAAATTTTAAATAATTTTCGAATTTGTATTTTGTTTTAGAAAATTTATTTCTGACAATTTTTTTCGTTCTGGGCAACATTCTCGCCATAACACAAAGAGCAAATCTATTTTTTCCCGAGTCACTTCAAATATGCTGGTTCCATGATGCTGTTTGGTAGATAGACAATGGTTGTTTTACTTCACCGAAATGTTAGAATATTAGCGCATTTTTTAATTTTTTTTTCTTCTATAACCTGCTCCCTGAACTGAGTAATGATTCTTCTTGTCATTTGTAACTGCACCTATAAGAGACCTATTTGGGAATTGGGCACGTGACAATCACCAAAAAGCAGAAGCAGTTGCTGAATATTTAGAAAAAACTTTCAAAGCAAACAAAATTAATATTGAATACAATTTGCCGGACATAGAAGCTTAAAATTCGATGATTGGATTAATCAAGTCGAAAGAGCCAGCCAAAGTTATTAATACTGACATTAATCCCAGGAAATCACCAGGCTATGGTTTAATAACAGGAGAATTACTGTAAAAACTACCAAGAAAGGGAATTATAAAACTCACCAACTTGATCAATATCCCATTTAGATTAAAACATGTTCCAGGCATTTGGAAGATGTTGGAATTTATAATGATCCCAAAAGCTGGAAAATTACCAAACGAAATAAAAGCCTATACACCTATATCTCTGCTTCCCGTAATATCTAAGGTTTTTGAAACACTCCTGTTGAAAAGAATAAAACTGATCATAGAGAGAAAAAACCTAATACCAACACACCAGTTTGGGTTCATTAACAAGCATTAAACAATTTATCAGGTCCACAGAATAATGGATGTTATTGAAAAAGCCTACGAAAGTAAAAAAGTAGCTCAGCCATATTCTTAGATGTAGCACAAGTCTTCGATGAGATTTGGCATGGAGACCTTGTTCATAAACTACAGAAAATGTTACTAAAACAACACACCGAACTACGAAAATCATACATTACAGCCAGAGTTATTTTAGAGATCTTTAGAGAAGAAGAAGCTTACTCTACAATAAAATGCTTTCTTTATCTACTCTTATCTACTTTTGATATACGACAAACGGAGAATATTACGATGGCCACATTTGCTAATGATAATGCGATTATAGCTGTCGGAGGCAATAGTGAAGAAGCCACACAAAAATTATAACAGGTAAGTGACAATATAAATAATTAGACACAAGCTTGGAAAATAAAAATTAACGAAAGTAAATCTGTGCATGTAGCAACAACGCTAAATATCTCGGAATGAATCTTGATGCAAAACTTCGCTGGAAGGATCATATAAAGAAGAAACAAAAAGAACTGGAATTGAAATATAGGAAAATTTATTGGCTAATTTGAAGAATATCACAATTATCAGTACATAATAAATTGCTCTTATGTAAGCAGGAACTGAAACCTATGGACACTCGGAGTCCAATTATGGGAATGTTCTGCAAAGAGTAACATAAACAAAATACAAATTTTTCAGAACAGAGTCCTGAGAAGTATTGTGAGCGCATCCAAATACTACAAGACTGACTACCTATATCGAGACCTTCAGATACCCACAGTCAGCTGAGGAATCACGAGAATTGCAAGGGGGTATGAGGAAAAATTCCATTCTCATGAGAATATTGAACTATTGCAACTTTTGGATACCACCATGACACAGACTCAAAAGAATCATATCATCTGATCTTGTGTTCTTCTGTAGTGAGGTTCATATAATAAAAAATACAGCACTGACATGTATAAACAATATTTCACCAGAGACTGAGATAAGGCCTATGGATTCCCCTAGTTATATACCTAGATTTAAGTTATCATAAAGACATATTGTCGGTTAGTCGGAAACGACTAGTAACAATGTAATTTGTAACCGACTGGTGAAGGATATGAGCGTTTACCAAAGCAGTGCCAACAATCAGTTTAATAGCCAACTTCGGATACCACTTGTGACACCACGTCACAAGGAAGTATTGCAAGACTTCATTTGATCTATCAAATAAAAAGTAATAAGAAATTTAACAAATCACACAAATCGGTGGTACAGAATACCTGATATACCTATATCACTTTTATGTTTATTATATTGCACGATGGACTTCGACTTTTCAACTTGTCCAGATCCAGAGGTCAAATTTAATACAGTTTTTCTGAGGATAGTGTCCAATTTTTCTATCCGCAGTAAACTTTTAAACCGTAGCCGCCTTCTAAACGCAATTTGAATAACTAATACAAAATGTCTCTTCTATTGCTAATATATTGTTTACATTTTAGCTTACCTTGGAACGGTACCAGAGTATCATCAATATACATGTATTTCCCAGACTTCCGCAACTTTTCTAGGAGCTGTGGAATTTTATACAATCTCTCAACTCCTTTGTAAGAATTATCTGAAGTATTATATAGCATATAGCATCTGAATGCAATTGTCAGGCACAATATTTTTGAGATTGTTGGTATATAAAAATTCACATGATACAACCAATGAACCTCTCCATTTGGTTTTGATCGGAATCTTTCCAATCATTTATCCTTGATCATCAAAAATTACTTTTACTTTACTTAAAAATACTTTCCTGGGTCGCATATATGTTTGTTTCTTTAACGAATAATAGCCAAATTTCGTCGGGGATTACCATTTTAAAAAAGTCATCTAGAATTTTTTCGTAGTTATCATATAACGGTGGACAAATTTTTCTTCTTGGTATCGTTCCACTCCAGAGCCCCAAATAATTGGAGTCAATTCAGTATGATTCTCTTTATGAGATTTATTAGTGGAAGAAGAATGAGTACCACCTCTTCGAACAATCGATATTTGTGGGTTCTTACTAAGGGTTTTTAGAGCAGGGTCATCACACGTTTGAACTCTACTAATAGAGTGTTGACAATTTTTATTTACATTGGATTTGTCGGATAACAGTTTTTTCTTTACCTTTGCACTGTCCAAGAAAAGATATGGAAGGCTGGGCGTGAAACATGATTTTTATAATTTTGAGCAATGTTTGAGATATAGAGAGAGGTGTTATCTCGATAAGTTCAGTTTTTGAATAAAGTAACACAAATTGGCAGTTAGATGTCCAGACGATGTGTTAACAGTAATTTTCCCATTACCAATATCAAGCAAATGGAAAAAGGCTTGTCTAAATCGATAGTTCTGCAATTCGACCCATATGTTCATATCTAATATGAGTCTTTTCTATTAAATTTGTTGATTGGGGATGATCGTGAAATCACTGGCAATATTTGTCAAAATTCACCTGCAAATAGAATCATCGCAACACCAAACCGGTTATACCTCCTCAGATTTTTTGGTGCCAACGAGCATTCATCCCAAACGATCAATTTGCTTTGCTGCAACCCTTTGACTATCGCAGAATTCCTCGAAAGGTTGCATGTTGAATAATTTGTATTAATTGTAATTGTAATATTTGTATTGATTAATTAGTATGTTTAACGCCAACTTGAGTTCTGATTGAGTTGCTCGACCGCATTCCAATAATATATAACGTGGATACAGAACATTAATAGGCATTCCAATAGCAACGACTTGCTATTCTATTGTTGATTCAATTTTATCGATTCCTTTCAACTTCGCACATCGCGTTGCTCGTTTCGGTCGTATATATTTTTGATTTGCAACATTCAGATTTGCGCGACATAACAGTTCAATTGAAAAGTCCCCGGCCTGACGCATAGATGGCGCTACTAGAATTAAATCCAAATGTTTTTTAGTTAGCCCTAACCTTCAAAAGATGCGTGTATAAATTTGACAACTGTCGGATCATTAGTTTGTGAATTATAAATATTATATTGTGAAAAAAATGGATAAAAAGAAATTTCGCATGTTGATAAAATATTGCTTTTTGTAAGGAAAAAAATACAGTTGAAGCAAAAACTTGGCTTGATGCCGAGTTTTCGGACACTGCCCCAGGAAAATCATGAATTGGTATGCTAAGTTTAGTCGTGGGGAAATGAGCACCGAAGACAGTGAACGCAATGGACGCTCAAAAGAGGTTGTTACAAACAAAGCATTAAAAAAAATCCATGAATTGAAATGACCGTAAATTGAAATTGAATGAAATAGCACACACTTTAAAGATATCAGCTGAACATGTACATCATATCACTCACAAATATTTGGGTATGGGAAAGCTTTGTGCAAAGTGGGCGCCGCGTGAGCTCACTTTTGATCAAAAACAACGATGAGTTGATGATTCGGAGCAGTGTTTGAAGATGATCCAACATAATAAACCCGTTTTTGCATCGATATGTGACAATGGATGAAACATGGCTCCATTATTTCACTCCGAAGTCCAATCGACAGTCCAATCTGAGTGGACTGCATACGATTAACCCGCTCCAAAGGAAAAAAGTGCTGCTTCACCAAGACAATGCACTGTATCACAAGTCAGTGAAAACGATGGCGAAAATCCATGAATTGGGCTTCGAATTGCTCCAGCGACTATTTATGTTCTCAGATTTGAAAAGAATGCTCGCCGGGAAAAAATGTTCATCGAATGAAGAGGTGATCGCCGAAACTGATGCCTATATTGAAGTAAAAGGACCAATCGTACTACAAAAACGGTATCGAAAAGTTGGAGGGTAGCTATAATCAGTGTATCACCCTTGAAGGTTGAAGGAAAAACTAATTTTGCTAAGAAAATGTGTTTTATTATGGTAGGCCGAGGACTTTTCAATAGACCTGTTAAGTTTGTACGCTTAATTAATGCAAGAACTAAATTCAAATTAAAATAAAAATTAACTCCGTTATAGTGTCTTTATAAAAGGTTATATACATGGGTGTACCACATGTTACTATTTCAAAATTTACAAAAAATCGATATTAAAATAAAACGTCATTGCCGTAAACTAACTGTGATGAAAAAACTCAAAAACTCAAACTAGATAAATGTTCAAATCGAATGGACTGTGTACAAAGAAATTAATTAATAAAATTTTTGGTCGGTAGATGCTGACCGATGCAGCTGTAAACATTTGTCAACGTCAACGAATTTTCAAACGCGCGAAGGTAAAATACCACAGAGGAAATAGAGATAAAACTTAATAGGCAATTTTGGAGAAAAGTTTCGCAACGTCAAACATCTAGATGTCACTACTTTGAAATTATTACTTGTTTTAATAATTATTGTTATGAGCCGCGAATGCCTTTCATGGTTCATTTTGTCCCTATGGTACTTTTGTTGTTTATTTATTTTGAGTTATCATTTTTTGGTATTATTTTATTTGGGTTGTATATTGTTGTATAGTTAATTTTTACCATTTTCAGCGTGACTTATAAAGGGGAGAATGTGTTTAGTTTTTCATAGAGTGTAGTGATTAAGTTATTAGTCACTAGTTAATAATATTAAAAATCCCACACTGACTGGATTAACTATGAAAGAAATTTATAAAATCTACTGCGTATTTTGTTGTTCCACTACTCCACTAAAAGAATAGCTCTTGAACGCAAACATGTTAAGGGAGGATTAACCATAAGTTCAAATTACGGGAATTTTGGAGCAAAGCGACTCAGTTGTTAGATAGTACAAAATTGTGTTACCCATGCTAGTTTTACGTTAAGTTTTAGCTAAGCTTGCCTTCCTTTTTCTGGAAATTAAATTATTTTTTATTTCAAGTTCATTGGTTAATGAAACGTGATATCAGATGAAAGAACCAATTAAATGCTTACATAGGTGACTATAATGGAGATTGAAACTAACCGATCAAATTACTTGAATATGTAGGAATGTTCGTTTGTCTGAATATGTGTATTGATTTGTTTGCTTATTCGAACACTCGCTGTTATTTTTGTAGAAGAAATTTGCGCGGGAACAGAAAATACCTGTTTATTTCAGTATTGATTGAGGTTAGGTCAAGGTTACACGGAAGTGTTAAGGAAATGAAAATCTAAAAAGGAAAGAGAGACTTTTGTTTCTTTTTCCAGAGTGACCCGACGTTTCGGGTTCGGGATGGAGAGGTTTTGCGGGCGACTACCAGGGTTTGTGTATGGGTAGGGATTTGATCAGACTATTTTCGTGTTCTAAAGCGCCAAGGAGAACGTTATACAAAGCATATTTGTGAAGCTTTTCACGAACGAGATGCCTGATTCGAGGTGTGTGTTCGCGTTCCTTATAAACCATGGTGCACTCAGTAACGCGTGACACTATTTTGGGCTGGAACACTTAGTAGGACTGGAGTAGTGCAAGTTATCTCTCAGAGACGTACCTGTACCACACCTGTGCTCCGTAGAGGTAGACTGGACGGTCTAGTATTTTATACAGAGTGGTTTTTCCGGGGATTAGGAGTTGCTTTTTCTACAGAGGAGTGGAAATACTAGGCTGTATATGCAATTGCCTTTGCAAATAGTGTTTTGGGTTCGGGCTGATCATTAGAACCTGAATGGGTATGATATCTTCTGGAGCCATGATAGGTATGATAGGAACTTTTCGGATTTCGAGGAACTCCTTATTGTGGAATAGAATAGCCTGAGTTTTGCTCGGGTTGATGTGCAGCCGCCAGAATTTGTAGACTTGGATACTTAATGCATAATTACAAAAGTTACAGATTTTATTTATTTTTTCTTTCACGACATATATCCGTGATTAGAATATTCCATACTTTATCTGACTCCATCGTCTGAATTAATGTATTTTGAATATATGATTCGCAGTCAATTAAATTTTGTTTTAATCCAGATTTGTATTAATTAGCAATCTAAGTAATTAAAACAATAAATCTAAGACTTAATACAATAATTACAATTATAAAGAATAGAGAAATTGAAACTGCAGTCCATTTATTAAATAAGATTATCATATTTTTTATTAAACAAGTGTTTAAACTAATTGTGGATTAAAATGCTTTTTCCAATAATAATAGTTCAAGCGTTTCACTGTTTTTTGAATATAATCTAAATAAAACTATAAATAAAACTGATAGCAATATTAATATCTTTTTTGATTGTAACCATGACAATGAGCGTGGTTTTTGGGTCTTCGAGCTCAAAAATAGTCGCACAAAATAGTCAAATTTGATGGGCATAAGATGATATTCTTCAACTGCGATTTTGTTTTCAATCACATGCATCCTGAAGAGCTTCTCCTGCTACAGCTGTGGATATAATCAGTGCCGGAATAAGACTACTATATGATGCACTAGCAATCCACGTCTGTGGGCTTCTTATACACAAGTAAACTAGCATCGGTCTTTTAAAAAAAATGTTTTCCCTTTCTGTCGATCGTCAATTTGCGACATCAAAATTCTTAAAACAATCTATAAATTGTTCGTAATGATTGTTATGACGCAAATTTCTTCAAAACATTGCAAATTACTATTTGAAAGGTTAATTTCGTATTTTCGAAAACAGATGCTTGATATTTAATGAGTTATGTTTTAAATAACATTTACCTTTAACTTAAATTTCACAAAACTAAATTGACATGGACCGATTAAAGATTGCACTATTTAGCAACAGCAACCATTTCTCTGCAAAATGGCATGAACCTTTTTTAACCATTATCTTTTTATTCTCAGTGTTTATTATCCTTATATTATTGATTTAATTAATAGTCTGTTTCTGAAATTAACTAAATGTGGGGGACTGGTCTAAATATTCCTTGTGGTTAGATTAAATAATTCTTTCGCCGGCTTGGGTGTGCAGTAAAAACGGCAGGACGGCCTACTATTGTTATAGTCGCGGGCTCGTATGCTGCTGGGGCATGGATGTATTTTATGTTCGTGTTTGTAATTATGAATGTGTTTATAAATAATTGTAAATTAAAGTTAAATAATTACATTGCCTCAATAAATTTTGTAAATATAAAATTAGCCTAAAAATTAATTCCAAACCACAACTCTCGTAAATAACAACACGTAGCTACGAAATCTGACGAACCTGACAGTAGTTCTGACCACCCAACACGTACACTGGGGGTTTTACTGTCTTCTGAAAATATGGCCTATTTATTGAGGGAAGAAATGTTGTGAATTTGAGGACATGTTTTGCCATTTTCGTTCAAATCTCTCAAAAGATATACTTGTCCATATTTGTTCCTTTGGCTTGTAATTATTAATCTTGTGGATCGATTGAAAACCCAAGTCTTTATCCTTGTTGAGATTGATTTCGTGTTTATGAATATCAAAACCTTCTCGATGCTTTCGTATACAAAATAGCCCTGAGGAATAGCTGGAGCTTCGACTTTATCGAAGCGGATGTTATTGTATCATTCATTGGTCAGTCAATGCTTATTACATACCATATCACACACATTGATAATGTTTTATTTTATTATCAAGTTTATCCTACGCATACTTTCATTCCGCAATGTACCTTGTTTTTGTTTAATTTTATGAATCCAATTAAAATAATTCCTTTGAATGTTAATATAAATAATTACTTCAGGTGAATAATGAACAACATTAAACGGTGTAATATGTATTGTAATGTAAAATGTACTGCTATTTATCTTTGTCAGTTTTAAAATTAATGCTGTATCTAGCCTACTTTAATATACTCAGAAGAGAAACTGTAGGGAATTCCTAATCTAAACTATAATAGGTTGACCTTCATTTCATTTATTTGCGAACAACTAATTATTTTAAGTACATTTATATGATTGATGAGGAAAAAAGATAAATGAACGTATAAATTAAAATAGTTTCTTCCTCCAAAGTAATTAACGTTCTGGGTAACTTACTGTTACAATAAATAAATATAAGATATTTTAAAACATTGAACCGACTTCAATATATAAATATGGAACACAATAAGAAGTAAAAAACAATCAAACTTAGATGTTTAACACAAAAAAAAGGTAACATATAACATATGTACATAATAATCGTTGTAATAACTAAATAAAAATAAACAAAAACCTTATTTAACTTTTCTACTAGATGTATTTTATAGTCTACTATAACAGGTCAATTAAAAAGTCCCCAGCCTACCATAGTAAAACACATCTTTTTGGCAAAATTAGTTTTTTTATTCAACATAATTTCCTTCAAGGGTGACACTGATTACAGCGACCCTCAAACTTTTCGATACCTTTCTTGTAGTACGATTTGTCCTTTGCTTCAAAATAGGCCTTAGTTTCGGCGATCACCTCTTCATTTGACGAAAATTTCTTCCCAGAGAGCATTCTTTGGAGATCTGAGAACAGGAAATTGTCACTACAGGTCAAATCTGGAGAATACGGTAGATGGGGAAGCAATTCGAAACCCAATTCGTGGATTCTTGACATCGTTTTCACTAACTTGTGACACGGTGCATTGTCTTGGTGACACTTTCTTTTTCTTCAAATGCAGCCATTTTTCAGCGATTTTGTCCGTCAAACGGTCCAATAACGCTAGGCCATAGTAGTCGCTGTTGATGGTCATTCCTTTTTCAAGGTAGTCAATGAAAATTATTCCATGGGCATCCCAAAATACAGACACCATAAACCTCGCCAGCTGACTGTTGCGTTTTCCCGCGTTTTGGATTGGGTTCATCTTGTGCAGTCCACTCAGATAACTGACGATTGGACTTCGGAGTGAAATGATGGAGTCATCTTTCAACAATTGTCACATATCGATGCAAAAACTCGGGTTCATTACGCTTGATCGTCTTCAAACACTGCCCGAATCATCAAGTCGTCGTTGTTTTTGGTCAAAAGTGAGCTCGCGCGGTTCTCACTTTGTATAGCGCTTTCACATACCCAAATATTCGTGAATGATATGATGTACACGTTCAGTTGGTATCTTTAGAGCGTCAGCTATTTCATTCAGTTTCAATTTACGGTCATTCAAAATCATTTTGTGGAGTTTTTTATGTTTTCGTCGGTAACAACCTCTTTTGGGGCAGTGTCCGGAGACTCGGCATCGAGTCAAGTTTTTTCTTCAACAGTATTTTTTCCCTTCAAAAACAATATTTTATGAACACGCAAAATTCCTTTTTATCAATTTTTTTCACAATCACAAAAGTTGTTTCACTCAAAATGCTATAAGTCACAAACTAATGATCCGACAGCTGTCAAATTTATACCGCATCTTTTGAGGCTTAGGGTCAATTAAAAAACCTATGAATTTAATTCTAATACCGCCATCTTTCTGTCAGGCCGGGGACTTTTCAATTGACCTGTTATATACACAATTCTCTTAATACCTACGTATTTATCTATTTACAATGTTATTTTAATTATTACCAACTATAACCCATTGAAGATGATGCCGAACCCAAATAGTATATTAAATTAGATTTGCTTTGTTATTAATTTAATTTTGTGTATATTTGTTGTGTTTGGGCTCGGCACCGATTTCAAACTGATCACTTGGTAATAGTATATAGTATATTTCTACGACTTCTTATATAATATTGTTAGTGTTTAAAATGCAAACTAAACGGCTTTTGCACTGAACGATTTTGGTAAGCAAACCCTTACTAAAAACTCCACAAAATCCTTTCAAGAGTATAGCGTTAGCAATTAGTTGTCTGTACATCTACATAATAGTTAAGGAACTATCCTCTAACTCCCGTTGAGAAGTTGTGTCCTCCGTCACATCAGCTCAGCAATATACATCATACCCAAATATCTGATTATTTTAGATAAAAAATATGTACAAACATTGTACGTGCCTTTGAAATGTGAAGGTTTTCCTCGATTTCCCCGGATTCCATCATCAGCTCCTGACTTGGTTCTAATGACATCACCTCTAAAGTGCACTATTTCGAATAAAAAGAAAGAATTTTGAAAATCGGCCAACAATTCAGGGCTAAATCGGTGAACATACATAAAAAATATATAACATTCGAACATAGAACTTTTTCCTTTTTTTGAAGTCGGTTAAAAAGAAATGTTTTCCGCAAATGTAGCTTTGTTAAAATGTCAATGATTATTTTATCGCATTAAAAAACTTATAGGCTATCGCAAAACAACTACACAATTTATAGGTTATAAAAAAACATATAAATTTACCTCAATTAGTATGCAGCACGCAGCCCTCTAATAGAAATTTCATATCATATTTTGGGTTTATTACTAAAAACAAAAATAATTTTGCTGGTTGATATTTAAATATAATGTGTCACAAATAGACACAACATACCTAGCTCACAAACATCAAGAAATGTCTAAAACGAAAATATTTAAAATCATAGCCTACCTGTTAGAACTATATTTCATCCCCTTCTTAGATCTCCCCACCAAATATATATTTTCCCCCATATTATATGCCGCTACCCTATTTGTTAACGCATCAATAGCATAAACAGGTGACTCCACCCCTTACTCTCAACATTGTGTCTGTTTAAAAAGGCGGTCTCTCGTTGAAGCCTGCGCCCTATAACGTCCTTCAGTGCAGGGATGTTTTATTCAGTTGTAGTTTATCAGTCTTTTAAGGTTTATCATTATTGAATCGTATTTTTCTTCTAGATTACGACAGTTTCAAAAACCGATGTTATGAATTATTACGGTGATTGTTTTGCGAACCAATCGGATGTAAGTTGTGTGAAATGTTTGTGTAAAAGGTAATTTTCTCGAGCCCGCTCGACGAATTAAAACACGCACAAACAAGTTTGATATCACCACTGTAATTTAATTAGCCATACTAGATCACAGCACATTTATTTTGTTAACATTAAATACGAGAATCAGATCACTGAATAATCAAAAAATAAAAATCATGTTCCATTCGTTCTGTTTACAGTTTCCTAAAGACATTAACATTATTCGCAATAATCAATATTAAATGATATAATAATAAATAATTTGACTTTAAAATATTTCAAAAAATTTAAATAATTAGTAATCAAATTTTACATTGAGAATGAGATTGTATTCTTGATAGATTTTAAAAAAGAAATCTGTTTTATCGATATTCATGACATTTGCTCTATATTGAAACATTAATACTTTTCATAGGTTATGTTTAATAGTTACATCATTTACACATATTTAACAATCTTCAGTGTATGTGTTATTTAACTAAGTATAAAGTATAATAATAAATATTTCGAATTCAAGATAAGTTAATAATCAAGGTCAGAAACAAAACGTGATATTGATACACTCAAAAAATTTAATTTTAGTCATGATATGCTCTAGAAATTTAAAATAAATAATTCCTTGTAGTAATGATAAGGTAAGAAAGATCAAAGATTAATAACGCACTTTGCCTAAACAACAAATGCATCATTAGCATTTCTTATGAAATTTAACTTATTAATTTGTTTCTTAAAATATATCTTTTTATAGTACGTTTTTATTCATTAAAATGCTTGTTTAAGCAGAAACATATATTTACACAATACTGAGTGTATTGTCAATGCTGTTAATACTAATTAAATTCCGTACCATTATTTTATGAAGAATTTAATTGTTAACAAAAGTTTACAGTTATATTTTGGTATTTCTCTTTAGCATATAATAAAGAAAATTTATTGACCAGTCTCATTGGATTTTATATATTTAATAAATAAAAAATAATATTAAAAAGGGTTATTTAATACGATCTCTAAAGTTTAAATCATGTTAAAATTAATGATTTAGTATAATTAATTTAAAGTATCACTGATATTTGTTATTATGACAGTAATTTTAAATTTTGAGGTTAGAATATTGAAAGATAAATGCCTGGTGCTGTCAAAAACTTGTCTTCAAGACGGCTCACGTCATTCTAAGCCGAGAAGTTCTTCAATTAACCCCGTCCTGTTCTTATTTGAAATTAAAAAAGCACCATGAGTAATTTTCGGTCGAAATGCGAAAACGAAAAGATCAAAATTGAGTATCACGACCCCACGGACACGGGACGGGTAGTTTCGCAGACGTTTTCACATCCTCAAGGGCGACCGTTGAAAGTGCAAAAGATTCTTAGTCATGTAGGTAGAATTGCGATCAAACGTGAATACAAGAACGACAAGGAACAAGAGGTTGCTGTGCTTAAGAAGGGTGATTAGTTCGGTGGAATTTAGAGTTTCGGTATTTATAGGTTATCCTGGTGAATGGTTCCTGGGATACCTCGAGCCGGATCCCGAATCTGGTCGCTGAGATGCGAAATGAACACCTGGACGACTTCAATTCACTACAGGGCCCTTTCAAAAACGGAGACATGATGGATTCGAGAGATTTGGTTAGTCCCAGTCCCAGGGGATCGGACAGTGGCATCGAATCTGATTGTGCCGACGGAAATTTGTCCTGGCTATTGAACTATAAGATTCAGGAACTACCTCCAGTACCCGGTAAGTACGTTACATATATATTGATATGTAGTTCTCAAAGTCGACCAATATAAATACACTTCTTTGGAATTATAAATTATTGGTTCTTTATAGTAGAAATTGAAAATATATCTAGTATTGTCTCGTCGTCGGTTCACTATTAATATTTAGTCGGTATTTAAACTATCGTCTATAAAATAAATTAGAAATTTCCAGAACATACCAGTTAAGACAATTGTTAACGGTATTCTACAGATTTTTTTACATAATCAACGTCACCTTTTCAAGGTTTTTTTTTTCATTCCGAAATTTCAGGGAATCCCAGATGGTAAATACAGAATCAATCTCAAGTAGATTTAATATTTTCTTTAACATTTATCAGTCTTAGTTTAAGTTTAAATTTTATTAATGTCTGCGAATATATAAAAGAAAAGAAATAGATTGTATTATCTTAAGGGATTCCATGATCGATTATATTTGAAATTTCCTGTAATAAAGTTAGCATTGTTTTGCTTATAACGATGATTCTCATGTATATGTAAATCTATGCTTTCATATATTTTGAGTTCTTTATGGAATTACAGGCAACGTTACTTTTTTAGATTAATATTAAATATTTTAAAAGAAAAACATTATTTACGAATGTTTTAAAAGATATATACTGTAAAAAATTTGGCTTATTTTTTATCATAATGATGATTATAGATAGCATATTCAATATTTTTAATATATTTACACGTTTTTTATTAAAAATTCTAAAAGAAACGTACTGGTACAGGTCATACAAATTCAAATACAACATTATTATACTGACCTTAAATATTTATAAATGGCGATCTCAACGTGGAATGTGAAAAATAATTTCCAACAGCTTTGTCTCAAATCTATAAATTGCAAATGTTTAATTAGGCTATCCTAATGATAGAAGAAATTAAGAAAATAAACAGAAATGATAAATCAAAGAGAAAAACTATATTATTTGTTAGAAATTGTCGAAATACATATAATAATACTATAATAGTTAAAATATTACTTTAATGGTTTCATGAATTCAAATAATTATTGGACAATAATGAATGGCTATTTGTTGCTAAATTCCCAGCTATAATTTTCATTAGTATTAGAATTTTAGAGTAGATCACATATTTTTCTTCATCGATTATAATCTAAAACAACCCAAATCTCATTTTTTTCGTTAATTAGCAATCCCTATAATTTTAGGCATTTACCTACAGGTTATAAGTTAATTGTTTAATTGTTGAAATATTTGGCGTCTAAGTATTGATCAAGTAGTTTCCTCATTGTTAAATTTTGCTCGTTGTCCGAGTTGATTTTTTCTTAGAAATCAAATCACTATATTCGTTTTTCATGATCAAACATAAGGTGCTTGTCTGTATCCTGATCATATTTTCCAGTTTAAAAAGGAGTTTATCGAGAAAATCTGTTTCAGTATATATTAAACGAAACCAAAATAGTTTTATCACTTTCTACGACTTTCTGTCATTTTTCTGGAAAGATGGCACCCAATCCATGCTATATCTGGTGAACGATACAGAACGTACCACTCGAACCGTGACAATGTATCCTCACCACTCTTTTAACATGAATTTGAACGTTGTTATGCAAAAGGAAGACTTTGTGCCTGTTGCCAATACGTTGTTCATTTTGTTCAATTGACATAGTTAAACAACTACAGTAACGATGTCTCTCGGTTTTAGCAGCTCCTAATACACTAGACATTGTTAATTCCATCATATGAACTTTTTACGCTTATTACGGATTATCATAATAGATCCAGTTCTCATCACCCATATGCTACAAAAACTTTTCTTTTTTTGCTGATAATCATTATTTTCCCGCGATATTCAATCCATTCAAAATGGTGTTCTTAGTCAATTCCTTTGATAGCCATATTGACTCTTGTCTGATGTTGCAGTAATCGTAGAAATCGTGGAAATAGTTTATTAAACGTTACAAAAAATATTTCGACCTGTCCTTACCCAATGAGTTTTGAAGTTCAAAATGTTTTCTTCTTTCAGATCGTTCTTTATCATTAACGCCAAAATCATCGTTTTTAAATCAAATTATTGAAACTTAAACTGACAATTGGGATATGACGGAGCGCCATCAAGTTTATAAATGTGTTCGCTGTCCTTCGGCTATATATTTCATTAAATTGAGCAACAAAAGCAATAATTCTCGAACAAGCAATTTTGAACGTTCCATTTCCAAAATGGAAAACTGTTATTTCTTGTGGATAAATGTTAAAATTATTGAATTTAACAGTTAGGTTAGATTTTTCAATAGTTTACATTATTAATACTTCACATTTTACCAATAGATGTCGCTGATCAAAATACATGTTAATATTTAGCAAAATAATATGTATTAAAATTGGCGTTTAATAAAACTTATATTACTGTAAATAAATTATTACGGGGAGATTGCAATAAATAATTTAAAATTATATTTTTTATCTACTAAAAAGTCTAATAAAATAATGAGTCCAATATATAAAATCGAAGGGTTGTTATACTTTATATTTTAAACGATTAACTTTTCTTCCAGATAGTGTATCAACAGAAAATGTGTTAAATGGCTCTAGCCGAATGGTGAACGGAATGCAACCAAAGCCGATAAACGAAATAGTGATAAGTGTGAGTAAATGGATATTTCCCCGTTTCGCTTTCGTTTAACGACAACTTGTATCACTACAGGAAGGATACAGAGCAGTCAATCAGAAGTGTAACGGACCAAAAAAGCCACCTTTTACTTACACGGAACTAATAGAGCACGCGTTGAGTGAGAAAGGAGAATTGACAGTGTCGGGAATCTACAATTGGATCACGTAAGTAGGCAGTGCCAGTTTATACCTAAAATATTGTCAATAACTATGTCAATAATACTTTTTTGTGTTTTTATTATGCTATTTTATTAAGTTAAAGCAGACTTTTGATAAACTGTAATAGTGGTACTAGTAATCAAATTACAGAAGAAGGCAGAAATTCGTAAATAACATTAATTTGAGTATATTATTTGGTATATTGATCTAATCTTATATATATTCACAATATAATTTTGTGATAGTTTATTCTAAATTAGACTATAGACTTTATTCAACGATCATTTTGATCCCCTAATTATTTGATGCAATTTGACAAATAATGTTCTTTGAAAATGTGTTTGATCAAATGATCTGAATATCCTAAATAATAAGAATAATAGCTTATTTTGATAAGCCTGATATTCAATGAGCTTTATAATACTAATAAAAGAACATGATAGAGTGATACTTAAAACTTTGCCTTTCAATATTTTCGTGAGCATATTTCTCTTGTTTGTAAGTATGGTACTTATCTATAAAGAAACTCTCAATGGTGTTAACATACTAACATTTAGTAATGTTTTATTAAATATAATCAACGTAACGTGAAACTTCCTGTTATGGTTTATATTCGGTGCTGGCATATATTATCTCTGACTTTTTCTCCGACAATACATCATTAAATTTGCTCAATTATACATTCATTGGATATCTGAAGTAACAGTTTTATTCCCTCAATATCCACAGCAACATTTTATAGCTATGAACATTCCACTTCGTTGTCGATATGGTTAGAGTCTTCTGACTCTAATAACCCATATTTTTTTGCTGTTGAGATTGGCATAGTATATCTACCTTTCTGGTAAGCAATTTTAATATTTATATTTTAATATTTAATATTTATTTAATATTTAAATGTTTTCGATAACATGTAAACGTCTAGAAACCGTTGAATAATCAGTCGCTAAGCTCACTGAAAGCTTTTTTAAGAGTTTGAGCTCGGTTTTAGTCCAATAAGTCTTGCAATTCGTTATTATTAAACTTTAATGGTTCTCCAGACTGTTTTCTTGACACTGGCATTACTATTTTTAAAAATATTTGATGGTCTTCTGAGTAATGCAATAACACTAAATTTATGTAAAGCAGAGTCTTTGAAATAATTTTTTTTTATTGAAATTTACGGGGACCAAACCATCGACATTAGTATGGATGATTAAAATTATTTTATGTTGATAACATGTACATATGATATATGTTAAATTATAGATTCACTTGGATATAACGTATAGCTGTGGAAGACATATTACCTCCAAAATTAAAATAAAGTGTTACACAAAAAGATCCTGTGACAATATTAACTCTTAACACATAAATAAACATACAAGAGCCATGGGGGTTATTGAAAGATAAAAAAAATAATTATATTTTATGATATTACTGGCACAAGCATCTAAAAATATTTAGAAATTCGTTCAATTATATATTCTTCCATTGAACTATGGTTGATAAAATAATAATAAATAAATAATAGTATCATATTCAGGCTATAAAAGTTATAATGCATGTTTTACAGGATCATAAGAACCAACAATGAAAACCATTAACTCAAATATTGAAACAAATACATTTGGAGGGTTATCCCTCCTCATCTTTCTTATTTTAGCACTTTTAATCTTTACTTTTTTCTCAGTTACTCAGCTTCTGGTTTCTGGTGAATTGAATTGATCTTCTGCTATAGATTCGATTCATTTTCGTTCTTTGTTTTAATTCTTCAAACAACAGTCGTCCTATATATTCATAATATATACCTAGATGGCTAGGAACTGTTTATGGGGCCACAACACCTGTCATTCATTCATCCGGAACCCCGCACACGACCTGATAATAGAGCGGCAATTATCGAAATTGTTTTATAGTCCTGACTGATTCGTTTCGATTTCACGGTAAACGGTCGTCGTATAAAAATGGGGTGGATACCTTGGGAAACGCCAACAGCTTTTATTTCGTGTTCATCGATCAAAACTCGTCGACTGTCCATTATCTATAAACAAACGGTGGAACATTATGCTAAAAGGTATTCCCAGAAAATATCGGTTGTTAATTTTTATTAAAGAGTTTAAGCAGTTTCACAGATTAGAGGTCTCTTTCTTCAGTCAATGTTTCTTCATCGCTATCACTAATCCTTTGTAAATTTAACTTCATACTAGCTAGACCTGGATTATTCATTAATTCTTATTTAGTAGTTGGTTTTTAATTATCAAGGAACACGTTCACAGGACATTGAACATTCAGTCCTTTATCCTAATGTATGTTTTTAAAACTAATTGTAATATACTGACTTCTTATTATATCGATAATATATCGAGAATAATAGATAAAAGAAATGTTTAAGTCTTCTAGTGTTAAGGATTGTGGAGACGAGCCTCCCTTGTAATATGCTTTAATTTCCTATGATGATAATTATAATTAAAATTTATCTATGGTTCTGATTAAAAAGTATTTCTGTGAAAGTACAGGATTTTTTAACGGTTGAATATTTTTGTACTGGTCGGTAGAGAAGTTTTATTTGTAATGATTATCAATAGCAGTAGACTTCATATCAATAGCCAAGCACTGGCAAGTCAACCTTTTGAATACTGGAGCTAAACTTTTTGCTAAAAGGAGTAATTTTGGAAACAGTCATCCTCTCCCGACAGGAATAATTATTTGGGTCTCCTGAGAATATAATCTGTATATGTTCTCTATATATAATATATCTGTATCTCTTTAAATAATGTTTAAAATATTTATTAATTGTCTACTGTCTAACTCCTCCTAAACAGTTGGACCGATTTTAATGAAATTTTTTCTTTATGTTTATGTGGATTTGAGAACGGTTTATAGTCACAATTAGACTCAGTAGGTGACTGCGATAATGTACCAGGAATGTTTTTAAAATATTTTTATTTCAACTGGCAAATATCTGTCGAAGTGATATTTTCATAGTAACTCCCTATGTTTTCGACAGATCAAGCTATTCATCCGAACACATTATACAGTATGTATCAATTTACTGTAATATATTGAATAATAAAAATAACACTGCAAACATATGGTAATATTTTTAAATATTGTCATCAGTTTGTTTCCGAGTATTTTTAGTTATATCAGCAAAATTTCTTCTACATCCTTGTTAATTTTAGCTTTAAAAGTTTCTTATATTAATTTGTAGCGTATTTATTAAAATAAGATACCTCTTCTTCGTGGACAAATAGAACATAGTGCAGAAATAATTCGAAACTGTGACGCCGAAATAGACTATTCGTCACATGCACAAGTCGACATCAGTCACATGAAAAAAATGTAAACATTGTCATGCATTTAAATACGGTCTTTGTTTACTTTTACCACCAATACCATCGAAAGCACTACTAGCTGAAAACGTTATTATTAATTCAATTTTTGCTTCCAAATGGCATCATTTGAAACAACAAAAATCGTTCCGCATATATGTAATTTTGAATCAACATTTATTATTTAGGATTGTAGGATCAAATTGGTTTTCTATTTTCTTTATATAGTTTATTATAACGAGGATGCACTGTCTATCGAGAACATCACATTGGGAAGATGGAGAAGAAAGACATTGTGACAACTTTGGAGACGTTTTTGCGACAGCATAAACAACTAGCCCTATTCTATATATATTCCATACCGAACAGACGCTGTTCTGACCCAACAATAGATTTTTGTTTGGATGGATAGTTTGGATATATATGTCTGTAGTTTTTTTCCAGTTATTGTGCTAAAGAGCATGTTATTTACAACGGGTCCTTAAAGTACCTCTATGCATGCGCGTGCTTTTTTGATACAAAAAGGTGTCAGTCTGGTGGAGCCAGGTCTGGAGAGTATAACTGATGCAATAAAACTTCCCACTCAAGTTGTTTTACAAGTTGTTGAGTGGTTTTGCTGCAAAATCACCAATTTTGAGCGTATTTTGGACATTTTTAAATCAATGTACAGTTCAAGTTAGTTATTTATTGTCGGTAGCAATCAGCATTAACTGCTTTTCTCGGTTTCAATAGTTTATAATACACACCAATCTGGTTCCATCAAACACAGAGCTTGTGACAGAAGCAGTTTGGGCTTGCAGTTGAAGGGCTGACTTTACCAGGTGATTTTAACCGTGATTTTTTATTGGGATTTTCGAAACAAACCGATTTTTTGTATACGATTTTAATTGCCTGTCTTTGTCTAATTTTAAATTTCTGTTCGGTCTTCATCCAATGAATCCTGCAGTTCAGTATCTTGAAATATTTTCGACCTACCAATTCTTTGTCTTGAAGCTTGAAATCACCACATCTCCATTGTCGAAACGATGTTGCACATGTTATAGTAACAACTGTAACAGCAAACGATTACTTTCAGCGATTTTTTTCTTTTGATAAAACAAGAAAAGTAATGTGTTCCGTTTCATTGTCGGGTTTCACAAAACTCAACATTTTCAAAAAATTATAAATCTATAAGGCGGTTGTTTTGGCGAAACAGAACTTGTGTAGATTTGAGATTAATGTCAGTGAAATAAAATAAGATATACATTAAATCATAATATTGCATACTTATGGCTAATGAATAAAGTTCATAAAGTAATTACCAATATACTAAGTATACTATATATATATACCTACTGCTGCGACAAAACGAACAAGTGAAGAATGATGACGATAGTATTTAGTGGACTGATCGCGTGCAAATCGGTACCTGTCTCCAAGTTAATCCGACAGGGAGAGAAAGTTTTACGGAAACTTGGAAAGGGTCTTAAAATGGAAGGACTGAAAAACTTCATAATAGAACGGAAATATCAGTCCGAAACGACGCAAGAAAAGTCAAGTGCAACTCTAGGCTGGTATAGTGCTACCAGCTTTGCATATGAAAGTGTGAGTGAAAGTTAATGGAAGCGTGTCAAAATAGTAAAATACCATAAAACTAAATTTGGAGTTATTTCTACAGTTGATGAACAATATTTCGACTATTATAAATTTGCTGCAGAAATAAAATTATTATTCGATTTTTTCTTCATTGCTCATAAATGTGAATAAGATTGTTATGTTTCTATGTTATTAAAAACAACCTTTTCTTTAATAAATACGAAAATATTACATACCAGTGTTACAAGAAATATTGAACCATGTTTACTTTTTGATTACTGATAATTTATGACGTCAGATTTAATGAAATTTTAAAATGGATAATAACGATATTGAGACTCAGATGAGGGTTACGTGGAGAAAATTTTATAATCACCTGAAATGGCCCCTGTCTATTATTAGTATTTCAGATAAATACCATTTGATTTGGTAGAACAATACGTTACCATATCCTGACAATGGCTCGACTCTTAGCTAACATTAAAAGTGGTGTCAAATAAAGTGTGGTTCGTTCACAAAAATGTGGAAAAAATTAACACTATGTTTTACGACCTTTTTATGCAGACCATTAAATAAGTCGCGCTTCTTAGTAGTCCTGCAATTATATGGTCTTTTCCACAAAATGTTTTATCTATAACGCCTAAATATATTCATTTATCCAATTACTTCACTGTCATCACTCGCATTTAACTGACTGACAATTACATCGGGATATTCGACACTCTGTCGAAATTCTTAACACTAAAACTTTGAATTATGTTTGTTATGGGTTCTAGAGGGATATAAATTATGTATTTTTTTTGTATTACAATATGATACTCAATTTGTTATATCTAATTGGATAAAATATCAGAATCAGGATCTCTACCCCCATATCTCTCAACATCTATCACTAATATTTGACCACGTCTTCAGATTTATTGATATAACTCGGACCATGTTTAACGAAATTAGTTCGTAGCGTGATAATTTTGTTAAAACCTCCTCTATTAATGCATTTATTGCAAAATTCAATAGGTTTATTTAATTAGTAGATTACGAAAATACGTATTTTAAGATAGTAATACACTTTCTGTTTTCTAGTATATTGAAAATATTAAGCTACTTACAACTATATTTTCAATATAAGAGATGATTTTCAATTTTTAATAATTCCTCAAATGTATCAATCTTTTCAATAATGAATTTAAAAACCAACATTATATACATTTTAAAAGCTGTTAGTTGATATTGTCCCAGAGGCCAAATAAGAATACATACATCAATATGAAATCTGAATGCAATTTTTTTTTATTAATTACATTTTACATTAGATAACAGGTAAATTGAAAAGTCCGCTGCCTACCATAGTAAAACACATTTTTTTAGCAAAATTAGTTTTTATTCGACATAATTCACTTCAAGGGTGATACACTGATTATAGCGACCCTCCAACTTTTCGATACCATTATTATAGTACGATTTATCCTTTGCTTCAAAATAGGCCTCAGTTTCGGCGATCACCGGTTCATTCGACGAAAATTTCTTCCCAGTGAGCATTCTCTTGAGATCTGAGAACAGAAAATAGTCACTAGGGGCCAGATCTGGAGAGCACGGTGGATGAGGAAGCAAGTCGAAGCCCAATTCATGGATTTTTGCTATCGTTTTCACTGACTTGTGACACAGTGCATTGTACTGGTGAAGAAACACGTTTTTGTCTTCAAATGCGGCCGTTTTTTGGCGATTTCGTCCTACAAATGGTCCAATAACGTTATGTAATGGTCGCTGTTGATGGTCCTTCCTTTTTTAAGGTAGTCAATGAAAATTATTCAATGCGCATCCCAAAATACAGACGCCATAACCATGTCCGCCGACTGTTGCGTTTTCCCATATAATGTATTATCATTTTGTGTTTTTTTATGTTTTCGTAGATAACAATCTCTTTTGGGCGTCCACTGCGTTCACTATCTTCGGTGCTCATACCACCACGTCTAAACTTAGCATACCAATCCTTGATTGTTAATTCCCCTGGGGCAGTGTCCGGAAACTCGGCATCAAGCCAAATTTTTGCTTCAACTATATTTTTGTCCCTTCAAAAAGCAATATTTTATCAACACGTGAAATACCTTTTTACCCATTTTTTCACAACAACAAAAGTTGATTCACTGAAAATGCTATAATTCACAAACTAATGATCCGATAGCTTTCAAATTTATACACGCACCTTTAGAGGGTTAGGGCTAACTAAAAAACATATGGATTTAATTATAGTAGCGCCATCTATGTGTCAGGCCGGGGACTCTTTAAGTTTACTGTTGTGTTTAACACAATCTTAATTTACAAATTAATTTATTACTACTGTTCTATTGTACTTACATTCACATTCAAGCAAAGTGAGAATTATTCGGAATTAATACATCAGTATGTATTTCTCAAATTAAAATAAAATTTAACTAATTCTTTCATTATAACACTTAACACTCATACAAGTCCGTATGGTTTGGTTCGCTTTAATCTTCTGATTTTCTGTGTTGTTCAGTAGCTATATTGCCTCCACCTTGCAGTGATTTAGTAGCCTTATTTCAGGTTTTAATGCGAAATCCTGAATAACTTCGTTAATCCTTTTGATTTTGAGGTTATCCTGCTGATCCTCTTTGGTTATGTAGCTGTAAGCATTGGTAAATACCAAATCGTAAAGCTTTGTTTTGGTAACTAGTTGAATTACTAGTTGATTTGATGTTTTAGTGTATCTTCATAGATCCAAATTAGCTTTATGTTTGACTGATAATAAATCTACAATGAAAATTAATTTTTTTAACTTTCTTTTTGTCGTGTCATCCTGATGTTATTCTCCTCGCATTGCAAGTGTCTTCTATTAATTAGAGGGTTTAACATATTCGTAATGTGATCTTCTCAGCTAGTTAGCTGGTGTTAAATTGCAATAAGACATAAAACCGGATCATACAGACAGTATCATTTTTTGCACCGGATTGATCAAAGAATACAAGACTTTACAAATGTCTTAATATGATCCTTCAAGCCAAATATAGATTGTCTGTAACATTGTACTTCTAGCCGAATAGTAGAGTGAACCAATACAATGCAATTTAGGAATCATGAAAAATAGGAAACTTCTTTGATCACGGTTTACATAAACGTTCTTTTTTATCAATCTAATGTGTATATACAAAGCAAAATGATACAAAATGTTCACCAAACGAATGGATAGAAAGAAATAACTAAAGGTGATGTATTAAAAAGGTCACATTGCTTTTATGACAGATTTTTTACCTTTTTATTAAAGAATAATAAAATAGATCGTTAAAAAATTATCTTAAAAAGCGCGTTCTTTAGATATTCGTGTTATCCTATTAATCTAGCGATCCGCTAACGCTGCCTTATGTTTAACTTTCGGCTTAACCCCCGGTATTAGTCGGCGGTAAAAGGGTAAATTTGTTCAGATTAGAGCAGTAATAGTAGGGGGTTCTTTGAAGACCGTCGATACATGGTGCCTGGCACGGCGCCCGCCTTTATTCACTGTCATATCTGTTCGAACTCAGAGTTTACGAACTTTGGCCCCTGTTTTTTTTAACAAGTAAAGTTTTTACGAGGAACTGGAATTATATAGTAATTTTCATTATTACTATCTTTCTCCCTCTCTCTTTCTAATTATTTATCTTCTGTCTACGTATATTAACTTTTATCAAAGTATTGTCTCTGTCTAGTAACATTTTTTTAATATTTCTGGAAGCTTTTGATTCCACGTCGTAAAAATGACTCAGGCTAGAGCTACAATGACAATGGCAACGGGTAATGTCCGGAAATAGAGCGGATAAGTTAGTGATCCCATTTTAAACGCCTCCATTGAGGTGTATGGCAGTATTCTCTCTCATTCTGCGCATATTAATCCACAAAGATATATTTAGGTTTTAAACGTATACTTATGGACAGAAAATACCTAAATTACAGACACAAAACAATAAAATTTAAGATAAGATTGGTAAGATTAAAATAGATGTGAGAATTACAAAATGCTGAAGATTAGACTAGTAAAATGTTTAACTTATGATCACTGTGTCATCACTCTCATTTAACTGACTGGCAAGTACATCGGGATATTCGACACTCTCTCGAAATTTTTATACTAAAACTTTGTATTATATTCGTTATGGGTTCTAAAGGAATATAAGTTCTGTTTTTTTTTGTATTACAATATGATACTTGCTCAATTTGTTATATCTAGTAGGATAAAATATCAGGATCAGATATCTATCCTCATATCTCTCAACATCTATCACTAATATTTGACCACGCCTTCAGATTTATTGAGTACCGCTGGTTAAATAAATTTTAAAAAATTCAATAACTCAGACCACGTTTAACGAAATTAGTTCGTAGCCTGATAATTTTGTTAAAACCTCCTCTATTAATGCACTTATTGCAAAATTCAATTTGCAAGGTTTCTTTAATTAGTAGATTAAGAAAATACATATTTTAAGATAGTAACACACTTTCTCTTTTCTAGTGTATTGAAGATTAGACTAGTAAAATTTTTAACTTATGATAAGTTTAGATGAAATACCAGGTGAGAATCTATACCTCTGAACTTGAAATAGCTTACTGAACTGACGAAAATCTATCACCTGCAATTTGTCTATATAATAACTTAAATCTAGATGTATATCTAAGAGGGTCCATTGACCCTATCTTAGTCTCTGCTATAATAATGTTTATGCATTAACACGATTGTTTTTCTATTAATTGTACCTTACAACACTACACACGATCAAATGGTTTGGTTTTTTTGAATCTGTGTCCTGTTCTGATGTTGTCCTAAAATTGTATTCACAAGAAAATTGGAGTTTGTGCTCATGTCTCCTTGTAATTGTCTTGATTCTATAAGTGATAATCAGTATTTGATGGTCTCGATGTAAGTAATCGGTCCTGTAGTATCTGGCTGCAGCCACAATACTTCAATAATATAAGACATTAACAATAATAACAATAATCAAGACTTTGTTCTGGAAAACTTATGTTGTATTTGTATTACTTTTCGTGGAACATCCCCATAATTGAATTTCATATATCCATATAGATTTCAACATTTGCTCGTATAATATCAGTTTATTATGTCCTTTCCGAGATACTTAGTGTTATTGCTATATGGAATGATATTATTGATTGTGCGGTCTCATTATACGTGAAGTACACATTCACAGATTTACATGCATTAATTTTAATTTTCTAGGTTTGGATCCAATTATTTATATTGCCCTTTACCTGTTGTAATTTTCGTGTGACTTCTTCGCTATAGTCTCCGACAGCAATAATAGCAGTGTCATCTGCATATATGATGTTTCTTATTTATGGCATATCACATGTGTAGAATAGGCAAATAATTGGCCCCAATACAATTCTTTTTGTTGCTTCAACTTCTTTTATTCTAGAGTAATGAACAATTATGCGGTTATGAACAAGACCGTTTCGCCATATTTTATGGAATCAAGTTGATGGGTTTTATAATTCCTTTTCTTGATAGTTTTTGCAGCAATTGTTCGGTTCAGTCATAGCTTGGAGATTTCTTGTAAGCCTTGATGACATGATTTTTTTACGCTTTGCCAATGACTTGCTTTATTCCTTGTGCTGTTCTTGATGATACTCTTCTTTGTATATTCACGGTTAAAATACTTAGTTGAAGCAAAAACTTGGCTTGATGCCGGACACTGCCCCAGGAATGGTTGATTCGTCAAGGATTGGTTTGCTATGTTTAGACGTGGTGAAATAAGCACCGAAGACGGTGAACGCAGTGGAAACCCAAAAGAGGTTGTTACGAATATTTGGATATGGGAAAGCTCTGTGCAAAATGGTTGCCGTGCGAGCGCACTTTTGACCAAAAACAACGACGAATTGTTGATTAGTAGCAGTGTTTGAAGATGATCACGCGTAATAAACCCGAGTTTTTACGTCGATATGTGACAATGGATGAAACATGGCTCCATCATTTCACTCTGAAGTCCAATCGACAGTCATCCGAGTGGACTGCACATAATGAACCCCTTTCCAAAGCGTAGGAAAATGCAACAGTCGGCTGGCAAGGTTGTAGCGTCTGTATTTTGGGATGCGCATGGAGTAATTTTCATCGACTACCTTGAAAAAGGAAGTACCATCAACAGCGACTATTACATAGCGTTATTGGACCGTTTGAACGCCGAAAGACTAAATCGCCGAAAAACGGCCGCATTTGAAGAACAAAAAGTGCTGCTTCACCAAGACAATGCACCGTGTCACAAGTCAATGAAAACGATGGCAAAAATTCAGGAATGCTTCGAATTGCTTCCTCTTCCACCGTATTCTCCAGATCTGGCCCCCAGCGACTATTTCCTGTTTTCGGATCTCAAAAGAATGCTCGCTGGGAAGAAATTTTCGTCGAGTGAAGGAGTGATCGCCGAAACTGGGGCCTATTTTGAAGCAAAGGACAAATCGGACTACAAAAATGGTATTGAAAAGTTGGAGGGTTGCTATAATCAGTTTATCACCCTTGAAGGGAATTATGTTGAAAAAAAGAAACTAATTTTACCAAAACAATGTGTTACTATGGTAGGCGAGTAGTTACTATGGGGGACTTTTCAATTGACCTGTTATATGATTTCTTGTCAATCCTACTAAAGGCGCAGCAAATCTTTCTCGACTAATACTCTTTGATCACGAACATTTCCTCTTGATGTTATCGTAAGTTTTCACTTTTCGCTTTAGAAGTTGGTCGATTTTGTTGCGATTCAGCAACGACTCACAGATGAAAATTCAGCCCACCAGGTTTTTTCTGGCATAGGGTTCAAAACTGTTTTTTATGCAATCTTTAACATAGTTCCTAGGTAATACCTACAGTGTATTACATCTTTGATGACTAAAAATGCCTGAAATAAAATCGACTATTTTGATTAGCTGTTCTATTTCCATTTTTATTTGAATTTCATTTCATACACTATTCACATTTTCAGCAATAAAATCGGTATTGCTCGAGATGCGTTTATAAAAGCCAAAAAATATTAATTCATTTTTGCTAGACCTAATATTGTTCTGTAAAATCATGTTGTTTATTTTCTTTTGGTATAACAATTGTTCTCCTTTCAATTAAATGTAACAATTAAAATGTTAACGATGGTGGTTCCATAATGATATCCTTTGGTTCAAACATACAGACCATATCCGCTTGACCAGTTGATCAAGTGTACTCAAAATTTGTTTTAGTCATTGGTCTTATGTGCGATATTTAATTTTTTTTGCAACTATGACTACAGCAAACCGATTTTGTATTTTTGCAAGAGAATTAAATGAAGTAATGTTTGCCTTCTGTTATTATCCACTATTATGAAAAATGTACTCCTTATTGAATAATATTGTTCAACCAATGATTTTTTATTATGTCAAATCTATTTCATTGAATAACAAGCCATAAGAAAATCCTTTTTTATCTCAAAAATTTAACACTTAAAAAATTAGACCCAATAATACACTAATGTGTCAATTCCATACCACCATTCCTTAGTATTTGTTTTAATTCAGGGTCATGGTGATGGATCCACATCAAAATGCTACTATGAAAGTTATTCTAATGCGTTTTATTCCACTGCTAGAGAATGTGAAACGCTTCAACCAACGATTATTTCTTATATTGCCAAAAGTCTTTTATTAAACGTCTCTAATTAGTATTAGATAAATCTTTAAAACCGTATCCTGTATTTTTGCTACGATTTTTAGCCTTCATTTAAAAGGTCTTCAAGACCTTTCTGCGCTATTGATAATCATAAATATGTTAGGATACTACACATTCAACTACGCTTGAAATTTTTGGATCATATTTTTCTTTACAATTCCAAAATCTATCGAACAACCCATTATACATCAAAATGCTACTATGAAAGTTATTCTAATGCGTTTTATTCCACTGCTAGAGAATGTGAAACGCTTCAACCAACGATTATTTCTTATATTGCCAAAAGTCTTCTATTAAACGTCTCTAATTAGTATTAGTTAAACCTTTAAAGCCGTATCCTGTATTTTTGCTACGATTTTTGGCTTTCATTTAAATGGTCTTCAAGACCTTTCTGCACTATTAATAATCATGAATTTGTTGGAATACTACACATTCAACTACACTTAAAACTTTTGGATCATATTTTTCTTTACAATTCCAAAATCTATCGAACAACCCATTATACATTAAAATGCTACTATGAAAGTTATTCTAATGCGCTTTATTCCACTGCTAGAGAATGTGAAACGCTTCAACCAACGATTATTTCTTATATTGCCAAAAGTCTTCTATTAAACGTCTCTAATTAGTATTAGTTAAACCTTTAAAGCCGTATCCTGTATTTTTGCTACGATTTTTGGCTTTCATTTAAAAGGTCTTCAAGACCTTTCTGCACTATTAATAATCATGAATTTGTTAGGATACTACACATTCAATTACACTTAAAATTTTTGGATCATATTTTTCTTTACAATTCCAAAATCTATCGAACAACCCATTATACATCAAAATGCTACTATGAAAGTTATTCTAATGCGCTTTATTCCACTGCTAGAGAATGTGAAACGCTTCAACCGAACAACCCATTATACTACCCTTACAGTATTAGTTTTTCCTTTGCAACACCAATATTGATTCAACTTTTGGAGAAATTCCATACCAGTTGATCCAAGAAAATTATTACTGAATAATAAAGTTTAAACCTTATGGAAGAAGCATAAAAGTTTACTTGTTTTTTCGTCACTGTCATTATAGTAACAATAAAGTTTAAATCAAACAACCCAGTCAGTTAAAAATGGCAAAAACAATGATAAATGTCAACAGCATATCAAGGGAGGCTAAGAATCTCAATACCACCTGAGTCCTCTTATAACAAATCTGAAATTAAACTTGATATAATTCTCAGTTGGGTCAAGCTCGTCCAAACCAAACTCTTGGATCCACTATTAATACAAATTAATAGTCTTTAACAATGAACGAGAAAAGCATGGTGCAAATAAAAATTATAAATTACCCTTTAAATAAATTATAATTATTTAAATTACTTTTTAATACTGAAACAGGCAATTGTTTTACTGAGGCCAACTTTACAGAGTATTACACATTAATATATTTTAGTATATGTAATATATATGTTCTTTAAAGTTACTATGTATGAGTTAAACGAAGTTATATCATGTCAGCTGTTTGAATATTGAACAGGAAGTGAATTAAATCAAAGATGATTTGCTATCCACCTGGAGTCGCCCTTTTCGAATAACGATTAGCATTAATAAATGGGCGACACCCTTGAATGATTTTGAATTATTACAAGGGGCGTTGTTGTCGTTCAGTTGTCCGTTCACAACATTACTAGGTGGAATTAAAATCATATAGTGTCACAAGGAAATTATCAAAAAAAAAAGATGCATCGGCCGGGAATCGAACCCGGGCCGCCCGCGTGGCAGGCGAGCATTCTACCACTGAACCACCGATGCTACATAAAAATGTTATTATAAAATCTATAATAACCGTTATAATTTATAAATATCTTATATACAAATATATATTTCAGAGAACACTTTCCTTTTTATAAAGCCAACGATGATCGATGGAAGAATTCAGTACGCCATAACCTGTCGATTAATCCACATTTTCGAAAAGGAGGCAAAGCAGTTCATGGAGCTGGTCATCTATGGACCATAGCTCAGAAAGATGAGAGCAAAACATGGCAAATGGTACGTAATAACTTAGCTATCAAATATAACAGAATACTTTAGCAACACCTAAGAAACTTATTAAAATATTGTCCTATACTATTATATAGAAACAAAGAATTAATGATTTCATCCGAATATCGCAAAAGAACTGTAAGCCAGAAGAAGATGCCTTCGACAAGGAACTCCAGGCAGCAACTGAAAGTATCCTAGGAGAAATTCAAAGTCAAAACGTACGTATTAAATTTAATTCCAAAATCATATCATATATTACATTATCGTACAGTCCGATGGAACCAATGTCCAGATGCAGGTACCTAATCAGTCCAACGAAGAAATTCAAGTGGAATTCATTAATCTTCCTGATGGAACCACTGGCTTAGAAGGTCCCTATTAAATCCATTAATATTCGTTATACATTAACTAACAATTGATTATTTCAGACTTTTTAGCTCCTCCTGTATCCAAACAAGAATTAGTCAACGAATGTGGATTGGGTAGTGATTTTTTTATCACAGACATCAACCCTAATCACTTGGGGTTAAGTTTGGCCGAAGCTGAAGTTTCAGAGGAAGGAATTTATGACGAAATATCACTGGAATATTATGGATTAAAGGAATAGGAATAAGCCTTTAAGTCCGTGAAGATTGAATGGTTTTTTTGCCTGTCATTATACATTTAGATATATCTAATCAAATATAAGTCGTTTTAAAAAGGATTATTAAATAAGTGAAAATATGTTTCTTATTTTTGTTTTGTCTTTGGACACGAGTATATGAAGAAGGACGGGTTTACTGCACTTTTATTCCGTTCCTATGTTATCAAACATTTTGTGTCTCAAACTGTACTATAGAGTATTAAAGAAAGGCCTTACTGTACATATTTTGAAAGTTTATATACAATTGGATTTAATATTTTTCTATTAATCAAATAAAATAATAAGTTCATTTGTAATTAGATTCCAGATAATAATAATATTGTAGTATTAATAAAAATAAAATCGTAAATAAAAGTGTTTAATTTGACTAGTGTTTGAAATCGAAAAATTAGACTTTTAAATATTGCGTGGCAAAAGTTGATATTTTTTTTTATTATTATCAAAAATTTTTGATTTCCTTATTATTATTGTTTCATTGCAATAAACTTTAATAGTTTTAACATTTTTAATTACAAACATGTATAATTATTGATTCTGATAATACTATATCACAGTCACCTATGATTTTATGACATTAAAAATATATAAAGCTGTCATCTGATAATCTTAAGCATTTAAATATCTCTGCTTTCAATCATATTTACATTTTGTATAACTAATTGATATTAAATTAGTAAAATCACCTAAAATTTTATCTTAAATATGATATAAATATTCACCAAATAATGTTTCAGTGTTTCTTGCAAAATTAGATGATTAATAAATTAATTTAAATTATGGCCTATGATATAATAGAACATATTGTGTTGTGTGAATATAGTGTTATAAAATAATTTTTTACTGCAAAACTGGTAAGTTTTTTTAGAAATTTTGATTTATAAGTATCTTCATAAATCTATCACGGTTGCTATGTCTATTTAAGAAATAAGGTAGCAATATTAAAACAGTTAATTTGATTACTTTTTGAAATAATTATCATATTATGCAAAGTTGTATAAAAAATACAACTCATGTTAAAATTGAATCACAACTTAGTCAATATTTTCATATAAGATATATTATATGTAATTTAAACTTTATAACAGTTATATGTGGTATGTAGTAATATATGATTTTGAAATACAGATAATTACCATATATATCATCATAAACATCGATAATCGTTTTCAACTTATTCAGATATGTACAATCAGGAATCGATGAAAATAAAATACCTTTTGATTAACACAATACCTCTACTGACGTTCATAAAAGAGAAAATTATATTGTTTTCCAAATAGAGATGTATTCTTCTTTATCCGCGTGTATTGTGAGTTATATTAGAGGCTCTAATAAATCTCTTTGAAATGTCGAATACAAATAAAACAAAATTACTATTTTTATGATAATTTTTTATAATTTCAATACAAATTATAAACATGATTTTAAAATACTGTACAACATACAGAGCAAAAGATGCATTAAATTTTATACCTTTGATATGGCATTTCATAGATATGAATCATAAATTCATATTATTATAGCACACTTTTCTTTAGAAGATATAGAAATATGTTTTTATTTTATTTTGCGTTTTGTTTTCTCCCGACCGAATTCGGTGCAAATCCATCGAATGTACGGATAATAAAATAATTAATCACATTTTTACAATGTAAAATTTGAGAGTATCGATGGGTTTAACCGAAGCGTCGAAGAAAAGCAGGGTCGAAAAATTAGCGGCCATCTTCTTTGATTTAATAGAAAACGTAGTTATATGTACAATTCTATATAATTTTTACACTGACACAATTGTTTCTTTTTTGTCAATAAAATAGATTTTCTTCTTTAATATTAATTATTGTTCATGAAGAGTCCCATTTAATTTTGATACAATTTTTTAACAAATTATATATCTCTTTGTTTCTTTGTCTAAAAATACCTTCACAGAAGATATGACCTGTGTCAGAGAACAAGGATAGTTGAATTTCTACATTACAAATACCCTAAAATGTTAAAAAATAAAGAAGCTACCGAATTTAAATAATTTCTTTCTTTCAGTAATAAGAGATCAAAAATCATTGCCACCTGTATTATTTCAAAAAAAATAAACGATTGGTTCTAGTACAGATACTTTTATGATTGCACAATATTTTTGCTATTGTTGATGACATTTGGTATGCTTTTTATATACAGTCATCTTTTAAGAATGTATTAATGTATTAGTTTAAAATTTCTTATGTGGGTTGTATTTATGGATTTACGCTCCAACCAAATGTCATCAATTGTATAATCAATTTTCATCCTATTTCAATAAAAAAATATTAATCTCAAATACAGACTGGAGCTGAGAATTCGCCAATCAGGAAGCAAATATTAAATTACTATTGAAAAGAAATAAAAATACTGGGTATTTTTATTATATTTTCTTCCAATCTCATTATAAACTCTATAATCGCGTTTTTGTTTTTTTATACATATAAAATGTTAAAAATTATCATCACAAAGAGCAAACCCTTAATCTACAGTTTTAAACCTAAATAAATTCTTTGCCTTAGTTTAAAGACAATTAAAGACTGGCAATTTGATTTCCTAGTGGGTGTATACAAAACAATAACAAATAAATTTAGTCTATGTAAATCAAATTACTAGTCCCTTATTGTAAAAAAAATATATTGCAATTATTATTAAGCAGACATAGAAAAAAGGGAAATAACTTATGTCATTTTTTCTTCAGTAATCAGTACTTCCTAGGACAATAAGGAAAAAAATAAATATAATAAAATTAAACTACTGTAAAAGTAACTGAAATTTCTGCTTTCTTTATCATTAAGTACCAGAAAAATAATTTTGTTCAAACAAGTTAAAGTTTGCAAATCAGACATGGAGATGAAAATGATTGTGCATATGCATTTAAAACAATTAGAACTCTTTTTCATGGTAGGAAAAAATAAAAACTATTATAATAAAAAAAAACAAAAAATATAAATATTTTAAATTAATGTGGGCGAGAAAAAATATACTACCTCTATGTAGTACTGTTTATTGCACATTGTTTTTAAAAAATAATTGCAATTTGCAACCATCCTGAACATGCCAACTATGGGTAAGAAACTGGTTTACAGCAAAAGGGATATGTCAAGTTAAATATGGATTTGGTGCCTGACAATCTAAGGAATATGTGATTTAATCACTTTGTTATGGGTACAGGTACTGATCATTTAAAATGTGATATGTACAGTAATGAAGTCATGTTCAGAACAAACTTAAAAAGTACTTTTACTTTACTAGGCGTGTATAGCTTTTTCTCTCGCTCAACTAATAAAATAATAAACTGTATTTCAACCAGCGTTAACCTAGGGCAACAGAACTTTAAAAGTTTGAAAAATTTTACAAGACAGAACCAAGAACACAATAACCTCTATATCGGTTAGTGCTCGGCAAAAAATGGCAAAAATTTCCGTTTTTCATACACAACTCTTTATTTTAGCTACTGTTAAAAGTAACTGATTAATACTAGTATTGTGGATGTGTAGGCACTGAAGTGAAGGGATAACTGTATTATCCCACGGTCGGGCTAGTCTTTCACCAGTCTGTAGATGTGGTGTTGGGCTCCATGTTCTGATGTTGATACTTCGAACACATAGGCAGTACATAGTAGCGTTTCTTGCGTATCTCTATTGCTCACCACCTGCAATATTAATATATCAACAATATATCGATAATATATTATCTAATACTGAATTAGACCAATGAATGTCAATATCATTTTAATATGATCAATGTATATTGATTGAAAATGATTTTAAAATTAAGAAATAATTTACTTATAAGCAAACATTATTTATACAGTTTATATGTTTCACAGGTTTATCTAAAATTTTAATTTATGATAAGATAATAATCAGAACTTAAGATAATCATTTTATCATAACTCTGATATATTTTATGATCAATATTATTTGTAATGATTTTGGATTAATAATATACATTTATATTCATAATTATAAAAATATTCTCTCTTTGGTTGAATATTAGACAGTCTTAAGATACTTTTAAATATATTTTATTATTTGATATAATATTTCTAAACAATTTGAATGCTCGTTGGAATAATTCACCGCATTTCATTCAGTCATTTCAAGTCAGAGGGAGTAAAAAGGGTGGGTATTGCAACAATTTATTGATTTTCGGGATGTTTCAAATGCATGAGAAATGTGTAATTTTAGTGAAAAATTTCTTTTTTCTCTCGCAAACGAGACGTGTTTAAAGAAAATGTTTACATTTAATTGGTCTTTACTTGGAGATTTTTTTTGCCAGTTTGGATATAAACCTCAATCGCAATAACTTGTACAAGCAGCTTTTTGGTCGATATTTGGGCTATAAATCTTTTAAGAATGAAATGCTAAGATTTTCTAATCAAGAATGAAAAACATTGACATATTAATATAACTCTTATGAAACCGATTTTAGGTAACCAGATCAGAATTAATTTAATATTAAGGTTTTATTATTGGAATTTACTTTCTGTGAATATTGATTCTGATAACTTATTTATTTATTTCTAAATACACAAGCACTGAAAGTAGAAATACCTGAAGTATAGTGAAGTTTTCGAGAACGCTATTCATCATGTACTTTTCTGGTAGGTGTTTAAGTTTATGGATGAAGTTTATCATGTATTCACACATGGGACTTCGGTGTATTCTGTAGACGAACCGTCCGTTTTCATACCGCGCATACTCCGTCTCTACTTTTTCCACCACTTGTTTGCCAAACGAGCACACTTTGGTCGAACACGTAATGGTCATATTTTCACTACTTTCGTATCTGTAAAGGAAATAAAATTAGTACAAGCTTCACCGATCTATTTATGTTATACTCACGAACTGGTCACCCCATAGAAAGCACCAGCTTCGTCCTGAATATTGGAATTAAGATCCGCCCAGAACTTGACCAAGAAGAAGGCGTTTTGGGGTCCTTTGTCGTATAGCTCTTTCAAACCGCCTTTCTTCTCTGGAAATTTGTCATATATTTGTCGAACATCTACTGGTTCGAGTAAGGGATCTGTGTAAGAAAGAGCTGGTCCTCCTATGTGTACAAAAAGGTGCTTTTGATACTGAAACATTATTTATATCTTAAAGATGTTCCTCGGGTTGATGTCCAGGTAGTACTTACTGCTTCCTCTCTACTCTGGGATTCCATAAAAGCTGAAAATTCAACCAGTCTGAGTTTATGTGTAGCTATGGCTCTGCCTTCCCAAACTGGGGGTGGCGCTGCCTGCAACGGTCCCACTTCACCTGCTGATACAGCAGTAGCTGGTTTCGCTCCTGGATAAGCTGCCTGAGCGAATGGTTTAACGCTAAAACGGAAACGATTGATATTACAATCGGAAACGAAAAATTGTAAGATTTACTTACTCTTGAGACGTTCCTGGTTGTATGCCTGGCTGCCAAAATTGCTGAAAAATACGAATTCAAAATGAATAAGTGCGTTCGGAGTTGTCTATAGTAATTTTGATTTGTGTCAACTGGTTTGTCTCGCCACAACAACAACAAAACTAAGCATGTCGTCTAATAATGTTTTAATCGATCGATGCAACACACAGCAAGTAAGCGATATTTTATTTTCCAACAAAAGAAATAATATGTTAGTCAGCTGAGCGAATCAAAATGCGATATAATGTAAGCAAATGTCGGTAACAACTCCATTATAGGACACCAAATATACTTGGAAGTCTGTATATCAAGAGGCTAACGTTGCTGGGAAGTGCGGATTATGTCCCAAATATATTTGCCGCCCGAAATGCGCTCGCGAACGGAGGAGATGCTCTATAGTTCAGCGATAAATCTAAAAGAATCAACCTAGAAGCACAACACTCTGAAAATATGAAGAGACGAACTTCTGGAATGTGTTTTAAAATACAGAACACCAATTTGACAGTGTAAGTTTTCACAATAATTAGATTACAGCCACTTGAATGATGTTTGAAATGAGCCAAATACGTTAAACACCTTAACTTGTAACATACCATAATATTTTCATAATAAATAGATTTCAGTCACTTGAATGTTGAAATAATTTAACTTATAACATTTAATCCTGGTATTTAGATAAGTTTTGTGTCAAGAACAGTCGTAGTGGCAGTTGTCTAATCTAAAGAAATAGGGCTTCATTTACCCTGGCAATATTTTAGCAATTTACCGGGTAACTATATAACTATATATTACCGGTATAACTTGTTATGTGAATTTTGTAAATGTAATACAATGTACAAAATTTTGTATGGTATAGTTTGTAAATTATAATGACCATTTAATAACTTTTTCACAGAAGTCACTTAACAACAGTCACTGTCCCTTTTTAACAATAGAAATCAAGTAGTGATAAATATTAAGAGTTTAAAAAAGAAATGGAATAATAAGAGAAAAGTTAGTTCTAATAGTATAGGGCCAGACTAAACATAATCAACATTTGGCATTTTGAATTTCCCGCGTAGTAGCTTTAAAAGCAGCATGGAAGTTGAGGCTGTCATCTTTTAATAAACTACTGTGAAATTTTGAGCAAGGTATGCCATTTAAATTGCGTTTCACAGCCATTAAGAGCAGGATTTTCATGTGGCGATTAAGAATTATTTTTTGTGCAAAAAACATAATTGAATTAAAGAAGAGGTTTGACAAATACTATGGACTCTGGACCATCAATTTAAGTGGTTAAGAAGTGGTTTACTGAATTCCGTTGTGGTTGCACCAACACAAACGGCGCCAAATGTTCAGGTCGCCCTAAAAAGGTCGTCACGCCATAAATTGTTGATAAATCCATGAACTGATATTGGATAATCGGAGAATGAAAGTAACTTCAACTGTGTGACGTTTTCAAAGTAGGACTTGATGATGTTCAGCTGCAATCCATCAAACAAGTCAAAAATGTTGTTTATGTATGTTTCAACAGTGTATTCTATTTCATTCATATAGATAATCTTAAAAGGGGCAAAACAAAACAAACTAGTGAAGAAAAGTGTTGTTCTATCAAGACAAAGGATGGGGTAGTCACTATCGTAATAATCCATCAATTGGACTACAAACTGCTAGCGCATTCGGCATATTCTCCAGATTTAGCTCCCAACGAGCCTGAACAAATGGCTTGTTGATGCTGGGTGGTAAGAGACTTGGGTGAAACAAATACCTATTTTGAAGACCTTGAAAAAAACTATTTTTCGGAATGAATAAAATAATTGTAAAAACGTTGGGATAAATATATTAAGTTAAAAAGAAAAATTATTAGTTATGTAAAAGAACACTGTCTACTTCATATTTGGAAATTATCTTTCTCTTAATAAGCCTAAATATGAATTCATCACGTTAGTTCAAATGGATTATTGTCGAAATAAATAGAACTGGGAAAATTTAAATTTCAAACGGTTTAACTAATTTTTTCGTACTTGATTAATTTTTTCATGATTTAAGAATATGAAAGCATCAATCATATAATATGGATAGCAAAGTTTAGCACATCAAAAAGAGAAATTTAATAGTTATAAAAACAACATGGTGATGTGTCTATTGTAAATTAGATGCAAAATGGCATCATAAGAATATCATATAAAACTGCAATGAAATCTCGTGATGTACAGTGACAATACTATTAAGGTAAGACTGAGTGATAGAGCATTGTAATGTTTGTTGGTAATCTGACATTAGTACAATTGAATCACAAGTAACTTCATCTCTTCTATTTCCAGTTGCTTTCTGGGCTGTTCCGGGTTTTGACTTACCGCCGCTCCTGTATAGGAAACGGGTGGGTTTAGGCCCAGTGGCAGCCCGGTGGCTGACTTGCTGTGCATTGCAGTCGCAGACACGATCTGCGCACTCGACATATTCGACATGGTTTGCAACGCCTTCTCCTTGGCCGCATGGTCCTGACAAACCAAACGAACCAATTTTATTTACAGTTCACTTGCTATTTATTGTGATTTCTTTCCATTATTTCGATCGACTGTCTGAATGGAGGGGAGCTATGTTATTTAACAAATGCATTCTTAGCTGACCTGATTCTTTAACACTAACATTGAGATCAAATAACCTTTAAAATATTTTATGGAATTTTTGGTATAGAAGAAAAAAAGATGATTGATCAAAATCTCCCCACCGAAAGAAAACCATTCATATTAACATAAACCATAAAAATCTGATGTTTGCTTTCCAATATCCGCTAAGTGTGTCAAGTTAAGTTTAACGGAGGCGTTTTAAACAAAACTTTTAATAACACCGATAATTCATAGAAACTGTCCATTAGCAATAAATCATCGACGAAAGCGGGAGATCTAGCGATTTTTTCATAAACAAAAGCGATTCGTGTTCCTTTTGTAATTCGTCAAAAAATGTTGTTTAATGCTTGTTACGACTTCCCAGTAAAACCACTCTATGCAATCACGCCGAATGGAACAACTGGAAAATTTTAAATAAACAATTTTTATTGCAACTAATTTAATTTCGTTTCCGATTTATTTTATGGTTCCTCGGTGACGTATAGATGGCGCTATTAAGTCGAATAATAAAGCTGTACAGTTTGTGTGATAAAAGCGTAATGGTTTTTATTTAATTCAATAGCTTTTAGTGCTGGCAATAAACTCGAAAAATAATGAACTTATAGTTTTAGTGACATTGGAGTCATTCTGGTTTTCGACTGTGTGTATTAATTTTGTATATTCTGTTTCTATCATTTTTTCACTGTCATTTTTATGGTGGTTTCTACAAATAATTATCAAGAATTAATTCACTTTAGCACTATTCAAAGCAGAAGTGACGGCAGCCAATGTAATATCGATTGTAATAGATGATAGTTAGGAGACACAATGCTTGGTGAATACAACGAATGTGGTAGTGTCTGACTTTGAACTAATTGAAAAAATTAAAAATGTGCTGCATTATGCAAAAAATGGGCCAGTGCTATCACACTGTTCGACCTTTATTTTCTTCCTTTCTGTTTGAGCCGCTCTAGTTAAATTATATTTATTATTGTATCAAAATCACACATTACAAATTATGATATATTACGCATTTTATCTATTTTTCATCACCAGTTATGATATGCGATACAAGAACCCTTTAATTTTTATTGTTTAAGCAGCTTCAACTCGTATGGTACTTAATATATGGATTATATAGCGCAATTAATAATAATAGGCAACAGTGGATAAAAAAACGGTTTCATTTATATTATAATAGGATTGGAATTGCAATATTGTCTCTACAGTGGATGCAAGAAATATCCTAGCAAAACAGTGACAACTTCTTTCTATTAAAGCAGTTTTCAATTTTTTAGGTTTTCCTAATTCATATTTTAAACCTTACATGTTTCATATCTTCATGAATATATGTTATGTAATACGGCCCAAACTATTCGGCCATCTGTATTTTAACTACCTGAATGGTGAGTGAGTGAGACGAGTTGGTCTGTTTTTACCTTCAGTGTCATTTTGCATCGCCTCTCCTTTCCGTTAAATAAAATAATATTTCCAAGTAAATTAATAGTTTTTGTTTTCTAAACCCTTTCACATATTATAACTGTCGCAGTCGGTAGGATTCAGGGGAGCTCATAACGCAGTTCTTTTTTGATTTCATTCATTTAGCCGAAATTAAATTAATGATAAAGAAAAGAAGACAGGTTAACGTTGCATTGGCAATCGTTTCGCAGTTACTCGAACAGTTAGGTTTCTTAACTGGAATTCGGACAAAAGTATCGCAGCTGAAGCTGTAAGGTCACAAAAGGAGGATTGAAGATGCTCAACGACCGCTAGCCACGAACTATTCCAATTATTCGAAACGTTTGTTGATGTATTTAACAAGTCAATTGAAAAGTCCTTGGCCTACCATAGTAAAACATATTTTTTTGGCAAAAATTATTCCATGCACATCTCAAAATACAGACGCCATAACCTTGGCAGCCGACTGTTGCGTTTGATCATCATTTGGAGCGGGTTCATCGTGTGCACTCCACTCGGATGGCTGTCGATTGGACTTCGAAGTGAAATGATGGAGCCATGTTCCATCCATTGTCACATATCGACGCAAAAACTCGGGTTTATTACGCTTGATCATCTTCAAACACTGCTCCGAATCATCAACACAATCATTGCACAGAGCTTTCTCATATCCAAATATTCGTGAATGATATTATGTACATATATATTATGGTGATATCTTTAGAGTGTCTGCTAGGTCATTCAATTTCAATTTACGGTCATTCAAAAGCATTTTGTGGGTTTTTTAAATTGTCTATCTTCGGTGCTCATTTCATCACGTCTAAACTTAGCATACCAATCCTTGATGGTTGATTTTCCTGGGGCAGTGTCCGGAAACTCGGCATCAAGCCAAGTTTTTGCTTCAACTTTATTTTTTCCCTTCAAAAAGCAATATTTTATTAACACGCGAAATTCCTTTTTATCCGGGGACTTTTTAATTGACCTGTTATGTCGCTTCAGGTGCAAAATGGCTTGAAAGTATTTTATGATGCCTAACTGATCAGTCAATTATCCAAGTTAACATTGCTGCATAACTAAAAAGAGAAAATAGTAATACACCGATTATTTGTAAAAAATAAAATAATAACTGGAGAGTTTTATGCTTCGCTATTGCACAAGTTTCATCTGAAAAGTACAGAAAAAGTTTTCATTTGGAAAAGAAAAAAGTCAAAAAAAAACAATGTTGGATTTATTCTAGGCACCTGTGCAATTTCAATCACCTAAATCATAAAAAGATAAAATTCGAATTGTAATACCTAACTTTCCTAATAATTTTCCTCTAAAATCTTTTTGAACAGACATCGTAGCTCACTATAACGACTCCGTAATAATACTAATCTACTTGTAATCAGCGTGTTGCAATCAGTGCAGTTAGTATATTACTCTATCTAATTCCGAGTTACAAAACGCTCTACTCAATTTCTGAAGCTTAAATGATGAAGATCATTCAAAATATGAAAGAATACCTAATAAATATTCCCGCTTACTGTAACTATATTTAAACGAATCTAATAGCATTCGTCTTAAATTGCCATGTTGATGATTTGTTGAAAAGTTAATGAAGCTTGCAGAAGACCCGTTATATTTTACTGATTTGTAACTAATTAGTAACATTAAATGGGTAAATTTACAGATAATATTAAATGTATTATTGTATTAAAAAATTGTTAATTAGAAGGTTGAACTATGAACTATAGTTCGTTTCAGTTATCGAAAATATCATTTTATTCGCGTCTTCATTTCATTCACCTCAAAGTTCAGACGTTGAGAATTAATCTGAAATGCGAATGAAATGAATTGAAAACGTTGTTGGTAAGTTTCGCTCTTTGACAATAGAGTTGTGATTTTTTTTATAAAAAATGCTGTTGAAAGTTGATGTATCACAATGTTTGATTCGCTGGTTAGCAGAAGAACAATATTATTTTAATTAAAACAACACACTTCTCCCACGATAATTTACTAATCAGTAAAGTAAAGCACCAATTGTTGTAACAAGCACACTATTTGCCATACTTAGCTTCCTCTGACTTTTGGTTCTTGATTGATTTTTTTATATTTTCGATTATTTTCGTCGAAAATATTCAGGATACTCAGTTTAGAAGAATTATATTGAATAGTAACATTTATTTTAAGTCATAAAATCGTGTTTTTTTTATCGAATGACAAAACATATTGAACAACCTGATATATTGATTATATATAAAAAACTATAGTTATGAAGTTATTAAATTAAATTCTATTTAATCTCCATTAGTGCAACTATATTCAGAGTAAATCTAATCTTATTAATTTTGCATGAGTATTTCTAATGCTCACCGAAGGAGCTAATGGAGCTTAACGAAGAGGAACCGTTATGTTATTTCTGTAATGTTAATAGCGCTAAAAATCCGTAATCAATGTATTCGTTTTTTTATTTAGAAAGCATTCTAGTTTAGTAACCAGTAGCAACTACTGCCCAAACAGATATTATACAATTCACTCGGTGAAATGATTCAGCAAAAAGCCGATTTTTATCCGCGTCAACGTAATTAGCCTATCTACGCGCCTACAGGACAGCTAATCACGCAGCGGGAAGAAAACCAGATCAAGTGGCCGTTATTAGTTCTAATCTGCAAATTCAATAACAAATCATTACACGCTCTGGTTGTTTCCTATTCTCGGGCTTGTTTGTTCAATGACATTTAACAGTCGAAAAGAATCCGTCGGTGATTTTTTTTCGGTTTGTTGCTTGCGCCGATCAACGCCACGTTGGCAATTATTCACACGTATCCAAGAGAAAATATAATTATCGGCCAATTTCATAGTCGTTTAGGCCGGTCTAAATTTCTCCATTAGATACAACTTGTTTCTAGCGGAAGTCCCGCATTGTACCACCTGATGCATAATATTTCTTAATAAAAGTGTCGTTTTATTAATCAGTGTTTAAACATCTAACATAAACATATTTGTGACCAAAGGAACTTTGTCTAAAATGTGAAATGGAGTTTCGTACCCTCGATAACAATATACTAATAGCATATTTTCTTGATGAAGTTATTACTGCTTCTGTAATGATTCATATGTATTAATATATTTATAGGCAATGAATTAATTTTAAAGGATTTACAAGACGTGCGGTTACGGTGCATTAAATCGCATCGGGTACATTTGTAACTAACTTCATCATTGGCAGGCTTCACATTTCAGTATGTGTAATTTCGTCGAAGTGTGAACAAAAAATGTTTTCAGCGCGTTAAAAATGTCTGAATGTTTACCGCGTAAATCGCATTTACGAGAAGTCTTACTTATTTTACTTCAATTTCAAGAAAAAGGAGGTGAAAAAAGGTGAACAAAAAAACATGTGAATACTGGTTTCGACGTTTTAAAAGTGACGATTTTGATATCGAATAAAAAGAGCGTTCTAGACAGCCAAACAAGAGAAGAATATGCAGAATTGTTGGTAGTTTTACAAGAAACCAATTTCACTCATTTGAAGAACATGCGATTGATCTAAAAGCTTGGATATTTTTCGCTGTATGAATTTAAGTCAAAAGACATTTGACAGGCTTTTGGTCATGTGCGAAATGCTGCTTTGACGGCAGTATCGGAAATGTTTCTTGTCGGTATATTTTCAAAATTTTTAAAAGATACGACTTTTATTAATAAATTAAATATAACTAAGGATTTTTTAAGGGAATAGTCTTAAGAACGTTTTTTTCATGTTAACCGATAAAAAATTGGACAGCTGAATGTAAACGTCCCTCGAAAGTGACTAATGCAACTACAGGAGAAAATTACTGCAAACTCCTTTATTAGCTAGATTTCAAAATTCGCGAAAAGAGGCCTTATTTGGTGAAGAAAAAATCATCCTTCACACAATGCATCTGCACGCAAGGTAAGCCTACCTATTGCCTTAGTAGTACACGTGAATTTCTGATTTGTTAGGTTTTTCTTTATAATAAGAAAAGTATCAACGAATTTTATACGAATGGAAGAGAACTTTAGCCTCTAATCATTCAGCTATTGTGTTAATCCTAAGTGAAAATATAATAAAAATGCCACTGTGTACCACCCTTACTCATAAAACCATTGGCTGAAAAAGTTTTAAAATAATAGACTAGAGGAAGAAGTTGAAGGTTATTCAAAGAGCAGCATACCAAAATACCAAAGTGATCACACACATATGATAGCTAAAGGTTATTATAAATTATTGAATCAGCAGATATTCGAGAACCAGTTAAAGAAAAAAGAAAAGCCAGAGGAAGGTGGCAACAAACTAGGGTTCCTACAAATAAGACAACACTTAATAATAAATCTTAAAGGCTTAAACGAGAAATCCAAAAGCTAAGGAAGATTCAATAAACACCCATACTCAAAAACTATGAGCACATGAAGAGGTCGACATTCACTTTGGAGAGCAATCAAGAAGACTAATAGGCATATAATATATACCAACTATACGAAGCAACAATGGACGATGGGTCCGAGACAATAAACTCTTTGCTGAACATCAAGCTGAAGTCTATACTACCAATCGAGAACAGACGAACCATATCATAATTAGTAGTGATATCTTAAACAAATTATCACACTAGTAACCCCAAGAGAACTAACCAATGAGATAACAATAAACTTGAATCCAATAAGAAAACAAAGCAATCTAATACCGGACTATCAGTTTGGATTCCCACAAAAACATTTAACAATCGAGCAGGCCCACTGAATAACGGATATCACTGAATGTTCTTTGGAAGAAAAACAAGTATGCTTTCCAGTTTTCCTAGGCGTAGAAGAAGGCTTCGATAAAGTTTGGCACCACTGCTTGATATATAAATTAAACAAAATGCTGCCAAAACAATATATTTTTTTATTAATTACATCTTACATTCGATATGCTTAGTACAATCTTAATTCACAAATTAACTACCGTTCTGTTGTTCTTGCATTAATATACGAGAGAGGCGTCGACGGGATTAATACATCAATATGTATTCCCCAAATTAGAATATAACTGATTTACTTAAGCTAAAGTTAAATATACACTTATAGAGTAAACTAGTTCGTTTCGTTTGGTTCGCTATAATATTCTGATTTCTTGCGTGTTGTCCAGTAGATGTATTGCTTCAACGTTGCTGTGATTTAGCAACCTTGTTTTATGTTTTAGAACGAAAACTTGGATCATTTCGTATATCCATTTGATTCCGAGATCATGGTGTAGCTCTTCATTGGTTACGTAGCGATAAGCACTGGTAATTAATCGTAGAAATTTGTTTTGGATGCGTTGGATTACTACTTGGTTTGATGTTTTAGTGCAACCCCATAGGTCCAAATAGGCTTTATGATTGACTAATAAACCAATCTCTTTAACTTTAGATCAAGGTGAGAGTATCTTCCGACTAACCAGTACAATTGCTGAGTCTTTGAGTATAATGTGCTCTGTTTTTTGTCTAACATGATGTTTCCGGTTTAATCTACCATCGAGATATATTCCGAGGTATTTATTTAGCTGATTCTACTTAGGAATCGAGCATCTGTCAAGTGATATAATTAAGTTTTTGTCAATTCGCCGCAACGCAAAATTAACATGGACAGATTTGGAGCTGTTAAGCTGTATTTTCCAATCTCTAGTCTATTTGTAGAACTTGTTGACAGCTACTTGTATTTGTTCTATAGCCTTAGATAGAGATACATCTTTTGCCATTATAATTGTGTCGTCAGCAAATGTTCCAAGTATTTTTTCTTTTGTTGTTGGGATATCAGCAGTATAGAGCAGATATAGAAATGGTCCCTAGCTACTATTCTGTGGAACTTCAGCCTTCCATTTTTTCAATTCAATTTCGAAAAGATATGACTCCAGCAGTAAATAGTAATTCCGCGGCAGCAATATGCTTATTTTGTAGATTAATACTAAATGCCATGCCATACCCGGTCAAAAGCTTGTGAGACATCTAGAAATATTACAGGGCAGTACTTATTTTCTTCGAATGCCTTTTCAACAACGCTGTTACTCTGTGCACTTGATCAATTGTCGAATGGCGATTCCGAAATCCAAACTGGAAATCTGGTATTTCTATAAATGGTTAAGCATCTTCTCAAATAATTTTTATATCGCAGGTAGCAGCGAAATAGGCCTGTAAGATCCAACTTGTTCTGCCGGTTTGTCAGATTTTTATAATTAGCAACAAACAACCTTAAGACATTCCGGGACATGCTTCAGTCTCACACTGCACTGAATATATATGTCAACATGATTACTGCTTTCCGTGGCAGCATTTTTAATAACCCAGGTGAAATATCATCAATTTCAGAGGCCTTTTTAGTATTGAGGTTCTTGCCAATTTCGGTGGCAACTTCCATTGGAGAAATCAGATTTACAGCTACATCGAGCTGATAAACAGGATTTATATCTATTGTAGATTGCATATCATTCGGTTGAAATACGTTAGCTAAATATTTTGCGAATACTTCAGTTTTTTCATCGTTGCGTTGTACCCATTCATTTTGATCATTTTTAATAGGCGATACTTTAATAATTGGTCTTCTAAATCTCCGATTTACCAAAGCAATATGTAGAGATATTAACATCGTACATCTCCAACAGACTCTTCAGAATTAAACAAGAAAAGGAATATTCTGACCAAGATTTGCATCTTAATATGGAAATTCCTGTAGTCAAGGAAGAAGTTAAAAGTTTTGTTAGGAAACACAAAGTCAGTCTACCACGCCATGAAAATCCAGATGCACTTCAGCTAGTGTATGGACACTCCATTCGCAAACTGAAAAGGATTAAACCCTGCGATTCACTTGTGTGATAGTGCGTGATTGAAGGGTTGTAAGATGTGAGAACGGAACTATAGATTGTCGCTGGATAGACTATATGTAAATTGCAATAATAATTGTTAATAGTAAATTACTGGTTGGTTTAGACTACTTTTAATAATAAATAAATTAAAAATATATATATTTAAGTATTTTTACTTAATTATGTGATTTGATTTAAGATTTGTTTTAAGACAATGATAAATATTATCGATATAGAAGCATTAAACTCTCTTATTTTCGGTTATCATAATACATTTTTAGTTTTTCTTTAACCCATAAAAAGGTAAATTTCAATAACATTCATCAAGTCGATGACATATCGAGACAGAAAATATTTCGAAAGTTGAAATTTAAGCGCACGCAAGGGAAACTAGAAACTTTCGTTCTGGCGAAGTTTTCCGGTTAAAATTCGAAAAGGAACCGCGGCACGATCGCAGCGGGACCGGGAGAAGGGGTGAGTTTGTATGAACTGTACTTACGACTTTCAGTTTGGCCTGGATCTCTCTGAGTTTCCGCCTGGCGAGCACTTGGATGTGCGAGCTGACTTGCTTTCGCGTCCTCGTTTTGCCCGTTCTCAATTTGATATATCGGGCTATGAGTTCATTCCGACCTGGAAAAATAAATAATTTTCAGTATTATACGGCGTTCGCACCTGTTTAATAAAAATTATCCGCCTGTTGTGGAAATTCGACCACAATTTATTAAGTTAAGACAATAGAGTAAAGGCAATAAAACTTGTTTTCAGAGTTTTTTCAATATAGGATCAGAAATGTAACCTTTTTCAAATGGCATTTAATTAAATCTAATTTCCATTAAGTTTTAATTTAATTAGAAAAATTAAAATTACTACACCGCTGAACATTATAACAAAGTATCACAGAACTTCAAAGCTTATAAGTATAAGTATACATGGTCTTTCTTTACTTTTATGCTATAAACATAAATATGATTATTTTAATTGTTTAATTATTACATTGTTACTAGTCGTTTTCGACTAACCTACAATTTTTTTAATGATAACTTAAATCTAGGAATATACATAGGGGGACCCATCGGCCCTATGTCAGTCTCTGGTGAAATAATGTTTATACGTGTCACTGCTGTATTTTTTATTATATGCACATCACTACACAACACTACACAAGATCAGATGGTTTGCTTTTTTTGAGTCTGTGTCCTGCTCTAGTGGTATCCAAAAGTTGCAATACTTCAATATTCTCATAAGAATGGAGTCTTTCCTCATGTCACCTTGCAATTCTCTTGATTTTTTGACTGACTACGTGTATCTAAAGGTCTCGATGTAGGTTCTGAAAAATTTGTATTTTGTTTATGGTACTCTTTGCAGCACATGTCCATAATTGAACTCCGTATGTCCATATAGGTTTCAGTATTTGTTTATATAATAGCAATTTATAATGTAATGATAATTGTGATTTTCTTCCAAATAGCCAATACATTTTTCTATATTTCTATTCCAGTTCTTTTCTTTTCTTTTTTATATCTTCCTTCCTGCGAAGTTTTGCATCAATATTCATTCCAAGATACTTAGCGTTGTTGCTATATGAAATGATTGTACTATTTAATGTTATTGGTGCTTGTACGGTCTGATTGTAGGTGAGCTGCTCATGCACATATTTACTTTCGTTAATTTTTATTTTCCAAGCTTGTGTCCAATTTTTATATTGTCTCTCCATTTGTGGTATATCGCAAGTGTAGAGTAGATAAAGCATTGGCCCCAATAGACTTTCTTGTAGTACCTGCTTTAGCTTTATTTATTGTAGAGTAAGCTTCTTCTTGTTTAACTCTAAACATTCTGGCTGCAATGTACGATTTTAGTAGTTCGGTGTATTGTTTTGGTAACATTTTCTGTAATTTATGATCAAGGCCTTCAATCCAAACATTATCGAAGGCTTATGCTACATCTAAGAATATAGCTATGATCGATTTTATTCTTTTCAGTAGGAGTTTTTCAAAAACCTTAGATATTACTGGCAGAAGTGATATAGGTCTATAGGCTTTAATTTCGTTTGATGATAAATATGAAATAATAAATTAAGTAATACATGTTTGCATATAAAAACAGATAATATATGAATAAAACAATTTTGAAATTGATATTTAACTTTATAACAATAACCAATAATTAGATAATTTATTTTTTACAATTAGGATTGTATATTAAAGTATGTACAATCATTCAATTATACATTCTTACTATATAGACCTTTACAGACCTAATAAAGCAAATAACCAAAATAATTGATACAAAGTTCAAACAATTAAATGTCTATTAGTCACATATCTTATAACATTAATCGTTAAACACTTTAATATTTATCAACACTTTAAAATGTTTTCAATTCAAATTTACTATTAATATTCATAATTTTCCCCATTTATCCTATGTGTTACATCTATGAAAATTAGGTAGTTGGTTTCATTTTAACTGTTACATATTATCATTACTTTATTTATATATTCATATAGTATACCTTTTATCCATATTTCTCACCGAAAATATATATTGCAGAACAATAAATGTACCAAGTTGATTAAAACAATAATTTCTTTATATAAATGTTTAAATAAAATTGCATTATTCCTTGCTTATTTATTCCGTCTTCGATCTCATCCTTGCACTTATCGTTTATCTACTGCTTCCTATTTTGTCTTATGTCCCAGGTGGGAATTAAGAAGTCAACAACAAATGAGGAATTAAAATTCTATGAAGCTATTTTATATTTGTTAATATTCCTTGCAACATTTATTTGAACTTTCGATGCACAAATTAACGTATTTATTGCCTGCAATATTCGGTTGGTGCTTCAATGAATCAAAAGTTAATAGCACTAAAATGTACAAAAAATTATTAATAACCTTTAGAATTACCATTAGTACAATGATACACTATGTTTCTGTCAGTTCTTATCTATCAAATCTAATTTCGAAATTTTAAATATCTTGTTAAAAAAGAGGACAAATTCTTCTTATTCTGGATTTTTGTCAATCTATGTTGGGGTGACATTTTTGTATATGTCGCGTTTTTCTTAAACTGTTGTATATATTTTTGGATAAAGCGGATATGTTAATTTGTCCTCTCTATAAAAAATGTAAAATATAATTTTATAGAGTTCCAACAATTAACACAAAATTTTAAATAAAATTGCTTAAAATTAAATAACTTCATTTGATAATGTTTTAACACACTCATTTTACCTTTTAATCTCGAATCAAATGTAAAATTTCAATTCAGATTTCCGATACAAAATTATATTACACGCCGTACAGCGCTGTCAGATTTTGACTTTAGAAAAGTACGCGTCCGTGGTTGATTTACGTACAACAAAAACAACGAATAATCTATTGTATAAGAGTAGGAGCTGGCAGCGCGTCGGTCAGAGCCTAGAATATTTGTTTATGTATTTTGTCACCAATCTGACGGCTTGGCTCTTTGATTTAGGCCTATTTCGTTTTATTGGAATTTATTTATTTGTAGCGCATATTAGTTAAAAAACTTAGGACTAAACTTCCAGATTTCCCCCGTTTTCCTCAAAAAGGGAGGCAAAATTTTTACTAAGCCGATTAATATATAGAAGAGAATATTTATTTTATTTTGGTTATTAACTTTTTATTTATTTATTTTATTTTAATTATTATTATTTTGGTTAATTTCTTGCTAAAATTGTCAAGAAAGCATCTAAACGCCGACTCTAAAAAGTTCTAGGTGGTGTTCAACCAAAAGCAATCAAATATTAAAATTTCGATCGATGGATGCACTCATATTTTGAGAATTTGGAAAAAGATATATTTCTGTCTACCGCTGTAGAAAAAGTACAAGTAGCAGTTAACAATATCTACAAATGGATTAGAAACTGGAAAATACAACAGAAATGACAAAAATCTAATTATATCACTTAGAGGATGCCCGATTCCTCAAGCATAATCAGCTAAATACCTCGAAATACATCTCGATGGTAGGTTAAATAGGAAACATCGACAAATGAGACAAAAAGCTGAGCAGATTATAGTCAAGCAACTGTACTGGTTGGTCGAAAGATACTCTTAACTTGACTTAAAATCAAAGAGATTGGTTTATCACTCAAACGTAAACTTGGACCTGTGAGGGTCCAAGTTTACGTTTGAGAGTGAGGGTGAGGGTTGCACTAAAGCATCAAATTAATTAGTAATCCAACGCATCCAAAACAAAGTTCAAACAAAGATTAATTATCATTGTTTTTCGCTACGTAATCAACGAAGAGCTGCACGGTCACAAGTGAACCAAGACTTCGCTTCAAAACAAGAAATAAGGTTGCTAAATCACAGCAACGCGGAAGCAATACATCTACTGGACAACACGCAGGAAATCAGAAGATTGAGTCGAACCAAATCACACGAACTTGTTTGGTGTATAAGTGTATTGTTAACATTAACTTAAGTAGATTAGTTTTATTTTAATTTGGGAAATATATACTGATGTATTAATCCCGTACTCCCCTTGTTTGTGTATTAATGCAAGTGCAACACAATAGCAGTAATACATTAATTTGTAAATTAAGATTGTACTAAGCATATCTAATGTAAGATGTAATTAATTAAAAAAAATGAGAATAATTGTATACTTAATACGTGCTGTGTGTCCGACTGGTATAGAATGCTACAATTAAATAATGCAATTAAAATGAATAGTTTTATTATATTCTATTCCATATCTAATATGCAAACATTCGCAGAAATTCGCAACTGGTCGTCGTCATTAACCGCAGAGAGAACGTTTAGCACTAGCTGATTTAAATTTGACCGTGCGAAAGGATAAAATCGGCGCCATCGTCATCGTTCCGAATATAAAACGTTTTATTATTCGGACGCGGGCGCGTTTTACTGCGAGCCCGATGGCCACTCGTAACGTTGGTAAGGGGCAGTTTAAATTATTGTCGGACAATCTCGGCGAATATGTTTGGAGGGAACCGCCCGGAGAGCACCAAAACGTAATTAATGCCGAGACTTTGCCATTAGACCTCGATCCTCTATATCTTGTTTCCTTATTGTTTCACGATTTAGCAGCTGGCGCGCGTTTCGATCGCCTTTCGAATTTTACTTTCCGTTGTTTTGATGACGGTTAAGGCTAAACTTGCTAATGTATGTTATTCTCTTTTCATTTGATACACATACGTTTTTTATTAATATATTATTACTAGCTTTTACCGACTAACTTACAATTTATCTCTACAGTGACTTAAAACTGGGTACTAAAAATAAAATAAACGTTAGAACCACTTCGGCATTTTTACCATTTAATACACTTCCCTAAACAACCTCACAAGATTACGTGGAGTGGTTCTATTGAGTGCTGCATCCTAGTTCAGTGTTATCCAAGACTTGCAGCACTTTGGTGTTAACATGAGATTGTTTGTTGTCTTCTCTCATGTCTTGTTGCGAATTCTCAATTTACTACTGGTGAAACTACTTTCAACTACTATTCACCTGTATGGTATGGAGCTTAAAGTTCGATAATCGATAATGTAGTATATTTATTTGAACTACTCCAGATGTCATTTTTCAATTTTGCCTTCAATTTATAACCGGAAGAATGAAAGAGAAACAAGAATAGGACAGCTTTGGTGCAAGTATGTCAGTTGTTTCATTCTATATTATTGCTGCCTAGTGCAATAAACCAAAATATTCAAATTCCTTAAATTATTACTTTTAGTGTTTTTTAATATATTTGTATGAACTAGGCTAGAAAATCACATTGGCCTTTAATTATATAAGCCTAATAAAATAAAATTCAATAGCACTTTTCAGTGTTTTTACCATTTGGTACACTTTACTACAGAATTACACTTGTCCTCTTAAGTCTGCGACTAGTTCAGTGTTATCCAAGAGTTGCTGCACTTCTCTCATGTCTGATTGCGAATCTTACTTAATTCAACTGCATGTATGGAGCTTAAAGTTCGATAATACATGATGTAGTATACTTATTTGAAGTTAAACTTCAAACTTTCCATCAAGTAAAACTATCAAGTCTGCGCCTCGTTCAGTGTTATCTAAGTGTCTATGGAAGTTGGAATCCGAAGGTTTTGGTGTAAGTAATTATTCCTATATTATCTGAGTGGAACCACAATACTAGGACTTTATTCTGAAATACTTTTATTATAATGATAGTACTTCTCGCAAAACATCTCCTTATCTGAATTCATAGATTCGTGTAGGTTTTAGTATTTGCTTGTACAGCAGCAACTTATTGTCTACGGATAAGTTAGATAATACATTTATTTGTATCTTAATTCAAGTTTTTTTTATATGCTCCCTTCTACGAAGTTCTGAATCAATATTCATCCAAAGGTATTTAGCGTTGTTACTGGTATATATATTGGTATATGAACGGTTTCAATACTCAATATGTACTGATTTTATTGTAAAATAACAATCAATAAAATATAAAATGGAACATAGTTACACGTAAAAAATAAAATCATAAAGATATGCAACTATAAAACAGAATAAACTAACGGTCCTCCTATTGCTGCAATAGTTCCGGGTTCGAATCCTGTTGGGGCATGGTCGTAAATGTCTGTTTGTGATTATCCTTAGACGAGAGTGCAAAATACAACAAGGAAAATGATCCCAGTCACGCCAGTAACCAGGCTGTCTCTGGGATGATATCTAAGTTGATCACTCGCCAGTCGGTAGGCTTATGCCGAGGACCGTGGCTCGGAGTCCACGTTAAATTGTAGGTTCAGTCCAGACAAACCCTCGTTCGTAAAAATTCTTCTATAAAAAATAGTAACATATTCCTTCTAGAGTTCATGTTTTTTTTATTATAGGAAACACCAATTGTTCAAAGTGATATAATCAGCTCGTCAATGAGTAATTGGAAATTTTAGGACTATAATAATACTCATCAAAACAAGAATTTACTTTTGATTGATTATTCTTTCTATTAAAAATCATCGGTTTTGTGGCACATGACATTCATTTGCATTATTTGAAAATTATCAAAATAAATTGCTAGAATCTTTGTTCAAATGCCCGTTCCTTTTTAATCGCCTTTATTGTTATATTCCCTCGTGATAATGCAACAAGTAAAATGGATATTGTAATAACTAATTAAATTAAAAACGATCTCTTTATCGCTACTGTTAATTCGAATACCTGATAATTGTTTTTCGTCGTTAGTCGACTAAAGGTAGAAGTACTTTTGAAGTATCATTTATGTTGAGCGGGAACGTACCATCAATTTGTTTACACTTAATATGAACGTGTATACTAGCACTGTGCTCTACTTTTATCCATGTCAATGAGAAATTCAACTGCCCCAACATTGATGTGGTGAAGAAGTCTTCGTTCATGACTCTGGGTAAGTTTTTAATGGCCTGGTTAAAGATATTCATTTCCAAAGCTTTATGGAGAACACTTTTTCTGAAGTACAACGGTGCTTTAATAGCACTATTCAATAGTTTGTTATGAAATCACTGAATTATGTCCAGATAGTTAGTCCCATTGTTAATTTTATTTACAATGACTTTATACTTGCTTCATAGTGTTCTTTACTTATAGCCATTATGACATTATGGTTAATAAATGTAGCTATTATTCTATGTTGCAAATCAGGGGCAGGCATAGTCCCACCATAACTCTTTCTTTATGGCACTCCCGCTTTTATTTCCTTCAATTCCCAATAGGATTCTCATACTTGAATAATCTGATTGCATTAAAAAACTTTTGCTTTGTCAAACGTGTTAGAAGAGGAAACAATTAATTTTATTTATTACTCTTAGTAGTTCCACAATCTGCCCAGAAGGCAATAAGTATATGTTATGTTTATATTATATATACATGGCATGTAAAAATCACTTCATTAAGTAATTGCCTGTATAAAACACTATTTTAATTAATTAGTCTTATTCTAAAGCCTATTATGAAGTCTATATATGTCCAATAATCAGATCGGATCACTTCGCATCTTTAGCTGATTAGCGAGTACATTTGGATGCACTGACACTCTTTCGAAGTACTTCACACAAACATGTTGAATTACACTCGTTATTAGTTCTAGAGGAATATCGCGTTGTATCACTTCATTTGAAACTTAGTAAGGAGTATCGACCATGGCACGCAACACTTTATTTTGGAATCGTTGTTTGATGGATATATTAGGCTTGCTACCGGTTCCCCATAGTTGGATTCCACATGACCAAATAGGCTTAAGTATAGATTTATACAATAATATATTGTTATATAATGATAACTTGGATTTGCGCCCGATAAGCCAATACATTTGGTAGAATTTAAGTCCAAGTTGTTTCCGTTTAGCGAGTATATGCTTCTCCCAGGTTAGGCGTCGATCTAGGTATATACCAAGATATTTAGCATCCTCTGCTTGCGGTAGTTGACAATTATTGATATAGACTGCTGGGCAAGTTCTTCTACGGAGCGCAAAAGTTACGTGACTGGATTTTGTTTCGTTGGCTTTTATATGCCATCTTTATAGCCACATCTGTATTTGATTTATGTGTGTTTGTAAGTTAATTGATGTTATGGCTGGATCTTCACGAGAGGCTAATACTACCCTGTCGTTTGCGTATGTTGCCACAGAGGTTGCATCCAGTACATTACCTTGCGAAACTGCGAATATATTGCTTGTGAGTCGGTATGTTCATCGCCTTGTTTTACAGTAAAATCACGATCTGTGAGGTTTTTATAACTCATAATCCGGATGAAGGAGGAGTTTTTTTTAATTTAACCTGCAATCCCGTATGCCATATTTTATCAATGGCCTGAGATACGTCTAGAAATGCAGCTGAACAATATCTTTTGGCGTTTAAGTCCATATTTATTTTATTAACAACTCTATGCAGTTGTTCTATTCTTCCATACATATTGCGAAACCCAAATTAGTATTCTAGAATGATCTTTCTTTTTTCTATTAAAAAATTGAGCCTCTTTATGTACAGTTTCTCAAAAACTTTTGAGATAATCAGTAATAAACTTATAGGCCGGTAGGATGTAACATCTTCTGATGTTTTCCCTGGTTCGAGAATCATTATTATTTGAGCTACTTTCCTAATAATTGATTATTAGAGATCATATCCAGGAGCTACTTTTACAATTAATCTCTCTGATTATTATTTGTTGAGTTTCTTTGACGATGATATTTTTATGTAGTAAATCCATTTGAAATGGTGAATTTTGGAAGCTAGTATTTTATTTTCGTCATCTTGACAAGACATTTTTTAAATACTTTGAGAAAATGTCGGCATTAACAATTAATTTAAATGCAAAAATATGCTAATGCATCTTGCAACCATAGTTATTTTCAATGTAATTCTAAAACTACCTAAACACTATTACCTAATTATAGTGACTAAAGTAGTTAATGAATACTGGTGATTACCTCAAATTTTATCGCCTGTTTCAGAAAAATCTATATCGAGAAATAAGACACGTTTTCACTTAATTTCATAAACAAGACAGGAGGAAAAGGTCGATAGCCAAAAATAAATCGGCCTAGACCGAGGGATCGTATTTTAATTGAACCTCTGTTTTATCAGCAACAGAAGCAATTCGAAGCAATTAAATATAATTTAACGATGGCGTGTGTAAATCGTATTGAATTTTGCAAAAGGAGAAATCTGTTGTTGCGCAATTTATATTCGGTTAAATTTAAATCTCCCCTCTTCTCGCTCTTTTCCCGACCCTCTCGCGGCATCTCGCCTCATCTATCTTTGTCTTTCTCTCCGACGATACGCGTGTGTTCATTTTCAGAATAAAAACACAAATCGGCTTGTGGATTTATGGGCTTTTTACGGATATTTAACTATGGAAAGAGTAAATATAGACGATTTAGACAAAACATGGACAGAACAGAGTGTGATAGTTTTCGTTGCCTGTTTAATATATTTAATATAACAGGTGCTTGTATGTGTATTTTAATCAACGGTATCCATTACCAACGTAAAGAAACTGTTACATAATCTAAACTACCTGTTAAATTCGATACTTTTATCTTCGATTTCTTTACCCAAAATTACAGTTTTCCATTATTCATTATTGAGTTATTCAGTGTATACAGACTCTAATGATGGAACACTTAAAATTGCATTTTCGACATTAAATACTTTTGTTCTTCGATTTGAAAAAATCTGCTGCCGAAGTTTATCGAACATTTTAAAAAACTTATGGTGATCTGTCATATCTTAATTGTTGGTTTTGGCTTTGACCAAAAAAGGTTGAAGACAACTGGACTATTAAACCGAAAATCTGGCTCAAACTCTCAAAGAACTAAACTCAACTTAACGGCTAAAACAGCTTAGCCGTTGATGGATGAACTGTTCATATGCGATGGAAAATATTTAAAATGAGGTGCAAAACATAAGAGTTTTCTGTAGCGTGTTGCGAGTGGCGATGAAAAGTCGCTACTACTACGACAATCCCAAGTGTAAAAAGTCATGGGTTAATCCAGAAGTACATCTGATGGGATCAGCCTGCAAAGCCTAGCGTATTACGTTCTGTTGAAATTTAATGAAACTGATACTGCAGATGTCTACCGACCCATAAGATACCGATACCAGAAGATATCCGGTCTAACCCAGCATGACTGGTCATTCTCCTTGTAGTATTTTACAGTCTTGACTTTTGGACAATCACAAGTATAAATTTACGACCATGACCCAAGAGGGCTCGAACCCGCGACGATCGTAACAGTAGGAGGACCGTCCTGTCGCCTTGGCCATTGTGCTAACCAAGCCGGCCCTAGGTAAACACCGCCATTTTCTATGCCTAGAATTATCGTTGATTTTTTTATAAATAATAAATAACGAAAAGATAAAATCTTATTGAAAATCTACTGTCCAATCATATTGTGCGTGTTTAATCAAATTTACTTAGAAGTATGACTTCTACTAGATTTAAAGTCTCTTTCATTGCGTAAACCGACCAATATACCTAAATGCAAAATAATGAAAAACGTAAACTTCTCGATAAATACATGAACACCATTAACTATTAATTGAAAACATTTTCTTTACAGTAATTTTAATGGCATTTAACTGAATTTAGATTAAAAATCTTTGCAGACATTCATTCCCAAGAGTTAATCAGTGGTAACTTCCTCAGTATGCGCGGCTATGCAGTTGCCTCGGGCGCATATCATCATACATCCGTGGACTATTTCAGCACAACGTTAATTGGCTTAAAAATTATCCAGGAAATCTTCGCTATCTTGAAAATGACGTATATTAAAACTACAGCCGTTTATCAAACGATGAAAGATGTTAAAAGGTTCATACATCTGGGCAACGCTCTATGTGTCGTGGAAACATTTGCATTTTAATGTGTAAAAAAATGTCTTCGAATATATTACTGTTAATGCCTGGACACAATATATGTTTCCATTCAGTATATTGCCTTTAATATTCATTAATTTATAAACTACCAATAAAGTGGATCAAGGACGACATATTGTGTACTGATTCAGACAAACAAAGAACTATATTTTATTAGGTTCTGCAATAATTTCATGGTATTGGCACTCAAGTATAAACTTCTATGGTGATATAAATAATTAGATTATCAATCAAACTAAACATTACCATTCTATTTATTGCTTGTGTTTCTAAAACAAATTGATTAAGTACCTGAAATTATCAGTTTAATAACATTTACTATCACAAAGTAAAATGTTTAGCCATGAGATGTTCTGAAATTTCGTTATCACAAGTGAATCGTGTGGATTTTGTATTAAAAAACATCTAACAGTTCAAAATATCTATCAAATAGTTTAAAATATCCTAAAAATCGAAAACATATTTTATTTTATGTGGTATGCATAGTTAGAAAGTAATGTATTAGGTTGGGAAAAAGGTAATAAAAGATATAAGCTGAATTAATTAATTATGAAAGATCGATTTTGACAAATTATATTTATTCTATTTCGATTTTTTAATTTCTCCTAATAAAGTTTTTAAAAAATTATAAAAAAGCGTTAAAACTTATTTGTACTCTTTATATTGTATTCCTTTAAATTGTACTATTTAGATTTTTGTTTCATATAACAAAGTTTTTCATAATATGGACGTATACTGGGACATGCATACGGACTGTTATAATTATAGTTATTAATTATCGGTATGTACGCGTTCTCTTGAAATGGCTTAATAATTTGTGAAATCAAGATATATTTTTAAAATAATTCAATAAGAAATTAATTTAAATTGCTTTCCAACAAACCAATACGAACGCTAGGACATATATACTATTATAGTTTAACGATTTAATTATTTTTATCGACAATTACGATTTTTAATTCACAATGAACGTTTCATTCGCCACGAACAACAGCAACGTATTAGAACAACACGGATACATTCATCGTTTAATGTTTATAAAATTAATGTTTGTTGTACTCGCGAAACAATATTTATACGGTATTTCCGATCCTAGTTTACATAAACTGAACGTAAACTAACAGTAAACATTGAGCAAACAATTTTTGCACATGTTCCAAGCTAACTGTACACGCCCATCCATTTTTCCATCGAAATCGAACAATCGTATCAATATCGTCCATTATAATGCCCGACCAATTTTTTTAAATTCATTTCGATTGGTTTTTAATCATCTCCGCGTGAATTCCTTTCGAAACAAAAACGCCGAAAAATTTGCTGAAATATATAAAATTCTAATTCATCCAAATATTTATTGCCGAAATAATCAAGTAGTAGTGCTGATTGTTTTATCATTCGTATTTCTCAATTAATTCCGTTTTATCTATGGTTTACAATGAAGTTCGTAAATGAATTGAATGCATATTATTATTTATTTATTTTAGATTAAGGCGGATTAATAATGTATTTGCTTTAACACTTATGGTCAAAATTCTTTTCATATGTATTAGTTCTGTCTAAGGCTGTACAAAAAGTATAAATAGCGGTCAACAAGATCTACAAATGGACTAGAGACTGAAAAATAAAATCAAAATCAGCCAAATACCTCGTTAGTAGGAAGATACTCAACTTGACCTAAAATTGGTTGATTTGTCGGTCAATCATAAAGCCAATTTGGGCCTATGAGGTGGAAATATGGGGTTGCACTAAAGAGCGCAACGAACAAAGAGCAACTTGTAACCAACGAAGAGCTGCACGATGACCTCAAAATCAAAAGGATACACGAAGTGTGATCCAAGATTTCACCTTAAACAGTTATTGGACAACACGCAGGAAATCAGAAGATCGAAGCCAATCAAGCCACACGAACTTGTTTAGTGTATAAGTGTATCCTTAACTTTAGTTTAAGTGATTAATTTTATTGTAATTTGGGAAGTACATACTGATACAAGTATTAATGCAAGTACAATAGAACCGTAGTAATAAATTAATTTGTAAATTATTATTGTACTAAGCATATCTACGGTGAAATGTAATAAAAAATACTTATTAGTCCCTCTTCTCATTCAAGTCCCTCCCTATTCATCTAATTTACACAATAGTAAAATAATTTTAAGATATTGTTCAATATGTTGTCAGTGATGACATATTTATATTATTTTCGGATCATCCCTCCTGTTCGAAACTTTATTATTTTTGAAACAATGTATGATAATCAATTTCGTTTCTTGACTAAATACTATTTCCTGAAAAATCAGAAATGGCATTGAGATCAAAAATCGGCTTGATAAGCATTATGGAAATTCTATACTACGAAAAAAAGATTATTAATTGGTATTATTAAATTTAAAGGTGTTTGTACAAAATCCGATGATGCTAAACACCTTGATCATCCAAAATTGGCGTGGCAGTAAAACATCAAAAATCCACAAAATAATTCTGGAAAACCCTGTTTCTTGTGTAAAAAAATGGTTACTCTAGTTATAAAGGTACCATCATTAATTTCCTAAGGTAAATATTACTGCGATAATTTTCGTCATATTTTGTTAGATATGTGCGATTTTAAAGATATCTATTAGGAAAAAAACGACATAGGCTTTTCTTTAGCCTCATATAATATAGAATGTTATGTCTATTTGTCGCAAATAAAGTGAAGTTAGTGAATTATGATTATATAATTACTTATAATGTGGCTATATAAATAAATGTTTATACTGAACCACTAGTTCTGAAGCTCGTAGTGCTTCAGAATAGTTAACAATGTTCGTTCATTCACTTATCATTCACTGGATATTCCTCATTGCATATCATTATCGCAATTTGGTGTTCATCTGTTGTCTAAGAAGAATAAAATCCCATTCAATAAGATAAATTTATAATATATATATATATATATATATATATATATATATATATATATATATATATATTTTAATTTTCTCCCTTTACCAACTATGGGTTTATCTGGACTGGGCCTAAAGTTTAACGTGGGCTCCGAACCACGGTCCTCAGCATTAAGCCTACCGACTGGCGATTGACCAACTTTAGAAATCATCCCAGAAGACATCCGGTCTTACCCAGCCTGGTTACTGCCGTGACTGCGATCATTTTCCTTGTCGGATTTTACACTCTTGCCTAGAACATTCACAAATTTTAAACACTCACAAACATAAATTTACGACTATGCGGCTATCGCAACAGTAGGAGGACCGTCCCATCGCCTTTACCACTGCGCCACCAAGCCGGCTCCTACTTTTATTGTTCCTTCGTTTTAATATTGGAACAAAAACATACTCAGATTTATCAACGATATCTAGACGTTGATGCTATCTTAAGTAATTAATGTTGTAAAAGTCAAAGAAGATGTAATCGTCATTATTTCAAGAGCATGAGCTGTTATCCTAAATAATTTGAGCATTGAATCTTAAGAACTATTACATAAACTAAACCATTAGTCATTGATTTATTTTCCAATTCTGCCAATAAAATCAGCACTTCTACTGTTTTAAAATACAAATTAACTTAATATTAGCCAATTTGTATAGTCATTGAGATTATATAATTACACTGTTTTACTTATTATTCAATGAGTTAAACTTTCACCGAGTGATGACAAACACATTGATGTTTTAGTAGTTTTTCTCATATATTTCACAGAACTGTATGACTTAAATGTATTTATTTTAATGTATTGAATCTAATCTACTAAATCAGTAGCTGTTGTCGATCTTAGTGGTTTTTTGGAATCTATTCATATCCTCCTCGTCTTGTCTGATCAATGTTTCCTTCGAAGCTGTCTTTATCCAATTTGGTTAAATGACTATTTCTGATTTATCATTAAATTTTTGTTATTAGAAAGATACTGCAATCTCAGGTAATGATTGAAAGTGTCAACATTTCATATAGAAAACATATAAATATATACAACTAACCCAAATATGATTAATTGTAGAAGCATTTCAGGTACATATTTTAGATATAAAAAGTAGTATCACTAGCTTATTCAGTAAAAAATTATTGTTATTATTGAAAATTAATACTCAAGCTATGTTTTACTTGTTTAATTCCGAACAGGAAAAAATGCTGCACATGCTCCCCCACCTGACAGTATATGTACAATATCGGAATAATTATTTTTGTTTTGAGATTATATGCAAATCTACCCAGTATTTGATATACTCATGTCATCACTTGAAGCAGGCACCGTAAGTAGGTCCCATTCAAGTATTTTTATGTTTTGAATATAAAAAATGGATATTGATAACAATCGTTAATATTTAAAGGTTTTTTTTGTTGACAAATCGTTATTTGTTACTACTCGTTACAGGCTAACCTACAATTTGTCTTCCCATCTCATGTCTATCCATCGGCCCTATCTTAGCTTCTACTGTAATAATGTTTATGTATTAACACTGTTGTTGAAATTGTATATTAAATGCACCTCACTACACTACATTACACATTACACAACTACATCAAATGGTTTGACTATTTTTAGTTTGTGTCCTTTCTGGTGTTATCCAACAGTTTGACATTGAAATGACAATGGATTCTGTCCTCATATTTCCTTGCAATTTTCTTGATTTCTTGAGTGATAGTCGGTATCTAACGTCTCGATATACGTAATCAGTTCTATAGCATCCTGCTGCGCCTACAACCAATTTCAATGAGAGAGATCTATAGGCTATTATTTTGATTTGGTGATTTTCTAGGTTTTGGGATCACGATTATTTCAACCATCTTCCAAAAGTCCGGTCGTTTTAATAGAAATAATCAAGTTAGCGAGTTTTATAATTATCTTTCTTGGTAGTTTTTGCAGTAACTGTCCTGTTATTAAGTCATAACTGTGATAAATTTGGTTATTTTCGGCGTAACTAATTGAATCGTCGAATTTTCACATTCTATGTCCGGCAAATTATATTCAGTATCAGTTTCGTTTGATTTGAAAGTTTTTTTTGGATGGTAGCAAATATTATTATTTTCAGTCGTTTTATTTTGTTAGCATTTTTTTGTAGCTCTAGTTTTTCAGTTACCATTTCCTCGATTTCTTTCGGGTAATTAATTACTTTAATTGTACTCTTCATTTCTGAAGTATGATTCCAAGCAGCTTGTTGGATATCTACAACGAATTTTTCTGCTTCAAAATGTAATTGTTCGGTTGGCTTAAGGGGTACACTCAGTTGAATTCTATTGTTTAATTCTTTAGCAAATCCTTCCCAGTCTGTTCTCTTGTTTGTTGAATTTTGTTCTCGTATTGTATGTTCAGTTGGTGTCAGAATCACTAGTGTATGATCTGAATTTAGTCTACACTTTTCTTCGACTTCCATATAGTTGGATATTATGTTATCTTTCCTTTGATTGTATCTTGGAGGGCAATAAGTGCAGCATGTAACCCTGCTGTATCTGCTGGATTTAACGGTTACTGTTGTTACCTGATCCCGGATTCTTGCCAAATGTTATTATTACATCTTGCGGTGTTAGCGGGATTCCTTTGTCACGTAGGTTTTAGATTTTGAGGCCAGAGATTATTGTTTTCTAATTTTTCAATACTTTCGGAGAAATATTCAATAATTTTTCCCTATTTGTCTAACTTTGTTATGGTTTCAACAGTAATTCGTTGGTGGTTGCCCCTTCTTCCTTTGCTTCTTTTTGGTTGTTTTGGTTTAAGCTTTGGGCATAGGTTATTTCATCATGGACTTATTGACTGATCCCATATTAACCGGTAAAAACCTATTTGTACATTTAGTATGGCTCTACAGACATTTTCATAGATCTCCGTTGTGGATGCCGGTACTTTTTCAAGACTTGGACATTAAAATTCCTGAATTCCATAACTTGTGACTCCTTTTATTTGATTTCTACTAAAATGAACAGCGGTAAACGACTCGGTTTATTTCGCCAGAATTTACAATCAATTTATATCAAAACATGACGATATGAATAATCCTCAAGGAATCGGGCAGATTCGGTTCGGCTGTTTCGAAAAATAAACACGGAACGCCGGTGACGCAAAACAAATTAAGTCCAAGGAAAACGACGACGGCAGCTTGTCAAACGAAAAACAGAGAGATGGCTTCATCGCAGTCCCCCCATTACGCGCCCAACAAAACCTACCCTTCTTTATATTTTCTTCGGTGGCGGCCGAACGCCCCTCGCTCCAGCACTAATTGCACATTCTTGGCATAGTTTCGAGCTGCACCCGCCCCCTCGCCCTACCCCCCCGAACGGCCGGGGTGGTAGCGGCGGCTGAGAGAACGGTAGCGACGAGGGCCGGGGATTCAGAGGGGCGGAGGGGGGCGGCGGCGGACCGGAGCCGAGGCGAAAGGGTGTGGGCGACGGGGAGGTTCCGGGTAACGTGACATCCCACGATCCGGAGGATCTGGCAGAGATCGTTTGCGGAATGGTTGGGATTGACCAGGTTTGAATGGGCGAATTTCGGATGGAAATGTCCAAAATAAACACTTATTTTGATTAATTATTAACTACTAGGCCGTTGTAACAATGAAATGTCGAGTTTTACGTTTTAATGTTTAATTAAATGGGCCGCAATTTATACGTGCGTAATGTTGTTTTGTTGTTAGGTTCCATCAATATTCAAAAAGTTCCAGACTAAAATAATATTTGTATATATTATTGTTGGATTTCTTCCTCTATATATTTTATCCTAGATATCTATAATTTGTTTTATTCTGGAAAACTTTATTTGCATTGTAAAGAAGCTGGATAAGTTTAAAGAAATTCTTTAACATCTAAGTGAATGTGCTGTCCTCTCATTAATTGTATCCATGAGTAAGGAATTGGAATGGTCTAAGTTTTGAAACCACTATTTCTGAAGATTATGAAGCAATATATATGATAACATTCAATATTACATTATTTTGGTAAGGCTACGCTAACACTTTTTTATAGAACTTTTTGCAAATTTGTAATTTCTTCAAAAAAATAATTTTCAACTACTCTTTATTCTTTTTTTACGGTTTTTACTTACAGCTAGCTATACTTTATTTTTGATAGATATAATTTACATAAAAACTAAAGAATGAGAAACAGATCGTTCATAAATATCATAATAAATTAATTACTTATTTATTATAATTTCATATTTTTGGGTTCTCAGCATTAAATTTATCAACTGATCAGGAACCAACTTAGATGCCGCCACAGAAGAAATCCCAACCGGATTACCGATGTGACTGGTCATTCCTTGTCACATTTACAAACCAAAAAAATAAAGTACATTTATTCCCTGGCAGTGTTCGAACCCGCGACTGTGGTAGTGCTATATTGGAATATTATCCGCTATGTACCAAAAATATTTTTAGCAGGTAGGATTACTAACTTTTTTGAGATAAAAAGCGTATTAAATTTTTAAAATAAAAATTCAATATATGGAATATATAAAGTATTTTTTTTGTGAGTTGTCAATTTCAAAGCATAATCAAGACTGAAACTTGACTTCTTAGTAGCAATGATTCAACAAGTAGACAGTACTTTCCAATATTGTCTGTAAGTTGGTGATCCGTCAGGTGGTATGCTTAATGGGTATACCAGAAAACACTTGGGAACCAAATTTTGGCATGTACCAGGAATATGTTAAAATATGTTAAAGAATGCAATATATGAAACTTTCCAAACATTTATAATACTAAAAAAATGTATATTATACTCCAATCACCATAGTTTTTCATTATTAAATACTTACTCATAATTAATTATTAATTATGTTCTATATATTTTAATATAAAATACTAGGATTAATTTAGAAGGGGATCATTATTTCCGAAATTACAATGAAGTTAAATTAACTTAACCTAAAATAATACAAGTAGTTGGAGGTTTATCTCTTTACTCTTCTTCCTGTGCGTTGTCCAATAGTTGTATTGCTCCACGTTTCAGTAATTCAGTAGTTTCTTTCATATTTTACGGCGAAATTTTGGAAAACTTCGTGAACTCAGTTGATTCATCGTTGGTTGGATCGTTGGCTATTAGCATTGGCAATTAACGGAAGAAATTTTTATTGACAGCGTTGGATTACCAGTCAGTTTGATGACTTAGTGCAACCTCATATTGGCCCCCAAAAGTCCACGTAGGTCTTATTATGGACTCATCAATCACTATCTACGATTTTAGGCCAAGTTGATGCAGTTCTATAACTTTGACTCTGATCTCAGCTCTTTGTTTAATATTATATTTTCAATTGCCATTAAGCTGAATGCAAGTATTTCGCTAATTCTACATGAGAAGCTTTTGACGCAAAGTAAATTTGATATAGACATATTTCGAGCTAGTAAGTAGCATCTGAAGTCCATTTGTTGATCTCGTTGACTGTCACTTATATTTTCTATAGCTTTAAAATCCTAGAAGAATTATATGTAATTGTTATATAGCCTTTTTGACGGTTTACTTATTTGTTTGCGTGTATGTTTAGTTAAAGATGCCAGTAAATTACTGTACAGGCATACAGTTCTGGTAATAATACTCTTTGTTGAACAAAAAAAATACTACAAAACAAATATAATTAGGAGGTTTATACAATATTAATAATACATAATGCATAACTTATAGATCACATTATAATATGCAAGATGAATAACTTTTTTTAAGGTGCCCTACTAATTTTATTCTGATATAGTACTATTTATATTCTAATATCAGTTATAATAACTCCACTGGGCATTCTAAAAATTATTTCGTTATTATATCTTAATGAATATTTGATTAAAAAATATTACAAAAGCTAGGAATATGGTTTTATCAGATCTAATAGTTAATAAGAGACAATATAAATTTTCAAATAAATAATTTTTTTACAACTATATTTACTCAGAGACCAATGTTGTGAATTAAACTTTCTCAATTATTTTTCATATCATTTAATTCATTTCACACGACAAGACTAAAACATTATTTAAAGCACAATTTTGTACGATATTACACTGCGTTCCCCTATCCTATTGCCGATACATGTATGTAAAACAGATTAAATAATATTTTGCCATTTACACATGCAAAAATGCGATCCCGTTAACTATAATTGCAGTCATTCACTAAACACTCCTTATTTAATACATATTAATTAATGTCGGCAATTTTTTTTATTTATTTACCAACTCGCTATACGCCGCAATGAATGATGATTTTCTTTCGAGTGGTATTTAGCAGATAGTCGACGGTTTTATTTTAACATAAATTAGAATTTCCCGTATGAAATTCCGATTATGAATAGCTCACGGGGTTGGATGTTATTAGGCAATTTTTCTAAAATACATAATTATGTTTTGTTTTAAAGCAAAATGTACCCATTATTAGGTTTTGATGTGAATTAGGTTTAATGTAAGATTTAATTATTCTTGAATAAAACACTTAATCTACAAATTGTATTAGCGAATATTTCCTAGATTCACTTGATCAGGAAATGATCATTTGAAATTCAAAAGATGCGGAGTATGCATTTAATGTCAAGCATATTTTTCCGTTTTTATACTTGGATGAAAACATGGAGTAGAAAAATTGTTTTACACATGAAAAGCTACAGGTTAACGGTTAACTGACATCAAAAAGACACACAGGCGTCGAAACTCGATGACCTCAACTGAAATCAAAATCGTTGAAGTGAAAGAAACGGTAAGGGAAATAAAATTTGGTAAAAAAGACGGGATTTGTGAAAACAAAATTCTAGTACTTTTATATCAGAACAATGTCATTATCTCATAAACGCCATATTCATCCGATATGGCTTCAGCCGACTTTTACCTTCTCTCAAAATTCTAATTATCACTTCGTGGCGTCCATTTTCAGTCCAATGAACGACATAAAAACGACGGAAATTCCCGATGATATTTGTGTTGAAGTTGTTGCATGTTGTATGCTTAAATATAAAAGATGTATTATTTCTAGAGTATTGGTAATATTGGTACAGATTGGTAATATATTTGTATTGGCCTGCAAGGTGGGTCTGATGTTTTTGACAATTATTATATTTAGAGTTGCATTTAGGGTTGAAGAAGTTAAGTTAGAATAAAGAAATAAGCCCCGTGTGCACATACAAAAAAATAAGCCATCTGGCATAGTATATAGAATTAAATTATTTAGTGAATAAAGTCCATAAAAAGCCAAAAACAAATGTTTAATATTTAGTGAACCAAAAGAACGGATTAAAAGCCCTAATACAAGTTAATTTAGGAAAACCCGACGTTTAAAAAAAGGTTTTGACAATTGGATTACTTCTTGGCATAAGTGTACAATTAAAGAAAGTTCTACTTTAAGAGCGAAATAATAAATTAGGGCAAATAATAAACAGTGTATTTTATTGACAATTTTTTTTCATAGTGTAAATCTGTAGAATTACAAGTAGGATAAGTAATAACAAACTTAAAATTATTGCTTGTCGTTTCCAAAAACTGCTATTTTTATATGTGGTCATAAATAAAGATTTTAAGGTAAAATTGAATGCTCAAAAGTAATGTTATAGCCTATTGTGCCGCGAAAGCCTTATTCTTTAATAACTTTCCCATATCTTTGATTCAATCAATTACATATGCCTGTTAATTTTGAGTTGAGTTAAAAATGAGTTTGGAGTTTATGAAAGTACACTGACTGATGATTACAGACCATGGTCTGTAAATTGGAACCTAGATCTGTGTAATCATAGTCACATTGATATTTTCTTAGGTATATTAATAAAATATATAATAAATAAATAAAATATAACAATGAATAAATGATATATAATAAAAATAAATAACATCCGTGGTTAAAAAACATCCCCAACTTTATCATTGGCCGCAACACGTTTAAAAGGCTTTGTATATTTAGGACCTTCGATTAGTTAGACGACTCAGCACTTTATTCAATTCAAATCAACACGATTTAATTTTGTATCGCTTTTGACGAATTGGTTGGCATTTCGTCGTGGTTTGTTAAAATATTGCGTTATATTGAGAACGTAACGGGAACATATATAAATGCGCTTAGAAACGTGGAAAAATGGTAAAAATAAATAAATGTAGTAGTAGTTGTCCTAAATCTTGAAGGTGTTGGCCCTACAGCGTCAATATTTGCAAACACTTTTATTTAAATATAAATTTGTCACACTCAATAAAGGCATTTTCCAAAAAAAAATTACTCACACGCTCCTAATGGTTAAACTGTTCAAAATGAAAATACTGGTTTTGACGATTTAAAAGTGGCAATTCTGGCTCCAAAGACAAAGATCGTTCTGGAGAGCAAAAAAATTGAATACGAAAATTTGAAGAAATTATTCGATGACGATCCATGTAAAATGAAAGAAGAATATTCAGAATTGTTGGGAATAACATAAAAAATCATTTCCAGTCGCTAGAAGAATATCGAAATGATCCAAAAGCTTGGATATTTTGAGCCGTATGTAATCCATTGTGTTCTCCAGATCTTACTCCTTCTGATTACTACTTGTTTCGACATATGAGTCGTGACCTGTCTCATAAGCGCTTCACTTCATGTGAAGACATCAAAAAATGGGTCGGCCCGTGGATAGCATCAAAAGATACATGTGCTTTCCTTATTGAATTCGTAAATTGCTTGAAAAATAGTAAAAAGTAGCAGAAAACGATGAATAATACTTTGAATAAAATACATTGTACCGATTTTTCTCAATAAAGCTTCAAATTAAAAGAAAACGTCCTCATACTGTTGCGATAGCCGCGGGTTCGAATCCTGCTGGGGCATGGTCGTAAATTTATGTTCGTGATTGTTTAAAATTTGTGAATGTTCTAGGCAAGAGTGTAAAATCCGACAAGGAAAATGATTCCAGTCACACCAGTAACCAGGCTAGGTAAGACCGGATGTCTTCTGGGATGACTTCTAAAGTTGGTCACTCATCAGTCGGTAGGCTTAATGCCGAGGACTATGGTTTGGAGCCCACGTTAAACTTTAGGCCCAGTCCAGATAAGAGTCAATAAAAAATAATAACTGTATTTTTTTAATTAATATTGTATAAATGTAAGATTTTTCTCCATATATGACCATTACCGTAAATGTATAATGTATATGGTGATGGTTAATATGGGATCGTTCCTGTCCTGCAAAAACTCCCAAATAAACTGGACTCGGTGCGTCGAACGTCTGGAATGTCACCGGCCAGTCCGAAAAGACCAATATAGCGAAAGTCAGATGTAAAAATGACGTGGGGGGATGAGAGCCGTCCGAGGGTCGCTTTTCATCCCTCGTCTTTCCGGGTCCCGGAATTGTTCGCCGGCAAGGCGCAGGTTGTGACGATATTGACCGTGTGTCCGGCAAGTGTCCGCTGTCCACTCCTCCGAATTTCTCGGCACGGGTCGGGCCCGGATCGCCCGCACCAATAACACGTTTTCCTGTTTGGTGTTTTTTATTTCGTATAATGCATTTTAAGTATTTTCCATGTTTACAAGTTAGCTTTTTTTTTCGTAAATTTGAAACTGTAACAAATCGGGGCAATGTATTTTATTTAAAGTATTATCCATCGATAGCCACCACTTTTTCCAATCTATGAGGTAATTTATGAATTTCATCTCGGAAAAATGTATTTTTGTGGTTACCTATGAAACAACTCATTGTTTGGCATAAGAAGTGAAGTGCTGCTCAGATGAACCATACATCGGAACAAGTAGTAATCAGGAAGAGCAAGGTCTGGAAAGTACGACAGGTGGGCTAGCACTTTATTACCTTTATTACTCTTTATTACCAAGTATATTGATGAAGAATAACATTGTTGTGTCAACATTTCTTGGCTGTCTAGAATGCTTTTTGTCTTCGGTGTTGTTTGCTGTCGGTTCAAAATCACAACTTTTAAAACGTCGAAACCGGTATTTACACGTTGAAATCGCATTCAGCATTCGATAACCTTTATTTCTTCAAAATGAAATAAAAAATAATACTGTTCGGAAATGTCATTTACTCAATACAAGTTCAGACCTTTTCAATATAACATATGCTGAAAAGTGAAGCCTGTTAGTGAAGCTTCGACATGAAGTTGGTTATAAATACAATTAATACACTGCCATCTGTTGTAAAATATTTTTAATTAATTAATTTATAGGCTTGATGTATTTTTAATTATCGTGTAAAATTAATAAAATTCTTAATTTAAAGCCATGGTGTCATTTTTGGTTGAAAACTGAATCATATACTTTAATTTCATTGAGACAGTTTTGCAGATATCACTCAGTAGAAGAACACATAGGTGAGAGTCAATAGGAGTTATATTTAGACTGTGAATGGTGAATAAATCAAAACTGTTCAACCAAGCTGATGGTTTAAGAAGTGCGTAATCATCATCGGCTGTCTATCGTGCTTGTCATGCCTCTCATGCTCAAGTAACGAGGAAACGATGTATAGAACATTTTATTGCAGCCATCTTTATGGAAATGGTTAACAGATTTATGGCCAATATATCCATCCAATCCAGCCATATCAATATTACTGTGGATATACTTATATCCATAAGAATCTTATCAGCTTTTTGAATCAAAGTCAGAGTAGAGAACCTATTGTCTTATATGTTAAGAAACAGTAGGTTGTTATTACAGTCCCCCATTTTCAAACACAAATAACTTTCTAACTATTTTACATATAATTTATATAAGAACTTGAAGTGAAATCAACTATTGCTAACTCGGTGAGTTCTAGTGGTGTTTACGAATTGGGGAAAGAAACAGAAGTAACCCTAATACAAAAGATGAAGCAGAAAATTGTAAAGTGGATAAGATATGTGTTGGGAAGTGAGGAAAATTGTGGGATGAATAATGGCAGTAAAAATAAAAACAAATGATCAAAACATAGATGTTAGACTAGGTCAAACATTATTTGTTGAAAATAGGAATGACAGAGGATGAAATACCAAGAAAAGGTAACAGAAGAGCGTGGAAATTAAAATAGGAATTTAGAAAGCATCTAAAAATGAAAGATTAATTCAATTTTTATTACATTAGCGTTCACAAAATAGCAAATAAAGAATAAAAAAGGGTAAATAAATTTATTAAATTGTAAACGTGGAAGAATGTGCTTATGTATAACCATTACTAATTCTTAACTGTGATAATTTTGTTATTTGGATTTACGAATTCTTTCGATATACATTATAATATTCTGTGTTAAATTAGGTGCGATAATTCTTTAAAAAAGTTAATTATATAACGAAAGATCGTCCTTGAAATGCGTATTTGATGATTTACCCTTCAGGAATCGGAGCATTGCTCAACCTTTATGTTTTATCGATATTTAAAACTACCGCTGGCTATCAGATCATTAACTTTAAGATGTTTTCTCGTTATTTCTTCTTATAACAACTGTAGCGGAAAGTCACTACCCATCTTTCTAAGAGATGTCGTTCGGCTTAACTATGCAATGTTATGATTTGACACATGCCATTTTATTCTAGCTTCAAAGCTATACATGTTATATTTTGCGACAATAACACCGTCATAGGTTTGTACCTCTTTGAAAATGACAAGTTTCGTGCCTGAACATGTGCATTTGTCGTACGCAGTACTTCTCTTCCTTAATCAAAAGAAAAAAGCTCTTGAAAGTCATCATTTCCTGGCAGAAAGAGATGGTGACTATGCTTTAGCTTTAAAAACATGTGAGGCATGTGAAAAGTGGTGATTTCGATGTGCAAGACAAACAACGTTGTGGTAGAGCGAAAAAGTTTGAAGATGCGAAACTACAACAGGTATTGGATGAAGACCCAACCTAGACCCAAAAAAAAACTGGCAGAAGCCTTAAATATAGCCCAAGAAACGATTACCAGCCGACTACGAGCAAGGGGAAAAATCTAAACGATGATATAATATCGCATTCGCCGTATTCTCCGCACCTTGCGCCGCCAGACTTTTTGCAGGACGCGCAAAGGCAGAGCAGCACTTCGCTAATTTCAAAGAAGTTAAAATATAGTTCGATTAACGGTTTTGCTCAAACAGTTTTTTTTTGGGATGGTATTCATCAAATAGCCAGAAAATATTTTCATATTCTTGAAAATGATGTAGTCGCATAGTGATTATTTTCAACTATTACAAAAAATATAAAAATTACCAGTTTTACAATTTTAATATATTTTCAATTTACTTTTTAGGCTTCATAAGGTTTAAGTTCCTCTAAAAAAACTACAAATGCGGAATTGAACTAAAAATATAAATAAATATATAATAATTAATAAATATTCAATATCGTTTCATTATCAACTGCGCTCCGTGAGTATCTTGACAGTTGTTGATCTGAAAATGATGATAAGCAATGTCGTCCAGTGCTCGTTGTTTTGGCGAACATGGGATTAGATCGCTGGTAAAAGTAATCGGTAATAAAGTATCGCCCATCCCTAATACATAAGATATATATCTACTATATTTAGAATTTCCAAAAAGAAATCAGTCACTTTAAACTCTATCACGATGTTTGTTCCATATAAATGCCGATAATATAGGGAAATTAATTTTTTGTAATAGTTTAACTAAAATGTGATTCAATAATAAAACCAGCAATTAATTAATAACTAAAACGACCGAGTTCATATCGGTAAATTATTGAATTAACATCGAAACTCGAATAATAAATTTATTTTGACACGTTGGTGCGGATCATCTATTACTTAGGTTGTTCGACAAAGAGGGTGACTTGTCATTTGCTACAACCGAACACTTCCGCCGTTCTGCTCCAGTTCATTTCAAACTATTTCGCTTAAAAAGCCTTATTTCATCTTCTTTTCTTTTTTCGAGCATCGCTCTTTCATGCATCGTTACGCTGTATCCAAAAATAAAACGGCAAAGAATAGAACGGAGTACCAAAATAAGAAAAAACCCGGAAAAGACGTTTCGTTTTCAAACGCGGACAATTTCAATTATGACCATTAATGGTGTTTAATCAACTATGAGTCGGTCGGGGCGCGTCGTTTAATAACTTACCGTACATTTTTCCTTCATCAGACAATATGATTTTCCGTCGACCGCATGGTGGATAAATGGCCAGGGCTTCTTGGAAGCTCTGCTCGATGTCCGGACTCCAGACACCTTCCGCGTCGGCCGCCGCCATGTCTTTTTCGTCCTGGAAAAGTCATTACTTCGTTAATATCCAGTTTGAGTACCACTAGATATTAATAGAGAACTTACATCGCTGATATCGCCTACGTCCAGATTCTTGGTGTCGGGTCCGCCGTTCGAATCGGCCGGCGGACCTGTTACTGGCGTCCACGGGGAGGTAATGGTGCCGCTTGGACTCACCACGCTGCCTGAAACAAAAATTATTAATATAATCTCAAGTATCAACAATTGAAGATTAAATTCAGTGATAATATAAACTAGTGATAGCCCAGTAGCCGATATACAACCGTAAATTATTAAGTTAATTATGTTCCTTTTGTAAAATTATTGCATATATATTTTTTAAATTTATTCTATTGATTTATTCTGTCTGTTGTGAGTACAAATAATATTACAAAACCTAGATAGATATTATTATCGCTGACTAGATATACCCAATCGGTATTAGCCTGTGTTGTTTACCTTAATAGTCAGCAATACCCAAATAAAAAATAATGAAATAGTTAAAAAACACAAATAACCTTTGTGGCGACCGCCACCAGGAATTCATCAACAACAACTACAAAGGTTGGCAACGCCGGTTGATTGGTACCATGCAGTTCCAGGCTATAAAAGACCATCACGACGACGTCTCGTTCTCTTTTCTTTTCTCCATCCCCTTGTAATAGTACCACTTCCACAGCGCTACCGTACTTCTTCTACCTAACCTAATATCCTTTCAATTCTCCCGTCGACCACATGTATCATTTAACATTGAAATAATCAGTATTTCTTCAACCAGTGTTTTCAGTTCTCGTGCAAATTTCTTCCAAAAATAGTAGTGAGTTTTTGCGGTATAGATTCGTAGAATATCTGAATAGTCTCCAAACTGAATTTTATCTCAATCTTGTGCCAAAAATCGGCCAATTGCACCAATGATGTTGAAGATGGAAATCTACCACTCTCTCGCTACTCTGAAATTCTTTATAACTATTTATTATGTTGAGATCTGGCGATTGTGCCCACCAGGGAAGATGTTTGATGATCCTTAAACCAAAACTGAACTCTTTCGGGTGTGTATAGGCGCATTATCATCTTGGGATATAGCAGTGTAACTAAAAACTTTATCTTTGAGGATATTGAGGTATTTATAGGCAGTAATCCGACTAATAATGTGAATGAGAGGATTAGCTGAATACTACGATACTACCGTTAGCTTCCAAAGGGTTTCGCAATCACAGCCCTTACACGAAGGTCAGCTTTGTGGAACTTTCGACGTACTGTTTTGTTGTTGTTGTCGAAACAGTATTACTCAAGTGAGTGTTTAATTCTGCTGTCAGGTTTGTTATGTTCACAATCCTTTTTAATGTTCGTTGGTCTCCTAATTAGTTTCAAATTCTTACAATTTTGGGTTTCGTCCACTAATTCTCTTCGCCGATGATTTACCATATTTTGTGCATGCTGTCATTTCCGTGGATACGGTCGTTCTTGAAATGTGTCACTGATCTATCCACACATAACAGCACATACTACACATATTAGCTTGGCCTACAAGACCAACCTAAAATAACCGGCATGTAAACTGAGAACTAAATACACGCATTATTATATTTTTGCAAATATAAGTATTTATAAAGATGATGAACTAGCATAGTAGAACTTTGATGGCGTATTAGTGAAACAACTGTTTAAATAATCCAGATATTATTAAACGCAAAAATGGTGAAGGCGTTAGGGTAAATAATCGTAACTATGTTAAATCTCACACTCCCTACTGCGCGTAATATTATTAGAAAGAGTTTTGAAGTTCGAAGTAACATGGTGCCTCTACGCGTGATCCGACAAGGAACAACCACCTCAATCATGTCGGCAATCAGCGGTAAAATCAGTTGATGGTTGGTTTAATGAATAGATCCAGTTCAAATAAAATCTAGTTAGTAAAATGGACAATTTAGAACAAATATTTTGAAACTACTATGATCACTCTGTATAGCACGAGGCATCCAAATTACTAACAAAATATTCAAAGTTTAATGCTCATTCGAGGTGCAAACTTTACAATATTATACCTTGCAATTACAAAATATACTTGCAACTTAAATTTAGTAATGATATCGATAACATCTAAAAGCCGAGCTAAACTGAAAACTTGGTAACTGTGGTAACTGGAAACTATCTAACTTACTTATACCATGGAGTATTAACACAGATTCGGACGATAAGGAGCGGGTCCAAATCTATACCAACAAACAAACACGGCCTAGGTCAACTAATGAAAGCAATTTTACGAAGTCTTTAAGGATAGGAACCATGTTAAACAATTCAACATTTGCTTTTCCAGGATAATGTTTTTACAGGTACTGAAATATTACCATTTTAAGTCCTCATGTGAGTTTCTTTTAGAAATAGAAGTTATTAGGTCAAAACAAATAAGATATACGCAGCAACAAATACGCAGATTATAGAGATTTAGTTATCTTTATTGGGAACATTTACTATATGCTTACTTTTAAAGTAAAGTCACCCGTTTTAATAAAAGTAAATACAAATATCAGCTGAAGGAAACATATGTATTGATGATGGATCATCCACAGTAATTTGAAGAACAAAAGACTAATAGTTAGGATAGAAGCAGTATCCTTGATCTATCATCACCTTTCGATTTAGTGACGTGCAGTAGTAATAACTACAACGTATTGGTTGAAGACACAGCATAGAGGTTGATACAATTAGGCGAAAAGTATTTAAAAAGAAATATGGCGTCCAAATAACGCTATAACCTGCACGATCTGATGCTCGCTAATACAGATGTTAAGTCTTCCAACATTCTTTACAATATAGTTTGCATTGCAGAACAATATGACTTGTTAGTGTAGATCTCATCCATATCCAATATGTTGTTCTAAACTAACAGAGCAATTGAAAAGTCTCCGGCCTACCATAGTAAACACATTTTTTTTCCAAAACTAGTTTTTTTTATTCAACATAATTTCCTTCAAGGGTGATACGCTGATTATAGTGACCCTCCAACTTTTCGATACCATTTTTGTAGTGCGATTTGTCTTTTGCTTTAAAATAGGCCGCAGTTTCGTTGATCACCTCTTCATTCGACGAAAATTTCTTCCCTGCGAGCATTCTTTTGAGATCTGATAATAGGAAATAATCGCAGGGGGCTAGATCTGGAGAATACTGGTTGAGGTGGTTGAGGAAGCACTTCGAAGCCCAATTCATGGATTTTTGATACGGTACATTGTCTTGGTGAAGCAGCACTTTCTCTTTCTTCAAATGCGGCCGTTTTTCGGCGATTTCGTCTTTCAAACTGTAATGTCCTTCAAAAACAAATAACACTATGTAATAGTCGCTGTTGATGGTCCTTCCTTTTTCAAGGTAGTCATTGAAAATTATTCCATGCGCATCCATCAAAATACAGACGCCATAACCTTGCCAGTTGACTGTTTTCCCACGCTTTGTCGATTCGATTTCGGGTGAAATAATAGAGCCATGTTTCATTCATTGTCACATATCGATGCAAAAACTCGGGTTTATTACGCTTGATCATCTTCAAATACTGCTCCAAATCATCAACTCGTCGTTGTTTTTGGTCAAAAGTGAGTTCGCACGGCACCCAGTTTGCACATAGCTTTCTCATACCCAAATATTCGTGAATGATATGATGTACACATTCAGTTGATATCTTTAGAGTGTCCGCTATTTCATTCAGTTTCAATTTATGGTCATTCAAAATCATTTTGGGGATTTTTTTAATGTTTTCTTCGGTAACAACCTTTTTTTGGCATCCACTGCGTTCACCGTCTTCGGTGTTTATTTCACTATGTCTAAACTTAGCATACCATTCCTTGATGGTTGATTTTCCTGGGGCAGTGTCCGGAAACTCGGCATCAAGCCAAGTTTTTGCTTTAACTGTATTTTTTCCATTCAAAAAGCAATATTTTATCAACACGCGAAATTCCTTTTTATGCATTTTTTCACAATAACAAAAGTTGCTCCACTCATAATGCTATAATTCACAAACTAATGATCTGACAGCTGTCAAATTTATACACGCATCTTTTGAGTGTTAAAGCTAACTAATAACATATGGATTTAATTATAGTAGCGCCATCTATGTGTCAGACCGGTGACTTTTCAATTGACCTATTACTTGGGATCACTGATACAGTTGGAGGAAATGACACTCACTGCTGAAGTAATAAGCCAAATTGGTAAAGCTGCAGGAGCTTTTACTTCTCTACGAAATGTTACAATCAAGACTATAATCTGGCTCTCTCGAACCCATATTTTAACATACTTCTGAATATATCCGAGACTGGGGTCAGCGTTACACTCTTACATCTATAACCTACTTGAAATCCGATACTCAAGGCAAATTTTTGATGTTTCTCTTCTAGGTCATATTATAAATTAAGTCATTCGATTCATATGTGACATCAGTACACAGTTGAGATAAAAACTCCAGTGATCGGACATGTCTGTCGAATGGATGGTTAATTACTCTTTCACAGGTTTCTCTGACGAAATAGACGTTTTGGATGAAAAACGCAGCAGGAAGTTCCAAAAAGAGGTAAATTAATATTATAGAATATTAGTTCAGACGCAGAACTAGGTTGAAAATATTGGGCGAAAAATTAATAATCATTAAAACAATAGTATTAATGTAATTTTAATTTCAATTCATTAAAACAAACACCACTTCACGTCCTATTCGGATAATCATTCGATTAATCAAAGCGATTTTAATTGCGTATCGAGTGTAACGGGGTTATTTTTCCGGCGCATAGGTCCGGTTTCCGGTAGCAGGTGCGAACGGACAGCATGGAAGGGAGGCTGTACTGACCAACCGCTCGATATCCATATGTTCGACCGCGAAACGTGTACTTTCGTAGGAATAATTTCAAAATAGTTGCGGCCGAATGCCTTGTCCAGCTTTTTTTCTTCTACCTCTCTCTCTCTCTCCCTCTCCCTCTCTTTCGCTCGCTCGCTGTGTGCCTGGCTGCCTGGTAATGGAAATTCACGTACGAAACGTTTGCCGACTCTATGAACGGAATGCTCTGCGCTGGATAATGCGGCTTTTCGGCGGGAGTTGCAGCGAGTATGTTTGTCGACCGGCGACGGAAAGACGAGGAAATGCCATGAAAAGACCACTTAGTTCGGATGGAAAAGTTGATTTGTGTAGTGGCAGTGACGCATCCGGAAGACTAGTTGCAGGAACGCTTATATTCGTGATAAATGAAGGAAATTTAATGTGTTATTTAGTTAACTATGTCGATGAGAAAACAAAACTCGCTACAGAACAATATCAAATATCAAATTAATAGAGCTGTGAAATAGATCACAGCGACATATATTTTAATGATGGTGAATAGTGAACTGAAAAAAATTGAATATGATTTATGTTAGTTATGTTTAATGAATAAGAATTTAATGACATGAATTAACATGAAAAATAAACTATATAATACTAGCAGATGGCCTCTAAGCACAGGATAAAAGTTTATTGTGGAATCTAGGTATAAATTATGAACAAAATCATTAATTTCAAAACAATAACAAAGATAAATTTAAAACTGAATGTACTGATTGCTTGTAATCTATCTAATGCCTGTTTGGCTAAGTGTAACATAACTAAAGTATAACTTCTTAAGTATTTACTTCTTTTGTTCCGAGAGTCGTTTTCAATTACATCTTTCATTAGATATGCATAGTACAATATTAATTTTCAAATTTATGCATTACTACTGCTCTGTTGTACTTACATTAATACACAAGCAAGGCGAGTAAGAGATTAATACGTCAGCTAAAGTATACAGAAGTTCGTGTGGTGTAACTCACATCAATTCTCTGATTTCCTGCCTGTTGTCCAATACCTGTATTGCTTCTACGTTGCTGCTGTTTGATAGCCAATATTTTAGCACGTAGCACGGGATGACTTTCACTATTTATATTTTCTATGTACTCTTATTAGTTCAACAATTTTTCTCTCTCTCTATATATATACACTTCCCAAGATTCCAAGAATTTATAATCTCTTTCTTTCAAAATAAAGTAAAATTTTATATATATATATATATGTTATACATGGTATGTAAGAAAATCACTTCTAATTAAAATTATCTTCTAATTAAACTGCAGTTTTTATTCAGCTACTACTTAAAAGAATTAATAAGATAATAAAAATTTTATTTTATTTTGAAAGAAAGAGATTATAAATTCTTGGAATCTTGGGAAGTGTTAATAAAGAAAATCTAATAAGGAAAAGCAATATCGGTTCCTTCAAGTATTTCAAAACGAGTTTGTTCATGTAAATATTAACAATAATTTATGGATTTGCAGCTGTTTTCTTTGATTATTGGCGTACCTGATCCTCTTTTCAACAGCTGAAATTATTTATATCAAAAATGGCCTTTTTCCTGCCTCTCTATGATACATTTAAGAATTTCATGCCTTTTCAACAGGAAAAGCTGGGTTTAAGTTTGCCATTGATATTTCCAGATTAAAAATAAGAAAACCAATGGTCGTTCATTTAAGCATATATAACTATATATACCACACAATTTTGTATTAGCCTGCGCTGCATTCTTTTAAATTCGGAAAAAGGCAAATACGTAACTAAGATCAAATCAAACAAATTTTGACAGAGTAAACAAATGATTTCATCGAATAAGCATGACTTACTTCATTATCCGAAATAATTTATTACCATATATTATATTAAAACGCCCAGAAGGATATAATCCATAATTAGAGCTACAGTATTAGTTAAAAACAATTAAAAACAACAAAAAATAATAATCACATATTACCAATATCAAATAATAAATATAAATCGAATAACAATCCCAACTATTCACATCACTACAATACTGATATCTTCTTCATCAGGCCGTATCATTTCCCCACTAAGAATCAGACTGATCTCAATCCAAAACCAAAGCACTTCGTGCATTAATTTGATAAGTTTGAGTGAATCATGTTTTTGTGGTTTTCAACTGACCATTTTCTATGACTAAGGACTGAGAAATGTTAAAATAAAATTTTCTTTGGAAGATACTATTTTTAATTCAATAATCTTATAGACAATACGCCAAATTCTGAATAATTTAATACTTAATTGTAATTTTTGCTAACCAATCTCCAATCAGCTCAAAATTCCATTGATGTACGACTTTCCAGTAATTAGATTTCAAATTAAGGTTATATGACATCAATGACGTATATTGATAATAATAAACCAAATTAATTTAAATGCGGTCTAATTAAAATATTTCATAAAAAGCGAGAAATAGTAACTATTGCAGTAATTATATAATTATATATTAATTCATATTTAAATCATACAAATACTATGAAAAATGGCATACATTTTTTTAAACCTATATTTTAGGATTGTTAGATATAATTTATCTAACCAGTATTTATCTGGACTAGACCTGGGGTTTACGTGGATTTTGAACTTTGGTCCTCAGTATTAAACTTATCGACTAATATATATTCCAGAAGGCATCCGGTCTTACCCAGCCTGGTTACTAACATCATTGATTTACTAAATCAGCCTCTCAAAGGTAATAATAACTAATGCATAAATATAAAAAGAGTTAACTGTTATAGTTCTAAAAATAGTATTTCGAACATAAATTTAATATTAAAAGACTTCAGAAACGGAATTTCCATAATATACTTTCAATAATACTAAGATTTTTACTAAACTTCATTCATAGTTTATATCATTAATTTCTGTTTATAATTGTAGATCTATAATTAGCAACTGACCTTAAACAAAATATATAGCCAAATGAAAAGAGTGAGTAAGAATGAGTGAATCTCATTTTATGTCAATTGATATTTGCCAGTTTTAACTCACAATTAGCACCAAACGTTTCAATGTTTTGTAAAATGAAAAAAGTAAACTTAGAATCTATTAAAATTATTTTAATTAATTGTCTAATATGGAATCAGAATTTATGAATTTGGAACATAAATTTGAATCTTAACATAAATAGAACTCAGTAAATCATTAAAATTGATAACACTCATCAAGCATGCCCTTAGTTTCCGAGACTTTTTTACAAAAAAAAGTATTAAAAATAGTAAGAAAAAATTCAAACACAAAATAAATGAAACAGCTTACTTAAAATCTCACTGTAACATATATTATGCCTATTAATAGATGACGGTAGAGGGCAGCAGCGAAGTTACTGTTAAAAGTTATTGCTCGGGAAAAAAAGCCCACTGACTTGCAGAACTGCTCTGTGATTAACAGCCAGTAGAACAATAATTCCATGAAATCTAATTTTTTACTATAGTTCAATACTCCAACAAGTTAAAAGTAGTAGTTTTTTTTATAAAAAGTATGTTGAAATTTGTTATTTTAATGCATTAGTTAGAAATTGCCACGCATTGGTCCAATGTGAGACATACTGAGTCAGTGATAACTTTGTGTTTTGTCTAGGTCAATTTATATTCCATATAAAAGAAGCTTGATTGAAAAAGACATGGAGCTGTCGCAAGCTTTTGCGCAGTTAGTATTGACGCCGAAAGTTACAAGAGCTTGGATGAGAATTTATGACACAGCTACCGTCTAGTCCGTAGAACTTTAATCAGTTTTTCATCCAAAATCCATAAGTTTTTCTAAAATAAATGAAATGAAGGAAATTAAGAAATTTCTTGAAGAAACTGATCCTTCATCCATATTTTTAGTTACTAAAATCTTATCTAATCGATGCACATCTCACTATAAAACAAGACGAGAAAATCACTGCATTACATCAAATATATTCAGGTGTTCCGCAAGGCAGTATACTGCGTTCGATACTAGATCTCCTATAGCCGATCTGCCGACTACAAAACTCACATATGACACTGTAGCAATGTCAAGGAAGGTCAAAGCATGTCGGGAAGATCAATAACACTGTCAAAGAATGACAAATACACCTTGATAAAATATAATTGTGGCTGAAGGCATGGCAACCAGAGAATTTCAATAATTGTCAAATTTCCAAGCCGAGGATGCTAAATATCTCGGTATGCATCTGGATCGACGTCTAACCTAGAAGAAGCAGGTACCTACTAAACAAGAACAACATATATCAATATATCATATTTGCTTATCGGGCGCAAATCCAATTATCATTAGATAACAAAGTATATGTTTTACGAATCAATACTTAGTATATTTGGTCATATGGAGTACAAATAAGGGGTACTGCTAGTAAATCTAATATAGTCATCACATAACGTCTCCAAAATTAAGTATTGCCTACCATTGTCGATGCTCCGTACTATGTCTCCAATGAAGTGATACTACCCGATATCTCTCTAGAATCAATAGCGAGTGTAATTCAAAATGTTTGTATTAAGTAATTCAAATAGGTGTGAGTACACCCCAATGTGCTCGCTAATCAGCTCAATGTGCGACGTGATAATGAAGTGCGTATATACTAAAACGTTTAACACCATCCGATCTGGTTATAGCACATTATGATACTCTAAAGTCTACATAGACTTTATTACCTTATTGTTAGATCCAAAACTAGATCTAGATCTAACAATAAGGTGAACTAGTTCGAAATAATAATTAATATTTATCATAATTAGGTTTAAAGTAAATTTTAAGTAAAACAAAAATACCTTAAAATTAATTCCCAAAAATCATAGTTCGGATTTTTTTTTGAAACATTATTAGCATAAGTTCAAACAATTCCACTGAATATTTGAAACGTATCAAATATTTCCAGCGGAAAACGGTAAACAACTAGATAATGTTTCCGTTGATGTTTTAATACTTCCGTCGCACCAGCCAAACTTGCGATCCTCACAGGTAAACCGCGGATAAGGATCATTATGTATCAAAGTTTCTTCGCCGCATTTCAAAGCGTTTAATCCGCCGGCACCCGCCTGTCCCGCCGTAAAAGACCGATCGACGACGGGAAGGAAGGGCACGATTGTGCACGGGGAGTTGGTCGCGTTCCCTCTCGCTCGCTCTCCAGCCCGTGGCGCCATTTCCTTACAAAAGCCCCATCTCGCTTTGTTGCGGCTCGCGCTCTACTTGTTCGGCCCTTAGAAATACACATACACGCACGTAAACTTTATAGAATTTGAAATTTCAAAGAGCTGCTCTTTCATCCGTCAAATGAACCGCCACCGTAGTCGTGGCGTCGTCCCCACCTGATTCTCGCTCGAGTAAATAGAAACTTTTCGGTGTTGTTGTGTAAGGGATGTCAACGGAAGATAGATTATGGTAAGCTGATGGCTCACTTTTACACTCATCAACGAATAACGACAACTCTATTGAAACCAATCAATCTTGACCGTCATCCTGTTTCTGACTGATTTTTTAACCTTACAAATATATTATGTTCTAAACCATATTACGGACCGATTAGTTAATATCAAACCACAAAGTATATTTGTTACATAGCGCGACTAATACTGCACTGGATTACTATTTCAAGCATTCCATGTATTGTCTTGTAATGCGATGTAACGAATGATGTATTTATATTATAAGGCTCTAGTACATCTTAAAATATAATTGGACACACGTCCCAGAACTTGTGCAGTTGGTAACATTCTGTTGAGAATATAAAATAGTTCTCTTTTGAATTCATTCAACTAACAGGCATCAATTTATTTATCAAGAAAATAGACAGGTCGAAGTGAAACAATAGAGTTCAGTTCATCAAAGATGGATTGAAGGTACTTAAAATCCCCAAGCCACAAAATACCAGAATTAGGAAGTATCCTGGTCTTGAAAAGATCCAACCATTGCAATTTACGATGTAAGACTACCAAAGCTCAGCATAGGGAGCAAATCCAAGTTATCACTACCATAATAAGATTTTTTTTCTTATTCTAAGTTGACCAGCTAAAATCAAATGCTCTTTTGCTGATATCGCTTCGGGTTCGGGTTAGTGAAGTGTTTTGCGGGCGACAGAGATCCTGGGTTACGACTGGGATTTTCGTAGTTGATTTACTACCGAGGTTTGTGGATGGGTAGGGATTTAATCAAGGTGATGTCGTGTTCTAAGGCGTCTATGCAGAACCTTAGACTGAGCATGTTCGTGAAATTCTTCACAAACGGGATGGCTGATTCGAGATGATGTTCCTCATAAACCATGGGGCATTGAGTAACGCGCGGACTTTTTTGGATTAGAACACTTGGAGTAGTTCAAGTTGTCTCTCAGAGACATTAAGTCATTCGGACCAAGCTGTGTTGCATTGAATATTAGACCGTGGTGCCATACTTGATCGAAGGCTTTGGAAACATCTAAAAAGATGGCTCCAGTTTTTCGACATTTTCTTAATGCCTGGCGGATTGTTGTTGCGACGCGAGCAGCTTGACGCAGGCTTGAATGTTTGGCACGCAAACCAAATTGTTTGTTTGGGATTATGTGGTGTGCGTCTGTGAAGTTGTTTAAAGCGTGTAATATCGGTTGTTCGACAAGTTTGGAAAGTGAACTAATCAGGCCTGTAGTCAGATGGATTGGACTTCGATTTCTTCTTAGGAATGACAGCGACAAGCGCATGTTTCCAGTTCTTTGGGAAATGCTTTAACCTCAGGATGGAGTTGATGATGTTAGCAGGCTCTGATAGTTGTTTGCTAGTGAGGTTTTTCAGATAGTTTGCTGTTATACCATCTGGAGCTGGAGCTGGTCATGTGGGGATTAAGATATTGCTATACGAATGAATACTTAAACCTATTTGGTAATATGGAATTCCACTATGGGGAACTGTTAACACGTCTAATATAGCCATCATACAAGAGTTCAAAAACAAACTCTTGCGAACCGTTGTTGATGCTCCGTACTATGTTTCAAATGAAGTGATACAACGCGATCTTCCTCTAAAACCAATAATGTGTGTAATTTAAAATGTTTGTGTTAAGTACTTTAAAAGAATGTGAAAGCACACTAAATCTGCAGTGTCCCAAGTCCCTAGACTAAAATGTTTAACAACATCCGATCTGGTTACAGGACAGAACTAGACTTTAGAAGAAGACTAACTAATTAAGATAATATTTTTTCACTTTGTTTGATTTTCTATGTCTTCTATATAATATAATCATAAAAATACTTATTACCTACTGGGCAAATTGTTGAACTTCTAAAAGTAATAATTTTTAAAAAATAACAATAATTTGCTTTTAAAGTTTATTTACTAATGCGAATTAAAAATTTACAATTTACTATACATAAGTTATTACTCATAAAATAAAATGTTTAAAATTTCTTAACTTTTTCTACAAAATAAAAAAAATAAGGAAAGTGTTGATTTTAATGTCTGCAAAGCAAAATATGTAAATTTAAACATATACAAACCATACGAAAATAATATATATTGACGGATTCACTGAAAGAAATTCTCGTATCAAGCTCACTCAGTGTATTCCTTAATTTTGTAACAGAAATCAGTTTATATTGCGCAATATAATATTTTAATATTTTTATATTACATTACATTAACATGCCCTTTAATAAAGTTTTGACATTTGTTGAACTTTAAAAATGTAGAAGAAAGTACCTTTTGAATGTCTTGGAGAAACTGCTCAATTGGAATGATGACAAAATATTAGATTTACCTAGTAAAATGTATCGATGAATTTATAAAAATGCCTTTATTTTCATATTTTGTTCGATATTTCTTAGTCTGAGAAGTTGTTTTTGATAACTTCTTTGTATTGGCAAAAAATATATTTCTATCGAGCAAACGTCATTTTGTCCTACATTTTACTTGACTTTTTTTATCATTTTATATGCATTTGTACAGCATCAGACATTACTTATACACTTTAAAATTCATTATTAATATGCAATATAAATTAAGTTGATTCCTTAGCGTCTACCTTCATTGTTCACTAACTGTATACTGATGTCATATCATATCGACGATCGTTTTGGCGTAGTGTATAATGCATATTTAAAATTAGTTAATCAAACACCTCAATAAGCATTGATGATGTTGTGTGATATCAGTTTATCATCATGATAATGCCAGAAGTTGAAAAACGTCTAAAAATCTGCATAAAAATGTTTATATGGAAAATTTTACGCTATCAGCAGTATATGAAAAAATAAATGCTACATAGTTCTGTAAAAACATTCAAGTTAATAACAACAAGAGAAAATTCAACAAGGCAACAGAAGAGCTGAAAGAGCTAATAAATAACGAACAAAATCAAGTAATTCAAAAATATTTAGAAAACTTAATGCCAACTGATGCAACCGAATATTCTTTCTGGAAAATAACAAAAAAGATAAAAAAACCTTAACAACATAATCCACTCATCAAAACTGATAACAATACCTGGGCTAGGAATGATAAACATAATGCGGAGGTTTTCTTTAAACACTAATATTTAATCCGTAGCCGTCTGAAACATCCGCAACAGAAGAAAATAACATAGTTGACTTTCTTCACGTTCTGTTTCAAATCTGCCACATGATAAATTTATAGATAAGTAAACCAAACAATAGCGAAAGAAATCAATACTAAAAAAGCTCCTGGTTTTGACTTAATTACTGGAATATTAAAACAGCGCTCAGTTCATATATAATGTCATGCTAAGACTTGCACTTGGAAAGTGACTCAAATCATTATGGTTCTTAAACCAGGGAAAAAATAAGCCTGTTACCTGTAATCTCCAAACTTTTTGAAAAACTATATGATAACAGACTCAAAATAATCGCAGAAGAGAGAAATATTATTTCAGACCATTAATTTGGTTTCCATAATAAACAGGGAACAACAGAACAAATACATAGATTAGTCAAAAAAATTAATAAAAACCTAAATGATAAAAAATACTGCACTAACCTATTGTTAACACATTGTTATATCTATTGTATACAGCTGATCTACCGATCTCAAAAAACACTACTATTGCAACATATGCTGACAATACAGCGGTTTTCTCATCACATGAGAATCCTATATGAGCCACAAGAAACTTTCAACTTCATCTTAACAAAGTCGAATTGTGGTTGAAAATGTGGCATCAAAGCAAATTATACAAAATTTATCCATGTGACATTCACCCTTTGCAGAAGAACTACAGTAAAAATTAATAATTATGAACTCTCGCAAGCAGACGTTTTAATTATTTGGGAATGCATTTTGATCGATGCAAAAAATATATAGTGACAAAACGAAAACAGCTTGGGCTTAAACTAGACTAAATGTATTGGCTGATAGAGCGTAAATCTAAATTATCATTAGATAACAAGGCCAATAACAATACTTAGGCCCATTTGGACCTATGGTATTGAACTGTGGGATACTACTAGCAAATCTAACATAGATATCCTCCAGAGGTTCCAGAATAAAGTGTTGCGAGTCATCGTCCATGCCCCATATTACGTCTCCAATAAACAGATTCAGCGCGATATCTCCTTAGAACCCATAACGAGTGTGATTCGAATTGTTGGTGTGCGAAGTACTCTGAAAGATTATTAGTGCTCGCACGCACCAAACAGTTAAACGTGCGCGATAACCGTGAAGTGCGTGTGCTCTAATGCAAACTACCATACAAATTGATTAATATACACATAGAGTGAGATATAACAATCTCTAGGAAAAGTTAGAATAGTCCTTAGAGTAAGTTAGGATAGACTTTAGAATAAGTTAGAATAGTATCTAGAATAAGATTTAGATTATAAGTTGTACAGCAGATTACTTACTGAAGTGATCTTCATGTTAGGATGGTTATATTGTATAACGGAAATCATATAATAATACTTATTGCCCACAGGCAGATTGTTAAAGTTCCAAGAGATTCCAAGAAAAAACATGTAAATAACATTCAAGAATATTTCCTGTTTTTAACTTCTCCAACTTAATTTCTATTGATATGTGATACGTGCTGATAACAACAATACAGAATTAATCTGAAATTTAATTGTTTCCTCGTGATCTCCTGAAAGTAAATATATCCGTCTCGGATACCAGAAGAAATTTTTCGTTGCCAACAATCTAAATTACGCTAACATTACTACCTGAAATTCGAATGCGAATATTTGATATACACCATGCAAACATAAGCCGAAAATTCCGATGATTCCGATTATTTTAACTGGATTCGGATGTTTATTATTTCCCAGTGGAAAGTTGCAGACGAGCCGGGAATACTCCGGTTGTTGTTTTATCCGGTGCGGGAGAGCGATCGTACCTTGAAGGCATATCGGGGGTAAGGATGGGATGTGTATCAAAGTTTCCTTTCTGGATTTCAGAGCGTCCATACCTTGCTTGTATACAATGGACGAAAATAGAATCCAATATTTACCGGATGAAATAGGATTAATGAATTTATAAAAATGTATTTATTTTCATATTTAGGTCGATGTTGATCATTCATTTGATAAAATATGATCAGATATTACAGTAATCCGTCACTGTAAATGGAACACCAATCAAAGTTAATGTATAAGCTTTCTATATTCGGAATAATATATAGAATATTTGTATATACTAGTGATCACCTTGTGGTCGAAATTCGACTACACTAAATTAATCATATTTCTTTCATAATACAGTAAAATAACTAATTCAAAAATTGTTATTGAAACTTGTTTTAACTTGATATATAATATTAATTAAAATAATAAATGGCTGGCTAATAAAAACATATTAAAATATATGCAAACTATCTGAAGAAATAACACTTACTAACATTTTTGAATTGCAGTTAATTAAATCTAATTTCCTTTAACTTTCAATAATCAATAAAGTGTTAATAAGTGTAAATTATTACGTCAGTGAACATCATAACAAAGTATCATAAGTTCTGAAAATAATCCTATTTTCAGAACTGCAACATTATCAGAGCATCAAATATAAATGTACATGATTATTCTTTACTTTTATTACTTTCTTTATGTTATAAACATAGGTATGGAGTAATAAATGAAGTAATACATGTTAGTATATTAAAACAGAAAACATATGAATAAATCAATTTTGAAATTGATATTTCAATTTAGTATGTATATTTTTTGGAAATGTTTAAAAGAATGTATTTACAATCATTAAATTAACTGTTGATTTTCTAAAACTTAGGTCTATAAAGTAAATAATCAAAATAAGTGATACAAGGTCCAAAGAATAAAATATAGTCAAACAAATTTTAAAATGTTTACAGATGTGCCATTAATAATTCATAATTTCTTTTATTTATCCTATGCTATCCTATCCTATTTATTTTATTCTATCTATGCACATCATGTTGTTAGTTTCATTTTAACTCCTGTTTATTCTCACTATTTCATTTATGAACTCATATTGTCCGTATCTTTTATCCGTATCGTATATTTCTTACTTAACCTGTAATATATATTTAATAAAAAAAGAATAAATGCACCAGGCTGATTAAAAGAATAATTGCTGTACCTAAATTTGTAAACAAAAGGGCATTGTTCTTTGCTTATTTATTTTTCTCTTTGATCTCACCCTCGCTAACGGCTCATCTTTAATTTGTTTTCTATGGCTTTCATTTATCTGTTGCTTTCTACTTTGTCTTATATCCACTAAACTCACCAACAAATGAGGAATAAATTTTTTTATGAAACTATTTTATAATTCCTAACATTCTATGCAATACTCATTTTAACTCCTAAAGTCTTTGCTTCGGTTAGTGCTTTGTTATTAGTAATGAAACCTGAAATTAATAAGGAGTCAATGGCACTAAAATTTACAGAAAAATGTTACAACCTTATCCGGAACCGTATGAATTAACAACAGTCTTTAGGCAAGAACACTTTTTTTTCATCAGACACCAAATTAAATCATAAGTTAATTTCGAAAATCTAAATATCTTGTAGTGAAAGAACAGATGATTATTCTCGAATTTTGTTAATTTGTGTTGGGATGAAATTGTCACATATGTCGGCGTTTTCCTAGATGCTTGATTTGGACGTTCTTCCTTCTTATTGGAATATATTTATTTGTAGCGCATATTACACAAAAATATCAGGCATAAAAATACTACTTCGATATAATCTTTAATCGTGCTAAATTTCAGCCCCCTAGGCGTTTTCTTCACAAAGGGAAGCAAAATATTCGCTAAGCCGATTCATACATAGATTTAACATATATATTGATATTTTTTCAACTAGCCTAGTTGCATCTCATTTTGTTCTGCACTAACTTCAACAATTTTACCTTGATCATTATCTACAGTCGTAAAGACGTACACTATATACACCTAGAATTCATAATTTGTAGCAGAAATAAATTATTTTTACGTCATATGATATCAACGAGCGACTTACCGCGAATTTAAATCTTAAAATAGAAAAAAATGCATTTTTATCGGAAAACTCCTATTTTCTGTAGAACTAATGAAAAAAACGTAAAAAAATCAATATTAATATACCAAAAACTTAATATATGTAAATCTCACATTTCAAAGAGTGGATCCTATATACATGATATGAACTCTTACAATAAACGCCCTAACCCTCGCGTTCCCTTTTCATTTCTCCATGAATAAGAAACTCCTTTTAAAGAACTACAGCAGCTGCATTCCGATGTAGTTAGGGCGTTAAGTATGTTACGGGGAGGGGCAAACGTGTAATTAAATTAAAATTAAATTAAAAAATGGGGCTAATGTTGTCAAGAGATAAAACACATCGATGACGTTAGTAATTATCCGGAATGCGAATATTTAATAAAAAAATTAATAAGTCTGCTTTATGTTAGCCACAAAATGGATGACATAGCGGCCCCACTACGGTTCAAGTTAAGTTGAACAATTTAACTGATATGGCTTATAAATAATAATGTGGTTTTATTTACGTTATAAATACAGTAGACTATTGTGATATGAAAATAAAGAAGCAAATATTCACATACAATAACAATAACATTCATTATTGTATAATGTTACAAATATGTAGTAACAAGAAATTAGTTATTTAAATAATGACAAGGATGTGTATGTTAACAAGATTTGACTAGTTTCTTGGTTCTGAATTGTTAATGATAAAATCATTGTTAATGACACATCTATATATGTTATATCACGCGACTGATATGACTCTTTGTATTTAATGGAACAAGATGACGTGTTTGTGCTAAGACTGAATGGTCTAGGCATAGGAGTTTGGTTCATATTAAAATAGTTTTAAACCTTCATTATTGTTTTGTATGGGTGCTCAGCATTTCGCCGATTCTTTCCGTAAAATAAAATAGTTTTTGTTGTTTTAAATCCTTCACATTTCATAATTGAAGCAGACGCTAGGACTCCGGAGAAATTCCCATCTCTTTTGAAGACAGACTGACGGAATGGTAATTGTTCCGCTGTTACTCGAAGCATTCCTACAATTGGCTGCAAACGTACTGCAGCAAAGACCCCTAGTTGTAAACTATACCACTTAGGAAACAAGAATCACAGTTTAGGGTATGACGCTATCAAAGGCGGATTAAACTTGTTGTAAATTAGCAGAGTCTACTGAAATTTGGAGAGAGGTGTACGGCCCCGGACTGTAGTAACTTAGGATCCCAGCCGTAGACTTGGAAAACCATTCCATATATTGAATGCCATCGAAATTTGGATAGAAACTGTGCCATTCAGAAGATCATCAAAGGGAATAACTATACAACAACAACTATACGCTATTCAGATGGAACGACTACATATATTCCATTGGTGGTTTCTTTAGAAGGAAGGTGTTATATCGGGTAATTGATATGGTCTTGTATATGCAGCCTTCTCAGTGCCATGTCGAAGTTTGCCGAGAGAGCAATACTCTACGCTCTCAACTCTTTCACAAAGAAAAATAACATGATTCCTGACGAACAATTCGCAACTTAGGATCGACACCGCAACAATTTCATGGCTGGATAACGTCACGTACCTAAGTCTCCACTTCGTCCGACGGTTCGGTTGGCATTCCCAAATTCAGAAAGCAATCCAGAAAGGTTCGGGGATAGTAAACCTGTTTTCTTCTCTGATCTGCTCTTCTTCAAATGCTTATTTTACAAGATGTTAATTCGTTCCGCACGAATCTAAGGTCTACTACAGGGAAACTACTACTACAGGGAAACTGACACTCCAGAAAGCAAGCACTTTATATATCAATCCTTCCACAAACAACAATTAACTTCAAGTTTATTTGAAAACGCGCGTGCGAGCTGGTCGACATGCTGGAGGCTAGCACCACGTCACCTCTAAGGTCCCCTTTTCCAGGCCGAAACGACCTCTTTTGTCGATGCAGTCATCTTTTACTCCCATACGACAACACCCAACTTCTATTGAATCTATAGTTTTACTATCTGTTTTTTCGCCGGGTCCTCGTTCCCAATAACGGCTGTCCGGTTGGCGGGTACCATATCCCCAAATTTAAGGCAGTAGCACTGGCGACCCGCAGGGGTCAAGTTTGTGGCACTTTCGATTTAGTGTATTCGTAAGCTCAGAGGCAGTCTCACATAACCCGATCCAACTTGTCACTCCAGAGCAAGTCTCCGAGATCAGATATGCGTCAAGCACTCCACCGCCTAGTTTTAGACCAGAACAAAAAACAGTCTTGTATATGCAAAGGAACAAGACGATGTGTTTATGATAGGGCTGAATTGGGTGATGGGTAAGTGATTTGGTATACAATAGATTGAAACTCTTAGTATTGTTTTGTACCGTCGATTATATTTCATAACTTATCACTAGTTTGTTAAATAAGTCTGCAGACCACCTACAAATTTGTTTGCAAAATTGTATTGCTTTATTTGCTATTATTTTATTCTTTACTTGTCACTTAAGTGCTTTATTAAATGATTACAGAAAGAATTGTAAAAGTTAAAGCGGTCGTACAAGACTTGAAGACTTAACGCTTCCCAAAACTACATTAACATCGAAAATATAGAAATAGCAAAAATACAGTTAGATATTTACTAGAAACTTTCGATATTTAGCTAAATTGTATTCGGTTATTTTCTTAAACATTATAGCACTTTTTCCATGTGATACTAATACGTCGTTATTTGATTGCATATGAACAAAATAAATAATAACGAACTTTGAAATTGACTTTTGGCAGTGGACATATGTTTATTTGAGATATTTATTAATAATTTTATTTTGTTATAGTAATTCATCTTATAATCATTCATTATTGTGCTTATTCATTCATTCATTATAATCTTATATAATACATACTCTCACAGTAAAACGGAGTATGAAATCAAGACAAGGCCTTATTTCGAGTTCCTGTGCACTAATCAGACGCTGATTGTGAAACGCTGGTAAACACAATTAAGGAAATTGAGTTAACTTGATCAGAAAAGACCATGTAGTGGACAAGGGAAGTCATACTCATATATCACGTTCGATCACTCGCTATGTTTCACAATGGGATCACTACATAGGGCATCTTAACAAGACTTCGATCAAATCCTGGCCTGTCCTGTGAGAGTAGAGTCTATCCTCATGTTTCTTTCCGATTCTCTTATCTTTCTTTGTTTGTATCTGTACAATATCATAAAATATTGATGTATCATCTTTAATAATCACAATAAAATTTGTTGTCTTCGACACTTCCAGCTACACTGAACTTCTACAATATTTAACTGTCCTCACAGATATTTGCTGATTTATCTGTTTTCATGAAATACAGTGTGTGATAAGAAAGCTACAGCAATATATTGAATAATAAAATAATATTACCAACAGTCAATGAATAACAAAAAAACTAAATTTAAGTGAGTCAACAGTGTTTGCATAGAACTAAAGAAAGTAAAATATAAACTAAATCTGATATATATTTCAGCCTCTACAATAATCAGTGGTCATCAGCATACAACAACAAACACAGTTTATCTTTAGGTAATCACTTTATTGCTGCAATGTATCTTTTCAATTAGCAGAATTTCAAATAAAACTGATATGTGGACATTGAAAAAAAAGGTAAACATGACGATTTATGAATAAAAATAGAATTTAATAAACAATAATCAATTCTGTATCGATATCATTTCTTCATCGCACAGCCAAAAAGACAATAGCCCAATAAAATCTTTCAATAACGTGGTCGCTCAACAGGTACCGCATCCACCAATCCCCCGCCATCGGCAGTTTTGTCTCGCATTTCCACGAACACCGAAATTTATCACCGAACCATCAACGTCAGACTGGTAAACGGAAAAACCTGACGTCGCACCTCTCGCTCTCTCACTCTTTCTTCCCCCCTTTCGACAGCCTCGCCGACAGCGTGCCACAGGCGCCGTCCTTGTCGCGTGGCTACCTCTCTCTCGTGTACTATCTCCCACTCCCGTTCTATCGTTTCTCCACGAACCATTAACGATGGCAACACAGCGATTGTGAGTGTATAACGGAGTCAGTGAGTCATACAAAAACTCGTTTAGTCTTTTACCTTTTCGCTTGGTCAGCGGCGTCGAAAGAAATCGAAAATGATTTATTGGTCAGGAGGAACTGACGATTTTTTGGCCTATTTACTGTCGGTGAACGGGAAGACACTGACGTGGATGATGGATTATTTTGGAAAGGAATGTCAGGTGACATAAAATGCCTTTTTTTACATTTTTTTCTTCCTGGTTTGAGTTTTTTTAAATATATTTTAGAGTCTCCTTTTTACCAACTAAAGTTTATCTGGTTTTGGACCTACTGATTAACGTGGGCTCCGACTGGGATGATTTCCTTATCGAATTTTGCACTATTGCCTTATGGACAATCACAATTATAAAATTACAATAATGCCCCAGAAGGATTCGAACCCGTGACTATCGCAACAATAGGGCCTTCCTGTTACCTTAACCATCGCCCCAACCGTTCTACCTCATTAGTTTAAGTCTTTCTTAGGTGGTGAGAGAAGAGGTGGTAAATCATACTCCTATTTGATGGACATCTTTATTTAAACGTTAAATAAGTCAGGACAAACTTAGGAGGAATCTTCTTGAAGCTCTACCTTACACCTACCAACACTTAGAGTCAAAACTTAAGATTCCTAATTGGCTGTTGTCAGTTGTCCTAATCTTGTATAATTGAAAGGATCGAAATACGACTCCCCTATCTTTTTCCCGTTTCCCTAGTAGATATTTTTACGCGAAATTGTGCTTGTTTGGATTTCGAAGGATCTGTAAGGACAAATTCTACCAAAATAAAAGTATCTCAAGAGAAACAGACTCTACTATGTAAGATCTATCACTTCGAAATGTATTATAAAATAGACACATCATGTATTTTACAAATTATTTTCGTTGATCAATAAAATATAAAATTTATTGACCTAATTATAGATTTAGTCCGGGTTCTTGCATTAATTGCAAAATCAAGTTGCAAGAAGATACCAAAAAAGAACCCTGTAAGAATTAAAAAATATCACTGGGTTAATCTAGTGTATTTACTTATATGTTTAGTTCATTGCAAAAAATAATAATTGTGACGCACCTGATGTCGTACCCCACTAGTTTCCTGCTACAGCAGCAGCAGCGCGCCGTTGCTGTTGTCGGTACCACCTTTCCCTGAAGGCGTCACTGCTCGTTGTTATTCTTCTCGATTGTATTCAGTTTGCGCTTTATATGGCCAAAAACTTTCTTGCATAACGATATCGAAATCTATTTTTTTATCTTGCTTTAACACAGCTCAATTTGTATTTATGAAGCGGTCGAAGAAATTATTATTTTTGGTTTGTGAAGATTATGAATGTCGTTGAAAATAATTTGAATTTTTTGTATATTTACTGTTTCAAATTTTGTTACACTATTTTATTACACAAATGTAATCATGATAAGGAATTTGACAAAACAAACCGATAGTAATGCTACAGGTCCAACGAATGTGCATCAAAACATCTACTGGGCTTTGGGAACTAAATTAAGATGCAACCATATGAAACACCACAAAGAGTATTAATTATATAAATAAATAATTAGTATTGACTAGTCATTACCATACATCATTTAATTTTGGCAATCATATCAACTCTAAGTATTCATGATCTCTTGTTCTTAAGAGAGCATTCACAAATTATTGTTTGATATTGTTCTTTATTTCTTTAAGACAAAATTCTAACAGACCCATGATTATTTAATTAGATTGAATCTTTATTTTAGAATAACTAGATTTATTAACAAAACTAGATTGATCAAATTATATAGCTTACTACATAATAGACAGCGTTTTATAAAAGACAGAGATACAATCATAACGAATTGAAGCAATTGGTAGATGAAAATTCACAAAGTCAGTCTCTTGAAGTATCATATACTCCAAGAGTTATCTAAAATAGTTTACTCATGAACTCAAATCCTTATCTTCGACATTTTTGAGCTGGTGCTTCAATGATAAAACAGACAAGGAGAGGATGAAAAATCTATTATAATAATCATTAATCGGCTATATATTTGTTTGGATCAAATGGATTATTTCGTATCAAATGCTAAAATCAACCACTACTGATCTTTGCCAGCCACAAATAATATGCTTCAGAGTGTAGCATAATAATCACAAAATAAAAATATTTTATTGCAGGAATCGTCCACACACCTCAAAATTGATCAAAATATTCACTGATATTTCTACCCCATCGTCATATTCTCCAGATATAGCTCTCTCCGACTTGTTCTTATTAAATGACAGACAAACTCTAGTGGATTGCAGACACTTCTTTCAACGCAGGATTCGTACTTTTTTTGAAAGGTAAACAGTAGCGAGAGATTATTTATAATTTTTATATTTTTTAATATTCCAATATAAATTTAAATAATCTAATTTTTTATAAAAATAAATTATTTAATTTAACGATTTAACTAAATAATTTCAAAACCTAATAACAAAACCTCTTAGTGGCTTGTTAACAACGGATATGTTACAAAATAATTTAAATCAATTTTCCTATTAATAAATAAAATTTTAATTTAGATCTATTGTCAGTCCATTTTATTCATCTTTGTATTTGTATATTAACTTTTAAAAGCCTATATATATCATATAAACGAGATTTGGTATAAATTGAATGAATAATGGATTGATATTTGAACTACCAACAATAAGAAAACCCAACGAGTGCACGTTATAATTTTTTTTTGTCAGAGAAAACAACCAATAAAATCGGCTATTGTCGATACCATTTCACATCGAACATAAATCAGAATCACGTTGGCAAAATTATTGCGTCCCGGGCACGAATAAAAACATCCCACACTATACCGAGAAAGTTCCTCTTCCTGTACGTAGCCGACGTCAGACAGTGATGGCCAACAATAACAATGGTGCAGGTTCGAAACAGGCCACGATTTGCACAAAATCATGAATGGAGAGGCCTCTCTGAATTACGTTTTAGGTTCTCGGAGTTGATCCGGACCCGGGAAGACACGTCTGGTGTCCATCGAGGTATCAAACGATTCTCAGATATTTTGCAGAGACGTGATTTGTTTATCTAATGGACCTAAGGTATAAATGAAGATGAAATTAAATGATACTCGTAGATGTAATTAAAAAAACATTCACATATTATACATAACTTTACGTCAAATGATAAAATTGTCAATGTACAATAATAAACAATAATAACCCTATTACACCATTTTTTTATCAACTTCTTTGTTTTATATAAGATGTTTACATCTATTTTTGTCAGCTATATATAGTGATGAAAATGTGAATTATTAATGAAAATAACTGCTAAATGATCTAACCTAATTATTTCATTCAATGGTTTAACATTTATCTACATAAAATAACAGCTTAAGTTATTAAACGTATACAGACGCAAATTATGGAACTATCAGAATTACAATTTTGACATTCATTACTATTGTAGTTTTATATCAATACTTTTATAAATTTCGGGTTAGGCTGCTTCGTCATATTCCAATTGTCGGTTGTAGTTGCTGATGATTTAAATGATTTAAAAATTAAAATGTCAATAAAGTCAATGACAAAGAACGACCAAACAAGTTTGAATACGAATTGTAAGACTTACTGGATTTGTAAAACTCCTAAAGAACTTTCAGGCAGCATAGCAGTTAATGATCCAAAATGAGGGGAAATAGCTACTACACGAAATGACGGAAAATGCCATTTAGAACCGTTTCAAGATCGCAGTTTATTTCCCTGTCGCGTGAAAAAAGATGACTTTCTTATCGAATTGTGACTGGTCATCCACTATGCTAATTTCAAGCTCAAAAAGTCACAAGTTTCTTCAGGATAAACATCCACATCAACAGCGATGCGGGATATTCGCGGTCTTAGTTTTGCTGTGCCTATGGTGGGATCAGCAAGGTGTAGTATATTACGAGCTTCTAAAACCGAGTGAAATTATTCTTGTAGAGGTCTTCTGGCGTCGATTGAATAAACTGAACAACGTATTTTTGTAAAAAAGATTAGCGAGTAATAGACGGACGTAAAATCATCCTCAACGCCCCACTTACACGTTGCAAGATTTGTGAAGAGCACACAGCTGCAGCTAGAAGAAGTTCTGTTGAATCCAGCGTACTCACCATAAATATAGGTCTGATTATCACTTGTTTAAATTGATCTAGCATAGTTTGACTGGCACACATGTTCGATATAGTAAAGAAATCCGAAAATTAATCGATGATTGGATTACTGCCAAACCAACATCATTCTTTATATACAGTAAGTATCGCCATGTCATCCGAAAAATGAGAAAGATGATATAGAATGATGGAAAATATTTTGATTAATGTATATCGCACTTATCAATATTTCTGAATAAATGGACTGTATTTAATTTATCAAGATGTACATTTTAATACTTTTTAAAAGTATTGGTATTGGTGGAAATGTATTAATTTTATTATAAAAACTAAAACTCATTTCTTGCTTAAACAGTTCTCGGTGTTTATGTATCAATAAGAACTAAACACAATTTCGTTATTATACATCCAGTTTACTGTAACAAAAAATATTATTTCTCGAACGAACGTCGAAATAAAAACGGCCAGTATACAGTTAGAGAACCCTTACTAAGTTATATTGGCCAGAAATGACTGCTCTTTATTATCAATTGGCCCAGTCCATCCAGTATGGCGTAGCATTACATGGACAGCAACCAAAAATGGATTCCTTCTTAGACAACAGACGTGAGACTGCTTCAACATTAAATTCACATGATCGAGTGGCAAGAAAAAGACAAATTGAACGTAGGATTTTAGGAAGCAACGAGAACTTGGTCCAAAAGTATCTTATAATAATCTAAAATTTGAGTTAAACGTACATGGGAACACAGTTTAGGAAATCGAAAAAACAGAAGAAGCCTAAATATATATGTTTTAAGACTCGACAGAATATCCTAGTATTGAAAATTTTATTGACCAAATTATTAATAATCCAGTGAGTATGATTTGAGGGACTAAATATTAGTTAGGGAATGGAATTATAATTGCGTTTTTAAACTAATGTCTCGAAGTGAAAAACAAGAGAAATATGTGAGGACCCATATCATAAATTATGGAACATGTTAACCATTTATTAACCGATCTCTATCACAAGTTTGATACATCATTGTTTGATAGCTCGATGGACTATTCCTATACCTGACCGTGTTCTCTTCCTAAGAAGAGAAACAACAAAGATTAAAAACCTGATTTGCAGGTGAGCAAGCGTTAATCTCGAAGAAATGACGCGACGAAGAAGAGGACGGAGAGGAAGAAAGAAAAAGCAAAAAAAAGGAGAGGAATAATTTTTTCCAGGTACGTCTCGATTGTATAACGCCGACCAGTGGCGTGCGGGCTTGTTTCGAACATAAACAAGGAACGGCCGATTTCTGCTGAGTAAATAACCAGAAATAAGCCAATCTCCTATCATGCTGGCGCCTTTCCGGCCCGGATGCGGTGTGCGAAATTTGGACGATGTTTGCGATTAGTTCCTGATCATATGACGGCGGCAATTGTTTTTTTTTTCGGCTGTTAAATAATAACCATCGGTGTCCGCTCTCGCGGGCGTGGGCTGAAAGAGTTAAAACGTAACAAACCATTGTGTGTTTATTTTTTTAATAGATCACCACGAGGTTACGTATAGAGAGCTATCGTCAAGTTAATATTTTCGGTTATTGTTACATTAATGTGCATCAAATAAAATTACCATGACGAATTTCGAAAATATATATTACGTCAGGTACGTCAGAATGAAATCGACAATTCAAACGCTTAACGGGAATAATCTATCCAAAATAGCAGTAAACTCACGTCATCAAGATGTATAATGTATTGCCTATTTTAGTTTATACATTCGTTTTAAGGTCAGATAATTGTTTATATTGACATTGTCATCTTATTCTAGTTACAAAGAGACACAATGCTGTCTGATGCATTCGAACATGTAACCAAATTAGCCTACAAAGGTCGTCCAGTTATTACAAATGTTTGCAAAATTCTTCAAAACATTAGTGATGATAATTACAGGTTATAATAGGTTTAGATTGGAAATTAATAATGTGGTTATTAACTTTCTGGTTGTAGGAATATGATTCAATGCTGACAATTACCTAGACATAGTAATGAGAGTGGAAACAACTAAAGCCTAATTAATAAATAATAATTAAGTAATTAATTAAAATAAAAAATATAATTAATATAGGTTAAAGGCTAACCGTACAAAATCGTATTTTAGGTGTAAAATATAATTGTTGCCAGAGAATTAATACTAATCAATCCGTCAATCACCCGTACATAAATATTAACATCTGTAACCAGTTGAATAATATTCTTAAACAGGCTCAAGAAAAGTGAATTGCGTACACAAATACAATTAGTTTAAAGAATTGTTATGCTCCATGAGACGTACGAGAACACTCTATCGGTTTACTGTAAGATTGGTTCGGAATGATCGCCTAGGCGGTCGGTCATCATTTGTTAACTACAGTTTATTAGACGCACAGCATCATGTTAACAACACGGATGACGATGCACGTGCGCCTTTTGCTCATTCGGATCGTTCGATTTCGGTCGGGACCGATGCGCGAATGTATTTTTCTATTTCCATCATAACCTCGTTACAGAACGTGTTTACGCTGTATCTTTACGAATGTCTGTTTTCATTCTATTTATGGAGCCGTTATTTGCTTTGGCTTCTTGTTCGTCAGAGGATTTACTTTTAATTTCGACTGTCGTCATAGATTTAGAGATAATTTAATAAGATTTTATTTTATACATTAGTTAGCAAATAGATTACCTAGCCAGATGAGCCAGATTCTCAAATCCTACAGTTCTGATTGTCACTCCAGAATAATATACACAACGCCGGATGGTCAGATATGAAACCCATCATCGGATGTACCACAAAGATGGTAGTACCCTTGGATAAACATTGTACTTGATTTAGACCAATTACATATCTAAATGTGAAAAAGTAACAACAGCTACATTTTATGATGGTATTGTTTTACTCGCTATGGAGATATAAGTTTTTTTGTTTATATTTATTTAGTTATTACAACGATTATTATGTACATATTTTATTTTAAAACGTTTTTTATGTGTTAAAAATCTAAGTTTGATTATTTTTTACTTTTTAGTGAGTTTGAAGTGGGTGTTTTGTAATTTTTTGAAGTCGGTTCAATGTTTTTGTTAAAAATATTTTATTTTTCTCCATCTACCGTTAGATGTTTACTCAATAAATTACGCAGTTATTTAAATAAGTATTACAAAGGATAGCCCAAGTAAAAGTGGAGCACGTATGAGGAAAAATAGGAATAAAGAAACAATGATTGAAAATAAGGAACGTCCCAGGCTCCGGAGTCCGTTACCTAATATAGATGATTTGACAAATATTCTACAAAAACAGTTGCAACAAAAAAGTTGCTGCCTCCATTGGGAACCGAACCCGCGACCTCTGCGTGAGACCTTAATGTTTTAACCGTTACGTGTGTTAGTGCTTAAAAAGCAAACTGAACGGCTTTTACACTGAACTACTCCCGATCTTTCATTAGATCAGTTCAGCAATAAAATTATACCCAAATATCTGATTATTTTAGATAAAAAATATGTAAAAACTTTGAACATGCCTTTAAAATTTAAGGGTTTCCTCCGTCTAGACGGAGAAGTCGGCGAACATACATTAAAAAAAATACAGCCGAATATAGAACGTTCTCCATTTTTGAAATCAATTAAAAATAGTTGCCTCTGTATAGTTTTTGTTAGTAAATTACTGGTTAGAATATTAAAAATTTCTTTATAAAATATGAAATAATCTAAACGAAATTTTACAAAAATAAAAGCCACTTTTCATTAATCGGATTAAAATTTTAATGTAACAACAGCAAAGCAACAAAGCGATTTAAACATGTTCATCTTTTTGACATTGTCTTGTATACGTTGTACCGGGTAGCTATTACATAAAAGTTCAAAGCCTCCTTTGATCCATTAAATTAATATAATTATTCCATTAAAATTAATTAACAATATTTACATAACTTGATCAGCGTTTCGTAAATTACTCGTGAATCACAGTGAGTTAATGTTGTTTGAAATTGTTAAGCTGTTTAAATAATTGATTTTGATTAAAAATAATCTTACAACAAATGTTCTGTCTAATTACGTAAAAAGTTGCCGGAGAACGGAACATTATTCCTTTTTATACAAATGTTATGAATCAGTTGAATAATATATTTTAATTATAATAATTTTTATAATAGTTTCGTAATCATAATATATTATATATTTGGATTTATCAAATTGGCAAGTTCAGCATATTGTTTTTTTTTTGGTATAGAATGGTTAAAACATTGACAGTATTTGTAAGCAATATGTCCAACAGTAATAACTTAGGTGATTTTGGTGGCCAGCTAATAACAAATGGGGCAAAACTTCCGCTACCATTTTGACTGCCAATGACTTAACTCAAAGAAAAGATCAGTTTTGGTTTTCATAAAAAGTTTATTTGGTCTATTGAAAAATTATATCGGCTAAATGGTGACCGCGATTCGCTATGCAACTTTCGGCCCTTTTTAATGCATTTTATATGACATCCTGCAACATCTGAGGGTAAATTTCTTCAGTTTCATGACGAATATTGTCTTTAAGATGTTGAATCGTTTAGGGCTTATTCACATAAACTTGTGATTAAAAAAAACACAAGAAAAAGTCTGGTGCTGTTAAATCCAGAGATCTGGTTGGCCATGTTAAATCGCCACATAAAAAAATTTCACCGTAAAATATTTGCACTATTAGTAGCCTATGCGTGTGTGTGGGTTAAGTAAAGTGGTCATCGTTTCGTGGAAATGAGAAATGGCTATGATGGCGCTGCTTTTCTCTTTCACCGGCCATGTAGAACAAACCACGGAATTCGATCGTTGGGTCATAACTAATACAGGGACCGCGAAACAATACTACGTCCCGGGGAACTGCTGATTGGAATAGGGCGTGAGGTGGAGAACCGGCAGGCATTGGTCAGGCCAGAACCGTAACTTAGTTATTTAGCTTTGTGATGAAAACCAGATAATATTTTTGGAGGTTATGACAGTTGTAGTGTTTCTCGTCTTTCTAGATTCTAGTTCCTCAACAGTACTTTAGTACTTATTAGTATAAATAATTCTTAATTTTCATGTAAACATGGCAAAATATCTTGTCATTATGTTGAACATGAAGTTTATCTGGAAAAAATATTATTAAGTTAATGGTGCATATAAATCTCTTAGCGAAAAGAAATTAACACCTAGTTATTAATACATACTAAAATTTTGCCAAAGCTAAAGTCTAAGACTTCTCACTCAACTATACATCTTCGAAATGTGAATTTAATTCTAATAAAATAATTAATTAAAATTGAACTAATCTAAATATATACTTAATAAATTAAACAGCTTTTTGAATAGTTACAATCCAAAACATCCAACTGTTTATTTATTTGCTACAACTAAATTGATATATCGTACTTCATGCTTTTCGTTAATTTTTCCAAATGCAAGTACTTTAAACTGATATGATCCACATTTTAGAAAAAGATTATAATGTTCCATAATGAAATACAGTTATAGAGAAACAGTTCTAATACACCACTCTTTCACAATCAAACCTTGAAGACATATTCAATAATATTTTTTAAAATTATTTCACTGATTACTATTGAGCTGTCTACTTAGTTCCTTTATTTCATTATCTGTTCGAAAACTTTATAAACTCTGATATTTTTCATCGTTAAGGAGAGCTAATAACAAAACTATATGGTCGTACAGATACTTTAATTTTTTATAAAGATACTTGAAAATAATCGGACTCTTGACTAGCTAAACAGTATCAAAAAGACCGGAAAAAGTAATGGCATAAAAGGATAAGGCTTTGAAAAGAATTTCATACATAACTTGTTAGCAATAAAGTTTTTAATACATTTTTTAAATCTTTTAAAATTGTTTCAGGTTTGCTATAGCATTTTTCATTGCGTTCTTATCCAAATTGTGAAATGTAAAAATAGAGAGTGAAAATGGCTGCCATACAACCTTTTTCAAGTATAAATATTCTTGTAAAATAGATAGTGTTTTGTTCAATTTCGATTCCTAAATTCGAATTTAACAAACTAATCTGACACGGACAGATAAGACTACCTTACTATTTAACAAATAACCATTTGTTTTATCTAGGTAATTAGAATTGTAACCCTCGTATAAATTCTACATAAAACAGAAATTAACTAACATAGCAACAAAATAACGAAATTAATCATAAAATTAACGAAACCTTAAGTAGAGTAAACTTAAATCTATATCAAAATTAATGATCAAATAATCATTCAAATCGCAGATCATAGAGCGGAGAAGTTGACGAGCGCAAGCCGGTGGTTCACTTTCTTATCCTATCGACAAAAACGACCACTTTCATTATCGAGGATTCAATTTACGAGCGGAATGAGACGAGGGTGGGATGATAATTAATTGAACTTTATTACTGGCCTGCGCTGACCCTTTATGGGGAAACTGAACGAATGTTTTCATCCACCCCCTTCGTCCGCCGAACTCTTTCGGCTTTACCGGGCGCGTCATGCGTTCCCATCAACTGGAAATATGTATGCGCTGCGGCTGCGGGCAGGCTATCGACGACCGTGGTAAATCCACATTACCGCAGGCTTTTTGAACAATTAAATATCAAACAATAGGCCATGAATTCCGTACCTTTTTGGCTATAAACATCGTCTTCCCCTTTCCTTCTGCTGTATATTAATCAATCAGATTCGTCGAGTAAATCACGTACAATACCGACAAATGCTATTGGAGCAGGTTTTTATTTATCGATTTATTAATTTCTATAAATGTCAAATGATGTTCGTGAATTGTCATTTTGCATTTATTTTAGTAATAATCGTTTCACTCTTAAATAATTCTCTTGATTATTAACAAATAGTTGCCATAATTATGTTTTATCACTTCACTATAGTGTTCAATATTCAACGCAATAGATGCTTGCATGTATTTTGATAATACTTTGAAACAACCTAACCAACTGTTCAATGTTCACATTCAGTAAATCTAGACGCTAATAATGGAACGCTTAAAACTGAATAGTCGGTATTCTAAACTTAAGAAATCTGCTACGGAGGCCCATCACCGACCGGACACCGAAGTGGAATATTCATTGCCATAAGGTATTTCTGCGCATATTGATGGGATCTGCAAGGCGTCGTGCAATACCTCACTAAAACCGAATGATACTCTGACTACAGATGCCAACTGAAGAAATTGAATCACGTATTGCTACGAAATATATACATCTCCTTGCATGACAACGCTAGGTCGTTGAAAAAGGTGCGAAGGATGCATTGCTGCAGCTCGAATGGGAAGTTCTGTGAGTGCCCTCACCAAACATAGCGCTTTCTTATTACCATTTGTATGACACACGGTTCCAAAATGCTGAAGAACTGCAAAAATGAATCCATAACAAACCAACATCGCTCTTTTGACACATTATAATCATTTGGAGGTAAATAGTTTATTAGAGAGAAAAATTATCACAAGACATACAAGCATTTAATACTTAGTTAATTAAGTATTATATTGTATTTATTTCTTATGTTGTGATGTTTTTTTCAACTACATAGCTTCTCGAAAAAGGGAAAAACTAGCTAAAGCCTTCGTATTACTGTGAAAACTTATAATTTATAATGTTCAGTAATATATAACACCAAACCTGCTGAAACGGACAATACTGAGTCTTTTCTAGAGTCAAAAAATGATCAATTAGGATCATGTATTGGTCGAAAAGCGACTACCTCATCGAATACTATTAAATCAATATGATGTGTCAATTAATGCTCTACTTGCTTACTTTATTTAGAACTATACATCGTATTTATCAAAATTTGTTTTTTGTTGATTAACAAGCCAATAAAGTATGTAAGTACGAGTAGAACTATTCCTATCTTCCAAATAAACACTTCAACAATTAAGAATGTATCGAAAATGCCTCTGATCTTTCTCTGATAGGACATCCATCCAAATAGAAGGCAAAACTGTATAATTAGTAATACGTACCTTAAAAAAAAAGAATTATTTTACCACACTGAATTATTATGATACAATTTTCTTAATTAAAAATATTAGAGAATAAAAATATTCCATTAAATATTATATATAGGAATATATATTGGTAATATCTAATGATTGCCTAATATAATATATATGAAAATTTGGAACAATATAATTATATAACAATTGATGAAAATACTATTATAACTAATATTACAATTAATTAAAAAGACATTAAAAAAATAAATAAACTAAAATTTGAAAATTGCTGTGAAACTCCAAGTAGTAAGCAATTACATATAAGTTTTTATATTATTACCTCTTTCTGTACCTATTACTTTTATAGTTTATATCATGCAACAATTCTATAAGTTCTTCAATGTTTTGTATGATTTAATGATTCATTAAATAAATTATTTAATATACATAAGTAATAAATATCAATAGTTGCATTGCTACGTTAATACTACTAAATCGTTATGAAATTCTAAAGTTTCTTACCAATAGAAAGAACAACATACTGTCACACTGAACCTTACCTGAAAACAAAAAAAAACACATAAATATTAATTAACAGCGATATGTGTCATTATCGTTGAATACATTTAATGATAATTATGGTTATTTTGTTGTGTAATGTGTTGCCTTTTCTTCGCATATTTTTTCTTTGAACGGCGTGACTAATATGTATTAAAACCTTTTTATAATCAACAAGTAGCAGAAAAAAAAGACACTGAATACGGTAAATTTGTTTTTATTTATGAACCATTTTCAATTAACTTTTAGTCTTCTATTTACGTAGTTTGTTCCACTTTAAGAACGTCCATGCACTGTATATAATCGGTATAGATCTAGAACAGTTATAAAAGAATATTAGCTAACTTTTAAAAGGTATTTTCCTTATACCTAAAGAGGTTCGTTACGGCTAGAACCAGTTTGTTCTCACACATTATCAACCATAGCTGATTGACATTCCGTAAAGTACCGCCGCCACGTTAGTTGGCAACATTTTTATTGGCAATATAATGATCTCCAAACACGTAATATAGTTTATGCATGACCAGACTACTGTTAATTGGGAACAAATAAATATATATAGAAGAGACATTATCAGTTGTTCGTATCAGGAATAGTACGATTGGCAATTAGCGAGAAAAAATACGAGAAATGCCGCTTTATTTGGAGTATTGTTAGAGAAAAAGAAAAAGTTCTTTCGTAATTTTCCGTTTTATATGGTATGATCAGAATGTAAAAGAGTAAGAAAACAGTCGCCAATGTACATCATAGCGGTATATGATCTTATCTTGTCTAATTATAAGGTGAATATGTCGAAACTAGAACGTCAGTTTGATCGAGACTGAGATTGAAATGTTAATTTAAATATTATAAATTTATCATAAAATATTATGTAATTAACCAGAAGATAAGTAAATGTCATTATATAAACAACTTGGAATTAAACCAAGTTCGAAGTTTTTCAACTATATTGCTGGATACCCTAAAAGGAAAAAGTTAAGTAACAAATATCTAAGTGTTTAATAAACAGAAAATCAAGTATTACCTATTGTTAGCGTTCATTTCATTCATTCATTTTATTCACATATTTCATCCATATATTTTTTATTACATATAAGCTTCTTCAATTATCTTGTGGAGCACCATGTCTACCTCAACAGCTCCAAAAAAACATTAATCAACAAACCATCGTCATCAAAAGAATCGGTGAATTAAAAGCATCGGTTGTTTCAACATCTAGCTTATTCGTCAAATTTATCCTCTGACTTCTTACACTATGAATTCGTGGTATATGAAAATATATGTTGTGTTGGGATAAGAGAAAAATTAGCAATATATATATATATATATATATATATATATATATATATATATATATTAAATCGTGTAATTTGTCACAATATGAATTCACTAACAACTATATCAAATTCATATATTCACTAATATCAACCAGTCAACATACTATGTAACTATATCATTCAGAAGTATAACAAAAGAATGAATGTCTGTGGGCCTGAGAAACGCACATTTATAATTAGCATTAAGTGTTGTACTAATTAACTAATACTAATATACTAATTAGAAAATTAAATAAATATTGTTGTGTTACTTAATCGGTTTAAATTAATTCAATTTGATTTTCAAAATATTCTCAGCTAAAATAAATTCACTTTTCAATCTGTTGATATCAATTTTCGTAGAACTTTTTCCATGCTGATTGAGGCAACTGCGTTTGGAAATACGAGATTCGGATACATCTCCTGCACCCACTGTTTCTTCAAGTGTTAAAAGTCGCTGACCACGTAATTTGATTTCAATGCGCGGGAACAGAAAAAGATCAATGGGTGTTAAATCAGAACGGTACACGTTGTGCCTTTGCATTGTTGTGATGGGCAATGATTCTCCTGTTCTTTAACTTTCTTGAACCGAATTTCTTCTAGCAAACGAATGGATATATGCCACTAGTGTCAGCAGCCGATGTATACATAGAAGCCAGACATTGGAACTTCTAATGCTGTAGAATGGGGTGGCAATTTTCTCCGGTGTGCTTCTTTCGTTAACAATTTTTGTTCAATTTGACGTACATTTTTCTCATCAAAAGCCATATACGCGGTTTTTTTGTTTCATGCTTTAAATCCATAGTAATTTATCTATAATTCGTCATCTGTGAACTTTTTTAAAGATTTCCTTGCACCATTTCACACAGGACCTGCTTTGAACATTTGACATATTTATGGTATCTAACGCCTTTCCACGGCTGAATGATCATGCAGTATTGATGCTTGCTATACCAATTTCCAAGGATGCCACATGACAACACATGACAACTTTGCTTTCTGAGATCATATACGGCATTGGCGTTTTCTGCCAAAACAACAGATTCCGGATGACGCTCCAAAATTTATAGTGGGATGAGTATCGTCCACGGTAGAATTTGTTATACCAGTTATTTACAGTGCTGTAGGCAAAGAATTAAATTTATCGAAACACTGTTATCTTGGTCATATATACTCCATGCACTATTTAAAATAATTTTTACCAGAGATGAACTTTTCAAGTTGCTTACAGTACGACACACAAATTTCGAAGAATGTTATGTTCAACTATGTCAAGTTTCCAATGTAAACAAAATTTTTAAATTGGTAAGGTTCATCTTATTCTTTTTGTGGATCTGAATAAATAAGCAAAATATTACGAAAGTATCCTGTTTTGAATTAGTGATTTAACTAATTAAAACAAAGATAAAACATTCTCGTCGACCTAATAAAATACTAAAGTGAGCCTTGATTCTGAACATGATACACCCGAAACGGCCATCACAAATGAAAACATTTGTTTATATTTGAACTGCATTGACGTACGATTGAGAGTGAGAGAGCGAGACCTATCGAAGGAACAAGAGAGAGGTTTGGTGCCGGGCAGTTAATCAATGCGAATGGGCGAATATTTTTTCCCAAAAAATTATGGATTTTCCAGAATTTAATTACGTCGGCCTGCCGAACTGGGCGGAAATTTGAAACATGTAGAAAATTTGAAAAGGCAACCGGATAAACACGACGGGCAAAATAATATTAATTACCTTTGTGCGAGAACGAGAGGGGGCACTGTGATTTTTTGCTCTTGATTTGGACGCTGGTCGCGGATCCGTAAAAAGCTCCGGGTGAAATTGCACGTCTGTCGTTTTTTTAATTTTCAGTTGTGTCGAGCACCAAATTAAATCATGTATAAATTAAGAACAAAAATACACAAATGTACGCTAGAGTTAAGCAAATATGTTTTATGATTATAACCCAAAAATTAATATTTAAAAAATAAAATTCTATAGTAATGAAAAAAAGGTGATATTAATATTTTATGATGAAAATGTACACGCCTGAATGAATAAATAGTGAATGAGCGTCGTAATTTTAAATAAAACCTAAAATTCGCAAAAAATGTGTTTATGTCTATTTTTGACTCTCCCTTTCACCATTAGGGTTGTGCTGGACCTACTGCTTAAGGTGTGCCCCGTTCATAATCGATGTACCTAGATCTAATAGATCTTTAACATATTAAATACTTATATTAGCTCATAAAGTCTCTATATTAAGAGATATCACTCATCATATCGATTTTAGTTATTGTTCAACAAGTCGCCATTTATTTTCGTTAAAATAATTTAGTTATAGATCATAAGGCTTTTGAATTCATTCAATTAATCGGAATCAAATTACTCATCAAAGAAACAACTTATAAAAGAACAAGAGGAATTGCCGTCGGATTAGTTTGATCATTTTGCCGCTACCCGTATTCCTTCACATAATTTAGCGGAGTTCGAGCAAAATCATAAGAGCTGTATGATCACGAAATGTATATAGAAGTTGCTCCTTAGGAATACACTATTGGTATTAGGGAATACCCATGCTTTGAAAAACTCCCCTAGTTCGTGTATTCCTGCTACATAAATTGCAGGTTAAGCTGTCAACAAATAACTTCGGACTTTTGAGATTTATTACAATAGTATTAAATTCTAATACTAACCTAATAATGCTCTTAAAACTCTTAAAAATTGAGCTAAAAATTTGCACTATATGCTGATTACACTATATTAAAAGACATACTTTCGTCTCCAGCTTAAAATCGGCCTCCAAGTTCGATTGACGTGAGTTCTTTACACAGTATAACCAAACAAAAATAATCTTAAGAGAACATAAATTGCCTTCACATAATGCTAACACATGTTTCTTCAAAATAACGTTTATTTAGCAAAATAATCATAACTGGAAGGAAGTTACCGTACACCGTAAAAAAGAAATATTAATCCTTAGTAGTAAAGGAAACGAAAATCCTAGTTTTAACATAATTTTCGAAAATTATTTGCTTAAACAGGAATAATAAGAAATAATAATCAGATCTGGAAATGGGAGACTATTTGGACTATATGGGAGATGATAATGACCGGCGTAATAATTCATTATCATAGAATTAAAAAAAACATGCTGTGTGTTATTATTACAGTATGTATTTGATGAACTACATCTCTAAATTGAACTTCAATAAAATATAATTTAAAAATAATATATACATGTGGGAAATATATACGCTAATCAGTTAAAATACTAGTAGCAAAATGGCGTACGGATCAAACACAGATCGAATGTCGGATAGCTGAACAATAAAGAAAATTCATTCCGATTCCACAGTTAATTTATTCAATTAAATTGGAGAGCTTTTGATCCAATTATCCCTCGATCCTGCCAAACAGGTGTTTTTGCTAGGGGCGTTTTGACTGCCCTTCGTTCACGCAACAATTGTCCGGCAAAGGTTGAGAGGGGTATGGGGGTAAGTTTTTACCATATCGGAAAGGGTTCTATCAGATGTCAGTTCATGGCAACGACCCCAGCACTAACAATCGATAATTTAAAATAAAATTATTTAAAAATAACCTGAGTTTTATAGAAAACGGACATAAAAAGAAATACAAGGCATTTTTTTGGTAATATTTTAATTTTTGGTTACTAGGACTGAGCTGTTTTATGGAGGTTCCGAAGCACGATCTTGGGTGTTAAATTAACTTTAGAAACTGCCCCAGAAGACATTTAGTCTTAAACAGATTGGCTATTGACCTGACTGAGATGGTTATTCCATCTACGATTAACATTCTTGCCTATAGAAACTCACAAATACACTTACCTACATAAATCGCATCCATGCCCCGGCGCGTCTTCAGTTGAATTGAATTGAATAATTGTGTTCGGTAAAAAATAAAAGTATCAACATGAAGTATTACATCAACACGTATGATAGAAACGAATAACACTGCCCAACAATGAAAATATTTCTGACTCAAATATACCATAAAAAGTACCGATTTGGTTGGTATTATAGACTTTTGTATCTATATATCACTTTAAGTGATCTGTGGAAGATATTTTATTATAAATCTTGCTCTAAAATCTATAATTATCTATTAATCAGATCGGATGCTAGTAAATGTTTCAGTCTACACACTTTCACATCCTACCTCAATTCATCACTCATTACTTGATTGGCAGGCCCATTGATGTGCACTGCTGACGTTCTTCCGAAGTCCAAGTTGTTTTCGTTCAGCAAGTATGTGTTTCTCCCAAGTCATCTAGAGCTTGGTCTAAATGCAAGAAAAACGTTACATGGGTAGATTTTGCTTCATTGGTTTTAACACTTCAAGTTTTTGGCCACAGTTCAGTTTCAGTATTTTATTAAGGTATGTTTGGAGACTCCTTGATACTATCATTGTAGTGGGAGATATTAAGTAGTAAGTAAGTGCCACAGTAACTATAATTGTGGTCGCTGTATCAGCCATAGACTAGAAACCTAATATTGGATCTAGTACACTGTTCAGGATGTCAGAGAGATAAATTATAAACAGTGTTAAATATCTTTATAAAATTCTTATAGTTATTTCTCAAAATACCGTTTATAACATCTACCTTTTTTATAGATTTATGACGGTATTTTGCATCTCTCTGGCAGGACATTTTATTGCCACTGCCTGACATCTAGTTTATTTGGGAAAGGAAAAACACTTATAAGTGGACTATTGGTTCCAAGAAAAGGTGATTGTTAGATACCGTATGATTTCAGAGTGGGTGTAACATACACACCACCTTAAATAGGACGAACCTTGGTGTGCAAGCATTCACGACCAATTCATGCAATCGTTCACGATAAGTTTATATTCACGACTAGTCAAGATTGTAAAATAAGCTCAATCCGTGTGATCGAAGATAGTTCAGGCATTTTATAGTGTTGCATTGTATTGTAACTGTTTACATAAGTAATATAAGTAATTAAGAAACAGTTTACTTTTATTTAAAGAAAGATGCACAGGAGCTAGTTGATGTCAACTTCGTGAATCACTGAAACCTTTAAGAACAATTTATGTTTGACCCTATTGAACCAGCGTTTCAGAAATTATATATGAATTAATAAGTAATTCAACATACACTAACTCCTGAATATATAGGCTGTAGTTTAGTGTGTTCATCATTTTGTTTTGTAGTAAACAATCTATCTGTAAGATAAGATTTCAGTAGCTAAATATGTATCGTCACGAAAATTGTATATATTGGCAAAATATTCCAACTATCAAATTACATTAATGTTTAATGCTTGAAGGTTATAAATAATGATACTATATAGTTTATAATCTTAAATTTTGAAATATTTGTGAAATATAAGTGTGTTAAAATATTTGCTTTCTTCACATAAACAGAATTTGATGAATGAAGAATACTGACATTATTACAGCAAAGGAATCTCCTCCATAACGACAAGAGGATATTTTAGAGGAAAAAACCAAAAGGCAGTTATTTCATAAGCCACCAATTAATTACTTGTAGATACAACTCTACTTAAAACAAAGGAATAATTGCACTTGAAATGATATTTTCTGGTCTCTTTTTAGCCTCACGTTCCCAAAAAAAAGGATTAATAGAGGATAAATTCGTAGCTTGGGGTATGGTTTAATAATGATAACGCGTAATAGTAAGTAAATAAACAAAATTAATTCAAGAAAACACAAAATTTCAAATAATTAAATTTAAAATTTAAGTGAATAAACAGTGTATACGTATTATAAGATATTTACCATGGTGATATTTTTTTCGACAACATTAAAAAACAAGCATTAGAACTGATGCGAATTCTATTATTTATAGAACAAATTTGCGTTCTGTAAATTGCTAATTTCTAAGTTTAAATACTTAATGACTCTATTAGGTATTCCTCTTTTGGCCGAGTTTCTAATAGTACCAAATACTTAATGAATATTCTAATTACATCACCGTTCGTATAAATGCTAAAAACGCTTTATGCCGTAGGAATTTCTGATGATTTTCGATACTCTCGTTCGCAGTGACCGCTGTTGTAATAGCACGGTCTTGTTTTGCGAGTAATGTTGCTACTTGCGGTTTTTTTGCGAACGTGGAAGTACCATAAAAAGTATCATAAATTCATGATGTAATATGTTGACCGTGAAGGTTAATATAACTGGGTAAGCTATGACAAGTACCGGTTTCAATATAACAACACGGTACGACCTTAATATGAAATTAAATAGGAATTAAAGGGTATCCAATTTAATATAAAAATAATAGTTTTCCTGTTGCGTGCATAACACGTAAGTTGATGAAAGGCTTCTGTTTTGACTCATAAAAAACCTTTTTAAATGCAAATATTAATTTATTCGTCACTATTGTATGCTCCAAGTAAGCTCAAACCGTTAAATAACTTGAACACGTAATAAATATATCACTCAAAAATGTCTGGTTTGACTAAGAAACGCATTTTATTTAGAAACCCGAAATTATCAACATCTATATTACATCTTGCATTAGATATCCTTAGTACAATCTTAATGTATCCAATTTTTATTATTTTTCATCCCCTTTTATTTTCCCAAATTAAAGTAGAACTAAACTGCTTAAGCTAAAATTAAGAATAACAATTATATACTATATGTTACAAATTTTTGGGGTTTGGTTCGCTGAAGATTTATTCTGATTTCCTGCGTGTTTTCCAGTAGCCATATTGTTTCCATGTTGCTGTGATTTAGCAACCTTATTTCATGTTTTAAGGCGAAATCTTGGATATCACTTCGTAAATCCATTTTATTTCGAGGTCATCGTGCAGCGTTTATTTTGGCAGCGTTGGATTACTATTTAGTTTGATGTTTTAATGTAAACCCATAGGGCCAAATTGTTTTTGATTGCTCTAACTTTATGATGCAATTTTTGTAGTGTTTGACATCAGCTTCACCACCGTTTTTTGGCCTGCTGTAAAACAAAAGCGACACTGACTCCTGCCAACTTGTAATGTTCAAATGTCAAACACACCTTCAGATATATTTAAAGTTTCCGCTGTGTTATGCAACTTTATAGCGTGGATTTACTGATACTTCATTTTGTGGATTTTTTATGTTTCTTATAATTTTACAAACTGCTGACTTTGGGTGAATGAAGTATTAAATGATTAATAGTTGATTTCATATTTCAGATGCTTTTCAAGCTACAAAAAATGCGTTTAATCAACACACCTATTACAATTACTTTACCCATTAAAAAAAAATCTATGATTAATAATTACCAATGCTTATTTCAACGTAACCAACGAATAAATGCATGATGAATTTATTTAGAGTCAAATGGACCCACGAAGTTATGAAAGATTTCGCAGTAAAAATGAAAAAAAGGTTACTTAGCCACATGTTGTGGATAAAATGGAAGCGTAACAGAACAATTGAAAAGTCCACGGTCTACCATAGTAAACCAATTTTTTTTTTGGAAAAATTATTTTTTTTATTCAACATAATTTTCTTCAAGGGTGATGCACTGACTATAGCGACCCTCCAACTTTTCGATATCATTTCTGTAGTACGATTTGTCCTTTGCTTCAAAATAGGCCTCAGCTTAGTCGATCACCTCTTCATTCGACGAACATTTCTTCCCAGCGAGCATTCTTTTGAGATCTGAGAACAGGAAATAGTCGCTGGACGCCAGATCTGGAGAATACGGTGGATGAGGAAGCAATTCGAAGCCCAATTCATGGATTTTTGCCATCGTTTTCACTGACTTGTGACACGGTGCATTGTCTTGGCGAAGCAGCACTTTCTTTTTCGTCAAATGCGACCGTTTTTCGGCGATTTCGTCCTTCAAAAGCTCCAATAATGCTATATAATAGTAGCTGTTGATGCTAAAATTAAGAATAATAATTATATACTATATGTTACAAATTTTCGGGGTTTGGTTCGCTTAAATCTTCTGATTTCCTGCGTGTTTTCCAGTAGCCGCATTGTTTCCATGTTGCTATGATTTAGCAACCTTATTTCATTTTAAGGCGAAATGTTGTATCATTTCGTAAATCCATTTTATTTCGAGGTTATCGTGCAGCGTTTATTTTGGCAGCGTTGGATTACTATTTAGTTTGATGTTTTAATGTAAACCCATAAGGCCAAATTGTTTTTGATTGCTCTAACTTTATGATGCAATTTTTGTAGTGTTTGAACATATCAGCTTCACCAACAGTTTTTGGCCTGGAGTAAAACAAAAGAGACACTGACTCCTGTCAACTTGCAATATTCAAATGTCCCTTCAGATATATTTAAAGTTTCCGCTGTGTTACGCAACTTTAGGGTGGATTTACTGGATTATGTTTCGCATAATTTAACAAACTGTGACTTACGGTGAATGAAGCATTAAATGATTAACAGTTGATTTCATATATCAGTTACTTTTCAAGCTACAAAAAAATGCGTTTAATCAACACAAATACTACAATTATTTTACCAATTTAAAAAAAATAAAACTTTGATTAAGACTACACTGGTCTTAAAGTTCGAAGCTAATACTGGTTTATTATAGACCTATAGCGAACTACTTGTTATACATTATAAAACTAGTTAGTTCCTGGTTATTTACTTGTTAAGATTTCCAATCCCAATCTCCGATAGCAACCGAAAGCAAGGGAATAGCAAGAGATATTGTCGATGGGAGCGTTGAAGACCTATCCTTACTAGGAGTATTTGAACATTTCACTCTATTCCAGCAGGATCAGTCTTGTCTTGGGGGCATTCTATGAACTGGGTACTTTTTTTTCTTGTTCCAAGATGACCAACTAGAACCAAAGGGTCTTTTGCTGATGTCGCTTCGGGTCGGCATAGTGAAGTGTTTTGCGGGCAAGAGAGACCTTAGTTTTCTACCGAAGTTTGTGGATTGGCAGAGATTTTATCAAGGTGTAGTCGTGTTCAAAGGCGCCTCTGGAGAACCTTACCCTCAGCATGTTTGTGAAACTCTTCACGAACGGGATGCCTGACTCGAGGTGGGTATTAACGTTCTTCATAAACCATTGGAACATTTGGAGTAGTTCAAGTTGGCTCTCAGAGACATACCTGTACCACACCTGTTCTCCGTAGAGGCAGACTGGACGGACTAGCATTTTATACAGAGTCGTTTTCTGGGGGATTGGGAGTTTACTTTTCTGAGGAGGAGTGGAAATGGTAGGCTGTACACGCCATTGCCTTTGCAAATAGCGTACTGTATTTCAGCTGACCATTGGTATCTGCGGTCGAACTGGAGACCGAGGTATGATACTTTCTGGAGCCAGGGGATAGGGACTTATCGATTTGGAGGCGATAGGCGCGGAACTCCTTCTTGCAGTGGAACAGAATAGCCTGAGTTTTGCTCAGGTTTATCTGCAGTCGCTAGAATTTGTACCACGCAATTGTCTGGTTCAATTGGAGTTGAAGTCTGTCGCGAATAGCGTTGGGACTGTAACCGGTTGTGAAAAAAAGCAGCATCTGCATAAAATGTGTGGGAATGTTTGTGGAGTGGGAAATCAGCACTGTAAAGGTTGAACAGGGCAGGGGCTAGTGGAGCACCTTGCGGGACTCCTGCTGAAATCTGTTTTCGAGAGGAGACTACGTCACCGAACCTCACTACTCACAGGGCCTACGGTCCAAGTACGAATCTATCAGGGAGATTAAGTCATTCGGTAGATCGAGCTGTTTTGCTTTGAATACTAGACCGTGGTGCCATACTTGATCGAAAGTTTTGGAAACATCTAAACAGATGGCTCCAGTTTCTCGACCTTTTCTTAATGCCTGGTGAACTGTTGCTGCAACGCGAGCAGCTTGATGAAGGCTTGAATGTTTGACACGAAAACTAAGTTGTTTGTTCGGCATTATGTGGTGTGCGACTGTGAAGCTGTTTAAAGCGTATAATATCGCTTTTTCGGCAAGTTTGGAAAGTGAACTAACCGGGCTGATGGGCCTGTAGTCAGAGGGATTGGACTTTCCTTTTAGGAATGACGGCAACAAGCGCATGTTTTCGAACTGGGTACTTGTTAGGTTGTAAAAGCTTACACGTACGTAAGCACGTACTTACAGCTGAGGCTGTGCACGAGTGGACATGCGCTTTTGTTATGCCTTTGTTTGTATCTAGATGTCTTCTTCCATTTGGATAGACTCTTCTTCCATTTGGATAGATTTCTATTTTATAAAGAATTGAAGATTTTTTTAACTAACCAAATTTGCAGATTGATCACATGAATTACAAAAGTGTCGTACGAGTTTTATGCAAAAATAAGGACATGTTTACTTACTATAGTTGAAAAATCGTTGGTGTGCTTCTTCGGATTATCATCTATTCAGTACAATAGCAATCGGATACTTGGATTGCCTCCAAAGAAGACGAATTTTATCAATGATCAATCTGCATATTACCCGAAATATGGGCAATTTTAGTTAATTTTTAAAAACTATGGTTATGATTAAAAACCTAACGTAATACGTAACGTACCGTAATTCCGATATCATTATTTTTCGGTTCTGCACAATTTCTAATTATATTTTATATAAATACTTTCGAAATTAAAATAGCAAAAATGCAAACGAATTTTCCAAGAACAGTAACAACGCAATTAAAATATGTTCAATGGTAAATTATTTGTATAATTGGATGTTTCGAAATCCTTTTAATGGCATTTCAACTGTTCAGCAATTTAAACCAGGGATACATAATGAAGAAAATATTATCGGGCGTTTCTCAGAATAAGTGTATTTTAATTAATAAATATAGAAGGAACAACAGGTATTCTGCCGCTTTTGCGAGATTAACACGGTTTCAATACTGTCACGTTTTAAAACTATACATATTTATTGTTTTGACCATTTGAAAAAGTATTGCGATCTTTTAGCAATAAATGTACAGAATTATTTCTTCCCAGAAGAAGTTAAAGATACCAATAGGTATTCCACCGTTTTTACTAGATTGATCCGGATTAGATTCCCCATATAATCACGTTTAAATCTCTAAGAAAAAGTGTTTTTATGACAACGTTATTTAATGTTCTAATTTCCATAGGGCAGTGTTTTGAGGCTATTCGTATATATACTCTACACTTTAATTTGCTAAAGAAGGAGTACAAGTGACAGTCAACAAGATCCACAAATGTACCAGAAGACTGGAAAATACTGACTTAATCCAAATCTGCCCATGTAAATTTTATGTTCTAGTCAAATGAAAAAAAAAACTATTTATATCAATTGAGGAACATAAAATTCTTGAACCGGAATAAGCCGGCATCTATCTTGATGATAGATTAAATTGGAGACATCACGTTATATAAAAAGCCTAGCAGACTAGGCACAACATTAAATGACAGTGTTGGCTAGTCGGAAGATATTCCCAATATAACCTAAGGTCAAACAGATTTGATATTAACTAGTCTGTAATAATAACTATTTTGACTTAAAAGGTGCTAACCTAGGGCCGCACAAAGCTTTCAATCCAACTGCTAATTCAATGCTGCCGAGTCAAAGTTCTTTGATTAATTACCAATGCTTATTTCAACGTAACCAACGAATAAATGCATGATGAATATCTTTAGAGTCAAATGGGCCCACGAAGATTTTGCAGTAAAAATGAAAAAAGGTTACTTAGCCACATATTGTGAATAGAATAGAACCGTAACATGTCAATTGAAACCATAGTAAAATATATTTTTTTCGTCGTTGTTTTTGGTCAAAAGTGAGCTCGCGCTGCACTCACTTTGCCCAGAGCTTTGTCATACCCAAATATTCGTGAATAATATGATGTACACGTTCAGTTGATATCATTAGAATGTCTGCAATGTCATTCATATATATATATATATATATATATATATATATATATATATATATATGATGTATCTATGATATATAAAAAAAATTCATAAAGCTGATATAAGATTCCTTTTAGGCTCATTGATATCTAAATATAGCTCATACTGCGAATATTTTGAATATAATTATTTATTTACACACAAAACACACGTTAATGCTATTGCACGATATTGAATATGTATCGTATTATAATGATTTAATTTCTTATTTATATTCTTTCTGTATTCTTGACTTAAAGTTTGTATAACTTCATCTATGAAGTTTTTTAAATTTTCAAAGCATATGACGAATATGTATCGTTGTCACGTATGTGACAACAACTAGATATTCAGTATCTAGTAATATTTTTAATATCGATCTTTCAGTCCAGATACAAACTTAATTAGCGTTTGATGGCTTTACTCAAACGAATACTCCGCATACGTTCAAAACAGCGCACAATTTCCACAAAGAGCTTAAATATACTGATTCAAAAGTTTTTCTCCCTTCCTCCGGATATGTCTACTGTTTACCAGTAGTTATAGTACTTCGACGTTTCTACGCTCACCCTATCTTACGTTGGTGTCATTCTTCTTACTGTTTCTTTTCTCCATTGGAGCACCTAGATCTTTGTGGATGCCCTCATTTTTAATATACGATTAGGTGTTCTATGAAGTGTACAAAATATTCAAAAAAAGCTCGTTTTGTCGTATGTCTGTCGTGTGTTGTTTTGTCGTGTTATTTAGATTTTTAACTAAAACTAATATGTTTGCTGCTCTAGAGACGGGTAAAGAACTAAACGATAAAACTAAAAGCTACTGAACAGAAAATCTTAGTTTGTTTGAATTTCTTGGCGAAGTCTTGTTATCTGTGTGAAGGTTGCAAACCTTCAAACCTTGTGAAGATGCAAGTAAGGACAGTCAAAGATGACCAGACCAAAATTCTCGAAAATAATAATCTGAGAAATAAGTTATGTTTCTGGAAAAATCGAGATTTAAGAACTTAATTTAATATATTCATAAATAGCAGCATCACTTTCTTTATTGTTATAGTATGAATTAAAAAAATTTTACTATTTTACTTAAAAGTTACTATTTTATTATAAATGAACTTATATATGGATGTTTAGAAATAACGGTCTTAGAATCAGTGAACGGACCGACAAAAAAAAAGCAGCACTGAAAAGGTCGTTTGAGGCGTTTTTCTCGTTGACATTTACGCGGCAAGCGATCCGACGGAGTTCAAAAATAGATGTGTGAAAATACACGGCGCGGAGTGCCAGCGTGAGTCAGTCGGTACGAATAACAAATAAAAGTAACAGTCACTCGACAAAGGAATAATAATTAATTTAATAGCGGCAAGAGTAAGCTGATATTTGCTTTGCTTTTGTTGGGACCGCGGCCGAGCCGGGATCGCAGTCGGAGAAGAACGTGTCGCTCTTTGGCGGACGCGGCTTAAGAACGTTCCCTCCACTTAGGCACATTGCGAGTTTATTGCGCTGAATAATACATCATTTTTACGCTCATTTTTATTATCACGGCCATCTGAGCTTTAAAAAATACCAACGAAATAACAGATGTTTCTGAAACAGGTATACTCGTTTTTCTTCAAACTCTATTACCTCCGTTTTCACATGTTTTAGACATCGATCATACGTCTTGAAATAAATATGAATAGTGTAGAATTGTTCAAAACAAAAATTCGAGTATTATGCCCAAAATAGTAAAATAATAAATAATATGACTCTTGAAAAACCTCTTGGATTAGTTAAATTGTAAAATTGATTGAAAATTGCCTTGATTCATGACAGGTGGCGTAAAAGTCCTGCTACCATTTTGATTGCACACCATCTGGGCTATGTGACGTTTATCTCAGTTTCGCTTTAACCATTGTGTTGTGTAGACGCCCAAATTATATTATGGATAAATATACGCCACAAGAACGGCCAGAAATAGTGACAATTTTTATTGAATATAAACGTTCCATTATTGCCACTCAGTGGAAATTGCCTCAAATATATCCTAATCGTCCAGCGCCTCACAAAACCACAATTTATCGTTTACATGACAATTTTCGACAGTACGGTACGACAGCAGACATGCCTTGTTTAGGAAGACAACGGACGTCTCGTAACGCTGAAAATGTGGCTCTGGTGTGCACGATAGTGTTGCAGAGTCTCCAGAAATATCAATTCAGAGACGTGGTTCCCAGTTATACATTTCTGCACGCAGTTTAAGGCGAATTTAGAAAACTAATTTGAAAATGTTCCCGTACAAAATTCAATTAGTCCAAAAATTGCTAACGAGAGATCCTGATCAATGAGTTGAGTACAGTAATGCAATCTTAAGACAATCTGTGAAATTGAAGATTTTATCGTCTAAATTGATAATAAATAAATTGATAAGCGATGAAGTCCGTTTTATTCTCAGTGGCCACGTCAATAAACGGAACAGTCGATTTTGATTGGAAATGATCAAGGTGTTGCAGTTACTGTTACCGCTGAACGGTGCCAAGGACTAGAGGACATGTGGTTTCAGAAAGATGGGGCCACAGCACACACAGCTCCTTCAGTAATTCAACTATTGAATGACTTCTTTCCACGAAGACTAATTTCGCTTTTTAAAAGTGGCGATTTAGCATGGACAGCCAGATTTTATTTAATAATCATTTAATAGCACTAGACTTTTTCTTAAGGGTTTTTTAAAATGGAAAGTTTACGTGAATAAGCAAATAATCCAAACGATTCAACATCTTAAAGACAATATTCGTCACAAAATGGAAGAAATTCAGCTTCAGATATTGCAGGATGTCATGAAAAATGTCTTAAAAAGAGCCGAAAGTTGCATAGCCAATATAATTTTTCAATCATACCGAAAATAATATAAAGACCAAATATACTTTTTATGAAAACCAAACTTACTTATCTTTCCTTTGAACAAAGTCATAGGCAATCAAAATGGTTGCGGGACTTTTGCCCCACGCTGTGAACCAAAAACTAAAAGGCAACACTTACTTAAGGAAAGTTACTTAAAAATGGAAGGTTAAAACTTGCACCACACCATCCCCCAAATCAGTACAGTTAGAGGTGGATCTGCGGTAATAACCAAGAAAGACGTTAAACATTGTAAAGACTTTATGTATGAAACATGAGAGATACCAGCAATATCTATTAAGAATATACAATTGTTGCAATATATTGGCCATCCACATATGTATGCACTAGAAAAAAAGGTTTCCCTCGAACTCTTTCAAAAGTTAGATCCCTTGATAATTCGAGGAGACTTTCTAAAGAACTTAACATATAACTAACAGACTTATTATTATCTTTGCAGCAACATTATTTGCTGAGCACATAACGAACACTTTCTAAGCTAACCCTACTAATGGATGTGATAATTTACCTAAAAAAAAGAAGCCTACCAAATAAAAAGAAGAGATAATTATAAACGCAATAACTCCAAATAAAATTTCTTATAAAATAAAAACTGAAATTCTTAAAAATGTTCTATCAAAAAGACACCAGGCTATAATCTAATAAGTGACAGATAAGAAAGGTAATAATTGCATTATGCGCCTATGCAGTGAAAGAATACTGAAATTATTATAATCCCTAATCCCTAGACCAACGATATTACTGATATTCATATACATACTATTCGAGAAATTATTCACTAAAAAGTATTACGTCATGTAAATTATTAAAGAAAAGCAACTCATCTCGGTTCACTAATTTCGATTTAGAAAAAACACTCAGTAAGTACATTGTATTACGTCAGAATCACCAGAATTATGAAGTAAAAAAAATTGTGCCCTATTGGGTACTACTACTTATTTATAGTTATTAGGGAGTTAAGAAGTTATGATTAATATTAGTTTTTAGTTTTTACTCCCCAAGCAGAGCATGTTAAATATCTTGGTATGCATTTAGATCGACGCCTAACCTGGAAGAAGCACATACTCTCTAAACGGAAACAACTAGGACTAAAATTACATCAAATGTATTGGCTCATTGGGCGCAAATCCAAGTTATCATTAGATAACAAGGTATTGCTGTATGGAACATATGGAATTCAACTATGGGGTACCGCTAGCTAATCTAATATATCCATCATTCAACGGTTCCAAAATAAGGTGTTGCGTGCCATTGTTGATGCTCCGTACTATATTTCAAATAAAGTGATGCAACGCGATATTCCTCTAGAACCTATAACGAGTGTAATCCAACGTGTTTGTGTGAAGTACTTCGAAAGAGTCTCAGTGCATCCCAATGTACTCGCTAACCAGCTAAATATGCGACGTGATAGTGAAGTGCGTAGACTAAAACGTTTAACACCACCTGATCTGATTACTGGACATATGTAGAGTGTAGAATAAGCATTAGAATAAGACTAATTAATTAAGATAATATTTTATACAGAAGATTGCTTAATGAAGTGAATTTCTACATGCCATGTATATATAATATAAACAGAAGAAATACTTATTGCCAATAGGGCAGATTGTGGACTCACGAAGAGTAATAAAAAAAAAGCTTTTACTCTGGGCAGTGAGTGTCGGGCACTAACTATAGCATATAAGACCTCGCAGAAATATTTTAGACAACCGCTTCTATAGAGTAATGGTTAAAGCGTTTAGCTCCCAAACAAAGGTTGTGTGTTCGATTCCCGACAGGGACAATAACTTTTTGTAGTTATAGTTTGGTTAGAATATTTATCAAACAACCTAGGTTAGGTAGCGGACCCCGGGGCCTGAAGGGTTACTTATATTCAATCATTGTTTCGAGTCCAAACAATACAAAACTAATAATATAATTTTGTGACATATAAACAAAATTAAATTACGAACAAAACATATCCAATTCGTTGCTCGGCACCGACTTCAAAGTACTCAGTTGGTAGTAGCTAAAATAATATTGTAAATAGATAAATAGGTTTAGGTAGGTATTAAGCTAAATTGTGTCTATATAGTATATTCGTTTATTTTTATATACTTAATACAACGATTATTACATACTTATTTTATATTAAAATGTTTATTTTTGTGTTAAAAATCTATGTTTGTTTATTTTTAAATGTTTAGTGAGCTCCTTATTTATTTTTGAAGTCAGTTAAATTTTTTTGTTAAAAATATTTTATTGATGTCTGTGATTGCTCACTGTTCCTGTAAGCATAAACACTAAAATCCTCTTCTTCATCTGTCTTATTTACTAGCAGTGCTACTCCTGTTACTTACAGGTATTATCATGTAATATTCCTTTAAACCATGAATTGTAAGATTTCGAAATCTTTGCTACTCATCTGTTGTAATGCTTTCTGGTAACAACCGCATTTTGTAACTAAGGCGGTAGTATGATGCTAATATGGCTCCTATTAAAAATACCCTTAAATGTATTTTGAAGCCATAATTATTTGACATACCAACTACAAACTACCTCAACATCAAGTGTTTGAATATCAATTATAAATTAAAGTTTTTGCATTACAAATTACCAAATACGTATTTGTATTTTAATTAAGGACATCTTATTAATTATTATTTAATTATGCAAAAAATTCAATGATTTTACCTGTCTCTGGAACAGACAAATAAATAATCTATACAACGCATGATATTTCATTGCCATTTTTCTGGTTGACGGTTCATTTCGTCGGCCGAACCGTTTTATTGTCCGCTTTTTCATTAGGGCGCAATAATTTCTTGGGGCGTCTTTTTGTGGGGGAGCGCATCCTCGGTATGCCTGTCAAATAATTCATTTTGTCTTCCCTTACCGATATTAATATCGCTTTACCTCATAGGTTATGGTCATGCATTAAATCATACAGAATTTTAATTACGACCAGTGGTGCAGTTAGGGAAGGAAGCGTCGTCCCAATTTAGTTCTCTACATTACTATTTTAATGTTTGTACTAGTTTGAGGGGTACCGTCTATTTGTCAGAATCAAATTAAATTAAGAAATTATTATGTATTAACGTATTATGTAGTATATAATAATTTGTATTGTATTGATGTAAAATAAGGCTGATATTTTGAAAATAACAACTGTATGCGTTTACTGAAATTCTAGCGTTTTGTAGTACAGAATGACACAACGTTAACTTACTCATATAAAAAAACAGTTCAGACAACAATATGTGCTATTATCAGAATACTGATGACGAATTCTGAGACGATGAGGGAACAACAGTTAAGTGACAAAGAACTAAATACTTATATGGGGGTAAAACAAGCACTTAAGCTTATTACAGAATGAGTTCTGATATATAAATATGTATTGTATTACGGTCAATTATTACAAGAACTGAAATTAATTTTTTTGGAACTTATGCTATATTCGCTAAATATAAGGTATTTCAACAGATTTAAATTTATGTTTAGTGGAATGATTAAAAAAAAGTAAGTTGTTTATCGAAAAAATTGTTATTGCTTATTAAAGTACAGAGCTGGGAATATGTTTTCCACTTTGTTGCCTTTTAGTCGCAGTTATGCATCTATGAAGATAAAAATAGGCAAAACGATCCGATGCTTAGTTTAGAACATAGAACATAGTGTTTTGCGTGGTCCAACCAATACTGGCTCGGAGACCACTTTTTTGATTGGTTCATTTGAACTGGCCCACAAAAGCTCATTTCTATAACGCGATTGTTTGTTTGAGTTTGTTTATGACACCATTTTTGTGTGTCTAATATAAAGTACGAGCATTTTTGTGCCTTAATTATAATCACTATTATTGGATTATAGTGTATCTTCATTCTCAAAACTGTTGTGTATCCAGTGTATGTGTGGAAGAAGCAACCCAAGTTGGCGAGGTTAAGGATGTGTGTGTGACTAACGAAGAGTAGAAATCATGAAAATATTACACACAGTTTAAACACAAAATGTGTCCAAATGGGGCGACGGCAAAATTACATTGAAAGTAAATGTGATTATACTATATGATTTGTTACCCTTTAAAAAGTTGTTTGTAAGGTGCCATCAATTAAAAACCAAATTAATAATTTGAAGAGGCTTTTTTACTTGAAACAAATATATATTGGCCAAGATACTTATAATTAATATTTTGACTTAAGGCTCTTTCAGTGAGATAAACTTTTTCAACAAGGATGTTAAAAAACATGTTAATATAGCGCCTTCCTGTTGAGACCACTTAAAACAATTATTTGTACTAAGTTAGCACTCTATATAATACTCTATGGTTTGGAAAGCCAAGTCTCTGGGACCGGTACCCTGGAAATGTCAAAAAATGAAAGTTTTCTTCGATAAGTTTTGTCGAATTTTGGGTATTTTAGTGTTGTAGCGGTTCCTTCACACATTCTGAAAGATTTTCGAACGGAAAGAAAGCTTGGTGGCGTCATGATCACAACCTGTAAAACTTTAGGCACAAAGTGGTTCTCTTCTCAATGACTAAATTCCTAAGACTACTATGCACATAGTCATACACCCCAATATAACGGAAACACTTTGTACACTCGCGTAAAAGACTTGTCATAAGGTTTTGAGACTTTTTAAGGTAGTATTGATTTACTGATAAAGCTTTGTAATATATGACATTTTGCTAAATTATTATTTTGTTTTATTATGAAATAATTTCCTTACTCGTTGCTAATTTACCCCCACTGCTAAAAAAACTATAGTTAAAAGTTTTTGCATACATATCCAGTTAAAAATGCGGAGTCTAATAATCACCATGTAGTTGAGAAAAAACTAAAATAGATAAGTGATGGTGATGACATGTTCTTTAGACAGACAGAAAAACGATAAGATAATTACTTCAAGTCCATCAAACATCTTCAGAATCTTATGGTAATGAAAATGGCGGAAAATAGCATTTCGAAGTGTTTATATTTCGCGATTTCAATCATTCCCAGACAAAAAAGAAAAAGTCTCTATTGCCGAGTTAATGTGACTTGGTAAAAAGGATATACGGCGACAACCCTAAGTGCAAAGCGTCACGGGTTACGAGAGTCATCTACAGCAACACCAAAGTAAAGTTATAAGAGTTGTGAGGAGTATACTGTTGCAGCTAGAATGGAAAGTTCTGCCGCACCAAGCGTACTCACCGGACATACCATCTTCTAATGATCATTTGTTCAGATTGATGAAGCATTTCTTGTCAGGAATACATTTTCAAAATAATGAAGTATAAACTGGAAAACAAATTTCTACAATCTATTCAGTGAATAATAAGTACATTTCGTGATTTTGATTATATAAAAGTTTCAGTAAGTGATCTGTACCAACTTATAATCTAGAACTTAATTTAATGACTATACCATCTTACTAAAAAGGCTGTTGTATAGCTCTATTAATCAGGTCGGATAATAGTATACGTTTGGAAATATTACTTGTAATGTTTTCCAAGACATTTAATATATTTAAATAATTTTCCGGCAGCTTAGCAGTTGATGAAACTGTTTCATGTAGTTAACATAAAATACGAAAGATCCAAAAAGAGGGAAATGGCTACCACACTGGCTGGAAATGGTTAGACCAGAAGAACCATCTACATCGACACCGAAGCAAAGTCATTATTTTGCATGACAATGTAAGAGTTGTTGAAGTATACACTGTTGCAGCAAGATTGTATTATTCCTAACAATTATTCATTGTAGATATATTGTTCTTCATGCTGCAGACAGGAATGGTTAATAACACCTTCGGTTTGGATGAACTCCCTCAGGCACATGGAAAAAGATATTGACAAATGATCAAATCTTACATAGACCGGAAATTAAGAGCTCACCTCACTTATTCACTCGAATGAAACTTTCTGAATATGGGATTATTATTCAATGTTGAACATTTCCAAGACAGGGTGATGAGAGTGTAAATAACTAAAGGTGAGATATAATTAATATAGGATAATTGTATAAAACCTTATTGTAAAGGGTGAAAGTTTAACATGCACAAATTATGTGTAATTGTTCACAAAATACATGAGAATTTGGTTAAAATGTGCGAGGAGAGAAAAAATACTGTTTTGCAGATATGGCAAATACATTAGTGAGAATGCAGTGATTAAATATAGTTTTATTAAGAAATATGTATACAGCTAGTAACTAAGGAGAAATACAGTGTTATCAAAATTACTTTACAAGGAAATATTTTACCGAAGGGGATAAGAACTAAGCGTAAAAGATAAATTGCCCTCTAATGAAAGTAAAACATATTACTTGGATATATAATTGTTAATAACGCGGATCAGGACTTTAAGGGATACCACTACATAAAAAACGCGCCTGAAACTGTAGCTATTATGCAAAAAAAAATCAATGTAAATGTAGTAAAACGCAACCCTAACCTACAAACTGTATAATTAATTGTACCTTTAAGTCCTATTATTATTTATTATTATCCAGTATTATTTAATTTAATAATACAATTTTGTATTTTTAACACTTTAATTATTTTACTTCTATTAGAATTTTTTGTATGACAAAGCCAAAATGAACTAAAACTCACAGTTCATGCGGCAACATTGCGACATTTTGATGTAATCAATACAGATTCCGTGAGTTCACTGCTATTTTGAATGGATTATATGCTTTAGAGGATAAGAGACAAAGAACATATAGACGAAGAACTAAATTATATGGGGGTAAAACAAGCACTTAAGCTTATTACAGAATGAGTTCTGATATATAAATATGTATTATATTACGGTCAATTATTACAAGAACTGAAATTAATTATTTTGGAACTTATCCTATATTCACTAAATATAAGGTATTTCAACAGATTTAAATTTATGTTTAGTGGAATGATTAAAAAAAAGTAAGTTGTTTATCAAAAAAAGTGTTATTGTTTATTAAAGTACAGAGCTCGGGAATATGTTTCCCACTTTGTTGCCCTTTAGTCGCAGTTATGTATCTATGAATGCTTAGTTTGGAACATAGAACATAGTGTTTTGCGTGGTCCAACCAATACTGGCTCGGAGACCACTTTTTTGATTGGTTCATTTGAATTGGCCCACAGAAGCTTTTGATTAGCTCATTTCTATAACGCGATTGTTTGTTTGAGTTTGTTTATGATGCCATTTTTGTGTGTCTAATACAAAGTACGAAATGAAATGAATGTAATGAAAGTAAAACATATTACATGGATATATAATTGTTAATAAGGTGGATCAGGACTTCAAGGAATACCACTACATAAAAAACGCGCCTGAAACTGTAGCTCATAGGTAGTATACAAAAAAAAAATCAATGTAAATATAATAAAACACAACCCTAACCTACAAACTATTATAACTGTATAATTAATTGTATTTTTAAGTCCTTTTATTATTTATTATTATATATTATTATTATTATTAATTTAATAATATAATTTTTTATTTTTAACACTTTAATTATTTTACTTCCATTAGAATGTTTTGTATGTCAAAGCCAAAATGAACTAAAACTCACAGTTGATGCGGCAACATTGCGACATTTTGATGTCATCAATACAGATGCCGTGAGTTCATTGCTATTTTGAATGGATACCAGATACAGCAATATCAAAGTTATTTGAGAAACTGATATTTAAACATGTTAAACATTTGGTAACAATACCAGATTTCCGGTTTGGTTTTCGAAATCACCATTCAACAATCGATCAAGTGCACACAGTAACTGCGGCTATTGAAAGAGCGTTTGAAGAAAAGAAATACTGCCCTGCAATATTCCTGGATGTCTCACAAGCTTTTGATCGGGTTGGGCATTTGGGATTAATCTGTAAGATGAGCAAATTGTTACCGCGTAACTACTGTCAATTGCTGGAGTCATATTTATTCGGAAGCAAATTTAGAGTATCGCAAGAAATGGCGTTCTCGACATTTAAAAATATCTCGGCTGGAGTTCCACAAGGTAGCGTCTTAGGACCTCTTCTGTATCTGCTCTACATTGCTGACATTCCAACAACAAAAGAAACACTTCTTGGAACCTTTGCTGACGACACAGTTATTATGGCAAAAGATATATCTCTGCCTAGGGCAATAGAAAAAGTGCAAGTGGCAGTCAACAAAATCTACAAAAGGACGAAAGATTGGAAAATTCAACTTAATAGCTCCAAATCTGTCCACGTTTGCATTAAGGCGAAATAATAAAAACTTAATTATATCACTCAATGGATGCCCGATTCCTCAAGCAGAATCAGCAAAATACCTTGGAATCCGCCTTGACGGTAGATTAACTTGGAAGCATCACGTTAGACAAAAAGCAAAACACATTAGAACCAAAATAAAACAACTATACTGGTTAGTCGGAAGATACTCTCAACTTGATCTAAAATCAAAGAGGTTGATCTATAATACAATTATAAAGCCAATTTGGACCTATGGGGTGCAAATATGGGGTTGCACTAAAAATTCAAATCAGTTAGTCATACAGCGCTGTCAAAACAAGGTTCTTCGATTGATTACCAATGCCTATCGTTACATAACCAACGAAGCACTGCACAATGACCTGGAAATCAAATGGATTTGCGAAGTTATCCAAGACTTCGCCTTGAAACACGAAAGAAGATTACTAACGTGGAAGCAATACAACTACTGGACAGCGCGCAGGATGTCAGGAGATTGAAGCGAACAAAACCAGACGAACTTGTGTGAACATTTATTGTGTAATATTAGTGTAAATTATAGCTATAACTTAATAATTAATAAATAATTATAATTTTATAATTGAGGAATACATACTGATGTATTTTCTCGCACTCGTCTTGCTTGTTAATTAGGAAAAGTAGTAATAAATTAATTGTAAATTAAGATTGTACTAAGCGTATCTAATAAAGATGTTAAAAAAAATCTATAGGCGGTATATTAAAAAACTCACCAAAATATTAAAAAGAAACCGACCGTACTCCTTTTTTTTGTATCGTTCCTTTCCTCCGGTTCTCGATATCGCCCCGCCATATCAAAGCGATACGCCAGTCTTAAATTTTATTCACAACAAGATAATTCCGGGCCAAAGTTGGCTCCGGTAAGAAGTCGTTCAGGTAGGAAATTAAATTCCTGGAACGCGTAATAAGTTAATATCAACAGGAGAGTCTCGAGGTGTGGAGGGGCTCGGGGGACCGGGAGAGGGTGCACGAACAAGAAATCTCGAGGTGGAGGGGGCGGGGACGGGGCGACGGAGCCGCCGGATCGGAGGGCGGCAGTAGGGTTTCACTTTTGCGAAATAACTTTGTTACCCTTTAATAACAAACCGGTGCTTTGTCGAACTATCGCGCAGGAGGCCGCAGGAAAAAAGCCCGGCAAAATATCGAGTTCATTGTTGACTAGGAGAGCGTTTGCAGGAAATGCTTCTAATCGAGTGGATAGGTTTAATGACCCGTTCTTACGACATCATTAAATTGTGATTATTATGATTAAAACTTAATAATAGCGACTCTGGTAGACTTAGTTAATGACTTTGAAGCAAAAATATATAACTTGAATCACAACTCATCTATAAATACTGTCAATTAATTCAAAGTGTTTTATAATAGATTGCCAATGCCAGTTTATCAAATTCCCCAATAATCCAAATCTCTAAATTGGGGAGAAAAATTTGCTGGTTCCCCACAATTTCGCCTTAAAAATTATTTTAAGAAATAAAACAATTCCCAAATGTTTAAATAATATTTATATTTTATCCTTTCACACCATAAAATAAAGTTTAATGTCATAAATTACAACGTTACATTTTTTCCAAATTTTTTAACAAGCATCTTGGAAGGTATCATCTAACCCATCAGCTTGATGGGTTAAATTTTATACTATCACGCAATTTCTTAATCCCTTCTCTTGTTGCTATGAAATATAATACTATAAAGATTACAGTATAGTGTCAGTATCTGCATTTAGCCGATTGGGTATTTTATATTTTTAAAGACACTAAATTCTCGCTCGTCCTAAGCGGTTGAAAAGGGCAATATGTTCAGTAAAGAAATCACAATTTACATGTTTGGGATCAAGTATTGTCCCGCAGCGTCTTTAAGGCGAAACACTCACTATCCCAGCAGCAATCACCATCAACTATATATTCAACCCATGTTGATCATGTCGAATTATGGAGCCAATAAAACGCCATTTGCAGATATTTTACTGTTAATTATAAAATGTACTACTCAAAGTCTATAGCAAAATGTCCCGCACATTGGGGAATTTCTCAGAAGCTGGCAACGCCGGACACATTTAACTCTTCAGCTCTTTACCTTACTTTCTTAACTCTAAAGCTGCCGAATTACGGAGTCAATAAAACGCCATTTGCCTAAACTTTTACTGTTAATTATAAAATGTGGTGCTTAAAGTGTGTTATGGTCGGTGCTATTTGAAATTGATAAAAATACGCTGATATTTAGGTCGATTTTTTTTTTCAAGTTGTTAAACAATGAACTGAACATGTTAAGTGACAGGAAGTTGATTATTCACTCAAAACGAAATGTATTTGAGTTGAGTGTTCAAAGAATATTAGTAACTGACTAGTAGAAACAACCCCACATCTGGCTGCACATCACTCTAATTCTTAAGAAATTCGATTGTTTTTGAAGAACTTTAAAAATGTGTGGTTTTTCAACATTAGATCCAAGTGCTGTTAGACTATCCGATTTAGGAGCAGAGACATGAGCGATTCTATATAAATGTGGATATCCAACTTCAAAGGTAGTCTGAAGAGAAAACCTTAACTTTTGATCTGTTATACTGATGTCAAATACAATAAGAGAAAAAATCACAATTATTGACGACCTAGTGATAAAAATGAAGCATTGGATTATGTAGGGTAATAATAGCCATAGTCATGTAAACTGTAAACATTTTTTAACGTTTAATTTATCATACTTCCGTGATACTTATTCAATGAAGCCACACTATATATAGTGCATTTGAAAGGCCACAATCAATATTTCAAAATAAGCAAAACATCATTCTTTTATTTAGTTAAAAGTTATTATCATTTTCGTCGAATGTTGCCAGCTAATCCTGAAAAATTCAATGAAATTCTGTAAAATATGGAGGTAGGCTGACATAGTTGATTTCGCTCTACTAAACTAGATAAAGATTATAAAACAAAAAATTAGACTCAATTAGCAGTGAAAGTGGTCCAATTTTAATTTGCCAATAGCTGACTTTGGCTTGGTGGGAAGAAACTTACTGTTAACTAATGCGGTTTAAGCAGGGTGATAAGAATGTCATAATTGATCAATAAAGAGACGTTGTTTTCCATTATGACAACACTAGATCACACACAGTTTTAGCGGCAAAGATTGAGAGTGACTGGAAAGTCTTAATATACTAACCATTCCAGTCTCCGAAAAAATATCTTAACGGCGTATAAAAGTGACTTCAGAGTTTTGACAGTAACTTGGTTCGGTTTATCGCCAAGGAATATAAAAACGAATTATAGAGACCGTTTTTGTGGCTTTACAAGTGACAAAAGATATTCAATCAAAACGGAAATTTTAAGAACACGAAAAAATCGAAATTACTTTTTTCCACAACGCAATAGATTCCTTTTAATGCCATTTTACAACATTAATGATTTGTATTTCTACTGAAATGTAACAATCAATATAACTATTGAAATATATTTCATAATTTCTAAGTACTCCTTTGTGAACGACGGCGTGAGCGGTATAATTTCGAATAAGGTCAAGTTACCGCGTAAAACAAACGACTAACGTCGCGCCGTTTATGTTTCGGTGCGTGTATATCATAGATGACAAAACGTAAGATGGTCCCATAGCCAACTCGGACAATGGAGAAATTGTGTGGGACGAACGGAGCCCGTTGAATGGAAATGGTTTAGATTTCGAACTGGCGACAGATAATGGACCCTCACAGCCGCCGAATAACAAATGAAAATAGGAAAGGATCCCCACGGGTGGACATGTTAAATGCAAAGCGGCCCTGGACCGCTCTTCGGTTGTTTTGGGATGTGCTTTTGTCAGTTTTAGAGCGAAAGTCATTTTAAATTATGATTCATCATGCGCGGACTATAATGTGGTAAAACAAACGTAATTTTCGATGGTTTTGTTGTTTACTGGATAACAAATAACGTAAAACAAACTATTAATAGCTTTTATGTTGTAATATTATACAATAATTATTAGATTGAAAATTCATTGTAAAAATATATTTGATAATTGACGATTTAATCAATTTTTTTTCTTGGGTTTGACTTTTTTTAATACATGCCTATAAATTAACGTTAAATGATTTACTACAGATGTCACTGTATTACATCCCATCGGGTACATTTGTAACCAACTTCATGTTGAAGTCTTCTTCAACGGCTTCACCTTTCAATATACAACATTATTTCAATTTTTTTTTCTTCTACTACGCCATATCTATGGATTCTCGTTCATTATTTCTGTTTGTATTTACATTATTATTCTGTTTTACATTTTGATGAATTTCATTCTTCAGTTTTTTTGAGTTTTTATATTAGAATATCGGATGATTTCTTGCTGTTTTGCAACAAATATCGCGCGTATAAATTAATAGATGATGTTACTGCGTATTAAATCCCATCGGGTACATTTGCAACTAACTTCATGTTGAAGCCCCAGTGACATGGTTCGAACAAAACTATTTGTCAGTGCTGAGAAAATGTCTGAATCAAGTAAATGGTATTTACATTATAACATCGAATGCTGTGTGAGCTTATGGAAACCATTCTCCATCGATTTCAACATGTGAATACTGGCTTTGATGTTTTAAAAGTAATAAAAAGTAAAGAGCACTTTGGGCAAAAAAAACTGAAGAAGAGGATCTGAAGGCGTTAGTCGATGAAACCATCAATAGGAATCGCTACCGACAACGCTCGACCACATGTTGCAAAACCGGTGCAAACATACTAGGAAATATTAAAATAGCAAGTACCCCACCCGCTGTATTTTCCAGACCTTGCTCATTCTGGTTACTACTTGTTCCGACATATGAGTCGTGACCTGAGCCTGAAGTGGGTTAATTGAGCAGCTGAGCCAATCCACAGGTCGGGATAGCCTCAAAAGATTCATTGTTCTTGGAAGATGGAAACGGTAAATTGCCTGAAAGATTGAAAAGATTGAGGCTATTGATGAAAACTACTTTGAATAAAATATATTGTTTTCGCAATAAAGCTTTAAATTAATCAATTTATAGGCCTTAGCTATGTTTTCTCGGTTGCAATGAGACAATTCTCCTGATGATGTGCTAGGTCTTCCCGCTCTACTGTCAATAACACCGCGAGTTCGCATTTTGTTCTGGGTATATATGTTTGTTATAGATTAAAAGCAAAAATGTGTAAGATATAATATAATTTAAAATATAACAATTGTTACAGCGACTCTAAAAATCAGGTTGGGGCAGGCATATTGTCTCCTAAGATGATATCCACTTTGGTCGCTCACCGATGACTAGACTAAAATCCTATCCTTCAGTTGAAAATATTTTTTTGTATAATTATTATATGTCATATTTAATAGTAAAATATTTTTAATAGATGACATATATCATTGGTTTATTTAGACTTCAGAAACTGTCATTTTCTATGTATGAATGAAATTCCGTAGTCACCTGAACAGCTTTCAATAGCATTAATTATCCAGCCCAGAAACTATGGGCTATAATAAAGGTTGCCTTAAGATCATGCCTGAAATTACTATAATTCATACTAAAACTTGTTTGTTGGTATATTCACCATACTTTTAATATGTGTTAAAGATTGTTGATGACTACACATGATAATCAACTACAGTACATCCACAGATCAAGATAAACAAAAATTTATTAAACAAGTATTGCAGCAAACATTTTCAGAATAAATCAAAATATAAATAAAGCCTTCAGATATTTTTTACACAATAACATTGAGTTCTCTTACTAAATTCATTAAAAATATAACAGAAAGCATGTTGCTAATAGAAGAATGATTAGCTACAATACATAATCTATTGAGGATAAACAATAATTATTTTTGTTGCCTAATTTTATAAAAATCATGAAGATATAATTTAATATCCCATAAAAAAAGATAAATATGATTTTAGTATAGGTATACAATATATGAATTAAATATTATTAAATGTTTTAACAATATTTAATTGTATTTTGGTGCTATGAAAATATTTTCACTGGCTGAAATCAACATTGTTGCATAGTTGCAATTATCTTTCGTTTATGTAGTATCTAAAAATATAAAAATGAAAGATAATTTCACAATACTATCCATATTAACAAAATTAGCGCGTTGTCTAACTAAGTGGAAAGTTAAATTACTATTTTTGCGATAATGTTTACCATCGATCGATGTTTAATTTTTAATAAACTTTTATTTTATAATTCAAGTTAACTAATAGTCCAACGTTTTCTTTTTAACAAATAGAAATTTCTGGTTGAATTAAATCTTTTGAGAGTTTCTCATTACTCTTGAAGTATCTTCTTATCATCTTATATATTTAATAATTAGTGGAATATCATAAATATTTTTTTAATACAAATAACTATTATTTTCACTGTTACAAAATTAATTGATTTTAAATCTTACAATATTACTAGGCTAACTAGGCTATTCTTGTAATACACTTGTAATTAACAGTTCCTTTTTACACCGAGATTATAAATATATAAAAATGAACGATAATTTCTTAATAATCGGAATCAACATTGAACGCTTATATAGTAACGGTATACACAACTTTTTCGATTTTTCATTAAAACTTTTATTGTATTTTTTTTTACATATAGCTCTCTCCTAATTGCAACTACTGTAGTCATTTTATATAGTGATTGATATATTGATGTATTTGTTATTATTTACTTGGTTATTACTACTTATTCTATTTTTATAGCAGCATTTCAATCAAAAATCGCATCCTTCTAATAGGTAGATTAGATTGCTTATATTTTAAACAGGAACAAGAACTCTTAAGCACCCTAACCTAAAAGTTAAATTCGCCGATTTTAACACTTCTACATAACATTAGTTTTCCATTTAGTATTTTTACGCTGTCAAAACAAGGTTCTTCGATTGATTACCAATGCCTATAGCTACGTAACCAACGAAGAACTGCACGATGACCTGGAAATCAAATAGATTTGCGAAGTTATCCAAGATTTCACCTTGGAACATGAAAGAAGATAACTCATACTAACATGTAAGCAATAGAACTGCTACAGAGCATGCAGGATTTCAGAAGATTGAAGCGAATCAAACCATACCAATTTATATAAAGTGTATACATTTAGTGTAAACTATAGCTATAAGTTATTATAATTTTATAATTGAGGAATACATATTGATGTATTTTCTCGCACCCGTCTTGCTTATGAATTAATCCAGATACAAATGAAAAATTTGTATTGTTGAGTTATTTAGACACTAATCATGAATGAGCTTATAACAGCACAAAACACCAAAAATATCGAGGTGCTAGCAGTGACGGTTGATATTGTATTTGATTGAGTAATACCGGTATTTCGATATTTTAAAATATATCGATGTATCAGCAAACAAAAACTGTCGATTCCAAACCGAGCAAAATTCACTTTATGATTGGGGGGATGGTGGTGGGATTTGTCGTAGAAATCCCAAAACAAAATTCCTCAAAAACCTTGGCATTTTATATCGATATTTTAATTTGGAACTAAAAGTTCAATAATGTCATTTGCAACTATCGATACAACTTTAAAAATATATATCGGGCTAAAATTCTATAATTCGGTCAAAAAAATATTGATATTTTTTTGCCATCCCTACTTTGAATCATTCGGAACAGACGTGTCACCATCGACTGCCCGAGTCTGTGCCAGGTAACACTACCCTCTTTATCTCTTTGTATTTTCTACATTTATTATAACGTCAATAATTAACGATCACATCATGTAATTATCAATTTATTCAATTTCGTCCTACCTCCACCTACCTTTTAACCAACCAACACTTCCTTTTAGAGACTTGTAGTGATGCTTTTCCCTCAAATTCCGATTGTCAGTTTTGGTTTGAAGGATTTAAAAGCGGTGATATTCATTATCATCGACACAAAGAACGGCCTAAGGGACCAAAACAAACTTATAGGACGAAAACCTAGCACAAATGTTCGAGGAATTTTCAGACAGCTCAACAGTTAATCAATGAACTATTCCTAGTCGTTTACATGCGTTGGAAAAGATCCAAAAGGAGTGAAAATAACTACCTCACGAATTGAGCGCAAATGCCATTTCGAACTATCAACGCTTCACACTTAACAACTTCGCGGTTTCAATGCATGTGAGGCAAATAACAACAACAAACAACAAGTACTTTTTGTAGCTTATTGTGACTCAGTCTTTCTCGCCCTGGATTCAGATTTTAGTCGATTATGAAAACTATAATGACAAATATAGGGTTTGTTATATGGTTCTGTGAATGAAGGTAAAACGAAATGAAACATTTATGGTTTACATGGTGTGACCATTATTTACAGAAGTGATATAAAAAGTGAAATTACAGATAGATAAAAAAGGGCTGGCTGCGCTGTTACCTGTAGATGAGGCTTGGGCAGTGGATGGTGGCACGTCTAAACTAAACTATAGTCAGTGACTGAACGAATGACAGTACCCTTCAATAATTTCCCAAATAAATGTCTCGATGATTCCAGATATTCGTTATCGTGTGCTAGTTGGTGTTGCTGGCACCACGCCTATTTCTGGGTATTTTTCAGACCGTTATTCCACGATGTAAAATTCGACATGCCTCAAGGTCGCTACAATACTCCCCTGCCAGAATTTTACATATAATTCGTAGTAAAAAATATACAAAAAAGGTATGAAAAAAATTAAATACAAAATATAGGTATATCAAAAAAAAGTATGTTGTATATAATGAGCTTTGAACATATGGATATGATAAAACAAAACTGATTTATAAGGTTGACAAACTGGCATATACTGACGTGTGAATATTGGTACGGTTGTCAGCTGGTACGGCTGTTGATCTTTGGGTCCTACAGATACCGTTGTTTTAGCACTTGAATGTAGTCTATCGACGAGGTAGAAAACAAGCTAATTTTCGAACATGGCTCCCGTAATCGACGCTGTGTGGGATTCGATGGCTCAACGACTTGGTAGCTTATTTTCTTCGACGACGAGACGTTGGCAATTCTGGTACCGCGGCGAAGACATGACGAGTCTACGGTGACTGTAATCGGTATCTAGCTTCAGGGGCTGCTCTGTGACTAATCCGTAGGCACAGAGGTTACGGTAATTAAGAAAAAACAAGTAACGACGGTATACGACCGAAGCTACCTAAAGCACTTCAAATCAAAATGTCTGCCAATAAGACTAAGACTGTGAGCGAAGGAAGACGATATGATTTAAGCATAACGCCGAAAGAAATGTCTAGTCGAAGTGCTGATGATTAGATAGTGATGTCAAAAGCTCTAAGAGTTCAAGTACAGTACCCTTCAATAATTTTGGTTACCGTGTGCTAGTTGGTGCTGCTGGAACCCCGCCCGTGTTTCACATCTGGGATTATATTAGGACCTGGGTAGTTTTGCAGACCGTTATTCCACGATGTAAAATTCGACATGCCTCAAGGCCGCTACACAAAAAACAATATTTAGATACTAATTGAAGATTTATATCACTTTATTATCATTTATCGAAATTTCGTACTTCGGAAATATATCATATGATTTTAATTGGAGCTTTCATATAAATTTCCGGACCAAGAACTTTTCAGCCCATCTGCTACGAATCGACAGATATATTTTACAATCTCTGTTACAGACAACGGTGATATACAAAACGTGAATCAGAAAGCGATTCGAACAAATACATCAGTTGATCTATTTCGCTATTTCGCAACAAATGTACGCTGCCTTTAATGCCGCGAAACGCAAACATATTACGTCCGAAACAACTAACCAGATTACGCCAACGAATCGAAAACGATCAGTGTGATTCTTAGCAGGTGTGCGATTTTCGGAAGCCCGCAAAGTGGAACGTGTAAACATTGAGGCAACGTAATGACTGCGGCTGTTAATTTCTGTGGAAACGTACGATTTTTCGTTCGTATCCATTTAGCGGGAAATATACGACCGATTGAGACACATTCGGCATCGATTAATCCGGTCGACAAAAGAAAACTATCGGAAATTGGGTCAATTTGGGTTAAAAGAACGTTTGCAAGAACTTGCTCAATATTCCAGATTGAATATATAATTATTTTTACCGAAACGATGCATTCCTCCTGACGTTATTAAAAACTCTTTTACTTTATTTGTTTTAACAGATTAACAGATAAAATAATTTTTTGGTAACAATTTCATGTTGAAGCCTCATTTAAAGGCTTCACTTTTCAATATGTATCATTTCACTAAAATGTGAAAAAATTTTCCTTCAGTGTAAATTGCATTTGCGGAATGTTTTACTTTTTACTACATTTTTTTTATTACTATTTAATTAATACATTGTTACTAGTCGTTTCCGTCTAACTTAATATTGTCTTTACGATAACTTAAATCTAGGTATATAACGGGGAGGTACTATCTCAGACTCTGGTGAAATATGTCACTGCTGTATTTTTTAATATGTGCACCTCCCTACACAAGATCAGATGGTTTGATTCTTTTGAGTTTGTGTCCTGTTCTGGTGGTATGCAAAAGCTGCAATATTTCAATATTCTCATGAGAATGGAGTTTTCCTCATGCCTCCTTGCGATTCTCTTAATTTCTTGACTGACTGTGAGTATGTGAAGGCCTCGATGTAGGTAATGTAGGTAATCAGTCCTATAGTGTTTGGGTGCGCCCACAATACCTTTCAGGACTTTGTTCTGAAAAATTTGTATTTTATTTATATCACTCTTTGCAGAACATCCCCATAATTGAACTCCATATGCCCATATAGGTTTCAGTATTTGCTTATATAATAGCAATTTATTATGTACTGATAAATTGTGACTTACTTCCAATTAGTCAGTATATTTTCCAATATTTCAATTCCAGTTCTTTTTTTTCTTTATATGTTCCTTCCAGCGAAGTTTTGCATCAAGATTTATTCAGAGATATTTAGCGTTGTTGCTATATGAAATGATAGTATTATTTAGTATTATTGGTGCTTGTACGGTCTGTGTATAGGTAAACTGCACATGTACAGATTTACTTTCATTAATTCTTATTTTCCAAGCTTGTGCTATAATCAGCAAGCCATAATCGCAGTATCATCAGAAAATGTAGCCATCGTAATATTCTCCAAATGTGGTATATCACAAGTGTAGAGTAGATAAAGCATTGGTCCCAGTACACTTCCTTGTGGTACACCCGCTTTAGCTTCTTTTATAAAAGTAAGCTTCTACTTGTTTGACTCTAAACATTCTGGTTGTAATATACGATATTAATAGTTCGGTGTGTTGTTTTGGTAGCATTTTCTGTAGTTTATGAACAAGGTGTTCAAACTGGTGTGTTGGTATTAGGTTTCTTCTCTCTATGATTACTACGATTTGAATAAAAAGAATGCATCGAATGCTGTGTGAAGCTTATGACAACCATGCTCCAAAACAAAGAGTATTCTGGGCTAACAAAAATTTTCATTGAAGGCATTACTTTATGAAACCATCAATGTGGATCGCTTTCGACTATAATAGATGCATTTGAGTCTAAGGCACAACAATGTTATTCTTCAGCGTGACGGTGCTCGACCACATGTTGCAAAACTGTAAAAATACTATCCCACACGTCGTATTCTCCAGACCTTGCCCCTTCTGATTACTGCTTATTCCGACATATGAGTCGTGACCTGTCTGAAAAGCGCTTCACTTTTTATGAAGATACCAAAAAATGGGTAGATTCGTGGATATCCTCAAAAGATAGATCGTTCTTTCGATATGAAATCCGTAAACTGCCTGAAAAATGGAAAAAAAGTAGCGGCAATACTTTGAATTAAAGATATTGTATCAAATTTTCGAAAGGAAAAAATCTTTCGAAACTTTTAAATTAAAAAATCCTAATTTATAGGCCTTATTTAGGTTTTCTCGGTTGAAATAAGTTAACTCTCCTGATCATGCGGCTTGTCTTCTCGCTTAACTGTCAATAATGACGCGATTCGAATTTTGTTCTGGGATGCTTTTTATTGTCTACTGACACAAGTATGTAAGTAAAATATATTACAAAATCATAATTTATAGGCTACATGATAACAATTTTTAATAACCGCATAGACTATATGGATAAAAAGTATAAGTCTTTACGATTGGTAATTCACTGTATATTTTGGTGATAAGATGATTGAAAAAGAGAAGTTGTTACAGTTTAACATGAGTTCCAAACCACTAGCCTCAACGTTAACACTACTGAATAGTGTCCATAACTAGTAACCATACTAGTGTTATCAGCACGATAATTCTTTGATGGATTTCCTATACATAATTACTAACAAATTAAAACCCCATAGGCCGTGATTAGGATTCGAACCTCTCAATTGTGCTGTCCATTTATGTCTTTAAGGTGAGATACTTTGACCCTAAATAAGCTAGAGATAACTAGATACGAATTATGTATACAAGAGCATCATATTTTTCAAAATATTATAGGATATAGAAAAAATGGCGAGGCCAAACAATACAAAAATAATAATATAATTTTGGGATATATACACAAAATTAAATAAAGAACAAAATAAATCAAATTTGTTGCTCGTACTGACTTCAAAGATGATAGGTTTAGTTAGGTATTAAGCTAAATTGTGTGTATATAGCAGAATATAAAATATGATTAGTAGATAGGTTAAATAAGGTTTTTGTTACGATTATTATGTACATATTTTATTTTAAAACGTCTTTATGTTGTGTTAAATATCTAAGTTTGATTACATTTTACTTTTTAGTGAGTTCCTTATTTATTAATTGAAGTCGGTTCAATTATTTTGTCAAATATTTTTGTCGTAGATGCTTGGTTATGATACCCACAAAATGAACAGGAATAAAATAAAATCTACAGAGTCTATTCAGCAATCTGCGCTACTACAAAAAGTTAATCCTTTTAGTTTTACGCGTTCTCCCGTATCAATTTCGGAGCCATTTCCAACTAAAGGAAATTCAGTTTGGTATCTGATATTTATAAATACAGACTAGAAATACCCGTTAAGCCAGCGAAGGAAGTAAAAGGCAACGGGAGGCAAATTGCTTCGCGACTAACAGAGAATAATGCTTAAAAACCATATTAGTTGCTTTTTCTCGGTGCAAACCGACTTAAAATCGATTACACATTAACTTCCACCGAATTCGAAGACTAATTAAAAGTAACGGAATCGAGAAACATTAAATTAGCGTTCCGTCTTCCTTCCATCGATACGGTTCTTTCGGCAATTTCTCTTTCTCCAAAGCTTAATTATTTATCGTAACTAATCACGGATATCTCAAACATAGCGGAATAAAATTAATATTAATGCTGTTTAACGGGCGGTTGTTCTTTTCTTTTAATTTTCTTATTGGATTTTTATCAAAACATTGTTAACTTTCTGAAACTACAGCGCCTTAAACGCACCGTAATTATTTAGTTGTTTTGCAATTTGCTTTATGGTAATTGTTACATATTTTCACTTCCTCAATTGCAGGCCCGCTAACTAATTATTATACGCGTACTGGTTTCTTAATCAGGTGGTTTGTTTTAATAATTTTCAATCTCGCTAAATATTCATTTATTCTTATTGCCGTTTTATTTCAAGTTTATTAGCAGTCGTGGAAATGATAGTGACGTATTTAATTATCATAATTAGTAACTGCATGTTAAGTGTGGTACCTAATTACAAACAGTTTTTTTATTGTTATATTCGCTTCAATACTTTTGTTTTACTTAGTGCCTTTACACATAAACTTATTTAATTAGAGCTGTAATATATAATTTAAATTACAGGGATAGGACGAAAACAAACAAGAATAAAGCATATATAAAATAAACATGGGATATGTATAAATAAATGTGTAACAGATCAATAATAAAATGTGATATAAAATATAAATTAAGATTAAAAACTTAAAAAATATTAAGTATAAAATATATATACTCCTCACGATATCTAAAAAGCAACTTATTATAAGCAGACATGCTAATGAAGTATAAGCAAACCTAAAACAAGAGTAAGGGTAAAAATGCAAAATAACATATATAGTCTAAAGTTATTTTGTACATAAATCATCTAAATCAAGTAACGTCAACACGTCGCAATGTTGCCGCAGCAATTCCGCAACAAATTTCTAATCTAAATAAAATAATTGAACAAAAATGTTATCAAATATAATTTTTTTAACATTATAGTACATTTAAAAACAACAGTTAATTATACAACCACAGTAGTTTATAGGTTAGAGTTATAACCTCTTATCACTATTGCTTTCAATAATTTTGCATACGCCTGACAACCGGGCGACTTTGACAGGCTCGTTCGTTTAGGCGTTCGAACTAATCATACAGCATTGTGTCTCTTTTTAACTAGAATAAAATGAGAAGGAAAATACCGTCTGATTCTGAAACGAGTTTACAAATTGCGACAGGCAATACATTAAACATCTTGATGACGTATGTACAAAAAAAAACCTTGAATAGATTATACACATGTTATATCAACTCGTGCAACTGGCCTTATACGGTATACTTAGGTTAAAGTGCTGTGCTTGCCAGTCAATAACTCGCCCGTTAATTCCGTAAAATACAAGTATACTCTATTTTAAATCATTCATATGACATAACTAGCATTATCAGTGGGAATCCGTGGAGGCAATTCTCTTTTTCCTAATTACTTATCATAGCATATCAAGAAACAGATTATCAACAAAAAAAAAACGACGAAAAGAAGAGAAAGAAGTTGACGTTCTTAATAACATTCCTTAACTTCTTGTTAAGTGGAGTTCGACGACAGGACAAAAGTACCGCAATTGAAACTGTAAGGCCTCAAAAGGTGAATTGAAGATGTTGAAAGACTGCTAGCTATATAAACTATAACAATTAGGCGGGTTAAAATTGCTGTTAAGTAATATCTGTTTGAATTTGGACAGATGGTTACAGTTCAAAACGTACGACTACCAAAGCGGGTTGTAGTAGCCAAGTTTCACAGCCATAGTCTATTGTTATAACCAAATCTTGGGAAACCATTCGATACAGTTATGCCATGAAAATTCAGGTAAAAGCAGTGCTCTAAGACCATCCAAAGCAAACTAGCGGGTGAATGTATAGGCTATATAAATAATTTTACTACAACAATAAGCTGTCCAGATGGGACAACAACCATAGATACTTTTCATCGATTTTTTTTAGGAAGAATGTGTTTAGAAGGTAGCTATTTATTGGGTTAGGGAGACAAGATGGTGTGTTTGTGTTAGAATGAAAGAAATGAGTGAGATATCTAGACATAGAGGTTCGTTCATATTAAAGTTCGATTAAGCCGCAGCATCGAAGTCTCCACTTCTTTCCATAAAATAAAATAGTTGTAACCGAAAATAAAAGTTGCTGTTATTTTAAACCATTCAAATTTCAAAACACACAAAAACCGAGGTATAAAATAAAACTAAGAATGAAGGGCAAATTAAGATATAAAACAGTAGAAAAATTATACAGATATCATTATACTGAATAATGATATTAAATTTAAAATGACTGAGTATATGTTATGGCATATTGTTAGCCTATTTAATTCAGATAACCACCAAAAACTTATTCAAGTGACCAGTAGTAAACAGGACTTCAGAGTATCAGGTATACGATCATAATAGGCTTTAGAGATTGACATGATACTAGAACATGTCAGCTGTGTTTACAAGTCCATAATGGTCACATAAAGGAAATCTTTATATATAAGATAAAAATGTGAAAACTAATATGTCCATTAATAAGGCTATTGAGCATGACTTGTTTGTATCTCTCAAAAAATCTTGTATTATAGATCATGATCCTATTCCAGTTCCTATTTACCAGTTTAGATTTTATGATTTCATTAAAGGTATAATATGGAAGGGTGGGAATTTCCCTGCCTTTTAGAGTTGCTTCCCTCGCTGTAGAGTCTGTTCCCGCATATCCTTCGATACGATACCCACATGATTAGGGTCCCCGATAATTGATATTCTTCTGTCTTGTCTAATAAGATCGTGATAAATGTTATATGTGCGGACGATAATCAGGCTCCTGAAAATTTCATCTTCAATTGCTAGAATGGAGATCAGGGAAATTGTACCAATTTACCAAATCACTTAATCTGAAGAGCTTTCCAGATAGTTATGAAATTAGTCGAAAGTATAGATGAGTGCCTATGAGTTTGTAGTATTTCTATATTGCAGTTTTTCTAACTATGGGCCGGAAGAGATAAATAGTTTTTAATAGGTTGGGTTACCAAATCACATACTAAATGTTGGTGAGCCACAAATGTCATTCAAGTATTTAGAGTGATTCAAGAAAAAAAATTGATAACAAATGACTGAAGGAACGACATATACAAATATGTTTTGACTTTATAAAATGTTAAGATTTTGTGACATTATGAATTAAAACATTCTGAATATGCCGATTACGTCAATTAGATACTTTCGAATTGGTTAAAAATGTATTGGGAGCTTACTTCACACATCGTCTTCAACGCACAATGGTTCTTCTGGCTATCACTAGTTACGGTCAACAATATATACCTTCTCGAAATCAAATTTTAATAAAAACATGTTATGTTAAGTTTATGGGATCGATATTTAATATTTTCTTGATATGGGGTATACTACATATAGTAATACATATACAGCACTATAGCATTTGCCTTTGTGAAATCTCAAATTTCTAACAAGTTATTTATTACTATACTTATTTAATTCTTGTTATAAGTTACTTTTTACTAAAGTAAATGCATGACAATTAATTAAAATAAGACATTATTAGTACAATGTTTCGCAAGAGAAACTGATTTTAGACACAATAACAAATACTGTTCAGACTGTTAACTGTTAAACTCATTTTTGTATTGTTATTAAAAATAAACGAAAAAAACAATGTTGGTATATTTGGAAAACACGTAGGAGAAAAGCAGTACAAACATACAAAATATATTGTTTATTAAAAGTTTATCTTTATTAAAATGTAGAAATTCCGGCTGTATAGGGCTTGTTGATAAACAAATGTGTACGATATTTATATAGTGTTTAAAAGTGTACGAAAGATGAGAATTAAAATATTAAACTGACAACATTTATAAATATTGTGCAATATTCGTAAATATTTAACATCTATTTAACTAAAAATTTTACGTTAAATTCTTTGACGATTGTATAAATAAAATAATTACCAAACAGTGGGTTTCTACAGAAAAACGCTGGCTAAACATATTAACTTAACAGGACATTATATTGAGAATATAAACGTTTGTTGATCGAAAAAATATTTTCTATTCAAACAGTTTATTAAAATGCAGATTTTCATTATGTTTAATTCAAAGGTAAGAAATCTTGAAAAGGAAATTGAATATTGTTGAAATTCTACGGTATACCATTGATAAAACTATATATATGTCGCTCTTGGCGCTTCTAAAGTGGTACTTTCGATAAAGAATGTCAAAAAAAGAAGTTCGGTTGCACTTACGTGTTATAGAAATTTAGATTATTATAGAAACAAAAACACGACAAAATGAGTGTGTAGCATCACAACGCTTTATACATTGAAAAATCACTGAACATCTATGCCGAAACATTTCAATGGAAAAGTTGTATTCTGAAAGCCAAAACCTACAAAAAATGGCTTTAGTATTTTATTAACATTAGTATTTACCATTTTATAAATATTTCTCTTGGACAATTGAGCTCAATTTTAATTTTTATAATTTTAGCGAGACAATCAGCAAAAGTTTATTTTTCCTGTTTGAGTGCATATGTAGTTCATTAATGTTTAACTCTCTCAAGTAGTTTGTTTACATGCTTTTGTACAGTACACGCCTTGAGTATTTTCGTTACAATGAAACTTGAATATAACACCATCATAGTATTATTTGGTCTAGATGGATTAACCACTAAAGAAATTCATCCGAAGTTTATGAGGACTATGATAACTTCATGTCAAAATGACTCACATGAAGAACGACCAAAAATCATCGAAACATGCATGATATTGTGTTGAACTGTGTGATAACTGATTGAAAGCGAATGAGATTGTGTAAGACTGTGAAGATGCCGGAAAAAAACATTAACCTAACCTTGTTCTCTCAGACAGTTTACATGCATATTTTCACCCTACAAATCTGATGTATTTTTCATTAAAATGGAACTTCGTTGGATGGATTATCCTTTAAATAAATTCATCCAAAGTTCACAAAAGCTTATGAGCTCTGCTCATTCCATGTCAACCGTTAAAAGTGGGCATCTGAATTTAAACAGGATGATCAAAATCATCGAATTAATGATATTTTCTTGAACGATAAGCGAATGAAGATGAATGAGATAGGCAAGACTATCCCCACGGTATTCACCGCAAAACGGCGTAAATAGGAGTATTATTTATTTCATTCATTCCTCTTATTCTCCTGATTTGGCACTCTCAAATTTGTTTATAGAATATTTTCATAGTTTTGTAAACTCAGAGAAATGCTGGATGAAATGTTTTGAACTTAGTAATGAAGTAGATTATGTAGTATAATAAAATCGTTTTATAACGTCTTCTATTATCGGATCGAGAATTTTTCACCTTACTGTGGTATAGTGCTTAAATTAAAAATAGTCCCGTTCATCTTCAATTATACAATCGATTTATTATGCTATAAGTTAATTTAATGAATAAATCAAACAATCGATTTTCTGGATATCCGCCAGTCGTTTTCTATCAGCGTGTAAAAGCACGTCTGGAAACCTAGGCTGGTGTAATATACGCTGTAAACAATCGACGGCGTAAAATTAAACAGAAAGCCACGATGTGTATTTTCGTAAATATAATAATTCTCGTTTCGCCAACTACATTTAACCGGCGATCTTGTTTTTGTGACTCGCGCTGAACACGGTTCTGAAACTTCTTGTTCCTGTTAAATTTATTGTTGTTTTTTTTTTGCACTCTCGTTTCCAGGTCATTGTTCACATAAAAACAAGATTAATATAAAAAGAATGGTTTGTTTTTTTGTGTCTTCTCCTCTTCTCGTTTTCTTATCCAATTACATCATCGATGTCATTGTGCAACAGGACAAAAACAACCAAATAAAATATAAATATTATTGTTGTAGTTAATAATTATTTTTTCTTTTTGCTTTTTGCGTTTCAGATTAATAAACCTAAATACACCAAAGCCATATATTGCTGTTATTTCTTATTAATATTGATCTATATATCGATATTTCGCAACTTCCAACATCCCTAGTTTAGAAAGAATACTTCTAACATCAGAGAAAGAGATAAATTATTTAAATAAAAAACTGGCAAAAAAAACACGATTTGAATTAGAAATCATTTTCAAACTCTATGTTATTCATTGATGTCTTATCACTATTAAGTTAATTAAGTTGAATCTCTATATTGGTTAGAGTATTTTATGAACCGAAACAAAATAATTTCAAACGTACTGCCCTAGATAGAGAAGCAAATGATTCTGCAGTTTCTCCAATTCGTCTATTGTTTCAGCTATCATTGTCACTTTCTACATTTAATGATCCCCTAATAATGACTTTACTCTATCTGGAATTTATTGATACTACAATCTGTTAATGATACGTCTGTTAACAAAATCGCCAAAAAAAATATCGGAAAATTGGAAAATATTTTTACTCTTTTCCTCTGTTAAAACTGAAAGTCCCCATCCAAAGAGAATATCCTCAATGTCCTCTCAATTCTTAATATTAAAGTATCATTAAATGACTATCAAAGGTAATTATCAATGCTGATCAGAATCAGATCATTTGATTATTAATATATTTTCATTATTTATAATTTCAGCCATCACCATAATCACGTCATAAGTAATGTTCCAAAAAGAAGAGAACAATAAAAGAAAAAGAAAAAAGTACAAACATATATAAATTAATTTATATTTGTCTTAGAATCTAGGTTCAAGTTTAATGAGTGCTTAACATAATGTCTTTAGATAATTTTAGGTATTTTTTTCTTTTTTCGTTAATTATTTAGAACATAACATATTATTGAGGCGCTGGAAAATTAAACCAATTCTTACATCTTACACACACCAAGCTTAATAACAGTTTTGTGAGCTTGAGTTGTAAATTTTTTTAAATAGTTTTTGTTTAATGTGAAGCTTTAGAGACAACCACTACTTTTTTCCATCAATTAGGCAATTTACGGATTCTATCTGGAAAGAGATCTACGAACAAACCCATTTTTGATACCTTTATAAGCAGTGAAGCGGTGCTCAGACACGTCAGGACTCATATGTCGGAACAAATAGCAACCAGGAGGAGTAAGGTCTGGAGAATACGAGAGGTGCAGTAACACTTCCCATTTTGATGTTTGCAAGTACGTTTTCACCGGTTTTGCAGCATGTGGTCGAGCGTTGTCATTCTGAAGAATAACATTATGTCTTTATTCCTATTCCGGATGTTTTTCGCACAGTGTTCGGCTAAAACCCATGAATTGTAGTCGATAGCGACCCCCATTGATGCTTTCATTGAATAATGCTTTCAAACATCTCGGAGTTCCAGGCCATTCGAAGGCCCTGGACAGCGTTCTTCTTCAGATTGAGTTCAAAAAGTAAAACTTCCCGCACATACAATTTAATGGGTACACATTCAGATAATTTAAACGCACTAAAAATATTAAACACATACTGAAAAGCGAAGCCAATCAGTGAGGCTTCAACATGAAGTTGATCTTATGAGTTTAATCCCTCAAAACTAAATTACAGGATCGACATTTGGAAAACAGTCTGAACTCATTCGAAATTTTAATATAAAAACTCGAAAAAAGTCACTAAGGAATGAAATTCATCAAAATATAAAACAGAAAAACAATGTAAATACAAATAAAATTAATGAAGGAGAATCCATAGGGACGGCGTAACAAAAGAGAAAAAAATCAAATAATGATAAAAAATAATCGAAATATTCGCTTCTCGAGCTAACCCGCGTTGTTTTCCGCAGACTCGCCGGAAAACTAAATAGTAACATGGGGAAGCTGCACGAGACATTTCCGAGTTAATTAAAATGTTAAGTTAGTTAAAAATGTAAATCTCAACGGGCGGAAAGACAATAACAGTGGCGATTCGTCGTCTACACCGTCGCACACCGTTTACTCGAAAACGGTTTTATTATACACAAAATAGAAATTCTACGAAAACCGCTTCATTATTTCAACAGATCTGTATCGCGGTATTAATGTAGTTTGTTCATTCGTTAAGTATCATGCTCTTGCTAAATTTTATACGGTTTGCTTTTCTCGAAGTGGGCAAAGTTGGAGTTGTAAAATAATTAAAATATATTGAGGATACTAGATTATTTATTTTAATTACTCTTCTAATTACTATTACATATAACAAAGTTTTCCTCGTCAACTATGGTTTATCTGAACGCTTCTAGCTACAGTGCTCAGATTTAAGGGTATTGATTGGCCTCGGAAAAGATTTGGTCTCCTATTTTTCAGATCGCACTCATCATCATCATTATTGATGTTTTTCACGGAGCTGTTTCTCTGAGCAAATACTTCCATCCAAAAGGATTTCGCCACCGAAGTCTGTAAAGCATTTGTTCTCCTTTCATTTGGTAAAAACTGCCCAAACCACAGTAATCTACGTCTCCGAATTTGTTCTTCAATTGTGCATTGATTGTCGCATCTCAATCGAATAACCTCACTTCCAATACGAATTTAGAAGAAATATAGCTAAAGAATTGTATTTGAAAGCCTTTGTCGCTTTCTTCTTGTCTATTAGGTGAATAACTAGTTAAGTTAACTAGGTACAAATATAAGAAACAGCTTTGACAATAACAAATGCTCTAATCGCCATTCAAATAAGTGACTTTCAGTGCAGTGGGAGAACCATTCTACTACAATGACTACTGAGTTACTTTACCGCTTTAACCTTATATTATATAAAATTTTAGTTTAAGTACTGCAGATAATGTAATTTCTACAATACCATATTGGCTGCGAAACTGTTTCTGATTTATCATCACGTAGTATTGTGTATATTTTAACTCTCCGAACTTAATGAAAAAGACACTGCAACATTTAAAAGATTTTGAAGAAGTGTTTGCTGGTTGGAAGACTTAAATAATTATTTTCAGCATATTTGTAATAAAGTACGCCCCACTGAAGTGTGAAAGTGCGAAGATGAGGAAGTTCAAACAGAACCGAAAATGTAATGAGCAACCGATATCGATGTACGTATTCGCCAGATAATATATCATAAACAATATTCTATAGTTTCTCATTGGATACCTTGTACTTTTAGAAGATGTGTTTATATATGAGTTGATTTCATTTATCTAAGACTATCATCCAATATAGTAGATAATGACTTATAAAATGCTTACTTAAAGAGTACAACTCAAGTAATATTGATTTTCAGTTAAATATTTTTGGTCTCACCGCTATTTTGCACTCATCACAACTGGCAAATCTCAATGGTCAAATCTAAAAATCTAAATAATCCAGTGTAGTCGATATGGAAAAACTAACGGAAAATATGCGAGTACGAGGGTTGTCAAAAAAGAAAAAATGATAGGAAATTAATTTATAGATTTTCGAAATTATTTTTTCTATGAAATGTTCCACACTATTAACTCCAAAATATGCATTTTGAATCTTTTTTCAGTATTGAAAAATCACATGCATCTAAAGTGCGAAAATAAGAAAGCAGGACTGTATGAAATATGATTCATTAATTCGATAATTTGGAGATATACATAAATAACTAAAATCAAAAATTCCTTGTTTGAACCGACGCATGAAAACTGGAATTGTCGCGATACGATATTTTTTGGCTTTTTCATAAAAAGCAACCCTGATATAACAGGTCAATTGAAGAGTCCCCGGCTTGACACATATATGGCGCTACTATAATTAAATCCATATGTTTTTAGTTAACCCTAACCCTCAAAAGATGCGTGTATAAATGTGAACGAATTGTGGCAAATTGAGTGAAGCAACCTTTGTTATTGTGAAAAAAGTGGTTAAAAAGGAATTTCGTGTGTTGATAAAATATTTCTTTTTGAAAGGAAAAAATACAGTTGAAGCAAAGGACATTGTCCTAGGAAAATCAACCATCAAGGATTGGTATGCTAAGTTTAAACGTGGTGAAATGAGCACCAAAGACAGTGAACGCAGTGGACGCCCAAAACAGGTTGTTACCGACGAAAACATTTAAAAAATCTTAAAAAATCTCAAAAATGATTTTGAGTGACCGTAAATTAAAATTGAATGAAATAGCAGACACTATCAACTGAACTTGAACATCATATCATTCACGAATATTTGGGTATGAGAAAGTTCTGTACAAAGTGGCTGCCGCGCGAGCTCACTATTGACCAAGAACGACGACTTGATGATTCGGAGCAGTGCATGAAGATGATCCAGCGTAATAAACCCGACTTTTTGCATCGATATGTGACAATGGATGACACATGGCTCCATCATTTCACTCCGAAGTCCAATCGACAGTCATCCGAGTGGACTGCACACGATGAACCCGATTCAAAGCGTGAGAAAACGCAACAGTCGGCTGGCAAGGTTATGGCGTCTGTATTTTGGGATGCACATGGAATAATGTTCATTGACTACCTTGAAAAAGGAAGGACCATCAACAGCGACTATTACATAGCGTTATTGGACCATTTGTCAGACGAAATCGCCGAAAAACGGCCGCATTTAAAGAAAAAGAAAGTGGTGCTACACCAAGACAATGCACCGTGTCACAAGTCAGTGAATACGATGGCAAAAAACCATGAATTTGGCAATTCAAATTACTTCCTCATCCACCGTATTCTCCAGATCTGGCCCCCAGCGACTATTTCAGGTTCTCAAATCTTAAAATAGAATGCTCGCTTGGAAGAAATTTTCGTCGAATGAAGAGGTGATCGCCGAAAATGGGGTCTATATTGAAACAAATGACAAATCGTACTACGAAAATGATATCGAAAAGTTGGAGGGTCGCTATAACCAGTGTATGACCCTTGAAGGGAATTATGTTGAATAAAAAAAAATAATTTTGCAAAAAAAAATGTGTTACTATGGTAGGCCGGGGACTTTTCAATTTACCTGTTATGTACTGAATAGAGAATGTTCGTTATAGATGAATCAATAACGGATTTAACGCAAAAAAAACTAAACTCAACATATTACCGAGCCCAATCATGTAAAACAAACTAAATGTACCAGTTACCTACATAATGATTTAGAGCCCTAATTAAAACATAGGAACCAGTGGTTGGAACATTTTCGTATCGATTAGAGCGTACTGTCCCCGTTAAACCGTGAAAGAGTAAGCTAGAAATAAACAAACACTTATTTCAGCTGGTCGTAATTTTTCAATCAATGAACAGCGTCGATAGCGATACGCTGACACAAACGACAAAGAAAAGGAACAGGCCGATCGTAGAAGTGCACCGTGTTAAAGCAGCGAATCGTACCCAGATCAGGTAATAGATCTGGTTTAATCTACCGAAACCTATAATTGTTACGGGCAATTCGTTCGGTAGCATTGAGTCTATCGAGTGTTTAGTGCTTGTTTTTTTCCCTTGCGTCTTTTATTATTATTATTATTATTGCGGAATGGTAAAGCGGTCGTGCAGATAACAGTTGCTCGATCCGTTTGAATGTATCATTTATTTCGGCATTTAAAAATTACTCTTAATGGCTACGTACCGGGCAGTTGTTGCGTTAGGTAGTAACAAAGACACTCACCTGTAACAGAAAAAAATAAATTGTGAAACTGGTAAATATTGGTAATAGATGTAGTCACTATTTGCAGTGAATATTTACTGATTACTTAACGTCAGTAATTGGTAGAAATAATTGTTTAAATGTTTTAAATCACTATAATAATTAACTAAAAAATTCCCTATATATTTTAAAAATAATAACTTTCAAAAGATATCAATTATTAATATTTCAAAGTATTTTGATATACCAGTTAGAAGAACTCTATTAGCTCTGTCCATGCCCGCACTTTTCACAAATTTTATTTTGCTAGTAAATGTTTACGATTTCAAATTAGAAAATCGAAGGTTAACCTTACTAAAGGAATTTAAATGTAAAGGAGATAACTGCTTAATATGAAACTGCTGGATATATTGGTTAACGAAAAAAATTTAAAAAAATTATCCAGAAGGATCGAATGCTAATAATTAACATGTGATAACTGAAAATCACGAAACCTTCTGAACAAAATGACAGGTACACATTGCTTAGTAAATGATAAGTACTGTAGTTTCGGCAAACAAGATATGTGAAGATTACCTAGCTAGTTATTGCTATATAGAAATATATATGTTTATGTAAGTATGAATGAAAATGCTCCGAGGCAATGCCAAAACGTCTTCAAGTTGTTAGTTATTTGGCCAAGTGATTCTACTGCAAGTACGACTATTCACGGTTAATCGGATGAAATTTTATTTACGGTGGAAACATTAATTAGTAAGTATAAATTCCAAAATGTAACATTTCTTCACAACCAGAAAATAAATGAATCGTCACTATTGTGATAATAATGATTATTATTAACATTAATATATTTTAAAATTTATTTATTTAATAATTATTAACAACTACTATATTTACATTTGCAGGAAAAAGTCATTAACAAAATACTTGTTAAATATAGTGCCTTTATGTAAACGTAGTGGCTGGACGTAAGTAAATACATTTATATTAAATAATTTACATATGGTGACTAGATGTAAATATGGTGGCTGGATAGTTAGGAATATTAACTTTTTATTATTTAATTTAATGCAATAAAATTAAATAATAAAATATGTTTCTGAATTATGATTTACTTACTAAATATAATCACACTTGCAAATTAATTACCAGACTTATTTATGTATATAGAATGCCAGTTTGTTCCAACTCTAAGACAACAATCAGACAAAACTTCACAATTAAAAAAGCGCTGATACATTTTCGTATTTTGACATAATTTTACACTAATTGTTGATACATATGATCACTTTACATTAGTGCCATTGATGTTCTTCAAATATTCTGAACCAATCTAATAGTACTTACTTTATTATTGTAACTTTTGTCACTTTTGTGTCACTTATAGTTGTTGAGTTTAATTAAATCGCAATTATTTTTTCTGTTCACAGCTAAGTTTTCTCATGGATATAAAGGCAAAGTTAATATGTATTTTTTGGTTGAACTAAATATCATTTAGTTCTAGAATGACTTTAAAATTATCATAATGTCTTTTATTCAAAATAAATATAATATTATCATATTAACGTTGAAGCTTTGAGCAGAGAATTTCATACAATATGTTTTTGACTTTAAATAAGTATTGCTAGGTCAAGCCGTGAGCTATTAACTGGAACCAGTGGTAGTCACATGGCACCAATGTCTATTGTACAAAAACAAATTAATATCTTAGCGATAATAATGTATCATTGAATAATTATATAAAACCTTTTGAGGTTAGTTCAGCACATATATCCTAGAAAACAAGGTATAAGGTATTTTTAAACAACAAATACGTACCAATGATTAAAGGTCCTCAGAAATGAGATCCTGTGACTTTCAAATTTTGGCGGCTTCTCACATTAATTGTAATTAACCATTGGTAATTATTCATTAATTATCGATTAAAGGAGAATCTTTCATATTATCTTTTTTTAATATATTTTAGAATCCCTTTTTTTACCAACTAGACTCTCCAACCGAGTGACCGACCAACTTGGAGACCATCCCAGAAGACATCCACTCTCACTCAACCCAGTTACTGGCGTGATTGGGATCATTTTATTTTTCAGACTTTGCACTTTTGCCTAAAGATAATCACAAATGTTAAACAATCACAAACATCCTATCGCCTATACCATTACGCCAACCAAGCTGGTTGATAACTATACTCATTCAACAATTTACAGTTGTATGACACAAATCAATATATACCCTGGTCTAGATTTCAAGAATGCACATATATAAAAAGGTATAAAATAAATATTATGAAAAATATTAGGTTGGGGAAAAAGTAATTTTGAGTTTTCTTAATATACACCTTTGAAGTTGCATACGTCTAGTATTTTATCTCGCGATATCGCTACAAAACAAATTTAAACCACAGTAGTTCAGTTTTTTAATGTAACTTCACAAAACTAATTGTCAGCAATTAAAGCCTACTTTAATTAAGTAAGAGAAACAGCAATTTAACTGGTTATTGTTGTTTAGCACGCGTCTACCTACGAATTCGATGATGTATAAACAATAATTCGGTCATAGATTGTTTAAACTACTAGTCAACAAGTCCAATATCTTTAGATCATATCGCTTTTTATATTCTGCGAACTATGTAGAATTGTAGTTTCTAAATATTTTGAATTTGTTAAAAATTGATATATCTGATGAAATAATTATATATTATAAGTAAATAATAGTGTACATCAGTGTATAATCAACAGTATTAAAACTCAGGTCGTCACTATTTAAGGTTTATGAATGGAAACTTAAAAGGATTTGAGAGAGCAACTCAAGAGGCCTCCATTAAGTTTATGGCGACGACCACTTATTTTATATATTATTAGCTAAACTTACAAAGCCAGAAGTTGAAGTAATATTTGCTTATGATGTTAATTTCATTTCTATCTAGATATTTTTTAAGCACCGCACTAACAATACATGATAAAAGATTAATTATAATACCAAGTTAGTATTTTAATTATTTCTTTGAGTGAGCAAATACTGTCGACGGTTGGAATAATATCTTTTCGAAAGAAAGTGTAGAGTCGCGCATGATGAAGGAACATTTTCAACACTTAAACATTTCGTCTGGAATTCCATAGTGTCTTGGGACAACTCCTGCCTCTGCTCTACACTGTTGATATCCCAACATCAAAATAAACAATATTTGGAACATTTTCTGTCGACACAGTTATCACGGAAAACGACATATCTCTGCCTAAGGCGGTAAAAAAGTACAAGAAGCAGTCAACAGGATCTATGAATGGACTAGAGACTGGAAAATACAACGAGACTGTCCATGCTAATTTGTACAAAATGACAAAAAATCATATCACCTGACAGATGCGCGATTTCTCAATGAGAATCAGCTTAATGCTCTCGGCACCCGTCTCGTTGGTAGGTTAAATTGGAAACATCATGTTAGATAAAAAGCAAGCAAAGTCAAGCAACTGTATTGTTTAGTCGGAAAATACTCTCGACTTGACCTACGGCCAAAGGCATTGGTTTATCAATCATAAAGCCAATTTGAACGTATGGGGTGCAAATATAGAATTTCACTAAAATATTAAAACAACTAGTAATCCAACAAAGCCAAAACAAAGTTTAAAGATTAGTTACTAATGCTTATCGCTATGTAACAAACGAAGATGCAAGATGACCTCGAAATCAAATGGATTTACGAAGTGATCCAAGATTTCGCCTTAAAATATGAAATAAGTTTGCTAAATCACAGTAACGTGGAACCAATACAACTGGACATACCGGCAGAACTGGATAACACACGGGAAAGAATTAATAAATTAATTTATAAATTAGGATTACACTAAGCATGTATAATGTAAGATGCAATTAATTAAAAAATAAACTTAAATACATAGATTTTTGGATGAGTGATAATTAGTTGAGCGTAACAATATTTATTTCGAAATAAATGTTTAAGGAATATCCCAACATGAAACACAACAACAAAAAATAAATATCGAGATGGAATAGTTTTCAGTAACAAAACGAAATAATAACACGATAAAACGCTGTCACGGCCAGGCCGTACGTCGAATGCCATCGCGAAATACCATGCCGAGACGTCGAAGAACAATCTATCGGACTGTTGCGTAATTAAAAGAGATCCGAACCCGTGTGCTGATGCAAAAAATGCACGGTTCAACGATCACTAAATGTCACAGCGCGTTGCATGTTCAACAGTTATTACTGGTCGATAAGGATAAGACCGACGGATGGGTGTGCTGGTACTGTGTGTCGTGTAGGAAACCTTGTAGGCTGCATAAGGAAACAGGGGGAATTAAAAAGGCCACCGCGTCTTGCTTCTTTGTTTTAGGGCTTGATATTTGAGATGGTGAAATGATTTAGGTATCGTAATATAAATCGATTATTTCTCTAGTGTATTGTTAGATTTGATTAAATATTGGTCAAATTATTATACATCGTAACAGCTTCAACTTTAGATCTATATCAAGGAAAGTGAAATTGAGTTAATTACGATTTATTGACGAAATATCATAAGAATGTATAAGTCAATGACTTCTTAAAAATAATAAACTAATGTTAAAATTGTCTTCGTTGTTTTTCAGGCCTGAATACTATTGAAATAAGCTTTGTTCGCTATATTAAGGGGAATTTTAAACTAAATATTTGAAAGCCTCCTTCTTTTTTGTAAAAAGGAATCTTCAAAATTTAAATTATTTCCAGCAATTGAGCATTCCTGCACCAGTGACTCAGATCTCCAAGTAGTTCAGAGGTTTCAAAATAAGGCGCTGAAGGGTATTGTGAATGCACCTTGGTATGTACGCGTTTGTGGTTTCCATCGCGATTTAGAGCTGTCAGAAGATCTACCGATTCCTGTCAAAGAAGACTCCAGAGCTACGCCAACACTGAAGCTTCCAGATTTTTGAAGGTGCATAATGCAATTAGACATCTCAAACAAAAAATCTTTGAACACTAAGTGATTCAGTGGAAAATAGCTTAGTTAGTAGGGTACTACTAACTCAGTAAAGTTATCAACTTTAACTAAATTGTTAGTTCTATACTAGTTTTAATAATCTAGTAGTGACACGACGTCTAAACCGACTCAGCCGGGAAAAAACACCTTAAACGCGTTTTCTTTTGAAAATTTTTCGGTTCGCGTGACATGATACCTGTTCTACTAAGTTCTATTGAACCGATTTTCTTGAAATTTGCTATGAATCTTCTCTATGGCTTCTTCTATCGTACAAAGTAAAACTATAATAAAATTTGTACTATTATTAATTGTAAAAAATATCGTTGTTTTGAACATTCGCAACTTTTTGTATTTTTAATTTTTTTCACTATTTTTCTGTTATGTATTCTTTAAACATTAATAACTATGTAGTAAAGAGATTGATAATAAAAATATAGTATTTTATTTATTTAAACATGTCTCTAGACTAGAATAATCCTTAATTTTGCAGTCCATCTAAACATTGTCCACTATAACGAACTTTTTGTCAGTACTGGCTCCCTTATATTTCCTAATAAGGAATTAGCTATCTGATTCGCCAGCTTCACGTCAGAAACGTATTGTGGTCTGTTATTTATACAATAAAACTGAACTTATACTAGGACCTAGATATATCATAGTACCAAAAGTATAGATGGGCAGAAGACGCAAGAGAGATAGAAGATATTTGTGCAGACGATAATTTTTAAAGTCGCTGCGCACTGTTGTGTTCTCTAATTGTTATTGTATTACTATTTTTCGGCCATTCACAGTACGTAATTATTATTATATCTTTACGTAACAAATAAGCAGTTAAAAAAAATATGAAACCATATTACATTTAATAAATATAAGCAACTGATCAAAAATAATTGCAGACTTACGGATTCATACCATCACGAGATATTAACAATGCTGATTAGAATATTCGAATATTCATTATTGAGAATTCTTTTACTTAATATGTCTTCAAATATTTTAGTATAACACATAGTTTCACATCATCATATTGCACTCCACGTTTACTGTGAAAGACAGTCTTTTTGGGAAGCAGTAGTCAGTAGTCATAAATTAGAATACTTTTAGCTAAAGTTAAGAGTAAACACTGATTTCCTGAAGGTTTAGTTTTAGGTAACGTTACTTCGTATTTTAAATTAATATCTTGGATAGCTTCGTAGATTCATTTGCGAAAGCATTGGTAAGTAATCGAAGAATTTTGCTTTGACAGCATTGGATTACTGGTCGTTTACGAAGTGCGATCCCCTGCTTCCATCTAATCAGTATAAAATCCGGTTTATAATTGACCGATAAACCAATCTCCGTGATATTAGGTCGAGTTGGGAGTATCTTCTGCTACTACGCACAGTTCTTTGAGCTTGAGTTTGATCTCTTCTAATGTTCGTCTAACGTGAAGTTAAACAAGTTTGAATGTAATTATATCTTGATTTAATACAAGAGCTTATAGTATATTTCCTGAGTATTGGATCAAATAAAGACAAAACTACCTTGCTTCCATGAAACCATATAGGCCGAAAGTCAAGTTCGGTCAACGAAAGTTAACTTATTAGTACTAATAAGTTAGACCAGTAACAATAGAAAAATAATGTTAAATATATAAATTTTGTTCAAAAGTAAAAAATTAAAATACAAATTATATTAATCCAATACACAGGCTAGCAAAGCTAAACATCTTATGAATATTTACCTTAAATTACAACTCCAAACTATAGCATATAACATATTTTCATATTGACCTAATTGTTTTACGAAAAATTAACACGACTACATTAACTAATGACCCAGTTCAGAGGATAAAGAAAGAGTCTATAAAACAACAACCTGTAAAAACAACTGTCAATATCAAAGAATACTATAGAGATAAAAATAATTGCAGCTGGATCAATAGACCGCCTAATAACACAAACGAAATATAATCTTACATAAAAATGTCTTGTAACGAAATAATAGGAGTATTTCTAAAAATATATTTTTATTTTTATGAAATTAGGTTATCTGGAAAATACGTAGAGATGTTTACTGAGTTTTGTACAAAAGGAACATATTTGCTCTACTTTTATTTGACTAACTCAGCCGAATCTAATTGTCCTCAAAAAGGAAAAATAAATAAATAGGGGTTTTATTTTGTTTTGTTTTGAAAGTATAAAATCGGTAACAGATCGCTATGGATAGCAACAGAGCAATAGAATAAAAATGGGCATTATGGAAAAAAAGTCACGGTAGTTGCCATGAAGATAAGTGCTGCTAAATGATATTCACCAGATACTTTTATTTTTACATCTCTTTCTTATGTCTTATAATTTGAAATGTATATAAGATAATTGTTTATACACGGTTGAAGCATATGATGGATTTTATCATTACTTTCTTGTTGGTACATTTTTTGTACAAAAAGTATATATATATATATATTTATTTATTTATTTATTTATATATATATATATATATATATATATATATATATATATATATATATATATATATCTTGCTTCAAACACAAACATTATGTTGTTACTTCTATAGGGAAAACGAGGCCAAGTTCTGCGCTACTGGCATTCTGATTTTGTTAGGCTTCACAATCGTTGCAAATTACATCTTCAAGATAAGAGTTCTGATACCGAAAGTATCCTTATCCTATGTAAATTTAAGTGTCTAGGACGGCTGAGTTGAATCAATCCAAGTACTGCTTTTTCATAGTATGCTGTGTGTGTAGGGTGGTCTCTCTAGAGATTGTGTTTATGCCTTTCAAAACCATTTGGAGGATTCGCTCGAAACTCAACTTCATCAAACTGCATATTGTAATTGTATTCATCTAATATTCACCAAAATGTATTTGGCCATCAGGCTTCTAGTTTCTCCTATGTACATTTTCCCAGGCTCAGAGAGAACTTTGAATCATTTCAATATCTTTAGACTTTGAGATTAATGAGCACCTTTTCGTGTGTGGTTTGATTATTTTCATGTTATATTCGTTTAGTACCCTACCAACGCAAATTGTTTCCCAAAAAAGGGGGGACTGCTTGTTGCTGCTAGATGACTTCTTCTTATCTTTTTTATGTAAACCTTTCATTAATGAGGCATAAGTGTTTTTAATGAGATCAAAGATGCACACTATTTTATGAATTTTTAAACATCATTATAAACAATCGTTAGCCGCATTAAACCCATCAGCAAAGTAAATTAAATGTTGTTCGTGGATTACACCCATATTGGTAATACAATAATCTCAAAAGCATAACTAAAACGCTATTGCTAAGATAAGTGTATGACTTGATTCAACATACACTTGCTAATTCAGCTTATTCAATGGATTTACGTTCATCTAAAAATTAATTTATTCAAAACAATTTTCATTGATCACAAATGTAACAACTGTGATAGGAGAATACTTTTCTGACCTCTCAAACAAATATTATGATTATGGGATTCATAAATTAAATTACCGTTGGAATAAATGTATTGAGGTTGAGAATTATATTGGTATTAAATCACCTCGGGTATGTTTATCACCAACTTTATGTTGGAGTCTTCACTTGTGAGTATTTGTCATTTAGTCTCAGTGTAAACAAAAACTTTTTCAGTGCATTGGAAATGTCTGAATTTGTACCATGCCATGCTCCATCGATTTGATACCGAACACAAAGAGACGACGTGGAGTTACTTGATGACATTACTTGATGATGGTCTGTGTAAAAAGCAAGAAGAATATACACGATTGTTAAGAGTAATACAATAAATCATTTTCAATTATTTGAAGAACATGGGAATGATTCAAAAGCTTAGATATTATGTTCCGTACCAATTGAAGCCAAGATATATTGAAAAGCTTTTGAAATCCTGCTTCAACAGCAAAATCGGAAAAATTTTCTTGTATCGTATTGTTACTGGTGATGAAAAGTGAATCTATTACGATAATCCAAAACGAAACAAATTATGGGTCATGGAACAACTAAATCTAATATTCATCTAACAGCTGCTAAAACCTAATGAAACCATCAATGGGGATTACTACCGACTACAATTGATGGCCTTGACCCAAGCACTGCACGAAAAACGTTACTCTTCAGTTTGACAACGCTCGATCACATGTAAAGCCGATTAAAATGGGTTAAAATGGAAAGTGCTACCATATCCCCCGTATTCTCAGGATCTTGCTTCTTCTGATTACTGAAAGTATCGATGAACAATACTTTGAATAAAATACTATGTACCAATTTTTCACATTAAAGCTTTAAATTAAAAGAAAACGTCCTCATACTGTTGCGATAGCCGCGGGTTCGAATCCTGCTGGGGCATGGTCGTAAATTTATGTTCGTGATTGTTTAAAATTTGTGAATGTTCTAGGCAAGAGTGTAAAATGTATAGGCCAATACATCTATAAATAATATTACATATATAAATTAATTATCTTATTTCCGATTCGAGAAGTTATTGAACATTCTAGTACATTTAAACGTTGTTCTTAATTAATTATTTATTTTATAATTTCTAAGAACGGAATCGTTTAAATATTTTCGTTGCATAATCCATATCGTATCGATAAAATTAGCCGCTAACGACGAAACTGTTGTCGTTATTGCATTCTAAACTGCCTGGATAATTATCTTCAATGAGCGGTACCATATTTCAAATCATTGCACACCGTTAGCGAAGTAAAACAGAGTCGGCGTGCAAAAATCTCGCTTCTGTACGACGTCCAGTTCTTTCGAAAAGCCCCCCACCGTCTCGGATCCGCAATAAACCACTCGGATCACGTTCGCACCACGTCGTACCGCGTACTCCACGAGGACCTGGAGCTGCGAAGTCGTTCCGTCCGTCGCCCTTTGAATATTCATCAGGGTTATGTGGCCGTCGAGCGCCTAAATGCCGATACGTTCCGTGTACTACAAGCGAAGAAAGTGTTCAAAGACGACGACGTTATTCCTTTTGAATTATCTGCGCTTAATATGTCGTGGCGATAGGATGGATAACCATTTTTATGACAGTAAATGATTCGAAGGCGCACGAGCGATTACATATAGTATTTTGATATATAATTGAATCTATTATATGTTATTGAATTAAAATAAATATTATCATTATAGGTATATAAAAGGCATGCGAATTGGGAATTAAGATATCGGGATATTAATTCGTAGTCATGCGGCCATTGAAACGAATAAGAGGACCAGCTGAATACCACGATGTTTCTGCACAAATAATAACAGAACTCCCCCGATATTTGACTGTAGGATGGTTCCTATTGCTATACATCTTGCTAGCAATCCGGATAGTAGGCTTGTTTTGAGGTTTTCCATACATACACTCCGGCTTATGTAGGAAACAATATAAAAGATGAGTCCATCCATTATCCAGATATATACATGTTTTATGATCGTTGCACCTACTTTCGCAAGTTAGCGTCAGCTTCCGTAATAACGGGTTTCACATTCCACTGATTTTTTTTGTGGAGCTTCCTCACACTGTTTTTGTCAAAAATTGAATTGATTGATTTGAATTATGAATGAGAAAATGATTGTTCATAAAACACATCATGTGGGTTTGGTCGGAGAAAATATTAGTAGGAATAGATACTTCCAGTGTTACTGAAATCGCTTTTGCTACAGTAGTTTTATATAGTCTAGTGACAATCCTTTTTAACGTCCGTCGGTCTCTGTCAGTGAACTTTAGATCTCGTCCACTATTCATTTTCACCAATGATGTCGTACTATATTTCGTGAATGCTGTCACCACCCTGAATACTGTCGCTCGTGAAACGTTAAACAATATCGGAGAGATCACACATTTCACCGAGTACATGCTTTAACTGTCGTAGTACAAAGCGTATAATACAAGACTTGAAATATAAACTGAGCAATACATACACGTGACATTTTTACACAGAAGCAGTGTTGCCAACATTAACAAAGATGTACTATATTACATGGTGTTCATATAATTTTTCGTATATTAATTGCTAAATAAAGGAGCCATCATTGATTAATGATGAAGGACAATACTAAATAATATAATCAACTTAATACTCTTCATTAACATAAATTCAAACACAATTTAAAGTTCTGTAAATATTTAAATGCATGAACATTAGTTAAACTTACTGAAATTATTGTAACATCTATGCTAAATAAGTTATTAATATGGACACGTTCGTACTTTTAACAGTATGTAAGTTCGATTAGAGTCATCTGACAAACGGTTTCTAAGAAATTTTAACTACTTGCGCTAATATTTGCCTTTTTTTTTTAAATAATTACTCATAGGTATAGGTAGAGGAAAAATTTATCAAGGTTAGTAAACAGAGAGAAGAGGCAAACAATACCAATCTGTTGACAAAATTTGAATTATGAATGAGAAAATGATCGTTCATAGAAATTGAGGCATTGATCAGCTACATCATATGGGTTTGGTAGGAGCAAATATTAATAGAAATAGATACCTCCAGTATACAGATACATTAGTAGGGTTTCTGTAGAGGTTTCGATTAATTTTATAGCATGGAATTGATCATTCATATTAAACACTTTCTCGCATTTCTTCTAGGATTTTAATACTTGACTTCAATGATGCTATTAATATCGGTTCTTTTTATCGATACGTTCACCTTTAACTGATTTTTAGCGGCTATTTTATAGAAATTTCTGAAAAGAAAAAGTCAAATTTTCGGTGTATCGTATTGCATTGACTCAATGTTTTTGGGACTGAGAGACAAATTTAAAATATTACAAAAGTTAGTATGCTCTTGAGTCTTTATTTTAGCATAAGGCCTTGATTTTTTTAAAAGAGGACATAAAGCCTAGGTAAAAAATATCATCTAATAAGACAACATTCCACGATTCCATTAATTATGAAGTTCTTTAAAAATATAATATAACTTCGGAATGCCACAGTAGATATTGCCAGTCACATTAAGACACAGAACGCTCTTCTTTTTTATGGTAAGTAATAAAACCACGACATTGAGACGGTTCGAAATGCCATTTTCAGTCAATTCGCGTGATAGCAAATTTTCTATGCTTTTCGGCCTTTTCCATCATATTTAAACGTTATTGGTAAACGTAACTGTCATTTGAACTCCTCATTCCTGACTGAACTTGTTTGGTATTCAAGGCCGTTCTTTGTTATCGACATCTAGATCAGTACTTTTAAATCACTGATACCAAAACCGATACATGAGATATGACGAAGAAGTATCACCATAAGATTTTAAAAGAGTTTGATGGGTTTCTGCAACAGATTTCTTGAAATCAAAAGAACAAAATTAAGGAATGTCGGTTGTACAAACTATATGATTCAAAGGTAGTAAATGAAAAGTTATTCTTTTTTGTAGATAAATGTCAAAACAATCGAAAGATGAGTTATTTAGGAGTTGTTTATATATTACACAGCATTTTCACACAGAGATACAGCTGATCAAATGCATACAAGCATCTAATATATCATATCATAAGTGAGATTTCAATAAAATTACCAAGGAAATAGCCTGAATAGGAAAATAATTATTGAACATAAATGATATGACTATATTGGATCACAATTCCCCTGTTGTCCAACATATTTTATCAAATTTTAAAAAAAGGTTCAGTCTGGACTTGTAGAACATTATCTGTAAAATAAAATCGATTCCACCAATTTCATTAAACATATTTAAAATATTATTTCTCATTCATTATTAAAATTATGGAAGTGAGGTAATAAAATGATTATTTGCACCAATCTATTTGTATTATATTCCCTCTCGAACCACTATTCATTCACCATTGTTCACATCTCTCCCTTTATATGATACCCCTGTTTACACCAAGGCTCGGCAGAATTAATCTAAAATCTGTCGCTAAGTGAATTAATTGAATCAATTATCGAGCCATCCCATCGATCGATCCAGACGAATCGAACCGGTCGGTTACAAGTATTTCTAGAACACTTATTAAACCCTTAAATCTAAAATTCTTTCGCAACTGATCAAGTCCTAAAACTTGCGCGACATTTATTACTACGCCCCTCACCCCCTAAATCACACCGCCGTCGCTTCACGAGGGCCTCTTTTTCCCCGTTCCTCCCTTAGAAGCCCCTTACCGCCGCCGCGTCGCCCACTCTCCCGACGGGCGGCCCTTTTTCAGAGCGCCGAGATCCCGGAAGGAAAAATCGCCGTAAATTAATTTTCCCGGGCGGTTCGCTGGCTGCTTTTCGCCGTTGGCGTTAGGGCGAATTTCCACCCGCACGCTTTATATTAGCGCGAAAAAAAGAATTGCCGCTCATACTCATAGGTAGCTCTAGGTACGGAGAATACGTAAAGTAAAAGGGGTTACGAGATAAAATTAACGTCTCTCCAACAGACGGTTAATACCGGGATATTAATGAATATGAAAATTTTCCCATATATCGACGTTGAGTTGCAGTGGCTCTTGTGAGGTTATTTTTTATGTTTTAAAATTTGATTATTGATAAAACAACGCCTTTTGCTGACAATAGAATAATTTTCAAAAAAATATTAACAGGTCAATTGAAAAGTTCCCGGCATACCACAGTAAAACACATTTTTTTGGCAAAATTGGTTTTTTTATTCAACATAATTCCCTTCAAGGGTGATACACTGATTATAGCGACCCTCCAACTTCTCGATACCATTTTTGAAGTACGATTTGTCCATTGCTGCAAAACAGGCCTCAGTTTCGTCGATTACCTCTTCATTCGACGAAAATTTCTTCCCAGTGAGCATTGCTTTCAGATCTGAGAATAGGAAATAGTCGCTGGGGGCCAGATATGGAGAATACGATGGATCAGGAAGCAATTCGAAGTCCAATTCATGGATTTTTGTCTTGGTGAAGCAGCACTTTCTTTTTCCTCAAATGTGGTCGTGTTTCGGCGTTTTCGTCATTCAAACAGTCCAATAACGCTATGTAATAGTTGCTGTTGATGGTCCTTCCTTTTTCAAGGTAGGCGATGAAAATTATTCCGTGCGCATTCCAAAATACAGACGCCATAACCAGTTGCGTTTTCCCACGCTTTGGAGCGGGTTCATCATGTGCAGTCCACTTGGATGACTGTCGATTGGACTTGCATTAAATAATGTTTATATCGAAAATGTTAGTCATCGTTTTTATAATGAACTCTCATAGTCTCAAATATGTGCAGCAACCTAATATAAGTATCAATACTTACCTATCTAACGCATTTTACTGGCAGGAGCGGGTCCCCATAATGTCGTTCCTATTCGAAGTAACTGATTAGAGACGTAGACGTGAGTATTTGATAGTATCAGCATTTTCAATCAAAGTATTCACCAATATTAAACAACAATTTGAAAATTTGTCAAAACATGCGACAAAACAAAGATTATCTATTTATAATATATAATTATTATCATTAATATTTTCGGTAATTTTGAAGACATATACCAAGAAGACACTACCAAGACAAATCGAATTTTATAGACTGGTTCGGTTACATATTCCGATGCACCAGACAGTGTTTTGTCTGTTTTTGATTAGACTAATGCTAACTAGTAAAATGAGGAGGAAAACTCGGTTCCGAGTTTAAAACGAATTTCTCGATTTTACAAACTGATAGTGGCAGTACATTCGACGTCGTCTATGACGTGTATTGACTCTTGGAAGTACTATATATAACAGGCCAATTGAAAAGTCCCCGGCCTGACACATAGATAGCGCTACTAGAATTACATCCATATGTTTTTTTAGTTAGCCCTAACCCTTAAAAGATGCGTGTATACATTTGACAGCTATCGGATTATTAGTTTGTGAATTAAGGCACTTTGAGTGAAGCAATTTTTGTTATTGTGAAAAAAAAAATATTGCTTTTTGAAGGGAAAAAAATACAGTTGAAGCAAAAACTTGGCTTGATGCCTTGACTTGCGCAGTGCCCCAGGAAAATCAACCATCAAGGATTGGTATGCTAATCTGGACGTGGTGAAATGAGTACCGAAGACGGTGGACGCAGTGGACGCCCAAAAGAGGTTGTTACAGACGAAAACGTTTTAAAAAAATCCATAAAATGATTTTGATTGAAATGAAATTGAAATTGAATGAAATAGCAGACACTCTAAATATATGAACTCAACGTGTACATCATATCATTCACGAATATTTGGGTATGAGAAAGCTCTGTGCAAAGTGGGTGCCGCGCGAGCTCCCTTTTGACCAAAAAACAACGAGTTGATGATTCGGAGCAGTGTTTGATAAAATGTAATAAGTCCGAGTTTTTGCGTGGATTTGTATTTCGGGATGCCCATGGAATAAATTTCATTGAGTACCTTGAAAAAGCAAGGACCATTAACAGCTATTATTACATAGCGTTATTGGACCGTTCGATATTTGAAGCTTGGAAATCGCCGAAAAACGGTCGCATTTGAAGAAAAAGAAAGTGCTGCTTCACGAAGACAATGCGTCGTGTCACAAGTCAGTGGCAAAAATCCATGAATTGAGCTTTGAATTTCCTCCTCATCCACCGTATTCTCCAGATCGGGTCCCCGGCGACTATTTCCTGTTCTTAGATCTCAAAAGAATGCTCGCTGGGAAGAAATTTTGGTCGAATAAACAGGTGATCGCGGAAACTGAGGCCTATTTTGAAGCAAAAGACAAATCGTACTACAAAAATAGTATCGAAAAGTTGGAGGGTCTCTATAATCAGTGTGTCACCCTTGAAGGGAAATATGTTGAATAAAAAAAATTAACAAAAAATTATTTTACTATGGTAGGCCGGGGACTTTTCAATGTCTTACGCAGCATGGTTACTGGCATAGGATGATTTTCCTCGACAATTTATACACTGGTGCTTAAGGACAATTGTAAGCGTAAAGTACATCCATGCCTTGGCAGGATTCGAACCAACCTCGGCTATCAAGCCGTTAAATAACTGATCTGATAAATAGGGTTTTTATATCACGACCCGAAATATAACTAACCCTTTCGAAAAAGAAAAATATTTTCCAATTTGGTCTCGCTTCCGCCTCTGTTAAATCAAATCATTTACAAATTCATTGCCCAAATTCTCGAAACCTATCTAGTTTTCGAACAAAAAAATATTTATAAAGTGGCTACTTCAAAGAAACTGATGAATCAACTAATGACGAAATAAATGTTTGAGGTTTAAGTAAAATAAAATATTGATATTTTTCTGTGAAATACTACTTGTACTTAATGATGAAATATCGCATTTATTTTTTAAATTTGTCAATTTATATTGATAAATTATAAAAAAAATGTAAATCTTTATGTTTTACCAATAATACATGTAATTTAGGATGATAACTCATCTATAATCAAATAGTAAAAACATTTGAACAAATAAAACAAAGAACAATCATTCAATTTAATGTACATAAAAATATATATAAAACCTACCCCCTTTAAACAGATGGAGTTGATGGTATCCCATTAAAGCGGAGTCATAGCATGTTCTAAACCGTCATGTGGACGGAACAGGACCGGGGCAGTGACGAATGAAAAAAGCTACGGACGAAGAGATCGAGAGACAGAGAGAGCGGGATCGAAAGAGCCGGAGACCGATGAGAAGGAGACGACGAGAGTGGAAATCTTCGGCCGATATCAAAGGGATTTCATTCAATTAAAAATCTCGAGCTATTCCAACGGAATTCAGAGGGCTCCGCTCTAGATAAGAGGACTCGGCTTCAGTTAATCGTTTGGTGCTTGATAAGAATCGGTTGAGGTAATACCGATATTTTTTTAATTATTGTTTCTCTCGGTTTAATAACTATAATTAGGGAGTGTTGTATTCGGCACTGTTCGCAAGTTGAAGTAGATATTTCTGGTATTATAATTGTAATGGTCACCGATGATGCACACGTTGGCGGAGCGTTTTTCTCTCGCGCGTATTAAGAAATGCCATTCAAGGATATGTAATGCAATAAATATCTTTTACTGCAATTTCTAGAGTAATTATATGTTTTCTTATTGCTTTTAATACATACAGCGTTGCTTTCAAACTTTGGATGTTCCCAACCATAACTTATATTATTTTATTTTAATAGGATTCGGAATTAAATCTAAGATACTTAAAAATTATAATTACCTCCAGTTATAATGTTTAAATTTATATTTTCACTTATCTTTTCGAAAGAAAATTTAAAGCATATTATCGGATATAGGTATTTCGTATTCTTGGGACCGTACTTGAAACATCTGCATGGTGACTATAGCTATAGAAAAATGACAAGTGACAATCAAACAGATCCAGTAATACGTTAGACTGGAAAGTCAGTTCAATATATTAAAATCTGACCACGTTAACTTTGCGTAGCGGAGAAAATACAGAAACCTAATTATATGACTCTAGATGGGATGCCCAATTCCTCAAGTAGGATCTGTATCATATCAAGTAGATGCACTAAGTCATTAACGATCCAAACTACTGAAATTTTTAAAGTGTATAAGTAACTATTACTATTAACTTTAACCTTTAAGTTAGTTTAATTCATTTAAAATTAGAAAGTACATACTTTAAGTAGATATCAATTAATTTAAATTTAAGACTTTGGTGATTTGACTTGAATGCTTAAGGCGCAAGGTTACGGTGGATATATCCCATTTACTTTTCATATAGTGATAGTGATTCAAGAAAGTTAATTGCCAAACATGTCATTTACTTAACCGAAAACGTCAAAAAGTTCGAACAGGCTGAAATAATAGCGAGAGATCGCTAACGATTGTAGTTAGTATGTTTATGTTTGAATATTGTATATGAAAATGGTATGTGTTATATAAGTAGAAATATAATAAAGATTCATTCTATCACCTTCTTCAGAACGATGTCATATTCTTCAAGTGAAGAAATCCTTTAAATCTCAGGATCTCAGTCACAAGTCAGCTTTGCACGTGACCAACTCACAATACGAACTAAAATAATGGCTCTTATTTCGCAATAAAACATTTTTCACTGCTCAACATAATTGCAATCTGTGGCATTCTCACATGATGGTGAAGCTTGTAATATTGCCCCTTCTTCAACCGACAAACCTTAGATGAAGATTGTTCAAATCAGATATGTCATTTCTCTAGAATCAGCCATTCTCACAATACAAAGTATGATGCTATGCCAATACATAATCACTAATATTTCAAGGTAACATGTAGATAATTTAATTAGGTAAAAAGGAAACAGAATAACGAGAATATGAAATACTAACACAGATAACAAAACGAAAAACGGGAAACCGAAAATTTTGAAGAAGCAAATAACTAATAAACTTGGAATTATGGTATCAGACGACATAAGGAGCCAGAAGTAAAATACATAATTGTTGTAATAGCCCACCTTATTTGCTAAAATCAAATTATTAATTTATTATTATTAACAAATTATTACGATTAAAATAAGAATCTATAATATATCTACAGTTTCTATATATATTTTACCAACTATAGGACTGGACCTGCTGCTTTACATGGGCTCCTAACTACGGTCTATGTGTTGAGCCTACCGATTGGAGAGTGACCAACTTAGATTCAACAGACAGCTTATGATCCCCATATAAATTTTATTTTATCCTGGTGTGATAATTTTTTCCATCGTATTTTGCACCCTTGTCTTACAGACAATCACAAACATAAATTTGCAACCATGCCCCAGAAGGTTTCGAATCCGCATCGCAACAGCAGGACCATCCCGTCGCCTTAACTACCGCGCCATGGAAATAAATTAAATGCAGTTCTGACAACTATATTAAAGAGTAGTTTTAACAAGAAAAATAAAAGCAAAAAATCCCCAACAAATATATTGAGAAATTACATAAATTGAAAAAAGCATAAATTACAAAACGGTCGATATCAACGACAGGAAAAAGGTAGAAAAAGATAAGAGCAAAAAAACGCGTGTAAGTCAAATTACTATTCTATTAGGACATTCAAATAATATCAATTTTACTATCTTTATTTAATTTTGTTAATAAAATAATGAAAATGATTGCCCAATTAGAGCAAACATTCCATCAAACGTTGAAATACAAAATGAATTTTTCTTAAACCAAACTCTGTTTTGCTCCCTGTATCTTACCGACCCGTTGAATTGTTGTTATTACTTGTTCACAACAAACCATTGGAACGGAACTTCTAATTCCCCTCCCCGCCACTTCAAGAGAGAAAAAAAACTCTAAAACTTTATTTCGAATCCTTCCTCGTCTCCCGGTCGACCTCCCTGACCGACGCCGATGCCGCCGCTTAAATTGGTCTCGGCATCGACTACTTGTTGCCCGACGGCCCCATTTCCACCGTTTCGCCCGGTTTTATATAAACTTTGACGACGATTTTCCGCCGAGCGAAACTTTTCTCCGATTTCAATGGCTTTTGTCGAGAGTTGATTCGAATAAATGCTCTTAATTTTTATTATTTCTCTCCCCTCCCGGCAAAAATGTCGAGAACGTTCTCGAGTATATTGCTTCGCTGGCTTTTCAATGGGACCGTGGGAAGGAAATAACAGGTGGAGTGAGAACGGTTTAGAAGATGTTCAGATCTTCGAAAATATTATATATATATATATATATATATATATATATATATATATATATATATATATATATATATATATATATATATATATATAATTTTTTTTTATGTTATTTTGTTAAATTGTGTTATAACATATTACAACTCTGTATTAACATAATACAGAGAATGCAAAATACAATTTGCGCTCGGTGCCCTCAGAGTATTTCTGAAGTATACCTCAAAAATCATTATAGGTTTTTTCGAAAAAACCTACATAATTTTCAAGAATAGGGAAAAAAGTATTGGCCATTTGATTCTACACATCTTGCCGATCTTGCAGACAATTTATGGATGCAATCAAGCCATTTTCTAACTTCTTCGAAATTGGCGAAGTGCTGCTCGGCAAACGCGTGTCCGATTGATGTAAAAGTTGGTAGTCGGACGAGGCAAGGTCTGGAGGGTAGGGCGTGAACCGTTATTAAAAATAAATATTAATATCAAAAACAAGATGAGCTTGAGTATCTGAATATAGAGACTTTATGTAAAAAAGCCTGTTTTATTTGTTTAAAAAAAAACATTTTTGCTGAAATAATAAAGTGTAAATTATAGCTTAAAGCAGGAACTGATGCCAAAGTGGCTAAAGTAGCTGATGTGAAGTTATGATTTATTGACCATTTGAAGCATACATAAACGCCGCCGAAAGAGATTCCTGCTGGATTTTGGTGGCAGTATACCTAGCGTCTTTGCTTTTGATTTTTTCACTCATGCGCATTGCCCGTTAGTCGGAGCTGTAAAAATGAGGGTACAAAAGCAAGAGTGTTGTTTATTTATTTGAGATGACTTTACCCCTAATAACGAGGCCAACGATATTATTGCAGGTCCATTAGTGTTATTGTTCATCCACATTATCCGTTGCCTGCTACTATGGACTAAGATTGTTGTTAACCATTTCTGTCATTGTTATTCACTACTATGGACTAAGATTGGTAGTCGGACAAGGCAAGGTCTGGAGGGTACGGCGAGTTTTTCGATCAATGCATGGTACAAATCGATCATTTGTTGTTGGTAGCGATCACTACTATTATTAGGAGAAAAACTCATCTCAAGGAATTAAAAAGAATGTTGGAAGTGTTACAATAATAAGTAGCTAAAATAATGCTTCACATTGCAATATATAGAAGGAAACATCATTAAATTTTTGTGTAAATATTTCGAATATATGAAGTATTAAAAACCAGCAATCACATGATTGTGCCTGAACGGTTATTAAAAATAAATATAGCTCGAAATATTGGTTTCGTAAGTTGAAGACCCCCAACTGATTTAAGTTTAAAGCTTGAATGTTCTCATACTATGGATTATGACAGTGTGATTTTTGATTGAAGAAGAAATATACCAATACAGCTTTTGAAAAATATCCGGCCTATAAATTAATTTTAAAGGATTTGCAACAGATGGTGTTATTATGAATTAAATGCCATGGGGTATATTTGTTATACCAATTTCATGTTGTAATTTCACTGACAAAGCCATTACTCGATGAAATGGAGATTACTATTGATTACAACTAATGCATTTGAGTGGAGCATTGAGCGAAAGACGGTCGGAATACGAGCAAAACCAGAATAATGTTATTCTCCAGCATAATAACCCTCGACCACATGTTGAAAAATCGGTGAAAACATACTTATAATAAAAATGGACGAAATATAAAAATGGAAACTGCTACCAGGCCCCCCATATTCTACATAACTTGTTCCTTCTGATTACTACTTGTTGCGACATATGAGTCGTGACCTGTCTGAGCAGCGCTTTACTTATGAGGACACCAAAAAATGGGTGGATTCGTGGATAGCCTCACAAGATACATCGTTCTTTCGAGATGGAATCCGTAAATTAGCTGAAAGATAGGAAAAAGTAGTGGCTATTCAGCAAAAGAACCTCATATTTAAAAAAATCCTTTAAAACTAATTTATAGGGCTAACATAAAACTGAAATTCTTTTATTTTCTACATAACAGTAAAATACTACATTTATGTTGTTTATAAGAAAATATGTAAAACTTACCGAAAATTCTGTCAGAACACGCAGATTTTAGTAAGTGTCACTCTTACCTGAAACCAAATAAAACATATATTAAAATTTCAATTAACAAAAATACTATAATTACTCGACGTACAGAATATCACTAATAATATGTAATATAAAACACAAAAAAAAAACTGATTCTAATTATAACAGTTATGCCTTATTACCATAATCGACGACATATCCCTGGTAAATTTGATATTTACGTAAATATCCATGACGAAAGCGCCATTTATTATGGAACACACACCACAAAATTGTGCATTGTTCTTTTTAAAAACAAAAGACTGTAAAAAACGCTTGCGTCTTGTGTGGATTCGATTTTCAATTCATATAAAAAACAGCATTAAAATAATTATTTTTATAGGAATAATTAATGTACAAGGAATAACAAACAAGTAACGTTTTAAAAATGTAATCAATATGAAATATTACCAAAAATAGTTAAAAAAAAGAGGTAAACAAGTATCAGTTAGTGTAGCTTCATTTATATATATTTTTAATTCCTAAATTAAAATACATTCATTCATATGCGAACCAATACCAAAGCTAGGACGTCCTTTATATAAAAAAACACTCTATTACCTCCATTTAAATATCAAGCCATGTAACGTTAAAAACCGAATTTTATTACATTGTTTTTAAAATAAAAATATTACAAATTGCTTAATAAAACGCTGGATTTCAAAACATTTTGATTTATTCCATTATTTCATATAGAGGTTTTTATGAAAAAAATCGAACGAATATTAATTGAAATGCGTACATGTAGTATGGAAAAATGGTTCGTAAATATTATAGTACATACATACTATATATAAACATGACGAAATATTGTTGTAGACACAATAAATCATAGAAGCAATAAATGAGTAAGTGGTGATTACAGAACCAGTACTATATTTCTGTCTCATCGAGGATTATGTTGATTAATGTTAAGATTAAGAAGAAAATTATTAAAGCCAAGAACAAATAATTGTCAATAACTGCGGATATATACAACAAAGAAAAGTAACTCTTAAATAATGAATGTTAAACAAACACCAAGGTCGGCTGCTCACTCCAGTTTGGACGCGGTCCAGAACTTAGGTCTATTTTTACATTTGCTTCTCGAATGTTTTTGATACGGATTTCGAGAGAAAAGCCATTTCTCTCCCTTTAGCGTTATTCGAAGGCGACCGAACAGTTTTCAATGATTCAACTCGTAATTTCTCGATTTATTGCCGGATAGCTGGCGTGTTTTTGTGGTGATTTTATCATGTAATTGTTTTGGTCTGGTTATTTCTATTTATAGATTTTAATTCTATTTATTTTATTAATTACAAATGTCTTTAATAATATATATAGCTATTACGTCAATAACCAAACACATCCGTAAACACAAAAAATTACATTTAAAATATATTATTTAGTCAATTTCTTAATACACGTTTATTGCTATTCTTTTTTTGTACTTTTGCCATGTATATTCTGTATATCAGAATTGATTTCGTTTTCTATAATCTTATATAGTTCAATGTTCACTTCTAATTTCTTCCTATATAGTTTATTTATATTTTTTACATACATACATAATAATGTCTCCTAGATTTTAACAGTCCACACAGATTTTGTCGAATTTTCAAGAGCTATTCTTATGTTTACGGTCCAGTTGATAAAATTATTATCAATTAAATAGTTTTTTTATAACATATTTATTAGATACACTTAATTATAAATTAATTTATTATTACATTTCATTTTAACTTGGATTAATTCACAAGCAAGACGAGTGCGAGAAAACGCATCAATATGTATTACTCAATGAAAATAGTAAAATGACTAGATTAAATCTTGGCTTTGTTATCAGCAAAATATCAGGAATTTTCAAAATTATAATTTGTAGTTATTGTCTTTTTTAAAAAAAGATCACAAACAAAAAAAAACTGTTTTACATATATTTTAAATTATTTATTATAGCTATCTAGCAAACTAACACTAATAAGCTATCTGCTTTTATCCTAATTTAGTACGGTTTTAAAATTATAAAGTAGTAATTCTACGATATACACTTTGGGCTTAACACTGTCTCTAATATGCATTAAGTTTTACTAATAACTTCACTTAACTAAATTAGAATAGGCATCTTGTTTGACTTTAAAGTATTGGTCAGTTATATAAGACCCTAAAATTTTTGAATATTGTCAGGGAGAGGTGTGTTAATATTATGCTTTAAACCCTTATGCCAAACTTTATCGAAACCCTGAAGAACATCTAAAAATATTGCAAAACAGACTTTATATTTTCTTAGTGATTTTTCTATGATATTGGTGACTGCGAATTTTATCAAACGTGGATTGTTGTTTCCTGAAACCAAATTGATGATCCGGAATAGGATGATTTTCTTTCTTCAGTGATGATCTCTAAGTTCACTCGCCAATCGGTAGGTTTAATGCCGAAGACCTTGGTTCGGAGCCCAGGTTAAACTGTAGCTCCAGTCCAGATAAACCAGATAACCCATAGTTGGTAATCAATATTGAATCAGTCGAAGAGTTTGTAGAAAGGTTAGTACCCAACGTTAGTACCAAAATACAATTTTAATTCCGTTATTATTTTGATTTAACTGGAGCATCGCTTAGCACTCGAAAAATACCTTTTACATTCGTAACGATTCTTACGCAATTCTCGCGAACGCAAAAAAATAGAAACGAGCCATTCTAATCTACAGACAACGCCAAGCAAGTAACAAGCAGGCAGGCAGCGAGTTCTGCAAACCGTGTGACCTATTTCGCTTAATTATTCGGAATTATGGCCGACGAACGAAACGAAATCGAAAACGCTACGTTTTCTAGGAAATTGCATCTTGGCCGAATTCTGAGCGGTCGCTGCCGCTGCCGCCACGACCAAAAGCGTGTGCCGCGGCTGGATTCGTCCGTCGGTTCGGTCCCCGTTCAATTAGCGTGCCTTAATTGCAACGGACCGTCGACTTATTCGGTTTTGCTTTCTTCTCTAGAAGGCACGCGCGCGATTTACAATGACCACGGGGCAACCATCATTGGTTCCTCGTGTTTTTTTCGTACCGTCGACGCTGTAAATTATAGCATTATCTCGATTGTCCCCATTGGACTCGCGGTATGTCCATAGAGAATTATCTATCTATTGTTTTCAGCTTTGTTTATTTCCGGATCGATAAATAATTCTTCATCAATTATGCCGGAGCTCGTAATACATACGTTTTGTATGTATTGTTATTTTTCTATATTCTAAGTTGGAAGATAATAACATTAATAAATAATAATGCTTAATACAAACACATAACATATACAAAATTGTTCATCACGTTATAAAACAGTGTTAAAATGAATTTAGTTAAGCAAAATCTTCCCCATTATCAGCGACAATATTTCATTGTTCGGGTAGAATCATCAACATTTTCACAGACAAACATTGCTTAATTTCATTAATAAATTTCCCAACGCATTTCATCAAAACAAATACAAATCGAGAACCTATGCGAACTATGATCTGATCACACTCCAGTATTATTACAAAAACAAATTTACTAACTGGGACAAGATTAGATTTTTAAAGCATGAAAAAATCAGTTTAAAGGTAAGAATCAAAAATATAGACGATCTTGAAGTGCAAACCCGAAATATTATTCAACAAATTCGGCTGCTGCAAAAGGACCTACCCCGACATAAAGAGCTAAATCAGAATATGAGGTAAATTAACCCCTTGAAATTAGCAGAAGACCGTATTAAAATATTTATAGAAATACCAAATTTTCAAATCACCATTCGACAATCGACCAAGTGCACAGGGTAACAACGGTTATTGAAAAGACATTCGAAGAAAATAAATACTGCCCTGCAATATTCCTGGATGTCGCACAAGCAGGGGCTCATGAAGGTACATCAACACTTAGACCTATTTCGGCGGGAGTTCCACAAGGTAGCGCCTAGGGACTACTCCTATATCTGCTCTATACCCCTGATATCCCAACAACAAAAGAAACAGTACTTGGAACATTTTCCGACGACACAGTAATCGTAGCAAAAGATGTATCTCTCCCTGAGGCTGTAGAAAAAGTACAAGTATAATATCAACAAGATACACAAATGGACTAGTGACTCTAAAATACAGCTTAATAGTTCTAAATTTGTCCATTAATTTTGCGTTGCGGCGAAATGACAAAAACCTGATTATATCACTTGAGTGGTGCCCGATTCCTTAAGCAGAATCAACCAAATATCTCAGAATATATCTCTATGGTAGGTTAATCTGCAGATTAGACTCAAAGTTAAGCAACTGCATTGGTTAGTCGGAAGATACTCCCAACTTGACCTAAAATAAAAGAGGTTGGTTGATCAGTCAATCATAAAGCTAACTTGAACTCATGGGATGCAAATATGGGTGTGCACTAAGTGATCAAATCAACTAGTAATCCAAACCAAAACAAAGTTCTACGATTAATTACCAATGCTAATCGTTACGTAACCAACGAAGAGCTGCACGATGACCTCGAAATCAAATGGATATACGAAGTGATAGATTTCGCATTAAAACATGAAATAAGGTTGCTAAATTACAGCAGCGTAGAAGCAATATAGCTATTGAATATCACGTAGAGAATCATAAGATTAAAGGGAACCAAACCACTCGAACTTGTTTAGTGTATAAGTGTATTCTTAACTTTAGCTTAAGGAGATTAGTTTTATTTTAATTTGGGAAATTGTATATTAATGCGTGTACATCAGAACAGTAGTAATAAATTAATTGGTAAATTAAGATTCTAGTAAGCATATCTAATGTAAGATGTTATTAATTTTTAAAAAATTAATAAACTTATGCAAAGGTTGCAACTTGTAGAGAGTATCATGTCTGTATAAAAAACATTTTCTTCACAAACCTGCTCAATATTATTTCTTTTGACATAACAATATAGCGCGCTTTTCTCGATTTTTAAAGGTAATAAAATAACTGAAATCAATTTCGTAGATATACATATATATATATATATATATATATATATATATATATATATATATATAAAATAATAACTGTATATAAAACTATATCTTTAAAAAGTGTTAAAGATATTTTTGTTTCCTTTTTAGAGGTAGATTTAGCAAGACCAACCATGAATTATCATGTTGAAAATTTCTGTTGTATCTCATCAATCACTCCACAACTACTAACAAATTTGAGCTTCAGTTAGAAAGTCAGCACAAGCAGATTAATTACCTATGCAGATACACAATACTCTATACAAATGACCTAATTACAATGAAGTGTGGATAGTTCTATCCTCTGAAGATTTGTACTGCATTAGAATAAATTATTTTATAGATAAATATACATGCCTCTTCATATAATCACTTGCTTAAACTATAACTTATGATAGGTATATAACAAATACATCTATAATGATTGTCAAGACCGTAAAAATGAAATATGATTACAAATAGCTAATATAACTGTTCCCTTTGCCGTAAATTTCTTAAAACTTTTTAAAATTCTAGGATGCCTCTTCTACATGCTTAGAAGTATTTGTAGGTAAATAAACTAGGACTAACGTTAAAACTATATTTTATAGTGTATTTAACTTGTTTGAATTGCTTCTTTTTATGTGTTTTGAATATTGGTCAAAATTTAAATAGAGATATTTCACGTATTAATCAGATTAACAAGACGTATAACCAACGATAGTTCCCTAACACTAGAATTCCCTTTGCTGACTTGAATATCAATGAAGACAAAACTGTCGAAAAAATTGTATTAATACATAATATAGATATGAAACAATAAAAAATATTACTTTACAATAAGCCAGTTCCCAGGATACAGTTAAGTGGATCAAATGAAATAATGAGAAACATGACAGAACATAATTCGATGAAACTATAAAATGTATAAACTATTTCACTAAAAAAAACAATGTAAAAACTAAACTACTGGTTAAAAAGTTGGTAAAAATATAGTATAGGCTTGATAACTCCCGTAGTTAAAATGGTAAGAAGGTCCTCATGCTGTTACTAAAGTCAATAAGGAAGAACTATTCTAGTCACACTAATAAACAGGCTGGGTAAAACCGGATGCCTTCTGGTATAGTCTCTAGGTTGGCAACTCGATAGGCTTAATGCCGAAGACCACGGTTCGAAACCCTAGCTGGTAAAAAGGCAAGCTTAAGCTATAATAAAACAGCATCGTAATAACAAAAGTATATCACAATATTCATTGACACAACACAGAAGAAGACTGCAAAGACTGTTCATGTAGATCAAATGTAGGCATACAAAAAAGCATCATTTTAACCTCCAATTTGATTTCGAATTTTAAATTAAGATTCTGAGTCATTATTCTTGTTAACGGTGAAAATAAAACTCATAAATATTAATTTTATGTCTATAGTTTTATTTTGTGTTTTAAAATGATGACACTACAAACTGGACACGAAACCCATATTTGAAGGTTTTTGAAAAACACAATTGCTCAATATTACATTACCCAATTTCATTAGTATATTAAAATATTAAAGGAGTTCTGAATCTAAATATTTTCTTTATTAAGGTGAACAATTTAGTAACCCTAATGCTGGTACATACATTTTAATCTTATTTATATCTTTATAGCATGAAGCTATCTATATAAATGTATAGCATCTCTCTATGTAAATTTCAGTTTATATCTAGCAAATTGGTTTGACACGTTCTTGGTTAAACTACTAAACTACACTTGGATTAATAATATTTTCTGATTTAGAAAATTTACTTTGAAACTTTTTCTTAATAATATATTTTCTGAAAATATATGTACATAAAATAACAAATAGCAATTAACACAAACAACGAGGCAAGAAAAAACAAAACCATAATGTTCATAATTACTTTTAGAACAGACTCAATAAGTTAATAGCTAGGTAGGCATGAAGAAACAAAACTATATTTATACGTTAGTTACTTATTAACATATGTCCTTTTTAAATCTTATAATCGTAGTGATAACTGATAATTAATCTAAAAATCATTAGTGATAATTCATAATTACCGTTAGCGTCAAATTATACAGGCAAGTTTATATGAATTGCATAACTTCCCGTCTTGCAGTTGTATTTCAAGCGTATTGCGATAGCGAAGTAAATGGTGCGTTTATAGTAACGCTTGTATACAATAGATTTTTTTCCTTGCATAAGGTCGCTCGAATTTTTGAAAGGTAAAGACTAATGCTCAGGTATATGTTTCACATAATATTTGAATTATTAATCACATTTGTTCCAAACCTATAATTATGGGTATTCGATTTTTTCTATGTTAATTATAGCAATCTTGTTTCGGTAATTGTTTTTTTCCTGTTAAATAGTTCGGTATGAAATAAAAAATTGATTATGTGATCTCTCTCTCTCTCTCTCTCTCTCTATATATATATATAACGCTATTTATCAATAAAAATACTGACGATAATTTCGAAATGTTGTAACAATTAAAATAACTGAAATCGGCCAAATGTAGTTTATTGTAAAATAACGATCTTGATATTTTAAATTTATCAATGTTAATTCGTTTTTAATTAGAGTCTCACTATATTATGACATTATCTGATTATCTCTTGATTCAAAACGAGTAATTGTAATAAAACCCTATTATTAAAGTTAAATTACGAAAAGCTTAGAAATCATTTATATTTTCCGTAGTAATACCGGAAATCTTCCGAAAGAGATGAGTCTTGTTAGTCATCAAATACCGTTCTTTAAAAGGCGCAGTACGTACAGTAGCTTGAACTTCAACAAGCAACAAAATGCTTAAGTGACTGGCGATATAATATTTAATATTAATATATAGGGTATCGATCATTCATTCATTTCATTAAACAAATGATGTTTTACAGGCTCTAATTCCTAATTTTACTGTAACGTATTTTGTTGTTGCAATATTGATATATGTATTTAGTGTAGAGGTGTATTAAATTGTTCAATTGTCTTCAGATAGAATAGGTTATCTTAGGAATTATTTTAGAATTACATATTATATACGATTTACACAATTCCTCTTATGCAACAACTATAACTTAATTCCTTGAAGTTCAAACACATAATAAATACATATTTGATATTTGTATTTCAACTGCTTTTTAAACATGTAATTTGCAATTATATTTTTGCAAACCTGATGTTGAGGTATTTTGTAGTTAGTATTTCAAATACTTCAAGATACATTTCAACATAAATACATTTAGAGATGTTACTAATGGATGCGTTCTGCTGATAATTATGCACTGAAAATTATGCTCGACAGCTTTTATAAGCAAAAAGGCGACCGCTAAATATGCAAATCTTTAAAGTTGTTAGCACTGTATCTGTATTGTAAGTCTAATTCTTAAGGATCTCAAGTAATTTTTATTCTAAAACCGTTATTTTCATTAAGCTTCTATGTATTAATTAAGTTTATTAGTACGATTCTCATAATGGATTCATTCCACGTGTAACAGGTCAATTGAAAAGTCCACGGCCTGACATATAAATTGCGCTACTAGAATTAAATCCATATGTTTTTTAAGTTAGCTCTAACTCTCAAAAGATGCATGTATAAATTTGACAGCTGTTGTCTCATTAGTTTGTTAATTATAACATTTTGAGTGCTGCAACTTTTGTTATTGTGAAAAAAAAATAGTTGTCGTTCGACCTTCGTAGAGTAAAGACGTGTTTGGAGCGACGGTCAGTGTAATAAATTTGAAAGTGTACTACCTGTGCCACAAATGCGATTTTAAAAAATAAGTAAAAACCGTGACGACAATAACAGTGTTAAAACTGCGCGTTAAATGTTTAGTGAAAATGTGTTTAAAACGATGGTCACTGCAATAAAGTAACAAAGGTAAAATTTTGGGGGCTGTTAAGGGTCGGAGGTGCATCATCTGTACCACAAATGCGGCGTTATAACGGTTCTGAAACAAATACCGGTACTGAAATTTTTGTAAAAACGTGAATTAAACTATTCATTAAATAAAAATGATTAATAGAGAGAACCAGAGACTAAATGAGATGGAAACACAATCCTCAACGTCAGGTGAAGCTTATCTGGCACAACAGAATCAAATCTTTTGTCAAGAAAACCACAAGAGAACGCAAAATGAGCAAGCTCTCTATAATGCGTATATTAACGAAAAAACAGCCCGACGGAATCTGGAAATTGCACTAACAAATATGCAAAAACAATTAGATGCACTACAACTCCTAATAAAAAACCAAAACACATACAATCCAACTAGCATTCCCGTAGTGAACCAGTGCACTGAAAACAAATTGCCTGTAAACTATGAAACAGACGAGGAAGAATTGCAAAAAGAAGTAGGCTGGATAACAGTTAAAAGAAATAAGAAACGAAAAGCAAACTATACACCTGAAGCTTCACCACAACAACCAAAAACCATTAAAGCACAAGAATTGAATAAAGAAATAAAAGTGCCGAGACCACCTCCAATTATAGTAAGTAATGTCACAGACTTTGACTTGCTATATGAAACAATGAAAACAAATAATATACTATTTAGAGCAACAACATTAAACAATGGACAAATCAAATTAAACGCCGAATGTCGTAAAACTTTTACGAAAATTGCTGAGTGCTTGGAATTCCTAAAATTACAATGGCACTCGTATGAAGATAAGCAAACCAGAGACATTAAAGTAATGGCAAGAGGGCTTCCACCGACAGCTAAAACTACTAAAATAGTGGAAGAGTTAATAAAAAATGGACTTAAATGTACTGACGTCACAAATATCCTGAAAAAAGAACGAAATAAAAATAACAATGGAGAAATAGTTGTCCAGAAGAAGCCTTTACCACTGTTTATGTTATCATTCCAACATAACACGGACATAAAAGCAATTTATGAAATTAAACAAATTCTAGGAGTCGAAGTAAAAATAGAACCTCTTAGAAAGGCAAATCTTGTGCCACAGTGCAAGAGATGCCAATTACATGGACACACACAAAAATTCTGTAAAAGGGAACCAAGGTGTGTAAAATGCTCAGGAAAACACATCACGGGAGAATGCAAAAAACCCAAAGGAACAAAAGCGAAATGTGCGAATTGCAATGAAGCGCATCCAGCAAGCTACAGAGGATGCGTAGTTGCGAAAACATTCCAAGAGAGAAGAAATAAAATCAGTCAGGCTAAAGAGCAAAAAACAGTGACTCAAAATAAACAACCAAAAATGTACAACGAAGTCAACGATGAAATGACCTATGCTCAAAGCATAAACCAAACCGCTCAAAAAGAAACAAAAAAAGAAGACGTTACAACCAACGAACTGCTATTGAAACTTATAGCAAAGCTGGACAACCAGGAAAAGATTATTGAATCGTTTTCTGAAAGATTACTTAAACTCGAAAACAATAGGGCGGTGGCCTCAAGAACTAAAAATGGCAAGTAAAGACATCCGCATCGCAATTTGGAATGCTAATGGGATTCAGAAACATCACGCTGACCTACAAGTATTCCTAGAATTGCAAAAAATAGATATTTGCTTAATATCTGAAACCCATTTGACAAAGGAATCCTTTATTAAATTTAGAGGATATTACTTTTACCACACCATTCATCCAGCTAACACAGCAAGAGGAGGAAGTGCAATAATAATAAAAAATAATATATGCCATCATCAAGAACCCGGACTCAGTTTAGCAGAAAATCAGGTAACGGCAGTAACTGTTATATCTAGCAAATACAGGGTTACATTAGCTTCCATATATAGCCCTCCAAGATACAACCAAAAAAAAGAAAATTACTTGAATGTTCTAAACAACCTAGGAGAAAAATTTATAATAGGTGGTGATTTCAATGCTAAAAATACAAGATGGGGATCTAGAATGACGACAACTAAAGGTAATGAATTACATAAAGCAGCTGCTGAGCTAGGGTGCAGTTACATGTCGACAGGAAAACCTACTTATTGGCCTACCGATCCAGAGAAAACTCCAGACCTGTTAGACTTCTTTATAGCTAGAAACATAACCACTAACTACATGGAAGTTGAAGAAAATTTTGACTTAAGTTCAGATCACACACCTGTGATTTTGACGCTGAGTGAAAACATTATAAGAAAACAACAAAATCCAACATTAACCAACAAGAGGACAGACTGGGAAGGATTTGTTGAAGAAATAAACAATCGAATTCAACTAAATGTTCCCCTTAAGACAGAAGACCAATTAAATTATGAAACCGAAAAATTCGTTGCAGACATCCAACAGGCTGCTTGGAATAACACTCCAGAAATTAAAACTTCAACCAAAGGAATAAACTACCCGAAAGAAATCAAGGAAATGGTAGCTGAAAAACGAAAACTACGGAAAAAATGGCAGCAAAATAGAACACCTGAAAATAAGAATATCTTAAACAACATAACACAAAGGTTGAAGAGGGAAATTTTGGAAATTAAAAACAATTCCATAAATAACTATCTACGAAATTTAACAGACGACAAGAACACAGACTATTCGCTCTGGAAAGCCACTAAATACCTAAAACGATCCTGTCTACATAGTCCTCCGATAAGAAACATGCATGGAAGTTGGGCACGCAGCAACCTGGAGAAAGCAGAAGCATTCGCTGACCATTTAGAGAAAACTTTCAAACCAAACGAAAGTGAAATTGAACATACTTTACCGGACATAGACGGCGAAAATTCGACAATTCAATTAACAACTCCGAAAGAAGTCACCAACGTTATTAAAACTAACATCAAGCCAAATAAATCACCAGGCTATGATTTAATAACAGGGCAATTGCTGCACAATCTGCCAAGAAAGGGTATTATAAAGCTCACTAACTTAATCAATGCAGCATTTCGACTGAAATATGTCCCAGACGTTTGGAAAATGGCTGAAATAATAATGGTTCCAAAACCTGGAAAATCACCAAATGATATAAAAGCTTATCGACCTATCTCACTGTTACCGATGATAGCTAAGGTATTTGAAAAGCTCCTCTTGAAAAGATTAAAACCAATTATAGAGAGAAAAAACCTAATACCAACACACCAGTTTGGGTTTATTACCAAACATTCAACGATTGATCAAGTGCATAGAATAACAGATGTTATTGAAAAAGCCTATGAAGATAATAAAGTATGCTCAGCTGTATTCTTAGATGTAGCACAAGCTTTCGACAAGGTATGGCACAAAGGCCTCGTCCATAAGCTACAGAAAATATTACCGAAGCAACACACCGAACTATTAAAATCTTACATCACAGCCAGAATGTTTAGAGTGAAACAAGAGGAAGCTTACTCTACAATAAAAGAAGCTAAAGCAGGTGTACCACAAGGAAGTGTACTGGGGCCAATTCTGTACCTACTTTATACATGTGATATACCACAAATCGAAAACATTACAATGGCTACATTTGCTGATGATACTGCTATTCTTGCTGTCGGAAACAATAGCGAAGAAGCAACCCGAAACCTACAACAGGCTACTGACGCTATAAATAAATGGACCCAAATCTGGAAAATACAAATTAACCAAAACAAATCTGTGCATGTTCAATTCACCTATAAACAGGCCGCGCTTACACCATTGACCATAAACCACACTGTCATACCATACAGCAATAATGCTAAGTATCTCGGAATGACACTTGATGCAAAACTACGGTGGAAGGAACATGTCAAAAAGAAAAGAAAAGAACTTGAGTTAAAATATAGAAAAATGTATTGGCTAATTGGAAGAAAATCTCAATTAACTATATATAATAAATTACTTCTATATAAACAAATATTAAAACCTATATGGACATACGGAATACAATTATGGGGATGTACCGCAAAAAGCAACATAAATCTAATACAAGTTTTCCAGAACAAAGTCCTAAGAAGCATCGTAGGTGCACCCAGATATTACCGGACCATTTATTTACATCGAGATCTTCAGATACCGACTGTCAACCAAGAAATTAAAAGAATTGCAAAGAGACATGAGGAGAGACTTCACTCTCATGTTAATTTCGAAGTATTACAACTCTTGGACAACACCAAAACCGGACGCAGACTCAAAAGGACCAAACCATTTGAACTTGTGTAGTGTGTTTTAGTGTAGTGCAGTGAGGTGCATTAGAAAAAACTCAAAGTGTTAAAACAATTATTATTATGTTAGATACTATGTAGGACTGATGAGTCCTATTAGATATATACCTAGATTTAAGCTATTATAAGGACAAATTGTAGGTTAGTCGGCAACGACTAGTAACAATGTATATAATTATAAAAAAAAAAAAAAAAAAAATTGTGAAAAAAATGGATAAAAAGGAATTTCGCGTGTTGATATAATATTGCTTTTTGAAGGGAAAAAATACAATTGAAGCAAAAACTTGGCTTGATGTCGATTTTCCGGACACTGCCCCAGGAAAATCAACCATCAAGGATTGGTATGTTAAGTTTAGACTTGGTGAAATGAGCACCGAAGACGGTGAACGCAGTAAATGCCCAAAAGAGTTTTTTACCGACGAAAACATTAAAAAATCCACAAAATTATTTTGAATGACCGTAAATTGAAATTGAATGAAATAGCAGACACTCTAAAGATATCAACTGAACGTGTACATCATATCATTCACGAATATTTGGGTATACGAAAGCTCTGTGTAAAGTGGGTGCCGCGCCATCTCACTTTTGACTAAAAACAACGACGAGTTGATGATTCGGAGTCTTTGTGTCGATATGTGACAATGGATGAAACATGGCCCCCATCATTTCACTCCGAAGTACAATGGACAGTCATCCGAGTGGCCGAAAAACGGCCGCATTTGAAGAAAAAGAAGGTGCTGCTTCACTAAGCACCTTGTCGCAAGTCAGTGAAAACGATGGGAAAAATCCATGAATTGGGCTTCGAATTGCTTCCTCATCCACCGTATTCTCCAGATCTGGCCCCCAGCGATTATTTCCTGTTCTCAGATCTCAAACGAATGCTCGCTGGGAAGAAGTTTTCGTCGAATGAAGAGGTGATTGCCGAAACTGAGGCCTATTTTGAAGGACAAATCATACTACAAAAATGGTATCGAAAAGTGGGGGGGTCGCTATAATCAGTGTATCACGAATATAACCTCTTAATCTTCTTCTTCAGTGTCTTCTGTCTTCTTCATATATAAAAAATACAAATGCGTATTTTTTATTTTACACTTTAAATACGGGCGAGGTAGTATTTTGTAATTTACGCTTTAATTAAACAAAAGCATATATTTTGCCTAGCTATATCCATGAATACAGGAATGCGAATCTGATGACCAATTTTAAGATCACCTAAAATTGAAACAAAACAAGAACAATACCATATATGTATTTGCTTTTAAATTACGTATTTTAATTACATGTAATTCAAACACTGGCCGACTTTGCTTATAATTAATAATCTAGCTTCTTATCGTCTAATAGTCAAGAAATACCGGAACCACATTAATAAAGAAAATATATTTCGAATTCGGATGGCATGAATAAACCATCGCCATTAGAATATGCCATTGTGAAATAGCCTGGTCTACTTTAAAGTACATTTGTATTCGTATAAAGAATATAACCTCTTAATCTTCTTCTTCTTCTTAAGTGTCTTCTATATTAAACCTGATGATTACGATCGATATATTGAAACATCTTAAAACAGTTTATAACTCAACATTATATTAGCTTAGTGTTTAAAGTTATTGGTTGGTTTAAATAATAAATAAATTTCATATAATAATTATATACCAGTGTGATATACCATTCACAAGAGAAATAGTTAGTTGTGTTTTAAATTAATTTTATTTACTATTTTTAGAATTAAAAATTCAAATTTTTTCCATTACGTTTACTGCTACTTTTGGTTTATTTGATCATGTCGGTGAAAATGTTAATGTTTCTTAAGAAGTTAATCTATTTTACAACTCATTTTATAAACTTACAAGGCGAAAGTAGTAAATGATTTGTTACTATTACCAACCTAAACCATTTTTGAGTTTCTTTATCTGAATCCTGTTCAGCTAAGAATTTAGATTATAACTATTTAAGAAGCATTTTTTTTGATATTCATTTCCTTGCAAAATAATAGGTTATTCCGAAGTTTCGAAACAATACTTCGAAATATAATGTTTTACTAGTCTTAGTGGTTCCGAGTTATGGTAATTATTATATAAGTAGTTTGTAAAGGGTCATTTCAGTAAGTGATCCCGTATGCATAATATCGTATTCTAAATATTATGTCCATTAATTACATCACATCGTAGTAAACACTTTAATCCACATAATTCACTGTTATCACTCACATTTAGCTGATTATTTAGCAAGTCCATTGGGATGCACTAACACGTTTTTGAATTATTTAATATTAAGACTTATACTCGTCATGAATTCTAGAGGAATATCATGCTGTATCGCTTGATTTGTAAGGTAGTGTGGAGAATCACCTACAGCACGCCACACTTCATTTTGGAACCGTTCAATTTTGATTGTAGTAGGTTTGCTAGAAATATCCCACAGCTGGTTTGTCTATATGGATCCAAGTATCGATTAGGACAATCTTTTTCCATCTAAAGATAACTACGATTTTCGTCCGACAGGCAAATACATTCGGTTTAGTTTAAATCCAAGTTATTTTCGTTTAGCGAGTATGTGCTTCTTTTAAGTTAGACGTCGGTCTATGTGCAGTCGAAATTATTTAGCATCCCCCTGTTGAGGGAGTTGGTAATTATTAATATTCACAAGAGTTACATGGGTTTGTTGCATTTTGTTTCATTATCTTATTAACCCAAGTTTTCAGGCCCACTTCACTTTTATGAAGGCGTGTTCGGGGTATGCTTGGTGCTATCATTGGGTCTATTAGATGCTAGGGTTTCCGTGTCGTCTACATATGTGGCCACAATAGTGGATCAATAGGGTACAGAAGATTAAATACTGAACCCAGTACACTGCCCTGGAGAAACTCGTGAATATATTGTCCCCATCTATTTGGTTTATCGTGTATTTGTTCTACCATTTCGCGTTTATGACGACACCCAAATTGATGGTTAGGAATACTTTCTCTATTTTTAACAATTGTGTTAATCCTCTATATATATATATATATATATATATATATATATATATATATATATATATATATATATATATATATGTATATATATATATATATATATATATATATATATATATTCTTTCGTATACCCAAATATTCGTGAATGATATGATGTACACGTTCAGTTGATATCTTTAGAGTGTCTGCTATTTCATTCAATTTCAATTTACGGTCATTCAAAATAATTTTGTGGATTTTTTAATGTTTTCGTCGGTAAAAAACTCTTTTGGGCCCTTACTGCATTCACCGTCTTCGGTGCTCATTTCACCAAGTCTAAACTTAACATACCAATCCTTGATGGTTGATTTTCTTGGGGCAGTGTCCGGAAAATCGACATCAAGCCAAGTTTTTGCTTCAATTGTATTTTTTCCCTTCAAAAAGCAATATTGTATCAACACGCGAAATTCCTTTTTATCCATTTTTTTCACAATAACAAAAGTTGCAGCACTCAAAATGTTATAATTAACAAACTAATGAGACAACAGCTGTCAAATTTATACATGCATCTTTTGAGAGTTAGAGCTAACTAAAAAAACATATGGATTTAATTCTAGTAGCGCAATCCTTGTGTCAGGCCGGGGACTTTTCAATTGACCTGTTACACGTGGAATGAATCCATTATGGCATTCGTACTAATAAACTTAATTAATACATAGAAGCTTAATGAAAATAACGGTTTTAGAATAAAAATTACTTGAGATCCTTAAGAATTAGACATACAATACAGATACAGTGCTAACAACTTTAAAGATTTGCATATTTAGCGGTCGCCTTTTTGCTTATAAAAGCTGTCGAGCATAATTTTCAGTGCATAATATTCAGTGTATATCAGCAGAACGCATCCATTAGTAACATCTCTAAATGTATTTATGTTGAAATGTATCTTGAAGTATTTGAAACACTAACTACAAAATACCTCAACGTCAGGTTTGCAAAAATATAATTGCAAATTACATGTTTAAAAAGCAGTTGAAATACAAATATCAAATATGTATTTATTATGTGTTTGAACTTCAAGGAATTAAGTTATAGTTGTTGCATAAGAGGAATTGTGTAAATCGTATATAATATGTAATTCTAAAATAATTCCTAAGATAACCTATTCTATCTGAAGACAATTGAACAATTTAATACACCTCTACACTAAATACATGTATCAACATTGCAACAACAAAATACGTTACAGTAAAATTAGGAATTAGAGCCTTTAAAACATCATTTGTTTAATGAAATTAATGAATGATCGATACCCTATATATTAATATTAAATATTATATCGCCACTCACTTAAGCATTCTGTTGCTTGTTGAAGTTCAAGCTACTGTACGTACTGCGCCTTTTAAAGAACGGTATTTGATGACTAACAAGACTCATCTCTTTCGGAAGATTTCCGGTATTACTACGGAAAATATAAATGATTTCTAAGCCTTTCGTAATTTAACTTTAATAATAGGGTTTTATTACAATTACTCGTTTTAAATCAAGAGATAATCAGATAATGTCATAATATAGTGAGACTCTAATTAAAAACGAATTAACATTGATACTTTTGATAAATTTAAAATATCAAGATCGTTATTTTACAATAACCTACATTTGGCCGATTTCAGTTATTTTAATTGTTACAACATTTCGAAATTATCGTTGAGTATTTTTATTGATAAATAGCGTTGATATGAGTATGACATAACTGAAACATTGCTGAATGCAAGGTATTTAAAGAAATTACATTTATAGTACCCGCTTGAACTTGATGACTAGAGCATATAACTACTGCGTTATAACGATTTAAATCACTACTAATTAATTGGTATAAATAGAATTTATAATAGCAACATTATGACATATTATTTTCATTTGCAAGGTTCTGTACGTAGTTTAAATGAATCAATTTACAATTTTCAAATTTTCTTTACTAATATTTATTATAAAAATTTCATAACCTTTCGATCTGACAAATAGATGTTTGGGACTCATTTCTTTCTTCAAACTATATCTGTGAAAACTTCATAATAATAACTATTGCTCCTTTTCGCGTATGGGAAAAATAATGCTGAAGCCAGTGTTTTGATAATAGCATTTGTTGTTTTCGAAGTGGACATAGCGTTTGCTTATACTGGACACAAAACGATGATTTGCACTGTTAGGAGATGTTAAAGCAGAATCAAAGGGATTTATTCCGTCGGTATGGGATAGTGCATGGCCTATGGATACACCTATATGATCCATAAACATATATTGTATGAAACAAGTCAACTGAACTAATGAAAGCAGATTAAAATACAAAACGGGCATGATGGCAAAATGGAAAAAGTGTGGGAAATAATGTATCACTCTTGAAAAAGTGACGTTGTTGCATGAAATCGAATATTTATTTAATAAATGACGTCTTCCTTCCTTCTTTTGTCCTCGAAGGTTTATTATGTGATTTATTAAAGCATAGCCTCAGTATGTCCTTGTTGTTATATATGGTTAAGTATTGTTCTTTTATAAATACATATTTCATCTTTATGATAGTATTTATAACGGACAATCGAATAATTTTATCTTCTCGACCTATTTGCTGGAACCACCTAAGAATAGAAGAGTTGCTCATCCATCATGCGATATCGATTAAAGCAAATGATAAGAAAAATATCTGCTAAATACAGTCTTCACGAATTTTTGTAAGGGGTAATCAAGCCTTTTCATGTTGTGCACTTAATTTATGGTGTCTTATCAATACAAACTATCAGTACTAACAATTTCTGTTAAAACCCATCGATTGCTATCATACCAATCTCTCTTGATCTCGGTCGAATACAATTCTATATCATCAAATATTCTCAGATGATTAGGGGACTACCAACTGTCCCGAAATTGTAGTTTCCTTCAGCTTTACTTGCTATAATCGCTCATTGTGAATATTAATCTATAAGTTTCCGGTAACTACGACTTCAGGAGTTTATTCTACACTGATATCTTAATTAAATAAAAATTATCCATTTATCAAAAGTTTGCAGTATTTTGATTATGCTAAAATTGAACGGGTGAAAATACGAAGTATGTAACAACTGTTAAACAAGCTAATCTAACTGTTAAATTCTGTACATATCTCAAGATAAAATTTTAAAAGTTTTCCATTTGGTATAATTATTTAATTAAGTTAATAGAAATGCGAATTAAGGAAGGTTCAAAACTGAATGTTTGACATTAATTACTTTTGTTGTTCGATTTGTTTTTGAAGAAATCTGCTGTCTAACCCCATCAAACATTTATGGTAATACTACTACTGATATCCCAATTGTTAGTATTGGTTTCAATGATTTAAAAATGGTGATTTGGATCTTAATGACAAAGAAAAAAGAAGGAGAACCAAACAAGATCGGAAACAATGAATTGCAAGTTTTATTGGAAGAAAAACCAGTTCAAACTCTCAAAGAACTCTCAGATAGTTCAGCAAGTAATTAATCATGTTTTGCTGTATTTATTTATGATTTGGATCGCCTATAGTAATCTCAAGCAAAGAGTCATTGGTGACTCCTGGAGAACCATCCACATCAACACCAATATTCATGATAATAAAATATTGCCTAGTATATGTATAACAAATACAAAATCAGTTGCAGCTCTAATGGGTAGTTATATTGCACCCATCGTACTCACCAGACATAGCAACTCCATTTTCAAAATGAAAAAATGATCAGAATATATGTAAACATCTGATATTAACTAGTAATTCAGCAAGCATGTTAGAGCTACTATACATAATACAAAAATCACATATAACAAAAGGTAATGATGTCTAATAGTAAGTAACTTCTACTGCATCCTTTGTAATTCCTTCTGAAAATTCTACTATAAATATATATTCCCTTCTCTTTAGACTATGCCGAACGTATTTCGTGTCTCTACCGTTACATTAACGCAGAACATATCGACGTATCAATGCACTCATGACATTTAATGTCTATTACTATATTTGTCGGTCATTTTTCCCTATACTATCGATTCATGTCGTACCGTGTCGTGTCGGTCACGTATACGATGTCCTTTAACTGGCGTTGTCCCGCAAAGCACGCAAATCACAACAAACGTTTTCTCCGTAATTACGACGGTAGACCGTTCCAGGATCGGGCGTTTTTTCACCCTCGCTTCACCTTAGATTAAAATCGCGAGGGAACCGATCCGATTAGATTGAATTACAGCCCCAGAGGCGACGCCACCGTTTCACGTTTTGCGTACCGCACCGGGAATTTTGACGGTTTCCTTGGGGATATTAATTGGAAATAACGGCGGTCAGAAAGGAGGATTAAGGTTTAGTTTAGAGTTACGTGAAACCGTTTTATTGTTTTCCTCGAACGATTAAAGATACACTAAGGTGCAGAAGTTTGGAAATACGCTGGAATTTTTAGTTGGCATGAATGAAGGAATGTTGCAATAAATCTTTAACATATTGGTATCGGAATTACAGCCATAATGTATAACAATAATTAACAAAATGTCCCTTATTTTGAAAAAAGGCTGACCCACTTTTTTGGTCTTTTATAACCACAAAGGTTAATACACCGCCATTTATCGATAATTTAGAATTGGCGGTTTTAGTTATTGCTTTTATATCGAATATATAACTATTAATTTATAGTTAGGTGTAAAGGTCTGCATTATACTCTTTTATCTAAATCTAAATAAACAACAAAGCCGGAACACAAGTTTGTTGTAATGTTACCGAAACGCAATCGGCGCTTGACAGCGCCTCAATTATCACTACTCTAAATGAAAGACGCGAAAAGTTAGCTTCAAATACAATGGTAAGGTTGTCTGCAAAATACTGTACGCTGGCCTGAGAAAATGCGTAGCAGTAAAAAAAACGAGATTAACTCGTTAAATGAAAGAATACTCCATAAGTGAATAAAATATTTTTACAAGAAAAATCGACTTACCGTGTAGCCGGTACCATGCCCAGTTATATTAAATTAGCTTTGTTTTGTTCCTTTTTAATTTTGTGTTTATGACATAAATTTATATTATTATTTTTGTATTCTTTGAGGGCTCGACCCGGAGTTAAAACTGATTTTTATTTAATTATTACAACAGTTACGTTGAAACGTTTTTTTTTGTGTTAAAAGTCTAAGTTTGATTATATTTTACATTTTAGTAAATTCCTTATTTATATATTGAAGTAGGTTCAATTTTTTTTATAAAAATATTTTATTTTTTCTCTTTTTGGTGTTAGATATTTACTCAATAATCTACGCAGTTATTTTATTAGGTATTGCAATTGATAGCTTAAGTAAAATTACAGCCCGTATGAGGAAAAATAGGAATAAAGAAATTATGATTGAAAATAAGGAATATTTCAGGCACAGGGGCCCGCTACCTAGTCTAGGTGATTTGACAAATGTTCCAACCAAACTAGAACAAAAAAGTGGCTACTCTGATGGGAATCGCACTCGCGACCTCTACGTGTGACCTTAGGGTTTTAACTACTATACCATAGAAACAGTTCCCTACCATTTTTCTACGACTTCTCATTTGATATGGTTAGTGCTTAAAAGGCAAACTGAATGGTTTTATATTGAACCACTTCCGCTTTTTCATCACATCAATTCAGCAATAACATTATACACAAATATCTGATTATTTTAGATAAAAAATATGTGAAAACATTTTTCCCTCTATGATACCGGGACATAATGGAATCTAATCGATATCTTTAGACAATCAGATTCTAAACAAGGTGATTGATAGTACTACACGGCTATGAAGATTAGTATTAAGTCCATAAACATGTCCAAAAGTATATATAATGAACAACTTCAATTTGAATATAATCGTATCGTATCGTCAGATTAAAGTAATGTCCAACAGTAGAATCATACGATCTTAGTTACATTTTCCTTCTCCGACAAGTGCAATCAAAATGAAAACCAAATCAAGTCAAAGTTTCTACAGCTTGACTAACTCCTATTACTTCATCAGTGGTTCTCATTTATAACTATTTCATTTTACCTTCATAAAAATTTATATAATCATACTACGCAAATACTTAATTATCATAACACTCATATCAAAATAAATAAAACAAAATAGATTATAACATAGGCATTAATTCTGAACCGCAGTTATCTTGTGTATTAACTAACGATTTAAACAATAATCGGAATCCATCACGTATTCTATTCATTAGCAATATATCTGGAAATATACATTACAACAGGTGCATGTTTAACATCACTGATTAACTAGAAACCGTATTACACATATTGCCCTAAACATGGACCTAAACAAACTAATTGGAGATTAATTAACTCAGTGCAATTAAGCGGTTGTACGTAGTCATCATGTCGAAATAGAAACACAAATATATACTTTTTCTAGTTACAATTATCATTCGATAATTAATTGTGCGACAGCGGTTTTTTTCTTTTAATGTTCGGATAAATATACCATGTAGAGTAAAAATAAAACAAGACCGATGTTATACTATGGATTCTCCATCGGACTGAAGAACTCCTAAAATATATTCATCCCGCTAATTCCACCTGACCAACAAAATTTTGAATCCTTTTTTATTTTGTGAAATATTTCAAAACTAGTGTTGATCGACTGTTAACAGTTCAGATTTAGTCAGAGGCGCATTTTAGCAGAATTTCTTCTCTTTTACACATTTTCTGTACGTTAAAAATAAGTTTTGTAGGCATACATTTTATCGCTAGCATAGTCGCTATACGCCTGTATAAAAATTATGTATGCTTAAAATATTGAATAAGGTAATGCAGTAAAAGTCCCATAAATTATCTTGTGGTAGGAAACTCGACATGTTTAACACTATAAAAAAAAGTTTCATTTTAGAACTTTGTATGTTTGAAATATCCCTTACAATTTATATCATAATAATGCTCTAAGGTATTATATACTATTGTAACATAACATATAATGATTATATCGTATTATAAAGTATGTTCCACATTCTAGAGACATTAGATCTTTACCTACATATATAAAAATGAATCGTTGTTCGTTAGTCTCGCTAAAACTCGATAACGGCTAGACCGATTTGGATAATTTTGGTCTTGAATTATTTGTGGAAGTCCAGGGAAGGTTTGAAAGGTGAATAAATATGAAAATGCTCGAAATTAACTAAAAACAACAATTTTGTTTTTTCTTTGATATCGAGGATAGAACCCGACAACCTACGGGCGCGAGAACTTTCTTAACTTCGGTGATCCTTTGTGATGGTGACATTTCATATTATGTGCTCTTTTTTGTTGTTGATTTTTTGTGATAGTGACATTTTACAGCTAAGTGCGCGAGAACTTTTCTCACTTTGATTAATTACAATTTACGATGCCGATGAGAAGACGACCTGACTTAGGTCGTCGCGGTCAATCAAATGTGCGAAGAGCTACCTCTCGTGCTAACAGCACTGATGACCAGAGTGAAACAGATCAAGAAAGTTGAGTTGAGAGAATGACAATGAAGTAAATAGGCTTAGAATGAAACGAGTTCGTGCACATCAAACGCAACAACAGCGAGCACAACATAATGAAATTGGGCGATTCGGCAGACACAGTGATCCTGGAACGGGCTACATTCTCCTATGATGCGACAATAGATTATTGTGCCGACAAATCGGTAACAATTGGGGAAATGACAATAATTTATAAATATTGCAAGGCGTTAAAGCTCAGTGGTTAATCTACCAGATTATGTTGTGCTGGAGAAAAAGCAAAATTGCCACAATTGATCCCACCACCAGATCATTTACGCTCCTTAGTTTCGGGGATTGGAAATGATTCTAAGCACTTCTTAGCCAACATTCGGAAATATAACAGCTGTTTCCAGATGACATCATTTGGCGCTACACATATTATACAGGACAATTTTATGCCCACCTTCCCACAGTTGATTCAAAATTGCATGCAGTAGTTACCAAACACATGATACATGGACCTTGCGGAGCTTTCAACTACAATTCACCCTGTACGGTTGACGGCAAGTGTTCCAAGCGATACCCAAGAGACCTGATTGCTGGAACCATAACGGGAAATAATCTATACCCATTGTATCAGTTGCGGACAATGGGCGATCGGTATTTGTGAAGGTAAGATGACAAAATATTGATGTAGACAATCGTTGGATTGTGCCATACTCGCCAATATTATCCAAAGCTTTTGAGACTCACATCAATGTGGAATATTGTAACTCTGTGAAGTCGAAAAAGTATATATGTATGTTAACAAAGGTAGCGATATGGCCATCTTCGCTGTAACCAACGCAAATGACACAGTACCAGATGGGTCGCTATGTAAGTGTAACGAAGCAATTTGGCGTATCTTTTCATTTGCGATCCATGAAAGACACCCTACAGTAGTTCATTTAGAAAATGGTCAGGAGGAAAAAAGTCGAAGAATCGACATTGTCGAGGCTCTCAATACGACCATTCAGAATGTTCTTCCGGGCAGTTGGTTTCCTTCAAATCAGTCGACACCATTATGAATCAGGACGACGTAGTCAACTATCCCAGGGAGTTTTTAAATTCACTGGAATTGCCTAGATTACCACCTCAAAATTTGCAGTTAAAAGTAGTATCACTTGTCATCATGCTGCGTAATATGAATCAACGTCGACTGTGCAATGGAACAAGACTAGCTGTGAAAAAGATGATGAATAACGTCATTGAGGCAACAATCATAAAGGGAAAATACAAAGGAGAGGATGTCTTGATCCCGCGTATACCGATGATTCCAACGGATTTACCATTCGATTTTAAACGTTTACAATTTCTAGTACGTCTGTCCTTTGCGATGGCCATAAATAAATCTAAAAGGCCAGTCGTTGGAAGTGTGCGGAATCAACTTGGAGTTCCCTGTTTCGCGCATGGAAAATTGTAAGTCGCGTGTTCGCGCGTCGGAAAACCGTCATCTTTGTTTATTTACGCACCACAAAATAAAACAAAAAATATAGTTTATCGGAAAGCTTTAAATTGATTAACAAATTGTATCATAACTGTGGTGTCTGTAAATATCTAATTGAAATCTTATAAATAGCCAGTATTTCAGGAAAATTCTGATTGTTAAGTATGAAACATTATGTGTAATTAATCGAAAATTCATTAATACCGAGCATTTTTTTATTAATTACGGATTATTAGGTCTTTTATTTATCGATTGAGGCTGTACGAAGTCTGCCGGGTCAGCCAGCATTAATATAAAATTGTATGTTTATGTATTAGTGTTATTCTAATTCTTGGTTATGGTAATTAATTGGTATTCTTAAATCAATTTATAACAAGCAAATACCTTTAACAGAAGGCATCAGAAAATCAGTAGGAGAAACTATTATTTATATAATCTAAACTAAGTTATATTTATAACAAAAATATCCAACACGTATTGAATATGTCTACAAGTAATAACATCATCAACTGTTGAAGTAACATCACTACTTTTATATAACTGTGTAGAATCAGTGGGTTACCCATTTTTTAAAATAATCTATCGAATTTATATTGTTTTCTAGTCTATTTCTTTTATTAAAATATATACTTTTGGGTTCTTTTTATACACGTTAGAAATTCCTTATGTTTTTTTGAAGGTTTCAAAGGTAATGTTACAATTAAAATTGAGATTTAAATAAATAAATTTTAATAAATAATCTTCTAGTTAGAACGTTAAGTGGAACCTTCTAGTTTCAATGATGATTCAATAAAACAATAAATATTAAATATCCGAGTGGTCACTGAAATTTTAAAATAATAATGTTCCAGTGGGAACAAAAATAGTATATCATCGTAATCTACAGCGTCAACAATCACTGTCCTATATTTTTAACTAACACCACTAAACACCTTTACTATGTTTCTTTAATAAACAGAATATTTTAAAAATATATCTTCACAGAAATGGAGAGATCGCTCAACTATTTTGGATATTGCATTAATATGCATTGAAACAAGTCGTACGAGGGTTAGCCGAAAAGTAACGCATCCATGTTTGTACATTATGAAGAAAAAAGTCAATTAATACATGTGCGTTTAGACGGGTGGGAACTAAGCAATACAAGACCAAGAAGTAGTTATGTATATGGCAAAATTGCAAGCAAACAATGTTATAAATAATTATGCATTGAATTATTAGTGTTTCTTGACTATTACACTTTAATATTATTTATTATTCTGCTATTATGCTTCTTATGTTGTGTTATTTAAATATTACTTAACGGTACCAGAAATCTTAATTAAAAATTAGTGAATTATGCTATATCCTCATCTTTTTTTATTTATTATAATATATATATATATATATATATATATATATATATATATATATATATATATATATATATATATACCGTAGTATTGTACAGTAGTGTATATATACAGCCGAACATAGGACCTCCTCCTTTTTCGAAGTCGGTCGGTCGGAAATACTATTTGCGAGCAAACGAAACCCTCTCCAAAAAAAAACCTACTGAAAATCGGTCGGCAGCGGTAACCAGTAACTTGCGTGAGTCATACTTTGAAGTACAATTGACATTCGCCAAGCGGTAATTCTCTTTACTGTTCTCTCGGTTATTTATTCTAATGGCTGCGAAAGGTGCGGCGAGATCGAGGCGCAGACCCGCGCTAAAGGCCAAAAGACAATTTTAGAACGACGACAGTTTTAAATATAATTCGTCGATGCTGATGCTGAACTTTACACCGCTCTGGTGTTAATTTGTCCGTCGAGGGATTTTCCGCTTAATCAGCTCCCGATGGAAAAACTACAGTCGTTTTCCTATTGTTGTATGGATCGCTAGGATATTTTGTGCTTTATTTTGAGTACTGCCTTCAAATGTTTAAATATAGCCATAGAGAAATAGATATTTAACTTCATAGGAAATTTTGCCGAAATGTTTCGTGACGTCCAACATGTAGATGTCGCTATGTTTAACATATTACTTGTTTTATTCGCCATGCTAAGAGCTGCGACGGAATCTGATTGGTTTATTTCGTTCTATAGTTTGTTTGAGAACATATAACGTTTACACATTAAATTATTATTTCATTTTATTACTATATACAAGTCGGTAGTTGAAATGCATTCTCGTTCTAGGAAGTGTTCTAGTGAGGAAATGCATCATCGTTTTCCGTTAAAAAAACGATCTTTAAGAAATGCATTAAAGATCCTAAACTGGTCGGGTTAAACATGAAACAGATTTATGATCGTTACCATGTGAGACATTTTGGTGATACATTTAAACTTTACTTTAAGTACTTATGAACAATTTAGTAATGGTGGAAATAATACCACGAGCCCAGAATATGTACAAATGGAAGTGGATCAAAATCAAAATTATATAGAAGGTAAATTGAAGGAGTCAGTCACATTTCTGTTTCATAATTGTTACCATTAATTTCTAAACTGTCACTATAAACTGTTACTATATTTGTAGTGCCCATTTCCATCGTTCCAGGCTCACAACTAGGGTGTTCGAAGCAAGTATCGTCAACATTTGAACAAACTCCAGAAAGTAATGGTAAAATTTGTATTCATTCAGCCAGTATCCCCCCTTCTGCTCATTCTTACTGTTAATTACTTGACTCTATAACTTCAGTCCAGATGTTCCTATAAGAGCAAACAAAGTTTTACGTTGTACCGTAGTGTACATCCCAGGTTATGTCATCTCATGTAAAACTTTTTTAAAAATAGATTAGGTGTGATTTTTGTTTATATACAATTATAAATAAATCAGTAGACCCAGAAATTGAGACTGATTTTATAGAGGCAAGATAATATCTCCTGCCCCAGACTCTAACAAAATTGTTTTATTATACTGTCGGCAGGCCTTTGAGCTATGTCTTATTTTATTCAGCGATTTTGCCACGTCGATAATATAACAAAATTTCTGTCAAATGTTTACAAAAAGTATATTTAAAACCCTTCAATTGTACATTGCATAATGATCTTTCGGATAAAATATTAAAAGTACTAACGGAGAGAATTAGGAGATAATTTTGATTTGCAATACACCAAAGTTTTTTGCTTATGGTTTTATATATATGTATATAATATTTATATTTTATATATAGATATATTTATTTTTATATTATATTTATATTTTATAGATAAATTTACATTATAAATTTTTATTTATTGTTATAGATTATATTTATATTTATTTATTTTTAAATATTATATTTATATGAATATTTAATTGAATTTAATTTAATAAATATATTTCAGAAAAAAAATGTTTTTTATATAAATTTCATTGGTCAATTAAACATGACGTCAAGGCTGTCACGTGCCAAACATTACTAATGAGCCAATCAAATGTCTTCACAATAAAATATTTTTCATACAGGGGCCTATAATGGAGATTTAAATTGACCAATCAAATTACTTGAATGGCCCATTATGGCTCCCTCTGGATGTTGAGCAAAGCAAAACTATGCGCCAGAGTCTCCTATTGAGTTGCATTTCAATTACTCTATGAATATAGCCTTTTAAACGCTTATTTTTTTATTATATAATTATTCCATTGTTACTAGTCGTTTCCCACTAATCTATAACTTGTCTTTATGATAACTTAAATCTAGGTATATAACTAAGAGGATCCATCAGCTCTATCTCAGTCTCTGATGAAATAATGTTTATACATGTCACTGCTGTATTTTTTATTACTTGCACTTCACTGCACAACACTACACAAGATCAGATGGTTTGATTATTTTGGGTACGTGTCCTGTTCTGGTGGTATCCAAAAGTTGCAATACTTCAATATTCTCATCTCATAAATCATCAATATATATTCTCTCTTCTCGAATATATTCATGTCTCAATATTATGAGAATGGAATCTTTCTTCATGGTTCCCTTGCAATTTTCTTGATTTCTTGGCTCGGTAGCTTCCGATGTAGGTAGTCCTGTAGTATTTGGGTACGCCCACAATACTTCTCAGGATTTTGTTTTGAAAAATTTGTATTTTGCTTATGTTACACTTTGCAGAACTTTCCCATAATTGAACTCCGTATGTCCATATAGGTTTCAGCATTTGCTTATATAATAGTAATTTATTATGTACTGATAATTGTGATTTTCTTCCAAAAAAAAATGAGTTAAAACTTATTGAGTTACCATAATATTGATAATAATGATTGGCAACATATAAAAGATCGTGATATTATCCTTTAAAATGACTATGAATTAATTTTAAACGGTATCCAACCGGATACACTTTGTAAATCTATATAGGCACAAAAGTGTATCATTAAGTTTTTATTATACCATTTTATTATTAATTTTACTTGTACATGCAACTTTTTCTTAGTCTTGTAAATTTCGAATTACAAGACAATAAAACATAATTTACGATTATGTGTTTTATTCAGTTAAAATAAAGCACTACTACGAGAATAAAAATGGTAGCTTAAGGATATACAAAACCATCATGGATATTTATTGCAATTTATGCGTTCAAATGGAGTATTAAGAGAAACAAGATCGTTATACAAATAGAGTGACTTTCTTATAACACTTAATTGAAGAACTGAGTTAAAAGTAATCGCTGAATATTTTATCAAACAACTATCGCCACATTTCTGTAGTTAATTTTATAACAGCAATCACATAGACGGAAGCACAAAACTCTCCGTTATATAAAATCAATACCATAGAAATATCGTCAATAAAGATATATAGATCTGTCTCCGTACATATTTATTCTCATCCAACGCGACAAGTGTTGGCGGGTAGCCAAAAATGACTATATTAATAAATTACCTTTGAAACCAAATTTCCTTGAAAACTATTTGAAAAATTACTACGAATAGGAAAGGCTACAAAACAATAACTGGAAATGGGCGATAAAAAATTAAATTATAAATAGTTATGCTGACAAAAGTGTTCTTTATTATTTAAAAAATAGTCATAGTAAATTAAGCATATTTATTATCCATGTAGAAATTCCATGAAATTGAACTATAGAAATAACCATAGAAATTGACTATCGACTGTTTAGTAACTGACTACTTTTCACTATCGACTGTTTCAGTCGTGTACTTTTAGATACTATTTTTGGTTCTACTAGTTTCATTCGACTGATTTTTAACGTTCTGGCTCTGTCGTCCTAGCCGCGACCTTGACAAAATTGTACCCAATTTATGCTCACATAGATTTACATGTAATATATATAGTTTTATGATTTTTTTTTAATATAGCAGCATTTTGGAACGATATTTTTCAAGATTGTTAATATAATAGGGTAAAAAGATTAAAATTGCGAACGATAAATAGTAAAATACTTTTGACTATTTTTATGGCAATAATAGGTAATAGTTCGATTACTCTCTCAATTTTTGTTAAAAAATATTTCCGTTCAATAATAAATAAAGAATTTACTTTATTTAAAAAAGCTCTAGTAGTTACTGTGCGATCATTTTTAGTTATGTCATGAATTAGTTTTTTTTCTATGATTAGGTATATGTTTAATTTATACTTGGTTATTGTACATCTTTAGATTTTAGGTTTTGTTTAAGTTTATTGTATCGTCTATATTTATTATAGTATATTATTTGAAAATAGCAATTAACATATTAAAATACGATAAAACATTTGTGGGGTATTACTCATTCCATAGAAAAATTCCATTCCTATTTACAGATCCACAGAACATTCTAATATAAAAGTAATTCTACTTCCTCTAAAATGAAATTATTAATTACATGTTAATAGCATTCAGTAATTACTTTTTTCCTTTTCTTCTTTAAAGTTAGTACGAGAAGGAATATGTACATTTCCGTCTCGCTTATACTACCGTTGGAAAATATAAGAACATATAAAATTAACGGTTCCAAACAATTATCTCCATCCTTTCATCTCTCACAATTTATACCATAAAGGGTTCAGTCTTCTTCATCTGATATCACGTATTGAATAAAACAGTCGAACCCTGCATTTGACGGAAAATAGTAATTACTAGTCACTCACTGAGATCCTAACTTCAAAAAATATTGGCATCCGAATCAATAGATACCTACAGTTTACTATATGAATATAACACAGGCGTAATAACTGATTCTAAATTACACCTACAAAGCAGACTTAATGAAATTGACACTAAAAGCCAAAACAGTTGATTAAAAATAAACAAAAAGAAGATAAGTGATGAAAGTAAGCAATATAGCAATATAAGCGAAATCAATATCAAACTAAATCTGAGACTAAAACAACTACAGAATTTTAAATATTTTGAAGCAATAATGAACAACTGAATCACGAATTGGAAAAAGTCAGTTAGCTGATAAAACCTTAAACAAAAAGCACAAATTAAGAACATATATCAAAAACTGTTGTAGTGTATGATGTAGAAACTCTTCAAATATGGTTATATGGGCTTAATAATACCAAAGTTTAGGAACAGCTTAAGAGTAACCACTGAAAGAAAATGCGGATATCTAAAACATGTAGCAAGGAACAACAAATACCACTTACGAATCATCTAGGAAGGAAAAATAGATAGACGACCTGGCAGAAATAATTGGACATATGCATGGATAACATCAACTTGATAGAAGCACAAATTCCACATGGTGTAAAAAATAGAAGAAGTAAATGAGTTTCAAATAAGGAAGGGTATAGCAAATTATCCAAATCATCGAGTCACTTGATTATTTCACCTTTTCATACGACCCTATGAAGCAATATTTACTTGAACGTATAATTTTGGACGAAATTTTATATTTATGAAAATCTTAAAATTTTAAATCTATATAATGAACATGAATAATTTGTAGTGTTCTTACAAAACGTTACAAGATGTTATAAGATGAGTAATTACAGGCTCTGAGGAATCAAATACTAGGAAGGTGACTTCAACTTGTATTAACCAAATACATCTTGGATAATTTTACTCTAATATTGCCAAAAAGGACATTTTGTGGACAATTGTTGCGAGTGGTGAAAATTATACTTCGAATTATACATCGACTGCAGGACGATGCAGCTAACAATCTAATAAACTGACCAAAGATCTTATTTAGAAAAGGTAACTGACTCAGATAGGCAGCAGGCAAGTAGTCAACCTGTTTAAAATTGTGATAGGAAGTTTTACCAGATTTAGCCTTATCCAACTTCCATTTCCTCAGTCGATGCATTCTATCATTGTGAATGACGCAGGTTTAAGAATGAAATGAAATGACAGTGAAGCTCTATTATGTAAGGTGACACATAGAGTAATAAAATATTTCATACAATGATCTGTATTTTTATGAATGCGACAAAAATGTTGGTGTAATGTTGTCCGACAACCCTCCACCGACCTTCGCGGTGGCTAATAATTCATGTAACTTTATATAACACATGTTTTTTCCGCACTTCGTCGACCAAGTAGTTGAGCAACGCAGATTTTTCCAATATAACGTCTCGTAACGTATCGGCATCGTATCTAATTACGAATTGAACGCGGGCCTTTTTCTATCCGGTTTTATGGTGGCACAACCGGAGTTTTTCGTCGTCATTAAGCGTTCGGTTGTAATTTTCGAACGATTTAGAGCCTTTTTCGTTGTTCGCGGCACACTTTTACGCTTACAGGCACATTTCGACCGTAGTGGTGCTTACATAAGTAATGTGGCGTTAAACTTTAATGATGTATAAAATACACAAATGGATTAAATGGCCATTTAATATAATTAATCGTGCATGTATAAAAAATCATACATATACGTCCATTTTCCTTCACTCCACCTGCTTTTATAAAAAAAAATGTAATTCGTATATTCCTAAAATGTTAAAAATGTTTGACTCTCGGTTTTACGCAGTGTCTCATATAATGATCGTCCACTAATCCACAGAGAAGGGATTACGGCTTTCGGTCTCTGTCTCTCATATAGAAGAAATTAAAAATTATAACTTTAGATTATCTGATTTTCATTAGAAGTTTAAAAACCCACTTTCTACAGCGCATTAGCTATATACTATATTTTACTCAATAATTATTGATATACTACTGCAAATTTCGATGATAGGTTAAATTGGAAACATGATGTTAGACAAAAAGCAAAGCAGATTAGTCTCACAGTCAAGCAACTGTACTGCTTAGTTGGAAGATGCTCTAAAATTGACCTAAAATCAAAGATATTGGTTTATCAGTCTATCATAAGGCCAATTTGGACCCATGGTGTGCAAATATGGGGTTGCGCTAAAACATCATACCAACTAATAATCCAATGCACCCAAAACAAAGTTCTACGATTAATTATCCATTTTTATCGCTACGTAACCAATGAAGAGCTGCACGATGACCTCAAAATCAAATGTATATACGAAGTGAACCAAGATTTCGCCTTAAAACATGAAATAAGGTTGCTAAATCATAGCAACGTGGAAGCAATACAGCTATTGGCTACAATACAGCTATGCAAGAAATCAGACGATTGAAACAAGCCAAACCATACAAACATGTTTAGTGTATATGTGTATTTTTAACTTTAGCTTAAATAGTTTAGTTTTATTTTAATTAGGAATATACATACTGATGTATTAATCCCATACATGCCTTGCATATGTATTAATGCTGTACAACAGAACAACATATCTAATGTAAAATGTTATTAATAAAAATATATTACTGCAAACCAATACAAACATTACCGTTATTATTAGAAAGAAAAGAGTCCTTTAAGAAAAATAAAGATCCTACATTGCAAAGATTTCCAGATCAATTAAAATATGACAATACACTGACATGATGAACTCTGACTATACTCCATAAGAGAATATGTATTTTACCATACTTATTGACGATATCGGATATTATTATGCAATATAGATATGGATATTATTATGCAAAAATTACTTAATTTTGCGTTCAATACGATGCTATACATTTCTTGGGGTATTTGATTTGGCTGATCCAGATGCTGAATGAATGTCTCGAGCATGTTTCCTGGTATATTTCGCATTGCAATGCCATACCGCTTGAAAACTCACGAAGAAAAAACTTGCTATTGTAAATCTTAATGGCATCCAGTGAATTTATGGGTCAGAAGCATACACTTCTTTAAGATGTGAGGAAATGTTAGGATCCAGACTAAAATTTGAGTCTTATCAAGCGATTGTTCTGTAAGATCGTTCTATAAGATTCAGAAGCTTACAAATTGCTACAGAGTTAGCTTGAGGTTCTACAAATTCTACATACTCTCCAAGAAATTAATCAGAAATTCTTAAGAATTCAATTCACTCGATGAAATCGAATGTGAGAATCAGTACGCAACGGATTGAACATATTTGTGGATTGAAAGAGTAACGAATCGCAGGTTCATGTGGCAAAATCGATCTTTTGATCGACCTTTTTATCGACTATAGAAAGCGATCTGAAAAATAGAAGACCATCATTGTCATCCACGGCCAGAACGGTTGCGGTCGATCCTCAAAAAATGGCAAGATTATGTGAAGAAGTCCTGCAGAGCCAACAACAGTGTATTGGTTGAAAAGCAAACACACTCTCTGAGCACCAGCTATGCCTTAATGATGATGAAATAATTCATTCATATCATTGAAAATTTAGAGTCCGTGATCACAGTTACACAAAAATCTAAAATTTTCAAATTATAGACCCAATAAACCTCTTCATCATGACATTGATGGAGTTTATCTCATTTTACGTAAGATCTTCTAAAGATGCTTCCTTAAACCAATCAGATAATATTATTAAGATAACCGTAAAGGGTAAATGAATCTTCATAGGGGATTCTGTGACTAACAGAATGTTGATAAAAATCCTTTCATATTAGATGATTTTTTAAAAATGCTTTTAGTCAAAAATAGTCACGGAAATAATATTATTTCCACAAGTCTTGTGTTAAGAAACTATGGATATAAATAGAAATGTATTTAATAATACATAAGAACGCGATATATATTATTACGCGCGAAAATTAAATTATATGCACCATTGATAAAACCACTAATATAGCTGACAAATAAATCGCCGCCTATATTTGTCACCATTTATTTCATCAGTGACCATCATTAGATCGGCTAAATATAAATTCTACCAAAAGTGTTTTATTAATCAACATGTTTAACACATGGCATCAGGTCTTCCTAGAATCGGGGTGAGACATTTCTGCGGAATTGTGACACAAACATAGTTGGAAGGTATCAAATGCCAAAACGCTTAAAATACCATATTGTGTCGCACCATATGCCTAAATAACGAACAAAAACAAACCTATACTTATACCGCCGAAAAAATATAGGTCATCTGTATACCGACTGATTTTTTTAAATATCTTGATTTCACTTGGCTTGATTTAAACTTATCATACATCAAAAAAATTTTTTTTTAATGTATCATTGTCAATCAAGGTTCCTCAATCAAATTATTTTAGTTACTATTTATTAAGCATTAACATCAAGGATTAAATAGTATTATGAGTAGCTTTATGAAAATATCTTAGAAAGTAAAATATTGCCTCATGTTCTGCGATTGAAACATATTTGAAAATAAATTCGTAGAGTATAGTGATATATATTTTATAAAGAAGCTGTCTAGAATCATAATACATATTGAATCAGTGACACTTTAGTGTCACTTGATTGTCAATCAAGGTTCTTCAATTAATTTTTTTTAGTTACTATTTATTAAGTATTATAACATCAAAGATTAAATATTTTTAGGAGTAGCTTAATGAAAATATTTTAGAAAGTAAAATATTGCCTCATGTTCTGCGATTGAAACATATTTGAAAATAAATTCGTAGAGTATAGTGATATATATTTTATAAAGAAGCTGTCTAGAATCATAATACATATTGAATCAGTGACACTTTAGTGTCACTTGATTGTCAATCAAGGTTCTTCAATTAATTTGTTTTAGTTACTATTTATTAAGTATTAACATCAAAGATTAAATATTTTTAGGAGTAGCTTAATGAAAATATCTTAGAAAGTAAAATATTACCTCATGTCCTGCGACTGAAACATATTTGAAAATTAATTCGTAAACTGTAGCGATATATATCTTATAAAGATGTTGTCTAGAATCATAAAACAGGTACAGATTGAATAGATGACACTTTATTGTCACTCGTAACAAACTGACAGTTTGGTGTTACCATCAATCGTTCTTAAATGACAATACTTTCAGTTACGGGATGTTTAAACCGCAAATAGTATCCCGTTTATTTGACACGGTTTACTTTTTGGTTAAAATTAACATTGCAAAGTAACATGCTGCAGAATTTCAATGAGTGATGTATTGAACTTTTTTTATTATTCTTTCTCCAGTACAAATATGTACAGCAACTATTGAGAAAAAAAACTAATTAGAAATAACAAATATATGAAGGTACACAGACACAGAAAATATTATTTTAAAATTATAAAAAACTACAGAGCCTACATATGAGAAGATGTCTTTAGATTTCTTTAAATCTTTGACGTAATATCCACTATATTACAAACTGAATCAAAATGTTTCATCTTTTTTAATCCTATGTTGGGTTGATATTGGTAAGATTACTTCTTTATTCATGTTCGAAGCTAATTCTAATTGCTAACAACTCCTTGAAAGGCAAATAATAATCTCGTTAACTAAGGTGTATATACTTTAACTTACTTATTAGCTAAAAATACTTTTTTCATTTTCCCTTTAGCATGGACCTCCCAGCTAAGTAGCTCATTTACATTAATTTATGTCAAGATATATTTCCGCATTTGTATTAAAATATGAGCTTTATTTATATTGTTTATCTTGCTATAAACCTTGACCTTATTCAATTTGGTTCAGTTAACTAATTACCTGCTGATCATATTCAATATACATATATATATATATATATATATATATATATATATATATATATATATATATATATATATATATATATATATATATGAAAAACTTGATATATGAAAGAACTTGATAAGGAAAAACATCCAGGTGTCAGTTATGCAAAAAATACCCAACGGTTGAGATGCAACGATTCTTTTAGAAATTATCAACATTGTCTTTAAACTAGTTACTAAAAATATTTCAACGATTGCATTACAACAATTAAATACTTTTAATATCCGGCAAAGTCGTGTACCAACCTGTACAATGAAACGAAGGCTTAAATAGTCACGCCCTGTAAAAGCACCAAAATAAATGTGTCACTTTTCCCAGCTCGATCTTAACGTCAAGGCCATCATCGGTCAGCGATTGAAAAATCAGACGCGTTTCCATTAGTGTTGGTCATAATCGATATGATGGAAAAAATTATTTTAAATTATCAAATTATAATTTCATTATTTAGATTATATTAAAATCCAATGAATCTAAAACAAATGAAGTCCATCTGTAATCGATCTATTAAATAATTTATAATCGAACAACACAAGTTTCCATTATTACCGACATCTAAGCTACGAACAATTAGCCAAAATCGTCGTGTTTTTTCGCGTTTCTTAAGTGTTTATTACGTATACACGGAGAAATATTTACTAACCTGTCTTATCAACCAATTGATTAGATAAAAACATTAGACGTCGACAACACAAATTTGCCAACGCGTTAGAAACTGATTGAAAATCCTTGACAGTCGATAGATATTGTTATTTGCTCGGCGTTTAAAGGTTTTTTAGATTGTCCTAATCTATTTTGTTTAAAGCCTGTGTCACCTGAAACTGACTACATATTACACTATAGGGAGTGTAGAATAGAAAAGTAGATAAACATTGTAATGATATTCCAGCTCAAAAGCCGATTTTTATATCCATACAAAAATAAAGAAAATTAATATTATCAGTATTAGTAAATTTAATTAAACTAATTATAATAAAAAAATAGCAAGATTTAAAATTGTAGTGTTGTTGATTATGAATTTCAGTCGCAGAGACAAATCGTTATCAAAGCATAACAGGTCAATTGAAAAGTCCACGGCTTACCATAGTACAACAAATTTTACTACATAATTCCATTCAGTGGTGATACACTGATTATAGCGAGCCTCCAACTTTACCATATACCATTACCATATACCATTTTTGTAGTACGATTTGTCCTTCAAAATAGACTTCAGTTTCGTCGATCACCTCTTCATTCGACGAAAAATTTCTTCCCAGCGAGCATTCTTTTGAGATCTGACGACGGAAAATAGTCCCTGGGTGCCAGATCTGGAGAATACGGTGCATGGATGGATTTTTGCCATCGTTTTCATTGACTTGTGTAATGGACAAGGTGCATTGCCTTGGTAAAACAGCACCTTGTTTTTCTTTAAATGCGGCCGTTTTTCGACGAATCGGATGACTGTCGATTGGTCTTCGCAGTGAAATGATGGAGCCATGTTTCATCCATTGTCACATATCGACGCAAAAACTCGAGTTAATAACGCTTGATCAGCTTCAAACACTGCTCCGAATCATCAACTCGACGTTGTTTTTGATCGCGCGGCACCTACTTTGCACAGAGCTTTCTCTTACCCAAATATTCGTGAATGATATGATGTACACGTTCAGTTGATATGTTTAGAGTGTCTGCTATTTCATTCAGGTTCATGACGGCCATTCAAAATCATTTTGTGGATTTTTTTTATGTTTCCGTCGGTAACAACTTCTTTTGAACGTCCACTGCATTCACCGTCTTCGGTGCTCATTTCACCACGTCTAAACTTAGCATACCTTGATGGTTGATTTTTCTGAGGCAGTATCCGGAAACATCATCAAGACATCAAGCCAAGTTTTTGCTTCAACTATATTTTTTCCCTTCAAAAAACAATATTTTATCAACACGCGAAATTCCTTTTTATCAATTTTTTTCACAACAAAAGTTGCTTAACTTAAAATGTTATAATTCACAAAGTAATGATCTTTTGAGGGACAGGGCTAACTAAAAAACATATGGATTTAATTCTATTAGCGCCATCTATGTGTCAGGCCGGGGACTTTTCCATTGGCCTGTTATAATCCGTTGCATAAAGTTAGCCGTCTTCAGAACATATAAAAAGATGGGACCATAATCGTGTTTTTTCATCATGGTAATGAGCTTTTTCAAACAGCATCGTTTTCCATTAAAAAATTTAACTCATAGCATTCAGTAAATTGTCCTATCCTCCCGACCTAACATTGATTTTTTTATTGGTTTGATTGGTTTCCTAGTCATAACGTATACTATTATTAGACGATTGCATGTATTTTGATCAGCGATATCTATCGATATCAGTGTAAGCGACTTTTATTATATAAGCAATCCCACCAATTCGATGGTTCTAATATATTTCTCCACACACAGTTTGTCACTCAAATAACATTGGATTAATATGTATACAGACGGTAATAACGGAATGCTCAAATTTTAATCTTTGGCATTTATTACTTTTGTTGTTTGATTGGAAGAAATCCGCTGCCGAAGCTCATCAAACACTTTTAGGATATTATGATGATACAATTTCATCTTATTAACTGTAGATTTTGGTTTGAACTATTTCAAATTGGCGTTTTTTGTATCAGTGACAAAGAACGGACTGAAGAATCAAAACAGTTCGAAGACATTGTAAGTTCAAACTCTCAATACCACTCCGAATCGATTCAACTTCGCAGTTTCATTGCTTGCTAGGCTCTTTCTATGGCATATTGTTAGTGGCAACACTTGACCACATGTTACAATAATTGTGAAGAATGCCCTGTTGCATTTCGAACTGGAAGCTCTGCCACACTACCCCACTCACTAGATATAGCATCTTCTGACTACTACTTTTTCAAATCGATGCAGCATGATTTGGCTGATATGCAGTTTCGAGATGCTGAAGAAGTATCAAAAAGGGTCGAAAGATTGAACCGTTGTCAAATTAATATCGCTATTCTTTCACGATGTCGCCATGTTGTCAGAAAGATGGGAAAGATAACAAATATTTTGGTTAGTATATATTGTAATAATATTTCTTCTTTTTTTAATCATAAAAGTAAAAATGATCAGAAGACTACCTAATATTTATTATATGCCTGTTAAATAAGACAACTGCTTCATTATAAACGTTACTAAAAATTATTATTCAATTAATTTTTATGTATATTAGAATCTCAAATCAAATTATTCAATGCTATCTCATAACCAAACTGCTATTGACAGAAATGTACTGGAGAAAACCAAGATAAGACAAGATTGTCTGCTGACCTAGCAGATGAAGATGCCTAGCAGTCAAGAAACTGAGGCTAATTAGCAGTCGTAAGAAAAATAGACTAAAGTGGGGTAAAACACATAAAAACTGGATGGAAGAAAACGGAAAAATGCCCTGAGGAAAGTGAAAAATGATCAGAAGACCACCTGATATTTATCACATGCCTGTTAAATAAGATAATTGCTTCATTCATAACTTTACTAAAAATCATTCTTCAATTAATTTTTATGTATATTAGAATCTGAAATCAAATTATTCAATAGAATATCAAAACCAATGTGCCATTGGCATTTAACCGCAGATACACTTAAATATATGGTAATATGTCTTCCGAAATTAATTCATCAAATTAAAAAAGTAATGTCTCTAAAGCTACACAACACAGCGATAGTTCATTGACCTACTTAAAGTTGTTTTTGTTTTAACATAAGAATGTTTGCTTTAATCCATATAATGGTTTTATACATAAATTTCTTATATATTAATATACATCTTAGTCATTATATTCTTCTTTTGACATCATAGTTAATTGAATACAAAATTAATAGCTAATAAAATATTTTGTTTATAATCAGGAAATGAATTTTATTGAAAATTTAAGACTACAACACTTAAATTTGTTTTGTTAAAAATATCTCTTTTAAGTCAGACCATGTCTCATCTTCCTGACTCACTATCATAGCTCTATAAATTTATTAAAAGTTGATCTTGGATTTGCCTTTGATCTTGACATTATTATATTGACATACAAGTTTAAGCAGTAACACTTTCGGTAAATAGTTGCTATTTCCGTCCCCTTCCTTCCGTTGCTACTCCGTAAGTCCCCTTTTACCAACTAGGGGTTTATCTGTACTAGACCTATAGTTTAACGTGGGCTGCAAACCACGATTCTTGGCATTAAGCCTACAAAATGGCGAGTGACCAACTTAGAAATAATTCCAAAGGACATCCGGTCTTACCCAGCCTGGTTACTGGCGTGATTGGGTTCATTTTCCTTGTCGAATTTTACAATCTCCTTTACCACAGCGCTACCAAGCTGGCAGTATTTATATTATGTTGATATAATAACAAAACCAGTATGGTATCTGGGGAAGTCCTACATCTGTTATAACAGCCATTACCAAATAGCAAAAGAAACAGTACTTGGAGCAATTGCTGAAGATACAGCTATTAAGAAGAAGATACATCTCTGCCGACTGTTATGGAAAAGCTGCAAGTGGATTAGAGATTGGAAATTACAGCCTATTAGCTAGAAATTTGTCTACGTCAATGTTTCTTTGCATGGAATAAACAGGTTTTTGTTAAAATTATATCACTTGAAGGGTATTCCATTTCCCAAGCAGAATCAGCGTAATACCTCGGCATCTATCTCGCCATAGATAAAATTGGAAACACCATTTCAGAGAACGTCAAACACAAAATTAAACAACAGAATTGTGTAATTGAAACACGCTCTCAACTTGGCCTGATCGATTAATCTCCTTGATCTTAGGCCAAGTTGGGAGCATATTTTAATTCTGATAAATTTATTAGACAATAATAAGGTCTATTTGGATTTAGTGGTGCAAATATGTAGTTGCACTCATCAAGTCAGTAGCGATCAAATTTTTCCAAAACAAAACTCTTCGTTTAATTGCCAATGTTTATAACTCACAAACATTAAGGAACTGCTGGATATCCTCGATCAAGTGGCTTTACGAAGCTATCCAAGATATAGATAAACTAAATTAATAGCAATGTGGCAGCAGTACAATTACTAGAAAAAGCGATGTAAAGTGTTACTATTAGATTCAGTTTAAGTTGAGTTTAATTTTAATTTGGGAAATATTGCTGATGTACTGATCCCACAGTCTTCTTGCTTATGAAGTGATGCAAGTACAAATGAAAAGTAGTAATAAATTAATGACAACAACATAAAACTTATTTTAAAATAATTTTAATATATAATTTATTTTCATTCTAACAAACGAAAATTAAAATATAAAATTAAACATTCACAATTCCATCAAATTTTATCAAATCCTGTTTGCTTTAGAATATCTTACGTCTTTTTCCTAACCTAATATTTACAATTTTTTAATGAATGCACAAGCACCGTCATTTACACCCATGAAAACAATTGCTACGTTACTGTATTCACGTTATATCTACAATTGCGCAAAGACGGAGAAACAAACGATAAAGATAAAGCAAGCAATACTATACCCGTTAGTGATGCTGTTAAGGCTTAGCCCGCTAAGGTCAGGTGACAGGCAAGGTCGCGGTCGTGGACTTACCTAAAAAAAAGATAAATCAAAAATGAGTACTTAATCGTCGGTTACTTGTTTGTATGAATCAGTGCTTAGGTTCGATAAATATTTACTTGGCTGTTATAATTATGTATCTTAGAACAAAGAGCATTTGTCAGTCTCAAAATAGCAATAGTCTAATTTGCATATAAGCTAGACTGGTTCTAGTTTAGGAATGAGAAGCGACATTTATGTTTGTAGCTTGTTTAATATTACGGTCCAAGAAAAATTTAATAAGTACGAATATGGACATATTTCCTTGTGAAGTTTTCTCCTATTTGATTTAGAAATACCCTATTTTTAATAAACATAAAAAAGTCTGTAATAAATTTTTAACTTTTAACTTGTTGATAATAGATTTTATTATTTTTACTACAGCTCTTGTAACAATATTCAATAAAATTACTACTTTCTTATCAATTGTCCCTTATTTGGAAAGAATGCCGGTGTTCAAATGTTTTATATTTCGTGATTGGTTTTGAATATAGTCTAATATTGTAAACATGGTATTCAAAAAATATTTAATTGCAGTATTAGAGTGTACTATGTGTTCATGTAATAGTTACACCAGTTCATAAACGATAACATTGTAAAAAGGAAACAAATTTTCTTTGAACATCGAAGTGCCCTTTGAGCTAGGAAGGATATTACATGGTCCAAATTGCAGAAAATTACAGACCTCTCTTATATGGAATTAGTATAGGATGAATTTGCAAGAAGTGAAGAATCCATGCCTGGAGATCACAACATAGTTGTAGGGAAACTTACGAAGTAAGTGGAAGACACTGAATTCATAAATAAGTTAATAAATGAACAAATAAATTATTTGAATAAGTAAACAAAAATAAGGGTGATCATTTTGACGAGGATACAATTTAACAAAAAAATGGATTAAATTTAATTTGGTTGAATTATTATGATTCTATAGAAGGCTTGATTAAAATTCGATAAATCATAATTTATCAGTTTTAATATCGGTTTTTCTTAATTACCTCATTGTTTCTAAACTTTTGAACGGTAGTATATGTTTGTGTTTGAAAACACTGGATCAGGACATTATTCGAAACGTTTGTACTATTACTATTTGTTGTTCCAAAAGAGATCGGTGGTTTCGTTTATATTAAAATAAGATTGGAATGGCAGTATCGTTCATACCGTCACTCTAATATGTTTTAAATAATATAGGTTTGATAACGTATATGTCAAGTCTAAACGCCAAAGATCAGGAAATATATGGACACTATTCATAAATATTTACTGGTATATTATTGAACCGAGTTTCCATTTAAATATTGAAGCACCTGTGAATTCAATGGCAGAAGCTTTAGAGTAAATATATCGATATAGTAACGATATTTGTACATTCATTAATTTAGTAAACCATTAATATAGCTAGTACCAGAACTATCACATTTAGGAAAAACAAATTAATTTAAAGTAAACTGCTTGGGTACTACAATAAATTAAGTTTGTAGAAAGTTTTATTGACAGTGATATATTGCAAAAATATCCAAATACACTATTATTGCTTAAAATGCAGCGAATGAAGCAACTAATGCAAAATAAACTCGAACTTAATCGTTTTTCTATTTATGATACTTATTATTTATTATGTGCTTGCAAGTATTCTTATCAGCGATATCTAGTAATGAAAATGGGTATCAATATAAACAACTGTTAAACAACCTATTATGTTGAGTTAAGTCTTAAATTCGATGGTTCTGATATTTCCTTGCAGTTTTTCATTAAGTATTATTAAGTCATTCTATGTATACAGAGGTTAATTATGGAATGTTCAAAATTTAATATTTGATAATTGAAGAAATCAGCTGCCGAAGCCCATCAAACACTTTGAGAAACATGTGGTGATGCTGCTCTTGAGAGCACAAACGTTCAAACCCAGCTCAAGCTTTCAGGCAGTTAATTAGTTTAGAAACCAAGTGGTTTCAGACCTTTATAAGTTGTATGAAGGATCCAAAAGCATAGAAATGGCTTCCACATGAATTAACTGACAAAAAAGAGTTTCATGTGGTTATTATTATATTAGTGATGTAAAAAGCCATGAGTCAAGTACAAGAGAGCCTTTCCAATCATAACCAAATAGGGATCAGTAATTTCGGGAAAGTATTTTGTTTATTTTTTAAATAAATATCTCTTTAAACTAAAATTATAAAAAATGTCAGGACATATGTGTTATAGAATTAATGTGATAATGATTAATTAGTGTTTAAATAATTTAATACAAGGAATATATTGACAATAATAATTAACAGTTTCATTTATAAATATTTTATAGAGTTTTTTTCAGTAGATTTAAAGTTATTACAATGCATTAGAGTTATTTTACTATCAGATCATTAGTTCGTGAATTATAGCATTTTGAGTGAAGCAATATTTGTTATTGTGAAAAAAATTAATAAAAAGAAATTTCGTGTGTTAATAAAATATTGCTTCTTGAAGGGAAAAAATACAGTTGAAGCAAAAACTTGCTTGCAAAAACGGCTTGATGCCGGGTTTCCGGACACTGTCTACTTTTACCATCAAGGATTGGTATGCTAAATTTAGACATGGTGAATTGAGCACCGAAGACGATGAATGCAGTGGACACCCAGAAGAGGTAGTTACCGACGAACACATGAAAAAAATCTACAAAATGATTTTAAATGACCGTAAATTGAAATTGAATGAAACAGCAGACACTCTAAAGATATCAACTAAACGTGTACATTATCATTCACGAATATTTGGGTATGAGAAAGCTCTGTGCAAAGTGGGTGCCACGCGAGCTTACTTTTAACCAAAAACAACAAAGAGTTGACGATTCGGAACAGTGTTTGAAGATGATCAAGAGTAATAAACCCGAGTTTTCGCGTCGATATGTGACAATGGATGAAACATGGTTCCATCACTTCACTCCGAAGTCTAATCGACAGTCATCCGAGTGGACTGCACACGATGAAGCCGCTGAAAACGTGGTAAAATGCAACAGTCGGCTGACAAGGTTATGGCGTCTGTATTTAGGTATGCGCTTGGAATAATTTTCATTGCCTACCTTGAAAAATGAAGGACCATCAACAACGACTATTACATAGCGTTATTGGACCGGTTGAAGAACGAAATCGCCGAAAAACGTCCGCATTTGAAGAAAAAGAAAGTGCTGATTCACCAAGACCGTGTCATAAGTCAGTGAAACGATGGCAAAAATCCATGAATTCGGCTTCAAATTACTTCCTCGTCCACCGTATTCTCCAGATCTGGCTTCTAGCGACTATTTCCTGTTTTCATATCTGAAAAGAATGCTCGCTAGGAAGAAATTTTCGTTGAATGAAGAGGTCATCGCCGAAACTGAGGCCTATTTTGAAGTAAATGACAAATCGTACTACAAAAATGGTATCGAACAGATGAAGCGTCGCAATAATCAGTATATCACCCTTGAAGGGAATTATGTTGAATAGAAAAACTAATTTTTACAAAAAATATGTTTTAATATACTAGGACGGGGACTTTTCAATTGACCTGTTAGGTATTCCATGAAAGTCGTGTAGTCTACCAGATGGTGAGGGATTAACATAGAGGTTATCTCAAAAGACTTTATTCAGTATTTGGAGGGACTAAAATGAATATCTCATGATCTTGCTTACAAACTATCACACTCACCTATGCCCGGGGCAAGACTCGAACCCGCGATTATTTAATAATTAGGTGAGTCGATTTGTACGTCGACATAATATGTGATATAAAAATGTTTTTTTTATCTACCAACTGTTATTTAAAAATAATATTAGACTATAAAAAAAACCATAAACATTTATTACCAATTTTACTTTTTATATGGCACGATAATCGCCAAGACAACAAAATATTTTATCATTCAACAGAAATAGTTGTTAGAACCATACTGGAAATAATATATTGTCCCCCTTTTTTGTTAAAAAAAAGGTATTATCGCCTTTTCCGCTACGCCAATTTTGAATTGCAAATTTCCATGACTTTCTAAGAAACCTTGGAGTTATTTCATAATTATGTGCAATTATCGCTTAGTCGTCGGACATTTTTCCATAAATCGCTGCTGTTTAGCACAAATTCGAACAAAAAATCGAACAAATATAACAGAACGTTTTCAGAAAACGTTTTATTCTTCAAGCTCACTGTAATATCTGCTAATATTATGAGTAATATGATATAGATGATATGAGTTTTCAATAATCCATACTGCAAATACCAAATTTCAGGACATCAGGAATTAGTATATTGGACTAATATTGAAAGTTTCATGGAAGATTTAAGATCCAATACGATACAATGAAAGCCTAAGCAGTTCTGCTTCACTTCGGTCGATTTTAGGCTTCAGTTCCTGTAAATCATTCCGTACACCTCAAAGAAGCTCTCTTGAACAGTTTGGAAATAGTTCTTCGCAAATGAAAATATGAAGACCAGGGTTAGAAGATGTACGGCGATTTTAGAATTTTATACATATAGTTCGGACATGGAGGGAGCTGGGTTTACCTAATTCCTTTGTTATTTGTGTCTATGGAAGAGCACAGATAAGAGATGAGACCGAGCAAATCACTGGACCCAAAAGAGTTGGCCGCCTAGAGAGTTTAAAGTTTGTAAAAAGAAAGAAACAAAGGTATCTTCACATAAAGCTGAGATTGAAGTTTCATATTTTTTAAAGGCCTTAGACAACTTATGACTGACACTTGACCTCAATTACCTTTCTATTTCATTTTTAAATATCCATAAGAAAATCTGCAACGGGTTTACTAAATTAGATTATAATATATACGACCACACTTAATATGTAATGCTTTATATAAACGAATGTGATTTTTCTGATTACGTATTATAATGACAAACGTTATTCTTTCGTTCGTTTCTTACACACTGCATAACAGTAGGAGTATCCAATTAAAAGACAGACACGAAAAAAACTACAACAGTTTCGACACTGGATAATAAACTATATGTTTATTGTAATTGCTTGTACCGTTACTACGAACAGGAAATTATTATTCTAATCGACCCGGTACGCTAAATAAAATATGCAATAATTAATGATACGCAATCTAGAAATGTGACAGTTGCTATTGCAAGTAGCTGAACGGTAGTCCGGGGATTTTTTGAAGCCGGTCTGAATAGATAAACAAGATTAATCCTTTTTGTAAGGCATACGATTAATATACGATCGTGGACGTAAGATACATTGCGGTGCACTCACAGAGGGTCGTTCATATACATGTTTCAACAAAAATGTTCATAACTAATATTTTGTCAGGAGCACAAATTGACACTCGCGGTTTTACGACGACACAAAAGCCGAAGGGATATTTTATATGTGAAGGCACAACATTTGTCCACGGATACACTAAAATAGACCTCAGTTTCGGCGATCACCTCTTCATTCGATAAAAATTTATTCCCAGCGAGCATTATTTTGAGATCTGAGAACAAGAAATAATCGATGGGGACCAGATCTCGAGAATACGATGGATGAGAAAGCAATTCGAAGCTCAATTCATGAAATTTTGCCATCGTTTCCTCTGACGGTGCATTGTCTTGGTGAAGCAGCACTTTCTTTTCTTCAAATGTGGCCGTTTTTCGGTGATTTCATCCTTCGAACGGTCCAATAACGCTATGTAATAGTCGCTGTTGATGGTCCTTCCTTTTTCAAGGTAGTGAATGAAAATTATTCCATGCGCATCCCAAAATACAGACGCAATAAGCTTGCCAGCCGACTGTTGCGTTTTCCCAGGCTTTGGAGCGAGCCACTCGGATGACTGTCGATTGGACTTCGGAGTGAAATGATGGAACCATGTTTCATCTATTGTCACATATCGACGCAAAAACTCGGCTTTATTACGCATGATCATCTTCAAAAGTGAGCTCGCGCGGCACCCACTTTGCACAGAGCTTTCTCTCATACCCAAATATTCGTGAATGATATGATGTACGTGTTTAGTTGATATCTTTATCAAAATCATTTTGTGGATTTTTTAAATGTTTTCGTCGCCGGGGACCTCTTTTGGGCGTCCACTGCGTTCACCGTCTTCGGTGCTCATTTCACAACGTCTAAACTTAGTATACTAATCCTTGATGGTTGATTTTCAACTGTATTTTTCCCTTCAAAAAGCAATATTTTATCAACACGCGAAATTCCTTTCTATCCAGAAACTAATGATCTGACAGCTGTCAAATTTATACACTACACGCGTCTTTTGAGGGTTAGGGCTAACTAAAAAACATATGAATTTAATTCTATAGCGCCATCTATGTGTCAGGCTAGGGACTTTTCAATTGACCTGTTATGATATAAAAACGATGAATAAAATAATTTGAATTGATGAATAAATGTTTACTTATTAATAAAGTTTTCGGTCACCAATTACATTTTTAAAATAGCTGTAATTCCTCGCGGAATGGATTGATTTTGAACAGAATGTTGTACTCTTCTTGTAACAAAGCATCCGCCAATTGTTTCAGTGATGTTGGAGATCGAAATCTACCTTTCTCTCTCTGCTCTAAAACTCCCCATAATGGTTAAATTATGTCTTGGTGTCGCAATTGTGCTGGCCAGGGAAAATGTTTGATGCTTGATGCTCCTCAAACAAATACTGGACCTTTTTGGCTACGTGTATGGGCGCATTATCATGTTGGCAGTGATTGGCCGCAATGTGCTACTCATAGTAAGAACTTCAGGATTGTAATCACTCAGGATGTGGGATATTCATTCGCAATAATCCGACCAATAATACAAATGAGAGGACTAGCCGAATACAATAATATGGCTACCCAAATCATAATGGAACCTCCCTTATGTTTCATTTTTTGAGGTTCTTCATACACAAACCCGTTTATACGAAACAATGTAAACTATGGCTCATGAATCTACACCACATTCATCCAATCCAATGAGCTTTGCAATTTGTGTTGTCTGGCCACAATCCTTTTTAATAATAGTCGGTCTCTTGTCAATTCACTTTTGGTTTCGCCCTCTATTCCTCTTCGCCGATGACGTTTTACCACGTTTAAGGTTTTATTATATAGCTCGGTGAATGGAGGTAAGATGAAATAAAACAGTGGTTGTTTACATGGGGTGACCGTTATTTATTAACGAAATAAAATATAGAAACAACAATAGATAAAAGGGATGGCAGTGGTGTTAACTGGGGACGACACTGGAGCAGTCGACGGTGGCACTTTAATAATATGTCACATAAACGTCCCGGAGTTGCCAGATACTTGTTATCGTTTACTAGTTGGCGCTGCTGGCACCCCACCCGTATTCAACATCTGGGATTATATCGACATGCCTCAAAGTCGTTACACACGATTTGTGCATGTTGTGATTATCGTGGATACTGTCGCTCGTTAAACGTTAAACATTTCAGCTCTTTTCCTCGAAGATGCTCCCACTAACCGAGCACAAACGATTTTTCTTCTTTCGAAGTTAAAGAGATCACGCATTTCATCGATTGCTACACTATATATAATAATAATACTGAGCAATATTTACATGAAAGCAGAGTTGTCAACACGTAACGAGATGTACTATAGTGCATGGTATTCAGGTTATTTTGTCTATCCCCTGTAGATCTAAGTCAGTAAATATTACAAGCTTTGAGACCGACAAACCTCATTTGCAGGGGGCTTCAAATATAACTAATTTTTGATTATCATATATTCCAGTCAATGGTCTTCGTTCTTCTGGAGACTATTGCCACCAAAGAAAGTCTAAGGTTGTAGATACTGTTAGACAGAATTTTCCCCATGAACATGAAAAATAGATTTGTATTGGTTTATTTGTATTCCTAATATAATATTTTTTTAAATATAATTCTGCAGAAAATTCTATTTTGAATAGTTCTTTTTTCGCTTTTTGAGTCATTGTTTAAGTTTAAAACTTTGAATCATATTTCGTGATTTAAAAATACGGCTTTTTTAACTTTTACAACAATTTTCAAAAGAAAACATTCGCTTTTAATTATTGTTGTTAAGTTAACTATTTACAAACACGAATTGAAACAATAATAATAATAATGAGTAAGTCATTAGGTAATATATATTACAAAAAAAGGAAAGCCAAGTTTATAAATACTCGAAAATCGGCGTTTTTCAAACAAAATAGTGATGCTCAAGAGTCAAGGTCATAACTAATAAAACCGTATACAACTAATTAAAGTATATTTTATATCAAACAACGTTATGCTTTACTTCGTTTAATCAAAATTTTGTACAGTCTTCTTAAAACAATATTGACGCCAATCCACATCAATAATAACGGTCGAGATAATATCTTCAAATACGACAAGCATATAATAGTTTAAAACAGTTTTAATGCACTGATACCAGACTAATTATAAACGTGAATAATAAATAATCCAGAACAAGATAATGCGGTTTGTCTATGATGTAAAGTTTGCATTGACGTCAAATTTGATAAAGAATCTGATTTGAGGTAAAAACTTCCCAACCAAGTGACACTCTAACAGTTCTTTGACTGGCTTTTGCTGTAAGAGACACTACGTTGTCATGCGGCAAAATGACCTTATCATGTCTGCTTATTGTCGACGTTCTTCGATCAACGCGCAGTTTAATTTGTTGTTGTTGTTGATAGCCACCAGTATTAACTGTATTAACAGTTCATAAACTACGACACCATTCTGGTCTCACCAGAGACAGAGCATTAAAAGTAGAAGATTTGGCCTTGCAGTCGATGGGTCGACTTCGCCAATAATAATTTATTTCAGTTCAGAAGTCAAAGAGCATTCAGGATAGCCAAAAAAAAATCAAAGAAGAGTATTCAAGGTATTACTCGATGAAACCATCAATGGGCTATGGACTACAATTGGTGCATTTAAGCCAAATACAGCATGAAAAACGGTAGGAATATTAGTAAACACACAATGTTATTCTTTAGCATAATAACGCTCGACCATATACTGCAAATCGGGTAAAAACATACTTGGAGACATTTAAATGGGAGTGGTTACACCCGTCGTATTCTCCAGACCTTGCTAGTTCTGATTATTCCGACATATGAGTCGTGACCTCTTTGAACAGCGCGAATAGCCTTAAAAGATACATCGTTCTTACGAGATGGAATCAGTAAATTGCCTGAATGATGGGAAAAAATAGCTGGCTATCGATAGACAATACTTTAAATAGAACACATTTTTTAATTAATTATATTAATTATATTAAAAGACCATTAAACAAAATGAATAACGTGCATAAATAGAAAATATAGTTCTTCAAAATTTCTGTATAAAAACCGCAATATTTGTTCTTAAACTTTGGCTAGTAATACAAGTTTTAGTCATAACAATATATAATTAATGTCAATAAGCAATTTCACAGTAGAATAAAACAGTGATTTTCCGCTATTAAAAAAAATCAAATTCAAATGAGTTTCGAATTAAATGTATCCAAAGTACACATGTATTTTAGCCATTTAATGATTCAATTTAACCCAATAATGCATAATAACGAATAATAACACTTTCTTTTTCTGCTATTATAGCCGGTACAAACAACCGGATAACCTAAGATTATGCATCAGCAAACGTCAACCTCGACCACGGCGCAAATTTAACATTGAAATTAGTTCCTGGGGCGAGCCGGTCTGACCCAGGCTTGTTTTTGTGGCTATCGAAGAAATTAGAGATACGCATCAATAATCAAGTTTCGTTCTTCAAAGCGCAAAGCCATCGTGGGAACTAAGTCTTGTCGGTAAAAAGCACAGGTAGTAGCCGATCATTATCGAGGTTGAATAAATAGAGATCACTGGAGCAGTAAAATACCAAGGAGTTGAAATGCACGATTTGCTCTATTATTTTTACCAATACATTGTTCGATCCATTCCAACGTCATCAATATCTAATAAATTATTATCTCTAATGCATTTTTTATTTAGGTATGTGTAAATGTATAATTCATATATACTGTATATACTGTAGATATTTTACATTGCATTTAAATAGTTTTATTAATAACCAATGTTACAACAATTTACTGTATGAAATTTGTTCTAACATGAAGGCTTCAGATATTTCAATGTACTTTATATTTATGCCTTATATTTAATTAAAAACTACATTTCCTTTAAAGTGAATTTATTCATTAAAGATTATATACGTTTTTTTTTCGATGAACTGTTGTCACCTTTCTGTTAAAATCATAACTTCAACCAAGTGATTTTCATAAACCTCTTTTCAGGTCAGATTTATACCATTACGACAGTAGAGACCGGAATAAACGGTAAAGAGAAATGGTCTTCTAAACTCTAAACTATCCATCGAATTTGTATATCCAGAATATTCTACAAACTGTTACCTTTCAAAAAGTTACGATATTAAAAATATCTATTGTATATAAAATTATAAAAAACAGTATGTTTATCTAATAGCACTAATTTGTTTTTATTTCTGGATTTAATATACTTTGGTAACCATTTTTATATTCAATAAGTTCTCAAAAATGAAACAGAAATAAGAAAAACCAATTTACAAATATAATAGTGATCCTAAATATGATTTTCATGCACCCCGTTACTATGCAATTTCAGCAAGAACTTCTTGTTGTGTATTTTTGGCGTTTGGCATCCACTTGATCAAAAGCTACATAAATTATTAAGTCTCATCCATAGTGATGAATAGCTCACAGTACATAATTATTTTTTAATTAGAGAGTTTATATTATATTTTTATTTATGCATTGTATATTTTTTATATTCGTTACCTAAAATTTAATTTCATTCCTTTGGGATTAAATGAAATAATGTATCACCACAAATATATTTCAAAATTTAAACGAATGATGCATTAGAATAAATAAAGCCAAATTTACCCAGCTGTTGATTTAATGTGACGAAGTCAAACGGTGAAAAACCAAATGATCTAAAAACTAATCTCCAGAGATAACTATAGGCTTCAAATTTTGGTAAACAGTGCTAGTAGGTTGAATGAAAACATGAGTTGTCAGTTACTGAGCATATGGATTTGGCTATATTCGAATAAAAATGAAATAATGAAAGGCTTCGTTCTAAAATCCAAGGCTTTTTTTAAACTAAAAGAATAATTTAAAAAAGCAACCTAACAAATGGTTATTTCTTTATTATTTATTTCAAGTTTAATTCATGTTCTGATCTTCATTTTACTTTGCAATACAACTTAAAATTAGTAGTAAAGTAATAAAATGTGGTTAAATGATCATATAGATGGTAGAATATATAAATAAATCGTGTTAATTTGTTCTAACTTGAATAAATGACATAAAATAAGGTAATTCATCACGTTTCAAATAAATTACTGTCTCCAAAACTTAATAGTATTATCTTTATTAACTAGTAAACACTATTGCATAATAATGAATAAATCCTCTTATATCCGGTTTTAAAAACATTAACAATTAATTTTGATGATCGTCTTCAGACACAATTAATACGTTGTAATTGAATAATTTTTGTCATCTATACATCCGAACTCGTTGTATCAAAGTTCGTCGAATAGTAAGTACTTCGACCTGCCTCCGGTGCCGTCATAGAACGACAAGACAGGTGCGAGGATGAGTCAGACAGCAGCCTTCTCTACAGTGCACCATGGTCAGTTTTAGATCAGTTCATTTCCAAAGAGTTATTGGACTTGTTCATAATTGTCGAGTTACATTAGCTTTGTTACATCATCAGTTATTTCCGTTTTTTTTTACTTGTCCCAAAAGCTTTTAGTTTTTTTTTCGTTGTAATTTGAATAATTAAAAATTATGCCAATACGAGAACAGGTTTTTAAAATAAATCAACATATATATAAACGTAAACATACCGTTATCATCGTATGGTGTCGTATATAAAACAACGTTCAAGAAATTATACACGTGTTCAGTGGAGAAGGTACATTTCGTATTCTTGTGAGGTTGTACAGGCGTTATTTGTTTTACACAGGTGGTAAAACTCGTGTTATCCAACTTAGATATCAAATAAAAACCTCGTCGTACTATCTGTGTGGTACTTAAATCATATATATTCAACACAAGCGCTTATCGTTGTTGATTCACCATGTCTAGAAAGAAGAAAACATGGACATTATAGAGCTACCTCTATCTGAAATAATATAATGGTGCATAAAATAACTTCATAATTAACATAACGTTAACACAGTATTTATCCTTGTTAATTATCGACCAATGGCGTAATATGATAAAGCTTATATAAAATCCTATAAAATATTCACTATTAATATAATGACAAGCCAGTTTAAGATAAGAATTTTATTATATTATTCCTCAAAGCCTCGTTAACAAAGCATGACTAATACTTGGCAACAAAAGTGTTATCTATTCTGAGGTAATAAAATTAAATTAATTGTTGTCTGTGTTTTGATTTATTGTATATAAATTCGTTCATAGGGCCATTAAAAAAGAAATTATAAACAACTGGTTGGAAATACCTTAACACCAATCACATTTAAATGTCAGTCAATATAGGCTATTTAAAAAAAGCTGTTGAAGCATTAATCTGTATTTTTAATGTGTGAAATTTACGTACAATTCTTCCTTGTATATAACACATCAATTGAAAAGTCCCCGGCCTGACACATAGATGGCGATACTATAATTAAATCCATGTTTTTTAGTTAGCCATAACCCTCAAAAGATGTATGTATAAATTTGACAGCTGTCGGATCGCTAGTTTGTGAATTACAGCATTTGGAGTGAAGCAACTTCTGTTATTGTGAAAAAAATTCATAAAAAGGAATTTCGCGTGTTGATAAAATATTGCTTTTTAAAGGGAAAAAATACAGTTGAAGCTAAAAACTTGGCTTGATGCTTAGTTTCCGGACACTGCCCCAGGAAAATCAACCATCAAGGATTGGTATGCTAAGCTCAGAGGTAGTGAAATGAGCACCGAAGACGGTGAACGCCGTGGACGCCCAAAGGAGGTTGTTACCGAGAAAACACTAAAAAACCGTAAATTGAAATTGAATAAAATGCAGACACTCTAAAGATATCAAGTGAACGTGTACATCATATCATTCATGAATATTCGGGTATGAGAAAGCTCTGTGCGAAGTGGGTGCCGCCCAAGCTCACTTTTGACCAAAAATAATGACGAGTTGATGATTCGGAGCAGTGTCTGAAGATGATCAAGCGTAATAAACCCGAGTTTTTGCATCGATATGTAACAATGGATGAAACATGTCTCCATTATTTCATTCCGAAGTATAATCGACAGTCATCCGAGTGGACTGCAAACGATAAACCCGCTCCAAAGCGTGGGAAAACGCAACAATCGGTTGACAAGGTTATGACGTCTGTATTTTGGGATGCGCATGGAAGAATTTTCATTGACTACCTTGAAAAAGGAAGGACCATCAACAGCAACTATTATATAGCGTTGTTGGAGCGTTTGAAGGACGAATCGTCGAAAAACGGACGCATTTGAAGACAAAGAAAGTGTTGCTTCACCAAGGCAATAATCCGTGTCACAAGTCAGTGAAAACGATGGCAAAAATCCATCCATCCACCGTATTCTCCAGATCTGGCCCCCAGCGACTATTTTCTGTTCTCAGATCTTAAAAGGATGCTCGCTGAGAAGAAATGTTCGTCGAATGAAGAGGTGATCGACGAAACTGAGGCCTATTTTGAAGTAAAGTACAAATCATACTACAAAAATGGTATCGAAAAGTTGGAGGGTCGCTATAATCAGTGTATCAGCCTTGAAGGGAATTATGTTGAATAAAAAAAACTAATTTTGCCAAAAAAATGTGTTTTACTATGGTATGCCGGGGACGTTACAATTGGCCTGTTATAAAGAAGTTCTGTTAGGCGACAAGATATTGAATTTTCATGTTCGAGAGTTTGTATTAGTGTTACAAAACATGTTAATATCCAAGGGAAATTAGATGATCGCTATAATTAACTGTTGTAGAAATATTTTAGTTATCTTATGAAATCGGGTGGGTTAATTGGTGGCTTTATAAAAATGTTTTTACACAATGATAATTAACAAGAGTTAATAAGGGACAAATAGACAAAAATGTAATCTACAATAATAATCAATCATACGTTTAAATTTATTGATATTAAGCCATTTGAATTAACTATAATTCGAAGATAGTTGAGTTCCGCTAGTACAATTCTACTAATTCGTTCAAAAAAAAAGGTAAGATATAAAAATCGTCAAAAGAAACTAGAATTATGGACCAATTTCTGCTTTCACAATAGCAGACTCTAATTATTCGCGACTTTTTCATCAAAAATTTAACTCAACCCCCGCTGAAAACGTTCGATTTGTATGACTTGGCCTGACTACTTCTGCCTGTTTTCTACACCAAGAAAATGACTTCAGTAAATTCAGCAACTCTTTACTTGTTACTTTGAAACAGACGAAATCAATTTAAGAAATAAACAATATCATGAACGCTTGAATCATACAGTGAATATCAATCCACAAATTGTTGTGGTAAAATATTTATTAATAAAAATTCAATATTTATATTTTTAGATGACTGCTCGCTTCTTCACTATATCCTCTCATTAATATCTTCATTAAATATATTAAATAAACTCAATATAGTTAAAAATTAGATAAAATTATAACCTTATAACCAGTGGTAATAGTGAAATATGTTTTTGATTAATATTAACTGATATGGTTAACCAACCAATTAAAACCAATATTAACTACCATAAAAACTATATAAAATTGTACCATTCCTCAGTATGAGATACCCTTTCTCGAATATCCCATTTTCATGAGTTTTAAATCGTTATCTGATTGCGCTTGCTTTTAAGTTTTCTAGTCGTCAGGTATAAAACGGTCCTTGGAGGACAATTTTCGTCTTTTTTAACGACCATATTCCTGTTACAAATGTCTCATTTTGACGTTTTGGGATCGATGTTAATCGGCAAGACTCTTGCGGTCCCATTACTTATCAGTTTTAATCTATTACAGTGGCATGACTTTTAGATATCAACCATTTGTTCCGCTGTCGTGGAGGTTTCAGTAAAACTGAAACGGCATCTGTTTTCCTGTTGTTAATTATTAACGTAAGTATGTTTCCAAAACATCAGGTGTATTATTTGATTTTTACAGATTTTCTTATTTGTTACAAAATACAAATATTTTTACGGTCTTTGATTGTTTTGGAAGGATTAGAACGACAGGCCTACCCGACTTACATAACCTCTGTGATACCATACGAACTCCAACAAGGAAAAATGTATTTTATCCACGAAAATCAGCTTGTATTATGGTGTCAACATTGTGCCTTAAGGACAATGCAATTATCAATACAAAGACTTTAGCCGTGATGATTTCTATGTTAGTCAAACATATAAATATATATAAATGGCGATTCACTGACTACTCGGCAGCAAAAACGGATTTTTCGTAGAAAATTGTGGCGTCTGATGAATGTTTTTCTTCGGATAATCTCAAATATAAAAAGCTCTATGTTGATCCCAGGAATTCGCGTAAAAAAGATTATACTTCATTACGAACTCGTGGAAACTACCAACGAAAAACTTTATCACAAAAGCTCGTTAATTAGGCAATGAAGCAGGGAAGTTACATTGTTGCTCAACAATACTCGGCCTTCAATTCTGGTCATTCGAAAATTAGTGTTCGTTAAGTTTCAATACTCAATAATCTGATGTCACTTATTTAAAAAATATTTACATTTCAATGAGATACCGGAAACAATTATCAATGAAATTGCTACAATACGAATTATTTTCGTACACAGAGTTTACACTTCAAAGATAAAAATGAGATATCAGATATAAATACTCATTTTTGTGGTTTAATATCAATTATTTCATCAAACTTCTACACAAAATTGAGAGCATGTTAGAATTCCAAAAATTGAATGAACTAAATGGAAAACTTGATAAAAATTGCCATTTATTAAGTAACAAAGCATGTCCTAGTGGACAAACAGTTCAAAATATTGGCCTTAAATTCGTCGATGATTTTATCGAATCTTGAAAGCTTATCTTGGACGGACACGGACATAATGTCAAATCATGGAAAACAATACACAATACTTCCAAGATCTAAGTCCACTGTGATCTATTTTGTTATATGAAATAAATTTTGTGAAAATCTGGCTTAGCAACCGCAGTGTTCAAAGTAATAAAACGATCCTCCTACTGCTACGATAGTCACGGGTTCGAATTCTACCGAAGTACAGGTGATTTGTTATTAGGTAAAACGCTCACGCTAGTAACCTAGCTGTATTCTGAGATGGTATCTAAGTTGGTCAGTCGTCAGTTGATAAGCTTAATGCTAAGAAATGTGATTCGGAGCCCGGGTTAAACAGTGGGTCCAGTGCAGATAAATCCTAGTTGGTACAAAGGGACTGTAAAATATAAAAATAACATTTTGTGAAAAATCTAATATCACCAGTACATTTTCACGAAACGTGAAGAACATGAAACTAGTTTGATTAGTTCCAAACATAAAAAACGAGTTCAACTGCGACTCTAAGCCAAGGAATGTAATCGTAAAATAAAACGGATGGTCCATGTTGGTTATTTAAAAATACTTTTACAAATAAGAACTAATACATCAAAGTACATGATCACCGAACAACAATAAACTAATTCCAGGATTAGATAGGCCAAAATCAGTATCATAACGCGGAGTTTATGATCAAGAACTTACTATAGTACTTAAGTTTCAACAATACATGATGCGATGCCATTTATCTAAAACATATTTGCATTCCAATCAAACACCGGAAATCATTATCAATGAAATTGCTGTACGAATTATTTTGGTAAATAATAGAGTTGTGCACTTAAAAGATAAAAGTCAGATAATATGCGATAAAAATCATCTTTTTTGCTATCTAATATCAATTATTTCATCTACATTCTAAGTAAATTTTAACGCATGCTATTATTATTGCTATTTAACGCATGTTTATTCCAAGAATAAGGCGAGTAAAAATAAAATAATAACAATACGTTTTTTTCGATTACCTCAACACTGCTGACGCTCTACGTTAAATACACAACGCTATGTTTTATGGACCCCTAAGATAGAATGGCGCCCAGTCTCGGCACCGTTTCTAGTCCACCTATTGTCAATTCTTGTAATTTTATGACCTGCCCATTTCCGCTTCATTCACTACCATAATGATATGGCACATTTTCAACTTTTTCTAAATCAAATCAGTATTACTACGAAGAAATACTCAGAAATTGGGAATAATAAATTTCTCAAAAAACAATTTTAGTTTTACCCAAATATTGCTTTATATAACAAAAAATATCAATAATATAAATTATAGAACACTTACAGAATGAACATCAAATAAGTTTATGTTAGAATATAATTAGTTCCTTTAAATTTTCGGATATATTAAATATACAAGTAATGTGAAAGAATGAAATTTTCCCTTTTATTCAAAATAGTATCGCTAGTCAGTTTTCCCACCTTTCTGGAGGTATAAGAATACTAATTTGAAAAAATGCTTCATTTCCTAAGGCTACCTTATAAATCAACATAAAGTATAGTATCTTAATACAACTACAAATGCTGCAGACATACTCTATGCCATTCAATCTTAATATTATAATCTTATAGGATTTATATATAAATATAATAACATAATTTATTGATTGCGTATTGTTTATTTTAACGTGGGATGCATATTTAACATTCTTTTGTATTTTCTGTTCGTTATAGATTACTCATCGCTAAATATGAGAAATAAACGATATTATTTTTAATTAAGTATCAATTCAATAACTACTTTTTTATTATTCTAGATACCATCCAGCTTTTCAACAATGTAAGATCAGATTAAATGATGTTGATAAAATCAAGAATTTATATATTGTAATTGCATAAACACAACACTTGTACATTTAAACCAATTCTATTAGTGCAAATAAAAACTGAAAATTAAAAAATTCTAGAGAGATTTTATATGTATTAAATTAAATCTGAAAAACAGATCATTCTGCTTCATTCAAACCATTTTGTTTTCGAGGTAGCTCTTCGTTGATTACGCGATTAATCGAAGAACTGAACATAAATCGAAAGGTTTGTAATATTTGCTTTGATTACTACTTGTTTTGATGTTTTAGTACACCCCATATTTCAACCCCATAAACTTAAATAGGTTTTATAATCGACTGATAAAACAATATCTTTGATTTTAGGTAAAATTAGGAGTATTTTCCGACAGTATTTATATTGGGCGCCTGACGAACAAAGTTTTAAAACACATCAAAATTTAAAAAAAAACAAAATGAACTGCGAATATCTGACTGAATAATATATGAATGAAAGTTTAAAGAGGTAGAAAAACAGACGTCTTATAAAATGTTATATGTTATGTTACAAAAAAAAATTAACGAAAGTAAATCTGTGCATGTGCAGTTCTCCTACAAACAAGCACCAATAACATTAAATAATATTATCATTACATAGAGCAACAATGCTAAATATCTTGGAATAAATCTTGACGCAGAACTTCGCTAGAAGGAACATATAAAGAAGAAATGAAAAGGACTGGAATTGAAATATAGGAAAATGTACTGGCTAATCGGAAAAAATCACAATTATCAGTACATAATAAATTGCTATTATATAAGCAAATACTGAAACCTAAATGAACAAAAGGAGTTCAACTGTGGGGTTGTTATGCAAATAGTAACATAAATAAAATACAAATTTTTCAGAACAAAGTCCTGAGAGGCATAGTAGTACCAAAATACTATAGGACTGATTACCTACATCGAGACATTTTTTTAATGTTTAGACCAATTAGACTTAGAAATTAGACCCGATATTTTTCAAGCAATGTCACTACAACGACAAACAAACGGAAACTGATATCTCTTGAACACATTTATATTGACCAGCCAGTTGATATTACTTTATTATATAAGACTGATATTTTGTTAATGCCATAGCTTGACCAGAGACTTTTCAGACTATGTCACGAATATATTAATTATAAAGAGGTGTAAATATATTAGAAGGAATGAGTTCATCTAGTTAGACCGTAAACTCTTCAGGACAACCTCTACATTACCGAATTTAAAAAAGTCGGAATTATATGTTTTGTTTGTTGGCCTGTATGTTGGCCGGCACCACAACAGCAATAATCAGGATGAAGACCGACGACGACGGACGGTTCCCGTTAGAAGCCGCACCCGCTTCTCGTCGACGGCAAGAGGCGAAGGAGGCGTCTGTGCCGTCGTCGCCATCATCATCGTCATTATGCAAATTCAACCTTTTTGCCCGTTTACATTTTAATTTGACACGACTCCGTACGGTTTACGATCGCCGTAGGACCCGACCATATTTCGCTTTATCAAAACGGGATGCGTGACCGGGATGACGATTACCGCTCGCTCGTTCTTCGTGGAATATTATACGTCGTCACATACTGGTCTCCATTTCACGCGTTCGTTACGGTTCATTTTTTCGTATAGTATGTCCGATTGATGTATTATTTATTGATATTTAATTGAATACTCTATAACGTTTCAATCATTAGATACTGAATACACTGATACTTCGATAATAATAATGGCAGTAATAGAATAATAATAATAATAATAATAATAATAATAATAATAATAATAATAAGTAAATTCTGAACATTAATAATTTCACAGGAAAAAAAATTCTTAAAAAACATTTGTTTTTAAATTACAAATGTGATTAGTAAGGTTTTAGTAGAATTAAGAGGGAAATAGTTGTAGTCGGGTCATTTTTATGAATTTATTTATTTTTTATATTTTGGAAACATATTGTACATGTATTTAAAGGTATAAACAAATTTTCAAAAGTTTTTTAATCACACAATGAAAATACAGGCGATTTGCGAGTGTTCATCCAGGTAGGTGATTTGTGTACATTCTGGATGTCACAATTTTTGCCTGAAACATATTTTTCCCAAAAAAATTGTTTCCTTTCTACACGAAGTGCCATTAAATAAAAAAGCGAAAATTAATATTTTATGGGGAATGTGAAGATCAAGTACGATTATTTACTATTTTTTACATTTACATGCATTGAAAAATAATAAAAATGAAAATGTTTCTTAGTTTCTAGTTGATAGAGAATATATATATATATATATATATATATATATATATATATATATATATATATATATAAAGAAGATATGTATAAAATTTCATAACGATTACTTAAAAACTCTTAAGAGATGTACACAAATTCGAAAAACGCGCTTGAAAGTTAGAGTAAAAGTAGAGGTTGCAGCAACAATTAATTAATTTAAACAACATAGTAATTAATCAACTAGACCAACATCATATCGCAGACTTTCATCAGCTTCATATATATCATTTTCGGCTTGCTGCTGTTCTTTTCGAGCTTCTTTACTGCATATAGAACTGCGTCGATTTTGTCAGATTATGTTTAAAGAATGTTTAAGATACTGGAAGTTCCTTCAATAGTTAAACAAGTAGCCAAGTTTGCTGAGACATCAATGATTTTTAAACCAAAGTGCAAATGTTTTGGAGCCAATCGCGAAACTATTGAATGGAAGCCTTCATTTGCGTTTTGAGTATAACTGCCTAAACATCTATCGAGTAAATCATCTCTCGATAAATCTTTATTTTCTTCTTCTTCTTTCACTTTTTCTTCCTCTTCCTCATTTTCACTATAGTTATTTGACTGCCGATTTGTATACCAATTTCTCTGAAATGATCTTTTATGAGGTGTAGTATTACGACTTGAAACACCATGGTCGTTTTCGGATGCAAAGACATTTTTGGTATAAATGAAACGCACGCTATTATAGTATAAGTTAGAACCGATTTTAAAACGTAAATATCTTTGCTAAGCCACTAATACCTCTGTACATTTTTATCCAAAATATCTATTATTAAAAGAAAAAAACAATCCCTCCAATATCACCTCGTACTACGTTACGCACTCTACCCATTAGATCGCAGGACCCTTACTAAAACGCTTATAACTAAAATGTTTTGGAACTTTACTTTAAAATTTTCAGAGTATATTCTTGAATAGTCTTACTAACGATTTATGAAACAAAAAAATAATTGAAGTCTCTACACCTATTTCCCCCTTCATTTTTTTTGTTTAAGTCAAATTTAAGCATTCAGAATTATTGACGTCACTCAATGTTTCCAATGTTCAATCATGTCGACAGTTTGTATAGGTGCGAACTAGCTAGCCTAGAACTAGTTATTATATATATATCTAATGACCTTTATAGCAATTTGGTCAGCCTTGTTGCTTCCTGTAATCCCCATATTATGAAGAATCTTGTGTCTTATAAGTTAATGATATATATTGTAGATGTAGACGGCCATTGGAGAGTTGAAGGAAACTGCCGATTCAAAATTCTCCAGCCCTCCAAATAACCAACACAATATGCTGAACGCTTCATGATTTTGCGTGTCATTCTTGTCATCCCCTATGAACCGCCGAACATTTTACAATTATAAAATTATTTTGTACTACCAACAGTGCGAAAAACCAAACAAAAAATTTTGAAAAAACATAGCATTTATCAAAGCAAATTTGATCAAAATCCACTCATGGAAAAATTAACATATATTAAAATTTAGAAAGTATTAAGTAAACTTTATTTAATATTTAAGACACAATGTGAGATTAGTTTATATTATAAAGCCTATTTGGACTTAAGCGGTTCACATATAGAGTTGCTGTAAAACATCAAACTAATCCAACGATACCAAAACAATCTTCTTCAATTAATTACCAATGCCTATCGCTACATAGTCAATGAAGTAAGCTATCCAATATTTCGCCTTAAACCATCAAATAATGTTACTAAATCACAGTAACGTATAAGCAATACAGCTATTGGACTTTTACCTTAAGCTTAAGTAGCCTAATTTAATTTTAATTTGAGAAATAAATACTTATGTATTTATCCCAGACACGTTCTGCTTGTATATTGATGCAAGTACAACAGAACAATAGTCATAAATGAACTTAATAGTCATAAGTAATCATAATAATAAAATAAGCCGTATATATTATGAAAGAAAGTTTTACTGCTATTTGTATGGATTTCAGATGTTTGCAACACCATTTGGAGAGAATAATGGAACTCATATATAGCGGTATAGTATAACCTATTAGTGTTATACCTCTAATTAATTGAATAAACCAAATGAAATTATAAATATGTCTTGTTTATTGGAGTATATTTGTTCAGTTTAAAAAGCAAATGGCAATCTAATGTGGATTTGAATTTGTGATTGCCGACTAATTATTCACTATCTAATATTTTTTCCTTAGTATTGTTTTTAAACGTCAGATTTACGATTTCAGACCCAAACTTATTTCATAGGGTTTTTGTCTCTGCAACCTCCAGGTAAGTCCATTGGTGCCGAATAGTTGTAATACCTCGACGATTAGATGTTCACGCAATTATACTAGGTGTTTCTTTCGCAAATCGTTTAATATCTTGACTGCTGCCCGTTGGTATCATTAAGTCTTTGTACTGGGATATAATGAAATAAATTGCTTGTTGGTGATACAGTTTTAATAGGTTATGAAGCCAGATTCTTACAATAATTCAAAATTTTAATATTTTTAAAAATAATATTCATAACACATCTGAATAAATAATCTATAATATCCTCATTATCGCAACTTTATTGCTATATTTTCATATTTAACAATGTGGATCAAATTCTTAAATACTAAATAAATAAGAGAAAATAATAATAAAAAGTAATAAAAAAAATGTCTCAACAAGACTATAATTTCAATGTATTCGTATTTATCTAGTCAAATGGTTATTTAAATATAAACGGTAATATAAATTTATATCTTAAAAGTTAAACCAGTATTTGATTGTATAATACTATTAATTTCTTAATTTGAATGCATTATTTGGCAATTACTGTAATGATGCTCAATTAAATATTCACTTTATTTAGTAGCCAATACCATTAAACGAAATGGAAATGTACAGAAAAAAGTCACTGCTTTAATTTTCCATATTACTCTTCATTAATTTTAATAAACTGCCTGTAGCAGCTTTTTGGAATCATCGAAAATAAAATTGTACTCTCAAAATTTAACTAAATTAAAATGGAGTAAAATATAGATGAAGGTGACAATTAAATTAATGAAAACGATAATTAAACTGAATTAGTCTCGAAATTCTAATCCATTATACTCTCTAGATCTTGCTCTGTGAGTATAATACAGATCTAAAAGGTATCTAAGAAATTTGATTTAAATAAGGAACTGAATGAAACTGAGATGTTGGGAGCAAAAGACAGATACTCTTAAATATTGAGGAATAAATATAGAATTCTAAGTAAATAAACACAAATTTCACTGCATCTGTATGCTGCATGATCTTATTACCGTTTTATAACGATATTAAGAAATAATATAAGACTGCGACAGGCAATTCAGTTCAGAATAAATGGATCCACTCAATTTTAATTCCTTAAAAGTACCAACTTTCTCTGACTGAAGCCATGTTGATTTATATCTATTTTCATGATCTCATTTATGTTAATCATTCCTGCCTATAAATGTGCTATTTCCATGTGTTTAATTTTATCCATTACGTTAAATGTTCTCCATTTAAATTCTATTAGTTAAACGAACAAGGACTCGTTTAAGTATTGCTTCCAAATTATAGTACAATAACATATGTACTAATAAAAGCGTTTTGCAGTATATATATAAGGCGGGGGCAAAAGTCCCGCTGCTATTTTGATTGCGCGCCATCTTGGGTATGTGACGTTTAGCTCTGTTTCTCTTTAACCATTGTAATGTGTAGATATCCAAATTTTATTATGGATAAATATACGACACAAGAACGAGCTGAAAGTGACAATATTTATTGAAAATTTTGTCTGATGAAATTAAAGATTTTTCATATAAATTCATTTTCTTCCCAGTAGCCACCCCAATAAACAGAACAGTCAGTTTTGGTGAACACAAATTCCTCAATTAGTTCATGAAACATCATTGCATCAACTAAAAACAAATTTATGGTGTGGTATTCATGCTGGAAACATCATTGGTATCTATTTTTTGGAAATAACCAAGAACGCTGAACGGTACCAAGACATGATTCGTAATTTTCTTGTGCCTGAAATGGAAGAGCAAGGACTAGAGGATATGTGGTTTCAGCAAGATGGGGCCACAACACACACAGATCGTTCAACAATTCAATTATTGAATGATGTTTTTCCACCAGCCACACCTCCAGATTTAACAGCACCAGACTTTTTCTTATGGGATTTTTTATAATAAAACATGTATGTGAATAAATTAAAAGAGCAAATAAAGTTTTTATAAAAACCAAACTTACTGATCTTTTCTTTGAGCAAACTTATAGGCCACCAAAATAGTCTTATAAATGTATACAAAAATATCGGTTCTCTGTAGCGTATTTTGGGACCAGAAATGCTTTAAATTTCTACTTCTAAGTAACATTCCTGATTAAAAAGTAATTCCCTTTGGTAATTTAGGGGTTTTTGGAAAGCCCTTGAACCTATAAGTACCCAAAGACCAACATGAAGAGGCATTCACACCTAATCTAAATCAGATTAGACAATTGTCCCTCTTAGGGGCGATAGTGATTTGAGGGCGTGCTTGAAGCAATTCATAGCACTGTGTATATAAAAAATATCGGTTCTTTGTACCGTAATTTTGCGCTAGAAATGCTTTAAATTTTTACTTCAAAATAATATTTCTAATATTTTAAAATGCAATTTCCCTTGGTATTTTTGATTTTGGGATTTTTGGAAATCCCTTAAACCTATAACTACCCACAGACCAACATGAAGATCCTTTCAAGAGGCATTCACACCTAATCTAACTTAGTCACTAGACGTGAGTGAGATTATTATTCCTTATCACACCTTAATTAAACCTTATCATTACGAAACCAACAAAGATCTGCACTATGACTTTAAAATCAAAAACATCTACAAAATTATTAAAAGATTTCGCTGTAAAACATGAAAGAAGGTTACTGAATCACGTGGGATCAGGCAACGAAAAGATTAAACCGAACCAAACTTGTATAAATTATACAAGTGTTACTGTTATTTTTAGCTTAAGTTAGTCTAATTTCATTTTAATTTGGGAAATATATACTAATAGTAAATAATAAGTTAAAGAATAAATGAAAAGTAGTCATAAATTAATTAAAAATTAAGATCGTATTAAACATACTTAATAAAAGATGTTATATTAGATAAATTAGAATAAAATCACTTCAATAAGGTTAGTAATTTTTAATAACCAGTTGTGGTAATACATATATCGATTCTAAGGTTCAGCTTTCGAAATAATTTAGACAAAAATAATAAATAAAAACAAAAAGTGCTTACCTACACTGTTTTACCTGAAATGTTTAAGACAACATGATAAGGTTCATTTCTCTTTTGTTATTAAGTATCTAGTCTTCTAATATCTCTAATAAAAAAATAAAAAGAAAAATACTAACAATGTAAAGCTAGTGACAAATTCGTCATTACCAGTTTGGTCCAGACAGTCACATCGCCCTAATAAACGAATGTAATGGACGAAAGTAAAATCTACCACATTCTCCAAATCATTGATAATTTTGTGACATATACAAACAATTAAATTACCAACAAAACAAATCTAAGTCAATATAACTGTTTGTTTATAAAAGAATATGTGATTAGATAAATAGGTTTAGGTAGGTATTAAGCTAAATAGTGTATATATAGTAGAATATAAAATACGTGTATATATATATATATATATATATATATATATATATATGATATGTTAAATAAGATTTTTATTTAGTTATTACAACGATTATTATGTACATATTTTATTTCAAAAAAATTAAAAAGTTACTATTTTTTAAATTTTAGTGAGTTCCTTATTTATTTTTTGATGTCGGTTCAATTTTTTAGTTAAAAATATTTCATTATTCTCTCTTTAGTGTTATATAATTACTCAATAAATTAGGCAGTTATTTTATTTAATATCACAATGGGTAGGCCAAGTAAAGGTGCAGCCCGTATGACGAAAAATAGGAATAAATAATGATAAGGATAAAATAAGAAGCTTTATAGGCCCTGAGGTCCGCTGCCCAGCCTAGGTGATTTGACAAATGTTCTAACTAAACAAAAACAAAAAGTTATTGTTTGCGGCGGGAATCGAACCCGCCGCCTCCGTTTGGAAGCTAAACGCTTTAACCATTACATAGCGACAATAATTCTACGAAATCTTATATGTTATAGTTAATGCATAAAAACAAACTGAATGGCTCTTGCACTGAACAGCTTATGCACTAACAGCACTAACAATATATATATATTATAATATAGAAAAAAAGCATTTCGAAGATATGTCCGACAATAATTAAAAAATTTTAAACCTATTCCAAAAATGCTGCATTTTAATGCTGAATATTACCGTACTAATTATCTTCATATACGCCACTGTCCATGATGCAGAAAAAGAGAGAAATTAACCAGGTTCCAGGTCATAATATACGGACAATTAGTATAAATGTAATCTGTTGCTAAGTAGTTTTTAAACTTTTTGAACGATAATGGCACGTCTGCATCGTGTTTATTACAATAAATCAATGACTAATTATCGTCGAGTCATATTAGAATATTCAACGTCGAAGCGATTAAAGTGAATTTATTGGCATCGACAGACAACGTGTACACAAATATCGATTGCGAGACGATCCACGGCACAATGAAAGTCGTAAACGGGTGCGTAAATAGTGGCAAATGTGAAAGAGTCGTGACATGACGGATGATCGCGCGAGCGATCCCATCGCCATCGTACCCTCGTTGGATTATTAAATAATATGCTCATTGTGTTAGAGCGGAAATTGTTTTTTTATTACTATCGTTCTTACTATAAAACAGTGAGTTGTATGTACGATATTAACATCGTATTATTTGTAAAAGTGTAATGCGAAAGCAATAAGAAATCTCCATCAAAAATCAAACAGGACCAAGACAAGGTGGGAGTCTAGTCCAGCTTTGTTCATAATATTCACTCCCTAAACTTGTCGAAAAAGCGATATTACAAGCTCTAAATAGTTTTCCTGACGCCCATCACATAATCCCTGACGAAAAGTTCATGGAAAAAGACAAAAATGTTCATTTATGGACTGTACATAATTTGTGTGTATATATATATACAAATATATATTGGTTTAATGTTTTGTTTGTAATAGGATTGTAAATAACAATATATTATACATTAATATAGCAACATTTTGGAACTCTTATTTTTCAGGATTATTTATTAATATAATAAGGTAAAAAAAACAACATTTTATATAATTATTAATAAAAAATAATTTTAACTGCATTTATGCTATCTTGGCAAGTATTGGGTCGTCAACTAAGTCTCTCGATGTTTGTTCAAGCCAATCTAACAGGACTAAGACAAGGTGGAAGTCTAGTTCAGCTTTGTTCTTAATATTCTCTAAACTTGTCGAAAAAGCGATATTACATGGTTTCCGTGCCAAACAGTCAAGCCTCCATCAAGCTCCCCGCGTCGCAGAAACCATATATTAGGAACTTATTTATAAAAGGTCGCAAAGCTGAAGCCATCTTTCTAGATGTATCCAAAGCTTTCGATCAAGTATGGCACAAACAACTAATTCTGGCGACTGCACATTAACCGAGCAAAACGCTATTCTGTTCCACTGCAAGAAGGAGTTCCGCGCCTACCGCCTCCAAATTGAAAAAGTCCCTATCTCCTGGCTTCAGAAGGTATCATACCTCGGTCCCCAATTTGACTGCAGGTTCCAATGGTCAGCCCAATTTTATCATGCTATTTGCAAAGGAAATGGCGTGTACAGCCTACTATTTCAACTCAACTGCAGAAAAAGCAAACTCCCAATCCCCCAGAAAGCGATTCTATACAAAATACTGATCCGTCCAGTCTTCCTCTACGGAGCACAGGTTTGGTACAACTACGTTTCCGACAGACAACTCGGAACAATCCATATCCATCCATAAACCCCGGTAGTTGAATCAAATACGACAATCCCAGTCGAAACCCAGGGTCTCTATCACCCGCAAAAACTTACTATCCGGAACCTGAAACGACATCAGCAAAAGACCTTTTGGTTCTAGCTGGTCATCGTAGAAAATGCAAAAATATTGAAATGTTGATGAAAAAATGTTGATAAGATTTATAGATTAAGTAACAGCACTATACGCAACATATAACAATGTGAAAATATTCAAATGTCAAACAGTTTTAGCTAACGACAAGCTGATAACAACCGATTTAGCGTATAAGAAACGAAAGAAGGAAATAGCGTCGGGAAATATCGACTGAAAACGACTATGTTTGTAATAGGATTGTAAATAACAATATATTGTACGTAATACACCAGCATTTTGAAACTCGTATTAATGTAATAAGGTAAAAAGAACAACATTTTGATTGATAATTAGAAAAATAATTTTGACTTCACTTATGTTATTTTGGCAACTATTGGGTCTTTATTTATTAACTTTTTCCTTTTGACCAAGACGCTCCTCTCTGTTTGTTACAATTTTTTTAAATGTTAAAACTACTTTAATTCAAGTTTCACCGATTAATAATGTTCCTAATGATAAAATATTCCTCATTTACAATACATGAAATAATTATTGTATTTAAAAAGGGTGCGATGGTTCATTGATAAAAATTAATTGAGAAAATACTATACAAATATTTCGTGGCCGACCTCACCGCAATCATTTCTTTCCTTTTCATCCCAAAAGAAAGTTCGAAAAGAAATTGTACATCTGCACCTCAATTAAAACTATTAATATTACATTAAATACCGTAACAACATATATTGTTTTACAAGATTAAATATATAATATAAAAAATATTGATCGGTATTATATTTGTTATATGGCTATAGCAACAAAAAAGGATACACAAAAATAAAAAGCACCAAATTGTTGAAATAAACTCTTAATTATTAAAATGTTGTCAACGTTGGCGCCTTCGGTTTGATCAAAGGAACGACATTTGGCAAAATTTTGCGAGGCTTTACTGAACATGGCACGGAAATAACACATTTTTCACGCCTACATATCATCGTCGGACCCATTACTCTTAATGGATTGCACAAACGAATATGCAACAGATGTCGTTGTAGTCCCATTCATCAATATCTCCATCAAGGTCAATTACATCATCACTGGACAAGAAGAGTACGGTGAAATGGAAACATTGTTGAGATTCGTATTATAATTTTGGATTAAAGCAAATTAAGTTATTTTAAAGTATTAAATACCAAATATTTTCCCATTAAAATTATTTATGATTTCCACAGTTTATCCTTTATTTTTATTTAATGGAATGAAAAGTTCCGGAAAGAAATCAAGACGAGATATTGTAAAACAAAAAATATATCCTAATTACCTTAATCAACATTATAAATGTAGAAATTTACTCAACATTTGTACGAAATTTTCATACTATATTATCACTAGTTTGTTCAGATTCTGTCTTAAAATATTTTTTCTTAAATTAATAAAATTTATAATAGGAGATTTATGGTATGTAAGTACAAATGTGCCTACATTTGGTATAGCAGAATGTCTAAGCATGAAATAAGAAATTAACAACGACAAGATAAACTTTTTGTGACCTTTTAATTCGAATTATTTAACCTACACAATCCTGAACAGAGATGCACGTTTTTCATGTTATTTACAAAGCTATATTGCAATAAGAAAATATAATAGTCTGAAATGTGTTTAAGTTTATACAACATTAGCGTTAGTATCGACTGGAGATATCTTGTATTAATTGTATCGAAATATTTACCACAATTTGAATGAAATATCTAGATAGTTAATCGTTCAATTACTGAATATTTCAAAACTCAATTGTTTCCTTTTATTCGCAGTTTCGTGTTATCAATACTTTCCCATCCAGTTGACCTTTCAGGTCAGATAAAATTAAAATTAAAATTAATCCAACAAAATTGGTGAAAATTAAATTCAAACTTTATTACCTTTCCTCACTAATACAACTATAACAGAATATTATCTACATCATATTAAAACATAATAATACGATATAAATTATAACTTCACTCAAAATTACGATAATATTCCAATTATCAAATATTATTCCAAGAATAATTAATCATACATTTATAAAACTTTAAGATTTCTGCAGATCTGAATATATGTCATCATCCAACAAACATATTTTAAGTGAACACAGCGGAAAGGAAAGTTCACGTTCATAAAATAAAAAAAAGAATTTTGGATGATATAACAAATGTCTTAACTTATCATAATATATCAGACACATTTGTAAATCTATTAAATCTATTATTAAGATTAAACATCAACAAGAATCACATATATTTATTGCAGGATAGAGTCGAATTAATTTAATCGTCGAATCTTTTTATTTACTACGCAAAATGTATTACAAAAAGTCATCAAACGCTGTTGTACATTTAAGATTCCATTCACTTCACAAATTCACATAATTATAAAAGAACACCCTGACCAACCAAAAAATAAGTCACTTGACCCACTATAAATCTACAGAGAACAAAAGTATTCTATATATTTCAGGTGCTTTTTTTGTTAAAAAATTGGTACAATATCATCATCTTGGTAACTTGTGGAAAAAACGATGGCAAAAGTCCAATTATCGATGTATTTTCATATATCTTCAGTGCTGCATGTCAGGTGGGTACACTGGGTCACACAGAACACTCACACAGAACTTCACATGCGAGCTGCAATGGTGTATACGTCAGACTGCTTGCAAAGTGTGGCCGAGCGTTATCATGCAAGAGGATAACTTTGTGTTTGTTACTCGTCATTGCTGATCTTTCTTACAACAATACGTCGATCAATTTGTTCAATTGATGTCAGTAGACTTCTGCAGTAAAAATTTCTTTCTATTTTATAAGTTCGTAATACATAACACCTGTTAATCACGCCAAATGCAGAGCAAGACTAACCCTTCTAGACTACCCATGATTTTTTTGAATCGCCAGTCACAATATGCCCGACTAAACTCAGTATTTTCCTTTCTATTTTATTGTTCCCATCGCATGTAAATATTTGAAATAATTATGAGCTAGTACTTGGTACTATGAGCATTACTACTACTTTTAAATCAATTAAACCAAAAGCAATAATTGATAGATTAGAGTCTGTGAAAACTGGTTATTTCAATAACAATAAAGGGAAAACTATTATTTTATGTAATATCTGTTAATAACAATTAATTCCTATACGTTAATTAATTAATATACATTAGTAATTTACGCATATAAAACCAAAAAATGGTAGTGTAAAAATAATTTAAATTAATGAGAACACTTTGTAGGTGAATAAGTTCGTAAAAGTTCGATTTATACACACGTCAGATGTGGAGCAATAAATCGAGCGAATTCCTAAATTTATCGTTTTTTTTTCCTTTCCTTTAAGTACACAAACGTTTTAGTAAGGCGCGAGCGCAAAAAATAAAATAAAATGGTGAATTATCGTCGAAAATAAACCAGAAACGACTGGTTAGTCGAGATGGCACTGAAAAGGTGTAGTGGAAAAGAAAGAAAACAACATTTTATGACTCCTTAGAACTAAATTGGGACGATATGACGGTCTAAAGGTCCGAGAACGTTGCCAAGTTTATATTTAGACGGCCGACGCGTACATCAGTCTTCAGAAAATCCACGCTGCACCCAGAAGCGTATTAGTATCACTGGTTTCCAAGTGGTCTTACAAATTACACGTGGGATTATATAAAGACGTTGAAAACCCATCCGCTATACTTTGATCTAACATCATATTATTTATTATGCAACTTAACGAACGTTACAATAAATCAGATCAGATTATACTACTCACTGGCGAGATTTCATATTCATATGCTCATAATAATAGATTACCTACCTTAAAAATAAACGTCTTTCCTTTTAAAATTAATATTGATACTAAAAATGTTATTAAGAGTAATATTAACCCGGATATAGCTCTCAATATATTTAAAAATCATCAAAACAATATCCAAAATCATAATGAACGTGGATTAGAGAAAATGATTGTACATTTTTTTAATTTTCTTTTTACCAAGCAGTGGTTATCTTGACTGGACTTACTTCTTTACATGGGCTTCCAATCACGGTCTTCAACTTTAAGCCTACCGACCGACTAGTGACCAACTTAGAGCCCATTTGGTCTCACCCAGCTGATTGTTGAATTTTACACTGAGAGATATTTACTTATTTACATTATTTAAATATTTACATATTTACTTATTAATTTATTACAATCACAAACATAATATATATCCATGACTTGCGGGATTCAAACCCGAGACTATGGCAGTAGTAGAACTGTACTATAGTCTTACTAAGTGCTTAAGATATAAATGCAAATGGATAAGTTATCTTTGTATTAACTGGTAATCATTAATACCAACTTATTCAATAATTTAGGATGAAGTAGAAATTCTCATTTGAACCCTTCTTGAGTACTTGTCACAGGTTTTGAAATATGAGGCCTAACATTGCCATGTTGAAAAATAAAATAATGTATTTAAATTCGGTATACCGGTCAATATTAACACATTTTATTACTGTAACAGCATTTTTTTCACTTTCATTTCACATTTCATTTTCATTAAATAATTTAGAACATTAATGAACGCCATAAGCTTGCCAGCCGACTGTTGCGTTTTCTCACGCTTTGGAGCGGGTTCATCGTGTGCAGTCCACTCGAATGACTGTCGATTGGACTTCGTAGTGAAATGACGAACCATGTTTCATCCACTGTCACATATCGACGCAAAAACTCGGGTTTATTACATTTGATCATCTTCAAAAGTGAGCTCGCGCGGCACCCACAGAGCACAGAGCTTTCTCTCATACCCAAATATTCGTGAATGATATGATGTACACATTCAGTTTATATTTTTAGAGTGTCTGCTATTTCATGCAATTTCAATTTACGGTCATTCAAAATTATGTTGTGGATTACTTTAATGTTTTCCTCGGTCACAACCTCTTTTGGGAATTCACTGCGTTCACCGTGTTCGCTGCTCATTTCACCCCGTCTAAACTTACCATACCAATCCTTGATGGTTCGTTTTCCTGGGGCAGTGTTCGTCAAATCGGCATCAAGCCAAGTTTTTGCTTCAGCTGTATGTTTTCCCTTAAAAAAGCAATATTTTATCAACACGCATTTTCCTTTTTATCAATTTTTTTCACAATAACAAAAGTTGCTTCACTTAAAATGCTATAATCCACAAACTAATGATCCGACAGCTGTCAAATTTATACACGGATCTTTCGAGGGTTAATGCTAACTAAGAAACATATGGATTTAATTCTAGTAGCACCATCTATGTGTCAGGCCGGGGACTTTTCAATTGACCTGCTAGAATGTCGTTAAGCTAGCAGTATCGTTTAAGATGTTGAGGACCAGTTCTTTTCGAAAAAGTTTTTGTTGTTTTAAACCTTACGCATCACATAACATATATATTCAAGAATCATTAAATTTATTTATGCCAAATAAATCAATGATAAATGAAATTCCATCAAAATAAACTATATTAAATTGAATTCTCCCTTCTTAATTATGACCATTATTGTTAATATTTTGAATTAATTATACCAATATTGACATTAATATGTAATCGAGACTATATACATAAAGTTATTTTACTGAATGTATACTAATGTATTTGAATTAACACTAATAAATGAATATAATTAACAACACTCTATAATACAACAATTCACACAATTATAATGAAAATTAGTACATATTAATATGTATTGTAAATTATACTGGAATATTGTTAATTTTAAGGTTATTTTAATACTCCATATAAATAAAAGTGAATTGATGAAATGCGTCTACGCGAACTTTTGAACCTCTGCACCAAATTGGATAATTCGATTTTGTAGTATTCTTTATTATCAGGGAAAGGTTTGTACAAAAAAAATCTTATGAAAAAGTGTTTATATTTAAATCTCACAATATGAAGAAAACGACACCGAAGACAGTTGACAAAACATTGACAAATTGAGGGTTTTTTTTAATTGATTTAAATCAAAATAATGACGAACAAGTGCAAACAAGTTAATACATTCAGTAAATAGCGAAATATAAGGATGAGATAAGAAAAAAAGGAAGAACAACTGCACTTCTAATTCAAAATATATCAACACTCAAGAACCTAGAGAAGCTGCTATAAGATATATCCATAGAAGTGCTTCTATATCCATAGAAGTATCATTATATCAAAGATCCTCAAATCATCATTATAACTACCAGTCTCGAAATATAAATGATGATTTTTGACGACTTTTGTTATCGCTTATCAAGACAACACTATAAAAGGAGCTGTGCCCGACTATATTGCAGCTGTGCGAAATCTATTTTTGCCAGATCATGTGATATTTCATGATCATTTAGCTACCAGAAATGTTTCTCACCTTGAATCCCATATAAATTGAAAAAGACGCATGTGCCGATTGGAGTAAATAAATACTCAAGAAATACAATGGTGATGATTCAAATGGCATTTAAACAACGTAGATCTGATGATGTCTTCCTGAGACTTGATAGCTCTTGTTATTTTTATCATGATAGTTAGTGTCCTCATAGAGTTTAGGTTCATCGCAAGATTGATAGCAACTATAAATAAGACCTTCCGGGCTTAGAACAACTGTTTCAAAGATTTTTAAAAAAGCGTTGGCATTGTTCAAAGTGTTCGAAGAATTCGATTTGTTTGGACTTTGAAGAAAGATAGATACCAGATATCTATATTTTTGTTTCACTTATTCAATCATCATATCTTACATAATTTTCTTTTATTATCAAGAATTTAATTTTAAAAAGATTTTAAAACAATTTGGAATATAATCAGATATGACGTCTCTTATCTTTTATTACCGTTCGTATACGCGGTTAGGATCAAATTGATAAACATACACTTTAATTAATTGAGAATAATTTTAAACGCAAAAATAAAAATAGAATATGACTATCAAAAATATAAATGTTATATACTCAAGAATAGTCGTCGAACTTAAGTACGTATATAAAGGGGATAAAAGATTTTTGTCGACAGTGTTATGTTATATGTTAAGATATTAACAGAATACTGTCGAAAAAACAGCAACACCTTTATTTTCTACCTTCTGTTCTAGAGTTGCAATAGTTAACGAATTCTCTATAATTTTATTAACAACATAGTGTAGCACAAGCCTTCCATTACAGTATAGTAAAAAAAAATTAAAACCTAATTGTATAGAGTTATTGTTGTCACTGAATTGTCAATAAGGAAATTGTTTGAGTGTTATGCATATGATGAAGCTATTCGTTTCCAGAGATCTCAATCAACTCCTGCTTTTGATTCATGATTTTTCAGTTAACTCTTTCCCAATTACTTGATTAAAATTTGTTTTTAATGATTAGGTTTTGCTACTTTCGCCTGAAGCTATCTGTCTATTTCATATTCATATATTTCATAATATTCAAAAAATCAATTTGAGCGTATCGTTTTGAATCAATTGACATCAATCAAATTCAACAACTGTTTCGAATATTGAAAATATAGGAAAATTTACTGTTTCAATTTTTTCTCAAAATGATACAATGAATAATATACTGACTTATTTTCTTGTTATTAATACACCATTAGCAACAAATTAGACTGATGTAAGAGTCGAAGTTATATTCAAATAATCGTGAGATTCAAAAATAAAATACTCAGGAATATTGAAAATAGGCCTATGAAAATCAGAAACAAATTCAGATATGATATTTTTTCTGATATATTTTTTTTATTTTTATTATAAGGAATTTCTTTTACCAACCAAGGTTTATTATTTGCACTAGAACTACAGTTTAGCGGAAGGTTTGAGCCTGAGGTGGATCCCAGTGCACTTAAGACTGACCCAACTTGGTTACTGGCGGGACTGGAGTCATTTTCCTTGCCAGATTTTTCACTTTTATCTTTTGGAGAATCACAATTATAAATAATCACAAACATAAATTTACGAGCATGTCCCACTAAGATTCGAACCCGCGACTATCGCAACAGTAAGGGGACTGTTCTGTCGCCTTGACCACTGTGCCAACTAATCAAATTCAGTTTATTATACACGGTGTAAGTCACGATTAGTATTTTATTATTTAGTATTAATAATGATAAATTTTTTAACAAGCATATTTTAAAAAATATAATAGTTCTATTAAAAAACATTTTTATTGTGGGAATTCTAGTATATTGATAGGTCTTGAAGATTCCCCGTCAATGACTGTTGCACTTGTAAATATTTATACGTGTCGCACGGTGATGTAAATAAAACGTGTAAAAAAATAAGCCAACAACGGAACTTTACCACTATTTAGCGTGTGTAAATATTGTGAGGTAATACCCCATATTGTTTTAGTAAACGAATAAAGGATTATCCACATTTATCACATTAAAACAGTAATTTCCTAACTAAGGTGTCAACATGAAATATACAAATAATATTAGGTGCTTGGATACATTTTGATGTATTTTTTCACTATAGAGACAAAACACACATTCGACAATTGACTAGGTGCATAGAATAACAGATGTAATAGAAAAATACTATGAAGGTAAAAATATATGTTCAGCTATATTCTTAGAAGCACCACATGTCGGCTTTGTTGATAACCTACAAAACATATTACTGAAACAACGCACTGAAATATTGATATCTTACATTACAGCTGGTATATTTAGAGTCAACCAAGAGGAAGCCTACTCTACAATAACAGAAGCTACAGTAAGTGTACCCAAGGATTTCTACTGGAGCAAATTATTTAACTACTCTACACATGTGACACCACAAATGGAAAATATCGCGATGGCTACATTTGCTCACGCCACTGAGATTTTTACTGTCTGAGACAATAGCGAATAAGCCATACGGAAATTACAACAGGCAAGTGATAATATAAATAATTGGACTTAAACTTGGAAAATAAAAATGAACGAAAGTATATCTATGCATGTGTAGTTCACATATAATCAGACCGCACTAATAATAACAATAAATAATACTACAATTCCATATATCAACAACTAAGAGTCTCGGAATGAATCTTCATCAAAAACTTTGCTGGAAGCAAAATGTGAAAAAGAAAAGGAAGAAAGTTAAGTTAAAATATAAGAAAATGTATTGGTTAATTGAAAGAAAATTACAATTATCAGTACATCAAAAATTGCTATTATACAAGAAAGTATTGAAACCTATATGGGCATACGAAATTTCCCTGTCCAAGGTCCTGAGAAGTATTGTAGGTGCACCGAGATACTACAAGACTAATTACTTACACCGACACCTTCAGATACCCCATATGCAGGATATCAAGAAAATTAAGGAGCCATGAGGATAGACTCCATTCTTTTATTAATATCGAAGTAATACAACTCTTGGATAACACCACAACAGGACACAGGCTCAAAAGAATAAAAACATGTAAACCATTGTGTAGTGTAGTGTAGTGAGGTGTATTTAATAGAAAAAACAACAGGGTTAAAATATAAACATTATTACACCAAAGACTAAGATAGGGCCCACGGATCCCACTTCCTAGATATACCTCAAGATTAAGTTATTTAAAAAAATACAATTTATATTAAACAAAATATTTCCTCTTCCTAATTTTCTGGCAACATGTCCACACTATGTCCAAAGAACGATGCTCATTTGACAGCAATCTAATCATCGATAAATTTGAGCATGTTTTTGGAATCCTGAAACCGTATGCTAGCCATGCAGTATCGACCAGAACTAGTGGAAATCAGAAGAAGCAATATCTGGTAGGTATACTATGTGTGGCAGAACTTCCCATTCGAACTGTAACAACAGTGTATTCTTGATAACTCTTGCAACGTGCGGCTGAATTTACCACTTGAATGTATAACTCAGTATTTTAAAAACGTCAATAATCAAAGTGAGAAAATATATACAGTAAAAAGCACTAAGGAGTTCTATCAGCCATATTACTAATTGCTAAGCATATACAAGAGTCTCATTTAAAATGTAATTATTTAAATTACTAGGAACATAAATTTATGTGATAGTAATTAAAGACTAAGTAAAAAGATATAATGAACTCTATGCTTTACTAAATTTCCATCAAAATAAACCATTAAAAGTGAGTTCGAGCAGATGGTGTTATACGATTTTCCACTCACTTGTTGCATAATTTTGGAACACATGGCGTATGAACGGACACCCGGGTGGTCTTCTCTCTCTCTCTCTCTCTCTCTCTCTCTCTCTCCTAACCATCGTCATCAAAAAAATGAACGTATACCCACCATAAAATTCAATTGAAACCGCCAATTGTCTCGCCTCCTTGCCTAAACTACGTTAAATTTCTGACGCGAATCGGTAGTAATCCGATATCATCTGTTGTTTTTTGTTGATCCCTTCACGTTTCCCGACTCCTCTCTCACTCCTTTGTTGTTCGGAACAAGCGCGCGGCACCCGACAAGAAAATTACATTCGCGTTTCGGCTTTCCCATCTCCCTTTCTTGCTCGTTTTCCCAGACGCTCGAAATAGGAAGCCGAATCATTTTATTTTGTTGGCAATAGATACCGAAATCTCTTTCGGGTGCGAATTTTGATACGTCTAAATTTAAAACCGATTTGCAGCGCCGTACTTCGATCATTGTCACTCTCCTTTCTGATTTAAAATAAGAAAAAAAATCGTTTCAAATAAAATAAAATCTTTTTGTGCTGGAAGTGCGCGACTATTTTTTTCGGAAAGTAAATTCATCGAATAGAATCTGAGATGAGATAAATTGATATTGTCAATCAAATGTAGCTCGAACAAAAATACAGATACCTGAATGTTATACTTGGTTGAAAATAGTATTTATAAGCCAAAACGAGTACTTTGCAGATGTACTATTAAATAAAACTTATTAAATATTGTAGAAGTTATTTTTGTTGCAGTGAATAACTTGAGAATATAACAATATCCAATATAATCCAACATAACAATATAATCCCATCAAAGACTTAGCATCACTTTCCTTGGCTTTTATGTGGATTTTTGAAGCTTCTCCGGATTTTCACCAACATTTTTCCACACATTACCCATTAAATTTTTCACTGTTAATTCTTGTGAAACACAAATATGGAACTTTTTTAGTATCCAATCCTATATAAAAGATTGCAAATTATTTTACAGTCAGCACCATAAACACAAGACAACTTTTGAATGTAAAAAAAGAAAAATATGAAGGAAATCACATTCTAGAATCTCGATCTTCAAAGAGTAACTTTTGACCGAGAAAGCAAATGATGCTAGCTTCATATCGGTGAACTTTTATTTCTACGGTCTCTCGTTTTTCAGGCAGTGTGGTATGGCTATAGTATCACTACATAAGACCTTAAAAAACCTGTTAGAAAAAACTGAACTCTTTCCACAGCTTTATATTATATTAATATTATTCCATTTTCAAATTTAACTTCTTTTTGAACTTTTACCTTAATTACTTAATTGAAAATTAAAATGAACATGAATATTGAGCGTGAATATTGGTGATTCTAAGACATATTATAAAATCAGATCAGAACTACTTTGTCAAACTAACCCAGCTTTTTAAAATGCATAAAGGAAATCACGTCGTACATTGATTTAGAAACTCCTTCAGTTTCCCTATTAATTATTGTTAAGAGATCTCAATCAAAAACTTGATTTTGTACAATAATGAACATTATTCTCATTACATGAAGTATAAGAAAATATATCCTTGTTTTTCAACATTCTTCCTTTTATCTTGACATACCAATAGTGGGAGCTTAGTACCTGATTTTTATCTAGTTTGAAGCCAATCATCCTTTCAGTTCAAAGCTATGACTTCTTATTCGCATAGGAAGTGAAAATATGTACTCACTCCAGGTCTGAATAGTCACGAAATATCGACAAATACTCCAACTTCAGTGCTGAATATTTGATATATCTCTCTATTAATAGAAATAATTACAATTAACATTTCTAACATAACTTTCGAAATCACCACTCGACAATCGATCAAGTGCACAAAATAAGAGTGGTTGTTGAAAAGGCATTCGAAGAAATACTGCGCTGCAATATTCCACCCATATTTTTTCGAAAGAAAATTCGGAGTCTCGCATGAAGTGGCATTCTCAACATTTAAACCAATTTCGGCCGGAGCTCTACTGAGTAGTGTCTTGGGACCACTCTTATATCTGTTTAACTTGCTCTATACTGCTGATATCCCAACAACAAAATAAACAATAATTGGAACATTTGCCAACGAAACAGTTATCATGGCAAGATGTATCTCTAAGGCTGTAGAAAATGTACAAGTAACGCTCAACAAACTCTACAAATGGACTAGAGACTGGAAAATACAGCTTAATAGCTCCAAATCTATCAATGTTAACGACGAAATGATAAATAGTATATTAACCACAAGGGCCGAAAGTTGAATTTGATTGTCGTAATGATTGCCTCGCCTTCGCCTCGGGACGAATTACGAGCAGGACCGAGACTTTTGGCCCGAATTGTGATTTTTTTCATAGCCAGTCGAAAGTACGTTATTAACAACATTCAAAACAACACTGATGATTATTTTTAAGGTTAGAGGTAGCAACGTTAATCACAGCCGTAAACAATTTGTTGTAGCGACGGAATAAATAGTCGCTAGTTACGAGTATTAATACGCATAAGAAATTCTTTCCTCCCGCCGTTAAAGAGGGCGCGGGTTTACATCTCACAGGGAGTAACTGATTAACTTTCTTCCCTGGTATTAAGGACGAAAGTACGCACTTTCGACTGAGCTATAATTTTTTTAAAAATTCTATCACTTGACGGATGCGCGATTCCACAAGCAGAATCAGCCAAATACCTCGGAATATATCTCTATGGTAGGTTAAATTGGAAACATCATGTTAGACATAAAGCAAAGCAGATTAGACTCAAAGTCAAGCAACCCTACTGGTTAGTCTGATGATACTCTCAAATTGATTGAAATGATACTCTGAATTGAAATCAAAGATATCGTTTTACGAGTCAATTTGGACGTATGGGGTTGCACTAAGACATCAAACCAACTAGTAATCCAACGTACCCAAAACAAAGTTCTACGATTAAATACCAATGCTTATCGCTACATAACAAACAAAGAGCTGCACGATAACCTAGAAATCAAATGGATACACGAACTGATCCACGATTTCGTTTCAAAACACGAAATAAGGTCCCCAAATCACAGCAATATGGAAGCAATACAGCTGCTGGACAACACGCAGGAAATCAGAAGATTGAAGCGAATCAAAACACACGAGCTTGTATAAGTGTATTTTTAACTTTAGCTTAAGTAGCTTTAGTAGATTTTACTTTAATTTTGAAAATACATACTGATGTATTAATCATGTATTCGTCTTGCTTGTGTATTAACTATAACAGAACAGTAGTAATAAATTAATTGTAAATTAAGATTGTACTACGCATATCGAGTGTGAGATGTAATTAATAAAAAATACTAATAAATGTTTTCCATGTTTACAAATGGAACCTGAGTCATTGGTATATATTTACGACAAACAAATGTTAAACCCATGCAAGCTTCAGATGGATACAGAGAGAGTCATATTTTTTTGATTGATATACATAAGTAACGAAGACTGAACTACATCCTATTTTTATTGCTATTATAATGAGTAATCAAGAGGTATAAAAATAAAACGCATGTCCGAACATGTGTATAAGGCAATGGTACAAAATATGTCTTGAAGTTGTTACGTCGAATATTCGAAAAAATTCCGGACATTTTCCGATACCAAGTTATTTGGTAAAATAGGATCGTAAAGGCTGGAATGCTCGTACGTTTCGAATGAGTATAGTCGGCGTACCCTCCGGAATCCCGTGCTTTGGTTCATTAACGTTCGGCGACCGTACACCAACGGTTAGTACCACGATAATATTTACTGATAATGGAATCATAAAACAACGCGTCGATGATAAAAAATATTTCATTAAGCCTACATTTAATTAACAATCTCCTACAGTGTAAATGCTTTATTTAAGAACAATAAATTGTCTTTAACGTTTTCTATAAATATTAGAGTGGTAACGATCAAGTCGTACGTACAACAATTCTTAAAATGTATTAAAGTATTTTATGAAAATTAATCCAATCCATCTTCCAATCAATCTTCTTCTATCAATCTTCCAATTAATCAACAATTTAGTGAAAACTTAAAAAAAACTACATCAGCAAAGAAAAATCGAGAATAACATAATGATTTTATATGTAAAAGTGTTACTTCTCAATACAAAACTCAGAATTGCCGGTTTGATTTGTCTTGAACATTGCAGCACGACAGAACGGTCTTCTTACTACTACTATAGCAAAACTGCCGAAAGTCGGGTTGGAATCCTGCTAGGGCATGGGTATAAACTTATTTTTGTGATTGTCCTTATTGCAAGAGTATCAAATCCGATAAGTTTTATCTCAGGTAGACTTAAGCAGTAGAGCCAGTCCAGATAAAAACGTAATATATTAAAATATTCTACAAAAAAAAATTTAACCGACTTCAACAATAAGGAAGTAAAAAATAATCAAAATTAGACTTTTAATACAAAAATAACGTTTAAAAATAAAATATGTACGTAATAATCCTTGTAATAACTAAATAAAAATCAGTTTGAAGTCGGTACCGTGCCCAAACAGTTATATTATATTAGATTTGTTGTGTTCCTAAATTAATTTTGTGTTTATGACATAAAATTATATTATTATGTTTGTATTGTTTGAGCGCTCGGCACCAACTTCAATAAACTACTAAATAAATTACAATGTTATTTTATTAAGTATTATAATGAGTATTATCCCGTATGACGAAAAAATAGGAATAAAGAAACAATAATTGCAAATAAGGAATGTTTCAGTCACTGAGGCTCGCTGCCTAATCTAGGTGATTTGACAAATGTTCCAACTAAAAAAAAATTATTGTCCCCGCCGGGAATCGAACCAGCGTTGGGAGCTAAATGCTTTAACTATTACGTCATAAAAGCAGTTGTGAACAATGTTTCTACAACGTTACATAAGCTATAGTTTGTGCTTAAAAAGCAATCTGAACAGCTTTTGCACTGAACGACTTCCGATTTTCCGTCACATCAGCTCAGCGATAACATTATACACAAATATCTGATTATTACAGATAAAAAATATGTGAAAACATTGTACGTGCCTTTGAAATTTGGGCGTTTCCTGGTTCCAATGGGACCACCTCGGAAGTGCACTCTCGAAAAAAAAAAGAATATTGAAAATCGGCTCACAATTGACGGAGAAATCGGCGAACATACATTATATATATATATATATATATATATATATATATATATATATATATATATATATATATATATATATATATATATATATATAAGATGAGCATCGAGCTAACCATCATTTGAGAATTATCTGAATCACTGAATAAAATAAAATCTGGATAATAAATCATATTTATTTAAGAACAATCTAAATAATATTCATGCAAATATTGAAATGGTTAAGATCTAAATGACATAATCTAATTAACGTCACTACTCTTAAGAATTAAATTAAAAGGTTAGTACTTCTTCATGCACCGTCCTATCAACAGAGTTTAAAATCCTTGAACTATTGAGTAGGTTTGGGACAGGCGAAACGAAAATTTCAATGCCAAATAAATAACATAATATGGACGTAAATATTGCTGCTTAATATTACTAAGCAACAATATTTAATGTTATTGCATTTGTTCGCGATAAATGTTACATAAACAAAAATATTTCTATTTTTATTGAGAAGGATGATATGTAGAAGCTTATCTGTATTTGCAAGAAAAACATTTCGATGTAATAAGGTTGCAGCGGCATCATAACGGTCAAACAATATAAAATATGTTGTCTGTTAACCAAAATTTAAGATATTTTTATTAAAAATAATAATGATAACATGTACAAGAATAAAAATCATACAACATTATGAACATCATTGGAAACATTATTAAATTTTACCTGCTTTGCATTAACCTTATTATGTCAAAGTTTGAAAATTGTCATGTCACAATGCCATTATTATATTGATATCTATAGTGACCTTAAAGACACTACTAGGAAGTGAGTTTTTTTAAGTTAGAATTACCGACCTGAGATTAAGCAAGCATCAAACTGATGGTATAAATTCAGTAATATGTATTACCCACGTTTTACAAGGCGCACATTGGTAAATAAGATGTTTATATTGAAATAACTTTGATGAAAAATTAATTTTATCATTGCATTTGTAAACTGTGAAAACTAGGTTGAAGATAAACGGTACACAAATGAGAAAATCATTATCATCATTAATTATCGCTATTATCACTACAATCCATTATATGTTGTTTGTTGGCTATATATACCCATTATATCTGGTTTATTGACTATCTGAAGTATACATAAACGCCACCAAATGTGGTTCCTGCCGGCTCTTAATTTTTTTTTATTATTTAATTAATACATTGTTACTAGTCGTTTCCGTCTAACTTACAATTTGTCTTTATGCTAACTTAAATCTAGGTATATAACTAGGAGGACCCATCGGTCCTAACTCAGTCTCTGGTGAAATAATGTTTATACATGTCACTGCTGAATTTTTTTAATATATGCACCTCACTACACAACACTACACAAGATCAGATGGTTTGATTCTTTTGAGTCTGTGTCCTGTTCTGGTGGTATCCAAAAGTTGCAATATTTCAATATTAGTATGAGAATGGAGTCTTTCCTCATACCTCCTTGCAATTCTCTTGATTTCTTGACTGACTGTGGGTACCTGAAGGTCTCGATGTAGGTGATCAGTCCTATAATATTTGAGTGCACCCACAATACCTCTCAGGATTGTCCGTATGTTCATATAGGTTTCAATATTTGCTTATATAATAGCAATTTATTATGTACTGATAATTGTGATTTTCTTCCAGTTAGCCAGTACATTTTCCTATATTTCAATTCCAGTTCTTTTCTTTTCTTCTTTATATCTTATCTATTTTTTGTTCTTTTTTTTCTTTCCAGTGAAGTTTTCGAGAGATAAGAATCGAGATTCATTCCGAGATACTTAGCGTTGTTGGTATATGGAATGATAGTGTTATTTAATGTTAGTGCTGCTTGTACGGTCTGTTTATAGGTGAACTGCACATGTACAGATTTACTTTCATTGATTATTATTTTCCAAGCTTGTGTCCTATTATTTATATTGTCACTTGCCTGTTGCAATTTTCGTGAGGCTTCTTCACTATTGTCTCCGACTGCTATAATCGCAGTATCATCAGCAAATGTAGCCATCGTGATATTTTCCATGTGTGGTATATCACAAGTGTAAAGTAGATAAAGCATTGGTTCCAGTACACTTCCTTGTGGTACACCTGCTTTAGCTTCTTTTATTGTAGAGTAAACTTTTTCTTGCTTGACTCTAAACATTCTGGTTGTAATGTATGATTTTAATAGTTCGGTGTGTTGTTTTGGTAGCATTTTCTGTAGTTTATGAACAAGGCCTTCATGCCAAACCTTATCGAAGGCTTGTGCTACATCTAAGAATATAGCTGAGCATATTTTTGACTTTCGTAGGCTTTTTCAATAACATCTGTTATTCTGTGGACCTGGTCAATTGTTGAGTGTCTGTTAATAAACCCAAACTGGTGTGTTGGTATGAGGTTTTTTCTCTCTATGACCGGTTTTATTCTTTTCAACAGGAGTTTTTCAAAAACCTTAGATATTACTGGCAGCAGTGATATAGGTCTATATGATTTTATTTCGTTTGGTGACTTCCCAGGTTTTGGGATCATTATAATTTCTGCTATCTTCCAAATGTCTGGGACATATTTTAATCTAAATGTTGTATTGATCAAGTTGGTGAGTTTTATAATTCCCTTTCTTGGTAGTTTTTGCAGTAATTCTCCTGTTATTAAATCGTAGCCTGGTGATTTCCTGGGGTTAATGTGAGTTTTAATAACTTTGACTAACTCTTTCGGCGTGACTAATTCAATCATCGAATTTTCAGCTTCCAAGCTCGGCTTTTGATGACAGCGTATATAGCGTGTTTGCCTCTGGCTTTTCCCTTGTACGCACTGCACGTTCATCATAGTCAAAGTGAGTGCACATAGCAACAGAGTTGCTTATTTATTGATTTGCACATTTTGCGTAGTTACTTATTTATATATTGAACAATGTAGCTTTACCCTAGCGAGTACTACTAACCGTTATGTGCTTCCCTTGACCTCATTGCACATCCATTATTGTTGGTGTTAGGGTATAAGCTGGTACGTCGTGTGTTATTTTCCCTTCGTACCGTGTCCACATGTTATAGTTCATCCTAGCATAGTTTATCATTGCAATCAGTTACCGTTATTATCTGTTTTAAAATGACTGTCAATTATTGACAACTATGGACTAAGATTATTGCTAACCATCCTCGTTGATCCATCCTTTTATTGCCTACAATTGTCATAAATTAAGATTAAGGTAATCGATACCATCCATTACCACTATTTGTCGATATATTCATTTATCCATACCGTTATTATCGATACCTTATTATATTACCGATTAACTGCCACTGTTTTGACTGCCGGTACCGTTATATGTTAACTGCCTGACAATAAAAGTATCTATCTACGTAATATGTCAATTATATTTTAATTTCACCCTTGTCATTGAAAATTGGTTGCTCAGGTACATTTTATTATGTTTGCAGATTTATCACTCGACCACCTCGAACATCAAGATCTCGCACGCTTATTTGCATTATTTATTTTGCCATTTACTGAGTAAGTAGTTGTTATGTCATTTATTCTGATCTCTGTTTTTATATATTTAAAATTTTTGATTATTTTGTATTGTTTTATTAAATACAATTTTATTCTACGTCCTTGGTTTAAAAACAACCCTCAAAGGTTTAAAGCTTTATTCGGAAAAATTGATACATTATATATTTATTCATAGTATTGTCCATTGTTAGTGACGATTTTTCCCAAACTTTCAAGGGAATCCAAGAATCCACCCAATATTTGCCTTCTTTGTGGAGAAATGATGCGTTGTTCAGCCAAGCCATAAGTCAACGATAGGAAGAAGTGAGTAAGTCTTAAACAAGTGACAGATTTTTTTGGTCCTACGTTAAAGTTTTAAATTTTACAGGACATCTTAAGTTATATTTATATATTCTATTGTTTATAACCAAAGGAATTTGTTGTTATGACGTCATAATGATTTGTTTGAATGTAAAAATAAAAGTGTTGTATTCCAGGGTGTGAAGGTTCAAATAGAGTGAATTCTTTTCTAAAGTACTCTGCTCTAGTCCAAAAATAAATTTTAAAAGTAAACTTTAACTAACTTTAAGTATACTTAAGGGAATCTCTTATGAGCTTTACATAAAAACAAGAAGCTTTGTTGTTTGCATTTCAGAACGGATGATTATAGATTCGAAGGTGGAAAAATATCATTGAACCAAGATGCTATTCCTAACTGGAATTTAAATAGCAAGTTTTTCATTATGCTTGAAGTATATAATTGAAATAAAATAACATGTGTTTAAAAACAGATCCTTTACTTTAATCTATTGAGAAAGACAATATAGTTATACAAAGTCAATACTGAGAACAAAAGGAGTTGTTCAGTCCACAGTAAAATCTTTAGAAATAATTAGAAGTAAGTAGAAATAAATGACATGACTTACCTTATTAAATTATATTAGGTTTTTTAAGGCTTTGAAATGAATGTAGTTAATCAAATGTTAAATAGTATTTATATTGTTATATGTTTATAACTAACATTTTTGCACTCTCTGGTGGTGGTTGCGAAGTGCATAATCTAGTCACCACTTTATATATCGGAGATTGCCTTCTATATCTTTATTTTCGATGTACAAACTGACAATATGACACTGACAATACAATATTACTTAATGTACATGATGTCTTATTGTACATTCTGATCAGTAAATAAGAAATTTGAATTGTACTTGGCTAAAGTATTTTGTTGTTCAATGCAAGGCAAATTTCTAAAGGCGTTAGCTATTGACCAATACATCTACCCAAAAAAACATTGTAATAAGTTTTTAACTAAAACTTACTGACGTGAGCTCAAATCTCAGATTGATTTTGTTAACGTATTTCTGAGATACGATGAAAAGTGAATTTATTATGATAATTCGGGAATAACTCATGGGAGGAGAAATCCCGGACCTAACAAAGAAAACACGTTTTCTTGTTCAAAATTGGCTTTATTCATCAATGTCTCCATAAACACCCACGCAATCATGCCAGAACCGCTCTAACAAAATAGGCCTATCACTAGGTGGTGTCCACTTAGATGACGGTCGTTTTGATTCAGGAGTGAAGGGTGATTATCACATATCGACGCAAAAATTCCGGCTTGTTGTGTTTAAACATGATCAAACACTGCTCAGAATCATCAATGCGTTCTTGTTTTTGGGCAAAAGTGAGCAAACGCGGCATCCACTTTGAACAGAGTTTTCTCGATTTTGTCGAATTTTTAGATGTTTTCTGGTGTTACCGCCTCATTTGGACGTCCACTGCGATCTGCATCATCAATGTCCCTACGACCACGCTTCAAGTCAGCAAACCAACGATTTATTGTTGTTTCTGATGGGGAGGAATCTTTATAACACTTTTCAAGCTATTGCATCCCTTGAACGGTATTTTTCCCAACAAGAAGCAGTATAAAATTAAAACATGAAATTATTTTTAATCCATTATTTTGAAAATAACAAAAGTAGTGTCACTCTTAGCACAATAACTCACAAACTTATGAGTAGAATATCATGAAATTTTAATAGCATTCTTTTGAAGGTGACTTTGACTAACTGAAAAAGCGGTGAATGCAATAAAACTAGTGTTATGTATAACAGCTACTAATACAAAAAATACTTGATATATTGAATATAAACTTTTCACAGTGCATCGATTAGTTATTAAAATTATTTTGTTAAAATTGAAACAATTCATCAAAACCTTTTTTAAACGGTTCTTTCCAATACTAATTAGGTTGAATAATTATAAAAAGACATCTTGTCATCAAGTTATTTGTGTATCTACACAAATAACTTTTTTGAGATTTTTTTAAGCAACTTACTTCGGAATTTTCGATATAACGTATTTTATGCATTAATCAAGTACTATACATTGTTATGGAAGACTAGTGTTGGACTGTTTGGTAATTGACTACTTTTTACTATCGAATGTTTCAGTCGCTATTTTAGGTTCGACTGATTTTACTACTTTTTGCCAGTGATTGTTTCAGTCGACTGTTTTCAGGCGCTATTTTCGGTCCGACTGATTTTGTTACTATTTACTGATGGATTGTTTGAGTCGTACACTTTTAGTTCTACTTGTTTTATTCGACTGATTTATACCTAATTTATTCTTACATAGATTTATATAATTTTATTTTATATACATGTAATATAAGTAATTTTATGATCTTTTTGGTAGTTTGCTTGTAAATAACAATATATTGTATATTAATATAGCAGCATTATAATTATAATATAATAAGGTAAAAGATTGGGAATGATGGCAAGAAAATTGGGAATGATAAATAGTAAAATATATTGACTGTTTTTATGGCAATAATAAATAATATTTCGATAACTTTCTCGATTTTTTGTTAAGAAATATTCCCATTCAGTAATAAATAAAGCATTCATACCATTTCATTTAAATCATTTTTAATTATGTCATGGATTAGGTTTTTTTTTCTACGATTAGATATATGTTTAATTTTTATATAGTATTTATGGTTATTGTACATCTTTAGTTTTTAGGTTTTGTTTAAGTTCTATTGTATTGCCTATATTTATTATAGTATATTATATAAAATTAGCAGTTAACACATTAAAATACGATAAAACATTTGTGGGGAATTATTCCATTCCTTTTTCCAGATTCACAGAGCATTTAAATATAAAAGCAATTCTACTTCGTTTAAAATTAAATTTTAAATTGCATGTTAATAATAGTATTCAGTAATTATCTTTTTCCTTTTCTTTTTTTTAAGTTAGTACGTGAATGAATTTGTACATTTCCGTCTCGCTATACTACCGTTGGAAAATAAAACAGTCCAACCGTGCATTTGACTGAAAATAGTAATTACTAGTCGCTAATCTTTTGACTATCGATCGTTTCGACTGTTTTCAGTCGATAGTTCCTAACGCTACTGAAGACGACAATTTCCTTTTAAAGTGTCAAAAGTCATATAGGAACCACTGAACACTGAAATGAACATGTGCTTCTAAATATGATTTATATATAGTATGTTTAATGTGTTATATTCCTTTTAAAAATTAGATAGATTATATAACGTTTTTTTAACGTTTTTGAATGAATTTAGTATTCAAATGTTAAATAGTATTTATATTGTTATATTTTGATAAGTAAACATGTTTTCTCTGTCAGGTGGTCGTTCCGTAATCTTTATTTTATTATATTTTGATGTCCAAACTAACAATATGACACTGAACATTCTACATAACTTAACTGGTAACGTTTTATTTGTTTAACAGAAGATACTTAGTGTTACTTATATATAGAATCAGAAAAAGAACAGATCACTTTAATCGATGATGACGCCAATAACCCATCTGACCGATACGGCAGTACCGGCCGGCTTTCGTGGAAACATAACGTCGGCGCTGCAAAAAGCAATCGCCGGACCTTTAAAAAAGACCTGAAACGAAATAAATAGATGCCATCGAGAGAGAATGTCAGACGTAGAAGATCGCGGACTATGCGGCCGGTCGCATTCTTTCCTCTGGATTTATAAGGACGACATTGCAACACTGCATTCAATTGCGGGAATTGATAAAAAGGGGCGGCGCGCAAAATGCCGCCGCTCCGCAACCTGAGAAGGTGAAGCCCCCGACCACGTTCACGATTGGGTCGGCGGCATTCTACCTCTTCCTTTTTGTTCCGTTTTTGCCAAACCAATTTTCATCGATCTATATCTTCGATCAATATCATTAGACAGAATCAGAAAAAGAGGAATGATGGAAGTATTAAAAATAGAATCCGAAAACCGACTTAATAAGCATTTAATTCATTCTTGAAGGATTCGGAAAATTATCCACGTCAACTAATCCAGACCATAGGACAATGAACAAGATGTAGTATATGATTGGTTCGTTCTGTGCATGCTTATTACGATAATCTGCAACTGGTTATCTATCTATTAATCGGCTTAATAGATAGTAATTTGGCCTTCCTTTTTTAGAAAAACATGGATACCTAGAGGTATGAAATTTGGCACGATTAGAGCTTATACGGTAAACGAATATTTAGGCCAAATTTTTTTTGTAATATGTCTTGCAAGTAAGTAAATTTCAATAGAATGAAATATGCCCGAACCAAGCAGCCACGAATACACAAAATATTTGAACAAATCCCTAAATTTTATAATATGTCAATTGAAAAGTCTCCGGCCTGACACATAGATGGCGCTACTGGAAGTAAATCCATATGTTTTTTAGTCAGCCCTAATCCTCAAAAGATGCGTATATAAATTTGACAGCAGTCGGATCATTAGTTTGTGAATTATAGCATTTTGAGTGAAGCAACTTTTGTTATTGTGAAAAAAATGGATAAAAAGAAATTTCGCATGTTGATAAAATATTGCTTATTGAAGGTAAAAAAATACAGTTGAAACTTGGCTTGATGCCTAGTTTCCACACACTGCCCCAGGAAAATCAACCATCAAGGATTGGTAAGCTAAGTTTAGACGTGGTGAAATGAGCACGTTGCAAGGATTTATCAAAAATGTCAATACATATTGCTGAAGATTATCGATTCTTTTCTCCGATATATCATTATACCAATTTTTTTAAAAATATCGATATATCGATTTTTAAATATCGAAAACGATATATCATAATATCGATATTTTTCTCGGTGGCCCACACCCCTACTGGCGAGTGATCAACTTAGAAATCATCCTAGAATACATATATCAAACATCCCAGTCTGGATACTGGCATCAGTGTGATCATTTTCCTACAAACATCAATTTACGACCATGTCCCAGCAGGATTCGAACCCGCGACTGATAGTAATTTATATAGTTCTGGCGACATGATATATAATTGTAGTAGAGGTAATTCTAAAGGTTATTAACATTTTTCTGTACATTTTCAACAAAAATCGTTGATGCTCTGAACTTGTCACAGTCCTGAAAATAATCTAATGATACTTTATTATAATATTCAGAGGTGTAGTAATTTAAGTTTATCAATTGATTATTGAAATTTAATGCAAATCAGATTTATTTAAATGTAGCTGAAAAAAAGTTCGGTAGAGTTCTTGAGATACTTTGCATATGTGTTTGTTTAATATGTTTCAATATACAGATATATATTACTTTAATTATTATTAAATATATTGCTGATTTTATGTTTAAAAGATTATCATAATAACTTTTAGTCGTATAATATATCATTTTTTATATATGGTTGTAAAATTTGATAAAACAAAAAAGAACTGACAACACTGGATCTTTTATTGGTAATCGAAGAAATGAACAAATTATAGCTAAGCTGAGCCGACATACTATTAATTAGTATGTTATACATTATGGTACAAAATTCAGTCGAATTGAACGGTTTGAAATGATACTTTCAGTCATTTTCCCACTTGTTGGATTTTTCCTGAAAGTTCAACTAAGTCTTGCAACTCATTGTCTTCAAACTGTTCCGAATAAATGAATAGTATCAAATGAACAACTGTTATTACATGTAGAAAAATATTAAAACTATATAACTATAACAGTTAAGTTAGGTTGTTTACATTAATACTTAATAACCAAAGATACCATTGATAAAAATACATGGAACCACCTAATATCGCCATCAGTTTACAGCGACACTCAATATAGACAAGACTTTCTGTAAAGGGGCTCTTTATTGGCTTGTCACTTTATATCTTTATATCGAAATACTGAATAAATATAAATAATAATAATAAGAGTACTGACTTGAATGTAGGTAATAATGATGGGGTAACCATTTACACTAAATTCCTCAAAATTATTTCACGGTCGTAGTATTATTAACCATTTTGATTTTGATCACAGTTATTTTCCCAAAACAATGTTCAATCACCTTAAAATAAATATTCAGTGAATAAATTTAATTCAGTTTCAGACCCACGCATATTAATAACAAAAATTAGAAGAATTAGAGGAACAATGAACAGTCATAAAATCTTAAATATATAATTTCTGGAAGTATATTCGATTTATCTTTTCGACTGATTTGTTTGCGACTAGAAATCATACTACAGTGTAAATACGTATTTACTATCTCATGGTGAAAGCGAAATTACGTAGTCTTATCTTACTAATCAGTGACAATCTATCAAGGAATATAGTTTAATATTAAGGCTAATCCATAAATAATTTTTAACATATTTTCAATGACTTTAATACCATTTAATAGTTCCGGTGTTTTATAATGTATTAAATGTTTAGAGTATCATAAAAAAATAGGCCAGAGTTAATATCTTTTTATTACGACATGTTACGACTTATTTATCGTTATATATTAATCCACATTAAATCAAAACACCTGTTACTCTATAAAAATAGAGAGTAAAACAAATTACGAAATTTAAATTATCCATTCTGTACTCCGTACCGTGTAATAAAACATCCCATACTTACTAACCAATCTAATTATTTATCACAATTTGTTGGAACGATGACCTACTCCTTCAACATTTTTTGTTAGTATTAACCTTTCTTGAACCGCTAATAGTAACGTAAAGTCAGCCACGTCAAGTGAATAATATACATAGTCAATCAGCTTTGCCCTTTTCTTAAAAACTTTTCAAGTTTCTATCAAGAAAATATAACTATCCAAAATAATCAAATTCTAAACTTAGAGTTGGTTAATTATGAAGATGAATATTTACACTTCAATTGTAGATTCAAGGGGTTATTAAAATATTAAATTATGTATTATCAAGAAAGCTGCTTACTTAATCAGAGTCATTTTTCCAAAACAATATTTAGTCACCTTAAAATAACACGTTGAGTGAGTAATAATTCAGTTTCAGATTCACGCATATTAATAAACCAAATTATAAGAATTGAAGAAAATATGAACAAAGATACGGTTTTAACTATATTAGAAATTTCTGGAAGTATATTAGATTTATTATTATAAGTGATGTTTGTATAACTAAAAACGACGAAACAAAGTCTGTCAAAACGAGATAAATTAATTAGCACACTATTTTCCTTGCATAATTTACGTTATTCACGTGCTTATGTTTTGACATGCAGTGCAATATTCTTTGCTGTCAAATAAAATTTCGTTGGATATAATGGAGATATATATCGTTGGAGATAACTAACTTCTAAGGGCGATACATTCACGAGGCTTTTTACACTGAATACCCAAAACAGCCATTTTTGCATCTCCTTCCTGACTTAGAGATTTGTACAAGCACTTTCTGATATACTCGAAAATGGAAATTAAATTAAAGTACACAAAATATTTAAATTCTAAGCTCAGTTTGCTTAAGTTTAAAGTAGTCTGAGCGGATACGAGAAGCGATTTTTACAAGAAATGGTATTATTAACCTTATTTATCCTAATAATACGCACTAACCAAGATACAGTCACATATTCAAAAGTCAACATCGAATATTTGGTTTCTTGTGCATCAAATAGTTCGACGGGCTATATTTCAACAGGTTAAGCGTAAATACTACACATTTGATTGAACAGTTGTGAGTTTTAAACAAAAATCTTCAAACTTTTCGAAAAATAGTTACGTATAGACAATGTATGAATCCAAATATTGGGTCACTGAAGTCAAATAAAGTAAAAGAAATTAAGCAAAGATCTAGTCTAAGAATTCATAGGAAAAATTAAGCTGTTAAAGCATGTCTAAACACAGATTTTGTACGTAATTGTTAGGCCATTACTAAAATAGAATTAAATTTGTGCATTTTATTTACCCTAATATTACAAACTACAATACCACACACAATTTCACTCTTGAGAGCTGTTAAAAGTTTATGAAAATCAAATATCCATCATAAATGTATATTATTTAAATCTTTTTTTGTGTTCTAGTTACTATCAATTATGTAAAATGAATATTTTAGTATTTTGGTTTGAAATCGATATATTTTTCATTTGTCTTAGCAAATATAGGGCACTTGATTTCAAGATCACTATTCTCACAGTATCCAACTGGAGATTGTGCTATTATTCGATACTCTTTAATAGTTTTGGATACTTTCAGGTGTTATACTAATAATATTTTTACTCAATGTTCTTCAACATTTTACCACATGTCACAATTAATGTTAATGTCAATGAATATCTACATACATCAATTCTATAAAAATTCTAGTATTCTCTTCACATTATTATTTCAGTTACAGTCCCACAATACAGTCGCCCTCAAGGAAAGAATTTTGGACACATTTAGGTTATTTGCCTTGATAAATACCAGTTCAATTTTTTCTTTTCATTTCCAGCCCAAAACCAATATTTTAACTGTAAAATAATAATCCAAATAAAATCGACACGGGCTAAAAAGAGCAAACGTTGAAGTGCGGAAATGCTGGTTAGGAAAGGGTAAGTGACGTCAATGATTCGTAGCTCTTCTGATTGGTGTTTGACATACCATGGCGATTTTTTTAATTTTATGTTCTTATTTCTGGTAAAATCTTTAATTTGGATTTGGATGAGTGCATAGGGCAAATAGAAAAGAAAAATAAAATTAAAATTAAAATTTTATGTTAACAAATTATTCTTTTAATAGGCTTGGTGTATTTACTGTTTACTAATATATACTTTAGGCAAAATATAGGTAAAGATCAAAATAGATAAATGAAGTAATTAAAATATTCAGGAGTTAAAATGAAATTAACTACATAATTTGCATAGATAGAACACACATTAGAAGACATTCATTATTTACTTTATAGACCTAAGTTTTGAAAAATCAATAGTTAATTTAATTATTGTAAATATATTTCTTTAATATACATTTCTAAATTGTAAAAAATAAATTACCTAATTGTGTTCGTAATTGTTTTAATATATATGCTAAAGTCAAATATCAATTTCAAAATTGTTTTCTTCATATATTCTCTGTTTTAATATTAAAACATATAATGCCTCATTTATTATTCCATACTTATGTTTATAACATAAAAGAACAAAAAATTATACTTATATTTGATGCTCTGAAGTTGTCACAGTTGTGAAAATAATCTTATTTATGATACTTTGTTATAATATTCAATGATGTAGGAATTTACAGATATTAATATGTAGTGTGACTATTGAAAGTTAATGGAAATTAAATTTAAAAAATGTTAGAGTTTGTCAGTTTTTGAGACAATTTGCATATTTTTTAATATATTTTAATATACAGATATTTATTATTTTAATTAATGTATAAAATATATTTCTGATCTTATATTGAAAATACTGTGACAACAAGTTTTCTCTCTAGCTCTATTATAAGAGAAACATTATTAATTTAAAACATTGTGGCGAATTTCGATCACAGACATCATCATTAGTTCTAATTAAACAGTTACAATTAAATTATTAAAATAGTTTCTTGAAAATTATACCAGCACTCAATTCCATCATTGTTTTCAATATAAAGTATATATTTGAGCTAATACTCTTGTTTGTTTTAGAACTAATTTGATCAATCAACCTATCCAAACTCAGATTCTATTTTAATTACTTGTAAAAAAATATATTGTATATAATTTATAAGATAAATATAAATATAATAACTTTAGTATAATAAGGCTTTTCAATAAGTTTACTATTCCATATGAAATATTGGATGGATAAAGTGTAAGTAAAATATAACATAGTATATTAAAAGAAGCAAGTACAGAACGTTCAACAATGGAAATATTCCAACAATCTGAAAGCCTATTAGAAGCTGATTGGATAATATGGAGATTTAATAAAGTATCATTACTTTGATCACCTCTTCATTCGATTGCCTCGAAAGCTATTACAAATGTCAATACTCAATTACTTCCAAGATCCAAAAACGTTACGAACTGAGAATTTTGAGAAAAAAAAACTATTAATAATATCTTAATATTGATATAGATTTATATTCAGTAATTTTAATAGATCAAGTTAAATCACATCAAAAAAACCATCGCAACTTCAAAAATAAAACGGATCCAACTTTACAGAGCAATAAATCCGAGGGGCAGGGAGGTAACCGGCAATTCCACGCGCGATAGGAAAAAACACAAAACGAATGCTCCCTATATAATCGAGCCGAACTACACCTGGTTCTTGTGCAACGACGGACCATTACCATACGGCATTCCGAAAAAACCGACGCTTTATAAAGTATGAAAAAAAAAAGACCGGTTTACAAGTAATAAATGGTGTTTGTTTTGCCTGGCGGAATGGGCTACGGCTACATGGCGGGAGGGGGGTTCCCTATTGGTCGTACGATTATTGCAAAACGAAGGCAATCGTGCAAATCGACCCATAAAAATTTCCCTGAATCGAAGGAGCTTTAATAGGTCGATAGTGGGACTCAAAACTGTTTTCTATCTCTCTTGATATCTCTAGCGCGCATTAGTAATGCTTACAAGACACCGGTCAGATATAAAGATGATCATTGAGTCTCAAATAGCATCTTCATTGTTAGGATACTTTTAACTAATATCACAAAACAATGGAGCAAGGAAAGATATGCGTAATTTCAAATATTATCTTAGTGCTATTTCGCTCTGACTCTACAGTCAATGATCAACAAAATAGTCGATAAGTCTGCATGCATACCGTACATATATGAAATTTCAGATTCTACATCTTTAAATTCGCAAAATAGTCAAAGGTTTGTCTAGAAAAGTTTACACAACTTTGCAATTTAACAGAAAAGTGTCTTCTATGTATACAGCGAAAGCGGATAATTCTAAGCGTTTTACATAATTTTTGAACTTATTTTTCATAGTTACATTGTATAAAAACTCTTATCATGTTAACCATCATTACGGAAGAAATTATAATTACTATTCCATCTAAATTTTAGTCAATATATATTCTATCTATATTTGTTCATTACACGGTAATTCATACATACATAGATAAAAGCAATTTAAAATTGAAGCCATGAACGGTAAGTATTTAAAATTAATTGAAAGTATGTATGTAGAGCATCCTTTCCCTCCCTGTTTTTTTTACACATTATTGTTTTCATTCGTCTATTTCCAATTATATCAAATCATTAATCCAATAATAAAAATTACTTGATTTCAAAAAGATTGGGTTCGTATAATTTACTTTGTTTTGTCTTGAAAATGGTAAATGTTTTCTGTATCTACCATAATATTATAATTTACTGGCTTAATAATTAATATCAAAAGAAAGCACAGTAAAAAGCGGGTTAAACTATGTTAGAAATTTAAAAAAAAACTCTAATAACAATTTGATCTTGAATCAAGAATAAAATGTGATCTAAAATTTAAAAGCAATGACTATAATGATGGAATAATTCATGAATATTATATATAAAAACAGTTACAGTTTCCTTCTGAGTTTCTTCAAATATTTGGCCATTTCTGTATCATGTTGTATTATCAAAAAGCACAAGTCAGTAATCAAAGTTATGACAAACCAAAACTACCAAATCAAGCTAAAATACAGACAAAATACAGATAAAATATTATGGGTGTTCAAATTATTTTAGATAAAATACAGTAGCAATATATTGGATGATGAGAATCTTCAATGTTTTGTTTAATATTCAATATCACAAAAAAATCATTATTTAAAATTTGTACATTTATAAACACATTAGACTTGGCATCCTTGGCAGTTTTTTTTAATATCAACCCGCCATTCTAATCGATCTATTTCTATTGCAATGCTAATATAAAAGCAGCACTATATATAACAAAAAAAATCTAAATTTTTTTTAGTCTAACTTCTAACAATATTTCATATATCATTATAAAAATATTAACATTTAATTGAATACATTTAAATGAAACAGATATATGTAGTTACACATAATAATTACTAAATTGCAAATAACAAATTGTCAAAAATTAAATCATTAAAAATTAATGTTTAGCATTAGCACAATAAAAATTGTGTATGCAAGTTCTGTTTCCCTTTTTTGAGACTCATATTCAACTATTGTGAGCCATTCATATTTTAAGAAAATAATACTTGTTGATGTACAAGTTGTAACCTACGCATGACTTAAATTTCATAATATTCGTCGGGAGATTCATGCTGATTCTGCATCATAAGTGCTATTATTAAAACTGACTGATGATCATTATCATTGTATAATAATTTAGTCACTGTAACCGAAAATTTATATATGTAAAAATAAATAATGTCAATATACCGTTTTGAATGAATATTTACACGCGCTCGGCTTAACATTTGTTTAGATTCTTTTTATAGAAACTAATGTAAAGTTTTTTAATAAAATATTTTGAGAAAATATAATAATATAAAAATTGTACCTAAATACATTTTTTGTCTTGGGTTGGTTTCAAAACACAAACCGTCTTGTTTAATCCATATCAATTTAGTTTAAACGCACATTACACGCACAATATATACAAAAAACTGAACCACTGTATAAAATTCGGCACCGATCTTGCGAAAATCCTACACCAATAGATGCACAAACGTAGAATAATATAAAAAAACCGATCAAATCGGCCTAGACCACAACAAAAGGCGCACAACAAACAAAAGACTGGCGATAGTATAGTCCGCTTCGGCTGTCGTGATTCACTACAATAACAACGACGATGGCACTTTTTCGTAACACAATTCCTCGTAAAAAAATCGACGGTATACGTAAAAATCAGGAACAATTTTGGTAGCAGGCGAGAGATTCAAAACGGATCCAAAAGCCGAAACACGCCGACGTTGTCTGTCAGTCGTCAGAAGTTCCGAATGGCAAGCACGACAAGTATGTAAAGTATTGTTGGAATTATGGACACATTCGGTCGAGTTTTAGGCGATATTTCACCGCGAACCACACCGTTACTGTATGAAAATCGCTCTAGAACAATTGTGTACTTACCAAAATCTAGATCTGGATCCTCAGCGGCTACTTTCACGGTAATTAGGACGGATTTTGGTCCGTTAATATGAAGAGTTTGTCTGTTTGTGGTATGCCAGGAATGGTACAAAGAATCTAGACAACGCGAACGCTAGAGCGCACACTGAACGCGCATAGTAAGCCTTCTAAAGCCAGTTTTCTTCTCCGCTCTCTCGCTCTCACTCTCTATCACTCTCTTTCTCTCCCCGACGCCATTCTTTAACGGATTATTTTCCAACCACCGTCGCCATCTATTAGTAAGTTGCATTAAAAGTCTGTTAGTGATAAAGAATTCGATAGTTTCATATTATTATTACTTATGTTTTCTAATGTGTTAATACTTTGTGCATGTATTACATAATTACTACTAATACAGTTGAATAATAATAAAAATATGCATAATATCAATTAGTAATTTAGTAATCTAATTTAATTATTTATATATAAATCTAAATTTTTATTTCATTAATTCTGTTTAGCACCATACTATCTTACATGACATAGGTGTACTTGTCTATAATTTTAATGCAATTAATTAATTAAATAATTTAATATCGCATTGGGAATCCAAAAATAATACCAAAAATATATCGATTTGGTGATATCGAATATTCAAAATTCGATACTACATTCAAATTTGTTGTGACGCAGCTTTAGAAACTTCTTGATCGTACGTCAAAAAGATAGAGAAATTGTGAAAAGTTATTTTCTTAAATATTTTATTTTTTGGAAACATTTGAAAACACAACCCCAACTAGTCCCACTTATAATTTACTATAATTTCCATCAAATATCGTGAAATTTGTTCAATTCGCTTAGATACTTAACAGGGTTATTTTTCATAATTATATAAAATAATTACTAATAAAATATTCTCTATAATCGACGTGTAATAAAACATGATTAGTGTATGTGATAATTAAAATAAGTGACTAAGTGCCAAAGTTTAAAAATATAAAGCTCAATATGGTGAAGTTATATTGTCTCAGTATTTTATATAAGGGCCCTACAACTGCAACATGGTTAAAATCTGCTGTGGATCTACAGGGTGTTAGTTTCTTTCAACGAGGCTCCGTACATGAGTTCATGCAATTTTGTTGTAAAACTGTTGTGGAAAGAACTATTGCTGCATCAAGACAATCTGTGAAACAAGGAGAATATTTCTGCCATGTTTATGTTCGAGCTGATAATTTAGCTGGTGTTGTTATATCAGATCATGAATACCCACAAAGAGTATCACATACCTTATTAACAAAAGTCCTTGATGAATTTTCAGAGAAGATACCTTCTTCAAGCTGGCCTAATTTACAAGAGAAGGATGTAACATTTCCACAATTGACTTCCTATCTAGCAAAGTATCAAAATCCTAGGGAAGCAGATGTTTTAACTAAAATCCAAAGTGAACTAGATGAAACTCAAATTATTCTACATAGTAACATTCAAGCAGTTTTGAACAGAGGAGAAAAACTGGATGATTTAGTTGCAAAATCTGAGGAACTGGGCATTCAGTCCAAGGCCTTTTATACAACAGCTAGAAAGACAAACTCTTGTTGTAATTTTAATTAAGTTGTGTAATGTGCTTCAGCGTGATTTGAATGAAATTATATATTTGCATTTGTAATATAATGAATGGCAAGATTATAATATGGTAATTATTGTTGTCTAAATTGATTGTAGTGATACGCTGCATTCCATCAATTATATTTAAAATATTATTAAAGAAGCTGGTATATTATGAAGTGTGTCAAAACTTGTTTCTGTATATATTTGTAGCAGTAGGAATAATGTTTGTTTATAATGAAAACCCTTAAAACTTTTATTTGACAGCAATGGTTGATTACTATCAAGAAACTGAATATAAAGTATAGGTCATAGTGTTTTTATAGATTTATTATTTATTATAAGAAAACATTAAAGCCTAAGTAAAAGAAAATTTGAAGCAACATATGAGAAAATAATCTCTTATATGTCCATTCAGTTGTATTTTCAGACAATACATGTTGAAAATTGTAATAATATATTTATTTTGTTGGAAAATATGCTTATGAGTATTTAATAAACATGCTGGTTTTATAAAACAACCATGTTCAAATATTGGAGCTTAATTATTTATTATATATTAATAAAATAAATTGAGTAACATTCCAACATGTTTTGGAATAAATAATTGTTGCATTGTTATTTTAATGTGTATCTATCTCCATAAAAATGATATAAACCCAATTATCTTGTGTACTTCTGAATGTAAATTAAAATATATATTAAAACCTTTCGTCTATTTTATTGTTTACCTAAAACTTTAGTATAAAACTCAAGCTAAATTACTAAATTTAACATATTTGTGTTGGTAAGGTAAAGTACCAAATTCAACATTTAATGAAAGCCTTAATTATAAACTCATATAATTTTATTCTACTTTTTCCATTTTAGCATCGTGCACATTACTTTCTGAGATAGCCTCATTTGTTACAAGTATTTTCTTAACCATCCTTTCTTCTCGAGCTTTCTTCCTGGCTTCTTTCATAGCCTTCTTCTGTTCCTTTTCTTTCTTCTCTAACAGTTCCTTGAATCTATCATCCCTTGGATCAACTGTATATCCAAAATGTCTTCTTACCTCCTCAATTAATCTCTCTCTACGTTCCTGAAAAGTCATAATAACAAAAATGTTGCTTAAAATGTTAGATGTACCAGCTTACTTTTGCAGCCATTGCTTCTGATTCATTCTTTTCGATCTTGGCATATAAATCTTTTTTCCACTGTTCTAATTTTTCCATTTTCTTAACAATATCATTTTGTCTCTCCATAATTCTCTGATTATTTTCTTGTCTATTTATTTTGGCTTCTTGTATAAGTTCTGACACTGTTTTAGGATATTTTATTTGTTCATATTCAATTGCATCATGTAATTCGGCCTATAGCAAATATATATAAATTCCTACAAATAAGCATAATTATAACATTACCTTTACAGGCCAACATAATGCAGGATCAACCCCAGAAGCTGCTCCATATCTACCATATAAACGTCTAAGGTACTTCAAAGTTCCTTGATGCCAAAATTGAGCTTCTTGAATGGGTGTATTATCATGCAACATATTTCTGTGATGATCCTTTAAGCGGGATTTATTTCTTTTTCTTTCTAATTCTTCCTCTTTTAACAGCAATTCATCTTCAACTACTATAAATCCATGAATTATAATTTTAATTAATATGTATATATAAAATGCACTTCAACAAATTTACCTTCACTAACTTGGGCAGCTTCTAGTTTCTCAATATTTCCTTTTGATAAATCTGACGAAGTATACCTGCATAATATATTTCGTTGAATTTGTAACAATTTTCGGGAAAAATCATTACGAATCATTTTTATCAATTACAAAATAGAAAAATATCTATATTTATGTTCTAAATGCTGCTAAAATATTGAGGTTATGTTAAGATCGTAAAAGGAAGAGCATTTATTATTACATTGAATAATACAGAAATATATATAATTTTAAAGATCCATATTCAAGCCTATTATAAAATTTATTCATATGTTCTTTTACATAGATATAATTATAAAATTAGTTAATATTATGCAACCTTCCATACTGTAGAATAATCCACTAGAAATAGGCCGATTATGATAAATATTTTTCCAGTCCGAAACTCATAAAATCCGGTGTTCTTCAAGGTTCTACCAGTAACTTCATGGCGTATATTCAAGAAGTAAGCGTACTTATCATCAGAGCTTTTGCTCTGATGATGTAAGAAGTAACTATTACGAAACGTCGACTAGTTTTAGACTGTAAAATCGGCGCAAGAACTCAATAATACAAGTGTACAAAAAGTCCATTGGAATGTAAAAGTTTTGTGACTGCTCGTCCTACAAGCTAAAGGTAAATTTATTAGCCAACTAATCAACTGCCAATCTTATTTGCTATACGGACCGAACTAACCTTGATAATCACATTCGTTTCAATTAAACATCCAAATAACAATAAATTCCCAGAGATATTTGAATGAACGAAAAATAAGAATGATCTAATTCGAATTTTAACTCTTATTGTTGGTATTTATATTCTGAACCCCAAATGTGACCGTTGAAAAATAGAGAGTAAGTGGTGTTTTATTGTGTGTGTGCTCCCTTTGGTAGTAATTCTGAGTTAGACTACAGTTCTGTTACTGGATGCTGATATGGGAAAATCTCTGGTATAGATAGATATTTTTTATTTTGCGCTGACATGTTTTAACTAAAACTTATAATTCCATTCTATCAGGGTTTATCCTGGAAATTTAGGTAAAATTAAGCAAATCAAATCAATCAGTGTAAATAAGCATAATTAAAAAAAATTGCAAGCTGGCGAAATTAGAGTAGTCGAAGAATACGGTACATTTAATCTAGGAGTGAAATGTGATACGTGAAGCATTTAAATTTAAGGGTTTTCTTGTATTAAAATATGGTTTGATTGGCAGTACTAGGGATGCCGAAAATATATCGATATTATATATATTATCGATGTTATATCGATATTTTTCTATAATTTTTCAGAAAAATTAATATTTCTTAAACATTATAAAAACCCATTTAATAACTTTTTTATAAACTGTTTAAATTAGTACTAATTTAGTGTATTTTAGTACTTAATTTTAAATGTTTAGTAATTTAATAATTAATAATTTTGATATTTAATTACAAGAATATAGAAGAATATCGAAAACACTATATCGATATATCGATATTTTTCTCGGTGGCCAATGCACACGGTGGTCTGTACAATCGTTCTGTACAATCTGACATAAATTCAAAGAAATTATTATTTTTTGTTATGAACCATACACGTTTTTTAACTTATGTAAATACCAAAATGCATAGGTGCAATTTCAGCTAATCCCAGTACACAATCCATGAAAATTTGAAGTAGTGGTTACTTTCAGTACTCCGTTAATTTCGGCAGTTTTCGCACCCTTGCACGATGATGTCATTTTAAAATCCAGGAAAAGAACGGTATGAGGAGAGTAGAATTATATTTTTATTTTCTCATTATTAGTAGTTTGTTCAATAAAACAGTGAACTCACATAATCTAAATTTATAACATCAAAACGTCGCAATGTTGGCGCATCAATTTTGAATTTTAGTTTGTTTTGGCTTTGACATAAAAAAATCTAATCAAAATAAAATAATGATACAAAAATAATGTTTGTCAAATGTCATTTATTTTAACATTCTGGTACATCTAATGCGTATATTATCTCATTTCTCTTCGAAGAAACTGATTGGGAAGGAAATCTGTTTTTGACTCTCATTGTCTAATGGAATCGCAATGTTCAATAAAATTATCAAAATAAACAAAACGCCAAAAGAATGTATGGCGGTTGATAACCTCTAACTATTCTCACTAATATTTTGAAGAATTTTGCGAAACGTTTAACAACCAGGCGAATTTTGTAGGCTGATTCAGTTACATGTTCGAACATACCAGACAGCATTGTGTTCTTTTTAACTAGAGTAAAATTAGAAGGAAAATATTGTCTGATTTTGAAACGAATTTACAAATTGTGATTCTAAAATGGTCAAAATGTGCGAAGGGAGAAAAAATAACAACTGTTTTGGAGATATGGCAAATGCATTAGGGAGAATTCAGTGATATATATTATCAAGAATGGTATATACAGGTAGTAACAGAAGAAATAAAAAATACGGTTATATCAAAATGACTTAACAAGGAAACACACCATCGAAGGAAACAAGAACAAAACGTAAAGGGTAAATATGCTCTCTAATGAAAGTAAACTACTTTACTCAGGTATAGAGTTGTTAATTAGGTGAATTGGGCCTTCGGGGGATGTCACTACATCAAAATCGCGCCCGGAGGTAGAGTACCTTATGGTTGGTGTGGAAAAGAATTTCATGTAAATATAATTAAAAAACTCTAACCTACAAATTCTTCAAGTTCTCCTTAAAATAAACTATATTATATAACATTTTTGTTTAATTATTTTATTTAGATTAGAATTTTGTTATATGTCAAAATCAAAGTGTACTAAAACTCAGAATTGATGCAGCAATATTGCATCATCAATTCGGATGACGCGGTTTCACTGCTGTTTTGGATAAACTATAAGTCATTTGGTTGTGAATATTGTCGCCGAACAGTCATTTGGGTACATTTCATTTAGGTGAGAATCTGTTTTATTGTTTAGTTAAATTTGGCAAATTGGATTCAATTCTAGAGATTCGATAATATAGTTTTAGTATATCATAGAAGATGACATTTGTAGGAATAAACATACAAAAATAAGGAAAATTCTAGGTTAATCGACGAGTGCAAGAAAATAATATTCTAACCTTAACTGCTGTTAGCTTATTTTGAAGGATTTTTTTTGGGTGCTAACATTTTACGACAGAAATGGCGGTAAATTTAAATTTTGCCTGAATTGTAACTTTTTTTTTGTTCTGGCCTAAAAACCAGGCGGTGGAATGCATGACGCATACCTGGTCGCGGAGACTTGCCCTGGAGTGACAAGGTGGATCGGGTTATTTGGGACTGCCTCTGGGCTTACCAATACACTAAACCGAAACCGCCTCACAGTTTTGGGGATATGGCACCTGCTGATCGGGCAGCCGTTATTGGGCACGAGGGCCCGGCGATTCTATTGATTCGCGAACCTGAGTTAACACACAACTGGATACTGTTGTATGGGGGCATAACTTTTGACTGTAGCGGATGAGGTCGTTTCAGCCTGGAAAAGGGGGGGAGCTTGGCGGTGACCCAGTGATAAGCTCCCAGCATGTCCACCAGGTCGCGAACAAGCGCGGTTCGAACAAGAACTTGAGCTGAGTTGTTGTTTGTGGAATGATTGAGATATGAAGTGCTTGATTTCTGGAGTGTCAGTTTCCCTATGCATTTGATTATTTCTGACAAACCATGGAGCGTTTAATATTTTCCTGAGGAGCTTATTTTGGAAAACTTGAAGCCGTTTGACCTGGTTGGGTGTAACAAACTTTAAGTAGACATTAGATCCGCAGAGGAGTACGGACCGAATTAACATCTTGTAAAATAAGCATTTGATGGAGATGGGAAGTCTGCTAGAAGGGCAGATCAGAGAAGATAGCAGGTTTGCTATCCCCGAACCTTTTTGGATTGCTTTCTGGATTTGGGAATGCCAACCGAACCGCCGGTCGAAGTGAAGGTACGTGACGTTATCCAGCCATGGAATTATTGCGGTGTCGATCTTAAGTTGCAAGACGCGCAGTGCGTAACGCTTCTTATGGAAAATGATGGCCTCGGTTTTCAGGGGGTTGATTTGCAACCTCCAGAATTTGAACCACTTAACCGCATGATCGAGCTGCTTGTGTAAACGTTCATGAGTTCTAACTTCGAACCTGGTGGCCGTGAAGAAAGCAGTGTCGTCAGCGTAAAACGCGACGTCAATGTGCTCTTTTATCGGCAGATCTGAAATAAAGAGGTTAAATAAGGCTGGGGCCAGCGGGGAACCTCGAGTTTCGCCAGCATCGATTTGTTTACGACTGGAAAGTGATTCCCTGATCTTGACTTGGAAAGATTTGTCCGAGAGATAGGACTTGATGAGAGTGGTTAAGTCTTCTCGGAGGCCTAACCGCACGCACTTTGCAATCAAACCATCGTGCTAGACCTTGTCGAAGGCTTTGGTTAGGTCCAGAAGAACTGCTCCAAGCTTTTTACGTTGGTCAAGAGCATGATGGATGTGTGCGGCCAGACGGGTAGCCTGATGGACGGATGAATGGTGAGCGCGAAAGCCGAATTGTTCATCTGGAATGATGTTGTTTTCCTTTGTGAAAGAGTTGAGAGAATGTGACTTTAAAAACTTGATAATTATTGAATTAATTACGAAATGAGACTTTCCGGTGATTTTATATTACTGTAGTTTTTCATGCAAGCCTAAATTTTATCTAATATTTTTTTCTAAAGATTGGACAATCATTGAAGATTTCACAATTGTTCTCAAATCTAGACATGAACTATAGTCACTTTCATTAAACTTAATATTGTAACATAAAAATTATAACAGTGATAATATTTTATTACACATTATAATATAGCATCTTATTATAGCTGACTTGGCTGAATTTACAGGTTAAAACTTTTCATAAGTCATATTAATGTTGAAACAATTTATAGAGCATATTTTTAAAATTTGTTAAAGTTTATTTGGAGTTAATAAATCGACATTTTTATAGTTATAGTGATTCTAATCGATGTTTACATAAAACCAGACGATATTGAATAAAGAAAAGTGCAAATAAAATAAATCTAGAGGTATTTCAAAAGAAGGTCGGTGAACTTTTCGAATATCTTAAATTTATCGCTAAATAATTAGAAAATGAGACACAAATCAAAAAATAGTAATAATTTATTTATATCTATATCTATATTAACAATAGCATGCGTCCCTTGTATTCGATTCTATCCATGTTATATATCTGTTCACTCGTGTGTAAACTCCAGGATAATTTGGTTGCGCGCATCCTTCGCCCCATGAAACAATTCCTAGATTTCATCAAAAATAGTTTAGATTAAAATAATAATATATACAAAGGGCACTACTTATATTTTGAACCTCAGTAACACTAACTGTTATTCAGATGCAAGTCTGTCGTTTGCAATATTACAGATTACAATAACGACTTACATACTAACACACTAAACATGGAAAGCCGCCTAATGAAGTGTCAAATTACAGATCAATCTCTTTATTGTAAAAAATTAGTTAAGAAGGGAAATCGCTAATAAGAAGTTATTTAATACTACCACATTAGAAAGAAAGACAACTACCAAATCTATAAAATTACAGGTATATTTCAAAGGTAATTTGAGGAAAAATATTTGTAACAAAAAATTGAACCGACAACAAAAAATAAATAAGGAAGTCACAAAAAAAGTAAAAAATAATCAAACTTAGGCTAGGATAAGTTTTTGTTTAATTTTATTTAGTTATTACAACGACTGTTATGTACATATTTTACTTTAAAATGTTTTTTGTGTTAAAAATCTAAATTTGGTTATCAGTAAACAAAATTAACCCTTTAACCAAGCAATGAAGAATCAGTTTTATTGAGATTAAATTTGTTCACATCAATTTTGCAAATAAGAAAGATCAACACATCCCTATCAAATAAATGATATCCAAGGGATGTCATTGTATCCTGGTCTTAAAGCTTATAAGCAAATAAGAAGTAAGCGGAACTGGATATTAACATTAAAAGAATATATTGGATATTTGGTAGAAATTATTCCCTGTATATATAAAAGTATAAACAAATCCTTGAACCCATGACGAACAATCTAGATATAATCCAGAGGTTTCGGAATAGGCGTTGAGGACTGCTGTGCCTGGTCCTTCAGAAAGAGCGATCTCAATAGAGACTTGGAAATGGATACCATTTATCACCAGTCAATTTACCATGTCAATGTTAAGGCAGGCAGTCCAGTTTCTCGATGGCGCGTGAGACAATTTGGGGCAAGACAGCTCCAGAGAAGAAATCAGACCCTTTTTTTTCTTTTACCAAGTTGACCAGCTAGAACCAAATAGTCTTCTGCTGATTTCGCTTCGGATTCGGGGTATGATTGTTTTGCGGGCGATAGAGACCCTGGGTTACGACTGGGATTGTCGTAGTTTGTTTACTACCGAGGTTTGTGGATGGGTAGGAATTTAATCAAGGTGTTGTCGTGTTCTAAGGTGCCTATGGAGAAGCTTACACTGAGCATGTTTATGAAATTCTTCACAAACGGGATGCCTGATTCGAGGTGAGTATTGACATTCCTTATAAATCATGGGGCATTTAATAACGCACGGACTTTTTTGGTTTGGGACTTTATGTGGGATTGGAAGTTTACTTTTTCTGCAGAGGAGTGGAAATAGTAGCTGTACACGGCATTTCCTTTGCAAATGATGTGCTGTATTTGGGCTGACTATCGAAATCTACGGTCGAACTGGAGACCGAGGTATGAAACTTTCTGGAGCCAGGGGAAAATCATACCATACTGTTAACCTATAACCATAAGGTTAACATTGATGGAAACATGTCGACTGAAGCTATATGCGATTATTTTTTGTAGTTTTGTTTTTAATTTTTTTATATTTGTGATCAGTATATAAAATTATTTATAAGATAGATATTATTAAGATTTTTTCAGTTGGTATTAACCTTCAAAAGAAAGCTGTTATGATATTCCACTCATAAGTTTGTGAGTTATTGTGCTAAAAGTGACACTACTTTGTATTACTACGCTATTTTCAAAACAATGGATCAAAACCAATTTCGTGTTTTAATTTTACACTGCTTCTGGATAGGAAAAAATACCGTTCAAGCGAAGCAATGGATTAGAAAATGTTAGGACTCCGATTCACCACAAACAATAAAAAACGTTGGTTTGCCGACTTCACACTTCAAAAGAATCCACAAAAACGATTTGAATGATCTAAAAGTGAAGTTGCGTGACATCCTGCCATGGAATTGTTACGATCTCGGTCTTAAGTTGCGAGACACGCACTGTGTAAGGCTTCTTTTGGAAAATGGTGGCCAGGGTTTTCAGGGGTTGAATTGCAACCTCCGGAATTTGAACTACTTGACCGCATGCTGCTTCTGTAAATGTTCTTGAATTGTAACCTCGAACCTGGAGGCCGTGAAGAAAGCAGTGTTGTTAGCGTAAAACGCAACGTCAATGTGCTCTTTGTTAGCGTAAAACGCAACGTCAATGTGCTCTTTTCTCGGCATATTTGAAATAAAGAGATTAAATAAGACTGGGGATAGCGGGGAATCATGAGGTACGCCAGCATCGATTTGAATTCGACTGGAAATTATTTTCCTGATCTTGACCTGGAAAGATCTGTCCGATAGATAAGACTTGATGAGAGCGGTTAGGTCTTCCGGGAGGCCTAACCGTATGCACTTTGCGATCAAACCGTCGTGCCAGACATCGTCGAAGGCTTTGGTTAGGTCTAGAAGGACTTCTCCAAGCTTTTTACGTTGGTCAAGAGCGTGATGGATGTGTGCGGCCGGATGGTTAGCCTCATGGACGGATAAATGGGGGCGCGAGAGCCGAATTGTTTATGAGGAATTATGTTGATTTCTTCTGTGAAAGAGTTGAGAGCATAAAGTATTGCCCCCTCCGCAAGCTTCGAAATGATAGTGAGAAGACTGATGGGCTAGTAGTCAGATGGAGATAGTTTTGCTCCTTTCTTGGGAATAACCGCTATATGTACGTGTTTCCAAGACGCCGGGAAATGTTGCAGCCTCATGATGGCGTTAATGATGTTTGCCAGTTTCGCGAGCTGCTTATGCGGAAGCTTTTTTAATTGGGTAATCGATATTCCGTCGAAACCTGAAGATTTTTTGTTTTGAAGTTTGCCGATCATAGTCTGTAGAAAGGCTGGGGGTGACTGGTCTTTTAATGGAGTTGGATTCGTTAATAGCAGTTTCGTTGTGTTTAGGTTTAGTGCCAAAAACAAGAACGTGTCGATGATTTTGAGAAGTGTTTGGCCATGTTTAAACGTAACAAACCCGTATTTTTGCATCAATATATGACAATGGATCAAACATGGATTCATCACTTAACTCCGGAACCAAAACGATCGTTATCTGAGTGGACTGCAACTGATGACAGGTCTATGATGACAGGTTATGCCTGGGAGTTTTCAACTCATGTGTTATCATTGAGACATTATTTAATTAAAAATGATCTAGATGTGCAAATGATTTATTCTAGTTGAATTCTACATATTTTAAAATAATTTCAAATAGATATCTTTGGCTGAATGATGAAGCTTCAAAATACATTGAAAGAGATGACATATCATGGATTTATGTCACCACTGCTTCGCACCTTGTATGAAGAAATTAAGTTAGGAAAATAGTATGGAGAAAACAGCCAATGAATGTCATAAACATTTATGATGTCAACAGGTAGCAAGCAATATTAGCGCATAAGATTTTTTTAGTTTTAAATGTTTTCGGGTTTTTGAATAATTTTTGTTGACATTTAACAACAATATACGACGACCAGTACCCACATAAATAGGATTTTATAGATTAATTTGATTAGACTATACTAATTAGATTAAATTTTACAATTAAAGCTTATTGTTTATTACCACCAGAGGCGGTCAAAAGTTGATGCAAGTACCCATAACCGCGAAGTATTAGAATGTCGAAGCTTTGAGAAGCGGTCCTAATGCCTGGATGAGGAGAATTGAGAAAGCGAGTTAACGAAGATGTGAGTTTCAATTCTAGAAAATGATTCCATGAAAATTATTTGTGAAAAACACGATAGTTTAAATTATCATCAAATGCTAGCAATTAATCTTGTCACAACTGAAAAAAACTGCTCAGACTGAACTACTAACACAACCCTTTAATTGTCTCCTTTATTTTTATTTAATATTATTTTTTATGAGAGATGCGTTAGGATTAAAGTATAAGTGAAATGATTACGACAAAATATGTCTTGTGCATTGGAATAATAATAATCGAAGAAAAAGTTGATTTTCATCCCTAGACATATCCAACCTTCTAACTTGATGTCATCATCTTCATCGACATCTACTCAATCTTGACAAGTAGGATATATTGAAATATAAGAAAATAATTTTCAATTGAATTAAGCTGTTTATTATTATTGGTATTAAAATATAAGTAGAGCCACGTGTACTGATGTAAAAGTACTTTACCTGCGACATAATGAAAACTACTGTTTATTATATGTAAGGGTCCACCACTGTCTCCCTAAAAAAACTAGATTAATACAATGTTTGCAGTGCTTTGCGAGAAATTACCTGACATGCATCCTTTTGTCCTTCGGGAAACCCTGCGCACAACATGTTATCGGTTATTCGGTTTACATATCCAGTCTTCCGACAATCCCGATTCGACATTATCGGTACTACTACTTCCTGTAGTTTGGGTGCTATATGACCGTGCTGGGAAGTAGCTCCCCATCCAGTTACCACTCCTTCATAAAAGAATATGTAAATATATTATTAGAAAATACTGACAGTGAAGAACAATGCAGCTTTAACACTTTATTATGTATAAATCGCAATTTAAAGCTTGACTTAATAGGTCAATTAAAAAGTCCCTGGCCTATCATAGTAAAACACGTTTTTTTGGCAAAATTAGTTTTTTTTTATTCAGCATAATTTCCTTCAAGAGTGATATACTGATTATAGAGACCCTCCAACTTTTCGATACCATTTTTGTAGTACGATTTTTCCTTTAATTCAAAATAGACCTCAATTTCGGCGATCACCTCTTCATTCGACGAACATTTTTTCCAGCGAGCAATATTTTGAAATCTGAGAACAGGAAATAGTCGCTGGTGGCCAGATCCAGGAGAATACAATGAATGACGAAGCAATTCGAAGCTTAATTCATAGATTTTTGCCATCGTTTTCGCTGACTTGTGCCACGGTTCATTTTGTTTGTGAACCAGCACTTTCTTTTTCTTCAAATGCGGCCGTTTTTCGGTGATATAGAGTTGATATAGAATGTCTGCCATTTCATTAAATTTCAATTGACGGTCATTTAAAATCATTTTGTGGATTTTTAAAATGTTTTCGTCGGTAACAACCTCTTTTGGGCGTTCGCTGCGTTCACCGTCTTCGGTGCTCATTTTACCACGTTTAAACTTAGCATACCAATCCTTAATGGTTGATTTTCCTGGGGCAGTATCCGAATACTCGGCATCAAGGCAAGTTTTTGCTTCAACTGTTTATTTTCTCTTCAAAAAGCAACATTTTATCAAGACGCGAAATTCCTTTTTATCCATTTTTTTCACAATAAAAAAAGTTGCTTCACACAAAATACTATAATTCACAAACTAATGATCCGACAGCAATCAAATTTATACACACATCTTTTGAGGGTTAGGGTTAAGTAAAAAACATATGGATTTAATTCCAGTAGCGCCATCTATATATTAGGCCAGGGACTTTTCAAGTTAGTAAAATTATTTAATATAATTATTATGAACTATTACATATTAGTAGTTAAAATATCTTGTATAACTATTTAATTCAGGTTTTTTCTTATAAGTGTTAAGTAAAAATAGTATTATAGTGAAGTAGAATTGTAAATGCAATCAATTTGTTGGAGTTGCCTCCAACAAGCTATTTCCCAGAAAACAACTGTTAACAAATATATTGAATTTTCTGCTGTGTTCTTGTAGCGAGTATTGCTTCATTATTTAAGTATCTTCTGCCAATAATTTTATATGTACAAGGTCGCTGTGGACAGCCACCGTATTTTACATACTTTGAAAAGGACACCTAGATTAAGGATACCAAAACTTGGAAAAGCATTTCTTATATCATTGACGTTTGAGTAAAACGATGCTATCAAGAAGATCATCAAAGGCTGTTTGAATAAAGTTACAAGCGATAGTCACAAATAATTTTACAACAATTGAAAATTGTTCAGGCAGAACAAAGATCACGTATAGGACTTCCAATAAAAGGAGACAGAATGTTGTTTGATGTGTTGGAGTATCTAACCGAATCAGTCTATAAGATTCGATTTGTGTTGGTAAATACCTGTACTGGTCAGCACTGTTGTCAAATGGCCACAAAATTCTTCAAAGCAATAGTGCTTAATAATTAGAGCTTACAAACCGGCAAACGTTGTAAACCAAAATTCTAAATTTTGAATATTAGGGGCACCATAACTTGGAAAACATTCTATATATTATTGAAATTTGAGTAAAGACAATGGGATCAAGAAAACCATCAAAGTGTAAACTGGTGGTGGTTTCCTCAGGAGGGAGGTGTTATATAATGCGACTAATGTGATGTTAGTTGTTCGAAAAAAAAAAGGCTCAGTTGAGAAAAACTTCAATAAGCCCCGCTCTTTTCGATTAAATTAAATTATTTTTCGAGTAAAACGCAAAAATGTTTCTTTTAAATTCTACAAATTTTATAACTCATGTACCTACTAAAATATCTATAAGGGACTACAATACTATTTATTAAAGACTGATATATTCTGTGTAGTTTTTGATCACAGGGTATATTAATAGTAGCCAATAATCTACATTTCGAATTATTTAAAAATAATATAAAATAGTAATATTTAACAAGCAGACAAAATTAGAGCAAAGCGATATTAACATATTATTAGATAGTGTTCAACACTGTGTATAAAATCATTTTGTGTATTTCGTTCGATACTCTCGCTGGGCATTATCGAAATATCTATCGAGTATTGTTATATTATTTTAATGTTATGCAACCTTCCATACTGATTAATCGTAAACGATTATTTCGATTATGCCCCTCAATAATTTTCATACTATTACTAAATAAGTAAATAAATCTTACCATTATACCCCGTAAAACTTTTTCCAGTAGGTGGTAAACATACAGGCCTAACCATGTCATTCAATGGTACTTCATTGTCAAGCAGCAACAATGCAATATCATTATTATAATTTCCTTCCTTTCCATAGTTTCGGTGTTTTAAAATAGCCTTAATCCTTCGAGAAAAGGTGGTCGTTTCGTAAGAATTGTCTCTATCGTGATCTAGGAACACCGCTGATAATCTCTCTTTACTAAACCTACAAACGCACAGAAATTACACAGTTTTCGCGAATAAAACGTTTTAATGTTTACCCATTGACGCAATGAGCTGCCGTTAAAAGGTATTTATTGTTGATTAGGGACGCCCCACAATAAAATCTATTGTTGTAGTGCAGAGCGACCATCCAGGGATATTCATTAACTAGAGTTTCTACGCCTCCTACGATCCTTTTATGTTTCAACGCTAAGCCACACGCTATAAAAAGAGTAAATCCATTTACGTTACAATTAATTAATTGTATTTATTATAATTAAATTAATTATCCAGGTATACCAATATTCATTGATTTGGAAGAATAAGAAGATAAATACTATAGGTTATATTAGAACAAAGGCGACTAAATAACAAAATTATAAGAATAATTCAAGAAACATATGGGATAAATGCCGATGTTGTAATTTTAGATAACATGAAATCAAATAGCTTCAAAACGTTCAATAAAATGGCGAACTCACGTCATCTAAATTTATGACGTGAAAACGTCGCAATGTTGCCGCATCAACTTTAAATTTAGTTAATTTTGACTCAACAAAATTCTAAATAAAAAATCTAAACAAAATAATGAAACAAAAAAGTGTTGTTAAATATAATTTATTATAACATTATAGTACATCTATTTCATATATCATCTCGTTCTTATTCGAATTAATTGATTAGAAACACAATCTGTCTCAACACGTAACCGAATCCGTCTACATAATTTGCGTTGTTGTCAAACGTCTGCAAAATTCGTGAAGGAATTAGTGATAATAATTAAAGGATACTAACCGGAAATCGTTGTTTTGTCGATTTACTTGTTTTTTTTTATTTTAAATCGCTTAATTTCTTCGAACGAATCGAATATATTCGAACAAGAACAGAATAATATATGCATTAAATGTATTTTAATGTTAACATAAATTATAATTGGTAAAATTATTTGCTTTTCATTATTTTATCTACATTAGAATTTTGTTTTGTCAAATTTTATACAGTAAAACTCTCAAAGTTGATGAGGTAACATTGCAACATTTTGGTGTAACTTTATTGTTTTATTGAATGGATTATACGTTACAAAATATGGAAAAAATAGGGCAGGCCACCAAAATTTTAAAGAAATGGAATATAACACTAAGAGTATATGAGATAATAATGGATAAAAGCAACACGAAAAAAACTGGTAATGGGAGAACCAAAGAAACAAATATCCAAATTAATGATATAGAAATAGAACAAGCAAATGCCTTTACATACCTGGGTGTAGACACTAAAGGTAATCGAAATCTGGATATTTGTATTGAGAATGAATGTCAGAATTGGCAAAACCATAAATTGGTACTTCACTATAAATAATAAATCCATTAACACAAAGGCAATATTAAGCACAGTGAAAATTAGTGTAAAAAATAAATGTGCAAGTCTCACATATGACAACATCCCTGTTGTTCGAGAACTTAATGAAGGTGATCGCCGATTAAAGATTGAAGAAATTTCATCAGAATTAGGTATCGGTTATGGAAGGGTTCAATCCATCATTACTAATCAACTTAGCTTTAGAAAAATTAGTGCTCGCTGGGTTCCAAGTTTTAACAAGGAATAAAATGGAAGAAATATGTTGAGAAACCCAGCAGCACCCTCTTTATAACCCGGACTTGTTGCCTTTTGAAAGAATCACTTGGAAGCAAAAGATTTGAAAGCACTGAAGTAGAGGAGTATGTGCGCAATTGGCTCACAACTCGCCCTCAAACTTTTTATGAAGAAGGAATATTCAAGCTTCTAAATCGGTAGCAAAAGTGTGTAGAGCCCCGAGGTGACTACAATGAAAAATGTTAAATGTTTAATTTATGTAAACCATTGATCAATAAATTTATTTTACAAAATTACCATTTGTATTCTCGTATATATAGTGTACAAAGGAATATATATATAAAACAAAAAAATCAGTATTATAACAAACATGGATGGGATGAGAAGTAAATACATAAAAGAAGATCGATATTGAATCAGTGGAAGAGTATATGGAAAGGAGATAATTCGGTGTTGAATAGAATTCGGACAACAAAAACGAAGAAGAGAAAGACCAGAGGGTATGTTATATTAGAATACTTTTTTACAAAACTTTAAGAAATATATAGTTTAAAAAAGATACTTTTCTTATTTAGAACATTACAATTAAAAGTTAGAACCAAGTTTTGGTGCCATCTAATATAATCCATTATTGTGATGTAACCTTTCATTACTCTATTATGTTCATATATTAAATTTAAATTCTTATAGATACATAAACTTACTGCACTTCATGCACTTCTTGACGGGTGGTCTTTGAGTGGTTGGTTTCTCTGGTTCTTTATCGATTGGCTTGAAACCGACCACACCTAGGAACCAATCGATTATATTCTTGTGGCTGGAGTTGACGGTGGGGTCGCTCATATTCAAGATTTGGCTCATCACTTGGGTTTCCATCACCACATCACCTGCTTTGAAACTAACATTTCAATTACAAATGGTGTAGAGGGTTTGAATAGTTGAGTTGAGGGTTAGAATATTTTGTTCTAATTTTACGTTAACAATCATTTTGCTAATAATACTAAGACTATAAAAAAGTGTCTTCCGTTCATAATTAGTTAAAATATTAATATTAGTTGTGAAGGAACAGAACTATGTATTATTAAAAGTAATTACATGATCCTACTCCAGAGGATGAACTGAAAGTGTTGATTATGTTATATAATCAAAATATATCGGTTAAGGTAAGATATTTTACAATATACATAATTGGATTTATGTAACATATACTTCAATACCTCTTTCTCGTATTTCCTTTGATTTTTATTTGGCCTTTGGATTAATATCTTTTAATAATCACAGTAAGCAAATGCATGATAAGCAATCATAAAGCAATCAGCTATGCCCTATACTATTAGGTGCTTGCATGTATTCTAATCGCTTTATTGTTTTAAGAAGACATTTATTGAAAGAAATTGGTACCACATAAATTAATCAAAATATTGACAATATTGCGTGTTAAGAAAAACGTTCGTTTAGCATCGGGTCTAATCATCTCAGTCAAGCCGTGCTTCATCAATCTAAACAAATGGTTATCAGAAGACGATATGGCTGGTAGAACTTCCGATTGGAGCTGCAACAGTGTATCGTATGGCGGAGAATTATCATGCAGGGGCTATTGTTGTTATTTTGCAGCAATACGTCATTGAATTTGTTCAATTGATGTCGGCAGATATTTGCAATAACAGTTTCATTCAGTTTTGACAGATCCCAATATATTATATCTTTCTGCTCTCACCATATGCATAGCAATACATAAGCTTGATGTCGCAATTGTTAAGGCGACACGACGGTTCTCCTACTGGTTCAATAGTCGCGAGTTCGAATTCTGCTGGAGCATGGATGTACTTTATTTATGTTTGTGACTGTAATTGTAAATGTTATAGGCAACAGTGGAAAATTCGACAAGGAATTGCTGGCCAGACGGTGGGCTTAATGTCGAGGGCCCTGGTTCTGAGTGATATTTCCAGGAGGTAAACAGTAGGTTTAGTACAGATAAAGCCTCGTTGGTAAGAAGGAGACTTTAAAATATGTAAAAAAAATAATTTTAGTGTGGTATGAATAGCTTTCCTGGTCTAATCCATGCGTTTGAAATTGTCGCAGAAGATTCACTATTCATGCAAAGTCACAATACATTACAAAAAACTCTTATTTTTTGCCTTACAGGCATTTTCAGCCAGTTTATGTGCTAGCCATTGTCTATCCTTTTAGGCCTTTTGTATCGCACGGACGCATCTGCAAATATCTGATTCATCAACTGGTAAACGGCCTGAAAGTTTTTTAAAAGTTTGAGCTAGGTTTATGTAATAAATCTGTCCAGGTCAGTTCTTTCCAAGTTCTTTTTCGTGACTTCAAAATTACCACTTTACAACAGAAATCGACAACTAGGATTTACGGAGCAGTATAACCGCAAATTAAACAACAAAAGTAATGCATAACTCAATAATACACTATACACGATAGATGACTTATTATATTGCCAAATATAGTTTATAAAAATGTAACATTCGTTTTAAATTTGAAGCGAATGTCTCCTTCTTATTTTACCTTAGTTAAAAACAGACAAACTGCTGCCTGATGCATCGGAACATGTAATTCTATTTGTGTCGGTACCGCTCGACACTGGATTATCACAACAAGAGTGCATCAATCAACTTAATTGACTTTAGGCGATGAATCTCCATTAAAAACCATCGTGTATCGCTGGTTTAGTGAATTCAATCGTGGTCGTAGTTCGCTGTTCGACGAGTTTGGTGAAGGTCATCCAAAATTGGCTGTTATGCCAGAAAACATCGATGCTGTATGGGAAATGATTAAGCAAAATCGTCATGTCCCCTATTGTGTGATTGAGGCATCCCTAACCATTAGTTCCACCAGAATATATGCGATTTTAGCTGTGCGAATGTTACGTTCGTGTTGAATCCCACACAATTTGACAACGCTCAAAAAAGTCTTGTGTCGATTGGTGCAAAGAAATGCTTAAGAAATTTAGTCGCGGTGCTCCGAAAGACGTTTATAAAATGGTAACGGGTGACGAATCATGGTTATATTCGTATGATTCGTATGGGTGTTCCAAGATGAATCGAATCCAACAAAAGCTTTTCGCGCACGAAGCACTTCAAAGAAAATGATGGCCTGTGTCTTCGGAAAAACTGGTCATATTGGAACAGTGCATCTAGAGCATCGTCAGAATTGGATTTGTTTGTCTAAAGTCTTCGGCGAAATAATGAAAACAAACAAGAGACGCCGGATTGTTCTTCATCATGACAATGCGAGCTCTCAAACATCGGCTCAAACAAGAGACTATTTGAGCACTCAAAACATCGAATTGGCCTTATTGACTTCTTTTTGTTCCCATCCGTGGAGAATAAACTGAGCGGTCAACGATTTTCATCACCCGAAGAAGCTATTGAAGCATTCAATGCCTCACTCAGATACCTCATTCGGAATGTCGTAATGTCTATATTCCTATTCCCGAAATGTCCCATATAGTGACCCTCGTACTAACAGTAAGAAGTATCAGTTAGGGTCACAGGATCAGCTGATAGGTTTAGTGGGTAGCCCAGAGGCAGTTTTCATATAACCAGTCCAACTCGCTTATTCCTGTGGGTCTCCCCGCCAAGGTATCCGTAACAGGATTCCCCATCCCAGTTTTAGGCTAAAAAAAATCGATAGAGAGGTAAACATTTTTACTGTCAAATATAAAGTTGCTGCAGTTTTTATTGAAAATATTTTTAGCGTTTTGCAGCTGCACTGGATATTAGCATGAATACGGTCTTATAATCTTGGGTTCACCGAAAAGAAACCATGCTTGTACGAAGCAGGTGAACAATCAATTTCAGTGAGTAGTTTTTTTCAATATAAACATAATTTAATACAATTATTTCTGATCAAACTATTACTCTGAAAAGTATCCACAGAAAGCTTAGAGATAACCAACTCTTTGAGGGATGTACTACATCTCTTCATACAATCTAGGGTAATGAAACTTCCCGACATTGCTATTAAAGAATACTTAAAAGCATATAATAAAATGAAGGAGGACTTATTATTTCAATTTACGTATGTAGATGAGACATGGGTATTTCAATGGGACCAATATACCCAATGGTCACTCATGAAAATATGATTATAAAAATATTGTTAAGACAACAAAACCTTTTTCCATCAAAAGGTAAAAGTTGGAATAACAGTTAATTGGGTCATAACATTTATTAATAATTCATTGCTTTTGTATTGTTCTCTATTCTGGAAACAGGAATGGTTAATAAAACTTCGGTTTGGATGAACTCAATCAGACACATTAAAGAAGAAATTGACAAATGATGGAATCATGAACAAATGTTAGATTAGCAACTTAGTTGTTCACCTCAATGAAACTTTCTAAATATGAGATTATAATTCAACGCTGACAATATCCGAAATAGGGTGATGACTCCCACCTTAATAAAACAACTAAACAAGTATATAATTAATATAGGATAATTATATAAAATCTTATTGTAAAGTGTGAAAGTTTTATGTGCATAGATATGTGTGTAATGTTTCGGAATATACATGAGCATTTGGTTAAAATATGTGAGGAGAGAAAGAATACTATTTTGCTGATATGGCAAATGCATTAAAGAAAATGAGTGTTAAATATGGTTTTATCAAGAAAGATGTATATAGGTAATAATAGGACAAACTAACACTATACCGAAGGAAACAAGAGCTAAGCGTAAAAGATAAATCTGCTCTATAATGAAATTATATATATCACTTGGATATACAACTGTTAATTGGGTAGATCAGACCTCCAGGGGATACCATTACATAAAAAACGCTCCTAGAACTTTAACTCATAGGTGATATACAAAAGAGTTCAATGTAAATGTAATAAAATACAACCCTAACCTACAAACTTTTGTAATTGTGTAATTAATTGTAGTTTTAAATCCTATTGTATTGTATTGTCCTATTGTATTGTTCCTATTCTTTCGTTTAATTATTTTATTTAGGCTAGAATTTTGTTGTATGTCCAATCTAAAATGAACTAAAACTCAGAGTTGCTGCGGCAACATTGCGACGTTTTGACGTCATCTGTTCAAATGACGTGAGTTTATTGTTTTAGTGAATGGACTATATATTAAATGTAAAATTGTTGTTTTGCGTAGATACATGTCAAAACTATCGAATGTGTCAGTTAGGTTAGGTTGTTTAAATTTATGATTTGGCTCTACACTAATAGATATTGCTGATCAAAATACGCAAGCACCTAATGGAATCAATTTAGGACAATGATATATGTAATATATAATTATTTCAGCGTGCCTAATCGTTATCTCTAATAACATAGACATGTATATCAATCAGATAAATTATCTTTATTGTACTGTGACTATCAACTTTGTTATATTGTAATCTGTGTTGATCGTATTCCCGCTTCTATAATCACCTGCTTTTTTGTTTCTAAGCTCATCAATCATCGTTTTTGTACCCATAAGACCATCATATTCGTTCTTTTTTATTCAACGTTCAAATTATCGTTATTAAATTTAAACCAACTACAACGTTTCTCGCGTACGTCAACTCCATCATTAGATTCTTATAATTTCCGTTAAGTTAGTTATAATAAGATTTCTAAATAGATTCTATATAGATTTCCATATAAAATTATCCTTTTTTTCGAGACTTGTTCTTAATATTCTGTTTTCTTTAAATATATTTTAAGCTAAAAACTAAAAAGAATATGCTCAACCAATTGTAATCTAACCTAACTTAAAAGTGACAGACATCAAATGTCAAAGGAAAAAAAAATTTTCCAATAAAACTGAGAACGCTCGAAACAAGCAACCTGGAATAACTGTCCGATCGGTGATACAAAATACATGAACAAACCTGGCCGTGCAGACTAAGAGTTTAACCCCCCGACAATAATGTACTAGGATCGAATCTCGCTGGGGATCAGTAGTTTAAGTTTACAAAATAAAATAAGGAATAGTGTTCATTTAAAATTAAGGGAATGTTTTTTTACATTTAGAATGATACTAAAACAGAAAGTGAGTGTTATAGTTATAGTGAACATTATTAAACGAAGTTATTTAACTTTAAGCAGTGTTTTATGCCACTTTCGGTTATTTCCGTATCGTTGGAATTATTACAGAGTTATGGAAAGTTAAAAAAAACAATTAAGTATAGTATGGTCACGTAAAGTTATATTTTACATTTTTTGCAGAGAAAACAAATTAATGTACCCGCTTTATCGGAAGGTATATTCAGCTGTGTTCAACCCAACATAAATTAACAAAATAATGGAGAAAAAAAGAATCATCAGTTTTCTTTGTTTACAAGACATTTAAATTTTTAGAAAACGACTTTTCATTTAATTTGATGTCTGGTGAAGAACAAGAAAATAATAAAAAGTTTTTTGCTTAAGGACTGTTATTAATTCATATGGTTCTGGAGACATAGTATATCATTGTAGTAGATGTAATTCGAAAAGTCATTAAGCTATTTCTGTAAATTTTTGGTAGTATTGACTTCTGATAATTTCAGGTTTCATTAGTAAATTTAACTAATATAACAAAACATTTGTTAACTAAACACTAACTGAATATTGCAGGTAATAAATACGTTAATTTGTGTACTAAGAGTTAAAATAAATATTACATAGAATATTAGCAGTTATAAAATAGTTTAGTAGAATTTTAATTCCTCATTTGTTGGCGAGTTGTTAGTTTCCATGTGGGACATAAGACAAAGTAGAGAGCAATAGATAAATGACCATAAGAAACGAACTAAAGATGAGCTATCTGCAAAGGCGACATCGTAGAGTGAAATAAATAAGTAAAGAACAATGCAATTTTATTAAAAAATTTACACAAAGAAATTATTTTTTTGATCAGCCTGGTGTGTTTTTGTAATATATATTTCAGGTACGAAGTATGCATATGACTATATGGGTACATAAATGACGTAATGAAAATACGCAGGAGTTAAAATGAAACTAACTACATAATTTTCATAGATGGAACAAATGACAAATAGAAGAAATTATGCATTACTAACACTACATTTGTAAAAATGTTAAAACATTGACAAATATTAAGATGTTTAATGATTAATGCAATAAGATATGTGACTATATGACATCTTATTCTTTGAACCTCAATTATTTTATTTACTTTATAGACCTAAGTTTTGGACCATCAAGTCAAATATCAATTACAAAATTATTATTCAAATATTCTCTGTTTTAATATACAAACATATATTACTTCCTTTCCAGAATAAAATGTTGCGACTCATCGTCGATGCCCCATATTACGTCTCCAACAAACTAATTCAGCTTGATATCCCCATAGAACCCATAACGAGTGTGATTTGGAGTGTTAGTGTGAAGTACTCTGAAAGACTATTAGTGCATCCCAATGCATTCGCCAAACAATTAAATGTACGCGATGACAGTAAAGTGCGTAGGCTCAAACGCAAACTACCATAAGAACTGATTAATAAACATATAGAGTGAGATTTAATAATCTCTAGAATAAGCTGGAATAGTTTTCTGATTAAGTTAGGATAGACTTTAAAATAAGTTAGACTACTATATAGAATAAGATTTAGATTATAGGAGGTCAATTGAAAAGTCCCCGGCCTGACATATAGATGGCGCTACTAGAATTAAATCCATATGTTTTTTAGTTAACCCAAAGCCTAAAAAGATGCATGTACAAATTTGACAGCTGTCAGCAGTTTGTGAATTATAGCATTTTGAGTGAAGCAACTTTTGTTATTGTGAAAAAAAAAATGGATAAAGAGGCATTTCGCTTGTTGAATATTGCTTTTTAAAGGGAAAAAATACAGTTGAAGCAAAAACTTGGCTTGATGCCGAGTTTCCGGACACTGCCCCAGGAATATCAACCATCTATGATCGGTATGCTAAGTTTAGATGTGGTGAAATAAGCACCGAAGACGGTGAACGCAGTAGACGCCCAAAAGAGGTTGTTACAAATGTTTACATTGTTTAAATGATTTTGAATTACCGTAAATTGAAACTGAATGAAGTAGCAGACACTCTAAAGATATCAACTGAACGTGTACATCAAATCATTGACGAATATTTGAGTATGAGAAAGCTCTATGTAAAGTGGGTGTGGCGCGAGCTCACTTTTGACCAAAAACAACGACGAATTGATGATGAATCAAGCGTAATAAACCCTAGTTTTTGCATCGATATGTGATAATGAGTGAAACATGGCTCCATCATTTCACTCCGAAGTCCAATCGACAGTCATCCGAGTGGACTGCACATGATGAACCCGCTCCAAAGCGTGAGAACACTCAACAGTCGGCTGGCAAGGTTATGGCGTCTGTATTTTGAGATGCGCATAGAATAATTTTCATTACCTTGAAAAAAGAAGGACCATCAACACCGACTATTACATAGCGTTATTGGACCGTTTGTCAGTGAAAACGATGGCAAAAATCCATGAATTGGCCTTCGAATTGTTTCCTCATCCACCGTATTCTTTAGATCTGGCCCCCCAGCGACTATTTCCTGTTCTCAGATCTCAAAAGTCGAAATTTTCATCGAATGAAGAGGTGATCGACGAAACTGAGGCCTATTTTGAAGCAATGGACAAATCGCACTACATAAATGGCATCGAAGAGTTGGAGGGTGGCTATAATGAGTGTATCACCCTTGAAGGGATTTATGTTGAATAAAAAAGACTAATTTTGCCAAAAAATGTGTTTTATTATGGTAGGCCGGGGACTTTTCAATTGACCTGTTAAGTTGTAGCGTAGATCACTTACTGAAATGAATTTCTACATGCCAGAATAGTTCTATTATATGACTGAAATAATATAATAATACTTGTTGCCTACGGGCAGATTGTTGACGTTCTAGGAGATTAATAAAAAAAATACTTCCATTATTATTCCATACTTGTGTTTATAACATAAAAGTAAAAGATGTTCATGTATACTTATGAAATGTATTCTGAAGTTGTTACTGTTCTGAAAATAATCTTACTTATGATAATTTACTAATTTTTAATATAAATACATTTCTGATCGTATATTGAAAATACTGCAGAAACAAGTTTTAGTAACGTATCATTTTTAAATCAGTTATTTTATTATATTATGACAGAAACATGATTAATTTAATACATCAATCGAATCGACCGTATGACGATCACTAATATTCATAAAAGTTGAATCAAACAATCAATGTATATGAATTAAGTGTGCTATTACAAGAGGAGTGAACATATTAAAATGGAAATAGGCCGTACAGCTAGGAGAAGCGACATAAACGTAGGACGTAGATCAATATGTGGGATGGAGAAGCGATTTATGAACCTGATTGACAAAAGAAGACACATTACCGTTCGAATATCGATATTGATTTTAGAAATACAAATATTTTAAGTGAAATCATTCTTGTCAATATTGATGATATTCAATTATATCAGGCAAGCCAAAAATAATTCATATTTTTTCCTGGTCGCTGTTATATAGGTGAGCATTCTAACACTGTCTTAATAGAAGTGAAATTTTTGACAATAAATTCTTATCGCAATGCAGAGTACAGATATATCACATTTCAATAAACTTTCTACGATTCTATTTTTTATTTTTGCCGTCAGTATAAGAATTCTAGTCGAGTATTTTTTACAGAATTAGAAAATATTTTTATAATATTATTTTGTATTAGGAATTCCGAAAAAAATCGATATATTGATACTTTTGACCATATACCGATATATCGATATATTTAAAAAAAAATTGGATATTTTTTAAACATTATAAAGAACATTTTAAATGTTCCTAATAAACCTTTAAAATTGATACTTAATTTTGACAAATTTAGTTTTTTTAAATATCGAAAACCATATATCGATTTTTTAATAATGTGTCGATTTTTCAATAGTTTTTCATAAAAATTAAAAAACAAACTTTCTAAATAAACGGAACAAAAATATCCTTTTAATAATTCCTAAAATACCTTTGAAATTGGTATTTAATTTTCAAAGTTTTAAGGAAAATATTTGAAAAGCTAGCTTATGAGATGTAATATTGTATGTTAAACTTATTGTAATAAATAAGACATTTATTTAAACAATAAACATTTGTTAGTATTTTAAGGACTTCAGTGCTCTTGTCTTTTTGAAATATAGACTTTAATGGAGTTTTTTTAAAATCTTTGATAAAACAATATTTATTTAAAAAAAAATATGCAGAGTATATTTCACAACAAAAAAGTATCATAAAAATCATATAAATCAATTTCATTACAGACATTGAAAAAATTAATACTAGTTTTGATGCCTCCTTCAGAAACAAACCTTAATCAAAAAGTTAAATAAAATTAAAAAAAAAACAGGAATGAATAAAAGTATATGAATATATTTTTTTAATTTTTAATTTTTTTAATTAAGAAAAAGCACTTATTAAATATATATAAAGATAATACATTTATTTCATAATGGAAATTGAATAAAATTAACGCCATTTAAAAAACGCCGACTAATTCAACACATACCTAATAATTTAGTAAAATTGGAATATCTATTATTGAAGGGACAAAATAAGGGTATTTGTGTGAAATGGTGAAGGAGTTAGATAGAATAATTACCTTTTTGTTTGATTATTTATATCATTAGCTATAATAAGATTTCCGTAAGTCCTATATAAATTATTTCTAGTGTTATATTTCACTGTACTCGAGTCCTGGTCCGTTTGGTGTTCAACACAAGTCACCATCATCAAACACATCACCACTAACACAATCTCGCTTAACCGCTGCATCTTGTCCATCCGGCTTTGTCGCCGAAACCGAAACAATCGAAATCCAAACTCGCCGCGAAATCAATCACTCGCACTCATCGCACCGAGTAACATTCTTCATTCGGCCAATTTAAATTTATATCTTTTGCTCGATCTAATAAGCGCAATGACGAGCCGATTTCAAATGACGTACAGTTCGTAACTAACTGTTCAACTTCCCCGCATCTTCTTCGCCGGCAAAAGTAAATACACTATCTGGGTTATGAGGTGTACCATAACCATATTAACAACGTCTAATGGGTTTTTTTGTTCGCTTCCTCATCAAGCGACCAGCCATATTAAAACGGGATTAAATTATAGGTATTAGTGTGGGTATCTTGACGCCTTACGATTCGGGCATATCGTGATTACGTTGAATCTTCACGGGTTCCGCTTCTATGTATTACAATTGTGGGTGAACAAAACCGAGTTTGAATCACTATACAAAATAATTTTTTTAAGAATGCAAAATAAGTTACGTAAAATAATATTAATTAATCTAAACCAATGGTTTTATTGGTTAGTTTATATGTTATATCTCTAATTCAACGCGTTTCACTTGGTTCTTATTACAGTACATGAAATATTGGTTGTATTAAACATCAAGATTGGTAATAATAATGAATTTTTTATACAACAAATTGTGGGCTATAGTTGGTCTACCGTTGTTTTAGATATTGTAGGCTGTAATTTATTTTTTGGCATTTCCATAATTTGTTTTCAATCGGGGCCAAATCATATTTGGCTGTCTAGTGTATAATGTCACCCAGGAACTGTGAAAGTGATCCGAAAGCGATACCGCATCACGTATTAACTGCCTAATTAATATTTTAATCATTCGCCTAACTTTTCTTTGAAATTTCGATTTCATTTGCACCAGACTATGCAAATATCAGACTGAATAAATAATCAATTATTATTTTCAGGGCATTTTCTGTTTTCCTAAATAGATTAATAGATTTCTGTTTTATATCAATGATTACGGTGTCGCACTAATCAATTTTTTCACATAGTGCAGCTTTCTGTACATAGAGGGAACTATACTATTGTGTCAAATTATAGCGTACAGTGTTCTGTGTGGTTTTCTAACCCTGTTATCGGTATGTCGGTTTGGTGTTTTGATATGTTTATAGAGAAATAAGTTAAACTAAGATTAATATGGTAAAATTTGAGTTATTAGTATAAAATATGACCTTTATATGTATATTTGCAGTATTCAGTATTACATAAAAAGGAAAATGCACATGAAGAAGGAATTTGGAGTTGTGCTTGGGGCCAATATTTACCCGAAAAAAAGAAAAAGGACAAGGAAGAAGGAGCTGATGATGAAAAATCTAGGTTTATATTTCCACTGATCATTTCTTAATTATCTTAATCTTAATTACTTTATATTCCAACATAGAGATTCAGTAATGTCAGATGAAGCTCCCACTGATTATATCATAACAGGAGCTTTAGATGATCTGGTAAAAGTGTGGGAATTACAGGAGGACAAATTGGATTTGAAATATAATTTAGAAGGCCATTCTTTAGGAGTAGTATCTGTAGCAGTTAGTAATAATGGCAAATGTTAGTTATGTCTCGATGTTAAACTAAAATCTAAAGTTTTTGTTTTTAGTATGTTGTTCAAGTTCTCTTGATTCTTCAATGAGAATATGGGATTTGGAAAAAGGAGAAAAAATTGCAAATGTAGATGTAGGGCCAGTTGATTTATGGACTGTTGCATTTAGCCCAGATGACAAACATGTTATATCAGGCAGTCATTCAGGTAAAATTACACAGTATAGTGTGGAAACAGCTGCAGCAGAACAGTCATTCGACACAAGAGGAAAATTTACTCTAAGTATAGCTTATGTATGTACCATTCAGTATAAACCTTATTTTGTAATATTTAGGATTTACTATTGATGTATATTGATAGGGTTAAACAAGTAATTAATTATCTTGAGTCATATTCAAAGGGTCAAGTCCAGGGTGTCCTCTTTGAGGTTCAGCTTTAAAAATTAAAAAACAAGATATGCTATATATTTGGGAGTTTGTTGACTTTTAAAATGTAAAGGAACATTTGCAACTTATTTTTGAAAATTTTATCTATTTTAGTAATTTTGTGTTATGTATTATCTGTAAAATTATATTTCCCGAAATGATTAGACTTAAATTTTAAGATTTCCTTGTAAAAAAAAATTGGGAGAGGACAGATCAGGGCTCTGTGGTAGCCACTCACTGTCAGTTATATTCATTATGACTATTCATTTGAAATCGTATTCATTTGGAATGTCGGACCCAGAAAGCTTCCCTAAGTTTCTAAAAATTAAAAAGTAGTGTTTGAGTATAATGTTTCAAAAAGTAAAAGTATACTATGTCATTTCTATTACACTTAGCAATGCCATTATTATAACTATCATTAATATATCAATCAATTACAATCTGAATATAGTAGTATTTGTTAATAACGTCACATAGAAGTTATTATAGAAATGAGATTTGTAATTAACAAAATATCATCATTAGAAGTGATGTAGTGTTAGAAGTATCTACAAATCTGAATATACATATTTATACGAAATTTAAATTGCAGAGTCCCGATGGAAAATATATTGCGAGTGGTGCTATTGATGGTTTTATAAACATATTTGATGTGGCATCTAATAAGTTGTGGCATACATTGGAAAGCCACGCGATGCCTATTAGATCTCTTTGTTTTTCTCCAGATAGCCAACTTTTACTTACTGCTTCTGATGATGGGCATATGAAGTTATATGACGTGTAAGTTTGAAACAATATCTTTTTATATCAAATAGGATATATGTTGATTTTAAGAGAGTGTATATTCCAAAATTGTCTTTCATTATCATTAAACTTATTTAATAACTATTAATTACATATTTATTGACATAGTTGGCTTTAAAAACAAAAAATATTTTTTTGCTTTCAACATAATAAGTACCTAACAAATTGTTTCTTAAATAAATATATTTATTTTATCCGAAAATGTTTTTGTTAGAAAACAAACCCAAGTGGTAGGAACGATGTCCGGTCATGCCTCCTGGGTCTTAAGCGTGGCTTTCTCACCGGATGGTAAATATTTTGTTTCTGGGAGTTCCGATAAGACCGTTAAAGTATGGGAGGTTAATAATAGACAGTGTGTACACACATTCAACGAGCACACAGACCAGGTAAGTACACATTATTACTGCTTTGTTTTTTTTTTATTTGTAATTGCTTTGTGACGAGTTGAACCACGAGTTTTGATTTGTCTTTTATTACAGGTGTGGGGCGTGAAATTTAGCCCGGATAATAATAAAATTTTATCTGTGTCGGAGGACAAAAGCGTTATAATTTATAGTTGTCCAAAGTGAAAAATATATGTTTTTTATTAACGTTTGATTTTTTATTTAGTTACCTGATTATTTCCGAAAAAATATTGCTACTTTAAGATAAAAACAGTTTTAGAATGTCTATTTTGATAGTAATTTTGACTGCAATGTCAAGCTTATTAAATAATTGTAGTGAGCTTTGAAACTGTCACACAAAACGAAATATATTATACATTACTTGGTCAGTGAATTTTTTTGTATATTTATAGATTGGCCGGTGGTTTTTTTTTGCATTAGACAGTTTTAACATTGCTGTATTTTTAGTGGTTAATTTAAACTGTATAATTAACAGTGGCTTAGCTTGAATATCACGTTGTATATAAGGTAAGACAAACATTATAATTATTATGTGTTACGGCATTAATGTTTATTCAATCGTGATGGTAATATCGTAAACATTCAGTAAGCGCTTGTGTACTTGCTGTGTTATTTGGAATAAAACCAACCTTTTGGGCTTTTTATTCTTTTTTAAATATATGTTGTCTAGCGCACAGTATGAAATATACGAAGTAGTTCGGGTGGGACGAAACATAGCCCGCGGTACAATTTTTGCGATTCACTGGCCTGAAAATGCTAATTTTATAGCGTATCGGTTCGAAGCCCGAACGTCTAATGGAAGTAACAAAAAGCTCCAAATGTATAAATAAATAAATAAATATAAACGACTTATTTTCTGTAGTAATGCTCAATTATGGAGTAGCTGTTTTTTTCTGTACAAATTCTTTTATATAGAACGGTTATCATTTCAGGCAATCTATCATTTTGATGTTTTTTCTTAGTATCAGGTTACTATTTTATTATATTTTTTCTTATTTCTTATGACTTAGGTCTATAATAAGTTTTCAGGTTTTAGATATTTTTTATTGTTGCGTGAATGATTATTTTAAGATACTTCTAAACGAAATGGGGACACGTTTTTTGTCCATTAATTCTGGGCGTACTAATGACATGAATCTATTTACATTTAGCTTTTGTTAAGGTTGCTATATTATAGCTTTAGAAATTAATTAGACAGGATAAGCTATCTATTCAATTGTTTGATAGTACAATTTTGTTAAGTATAACGTTTTTTGTGGTTTCATTGATTTATTTTTTTATGTATGTACATTTAGAATTGATGTAAGGTTGCCAGGAAAGTTTTATGTTTCGTAGTACGAATACAAACTTATATTTATACAGAAAATGAAGAATTTGAAACAATTTTCACATTTTTTTCATCACATCACATCAATTTTCATTTTACATACGCTGCCCTGTGGAACTCCTGATTATATTGGAAGTAATTAATTCAGTGAATTCATTGTTTCATAATATGTGTGAGTTACGATTTTGGTAACTGAAAATTTGATTGAGGAAGGACTTTCTTTAATTTAAGCTGTAACCGTGTGCAACCCTGATACATTATCAAAAGCCTGAGATATGTCCGGGAATGCAGCGGAACAATATTATTTGGCATTAAGGCCACATTTACTTTGTTTACAAGTTTATGCACTTTTTGTATAGTCCCGTGTTTATTAGGCAACCCAAATTGATATTCTGGAATAATTTTTTTCCATTATATTATTAAGCCTTTTTATATACAATTTCTCAAAAACTTTCGTTATTATCCGTAGTAAACTTCTAGGTAGACATCTGGTGTCTTTCCTAGTTTGAGAAACATTATTATATGTGCCACTTTCCAAATATTAGGAAAATAATTCATTGGTAGTATTGCGTTAGATATAAATGTTAATAATTTACACCCGTCTCTGAGGGTTCTTGTAAAATTCTTCCGGTTATTAAATCATAACCGGGAATTTTATATTTTTTCTCTATCATTATGATTTGTTTAACTTCTCTAACTGCATTTTTTTTCATTAGGCAGGTCCATTTAAAATGGCGAATATAGGAATCTGGACTTTTTATGTCTATACACGATATATTACAGCTCGGAGGGGGAAGGGGTAAATAATTTTTTTAAGTGATTTGAGAAAATGTTAACCTTCTCTTTATTGCTTCTAGCTCAATTATTCTATTTTTTAAGTGGTGGTTTAGGTTGCTGGGTTATTTTAAGCGTTCTCGCTGCTTTTTATATTGAATTATCTATAGCCTCAAGCTGTCAGATTTTCCACGTATTCTTGAATTCCTTGTTTTTTTTTTCATTTTGGATCAACTCTCAGTTATTTTATTGCTTATTGGATTTTCTTTTACTTTTGCAATTATTACTTGTTGTTAATTATTTGGTAGCTTCCTTTTTTGTGCTATTTTTTCCTGGATTGCACGTGATATGTGTATCTTTTTTCTTGTAGATGTTTCAATGTTCGTACGTCAAGTCGCGTACTATGCTGTCACTTGTATATTTATTGTAAAGTTTATTGTTGCTGTTTCTATATCAAATTTAGTTAATTTTTAATCTTCTATTTTCATATTCTGTGCTCCTAATCAATGTAAATTTTTGCGGCAGTTAGTTGCTTCTTCCGTCCAAAAGGTTGATTTTGCCACAATTTTGTGGAGCATTCGTTCACCTTGTTTGTCCATATGGTACTGATTTCGATTAATTCGATTTAGCAGACAAACTGCAGAATTTTCTTGCATTCAGGTAAATGTGATGCATCAGCTACCTACGTTTTGGTTTTTTTTTCACTTATTCTCAAGCCACATAGCTTTTTAATATGAACTATGTGTAACCCATGTAATACATTTATCCATATTAATTCATAAGCATGTAAGCCATTTGTATGAAATTTTCTCCCTTCCCTTCTAATTATTTTTTTTCAATTCTCTTCTTCCTTGTCGACTTTTACACTGAGCGGTCTAATTTTAAATGACTGTGTCGCATAGATTCAGCCGAATTTGAGCAATAGTCTGGGTTATTTTGAGTTTAAGGGCATCAGTCGATTGTGCCTTATAAACTATTCAATTCAGAAAACTCCACAAAAAATTATTTTTTGGCGGCCAATTCACGTTACTTCTTCGAGATGTAGAATGTACAGGCCGCTAGAACTCTTTAGGCTACCACAAATACACCCACGCTGGATTCTAAAGTCGGACGCGCTAGATAATAGAAACTATGTGAATCCGGGTATAAAAGACCAACACGACGACGTCTCTTTCTCTTTGCTTTTTATTATTTAATTTCCTTAACACTTATCGAAATAAACAAGTTTTATATCTACCAGTGTTTTTTCTACAAAAACAGTGGTAAGCATTCGAACAAACAAGGTCAATATATACAAGCAACAAACGAACGCTTTTGCAAGAACATTCATTGTAGCGCCCTCTAGGTGGCATGTAGCTATTCCCTGCTAGAACCACATGTCGTCCACGTCTATATAGCTCCATTTGGGCCAAACGAGATCAATTATCGTTATGTGGCGCTATTCACTGTAGTTTAATCACCAACGTCGTTTTCGAGAAAGTACCGACCCACTTTTTGTGAATGTGTTGTCACCTGGTGGATCCTACGTGGATTGGTGACGTTCTATATATGACAAATGTAGAATAGACACAATAACAGAAACAAATGGTCTATCTATGATCATTAGCTTTGAGCTCCGGACTCAATAGGATCTTGTATGAGTGTAGCCCTAAACCAACGAACACTCATTTTGATGAAAAACTTGTGCTGCTCATTCATGTCAATTTGCCATGATGGTTTTGTATCAGTGATTGAATAATGATCAACGTTTTATATTGGCTCCGCCAAAAACTAGACGACTCCGATTAGGAAAAATATTTGAAGGTTGGATCTTTCAGGAATCCTTTAAAAATACAGTCAAGTATTAGGCTATGTAAATAAAATAGAAGCAATCGACCATAACCTATTAATCAGTAAAATAAAAATTTCTTTTCACTAAAATTAGATTTTTAATTGTTGGGTAAAACCTTCCAAGAAAAACAATCTTTCAGGTCCTGATGAGCACAAACTTGTAGATTGTAGGAACAGTAGTGTTTATATATTGGTAGTGCAATTTGATTTTATCGTTTAAGAAGCTTTGTAACTCTAATTTAATTTTTAATGCCTGTGTTTATCACTGTCCCTGTTCGCAAGAACAATAAAATCATCACCTTTTTCACTAGTACTGTTACTTCAGTTATTCCTAGCCATTATTTATTTATATTTTTGTAATTTGCCTTCAAGTAATGAATTTCAATATTTTGAATTATTTGCTTCTCATCTGTTTTTATGCTTTTTGGCTTATGCTGTATCTGGGGTGATAGGATGATACCAATATGGCTCCATTTATTTCAGGTGAGTGTGACCTTTGATTATGGTAAGCTTTATTGAGCGCTATTTTCTGCAAAATGCACTCCCTAAGTGTATTTGTGTTCAAATATATTTTGAAGCCATACATATTTGAAATACTAAATACAAAATACCTTAGCGTCACGAATTTAAAATTCCATTTGTAAATTACATTTTTAGGAAGTACTTGAATTACATGTGCCGTATATATATATTTATATTTTAATTACGAATTTTATTTACAAGTAATTAAAATATTGCCCAACCTTGCCTATTCCCCAGCAGGCCTTTAGTCAGCATTAGATCTCAAATGGGTTTCTGTCTAAAGCTGTTTTGAATAATTTCATTCATATATATGTTTTTTTTATCTTAAAGAACTTTGTTTAGTTTTTATGCTGTAGACATTTTATAGCGAATTCTATTCAATGAAATTTGTAGGAAAGTATATTGATTATAGTTGTATTTACCATTAATTTGTTGTTGACTTTTATCAGTTTCTGGTGTTCGAATAAATCAGATCTGAGGATGCAATACGAAATAGTAATTTTGAATTAAATTTGACTGACTAGACAGTCTTCTATGTAACATATTTGTAATTGTAGTATACGAGTATTCGATTGTAATGTTGAAACAACGTTGTTAATAACAAAGCCATCATCCAGTGAGTCTAAAATGCCAGTTTAATGATTTTGTTATATATTAGAAATAACAGTTATATTTTTATTTCTTTAGATATTCAGCTTCATTTAATTTTCAGCTTATTTAATAGTTCCTTTAATTACATATTTTTTAAAACTGTGTGTAAAAAAATGTTTTATCCCAAACATGTTTTGTATTGTCTTATTTATTTGTCATTTTTTATATTTTGTAGACTTATAGGTGTGTTGCAAAATCCCACTTTTCTTACGGACCGTTAGAGCTTCCGTTACAGTGTTTCCTTTTTACGCCTTTTTCCACCAAATGGATCCAATAAAATTGGGATGTTATACAGCGGTGGTGTTTGGTGGCCTTTTTTTCACGTCGATATTTATTGAATATTGTTTGCCGCTGTTGAAAAGTAGACATATGTAGACCGCACATATCATACTTATTATTTATATATTTATATGTAGTGTTTTTGTGTTCCTGACCTAATTACTGTTATTATATTTGATATGTTGTTGTGGCCTTTTGAGTTTTTTATGTGTAAACATTATTAGTTGAAGGCCAACAACATTCCATATGTCATTGCAGTTAAAATATCTGTAATTTATCATTTTAATGTGGATATACCATTACGATTTTGTATTACTTGGTGTATTAACACCTTGTATTTTAATTAGTTATAATTTTGATTACTATAGAGATTTCAAAAAATTAACTGAACATAAATCAATAAAAAACATATCAAAGAAAACGTACGATAATTATAAAACACATGTATGAGTGTGGTTAGACTATTAGAAAGTACATAGAATGAAACGTATCGTTTTATTCGACCTTGAATAGTTAGAGATTATAATAAAATCGAGAAAACCAAAAGTTTTTTTCTCAAAAATTGTTGAACCAAGTGATTTAAATTAATTATATAACACTTACTTACTCTTACTTCGATATTGATGAGTTGTAACGTTTTGGGGAAATAATGGTTTTTTTAACTTAATTTATCCATATATATTTATTATCCAACCCTTTTGTCACTTTTCTCGTAAAGCCATAACTTCATCCTCGTAGAAATTAAAAAAAATGTGAGCGATTTAAGATAAATAAGGGATTTTCACAAGGCTCTTATGAAGCTAGCTTTACACCTTTAAGGGACCTCTGCATAATCAGACAAAAGGTCTCATTTTATGCCAAGTCTCTAAAAAGCTGTGGTCAGGTGTTATGGTGATAGAAGAATATCTTTCCTTGGAATATTGGTCAATTCTGATAGCTTGTCAAACAATTCTGCTTATATTAGCTTCATAATCCTAGTAGTTATTGATAGTAAATAGTCAAATAAAGGGTTTGACCAGGTTCAAGTACTTCTTGATGAATCTTCTTTCCACTCCCATCAAATATTTAACACTATTTTCTTTGGCAGTAATGCAGACTTTATGTCGTTCGTGAAGCTTCCGCCGGCTTTGACCATGATCTTTTCTATACATTTTTATCCTACGTAATCTACGCTTTATATATTTATAACTGTATCCGGTTTTAGTGATGTTGCGATTCGAAACATGTTAGTTTACTTCGGCATTTTTAAGAATTTCATCGATTTTTTCAACAATTAGCTAAACCGAGGAAAATAATAATGACAGCGGCGTTCACTTAAATATTACACAATTTTCGATGAGCCTGAGCTGAATATCTATTTCCAATAACTTTTACTAAGTACGCAAGTGAAGCTAGATCTAGAATTTCTATGGATTGTTATATTTAAGAGGCGTTATAATATGGCTTCATTGAACAAGTGTTATTAATAGGTGCTTTTATGTATTTTAATCGGCGATATCTGTTGGTGAAAATGCATCTACATACGAAAACGTATAGAACTGTTGAACAACCTAACAATTTAAATTTGTCGGTTTTAATATTTCGCTACTTAAAATAACCATTCTGATATTTAGTATTATTGAGTTATTGAGTGTATTTAGACGCTAATAATGCATCGCTCAAAATTGAATTTTCGACACTTTGTCATTTGAATAGAAGAAATCTGCTGCGTATCAAATACTTATAAACATTTATGGCGGTTGTGCTACATCATACATCAGTCTAGCTTTGAACATCACTAACAAAGTACGACCTGGAGAACCAAAAAAAAAAGAAATTAAGACAATTAATTGCAAGACATATTGGACGATAACTCAGCTCAAATTTCTAAGGAACCTTTAACAGTTTAACTCTCGTTACACTAGCTGTATTCGATATTAACATGAGATAGGAAATAGTGCCAAAAATGGCTACCAAAAAAATTTACTAAAAATGCCATCTCGAACTATTTCAACATCGCGGTTTCATTGCTTGCCGGGTAAAAAGATTTGGAGACCATCCTAGGACACTTGTGCTAGCAACAGTTTGGTCGATTTCTGTGAAACAATTCGTGATAATCTTTTTTCGAATATGTTTTTGATTTATTGTTAGCAATTACGTCAGCTATGAATACGGATATCTCAAACTTCAGCTGATATATTTCTTAACTTATTAAACTATATACTGCCTTTTTCTTCACTTATATCTCTAAAATTTTCCGGAATGTAGGTGGGAAATGAAGAGAATGTACTTTTAGATTCATTAGGCAAGCTAAAGCTTGAAATGTTGTAGCATTCTTTTGACAATTTCTTTATAGATTATGCTTTTCGACGGTCCGTCATGGTCATCATTAAATGTGGGTCAATCATAGGCTTGAGCCAAGCAACTCAACTGCATGGGAAGATTCAAGTCTCAAAACCTCGATGTCCTGCATTTTTTCCATGATATTTCCTTTTTCGGCATACCAAAATACATAGAAATAAGTTGAAAATACTTAAACAGTTTTTTTTTGTTGCAGATCTGTGTAATTAATCGAAAAATAAAGTGATATACCTACAGTCTATCCAAAATTATTTTGTACACACGCCATCTAAATTTGTGACGTCAAAACGTCGCAATAGTGCTCTGAGTTTTAGTTCAGTTTATCTTTGACATATAACATAATTCTAATCTAAATAAATTAAACAAAATCACTTTTATTAAATATAATTTATTCTAACATTATGGTAAATCTAATGCATATATTATTATGCGTATGAATCAAAGGACTTAAAAGTACAATTAAGTAAACATTTATAAGAGTTTCTAGGTTAGGGTTGTGTTTGGTTATATTTACAATGGATTCTTTTCCATACTACCTGAGTTAGAGTTTCATATGCGTCTTTTATGTATTTGTATTCGCCAGAGACCTAACCCACCTAATTAACAATTATGTATCCAAATAATATATTTTACCTTCATTAGAGAGCATATTTCCTTTTTACACTTAGTTCTTGTGTCCTTCGGTACAGTGTTTCCTTGTAAACACTTTTTGATTTCTGTTGCTACCCCTATACATCTTTCTTGATAAAGCTAGATTTAATTACTGCATTTACCCTATCTGCAAAACAGTTAGTATTCATTCTCTCCTGGCACATTTTAACTAAATGCTCATGTATATTTTGAACAATTACATACATATCTGTAAATAAATCTTTTACACTCTACAATAAGATTTCCTACAGTTATTTTATATTAATTACTTACTCACCTTTACTTGTTTTCATTCTCATCACATTGTTTTATAAATTGGCAGCATTGCCATATTCAAAGAGATCCATTCAAGTGAATGAATACTCCGAATAAAGCTGTTAATTCCCAATCTATCAAACATTTGTTCACATTCATCATTTGTCAAATTCCTCTTTAATGAGTCCAGTTCATTCAAGCAGAAGGTGTGATTAACCATTCCTGTTTCCAGCATGAAGTACAATATATCTGCAATCAATTATTAATAAAGGTTATGACTAATAAAACCTAATCTTGCCATGAGTGACTGTTGGGTATATTGATCCCCATCTGAAATATCCATGTCTCATTTATATACATAAATTGAGATAATAAGTCTTCCTACATTTTATTATAAGCTTTTAAAAATTTTATTCTTTTAAAAGCTATATCCGGAAATTGCATTTGACCTCTTCGATGCATTTCAGACTCCTTTCAGTTTCCTTTGAAATAATTGTATTAAATTATGTTTGTATTGAAAAACTACTCACTGTTTGTATACATTTCATATATTTAATTTCTGATAGAGCTAACATCAAGCTGATCTTGAGTTTCACCCACTTCGTATGAGGACGGCTTTTTTTTCCGGTGAATTCGAGATCATATTATTCAGTTTTTGAGATATTTCAGTGGCCGTGTCAATACTAATATTTAGTGCAGCTGCAACATGCTAAAACATGTTTTCAATAAAAATCGGAGCAAATTAATATTTAACAGTAAAAATGCTTACCTCCCTAACGAATTTTACTAGCAAGATTCCATTATACATTATCTTATTTCTGTTCAAAGTAACTGATTAGAGACGCAATCTGTTTTGTCTGGCTTCTGAATTTTCAATCAGAGTATATCAATAATAAGCAGCGATTTAAAATTTATCAAAACAAGCAAAGCATTAAAATAACATTTGCTGATTTATAACCTCTTATCACTATTGTTTTGGAGAATTTTGCATGCTTTTAACAAGAGGACGACTTTGACAGGCTAATTCGGTTACACGTTCGAACTTATCAGACAGTATTCTGTCTCTTTTTAACTAGAAATAAATGAGAAGGAAAATATTGCCTGATTCTAAAACGAATTTACAAATTACGACAGGCAATTTATTAAATATCTTGATGACGTGTGCACAAAAAAAATCTGGATAGACTATAATTTCTTCTCAAGTACATACTTATTGAACAACAGTTATTATGTCACATAAGGTAATATTTTAGTTTTAAGGACTATATTTATGAAATGGCTTATTTTTTAAATTTACCAAATAAAATCAATTACTGCTGTATTTGTTCTTTTTATTTGCGATGACAAAAATAGTAATGGATATGTAGAAAATAATTTATATGAACACGATGCATTGTTCGGATTGTTTAGTTGATCCAATAAATTTCATCCATATTTAAAATTTGATAAACAAAAATATCCGTTCCTTTATTTGTATTTTATAAATAAATTTGATTTGATTGTCATCGGTCGAGCTGAGCTTTTATCTTGTATGACCTATAGAGAGGTCTGTTGTTATTATTGTTCTTTAATTATTCAGTCGATATACGGCAGGACCTGTATGTTATGGTCTGTAGTGATTCAGTCGGTTTTTGATGTTATTTATATGCGATTATTTTTATTTTTGAGTTTTTAGTTACATTAGATGACATTAGATGTTTTAGTAATTTATTTTATTATGTTTTTTTAAATAATTAAAAATCTGTTTTTTTTGTGGTGAAAATGATATGTTCATACATTTTGATTTATGACAAAGCATTTTTGTAACTAATAGCCATAGTAGAATAATTATAATATTATTGGTTACTGGCAAATATATTTAAAATAAAATATAATTTTGAAATAATCGGCCGAAGGAACACCCAACGTATAATCTCTGAAGAGTTTATTATAGTGCCGCCACCTGTTGACTGTATAAAACTTAACAATAATTCTAAAAACTGGTATCAGTTAATCAAGATTCATGTCAAAAACAATCACCATCATAATCAATATCTAATGGGCAGTTCGGAAGAGTATTTCTATATTAATCGTTGGATTAAAGCAGTGTTATACAACGTCCGAGTCTAGGAACTGTAGTGAATAATTTTTATATATATTTTTATTTAAAAGCTTACTGCACAAATATTACTAGTTATTAATTACAACTTTAGGGTAAATGATGTGGCTCGGTGAATGGAGGTAAATCGTAATGAAACAGGGGTGTTTACATTATGTGACCGTTATTTATTGGCTATATAAAAAATGTAAAAAATACAAATGTTAAAACGGATGGCAGCGGTGTTACCTGGAGACAAGGCTTGGGCAGTCGATGGTGGCACGTCTACACCAACCGATGGTTGAGCACTAAATGAATGGAAATAACCTTCAATAACATTCCAGATAAACGTCTCGGGGTTGTCAGTTATTCGTTATCGGGTTCTAGTTGGCGCTGCTGGCACCCCGCTCGTGTTCAATATCTGGGATTATATTTCTGGGTATTTTTAGACCGTTATTCCACGATGTAAAATTCGACATGCTTCAAGGTCGCTACAATACTCTCCTGCCAGAATTTTACATACAATTATTTTAAGCAACAAAAATACAAAAATGTATGAAAAAATGAATGTATGGGTGGTATACGATTAACCAATCACATCGAGGTTTTGCTGTACGTTTGGTAGAAATTTTTATCTCACCATGATGCCTGTCCTAGACAAACGCATGATTGAGATTGTCGTAGTAGATCCATGTCTCATCGCCAATTATGACAGACAATACCCCACAGCAAACAAACTCAGCTTAAGATTGTTCGCGAGCTTGTCCATATGCTGGGACCTTAGCACCGTGTCACCACTAATCTCCTCTTTTCCATGATGAAACGACCTCATCCATACGGCAGCACTCAGTCGTTTGTTACCTGTCTCACCATCTGTTTTCCATATCCCCAAATTTAATGCAGTAGCAGTAGTCGTAGCAGTTTCACATAACCCTATCCGACTTGTCACTCCAGAGCAAGTCTTCGCGATCAGGTGTGGGTCATGAATTCCACCTCCTGGTTGTAGGCCAGAACAACAACAAAAAAAAAACACCACAGAAAACTCTGGCTTTTTTGTTTGGCTAGCAATGGAACTGTAATTTTGACGCGAATCCAAATGACATTTTCAGCCAATTCATGTTAATTTTCCCTTCCTTTTGGATCTTTCTCATTGCATACAAATATCTGGAAATACTTCATTTATCAACTATTAAGTCACGTGAAAGTTCTTTGGGAGTTTAAGTGGAACTTCGTCCAGAAATTTTCGTAATTAATTATTTTAGAATTTTTTCGATAACCTAGGCTTGATCATTGAATTAGGTTCTTATAATTAATATAAAAAAGGGACTTTAAATAATTGAAAATCGAATTTTAAATATTTTATGATTAGAATCTGTATAGCTCTAAATAATTCAATAATAGTAAATGATACAACTGTTATTTTATGTTATATATTTTATAAATACATACAAATCCTAATGTCAAGGAATTTTTGAAAATTATTGTGGAGTATTTAGAAACGATGTTATTGAGGACTGTATTCTTTTATCTATGATTGTTTTAACTGCAGAAAGGAGTTACTTTTTAGGTTTGCACTTGGTAAGATCAATTAAATGAGATTATAATTGATTTAGGTTGCAACAGATCCTCATAATCGTCTATAAATAGAGAAGTAATTTTACAAATTGTAATATTAAATTGAACAGTATATTTGATTATCTGTATTCATCAAATCTATTTTATTCTAATATGTCTACCTGACAAAACGGTGTATGTTGTCTTGATGCCGAAGGGAATCATACTTTCTTTTCACTATAAATAAATACATAAAGAAAAGCAACAAATAATACCTAAAATCATGAAATTGTTATTTGGACTGTCGCTCGTCTAACATGTTGCAAAAATTTTAATTTTGATATAATACCAAAATATATACAGCAATACTAATAAAATAATAGTTTCTTCTTTAAGAACAGAGTGATGGAAGGATCATATTCTTTCAATAAAATTCTCTAAAATATGATATTTTGTGAGATTCAATATTTTTCCAAATGTTCCATCTTTAAGTCACCGAAAATAGTTTTTGTCTCACAATTAATACCTTCAATAACTTAGAAATGAAAGTAGGGTATTCTTATGCTCGAGCTGTTTTTACAAGGAGGACCTGAACCCAAAAACAATCGAATAAAGGTACTGTCATACATATAGAACGTCCACCATTTCGTCAACAATGAAGCGCGACAAAAAATCCTGAATAGAAACGTTTATTGTCTCTTTAATTAAGATCGGTAAATTCGCCATCGGCGAAAACAAAACCTTTTACGTGGCTCTAAGTCGGTCGCGGCGCTTAAGAAAACTTTCCTGAGTGGAGCGAGTGGAACTTCTCCCGTCTCTCCTCCCGCCACTACTCCTTCGCCGGCTTGTTCATCGAATTAATTGGAAGACAAAGTAAGCAAAAGCGTCAAGGAAATGGAGAACATATCAGAAGTAAACGTTTTAATGGAAAGTTACTTTTGTAACATAGCTTGATTACGTTCTGATAAATTTGTCTTATTGTCTGTCTTGTGTGTTGGCGAAGAAAAGATGGGCGGCCATTAGAAAGAAAGGGGAAACAACTAACTGTATTAGATAATGGAACTGGGGTTTTTACGTGTTTTATTATATAATTAAAAGATCTTTTCTACCCTTTCTTCTCTGTTCTGGCTATTTTGTTTTTTAGCTAATTGATCTGGGTCTCTTTGATTCAATAATCTCTAGGCAGAGACAAAAATATTACCGTGTTTTATTGATAAAATGTCTGGAGAGTAAATCATCAGATATAATGGGATCTTGAAAATCTTTTCGGTCCTAACATATAGTTTTCCTACTTAATGTTACAGGAATTGCTTGCGTTACGATATTTTACAAATGTATGACAACCAATGTTTGTTATGGTTTAAAGAAACGTAGTATTTATTTTAAAAGCGACTTATATATTCTTAAATTTAGTGCAAATTTGTAAAGACTACTTTATATATTTTCATGTATAGATCGTTCATTGTAAGATGTCAGTTATCTCATGCGATTACACGTTTCTTTGAAGCTATTTTGTGCTTTCTTATGTTTTCCAGTAAACAACTGCATCATTTTTATTAATGTCGGAATATTGATTGACAACAATGATTTGATGTTAAAGATACTTTCTAACTTAACGAAATATTGAAAGACGAGGAAATCAAGCTACGAGTGGGAATTAAATATAAACGGTAATTTTGTAAAATAAATTTATTGATCAATGGTATATAGAAACTAAATATTTAACCTTTGTCAATGTAGACACCTCCGTGCACTACACATTTTTGCCACCGATTTGGAAGCTTGAATATTTTTTCCTCATAAAAAGTTTGAGGGCGAGTTGTCAGCCAATTGTGCACATACTCCTATACTTTCAAATCTGTTGCCTCCAAGTGACTATTTCAAGGCCACAAACAAATATAATCGCAAGGTGGCAAGTCAGGGCTATAAGGAGAGTGCTCGAGGGTTTCCCAGCGCATTTCCTCCAATTTAATCTTGGCAAAACATATATAAAAATAATAAAGATCAAAGGCATTTTTCCCATCTAAAAATGCCCATCTTTCTGGCAACACGGTGATACCATATCGAAGAACGATGTTGGTTTGGCAGTGCTTCAATCAGCGATCCATTTTCACAGTTCTTCAGCATTTCGAAACTGTATGTCAGCCAAGCCATACTTCATCGATTTGAACAAATGGTAATTAGAATCTGTTCTGCAATTCTTCATAACTCTTGTAACGCATGACCGAGTCTTGTCATACAAAAATATTACTTTGCGTCCGTTACTCGCTATAGTCATAGAGAAGAAGCGTTGTGTATCCGGATGCTACAGATAGTAAATAATTGCAGAATCGTTTTACTTTGAAGAAATATTTGGATATCTTTAAAAAATGGTTGATAACGTTAATAATCCCAAATTGGCTGGATTAAGCATTAAAGAAATTTATGATCGTTACAGCGTGTTTTGTTGTTGTAAGTTTATTCATATTAATAATCATATAATATTTCAAATATTTATTTTTTTATTTTAGAAATTAATCCCTGTCAAAAAGCTACGCAAACGGCCATATACTTTTGTTTTTATCGTCCAAGTAAGAACTTAGAAAGACTAACTAACTCAAAACTACCTTGAGGGGTTCGTTTCATTAAAAAATGTGTAATTATCCGAATGTATATATAGGCGTAAGGTTACTTAACCTAGTATGTTTGACAAATCATTTAAAACGCTCATCATAAGTTAATTTTGTTCATCTCATTCGTCTTTAGGAAATTGTGAATATGATTAATTCCATACTAACGGGGGATCTATTACCAGGAGTTGAGATATTGCAAGTTGACTTTATATCTTCAGTTGAATATATTTCTATATGAACAAACGACTCAAGGCAATATCTCATGCGTCAGAAAATTGTTTGATTATACTGTCAGTAGGTCCTTGGGCTATCTCTTCATACCTTTTAAAAACTGTAAATTTAAAACCATTTTATCTTACACTACATAATGATCTTCCAGAGAGTATATTAAAAATAATAATGTATGCCATATACTTTCGGATAAAACAGCTAAACAGAGTTTTAACAGGGAAATACTCAAAGTTTGCTTTCAGTATGAGAAAACAAAAAGCTACAAATCTAATAGATCCTATTAAATTGATGATACTAAACAAATATGAAAAAGGGAAATCCAATTACTTGAATGGCCGATGTTGGGCAAAGCAAATCTTTTGAGTTTTCTCTCTATTACTCTATGCCTATAGTTGGTCTTTTTTGCAACAATACGACGTCCAAGTTATTCAATTGATGCCGGTAGACGTCTGCAGTAATAGTACAGCCATTGAGTTTTAGCAGGTAGTAATAAACTACACCATGTTTATCTCACCATGATAGCGGTCCTGGACTAACTCAAACGTTTTGAATTTACGATTGTTGTAGTAGCTTCACTTTTCATCGTCAATAATTATAAACAATACGCCATAGAAAATTTTTCTTTTTTTCCTTGGCTAGCAAGGGAACCGTGTTGTTGAGTCAATTCCAAATAACATTTTCATTTAGTTCGTGTAGCCATTTTAACTCCTGTTAGAACTTTCCTATTTTATCTAAATATCTGAAAATGCTTGATTCATCAACTCCTAAGCCGTATGAAAGTTGTTTGAGTTTGAGTTGAAATTTGTCTAGTAAGTCTTATAATTCATTATCTTCGAACTCTTTGAATTTGTTTATTTATCATTTATTTAAAAATCGCACAAAATATATCATCAATGAAGAACTTTAAATAATCGAAAATGCAATTTTGAATATTCCATGATTAGCACTCGTATACATTGAATAATTAAGTAATACTAAATGAAAACTGATACATTTTTTAGACTTAAAGAATTACTTACAACAATATGGATGTTTCCTAATTCTAATAATTTATGGTTAAGGGGCTTTGAGCACCTTCAATTCACCGTCACCTTCCCTTACAGCTTGAACTGCGATACTTTTACCCGAATTCGACCTAACTATGTCAAAGAATTCTTCGAGCAGTTGAAGAACGATTGCCAATCTAACGCTAGCCTAATATATTTTCTTGATAAGCAAGTTGATTCCAGTTAATTGGATGACTTCAAAAAAGCACCTATGAATATTTTATTTCATTCTTCAACATTTCATTTAGCAAATCACTAAACCGATGTCACTGAATATCCAGAGCCGTATTAAGCTGTTCTGTGTCACGATAAAGGATGGGCCCATATGGCAATGTTTATTTTTGCAATTTACTGTGATCGGTTGCCACCAAGCCCTTGATAAGGTATGACCTGACGGCTTTGTTCATAAGCTACAGAAAATGTTACCGAAACAAAACACTGAACTATTAAAATCTTATATAACAGCCAGGATTTTTCAAGTTAAACAAGATGAATCCTACACTACAATAATTGAAGTTAAAGCATGTGTACCAGAAGGAAGAATTGGTCCCAATACAGACCAATTCTTTACTTACTCACACATGTCATTACCATAAATGGAAAATCACAATCTCTACATTTGCTGATGACTTTCTTTTGCTACCATTCTTGCTGTCGGAAATAATAGCAAAGAAGCCACATAAAAATTATAACAGACAAGTGGCAATATAAATAATTGGACACAAACCTGGAAAATAAAAATAAACGAAAGTAAATCTATGTATTTGCAATTCTTATATGATCAGACTGCACAAGCACCAATAACAATAAATAATATTCTCATTTCATAGAGCAGTAATGCATTTAGGTATCTTAGAATTAATCTTGATGCAAAACTTTGCGGTGGAAAAAAAAGAAAGGACTTGATAAGAAGACCCTTAGATATCATTACATTTAAGTTATTGTGAACACAATTTGTAGGTTAGTCGGCAACCACTATTAACAGTGTAATAAATAAATTAAAAAATTTCAATTATTCAGTATTTTTATTCGGCAGCATATTTGCATAAGACAATAACTATATTTAAAATACTTTATAAACAAAACGAAACAAAAATATTTTACGACCCTAAGGAAAGCGACATCAGTAACAATAGTACTAAATCATGACGTAATATCTGTGTTTAGTATTCATTTCTCGCTTTTTTATTAATATCCTAATTTATTTTATTATACTGTTTTAAAAGTTAAATATTCCGAGGTGTTGCCGAAACGAAACAGCAAACAATATGCTACGATATCAAGCGTTGAAATCAAATTTACAATCGTTTTATATCAAGCCAGTGCTGTACGGAATAGAGAACAAAATGTTTAAATCGACTACATAAGTCAAGCAAAAAGCAGCGAGCGAGATAGGGAATAGAAATCCTCTTTCCAAAGTTCTCAGAGGTATTATACGTCCTTTAAATTGAAACCCTCCGAGAATTTATCCATTAGATGAGTTAGATCAGGTGTTTCCTTTTTTATTTGTTTTTATTTCGACAAGATTTATGATCGGAACGAAGATAAAAATATTCGTTCGGTTCGCCGGGGCCGAAGGAATAAAACTATTCGGGCAGAGCTGGGAATTAAATGCTTAAATTATATTTCGTTCAATTAATGTTGGGATTGGGCGATCGAAGCGCTTTTACGGGCTTTATGGCTAATTTTATTTTCTCTAAGTTATTTATCTGTTATAATTCATGTTTGATTATCTTTTTATTGGTTTGCTTTATGAACTGCAATATCTGTTTTTTATTATTAATTTTTGAGATGATTTTGAAAGGAAAAAGCCATTAATGGAGAGTTAAAAATTGGGTATAGCAGTGCTGTTTTTTTTTCTATTGAAAAAACTTTGATGCGCTTCACAAGATCAAATGCATTGATTCTCTTGAGCCTGTGTCCTCCTCCAGTGTTATCCAAGAGTTGTAATAATCTTATTTTGCATGTTAGTTTAATATTGACATGATAGAGCATTCTCAATATTTAAACCAATTTTGGCTGGAGTTCTCTAGGGTAGTGTTTTATTACTACTCCTGTATCTGCTCTACACTGCTCACACTTCAACAACAAAAGAAACGGTACTTGGAACATTTTCCGATGACACAGTTTTCATGGTACAATATATATCTGCCTAAGAAGAAGTACAAGTAGCAGTCAACAAGATCTGCAAATGGACTAGAGATTGGAAAATATAGCTTAATAGCTCCAAATAGGTTCATGTTAATTTTGCGTTGCGGCAAATTGACAAAAACCTAATTATATTATTTGATGGATGCTCTATTTCTCAAACAGCATCATTTTAATACCTCGGCATACATCTCGATGGTAGGTTAAAATGAAAAGATCATATTAGACAGAAAGCACAGTAGATTAGACTCCAGCAACTGTACTTTTTATTCGGAAGATTCTTTTGACCTAAAATTAAAGACACTGGTTTATCAGTGAATCATAAAGCCAATTTGGACCTATGGGGTGCAAATAAGGAGTTGCACTAAAATATCAAACCAACAAGTAATCTAACGAGGCCAAAACAAAACCCTTGATTAATTACCAATGCTTATCGCTACGTAACCAACAAAGAGCTGCACGATCACCTCGAAATCAAATGGATTTAGGAATTAATCCAAGATATCGCCTTAAAATATGGAATAAGGTTGTTAGATCACAGAAACGTATAAGCAACACAACTACTAAGTGTGTTCTCAAATTCAGCTTAATTAATTTTGCTTTATCTTGATTTGGGGAAATTCATTTTGATATATTAGTACATAGGCAAGTGCAGCATAAATATGTGAGGATAAGTGCTTAAGTTAAACTTATAATAGTAATGCTTATACTATACTAGTTCATGTGGATTTGTTCATTTCAATATTTTGATTTCCTGGGTGTTATTCAGTAGCTGTTTTGTTTTGCCGTTGTTCTTATAACAGGTTAATTGAATGATGCGATGTTAATTGAATCAAAAAATGCGTGTATAAAATTGACAGATATTGGATCATTAGTTTTATAACATTTTGAGTGAATCAACTTTTGTTATTGTGAAAAAAATGGATAAAAAGGAATTTCGCGTCTTGATAAAATATTGCTTTTTGAAAGAAAAAAATACATTTGAAGCAAAAACTTGGCCTGATGCCGACTCTCCGGACACTGCCTCAGGAAAATCAACCATCAATGATTGGTATGCTAAGTTCGGACGTGGTGAAATGAGCACAGAAGACGGTGAAATCAGTGGACTCCCAAAAGAGGTTGTTACCGACGAAAACATTTAAAAAATCCACAAAATTATTTTGAATGACCGTAAATGGAAATTGAATGAAATAGCAGACACTCTAAAGATATCAACTGAATTTGTACATCATATCATTCACGAATATTTGGATATGAGAAAGCTCTGTGCAAGGTGGGTGCCGCACGAGCTCACTTTTGACCAAAAACAATAACTAGTTCATGATTCGGAGCAGTGTTTGAAGATGATCAAGCGTAATAAATCCGAGTTTTTGCGTCGATATGTGACAATGGATAAAACATGGCTCCATCATTTCACTCCGAAGTCCAATCGACAGTCATCCGAGTGGACTGCACACGATGAGCCAGCTCCAAAGCTTGGGAAAACGCAATAGTCGGCTGGCAAGGTTATGGCGTCTGTATTTTGGGATGTGCATGGAATAATTTTCAATGACCACCTTGAAAAAGGAAGGACCACCAACAGCGACTATTTCCTGTTCTCAGATCTCAAAAGAATGCTCTCTGGGAAGAAATTTTCGTTGAATGAAGAGGTGATCGACGAAACTGAGGCCTATTTTGAAGCAAAGGACAAATCGTACTACAAAAATGGTAACGAAAAGTTGGAGGGTCGCTATAATCAGTGTATCACCCTTGAAGGGGATTATATTGAATAAAAAAACTAATTTTGCCAAAAAAATATGTTTTATTTTGGTAGGCCGGGGACTTTTCAATTGACCTATTATGTAGACTTTTATTAACCATTTCGTAGCCCACTTAGTAATGTTATTGGCAGCTGTTTGTACTCTGTTTACTGTTGTCTCAATATTGTTGAAATATAATTTTTAAAATCCATATATCTGATTAAAGAAAAAGCGTCAGTACAGGAAATCTGTTATTATTACATATAACGTTCCTGTTACGGAGAATTTCGGTTATAACTTGTATAACGTGAAAAACAAGAATATTTTCAATTCAGTTGGCTTGCATATGGAACTCTCTTCGATCCAGAGAATACACAAAGGGGCAAGATATTATACCGAATTGCGATTTATGCGAGTCTGAATAGATGCCATATCGGGCTTTCGACTATTAAACTTTTAATGATCAATTATGCGAACCAGGTGGATAGAAATGCAGGAAACTTTTTAAAATCGTTTTCCGTTAGCGAACGCAATTGTTGAAAACGTTATTCATTGGACGCAAACTTTATTACCGGGCACACAATTATGAAGTTTGTCGTGATGGATATCTACTAAGATAAATAACAAAATAAAATGGTTAGGTCGATTTTCATTAGAAAGCTGATATTTTACACCAAAATTTTCCTTTGGCAGTTCTGTGAATAGTTGAGTTAGTTTAGAAAATACAGCAGTTATAGGAATACGTAACATTTTACAATTATCTTCCATAAAGGTGAAAATGCAAGCCTGTTATCAAAATTGGGAATAGTGATATTGGTATTTTTCGCATGGACTTTGATACTGATATTGTAATAGAAAGCTCAGTTTTAGCTAATTGCCTTTTTTCAATTTAACCTCTATTTCTAACGGTTTCTGATAATCTCGGTCTCGCCAGCTAGAACAAAATTAGATGTTCTTTTCTCCTCATGCTATATATTTTCGTAAAAATCCTTTGGCTATATTTTTTCCCAGCAGGTTGTCGTTAATATACTGGGAAATTTATTAGGACGGATTTTTAATATCGACAGATTTGCTGGAGACGGCTTACGTTATGTTATATCGCATTTGATAACACAGTTTTGCTAAAAGCAGCTGTTTAGGCTTTTTTTATTAATCACTTAGAAGTTCGAAAGACCGCCCATAGGCGGCAAGTATTTTTTTTTATAATATCCGTTATACAATATAACTATATTGATATGTAGAAGATCACTTCAATAAGATCTGCTCTACAAAATTATAATTTAATCTTATTCCAAAGACTGTTATAACTTATTCTAAAGTCTATCCTAACTTTCTCAATACAATTCTAAATTATTCTAGAGATTATTAAATCTCACTCTATGTATCTATTAACTCAGTTCGTGTGGTAGTTTGCTTACGCACTTCACTGTCATCGCGCACATTTAACTATTTGGCGAGTGCAATGGGATACACCAACAGTCTTGCAGAGTACTTTGCACTAATACTTTAAATTACACTCGTTATGAGGATATCGCCCTGAATTAGTTTCTTAGAGACGCAATATGGAACATCGACGATGGCACACAAAACACTAGTCTAGAACCTCCAAAGGATAACTATGTTTGATTTGCTAGCACTAGCCTACAGTTCCATACCATAGGTCCAAATGGGCCTAATTATTGGCTTATACAGCAAAACCTAGTTATCTAAGGATACTTTGGATTTACACCCTATCAGCCAATACATTTGGTTTAGTTTAAGCCCAAGCTGTTTGCATTTTATCACAATGTGTTTTTACCATGTTAAGTATCGATCAAAATGAATTCCCAGATATTTAACATTATCTGATTGCGGGAGTTCATAATTATTTATTTTTACTGGGGGGAGAGGTTCTTCTACAAAGGGTGAATGTCAAGTTTAAATTTTGTATTACTTATTAATACTAGTATTCATCATTAACCAGTGTTGAATTCAGAATTCTGGTTTGCAGGAGGGGGCTGTATGAAAAAAACCCTGAATATCCTCTGGTTTCTAACATATATCCACAGCCATCGTTCTTGGCGCAAAAAATATATAAGGTATCGATTTTTTGATTTATCATATCATATCACTAATTTGAAGTGTTCAATTTTGTTTAATTTGTTTGTATAATAATACTGGGTTAATTGTAACAGTGTGGTTTTGATCAAAATCTGTTCAATTTATAGTTTATTATTCAGTCCTTGATTCCAAGTCACCATGTAAACAACATGTTTGAGCAAAACAACCAATTAATAAAAATGTATTACCAAAAAGAGTGAGTTTATTATGAAAATGAGTTTAATTTAGTATCGTTTTTTAGTAAGTTTGATAGGTTAATACATGGATATACAGAAATATTAGGGAAATCATTTTTTTATTTTCATTTGAATTTGGTTCTCTAAAATGCTAACAATTATACAGACCACTCACAAAACGCGCAACGGAATCGATGGAATCGAAAAGAACAACGTAGAAATATTGCGTTATCGCGGCAATCGACTATACTTCATACAAAATCGTTGTTGGACTTATGAACGTTGTACGTCCTGATTGCAAGGTATTTGAGTTTAAAAACAAAGCTCTTAGATTGTGTTAAGTCAGTGACCAAGTGAGATTGGCGCCAATGTTATAGCACACCTCTATTATTATTAGAATTGGAGCATTAAAACGTCTACATCTGCGTTTGTCCATGCCTTCAAAGACTTTTTGTGTGCCATCGTGAAATCATCAATTCGCTCTGCTGGAACATTTTGACTGTCCTAAAATTCGTAGATAAATTGGAGTTTCTTCAGTTTACATATCATAGAGCGAAAAAAAGCTAAAACCATGGCACCAGTTTCGGATTATTAACAATCATTCAACAATTGACCAGGTCCATAGAATAACAGATATTATTGAAAAAGCCTACGAAAGTAAAAAGTATGCTCAGCTATATTCTTAGATGTAGCACAAGCCTTCGATAAGGTTTGGCATGAAGGCCTTGTTCATAAACCACAGAAAATGTTACCTAAACAATACACCGAACTATTAAAATCGTACATTATAACCAGAATGTTTAGATTCAACAAGAACAACCTTACTCTACAATAAAAGAAACTAAAGCAGGTGTACCACAAGGAAGTGTACTGGAGTCAATGCTTTAGCTACTCTACACTTGTGATATACCACAAATGGAGATTACGATGGCTATATTTGTTGATGATACTGCGATTATAGCTGTCGGAGACAATAGTGAAAGCGCCTCACGAAAAGCAGACAAGTGACAATATAAATAGTTGGACACAATTACACGCTTGGAAAATAAAAATTAACGAAAGTAAATCTGTGCATGTGCAATTTACCTACAATCAAACCATACAAGCAGCAATAACATTAAATAATACTATAATTTCATATAGTAACAATGCTAAATATCTCGGAATGAATCCTGATGCAAAACTTCGCTGGAAGGAATATATAAAGAAGGAATGAAAAGAACTGGAATTAAAGTATAGGAAAATGTACTGGCTAATTGAAAAAAAAACACAATTATTAGTACATAATAAATTGCTATTATATAGGCATATACTGAAACCTGTATGGACATACGGAGTTCAATTATGGACATGTTCTGCAAAGAGTAACAAAAATACAGAGTTTTAGAAGAATGTCCTGAGAAGTATTGTGGGCGCAACGAAATATTATAGGACTAACTACCTACATGGAGACCTTCAGATACTCACAATCAGTCAAGAAATCAAGAGAATTGCAATGAAGCATGTTGTGTAGTGATGTGCATATAATAAGAAATACAGCAGTGACATGTACAAACATTATTTCACCAGAGACTAAGATAGGGCCGATGGGTTCTCTTAGTTATATACCTAGATTTAAGTTATCATAAAGACAAATTGTGGGTTAGTAGGAAACGACTAGTAGCAATGTAATAAATAAATAATAAAAAAAGCTAGTTTACATGTTCAACAGTAACTTGAGTGTTAAAAGAGCTGACCAAAATTTCCGTCTTCCCGTAATGTAGCTGCAATACCTGATAAAGCAAGTGTAATTCCATTTTGCCATCGAATCGTTGCCAAAATCAATTATATTAAAAATGTTTCACCGGTCATTCCAGGAGCACCTAAGAAAAATTTTGCCAGCTTCATCACCTTCATAGGCGTATCCTAGCCATATTTTTATTGCTGATTTAAAAGGGGAACGATTCTGTGCGATGTGTGTGTGTGTATTCCAGTTGAAGATGAATATTCATAACTCAGACAATTGCTGTCATGTCGCTAGTTAGTACGAATTGGTAAATCTAGCATCGTTCAACATATCGCTTTATTTCGTAGACCTGGGTGAGGTATATTGAGGAAATTTTAACAAATATCCCGAAAAAAGGAATAACCTACAGTCTAATATTAAATTTGAATTTTATAACTGATATCTGGTGGGCTCCGATACCTTTGCAGACATAAACAGGTCTTTCGTCAAATAAAGGCTCCCGTCTCCGGAAAATTTCGTCGTAGCATCTGCGTTTTTGCTCGGATAAAGAAAACTCACCTTTTTGTTCGTTTCGAAATTAGGTCTCGTCTATGAAAGGCAATCTCGTCGTGGCGCAGTGCCCCCGAGAAGGAACTTTTGTCAAAAACCGTGGGAAATTTTGCAGGCGGTGTAATGAAAACACGCGAAACATAAGCCTCTGGATACGTAACAATATCTGACTCTTTCATTAATTAGGAACAGAACGTAAGAAGAAAGACGCGGGGATAGATAGAAAATGATAAAAAAAGATTTTTCATCTAAGCCGATGAGATCGTCTGTTTTCTTTGACAAATGCCGCTTGGTAGATTACAGCACTTACTTTGAAATCATCTAAAATATTACAACTGCACAATGTGAGTAATTATATTAAGATTACAAAAATATTAAAAAATCAACCGACTTTAAATAAATAAGGAACTCACTAAATAGTAAAAAATAATCAAACTTAAATTTTCATTTTGAAGTAGGTATGAGCAACAAACTAGATTTGTTTTGTTCATTTAATTTTGTGTATATGACATAAAATTATATTATTATTAAAAATAAACAAACAATAGAAATGTCTGTGCTCGGTACTGACTTCAAACTGATCACTTGGTAGTAGTTAAAATAATATTGTAAATAGATAAATACATTTAGGTAGGTATTAAGTTAAATTGTGTGTATATAGTAGAACATAAAATACGTGTAGTAGATAGGTTGAATACGACGATTGTTCTGTACATATTTTATTAAAAAAATTGTGTTAAAAATCTAAGTTTTATTATTTTTTTACATTCAATGAGTTCTATGAGTATTTAGATTTTGAAGTCGGTAAATTTTTTTAAAAATATTTTGTTTTTCCTTTTTAGTGTTAGATATTTACTCAATAAATTACGCAGTTATTTTATTAAGTATTACAATGGGTAGCTCAAGTAAGGTGCATGTTCTAACCAAACTAGAACAACAAAAGTCGTTGCCCCCGCCGGGAATTGAACCCGCGATTTTCGCGTGCGAACTGAACGCTCTATCTGCTACAACATAGAGGCAGTTATTTGCAATATTTTTGCGGCTGCTTGTATGATATGGCTAGTGCTTAAAAAGCCAACTGAACGGCTTTTTTACAGAACGACTTTGGTAAGCAAACCCTCACTAAAAACCCGTCAGAAACCTCTGAAGGGTATAGCGGTTCGGTCACTCATTTCATCATCACCTTACCTAAATAACTTCAAAGTATACAATTAATGTGTACGTCCCAATAATATTTAAAGAAATATCCTCACCGTTGAAGAGTTTTGTCTTCTGTCACATTAGCTCAGCAATAACAATATATACAGATATCTGGTTATTTAAATAACAGGTCAATTTAACAGTCCCCGGCCTAGCATAGTAAGACACATTGTTTTGGCAAAATTAGTTTTTTTTTATTCAACATGATTCCCTGCAAGGGTGATACACTGATTATAGCGACCCTCCAACTGTTCGATACCATTTTTGTAGTACTATTTATCCTTTGATTGAAAATAGGCAACGGCTTCGGCGATCACTTCTTCATTCTACGAACATTTCTTCCCGGCGATCATTCTTTTGAGATCTGGGAACAGGAAATAGTCGCTGAAATAGTAAAAAAGCAATTCCAAACCCAATTCATGGATTTTTGCTCGATTCATCGTTTTCACTGATATGTGACACTGTGCATTGTCTTGGTGAAGCAGCACTTTCTTTTTCTTCAAATGCGGTCGTTTTCGGCGATTTCGCCCTTCAAACGGTTCAATAAAGCTATGAAATAGTCGCTGTTGATAGTCCTTCCTTTTTTAGTGTAGTCAATGAAAATTTTTCCATGCGCATCCCAAAATACAGATGCCATAACCTTGCCAGCCGACTGTTGCGTTTTCCCGCGCTTTGGAGCGGGTTCATCGTGTACAGTGCACTTGGATGACTGTCGATTGGACTTGGAGTGAAACGATGGTGCTATGTTTCATCCATTGTCACATATCGATGCAAAAACTTGGGTTTATTACGCTTGATCATCAAATACTATTCCGAATGATCAACTCGTCGTTGTTTTTGGCCAAAAGTGAGCTCGCGCGGCACCCACATTGCACAGAATTTTTTCAAACCTAAATATTCGTGAATGATATGATGTACACATACAGTTAATATCCTTAGAGTGTCTGCTATTTCATTCAATTTCAATTTGTGGTTATTCAAAATCATTTTGCGGATTTTTTAATTGTTTTTTTCGGTAACAAACTTTTTTGGGCATCCGCTGCAAACTCGGCATCAAGCCAAGTTTTTGCTTCAACTGTATTTTTTCACTTCAAAAAGCAATATTTTATCAACACGCGAAATTCCTTTTTATCCATTTTTTTCACAATAACAAAAGTTCCTTCACTCAAAATGCTATAATTCACAAACTAATGATTTGACAGGTGTCTAATTTATATACGCATCCTTTGAGAGTTAGGGGTAATAAAAAAACATATGGACTTAATTTCAGTAGCACCATCTATGTGTCAGGCCAGGGACTTTTCAGTTGACTTGTTGATATGAATGAAGCTAAAATATATTTATAACTAAACGATCCGGTGCACTTCGTATTAGTTATATCTACTACCTTACACATTTTCTTCTACAATAATTTTTTTAAATAATTTTTCGGTGTATTGTTACTGCTCGTTGCTGATTAAGTTACAACTTGCCTCTACAGTGACCTTTACCCAGTCTCCAATGAATACAAATTAGTAGCACTCTTAATACTCCTACTATTTAGTGTACTTCACTTCGCAATTACACAAAATCACAAAGCTGTACAAGAGTTGCTGCATTTCGGTCCGACTATAATAAAGGCCACTTCGTCAATTGTCCGTGAGTTAAGGCTTCTCGGGTGTATGTGTTATATATATTAGCGTTGAGAACTATCGACTGAAAACAGTCGAAACAGTCGATAGTCAAAAAACTAGCGACTGAAAATAGTAATTACTATTTTACTTGTATAAATTGTGAGAGAGGAGTGGACGAAGATAATTGCTAGGGCGGCTAATTTTATATGTGGTTATATTTTCCAATGGTAGTATTAGCGAGATGGAGATGAATATATTCCTTTGCGTACTAACTTTAAAAAAGAAAAGTAAAAAATAATACCATTAACATGCAATTAATAATTTCATCTTAAAGCAAGAAGAATTACTTTTATATTTGAATGTTTTGTGGATCTGTAAAAAGGAATGGAATTTTTCTGTGGATTGGAATAATACCCCACAAATGTTTTATGGTATTTTAATGTGTTAATTGCTATTTTTTAATAATACACTATATAAGATTTGAAACTATACTTAGACGATATATGTAAATGTGGTTACTTAGATGATACAATAAGAATACAGGATATAAGAATCCATTGTGACAATATACATATTTTGGTTGAACTTAGAAGAGAATTTAAAATAAATATCTGGCAGGTTGTATAGATCTGTATTAGGATCTTCTCTAAGCAGTCAAAAAATAGAGAAAAAATAAGAAAGAAATAAATCGATTTCTCTAAAAAATATTGTTGAATTGTAGGTATTCAAATAGAACATTAGTAAGATGTCTTAAAATCAATGAAACCAATGAATCAAATAGATCACCTATTTATGGAGAATATAGTGCAAAATGAAATCATAGTAATACTTTTTAAAGAGTAATCGTAAAACGGAAAGTATTCTAAAAGATTGCAATTTATTATTTCAATATTTGTGTAATGTGTAAGAATAAATGAAAGGAGATTGTCAGTTAAAATATCTTAGTATTGCTCAGGACTAATAAATGGAAAGTGTTAGATTAAAACTACAGAAGATAGTATATAAAACAACTCGGCTAATGATTTACGTCGTAAGCAGTGGAAGAATTTAATATAAGTTTAAATAATAAATAATAAAAAATATTAGAATAATATGTTACACGATCCAGAATTTGTTTTCCAATCAATATCTTTCAATTTTTACCATTAGAGAGTCATAGTCTAGCGTTATTGTGTTAAAAAACAACACCTTTCCTATTGATATATTCTAAGCGCCTTTTTTAATCATCTCGATTCAGTTCCATTTATTGTTCCATAGTAGAAAATCGAATTAATAGTTCAGCTAGGGTCGAGCAGCTTATGATGAACAATTATTTTCTAATTACACTAAATACTTAACATTACATGCTTTGTCGTCAAGCTGTCGATACATGTGGAATCGAGCAACGAGGTTCTTGTGGTTTCCGGTATTACGTAAACTCTTTTTATTAATTGCATTTTATATTAAATATGTTTAGTACAATAAAATTGCTAATTAATTTATTACTACTATTCTGTTGTAGTTGAATTAATACACAGGCAAGAGATTAATACATCAATATGTATTTCCCAAATTAAAATAAAACTAAACTACTTAAGCTACTGTTAAAAATACACTTATGTACTAAACAAGTTCGTATAGTTTGTATCACTTCATGTTTTAAGGTAAAATTTTGGATTATTTCGTATATCCATTTAATTTTGAGGTCATTGTGCAGCTCTTGGCTGGTTACGCAGCGATAAGCATGGTTAATTATTCGTAGAACTTTGTTTTGGATGCGTTAGATTACTAGTTGGTTTCATGTTTTAGTGCAACCCCATATTTTCACCCTATAGGTCCAAATTGACAAAAAAGAGCCTGTTTGATATTAGGGCAAGTTGAGAGTAACTTTGAGTCTATTCTGCTCTGATTTTTGTCTAACATACTGTTTCTAATTAAAGGAGCTTGAGAAATCACTTGGTAGATAAGTGATATAGTTAGCTTATTGTCATTTTGACGCAACCCAAAATTAACATGGATAGATTTGGAGCTACTAAGCTGTATTTTTCAGCCTCTAGTCCACTTGTAGATCTTGTTGATCACTTCTTGTATTTTTCTATAGCCTTAGATGGAGATATATCTTTTACCATGATAACTGTGTCGTCGGCAAATGTGTATCATTACTTTAGAGCAGATACAGATCCCAAATGCCATACCCAATCAAAAGTTTGTCAGACGGCCAGGAATATTGTCGGGCAGTATTTTCTTTTTATTTTCTTTAACAGCAATTTCCTTATGAAAATGGTTAGATGGAATGGTTATTGTATGGTAGATATTTATTTCCGTAGCGACATCGCAAATGAAATATATACACACATGATATAATATATGTCAACTAATTAGTTAAGAAATATTTCATGTTAATTAAGAATCTTATCTGTTTTTTAACGATTGGTCGACCAGGTAGTTTCATCTTTAACATCAATATTTCCTTAAAGAAAACTTAAGTTCGTTCACTTAAGTATATGCCACCATATACAATATACAATTTTCGGTGGACCTGCTTAGTTTGGGACTTTTTAACAGTTTTGCGACCCTTATTTTTCTCCTTGAAGACCTGAAGATATCTCTTAATGGGCCAATAGACAGTGTTTATTTTATTTATATTTACTTTACCATTTACATCCACGTCTAGCTGAAATTGTCAGTTTGTGAATTGCAGGTGCTAACAAAACAAACAAATAAACAACAAAAGAAATAAATGTGTTCAAAAGGCAGTTCACGGGCACGTTATCTATCGAAGATGTTCTCCAATACTGACAGGAGAACAAATTATATTAACAGATTGTATGAACTGCCACTCTTAAAATGGACAATAATTAGACCTCATTGATTAAGTATTACTAGACATCAGCAACTTTGAAGCTATGCTATTAGAAATTGTAGCTGTTTTAAAAGCAAATGATGTCTCAACATCTTATTAATAAATAAATACTGTGTATATGAAATGTGTTCATATTATTTGGTACATCCTTTGTATATTAATCGATGGGGTACACCCATTGTTCACACAGTCATTTGTGATTCTACTGAATTAACCCACTTATATCATTAATTAATGGAATGTTTGTTAATGAATGTTAATAATAACTAAAACGAGTATCGCTATCTGTATCGAATACAAAAATTATTGAATTACATACATTTACATACATTACGTATCTTTTGTTTCTTTTAAAGTCTAAGATGTCGTTCTTTTCACGAATTTTGTGCCATACACTGCAATACACTTTGATCTTATTTTCTATTGTAGGTCAAAGGTAAGGACAACTTAATATAGTTTTAAAATGAGATTTGGCGTATTTCTTGCTTTTTTTCACGTAAGCCTTTTTTCCCTAATAATACACTTGAACAAACATAGAAACCGATGGGATTCCTTCCACTACCTATCCAGACACGTATCCGCAGAGACAATATTACCGTTTCTTCGCCCGATGAAAAATATATATCGCTCGGAAATTTCATCCCCATATCTGCGTTTTCGCCGAAATAAAGAAAAATTACCTTTTTGTTCGTACCGGAGAGAGTGAGAGCGAGTTCTTCGATGCCGTCTATGAAAAACGTTCTCCCGTCTGGCTCTGCGCTCCTAACAAGGAACTTTTGTCAAAAACCGTGAGAAACTTCGCAGGCGTGCCGTAATGAAAACACGCGAATAGAGCGAAACAGGAACATCTGGAAACGTGATATTCTCTGACTCCTTTCATTAATTAGAGTTGCAAGGAAAAAATAATGATTTTTCGTCTAGGACTTGCCGAGCGTGGATACGACGGCTGTTAGAGAGCGGAAAGGTGGCGAGAGCATATGTTTCCCTTCCTTATTTGATAAAAGAGTTTGTTTTTGTCGCATAAATAAACTTAATCGGATCGTTATACATTTAGGTCTTTAAAATGTTAACGGATTTATTAGAAGATGACACTAATATTTTGTTAATATTTGTCACTAGAAAAAAGTATTTATTGAGAAAAGGTGGTAATATATATTCATATATTATATTATATTATATATATTATATATTATATATGTATATATATATATATATGTATATATATATATATATATGTATATATATATATACATATATATATATATATATATGTATATATATATATACATATATATACATATATATATATATATATATAATATATATATATATATATATATATATATATATATATATATATATATTACAATGCTAAAATAAGTTATATTAGATAACATTTTTGGTTCATTATTTTATTTAGATTATGATCTTGTTATACCTATATATATATAAGTCAAAATGTACTAAAACTGAGAGTTGATGCGGCTAATTTATTGGGCCTTATTGAGAGTTGATGGGCGGATTGGGTCCTTAATTCAGATCACCTGGGTTCACTACTGTTTTGAATATACTATAGAATAACTCGATAACATTAAATGCTAAACATTTGTTGAGACATATTGAAACCATTTAACAATTTAGTTAGGTTGTTTAACAGTTGTTTACATTGATACTTTCTATTTTTAGCAATTAATAATGCTAATATAAGTTTTCTGATACCGTAATGACAAATGACACCGATATGGATCCGTAATATGTAGACATTCTTAAAAAAATTATTTACAGAAGAGAAAAGAACAAAAAGTAATATGAATAGCCTTGTGGAATAGATTTATATCATTTTAACTGAGCAAAGGTTTATTAGAAATCTTAAGAATTTATTAACTTGGAAACTACTACAAGTTATTGAAAAGCAGGTTATATGGATTAACAAAACTTATTTGTATTTTATTTTTTTATCGAACGACCTAACATTTGGACAGCTTAGTTTTGTTAAAAATATGAAAAAAAAAACTCATTTAATTTTAATAATCTTCTGTATTAAAAAGGGAAAATGAAAAGCACAATAGTTTCATTTGTTACCATTTAATAATTTTGAGTTTAAAATAATATAAGAAATGATTTTTTTTAATATCAATGTTGAATTGTGTAAAAATATTGAGTATTCATTTTATAAATGATATATTACAAATCACTACATACTTGTTCTTACATTGTCGAAAGAAATATATTGTTTACTCTTTGCTTATTTATCTATGCAATTGTTCTGGCCTCGGACAAAAAGGTCGCTTTTGCCACAGAAGCCAATGCATTCATCTTGCATTGTTCATTACATTATAATCAGCAAGCATTAGATCGGCCAAGGAGTTTGTAGCATCATATCGCACGCCAAGTCTGTTAAAATAAAAAACGCAGAATAATGATATAACGCAAAATAAAAAAAAAGTCAAATGGCGGATAATTCACATGCATATGTTTCAATTTCACATGCAAAGTATTCAATCGGTATAAAAACTTTTTGGGCATAAATAAAGGCAGGATGAAATTATTAAATTAATACAACATGATCATCATATTTTATTTCATTCTAAAATACAAGGTTGCAAACAAAAGTCAAAAACGAGGGAATATTTGGTAGCTATACGAGGACAGTTGAACCCCTGTATAACCGGAAACATTGTTTATTGGATGCAGCTTCTTCGTTTTCAATGGTTTGGCGCTAATGTTAAAATTGCGAGATGGTCGATTTTGTGGTTTAGGGTCTCTCCAACGCCCTAGCATTTATTGGAATATATTATAACAGATTAATTTAAAAGTCCCCGGCCTGACACGTAGATGGCGCTATTAGAATGATATCCATATGTCTTTTAGTTAGCCCTAACCATCAAAAGATGCGTGTATAAATTTGACAGCTGTTGGATCATTACTTGTGAATTGTAGTATTTTGAGTGAAGCAACTTTTATTATTGTGAAAAAAATGGATAAAATGCATTTCGAGTGGATTTTGAGTGGCCGTAAATTGAAACTGAATGAAATCGCAGACACTCTGAAGATATTAAGTGAACGTGTACATCATATTATTCACGAATATTTGGGTATGAGAAAGCTTTGTGCAAAGTGGGTGCCACGCGAGCTCACCTTTGACCAAAAACAACGACGAGTTGATGATTCGGAGCAATGTTTGAAAATAATCAAGCGTGATAAACTCGAGCTTTTGCATCGATATGTAACAATGGATGAAACATGGCTTCATCATTTCACTCCTAAGTCGAATCGACAGTCATCCAAGTGGACTGCACACGATGAACCCGCTCCAAAGCAACAACGCATGGGAAAACGCAACAGTAGGCTAGCGAGGTTATGGCGTCTGTATTTTGGGATGCGCATGGAATAATTTTCATTGACTACCTTAAAAAAGGAAAGACCATCAACAGCGACTATTACATAGCGTTATTGGGACGTTTGAAGGACGAAATCGCCGAAAAACGGTCGCATTTGAAGAAAGTTAAAGTGCTGCTTCACCAAGACAATACACCGTGTCAAAAATCCATGAATTGGGCTTCGAATTGCTTCCAGTGATTGGCTGTCCCCCAGCGACTATTTCGTATTCTCAGATCTCAAAGGAATGCTCTCTCTGAAGAAATTTCCGTCGAAAGAAGAGGTGATCGCCGAAATTAAGGCTTCGCAAGGTACCGCAAAGTTGGAGGGTCGCTATAATCAGTGTATCACCATTGAAGGGAACTATGTTGAATTAAAAAAAAATGCCAAAAAATGTGCTTTACTATGGTTGGCCGGGGACTTTTCAATTGAGCTGTTATGTAAACCAAAAAACTATAGACTTTCTGTATATTAAACGTTCTAAACAACCGTTCATAAGACATTTATTCTTTAAGAGGTTAACATTTATGGCTTTAAGAATATTTGTACTCTTGGATCAAATTCCATATGTCTTACAGCATAATCTATTGAAAACCAAAACTTTAGAAATTAGATCATTAATAAACGATAAGAATGTAACCTTGACTTAATGGAAAACAAGAAAGTTGACGAAACTTAATTTATAATTGATCGGGAGCTAAATATTCTCATATATTGTACATCGTTTCTAAATAGAAGTTCGCAAAGTGTGCAGGCAATGAGATGTTAGGAAACAACTTTAGAAAAACAGTCGCGAACGCCGAAGCCAGACGGAAATTAAAGAAAACTACGAAGCAAATTAGGCTAAATTAATTAACCTGGTTGCTCCGTTCGCTCCGTTTCTCGAGTCATCGTCGTCTGTGACGATTGCAGTGGAGAGAATCGACGTCGTCGCGGCACGTGTGATCACGTCACCTTATTAGGAGATCCGCCAGGCGTACCGAACAATTTAAATGAATTATCAATTAGGTCGTTGCTTTTAATTGTAGTCGCTTTGTATTTGAAACAGTCGCTGGGCCGATAGTTTCTTGCTAATTAGCTCGGAATGTTGCTGCTGTTTAGAGGCAGCGATTCCAGTCGCCTGTCAAAATCGGTCCCAAAGACAATGCGGCCGCGGAGAATGCATAAAGTGGCCTCGTCATATATGTATGTACAGAATGTTTTCATCCAAAGATATCGGTAATAATATAATTGCTTTGAGTGGTTAATTGGAATTCTATTCGAAAGAGTTAATTATCGAACCTTCAATATCATTTCTAAAGAAATCACCTAACCGTTTCATTGGATGTCATTCACTATTATCTTTTATCATATGGGTAGCAATTACAACAATGATACTATTATAAATTCATTTTGCATTGAATAACATTTATTGAATTTGTTTTTTAACTACATTTAATTTACAATTTTCTTAGCAATATTCAATATTACCCTGGAAGATTATAACAAGTTTTTACTATTTTTGAAAGAATTGGAAATGTATTGGTAAAAATTATATAGAGGTAAAAAATGTATCGTTTTTTCGAACAGCTCTAATTTGGCGAAGGAATTTTCTTTGACTTCGATACGATAAAATAATATATCGAAAAGGCTCATAACAAATTCCACTAAGTCCGTTCAGTAGAACTTGAGCTATCATATCAATTTTCGTTTTTTGATGTCACCTCACTCACTATAAGCTATATCTCCGAAAATAACTTGAATTTTGAAAAAATCTCTCAGTGGAATATTCTTAAAGGAAAACATTTTTTCCTAATTTTATATATAGATATTTTGAGAAATGATCATTCATGTCGGACATTTCTATCAGTTTAACATTACTTCAATCTATCTGTCGGAGTTTGCCCTGTCAAGTTATTCATAACTCTTGACTAACTAATTTTTAATGAATTCGGTATATTATCGGGCCATTAGTTTTTTGTGTCCTAATCCATCACACTATCTCACTAGTGTTAGCATTAGCTATGCGGTGTGATAACGTGAGTTAGATAATCTTAAGGCCTGTGAATAAAATACTATTTGTATATGGATTCATAAACCGGTGTATAAATTATATCAAAATTGAAATATGCATATTACATTAAGATCAAGATATCTATCTAATAGTGCATATTACTTTTTTTGTCGAGTGACTTATCTATATTCTCAGAGTAAACTTTAATTCGATAGATATCCTTTTGATTTGAGTTCATTTTATCCGAATATTTTTTGTTGGGACATCTTTTTTGATCTATATGAACACAAAGATTTTAGTTACGTCAATTTCTAGTGGTTCAGGTCGGACTGCTTAACATGAGTTTTGAACCGTGGGTCTCGGCATTAAGTCCAACGATCGGCTAGTGACCAACTTTGAGAGCATACCAGAGGACGTCAATTCTTACCCATCCTGTTTACCGGCGTGACTAGGACGATTTTATTTGTTAGGTTTAACACTCTTACACGAGGGCTCTGTTTTCCTTTGCCTACGTTTAAGTTTACTATATTCAAATTTGGAGGCGCTTATAGAAAATGTAAAAATGAAGCCTCAAGTAAGTGAATACGTCATCAATAATAATATCTATTAAGCTGTTGACAATCTTAAACAAAAACAACGGTAAAATAACAGTATGCAGTAACAAAAGCAAATTTAAATCTAGCCATCGCACAACCAGAATAAAAAAAGTAAATTAACTATGTTTCTAAATCAAGTTCAATCTTATGTAACCTTATCAATATATGTGACGTAATAAAGCTCGTAACAAAGCTCGAAAGACTGACGCTTAAAAGAATATACTAGCTGTATATCTATTTACATATGTGATTTTTACAGCTTGCTGTGGAGATCAGAAATTGAAAAAAACATGAATAAGGATTGTATATTTTATCAATCTTTCGTTATTAGATGATGCATCACACAAGCACCTGATGCAAGTTCATATAAAGCTGATATTTGAGGGCCTCGGTAAGGTTAAATGAAGGATATCAGAGCTTATTTAGCTATCAGAACATATGTGTGCTATCAGAATTTTAGTTCATTATGTTAAAGTGAAACTTTGACTAGTCGACACTATTAATATTTGTTGATATATTGATATATTTGTTATTAGTTGATATATTAATATTGATATATTTGTTATTAGTTGATATATTAATATTTAGAAATATTTGCTTATCCTTAAATCATAAGATAAGTCCGGCCAGCAGAAAAGTAAATTTAATTGCGAAACGTGTTGTGAAATTGAACGAAAGACACTTCCTGCTGCTGTTAATTCGGATTCGTTAGACTCGACTATTTACATGTCAGAAGGTCAATATTTATCAAAGAAAATGGGCTTCATTCGATAACAAAATATTGGTAAATGTTGAAAAGTGATCAATTACCTTTTTTAATAAATAAAGGTCTGCCCAAAATCCCGGGTTTTTGATTCTTCAACTAAGGTAATTTTGTTAGGGATGTAGCTTTAAGTGTCTTTAGGTAAGGTAGTGGAATAATATATGTATGTCTAAGCCACTTGCACACTTCTCAATTTATATGTTCGGACTCTTATCAATAGAATGTTTAACACTCTTCAGTTTTTCTACTGTTCTTGGTGACTTTGCTTGCCCAATGTTGATATTTCTCTAGCTGCATCAGATTCATAAAAAATCTGACTCATTTTCGAATCTATATATTATGTTTATAGTTTTATAAAACCCTGGTTACACAATGTTTAGACCGCTTAGTGAAATCCTCCATAGCTACCGAAGCCCTGGTATCAGGGTTACCAATTTCTCAAGTTTGTTAATTATAAGCTAAATTAGGAAGCAAAATTTGCTGAAAATTTTTCATCTGTTCATGACAGCATAGCACAAGATCGCCCAATTGTCAACTAATTCTTGTGGTGTGATAGATAGGGGAAGCACTGGATATCGCCTTAACACTGGTAATAGTGATTTAATTTATAGTTGTTGAGCTTTACAGTAGATATAAAAAAGGTTTGTTGAAAACAAACGTCTTAGTGCAATGTTCTCAAGAAATCTGTAATAGAGATGCGAGCTACATTTTCATATTTTTTTCAAACTTTCCATTCTTTCTCCATATTTTAATTCAATGGAATATTTATGGTGGTTCTATATCCATAATTAACCTAGAATATTTTCGAATCTCTCTCTTTTATCTCCAATAAATACCTAATAAGCATAAAAATTCCTGGAAATTGGGAATTCGCCACAAATAGGTAACGCCGCGATTAACTTATCTCCTGCGTCACTCGGACTCGTATCTACGCTAAACATGTTTTTTTTGGGATAATCAAATATTAATATTTTATTTGAATATTTTTACGTACATATGAGATGTGTATGTGTGTGATATGGATATGGTTCAAAAATTTTTAATAACAAAAACATGGACAAACTTTAATATAAAACGCGATATAACCTATTTCTTTTCCTATTAGTATCTAAAAATTCGTGTTTATTTCTTTCCGTGTTTTCAAAACATAGTTTGTACATCTAATGATCCTTTCCGGTGTTCGAGGTTGGCCGAAAGCCTCTCGCAGTTTCAGGAAAATTGAGTTTGGAAGTCCTCGTATCCTCGAACTTCGAATCTGCGAAGTTCGCCTGAAAGAAAAATATCGGCATATGGCTTGAGTAACTAAGCGGTAACTTGGATTTGCGACAAGTTGGATTAAAATTAGAATTGGATACTATTCACTTTCCATAAAACAATTCGCGAACATGAACATTTGTGTTTTTACATTTTTTCTTTATCAACTTTATATACTATATTATGGTTTATTTAAGGTTTTAAAAAATTGGCTTTGTTATTAAAATAATATTCATCTCTAGCTACGTTTTGTTAGGTAACCTTTTTTCTGACACTATCCAAAGGTGTGCTCCTATTTGGGTATTTTTTGAACTGGCAATGTCTATGTGTTGTCTATTTATAAACAATTATTACTTATTACATAGACATAAACTATTAGCTTTTTCTTATTTTTCGTCCACGTTTTAACAAGTTTTCGTCCACGTTTTAACAAGGACTCAAAATCACTTATTGATTATTTTACGTAACCAATATTGATCGTTCATATTTTTAGATGGATTTTATGATTTTGAGACTAATTTACGTTGCACATGACATATTTTTCTTGCAATTATACATATCACAATATATCATATCAAAATAGAGAATAGACAAAATAATATAGTATATCATGTTGGCAACACTGCTTAGGTGTAAATAATGTTACAAATCTGTTTAGCATAGTGAGATCATCGGTCAATGATATATATTTATGTATGGAGAACTTCAAAAGAAGCGTATGATCCGGATTACCTGCTTCCTACAGTCAAGCATGGGAGAGGTTCGTGTGGAGAGACGATTTGGGCGAAGCTACTGTGGTATTCAGCTGTTCCTTTCATTAACATCATTTGCCGAATTACTGAAAATGCATATCTCAATATACTTAGTGATGAAGTATTTACTAGGAGTAGTATCCTGCTGCCAAACATTACTATATTTTAAAACGATAATGCACCCATACACGCAGCCAAAAAGCGCCAAAATATGCATGTAAAACTTTCTACAATTAATTATATTTGTATGAAACAAGACATAGAGATCATTATTTTTTTATTAAAAAAGTATTATCATATATTATGGTTATGTTTTATCACATTATATTTAAAACATATTAGAAGAAAATTGGTAAATATAAGACTCATATAAAACACTAATAATAATAATGTGGAATGGAATATTTAAATTTTGATGTTACTTTACTTTATTTTTTATTTAGCAACTCTAGTAGATAGAATGTTCAATTCAAAATATATTCAATATATATCACTAGGTTAACTGTTATAACATTTTCATGCATGCTGTCTTGGCTTTGAGGAATATTCCAATTGTCAGACATAATCGTAAGACATAATTGAACCGCCGTGGGGAGTTTTAGTGCAAAAAGGGAGATTTAAATTTCCAGCATCACTGAAGCCAGTGAAGAACTGTAGAATGTTTTTAAATGTTTTTAAAACAAATGGTAGCTCAGCACCTTGTTAATAATTATCAATATACAACATTAAATATAGAGTACATTCCATGTGTATGGATTGAGTAAAAAGTAATTTTGTAATTTTCCTTTAATATTTTTCAAAGCCCATTTTTTCATATACATGAACACATTTTTTAAAAAATCCTGATGTGCTGGAATTTTTTCTCTTTTATTATCGTCGACATCAACCTAATAAATGCTTCATTCAGATTACAATATATATTACAACTATGGATTATCACAAAGTGGCTGAAGTAATTATGGTTCCTAAACCCGGAAAGTCACCTTATGAAACAGCGTCATACCGGCCAATGTTACTATTGCCGACGATGTCCAAATTTTTTGAAAAACTTCTGTTGAAAAGGAAAAAAAGAATTATCGAGGAAAAGCTGCAAGCAAATGTTATTTTGGATTATCAGTTTGATCTCAGGAAACAACATTCTGCGATTGATAAAGTTGGCAGAATCACCAACGTTTTAGAATGCTCACTAGAACGAGATTAAATTTACTCTAAATAATTTTTAGATTTTGTTCAAGCTTTCGAAAGTTTGGCATTAAGATTAGAATGTAACTCCTTAAACAATATTCAAACATTTTGGTTATATATAACTAACGGATACCTTAGAGGTACTGGTTATTGCGTAGATATTCAGCTCAGTCAGTATCAATCAGTGTGGACTTAATAGAAATATCATACCAAGATTCCAAAACAAGGTACTGCGAGGTTTTGTTGCTGCTTCATAGTGGATTCGTAACGACAATCTGTATAAGGACCTGAAGGTAGAAACTGCCGATAACATTATCAAGGATATACCCAAATACATAGAGGCTGCATCAGCATATCAATGTTGAGCTTTTCCACCTTGTATATAATAATGACATAGTCAGGAGATTAGTGAGAGTAAAACCATTTGATCAAGTTCAGTAAAGTTATATGTAAAAGTCAGTGGTTAAAAACTAATAACTTATTAGTGTTACTTTAGTAGATTGCTATAATAAGTAATAATAAAGAAAATATTGTTTAGTGTTCAGCAAATCAAAATATATAGAAATCAGTTGAGAATACACCAAACAGCTTTTGTTGCAGAGCTGTCTTACTTGTCATGCTGCTGTTTTAATATTGCGTCTTCAAAGATATTTCTTTGTCTTATAAAATAGAAAAAAAAGTTTAGGTTCAATAACATCATCAAAGGAGTAAAGAGATTACGTGCTCTATATTACTTCCCATTACGAAACGATACGTACTTGAAAGTTTATACCATGTTAACTGTAATTTATCCGCGGGAATGTACTGGAGATGAAATAGATCGGCATCTGAAATATTAGAAATATGCCGGTTCTAAAGCTACGAACTTTAAAATATTAAATTTAAAAGATGCGTAATACGCGACGTCAGATATAATTCCATTCCATGCTAGGGAGTTACTGCATCATACCTGGCATATTTAGAGCTTCTTTTGAGGCACATTATAAAAATTGGGTTTGTATGCGATGGAGTTGTATATGACTTTTTCTTTCTTTTTCTGGTGTCGGAATGTTTAATGTTCGCGAACTGAACGTTCATAAAACTTAATTTGTTTGAAATAAATGGTTAATTTTACAAGGTTTTTAAAAATGTATGAGAACTTTAATATACTGGTAAATAATCTAAAGGATGTTTTGATTTATTTTTCAATCTCGTTTATTAAAATTTTAATCATGAATAAGCTTTGATAAAAATAAAATTTTTGCATTCACCGCTTTTTCAGCTAGTACTAACTTTCGAAAGAAAGCTGTTAAAATTCAATGATATTCTACTCATACGTTTGTAAGTTATTGTCATAAGAAAGATACTACTTTTGTAATTTTCAAAACAATGTGTCAAAAAACATTTCGTGTTTTAACTTTACTCTGATTCCTGATGGGAAAAACTACCGTTCAAGCGAAACAATCTCTCGAAAAGTGTTATAAGGACTCCGCTCTCTTCGAAACAATAACAAATCATTGATTTGCTGACTTCAAACGTTGTTGTAGAGACACCAATAATGTAGAATGCAGTGGACGTTCAAATGTGGTGGTAAAGCCAGAAAACATCAAGAAAGTTACAGAACCGTCTTGAATGATCGAAAAGTGACTTTAAGTAAGTTAGCTAACATCGTAAAGATATCAAAGAAGATAAATCGTTTTATAAAAGTGTTATTGAAATGTTAGAGTGACGCTGGAATGATTGTGTGGCTCTTGATGGAGATTACATTGATGAATAAAGCCAATTTTGAACAAGAAATCGCGTTTTCTTTGTTACGCCCGGGACTTTTCAGTTTATGTGTTACAGCTACCATTCAATTCCTCCAAAACAAAGCGTTGCGTGTTAGAGTCGATATTCTAAACTACGTTAAGTCAGTGTTAGATAGTTCGAGAGAGTGTCAGTATAGCCTAATGAACTTGCCAATCAACTAAATGTGAATGATAATAGTGAAGTGAGTATACTAAAACATTCGATCTGTTTAATAGACATATAAAAACTTTAAAACAAGATTTAGAATAAGATATTTTGTACAAGGGATTACTTATTGAAATTACCGTTCTTATATATTATAGATATGAGAAATATTTATGCTCCAGTGCGCAGATTGTTGAAACATACAGAGTAATAAAAATATAGGGTGAAAAAATATACAGACTTTCGTTCCTAAAGAAGGCACTCGAGATAATGGGAGTTCAGATGAGAACCGGATGAAGTGCATTGGGATGTTATTTCGATGGAAGATTCCCGATTGTAACTATAAATAGGCAGATATTGAGAACTACTATCTGGACCTTGAATATCCTAGGAATTTAGAGGCATACGTTCTTTAGAGAGATAGGAAGGCTACAATTGTCTGAGTATTTCTTCTCTAGAAATAGGCGTTATAAAGGTTGGATCAACGTTTGGAAAATCTGGTTTAAATTTTGAGGTTCCCGTCTAATCTAAAGAGTATTAGTTTCAACTGAAAATCGATCACTCTATCAACACGTCAATGTCGAATCAAGTCTCCAGTGCCAAAACAGAGTCGTCATGTTCATCAACAGCATTGTAGCCTTGTAGCAGGATAAAATCTTTTTGCCAACAACAGTGAATAATCCTAACAATTACAATATAATAGTCGTAATACACAAATACTTAGGAAATTTGAAATGACGAAGATTCTCGTTAGTAAGCCATGTCATATTAAAACAGTGTCGTTTTAATTAGAAACGGTAGATCCTCATTAGAAATATTTTATCTTATCTAGCACATAGTAGTTTAAATTTTTTTCTTAATTATTCAGCAGTTTTTAAGTAAAATAAGTTAAAATAGTTAAGTTTATCAATTTTGGACCTTTAGTTAACTTGTTTCATTTTAATTTATTTTTATATATTTTTATCTAATGGAAATATATAAATGTAGGTTTTCACATTCTTTGATAAGAGCATACAGAAACGAATATGTTACAGAGGATATATCCATATCATATCCATCCATATCCATAAGCTATGAAATATGGAAGGGTTAAAACACGAAAACTAGTATTTTATCTAAAATAAAATAGTTTAAATAATTAAAAAAATTCAATAAAAAATGACACTAAGGGTTTTTGTCAAACCCAACCACTATTTCGACATCTATTTTTAGACGTCTCAATCGTTTCGTCAAACAGATGCCACTTGAATATGGCCGCAATTTCTCCAGTCGAGTGATATAAACCTCCCTCCTAAACTAACGACCACATGTACGTGGACGTTGGCCCATCTGGGGACTTTGACCATTTATAGTTGTTTTCCTTTAATGGTCTTTGAAATTGCACTGCTTCAACCCAAATTTCCATGGTATCGTCATATGGGAGGGTTTCTCAAGTCTTAGTGACTCCAAATTTCAATGGTCTACGGATCTGAAACTAAGCTATTGCAATCCGCATTTGCTGACCGTTCACCCTAAACTGCAAGTTTCTGTCAAAATTCCAGGTGGGTATGTTAGGTCACAGCAACTTCAACCCGCCTTTGGTAGCAGGCCTCACACCGTGAACTGTGATGCTTGTATTTCAAAGCTGTTCCGTTCAGGGTTTTTGCCGTTCAGCAGATTTAATTCAACTTTTGTGACTTTTACAGATTCAGCTGTGACACTTTTACGCGAACTCCACTTAATCGCACCTAAGAACATTTCGTGTATTATAACGTTCGTATATTGTGCCAACAATGATTGCCAATCTAATATCAATATATCTTTGTTTCTTCATAATTAATTTGATCTCGGTTAATTGACAGACTTCAAAATGTAGTCCTATCAACTATGCCAGTTATAAAATATGAAAGGGTTTAAAACACAAAACCTATTATTTTATATGAAAGTTCTTTTTTGTGTAAAGAAGCAGCAACTCTTTGAACGGTAGTGTGTTTTATCAGTGCAACATTTTTATAATTACTTTCGCAGATGTTACATGAAAATAAAAATGTAGATATATAATGAAATATAAAACGTTTAGTCATACTTTTACTGGATATGTTTAAAGAAAAAGTAGTTTGTTTAGGATTATTTAAATTTTATTTTATAATTTAGAGAACTTACAATAACAGATACTAGTTCAAATATAGTCTATCCAATAAAAGAGTGAATTCATATCATTTAAATTTATATTTAGGCCTTAGTATATAACATAAATATAACATAAAATAAAATAATTAAACAAACATGTTATAAAATATAATTTATTTTAACATTATAGTACATCTAATGCATATATTATCGAAGGACTGAAGCTACAGTTAATTAAACAGCTATAATTGTTTATAGGTTACAGTTATTTTATTATATTTACATTAGACTCTAAACCATCTATTCCCTGGAGGCCTAATTAATCTGATTGATAATTGTATATCCAAGTAATGTATTTTATTTTCATTAGAGAGCATATGTGCCTTTTTATCTTTAGTTCTTGTTTTCTTTGCTATATTTTCTTGTCAAGTCATTCTGATATGACTGTATTTCTTTTTAGTTTCTTTTGTTTCTATTATATTATGTGGCCATTAGCCCACAATAAAATAGTTGATTCAGTCACTATCAGTTTCACTAGCAAAATCACTGTTCAATTGAATCAATTACCAAATTATTAATTTCTAATCTATTGAAAACTTGTTATCTATCACAGTTCCACAATTTGTCAAGTTCTACTGTCTGTCTGATTTGTTTATTAGCTAATATTACACTATTTAAATCCTATGTTTTGTAACAGTGTTTGACGGGATGACTTACGTCCCTCAAAAAGCAGCGTATCCATAAGTCTTCTACGGATACTTTCTGTAGTAACAGTTTAACTGAACTAATTGTTTATAGTGAAAAAAACCAAATACTGTTTTATAGATTTTGTAAATTTAATCTCGACTAGAACTAATATCAAGGTTTGTAGATATGTCCATAGTAATATTCAGTGCAGCTGCAAACTGCTATAAGAGTATCAATACTTAACTCTCTAGTGCATTTTACTGATAAGAACGAACCCACATTACCCTCTTCCTGTCTGAAGTTAGTGATTAGAGACGTAATCTGTGCCTGACTGACCATTTATTGGCTTCGGCGTTTTTAACCGGGTTAATGAGAAATATTCAGTTCACGGTGTGAGGCCTGCTACCAAAGGCGGGTTGAAGTTGCTGTGACCTAACATACCCACCTGGAATTTTGACAGAAACTTGCAGTTTAGGGTGAACAGTCAGCAAATGCGGATTGCAATAGCTTAGTTTCAGATCCGTAGACCATTGAAATTTGGAGTCACTAAGACTTGAGAAATCCTCCCATATGACGATACCATGGAAATTTGGGTTGAAGCAGTGCAATTTCAATGTTTTGAAGAATTTTGCTACCTGATTTGGTTAGATGTTCGAACTCACCAGATAACATTGTATCTCTTTTTAACTAGTATAAAGAAATATAATAGAGAATAGAGAAAGAAAATATTGTTTGGTATTATGTTACAACGAATTTACAAACTACAATAGGCAATACATTATAGATCTTGGGGACGCGTGTTCACTGCTATTTTGGATACACTATATGTTATTGATTAACGTTTAATTAGTTTCATCAATAACGAGCGGATAAGATTGTAAGATACTTTTTGGGATTGTATCTAAGTCGGTTGCTGGACAGTCGATATATTGAACGAAATTTATCTTAATAACGAACACCGTAGATTCTAGCCTACGTTAAACATTAGCTTCAGTCCAGACAAAACCATAGTTGGTAAAATACATGCTCTAAAATATTACAAAAAATATATTCGGTTAAATTGTTTCAAGATTTATAACTTGAGTATTATTTAATATAATATCATAATAATTATCATCGAGTAAGTCTGAAATAAAAATAAAAGACTAGATAAATAGTAGGAATAAAAATTCTCATATTATTAATGAAATCCAAGGAAAACGAATTTTTTATGTACAAACAAAAGGCCAAAAAAATTAATACAAAGAATAATATAGGAGAGCATAAAAAATGTAATATAACTAGATTTTTCTTAAATGGTGCGAAAATTTCGGCCGCCACGAAGAATCCCTCGAGAAACCGTAATTCCCACGTATTTTTCAAGGGAATGAATAAAAAAAAGGTTTGTGGTTATACAGATATTTTTGGTTGTAAATATTTTTTGAGGGTGGTTTCGTGAAAAGAAATTATTTATGTGGAAGCTGCCGAAATCGCAACAATATAAAGGGCGAGGTCCTCGCTATATATAAAACCAGATTGGTGAACCTTTTTTTCTTCCATGTCGGTATGGATGAATTAGTATGGGGATTTGTCGTGGATATTATGTTAATATGAATGCTCGGCGTGTTAGTCAAGTTTCAGCAAACAAGCAAAAACTTATAATCGAAGCGACGTGTCTTGTAGATTTGTGTTGGATTTGGAAGAAAGTTTATTGAATTTTATTTTAATTGATTGTCTTTACATATGTACGTCCAGAAAATAAACTATTTTTATTAGGGAAAAACTGAAATCATCTGCATTTTTTTTAAATCATAAGAACAGGGGCAAACTAATTCTGACTAATCACTAAAAATGGCATATTTTTCTCTTTTCGGATGTAAAAAATATATAAATCTGTCGAAAATAATCTCATAAAATCTCCATTTTCCAACCGTAATCACTTTTGAAAGAGTTGTACACGTAACAAATACGTTCAAGTGTAGGAGAGGATACAATATGTATTAACAACTACAAGTCTATTACTCTCTTTCTTACGCAAATTATTCTGGAAATTATTATTTCACAATCAACTTAAACTAATTAGAGAAAATTCATAATTTCAAATATAGACAGAAACAGTACAAAATAACTTAGGATTGCAAAGAGAACAAAGGCTAATAAACTGACAAAAATCTATTGCTTTAATATGAGATTCTAGATGAGAAGGAAGCATTTTATTTCGGAAGCTCTTCCCTCTGGAACTCTATGGTGCCGGAGAGACCTCTGTAGAACTGATCATGAGAATTTATTTTAAACTATCCTGACATATTTCACATATCTATGCAACAGTTCAAAAAAAACTAGATTAGTTAGATGCTCTGACTAATAGATAAGATAGAATAATTATTAGAACCCATTGAGAGTACACTTATAAAATATCGATATATTAATCGACTTAGCAAAAAATTTGCCTCCCTTTTTGAAGAAAACGGGGACAACTAGAGGCGTGAAATTTGGCACGGTTAAATATTATATCGAAGAAGAATTTTTAGGCCTAATATTTTTGTGTAATATGCGCTACAAATAAATATATTCCAATAATACGAAGAGCACTCAAATCAAGCGTTCTGGAATAGCCGTCAGATCAGTGAAACAAAATATGTTAAAACACCCTGCCAGGTAGCTGTCATGACAGTAATGTACTAGGATAGGTAAGTGATTGACACTTTCTTTGTTTACAAGAAATTTAGATTTTAAAAATTACAATATCAATTTAATTTGATGCCTGGCGAATAAAAATAAAAAAAAGATCTGGCTTAAGGACTGCTATTAATTGATATGGCCCTGGGGACATAGTATATCATTGTATTAAAGGTAATTCTAAATGTTGTTAAGATTTTGAATAATTTCAGGTTTCATTAGTAAATGCATCTCCCAACAAAGTGCTAACCGAATATTACAGGTAATAAATGCGTTGATTTGTGCATCGAGGGTTAAAATGAATATTCAATAGAATATTAACCGTTTAAAATAGTTTCATAGAATTCTAATTGGTATACATGGGATATAAGACAAAGTAGAAAGCAATAGATAAGTGACAGCCATAGAAGGCAAACTATAGATGAGCTATTTCGAAAAGCGAGATCGAAGAGAGAAATAAATAAACAAAGAACAAGGCAATTTTATATAAAAATTGAGGTAAAGAAACTATACTTTTAATCAGCCTGGTGCATTCATTGTCTTCGTAAAATATATTTTAAGTTCTTACTTCCGTATTTCATATCCGTATTTCTTATACGCATTGTAGAGCGCGTAAGTCTTACAAACTTGTGCGAATGCATGCTGATTCTTTTGTAGATCATGGAGCAAGTGCTTTAGAAGAGAATGCAGCGATTAAATCTTAGGATAAGGAAGAAATTATAACAATTTTACAAGATAAATGGCAAAAATATACACATGGAGTAAGTAGATTTGAAATTTTGTCGTCGATCAAACATTTCAAATCGAAATCGTTAAGAGTTAGATAGTAGTGGTAGTAGTGATGTTTCAGAGATTACAGCAGAAAAGTGACTCGAAAGGAAAATACTACATCGAAGCACAGCGATACTTTTTAATAATCAAACGTAGAAATGTTTCATCAAATTCATTGTTTTCTCACTATTAGTAGTAAATATTGGTAAATATAGGCGGGACAATTAATGAAAACTTATTAAAAGGTCAACGTAGGACATTACCACAAAATAAAACAAAAACGTTCAATGTGTTAATAAATGTAATAGAACAACCTGCTCTAGATAAATATTTAGATAAGATAGTCTCCTTTTATAAAAAAAATATGACAAAAATTAATAATATTACGTGAATATAAATTATATTTTTTTATATGTATTTTAAAGTCTCCTTTTACCAACTATGGGTTTATCTGGACTGGACCTACTATTTAACGTGGGCTTCGAAACACGGTCCTCGGCATTATGCCTACTGACTGCCGAGTGATCAACTTAGAGAAATCATCCCGGAAGACATCCGGTCTTAACCAGCCTGGTTACTGGCGTGACTGGGATCATTTTCCTTGTCGGATTTTACACTCTTGCCTAGGACAATCACAAATGTTAAACAATCACAAACATAAATTTACGACCATGTCCCAGCAGGATTCGAACCCGCGGCTATCGCAACAGTAGGTGGACCGTCCTGTTGCCTTTACCTCTGCGCCACCAAGCCGGCATGAATTATATTGTTTCTAATTCTTATTTAAATATATCAATTATATTTGTAATTGCTAATTTTGATGAAATTATTTCAAATAGACAATAATGAACATGAGCAGTTTTAGCTAATTCCAGCGCTATACGTTATATTTTTGGTCGTCTTTACGTTTGTAGCTGAGAAAAAAAGGGTTTCAATATGATTTTATGATTTAAATGTAACACGTGCGCGTGCTAATTGTTAGTAAGTTTGGAGATTCAATTGGCTTCTCGAAGTATCTGTCTATCTCTTGAGTCTTTATAGATATGGAAATATAGTTGGTCTTCCATTAGCTCTAAATTGCGACACACTTCGTGGTCTTGCGCCTGTATCTACATTATCTCAATAATGAGTACATATTTACGCGTTTTTTTGCCGGCCATGTGTTTTCTCTTTTTCTTGTTCTGTTATCCGGCATAGTGTGGTTCCACCAAAATAATGGAGGTACTTGACTTTTGTCTGGTAGTATTTTAATTTTATGATTTTATATTATTTATTTCAAAAAGAAATATGTTTTTACCTGTTTGATAATAGTATCAACAAAAATGAACAATTAAAGATTAACATATATCATTTTTCGATACTTTTAAGATTTTATGATGATTATTTACTTTAATAGACTAACAAAAGTAGAACTGAATATTTAGAAGAACATAAGTTTTCATAATTGAATGATTATTGAATTCAAGCCTGTTCGTTTTTGAATAACTATACAGGTCTAATTCAGATTTAATGATTATAATAACTGGGTTTAATTCATTTAAGTAATTTTTGACTAGTTTCAAGACTTGTAAATACATCCTGAGGAGTAATTTTGTTATTCTGCCTTTCTGGCTATTTCGATATTTTTAATTTAATGATGCATGATTCATACGATATCACTTATATATGTTAGCTCATATACGATTATGATTTCATTTGATGTTAACAATTTGCGATAGATTATACACAACCTTATATAAAAAATTGAATGGCCACCAAATATATAAAATAGATGAGCAACTGATGATGGTTCTCTAGGTTTATCCCATGACCTTTATGGTTCTTTATTCTTGTTTATTTTGTGTTCCAGTGAGATCATGAGGCAATTCTCTTTCAATTAAGATGTGGAATCAGTGGCGTAAACAAATTAAACATTTAATATTTTTCAATGTAGTCACCTCCGTGGTCTACATACTTTGCCACCGATTTGGAAGCTTGAATATTGCTTTTCCATGAAAAGTTTGAGGGCGAGTTATTAGCCATTTGCGCACATATGCCTCTAGTTCTTCATTGCTTTCAAACTTTTTGCCTTCAAATGATTTGAGATTTGGGCGTCTATTATGACTTTCATTTTCGACATGTTCTCGCTCATCCTTTAATTCTCTGACCCAAGTATACCCGCTCTTCTGAGACAGTGGAGCATCCCCAAACTGTGCCTACAAACGAGTGAAAATTTCCTATGGTTTAACGCCTTCATTGGTTAAAAATTTTATGATGATGCGTTGTGTAATATAGGCGTTGTGAATAAGACAGAATGGAGCACAGCTGCTACCCACACTGGTTTTCCCTGAACTCCCCATAAATCAAAGAACACTCGAGCATCGAATCCTCTAGATCGGAATTATGGGCTAAGCTAAAAAGTAAAATTACCGTTTATATTTGATGCCCCCTCGTAATATTGAATTCATTCAATTGAGCGGTCTAAAATCAATTATTAAAAAAAGAAGACGGGTTAACGTTGCATTGGCAACAACTCCGCAGTTACTCGAAGCGTTTCTTGGTGTAGTTAAGTAGAGTTTAGCCAAAGCATCCCAGCCGAAGCTATAAGGTTACAAAAGGTGCATTGAAGGTGTCCAACGACCGCTAGACATGAATTGTTCCAATTATTAGAAGTTTTTCTTAGTGCAATTAAATAGAGTTCGGGAAAATATTGCAGCTGAAGCTGTAAGGTCACAAAATGTGGATTGAAGGTGCTCAACTAGCTATAAACTATTACAAATAACAAACATTGAGGTTTTGAAGAACAGCTCTAGTCCGTGGATTTGTGGCACATGCATAACATTTGCAAGCGTATGGTCACCAAGCAGGACTGAAGTTGTTAATTAATGTAGTCTACCGGAATTTGGACAAAAGCTTGGAGTTCAGCGTGAATGGCCACCAAAGGTGGATTTTAATATTTTAATTTTGGTTTTGGTGTTCACTTTGGACATTTGTGTAAAACCAGTGCTATTTCGAAGATATTTAAAGGCAAACTGGTGGATGAAGATACAGGCGATACTCATAATTTTACAAAAATAATAATAAGTTGTCCAGACGGAATAACGACAACGTACATCCCTTTGGTAGTTTCTTTAAGAGAGAGTTTTTTTTGTGACTATCTGAATGGTGAACGAGTGGGACTGCTTGGTCGTAGTGTTCGTGTCGTTTACTGTCGCTGTTCAATCAGTCGACTCTTCTAATAAATAAGTTTTTAAGGAAGAAAATTTTTTTTATTTAAAATAATTTCATAAAATATAACTTGTATACTGTGTAAAATATTTATAAATATTTTGCTCGTAATTTTAATTTTTTATCACATACATACAACCAGCAATTTTTCCTCAATATTTCTCTTCAATTCTAGATCTAAGGTTTTACTAAGGTAACTTATATATCTTGATGGTTGTTCTCCGACTGGTACATTCCAATTAGTTTGAAACTAGGCACTGCTTCAGACGTAGTTCAAAGAGCTTTTGCCACTATAACATTGTTGTTTATTTGCTGTACTTCAGTTTCTGTCTGTTCACACACTCTCACTTGGTGGTCTTTCGTAAAACGTTGACCATAGATTTTTATGGATATATATGATTTCCAACGTACTACTAAATCATATTGATATTAAATTTCTTTGTGCAATCATATAGAGGCACATAATAAGAATTTATTTTCAAGTAAAAATTCGTATTTTCGTGTAACCAACCACCACAATTCTTTGTGCCTCATATAAAGTTGTGTTCGTCCCTTTTTAAGTGCTCTTTCCCGACGAACTTGGCATCCAGTGGCTTGTTTAATTACTTTACTGTTTTTGAATACATAATTCTACATCCAACCTATCACTGGCAGATAATATATTTCTTTATAAATAAAATCTACATGTGTAGACTTGATAGTATTTAATTTTACTCGATATTTACTGGTCTACTCAGTAGGTCACAGATTGTAATCAATTTACAGTTGGCTTAAGATCTCATTTTATATTGGCTTGGGCTTGGGCCACGTCTAGAAATATAGCTGAACAAATTTTCTCTCTTCTCAAATGCTTTTTCAATTGAATTTGTAGTCGTATATTGTACTTGATAACTTGAATCGTTATGTGTTTGTTTATAAATCTAAATTGGTGAGGCTGGATGAGTTGTTTTTTTTAATAATTAGTTTGAAGCGTTTTAAGAGAAACTTCTCGAACAGTTGGATCATAATTGGTAGTAGTGATATTGGTGGACATAACCTTTCACATGGGTGGATATTGCACATCTTATTTTAAATTTTCTTAATAGGAAATACGTAATATATATGTTTAGAGTAGCGTTGAGCACTATCGACTGAAAACAGTCGAAACAGTCGATAGTCCCAAAACAGTCGAAACAGTCGATAGTCAAAAAAAATAGCGACTGAAAATAGTAATTACTATTTTCAGTCAAATGCACGGTTCGACTGCTTTTTTCCATTCGTGATGTCAGATGAAGATGTACGAATTCTTGCCTGTATAAAATGTGAAATAGGAAAGGACGGAGATAAATGCTTGGAGCAGTTAATTTTAAATGTCTTTATATTTTCCAATGGTACTATAAGCGAGACAGAGATGTATATATATTAATTCACATGATAACCTTAAAAAAGAAAAGGAAAACAAAATTACTAATTTCGCAATTTCTATTATCATGTAATAAATAAAATAAATTTAAAGGAACTATGATTACTTTTAAACTGAATGTTCTGTGGATGTGTAAAAACGAACGGAATAATAACACCACAAATGTTTTATCGTGTTTAAATATATTAATTGATATTTTTAAATAACAGCATAATAATTATAAATAGTAAAATACAACTTAAATAAACCCTAAAAACTAAAGATTTTCCGTAACCCTAACTACTAAATAAAATGTAAACGTATACCTAATCAGTGAAAAATCTAATCCATGATGAACCTAAAAATGATCGTACAATAACTACCACACCCTTTTTAAATAAAAATTTTATTTACTTTTGAACGGAAATATTTTTAAATTACTGTGTATTATCATGTTCAATTTTTCTCCCGTGAGGCGATTTCTTTGATCTTTTATTATTTGCCCAGATTTTGAAAAAACTCGTTCCCAGGGGACAGATGTTGCGGGTATAGAGGAATATTTTACGTGTAACCGATATAATTCAAGTAATTTCATTTTATGGGTTTACCAAAAATCCAATGTGTTTTCTAAACGCCTAATAAATGGAATTTCCAAATACTGCTAAATCTGTAAAGTTGCTGCAGTAATTGGAGTAATTACTTCTTTCATTCTAGCCATTTTTTTAAATCAAAATATCTCCAGATGTCAATACATTCTTGGTCAGTAGTTTTGTCTTGAATTTCGAGTTATGGAACTATATTTGTATTTTTTGAAATTAGAATAGAAGATACCTCTTTTGTGATACCTTTTGGTATCGCCACAGCATTATTTGCAATACCAAATCCTGCTTTTTTAAATCTAGGATCTAAAAATGTGGATTTTCCGCATATCGTACTCATTTCTAAAATTGCCAGTTTTTTATTGATGGCATCTAATAGACAATTTTGTCATTTTTTCTCCATCCACTTGTTAAAATCCTGGATTTGATTAAATGTTGCAGTCCTCTTATTAACCGTATAATTAAAGACATCGTTGTGATATATTTCTCCAGATAACTCCAAAGTCATTATTTCAATGGGCTTTAAAAGTTGAAAACATTCTGTTAGGATAGTCCATTCGTTAACAAATAAAAACTGTGGTGCTCTTCTTAACAGCCAACAAAATAAATTGTTGAAAATTAAAGTAGAATTTTCCTATCAGAAAATATATTTATTACAAATATTTAATATACTTTATTCACCTCTTTACGGTTAATATTTTTAAAAGAAATTTAACAACTGCTACTGTAAAAAATTCTTCAAATCTTTCGGAACTATGCAATTTCTGAAACTTTTGGAACCTAATTTTGGTTTTCAAGATTTTAGGAAAAAAGTTTCGACAAACAAGAGGCTTGGACAAAAATTGTGAAAGTTTATCAAAAAAGTATTATTTATTATACCAGTCCAAAGTATTACCTACTATGCCAGTTAAAAGTATCTTACTATTTATCATTTACAATTTAATTTTTGGCCCTCGAAAACTAGCGTTCCAAAATGCTGCTATATTAATTTACAATATAAAAATTAATAAAATTAAAATAAATATTAAATTAAAATTAATAAATTAATTTACATATAAATCTATTTAAGCATAAATTCTGTGCATTACTTTCAAGGTCGCGGCTAGAACGGAAGGCCGGAACGTTAAAAATCAGTCGAATGAACTAGTAGAACCGAAAATAGTAACTAAAAGTAAGCGACTGAAACAGTCGATAGCAAATAGTAATAAAATCAGTCGGACAGGAAATAGCGACTGAAAACAGTTACTAGTAAAAACAGTCGAACCAAAAATAGCGACTGAAATAGTCGATAGTAAAAAGTAGTCAGTTACTGAACAGTCGATAGTCGATTTCAGTCGATTGTTCCCAACACTAGTTTAGAGTATCAATTTTAATAAAGTGGTTTCTAGTATTTTCTTTTAGTATTACGTATTGTGAAATAATTATACAAAAAGGTTTGCTGCTGCCATTATCATGACTAAATTATCTAAAAACTAATATTTCAGACGGTTGGAATACTATAACAAACTATATTTTTACAATTGTAACATCAAAAGACTTTGAAGTAGATGACCTATCTTTCGTTGGGACTGTTTCTTTAAATTTATTAATGTATTTATTACTAGTTGTTACCGGCTAACAATTTATATCTACAATTACTTGACGACTAAAACAAGTTAGTATTACTAAACAAAAAGTAGCAATTTTAAGTGTTTCAGCCATTTAATACATTTGATCACACAACTACACAAGATTCTTATGGTTTGGTCCTTTTGGGTCTGCGTCCTAATTCACTGTTAGCTTAGAGTTACAGAGCGTGTTAACATGGGAGTGTAGTCTTTCCTCATATCTTGTTGCAACAGTTAAAAGTCGAAAGTCTTAGTGTAAATAATTGCTCTTATAGTATCTGGGTCCATGCACAATACTATCAGAATTTTAATCTGAAATACTTGTATTATACTGATATTACTTCTCGCAGAACATCCCCAGGATATAGATCCATGTAGGTTATAGTATCAGCTTGTACAGAATGTTATTAGGTATGTATAATTTAGATATTCTTCCAAATAACCAATACATTTTATTGTATTTTATTTGGAGATTTTTTTCTTCTTCTTGTTATGTAGAGATACTAATAAAAAATCACTTTAAAACTGTTAAGTCCATAATTTTCCAGTAGGTTCCAATTGCTCTTCTAGAACAAGTTTTATGAAGAGGCTTCATCAATAATTTTTTCGAACTATTTTAAAATTAAATTATAAAAAAAAGAGTAAGTTATTTTATGAATCTGAAGTAAATAAAATGCAAAAATATCATACTAATTAAGTATTCAATTAGTATGAAAGGAAGTCTTTATATATATGTAGTGTTATAGAAAGAAGAGTGGAAATAAAGATAATAAATAAGGAAGCTTAATTCGTACGCAATTTTTAAGGGGAAATGAATAAAAGAGAAGAGGTTTGCGGCTATTCAAATTTCCGCTTATAAATATTTTTGGGGGGCGGTTTCGTGAAAAGAAATTATTTATGAGGCAAGCGCCGGAACCGCAAGATATAAAAGAAGAGAGACGGAATTCCCCTTGTGTATGAATATAAACTTCAAAAAATGACCGTTCTTTATACGTTCATACAAATGAATATATTACGTGGTAGGTTTTGTTCTGAAAATTAAATTATTATCAAATTAGGACTTAAAGTTATTCCGTTATTCTTAAATATTATGGACATTATTTTGCTGACTGATTATCCAAAGTTTCGCTAAACGTTAACATTTGTGTCCCATCAAAACATATTTTAGCTTTTTTACCAGTATATATAAATGTTTTGAATTAAAACTCATTCGAGATCTCGTTATTCCCATAATATCATTTCCAATAACTAATAACTTTTTAAATTGTACTCATATTAATCTTAGGCTTTACACTTATATTATATTATAACAGGTTAATTGAAAAGTCCCCAGCCTGATACATAGATGGCGCTACTAGAATTAAATCCATATGTATTTTAGTTAGCCTTAACCCTCAAAAGATGCGTGTATATATTTGACAGATGCCGCATCATTAGTTTGTGAATTATAGCATTTTGAGTGAAGCAACTTTTGTGGTGAATGAGTGAAAATGAGGTGTGACGCGGTGGACGCCCAAAAGTGGTTGTTACCGACGAAAACATTAAAAAAATCGACAAAATAATTTCGAATGCCCGTAAAATAAAATTGAATGAAATAGCAGACATTCTAAAGATATCAACTGAACGTGTACATCGTATCATTCACGAATATTTGGTTATGAGAAAGCGCTGTGCAAAGTGGGTGCTCGCGAGATCACTTTTGGCCAAAAAACAACGGCGCGTTGATGATTCGGAACAGTTTTTGCAATTGCATTAACAGTGACTATTACATAGCGTTATTGGATCGTTTGAAGGACAAAATCGCCGAAAAACGGCCATATTTGAAGAAAAAGAAACTGCTGCTTCACGTGTCAAGGGAAAATAAGTACCGAAAGAAGAGGTTGCACTGGATAATACTTATTTGCGGCAATGAAATATTATATCAAAAGATATATTGTCGAAATATTTGATGAATATTAAATAAGTAACACAAGGACTGTCATGTATTATGATGTGGACTTATTTACTCCTTAAAGTTTGTGTAGTTAGTTTTTTAGAATTTAATATAATGCAGATCATTTTTTGTATTTTAGTGTTATTTTTTTCAACTAGGGTTTATCTGGACTTGACTTATTAATTGTGTTTGTAGAGAACGGTTTTAAACTCCTATCTTACCTCGTGCGGATTGAGCTTAGTTATAAACTTAATAGGCATGATTGTTCCTTGCAGTATTTAATACTCTAGCATATGGACGATCACAATTACAAATATCTGTGTCTAAGTTATATAATTTTTCCAGGTAATGAAAATGTAATTATCTAACAAATAAGTATGTTGAAACTTTGATACTCTGATGATATTTGTATAAGTTCTTCAGTCAAGTTAGGCCTATTCCTACAACTGGTGACCACGACGTGATCAAAGTGCCTAACAGGTAAAACAGCTCAATATAAGCCACTCGATATGTGCTTGACACGTGAATGGAAGAATAGCACGGGGAATGCAACCCATCAACATTACATGGTCGACGACATCCTACGAGACTAGTCTGATGGACGAAAACCACAGAAGTCCATCATGTGTTATATATCAACACATGAACATCCCTGCATCACGAAACGGGACACGTAAGGCGCTACACTTATAGGTACCCTCAAACAAATCGAAACGCCCCAAGACGAACTACGTCCTGTTACAACATCGATGTTAGCTGATCCCGTAAAACTCCTCGCTTAGGTTGGGATCCCCATCTCATCAGCAGTCCCTGGGCGTTTGTTTGCATGACTGCGGGTGCACTCCGGAACCTGCACCACATAGAGATACGTTCCACGGCAGTTCCACTAGGAGGGGAGGCATGTGGCGGCCGCCACGACCCTTTCGGCCACCACGCATTCAGCTACAACAAGTTCAAAGGTTGGCAACGCTGGTGGATTGGTACCAGTTAGTGCCAGTCTATAAAAGACCATCACGACGACGCCCCGCTCTTTTTTTTTCTCCACCCCCTTTTAACAGTACCACTTCCACAGCGCTACCGTACTTCCTTTACCTAACTTAATATCCTGTCAATTCTCCCGTCGACCACATGTATTAATTATAAACGAAATAAATAAGTATTTCTTCAATCAGTGTTTTCAGTTCTCGTGCAAATTCCTTTCCAAAAATAGTGGTGAGTGTTCGGAAGGGCAATCGTATCGACAGCCACACATTTCGACCGACCAACCGACCGACCCGACGAACATTCCTACAATTGGTTTATGTCACAGTTAATCTAATAAGTTAATTAGCATTTTTACATAGGCTTGCTTTAAAGGCGCCTAACTTTAGAAACAAAAACTTAATGTTATATTACATTTGAAAGGTAACGTTGCATGACGAATATTTTTGATATAAAGTTCATTAAAAGGTTTACTTTACTCGCATTTTTATTTTTACCTCAGAAAAAATGGGGCCTTGGCTCGCGAGGAAGGGAACGTGTTTTCGGTCCAGGATTTTTGAATGTTAAAAATGATCTAAGTGGCTAATATCTAACAAAATCTTATATATAATATTATTAAGTTTTATTATATATTAATATATATATATATATTTTTCTGAGGCAAAAATAAAAATATGGGTAAAGTGATTGTATACCATGGAAATATGTGATTAAAGACACGCCGGGAACCTAAAGTAATGAAAATATATTGTCTCATGGTCACCACACTGGTTGATATATATGTTTAAAATTCATTTCGTCCAGATTGTCGCCCAAAAATCCTAAAAGTTTTACAACGATTGTTTTACCGAAAAAGTGGAAAAATGACATCGATCATCACAACGGCATATTACTGACTAGTGTTTTCCGCCAACTCATTTTATGTCGATACTTGTAAATTGCATCAATTCTAACTCTACAGCTATTATGGTAATATCAGTGCGTTAAGTTAAGTATATTTTATTTCTTACGCTATGCAAAAGCTATTTTGTCGTGTTTTCTTGTGCATCTTGTATCTGTGTCGCTTAATGGGAATCTATTTTAAAAATGTCCACCGAAAATAAATTACATTCGGGCGATAAGAGGCTGCTCCCAAACACTATCTGAAAAGCTTTTAACTTGTTTGGCTAACTTAATTTATTCGATTTTTTAACTTGTCGGTGTATTTAAAGGAGTTTGCTTTTAGGAATAAAATACAACGTTCTTAACTGGCGGACGCTACGGCTAGCGCTCTTGAAATAAATCAGTAGGTTTAAATTGCAGATTACCCTTCATTTTCTGAGTTTTATACTGCAAAATGCCATCAACTATTTGAACAGTATAATAATCGTAGTACTACTACTACTATGTTTTTTAAAATACTACAGTTGTTTATTATCACAAAATGTTTCTTTTTTAACACAAAATCACATTTTATAAACCTCATCTTATTTCCTCTCCCCATCACAGTTTATAAACCTCGATACTCTTTTTGAATGTGGTTGATTAATAGAAAATAGTTTCACCACAATTTTAAACTTTTGATCCGATTGATATTGGTTGGATCCGAAGAAAGTGTTATCAATATAATAATGCCTTCGGGTACAACTATCTTGAGCTCTATCTAAATATTATACCCGATAATCATATATTTACGTTACTGGCTGTGTTTTTTTACGCTAATAGTAATAGCATTTATTTTAGGATTATGTTTCAATCTGTTGTTTTGTATAGTATCTGGTATAGAGATATGGTATTTTTGAAATGATTGTTACAAGCGAAATGGAAAAAATTTCAAAAACCTCCCAGGAAAGTAGTTGCTATTTGTGTTGGATGAAATGTTTCCTTCTATTGTCCATTGTTCAATCTAAGTTAGTGTATAAAAATTTCACTTCCATTGCTTTATTTGAGTCTTTCGTTGACTACCCAGATAAATAACTTCTTTTTGGAACAAATTGTGACCTGTATGTAAGATTGTAATGTGATACATTGTAAAATTGAGTTAATCCTTGGCACTGGTTCGGTTAGTCCAAACTATAATTATCTAACGTAAATTAGTGAATAAAAACGTCACTTCAATGGCCTTTCGTTCAGAAATTATTGGTAAAAATCCTCTGTAATTTACTTCAGTAGGAGGTGTAGCTGTATTTGCTTCCATTACCTCTCTCTTAATATCACCATCCCAACTGTGGTTGTTTTGGAAGAAACACCTCAATATATACAAATACTGATTAGGAAACGATACTTAAAATATATTCCTCCATAATCTTTCTTAAACTGGACTATAGATTCCTCGAGACTGATCTCATGTTGGAGTTATCCAACTGTCCTGGGTGATCCTCTATATTAATTATTAATTCTAATTATTAATAAATCGCAAGTAAGTACTCCACCGGAACATTCCAAATAAGTTCGAACCTTCTTTCCAAAGCTACAATTAACAAGCTACATTTACCACTACCATTTGGGCATTCACTGACAATTCTCTATGGGAGAACTGTCCCTCTCTTCTTATCCAAGAGAGGGGCAGTTCGTCTGCTTCAGATTCTGGGAACTTTTCTTCTTCTTCCTAGGATGCAAGTACAACAGTGGTAGCTGTAAATCTCACTCTGAGATTGGAAATGTACTGGCGGTTGATAACCAGGCATTCATATTTAAGCTTCCGGAACAGGGTTCTATATTAAGGCTGAAATTGTTTAACCTTATCCCACATTTTAACAGAATCTTGTAAAGAATGGCGCATCTTGACTGACTGTAGAAAATCACCTGAAAGTCTCCTGGAAAATAAATTCAACGATCCTCTGGTTATTAACTCATTACCAATCCTCTTCCTAGCCTCACCTCTTTATCATTTCTTATATATATATATATATATATATATATATATATATATATATATATATATATATATATATATATATATATATATATGTGAATTTTTCACCCTTCTTCACGTTCCTTACCTTCATACTCATGGCGTAATTCTGAATTGATGGAGAGACTGGATGGTGTTGTTTCTCATATAGTCACTTGATGATTTCGAGTTCGCTTGCTCACTGCGAATTTTCTCTCCTTGGTCTTTTCTCGATTACGGGACGCATTCAGATTCAGCAAATTTATACTTTGACATGAAGATGGTTCTTTTTTACCAACTCCTGACAACTAAGATAGGAATCACTTGAATGAAATGAGTTAATTTATTAAAAATATTAAATAAAGATATTTACCGAGCCAGAAATCAGGACGGTCGTATGTTATTTCTCTCAATCCTAAATATACATCCTCATGGTTAACATTGGGGGCTCCATCAAAAATATAAGATTTTAACAATTCGGTAAACCACCTGCTTAATATCTTGCTTAATCTAAAATTGAGGAGCTTTTTATATGCAAAGCTGAAGCTGAAGAACTAAACATTTACTGGCGATATCCAGTATAGTAGAAGATATTTTTGTTTTGTGCCATCTTTTTCAAAATTTATCACAATCAATTAATTTTCATCGTAACGTTGGTATGTACGCTTCTGCTGATTAAAATTAGCATTCGACCTATACTAAATATATTATATAATATAAAATTAATAACTTTTCATCTCAATCTCCGTAACAGTCTAAAGATAACGCTGATCAAAAATTCGAATATAAGACTCAACCCCCAAGATAATTTTCAATAATTTAATCCCTATATAGATTAGGGCATCGACCTGTAAATAATCTCCACGTTAATCAATTTAAAACTTCAAAGATCTTTTATCAAACAGACAAATCGCAATGGATTCATTTAATTATTGCCTTAGCTTTATTTCAGAGTTTCGATCAAAGATCAAAACGATTCCTGGAGGTTCGTTCAAGTTCTCCAAAGGGAAAGTTAATCATATGGAAATGTTTTAATTAATTATATTAATATTTATAGGGTATAAATAAAGGAGTTTTATAAATTGTTCCCTCCAAAGGTTTGAAATCAAAATGTTGTAATTACTTTACATATTTTTTCCCGCGTACTTAAAAAAATTTTAATTTTTACGAGCTTTACAAAATTTATAAGGTACTAGTTGTTTTTGTGAACTTTGTATCACCTATATCTATTTTGAAAATTTTCTCCGACAATAACAATAATCACTTCATCTATTGTCACTGAATTAAACCTACTCGCGTACGTGATATTATAGTTGTCTGGTGACATTCTGTCTTATAGGTATATCTGCAACTTTTTAAGATTATGTTAATTTATTTCTGATAGTATAATACCTTGAAAATGGGCGTGAAATAGATCTTTAGAATATGCGTTGTCCCAAACAACATTATTTGGAAGCTACTATATTTTTAAATGTTTACCAAGAAACTGTTATAATCATACATATCAATCATACATCATTTTCTGGCGTCTTGGAAACATATATAGTGATTGACATATATAGTTATTCCCAAGAAATGAGCAAAACTATCTCCATCTACTACTACAGGCCCATCAGCCTTCTCATTTCTATTTTGAAGCTTGAGAGGCCAATTCTCTACGTTCTCAACTTTTTCAAGAAGGAAAACAACATCATTCCTGACGAGCAATTCGGCTTTCGCGCGCAGCATTCATCCCTCCATCAGGCCACCCGTCTGGCCGCACGCATCCATCACGCTCTTGATCAACGTAAAGAGCTTGGAGCAGTCCTTCTGGATCTAACCAAAGGTTTCGACAAGGTCTGGCACGACGGTTTTATCGCAAAATGCGTGCGGTTAGGCCTCCCAGAAGACCTTACCGTTCTTATCAAGTCCTGCCTATCGGACAGATCTTTCTAGGTCAAGATCAGGAAAACACTTTCAAGTCGAAAACAAATCAACGCTGGTGCACCCCAAGGTTCTCCGCTGGCCCCAGCCTTATTTAACCTCTTTGTTTCAGATTTTCCGAGAAAAGAGCACTTACTTTGACGACACTGCTTTCTTCACGGCTTCCAGGCTCGAGGTTACCATTCAAGAACGTTTACAGAAGCAGCTCGATTATGCGGTCAAGTGGTTCAAATTATAGAGGTTGCAAATCAACCCCCAAAACCCGAAATCCCAATCCAAAAACCAGAAAGGCTCGGGTATAGCAAACCTGCTATCTATCTTCTCTTCTAGCAGATTTCTCATCTCCATCAAATGCTTATTTTACAAGATGTTAATTCGGCCCCTAGTTCTCTATGGATCTAATATCTACTTCAAGTTTGTTACACAAAATCAGGTTAAATGGCTTTCCAACCAGGAAAATCTCCATGGTTTATTAGAAACAATCAAATTCACAGGGAAACTGGCACTCCAGAAGTAAAGCACTTCATATTTAAATCATTTCACAAATAACAACTTAGTTCGAGTTCCTCTGAAAACGCGCTTGTTCGCGAGTTGTTGAACATGCTGGAAGCTTAGCACTGCGTCACCGCTGATCTCCCTACAGATAATCCCTCTCCAGACAGCAATGATCTCATCCGTCGCTGCAGTCACAAATTTTGCCCTCATACGAGTAGTGTGTTAACTCAAGTTCGCGAATCTGTAGTTAGTTTCACCATCTGTTTTTTCGCAGGGTCCTCGTGCGCAATAATGGCTGCCCGGCTGGGGGTGCCATATCCCCAAATTTAATGCAGTAGCAGTAGCGACCTACAGGGGTCAACCGTGAGACGGTTTCGGTTTAGTGTATTGGTAAGTTCAGAGGCAGTCCCACTTAACCCGGCCCAACTTGTGACTTCAGGGCGAATCTCCGAGACCAGGTATACGTTATGTATTTCACCGCCTGGTTTTAGGCCAAAACAAAAACAAAATTATAATAATTTTCCATTCCTAAAATTAATAAACTAATAGTAACTATTTAAATAGTAGTATTTCAATGCCTTAAAATATTGACAAACGATTACCATATTCCTAATAGAAACTGATTCGTTCGCAATGCTGCTGGTTTCTGAATGGCTCCATTTTATTATCTAGCTGTTTTTGTTTTTGATGTGCAAGTACTCGTTGCATTCTAAGCCTAGCCGTCTCATTTCCAGTTACTCTCGAACTCAATTGTGAGGTACCAATACGTCTTCTATTCTTTTCTGTCTCTCGCTGGCCATCAGTGCGGTTAGCATGTGAGTGAATTCAGTCAGTCATTGTTAATAATAAATATAAAGAAAGTTCCCGCGTACTAAATTTAAAATATTTTAATTAATCTACGCTTTTCTTATATTTTTTATATTTTTTGTTATTAAATTTGTTTAATTTTGCTTGGCAATTTGAAATTCAGATACAACTATTATTGAGTATAAATTATTCGTTACTCATTTATTTCATAGGTCTTCATGTTGCTGAATGCATTGCCCAATTTTATTTTATATTGTGGTAATATAATACATATATACGTGTATATTACATATGTATAAGTTTGTAAGTTTTTAAATCCATTATATTTAATTATAATAGCTCCGTGTTACGTCCAAAATGTGGGTAATTTATCACTATATCAGTATAACATCAGTTTTGCGACATTCCACAAGGGATTATCATGGAAGTTAAGCTGTGGTTCATTTTACGCGGGCTTGGTCAAGTTAGAATTAGGAAAGTTTGACACGCGACTTATTACGATATTACACCATGGGACTAATTATGTCTTTTCATTGATGAAAAAAATCTCCTTTGTTATGTTTCCGATTTGATACTAGTTATTGTACTAATGAAGAGCATTCCTAAATAATTTCGAACATTTGTGTACTGAAAGATTTTGAATCAAGTTCAGTGGATTTATAATTACGGAAGAAAATTTCTGTAATACTACATTTTATAAACACAAACATTACATTTTCGGTATTTATAAGTAGCCTCCCAAATGATGTACTTTTGAGGGAGGCTCATAGAATGTAAAAAAATGTTAAGTTTTACTGTTTTAAGTTTGGTTTGGTTTGGCGGGACTTTTAACCTATACTTACTTACCACTTACATAATATTGTTAAGACAAAATCACTATATAACAGGCAATTACTGTAATAGATATGCTATGAGCGTTTAAATAATAAAATTAATTCATAAATGATACCATTAATTGAAGAAATGATTATAGGTTACCGAAGTGGTATTAAAAGAAAAAGTCAACTTGGGAGACTGCATATAGATTGAAGATGAATTGAATTTTGAGGTGGAGAAGTTGATCAAAGATATTCAGCGCTCAGCCTGGCAAAATACCCCAGAAATCAGTTGGAAACTAAATGGTAATAACTGCCCTAAAGAAAGCTAGTTCTATACTTAGAAGACATATCGAGAAGAGCGAGGAATAAATTACATTATACCAGGGCTCAGTAGAATAAATTAAGCTAAATAAATCTTACATCCTAACCGAGACATGAAATTAAACAATTAAAAATGCTAGTGCTGAGTATTCGCTGAGGAGAATTACCAGAAACTTGAAAACACCTGTCATGCAAAGGCCTCAGATAAAAATTAGGATGGGAGCTGACTCAAGAAAAGCTCCAATTAGATCATTTACCTAATAAATGCTTTATGGAGACCAAAATATGTATCACAAAGGTGAAAGGTGGCTGAAGTAATGATTACTATACCAGGAAAGCTAGTTCACGAAACAACGTCATGTCAGCCAATATCGCCATTGCCGATAATGTACAAATTATTTGAAATTATAGATAATTTACAAAAAAATTGAATTGTTCTATTGAAAAGGATAAAACCAATAATCGAGGAAAATCATCTTATTCGAGATGATAAATTTGTAATCCAAAAAAATCACTAGGAGGAAATCAAGTTTGTTCTGTAATACCTTTATGATTAAAATGCTTCAAACCTTATTGATCGATACTTCAGAGTCAAAAAAGAAGATGGCTATTCTGACTTGAGGAAAACACAAGTAGTGTAGTACACTCGAGATTTAAATTCAACGAAAATGTTGTTGCTACATTTGCGGATAACTCTGCAATCCTAGCCATAGGAGATAATAATCAACCCAAAAATTACAAACAGCTGTTGTTAGATTGCAATGCTGGACAAAGAAATGGCACAGAAAAATGAATCAAAATGAATCAGTGTTTAATTATTTCACCAACAAAAGAATCAAGTACAAGCTACTTATATACTAAATGGTAAATCGGCCAGTAGTCCCGTATAGAAATACAGTCAGATATGTTGGCATGACCCTTGATCTTAAACTAATGTGGAAGCCACATGTTAAGAAAAGATTTGAATAAATTAAGCTGAGTACATTAAAATGTACTGGTTACTGGGTAGGTATTTAGCTCTGCCAGTATATAATAAGGTTTTGCTTTATTAGCAAGTCTTATAAGCGATATTATATAAATATGTCATAACAAGGTCCTGCAAGATATTGTAGATGATTCATGGAATATTCAGACAATTATCTGAAAGTACCTGAAAATAGAAACTGTCTATGACAGGACCAGGACTATGACATTAACAGAGGCTTCATCAGCACATCAATGTCGAGGTTCTCCACCTCCTAGATAATGATGGCTTAGTAAGGATATTAAGGAGAGTAATACCATTTGATCTAGTTCAGTGAAGTTCTAAGTTCAACGCAGTGAACATATTAAAAACAATAACATAGATGTAAATGATAATGTTAAAAACACGATATGTTTTCAGACAGTAAAACACTCTGTATGCTCTCCTTTTCGGTGTCCTACCTGATCTACCACAAAACTAATAAACGCTCGCTCCGTACCCAAGAACCACAATCTGTTTGCTTGTTTGTACGATGCTAATTACATATTTCATTAAGCCGTATTTACTTTGCATTCTAATACCCTCCCCGTAACGTAGTCAGGTAGTTTATCTTGTATCGGGATCGAGTCTTGAACCAGTGTAGCGTCTGTAATTAGGCAAGTCGCGTGTCAAACAAACTTTCCTAATTCCAACTTGGACAAGCCCATGCAAATTGAACCACTGCAGGGCTACAGAAACCGGTCCCCCGATGGTGTATTGCAAGCCCGATCTCGAACTGATACAGTGATAAATTACCCACCCGTATGGTATACATACAAAACTTTCTCAATTAAACTTCGGTTTCTTTAAATTATCGATCATTTCCATCGAGGTTTTTTAAAGTTGTACTAAAAATATCGGAAATGTTGGATGTTCGTTTCAGGCTCGACGTCTAGGATCCTTTACAAGAATTTTTTTCATTAATTACTATTAAAAATGTTTACTGATTTGTATTTATTATACCAAATATTGATGATCAAGACATATTTATTAATTTGTGATTATTAAGTTACTATATATTTAAAAACTGTATACTCAAATCTAGGAAATATTATTATACGTTTGGATGTATTTTAATTAACTATTGATGAAAATGCGAAGTATCGATGCAAATGTAAATCTATATATAAACAAAATTAAATATTCACATAATTATTCACTGTATAGACGCTAATCATCGAACGTTCAATATTGCATCTTCGATATTCATTGCTTTTGTTGTTTGATTTGAATAAGTATACTGTCGAGACCCATCGAACACTTTTTATTAAACTATAGTTATGCTGTTTCTTTATATACCAATTGTCAGTTTTGGTTTGAAATATTTGTATTTGGTTATTTTAATCTGTGTACGTATTCGATTAGCGGTAAAGAATATCTTAGAGGAATAAGAAAGTTCAATGACAATGAATTGAAGGACTAATTGAATTAAAACCTAATTTAAACTCTTAAGATACTTTTGAACAGTTTAGCAGTTGAATAGTCAACTGACTTCAAATGCTTACATACGATGGGAAAGATCCAAAAGGTTGAGAAAAGTGTCACCACACTAATTGCTCAGTGGCTGAGAATATTATTTCCAGTTGTTTCAAGATCATGCATTTATTACTTTCCAGACAAAAAAGAAGAGTATTTTATAATATATTATGACTAGGGTTGAGAAGTCGATTTATTACGATAATCTTAAGCATAAAAGTCATGGTATCATTTACATTCGAGGCAAATTGTCCATGGCCATAAAGTCTTCCTGTATATATGGTCTGATCAAGGTATAATATGTCCAAAGTTATTTTTAACATACTGTCATATACAACTGTCATTCAAGTAATTTCTCTTTATTTATTGACTTTTACATCACTATATTTTTACTTAGGGATGGCGACAATGTCTGCAAGCCAGATTTGTTGTAATAACCTTAGGTATTTCCAAAATAATGGATAAAATATAATTTTGTCAATAAATAAGTATAAGGAAGATTAGAGGAAGGAATCCAACTATTGTTGAATGGTGCAAAATCAGAGTTGTTTGGACTTTTTAAAGCGATTAAAGAATATTTGAGTAAGTGAAGACATTTTAGAGGTAGACATTTCTACAAAAAGGTATCAAAACATCAGAGAGAGGCCAACTGGTTCCTGATTTACCTGATTTCTCATTACCTAAATACTTAATTCACTATGGACATTTCTACAAGTATATCTTTATCGACGATAATTCCTAGTTACTTTGGTAGACATTGTGGTTCGACGACAGGCGAATGGCCAACCAAAAGAAACAGATTGATATTTTTAGGCTACGTCACATTTATCATTCGTTTCAAATATTATCCTACTAGAATTGTTCATCTTATAAATTATTCATCAAATCCTAATCAGATTTCTTAGAGAAGGAAGTTAATCATCTCAAATGTATTCTTTGTCAAAATGGATATAGCTTGATGGGTACGAATGAAAACTTCATTGCAATGAGAAATAATATCCAATGCTTACCTACCATAAAGCAAAAACATGAATATAAAACTGAAAAAGTTTCACTAGTTACCCGTTTCAATCACAAACCGCGTTGGAAGAGTATTAAAGAAACACAACTTTATTTTCCAGAAAGAGTATGTTGTCGTAAAGGGTACGCCGCATGTTTGTTGAACCTAACTCGGTTTCAATGGGACTACCTCGCAAATGCAGTCTCGAATAAAAGAATCATTTTGAAAATCGGTCTATAATTGATGGACAAATCGGAGAACATACTTTTAAAAAAATAATGTACAGTCGAACGCCTCCTCCTTTTTTGAAGTCGGTTAAAAATTACTGTTGTATCGTAATAGTGTCATCAATATGTGACATATAGACTTATATGTCCATGTAAGTTTGATGTCTAGATGAAATATGTCCAGTAAGATTTGACTAAATACTGTATCCAGACTAGAACATTCTGCTCTAAAAGATCGAGGATTTACCCATTATTTTAGACTATTTTGAGAGAAAATATCTAGATGATTTGTTGATGAATAAAGTTGAATATCAACAAAAAAAATCTGGGTTAGAGACTTGTTGATTGATATATTGACAGATGAGCCAATATTTATTGAATTGTTAGCTGAACTCACTTTTATTAAGGAGTGACCCATTAAATATATATTACGTTTGTCCATTATTTTAACCTAAAATGGCAGTAACAGGTCGTGCCCTTTGAAAAGCCTTTATAAAGTAATCCGGCTTATCAATAAAAATTATATTATACTCGTACAACAGCTTACTAACTATATGAATATGATATTACAAAGCTATTAAAAGCAAAATCCATTTTAATATCAAGCTGTAACATATTCTCATATAATCCATCTCCAAATCGTACTCACGTCTAACTAATATACGATTGATTTCCATCAAAATCGACATAAAAAAAGGCCATTTGAATGTGGGTACTGTTCAATTTAATTGGAGGGCTTATTGAGAAACAATGAAACCCACACAAAATAAACTTGTCGGCAAAATTCGATATCGCGAGTGGGACGGGTCGGGGGACGCATTAATAGATCAGATTTTTTTACCATTCCATGTTTTTTTTTTATTCGCCAAAGAGGGGCGATTTGGTTAACCGCGTTTTAATTTTATGTTTTGATTGTTTATTAATTTCCCTTTGATGTTGGGGAAAAATGTTATTATTCAGTAATTCAGCGTCTATGTTTAGTTTAACCTATCGAAAAATATTGAACCGATCCGTTTGTATTTATTTTGGTGTATGTACACCTGGTGTTTTATTCAACATTAAAAAATCAGATTTACATACATATTTAACAAAATAAAAATTATTTTATAATGTAAACTGAAGCTTGACTAATAGTATAATATTATTTATATATCTAGATCTCTATAGAATACCCAACTAATCACAGAGGAGGAACCTTTGGTATTATGGGTTTACGAGAAAATCATGAAAATTCCCATGAAGTATTACAAACACATTTAGTGTTCAAGTACCATAGAAACTTTGCCGATGAAAATCATTTAACTATTTCTGTTTTATTAACAAAAACCGTATACGTAATATGATCTCTTGCCTATATTGGAGAACCTCCGATAGCTCATGAATGGAGAGGCCTTTTGCTTTTATTCAGTAACTTCAGTAATTCATGAACTGGCTTCACCAGCTTCTTTTTATAAATGCCTTGGTTACTCACAATTAAACTTCAATTAGATTTCGATGCAGTCAAGTACGCGCAGTATAATATATTTATTTAGTAAATACTTTTTACAAATATATACAAGGAAGCGAACCAGGGCATATTTAATTACGAAACTGATTCTTGGACTTCTGAAGTGTGAATACTTCATACGATGCTCATTGGCTCTATTGTAACTTGGAGGGCATAAAACCATACCCTATAAGAATAATATATTTTTCAAAATCCTTGCCCTTTCAACAGATATAACAAGTCAATTGAAATGTCCCTGGCCTACCATAGTAAAATATATTTTTTGCCAAACTTAGGTTTTTTCACAGTATCGGCGATTACCCGTTCATTCGACGAAAATGTCTTGCCAGCGAGCATTATTTTGATATCTGAGAATAGGAAATAGTCGCTGGGGACCAGATCTGGAGAATATGCTGGATAAGGAAGCAAGAAGCAAAATTCATGGATTTTTGCCATCGTTTTCATTGACTTGTGACAGACAGCGTTGTGTCTATTTTTAACCAGAGTACAATGAGAATATTGGATACAAAGTAAAATATTGTCTGATTCTGAAACGAATTTACAAATTACTGTAGGCAATACATTAAACATCTTGATAAATATAGAGTATTTTGTCTTTTAGGGAATTATAACTTTTTTGTGCCTAAAAACATTAATACTCATTAAGTAAGGCATAAGAAGGACGAAAATATTTTGACTAATGCATTTTAACTAAAATGGCGATTGGAAGCTTTTAAACACGATGCGAGACCCTCTGCAATGTGCGGTAGATATTCTTTCTAATTCCACTTAGAAGCATAATTTTCTAATCATTTTAATTTTGGCTAGGTCACACTAGTGGTGATTGTTTTAACTCATTCCTTTCACCGTATATGAACGGCTATAAGATAAATAATTCAATAATAACAACAAATAATTTTTGAAGAAACACAAGTTCAACGTAAAAGGCAACAAATTACATTAGAAAAATATTTATTTACTTATATATTTTAGTTAAGAATAATAAAACCTGTTTCAGAATGGAAAAGTGGCTTTGAAAATTTTGAGTTTTAATTGTTGAATAGTTTTAATGCATTAACAAAAGAGAATACATTGAAAAAACTTGTTAAGAATAATGAATTTATATTTATATTTATATTATCGTTCTTATACTCAGGTGCTAGGCTTCGAGAGTAACCAAGTATTTTTTCATATATATTTGTAAAAAGAATATGTTATATGTCTGTCGAAATTTCTAGCTGCCGATTTTGTCGTTACACTCATTATTATTACAAATAACATATGGATATTTATGATAAATTAAGTTTTTTAATTTTTTACACTTGAAATATGCTTTTAATGTTTTATTTTAGATTTTCCAGTGAATTACTTTTTTGACATTTTTATTAATCTCTACATTTATATTAATTATTACATTATCATAAAACAAATAAAATTTACGAACATCATTTTAGTTTAACATTCATGTCATCCGGAATTTCTCCTTCTCTGATAGAACGGATATTTCCTTCTTTATCAGCCTTTTTTTGAAGTTCTTGCTGCAAATTTACGATGATATAAAGTCGGTTTTTCGCTTTTCCTTCGCCAGACATAAAGAAGTTTGTAGCAGTCATTAGATCGGCGTTACCATTTTAGGGTAGAGCAGTAGCTTGACCTTGAACAAAGATAACCAGTCATTAATTTGCGTCAGCCCTTTTTCATGTCCCCGTGTTATTACTTATGAATTATGATAATTAATTTTATTTCTGTAATTTGGTCACTGTTTTTGTAATGGGTTATAATGACCTAATAAAATCTGAATTATAAGTCTTAATTTTCTGTTTTTTACTGAAAGAACTTATAATTTGGGGCCATTTTCACTCTCATATGAATAAAATCGTAAGAAATTATGGAAGTGGTATAATAATAATTATTAGGTGGTTGCACATATTTCGATCGCTGATATGTATTATTGAAAATGCAAAATAATTGAAAAAAGAAATCTAAACTAACCTTTAAATTCAATGGTTTGTATATATCTCTACATGAAGTAACAGTTACATTTAGTTTTGTTGAGTTGAGTTAATGTTGCGATGCTTAAAATTGAATTTTCTCCAATCTTTATTTGTATTCTTGATTTGCAGATATTTTCTGTCAAAATTTATCAAATATTTTTACTGAAGCTGAAATTTATGCTGATACTGCTCCATAATATCCATATTGCTGGTTTTGTTTGAACGATATAATATTAGTGATTTTGGTGTCAACGACAAAGAATGGCCTGATGGACCAGAGGGGAAGATAATGACTTATTGCAAAACTTGTTGGTTGAAAATACAATTTAAATTTTCAAATAATTTTCAGGACAGCTTATATAGGTGATGAATCAATTATTTCCCATGTTTACATGCGACGGGAAAGATTTAAAAGGAGGAACAGTGACTACCACATGAAGAGATGATTTAGAACCGTTTCAGCGTAGCACTTTTATAGTAGTAAACCATATTGGTTTTAGCAGTTGTACATATTATATATTAAATATTCTAGTGTGTTGATATATTGGATTTTTTTACAAGAAGTTATTTTAATCATCTCTGTTTTATTTTCAGCTCGGATAATATCAACTGCAAATAATATAGTAAATAAAATATAGTTTTTTAGTAGGTTTATCAATGATGTTTGTAACTTTATGGGCCTGATCTATTATTGAAAGTATATCCGAGGTCCAAGATTAGGCCTTAGTTTCTTTCTTAAAAAGTTTCGAGACCATTTCTAGTAGAGAAATATGTCTCAGATTTAACATAGTTTAGTTATTGTCAAATACCTGTTTGTGAAGCCTAAATGCTGTATTAAATAGGTAGAAAACTTTATTATGACCTTTTATTATTTACAATTACAATTATTTTAACATTTCTCCCAGTAGTTAGATTGAGTACTGGTACTCTCTGCGATGGGCTAATATTTATTTTTCTCTTAACTCTTTTGAGATAACTGGTGTGTTGATTTCGGATTTTCTGATCAAGACGTCACTGTTTATCGTAGCGTGATTTATCTCTCCTAAGTTAGAAGAATATACTTTAGCTATGAACAAGACTATGGACATCAAAGAGCACTGCTTCTTGTGCATTGTATCTTTCCCAATACTTCTTGCTTCTTATACCGGAAACAAAAGCTATGAGTTTTATATCTCTATATATTTTCGTCCAATTTGAGTGTTTTGTTTTTTAATTGAGACTCGCCCTTTAAATCATTTTGTCAAGTCATTTACACAATGGGAAAGGCCTTAATGGGGAGATAGCTACCATACGTATAGACCGAAAAATAGCATATTGAACCACTTAACATCGCATATCATTGATTATCAGGCATTAAGAGCTTTTTAACATATTTCGTTTTTTTTCCTTAATTACCGAATAATGGCCATTGACAATTGGTTATTACAATTTGTCTGTATATTTGTGTCTACATTTATTATCAAGTAAGGTCTAGTTATCCAAACTCTACTTGATCGCGTTCATTGTTTATGCCTCTACCGACTCTTCCCGTGACTGATCTATCTGCCTCAGTGCTGGCGTTCCTAATTACTGCCTCCACCCAGTTATTGATCAGGTCTATATGTGAACTGTTATCTCAAAATTGGTAGGATTCCACCGCATAACCATACTGGCCCTTATGCTTTCGTCCAGGGTGCATTCGACCGTTATATGCTTGGTGTCCTCTTCATCATTACCGCATTCACAGAGACCTTCACTCTCCCTTAATCTATCTTAATCTGCTGATGAATGCAGCCATATTTCTGGGTCCTATTGTTAGTTGTACTGCATTTCTGCTTAAGCTCAATTTTTCGTATCGCACGCTCTCGCAGAAGTCATGGACAGTTATGCCATCGCTTGAGTTATTCCATGCCAGCTGCCATCTGTCGATTGTTTCGCTTTTTTATCGCATTTGATCTGTCCTTTACTTATCTATTCTTGGTTATCCATGTCTACTATCGCCTTTCTTGTTGCCTCCTTTGCCAATCTGTCTTATCATTTCTGGTGGTTCCCTTGTCCATTGTAAGTCTATATTAAAGGAAATTTCACCCAGCTCTTTCAATGTCGTCCTGAGGTTGTCTATGTACATATTCTCCCCTGCAAGCCATGTTCGGCTCACCATAACATTTAAAATTAGGTCTTATATGTTTTGTTTATTGTGTATATGAGTACCTAATAATTTCTTAAACATCCATCATTAAATTTATATAATTTAACGCCTTTTTGTGGTTTAGTTACTATTAGATATGTAAAATTAATATTTTGGTAACACTGTCAATTATATTTGGATTTGTAACTTAACATTATAATCTTCAATTTTTTCAGTAACTTTGCCGTGGATACAATTTCAATTTGTATTGGTAATTTTTTTGGTAACTGTTTTATGGTAACTGATTATTAGTTAACTCTATACTCTACTATATATCAAGCGTATATTGAAAATATTTTACACAATATTTAATATCTTACCACATTTTGTTTGGTGTGTCTGGAGTAGTCACTTACTTCAATTCTATGACAATTTCAAAGTATTATTTGAGCTACAGTCACACAATACAGTCACCGTTGACGTATCGATTCTGGGCAAATTATGCGTTCGTTATTTCCAGTTCACTTTTTATTTTTTCTTCCCTTCAGAATTTCAAATATTGGAATGTGGAATATAGTTAGATTACTTCGCTTAGGATTGATGATTGATAAAATATCGCGAGTTTTAAAGTTTTCTGGCTTTATTTATATTAGAATCTAATTATTAAGAAATGTTACTTAAAAATAAATATTGTTTTAGAATATCATACATTATTATCTTTACTATACTCCCCGTACATATAATACGTTTAAGTTAACACCAAATTTATTTAACAGTTTTTTACATTGAAGTAACGGTATGGGCAACTCTTTCTGATTCATTGTTTTCTTAAAAGATTTATTAAATATTCGTTTATAAAAAGTAAATATTCTGTTTACATCTTTAATCAAAGTCAGACCTACTGTTTTTTCCACGTTGAATAAAGTCAGCGTCCTAAGCAGAAAAAAGTGGATTTATTTATTTATATATTATAGACCCATCAGTTTCCTGGGCTATTTAAGGTCTGTTTACATATATACAATATACAACACATTTATATCAGTTAAATTATACAATGTTAGTAATGCCAAGAATAATACAAATATATGGTCGTGTATAAAGTATAAGTCTAGAGTTAAATGTGTAGGATAAAGATTACATATGGCAAGATGACAAGTAAAATAGTAAAAGCATACAGATAGATGAATATATGAGTGCTGCAGTACCATGGTCGCATAACTCATAACAGTGATAAGGATACAATGTATAAAAATTTAAGGGAACATGCATGATATTTTATAGTTGCATCCTATTATATTTCTAGTAGTAGTCCTCTTACGCCTAGAAAATTAATCAGCTTTTCCAGGTTCTGCAACATAAGACACTGGTCCATTGTCTCTCTCAGGTTGACCAACCGTCTCTGCGAGCTGTATCTTCGACATTCAGTTAGTATGTGTTTGATAGACAGTGAGGAACAACATTCGATCCACAGTGGTGGACTTCTTCCCTTAATGAGAAATTCATGGGTCAGCTGCAGTAACCATTTCTGAGATGCAAGAATAAACTTAAGTTGCATCTGCTGCTGTTGGTGGTGTTAAGTCCCTGATAATACTCTTTTTTCACCCCCCCAAAGCTTGCTGTTTTCTGTTAGATCCCATCTGAGTCGGTCTAAATGTCTAAAGATCCTAGTAGAGAGGTGCTTCATATCTCTACTCCAGAAGAGGAAATTCTCCGTAAGTGATTATTCGTCTTTCTTGGCCAAGTAATCCACTCTTTGATTTTCTATAATCCCAGAGTGAGAAGGGAGCCACATGAAAGTGATGGTTTTGCCGCTTCTTTCCAATTTAGAGCTTAGTTCACGGATAAGCACTCCTAGGGCTGTACAGGTAGAGACACACTTCTCTTGTTTTATGAAAATACACTCACTTTTAGAGGAGTTATGAAAACATACTCGGTCGGGTGATTGTCCACTTAATGTTTTTGTGAATCTTCGTTAAATGTTTTATGTTTATAAGCTTATTTAAAAATTTGTTGTATTTTGGCAGTAACGAGTATGTATTTCAGGATCGTTGTTTCCTAAAAATCCGATTTTAAAATAACTATTTTGAAAAAATAATTTTATTGAAAGATTACTTAAAAATACATTTACAAGAAGTAAATATTCTGTTTACGTCTTTATGTCAAACTCAGACCTACTCTTTTTTCGGCGTTGAATAAAGTCAATGCCCCAAAGCAATGCAGAAAGAAGTAGAGAACGCGGAGAAAAGAAACAAAACACAACGATCACAAACGCGTTTTTTAATAGAAAAACTTTTTCACCAAATTTTCCGGTCTGATAGCAAAATATAACAATCTGCAAAGGAAACAAGGGAACGATATAATTTAGCCGGTGAAAGCGTAAAGGTAGCAAATTATTAATTCACCTTGTTATCGGTACCTTTTGCTATTCCTGGCTTAAAAAGTTTCCTTCCTTTGTATTATCAAATTACAGTCACTTTTAGATGAATTACAAAAACACACTCGGTCGGGTGACGCTCGGCAGTTACTCTTGCGTCGGCGTTTTACACCTTTTTAAGCCAATAGAGGGTTTATATCGTGACAGTTTGTTGTTTTTTAAATAACCTCGTGAAATATTGCGCGACGAAAAAAAGAGAAAACAAATAATTTACTAACGCTGGTTAATAAATCAGGACCCATTTGTCTTCGTTGCGACGTTTATTTTAAGATAGAAGGCGTGTACTTTAAGTTGGATGTTGCAAAAGTTCTAGGAAAGTTTGTTTTCGGTAAAGTCGAGTGATAAGTAACATTAAAAAATCGATTTTTTATACAAGGATTTTATCATACTGTAAAATACTACATCAAATATTAAATAGATTGAGGTAATCAAAGTAATTAGTATACATATAATATTAGGTGCTGGCCTGTATAATGATGATTAATTTTAAAAAGATACTCACTAGGATAAACTGGTACGAAATTTGAAAATTTATTAAATTAATCATGTTTCTCTCCTAACAGAGTAAAGTCAATAATTTAAAAATGATATGCTACTAAAATTTGTTTTCACAGTATTTTCATACAGATCAATACAGATCATGTAATTTAATATATAATATTAATTAAAATAATTAGTGCTTGTATATTAAAATAATTATTGTGTAATTAAAGCTAATTTGTATTAAGCCTTAATAATCAATAAAGTGTTAATAAGTGTACTATTATTACTACACAACTAAACATTATAACAAAGTATCATAAGTAAGTTCATTATCAGAACTGTAACAACTTAAGAACATCAAATAAAAATATATATGAACTTTCTTTAATTTTATGGTAAAAATATAAATATGGAATAATTTTTTTCACTCTTTGTGATTCAACAATCTGCCCTATAGGCAATAAGTATTTCTTCTGTCTATATTATATTTACATGGCATGCAGAAAATCACTTCATTAAGCGATCTTCCGTATAAAATATTATCTTAATTAATCAGTCTTATTCTAAAGTTTACATATGTCCAGTAATCATATCAGGTGATGTTAAACGTTTTAGTCTACGCACTTCACTATCACGGCGCATATATAGCTGATTAATGAGTACATTGGGATGCACTGACACTCTTTCGAACTCCTTCACACAAACACGTTGAATTACACTCGTTATAGGTTCTAGAGGAATATCGCGTTGTATCACTTTATTTGAAATATAGTACGGAGCATCAACAATGGCACGCAACACTTTGTTTTGGAACCGTTGAATGATGGATATATTAGATTTGCTAGCGGTACCCCATAGTTGGATTCCATATGACCAAATAGGCTTGAGTAAAGACTCATACAGCAACACCTTGTTATCTAATGATAACTTGGATTTGCGCCTGATGAGCCAATACATTTGATATCATTTCAGTCGAAGTTGTTTTCGTTTAAAGATTATGTGCTTCTTCCAGGTTAGGCGTCGATCTAAGTGCATACCAAGCTATTTAACTTGTTCTGCTTGGGGGACGATGATTGATATTCACTGGTGGACATGTTCTTTTACGCAGGGTAACTATTATATGGGTGGGTCTTGTTTCATTGACTTTAATGCGCCATGTCTTCAACCATAATTTTATTTGATCCAGGTGGGTTTGTAGGTTTATTGATGCTGTGACTGTATCTTCATGGGATGCCAAGATTGCTGTGTCGTCTGCGTATGTTGCCACATTAGTTATTTTTGTGGTTGGCAAATCGGCCGTATAGAGAAGATACAGTACTGGAATGACAGACTCCTGAATATATAGGATTTAATTCGGTATGTTCATCGCCTTGATTTACAATAAAATGGCTATCGGTGAGATACGATTTTAGTAACTGATAGTCCGGATGAGGGAGAAGTTTCTTTAGTTTAACCTGCAAGCCCTTATGCCATACTTTGTCAAAAGCAAACATATATCTAGGAAGGTAGAAATATGGAATAATAAATGAAGTAAGACATGTCCATATATTAAAACGGAGAATATATGAATAAAACAATGTTGAAATTCATATTTGAATTTGGCATGTATATTAAAAGAAGGGATATTAAAGGAACACAATTAGGTAATTTGTTTTTAACTATTTGGAAATGTATACTAAAGGAATGTATTTATCATTTAAATAACTATTGATTTTCCAAAACTTAGGTCTATAAAGTAAAAAACCAAATAATTCATACAAGATTCAAAGAATAAAATGTCATATAGTCACATATCTTATTGCATTAATCATTGGATAGCTTAATATGTTTCAACGCTTTAAAATATTTACAAATATATTGTTAATAATTTATAATTTTTTTTACTTAATTTACTTAAGAAAATGATGTAGTTAGTTTCGTTTTTACTCCTGCATATATTCATTACTTTATTTATATATTCATATTGTCCTTACATTTTATAAATATTTCTCACTTAAAATATATATTACAAAAACAATAAATACAGCAGGCCGATTAAAAGAACAATTTCTTTGATGAATCTGAACACCTAATTCTTTGAATAAAACTGCCTTTTTCTTTGCATTTCACTCTCCGATCTCGCCCTTGCAGATAGTTCATCTTCAATATACTTTGTCTTATGTCCCACGTGGGAATCAACAATTCGATAACAAATGAGCAAATTTTTATAACTTAATAAGCTAGTCAATATTCATTTTAGCTCTTGATGCACAAATTAACGTATATATTACTCGCAATATTGTGTTAGTGCTTTGTTAAGAAATGCATTTACTAATCAAGCAACACAACACTTATTAAAATTAAATAACTTCGTTTAATAATGTTTTAATCGTTCACTTTCCGTTTTAATATCGGTTCCAATGTAAAAAATATACACATTTTAACAAACAATTATTCTTTCTTGTGTTTTATAAACTTACAATAAAATCTTTTGCGCCAGCGAGATTTGCTAAATTTGGATAAACTATTAACCCGCACGGCTACCCGTTGGGATTGTTTATATATTTTATCACCGATCTGACGACTATTCCTGGTTGCTTGATTATTTTTGTGTTATTGAGGCATTGTGTTATTGAAATATATAAATTTGTGGCGCATTTTACATAAACATATTAGGCCTAAAATTTCTTTCTCGATATAAGCTTAATCGTGCCAAATTTCATGCTTCCACGTGCCCGGTGATCATTAAAAAGAAGAGAAAATTTTCTCTAAGCCTGTTATTATGGATAACCAGCTGACTCTGCAATGTATTTCCATGTAAATAATTTCTAGAGAGAACTTATTAGAAGTGTGTAAGGATGTGGTATATGAGTTAAAAAAGCATGGAGGGCTGTGAACGATGAGGGAATATAAAAATAACAAAACACCAAACATTCATTTTTTAAATTTATTATAATTTATTTTAAGTAATAATTGTTTATGTTATTAATTCATTACATACATATTAATCCCTTAATGCTACAGCGTGAACAATATTTTTTGTTAGCCTGTCTTTAGCTAATACAAACAAACTTCATGGTTTACCCACTCGAGAGCATGCAACGTATAAAATTGTCTGTGTGAAAAACATGGAGTGTTCAAATCTAAGCCACAAACAGACATTGTTTGGCCTTGGGATTTATTAATAGTCATTGCAAATGCCAATCTAATCGGAAATTGAATACGTTTAAATTGAATCGGCACATATGTGGGTAACCTCGAAACTTGGCTTTTAAAATGGTGGCTTTGACAACGTTTTTCATTAATTTTTTAGTGACTAATAATGTACCGTTGCACAGTTGTTGCACATAACTTACCAAGTGATAATAATTGATGTTATCGAGCGGGACAAGAAATGATAAAATTATTAAAATGACTATTAAAAAGCAGGGGATGGTGATATAAAAGTGAAAATTTAGGGCTGTATGTATTTTTTAATGCCACATAATAAAAAAATACAACAAAAAATATCTAAAAATATAAAAAAAATTGGGTTGGACACCCCTTGTCACTTAGATGTTTGAAAAATTTCTTGAAGGGCATAGTAGCCGATTCTTAGACCTACTGAATATGCATAAAAAATTTCTAAAGAATCGGTCAAGCCGTTTGGAGAAGTATGGGAACGAACATTATGACATGAGAGCTTTTTTATATACGTTTATTTCACATATAATATTAAGTACTTCCATATGTAACGATATTTTTCCTATTTTAAAAAGGCATTTATTATATATTATTTTTCTAGAATGGCGATATCTTGTTGAAATAACGACGTTGGTTCAGCGATTCTTCTGCTTTAAACCGTCCGCCGTGCTTTTGTTGAGTATAAAACCTGAATTTGGGCGTTCTCAATTTTAAGACACGAAATGCTCGGTAGAAAACGCTTATTGTGGAAGAAAATGGCCTGGTTTCTCTATTGGTTGATCTGCAGCCTCCAGAAATTGTGGAACTTGTGGTGCTCTAGGGTTATCAGAAAGAAAAAGATCAAATAGAGCGGCTGCTAGGGAGAACCTTGTGGAACTCCTGTGCTGATGGTTTTTCGGCTGGAGAGAGTATCTTTGATGTTCAGCTGGAACGATCGTCCTAACAGAAATAATTTGATAAGAGCCCTTAGGATATCGGGTAGACCTAATCGAGTGCATTTCGCCACTAAGCCTTCGTGTCAAATCTTGTCAAAGGCACTGGTTAGGTTCAAGAGGACCGCTCCAAGACTTTCAGGTCGGCTAAAAGCAGGGCTGATTTTTGCGGCCAGCCAATGGGCTTGATGAACGTCGGAGTGGCCCGGAGCTCAATTTGCTAATCTAGAATGATATTTCTTGGCTTCGAAAAATCCTTGGGAGCATACCAAATTGCTCTTTCAGCAAGCTTGGAGCTGCCACTTAGACTGATAGGTATGTAGTCAGGAGGTGATTTGTCTGCAATTTTGGGAATAACTGCTATTAAAGCATGCGCCCAGGCGGAACTGCTTATAGGGGTGCTTGAGCAGTGCTATCGAAATATTTTCGAAATCCAGGACCTTCTTATTCGGAATTCTGCTGGTCATACGCGTATGTATTTTTGGAGAAAATAGGTAGTCTAATAGATAACTTTGTCACAATTGTGAGTGAACGGATTTGATTAATGATGATTTGATCGTTTTGAGAGACGTTTCTATTTGAAGCAGTAGGGGAGCGTTTCATCTGGGCCTCATTGGTTTTTGCGAGGAGCCTGACAATTTTGCGGTCGGTGACTATGGGAGATGAGATGTTGGCACTTCCTGTATTACTCTATTGGGCTTCTTTTTGTCTGCAAAGTGGAGGGTGTTACAAGCTCTGCGATAAAAACGACCAGTTTGAGAGTTTTGAGAGAATAAGGTGATAGGCAAACTGGTTGTCTGATCGTTCTTCTGAATTGGTTCGGATCCCAGGAGAGTCTACTGATATCTCTTTCAGTCGGCTAGAAATCTTGGCTTTGAAACGAGGAATTTCGAGAGCGATAATCGGACGATAATCCGAGTGTCACTCATCGAGAACTTGTACAACCAGCCAAGGACCATTGATGTTATGGGGAAAGAAAAATTCCAGTCAAGCTATGCTGCATCGACTTGTCGCAGAAGAAGGTGCTATGCCTGAAGAATAGGTTTATGCAGCAGAAATTTTCGTAGCTAGAAATGTCGACCGCATGTAAAAGTTCGATATATAGGAGAACAAAATATCGATACTTCATTTTAACACTTTCGGTATTCCTTCACTACAATCCTACTTTTCCGCACAGGTCTGGAGGAGGAGGAAGTCTGAAAACGTTTGATACGGTCCTCCGAACGCTCTAGGTTTTGGTATCGAACTTTTTTAACCCCAGTCCTACCTTTAGCCAAAAAAAAAAATTGCTGACCGGGGCTGAAATCTAAAATAGAAGTTCGACACTCTCAAAATTCTAGATATTTAATATCGATATTTTAATTTAAATATCGAATTATAATAATATATTTTAACAAAATATCGATATATCAATATGCCGGCCAAAATAATATCGGTGAAAATTATCGGTATTTTTTGCATGTTGGCAACACGGCGTGTAAATAGCTCGACGCGTATGCATTGCTGAATGTACGTGCCAAATCTTGTAGATTATATTTTTATATTTTCTTTTGCTATGGTTAAAACAACCGATCGACGAAATGTGTGATCTTTCAGACTTAGGGAGAGTGTAAATCGTTGGTTCTGGATTAGCGAGAGCATCTATAACGAAAACACCCTAATTGTTTAACTTATTACTAGCGACAGTATCCACGGGAATGATATCGTACACAAAATATTGTAAGACATTATCGGCAAAAACGAATAGGGGGCGAAACCTAGAGTTAATTGCGAAACTGAGGAATATTAAAAAGGATTGTAGCCAAATAATATAAAACTGCCACGCTAAAAGTAACAGCACAACACAATACTCATTCCAGTAATACTGTTTGGACAAAGAATTCGGCGGGAACTCTACAAAGCTAACATTCATGGAAGGGTTCCAAAATCCAAAAACGCTTTATAATGGAAACCATTGCTGAGTTGCGAAAGAAGTGGTGCAACAATCATAAGATTTGGACACTTGATCCTTGAAAGAATATGGTACGTCCCGATAAAATCGTACACATTGTGTCCTATATATGGTCGGCTTTATGTATGGAGGCTCTCTGCTTCCTACAATCAAGCATTAGACAGGTTCCGTTATGATTTGGGCGACAATATCGTGGTATTCAGCTGGTTGTCTCATGCATATAATTGTCCGGATTAGTACGAAAGAATATCGTGATATTTTCGATGCTAAAAGTTCTTACTATGATTATTACTATCAAACATTGTCAAAATTTAAAATGATAATACGCCCAAACACAGAGTCAAAAAGACCCAGTCTTGGTTTGAGGAGCATTAACGTATGGTCAAACATATTGTCTGATCAACACAATCACCAGACCCCAACATAATTGAACTATGTGAATTATGGTGAATTTGAGAGCAGATTGTGAGGAGTAGATTTGTATCTCTATCATTGAACTAATTGGCAGATATTTTGGCACTAAAATGGGGTCACATTTCATTGGAATCTATTCAGATACTTCGAATCTATTTCGCGAAGAATTGTAGCTGTAGAATAAGTAAGCTCAACACCTTATTAATAAGTAAATATTGTGTATAGGACAGATGTTCATGGAAATCATAAACACAAGGAAATCATATACAGTAAAGTAGAAATATCTCCACAAATTCTCAAAATAAAATCATTGATATAAATATTCATACAAATTTTATATTTTAAATATGTTCAAAATATTATATTCATTCGGTTAAGGGCTAACTTATTTTCTGACAATATTTTCCGAGTGCAATTATCCGTAGAATTTTTATTCCACTGGCAAGAAACCAATATTTACTTTACAGTTTTTGACATGCATAAGAAATTTTTTAGCCCCTATCCATATTTTTATTCTGAGTTTGGGAAACTGGGCAATCTTCAACTTTTAAAATATTGACTTTATATTTTCCTTAAAGTCACCTATGCCCATATTTTTCTTAATAATCCTAAAAATACTGTCTCTAAAATCATCCCGTAGAAAAATAGTTAACACTACCTCCTTGAAGTTATTTTTAAAAGATTATTTGCTTGACTGATTTAATAGATTTATTTATACTACTGTTTGTTTTATATGGTGAACTATATTCTTTTGTTCTAAGTATTTATAACTTGACTCAAATGGTTTTTAACAATGTAGAAAACAATTTTCACACATTCGTTTTTTATTGCTTTTCAAATTGTTACATTTATCATCGGTAAATAATCGCATGTGTCCAATATCCATGACAAATTTGCAGCCAATGCCCGCTTTACACAAAGCCGTTGAAAATAATTGCATAAGGAAATAAGTACTTTAAATAAGAAAACGCTCGAACGGCAGTTTGCAGCGTTCGTTAAATCCGAACTGCAAATTCGTAAAAAACCCGTAACGCTCTGTCCGTTTTTTTTAATTAAGTTTTCTGTATACACTACACACACGCCGGCAATTAGAGGTGTGTTAAATTAACATTAATTAAGTACGGGCTTGGGCGGGGTGAGAATACGCGTGTTTTAATATCCTGCGGTGTGGTCACCGGGTCGACAATTGTGGCGGAACAAACCCCGGAATGTAAATACGCTCAATAAAACGAGCGAGCACGACGAATGGTACGTATCCAGATGGATATTGTGCAATCTGATTAAAGAGATTCGTACGGGGATGATTCTCATTATGAGTGTTAAATGATTGACGGCTTTTTTCGCTTCTGTCGGTCACCAGTTGGCTATTTATATATTTTGGCAATAGTATTTTCTCCCAAATTCTTTTTACGTCATAAAGAGTCAATAAATTTTGAATAATCTTAGTTCTAGGAGTCCAAAATGGAAATAAAAGTTATTTTTAAGATTTTAAAGTGTATTTTCACAAAAGTTATTACATATTTATTGGGGGAGGGGGAGATAGTGTTTAGCATTATCTATAACTTCTTCGAACCCGATATAATTATTAATACATTCTTGGTATCTTCAGAAGAACGAAACAACTGTTTACCAGACTGTTGAAGTGTAGGGAGGTATATTCTCTTTTCTTCAGGTTAATAAACGCGTAAATATGTAATTAAAGTAAATAGTAAATATGGTTTAAATTATTTATGTATTGTTATTACAAATACTTATGTATATCAATTTTTCGTAGTATAAAAAGTAAAACGTGCTCTCTCTGACAGATTTCTGAACTGAACTAATTTCCATAACTGATATTTTTGTAAGCCGATAATTTTCGATATTTTTTCAAAAAAATTAAATATATTTCTTAAATATTATAAAAAAGAATTTTATTATTTTTAATAACACTTTCAAATTGAATTAAATTTTTAAGGTTTAGTGTTTTTGGTACTTAATAAATCAAAATATCGAAAACGATATATCGATATTTTTTTAAATATAGATATATCGAAATATAAATATTTTTCTTGGAGGCCAACACCCCTTGTATATACTATGTACTATAAATAAAATCTTGACAAAATATGGTGAACGTGTTAAGTAAACGAATGGCAAGTCGTCAATGTTTTTAGTTTGAGTTACATTTTGGTCTACATTACTGTCAATTTAAAACTTAAAAATCTACTTATATATATTTGTTTGTTGTGTATATATTCATTAAAGGTTGCGGACACGAGTGTAAATGCAAGCCGACAGCGGCACAATGAACGTCTTCGAGCTAATAGATAGAGACGAGAAACACGCCCCGTTCGAATATGACACCGAAATAAACTATCCAAATGATATCACTTGGAGCAATAAGAATTGTTTATACTGATCGTAATTTTTAATCAAGACTAGGGCTAAGTGTGCCATCAAATGGGCTCTTTGTTTTCAATGTCTGATGCTGATCTAACATTTTTCGAAATCTAGTTAATTTATGACGAAAAAATTAACAGATGCTCTCTATACAACTACATCATAAAGAATTGATCCAGTTATTCACCACCATTTAGACTGCAAAACGACAACAATGTTATTAATATTAAACCAGACATACTGTCATTTGGAGAGTACAGAACGAAAGATATATTATACCAACTGTTATTGAAGTTGCAGTTATTATGGCTGACGACCCATTAAACACCGAAATATAAGTAGACGATATAGAGATAACACAGTGTAGATGATGTAAGACGATCGTTCTTTATATTCTTATGGTGCTTTGCAATATCCATTGATATTATGGATAGGAAACACATTTCACCTCACTTCTCATTTAAGTGTAATCACAACTGGGATGAAACTAAAATTTAGTTGTTGCCAGGTTAAACATCAAAAATGACAAGTTTATCAAAACGCATCACTTGGTTTGAAAAATTACGTTTGAATAGGAAATTTACGTCTGTCGGATTTGCTAGTTCATTATAGATTTATAGTTATAATTTATATATAGATTACTGGCAAAGGTTTGTATAATTCTTGTTGAAATATTAGTGTTACTGTGTACAAAATATCGAAGATTGGGTCTGTGAATAACTTACGATGGGATTTTTATGTTATCTGTGGTGAGAGTTTACCGCTCTGAATGAGAGTCTACTGCTATGATTTGGTGGATTTTAATGTAAATTCTGATTTACCACAAGTGTTGTAGTAAATCTGCACCAAGAGCAAAGACACGCTTACTCATGGTGCAGACTGTTAAGCCTGGTTAGCTAGTTACTTGTTTGGTTTCAACGGCTTAGTTTTATGGTATGAAGACTCTGCGATTGATATGATTATTGCTTCATTTTCACGGTTGATTTGATGAACATATCGCTTTTTATTCCTGATACTCCTCTCTCGGCTTCCTCGTGGTGTTACTAAAGGCTGGATTAAATGCCTCTTGCTGTAGTCCGATTTGGTAGCTTTCAAGAGAGGGAAAGAGAATAATCGTTAGTGCATAACTTATTTTTACGTCTGGTAAGAATCTTCTAAATTTTGTCTTTAAATTTATTTATGGCTCTAGGATTCCCTTGTTCTTCTTCACTATATTATCTTCACTATTTGCTCGTTTCATGTGCAATTTTTTCCAATTAAGAGCAAAAAGCAACAATTTCCGCAAATGCCACGTATTGAACATCAAACTATTCATCTTAACACACTTAGATGTTTATCATGCTCTATCTAAATAGCAAATGATGAGGAATTATGAATAAATGTTTTGTTTTGATATATCAAATTCCTGTTCAACATGTTTTACCACTCTTGTAACGAGTGACCGAGCGTTGTCATATAAAAGGATGATTTTTCATTTGAACTTGCTATTTCTTGCTTTTATTCTTTACAATAATAAGTAATTTGAAATTATTCAATATAACGTCAAGCATCGACGCTAGCAGTGTCATTCGTTTTAGCAGCTTGTAATACTCGTAATTCTTTTTTTTTTCGGTTTTGATGTTGGTCACTCCTGGACCAGACTGGACTGGACTTTGACTTTTGCGTTAGGAAAAGTCGTTGTTGATCCGCTTTTGATTGCCAGTCACAATAAGACACAGAAAATTTTCTTTTGCGCGAAAAGTAATGAAACCTGACATTGAGACGACTCAACATGGCATTTTTAGTTAATTCGTGTTGTAGCCATTACTAGGCTGTCAGAAAATTTTTGAGTTGTATCCAGGCCGTTCTTTTCCATTAACATCAAAATAACTACTAGTAAATCATTTTGAATAAGACATTTAGAATATAATGGGGCAGCATCACCACAATTTTATGGATGTTCCGTTTTGATGGGCTGTGGTAATAGATATCTTCGAATCAAATAACAAAATTTTAAAAGTAAAAAATGCAATACTGATCAAATAGCTCAATAATGTCAAGTGGATAATTGTTGTTTACATTGATATATTTTAACTGATCAAAATATCGTATCACTCTATTTCATTGACGGCATTCATAAATTAAGATCATACATTTCTTGTTAGTCAATAATCTTTAATTAATAGTTAATAATAATCATTCTTTGATCATTCCTTGAAAAATCATTCTTTGAAATTTGTTCCAAAATTTTGTTTCAAAATGTGCTTGTACTGTGGTTAGTTTTTATAATACCGTAATTTTGTTTAAATTAAAATATTTTTTTGCTCTTATTTTTTGCAATTTTATATTCTTAAAATTCTAATGTTTACAACTAACTAAAGTTAAATGTCCAATTTAGGTTGCTACTCAAACTGTCATTGTTAACTTTATATCGTATCAGGTAACATAGCGATGATAGATAAAAATTATTAAGATTATAACAAATTTATGAGCCAATTGTTTCCGATCTTGGCGAAATGTATGAAATATGGAAATCGCTGATCCAAACCGGCGGAAGGCCGTTTTAGATTCCGTATGCAAACCGTTTAATGGCTGAAACCTTTCCGAAATGCGCAATTCTTCACCAGGCTCTATTTTTCACCCGGACCTCATACCAACCGCTTGTTAACGGCCAATTTGAAGCTATTATTCCTTCTTTATTCCAGGGCCGCGCCACTTTCTATTATTATTTATGGTTCCCGAAAGTCGTTTATGGCCGGAGTCCTGTCTGGTGTTCTTGCTACGTGCGTTTCAAGGTATTTAAAGGTAAGGGGAGATTCTCTTTTTGTTGATAAATGTATCGAAAAGAAATATATAATAATTAATTCAATATCAATTACAAACTTTTAAAATCGATTTTGATTGTTGTTAGGAAAAAATGTCTATTGTTAGTTGATACTTTTCCTATTTTTCTGGTAGTACGTACAAAGGATGGACAAAATAATATATAATACACCTAACATACATAGAATATTTATTTAATATATATTTAATTAATATTTATATAGACTATCCAAATGATATCATATGGAACAATAAGAATCGTTAATACTGGTCATAATTTTTAATCAAGACCAGGGCTAAGTGTGCCATCAAATGGGCTCTTTGTTTTCAATGCGTGATGCTGATCTAACATTTTCGGAAATCTACTTAATTGATGACGAAAAAATTAACAGATGCTCTCTATACAACCACATCATAAATAATTGGTCCAGATATTCACCACCATTTAGATTGCCAAACGATAACTATGTTATTATTATTAAACCAGACATACTATCATTTGGAGGGTACAGAAAGAAAGATATATTATACCAACTGTTATTGAAGTTGCAGTTATTATGGCTGACGACCCATTAAACGCCGAGATATAAGTAGACAATATAGAGATAACACAGTGTAGATGATCTAAGACGATCGTTCTTTACGTTCTTACGGTGATTTGCAATATCCCTTGATATTATGGAAAGGAAACACATTTCACCTCACTTCACATTTAAGTGTAATTACAACTGGGATGAAATTAAAATTTAGTTGTTGCCAGGTTAAACATCAAAAATTACAAGTGGACAATTGTTGTTTACATTTATATATTTTAACTAATCAAAATATCCTATCACTCCATTTCAATGACGGTATTCATAAATTAAGGTCATACATTTCTTGTTAGTCAATAATCTTTAATTAATAGTTAATAATAGTTAATCATAATCATTCTTTGATCATTATTCGAAAAATCATTCTTTGAGTTTTGTTCTAAAATTTTGTTTCAAAATGTGCTTATACTGTGGTTAGTTTTTATAATACCGTAATTTTGTTTAAATTAAAATTTTTTTTTTGCTCTTATTTTTTGCAATTTTATATTCTTAAAATTCTAATGATTACAACTTATTAAAGTTAAATGTCCAATTTACGTTGCTGCTCAAACTGTCATTGTTAACTTTATATCGTATTGGGTAACATAGCGATGATAGATAAAAATTATTAAGATAATAACAAATTTATTAGCCCATTATATATATAGTAGTAACATAGGTAATAACAATATTTATATACTAATAACAATTTACTATATAAATGTATAGTATCTATATATCTTTTTTGTTATTTTCCAGAGAGAATATTCCGTTGTATCAGTTGGTGTTAAGTTTTCTAAATTTTTTTGAATTCCTTGATATTGTTCGTTATTTATTAGCTCGTTCAGCTCTTTTGTAGCCTTCTTGAATTTTCTCTTGTTTTCTTCTGTTCTGATTTGTTGCTATTTATTTCGCAGTTTTCTCTTTTCAGTATTTTTTTCTTTAATTGTTTATGATATATAATTAAACTTTTGGTATGTCACGCTATTAGGAGTTGCGTACCGTGCGGCTTCTTGTATAATTTTTGTTATATTTTTTGCTGCTATTTCTCTATCTCTTTCTGTTTAGAGAGGTAAATTTAGAGATACTAGTTTAGTTTCCCTCTAAATAATGGCCAGTTAGTTTTAATGTTATTTTTTTGTAACACCTTTATTAGATACGCTTAGTACAATCTTAACTTACAATTAATTTATTACTACTTTTCCTATGTACTTGGATTAATTCACAAGTAAGACGAGTGCGAGAAAATACATCAGTATGTATTTCTCAATTATAAAATTATAATTATTTATTAATTATTAACTTATAGCTATAGATTACACTAAATGTATACACTTTATATAAGTAATTCGTATGGTTTTGTTCGCTTCAATCTCCTGACATCCTGCGCGCTATCCAGCAGTTTTATTGCTTCCACGTTAGTAAGATTTATTAATCTTCTTTCGTGTTTCAAGGCGAAATCTTGGATAACTTCGCAAATCCATCTGATTTCCAGGTCATCGTGCAGTTCTTCGTTGGTTACATAGGGATAGGCATTGGTAATCAATGCCTATCCTTGTTTTGACAGCGCTGTATGACTAGTTGATTTGAATTTTTAGTGCAACCCCATATTTGCACCCCATAGGTCCAAATTGGCTTTATAATTGTATTATAGATCAACCTCTTTGATTTTAGATCAAGTTGAGAGTATCTTCCGACTAACCAGTATAGTTGTTTTATTTTGGTTCTAATGTGTTTCGCTTTTTGTCTAACCTGATGCTAGTTGTAATGTTATACAAAGAAGGTAGTTTTGTTGTTGAGAATATTTAAGTTGACTGTTATAATAACTTGCAACTTTGCACTTTTTGGTGTCGATGTTTTTTTGTAACACTAAAGTCTATGGTATCGGGAATTTTATTTCTATCTGACGCTCAATATGTTGACCATCAGTAGAGATATGCTGTAAATTATGTGCCTTCATTGTTTTGATCTCTACCTTTTGGTGTTATTTATCTAGAACCCCACATTACCTCTTTTGTCTCCTACGGCAATTAATCTATTACCCTGTCTTGTTGTTGTGTTTAAGGGGACAATTAATAGCACTCATTATTAATGGCCCGTGGGCTTCTTCAATGGTTACATTGGTGGCTTCTAAATATTCCTTGCTGAATGTCTCTCTTTCATACTGTTTTATGTTTTCACGGATAATTATAGATGTTCCTCCATGTGTGTGATACAGCTTGTATTTCGGAATCCGTAAATAATTTCTATCCGTAAAATGTGTTTTGGATACCAACACGATATCAACATTTTGTTTATATAAGAACATTTTATGGACATACAGTGGCGAGTAATAACGAATAACCACTTTGCGTTGAAATTTCCAGGATGAAATCGGTTAAACCAATTCCTATACTCTATTGAAAGTGGTGTTGACTTAAGCACTCATCACCATAAACACCGCACAAACTTTGATGACTTTGAGTTGTATTTTTCCTTTTTAAGCAACGAAAAGAAAAATATGACGAAACGTCTTTCCGAAATTTCCATTCTCAAAGCGCAATGACTTTTGAGTGAGTGAAAAAACGACGTTACACTTTTATTTAGCGGGCTCTCTCGCCTATTTCCTTTCACACGGGCTACAATATGGCTTCATTGGATTGCTATAACCTTTTATACGAATGCTTGTTGATTGCAAATTATTTATTATTGTTATTGATTGATTGGTTGTTATATGAGCGAAAGATGCATTGGTTAGTTAGCTTATTTATTGTTATAAAGTTACAAACGGTCGAAGGGAGAGTAGACAGGAAAATTAAATTAAGGTCAAAGTTACACTACAGAAGTTATATATAAGTTATGAAATGAGAAGCAGTTTTAAACTTTTTTATTTATTAGAAAATTGGTAAAATCACATATTTCGAAGGCGTCTATTTTTAAACATGTCACTCTTTGCACTATTTAATTTTAACATAAGCATTTGATTGCGGACTGTAGTCGGTAGTTAGTGACATAATAGTCGCACGATGTAACATCTTTCTGGTAAAGAATGATTACAGAAATGGATGTGGTCGTTGTCCCGTTTAGACCGTTTGAATTGATTTGAATTATAATTATATCTAATAAAATTATTTTTGGGTATTGTCTGTACCTTCGTCCACCACAAACTGTATTTGATGATGTTCTAAATGATATTGCTTCTATCAAAATTTCCAAAGAATCCCGCTGGTGAATGGATCTACTTTATATTTGTGATTGTAATTATAAATGTCTTTATAGGCAACAGTGGAAAATACGACAGGGAATAACCATTCCAGTTATGCCAGTAAGCAGACTGGGTAAGACTGGTTGTGTTCTGGGATGGTCTCTAAGTTGGTCACTGGCCATTTGGTAGGCTTAAAGCCGAGGATCGTGGTTTGGAGCGCACGTTAAACAATAAGTCCAATCCAGATGAACCCTCTTTATTAAAAAAGCGGCTTTAATATATATATATATCAGGTTTCAATGGTTGCCTGTGTTGTATACTCTGTAATAACTTGTATCGGACCTGTTAATCTTGACTTCCTTTTAAGTGAAGTCCTTTTAAGTAGAGGACGGATATTAATGAAGAATAGAAATATAACGAGAGAGAACTTTCGTTAATAAAACTGGATGCAGCTATGGTGGTGCAAATATTGGAAGGGACGCAAGGCGTTCCATCAATTCTTATAGGATTATAACTTCATAAAGTTTTGATCCATAAGAATAATTAATTTTTCAAGTCAACCAATAATCAATCAACAATTAATAATTCATTTAGTTATTAGAAAATACCACGTGCCCAACCACAATTCACACATATACAATATTTTGTTGTTCCATTGCCTAGCAAATAAAGAGTATTCCAGTGTTAGTTTATGGACTGTGTGACACAAAATATATGGCAACCGAAATTTTTCCAATGATAGTTAAAATTGAATGTTTTCTTTAAAGCAAAGCTTGCTCTTTCGAAAGTTTGGCTATTAAAAGTCCGTTTCAATTTTTGCATGTATATTTATTAAATGAACTGCATTTTTAATGAATGCTGTGTTGAAACAAGATCATATTATATATCGATTGTCAAATCATCATTTCTTTGATTAAGTGCAGTATTTATCATCTATGGGTAAATATCACCACCATTTGCAATAATATGATATGAATCTTTTGGCACCACCTCAATTGTTTTTTAATTTAATCAATCAATTGCATTAATTAATTTTCTTTTCTCTATTTGTTTGATACCTTTACCTTATCAAATCAAAATCAAAAAAGATTCTTTAGAGAAGATCACATAGTGTTAAAATTTTTGATCTATTTAAGATTTCACGTACGGTTCTATTAGAACAATTACACAAATATGGAGCATACATAAAATGGGATTGATAGAAGCAGACAACATGTTTCTTGAGAATTTGGGTAAACATTTTTGAACTAGTCAGAATTAAAATGAAAGAGAAGAGACGTAAAAATATTATTTTATTTTTATTACGGATATTTTTTAATTAATATACGTTTACTAGTGTATGCTAAAATCTTTTTCTCCACTGAGTTCTCCATTTGAACATTTTCGCTTGCGGGAGTAGGCAGAAGAAGGCAGCGTCTTTGAAGTGTCCAATAATAATATGATATCATTAAGATGATTCGTTTTCTTTCGTTTCTTTTCTCTATTACTTTAAGGTCTTGGTGAAATCGTTTACCTTGTAAACTCATATCTTCTAAATATTTCGGAATTTAATCGGTACGAATGAATCAATCAAGCTTTTAGACTCATTAGTTAAACTAAAGGAAATTAAGTTGTTTATAGTTAGGGTCTTTAAAATAACCTAAAGACTTAGTTTGTAAAACATAGTTCATTAGTAGCTTCATTTAAAGCAATCCACCCTTTTTTGGAGCATCCATCATGATCGTGATATATTTGAATTAATCTCCATGTTTGGGAAGTCATTTTACAAATTGCTTCATTAGTCCGAACTATACGTGTAGCGGCGGTAAAAGAAAAATGTACGGAACGACCTCAAGGAATGGATGCATAAAACCCAACGTTGTGAAGTAGAATAGCTTTAAGGTTTCTTTTTGATGAATCTGAAAAAAATCTTAACGAAAAACATCTCCAAAATCCCGACGCCCACTCCTTTTTCCATATTATTTTTATTTTCACAATACCAAAATACATAGAAGTTTGATACGTTGTTTATTGTCGATATCAACGTACCGATTAAGAAGCGAAATACTTTTTTGAACATCGACTATGGATACGATACGCTTTTCTGTTTGAAAATTTTTTGGAGTATAATCCAACAAGAGATTTTTAAATTGTCATACAACTTAAACTATAAAACTAACATACCTAAATAACCTGGGCCTTATGTATACGTCGCTATTTTATCGTTTAGTCCGTTAAAGCTGAGTGAAACCTCTTCTGCTTTCCTTTAATGGTCGCTGCTTACGTTTTTAATTACCGCGTTAAAACGATGATTTAAAATAAAACTTTCTGAACTATGTTCGAAACTTTTATCTCTTTTCTCGTCCGCTACGAGAAGATGCTACGGCATTGATCCTAATGAACTTTAAGAGAACTTTGGAAGCTTAAAGCGAAACGTGCTACGTTGTTGTGTTTATTCTCCTCATGATCTGTTTCTTTTTTGCAATAAAGTTTTTATATAAATATACAAAGACAAACAAACAACAAACCTAAATTGGTTACTTTATAAGTTTTCTTATAGGTTAAATTGAGTTTATAGGGATGGTATCAATATTGTCAATATAAGTAATGAGTGTGAATTTAAATTACTTTTTGGTCGTAAAAATATTTTATTAAAAAAGTAAAAAAATATTTTTTACTTTTCATATATATTATATGTTTATATATAATATATATATATATATATATATATATATATATATATATATATATATATATATATATATATATATATTATATGTTTATATATTATATATATGTTTGCTACTACGCGGGCAGCTTGATGAAGCTTGAGTGTTTGGCACGGAAACCGAATTGTTAGTGTGTCGGAATTAAATGGTGTGCGTCTGTGAAGCTGTTTAAAGATTGGACTAGGTTTTCTTTTTTGGAATATTCAATATTTATTGAGCTTGTTATAGTTATGTGTGAGCAAAAATAAATATGTGTAGCAAAAATGATAAAATAAAAAATGTTATAGAATAGTATTAAAAATTTAAGTATAAAGCTTCAAACAGTTTTATCTATCTTATCAAAAGTTAGCCTGTTTCATATTAAATCATACACTGTTGGTAACTCTGAATTTTAATTATGTTTATGATGCTTTTCCAGTCGCTCCAGCTCTCATCTTCTTATTTTCTTTCTTCATTCTTTTCTGCTGTATTCTGCTTGTGTATATTGTGATAATTTTTTCAGTCTAAAAACGAAATGATCAATTGATGGTATATCTTCGGCTTTTCAAAACCGTATGCCAATCAAGCCATGATTCTACGAACGGATCATGTAACAATCATAAAGTACTAAAAATACCTTTTGAAAAGGTACACTTCACATATTTTGCAACATCTGTTCAAGCCTTATCATGCAAGATAACGGGTTTGTATCTGCATTTGCATTGCTGACTATTACTCCACCACAAGCTTTTAATACTTGAATATTCCGCTTCGGTGTCAATATGGATGGATGTTTACTCTGGATTAACTCTTGACTTTTTGAACTTGTTGTTGTCGTATTATATACACCGTCATTCACAATACGCTAAAGGTAATCTTTATATTCTTTCTTTTTCTGACAATGAAGCCACGAAGCTGAAATGGCTTGAAAGGGCATTTTAAATCAATACGTATGGTAGCCATTTTTCCTTTATTTGGATCGTATCTATAGCATATACATATCTGGATCTACTATTGAATCATCAACTGCTAAACGACTCGAAGGTCGTTTGGCGGTTTGAGTTAAATTTTTGTAAACATACCACAAGGAATATTTAGATCTTCTTTAATAAAAAGGTAGCTATTTGTCATTAGTTAATTGTATAATTTTATAACTCCAGCGGTCTTACCACGCTTTATTGTATTTATTGGTCTATTGCTGGGTTTTCATAAGGAAAAAAGTTTCTGAAAACTGTTGGCCAGTTCTTAAGTTCTGTAGTGGTCATGGCCGTAGACCTGTACGAAGAATTTCGTCTATTGCTCGAAGGCTTATTGTGTAACTTTATGAAGGTTCTGTCTTCTTTTTAAATATTCTCGTAGGTAGATTTACTATTGCTCCACAAGTACAACATCTGTTATTCACAGTTGCTTGTAAATCGTTCACGACCTGCATGTCAATTTTAGTTATTTCTTCTCACACCCCATATCAATTTGATTGGATTGAATATGCGGTGATAAAGAGGAAGTTGTGATAATCTATGTTCATATTGTTCAACTATCAGAGCAGAAATGTTATAACTAACAAGACCTAATCAAATTTTATTCTGTTTTATTTTTTGACAATTACTTTTTTTTAACCACCTTTCCAAGGGTGGCCCAATGATAAATTTTGAAATGTCCATGTCTCGTCTAGATATATAAATTGAAATAACCTCCTTAATTTTATTATATGTTTTTAAAAATTGTATTCTTTTAAAACCAATGTCGGAGTGTTTTATTAGACCTCTTCGTAGGTTAATCCATTTAATCCTATATTTCCTAACAACGTTTAAAGGGCCGACTTGAACTTGTCTTGAATATTCCTAAGTTTTATACGGATACTTTCCAAGCTAACTCTCTGTTTTCTCTGAGAAATAATTACATTAAATTATGTTTATATGGAAAAACTGTTCGTTGTTTTTAAAGATTTCATAAATTTTATCCCGAATAGCGCTAACATCAAGCTGATTAGATTCGTTACCCGTTTTGTATGTGGACACTTTCTTTTCGGCGAATCGAACATTATATTGATTTTAATTTTTTGAGAAAGTTTATTCACAATGTCAGATGTCACAAATAATATTCAGTGTAACTGCAACGCGCTAAATGGGTTCCCCATAAAATCGTACCAACAACTGACAATCGGGTGAATTTTATAGGCTGATTCGTTTATGGATACGGAGTGAAATCAGAAGGAAAAATATTGGTTTTTTGAAGAATTTGCAAACTGTGATAGGCAATTAATTCGACATTGTGATGATGTGAGTTCACAGTTATTTTGAATAGATTATACATTTATTAAACGTAACGTTAAATAGTTCTAACAATATAAAATAATTTTGATAATTTTTATAAAAGTAGGCTAACCATCCAATTTGGCGAAATTTTTGATCGACATATCTGGAACATTATGTGAAAATATTTTTACCAGCCGACTGAATAAAGCTGTTCAATGGACAATTACTTTTTAGTCCATAAACGCTTTCCTCATTGAAGGGCAACCATATAAATAACGCGTACTTATTACTTTTTTTCTAATTTTTGGTATAATCCATCTTCGATCAGAAAATGGGTATTAAAAAAAATTAATTTAGTCCTATAATGGAGACTGTTTTTTTCAGTATAGATACGATCTTTCATCGATATATTTCACGTCGTCGCCCGAACCTAACTGAACAATAAAAAATGTTTGTTCGAGCACTTGAAAGATAGTAAATCTAAAATTACCTCTCCACGGCCGTCCAACAAGTCCTAATATTTCAAATAAGCGGTTATATACACTTTGCCGTAAAACTTTTATCACAAAGACCATTTTTCTAGTTGATTTATTCTTTGCAACACTTCTGGAAAACGTCGACCCACCATGACCATATAAATAAGTCATTGTTGTACCACTATGAAATATATATAGGCATGAATAATAAAAATGGGCATTACAATAAATTGCGAGCCGTATGACTTTAAGGCTCGCGTCGGACGGAACATACTTTTATAATTCCGTATAATGATATTTCCCTTAAGGGTCATCGGTTTTTACTTTAAAGCATATAATCTACCAATTATTTTTTATCTAATAATAACTAATGTAATCAAAAATTATCTAATGGACTCGTTTATTTAATAAATATTTTAATGATTACACGGGTCAACACAAAACTTGACTTTGACTTTAAAGCATTAAATTCCAATTCTTTTGGGCGTAATTAGGCGAAAAAAAACGGCATGAAAAAGTTTGATATAAACAAAATAACTTACAAAAAAGTAGAAAATAATTTAAAAGTGCACGCTTTTACTTTTTCTTTTATGTTCATTGGTATTATCTCTTAATAAACCCCAAATATAGTCTCCCATCATGTTGTTGGCCTTGATAACGTTGTTCGAAGCTCATAATGTCATGGTGAAAACGTTCTCCTGGCTCTTCTGAATACGCTCCTATGTTGTTTTTGAACTTATCTAATTGAGCATGCAACATTTGAACTTTTAACATTTTGCAGCCCATGACCTTAAAATTTTTTAACATATTTTCAACTAGCTTTTTGTAGTTTTCCGCTTTGCTTTTTCCTAAAATTCCAGAAACGACTACTCTGAAACTGTTCCAAATCGCTTTTTGATTACGATTCAGCAGCGTTGGGAATTTTTTATCGGCGAAAATCTATCTCCTCAAATACTCAGTTTTTTAACAAATTGTTTCGTCAACCCTAACTTAATGAGCAGAGGTGGCATTAACCCTTTTTCTGCTTCAACATTTGGCAACTGTTCTTACAGGCCATGACCATTGAGTATAATGCTTAGCATCCGCTCTGCTATCCCATAAAAGATCCACCATTTTAAAATATCCAGTCAGCTGCCAGTTATATTTGCGATATTTCATAAATTCATGCAAAATTTTAACACCTTCATAATTTTCTTTAAGATGTACTGAGTGAGTGATTGGAAGAGATGGGAATTCATTTCCATTGTGTAATAAAACAGATTTTAAGCTTTTTGTGGAACTGTCAATCAACCTTTTAAGTCATTGCAAAAACAAAGTCCATCTTCTTTTGAGGAAAATGTTGAGAATGTTTCATTCCTAGTACGCTGATCGATTAACATCATCAAGAAAATTCCAGTGCTTTAAGCGAGAGCCTAAAAGCTCTGCTGTACTTTTTGACAAATTTAAATCTCGAATTAAATCTTTAAAATTTTCTGCAGTAATAAAATTGTGTTTTGTTGTTCTGGTATAGGTAAAAACTCTTTATCAGAATTACTTGTATGAGAACTAAGAGATGAACTACTTTTCCGCGATAACGTTTTCGGTGGCTCAGGTACTGGTCGTGTCAGATCATGTGCGACAGGAGCAGAAGAGGATTACAGATCAGGATATATTCGATAGGTTTTGCATTTTTACCTCTACGTCTCTTACTCGTATTCACAATGCAAAAGAGGCAGTCGTTAACGTGATATTTTGGTTCTTGCCAGATTCTTGGAGTTGGTAATTTCATTGACCTTTTATCATCTCGATACCAATCTATAATATAAAAATATAATTTAAAATAACTATTATATTTAATTCACCATTTAATTAAAATTTGCTGATTACCTTCCAAATATCTTTTACAATTATTACAGGAAATATGTGGAGTCAATGTCTTGTTTTAATTCCGAACCGGGCAGTTAAAATATGCTTCGTAGGCTTCACAGAGAACGTGAGATGTATTTAATTCGTATTTTACATCTCGAACTTTAATAAATTGCCCACATATATAACCAACTGCATCAGTATCATATCTACACTTTCACGACGACACTTTAAGGTATTCTAGATTTGTACAAAACATCTGATCGTTGTTTATCATATCAGCGCTGAGTGAATGTTTAACCCCACTCTGATCGCGCGGTATTTTTAAATATATTAAAAATAATTAAAATTTATAAAAAATTCAGTATTATTACTATGACTATTACAAAAGCAAACTTTATATAAAAAGGTATTTTCTTTTCGTTTTTGTTCGTAACTAAGCGGAAAATCATAAAATAAACTTTTGGACAAAGAAAGAAATGTTTTTCGTAGAGTCGTGTTATCCATTTTTAGGTAATGTGTTATGGTAATTTTTTAATTTTAAAAATAATTTATAGAGAGAAATATTAATATTATAAATTCATCGATTACCACATAATCAATTTCATAAAAATATCATTTTCTATAACTTGTAGCTTTCTTGTTTTTACCATGCATGAAACAGCAGGGTCTCTTTGTTGGTGGCGCTAACCCTACGGGAGAGTGATTCCACTGAGGAAGTTTCGTTGAAGTCGTCAGACCCTCATTGGAGGTAAACCTTTTCTTTTATTTCTGGTATGTGGATTAAGAACACTATTTGTCCACAGTGTTTCCAGTGGGGATACTGATATTTTCGAGACAGATGTGTTTTAGAAACATATGTGTTTTCCAAACGTATATGTTTTCGAAAGGTATATATTTTATTATTATTTTCCGGTCTATAGATATTCGTTATGAGCTTTAACTTTTCGGGAATAGTATTAGAAATTGAACATTTTTGTAGTATGTTAGTTTTAGAAATTAGTTTACTAGTTAGTTACAGACTACATATTTTTTCCATCTTCCTAGCGACATGACGATTACCGTGTTCAATCATATATCCATTTTCGCTTGTTTTTTCAGGATTTTGATACCATGTGTCCAAAACCAAGTCTAGCGAATATACAAAGTGCAGTAAAACCTACTATTTACAAATTTTGCATCATGTGGCCTAGCGTTGTTATGAAAGTGGATGACTTTGCGTATTATTCGTAATTGCTTGCCTCTTTTAGAGCAATAAGCCATTTAAATTACTGACGTCGATAGACAACCGCAGTAACAGTTTAATTCGATATTAGGAGCTCATAATACGCTCACAGCTAAAGCTTGCTCGTTCCACGATACACACACGAAAACATTATAAAAATGAATGAAAATGAATCTCTAATGTGTATGGTTCATCTGCATTAATCCTTTTTGATTTTTGTCCTAGTAGATTCACTTTTTATTGCTAGTCACAATATGCTATAGATCTTTATTTGATAAGTAATATTATAAAAAGATCTGATAAGTAATAAAGCAGCGAGTTTGAACGGTTCCGAATGACATTTCCTCTGGTAGCCATTATCTCTTTTTTAATAACTTTCATAAAATGCAAAAGTCTGGAGATAGTTAATTCATTAGTTTAGATTTGGAGCTTCTATTTAGTCTAATAAGTTTTGTAACCCATAATATTCGAACCTTTTTGATGCTCCAGGTCGTTTTTTTTGTTATTGGCATACATTTGAACATATTAATATAAATTTAAAATTATTCAATCCAAACACGGCTATTGGAATATGATAGAGCAACACACCATGAATTTATAAATTGCTTTGATGGGCTTATTATGAATAACGATAAGGCAATTTTTTAATGAGCAACAGTATATACTGAATGACTAAATAAACTAAATAAAATAACTGCCTGTAGACACTATCTTATAATAATGGAAATTAACAGTTATATTAGATTACTTAATACATGTTTGCATTGATATTTTGCACTTTCACTGATAGATCCTAAAAATACATGTGCAGCAACCACTCACTACGAGTCTTTTGGTCACCACACATGAATTATGGTTGAAAGTGTATAATACTAATGTTACCACATCTATAGTGGAGACCCTCTTCGAAAACTTATATTATTAGGCATATATTCCTTCGTCTAGGCATGTATGGGTCGTGGGTAGATTCAACACAGCGTTTTTAAGGGTTTTGCTCAATGGGTGCCACATGGTTCTTGGATCTCTCCTATGATGTAGGAAGTGGATACGAGGAGATACTCTAAATATTATTACTGAAAAGAGAGGTTTCAAAGAAAGGCAAGGTTGATGTTAAATAAACATTATCTAATAATTAACAATAATCAACTTACTATCGAATTCCAATATCTAATACTAAAGTAATCACTCGATTGAACCTATCATTAAATAAAATCCACTAAAAATGTTCTCACTCTAAGCACTCTACTGATGATTTTCTAACTACCAGGAACTTCCTTTCAGGATGGTCACCAATTAACAGGAACTACAGGCCGCGTTTCCGCATGAAATAAATATAACGCTCCCCAATGTGCCTCCGCACATACAGGTCACTATCAAAAAGCGAATCCCACCATCCCTCGGCTACTCACAATAGAACGTCAATTAGATTGCGATGGAATCAAACAGCCACAGTAATTAACATGCTTATGCAGTAAGTACTTCTTAAAACTCACTATTTACAACGAAACAAACCAGGTGAGATTTAAACTAGGATACTGCATTTTTGAGTTCTTAAATTGTTACTTTAGACATGGTGAACATACAGCTCCATGTTTAGGGTATATTATATTTTCTAGGAAGGTCTATCAAAGGATGTAGAAATGGCCTTAGTAAATACTTGTTAATCTCAATAGTTTTTACATGCAGTAAATAATAATCTAGACTAGGCGATGCTATTGAAAAATATCCTAAGAAGGGGTATGCTATGTAAGAAATATGAATTCAGAAAATGAGACCAATAAGGCATTAGTCCATTAAAAACTCTCTGACAGACAGAACACGAAGAATTCTACTATGTGTCCTTAGTGTTATTACGACTTACTACTAAAAGGCTAAAACGATTATGTCTCTTTCTTTGTTGTTTACTTTACTATTTCTGGAACAACCTTCACTTATCCTGTAATCTTCCAGTCGGCATTTAAAGAACAAAAATTAACCAGACTTTTTTCTTCCTGTGCAATTTCCGGCTAATGAGTACCAGTAAATATCTATACAAAAATGAACAATATAACATATATTTCTACAATACGGATCCACTAACTCAAAATGATCACAGTCGACGTTCCCACTAGGCTAGCCATGATAATCGAACACTGTAAAACCTCAAACTGTTGTCACAAAAACGTATTGACTTTTTTATATTAAACGAGGCGGGACAAACAAGTTTCCAATTTTATTGCTATCTAAATCAGAAAGCTCTAAGATGAAATAAATCCTGATTTTTTGCAGTTTGAGATCCTTAAACACTCCTTAGCTCCTCACTACGATCGGATCGGAATTGCTCCAAGCAGTCTCCGGGCCAGCGATTGTGTGTTTGCAAGAGTCTTCAAAGATGTCGACACTCATGACGACATCTTTCGCGACAGCTACATTCAGAGAGAAATATTGTAACGGTTTGAGTCATACGGGTTGCTACAACTCCTTAGGCCACTACATATACAAGCCATATTAGGTCCACACAGAGGACACAATAGGCATTGTCCTTTACTTTTTACTATTTTTTATTTATCATCTTGTCCATCCTCCCGTCAACCATGTTTAATTTAAAATCGAAATAAATAGGTTGAGACCTTTGCGCAGTCTTTTCGGTTCTCCTGCAATTTAGTAAGTGTTAAACAACACCAACGATATAGAGCAGCATTATATATCGGCACCTAAATAAATAAAACATAATACATAAGTTTTATCCCAAAGTCTGTCGATACATTTTTTTCAATACAAATTGCTAGTTAACTTTATTATTTATTAACATCAAGTTACTATATAGCCATTAGTAGAGTTTGGTCTATGTTAAATTTATTGATTCAAACGTATCTATTTAAACACCTACGTACAAACTATCCCTACCGCTAAAAACAAATACAAATTACAGTATAACCCCTACAAATCCAACTGGTCAATAAAATTATATTTAGAATAATTTCGATCACATTTTGGTTTAGTCTCGGTGAAGTGTTCGGTAATTATATTTATGGGTCTAATTTTAAGGCCGAATGGGATTTGCCTAAAATATTAATATGTGAAATATTTATAATAGATATTGTCCGGCTTTAGAGGGGATCATTATGGTTATTTTTAATCACCAAAATTCAATTCTGTCAATTACATATAACCATCAATTACGAACATTTTCGTTTTGAGAATATTCGGTGATATATATTTCGATTATTATAGCTGAAAATAACATCATTGCATTATTAAAAAATAATGCTAAAAATTATATAAATATAGGGTTTGGTAAAATAAATTTTATTTCTTTTTTGTTTCGTAATTATCTGGAAATATAAAGCGTTGAATGAAAATTCGATGGAACAAATTATGTTACGTTAATATTAATGGCTGTCTAATATTTTTGTATCTAATACTCGTGAATTAATGTAAAACATCGCCTATGTTGGTAGAGACAAGGGTTAAGTTAAAAGTTTTTTTGTTATTATATTCAATATAATTAACATTTTTAATAATACATTTAATCATTATCTTATTACTTAAAACTAGTACCGAAAAAAAGCAAGGATATAATCAAAATTAGTAAAAAAAGATGATATTTTATATTCATGATGATGTTTTTTTTGTAAGCTAGAGAAGATTTGCAGCTGCTGTATATGGTATTCTCTTTCTCACACTTTTTGAACACCATATTTCTTTGTTTTTTATTCTCACCTACCTTGTGCACTGCTATCTTTTCAATATCTTCAGATTTCTTGGAGAGTGGAAACGTTTCATTGTTAATAACAGCTATATCAGCACTTTTGGCTTTCAGTATTGGTTTGAATTTAGTTGCAATGCCTTATGTTTATTCAGGCTCTTCTTTTAATTCTTCCAATATAAGATTTTGTATGGTTGGGATTGTTTTAATTTACTGTTCTTTAACGACAGATAAGAACTAATAGAGACTGCCTTCAAAAATTGAAGCAGAATACATGCGTTTCAATGTCTTTGGGTCCATAGGATAAATCAATTCAGAAGGAAGTTAATTCCGTTCTTTGTTTATGATTCTTAAAATATTCAGGTGTATTTAAATCACTCTTGAAACATTTGGCGTAAATCCTTTTTACAGATCCTGGTAGTTTTAGAAACAGGCTGAAAAACAATGTAGATGCTTGGACGATACTGTATTTAGAGAATAAATTATTACGGTACAAGTAAATTTTAAAACCAGCGATAAAACTTATGATAGCAAACTGTGAGCATGCAGAAAAAAATCCAATGTTAACATAATAGAAATATATCAGGACAAAGTTATTCGGAATATTGTCCATGGTAAATTAATGATAGATTAAAAGTGTGGAGTCTAATTTCATGTGCAGTGATGCGAAATTATTAAGTGCTGATTTTAAATTTTGGTCATTCTATTTTCTGTATTTTGTTTTCAGATATTTTAAATATATATATATATATATATATATTTTACGTAGTAATAACTACATAAGAGAAAATTTGCCCTGTTTAAAAATGTTTGCTTTCACTTAGGGCAATAATACTTTTGTTTTTAGTTGGCTGCTATGTTAGATACCGTCTCAGATCCTTTCAGAAGCTTAAAATCATTTTATTAATTTTTTAAATTATCGGAATATTTACAACATTTTTCAACAAACATAAATCCATGTTTTAAAAGTAATTCTTAAAGTGCCTTGAAGTGAAGTTTGGTTAGATATAACCATATGATGAATGGTTGAGAAATTATGAACAAATATTTACAAAAGGTGAACGAGATTAACATTTTCCATGTGCAGTTTAAATATGTTTGTTCATCCAGTGTATTATAAGTAGCAGAAGTGTGGAATAGTTCGAGTTTCAATCAAGTTTCTAAGTACTAGTTCAAAAATACACAAGAAATCAAAGGAAATCTAAGCTTTGAAATTTGAAAGGAAGCAGATTCCGTTTACTAGATACTTACTAAATACTTATATTTAGTATACATTATAGTTACTGAATATAGTAAATATTTTCGTCAAAATGGTGTTCTCTGAAATACATTACCAATGTTGAAGATATCTGTCTTTGTTTTGTCTTGGTACGAACAAATTGTTCGGAGTTTTTGACAAACATACTATCAATATATGTTAAAATGCATAATTATAAGTGAACATTTTTGAAATAATATATGAATAAAAATTGACAATATTCAAAATGCCGAAAATTCAAAGTACCGCTACGCTTCACACCAAATTATAGCGTTTTTGGTACCTATTTAAAACTACATTGTTTCAAACGTCAATTTATCACCAAAGCATCTTTTGCATAAATAATATTTATTTATTGGTGGTATACCAAATGTATGCAAATTAAAATTTGTTAGGATGCCCATTCAGTCTGTTTTAAATCAAACAAATGGTTTTCCAATATATCTCTAGATTTTCTATAGAAATATAATATAGGAAACATGTATACAGTTCCAATTTTCTGTAGACCATAAATAGTCATTTAACTTAACTACACCTCATTTTCTTTTCTCGGCGTTTTCTTCTACAAATCCACTCAACAGTTCTTATATGTTTTCGATTATCTTCCCTATTCTATTCTCAATATTGTCGGAGCTCTTATTATAGGCGATTTTAATATGAAGTAAATTTTCCTGTTTATTATATTGATATTTGTAGAAAAAAGCAAATAATTGGAACGGTTTAAATGTATAATATTTGTCCGCCGGGCGAAAACCATAGTTATTTTTATATCAAATCAATTAAATTTAATTGTTCCGTTCATTAGGTGCATAATCCAATTTCCGTTTGTTGTTTATACATATTTATAATCGATACCAGATATATATTGTTTTAATTTACCGCTTGTTCAAATATTTGGATGATTGTTAAACAGTAGAGAGTATTTTCCTGGAATAAATGTAACCTTTAAGTTCATATAAATAACATTACTATTACTAGTATATATATATATATATATATATATATATATATATATATATATATATATATATATATATATATATATATAACACAGGTCTGTAAAATGAAATTATATTATTAAGAAATTATAATATATTAAACGGATTATTACCTTGAAATTAAAGAAAATAGACTGGAAAAATATTATTTTAATTTCAAACCATTGATGATACATATTTTTTATGTAGTATGAATTCATTAGCACATACTAAAACCCTTTTCTTCCCAGTGAGGCTTCTCTTTGTATATTTTCACTTGTGGGAAGGATCTGGAAGGTCTCTCCGACTCTATGTTTTCCTTGGTTTCCTTTCTCCATCTCTTTAATATCATGGCGAAATCGTTCACGTTCCTCTTCACTCATATCTCCCAAATTTTCCGCAATCTATTCGAGATGGGAATGTACTTTAGGTTTGTTAGGAAATCTTGTTTTCTATTTATTCTAGCTCTTAGAATTATTTTGATATTTTGTTTACAGTTAAGTTTATGATTGCATAAAATTTTTCACTCATATCTTTTGCGCGAAATATGCTAATTTCGAGATATCGGACCATGTGTTCTAAGTGTTTAAGATGCCTAAAAAAATATTGGGAGTGGTTTGGTCTCTTTTCTAAATAGAATAGAATACTAAACAGATCTAAATCTGAATATATATTGATGTTCCCTATGTTGGTGCGAAACTGTTTTGGCTAAAAGTATAGTCTATTGGAAAGAGAGACATTAAATAGTTGAAAACAAAATGTTGGATTCAGTTTGATTCGTCCATATAAACAATACTAATCAAAATAATCACTGGATACTTGATTACCAACATGTTTATTTGAGAAATATGAAACACAATAGGGAATGCAAATGATACCAACTTTTAGTACATCATTTTTATATTTTTCTATTGACTTTTTTCTCTTCTAACGCTCTGCAGATCATGGTAGAATAACGTATTTGTCCTTCCAACTTTACTTTCATTCGCTACTTTTATATGCATTATCACACACTCTGTTCTCCCTTTTTACAATTTTCTGTCGTTCCTCGCAACCAATTGCGTCCTTGTAATATTTCTGTATAATTCAAGAATGAATAAATTTATTAACAGCAGTAGAAAAATAAATTAAAACATGGTTTAGTTTTGTAAAGTTATCAAAATGTTGTTGCGGTGCTTGCATGTAATTTGACAATTTTTTCACATTAAAGAGGCATTTATTGAGAAAAATTAGTACAATCTGAGGAAAATATTATCTACAAGTTTTTCTGGACTTTCTGGTCATAAAATGTCAAAGAATGATATTGGTTTGGTAGTAACTATTCCTTTATCGCTTAAGCTATATATGGTGAGTACGTCATGTGTCTTTCACAACAATTGCAAAAGATGACCGAGTATTGTCATACAGGAGGATACCTTCTTTAAATAATATGTCCTAGAATTTGTTTCATTAATGCCGATAGATATCTTGAGGAATAGTTTTATTCGGTTTTAGTAGGTAGTAATAACGGTAATTTTTGTAGTATCTACTAATATTACATCTTCACTAACATGTGCAGAAACATGCATTATAGGTATGGTATATTCCGCTTTGTTGTTGACGCATGTGACTTTCGTGAATTAACTCAGAACCTTTTTCATCTGGGAGAGTCATAGTAGATCCGCTCCATCAGTTACAAAAGGTTGCATAAACCATTTCGTTTTTTCCTTGCCAAATAGTGAAATTCGTATTCTAAAAAGGCGCGTAATAACATTTTAAGTAAATTCGCTGCTTTGCTAGATCCCCTCTTTTTGGATCTTTCTCATCGCATGTACACGTATAACAACAGCTGCTTTATCAACTGCTAATCTGTACGCGCGTTCCTTGACAGATTTGATTTTTGCCCATTAACCCTCTCCAAGCGTCTTTCCCATCGTTATGAAAATAGCTCAAAATTGGTCGATGTTAATGGAGGGCTTGAGGACATTTTCAACCCACTTGCATTGAGTGAGGTGAGATCCTTAACACGATGAAGCTTACCGACTTGTAAGTGATCAACTTAACCTGTGAGTTCAGTGACAATCATAAACCACATCGTACATGCCTTATTAGAATTCCAGTTCCTAAATCATTCAATCAATTGTCTGGATAGGATTTATGAAAGTCATACAATTGGGACTTCAAAAGGGCAAACAGAGAAGAAAGGGTAGGCGGGATTCACATCAAATCCGGGTTTTCGTAATTCGCCAGTTTATGCAGGTTCCTATTGGGCGTGGAAAGCGCGCGATTGTCCTTTTTAATGATTTTCGCTCTGTTTGGGCAGATTTTAAAGATTTAGAGAATAGTCCCTTAAAAACTAGTGGTTATTATCACAACTTAAAATTTTTAAAGATTAACATCTTTCGGCATATTACGATCATTTCATTAGCTGTGCGAGTGTGTGACATGATTTGTCAAAGTCAGATCCGAGCTGGTATTCGCTAAAGAGATTTCTGTCCATTATTTTCAAAATAGTAGTGATGCCTTTGTGCGAACCGATCTAGTACAGTTGCAGAAGCGGTCGGGCTGCATAGTACAATCTTAATTTACAAATAAATTTATTAGTACTCTTCCGTTGTGCTTGCATTAATACACAAATAAGGCGATTGCGGACTAAAATAAAATTAAACAACTTGAGCTAAAGTTAAGAATACACTTTTACAGTAAACAAGTTTATGTAGTTTGGTTAGCTTCGCTTCAATCTTATGATTTCCTGCGTGTGGTTTAGCAAATGTATTACTTCTACGTTGCTGTGATAGAAAGCTTATTCCAAATTTTTAGGTGAAATATTAGATCAGTTCCTATTTAATTTGATTTGGGGATCATCGTGTGGCTCCTCTTTCTATTGATTTGGGTGCCTTTCATTACTAGTTGGTCTGATTCTGCTTGATTAATCGGATATCGGTTAAGTGATGTAACTAGATTTTTGTCATTTCGCCGCAACGCGATATTAACATGAACAGATTTGGAGATATTAAATTGTATTTTCCAGTCTCTAGTCTATTTGTAGATGTTGTTGACTGCTACTTGTACTTTTTCTATAGCTTTTGGGAGATATATATCTTTTACTGTTATAATTGCGTTGTTGGCAAATGTTCCAAATGCCCCAGGACACGACCGTGTGGAACTCCAGCCGAAAGCAGAAAGATATGATTCCAGCAGACGACAGTAATTCCGGGGTAGCAATTCGCTCATTTGCTAGATTAATCCTAAATGCCACACTCGGTGAAAAGCTTGTGAGACGCTTAGATATTTTGTAGGACTGTATTTATTTCCTTCGAATGCTTTTATAGCAATCGTTGTTACTCTGTACACTTGGTCGGTTGTCGTGTGGTGATTTCGAAATTCAAACTGGAAATCTAATATTTATAAAAATGGTTTAATACGTTTTAATAGCAGTTTCTTAAATAATTCTGAAATGGCATCTTGACAGAGCTTTGAACTGTTCTTGGTTAGTGCCTACTCGTTTTACCTGTGCTCTGAATAGATTAAAGTTACCAATGTTGCTTAAATTAATTGGGGGAAGCAGAGTAATTTTATCTTCTGTCTTTTTTTTTGATGTTTTGTATAATGTTTCCTCGATTTTTTCTTACTGGCCGGGAAGGTATCATCTCGGATATTTTCCTCTTTTTATCCTTATTATCATTTCCGTCTATCTATTCGGGTTGCTAGGCTACTTCTCGTTCTAGTTTGTCCTCGTCTGCGACCTCGACTCCTCTATATAATTTTCTCGTCTTCTTTTTGCCTCTTCGATGATTTGTAATTAACCTTGCAAATGCCTTACCCTTGAAAATCCCAGCTTCTTAGTTAGTTTCAAGTGTTTTTGCTTTAACTGCTGATTAGTTACTTTCAACTTTTTGTTTTTTACATGATATTTGTAATACAATTTTACAAGAGTCTTTGTTTTACTGTACAGTTATGTTAATGACAAAATATGGGACTTTCTTTGTTTCGCGCCTCATATTCGTTTAACTTTAGTACCTAGGAACTCCTTTAAATCGTTAATTGAAAGTATTTTTATAATATTTATAGAAAGTTGTTTTCGAGGAGGACTCTACGAACGTTTAGACCGATCTGACAAAAAAAAATAGCGAGAATTTATTCAAAATCGCAACAGAAAATGAAAATGTTAGTATAAACAATTCCGCACTAAACACGATGAACTAAAATATGGTAAATTAATGATCCAGTACATTAGCCTGTATAATAGATCCCCGACTGTAACTGAATGCAAATAGAGACCTGTCAATTTCTTGAGTGCATTCAGGTTAGAAACCGTTTTCGTCCGTTAAGTTACCGTTGCATATAAATCTCCCTGTCGACGTTAGTAAAATCTACCTACTAATTTAAGGATAGCGAACAGTCCCAATCAATCTCGATATCGATAATGAAATATCGCCCAGGACCCATTCAATATCTTCCGGCGACCATTATGTCCCGATAATAAATCACTTCCGCGAACCAATCAAGAAATGCATGGACCTTTTGTCCAGAATCATGCTATAGTTAATACATTAATGACGCTTTCAATATGTTGAATAACTGGGAATAATAGGGGAAACGCCGACGGGATCGAAACTCGCCCGTTAATTGAAAACCCCATTGATGGTTAAATGGGACTTTTTTTTACCGAAATCTGAGAGTGACTTTTATTAAGTCATTGAAAATGAGGAGTGGTTAATGAACTGTCCTATCGTTTGATATAAAAGTGGTAATTGAAATTTATATTTATTAATAAATTAATTCTGAAGAATTTACTGTTAGTGATGTACACATATATAGGGTGAAATTTTCTGTCATTATAATAAATTGGGCAAAAAGTAATTTCGGATTTGGTTCGTGTTTTTCGTAGCGAATTTATAAACACTAGTGACTGGCCGGTGGTCGATATAACAGAGTAAAGGGAATAATTTAAAAATTTCATATATTAAGTATTTTTAATATAATATCAGAAATAACTAACCTTTTGTAAATAGCATTTAATTAAATCTGAATTCTACTAAGTTTCAATAATCAACAATGATGGATAAATGTAAATTACTACAGCGATGAGCATAATGACAAAGTATCATAGGCAAGATTATTTTCACAGTTGTAGCAATTTCAGAGCATCAAATATAAGTATAAATGATATTTATTTACTTATTTATTATAAAAATAAATATGGTATAATATACAAACTAATATATCTTTGTGACAATAATAAGAATTTAAGGAATTCATTTTTTATAATTTAGAAATATATATTAAAGGAACGTGTTTACCTAGTATCATTAAATTAACTATTGATTTTTGAAACTTTAGGTCTATAAAGTAAATAATCAAAATGACTGATACCAAGTTCAAAGAATAAAATGTCCTATAGTCACACATCTTATTACATTAATCGTTAAACACCTGCTATTTATCAGGGCTTTAAAATGTTTATAAATTTACTAATAATAATTCATAATTTATTTTATTTGTTGTATTTTTTATTGTTGTATTTGTCTTATGTTTCTAACCTAAAATATATTTCGCAAGCCCAATAAATACACCAGGCTGATTAAAAAACATTTTTTTACATATTTTTTTGTATATCTTAAAGCTTCCTTTTTATCAATTAGGGTTTATCTGGATTGGACTTACTGTTTACGAATCTACTTGAACGGTAGCGGCTGGTAAGTGACCAACTTTGGAGATCATCTCAGGAGACATCCGGTCTTACCCATCCAGGTTACTGGCGTGACTGGGATTATTTTCCATGTCGGATTTTGCACTCTTGCTTAAGAACAATCACAAATATTAATAGTCAATTAATTTTTAACAAATTATTTCATTATTGTTAATTTACGACCAGGCTGGGGACTGGATTCGAATTCGCAACTATGGAACAGCAGGAGTACATTTTCAAATAAAATTGCATTGTCATTAGGTAATTTATTCCATTTTTCAATCTCACTTTTGCTGATGGCTCATCTTTAATTTGCCTTCTCTCAACTATCCGCTATTTTCTACTTTGTCTTATGTACCATATAGGAACTTGCAACTTATCAACAAATAAGGAATTAAAATTTAATAAGGCTATTTTACACTTGTTGATATTCTTTGCAATATTGATCTTTAATCTTGATGTACAAATTAAACTTATTTATTACCCGTAATATTCGGTTAGTTAAGAAATGCATTTACTAAAGAGACCTTATGTGAATCAGAACTTAATACCATTAAAATGTTTCTCCGTCGTTTGCAGAAACAACGAACAATATGCACTTCAGTATGATGCAATAAAATTCTTGATCGATCTGATGTAAGCTGATGATAGTGCTATATTTCCTTATACAGCTTATACAGTTGATGCTTCTAGAATTCTTCATGATATAGTTCACACTGCATACCTATACTACTTGATAATTCACAAAGAATGACCAAATAATTAACTGACGGATCACCTCCTATTGTAAATATCAATGAAATACACTTAAACATTTGCAAAGAGCAGATTACGGCGGCATCCAATGTTGAGGTAATAAGTCAAATCTGCCTAGTTGAGCAGCGACTTTTGTTTCTCTAAAATAGTGCGTCCAGAAGAGAGGAAGTATTACAGTCAAATATAGAATCCGGTTGTTTCAAAGGCTTCTCTTTCCAGTCATTCTGTATAGTTCTTGGACTTGGACCCTGCTATAGTCTAACTTCTGTAAGATTTAGAACGAGATTAAAAGATTCGACACTAGTCAAATTGGATAAATGAAGTAGGTTGAGAGGCATATGATATTACGCTGTTTGTCCAGAAGTTCAAATTGTTTCAGAAAATATTTCTCTGTGTTGTCCTTGCATATGTAATGTCGTAGTTATAACGGCAGATTCATAAAATACTTCTCTTAATAGCTTAAAAAGGGCTTAGTTTAAAATATATTTTGTTTTCTTCAAAGCAATACCCTTTGGATACAACGCAACCATGCATTTCCTCGATATAGTTGTTGAATTCAATCTCTGGAATGATATTTACGAACTAGAATTAGAATTTTCGCAGAAGCATTTCAAAGAGAATTCCAATATTCAAAGGAACTAAATCAGGTGAATAGGGCCATGGAGTAACCAAACTTATTTTATTTTCTTCAAAGTAATTCCCTTTGGATACAACACATCTATGCATTTTCTGGATACAGTTGTTGAATTCAATTTCTGGAATGATCTTTACGAACTAGAATTAGAATTGTCGCAGAAGCATTTCAAAGAGGATTCTAAAATTTAAGGGATCTAAATCAGGTGGATAGGGCCATGGTGGAGTGAATCTGATATGAACTGAAATATAGAATTGAGTGAAAATTTAAATTAATGCAGAGAAATACGTTAAGTTAGCAGTGTATAATTTCGGTATTCTATAATACAAACAATTTTAGATAGATGGCAGTGAAATAATATTCCCTGCTGACTTTGTTTTTTTCCTGGGAATGGAATAGATATAATAGACAATAGCATTAGTTTGCATCTTACTGGCTAGTAGAATAAACCTTGATTTATACATGTATGCTTATAATCTCCACTAAGTTCAAACAACAAAGGAGCATTTGCAAATTTGTTCTTTATTTTTCTTCGCGTACGTCCAATACATCTAGTCGGTTTGATTTTAATTCAGTTAACGAAAGGCGCAATTCGAAAAAGCAAACGTGTACAAAAGAAGCGGCATAACAGTTATTGACTTCCACCGTGTAAATGTAGAATACGTATTTTATGATGTAAACGCGCAAGGATTCCATTTATGAGCAACCGTCAGATTCCGATAACAATTACTTTTAATGGAAACGTTGGAATTTTTTCAGCGTATGTTCCTCGATATTGCGGCAGCGAATCTCCCTTTGTGCCGTTCCCGCTTTTGGTATTTCGCTCGTGTCCTATAGGTTTTTAATAAACTTGATTTCGACCAGTGATGGCGCGCAATTCAAAAAAGGCCCGTTAGCACGAGCGTCCCGTTATTTTCTACCCGCTCCCGTTCTAAATAAGGAATGAAAGCTACCGAACACGTCCAGAATAAGCCCGTAACAACGCCACTATGTGTTTCGGGGAGAAAATGCATGGATAAATAGACGGTCGTTCAGTTTCTGTTTGAGCGAACATAATTCAGCATTTATAGCTCGCTGTGGTACGGCCCGGATGCCGTGGAACACGTTATATATTACATCATTGCTGTAAATTATAGTACGTTAGGTTATATTGTGAGATGTTGTATTGAATTGGTTTTTCGATAAACACGAATGCTTCCCTGAACGAACACTTAATAGTTGATGGAAAAAATATTTTCAAAAATTAAAAATAGAGATTTATGTCACCAATAAACTCTTGTGTAAGGTATGATAATGTTAATAAGAATTATGAATATTAGGTTGTAGAAGAATGAAATACCAATGCAAGCATTATCATACTATTAAGGGTTTACATGTATTGTTTCCATTTTTCACTTGAAAATGTCATTTATTGATAAAAATTGGAACAACATATATTCATTAAAATATTTTTCATCGATTTCAATAAATATATTAGGTGGACAGAACTTTACCATTCCATCATTCGGCAGAGCTGTAACATATATTCTTCACACCTCTTACAACGTATGGTGTCTGACTTAATTCGCTCTTTCAGGTAGTTTTGTTAAAAATATAACATTAAATTTGTTTAGTTAGGGCCGTTAAACATCTGTAATTTTTTTCGGAGGGAGGATATGTAGCGTTCGCTTTTTTAACTATGCCCTGTGTATCGTAAAATTTCAAGTGTCTCAGAATTCATGCCATCGGATCCGAAAAGGTACCTGGGGGAGGGTTTCATTTGAGATTCTGCGGAGACGTTTGGACTTTGGTGATACTTTGACTTGTGCCATTGAAGACATATTTTTTCTACTTAAGCCTTTTCTTTTATTTTTTGTAAATACCCTAATAACGCCGTTTGTCTACATGTTTTTATTGTAAGATTTTTCACGGTAGGATATTTGCACTAAGTAATATAGGATATTTTTATGCGAGAGTATTTTTATGTCGGGATAATTTTATTCTTGGTATTGTTCTGCTAGTTGGCGGATAAGAGAACGAAAATATATTGGTTGTTTACTGTTAATATGCGGTGTGTCTATATTGGCTTAAGCGTTGACTCTTTTCAAGTGGAATGAGATTATTTTGATTAAAATTTTCAATATTACTCTTGAGTTTAATATTAGTAGTAATATTAGTATGAGTTCTAGATTTTAGTATTACATATTATATTTTTTGTGGTTAGATATTAACTTAAGTTATTGTAATAGTTATTCATTTTTGGTTAATATAGAGTTTTTTAAATCTCATCTTTCTTTACAGTCTCTCGTTATATCCCTTTTTTTGGCTAAATAGTATATATTTTGTCATTTGGGACATTGGAGAAAATCAAGAATTACATGGCTTCCATTGGGTAAATTTCTACAAACAAACGTTGTATTGGTTCGTCCAAAAACTCATGGATTGCCCCGGCCAAGCGCGCAGTTCGCGTGGCCTGCTTAGGTTGGATTTTGTAATGAAAGAAAATTAAGATACAACATCTTCATTCGATGTTAGCGTCTGATCATAATATATTACATCTTGCTGATCCCACCATATGCATAGCAATATTTTATGGACATGAGTATTCCGCTTCCATGTCGATGTGGACTGTTTCTTAACTTTTTCGGTTCAGTTTGTTTGTTTATAGATCAAAGTTTCATTGGAAGTGAAAATACCACAGGAAACTATTTTTTATCTATTTATCAATTTGGATCATTCCAATAACATGCAAATATATGGAATTAATTTGGTAAATTAATTGCTAAGCTCTTCGAAAGTTCTCTGCAAGTATGAGCTCGGTTTTCTCCTAATATATTTTACCATTCGTTGTTTTCGAATCTTTGTTGACCTGTAAGGCCGTTCACTGTCATTAATTTAGTATCCCTACTTTGAAATCGTAAAAACTAAATCGACAAATTGTTATAATCGTCACACCAATTCGTACAATTTTAACTTTATGTCCCAATGTTATTTCAAGCTGTTTTCTAAGCAAAACTCTCTAACCCCATCCCCTATTATATTAAATGATATTTATATTTAGAATACTAGCTATTTTTGATATGTGGCAAAGGAATTAAGGCTAATACAGTGATATCAGAATGATTTGACAAGAAAATATAGCAACGATGAAAACAAGAACTAAAAATAAAAAGTAAACATGTTTTCTACTGAAAATAAAATACATTTATTTATTTAGTTACTTAGATGTACAATTATTAATTGGGCGAATTGAGCTTTCAGGGGATACCTATTTCAGGGGATAACTATTGCTGACTATAACTAACTATATTTGATAACATATGCATTAAATTTACTGTAATGCTAAAGTAAATTATATTTTATAGCATTTTTGTTTCATTATTTTATTTATCTTGGAATGTTGTTATATATCGAAGTTAAAATAAACTAAAATGCGTAAAATGTCAATGTTAAATGCGGCAACATTGCACCGTTTTGACGTCATACATTGAGATAACGCGAGTTCACTGCTACTTTGGATAGACTATAGCTATTTCCAACAAAAAAGTGTTACCAAATTAAATAGCTTTCGTGGAACAAAAATAATAGTGACATGTCCATATTTATATCAATAATAAATATTAATATGTTTCCTTTTCGTATGCGGTGTGTTTTCTCGTACACAATATAAACACAACAAGCGTCCAATAACGGGACACGATAAGTCCAGTTTCGAAATGGAACGAGCTTCACATACACACATACACACGGACAAACGAAAAGCATCAATCAACGAAACATAATCAGCAATATGTCAGAGCTGCCTGTTTCACCAAAAACAAATATAATTTTTCCGTCTCACGTGACGCAAAGTTAATTAAAAACCCAAATATTTGCTTCTGTTGTTACATTAAAATAGCCAAACAAAAAAAACGTTTCCGTCGTTTATTTTGCTAAAAGTACGTGCAATTAAAATTTCGTTCGGACAATATTTGTTAATGAACAGAAAGGAAATTAATATGGAGATAATATCCACAAGATTTCTGATGTTATGATACGGTTTGGAGGAAAAATGTTTTTTTTTGTATAATAATATACACGTGCACGAATGTTAGCACAGGAAAGTAATTTTATAAACATGAAAATGCCGATCTCATGGCATCATTGATCTCATTGATCGTACTCGCCAGTTTAACTGTTATCAGTCCAATATACTATCATTACCATCAGTCCACAAATGGAATTCAAGGAGTCTGTCTACTTCTCAAACAATATCTTGGTTTTGGTACCTCAAAATTTCTGATATTATTTACTAAATTTTGCTACATTTTGACAATCGGTCGCAATCGTTCTAACTTCGGACATTGTCAGTATGTTATTTTTCAGATAATCATCTATAATTTTCTTCGATGCCTTCGAAGTCTAAAAGAAATTTCTTATAACAGACGTGTCTACACCATCGTAATCTGCGTCTCTACGTTTATTCCTCAACTGTGCATAGATTGTCGCATATTAAACATAGGACTTAATTTCTAACTCAAATATCTTTACTAAAAATCAAATACTGATTTAGTAATTTAGAATTACTAAATAGCATGTCTAGTTTGGGTAATACTAATTCAATCATCAGGCCCAACTGATGATTAATACACACGACATATCTTAATTAATTAGTCTTATTCTAAACTTATTCTAAAGTCTACATATGTGAAGTAATCAGATCAGGTGGTGTTAAACGTTTTAGTCTACGCACTTCACTATCACGTCGCATATTTAGCTTATTAGCGAGTACATCGGGATGCACTGACACTCTTTCGAAGTACTTCACACAAACACGTTGAATTGAATTACAGTCGTTATAGGTTCTAGAGGAATATCGCGTTGTATCACTTTATTTGAAATATATTACGGAGCATCAACAATGGCACGCAACACCTTATTTTGGAACCGTTGAATGATGGATATATCAGAGTTGCTAGCGGTACCCCATAGTTGGATTCCATATGCCCAAATGGGCTTGAGTATAGACTCATACAGCAATACCTTGTTATCTAATGATAACTTGGATTTGCGCCCGATGAGCCAATACATTGTATATAATTTTAGTCCCAGTTGTTTCCGTTTAGAGAGTATGTGCTTCTTCTAGGTTAGGCGTCTATCCAAGTTCATACCAAGATATTTAACATGCTCTGCTTGGGGGAGTTGACGATGATTGGATTGATATTCACCGGTGGAGATGTTCTTCTACGCAGGGTAAACGTTATTTGCGTGGATTTTGTTTCATTGGCTTTACTGCGCCAGGTCTTCAACCATAATTGTATTTGCTCCAGGTGGGTTTGTAGGTTTATTGATGCTATAATTGGATACACACGACATATGCGAATTCTAATGTTCTTTACAAATGAATATTCTGTTTTGTTCTTCGATTACTAATGTCTTTTTCTTTCTTCCTAATTTGACGTTACTGTTCTCACTCTCGACACTCTTCGTCCTTATTTTGTTATGACTGTTATTGTGCTAATTCTGATGCCCTGTTCTTTGTTCCATATTTTTTAAATTCTCGCTAAGTTTATTATTCTAAATCTCAATGCATCATATTTAATTGCTGAAGCTCCCTTAGGTCCTTGGTGGTGGTTGGGAATATTGGTTTAAATAACTTTTTTTACATCTCTATTGGTTCATAATTTCGGAGAGTGAAATACTGTTCCAGCTAGGAACTTCGCACGCCGGTGCACCACGCGTAACACACCCAATGATTTAAAATTGCAGGATCTCGGGTTTTCTTGAAGGTTTTAGTTACAGTGGCCATGAAAGGTCCTCTACCAGGTGTAACGTACTTTCTGTTTGCTCGATGCCTTTTTTATCTTGGTCTAGCTTCACCAGACATTCCACACAATGTGATAGTTTATTTAGTCTTAAGTCATAATTCTTTTCCCATGTCACATATATTACAAAAATCAGTTAAATAGTTAGTTAGACCCCTAATACACTTACCCCTAATTACTTACTATACATAGGAAAAAACATCATAATTTTCGTCATAGCATAAAATTAAACAACGATTTGATTTTACACGTTGCTGCTGTTGTTACGACCAAAACTAATCAAGACCTATTATAATTGAAGAGGGTCCAAGCGCAAGTAAATGTCTTTTTTTGAATGTTTCTGAGTTTACTTTGTCTAAACATATTTTAGATATCTGCTAGTGCCAATCAGAATTAGTTTTGATTACGTTAATTTCATTAATAAAAATAAAATAGCATCTAAATATTCTGTTTAGTTGCGTCTGTTCATAAATAAGGCCTCATCATATAGTAATAAGGATTAATGTCTAATTAATAATACGGAGAACTAATATTTCTTTTTTCTGCTTTGCTACTGAGTTCCAATGTGTTTGCTGAACTAGACAATGGTCAGCTGTGAAGAAGTTCCGCTCTGTTTAAATTAATTCTTTATATTCTCCATTTACCATATTTATCAAATATTTAGAAAACACCTAGTAAGCATTTTGGAACATAGTGAATTAATGATATGATAGTAATCTAGCAATAACTGTCTATCAAAAAGTGCTATCCCTTCATTATTCAGGCACTAATCATCGTATACACAGGTTAAATGATTTGTTAAATTAATTTGCGATCCAAACCGGTGTTCGCTAGGTAGATGTCGCTTCTACACCATATTGGTGGACGCAGTTATGCGAAAAGTTTATAACAACAGACATGCCGTTCAAAATGATGTTAAAAATTTCATGTCTAATCTGATGTTGGCTGATGATAGCGCTATATTCACTGCTAAAAATGTTGAAACTTCTGAAATTATTAATTACAGCGTTATATAACCTGTGAATCAATAAAGAAAAGACTGAAGTGTTCACAGGTGATGGATTGTCTGCTATTGTGAACCCTACGGGATCCTGTGTAATTCAGTAGAATAAGTGAATAAGTTCATGAACTTTGAATTGGTAATACAGGAAAATAAATTGGCATTTACCGCTGAAGTAATAAGCCGAATAGGCCAAGTTGTAGGAATGTTAGCATGATGGAAAAGATGATATATGTTATAGATAGGAAATGTTACAATCAATATTAAAATCACCCTCTTTCGAACGCCAATCCTTCTGTGTGGCTCCGAGACTTGAATACTATTACAGATTGAGATTTATAAGCTAGAGATCTTTAAAATACAATGCTTAAGTCAAATCCTATATGTTTCTCTCCAAGATCGTTTTATAAATGAAGTCATTCGTTTGATATACGGCAATCAGTGCACAGTTGAGGAACAAATTCGGAGACGCTTTGGACATGTATATCGAATGAAATATGAACTTATTCCTCTGTCTGGAAATCGACCTTTTTAATCATGGAAAGCGATCTGAACCATGAGAGACTAACATTTTCGGAGGCTAGAAAAGCTGCGGTCGATCGTTAACTGTACCGGGATTCAGGGAAGAATATGCATCCAACGGCGCCAACAGCAGCGTATTGATGGATATGTGATTGAATATGATGCCACAGTCGACTGCCCAACAACCCCAAGGTATCTTTAGCGCCTTCTTTATAATTTTCATTATATCGACAATAACTAATGATCAATCACGGTGCCATCATCATTTCGGTCTTGTCCCTACAACCACCTCTAACCACCCGATAATTTCCAGCCGAGTTTCTTCTTCAATTCAAACTTTATTCTAACTAAAGACCTCATTTAATTAATTCAAAGTATATCAATTCTTATTACTCAACTGCAATACATTATTTTACAGTACTATTATAATATAATATAGTATAAAATATCATTTACCATTTTTATTACATTAACTTCAAAATGTGTAGAAAAGAGGATCGATATAAAAGGGACATTATCACGGCTTAGTTTTATCAGACAATCGAACAAACTGCATTTACAGGCAGATGTACATTTAAATCCATTCTCACGTTTGGGTTCGAGACCGGTAACAACGTTTTTCAATTAGGTTTTTCAATTTCGGTTAATACATAGTCGTCGATCGAATCGTACGCTGTAATTGTATATCCCTTTTTTACTTCCGGACAGGTTACGTGAATGCGACTAAACTAGAGATATAGAGCTTGAAATAGAACTATTTCTTCGACCTGAGATGGAAATAAGAAATATACATAAATAATAAATTTATAATATATAGGGTTTTTTTTTATATATATATTACAAGTTTTAATACCCTAACCACGGAAAACCAATGCATTAATTATCTTTGAAGAAAAATAAAATGTACTGTGTGAAAGGTAATATTGCATTATGCCATTTGAAACTTTCTGCATTTGAATGTGTCTTCAATATCTAATTAGTCGAACTCACCTTTCCTGCCATAACTCCTTTATTTTTACATTCGATTTTCAGTAAGTCATAATTTATGTTGTCATGATACACCTTTCTTATTGCTTTGTTACCTTTTAGCCTGTATTATTATTTAGTTTCTTTTTACTTTGCTTAGTGTTTATGATATTGAGTGTCTGTTTCTGAACATGATAATAATTCTTTTCTTATTTATAATTAAAGCTCGTTGGTTTTAATCCTCAATTAATATTTTAGGCAGTCGCAACCCTAGGCGTATATTTACATGGCCATTAGAAATCACTGTTTTATAGGGTTAGTATTTTAGACTTCAAAATTGGTATATTCAGATAATATCTTTAATTCAAAATCAATTCTAGTTTTTACAAAAATATAAAAAGCTTATTAGATGAGCACTGAATCTGTCTATTGCCTCTGATTAACCTGACATTAATAATTTTGGAAAAATCTACGAGGATATCCGTTAGGAATTATTTTTATCTGCCATAATTTAGAAACGTTTAACTAGTATCTTAAGGAGTCCTTTAGATAAAGTTTAAGAGCTATATCAACATATTAAACTGAGTGGTATGTTTTCTATACCTATATGAAAACTATAGGTAAAAAAAATAGAGATATGCATTTTATACAATGAGAAACCTTTAAGGGAGGCGAAATAAACATGGAAATATACCTAATTTATATAAATTTTAGTTAACTTTTTTATCACAGTGGCATTAATACTTCCAAACAATGCATAGGCTCTAGCTTAACTAAAGATAAATTAGGTGTAATACTTACCCGCATCATCAATTATTTAGTAGCTATTGATATTTTTTCTTCGAATGGTATAACTTAACAAGTTTTAATACCCTAATCACGGAAAACCAATGCATCAATAATGAGCTTTGAAGTAAAACAAAAAATGTACTGTGTGAAAGGAACTATTGCTATAGCATCATGTCATTTGAAACTTTCTGTATTTGAATGTGTCTTAAGTATCTAATTAGCCGAACTCACCTTTCCTGCCATAACTGCTTTATTTTTACATTCGATTTTCAGAATGTCATAATTTCTGTTGTCATGATAGACCTTTCTTATTGTTTCGTTACCTTTTAAACTGTATTATTATTTATTTTTTAGTATAATTCGTACTTGTATTATTATTAGTATTATTATTATGTATTATGAGTATTTGTGATATTGAGTGTTTGTTTCTGAACATGATAATAGTAATTCTTTTCTTATTTTTAATTAATGCTCGTTGGTTTTAATTCTCATTTAATGCTTTAAGCAGCAGCAGCCCGGACTTATATTTAGATGCCTGGAGATACACTGTTTCATAGGGTTTGTATTGTTTGACTTTAAAATAATATAAGATTTATTCATATGATATTTGAAATTCAGAAGCAATTTTAGCTTTAACAAAGACATCAGAAGCTTTTCACATGAGCACTGAATCTGACTATTGTCTGTTATTAACCTCATTTTCATAATTTTGAACATATCTAAAAGAGCTTCTTTTTTTAAAAAGTTTAAAGTAATTACCATTAAGAATAATAATTATTGTATGCTAGAGTAATTTAAAAACGTTCAACCAGCTGCAGTAAGTAACGTTTTCAAAGCATTTAACAGTTATATCAAGATATTCTTCTGGTTGGCGTACACTTATCTAAAAAATAAGGTAAAATATTGGCAGCTTACCAATTAACGCCATCTGCCACCAAACCTCTTACTTAACAAATAGGTTCCCTATGTATTGTTTTTCATGGTTATTTTGACTTTTGCAATAGTAGGAGGACCGTCCTGTCGCCTTTACCACTGCGCCACCAAGCCGGCTAATAAGTTTTATTGTTTTAAATTCTAAGAAGTTTCACTTCTTAATAACTTTATAACTTCATAACTGAAGTATACTTCACTTCTATACATTGGAACATCGTCGGAAGAAATGTATAATACATTTTAGTATTTAAAATATACAACAATATTCCCCATTGCTTCATAACGGAAAAATACTTCTGTAGAGTAAAAAAATGGATTCTTTAATTATTCGGAGTTTAATAAAACACGAAACAAATAAAAAAGCATATAAAAATAGATACATTTAAATGATGCACCGCTGGTTTGCTAAATTAAGAAATCAAATATTTGTGTTCGATCTGTTGAAATATTCGAACGTTTTCGATGTTTATTTTAATAACTGCAGAAGTGATTAAAATTTCAGTTTGACTCATATTTATAAATCGATGCAAACACGGCAAAATTGCATCAAACTTTTTTAGCGATTCAGTTTATTTTATTTTATATATATTCCGGCTCAATCTATTCGATCGGCTCATCACCGTAACGTATTCGGCAGTAAAACATTGACAAATAAAATTAAAATTAGAATAAAATGATATTTTAAAATAAAATACATTTTTGTTTCGAACGATTAAACATTCTTTGAACAGATTGTTATTTGTTTTTAATAATAGTGATTAGTATGAAAAATAATGTTAATAAATATCTTTATTTTAAGTGTTTTGTTTAATAAAAAGTGATCGTCAACAAATATTATGTTTATTAATCCATAAATTATGCAGGCATGATCGACCCACTGCAGCTACAATATTTATTTGAGGGCGGGGTTAAATAAATGTGTCCTTCGAGTGTATTAGTGTAAGAAATATTTTGGTTTCTTGGTATTATATAAGTTTATTCAATGATGGTTACAATAATATTCGCCTACAAACTATACCATTATCTAGGTTTTGAATCAAACTCTAATCCCTTGTGTTCAAAAATTGTGTACTTTAGCCTATTCCAATACTTTACCCAAAAAGCAATGTAGAAGAAAAATTAATGTTTTTTTTTAGATATATTTTAAAGCCTTCTTTTTACCTACGTGGGTTTATCTAAACTGGTGCTACTGATTAACGTGGGCTTCAAATCACAATCTTTGGCATTAAGCCTACCGACTGAGAAGATTCCAGTCTTACCCAGTGGTTACTGGCGTGACAGGGTTATTCCTTGTCAGATTTCCCACTGTTGTTTATAAAGACATTTACAATTACAATCAGAAACATAAAGTACATCCATGCACCAGTAGAAATGGAACTGGCGAAATAAACGTTAAATGGAACCGTTTAACAAATCTAATATATCCATCATACAACAGTTCTAAAATAAAGTGTTGCGTGTCATTGTCGATGCTCCATTCGGTGGAAGGACCGTCGTATCAACTTTATTACTGAGCCAAATAAGGCTTTGACTGATGTTTAAAATAACGTAATTTTTAATACATTGGTAATAATTACGAGCGAGATGTTTATTATCGTTCCATGATAGAAAATTGTTAGAGAAATATGGTTATCTTATAGTATTTAAGGTATTTTATAGAGGGCAAAAATAGTAGTATATAATAGAAAAATAGGCACATAAAAACTATTTTACATCACTACATCAACTCATAAAACTCTTATGTAGAAGAACATGTCCTCTGGTCTATATCAATAAGTGTCAACTCCTGCAAGCAGAGGATGCTAAATATCTTTGTATGTATCTAGATCGACGCCTAACTTGGAAAACAATATATTACTGTATGAATCTATACTCAAGCCTATTTGGTCATATGAAATTCTACTATGGGGAACCGTTTAACAAATCTAATATATCCATCATACAACAGTTCTAAAATAAAGTGTTGCGTGTCATTGTCGATGCTCCATCCTGTGTTATAAATGAAGTGATACAATGCGATATTCCTCTAGAACCAATAACGAGAGTAAATCAACGTGTTTTTGTGAAGTACTTCGAAAGAATATCAGTGTATCGCAATGTACTCGCTAATCAGCTAAATATTCGAAGTGACAGTAAAGTGCCTAGACTAAATCGTCTAACACTATCCAATCTGATTATAGGACATACATAAATTTTAGAATAAGCTTTGGAATAAGGATAGTTACATAAAATAGTCTTTTTAACAAGAGATCACTTAATGAATTGATTTTGGACATGTCATGTATATATAATATAAACATAACAAATACTTATTGCCCTCAGGGCAGATTGTGGAACTAATAAGAGTAATTAAAAGAGACATTACTACTTTAAAAGGTATTGATGTATAGAGTCGTTGTGGAGCCGTTGGTCGTTCTAATTACTCCAATGCTTCGTTTCTGCGGCAAAGAATACGTTTTGATTAATAATTGGTTTCCAACTGTAATTACCACTTTATCTAAAAACGCAGCATTAAATCTTTACACGTATTTTCAAGCAGTTATTTTGACAGCACGAGTAACAATTTGTTATGTATCAGATGGCATATATATCAATTGCTGTTGGTACTCGGTGAGCCCCCTTTATAGTAAATTTGTCCTTTTGTTGGTGTGAATCAACCTCTTACCCTTTTTGTCTGATAGCGTAAATTGTATATTTTGAGTAAGGTGTATATTATTTCCTTAAATTGATGGATTTTATTTCAAACTAGAGGCAGCGAGTCCTTCTACTAGTTGCAGGTTTGAATACTGCCGGGTCATATTTGCAAATTTGTGTTCCTACTTGTGATTGCGTGTAACCCAATGTGTAAAATATAATATAGTTAAAGTTATCCTGATCTCACCAGTAACTAGCATGTGCAGGACCTGATATCTTTAATATGATCACTTAGTCGATAGGCTTAATGCCGAGGACTGTGATTCGTAGCCCATATTCAACTGTTTTCCCAGTCCACATAAATCTTCTGATTTTGTCTAGTCAACTTATAGTGTTAACTGTAATATCGTCGACGTAAATATGACTAATTATTTTGCTCAGAATTAAGTTGAACTAAAAGAGTCGAACTCAGTTACTATATGATGACTTATTTCTTGCTTCGCTGTTCTCATATTGAGATCTAGATATATGTACCTATTGTTAGTGCTTTGAGGAATATTATGCATGGAACATGTTTAATATTGCTGTTGCTTACAGTGCCCCATAGTTGAATGCTGCATGTCCGAATTGGCTTGTTGGCGACTTGTTAACCAGTGCATATTATGGAGTTTAGTTCGAGTTGTTTACGCTTGGTCCAGATGTGCTTTTGCCAAGTTAATCTACGATCCAAGTGAAGGCTCTAATATTTTGCATGCTTATCTTGTGTGATTTTTTCGTTATATAATTTTAAAGACGGACTTCTCTTCTCAGTGTGTGAATATGAATAGGCTTGGTTGTGTTTGTTATATTTTCCACTAGTTAAACCATTTAGATGGAATTAAAGTTGATGAAATGAAACAGTTTTTGGATCAGAATTAGTCTTACTGGTAATGTCGTTAGCGTAAGTCACAACCATTAACTATGTTAGTAGGAAGGTCAGCAGAGTAAATTAGGTACAACATCGATCCAAGTGTACTACTCCGTGGGACATCAAATCGTACTTAGTTCAAAGTAGAATATTCATCACTACACGTATACTTGAAGCTTATTCTATTCAAATAGGGTGAACGAAAATATTTGTGGAAGCGTCTGGTTTAGTTTATATGCCAGTCCATCATGCCAGACTTTATCTAAGGCTTGACTTATGCCCAAAAATGCCGCAGCGCAGTACGGTCATTTTTTCAGGCAACTATATCTGCGATTTACTTCTAGATCTTCTCGGAATATAAATTAGTGACTTTGGATTATATTATTTAGGCTCTCTTTCAATCTGATTTTCATATTGTTTTTATATTTACTGTTCATTCAGTCACTGACCACTATTTAGTGCGGTAGGCTCAGGACTCAGGTAGGTAGTGCAGGTAAGATTGCCGCATTATCTTTAATCTCTACTTCTTTTGAATTTTTATACTAACTAATCATCACTGGTTTTGGTCATCCTACTTCCATTCGCCATATTCCAATAAGTTTGAGCCAAGCACTGAATATGTCGTTATAAAAGTGAACATTAAATAACATGATTAAATTATTTTGCAACCTTAGAACAAGTATTATAAAATCAAGGAAAATCTACATGGAAATGCTTCACTTGAAAGCGTTTGAGGTAAGTAATCGTTTTTTCTACCAAACCTTGATCATGACCTGGCTGATGCGTTTGATGAAAGGTGGTAACGAGCTAAGAAAGCGTATTTGAATACGTATTTGCCATCAGCATTTATTCGTACACATTATATTTCTTAATATTACTCATGAAAATTACACAAAACATTTAAATTGTGAAAAATTAATGAATATGTTCACCTTTCGTATCAAATATTTTTTATTAAAAAACCGTTCTGGTTTTATAAGACCGAGCCCAACAGAAACAACAAACAAATGACCAAAGGGTTGACTGTTACAGAAACAAAGCCGTTAGTCCAACGCGCGGAAGACAAAAGAACGGGGAAAGTTTTAAAATTCAACATAATGGCCCGTTCTTTATTATTCTGACGGCGTTAAAATGTCGGTAAACGTAAAATAAGCTTAGTGTTTGTATACCTTTCACTCAAGCCGTAATTTATACGGCCGGACGAGCATCCGTGGTCGGCATCCTCAATACCCGCCGTCCGAAAAAGAAATAAATACCTAATATTGAGAAATAAACGCTCGGCTACGTCGCTCGTGCTGACCTAATAGAGATCGACGTTTATTCCTGTAAGTTTCGCGATTGAGTGGGATATTGTGTATCTGGATGCAATGACGCGGTTATAAATTTTATTCCCGGATGGATTGTAGTTGGCTTTTCGTAATTCGTATGGTTAGTTATAATATCACACTTCAAATAACATGGTTTTATCTAGTTCAATATATAACAATGTACATAAATTACGTTATAAATAATTAAGTTTACTATTTAAAATTAACCAAGTATTCCAACTATAGATATGATAATTATGATATATGTCTGGGAATCACAGTTCATATCAATCAATTGTTGATAAAGACGAGCAGCAATTTGTAACATTCAAAATAATAATACTTGGGAAGCCGACTTGGTGGTACAGTGATAAAGGTGACAGGACGGTCCTTTTGCTGTTGCGATAGCTGCGGTCCCGAATCCTGCTGGTGCAAGGTTGTAAATTTATATTTGTGACTGTTTAATATTTGTGATTGTGGCAAGAGTGTAAAATCCGACAAGGAAAATGATCCCAGTCACGCCAGTAACCAGTGTGGGTAATTCCGCATGTCGTCTGGGATGATTTCTAAAGTTGGCCACTCGCCAGTCGGTAGTTTAAATACCGAGGACTGTGGTTCGGAGCCCACCTTAAACTGTAGGTCCAATCCGGATAAATCCCTAGCTAATACTTGGTTAATCATCGAAAACAAAATTATTTGCTTAATGGTTTGATGGTTGTAACTTGGATGTAACCAAAAAAAATTGTTCTCGTTGTATGTAAAATGGCGAAAATATTATGCTAAATATTTTTAAAAATTGATGTATTAGTGCGTTATAATATGGCCCAAACTATTCAGACTTTTTTTTTCTATTTGACTACCGGAATGGTGAACGAGTAAGAAGGGTTGGTTTGTGTTTACCCTCAGTTTCGCTTTATATCGCCGTTCAACAAGTCGCCTCTTCTTTCCGTTAAATAAAACAATATTTACAAGTAAAATCATAGTTAGTATAGATTACACGACAAAGGATTATACCACATTTCCTATATTTTAATATTTATAGTATATTTTCTTTAAATCTTACACTACTGTAGATTAGAGATAATAATTTTCTTGTTGGAACTCTAAAATATAAGTTATACTTAAACACCAAAGTGGCTAAATTGACAGATGTGTAGTATGACCTATTGGTAATTTGAAGCATACATAAACACCACCGAAAGTGGTTCCTGCTGGTTCTTGGGGGCAGCGTATTTAGCGTGTGACCTTAGTCTTTTTATCTTACGTGTATTGCACGTTCATCACAGTCGAAGTTAGTGCATAATAGCGAGTGTTGTTAACGATCATGGTTATTGTATTAGAGCCATTAACTACTACTTTCTAAGTTAGTTATCATTGTCATTGTTTGTTATTCATATTGTTATCAGTGCTAGAATTAGTTATTTCAATTACTCGCTCGTAATTTTAACTGCCGTATATTAACTGTCACTGCCGTCATATTTCAATATTACCTGACATTATGAAGTATCTGTTGTGATAATAATAAATCCCTGATATATTTTATTTGTATTTTAATTTCACTCTTGTCATTGAAAATTGGTTGCTCAGGTTGAACGTTTATGGCGCTAGAAAATAGCTAGAGATTATATTAGTTATATTAAAATATATGAAGAACTGTAAGCTATAACCAAATGACTAATGTATTTGAGTAGATTACTGAAAGGAAAACATTAAAAAATTCATTCAAATTAATTTTATTAATATGGGTTCACTGACGGTAAAAACGGCGGCGCATGCCGATCACTGTTTCGCTAACAATAATCGATGAATTCCTCCATCGGCAGTAGTAGAAATAAAAAGAGAAGAAGTAGCAAAAGTACGAAAAAGAAAAAAACTTACGTTTGGTTTTCATACCATTAGCAATACTTATAAAGTCAGGACGTTTGTAAGGATATAGAACACTCTAGCTAAAAAGGATGCGCCATCCATTTACTTAATCAAAAGAAATTCTGGAAGGACATTTTCGTCATAATTTTTTTAGCGTGTTTTACTTTCAAGTAGGGAAATTGCAGTGAGAGTTAATGGATTTTTTGTGGAGTTTCTGTGGTGTTTATGTTGGGATAATTTGGATATGGACTATAAGCACTTCTAACCTGCCATGTACATATATATGGATATCAAAAGAAATTCTTTTCTTGAACTCCTTATATAAACTAATAGTGAAAAATATAATGGAGTGAATTTACATTTATAAGTCATTAAAACAAATTCAAACAATTACAATATAATTATGATTATAAAACAAATTAAAACAACTTTTTTGCTGAAATTAAATGGTGATATATTAAATGTGGATAAAGTGAATGTAAGTGAATAATTGGCAAAAAATATGATGGTTGTAGCATCTCAAACTGAAGTAAAGTATTTGGGAGCATTAGAAAGCAACTGTTTATCATGATCTGTACTAATCTGGCAAAAGTTTCCTAATATCTGACATATTGACATTGTAGTTTCTTATTAATTGTAGTTAGAATATTTGAGGTAGACCTGCTATTTTAATAGTAAAGGAAGTAAAAGTGAGAAATGTTTGGACCGAATTACAGTTAATGACGTAGATGGACATTTTGCAATAACCTTGAGCTTACGATTTCATGAGTTAACATCATCGCTTGCAGATCGACTCTATGTATTTGGAGGAATTAGAAGAGTATGACTATGAACTGACAAGTAATATGAACTTCTAAATTAAACAAAACATAACTAGGGATTGTCAATAATTACAGGTCATGCGCTTGGACAGTTGCTGAAAAGAATATTATTTTAATACTTTAAAGGCATGAAAGGGTAATTTTTAATTTGGAATTACTCCATTAATTTATATGCTATAAAATGAATAAAAAGTACCTGATTGTTTTAGTCGATGACACATGGTCAGTTGAAGCAAGAGTTTTGTTCGTCATTTCGATATATTTTACGTCATGGGACTGACATGCCGCTGATTGTTTTGTCATACCATGTTGTTTTTCAAGCGTGTGTTTTTGGTGGTGGCAGCAAGTTAGTTAAAGCAATATTGTTAGTGCTCTGGTGAGCCCAATATACCACCACATTCTATTGTTGAACTACAACTGTTTAAGCGAAGTAAAAGTGTCATTTTGTTCTGACGCAAGAGAAAACCGGAATAGTCGTTGGGATTATTTCAGGGAGATGATAAAGCTACTATTTTTAAAATTCATTTAAGCAACCGAAATCGAATAAATTATTTAAAAAAAGCATTATTAATAGTTCACTAACCATTCCGAAACTATTCAAAGAGTTAGTTAACCTAATTTGAAAGCGCTATTCAATCCGAGTTGTCTGAGATTTGGATAAAGCTGTGGTAGTTAAGGGTGTACGCCCACCAAATTTGGACGGAAGCGGCATTGGATCCTAGCTTTGAATTATTGAAATTTGGATATCTTTAAGTTGAACTCTGTACTCTGTCTACTGGAATTTAGTCAGAAGTTTAGAAAATTAAGACTGTGCGTCCATCAGAGTCACGTCCAATCAGATGTTTAGTTATGAACTATTGGAATTTAAGAATATCTTATCTAAAAATCTGAATATCTGAAAATTGCTTCATATTTTGAATATGCTTTGAATTGAAATTGAATTAAAATGTGAAAATTATTACGCTATCACTTCATATTTTTGAAATAACACTATTTAGAACAATGCGTTTATCTTTTTATATGAGATAATTAGTCAAGTGGATATAAAAATGCTGCAAAAATGCCAAAATGCACAAATGAACGACAAGAGGCAAATAGTTGTGGTTGTTTTATGTAATATTGTTTTTGAATAACAAATGATTTTAAAGGCATAGTATCTTAACAAATTATATGCATTAAATTAAGTTAAAGCTTTCATTTAGACTAATTTGAAAAATTTGAATTTTTGACAACTCCCTCTGACTAATTATTGTGTTCTCCTTAATTGTGTATTTTTTTAATGAGCGATAAAAAGAACACGTGAAAGAACTTTTCTAATTAAGCAGCGAGAGAAAGGGCTCGAAATTTTAATACAAATTCTCGCCGAAACAAAATATATATTTTCCATAAGGCATGAACCGTCCGGGACAAAGGCTCGACTTCATAATAATCATCAAATCGTTCCCTTTTGTCGATTTTAAGAATTATATAAGCCTTTTATACCGAAGAAACTTTTTTATTGACAATTCCAAACTTATTTAATCACAGGTTAACCGTCTCTATGTTGCAGACATCGTTTGAACTTTTCCGTCTGTCGGGTAAATGGTTTTATCTCGAATAGGTCTTGTGTAGAAAGTCGTAGATAATTAGAGTTTTTCCAGTACGAATCAGACTTTTGTTTGTATTTGAAAATTTATTAATTTAACTTGAATATTCAATTATAACATATCTTATGAAATGCCAAATTATGTTTTTAATGGGGCGCCACCATCTTCACAATTATTTCAATAAAAAAACATCGTTATTTATTACATTTTTTCATCACTATCACCAATACTTAGATGGCGTTTGTGGAGAGTTGTCCAGTCTCCTAATTTTCAGATCGTTTTCGATGAACTTGATCCAAGACTTTTTGGAACTGTTTTTCAACGAAAAAGTCGATCTCACCATATATGTCTGCGAGAGATTCGTTCACTTTTAATTTGATAGATATGTCCAAACTATTGTAATCTTCATATCTGAATTCGTTCCTTAACAGTATATTGATTTTAGCAACAGTGTCCAAGTCTCGGAGCCATACAGTAGTGTTGGCAAGATAAGCCGAGGGAGAAGAAGAGCCGAAGGCCAGCAAAAGATCCTGAAGTTTGGCCGATTCGGCTTGCTACTTCTGCTTTACTGATCCCAAGTACTCCAGTTGTGCACTTTGCCTAACTGGATCCATTTGAGATTTATAATAGCAGGAGATCCGCCAGTTATCAATGTTTTGGTCTTTTCTTTTTTAATTCTCAAAATTATATGGTTCTCTAATGGGAACTACAGTCTGTTCTATAAAGCAGTGAACTCATTTAAAATTGTGACGTCAAAGAGTCGTAATGTTGCTTCACCAACTTTAAGTTTTTGTTCATTTTGGATTTAACATATAACAAAATTTTAAGTTATCAAATGTAACTTATTTTAATGCATCAAATGTACATCAAATGCATATATTATCGATGATTTAAAACTACAGCTGATTACACAGTTATACAGTCAAAACAGTTTGTGGCTTAGAGTTGTAATTTATTATTATTATAATATCACATCTGGAAAGTTTCGTTCAGTCACTGTCACATTCTGAGTTCAAGTCAATAACTAAGCTGTTAATTTCCAATCTCGTAATTTAAGCTATATAACAGGATTCCACCATTTGTCAATTTCTTCTTCAGGATATCTGAAAACTAAACGTGTTATTGTAAACCATGTCTTTTTCTCATATCCAGATAGCACTTACTTGTTTATACTTGTGCATGACGTATACCTAAATGCGGAGGCTTGCCCCGGAGTGACAAGTTGGACCGGGTTATATGGGACAGCCTCTGGGCTTACCAATACACTAAACCAAAAGCGCCTCACAGTTGGCCCCTGTGGATCGCTACTACCACTGCTTTAAATTTGGGGATATGACACCCTCTAATCGGGCAGCCATTATTGGGCACGTTAGAGGGCCCGGCGAAAGAACAGATAGTTAAAGTAACTATAGATTTGCGAACTTGAGTTAACAAACGACTAGGTGCTGTTGTATGGGGACGAATGTTATGACTGCAGCGACGGATGAGATTAGTTTCAGCCTGGAAAAAGTGGTGGTTAGCGGTGAAGCAGTGCTAAGCCTCCAGAATGTCGACCAGCTCTTGAACAAGTGCGTTTTCAGAGGAACTTGAGCTCAGTTTTTGTTTGTGGAGGGATTGAGATATTACGTGCTTGATTTCTGGAGTGTCAGTTTCTTTGTGAATGTTATTATTTCTAACAAACCATGGAGCGTTTAAGATGCTCCTGAGGAGGTTATCTTGGAAAACATGAAGCCGTTTTACCTGGTCGGGTGTAAGAAATTTGAAGTAGATATTAGATCCGTAAAGTTACCCATTTATTATCTTTACGCTATTCAAATACTATGTTTCCCAATAATGTATGAAGGGATATTCTACATCCCTCAAGAAGCTGCATATATCTAAGTTTTCTATGGATGCTTTCCAGGCTAAGGGTTTTCCCTGATATAATTGTATTAAATTATGTTTATATTGAAAAAGCGACTCACTGGTATAATACATTCCACAAATTGTATCTATGATAAAGCTAACATCAAGGTGTTCTTGATTCATCACCCCCTTCGTATGAGGACGGTTTCTTTCCGGTAATTCCAATATTATATTGTTAATTTTTTGATATATTTTAGTATCAGTGCCCATACTAACTTTCAATACAGCTGTAATACGTTGTGTTGAAAGAGTTTCCAAAGAAAGCCGCAGCAACATAGTATTTATCCGTAACCTCTTTAATGCATTTTACTGTCAACAGGGGAAATCCACTATCAGTTCGAAGTAACCGATTAGAGATGCAACCTGTTTCTGACTATCTGCGGTTTCAGCATTTTCAATGGTAATGATAATAAGCAATAATTTGAAATATATTAAAACAAGCAAAGGGCCAAAACAACGTTTGCCACTTTATAACTTGTAATTATTATTACTAATATTTTCAAGAATTTTGCAGACATTTAACAACCGGACGACTTTTGTAAGGTGATTCGGTTAGATGTTCTAACATATCATTCAGCATTACATCTCTTTTTATTTAGAATAAAATGAGACCGAAAATATTGTCTCATTTTAAAACAAGTAATAAGTTAATACCTTAGATATTTTGATGTCTCAAATCTCTCACCGCAACTCAATCGGCTTCATAAATTTCTGTTCAGAGATCAGTCTATAAAACTTAATCAAGCCTTCTTAATAATGAAGAAAGTATATTATAGGTGAATTATTTAGATGCTGTGTTATTAGCAGCAGTTAAGAGGTTACCTTGAATTTTAGATGCGTTCGGACCAGGTATTTGTACATGTTTATCAGGAGACACTCAAAATCGAAATTTTAGCTGCATTTTCATAAATAGGTTATCTGTGGAAAATCTCATTTCATTTAGCTAATAACACTACTCCTAGTTAAGTACTAAATACTTAGTGAAAATTAATACGTTCTTCTATGTGATGTACAGTCTATTCAAATTTTTTTAATAATGCGCCATGGATAATTGTGAAGTCGAAATATTACAATGTTGCCGCATCAACTCTGAGTTTTAGTTCAGTTTGGCTTTGACATACAACAAAATTCTAATCTAAATAAAATAATTGAACAAAAATGTTATCAAATATAATTTATTTTAACATTATAGTACATTTAATACATATATTATCGAAAGACTTAAAACTACAATTAAGAACAGAGGTATAAGAGTTTGTAGGTTAGATTTGCTTTGTTTACATTGAACACTTTTCCACACTATCCACGAGGTAGAGTTTCTAGGTGCGTTTTCTTATGTATTGTCCTATCCACCTAATTAACATTTGTATATCTGCGAAACGTATTTTACTTTCATTGGAGAGCATATTTACCTTTTAAGTTTACTTCTTGTTTCTTTCGATGGTGTGTTTACCAAGTCAAGGTGTATTTTTATTTCATCTGCTACTACCTGTGTACAACATTCTTGATAAAATTAATCATGTAATGCATTTACCATATCTACAAAACATTATTCATTATCTTCTCATATGTCCTAACTTGATGCTTATGCTAAATTTTGAACAATTACAATCATATCTGTGCACACAAATCACGCCCTACCATTTTCTATAACGTTATATTCAATTAATTATGTGCATACCTTCAGTTATTCTCACTCTCGTCACTCTGTGTCAGGAATTTCCAACATTATCATAAATCCTGAAAGTTTCCTTCAGTCACTTTCACTTTACGATTCACTGTCCAGTTCAATCGCTAAACTGTTAATTTCTAATCTGCCTAAAACATGTTCAAGGTTCTACCATTTATCAATTACTTCTTTTGTATGTCTTATCGAGCTCATCCGAACTGAAGGTAAATTAACTATTAATAAATATAATAACCAACAAAACCCTATGGAATGCTGTTGTAACTTTTACCTTTTTCCATAAATTTTTATTGTCTTTACACTTTTGTTGTTACTATCTTGCCAAGAGTGCCACAATGAACCATTTTGAAATATTCAAGACTCTTATATTATTTTATGTTGTTAATTGAATTCCTTTTATGGTAATGTCCGGAAGATCCATTAAACCTCTCCGAGGGTTATTTTTACACCATTTAAACCATATGCCCTGTAAGAGTGTATGAAAGGATGAGTTACATCCCTCAAGCTGTATGTCCCTAATTCTTTTATGTATACTTTCCAGAGAGACAATTTTCTCTAAAATGATTTATTATATCATGGAATAGTTTGTGAACTTACTGTTCTTATCCATTTCGTATATTTGGTCTCTAATAGAGCCAATCCCAAGAAGGTCAAGATTCGTCACCCACTTTGTATGTAGACGGGTTTTCTTGGGCGAATCAACGTATTATTCGTCATTTTGTAAGCGATGTCATTCAAAGTATCCACAGTAATATTTACCACGGCAGCAACCCGCTAAAAACATTTTCAATAAAATTGCAGGGATTTTATATTTTTTAATATCATCAATAATTACCTCTCTAACGGAATTTACCGGCAAAAGGGGGTCTCCGTTATCTCGTTCCTTTTCGAGGTAACCTATTAAAGCTGCAATCAATTTGTGACCCTGAATATCTATTGTTTTCAGCATTTTCAAACGAAGTAATATGATATATTATGGAGCGACTTAACATTTAACAAAATAGTGATTGCCGGTTTAAAACCTGTAATAATTATAACTAATATTTTGAATAATTTAGCGTACATTTGACAACCGGATGGCGACCAACTGTCAGACGTATGCAAAATTCTTGAAAGCAATAGTGATAAGAGGTTTTTAACTCTTACCTATAAATTATTGTGGCTATATAAAGTTATTATAAAACCCCTTGAGTATTTTTAGTAAAAAAATAATGTCAAGGAAAAGTTATAACTCAGGATCACCCTTAATGTCAACCTTTAAATCATTTAAAACATTTACATCTTAATTAATTATAGTTCTTTAACATTTATTTAATCTGTAACAAATAAATTTTATTAATAAGCCGTTGTTAAATTTTAATGACTTTAAATTAGGGAAAAACGTAATACTGTATGCAGTTTAAAATTTCTGATAAATTTATTTTTGACCAAATATTTCGTTTATTGAAAATAATGCATGCATAGATAATCTTTGTTATAATATAATATCGCTAATTGGTAGTATTATTCATTTTATGCTTAAATAAATATTCCAAAAGTATTATATTTTAGCAAATTATTTTGAACTTTGTTAAATATAAGTGGAATAATTTTTATCAGCAGAAGGATAATATTAATATATAACTTGATGGGCGGATACATTTTGTCATTTAATATCGCAGTTTTTCTTGAAGGCTATTTAGTTTTATGGCTTAAAGGAGGGTGATCTGCTTAAAGCTGAATGGAAAATGATTGTCGTTTATGAATTTGAATGAATTCAACTGATCTATAAATTACTAAGTGATTACCTGGTTTAAAGTAATAGCAAGAATATCGAACAGAACTTTGAAGTTTCATTTATTTAGTAAAATTTATTATATCATATTCTTATGACATAACCATAACTTATGAAATAATGTAACGTAACCTATGTTCGTATAACGTATCTCGTAACTTATGACACATTAGTAGAACCGCTTTTTCTTACATTGCTAATATCAATATAATGCTGTAATCAAATGATCTATTGGATCATTGATTAATTGGATTGGGGAAAAATAAATTCGTTTTATATTCTTCGAAACCGAATTTATTTATATAAGTCTCTCAATCAATGATATATGTACTTAGTGTTTCTATTACTGTCACCTTAAGAAAAGTTGTGAAATTATTATACAAAAATAAAGTAGTCAACTTCCAGACAATATGCATAGAATTTTTTTATAATTATGAATTTTTTACCGTGTATATATATAAGACAAGAAGGTATTATTTATATATGAATATATTTATTTAAAATACTGCTAAAGTGGGCAAACAAGCACTAACAATCGCAATTTGTTCATTTATGAAAATTCCTTACATGAAGGGTAGTTTTTTGCGCTTCGGACTAGATAATTATGGATCCTAATATGTATTATCATTGCTTAGCCGAATAAGTGAATAAAGATTAGTGAAGCTATCTTTAGATTTAGACCTAATTTAATGAATATTCTCAATCAGATTTACAAATGGTGGTACATAATCCTGAACATCTTGAGCAAGATGATGTAGTAAGAAAAATAGTAATTAAGTACTGCTTGTTCTGGTGAATGAAAACATTCAATATATATCTATAAGAAATGGTAAAAAGAAAATAAGATTCAAGAATCAAAATTCATCGCTGTTTCCTTTCGTCCTTCCCCACATATATTAACAGAGACGCTATCCCCAGAAAATTAATTGTTTTAGAATAAGTTTCGGTTTTCTTTAACCACAATTATTTTCTGATTATCGTCAGGATTTCACACAGCTCACGATGACCTTCAGCTGCCTTTTTTTCAAATTGAACTAATAAGATATAACTTACCACAAATACGATTTAATCAGACAAATTCATAAATTTTCAACGAATTGAAAACATATTTTGTTCATACTTCGACTAAACGACACATGATGGAATTTGAAACCTGCCAGTGAGAATTTAATGTGAATACGCGATAAGAACGATAGTACGTGATAGGATTCAATACACAGTACCACTATCTGTAGTAAGTCCTTTAAAATTAATTCATTTGTCGATAAGGTACACTATTTACTATAAATCCTACAGAATTATTTAACAATTCTGATCATATATTATTCAAATAGCAACATTGACATATTAATAAGAAAAATGACAACGATGACATTCATCTATACAACATATGTCATTCTTTTATGACACCTTTAAAAGATACTTAATCACAGATCGATGTCGTTGTCGTTTAAGCTTTTGTGTCTGTGGAAGCGGATCGCTTCGTCCCGGAAGAGGTTGAACTTTATTTTATTAAGGCCCAGACTGCGTCGTTTGTTTTTATTGTTCTGTTCACTGAAGTGGCGATTTCGTACGGATCGTTGGAAACGTCAAAGTTTTTTGTCAGTCGCTCTGCCCTTGATGGTTTATTTGAATTTTATGCAGCTCTTAAGTTGGGAAATGCTTTAATTGAAGTAAACAGGTTTATTTTTTTCGTTGTCATTTTCCGGTTCTAGCTGGAGAGTTCCAACACAATTAGGTAATTTTCTTTTTAGTTCTGTTTGTGTCGTAAAGAATGTTTTCATTGGTAACGTTTTAGTGTATTTCTATTTTAAGAAAGTGTAATTCTCTCTACGTTAATTTGTTTATTATACTATTTGTTTCCATTTTCGTTCGATAATTGTTGTAGTCCGATAACGGAATGGCCGTTCTATTTATTATACTGCACCACATTATAAGAAGTAAAGAATAATTAACAGATCGAGAACAGAATCTCATCAGATTAAATCATTCATATGTTTTAGAATTTTGCCTTCGTTAGTATAGAATATTCAGTAAACTTTAAATACTATTTTTTATATAAAAATATGCTAAAATCTTGAAGCCACACAATTAACGATATATATATATACTGGCTTATTTAGATTTAATTATAACATATAGTCAGTTATTTACTTCTTGGAGGGTTAGTTAAGCAGCCTTGATTCATAATGCCAAATCAATAATTCCCATTGTTTAACTCTGATAATAAAGGGTACGTCTCTTCCGGCGAGCCAACCCAGAGGTGTTTTAATATTCATTTGTCAGTTATCGCTCATTTGGGAAAATAACATCAGGAAACCTATACCGCTTCAATTTATTTGTCCAATAATTCTGTGTGTATATATGGATATTTTCTTCTATATATGTTTTAGAAAATATAAATATAAAATTATATATATATAAATACATATATAAAGGTGTTGCCATTCGTTAATCGATTCGATAGGATCAAGTTAAAGATAACAAGATATATCTCAAATATGATATTACAATATACCAAAATTACCAAACAAATTTAATGTGCGTAAATTTAAAGTTTCTTTGATTTTATTATTAACAATGCCAAAGAGAAGAACTGATCGCGTTGATTACCAGCTATTGATTGAAAATTGCGATCCGGTGTTACTAGAAAGGAAATAGACAGGTTAAAAATGCGACGAGTTCATATACATCAAACACTGTAGCAAACACGCCACAATTTAATTGAGCGATTCTGAAGTTGTTGTGCTTGCCTGGCATTACATTATGATTATGATTATAGCATTACACTATGATCTAGAAATAGATTATGGTGCCAATAAGTCACTTACAATTGGAGAAATGGTTGTTGTTCGTTATTATTGTAGGGTTTTAATTTATGTTGTGTATTGCGTTGCGTCTGATGGGTTATGTTGTGCCCGTGGAAAAGTAAAATTTCGTGGAAAAGTAAAATTTCCAGAATTGGTCCCACCATCATTTATATTACTCCCATTAGTTTCTTGAATGGAAATAATTCTAACCACCTTTTAGTCAATATTAAAAAATATAATTTAAAATATAAGTTTTGTTGATGGTATTAAATTCGCATTGGAAATATTTACATATATAAGGACAAATTTATTATTTACTAGGATTGCTGTTACAACTATCAGATGCAGATCATTCTTACAATTGTATGTTATGGTACAATGAAATGAAGTATTGCCCAAAATGTACAAACGTTTCTTTCTCAGAATAATTATTTAGTAAAAATATTTTAATTAGCATTGGATCTGATGCTATTTAACAGCCATAATATTTTCATCATACCTGACAAAACATCTGGTGGATACATAATGAGTGGCTTTTGTTATCGTTGGAAATACTATACAAGGTAGATACATGTATGATAATACGATAATACAAAATTTACTGATTCACTGAGAATTTAATAATGTTTCCTTTTTGTATTAGTTGCGATGTGCTGTGCGTTACTCTGTGGTCAGCGATGATAACTATTAGTGAAAATGGGAAATATCTTGTTTTAAAAAGCCACGCCTAACAGCTAAATTCGATGGATTTGATATTTTTCTACATACAAAACAAATTTTTGAATTCCACATACTCTTGGAACAATCAAATCTGCATTTTCTACATTTATTATTTTTGTTGTTTTGTTTGAACAAAACTGCTACCAATGCTTTTAAATAATATTTTTAGAAACTCATTATGATAGTGTTCTCATTATCATATCACGATTGTGGGCTTAGTTTCAATGACTTTGAAGTCAATGCCAAATAATGACGTGGAAGGCAGCTTAGCAGTTGATGCATTAAGGTTACAACATTCTGGATATTCTAGACAAGCGATACAAAATATCCAAACGAAGCAAAATATCTAGAAATGAGTTTTCTGTTGCATCTTGTCACTAGGAATGAATGAAGAAAAGCTATTATGACAACCCTAAGCCTAAATAGGCATGACCACAACAGGAGAGAGTTTCACATTGAAACCGAAGTAGAGTATGCAGTCTTGATGTGTATATGGTAGATTCATAAATGTATAGTGTATGATAAGCTGCTAAAATTTAATGAAAATATCACTGCAGATGTCTACCAACGTTAATTGAACAAATTAAACTACAACTTATTGAAGAAAAAAACAGCAATAACACATTTCTCAGTACTCATAATATATAGTACCATCACAGTTTTATATTGATCATGTTCGGAAATACTAAACAAGTGCGAAAATGGTTTTATGATTGGATTGCTTCAAAATCAACATTGTGTCTCATTGATAGAAAAATGGGAAATTCAGGCAAATATTTTGGTTAATACAAATTCTTTTTAGTTAAAATTAAGGTATATCAGAAGGTGCAGAAAAGTTCCAGAACACTTGTGAGAAAAGTTAAAAAGTTATTGAAATAATAAAATGTTAAATGACTGTTAATTTTATTTCATTAAGAGTATAATTCTAACTTAAAATATATAAATTATACTAAGCCGTATTCGAAATTGTTTTTAATTTAGCTTTTCTCTAATTTTTCACCAAAAATTTATTCTAAGAACCATTAATACAGAAATTTTATAAATGCATCTTATCGTAGACTCAACTTAATCTAAAATCAAAGAGGTTGATCTATAATACAATTATAAAGCCAATTTGGACATATGGGGTGCAAATATGGGGTTGCACTAAAAATTCAAATGAGTTAGTCATACAGCGCTGTCCAAACAAGGTTCTTCGATTGATTACCAATGCCTATCGATATGTAACCAATGAAGAACTGCACAATGACCTGGAAATCAAATGGATTTGCGAAGTTGTGCAGGATTTCGCCTTGAAACAGGAAAGAATATTACTAAATCATACTAACGTGGAAGCAATACAACTGCTGGACAGCGCGCAGGAGGTCAGGAGATTGAAACGAACAAAACCATACGAACTTGTGTGAACATTTAGTGTGTATTATTACTGTAAACTATAGCTATAAGTTAATAATTAATAAATAATTATAATTTTATAATTGAGGAATATATACTGATGTATTTTCTCGCACTCGTCTTGCTTGTAAATTAATCCAAGCACATAGGAAAAGTAGTAATAAATTAATTGTAATAATAATAATAATTAAGATTGTACTAAGCGTATCTAATAAAGATGTTATAAAAAAATATTATCGTAGTGTCGCTGATGCTGATCTTGATTTGTCTTCTATATGCCTGTCGATGCGCTTATTAGTAAGCTCACTTGATTCCTCTAGAAAAATAATTTTACACCTACATAATGTTTGCCTGCATAATTATGCATTAGTTTTATACCCTAATATAAGAGTCTCATAAGGAGCCTCATATTTTATTTTATTAATTTGTATGTTTCTGTACAGAATTGAATATCGATAAAACTCATTTGATACAATTTTATTTTATAGTGTTTATTATTATCCTGTACTTATATAAAATTATATATTTCTAATTGTGATCATTTAAGTTAGGTAATACATAAAATATACATGGGTATCATCGAAATTGCAAGCTTAATAAATAGTAATTTCCATAGTTATAATTTTTAATTTAACATATTATATGGTATGGTAAAAGTTACTATAACATAGAATCAGCAGATGAAATTTAGAGGACATTTGTATGGGAAGAGAAAATTAAAGTTAAATATAAAATACGTTTTTTGTTAAATATATTATTAATTTAGGAGCTTAAAATGTCAATAGAAACCTTTATATATTATTTTGATTTAATTATAGTGTAATTAAGTATAAATAATTTATTCATTCTTATCTATTTAACCGATTAAAATATTTTAACCCAAATATATCAAGATATTTCTTTTACATTATTTAGTTGTTATTATAATATATTAATGAAGTATAATTTATACGGTTAAAAAAAACTAAAATCATATCATTATTTGTTATATCATAATTGTTGGTAATTACTGTTACTAAATTGTTGACTATCCTAATTTAAACTATTTGTTGCTAACATAAACCGCCTTAAATATAAGCCTTTCTAAAATTAATATGTTGCTTTTGTTTTAGTGTGAAATACATTAATATAAGTTGTTCATCTTTATTTTATGAGAAATTAAAACTCAAAACTGTTCAATAATTATATTGTATTCCTCTTGACGACTTCCTGACATGTCACAATAACTGTAAAAATCTATATCAAGCAGATCAAGTGGATATATGTACACGTATAGCTTATAATAATATTCATAGATTATATTCTTATTGTTACTTTGATATAACGTTATTTAAAAACGCCTAAATTGTTTATATTATATTGCAAGTAGAGACACGCCATTATAACAGACTAACAAAGAATCAAGATAAACTAAAGAACAAGCCTAGCATTGCAGAAATCAGTACCATTTCTTGCTGAAGGTAAAGAATGTATAAGAAAGTATCAATTAATTAAGAAATCAAATAAAAATTAACTCGCCAAAATCAAAAAGTAATCTCAGCAATACAATGGTCGTGATGATCGTTAAACATAGAAAAGAAAACGCCTTACTAAAACTATCGGTTCTAAATAAAAAAAGAAATAAGAGAAAAAGTAGAAATAATTCCATTTTCGACAAGAACATATTGTTTTAATTTCAACCGCCGTTCTCCGACACGTTTTAAAGTTGTAAATTCATGGTGATGCCATTTTTCTTTTCCCGATTCTTAAATCTTATTTATCATTTCCGGTCCAAGGAGTTCGCTAAGGTAAAAACTGTCCCGACTATCTTTCACGACTATTAGCAGCAGCGGGAACGCGGAACAATAGTTTACAACAGGCGGAGAAATACAGGAATACTTCCATTAATGGAGTTAATAGTATTTCGAAACGTATAACAAGAAATGGACGAATTATTTCAGTTAATGAATATGATTTTACTTAGTCATTTATATCGTACTTATGATTTCTTTGTTGTTAAAATATTATTAATTTAAAAGTTACATTGCTTAATATTTTATACCAGGGTTATTGGAAAGTCATTACCGTTTTTTCCGAAAAAAAAAATTTCAAGAAAATAGACAAATTTGTTTATTCAAAGTATTGGCCATTTGATTCTATACTTATAGCTTCCCCAACTTTCCAGGCTATTTATAGGTGCCATCCCAAAAAAAATTGTTTGACATTTGATGTAAAATCATTTATCGAGCCAGTTTATAACTTATTCGAAATTGGCGAAGTGCTTTTCTGCAAGCGCGTATATACATTCTAGTCTATAGATTCATAAAGTTTTTGTAAACTGACTAAAACAAATCACTAGAAAAGCTATAGTAAAGCTTACTAATATTTTTAACCCAGTATTTTGACTGAAATATGTGCTTGCATATTGGAAAGTGGCAAAAGTAATTGTGATACCAAAGCCTGGTAAACAACCTAATAAATATTAATCAAACGTTCAATAATAAAACAGAGAAATCTAATTTCGAACTATCAGCAATCGTTGGGCCTTTCTTGTTAGAAAAACAAACATGCTTTGCAGTTTTTCTAGACGTAGCGAAAGAAGTCTTTGATCACGGGCGCGGGATCCGAATTGCTTACCTGGAATGATACTGTTTGCCTCGTAAAATCATTAGGAGCACAAAGAATTGCTCTCTTAGTAAGCTGGAAATAGAATTTAGTAGGCTGATAGGTCTGTAGTCAGAAGTCATGTTTCCATGTGGACGGAAAGTGTTGCAGCTTCAGAATGGCGTTGATGACATTAGTTAGTTCGGCGGGCTGCTTGTAGGGAAGTTTTTTGAGTTGGGCTATCGAAATATTATCGAAACCCGGGGCCTTCTGCATGGAAAATACTAGTCCCAGACTAAAGAGTACTAAAACCTGGGAGCATGTGTGAGTGAAGGGGTGTTAGATGTCAGATCGCAACTGCAGATTATCGCTGGAGAGTCTATAGTGTGTAAATAATAATAATAACTTTTAGAAGTTGGTGGAGGAGAACTTGAAAAGGGTTGGTTTAGGAGACCGGTTTTAATAAGTAAACTTAAAAATTAAGTAAATTAATAATTTTTGTATTTAATACTGTTTCCGTATAATAACTACTACTATATAAAATATCGATCAGTTTGCAAAGTTTTTACGGATCACAATTAAATTTATTGGTTCAATATAAGACATTTCGTGTTTTCTTTAAGGTTCCTATCTTGTTTCATCTTTTTTGTCACTAACAAGAATATTATTAACAAAGAATTGTTGTTGCTGTTTTATTGGCTTTATAAGAATTGTTATGTATAGCGATACAGATTCGATGTGAGCACTGTTATAAAACGATTCACAGTAATAACATAAATAGCAGTTGTCTTTTAGCAGATATTGTTAGGTATTTTAAAGTATTTTGGAGTAGAAAGACAAATGTGGAATCAAAAGAATTTATCAAGCACTCAAAAACTAAAGACAAAAAATTGATCTTAATAACAATTCATTTCTTGATTATGTTAAAACATTAGTTATTTTAGGAATATTCTTAAAGTCGAAAGGAAAAATTATAATTGATAAATGGCGCGACGGCAAACCCCAAAAAAATGTTCGGAAAACTTTCAGTTCGAATTATTTCGGTTCTGGCGTCGTCGATATTTAAACATATATATATTTTCCGACGGCGTCGACAAACAAAATCCCTTAACTCGATGGAATATGATAAATGGCTGATTCTGTCATCGATTTTCGTGCCAGACATCAGTCATTTAACTTTAAATAATTTATATACTTCGAAACAATTGAACTGGATGAATCATTAGGGCCAAGACAATTTGACCGCAATTTATTTGAATAACTGATGATGTAAAACGTCGCCTTGCCTGATACTGGATATTTCAATTTCGAGGATGTCGAAGATATAATTAAAGAAAATTTACGTTAATCAATGTGCCCTAATGATCTATTATTAGGCAATAATTATTGGTCTGAGCTGAATTACAAATAGCGGATATTGTACTGTTCAGCTATCAATAGATTCAATTTGTCATATATAAACGGAGATCATATACTAATGGACCGAATGTACAACGGTATTAGTATGTTAATGCTACATATTTTTAAAAATTTTCTGAAATATACAAACAATCCTAAATTATTGAAACTAATAGGTCCAAATATATTATACAGAATAACCATCCAATATTAATAGGAGCCATTCGCAAAAATGTTAAATAAATACTATATATACTTAAATATATCCATTTCAGTTATCCATCATACATTCAAATAAAGTTTACAGTCATCGGCCTACCACAGTAAAACACGTTTTTTTGTATTCAATATAATTCCCCTCATGGATGATATACTGATTATAGCGACCCTCCAACTTTTTGATACCATTTTGTAGTAGGATTTGTCCTTTGCTTCAAAATAGGCCCCAGTTTCGGCGATCACCTCTTCATTCGACGAAAATTTCTTACCAGCGAGCATTTTTTTGGGATCTGAGAACAGGAAATAGTCGGTGGGGACCAGATCTGGAGAATGCGGTGGAGGAGGAAGCATTTCGAAGCCCAATTCATGGATTTTTGCCATCGTTTTAACTGACTTGTGACATGATGCGTTGTCTTGGTGAAGCAGCACTTTATTTTTCTTCAAATGTGTCCATTTTTCGGATATTCGTCCTTCAAACGGTCCAATAACGCTATATAATAGTCGCTGTTAATGGTCCTTCCTATTCTAAGGTAGTCAATGAAAATTATTCCATGCGCATTCCAAAATACAGACATCATAAACTTGTTGCGTTTTCCCACGCTTTGGAGCTGGTTCATCGTGTGCAGTCGATTCAGATGACTGTCAATTGGACTTCGGAATGAACGATGAAGTTTCATCCACTGTCACATATCGACGCAAAAACTCGGGTTTATTACGCTTGATAATCTTCAAACACTTCTCCGAATCATCAACTCGTCGTTGTTCTTGGTCAAAAGTGACCTCGCGCGGCACCCAATTTGCACAGGGCTTTCTCATACCCAAATATTCGTGAATTATATGATGTACACGTTGAGTTAATATCTCTAGGGTGTCTGCTATTTCATTCAGTTTCAATTTACGGTTATTCAAAATCATTTTGTGGACTTTTTTAATGTTTTCGTCGGTAACAAACTCTTTTGGGGGTCCACTGCGTTCACCGTCTTCGGTGATCATTTCACCTCGTCTAAACTTAGCATACCAATCCTTGATGGTTGATTTTCCTGATACAGTGTCCGGAAACTGTCAGATTGATACACGCATCGTTTGAGGGTTAGGGTTAACTAAAAACATATGGAATTAATTCTAGTAGCACCATTTATGTGTCAGGCCGGCGACTTTTCAATTGACTTGTTATACTAATATTCACAAGCATAGGTAGAGACAGGTATAGCTTATAATAATTTGATATAATTTGTAATATGTAATAATATATGTATTCAGTTTTTGTGTTAGTATGATATAATATTTATTTTATTTTTATAATCTGTGTGTCCATATTCACCTTTTCTTCACCAAATAAGCAATATGTCTTGAATATTGTTACACTTACTTAATTGTTACTTAGAAAATTTAATTATAATAATAATTAAATAAAGAATAACTGAAAAAGATAGAGGTAGGGTTAACAATGAAACAATGCAAGATTTAAATAATTTGCTTTATGGTACATCACAACAATATATTGAGTTTCTTTTCATCCATTATTGATACAAATATTAGGGCTTTCAGTCCAATTGGTAAGCTTGTTTAACAAAATTTTTCAATTTCAATTTTCTTTATGGTAAGTTAGCATTTTATTAGTTCTCGATAAGTTTAGTTTGTATTGATATACTTTATTTATTAAAGACACAATTATTTCTCGATCTTTTTAATATAGATATTGATATTTAATTAATTGCTTTGCAAAAGTATTTTACATTGTTGGTAATGTACAATAACTGTATACTAGATCTTAATACTATACAATGTATATAAAACATATATATGTCAATATCCATATCTTCTTCCTTAGAAGCTTACAAACCGCTTTTGTTCTTGCTTCTGTAGCCACTGCTGCTCTTTCTACTGGAAGTCATGTGAGAGCGATATTTCTACTATGTTTTGGTCTTCTGTTTAGTTGCGTAAAATAAAGTGAAATTAGAGATACTTTTTGTGAAATTGGGCAACTTTGCCTCGGAGAACGATATTCACCGGAATTAACGGAATTACCGGTATTGAGTGTCCGAATCCCTGTACCGTAACGGAATTATCCGAATAAGAGTTTTCCATATTTGGTAATTATACATGAAGCATGAATAGGGAAATACAAGACAATACTGACTGACAATGATACGTGCTGGGGTCTTGTATCAAAACATTTAATCTGGATCTGTTAGAGTACTAGTTGGGATTTTCTCCTATTGTATTACTGATGCTAATTAGATTTATAATGCCAGACGATAACCGATTTATAATATTTAGGTCTTTTCTTCATTAATTGTCGCGATAATGAAGGATATCTATGAAGAAAACTAAAAACCTCAAAACATGTATCAGCGAATATTCAGAACCAAGTTGTCTCAAAAATACTTTTCACATAATTTCATTTACTATATACTGAGAATCACTGACTGAAGATATGTCTTTGGTGGACACTGTGTCAAATTAATTCGACAAATTATCTTACGATCCATGAGAAAGTATAATAATATATTCCGTTTCAAAAGCTATAAAAAATAATAGCTAATAGAGAGATGATAACTAGAATCATGCAATCTATAAACTATAAATTATAAGTTGCGAAGTACTGTTCCTATGATATTTTGTTTTATTTTATAGCCTCCATTTTATAAGCTATGTTTTATCTGGACTGGACCTACTGCTTAACGTGGGATCCCAACCTAGTTCCTCGGCTGTGACCAACTTAACAGTTCAATTGAGAAGTCCTCGGCCTGACACATAGATGGCGCTACTAGAATTGACCCCATATGTTTATTAGTTAGCCCTAACGTTCAAAAGATGCGTGTATAAATTTAATACCTGTCAGATCATTAGTATGTGAATTATAGTATTTTGAATGAAGCAACTTTTGTTATTGTGAAAAAAAATTGATTAAAGGGGGTTCCGCGTGTTGTTAAAATATTGTTTTTTGAAGGGAAAAAATACAGTTGAAGCAGAAACTTGGCTTGGTACCGAGTTTCCGAACATTGCCTCAGCCCAAAAGAGGTTGTTACCGACGAAAACATTTAAAAAAATAACAAAATGATCTTGAATGGCCGTAAACTGAAATTGAATGAAATGGCAGACACTCTAAAGATAACAACTGAACATCATATCATTCACGATTATTTGGGTATGATAAAGCTCTGTGCAAAGTAGGTGCCGCGCGAGCTCAAAACCAACAACGAGTTGATGATTTGGAGCAGTGTTTGAAGATGATCAAGCGTAATAAACCCAAATTTTTGCATCGATATGTGACAATGGATGAAACATAGCTCCATCATTTCACTCCGAAATCCAATCGACAATCATCCGAGTGGACTGCACACGATGAATCTGCTCCAAAGTGTGGGAAAACGCAAGAGTCGGCTGACAAGGTTATGGAGTCTATATTTTGGTATGCGCATAGAATAATTTTCGTTGACTACCTTGAAAATGGAAGGACTATCAACAGCGACTATTACATAGCGTTATCGGGCCGGTTGAAGGACGGAATCGTCGAAAAACGGCCGCATTTGAAAGAAAAAGAAAGTGCTGCTTCACCAAGAAAATGCGCTGTGTCACAAGTCAGTGAAAACAATAGCAAAAATTCATGAATTGGGCTTCTAATTGATTTCATCATTCTTTCTCATCAGCGACTATTTCCTGTTCTCATATCTTAAAAGAATGCTCGCTGGGAAAAAAATGTTGTCGAATGAAGAGGTGATCGCCGAAACTGAGGCCTATTTTGAAGCAAAGGACAAATCGTACTACAAAAATAGTATCAAAAAGTTGGAGGGTCGTTATAATCAGTGTATCACCCTTGAAGGGAATTATGTTGAATAAAAAAACCAATTTTGCCAAAACAAAATTGTTTTACTATTATAGGCCAGGTCTTTTAATTGACCTATTAGAGATGATTCCAGAGGATCTCCGGTCCTACTCAGGCAGGTTGCTGGCGTGTTTGGAGCCATATTTCTTTTTAGATTTTGCACTCTTACCACTTGGACAATTACAATTATAAATAATCACAAATATGAATTTATTTATGACCACACCCCAGCAGGATTCGAAGCTGGAACCATCGCAATAGTCGGACGACCGTCTTGTAGCCCTGACTACTGCCAAACCTGACCCTACTAGAACCCAGTAGGTATTACTTATAATTTTTTAAATGTATTGGAAAAACTGATAAGTTAAACTGTAGTATTAAACTGGCAAATTAAAAAAAAATGAATTGAGTGGCTTAAAAACAGTGAATTTAACCTCCAGTGCAAATGACGTAGTAGAAGGTCGCAACCCTACGAAGACAAGGGTGTGAATGTTGAAACTGAACTGAATTATCGTGGTATGCTACTGATATTTTAGTCAACCATTATATTATAAACCATAATAGAAACTGTTATTATTTAAGAAAAATATGTAATCAAGTTATTTTACAACTAGAACGTTCGGGTACTTTTTTCAAAATTCGCGAGTGTCATGGAAATACAAAGCCCTGTTACTTAGGAAAGGACTTACATCATTAATATTTTTATGATAAAATTAAGAAGTAATTTAATTAGGTCTTTCAATATTACAAAGCTAGTAATGGTATCTTGTGTAACGTTAATATAAACACTATCATTTATAAATATATTAATAAAACGCATACGGTAAACTTTATGCCAGTTAGTTGGGATGCCAGAATAAATATTTAGATCGAGTCGAATTGCTGGAATTCATGACATGATCACTGAGTTATTAAAAATGCTGTTGGGGACAGTCTTGTCTAAGAATTATAACGCAAGTTAAGTTAAGTGATAAGTATATGGATAAGTACAGTATAATAATGATAATAGAGGTAGATTTAGAAGGGTACGAGTATCATAAAACTGTGTATATAATGGGTGCTGCGAAAAAGTCTTTGAAACCTGTTTGAAATCGATTAACATCTTTTTCTGGATCGTTTTATCACCAAAAATAAAACTTACGAACACTATAATGATTGTGAATCAGAACGAGAAGGGTGAAGAAGTGTGGAGGGTGGGAAGTGGGAGGAAGTGTGTTCTGAAGGGTGGAGAAGTCTAATATTCTAATAATTAGGTGAAGGTTAATAAAGCGTTATTTTGGCTTTCTCGTTGTATATTGCACCTAACATGGTAAAACAAGAACTTTGCACTCCTATTTCATTTTCAGACTAACATAATCTAATAATTGGTGAAATTGGGATGAAGTATGATCATTCGAAAAATATGGATATTCAGACAGATTAATTATAGTGAATAGAAAAATAACTAGAAGGACGTATTTAATTCACCGAGAGACAATATTTAATCCTTAATATGCTTAAGACAAAACAATTTAACCTTTGATTAAAATATTTATAATAATATTCCTTTATTCAACTTCCCAAGAGACTCGTTATAATTTAGCAAAGAGAGCATCAGAAAAGAGGATCGAAATAAACGATACGGTCTTAGTACAAATCCCTCGTAGGAGCGTTGCGGAAATAGGTCAAAGGCATCTTATCCAGAGTAACTGAAACGTTCTGCTTTATATTTTATAGAAATCAAATCGAATGCTTGATAGAAGAGTTTTTTTGTCTTTTTCTCAATATGATAAAATATGTTTTGTATTTTGCGGCAGTATTTCCCGCACCTAGACTCTATCTATATGTAAATGTTTTCCTGTAACTATATTCGGAGAAGACAAATCTGTTTTTGCCCATGCTAAACAATATTGTTTTACAATTTAAAATATAAGGAATTCTATTATATCTATTTTAGATTTTTGGAGACGTATACCTACGTTTCTTCTAATTTGAGTTATTCTTAACGATTGAATTAATGTTTCAATGGTATTAATTACGAATATCAATAATGAATATTTTAAGATATGAGCTAAATTTATTTTATTTTTTGTTACTAGGTTATTTGTAATACTGTAATTTTTAGGCACATTTGATGTACCGACTGGTCAAGATGGTAGGACGGTTAATTAACTGTTGCGCGTTTGAAACATGCTTGGGCATGGTTGCAAATTTATGTTTGTTATTTTTTCTAATTTAGTTTCTTCATAAGAAAGACTGCTGAGTGTCAGTTCAAAAATGATTCCGTTTTTCTCCACTTTATTTTATATTGAAATTAATACATTTAGGGTTTCTCGGAATTAAGAGTCCGGAAGGCTGTGAGAATATTCATCTACTGAATTTGAATTGGTCAATGAGTCAATTTAATGCGAAACAACTTATTATTAACACAGAAAATATTTACTTATTAAGAGAGAAACAATCTATTTCAAGTGTGGGAATGTCTGAGGGTGCCAAATAAGGAGAATATGGGGTATGGCCAAGTAAATCGTACCCAAAAGCCTGTAGATTTTTCATAGGCAACGCACCATTTTGGCAGGTGCGCTGTCTTGATGAAAGATTAGTTTTCTGCTTCAAACCAAGACTGTTCTCACGAATCTACGTGTCCAACTGATTAAAGTTAAGGAAACATTCACCAATAATTGTTGTGCTTTATTAAACTAATCAATTAACGGCATGTCTTCCGCATCTCAAAATTAAATCAAATAAGGGTACACTTGATTAACATGATTTTTTCTTTTGGACCAAAATTAGGAAAATAATATTATTTGAGTGTAACATTGAATATGTTATTAGAGTGTAATGCGTCTTTAAATTGTATATTAATAGAAAAAATAAAAATATATATATGTGAGATAATTAACATGTTTGCATTTTATTTTGAAAATCCTTATATTTTGATCACAAGAGTAGATCAATTTTTTTCTCATGTTATCGTAGTAATGTAAATAAAAATTATGTGTAAACCCATAACAAAGTTTGTATCTTTCTTGAAATAAATAACGCGTTTATATAAATACCTTTTTTATTTTTTATAGGTCAGTATGTATTAATAGCAGATATATAAAGAAATAGTATCTATTTTTACATAAAACGTACTAAGCAGTGAAATAGGTATTATTTGCCATGTCGTGTGCTATGTTAATTAATACGTTATATTAAAGTAAAAAACTATTAAGTTCGAAGATTTTGGCATTTCTTTACATAAAAAAGCAATTTTTCATTCAGTATTATCCAGGTATTTATTGATATATTGATGGATATAACAAGTCAATTGAAAAGTCCCCGGCCTGACACATAGACTGCGCTACTGAAGAATTGAACGAATATGCGTTTTAGTTAGCCCTAACCACCAAAAGATGCGTGTATAAATTTGACAGCTGTCGGATTATTAGTTTATGAGTTATAGCATTTTGAGTGAAGCATCTTTTGTTATTGTGAAAAAATGGATAAAAGGAATTTCGTGCGTTGATAAAACATTGCTCCAAAGCGTGGGAAAATGCAATAGTCGGTTGGCAAGGCTATGGCGTCTGTATTTCGGGATGCGCGTAGTTTGAAGGACGAAATCGTCGGAAAACGGTCGCGTTTGAAGAAAAAGAAAGTGCTGCTTCACCAAGACAATGCACCGTGTCACAAGTCAGTGAAAACGATGGCAAAAATCCATGAATTGGGATTCGAATTGCTTCCTTGTTCACAGTATTCTCCAGATCTGGCCTCCAGCGACTATTTCTTTTTCCTAGATCTCAAAAGAATGCTCGCTTGGAAGAAATTTTCGTCGAATGATCGACAATTTCGATCCCTTCGTCGAAACTGAGGCCTACTTTGAAGAAAAGGTCCAATCGTACTACAAAAATGTTATGGAAAAGCTGAGGGGTCACTATAGTCAGTGGATCACCCTTGAACCGAATTATATTGAATAAAAAAAAAACTAATTTTGCCAAAAAATATGGTTTTACTATGGTAAGCCGGGAACTTTTCAATTGATATGTTATATTGATTGATAAGAGGATTTTTTTACAAATATATGGTGATGCTGTTACTTCATATCATATAGCAATCATCTGTTCCAATTATTGACGTGACCTAGAGAACCAAACATATTTTAAGGCAGTAAAATACATTGAGCTTTCGGGTAGCCTATCAGTTGGCGAGCCAGCGCTTAACATCCAATGACAAGATTTAAAAGAAGGTAAAATTGCTACTGTATATAAAAAGTAACATGGAGTAACAAATGCTAAGTTATCTTCTTACATAGGAGAGAGTTCTGAAGTATACATTGTTACAATCCTAATGGAGCATTCGGACGCATTGTGCGTACTCACCAATCATAGTGCCTTTTGATTATAACTTGTTCAGAACGACGCAGTATGGCTTGCCTGATGAACGATTTTAAAATGTAAAAACAGAGCTAAAATGGATCTATCACTGCCAAACCACAATTATTCTTTCGAGAATATATCTTCATGTTGCTGGAAACCTGAAACAATATATAATAGATGATAATGATACAAAAGGGACATTTAATTCAATTAAGCATTACATGATATGTGATCATACTTGTAATATATATTTCAATGATGTATTTTATTCCATTTGAATAAATTGAAAATATGCAGGGATTGATATCGAGTTTATACAATATGTATATTCTGACGTCCTGGTCGTAACTATACATTTTAAATTCTAAAGTCTAAAATTCTAAAATTCTAAAATTCTAAAATTCTAAAATTCTAAAATTCTAAAATTCTAAAATTCTAAAATTCTAAAATTCTAAAATTCTAAAATTCTAAAATTCTAAAATTCTAAAATTCTAAAATTCTAAAATTCTAAAATTCTAAAATTCTAAAATTCCAAAATTCTAAAATTCTAAAATTCTAAAATTCTAAAATTCTAAAATTCTAAAATTCTAAAATTCTAAAATTCTAAAATTCTAAAATTCTAAAATTCTAAAATTCTAAAATTCTAAAATTCTAAAATTCTAAAATTCTAAAATTCTAAAATTCTAAAATTCTAAAATTCTAAAATTCTAAAATTCTAAATTCTAAATTCTAAATACATTCTACATTCTAAATATCTATATCTCCCATATTATTTGTAAAAATTTACTCCACGATGATATATAATTTTAGAATATTTTTCTCGTACATTAGATTTGGCAATCTTTGATCTTTGTGTGAGATATTATGGCTATAATTAAGTTCAAAAAAACAAGTGCTTTTTGATTACAAAAAAAGTTTGCATCCAGAAGAAGATATTGATAAAAGTCTTATTTCGATAATTATGAAACAGTTTGTTCAACATTTGAATAGAAAATTTACAATAGTAGCGTTGGTCATTTGATAGTAAATATGAGTATGAGATAGAGTATATGGCTAATTAGACCGATATGTGATCACTTTCAAAGGTCTAGGGGTTGATAACGTTTTACAAAAACAATTAAAAAAATTAAACGTTCTTGAATGAGTGATTAGAAAATGTATACTTTTTTGGATAAAAAGTTGTATGAAAATGTATTAAATTTAATATCTGTTATAATTTTGGTCGGATTTTCTTGATTATTAGAAGCATTACGTTTAAATTGCCAGGCGTTTTATCCACGTAAAACAATTAGTAAAGTAAATAAACAGAAGCAAATTATTTTCGTGTGTTTTTATTGGTCGTAGAGAACGTTCTCATGCAACACGCGTAATGGTATCTGGAAAAAGTGTTTACAAGATTATTCCACGTAGGCCATGTTACAAACGAGAACAAACAACTTTGTAATTTAACGTACCGCATAAAAGAAAGCCGAAGGATGAGATAAACAAAAACACACCGTCAACAATCAATTCACCCACACGGTTCGTTGGAAAATCAAAAAACTGAAACAATACAGCCCGAAAAGAACCCTACCGATTATTTGCGGGAATGTACTTTTATTCGCCACGAAATGATATCAGAGACAAAATACATTTTTAAATATATTTTCGTTCTATTGTGTACTGTTATGGTATTTTGTTTCCTGATTTAATGCTGACTGAAAAAGAACTGTAGGCTTATTTAGGCTAAGGGGAAATTTAATATATGAGTTTTTTTTTATTATATAGGACAAAAATAAGATTCGTCAGAGTGTAATTTTGTTGATATACTAATATGTTGATCATATGTGACTTGATTAATCATACTTTTTTATAGTTATGATATTTTTGAATCCTATTTAAATATTTTTAAATTGCTTATTTTGTAATAAAAATAGGTATAGTCTACTCAAAACAGTAGTGACGCACGTCAACAATATGTGCCTGTCGAAAGTGGTGAATTCGTTTTACATTCAGAGTTTCCCTTGTTATTTTATTTTATTTAAGAGATAGAATGCTATTTGAGAAGTTCGAAAATATAACCGAAAGGGCCAGCAAAAGTTGCCCGTTTGTCAAAAGCCTACAAAATTCCTCAAAATATTATAATTGCGGATTATAAACTGCAATTATAAATTAATACATTTGAATCGCGCATTTTATTGACAATATTTTTGTACGGATTGCAGCTATACTGAATATAACTACGGACACCGTCACTAAAATATCTCAAAAAATAAAAACAATATAATCTTAAATTCACCAAAAAAAACCGACTTTATGCGAAAGAGGTGACGTATCAAGATTAGCTTGATGTTAGCTGTATCAGAGATCAGATATACAAAATGTATAAAAACAGTAAGTATTTTGTTCAATCGAAACATAATTTAATAATATTATTTCAGAGAAAATTGTTAGTCTGGAAAGTATCCATAAAAAGCCAAGAGATATGCAGTATTTAAGGGACGTAGGACATCCCTTCATACACTGTTTCCTAATATAGGATTTATGTGTAGTAAAGTTAGTTAACCCATGAAGGGGATTAATGGAACATCCTGATAATGATTTTAAAGGAAAACAATTTTTAAAAACATGAAAAATCAAGGAAGAATTGTTGTATCAATTTTATATTTAGATGAGACCCAAATATTTCTGAATGGTACATTGGGTCCCTCACAACAGTAACTCATTTTACAGTAAAACTTCAAATTAAAAAAATCTCTTAAAATTAATTTATAGGCCTAAAATATAACTTACAATAACTTTTTAAATAAAACTTTAATAAATATATAATGATATTCCCGTGAAGTAGAGTATATGACAAATATTTTGGAATATACTCTATCATTATTCATCTTTAACTTTACACAAGCTTCTCGGTTGGAGCAAATAATATTTGTCTCAAGCCACCGATCGATAGCCCATGGAAATGTTTCTTTATTGAAGAGCTAATTCGCGCCCATTCTACAAATTATAACCGGGTCTTCACAACAATTTAACTCTAATTAAAGTACTTAGTTTACTAGCTGCTGTACAAGTGTACAAAGTGGTAATCCGAAGTTGGATTCCGGTCAAAGTTTGCAGGAGGGAATGAGGGACAGTCCGGTAATTTCGGAAGTTTCGGATGGCCGCCGTACGTTGTGATTTTCGGAATAATTTCCAGACGAATCCATTTGCTAGAGCCGCTGCTAAATCGAAATGGAAATATAATTTATATAAGGGAAACTGGCGAGTGTACAAATTCTGTTGCCTTTGCGGAGCTTTGCGCATTACTTTACGTTTCGCTATAATTGATTCGTATTGATGCTAATGTGTTCATATAAGATATGTGAATTAATCCGAAGGGTTTTATATGCCAAATATCACAATATCTAGAGCTCAATTAAGAAAGTTATAATAATATAATCTTTAAAAATAGTTATGCATTTCAAGAAAAAAATGAGTAGTCTAGAAGAGAGTAATTATCATATTTTCATTTTACAAACAATAAAAGAGGTAGAAGATTAAGAACAGGAGCGAAAAGAAAAGTGGATTGGAAGAAACTCTCGATTTTGATGCTCATAAAATCAATATGAAAATCCAGACAGTTATAGATATAATAACGCTTATATAATAGCAATTTATTATGTACTGATAATTGCGATTTTCTTCCAATTCGCTACATTCGTACATTTTTCTCTATTTCATTTCTAGTTCTTTTCTTTTCTTCTTATTGTTCTTTACATTTCATCGCATTTGAACCACCTCAAGCTTACATATTTATGTCACTAATAAGGTATCGAAGTCCCGGATACATACGAAAGGTTTAACCAAAAGAAATGTTCGAAAAACGGTGAATTTTTTGTCTTTATTTTAATGTTCACTTTATTCCGTTTCCCATGTATCTGAACTCCTGCACTTGCTCTAACTGTATTTTAAAAAATTTACAAGAGGTCCGTGTAATTTCAATACTTTAGTCTTTTCGTCATTAACTCTCAAGCCACATAATTCTGTTATGCTAATTATATTATGACGTATACTAGATGCCCTAGCATCTATATCAGCGCATATAGCTAACTTTTCACATAAATGCGTCCACTAAAATTTTGAAAAGCAGTGGAGATATGATATTTATTTTGCACTCGCACACAGTTAACTGAACCATCGTAAGATGTCCGAAGAAGTTTAATAATTGTTGGAACACACGTTTAGCTGAAAAAGCTCTCTAAAGTGAGAGTCAGTATATATAGGCGAAAGTTGAGCAAAAATCAATGAAAACGACAACGACTTTCGACAATAGTCAATAGACATATATATTATCTACACAACCGCGGTTCAGTTCGGATCAGTACAACCCGTCTGTTGTTCTCGACCTGTCCCCTTACGAGTTCTTTGATAAATACGTTTCCGACGAATCAAAGGAATCTAATAGTAATAACCTTGATAGTTTTTATAATGTTTACTATCAGATTTCTTAACTATAGGGGCAATTATTTCTTTAATTCAAAGTGATCTATATAAAATCCTCCTTCAAAAATAATTATCATAAATATAAATATTTTAATATACCGGATCGGTATACGTTTATTAATTTTTGCTATCTATATATTAATTTTGTTATTTTTGCATCTACTGCTGAATATTATAGGGAGAAAACAATGTTACAAGTCAAATATAATTTATTTTCTCTCTTCTATGCATAAATTAATATACAAAGATGAGTTTGCTTATTTTGAATAAATGTAATAAATATTTAAAATAGAAATAATTTAACATCGATACTTAATGGTGAATATAATAATGAATTATATTGAAATGACTTACTAAATCGTATGTCTGGTTTGGCTAATGCCGATTCCTTCATTGGACCTAACTGATAATTATATCGAAGGCATATAAGAATTCTACAATTGTTCATGATGTGAGGCTGTAAGAAAATAGCGATTCGATTAACACTGTTTCTCTACAAATAACTATTATGTTTCTGTTCTTTGCTATTGTTGTTGTGTTGACCCTTTCTTTCTTCTTATATTTGTTGTTTGATGTTTTCCTTGTTTCTCTTCTGATCTTAATCCACCCGTGCTCTGTTTTTCACTCTCGACAATGCAGACTGAATGTTCTTAGTTCCTGACTTCCACTCATTCACACTGTTCATGCATTGTGTTTTATTGTTGAAAATTTTTCCTTGAATTCTTGGTAATGGCTGAGAAGGTTGGTTCAAGAAACCCTTTTCAGCATCCCGACCGAGACGGGGAAGACTGTTCTAGATGGAACACGGGCGTTTCGGATACTTTAGAAATTCTCGGGTACTCGTAGATCTCGGGCCATGTGGAGTTTTATAGTTATGATTACAATATGGGGTTTTCGACCAGTTCTAATTTCTAACATCCGTTTTATCCGTTTACCCCTGGTATTTGCACCCCCATTATCCGAAGCACTCCAGAACAAACCGATGCGATATGCCTTTTGTTAGCCATGTATTGTCCATGTTTGTACTCTCCTACAATGACCTATTATTACAATGACCAATTATTCGATATTGTTTTAAGTCATAATTCCTTTCCTATGTTGCAAAAATAACAAAGAACCGTTAAACGGTCCAAGGAATTAGACTTCTAAATTATACAAGGAAAAAATATTACATTTTTCCTAAACATAAAATTAAATAATTTTCGTAACTACAGATAAATGTAATTCCGTCGCATCATCCATGATTTTTTTGTAAACATTAAATAATTTTCGTAACTACAGATAAATGTAATTCCGTCGCATCATCCATGATTTTTTTGTAAACATTCTTAATATCCATACATACTAACAGTTTTTAAAACAAATTTGGCCGTAATACATATGCTTTTACAGAGTTTTCATTGATATTTTTCAGTTGAAAACGTCTTTTGATTGTTTGAAGTTGATTTAAAATTCCTAACTATATTTGCTGGATTGCAAAGATTTCTATGCGAATGGAACAGTCGTGTAAAATATAAGTACTACGTTCTGAAAACTTCACAAATGACAAGCAAAGTAAAACAGACACTTCAAAGACCAAAATATAGCACATAATGATGGGAATCTTGAAAACCTTTATAAAAGTTAAGGACAAGGAGGCCTTCATTATATTTAAACAAATTTTCCTGGAATTAGTGAGTCGTAATTAAATGAATGTGTAGGAATGTTCGTCGGGTCGGTCAGTCGGTCGAAATGTGTGGCTGCTGCTGAGATTATTTGTCAGAACACTCACTACTATTTTTGGAAGGAATTTGCACAAGAACTGAAAACACTGGTTGAAGAAATACTGTTTATTTCAATGTTAAATGATACATGTGGTCGACGGGAGAATTGAAAAGATATTAGGTTAGGTAGAGTAAGTACGGTAGCGCTGTGGAAGTGGTACTATTACAAGGGGATGGAGAAAAGAAAAGAGAGCGAAACGTCGTCGTGATGGTCTTTTATAACCTGGAACTGCATGGCACCAATCCACCGGCGTTGCCAACCTTTGCAGTTGTTGTTGATGAATTTCTGGTGGCCTAAAGGGTCGTAGCGGTCGCCACATAACTCCCCTCCTAGTGGAACTGCCGTGGAACGTACCTCTATGTGGTGCAGGTTCCGGAGTACACCCGCGATCACGCAAACAACCGCTCGGGGACTGCTGATGAAATGGAGATCCCAACCTGAGCGAGCAGTTTTACGGGATCAGCTGCTATCGGAACTGTAACAGGATGTTGTTCGTCTTGGGGCCTTTAGCTTTGTTTGAGGGTACCTATAAGTGTGTTACGTGTCCCGTCTCGTGATGCGAGGGTGTTCATGTGGTGATGGTATACATCGTGGGCTTCTGTGATTTTCGTCCATCAGGCTAGTCTCGTGGGATGTCGTCGACCATGTCATGTTGATGGGTTCCGTTCCTCGTGCTATCCTTCCATGCACGTGTCAAGTACCTGTCGAGTGGCTTATGTTGAGTTGATTTACCTGTTAGGCACTTTGATCACGTCGGGGTCACCAATTGTAGAAACGTTCGTCGGGTCGGTCAGTCGGTCGAAATGTGTGGCTGCCGCTGCGATTATTTGTCACAACACTCACTACTATTTTTGGAAGGAATTTGCATGAGAACTTAAAACACTGGTTGAAGAATTATTGTTTATTTTTAATATTAAGTTATACATGTGGTCGACGGGAGAATTGACAGGATATTAGGTTAGTTAGAGGAAGTACGGTAGCGCTGTGGAAGTCGTACTATTACAAGGGGATGGAGAAAAGAAAAGAGAGCGAAACATCGTTGTGATGGTCCTTTATAACCTGGAACTGCATGGTACCAATCCACTGGCATTGCCAACCTTTGTAGTTGTTGTTGATGAATTCCTGGTGGCCTAAAGGGTAGTAGAAAAAGGAGCTTGGGTGGCTTTTACAAATGTGTGCCATAGTTTTCTAGGCAATAAAAATCTTTCAATTACCAAAAATCATTCAAGAACTCATTTATACTTATAAAATGCTAAAATGCAGCATTTCACTCAAATTTAATTTTTGGGACTAACGTTTTTTATAGTAAATAAACATTATGTATACAATATATATTATAGTTAATTATTTTCACCTGATTTCTTATAAAATTATTTCATGTAAAAGAATATAACAATGTCCATCAAACGAGTACGTAATAGCTGTGTGTATTTTGTAGGAAAAAATTCTGGGACACCATGACAGTGATCAATTCTATAAAATGTATATTCCGAATTATAATGTTATTTTTAGAGGGATAAATCTGTCCTTTCATTCAGGTTTCCGGAAATTTTCATTTCATTTTCTCCGAGCTCATTGAGCACCCTATTTGACGGTGCATTAGAGAGAAAAAATAATTCTGTTTTGTTTCCTAATAAAACGTCCCTCCACCAGAATCAAATTCGATTTATATTAAAACCTGAGAACGTATTGTTTAATTTCGTCGCTACCCCCGTAATAAGATTTTTCAAAATAAACCTTCTCTCAATTAAATAACGGTATTATGCAAACGAAATCTCCCGGCAACTAAATTTCGTTTGATTCGTCGCCGGCTTTGATTGCGCGATGACTAAAACTTAAATTGCATTTGCCGCGAGCAGGCATTAAGGTGAATTTGTTTTGGAGAAAATGGAGAAGTATCCAGCGGGGCCCAATCTCCGAGGCGACGGACGCGAGAGCCTCCACGACGAACAAATTTAGGGGCATCAATATATTTTTTCGTCTCTTTCGCGCTCGCAGCCCCGTACCGCCGGTCGCTCTCCCTTTTTTTCTCCTGCCCTCTGCAGAGGCCGCCGAACAGATAAATTTTATTTGTTGTATAAAGAATAACCCACTATTTTCTCGTAGAAAATAGCGATTTTTTTCTTCATGTCGGTTATTTATTGTATGGTGTTCTTTTTAAGTCCGCTTTTATTTTATACGATAAATTTCGAAGATTCGGTGTGGGCGAGGCTACTTATAATCATTTAGGAACCAGTCTTTATAAGAGCTTTTCTATGTATAGTACGACAAAGGCATATTAGCAATATAATATGTGTGACCATTTTCTTTAATACTTCTTATATGGAAATGTAGAAAATGGTTTTATTTTATAAACAAAGTTATTGTTACGTATAATATTATAATTTTCGAATTCCAATCCTTCAGATTATAAGGAAAAATATAACATTTTTGTTTGTATATATGTCAGTTTAGATCTCTATTTATGCGTTACTAATGATTTAAGTTATTACGCCATCTAAATATTGCTGGTATAATTACGACTTGAGATAATGAAGAGGTATCGTATTTTATCGAAAATCTGCTGAAGCCAGACCATCGTAGGAAAATAACCAAACGAAATAGGAAATACATCGCTTGTAGAAAGCATGTACGCATTGTCTCATTTTCGTCATAATGGGGAAGTCGTTGTCAGGTGCTGGATAAAGCGTCTATCAAGATAGACCTGATGGAAGGCCCCTACTATCACTATAGTCATGAAAGTTTAAGGGGTCACGCTGCCGCTGAGTATCCGAAAATTATAAATAATTAGCAATGCACGTGTCCCTTCCAAGTGAGAAAGTCATAATTAAATTAATCGTTCCCTACCCAAATTACTGAAAAACCGGGACTCCAGAAAGGGATTTCTTGAACTAGCTTTCTTAACCATCACCAATAACCTGAGGAAGGAGCATCAGGGATAAAGCAAGATATATCTATCGAATTAACAGAATCTGAGTACAAGTCAACTAGTCAACAACACATCAAGAAAATAGGCGATTTTCGTCAGTGACCAACTTGCAGAAAGTAAAATCTCAGTTATCACAAGCCTTACATTGAACAGAACAGTAGATTTCTCACGAGTTACTTAATCAATCAGCAATTGGGACCGATGACAAATAGGTGTTAAAGCAATACTTAGATTCTCACCAAAATCAAGTATAGAAGTTCATTTCATAACTACTCTTCACTATGCGTAGTAATTTATAATTGTATTTAAATTTTTTCCATTACACTTATTTATCTTTGTACATTTCTTCCTTCCCAAATTAATATGTTTATTTAATTGTTTAAATAAATAAACTCTTTTTGTTCATTAATTTACATTTACATTTTAAGAGAAGGTACAATAAATTGTATTTTATTATAACATTGTTTTCTCTCCACAAAATTCAACAAACACATTTTTGTTAATGTTCTAAAGTTCGTCTACTATTACGATAGCAGTGGGTTTGAACTTTACTGGGCTTGCAGCTTTATGTTTGTGATTTTTTAAAATTATGATTATCCTTAAGAGTGAAAAATCGGGAAAAGATTATCATCCCAGTTATGCAAGTAAGTAGACTAGGTAAAACTGGATGCCTTCTGGAATTGTCTTCAAGTTGGCCACTCGCTAGTCAGTAGGTTTAATTCCGAGTACCTTGGTTTGGAGCCTAGGTTAAGCAATAAATCTAATCTATAGAAAAGCTAGTTGGACTCTAAAATGTAACATAATTTTTGGTGTAATGAATAAATAATAAGTATTTTTATATTCTTAAATACTGAAACACTTAAAAAGTTAAGTAAAAATAATAATTCATAGAGAAATGTTTGAACCACCAGCACGTCTATCTAACGAAATATATTTTCGGTTTATATTTTCTGTTTTACTTATTATAGTTATAGGAAAAGTTTTTAGAGATAATAAAAACCACTACGGTGGCTAGTATTTCTACAAAGAAATCCAGATGTTCGAAAATTCAATTCTTGGTCATATTAGTTTGTTGCCTCAAATAACGTGGCAAAAAATATCTATCAGATTTCTAGGCCTTTCCAAGGCTTTTGGCTACTTAAAATGAAATAATTATTTTCAAAGCCCTCTATCTATCATTACTTTCGGATTTAGTTAAACTAATTACCTCTGAGAACAAATGACCTTTGATAAGGCTAGATTTTCGCTTCAGCCTTGTTAAACATTATCTTGGAAGTTTCCATATTCCTACTTCCCAAGATAAAACCACATAATATTATTTGAAGATATAATAGCCTTTTTAATACAATGTCCAGTATCTGTACTTTATCCGTACCCCAATTCTTTAGGGAGAGTGTTTACATCCTAACTCAAACGCTGCTACTGATGTCGCATGACCTCGAATAATCTTCACAAAATAAAAAATCTGTATTTTTGAATCTCAATCGAAAATATGAATATAAAAAATATAAAATTTATAAATAACTGTCCCAGTCTCTGAGCCATGAGAAGTATTGGTAATAAAAGCATTCCTCTCTTCTAAAAACACTATTCTAGAGAAGAAAAAACTCCTTGCTAGGCCGGCGCATTGCTGCAGTGGTAGATACGATATATTTCTACTGTAGTACTGAATCCAATGTACTTGAATTGTTACAGTTGTTCTATGTGGATGCCGTTGATAGTTGAGAGCAGGCGATCCGCAGGAACTTCATCGTGTTATCTGTTTTAGTAAATATAGTGCTATAAATATGAAATATCATATATGTAAACAAGCTTGTAGTGTTTTATTGAAGGCCAGGTTTCTTTTTTAGTGAAGGCACTTGAGATATCATCTTGAGAAAATCTGCTCAGATTTCAAATAAAATTGGCAAATATTTTTGCACTTGATACGTAACCAATAGAATCATCGTTCAACAATCCAAGGCGATTTAAGTTTCCTTTTAATCCCACCAAAATCCGGCTTTTTTTCTTTGACCGTCAAATGCGCACGACAGAACTTGAACCTTGCCGGCTTGGTTTGCGCAGTGGTAAAGGCGACGGAAGAGGTCTCCTACAGTTGCGATAGTCGACGGTTCGACTCTTGCTGGGGCATGGATGTAAATTTCTTTTTGTGATTGTTTAACATTTGTGATTGTCTTTAGGCAAGAGTGCAAAATCCGACAAGGAAAATAATACCAGTTGCTCCAGTAACCAGGCTGGATAAGACCGGATGTATTGTGGGATAACTTCTACGTTAGTAATTCGGTCATACGGTTGGTAGACTCAATGCCGAGGACCGTGATTCGGAGTCCACGTTAAACTGTAGGACCAGTGCAGATAAACCCACGTTGGTAAAAGGGAGACTTTAAAATATATATAAAAAAAGAACTTGAACCTAGTGAGATAATATTTCCCTATCTGCCTATTCTGCTTGGACTGCATGACTTTGTCTATTCATAACACGTCTAGTGTTGGAACGTAATCGGAAAAATGAAGTTATTGGCAGACTAGCTTAACTCTGTGGTAAATAATGTTTGTAGAGCAACATAAAAACTCCTTCCATGGGTCGAGATTCTCATGCATTGCGAAATGAATTTCATTAAATTCTGTGGCGCACATACTTAAATCACATTGCCATTCCATATTTTACTTACAAAATATTTTTACAACAACGGGCCTATAACATGGATAGATCACACTCTAACATCAATAAACAGCTAATTTTCGAATAACATTATCGATAAAAGACTTTGAGTACGAGTCGCTTAGGCTATATTTTGAGATATAACTCCATATAACGGAAAGCAGAAAATCCTCTTCTCTCTACTATGTACTACGCGTATGCTTAAGACCTTTTACAACTTTTAAGGAAATAATTTGGACAAACATGTGTAATAATATGTTTGACATCTTTAAATATCTCTTGTTGAAGGGATGGTAGTGATGTTAACGCCAAATAATGTGTGTTTGATAAGTGGATCAAATATTAGGTCTATATTGTGGATAGAACCATTGGCTTACGGACGAATATGAAGTATATTCAAAAGAAACATGAAATGATTACTTGGATGTAATTATTCTTTAGGGCCTGGAGTAAGTTTTCCCAATATTTTAATTTGATAGGGTCATCAGGATTGCCTGAATAACTGATAATATTAACATCTGAGACAGATTAACAGCGACTATGCTGCATCGAAATTAACATGGAATATTGAAAAAAAGGTCGAACTTTTTGAGGCTGTACGAATATATTCGGTATTGTGAATTATTTAATTAGTATTAGTTATTATTTGATTATATCAAAATATTAAAATTACACCTAATTATAATTTCCATCAATACATTAATGATTTTTATATCATGACTGAATTATTAAATATTCAAAAAGTTCGAGAGCAAACAAAACTGATCTAATTTCAAAATTAATTTATATAACGTAGGCGGAACTTTACATTGCATATTAATATTAACGTTAACCTATATTTGTCGAGTATTAAATTTTAATTTTGATAACTCTGATGGAAAGGGCATTGAATAATTTAATCACAAAACAGCTTATACCCTTTATATTTTTTTGGGGAATTAAAAAGGTGCCTTTACTACACTTTTTATATATGTAATATTTGTTTTATAGAAAATAAATATTTCTACAATATCTATTTTGAACAATTAGAAGAATTGTTGGTTAGATTGGAATAGTTGTCGATAATGACCTCTAGTAATTGGTTGTTAAAAAAAGCATATTAGAATTAGATATTATCTAAAAATATTTAGTAATTTTTCTTTAATTTTGTGTTTAAAGTTCAGATCTCAACAATGTGAAAGGAAAAGAAACACTGCCCTGCAATATTCCTGGATGTCTCACAAGCTTTTGATCGGGTTTGACATTTGGGATTAATCTGTAAAATGAGCAAATTATTACCGCGTAACTATTGTCAATTGCTGGAGTCATATATTTTCGGAAGAAAATTTAGAGTATCGCACGAAATGGCGTTCTCGACATTTAAAGCTATTTCGGCTGGAGCTCCACAAGGTAGCGTCTTAGGACCTGTCCTATATTTGCTCTATACTGCTGACATTCCAACAACAAAAGAAACACTCTTTGGAACCTTTGCTGACGACGTAATTATTATGGCAAATGACATATCTCCGCCTAGGCAATAGAAAAAGTACAAGCGGCAGTCAACAAAATCTATAAATGGACGAAAAATTGGGAAATTCAACTTAATAGCTCTAAATCTGTCCAGGTTTTGCATTGCGGCGAAATAAGAAAAACTTAATTACATCACTCAATGGATGCCCAATTGCTCAAGCAGAATCAGCTGAATACCTTGGTAGACTAAAGTACAAACATCACGTTAGACAAAAAGCAAAACACATTAGAACAGAAAATAAAACAACTATACTGGATAGAGGGAAGATCCTCTTAACTAGATCTTGATCTAAAATCAAAGAGGTTGATCTAGAAGACAATTATCAAGCCAATTTGGACCTATAGGGTGCAAATATGGGGTTGCACTAAAAATTCAAATCAACCAGTCATACAACAACGCTGTTAAAACAAGTTTCTTCGATTGATTACCAATGCCTATCGCTACGTAACCAACGACCTGGAAATCAAATGGATTTGCGAAGTTATCCAAGATTTCTTCTTGAAACACGAAAGAAGATTACTAAATCATACTAACGTGGAAGCAATACAACTGCTGGACAGCGCGCAGGATGTCAGGAGATTGAGGCGAACTAAACCATACGAACTTATATATAGTGCCAACTATAGCTATAAGTTATTATAATTTTATTATTGAGGAATACATATTGATGTACTTTCTAGCATTCGTCTTGCTTGTTAATTAATCCAAGTACATAGGAAAAGTAGTAATAAATTAATGTATAATTAAGATTGTACTAAGCGTATCTAATGAAGATGTTATAAAAAGAAAGTTCAGATCTAAAACCTAAACTTAATTAACATTTGATGGACGTACTTCCAGCAGCGCACTCAATAATTTTAAAACATGGTAGACCAGTGTAGTTAAGAAGTGGTAGTACATTGAGGTGTTTATGATCACACAATCTTTCTTTATGATTCTTCATTGACCATTAATACCTTTAGATATTTATAGATGTTCTCATTTCGAATGTACAATGTCGACAATTATTAGAGCACGTTGTTTTGATAAGTTTTATAAGGTTGGATAATGTTAACGTTATATTTCTTTGTCCATAGGTCCACAGTGGGTTCATGATTTGCTTGTATAATAAAAGTTTAATGCGAAGTGTCAATTCGGAATATCATCCAAGTAACTGTCACAATTTTTTTGAGCTTTATGCACAGTTCTGCTCGTTTCTATTCAACATGTTCTTCGCACTTAAGCTTGGCATTCAGTATCATGCCCAAATATTTAACTGTGTTCGCATATATAATTAATCTAGAACCAATTATACTTGGCGGGAAGTTTATTTTTTACGTGAAATCCATATGTGTAGACTTCGTAGCATTCAATTTTATTTGTCATTTATTGTTCCACTCTACTATTGTCTCAATATTGTTAGCCGTAGCTGTGGATTAGTGGCATTGATATACCGTCACATTTATGGGTTATCAGTGGTATTAAGTAAGTATAATGTCGGTTCAACGATGCTATCTTGTGGTATTTACGCATAGATGGCTCGCTAGGTAATTTGTTTTGGAAACCCTCATACAATACTTTATCGAAGGCTTGGACGACGTCTAGAAAGACGGCTGTATAAATTCCTTCCTTCCCTTAAAATTTCTTTGATCAGTTATGGAATTATTGTGATTAAATCCAGGCTCGTAGGCCGAAATAAGTTGCTTTTCTTTCATAATTATTTTAAGGCATTATAATAATAGTTTCTTCAATAATTTTGACACCATTGGTAGCAGTGATATCGGTCGATATGATGTTTCATCGTCGGTGTCAATTTTTTTCGCCTACGTAGTGGAAATTTTCTATTTTAATCGCAATGTAGCATTAAATAGATGCGATAGTTTTATAATGGCCTTTCCTGACATTTGTTTAGGTATTTGGCCATTTATTAAATCTGCACAGAGTAACACGGCTGTTGAAAAGACATTCGAAGAGAATAAATACTGCCCTGCAATATTCTAGGACCTCCCACAAACTTTTGACCGGATGGCATTTGGGCTTTACATACAAAATCAGCAAGTTGTTACCGCGGATTACTTCTACTTCTGGGATAATATCTTTTTAGAAGTATATTTAAAGTATCGCATGAAGGGGCATTCTCAACACTTTTTATAGTACAGGTGCGGTTAGATAAATACAAAATATTTGGCTATTTATTTCTGTACGAATGGAATCTAATTATATGGAGAATAAATATTTATTTCTAGACGAACAGATATTAAACAATAAACAAGATCACACTCTAATAATTTAAAAAGAAAAGAAATGCACGTGGCAGGGTTACCTTCAGGTGATACGAACAGTCGACACGTCTGATCCCTCTCAGAGTCAGGAACATAAAGAACCTTGAGGCGTCGCGTCATCCCCTAGCTACAACACCCGAGGTTGCCACATCTTACCCTCTGTCAGTACCACTTGTTGCCACCTCACCGTGGGTGCTAACTTCAGGTACGTACAACACCTCGAGGAGATCTGTGGGCTGCTGAGAATTGCGGGAAAATTCGAAACATCTGAAGGTCGCTACAACTTAAACCTATTTCGCCTGGAGTTCCACACTACGCCTTGAGACCACTCCCATATCTGCTCTATACTGCTGATACCCTTACAACAAAAGAAACAGTACTTGGAACTTTTGCTGACTATACAGTTGTCATGACAAAAGATATATCTCTGTCTAAGGCTATAGGAAAAGTACAAGTAGTGCTCATCAAAATCTTCAAATGGAATAGAGACTGGAAAATACAGCTTAAAAGGTCAAAATTTGCCCATGGTAATTTTACCTCGGAAATATATTTTGATGGTAGGTTAAATTGGAAACATCACGGCACTGGACAAAAAGCAAAGCAGATTAGATTCAAAGTCAAGCAACTGTACTGGCTAGTCGGAAAGTACTCTCAACTTGACCTAAAAAAAAGATTAAAAAGATTGGTTTATCAGTCAATCACAAAGCCAATTTGGACCTATGGTGTGCTAATATGAGTTTGCATTAAGACATCAAACCATTTGGTAACCCAATGACCCAAAACAAAGTTCTACGATAAATTATCAATGCTTATCGCTACGTAACCAACGAAGAGCCGCACGGTGATTTCCAAATCAAATGGATATACGAAGTGGTCCAAGATTTCACCTTATAATATGAAATAAAGTTGGTAAATCACAGCATCGTGGAAGTAATAGAGCTGTTGGGCAACATGCAGAAAATTATTTAAGATAAAATGAAGAAATTAATGTATAAGTGTATTTTTAACTTTAGCTTTAGTAGTTGAAATTTCGTTGGCGATTTCCTTTAGCGAACTGCTTTCAAAAGAGAATATTCCGACTTTTGATCGTCTATTAAGTTCTTTAAAAAATCAGAAAGCATTTTATATGGCCTCTAGTGACAAGAAGATACACGGTGTTCTGGTACGGTAATAGCTTGAAATGCTATGTTTATTTATGTTATTTATGATGATTTAGATCAATCGATATAAAGGTTAGAAAATTATATATTGATACTGTTATATTACAATGTAGGAAAACATAATCATCTGCTCCACCCAAATGTTAAATATGTTGGTATCTATTGGAATTATAAAAAAGGTAAATAACTTTTTTTAAGAAAATTAGATGCAATTTGAAATTATTCAATAATTTTAGGTGACAGGTTATTATGGAATAAATTAATTCTGAGACCACATTTTTTGGGGTTAAGGTACGAAATCTATTCGAAGAAGCGATGACAGAACGCTGAATGTGCATATTTTAAAGTATTTTTTGTACTATAACATGGTTTTGTCGTATTTTATGTCAATTCATACCAATTATTACCGCCTACTATAATTCCGTTATAATTCTGTTTAATTTTAGTGGTTCATAGTTGATTATGTTTAGCAAATTTATAGTTTCATTTCAGTTTCTTATCATTGTAAATACACATACATGAATTCCTTTGTAAGTTATTAGTTTGTAAGAGAATATTTTCATTTGAATTTTCATAGACGATCCAGTTGTTTTGTATATTCTGAACTTCTATGCTCTACAACTGTTACACTTTATGATATTTCTGTGTTTCACATCCTCTAAACCTTTGCTAATCTTCTCATTGCTGAGTTTAGGTGGTATTTTTTTATTTCTTTATAGATTCATATTGCTGTGTATAGCAAGGTAATCCCGCTATAATAATTGAAGTTCCTTTCGTCTCTTTATTTACGATAGGTACTTTATTTAAGTATCAAAACGATGGGTGCTTTGTGGGATTTGTTCTTATTCCCATGTTACCATTGCAGATTTGTAGTCCCGTTGTATCTTCGTTGCTTATTCCTTGTTCGGTTTTCTGCGAGTATTTTTTTGAAAAAAATTCATCAATGCTTATATCTTCTGTCCCCCCACTCTATGTTATGTCCCTTTCTTAGATTGTATAGAAAAACGTTTTTGTTTACTTTACTGTACCAAGCTTTTTTCTCTGGTCTTTTGATAATTCGCTTTACGCTAGTACGCTTTTCTTGTAGATTTCAAAGCTTTCACTTGTACTATCGTATTTTTAGTAGATTTTCTTCCTTTTTCTATTTTATTTTTATTTCTTAAACCCATCATATTATATAAACCATATTGTACTTTTAAAATGAAATATCTTTTTAATTAATAGCGCATGTCCTCTCTCTAACTACCTTTCTCTATATCCACTTTTAACTGAATTAAGTTAATTTAAATAAACTCCTAATAACGCTTTCTTAATAGTCTATTGAATATGTTGAACAAAGGAACCAAATTTTGTTTCGAAAATTTGTTTTTGTTTATATTAGTAATATAATATGTGAAAGTTTGATGTATATTGCATAACAAATTTCAAAATATTTTTTAACTAAATGAGTAGTGCTCGTATTTATATATTAAAATATTATAAACATTTATTAAACCAAACACTATCATTTTTATATATCGACTGAGAAATAAATTATATATATTTTAAAAACAAACAGAAATGATCTAATATTTGATGGCCTAAATAACGTAGCTAAAATTTTACGTTTGCGCATAAATATTAATATTAGCATATGTGAGATATTAATTTTTAATCCTCATAATTTACCTGTTGGAAAATATCCAAATAAAATAGGGGAAGTTGATTTGGTTTTTGTGAAAATTATAATTTATTATTATTTCAAATATAAAGTAGAAAGAAATGTTGATGTAGTGCTGTATAAATATATTATATATATTGTTTGTTATACAAATTGTGACTTATCTGTTGGTAATATTTCAATAAAAATAATATTGACAATAAACACAATTTATAATTATTTGAGGATTATTAAAAAATGGTACAATTGAGAGCAACTTTTAATTACTCTCTAATTTTTTATCTTCTTGGTACTCTTTTAATTATTTACAACCAACATTATTCCCCCTACAGAATAGTGGCATACGGAAACTTCAAATTTTACCCTATCATGAATATTTTTCGTGGGAATATCAAGTAACGACCATGCTGATACCCTAGCTTCAGCTAGCCTTTAATATATGAATTTCTCCATCATACAATTCTCAACTCCACCATTAGAAAGTGCAGCAACAACATCTTAATGTCAGTATATTTATCTCAGTTGTGCTTAAAGTCAGTCTATTTAGACTGGCCTGTTGTCGGTTTCGTGACTTCATCGGTCATTTCTCTACCATCCACTAAGCTTATGTTAGCGCGTAATATTATTTAAATCTAGCTATGGTTTGACAGACCACAGACAGATAGACTAGTGGATTTCCTCAGGAAACTAATAGTGTTCTGAAAATATAAGGCTCTCACAGATTATTTGTTGAATCTATTATATTTATTATAAAATGTTTAGTTTGGCTTAGTGTTCGCTGGGAAGATACATCACCAAGTGTTATATATTTTCTCTTGGATAGCTGGTTTGACCTACACAAAGCTTTCCCAAGCATTCAGAAAATTTGGCTATGGGACGTAGAAATGAATTGAGCCATATGTCTCAATTAATGTTTTTTGGTTTTCTTTTATATACTTTAATTTAGTTATAGTTTAAATCTAGAATTTTTTCAAGTATATGTATAGCAAAATTGATATTTATATTTCATAACATTTTATGTCGATTCATGTGCCAGCTATTTTCTACAACTGCTACACTTTATGATATTTCTGTATTTCACATCCTCTAAACCTTTGCTAATTTTCTCATTGCTGAGTTAAGGTGGTATTTTTTTTATTTTTTCATAGATTTCTATTGCTGTGTATAGGAAGGTAATCACTCCATAATAATAGAAGTTCCTTTTGTCTCTTTATTTACGGTAGGTACTTTATTTAAGTATCAAAACGATGGGTGCTTTGGAGGGTTTGTTCTTATTTCCATGTTACCATTGCAGATTTGTAGTATCTTCGTTGCTTGTTACTTTTTCGGTTTTCTGCGAGAACTTCTTTAAAGAAAATTCATCAATTTTTATATCTTCTGTCGCCCCCACCTTCCGTTCAGCAAAATTGATATTCATATGTCATAACATTTTATTTTAATTCATGTGCCCGCCATTTTCTCTGTTTAGATCTTTCGCATCTTATGCAAACGCCTTTATATAGTTGATTCATTAATTTTTAAGTTATTTGAACGTTTTTTCGGAGTTTGAGCTGGGTTTTCGTTAAATAACTTTTTGAATTCATTGCATTTTCTTGGTTGAGTTCTGTTTCTGACTCTGTCTATCTAAAGGCTTCGGCACTTTCAGAGTAATAATAAGATTTATTTTATAGTAAATAAATAGTAATAGTTTGATATTGAGATTTGATAATAATTATTTGAAATTTATCAGAACAAGCTAAGTATTTGCCAGTTTATAACCTATAATTATTTTCATTAATGTTTTGAAGAATTTTATAGACATTTGACAATAGTAGCCTGATCAGGTTACATGTTTGAACGTATCAAACATCATTTTATCTAGAATAAAATTAGAAGTGACATATTGTCTGATTTTAGAACGAATTTACAAATTGCGACAATATAGTATGATATTTTGAATATATTGTATAATTTTCGCTAACCATTTCTATTTTGTTAGGGCGTCTTTCTTGGGATGACCTGGCTTCAGCAGACATTTGATCATATCACAAGATTTACTAAAACATTTAAATAAATAAATAAATTAGACCACTTGTTTTATCTAAACTAATACAAAAATGTAAAATTTTTCTCTAAAACTTGATAGATATTTCGAATATTATTACGCCGCAACAGTGATTTTAAATAGAAACTTTAAAGGAGAAAAATATTTAAGGATGATAGGAAATAAAACGCTTACAGGCGATTATTTACGGCCGAACAGGTTTCAACTAGACCAGTCCGTCGATAACTGCAAAAAAGATAGAGAAGATCGATCATCGAGTCATGATTAGAAAGAAAAAGTTTGCCAATTTCGTATAATAAGCAACTATAACTCGAGACCGTTGGCCGAAGCCGCGAAAGCAAACAGACGCCGACTCTGACCAAACACGATTTCCAAATGAACAGCCCGACTGTTTTAGTTTCGGTCTTGTTTTGGCTTTTCCTACTCGCGAAACTCTAAAACAAACGAACCGGATCGAAACTCGGCTCACGAACCTCCACACACATATATTGCGGAGCGGTTACGTTCTTGTTTAATATCATGCGGAGAAATTGATTAACATGTGATGGATATCTATTATCATAGGTATACAATAGATAGTAGCCAATAATAGGGATACCACATAACTCCAAGTTATAAATTCATGGATATAATTATATAGACGTAAATTAAAAGTGTATATTTTCGTCGCTATTCAAATAAGACCTTAGTTTTTTTAAAACACTTTTAAATCTGAAACAAATATACCGATTTTTAGAACATTTAGTGTCGTATCAGTCAGGCGAAACAATATAAATGGGACGTGTAGCATTTAAGAAAATATATTGATTGATTGAATTGGCTGCACAAACGACACTGCCAGATCAACTCTCTCATAATTTAGAGAAACCCCTTATAATATAAGACGTTGTATATCATCACTTATCACGCTATCAGAAACCATTTCGATTTCTTAGAGCACCCCGTTGAGTATTATTCGCGTTGTTTATATAAAGCCTCCCGTCAGAAGAAAAGAATGACGTAAATCATCTCTGAGTAACACCTGTATCTCCGTACGCTACTTTGCCTTTGACACATTTCTATGGTAAACACTCTAAGAAATTTTAAGTTTTTCAAGTATTGCGGTTCCTAGCTCCTCTAGTTTTGGTATTTCAGCAATATATTAATCTATGGCGAAGAAATTGAGCTACCACAATCCATTTTTGGTGGTTATACAGTTTGATTTATACGGAATGCAGTTATGGGGATGTTCTGCGAAGTAATACTAACATAATACAAGTATTTTAGAATAAAGTGCTAAGAATTGTTGTAGATATTAGCATCCAGATATTATAGGAACAAATATTTAAACTGACACCTTCGAATTCCAATTGTTAGAGAGGAAATTAAGAGATTCGCACCAAGACATGAAGAAAACCTCCACTCCCATGTAATCACCTAAGTGCTGCAAATCTGGGACAACGTTGGACTAGGACGAAGACTCAAGAGAACCAAACAGAGTCATCTTGTGTAGTTGTGTAGTATAGCATATTAACCTTTATGGTTAGTGTTAGAATATGGTTTGTGTTAGTGTTAGAATATGGGTAGTGTTAGTGTTAGAATATGGTTGTTCTGCGAAGTAATACCAACATAAAATATTTCAGAATAAAGTGCTAATAAGTGTAGTAGATATTAGCATCCAGATATTACAGGAACAGAAATTTACACTGACACCTTCGAATTCCAATATTTAGAGAGGAAATTAAGAGATTCGCACCAAGACATGAAGAAAACCTCCACTCCCATGTAATCACCTAAGTGCTGCAAATCTGGGACAACATTGGACTAGGACGAAGATTCAAGGGAACCAAACAGAGTCAACAGTAAGTACATCGTTTTAAGTCACCGTAGAGACAAATTGTTTTGTAGTTAAACGGCAACGAGTAGTAATAACATATTAATAAATAAAAAGTACAGATATTTCCTAGTTCTAACAGTTGATGATTATGATTTTGAACACTTTTTATTCACTTTTGGTAACCTTATATCTTGAACTCCTAGTGAATCCTAGTGAAGCTTATTAACATTTATGGTTAGTGTTAGAATATGGTTAGTGTTAGTGTTAGTGTTAGTAATAAGCTGGTATGTCGTGCGTTACCTTCCCTTCGTACCATGTACACATGTCATACTTCATCCCAGTTGAATTTATTATTGCCATCAATTATCACTATTATGGATTATATTTTGTTTGTTGGCTATACGTTACCAAAAGTGATTCCTGCCGGCTCTTGGTGACAGCGTGTTTAGTGTGTTTGTCTTTGACTTCTTTCTTTGTAAGATTTATACGTTCATGATAGTCGGAGTTAGGAGAAGTGAGTGCACCATAACTAGAGAGTTGGTTCTTTATTTATTGATTTACATATTTATAGATATTTTTGCATTTTTTTTTTCTTATTTAATTTCTTTTTTAGGGTAAATGATATGGCTCGGTGAATGGAAGTAAAACGAAATGAAACAGTGGTGTTTACATTATGTGACCGTTATTTATTGAAATAATATAAAATATAAAAATACAAATGATAAAACAGATGGCAGCGGAGTTACCTGTTGACGAGGCTTGGGCAGTCGATGGTGGCACGTCTAAACCAAACGATAGTCGAGTACTGAATATATGGGAATACCCTTCAATAACATCCCAGATAAACGTCTCGGGGTTGCCAGCTGTTCGTTATCGGGTTCTAGTTGGCGCTGCTGGCACCCCGCCCGTGTTCAACATCTGGGATTATATTTCTGGGTATTTTGTAGACCGTTATTCCACGATGTAAAATTCGACATGCCTCAAGGTCAACACTTTAATAATTTTATTTTTAAATCCTACTCTATTCAATACTCGTTTTTAAAAATCTAAAAAAGGCATCGATATTTTAACCAGATTTCATCTTATCATAATTTGTTTTTACTTTTCCCAATTAAATCCGATAAATCAAGGCCAGTATCCATCGATTCCGTTAATTAATTCCGATCATCGACGAGCGCGGAAAAAAGGAGCGGCATCGATCCTCCTCTAGCCTCGCATCCGTAACCAAAAGAGCAACTGGTCGGATTACCAGACGAGACAGACGACAAAAGTCGGGAAAAAGAACACGACCGAACGGGACCGGAGGAAAAAACGCGCAGCGCAAAGTTTTTCCCGCCGGCAATTTATCTTCTTCAAACTACGAACATTAACCGAGATTAGAGAAATTCGCTAAACGAAATCGAAAGTGGGATTTAAGTTAGTCGCCGAATAAATTAACTTCGAGGCGGGATAATCGTCCGGGGATGTTCGCCGGAGAAAATTTGTGATTTCGCCGTTGGATGATCCCGGGACTACGACTAATGAGGTTAGTTTGTCTCTTGAGTTTCAAAAGAAGAAAACCCCCGCTCTCGGCTCGGCCGTTAGTTCACTTGCCAGACAACTGACACCGTTTTCGGTTAACTTTCGATATGTTTTCCATTACTTTCCATTAGGCATTACGTATCGTATGATTATTACCTTTGCAAATAGTGTTAAATATACAATGTAATCTTTTTATGGAGATATATATTTGATTTATGAAAATGTAAAGAAATCAACTTATTAATTTTTATAGTTTTAATACTATTACTTAGAAAGTATACACTGCAGATTTGTTTTCGTCTTTGTCATTGTAACATTTCTACAGTGACTTTATCTAAAGAGAGGGTAATCACACGGGCATATGTTCAACCGATCGCTCGACTTTGATTCCATCGGAATCAATACATTTTCGCTGATAATAATAATTATCCCCGCATGCATATTATGTCCTAAGTAACTTGTCATGGTTTCATTTCCTACCAAATGTACAGTTTACCCTTACTCCCGGCGCCCCCTTACTGCTCCGAGCACAATGCGGAAGCGTCGAAAAGATACCACTATCCTGTCTTCGAAAGGGTTACATACATTAATACGATATACTATAGCTAAGATGATGGTTATTTTAATTATTTGTTCTCATGAAGCCAACTGATGTTATAATTTTATTTTTATTATAACTTACTAGATATTTATAGCTAGTTACAAACACCTAAGATGATTTTTGTTTCTAAACTGTTTTTTAATCCAAAGAAAGTATAAGTTTTTAAAATGTTTATATTAGTTTTTACCTAAAGTTAAGCATTTTTTCGACAAATAAATTTCGTTAATAAATGAATAATAGTTCTAATTATTAAATAATGAATAACATTGATTAGTAACTATTTTATATCTATAATATAATCCCATAGGCTCTTTAGCTTACGCGCGACTTCTGCAGTTACAAATGACTACGCACTCGCGTGCATGTTAAACCATAAGACCTGTTTTCTTAGGCAACTTAACTTGGATGTATACTAGTGGAGATAGACTAAAGTTCTTATGATGGTACCATTAGTCGTGTGCCAGTACGAAATGTTTTGTCCATTTCTGGCCTGAGCAGCTAAGAATGCCTCGTCTTTCCATTGCTTTTCAACATGGAGGCGGGTGTAGTTATGCGAAAAATTTTTAAAAACAGACATGGGGCTCACTTTGATGTCACAAACTCCTTGGCCGATCTGATGTTGTGATCTGATCTGACTGTTGATGAGGATGTTGAGACTACTTCTTCTAGTATTCTTTATGATAAAATCCGCACTTCAGAGCTATATGACTATGAGAACTAATAACGAAAGTAATAAAATATTGACAATTAACGGATTGCCTGCTATTGAAAATTTGAACGGGATCCTGTTTTATAAGTCTTAGGAGTTCAAGTATTTGCAATCAGTAATACAAAAGAAGATTAAGAGGATTAAGAGGAAATATTATAATCAAAACTAAAATCTCTTCTTTTAAAGGCGTATCTTGCCAATCCTTCTCTATGGCTAAGACTAGAACACCGTTGTATTGTAAGTAGAGGCTGACCTTGGTAAGCTTGAAGGCTTTCAAGATTTGAGGAGCAAATTCCAAGACGCAGAATACAGTGTTATGGACATATCTATCGAATGAAAAGTGAACGAAATGTTCGTACAATTTATTGATTTTTTGGTTGAAAGAAACAGTGAACAGCTCTAAAAAAACTAGAAGGCAATATGAAAAATAGACATTAACAATGCCCAATACCGGAACAGCTGCCGCTAATTGCTAATTGTGGTGAGATTTTGCGCAGAATACTCTGCAGCACCAACGGCTGCGTTTTGGTTAAGACCCTACTCCCAAGCGTCGACTATCAAACCAGTTTCAGACAATCTAACCATTTTAGATATTTGAAATCTACTGGAGTGATTGAAAATTTTATTAGAACATTAAATGCCACATGAATTAAAAATGTTCCGCGCGCTTTTTCCCTATCGATTAAACTGCCTTAATTGATTTTTACTTTTTTAGACTACCAAACTGTAAACTAATAATGACTATTGGATAGAGGGATATATGTATAACGAGTTGGCTAAACTGGTGTGTTTGCTGTATAGCGAGATTAGTGAGAATATGACTTTTTGGACATAGTTTTGTTTAAACTTGATGGATTTATTTGATCAGAGAATGGCGTTGCTTAATACTGGCCAATTTATTGAAAACTGGCTTTATTATTGCAGACTGATGATAATTGGATGATTATATCTGATTCTATTCCTAATGCTTCGCCCACCGTTTCTTTTTTTTAGAAAAGTTTAGTTTAGGTTCGACTAAATACTTTCAACACGAACTGAAAACATACCAGAATGTGTCTTTCTTAGCTCGACTAACGAGGAATACTTCCACATTCTCGTACATTTGAATACTTAAGCGCTAACTGATTTTGTCAAGATTTAATCAATTTTTCTGCCCTGATGGGTATGAAAACCATTGTAGAACGGATCCTTTCTTTTAAAATTTGATAAATTATGGAAAGACAATAAACGTAATAGTTATAACTTATTTCAAATAATTGTACAGACGTCTCTGGTAATTTTGATGTATTAAACATAATTTTAGGCCCAGAAAATTAAGCCTTTCTAGAGTAATTCAATGCTAACATGCCCGAGCCTTGTAATTCGAAACTGGCGTATGGGAAGTTCCACTACACTCCCAGTATAGAGTTTATTGGATTTGATGGAAGTAGAAATTAGTACGCTATATTTTTAGGCTTAAAAGCTTTAGGTAAAATGTATTTGAAACTATCAGGCTATTAGCGATAGACTGGGAATGTTATTCTGTTTCGGGTCCATGGAATTAATTTATTTGATTATAATTTTATCATGTCTGAAACAGTACCCCTACATAGAAATTCTGCTCGAGGAGGACGACACATGCATCTTTCTGAACTGAATTGGCTAAATAGAAATTAGGCTATTATAAAAGACCTCTGTTAGTTTCGGAAGGTACTGAATAAGGTGGTCTACAACCTCCTTCTACATTTGGTTCCAACGATAAATTGGATGAGCTTTTGAAGGAAGCATGTGGACCTAGTGACCAAAATTGGCGCACGGAAGTTTGACCAACTTAAATGAGGCTAAGTTGTAATTTATCAACCGTACTTTTGACACATTCACATGTTGGTTGTCCGATTTAATGAACCGATCTCAGATTTATTTTATCTGAGCTTTAATCTACAAGGCCATTGTCATAATTGAAATTGAATGAACAAGTATTAATATTAAAAATTATAATTATATTAATATTAATATATCATATTGTTAATATCGCCATAAGAAGAAAATTGCACAATTCAATTGAAAGTATTGAAGTGTAGGAAGAATGGAAGATTTGGTCACATCAAGAGAACATATCACAAACGCTGTCCATATGGAAAACTTCGAGAAAACCTTGAAGAAGTACAGTAGATGATGCCTTATGTACATGGATATCAACAGTCACTACATATGCATACTGATACCGCAGACCGATTGCACAGTAAGCGTCTATCTAATCCATCTATCTCCAAATCTAAGGCCCTTCACCTGTGTGAAGGGTTAGTTCTGTACAGTTCTGTCTGTACTGGTGTTGTAGGTAAAATAATCTCCTTATACCACTATTTTATTGTCAACTTCGCCTGAATAAGGTAAAAAGATGGCGAAAACCTTAGTCTGAACAATACGGCCATAACAGGTCAATTCAAAAGTTCCCGGTCTGACACACTGATAGCTCTACTAGAATTTAATCCATATGTTTTTTAGTTAGCGCTAACCCTCAAAATTATAGCATTTTGAGTGAAGCAACTTTTGGTTATTGTGAATAAAATGATAAAAAGAAATTTCGCGTGTTGATAAAATATTCCTATTTGAAGGAAAAAATACGGTTGAAGCAAAAGCTTGGTTTGATGGAGAGTTTCCGGACACTGCCTTAGGATAATCAACCATCAAGGATTGGTATGCTAAGTTTAGACGTGGTGAAATGAGCACCGATGACGGTGAACGCAGTGGACGCTCAAAAGAGGTTACCGAAGAAAAAGAAAGAAAAAGGAACGTGTACATCATATAATTCACGTATATTTGGGTATTAGAAAGCTCTGTGCAATGTGAGTGCCGCGCGAGGTCACTTTTGGCCAAAAACAACAACGAATAGATGATTCGGAGCAGTGTTTGAAGATGATCAAGTGCAATTAACCCGAGTTTTTGCGTCGATATGTGACAATGGATGAAATATGGCTCCATCATTTCATTTTGAAGTCCAATCGACAGTAATCCGAGTGGAGTACACACGATGAAACCACGATTTGGAGTGGGTTCATCGTAACCCCCATCGTAACCCAAAGAGGTAATAGTAGACTGGCAAGGTTATGACCTCTGTATTTTGGAATGCACATGGAATAATTTTCATTGACTACCCTGAAAAAAAGTTTGAACTACGAAATTGCCGAAAAACGGCACCATTTTAAGAAAAATAAAGTGCTGCTTCACCAAGACAATGCACCGTGTCACAAATCAGTAGAAACGTCGGCAAACATCCAAGAATTGGGCTTCGAATTGCTTCCTCATCCACCGTATTCTCCAGATCTGCCGCCAGCGTTTATTTCCTGTTCTCAAATCTCAAAAGAATGCTCGCTGGCAAGAAATTATCGTGGAATGAAGAGATAATCGCTGAAACTGAGGCCTATTTTGATGCAAAGGACAAATGGTAATAGAAAAATGGTATCGAAAAGTTGGAGGATCGCTATAGTCAATGTATCACCCTTGACAAAAATTATGTTGAATAAAAAAGCTAATATTGCCAAAAAATGTGTTTTACTATGATAGGCCGGGGACAATTTCAATTGACCTCTTATCTCACAATTACACTTGCCTTAACATTTGATCGATTTTCCCAAGCACCACTAAAATACTCTAGACCATAAACTCAACGCTAATATAAGCTTCAGTTCGACATACAAAATTAGTTCTCTTTTGTCGTATCTGAAGGCCGTATCTTCAAAAAGGACGGATGATTCAACTTTTTCATGAAACCGTGCTAACGTAATGTTGACTAAGCTGATTGGTAACTACACAGCTCAGGTGAAGGTGGAGAACAAGACATTTCGTTCAATCAAATATGGAAATGATGTCATCTAGGACGAGCTGGTTGACCCTCTCATTGATGATGTACCAAACATTACACTGAAAGCTTCCAGCTTAGTTCCAGAACCCTATCAATTGATAACTCTCCTTGAATCGCCATTCGTTCCAGCGAAAAAGAGAAATGTCTATTATTTGTCACCGATTGTCATCAGTTAAGATCGTTTGTCATTAGTTGAGATCGTTTGGCATCGGCTCCGTAGCATACTTTGAACACTACGAGTGTATAAAAACTCAATCTTGAGTAAACATTAGAAACATTCTTTATAAAAGTCTATTATGTTTGCTGTTATGGTATATTTAAGATCGTAATTTTGTAGAGGTATTACTGAACGGATATAAAGTTATATGTCTGTTGGGAAGAAGATGATATACATGACAGAGCACCGTTATTTTTTTATTGATAATAAGAACAAAGTCGAGTATTGCGTGATATTATCCACCGACGATCAATATGGAATGATTACGAAACATCAAGCTAACTATTTAAGCGACTATAAACGAAAACAATGCCCTTTTATGCACACGGGCGCGCCGACCGAAACGAACACACTTTACTGGCGTATTAAAAAAAAGAAAGTTGAACACAATAGCGAACAAAATTATATCGTCGTAAAAACTGACAAATAGAGACAACGGCTTTTATTTCACTTTCATCTCTGGGGAGCCGAATATAAGGACCCAATAAAAAGTTCTACGTTAAAAATGTACTATTTTGTATGAAAACGCTCTACGTTGTAAGAGGTTTACGAGGACGAGCAACGTTAATAAAACTTTTCATGTTTAACGTTTATGTTGCTGCGTTATCATAAAACGGTTTTAATTAACGAGCATATGAATTGAAGTTGGGGACGGGTTAAGTGCCGAGTGAATTATTACGAAATTAATCTTTCGACGTTTTGCCGAAAAGTTTTCAATGTATCATTAAGATCTTACATTTTAATACAGATCTCCACGAGATTGCAGTTTCTGGTTTAGAGGCGATAAACCAAATATTGTAACTAAAGCTTATCTACTACTGTGACAAGGTAGGATTTTAGCTGCTCCCAGGGCCATGTTTTAAGCTCAATGTCAGTAATGGTCGTCAACGAGTGAAAATATTCAGCAAATAAGTTGCATCAACTTTTATTTTAGATATGGTTCCTCGTTTATATGATTTAAAAATTATGCTATAGCCCGTTCAATAAAATATTAAACTCACGTCATCTATAATATAGAAACGTCGCAATGTTACCGAATCAACGCTGAGCCTTAGTACATTTTGGTTTTCACATATAACAAAGTTCTAATCTAAATAAAATAATTAAATAAAAATACTGTTATCAAATATAATTTATTTTAACATTATAGTAAATCTAAGGCTAAGGCTAATGTTATCGAAGGACTTAAAACTGCAATTAATTATACAGTTATAGTGGTTTGTAGATTAGGGTTGTGTTTTATTATATTTAGTATGAACTCTTTTCACCATAACTTATCAGTTAGAATTCCATGCACGTTTTTTATGTAGTGGTATGGAAGCCTAATCCATCTAATTATCAATTTTATATCAAAGTAATCTATTTTACTTTCAATAGAGAGTATATTTACCTTCAACGCTCAGTTCTTGTTTGCTTCGGTACAGTATTCCTTGTAAAGTCATTTTGATATCACTCTATTTCTCCTTAGTTAATTCTGTTACTACCTGTATACATATGTCTTGATAAGTCAAGATTAAATCACTATATTCTCTAATGCTACATCTGCAAAACAGTTTCTTTTTCTTCTGGCGCATTTATTAACGTTATTAACAATTCCTATTTCAGGATGTAGAACAATATATCTAAAATGAATTATTAATAAATATTTTGATTAATAAAACCTAATCAATTGTTGTTTTAACAACAGTGTTGTAACGACAGTATATGAATGCACATTCTACATCTCTCAGATAGCTGATATCTCTAAGTTTTCTATGGATGTTTTCCAGATTAACAGTTTCCTTTGCAATAATTGTATTAAATGATGTTTATATTGAAAAAAAACTCTCTGATAGCGCTAAGTTTAAGCTGACCTTGATTCATCACTCGCGTCGTATGAGGACCTTTTCTTTTCTCTGAATCCAAGATTATATTTTCAATTTTTAAAGATATTTCAGTGACCATGCCCATAGTAATATTCAGTGCAGCTGATCTGATATATATTTTCAGTAAAATTTACAGAAACTTATTATTTAACAATCAATATTGAACCTCTAACGAATTTACAATTTGAACCTTTAACTAATCCTGTTCTAAGTAACTTATTAGAGACGCAATTTGTTCTACCGGGCTTCGGCATTTTTAAACAGAGTAATAATATACAGCGATTTGAAATTTATCAAAACCAACAACACATTAAAATAACGTTTATCATTTCATAACTAGTAATTACCATAAATAATATTTTGAATAATTTTGCAAACGTTTCACAACTGGACGACTTCTGCAGGATGGTTCGGGTACATGTTCGAACTTATTAGTCAGCATTGTGTCCGTTTTTAACCAGAATAAAATGAGAAAGAAAATATTGTCTGAAACTCAAACAAATTTACAAATTACGTTAGGCAATAAATTAAACATCTTCATGACGTGAGTTCACTATTATTTTAAATAGACTATATGAATCACACAATTTATCTTGCAAACGCAGCTCGGTGAGTTAGTTTTGTTATTATTAAAAATAACATCAAGAACATTGAAGATGGTCAGTGTGCATAACTGAGTAACCAAGCTACAAACCACTGACTCAATGAAACAAAAGTTCAAAGCAATCTATTATCTGCCTAGATATAATCGCCTAGATCTCTGCTGAAAGTTATTGATATTTTTAAGAAACTTAACAGCTATTTCATGATCGTTGCCGATTTTAAGATAATGCGGCAATCATGCCAAGCACACTCACTGGGGATCGAGACTTGTTACCCCAAAGGGGCGAGAATTATACAAGGCTACTCTCAGGTATGGATGTGAGTTTATATCTACTGGTCAACCGACATACTGACTCTCTGGTTTGAATAAACCTTCAGATTTGATTGACTTCTTTGTTGTCAAGAACATATCAAGAAACTATTTTAAAATTGAAAGCGGCCTCGATTTGAATTTGGATTATATCTATCAGTGATATAATAATCACGTGCTAATAAGCACACGGATTGATTATTTCAGTTACCTATTGCAGTAGGATATTAATCTGAATATACCTCTTAAAACAACGAATCAACTGGAAAATAAGGTAGTTACTTCTATCACTACCTTCCAAGAAGCTACATGAAGAAGTACCCCTTCTATTAACCGGAAACGGACACTCTTAAATGTTTCAAACCAAGTTAGAGGTATGATATCCGAAAATAAATTTCGAGAAAGATGGCATCAATCCAGAAGCCCATCTTGCTTTACTGAGCTACATAGTAATTAACAAAAGAAATTAAAGAAATCAAACCAATTTTAACCGGTGGATTCCCTTCGGGACTATTTATGGATTGTAATATCGCGTATTCTGGAAAGCTACTAAACATCTTAAACATCTCATAGCTCAACTGCCTGTTATTAGAAAGTGTGATATGAAGTGGGGCGAAATAATTTTAGCAATAGAGACTGCTTAACAAGGAAGCTCCAATCTTCCCTTGATAAAGTTGATATCTGGACTAAAAAATGGTGAATCAAATTAAATATGAGTATTTAATTTGAAAGGGATTATTTTAAAGGGGATGCAATAAATTGGAAAAGAAATCTCTTTGTATAATGCGAAATTGTCTGAAGTGTATATTTCTTGAAGATATAATGTGGTATTCATCATATGAATAGTAGTGTATTAAATTTTCTACAACTGTTTTTTGTTTTTGGTATCAAACTTGAGAGGTTTTAAAATTATAGCCATCAGTAGCGCAATGCTCAAAACTAAAGAACGATCCCCTTACTGCTGCGATATTCCCGGGTTTGAATCTTGTGAGGCATGAATGTACTTTGATAACGATACTACGTTGACACCTACCTAGGTTTTGGATAAAAACAACAAAAATCATTTACCGAAGATTATGTCGTCAAGAAAATGGTTTCGCACTGGAGCATGGAATGTAGGTACAGCGTCATAAAAGTTAGCGTCACTGCTTTCTCCGATATACGTATGATTGGATCCGGATAGATGTCCATTGGTTTATCAGTACCAATGAAATCTTGTTTTATTCCGGTTCATCATCATTTTTTTTCATCACTTAGCGCACAATCCATAGCACGATGAGAACACTTATTGTATCTTATGTGGCATATCATCTATAATGTGGCATTCATCATATGAATAGTAGTAGATTAAATTTTCTACAACTGTTTTTTGTTTTTGGTATCAAACTCAAAACGAAAGAACGATCCCCTTACTGCTGCGATATTCCCGGGTTTGAGTCTTGTGAAGCATGAATGTACTTTGATAACGATACTACGTTGACGCCTACCTAGGTTTTGGATAAACAAGTCCATAGCACAATGAGAATACTTATTGTATCTTTGTGCCATTGAATCAAGTTATGATATGGTTAAATATGATTTATATAACCAGTTTGTCAGAAATATCAATAAATGACCTCTTTACAAATTAATCTAGCTATTCTTCTGGGAAATTCAATACACCTACATACTCAGCTAGTACTGGTTGGGAAGGAATTTTAGGAAAGTTTGGCGCAGAAGAAATTAATTAAAATGCTGTACGTCTATTTTCATCTACAATGGCGAAATCTAATAGGCATTAATCTTACCTTGTAGGAGTATGATTTAATAAGCTTTCGGTTTCGTTCGACGCTTAACGATATAACAGTAAACCGAGAACATAATTTTTGACATCGAAAGCCGATACGGAAATGTTGTTTGAGCAACTTCCAGATATTGCTCACATGATTTTACTGATTATACCGTCAGAATGCTAATAAAGCGTGAAAAAACGACATTAAACAATGTAATATCCTTCGAGGTATAAATCCCCATTCAATTTATTAAAAGGCATCGTTCAAATAGCTTGCATGGAGAAGAGAAGCTTAGAAGAGCAGGCCAAATTTAGACCCAATCGAGGTTATGTAGACAATATTTTCGCGCTAATTTCGTAGATTTGAAAAGTGTTCGATTATCATTTTTATCGATTTTCGCTCTCCTTGCATCTGTCTTGGATTTCACTTTGACGAACTTTGGAAGCTATATTCCTCTGAATTGTTATTAAACTTCTTCAAATGTCTTATGATGGTGGCATTAGCTCTGTGCGAGTGCGAAATGATTTGTTAGATCCATTTGAAGTCGGAGGCGGCATTCTTCAATAAGATGTTGGCTTTCCATTGGTTTACAATATAGTAGTGGCGGTAATTATGCGAAACAAGTTTCCAAAGAAAGTTCGCCTCAAAGTTATATATTATCAGTTCTTCTGGATGGTTCTGGGACTTGAACAATATTATTTTTGACCAACATCTGTAAGCTTGAGGTCATCAAATGCAACGTTTAAGGCCAATTCTCCAAGGTCGAAGTAGAAATTAGACCTTTAATTAAGATGAGATTTGGGAAATGCATAGTGATGTATTAATTTGCGCTCGATTTTTTGAGTATTAGTGCAAGTACAGCAGACCAGTAGTAATAATTTAATTTGTAAATTAAGATTGTACTAAGCATATCTAATGTAATATGTAATTACCAAAAAAAAATGAGGAACAAATTCAAAGAAGCAGATCACAATTGTTTGGCCATGGCTGTCGTATGAAAGGTCCCAAAAGCGAACAACTCCGAAAATAAAACATGTGTCCATAACTTAGTCTAACATTGACCAAGGTCAGAAGAGTTGCGACCGATCGTCAACTATGGCGAAAATTAGTGAAGTACGTTCATTATGATGAAGTCTTGCGGTACGAACAGCAGCATATTGTTGAAGTAAATCCTCTCCGAGACCTAGCTATGGATTGATGATCATGGAACCATAAATAAAAAACGGTATATTTAATTATAAATATTTCTTTTAAATATTGTAACAGTAATGATTTTCTTGGAAAAGCTGGATGTAGAAAATTTTGTAGTTTAGAGAAAAACATATTGCTTGTCTCATAATTTAGAAAACTTGAAATTAGTGGTTTAGTTAATTCTTTTGGCTGATTTCACATCTCAAGAAACTCATTGACGACATAGGATTTTCACCGAACAAAGGTGTAGTACTGGTCAACAATCAGCATAATCACTACATAGTATAAAACAAAGTCGCCTTTTGTGTCCCTATATTCCTATGTGCACTTAAATCTTTAAAACTACGCAACGGATTTTGATGCGGTTTTTTTCAATAGATAGAGTGATTCAAGAGGAAGGTTTATATGTATAACACATGCATAATATACTAAGGCAACATTGCTAATTTTAGAGGTTTCTAACGTGATGTCGTAAATTAACCTATTTTTTTAGGCTTATTTAGCAATTAGCAAAAACGCTGCCTAACCCTACGAGTTAGATCAAATTAATGTACTACAGTATTGTACACCATAAAAAGGTCTACAAAAAAGTCAGACATGGTATATGTTTATCTTTTAGGGATAACCCACATTAACCATTTTTATTGTTTACTTTTTACGTGAGAAAATGGATTATTTACGAAGCTATTTTAAGCAATACGGTATTAATCCTTATCGAATTAAGTACCTTAAATACAGTGTGCAATTAATATAGATCAATATGGTTCCTTACAGCATGTAAATTAAACGAATATTTTCGGAGATATTACAAATTTAAAATTTGCGTTTAAAAATGTGTAATGTAATAAAAATTGTATGAATTTAGATATTCCAAAGCTAGCAGGAAATCTTCATAGTAAGTATAGGGGAAGAGGAATTGTTTTACTCCAAATTTAATGCGTGCAGGCCAAGGGCAGTAATGAATGAACCAAAAATACTGGATCGATTTTAATCATGTTTTCATTGAGTGACATAGGCATATATATTTTATGCCCGTGCAAAGTCGGAGCGGGCCGCTATGTTTTTATATACAACGTTCATATTTTTTCTGTAGTGTATTTAATTTAGTATCAGCATTGCACCCGTGCGAAGCCGGGGTGGGTCGCTAGTCAAATATAAAATGTATTCAAAACTTTTACCTCGTATTTTCTAAATCTTCTTGAAATCGCGTTTTCTAGAACACCGCGTACAATGAATGCAGCGAGTTCGTTCATTTGCTGACAGGACCGTTTATCTCTCTCTCCAGTCAAATTAATATCTTCCGTCAGAAATTCCCTGAAAATGTCACCTAATAACGTAATATCGGATGCCAATACGTTTAGCATAATGGATGGCTTCCATTAACATTATTTGACCTTAAATGCAAGACCTTTAATGTATGCATCCCGAGGCATTTTGCATGGTAGACACGGTTTCTTATAATCATTAGCGTCAAAGTTGTCAGAAAAGCTTTCATCTCGTCGCACAGCTTTAACGAGATAATATATTAATAAATAATTAGTTTGTTTGACGTTAACATAAATATAACACGAATATTATACACGTCAAGGGGAATACCTGATGAATCCGCGGGGCGTGGGGGGTGACGGGCTGCCGGAGCACACACGAATGTTCGCTGTCTAAACCTTAAGCTTTGGTGAGGATTTCAGCAGTTTCGATGTTTTATTTCTCGCGCCCATAATGAATTTTGAATTTGCGGCAACTCGTTTTAGAATTTGAGCTACGGGGGACCCGCCAAATATTAAAATATTATTAAAAAAAATTTTGATAATAGTAAACACTTGTAATTGGAAATATATCTAATTTAAATTTAATTAATAATTGGATATATCTATTAAATATTTAATTAAGTAATTTATGTATTTTGAAAATGTTAACACAATTATTTATAATGTTACTAAATATAGATAAGAATTTAAATAAAATTTTGTTTATTTTTTTCTTACTGATATCAAATCATCATGCTATATTGAGCAGCATATCCAAATATTAAAATACTAGTCTCGAAATTATCATAAGCTTAACAGTTTTAGCCTCCTCTTCAACAGACACACTTCAAAGTGAACTTACTTTTTTTGTCTAAACCAAGTTGATCGGCCAATACCAAATGGTTTTTTGCTTATGCTGCTTCAAATTTAGGACATTTGGAGTTTTGCCGGCGACAAGTACCCTGGGATTGGGCTCAGATTTCTGCATTTCAGATATCTATCGCATATTTACATGTTGTATGGTGTTAAACCAGAACCTCACACTGAGCAAATACGTTAAGATTTTCACGAATGCCATGCCTGACTCTAAATGGATATTCACGTTCCTCATAAACCATGGGGTATGGAGTAACGCGCAGACTTTTTTGCTTTGGAACACTTGGAGTACTGCAAGTTGTCTCTCAGAGACCTACTTGTACTACACCTGTGCTCCATAGAGGCAGACTGGTTGTACCAGCATTCGCCTTTGCCTTTGCACTGGAACCTACCGCTGAAATGGAGACTGAGGTATGGGACTTTCCGGAGCCAGAGGATAAGGACTTCTTCGATTTGAAAGCCCTACAGGACAGAACAGCTTGAGTATTACTCGTGTTAATCGACATTCGCCGGAACTTGTATCACACAATCTCCTGATTACAAATTGCATGGAGCCGGTTTTAATGGAGAACTTTGTGGAACCCCTGCGGAGATTCGTTTCCAATAAAGAATTGCTTCATCAAATTTTACTTGAAAGGGCCTTTCTTCTATAACATATATGCGTGAATTACTTATACTATGTCATCCGTCAAACCTAGTGTTTTGGCTTTAAAAATTAGACTGCTGTGCTAAATTTGGTCGAAAGCTTTGGAGACATCTAGAAAGACGTCATCAATCTTGTGACCTTTTCAAATTTTTTCTTATTATGGCTGCGACGCGAGTTAGCTTAGTCAAAAGTCAGATTGATTGAGAACGGCGCCACTGTTCATGTCAGTGTAGGGGATCAAGGATGGTCAATTCTTTACCCTGTACCAAAAAGTCGAGCTTTTGCAGAATTTTGCAGTAATAGTTGAGCTTCATCACGTAAAAGAAATGAATATCAAGTGATGTAACTGACTCATTCAGTTCAAAGGTAATGTCCATAAAAACGCCGTTTATTAGGAACGTTCGGGCGTTTGAATGATGAGCTCTAATTTTGGACTAAATTTTTAATAATTAAAAAAAAATCTTTATTAACCCAACTTTGCTGAGAGGCTTTGTTAACAAGCATGCCGTTCTCCAGGAAGGAATGCTCCCATAAAGAGTTACCGTTTGATTTGTTGTTATAGATTAACTGAAAAGTCTTGAGAGATATGGATGTGGATGAAATATGTTTCCAGCAGGACGGTGCTATGGTAGAGATTTTGGAACTACACGTGGTATGGATTCATCATTGAGGTAGTAAAATACGGATTTCTTAAATATTAAGTCAGGTTTGCTTAGTTGATTTTTTATCGAATTTTACTACATTGTTTGTAGATTATACCAATTCGCAAATTAAAAATGCTTATTATACATTTTTAAATCAATATGTCTAAAATGTCATATTATAGAATGCGATAAAATTTTATTTTTATATCTGTCTAAACATATATCGAGCTGCTTGAAGAAGTGGTAGCTGAGTGAGGCGATTCAGGCAATTAGTCCCTTTATACCGCCGACAAATATAATTTTATTTAAGTAGAAGTTAGTAGATTAAACTATATCACGTTCTGTTTAATATGTCCCATTAGGCTGATTAAATAGGCAAAAATATACATTTAGAGATAGAACTCTAATTTTAGCGATGCGCCATCTAAACCAGCTCGGTTGGAAAGAATAGAACAATAGATATTGGTCTACCTGCGGTCGTCTTATCTCCTAGAAAGTTTCGTGTTTTAAATAGATATTTGAAATACGATAGCCGAAGATCACCCTGTTGAAGCCAGTTTATTTGCCTTTAAACCTATACATGCTGGTACATATACGATTCAAATTACAACATTTATAGCAGTTCATTTTAATGAAGGCTTTGAAACTGATGACCCTTACGAGATTAGCAATAGGCTCTTAGAGAATCGTGTACATTATTCGTTAAAAGTTATTGAACACCCATATTTGGCGCACAGAGTTACCAGCTTCTAACGGTTCAAAGGATGTCAGAACCGCTTGTTTGAAAGAAGTTCGGAAATACTCAAGAATATTGATAAATGTAAGTATAAAATGACAATGGCTAAGGTACACTACCTTAATCAAGACCACATGTTTTATTAAACGTTCCAATGAATCGATTTGCTTGAAGCTTGATGTGAAGCTTCTCTATATATTCTTCTATTGTACCTAAGTGAAACAATAACAAAATTATGGCTTTTACTATTTTTAAAAAAATCCAGAGATTTCAAAAATGAAAAGAAAATCGTTTTTTTTTTGAACAGCTGTAATGTGCTGACTGTTGACTTATTTTACTTTGTGCGATAGCAGAACATCCCCAGATTTCTAATTATTTTACTTTCAGACTGGTAGGAAGGTTGAAATCGTGTCAGTGAAGGCAATTTTTTGAGACTACAATTCATCAGCTTTTATCTATTTGGACTTTTAATTTTTTCATGTTTTTTTCTTTCATCCATCCTTTAAATATTAATAAATATCTAGTAAACCTGAATAGTAAACATAATTTTTGCTTCTTTATTTCAATAAATAAACTTAGTTAATACTTAAAATGTATGCCTCTAGACTACAGCTATCACTGAAATTTAGACTCTTCTTTTAAAGAATTACATGGATTTGTATTTACGAAACTATAAAACTTCTAGGGTAGATTAAATTTTATTGTAGCTTTAATCATAAATGTCGGTTTAGTAGCCGTAGTGGTAAGGCGACAGAATGGTTCTTCTATTACTGCGATAGTCGCGGATAACACTAGGGCGTTATTTATTTTGTGCTTGTTTCCATTTGTGATTGCCCATAAAAAGTAGTGCGAACACTACAAGGAAAATTATCTATGTCATCCCAGTAGACAGATTGGACAAGAACGGATACCTTCTGGGATTGTCATTCGAAACTGTGCGTAGGGCACACGCTCAACAGTATGTCTAACCCAGATAAAGTCTTAGCTGAAAAAAAAAGATATAGCTCAAAGACCAGCTAACAGAATAATAAAGCAAATTTGAGCTTGGGGCATGAGATGATGGCCTTGTCTCTATGAAATTAGTCTACTGTGTCCTCAGAGTAAAGGATGGATTCTGTCTAATTACCTTTGTTAAGTCAATATATTTATTTAGATACATCTTCCAAATATTTTTCTTTAAAAAATTATCCCCTCAAAATAGTTTAATTGTTGACACTTTAACACATTTGTCTTTAATTGAGTTACACAATTTTGCACTATTAAAGAAGCGAATTGATTTGCATCAAAATAGCTCCTATATTGAATTTACGGTTAATCCTATATTAAAGAGTTAGTGTGTAGGAGCTATTTCTCAGTGAATTTGTTAGCAGTAAACAAATAGTCGATCCAAGAATTAAATAATGCTCTCTCTATAATATTAATTTATTTTATACTGAAATTAAAAAAGATATATTTGAATAATTATTAATATAAATAAGCTTACCTCAACTTACATACAGCAAAACACGCAGTAACGATCATACATTTTTTCATACTTAATCTAGTCAGTTTTGTATTTTTTACCCATTTTTTTAAAGACAGCCGGGTCAAAAGAAAACCATATTTGTTTTCTTTACTGTCTATGCATCCACGTACACAACACTTCGTAAATCGAAGTTACATTATTCTTATATTGTGCTATCTATAAATGGTTTACTAATGAAGTAGTGCTTTAGTTACTAAACCGTATAAAAAACTAAACAAACTTTTCTCTGCGTAAGACGTACTAATAATAGCGCACCACAGATTACCACAAATGCACCATAGAAATCAAAGTTCAAGTAGTGACATATAGATATTAGACGTTGCGGAATATTTCTCTAAAAGTGCCTATGAACTTAAATATCTAGTTTCTCTGTGATATATTTTTCGAGCATAAAACTTTTTGTATAATGAAGAGAAAGCTTTACCTATTTACGTACAATTTATATATATATATATATATATATATATATATATATATATATATACATAATAATATAAATAATAATTAAAATAAAGAGTAAACAGAAATTTAATTGACTAATTATTTTATAAATTAACTGTTCATAATTAACTTAAAGATTGTTGCGATAGGACGAATGTTTATAGGGTTATGTTTTGCTTATAATTAAGTGGTTTTTAATATAAAAAACACCAACGCTCCCTGGTTTGAAATTAAACTCGAGTAATGTTCGTGTACAGCAAAAAGACATTAATCAAAAGAATTAATTCTAACGCCCCCACAACTCCCTCTCACTCTCTCTTGCTTCCTCACTCCCTTCTCCTACCAGAAGCTATAAAGTTGAAATTGCTCCTTTTACAACGAGAAAATAATGTTATAACGTACGAATTCGAATCGGTAGCGACGTCGTCGACCCATCGAAAGACGTCCTCGCATTTAACGACAGCATTAATTGAGGCTGCGTTGACCCTGCGAGACGAAATTTCACACGGACAAATTCTTTTACTTCTTCCTTCGAATCTGTCGCGTTTCGGAAACGTGCCGGACGGATCAAATGGCGTTTCAGCGCGCCACGCCACGTGCATCGCTAGCTGCCAGCGAAATAAAACCATCATTCCGCTGTCTGAGATGGAACCGTTAAAAATTGTTCGTTCGTTGCCGAAGCTCCGGACCCCGGCAACGATGCGCTCAAAATGGAATTAGCCATGTTTTCGTAACGTTCGACGCCGGTGGAGTTTTTATAGTTTGATGTATTATTAAAAAACTTGTTCCCGTCTTTTTTTTGCGATGGCGTCCAGCTGGTCCGGTCTTGATGAAAAAATCCGAGCTTCTGAAAGATTGAACGGACACGGAGGGGACTGATTAGTTTTGTTGAAGACTGTAGTTAATTTTATATTTTGGTGAGGTATTTTTTCCGAAATTGTTTTTGACATGTGAGTTTCCAGTAGAACAATATATTTATAATCAATATTGTAATTATGGTATTAGTTAGGAAATCTTATCTATATAAATTAAAATAAATTGCAGGAATGTATGTACGCGGATATTTTCAGGACCACAGCAGCAAATTGGATAATTTTTTTTAGTGTGCTGGTTATTGCCAGAACCCGCTAATTAAAAAATAAATAGCTTACTAAAGATTATTTATATTTGAATCTTATTATATGAACAGAGTGACATAAAAAGCAGTTTACAAACTTTTACATGTTAATGCTTTTCTTTAAATTGGTTTAAATTAAAATTGCGACGAATATGTATAACCAAATAAATAAATACAGACAAGAAACGAAGGCAGAGACACACAAGTGCAGTTAGAAATTAAAACAAGCTAATTCAAAGAAGCTGTTAAAGATATACTCTAGAGTCACCATGAAGTACATCGAAAATATATTAACGATTCAAATTATAAAATTGTAGTAATGTAAGCAGGGGAAGAGGTTGCCCTATAGAACTTCACATGATAACAAAACGTATCTGATTGTGTTTACTAGTACTAGTCGTAACGAAGGAATGTGAGAACCGAGATATCCGATCGTTAACCTATTTAACAGGACCTGTTTAAACCTTGTAAAAGAAACAGTGTTAAAGAAGAAAGAAAAATGGCTTAATAAATCATAATTTATTATAGCCCTCCAAGTCCCATTGCAGTTGAAAAAGATTTTTTATTCTAGTTAGTAATAATGAGACATAGGTCCAATAATATGGAATATACCTACCACGTGGAGAGGCTTCTTTAGCTGCGGAATCTGCTCTCTCATTACCTCCTATACCCACATGACTGGGAACCCAGGCAATTGATATTTTTCTCTTTCGTCCAATAAGAATGTTGTGGATGTTATAAATGCTGACGATTATAAGGTTTTTGTAAGATGCATCTTTAATTTCCATAATAGAGCTCAGGGAATCAGTACAAATCAATCAATCACCGGACTTAACCTCCAGTACAATCTGTAGAGCTTTTGAGATAACTGTAAATTCTGTCGAGAGTATTGACGAATATTGATGACGCTTATAGATGTCTATTCTAGAGGGCTTATAAACATCTGCGTCTACTCACTCGGATGACTAAAATCTATCCGAGAATTAGACTTGATACCTTAGATATAGTGAATGAAAATAGTCAATCAGACTCTTGCCATAAGCCATTAGGGATCTATTTATGGACAACAATAGAAATATCCATGGTAAAAGTTATGTGAATATGGAGGCATCAAGTTTGTCTATATTAAGCTCAATCATTTCTATATTTTTAAAAAAATGGTCTTAAAACATTCATTGTCGCAAAATGTCGTTCATTGTTCTAGAATTTTAGACAAGTGGTCGGTAATGGAGATTATGCTAGTGAGATTTATGGTTTCTGTAAATAGGAATAATGATACTTTTTTTTCTATCTAGAAGAAAATGTTTATCCACATGTCATTATAAATATTTAGCAAGTATACAAAGACAGGCAAAGACAGAAAGATTTGTTTATAGGGGAGTGGATAACCGGCAGCATTTGAAGAGGATTTTTAATTCAATTGAACTAAATGGTTTACTGATAGATAATATTTCGTTCTTAATAAAAAATATGTTTGGCAGTGCTGCTCCGATAAAACGTATATAAAGATTATAGTCTTCTGTCAATAAAGAACTGGAGCACCAGTGAGGGGAAATGTCATCGATATTTCTCTCCCATCCATTCTCGAATGCGATTCCCAAAATGCCCTTCCAAAAGGTGTCATTAGTAGAATCTATATTTTATAGTAATTTCTCATATAACTGGTCGTTTGGCTTCTTTAATAGTTTTTCGGGCAATAGATTTTTTATGCTTAGAGGCTATTAAATTTGTCTATGTACACTTATTTACTACTTCCTTGCATTATTTCATGGTTCACTATCGGATGGGAGATAATTAACTGCAAATTTAATAGACATAATCAAACGATCCATGTCGTCCTCAACGTCACCTCCAGTAAACGTAAGATCGGTGAGTATTTATATTGGTACTAGTCTGTAATCGAAATAATACCTTGAATGTGATTGAATTATTATCAAGAAATGGTCAATTTCACATATATAGTCAGCATAAGTCTAATATATTCTAAGAACTAGAGAGGGCCATCATAGGGTCAAATCAAAAGAGGATTGGGAACCTCAGGAAAAAAGAGCTATGCGTGTAAGGGAGCTCGAATTCAAGATACGCATCTGCGAATTATCCAAAAGATCATTGACTATACTGCCTCTATGATTGCAATAAAAGAGCCCCAAGTCAGGTTCCTTAGCCCACAAGTCCATTAGGATCAAGAGAATATGATAGCTATGGTTTTCAAGTTTGTGTTCAACTGAATAATTTTTTAATTGATAGTTTCGGGTGCTTTAACGGGTAGCTGTTGACCTAATGATTTAGATTCAACTAATCAATGGGTTTCACATTTGTTTCCTGTATAACACGACAGTTTTATTTGCCGATCCTTAATTGTAATTCTTCAGTCCTTGGTTTGATACCATTCGGATTCCACTGGATAATTAGTTGATTATGACGCATTAATTGTTTGGTGTAATCTCATATATTCCAATTGTATGTTCTAAGAAACTTGTACCTTATTTAGAAGAAAGTTTATTATCTTTTTTCCTTGTAGTGGTTTAACTTTTTCTACTAGGCATCTTTAGGATTCAGGAAACAGTAGACAAGAAGTAGGATGATATTATGATGGCTGTGGAGTATTATTAGATGGTAGGATTTGTAGAAGAGCGTCAGTGTACATTTGTAGAGAGGAGTAACGGGATTTGGGCGCAGGACGTCGATGGGATTGAATACGGTAGTGGTAATTGATTATGGGAGCTGAAGATAGTCAATATTGTTTCCATTAACGGAGGAAATCTTTGTATGGAGGAAATATTTTTCTATGTTGTCAGTCTCTCAATTGTTGATTACTGACGATTTGAGTTTGATTATTGATGAGTAATTAATGATGGGGCATGATTCTGTAATGCTAACGAATGACTTTGATTTACTAAATGATGGGTTGCTCACCATCTTATTCACTGAAATGTGTGATATATTTTCTAAATTATTTACATGATTTAATTTTAGTTCAAGTTGATAGGGAATTTCTTGTATCTAGGAGAATAATTGCCATTGCAGTTTGAAGATTCTGGTGAGAGAGAGAGCAAGTACCTTCTTGAATATTATCATCACATGAAGCTAATATAAGGTTTATTGCTAAGGAACATTACTACAGGAGGCAGAATATGTTCAAATGTTTGGCAAGTGAATAATTTCAATGCATTAGGAGTATAAGGCCTAACCCTCAGAAAAAGATAGCCAATTCTGGAAGAGAGGTATTTCGAAATATCATTATTAAGTTTGGTATACTGATTAAGTGTATTGAATTCCGCCATCTTTTTTGTTGTAATTCTTTTAAGTGCTTACTCCGATAAGTTTCATAGTTTCAAGAATTGCTTCCAAATCACATTTCATGAGATCTGAGCTGGTTATTACTCTTTTACAGAACTTGAGCGAAGGATGAAGAGAAATAACCATACCAAAGTCATAAAAAGATGTCAGTTCGTGTCTCTGTTCAGATTGTCTAATTTTTGCCTGAGAATGAGTTCAGTCTCTAAGTATTTTATTTTCGACATTTTCGCTAACTTGGCTTGTAAGAACGTTGTTAACCAAAATGGAGACAATATGATAACATTTTTGTCTAGACTAATTACAAATAATTTGTCAAACTCTATATCTTCCAACCTATTTGTTCAACATATCGATTCATAAACGTTATAAAGGAAGGGGATTCAGGAAGAGTTATAGCGATCATGTTCCAACGAGTACGGAGGAAAAAGAGGCTATAGTCTGCTGTAGTACCGCTCGGAGCTGCAGTAATTCTAAGTACACTACAGAGGGGCGGAAGCAGCATTGAAGACTTAATTATTGACAGATGATGAGCCTCACTTACAATTCAGCTATCGTCGCATAATAACTTGGCTTAAGGGATGAGTCAGGCCACGAGAACGTTATTCCCCAAACTCTGATTTGAGCCTCTTGTAAGGCGTTAATAGCAACTCTATTAGTTGATTAGGTAAGCTTATCAGACGAAATAGTGTATACGTACTCTCCTTTCATCGTTAATTTAAGAATGATGTGTTATAAAGCGCAATTAATGCGCTACTGGATATTCTAAAAAACCGATGTGACATTTCTTCACGTAGCGTCCCTTAGAAGAAATCGTCAAAATTTACTTTAGAATATGACTGAATCGATAGTGTCGCTTGTGCAATCGGTTCAGCAAGTTTCCATTTCTCTCCGTAAAAATAGTTTCCTAACTTTTATATGTCATTTTATTAAATAAAAAGATACAAAATGGAAAGGTGTACTGACGGGAAGAATTTTTTTTAACCAACTTGAAATATCGACGTAGACAACCCTATTACGTTTTGGACAATTTTATTCGGAAAAAGAGAGTGGGAGGTCGACGTCCTCCAGGAAATTGGCCTTCTAACATCCTTGCGGCGGTTTGTCGGCGGAGATTTCGATGACGTTCGTAGCTCGCCCGAACGGTTTATGGTTTGCGACGGCCTAATTTTCAAGATAAATAAAATTTTTAGTCCCGACGCTCGGGTGCGGGTCGCTCGGTCTGGCCGTGTCGTCGGGACGCTTTTCGACGTGACAGCCTCATTTTTAAAACGTCAATATTCAGCATTTAGCTTTCGGGATGTCGAATTCAGTCGAGTCTTCTCCTCTATGCGCTTTATGTACGATAAAAGTAAACGCGGTAAAATCGACGAATGGTTGGTAAATGGATGATAAAATTATTCTTCAATCGTATACAATTTCTTTGAAATTGAGTATTATAATTTATCGGATGTTTTAAAATGTATTATTTTGTTACTAGTCGTTGCTGCCTAACCTACAATTTGCCTTTACCGACAAGTACTTGGCCTTACAATAGAAAAACGAAAATTTTGAAAAGTGGCGATTTATTTCTTAACATGGTCTCCTTTTAGTTCGAGTTTACACCTGAAAAATACGTTTTCTTAACGTCTGCAAAGTGGGCCTCCTTAGCAGGTATAACCTCCTTTAACTCATTTAACTCAAATTACTGTCGGCCGAGTGACTTTTTTAAGTCTTACGGTACCAAATCTGGAAAATACTATGAATAAGACAACAGCTGATAGGGACCAATTTCACCAAGTGAGCTCGTTTTTCTGCATTTTTTTATCAAATCGGCCCATTAATTCGGCATACTACAGCCCTGTGATAGTCATGCCCTCCTTCAGGTGGTCGATGTAGATCACACCTTGTGAATCCCGAAAAACGTCGGCCATGATCTTCTTCGGAGCACGTTCGCCGAGTGAACCTGTGGAACCATATTTCGTCGACGGTCAAAAATTAACGCCGAAATTCCTTCGGATTGCACTTAAATAGTTTCACTCATCACTAAACACGGCACACATTGCACTACACAAATTTTCATGCATGACCAACGCAGATCTTTTGAGATGCTTACTATCTCAGTTTTCTCGTATACGGCATCCAAGAAATCTTTAGTTTCGTTGCGCGATTTCCCTTCCAATAACAAGAATCAAATCATGGACCTATATTGCTTTTTTTTAAATCCGCGGACGCGCCCGATTCAACATGAGGTCAAAATAGATCTACGGGTCCGATTCGGCTGAAAGTTAGGCAGCAAATAAGTACGACAATGTACTACATAGTATATTTTCCTTGTGATGGTGGCCGTCATCGAATGGTGAGGCTAAGTACTTAGCGGACCGCCCTCGTATCTAGGACTCATCGTCTCTAGTCTATAATAATGATATGTTATGACACTCAAACTTATTTTAACAATATTTTCAACATAAGGTTGGAAATATATTTGAAATGTAATATTAATTAAAGTAATATACGTCTGATAATAGATCGGAAGTTAATATCATTCAAACGAAGAAGTGAGACATGCAACAGAAGTGAGCTTTACAGATATTTTGTTGAAATAATGACATAAGTGTGTGTAATAATAGTGTGTAAAGTATATAAGGTTGAGGGAAATTATATTATTGAATTCTACAAATTTGTGTTTTTTTAACTCTATTTCCGGCCAGTTATTAAGCACTGTCTCATATTCCTTATTGATAGGCAGCATAACTAAGAGTATACTATAATAATAATAGTACTGCGGAATGTCTGGAACGGTAGGGGTGTTCCAGTCGAACAAGTTTGTGCTCTGTAATTGGTGGTAATGATTTTAGACTTTTAATTTAATGGTTAGTATTATATATTAATTATCTGTTAGTGATTTGTAGTATAATATAATAATGATATGATGATATAATGAAATAATAATGATATAATAGTGATAATAATACCTTTAATATTTGAATGTTATTTAGTCATAATTCAGTCAGTTATTTATAAGAGAATGCAAGTTTAGCAAAAACAAACTCAATTATAATAAAATAAATACTTTTTCATTAAGAGGCGGTCGATTTTGAGGTGTATACAAAACATTAAAGATCGTTTAAATGATCACCGCTTCTCACGATGACTCGGTCCTCAATGGTCCGGAATTTTCTCTCTTCCGAAGACTCTTCCGCATATGTTCGGCTCTATTTAAGTAATGGCTTGTTGAATTAATTCTTGTTTGCTTCGATGCAGCTCCTCTTTGTCAAGTCATTTTGATAACACTGTATTTCTCTTTATTTTGTTCTGTTGCTATCGTATCCCCCGCCTATGAAAACGTATTTATTTTATTGTACTTGTATACTTGTATTTGTTTTTACTAAACTTGCATTCCCCTATAAATAACTGACTGAATAATGACTAAATAGCTTTAAAATTAAGGCTATTATTATATTATCAGTATTATATTATAAATCACTAATAAATCATTAATCTACAATACAATACTTTCTTGCTAATCTTGCTAATTTGCTATATCTGCAAAACTGTTCCTATATTCGTATTCCTTCTCTTCTCATACATTCTAACCAATACGCATGTATACTTCAGAAAAATATTTTTGTGCACAAATTATTCTAAATGATTTTGATTGATTGGAAATTTGATTCCACTTCCATCACCCTGTCTCGGTAATTGTTAACATTAGATCACAATCTCATATCCGGGAAGTTCTATTCAATCACTCTTACTTTCGGCAGTAAAAACTGCAGCACTTTAGTATTTAACAATATCAATGCATACTTTTCTAATGCATTTTACTAACAAAATAATCAATTACTTCGGCCCTGCTGGAAGTAACTGAAGATGAACAGAGTGTAGAGGAGCTCTCGTAACCATATACAACTACCGTCGTAGTCGTCAAGTAATATGTATATGCTAAAAGAAATATATTTAGTACTGTTTATCAAAAGATACACCCTATTGTTTTAAATACTGTATAAGCAGTATCAAAAAGACAATACAATATGATATGATCAAAGTATATTATATTTTATTATATTCCTCTTCATAATAATATACCTGATATATAAATGAAAGGATTACAATATATCAATATACAAAATATACCCTTATATATCTATTGGCTTAAGATATACAAAATAGAAAGCGTATTAAAGTACAAATAATATTTAGGTTTTTATTTTCTTAATACTGTATTTGTATTAATAATATTTGTCAATTCGTTTATATTCAGTGTTTATTCAAGATAATAAATCCGACTTTATATGCCACAGTTTATGGTTCGCTTTAAAGGTATCTCATTCCAATTAGAAATAAGTTTATAATGTGTAACTTCTGGATTTGGGGTTCTATTTGAAACAATATTTCTGGTCAAAAACTGGACGTTTTTGTTAAATTCAATGTCAGAATCTATGCGATTATTGCTAAATATTGAGAATCTATCATCAACAGACCTCTTTTGGTCCTCGAAAAAATTGCGTATGTCTATGATATTTATCTTAAGTTTGTTACCAAATCAGATTTCATCAGCTCAGAAAACAATATTCCGAATTAGATATACCCACTAATATGCACGGATTTAATGTTATATCGAAACTTATTTTAAAATGTATCTGTCAATTTTATTTGCTAAGTTACCTTTTTGACGAAAGATAATTCGTACCATATTACATGGTCAACATGAATCTCCACAATTCAACACGTAATGTTGGCCAAACTTGTATATCATAGCAAACAAAATATAAACAATATATTGACCTAAACAGGACAGATAATGTTTGCTGCAAAATCGGATCAGGATCAATATTGAATAACGCTGTAATTATTTAAAAATATTAACAGGTATAGATTCGATATCGTAAAAAAATGAAACAATGTAGATGTTTTTATGCAGTTTAATAATTTTTTAACAAATAAAAATGTTAAAAGTAGAGTTTACGTATAATTTCATTTTGTCATTTTTTTTTTGCAAAATGTTTCATATTGCATCGCTATTTCGTTATTTATAGCAGCGCAGATTTTAAAAATGCTCGTTTGCCAATAATGTTTCATTTTTTACAATACAATATACGGATCTATATTGTTACCATACCATATGGTTTAATTGTTTTTTTTTACATACAGTATAGCAATTTTGATTCAGTACAATCATATTTAGAATTACACTGTTTTCTTTTGCCTTCATCCAATTAACTGAATATTACATTTCAATAAGGTTAACCATTTATGATTAAAGTTATTTTGTTTTAGTAATTTTATATACAAATTACAGAGATCAATAAAATGTCGAAGGCCTGTTTAAATTTTGTGATCTAATTTTTATATTTTATGTTAGACTGTGTTGAACTCCAAAATTATGTCCTTATTATAGGAGGGTAAGTTTCTTGACAATAATATACAAGACAAGAGATTTGAAAATATCAATTTAATTTCAAATTATTAACGATGCATAGTTGTTATTTAATATACGTTCAGAAATACTAGAACAATTTGTCTAGCTAGAACATTTGTCAAATCACCTAGGCTAGGTAGAGGACCCCGGGGCCTAAAGCGCTTCTTATTTTCAATCACTGTTCCTTTATTCCTACTTTTCCTCATAAGAGCTGCACCTTTAGTTGGCATACCCATTGTAATATTAAATACAATATCTGTGTAAATTATTGAGAAAATATCTATCACTAAAAAGAGAAAAATAAAATATTTTTAACAAAAAAATTGAACCGACTTCAAAATATAAATAAGGAGCTCAGTAAAAATTAAAAAGAAATCAAACTAGATTTATATTTAGATTTTTAACACCTCTTGATTTTGATGTTCTGAAAAACCTTGAAGTTGAAATGGTCGAGAGATAATCCTGCAAACATAATAAAAACGTATCTGAGCAATCAATTTTCAACGACAAGGGTGAAACTAAAATATAATTAAAGTATAAGTGATAAATACTGGTAGGGGATGATATTGATAATGTCAGTAAAAGACGACTACAATAATAGGCAATAAAATGATAGAGTAACCGGGATGGTTACCAATAATCTTAGTCCAGAGTAGTTAATAATTGAAGGACTATCATTATAAAATCGACAATAAAGGTAACTGATGGCAATGATTTTGATGAAACTCAGTTTGGCACAAAATACAATAAAATAAACTGAATAAGAAGAATGCAATTATACTGCTCGTCTTGTTTTTAGAATTGGGCCTTTATGAAGTTTAAACCACCCTAGGACGTGATCGCATCTGGCAGAAACAACCTCCGAAGAAAGATCAACAATGTTGCCATTCGTGGTAATTATTTCTGTTGCTAAGTATTCGCAATGGCGGCAAATCACACATTGAAAAAGAAGCGCAATCCCGCCTAGTTCTTTTACATTACATCTCAACAACGACTCAAAAATTGAAAATGTCTAAAATATCGAACTACGAGATTCTAAGTACCATAGATATTCGGAACGATTTATGATTTCCTTGAATGTTACATATCTCTGTATTTTAGGAAAAGAAATATCATGAAAATATAAACAAATAAAACTTATTTTTACATATATAACATTAATTACAGTAAAACATGTCTGTATATTGAAATACATACAAACTATCTCAAGAACTGACAAACCTCTTTTAAAATGCATGTAATTAAGTCTAATTTAATTATAACCAAATTATCATGAGAAAGATCATTCAAATTCAAATCAAAATTGAAAAAACTTGAGAGCACCAAATATAAGTATATATGACTTTTATTTACATTTATGTTTTAATCACAAACATGGAATATTAAATTAAGTAATAACAGGTCAATTGAAAAGTTCCCGGCCTACCATAGTAAAACACATTTTTTTGCCAAAATTAGTATATTTTATTGAACATAATTCCCCTTCAGAGTGATACATGTTTATAGCGACCGTCCAACTTTTCGATACCATTTTTGTAGTACGATTTGTCCTTTTCATTGTCATGTCGGCGCAAAAACTAGGGTTTATTACGCTTGATCATCTTCAAACACTGCTCCGAATCATCAACAACAAACAATGACGGTTTTTGGTCAAAAGTGAGTTCGCGCGATTCCCACTTTGCACAGAGATTTCTCATACCCAAATATTGGCGAATGATAGGATGTACACGTTCAGTTGATATTTTTAGTGTCTTCTATTTCATTCAATTTCAATTTACGGGCACTTAAAATCATTTTGTGGATGTTTTGGTCGGTAACAATCTCTTTTAAGCGTCCACTTCATTCACCGTCTTCGGTGCTCATTTCACCACGTCTAAACATCGGCATACCAATCCTTTCCTGGAGCAGTGTCCGGAAACTCGGCATTAAGTCAAGTTTTTGCTTCAAATGTATTTTTTCCCTTCAAAATGCAATATTTTATCAACACGCGAAATTCCTTTTCATCAATTTTTTTCACCATAACAAAAGTAGCTTCACTCAAAGTGCTATAATTCGCAAACTAACGATCCGACGGCTGTCTAATTTATACAAGCATCTTTCGAGGGTTAGGGATAACTAAAAAACATATGGATTTAATTCTAGTAGGGCCATCTATGTCTCAGGCCGAAGACTTTTCAATTGACCTCTTAGATATTTGAATGTTACATAAAACAATATCAAATATAATTAGGTATCTTAGTTTTTGCAATATAGAAATTATATTAAATATATCTATTTATAATTATTAAATCAACTATGGAAAATTTATGCCTCTAAAGGAAATAATTAAGACAATTGATAAAGGGTCCAAAGAATAAATTATCATATAGTAACATATTTTATTTACGTTAATCGATAAGTATCTTAATATTTATCGGCAGTTTAAAATATTTACCAAATTACTATTAATAGCAGTTAGTGTAGTTATTTTCACTTTATCTACATACTTTCATTATTTTATTGATGTACTAATATAATTTTTATCTTTTACATATATTTTTCACCTAAAATATATATTGAAAAATAATAAATTTACTAAAACACTGGGCTTATTTGATTAAAGAATAAATTCTCTACCTACATTTTCAAATAAAATTGTATATTTCTTTACTTATTATTTCCACTATTCAAACGTTAATAGAGTAGCTATCATATTTTTTCCTCTCAGTAAGTTTATTTATCTCAACCTACCATTTTATGTATTATTTTGGAATCCTACCATTACAGATAGCTCATCTTCTATTTATTTTCTACTACTTTCGTTAATCAATTGCTTTTTACTTTGACTTTCCACAAGGAGGACTAAAAATTTACCAACAAATGATAAATTAAAACATTCATTGTAGATTATCGCAATTAATCAATTGCTTTTTACTTTGACTTGTATTCCACAAGGAGGACTAAAAATTTACCAACAAATGATAAATTAAAACATTCATTTTATCTCTTGATGCACTAATTAATGTTATTTATTACTTGCAATATTTGGTTATGGCTTTCTTTCGAAATTAATTTATTAATTAATTTGAATTAATGGAAAACTGAAAAGGATTAGTCAATTTCAATAAAATTTAGAGAAGACTCTAAATAAATTTTATAATTACCTCTAGTACAATAATACACTATGGCTTCAGAACATTGATAAGGTTCTCTTCCTACTATTAGTTCTACAAGATCTTAAGCAAGGATATTTTCTCTTAGCCCTTTTGAGCTAACCAGGTATCAAATTAACTAAAATTCTTGAAATTAAAATTGATTGATTGTTGTTTATTTTATGAACCTCAAAAATCTGATTGCGATAATCTAAAACCTTGTAAACAGAGACGATTCTTATTATTCTGGAATTGTGTTAATCTATACAGGACAGGTTTGGTTCGGCCTTTCATTGCTGCATAAACCTTCTCATTAAACGGACGCATTAAAAATTGTTGTCCCTACAAATAATATAAAATGTTAGTTTATATGATCATACTTTTCATAATCGTTAAATCATATCTACTATAACTCCTTAGTAGATCCAGCAATATGAGATGAATCACTAGTACTACAAGATCTTAAGTAAAATTGTTTAAAATTAAATAAAATTATTTAATCATTTCTTAACCAACTAACTTTCCCTATTAATATAGTTTCAAATATAAAACATACTGATCTATCTTTCGATTTATAATTGTTCTGTCGGCATTTTTCTGTAGGGCGCTGCCAAATTTACGACATGCAGGTTTTTGATTGCAAGTGTAACTGTAGATAAAATTTTGCAGAATGCTATAGTGGTAGAGAATAATACTCTTAAAAGGGTAAATGTGGTGACAAGAGTGGACAAATTATTTCATAAAAATATAATATTAATTGCCAGCGTTATTCTAATGATCTAAGGACTACTACTCTCAAGGTAGAAAACATTGAACAGAGACCCTTCCTTTCTAATATAAAATGGATAATGAGGTCATGTTTCGCATAGTTACGGATTGACTAATAATTTAATTACTTTTTTACTTTTAGATTAGATACAACTAAAAAGATTCGTAGATTTCATAAAATTTTCCATGAATATTTATTAAATCCCAATAAAACTTTACAATTCAATAACTGTTTGTATCATTGTTATTTATTTATTAACTTTCGTATTTTTACCCCTGTAAACTATAAAATGTGTATATATCATTCTTTGCTTAAAATAACAATCAAGTCTACATACATACTACTTTAATATACTTCCATTCATTAGTTCGGTTCCAATCTCCGTAGGGCGAAGACGTAGTTTTAATACGCTACAAGCTCTAGAAAGATACCTTTCTTTAAAAAACCCAGTATTTTATTACGGTTATTTAATTGAGTGTTAAAAACGCATAACAGATGCGGCTATCCGTCTCTCAGCAGACCTAAAGTGTAGTGAATACGTGTTTACGTGACCAGACAAAAAGACTGCATCTCATTTTTATTAGTGTTTTAAAATTATTTCCCCTTATTTTACAACAGTCCTTTTGAAATTCATTTATAGTATTTTTGGTCAAAAACTAGTGCAAAAAATAACGTAAGTGAAAAATGAAGTGCGTGAAATAAACAATGTATTTATTTTATTCTTTTATCCTCTGGAAATAAATAAAATAAAATATTAAAAATCTAAAAATGGCAAACCACAGCGATTCAACCAAACCACCTGCACACTTTGACATATGATTAGAACAATTAGCAATAACGCAAACTCCACCATCAGAATGGACTACAGTCACTAACAAAAAACGATTGAGAAGTCCAGAAGAAGAATTTGGAGGAAACAAACAAGTATTGGTTACAGAAACCGATAGAGACAAAAAACAGCTTTAGCAACCTGTCGGAAAAAATTGAAGAGATTATACCACCAAGCTCTGAAAAAGTTGTTCCCAAACCACCACCCATAACAGTCTATAAGGTAGGAGTAATAAAATACATCCATGACTTATTGAAAACCATTACTGCGAAATACACAATTAAAACAGTGAGCTATGAAATAATTAAAAGCCAATTCTTCGAAGCGGATCACATTAAAGTTCTTGTAAAAGTATTAAATGAAATAAACACCCAATACCATACGTTCAGGCCAAAATCCGAGACAGCATTTAAATTCGTGTTAAAAGGATTACATCACGGGACGGAGTTTAATACCATCAAGGTAGTACTAGCTGAAAAAGGCCACGAGGTCGTAAATGTTCACAATATACGACATCGCACGACAAAAAACCTCTGCCTTTGTTCTATATAGATATAAAACCTAATGGAAATAATAAGGCGGTGTATGAAATCACCAAATTGGAAAATAATATTATTAAATGCGAACCACCACATATAAAAAGAATTATACCACAATGCACAAGGTGTCAAGCACACAAAGACTTACTGTCGCAAATCATATAGATGCGTAAAATGTGTAGGAGAACTCAAAACAGGAGATTGTATTCGTAAAGTTCGCGATGAAAAACTGAAATGTGCTAACTGTAACGGAAATCATCCAGAGAACTACAAGGGTTGCGCAGTTCACAAGCAACTACAACAGAAACTCTATCCTGCCTGAAGGGAAAAAAGCCATCAACAGCAACAAAAACAATCCACACCTACAAAATCTACCCACCAGACCAAGTCAACTAGACATAACTTATGCCCAAATGGTTGAAAATGGTTCAGCACAAAATCGAGAGACGACATCTCAACCTACTGAAACTAGCAACATCTCTAGATTAGAAAACATGATGGCCAAACTAGTGGATCAAATGAGTACGATGCTTGGTCTACTCACAACCGTCGTCAGAAAACTTGCCTAATGCCTGAAACCAATAGCTACAAAATCACCGTCAGGAATGCCAATGGGCTCCAACAACACGCCAGGGAACTAAAAATGTTCGTAACTAAACAAAATATTGACGTTATGATAGATTTCGAAACACACATTACGGACAAACATTATTTGAAAATTCCTAAATATAAACATTATCATACAAATCACCCTGATGATAATAATTTCAGATGATATAAAGCATTTCGAAAAAGAAAAATTCCGCAAAGACTACCTGCTAGCCACCAGTATAACCATAGAGAAAGTCCATGGACCATTAACAATTTCTGCGATTTATTTCCCACCCAAACATAACAACAAGACAGAACAATTTCAAGAATACTAAGTTAAGAAGAATTTCAGTACGCTAGGTAATAGATTTGTAGCCGGAGGAGATTATAATGCAAAACGTTTAATGTGGGGTTCAAGAATAATAACGTCAAAAGGTAGAGAACTGCTAAAAGCAATAAGGACAGATAACTTACAACATATCTCTACTAGTAAACCAAAATATTGGCCTTCAGACAGAAATAAAAAACCAGATACAATAGATTTCTGTATTACAAAAAATACTGATCCAAAAAAGTGTCAGGCAGAATCATGTTTTGACCTATCTTCTGATCCTTCACCAATAATAGTAACAATTTCTTCAAAAAATTACCTTCAAATATAAACCCCCTTCTCTGTGCAATAATAGAACTAACTGGTCCTCGTTTAGAGAAAACTTAGACCGAAACATCTCTCTAAACTTACCGTTACAAACTGAAATGGATATAGAATTAGCAGCAATAGATCTTACAAAAAATATACAGGAGGCAGCATATTCCGCGACTCCTAACAGTGAAACATGTCCAAGAAAAAATACACATATATCATGTACAATACAGAAAAAGATAGCAGAAAAAAGAAAGTTACGACGAAATTGATAACAGCAAACGATTGAAGAGTATAAAAGAAAATTTGATAAAGCAATAAGAGAGCTGAAAGAACTAATCCAAATTGAACAAAACCAAGGCATTCAAGAATACCTAGAAAACTTGACATCAACTGAGGCTACATACTATTCGTCGTGGAAAGCAACAAAAAAGCTTAGGAGATCCCAGCAGCATAACCCACCTATTAAAACAAATGAAAATAATTGGGCGGGAAGCAATAAAGAGAAGGCCGACATTTTCTCGAAATATTTAAAAAATGTTTTTAAACCTTTCCAGTCTCAGCTACATAAAAATGAGGAAAATAAAATTACTAGCTTTCTAGATTCGCCATTTCAAATAGATTTACCACACGAGAAATTAACGGTCAAAAAAGTTAAACAAACAATAATGAGAGAGATTAATATTAAAAAAGCTCCTGGTTATAATGATCCTTAAACAGTATCCATGCTGTGTATTCAGTTCGTATTAGAGATCTCCGAGAATCCGTATAACATATGAGAATGAAAATAACTGTGGCGTAAGAACAATTTCCCGCTTAAAATGCGTAATATATCTGTTGGCTTATCAACCTGAAAATTACAAAGTACGACAAAGTTTTTCCTTTACATCTTCGAAATTATTAGTTAAACGAAGTACTTTCAGCTTTCTGAATTAGTCGGAAAGTTTATTTTATGTTCCCTAGAGAATCGGGGTCGGCAAGCTTAACAATAATTAAAATTTTCTCCCTTGCTAGCGTTCCTTTTTTTATTTCTTCCCGTTCTTTTACGATATTCGGTGCTTACACAGGTGGAAAACGATTTTTACAAAAGTTCAGCGAAGGAAAATCGAAAATGTTCAAGGTATAATTTTTCTAATGATCGAGATTTATGATTTACTGCAGCAGTTAATTGAAACTGACAAGAACAATGTAAACATTTTCTTTTGTAACAGATACAATATATCATATATTCTGTTATGATGCCAAAATAGTAATGCTAACTTATATAATTGAAGTACAAGTATTAATTATAATTTATATTATCATTTTGATTGAATTCGTTATGAATTAAATTAAATTAATATTATTTTCTCTGTATAACTTTTAAACTTATACTTATTTTCAAAACTATTCTATGTTATTTTAAAAACTATTATATTCATATCAGATCGGATTTTAGTAAACGTTTTAACTTACGGAGTTCACTGACATCGCACACATTTAAATCTTTGAAGAGTGTATTCGAGTGCACTGACACTTTTTCATAGTACTCTACTACTGCTTTCTTGCTATTGCTTTCAAATAAATATTTTGTTGGATTAGTTTTATAGAGACGTAACTCTCAGAAACCTCTGAATAATGGTTGTGTTGAATGTTCTGATAGTACCATATAGTTTGATACCATATATCTTGTCTTGTTATCGAAGGATAATTTAGAATTACGCCCTATAATCGAAGTAATAGGACGATAGTATGAGACGTCTATAAAAAAAATGCAATTGAAAAAGAAAAAATAATCGGATAGAATATGGTCCATGTGTAAATCATTTGAATATTATTTTGTTCACTATGACTACCATGATAATTGATATATGAACTGATATATTTCCATGATGGGCTAATAGTTCTTACCAACTACTCTGATCTTGAATACTCGCCATTGATTCAAGTTTTTTATTATTGAAAATATACAGTTTCTACTCGTATTATAATTGGTGCCATGGCATTATATTCTATATATTTTTAATTTCTAAAAATATTTAGCCAGATATCTAATATTTTTGACTATTTCTTTAATTCTGCAATTTTTTGTTAATCAGCATAATGACTTATTTGTTACTGTACAATTTAGCATTATTTTAGCATTCCTATCTATATCTATGTTACACCTTTTTGAAAACCCTTCTATATTTGCGACAGATAACTGCGGTTATTTCATTATTAGAAGGACTGACCCAACATCGAGCCTGCTATTATTATATCTTCACCTTATGTCTAATTAAATATTATGAAGTCCTATGTTGCGGTTACATTATTTTGTAATAATTATTTCCAACAAGAAAATGCCAGTTATCTACTGTAAAATTGTGAAAGAAATTTAAAAAAGTTTTTACATTATAATTACTAAATACACCAATTAAATACCATCTATATATTTCTGTGAAGTTGTTATATATGTTAATCCAATAAGATACCCAATGTACGCAAAATTTATGACGTCAGCCCGTTGCAATGTTACCTCATAAACTTAGAATTTTGGTTTAAAAAGTTTGCTGGTTTGTAACCTCTAATTACTATCACAAATGCTTTGAAGAATTTTGTTGACATTTGACAACAGGGTCGACGAGTTACAATAAAAATAGAATTTTATATACTGATTTGTTTGTGATACATCAGAGAACATTATGTCTCTTTCTAGCTAGAATAAAATGGTAACCATTTTTCATATCATTTTTTTGTTGATTTAAAACTATTGGAGGTTCCGCCGCTCTGGCCGGATTTGTGGAAGAATTAATTACAGTTAAATAATTATTTTAAGGGGTTATGGATTGAAACATTTAGGGAGGATTATATTTCTGGAGTGGGCGTAATAGTGTGAATAATTAGAATTGATATTAAATTAGTTATGAAAAGTGGATAGATTTTATGCTATCAAATTAGAGCAGGTAATAAACTACTGAAAAATGTTGGTACAGATATGTTGGTATCTTTTTAGATCTGCTGGCTTTAATAGGACTTGATTTGATATAACATTTTTTGATGTATTTCAGTTTCGGGAAGTTTTGTAGATATTAAAATCGATCATGTGCTTGATTGATAACCATGAATTTAACAGATGTTATTGTACTTACGCCTAGAGTGTATTTCAAAAGTTTTCGAAAGTAACTTTCGTCAACGTTCTAGGGGTTCGCCAGTTGGGGTAACTCTCAGATAAAGACCATGTCAATCTCAATGTCTCCAAGAATCACCTGAACATGATGAAATTTTGTTCTTTGGAAAACCATGAACCAGACTAACGCATGCGAGTAGTATAGGAAATTTCAAAACGATTGAGAATCTGTAAATGTTGGTCGTCTTCAAAAGTTAAGGTTAAAAGGAATGTAAGTTTCGGATGGTTGAATGACTCTATACACTCATTGATTGTGTGGTTCAAGTCATAGTCGAATATCATTGGAAAATATAACGACTAACGTGGTAACGCCATCTTTAATCGATAATCTATTTTAATTTATTAATTAATTTATCTTATATATAAAAATGAATCGCAAAATATGTTCCTAAGCGCATAACTCAACAACGCCTGGACCAATTTGGCCAAATCTTTTTTTAAAATGTTCGTTGAAGTTCAGGGATGGTTTTTACGGCGAGAAAAATTAGAATTATTGCTGGAAAAACTCTAAAAATAGCCCTTTTTGTTTGAATTTGTTTCGTGTATCAGTTGACAATTCATCTGTCATCTGTCAAAAGTCATCTGTAACAGACAACTTTTTTTTTTTAAATTTGATATGACTTGAACTCAAATCCTTTTAATCCGTACGAATTGTTTTATTTATTTAAAATTTTTTATTTGTTTAAAATTTAATTCAAATTTTAAATAAATAAAACAATTTGTACGGCTTAAAAGGATTTGAGTTCAAGTCATATCAAATTTAAAAAAAAAAGTTGTCTGTTACAGATGACTTTTGACAGATGACAGATGAATTGTCAAGTGATACACGAAACAAATTCGTATGTCGTGTTTTGTGCAGAGTGTTTAGTTAGTTAGTGTTTGTTTAGTTCGTGATTAGTGAAAAAATAATTTATATTTGATTCGCGTGAAGCGCGAGCGCGACATTCAACTAATAATCGCGCAAGTTTGAATCCAGCTGCTTTCAGTTACGATGTGTCAATTGACTACAGTAACTACCAATGTGTTGTTATTGGTTCTATGAACTTGGTTTGCTCACACTGTAAGGCATTAAAATACAAAAACGAAGCCAATGGATTGTGTTGCGCAAATGGTAAAGTGAAATTGATACAATTGGATCCACCACCAGAACCATTGTACTCATTGGTTTCAGGAATAGGAACAGATTCTATACACTTTTTGACACATATTCAACAATATAACAATTGCTTTCAAATGACTTCATTTGGGGCAACAAATGCAGTTCGGGAAAATTTTATGCCAACTTTCAAGGTATGTATTATAGCAGTTATTCATAATTATTTTAGCGAACAAAATTTTCTGTCACCAAAGTTAAGATGTGTTACTAATCTTCAATTTCTTAATCATTACGAAATATATCACTTAGTCATCATATTATATGGTGATTCAGTTTCAGTGACACTTTTATTATATTTTATATTTGATAGATATTAGTTAAAATTAAATATATACTTTTTAAGATCAAATATTATTTAAGTTTGATCATTGACAATCCATTAATTTATACCACACCATAATATTTTTTTTATTTACAGATACAAGGGCAAATATATCACAGAGCAGGTTCACTGTTACCAGTGTCAGATAGCGACAACAAATTCCTGCAAATTTATTTTATGGGCAATTCACCACAAGAAATTGATCTGCGTTGTGCACATAACAATTTAGTAAAAAGGTCTATTGTAGAACAATTACAAACTTTATTTCATCAACACAATCAATTGATTATATTGTTTAAAACTGCCCTGGATCTGATGCCATCCGATAATCACAAAATTGTAATCAGAGCTGATAAAACACCTGCAGGTCAACATACAAGACGTTTTAATGCACCAACTATTGATGAAGTTGCTATCGTTGTAGTTGGAGAAAACTTGGAATCCCGTGATATTGTTTTACATCGTCGGAATTTTCAATTACAACCTATAAAGGAAACACACCGCTCATATGATGCACTGCAATATCCCATTATATTTTGGCAAGGTGAAGATGGCTACGATTTATCAATAAAAATGATAAATCCCATTACAGGTAACTAAAATATTAGTTTAGCTATGGCGATAATATCTCAGTCACTATATTATGTATTTTAATTTTATATTTGAATGTTATTAAAACAAAATCTGTTTACAGGTTCTGTAAAAAAATCTAATGATTCGGGAAAATGCAGATAATCGCATATTGAAATGTCGCCGATTATATCACAAATATGTTGTTGACATGTATGTTAAAATTGAAACGGAGAGATTAACATTCATCAGGTTGAATCAAACCAAACTCCGATCTGAAGAGTATATTCACCTTCGAGATGCGATTAATACTGATGGAAATGCACAGAATGTCGGTCGGATGACTATTCTTCCAGCAACATACATCGGAAGCCCTCGGCATATGCACGAATATGCTCAAGATGCCATGTCGTATGTTCGTCATTATGGTACAGCAGATTTGTTCATCACATTTACATGCAATCCGCAATGGATAGAAATTAAGCAGGAGTTATTACCTGGGAAATCATCCATTGATCGTCATGATATTACAGCCAGAGTCTTTAGACAAAAGTTGAAATCTTTAATGAATTTCATCGTAAAACATAATGTGTTTGGTGAGACACGCTGCTGGATGTATTCTGTGGAGTGGCAGAAACGAGGATTGCCACATGCACACATTTTGATTTGGTTGGTTGAAAAGATAAGGCCAAATGAAGTTGATGCAGTGATATCAGCTGAAATCCCTAATGTACAAGTAGATCCTGGATTGCATGAGGTAGTTATCAAAAACATGATACATGGTCCCTGTGGAACTCTTAATCAAAATTCACCGTGTATGATGGATGGTAAATGTTCAAAACGATATCCACGGACATTAATATCGGAAACAATTACTGGTAATGACGGTTATCCATTGTATCGTCGCAGATCGACAGCAGACAATGGAAAATCAACAATTGTCAAATTAAATCAACAAGATATTGAAATAGATAATCGTTGGATTGTTCCATATTCACCCATTTTATCAAAGACATTCAAAGCACACATCAACGTTGAATCTTGCCATTCAGTGAAATCGATTAAATACATTTGCAAATATGTAAGCAAAGGGAGTGATATGGCTGTGATTGAAATTGGTGCAGAGAATTCTAATGATGAAGTTACCCAATACCAAATGGGCCGCTATGTCAGTAGTAATGAAGCAGTTTGGCGAATATTTTCTTTTCCTATTCATGAGAGACACCCTTCTGTTGTTCACTTAGCTGTGCATTTAGAAAATGGACAAAGAGTGTATTTTACAGCACAGAACGCAGTACAAAGAGCTGCTCAGCCACCATCTACTACATTAACCAGTTTTTTTGAGACATGCCAAAACGATGATTTCGCACAAACATTGCTATATTCTGAAATGCCAAAATATTATACCTGGAATCAATCCTCAAGGAGATTTATACGACGGAAACAAGGAAAACCAGTTCCAGGATATACAGATGTATATTCCACCGATGCGATTGGCCGGATTTATTCAGTACATCCAAGCAATGATGAATGTTTTTATTTACGACTGCTATTAGTCAATGTACGTGGCCCAACATCATTCCAACAGTTACGAACTGTTGATGGTGAATTGTGTGGATCCTACAGAGAAGCCTGTCAACGTTTGCAATTGCTTGAAAATGACGCTCATTGGGATCAAACTCTCAATGATGCTGTAATATCATCACACACTCATCAAATACGAACATTGTTTTCTATAATCATATCTACATGCTTCCCATCAAACCCAATTGATTTGTGGATGAAGTACAAAGATTATATGTGTGATGATATTTTGTATCAAATACGGAATAGAATGGGAAATCCAAATATACAAATCAGTGAAGAAATTTACAATGAAGCATTGATTTCAATTGAGGACATGTGCTTGATAATGTCAAACAAACTATTAATTCAATTAGGCCTGACCGCGCCCAATCGTCCAATGCATGACGCTTTTAACCAAGAGTTGCATCGAGAAAGACTGTATGATCTCAACGCTTTGAAAGAATAAATTCAAACAAATCTTCCACTGTTAAATGAACAACAGAAATATGTATTTGAAACTCTTATGAAAGTAACAAATGATGAAACTGGAGGGATTTATTTCTTAGATGCACCTGGTGGTACAGGAAAAACTTTTTTTATTTCATTAATATTAGCAACAATTCGCTCACAAAATAAAATTGCACTTGCACTCGCTTCGTCGGGAATCGCAGCAACTTTGCTTGAAGGTGGTCGAACAGCCCATTCAGCACTAAAATTGCCATTAAATATGCAAAGAAATGAAACTCCAACCTGCAACGTTTCGAAGAACTCTGCAATGGCAAAGGTTTTGCAGCAATGTAAATTGATTGTTTGGGATGAATGCACGATGGCACATAAAAAATCTTTGGAGGCTTTAGACAGAACCTTAAAAGATCTACGTAGCAATAATAACCGATTTGGTGGTGCAATGATTTTATTAGCAGGAGATTTTCGTCAAACATTGCCAGTGATTCCACGATCAACGCCAGCTGATGAACTCAATGCATGTCTAAAGTCCTCCAATTTGTGGAAACATGTTAAAGTACTTCATTTAAGCAAGAATATGCGTGTCGAGTTGCAAAATGACCAATCTGGAAACATATTCTCTAAACAACTCATTGACATTGGTAATGGCAAATTTCCTATAGACATGTTGACGGCTTGCTTTTGCTATGACTATAAACAAGTCCCAGGGGCAATCATTAAGTGTTTGTGGTATTAATCTAGAAAACCCATGTTTCTCACATGGTCAATTGTATGTTGCCTGTTCCCGTGTTGGAAAACCATCAGATTTGTTTATCTATGCGCCAGGTAATCAAACAAAAAACATCGTATACCACAAAGCAATATAATGATAATAATAATAATAATTATGATTCACATGATTAACAATAAAGCGATTACTTACTTTTCAATCCTTATATATGTTTTATTTAATTATTTTTTATTCACAACGCCCTATCACCAGGGTGATGGTTCTGTTCAGGAGAATTTTTTAAAATACGTAGGCACAAAAACTGCCACATTACAAATCTTTTTGACAGGACGAAGTCCGTCGGGTCAGCTAGTTTATTATAATTATTTATCAGTGCTTATATAACAGTGATAATGTAATTACTCTCACTCCGATATTTGAGGACCTCTTCGATAGTTCCCGTAGTAAACTGCCTTTGGAGCCCTTTTACTTGTTTATATTGTTAGAACCAACGATTCTCACTGAAGCTAACTTCAATTTTGTCTTGAAGTACTTGTATTTAAATAATAGAGCATTCTCTATGCTAATTAAAAAATATTACCCTTATATTTTCACTCGGCGCGTATAGTAGATATCTTTGGATCTTCAGATAGAAAAAAATAAAGTTCATAAAACTGTTAAAAGTTCCAAATAGATAGAAACTATATCCCGTTCAATAAAACAGTGAACTCACGTCTTCTAAATTAATAATGTCAAAACCTCCCAATGTTGGCTCATCACTTCAGGGCTTTAATCCATTTTAGCTTTGACTTTGGCAGAAAAAAAATCTAATCCAAATAAAATAATTAAACGAAAATACAGTTTTTTTACTTTAACATTATAGTACAAATAATGCATAAATTATAACATAAAACTATAATTAATTAGGGTGTTATAATAGTTTGTATGTCAGGGTTGGGTTTTGTTATAATTACATTGAACACTTCTCCATACCTCCTATAAGTTTTTTTATGTAATGGTTTCCCCCGGAGGCATATTCCACCTAATTAACAATTGTATATTAACAATGTATAAGTAATATAATTTAAAAGTAAATTACCAAAAACTTTATATACCTTTTACACTTAGTTCATGTTTCCTTCGGTATATTATTTCCCTGAAAATCATTTAGGTATCCCTCAATTTCTTCTTAGTTTGTTCTTTTATTACCTGTATACATCTTTATTGATAAAACCAGATTTACTGACCGCATTGTCCCTAGTGCTTTTGCCATATATGAAAAATAATAATACTATTTCTCTTGTCACACATTTTAACAAACTTCTCACGTATATTCTGAACAATTACACATAAGTACATAATACTTTAATAAGCATTTAATTATCACATAAATCTTTCATATTCTACAATACTATTACCTACATTTATCGAATATCAATTATATACTCACTTTTAGTTGTTTCCTCTCACAACCCTGTTTTGGAAATTATCAGCATTGATAGATCATAATCCCATATTCAGAAACTTTCATTCAAGTGAATAACTAAGCTGTTAATTTCCAATCAATCTAATATTTGTTCACAATTCCATCATTTGTCAATTCCTCCGTCAAACTAACTGATCGAGTTCATCCAAACCGAAGGTGTTATTAACTATTCCTGTTTCTAGTGTGAAGAACAATATATCTGAAATATACTACTAATAAATGCTACGACTAATAAAACCTAATCAATCCTTGTTATTAGCTTGCATTAAGTGACCATTGGGTATATGGGTATATTGATCCAATTCTCAAATATCCATGTCTCAATTAAGTAGATAAATTATAAAAATAAGTCTTCCTTGATTTTATTATATGCTTCTAAAAATTTTATTTTTTCACTAAGAGTGATATCTAAGCTTTCTACTTTTGAGACAAACAGTTTCTTATCAAATAATTTTATTAAGTCACATTTATAATGAAAAAGCTAGTGAATTTATACATTTCATATATTTGATCTCGGATAGAGCAACATTAAGCTGACCTTTATTCCTTACCTGTATGAGGAGGCAGTTCAGATTCAACACGTGAAAGATTTTTTTAATAAAAACCGTAGCAACTTAATATTTGAAATAACTTTTGCTGGCATGGTTGAACAATGGCTGGTTCCTGTTCGAAGTAACTGATTACAGACCCAATCTATTATGTTTGGCTTCCGTATTTTCAATCATAGTAATAATAAAAAAACCATTTGAAATTTTTCAAAACAAGCAAAGCCTAAAAACAACGTTTTGCTGTTTATAACCTGTAGATTTTATATCCAATATTCTTGAATTTTTGTAGACGTTTGACAATCTGACAAATTTTATAGGCTGATTCGGTTAAATGTTCGAACGTATGAGATAGCATTGCATCTATTTTTAACTGGAATAAACTGAGATGAAACATATTCTAAAACTAATGAGTCTGATTCTAAAACTAATTTACAAATTGCGGAAGGGAATATATTAAATATCTTGGTGAAGTGAGTTCACTGTCATTTTGAATAGACTATATATGTATCTTAGGTAATATATAAATATGATACATAATATAAATTACGTTGATTGTATCATGTATTATCAGTTTTTTAGTATATTGATCTCCATGAAGATATGCAGTTTTGTTTACAAGGCCGACAATAACCAGCATTCGAATAATCCGCCATTGTTTGGCGATTAGAAGCCCAACACAAAGCAACATAGATCACGCGACTGGATAGACTTACAGACAACTGATGTATTTATTGTGCGTCATATCGAAACAAACAACAAATCCTTTAATCACGAGGTCATTTATCTTGGGGCGTGCACAACATTGTACAGCTGCCGGGCCTGAATGGCAATTTTCTCGGCCGAATTTTGCGGTCCATATCGGACCTAAGCTAGGAAATTTATTGGGCATAGTCTAATAGGTCGCCGTTAATCGTTCGATATGCGTAGTTTGTGTGAATGTGGGTCGCGACGTAGCGGAGGGTTTTTGACAAGACGCGCGGGATCGACGGTCTAAAGTTCGGGATTAACCTATTTGGATCCTACATCCCAACGGTTTCTCCAAGATTATGTACCTTTAAATATGTTCAATGCGCTCGGATAAGGCTTTGCGTTTGTATTTTCATTTGAATGAAAGGCGAATTCATTCAGAGAGGGAGTCGAAACTCGAAAAAAGTAAGCTCGAGGACTGAAACGACATTTTATATTTAAACAGTTTTTCTTGTGTAGGAAGTACAAAAAAATTTAAGAGTGTTTTGTAAATTTTAAACCTGAAACTGTATTTTGAGATGTTGTTCAATTGAATATTTATGCATTGAAAGAGCAATGTCTGGTGAATACAACGTGTGTGGCATTTTTCATTTATGGTTTTTTTTAAATACGAATTTAACGTTATAATTAAGTTATGATTACCGTTATAATTACTGGCACATATCCATTTATTTCATTATTCATTAACTATAGACTAATATATGTGATTTTCAGCTAAATTTTATTATTAAGTGAAAGTAATATATAGTCAGTTCAAAATAGCATTGACACGGGAGAATTGTCAAAACGTCGCAATGTTGCCGCAGCAACTCTGAGTTTTAGTACATTTTGGCTCTGACATATAACAAAATTTTAATATAAATAAAATAACTGAACAAATATTCTATTAAATATAATTTATTTTAATATTACAGTACATCAAATGCATTTATTATCGAAGGACTTAAAACTACAATTAATTTTACAGCCGCAATAATTTATCGGTTAGAGTTGTTTTATTATGTATACATTGAGCTTTTTTCCACACTAGTATAGGTAGAGTTATAGGCACGTTTTTTAATGTAGTGGTATCCCCCGAAGGCCTAATCCACCTAGTTAAGAATGGTATATCTGAGTAACGTATTTTATTTTCATTTGAGAGCATATATACCTTTTACGTTGAGTTTTTGTTTTTTTCGATGCAACCTTTCCTTGTAATGTCATTTTGATATTTATTATATTTAATTACTGCATTCTCTTTCATGCATTTGTCATATCTGCAAAACAGTTAGTGCTATTCAGGAGAGAAATAATACATTTTAACTAAACGTTCATGTATATTCTGAACAATAACACAGATGCCCATAAAGCTTTCATACTCTATAATTAATTTTCCTAGAGTTAAAGTATACTAATTTTATACTGACCTTTAATTGTTTCCACTTCAACCTATCCTGGAAATTGTCAGCATTGAAGTATAAATATCATATTCAGAAAGTGTAGTTCAACTGAATACTAAGGTGTTAATGTCCAATCAATCTAACATTTGTTCACAATTCCATCATTTATCAATTCCTCGACATCAACTTAAGCTGATAACCCAACATTCATAAAGTGTTACTCAATCACTGTCACTTTCAGAAACACTAATTAAGTGAATAACTTAGCTGTTTATTTCCAATCTATTGAAAACTTGCTCAATATTCTATCATTTCTCAATTTCATCTTCAATGTGTTTGATCGAGGTCACCCAAACCGATGTTAAAAGGTGTTATTTTCAACAATGCCTCTTTCCATAAATCCAGACAGTACTAGTTTGAATATCCTAATCTACCTGAAATATCAACTCAGTGGGATTAAATATGTAGTGATATGGAAGAAGAAGTAATAATATATGGCCATAACGTTCAGTAATCTGATCTACGATGTATTTTTTTCAAGTTTATTTCTAAAAAAGTAAATTACAATAAATGCAACTAAATATTTCATTTAAATTTATGGAGTAACTATTTGAAATATTTCATTATTTAACATGGTTTCATCAAAACTTATTGTACGTAATTTAAACCATTTCTTAATTGCTGCCTTTGTTGATGCACTTGTTGGTATCTTCTCCACCAGTGTACTATAATATGGTGCATTGTCCGTAACAATAACTGATGGTTTCTCCAAGTTCTTTGAAAACAGATTTTCAAACCACTGCAAAAACAATTTATGGTTCATTTCTCCATGGTAGTCACCCATAGATTTAGAGGAAAACACTAATTATGAACCAGCAATTAAGCCATTCTAGTTTCACTTGTGCATGAAGAACTATATGTCTACAATGAATTGTTAATAAATGTTATGACTAACAAACCGTAATCGATAGTTATTCCAATGTTTACCTTTTTTCATCAATTTTTGTTGTCTTTACACTATATTTATTATCATCTTGCCATGAGTGATCCAATGTACGATTTTAAAATAATGTCCACGTCTCATCTAAATATGTAAATTGATATAACAATTCTTCCTTGATTTTGTTGTATGTTTTTAATAATTGTATTATTTTAAAAGCAATGTCTGGAAGTTTCATTAAACCCCTTCGTGGGTTATCTTTACACAACTTAAATCCTCAGTTACCCAACAGTGTATTAAGGGATGATCCACATCACTCAAATAGTTGCATATCTTTAGACTTTTTATGGATACTTTCTAGACTAAAATTGTTCTCTGAAATAATTGTATTAAATTATATTTAGATTATATATTAGATACAGAGATCTCTGATATAGCTAATATCAAGCTGATCTTGATCGTCACCTGTTTCGCATAAAAACGGTTTCTTTTTGATTAATTTAAGATTATATTGTTTTTTAGTTTTTGAGATATTTTAGTCACCGTGTGCATACTAATATTGTGTGACTGTAAATCGAATTTACAACTTTCGACAGGCACATGTTAATGACGTGCATCACTACTGATTTGAATAGACTGTAGATATATATATCTTGGTATTAATAATTCTTGTAGACAATTCATAATATGAAAATTTTTACTATGGCTGTTTTTCCTTTTAATATATTTTTCAACAAATATCTGTTTATATATACAAAAAATAGTTTTAGAATATTATTATCTTTCAAATGATATCTATTTCAACGTCTTGTTACAGTAGGTTTAGTAACAAGAACTTTATTTTATTAACAAAACTATTATTTTGACAACAAGGTTAAAATTTTTAACAATTGTCGTTAAACTATCGATTAAATATTGTTTTTTCATTAGGAGAAAATACTCCTGATTTTAAAAGGTTTGAGAAATGCCATCCTTCTACTAGTATCTTGTATCCTTGTACCATGTACCTCAAAAGCTAACTGTTTTGGTACTACTATTGGTATTACATAAATACCCATGATGCCAAACACTTTTATTAAAAACTATATTTTACCGAAAATGTTTTAATCAAGTCACGCGAAATTATTCATATTGATTTGCTTAAAAATATCTGAAGATAGTATATTTCTAAATTTGCATTATTCATAAATAGTCCCGAATATATTCTAGTGAAGTAAAAAGGATTTTTTTGTGTCACTCACAATAACAATAATTGACAAAGGATGAAAAATGGATCTGCTACTGTATATCTAAAACTAACGAGTTATCTAAAAATTAGAGAAATGTTGAAATGTAATATGTTACCGTTGAAAGAGAGTACGTTGATGTATAAAACATTTTTTTTATAAAAATATTTTACAGGAAATGGATATTATTTATCCCCATGAATTTTTTTTTATAAAATTAACTTATATTATTAAAGTATCATGAATTATCTGGAAATGTAAATCAGAAAAACCGAAAAGCTTCCGCATATACTCTTTCCAGCCCGTCTCCACAGATGGAGAAGGGCCCGACCGTGTCTCCCAAGTCGGTTCCGATACGAATTCCCACCGTATTAATAAAACGTTTTCTAATCTGACATTCTCGATCTTGCGAGTGACTGAACCGAATTCGGGCCCTGGGGGGAATAGGCCGAATGCGAGACTGCCGTTCGATGCCTATTCCTTCGGATCCAACGGAAAACACTTGTAAATTATTAGCAGTCTATCCAAATAAGGCACGTACTCGAATGCGGTTTAGTTATTTGCATGTCTGTCTTGTTGGGAATTAGTGGTGTAATTCGAAAGTTTCGCCTTTCGGTCTGAGAATTGAGCCACCCCTTTTATTAAGCCATTTAATTTAGTTGATATGTAAGTTTTCAATTATGGTTTAAAGGCTTGAAGATATTTCCGGATAGATGTGAAACATATATTGTGAGTATATAATGCACTAAAATATTTTTTCTAACACCTTTTAATTTGTTATCATTTTGCCTTTATTTGCATTTTGTATTTTATGAAAACATAATTTAACATATTTACGAAAATCATACATTTGGAATCACAAATGGTAAAAAATAAATAATTTCAGCTAAACATATTGAGAATTAAAATATTTAATCAGCCATTTGAAAGAAGTGCTGATTATACATTCATGCAGTCTTATATGTAGTTTTGGGAAAGTCGATTTACGATTTTGTAACGTTGGTCTCTACGCGAGTAAATATTTGCTTAACTGTTGATTTTCTTTTATTTGTTTCTGAATCTTCGGGTGATAATCAATATTAATTAAACATTTAAAATTGAAAAATGTTGATCGTTAGTGGGTATGACACTATCTAAGAGATTATTAGAAATATAACATATTGTTAATACTGTTCACTAAATTGTTAAAAATATACTGTTTTTTCTGTCACCAAAAGATCCAAATGTGAGTACAGATCAACATTTCAAACAATGAAATAATGAAAAATTGAGTATTTTTAGAATATATTTATTTAATAATATATATTATATATTGTTAATTTACTTGATAATGTCATAAGAAGATGGTCTTTTATTTGTCATTGAGCCGTAAAACATTAACAAAGTCTTATGCCAAATGCAGTAACAATAATATATTTATAGTCTATAAAAAGTTATATTGTACATGCATCATCTAAATTTGTGACGTCAAAATGTCGTAATGTTGCCGTATCAACTATAAGTTTTAGTTCAGACATCACACATTTCTAATCTAAATAAAATAATGAAAAAAAAATTGTTATCAAATATAATATATTTTAATATTATAGTAAATCTAATGCATAATATCTAACAATTGCACATCCAGGTAATATATTTTACTTTCATTAAAGAGCATATTTACCTTTTACGCTTAGTTCTTATGTCGGTACATCTTCGGTAGATTGTGTCCTTGTAAAGATATTTTGATATCATTGTATTTCTCCTTCATTTGTTCTGCAAATATATGTATATATCTTTCTTGATAAAACTATATTTAATCACTGCATCCTTCTTAAAGCATTTACCATATCTTCAAAAGAGTTACTATGCTTTCTCTACTGATACATTTTAACCAAATGTTCATGTATATTCTGAACAATTACACACTGTGTACATAAATCTTTTAGACTCTACAATAAGGTTTCCTATAATTCCTTTCCATTCTCATCACCCGGTTTTAGAAATTTGCATCATATCATATTCAGAAAGTTTAATTCAAGTATATAAGTAAGGTATTAATTTCCAACCAATCTTACATTTGCTCACATTCCATCCTTTGTCAATTTCTTCTTCAGTGTATCTTATCGAGTTCATCCAAACTGAAGGTGTTATTTACCATTCCCGTTTCCAGCCTGAAGTACAATATATCTGCAATGAATTATTAATAAGTGTTATGACTATTAAAATCTAATCAAATGCTATTCCAACCCTTTCCATCAACTTTAGTTGTCATAACATTATTTTTATTGTCATCTTGGCGCGAGTGACCGTTGGGTGTATAGGAGACAGAAGTTGTTGCGCTTTGACAATTGAAACTCCGGAAGCCAATTTCGATATTGATATTACTTTTTGCACCATAAAACGGAAAGATGCAGTGCAGGTCTGTTGAAATTCATTTGGCGTTTATTCATGCTCTTTGACTATGCTATATTTTAGCTATGCCTCCAGCAAACAATTAAGTAACAGCAAACAATTTTTCCATTTGTGTAATAACACCAGAGAAGAAAGATGGTGGTCAAACTCTTGAGTATCTTTATAGGCTGCAGGTTGCAGTGATAGGTTTTATTTTCCATCAAGACAACTCTAAACAACACACATATATAGTGACGTAGCAAGGAATTAAAGAGGTTACCTGGGAACTTTTAATGTATCCTACTTTCAGCTCGGACCTTGCTCCATTTGACTCCTAAGGTTTAGTTCTAGTCTTTGGAAAACTTTTTTAATAGCGTATTATTGAATAATGTTTTTATTTGTTAGAATAAATTTCCTTTATAATGACATAAAATATACAAAAATTACTTTGACCTAAAATGTTTAAAATGAAATTTTATCAAATATCTACAGTGTCATATAACAGACGGCCTGAAAAGTCCCGGAGCTAACATATAGATTGCGCTAGCTTTATTAAATTCACTGCTTTTTCAGTCATTACTGATCTTCAAAACAAAGCTGTTAAAATTTCATGATATTTTATTCATAAGTTTGTGAGTTATTGTGCTAAAAGTGACGCTATGTTTGTTATTTCCAAACAATGGGTCAAAAAACATTTCGTGTTTTAATTTTATTCTGCTTCTTCATGGGAAAAATATTGTTCAAGAGAAGAAATGACTAGAAAATTACTATAATTACTCTGCTGCATCAGCAACAACAATAAAACGTCGGGTTGGTATTCAAACGTGATTGTAGAGATATTGATGTTGTAGAACGCAGTGGACGTCTAAATGAGGTGGTAACACTAGAAAAAGTCAAAAAAATCTGCAAAATCTGATACGTTCTCTATGATAGAAAAGTGAAGTTGTCTGGGTTAGCTAACGATCAAGATATCAAAAAAAATTTTGGTTTGATACTGTATGAGTATTTGACTATTAGAAAGCTCCGTTCAGTGAGCGCTGCGTTTGCTCACTGTTGACCAAAAAAAAAAGAACGTGTTGTTGATTCTGAGCAGTTTTTGGTTATGTTTAAACGTAACATCATCTGAGTGGGCTTCAATTGGTGAGAGGACCATTTTGAAGCAAAAGAAAATCGTATTACAAAAGTAGTATTAAAATATTAGAGTGGCGCTGGAATGATTGTGTGACTGTTGATGGAGATTACATTAATGTATAAAGCCCATTTTGATCAAAGAAACGTGTTTTCTTTGTTATGTCCGGAAATTTTCAGTCCATGTTTTATAATGTTCATTTCAGTTAGTTTATAGTTCAGCAAGCAGTCAGAAAAAGGATTATTTTAGAATTTAACTAGCTGTCGGTATTTAAAATTTTTTCTGCATATTTTGAAGATGAGACCTTGTACTGACTCCCTGAATATTTTTTAAATTTATGATTAAACGATAGAGGCTGCCTTTAGGCATTCTTTTTTCATTTCAAGAAAACACTCAAAATATTATACAAGCTGTTATGACATTAGAAGAATAATTTACATCTCTGAAGATGGATATTTTGCAAGTAGATCACTATTCACTAAACAAGTAGGCAATTAAAGCAAAATGAGGTTAAATCCAAAGTGCTGCCAAGCATGGCATTAGTAAACCGGTACTCAGTTAATATAACTAGTGCTGGTTCTGTGGTCGATGTTCGACAATAATTTATTAAATTAATCATGTGTTAAAACTGAAATGTTATTAAAACTTGTCTTCAGAGTATTTTCAATATAAGATCAGAAATATATTTGGTATATAATAATAATTAAAATAATAAATGTCTTCGTTTTAAAATATAATAAAATAACTATCTCAACAACGAACACCAACTAACCTTTTCTGGCAAGTGGCATTCTATTGGATCTAACTTTCATTCAGTTTTAACTATACCGCTGCTTAATATTTGAAATTATTCTGATTGAAAATTCCGAGACCAAAAAAAGGCCATTCACAAGCAGATTATATCTCTAATGAATAATATTACCAGTATAATGCATTAGAGAGGTAAGTAATGATACTATTAAATATTAAGTAACGGGGCTTTTATTGGAAATATCTTTATTATGTTCAAGTTATAGTAAACATTAGTATTGGTACTATAACTAAAAGTTCAAATTGAACTAACACAATATAATTTTGAATTCACCGAAAAGAACGTATCTACATACCTTGATGTTAGTTCTGTTCAGGATTAAATTTATAAACTCCATAAAAACGGTGAGTAGTTATTTTAATGTGTGTGAGTAGTGAGACGTATTTTAATACAATTACTTAAGATATATATATAGTATGGAAAGTATGCATAGAAACCTTAGGGATGTGGAGTTCTTAAAGAGATATAAGTTATCACTTCAGAAACTGTTAAGAAACACACGATTTAAGTAGCATAAAGATAACCCACAAAGAGGTCCAATGCAACTTCCAGACATTACCTTTAAAATAATATAATTTTAAAAGTGTATAATAAAATTAAGGAGAGGTTATTTTAATTTGTATACAGACATGGGTATTTTAAAATGAAACATTAGGCCAACTTTGGCAAGACGCTAATTAAAAGAGTGTAAAGATAAAAAAAGTTGATGGAAAAACTTAAAAGATACAATAACAAATGATTAAGTCTTGTAATTCACAATATTTTTTATTAATTCATTGCAGATATAATATTCTTCATGCTAGAAATTATATTTGAATGTTCTGTGGATATGTAAAAAGGAATAGAATTATTCTGTGGAATGGAATAATACTCCACAAATGTTTTATCGTATTTTAATATGTGAATTTCTATTTTTATATAATATACTATACTAAATATAGACAGTACAATAGAACTTAAACAAAACCTATAAACTAAAGATATACAATAAACATAAATACTAATTAAAAATTAAACATAAACATAAACATCATAGAAAAAATACTAAACCAAGACATAATTAAAAATGATCACACAATAGCTACTAGAAGTTTCTTAAATAAAGTAAATGCTTTATTTATTATTGAAGGGAAATATTTTTTAACAAAAACCGAGAGCTTGATCAAGCAAGTCTAGGTAAGCATTTTTGTCAAGGTCGCAGCTAGGATAACAGAGCCAAAATGTTAAACATCTGCTTAATGAAACGTGTAGAACCAAAAATAGTAACTAAAAATAGACGACTGAACCATTCGACGGAAAAAAGTAGTAAAATCAATCGATCCAAAAATAGCGACTGAAACAGTCGATAGTAAAAAGTAGTAAATTACTACTTTTTACTAACTACTACTAACAGTCGATTGTCATTTTCAGTCGATAGTTCCCAACGCTAGTTGTTATGTATCGAAGCTCATCATGTTAGACAAAAAGCAAAACACATTAGAACCAAAATAAGACAACTATACTGGTTAGTCGGAAGATACTCTCAACTTGATCTAAATCAAAGAGGTTGATCTATAATACAATTATAAATCCATTTTGGACCTATGGGGTGCAAATATCGGATTGCACTAAAAATTAAAATCAACTAGTCATACAACGCTGTCAAAACAAGATTCTTCGATTGATTACTAATGCCTATCGCTATGTAAACAACGAAGAACTGCACGATGACCTGGACAGCGCGCAGGATGTCAGGAGATTGAAGCGAATAAAACCATACGATCTTATATAAAGTTTATACATTTGGTGTAAACTATAGCTATAAGTTAATAATTAATAAATAATTATAATTTTGTAATTGAGGAATACATATTGATGTATTTTCTCGCACTCGTCTTGCTTGTTAATTAATCCAAGTACAGTAGTAATAAATTAATTGTAAATGAAGATTGTACCAAGCGTATCTAATAAAAATGTTATAAAAAAATGTATCGAAGCTAAAATAAATTATAATTCGTAAAATGTCACATTTACATGCGGCAACTTCTTGTCATCATAAATAGAGATGATGTAAGTTCCCTTCTACTTTGGATATATTATAGGTGTCTTTGTATCAAGATGCTATAGCTTGAGCTCCAAGTAAGTAGTAAATTGTATAGGATGACCAGTATATTTAAAGCAATTGGTCATAGCGAAATATTACGAAAAGCGTAGGTTCCAGAATGTTTATGATTAATGCCCGTTGGTTGTCTATAAAATACGATCTGCATGGCCGCGTTAGCGCTAACAAACCGACCCCCGCAACTGCCACGCCATCCGAACAGGCCTTCCCCTCCGCCATCGCCGTGCCCGGGCCCCGCCAGCGAACAATATAGTAAACGTAATGTAGATTTTAATCAGGAGGGCCGACGGTTCGCGCCAAACCACGAAAATATTCACGACCTAATACACCGCCGTGATTCCATGCGTGCGCGATAAATCGTGGGCGTTTTAATTTACGATCCCCCATTGTACGAACGAGTCTTCCGAAGGGGTTATCTGGGCGAACGTTCAACCCCGTAGCGCTCCGTCAGATAAATAAAATAAACACCTATTTTATCATATCTGGCGCGGATAATGCCAGAAGCTGATTATAGGTGACGCTCATTACCTTTTCTGTTACCGTCGTGATATGTTCTATATTAAATGAAACTTTCTCGCTAATACTTCCTCGTTTCAGTCAAACGTACGTAATATCCGGGGGTGATGTATGTTACGGTGATTTCCGGGTTTTCAACTGTTTATATTGTTCTTGAGAAAACGGTTGATGAAAAGACGAATAATACTTAATATTACTTAGTGTATGTACCGGAACAAAATCCAAGATTAAAAAAACTAATTTCCAATTTTGTCGTATTTGAAAAATCAAAGTATACGGTTGATATATGTAAATTTTGGATAGCCTTTGAATCGGAAACTATATGAGATGATCCAATTTGGAGGATGGTTATGTAATTACTCTGTATGCGTATTAGAACAAAATCCATAATTCACAGACCAATTTTCAAAAAACGGGGTCCACAGTTGAGATATGTAAAATTTCGATATCCTATATTTCGCAAATTGTAAGATATAAGTTAATTTGGCGAATGACCACTTAATCAGCATGTCGAATATTACGTAGTGTATTAATTGGAAGAAAATGCATAATTCATAAGACCAATTTTAATTTTTGGCCTATATATAGAAAAACAGAGCCTACAGTTGATATATATAAAATTCGATAGCCTATTCGATATCTCGGAAATTATAATAGATAATTCAGTTTGGTGAATGACTACATAATCAGCATGCCGAATATTAGTTAGTAAAAATTAAATTAATATTATTATAATTGAATATTAGTTAGTTAAAATCCATAATTCATAAAACCAATTTTAAATGTTGAAGTATATAGGGAAACAGAAACTACAGTTGATTTATGTAAAATTAATTACCTTGATTATGTAAAAACCTTGAAAAAGAAAGGACCATCAACAGCGGCTCTTACATAGCGTTATTGGACCCTTTTAAGAAGGAAAACGCCGAAGAACGGCCGCATTTGAAGAAAAAGAAACTGCCGCTTCACCAAGACAGTGCACCGTGTCAAAAATCCATGATTTAGGCTTCTAATTGCTTCCTCATCCACCGTATTCTCCAGATCTAGCTCAGAGCCACTACTTCTTGTTCTCAGAGCTCAAAAGAATGCTCGCTGGGAAAAAAATTTTGTCGAATGAAGAGGTGATCGCCTAAACTGAGACCTATTTTGATGCAAAGGACAAATCGTACTACAAAAATTGTATCGAAAAGTTTGAGGGTCGCTATAATCAGTGTATCACCCTTGACGGGAATTATGTTGAATAAGAGAATTTAATTTTGCCCAAAAAATGTGTTTTACTATGATACGCCGGGGACAATTGACCTGTTAGATTAACAGCGAAAAAGCAAATGTCCCTCTTTTCACAATTTTTTTAAAAATATAAAGCAATTCCACTTGAAGGTTTAGCAACTAAAGCTTTTAATTTACTAAAAAACTATTGTAAAAACTTTATTGTGCAGGAGAGAGCTATATACCTGTAGAATTAGAATGAATATTCAGACAATATTGCTCTCAAATTTTTCATTATTTCTATATGATCTAACAGGCCCAATTACATAACCGGATAAAACTACAAAGGGTTAATTACAACGAATCCCATCAATAACAGTAACAACACCAACCAATTACTAGAGATAGATACTCGAAGTGCCCAAATCTCTATGGCCTATTAAAGATACACAAGGAATAGAGACATACAAGGAGGACATCCCTTTGATAAATCACCCCATGGATCAATAATAAGCTTCACCGGCCCCTATTGCAAGATCTATCAAGAAAATTAACTAAATTGCTGCAACCCTATTCCGAAGAAGCAGAATTCTTTTTAAATCTGTGTAACCAAGACATGTGTTAGTAAGCTTTGTCGTGGTATCGCTCTTCCTCAACATACCTACAAAAGGCTATACACAACATACAAAAAAATTACAACGCGCATGACAACATCACGCAGCATGTTGGTTGAGAAACTGAAACTTTCCTAGGTAGTGTAATAAAAAGGGAGGCTCCAAAATGTAACATTAAAGGTTTATCATCCAAAAGAACAATATAACTAAATATATAACCATGAAACGACAGAACGAACTATTTTTGTTCAATTTAATTTTTCATTAGTAAAGCAGAAAAGTTTTTGCAACGAAATACAAACCGAATTTGTATGCTAATCTAGCAAAATCCGAATATAGTACACTCGCACACATGCACAAACAAAAAGAAAAGAAGAATACGCCCAGTCTATATGGCGAACGAAATGATAAATACAGAAACATCTGCAAGCGACAAGGAAAATGAAACCTTTAATGGTATCATCTTGCTTTTATAAAATCGGATATCGTTTATTGGAAAATATTGAACTTATTTCGAGTAAGGTTTGATATCCTTTAATGACAAGTTTCTAATCAATTCAAACTATACTCCTGGAATAGCATGTTCTTTTTTGATATTTTAAATTATTTTAATTTATTTTTTAATTTCTAATTATCAATGTTTTAGTCAATCTTGCTAAAAATTTACTTTTATCAAGCCAAAACAAAAACACTTTCCTATAAATGTACACTACGTTAATATAATTTTATATAATTCTACTTTTGAGATTTAAGACAAATATGCAACACACACACACAGTGCCGTAAATGTCTTAAACCATGAGTCAGAAGGAGTAATAGTGTTACAATTTGTAGTGCAAATTTACATTAGAGATATTACTTTGTTGTGTAGATTAGCAAGAAATGAAATAAGTATAAAAACATATCAGAAAAGGCGCTAACAAGATCGCAGAGCGGACTCTGAAAGGGAAGCCAATACAGCCAAAGGTAAATACCAATATCGAATATAAGAACCAACAAACCTTTTTTTCAAAAACCAACAAACGACCTTCAAAAACCAAGCAAGACAGGACGGGAGTTTAAACTCAACCCTGTTTGTAATATTAAGGGAGTGGTATAGATCAAGTATAGCATCAAGTAGATAAAACAGGACTAAATGCAGGATATATAAAATATAATATGTAGCACTAATAACAACTAAAAATCAGATCTCCTACAGAAAATCTCAGACTGTGAAACCATGATGAAATAAGCCTCTAAGAGAATACAGATTGATAACTAATAGAAGCAAAACAAAAGTAATGACAATAGGAATGCCAGAAGAAATAAATATTCAAATTTATATGTAAAATTGCAAAAAGTAATCTAATATATATGTGTATAGAATTCAAAGCAATTGGAATAGAAGTAGAAGGAAATATATGTAAAATTGAAAAAACCACTAATTTGCACATCTATAAAAATAGTAAATTCATTAGCAAAAAAAGGGATATCAAACAAAATTAAAAAGGAAGTGTGTAAAACAATTTACACGCCAATCTTAACATTTGGTTGTGAATCATGATGATTTTTTGAAGGAGGTATACAAGCAAGATACAAGTAGTAGAAATAAATTATATCAAATAAGTGCAATTGTGCAATGTGTGCAATATGAAATGTAAAGAAATGAAAAAAACCTAAACATTAAATCAGTAGAAGAGTAGATAGAAATCAGACAACTCATTACAAAACACAGGTAAGTGGGAGAGTGGGACGGAAAGGATATAAAACACAGGGCGATGCAAACGAGCCTGTGATAAATATATTAAGGAAATAGGAAAAGAAGAGAGGAAAATATCAATTTAAGTAAGGAAATTGAGCAGATAGTTTTTTTGCCATTCCAAATATTTTTATACGAGAACAAATGGACACAAGGGTAAAGTCAAATCATCAAAATGCAAGAAATAACTTATTTTAAAGTATTAAGTCCACAAAAATTCACTATTGACGCCAATCTTTCGATAGATCGCTTTGTCGAGGTGAAAAATAGTTCATATGTTACGTTAATATGATATATGTGTATACCTCAAAAAAGTCTGCTAACATAGTAACGATATTACTATAGCAATATTTCTATTAAACCATTTTCAAACATAAACAATGCAATTTTACGTTGTAGTCAAGCTCAGTTTTGTTGCAAGTAGCTTTATTATATTGCTACTTGAATTACGGTATTTTTTTTATACAACGTTGGATTCAAAACTGTCTGTTCTAATCGATCATCTGATTGTGATTGGTTCTCAAAACTTTTGGCATGTCAGTTTTTTATCTCAAGCATAGTCTTACTCTATAGGTACCAAACCAATAATGTTTTGTTGTTTTTAGAGCTACAACGAAGTGTGTTTTCAAATATTAACGACGGTTTTGTAAGCTACAGACTTATGAAGAATGATCATCATAAGAAAAATCTATGCTGTCTATTCTAAGTTTGTGTCCTAATTATGTGCAGTGGTAACAAGTTTCAATAAACAATTGTTTTGTTGATATTTAAATATGGAGTTATTCAAAAATGATTCAAGAGGTAGATAATGAAATAAAATGCGTCGTATATATTCCACAATGTTGTTATTTATTTTGTTAGTTAGTTTGGTCTATGATGACTTCAAGGAAATTATTGTGGTAGACCAAATCAACCAGTTTTGTGCCAATAGTCTTGATGAACCGCGTGTTTATAGGTATCGTTCAAGTGTTCACCATTTATAGCTTCTTAACAACCAAATTTTATATAATAAATTGTGTTATATAGTTATATATAAAGTGACCAATAAAATTAGAATCTATGTATTTATCATTATATCATTAGCTTATATGGAGAAAGAAAATATGACATACAAATAAATATATTCTAATAAAACACAATTCGCTCAAATCAAGCAACAAGGTATAGTTCAAGAGCTGAGTTCAGCTCGCCGACTATAATTTACTAGGATAAAATCGTGCAGGGGCTAAAGGTAGTTTAAAAAAAATTGTTATATAAAATAAAGGATAACGTCCGTAAAATGAAATGTGTTTCAAGTCGCTATACACCTCAAATTTGTAGGCCACTATAAATAAATTATATATTTATTAGATTATCTACTTACACGAATAGATTATACCTCGTCTCTGTTGTACGTAATACAACTAGGCATGCGTAATTTTTAAAACCAAAGTCTGACAGCGCTGGAAGACAAAAAAATAAATTTTATATTTAAAATGATAATAAAAACGGAAAGTGAGTGCGTTTAAATATTATTAAACCAAGTTATTTAGTTTTAAGCTATGTTACTTTAAGACTTTGTGTTACTTTTAATTATTCCCGCAGTGATAGAACTCTTAAAGAGTTATGGCAAGTTAGCTTTGGATTGGTTTGAGAGAACAAATTTATTTGTCTGCTTTATCGGAAGATATATATAGCTGCGAAATAAAAATTCGACATTTGCGTAAATTTTATTCCAACGTAGATTAATAAATTAAGTAGAAAACAGTAGAAAAACGAAAGCCCCAAGATATCTGGAAGGGTGAGATCAAATAGTATAAAGAAAGTACAAAGAAGCTACGAACGATATTATTTAAATTTATTTAAAAATCTAATAATGTAAATAATTTATTTTTTTAATCAGCCTGGTGTATATATTGTTTAGCAATATATATTTTATGTGAAAATATAAATAGAAGATAAGGAAAATATGAGTACATAAATGGAGTAATGAAAATATGCAGTTGTTAAAATAAAACTAATTGCATAATTTACATAGATGGAATGGCATTTTAAGGAATTAATAAATATTAAGGTATTCAGCGATTAATACAATGTGATATGTGATTATATGACATTTTATTCTTTGATCCTTGTGTTAATTATTCTGATTAAGTAGATAATAATAGGCATAAGTTTTGAAAAGTCAATAGTTAATATAGTCATTGTAAATACATGTCTTTAATACCCATTTCCAAATTATAAAAAAATAAATATACCTAATTGTGTTCGCTATTGTTTTAATATGCATTCTAAAGTTGAATAGCAATTACAATATTGTTTTATTCATATATTCTCTGTTGTCATATATAGATATTATTCTTTCATTTATTATTCCGTACATATGTTTATAACATGGAAGTAAAGAAAGGTTATGTATACTTGATGAAGCTAATGTTGAAACTTAATGGAAATTATACTTAAATAAATGCCATTTGAAAGATATAAGGGAGGATGAGTTTGCGAGATAGTTATTTTAATATAGAGGCATTTATAATTTTAATTAATGTTGTACATCAAATACATTTCTGATACTTTATTGAATGTGCCTTAAAGGCATATTATTTTTAAGTTAAACTATTTACTCTCTTATGAGAGAAGCATGATAAATACAATAAAATGTGATCGAATTTCGCTCGCATTATATTAAAAGATTTATATGTTTTGATAAATCATTTTATTCCGCTTATACTTTTTCTCTTTCTACCAAAACTGTTTATTAGAAAGCAGAAAAATTGTGTTATATCCTATTAATAATTTGTTGGTATTTCTGAATACGTTACAAATGAGTTGTGAGAACCCCCTAATAAAGAATTCTCTCTGTTGGTTAAGAACGTATTATTTGTTTTCGGTCGTACGGCCAGCTTTTTTATATAAGCTTGATATTAATCTCATTTCCAAATAAAAAGGAAAATGTGCGTGTTGTCGTTTTTATTTTACACCCGACGAATACAATCAATAAATCAAATAGGAACGCTCACAATTTTTCAGGCAGCCGACTGAAATTTCAGCGACAGCGAAACTGTAATTTTCAGCAGACCAGAAATTTTGACGATAACAATCTATATACAACGCCTCCAATGGCCGCATAATTTTAACGTTTTTTTTCGACGAGTGTTTGTACTGGACAATGTCGACGTTAAGCTGCTTATTTGGGTTTTGTTCGTAATGGTCACTGATATATTTTTATATTAGGATATTGTAAAATGAGAACAACTATATAGAAATAATACAATATTAAAACTTACCTTCGAAATTTATTTTGCTAATTTTAACTTTTGTTCAGCGCATCTTTCATATCAGCTGAAAATTAGCAATTTAAGTAATATGGGTGATCCACCTAGGAACCATCCCATAATGCATGGGTTTTACCCAGCCTAGCTATTCGTGCAACCGTTGTCTATGGACAAAATTGCTTAATTACAAACAATTATAAATATTAAATTACATCCATATCAAGCTGCAGGATGGACTCCTTTACGACTACTACTAAAAAACCGACTTTAAAATAGTGTTAAAACATTTAGTTCTTGCTGCCTTCGATGGTGTGTTTATTTGTCAAGTCGTCTTGGTATCACTGTATATTTAATTTCTTCTGCTACTATTAGTGTACACCATTCTTCATAAAATTAATCACTGAATTCGGTCTAATGCATTTACCATATCTACAAAACTGTTGGTATTCATTCAACCCTCATACGCTCTAACCTAATTCACATCTTTAATTTTGAACAATTCATATCATACCTGTGCATACAAATCTTTCACGCCCTACAATACCATTTTCTACAGCTATATTCAATTAATTATGTGCATACCTCACTTTCACTTTCCGACTCACTGTCGAATTCAATTACTAAACTGTAAAGTTCTAATCTGTCTAAAACATGTTTACAATTCCACCATTTATCAATTACTTCCTCTGTATGTCTTATCGAGTTCATCCAAACCGAAGAGTTATGGTTTACAGTGCTTCCTTCCACATATCCAAATAGGTTTTGATGGAATATCCTTCTCGACCAGCAATATATCTGCAATTAATTATTAATAAATATAATGACCAACAAAACCTAATCGAAATCTATTGTAACTTTTACCTTTTTCGATAAATTTTTGTTGTCTTTACACTTTTTTTTGTTACTTTCTTGCCAAGAGTGCTAGAATGAGCCATTTTGAAATATTCAAATTTTATCAAGATACACAAATTCAAATATAAACTATTTGAACTTCCTAGGTCTTATTTTATGATTTTAAAAATTGCATCCATATCAAGCTGCAGGATGAGCTCCTTTAACACGACTACTAAAAAGTTTAAAATAGTATTTATTTAATTGATGGATACTATCTACGGAAAACATTTTCAGTTAAAATAACAATGCCGGTTATAGTAAGCCTGTGAATAAAGGTTTGCAGCTGATTGTCGATTGTTTGTGATCTAAAAGACGGTATTTTGTTTCAGTTAAAAGTACATCAAAGTAAACCTAAACTTATGTTACTATGTAATATGAATGTAAATTTAAATGACGACTTTAATGATGACCGAGTGAATTGAAGTAAACTCACAAAAATATGTGTATTTGCTTTGAGTATGGAAGAAAATACTAAGTACCGCCTCTGTTTGAAATTCTGTAAGAATCTATTTCCTAAATAATTATCGTAATTATTACGCAAAAGTGGTAATTAATTATAATTTAATAACCTGATTTGCTAACAAAAATTACTAACAGTCTTGCTGACATTTGTCACTGAAATACTACGATGAGGATTCACACTGCAAGATTATTCTGCAAGCTATTTTGTGCATAGTTTTGGGTAAAAAATATTAAACAGTTTATGGAAGACGAAGAAGACGTTTCAGTTGACGTTTCACCCAAAATTTTATTAACTGTATCAATCAGCGGATAATATGATCAACATAACAAGCAAGAAAGCATAGCAGCAGAACTATCAAAAATCAAGAAGCTTTGGAAGCAAAAATTAATGGTGCTTTGCATACAGAAAGAGAGGTAGAAATCGAAATTCCAAGTCAAATATAGAATGTGTTGCCTGAACTAAAATCAAAAACTCTTTTACTATTTTAAACTTTCTAAATGAACCATTTTAATCAATCAGTAACAAAATTCAATACTGTTGTAATAGGAGGACTCTTTTCTATCTGGAAATATATATACGGGCTAAATGATCATAATCGTCAAATGACAATTTCAGTATGCTAATCTTTAATTAATTAATTAATTAATCAAATTTAGATAATTTAGGATCGTCTCACAGCAGACATAAAATGGTAATACCAACAGGAAAATCTTTTAGGGCACTTGGAGCCACTATACTAAGCATGCTTCTACTATCCACTCTATTTCATGTCAGATTCCAAAAAAATCTTGACATGATATAAAATGTTGACTGCTAATTGTTGTGATTTTCGATTATATTCACAACAATAGATCGTCATATAACGATGTGATACTGATTAATATAAAGGATAATACGTAGCAATTTCTAATAAAAACGCCAATTAGACTACAAAATCACACTTGAAATGTTTTCATGTAGAATTTCGTAGATTACAGAGGTTTACAAAACATAATGAAGATTTTTTAAAGTTTTTGAGCCAGGATTTACTTTAGGTTGAAAGATATGAACAGCTTACAGTATTTAACAGTAAGGTAAACTATTTAACAGTTATTTACATTTATAATTCACGCCTTACCTACGAACACTTACTTATACATAGATACGGCTGCCCAAAATATATGTAGGAAATTTCTGTTTCTATATTTAGACCATTAAAGTGCCACTGAATTTTGCCAAATTTGATCGATGCTGGTAAGAATCTGCATTATTACTAAAAATTGCTAGTTTTGAGAGTGGCGTAAAAGGTCAAAACTTTTCAACGGATAAACTATTCAAAAACAACCTAGTTTTTTCCACCTACTTTTAGACGTATATCCTAACGGAAAGATTTTGACTTAAAAATTTCTAGAACTATTTTTTCTATGTATAATATATATGAAAATTATTACGAAACATTGTTACCTTTCCTTCAAGATTTCCCTCAACGCCAGTTCTGCAAACTTTGTGGAACTATTAAAAACTTATTTTTCCTTTTTCCTCCCCCAACAATGTCATTCTTTATGCTAAAAAATCTGATAAATATTTCAGGAATCTTTTAAAAAACAGCAGGATGCCCCAGAGTTTCGAACAGACAGACAAAAAAGGTTATATTTCAACGTTAAGGGTCTTTTAAAATCTTTTTTTTTTTTGGAACATAGACGCCTGTGTGAACGATACCTATTTTCGTTTTAGTTATATCCACGAAAAAGCCCAAAGCAAATAGATTCATTAACGCTTAATAACTGCGCCTGTGTTATTTATTAACGGAGAATAAAGTGAAAATGTAGCCATGAAATATTGAGAATATTGTGAAAGGAAAAAGGCAGCATCAATTTACCCGTTATAAAATAAAATTTAGATGTCTACTAAAATAAGCAAATAAAACCTGTTCTCGCAGAACCATTTTTGGTCGACAATTACTCCGCCCTTTACGGTATTTAATATATTTTAACAGTTTCATAACCATTTTATTTGGATTACTATATAGATTGGGTTAACACCATTTCTCACTAACTAAACTTGTCATGGTAAAATTTAATTATTGATGATAAATTTTCATGTTTCCTCGCTAGTTACTTGTCTAAACAAGTGTAGCGAATCAGCTGACTGGACAAATAAAGGAAAAAATATCAAGTGTAAAAAAGAGAACTTCTCAAAGTGTAATATGTGAACTACAAATTAAAGGGGGTCTTCTGGAGTAGATATTTCTTCCCATATTTTACATGTTAATTAATATTCCAAGAATATATCAAATAAAAATTTAGTTACAAGCTGCTAAAGTTGGGACAAAAAAGGATGCGTCATGATTGACATGTTTCCAACCCCCTTACTGTATATCAAAAAAAAATTACTGGTGACTTGGTCCAGATCCAAGAAATATTTTTTTCAATCTGTAGGAAAATTGTTAATAATTAATAGATTGTTTTTTTCGAACTGCATCATTGTGAAATTTTGGATATCTTAAGATGACCTAAAAGTTTCACAATGGTAAATGTTAAATAAGCTCTGAATATTTAATATAACATCTGTAGCTTAATAAGACATACGACAAAGAAGACATCACTATCACCATGGTCCAACTGTGATAATCGATATAATTAATTGCTGAAGCAAGTGTATCTCATAGTTTTCTACATGTTTGAATCTATAATCTATCCACTACAACAATATTTAGTTCCCTTTTTTACCCTCTGCTCATATCTGGACAGTTTCTAATATAGTTATTAACATAGTTATTGATATAACATCTAAAAGACTTACTTACACTAGAGTATAAAATTTTCCATTCATAACTGGGACTGTTAGGGTTCAGTTTCATTTCAGTTCAGTGACAGTGTCAGTTCTATCAAAATTGCTAGACAGATTTAATTGTATCAATATAATTACTACGATAAGTACGATATGTTTTTTTTTAATTACTCTTCGTAAGTCCATAATCTGCCCTATTGGCAATAAGTATTTCTTATGTCTATATTATATATACATGGCATGTAGAAAATCACTTCATAAAGCAATCTTCTGTATAAAATATTATCTTAATTAATTAGTCTTATTCTAAAGCTTATAATAAAGTCTACATATGTCCAGTAATCAGATCAGGTGATGTTAAACGTTTTAGACTACGCACTTCAATGTCACGTTTCATATTTAGCTGATTAGCGAGTACATTGGGATGCACTGACACTCTTTCAAAGTACTTCACACAAACGCGTTGAATTACACTCGTTATAGGTTCTAGAGGAATATCACGTTGTATCATTTTATTTGAAATATAGTACGGAGCATCAACAATGGCACTCAACAACTTATTTTGGAACCGTTGAATGATGGATATATTAGATTTGCTAGCGGTACCTCATAGTTGGATTCCATATGCCCAAATGGGCTTGAGTATAGACCCAAACAGCAATACCTTGTTATCTAATGATAACTTGGATTTGCGCCCGAAGAGCCAATACACTTGATATAATTTTAGTCCCAATTGTTTCCGTTTAGAGAGTATGTGCTTCTTCCAGGTTAGGCGTCGATCTAAGTGCATACCAAGATATTTAACATGCTCTGCTTGGGGGAGTTGACGATGATTGATATTTACTGGTGGACATGTTCTTCTACGCAGGGTAAACATTATATGCGAGGATTTTGTTTCATTGTCTTTAATGCACGATGTCTTCAACCATAAATGTATTTGCTCCAGGTGGGTCTGTAGGTTTATAGATGCTGTGACTGGATCTTCATGGGATGCTAAGATTGCTTTATCGTCTGCATATGTTGCCACATTAGTTATTTTTGTGGTGGGCAGATCAGCTGTATACAGAAAATATAGTACTGGACCCAGTACACTACCTTGCGGAACTCCTGAATATATGGGATTTAATTCGGTATGTTGATCGCCTTGATTTACAATAAGATGTCTATCAGTGATATACGATTTTAATAACTGATAGTCCGGATGAGGGAGAAATTAGCTTTTTTATGTAATTTCTCAAAAACTTTCGAGATTATCGGTAATAAACTTATAGGTCGGTATGAGGTGACATCTTCTGGTATTTTTCCTGGTTTAAGAATCATTAATATTTTAGCTACTTTCCAGATACTAAGGAAGTAATTAATTCGTAGCATAGTATTAAATATAAATGTTAAAAATTTGATACCCTTTTCTGATAGTTTTTTTTAAATTTTGCCAGTAAAAAAGTCAAAACCAGGACCTTTTTTAATATTAATCTCTCTCATTATTGTTTGTTTAACTTTTTTGACAGTTAATTTCTCGTGCGGTAAGTCCATTTGAAATGGCGAATCCAGAAATCTAGTTACTTTATTTTCCTAATCTTTATGTAGCTGAGCCTGGAAAGGTTTAAAAGCATTTTTTAAGTGTTTTGAGAAAATGTCGGCCTTCTCTTTATTGCTTCTCGTCCAATTATTTTCGTTTCTATTAATAGGGGGGTTATGCTGCTGGGGTCTCCTAAGCTTTTTTGTTGCTTTCCACAACGAATAGTCTGTAGCCTCAGTTGATGTCAAGTTTTCTAGGTATTCTTGAATGCCTTGGTTTTTTTCAATTTGGATTAGTTCTTTCAGCTCTTTTATTGCTCTATTAAATTTTCTTTTATTCTCTTTAGTCCTTTGCTGTTGTCAATTTCGTCGTAACTTTCTTTCTTCTGCTATCTTTTTCTGTATTATACATGATATATGTGTATTTTTTCTTGGAAATGTTTCACTGTTAGGAGTCGCGGAATATGCTGCCACCTGTATATTTTTTGTAAGATTTATTGCTGCTATTTCTATATCCATTTCAGTTTGTAACGATAAGTTTAGAGAGATCGGTCTAGGTTTTCTCTAAATGAGGGCCAGTTAGTTCTATTATTGCACAGAGAAGGGGGTTTATCTTTTATGGTAATTTTTGAAGAAAATGTTACTATAATTGGTGAATGATCAGAAGACAGGTCGAAACATGATTCTGCTTGACACCTTTTTGGATCTATATTTTTTGTAAAACAGAAATCTATTGTATCTGGTTTTTTATTTCTGTCTGAAGGCCAGTATGTTGGTTCACCAGTGGATATATGTTGTAAGTTATCTGTCTTTATTGCTTTTAGTTTATTAATGTTTTGCATTATAATCTCCTCCGGCTATAAAACTATTACCTAGCGTACTGAAGAATTCTTGAAATTGTTCTGCCTTGTTATTATGTTTGGGTGGGCAATAAATCGCAGAAATTGTTAATGGTCCACGGAGTTCCTCTAAGGTTATACTGGTGGTTTGCACGTAGTCTTTGAGGAATATTTCTTTTTGGAAATGCTTTATATCATCTCGAATTAGTATGGTTGTACCTCCATGTGCTTTATCATCAGGGTGATTTTTATGATAAAGTTTAAATTTAGGAATTTTCAAATAACGTTTGTCCGTAAAGTGTGTTTCGGAAACCATCTTAACGTCAATATTTTGTTCAGTTACGAATATTTTTAGTTCCCTGGCGTGTTGTTGATTAGCATTCCAGACGGCGATTTTGTAACTATTGGTTTCAGGCATTAGCCAAGTTTGCTGACAACGGTTGTGAGTAGACCAAGCATCGTACTCATTTGATCCATTAGTTTGGCCATCATGTTTTCTAATCTAGAGATGTTGCTAGTTTCAGTAGGTTGAGATATCGTCTCTCGATTTTGTGCTGAACCATTTTCGACCATTTGGGCATAAGTTATGTCTGGTTGCCTTGGTCTGGTGGGTAGACTGGTAGGTGTGGATTGATTTTGTTGCTGTTGATGCCTTTTCTCCCATAACGCAGTATAGAGTTTCTGTTGTAGTTACATGTGAACTGAGCAACCCTTATAGTTCGCTGGATGGTGTCCGTTATAGTTAGCACATTTCACTTTTTGATCGCGAACTTTACGAGTACAATCTCCTGTTTTGTGTTCTCCTGCACATTTTACGCATCTATATGATTTGCGACAGTAGGTCTTTGTGTGCCCGTGCGCTTGACACCTCGTGCGTTGTGGTATAATTCTTTTTATATGTGGTGGTTCGTATTTAATAATATTGTTTTCCAATTTGGTGATTTCATACACCACCTTATTATTTCCATTAGGTTTTATATACATATATAACATAGGCAGAAGTTTTTTTGTCGTGCGATGTCGTATATTGTGAACATTTACGACCTCGTGGCCTTTTTCAGCTAGTGCTACCTTGATGGTGTAAAAGTCCGTTCCGTGATGTAATTCTTTCATCTAATTCTTTTACAAGAACGTTAAAGTGATCCGCTTCGAACAATTGGATTTTAATTGTTTCATAGCTCACTGTTTTAATTGTGTAGTTCGTAGTAATGGTTTTCAATAAGTCATGGATGTGTTCTATTACTCCTACCTTATAGACTGTTATTGGTGGTGGTTTGGGAACAACTTTTTCAGGGCTTGGTTGTATATTCTCTTCAATTACTTCCGACAGGTTGTTAAAACTGGTTTTTGTCTCTATCGGTTTCTGTAACCTACAGTCTAATAATAATTTTTTTCTACCTGTAAAATTTATGTCGGAAATAAGTCCAAAAAATCTTTAATAATTGCAGACAAAAGGACTAATTTACCACTACAAGATGCAGATCGCCAATTTTACTAATTAATTTTATGCGCAATGCAGATGCGGAAATTAATAAACGTTGTGCCCAAACTCCAACAGTGAGACAAACTATTGTCCAAGAGTTACAAACGCTTTTTCATAAGAACAAAAATTTAGTCAAAATGTTCAAAATGAAATCGGATCAGATGGCATTTGACAGCCACAATATCGTTACGATATCTGATAAAATATCAGGTACAAATAGAAGTGGCTATTATTACTATCCGAAATAAATTGCTGAACAAATTTGAAGAAATATGGATATAAGTGATAAATATCAGTTCCGATGGTCCTGGTGGTCACCTGGTTTTTGATGTGTATTAACCTTCAAAAGAAAGCTCTTCATATTTCATGATATTCTACTAAGTTTGTGAGTTATTATGCTCTAAGGGTGACACTAATTTGTTTTTTTTTTCAAAATAATGGATCAAAAACAATTTCGTGTTTTAATTGTACAGTGCCTCTTGATGGGAAAAAATTCCGTTAAAGCAAAGCAATAGCTAGAAAAGTATTATAAGCACTCAGTTCCATCAGAAACGACAATAAAATGTTGGTTTGCTAACTTCAAAGTGGTCGTATAAACAACGGTAATGCGGAATGCCATGGAAGTTGAAATGAGGTAGTAATACCAGAAAACATAAAAAAATCCACAAAACCGTTTTGAGTTTTTGAAAATGGTTTTATGGTATAATAATTTGTCTATGAAAAAGTAAGTGTCGCGATTGCTCACTCTTGACCAAAAACAAGAACGTTTTAATTATTCTGAGCAGTGCTTGGTAATGTTTAAACGTAACAAATTGAAATTTTCTCGTTAATATGTGACAACGGATGACACATAGACCCATCACTACACTCTGAAATCAAATCGGTCGTCATCTGAGTGGACAACAACTGATAACAGGCCTATTTAGAGGCAAAAGATAAATCGTTCTACAAAAGTGGTATTGAAATGTGAGAGTGGCTCTGAAAATGCTTGTGTGGCTCTTTATGGAGATTAAGTTGATGAATAAAGCCAGTTTCAGACCAAAATAACCGGGTTTTCTTTGTTACGCCCGGGAAATTTCAGCCCATGTGTTATAAACATTAAAATTAAATAAGAAAAAAGACAAACATTTAATATTCAACCTTAAAGTTTGGTTAAATTTAAGTTCATTTAATAAGAATCAAAAAAGATATAAAAAATTCTCTCCCAATCTGCTACAATTCAGCCATAAATAATGAAATATTGCCCATTCTTCTTCATCCAGACTTTAGAACAAATATTTAACGAACTATTGTACGCACAAAGTATTTTGTGGGAAATTCATAGACCCGATATTAGTTCCCATACAATCGCCACAAATCACTTTCTTTTCAAGTTAACACAAGCGACCTGAAGGCAACCAGAACTTCCATTTCGAAGTTTTAAATTCGGATTGCGGATTCGGAAACCTCTTTAAATTTTAAAACTCGCGCACACTGTGGCTTATAGCGAACCGTATAGAAGAATAGTGAAGATATTAATAATTTAACGTTGTTGATATATCGTTACTTTCGGTCGAAAGAATACTGCTAGTTTAATTTCGCGAAAGAAATAGGAAAAACTTAACGATGTATGTTTCTAGTTTCTGTTTTATTCTTAGATCCGCGTATTTTATAAGTTGCTTTGGGAATTTTTTAATAACAGGTCAATTGAAAAGTCCCCGGACTACTATAGTAAAACACATTTTTTGACAAAATTATTTTTTTTATTCATCATAATTCCCTTCAAGTGTGATACACTGATTATAGCGACTCGCCAACTTTTCGATACCATTTTTGTAGTACGATTTATCCTTTGCTTCAAAATAGGCCTCAGTTTTGGCGATCACCTCTTCATTCGACAAGAATGTATTCCCAGCGAGCATTTTTTTGAGATATTAGAAAAGAAAATAGCCGCTGGGATCAAATCTGGAGAATACGGTGGAAGAGGAAGCAATTCGAAGGCCAATACATGGATTTTTGCCATCGCTTTCACTGACTTGTAACACGGTATATTGTCTTTGAAAAAGCACTTTCTTTTTCTTCAAATGCGGTCGTTTATTAGGCGATTTCTTCCTTCAAATGATCCAATAACGCTACGTAATGATGGCTGTTGATGGTCTTTCCTTTCTCAAAGTTGTCAATGAAAATTATTCCATGCGCATCCAAAAATACAGAAGCCATAACCTTGCCAGCCGACTGTTGCGTTTTCCCACGCTTTGTAGTGGGTTCATCGTGTGCAGTCCACTCGGATGACTGTCGATCAGATGGGGCCATGTTGCATCCACTGTCACATATCGACGCAAAAACTCGGGTTTATTACACTTGATCATTTTCAAAAACTGCTCGGAATCATCAACTCGTCGTTCTTTTTGGTCAAAAGTGAGCTCGCGCGGCACCTACTCTGCACAGAGCTTTCTCATACCCAAATATTCGTGAATGATATGATGTACGCGTTCAGTTGATATCTGTAGAGTGTCTGCCAATTTCATTCATTTTCAATTTACGGTCATTCAAAATTATTTTGTGGATTGTTTAATGTTTTCGTCGGTAAGAATCTCTTTTGGGCGTCCACTGCGTTACTGCCTTCGGTGCTTATTCCACCGCGTCTAAACATAGCATACCAATCCTTGATAGTTGATTTTCCTGGGGCGGTGTCCTGAAACTCGGCGTCAAGCCAAGTTTTTGCTTCAACTGTATTTTTTCCATTCAAAAAGAAATATTTTTGAATCAACACGCGAAATTCATTTTTATACATTTTTATTTAAATAACAAAAGTTGCTTCACTCATAATGCTATAATTCACAAACTAATGATACGACAGCTGTCAAATATATACGCACATCTTTTGAGGATTAGGCTAACTAAAAAGCATATAGATTTATTTCTAGTAGCGCCATCCCTGTGTCAGGCCGGGGAGTTTTCAATTGACCTGTTATGTGGTTTTATTAACTTTTAACTTTACAAAAATGATATAACATCATCACACAGTGGTGTATAAAATACTTATTCTTTTACTTCTACAATGATTTGAATTATAACTGTGTTGTTGTGGAGCTCTTTAGTGAATATGCTGTGAATAGAAAATCGAAAATTTATTGGTTTTTGTATGTATCAAATATCTTGCCTACTCTGCTTGTATGTTGAGTACGCGAACTACATATAAAATATAATATTGTTGCATGCTATGTCGGTGTCAAGTCTGTTCGGTGTGATTTTTATATTAGAAGACGAGATACAAAAATATATTTAATTTAATTCCCAGATTTTTTGAATATACTTTCGCTGTTAAGAAAACTAGTAGTCCAATATTCTGAAGGATACAGGATCAGGACAATCCAATCAGGATCAGGTCCAATATTCTGAAGGATACAAGGACAGAAAGGATCACATCAAGAGACAATACTTTAAGTAAAAAGTATTCAAAAATAATGAAGAATAATTTTAAGAATATATTAAAACTTATGTTAACATACGACAAAAAATTCTGATACCATTCACGCCAATTGCCAGTTTGCTTACTGGATGACTAACTAGATGACCTCTGGAATGGTCTTTAAGTTGACCACTGGTCAATTCTTAGGTTGAATGATGATGATGATGTTCACGTATTAATAAGTACGTCGAAAATCTAGTTCGTCAAAGAAGGCTAAAATTAAAAAAAAAATAATGTAAAATTTTATTGCCATCAAATTCTCAGTCGTTGATATATTCATGCGAAATTTATCATAAGGTAAATTATAAAGGATTTTGAAAAATGTTATACGAGACAAACGTCATACTATTAGAAACAAAAAGGAATATTTTTCATGGGCGAAACATAATATTGAAATTAATTGTTAATTATATGTTATAATATGTTAATTAAATTAATATGTTATTTTTGAAGCATTTGAAGTCTAACTTAAACTCTGTAGATAAACTGACAAAATCAGTGCTACTCCCTGATTTCTTATTAAGGTGTTTTAAATGACTTGGTTTTTAGGTGCCAATTTTAGGTAAATAAGTTTGGCAGAATGTTAGTTTAAAGCTAGTAAATATATGTTTAGTTTTTAAGTAATGCGTGCATCTTAATAAAGTGTATTTTCAATATTTTAGATAATTTTCGCCAGTATGCCTTTAGGAAACTCAAGTATAAACAATAAACTGATCATGCCTAGTACGCTGGATATGCATTTTCACTAAACTATAAGGAAGTGGACTGGAGCCAATGCTTTATCTACTCTACACTTGTGATATATCACAAATGGAGAACATTACGATTGCTACATTTGCTATTGATACGCGATTATGGCTGTCGGGGACAATAGTAAAGACGCCACACGAAAATTACAACAGACAAGTGACAATATAAATAATTGGACACAAGCTTGGAAAATCAAAATTACCAAAAGTAAATCTGTGCATATGCAGTTCACCGACAATCAGACCATACAAGTAACAATAACGTTAAATAATACTATCATTCCGTATAGCAACAACGAGAAATATCTCGGAATGAAACTTGATGCGAAACTTCGGTGGAAGTAATATATAATGAAGAAAAGGAAAGAATTGTATTTGAAATATAGAAAAATATGTTGGCTAAATGGCAAAAAATCACAGTTATCAGTACATACTAAAATGCTATTATATAAGCAAATACTGAAACCTATATGGACATACGGAGTTCAATTATGGAGATGTTGTCCAAAGAGTAACATAAACAAAGTACAAATTTTTCAGAACAAATTCCTGAGAAGTATTGTGGGCGCCTCCAAATTCTACAGGACTGACTACCTACATTGAGATCTTCAGCTATCCACAGTCAACCAAGAAATCCAGAGAATTGCAAGGCGTCATGAGGAAAGACTCCATTCTCATAAGAATGTTGAAGTATTTCAACTTTTGGATATCACCAGATCAGGACACAGACTCAAAAGAATCAAATCATCTGATCTGATCTTGTGTAATGTTGTGTAGTGAGGTGTATATAATAAAAATACAGCAGTGACATGTATAAACAATATTTCACCCAATATTGAGATAGATTTAAGTTATCATAAAGTCAAACTCTAGGTTAGTCGGAAAAGACTAGTCATAATGTAGTAATTCAATAATAAGAAAAACTAAACTGGTATGATATAATTTTATCTTGTTTAACTTTGTTGTGGAATAAACAGAGACAGATAACCCGACAGAGTGCTTTTAGATTAAAACTTTTAGATTTTAACATAATTGAAAACCGAACTTGCACTCTTAATGAGGTTATAATCTTGCGTGTGACTAATTGGCACTTAGGCTCTATACACAAGTGAAAAAATCATATTTTCATAAACTTATTTCTTTTTTTGCATCTGTTCTCATATCAATCAGTCAGCACGAAAATTTACCGACGTCCACGTCAGATGATCGGTTCTAAAGATTCTGAGTTCAGTCCATTAAAATTATCTAATTTTGAACCACTAAATTTACAGTAACTCGAGAGCGTGCAAAACTATGTACTTTCAAACAAAACGTAAATGTACGAACGTGAACGATATATAAATTTTCTCTTGCTTAACTTTGTTGTAGCATAAACAGAGACAGATAACCAGACAGAGCGCTTTTAGATTTTAAGTAAACATCATTGAACACAGAACTTGCATTCTTAATGAGGTTATAATCTTGCGTGTGATTAATTGTCACTTAGGCTTTTTACACAAGTGAAAAAATCATATTTTCATGAACTAATTTCTTTTTTTGCATCTGTTCTCATTTCAATCACTCAGCATGAAAATTTACCGACGTCCACGTCAGATGACCGGTTCTAAATATTCTGAGTTCAGTGCATTAAAATTATCTAATTTTGAACCACTAAATTTACAGTAACTCGAGAGCGTGCAAAACTATGTACTTTCAAACAAAACGTAAATGTACGAACGTGAACGATATATAAATTTTCTCTTGCTTAACTTTGTTGTGGCATAAACAGAGACAGATAACCAGACAGAGCGCTTTTAGATTTTAAGTAAACATCATTGAACACAGAACTTGCATTCTTAATGAGGTTATAATCTTGCGTGTGATTAATTGTCACTTAGGCTTTTTACACAAGTGAAAAAATCATATTTTCATGAACTAATTTCTTTTTTTGCATCTGTTCTCATTTCAATCACTCAGCATGAAAATTTACCGACGTCCACGTCAGATGACCGGTTCTAAATATTCTGAGTTCAGTGCATTAAAATTATCTAATTTTGAACACACTAAATTTACAGTAACTCGAGAGCGTACAAAACTATGTACTTTTAAACAAAACGTAAATGTACGAACGTGAACGATATATAAATTTTCTCTTACTTAACTTTGTTGTGGCATAAACATAGACAGATAATCAGACAGAGCGCTTTTAGATTTTTGGTAAACATCATTGAACACCGAACTTGCACTCTTAATGAGGTTATAATCTTGCGTGTAACTAATTGGCACTTAGGCCCTATACACAAGTGAAAAAATCATATTTTCATGAACTTATTTCTTTTTTTGCATCTGTTCTCATTTCAATCACTCAGCACGAAAATTTACCGACGTCCACGTCGGATGATCGGTTCTAAAGATTCTGAGTTCAGTGCATTAAAATTATCTAATTTTGAACACACTAAATTTACAGTAACTCGAGAGCGTGCAAAACTATGTACTTTCAAACAAAACGTAAATGTACGAACGTGAACGATATATACATTTTCTCTTACTTAACTTTGTTGTGGCATAAACATAGACAGATAACCAGACAGAACGCTTTTAGATTTTAAGTAAACATCATTGAACACAGAACTTGCATTCTTAATGAGGTTATAATCTTGCGTGTGATTAATTGGCACTTAGGCTTTTTACACAAGTGAAAAAATCATATTTACATGAACTAATTTCTTTTTTTGCATCTGTTCTCATTTCAATCACTCAGCTCGAAAATTTACCGACGTCCACGTCAGATGATCGGTTCTAAAGATTCTGAGTTCAGTGCATTAAAATTATCTAATTTTGAGCACACTAAATTTACGATAACTCGCGAGCGTACAAAACTATGTACTTTTAAACAAAACGTAAATGTACGAACGTGAACGATATATAAATTTTCTCTTGCTTAACTTTGTTGTAGCATAAACAGAGACAGATAACCAGACAGAGCGCTTTTAAATTTTTAGTAAACATCATTGAACACAGAAGTTGCACTCTTAATGAGGTTATAATCTTGCGTGTGATTAATTGGCATTTAGGCTCTATACACAAGTGAAAAAATCATATTTTCATGGACTTATTTCTTTTTTTTGCATCTGTTCTCATTTCAATCACTCAGCACGAAAATTTACCGACATCCACGTCAGATGATCGGTTCTAAAGATTCTGAGTTCAGTGCATTAAAATTATCTAATTTTGAACACACTAAATTTACGATAACTCGCCAGCGTACAAAACTATGTACTTTTAAACAAAACGTAAATGTACGAACGTGAACGACCGTTTGAACATATTGACAAGGGTAAATATTAACGCCAAATGCACAAAAGTGGCCTCAATAAAGTTGGAAAGCGGGCGGTACAATACGTGCCGCAACGGCAAAACAAAATAATTGTAAATCGACGACGACATTTTAATTTAACTTTGATTTAAGCATGTATTCAAATGTTCCAATTCCGTCCGCATTGAATGGTGCGTAAAGTTGATGCAATTGAACGTTTCGTGACGAAATACGCGCGAAAGTTTAATAAACATGGAATGAATTTGTTAATTAAAACCTTTAACGATAGTATCATTGTCAGTATTGTGTATCGGTTTATTTTTATATAGGATATCTTTAGCAAGTATTATATTGAATCGATAGGTATTTGGAGAACAATTGAAACATTTATTTATTATTCAGTATCAATTACCTTACTATTCAAATGAATTTTGTTACTAAATAAAAACTATATAAGATGATGATAGGATTGTTCCCAATATTTATCTTTTTTATAAAAAAAAACAATTTATACTGGTACAATCCAATATTAGATTTCTCCAAACTAATAACACAGGTATGCTGAAAACGGTAATAATATGGAAACATTATCAGGAATAGGTTTATTGTACCAATATTGAAGGTTAATTAAAGAAATCTACAATGACTTAAAATTAATTCTTCGTAATTTGAAATATGAAAAGCATGGATGACATTTGTGTGGCTATTTTAAAACTTTGTACATGTTGTGTTTTGCGTTAGTGCTTATGGGATAGCAGAGACCGAGCAAATCCACAGACCAAATAGAATTAGAATCTAAAGAAGTTATAGACAAGAACATCATATAAGAAACATTGATATCTCCACTTAAAACGTTTCTGAGCCTCTATGAAGCAGATGGATTCTTAATATCAAGGACAGTTTGCTTTCAAAAATGTCATAGAATTATTTTTATTTCATAAAGACCATAACCATACACAAATTGCCAAAGAATAATTCTAAAATTCAAAATAATCTCAAATAAAGATTGCCTGATGAGCCTAGAAGTACCTTCTTCATTACAACATCGACTAATTTCTGAAAAATTTGAGAGATGTGAGTGAACTAAGATACTAAGAGTTTAAGAAAAGGTACCATGAAGAATCGAAGCGTCTTAATAATATCAGACTACAGTTCATGCTTCAGAAAGACCTTGCGGTTTCTTCCCACAAGCAAAAATTTGAATACTGGAGCCTCACCTATGTATGCCAGTGAATGTATGTTAGATTAAATGTTGTTAATGTTATGTAAATAAAATAATATATTTTTAAGTCTGTTCACCTTTATATTAATACATAAGCTAACTCGTTTAACATAGTTACCCCCATATTGTCAAGAGACGTGTTGTTCTACGAGAAAAAGGAATTACCGTCATTTTCGGAAGCAGCGCACCTACAAAGATACACATAACCGAAACACCTCTTTCTTGCAGATCAATTATACATATGTTTTATACTATCGAGAGCTACATTGGCATATTGAAAACCCTCGTAGGTTTTTCCTTTAAATTGATGAAGTCGTAACATCGTAGAAATGGAGATATTTCTTGAAGAATCGATTCTCGATTCCGATTTTATACTTATATTTTACGATTCTAGGAATCAACTATTCGACTGTAAGAATCGATTCTTTCGATTTTATTCGAATCTAAATTAAAATATTAATAACTTGAATAGTTAATTAAAAGATTGTGAGCGAGGCTGTAAACAAAATATGGTAGAAGAAATAACTTACAGTTAAATTATATAATAAAGTTACTCACATCCAAATATAAATGAAGAAAAAGACGGAGAAAAAGGTAGGTATAGATTTGAAGGGTATGAATGTAAATATGTATATTTACTTGTTTAGGTTCTGAAACTATTATTATTTTATCGTCACTGTCTTTCTCGCTCATTATTCTAATGCGATTTTGATTAGGATTCAATCTGAGTTCAATCAATTTTATATGCTTTCTTGAGGTATTTAATTAAACTACTCGGTTATTAATTAAACTAAGCTATTATTATATTTCAGTTGCTTCCCACATTGGTGACACAGGACATTATATCTGTTGTTGGCACCCTTTTAATAAATATATTGACAATAAATAATATTTAGTATAAATAAATATCAAACAATAATTAAATTTATATTTGTATGACTTTTTATCGCAAGGTTTGTTGTGGTCGTATGTAAAACTTGAAACTAGTCACTTAATCCTAAAATCGAATATCAAGAATCGATTTTTTATCGACTTCGGAAATTAAATGTCGATTCCGAAATATCGATTATTGTCCGAACGAAACTCGATTCTCGAGTAGAATCGGAATTGAGTTTTACCATTGCTATTGCGACGTTTACGCCGTTAATAATTCAACAATATCGATATAGCGAAACCCCTCGTTCAGGAGGTGATAAAATTTTGTTTAAACCAGAGCAGGATTGGACCGGCAATATCGCCTAATCTAGAACTGATCTACCATATTACCTCTTGTTTCTCTTAAAATATGTTTTTAATATTCATAACTATTTATCTAGACTAATTGTTGATAGAATTTTATTTTTCCAATTTAAGAAAATACTCTTATTTTGGTTAGCTTTGGATAAATTAGTATTTTAGTTTTTAATCATCAATCCATAGGATGTACTTGGAGATGATGTTTATGGATGATATTTCCCCTAGAGAGTGCTTCTCAACCAATAATATCCTTTTAGTACAGCAGGATTTCATTAATTCTTGATTCACTATTGGTCAAACTGCTAATGCAACTGTTCTAGCTTCAGACAGATTTTTTGAACTGCTTATTGAATCTTAATCCATAATGTTGTTCCCATCACACACGTCTGTAAGAATGCCATTCACTTTTCACTCATTGAACAAGTCCATTTCAATTTTACTAGCGTCGTTTCCGAATTTTTTCACCAACTGTGCCCTAACTGTTGCATTTTTATGTAATAGCTTCCTATTTATTGGATTACAATAAGGAAAACACAGAATCTGGCTCTTATATAGCATTTAGAGGCTTTAAGTTATTTCCCCTAGAGAATACTTCTCAACCAATAATATCCTTTTAGTACAGCAGGATTTCATTAATTCTTGATTCACTATTGGTGAAACTGCTAATGCAACTGTTCTGGCTTCAGACAGTTTTTTTGAACTGCTTATTGAATCTTAATCCATAATGTTGTTCCCATCACACACGTTTGTAAGAATGCCATTCACTTTTCACTCAATAAACAAGTCCATTTCAATTTTACTAGCGTCGTTTCCGAATTTTTTCACCAACTGTGCCCTAACTGTTGCATTTTTATGTAATAGCTTCCTATTTATTGGATTACAATAAGGAAAACACAGAATCTGGCTCTTATATAGCATTTAGAGGCTTTAAGTTATTTCCCCTAGAGAATACTTCTCAACCAATAATATCCTTTTAGTACAGCAGGATTTCATTAATTCTTGATTCACTATTGGTGAAACTGCTAATGCAACTGTTCTGGCTTCAGACAGTTTTTTTGAACTGCTTATTGAATCTTAATCCATAATGTTGTTCCCATCACACACGTTTGTAAGAATGCCATTCACTTTTCACTCAATAAACAAGTCCATTTCAATTTTACTAGCGTCGTTTCCGAATTTTTTCACCAACTGTGCTCTAACTGCTGCATTTTTATGTAATAGCTTCCTATTTATTGGACTACAATAAGGAAAACACAGAATCTGGCTCTTATATAGCATTTAGAGGCTTTAAGTTATTTCCCCTAGAGAATACGTCTCAACCAATAATATCCTTTTAGTACAGCAGGATTTCATTAATTCTTGATTCACTATTGGTGAAACTGCTAATGCAACTGTTCTGGCTTCAGACAGATTTTTTGAACTGCTTATTGAATCTTAATCCATAATGTTGTTCCCATCACACACGTTTGTAAGAATGCCATTCACTTTTCACTCAATAAACAAGTCCATTTCAATTTTACTAGCGTCGTTTCCGAATTTTTTCACCAACTGTGCTCTAACTGCTGCATTTTTATGTAATAGCTTCCTATTTATTGGACTACAATAAGGAAAACACAGAATCTGGCTCTTATATAGCATTTAGAGGCTTTAAGTTATTTCCCCTAGAGAATACGTCTCAACCAATAATATCCTTTTAGTACAGCAGGATTTCATTAATTCTTGATTCACTATTGGTGAAACTGCTAATGCAACTGTTCTGGCTTCAGACAGATTTTTTGAACTGCTTATTGAATCTTAATCCATAATGTTGTTCCCATCACACACGTTTGTAAGAATGCCATTCACTTTTCACTCAATAAACAAGTCCATTTCAATTTTACTAGCGTCGTTTCCGAATTTTTTCACCAACTGTGCCCTGACTGTTGCATTTTTAAGTAATAGCTTCCTATTTATTGGATTACAATAAGGAAAACACAGAATCTGGCTCTTATATAGCATTCAGAGGCTTTAAATTATTTCCCCTAGGGAGTACTTCTCAACCAATAATATCCTTTTAGTACAGCTGGATTTCATTAATTCTTGATTCACTATTGGTGAAACTGCTAATGCAACTGTTCTGGCTTCAGACGGTTCTTTTTAACTGCTTATTGAATATTAATCCTTATAAATTAATGGTGTTTTCATCACACAGGTTTGTAAGTATGTTCACTTTTCACTCAATAAACAAGTCCATTTCAATTTTGCTAGCGTCGTTTCCGAATTTTTTCACCAACTGTGCTCTAACTGTTGCATTTTTGTGTAATAAAGCTTACTTTTTTATTAGATTAGAAAGGAAAACACAGAACCTGGCTCGTATATAGCATCTAAAGGCTTTAAGCCGACATATATCAGGCTGTAATAGTAACCAAGCTTTGGATATATAATAAATAGATCGCAAAATAAGCATCTGAAGGACCATTTTTAAATGCACGATAAGATTAACAGCCTCAATTCTTGTTGTCGAGTTGGGTTATGAACAAACCTGCTAAAAATAATCTTTCCTGATGAGCACAAACTTATGTTATGAATACATTTTGATATGAGAATAGCTTTCATTCAGTAATTTAATTTTTATGTATGTGTTTGATTACTGTTTCTCTTCGTAAATCAATAAAATCAATCATCTTCGTAATTTTTATTCCGTGATATTATACCATGTTTTTTTTTTCAATTGCCACTAAGATTAAAAGATGTGTATTTTTTGACTCCCATCTGTTGTAATGTTTTCTGGCAACAAATATATATTGTAACTAGGGTGGTACCATGATGTTAATTTCGCTCTATTTATAACAGGTGATAATTTAAAAACTTTTTATTAAATCTTGTTTTTAAGCTCTCTTTTAGTTTTGAACCTATAACCTTAAAATGTCTCAAATTTCGAGCCTAGAGACGTCACAGGGTGAATTTGATCATAGTGGCATTTGTATTAATAAGCATTTAATAAATTAAATATACATAATTTTGGTGAGAATGACTGTTTAGGAATGAAAATGACAATTACGAAAATACTTGACAATTTCACCTGTAGTACATGTGCAGTGTTGCCATCTTTAAAGGATGACATATTCAACGGCCCCTATTTTGCTCATGAAAGTTCGCATGTTATTTTATCAAGAACGCACCTATTAAATATTAATGATTATATTTATACTAATATATATATAATTATAAATATTAAGTATAGTCACAAATAAAGAGAACATTTCTGCAATGGATTGATTCGAACCAAGATTATCTCAGCTACGGAAGAAGTATTCGGATGTGGACCACCGGGGCTACCAAGCTCTTTAATTTTTCTATTAAGTATTACACTGTATATATATTTTGATACCAACTGAGCCATCAATATTTAATAAATATTATAGTGAAAACAATTATGTATCCATCACAACTATAAATTTAAAAAAAATCTATTTTCATCTGATAAACGATCAGTTATTTTTTGCAGAGCAACATCCCGCTAGCTCGCTATAAAAAGCAATTTCCGCTTTCTATTAATCCATTATTAGTGTAACGAATTCTCTTTATATTTAATGGAAAAAAAGTGCTCTTCCTGGAAGAAATGGCACGCTAGGTCATAAATCTTGAAACAACACGTCTATAACTAATGAAAAATGGTCGGTTTTGCTCCATTGTTCTAAATTTTGATACAAAGAAGTTACAGACCATACAGACATTTAACTCTCCTTGTTTTATACCGCACGTAGTTTTTATTAGTTAGCACCAAAAATGAGCTCTTAACGAAGTTTAAAACATGAAAAATTCGCGAACGAATGCAGATAAAAACCAAAAATTTTAAAATGATATATTTGTAATATATTTAATTCAATATTAATTAACTATATTATGTTAATTAAATAAAATAATTCCATTTAAATCGTTCATACCTGAATTAACATTAATTGTTAAAATATTTTCCTGGGTAGAGTAGAAATAGAGAAATAATTAATTAGTCTTAATACACCAACTCAAAAATGTTCGATATGTTGGATTAGAGGTCTACTTTTTGTAGTATACATATATAATATTAATTAGTATTCAATATTAATCACTACCTAGAAAAAAAATTGAAGCAATAAATAAGTTTTCTTTTCTTCTATTTTAAATAACAGTGAATGGAAAATTGCCCAGAATAACTACAAATGGTTCAACGAATACTACCTATCTACCGCTGTTTTACTGAGAATCTTGTGTGTTGTATAAATATATAGTAACAGGTCACTGAAAAGTCCCCGGCCTAACATAGTAAAATACATATTTTGGGCTAAATAAGTTTTTTTATTCAACATAATTCCCTTCAAGGGTGATACACTAATTACAGCGACCCTCCAACTTTTCAATACAAATTTTTGTAGTACGATATGTCCTTTGCTTCAAAATAGGCCTCAGTTTCGGCGATAACCTCTTCATTCGATGGAAATTTCTTCCCAGAGAGTATTCTCTTGAGATTTAAGAACAGGAAATAGTCGCTGGCCACCAGATCTTGAGAACACGGTGGATAAGGAAGCAATTCGAAGCCCAATTCATGCATTTGTGCCATCGTTTTTACTGACTTGTGACACCATGAAGGTCTTGGTGAAGCAGCACTTTCTTTTTCTTCAAATGCGATCGTTTTCGGCGATTTCGTCCTTCAAATGGTCCAATAAGGCCATGTAGTAGGCGCTGTTGATGGTCCTTCCTTTTTCAAGGTAGTCAATAAAAATTATTCCATGTGCATCCCGAAATATAGACGCCATAAACTTGCCAGCCGACTGTTGCGTTTCCCCATACTTCGGAGCGGATTCATCGTGTGGATTCATCGTGTCCACACACGGACTGCACACGATGTCCATTTGACAGTCGGATGACTGTTAAATGGACTTCGGAGTGAAATGATGGAGCCATGTTGATTTATTTAGAGTATCTGCTATTTCATTTAATTTTAATTTACTGTCATTCGAAATAATTTTGTGGACTGTTTAACATTCTTATCGATAACAACCTCTTTTGGGCACTGCGTTCACCGTCTTCGGTGCTCATTTCACCACGTCTAAAGTTAAGTTAAAATACCAATCTTTGATGGTTGATTTTCCTGGGGCAGTGTCCGGAAACTTGGCCCCAAGCCAAGTTTTTGTTTCAACTGTATTTTTTCCCTTAGAAAAGCTAAATTTTATCAACACGCGTAATTCCTTTTGTCAATTTTTTTTACAATAACAAGAGTTACTTCACTCAAAATGCTATAAGACACAAACTAATGATCCGACAGCTGTTAAATGTCAAAAATTATACAAGCATCTTTTGAGCGTTAGGGCTAACTAAAAACATATGGATTTAAATCTAGTGTGTGAATATCGTGTTTCACTCAGCATTATCTATATACCAAGGTAAATCTACTGCGCATGTAGTATTTTGTTCTGAATTATTTTTTATTATTTAAGTTTTTATATTACATCTTTTTATTTACATATTCTTGATACAACTCAACATTTCGACACCGTATATAAATCTCCAATACATATTTTAATATTTAATTGTAGCCGATAAAAATTAATGTCTGTATATATTTTATTTTCAGCTCTGTTATCTTCTTCATACTATTTCCATTTACGTTTGATATATAATATCACTTTTAAATACATAGCGCTATATTCGATAAACTAATATCATTTTATTTTGTAGGGTGTTTTATAGTAACATATATTGTTAGTGAAATTAATGGAAATATCTGGGGTTATAAAGTTTTATTCTCCGTTGATGTGTCCAATCTATTATTTAATCGTTAGCTGGACGCACAAGATGTGCTTAAAAATGTATTTTAAGTATTAGTTTAAAAAAAAAACTAATATTGAAAAAATAATTGTATAATGCAATGTCATTGTGTCATTAGTCGGTTTTTTACTAATGTTGTAACAACTCTGCAAAGTTTCTATAGAAATCTTACACTTAAACATTCACACATTAACAATTTGAATAAAAATAGTTAATAAGTGATATAATTATATCAATATTAGAATTTTTAGTTATAACATCATATTTAATGACAATGGAATATTTAGTATTTAATTATGTTTACGTTTCTATAATAACTGAAAACCAAATTCCTTTTATATCTAAGATGTGTGTCATATTTAATATATGGTAAATATTTTTGCCTTTTATTATGGCATTATTCAATGTAAAAACAATAGATTTTTATCATCCAAAATATCTCTATCAATTCAGTAATCTCTAGTTGTTAATATTACTTATTAAAGGCATGTTAAGTTTGTACATCTGTCGATAACATGATATCCAAATATTAGCGGTTTTAGATTAGAATTACACTTCTTCGAGTTTTAATATAAATATTTTTTTAGCAATACATTATAATGCGGTTTTAAGCTAACCAAGTCTACGAGATTAGATCCAAAATATAAGTGAGCGGTGAATTTGGCATCGAAAGCAAAAAATATTGTAGAATATCAGAAGTGTGTAAGGTTACAAAAGTTTAATTTCAAGTGAATCAGTATGTGATTCATAATTTTAAATTGATACGTTGAAGTGAAAATTCGATCAAATGTTGTACAATATTATATTGTTCGGTCACATGTTGCAAAATGAAAATATTCAAATGAAGCCGCTAAATATCTGACCGATTCTCACTTCTTTCAGATGGTAACACATAAGCTGATTGAATAGCTTCTTACGAGGTAGCCAAAAATTTTCAAATATATTTTTGGTTGTTCAAGTCAAGATCTTTTTCCAGGAGTCAAGAATGATCTCAAAGTGGAATCCATATACTGCTTAAAAGATAAAAAGCTAACTATACACCATAATTAAAAAAAATATATTGCAAATTCTCTTAATAAATATTCAAAGCTAATAAATTATAAAGAGACAAAGCTACTCAAATTACTTTAAATATTTTTAATACCCCAAAATTAAAAGCTCTAGTATGGACTAAGAAAAACGAACTTAGAAACTAAACTCCAAAATCCATGCCGTCGGATTCGTCATACTTTATACACAGGAATTTACAGCACATATGAATTTCATGTAATCACAAAACAATTGTGCCCTCATATATGTAAATATATTTATATGAAGACATTAATATAAAATTTAGTATTTATATATCTCATCATTAACAATCCATCGCTAGCGCTTGAGGAGACTGTCTAATTGTCAACCAATAGATTGCTGTTCACATATTCTTCACTATATTTCGCCACACTTCTTGTGTTTCACGTGTAAACTTCAAATTCAATATTTTTTTATGTTATTCTTCGCCATATGTTCCCATTGTTGACGATTGGCTGGAACCGTTCTGCTATCGAAAAATGTTAGTAACCAATTCTTCAGATCCCTCTACTTCATTTCGATCCATATCTTTTTCGGAGCCGATCCTTGTTTCTTCGATTCAAAGTGGATTTAACTGCTGAACTATCTGGGGAATTTGCTTTTCATTCTCCAAACATGTCCAAACAATTCCAAGCCTTTGAATTTCCTACTCAATAGTGATTGCTGCAACAGCATGTACTATAATGTACTATATAAGGTATACATAAAGAATATTATTGGGATCGGATTTGGAAAAAAATTGTCTTGTGTCTAAAATATCTCAATTTTTCTTCTGATTGTAAAATTTCCTCTCTACCATACCTACCATCTTAGAGAAGCGAAAGCTAATGTGGTCTAGCCGATTCGGCTTATTACATAAGCAGCAGATACTTATTTTTTCTCCTGCATAATTGATACCAAATTCCCTCACTGGCTATAACTGAATACAAATAACCAAATGATCTCAATTTTACAAATAATGTCGCACTCATACACAGCTAATGGCACAGTTGTAAAAAATAGTCTAAATCCGCCTGCTCTTTTCGACTTCGCTCTTTACGGGCTCTATAAAATATCATTTGTATATTTTTCATAAACACTTTTTATACAATCGATATAGATGCCTCGATAGTTTTTACAATGTTCACTATCTCAATTTACTTTTTGGTTTAGCAATTACTATCGCTTTATTCTGTGCTAGCGGATGGTGAAGCCGTTGAAACAACATTTCCTCAGCAGCCGAGGATAGATTATTCAACAAATATCGCCCGATTTGGCGCATGCGCCTATTGGAATTCATTTATACTTGAACCAAAGAATAATTCAAGTTTGGCGCATGCAAACTTCATTATATAGTGTATAGCTTCATTTACTTACTCATTTTTTTTAATACATTATTTTTTATAAATATATACAAATTTGTTAAATATTTGATATAATTTGGAAATCATATATAAAGAGGGAAATAAACATTGGAAAATTTTTGAAATAACACATTTTGTTTGAAAAATTATTGAATAAAATTGAAAATGTCCAGTCTATTTTTTGAAACACCATATTTACACCACGTTTAAAAACACCATATTTGAATCAATCCTTATGTTTAAACAATTAACCTGAACTTGAAGAACCATATAACATTCTTTTACGTTTTAGACTAAATAGGTTAAAAAGAAGACGTTTAGATCAGATCCAGCCAATATAGTTCCAAAAAGCCACCACTATATATGAAAGTTGTGAAATTGTCCTAACTATCTCCAGATATGTTCCCTACTACAATTTTTGCTACTATTATTGACCCACAAGCCCTATTAATGAATTGATAATTGATTTTTAAGCCGAAAGAAATCTCCAGTCAATACATTAATATTTTTAACAAAACAATAATTTATTTACCTCTACCCTTATTTTTGTTTATCATTAAATCATTAGGGTGTCGTTGATAGTTTTATATTCTGTTTATTATATTCCAGTCCACTTGTGTTATCAAATTTAATTAATTCATAGTATTACTCTCCACTGTTCTTGCATTCTAGCAAAATAATGTCTAAATCCTTCTTATTTGATTCTCTGAATTTCACATTCTTCCACTTTCACCCTTAACAAATTCTTTCTACACGTCACCTATAAAATAGAAATTAGATCATTACGAAAATATATCCTGTTTAAAATAAATGTTTCATTATTACCAGTTACGTCAATTTTTGCTGCAATTGTTGATGGATAAACCTTATTAATGAGTTGACTACTTCGAACACAATAAGAATCATTTCTTTCTCTGTTGCTGTTATTATTAGGTTTTAACATGTGTTGATACCAATTGAATGTCGTTGAAAATGATGTTTTAATCATTTGGCTGCTGACATTCCCACTCTAAATAAAATTGATGTTGTTGGGATTTTATAACCTTTCAAAATTTATCTTTACCTTCTGCATTTACCCTTGTTCTTCCAGATTTTAAAACCAGCTTATGTTAAACCACCAAGAATAACGCAACAATTTAATTACTATTCTTATAGAATTACTAATGTAACACCATATCTAAATAGTTAAGATTTTTCTATAGTTTTCACTTGATCGACTCTGTGGATCCCAATATAATTTATCTATGGTTTATTATATGTGGCATAGTGCGCCAAATCCGGGGACATTCAGTAAGTAATATATCTTCACTAACCGTGATCACTTCTCCAGTCGTCTTACGATACTTTTAGTGATAAAATCTTGCTCTTTGCCATTGTTTTTTCAATGACGGCTGAAGAACTGTGATTAGTCAAGGCTGTAGAGCTGTGTAAAGAATTCCCTCCATCATTTAAGATACCCATCCAGTGATTTTACGAAGGTCCCATCTCTGAAAAAATTGAATTACTAAATATTAATAAATTTTTTTCCATGTGATTTCAATAATAATATATAATACAATTCTAAAATGTTGCTTAATACATTCTACAAATTCAATAGGTATATAACTTGAATAAGAAAAGTGATCTAATATTTTTAGATTGTCCGCTGGTGGAAAGCTCTAAAATAAAATTGAGACAGACGCGGACGTCCTTGCGACATATAAGTGGTAAAAGAACGCCAGCTCTTATAAAAATTGACTTCACCGTCCACATAACAAAATGGACACTATATTTTACTGTCAGATACGTAGTGGTTCTTGCTGCCAACTAAAACCAACGGACAAAAAGTTGAAACATTTTCTTTGGTCGTTTTTACGGCGAACTTGATATAAATCTTCTTACTGGTATTTGCTTGGCGTACATTTCTCTTCTGATTTAACGGGCGCATTTAATAGCATTCTAAAGGAGTATATGCAATAAAGGATTTATGTGTTTTTACACTCCAACAGCTTTATATTATATCAGAAATATTTCTTATATACTCAGCTTATAATTACATATTTTAGAAAATTTTGTTCTTGAAGGGCATGTTGGTATCAATAATAATATTAACATTATTATTAAATTGAATGAATAATATATTAGAATTAGTAAAAAAGTGAACTCATGCTTGAAAAGAGTGTCTAGTTCTTAACCAATAGGATGTTATCAGTGCGGCAACTTAGAACCGTTCAGAAATTTTAGTCACCGTTGGCCATGAAACCTAGCTCTAACGTTAAAAAATTAAATATTAATATTAGGTCAGAAATACATATTAGTTTAATTCACGTTCAAGCCACTAATACGTTTTGAAAGACAAATCTTAAGTGTGTCTATCTCATTTATTTCCAAAGATGAAGGATGAAGATTCAATAACAAACATATTTCCAACACAGAAGTAATATATTCTGGTCTGTCTTTATATACTGAATTTAAAAATAGTCATAAAAAGTACCGATTACTTCAAGTTTTGGGTATATAAAAATAAAAGCAGACTTATTAAGAGCAAGTTACTCTGATATAGTTAACCTATTCAATAAAATATTTTTTTAAATTTTAATATATATATATATATATATATATATATATATATATATATATATCATCATTAATTATTGCGTTTTAAAGGGAAAAAATACAGTTGAAGCAAAAACTTGGATTGATGCCGAGTTTCCGGATACTGCCCCAGGAGAAACAACCATCAAGGATTGGTATGCTAAGTTTAGACGTGGTGAAATGAGCACCGAAGACGGTGAAAGCTGTGGATGCCTAAAAGATATTGTTACCGACAAAAACCTTTAAAAAATCTAAAAATGATATTGAATGACATAAATTCAAATTGAATGAAATAGCTGACACTCTAAAGATATCATCTGAACGTGTACATCAGATCATTCTCGCATATTTGGTTATGATAAAGCTCTATGCAAAGTGTATGCCGCGCAAGCTCACTTTTGACCAAAAACAACGACGAGTTGATAATTCGGAGATCAAGTGTAATAAACCCGAGTTTTTCCGTCCATCATTTCACTCCGAAGTCCAATAGTACTACACACGATGAACCCGCTCTAAAGCGTGGGAAAAAGCAAAAGTCGGCTGGCAAGGTTTTGGCGTCTATATTTTTGGATGCGCATGGAATAACTTTCATTGACTACCTTGGAAAAGGAAGGACCATCAAGTTACTGTTACATAGCATTATTGGACGAAGAAAAAGAAAGTGCTACTTCACCAAGACAATGCACCGTGTCACAAATCAGTGAAAACGATGGCAAAATGCTACGAATTGGGCTTCGAATTGCTTCTTAAACCACGGTATGTTCCAGATCTGGGCCCCAGTGACTATTTTCTGTCCTCCGATCTCAAAGGAATGCTCACTGGCACGAAATTTTCGTCGAATGAATAGGTGATCGGTGAAATTAAAGCCTTTTTTGAAGCCAAGAACAAATCTTGCTACAAGAATTGTATCGAAAAGTTGGAGAAGGGAATTATGTTGAATAAAAAAAACTTATTTTGCTAAAAAAATGTGTTTTACTATGGTAGGCCGGGGATTTTTCAATAGACTTGTTATACTCCGAATCTCTTAAAAAACGAGGATACCAATCCGAGATCCGATTTCGAATCAAGCCTTCGGCTGTTCGTCTTCGGCTTCTCCAAAAGCGGATCTCGAGTTTTACTTAACATAGCACATAGTAATAAAAATATATCTTGACTTATGACTGAATATATATATTTATATTTTATATATTTTGTATATATATATATATATATATATATATATATATATATATATTACGGCCAATTTAAACATTAATTTGTTGGGTATACTTTAATGAAAAAGTAAGTGTGGTAGTTATAATTTCCTATGTATTCGTTAAAGTTAGTTAATTTTGTTTATAAATATTCATGTCCTATATAATAATATATCCTATATAATGTTTATTATACAAGGTTTGATCAGAAATATATGGGGCTAATTTAATTCTTAATTTTGAAATTATGGTACAATAACGCGTTTTAAAGTAAAAAAGGTTAGTAAAGAATTTATTAATATATTACTTTCGTTATCTCCCATTTTGTTGGCTTAAATTTTGGCATAAATTGAAAAATTGAAAAATTTTGCTGTAATACCAGATGTTTCAGGGAAGACACATAAATGTATGTTAAAGAAAAAGTTCAATTAATCAAATTAAGCTGTAACAAAATTATAAATTTATTAATTATTGTAATTCACAATTTAGGAATATGTATGATCATTTTTTCACTTTCACAAATGAAAAGCAATGAGGCATTATTTATTGAGTAAAAATTGTAAAATGTGTATTAATAAAATTATTCTCCATTATTTCTACAACTTTTCACATATTTCTGGCCTATATTAAGTAAGGCGACATCATGTCGAAAGAAAGATTGCAATGGTGGTATGGTACCGTTTGGCCATCGACACATTTTTGCTCTTCTTCAGCGGAGCATCTTCAGAATTTAAAATCGTCTTCTATACAAACAATGCTTCGGTACTGATCGGATGAACGTCTGATACATTGATACAATTGGCGCTGTAAGATATCTGAAGCAACAGTTTCATTCATTTTAACAGCTTGTGATACAATAGACCTTACTGATCCCGTCATATACATAGAAAGACTTTATGACCATAAAATTTACGATTCGTTGTCAATATGAATGGCTCATCTAGATTTGACCAAGACTTTTGATTTTTCAATTCGTGGGGACTTCTTTTATCGCATCTAAAAGCCTAGAAACAGTTGATCCATCAACTGTTAAACCGTCTGAAATATTCTTGAGGAGTTTGAGATGGATTTTCATTGCGTTTTATTCATCCTTGCGATAGTTCTTTAACATTAACATTAAAATCATTACTTGAAAAAACAAACACCAAATGGGATATGACGAATCACCACAAGTTTTTATAAATATATGTTTAACTTCTTAAATGCAGCAAATCTCTTAAAATAAAAGCCACAAGTGTAATAAATGTCGAGAATGCAATTTTGTGCGCTTCGTAAAGAACATATATTAATAACACATTGATCAATATAATAATACTAATGCCAAAACCGTAAAATTTTACAGATATATTAGGTTCTTTAACAGTTTATTTCATTGGTACTCCATATTTCAAACAATATATAATGCTGATTAAAATACATGCAAGACCTTAGTAATATCATTTAAATGTAATTTTATTTTTGAAATTTGGCGTCATTGCAATATGGTAGCCACTGTTTTGTTATTTACATATTTACCCGAAGACAAGACATTGACAAATATTAAGAATCACTTCGTCATCCTTGTCTCGGAGAAAATCAAAAGGATTGCATATAGGCATGAGGGTATGAGACACTATTCTCATGTTAATATCGAAGTAATACAACTCTTGGATAACACCAGAACCTGAACAGCCCTCAAAAGTAACGAACCATTTGATTTTGCATAGTGTAAATGAAGTGAATTTAATAAGATAAACATAAATACACTAGAGACTAATATAGGGGCGATGAGCCCTCCTAGATATATCTCTAGATTTACGTTATTATGAAGATAAATTGTAGGTTAATCGGCTGCGACTAGTAGCTATGCAATAAATACATTTAAAAAAGAAACTTAGTTTCTTAATTTTTGAAGTTAAGTGTCTGGCATATCGGAAGTTTAATTCTTGCACCAATTGAATTTAGTATGAGTGTAAACTGAGGAGTGATAATGATCTATATGGATTTAAAGTTCTTGTTCATTTCGGCACTGAAATTTTCGGATATTTACAAATAGAATCATTAACAAACTCTACATTTTATACCATTTCTGATGGCCTTCGGTGGCCAGTGTTTTGTACCAGCATTATACTAGTCTATTCAGTGACAGGAGTGGAGAAAGAGAACATAAGTGAAAGGTATGCTTCTTGCCGCACAACTTAAGTACGCTGCAGTCGCCAAGTTACATTAATAAGCAGGCTGGTTCAGTAAAAGTCTTTTAGTAGGCTTGGAGTATTAGTGATAACGGCAAATACTAATTTATAATAAAGGATGTTAAGTGAAGACAATTTTTTTGCAAGTTTAGAGCTATAAAAATTAAACTTCATGATCAGTTAACAATATTCAAACCAAAAAGTTGATATAATTGCACATCATCCAGCTATTACAAAGAATAACATTTTTGAGGTTTACCAATAGTATAAAATTATTTATAGATAGCTGAAAAATACATAAATATTTATTTATATTGGTAATTTATTTAGAAATAAATATGTTCTACTATCTCTTATTAATCGTTTACCCAACCCAGCAGTAGTGAAAAAAAAACATTTTATCTTTGGTTAAATTAAAAAAGTTTTTAGCTTTGCGTTCTGGGAAACATCCCACTCCATGTTTTCATATAAATCTTAAGATGACAATAGCATAAACACCAGCTGAAACTTTTTTAATTTTGTGCCTTTATGGTATTCGTAAAAATTTTAATAAAACATCGTACTGCTGTCGTAAGTTCGTCGTTTAGTCGCGTAAAGTGGACTTTGAAAGGGTTCCGCTTTTTTTCTTCTTTAGTCGAACGGAAATGTTGAAAGTAGCGCGAATATTGTGTGTAATTGTCTTTTGAAAACATAATATGAGTTGTTTGGTGGCTTAAGTGGAATTTGCTCTTAGAATGGTATATATATATATATATATATATATATATATATATATATATATATATATATATATATATATATATATATATATTATATTATTGTATTATATAAATTATATTATATATTATATATATATATATATATATATATATATATATATATATATATATATATATTATATTCGTATATATATGTATATATATATATACGAATTAAATATTAAATAATAGAAATATTTCGAGATCAAAATTACATTTAAACGATATTACTAGGGGCTTTACTCAGCGTTATATATTGTTTGAAATATGGAGTACCAATGAAATGAACTGTTAAAGAACCTAATATATCTGTAAAATTTTACGGTTCTGGCATTAGTATTATTATATTGATCAATGTGTTATTAATATATGCTCTTTACGAAGCGCACAAAATTGCATTGTCGAGATTTATTACATTTGTGGCTTTTATTTTAAGAGATTTGCTGAATTTAAGAAGTTAAACATATATTTATAAAAACTTGTGGTGATTCGTCATATCCCATTTGGTGTTTTTTTCCAAGTGCTGGTTTTAATGTTAATTTAAGAATATTTCAGACGGTTTAACAGTTGATAGATCAACTATTTCTAGGCTTTTAGATGCGATTAGAAAAGTCCCCACAAATTGAAAAATCAAAAGTCTTGGTTAAGTCTAGATGAGCCATCCACATTGACAACGAATTGTCAATTTTATGATCATAAAGTCTTGCTGTGTATATGATGGGATCAGTAAGGTACTGTATTGTATCACAAGCTGTTAAAATGAATGAAACTATTGCTTCAGATATCTTACAGCGCAAGCATGGCTTGTATAGAAGACGATTTTAAATGCTGAAGAAGCTCTGCCGAAGAAGAGCAAAAATATTTCGATGACCAAACGGTACCATACCCACATTGCAATCTTTCTTTCTACATGATATCGCCTTACGTAATATTGGCCAGAAAGATGCGAAAAGTTGTAGCAATGATGGAGAATAATTTTATAATTACACATTTTATAATTTTTTCTCAATAAATAATGCCTCCTTGCTTTTCGTTTGTAAAAGTGAAAAAATGATCATAAATATTCCTAAATTGTGAATTACAATAATTAATAAATATATAATTTTATTACAGCTTAATTTGATTAATTGAATTTTTTCATTAATATACATCTATGTGTCTTCCCTGAAACATCTGGTATTACAGCAAAATTTTTCAATTTTTCAATTTATGCCAAAATTTAAGCCAACAAATGAGAGATAAGTCAAGTGATATATTAATAATTTATTTACAAACCTTTTTTACTTTAAATCGCGTTATTGTAACATAATTTCAAAATTAATTATTAAATTAGCCCCATATATTTCTGATCAAACCTTGTATAATAAACATTATTAAAGACCAAACTAAATCATCTGATAATGTACTTCTAAGCTGACCACATTTGTTACTTAATATTATTATCTTTATACGCCCTAACGTTAGAAACTTTTAGACCCTCATACACGACATGAATATTTATAAACAAAATTAACTAACTTTAACGAATACATAGGAAAATATAACTACCACACTTACTTTTTCATTAAATTATACGCAACAAATTAATGTTTAAATTGGTCGGAAGCTTTTAGGACATTTTTGTGCTCTTAATATTTGTCATAGTAATAATATTTTTCAGATATTCCTTAGCCAACCACAATTATAATAATGATAAAATGGTTGCATAAAAAAGTAGTAAAATAATATTACGTTACATGAAATTCTTAAAACTGATTGGGGAACTATATTTATCTTTTTCAACAACTTAGAAATAAGGTCATTTCCGGATATAGCGATGCGTTTCATGAGTTATTGAGTTTCCATTTTATTTTAAAACAGAGGATAATCCGAGTCTAGCGCATGCGTATATACAGATTTATTTACTTACTTTTTTATGGTGATTATTAGATTTAATGTCGAAAATATATATAAAGGCAGGTTAATAGGTTCTGGAGGTAAATAAAAATGGTAAAATTTTGGAAATAACACATTCTGTTACATATTATAAATTAATTTGCATGTTTGAACAATTAACAAGATCTCCAAGAACCATATAAATAAACATTACCATAAAAAAGACCAAAATCTTTTAGATCAAACCCAGCCAATGCAGTTAAAACGAAATGAAAAAGCCACCACTACATATGAAGGCAGTGAAATTCTCCTAAACATCTTCAATATGATCAACTATGATGGCTACTGTTCTTAATCTACAAATCCCATTAATAAATTGACTACCTCGAGCTTCCAATCAATGTATTGTACATTTACTGGCCTAAAATCAATGGATTATCGTAATTATAAGCTGGAAGAAATATCAGTCAATACATCATTAATTTTACAAGACAATAATTTAATTACTTATACTCTTATATAATAATGCATTAGACTTTCCTTGTCATTAGGTCATTAGGGTGTCGTTCATAGTTTTATATTTCATTTTATTAGTTCAGGTCTACTTTTATTACCAAATTTAATTTTTTCATAGCATCACTGCTGTCTAATTTATTCTTTTCCGATTTTCACATTTTCAGCTTTCATTCTAAATAAATTCTAGCTACACTTTAGCTATAAAATAAAATTTAAATCATTACTAAAATATATTATGTTAAAAGAAATGTCTAATTATTACCATTTACTGTTATTTTTGTTACTATTCTTGATGAACAAATCTCATTAATGACTTGACCACTTCCTACATAACAAGAATCATTTTCTTCTCTGTTCTTAAATTCATTAAAATTTAGCATATGTTGATACTTATTCGATGTCGTTGAAAATGATGTGTTATAAATTAGACAGCTAACATTCCCACTATAAATAAAATTAATGATGTTTGGATTTTATCATTTTTAAAAATATAACCTTACATTCTGCATTTACCCTCGATCTTCCATATTGAAAACCAATGTATTTTAAACCACCAAGAATAATACAATTTAATTATTATTACTATATAATTGTTAATGTAACACAAAATCCAAATATCCTAGATTTTTTGGTTGTTTTAACTTGATAGACTGTACCGATCGATTCGAAAAGAAAGTACCGTCATTAGAAAAGGAAGACGATGTGATTTACCCTTTTATACGATTTATTCTATGCAAGATAGTGCGCATACGCCAAATCCGGAGAAGACTGAGGAGTAGTGTATTCTGAGATATATTCGCCGAATCCATGCTGAATTTTCGCGCATGGTCTCGCGCAAACCCAGAACGTTCGCTTTGTTCATCTGTCCACTCACCAGTACACTGTAAAATCTTTGTAACAGGATTAGACTTCAGCGATCGGACCTCACCAGTCTCCGGAACAGAAGATTATTGTCATCATCACAGCATACTCCGTAAGGCTAGATTTTTTATAGAGGCAAGAGCACTTCTTAGTGCTGCCTGTACCAGCTATCCCCTAATTCGTATGTCTTTGTATCCAGTATGTTTCATTAGTCATACTAGTCTTGTTTAATAGTATTAATTTCAGTGCCAGTTTTATTATCCGTCGATAGGAAAGAAAGCGTAAAATAAAATATAATTCAACAAAAATAAATCTATGAAATTCATATTTGTCCTTCAGCGTGAACCGAAAACCAGTGTTAGCTATAAACATTAATAAAAAGTTATGTGGTACAACAGTTAAGAATAACTAAAAATCCTAAACTAATATCATTTATTTCTCCATGGTCAAACTTTATATGTATTAATATCGAAAATAAATTGATTCATCTCCAAAGCGCGAGTGTACGAAACTAATGGAAAAAGCCTGCGAACAACTGTTCGAAAACAAGAGAAATCTGCCCGGTTTATTCGACGTTTAAAGGCAAATTTTACAGCTAAATTGGGCGCAGGAATATATCGAAATAGTTTTTCGATTTAACTTTAGGCAAAGCCGCTCCCGCAATACAACTGTTTGGGTCGAAAGTTCGAAACCTAACGTCCTAAGCAAAAACTCAATAACGAACTTCAGAAACAAACAAATGCAAAAAAAATTAAACGGTTTGCCACTCAGTTATAATATTTAGTCCGTGTTACTTATTGATATTTCTCGAGTTTATAACGAACAGTTTCGTATAAAGGACGGTGTCGCCTAGTTTCCGAAAGTTAGAACACTGTTTGATTCGCTTCGGCTGCTTGTATTGGAAACTTTCGACTAAAAACAACCAGAAACAACTTGTTTGTAGTTTTCCCCTGTGCCATTTCGAAACAGTGTTAATGTTATATACGGTTCAATATATTAGCTCTAGTTTATTTAACATTTCAGAATAGGACAAGAATAAAGCTACATCCTGTTTCCGTATCTTTCAGAAAAAGGAAGGAACTACAATCGTATTATTATTAAATGTTGGAATTAATTTGTAGAGTTTTCTGATAAGAAATTAATTTGGATCATTTAAATATAAATGGGAAGAGTGTATTGTTAATAACACTAAAGATAGTTCCAATTTTGTCCCACAAGGAAAACTTGTTTTTTCAATCCAATGTATAAAACAATTAATTTGCTGAATACCTCTTAATAGGAAAGCTAATAACTCTAATCGTATCCCATTAATCGCAACAAATAAGTAGGAGAAAGCATTTTCTAGAAGAAACAGTGGGTCACGTTTTTAGACTCGTGAATGAGAATTTTAACCAATTTTCCATAATATAAGTTTCATTTTCATCAACTCTAATCGGTAGCATTTCCCAGTTACGGTTTCTTCTTTGATTTTATTTTATTAATACAAGAACATTAAGTATGTACGTATTATAGAGTTTACACCTACTTTAACCCACTTCTATAGTATTAGGTGTACCGGAAAGTCACTAACGGTTTTTTAACATATGTCGCTAGACTTAGGTATGAAATGTTATACTTTAACATATTTGTCATTTAATTCTACAGTGATATCAAGCTTCAAAACTATACATGCTATACCTTGCGAAAATAGAACCGTTATAAATTTATACCTTTTTGAGAATATCAACTTTCAAGCCTGGAAACGTGCATTTCTAGTACGCATTTCTTTTTATCCCTAAAAATTCCATCATTCAACGGTTCCATAATAAGGTGTTGCGTGCCACTGTTGATGCTCCGTACTATATTTCAAATAAAGTGATACAACGCGATATTCCTCTAGAACATATAACGAGTGTAATCCAACGTGTTTGTGTGAAGTACTTCGAAAGAGTGTCAGTGCATCCCAATGTACTCGCTAATCAGCTAAATATGCGACGTGATAGTGAAGTGCGTAGACTAAAACGTTTAACACCACCTGATCTGATTACTGGACATATGTAGAGTTTAGAATAAGCATTAGAATAAGACTAATTAATTAAGATAATATTTTATACAGAAGATTGCTTAATGAAGTGATTTTCTACATGCCATGTATATATAATATAGACATAAGAAATACTTATTGCCAATAGGGCAGATTGTGGACTCACGAAGAGTAATAAAAAAAAATATTCTGCTAGAATTTATTTATGTTTACAAGTATGTTGTGATAGGTTTTGCAGCATATGGTCCAGTGTTGTCATGCTGAAGATTAACATTGTTTTGTCTTTGCTCGTATGACGGACGTTTATCGCATAATGATTGATTAAACACATCATTTCATCATCATGAACTATCGGCCTTATCATTGATACTGATGCATGGCCAGGTGGTCCCCATGATTTTTTGTGCTTTGGATTATCCAATTTTTTCAATTTTGACAATGCATTAGCCTTTCACATGCCTTTTAATGTCTCTTATCTTACGGCATAAAATTCATACGGCACAAAATAACTAAACTTTTAGATCATTTTCATGTTCTTCAAGCACTTTTAAATTGTTTATTGGGTAAGTTCCAAGAATGCTGTTTATTCATTTCGGATTTTACACAGATCATCATCGAGTAATTCATTTATATACTCGTCTTCAATTGTTATTACGTGTATAGAACGCTGTCTACCTTCGAAATCAAATCAGGACTTTTAAACTTTGAAATCAGTATTTACACATACAAATTGATGCAGCACGGTGGCAATAAGTTTCATACATCATTAGATCACCATGTGCCGTCTTTTTTCCTCAAATTGAAATAAAAAAATATAACATCCCGCAAATACGATTCACTCGGTATAAATTCGGACATTTTTAACTCACTGAACAATATTTTTATTTACACCTCGAGGAAATAACATGAAGGCTTCAACATGAAGTTGGTTACAAATGTAGTTGATGTGATTTCTGTGTGTATTAACAGTAAAACCATCTGTTGTATATATATATATATATATATATATATATATATATATATATATATATATATATATATATATATATATATATATATATATATATATATATATATATCCCATCCAAAAAAGCAACCTTAGTCTATCCACCACCTTACGACAGAGACTAGTAAATTACAATTAATGTAATATAGCAAAAACGATTGTGCTTCTATTACTAACAAATTTCATATCTGCAAATAATCATTAAAAAATACATTTTCTAATCATTAATTTTGAGAATTTATTTATTAGGATATGACGTTTTGTGTAAATAAATATTAATTATTGTTTTAGATTAATGTTATTTAACAATTTTCACGTTTTCCAAGCGGAACTTGAATTTAACGTCAAAGTTATAACATATAAATGAATATATAAGCTTATCTCGGAGTCAACTAATATTTTAGTTATACTGTTTCTGAAATGTTGTTCAACAATACTGCATTGAATTGATCAAAATACGCAAATACCAATGTCCTGTCTTCGATTGTTATTTTATTTGTGTTCATATAAAACCTGCTTTCCTTCAATTATCATCTCAGAAGAGAAGTTCTATAATGTTTTCTCTCAGTTTGTACTTCCAAATTCCCAAATTGGCATATTAAGGCAATATGTATAGGCAAGAATTTCCAAAAAGGTGAAGAAAAACAAATATATGCCTTCAACTTGAGAATAAAATAAAATATAACAAAATATAAAACTTAATTCCAGATGTACGTGTGAAATTAAGAAAAAAACTAGTTTTCTCTTCATCGTTGGAGAACTTCTTCGATAGCTCACGTAGAAAACTACCGTTGGATTCCTTTTAATTTTTTTATTGTTGATTTACTTTAAATCCTGGATTTTCACAGCTGACGATTTCAAGATACACTTTCTTACGACTTAATTAAACACTTTACACTAATTAGTTTATTTCTATTAATTACAATTTAAGTAAACCAAGGCGATCTTTGACATAGGTTTAGCTATCTAGAATTCTCGACTCGTATATCTGAATTGACAATTTAAGTGAATTAATTATAAATCCTCGGTTTGCCCTATATCAGTCGGCATATATGTATGTTACGCCTATTTTGAAAGCATACCGTATCTGTCATTACCTTTCTTGTCTAAACAATAGCTAATTATAAAGGTGTTTCCATATTTCAAATTAGCCAGAGGCCAAGTGTCCGTAACAAAATGTGATCAAACAATGCCAGAGAGACCCAAAATATGGCCATATGCTATAAAAATACAGATGCATAAAAGTGGTGTTTTGGTATATAACAACTAGAATCTTATAAACATAATTAACAATTTTACCCATTTATCTCTCTGGAATCCAGAGTCATCCAGAGTATCCAACAGTACGTACAGACAAACCACCAAAAATTCCGCAAAATGAATTAGTAATCCATATTGGTGTGATATCCGTTATATATCGTTAATATTTACATCACAGTTATCAAGAAAAATAGGTTGATATATTTAATTCAATTAATTTCAAGAAGAAGTACACTAATTCACATTACTCAAATCACTTGTTTCTCCCATACATTTTTATGAATTTGATTCGAATACGATAATACGAATTTAGCTTTTGAAATAGCATTGCGTTTAATACTAATTAAACCGTTATTCGGTAGAAATTCATTTAGCGACGTATCAAAAAATATTCGGGGGCAATATTTTAAAATGCCTGCAATTTATCAATTAAAATTGCAAAAACTAAAAAAAAACAAGATCGGCTTTTTAAGCGCCTGCCTCTATTTTACTATTCCAATTAAAAAAATATGTAACGGCACGTATAACGTCCGCAAAACCCGAGTCAGAAAACATTAAAAATTGCAGCGCATCCTGGTTCACAAATGAATATGGTGTTTGCTGCTATTTATGAGGAAATATTACCTACATTCTATTTGCTCTTCGAAAATGGAAAAAACTGGTCAATACTCTATGCATAGCTTTCTGATATATTAAAATGAAATAGTTTTAAAGTCTGTAGAAAGTATTTTTGTGTTAAAGCCTATAAATTTTACAACTGGCATGGTCGGTAGGATCCTTAATAGTTTATCAGGCCCTCTTCTCATCTCTTATCTAAAGAAAAGAAAGTAGTTCGCAGGAAATATTGTTGACAAGTTGACTTTGAATTAGCTAATCGTTCTATAGTTACTTGAATCATCCCTGAACATAGTTAAGTAACACTCGAGCAAATGTAGGACAGAACAAGTTCTGGGGTCATGGAAGGTATATTAAAGGTACTGATAACCTATTAGCTATACTAGAATTACGAAGCATACACGCTTTTAAAAATACTGTAGCGCTCGTTTTTTAATCGTGCTTTATATCTCGCAAAATATAATTGAATTAAAGCGTTTGGTTTGTTTCCTGTGGAGATGTTGTTTAGACTGAGAGTCCACCGATTGCTGACTCTCCTGAAATATAGTAATGTCATGAGCATGGTGTTCCTTGTAATTAGAAATCCTGCAGAGGTAAGTCTGTCGTTGTCTGCAAATTATAATGCGAGGACATTTTTCTACAAGAGCATTTTACATGCTAGAAATTTTTCTTCCCGTAATATTTTGTTTTTATTAAATCTGTCACTGCTATATGACAATTTAGGTAAGTTTTTGAGAGGTACTGCGAATGTATGAGGGGGTAGCAGCCAGTACTGAAATCAGTGAGAGACCGGAAGTTGAGTAGTTATTGATTTTATATTGACAATGATTTCTGCGGTCGATATATATCGAGGTCTTATATATCTCTCGGTCTAATCGGGTGATTATTTTAGTGGCAGCGCCTCAACCGAGTATAAATTAAACGCTCTCCGATGTACTTTGCGGATTTGCCACCGTTTTGAAATAACAAAGTACTACAATAGATACTTTGAGCTTAATATTTATAATCGCTGCTTTTAATGTGTACTGAGTTGTACCTATAACTTCACTGAATTACATGAAATTATTCTACTAACTTTAATATTTGGACTAAGCCATCATTATCTCGGAACTGAAGAACATCAACATTGCTGTTCTGACGGAGCCTCTATTCATGTCTTTAGGAATAGTACTTGATAACGTTATTGAAGGTTTCTATACTTAGTTCCTTATGCCGATTGTCGTTACGAACGTACCAAAAATGTCTCACAGTACCTTGTTTTGGAATCTTTGTATGATATTTCTATAGCTTCGTCTGGTACAACATCAGAGTTGAAAATTATAAGGCCACACTGGTTTCAAGAAGTTTTGGTGGAGCAAAATCTTGTTAAATACTGACAAGGCTGAATATCTACCGGATTACCAATATATTTTATTAGATATTATATAATCTAATAACGAGTACATAAGAGTTGTTCGCATATTGTCAACGTGGCGTTCGCGGCAGTTTAACATCAAGAGTCTTGCCAAGATATTGGGCTGTAATTCCATATGGGACTATTTGATAATTTATATATACTGACTTGTGCTTAATTTTTTTTGTTGGTGAAATCAATACGAATGGATTTATTTGTAACCGACTTCGAAAAAGGAGGAGGTTTTATGTTCGGCTGTATATACACATTTTTCTTTAATGTATGTCCACCGATTTCTCCATCAATTATGAGCCGAATTCCAAAATTCTAAATATCTATTATAAAGCCAAAACATTAAAGCTACTGATAACCTATTAGCTATACTAGAGTTAAGAAGCAAACACGCTTTTACAAATACTGTAGCATTCGTTTTTTAATCGTGCTTTATATCTCGCAGTATATAAAGAAGGAAGCATTTGGTTTGTTTCCTGTGGAGGGGTGGCTTGAACTGAGAGTCCACCGATTGATGACTCTCCCAGAGGAACAGTAAGATCATGAGCATAAAGTTCCGCGTAATTAAAATACCTGCAGACGTAAGATTTTCATTTTGTTGTACGGCAACTGACGACACCGTTGTCTACAAGTTATAATGCGAGGATATTTTTGTACAAGGACATTTTACATGCTAGAAATTTTTCGTACTGGGATATTTTGTTGCTATTAAAACTGCCACTGTCATATGACTATTTAGGTAAGTTTTTGAGCGGTATTGTGAATCTATGAAGGGGTAGCAGCCAGCACTGAAGTCATTGAGGGACTGAAATTTGAGAAGTTATTGATTTTATTTTGTTAATGATTTTTACGATCGATATATATCGAGGACGTATATATCTCTCGGTCTAATCGGCTGATTATACGGGTCACTAAAGGCAGCGCCTCAACCGAGAATAAAATAAACGCTCTCCGATGTACCTTACGAATTTGCTACCATTTTGAAATAACAGTAAATAAGCACTTAATATACGATAGATACTTTGAGCTTAATATCTATAATCGCTGTATTTAATGTGTACTGAGTTCTACTTATAACTTCACTGAACTGCATGAAATTATTTTACTCTTTTTTATTTTCGGACTAAGCTATTATTATCTAGGAACTGAAGAACATCAACATTGCTCTTCTGATGGAGCCTTTGTTCGTGCCTTTGAGCATATTATATGATAACTTTATCGACGGTTTTTATATTCAGTTCCTTATGCCGATTGTTGTCCTTACAGATGTACGAACAGTACCTCACAGTACATTGTTTTGAAATCCTTGTATGATATTTCTACTTCTACTGCTTCAGCTGGTACAACACCATAGTTGAAAGTCAAAAGTCCACAATGGTTTCAAGAAGTGTTGGTGGAGCAAAATCTTGTTAAATATTGACAAGGCTGAATATCTACCCGATTACCAATATATTTTATTAGTTATTGTATAACCGAGTAACCAGTATATTAGAGTTACTTGCATGTTTTAACGTGGCGTCCGCAGTAGTTTAACATCAAAGGTCTTGCCAAGATATTTGGCTGTAATTCCATACGGGACTACTTGCTAATTTATATATACCGGCTTGTTGTGTTGATATTTTTGTTGGTGAAATCAATATATATATATATATATATATATATATATATATATATATATATATATATATATATATATATATATATATATAGGGGGTAGATATATGTATCTTTCTTTAATGCATGTTCGACGATTTCTCAATTGTGAGCCGAATTTAAAATTTTTTTTATTTGAAAGGGTGAACTTCCAAGGTAGTTCCACTGGAAACGAATCAGGATCTCTTAGGGGGAATTGGGGTTGGAAAATCGAGGGAAATGCACACATATCGAAGGCACGTACAAAGTTTTCACCCATTTTATATCTAAAATAATCAGATATTTGTGTATAATATTATTGCTGAGCTGATGTGATGGAAAATTTTGCGTTTTAAGCCTTAACTATAGCATATAAAACTTCGTAAAAATGATGTACACAACTGCTTCTATGGTGTAATGGTTATGGCGTGTAGCTCCCACACGGAGTCCCGGCTTATATGACAATAACTCTTTGTTGTTGGTTAGTAGGAATATTTGACAAATCACCTAGACTAGATAGCGGACCCCGGTGCCTGAAATACTTCTTATTTGCAATCATTAATTTTTTATTCCTATTTTTCCTCATAAAGGCTGCACCTTTACTTCTCCTACTCATTATAATATTAAATTAAATAACTTTGTAATATATTGAATAAATATCTAATACAGATAAACAGAACAGAAAAATAAAATATTTTTAATAAAAACATTGAACTGGCTTCAAAAAATATATATGGAACTCACCAAAAAATTAAAATAATTTAGGTTATTAAAATAATATAGGTACATAATAATCATTGTAATGAGTAAATGGAAATAATCAAATACCTTATTTAACCTATCTACTACACGCACTTTATATGCTACTACATACACACAGTTTAACATAATACCTACCTAAACCTATTTGTCTGTTTACAATATTATTTTAACTACCACCAACTGACTACTTTGATGTCAGTGCCGAGACTAAACTATCCATAAATATTAATATAATTTTGTGAGATATAAAAAAATTAAATTATCAACAATCTAGATTAATATAACTGTTTGGGTTCGGCACCGACTCCAAAGTAGTCAGTTGGTAGTAGTTAAAATCATATTGTAAGTAAACAAATAGGTTTAGGTAGGTATTAAGCTAAATTGTGTGTATATAGTAGAATATAAAGTGCGTGTAGTAAATAGGTTAAGTAAGGTTTTTTATTATTTCTTATTTAGTTATTACAAAGATTATTATGTACGTAAAATATTTTTAAAAAATTGTGTTAGAAATATAAGTTGGATTATATTTTAATTTTTAGAGGGTCCCTTATTTATTTTCTGAAGTCGGTTAAATTTTTCTGTTAAAAATATTTTATTATTTATTTTGATTCGCTATTTTTCTGTCTAGCATTATATTTTGGCAATAGCAGTGCGTAATTCTTCGATTAACTCAGCAACTCCTGATTATTTCAATACACTGTGGCCTAATACCCGACAAGCAGAAGTTTGTATTTTTCTGAATTCGAGTAGTTTTCCTTCTGGACTCTGAAAGTGTCGGTCAGTTACATATGACTCAAAAATTTTTCAATTTTGGTCAGGGAAAGCATTTAAGAATTATGATTTGTTTTTATCGAGAGCTTCTGCAACATCCAATAATAGTACTGAACAAACTTTATTATCTTCTAGTGACTATCCTATGCCATTGATGATTTTAAAACGTGATTAATCGTGCAATATTAGTCCCCGAACCAGGAATAAGATGCTTTTCCTCAAGGATTTCTTTAATCCCTTTTCAGATAATTTGGGTATTGTCGACGATAATGATATGTGTGGTCGCTGCAAAAGCTGTTTAAAGACAATGGCAGCTTTAACTACCTGTATCGGTGGAGAAAGCAAAAACGCACGAAAATCCTAAGCGCAAAAAAATTATTTAATGAAACAGGTTAGAAAAGAATAAAGAGTCAATTACGTAGCAATTATTCCGGAGCGAATGCTATCCTCTGCCAATTAATATTATCCAATAATGGAAATCCCTAATAATTTGTTTCGGCAAGCGATTTAATTAAAAAGCTGACGTCGTCGATTCGGGCTCGGGCATTTTTCCGTCGGCAGCGTTCCCATTGTGATTTATGCGGACCGTAAACGAGGCTAATTTTGATCTACTTTGTGTAACGGTATTTCGATGGGTATGTTCGCGCGGCCCACGTCCAAATTCCTATGAAACATAAACCCCTCACGAGTCGGCTTTAAATACCGCGCGAAGGGTTTTTGTTTATTCATCGCACTGCCCATCCTTATTAAAGGCTTAGGTCTTTTATTCGTATCGTTTTATTGCAAAAAAAATCATCCGGAATATCTAGCACCGCATTGAATAAGACTCTTGGTCATAGATGATACCATTATTGGCAGTATTGGTTAATATTCATCATCATCATCATCATCTAATATTCTTCACCTAATCTCAAACTTTGTTATCCGACCTTCATGATAAATTCATGTACTTTTTGGTACTACATGTTCCATGTAAAAGGTAGGGGATTTCGTACATAAGTGTGTAAATGGACTATTGCGCATTTTTGCTCGTGATTATGCGTTAAAAATAAAGTTAAAACGACTTTATTCATAATAAAACTTAATTTACAAAGATTAGATGGCTATAAATGGTTAGTGATGACAATCCTCAAGTATCAAGTGGCACCAACTCTGCACTTGTTTGCCCAGGTATTTAAATGTTCCTGAAGATTTGTGAAGACTTGGTTAAGGACTGTATGGAGCCTATGCAAAGAGTGTGTTAATAATTGTGGGAATACTTCTGTGAAAACTGTGTTTAATTAGACGGATACATGATATTTTTCCACCATTGCTCCTCCCTTGGGTACCTTGTGCTCATAAAGTGGGCTGGATTAATTCTTCTTCGCAACTTGGTTAGTAAATATTTATAGGAAAGAAAGGAATTATCCAATGGTAGTTTCTCTCATTTGTTTCCAAAGTCAATACAATTTTCGATATATAGCTGCTTATTTACACCATAGTTTTCTAAAGGGTTGAAATGTTAACGTATTCTGTCTGGCTCTTAGCGTCTGCACTTTTCTTATCTCAAATATTTTGTTCAATGTCAGATACGTCTGGTTTCACATTCAACTTTTTAGACACTCTTACAGGATCGATAACTTAAGGATTAGCTTATCTAAATATTTCAATCTAATGCATATGTGTTTCTAGTACTTTTGTCATCATTTGTATCATAAATAAATCTAACATAAATAAACAGCAAACAAATTAATAATATAGACGATTACACTAATTTCTACAGCATTCGATCTCTTCTATTTGTCAATCAATCAATATCAATAGAGTAATGTGGAATTGCCTTAAGAAATACTTTTAAAAGCCATCAAATAGGAAACAAATGTTTCGTTAAATTAACAGGTCAATTAAAAAGTCCCTGGTCTACCATAATAATAGACATTTTTGGCAAAATTTGTTTTTTTTTATTCAACATAATTCCCTTCAAGGGTGATATGCTGACTATAGCAACCCTCCAACTTTTCGATGCCATTTTTGTAGTACGATTTGTCTTTTGCTTCAAAATAAGCCTCAGTTTCGGCGATCACCTCTTCATTCGACGAAAATTTCTTCCCGGTGAGCATTATTTTGAGATCTGAGAACAGGAAATAGCGGCTGGGCGAGAGCTCTGGAGAATACGATGGATGAGGAAGCAATTCGAAGCCCCACTCATGGAATTTTGCCATCGTTGTCATTAAATTGTGACAAGGTGCATTGCCTTGGTGAAGCAGCACTTTCTTTTTCTTCAAATGCTGCCGTTATTCAGCGATTTTGTCCTTCAAACGGTCCAATAACGCTATGTAATAGTCGCTATTGATGGCCCTTCCCTTTTCAAGATAGTCATAATTATTCCATACGCATCCCAAAATACAGACGCCATAAACTTACCAGCCGACTTTTGCCTCTTTCCACGCTTTGGAGCGGGTTCATCGTGTGCAGTCCACTCGGATTACTTTCGATTGGACTTCGGAGTGAAATGATGGAGCCATGCTTTATCCATTGTCACATATTGGCGCAAAAACTCGGGTTTATTACGCTTGATCATCGTCAAACACTGCTCCGAATCATCAACTCGTCGTTGCTTTTGGTCAAAAGTAAGCTCGCGCGGCACCCTCTTTGCACAAAGCTTTCTCATACCCAAATATTCGTGAATGATATGATGTACAAATTCAGTTAATACCTTTAGAGTGTCAGCTACTTCACTCAATTTCAATTTACGGTCATTCAAAATCATTTTGTGGATTTTTTAAATGTTTTCGTCGATAACAACCTCTTTTGAGCGTCCACTGCGTTCATTGTATTCGGTGCTCGTTTCACCCCGTCAAACCTTGATGGTTGATATTCCTGGGCAGTGTCCGGAAACTCGGCATCAAGCCAAGTCCAAATTAGTCCATCGCCATCGTTTATACGTATCTATATCACGACATTTACTTGTTGGCTTACAAAATCTAATATGTAGAACCGCAAATATAATTGAAACGATATAGTTGTTACTCTAAAGTTTAGCCTAATTTGAGTAGGTTAAGCTTATTATGATTGAACAGCTAAGTAAAAGCTCAAAACTGTAGCAGTTTTTTGATTATATGGTTGATTTGAACGGTAGAATCCGAAGTTACTTATAACTTGCCCAAAAATCAAAGATGTTGGTTTATCAACCAATTATACAGGATTTATTGGAAGTAAATATAGAGTTCAATTAAAGCACAAACCGGCTAGAGCTGCACAGCGACCTCCAAATTAAATGGATCTACAAAGTTATCCAAAGTTTCGTGCTAAAAATGAAATAAGGTTCTAAGTTACAGCAAAGTGATACTGACACAGCTATTTTGATAGTACGTAGAAAATATCAACATTAGAGCAAACCAAACCAGCCAAACTTGTTTGTTGTAAAAATATTAGTCATAATTTTAGCTTAAGCAGTTTAATATAACTTTAATTTGAGATATGGTATTGTACAATAGAAAAATAATTGATTAATTTGTACGTAAAAATTCTACTCACATATATAATGTAAGATATAATGATAAAAAAATTAGTTAGGAAAGTATCACCTACATATATCTAGCAAATTTTCTCCAATAATAATAATAGCCACTTCATCAACCGTCGGTGAATTAAACTTCGTCGCTTTTTTCTTGTATCCGCAATTGTATAAGGCTTTGTTAGCTTATCTCTGATACAAATTTGGACGCTACCAAAAAACTTTTATGTATGATACCTTGAAAGTGGACATGGTAACGCCCTGTAGAGTATGCGTCGCACCGAATGCCGTCATTTAGAAAGAACTATTAATTTTTTTTATTCAAGTGTAGCTTAGAACCATTTGCCATCTTAGAAATTAATTAACGTTTTGGATCTGGTGGAGGAGCCGATTGTGGCAATTTTACTTTTTCCCCGACAAATCATATCAGTTAATTAACCGTTTTATTCTAGTGCCTTACAATACGGACAAAACATTGTCTTTTCTTCCCGAATCTATTTCATGGTCGTAGTCGATCATGTTTCGATCAACACTAATTTCACTTTAGAGTCTTAGGCCTACCCACTTAATTTCTAGTCACTCTTTAACTCAACATACTAATACTATTATGATTATTTTCTGTGCCTGGCTGGTCATCAGTGCGGTAGAACATGATGTATATAGTTGCATATTGAATTGACTTCTACGACCTAAGTCAGATCGCCTTCTCCTTAACATTGTTGTTAAAAAATTCTCGCGCACTAAATTGGCTATGTACTACGTGGCTACATAATAAAAAATGTGAAATACATTTAAGAGTTCTTACCATAATTGAGCTTTATGCTTGGTAGATGTTTCCTCTACCGCAATTATAATAGCATTTGAAATTACTCTTAGCACATAGTTAAGACATATTTAACATATATATCATTATTTTTCACATAATTTTCACGATGTTTATTCGATACACCTATCAAAAGTATCTATAATTTAATGAAATATGAATCGTAACTATTAAGGAGTCAGTGCCGAGGAATCATCTACATTGTTTAATACATTATAAATTCTCTCACAGTATCATAGTGATTGTGGCCAATATTTTTAATTATTATTTAATATTTTTAGTCCAAAATTTATTCACCAATTAATTTTGTCGCCGTATAAGCCTTCCCTAAGCTCAATAAATATTTTAAAACAAACATTAGCGAAGACAAACCGTCCTACAGCTTTAGCGAGAGTAACTAATAGCAATTCATTCATATAATATAATGTATTATCTAAGAACTCAAATGTTCATTCCTTAGGCTAATTATTAGCGCTAAGTATATAATATTTTTATCTATAAAAAATTTATTTAATCATAGTCACTTTCTTCAATAAAGTACTCAAGCAAGGAGAACGCTAAAATGCCAATAAAAGTATTTGATAAAACCCATTCAGGCGTCTAAAATTCGATATGACATAGCCGATATAAAGCCGATATATTTATTAATATACCTGAAGTATCAACTAAAACTTCAAAACTAAAAATAAGGCCAAGCCATCGAAATAATGGAGCCGTCAAAAGAGATGCCATGCTAACGATGTCGACGGTGGGGCCGCATTTCTATTAACTGCCTCTATACTGTCGTTTTAGTTTTACCGACTTCCACAATATAGTTATCGATTAATACTTACGGCTTATTTCCGAACTAACTCGGAAGACCTTTAATGGAGACATCGTGCTCGTCAGTTAAACTTTGTTCACGCGAGAGCATATTTTCTAACTAAATACTTTGCACAATGCTCCACGGGGTAAATACACTTTAAACGGAAACGCCAACGAAACGGATTTTTCTCTTGTTATTGTAGTGTTACTGGAGCTAAACTTCTCACAGAATGATCTAAACATTTTAGTTGCCTCGCTATCGTAATCGCATTAAATATTTTCTACTTATTAGTAACTACTGCAATAAGTAACTACTTGTGATTTTTTCATTTGTCTTACTTCCACGTCGAATCAATTCGATAATTTTCGTTTTCGATCTGTTATTTTCTAACTCTTCATCTATTACACAGTTCATCTGTTACCCTAAGTGTTATTTTATAAGGTAACCCAAAAAACTGCATGAAATATTTCAAGTGATAATTTTAAGAAGTCAATTGAAAAGTCCACGGCCTGACATATAGATGGCGGTACTAGAACTAAATCTATATGTTTTTTAAGTTAGCCCTAACCCTCAGAAGATGCGTGCATAAATTAGACCGCTGTCGGATCATTAGTGTGTGAATTATAGCATTTTGAGTGAAGCAACTTTTGTCATTGTGAAAAAAATGTCAATAAAAAGGAATTTTTCGTGTTGATAAAATATTGCCTTTTGAAAGAAACAAATACAGTTGAAGCAAAAACTTGGCATGATGCCGAGTTTCCGGACACTACTCCAGGAAAATTAACCATCAATGATTGGTGTACTAAGTTTAGACCTGGTTAAATGAGCACCGAAGACCGTGAACGCAGTAGACGCCCAAAAGAGGTTGTTACCGACGAAAACATAAAAAAATCCACAAAATGATATTGAATGACCCTAAATTGTAATTAAATGAAATATCAGATTCTCTAAAGATATCAACTGAACGGGTACACCATATCATTCACGAATATTTGAGTATGAGAAAGCTCTGTGCAAAGTGGGTGCCGCGCGAGATCACTTTTGTCCAAAAACAATGACGAGTTGATGATTTGGAGCAGTGTTAGAAGATGATCATGCGTAATAAAGCCGAGTTTTTGCATGGATATTTAACAATGGATGAAACATGTCTCCATCATTTTCACTCTGCACACGATGAACCCGCTCCAAAGCGCGGGAAATGCACAATCGGCTGGCAAGGTTATGGCGCCTGTATTCTGGGATGCGCATGGAATAATTTTCATTGACTACCTTGAAAAAGGAAGCACCATCAACAGCGACCACATAGCGCTAGCCGAAAAACGGCCGAATTTAAAAAAAAGGAAAGTGCTGCTTCACCAAGACAATGCACCGTGTCATAAGTCAGTGAAAACGATGGCAAAAATCCATGAATTGGGCTTCGAATTGCTTGCTCATCCACCGTATTCTCCAGATCTGGCTCCTAGCGACTATTTCCTGTTCTCAGATCTCAAAAGAATGCTCGCTGGGATGAAATGTTTATCGAATGAAAATGTGATCGCCGAATCTGAGGCCTATTTTGAAGCAAAGGTCAAATCGTATCGAAAAGTTGGAGGGTCTTGAAAGTAATTATTTTAAATAAAAAACTAATTATACTAAAAAATGTGTTTTACTATTGTAGGCCGGAGACTTTTCAATTAGCCTGTTATTTGATCAGATACAGATACATTGAGCAAAACAACAATAAATCTGGATGGATCTTCATCAACAAAATAATCAGACATTATCGAGGTGTCCTCCTTCTGCGTCGACACACAGGTTTAAATGTGAAATTTTCGGCAATGAGTCGCAGGTCGGTCCCAATCTCGACCCAGCGATTGCTTCAGCGACTCCAAACTTTTATTGTGTGTAGCTCAGGCTTTCACCTTTAAATATACCACATGCTGCAGTGTATCGGGTTGCGAGCTGGCTAGTAGGGCGACCATTCTGTCGACATGATGAAGCCCAGAAAATGGGCTTGGTCCCAGACTATTTCGTCGGGGGTCGCTTTCCCCCATGGCCTGAAGCGCAAGTCTCATCTCCAAAGGAACGCTTGGAAAGTACAATTCGCATCGCCGTGGTACTATTGAATCCACGAAAGTACGATAGTCTCGAGGATATCGCGACGATACAGAGCCTCAGTGGACCAATGATGAACAGCTTCTCGTCCGTAAAGAGCATGCATTCCCATCGCTGAGCAGCGGCCCAAAGCTTGAGTTGGCGACATCTTTCTAGCCGCAACCGCTTGTACTCATTTGTGAGCTGAGCTGAAGTTTTGGAGCTTACGCCTTGAGTTTGAGCTCTTTTTTTGGATATTCGATCTCGCGAGCGACTCCTCTTGCGGTTAGCAGAAGTGATGGCGGTACACTTAATTCCACTTCCTGGGCGCCGACGACCATCATTGAAATGATCTATGAAGCGAAAAACAGTCGACTGCGTAAGACGGAGCAAACAAACAATTTCACATTGACGTTATCCTTAGCATAACAGATCCAACATTTTACTACGCTTGTTTGACATTTTAAAAATGTGACAAAATGAGTTGAGCATTTACTCGAAACTTACCATAATTGTCCATAAATTGTAAATATAAATGGATAATCCGATGGAAGAAAATTTAGTTTATTACGACACAATAATTTCGCGTTAGGATACATTAAACCGTCATGGCTTTTTTTTGAACATCCTGTGGTTAAGGAAAAAAGGGGCTACATTTTGAAGGAGGATACTAAAGGACACTGTTACACATGTACCGATGTACATCTACGTTTAAACATCTTACATTCGCTCTCACCATTTAGTCTGAAAACACATGGCTCCGTTTCCTCGAGTGCAGAGCAGTCTCTTAACAGTCACGTGATATAACACCACCATTCCAATGAAACGACGTCGTTGTCTTGTCGAAATAGCTTATAGTTGCTATACAATTATTTCTAAGTATTACCTTTACCTTCGTTCGAAAGTTTGCTTCTTCTTATCTTCGATATTGCACTGTTTCTAACCAACTTTATGTGGATTACTTTGTATGGAGTGGATTTCCAAGTTCGGTGTCTTCCAACTAAGTATTTTGGTTGACTTTTTGTGGCCGTATACCCTAAACGAAATGCTTGTGCTACAAATCTTCGAACTGGGAGTGTTTTCAAAACTTCAATGTTTCTTAATTGTGATAATTTACGCCTAGGGATCTTTCAGCACTTTTGGTGACCTTACAGAATCAGCCGCGATATATTGGTCCGAAATTCAATTAACTATACTAAAGAATGCTTCAAGTAACTACCTATGGATTGCAAATCTAACGCCGCTCTATCTACTTTTGAAGATAATTAATTGTATTCCGGATAATTAAATTAATTAAAAATGGAACAGTTTTATGTTCTCCCCGAAATGTTTTGTTTTAAAATTGAAAACAATCAAAAAGTTTTATTTAAATTCCAAATAATGGAACAAAGAGACTACTTAAATGATCAGGCAATAAAATACAAAAGAGAATATTGAGAATAATAATATTATTATGGCGGCTATATCAAAAAGAAATGAAACGAATAAGAAATAGAATCGGCATAAAACAGAGAACAATAAAATACAATAAGGTTACGCAGGGATTGTTTTTAATATAATTGATAAGAACAGGTAAATGGAAGGTCTGGAACGAGACACAAATAGATGAGGGGAGATTATGATGACGATGATGAATAAAGATAAGTAGATGCCGAATAAAGAGGGTATATAACCAAATAGGTTCAGCAATACAAGGAAAACTAAAGAGTAAAAACATCATAAATTGGCAAGTTTGAGAAAAAGTTAAAGGAAGGGAACCTAAGAATTTGAACAGTTTGAGTACCACATACTAGCAGTAACCAAAAGAAACAAACAAAGTCATATCTTTATGTAATAATAATATACGCCCGAAGCGAAGACGATACCTAACATTGTGTTTCAAACTCAATAAGTATTCTAAAAACAATTTATTAAGAAACATCACTGAATAATTTAGGAAGATCGAAAACTAAAACAGGGGCAATATTTCAGTTCGATAGAAGGACAAGAATCAACCTGCATATACCTATAATTATCCGTCACACCAACAAATAAAGCCACAACAAAAAGTGCAATATTTCAATACTATGTAATTAAGGTCATTAATATGAGAATATAGGCTCATAAATTTTCTTCAATAAATAACATACAGCACTGGAAGGATGTGGAAGAAATTCTGCTCATAGTTATATAGAAAAAATACAAGGGGTTGTCTCAGAAGCTACTTTTACCGAAATTGAAATGGGATAGTCTAAAAAAATAAAAATAAAGTAAATTAAGCTTAAAGGGGTATAGTAAGTGTAGCAAAAATGTACATAGGGAAAAACTGGGAAGACGATAGTCTGATCAGTTTTGACTGAACATTTAACAACAATATGTTCAATAAAAGACGTGGGCTGAAATGTCTTTATATAGATTACACTAGTTCTTTGCATTTATAACGTTTTCAGTGAGTACTAACTTTTAAAATTTTCTGATATTCTACTTATAAGCTGTGAGTTATTGTGCTAAAAGTGACACTACTTTTTTTATTTTCAAAACGATGACCAAAAACAATTTCAGGTTTTAATTTTAAACTACTTTTTGATGGGTTCAAGCGAGGCAATGGCTTGAAAAGTGTTGTAAGGTCTCCGCTCCATTAAAAACAACAACAAAACTTGGGTTTTCTGACTTCAATGTGGTCGTAGAGACACCGATGATGCAAAACGCAGTGGACGCCCAAATGAGGTAGTAACACCAGAAAACATAAAAAAATCCGCAAAATCCTTTTGAATGATCGGGACGTAAAGTTGCGTGGGTTAGCTAACATCATAAGAATTACAAAAGAACATGTTGTTTTTTCATGAGCATTTATTTATGGGAAAGCTCTGTTCAAAGTGAGAATCGCATTGGCTCACGGTTGATCAAAAACAAAAACGTTTTGATGATTTTGAGAAGCATTTGGCCATGTTTAAACGAAGTACATCAGAATTTTTTCGTCGATATGTGACAATGGATGAAACATGGATTCATCACTTCACTCCGGAATCAAAACGATCGTCATCTCAGTAGACAGCAACTGGTGAACCTATTTTGGGATGTGCGTAATTGGGTGTAATATTCATCGACTATTTTAAGAAGCAAAATATCAACAGCAGTAATTATTTTATAGCGTTATTGGACAGTTTTAAGGCCAAAATTGCATAAACTGGCCGCATATGGGAAAGGAAAAAATTCTGTTTCATCAAGACAACGCACCGTTTCACAAGTCAATTAAAAAATTGCAAAACTACACGAATTGAACTTCGAATTGCTTCCGCACCCACCGGATTCGCCAGATTTAACTTCCAGCGACTATTGGCTCTTCACAGACCTCCAAAAAATGTTCACCGGTAAAACATTATTGAACCGGTTGAACGAAGAGGTTATCCCTGAATCTGAAGCTTAATTCGAGACAAAAGTGGTATTGAAATGTTAGCGCGGCACTGGAATGATTGTGTGGCCCTTGATGGAGATTACATTGATGAATAAGCCTATTCTGAACAAAAAACGCGTCATCTTTGTTACAGGATTTTTCCACCCATGTGTAAAGTTGAGGCATTAGTCACATCACAAAGATATTTGTAATAAATCCAAGAATTATAATAAGAATTCTACTTGACGACTCATGCACCCATTTCCATAATTATTCAACTACTCACAAAAACAGTTTCTTAAATAGGATAACCTAACTAGGAGGGTTTCAAAATCAGAGCTCCTACTATGAAGATACAATAGTACTATAACACTTGGGAAATTGTAGGTATCTATGGCCAATGAACGTGGTTCCAGTCCGGAGGTCAATAACCTAAATATTAATGGCAGCAAAACAACTAAAGTATTAATAATGGATATATTATATACAATTTCAAATTTTAACAAAATCCAGTTATAGCTAGTGCATACTATAGCTCTACTCTAATATTTGGGAGTAGTAATAGAGAAGACCGTAAATAGTACATCAAATACACTAAATTTCCAGAACTTCGCCTCTTAAGGAAATGTTACAAGTAATATTAAAATCAAAATTTCTTTTACCAAAACACCTTTTTGCTACTGAAATTTTGAAACTGTAAGCTGAAGATATTTCAAATGCCATGCATAAAGCAAATTTGGTGTATATATTTCCAAAATAAAAAAAAGTCTATATTTAGTGGAGTTATCAAAAAGTAGAAAATTAAAATTATATAAATTTTTCACATAAACAATGTTTCATTCAAAATATCATTGTAGACGAACAGGAACATGCTTTCACTTGCATTTCGGATTCGTAACACTCCAGTACACCCACTTCTGTTTATCTATGTGCCATTAAGATGTAAATCATATTCATCCGAAAACAAGATGTTAGTTAACGTTGAAAACCGTTCAATTGCTTACTTTACGAGTTCAAATCTCTGATTGGCAGCTTGGGGTTCAATTCTAATAATAGTAACCTAACGATACTCTATGTATACTTAAAGCGCTTGAGTAGACGCCACGAGCATATAATAATGTCGACAATATTTAACTTTATTGATGATCTTTATCGAACAGACTTTGGTTGACTTTGGCCCATTTTTAATTGACTTTAATGATCGGTTCACCATCTAAGGGGAGTGACCTATAAAAATCTCTGTATCGCAACAATAACACCGACAAACGTACCCCTAGCACCCTCAGATCCATTGCATTCACACAGCAAGTTAAACAATTTATAAACTCTCTCTTGAGACACAATGCATTATAAAAAGACAAAAAAGATAACAGATCGTATAATTCATATACAGTTATTTGGACGTATTCATCAACTAAAGAAAGAACGATATCCCCATAGGTTTTCATTGCGAGCTTAAATTTTTCTTAGGATATAGTTAAATATACAAGGCACCCAGATACACATACACACGCCCATATATATTTCAATAGAACAGCGCAACTTGCTAAATCCTAAATCTCTGAGATGAATAGAAAGAAGGATGAAGTTGGTATGAACGCAAAGTCAGGAAAATCGCCAAGTAAATTGAAACCTTACTGGCTTATTACATTACTATTAAAATATTTAAAAATCTCCTATTAAAGTTTAAAACAAATTATAATAAGGAAGATCTTACACCTCCCCATTAGTTCGATTTTACGAACAAGCATTCAACAATTGACCAGGTGTATAGGATCACAGAGATTCATTGATAAATCCTACGAAGACGAAAATGGTTACTTAGCCTATTCCTAGATCTAGCCTAAACCTCCTATAAGCTAAAACATGTAGAACTAATCTACAAACATCAGAAAATGTTAACAAAACCATACATTGCATTCCTATACTCTGACATCACATACAAAATGTTTAGAGTCAACTACAAGAGCAAGTTTCTACTACAGTAAAATCCTTTATCTATTTTACACTTGTAATAAACACACACACTGAAAATATGACATTGGGTACACTGGCGATAATGATACTGGGATACTTACTGCTACACAGAAAAGAACGAAGACGCAACCAAAACATACGACAGGGGAGTAACAACATAAATAATTGGAACTATTGCTTATAATAAAATTACACATATAACAATAACAATGAATAAAACTGGCATTTCGTATAGCAACAATGCTGAGCACCCTTGGATAAATCTTGAGGCAAAATTCTGTTGGAAGGAGTTGTTATTGTGTAAGCCAATTCTAATATCAATATGGACTTACAGAATAAAATTCTAAGGATTTTGAACGAAAGGCAATATAAATAAAATACACATTTTTAAGAGGTGTTATAAATACACCCAAACACTATAAGAATGATTAGATTTTGTACCTTCAGACACCGGCAGATACTGAAGAAATCAAGTTATCGCAAAAAAAGCATGAGGAGACTCATGTTACGTTAATACTGAAGAATTGTAACCAAATCCATTGATTTTGTAGAACAATGAAGAGTACTGAATAGAAAAAACAGCAGTGTTAAATTAAAGAGCATTATTTCTATAAGTGCTATGGGTTTCCCTAGATATTATAAAAACACTTCAAACGACACACACACGACAAAACTGTAGATATTAGTTGATATCAAGTCCACAACACCTGTATTATTTAACAATTTTTTTAAAATTATTTTTCCATAACATTATTCATATTGTTTTAATTGAAATATTATTGCTACAATAAAAATTAATTTAAAGATTGGAAAATGTCCAATGCATATGTGCTTAGATTTGCAAGCTACAGTCAATTAGTTTATATTATAAAATTGTTAAGACGATTTTTAAAAAAGAACGATACGTTTAAATTAACTTTATTTAACAACGCAATATATTATCTAATATATTTGTGTCGCAACAGGATTAAAACATTTTTCCAGATGACCTAACAAAATACCATTCATCATCTCGAATTTTTCCTTATTGCAGCAAAACCTTTCTATTCCTCCTCTTTTCTTCTTTTAATAATTTCCCGAGGAAATTTATGTTTAAAACATTCATTTACAGGAATTCAGATTTTCTGCTGGCCGTCAAGATATTCGCTTTTGTTCTTATTCTTTAATTAAAGGAGGGTTTCGTAGTATTAAGCATTTTTTTTGGTCTGGGGATTAGAAAGCGTGATTAAAAGTCTTATACCTAATTTCACAAATGTATTAGATCGTTATGCAAGAACGGTACCGTTTAATTAGAATTACGACTCGTTATGTGTGCAAGTGCTCTTTAGTTCTTTGCGAAATGCATCCGGATCTAGCGAGATCTCTATTGAAGTTTCTACAGTTCTGCGATTTTAAACGTTTTGTCAATAAAACTTGTTAAACCGTTTTTTTTTCACGGTAATTATAAACGATCAAAATAAACAGAATTTCTTCCTGTGGCCCAAAAGCAGTAAAAAAATACAAACAGGCTTGCAAGAAAATATTTACCAATGTTTTATTTATTTATTATATTATATTTCACTTGCTCCTAATTTTTTATTTAAGCAGTAGTTGAACTCGATTTCTTCAATAACCATTAAATGTTTCTTTCCTTCGGTTTTAATATCTTCAGTAAAATTGAAGCTGTGTTTATGGAAATGTTTTATGAGTGAAGACTATAGTATTTCGGTTGTACTGACCGAAGTCCCACTGAGAAAAATTAAAGAAATAAGGCGGTTGTAGAATGATATGACTTGCATTATTGGTGGCAGTGATGTTTTTATTTTTAGAACAACATAGTATAATAGAAGTCGATGAAAACAATTATCATTTGTCATCAACTAACTGCTAGCTGTTATGCTACAGGGATAGAGGTTTGACCAAATGAAAAAATAATTAACGAAGTATATATATATATATATATATATATATATATATATATATATATATATATATATATATACATACATATATATATATATATATATATATATATATATATATATATATATATATATGTTACTCTCCTGTCGTAATGTTTTGGTTGCGTCTTCGTTCTTTTCTATGTAGCAGTAAATATCCCAGTATCATTATCGCCAGTGTATAAAATGTCTTATATTCAGTGTGTGTGTTTATTACAAGTGTAAATTAGATAAAGGATTTTACTGTAGTAGAAACTTCCTCTTGTTCTTGACTCTAAACATTATGTATGTGATGTCAGAGTTTAGGAATCCAATGTATGGTTTTGTTAACATTTTCTGATGTTTGTGGATTAGTTCCACATGCTTTAGCTTATAGAAGGCTTAGGTTAGATCTAGGAATAGGCTAAGTAAACCTTTTCGTCTTCATAGGATTTTTCAATGAATCTCTGTGATCCTATATACACCTGGTGAATTGTTGAATGCTTGTTCGTAAAATCGAACTAATGGGGAGGTGTAAGATCTTCCTTACTATAATTTGTTTGAAACTTTAATAGGAGCTTTTCAAGTATTTTAATAGTGATGTAATAAGCCAGTAAGATTTCAATTTACTTGGCGATTTTCCTGACTTTGGGATCATAACAATTTCATCCTTCTTTCTAATCATTTCAGAGATTTAGGATTTAGCACTTTGCTCTGTTCTATTGAAATATATACGTGCGTGTGTATGTGTATCTGGGTGCCTTGTCTATCTATCTATATTCTAAGAAAAATTTAAGCTCGCAATGGAAACCTATGGGGATATCGTTCTTTCTTTAGTTGATGAATACGTCCAAATAGCTGTATATGGATTATACGATCTGTTATTTTTTTTTGTCTTTTTATAATGCATTGTATCTCAAGAGATAGTTTATAAATTGTTTAACTTGCTGCGTGAATTTAATGAATCTGATGGTGCTAGGGGTACGTTAATCGGTGTTATTGTTGCGATACAGTGATTTTTATAGTTCCCCTTAGATGGTGAACCGATCATTAAAGTCAACTGAAAATGGGCCAAAGTCAATCTGTTCGATAAAGATCATCAATAAAGTCAAATGTTGTCGAGACTGTTATATGCTCGAGGTGTCTACTCAAGCGCTTTAAATATACATAGAGTATCGTTAAATTATATTTTTTCAAATACCTAAATTTATGTCCTTATAAAATTCCACTGGTATTCGAATTAAACCCCAGGCTGCCAATCAGAGGTTTGAACTCGTAAATTAAGCAAGTGAGCGGTTTTCAACGTTAACTAATATCTTGTTTTCGAATGAATATAATTTACATCTTAATGGCACATAAATAAACAGAAATAGTGCGTGTACTGGAGTGTTACGAATCCGAGATGCAAGTGCAAGTATATTCCTGTTCGTCTACAATGATATTAATGTTAAGAAACTTTGTTTATGTGAAAAATTATTGTAATTTTAATCTTCCTCTTTTTGATAAATCCACTAAACATACACTTTTTTTATTTTTGAAATATATACACCAAATTTGCTTTATGAATGGCATTTGAAATATGTTCAGCTTACAGTGTCAAAATTTCAGTAGCAAAAAGGTGTTTTGGTAAAATAAGTTTTGATTTTAGTATTACTTGTAACATTTCCTTAAGAGGCGAAGTTCTGGAAAATTAGTGTGTTTGATGTACTATTTACGGTCTTTTCTATTACTATTATATATATATATATATATATATATATATATATTCATAGTTCACAGAGAAAATTAAAAAGAAAGGATCTTTTTCAGCTAACTTTTTTCTGTAAGCCTGATGTCTTGCAAGTGCGATATTTAAGACTAATTTTATATCCAAAATTTATCTCCATAATATATTAGAAATGATGTCATCCGATTAAGATGCGACAACCTCTGCATAATTTAGGAATAAACGAAGATAAATATAATAGTAACAATAAGATAACAACGGTTTGGTAGTCGAATGAAAGATGAACGAATTCTTCAGTATACTATATTGCTTACTTTTTCATATCCTTTTACGCATGCTCAAATATTTTCGTTAGTTGTCATGGAATGGAGCTGAATGTATTGCCATTGAAGCGCAGCCTCTTGAATTTCTGCTGAAAGTTGTTTTATTAGTAAGGTCCGCCGACAATAGAGTGATAGATACTGAAAAGCTATCAAAACAATTCTTAAATGTGCAAAATAGAAAATGCGTTACTAAAACCTAATGAGGTTGGAATAATTTAGGAATAAATCAAGATCAAAATAATAATAACAATAAGATAACAATGGTTTGGACATCGAATGAAAGATGAACGAATTATTCTCTATATTGCTCACTGTTTCATATTCTTTTACGTATTCTGAAATATTTTCGAATTTTCAGTATAACTACCCGTTGGTTTTCATAATAATAGGTATACTAAATAGTACGAGAATAATGGTTAAGTGGATGTTTTTTTCTTAGATTTAGGTTTCTATTATTCTTCAGTTAGTTTAAATAATTATTTGTTAAATGAATGAAGAAGTTAACAGTGGACAAAACTGTGGGTGCAAGATATAAATTTTTAGTGACGGTAAAAGTGGAAAGTGAATAGAATGGCATTCCAATTGTCTTTTTTGATACTTCTATATTTTCTTTATTCAGGTATAAGAATTTTGTTAGGTCATGATTAAGTATTTTCTTATCGCTTTGATTGGTGTCGTCATTTCGCGACTATACAATAATAGGGCTATGATCTAAGGGAGACGGGGACAGACATAAAGTGTATATATAACATATTAATAATTAATAACACAAACAGGGTGGTTAAAATAATAAATAGTGTATATACAAATTTAAAATAAACACAAATGCGGGACTACTAACACAATCATGATGAAGTAGAAGCTCCATCCAGGCAGCACACATCAGCACCCATACCGAAGTTGTAATGGTTATTTGATCAGTAACCCTAAACTTAGCTTAGGCTAGATTCTATGGAGAAAATCAATCTCTCGTAGAAATCCGAGAAGTCTGTCGGTATTTTCTCCTGTTAAAGCATTTTTAAAATTTTGCAGCCCATACTTAGTTCTAATTTGGATGAGCCGTGGACAGTTGTTCAATATGTGGTAGACTGATATATGATCACGGTGACAAAACTCATAGTGAGCAGGCGGGCTCGAAGTCATCAAGTGACCGTGCGAGAAACAACAGTGGCCCAGTCTCAATCGATTCAAAGCTACGGCATGATGACGAAGGCGAGAAACGGGAAGAGAGGAGAAAAAATTAGCTTTAACTTCAAATAGCCTGTTGTGGTTGACCCCCTGGGCCCAACGACGTTGTACCTCGCTATTCGTAAAACAAGATACGAATGGTATAAGGTCGGTTTGGACACAAACATCCGTGATCGAGAGGGGAGATGAGGCTGCCGATTTAGCCGAACTATCCGCGCGATAATTTCCCGGTATACCTACGTGAGAGGGTATTCACAGTATACTTGTCTTGATCTCATTGAGATAGAGGCTCCAGGAGACAAACTTTCCCCTACGGGGAGCAAAACAAGAGAGGGTTTGTGGGTACGACATAATATTTTTAGCTCGGCAGATTTATGGTGGAAACCACACAGGTTCCATTGAATAATAGGGTTGAATGGGAAGAAGATTTATACTCCATAGGGTCATTTTCTCGGATTCAGAGAGGGATAATTCCGACGGCGAGTTGCGTGGCTTAGATTTACGCGAAGTCTTACAACTTTTGTAGGGTGGAGCTTTAATTGGGGGGGGATGGGCTCAACTTGATCATAGAACTATGGTGATGTTTCGGGAGGAGGGGGCGGAGGAGAGAGAAAAAGAAGTAAGAAGTATTTCTGGGGAACGGGAGGGGGTACTTGAATAAGGGAGAGAGCTGACAGGGCCATCGATCGGCAACGGATGTGGTATATTTTTACGCAAGGGTGAGACATGAGCACATTTAGGTGTTAGTTCTGTGGATATAGTATCTAGGCTCTCCTATGGAACATTGAATAGCTATGGTTGCTGTAGATGGTTTTTTTTTGAGCAGAAATAGAATAATTTAATATAGTTTTTGGTCTTAGTAAATTGAATTTTCGTTTGGCTTCTGGATAAGGTACGTGTTGCGACGCAAATTTTTTATGAATGGCTTGGACAGCCATGTAAAATTTAAGTTACGCTAATTGTAGAATTCTTTCGGTTCTATTGTTAGATGGTCTAATTTATTAGACCTTTTAATTAAATTTTTAATATTTATGACATGGAAAAGAATTATGGCCTGATAAAAAACATAACGTTCGCAGTATATTGAACGTCTGGTAAATATAGACAGGCAGAAAGATACCAAGTAAACAGAACAGACGTGTCCAACAAAGATGATTCCCATCGGCTCGTTGTCGAGTGTTTAGGATAACGAGGGTTTAGGTAACGAGGCTAGACGAGACGTGGCGGAGGACTTCTTATGGCGCCTATAACCATAAATATCAAGCAGACCCCAAATCATGGATTTTTTGGGAATAACTTAAGAGTCCGAAACGCACGTGCTTTATCAGTGTTTTCAAGTTCCTAGCTGGAAAACTGTTTCCCACCTCGATATTCTCAGTAAATCGGGGTACAGAAAAGGGTTTCTTGGACCAGCCTTGTCCACCACCACCAAGCACCCGAGGGAGAAGCTTCAGCGATAAAACACTGTGCATCCCCAACGAAAAGACAGTCTTACAATAATTTGCATTAACACGGAGGGAATGCGTTGGAAAATGAGAAGAATATTGAGAGGGTATTATCTACACCTTTCGTTAATAGTAAGTACATGCGATTTTAATCATAATCCTTTCCCATGACGTATTAATTAATATAGTTTAAATGTGTAATTGTATTAAATAATAAATATTGTAATTAATAATTGTATTTAATGCACAACTTTATTTTCTCTCCCGCATCTCAACAGTACGCGCTCAGATATTCTTATTCTTTGAATAGCTATTTCCGATTTATATTTTTCGTATATGCCTAGGTGAGTGACTAAAGTTACAGTTTGGGCATTTTGGAGGGTTGGTACAGGAGTTTCATGCACCGATTGTCCATATGACGGGCAGATAAGGTTGGCGGAACAGGAAGTTGAGCTGTGTCCGGACTATTGAAGCAACGCGATGGTGGCGGGGCATAGTGGCTAACAAGGAGCGAAAGTTAAGCAAACTTAATTCTCTCTGCGAGAACCTTTCTCTTAAAATTCAGGATCACGCTCCGTAGATGTAATTACTTCATCTCTGGTCTGAGTGATTGTTCTCAGTCCATCCGCTCCAAATGGTTTTAGGTTTTCTATTATATATAATTAGTGCAAAGAGTTAGTTCGCGGTGAGTTATTACACCCCGACAGTGAGTCAGAGTTGAGACCGATTGGAATTAATTTCATATCGGGGTCTATTGGACCCTGAAAGACGTGGAAATTAAAATTCTTCATGATGTTCTCACAAGAGCCACGGGACGAAATCTATGTCCACCACCACAGAGCCCGGGATGCAGCAGCAACCCTATTACTATAGGGGGACGGGAATTACTCTGCAGTTGGGATCATAGATACTGATCATCTATTCAGCTATGCATCCTTTCGGATCAACCCAAACTTAGGATTTAGGTTTTTATTGAGGTTGTCTCCTCTTGACCCAGGTTAATCGCCAAGTTACCCCGCCATTGCGCGCTACTCGTGACCATAGACGACAATCGCATGGTATGACTAGGGAACGGAAGCTGAACCCTAGGCGTCGTTAACCCTTGTGCAATTCCCAAGCCGCGATACTACAGCAGGAAAAGGGAATTCGGGCCCCGGTGGCGTCACTCACCGTACCTGGTCATACCAAGCCCCGTGGGGGTTTAAGTTATTTTTGAACTAATGCCCAATCAACTGGATTTGGCATCCCATGTGAATATATTTGGGATTTCTTATCTTTTTCTGCAGCTCAAAATTATGTAGATTTAAAAAGAGTTCAACTTATGGTTTTAAACAGTAATTGTATTTGCAATAGTAATACTACCCTTATAAATATTTGTTCCACTGTCTATTTGATCATTAAGAGATTCAATTTGATGAATATGTAATAAATGATGAAGTCGTCTTTGTCTTATTAGTTTTTCTAAAATTTTACATCATTTTTCATATCGAAGCTAATAGTTTGATACAACATGAGCGAGTATATATATATATATATATATATATATATATATATATATATATATATATATATATATATATATATATATATATTTATATAAATTTAAACTTATTTTATATTTGTAGCAGTACCCTACCGTCAGTACCCACCTAATGTTCATTGTTGCATATCTCATCAACTTAGTGTTACTAAATTTTAACATTTTGTTAATAGCACATATCTTACCTATTTTTGTATTATCTGCTCTTAATTTTCTTTATTAAGCAAAAAGTATTTACGTAAACTAATTAAAAAATAAGGTGAACATAAAATAAACCAACAAATACCAACTAATCGCTAATCTCGTAAACAATAACGCGCAGGTACTACGCTCTTACTGACAAATATGGATACTGAATATAAAATCAGTCTTTTGGAAAATTTGATAAAAAAATGTAATTAAACTGCTGTGTTGGCAGCCTATCGATTAATGATTGGAGAGTGTTCTCAAGCACCAATTAGGTTTGATGATGATAACGATCTAAACTATAAGCAAGATTTGAACCAACGTCTATCGCAACAGTACGAAAACAGGTTCCTTCATGGGTTCAATTCTCAGTCAGTTTTCATAGAAAAACAAATCGTTATACAAAGAGAAAGATGCATTCTTGCGATATGCCACTTTTGAATTTGAAATTACAAAAAAATTGGCCAGATTTAAAATGGAAGCTGATTTAAAATGAAATGCGAACAAGTAATATCCAAACGTATAAAATGAAGTACACAACGAATATAAAAAATTGTTTTATTTCTAATCACGATCGTTCATTTATTTTTCTTATAGTGTCAACTAAACATAATTATGTTTTTTATGTATATTTATTGCTGCTATTATTATCTATGAATATATTATGGAAATAGTAATTTACGTTACGACATGCACTTACTGTAGAAATTAACTGTTAAATAGAACTGTCATGTAAAAATATACCTCTTAATAGTCGTTAGCATATTTTCTTCGCCACTAACAAAAGCGTAGATATACTATTTTTAAACAGCCGGTCGTATTAATGTTGTTTTTAAAAATAAAACCCTTTATATCAGCTTTATACCAATTTCATGTTACGAGGTTTTTTGCAACGCTTGTCAGGTAAATAAAAATGCTTTTTTGTATCAGGAAATGAACATTTTTTTATTATAGTTTTATGAATATGTTTATAATTGGACTTCCAAGTTCCTATAAATATTCATATCAGTGCAGGTTCTATTTAATATTTATTATATAAATTGATATACATCTTTTCTGTATAAAGTAAAAGCATAAGTGTATTGGTCAATTTTCCATAATATACTGTATCTTTATGTTTACTATATCTCAGAATATTTTAAATATATAATCGACATATTGTAGCTTATATAATGGGCATAGCGTAGTAATCAAAGTTATAAGACAGTCCGCCTAGTGCTACTAGTTTTTGATTTTAATCTTTCTGTTCCCGAAGCAATACCCCCAGCTCCTGCTTCTCAGCCAAGCTATTTAGTGTTAAACAAGAAGACGCTGAACACAACAATGAGCGAAATTAAAGCAGGTGTACAGTAATGCATCATTTTGGGTCCTTTCTTTATACATGTGACATATCGCGAATAGAAAATGACGACACAGCGATACTTGTTATTGGAAAATAGCGAAAATATAACCAGAAACATAAGTAAACTGCAATACGTAAGTAATAATATAAATATAATAAATAAGTGGACTACACATATAGTAAAAGTAAGTAAATCACTGCATATTCTATGTACTTACAGCCAAACTGTTAATGTAATAAATGTGAACACTATTATCTCATACAGTTAAATTCCTTGGGAATATTGATCATGGTTGCAATGAAGTTCAAAAAGAAAAGAAACAAAATCAAATTCAAATATGAAGATTTATCCGTACATAATAAGTTACTGCTATTCTAGGAAGTATTAAGAGCTATAGGAACCTAGGAATTCAGCTGTGAGGAGGTTCAGTGAAAATTAAATCAACATAATACAAATATCTCTGAATAAGGTCCTGAGAAGCATTTTGAATGCACCCAAATATTACGAGAATAATTAATTATATCAAGACTTTCAAATTCCAACCGTCACGTAGGAAATTAAGAAATTCGCAACAAGACATGAGGAAAAACTTCATTCCCATATTAATACCGAAGTGCAGCTATTCTTGGATAACGCTGACTTGGACGTAGACTCAGCAGAACCAGATCATGTGTAGTGAAGTGTAATAAAAGGCAACAACACTGAAAAGTACTACTAGCTTTTTTTTTATTAAAGACTAATTGCCAATGGTTCTTTTTATATAAGTATGTAGCCTAAAGTCATATAGAAGGCAACGATCAGTATTAATGTAGTCATTAAAATAATATCCTTAACAACCACCAAAACCCGTTCAAGATCATCAACCAGAGGAATATAATGGATTATTCGTGTTTCATCCAGAATTATATACAGACAAAACTATATATATACTCACTTATATACTCACAAAATGTACATGATTGCCCTCTTTCTTCAGAGGCAGATCATGGAGAAGCAATACCTTTTTGATGGAGTATACTATTTCTTTGATGATCCCTTTAGGGTCACACAGAGAATATACAGAGAGTTATTCATTGATGTGAATAAAAAATATTATAAAATATTATTTTAAGCCGATATTTTTCGATAATTTTTCAAAAAATTAAATATATTTCTTAAACATTATAAATAAACTACTTACTTATTTTTAATAAACCTTTTCAATTGGTACTCAATTGGTATTTATTTTAAAGGTTTAGTATATTTACTTATTTAATTGTAAAGGTTTATTTAAAATACCAATATATATTGCGAAAAACATCTATATACTTTTTTCTCTCCAATATACCATTATAACGATATTTTTGAAATATCGATATATCGAAATATCAATTTTTTCTCGGTGGCCGGCGCCCCTACTAAGGTTAATGTTAACCTTATCCTAGTCCATTGAAAACTGTCCAGTCGCCGTTTTCACTAGACTAGCCGAAATGGACGACATACCCTGCCACAACTTGTAAATTCGTATTAGAATCAGACGATAGTTTTCTTCTCATATTATTCTAGCGAAAAAAAGAGACAATGCTCTGATGACGATCGAACACGTAACCGAATCAGCCTACGAAAGTCGTCTGGTTGTCAAATATCTACAATATTCACAAGTTCTATCAAGTTCCTATCTTCCCTATTTTTTGGAGTATAACCTAGGGATGCCAAAAAAAATATCTATATATAGATATTATTTTAAGCCGATATTTTTCGATACTTTTTCAAAAAATTAAATATATTTCTTATACATTATAAATAAACTATTTACTTATTTTAAATAAACCTTTTAAATTGGTACTCAATTGGTATTTATTTTAAAGGTTTAGTATATTTACTTACTTAATTGTAAGGGTTTATTTAAAATACCAATATATATTTCGAAAAACATCGATATACATTTTTCTCTCCAATATACCGATATAACGTTTTTTTTGAAATATCGATATATCCATAACTTTTGGTGGTCGACGCCTCTACTAAGGTAAATGTTAATGTTATCCTAGTCTCATCTACTATATCAAAATTAATACCAGTAATTGACTAACATTCCTGCTACTGTGAAAAGTTCGAAAGCAACAACAATTAAAACCAAATAGACCTTTTACGAACCGATCAAAATATCTTAAGGGCGCATGAGTCCCAAGAGTATCATCATGCTTAACTTATCATAGAATAAATCCATAGGGAACCCATTGAAAACTGTCCAGTCGACATTTTCGCCAGACTAGTCGAAATGGACGACAATAGCCTGCCACAATTTTAAAATTCGTTTTAGAATCAGACGATATTTTTCTTCTCATATTAATCTAGCGAAAAAAAGAGACAACGCTTTATGACATGCAATCGAATCAGCCTACAAAAGTCGTCTGGTTGTCAAATATCTACAATATTCTTCAAAATATTAATTATAATAATGCAAATGGGTTGAAGCGACAAACGTTTTAACGCTTTGCTCGTTTTAATAAATGTTAAATAGCTGTTTATTAAGAACGAGATAATGGACCTCTTGCCAGTAAAATTCGTTGGAGAGGTAAGCATTTTTACTGTTAAATATTATATGGATGCAGTTTAAATTGACAATATATTTTAATAATTATTTTAATATAACTACATACATGGTAATATAGAATTTAAATAGGCTAAAAATTATCCAGGATAAGGTCTACTAGAACTTGCAGAGACTGCTTTTAAAATAAATTAATTTCAGTTTGTGTATTTAGATGAGATATGGATACTTTTGAATGGGACAGTGTTAAGGCAACAAGTAGGTGTAAACAACTATACGTTTGTTTAGTTTTATTAGTCATAATATTTATTAATAATTCATTGCAGATATATTGTTCTTAGTGCTTGAAACAGGAATGGTTTCTAACACAACACCTTCAGTTTGGATGAACTCGATCAGACCTATTGAACAGGAAATTGGTAAATGATGGAATCGTAAACAAATGTAATATAGATTGGAAATTGACAGCTTAGATATTCACCTGAATGAAGGCAGAACAATGAAAGCGAATTGTATTGTAGAGTGCAAAAGACTGATGTCCATAGATATGGTGAAATTGTTCATAATATACATGAGCATTAGTTACAGTGGGTGAAATGCATTAGTGATGTAGTGATTAAATAATGTATTATCTAGAAAGATATATAAATGTAGTAACAGAACAGACTAAGGAGAACTACATTGAAATTAAAATGACTGTACCGAAAGAAACAAGAACTAAAAGTAAAAAATGAATATGCTCCCTAATGTAATTAAAATACATTACTCGGATATACAATTGTTAATTTGGGGGATTAGGCCTCCGCAGATATAACTACATAAAAATCGCACCCAGAACTCTAACTCTTAAGCGGCATAGAAAAACCTTTAATGTAAAAATAATGAAACTCTAACCTACAAACTCTTGTAACCCTATAATTAATTATAGCTTGACTAGTTCAATAATATATTAATTAGATGACCATAAAATTAAAATATACCATATTTGATAACATTACTTTTGTATCACTATTTTATTTGCATTAGAATTTTGTCAAAATAATATAAATGTCAAATCCAATATCTAAAATTCAAAGTTAATGCGACAACAATGCGACGTTATGACAAACTTTGATGACGTGAGCTTAATGTTATTTGTGGAAGACTATAGCTATTTTCTCTACAGAATTATTTATTATACCTTACGATTCCATTTTGCAGTTATTGTAAAATAAAAAATTAATCATATAGCGATTCTTAATTTACTTTATACCAAATCCATTCTTAATATTGCAAATTCAACAAGCTGTTAAGAGTGTGCCTCCATATTGACAACAATGCGACGTTATGATAAACTTTGATGACGTGAGCTTAATGTTATTTGTGGAAGACTATAGCTATTTTCTCTACAGAATTAGTTAGTATACCTTACGATTCCATTTTGCAGTTATTGTAAAATAAAAAATTAATCATATAGCGATTCTTAATTTACTTTATTCCAAATCCATTCTTAATATTACAAATTCAACAAGCTGCTAAGAGTATGCCTCCATATTGACAACAATGCGACGTTATGATAAACTTTGATGACGTGAGCTTAATGTTATTTGTGGAAAACTATAGCTATTTTCTCTACAGAATTATTTAGTATACCTTACGATTCCATTTTGCAGTTATTGTAAAATAAAAATTTAATCATATAGCGATTCTTCATTTACTTTATTCCAAATCCATTCTTAATACTCCAAATTCAACAAGCTGGTAAGAGTGTGCCTCCATATTGTAAGAAAATATTTAACGGCATTGTTGAGGAATTAGGTAGTCACCTGATTACTCATTAGCCAATCGAGGCGGGCGTGGTATCGGGACCAAACGATGGGAATGCTGAGATGTACACTTTTGGATATAAAGGCCGACGCCTTGACTGGACATCATATATTTCAAATATCACTAATAAAGTTAAGATAATTTAATTTTGGCGACTCAACAGTACTATGGAACTTATTTTAATGAAACGGGATATTGGTGGTAGCTTCTTTTACAGTTTGGAGCTAGTTTACCATTTCATCGCCTTCAAAGAAAGTTTGGTATCATGCAGGGTTAGTAAAAGTGAATGCTGGTAAACTGACAAGTTAATTAGACGTATTTATTGCAGCCAATAGCTACCAATTAATCATGTACACGTGAGCTTAAGATGCAAAGTCAAATAAATGATAAACTATAATAATAATAAAACGATTAAAATTGTTAAGAGGAAATATATCGAACATTTATTTAATGAAACATATTTTATATACCTTTGTTTGACTGTCAAAATAATAAATTTAGGGAGAGAGATGATTTAGGATGAGAGATAAATTAGAAAATTCGAAGGATAATGAGAAATGTTTTAATTCTACTGTATATAAAGTTATTCATCTTTAAACAATATTTTTTTTGTTATTATTTTTCTCTCCTGATTTGATCATTAAAAATAATAAACAGTGTCTTGAATATTACATTACTTTTTATAGTAGCCATAAATTGTAGTTAAAACGTGTAGTCTGTAGACCTAAAGAAATATTTTTAGAAACAAAAGCGATGAAAGTTTTTTAGTACCAAATAAAATGTTGTAATTAATGTACTCATCAAAACTAGTGTAGCGACCTTGAGGCATGTCGAATTTTACATCGTGGAATAACGGTCTACAAAATACGCAGAAAAATAATCCCAGATGTTGAATACGGGCGGGGTGCCAGTAGTGCCAACTAGAACATGAGAACGAATAGCAGGCAACCCCAAGAGGTCTATCTGGGATGTTATTGAAGGGTATTTTCATTCATTCAGTAACCAACCACCGTTTGGTTCAGACGTGCCACCATGGACAGCCCAAGCCTTGTCACCAGATAACACCGCTGCCATCCGTTTTACCTACTTTGTATTTTCTAATTTTTTTTATATTGCCAATAAATAACGGTCACATAATGTAAACACCACTCTTTCATTTTGTTTTACCTCCATTCACCGACCCATATCAGTTTACCCTAAAGTGGCGACCCCGATGTGATCTTTCCCAAAATTGGGTTTGAAAGGAGGGTACGTGTAACATGGAGTATTTTACGTGGCCGTTATATTTCTTGTTTCAATATTTTTAAAACTATTTTTCTTCGATTTTACTCTTATTCGTTCAGCATTGCATTCATTCAAACATTTGTTCCTCATTAAATTTTATTTTAGTGCTGGAACAATGAACCTTCAATTTCATTTCATTATTTCCATTTCATATTTTTTGTTCAAATTTTATTTCTTTCATAATCTTTTGAACTTTTAGAGATTTGTACATCACTGCTTAATCATCGGCGTGTCGGCTAAACATTTCTTTCGGCGCTATGTTTAAATCATAATGTCTTCCTTCGCTCGCCGTCTCCGCCCTAATGGCAGACATTTTGATTTGAAAGGATTTGGGCAGCTTCGGTCGGATACCGTCATTATTTGTTTTTTCTCAATTACCGTAACATATGTGACTACGGATTAGTCACAGAGCAGCCCCAGAAGCTAGGTGTCGATTGCAGTCACCGTAGACTCGTCATGTCTTCGCCGAGGTACCAGAATTGCCAACGTCTCGTCGTCTAAGAAGATAAGCTAGCACGTCGTCGAACAATCAATCCTCCTACAGCGTCGTTTACGGAAGCCCTGTCCGGAAAATTGCTTCTTTTCAACGTCGTCGATGGACCACATTCAAGTGTCAAAGCGACGAAAAAGCAACGGTATCTGTACGATCGAAAGATATCAACAGCCGTACCAGATCGCAACCGTACCAACCACAACCGTTTTGATTTATCATAGGTTCCAAAGCCCTTTTCATGCAGCACATTTTGTTCGGCATATCAGTATTTTGTATTTGATATTTTTTCATACAGTTTGGTTTAAAATAATTGTATGTAAAATTCTGACAGGGGGGTATTGTAGCGACCTTAAGGCATGTCGAATTTTACATGGTGGAATAACGGTCTACAAAATACCCAGATATTGAATAGGGGCGGGGTGCCAACAGCGCCAACTAGAACATGATAACGAATAGCTGGCAACCCCGAGACGTTTATCTGGGATGTTATTGAAGGGTATTTCTATTCATTCAGTACCAGACCACCGTTTGTTTCAGACGTGCCACCATCGACTGTCCAAGCTTCGTCACCAGGTAACACCGCTGCCATCCATTTTATCTATTTTGTATTTTCTACATTTTTTATATTGCCAATAAATAACGGCCAGATAATGTAAACACCACTGTTTAATTTCGTTTTACCTCCATTCACCGAGACATATCAGTTTACCCTAAACTAGGTTCCCAGTGATTCTTTACTTATTATTACTGAAGATAATCAAGTTTTCTAATTTATGATTTATATGGCAATGTCTTGTTGAATTTGACTTTGAAACAAAACAAAATAATTTATTTTTAAAGCTTTTTATATTTTATCGATTTAAGATATTTATAGCTTAGCCTATAATATATAGAAATATCAAATATGGGATACAGTAAGGAAATGTACAAATTATTTCTTAGCTAATCATACAATTTTTCATTGGTATTTAGATTAGGTTAAAAAATAAATTTTTTGGTTATATTTTAAAGCCTCCTTTTTACCAACTAGTTTCTTTATGTACTGGACTTATTGTTTAACGTGGGCTACGAAATATGGAAATCGAAATTGAGCCTACTGACTGGCGAGTGTCGAAATTAGATGAACAGGCCAGAAGTTCCTACGCAGACTAGTTACTAGCGTGACTAGGATTATTTACCTTATCGGAGTTTGCACCTTTGCCTTTTGGACAATCACAATTTTAAATATAATTTTACAACCATACACCAACAGAATTCAAACCCACGACTGTAGCCACAATAGGAGCACCGTTTTATCGCCTTGATCACTTCGCCAACGAAGCCGGCCAAACAGATTTCATATTAGATTAAAAATATCGTTTTAAATAAAAAAATAAATATCACTGAATACAATCCAGATAACCTGGAGGTCGCCATTAATTTTGTTTTAAAAATTACACCGAAACCTGCAAAGACTTTTGGTGGGTTCTTTTTTATTTTAAATCAATCGAGTGTAATGACACACGGTGATCGAGAATCAAAGGCCTTTTCTTATAGCAGAGTAAAGGCAATAATTTAACAATGATACTTTACTAAACCCTCTTTTAACAGTATATTCAATATAAGATCAAAACAACCTTTAGAATTACTTCTAGAACAATGATAAATCATGTTTCCAGTACCATATCAATTAATAACAGTCCTCAAGCGAACAATTTTTAAAAATTTTTTTTCTTCACCAGACATCAAATTAAATTAAAAGTTGATTTCGAAAATCTAAATATCTAGCAAGCAAAGAAGATGATTCTTGTTTTTCTCGAATTTTGTTAATCTATGTAGGCCATTTTCACATATGTCGAGTTTTTCTTTCACAGTGTATATACCTTCCGATAAAACGAACACATCAATTTGTTTTCTTTATTCATACTATTCTAAATCGCTTTTCGCCAAATTGGCCAAAACTCTTAAATAACTCCAATATTACAGGAATAACCGCAAGTAAATTAAAATCTTAAATAACAGTGCAATTTTAAATAACTTTGTTTAATAACATTTTAAGCTCTTGTCCAAAAAATTAACAATACTAGTCTTCTCGGATGAATATTGATGGAAAAATTCTCTGGAAGGTACATCACAAAAATAAAAGAACTCGAAATGTGATAAAAAAAATTGTATCCTTTGTTTAACAAAAAAATCGTATCAATATAATTATATATATTATATTTATCAATATTATCTTAGAAGTATAATAGAGGCTTTCTTAGCGGGGTCCGAGTAAGGACCAATGGTCTTCCTAGATAAGTGCCTAGTTTTAGTAAGTCTAGAGAAAAATTATAAATTAGTTGCCAAAGACTAGTAATAATAAATTAATAAATTAAAAAATATGTTTTCTTTCCGTAAACTTACTTAACAGTATAACTTATGACATTGATTTGTATATAATGCAGCTACAGAAATACTGAATGAAGAATATGAATAAATGAAACATTTGAACCGTGGACCGAAATATCGCTGGTACGACCCAACCCGATGGAAACGCGAAATAAGAAATCACCCACCGCAATTTTAGCCTTCCCCTTCGCTCGACATGCAAACAAACACGGTTTTGCTTTTCGCGCTACGAAATTACGACGCGAGTTATTGTCATGTACCGAATTACTTACCTGAACAGCCGGATTAAACCGCATTTCTATGGTGGCAAAGACGACGTGCCTCGTCCCGCTACTGAATAAACAAAAGCCCTTTGGTGGCATTCGCATAAGCAGTAATCATTCCTTTTTGGTGTCTCGTCAAAGGACGCTAGCTTATTATCATCGTCGACGGGAATCTGTAAAGAATATTATTCGTTTCACTAATAGAGGCCGAGATGAGTTCACCGTAAATTTTGGCATTCAAAACCCCTTTTATTGTGCATTAAATCCTATACATTGTACATACCAAAATATTTTATCAATTATAGTTTTTCCATTAAGATATATACTTATGGTTAAAAATATTATGATGTATTTTCTGAAATAAAAGTCTCTTATAACTTAAAATACGGTATATTTAACATTTTAAAATAATTTGGTACATGATGATCTTCATAGTTCTGTTCAAACGCTCGCGGAGTGCTTACGTACCCTTCAGGACGTTCTGTTTTAAGAAAGATCTAAGTCACTATTGGTGTTATAAAAGAGCCAATCGTAAGAACTAAAAAATTAGTCTCAAACATTATATGGTGAGAACGTGATTTAAAACGTGAACTTTGAAATTATTTTTTCTTATAACAAAGGCTCTACTTTCTAAGAATGCGTTTTCTTAATTTCGGAAGGGCAAATCGAGCAAGTAAAATATGAGGCGCGTTTACCATTTAAGTGATTATGTATGGTTACTTTCAATACATTCCGATTGTCGATTTATCCGTGGACTCACCCGCTCATCGAAGTGACGATCAACTACTAATAACTAAAACCGCTCAAATGCCAGAATGGAACATCGTTAAAATATAAAACGTTTGATAAGTCCAGAATAACAAGTCGTCCGAACAAATATAATCGATTACTGGCTTAAAAAAGCTATCCAAACATACAACAGCTTCAGTGCCCTGATTGTCTCTTGTGTCAGGAAAAAAAAACCAAAATAATACAGGAAACTAACCAAAATCACTTCCAAGACCACCCCCAGTAACAATACATAAGGTAGGTGTTATCAAACAGCAGCTTGACTTGCTCGAGATATTATCTAAAAATTACACAATAAAAACAAACTGGACTTGAAACAATGAAAATTAAAATGTTTGACCATGAACACTCAGTGTTAATAAAGGAATTACATAATAGAAATACGCAATATCATACTTTTCGACCAAAGTCCGAAAAATATTTATATTCGTTATAAAAGGACTACATCACGCCACAGGCTCTAACATAATCAAAACAGCCCTTGCTGAACAAGAGCACAAAGTTGTTAATATATACAATATTAAATATCATGCAACAAAAGACCCACTGCCAATGTTTTATATTAACTTGAAGACGAAAGAAAATAATAGAAATGTATATGAAATTAAATATCTGGATCACAATGTCATTAAATTTGAACCACCATAAACAAAAAAGAATCATCCCACAATGCTTCAAATTTTAAGCATATGGGCTTACCAAATCTTAGTATCACAAGTTATATCAATGTATGAAATGTGCAGGGAGTACGCAACGAAAAATTGCACGCTCAAAACACGTGACGATTAAGTAAAATGTCAGCTCTAACGGTGACGATCCTAAAAATTACAGGTAATGCCTATTCCATAATGCGTTCCAACAAATATTTAATCCAGAACTGAGAGAAAAAAGAACACACATGCGACATGAGAATTCTACTGTTAAGGAAGTAAAACATACAATAGTTAAAGAAATTAATGCTAAAAAGACCCCTGATTTTGACTTAATTACTGAAAGAATCTTAAAAAAGTTCTCAAAAGAGTGCATCAAATTAATGATCTTCAACTTCTTATCGTCCTGTACCAGACCACCCATTTGGCTTCCGTAATAAACATGGAACAACAGAACAAATATTAGTTAATAAAATTAATAAAAACTTAAACGATAAAGAATATTGCTCCGCTATATTTCTCTACATGTCTGAAGCCTTCGACAAGATGTGGCATACTAGACTAGAAAAAGCTTTTACCCCATACACACTTTCAACTACTGAAATCATACCTCATAGGTAGATATTTTATTGAGGACACACTTATTGATTCAATGTTATATCTATTGTATACAACTAAATACCGACCTTAAGAAACACTCCTGTTGTAATATATATTAACGATACAGCGGTTTTCATCACACGAGTATCCAATATTAGCCAGAAGAAACCTTCAACTTCATCATAATAAGGTCAAATTGTGGTGAAAACATGGCGTATCGAATAAACAACACCTACTCGTGTGACATTTACCCTCTGTAGAAGATCTTGTACCTCACTTAAAATGAATAATTATGAATTCCATCAAGTAGACAACGTTAAATATCTGGGAATGCATTTTGATCTACGTTTGACATGGAAAAAAAACATATAGTGACAAAACTCAAACAGATTGGGCTTAAACTAAGCCTAATATATTGGCTTATAAGCTTATAATACAAGTCAATACTTAGGCCCATTTGGACCTATGCTACTGAAGTGTGGAGTACTATTGGCAAATCAAACATAGCTATCCTTCAGAGGTTTCAGAATAAAGTGTAGCGAATCATCTTCGATGTACCATATTGCGTCTCCAACAATCTGATTCAGCGCGCTATCCCATTAGAACCCATCACAGTGTTAGAGAAAAGTTCTCTGAAAAATTGTTAGTGCATCCCAATGCGCTATGACAGGGAAGTGCGTCGGCTCAAACGCAATCTACCATACGATCTGATTAATAGATGCATAAAATGAGATATAATAATCTCTAGAACAACTTATATTATTATTATATATTTAATATTCTTTATATTAAGTTCGGATAGACTGTAGAATAAGTCAGAATAATATCTAGAATAAGATTTAGATTATAAGTTCGCACAGCAGGTCAATTATAGAAGCGATCTTCTACATGTCAGTATAGCTATATAATACTTATTGCTCACGAGCAGATTGCTGAAGTTCTAAGAGATTAATAAAAAAAAATGGGGGCCTTAAAAGGTCTTCTACTACGATGATGGTAGCATTCGGGAATGCTCGGAGTTTACCGACTAATATTCTTGAACTATATTTGCGCTGCATATACATGCATATAAGATTTATATTAATATTTATATTAATTTATATTATATTTTACAATTGAAAAATATCCGATCTGACACATAGATGGCGCTACTGGAATTAAATCCAGGGGTTTTTTAGTTAGCCCTAACCCAAAAAAGATGCGTGTATAAATTCAACAGCTGCCGGATTATTAGTTTTTAAATTATAGCATTTTGAGTGAAGCAACTTATGTTATTGTCAAAAAAATGGATAAAAAGGAATTCCGCGTTTTGATAAAATATCGTTTTTTGAAGAGAAAAAAATTCAGTTTGAAGCAAAAATTTGTCTTAATGCCGAGTTTCTGGAAACCGCCCCAAGAATATCAACCATCAAGAACTGGTATGCTAAGTTTAGACGTGGTTAAATGAGCACCGAAGTCGGTGAATGCACTGAATGCCCAAAAGAGGTTGTTACCGAGGAAAAGATTTAAAAAATCCCCAAAAAGATTTTGAATGACCATAAATTGAAATTAAATGAAGTGGCAGACACTCTGAAGGTATCAACAGAACGTGTACATCATATCATTCACAAATATTTGGGTACGAGAAAGCTTTGCGTAAAGTGGATGCCGTGCGAGCTCACTTTTGACCAAAAGTAACGACGAGTTGATGATTCCGAGCAGTGTTTGAATATGATCAAGCGTAATAAAGCCGAGTTCTTGCATCGATATGTGACAATGGATGAAACATGGCTCCATCATTTCACTCTGAAGTCTAATCGACCATCATCCGAGTGGACTGCACACGATGAACGCGCTCCAAAGCGTGGGAAAACGCAACAGTCGGCTGGCAAGATTACGGCATCTGTATTTTGGGATGCGCATGGAATGATTTTCATTAACTACTTTGAAAATGGAAGGACCATCAACGTTAGCGTTGTTGGACTGCTTGAAGGACGAAATCGCCGAAATTCTGCCGCATTTGAAGAAAAAGAAAGTGCTGCTTCACCAAGACAATGCACCGTGTCACAAGTCCGTGAAAACGATTGCTAATCGATGAATTGGGCTTCGAATTGTTCCTTCATCCACCGTATTCTCCAGATCTGGCCCTCAGCGAGTATTTCCTGTTTTCAGACCTCAAAAGAATGCTCGCTGGAAAGAACTTTTTGTCGAATAAAGATGTGATCGCCGAAACTGAGGCCTATTTTGAATCAAAGGACAAATCGTTTTACCAAAATGTTATCGAAAAGTTGGAGGGTCGGTATAATCAGTGTATCACCCCTAAAGGGAATTATGTTGAATAAAATAAACTAATTTTGCCAAAAGATGTGTTTTACCGTGATAAGCCGGGAACATTTTTATGTTTTGTACATTGCCACAAAAAATCGGCTTTTTATTATTTATAAAATATCTATTTGGAAATCTATTTTGTGACCGAATACTGCTGAAAATTACCTGTCACTACTATTAAGCCACGATTAGAATATATAATGTGATAAATTTAACAGGTACGATATATTATGTATAATGATATTTGATTGGCGAATAAATTCGACTATATATTTTTATAAAAATAGTTCTAAATTATTTTGTTTGGCGCAACGTATGTGGTAGAGGACAATTTCATGAACACTTTAAAGGTATTCGATATATCATAAAAGTATGCTGGTAACATTCAAATTTGTATAAGAGTTACGTTAAAAAAATCTTTAACAATTGTAAGTAAAAGACAAATTTATAACTTACTAGGAGCGCTGTTACCACAACGAGATGCAGATCTTCAATTCTTACAAATTAGTTTATGAGCAATGCAGATGCTGGAATTAATCAGCGCTGTGTTCCTAATCCAACAATGAGGCGAACTATTATCTGAGAACTACAAAATTTGCTTCATTACAACAACGATTTAGTTAAAATGTTCCAAATTACATTGGATGAGATAATCATCTGACGGTCATAATATGGTCATCAAACCTGACAAAATACCTCCCCATAAACACGCGAGAGAAAATTGTCGAAAATATAATTGAGAAAACGAAAACATTTGTAAGATTGATGTAGGTGAACTTCACCAAGTTGTCTAGTATCTATAGAACTTTCCGAAAGGAAGATTACAGCAAATTTTGAGTAAAGTAAATAAATTTTGCCAAAATAATCAAGCTCTTTTAATTTAATTTTTAAAATGTTTTCACATAATTTTATATCCAGATTAAAATAACATTACTGCTTATTACAACAAATGCTGAATAAGACTTCAAATACCATTTAGCCTATATTGTTTTCTGATAAAAAATTTTTGAGGAAAACATATATTATGTTAAAATTTATTGTAAAAAACAATAAATCTATTCGTATCCATTAATTCGTGTTTTCGGGCGACTTGGCTATGTATACATTATTAAAAAAAACATATTAATTTCTTATTAAGTGAACATTAAAGGACGTCCCCGGAAGGTAAAACAGTGTGCAAAAAAACCGTAATAAAAATGCTGGAACAAAGAAATAAAGCCTGGCCCAGCCGTCGGCGAAAAAATACTCTTTATTTGTATAGCGCCATGTTCTTCAGGCAATTTAGTAAGTAGAACATTTTTAATTTTATTTATGTTCCCTTTTACATAGGCTTTATCGACTGGCAAAATGTAAGTTTATTTTGCACGGCGAAGTCAAGGTATATTAAGCGATAAAAAAAGAAGAAGTGGGGCGATGAAAAACTCGAGAGGTGGGCAGGACGTTTCGTCAAGCGTGCTTATTTTTCTTCTTCGTAAGTTATTTGAATTTCTAAATTGAAAGCAAATAATTACTTCTTTTCATTCTTGCGTCAAAAATGATTCGATGGAAAGCAGCAATATATTACAATTTGAATTTTCTTTATAGTCTATTTATTATATCTGAAAACACCTTACATTACCTCCGATCAAGCTACAATCATCGGAAAACAGAAATGTTTAATTCACCATACGGTTTTTAGCATTCTAACTAATCTGCATTAAAAACTTTTTCGACTGTTTCATAATAAGGTTGGGGTAAATGTAAATACAAATGCCTGTATTGATTGTAAACATTTATAATTTATAAAATGGTAAATGGTTTTAAAAGCATAAAATGTTTGTTTCCTTCAAAATTTTATTTTGCTTAATGAAAAGAGGAGGCGACTAGGCTTTTGAAAGGCGATAATGAGGATTTTTATCCATTAGAAAACAGACCTACCCATTACACTCGTCCAGAAATCGTGTAGTTTTTATACAGGTAGCACATGACCGCGATAATCAGCGCCGTAGCCAGAATTTCTAGCATAAATTCTCCATCATAAAGAAACGACCTAAGAGACGTAAGTGGTCGTTTATTCCTTCTGGATAGCCTATAGTTGTTATAATTGTTTTTGAATATGGATTGTACCTCCATCCACCAGTTTGCCTCTGAAGATCTTTGAAATAGCACTGTCTCTACTCAAACTTTCATGATGTCCCTCTATGGAATGGTTTTCCAAGTTTGAGACTGCAAGGAATAGGTCTTTTTACCTACTATGGAGAAAATCAACAACATACAGGCCAATAAAGGTACAGGCGGTACTCACAAATATTGTAACTTAAATATTGCAATTTATTTAAACGTGTTATTTGGTCATTTTTTTCAGAAGGGAACTGAACTCTGTGATCTGATTTTAAAGTATAATATTGATTCAGTAGTAATTTCTGTTCTGAGGTACAGCCATAATAATTCGATATGATATAAAGCATTTTGAAAAAGAAAAATTCCGCAAAGACTACCTGCAATCCACCAGTATAACCATAGAGGAGGCCCATGGACAATTAACAATTTATGAGATTTATTGCCCACCCAAACATAACAACAAGGCAGAACAATTTCAAGAATTCTTCAGTACGCTAGGTAATAGATTTATAGCAGGAGGAGATTATAATGCAAAACATTTAATGTGGGGTTCAAGAATAATAACCTCAAAAGGTAGAGAACTGCTCAAAGCCATAAGGATAGATAACTTACAAAATATCTCTACTGGTGAACCGATATATTGGCCTTCAGACAGAAATAAAAAACCAGATACAATAGATTTCTGTATTACAAGAAATATTAATCCAAAAAAGTATCAGGCAGGATCATGTTTCGACCTGTCTTCTGATCATTCACCAATAATAGTAACAATTTCTTCAAAAATTACCATCAAGGATAAACCCCTTCTCTGTGCAATAATAGAACTAACTGGCCCTCATTTAGAGAAAACTTAGACCAAAATATTTCTCTAAACTTACCCTTACAAACTCAAATGGATATAGAAATAGCAGCAATAAATCTTACAAAAAATATACAGGAGGCAGCATATTCCGCGACTCCCAACAGTGAAACGTTTCCAAGAAAAAATACACATATATCATGTACAATACAGAAAAAGATAGCAGAAAAAAGAAAGTTGCGACGAAATTGGCAACAGCAAAGGACTGAAGAGAATAAAAGAAAATTTAATAGGGCCATAAAAGAGCTAAGAGTTCTAATCCAAATTGAACAAAACCAAGGCATTCAAGAATACCTAGAAAACTTAACATCAACTGAGGCTACAGACTATTCGTCGTGGAAAGCTACAAAAAAGCTTAGGAGATCGCAGCAGCATAACCCACCTATTAAAACAAGCGAAAATAATTGGGCGAGAAACAATAAAGAGAAGGCCGACATTTTCTCAAAACACTTAAAAAATGTTTTTAAAGCTTTCCAGTCGCAGCTACATAAAGATGACGAAAATAAAATTTATATTTAATGCTATGCTACGAATTAATTACTTCCCTAGTATCTGGAAAGTAGCTAAAATATTAATGATACTTAAGCCAGGAAAAATACCAGAAGATGTGACCTCATACCGACCTATAAGTTTATTACCAATAATCTCGAAAGTTTTCGAGAAATTATACATAAAAAAGCTAAACTATATAATAGAAAAAAGAAAAAATATTCCAGAACATCAGTTTGGCTTTCGCAATAAGCATGGGACTATAGAACAAGTGCATAGACTTGTAAACAAAATAAACGCTGACCTAAATGCCAAAAGATATTGTTCGGCTGCTTTCCTAGACATATCTCAGGCTTTTGACAAAGTATGGCATACGGGCTTGCAGGTTAAACTAAAGAAACTTCTCCCTCATCCGGACTATCAGCTACTAAAATCGTATGTCACTGACAGACATTTTATTGTAAATCAAGGCGATGAACATACCAAATTAAATCCCATATATTCAGGAGTTCCGCAAGGTAGTGTACTGGGTCCAGTACTCTATCTTCTGTATTCGGCTGATCTGCCCACCACAAAAATAACTGCTGTGGCAACATATGCAGACGATACAGCAATCTTAGCATCCCATGAAGATCCAGTCACAGCATCAATAAACCTACAAACCCACCTGGAGCAAATACAATTATGGTTGAAGACATGGCGCATTAAAGCCAATGAATCAAAATCCACGCATATAACGTTTTCCCTGCGTGGAAGAACATGTCCACCAGTGAATATCAATCATCGTCAACTCCCCCAAGCAGAGCATGTTAAATATCTTGGTATGCATTTAGATCGACGCCTAACCTGGAAGAAGCACATACTCTCTAAACGGAAACAACTGGGACTAAAATTATATCAAATGTATTGGCTCATTGGGCGCAAGTCCAAGTTATCATTAGATAACAAGGTATTGCTGTATGAGTCTATACTCAAGCCCATTTGGACATATGGAATTCAACTATGGGGTACCGCTAGCAAATCTAATATATCCATCATTCAACGGTTCCAAAATAAGGTGTTGCGTGCCATTGTTGATGCTCCGTACTCTATTTCAAATAAAGTGATACAACGTGATAGTCCTCTAGAACCTATAACGAGTGTAATTCAACGTGTTTGTGTGAAGTACTTCGAAAGAGTGTCAGTGCCTCCCAATGTACTCGCTAATCAGCTAAATATGCGACGTGATAGTGAAGTGCGTAGACTTAAACGTTTAACACCACCTGATCTGATTACTGGACATATGTAGACTTTACAATAAGTATTAGAAAAAGACTAATTAATTAAGATAATATTTTATACAGAAGATTGCTTAATGAAGTGATTTTCTACATGCCATGTATATATAATATAGACAGAAGAAATACTTATTGCCAATAGGGCAGATTGTGGACTCACGAAGAGTAATAAAAAAAAAATTTCTGTTCTGCCATTCCAATAATTCTCCACTTCTTACAGTAAAATAAAATTGTTTTAAAGTAAAACTTTTTTAAGCCATACAAATTTTATAACTTACACGTACCCAAACAAATCATATCGTGTTTTTTTTGACGTAGTACAGTAGAGCGTGCACGCTGATGACACTTGATGAATTTTGATTCCGAAACACGTGTTTTTTTTTGGTTTAGAAAGAGTTTGTTGCGATATTTAAGGATGTTGTCAGTATTAAAATTATTTTACGTATGATCTCTTTTAACATGTAATTGTGTCATTAGAAAATTGAATAAAAAAATGTAATTTATGTTCATAATAAGCAGTATATTGCGAATTACACTAAAATTAAAATGGAGTATTCGGGGTAATATATATTTCATTGTTCTAGAATCAAGTTTGTTTGTATGTTTGTTAAATCGTATAAGTCAAATGAGTTGTGATATAGATTGTATCCCATATATTTAAGAAGATATATTAAGACACATTTAAGATTGTTGTTTCGTATGTATTTTAAAAATTAAAAGTATTACGAATTGAATCAATATGAACAGATAGGATATTTGATCTTGATTTGCTTCTATCTTACTTACTATGATCCTTATGATGCGTATTCTCTTGCTGTATAGCTATAGCAGTTTCAGCGACAGTGAACTGTCTTCTCAAGAGCCTATCATCGACCTTATTTCCTCAGTGTGTAAAATTCAGTGACTTATGATTCAGATGTATGACCTGCAATAAATATGCTTGACTATTCTTAAAGTTCAAGCAATTGTTATGCCAAGGATTAAGTTTATAATTTTTGAATTGGGAAATAATTCCTTTTAAACTAGTTGTGATTTTGTTATATAATTGTGGTTTTTATGAGAACAAGTTAAAGTTATAATGTATAAAGAATGCTATAAATATATAATATTTTGTCAAAAAATATTATTCTGGTCACCTGCGACGTTACTTTACTATATTTTTAATACTTCGTACCTTTGAGATAAGGGAGTCAATATTACTTTTAAAATGAGTTTGGTATGATTTTTAATTGTTATAGTAGCAAAACAAATATGATTTATTATAATATAACAAATAAAACTCCTTCCTAAGCTATGGCTCCGTATTCTTCGCAGCTGTTGCTACCAACTTACCACAGATCCCTAGATGCCATTCAAAATACTGCACTTAGAATATCGCTGGGTCTCTTTCAATCTTCCCTAGCATTTAACTTGTGCAGTCTCACATACACCCTACCTGTTTCTTATCGTAGGCTTTTACTTTCACTGAAGTTAGTTGTGAGATTGCTTTCTCTACCTGACCTTCACTTGGAGTCATCCAACCGTCCTGGACCTTCTTATATAATTGTAGAGGTTCTCTCCAGGGCTGGAATTGACTTATTGCATCCCGTCCTTGTCGATTTCCTCAGATTTCCCCCTTGGACCGTCACTACCCTCTTCATAAACATATTTTTATGTCAATTTATAAAAGAGAGAAGATAATTCCTTACCTTATTCGATCCAAGTTCTGTGAACTTCTCCACTCTTACCCTGGCCGCAACCACATATTTACAGATGGCAATGGGATTAGGACAAGTTTACTGCGGATGCTTTCTCACTTTGGGATACCGAGAAATGAGCGCGCAGATAATGCGGCTAAATCGGCAGTCTCCTCTCCCCTCGCCATCATCATGTTTGTGACCATACTGACTTATCCCTTGCATTTTATGTTTCACAAAGGACGAGGTACAACGTCGTTGGACCTAGAAAGACAACCTCCACAGGCTCTCTGAGGTTAAAGCGGATTTTTATCCTCTCTTCGAGTTCTTTCCCTTGGTCACCATGCCGAAGCTTTGCATCGACTGAGATTGGGCCACTGTCGTTTCTTGCATGGTCACTTGATGACTTTAAGATCGCCTGCTCTTTGTGAGTTTTACCACCGCGCCCCTATTTCAGTCTACCACATACCCAAAGACTGTGCACTTTCCAACCAGATTAGAACTAAGTATGGGATGCAAAATTTTAGAAATGCCTTTAGATTTGATGGAACCTCTTACATATTAATGTAGATTTAATAAGCGATTTGAATTTATCCACTGATAAAGCAGATTATTAAAACCTAAAAACTTGAGCAACAATCAGTGGGAACCGCAGAGACGACTTAATAAAGGATTTAATGATGGAACTCTCTCGTCAAGATTTTCGCAGACGCTGGCCTAATATTACTATTGGACTCCTGAGTTCAAATATGAAAGGAAAGATAGCTGTATTCAATTTAAGCATGGCTATTTATTACAAAATTCCAGTAAAAGCCAAAGTATTTTAAGTGAAATTAGTACTGAAATATTTCATTCTTTGGTAGTTTGGCGGTCGGGAACTTCTACTAAGTTTGAATGGCCTCTTAGATTATTATCTAATATATAATCTCATCTTCTAAAAAGGCAAATTTACCATCCAACTCCCGGAAGAAGGCCCTATGTAAAGCCAAACTCTTTGCGATTTGCGATATTCTAAGCCTTATACTCCATTTCAACAAAATCTTCCAGAGAATGGTTCAGCCTTAATCCCTCGAATACTTTCTGAATCAGAAATTCAACCGTTGCCTAGTCATTGACTCACAATCAATACCTAAGGGCTATGTTTGGGTTACACAGCTCCATGAAACCCTTAATAGGTGAGAAAATACGGTCTCTTTAGGTCTCTGTCAGAAGTCGACACACGTCGGTCATATCAATATTAGTATTAGTGACCAAATCACCAATCACAGTTATAGTAGTCATATTTGTTAGCTTGAATTTATTTATGTCCTTTTTAAATTACATGGCCCTATTTATTATTTTAATCGTCTCTGTTTCCTTTATCTTATATATAAAATTCTCATGGCATAAATGTTCACTTTTCAATTACATTCCGAACAAAGTTTTTGCAGTCACTGGGTTTTCCAGGCATGCCACCGCATAACTTACAAGTAAAGGTTGGATCTCCAATTATTTTGCATCATAATTTGAACCCGCCACGACAGTGTACGCGATTACTCATTAAAATATTAATGAAAAACGTTATCGAAGCCATCATACTAAATGGCAAGTTGCGAGGTGAAAATATATTAATACCACGAATACCTATTATACCCACATATGTGCCAATTCAATTTAACCGTTCAGTCAATGGGGGTATCCATTCCAATCCGCAGGTAAAATATATTAACTTATCCTTAAACATTTTTTATGGCGGTCTGGATCCCCAAAATTGAAATAATTTGACACCCATTTTTGGTCAAATTTTTTAACAATCAATTAACCAATCAAAGTTATTATCTATCAAACTTGATACCACGCCCGTTCAATATCCAGGTACCCGGGTACCCACTAAGATTAATGTATATGAACATAAATAAAATACTCGTCGTTCATACGATTTTTTAACAATCATTTTATTATTCTTATAATACAGAATATATTATGCAAGGCAGGCAATATCGAGAATATTGTAAAAAAATGCTAGAGGCCACCTTTGAGTTTATCATTTTGTAGTATATCTACCAAGCATTTTATCCATCGTGTCTCCTCCAGCTTTAGACCAGTTATAAACGAAAAATATTGTTCACGCTGTAGCATTAAGAGATTAATATTATGTATTGAATTAATGATATAAATAACTATTACTTAAAATAAATAATAATAAATTTAAAAAATTAATTTTTAGAGTTTTATTATTTTTATATTCCCTCGTCGTTCACCATGCCTTTTTCACTCATATACCATCTCCTTACACACTTCCAATAAGTTAGTTATTTCTTTATACACTAGAAATTTTCTAGAAATTATTTACATGGCAAAATAACGTTTGCCGGGTCAGCTAGTTTATTTATAATATATGTTACTTTATATATAAATATTGTGTTTGTTTTCGTCTCCTTTTATATTAACACCGCTCTGACGTTATCAGAGCGACGTAAAAAGCATCTTTTGATTAGTGTACTGATAGGCCAAACTATTTATGATGTTGTTTCCTTTCTAATGTTGTTACTGCAGCTAAATGTCGTCGATATGTAAATAACTGAATTGATTTGCAAATTGCATATTTAAGAAAATTAACTTATATTGTAACGTTAGCATCATCTAAATTAAATCGTTTTAGTTGTTTTTACCTGTAAACTACACCAGGAATTTTGACAATTTTGAACATATGACTTGAGATTATATATAAATATAATACTGTATCGACTGTCTGGTAAAGCCAGATGATAGTCAGGTTGCAGGCAGTGCCAAGTGAATTATGGTGAGCGAAAAGCATGTACGCATCCATCAATTATGACCATAATGAGAGTTTAGGATTCAGGCGCCAGATGAAACGTATAACAAGTGAGACCTAATGGAAAACTCCCTATTGTGGTATTACTATAAAACTTCAAAAAGGCACACGGGGGTTAAGTATTCGAGAATTCAAAGCATTTGAAACGCACGTGTCCCATCAAAGTGCAAGATCATAGTTTGATGAATTTTTCCAACCTTGAAAATAGAAACGAATCAGACTTCAGAAAGGGGTCTCCACAACCAGCCACCAAGAGCAAGATAAAACGAGTCAACCAGATAAAAACACTAAAAGAAAATCGGCGATTTTTATATATAATCATGGCATATGTCATCTCTTACTTATTCACTCAGCAGTAAAAACACTAGCAGCTAAACATAATCTAGTTCTCATTAAACCACACATTCAATTTAGTAAGTTCAGTCAATTGAGAACGCATTTTCCTTTACAGATACTTTTCTTCTATTATATATTTATTTTATATATCTTAAAGTCACCTTATACCAACTAGAGGTTTTTCTGGACTGGACATATAGTTTAACGTGAGCTCCAAACCACGGTCCTCCGCTTAAGCCTACCGACTGGCGAATGACCAACTTAGAAATCGCCCCAGAGGACATCCGGTCTTACCCAATCTGGTTACTGGCGAGACTGGGATTATTTTGCTTGTCGGACTTTGCAATCTTTCCTAGGACAATAACAAATATTAAACAATCACAAATATAAATTTACGACCATGCCCCAGCAGGATTTGAACCTGCGACTATAGCAACAGTAAATGGACCGTCCTGTCGCAATTACCACTGCGCTAACCAAGCCGGCTATATATAATTTTATTATTATATTTTTAAATAAATAAACTGGTCTATACGTATTAACTTATTCAAAGAAGAAAGAAAATAAATTGGATTTTGTTACTCTATATATTTATTTATTTTAATTTCTCTATATGTATTACAATTTATCGTATGCAAGTTAATAGTATCGTTTATAAAATAATATATAGAAAAAGATCTATGGTTGAAATAACGGATCAGCGATTGCGAAATGGTCAAATATTTGTATTGGTTCCAAAAATAAATACATATGTAGCAGCGTTCCTGGCAACCGTATTTTCCTAACTTTGTAATGATCGAAAAAACAACAAAAGAAGAAAAAATAAACGGGGAACGACAGGAAAAAAAGTTCAAAGAGGATTATTCCGATATGAGTTTATTTTAAAACTTTCCATTGCACGTTCGTACCCACTTTTTTTTTGTTGAACCTGCCGACAATTTTGATTTTGCAAGCACATTCGTTATATTTTTTTATATATACGTTTTCGCTTAAGTTGTATTTGACTTTGTATTTTTATGATAGGCAATTAAAGAGAAAAAAGTTTCCCCCCTTTTTTATAAATTATGTTCGGGTCGTGTTTATGCAAAAACTTTCACGGAACGGTGTTTTTTTTTCGGTTGCTACGTTGTTTTGTTCAAGTTGATTTCGAACAAATTACAAATATAATAAAGTCTCATTCGGTAAATAATAAGCTGTAAAAACCCGGTGTATTTGTTTAAAGTGCTAAAGTACAAAACTTTTTTGTTAGCATTAGGATCACGAATTAGTACTTCTCTTTTTTTCGCTTACATTTCTAACACCATCTATTAGAAATATCTTTTTTGTTAATCTTTTTTGAAAACAAATCTGAAAAAATACGTTATATAATAACAAAGTATTACGCCTTCTTCCCCATAATTACATGTTTAATCCTATCGAATTGATATGGGAGTTGTTATAATAATGGACATGCTAGTCAAGAGCGATACGCATTGAAGGACTGTTTAGAATTGTGGAGACAAACACTGTCTCCATAACACCTTCGACTTCAATGGAGGTACTTAATAAAAAAATGATACAAATATTTCTGTTTATAATGTTAGTATTAAATAAAATATTAAACACATTTTGGGTAAATTTTATATGGCTCGGTGAATGGAGGTAAAGCAAAATGAAACAGTGGTGTTTACATTATGTGACCGTTATTTATTGAAGTAATATGTAAAAATACAAATGATAAAAAAAGGCTGGCAGCGGTGTTACCTCTGGAGACGAAGCTTGGGTAGTCGATGGTGGCACGTCTAAACCAAACGATGGTCGGTTAGCGAATGATCGAAATACCCTACAATAACATCCCAGATAAACGTCTCGGGGTTGCCATCTATTCGTTATCATGTTCTAGTTGTCGCTGCTGGCAACGCGCTCGTGTTCAACATCTGGGATTTTATTTCTGGGTACTTTATTGACCGTTATTCCACAATGTATAAGTCAACATGCCTCAAGGTGGCTACACACAAAATATACAATACAAATATTTGATGATATGTAGGCACTTATTCTAGTGCCTTATACTATAGACTTCATCTGGAGAGAAACCAAATAACACCGATGGTTTGTCGATGGTTCAAGTGGCGTTGTGAGTGGTAACAATTTAACCTTTCCCACAACCATTCACGCAACATAATCCTGTGGGTTTATGTTGAACTCAAGTTGAGACCTCACACACACTACAAATTAGAAAAATCATAAAAGGACTCCCAGCATGAAACAAAAAGAATTTACTATGTGTCTGATCGGGCTCATCCAAACCGAAGGTGTTATTGTCGATAATGCTGCTTACCATATTCTTACCAAGTCCAGACAGTTCTGGATTGAATATCGTTCCCGACCTGAATGTCTGTTGTAATAATTCTTTACAATACCTTATATCTGCTCAATTGAATTAAACAAGCAGTGATATGGAGGAAATCATAATACTCTGTGGCCATAACGTTCCGCAATCTGATCTACTAAAAAGGTAAATTAGATTAAATGCAATTAAATGTTTCATTTATATTTACCAAGGAACAATTTGAAAGAGTTGTTTCTTTAACAAACTTCTAAACTCAAAACTTCAAAACTTATTTTATGTACATTAAGATATTTCTTTGTTCATGCAAAGAGTATCTTCTCCATCAGTGTACTATGTTATATTTCATGGTCCATAACAATAACTGATGGTTTCTTCTAATTCTTTAAAAGCTGATTTTCAAGCCACTGTAAAAAATGGTATGGTTCATTTCACCATTGTAGCCACCCATGGACTTGAAAAACACTGATTTCCCACCAGGAATAAAAACATTCCTCTTTCGAGCATGAAGAACTATATGTCACCAATGCATTATTAATAAATTTTATGATTATCAAAATCTAATCGATAGTTATTCCAAAGTTTACCTATTTTCACCTATTTTGATGACTGATGACATTATACTATGTTTAGTACCATCTTGCCATGAGTGACCTACCAATGTACAATTCTGAAATATCCAAGTCTCATCTAAATACGCAGATTGATACAATAATTCTTCCTTGATCTTGTTATATGTTTTTAAAAGCTGTATTCTTTTAAAACCAATGTATAGAAGTTCCATTAAACCCCTTCGTGGGTTACCTTTACACCACTTAAATCCTATTTTATCCAACAGTATATGAAGGGATATTCTATATGCCTCAAACAACTGCATATCTGTTAGCTTTTTATGGATACTTTACGGTCTAACTATTTTCTCTGATTTAATTGCATTAAATTATGTTTCGATTGAACAAATTACTTACTGTTTCTATACATTTCGTATATTAGAACTCTGATACAGTTAACATCAAGCTGATCTTGATTCACCCGTTTCCCATAAAGACGGTTTCTTTTTGGTGAATTTAGAGATATATTATTATTTTTATTTTTTGATATTTTAGTGATCGCGCCCGTACTAATATTCAGTACAGCTGCAATGCGCCAAAAATAGTTTCAATAAACACCGCAGCAATTAATATTTAACACTGAAAATACTTAGCTTTCTAAGACTTTATACTGAGCAGACAGGGCCTCCATTATCTCGTTGCTGTTCGAAATAACTTATTGCAGACGCAATCAGTTTTTGACTCTGACTGTGCCACGGCTTCGACATTTTAAACCAGTGTAATCATAAGCGGCCATTTGACATTTATTAAAACAAAGCGTTAAAATAACGTTTGCCGGCTTATAACCCCTAATAATAATATTGAAAAATTTTGCAGACGTTTGACAAACGCACGACTTTTGCAGGCTCATTCGGATACATGTTCGAACTTGACAAACAGCATTCTATCTACTTTTAAATCGAACTAAATCAAAAATAGCATTCTTGGTTGGTGCAGTGGTAAAGGCTACAAGTCGCTATACCTACTGTTGCGATAGTCGCGGCTTCGAATCCTGCTGGGGTATGGGATTAAATTTATGGCTGTTATTATTTAATATTTGTGATTATACTAGGCAAAAGCGTAAAATCTGACAAGGAAAATTATCCCAGTCACGCCAGTAACCGGGCTGGGTAAGATCGGATGTCTTCTGAGATGATTTCTAACTTGGTCCCTCGCCAGTCGGCAGGCTTAATACCGAAGACCGTGGTTCGGAGCCCACGTTAAACGGTAGGTAAAGTTCAGATAAACCCCTAGTTTTAAAATGAGACTTTAAATTACATATATAAAAAAGGAGAAGGGAAACATTGTCTGACTCTAAAACGAATATTTTACAAGAGGGTTCTATGGAACAACACAAAACGTAACGTTTCACTGCATTATATCAGTTTCATTCAATCAAGTATTTTCATGCTCAGAAGCCAAATAAAAAAAACATATGTGGCACAGCTTTTCCTTACAGTAATAGTTATTTAAATAAAGAATTATCCAATTTGTTTCCAGCTCTAAAATTATTTGCCTTTATACTTATACATTTCGGTAATCATTTTTTTATATATATAAACAAACATAAACATGGCATAGTAATCAGCATATATATATATATAATCATATATATAATTATATTAATAAGTTGCAATGCTCGATCTCGATATAAATACAAATAAATATGTGGAGCCTGGTTTGTAAAAATTGAAAAACCCTGAAAATTTCCAAAGGATCTTTAGAAGCAGCAATGCCAACATTCATTAATTCATTCATGTGGTTCGTTCATCTTATCATTCATCTTATTTCAAAATAAACAATTATATCGTGAATATTTACTTATGTTCGGATTTTGTGGAATTACCAATGTAGTCGTCGTCCACGGTAACAGGTAACAACTTGAGGAAGATTATTAGTTCTTAAATTAGAGGAAGATATTAGTCCGTGTTCATACCATAGTTTAGGCAGTTTTCACTCACAACAAAATTATCTTCGTTCATAAGTATCTTAATTATCTTAGTATCTAAGTATTATCTAAGTTCATTATACTCTTCTGATCTGCGATGTGGCCACCCAATTCCTATTATATATAGGCTATAGCTTCAGTGCGCCCGTATTCTACTAATCCTCGATTAAGAATGATTCAACCAACTTCAGTTTGTCTTTAGGGTTTCTTTCTTTTTATTATATTTTTGTCAACATTCCAGTCGACTCTCTGCTTTAATGTATAGCTTATTCTCGTTTATTGGCAAATTTATTTCGGATGCAATTGATTTTTAACTATGCCAGTTCTGATATATGTGTGCATAGAAAAGCTTTCTTTTTAGTAAAAAATTTTATTACAAGTGAGAAACACTTTAAAACTATACGACTTACTAGCCATAGTACTGCTATAAAGCTCTATATCGTAACCACTTAAGTTATCGACCTTTAAACTAGGAATGACGACCAGTAGCGTACAATCATAAGTTAAAGAGTGCCTTATCAAAATTATAAATAATTGCATTTAAAAATTTGTAAGAGCAGAAGTAAAAGTCCAACGATTTACCAAAAGTTACCTTACCAGTCGGAAATCGGTAGATTCAGCTTACCCTTCAGATATCATAACAAATAAGCCTCTTGCGATTTCTTGCGATTTGATAGAACAAATATTCATATGCCGTATAAACTGGAAATATTATTTGCTATTCCAGAAAATAAGCAAGTTACTATTTTACAAAAAGGGGCTAGAAATTAAAAGCCCTAATAAAGTCAACAAACCCCATTTACCAAACTCCCTTTATAGGGATTCCAAATCGAAATTGCTGTCGTAATAGAATTTTATTTAATTAAAAACTAAACTTGGGCGATACAAACTTCTTAGACAGGGAAATTTTCTTACTAGCTACAATTACTGGTGGTAATGCTCCTCATAATTCATAAAGCTGCAGAGAGTGCAATGGTGGTTTTACAGAACTAGGGCACACTCGAAGCATTATAACATTAGTATCCTAAAATATTGTTCATTACGAATCTTTAATAATTGTAACATTTACTATATTATGTACATTTGTTTTCCGCGAACTTGCTGTTTTGCTTTTAATTTCAAACTAGGTGAAATAATTCGAGTATTAGAATAGAGTAGGAGAATTGGAGCCATGTAAGGAAGAGTAAAAAAGTGGCAGTTTGGGTTTAAAAAATTCCCCAATCACTATTTAGTTATCTGTACTATTTCAGTATATACGAACAAACATTAAAAATATAAACTAAGAGTTGCCTAAAATCACATTTTTTATAAATGCAACTTTCGTTCCCATTTTCCCGTTCATCACTTCTTGTGATGAGAACCAAAAAACCTCCATATATGTAATGGGAGAAATCACATAATAATAAGCAAACCAAACTTTTTTTTAACTTTGAAGAAGAAGAAGTCAATTTTGAAACATTCTCTGAACAAAAATTAGTAGTCAAAATTTCTGAAAATAGTTTGATTCTATTCCTGTTTGCATGTTTCCTAATATTTGCCGTTGATGGCTGAGAATCTCTTCTTTGTTCATCTTGCTACGATGGGTATGATAGTTGGTTACTGGTATATTGTAGAGGGATAGTGGACGTTTGCCGTGGCTCTGCAGAATCACTGATTGTGAATTAATAATTTCTGTAGTCTAATAAGAACACATAAGATGTAAAAACAGGTGGAACCCTATAATATTACTTAATATTACTTAAACTATAATATTACTTATCATAGTTTGTTGTAAAATTCAGTGACGGAGTAATTTACACTTATTAATACTTTGTTGATTATTGAAAGTTAATGCAAATTAGAATTGGAATGTAATTTAAAACTGTTAGTGAATGTGTTAGTGGTCTTGAAATAGTTTGCATATATATTAATATGTTTCAACATACAGACATTTTTTATTTTAATAAATTTTTTGTACCATGCAATGAGAAAACTGCGAAAATAATATTTAGTAACATATAAATTTTAAATTAGTCTTTTTACTCTATTAGAAAAATGATATTTTGAAACACTGTGGTTGAATTTCGACCACAAGGCGATCACTATTATATAGTTATAACGAAACAATCTAATTCGATATTGGGCAAATAGTGAAACAATGTGTCCCGTGTCGTAGATTTGATATCACTGTTAAAATTGTCCGGCAAAAACAGCAATAAATGTGACAAAAACAGGGCCCTTATTAGGGCTCCTTCACGAAAAATGATATAAAGGGAACAAAAATGGGTTTATTTTCATTTAATGCTGTTCATATGAAACGTGACTCGACAAAGGCAATGACAAATCCCTTTTCTTCTTAATGTGTTGGAGAAATACCATTACGTTCTCGGCTCCATCGAGGCAGGTTTTCTTTTTTATTGCCCAAAAAATAAACATATAAAAACGCGGGATAACGTGGAAATATTTCATTGCAAGTGGGACATATCCTGCTACTTTTCAAAGGAAAATAACATTATAAAGGATGCAACCATGCAAACTATAAATAAAATATTTTTGTTTTAGCTTTTAAAATATGTTAGAGGTCCCCGCAGTATTATTTGTGCAAATAAACAACATGTAAAATAATGAGAAAACATGGCACTGCAAAGAAGTAATTAAATTAATTTGACACTGAGACAACTAGTATGTACTAGAAATATTATAAAATGTTTAATATTATTTTTAAAATAATTTTCGTATTTCATGTACAAAAAACTCCGATTATATATGACTAGAATATGATTTTATTATATATAAATGTATTTTGTAGGAAGTAACTGTTAAAATAAGATGTATTATATTAATAGAGATCCCATTCCATTATATTCACAGTATAATCATATATAGATTGGAAATTTATTGGGGATTGGGATTGTGCACGAAGGATGTGGTGTTTTGACATCTTATAGTAATGTAATTTTTAATTACTTCAAAACCTTTTTAGATTATTTATGGATATCAAAGGACCTTTCATATTCCATACTATCCATACTTCAATACTATATTTGAATTCTATAAAATAATAATGTTAATTTTCACACGATTTTATCATTCTATTAATAACGGTATTTAAATATAATAATAATATATTTTTTTAATATTCGGTAATAAAATTATACTTCAGCACATCATTTTTCTATGTTAAGGTCATTCGCGGAAAGTTATCTTTTTTCAAGATAAAAGGAACATGTAAGTCGTACAGCTATTGCAAATTTCTATAAAACACACCAAGAATATTATATTACATTGATGTCAGACAATATTGTTAAGCTAGCGATTTAATGTTAGCGATCCATAAATCTGTGAAGGGGACAAAAAATAGATGACGAGTGACGAGCACACTTTATGCTGGATTTTGATCAACATGAGCTTGAACTTCGTGAGGACTTTTTTATGAATACAATTTTGTATATATTGATTTTAAATATGATGATAATTCTTAAAAATATTAGAAACCGTCAAGCCGCCTTCGAAAACGATGCTTAGTCTTCTTTTGGAGACTTTCTTTGGCTTCTGGATAGGAGGGATAGGCCTATACAGAAAATCCGCGATGATATATATGTTTCTTTTAAAGATAAGGATGATCTTGAGGAAGTATGAATACTTTTTTTTTCTAGTCTATTGAAGATGTCTAAATTTGTACTGAATAAAAAGCAATTCCGGGAAGATTTTACTTTATTACTGCTATTTGAAAAAAAAAGGTTGAATGTCAGTGAATGCTGTGTGAAATTTATGGCAATCGCACTCTATCGTTTAAACGCTGATATCGATGTTTCAAATGTGGCGACTGTAAGACTGAAGGCAAAGAGCGTTCTAGAGAGGCAAACAATTTTAAAGACGGATATTTTAAGCATTATTCGATGATGACGCGTAAAACAGAAGTGTTGGGAGTAGCTCAAGAACCTATTTCTAATCACCTAAATAACAAAGAAACGCGATAAAAGATTGGATATTTTGTGTCGTATGAATTGAAGCCAAGAGGCATTAAAAGATATTTGGTCATGTGTGAAATGCTATTTGAACGGGAAAATCGTGTAACGACCTTGGAGCATGTCGAATTTTACATAGTGGAATAACGGTCTACAAAATACCCAGAAATATAATCCCAGATGTTGAATACGGGCGGGGTGCCCGCAGCGCCAACTAGAACCCGATAACGAAAAGCTGGCAACCCCAAGACTTTTATCTGGGATGTTATTTAAGGGTATTTCCATCATTCAGTAACCGACCATCGTTTGATTTAGACGTGCCACCATCGACTGCCCAAGCCTCGTCTCCAGGTAACCCCGCTGCCATCCGTTTTATCTATTTTGTATTTTTTTTATATTGCCAATAGATAACGGTCACATAATGTAAACACCGCTGTTTCATTTCGTTTTACCTCCATTCACCGAGCCATATCAATTTACCCCAAAGTGGTTACCCGACGGGATCTTTCGCAAAATTGGGTTTGGACTCGTGAATGGAGGGTATTTGCAACATGGTATATTTTACGTGGCTGTTATATTTTTTGTTTCAACATTTTCAATATTTTTAATTCGATTCGTTTTCGATTTTACCGTTGTTCCTTCAACATTACATTCGTTCAAATATTTGTTCCTCATTAAATTTATTTTAGTGCTGAAACCATGAACCTTAAATTTCATTTCATGAATTTTTTTTAATTTTATGTCCAAATTTTATTTCCTCCACAATCTTTTGAGCTCTAAGAGGTTTTTACATCACTATTTAATCATCAGCGTCTCGGCTAAATATTTCTTTCGGCGCTATGTTTAAATCATAATGTCTTCCTTCGTTCGCCGTCTCCGTCATAATGGCAAACATTTTGATTTGAAAGGCTTTGGGCAGCTTCGGTCGACACCGTCGTTATTTGTTTTTTTTTTTCAATTACCGTAACGTGTGTGACTACAGATTAGTCACAGAGCAGCTCCAGAAGCTAGGTACCGATTGCAGTCACCGTAGACTCGTCATGTCTTCGCTGAGGTACCAGAATTGCCAACGTCTCGTCGTCGAAGAAAATAAGCTACCACGTCGTCGAACAATCGATCCTCCCACAGCGTCGACTACGGGAGGCCTGTCCGGAAAATAGCTTTTTTCAATGTCGTCGATGGACCATATTCAAGGGCCAAAACGACGATGAAGCAACGGTATCTGTAGGACTGAAAGATATCAAGAGCCGTACCAGATCGCAACCGTACCAACCACAACCGTTTTGATTAATCATATGTTTCAAAACCCTTTTCATGCAGCACATTTTGTTTGGTATATCAGTATTTTGTATTTAATATTTTTATTCATATATTTTTATTTGTTTAACATAATTGTATGTAAGATTCTGGCAGGGGAGTATTGTAGCGACCTTGAGGCATGTCGAATTTTACAGTGAAACAACATTATTAGTGGAATAACGGTCAATAAAGTATCCAGGAATATAATCCCAGAGGTCGAACACGGGCGGGGTGCCAGCAGCGCCAACTAGAACCCGATAACGAATATCCGGCAACCCCGAGACGTTTATCTGGGATATTATTGAAGGGTATTTCCATCATTCAGCTTGGTGTAGTGAGCTGCTCAAACGTAATGAAACTATTAATGGGGATCGTTAATGACTACAAATGGTGAAAACGATCGTAATATGAGCAAAAATAAAACAAAGTTATTCTTCAGAGTACTGGACCAAGTCATGGAAAAAATTATAAGGAACAAATAGTTTTATTAAGAGATAGATATTTATATAAAAGCACTATTCTATTTAATGTTGTGCAAACCTTTAAATGCAATCACTCAACTCATATCCGAATTTTACGAACGAAAGAGGCAAGAAACTCATATAATATTAACATATTTCAATTATGAAGTGATTTGAAACCTTAATAGTGGATTATTTCATCTGTAATGTAATATATACATATTTAAAGCTATTAATCTCATATATATTAAATGGTGAAAGTTCAAAAGTGGATTTTTTACTCAACTTTGGAGCGGTTTATTTCAATTACAGGACATAATCTGATGGGAAACGTTACAAATAAGCCGTGCTCACGACCAGACATAACATGTCTGGTTGTGAACAGTTTCCATTCGCCTGGCTGCGAGACGAAGGTACAATAACGTCAGAATAGTTAAATTAGCGTCGTTAAAACGACACGGAATGAGGAGGAAGTGCGACGGAACCATCGAGGGGTGAAAACAAAAAGACAATTGGAACTTAAGCTATGACATTTTCCAAAATAAATTTATGCGTTATGACGGCATCGTCCGAATAAAGTTAAATTACCATATAAAGTAGGGAAAATGCTAATATGGGTTATTTGTAAGCGGAACTCGGTCTAAGGAAAAGTTTCCAGGTCATTAGCAAAATTGACCAAAAAGTGCGAGGAGGAAAACGAATTTTAAGTTTAACGGCAAACAGGGATCTTTACGTGATGGTCGGCGCCTTTTCTCTTTTTTTTGCTCTGTTCCGGTGAATGCCAACACACAAAAAACACGAAGAGAAAAACATTACAATGAAGGAGGAAATACAGTTAGGGGACGCTCAGAACTTTTAATTTTCACGGCCCTGTCGTCGGTCGACGAACTTTTCAATTTAGTTCCTTGCTGCTCTTTTCGTCAACACGTTACCAAAGAACAGAATGTTTTAAAAACCGGGTGTGCCATATACGAAGTTATATTGAAAAGTTTTCAGGGTTTTAGTCAGTTTAACGTTGGAATTCGAATGTGATTTGGGAGTTTACTCAATTTTTTTGCATAAGTCCACAAAGGGCATTATATTGCTGAATTATTTTACATATTATTTTGCTTGTTATAAAAAAATATTGAAATTTTTTTTGCAGAAACAGCGATAGTTTTAAGATTCTTTCATAATTAAATGCCAAAATATATTGAATATTTAAAATTAAGTATCAATTTTATAATGTTTAAAAAATATTTTCGGTATTTTTTTATAAAAGTATCCAAAACTATCTGAAAAAAAATTCGGTATATCGATATATTGATATATATTTTTTCAGCATCCCTAGTGGGACCTATATTTCCGCAAGAATGTTTTTTCTTCCTACCATATTCGACTACTGTAAATGCAATATACAAATATTAACTGTAATATATCTAATAAAACAGTGATTTTACGTCATCTAAATTTATGACGTCAAATCTTTAGAATGTTGCACAATTTAATTTCCACTTTTAGTTTATTTTGGCTGGTGATGATATATGTCTATTGTAGTAATCCTTTACAGCCTATAGCCATTCGATTTGATTAAGTGTGCTGTATATGTAAGAAATGACTCTCTGTTGCCATATTGGTCAGCAATTTGGTCTATTCTATATCTTTTTTCAGGCCTACTCCTAAAAATGTAAATTACATAAAACGCAATTAAACATTTCATTTATATTTACCAAGTAACACTTTGACTACTTCACTTTTTAATATGGTAATTTGAGATCTTTTATTTATTTTATGCAAGCCAATCACTAATAACAACCTAGGCCGATCCATTTGTTGGGATATTTCCCACCAGTATACTATGGTATGTAGGTTTATCTACAGTAACTGATGGTTACTCTTAATTCTTTAACAGCTAATTTTCAAACCAGAGTAATAGTTATGGTGTATTTCTCCATGATAGTCGCTCTTGTACTTGGAGGAAAGCTCTAACACTACATAAGGAATAAAATCATTCCTATTTATAAACTGAAGGACATTATATGTGCGATGAACTTTTAAAAATATGATATGATTAACAAACTCTAATCAAATGTTATTCTAACACTTACATTTCTCCATCGACTTTTAATGTCTTAACTCAATAAAAGAGTGTACATTTTCATAGGTGTTTAACCATTAGTGGCCTATGTCTCCCTTTTGAAATATATATGGCTATACAAAATTTTAAATAAAAAATCTTTAATATTATTATATGCTTTTTAAAATTGTATTATTTTTAAGCAATGTCTGGAGGACCCATTAGACCTCTTTGTCGGTCATTTTTACACTAATTAAATCCTCGTAATTGTTTCCTAATGATGTACGAAGGGAGGGCTTACATCTTTCAAGAAGATGCATATCCTTAGGTGTTCTATAGAAACCTCAGACAGAAATATTAGATGGCTGTTTTCGAAGAAACCACGGAAACACCATTAATTTATTTCTGTCGTAAAAGATATAAACAACGACAATACCCAGTAAATAATTCCATAACCATACCATACTAAATCATATTATACTATAGTTAGTTCACTGCTAAGTGAACCCACGTGATCTGTCAAAACGGTTCAAATATTGCATTGTTGCCGCAGCAACTATCACAGCTCAGTAATCAACTACATAACCAAGCTGTTAATTTCCAATCTATCAAAAACTTGCTCACGATTCTATCAATTCTCAATTTCTTGTTCAATGTGTCTGATCGAGCTGATCCAAACTGAAGGTGTTATTTTCGTCAATGCCTCTTTCCATAAATCTAGACAGTTCCGGTTTAAATATCCTCCTCGGCGTGAATGTCTATTGCAGTACCTCATATCAACTATATATCTGTAATGAATTCTTAATAAATATTATGACTAACAAAACCTAATCAATATTTATTCCAATGTTTACCCTTTTCCCTCATCTTTTGTGTCTTTGCACTATATTTATTATCCTCTTGCCACGAGTGACCCAATCTACCATTCTGAAACATCCATATCTCATCTAAATATACATATTAATATTCCTTGAATAATTCTTCCTTGATTGCATGATTTTAAAAATTATATTCCTGCAACATAATGTCTGGAAGTTCCATTAAATTCCTTTGTCGGTTGTCTTTACACCACCTAAATCCTATATTACACAAGAGTGTATGAAAGGATATTCTACAATCCTCAATTAGATGTATATTTTTTGGCGTTTTATGGATACTTTCCAAACTAATAATTTTCTCAGAAATAATTGTACTAAATTAAGTTTCGATTGAAAGAATTACTAAGTATTTTTATACATTTCGTATATTTGATCTCTGGTACAGCTAACATCAAACCGATCGTGATTCGTCACCTGTTTCGCATATAGACGGTTTCTTCTTGGCAAATTTAACATTATATGTTTTTTTTTTAATATTTTAGTGTCTATGCCCATACTAATGTTCAGTGTAGCTGCAACGCGCTAAAAACCATAATCAATAATATTCGCAGCGATTTAATTGTTTTTTAAACAAAGCGTTAAAATATCTTTTTCCGGTTTATAATCCGTAATTATATTTTGAAGAATTTTGCAGACGTTTGACAAACGGACAACTTTTGCAGGCTCTTTTTAAATAGAATAATAGAATAATAATAGAATATAATAGTTTTTTTTATTACTCTTCGTGAGTCCACAGTCTGCCCTATTGGCAATAAGTATTTCTTATGTTTGTATTATATATACATGGTATGTAGAAAATCACTTCATTAAGCAATCTTCTGTATAAAATATTATCTTAATTAATTAGTCTTATTCTAAAGCTTATAATAAAGTCTACATATGTCCAGTAATCAGATCAGGTGGTGTTAAAAGTTTAAGTCTACGCTCTTCACTATCACGTCGCATATTTAGCTGATTAGCGAGTACATTGGGATGCACTGACACTCTTTCGAATTACTTCACACAAACACGTTGAATTACACTCGTTATAGGATCTAGAGGAATATCGCGTTGTATCATGTTATTTGAAATATAGTACGGAGCATCAACAATGGCACGCAACACCTTATTTTGGAACCGTTGATTGATGGATATATTAGATTTGCAAGCGGTACCCCATAGTTGGATTCCATATGCCCAAATGGGCTTGAGTATAGACTCATACAGCAATACCTTGTTATCTAATGATAACTTCGATTTGCGCCCGATGAGCCAATGCATTTGATATAACTTTAGTCCCAATTGTTTCCGTTTAGAGAGTATGTGCTTCTTCCAGGTTAGGCGTCGATCTAAGTGCATACCAAGATATTAAATATGCTCTGCTTGGGGGAGTTGACGATGATTGATATTCACTGGTGGACAAACAGAATAAAATGAGAAGGAAAATATTGTCTGACTATAAACGAATTTACAACTTTCGACATAACGAGGCACATATTGATGACGTACGTTACTAATGTTTTGAATATACTATATATATATCATAGCTTTGTCAATACATTCTAGTAGTTTACTACTTTATTCACTTTTCGTTTATATGTAATAATAAAGGAAATAGTCTTTATTTTTATTTATAATTCGATAATATATTTTCTGTGAAGCAAGATCTGACAATGCGCCGACAGAAGTATAGTAACAAGTGTTAACAGGTAATTTTTTAAAATTGCAGATTAGAAACAGAAAGTACTTAAAATGCAATATGCCTGTTTGGATCAAGAATCAACTAAACCACTAATAAGATGCAAAATTCTTATCCAGACTGAACGGAGAGCAGGCTATATAAAAGCTGATGTCTTCCGGATGGTTTCTGGCAAGTTGGTAGGTTTAAAACCCAGATAACCCAGATTTAGTTCGTAAGTATCAATTTATGCAGTAATGAAAAAATTAAAGTTTAATAATTAGTAAAATATTGAGTTTGGAAAAAATTGGAGCGAAAATAAACGTAAAGATAAAAAGAATTAATTTTAGTTTTTGGTTAAATAAATTAAAAGTTTACGTAGGCTATAACATAATTAATGAATTAAGAGTCATAACAGATTCATTAAAATATTTATTTGTAAACTATATCGGAAAAATTATTGAGCACATCTGTTGGAAATAACCTCAACTATAATCGTCAAAAATATAATATTATATTGTACGTGAATTAATTAGGCAATATTGGCGCTGATGCCGAAAAAAATTTTAAAAAAATATCTGAGAAATGCGAAAGATAAATTGGCAAATTTAATCGAGTAGCGAATACATTTAAGGGGCGGAGACACTACCCCATCCACTTTAATTTTCCTTTTTTCGTATACCGGTGTTACTTTGGCGTTTCGTATTCGTCGTTGCCCTGTTTCGCACTTTAATATGCCGAAAGTGCTCCTAAAGAACCCTTAGAATGATTTTCCAAGATGGAATTCCTACGCTATAAGCCGACTAAATTTAAATTTAAATACTTCTGCTTGACAAACAAGTTAATTCAATTTTGTCGACTCTGGCGCTCGCCAGTATTATAGTGGCACTTTAGTAGTCTCGGTTGCCGCGTTTTTTTGGCCCGCCTTCATCGAGGCCCTTTTTTGCATGAGCTGTACCAAATATTTTAAAAATATTAATTGTCTTAACTATGCGCCTTATTGTCTTGGTGTTTTATAACATTTTTTGTCAAAATATGTATTCATAACTGGAGTCTCGCATTTGATTTTGTGAATTTACGTTGACGTTCTGATTTTCAAGATATATTTATTAGAACCCAATCTCCTCGCTAAAAATTGATTGTTATACTACTGAAAAATATTAGAGGATTTTTATTGTAGCGAATTTCGATAAAATATCAGCCTTTTTAGTATAATTTATTTCATATTTAAAGCTAGTTAAAATTATAAAACATCTCAGTTCTGTGATTTCAAAAACCTACGTCTATCAACCGCCAACTCCTTTAATATTCGCCATTAGCGTCGGGAACTATCAACTATAAACCAATATCGACTGTTCAGTAATTGACGACTTTTTACTATCGACTGTTTCAGTCGCTATTTATATTTATTACAACGCTATTTATATACTTTTTACCAGTGACTGATTCAGTCGACAGTTTCAGTCGTATACATTTAGTTACTATTTTTAGTTCTACTAGTTTCATTCGACTGATTTTTAACGTTCTGGCTCTGTCGTCCTAGCCGCGACCTAGTTTTATAAATTTTTTTGTAGTTTGCTTGTAAATAACAATATATTGTATATTGATATAGCAGCATTTTGGAATGATATTTTTCATGATTATTAATGTTAATATGGTAAAAAGATTAAAATTGTGAATGATAAGTAGTAAAATACTTTTGACTGTTATTATGGCAATAATAAGTACTATTTCGAATACTCTATCGATTTTTGTTAAAAAATATTTCCCTTCAATAAATTATATTATTCCATTAGATATGCTGAGTACAATCTCAATCTACAAATTAATTTATTACCACTCTTCTGTTGTAGAAACATTAAAACACAAGCAAGGCGAGTACGGGATTAATATATCAATATGTATTTAACAAATTAAAATAAAACTAAACTTCTAAGGCCATAGTAAAAAATATACCTATATGCTAAACAAGTTCGCGTTTTTTTCCAATCCAACCTACCATCGAGATGTATGCCGAGTTATTTAGCTGATTCTGCTTGAGAAATTGGGCATCCGTCAAGGGATATAATTAGGTTTGTGTCATTTCGCCGCAACGCAAAATTAACAAGGACACATTTTGAGATGTTACGCGGTATTTTCCAGCCTCTAGTACATTTGTAGATCTTGTTGACCATTACTTGTATTTTTTCTACAGCATTAGACAGAGATACATCTTTTGCCATGATAACTATGTCGTCGGCAAATGATCCAAATAGTGTTTCTTTTGTTGTTGGGATATCAGCAGTATGAAGGAGTGGTCCCAAGACACTACCCTGTGGAACTCCAGCCGAAATAGATTTAAGTGTTTAAGTGAATGCCCCTTCATGGGAGGGCCCTTTTGCGAGATTCTAAATTTTTTCTTCCGAAAAGATATTATTCCAGCAGTAAACAGTTGTCACATTAGGCAAAAGCAGTTGTGAAGGTAGAACTGCCTTAATATTTAAGATTCTTAGCACACCATTGGCGACGATTCTGCTTATTTATTAAATATCCCTTAAAACGAACATGATCCTCATTTGCCCACTGGGTCTTTAATTCTTGAATCAATAGAATTTTGTAGGTGTGCGGCTTTAGGTATCTGTATAAGATGCAGCATAGTGATGTACTATAAATATTTAAATCAATTGCGCTCTTCTGTGCAGTTCATATTATTACGAACTCTGCTACTCTTGTATATGTTACGTGCATGCAGAAATCTAAACAAATTTAAACTTTTTTTGAGGCACCTTTTTTAACGATATGACACGTTTCTCTATGTTCTTTCGTGGTGGTATACAGTTAGCTCATTCAGCCTATCTAACATAGTGAACTGTTTCTATAAATTAGTTCTGGTTTGCTCAATCTTGAAAAGTGTTTAATGTTGCGTGTTTTTTAAAGCGACGAATGGATATTGTGGTCGTGTGTTTCTTCGATCGATGATTGGAATATCCCATTTAGTAGAAAATAGAAGTTTCATTGTCAGATGAATTACGACAAAAGAAATAATAGAATAATGAATATGAAATTAATCAGTAAGGTACTGTAATTAATTATAAAATATATAAACAATTTCCGAATTACTATTTTGCGCTTGTTTTATTGATTCCAAATAAATATTTCGTTTTGAATTATTTATAAAAGGTGAATCATAGTCTCTTGAATTATGTATTTGGATTTTTTTTTTATATATATTCTAAAGTCACCTTTTACCAACTATGGCTTTATCTGGACTGGGCCTAAAGTTGAACTTGGACTCTGAACGACGGTCCTCAGCATTAAGCCTACCGACTGGCGAAAGACAAACTTTAGAAATCATCCCGGACGTCATCCGGTCTTGCCCAGCCTGGTTACTGACGCGACTGGGATCAGTTTTCTTGTCGGATTTTACACTCTTGCCTAGAACATGTATAAATTTTAAACAATCACAAACATAAATTTACGACTATGCCCCAGCAGGATTCGAACCCGCGGCTATCGCAACAGTAGGAGGACCGTCCCATCGCCTTTACTACTGCGCCGGCTGTATTGGGAATTGAATACAAATAATTGGATATATATTAATATAATATTTTAGAAGAACTCAATGGAATTTTCTGCTATTTTAATTATACAAGAAATAAAATTCCTTTTATATTTTATGTAATTTTTTATCAAAGACGTAATAGTAAATGGGAAATATGGGAAGTATATGTTGTTTCGGCGTTTATTTATAGAGCATAAATTAGGTGCTTGATGTTGGGCTCAAAACTTTCTGGGGAGTTAAGAGTCAAAATGGAGGGCTGTTAATATAAAAATATATAAATTTTGTTATTTATAAAAACATATGTGTATACATTTTTCAAACTTTTTTGACGGTCTACTTATTGGCGTGACTGGGAATATTTAATCATAACAAATAATAAATAATTATAACAATTTATTGATAAAAATTCATAAAATTATTTAAACACGAAAAACAATCCAAATAAGAATGATGTAACTATTTAAATCGAACTTTAGAAAGTATAACTGACTTTAAATGATAGATAGAAAGTAGAAGATGTAAAGACGATGTGGAAATGAAATACTGGTTTAGCAAAAGTGATTTTAGTAAGTGTTGTCTTTATCTTTTTAGGTATAGGTGAGATATGTTGCAGGTTGATAAAAAGCTATCTTTTTAAATATTTTTTCTCATTAGAAGGTCATTTGCGTTAATTACTATAATTATATCTCATGGCTTTCTTTGGAGTTTATATTACATAATAATATGTGCAGAAAAATTATACTTAGAAGGGGAACTTGTATAGGTGACCTTGGGACAATGTTTGAATATGCTTCATTGCGGATATTGCGGAGATATAAAAGGAGGTGCAATTGACAGATTTATCTTTTTTTGTTTTACATTTTGGCCTGAAATGTAATTAGGGTTCTTTTTTAATATGCACTAAGTGTGACTATAGACAGTATATTTTTAAGGAAGTAACTTCTTTTATAACTCCATTTTCCAATAGTTACGGTAGACATTACATATTCAAATTTGATCGGTTTTAGTGTTGAAGGTTCCAATGGAATACATAGAGTTTCAAAGACTTTTGGTCTAAGCCAGAAATGGTCTTTTAAAGTCACCCATGGCAAACTGGAGGGAACGCGTAGCAAGGTCTTATATGAGCAGAAAAGACTAACTGAAAGTCGCATGTCAGACTAACTATAAGATTAACTAACTATATAATCCAAATAAGAGGAGAAGCGCTACTTAATTAAAATGCGATTTATTTTGTAGTCTTTGTGTACATTAATATACACAGTCCATGTTTATTCAGAGATATTTTACAGGTTGGAAAGGAAAACAGGGCACCCAGCCTAATATCAGAATAACCAGAAGTTCTTTCTACATATTTAAATAGAATTAAAGGTAAATATAAAAACGATGTATTTTTTTTATTACAGAAGTGAAAGAATTAATATTTGTTTCTGTATAGATATGAATATATTCCATCAACTTCGGGTAGACAAGAAGCATATAGTCCAATACCAATGGGATGAAGCGGTTAGTTGAATTGATTTTTAATCGATTTTGAAAAAAGAGGAAGTTCTAAGTTCCGCTGTATATTTTTTTAAATGTATGTTCTCTGTCTATTATGAATTGATTTTCAAAATTATTTTTTTATCCGAAAGAGTGCACTTCCGATAGGGGAGTTTACCCCTATCTTTACCGTTTACGTACGCGAGGGAATCGCTCAAATTTCAAAGTCACGTATAATTTAACAATTTTCACGTATTTTTTATCTAAAATAATCAGATATTCGTGTATAATGTTATTGCTGAGCTGAGTTATATTTTTTGAAGTCGGTTCATTTTTGTTAAAAATATATTATTAAGGAAATTAATTGTGAGATTTTAGCTGAAATGAAAAATTCCTACCAGCTTTTTTTATAGGAAAAATATAATATATAAGATATAATTAAAATAGTAATTGGTTGTTGCTTGTTTCGATGGATGAAATAATTTAATATATATCTCTTCAAAACGCAAATAAAAAAATCTGCATCATAATATTTAAATTTATGGATATCGTTCAACAATATATTCTCCAAAAAATATATAGGTTATAATATTTTCAAAATACACAATTATAAAAAGTCTAACTATATTTCTAGCTCAAGTATTTTACTGGAAGCGAGACCAGAAGATGGCAGACGAGATTCTGCTGAATCGCCGATAAAATATTAAAGGATCAGTATATTATTGTAAATATTTAGATATTCAAGTATGTAAAGTAGAGAGTTTCTATAGAAAACAAGAAGCAAACCAACTGGAAATAATAGATACTGATCTACCACCGTTCCAAATCGTATATCCTTCGTTTACGACTTGCGGAAGGTGGTTGCGGCGTCCTCTTTTTATACCTGTCGCTCAAAATATGTGAACCTTAAAATTTTCGGTCGGTAAATCGTAAAGTTTTATTAACCGTTCGTCGACTCTGCCGAGTAACTATAAAACCTAACTAGTTTCCAGCTAACTGTTACGGTGTAGAGTGTAGAGTTTGCATATTCGCTATGTCGGTATTAACTTAAGACATGCATATTCCCTTTAAGGAGGTTAATATAGTGTTAACTCTGTAATCTGTATGGCTTAGAAGTTATTCCCGTTTGCCGAAACTAAGTGTCTCATAGATTTTGCATATATCTAACCGCTTATAATAGATTCCGTACATAGTTTGCTTTAGTTTAAATTATCAATCTGCATACACTGGGAGTAATTAAATATGTATGATTTTGCTGCATAGTCCTAAAGTGCTTTATTAATATTAGAAGTAAATCCAATTAATATCACATCAACAATATAGTTAATAGTTATTTGTGGGATCAAGATATTTTACATTATTTTAAGAGAAATAATTTTTAACTTTATACTAAGTGGGTATTCTAAAGTTACTACACATATACCTATATAGGGCACCTAATTAAGTTCTGTAAGTCCCAGTTTCTTTGCTGTAATAAAATTTGATAATTTGATAATTTGGTAAATACTTATATCGGACATTTAGTTATTTTGATAGATGATAGATAAACAATATCGTGGACAATATGGTAAAAAATACTCTATAAATCAGTTAAGGGCGTATTGTAGACTGCAGTATATTATCTAGGGAACGCGTTGGATTAACCAGATATGTAGTTAGAATACCGTAAATTATTTTATACATAGATAACATATTTAACTAATAAATTTGTTTTTTTTTAACCAATCGGCAAGTGTAATAACTTAAGGGGCCAAACTGAAACTGCTTTTTTATATACGTTGAACAAATATTTATTATCAGAGCAGGTCAGAATCAGAGATTACATTTACTGAGGTTCTCAATCTACTGTCCTCTGTTCTCACTTCATTCATTCATTTAATTAAAACTATTTTATTACGTCAGTCATATATGCCAAATTATTCTCGTACAGTGCTGCCACTGTCAACAGCTGCATTTATGCTAAATATAGTCAATTCAAAATAGCAGTGATCCACATGACCTGTCAAAACGTCGCAATGTTGCCGTAGCAACTCTGAGTTTTAACTCATTTTGACTTTGACATACAACAAAATTGTAATCTAAATAAAATAATAGAACAAAAATGTTATGTATTATAATTTATTTTAATATTTTAATACATCTAATACATATATTACCGAAGAATTTAAAACCATAATTAATTATACAGTCACAATAATTTATATGTTTACATTGAACTTTTTCCACACTAGTATCGGTAGGGTTCTAGACGTGTTGTTGTATGTAGTGGTATACAATGAAGGCATAGGCTACCTAATTAACAATTGCATAACTGAGTAATGTATTTTGCTTTCATTAAAGAGCATATTTATGTTTTATACTTAGTTCTTGTTTTCATCGATGCAATATTTCCTTGTAAAATCATTATGATATTATTATATTTCTTATTAGTTTGTCCTGTTACGACCTGTATACCCATCTTGAGAAAACTGCATTAAAATCACTGCATTCTCCTTAATGTATTTTCGATATCTGCAAAAGACTTAGTATCAAGTGAGTAATGTATTTTACTTTTATTAAAGAGCATATTTATGTTTTATACTTAGTTCTTGTTTTCATCGATGCAATATTTCCTTGTAAAATCATTATGATATTATTATATTTCTCGTTAGTTTGTCCTCGTACGACCTGTATATATCTATCTTGAGAAAACTACATTAAAATCATTGCATTTTCCTTAATGTATTTTCGATATCTGCAAAAGACTTAGTGTTAACTGAGTAATGTATTTTACTTTTATTAAAGAGCATATTTATGTTTTATGCTTAGTTCTTGTTTACTTCGATGCAATGTTTCCTTGTAAAATCATTATGATATTATTATATTTCTCGTTAATTTGTCCTGTTATGACCTGTATATATCTATCTTGAGAAAACTACATTAAAATCACTGCATTCTCCTTAATGTATTTTCGATATCTGCAAAAGACTTAGTATCAAGTGAGTAATGTATTTTACTTTTATTAAAGAGCATATTTATGTTTTATGCTTAGTTCTTGTTTACTTCGATGCAATGTTTCCTTGTAAAATCATTATGATATTATTATATTTCTCGTTAATTTGTCCTGCTACGACCTGTATATATCTATCTTGAGAAAACTACATTAAAATCATTGCATTTTCCTTAATGTATTTTCGATATCTGCAAAAGACTTAGTATTAACTGAGTAATGTATTTTACTTTTATTAAAGAGCATATTTATGTTTTATGCTTAGTTCTTGTTTACTTCGATGCAATGTTTCCTTGTAAAATCATTATGATATTATTATATTTCTCGTTAATTTGTCCTGTTATGACCTGTATATATCTATCTTGAGAAAACTACATTAAAATCACTGCATTCTCCTTAATGTATTTTCGATATCTGCAAAAGACTTAGTATCAAGTGAGTAATGTATTTTACTTTTATTAAAGAGCATATTTATGTTTTATGCTTAGTTCTTGTTTACTTCGATGCAATGTTTCCTTGTAAAATCATTATGATATTATTATATTTCTCGTTAATTTGTCCTGCTACGACCTGTATATATCTATCTTGAGAAAACTACATTAAAATCATTGCATTTTCCTTAATGTATTTTCGATATCTGCAAAAGACTTAGTGTTAACTGAGTAATGTATTTTACTTTTATTAAAGAGCATATTTATGTTTTATGCTTAGTTCTTGTTTACTTCGATGCAATGTTTCCTTGTAAAATCATTATGATATTATTATATTTCTCGTTAATTTGTCCTGTTATGACCTGTATATATCTATCTTGAGAAAACTACATTAAAATCACTGCATTCTCCTTAATGTATTTTCGATATCTGCAAAAGACTTAGTGTTAACTGAGTAATGTATTTTACTTTTATTAAAGAGCATATTTATGTTTTATGCTTAGTTCTTGTTTACTTCGATGCAATGTTTCCTTGTAAAATCATTATGATATTATTATATTTCTCGTTAATTTGTCCTGTTATGACCTGTATATATCTATCTTGAGAAAACTACATTAAAATCATTGCATTTTCCTTAATGTATTTTCGATATCTGCAAAAGACTTAGTGTTAACTGAGTAATGTATTTTACTTTTATTAAAGAGCATATTTATGTTTTATGCTTAGTTCTTGTTTACTTCGATGCAATGTTTCCTTGTAAAATCATTATGATATTATTATATTTCTCGTTAATTTGTCCTGTTATGACCTGTATATATCTATCTTGAGAAAACTACATTAAAATCATTGCATTTTCCTTAATGTATTTTCGATATCTGCAAAAGACTTAGTGTTAACTGAGTAATGTATTTTACTTTTATTAAAGAGCATATTTATGTTTTATGCTTAGTTCTTGTTTACTTCGATGCAATGTTTCCTTGTAAAATCATTATGATATTATTATATTTCTCGTTAATTTGTCCTGCTACGACCTGTATATATCTATCTTGAGAAAACTACATTAAAATCACTGCATTCTCCTTAATGTATTTTCGATATCTGCAAAAGACTTAGTATTAAGTGAGTAATGTATTTTACTTTTATTAAAGAGCATATTTATGTTTTATGCTTAGTTCTTGTTTACTTCGATGCAATGTTTCCTTGTAAAATCATTATGATATTATTATATTTCTCGTTAATTTGTCCTGCTACGACCTGTATATATCTATCTTGAGAAAACTACATTAAAATCACTGCATTCTCCTTAATGTATTTTCGATATCTGCAAAAGACTTAGTATCAAGTGAGTAATGTATTTTACTTTTATTAAAGAGCATATTTATGTTTTATGCTTAGTTCTTGTTTACTTCGATGCAATGTTTCCTTGTAAAATCATTATGATATTATTATATTTCTCGTTAATTTGTCCTGCTACGACCTGTATATATCTATCTTGAGAAAACTACATTAAAATCACTGCATTCTCCTTAATGTATTTTCGATATCTGCAAAAGACTTAGTATCAAGTGAGTAATGTATTTTACTTTTATTAAAGAGCATATTTATGTTTTATGCTTAGTTCTTGTTTACTTCGATGCAATGTTTCCTTGTAAAATCATTATGATATTATTATATTTCTCGTTAATTTGTCCTGCTACGACCTGTATATATCTATCTTGAGAAAACTACATTAAAATCACTGCATTCTCCTTAATGTATTTTCGATATCTGCAAAAGACTTAGTATTAAGTGAGTAATGTATTTTACTTTTATTAAAGAGCATATTTATGTTTTATGCTTAGTTCTTGTTTACTTCGATGCAATGTTTCCTTGTAAAATCATTATGATATTATTATATTTCTCGTTAATTTGTCCTGCTACGACCTGTATATATCTATCTTGAGAAAACTACATTAAAATCACTGCATTCTCCTTAATGTATTTTCGATATCTGCAAAAGACTTAGTATCAAGTGAGTAATGTATTTTACTTTTATTAAAGAGCATATTTATGTTTTATGCTTAGTTCTTGTTTACTTCGATGCAATGTTTCCTTGTAAAATCATTATGATATTATTATATTTCTCGTTAATTTGTCCTGCTACGACCTGTATATATCTATCTTGAGAAAACTACATTAAAATCACTGCATTCTCCTTAATGTATTTTCGATATCTGCAAAAGACTTAGTATCAAGTGAGTAATGTATTTTACTTTTATTAAAGAGCATATTTATGTTTTATGCTTAGTTCTTGTTTACTTCGATGCAATGTTTCCTTGTAAAATCATTATGATATTATTATATTTCTCGTTAATTTGTCCTGCTACGACCTGTATATATCTATCTTGAGAAAACTACATTAAAATCACTGCATTCTCCTTAATGTATTTTCGATATCTGCAAAAGACTTAGTATCAAGTGAGTAATGTATTTTACTTTTATTAAAGAGCATATTTATGTTTTATGCTTAGTTCTTGTTTACTTCGATGCAATGTTTCCTTGTAAAATCATTATGATATTATTATATTTCTCGTTAATTTGTCCTGCTACGACCTGTATATATCTATCTTGAGAAAACTACATTAAAATCACTGCATTCTCCTTAATGTATTTTCGATATCTGCAAAAGACTTAGTATCAAGTGAGTAATGTATTTTACTTTTATTAAAGAGCATATTTATGTTTTATGCTTAGTTCTTGTTTACTTCGATGCAATGTTTCCTTGTAAAATCATTATGATATTATTATATTTCTCGTTAATTTGTCCTGCTACGACCTGTATATATCTATCTTGAGAAAACTACATTAAAATCACTGCATTCTCCTTAATGTATTTTCGATATCTGCAAAAGACTTAGTATTAACTGAGTAATGTATTTTACTTTTATTAAAGAGCATATTTATGTTTTATGCTTAGTTCTTGTTTACTTCGATGCAATGTTTCCTTGTAAAATCATTATGATATTATTATATTTCTCGTTAATTTGTCCTGCTACGACCTGTATATATCTATCTTGAGAAAACTACATTAAAATCACTGCATTCTCCTTAATGTATTTTCGATATCTGCAAAAGACTTAGTATCAAGTGAGTAATGTATTTTACTTTTATTAATGAGCATATTTATGTTTTATGCTTAGTTCTTGTTTACTTCGATGCAATGTTTCCTTGTAAAATCATTATGATATTATTATATTTCTCGTTAATTTGTCCTGCTACGACCTGTATATATCTATCTTGAGAAAACTACATTAAAATCACTGCATTCTCCTTAATGTATTTTCGATATCTGCAAAAGACTTAGTATCAAGTGAGTAATGTATTTTACTTTTATTAAAGAGCATATTTATGTTTTATGCTTAGTTCTTGTTTACTTCGATGCAATGTTTCCTTGTAAAATCATTATGATATTATTATATTTCTCGTTAATTTGTCCTGCTACGACCTGTATATATCTATCTTGAGAAAACTACATTAAAATCACTGCATTCTCCTTAATGTATTTTCGATATCTGCAAAAGACTTAGTATTAACTGAGTAATGTATTTTACTTTTATTAAAGAGCATATTTATGTTTTATGCTTAGTTCTTGTTTACTTCGATGCAATGTTTCCTTGTAAAATCATAATGATATTATTATATTTCTCGTTAGTTTGTCCTGTTACGACCTGTATATATCTATCTTGAGAAAACTACATTAAAATCACTGCATTCTCCTTAATGTATTTTCGATATCTGCAAAAGACTTAGTATTAAGTGAGTAATGTATTTTACTTTTATTAAAGAGCATATTTATGTTTTATGCTTAGTTCTTGTTTACTTCGATGCAATGTTTCCTTGTAAAATCATTATGATATTATTATATTTCTCGTTAATTTGTCCTGCTACGACCTGTATATATCTATCTTGAGAAAACTACATTAAAATCACTGCATTCTCCTTAATGTATTTTCGATATCGGCAAAAGACTTAGTATCAAGTGAGTAATGTATTTTACTTTTATTAATGAGCATATTTATGTTTTATGCTTAGTTCTTGTTTACTTCGATGCAATGTTTCCTTGTAAAATCATTATGATATTATTATATTTCTCGTTAATTTGTCCTGCTACGACCTGTATATATCTATCTTGAGAAAACTACATTAAAATCACTGCATTCTCCTTAATGTATTTTCGATATCTGCAAAAGACTTAGTATCAAGTGAGTAATGTATTTTACTTTTATTAAAGAGCATATTTATGTTTTATGCTTAGTTCTTGTTTACTTCGATGCAATGTTTCCTTGTAAAATCATTATGATATTATTATATTTCTCGTTAATTTGTCCTGCTACGACCTGTATATATCTATCTTGAGAAAACTACATTAAAATCACTGCATTCTCCTTAATGTATTTTCGATATCTGCAAAAGACTTAGTATCAAGTGAGTAATGTATTTTACTTTTATTAAAGAGCATATTTATGTTTTATGCTTAGTTCTTGTTTACTTCGATGCAATGTTTCCTTGTAAAATCATTATGATATTATTATATTTCTCGTTAATTTGTCCTGCTACGACCTGTATATATCTATCTTGAGAAAACTACATTAAAATCACTGCATTCTCCTTAATGTATTTTCGATATCTGCAAAAGACTTAGTATTAACTGAGTAATGTATTTTACTTTTATTAAAGAGCATATTTATGTTTTATGCTTAGTTCTTGTTTACTTCGATGCAATGTTTCCTTGTAAAATCATTATGATATTATTATATTTCTCGTTAATTTGTCCTGCTACGACCTGTATATATCTATCTTGAGAAAACTACATTAAAATCACTGCATTCTCCTTAATGTATTTTCGATATCTGCAAAAGACTTAGTATCAAGTGAGTAATGTATTTTACTTTTATTAATGAGCATATTTATGTTTTATGCTTAGTTCTTGTTTACTTCGATGCAATGTTTCCTTGTAAAATCATTATGATATTATTATATTTCTCGTTAATTTGTCCTGCTACGACCTGTATATATCTATCTTGAGAAAACTACATTAAAATCACTGCATTCTCCTTAATGTATTTTCGATATCTGCAAAAGACTTAGTATCAAGTGAGTAATGTATTTTACTTTTATTAAAGAGCATATTTATGTTTTATGCTCAGTTCTTGTTTACTTCGATGCAATGTTTCCTTGTAAAATCATTATGATATTATTATATTTCTCGTTAATTTGTCCTGCTACGACCTGTATATATCTATCTTGAGAAAACTACATTAAAATCACTGCATTCTCCTTAATGTATTTTCGATATCTGCAAAAGACTTAGTATTAACTGAGTAATGTATTTTACTTTTATTAAAGAGCATATTTATGTTTTATGCTTAGTTCTTGTTTACTTCGATGCAATGTTTCCTTGTAAAATCATTATGATATTATTATATTTCTCGTTAGTTTGTCCTGTTACGACCTGTATATATCTATCTTGAGAAAACTACATTAAAATCACTGCATTCTCCTTAATGTATTTTCGATATCTGCAAAAGACTTAGTATTAAGTGAGTAATGTATTTTACTTTTATTAAAGAGCATATTTATGTTTTATGCTTAGTTCTTGTTTACTTCGATGCAATGTTTCCTTGTAAAATCATTATGATATTATTATATTTCTCGTTAGTTTGTCCTGTTACGACCTGTATATATCTATCTTGAGAAAACTACATTAAAATTACTGCATTCTCCTTAATGTATTTTCGATATCTGCAAAAGACTTAGTATTAACTGAGTAATGTATTTTACTTTTATTAAAGAGCATATTTATGTTTTATGCTTAGTTCTTGTTTACTTCGATGCAATGTTTCCTTGTAAAATCATTATGATATTATTATATTTCTCGTTAATTTGTCCTGTTACGACCTGTATATATCTATCTTGAGAAAACTACATTAAAATCATTGCATTTTCCTTAATGTATTTTCGATATCTGCAAAAGACTTAGTATTAACTGAGTAATGTATTTTACTTTTATTAAAGAGCATATTTATGTTTTATGCTTAGTTCTTGTTTACTTCGATGCAATGTTTCCTTGTAAAATCATTATGATATTATTATATTTCTCGTTAATTTGTCCTGTTACGACCTGTATATATCTATCTTGAGAAAACTACATTAAAATCACTGCATTCTCCTTAATGTATTTTCGATATCTGCAAAAGACTTAGTATTAACTGAGTAATGTATTTTACTTTTATTAAAGAGCATATTTATGTTTTATGCTTAGTTCTTGTTTACTTCGATGCAAAGTTTCCTTGTAAAATCATTATGATATTATTATATTTCTCGTTAGTTTGTCCTGTTACGACCTGTATATATCTATCTTGAGAAAACTACATTAAAATCATTGCATTTTCCTTAATGTATTTTCGATATCTGCAAAAGACTTAGTATTAACTGAGTAATGTATTTTACTTTTATTAAAGAGCATATTTATGTTTTATGCTTAGTTCTTGTTTACTTCGATGCAATGTTTCCTTGTAAAATCATTATGATATTATTATATTTCTCGTTAGTTTGTCCTGTTACGACCTGTATATATCTATCTTGAGAAAACTACATTAAAATCACTGCATTCTCCTTAATGTATTTTCGATATCTGCAAAAGACTTAGTATTAAGTGAGTAATGTATTTTACTTTTATTAAAGAGCATATTTATGTTTTATGCTTAGTTCTTGTTTACTTCGATGCAATGTTTCCTTGTAAAATCATTATGATATTATTATATTTCTCGTTAGTTTGTCCTGTTACGACCTGTATATATCTATCTTGAGAAAACTACATTAAAATCACTGCATTTTCCTTAATGTATTTTCGATATCTGCAAAAGACTTAGTATTAACTGAGTAATGTATTTTACTTTTATTAAAGAGCATATTTATGTTTTATGCTTAGTTCTTGTTTACTTCGATGCAATGTTTCCTTGTAAAATCATTATGATATTATTATATTTCTCGTTAGTTTGTCCTGTTACGACCTGTATATATCTATCTTAAGAAAACTACATTAAAATCACTGCATTCTCCTTAATGTATTTTCGATATCTGCAAAAGACTTAGTATTAACTGAGTAATGTATTTTACTTTTATTAATGAGCATATTTATGTTTTATGCTTAGTTCTTGTTTACTTCGATGCAATGTTTCCTTCTAAAATCATTATGATATTATTATATTTCTAATTAGTTTGTCCTGTTACGACCTGTATATATCTATCTTGAGAAAACTACATTAAAATCACTGCATTTTCCTTAATGTATTTTCGATATCTGCAAAAGACTTAGTATTAACTGAGTAATGTATTTTACTTTTATTAAAGAGCATATTTATATTTTATGCTTAGTTCTTGTTTACTTCGATGCAATGTTTCCTTGTAAAATCATTATGATATTATTATATTTCTCGTTAGTTTGTCCTGTTACGACCTGTATATATCTATCTTGAGAAAACTACATTAAAATCATTGCATTTTCCTTAATGTATTTTCGATATCTGCAAAAGACTTAGTATTAACTGAGTAATGTATTTTACTTTTATTAAAGAGCATATTTATGTTTTATGCTTAGTTCTTGTTTACTTCGATGCAATGTTTCCTTGTAAAATCATTATGATATTATTATATTTCTCGTTAGTTTGTCCTGTTACGACCTGTATATATCTATCTTGAGAAAACTACATTAAAATCACTGCATTCTCCTTAATGTATTTTCGATATCTGCAAAAGACTTAGTATTAAGTGAGTAATGTATTTTACTTTTATTAAAGAGCATATTTATGTTTTATGCTTAGTTCTTGTTTACTTCGATGCAATGTTTCCTTGTAAAATCATTATGATATTATTATATTTCTCGTTAGTTTGTCCTGTTACGACCTGTATATATCTATCTTGAGAAAACTACATTAAAATCACTGCATTCTCCTTAATGTATTTTCGATATCTGCAAAAGACTTAGTATTAACTGAGTAATGTATTTTACTTTTATTAAAGAGCATATTTATGTTTTATGCTTAGTTCTTGTTTACTTCGATGCAATGTTTCCTTGTAAAATCATTATGATATTATTATATTTCTCGTTAGTTTGTCCTGTTACGACCTGTATATATCTATCTTAAGAAAACTACATTAAAATCACTGCATTCTCCTTAATGTATTTTCGATATCTGCAAAAGACTTAGTATTAACTGAGTAATGTATTTTACTTTTATTAATGAGCATATTTATGTTTTATGCTTAGTTCTTGTTTACTTCGATGCAATGTTTCCTTGTAAAATCATTATGATAATATTATATTTCTCGTTAATTTGTCCTGTTACGACCTGTATATATCTATCTTGAGAAAACTACATTAAAATCATTGCATTTTCCTTAATGTATTTTCGATATCTGCAAAAGACTTAGTATTAACTGAGTAATGTATTTTACTTTTATTAAAGAGCATATTTATGTTTTATGCTTAGTTCTTGTTTACTTCGATGCAATGTTTCCTTGTAAAATCATTATGATATTATTATATTTCTCGTTAGTTTGTCCTGTTACGACCTGTATATATCTATCTTGAGAAAACTACATTAAAATCATTGCATTTTCCTTAATGTATTTTCGATATCTGCAAAAGACTTAGTATTAACTGAGTAATGTATTTTACTTTTATTAAAGAGCATATTTATGTTTTATGCTTAGTTCTTGTTTTCTTCAATGCAATGTTTCCTTCTAAAATCATTATGATATTATTATATTTCTAATTAGTTTGTCCTGTTACGACCTGTATATATCTATCTTGAGAAAACTACATTAAAATCACTGCATTTTCCTTAATGTATTTTCGATATCTGCAACAGACTTAGTATTAACTGAGTAATGTATTTTGCTTTCATTAAAGAGCATATTTATGTTTTATACTTAGTTCTTGTTTTCATCGATGCAATATTTCCTTGTAAAATCATTATGATATTATTATATTTCTCGTTAGTTTGTCCTCGTACGACCTGTATACATCTATCTTGAGAAAACTACATTAAAATCACTGCATTTTCCTTAATGTATTTTCGATATCTGCAAAAGACTTAGTATTAACTGAGTAATGTATTTTACTTTTATTAAAGAGCATATTTATGTTTTATACTTAGTTCTTGTTTTCATCGATGCAATATTTCCTTGTAAAATCATTATGATATTATTATATTTCTCGTTAGTTTGTCCTCGTACGACCTGTATACATTTATCTTGATAAAACTACATTAAAATCACTGTATTCTCCTTAATGCATTTTCGATATCTGCAAAAGGCTTAGTATTATTTATCTCATACATGTTAACCAAATGCTCATGCATATTCCGAACAATAACATACATACTCATAAAGCTTTCACACTCTATAATTCAATATCCTACAGTAAAGTGTATTAAGTGTATCAACGTGTTAAAATGTAAATTGATTTATCGAAAGAAGCATTGTCGACAATAACACCTTCGGTTTGGATGAGCTTGATTAGATAAACTAAAGAAGATATTGACAAATGTTGGAACCGTGACAAGACAGGGCAATCAAAGAGGAAATAACTAAAGGTCAGAATATAACTAAAAAAATTTAACTGTAGGAAATTGTATTTTAGAGTGCGAAAACTTTATGTGCATGTATGTTATTCTTCAGAATATACGTGAAAGTTTGAAGTAAAATAATACTAACTGTTTTGCAGATATAGCAAATGCGTGAAGGAGAATGCAGTGATTAAATCTAGTTTTATCAAGCAAGAAGTACACAGGTATTAAGATAACAAACTAAGGAGATATACAATACAAGGACACACTGTATCGAAGGACACAAGAAGGAGACCTTTGGGGGATACCACTACACCAGAAAAGTGTTCAATGTAAATATAATAAAACAACTCTAATCTATAAATTATTGTGGCTGTATAATTAATGGTAGTTTTAAGTTCTTCAATAATATATGCATTAGATGTTGTATAATGTTAAAATAAATTATATTAGACTGTATCTATATACTGAACATATAAGAGAAAATGTTATTATTACTATATTTGCCGATATGATACAATGACAATGCAGTACTTTCTATTGGAGACAATAGCGAGGAAACAATCTGAAAACTGCAACATCCAAGTATTAATATAAATATGTGGTTCCATATATGGAGAACATAATCTATAATCAACGACAGAAAATCATTGCATATTCTATTCAGCTCCAACCAAGCTGTTCATATGACAATAAATATAAATAATACTTTTTCCCCATTGATGAAAAATTTCGTCGTAAGTAGCATATCAAAATGAAAGAAAACTTGAAAAAAAATCTGAATTATCCGTACACAATAAATTGCCGTTGTAGAAGCATATACTAAAACCAATATGGAACTATAGAATTCAGTTATGAGGTTGTATTGCGAGAGGTAACATCAATATAATATATTTATTGAATAACTGAATTCAGAATAAAGTTTTGAGAAGTGTTGTGGATGCACCCAGATAGGAACAATTCATTGCACCTTAACCTTCGTATTCCAATTATTGTTATAAAGGAAATTAGCAGATTCGCAACAAGATATGAACATATACTCTCATGTAAACAGCAAAGTGCTGCAACTCTTGAACAATACTGTACCAGAACACAGACTCATATCATCCAAATCATGTGGATTTGTACTGTATTCTAATAAACTAAATCTTAAATATACCGAAATCTGCAACTAACTAAGTTCTCAGACATCAAACTAACTTTTATTTTATTCTAGACCAGGAAGGGACTATTGGACTTTCTTAGATACTACCTAGTTCTCCTCGTAAATTACTGTAGAGACGAATTGTAATTTAGTCGGCAAGGACTAGTAATAATATATCAAATACGATAAATATCTTGTCAAACGAAACAAGTATTGAACAACGTAATATTACGATTATATAAGACATAATTTAGGGCAGCTTTTTAATATCTTATAAACGTTTTAAATATTAACGTATTCATAATATATAAGTTTGTTTTCAGATATTACCATACGTTCTTCACTTGTTTCCAAGTTTTCCATAATGATTTTCGACACACGAGAAAAACAATAGAGTCATTTGTTTTCACCTAACCTACAATTCACACAGTGCTTAATAAATAATAAATACAGACATTGTCATTCAAGTTTATACTTTCTAGCACATTCAATATTAAAGGAGGAAATTATTTCGACGCATGACCCTTTAATAAAAGGAAACTTTCAATTGGAAGGATTTCTGTAAAGGAAACTTAGCCGGAACTTGTCAGATCAGCGAAACTTTTCGACGTCGTAGAGTTGTCGGGTTCACGATAAAGGTTTTTAATAATTAAAACTTTATAAATATTTCCAAGGAACTCCCATTTAATAACGACTTGAATTGGATATTGGAGTAGGCTGAGAGAAAAGGCCGTTCACTTTTTCATCGAAACAATCTAAATGGCTATAAAATTAAAAGAAAAAACTTTATACTTTAATTTCCGTGTAATTTTATTCAGGAAAGGTTTAGCAATGTGTATTAAATTATTAGTGATAAAGTACTACGTAATATTTAAGGGAGTGCGTTTAAACTTTTACAGCTTTAAATTTTTCGTAATAGATTACCGTTTCTATTAGTATATATAACGACTTGAATTATATATTGGAGTAGGCTGAGAGAAAAGGCCGTTCACTTTTTCATCAAAATAATCTAAATGGCTATAAAATTAAAAGAAAAAACTTATTACTTTAATTTCCCTGTAATTTTATTCAGGAAAGGTTTAGTAATGTGTATTAAATTATTAGTGATAAAGTACTACGTAATATTTAAGGGAGTGCGTTTAAACTTTTAGAGCTTTAAATTTTTCGTAATAGATTACCGTTTCTATTAGTATATATAACGACTTGAATTGGATATTGGAATAGGCTGAGAGAAAAGGCCATTCACTTTTTCATCCAAAAAAAATATAAATGGCTATAAAATTAAAAGAAAAAACTTTATACTTTAATTTCCCTGTAATTTTATTCAGGAAAGGTTTAGTAATGTGTATTAAATTATTAGTGATAAAGTACTACGTAATATTTAAGGGAGTAGGTTTAAACTTTTAGTGGTTTAAATTTTTCCTAATAGATTACCGTTTCTATTAGTATATATATAAACAACTATATTCTTTAGTACGAGGTTAATTTAATAAGTACGTGACTTCTTCAAGATATATTTTCGGCAAAAAGTCAATACTATTCCATGAATTTAATAAAAGATTTCTGGCGTGACGACCTGAACATTTGGTGCCACTTGTGTTGGTACCACTACTACGGAATTCACCGGAGGTTCACTCCTTAACCTGTAAAATAGGTAATGCAGATGACATTCTATTCTTTAAACGTTCGTTGATACAGCTTAGTAACTGACTTATTATACTGCCCTCGTACTTGTTAAATGATGCCATACTGTAACCTAAAAGGTAAGAATTCATAGACCTTTCTAAATAAATGGTTGAGCCATTTGCTTACTCTACAGTGTCGGTTGATAAAAAATCATGCAGTCTTGGTGGTGATGAGTGTTTACGCGACCTCTGTCCTTTTCTTATCTTTATTTTGTTACGCAGACTTTGATGGTAAAGATGGGTAAACCTGGCCCTGGTCAACCGTTGAGAAAGTCGATGGAATTCTTGATATTATTAGGCAGATCAACATATTTTATCGACCAACACAGTTATGGAACTAAATTAAAAGCCTAAGTGAACAGAAACTAAATGTTAGTGAGCTAGCCAAGATACCCTTAGCCTTAAATGAGAGAATTGCATTAAAATGACTATAAGTAAAAACCAGGGTTGGTGTTTAATAAAGAACGAGTGGACCATTTACATTATTTTTATTTTACATTACTTGAAGTGAAGAAATTATCGGTTTGTGTAAGTTTGATTGTTAAAATACATGTGATAATCGCCGCATATAGTCATCCAAACTAAGAGTGAACTAACGTTATCACGATATCGAAATTATTGCCTGTCGCAATTTGTAAAGTCCTTTGATTTTATTCTATATAAAAAAAAAAATAGAATGCTGTCTGTTGGCTGTTTGTTAAATGTCTGTAAATTTCTTCAAAATATTAGTCATAATAATCAGAGGTTATAAACTGGCACACATTTTTAGCGCTTTGCTTATTTTAATCCATCTCTCTGCTCAACATTTGTCAAGGTGTTTAATATATGCCAAAGCCAATAAATAGCCAGTCAGAGATAGGTTCTGTCTCTAACCAGTTAGTTCATACAGGATTGACAATACATATATTCGCAGCAAAACTATTTTTTACCCAACTAAATAGTAATATTTTACAGGGCTAGAGAGTAAATTAGTAAAATTGAATAAGCTGAATGTCGTAAGGTAATAAAGATAAAGGTTTCCCAATAATAAAATCGAATTGATCTGCAAGGGAATCTAGGCAAAACCTTAATCTTTATCTTAAATAACCTATTTTGCCAGTATCTTTGTAGTGATTTCATTAGAAAATTAATCGCGAATATTTGATTGCGTTTATTTGTCAATTATTGCTATATGTTTGTTTCTCTATATCTGATGAATTTCATACTCTTATATAATGTTTATATGATGCATATCTTACCTTGCATATACTGCATAATATTACTGAATTATTTTATACAATGATTTTTCTCTATTGCTTAATTTCTCCTGTTATTTATTTCGTAAGGTACTCCGTACTACTATGATAATCGCCGCATATACTCATCCAAACTAAGAGTGCATTAACGTCATCACGATGTAAAGTCGTTCTAAACAGAGACAGTTTCCTACTGATGTTCTTCAATGAAAGAGAAGGAGATGAAAAGAGATAGAATGCTCTCTGTCGGCTGATTGTCATATGTCTGCAAAATTCTTCAAAACATCAGTAATAATAATTAGAGGTTATAAACCGATACGCATTTTGCTTATTTTAATAGCAATTTGCGGTTTGCTTAAGTTAATAAATTCAAATCGCTGCTTACTATTTGTCAAGGTGTTTAATATATGCTAAAGCTAATAAATAGCAGGTCAGAGATAGATTCTGTCGAATAGGATTGACTATACATATATTCGCTAAACTAAATAGTTATATTTTACAGGGCTAGAAAGTAAAATAGCAAAATTTAATAAGATAAATGTCGTTAGGTAATAAAAATAAAGAATTCCCAACAATAGCTTTGAATTGATTATTTTTTTGACTCTAGTCAGTTTCTTATTCATTTTATCCTACATGAAATGAGAAATAAGAATGAGCTATAAATTATCATATAAATGGCTGTAACATTCTTCAAAACCTTAATAGTAATAATAAGGTAATAAAGACAAATATTTCCCAACAATGAAATTGTATTGATCTGCAAGGGAATCTGGCCAAAACCTTAATTCTTATCTTAAATAACTTCTCTTGTCAGCTGAAACATTATTTTATTCAAAAATTCTAGACCATTACAATCGACAGTTCAAAAGTGTACCGTATTCCCTTATATCTATCTCCAATGATATACGAATATCAATTATTTGATGAAACATACAGCTTCTTTTGCCGATTCTTGTTGGTTTAACAAACAATATAATAATTCGGAAAAACATATTGCTTACTAATTGGTAAATAATGTTACTGTGATATTCCTGCAGGCCAAACTCTCAACAGCAAATATTACTTAAGTGTTGGTGTCACATTCTTGAATCTATACCCATTAAGAGAACTTAATTAATTGGTAAGTAAGGGTTTTCCACACTTTTTAACTCGAAGTTCTTATATTCAACTGGTTTAACCCCGTCATCACTTTAGTGACATCGATTTAAAGGAGAAAATAATTTAATGATCATGTTTCAATAACTTATATTGAATCCAATAAAACAACTCCTTCGAATACAAGAACAAATATTCCCGAAAATAATACATTATTTATAATATTATATGATTATGCAGTACTAATATGCGAGAGGTTGTGGAATAACCCTGTAACATCATATCATTAAAAGATGTTAATATCTGTACGCCACTGATTTTTACGTCATGCGTTTATTATTGGGAGCCCTGTGTTAAGAGACATTTAAATGTGATACGTGAAATGTAACGTACAGAAAGGACTTACATGTAAAGGGTAGGTCGTAATATATAACGAACACAAAGGATTTACGCTGATTAAATATACGACCGGTTTAGTTTTTACTTTAAGCGACATATTGTAATAATTAATTATATACATGACAAATGGCTGTTTATGTGATAATCGTGACTTTTTCTTTAATGTAATAATGGGATATTTTTAGTTGATTAACTAAAGTAAACAGTTTTTGTAAATATTTGTTTTAATTATAACATTCAACAAAAAATTGTTAGCTACTTGGAAGACACTTGACCGTTTTAACAATTTTTTTTATTAAATGATCGGTCTCGTAACAAGAAATGTCATTGTTGTTACACAGGGACCTATCTGATTTATCGATAACTAAACATAGTAAAAATTAATCCATTATTTTAAAAGAAACTCAAGGCTTTAACTATACGTGTACGTCTCTAATATAGAAGGAAGTCTTTTTCCTATTGATAAGACAATGAGACAGTTGATTTTCGACACAATTCCTGTCCTTGTGGCGAATGTTGTTCAATTTTGGAGGATTAGTTATTTCGTAGGGTGCAACTATCCACAGTAGACGTTCAAATTAATAGTGCAACCATAGAAGAACAGCCAATAAGACGTCTAAAATTAGAAAACCAATCCTTGATGGTTGATTTTCCTGGGGCAATGTCCAGAAACTCAACTTGCTTCAATTGTGTTTTTCCCTTCAAAAAGCAATATTTTATCAAAAGCGAAATTAATCCATTTTATCCATTTCTTTTTAAAAATAACAAAAGTCGCTTCACTAAAAATGCTATAATTCACAAACTATGATCCAACAGCTGTCAAATTTATAGACGAATCTTTTGAGGGTTAGGGCTAACTACAAAACATATGGATTTAATTCTAGTAGCGTCATCTATGTGTCACGCCGTGGACTTTTAAATTGACCTGTTATATATGCTAAGGGATGACGGAGTCACGTTTCTGGGTATGAAAGATGCTGACTGCGATTGACCAACTTATTATAGAGAATATTCAGTCTTACTCAGCTTCGCATGGGTTTAAGATTTTAGGAATAAAAACGTTTTCTGGGTAAACAATTGGTGCCTTTAATACGGGTATTCAAAGAAAGAATGGTTACAAGCAATGTGATAAAATGGCCTGGAAATATGAGCGATTTCGGAAACATATGACAAGATGTTAAAATCCTCCTAAATAGTTTTTTTTAAATAATTTGCATCTAAGAATCTTACGTTGCATGATTTTGTTGTATTATTATTTTTATGAAGTTAATAATGAGCAGTATTTTATATTGGATGTTGTTACTTCACGCACTTGACTAAGATATACTCACTCTCATATTTTATATATTTCCGCTGAGCGAAAACTTGTAAAGAAATTTTAAAACTAATAATTTTGTGCTATATGCGCTACAAATAAGTAAATTTCAACATAAATCGTCCTAATCTACCAACCAGGAATAGCTGTCCGATACTTTAGGCTTTGGCCGACGCGTTACCAACTCGAACTCTTATACAGTAGATTATTCGTCGTTTCTGATGTAAATAAATCAAACACGGATGCGTAGTTTCTATAATCACAATCTTGCTGCGCTCCACCGTAAAATTCCGGCAGGAAATCTTGAATTGGAAGATATATCCCTACATTTTAAATCTGAAACGATATTGAAGCAGAAACTGACTATGTTATAACAGAGTAAATTTAGATAAAAACGATTAAGAAATTTTTTCAGATAATTTTTTTTTTAATTTCACATTTTAATACCCAACAAGTTAATTTGTCCGCTATATAATTAACATACACTTGTGAAATAAAAACCGGACATACAAAAATTCATCCATAAGTAGATTAACAAAATCCCATAATAACAAGAATCGTTTGTCTTCTTTGTTTACGAATATATTTAGATTTTGGAAATCAGCATTTGGCTTAACTTGATGTCTGCTGAACAAGCAGCTAAGCTAAGAACAGCTAAGAAAAAATGTTTATAGTTAAAGACTGTTATTAATTAATTATAGCTCTGCAGACATAGTATGTCATTGTACTAGAGGAAATCCTAAAGGTTATTAAGATTCTCCTGTATAATATAGTGGTGTTAAATTTTGATCCATTCCAGGTTCGCAAATTTCTGCATCAAAAGTTAAAATGAATGTTGAATAGAATATTAACAATTATTAAATAGCTTTAAAGATCTTTAATTTCTCATTTGTTGTTGAGTTGTTAATATCCATGTAGGAAAAAAAGGTAAAGCACAAAGCAGTAAAAATACGAAAGCCAAAGAAGGCAAATTATAGATGTGTTATCTGGAGACTGCGGACTATATAAATATGAAGTATGAAATAATGAAAATATACAGTAGTTAATACGAAACTAACATATAAATTGAATCAATGGAATAGAATATATATAAGAATTTTTGATCAGTAATCATTATCACTAAAATTGTAAATATTTTAAAGCATTGATAAATGTGTTTAAAAATTAATGAAGTAAGATATATGGCTATATGACGCTTATTCTTTGAACCTTGTACCAATTATTCTGACATATTATTTATATAATTATTAATATATAATTATTTATTTTATTGATCTAAATATAAAAAATCAATTGTTAATGATTTTAAATACAATCCTTTAAAATACATTTCTCTATTATCTAAAAACATTATCTAATTGAATTCGTTATTATTTTAATGTACATGCTAAATTCAAATATCAATTTCAAAATTGTTTTATTCATATATTTTCTGTTTTACTATACAAACTTGTGTTACTTCATTTATTATTCCATATATATTTTTGTATCACAAAATGAAAGAAGAAAGTTCATGTACACTTATATTTGATGCTTTGAAATTGCTACAGCTCTGAAAATAATCTTAGCTTTGATAATTTTTTATAATATCCAGTGGTGTAGTAATTTAAACTTATCAATGCTTTGCCAATCATTGAAACTTAATGGAAAATATATTTAATCAAATGCCATATTGAAATGTTAGTGAGTTCAGGCATTGGCTCTTGAGATAGTATTATATGTTTTAATACATTTTAATATATAGAGATATATGCCGTGAAAATAATCTTTAGTAACATATATAGAAAACAAGTGTTACGCAAAAGTTTCCAAAAATGGTTAAATTTAAACATAGGCCGCGGAATATAACCATTAAATTTAACTGATAATTGATTAAAAGTTTAAAAAAATAGTTCATTTAATTAACGGAAAAGACAAGCAGATGCTAATTTTTCGAAATTCTCGTAAATTGTATTTTGATTTGATCAAAATTTAAATAACATTTTTAAAATTCAAATTCAATTTTGATGGCTCCGAATATGTATTTAGCAGCTAACTACGTTATATCATCAATATAATTCTTCGCCGGTTTTGTTTCTTGTATTACAATTTATGGGATGGATGTATTATGTATTCATTATTAAAAATATAGATAATTTAAGCTATGATATTGTTGACCTTTCTGGGATTAGAAATTAACTACTTAAATATTGTTAGACAAACAAAATATATATGGCCGAACATAACTTATTGCAACCTAAAATAAAGTGATTATGTGTTATAATATTTTTATTATATTACATTGATAATGAGCTCCTTTTTATATCACCCAGTAGCTTTAGGCACATTTTTTCTAATGTTCCCAAGAGTCTTAATTTATAAGGCATCAATCATTTATTTTGGATAATACATATAATTTATCATGTAACCTCTGAACTTACCATTTGAAAAGGATATCAGATTTTCTTTTATAAGTTATTTCAACAAGTGAGAAAATCAAGTAATGTAGTGAATTCATTAGAAAGTCTATCGGGAATATGTCATTGCCTTTATTTGTTGTCAAGTATTGCCATTTTTTTTGTTCCCCTATAACTGGTAATTTTTATACTTCCATATTTTGCATAAATATCTTGCATATATTGCATAATATTATTGAACTTTTTGATGAAATCGTTTTTGTTTATTGTTTAATTTCTCCTGCTATTTGCCTCATGAGATAGTCCGTAATACTCAAAATAGTACTCTCTGATTATTTTTTTCGTTAAATTAATTATTTATATGAGGCCTTTAACATTATCTTTAAGCGTTAATATTAATTATTTTCGTAATTAATGTATTACTTGTTCATACGTTTTATTTTGGACAGTATGAACAAAGTTTGGCGAAGCATTAGTTTGACATGTGTGGATAATGTTCCACATTCTTTAGCAATACCGTAAAAATAAATGTATTCTAAATGTTGCTTCATTACTAAGGGGATCTACCGAATAAATCAGGTATATTAACTTCAAACAAACCAGAGTCCAAAATGGATTAAGTAGGTTCTAATATTTTTAAATACAAAAGGAAATTTGCTTATGGATCTTAAAACGTTTCTTTAATTAGAATAATATATCAGTTCTACCGCTAAATTCTGGATAAATAGACTGCAACATCTACTCTATCCATACAATTTTATTCATTTTGTATTATGATTGTTCTAACGTCTTTTTTGAGCTCTCTATTATAAAACTAGAAACAGACTATTAAATGAAAACTAAAGTTAGACAGTATTCTTATTTCTTACCAAAAAATGATTAATAAAATCCAAAATTAATCATATGTATATTCTTTTATGAAAATGTAATATAATTTAACGAACATATTTTGTCAAATTTAGCATTTCTTTTGATTTAGTGACCATCATCAATTCTATCGCTACATTCTGGATAAATAGACTGCAACATATACTCTATCCATACAATTTTATTTATTTTGTATTATGATTGTTCTAATGTCTTTTTTGAGCTCTCTGTTGTAGAACTAGAAACAGACTATTAAATGAAAACTAAAGTTAGACAGTATTCTTATTTCTTACCAAGAAATAATTAATAAAATCCAAAATTAATCATATGTATATTCTTTTATGAAAATGTAATATAATTTAACGAACATATTTTGTCAAATTTAGCATTTTTTTTTGATTAGGTGACCATCATGAAGACATTTCCTAAATATATTTCATATTCCTCTGAGACAGTGTTTCTTAACCTGTGGTCCTCGGAGTAGGAGTCTCTAGAATCCCTGGAATCCGATTTAAGATCACAACTAAATAAAAACATTAACCCGAGAATTACTAATATAGTTACAAAAGAGCAGCATCGACCTTCATAATAATATTTATTTAAAATTTTTATAAGAATATATTTTCACTACTAAAAGAAATTTTCTTAAATGTATTTCTGTGATTTTTATTAAGGGGTTCTTAAAATTCTGCTTGATTTTCTAGGGGCTTTTCGCAGTCTGAAAAGGGTTAAGATACGCTGCTCCGAGATTATAGCGTTGCTCGAAAAGCCTCTAAAAGACTTCATGAACTCATCTTTAATCTTATAGACTTTTTTGTTTATTTATTCCGACTATTTGACCGAGAGAATAATAAATTAATAAGTAAGAAAAAGAACTGAGAAAACTTACATTTATTATTTTTATTTCTTCTTAATATACTTGACACATCTGCAGTAGTATAATCTACTATGGATGTTTATGAATCTATAAAATATTGTTTTGTTTTCTGGTTATTGGGAATCGTAGGAAATCGTCGCTTGCACCAAAGATAACCTCCGTGGCGAGGACTTACCAAACGCCTGTAAAATCCGAGCAATAAAATCTGCTTACTTCGGCTGCCGATCATTCGGATGGAAATCCACGTAGAAATGTAATAAATAAAGAGATAAATTCCTTATCAAACGGAATAGTCTGTATTAAATAATGCCGCCTCAGGTGGACTCATCCTTTTACGCCCTCCCATATCTATCTGCGCGCTCGTAAAACAACCACGTTACGAATATCAAAACGGCAATAAATATTTATATTTAGGGGTTGTTACTACGGTTCTTCCCTTATTTACCACTCTCTAAATGAATGTTTGGTGGCAATCGGCTACTGTCAGCAAAACACTGATAAGCAGGTAGGAAATGCTCTTGTTTTATTTTGATAATTGGTTGCTATATCTATTGCTTAATTAAATGGTTATTTATAGAACGATTTTAGTCAACGTTTTACATGATCACCAATATATTGGGTATTAAAATTTAAAATCAGGTCATGTAAATTCGCAGGCTAGATACACCTTTATGTTTGACTAGTTTTTAAGAACATCTAAATGTGTTTCTATCTGAATTTTCAGTATTGAACTAAAAGTTTAGTTAATTAATTTGTTCTCTGCTGGTCTGTCATTATGTTTAAACTTTCTTCCATTTTTCCTCTCCATTTTCCTTTCAATGAGTCCTGTTTTGTAATTACTCAATACTGCTAGTTGTTGTAGTCACATTTTCTTCACCGCTGGTTGACCTAAATATCTTTCATAAAACATTTGAATATAGCTCAATGTTATTCAGACTGTAAAGTATTCAAACAATATTTTTATAGTATTAGCTAAAGGGCAAATAAATCCTTTCAATCGCAATCCTTCAATTATGAAAAAATAGAATGAAAAATAAATAAAGATGACTCGCCGCTATTCGTCTCGGTACGAACTTCAACTGATATGCCAATATTTGAGACGAAAGCTATAAATACACTAACTTGGTTTTATTTGTTGAATTGAAAACTATCTAATTATGAACAGAGGTTTTGCAAGAACCTTTACCATTTTTTAGAAAAACTATAGAACAATAATATTTTAACTATCTTAATTTAAAATAAAAAATACTGTCTGGTGTTACCTTGTACTTGGGATCGCCGAGTGGCCGAAATTCGACCACGAATTTTTAAGTTAATCATGTTTATCATATAACAGTGTAAATAGAATAATATAAAAATGATATATTAAACTACTAAAACTTGGCAAATATATAATCAACATAACATCAGAAATATATTTGATATTCAATATTAATTAGACATACTAAATATACTAAATATACAATTTATCTCAAGAACCAACAGTCACTAAAGTTCAAATAATAAAATATTATATAATCCCTTATCTCATTATATAAACGCCTTAATATTTATAAATGCTATAAATGATTACAAATTTAGTGCAAATAATTTATAATTTCTTCTATTTGTTCTATTGTGTTCCATCAATGTCAATTATATAGTTAGCTTCATTTTAACTGCTGCATATTTTCATTACTTCATATATGTATTCAAATAGTCTTCACCATTTATCCGTATTTTTCAGCTAAAATGTATATTGCAAAACAAATAAATTCAGTTGGCTCAATAAAAGAATAATTTTTTTATCTAAATTTTAAAATAAAATTACATCATTCTTGTCTTCGTTATTTCATTTTTCCATATCACCCTTCTGATAACTCATTTTTAATTTGCCTTTTATAGATTTCGTTTATCTCTTATTTGAAATTTTTCCTGTTTTCCATATTGGATCTAACAACTCAATATCAAATAAGAAATGAAAATTCTATGGAACCATTCCTAAAATGTTAATACTCAAAATTCCTGTTCTAGTCCACTCGTTCTTTTAAAAATGCTATTTGACTCTTGATGCGCAAACTAACGTAGAGTGGTAATATGGAACCTGCTATTAATATATATTAGAACTCCTTAATATCACAAAAACCGACAACGGCATTTTTCTCTGCATCACAAAATAAATACACACAACTAGCACCAATTTTCCATCGTGTTTGATCCCTGTCTTTCTTTATTCAAAGCTAGTGTCACCGGTCAACGTTTCTTTGTAATTTGTTTATTTTGTGAGAATTTGTTGTTTTAGTCTAAATCAACACACAAAACTCAAACTTCTGATAGGATATTTATAGGTCTTTAAAAACTTACTACAGTGACGAAATTAAAAAATCAGTAAATCAGCTCTATCTTAATATTGACCCCATATGATATAGCTCCATTGCTAGGACGAGCTTATCTCAGGTGCCAAACTGGTGTTGTTGTTGTATATGGGTTCAGAGTAGCTGGTAATTAACAAATTAATAGGAATTTCTTTATTGAAGCAGACTACATGGCAAGTTCAGGTGAAACCACTCTTCAATCTCAAGCTATTTCTGTTGTTTTTGTCTAAACATATATTACCAGTGTCGACATCAAAGAATTAAAAACCAAACAGAGGTCGTCAGTCACCTGCCGATACTTCATTGACCGAATATGCTTACACACAAGAACTGGAGGAGTCAATTAAGTGTATAGAGCAGAAAGGAAGAGGCTGGGAGAGAGGTCGTGGTATGTAAAGAAAAGCAAACTTCTAGAACTCCTAATACGGAAGAATATACCTGTTCGGTTTCGGAATTATCTTTTTCTTCAGCAGGTGAGAGTGTCGTGACAGAAAGAACTCCCTAACCTGCCTAGCCTTCAAACGAAGATGATGCTTGTTGAATTTTTTGCTCCAAAAATTACTCTAGCAATTAACCGGACGAATTTTTGATTCAATATCAATCTTGTGAGTTATGGACGCATACGAAATGCTCAGGATGTGACCCAGATTATTATATATGTGATCTTAGTAAATAAATTTTTTCCATACTTGTAAATTGGAATTCCGGTTCCATAATACCATATATCTCGAAACACATATTTTTAATTTCTGCAATATAGCTAATTATTTCATACAATGAATATATTTATTTTCTTTATTCGTTTCTAATGTATCTTATATATAACATTCTCGTGTCACAATGTTCGTTCCCATACCCCTCCGAAACGGCTTGACCGATTTTTATGAAATTTTTTATTCATATTCAGTAGGTCTGATTATCGGCTACTATTTATTTTTCAAAACCCTAAGTGATAGAGGTGGACAACCATTTTTTTTTTATTTTTTAATTAGGCAACCCTAAATTTTCGCTTTTCTATCACCAACCCCTGCTTTGACTATTAAACTTTAGTAATTTTATCATTTTTTATTCCGCTCGATTATTATCATTTGGTAAGTTATCCTCTCCATGTGTCTACCTGTGTCACTTCTCACCCAGTAAATAGCACGGGGTAGAGATGACAACGAAGATGGTCTCCTATTCCTCTGAAATAATAAGCCTTCTATCACTCCCTCTACAATTTTCGGCTACTATTAGTGCTTATGCGTCAAGTGTAGTAGTTTTTTTTTGCTATCTCAGTGTATCTTTTATATCAAATATATTCTCAAGTAACTTTATTATTTATTTATTAATAACTCATATTATTGAATGTAATTTATTATTTATAACTAATAAAATTATTAATTTTGTGTGTAATTCGCACGGTCAGTTAATTAAATGATTTGCATAACCTCTTAAATACTCAACACGTGTCACGAGTTCCCGCGCACAACGGCTATTGAGTTGTTGGGAATGGTGGAAAACGAATTCAGTTTTTTTTGTTAGATTTGGGATTTTTTTTTACTTATAAGAGCTTTAACTTATGCATAATTATTTTTTCACTATTTCAAATAATATGTAGTTTCGATATAATTAAGAAAAATTTTTCGCTTTCGTGAAACTATATAATATTTACATGTATATTTAATGTAATCAAAGATAGAATAAATTATTCATATAGTAATTTTCTTCATTAAATAATTCAATCAGTTCTATGTATGTATGTTATGTATTGTACAGTGAACAATGCCAACAAAATACAAAGGATCTAATTTGAGCCGTGATATAAATAAATCTAGAAGCATTCGAAATAGAAGAGCCCAAAGAACCGAAGAATAAGTTCAGGCATAAAATATTGGAGCGCGTCTGAGAATCGCGCAATTGCTTCAAGAACAAAAGAAAGACAGGCTAACAAAAATATTGTTCACGCTGTAGTATTAAGAGATTAATATTATGTAAAGAGTTAATGATATAAATAATTATTACTTAAAATAAATTATAATAAATAAAAAAAATGTTTGGGGTTTTGTTGCATTTATATTCCCTCATCGTTCACAGCGCTCCATGCCTTTTTCACTCATATACCACATCCTTACACCCTTTCAACAAGTTAATTATTTTTGTTTACACTAGAAATTATCTAACAATTATTTACGTGGCAAAACAACGTGGGCCGGGTCAGCTAGTAAGTATATTAATTTTAAAGTATGTAGAGTCATTTCTTGGAATAATTAGTCACACAGTGTTGAGAAAATATTCAAAACCAAAGTAGGGTGCAATATTCGGTTACTGCTTTGTTAATAAAGGCAATTATTAAACAAACTGGCAATGAATCAGAAGAATTTACAGAAAAATCTCAATAACCTTCAGAATTTCTTCTAATATAATGATATACAAAGTCTAGAGAACCATATCGATTACTATCTGCCCTTAAGCAAGAACAATTTTCTTAGATGTTCTCCGTTCGGCAGACATCAAACTAAATAAAAAGCAAATTTCGAAATTCTAAATATCTAGTAAATAAAGAGGTCAGACGATTCTTGTTCTCCAATTTATGTTAGGATGAAAGTTTCCCATATGTCGGGTGTTTCTTTCACATTTTAAATAAAGCATACATTATTGACTATCCTTTCAGATACCCGTAATCCGTTTTATTATCATTTCAAATGCAAAATGTAGGTTTTGTTTTCCGATTCAAAATTTCCGGCCGGTATTTTGCGGTGAAGTGCTGCTAGATTTTGATTTTAACAGAAACGACGAATAATCTAACGAGCAAAATGAAGATTTACGTTATTCCTGCTATTTTTACACAAAACACATAATCATTTCTCTCCCAACGTTATTGATCTTTAATATCCAGCCAATTGGTGTGTGGTTAATATTGAAAAATGTGATTCTCACGGCCGGTCGAGTGCGCGTTCGACCCCGTATTAATTTGAATGCGCCCTATGAACGTAAACTAATTTAGACTGATGCGTCCAATTGACTCTTACCATCGCAATTAACAGATTAATATGCCCTATTTACCTAGCCGGTATAAATAGTTGATTTTAACGCGTCTCACGCCGGCTAATAATCGAATGAGATAATGCCGACCTCATTCGAATTCAGCTACCGATGCGGCAGCTAAATATTGGCTAATTATTTTAAATTATGATTAAAATTGGTATGGCGTCGGCCGACTCGACTTTATGTGTCGACAAGTAACAACGACAACTCACTGTGGTTCGATGTTTTTATTGACACAAGTCGAATGGGAATAGCGAGCGTCCGCTTCCAGTAATGAATTTGCGTCGGGTTCGATCCGAAAGCGAACGTATTATAAATACTGATGGCCGATTTTGATAATCCTGATTTAGGAATTAAATGTTGGTAGAACGTGAGACCCGATTATCACGCCAATTTCAGACAAGTTAAAATACTTATTTATCATAGATTTGTTTTCAGCAATATTGTGATTTGAAATATTGTTTTGTGGCATTTTTAATTAATATTTAATTTATATCGGTGATATTTTAGAGTCTCCTTTTTACCAATTTATTCTTATTTATATTGGACATACTATTCAATGGGAGCTCCAAACCACAATCCTCGGTTTAAGCCTACCGACTAGCCACTGAAGAACTTAGAAACCATCGCAGAAAACATCTGGTTTTATCGGTCTAGTTACTAGCATACTGGAATTATTTTCCATGTCGGATTTAACGCTCTTGCTTTTTGTGACTTCCACAATTATAAACATTTGGGATTATAAGCACATATCTACGATTATGGCTCAGCAGAATCTGTAACGTTACGAAGGATATCATTAAATTATTTGAGAGTCAATATAAGACTAAATTATGATTAAATGTTTAAAAAATTACTCAATTTTTTCTTATTTTTCAATAGTAACTTACTAAATTGACCGCCCAATGAGTTACTGGTTTCACTGCAGCTTGAATTTTGTTGGACTGCAGAGAATTAATTATATTACCAATAATGTTTTATTACTTGCTGTCCACTTTTAAAGTAAAATAAGAAAATTCCAATTAGGCCACTTAATAAACTGTGTTCGCTAAATTTAATTTTTGTTAAATATTACGTATCTTCATAAAAATAAGTTACTATGGGGGACAGGTTGTTCTACTGCATTAGTAACAAGCAGTAATTTCTGCAATCGGAAGTCCAATAAAGCTCATAAAAAGACAAGTACATGCCTTAAGAACTCAACCTTACTACCAAAACTATATAATTTTAGAGAACGTGAAAATTGTTCTGTAAATTATGATTGTTCTTCTTCACTCATTTAGTCGTAAGCCATTTGCTGCAGCGTCATTGATATAAGTATATATATTATAGGTTAAGACAAGTAACTGACTAGAGTATGATTTAACGTTAACATTAATTGATTGTTGTTAGAAACGAATTCTAAATAAGTTAATTTATACATGTAAATATATAAAATGGAAATAGTAATTATAAGTATGTTGTTTAAGTAACATAGTGGTATTATAACTTTAAAAGTGATCACTTACGGCACACGCATTATGAGTAGTCGTTAACTTGAACGATTTGCCAGTATATGCATTCTAATGCGGAATGTAAAATATTATACGCCAATACTCAAAAATATTCCAACCCAAGAGCCCCATTGGTAGTTCCCTGATCGATGACAGTCATTAGATCGCGAAATCAGCTGTTGTCGTGGGAGCTGTAAAATTTTACTCATATTTCTTTCGTCGGCGCGAGTTTGTCTCTCGTAACATAAATTCCAGAAAGGCCCATAAAACAGAGGATGCCTCCGACGTATCGTCGTTATTATCGAGCAAATACCAAAATCGAACGTCGGAAAATTGTTTTTTTTTTGTTGGTATTTCTCTTGTGGATCACAACTATGGGTAAATATATGCGATTTTTTCTTTGGAACGGTTTATGCATGTTGAGTGTCTTTTATAATTTTAGCACCAACAAACCGAGACTGATTGTAAAGTTATCTAGAATTGTCCAATATATATCAAGTACATATTAGAATTAGGAATTAACTTCTATTAGTTTTTTTTAATTCAATATATATTTATTTTTTAATGATGACATGTTACAATAGATATACTTAGTACAATCTTAATTTACAAATTAATTTATTAGTACTGTTCTGTTGTACTTGCATTAACATACCAGCAAGGAGACTATGGGATTAGTACATCAGTATGTATTTCCCGAATTAGAGAAAAATTAAACTACTTAAGGTAAAGTTAAGAATAACAATTATACGCTTTGCAAGTTCGGGTGATTTGATTAGCTTCAATCTTCGCATTTCCTGTTTGATATCCTGCAGCTCTATTGCTTCTACGTTGCTACGATATAACAAACTTATTTCATGTTTTAAGGCGAAATCTTGGATCACTTCGTAAATTCAATTGATTTAATTAAAGGTCATCAGGTCATCGTGCAGTTCTTCCTTGGTTACGTAGCCACAAGTATCGGTAATTAATTGTAGAACTTGCCATAGGTCCAAATTCTATTTATGATTTATAAATTGTTATACTAATCTATCTGATTGTCTTTCAAGTTGAGACTATTTTTCAGTACAGTTATTATATTTTAAATCTGATCTGCTCTACTTTTTATCTAACATGATGCTTCGAATTTAACCATCGAGATGAATGCCAAGGTATATAGCTTATATATAGTGAAGTTTAATAAAAATCTATGATTAATATAAAGTACGATATCCAAGATGACCTATAAATATTTTTCACTAAAGTAGTGCCATTTTAATTTAATGCTAGTAAGTTGTTTGTATTTTATTGGTCAAATTTATGGGGTTACTTTAATTTTATTAGTCATCTTTTTGTCCAGTCTTGCTATATATATGCTATATTATATTCTTGCTAGCCGTCTGATTTTTTCATATATACCTTATTCACTGCTAATAGTAATTTATAATCCACGCATGTGGTAATCCTAGTTCCTTCCTGTTTAAGTATATCTGTGATAGATAGATAGTGAGATCTTGTGAGATTTCTGAATATCCTTAACTTCAAAAGATACATAGAATTGTTTAATATTTGAAGAATTCGTTGCAAATATTGGATGTTAATGCAATAACAATATGGGCTAAAATTTGTAAGTGGCTTGAGCTATATCTATGAAACTTGCGAATAATTCTGTTCTGCCGACCCGAATTTTAATAGAGAAATAAGTCTTTTGACACCATTCGGTTGTTTATCATGTTTTGCTGTCATAATTACTTCCGCCTCACTGCATGTTTCAATATAAAGACTGCATATCGGCATGCTTTACTAGGCAGTTGTTTTAAATTTTGTCCAGTAATTAAATCCAAATCCTTTGTTTTCATTGGATTCATATTTATTCTTATCTGCGTATTTAGTGTTATTGTGATAACTAGTGTGGTGGTTTCAGATTTTAAGTTATGATTATTAATTTTTGCGTAATGCGCCTTATTGTTTTTAGTGTTGATTGATCTCCAATATTTGTAATCAGATACTCTACATTGGCAGCTCTTTCAGAAAAAGTCATTATTAGATCTTCTTTCTCTTTATATCGTATAGTATAATTTTTTGTCGATGTATCTGGTGAACCATAAAATAAATATAAAATCTATTGATTAACCTTATTACTAGTTATAAATACTAACAATATTTAATATTTTCTGTACTTCAATATTAATTCTTTATTAATCACCAAAATATAAATAATTTAGACGTTTGAAGTCTATAAATGGCGATATTTTAACAATAAATTTAGTCTAACTTTTATTGGAATTAGCCAGAAATATTTGAAATTTTTATTATTTTAAACAGTGCATGGAAGTCCAAGTCGGTAAATTTAATCAGCAATTTGGTTGACTGCTTGAAGTTGCTGACTATCTATCTAGACATCATCATATAGAAACTTTTTATCAGTCTATTTACCATTACATTTTTGTAAGAGTTTTGGAAATTAGAATAAACAATTGTGCATATTGTGTTATGGCAATATTGGAAATATATATGATTGAAGGATCTCCTTTGGTTATTTTACACAACATTCGATATTGCCACGGAACTGTTTATGACTGTTGACTGTCTTTTATTATTTTAGTTCAAACAAACGAAATCTGATTATTAGGTAGATAATAGAATAACATTTAACTATTCTTTATCTTAGTATTAGGAGGTTTTATTTTGTATATTTCCCTATATAGTTAGAAACCAGTTACCGAAATTTTAGTTAAAATGTATTCATATTCTCACACATAATCCGATAATTTAGGTAATTAATTTCAATGTTTTACCGTGTTTCTTAAACATGTATTAGAGGTCGTTATGTTCAGAGTGTATATTAGGTATGGGTGAGTTTTCACAATCTTACTTCAACTTAGTATTTTCCAAAGCATATACATTGTATACCAATAGTCTTGAGAGGTTTCTTGCTCTTACTGGCTATTGGTATTTTATAATTCGTATGACAATCGTAGATATCACTAGTAGTGACACTTTTTTTAGCAGTTCATAGCATACTACCCATTGCTAAACTCACTAAATGCGAGCCTAATGATAAATAATAGTAAATAATTTGCTCGTAATAATATATCACTAATATTCCGATTTCAGAGTTAGGCTTAACGGTTGAAAGACGCGATTCTTACCTTATATGATAATGAAGAGCTACAATGTTGAAATACAAAAAATTAAAAGTACTATTGGGCATAAACAATCTTGATCAGTAAATGTTCCACAGCAACTATAATGACCATAGCACACTCTTTTCTGCAATAAGCACAAAAGTTACTGTGGAATATTGTAATAAATGCTTCATAACACCTAAGGACTAAACAATCTATATCAAACGTCAAAGTGATCTTCATTTGCAACCCGCTACAACATGTTAAATATATATGTCAAATAAAAATCCCAACAACTTAGTATTTAATAATATTCAATACTTGCTACTTTAACGCAGTTTAATAGCAAGGACGCAATAATCTCCAGACTCTGACTATTTAGTAATTTTGATATTTTCAATCAGGGCAATCGCAAATATTTAGCTGTAGTATATATATTACTGGCACACTATTACGTAAATTTCGTACAGTTAATATTGTGCATCTAGTAGCTGTGTAGTAGAGTGGAGTGAGTTAAGCGTTTGCATCCAATCTCTTTGTTTCCTGGGATACAGATATATCACCTTATCATCTTGGTTAGATTTTTTTGTGATAACTGTAATAATTCTGAACATCGATTAGTACTACTAATTATTGTATGATTAGTCATGTTGTGTGTGGTTGCTATCCAAAATATGTAATTGGACTCTATATACTGGCAGCTAGACAGATTAAGAGAAATTTTCATTGACTATTTTTCAGTCTGTGGATTTGCTGTCTGGGCTTTTTAGTGTTTTTAATTTAGTGTCCATAATTTGTTTCCATCTTCTTATCACTCTTTTTTTTCTTTGAATGGTTCTAGTAACTCACTCGTATATAATATTGCTGAATTTTAAATAAAACAGAAGCAATTACTGTTTTGACAAAAATACCCAGTATCATGTGTTTTCTGATTTATCCGCTGATTGCAACAAAAGAAATCAAGCAACAAGCTGAAATCAACAAAACAAGAATTAACTAAGGGTTAGGTTTATTGTTAGATATAAATTTTAATGACGATTTATATATTTATATATAATATTATATTTTATAATAAAAGCTGGCCCTTGGAAAGCTGGATAAACCTGTGTATATGGACTATGAGAATATCGGAAATATATGTTATTCAAGAAGATCTTAGTTAATTTATTCACTCACTCTACTATCTTCACTCTATTTATACTGTCACATTCTATCACTTCATTCGTTAATTCCTAAACATAAATATTTAGTAGTTGATAATACACAACTACTGCAAAGAAAATATAAGCAGTTTCCTTTGCAAAAACAACCTTGTAAATACTGACCTCAATGGGTCAGATATATCAGATAAATGGATGTAAGCATCCATCCTGTATCAGAACAATTAGCGATAACAACAATCTGAATTGGTCTTTGTAAAAAGTATGATATTCCCCAGGAAAAGGATTTTATAGTATTATGAAATTTCCGACAATAAAATATAAAACACCCATTCCCGTCCTCAATCGAGGACCCAACGATGGAGTTGAACTTATAAAAACCCCGACACCGATTTAGACGGTTTCTATTTCTCCGTGCTCCCCCGAGTAGCTATGTTGTCAATAGTAAATTATCAGTCACTCGAATAAACCATAAATAATCCCGTTAGTTTTTATCATTTTACCATGTGCCGATCCTCAATTATCACATGGATATTCCTCTCCTCACCTACCTTTTTTAAGATTATCAAACATATGCCATCAATTGGAACGAGGGATTATCGGAAGGAGCGGAGTTTGTCTTGCAATTCTTTTTATTTATCTCAAAACCAATCTATGGAAATTGTAACTGCTCTCAATTAGCATTTCCTTTAATTAAGTTCAAAAGAAAAAATGTTTTATTTATTTGTATTGTGTTAATATAAAAAATAGAAGATTACAGACTTGATCCAAACTCGTATAATAATAAAAACAATCCACCCATAAATATTCAATATAAAAACTACTATATTGGACTATTTGACATTTAGTAATAAAAATATCTAATTTAATATATTCAATTCCAGACAAGGAACACGTTAATATATCAGTTCTGTCGCTCCCCACGAGAAAAAAAAGCATTTGTCACCCGAAAAGATTATTTATCTTCCGAACTGAACCCGTCAATGAACGCCAAAGGAACCGCTTTGACGCTTTATCAGATTTTCCAATTCAGGCGATAGAAAAATATTGCCCAAAGTGGCGGTCAATGCGGCCTATAGAAAAAGTTATTTCATTTAGACAAAGGAATTATCGGAATACAAACGCCCTTTTGATTGCTTTAATTAATATACTTAGTCGCCTCGCTATTTCTTTCTAGATGCTTTTTTGTTATGATGGGTTTACATTTAATTCAGTTGAACATATTAATTTTTGTATTTTAGAAAACCAATTTTCGTTATTAAATTAAACTATATAATGTAATTTTGCAGAAGAATTCTATTGATTGTTTGTTATATATACGAGTGTCCCAAAAAAACTGCATGGAATATTTTAAGTGATAATATTGTTAACTCCGATGCATTTAACAAAACAACTATGAATAACAATAACATGGACCTTTAACAATAATATGTTCGGCCCATAATATATATAATGGCTTCGAAGAGGCCTCATCCCGTGGCGATACACATGTTTATGTATACACATACATATGTTTAAACGTGGCATGAAATTTTCGGCAATTTGCGATTATCGGTGCCATTCTCAACGCAGCGATTGCTATAAAGACTCCAAAGTTTTGTAACGTATAGCACAAGTCCTGGCCTTTAAATTGAATCATATGTTGTAGTCTATCGGGTTGAGATCCGGCGAGTAGAAAGATCATTCTACCGACGTGATTAAGTCCGGCTCAGCAACAGTCTTGCGTCGATTTTGCCTTATGGGTCGGAGAGGAATCGTGTTGGAATATCCAATTCGAATCGCCGCAGAGATGGTGGATACATGAAGGTACGACAGCCACGTTTTATCGTTTAAATGCGAATTTTCGACAGTACGGTACGAAGCAGACGGCAGACTTCCGGAAGACAACGGACGTTTTGTAATACTAAAAATGTGGCTCTGGTGCGCGATAGTATTGCAGAGAATCCAGGAACATCAATTCGGGGACGTGATTCCCAGTTACACATTTCTGCACGCAGTTTAAGGCAAATTTTGAAAACTGTTTTGAAAATGTGTTCGTACAAAATTCAGTTAATCCAGAAATTGACAATCCTAAGGCTGTCTGGTGAATATTTTTCGTGGCCATGTTAATAAACAGAATAGTCGGTTTTGAGGAATACTTAATCCTCAATTAATTCATGAAACATCATTGCATCCACTAAAAACAATTGTATGGTGTGGTATTCATGTTGGAAACATCATTGCTGAACGGTAACAAGATATAATTCGAAATTTTCTTGTGCCTGAAATGGAAGAGCAAAGACTAGAAGACAAGTGGTTTCAGCAAGATGGGGACACAGCACACAGAGCTCGTTCAATAATTCAATTATTGAACGACGTTTTTCCACGAAGACTAATTTCGCGAAGTGGCGATTTAGCATGCCAATTCTCCGAATTTAACAGCCTCAAACTTTTCTTATGGAGTTTGTTAAAATCAAAAATGTATTTGAATAAACCCCAAACGATTCAATATTTTAAAGACAATATTCGTCATGAAATTAAAGAAATTCACTCTCAAATATTGCAGTATGTCATGAAAAATGCCTTAAAAAGCCGAAAGTTGCATAGCGAATCGCGGTTTCCATTTAGCCGATATAATTTTTCATAACGAAAAAAAAGTTAAAGACCAAATAAACTTTTTATGAAAACCGAAATTATTTATCTTTTGTTTGAGCATCAAAATGGTAGCGGGACTTTTGCCGCACGTTGTCTATCGATACGGTCACTGTTATACCTCTAGAATCACGAATCAGAAATAATTCATATCTCAGTAAAACCTTCTCCTGCTTCTGTTCAAATTCACTGGTCAATTCTTTGTAAATTATGACATACTTTAGCTGTCTTCAAGCAAGTATTATTAAGCTTTTGAAATAGAATTAGCCCAAAAGTAATAAAATTAGAAAGTCTTGTCACATAATAAGCACCAAATGTTAATGCATAACCATCATACTACATAGAGACTTAATATAGTAATAATTTTTATATAATTCATTAAATCTAATTACATAATTTTATAAAATATTTAGTTTTATTATTATATTAGGTAGGCGGATAGTTTTAAACTGTATGTTCCACTTGAATCCATTAATATATTTAGTAGATGTGAGAGCATCTATATTTCTTTCTATCTTTCTTCTATTTTCTATTCTTTTCTTTTATATATTTTTCTTTCTATTTTAATCTCCCTTTCTAGGATCATGAATTACATCCACTTGAAACCTAATAAAGAATTGAACTACTTTAAGGCCAGTACACGTATTATTTATTTCAGGAAATATGCAGAGTAACAACATATATGTATATATATACGCGTGAAAAACCTCATGTTCGAAAACAACTATAGCTTTTTGTGTCAGTACTTATTTGTTAATGGAAAAGTGAATCTTATTCCATTTCACCCCGGTGCATTCTCATTTGTTAATGCACCAAGGAATTTGCATTAGCGGTACATGGATTAAATATTAAAATCGCTCTAAAAGACGGTAGAATAGCCGAAGCGTCGATATGCCCACGTTTACCTCGAATGTTCGAAAATATATTTTACGGATAATGTTATGCATATTAATTAATTTCGCAATATAATCCAAGTATTATTTATGAAGTGCTAATTATATTAAAATGTTATTTCAGTATTCAAACGTAACATTAAATTAAATTAATCCTGATAAAGTATTATTTTATTTATGGACTTCAGTATATTGTTTAGCTAATAAATAAAATTTCTCGCATTCCCTCTCTCATTTCTGATTCATACTCAAAACAATTAAAACTATTTTTTCTAAAATGTGCATTAGGTTACGTAGATATAGTCCGTTCAGTAAAACAGTGAATTCACGTCATCCGAAATTCTAATGTAAATAAAATAATTAAAAATATACTGTTATCAAATACAATTTATTAACATTATCGTACATCTAATGCATATGTTATCGAAGGACTTAAAACTACAACTAATTATACAGTTATAATAGTTTGTAGGTTAGATTTGTTTTGTTTACCTTTTACTCTCTTCTATACCACCTTTGAGTAAAAGCTCTAGATGCGTTTTTTGTGTTGTTGATTTTTTTGTTGATGTCTTTTTCAACTTCGCCCAAACCAAAAGAAAAATGATATGTCTGATATGAATAATTAATAAATGTCTAATAAAACCTAACCTATTATTATTCCAACGCTTACGTTTTTCGTCAACTTTTGTTGTCTTAACATTATTTTTATTGTCATAATGACAATTTTGGTATATTTCGTTCTGAAATATCCATGTCTAATCGAAATTCACAAATTGAAATAATAAGTCTTCTTTAATTTTATTATATGCTTTTAAAAATTGTATTGTTTTAAAAGCAATATCTGATAGTTCCATTAGACCTCATCGTGGATTATCTTTAAACCAATTAAGTCCTATGTTACCCAACAGTGTAAGAATAAATAGTTGCATATCTTTCGGATTTTAATGAATACTTTGAAGACTAATAATATTCTCTAAAATAATTATATTAAATTATGTTTCGATTGAAAAAATTACTATCTGCATACATTTCGTATATTTGAACTCTAATACAACTAACATGAAGCCTATTTAGATTCGTCACCTGCTTCGTATGAGGACGATTTCTTTTGAGAAATGAATGCAAGATTATATTTTTCATTTTTTGAGATAGTTTAGTAACCGCGTCCATACTAATATTCGGTGAAGCTGTAACACGCTAAAAATATTTTCAATAAAAATCGCAGAAACTTAATATTTAATAGTAAACATGGTTACGTTTCTAACGAATCTTACTGGCAAGAGGGGACCTCCATTTTCTCGTTCCTGTTCTAAGTAACTGACTAGAGATGCAATCTGTTCTGTCTGGCTTCGGCGTTTTCAATAAGAGTAATAATAAGCAAAATATTAATAAAACAATAAATGATTCTATATATTTTTATTAGCGACATATGTTGGTAAAAATCCGAATGTAAATAATAATTAAGTAACTTATCCTAAATAGTAAGTTGAACGTTTTCATATTTCTCTATATTAAATAACAGTTTTCTCATTTTATCATTGAATTCTTCAGTACTTACAGATACTAATCATGGAACGCTCAGGATTGTTTTTTTCATACAAATACATTACTTTTCGATACATTACATTTTTGTTCTCAAAAATTTACTACCCAAGACCATCCAGTACTTTTAGAATGTTATAGCGGTACTGCTTCGTCGTCGACTAGAGGAAAAAAGTTCCAAGACAACGAACTGCAATACATTGGATGCAAACTCAGTTGAAACCCTCGAGGAGTTTACAGGCTTACAGATTTTAAAACAAATAATTCCTTGTCTAAAATTTGGGAAAATATCTGCCACACGAATTAGCAGAAAATTCCGTTTTTATTCCTTTCAGCATCACAGTTTTATTGCTTGTAAACATAATTTTCGGGGAAACTAGATTTTTGGAAAGCCTTTTGCTAGACACATGTAGATGTATTGCGATAGTCCTAAGGGTAAAAAGTTCTTGATTTTAATGACCAAAAACTACATGTGCACAACAGCCTGCAAATATCAACATGTCTGTGGCAACGTAACACTACCTGTGCAAGAGGCTGAACGAAGATCAGCTGAATTATTTCTAATCCAACGCATTTTGAAATTCATTTTGAATAACTGATTTTAAATAGTGCTGTATATTCAAATCGAAGGGATAAATTATTTTTTATGTGCTCAAAATCTTTTATGCTCCTAACGCTGTGAAAGTAAGTTAAAATTGTGGATATATTGAACAACTCGACAAAATATATTTTCAGAGAAGAGATAAAATACGTCCGAATGCAAGCAGAACACATTATATTATTGAGAGTTATTTCCACTATGCTATTGGAATAAAGTATCGGTATTTCACTTTTTCTCTAGTTGCATAGAGTTTATAGTGGAAGATAAGAAAATACTGATAGTTTACATATTCAATGGTCAAGTTTATGTGAAAAAGTATAAAGCAAAGATTTCTGCTGTCATAACTGGAATACTTTCTCTTTTTGTATTTTCGATACAAAACTTCTTCAAATATTCTTTTATTTTAAATGTATAAAAATGCAGCTTTTAGCTAACCGTATTACAAAATTTCTTGTTTTGCTTTTATTTTTTTAACACTCAAAATTTATGTTTAAACTTGGTTGTATTCATCTTGAGTTCCAATATCACGTCAAATGAAAGTGTTTGTATATAATTATTTAAGTGTTCTTTCGATAAACAAAAAATATCCGATTAGATGTGCTTGTGTTGTTGGAGTTTGTTTTAAATGATTGGATGTGCGATTAATTGCTTCATTGTTTTTTTTAACTGTGAATATCCGCATTTGAATGTAAAACTTGCAAATACATTTTGTTATCAACAATAGTGTTCATTAACAACTGATGGTGCCTAGTTTAAATTATCTTTAACTAGCGACCCGCCCCGGCTTCGCACGGGTGCAATGCTGATACTAAATTAAACACACTACAGAAAAAATATGAACGTTGTATATAAAAACATAGCGGCCCGCTCCGACTTTGCACGGGCATAAAATATATATGCTTATGTCACTCATTGAAAACATGAATAAAATCGATCCAGTATTTTTGGTTCATTCATTACTGCCCTTGGCCTGCACGCATTAAATTTGGAGTAAAACAATTCCTCTTCCCCTATACTTACTATGAAGATTTCCTGCTATCTTTGGAATATCTAAATTCATACAATTTTTATTACATTACACATTTTTAAACGCAAATATTAAATTTGTAATATCTCCGAAAATATTTGTTTAATTTACATGCTGTAAGGAACCATATTGATCTATATTAATTGCACACTGTATTTAAGGTACTTAATTCGATAAGGATTAATGCCGTATTGCTTAAAATAGCTTCGTAAATAAGCCATTTTCTCACGTAAAAAGTAAACAATAAAAATGGTTAATGTGGGTTATCCCTAAAAGATAAACATATACCATCGCGGACTTTTTTGTAGACCTTTTTATGGTGTACAATACTGTAGTACATTAATTTGATCTAACTCGTAGGGTTAGGCAGCGTTTTTGCTAATTGCTAAATAAGCCTAAAAAAATAGGTTAATTTACGACATCACGTTAGAAACCTCTAAAATTATCAATGTTGCCTTAGTATATTATGCATGTATTATACATATAAACCTTCCTCTTGAATCACTCTATCTATTGAAAAAAACCGCATCAAAATCCGTTGCGTAGTTTTAAAGATTTAAGCGCACATAGGGATATAGGGACAGAAAAGGCGACTTTGTTTTATACTATGTAGTGATTAATAAGTATATAAACTATATACTGTTATATACTATATACAATATATACGTTTATATTAAGACTGGTTGTGACACTGTGCGTTGTCTTGGTGAAGCAGCATTTTCTTTTTATTCAAATGCAGCCGTTTTTCGACATGAAGAGTGAGTGGTCTAGACATAGTACTTTGTTCATATTAGACTAGATTTGATCCTCCGGTGTTGTTCTGCACTTCCCTGCAAGTTCGGTCTTTAAAATTAAATTGCTTTTAAGCAATTTTTTTAAATACAATTTGTTGGTTTATATCCCTTATGTATAATAAATGGCACAGACCGCGGATTTCCATGGAAATCATAAGGCTCTTCTTTTTAGGATTAATTCACTTAACAAATCAATTGTCAAGAAAAGAAAACAGGTTGACGTTCGATTGGCAATCCTTTTGCAGATACTCGAAGTATCACAGCTGCAGCTGTAAAGCCACAAGGGGTAGATTGAATGTGCTCCTAGCCATAGACTATTCTATTTATATTCAAGCTTTGAATAACATGCCTAGGCCGTGGTTTCCTGCCTCAAGCGTCACAATTCGGGGATTAAAACTATCAAAGATACACTGATGTTACGTGAACTAAAATATTCACAGAAATTTGGACAAAATGTACAGTTCAGCGTAACGGCGACCAAGAAGGAATTGCAGTAGCTCAATAGCCTGAACGAAGGTATAGACGATGCTAACTAATAATTGTAGTACATCTATATGGTGTCCGAATGGGGCAACATATACGTTCCTTTGATCGTTTCTGTAAGAGGAAGGTATTATATCGCGCGTAGGATACGGCCTTGATTCTGTGTATTTGAAGAAAAGATATGTTGTGTTTATGTTAGGACTCAATGGTGCGATGAGTCAGGTATCTAGATATGGGGCTTTGATATACTAGCATACGTCTAACAGGCCAATTGACAAGTCCCCGGACTACCATAGTAAAACACATTCTTTTGGCAAAATTAGTTCCTTAACTCAACGCAATTCCTTTCAAGGGTGATACACTGATTATAGAAACCCTCCAACTTTTCGATACACTTTTGTAGTACGATCCGTCCTTTGCTTCAAAATAGGTATCAGTTTTGGCGATCACCTCTTCATTCGACGAAAATTTCTTCCCAGCGAGCATTCTTTTGAGATCTGAGAATAGGAAATAGTCGCTAGAGGGCAGATCTGGAGAATAAGATGGATGAGGAAGCAATTCCTGGCCCAATTTATGAGTTTTTGCCGTCGTTTTCATTGACTTGTGATACTGTGCATTGTCTTGGTGAAGCAGCACTAGCTTTTTCTTCCTATGCGGCTGTTTTTCGGCGACATCTTCCTTCAAACTGTCCAATAATGCTATGTAATAGTTGTTCTGATGGTCTTTCCTTTTTCAAGGTAGTCAATAAAAATCATTCCATGCGCATCCTAAAATACAGACGCCATAAGCTTGCCAGCAGACCGTTACGTTTTTCCACGCTTTTGAGCGGGTTCATCGTGTGCAGTCCACTCATATGACTGTCGATCGGACTTTGGAGTAAAATGATGGAGCCATTTTTAATCCATTGTCACATATCGACGCAAAAACTCGGGTTCATTACGCTTGATCATCTTCAAACACTGCTCCGAATCACCAACCCGTGGTTGTTTTTGGTCAAAAGTGAGCTCGCGCGGCACCCACTTTGCCTTATGTGTCAGGCCGGGGACTTTTCAATTTTGGATCTCTGTTCAACAAGTCGCCGCCTCTTTTCGTGAAGTAAAGTTTTTTTTAAGTGAAATTATAGTTTTTGTGATTTTAAAGTCCCTCACTAAAAAGATAGTTATAACGTTTGATATTATTGGATAACACTAAAGTTTCTTGACACAGAAAAAAACATGTATAATTAAATCGGCGTCAATATTATAAACCCATATTGCTGATTTCAGATTCCTTAGACGTACAACATATTGCTTTAGTATCGATTTATATGTATATTGAAAACATATTCTCCATTTTTGATAATTGTATATAACGGATGCAAAATATAGGAATGCTAAAAATCTGTTTAGCTTTCTTTTAGTAAAGAGAAATAAAAAATCCAATATGAAAAATTCAATAAGATTCAGTTAGAACCGGAATAAAACTGGATATATTTCGTTGTCAAAAGATTTTCGGTATGGAGATCAAACACGTCTCAATATAAGGAAAGCACATTATATTATTGAGAGATATGTCGGTTATGCTATTTGAATATTGCATTCATATTTTAGAATTTTTCCCCAGTATTATGGAGTTTATGGCGGAAGTTAACGGCAGAGAAGTATTTTAAAACTATGGCGCTTTATAACATACGGTAATTTTTTCAATATTACAGAGAGTTGTAGTGCAATTACAAGATTTTATTGAAACTGTATGTGATACCTTGTTTGTGTGACTTGATCCAGGGGGTAGTTATTTATTTAGGAAATATTATTTAATTAAAATATTTATTGATTATTAAAAATTAATATATTATAATATGCTCTATTATTATAAATATTAGTATATCTAAAACAAAATGGCATAGAGTAGATTAAAAACTCGTTCTTTATGGCATCCGCAATTATTGGGTATTCCTTGACACATTTCCATTAGGTTATTTTAGAGTCTAGTCAATAAGACAGTGGCCCCACGTGATCAAAATGTATAACGTAAAAACAAATAAGAAAATTATAATGTAAATAAAATAATAAAACAAAAATAATACCAAATATTTATTTTAAAAGAGTAGTACATCTATTGCATATATTATGGAAGGATTTAAGCTAAATTTATTTATACAACCGCACTATTTTGTAGGTTAGAGCTGTTTTATCATGTTGACATAGTTTTCCTCGCCACCCATGGGGTAGAGTTCTAAGCGTGCTTTTTTATGTAACGGTATCTCCTGGAATCCTATAAGTAATATATTTTATTTTCATTAGAAAACATATTTAACATTTTACGTTTAGCTCCTGTTTCCTTGCCAAGTCATTTTTACATGATTTTTACTCTCCTTAGTTTCTCCAGTTACTTCCTCTGTACTACCTCTGTACTATGGTAAGTAAATTATGTATCAAGATTATTTCGTTTAGTTCGCCTTTCCTTCCTTATAATCATTCTTTGTAAATTTATCCGAACTTTTCCATCACTTATAATTTTACAATTAGCATAAAAGTGACAGCGCAAGACATAAGAGCGAAGTTGAAGGCCATGTATCGTTAATGAGAAACAATTCGTCTAAAGTAGCCGAAATTATGTGGCACTGATAAATACTTATTCATCACTATCATATAATTGTTTATACCGCATAGGTTATTTGCTTATTATTAATAAAACCTATTAATAACTCATACAACCATACAAAATAAAGTATGTATTTAGCTTTGTTGGGGTTTTGCCCATTTTTCAAAAATTATCAGGCCTGTACAATAATTTTAAAGGATTTACAGTATATTTTATCGGTGTGTAATAAATCTCGGGAAGGACATACGTAACCAGCTTCATGGCGAATGCTGTGACAAGTTTTTCTTTTCAGAATGTGCCATTTCGCCGAAGTATGAACATTTTTTTTTGCCATTGTGTAGAACATGTTTGAGTTTGGACCAAGTATATCGTATTTGCTGGTTTACTTTTCCTTCTCTCAACTTGAAGAAAAATACAGCTGAAAGTCAGCGAATGCTGTATGAAACTCAAGGTAACTATGCTCCATTTCCGATTTCAATTTGTTTCTATACAATTTCAACATGTGAATACTGGTGTCGACATTTTAAAAGTGGTGATTTTGACTCCGAAGACGGGGACTAGAATATATTACTTGATGTTATTATCAATTCGGATGACTATCGGCTAAAATTGATGCACTTCAGCTGAACACTGCGCGAAAAAACGACCGGAATGCTAGTAAAGACAAAACAATGTTAATCTTCAGCATGACAACACTCGACCTCATGTTGCAAAGTCGGAAAAAACAATCCTGAAAATAATAAAACTGGAAATGCTCTTCACCCCCCGTATTCCTCGGGCCTTGCTTCTTATGATTACTATTTATTGTGACATGAGTCGTGCCCTGTCTGAATAACGCTTCACTTTTTATGGAAATATCAAAAACTGAGTGGGTTCGTAGATAGCCTCAAATTATACATAGTTCTTTCTAGATAGACTTAGTAAATTGTCTGAAAGATAGCAAAAATGTAGCGGCTATCGATGGACGATATTTTGAATAAAGTACAATACCGATTTTTCAGAATATGTCTTAAAATTATAAAAAAACTTTCAAAACTGAATTATAGGCCTAATAAAAACTGCTGATATAGAGAGGGTGTTGCGACTCAAATATAATTAACCTATCTATTATGCAGAAGAAAATTTATATAACATTTAACATCTAATTAACTTTTTTTTTTAATTTAAAATTCATTAATTAGCATTTAGCTGTTTTATAATGTTTCTATCGTGGGAAAGAAATTATAACTTGAGACACAATATCGTATTGTATTAGATGTCTGGTGAGACCAAAGCATAGTAAAAAAGCTACAGAGGGACATGGAAAACACATGGATGGTAAAAAAACATATTACATTGTCTTGTTTTTGCGTGCTTTTTATAATGGGGCTGTAAGTAACAGGGGTAAATGAAGAAGTCAGGCCTTGTAGAAGACCTTCTTAATATGGACCCGTATCTCTTATTATAACCGTAAAACACAAAAAGAAACGAGACACTGGAATATCCGAGCAATTCTCAGAATCCGGAATTCACCTATTGTATCTGCAAGGAAAGGTCCTAGCTAGAACAGTATTTCCCTTCCTGAAATTCTGAACGAGTCGCGATGTATAAAAGGGTTTCTCAAATCAGCTTTCCTACCCACCGCCGAGAACCCGAGGAAGGTACTTCAGAAAAGTATCAGAAAAGTCAAGTGTCAATAATTAAGAACAGAAAGAAACAGTCAGAGCAAGAATTAATTAAGAATATAAACAGTACAGTCAGAAGCAAAACAAATCAAGTCTCATGAATTAAGAACAGAAAAAACAGTCAGAATAAGATCTAATCTACAACAGAAACATTATAGTCTAAGAGTCAATTAAATACATTCAGAATTAAGAATCAGTCAACAGAAAATCAAGGACGGGTGATTTTCATCAGAGGCCAACTCGCAAAAGCCGAATCTCCTTTCAAAGAAAACATTCACCGAACAAGCTTATATCAAACAGAATATTAGAATTATTATCTGCTGCTTTGTATAATCAGCAGGCTTTAACAAAACCAGACATGCGATTCATTAAGCCGCTTTTAACAGACGACATTAAAAGAGATCGCCATCCATGACTATACAAGTTTCTATTGGCTATGACCGCACATGCGCACTTGTTATAATCTAAGCTGACAGTTTTCCCAACTCGCGTTCTTTTCTAACACGTCCTCCGTACTACAATCTTAGTTGTGTTTAGATGTCAATTTTAGGATAATTTTGTATTTACATTTTGTTGGGGTAATTATTCCATAGGCAAAATTAGCAGCAGATAATGCAAAAATAAGTGTATAAGGTATGAATTACTAGTAAAATATTATCATTTCATAAAACTAATTTTGTAGATTGTTATGAAGCAAAGGATATGTTAAATAATATGGAAACAGAACTTATTTGAAGATTATTGTAAAGATATTTTCTGAAATATGAGAAAATTGTTATTATTAAATAATTGAAATCTGGTGTAACAACAGATAGAATTTTGTCACACGTAAGACTAATAGATAGCCCACAAATGCAAAGGATAAATATCATTAATAAAGATGATCTACCCCATTTAATAAAAAGACACAACATCAATTCAGTTAGAAGTCCTAATGAAATGATCGCTGTTGATTTAAAAATAAAAGAATGGAATGCAAATAGAAAAAATTTTGGATACCTTTATAAACGAGAAGGTAATATTAATATACATTTGTCATATAATTATGCTTTATGTAAGTATGATTTTTGTTATAGGTGATATGCATAGTATTTAAAAAAAATAAGATGTTACTGTGGGTTTTATTCAATAGAATAATGGAAGAAAAATTGAAATGAATAGGTATATCTGTTGCTGTCCAGAGTATACGATAAAGAATACTGTGCAAGCATTTGCATTGGTACGTTTGTATGAGGAGAAAATGAGTACTAATTATTTTGCATTAAATCGCAGGACAAAAAAGAAACTAGAGGAATCTTTCAAGAAAAATATATACAGGGAGAAGCGGAAGAACCAATGACGGAGAATGACTTCGACAACAGAGTTTTCAGTATAATTAACACTTTGAAATCAATCAATCAACAAGCATAAAGCCAAGTACTTAAGAACATAGAGGTTACGCTTCATAAACTTTAACAAAAAATGATTTAAGAGGAAAACGAAAGATGGAAACACAGCAATATTATTCAGCACCCAAACGTAAAAAATTAAATATGTTTTACTAAAAGTGCAATGTATTATTTCATTGTTTTTCTTACTTTTGTCAGTAAATAACAGTCAGGAATACTAATGAATACTTAGGAAAGGTGGATTGGGCCTACGGGGAACACCACCAGAAAATAAAAAAAACGCGCCTGGATTTCTACCTTATGGGTGGTGTGGAGAAGAGTTCAATCTAAATGTAATAAAGAAGTATACAAACGAATAACCTGTTGCCTTTTTGTTATGATTCTTTTAATATATATTCTTCTTTTTGCAATATTTCGTCATTATTTATTTGCTACAAGCAGTTGTATAAACCGAAAGAAATAATAAATCACAAAGCTTCAAATACAATGTTATCAATTTATTCCAATCACTTTCCATTAAATACACCTTATATTTACACTATACTGAAAATTCATGATACTTCGTTAGTCTTTAGCTTCGTTATAGCTTTTTTCTTCTTTTGAAATATCTGGAAAATTAGAAAGATATAAGTATAATAACAAATAAACAGGAAACGTATACAAACATGACCATATTTCATTCTTACTTTTACTATAAACTTAAAATAAGTTCTGTTTCCATATTATTTAAGATATCCTTTGTTTTATGATAACCTATAAAATTAGTGTTATAAAATGATAATATTTTATTAATAATTCATACCTTATACACTGATTTTCGCATTATCTAATTTTGCCTGTGAAATAATTATATTACCTCGGCAAAATGTCAATACAAAATTAACGTAAAAATGACATCTAACCATAACTAAGACTGTTATACGAAATACGTGGTAGAAAAGGACGCGAGTTTTGACTCTGTTTATAATTCTCTTTACCATACGTACCGATTTTTAGATTTACTATATATATTAGCAATATGAGCACCCTAAATTAACAAACGCCTCGTGGTGCATTTTACGCAATTTACGCAAGGAAGACAGACAATAAAATGTAATTTTTACAACAACGTTTTCTCTCTTCAACAGATGAAATAAAATAGAAATTTAAAATAATCATTTGTATATTATTTAAAAAAATATATTATATATTCGAGGATATAATTAAATAAAAAAACCAAATATACTAGCAATGTGATTAAAATAAAAAGAACAAAACCAATATCTTACATAAGTACGAAAAAAACCCGATAAATTCGGACAATTCCTAACAAATAAAATGTCAATATATCAGTTCAAAGTACCCTTAAAGGTAACACTTGTCACACGAAAAGATTATTTGTCTTCTTAAGTTCGTTCTCGGCGGAATAGGAAAGGTCTCGAACCTGGACACTTTATCTGATTTCCCGATTCGGTCGAAAGGAAAACGTCGGTTAGAGTTGCGGTCAATAGGGCCTATAAAAGAAGCTGCTTTGTGTATGATAAGGGAATTATTTGCATATGGCTTCGGTTTGGTGGCGTCGTCGGCCTTCTGTCCCTTTAGTAAGTGGCATTGAGTTACGGTTTTGTATTTGTTTGCCACCACGAATAAAGATTCCGGTTTTATGTCGCGATATAATCGGAGACGGAAAAATCGATTTTTGCTAATAGTCTTCCGTTCTAAAACACGTACGGGCCTTTTGATTGTTGTAAGTGGGGGAAATTATTTTATTTTTTTAATGAGTTATACTGAACAGTATTTATTAACTAATTAACTAAATTATAATGACGGAGAAAGTAGAGATTTTATTTTACAGGCGATTTTGGAGAAATATTTCGCAGCGTCCAATATCTAGATTACTCATTACTCTGAATTTATTACATATTTTAATCGCTATGCTAAGATTGTGCGTTCATTGGTTGATTTCGTACATGTTGTAATGAAATGTAGCATCGTTTGTCTTTGAGGAGGTATCCAACACTATTTAAAATATTCAGAATCCTGAACTGATTTTTTAAATCTTAGATTGAATTAATTGATATTGAATTGATATAAATAATTTTAGAATTAATTAAAAAATTATAATGACGGAGAAAGTAGAAACTTTATTTTACAGGCGATTTTGGAGAAATATTTCTCAACGTCTAATATCTAGATTACTCATTACTCTGAATTTATTACATATTTTAATTGCTATGCTAAGAGCAGCGAAGGCGTTCATTGGTTGATTTCGTACATGTTGTAATGAAATGTAGCATCGTTTGTCTTTGAGGAGGTATCCAACACTATTTAAAATATTCAGAATCCTGAACTGATTTTTTAAATCTTAGATTGAATTAATTGATATTGAATTGATATAAATAATTTTAGAATAAATATGAAATTAATTTATGATCGTTACTAAGTTAGAGTAAGCTTATTCATATTCATACTAAATGAAAAGTTTTTAAGGGAGTATAAAGCGTAAGTTCGATACATGAATCATTTTGGTACAAAACCATTCTAGTGCAAAATTATATTGCCCAACTGAAAACAAATATATTAACGTGTCGTTAATAAAAAATGTAATAACTATTTTTAGGGCATTCAATTCTGTGAGTGGATATCTGAATAAATATGTTAAGGCTATTTAACCAAAAAAGTATTTTCGTATCTATCTCAACTTTCCTCAACAAACATGCTTGGAAAATTATGTAAAGTGCTCATCATAAGTTATCTTTTTTTCGTCTCATTCGCCTTCAGGGAATTATAAACAGGATAAACATGAGGGTGCTTTAGACAATTTATATTTTTTACTAACGGTGGAGGCTTTACAAGTCGATAAATTGCAACTTGACTCCATTTCTTCAATTCCAGATGTTTCTATACGAATTAAATAAATTTAAGTTATATATATTTCAGTCTGGTAAAATTTCTAAAGACCCACTGCAGTAGTTTAGTTACTTAGCCGTAGACTATTAGAATATAGAGTCACTAAAAGTTAGATATTCAATATCTTTAAGGTATATAACGAAGATTTGAGCATAAACACACTGCCCTTCATAGATTATGTATGTCTTTTTTATTGTATAAAACTATAAAGATTTGCGTTTTTCTGCTTTACAATTCGTTAAATTTATTTTTTCGGTACATTAAAACACAAGATTACATCTTTTTAAACCATCTAGTGCTCTTTGGTCGTTGAATTAATGAAAGTCTTCCATGCCATAATTTACTGGTGCGGGAAGGAAATAATCACAGTTCAAGTTGTAAGGTCACCAAAGTCGAATAGAAGCTATTCGAAGTTCTCTAACAAAAATCTAGGAAAATTAGGCAACGTTTGTGCTTTGAAAAACACCTGGATACAGTGGATACTTGACATAAATTACTCTACTGGAATTTGCGGAAAATTTTGTAGTTTAAGGTGTACAGTCACTAAAGACGCGCTGCAGAGTCACTAAAAGTTAAGAATCCAATGTCTTTATAATAAAATGTAATAAAAATTAGGGCAGAAACACTAGTCTTAACAGTACATAAGTTTTTCTGCTTTGCAATTCGTTAAATTTATTTTCGCGGAACATTAAATTACAATGTTTGCGGCAATGTTTGTGGGCTTTTTAAAACCGCAAACAAAAGCACTTTTTTCCGTGCAGTTTGTTAAGGCCCACTCGGTTCGCCTTTGTTTTGGCACGCGTGAAAATTTATAAAGCACAAACACGAACTGCATCCTCAACGAACCATTATTTTCATTATTATAATTAATATTTAAAATGCGAATGCGTCTGGAAATGGATAAAGTAATAGTTGTTATGTATACTTATTGTAAAATGGATTTAATATAAAATATTTTTTGTAGTTGTCTGGTTAAATGAGCTTAGCGAAACTCAGCTAGAAAATGATGTAACTTTAATATCGAAATTGTAACATTAGCTTAATGGTATAACAATATTAAGTCTAATTTAGCAAATTTCTACATATATGTTCATTATTTTAACTTTATTTTTTATATTTTCTACAACTAATCATCACCAGTACATTGCGGGTGCTAGCGAAAAGTAAGCAATACGGACGACTTCAAATGCTATTCACAAAATCTCTTCACTGTTGGCAATTTGTAAATATTCTAGTCTGGATGCCCTATTGAAGTATTAATGAAGTAGCCTACAGAAAATATGGAATTTTAATCATAACTCCAATATTTTTTCTTTTACACACGGTCCATTTCAAAGAAGCAAAAGCAACTTGGCCGACTCGGCTTATTACTTTAGTCGTAGATACTATTTTCTTCTTCTGCAAGTACTTGAATGGCTAGATTTAAATTATCAATACTTGGTTATTAGTTTCAATAATTGTAAGATAGTTTAGCTCTGGAATGCTAATTAACAGATGGGATGAAAATTCCCGGGCGTAATAAAGGAAACGCAGTGTCTTGGCTTGTAAATTGGCTTCATTCATCAACGTAATCTCCATCAAGAGTCACACAATCATTCCAGCGCCGCTTCAAATTTCAATGCTACATTTGTAGAACGATTTATCTTTTGCCTCAAACTAGGCCTCAGTTTTAGCGACAACCACTTCATTCAAGCGAAATTGATTATTTGTGAGTATTCTTTAGAGGTCTGCGTACAGTCTCTTGAAGACAATGTGGCAAATACGGTGAATGTGGGAGCAATTTGAAGTTAAACTCATATAGTTTTGCTACTGTTTTGATTAACTTGTGACACGGTGTGTTGTCTTGATGAAACAAAAATTTTTATTTGCTATATGCGATCGTTTCTTTGCAATTTTGGCCTCCACACGCTTCAATAACGCTATACAATGGTCACCGTTTATGGTTTTTTTGCCTTCTCAAGACAGTTGATGAATATTACCAGCCGATTGTTGCGTTTTCAGGGGCTTTGGGAAAGCTTCACCAGTTGCTGCTCACTCAGATGACGATCGTTTTGCTTCTGAAGTGAAGTGATGATTCTATATTTGATCCGTTGGCACATGTCGATGCAAAAATTCTGGTTTATTACGTTTAAACATGGCCAACCACAGGCCAGAATTGCCAATACGTTTTTCTTCAACAGTGAGCAAACGCGGCAGCCACTTTGTTCAGAGCTTTCTCATAATCAAATGCTCATATAAAGTCAAGACATTCTTTTGATATTTTTACGACCTTAGCTAACTCATACCACTTCACTTTTTGTTCATTCAAAACGATTTTGTGAATGTTTCTGATGTTTTTTGTACCGTCGGTGTCTTTACGACCACATTTGAGGTTAGCAAATCAACGTTCTATTGTCGGCTCTAATCAAGCAGAGTCCTTAATACACTCTCAGGCCATTGTTTCCCTTGAACGGTATTTTTTATTTTTATCAAGAAGCAGTGTAAAATTAAAACACCAAATTGTTTTTGATCTATTGTTATGAAAATAACAAAAGTAGTGTAGCATAATAACCCGCAATCTTATGAGTCGAATATCATGAAATTTTAACAACTTTAACCTCAGTACCAATTGAAAAAGCGGTGGATACTATAAAATTAGCGCTATCAATTTCTTAGGCCCGAGACTTCTCAGCCCATGTGCTATATAACGAAGAATTGTCAAGTTTCAACAATTGTATTTATGAACATAGCGCTATTATCAGTGAATCGATTTCGAACCGAAGTTTAATTCTTAGTGAATCTGTTCAGCTGCTATGGTGTACAGTCGAAAGCACAAATACAATCAATAGAATAACAATAGCACGATTTCTGCGACTGATACGTTTCTCTACAAACTTGCAGTATGCCAATATTGTCCACATCTGCTAGTTTATCTAAATTTTAACGATTAATTGCTTGTTTCGGCTTGTAATTTCGCGAGATCTTTGAAGTGCCATTTGCAACATTTTTATCAACACATCAGACAATTCGTAGAAGATTTATTCCTTGGTAGTTTCCAGAGACTTATTTTATTCTATACACCTTTTCAATATCGGAGTTTTTATTGGAACCCTACTCTGTCAAATTTGAGTAATCTGGACGTAAACCCATCCAATCACTTCTTTCCTCTTTCGCTAGATCATTTCTCCTCAATGTTGTCACTTCAGAGTTCCTTATTATCAAAAAAGTCAGTTTTTGGATCATCAATTATCGGCAGAGGTACCGGTTCTCGTGGTGGGCATGAATTTAAAGAAATAACTCCATCAGTGATTATGCTTATTGCGTAACAAAGGATCCATCTAGTCCTTTAATGTTATTTGAATAAATTTGTAAATTAAGAAGCGCTCAAGTTCTTAAATGAGTGGTGTATATCCGATATTCTGGCTTCGATACAGCAAATTCGAAATCGGCGATTACAGTTTACTAATAATCCTTTATATTCCGACTAACGCCTGAATTTAATTTAGGATATGTGTCGAAATATTTTAGTTGTATTTATTTTCGTTCCTCTGGTAAATGTAAACCTTCGTCGTGTATCCAGAATTGTATTTGTATAGAGCTGGTAGTTATACTTTCTTGGAACCCCCAATAAATGTTCCCGATATTTAATTTTCTTGTTACTGATTTAACTTTCCATGTAACTGATATTTGCTGCTAGATACCTTTACTAACCCATTTTAATGTTTTAATTAGCCTATTGTTTTGCTGATACTATAACGCTATAATGCCATTAATGCTACCCTTTTTCACAACGAGAACATTGCATTCAAAACAACTAGGGGTAGTTAAGGACTGCAAGAATACCTAAATCTTTCGTGTGCATGAGTGGATATTTAAATATCTGCTAGGGTCTTGGGAATTCTAGGTCGTGTAAGGGGTCTAGCGTTTGATTAATAAGCAGTGTTTTCTCACTTCTCCTTTCTCTACGTTCTTACTGTTTCTCAGACTTCCGCAGATTCTGTTGGCCTACCTGTTAAGTATTACATGTTCTATAAATTTTATTTTTGGCGGATTATTTACACAATACACCTTTGATTTAGGTGACTTTTTATACATTGTCCGTTGGAGTCGTAGTTGCACTGTAGCATCAAGGAAATAGCGATCACTTTCCTGCTTGTTGTTTCTTGTTAGCGGATGCTTGAACATTCCTTGAATACATTGCTCCCACCACAAAACTTATTTAATGAAACAAATATCCATATTTTCCTGAAATTTCTTCACAGTTTCTTTTGGCGTAGCCTGTTTGTACATTGAAATATAGGGTCAGATGCTGGAACAGAATTAAGCATTTTTTTTAAATAATTTTGTTGTTAAAAATTAATTTTTGCAGCGACTGAGATGAGTGTTTTAGTGGATGGGTACCACAATAACTGAAATGAATCTACTGGCGGGTGACTTCTGGAAAAAAAGAACGTTCATCAATAATCAGGAACATTTAATCAATAAGTATCAGATTAATGGATTTACTGATCGCCAATTTTAATGCAATAATCTCTTTCTGTATTTTGTTAGTACATACCATTCTTTGAACATAAAACTTTGATAATGGTAATTATATCGTTTATATTATTTGGAGCGGTAGTAATCTTCTCCAACAACAACGGTTTTCTAATGCTGGGGAATCCCTTTCACCCGATGCAGCAGCATGGCAGCATGAGGAATATGGCTTATGTTTATTAACATTCACACATCTTCAGGTTAAACCTTCACGCACGCTAACACTCGAATATTATACCTACTATAACGCTAGAGAAATACTGCAAAGTAACAGGTTAATTAAAATATCCCCGGCCTGACACATAGATGGCGCTACTAGAATTAAATCCATATATTTTTTTAGTTAGCCCTAACCCTTAGAAGATGTGTGTAAAAACTTCACAGTAAATTATAGCATTTTGAATGAAGTAATTTTTGTTATTGTGAAAAAATGGACAACAAGGAATTTCGCGTGTTGATAAAATATTGTTTTTGAAGGGAAAAAACACAATTGAAGCAAAACTGTGCTTGATGCCGAGTTTCTGGACACTGCCCCAGGAAAATCTATCATCAAGGAATGGTATGCTAAGTTTAGATGTGGTGAAATGAGCACCGAAAACGGTGAACGCAGTGGACACCCAATAGAGGTTGTTACCAAAGAAAACATATGAAAAATCCACAGCAGTATAGAACATCCACACAGAAATAGCAGACATTATAAAGATATCAACTGAACGTGTATATCATATCATTCACGAATATTTAATTTATTATATATTTAGAATATTTTGTATTTTATAGTATGAGAAAGCTCTGTGCAAAGTGGGTGCCGCGCGAGCTCACTTTTGACCAAAAACAACGACAAGTTAATGAATCGGAGCAGTGTTTGAAGAAGATTAAGAGGAATAAACCATAGTTTTTGCATCGATATGTGACAATGGATGAAACATGGCTCCATCATTTTACTCCGAAGTCCAATCGACAGTCATCCGAGTGCACTGCACACGATGAACCCGCTCCAAAGCGTGGGAAAAGGCAACAATCGGCTGGCAAGGTTATGGCGTCTGTATTTTGGGATACGCAGGGAATCATTTTCATTAACTGCCTTGAAAAGGAAGGACTATCAAAAGCAACTATTACATAACGTTATTGGACTGTTTGAAGGACGAAATCGCCGAAAAACGACCGCATTTGAAGAAAAAGGAAATTCTGCTTCACCAAAACAATGCACTTTTTACACGAAGTCAGTAAAAACGATGGCAAACATCGATAAATTGGGATTTGAGTTGCTTCCTAATCCACCGTATTCTTCAGATCTGGCCTCTAGCGACTATTTCCTGTTGGCACATCTCAAAAGAATGCTCGCTGGGAAGAAATTTTCGTCGAATGAAGAGGTGATCGCCGAAACTGAGGTTTATTTTGAAGCAAAGAACAAATCGTACTAAAAAAATGGTATCGAAAAGTTGGAGCGTCGCTATAATCAGTTTATCACCCTTGAAGGGAATTATGTTGAATAAAAAATATTAATTTTTCCAAAAAAAATGTGTTTTACTATGGTAGGCTTGGGACTTTTCAATTGACGTGTTATAACAGTCACACAGCATTCTTATCACCACAGTAAATTATTGACGGGATCAACCGTGGCTCCAGACGCACCGTATGTGTTAAACAATATACTTTTTGAATGTTATTTAGCTACATCAGTAGGTAAATCAGAATTTGAATAACCTTTAGCTGATGTTTTTGTTTTCATTAAAAATTGCCAACGGTGGATATTAATTAACAATGGAAAATATTTCTGCACAATATTATAATGGGATATTAAGAATAATTAAAGGATATTGTGAATGCTTTCGTCACCGAGATGCCTTGCCGGCATCTTATATCACTTAGAGAGAGAGAGAGTTTACCAATTAATATGAGCTCCAAACTATAATATGTAACACACATATTACAAGACATATTCCGGCTGGCCTGTATGTAATTAAAAGTTATTGAAAAAAGATTATAATAAAATGAAATGATATCTATAAATGTATCTCTTTTCTAAACGTAAAGTCTGTCACAAATTAAAATTCTACAATAAATCGAATAAAATTGAGATATAAAAACGTCTGCTGAATCGACATCCAATTTCTTTTAGTATCGAAATATTTTTATAGATACCAATCAAACTTCAGCAATATATTAGGGTTTCTTTTTAATACATAAATAAATGTAGTTAAGCCAATATATTTTCTGTAGTCTAGTCTGTAAAACTTCCAAAAGGTAGTAATTTTTTACTTGTCACGAGATCATAAAAATATTAAATATATTGGATTTATTTGATGAAAAAAATTAGTCGGTTTTTTACAAGGATTTATTTTTGCAACAACTTTTCTTAAAATAAAATAATTTTTTAATATATTTATATATTATTGCTAATATTAGAGCTAATATTTCATGTATGAGTTATTTTCGTATTTTCTAATCAGTTGATGAACTGTATTTCATAGCTTATCTGATGTTAATTTTTAATTCTTTAGTATATCCTTTTATTTTTTCTTATATTTTAGAGTCTTCGTTTTACTGACTGATATTTTTCTGGACTCGACCTACTGTTTGACGTAGGCTTCGAAGTACGGTCGTTGGCATTAAGCCTACCGACTGGCGAGTGATCAAGTTAGAAATCATTCCAGAAAACATCCGATCTTAACCCAGCCTAGATACTGGCGTGACTGAGAACATCAGTTAAAGGTCTAATAAATTGCGTAAACTTTAATTTACAATATTGCCTTATATATAATAATTAAAATTGCGTCGCAACAAGAACTTTTATTAATATGTCGTCACTTATTGTTGCTGACTAACCTACAACTTGTCCTTTCAATGACATTCTTATGACGAAAGCCTCAATTGAGAAAAGGCTTTTAGGTTCTAGATCTTTTTTACCCAGAAATATCTCGTTCTTGAAATATTTAATAATGCATCCTTTATGTCATATATGCAAATGTTTAAAACTCTTACCATACACGTTTAAATAAGAACCTCTGGCATTTTAGAAACTATTTCTTCAAATTCTGTCGGAGTACCTACATTTTCAAGGCTTTCATACAGATGGTTCTAAATGCCACAGTCCTTAAAATACTTTTCAAAATGCTTTTTGCTCTTACTATGTTATCTGTTGGCAGGTTCGTAATATAGAGGATGTTATAATTTCTCTCAATAGCTGTTCTAAAAGTTGGGACTCTGGAAATTCACTGCAGACTATTAGTCTGAGTTCTTAATATGTATTATTCTCTAGAAATATATATATATATATATATATTTAATACATATAAAAAAACTTGATAAATTGCTGATTATTTCTATTTAAGAGTGTGCTTCATGTATTTGTGAGGAACTTATATTCATCTTGCATGTTTCATCTCAATGCAGTAATTTGGCAGCTATTAGAAGATACTTTTGTTTATTTGTTTCAGTAGACAATGTTTAACTACACAAAATTTACATAGATTATCTGATTTCATCTAAGAAATAATAGCTTTATTAACATTTACATATACAAAATTTTATTTATCATCTTATTTATTATTTTATCATCAGTTTTATAATTTCCATGTTTTATTATACATTGAATGTTTTAACCCGTGAATAGACTATTTTTAATTTTTATTTGATGTTTTAGTACTTTTTGGTTTTTTGTTTTAGTTTGAAGCATATAATACACAAAGACCTTAACTTCTTATTTTTTGTTGATTTCCCTTATTTTTATGTAGAAAACATCTTCAACATATTAACTCCTTTCAAAATATTAAACCACAATGTTAATAAATGAATCAACACATTAGATTTGTCTACTTTATTCGAACAATCCATTTTTATTAGGTTAACTTAGAAAAAGACAATGATGAACTGTTCATCTTTTTCGGCTTTTATATTAATTTATTTTTAAATATTGTATTGTGTATAGCATCTACATAGCTATAGGATAGTGATTCCTGCCAAACTTCGAAACTGGTTTTCAGACCTGTATCGTTGATGCCTACGACGATAATACCATGCCACATCTAAAGATTTGATGACATTCGAAATTTGTTTAGTACATTGCAGCAACCTGAAGAGTCAAAAAAATAACAGATTGAAGTTCTGATCTATATATTGGGTACGTTGGTTTGTTAAGAAATAATGTTTTACCTTCTTTGTATTGAAAATTCTGTAGATCCGACTAACATCACAAATCATCATTCTAATTTATAGTTTTATGAGTTTGAAACAACAATGTTCTTTCAACGCAAAGAACGCGATATAGAAGATCATAAAGTTTGTTTATTGAATACTAGTACTTAGTAATATACCCATTTGTAATAAAAAGTTTTTCAACTAACATTAATAGGTGGTATAAAGAAAATATTAATTTAACGTAATATTCTGTATTCTATTTTATACATTTACGTTTACATTCACACTAGGTGAACATAATTCTTGAACTTCCTAATTTTTGTAGAATTTTATGGCGTAGGTATATTGTCATATCTTTTAAAAATTTAATCAACATTCTTCAAATGCTAAAATTCATTTAATACATTTTTGTAACGAACAAATATTTAATAACAAGCATAGTTAAACAGAAACTTTTATTTCATAAAGTCGTTTTAGGACAAATGCTATTTCTCTTGTATTTCTTAGACAATTTAATGCCGTCGTTTTGTAGACGTCTGTTGAACTAAGCTCCATTCATTTAGTTTCAGTATGTTTGCGAAGCTTTTAGTTTAAACTGTTCAGAGTTGATAATTGATATCCCGGAGTAATTCACAGTAAAATTAAAAGAAAACGTTTACTGAAGACCGGACTATTTTTTCCGAATGATTAAATATTGTTTTCTACGAGTCGTCGTAAACGTAAACACGTAAATAATTTATTTCAAAATTAAAATTACATATTTTAAAATTTTTATTTCTTGTATTAATTTTAATAGAATTTATTGATACAAGTTTATTCGTATAAGTTTCGAAGAAATTTTGATCAAACACCTTTCGCCATAATTCTATTAAAATTTTAATTCTGTTCTGAGATCCATGGCGAAAAACTGAAAGAAGCTATTACCTGCAAGCCTCTGGAGTTAGTATTACGTTATTAAAATTGACTCCGAGATAATTATCCGGTCTATATAATGGATGAATAAAAATTCTCAATCAGTCATTACCAGTTTTAGGCGAGTCAATAAAAATATATGTACACTAGGGTTGTCGTAATGAAAGACAACGTCTTTTCTATTGATTAGTTCTGACAGATCAATGCTTCAATTGCAAAAACGGATTGATAGAATTTCGTAATGTTGCTGAGACCCATTGAATTTATACAACTATATGTATATGTATGCAACTTTGAATAAAATTATTCAAATTTATTTTATCCGGCCTGTTATAGATATATTATATTAAATTTTGTTTATATTAAAATATTGCTAATAGTCGTTGTCCATTAACCAACAGTATGTTTTTACGATAACTTACCTAAGCTAGGTATAAATCCGGAAAATCCATAGGCCCTTACTTAAGATATAAAGCAAATATTGTCATATTTCTAGTAAAATCGTAACTTAACTTCATACAAATTAATCAACACAGCTAGTCCTTCTGTTAAATTCATTTGACTGTTCTACAAGTTTAAATAGTTTGACTCTTTTAATATTGTTGCCTGCTCGAATGTTATCCAAGAGTTGTAACACTTAACACGGTAGGTATTGTATTAACATGAAAGTGGAGTCCTTAGGTAGTTTTATTGTTGATGTGACTACAGTTGATAACTGAAATTGTAGGTAATCTGAAATATTTTCGACAAGTTTAATTTATTGCCAACATAATAATGAAACGTAAATCAACTTCCAATCCAAACTAACATTATGCGATTTGCTAATAACATAAAAAAATACAAAACCTGTGTCTTTAACTGAAACTTCATTCCTCAGCTTTTCTAAGAGAAAATCCTTTTATTGCACTATCAATATTCATAACATTACTTGATGAGGAGGTAACAGTAAGGGTAATAAACTATGCTGACGGAACATAATACTGATAAATAATGGTACCGATAAATAAATGTATCCACAAAAAATGATACAGGATTAGGATAGTTAACAATCTTAATCAGGATAGTTAATTTTAGTTCATAGTGGTCAATAACAATGACGGACGATCACAACAGGCAAAAGACAATAAGGAGAACTGAGAGTAAGGATAAATTATGCTGGTGCAAACGGTACGAGGGGAAACTAAAATGAGACCTACCAGATTCTACTTTAAGACAAGTAATAATGGGTATGTCATAAGATCAAAGGAAGCAGACGCAGGAGATACCGCTTCTAGAGGTAGTAGTACTCGCTAGGGTAAAACCAAAACCTCGGATAAATAAATAAATAAATAAGCAACACTCTTGCTATTGTGTGTATACTTCTCCTAACTCCGACTATAATGAACACACGATGCGCACAAGCAAAAAAGCCAAAGACAAACACGTCAGATACACTGCCACCAAGAGTCAACAGGAATCACCTTCGATATACTTTATAGTTGCACTGTAAAATTATTATCGTTAATTTAAGAATTATGGAGAAGATACAAATATATGAATAGATAATAAAATAGGGGAGATTAATATAGATACAGATAAATCAATAATTAGAGACAATAAATCAATAATAGTTAAAGGAAAATAATAAATGGGAATAAAAAACGGAAAACTAAAATACTCTGTGAACAAACTCACTATTTGATGAAACTCTGGCTAAGCAGCAAAGAAACATACTAAAATTAACAGTATAATAAGCGGTACTGACTTTGAGCGTCGCGCGTCTTCACAAATGAGCTTTTGAACAGATGAGCTCACAAAGTTCTAACGTACCTACGTACTAACTATGTCATAAGTCGATGCCATTATTTCTGTTACTGGTTTTTCGAAAAGGCCACAAGTCAGCCTACTATACCCTGGTTCAGACTTTCTTTTAAAATATTTTAACAAAAAAAAATGAACCAACATCAAAAAATAAATAAGAAACTCACTAAAATGTAAAAAATAATCAGACTCAGATTTTTAGTACAAAAAAAAAAAGCATTTTAAAATAAAATATGTACATTATAATTATTGTATTAACTAAATAAAAATAAACAAAAGACTTATTTAATTTATTATTATTGTACTAGATAACACATATTTTATATTCTACTATATACATACAATTTAGCTTAATACCTACCTAAACCTACTTATTCATTTACAATATTATTTTAACTATTACCTGATCACTTCGAAGTCGGTGCCCAGCAACAAACTAGATTTGTTTTGTTCGTAATTTCTTTTTGTGGATAGGTGACAAAATTATATTATTATTTTTGTATTGTTTGGGCTCGGGGCTGAGTTCTATCCGAATAATAGGGATTAAAGAAGCTAGCCTGCTGCCTGGGACCCAACTGCTGATTGAATAATGCAACTAGTGAGAAATATACCGGTCTGTTCGATGTGAGTTTGACTACGTATGTTCTGACGATAATCGCCCTTTTTCTTGATGTGTTGTTGACTTGTATTTTGGTTGACTTGATGAATTATGTTATTTTATACCTGAAAATTATTCCTCTGGTTCGTTGTGGATGTTGAGAAAGATAGTTCAAAGATCTTCCCCAAAGATGGAGAGTCCTTGTTGTATCCCGATTCGTTCAGATTTTTAGGGTGGGAAAAGGAGTTTTAACTAAGACTTGCCCATTTGGTTGGTACATTTTCGAAGGAACTTCTTAAAACGCTCCCATATTCTGTAGTCACAATAGGAAATATTATCCAAGTCCTAATTATTTTTCCCATGTCATAAATCGACACAGTAAGAGCTCTGTTGATACTTTTTAAGTAATTTTTTGTAGCTTCATTTTCAAAAACAAATTTCTGTCTCCCTTCCGTACTATATTAACACTATACATTATATTGGGCGATACCATCGGAAACATATTTAATAAAAGTTGATTATTATGAGCGAAACTGTCTCTCTAAACGTTTCGATGAGTTTTATGTTTATTTTCTACTCTCAAAAGGGATATAATCAACGAGGCGATGAACAAAAGTTGGCACGAATAATGTTTAACCTTTGACTAACCAATATTGGAAATGTTTAATGAAATCAGTCGGTCTGTGTTTCAAAGGGTCTGAAACTGTCGTTTAAATAAAAGTTGGGTAAATACTCATTAATTCGATATAAACGATAAAAACATTTTATCGCATAATTAATTTAATTGAGTCGCGACATTGAGAGATATATTGAAGATCATAACGTACTGAACATATATAAATAAAATAAATGTTATTGGTTTTGACGACGTTAACCTTTAGGATGTTTTCGTGATTATAAGCTATATTTTTAAAATTAACAACAATACCTGGGATACCTGGAATAATAAAGATAAAACGGAATTTTTGTCTAAATATCTAAAGACAGTATTTAATCCGTATCCGTCTGAAATACCTGCAACAGAAGAAAATAACATAGTTGACTTTCTTAGCACTACATGTCAAATTTATCTACCACATGAGAAATTTACTATTAAAAAAGTAAGAGAAACAGTACATAAAGAAATTTATTCTAAAAAAGCTAAAGCTAAAAAAGCTAAAAGTATTAAGAAGGCGGCTTAAAAGCTTAAAACCAAACCTAAAATTTAACCCTCAATCTAAAAAACTTAACTTATGAATTAGTTACGAAACAAAGATTTGTTATTTAACATTTCTAATAAAGCAAATTACATAAAGGGATGCAAAAATTAAGAAAATATTGAAATGGGTACGGAAAATCGATAAAGTAAAGTCGAGATGAAATTGTTTCTGCAAGCTCTTTTTAATTTAACGATATATTTGTGTTATATTTGTCTCAAGGATATCGAATCGTATTTTTTGTCCGGCCGATTAGAGATTGTTTTTTACGTTTCGTCGTAAATTTAAATACGTATATACATAATTGTTTTCGAAATGAAAAAAAAAATATATAAAAGTATTTTTCTCGCGTTATATTTAAGATGGATGTTTGTGTTGTGTATGGATACAAGATAAATGAAAAAAAAATACTTAATAAAACTGTTGTTATGTACAAAACTGTCGACTTTTATTTATATTTCCTGTTCCGAAATTGGAACATAATGAACAAAAAGTGCTCGAGGAGGAATAATATTTGACTTTTGACCAACCAATACTGGAAATGCTGATTAAAATCGACAAAACCGTGTCCGAAAAAATCATTTAAAAAAGAATAATAGGCATAATAATAGAGATTTTAATGACTAATGATTTAGTTACTCCGCTTTATAATTAATATATTTTAATCACGTAAGATTTATTAGAAATCTAAAGCTTTAAGGTTTTAATTGCAGGGGTAAGATATTATGTCTAAAACCTGCTATTTTTTTAGAGCATATATAAAAGGTTAATTGAAAAATCCCCGGCCTGACACACAGATGGCACCACTAAAATTAAAATCATATGTTTTTTAGTTACCCTTACCCTCAAAAGATGCGTGTATAAATTTGACAGCTATTGAATCATTAGTTTATGAATTATAGCATTTTGAGTGAAGCAATTATTGTTATTGTGAAAAAAATTGATAAAAAGGAATTTCGTGTGATGATAAAATATTGCTTTTTGAAAGGAAAAAATACAGTTGAAGCAAAAACTTGCCTTGATGCCCAGTTTTTGGACACTGCCCCAGGAAAATATTTGGGTATGAGAAAAGTGTAAAGTGGGTACCGCTCGAGCTCATTTTTGACCAAAAACAACGACGAGTTGATGAATCGGAGCAGTGCTTGAAGATGATCAAGTGTTTATAATAATAACCCCGAGTTTTTGCATCGATATGTGACAATGGATGAAACATGGCTCCATCATTTCACTCCGAAGTCCAATAGACAGTCATCCGAGTGTACCGTACACGATGAACCTGCTCCAAAACGTGGGAAAACGTAACAATCGGCTGACAAGTTCATGACGTCTATATTTTGTGATGCGCATGGATTAATTTTCATTGACTACCTTGTAAAAGGAAGGACTATCACCAGCGACTATTATATAGCGTTATTGGAACGTTTGAAGGACGAAATCGCCGCATTTAAAGAAAAAGAAAGTGCTGCTTCACTAAGAAAAGGCACCGTGCCAAAAATTCATGAATTGGGTTTCGAATTGCTTCCTCATCTACCGTATTCTTCAGATCTGATCCGCAGCGACTATTTCCTGTTCTCATATCTCAAAAGAATATTCAGTGGGAAGAAATTTTCGTCGAATGAAGAGGTAATCGCAGAAACTAAGGGCTATTTTGAAGCAAAGGACAAATCCTACTACAAAAAACGGTATCGAAAAGTTGGAAGGTCGCTATAATCAGTGTATCACCCTTGAACGGAATTACGTTGAATAAAAAAAATAATTTTGCTAAAAAATTGTGTTTTGCTATGGTAGGCCGGGGACTTTTCAACTGACCTATTATATAATGAGTTTTAACGAGACTAACGAACAATTACAATTACGCCACTAGAAAGCGCGGTCGTGGCAAATGTGATCAACGGTGAGCGAATGAGATTGGTTTCGTCTATTTTTGAAAGGATAGAAACTCTCAGCATTGCTTTGTATAGCCGTTCAACAAGTCACCTCTTCTTTTTTCGAATAAAACGGTTTTAAATGTAAATTAAGTTTAAGTTTCTCTTAAGAATCAGCAGGTTCCTATGTTTAAAACCCTTTCCCGTTTTATAGCTTGCCTAGCCTTTGAATTAATTCAGTTGACGGGAATTAAATTAATTAACTATCTCTAAAAAAAGACAGGTAGGTGTTGGATTTGAAATCGTTCCGGGTTACTATATACATCCCTTAGTTTAGTTTATTGGAATTTGGGCTGAAGTATGGCAGCTGAAATGGTAAGGTCGCCAAATTTGGATTAAAGTTTCTTAAAGACTACTAGCCATAAATAATTCCAAGTAAGAAGCATTCAAGCGCGGATTACCAGCGCGTGCATCACATTTCAAGAAGTAACGCATAATTAATAATAGACATAATTGTCTACCAAAAGGAGATTGTAGAACTTTAGTTACTCAGCTATACACTATTGGATTCTGTAATCACCAAAACTAGGAAAACCATTTCATAGCGGGACCCAATGGAAATTTGGGATATGCGGTGCTCTTTAGAAGATCTTCACTGTCAAAGTGGCGGACGAAGATACAATCAATACTTAAAAACATGTTTTACAACTATAAGCTCCCTAGATTGGATAACGACCATATATATTGTTGAAACCCTATCTTTAGAAGGGAGTTTAATGCAGTACGACCCTGATTATAGCGGCTACGTAAGCATCATTTGTGTTAGGACTACCTGAATGGTGAACGAGTGAGGTGAGTTTTGTCTGATTACTAATACATAAAAACTCCCAGTGTCGCTTTGTAGCACTATTCAACAAGTCGCCCCTTCGTTCCTTGAATATGCCTCTTCAAAGTTAAAAGCCATCGTTTAAAGCCCTCTTCCACGAATAACTTAATAAGATTGATATATTTTCCCCTTTCAAAATATATCATCTTAGAGAAGCGAAAGCTACTGCAAGTTATTTAATGATGCTATTTGGTAATATGTGCTGTAAATGCTGTAAAATACCAACTAGTTATGTTTGTAGTATGGACACAAAAGAGCATGCATTACATCGAGCATTTTCTGATGTTGCGGTGTACGGATAACAAAGCCAAACTTAACTTAATCGCCGGGATGGTTTGCTTAAACATACACACCGACCATTAGAACGTTTTAGAGCGGACCATCGAGGACAAGTTAATACCGTACGGAACCATTAATACCGATGTTCGGTATGTGTGTATGTATATTTTCTCTTACGGCTTACGGAAACGATACGGCACAGTCTAAACACGGCAAGTCGAACCGTGCGAAGATCGTATCGGCGGAATTCCAACCCAGTCCAAATAGAAATCGACTTTTCGGGAAGCGGACGTGATTTTGGCCAGCTCGCTAATCGATTCTTGTAGGTCGGAGGATATAGTTTGTTGGACGCCAAATATGCAATTTATATGCAGGATTGTTTGTCTTTTTGTCCACGTTGTTTCAGTGTTGTATGGAAGCTTTTAAATTAAGTATTAGAGAAGGTTGGGAGTCACTGTTATAAAATAATATCAGTAATCGTTTATGCTATAATAGGGGAAACCTTATATTCTTAAAATTATTTACTTAGTGTTAGGTATATAAACATTTATATATCAAAATATTCATTTTCATGATTTCGCTCTCTTATCTCCTAGCGCAATTTTGTCCCTAATTGTTAAGATTTTTTCATTAATTTATTTTTCCCTTTTATGTTTCAAAAAATGATCATCATTTTAGGTCATTTCGAGTAACTTGCCCAACTGGTTGTTTTTTACCTGTTATTAGTTGTCATCTTGGGATTTAGCTAGGGTAAAGATTTGGCTCCTTGCTTGTAATGTTTAGACACCACATACCCTCGGTGATCAAACGGGTTTTTGGTTATCTAGCCAGTCTTTGGTGAAATTGCCAAACTAATTAAACTTGAACATCAGCCATAACATAGATCTCAAAAGTCGTCGAAAATATCTCATAACTTATATTTAACTTATAACAATTATTTTGTTTTATTTTATCTCTTTTTTATGAAAATGTATTTACAGTTTTATTTGATACATTTACAAAAAAGCAGGTGTTAGAATTTCCTAATAAATGTTTCCTATATATGCTGGGTACTAGAACTCATATGGATCATATACCAGCTTGTTAAGAAAATAGAACATAGATAAATTAATTATTGGAAGTGAAAATTATTATTTAGAAGTGCACCTCTAGTGATAGAATTTAATTTTGAACACTATTTATTTTTGTATAAAACTAAAAATTATTTGCTGGTAATTTTGCTTCATATTTCATTCAGTCCCATTGGCATTAGGTTGTCGTTCAAATAATCTTTTGAGCCATTTGTTGGTTTATGAATATTTTAGAACACATAAAATGCAGATAACTAATTTCAGTTCTCTATTTCTTTATCCGTGGTATTTGGAACATTCGTTTTGTTGTTTATGTAGCAGTATCATATCAAGGATTAAAATTTTTAAAATGTTGGATAAACCAAATGAAATCCCATTTTAATGTAAAAAATAGTTAAGGATACAAACATTTGTTATTACTTGAAAAAGATCATCGCTCCCTGGGTATAATCAGCTACATACAAGTCGCACGATGTTCCACCTGCCTTCTCGTTATCACATAACCATATCATCTCACCAGTGCGCCATTTATGGCCTTCTCTGACAAATTTGGGATAACTTTTAAATCCTGGAATATGAGAACAATTCTTAACGTTATTTGATGAACTGAACTCATATCCTGAATGTGTTTGTCAGGACCGGTTCTAGTTTTAGAGCTCGCGCTTGGTGGTACCACTACGCACTTAAAAGAGTTGTCACCTACATTATATAGAGCTTATTTTTGTTCTTGAATTATGCTTTGGAACGTGTGAAAATGCAGAGATAATGCATAATAATTTTGTAATGTTTGGAGAAAAAAGCCGGACGAGTGGTCACTTGGTGAAAATGTATACTTTCAAATTTCTGTGCCAACGTTATGGACACATTATGACAATTGCTACTTTTGCTCGATTATTCTCGTCGATATAAATCTAAAAAAAAGCTAAAAAGTACAAGTATCCTAGAACGTGTTATCAGTGTCGAAGCCAGTTTCGCGTACAACACATTGCCTATTTTTCCAAGTACAAGTGCAAAAAGTGTCTTAAGCATCTCGTCTTCATTACCGAAGAGCAATAAAAGCGATTCCGTTATAGATAAAAAGCATTTAATTTCGCAAAGTGAACGGACTGATTTGATTCACAATTTGAATTTATCTAAACAAAATACAGTTTCTTGCATCACGTTTGCAGGAACGGAAACATCTTGACTCTTAAAAAGAAGTCACTATATATAAAAGTAGAAATCACACGACATTACCATTACAGTTTTTCTTATAATAAAATGAAATGTATTTCCGCAGTGATATCAAAGGTTTATTTAGTGTAATGAATACATCATACATGAGTGCATCAATGGAAAATTGGGGCGATCTAAAGGTTGATAAATACATTAATTGTATTTAGTTTCGAAATATTAGTTGATTTACATATTCATCACAGGTTATTGGTGTACTAGTTGGCATGTAATTTGGATTCAATATATTTTGCCGTTGTTTGGGCACTCGCGAAGTTAATCATCATTATATGAGAAAATTGTAGCCGAGTCGTACCCATTATGAACCAGGGCAACAAAAGGTGTTCTCTATAGCACTTGTGGATAAAAATAATATTTTCACATTAAGCTCGGTTTTAATAAGGACTTTGTGAAAAAGCACAATCCCGAACCATTGATCTATCATCCAAGTTGTGTTCAAAGTGTTCTTGTGTAAGAATCAAATTAGGTATATTTGTCGGACCTGATATTCGAAAACTAACAGCTGATGTAATGTTTCTTGAATTTTTGTTTTTTCTTTGATGTCAAGGATCGAATCCCAGACTTCGGGAATCCTTTGTGGTAGTGACATTTCAAATTATCTGCTCTTTTTTTTGTTGATTTCCTGTAATAGTAACAGTTTACTGTTAAGTGCGCAAGAACATTTGTCACTTTGATTAATTACATTTTACTTTACTGCTAAGTACTCGAGAACTTTTCTCATTTTGATTAACTACAATTTACGATGCCGAGGGGAAGACGACCTCGCTTACGTCGTCGCAGTCAATTATATGTGCGAAGAGTTACCTCACGCGCTAACCGCACTGATGACCAGAGAGAGATAGATCAAGAAAATAGTCGTATTGTCATGTCAGAATTGCGTTCTTTAGAGAGTGACAATGAAGTAGATAGGCTTAGAATGCAACGAGTTCGTGCACATTAAACACAACAATAGCGAGCACGACATAATAAAATTGAGCGATTCCGCAGATAGAGTGCTCCTGTGATTCTGGAACGAGCTGCATTCCACTATGATGCGGAATAGATTACTGTGCCGACAAATTGGTAACAATTGGGGAAATGACAATATTTTGTAAATATTGCAAGGCGTTAATATACAGTGGTGAATCTACTGGATTATGTTGTGCTGGAGGCAAAGTAAAATTGCCACAATTCTTCCTATAACTAGAACTTTACTCTCTTTAGTTTCTGGGATTGGATATAAATCTAAGCACTTCTTTGCCAACATTCAGAAATATAACAGCTGTTTATAGATATCATCATTTGGCGCTACACATATTATGCAGGACAATTTCGTGCCCACTTTCCCACAGTTGACACAAAATTGCATGCAGTAGTTACCAAACACATGATACATGGACCTTGCGGACTTTTCAACTACAATTCACCCTGTATCGTTGACGTCAAGTGCTCCAAGCGATATTTTGGGGATCTGATTGTTGACACCATAACGGGAAATGATGGATTCCCATTGTATCGTCGGAGATCAGTTTCGGACAATGGTCGATCGATAGTTGTAAAGGTAAGAGGACAAAATTATAATGTAGACAATCGTTTGATCGTGCCTTGCAAATTTTATCCAAAGCTTTTGAGAGTCACATCAATGTGGAATATTGTAACTCTGTGAAGTTGACAAAGTACATATGTAGATATGTTAACAATGGTAGCGATATGGCCGTCTTCGCTGTAACCAATGTAAATGACGCAATATCACAGTACCAGATGGGTGGCTATGTAAGTAGCAACGAAGCAATTTGGCGTATTTTTTCATTTGCGATCCATGAAAAACACACTAGAGTAGTCTATTTGGCAGTCCATTTAGAAAATGTCAGGGGGAAAAGTCGAGGATTCGAGATTTTCGAGGATCTCAATGCGAGGATTCAGAATTTTCTTCCCGGGCTCAGTCAACTATCCCACGGAGTTTTTAAATTCACTGAAATTGCCTGGATTACCACCTCACACTTTGAAGTTAAAAGTAGGATCACTTGTCATCATGCAGCGTAACATTTGTCAACCTCGACTGTGCAATGGAACAAGACTGAAAAAGATGAGGAATAACGTCATTGAGACAACGATCATAAAGGGAAAATACAAAGGAGAGGACGTCTTGATGCCCCGTATATCGATGATTCCAACGGATTTACCATTCGATTTTAAACATTTCCAATTTCCAGTACGTCTGGCATTTGCGATGATCATAAATAAATCTCAAGGACAGTCGTTGGAAGTTTGAGGAATCAACTTGGAGTTTCAGTGTTTCGCGCATGGACAATTACAGGTCGCGTGTTTGCGCGTTGGAAAACCATCATCTTTGTTTATTTACGCACCACAAAACAAAACAAATATAGAGTTTATCAAAAAGCTTTAAACTGATTAACAAATTGTATCATAACTGTGTGTCTCTGTAAATATCTAATTGAAACCTTACAAATAGCCAGTGTTTCAGTAAAACTATGTAGTATGAAACATCATGTGTAATTAATCGAAAATAATAATAACAATACATTCATACCAAGCAATTTTTTTAATTAATAGCGGATTATTAGGTCTTTTATTTATCGATTGAGGCAATACGAAGTCTACCGGATCAGCTAGTTCATGTATAAGAATAATGTTGAAGAGCAAATAAACTTTTTTCAGAGAAACTATCAGAGGATAGCATTTCTTTAGCTAAAATCTGGAACCTGCGTTACTTCTACACAATTAGTAAATTTCATTTCCTTCCTAACCGATTATCAAGCTTGATAAAAGCATCTGATGTCTGAATTTTTTTAATCAATAATATCATTTTGTTAAAACATTTATATTAAAATGAAATTTCTTGTTCAATCACTGGAATTAGACTGATTTTAGCATAAAAGGGACAAATTAAGGCAATTAGGGTCTTTCTACTGTTGGCGGGTCTTTTAAGGGACCGGGAGCTTTTAGACAATTAGCCGACTAATTAACTAAACTGTCGCTCAATTTATCAAGTGATATTCCATCTTGTATAATTATCCGTTCGAAAAAAGCCATATTTAGGGATAAAATCTTTTAGTAGATGCCTTCCTGATTATCGTTTTAATTTTTTTTTAGTCAGATTAAATCAACTTAAGGATAGATCATACATAGAGTCAATTTAAAATTGCAGCGACACGAGTGTCAGTATGTGTCTCTCTAAAGTTGTAACTTCGTTTTACAGTCAGACAATATTATCCTTGTCTTTTTGTTCTATTTAAAAAGAGATAGAATGGTATTAGACAAGTTCTATCATGTAACCAAAAGAGACTGCAAAAGTTGTCCATTTGCCAAACATCTGAAAATTCTTCAAAATATTATAATTATGTGCTATAAACCGGCAAACTTAGTTTTAATTTTTTTTTTAATAAATTTGAAATCGCCACGATTTTATAGAAAATATTTTTTGCGCCATTCAGCTGCACTGTATATAAGTACGGACACAGTCACTAAAACGTCTCAAAGAAATTAAGAAAAACCTCAAATGCGCTAAAAAGACGGGTTTATGCGAAACAGGTGACGAATCAAGATCAGCTTGGTGTTTCAGAGATCAAATATTAGAAATGTATAAAACAGTATGTAGTTTTTTCAATCGAAACATAATTTAGCACAATTATTTAAGAGAAAATTATTAGTCTGGAAAGTGTTTATAAAAATCCAAAAGATATACAGCTATTTGAGCGATGTAGAACATCCGTTCATACATTGTTGGATAATATAGCATTTAAGTGGTGTAAAGATAACCCGCGAAGGGATTTAGTGGAACTTATAGAGATTGCCCTTAAAAAAATACAATTTTTAGGAACATATAACAAAATCAAGGAAGAAATACATCAATTTATATATTTAATTGAGATATGAACATTTGAGAATGGTACGTACATTGGGATGCTCATGGCAAGATAATAACAAATATGGCGTGTAAAGACAACAAAAGTTGATAGAAAAAGGTAAATGTTGGAATAACTATCGATTAGGTATTGTTAGTCATAACATTTATTCATTGCGGACATATAGTTCTTCATGCTAGAAACAGGAATTGTTTTATTCCTGGTGAAGAATTAATGTTTCTCTAAGTGCAAGGGTGACTACCATGAAGAAGTGAATCATAACTTGCCTTTGCAGTAGTTTGAAAAGCAGCTTTTAAAGAACTTGGAGGAACCATCAGTTAATGTTATGTTCAATGCAGCATGTTATGTACACTGTTGGACTGCACTGCAATTAAGGAATGGCTTAAAGTATATAAAATAATTTGCGAGGAAATCATGTTAAAGAATGAACTATTACAAATTGTCACTGGGTAAATATAAATGATATCGGTAAATACATAAAATGCAATTAAATATTATTACATTTTATGTATTCACTTTTTTAAAAATAAGCCTGAGAAAAGATATATAGTAGATCAGATTACTGAATGTTATGGCCACAGAGTATTGCGTATTCCTCCCTATGACTGCATTTTTAATCCAATTGAGTTGATACGGAGTACTGCAAACAATTATTGCAATAGATATTCAAGTCGTGGAGGATATTCAAACCAGAACTGTCTGGGTTTATAGAAAGAGGTATTGTTGAAAATAGCACCTTGGGTTTGTGTTAGCTCGATTAGACTCATTGAAGAAAAAATTGACAAATGGTAGAATCTTGAGCAAGTTTTTGATAGATTGGAAATAAACAGCTCAGATATTCACTTGATTAGTGTTTCTGAAAGTGACAGTGATTGAATAAAACCTCATGAATGTAAGTTTATAATTTAGTTGTAGGGAATTGTATTATAGAGTGTGTAAGCTTTATGAGCATATGTGTTATTATTCATAATATACATGAACGTTTGGTTAACATGTATGAGTAGAGAAATAACACTAACTGTTTTGCAGATATGGCAAATGCATTAAGGAGAATGGTGTGATTAAACGTAGTTTTATCAAGAAGGATGTATACAGATAGTAACAGAACAAACTAAAGAGAAATATAGTAATATTATAACGACTGTACAACGATACATTGCATCCAAAGAAACAAGAACTAACTAAAATAGGTTTCTCAGATACACAATTGTTAATTATGTGGATTAGGCCTTTAAGGAATACTACTACATACAAAAACGCGCCTAGAAGCACACTACCGATACTACTGTTGAAAAAAAGAGTTGAAAAGGTGGAAAAGCTTCAGTATATATTATATATGCAGTTTCAGTACGAAACTATATATATAATAAAACAATTCTAAACTGTAAATTATTGCGGCTGTAAAATTAATTGTAGTTTTAAGTTCTTCGATAATATGCATTTGATGTATTATAATGTTAAAATAAATTATATTTTATAGAATATTTGTTCAATTATTTTATTTATATTAAAATTTTGTTATATGTCACAACCAAATTGTGTTGCTGAGTTGCGTGTATTGAGTTGTTGCGGTAACACTGGGACGTTTTGACAGGTCTCTCGTGTCAGTGCTATTTTGAATTGGCTATATGTTATATCTGTGATTAGTACATGTACGTTTTTCTCTGAAGTTTAAGAAGATATTCATCGAATTATCCAATTAGCGGGTTTCACAAAATTATTTGGGCCTTCCCAGAATTTAATATATCCAGTTGCAAATAATTCTCTCGAGAGATATACTTTTATACTTTAGGATTTTCAATCCAAAAGAAATACATAAGCGCTCAAGATCCCGATTTATTTACCTACAATGCTGGGTACTTACAATATTATTTACCAAATAATTTGGTTTCATCTTATTCCTATTTCTTTTCGTCATAGAATGAATTCTTGGACAATTTAGCGGCGTTTCTCGTATGACCAGGTTATATTTTATCTGCTTATAGCGCAGATAGTTGGACATCACTTTAATTAATCCATTTGTGCCTCAACTGATGCGTGTATACATGTTAATATGATATATCTTATTATGCTATGAATATATGTATTATGGTATACTAAAGATATGTATTATGGCACTAAACATGGTTTGTAACTGGATAATGCATCAGAATTTGTGTTATGCTAGATTATTGCATGAAACGGACGTGATTTTGGCCAACATGCTAATCGATTCTTCTAGGTGGAAGAAATGTAGTCTGTTGGATACCAAATATACAATTTTTATGCAGGATTGTTTGTCTTTTTGTCCACGTTCTTTCAGTGTTATGGAAGCTTCTAAATTAAGTGTTAGAGAAGGTTGGGAGTCACTGTCATAAAATAATATCAGTAATCGTTTTTACTATAATAGAGGAAACCTTATATTTTTAAAATTATTTATTTAGTGTAAGGTATAGGAACATCTATATTTCACAATATTCATTTTCATGATTTCTTTCTCTTACCTCCTAGCGCAATGTTTTCCCTGGCCATTGGAATATGAAATTATTTCTGATTAAAAATATCCAATTGTAAAGATGTACCACTAAGATTTTTATTTTCTTGAGGCTTTCCATATTTCTTTTTTTATCCGGAATTGTTTATTTTTCCTATTTATATTTCGGAAAAATGATCGCCGTTCAGGGTCACTTTCATTAACTTTTTCTACCTATTAGTCGTCATCTTGGGATTTAGCTGGGGTAAAGATTCTTGTAATGTTTAGACACTACACATACTCGATGTTCAAACCAGTTTTCGGTTATCTAGTCAATTTTTGATAATAGTGCCAGTCTCAGGTGAGCTAATTAAACTTGAACATCAGCCATAACATAGATCCCACAAGTCGTCGAAAATATCTCAAACATAAAATTATATCCATCATTGCTTACAAGAAAACGTATACGCTGCTCTTAAAAGAATTATTTTGTTTTGTTTTATCTCTGTTTTATGCCGAAAATGTATTTACAGTTTTATTTGATACATATACAAAAAAGCAGAAGGTGTTATGCTAGTGTGTCTTCATGTTATGATAGATCTTTGCATGAACAATGTTTGTTTTTAACTACTTTTTATTTAACCGTTGTGTTAATTAATTGCAACTTGCGCTGAAAAAGTGCGGTCTATTTACTCTACATAACACTGGAAAGCTGATATTAAAGCTTACTACTCAGCTTATTTGATATTATGAATGGTTGAAGGTTGTAGGATCAAATTTGACTTTTAGTATATTTTGGTCATGACAAGTAACAAAATTTAAATGTAAGTAAAATAATGAAGCAGACATAATTTTACCAAATATTATAATATTATAACATATCTAATTCATATATTATTTCATCGTAAATTTCCAATATATTAAACGCTTTTTAATTATTCCATCATTTGTCAACTTTTTCTTCCGTGTGTCTGATGGATTGGATCCAGTCCAACGATGTTATTGTAGATAATGCTTCTTTCGACTTGTCCTAATAATTCTAGCATTATACATAACAATTTAATTGAAAAATTCCTGGCCTGACGCATTGATGGCGCTACTAAAATAAAATCCATATGATTTTTAGTTAGACCTAAAGCTTAAAATATGCGTGAATAAACTGGCCGAGGAGTTTTCAATTTACTTGTTACTTCTCGATCTGCATGTCCATTACAGTTATTTATTGTCACATCTCATATCAATTCGTTTGGACCGAACATGCGATGATAGGGAGAAAAATGTAATACTCTGTAGCCATATTACTTAGCTATCTGATCTACAATATATATTTTAAAGAATAATGAAATATATCATTAACATTTATGCAACAACAATTTGAAACAGTAAATGAACTGTAATTTAACTTTAAAACTGATATGTTGCAAGCCATTCCTTAATTATGGGCCTGATATGATGCGTTGTCCACAACAATAATGGTTCTTCAAAAGACCTTTAACAGTAAATTATCAAATTAAACCAAAAATATGTTCAGATTTATTTCTCTATTGTAGTTACCATTGCATGTATTAAATTAAAAAATTGTAATTAACAAAACCTCTACCCTCAACTTTCTTTTCTCTTCAATCTCTTTTCCATCAACTTATGTTGTGTTCACACTTTTTCTTGCTATATGTTCCATTTTGAAATAGGCATGTTTCATCTAAATACACAAAATTAAATAAGGAATATTTCTGAATTAAGTGATATGCAATTATACTCACTTAAAAGCAATATCTGGACGTTCTGTTAATATTTAGTTACATATTTATGATTTTTTTGAGCCAATACCTTCTCGGTTAACAATTTCTTCTAAAATAATTGTATCAAATTATGATTATATTTCATACATGAACTTGATTTTCAAATAAATCATCCAAATAATCACAAATATTAATCAAAGATTTTAAATTTATCAAAATAAACAAAACAGCGTTTGTAGGGTTATAACTTCTAATCATTATTAATTAACAGATTCAGTTACATACTCGGACGCATTGGACATCATTATGTGTCTTTTATGCTAGAATAAAATGAGAAGGAACATTATGGTCTGATTTAGAAAACGAACTTACAAACTGCAATTGTCAATAAATTTAACGTCGAGATGATGTCAGTTCACTATTAATTTGAACGGACCATATAATACAGTTCGCTCAACTCAAGCCAGGCGAGTGAAAAGTTTTAATTTTTCTGATATTGTAACAGCCAATCAAGCAGAATGTTGGTTTTGCGCATTCTAATTGGCGAAAATAAGAATATAAACATGCGGCTCAACCAAGTGGACGAGTTCGACTATCACATAATAATTGTTTCTATTGCGTAGTAGCTAAATATTACACAAGAGCTGTATGGAAATATTTGTAAAAACTAGATGTTTGCATGCCATACGAGTTAGACCAACAAAATAATCTAAACAAAACCTTATATGCCAACATTTTCATCTCGGAATTGCAACAAAATCGACCCATTTCAGAAGCGGATGGTTTCTGGTGATGAAAAGTGTATATTTTGCGACCACGTCAAGTGAAATTAGTCATGTTCAAAACACGAGGAATCGGAACAAAGAGTGGTCAAGCCAGTATTGATGGCTAGAAACGGATTTCTGCTCATTTGATTAGATTTGGCAATTGATTAATTACTATTCTCTCTTCGCTTCTCTGTATTCCTACTCTACTACGGCCTCGAACTCTTAATTTGAACTTGTACTGTAACCTATTGGACACAAACTGTTTGATGTGTCTGACAGTATCAGTTACCTTGAAGTGCTCAACTATGATAACTAGGACAGGAATTATGATTAATCAAGACAACGTCAGAGCACACGTATCGATAACGACTCGTTAGAAGTTCCGCAAGCTTGATTATAGTAGGAGTTGTTTACTATCGCCGAGAAAATAGAAATTTAACTTCTCCAATATCTAGATGCCACTACTCTAAACATATTACTTGTTTTAACCGCTTTGCTAAAGGTCGCGAAGGCATTTTGTTGGTTTCTACGGTGCGTTTCTTTTGTATATTAGGTGCTATTTTCTGAGTGCACAAGTGTAGAACGTTGCTTTTAGCGTGCTGATTGAAGATTTCGTGATTTAGTTATAATCAAAATTACTTCGTTATAATGCATTTTCGTTCTAAGTTTCAGTTGTACAGAGAGTAAAATAATAAGACATGGTTTTCCTTTCAAGAAGTTATCAACTTTTATTTTAAAATAGATAGGTCATGTAAAAAATTCTTAATTACTTCATTAAGCATTTGTAATATATGACTGGCCCAGCATTATTCTTACCTGGTGTGTACATAATTATATGTATAGGATTTTGTGTATATATAAATATACATTGTCTTTTTTAGTAAGCTAAACTATTTTTCACCTTGTTACCAACAAGTGGGCTATAGTTGTCAAAATATGCAAGTGTGTTGACCTAAAATATATTCACATAAAACAAGTTTAAAATTATCTTACATGTGACGTGAGAAGAAGTGAAAGGAATATATTTTGGCTAAGTATTCAAATCATTATGTTGTGGCATAAGGCTACTTAAATAACTTTAACCAACATTTTATGTTTTTATTGAAATTTATTTCATAAACTTTTTCAGAAATTAACTTGCTTTTTATTTAAGTTTAATATTAATAAATATATCTTTCAACTTCATTGAGTTTATAACTTTAGGCTTTCTTTTTATAACCCCTATTAAATTATTTGTTTGCCGATGTGTGATATTTATAAAATGTTTGTCTTTAGTCTTATAGTATATAGTTTTAACTTTAACATTGCCCAAAGGCATATTGTACAGCCAGTATTTTGGATGGTTAGTTAGGAACCCATTTATATACTTAGGTACTCATAAACACTATACGCTCTCAGGACAATATGCTCTCATCTAAAATCACATATTTTGTATTCAAATAATTCTACACCATTTTATGTACATATCTATATAACATCAACCTCACTAAATTAATATATTAGTAATAACTTTGGGCTAAGTTTATCTGTAATTTAATTTAAAATATTTTAATGAATATTTTTCAACTAACTTTGACCTTGCAGACTAACTTGCACAAAGAAGAAATTAATATATCTGCAAGTAGCATCCAGCTTAACCAACACTTCAGTTCATGTTCTTTAAAAGCTTTAAAGTCTTAAAGCTTTTACCGTACCATTTGGAGCATTCTTCCTATAGTAAATTATAAATTTCAAGCGAATCAGTAGAATGCCTGTTTGGAAAAATATCCGAATCTATAGAACTTTGCACACCATCATAGCCACGGAATATTTTGTTGTGTTGGATATAGATATATAACTGAGAAAAACATACCAAATCAAAAGGAAAAATCTAATAAACAATGCGCAATAAAATAATTTTAATTGAGATAACCAATTATATTGCGGAAACACTACTTACTAAATAATAGATCTTTTTAATTAAATATCATAAAATCGATAGGTCATTAAAATAGCGATTGTTTAAAATTTGCATGAATATATATTATTATAGGGCCCAGTTAACAATCACAAATTAATATATGTTGAACCATCTTTGACTTTACGTGCCGCTGAATACATTTAATTTGGACGTTATATAATCGGAAATGTTTCAATTACAGAGGGAAATTTATAAAATTTATACAAAATATGTGAGCGCAAAATCATATTGCAAATAATTAGTTGATTGAATGGAAATTACATTTACATTATAGTATTATTTTACGAATATTTGTCGATATATAATGCATGCGTATTAAATGCGGTTAAAAATAGTATATATAGGCTGTCCATTAGATAATATACATGTATATTTTGAATTACAACTCGCTCGATTTTAGGATTGAGATATATATTAAGAATGGTGTTTTATACGTTCATGTCTTTCGACATATGTAAGTTTTAAAATAGGAACGTCTTTTAATCTACCGATACACTTAGAAATTATTTTATTTAATGGAAAGAAGAAAGTGGAATGGAAAGGGAAAGTGGAAGTGTAAAAACAGACTTTCAGATATCCCAATTTTGACACTATTCTTAACAGATAGTCTCTAGGATCATAGTGCAGGCCGTAGCCAGTGTAGTACTAATCGCATGATATATCATGTATATACCTAATATATGTAAAAAAAGTTCCGCGTTATTATGTTGACTAAGACGTTATGCGTAGTGAGTTCAGTACTCAATAAACCAAGGCGAAGGCCTATCCCCATTGTTTCGTTCTAAAAACGTGTATGTCCAAGCGCTCGACACATATTCAGATACATCTTGAAATATTCCTCGATGGTCCATTTAATAATTTTTTTTATTATTTAATTAATATATTATTACTAGTCGATTCCGTCTAACCTACAATTTGTCTTTATGCTAACTTAAATCTAGGTATATAACTAGAAGGACCGATCGGCCCTAACTCAGTCTCTGGTGAAATAATATTTATACAAGTCACTGCTGAATTGTTTAATATATGTACCTAACTACACAACACTACACAAAATCAGATGGCTTAACTCTTTTGAGTCTGTCTCCTGTTCTGGTGGTGTCCAAAAATTGCAATATTTCAATATTAGTATGAGAATGGAGTCTTTCCTCATGCCCCCTTGCAATTCTCTTGATTCCATTTAATAATGAGCTAAAATGCTTATCCATTCTTATAAATTTAAATTAGTGTTAGCGGTACAGAAAAATGTTATTGAGTTTTAAGGTTTAATCTTTCGGAGAATAAGTAGCGCAAACTATAACGATGAAATTTTAATACAGAAGGTTATGGAAAACCAACAATGATTCTATTGGGCTGCAACTAAATTAACTAATCATCAAAAAGAGATATATCGAAGAATGTCCACAGATACGTATTTGGTACGCAATATATTTTATATTTTCGTTAGTGGAGAATTTTCAAATTAATATAAGAATTACTTATAAATTCTTACTACGTTACCTCATTTACGTTTTTTTAATTACTTTTTTGTATTTGTTGCGATTAAATAATAATAATTATTTATGTGTTCGGTTTTATTTAATTTTGGTTATATTTCTTTATATTTTGAGTTTTGACAATGAGGGTTATTAGGCTCTATAGGACGTTTCCAATTGGAAGTTTAAATTTTTTAACCAACACATTCTTCAGAAGGTTTGGTCATTTGAGCAAAACTTGTTTTGTTTACATTGACTTAAATATTTCGTCTCTTGTGTGTTATGTAAAAGATTGCCTGTTTCTTCGCAGTAACTAGCAACGGTGCCATCAGCATAACTTAGAACGCTACATTTTGAATGGTACACGACCATTTGCTTAGCAGAAGTGATTCATAATATAAGATAAAATAAGTGGCAACAAAGGGTCATTCTTTATAACGATAATAACGATTTGTCACATATCCGCTGAAACAAACCAAACAAAACAAAAACAAACTTGACTTGCCAAAAGGCCGAATTGATCTAAGGTTTTAACAATTATCTGCATAAAATAATAATTTTAAATCGTATTAATGAGTTGTCATTCTTATGAATCAATCTTAAATTAATCAATTATTCTCTTCTGTGCGGTAACAGCCTATCCCATCAAAATACTTTTAGGCACTTATGGTGATCTGCTGTCATATATCGATTGTTGGTCTTCGTTTTCATGATTTAAATGTGATATTTTGACGGTATGGACGACCTTTCGAAGACAATTAATTGCAAAGCTATTTTATCCAACCCAAATTCTCAAATTATCAGAAATTGTAAATTTTAAGCACAATAGCAGTTGATTGGCGGCTATTGGCCAATGAATTTTTCAAGATGTTTTCACTTTCTGGAAATAATACAGGAACTGTTTTAACGCCGCGGTTTCAGTGCTTATCAAAAAGAACAATTTTCTTATGGTTTATTGTGAATAGTAAGGAACCCAAGCAAAAAAATCCTCAGTTTTCCAACTTCCATTGTTTGCTTCCATCTAAAATACAATTTGCGGTATTCCAATAGTTCAATAATTTTCTCGTAATTTTTAACCGAGTGGTGGATGAGTTTGTGCTGGTTGTTGTTTGTAACAATACTCGAAAGTCCTCGTCATCCTTCATGTATATTTATGTCTTATTATTGACGTGAAATCACGAGATTTAGTTACTTATTTATATCACAGTCACTATAGACACTATTTAAATGGCTATGATTAGTAGAACTCACTTAGTCCCTTAGTAAAAAAATCTGAGATATCTCAGAACGCAATATATTTATATATAAAGTTTATTCAAAGTTTGTTTGTATATGCGTCATCGATATTTTTGATGTCAAAACGTCGCAATGTTGCCGCATCAACTCTGAGTTTTAGTTTAGTTTGACTTTGGCATACAACAAAATTTTAATCTAATTAAAATAATTAAACCAAAATGTTATCAAATATTATTTATTTTAACATTATAGTATATCTAAAAGCTACAGTTAATTATATAGCCACAATAGTTTAGAGTTAAAATCTCTTATCACTATTGACGACGTCCGGTTGTCAGACGTACGCAAAATTATTCAAAATATTAGTTCCAGATATTGCAAACCGGCAAACGTTATTTTAGCCCTTTGATTATTTTGATAATGAAAATGTCGAAAACAATAGATATTCAAGGTCACAAATTGATTGCGGCTTTACTAACTTATTTCGAAAAGGAACGATATAATGAAAGCCACCTTAGGCCCGTAAAATCCGTTAGAGGGGTAATTATTGATGATAATAAATACTATAAATTATTGCAATTTTACTGAAAATGCTGTAGGTACTGTGAATAACATCGCTTGCAAAATGAAGAACAATACGTTAGATTTAACCAAGAAAACTTGACCAACTTGGTATAGGCTCTATTGGTGATGAAATATACGAAATTTAGAATATCAGTAAGTACATAAACTATTTGATGGATATATATATATATATATATATATATATATATATATATAATATAATAAAATTATTTCAGAGAAACTTGTTAGTCTAGAAAGTATACAAAAAAGAGTTGACATACAGCTTTTTGAGGGTTATAATACAACCCTTCATACACTCCTACAGGGCATAGGATTTAAATGGTGTAAAAATAACTCTTGAAGAGGTCTAATGGAACTTCCAGACATAGCCTTAAAAATAATCCAATTTTAAAGGCATACAATAAGATCAAGTTATGGAACAATAAGAAAGACAGTAACAAAGTGTAAAGACAACAAAAATTAATGGAAAAAGGTAAAAGGTAAAAGTTACAACAGCATTTACTTAGGTTTTGTAGATCAAAATATTTATTAATAATTAAATGCATACATATTGTTATTCATGGTGCAGTATTAGTGTTTTCGTCCAAATCCGAGGGCGACTTCCATGGACAAATGAAACATAACATACTTTTGTTATGGTTTGAAAATTAATTGTTAAAAGAGCTAGAGGGACCATCAGTTATTATTTTGGACAGTGCACCATATCATAGCACACTGGTGGAAAGAATCCCAAAATATATAGCATTAACAAAGGCTGTAATGAAGGAATGGCTTTCAAAACATGAAATGCGTTTTGAAGAGACTATACTAAAAACTGAACTATTTCAAATTATTACTAGGTATAAGTAAATGAAATGCTTAAATGCATTATTTGTTTTTTGCAATTTACTTTTTTCGGAAACTAGCCGAAAAAAAATATACAGTAGATTAGATGGCTGAACTAAATCGTCACAGAATATTATGACTCCCTCCTTATCACTATGAATATGATTTAATTGTATATTCCGATCGAGTTGATATGGGGAGTAGTAAAGTATATGATGATAGACGTGCTAGTCGAGAAGGATATTCCATCAAGAACTGTTAGAATATGTGGAAGGAAGCGTTGTCTACCGTAATACCTTCGGTTTGGATGTACTCGATAAGACATAGAAGAGGTAGTAATTTATAAATGATGGAATCGTGAACGTATTTTAGACAGATTGGAAATTAACAATTTAGTGATTGACTTGGACAGTGGCTCGGAAAGTGAAAGCAAATAAAGGAAACCTTCAGGATATGTGGTAATGATAAGATATGATTTAATTGTTGATATCATATTATTATTCATATTTACATAATTAAACATGAGCATTAGGTTAGAATATATGAGGAGAAAACGAATGTTAACTGTTTCGTAAATATGGTAAATGCATTAGGCAGAATTCAGTGATTAATTTTATCATGAATGATCTACACAGATAGTAACAGAAGAAATAAAACATACATTAATATCAAGATGAATTGACAAGAAAACACAATATCGAAGGAAACAAGAACTAAATATAAAAAGGTAAAAATGCTCTGCGAATTAAAGTAAAATACATTACTTTGATATATAATTGTTTATTAGATGGGAAAGGCCTCCAAGGGGACACCACTACTTATTACCACCTACCTTATGGGCGGTGTGGAAAAGAGTTCCAATATAAACAAAACAAATCTAACCTACAAGCTATTATACCTGTGTTCTTAATTATAGTTTTAAGCCCTTTGATAATATTTGCATTATACGTACTATAATGTTAAAATGAATTATATTTGAAAACAGAATTTTGGTTTTATTAAATTTTTTATAGCAATATATAGGCCGTACTCTATAGGATCTGATAAGTTAAACATGGGTTTTTTGTGATAAGGAAATAATTCGTTAATAAATAATAACTCTATATAATTAACTATAATTCAATTTGCGTATTTAAAACGAGAAAATGATAAAAATCGATTGCTATAGCATTCAGGGTCTTTAACCTCTGGTGTTATTAGGAGAAAATATATTATTATCATTGATTGTTATACTCTACAATAAAAGAAGCTAAAGCAGATGTACCACAAGGAAGTGTACTGGGACCAATGCTTTATCTACTTTACACTTGTGATATACCACAATTGGAAAATATCACGATGGCTACATTTGCTGATGATATTGCGATTATAGCTGTCGGAAACAATAGTGAAGAAGCCTCACGAAAATTGCAACAGGCAAGTGAAAATATAAATAATTGGACAGAAACTTGTAAAATTAGAATTAATGAAAGTAAATCTGTACATATGCAGTTCACCTATAAACAGACCGTACAAGCACCAATAACATTAAATAACACTATCATTCCATATAGCTACAACGCTAAATATCTCGAAATGAATCTCGATGCAAAACTTCGCTGGAAGGAACATATAAAGAAGAAAATAAAAGAACTGGAATTGAAATAAAGGAAAACGTACTGGCTAATTGGAAGAAAATCACAATTATCAGTACATAATAAATTGCTATTATATAAGCAAATATTGAAACCTATATGGACATACGCAGTTCAATTATGGGGATGTTCTGCAAAGAGTAACATTAATAAAATACAAATTTTTCAGAATAAAATCCTGAGAGCTATTGTGGGTGCACCCAAATATTATAGAAGTGATTACCTCTATCGAGACCTTCAGATACCCACAGTCAGTCAAGAAATCAGGAGAATTGCAAGGGGGCATGAGGAAAGACTCTGAAACTTTTGGTTAGCACCAGAACAGGACACAGACTCAAAAGAAACTAACCATCTGATCTTGTGTAGTGTTGTGTAGTGAGGTGCATATATTAAAAATTCAGCAGTGACATGTATAAACATTATTTCACCAGAGACTGAGTTAGGGCCGATGGGTCTTTCTAGTTATATACCTAGATTTAAGTTAGCATAAAGACAAATTGTAGGTTAGACGGAAACGACTAGTAACAATATATTAATTAAATAATAAAAAAAATCGATTGTTATATTTTTGCCTTCAGTTCGTTAAAATATGACTCGAAATTGTGGCTATAGAATTAGTATGTATATCGTCTCTATACAGATAAACTCTATTTGATAACCAGAAATAAATATAATGAGCAAAGTAAGTAAAATGAGTAAATGTATAAACACTTTGTAAGCTCTGATTAAAACATAAAACATTATTTTGTTTGGTGTCTATTCGAGCCCTAATTAAGGCTCCCTTTTTGCTGATCAAAGTGACAACTGAATTATAGGAACATTTTGAGCTCGTACGCGATTGTTGAAAAATAATAAGCATTTTCTATTAAAACTCAAAAAAGTTGCTTATTGTTACCAAATATATTTTTCAGTTTGCAGTATCATTTTCTCTTTCACTTGGCAACTGTGGAACGTTATGAGTTGTATTTTTGACCAACAGGTTGTGCAAAATCAATGCTGTATTCCATCAATCAAACGACAATTCAATTGAAATTATATTAGTTGACGATGGTCAAATCAGTCAATCAAATAAGGGCTTAAAGCTTATTACTTAATTCTGTGTACTACTGTTTCCGTAATTTATAGATCTAAATGTTTCGATCGGCGATAACTAAATGTAAAAATTCTAAATGACAATGTAATAACTAAATTCGATACCTTTTTCTTTTATCTTCAAAAAATAGCAGTTTTTCTTTTCTTTTTATTTTTTATGTATTCAGTACATACGAACAGTAATCACGGAATGTTCAAAACTTATATTTATTTTTACGAAATATGCTACTGAACCCCATTAAATACTTTTAGAAACATGAACATGTTCCATCATTTCCTAATTGTTGGTTTTTGGTTTCAATGGGTTAATAGTGGCGTTTTTTATGTTAAGATCTAAAAGGAAAGAAAAGGACTACTACACAAAAATATTATTTTGAACCGTGTCCACATCGCGCTCCCATTACTTGTACTGTAAAATAGAAGAATATTATGAGCCTTGCCATAGCTCGAGGCAACAAGTGGATCTTCTATGATAATCTAAAACGCAAATAATTGCTTATTGCCTAATTCAGGAGAGCCATTAATATTGACTTTATATGCCATAGGACATAAAGGTGTAGTACATTGTGAGATGGAGAAGAACACAGTTACTGTAGACGCCAATTGTATATATAGATTGAAAACAGATCCGCAATAACATGTGACAGATGGAACACCAGATTAAATGGGAAGTTCTGATACATCCAACGTACTCAACAGGCATAGTCCCTTCTGATTACTACTTATTCGGATCGATTATTAGCCTGCACAGAGTTACGAAATGCTGAAAAATATGAAAATTGATTGGATCGCTAACAAACCAACGCCATTCCTTAAGAAATAATAAGTCATATTTAGCAATAGTTCAAATACTGATCAAACTTTTGTCCACGAAAAAAATCAGTATAAATTCAACATTTCATAAAATATAATGATAAGGTGATATAAGAATACGGATTTCGCAAATATTCATTCCCATAGGATAACATCCAGTAGTCCACAGATTGCGTGAGATAACCATTAGTATATTTCCAAACAAATATTCTACAACTTCATCAAGTATTGCAATTTTATTTTTAGAGAAGTGTAAAGGTCAAAAGATCTCTATGGTGGAAGATACAACGAATAGCATAAAAGTTACGGTTAAAATTATAAAAATCAGTATAAATAATAAGAAGTTTGATACTTAAAAGTCGTGGTTGATCGCCTGTCTTGTGTGAGGCTGGGTGAATAATGAGTAAAGTTACGAAACAACTGCATTCAACCTACTTCTTCAGCTTTAAACTGCCAGGCTTTTGGCATTTGGGAAGGACAAAGCTTTCTTTCTTTATATACACTTTTTGTAGTGTATTTGTTAAGGCTGTTAAATCTAATAACATAATAGTGAAATTATTATTAATTGATTGATCCAAATTTATTAGCGGAATATTAACGCGTTGTTAAAAGCGAAACTTTTATTATTTTTTATTCGTTCGTTATAAAAAAGGAAAACAATTTAGTTTCGACAGGATCTCCAAATAGGCCCAGAAATATTACGAACATAATAAACCCATAAATCATATAATAACAAAAACAAAAATCGATCCCCTTAATAAAGCTAAATAAATTCAATGGGTATTTAAATTTGGAAATGTTATAAATTAACATCGATATATTCGAGCAGTTAACGGTCATACATTAATATATTTCAGACCGTTTTTGGCTTTACGTGTCATTGAATATGTTTAATTTAAGCATCATATTATCAGTGAATGTTTCAATTACAGGACAGAATTTGTAAAATTTATACCAAATAATAATATAGGCGTAGCATAGGCGACATGTCATATTATAATGTCATTAATCGTGGTTAAATTACCTCAAAAATAATATTATTTTGGGCATACCGAATTATATTGATACGGTGTATTAATATTAATATAAATGTTATGTTGACGTCTCTCTTATTTACTTTTAATATGTGCCACGAGACAACAGCATTGGATGTAAACAGTAATTTATTATTGCGACTGTGTAATTATGATTTTTGCACCGCAGCGTTGTTTTTTTTTAAATATTATTATGTTCTAAGACCTCTCTGTAAAAGAAGGATGTGTAATTCAGTTGTGTTATTTTTTGATCGTGGAAGAATGCCAGCTTAATCTTTAAAAGTTTTAATGGAAAATACTTGGCTAATAATGATAATTGAAGAAGGTAAAATTTTAAAACATTTAAAGATGAAAGAAAATGAGTAGATGTAATGATTATTTTTGTTTTAAGTTTAACTTTCATCATATATCTAAGACAGCTTTTCCACATATGGAATGGAGAGAGTGTCTTAAAGAAATGTAATATTTTTTTAAAATAGATTATTTCTAATAAAAAAAGGTTTTCAAAAAACTCTGTTTCTAATTAGCCTCTAATTTATGTACTCCGAACTACATTAGTTATAACATTGCCGACTGAAACGCATAGCAAATAATTTGTTTACTTACTGTACAATACAATGATAAAAAGGCACAGCTCAGTATTTTCCAGACCATTCATGTAAAGGTTCCTTGATGTTGAAATTTTTTAAAATGTCGTTTCCTCTACCTTTCAATAGAGTACTGCGTATGCATTTATGCGAAAATCTGATGATAACGTTATATTCGTGGATACGGACGTTGATGATGTTGGGGAATGTCATACTGTAGGATCAAAATAATTCACAACTTCATCAGAAGAAAATACCAAAGTCCTGACAATTTATCGAGTTGGAACAAGTGCAGAAGTGCAGAGGTGGAATTATACAGGAGATAAGATATAAGCTTCAGGATTGCATCTATCATTAATTATCAGTTATCTAATTCATCCAATCAACTAGTAATTCAACATTGTTAAAATTGTTAAAGTTCATATAATTATTTACAACTGTACTATAAAATCACTGGATTATACTATGTTATATACATCAGATACACATACAGAGTACAAATAAAAGATGAAAGTAAAATATGTAAAAGCATATAGATCGCATAGCCCATGAGACTGATAAGGATACAAGAAACAAAATATGTAAACGAACGTGCATGATATTATACAGTAGCATACTATTATATTTCTTGTAGTAGTCCTGTTTCCATTAGAAAATGTATCGGCACATTCTGGTTCTCCAACTTAAGACATTGATCGTCTCTCCTAGCTTGACCAACGGTGTCTGCGAATTGTATCTTCGGCATTCAGTCAGTATATGCTCGGTTAGTGATCCCAGAGTACGAAGGGAACCACATAAATATGATAGTTTAACCGCTTCTTTCCAATTTAGAGCTTAATTCACAGATAAGTATACCTAGCGCGTGAAGAGGTAGAGATGGTTGGAGATAGCTCATTGAGTCAGAGGTGATCACTAATCGTTTGTCTTGCAGAGCCTGTATTGGGACCAGACTTTATACAAGGCGGTCAGTTGAGCTGTCAATATGGTCGATGAGATGGGGAAATTTGAAGTGTCCTTCCGACATCATCGATGTAAATACTGCCCCTACGAAGTCATTGCTCTTGGAGCAGTCGAAGAATACGAAAAGGTGTTCAGGATATTTTTCTGTTTTAACTTGATTGAATAGGGTGCTAATATTGCTACAGCTATAATTTACCCTTGATAAACTCCTCATGGAGAGATCGAGAGTTACTTGCGATAGGTGCCATGGAGGTAATCTATCTTCGGAGGTGTATATTAGTGTACAAATCAGAGATAAGTGACTGCATGAGCTTCTGTGTTGCACTCTAGAGGAGTTAAAATTTAACTCTTACTTGCTTGGTAGGAAGAAGTGTCTGTAATGAGACAGCCCTGGTTTAAGTCTCAAGGGGCTAATATATTTATTCAAAAGAACTTCTGCACTGCACTACTTCACAGAGAAAGTTGTCTACTGGGCTGGTGTGGAAAGCCCCCAGGACGACTCTAAGAGCTGTTTTGTGGATTGGGTTCAATCTGTTTAAGTAATTAAGGGCAGCGGATATGAAGCATTGACAGCCATACTCCAATTAACTTAATGTAAAGATTTTATATATATTTAGAAAGGTGATCATATGAACGCCCCAACGAAAGTTGGTCAAAGTACGTAGTAGACTGATATCTGAAAAGTATTTATTCCTAACATAGTTAAGATGCAGGAGCCAGCTGAAACAAAAGAAAAAATATATGATCAAGCTTATTGCTTTTTGCTTTTGATACATCTGCCAGTTGTCAGGGTGCTCACAATTTCTCATTCTGCAGAAATGGACACTGACAGATTTACTGTGCGAGAACGATAATCCGTTTGTTTTTGCCTATGTTGGTAGGATATCGAGACATTTCTGCAGTCGTTTTTGATTAAATTATGGTCTTGGCTAGTGTTATATAGCAATGTCATCCGCAAAAACTCGAACATTAATGTGCTTTGGTATCATCATATTGATCGAATTGAAGGCTATGAGAAATAGGGTATGGCTAAAGCTTTCTAATACGGAACTCCGTTAGTCTGAGAATATGAACATGACATTACTCCGTTTACTTTAGCCTTAAATTAAAGGTCAATCAGAAAGTATTAAATGAACCGGTATATTTGGCCTCCGATTTTCCATTCCTTAATAGTGTTAAGACATTTTGATGTTTTATTTGTATCGAAAACTTTTTCAATGTCTAGAAGAGCCGCTGTGCTTTGTTGCTTGCAGTTGAACCCAGTTACAATGTCATTATCAAAACCCATCAGGTAATCCAGGGTCGAAAAACCCTTAATGAATCAACTTGGTGATCACCTAGAAAGAGCTGATCATGACAGCATGTTGTATGTTATGTAGCAGACTGTTGTTTGTAATTCTTTTCAAGATTTGGCATAAATAACTTGACAGAGATATAGGTCTGTGCCCGTTGAAGGATCTTGGTTTACCAGTTTTATTAATTGGAATAAAAGAATTAATGAAAAAAATGAATATGAAAACATAAAATTAGTATTATTGCTTTTAGTGAAAAATTATCATTGAAAATGAAAACATCTGATGTTCTAAATACCAATTCTAACAAATCTACCAAAATAAAAACTATTTTTTATTGTATCTTAATGTATAGAAAATTACTAGCGATGGAGATGATTATGTAGTTCGGTAATATTGATAGGGATTTAGAGAAAAATCAAATCGAAGATCCGATTACTAGAGACAAAGCATCAAAAAAAGCTTGTAATCGTGTAATTTTGCTAATATAAATTGAAGCAAAATTATTTGGAAATATACTGTAACTAATCTAAAATAATTGTTTTCCTATATTTAAAACTATATTAGAATATATTTTAGTTCATAGCAGATTATATTAAAGCTTTTTTGTTTCCAGTGGGACCTTCTAGGGTCGCAACAGAAGGGAGGGTCCCGAAAAAGTTGACGCGAACTTATTAAATGGACGAACGCAAATAAATCTTTCACGTATTCGGTTAATTTGATTTCGAAAATGGTTTTATAATTTCTGTTTCCCTTATTTTTTTGGAGTGGGGGAACATAATTATACGGGATGGAATGTCACTTAATAAATTAAAGTTGGTATTTAGCGACAGTTCAGTCATTTAGTCGGCTTAATTGTCCAAAAGCTTCAGGTCCATTAAAAGTCCCGCTCACTGTAGAAAGATCTTGATTGCCCATTTATCTCCTTTATGCTAAAAACGGCCCGGTTCCAGCGATCGAACACAAAATTTTCCTCTAATATAATTCTTCTGCCCCATTTTGTTGGAAACTTATTATACTTTTACAAACTGTTATGTGTGAAAATATCATTTTAGGTTCGTTTAAATAAATCTGCTAAATGACCGATTATATTAGTGTTTATACTGTTTATAATGTTATAAGAATTAAACGCTTTTTCAGTTCTAAATGATTTTTGACAACACACTTATACAGTAATTATTCTATCTAAGCCATTCCAAAAAAACAGACAATATATGTCACCAAAATGTCTGATATCATGTTACCGCACCCAATTAAAGATTTGGTTTATTTTGCCACTGAGAAAACGGAATGCTAATGTAAAAATATCAATGAAACAAAAACAACGGTATACAATATAATTAATTTTAACATCTATCGCATATATCATCAAAATATTTGAATTGTAGTTAATTATACAGACATAATAGATTGTAGGTTAAGTTATTTCGTTATATTTACATTGAACGTTTTACCTTTTCTACGTCATACGTAAATTAGAGTTCTAGGCGCGATATTTTATGCAGTGGTATCCTCATCTATTTATCAATTACTAGCGACCCGCCCCGGCTTCGCACGGGTGCAATGCTGATGCTAAATTAAATACACTACAGAAAAAATATGAACGTTGTATATAAAAACATAGCGGCCCGCTCCGACTTTGCACGGGCATAAAATATATATGCCTATGTCACTCAATGAAAACATGATTAAAATCGATCCAGTATTTTTGGTTCATTCATTACTGCCCTTGGCCTGCACGCATTAAATTTGGAGTAAAACAATTCCTCTTGCCCTATACTTACTATGAAGATTTCCTGCTATCTTTGGAATATCTAAATTCATAAAATTTTTATTACATTGCACATTTTTAAACGCAAATTTTAAATTTGTAATATCTCCGAATATATTTGTTTAATTTACATGCTATAAGGAACCATATTGATCTATATTAATTGCACACTGTATTTAAGGTACTTAATTCGATAAGGATTAATGCCGTATTGCTTAAAATAGCTTCGTAAATAAGCCATTTTCTCACGTAAAAAGTAAACAATAAAAATGGTTAATGTGGGTTATCCCTAAAAGATAAACATATACCATCGCGGACTTTTTTGTAGACCTTTTTATGGCGTAAAATACTGTAGTACATTAATTTGATCTAACTCGTAGGGTTAGGCAGCGTTTTTGCTAATTGCTAAATAAGCCTAAAAATAGGTTAATTTACGACATCACGTTAGAAACCTCTAAAATTAGCAATGTTGCCTTAGTATATTATGCATGTATTATACATATAAACCTTCCTCTTGAATCACTCTATCTATTGAAAAAAACCGCATCAAAATCCGTTGCGTAGTTTTAAAGATTTAAGCGCACATAGGGATATAGGGACAGAAAAGGCGACTTTGTTTTATATTATGTAGTGATATGCCCACTGAATATATTTTACTGTCATAATAACGCATATTTACTTTTTTACAGTTAGTTCTTTTTTTTTCAAGTCCTTTCGATATCTTAGTTTCTTGTGTTAGTGCTTGTGTACAATTTACTTAATAAACCTAGATTTAATTACTGTATTCTATCTAATGCATTTGCCATATCTGCAAAACATTTAGTACTAATTATCTTCTCATAAATTCTAACCTAATGGTTATGCATATATTCTGAACAACTACACATATCTATAAACAAAAATCTTTCACATCTGAAAATACAATTTTCTGCAGTTATCCTATACTCATTATACTCATCATCTTTAATTTTTTCAGTTCTTGTCTTATCTTATAGATAATTGACAAATTGTAATTTCCAAGTTTAACGAGTACTTGACGCTCTTCTGTCTGAAGGAATTTATCCAAGCCGAAGGTGTTATTGTAAACAATGCTTTTTTCTACAGTATGACTTTACGTAAATGCAAATTTGTTTCTAAAAAAGTAAATATTTGAATTATATTTACCAAGTGACATCTCAGCTCCAGAAATAAAGCGATCCCTTTGTCCATCATAAAAAAAAAAAATATATCTATATAATATATCTATAAAAATATAAATAAATATATCTGCAATGAAATATATTACAAATATTATGAATAACTAAACTTAATAAAATCTTATTATAACTTTTACCATCAAATTTTGTTGCCTTTATACTGTCCCATTTTGAAATATCTATATCTCGTCTACATACGTAAATTACAATTATAAAACCACCTTAATTTTATTGTATACTTTTAAAAATGGCATTCTTTTAAAAGAAATATATTAATGTTCCATCAAACCTCCTCGTGTATTGTGCCGGTCTTTGTAATGACCTTCTCTCAGTGCTTATATTAATATTAAGTCAGCTGCAATACGCTAAAAATATTTCTAATAAACTGCAATAACATAATATTTAACAGTATTATTACTAACCCCTCTGAAGCATTTTACAGTCAGAAGGGATCCACATTATCTTGTTCCCGTCCGAAGTAACTAATTAGATCCGCAATCAGTTCCTTACTTTGACTATTTAATGGCTTTAACATTTTTAATCAGAATTTTCACAAATATTATACAGCAGTTAAAAATATACCAAAATAAGAACTGAAAAAGTTTTTTGGAATTAAAATTGACCTGGGAAATTAAATAACAATGGAAGTGGCGTTATGCTTTGAAGATATTTGTAAGTTTATATAATTCAACATATATTGTAGTTTATGCAACAAAGGGGATTTGGAGTACCCTTTTGTTCAGATGAAAAGTTTTTCGTTTAGTTTTATAGAGTCATTTCATTTATTATCGCTATGTATTATTTAGTTAAACAGACGCTAAACATGGATTTCCCAAAATTTAGTTTTCCACTACTACAGCTCTTAGTTTACTACTTTATTTTGATTTGAACAAAACCGATACCTACTCGTTAGTGTATGAATTGAGAGTTTTATGTAGTAATTTTACTGTCAATGTTAATGAACAGCATGGAGGACCGAAACCATTCGAGGACAATGCATTGCAAGACTTCACTGCTTTAATACCAACATTTCTTTTTTTTACCATCCGGTATTATGTATTCTGGCTGGAAATGAAGCGAATATATACTACAGCATTCCCAAGTGCAAAATGTCATGCATTAGTCCATTCGATCTACAAAGACACTGAAGCTAACTATTTCTGGTAATAATGTTTTGCAGTGCATATGGTGAGATCTGCAAGATGTAGTGTACTGCCAGCCGTTAAGGTGAATCTCAATATTATTGCAGATGATTGCCAGGAGTTGTGAATCATTAGAGCTCGAATGGGAACTTATGGTAAAGCTAAAAATAATAAAAAATATGATATTGATTAATATATATTGTACCATTATTCTCCCAACAAATGTTTTTTATTGATTTACGTTACATTTTTAAAATTGGTGAATAGATCATAGATTGAAGGGCACCTATTATTCGAATATAAATTAAATAAGATTATGGTTATTTAAGTCATTGCAATGTGTAAATATCTGAACAAAATATTTAATGGTATTAATGTTTTTATGAATTTATACAAATTTTGTTCAGGAGGCCGCGACAGTTTGTTCTTCTAAACAGAGATGACCTGATTAAAATTAAATACTTTTCACCAACAATTACGCCTATACTAACATTAATTATCAATTAGTTATCATAAAAAATTTAAAAAATGGAAAATATATTGGATCATATTACTTGCTTATTACGCATCTACCATGAAACTTCCTGGGTCATCGAACTCGGCGCACCGAAATATATTAGGCAGGCTCGTGAATGGATGAAAGGGAATACGTCAAAAATCGATTTATTAAATTCGAATTGATGTCGTTAATTTCAACTTGATAATCGTATCTGAGCTAAAATCATTAATATATAACGAAAATATCTATAGAAAGTAATGAGATTTTCTGCTAATACGATAAATAGATTTATTTGGTAATTCGGGTATTAATACAAACTTGTAATCTATATTGCTTAACGTCTTAACATTGTTCCATGAGCTCCATTAACTATAAAAACAATCATTGAAGGATTCTATTCGATTGATAAATTTAACCTTTCACATAATTTTGATTGACATTCTATAACAATTTGTTGAATATTTTCCATTTTCATATAATTTTTTTTGCCAGACTAGCAAACATTTTAGCTAACATAGTACTTCGAAATTTTTTAAGCCATACAAGATTTATTCACGAAGTGATAAGCTCATCTGCAAGAGATCAAAACCAACATCTGCAATATCATAAAATAGCATAGCCGACGTTTGCTTTCACAGAGTACAGACGTGCTCGGAGAGACGGTTAGTGAAACGAAACAGAAGTGCAACATCTGTGTCACAAATGCGCCGTTAGAAAAAAAATCTAACAATAACATTTTGCCGACTGACAAAGACTGAAAAGAGAAATATTGGAAATAACAAACAAAACCATAAATGACTATCTCGGAAAATTAACACATGATAAAGAAACTGATTACCACTCTGGAAAGCCACAAAATATCTAAAGCGCTCATGTCTACACAGTCCACCTATAAGAAACCTATGTGAGAATTGAACACGTGACAATCGCCAAAAGCAGAAGCATTTGCTGAATAACTAGAAAACAAATTTTAAACCAAACGAAGCTAATAATGAACATAATTTGCCGGACATAGAAGTTAAAAATTCTATGATTGAATTAGTCTGAACTTAAAACTGACATTAACCCCAGGAAATCACTAGGCTACAATTTAATAAAAGGAGAACTACTGCAAAACCTACCAAGAAAGGGAACTATATAACTCATCAACTTGATTAATACAGCATTTGGATTAAAATATGTCCCAGACATTTGAAAGATGGCGGAAATTATAATGATCCCAAAACCTGGGAAGTCACCAAACGAAATAAAATCCTATAGACCTATATCACTGCTGCCAGTAATATCTAAGGTTTTTGAAAAACTCCTGTTGAAAAGAATAAAACCGATCATAGAGAGAAAAAACCTAATACCAACACACCAGTTTGGGTTTATTAACAAGCACTCAACAATTTTCCAGGTCCACAGAATAACAGATGTTATTGAAAAAGCCTATGAAAGTCAAAAAGTATGCTCAGCTATATTCACAGATGTAGCACAAGCCTTCGATAAGGTCTGGCATGAAGGCATTGTTCATAAATTAGAGAAAATGCTACCAAAACGACAAACTATTAAAATTATACATTACAACCAGAATGTTTAGAGTCAAACAAGAAAAAGTTTATTCTACAATAAAAGAAGCTAAAGCAGGTGTATCACAAGGAAGTGAACTGGGACCAATGCTTTATCTACTTTACACTTGTGATATACCACAAATGGAAAATAACACGATGGCTACATTTGCCGATCATACTTCTATTATAGCTGTTGGAGACAATAGTGAAGAAGTCTAAAGAAAATTACCACAGGCAAGTGACAATATAAATAATTGGACACAAGCTTGGAAAATAAGAATTAATGAAAGTAAATCTGTATATGTGCAGTTCACCTATAAACAGACCGTACAAGCACCAATAAAGTTAAATAACACTATCATTCCATACAGCAACAACGCTAAATATCTCGGAATGAAACTCGATGCAAAACTTCGCTCGAAGGAACATATAAAGAGGAAATGAAAAGAACTGGAATTGAAATATAGGAAAATGTACTGGCTAATTGGAAGAAAATCACAATTATCAGTACATAATAAATTGCTATTATATGGGCAAATATTGAAACCTATATGGACATACGGAGTTCAATTATGGGGATGTTCTGCAAAGAGTAACATAAACGAAATACAAATTTTTCAGAACAAAGTGCTGAGAGGTATTGTGGGTACCTCCAAATACTATAGGACTGATTACCTATATCGAGACCTCCAGATACCACATTCAGTCAAGAAATCAAGAGAATTGCAAGATACCACCAGAACAGGACACAGACTTAAAAGAATCAAAGCATCTGATCTTGTGTAGTGTGGTGTAGTAAGGTGCATATATTAAATTATTATCAGCAGTGACATGTTAGACATTATTTCACCAGAGACTGAGTTAGGATAGGATAGGTCGATGGGTCCCCCTAGTTATATACCTAGATTTAACTTAACATAAAGACAAATTGTTGGCTAGACGCAAACGACTAGTAATAATGTATTAATTAAATAATTTAAAAAAATAGCATAAACATAAACCATCAAAATAGGCGATAATACCTTGTAGCGAATTGAGGCATGTCGAATTTTACATCGTGGAATAACGGTCTACAAAATACCCAGAAATATAATCCCAGATGTTGAACACGGGCGGGGTGCCAATTGGAACCCGTCACCGAATAGCTGGCGGCAACCCCGAGACGTTTATCTGGGATATTATTGAAGGGTATTTCGGTCATTCAGTGCTCAACCCTCGTTTGGTTAAGACGTGCCACCATCGACTGCCCAAGCCTCGTCTTCAGGTAACTCCACTGCCATCCGTTTTATTTATTTGTATTTTCACATTTTTTATTTTGCCAATAAATAACGGTCACATTATGTAAACACCACTGTTTCATTTCGATTTACCTCCATTCACCGAGCCACATCATTTTACCCTAAAGTGGTGACCCCGACGTGATCTTTCGGAAAATTGGGTTTGGACTCGTGAAGGGAGGGTACGTAGAAAATGGTGTATTTTACGTGACCGTTATATTTTTTTTGTTTCAAAATTTTAAATATTTTTAATTCGATTCCTTTTCAATTTTACCTTCAAGATTCATTTTCATTTTATTCCGATTAATTTCATTATTTCCAATTAATTTTTAAAAATTTTTTTTTGTCAAAATTTTTATTTCACAATCTTTTGGAATATTTTTATATCACTGCTTAATCATCAACGTCTCGGCTAAACATTTCTTTCGGCGCTATGTTTAAATCATAATGTCTTCCTTCGCTCGCCGTCTCCGTCATAATGGCAGATATTTTGATTTAAAAGGCTTTGGGCAGCTTCGGTCGGATACCGTCGTTATTTGTTTTTTCTGAATTAACCTAACGTATGTGACTACGGATTAGTCACAGAGCAGCTCCAGAAGCTAGGTACCGATTGCAGTTACCGTAGACTCGTTATGTCTTCGCCGAAGTACCAGAATTGCTAACGTCTCGTCGCCGAAGAAAATAAGCTACCACGTCGTCGAACAGTCAATCCTCCCACAGCGTCGATTACGGGAGCCCTGTCTGAAAAATAGCTTGTTTTCAACGTCGTCGATGGACCACATTCAAGTGCCAAAGCGACGATGATGCAACGGTATCTGTAGGACCGGAAGATATCAACAGCCGTACCAGATCGCAACCGTACCAACCACAACCGTTTCGAACTATCATATTTTTTCAAAGCCCATTTTACACAGCACATTTTGTTTGGTATATGTTTTTTTTTGTATTTGATATTTTTTGCAAACATTTTTGTATTTTTGTTGAAGTAATTTTATGTAAAATTCTGGCAGGGGAGTATTGTAGCGAATTGAGGCATGTCGAATTTTACATCGTGGAATAACGGTCTACAAAATACCCAGAAATATAATCCCAGATGTTGAACAGGGGCGGGGTGCCAATTGGAACCCGACACCGAATAGCTGGCGGCAACCCCGAGACGTTTATCTGGGATATTATTGAAGGGTATTTCGGTCATTCAGTGCTCAACCCTCGTTTGGTTAAGACGTGCCACCATCGACTGCCCAAGCCTCGTCTTCAGGTAACTCCGCTGCCATCCGTTTTATTTATTTGTATTTTCACATTTTTTATTTTGCCAATAAATAATGGTCACATTATGTAAACACCACTGTTTCATTTCGATTTACCTCCATTCACCGAGCCACATCATTTTACCCTAAAACCTGTCAGAATATTACTTTAAAACGAACGGGTAAATATCTTTTTAACATCTTATTTTAGATACACTTAGTACAATCTTAGTTATAAAATAATTTATTACAATTTTTCATTTACATTTGGATTAATTTGTAAATAAATCGTGTGCGAAATAAATAGTATGTAATTCACAAATTAAATTTAAGCTAAATTTAATTGTAACACTTTATACGAGTCCGTTATTAGTACGAGTTATTTAGTTCGCTTCAACCTTTTTTGTTTAGAACCTTTCCATGGAAATTAATCGAAAAAGTTTGTTTTGGCGGTTTTCTATTATATTAAATTAATTTGATGATTATATATGTGCATATTATAAGGTAAAAAACTTTTATTCCGAACTCATAAATCAATTTCTTTGATACTAGGTTAAGATGGCAGTCTTTTTCTTCTTATCAGTATAGTTTTTAATTTTGAGACTGGTTTTCTCAGCTCTTTGTTTACCTTGTCTTGGTTTTTTCATTTTGATCTGCCCTCGAGATGAGTACCTAGATATTTCCCTGGTTCTGCTTCTAGAACTGAATGATCATCATGTTAGGTAAAATAATGAAATTAAATAAAGGTAGTTCTATAATTTCATATTAAGCATGTGTAAATAAGAAAGATAATACTAATAAAGGCATTTTAAAATATTACTTGGTTTTATGTGTATAATGATATCCAAGTAATAATGATAAAATACCAAAATAAAATCAAAATAAAACAACAAAGTATTCAAAACTGACGGATCACTTGTTATTACAAATCTCACCGGGATCCAGTTACAGCAAGTGCAGGATTATGTGCGCCCAGTAGTATAGGATAACAAAGTGCTAAGTCTATGTCTTGTAAGAAACGATTCTCATTATTAACTCCTTACTGCCTTATTAACTTATTCATTGAATATACTTATTGATACTGGTATTATTTGCTGTATTATTGTAACAATGTGTTAATATTATTTTTGAATTAGAAAATAACATAAGGACAGCAGCTACATTTTTTAAAATTCTGTTATGAAACATTTTGTTACTAGTGGTTGGCGACTAACCTACAATTTGTTTCACAATAACTTGGAAATTAAATGTGAAGTAATCCATCGTTTCCTAGTCTTCACTGCTACTTCATTTGTTTAATATATTTCACTGCATTACAATTTGAATGATTTATTATCTAATGTCTTTTTCAAGCTTTATTCAAGACCTGCAATACTTCTATATTAACATGAGAAAAATTTGTGTCATGATGTATTAATCTGACGGTCTAGGTATTATTCCTGATTATTCCTCTGATATCATTCATATAGTATCTGAGATCACCAAAAATATTTCAAAAATCTTTGCTCTGAAAATCTTTAATTATATTTCTAGTGTATATAATCGGAATCAGCTAAGCTGTAGGAGCTTTTGCTTTTCTAAAATTATTAGAAATATTACGATCAAGACTAAAATCCTCCTCCATCAAACTCTTATCTTGGGAATCCTTCTGTAAGGCTTCCAGATTTGGACACTGTTGCAGTCAGTCAAAAATTCTGCAAAGTTGCTCTTCGAAATCATGTTAGAAATACGTGTTAATAATAAATAAAGTACAATAGAACAATAGTAATAAATTAATTTGAAATTTAAAATTTTGCTAAGCATATCTAATGTAAAATGTAATTAGTAAGCATTTTTAAAAATCGTTTAAGATAGTATAATCACTGTACCGTTAAGAAACCAAATCCGCGATTATAACGATTTGGACATGTTCGTTGAATGATAACGAATATATATGAATGAGTGGTCGACGGATTTCTATGGATATTGGATATTGATCCTTTGGACGGAAAACTTAGTGAACGGTTTCAAAAAGAATTTGGGTCAAGATCATAGGAAGCCATTTGAAAAATAGTAGTCCATCACCCAAAAGTAGAATAACGGCGGACTGGAGATTTGGGGAAGAATATACGAAATCCCACGGCTCACAGGCGCCGTATGAGTTGGAAAAGTAGTCACTCTCCCTGAGTGACAGCTAAGGATTGATGTTGATAATTGTCATGTCTTCAGGAAAGAAAACGATATTGTAATAAATACAATATATTTTCTCTCTTATCTTCTTATATTTATTTCTTTATCTAAATATTTAATCATTAGTAAATATATAAAAGAAATACTGAACGATAGAAAATGTATATAAAGACAAATATGTAGCTTATAAAGCGAGAATCATAATTACAAATTGATAGGTATAGTGAAGGGAATTATGATATGACTTTTTATTCATTGACAAAACCGTATATATGGTTTTTCTGAGGATCTGCCTAATTTTAACGCCGATTCCATCCTCGGGCTCAAGTGGTGATTGAACTCTACTGTTCTACCTGATTTGAGCTTGTACGGTAACGTGACGGTGTAACGTACGGTCTCTTGGAACGAAAATCGCCCGATTTCTTGATTTGTTTTCCTATATGGTTTTCAAGTTTGGTATATTCAATCGATTTCAAAGTAAGGCAGATGTTTCAAAATAAGATGTTGATGAAGATTCCTCAAATACATCGAGGAACGAGTATGCTATTAATCTCTGAATTCGTACTCAATAACCGAGAGGTTCATAAAGATAACTTTCCGTATCAAAAATAAGTTAACTCTTACCATTCTAGGTCTGCAACCGTAGTTATTTATGTAAAAACAAATAGATATTTAGAATTCCATCCCTTATTTCGATATTTTAATTTTCGGGTCGTTTTCCAAAAAGAGGTTTGAACGATAATGTAGGGACTGTATGATTTGTCGCCTTTGTGAATACTTATTAACAGAAATAATTACTACGCATGGCAACATTGTTGATTTTACTTGGAGGGTTGTATTTGCTAGACGTTGTCACATGCTAGGGATGTTATAACTTCATAAAAGTGCATTTCTAAAACCGCAGATATCAGAGTTACTACGTTCTTCTTCAGTTTATCTTATTATGTTTTGTGCCGTCCAAGCTGAGTTTCGTCAAGTGGTGAGTTTGTTCACAGATTATTTTCTCTTTTTTACCATTTATTATTTGTTATTTATCTCCATTTATTATGTTCTAATTATTAGTTTGTATTTATTAGCGTTAATTTCATATACTTATTATTTTCCATTTATTATACTTCATTTATAATTCCCTCTTGTTATTATTCACTGTTCATTATACTTTACGTTTTTATTTATTTCGTAGAATAGTGGTATATTCTCCATAATTCTTAAATTATGGCAAATCAGAGATAATACTCTTTTGGCTTCAATCGTAAATATGAATTATAATATAAATTACTATATACTACTATAATTATTATATATACATAAATTATTAATACATAAACGCCACCGCAAGTGGTTTCTGCTGGCTCTTGGTGACGGGGTATCCAGCGTGTGGCTTTTAGCTTTCTCCCTTGTACGCATTGGACGTCCACCAAAGTCATCGTGTCCAAAAATTAAGAGGCGCCCTTGACCTATCCTTTGGGTTTAGTTAGTCTCAATTTCAACCGGTAAGTTGTACATGACAAGCCAGAATAACAAGACTAAAAAAATTGTATACAAATTCCTTTCCCATTTCTTGGTAAGTTTAGCGGCGAAAAATCTGAGAAGCCAAAATTATTATTAAAAAAAGAAATTCCTAAGAACGTATAAAATTAATAAAAAAATATATACCTATTGGAATTCACTTATTCATCATATCTCTATATAATATTTTAGTATATTACCTGAAGGTCTATTTGATCTCAAATTTTCTCCCAACAAATAGAAGGAAAATAATACGTATGTTTATTGGCAGGACAAATAAATATTCCATCTCGTATTTTTTCCTGTTGCCTGGCAAGATGCTAAATTATTTATGAATGATTTGACGTAGCGGCAAAGCAATAAAAAAGACTCCCTTTAATTTCTTTGGCTTTCGTCTGACCCGGCGGGAGTACATTTTTTTTTCACCGACAATAAAATAAATTATTAAAAATTACCGAATTTTTTTTATGGAAAATCGTGATGTCGTGTGTTTTTTCGTGGGCGTTTTCTCAGGTTGAATAAGGTAAACGACGAGAAAATCTATTTGCTTTTACACGGGCTAAAATGGCGGTTCCAACATTCAATTAGAAAACATTTACAATATTAAATTGAAATTTCCATACACGTTATATTTTTGTATATACTTGCGTCTACGTAATATAACAATATGAATATAATATGTCATATTTTAATTTTGGTATAAAGTAGTCGAAATAAAATAATATATTCCCCAACAGCTCATTATAAATTAATAAACTCACATACACTGTACATTATGGGATACAGAAGTTTCACATTACTTGTAATTTGATAAATGTTGAATTATATCAATGCCGGGCAATCCTCTAGAGGTAACTAAACTAATAAATAATAGTGTATTATATTATAATAGATTTTAGTGGAGATTCGTACTATTGTTATAATATGGTTCGTAACTGTATTATTATTCATACTACATAATTATCAGTATTCTGGTGGAGGATCACTTGGTGGAGGTGGAAAACACTGATTTTTTTAGAAGAATTACTGAACAGAATGTACTAAGGTGACAATTATAGAGAGAAATACCTAACAATTGCACATTATCTAATTTAATAAAAATTCACTAATTAAACAACCGCATAGAACCACAACCGCCATTGAAAAGAACATATTCTAAAACTTATTGCACGATTTCGACGTTTTGCCGATGCCGTAGTCAGTATCATGTCATAGTTAGAGTCAGACGATAATAAATCAACCCTACAAATAGATACACTTAGTGCATAGCGAACGTAGCACAAGAAAGTACATTGAGACCTATTTCTTCCCACTTTTCACATGTGAAATACAACTGTGAAATAGAAAAAATCGATATTATTACATATGGTGATGTTATTGTTAGAGGCAGTGGTCAGGAAGATTCCAGAAAATTATTACAGGCAAGTGACAATTTAAATAGCTGGATTCATTCATGGATAATAAAACTTAATAAATGCAAATGAGTCCATAATGAGTTGTGGTATAATAGCCAAATAAATACAGCAATGTAAATGAATTAATATTATTATCCCACATAGCAAGAATGATAACTATTTTGCAAATAATCTTGATAAAAAATTTCCTTGAAAAGAAGAAGAATTCCATTAAGAAAACAAGAATAAAACTACAATTGAAATAAATATATAAAATATATATATGAGTTAATTGGTAACTTGATCTTATACAATCACCTTCAAAAACTTTTATATACCTTGGAATACAGCTATAGGGATGTTATACAAGAGGTACTATAACTTACAGGGAGACCTGATAACTTAGGAAATATAAAAGTATTACAAGGAGAATTATTACACCTTTTGTATAATACTCGACCAAGACTTCACACAGTGAAGCGTATTTTACAGAAAAAGATCAGAAGTACTGACAGGTTCTCCCAGATATAGTTTTTAAATTATTCCATTCTCATCTTAATATTGAAATATTGCAACTTTTGGATACCACCAGAACAGGACACAGACTCAAAAGAATTAAACCATCTGATCTTGTGTAGTGTTATGTAGTGAGGTGCATATATTAAAAAATTCAGGAGTGACATGTATAAACATTATTTCACCAGAGACTGAGTTAGAGCCGATGGGTCCTCCTAGTTATATACCTAAATTTATGTTAGCATAAAGAGAAATTGTAGGTTAGACGAAAACGACTAGTAACAATGTATTAATTAAATAATAAAAAAAATATATTAATTATTTATACTCATTGTTTAGTGATAAATCACTATAATATATTATACGTATGTGTAATAACAAACATAATATATCCACATAATGTGAAACCTCACAGGTGAGTATAAATTCCAGTTTTCACGATTTATATATTCACAGATTTAGAGGTGACATCCAAACTATCACCGTAATATATATTATTATTTAAGTACACTGTTATATAACTCTTTATTTACATAACATAACCTATGGCTTATAACATAATGTCTCAAAAACAGAGGTTTTTTTCTCTAACAGTTTACTACTTTATTTCTTTGTAAGAGACGTAATATTATTAAATGCTTAGATAATCAATTAGGTTTCCAGTTTATTAGTTGCCTTTTTCCTGTCATCATGTTTTCGTCTTTAAATATTTCCTTCAAGTTAATATTTAGAAAGGTATAGCCAATATTTAATCTTTATAAATCATTAGAACCGCAAATGCTGTATTAATTTTTGATACTATTTTAGAAATTACTCTCGAACTTTAGAAAGTTCTCTTAAAGTTGTCAACTGTTTCCGTCATAGTAATATTAAGAATAAGTAAGTATATATTACATTTTATTATTATTACAGTTACATCGCAAACGTTATTTATATTCTTTTCCGGTAGAAAAGAGAGAAACGTGTGGTTCAATATTGCGAGTTGAATGCCAAGAAGCTGTATTTTCAACATCGTTAGTTGATAACTATTAGATAGCAGTGAAGATCATTTTGATGTGTGTATTTAATATATATATATATGCTATAATTATATGTTTAGGTTTAGTAGGTCTCGTAAAGGTTGTATCGAAGTAAATAACAACGTCGATTTTGCTTTAGTTATTTCATTTCTTTTCCTTATTGTGAATTTTTCTGTATATGAGTACCTGATTCTTGTTTGATTTTCTTGAAAATTATATTTAACATCATGTCATGGGATTAATTAAAAAATTGTGAATAAAGTTAGGATACATTCTTATAAATTTTAATTCCCACTAAAGACAAGAAAATAAGCTCCTAATTCTACCGAGCCGAATATGTGCTTAAATTATTTTGTATGTATTATAATTAACGTTTTTGTTATGTCAATTGAATAAAACTTTTTAAAATGTATCTGTCAAGCTTCATTATAGCGAGATTACCAAAAGTTACTATTATCAAATATTTCATGTACTTTAAACCAAATGGTTGGATAAATTATATATCACCTAGCTAGAGAGCAACTGGTGAATTTTTTGCCTTTTGCAGCCTGGTTTGACTGTAATAGCAGGCAGAGGTGTTAAACATTTCGAAAAATACTTAGCTATAGGTATATATGTATTGTATGTGAAACCGAGCAATGTAAAAGAGGCCAACCAGTTTAAACAGATAGCGAGTTTAAGAATTCACGCTGAAATAGTAATTAGAACTTTAAGAGAATTTAACATATAAAATTCTTTTTTTTTCACAAATCTGCTATAAAAGTTAAAAATTGACTAATAACAAATATTCATAATTTCATCTATCATTAGCAATATTAAAATAACTCTGCTGACAAATATATTTGAATCTGCATCTTAACATTATTATCATAAAATATATCAGTAGTTTTGCCATCGAAGACAGATTTTTAATGTCTTTGCAGCTGTAGGTTATTTGATCTTAATACAATATTATATTTGTAGATTCCATCTGGTTGTAATGCTATATTGGGTATTTTTAGTTAGTATGGTTCATTTATTGACTGTCTTATAGATCTAATGAACTAGAATACCATTAAAAATGCTTCCACTATTAGTACCACGAGAGGTCTATTGTTCTCCTAGATCTTCAATAAATAGAATAATTATTTTACCCCTTAATAAAGATTTTTTATTTCCTTATTCCATTTTTTCTTTTTATGTTGTACTATTCTCATGTTGTACTAGCGTATAATTGGCTTTAACTGTAAAATGCAAGATACTGATCGATAACACAGAATACTAATAATACGATGGAATATTAATAAATACCTTAATTTATGAGGTTTAATATATTGGGTTATATTTAACCGATATAGGTATATCAACTGAATTTTAGAGGACTAAAATATTTTTCTTCTTTAGACGTGGCACTCCTATTAAAATTTATTGTTGGTGAACATTACTTTTAAAAAATATGAATTTATTTATATTTCGTTAACGCTTATTGTATATATTATGTTTATTTATGAACTATAAGAAAGAAGTAATAATTAACTATAGAAAATTACAGTTGAATATTATTACAGTTCATTTTAATTTTTTTTTCAAACAGATAGCGAGTTTAAGAAATCACGCTGAAATAGTAATTAGAACTTTAAGAGAATTTAACATATAAAATTCTTTTTTTTCACAAATCTGCTATAAAAGTTAAAAATTGACTAATAACAGATATTCATAATTTCAACTACCATTAGCAATATTAAAATAACTCTGCTGACAAATATATTTGAATCTGCATCTTAACATTATTATCATAAAATATATCAGTAGTTTTGCCATCAAAGACAGAATTTTAATGTCTTTGCAACTGTAGGTTATTTTCATTTAAGTTTATATTTCTACTAAAATTTTACTAATCAAATTAAAATTTAAAAACAAATGATTTCCTAGAGTCTCTTCCCTCAATGGGATTTTATTGTAAACCAATATTTTTGATGGACATGCTTCTTGTATATGAAAGTAAAGTAAAGTTATATACACACAATATATATATATATATATATATATATATATATATATATACATAAACAATCTTATTAAGATCTTAAATCTTTACCAGTGTTCCGACGCTATCGAAGCTTGGAGGGAAATCTGCGGAACGGAAAAAAAAGACGACGAAAAGAAGAGACGTGATCCATTGGACAGGTTGATTTATTGCTTAACTGCACCTTTGGATACTTGATTGAATGGTGGTTCAATTCCATTCAAGAAGATAAGTTCGAAAAATTACGCAGACTAATACGGTTTATCTAATGGGCAGACGTATTCAATTTCTCAGATTGCGGTCGATCAGGTCCCCTTTTTATTTAGCCAATTTAGTGGCGCAATACCGAAAATAACGAGATTGGCCCTTTTTAAGTTCTCTATAAATTAAGCTGTCTAAAACTGGATGCATTTGTAGTGGTCTCATTTATTGCTAGTCGTTTGAAGCCGTTTATCAGTTATACACATTAAATACTTACAATTGTTAACTTTTTTATATTGCATAGAAATAACCCTTTCAGCTACATTTAGTTGGTTTGAGTAGTGACATATGTGGTTATCTCAGATATATAAGAAACATCAGAAGAGCACAGAAGAGCTCTGATGATGATTAAGGAAGTTACCCCAATCAGAACCAACCACCCCACAGAACCAGCACTTTTTAATTTGGTTGATTCTTTTGCGTATTGTATTGCTGTGGACTTTAATTAGTCAGGTCCTACGTTGTAAAGTATTGGCTCCAAGCTTTCTCACGGCTACTTCTTTAAGGAATTTAATTTTATCTGCATTTCGGCTGTAATTTTCATATTTGTATCTCACATTGTTATGAACTTAAAAGCGTAGCGATAGATGTAGCATTCAATGAAACAAATCATTCCTAATATCTGTGGTACTTACGATTCAATCTCGTAATTCGTTATAATACTTTTTAGTTTTGGATCATTTAAGTTTTTTCCTAAATATTTTGAACTATAATATAAAGTGGACTAGGCAAGGTTAACGCTTCTTTTTAAATGTGAGGTTTATGGGACTTCATAACTAATTACAATTAATGGCAAGATTATTGATAATTCTTCATGGACCATTGTTGCTAGATATAATATCTGAACATGTTCAGGAAACGTAAGAACTTTATAATAGTTCACTTGTGAGGACGAGACACTCAGAGTCACTACCTTTTTTTGTTCAGTTCAGAGGTTTTACTTTGTTTTTGCAGGCCCAAGCTGAGGTATATCTAATGGTGAGTTTGTTCACAGAGTATTCCAGTTTTCTCCTTTTAATTACATTTCATTACCTTTATTCCAATTATTACTGCCTATTTATGTCTATATTACGTCTACAGATGTTAAGAATAAACCATGTTGTCAAGTCATAAGGATTAAGAATATGAGAAAAGAAGTACTGATAATGGAATAATCATCTGCATATCGTAAATTTCAATGATATCCATATAAAATGAATATTATTTTACAATATTATTTTAACTCTTACAAACTCACCACTTAGAAGTATTTTTTATTTTTTAGCGAGTTCCTTATTCATTACAGAATAGAATACTAATAAATACCTTAATTTATGAGGTTTAATATATTGGGTTATATTTAATCGATATAGGTATATTAACTGAGTTTTAGAGGACTAAAATAATTTTCTTTTTTAGATGTCACACTCCTATTAATATATATTGTTGGTGAACATTACTTTTACAAAATATGAAGTTTATTTATATTTCTTTAATGCTTATTATATATATTATGTTTAATTGAAAACTATAACAAAGAACTAACAATTAATTATGGAAAATTACAGTTGAATATTATTACAGTTTATTTTAATTTTTTTTCAAACAGATAGCGAGTTTAAGAATTCACGCCGAAATAGTAATTAGAAATTTAAGAGAATTTAACATATAAAATTCTTTTTTGCCACAAATCTGCTATAAAAGTTAAAAATTTACTAATAACAAATATTCATAATTTCAACTATCATTAGCAATATTAAAATAACTCTGCTGACAAATATATTTGAATCTGCATCTTAACATTATTATCATAAAATGTATCAGTAGTTTTGTCATGAAGACAGAATTTTAATGTCTTTGCAACTGTAGGTTATTTCATCTCAATAAAATATTATATTTGTAGTTTCCATCTGGTTGTAATGCTATATTGGGTATTTTTAGTTAGTATGGTTCATTTATTGACTATCTTTTAGATCTAATGTACTAGAATACCATTAAAAATGCTTCCATTATTAGTACCACGAGAGGTCTATTATTCTCCCAGATGTTCAATAAATAAAATAATTATTTTACCGCTTAATAAAGATTTTTTATTTCCTTATTCCATTTTTTACATTTTATATTGTAGTATTCTCGTGTTGTACTAGCGTAGAATTGGCTTTAACTGTAAAATGCAAGATAATGATCGATATCACAGAATACTAATAATACGATGGAATACTAATAAATACCTTAATTTATGAGGTTTAATATATTGGGTTATATTTAACTTATATAGGTTTATTAACTGAGTTTTAGAGGACTAAAATATTTTTCTTTTTTAGTCGCCACACTCCTATTAATATTTATTGTTGGTGAACATTACTTTTACAAAATATGAAGTTTATTTATATTTCGTTAATGCTTATTGTATATATTATGTTTATTTAGGAAATATAATAAAGAAGTAATAATTAATTATGGAAAATTACAGTGGAATATTATTACGGTTTATTTTAATTTTTTCATATCTTAGTCCAGAATTTTTACAAAATACTAGAAGTTGCAATTAATCAGTTTTGTTAGCAGTATGGTAATTTAACTTGTATGTATTACCCCTAAGCAAGACTGTATTTTCGTGACGATTTTTCGACAGAATCCATTTCCCATCCAGATGTTTATAATTGATCTCAAAGATGTTTCCAGAGAATGTCCAAGAATGAAAAAGTTTTTATTCGATACGAAATTAGATACTATTTAGAATATAGATACTATTTTTAGCTATGTTTAATAATGACCTAGTTGATTAAAAATGTTATTGTGTAGCTGACTGACCACTCGATCTATAATAAACTACTAGAATTTCTCTTATTTTTTAACCGACTTTTAAATAGAAGCAGGTTCTATTTTCGCCTGTTTATATATATTTTTAATATATGTTCATCAATTTCTCCGTCAATTGCGGGCCGATTTTTCCAACTTTTTTTATTCGAAAGAGTGCACTTCCGAGGTGGTCCCATGGGAAGCAAATCAGAATCTGTTGTGGCGAAGGGGGGGAAATCGAAGGAAGCGTTCAAATTTAAAAGGCACGTACAAAGTTTTCACGTATTTTTTTAAATAATATGATAAGATATTTGGGCATAATTATATTGTTGAGCCGATGTGACGGAATATCGGAAGTCGTTTTCAGCGCTGACTATAGCAATATAAGACCTCGTAGAAATATTGTAGACAACTGTCCCTATGATGTAATGTTTAGAGCGTTCAGCTCCCAAACGGAGGTCGCGGGTTCGATTCCATGCGGGGTCGCTAACTTTTTGTTATTTAGTTAAAACATTTTTCAAACCACCTAGGCTAGATAGTGGACTTCGGGGAAGGGCTCCTTATATTCAATCATCGTTCCTTGAATGTTATTTTCCCTCCTAGGGGCTGCACCTTTTCTTGGGCTAACCATTGTACTATTAAATAAAATAATTGCGTAATTTATTGAGTAAATATCTAACTTTAAAGGAGAAAAATAAAATATTTTTAAGAAAAATTTTAAACCGTCTTCAAAGAATAAATAAGCAACCAACTAAAAATTAAAAAATAATCAAACTATCGCAAAAAAAAACATTTTAAAACAAAATATGTACATAATAGTCGTTGTAATAACTAAATAAAGATAAACAAAAGTCTTATTTAACCTATCTACTACACGTATTTTATATGCTACTATTTAAACACAATTTGACTTAGTACCTACCCAAACCTATTTATTTATTTACAATATTATTTTAACTACTACCAACTGATCAGTTTGAAGTCTGTGCCGAGCCAGAAATATTTTGAGCTCTCCAATTGGTAAAATCGTAACTGTTAGCAATCAGGTATATAAAGTAGTTGGTATATTTCCCTACGCGAAATATTTTGTATCTTATATTGTATTCAATATTTTATTTTATGTATTAAGATAAAGAAGTAAGTAAAAACATTTCTCGAAACACATTTTATGAACAAACAGTAAAATTTGTTATTTCTAAATAATATCAAACATTATTTTGAAATAACTTATTTCTTTGAAATATAAATCTTCTAATTGCAATGACATAAATTAAATATTGGCCAATATATTATAATTGTATGTGTGTGATACGTTAAAGCGTGAATTACACTAGATATCTGTGTAGGACCTGATCAGTTCGTAAACACTTAACACAGTCTGTATGCTTACAGGTTTCTGGCGATCCACTAATTTAAACCCTGTCGGAATCTGCTAGTTCACTACTATTTCACTTTGAGTTTGGCCCACTGTGCCTCTTCGTCGGTGATGTTTTACTATTTTTTACCAAGCTAAATGATGCTAATGGAAACTAACCCCATAAACAAGTTACATTTCAATGATTTTTATTTTTACTATACAAATCTTGAAAATCACGCTTCTTTTACTAATTTTATAGTTCTCTCTGAAATAAACAATTTATAGAATTAAATGAATCTAGTTTAGATCGATCGTTAAGTGGCTACAATAAAGGTGTTGGATGGAAAAATAAATAAAACTATTAAATATTTAAAACAAACCTGCCGATGTTACATGTTCGTGCAGCTACCGCCCATAAAATTTCTCGGTCTTTTAAATTTATACGACCAAACCATTTTTCAACAAAATTAGAACATACATCCGTAAACCACAGTTGTATCGATACGGTTTTATCGGTATGGGCAAACAATTAGTTTGAGAACGGTTATATAAACAGTGCGAAATTCTCAAACACACAATACGCTGGAAAGTTTTCCATAATATCACTATTCTGGTTTGACATTTTGTAACGAAGAATTTTATTGGATAAAATTATTTAATTTTATTGAATACATTTTATATTGAAAAGTCTTATTTTGCTTTATATTTACAGTTTAGGAGATTTTTTTATTTATTTTACTCTTGTAGCGACCTTGAGGCATGTCGAATTTTACAGTGAAATAACATTATTAGTGGAATAACGGTCAACAATGTACCCAGGAATATAATCCCAGAGGTCGAACAGGGGCGGGGTGCCAGCAGAGAAAACTAGAACACGATAATGAATAACTGGCAACCCCGAGACGTTTATCTGGGATGTTATTGAAGGGTATTTCCATCATTGAGTAACCGATCATCGTTTGGTTTAGATGTGCAACCATCGACTGCCCAAGCCTTGTCTCCAGCTAACACCGCTACCATCCGTTTCATCTATTTTGTATTTTATATATTATTTTTTTTATATTGCCAATAAATAATAGTCACAGCATGTAAACACCACTGTTTCATTTCGTTTTACCTGCATTCACTGAGCCATATCAATTTACCCTAAATTGTATTTTATATAAACTTTATTTGGTATTATTTTACTGGATCAATACTCCTATCTGGTTGTTATAGTTATATTATACTTTCAAAATTTATAATTTTTAGTCTCTTTATAATAAGTTTATTACTTGATATAAGTTGTAAGTATGTAGCTACTCAGAAAGCTGTGTGCAAACTGGTGACTAAATTCGCTGACAATGGGACGACATATATTTGAATGCGATCACAATCATTAAAATTGTTTTATATCTAAACCATAATTTTAAACGATATCTGGGTCTACAGATCTGAATCAAAACAGAGTTTTAGGAGTTAAGAGTCTTCAAGTCGACCAAAAGTTCATCAATATTTTCACATTCCGCCGTTATATAGTGTAATAGTGTATATATGTAATAGTGTATATATGTAATAGTGTATATATGTAATAGTGTATATATGCAATAGTGTGTCCAATATAAATCAAGAATTTTATTTTATATTCAACTAGTTTTTAAATTAATACACAGGTCCTCGCTTTAGGAATGTTTAAAAGTTGATTATAATATGTTTTTCTAAAAATGATTAATGTACTTCATGCATATTATGATGGTTTCATTAGCTGAGTTACTTATTACCTGGAGGCTGTTAAAGTTCCACGTCTTTAAGATTAAAGTTTTTGAAACATAATGAAGTTCTACATATTTCTCCTTAAGACCACGATAATTAAAGATCAGATCCAGAGATGTAGATAGCAAGGGACATGCTTGCGAAATATATGTATCAGCAGCCTAATCATTGAAACGTACGTAGTAATCAATTAATACGAATATTTGAGTTGTATCAAGACAGAGAGCGCTGAAGTTTTGCTCTCAATCTATTTTATTTATAAAATGACGCAATCATAGTTCATATTTATTAATATTATTTTTCTTTTTATCCTGTCACAATGGCTATGATTAATTATTCAAAGTAGCCATTTGTTTTCACCTATAATAGTATACAAAACATATATAACACTTTTGTTAAATAAAGAAAACTAGTATTCATAACAACAACAAATGACATAGTGTGTTTAACTACCAAAGTACATTAGATTATATTGGTGTATATTGATATTACCAGGGTCGATCCGGAAACAAGGTTCCCAAGGAGCTCTATACGGGAAGGTACAACGCGAAATCCAGCTTCATAACTGTTGCAGCTCTTCCTCTACCCTCGGCGCCTCTTAGCCTCAGTTCAACGTACATTAATTCATTGGTACTTTGACTCCGCTCATTCGAAAATATTCCTGAATCTCTGAAAGTGATTTTGGTAGCAGTGCCCAAGTGCTATTGTTTACGAGAGTAGAGGCTTTCATAGAAGTTTTTTAGGTGAATTCTATGTTTACATTATTCTATAATAGCTTATATAGTCTATTCATAGTTTTTGTAGTAATGTGTCATGGGTATTTCCGACGTCGAAACATTGCAATGTTGCCGCAACAACTCTGAGTTTTAGTTCAGTTTGGCGTTGATATACAAGAACATACCAAAACAAAATAAATTATCAAATACAATTTATTTTAACATCATAGTATATTTAAAAACTACAGTTAATTATAGAGCCACAATAATTTATAGGTAAGAGTTAAAACCTCTTAACTCTATTGCAGAATTTTACATACGTCTGCCAAACATACAGCGGCAGTAAAGTAAACGTATGCAAAATTATTCTAAATGTTAATTAATGTTACTAGAGATTAAAAACCGACAAACGTTATTTTAGCGCTTGGATTATTTTGACAAATTTTAAATCACTCCCTAATATATGATATCATTTCGTTTAAAAATGCCGAAAACAATAGATAGACACTGTTACAAATAGAGTGCGGCTTTAATAAAATATTTCGAAAAGGAACGAGATAATGAAGGTCCCCTTTTTCCTATAATTTCCGTTAGAGAGCCAATTATTTATGATATTAAATAATAGAAGTTCCAACAATTTATTGAAAATCTTTTTTAGCGGATTGCTTCGGCACTAAATAATAGTGTGGGTACAGTAAATAATAGTAAGAGCAGCAAGTACATATTATCGATATAAACATAATTTAATAAAGTTATTTTAGAGAAAATTGTCTGTCTGGAAAGTATAAATAAAAGAGTTAAGGTCATGCAGCTTTTTGAGGGAGGTAAGATATGCTTTCATATGCTTTTACAGGGCATAGGATTGAAATGGTGTAAAGATAAACTTCAGAGAGGTTTAATAGAACTTCCAGATATTGCTTTAAAGAGAATTTACTTTTTAAAGGCATAAAATAAAACCAAGGAAGTTAATCTATTTGAGTTTGTGTATCTTGATGGAACAAGAATATTTCAAATTGGTTTATTGTGGCACTCTTGGCAAGGCAGTAACAAAATCAATGTGAAGACGATAAAAATTGATAGAAAAAGGTAACAGTTGCAATAGCTTTCGATTACGTTTTGTTGATCATTATATTTGTTAATAATTAATTGCAGATATATAGCTGGTCGAGAAGGATATTATGTCAGAAACTATTTGGATATATGGAAGGAAGCAGTATTAACCATAACACCTTCGATTTGGATGAACTGGATAAGCGATACACATTAAGTAATTGGTAAATGGTAGAATCGTGAACATGTTGTAGACAGATTAGAAATCAACTGTTTAGTAATTGAATTGGACAGTGAGCCTTAAAGTGAAAGTGACTTAAGGAAACTTTCAGAATATGTAATAATGCTGTATAATGCTGAAAATTCCTGAGACAGACTGATGAGATTGAAAACAAAATATAACTGTAGAAAATGGTATTGTAGGGCTTGAAAGATTTGCGAGCATAGATATTATTGTAATTTTTCAATATTAAACATGAACGTTAGGTTAGAACGTATGTGGAGATAATGAATTCTAACTGTTTTGTAGATATGGCAAATGCATTAGACAGAATTCAGGGGTTAATTTTACGAAGAATAGCGTACACAGAAAATAGCTGAAGAAATAAAATATACAGTGGTATCAAGGTGACTTGACAAGTAAACACACCATCGAAGGAAACAAGAACTAAACGAAAAAAGGTAAATATGCTCTCAAGTGAAAGTAAAATACGTTACAGTTATAAGTCCTTCGATAATATATGTACTAGACGTACTATAATGTTAAAATAAATTATATATAATAACATTTTTATTCAATTATTTTGTTTAGATTAGAATTTTCTCGTACGTCAAAGCTAAACGGGACTAAAACTTAGAGTTGATGCTGCAACTTACAATGTTTCGACGTCACAAATATTTATTACTATTTATATATTAAGTAATTAGTACTTAGTGTAGAAAATTAGCAGCAGGCACTAAATATAACATACGTGTGTAAAATATGAGTTATAAATAAATTTTTGTGATTTATTTATTTTGGTTTATATAACTGTCCACAATAGATAAATAATATAGAAACATATCCTATAACAAATTCTATTGCAATAAATGGAATGATGTAAACTCAGAAAAACAATCTAAGAGAGATAAAATCCAATTATAAGTAGCAAATTATAAATAGGCAGACTATCTATTTATTCAAAACATTTTTGGAAAAACCTAGACACACAAGCCGATTAGCAGTATAAAGTATAACAAATGTAATTTAAAATAACTGATGATGTATTTTTTTCCACAGTTTTAATAACCAACAAGTGGAACCCTCCTAGCGGGGCCTATCTCTTAAAAAAAAACATTTGCTTATATAACATTTAGATTAAATGTAGTTAAATCTTATTATTTAATAGTGAATTAACTACAATATATCGGGTTTAAGACAACTAGAATCTTATTACGCCATGATGCTGAATTAAAATCTGAATTACTCAATATTACATAAAATTATATATCTGTATATATTTTCAAATTTTAACATTTTCAATAGCTGAATGTGATATAGCTATAACTTATGTTTGGTATATAATTAATTAATTAAATGAAATTTCAATAAAAATACAACAAGCATAAACATCTGCACAACTGAATGTCTGATCATAAATACTTTGATTTTCCCGAATAATAAATGACAAATAGTTTATAAATGGTTAGCAGTTTATAGTTTTACCTCTTATATTGCATATAATTTAATAAGGTTATTTTCTTGTTTTTTAATTTGCATTGGTGATACCATCGATATCAACCCTACTATTATATTTGTGATAAGTATAAGACAGCATAAATCTCTTTACACACTATAGTCTTGAAACTATTATCAGGACAGTGACAATTAACCGTCTATTAGATGCATGTTACATTTACATTATCTTAAAAATTCAGGACGTTTCTTTTAGATATCTTCTAACAATATCACAAATTTTGCAGTCTTTTCTTTACTATAATCGTCGAACAAGTTCTGTTTTCATATTATTTGACACGAATATCCCCTTATTCTCAAGAAATCTACAAAAGCAGTTAAGTATGTAATCTTAACTACTTATCTCGAGGAATAAAACCGAAGAACAATGCAAACATAACAATTAACAACAATCAGATCATAAACAATAACTCGTGGACAGACTTACTCAGTAGTGATCCGGAAATATTTGGGCATGAACAAAGTAAAGTACTGGTGAATATTAATATATGGGCCATGCGAACTGCGCTGCTCAACCTTGGCTCAACAGAACTTCGAGTTTCCTATTGTTACTCGTGCCAAATTCAAGATTCGTTCCATTGTAGGATTCCATTGCCATGGGAGACACAACTTGAGCATTTAATTTTACTGCCGAAAAAAAAATTGAAACAGTGCCTTCAGTAAGGCTCATTTGTCCTAAAGGAGGTTAAACGAATCTCAGCAAAAAACAATGGCTTTTGAATCATAAAAACACACATAACAATTCCTAGTCATGCCCCATTGATCTTACAGTCAAGACCTCCCATCTACTGATTTCCATTTGTTGCCCAAGTTAAAGGAACACTTGAATAAGAAGTTGAACATAAATACTAATGCAGCGTACAGACCAGGCCAACGAAAGACAACGAATTGGTATTTTGGGATATTTGGGATGGGACGACGGCCAACGAAGGTTCGTTTGCAATCCGTAGAATATCGGTAACATCAATAGAAATTAATAGAATCGGCGAATGCAGAGTGTATGGTTGCTATATACACAATAATACTCGCCGCCGTTGAAAAATACGCACTCACGCCCAACGAACGTTTCCTCCTAACAACAAATGCAATAAGTACATCGAAAGCCAACGAATGTTCGGTATCCAACGCCGAATCTCATTCGTTGTCCATCGTTGGTCTGATCTGCACTTACCATTACATGAACAGGTGGGTCAACGCTTTCCCAAGTTACAAAAATATTATACAGAAATAGGAACACTATCTACAAAATATGTGCAGAAAAAGTTAAGAAATTCTACGAGAATAAATAAAGTTATCTATTTGTAAAATTCATGAGAACCTTATATCTGTATCAAACTTAGCGTATATATTGGTTATATCAAATTATTGCTGCCTTCTTTCTAAAGTTCAGTTGTTAGAGAACTATTCTCGTATCTTATAAATAATTTGATTTAGGACAATTAATCCACAAAATATTAATGTTATACAATAACGTAATTTCTAAGATACATAAAGATACCCCGGAATTGCCTGTTGAGTTATAAGATGGCACCACTTAGATATAAACCACATCAATATTGGTGGCAAACAATCCATGTCCGACCCGAAGGTATTTAGGAAGCTCAAGAGGTATCAAAACGGAATGGACGCTTCATTAGAATTCAGGGATCTCGCGGCTTACGCTGAAGCTAATATAATGAAGGCAATACGTGCCGTCCACCCTTCCGGCGCTGAAAATAAAATTATAATTTAATGAAAAGTGATTTTCCAGCAGTTGGGTCCTTTATCCCTATTAGAAAATAAAAAGGGTTTTGGAAGTTTAAGAGCTTCCCGATGTCAACAGAGCGCACAAAAATAATATTTTATTTTTGAATTAACAGATGGAAATAGATATTTGATATTATTTTGCCGTAGTTTATTGAAATTATTCGTTTTACATAGGCACAACTTGGGTTTATTATAGCGGTTAAAGAGGCTAGAACGATTTAGCTACATTTGATTTTAAAGTATCTGTGGGGTCCAAGGAAGGTCTATGTGGTGAGAAACTATAGAATGATTACTTGGAACATAGAAAAATAGCTATTTTGTTTTCGCATAAAAAGTTTCACTGACTGAAAGATCGATAATGTTTTTGGTCATCAAATATTTATGGCTATATTTTCAAAAATGTTGAATAATGTTTATTATTAAGTACCACACATATCAAACTGCGATTACATTATTTAATATTCTAAACGTTGAAGATAATTTTTCGGTAGCATCTGTTTAACACTGTACCAGGACTTATATTTCATAAAAATGTATGTTTTTAAAACAAAAATACCGTTAGAATTTTGAATCATACTCTAATTACGGGCAAGTAAACATTTACTAAAAATATAGTTTAATTTTTTTTCTATTCAAAACAGCAGTGAACCTATGTTATCTGAATAGATGACGCAATTTTGCCGCATCAAATCTATACATTTAGTATACATTTTGAGTTTTCATGGTCATTATAGTGGTTTAAATAGAAATAGAAATAGAAATTTATTAATAAGTGTTTAACTCAAATATTCCTTTGCATCTACACATTTGAAGCTCTACATTGTTAATGTCTAAATAGTTTAATAAAAGATTTTCGCTGATGTCGAGATGCCCTCAGTGTCAACTTAAAAAGTAAACAAAGACGTTCCATGATATCGCTGCTACCTGCTTCTACTCTTTCAACACAAAAACAAATGCGTATATCATATATTGCAGATCTTCAGCATTTTGCACGCAAACATATGGACATTTTAGATATTCTTAAGTTGATACTTGCGCAAGTCTTTAAAGTAGATCAGAAAAAGCTCACATCAATTACACAAAATAAACTTGTGTTGAAAAAAATATTTCAAATTTTTCCTAAGCAGCGTAGAATAAAAAAACATATCATTCAGTAGTGGAGTAAATTTTCATCTATAATGATATACAAAGATATTGGGTCTCAATATACCCAAAATTATATACGACAAAATTTATTACACGGTTAAGAGATAAAGGTTTTGTGCATTAAGTAATCATATAGGTCGAGTAAAAAGTTACAGTAGAAATTTTTGTATGTTTCAAGGCTACATAGATATAGTCTCATAGATAATTAGATAAGGTAACAAATTTACTTAGGCTGTCAAAAGATACTCTAAATGGAAATTACAGAAGAGCATTGTCGACATTGATTTCATTTTTACTTCCCAAAGACAGCAAATGTTTAAATCAAGTCCTGTATCGAAAATAATTTGGTCGATTTTCTTCTCTAAATCTCGGTGTTAAAACTGAATGTCACACTGAACATCGTTGAAATAGTTTTCTATCTTTTATTAAGTGCTCTTACAGTGAGAGCTAAATAATAATCTGCTAAACATCGAATTGTTCTGAATCATATACATAAATAGAGGTACAAAAGCAAGTTTGAAGCTTGGCTTTCATATACATCAAGGGGAACATGAATAGATCGACTTACTATTTCAGAATTTCTGTTGAAATGTAACGAGTTATGACCTATCGAAAGTTAATTACATATGTACAAAGAAGCCATGACCAAGACCTGGAGAGCTTTTGAAAATAGCCGCAGTGCCAGTATCGACGCCAAAGGAGGTAATCTTAAGAAATTAGAAAATAATTGTTTATCATGAACTGTGCTCCAAACATATTAAACCATTTCCAACCAGTAAACAAGCTCTCCATTTACTGCTAATAACTAATTCAGCAGATTGTTAAATAAAACTACCGAAATAAGGAAAGGGTTGTCTTTAATCAGAGCAACGCTAGATCACTCACATCTCTAATAACACGCCAATACTATTGACTTTAGTAGAGTATTTGCCATACTGCTCGTATCAAGCACTTCTAATACCAGTATGTCAGGCTTCAAAAGAAGCTTGTAAAATTTTAGGGACAAAATGAAAAAATGTGTCGACCAAAATATAAATGGGAACCGAATAACATGAACAATTCAAAAATACTCTTTCCTAATCTACTATTATATTAAAGATATGCTTTATCTAGATGTAACATGTTCCTTAATGCTAGCAAAATGGCATAGCTATTTACAAAATAATTACGGAATTATCGTATGCTGTAGAGCTTTGTCTAACTTTCATGTGTTTTAAAATCAAAATTTACCCACAAATATTTACTACCTATTTGTTTATCATAAATACATATATTATTTTATATGAGCATATGGAATAACTTCCCTGAAGCTACATTTATTTATAGCACAATAAAGCCTCCCAAAATTTCCCATGTACGATGGACATATTTTATCACAACTGGCGAGTCATTTGAAAGCACCAATTTCCGCGATAGAATATAAAGTAGGGTTAAAAAGTGGAATAACGGCAAAAATATAAATATGTGGCACTATCCAATACTAGTTAAACTATGTAGATCAGAATTTATACAATGAAATTGTTGTACAATCGAAATTTATTTTCTGTAGGCTGAAAATATAATTGATTAATACATCAATCTATAATTCATTTATTTTTAACTGATTGATTTAGTTTTATATAATGTTATCAATTTCAATTGTTAATTGTCTCAAGTATGATAATTTAGTTTAAAAGTTATATAGAAAATGTTTCGTTTTAATGAAATATGACGAGTTTTGAAGCCACTCATTAAAATATTAAACATTTAATGTGGAGCTCAAGGTTGATATCACCAAAGGTAAAGAATTAGTTAAAGCAATAAAAGCATATCATTCAGAGCATATCTCTACTGGTAAGCCAACAGGTTTGTAATTAGCTAGAAACAAATCTCCTGACACAATAGACTTCTGGGTCACAAAAAATATTGATATCAAAAATGGTAAAGATGAATCAACCTTTACTTTATCATTTGATCACTCGCCAATAATATTAAGCGTTAATTTATTTATGGTCAACTATACTAAACTGACTTCCCTATACGAAAATTAACAGGGTACTGTTTAGAGAAAAACTCGACAGTTTAGTATCACTAAATTGTCCCTTCAAATCAGAGGTAAATACAGAAATAGCAGCTATAACTGTAGTAAAAAACATACAAGATGCAGCATGATATGCAACTCCTAATAATGTATCTTATATACTTAACATCATATTATCCGCAACTAAATAGAAAATCGCAGAAAAAAAGGAAGCTGCGAAAAACCTGACAATAAGCAAGAACGGAAGGAAACAAGTAAAACTTCAACTAGGCGACAAGGAATTGACAGGGCTAACTAATAATGAACAAAGAATTGTTTAAAAATGCAACGCCAACTGATGCACTAGAATTTTCTGTGTGGAAAGTAACAAGAGAGATTAAAATGTCCCAACAACATAACACACCCATTAAGTATGGAGACTTTGTCCAGAACAAAGAAAAAGGAAATGCTTGTCTTTTGCATTCTGGTTTTGCCGTCCTACCAGTAATCTTAATAACATTTAAGAATTTTATTTTTCACCGGTTTATATTAGAATGAATGTAAAATGATAGTATTCTTTAACATCTTCCTCTAACAAGTCACTACTTCTTTCCGTAAAATAAATCAGTTTAAAAGTAAATTGAAAGTAGACATTCATATTTCATAATTTATAAATTTACTTTCGATTTGTATAACTAAATTATTTATTTAAATAATAATGACTTTGTTAAAATGACTTTTAAAGTTGCCCCTACAAAAATAAGTCATAAATAAGTCTAAGTCCCCTTTCATAACAATAGTATATTGGCCATGTCTCACTAGAAGAGTATTATGTAGGTGTACAAATAAGCTGCTTATGTTCAAGAAAAGACGCTGTCAGTAAAATGACAAATCGTATTATGGGCCGTCTCTTAATAATGCAATCTACAATTATTAGTATATTTTATATCATTAATTTTTTTTCTAAAGTAAGTAAATTGTAAGTATATAGAGTATGCGAAAGAGATCTTTGAAAAACAAGTTATTGACAGCAGTTCCAAAAACTTACGCATTTAAACTAAGGATAATGTCAAATAACACGGAGTTGGCTTAGTTATTCACCTAACCATTCATTCACCATATTTGTCTTCCCTTCAGCGAAATCTGTTGGCGAATTTGCAATGTATCAATGGAAACCACTGTTAGAAATATAAAAACAAATATAAAAATGTCAGTCAGTTAACGACAAGGATCAGTTATTTAAAATATGTACCGATATTTTTGCGTTTGCTTGAATGCATGGAGAAGATGCCGCAATACACATTGCAAAATTGATAGGTTTGTGGAATGAATTAGATAACTGACTTAACCGTTACATATTTAGGCCTTAATAAAGCCAAAAACGAAAATGAATTACCTGATTTAATGTTAGTATGTAAAGTTGCATATTTTACCAATAAACTTTGAAACTTCCAGGTCCAGTTGTAGATTGTTGTTAAAAAGAAATGACGTAAGGACATTCGAAGAGCTAAAAAACTACTCTAGATGTTTTACAAAGAAAATAAAAAAAAATTATAAAAGTGAATGATGTAAAAGTTGTACAGGAAGTTTTAGTGGTAAAATCAAGTAGAGTAAATCAGAGTAAAACAATTAGAAATAAGTTTAAGGGCAAAAGTACTTTTAACTATTGCAAGTAACCGGGCCATTAGATTAGACAACGTCAAAAGTGGATGGCTAATGGACGGCCATCTAAGGATGCAACACTGAAGAAGGAAAGGGACAAGACCACACGACGACATTGACGACATACAGTGAGAGTTTTTCTGCAGAAGTAGATGTAAACAATTGGTGGATTGACCAAAGGGTTATGAAACATGTGACAAATTGATCAGAATATTTTGTTAGCTATAAAGCACTCAGTCAACCACAATGCATTAAGAGTGCCGGAAAATAATTTTTAAATGCGTATGGAAAAAGAGCAATTCGGTTCTCATCAAAAGTTGAAGACAGATGTGAAAAAATAACATTGAAGAATGTCTGGTATGTACCGAATATTTCCAAATATGAGTTTTCTGTCTTAGCTGCTCATGGTCGAAATAAAAATAGTTTGCCTCAACGCCTATGTCCTATTTTACAAAGCCATGGCCATTCATGGCCAATTGAAAATATGTGGTCGTCGTGCAGACATTGCTCCTCTGTATAAAGCAGCCATCAAACCATTACTACCTGAACAAAGAGCTGATGTATATTTTCTTGTCAAGAGCAAATCTGTTACAGTTGCACCACGAAAGATGATCTCATCAAGATAAACGTCACGTGAAATCAAAATTTAAGAAGGATTATTTATTGATATCAAGATAGATAAAGCAGATATCTGTGAACCATGTGCATATGGAAAGGTTTGGTACAAGAGTTATGTCAATAACTCCAGGTGAACTAATATCAAAAGATTTGTGGGGATCTTCCGTTGAATCATTCGGAAAGAAGCAGTACATTGATTATGGTTATTTTATTGAACAAAAGTCAGATGAAGCGCTGAACAACTTTCTAAAACACACAAAGAGGTTGTTAAAAGTGATGCTGAGTGATAAGGGCAACGAGTTTGACAATGGAGAGATTAGATCTGTCTTACGCAAAAACGGAATCGCAAAAAGTTTGAGGATGCCCTATACTCCTGAGCCGAATGGAATTTGTGAGCAAGACTATACAATTGTAGTCGAAATGGCCAGGGCCAGAATACCAGGTAGGTTCAAAAGTGGCCTATCCAGTAGGATTATGGGCTAAATTAGTTAACCCCTTGGTGTATTATCTGAACAGAACGGGACAATCATCTGTAGATGGTGCTTGTCCTTACGAAATCTCGAATGGAAAGAAGCCGCGAACCAAACATCTAAGAATCACAGCTTCAACATGTTTTGCCCATATCTCTAGGCAAAAGCGAAGAAAAATTTATAGAAAAGCCACAAAAAGGCGCCTCATTGGATATGATGTTACTGAATGGTTTAGAATTTGGACTGAAAAGGATCAAGGCGTCATTTTGTCTAGAGATGTACGATGTGAAGAGAAACCTAGATGCTGTAAAATCGGAAGAGGAAACTTTTTATGATGAACCACAAAATTGTCGGACAATAACAGCACAGTGACGCAGAGTGCACCATTGAGGACAGGAAGATGTTTCAGAGCTTCAAGAAGAGCGACTAGGTGCCAGACTAAAAGATCGTTCAACTTTGAAAAAGCCTCAGTCTTTAAATGTTTATATTCTAATAGCAGGAAGTTTAGTCAATAAAGAAGTTCTTGAGACTTATGGGGATGCAATCAAGCATAAATATTGAGCTGAATGGAAGAGAGCAATGGACTAAGAGATGGATTCATTGAAGAAGAGTAAACTTGGGAACTTGAAGACTTAGCAAAAGGCAATACCGTGTAGATGGGTCCTTAAACTGAAGTCAAACGCAAATGACAGCAACAGGTAAGTATAAAGCTGGACTGATTATTAACGGTTATATGCAACGTGAGGAAGTCGACTATAATCAGACATTCAGTCCAGTTGATAAGATAAATACAATTCGATCAATTCTAAGCGTTGCACCAAATAAAAAGTTGGAGGTATCAACTGCCTTCTTGTATGGATAACTAAAAGAAACAATTTACATGATGCAGTCAAGCGGCTACAATGATGGCGCTGATAGGATCAGCAAATTAAAAAGAAGCTTGTATGGGTTAAGACAAGCACTGAGATGTTGAAACAAGCGTGTGAAGCTGATTCGTGTTTGTATGTTAGAAGTTAACATGGTAGAGAACGGCTACAAATCAGACAGACTTGGAGTTTTTCATCAGACAGCCGAGAGCAGATTTTTAATATAACAACAGCAACTGTAGCGTTCTTCTTAGGCTTGACTATCGCAAAGCGAGAAGGTGACAGCATCAAAATTCAAACTTTTCATACAGAGAAGCAGTCGGAGCATTAATGTGCTTGGGACTAGACCAGATCTGGCCTACAGTGTGAGTGTTTTATCTAGATATTTCGAGAAACCTACCTCTGAAGATATAGTCCGACTAAAAAGGGTTTTTCGTTATGTAGCAGGGACACCTAACTACGGAATAATATACAGGTCCAATCCAGAAAGTGATATCTTGGAGTGCTACAGTGATGCAGAGTTGGAGGTTGTTTAAAAACAGGTCGATCAATACCCGGAGGTGTCATAAAGTACTCTGGAGGGGAAATTACATAGTTAAGTCAAAGACAGGTACAGTAAGCTACTGAAGCTAAGCTGGTAGCTAAAAATGAAGCTGTATATGCAAAATATATGTGTCAGTCAAGAGAAAAACCACGTTGTTGTATGTAATTCATTTTTCGTTTATAAACTCTCCAAAAGTTTAGATAGGTAAATTAAAACAATAAAGCTGTTTGTTAAAGTAATCTCAGAATATCAATTATTAACAAAAAATCTCAACAAGTAAATTTAAATTTACGGATAAGGAAAAAAAAGACAGATAATATTTTTAAGACTGAACAGTTAAATTCATTAGTGAAGAAAGATGCATTTTTGTGTAAAAGTGTAGGTAGAGACTATTATTTTATTTAATAAACCTGGTATTTTATTCGAATTACTGTTTTTCAAAAAGGCAAGAATCATATTAAAGCATAACATGAGCAATGAAAATATGTAGATAAAATGAAACTAGCTACATAATTTGCTTAGAAGGAACACATGGGATAATTAGAAGAAGTTATGCATTAATAAAAGTAATTTGGTAAATATCTTAAACCGTTGATACATATTAAGGCGTTTAACGATTAATACAATAAAATATATAACTACATGACAATTTATTCTTTGAATCTTTTATCAATTATTCTAGTTAGATACTTTGTAAGTCTAAGTTTTGTGAGGTCAATAGTTGATTTAATGATAATAAGTATATTACTTTAATATAACTTTTATATTCTAGAAACTAAACTGCCTAAACATATTCATTATTGTTATGATGAATATACACATATGTATAACTTCATTTATTATTCCATGTTTATGTTTATAACATAAAAGTGAATAAAAACCATATAAATATACATTTTATGATCTGACTTTTGTACACTTCTGAAAAGCATCTTACTAAAGATACTTTTGTTATAATATTCGGTTATATAGTAATTTAAAGTTATTATACTTTGTTGATTATTCAAACTTAATGCAAATTAGATTTAATTACATTAAAAAGAAAATTCGTTTTTGAGATAGTTTGCATATATCTTAATATACAGACGTTAGTTGCCGTAATGAATGTTATATATCAAATATATTTCTGATCTTATAAAGAAAATATTGTCAATACAAATCATTCTCTTTATTCTTTTATGAGGATTTCGCTAGTATAAATAAATTCACTTTGAAAAACTTTACTTAACTGAAAAACATGTATATTATTTGGTGAATGTATTTTATCTGCAGGAAGATAGATATTGAAAATAGATTCAACTAGATATTTTTAAAATTTAAAAGAAAACATATTTTAAACTGTCTGGAATATATTGATCAAAATTACTCCCAACAGAAATGAGAAATCTCCCATCACCGAAACTATTTACACTCCACACTTTGATCCAGGTTCATTAATAATAAAAAATAGCCCTTGATACACACATGTATATTATTTGGTGAATGTATTTTTTTCTGTAGGAAGATATATATTAAAAATAGATTAAATTAGATATTTTTAAATTTTAAAAGAAAACATATTTTAAACTGTCTGGAATATATTGATCCAAATTAATCCCAACAGAAATGAGCAAACGCCCATCACCGAAACTTTTCCCGTATTGGATCAAGCGGTCCATTTGGTAGATACTTTGCGGAGCTACTGGAAAAATGTTTTAGCGAATTTAGTGCGCCGTGTAAGTCCAACATCCCCGCAGTTTAAATTTTAAACTGATTCCGTTCGAGGTCAGCAAATATAAGTCTACTGACTGCCGTTTCGTGATTTTATATGTATTTTTTTCGTCGTTTTCCTCGCCGTTCCGTATGGCTGTTCTGGGAGATTTACCGCGATTTATGATCTTTTACGAACTCGGTCAGCATTGATTTTCTGCATGGTACACTAACACCCAGAAACATTTTAAATAATTTAGTTTATGTAAAGATATGGTAGTGGCTCTTAGAAGTAGTGACGGAAAGGGAAATGGAACCAGACAGGGGAAACATTTTAGTTAGTTATTGAGATATCTTTTCGATAAAATGGCATTCCGAATGGGATCTGAAGAAAATGGTTTAATACAATAAAAAATGTGAAGATACTGAATACTGGAACTATTTTTCACTAATTTTCATATTATATTTAATTAATATAATTAATATGCTTCCAGTCATATATCGTTTTGAAGTGTACATCATCCAAATATCCATTCTAATATAGACTAGTAATGTTAGAAGTTTTCATATTCTAGCTTTTTAAAATTTGGTTACAAAAAGCATAATTTTTACCATATTACCTTTAATTCTGTTCCCAGTTAATCCTCTATGCCAGGGAAAAATAATTTCACATATCTCTTCTGATACTTAATACTTACAAACATAGTCCTTCCAATTAAACAGCCAATGTTCATTAATGAAATGTATAATGCAAGGCTGTCGCATCAAATTTACGTTTTGGTTAAGTTTGATTCTGACATAACAAATACTAATATAAATGAAGCAAGTAGCGTTATAAAATATCCTTTTTTTAAACATTTTAGTACATCTAGTTAATTTATCAGAGACAACGGCTTGTAAGTTGGGGTTGTTTTAATGTCTTTTCATTGAGATTTTCTCCACAGCACCTATCAGGTAGAGTTCCAGACACGTTTTTTTTGTAGTGGTGTTGGAGGCCTAATGTATTTAATTCGTAATTGTATACTCAAGTAATGTATTTTACTTTCACTAGAGAGCATATTTAAATTTATACGTGGAGTTCTTGTTTCTTTGGTTCATGTGTTAAGTCATTTTAATATCTCTGAATTTGTTCTGAATTTGTTCTGTTACTACCAGTGTATATTTTCCATAATAAAATTAGTTATTATCACTCATTCTCCCTAATGCATTTGCTATATCTGCAAAACAATAAGTATAAATGCTATGCTCATAAATTCTAACTTAATGCTCATGTTTATTCTAAGCAATTACCCACATATCTACATCTATCTACACGCACATACTCTAAGATATGATTTTCTATAGTTATATTACATTAATTATATACTCATCTTTAGTTGTTTCTAATCTTATCACCCTATGTTTGTAAATATCCTCATTGGGTCATAAGCCCACAATAAAAATGTTTCATTCAGTCTCTTTCACTATCAGAATCACTGCTCAAGTGATGACCAAATTGTTAGTTTCTAACCCATTGAACACACTTTAACGATTCCACCATCTGTCAAGTTTCTCTGTCTGTCTGAAGGAGTTTATCCAAAAGCGCTATTATATACAATGTTTTTTTTCTACAGTGTATCTCCATTAAAAAGAAATTACATAAAACACAAAGACTAATTATTTTGAACGAGTGAAAAAGCACTAACTCATCTCCAGGAACAAAGCCATATCTGTTTCCACCATGAATAATAATATATGTGCAATTAATTAATAAAAAACGTCATAGGCAACAAAACCTATGTTATCGTCGTTTTGCAAGCCCAATGTTCAATTTTAAAATATATATATTTTATGATATATCTCGTTTATATGTATAAATCTTTCTTAATTTTATTTTAAGCTATTAAAAATGGTATTCTTTTAAAGACCATTTTTATAAGTTCTATTAGATCTCTTCGTTGGTTATATTTATAATACTTAAATAATGTTTCCTAACAGTAGAAGGGATGACTTACATGCCCCCAAAGAGTCTACTTCCTAAACTAACAGTTTTTTGGTGGACAAATAGAAACATATAGACTATCTTTAATTAGCTTTACATCAGTAGTACTTGCAAACATTAGTATTTGTATTTTGATTCTGAAACAGGCTTCAGATTGAATGAATAAATAAATTATATTGCAAAAACTTACCTCATTTTGATTAAGTTTGAATAGTAACTATAACATTAACAAGGCGTTCAAGAACCGTAACATCTTTGTTTACAATATCCACCAGCTGTTATTGTGTAAATAATTGTATTAATTAATATTTATATAAAAAACCTACTCACTGTTTAAAAGTCTTAATCAATTTAAACTCGAATGGAGCTAATATCTAGATGATTATTGATTCGTCACCTGCCTTGTTTTGTGTTTTATGCCGCTCTTTACATTCACACGCTCTAAATGTAAAACTGTATCCACTAAATATTTAACACTATAAACATTTGCGTATTTTAGCGTAGCGTATTTTATTTGTAAGAAGCAGCTCCTTTTATATTCCATCTGTTCAAAACAAATGATTAGTGTTAGAGACAAAGTCACTTACTCACTCTGACTTTTTACTGGTTTGGCATTTTATATCAAAACAAGCATTAAACGAAGGTTTGTCGGTTTATAACCTGTGATATAACATTGGTTTCAAACAGTACCAAGACAAATCGAATTCCTTGGGACGCATCACGCATTCGACTTCACGCTGTTTCGTTTTAGCTAGAGCAATGCTAATTAGTAAAATAAGAAACAAATACATTATTAATTATTATAGAATTACAAATTGAATTTAGAAATACATTAGACGGTATTCATGACATGTATTGGCTGCTTCATTATAAGTACTGTATATTAAATTAGTTGACGTCATTTGCTTGCTTATTTAAAAGTTATTACATTTAGAACAATTATGAATCAATGGGTCATTATTGCTTTTCCACATACATATGCACAAATTCCGAACAATAATAGGTAGTTTCGAGTAATATAGGAAAGTACTCAAACATTATCGTTAATATTTTTCTCAAAATTGTAAAATGCAAACAGCACCAGAAATGTTCAAAAATATTATAGAATAGGACCAAAAAGAATTTCTGTGACTTGTTGCCTTTATGCCAAAGCGCCAAGCATAAACATGGCTACCGTTCTGCCAGTTTAAGTTATTCTTTAAATTTGATGGTGATGTATAGAGGACTCCGTGGTATCCATGGTATGTAAGTGTCTAAATATAGATGATTCGCCAACTGCTCAAGTCTTTGGAGAACTAATTTTGTTGAAAGGAAAAACGGCAATTAGGGTTTACTAAGATACATCATCTTAAGTTTCTAAAGCCATTTGATGGGTTTTGGCAGCAGATGTAACTAAATCATGCTGTAAGCGTTCCATCCTTTATGTCTCTGTGTACTGCGTAATTGGATGATATTAAATTATTAAATAATAAAAATTAACAGTAAATAGATAGGGCTACACGATAAAAATTTTATTGAAACATAACAATACAAAGCAATAATAACAACAACAAGCAATAAACGGCACAACAAACAAATAAAGCTAATTCTAAATGTACATGATTTTGAAAATCGATGTGGTCAGGCAACATATCTGAAAACTAAATGAAGATTTACCTAAGTAGTCGATTTTCGCTGATTGTCATTATAAATGCTTTTATATCAGGTAGTAATGAAATATAATAGTACTGGACCTTAATTTTACTGACACCCTTATTTACCGGTTAATTATCCATACTTTTAGTTTTCAGTACTGTTATTATTATAACTATAACTATATATTATATTATATATATTACATATTATTATAACTATATTATAATTATAACGGACTAAATATATTAAATATATTATTCGTATTTCAATATATATCTGCAAGGCTGGATTAATATGAAATTTAGGTTTTGTTTTACTGTCAAGGCAACAGAACCGCCCTCCTACTGTTTCGATAGTCGCGGGTTCAAATCCTGCTGGTGCATGGATGTACTTTATGATTGTAATTGTAAATTTTTTCAGTGTTTTTCAGACACGCCAGTAACATGTTTGGCTAAGATTGGATGTATTCTGGGATGGTGTCTAAGTTGGTCACTGGCTTAATACCGAGGAGCGTGGTTTGAGCCCACGTTAAAGAGTGGGTTTATTGCAGATAAAACCTCGCTTAAGAGAATACTTTAAAATATATCAAAAAAATCATCGTTCTTAGTATGTTTGACAACATCCACTGATATTGTTGAAATATGGATATCAATTAAAGGCTCACGTTCAATGGATATCCGGGTACAATATACACATCATTTTATTCTTATTTTATTGAAACAAGTAATTTCCTTAAATATTATTTATCCTCTTATTGTTCATGTGCTGAAGCACTAACAAACTCATGGTGATTAACTTTTAGGCATACCGATTCACGTGCCAATCAAAATAATAACATTGTCTAATGCCGCCAGCTATTTAACCAATACATTGTTGATGTGTAAGCAAACACTGAAAGCAAGCGATTATGATACATCAAGTTGAAACAAGCCAAGCTGCGTCCCGAGGACTGCATACATTTGCCTATAGCTGCCGTCTGTAATATAGATGGAACAACTGATATCGACAACTTTGGTACCACAGATATTCTTCCTTCAAAATATACTAGTAGTCCACGTCATAGGCAAGAATAACATATCAAAACGTCATGACTTTTATACGGGCATACGGTCGACCAGCTATGTTCATCAAATTTACGTGAAATCTAAATTGAGACAAATTTAAACTTTTGTGGTTGCCAGTGTAAAAAACATACGTAATTAAATTGCCGAGTCGAAAACTGATATATATTATGCTTTTACATTTCTAAGGACAATTTTAAGATGGATGAATCTAAGAAAATACATAACGGCATTGTTGACGAATTACAAAGAGGGCACTTGATGACTCCCTAATCGAGGGGGACGTGATATCGGGACCTGGCGATGGGAATGTTGAGATTTGACACATTTTCGGTAGAGACGCCTTGGCTTGAGGATACATTAAAATCATCGTGGTCCGGTAGATTGAATATACCGCGCCGGGGCGCGCGTCCCGAATGTTTGAAATATTTGGATATTTTAGTTGTTGCTTGAGACGCTGTGGGTTACTCTGTATCTTATTCATAATCAAACTTCTGATATCTGCATAGTATTAGCCTTAAATGCGTAAAATATACTTTGTATTATTTTCTAAAATAAAAGGTAATGTTACTAATACTAATTACTAATTAATTAGTACTATTACTAATTAATTAGAATACAATAAGTTTCAATAGAACATTTGTCCAAATAAAGGCATGATTAATATATTTCGTGGAAAAAGGGCTTACCCACTATAAAACCACCACCGTACTTAATGAAATCAAGCACTCAAATACCTAATAAGTCAATGATGTTAATACCTTCGGTTTTTTTGTTAGTATATATGTTACCTTTCAAGTATTTTCCTTTGTTTCTTCTTAGGAATGTAGGTTGGCTTCTCTCTTCTTTGATATTTTGGCAGATTGCTCTTCCTTATCAACAAATCATACAGCTGTATCAAGTACAATACTTTCTCAACTAGTTGCATTTTCAGGACTAATCTTAGGCAATTCTGTAAAGGTTACAAATTGGGCGATTAATTAAAATTACTTAAATATATAATTTCCTACTACCTTGTCAAAATACATATGTGGTATATTATTCTAGGATTGATATTGGCTACTTGTACTTGCTTCAATATCGAGCCTTATAGCATTCCTAACAAAATAAAGTACTTATATATAAAGATATTTATATATAAAGATATTTATATATAGACAAATCCAAATTCATCGTTTTCCCATAACTGTCCTTGCCTGTTTTTGAAATTACCACTTTGACAATTCATAACTTTCATATTTCAAGTTAACCTGCATATTTGTAATCCTATTAAAATGTTGAAATATTAGGCCTTCTTTTTAAATAAAAAGGAACGACAAAAATAACTTTATAAAATGTCGTAATAACTAAATAAATAAATGCCCAACATAAAATCAGAGCAATACGGTTTGTCGCTATATCATTTTAGGAATGCTTAGCTTGCAGTACCCTGCAGTGCTACCAAATCTAAATGTATTAACTATATATTATGTACTAAATAGTAAAAAAATCGATCTACTCTATTATTGTTTTTTTTGTTTCTAAACAAAATATATGTTAATTTTAAAAATTTTTGTTAAATCCATTATTTTTCTAAAATAAATTACATCCAAAACCAAATAGCCTAACGGTATACTTGGCAATATCGACTCTTAGCATTTCGGCTTGCCCCGAGTATATGTGCCGAAAGTAGCCGAATCTCCAGACCACGATGATTCTTAATGTATCTTCTTGAATAATATAGTTGCTTAGAGCATATCAAAGGCTGACTTGTTGACGTTGTTTGTAGACGAATGGTATTGTAATCACCATTGTGATACTTTGTATAACAAGTCAATTGAAAAGTCCCCGGTGTAACACATAGACGGCGCGATAGAATACTAGAATTAAGTCCATATGTTTTTTAATTAGCCCTAACACTCAAAAGGTGCCTGTATAAATTTGACAGCTCTCTGATAATTAGTTTGTGAATTATAGTATTTTGAGTGAAGCCACTTCTGTTATTGTGAAAGAAATATGTAAAAAGGAATTTCGCGTGTTGACAAAAGAGTGCCTTTTGAAAGGAAAAATACAGTTGAAGCAAAAAGTACCGCCCGGGGAAAGATCAACAGTCAAGAATTGGTATGCTAAAAAAATCTGTTAAAAAATCCACTAAATGATTTTGAATGACCGTAAATTGAAATTGAATGAAACAGCAGACACTCAAAAAAATATCAACTGAACGTGTACTATATCAACTGAATGTATCATATCATTTGGGTATGAGAAATCTCTGTGTAAATTGGGCGCCGCGCGATCTCACTTTTGACCAAAATCAACGACGAGTTGATGATTCGGAACAGTGTTTCAAGATGGCCAAACCTATTAAACCCGAGTTTTTGCATCGATATGTGACAATGAACGATACATGGCTTCATCATTTCATTCAGAAGTCCAATCGACAGTCATCCGAGTTGACCACACACGATTAACCCGCTCCAAAGCGTGGGAAATCGCAACAGTCGGCTGCCAAGGTTATGGCGTCTATATTTTGGGATGCGCATGGAACAATTTTCATTAACTACCTTTGAAAATGAAGGACCATCAACAGCGACTATTATATAGCGTTATTGGACCGTTTCAAGGACAAAATCGGCGAAAAACGGCCGCACTTCTAGGAAAAGAAAAAGCTGCTTCACCAAGACTATGCACCGTGTCACAAGTCACGTGAAAAGTGAAAACGATGACAAATATACATGAATGGGGCTTCAGATTGCTTCGAATTGCTTCCTTCCTCGAATTCTTAAGATATGACCACCAGCGACTGTTTCCTGTTCTGAGATCTATTCGCCGGGAAGAAACTTTCGTCGAATGAAGAAGTGATCGCCGAAACTGACGCCTATTTTGAAGCAAAGGACAAATCGTACTACAAAAATGGTATCGAAAAGTTGGAGGGTGGCTATAATAAGTGTATCACCCTTGAAGGGAATTATTATTATTAACCTTGAAAAAAAATTGCCAAAAAAAATGTGTTTTACTATAGAAGGCCGGGGAGTTTTCAATTGACTTGTTATTAACAATATAGTGACAATTATAATATTTTGTTGAAGGTCTGAATTTAATTTACCTAGAAATAAATGTATTTCTCAAACCAGGTAAAACATAAGACACTTATTTGATTGATTGACGCATCTACACATAAATTAAAATGAAAAATAATGCTGAAACAGGACGCCGTCAGGTCTGCTAGTATCTTAGATAATATAAGTATTTTATATTTTCAAAATAAACTCGAATAATAGAATAACAATATTCCAGTTCCAGTTATTCTAGCTTAATAATTCAGTTGAGTTCGTGTCAGATCTCGATGTCCATCGATGATATTACAGCGGAACAAAAATCGATTCGAATTACATTCCCAGCCCCCGTCCATAAATAGCATGAAAATCGGTAACGAATTAAATAATATTTTTACCGTAAGTTTTTCCCTTATTATTTAGTAATTATTTCACCAATTTGTCTGTTTAAATCCAATACAAACACCAACGGTATTGTTTACGATGTGTGTTTTATTTTTTCGGCGCAATTTAATTATTCATACATGTAAATTAAGAGTTTGCATGCGAACCAGAACAAATTAGAAATACGACCCCTTCAATAACAAATAAATATGTATGGTTTTTGTTTTGTTGTCGTGAGCGAGATACCGCCCAGGTGTTTTCTTTACAAATTCTGTTTTCCGCAACGTAATTCGATAGGACAAAACAAGATCACATTAGGCCAAGACAAATCACGAAAACCAAACAAATTTTGTTAGGTTATAATTACCGAAATGTACAAAATATAACACAAAAAAGGTTTTTTTGTTGCTAGTTATTACTCGGTGAAATTAATTCCTAGCGATAAAATTTTTAATATAATATTTTATTTAAAAATAACTCACACCCACCTGCTTCGAAGAACACAAGATGGGCTGAAAAATTCCATGCGTAACAAAGAAATTACGTTTTTTTTTTGTTCAAAATTAGCTTTACTGATCAACTTAATCTCCATCAAGAGCCACACAATCATTCCGGCGCTGGACTAAAGTTTCAATATCACTTTTGTAGAAAGATTTATCTTTTGCATAAAAATTGGCCTACCACCACATGCTGTGCACTTAGATGACCGTCACTTTGATTTCGGAGTGATGGATCCATGTTTCTGCAATTGTTACATATTGACGCAGAAATTCCAGTTTGTGACATTTAAATATGGTCAAACATTGCTCTGAATCACCAACACGTATTTGTTTTCGCCAACAGTGAGCAAACGCGGCACCCGATATCTCTACGATGTTAGTTAATTCACGCAACTGCACGTTTTGATCATTCAAAACAATTTTGTGGATTTTTTAATGTTTTCTGATGTTACTACCACATTTGGACATCCACTGCGTTCTGCATTATCGGTGTCTCTACTTCCATGTTTGAAGTAAGCCAACCAACGCTTTATTTCGGTTTCTGACGGAGCGGTCCTCATAACACTGTTCAAACCATTACATCGTTTGAACGATATTTTTTCCCATCAAGAAGTAGTGTAAAATTAAAACATGAAACTCTTAATACAGTATGTATGATTACTACAACACACCTACTATAACACAAACTTATGTACAGAATATCAAGAAGTTTTAACAGCTTTCTTTTGAAGCTTAATACTTTACGAATGTTCGTCATGTCGGTCGGTCGGTCGAAATGTGCGGCTGTCGATGCGATTGTTTTTCCGAACACTCACTACTATTTTTGCAAGGAATTTATATGAGAACTAAAAACACTGATTCAAGAATTACTTGTTTATTTCGATTTACATTGATACATGTGATCGACGGGAGAATGGACAGGATATGAGGTCAAAGTAAAGGAAGTACGGTAGCGCTATGGAAGTGGTACTGTTACAAGGGGATAGAAAAAAGAAAAGAGAGCGAGACGTCGTCGTGATGGCCTTTTGTAGCCGGTAACCGCATGGTGCCAATCCACCGGCGTTGCCAACCTTTGAACTGACTGTAGGTGAATGCGTGGTGGCCTAAAGGGTCGTAGCGGTCGCTACAGTACTAATAGAAAAAGCGGTGAATGCAATAAAACTCACGGCATCTATGAGTTGAGGAAATTTTCAACCCATATGTTACATACATATGATTATTTTAAATCATATACGCCATTTATTCATTTTCAGCTTGTCAATTCATACATCTAGAGATCATAAAGCGATATGTAACTTTTTCATTCATTTATATTTTCAACAAATTTTAAATAAGTAAACTGTAAATTTGTATATAATATTTCCATTTTATTTCTCTTAGATTATTTCCGATACATATTTTCAGTGCTCTATAATAAATATTCCTTTTACCATTTTGAGAACATTGTTTCACATGCTAAAAGTAATGTCATAAATTAGATAAATTCAAATATCTAGATTCCTAGCTTACATTTTATTTTGTATGACACATATATATTCTGATTTTTTGTGTTTTGTATTTATACTTGTTCCTAGGCTTTTTGCATTTTGCTTTTTGTACCAAACATATATATTTCTTATCCCATTAAAAATGTAGGCGAGAGGAGTACCTAGTTAGAATCTAACACTTTTTATTTTGAAAATTAAACTAGCTTTACCTTAACGTGTTTTCTATGGAAACAAACGACAAGATTCGAGGTAGCCACGCCCACTATCTAGGCCTGAGAATCGGACCCCGGCTGTGTTGGCAATGAAATACTGGAAATCGAAACCCGTAAGTTAAATTTTCCAATTTCCGTCGCCTCAGAAAAAATTGCCCCGTTTTCAGGTTCGTCGTCTTTTTTTTCTCTTCTCCTACGACGTATCTGCCCCATCCCCATATTTCCTTGCGAAATCTATGATCCTTTCTTGAATATTGAATAATGTTTCAGTTCGAATAGGTCTATATTGGATGGAATGAATCATTCGTAAAATAAGAAATGATATGAATTGGTTCCAAATATCCCGAAATACATATATATATATATATATATATATATATATATATATATATATATATATATATATATATAATACAGCACTAAATATTCTAAGAAATCAGTCTGGTGATGTGTTGTGAAGCAGATTTAACTTACTTACTAAGGGCATAAAAGAAGACACGTTTATCATGGATAGAATGGAAATATTTTCGCAGATCAAACTGTTTGATCCCAAAAATGGATTGGGTCTGTTCACAGTTAACGTGCATAAACCATCAGGTTTAGGAAATAGCAATGATTTAAAAATGGCCCTAGTTTGTAGATCTCTGAAACACGCATCGTAGTTTAGGGTGTAAGGCCATCAAAAACGAATTGCAGTGACTTAATTGCTCAGCCGTAGTCCATTACAATTTGGAATCATCAAAACCGGGAAAATGATTGCACACCAAAAAAATTAGGGTCAAAACAGGACTAATCAGAATAATATAAAACGTAAATTAATTATAAAGAAAGCTCTTTAGGCGAGTCAACGATCATGTATTTCTTTGGGTCGTTTCTTCAGAAGGGAAGTGTTATGACGAGTTATGTGTTAACATTATAAAGGTCTTCATTTTATTAGAGCAGGATAAAACCTCCAGTACAGTCTTTTCACTCGTTCTAATAAGTTTCCACTTCTTTCCATTTAAATAATTTAGTTTTAAATGAATTAAAAGTATTAATTTTTGAAAATTTCATAACTATCTGTTAAAGGGTATATTACCGAACTATTGTATTTTTGAAAATATTTTCTTAAACTTTAGGATGAAAGAAGGTTACACGAAATGACTTTTTAAATAGTAGCACTGTATTTCATTATTTGTTTTTTACAAATATTTCGGATGCTTTTAGATACTTAGATTTTAAAATATATGTATTATAATATTATTCAGATATATCCCATTATCTGTTATTAAGGAAATTTTAGCATCTCAATGTGATATACACTGTCCAAATATGTACAAAAGAAAGCTAAAAGGTGCAGAATTTGCAAAATTTAGCCTTTTTAATTTATAATTAGACTGTACTAATTTAGTATCTGTTTTATTTATTATGTGTTTATTTATTGACTAATTGATTAGCAAAATAATTGTTTAGCTTGCGGTCGCTACTACCATATGATTAAGTTGCCTATTATATACTTATCACTCAATATTTTACTGGGATAATCGCTTATTTGAATCCTGCTGGGGCATGGTCTTAAATTTATGTTTGTGATTGTCTAGTGTTTGTGATTTTCCTAGGTAAGAGTGCAAAATCCGACAAGGAAAATGATCCTAGTGAAGCCAGTAACCAGGCTGGGATGGATGTCTTCTGGGATGATTTCTAAGTTGGTCACCAGTCGGTAGGCTTAGTGCCGAGGACCGTGGTTAGGAGCCCACGTGAAACTGTAGGTCCAATCCAGATAAACCATCGTTGGTAAAAGGAAACTTTAAAATATAAAAAATATGTTTTACTATAGAATTTAATTTAATATTGAATAAATATGTTAATTTTATTTTGTAGGGAAATATTGGTAAATAATTTACATTATTAAATGTATTTTTATTCAAATAACATTAACTGAAATGTGAAACTACTGCATTAAAAAACCTTTCTATTTTGTGCTGACGCATATTGCTCTTTTACAACATGTAGTCATTATCTAATTTCAGCATTAATTTTGTTTAATAATTCATGCAGCAAAGCTCATTATTTTATAATATAAATAATTTCTAATTTTAGGTAGAATTTTAATCGTGTTAAAAGTAAAGTTAATTTCAAAAAATTTTAATAATTAATTTCATCATAAATTATCATATATAGGACAGCTTTATGACGGAATGTCATATTGAACAAATAGACTCATCAACTTTGTTGGTATATCTCGTTTAATAAAACAGCGAACAGTCACTCATTGTTTCATCGACAGTCTACATTGCGACTATAAAGCATCGTAATTTGCTGCATCAATTTTGAGTTCTATTTAATTTTGACTTTGCCATTGATCAAAATTCTGGTCTAAATAAAATAATGAAACAAAAATAATGTTACCAAATATAATTACATTAAAGTTACATTAAAGTACATCTAATTTATGTATTGCTGAAGGTCTTAAAACTACAGTAAATTATACAGCCACAATGGTTTGTAGGTTACAACTGTGTTCTATTATATTGACATTTTTTATTGAATTTGTGTATTCTGTTTTATTTACTGAATTATATTGACATATTTTTAACTATTTTCCACATCACCTATGAAGTCCTATGTGCGTTTATTATGTTGTGTTATCCTCCTGGTTATCATAATCCAAGTAATTAACAAATCTGTATCAAAGTAATGTATTTAGATTTTACGTTTAGTCCTTATTTCCTTCATTACAGTTTTTTACAGTTCCTTGTCATGTAGTTTTAATATCACTCTATTTCCCATTAGTTTCTTCTGTCACTATCTGTTTAAAATCTTCTTAAAAAAACTCTATTTAATTCTATATCTGCAAAGCGGTTAGGATTCGTCTCCGCATAAATAATCTCCGTTTAACAATTTTCTCATATATATATATATATATATTCTGAACAATTACTATATATTACACTTATAATATGTTTGACTATAAGTACAAACCCATCATCAGATCGGTAGCTGTACTTAGAGCCCAAATGTGGTTCAGGTATATTTGGAATAGTATATTCGCGCAATTACAACAGCTGCATATGAATAAAATCTGAGCAATCCTGAATACCCCATCTGATATTGGGAACTTCTAATTCCATTTTGTAACCGATATACTGGGGGTTTCCAAAACATTATTCGATGGATTCACATTAGTGCAACATTGTCATAGTGGTTAAGGCTACTGTCCTTGTACTTCTGCGATAATCCTGTGTTTGAACTCTGCCGCGACATAGTTTTAAATTTATTTTTGTGTTATTTTTGTACATGCCTATGTAGAGATATACATATAGATTATTAGTTAAACTTGTTGAAGCCAAGAGTTTTTAGGCCATCTTCATATATATATATATATATATATATATATATATATATATATATATATATATATATACAAAATTACTTTTTCCTTTATAAATTCTTGGAGAGTTTACTGAACAGCAAATGAAAAAAAACTTTGTGTGGAACAACAACCGACACGAAAAAAACGCCATTACGAAAGGAAATCGTTATAAAACAAGTTCAAAGCTGCTTATTTAAAAAAAAATTGGAATGTTATTGTTGGTACGTCAAAAGTTTCTTTTTTGTGTTTTCTTTCTGCATGTATGGAGAGGCCGCGCTTGCGAACGACTCATGTATTATGGGCATGATTTAAAACTGTGGTACGTTTAAAAAGATCGAGCTGATCGTATATTTTTTATTATTATTATTCTTGCGGCAGCCGTAGATACCAGCACGTACATTTCCTGCTATAAATCCCACTACATGTTTAATTAATCCGCTTTTTAATTAGTTGGCTTTTCAATAAATAAAAAGGATGCTTTGTTCGCGTTTGCTACACGTAGACAAAATGTTAGGTGTTGCAATTAATTCAAAGGGTTGTCTTGACAAAGTATTTTGTAGATATATTCGTTATTATTGGTGATATTTCGGTGAATATATTTGTTAATTGTTTTCCCTTTGAAGTATCAAAAAAATTGCTCTGATTCCCATTTCCACAGGTTTCCATTTGTAGGGGACCCAATTTCCCTCCTTGGACCACCTTTCTAAATCATGAGTTTTTTAGAACAACACACATAGAGTTGCATATTATAAATCATTTTCTCATCAAGCGGATAACCGTGCGGGAAAGAGTTTAGTTCGCCCACAACAATGTATTAGTAATGAGTCTATCTGGAGTTAAAGGATAAAGTTAAACGACAAAAAGTTTGTAATATAAAATAAAAGATAGTGTTCGCTAAAATTAAGTGAGTATGTGAAGTCGCTAAATAACATAACTGCAGCGAATTTAAATTAAAAATAATATATATTGTTTTTCTTTTCTAATGACGGTGCGTTCTTTTACAGTCAATCGGTTGAGAATACAAAAAAATCTAGAACATTTAGATTTCGTGTTACATTCATAATTCTATAAGATTAATAATTAAGCTATTATATAATTCTGTCTAGGGCTTATAGAAGTTTAACATATAACTCAACTATCAACGATTTGGTTATAGTTTGATGTTTGGTATGCATACTTGTCGAGTAATTTCCCCAATTCTCCATTAGTGAAATTCGCCGTATATTCCATACATTTCTTAAATATTTTCGTTTAATTTTAAAATTTGTTTTCAAAATCAGTTTACATGAATTCTAGTTTTATACTAATACATTCTTCGCGTTCTAGTTGTATCGTTTTCTCTTTTCCGAGACTACTTGTTTTTAAGTGGCAATCTGAAATAGTTCACTCGCTAACATGGTGTCTTTTAAACTTAATTAGTGTTTTACAAGCCATTCCTTAATTGCAGCCTTTGTCGATATACTTGTTGGAATCTTTTCATCCAGAGTACTATGGTCTGGTGCATTGTAGATGACAATAACTGATAGTTCATCTTAGCCCTTTAACAGTTCATATTCAAACCAGACCAAAAACATTTTATAGTTCATATCTTCATAGAAGTTGCCCTTGATCGTAGAGAGAATTTAACTAGGCTTCAGCAATTCCTGAAAAGTATTCCTGTTTCCAGAATGGAGAACAATATATCTACAATAAGAAAACTATGCTAACTAACATTGTATAAAGGGATGATTCACATCCTTCAGGGAGCTACATATACCTAAGTCCTTTAGGTATACTTTCTAACACTATCAGTTTCCTGTGAAATATTTGTATTAGATTATGTTTATAACATTAAAACTACTAACTGGTTTTATTCATGTAATAAATTTCGAATAGAGCTAACATCACGGTTATCCTAATTTGTGACCAATTTCGTACAAGGATACTTTCTTTTCAATGAATCCGACATTATGTAGTTTTTAGTTACTTGAAAAACTTTAGTGGCAGTTTAATAAGCGCATTTTACTGGTAGAAGGCGGACATATAATCGTATATAATAAATAATTTTTTTCACCAAGCGATTAATTGTGCGGGCACAGAGTTTAGCTCTACCACAACAATGTATTAGAAACGAATCTATCAGGGCTTAAATCATAAAGTTAAACGACAAAATCTTTATAATAGAAAGTAAAAATAGTGTACGCAGAAAGTAAATCAGTATATTAAGTCGCGAAATAACACATGATACACACATAATAGACCAAAAACCTTTTATGGTTCATGTCTTCATAGAGGTTGCCCTTGATCGTAGATAGAATTTAAGTAGGCTTCAGAAATTCCTGAAAACTGTTCCTGTTTCCAGAGTGAAGAACAACATATCTGCAATAAGAAAACTATGCTAACAAAGAGTGTATATAGGGATGATTCACATCCCTCAGGGAGCTACATATACTAAAGTCTTCTAGTTACTTTCTAGATTAACAGTTTCCTGTGAATTATGTTATATTATGTTTGAATGAAAAAAACTGCTCACCGGTTTTATTCATTTAATAAATTTCGAATAGAGCTAACATCAAAGTTATCCTGATTCGTCACCAATTTCGTATAAGGAGAATTTTTTTTTTCGATGAATCCAACATTATATTTTTTTAATTACTTAAGAAACTTTAGTGGCAGTTTAATCAGCGCATTTTACTGGGAAGAGGCAGACGTATAGTTGTATATAATGAATAATTTTTTTCACCAAGCGGGTAATTGTGCGGGCACAGAGTTTAGCTCTACCACAACAATGTATTAGAAACGAATCTATTAGGGCTTAAATGATAAAGTTAAACGACCAAATCTTTATAATAGAAAATAAAGAATAGTGTACGCAGAAATTAAGTGAGTATATTAAGTCGCGAAATAACACATAATACACACATAATAGACCAAAAACATTTTATGGTTCATGTCTTCATAGAAGTTGCATTTGATCGTAGAGAGAAAATTTAACTAGGCTTCAGCAATTCCTGAAAACTATTCCTATTTCCAGAATGAAGAATGAATCTAAAATAAGAAAACTATGCTAAAAAAGAGTATATAAAGGGATGATTCACATCCCTCAGGGAGCTACTTATACTAACTCTTCTAGGTATTTTTTAGATTAACAGTTTCCTGTGAATTATATTATATTATGTTTATATGAAAAAAACTGCTCAGCGGTTTTATTCATTTAATAAATTTCGAATAGAGCTAACATCAAAGTTATCCTCATTCGTCACCAATTTCGTATAAGGAGGATTTTTCTTCGATGAATCCAACACTATATTTTTTTAAATACTTGAAAAATTTTAGTGGCAGTTTAATCAGCGCATTTTACTAGTAAGAGGCAGATGTATAATTGTATATAATGAATAATTTTTCACCAAGCGGGTAATTGTGCAAGCAAACAGCTTAGCTCTCCCACAACACAAATCTTTCAGGGCTTAAATGATAAAGTTAAACGACAAAAACTTATGTATATATATATATATATATATATATATATATATATATATATATATATATATATATATATATTGCCTTTCTTGTTTAATGACGGTACGTTTTCTTACAGTCAATCGGGTGAAAATATAAAAAAATTTGGAACATTTCTATAGGAATTATAATTAAGCTATTACTGTTAAGCCATTTTATATAAGGCTGATAGAAGTTTGTCTACTACATATAAGCCAACTATCAACGATTTTGCTATATTTTGATGGTTGGTATGCATACTAATCGAGTAATTTCCCCAATTCTCCTTTAATGAAATTCGCGGTATATTCCTTAAATTGTTAAAAATTGCTTTCCAAATCAGTTCTTATGAATTCTAGTTTTATACCGATACATTTTCCGCGTTACAGTTTAGATTTGTTAATGCAATTGGGAAAAAATAAAATATTTTGATTGATAAATAATAATGTATAATAGCATAGTAATAATAATATATATAATAGCATAAATTATCATAAAATAATATAAGTTGTATATAAGACAGTTTTAGACTTACACGGTCCTTCATATCTGAAATACTTGCTTATGAACCATGTTTCGTTTTTCATGTTAACTCTTAAAATTATATTGTTGATTGACTAGTGTCTCAATTAACTAAATCTAAAACCCTAACTTTGTTGAACTGACTTTTGAGTCTCATACAACATTAATATTCTTTTATCTGTATATTTACTATTGCCTCAGTTTCCCCTATGTATGCGCTCCTACAGTGACACCTATTTATTTAGAGGACATATTTAACTTAGGGGTTAGGGAGCGTCTAAGGAATATTTCTGGGTAATTTTAGTATAACATTAATTTCTATATATCCAGTATTTCTTCAGCACCGTTCTAATGTGGCCTGTTGTTTCTTTAAGAAACGGGTAAATAATAGAGTATTTTTTACACAACATTCATTGGGCCCATAGCAACAATTTGCTGTAAACTGTAATTAATTGCCTACATATAGCTATAATTAACTGAAAAAAATATCACTATAATTAATAATTATTTCGCATCTCGCGTTGCTCGCCTATTTAACTTTTACAGTGAACTAACTGTGATGAACAAAATATTCACTCAATAAACTAAAAATTGAATAAATGTTCAGGTAGAAATTAGGACTGTGTGAACTGATTTTTGAGACTGATACAACATTAATATTCTTTTATCTGTATATTTACTATCACCTCAGCTTCCCCTATGCACGTCCTCCTACAGTGGCACCTATTAATTTAAAAGATTTAGCGATTAGGGAGCGTCTAAGGAATATTTCTGGGTGGTTTGAATATAAAATTAATATCTATATAACTGGTATTTTTTCAGCACCGTTCTAATGTGGCCTGTTTAAGAAACGGGTAAATAATAGAAATAATAGAAACGAGTACCTTTTTATTAGATTCTTAAATATATATAGCCATTATATATTGTTGTTCAGTTGGGCGATAGTTGTTAAGGAAGCGTACGTCCAGGTAATTATATCCATTAGCTAAGATATCTGGTTTTGATGTATCTATGGGTCTATTAAGGATTTTATGATAGGAAATCTTTGGAATGTGTATGGTCATAACCGCCCGCCTTATTCCCTAGACCTTGTTACTTCTGATTCCTGCTTGGCCTATGGCTAACATAAAAAGCTACATCGTTCTTTCGAAATTCATGAACTCGTGAATCGCCTGACATATGCGAAAAAGTAGCGCCAATGGATGAAAAATATTAGGAATAAAAATATTTTGATTGATTTTTTACAATAAATCTTAATAAACTAATTTATAAACATAATATATTTAATAATTTTTTTTATATAGTAAGAATTACCATTTTAAAAATTTACCATTTACTATTTTTAAAAAAAGGTTTGTAGTATTTATTAACAATACACAAGTATTCATATATAACTATAAATTGTACTAATAATATAGTTATAATATTAACAAGTATAATTTATACAAACCAATTTTGTGTGTTATTCTGAAAATGCAAATAGTTTTGTTCAAATAATTAATAAGCTAATTTATACCGTATCCACCGAGATAGGAATATAAATCAATACTATCTCGACTTTTATTGTCATTACGATTACGTGACTCTCTGTTTCTTTAGCAAGTTATCGATCAACTCTAATTAACAATTAATTAATACTCGTTGGCTCTTTTCGATATTAAGATGTTATATTTTTTAACCATCATAAGACCTATTTTTATTTTCAGAAGAAAAAAACATTTTAATATAAAACGGTTTCAACATCTCGTTATAAAAGCTAAATTAAGGGAATTTAGAGGTTGTAATAAACAGAAAACTATTCTACAAATTGCCAACAGGTGGCAAAATGCAGTAATACCTTTAGTGTTTTTCAGTGGCATATTATTAAGTCGTCTGTAATATAATATTATGGAGTGCAAGACCAATAAGGAACCGATAGAATTTGAATATAAGCTTTAGAGTTAATTTTTTTTACCATATGAGTTTTGGAATAATTTTAGTTTATTGCAAAACAATTTTCTAGACCGAATATCTTCATTACAGGTGTTAAATATAATAAAATAATTACTGTACAAAACCCTTAAATCCATTGGAATGGAATCTTGGAATTATCTCAAACTGTAGCTATAAACTGCCTATAAACCCGATTAAGGGACATAATTACAATAAAAATTGGAGACTTGTTAGGAACATTTACAAGATTTTCTGCCAACAGGCAGATAATAATGTACAGTAAAACATATTATGAGAAAAATACAAATAGAAGATATTAACCATAAGATATTGAATAAGGTGGTAAATTCGCTAAGTAGAAAAAATGGCTGGCGAAATTATAAAAATTATCATATAACATGGGACTTATAGGGAGGTAGGATAATAGAGGTGAATGGAAGTAGGATACTTTACTTATTCTGGATGCATCAAATGTAAAGAAATATAGAGATATTAAAAGAGACATGTGGACTGTTACATGAAGAAGACATGATGAGATATGTGAATCAGTCAAGAAGCATATTAATTCCTTGACAGATTTTGAGTATGAATTAATCAGGATATTATTTCACTTTCACGAACAGCTTTTTACTGCTAGTAGGCAAATACCAAAAGATGAACTTACCTTTCATGTTGTTCCTGGCGCTATATTTCAAAGCCCTACTTCCCTCGGTTGAAATTGAATAAAAACATTTGTGATTAATTTCATTCATTTGTGACATATCAGAGAAGAAGGCCATAACGAGAAACTCAGTAGGAATTGAAAAATACTTGACGAACTTTTTAAAATATTATTTGTTTTTATATGCATAATTTTATATATTATGATCCGTACAATTTTTTCACTTCAAAAAGGCATTTATTGAGAAAAATTGATACGACAAATATTAATCAAAATATTTTCCATAATTTTCTTCGACTTTTTCTCAACTATCTGGTAATATGGCAATACCGTGTTAATGAAATGGTATTGATTGGTACTGATGAAGTTATAGATTTGCAATTTTCCAGCATGTCAAAACTATTTAGCAGCCAAGCCAGCAACGTATAAGAGTTACTCGCTATTGCTAGTATTCTTTGAAATAATACATTGTTCAATTTGCTCAGTTGACCTCCGTATACATTTGCATTCTGCTTCAGTGTCGATGTGGATATTTAAGCTTTAAAATAAAGCCCCTGAATTAAGTGAGTTTGATGCTATTGGTACAGCTACCAGAGGTACTACATTCATATTTTTCTGGAAAATGTTTTTTTTTATTAAAGGTAAACCTCGAAAGGTTACAAGTTGGAGTTTCATTATTTTGCATGCTAAACGGAAGAAGTTTGAGTGCCAAATGAGCCTTTCGACAGCCCTTCAACAACAAAACTGCAGTAACTGTTGAAGCAAGTGTAAGTGTAATTTCATTTTAGGATCGAATCGTTATCAGAATCGTTGATATCAAAAAAGTTTTTGCAGTTACACCAGGAACATTTAAGGAAAAAAATTCGCCATATCCTTAATGATCATAAAAGAGGGGGATCCTTTCTTTAAATTGTTTCTTTTGATGTCTTGGAATCGTGTTGGGCGTCACCTTTCAATTCTTGATTAAGGAAATCTTCCTGGCGAAAATCTTGCCATCATATATGAAAAAACAGTTGAAGCTTATGCTATCAAGGAAAAATTTTTAGACCTAATATTTTTGTGTAACATGGGTTAGTAATAAATATATTCCAATAAAATGAAAAACGCTACATTTATGAAACCAAAAATAGCCGTTAAATCGGTGACACAAAATATACAATCATATTCAGCGGGTAGCTGTCGGGGCTAATAATTTAGCTCACAGACAGTAATTTACTAGGATCAAATCTCGTTGGTAATAAAGGTTTCCGTTTAAGTTTATAAAATAAAATAATGTTTAGGGTTCGTCAAAATTAAGCGGATGTTTGTTTTTTATATTGGAAATGGAAAGGGAATGGTTAAAGCACCATTAAACGCAGCTATTTCATTTTAAGTAGTGATTTGGGTTGTTTTCGTTAATTCACGTATTGTTGGAATTATGACAAGTTTGGATAAAAAACTAATAAGATTAGTGTAGCCACGAAAAGTTATATTTTACAACTTCTGCAGAGAAAGCAAATTATTGTGCCTTCCGATAAAGGAAGGTATATAGAGGTATAAGAAAAAACCCGACATATGCAAAAGTGCCATCCCTACATAGATTAACAATATTCGGGAATACCAACAATCCTCTGTTTTCCTTCCTTAAAAGAGATTTAGATTTTTGAAATAAGCTTTGGATTTAATTTGATATATGGTGAAGAAAAAGAAAACTTGTTCTTGCGTAAGGACTGTTATTAATTGATATGGTTCTGGAGACATAGTATATTATGTTACTAGAGATAATTCTAAAGGTTATTGAAATCTTTCTGTATATTTTAGTGGTATTAACTTCCGAATAATTTCAAGTTTTATTAGTAATGGCATCCTAACAAAGCCGTAACCGAATATTGTAGGTAATAAAAATACGTTAATTTGTACATCGAGAGTTAAAATGAATATTGCATAGAATATTAACAGTTATAAAAAGGTTTCATAGAATTTTAATTCCTCATATGTTGAGAGTTGTGTTAGTGTCTCCACGTGGGACATGAGAAATGTGGAAAGCAATAGATAAATGAAAGCAATAGAAGATTAGCTATCTACAAGAGCTGGATCAAAGAAACCAACAAGATGAAAGAAATACTGTAATTTTATGTGAAAATTTAAATAAGAAAATTATTCCTTTATTTAGCCTGGTGAATTGTTGTATTTACAATATATATTTAAGGTATAAAATATGTATAAAAGATAAGCACTAAATGAATACATAAATAAAGTAATGAAAATATGCAGCGGTTAAAATGAAACTAACTACATAATTTGCATAAGTGGAACACATAGAACAAACGGAAGAATCTCTGAATTGTTAGCAGTAAATTTGTTAATTAACAAACACTTTAAAATATTAATAAATATTTTAACGTTCAATGATTAATGCAATTAGATTTGTAACTGTATGACATTTTATTCTTTGAACTTATCAATTATTCCCTTTAATATACATTTCTAGATTGTTAAAAATAAATTACCTAATTGTGTTCATAATTGTTTTAATATATATATATGGTAAAATCAAATATCAATTTTAAAATTGTTTTCTTCATACATTCTCTGTTTTAATATACAAACATGTCTTACTTTGTTTATTATTCCATACTTATAAAAGTAATATAAATTAAAGAAAGATCATGTATGCTTACATATGATGTTTTGAAGTTATAGTGTTCTGAAGATAATCGTACTTGTGATACTTTGTTATAATGTTCGGTAGTGTAGTAATTTGTACTTATTAATATTTTATTGATTATTAAATTAATGCATGTTCGATTTATTTAAATGCAATTTTTGAAAAACTAATGAATGTTACTGCTTGGTAATATGGTTGCATATATTTTAATATAATTTAATATACAGATATTGATTATTTTAATTAATGTTATATATTAAATATATTTTTGATCTCATACTGAAAATACTGTAAAAACTAGTTTTAGTAACATATAGTTTTTAAATTAGTCCTTTTACTCTATTATGAGATAAATATTGATTAATTGTCATCGAATTTCGACTACAGGGTGATCACTGCTATAAAATAAATCGACTACTTGTTCAAATTCTACTGAAAACCGAAACTGTCCATTGAGTAGCATTATATTTAGATTAACGGCATCCCGAAATAAACTACTCTGAAAATAAACCTACAGCTTGATCAAGATCTGCTGAAAACAGAAACTGTCGATTCCATAGAATTAAATTTATTTTAATGCTGCCCCTACTTCAGAGGCACTCGAGATGGACGCCACAAATCGTTGTAAGTAAAAGATTTACGGTATAGATCACCAATCTCTTTGGCGTGTTGTGTCAACCTTTTTCCGTCGATAATTTAGCTCGGCCACGATATTGCCTTATTTTAATATTTTATCTCCTTTAAGGGAAACGTAAAGTCTCCGCGGCGGAAGAGATTTTATTTGTCTGAGACGGCTTTATGCGGAATAAACATCGCTGTTAGTGGCAAAGCCGAAAATAACGTCGAAAGAATGTATTTCCTTAAGATGGTCTCCGGGAAAAAAGCTCAGATTACTTGTTTGGGATTTATGTTCGGATTTTTAGGACTGCCGCACGAACACGCCATGTTTAAATCATCAAAGGTTAAGATGTTTTGTAAGTTGTTTCGTAAATTGTAATTGTAGTGATATGGTAGTTACTTCTCTTTTTTGTGTTTTTTTGTTTGTATTTATCATGAATACGAACAGATTTATAACTAGGTTATCCAATCCATATAATTTTTTTTAAATGTATTGCATTCATTGTTACTAGTCATTGCAGACTAGCCTACAATTTGTCTTTACAATAATTTAAATCTAAGTGTGTATCTAGAAGGACACTTCGGCCCTATCTTAGTGTATTTAAAGTATTAATACCACTGTTTTTTTATTAAATGCACCTAACTACACTATACTTCACACGAATCAATTACCAGTGGTAATTTTTCTGTGGCGTCTTCGCTATTGTCTCCAACAGCAATAATAGTAGTATATCACATGTGTAGAGTAGAGAAATAATTAAACCGAATACATTACATTATGGTATACCTGCTTTAGATTCTTTTATTGTAAATTAGGCTCCGCCTTGTTTGGTTCTAAACATTCTAAATGTATTGTAAGATTTCAATGATCTAGTGTGTAGTTTCAATAACATTTTTGCAGCTTATGAAAACGGTCGTAATGCTATACCTTGTAAAAGGCTTATGCTACATCAAACTATATGCTGAACGTAACTTTTATACGTTTTTTACGAATTGAAAAGAATAAATACGGATTTATTCTTTTCAATATGAGCTGCTCTAATGCCTTAGATATTACAAGTAGTGAGATTTTATTTCACTTGGAGGTTTTCCATGTTTTGAAACCATGATAATTTCATCCATTCTTTCAAGCGTTTGGAAAATGTTTCATTGAACAAGTTGGTGAGTTATATAATTTCCTTTATTTGGCAGGTTTCCAGCAATTGTCCTATTATCAAATCATAGCCCTTTTTATTTTAATATAAACTTTGATAACTTTGGTTATTTATTTCGGTGCAACTAATAGAATCGTCGAATTTTCACATTCTGTATCCATCAAATTATACTCAATATTACTTTCGTTTGTTTCTTTTGCTTTTAGGGTTTGGTGGTTTTAGGTCATCGTTATAGGTGGCTTTCCGCAGCGAATAATCTGCTTCCTTATCATCTATTAAGTTTTTCTTTTTATCTTAGGGTCTTATTTTTAATTATTTTTATTTTAGGTCAAAATATTTTAATTTTCATATGTTCTATTTTGTTGCCATTATTTTCTTAGTTTTCGTTTTGCAGCTACTGTTTCCTTGATTCCTTTCGTATAATTAATTCCTTTATGTAATTATTCCTTAATTCCTCAAACAGCTTGTTGGATATCTACAACGAATTTTTCTAATTCAATCTTTAGTTAATCGGTTATCTTAAGGGATAAATTTAGTTGAATTCATTTATTCAATTCTTCCGAAAATCCTTCCAAATATATTAAATTTTTTTGTTATCGTTAAAGTTTCTTCATTTTTATATTATGATTTCACTCAATGTTAGAATTATCGGAGTGTGATATGAACCTCGGTTAAAATTGTCAACTTCCATATAGGATGTTATGTTTCTAACTGAAACTATGAGGAAATCTAACTAGGTGTGGTGTTTTCTCTCGATCAGTTGCCCAATAGGTTCATTTTATAATTGATATACAACTCTATCTCTGCTCAACAGCTGCTTTATAAAAGTTCATTTTCTTTGGTAGTCGTCAGATCAGATGTATTTTTTTGCATTAAAATCACCAATAATTATAATTTTTTTCCTATGTAATATATGATATTCAAATAATATTCCTTCCATTCACTGTATGTTAGAGGGCAATAAACTGTAGTTAACGTAATATGTTTGACTGATTTTACTGCTGTTGATTGATTTTCTGCTACACTGTAAATGATAATTCTTTTTTATTATTATTATTACACTTCCACCTTAGCTGGGATATATGGCGCAATAAAAATTATGTTATAGGCTACAATTTTTGTAAAAGATTCCTTTTTCAAATAGGTTTCAGATATTAAGCCAATATCTAACTTTTGCAATTTGGAATATTTGTAGGTCAGCGTATTTGTCGTTGAATTCCTTTAGTTGAAACTGGAATTCGAATGTCTTCTTTTCTTCGAATTTTCTATCTATATATATTGTCTTTATGATGCAATATAATATTAGTTAGTTGGTAGTTGATTCTTCATCCATTGTTTCTTTTTAGATCATTTCATTATTGACTTGATTATATATTATGGGGTGTTTCTTTTCAGGCACTATTTCTTTCAGTTCATCTTGGGTGACATAATTTCTGTTCTTGTACTGCTTTAAAAAGTCCAAATCCAAAAAAAGTGTAATTTTCCGGATGCTCTTCATTGTTGTTTATACAATTAGCCTTAACTTCCTTAAGTTTTTTTATACGCTGTAAGGATATGTTTGCCTAGATATTTTATACATCTAGGTCCCAAAAATTTTAATATTTGGGTTTCTTTGCAGTAATGTTTTAATCGTAAAATTAGTTTATTTAAATTTGATTATCAGGCACTACTGGAAGTCAGGAAAACAATTTTGGACACTTTATATTAAGTTTTTCAGCGTTAAAACTATCCATGATGATTCATCCGACGATAATGGCTTGGACTTGAATAGCGAAAATAGTAATACGGGTACAGAAGGTGGTAGATGCATTCTAGTAAGAGCGACCCGATATTGTGGTGAGTGAAAGGTGTCAAGTCATTGATGAAGAAACATATTTCTCAATTTTGTAACTATCCGTGGTTCTTCATTCTTTCTTCCAAAAATATTTGTTTCCTTTCCAACCAACTAAGTTTTAAAATTGCATCTTTACCAACTAAAAAAGTGATAAAAGTATTTCATAAGGCGATAAATATAATAGTCTAATGATAGTGATCAGATAAAAGAATGAATTAAAATTAAAATTCAACAAATTTCTCAACCACAATCCACATATATAATCCTTCGGTTGTATTATAATTATATAAACATAAGAAAGAAATTCTACTATCATCACCCTGTAATGAAAATAAATTAATAGTATCTTACCTTCTACTGTAGTGACTTTAGAAGTTGTCTCGTTGGCTAATCAAAAGCGTTTCATAAATTGAAACGATTTTCGCCCAATCGACTATAAAGAATGTAGAGATCGGTCGATTGTTAAACTTTGATTAAAAGATTTCTTTTGTGAAATTATGCTTCAAAGGGAATAAGTTCGGAAGTGCCGGTACAACAACTTGAAAGGGTGCTTCGCGATTCGACTGATCCATTTTTATGTCAAGCTGTTATTTATGAGATCGAATTGAAGGAAATTCTACACTGAAATATGTAGTAATAGCAGGATATTAGAATTGAATATATTAAATTCTCGTAATATTTTTCTCACATGTTTTTACTTATATGTGACCATAAAGTTTCGTATATAAATCATGTTGTCGCAAGCAGAATTGAAGAAATTAATTTATTATTATAAAAATTACTTTAATATTCAGTGTAATTTTCCTAATCATTAAGGCAGTTTTCCGAATTGTTATTCAAGCTGTCCTATGTTTTATTATTAAAGGTCTACTGGAATATCTGTCTGGAATACTTCTCTCTGGCAGCTATTACTTCCTCGTTTTTTGAAAATTGTTAACCACATAGAATTTTTTGTGATAGGTGAGTAAAAAGGAAATCAGAGGAGCCTAAATCTGGCTGGATTTTGAAATATGTTTGTCGTACATTAATTAAATCATTTTAGAAAAGGGTTTTTATTTTATTTTTAATGAATTGCATTGTTACTAGCCGTTTCCTGGATACATTACTTCATAAATATCTTCGGATTTAGGACATGCGTACTCTTCTGCATATAATAAATCATAGAAAAGAATAAACTATATTGTCTTCCTTTTATAATGGAGGTACATTTCGAATCGATCGGTACTCTCATGGAATAGGGATCAACATATGCCAAAATTTAAGTATAACAAAAACAGAGAAGGAAATGATTCTTATTGTGTTGGAAGTAGTCAAGTCATTTATGAGGTTTGTCCATCAAGAATAGCAGCAAAAATTGTAGTAGCAACTGGTAATTATTAGACATTTGTTTTAAACATAATATATTTTACTAATGATTTTAAGTATATTTTAAAGATAAGATGTAGCTATAATATTTTGAGAGTGAAAGTCGAGGAATGCGAAAATCAGGGAAGAATAAATTAAAGAGCATTTTTCTAAGATGTAAGAACAGGGTACAGTTATACTATGAAATATTTAAATCTGCTAACACAAGTAGGCCTGCCAAATAAACAAAATATAAAAAACTATCATCGACGTCCTAATGAACTAATGACATGGTAAATACAATGCATTATTATATAAAAGTATAGGTAAATAAATTATTGTTTTGTAAAAATCATGTATTGACAGAGATTTCAGCTCAGAAGTACGACAATCGATTCATTATAGGCTAGTAAAAGTACAATATTTTGATCGAAAGCTCGAGGTAGTCAATTCACTAACGGGGTTTGTGGATCAATAGTGGCGATCATAGTTGATCATATGTGGAGATTTTAGGAGAATGTCATATATAGTCCTGACTTTTTCGTTTATAACTACATTGGCTGGGTTTGATCTAAACGATACTGGTATTCTTTATGATAATGTTTATTTATATGGTTCTTGGAGTTCTTGAAAATTGTTACAGGCTAAAATATGTAAATTAATTTAAATATGGTGTTTTTATAAAAATTGAGAGGCATATAGAAATTATTTGTATTATTTCTTTTTATTTAATATTTTTTTTAATAAAATGTGTTAAATATTTATTTCCCTCATTATATATAGTGTCAACATTATATCAATTATTGGTTTTAAGAGTAGATTTCATAGCAACTAATGCCTGATAAACATTTAATAATCAGTAATTACAATATTCGTATTATTTAAGTTTTAATAAGCTTTTACATATTTAAATTTTTATAGGATTACTTTGGTCAGTATCTTTCGAGCTAAAACAAAATATATATTCCCCATTGTATTTTTAACCATTAAAAGTTTTACTTTACTGCATAAATAATAAATAATAAAACATTAATAAAATAATAATAAAATATTCTAACAGATTTTTTTGCTGATTGTTAGCTAGTTAATCGAGAAAATAAGCGACAATGTGGGTATATTTCTTTATTTTCAGAAGTTCTATTATTTTGATAGAAATCTATATATTATCGTCACATATTCTTAATTTTCTGTATTACACGACAAATTATTATAATAATTCAATTAAAATAATTTAAAATTTTTTATTGCTCTTAGCAGTTCTGCAATCTGCCCAGTACATTGGGATGCACTGACACTCTTTCGAAGTATTTTACACAAACACGTTGAATTACACTCGTTATAGGTTCTAGAGAAATATCACGTATCACATCACAATAAAAGTACGGAGTGTCGACAATGACATGCTACATTTAATTTTGGAACCGTTGAGGGATGGATATATTAGACTTGCTAAAGGTTCCCCATAGTTGGATTCCGTATGACCAATTAGGCCCGAGTATACATTTATACAATTATATTTTGTTATCTAATGATAACTTGGATTTGCGCCCGTTAAGGCAATATATTTAGTAGTGTTTAAGTCTAAGTTGTTTCCGTTTAACGAGTATGTGCTTCTTCTAGGTTAGGCGTCGATCTAGGTGCATGCCAAATATTTAGCATCGTATTCTTTTAGAGAGCGTAATAGTCATTTGACTGGATTTTGTTTCGTTGGCTTTTATACGCCATCATTTGAGCCACATTTTTACTTGGTTTAGGTGTGTTTGTAGATTAAGTGATGCCATAGCTGGACATTCAAGAAAGGCTAAGGTTGCCGTGTTGTCTACGTATGTTGCCACAGCGGTTATTTTTGTTGCAGGTAGATTGGCAGTGTTCAGAAGATATGTTACTAGACCCAGTACACTACCTTCTGGAACTGCTGAATATATTGAATATAACAGGTGAATTGAAAAGTCCTCGGCCTGACACATAGATGGCGCTACTAGAATTATATTCATATATTTTTTAGTCAGCCCTAGCCCTCGAAAGATACGTGTATAAATTTGACAGCTGTCGGATCATTAGTTTGTGAATTATAGAATTTTGAGTGAAGCAACTTTTGTTATTGTGAAAAAAAATGGATAAAACCAATTTCGAGTGTTGATAAAATATTGCTTTCTGAAGGGAAAAAATAGAGTTAAATCAAAAACTTCGCTTGATGCCGAGTTTCCGGACACTGCCCCAGGAAAATCAACCATCAAGGATTAACATGCTAAGTTTAGACGTGGTAATATGAGCACAGAAGACGGTGAACACAGTGGACGCCCAAAAGAGGTTGTTACCGACGAAAATATTTTAAAAATCCACAAGATGATTTTGAATGACCGTAAATTGAAATTGAATGAAATAGCAGACACTCAAAAGATATCAACTGAACGTGTACATCATATCTTTCACGAATATTTGGGTATGAGAAAGCTCTGTGCAAAGTGGGTGCCGCGCGAGCTCAATTTTGACCAAAAACAATAACGAATTGATGATTCGGAGCAGTATTTGAAGATGGTCAAGCCTAATAAACAAGTTTTTGCATCGATATGTGACTATGGATGAAACATGACTCCATCATTTCACTCCAAAGTCCAATCGCCAGTCATCCGAGTGGACTGCACACGATTAACCCACTCCAAAGTGTGGGAAAACGCAAGAGTCGGCCGGCAAGGTTATGACGTCTGTATTTTGGAATGGGCATGGAATAATTTTTATTAACTACATTGAAAAAGGAAGAACCATCAACAGTGACTATTACATAGCGTTATTGGACGGTTTGAAGGACGAAATCGCCGAAAAACACAAGTCAGCGAAAACGATGGCAAAAATCCATGAATTGTGCTTCAAATTGCTTCCTCATCCAGATCTGGCCCCCAGAGGCTATTTCCTGTTCTCAGATCTCAAAAGAATGCTCGCTGGGAAGTTATTTTCGTCGAATGAAGAGGTGATCGCCGAAAGTGAGGCGTATTTTGAAGAAAAGGACAAATCGTACTACAAAAATGGTATCGAAAATTTGGGGGGTCCCATGAAGGGAACTATGTTGAATAAAAATAACAAATTTTGCCAAATAAATGTGTTTTACTATGGTAGGCTGGGAACTTTTCTATTGATCTGTTAATTAAGTATGTTCATGGCCTTGTTTTCCAGTAAAATGAGCACCTGAGTGGTAAGATTTTAGTACTTCATAATCCCGATGACGGCGAAGTTTCTTTAATTTAATCTGCAATCCCGTATGCGATTCTTTACCAAAAGCCTGTAATATTTCCAGAAATACAGCTGAACAATATCTTTTGGCGCACTTGATCTATTGTTCCATGCTTATTGCCAAACCCAAGTTGGTATTGTGGAATGATCTTTCTTTTTTCTGTTATACAATTTTATCTCTTTATGTACAGTTTCTCGAAAACTTTTGAGATTATATTTAATAAATTTATAGACGGGTAGGAGGTTATATATTCTGGTGTTTTCCGTGGTTTGAGAATCAATAATATATGATCTACGTTCCAGAATAATTTTACCGTCTTCATACTTTTCCAGTTATTAGATCACATCCAGTTGTTTTTTTACAATTAATATTTTTATGATTTGTTGAAATTCTTTGATGTTGAATTTTCTATGTGGCAAATCCATTTGAAATGTTGAATTTAGGAATCTAGTAATTTTATTTTCATCATTTTGAGATAACTCAGACGGGAAGGGCTTAGAAACAATTGAAATATAATGTACCTAATACCTAAATATATTTTTATCTAACCATTACTCTCTTAAATAAGAATGGATAATATCAGGGCAGTGCTCACCAGAACGACAGCTAGGAAGGGTTGGAGTTTGCACAAATAGAAAATCGCTGATACATCAGATGTAAGTTAATGTATTTGGAATAATTCGTATTATAGAGTCGGTTTATGGAACAGTTGAACATTTTCTTATTTTTTTGGCTTAAGTTAGACGCGTTTAAAAGCGGTTTTATTTACTGTTCTTAAATAAGCTGCAGCACTTTAAGTATGAATTATATTCGGTTGTAATCAACTAATTGATCTAATTACTAAGAAATTGTGATTCACTTAGGAAGGATTCTTAATAAATATCGGAAATTATAGTCCATTAGACTTGCTATTATGTAAGCACAAACCTCATAAAAACTGGAATATACATATAACATAAAAGTTTTGTTCACGTTTTGGTGAATTTCAGTCGAACTTTATCAGCGACCGGAACAAATAACAACAATAAAAAGGAACGTTTTCATTTAAAATTCTAGCAACGAAACTTTCGGGCTAATTAAACGTCTCTGTATAATTTTAATATTTCGCATATCTGTTCGAAATCTGAACTGTTATTCGAGCAGTATTAGGAAAATTCAATTAGGGAAATGAATTGTTTATTGTTTCGTAATGAATACTACCTAAACAATAGATAAATGCTGCGGTATGGAGTTGTAATTTGTTCATTTTTGGAAACCATATATGTGCAGACCGGTTCGACTTTATGAAATAATTTAGAATTTGAATCCAACGCTCATATAATTAACGGGATTTATTTACATTTTTTGTGGTTGTGTTTCGCGAAAGCTTTGGGTTACATCAGAATTGTATTCAGGAATAGAGTTTCAATTATAAAGTTGTTTGGATTCCAAACGATGATTTAATCATTATTTATTACAAAAAATGTATTCCTTAGGATGATACATTATTGTGGCTTTGAATAAGTTTTCGCTGTTTCCACAGTTGTCGTTATCCCTAATACAGATTAGTATAAGCAAGCTGTGCTATACTAGTGTGTGTATGTGAGTGCGTCTGTATTCATGCGTGTGTATTTTCGTCCTTTCTAGTCCAAATTAATTCTCAAAAACTTGATGATTGAACGAACTTCGTTCCTTCATAGAATCAACTACTAACTTCAATTTACGTTTATCTTCTGATCACTATTTTACTAAGTATTCAACCATCCTATTCTGAGCGCGAAAGAGCTGTTCCATTTATACAATGATCTCTCACCTAATTGTACGAGTGATAGTGTAGAGTTGATCAACTAAAGGCAATAATGTTCCTGTACGATAATGAATTATTTATTGAATCTGTAATATAAAAATAAATTTACTATTATTTATACTAATATATTGAAATGGGTTGATATGATGGGTGTCACCGAAGAACAAGATACCTTATTATATTCGATTAGAACCCCTTTTTAATCGACTTCAAGAAAGGAAGAATATATATTTTTAATGTATGTTCGCCGATTTCCCCGCCGATTATGGATCAAAGTAATTTTTTTATTCTAAATAGTACACTTCCGAGGTGGTCCCATTTGAACCAAATCAGAATCTGATGATGAGGTGGGGGGCTTTTTGTTAGAAATCGAAGGAAAATCTTATTTATCAAAGGCACGTACAATTTTTTATCATATATTTGATCTAAAATAATTACATATTTAGACAAAATGTTATTATATGAGCTGTCGTAGACACGTTGTAGGTAACTGTTTCTATGATGTAATGGTTATTTCCTTTTAGATGTTGGTTCCATTTTTTCGTTAAAATATTTTGTATTATTAAAATATGTGTGTGTCAATGAATTATGCAGTTATTTTATTTATTAAGTATGACAATGAATACCCCAAGTAAAAGTACAGCCCGTATGAGGAAAAATAGGTACTAAGGAACAATTATTGGAAATAATTAACGTTCCTGGTCCTGGGGTCCTCTAATTATTGTAGCTGCCGTGTTGGAAAGCGAACCCGCGACCTCCAAGTTTCAGCTTAACATAAACAATATATAGATAATAATATAGTTAAATAGGTTTAGTTAGGTATTAAAGTAAATTGTGTGTAAATAGTAGACTATAAAATAAGTATAGTAAATAGGTTAAACAAGATTTTTGTTAATTTTTATTTAGTTTTTACAACGATTATTATATACATATTTTACTTTGATATGTTTTTTTGTGTTAAAAATCCAAGTTTGACAGTTTTTTACTTTCTAGTGAGTTCATTATTTATTTTTTGAATTCGGTTCAGTTTTTTTTTGTTAAAAATATTTTACATCATTTATGTTTGCATCTAATGAAGTTATAGATATCCATCCACGGGGAGTATTTAACCCCATGAAGTAAAAAGCTTTAATCAAACATAAGTTATGATAATAAAGGAATTGCTACCACTTCCTTAATTAGTGGGGGCTAGATTAAAAACTAGCTAAGATGAGAATTTGTTGAAATACTAATAATATTAAATAATAATCCTTATTTATTTTTTGAATTCGGTTCAGTTTTTTTTTTGTTAAAAATATTATACATCATTTATTTTGCATCTAATGAAGTTATAGATATCGTTCCACGGGGAGTATTTAACCCCATGAAGTAAAAAGCTTTAATCAAACATAAGTTATGATAATAAAGGAATTGCTACCACTTCCTTAATTAGTGGGGGCCTTAATTTTATATCTAACTGTGTATTTAGTAAATTATTATCAAATATTGTAATTGTATTTACCATGCAAATAAAATTTGTAAATAATAAATTATTGATATAGACATATACTAACCCTCAAAAGTTACGTGTATAAATTTGACAGCTGTCGGATCATTAGTTTGTGAATTATAGCATATGGAGTGAAACAACTTTTGTTATTGTGAAAAAAATAATAAAAAAGAATTTCGCGTATTGATAAAATAGTACTTTTTGAAGGGAAAAATACAGTTGAAACAAACATTTGGTTTGATGTCGCGTTTCTGGACACCGAACCAGGAAAATCAACAATCTAAGATTGGTATGCCAAGTTTTATTTTATTTTTTTAAAGTTTTTTAGATTATACCGTTCACGAATATTTGGGTATGAGAAAGCTCTGTGCAAAGTGGGTGCCACGCGAGCTCACTTTTGACCAAAATCAGTGACAAGTTGAAGATTTGCAGAAGGGCATTTGAAGTAAAAGAAAGTGCTGCTTCACCAAGACAATGCACGCTGTCAAAAATCCATGAATTGGGCTTCGAATTGCTTCCTCATCCACCGTATTCTCTACATCTGGATCCCAGCGACCATTTCCTGTTCTCAGATATCAAAAAATGCTCGCTGGGAAGAAATTTTCGTCGAATGAAGAGGTAATCGAGGAAACTGAGGCCTATTTTGAACCAAAGGACAAATCGTACAACAAATATAGTATCAAAAAGTTGGAGGGTCGTTATAATCAGTGTATCACCCTTGAAGGGAATTATGTTGAATAAAAAAAATTGATTTTGATAAAAAATGTGTTTTACTATGGTAGTCCGGAGACTTTTCAATTGACCTGTTAAAACCAATATTTGTTACAATATTAAGTAACATATAACACAACAATTTAATTATTATTGTTGTAAAGTCATGTATCTTTCCCACTGTCTGTTTAATAGACTACTCCAATACGATTCTCTACTATAATAATAAAACAACAACCGCCTTGGTGGCGCAGTGATAAAGGCGATAGGACGGTCCTCATACTGTTGCGATAGCCGCGGGTTCGAATCCTGCTGGAGCATGGTCGTAAATTTATGTTTGTGATTGTTTAAAATTTGTGATTGTATTAGGCAAGATTGTAAAATCCGAGAAGGAAAATAATCCCAATCGCGCCAGTAACCAGGCTGGGTAAGACCGGATGTCTTCTGGGATGATTTCTAAAGTTGGTCACTCGTCAGTAGGTAGGCTTAATGCTGAGGACCGTGATTCGGAGCCCACGTTAAACTGTAGGTCCGGTCCAGAAAAACCCATAGTTGGTAAAAGGAGACTTTAAAATACATTAAAAAAAAATAAAACAAAAATTACATTGAGATATTCTACAAACCTATTAGAGATATTTATTGTAACTCGATGCTTAACCATGAAATATAGTATCGCATTTTATATCTATTTAAAAGCTGAAAATTGGATTTCAATTTTCCATTAGAACCAAACCGTGTAAAATACGGACAAATATATTTAACTGTAAATGTAAATAGCTAATTAGCATGTAAAACTTTTTGATACTTTTCTAAATGTTCGCATAATTTTAATTACGAAAATATGCGTTTTAATGCGCTTTGTATCCGTGCTTGAATAAATGAGCCAGCCGGCTTTGTTTAGATAAAATATTTTAATGGTGTATTTATTTGTTATATAGTTTAAATATTATTTAGATAAAATATACTATATTGATAACTTGTTTACTTAATATAAAGTATTATTTGCATTTAGAGGGTTTCATTAGGTCTATATTTCATATAATATAGTTATAAACAAATGATTAGAAAAAAATTATGTATTTATTTCCTCGTCATTATAACGGTATTAAGTACTCAACTAATATATTGCTATTAATAGTGCAGTAACTGGTAAACTTTGTAGTTATCTTAGCAATTATTGTTCTTTTTTTGTTATATTTTAAAGTTTCTTTTTTACCAACTAGGGTTTATCTAGATCAGACCTATTGCTGCAAGCGGACCTAATGTGGTCGTCTTCAGCATTATTCTTATCTGCTGGTCTACTGAGTATCAACTTAGAGATCATCCCAGAAGACGTCCAATCTTACCCAGCTTGGTTAATGACGTGAGTGAGATTAGTGTGCTTGTCGGATTTTGCACAATTATAAAATTATAATTAATTACAAACATATATTTACGATCATATCCCAAAATGATATGAAAACGCGACTATTGTAGCAGTAGGAGGACCGTCTTGTTGTTTTGATCGCTAAGCCATTTCTATAGCTATCTAATACTATTATTGAAATTTATAGTGTGTACAAACTATATGCGATTGTAATACTAAGGAAATTATACCCCCGAGGAACCTAAGGAAGGACGATTGGGTATATAGTTTGATGTAGTATCGGTCTAAACAACAGTAAGTCTCCATTGAAACCGAGTATTAAGCAACAGAATAAGTTCTATCCTGGGTTAGATTCTTGCTAATTAACCAGCAGTTTCATCAAGTAGAGCCCAAAACTCACACATGTACGCGTAAGAAGATTCTCGACATCAAAACTTACAAAGAAATATAGCCTACACAAGGAATTTCAGCATACTATTTGAAACAACTCATATTGGAACAGAGATTCCATTTCTGCACGCAACTATAATTCATACATCATAGCTTACAAAGTAACGCAGAGTCATTCGTCTTGAAAGTCATCACATTGAAACACGTATGCAAATTATCTCTGTTCAACGAATTTCAAATCGTAGTTGTAATATCCGGTATTTGCTATTGTTTCTTTAATAACCTATCAAGAGGCTCCATAATTTTGTAAGGGTTTGTTGTTCTTCCATTCTAAGCCCAAAAGTGTTTGTTTGATAATTGTAATGTTTATAGTATTTACACTTTCTTGGACGATTCAGATAATACATTCAGAATATATCAAGCTTAATGTTGGGATATTTTAATAGCTTTGCACTATTTAATAGCAGCTATATTAAAGAATCAACAATTGGGTTGATCTACTTGTTGAGCTGTTAAAGAGTGAAAATAATATTACTAATACAATACAATTTATTATATATCAATGCACAAAGATATGATTATTTGTTTAAATGAATGATGTAAAATATGGAAAGTGAAAGAAATAATAATAAATCGATAAGTAATGATAAAATGAATTGAGAATTGAATGAAAATGGATTAATTTTTTTAAATATATTTTAGTCTCCTTGGGGACTAAACTAACTATGGGTTTATCTGGACTGGGCCCTAAAGTTTAACGTGGGCTCCGAACCACGGTCCTCAGCCTCAAGTCTGCCGATTGGCGAGTGACCAACTTTAGAAATCATCCCAGAAGGCATACGGTCTTACCCAGCCTGGTTACTGGCGTGACTCGGATCATTTTCCTTGTCGGATTTGACACTCTTGCCTAGAACATTGACAAATTTTAAACAATCACAAACATAAATTTACGAACATGCTTCAGGAAGATTCGAACCCGCGCCTATCGCAACAGTAGGAGGACCGTCCCATCGCCTTTACCACTGCGCCACCAAGCCGGCCGAAAATGGATTATTAAATCGTTATATTGGTTTGGCTAATGCTATCGGATCCGATTGTTGTTTATACACACGGCATATAAGGATTCTACGGATCGTATCTTAATTCGACGGTACCTTTCCTGCAATTACCTGTCGTAACTAGAGATTCGATATAGCACGATATTGTATATTCTTTCAAGTCACAATTCTTTTCTTATGTCACAAATATTACGAAAAACAGTTGAAAACAAATCCTCTGAACTGTACAAAAACAAGAAATATTTTAATATTCCTATATTTAAAATTACACAACTTCCTTAAATATAGATAAATATAATTAGTACTTGAGGAACACTACTTCAGTTGAATATAGTACTAATACTGTGATATCCTATCCCCGGGCTTCAGAAGGTATCATATCTCAGTCTCCAGTTCCGCTACATGTTCCAATGGTCGGCCCAAATCCAACACGCTATCTGCAAAGCCGATGGCTTGTACAGTCTACCCTTCCCACTTCTGTGTAGAAAAATTAAACTCCCAATCCCCCAGAAAACCTCTCTGTATAAAATACTATTCCATCCAGTCTGCCTCTTCGGAGCACAGGTGTGGTACAGGTAATTTTCTGGGAGATAACTTGAACTATTTTATGTGTTCCAATCCAAAAAAGTCCACGCGTTACTTAATGCTCATCTTTTATGAGGAACGTCAATACTCACCTCGAATCAGGCATCTCTACTACTAGTTTTATAAAATCCCTACCTATTCACAAACCTCGGTATATAACCAACTACGACAATCCCAGTCATGCCCAGAGTCTCTGTCGCCCGCAAAATACTCCTCTATCCCGAACCCGAAGCGACATCAGCAAACGACCATCTGGTTCTAGCTGATCGTTATAGAGTAAGAAAGAAACTGTAATATGATCTAATAAATAAATTATCTTTCCTTAAGTAAATTAAAAAATTCTATTATCGTGGAAATGTTATCTCTATCATAAAATATTTACAAAATATGAACTTATGTAGCATTTACACCAACAATTTTCTAGTTATTATTCAACTTTAACGATTCAACACACGATATTTTCCATATATCGCTCCTGTCGAATTTATATTTCCAAAACCGATGGAAAATAATGGTTACCGTCCATTGAGGGAAAATACAATTTTAACTGGAAAAAAGGTGGAGAGCATTGGCAGGTGCGCAACAGTTTTAATGACTGAGAAGTTTTATTGGATTTTCCTATTGAAATTCAATTTTATTTTTTGATCGGGTGGCAGAGACCAGATGCGACGGTTTGTTAATTCATTGTATTCCGCAGATGGTTCCCCCGTATCCGATCGTTCGAGATCGAAATATATTCACCGATTTGTTTTTCGGTTTTCCAGGATTGGAAATTATGATCGACTGCAAGTTTTTTTCATTGCTTTAAACTATAAAATAAACTATAAACACTTATAGTAGAAAAGTTTGCATGTTGTTGAATACGTAATCCATAAAATATAAAGATTTCGAATAGTATACAACTTATCCATAAAAATAATAAAACAAAACACTTGATTGATTGTTCAACAGTCTAGATATTCTGTTAATTTTATTGATATGAACTTCTAATATATTTCAGATTTCATTATTCAATACATATCGTAATAAAACACTAAACGAATACTGCAAGTGATAAATACATTCATTTGAGCCTCAATGCAATTTTATTAAAATTTAGCTAACTAAATTATTATTTTATCAAATAAACCTAGTGTATTCATTGTTTCTCAACGTATAGAGCCGATATTGTACATTTTAGCAGTAAAAGAAAAGAATATTATATGAATGCATCAATGAAGCAATGAAAATATGCTGGAGTACTAACTACATAATAAACTACATAACTACAAGTAACGGATAATCATGTAAACTTATACTCAATGCTCTGAAGTTGTTATATGATTCTAAAAATAATCTCATTTGTGATGCTTTTGTTATAATGTATAGTGGGTATTTTAAACTTATCAACACATTTTGGAAATTAATGGAAATTAGATTTATTTAAATTAAATTTGGAAATATAAGTATTATTATAAGTAAGTATTAATTCTTCATATAATTAGCATATGTTAAATATGTTAAAGTGTTTTTACATAAAAACACATATTACGATATGTTTCGATTTTATATTGAAAATATTGCGAAAACAAATTTTAGTAACGTTAGTAACTAAATTGACTGAACTTCTGCTAATATTTCCTTGTAATTACTTATGAGATTTCAAAATATAAGCAGGGCATATAAACAGGCAATAACGAAAATGTATAAGTTCGACTGGTAATATTCTAAAAGCCCCTCAGTTAGAAATACATGACCAAGACCTTGATTCTTTTTCAGGAGGATTGGCATGAATTACTCCAAATTATTCTCGTGATACGTGGTGATTCTGTTATAGCATGTCAGTTTGATTTTCCTTCGAGTTTCAATCTGAGCTACTTTGAAGTCGTCGATAGTGGATCAATAAATATAGGAAGCCATCGTAATGGTGTATTATGCTAGTCCCATTTATAAAAACAATTTTTGATAGGAAAACGATTATAAGATACCTGGGCGCCATATTCAGCTTTGCTATATATCACACTATATATCTAGTGTAGTAGTGAATAATGTTGTTTTAACGTCAGCGTCATTATTATCCGGCAAGTTTCTATAGCAAATCAACACTAAATCATAACTTCGTTCAGATATTTCCTGAATATAGACGCAACAGTGTCCTCAGATAATTCGATATGATTCCACATGATTAGTATTTTATTTGTATAAGACTGATTTCAAAGTACTCAAATATTACAATAGACAACGTAGCTACCATTTAACTATATTGTACATAATACTTCTGTTAAAGCAATATTATTAGGTTTCCCGTTCAATTGTGAGTTCTGCAACCTAAGTTCAAAGATTTTGATATCAATAACGGGAATTAATTAAGAGAAGGAAAGTTTGAATTCAATTACTTGTTATCTTAAAGAACCCTCAAATAGTTTAGCGGATGATCGGTCAAATATCTCGAGGCATTTGGATGATATGGAAATGGTCCAAAAGGAGTGCAAAAGGCATCCAGAGGAATTGACTGAAAATGCCTGAACCAGTTTTGTTGTCTACCAAGTAAATAATTGTGGACATTTATGTGCCGCATTGTGTTTAGTAATGAAAAGAGGATCTATTACGACAATTCCGGGGGCAACAAGTCATTAGAGAGTTCAGTGAATCAATAAGATATAGTGTATTACAAACTACTATTTCCGAAGCTATTACTGTAGATGTCTGCCTACATCATTAAAAAAAGTTGAACGACGCATTGCTGCATAAAATTCAATAATTGCGACTATCGGGAGGTATCACTACATTGCCAGAAAGATTTCAGAAAATAATGAAAAACATTCGTAAAGTTGCCTAATTGTAGCCTGCTTTTCTTCAGTACCCAAAATATTTATGGAGCCTAAGAATACAATAAATAAAGGGGACTAAGCTATGGACAAGTAGTGTTCTTAGTCTACATATCAGAAAGAAAAAAAAAGACTTAGCTCCACTGAATCTTTGACAACTTCAAGGAACCTTCCTCCATGGGACCACTTTCCATTCGAGAGTGTCACCAGTTGGAAAACTCCAATTCCAGACCGCGTCTTCTTAGGAACTGAAGATAAGTGTCACAAAACATATAGACTTAGAATACGATATCCCCTGTATAAAAATGTGATAAAATTATGCTCTGCCACGCCACCAGAGGTCACGTAAAGTGGGTTTATTCAATAAGGGGGGATTAAAAAATAAGAATAAAAATTAATTATATTAAAGGGGCAATTAAAAAATACAGTTTTTATAAACATGTTTTATTTAAACATTAGTTAACATTTGTTTTCTAAATACATAAAAAACAACATGTAATATGACAACTGATAACTTATTTTCTAACTGTACATTAATTTTATCGTAAATATTATAACATAAAATATATAAATTAAAATATAATTTGTTCAAGTCCAGTATAGCAATTACATGTTACAATTTTAATTACGAAACCTCCTTTTCTTTTTAAGTATTTAGCCATGTACAATAATTCTTTGCCTTTACAATCTGTTTACTTTTTTCATTCACCAGAATAAGCAACACCTAATTATTACCTTTCTTATTATGTTTCCCTTTTCTGGATGTTGGACACAAGTAATGGTTTTAAAAGAGTGACATTTGCTGGCATAACATTTTATCGAGAATATCCTTTAAATTTGCTTGGGCAAATACTTTGGGCAATACACAAAAAAATTCTAGACATGGATTCAAAAACATATGAATTGAAACAAGTTACTGGAATCGTAAAACAACATTTGTTATACTGGCGAGCTTTAAGTAAAGAATTCTGTATCGGGAAAGCGATACCGAAACAGAATTTTTTACCTACAACTTTCATATTTAATTAACTTTAATAATTTTCTGAGAAGAAAACCATATATATATGTTTTAATATTACTTTCTATTTTATTTTCTTGTATATGTATAGGAACTGTTATGGAAGGCGTAGATGATAATGTGATGACTGTTGTAGATTCGTTGCCAGTTACCACATCGCTTGTAAGAAAATGTCGTAGGTTATCCAAACCGCCTTGTGAACATCCTCTTCACTAATTAATCCTGTAGCTTCTAATATTTCCAAAAAAATTTTCCAAAATATCCTGCTGAAATGGCCTAATCATTACAAATTTTCTCTCCTGTAGTACTATGTATGTACTATTTATTCTATTAACTTCTTTAGAAGCAGAAACTACTTGTTTGTATAAATGCCGGAGTTTTTGGAGTCTACATTCTATAATATAAAAATTATAAAAATTAACAATATAATAAAAATATATTACACACACTTACTTGTACTTTATGGTGTTGCATGGTCTGGCTCCTGAATGTCCGAAGTTGAAGGCACATGTTCCTCTATTTTTATACGATCTATATAGAGGATATAATATAATTTTAAGTATTGGGATATCTCTATTTCGTAAAAAATTTACTTACTTTCTACACTATTCAGGTTGCAACTGAGAATTGCATCTTTGTTAAACAGTGGTCTGCCACATTTGTCAACAACACTTAATTTTGTCATTGTTCACCTTATCAACCCTTTTTTGGCTTAAGGCAAAACTCTTGGGAAAACGATATATTCTGGTAGAACCATAAAATATGGAAATATTAAAATATTGACATAAACATTAAACCGTTGCAATCAAGCATAGAGTATATATAGAGGTTTTATTTATACACGCGAAATCGAGGAAATGTTTGCTCCAACCAATGCTGGCTCTGAAACCACTTTTTTATTGGTTCATTTGGATTTCCCTACAAAAGCATTTGGTTGGACAATTTCTATAACCCGATTATTTGTTTCTATGGTTTGTTTAGGTCGCCATTTTTGTATGTCTGACATTGAGTACAAACAGCATTTTTAATTATAATCACTATTATTTGATTATAATGTATCTTCATTCTCAAAAGTGTCGTGTATCCAGTATATGTGTGGAAATAAAAAAAGCAGGCGTCGTTTTCCTAGGGAGAAACAACTCAAGTTAGCTATATTAAGGATGTGCGTGTAACTCAGCGTTGCTTTAACCTGGTACGTGTAGAATTATTTATATAGAGCATTTGTATTCATATATATTGTTATTAATAGGAATACAACAGTAGAAATCACGAAAATATTACTCATCTTTTAAAACCAAAATATGTCCAAATTGGGCGGTAGGCAAAATTATATTGAAGGTGTATGTGATTATACTACATGAAAAGTTTTTGTTGCCTTTTAAAATGTTGCTTGTAAAGTGCCATAAATTAAAAACTTAATTTTTTTAAAGGGCTCATTTACTTGAAACAAATGTATATTGGTTAAGATACTTATAATTAATATTTTGGCTTAAGGCTCCTTAACCGAGATAACCTTTTCAACAAAGTTGTTAAAAAAAATACATCAATACAAAATAAAACTATACAACTTGTAGACCAACAAAATGAGCTTGATTTTCTAGGCAAGACGTTGTTTTATTGTATTGTTTATAGATACTTAAGCTGTCTCCTTATCTCCTTGATTTTACCATAATAAGAGGACAGTAGCAATTTTGATCTATATCATACATTTTAATTTTTTGTCGTCGTTCCTTAATGTATTATACAATTTAACGGTTCTAATGCTCCCTCCCACAATCTTCACAATAACATTGTAAAAATAATTGTAACCTGTCTCAATACATTTGTTAAACAAGCAAGTAAAATATAAATAGACACAGACTTTCAGCTCTGCTGCTCTGCTTTCAGAATGAGGGAACAAAAAGGTAGAAAATTTCATACGTATTATTTAAACTGATAGCACTAATGAAATATGAAAAGGGAAAAAGCGCTATAGATAATTTTCATTATATTTGCCAACATATATCTTATGTTTTCAATTAGATTGCAGTATATATATATATATATATATATATATATATATATATATATATATATATATATATATATATGTATGTATATATATATATATATATATATATATATATATATATGTATATATATATATATATATATATATATATATATATTCATTATGTATTTATATTTTAGTTGTATGATACTTTATATTATTTATATTTATACAGAATTTTATTTGAATAAATTATTTTGAAAAATTACATTTGGGTTTTCAAATTTAATTGGTCAGTAGAATGTTACGTCAGAGGTTTGTCACGCGATGCTTATAAGTCCTAGAGCAATGAAACGCTTTGCTATTAAAATAGCTTTATAGGTGGCTGTAAGGGTAATTTGAACTAACCAATGCAATTCAGCGAAATTGCGTTCTCAGCGCCTTTCTGCTGAGACCACGCAAAACAATTCTGAAGTTTTTTGTATAACACTCTATATATTACTCTATGGTTATGGGTGTGCCGATTTAAGTTCCCGTTCTATATTTTAGTGTTTTGTGACTAGTGTTCCCCGAGGCACTTTTCGGATGTCTTGGTTCCAATAAGATTCGCGAAAACCGAGATCGCTGCTAATTATCTAATATTAATATATTGATATAATATTCGTTCAGTTTGTACTTAGCGAGCTATCTATATAATGTCAGTCGTCAAAATATCATCAATTATGTGTTTTGTTTCTTGTATCCCAACTTTTCCCTAATGTTAATGCTGCTATCTGTATTCTGCTATATATAGAATAAAATCTTTAAATATTTCAAAGAAAATCAACAAATTCCTGGAATTTAATTAAGAGGATTTAAGGTATGCGGATAGATTTCAATTAAAATATATAAATCTTCGTATTTAAAGTTGGCAGATGCTAAATCGCATTAGAATTCCGGCGAATTTTAATAGGAAAGTTTCTTGAAGCGTCTACATTTGCCTCGGTACGTGGGGGCTATTTTGTTTCGTGAGTTTCTTGTCCGGTCGGAAAAAATGCCTTAACGGAATCGGAAAGAAATTTTATAAGTATAATTGCATAAGTTCCGAGACGTGAAATTAAATTTATTGTATGAAAAGTTTCATATTAAATTGTATTTGGCTCGAATTGGCATCGAAAAAAAAGTCAAGGAAAAATATAGTTTCCTATTTTTATTGTTGTACTTTTTTGAAGAAATATAATTTATGTGCAGAGTCCTTTCAAATTAACACTGAGCCCATGTTACAATATTACAATGTTGCCGCATTAACGTTGACTTTTAGTGTGTTGGCTTTTATATATAATGAAATTGTAATGTAACTAAAAAAATAATAAAATTAATATATAATAATGTAATTATTTTTACGATCAACCTTTTCTATGAGCAATGTTTATATAGCGGTGCTACTATACTAGTATATGACTATATATCTAAATAATGAATTTAATTATTTTATTTCTATGTTTATATTTTATGTTTAGTTCTTGTTACCTTGGTTGTTGTGTTTTCATTTCGCATTTATTTTCGCAGTCAAATTATTTAAATAAAGACAGATTACTCCTCCATAGCACAAACCGTAGAAAATAATCTTCTTGTCTTCTTTTTCTAATTACGGTACATTCTTTTCAACAAAACAAGGAAAAATCTAGAATATTTAGATATTCTGTTACATTAAAAATTCTATAGTAATAGTAATTAAGTTGTTGTGTTATTCTTGGTGGTGTAACATGCATTGGTTTTAATGTATGGAAGAACAAAGGTAAGTGCAGAATGTACGAATGTTAAATATTATAAAATCCAAACAGCATCAATTTTATTTATAGTGGGAATGTTAGCTGCCAAATTTATAACACATCAACGACATCGAAAAGCTATCAACATATGCCAAAATTTGATGATAACAAGACGAAAGAAGAAAATGATTCTTGTCGTGTTGGAAGTAGTCAATTCATTAATGAGGTTTGTCCATCAAGAATAATAGCAAAAACTGTAGATAACTGATACTAACTAGACATTTATTTTAACATAATATAATTTAGTAATGATTTAAATTTTATTTTATGAAAGCCGAAGAAAGGATAGTCAGAGAAGAAGAGAATAAACTGCATTTTTGTTAAGATGTAAGAACAGTGTACATTGATATTATGAAATAATTAAATTTGCCAATAAAAGTAGACCTGGATCAAATAAACAAAACATAAGACTATCAACGTCACCCTAATGATCTAGTGATAAAGAAAATACAATACATTATTATATAAGAGTATAGGCAAATAAATTATTGTTTTGTAAAACTAATGACGTATCGACTGAGATAGCTTTCTGATTAAAAGTACGATATTCATTAATGGAGTGTGTGGATGAAGAATAGTAGCGATCAGAGTTGATTATACTTCGAGAATTTTAGGAGAGTTTCACTTTTTTCATATATAGAGTGGTGGCTTTTTCGTTTTAACTATATTAGCTCTATTTAATCGATATTTGAATCTATATTGGTCTTTTTTATCCTAATGTTTATTTATATGGTTCTTGGAGTTCTTGTTAATTGTTCAAATATTTAAATTAATTTATATATGGTGTTTTTTATAAAAATAGAATGACATATAGAAATTAATTTTATTATTTCATTTTATTCAATCATTTTTTAAATAAATTGTATAATTTCAAGAAGTCTTTAATGTTTATTTCCATCTTTATATATAGTTTCAACATTAAATCAATTATTTATCCTATATGTGTATATTTATTTCTAAAAAATAATGACGATGTGTAATATGATGTAAATACAAATTCCGACCATATATTAATTATATATTTATTATTTCATTTTATTCAACACTTTGTTAAATAAAATCTGTTATTTCCAAAATTATACTTTTTTTCATTTCTCTGCTGTATCTATTTATCTGCTATATATATTTTCGACATTAAATCTAATAATCATTATAAAAAAATGTTAGTTAATAAAGCTGTATGTATGGATGAGACAAACTTAGATTATTCTGAGTTTTAAAATTTAATGAATCTCAATATGCGCATGCACCAAATCCGGAAATATTTGTAGAGTAATGTTTAGTATTTTAGCTTTCTGCTGTAACTTTCTGCGTCTATTTATTTTCCAGCCTTCCACCAATTTTCCCTATGTATTTTGACTAAATTGCTGCATTCCCCTAATACATTTGCCTCATAAATTCCAAACAAATGCTGAATATATACACAAAATAGAAATATAAAATGTTAACTTAAATGGACTCACCCGCAACCATATTCTTTCTATTTTTTTATAATTGTAAAAAAATTTGTTATTATAACGTTAATTTTGTAACATTTAAAATAACTGTTGTTTGTTTAAATAACAATTTATAATATGGGTGTTATACATGGCAGATCGCATTCTTACTCTCTCTATACTGTGAATATATATTAGTAATAAATAAACACAAATGTTATAGTCACAGTCACTTTCATTCTCAGAATCACTGATCAAGTCAATTATTAAATTGTTCATTTCTAACCTATCAAACACTTGTGCTCGCCATTGCACCATTTCTTAATTTATTTTTGACAAATTTATCTCAACCAGCATGTTTATTATAATTACTCTTTACCATCCCTTATCTGCCGAATAAGAGGCGTAATAGTGTGACCATGTTTTTTTTTCTACCGACTGACCTACTGTGTATCTTTTTTTATGCTTAATTTTAAAAGAATGCAAGTAGCATAAAACACAAACATTGAAATTATATTTACCGAGTAGTCATTTGAGAATGTTCGCGACTTATTTATTAATTTATGTTTTGCAAGTACATCCTTAATAAGTACTTTTCTTTTGTATGTACTTTTCGATGTACTTGTTGGGATCTTTCCGACTAGTGTGCTATGGTATGGAGCACTGTTCATAATAATAACTGATGGCTCCTCCATGTTTTCAACAGTTAATTTTAAAACCAAACCAAAGGCTCACGATGATAGCTGCCTTTACACTTGGAGGAAAATATTAACTCAGGTCCAGGAATATTGGTATGCCCTGAATGCATCCAATATATATTTAATATAGCTGTTCAGTAAAACAGTGAACTCACGTCATCTATTTATGATATGAAAACTTCGCAATATTGCTGCATCAATTTTGAGATTTACATTTTTGCAATTTTCACATATAACCAAAATCTGATCTAAATAAAATAATAGTACCAAAATAAAGTTATCAAATATGGTTTAATAATTATTTATAATATCAATATTAATTTATTTTAACGTTATATTACATCTAATGAAATATTGTCTCGTTTCTCTTCGAAGTAAATGAGGTAATCTTCTGACTCTGATACGTAAAATGGCAACACAAAGTTTGCAGGTTTACAACTTATAATTATTATTACTAATGTTTTGGAAATTTTTGCAGACGTTTGACAACCAGGCGAATTTTGCAGGCTCATTCGGTTACATGTTGTCCTATCAGAGAGCATTGTATCTCTTTTTAAGTAGAATAAAACGAAAAGGAAAATATTGTTTTTATCATCTTGATGACGTGTGTTTCTGAAAAAATCTGTTTTGATTCCTAAAGTGACTTAATCAGATATAATTTTTAAATCGTAATCTTATAGAGCATATTTATAAATAGGGATTCGATTTACTATCCATAACAACGGAGAAGAAACGAGGATAGAAATTAATCCAAACTACGAGAGCTTTCAATTTCTTGCGATGGTGAATAAAAAAAGAAATATTGCAAACTATGCTACTTCCTAATCATCATTCTCTCTTGAATCAGCCAGAAAGTACATGGATGAAAATGATTTTGGAAGGGGTCTGATGATATCGACCCTCAGTGGTAATATGTTTAGGTATAAATGTTGAAGATACTGAATCATAATCAGCTGTCTATCATTCAAAATCAAATAATCTTTATAAGCGCTGCATAAAGAATAATAAAAACAATTTACAAAGCAAGTTTGCTGTAAATTACTGCTCTAAACATGGAATTGCATTGAATATGTCTCCTTATAATATAACTGTTGTAATAATAAAACAAACCTACGTAGAATTGTAAAGGTTAACGGCATAATATATTGATTTAAAACGAATTTGAAAAAATTTGCGCTTTTTAAATAAAAAATAGTGCCATAAACTATCTATATTTCCTAGCGTGAAATTACCAACGCTCACCACAGAAGATAGTAAAATCTCGAAGCCATTTATATAAAAACTGTATAGACCGTAAAATAGGAACGGAGATTTATAACACTAAGGCTGCCGAGCACAAAAAAACAAACGAAAACAAGAATAATTAAATTTTATTTATGCAAAACCGTTTCTCGCCTTGCGGGATCTCTTACGAAGACCAAGACGAACGACAGTCGAAGAATTTCTAAAATTTAATTAACTTGGTTTACGACGCGAATATCCTTTAATAAAAATGTATAATATTCAAAACTGGGATTTTTGGAATTTGAACACAATTCCAAAGTGATTTAATTTTGTTTAGATCACTTATGATGATAATTTACACGATTGATTCCGAATAACTAAAGGAAGTCTCGTCTCTTTATAGCGTTCTATTATAGGCACAAGTTTTGATATTTTCTTAAAATACTGTACATAAGGCTGAAGACAAGCTGGCAATGGTTCCGCTGTTACTCAAAGTATTTCTTGTTATAGTTAAGTGGACCTAGGACAAAAGTATCGCTGCCAAAGCTGTAACGTCAAGAAAAGTAGGCTCAAAATGCTCGACGACTCCTTGCCATAACATGTTCCAATTAAGAAACATTCAATCTTTAAAACATCTCCATTTCATGGATTCCTGGTACATGCTTCATAGTTCAAGGTGTAGGACCACCTAAGGCGGACCGAAGTTGCTGCGATTAAACATAGATTACTGCAAAATGAAAAGGAAATTCAAGTTCAAAGTGAACGGCCACCAAAAGCGGTTTGCAGTTGCTCAGTTTATTACCCGTAAAGTTTTGTAATATGGAGTCGACAGACCTAGGAAACCATTCCATAGGAACCATACCCTATGGAAATTTGGATAGAATTGGTGCCATTTCGAAGATATTCATAGACAAACTGCAAGATGAGAGTATGGAAGCGGCATAATATTCAAACAAAATTTTACAAGAGCTATAAGCTGTCCAGACGGAATAACGATCACGCACATCTATGTGGCCATTTAATTAGAACTAGGATGCTATACAATACTATCCAGACTATTCGGCTATCTGTTTGTATTTTTTTTGACTACCTGTATGGTGATCGAACGAGTATCGGCGTCAAAAAGTCGCCTCTTCTTTCCATTAAATAAAATTATACTTTCAAGAAAATCAATAGTTTTTGTTTAATGAATACTGAGAATGAGAAGTATCTCTACATAAAATAACAATATTACATTTAGTGTTATTGAATACTGAAAATTGCATTTTCAAATTTTTTATTATTTTTCATCGCTTTCACCATTTCGCGACAATACAGCTGTGCTTGTTTATTTACTTCAACTTGTTTACTTAAAACTAAATATTAAGATTGAACGGTGACTAACATAAATATGTATAAATATATATACTATTTAAATAATTATAAAAAATATTTATAAAAATGATAAACGAAATAAATATAAATAAAATTTAGGGGCCATTATGTATAAGACAGGTTGGACAGGTAGGAATGAAAGACTGGGTATGAGGAAAAATTAGGTTTATTAGTTTTGTTGATTAGGATTAGGGGTACTAGTTTTGTTGTTTGGATTCAATAATCTGCTGCTGAAGTGCACACAACAGTTTTAGAAAGTTATGGTGACGCTGGTTCGTCATATACCTATTGTCGGTCTTAATTTTATGATTTAAATGTGAAGAATTTGATATCAACGACAAGAAAACAAGACAATAGTTTATAAGACCTTTTGGGCCAAAACATAGCTCAGGCATTCGAAGAAATGTTGACAACATAGCAGTTGATTAATCAGCCGTTTCCAAACATTTACTCCGTTTCGAAGCGTCATTTCGTCAGTGATGTGGTTTTACTGCTTGCTGGACAAAAAAGAGTTTACTGTGAACACTAATGGTCATACAGTTTTGCAGGATACAATAAAAATCATCGTGGTTCGGCAGATTGAATTTATTTCGCCGGCCTGCGCGTCCAGAATGTTAATACGATATAATATTAAATTTTTAATTATAAATTAAAGGATATAAAACAATGAATCTTAACTATGCCATAAACCATTTACTAAACTACCACATGTTTGAATATACAATACTACAAACGTATTCTATATAAATACAATTTTATAACAACTTCCTTATAGATACATTATTTCTCAAACTAATTACTAATTAATTACAATATAATAAAAGTTGCAGTAGAATATTTTCCTAAATAAAAGCAAGGTGATTTCATGAAAAAAGGGCTTATCCACTAAAAAACTCTACCGACACAATGATGTTAATATTTTGTGTTTTTTATTTTTAAGTATATATATATATATATATATATATATATATACTATACTATATATATATATATATATATATATATATATATATATATATATAGGATTAATAGTATGCAATCTTTCCCTGCATTTCTGCAATGCCTATATATATATATATATATATATATATATATATATATATATAACTCACCTTGCCTTATCGTACTTTACCTAAAATTCATTCGTAAGGCAATAATCACATCGATACTTTTATGAAAGTTACTACCTTGACAATTATTCTTTATACAGTTGTATATTAAGCTTCTTGACTTCTTGAAACTTCTTGTTCCCTGAAAAACTTTTAAGCAATAATATTTTTTTCTTTATCCTCCTGTGACTGCTTGTGACAAATTTTTGAAATGTAGATTAGAATGTTTAACATCTATATTACGGATCGGACAATAGATAGTCTTTTTGTTGTTCAAGTTTGATTAGAATATTTGTCAAACCACTTATGATCTTTGTTTATTTTTAATTATTGTGTCTTTATTCCTATTTTTCCTCATAGCCTGTATTGCTCCTTTACTTAACCTACTCATTATAGTACTTAATCAAATAACTGCGTAATTTATTTATCACTAAAAAGAGGAACATAAAATATTAAAAAAATTAACCGACTTCAAAGAATAAATAAGGAACTCACTAAAAAACATAAATAATTTAACATAAATTTTTAACTAAAAAAAACTTCTTAAGATGAAATAAATAAAAATTATACGTAATAATCCTTGTATTAAAGAAATAAAAACAAACAGAAACCTTATTTAACCTATCTCATATACGTATTTTATATTCTACCATATACACAAAATTTAGCTTAATACCCACCTAAACCTGTTTATCGATTTACAATATTATTTTAACTACTAACAACTGATCAGTTTGAAGTAGGTACCAAGCCCAAAAATACAAAAATAGTAATATAATTTTGTGTCATATTTTTTTTATTATTTAATTAATATATTGTTACTAGTCGGCCCTATCTCAGACTCTGGTGAAATAATGTTTATACATGTTACTGCTGAATTTTTTAATATATGCATCTCACTACACAACATTACACACACTAAGATCAGATGGTTTGATTATTTTGAGTCTGTGTCCTGTTCTCGTGGTATCCAATAGTTGCAATATTTCGATATTCGTATGAGAATGGAGTCTTTCCTCGTGCCCCCTTGCAATTCTTTTGATTTCTTGACTGATTGTGGGAATCTGAAGGTCTCGATGTAGGTAATCAGTCCTATAGTATTTGGGTGCACCCACAGTAACTCTCGGGACTTTGTTCTGAAAAATTTGTTTATGATTTATCTCTTTGCAGAACATCCCCATAATTGAACTTCGTATGTCCATATAGGTTTTAGTATTTGCTTATATAATAGCAGTTTATTATGTACTGATAATTGTGAGTTTCATTACTGATTCATTGTGAGTACATTTTCCTATATTTCAATTCCAGTTCTTTTCTTTTCTTCTTTATATGTTCCTTCCAGCGAAGTTTTGTATCGAGATTCATTCCAAAATATTTAGCGTTGTTGCTTTGTAGAATGATAGTGTTATTTAATGTTATTAGTGCCTGTACGGTCTGTTACAGGTGAACTGCACATGTACAGATTTACTTTCATTAATTCATATTTTCCAAGCATGTGTCCAATTATTTATATTGTCACTTGCCTGTTGTAATTTTCGTGAGGCTTCTTCACTATTTTCTCCGACAGCTCTAATCGCAGTATCATCAGCAAATGTAGCCGTCATAATATTTTCCATTTGTGGTATATCATAAGTGTAGAGTAGATAAAGCAATGGTCCCAGTACACTTCCTTGTGGTATACGTGCTTTAGCTTTTTTTATTTTAGAGTAAGGTTCTTCTTGTTTCACTTTAAACATTGTAGTTGTAATGTATAACTTTAATAAATAGTTCTGTGTGATGTTTTGGTAGCATTTTCCTTAGTTTATGAACAAGGCCTTCATGCCAAACCTTATTGAAGGCTTGTGCTACATCTAAAAATGTTTGTGTCATATAACCAAAATTTAAATACGACCAAAACAAATCTGATATGTAGAGTAGTAATTTAATACTTTGTATTAATATTTTGTTAAATATAAGTAATAACTCTTATTAAATTATATTAATCTCATATTAAAGAAAAACATAATGAGTTTTGAGCTTTGAAGCAAACCCTTACTAATCTCTATTTGTTACAACATTATTTATATGCAGTTCAACTTCTACACTACATTATTATATTTCAATATTTTAATATTAATATGAGAGCAACATATTGTTTTCTGTTAAGCCTACGGAAAAATTCTGTCGTACATTTTTTTAATCAAAATTTAATAAGCTCGAAATTTTATTCACATATCGTATATCAAAAATATTCAATATTAAATGTTTTCAATCTTTAATGCTAGGAACACAATATACCCTATTTATGTATGAAATATCGTTTATATGAGCTCAATATACTTGTTTGTATATATTTAATTAATAGTATTATCAATAATTATGATACACCATAGTAATCTATTATGAAACGTAGTTGCTAATAATTTTAAAAAAATTTAAGAGTTGACATTGAAAACGATATTGTTTTTTCATTCATTTCGTTGTTCTAATATATTGTTTCGAAAAATATTTATATATAAAAGATTAAACATGATGTTTATTATTATTAGGCAAGTAAGTAATAAGCAAAATATAATAATTTGTGACATGTAAAGTTTTTAATGTCTACTCAAATGAATTAATTCCTTCCAATAAACAATCACATTATTTATATTTGAATTTAATATTTTACCTTCTTTTGAATACACATATTCCAATGATTAAATTGCCTCAGTGTTCACTTCTCTTGACTAGATAGGTTATTGGTAAGTTTCTTGGTTATTCTTATCCATTTACTATGATAACATCACGTTAAACAAAAAGCAGAGCATATTAGACTCAAAGTAAAGCAAGTGTACTGGTGAGTCCGAAGATACTCTCAACTTGGTCTAGAATCAAAGATATTGGTCTATACGTCAATCATAAAGCCAATTTGGACCAATGGGGTGCAAACATGGAATTGCGCTAAGACATTAAACCAACGAGTAATCCAACATACCCAAAAGAAAGTTCTACAATTCCAATGTTTATAGCTACGTAATCAACGAAGAGCTGCACGATAACCTCGGAGTCAAATGTATACACGAAGTGATCCAATATTTCGCCTTAAAACATGAAATAATGTTGCAAAATCACAGCGACATGAAAGCAACATAGCCGCTGGACCACACGCAGGAAATCATAAGATTGAAGCGAATGAAACCACACGATTTTGTTTAGTACATTTCTAACATTAGCTTAAGTAGTTTTAACTGTATATGTATCAAACTCAATATGTGGTAGCTTACGAATTGAAATCATTCGGTTGTCTTGAATATTGACTTCAATAGTTTCGTATAGTGTCGTCATCATTAAGACGAAATTTTGGCGAGAAAAGAAGATTTTAAGCTAGCTTCTGAAAACGAATATCTAGACTATAGCGGCATATATTCACCACCATATAGAATATATACCACCATATAGCTATTCATTGAGTGAATAGTGCCCGAAATAGTGCTACTGCAGTATGATAATACCTCATCTTACTTCAATAATTTCTAGACAAAGAATTTTTCATACTAAGAGTTATCGTCCATTATACATAGTACCGAGTACAATATATAATACATATTTCAGAAATCTATCTTTATGTGTTTAGAGCAACATCTCTAACATGTGTCCCCATTTTGATAACGTTATGGAGGTCTTCATGTAATTTATTGAATGAAACTATGTTTTCCTTAACACTTTATTAATAACAGTAACTATTATACAACTAATTAACTAATGAAAATGTATGAATGTTTGATTATTGAATGGATGATTGTTGATTGAATGTTAGATGCTTGGATGTCGAAAGTCGAATGAATCCGCTGTCTATTTTTCTGCGTGCGCATGATCGTCCAGAGTGCCCCCCCTCCTTAGCGAGCTGATCGCGGGAAATTTTGAATCCTATAGGTGGGTCTTATGGCTGTTTGACAGTAGGAGTGTTCTTCATATATCTGGGACTCCTGAGAGATATATACTTGATTTAAACGATCGATCGATACGTTATCTTCTTTTCCATTTTTATCAATTTTCAATTACTTTTTTTTGTGTGCAAGACTCTGAAGGGTCCTTCACATGATGGGCTTAGGAGTGTTTTGCTTGGTCTCTTCTTACGAAAACAAATGGTACTTCCTGAAGGTTGCATTGACATATGGCTTTTCTTTAGCATGGTTGGTCGCTTTTACTGGTTTTAATTGCCTCATGGTTGACTTCAGTTTCCCTACGAACTCTGCTTCGTCAATTTACTCTCTGTTGCCCAGAATATCTCTCCCAGTAGCCTCAATGTAGTGCCATACATTTGCTCCGACACGGTGCACTATATTTCCTCCTTAAAAATACAAGGAATGCTCAAGAGAATCAGTGGTAAGCTTTCTGTCCATTTTATATTGTTTGTGGCTACCAGTGCATTCTTTAATGTCCGATGGAATCGTTCAACTATTCCATTGTTTTGTGGGTGATACGCTGTAGTTCGTAAATGATCAATTTCTAGAGCGTTTGTGAGGTGTCTGAATAGATGTGATTCAAATTGTCTACCTCGATCTGTTGTTATTTTTGTTGGCACACCAAATCTTGCAACCCAGTGCTCTATGAATTTGTGTGCTACTGTTTCGGCTTCGATATCTTTAATAGGTATTGCTTCAGGCCATCTAGAGTATCGATCTATAATTGTGAGGAGGATATATCTGTAATTGCTGGATGGTGGTAAAGGTCCGACAATGTCCATATGCACATGTTCGAATCTGTTATCAGGCATATATATTTGTTTATAAGGTGTTTTGTTATGTTTTGTTACCTTGGATTTTTGGCAACGAATACATTCTTTTGTCCATCTATTGATGTCTTTGTTTATATTAGCCCACACAAATCTTGCGGTTATCAACCTTCTGCTTCCTCGCTGTCCCGGGTGTGCTAAATTATGCATGTTCTGGAACACTTGAAGTCTGCATCTTGCTATAATATATGATCCTATTTTACCGTTTAATGAGTGGCAATAGAGTAGGTCATCTAGATCTGGTGGTTATAGTTGCTCCAGATCCAGTAGTAGTAGGTCAGCTTTCTTTGCTCCATGGAGGATATTTTCCAATTCCTTATCTTCTTTTGTGATTTTGCAATTGCTGTATAGTCCAATGATTGTTCAGTTTGATTTATGATTGCAATTATAATTTTTGAACCTTCAATGTGTCATATTTGTTAGTACCTGGTGGTTTTCGAATTATGCCTATCACCTCCCTTAAAACATCGTAATTTAAGCTAGCGATAATGTTATCGAATTTGGTTGCGTCTGTTGTAATGCGGGCCGCCCTGAATTGAGCCTCTACCCTCTAGAACCGTGTTTCCGGTTCTGTTTTCCAAAATTCTGGCGGCTTGAAGCTTACCCGGCTAATATGGCTGCTTTCGGATGTCGGTGTACTGTCCTCCATATTTGTTTTGAATTTATTGCGTCGGGGTCACCACTTATTAAGGCCTTCCTGTAATTTATCGAATGAAACTATGTTTCCCTTAACACTTAATTAATAACGCTAACTATTATACAACTAATTAACTAATTAAAATATATGAATGTTTGATTATCGAATGGATGATTGTTGATTGAATGTAAGATGCTTGGACGTCGAAATATGAATGAATCTGCTGTCTATTTTTCTGCGTGCCCTTGATCGTTTTGATCAATCTTATTCTGCGTCCAGTTCGCGATAAGAAGAAGAGGTCTGACGTCACCACAACATTATATTTTAGGGTAAAACGATACTGGTTTTCTTTGGCATAGCATCAACTAACATTACTTATTGCGATACATTAATACACACCAACGTAATTAAGTAAACAATTTAGTGACTAAATCAATCTTGATTCTAAAGGGTTTATTCGAGTTAGCCTCCAGAACTCAATGACGTTTCCTAGAGTCCCTGGTTGAAAACATTGGTGGTTGGGAGGAGGTAGCCATTGTCTTCACTGCTACACAATCTATATGGTCAATCTCAAGAATACCACTACACCGGGTACGTCACATGAGTGATATCTGAAAGTTATCCAGCAGAATAAAATGAGGTCGCAAGGGCTGTTCTTTTATAGAAACGTATTACGCCCGTAGAACTCTTTAGATTCTTTTACTTAAAATAGAACACGATTGCTTTTTCATCCTGCATAAAAATATTTTAGATTTCAAAATCCGGCTCGCAAGCCTATGCAAAATTATCAAGTTCAAAAATTGTACATACCTTACAGTACTGGTTCTTGCGATTAACGAACATGTTACTTTCGACATTAGAGTTTGACGAGTCACCTCTTATAGTAGGATAACACATAACACATAACTTCATTGTAAATAAAAGAAACTGTATACTTTTAAAACTTGTATTAATATAATTATTTACAATTCTTTATCTACTATAACCAGCGAAGCGAACCAAGAAAACTCGCAGACGATTCGCCTTAATAAATATGAATAATCGAGAATGTTTTAAAAAGACTCTCTGATGCGAGTCTGAAACGTGACAATATGCGAATTCTATATATATATATATATATATATATATATATATATATATATATATATATATATATATATATGAAATATATATATATATATATATATATATATATATATATATTTCATATATATATATATATATATATATATATATATATATATATATATGAAATATATATATATATATATATATATATATATATATATATATATATGAAATATATATATATATATATATATATATATATATATATATATATATATATATATATATATATATGAAATATATATATATATATATATATATATATATATAGTTATAATTTTCAATTAATAAAATTAATATAACTAGTTTTGTAAATAATTAATAATCTTGATCGATAAAAGATTAGATGTCCAAATATTATATATATATAGATATATATATAGATATATATATGAAATATATATATATATATATATATATATATATATATATATATATATATATATATATATATGAAATCATGTTGTACTAGGGGAATATATAATCAAAGCGTGAACAAATCATTTATCAGTGCATTGAAAATCAGTGTCTGAATTTGTACCGAGTATATCGCATTTGCGGAAAGTTACAATTTCTTACCTCCATTTCAAGAAAGAGATGGCTGAATGTTCGATGACCAACATTGTTTGAAGCTTATAAAAACACCGTTCGGTCAACTTGAACATGTGAGTGCTGGCTATTGCCGCTTTAAAAGTGGCGATTTTGGAACGGAAAACATAGAACGCCCTGAAAAATAATTGAAAGCATTACTCGATGATGATCCATATAAAGCGCATGAATAATATGCAGAATTGTTAGGAATAATACAAGAAACCATTTACTAATAATTTGTGCCGTATGAAATGAAGCCAATATACATTGAACTATATTTGGTCATATGTGAAATATGGCTTCAACAGAACAATCGCAACGGTTTTCTACATCGTATGGTTACTGGGGAAGAAAAGTGGATCAAATAGAACAATTCAAAGTGATAAAAATCTTGGGGACCACCTGGTAATGCACCAATATGAAGAACAAAGTCGAATATCCATGGCTCCAAGCTAATGCTCTATATTTAACAGGATCTGCTTGATGTTGTATACTATGAGCTGCTGATATTTAACGAATAAAGCAATGAGAATCATTATCGATTACAGTTACAGCCGAGCACTAGACGAAATATCGCCAGAATACAAACAAAGACACAACAATCTTATTTTTCAGCACGACAATATTCTTGTAAACATTAAAATGGGAAGCACAACCCCATTTTCTCTATTCTCCAGAAGTTGTTACTGCTGATTACTACTTGTTCCAATATATGCGTTACGACCTGTCTGAACTTCTGTCAGTGCTTCAGTTCAAATGAAGGTACCAAAAATGTGTCGATTGATGGATACCTTGAAAAGATAACCTGTTGTTTCAAGGTGAAATGCGTAAATTGTCAAATATTGTTCAAAGTGATATAATTGCCCTAGGGATTTATTGATTTATTTTTTATTTATATTTAAGATGAATAAAAATATAAAAAATCGACATACAGGATTTACGAACAATCACAAAGCTACCTTGTATAATTTAAAACCAGAAGCAGTTTATAATTCACTGAAAATTAGCAGGAACTTCCGTCCCGTCCTCTAAAAAGTTTTCTAAAATATTCCGAACAAACTGGAAAAGAACTAAAAATTCGAACGAAAACATAAAAAAATTTACAAAATAGCGCCTGTATAATTTAAAAACTTCGATTTTATTATGTGCCGCTTCATAAATTTCGTTCCGAACTCCTCTTTCCGGAAAGCATTTTCTCGCGAAACAAAATCATCAGATAGGTTTCGGGCGGACATTTAAAAGTTTCCTGTAAAATTAGTTCGATCTCGAATTGTACTCGAAAGTCGGCATTTCGACAAAGAACAAGGAAAAACTATAATTGAATGATATATTGATTCCAACGTAATAAATTACTTTTAGTTGGAATCTACCAGGCTCCACAATAAGTTCCCCAAGAACCATGTATTAAAATAATCCTCCAAGTGCAATGTGTTTATAAACAGACTGGTTCATTTAGACGTTTTGGGTTTCCAAAAGGGACAGATATCCTTATACAGTGGATGCTGCATCCTCTAGCAATACAACAAAAACATATTCGAAAAATAATTATGAGCGTTACTAAATCACCATCGATGAGAAAACCGCTATTATCCTGAAGTAAAAAAGAAACTAAAAAGTGATAAAAAGTGATGATTAAGTTGAAATTATTAAATTATTAATTATTTATTCAAAGTTTTGCGCTTTCTTTATGTTTAAATTCTTTATGATACTTTAGTAATGTATCTAAATATTTTTTATCCCCCTAAAGGTAATAATCGGTAAGATTAACCGAAAGAATTAGTAGTTATGTAGTCATTTTTAATCCCGAAATCCTAGAACAATTTCACTTCTGATATGGTACAAAGAAATTATGAGCTCGACTAGCTGGATTGACGTCACTTTTACAGTTGTGACCCTCTTCACGACTGAAAGTAGCAAAATTTCATAATTACATATAAGTTTCTGCCATCCACTACAAGACCAAGATCAACCGTGACAATTTAACACTTAGTGACATACAACTTGTTGACGACGACGACTATCAGGAAAGTGGTGATACTATAAAAACTACTACTGGTGTACTATGAACATAAGTACCTGAATGAAGAAGTATTTTGAAGGACCTGTAGAAGAAATAATGAGGAAAAGCTTGATGTATATATATATATATATATATATATATATATATATATATATATATATATATATATATATATATATGTATGTATACATATATATGTAGCAGTATTTATACATATATACATATATACATATGTATATATGTATACATACTGCTACAGTAGCCTGTTTAAAATGTAGCAAGTAAAGAAGATACTAAGAATAGTAATAAGTCAAGTTCTCGCAGACTGAAATTTATAAAATGTTTTGGCGTTAATTGCATATAGCTAATTATAATTTGGAAATTGATTTTATTCATTGCTTAAAATAATAATAAATACTACATTGTAGGTATTTTAATTGATCATACCTAAAACCAATTGCTAATAACAATGCTATTTTCTAACAATATCCATAACAATATAACATATGGAAATTTCATGAATTGTGATATTTTACCTTAATATTTTGCAAACTCTTTAGAAATACGAAGAATTTGATTTTACGGTAAAATTCATTTTTGTTATGCTGAGAAGGAAGGACAGGGTATGTAGATAAAGAACGATCTATTTCTTAAATTATAAAAATGAGAATTATAGGACATTTACTAGGATAAACACATGCACCAAATATCTATGGAAATCAAGGTGGATTAAATGTTTCAATTTGAAGGCAATACACTCAAACTTTATTAGATAGGTAATCATAAGCAATAAAACGCCAAAAATGTACCTCGATCTTCTCTAGCTGGGGAAACCATTAATTGAGCAGGGTTACGTGGGACCGTCTCTGAGCTAATAAAACCAACCAACTACTACTATATGACTGATATTTTGATAACTGCTGATATTAGATCGCGTTTAAAAGTTGGCACCCGCAGCTGAATCCTTGACGAATGAGAATCTAGTTATAAATTTCGCTGTAAAGCTAGCCGCTAGTGAACTCCTAATAAGAACAGGTCAGCTCTCGGATGATGTTGAAATATGAATATGTGGATTAGTGGTATATCAGTTTCCCGGTGTATTTGGGAGCTTTTAATGAACAATTAAATGATGTACATGAGAGGCTTCTTGTGGAAAACTTCAAGGGTTTTCACCTGATCTGGGCTCCCGTGGACACCTTATCAAGCAATTGAACACAATTCTGCGGCCGCGAAACTTATTGCTATTTAGAATTGGTCCGCATTAACATCAGTCTCTTTTTGACATTCAAAACGAGTTTTGCTAGCGAAGTACCTTGAAATTGATAATGTAAAAACTGATTATTACTGTAATTCATTAGAATATTTTGATGCAAAATGCAAGAAAAATACTCAGCGTAGAACAAAAATATTATGTTTCAATTAACATCACCGATATTTATTAAATTAAAAGAGGTAATAGGTACTGTAAAGCAGTATCGCTCAGGACTTCAAGGAAATTATTATATCAACAGGAATTACTAAAAAATCATATTCTATTGTTAGCAAATGCGGCCATTGTGCATACAGTTTTCTACAATCTCAAATTTCAACTAAAATATTGATTACACTATATAATGAGATGCTTGGGGCTTTTATTAAATCACACTATAGCGGTTCGAAACATTATAAATTTTAAATCACTGGATAAGCAAGCACGTTATTGTTGCAACAAGATATCATTTTCGCTTTCATTAGAATATGATTGAACTAGACGTATCGTTTGTTCCCATGATTCAATAAGTAGCTGTTTATTTTCATGAAATAACTGCAAGTGAAATATTTTATTTCTAATTTTAAAATGTACTTTTTTCATGTACCCATTACTTACCAAGAAGACACATATCATCAAGAAATGAAGACATGTGGATGTTGGATTAGCAGTTGTTAGTAACAATAAACATTACTTGACATACTTTAAATGTTCGGACAGAACTACTGCTAAGGCATGACCGAGAAGCCGACAAAACTGCCATACTTAGAAACTCTTCCATACTCAGAAATTTGCTCAAAAACAGTGTTACCCAGAATAGTATCAGAGGTAAACTTATAGCCGAAGGTACAACGATACTCACGAACATTTGCACTATTCTATAGGCTTTCTAGACGAGATAACAACCACGTACAACCATTGGTGGATTCATTAGGAATCTGGTAGTTTATATCAGACTGAAACATGATAAGTGAGATGTCTAGACTTAGGGTTTCCTTTACATTAGGAAAGGATGAAGCTGATGCTGTCGGATTATGTTGTTTATTCTCGCGGTACTGTAAGTGGTCATCCTTTTCTACTAAAATAAAATATTTTTTTTGTTCTAAGCCTAAACATATTATAACTTTTAAATAAAACTATATATGTCATATATATAAACAAATTGAACACTATTTTCTTATTTGGTCAGTGTAAAGTGATGCTTATTATGTGTAAAAAAAATTGATAAAAAGGCATGAATACTAGTCAATATGTTAACGAAGTCGTGAATTATGCACAAAATTAGATAAATGGAATTTAGTAGCCCGGTTAAGCAAAAAAATTTTAGCATTCCATTTATACGTAACATACAGTAAAAATAATTTGCAGAATTTACTACGGTATGTCTTGAAATTATTGAAACAAAATCATCTCCTAAAATAAACTTTTATAATACTGACTCGGGCTGGCTATTATTTTGTGTTCAACGATGATATCTATATTTTGGATACATGTTAGTACACATTATTCGACCATACCTAATTCAGAATAGAAGATATAATTGAGTTAAATTTCGAGTAACCATTATAGCATATTGGTATCGATATCGAGATTCTTTGGTTCGGAAAAACGAAACCATTCGGCTCACCTTGGCTCTGTTCTTAGCGAGAGACTTCAAAGAATTCACGAAGTAGAGAAGAGCAGGTTGTTTATAGAAAAATGTGTTCGATGTGCAAAACGTCCGGTTGACTTGTTTGTTGCCTTTTATTCTGCTTTCGACTTTATTCCAAAGTAATAAAAGAGTTTTAAAATGTCATGACTACAGACTGCTTGATGGTAGCCTAATATTGCCTACTATAATTTACGATATAGTCCATTACAGCTCATAGAACCGCTAAATATTTTGGCTTGAAAATTAACGAGTGTGGAAGAAGAAATAGGAGTGGATGATATATAACAAACAAGACCAAACTATAGACAACTGAAGGATCGCCAGCAATTGTAAATTTCAACAGCATCTAGTTTAAGTAAGCACAGTAGTTCTAGTAACGGATGTGTAATATAGAAGATGGAGGTTGCATCTTCCGCTGAAGTAATAAGCAGAATCCTATATTCTGTGGAGACTTTCATTTCTATGACACACGCTTTATAAGAAAGTATATTTTAAAGACCATATTAATATCCAACCCATGATAACTCTTATTTTGCCAGTTCATTTATATAGCTCCGATATTTAACTGTAAATGGACACTGTAAATTCTAGGTGTTTCGAAATCTTATTATATTGGGCAAATTTAGAAACGTAGAAGCTTTGAACATATTTATCGAATGGATAGTGAAACAATTCCTTACAAGTGTATGTGGGAAAAAATACCTTTTCTATGAAAGATACAGACAGTTGCATAAGAGACAGCGATCAAAATAAGAGAGAAAGATAAAAAACATTACCCGAGCACCTGTTGTCGATTGATGATGATATTATAGTAATTATATGAATATAAAAGTTGCATCAATATAAGTAGAATAATTTGTGTCTATTCTGTTAGTGTTGCTCTATAATTATTGGATGCTCTCTTTTAGAAATATGTTAGATTCAAATAAAATATGACCTAAAGTTATACTATTTTAAGTAATAGGAACACAATCTTGGAATAAATGCGGCACTAGTACTTAACAAAACAGAAAGTTATAACCACAAACGATGTTCAAGATTTTATAGCATGTTATAAAAACCCAACAAATATATTAGAATATTGTTTAAAACTATCTAGGTATTTATTACATAAACTTTAAAATATATGTAAAATATTATTTTTCGGATAGTCTTTGTCAAACTACACTTTATTTACGTAAGTAGTAATTATATTACGCAAAATTATTAAGTAGCAACCATGCAAAAGTAGTAGCTGTTGAAATGTCGAATTTTCCGCTATTCAGGATGATCATTTTAAAGAATACATAAAGAAAGATTTTCTGCAAAATTAAGTACACTAATTTTAACCATTCGTATCTCGTGGCACTAAAATCCTAAGCAACTTTAAACTTGAATCGTATATAAGAATTTTCGAAATCTTCCGAATCGGGCGGAGCGCAATCATAAAAAGTCGACATGTCCGGCAGGACCGAAATGTCGAATTCCATCTCGAAACTATAACTTTCAAAAACTAATTTAATTTTCAGATACTTATGGTTTGGCAGAGACGACCGCAGCGTTCCCAACTTCTTCTTCCGAATTAAATTGCTTTAGTTTAATAGTTCCGTCTGCAATAACGGTACCCTCTCTAATTTTGTCCACATACAAGCGAACTTTTGGTTAACATATCTATTCTGGCATTTAATTAGCCGGATTTCGGCTTGCTGCATGCAACTGAAAGTTTCTAAAAACTGTGAGTATGGTCAAATTGAAAGTATATCCTTTAAACTATCCTTTAATATATTTTTACTGCAGTATATCTTGTTGGAGGGTTGGACAGGACGTATGATACACGAGTATTAAAAAAAACAAGTTTATTTCTCTCTTTTTCTATAAATTAATCCATACAGGTGTTATTTGTTTTACAATATTATTTATATATTATATATTATTTAATAACTAATTAATTATTTTTGAAACCGTGTTGGACTGTATTTTACTTACACTTAAATTAAATTACAATATATAATAACAAGGTTATTATAAAACCAGTAGTACAAAAGATATATAGAAATAGTACAAAAATGGTAAAGATTAGAATGGTGGGTGCTTCAGCGTAAGAGTTTAGATGACATATGTGATGTTAAGTGAGAATCTAGCTCTAGGTTGAGACTGATTTTCTAATTCTATTTTGATTTTAACGAATTTTCTATATTATAACAGGTGGGGAAAAAGTCTCGCTACCATTTTTCTTTAGCGCCATCATGGTTAGGTGACGATTATCTTAGATTCGCTTTAACCATTGTATTAGGTAGACTTCCAAATTCTATTGTGGATAAATATACGATACAAGAACGAGCAGAAATAGTGACAATATTTATTGAAAATAAATATTCCTATTCTATTATTGCCACTCAGTGGAAATTGTGTCAAAAATATCCTAATAGTCCGTCCACAACCACAATTTATGGTTTACATACGAATTTTCAACGTTATAGTACGACAATAAACCGGCAACGTTCCAGAAGACAACGGACGTTTCGTAACGATGAAAATTTGGCTCTGGTGAGAGATAGTATTGCAGAAACATCTATTCGGAGACGTTGTTCCCAGTTGCACATTTCTGCACGCAGTTTAAGGCGAATTTTGAAAAGTGATTTGAAAATATTTCGCTACAAAATCTAGTTAGTCCAAAAATTGCCATCCAAAAACCCTGATCTAAATTGATAATGAGCGATGAATCCTATTTTCTACTCAGTAGCCACGTCTATAAAAAGAATAGTCTGTTTTGGGGAACACAGAATCCTCTGTTAATACATGAAGGATAATTGCATACACTAAATACATACAATATACGTACAGTAAAGGTTTTACAGTAACCTTTACTGAAAACCAAACTTAATTATCTCTTCTTTGAGCAAAGTTATAGGCAGAAAAAATGGTAGTACGATATTTGCCTACGTTGTGTATGGTTTTTTACGCTCATTCGAACTAAAAATATTTAAATAAAAGTACCCATGATGATAATCTTAGGTGTGCTTAACATTATTATTGATTGCGTTTTGTGACCAAACACCCATATTATTTGTTTACTAAGGACCCATCAAGATCATTTCAGTACAATATGTAAAATATTTCAACTACAAACTACAAATTTATATATGACTGTTTTTCGCGATCATCGTTTTTCCTAATTTAAAAAATTTCTTAATTTGAAATGCTGCCTCTGTTAACGGTACATTGACTCCATCAATATATGTCTGTTAGTGGAAACCTGTACTTATTGCCTAGTATCGACTTCAAAATGATCAGTGGGTAGTACTTAAAATATTATTGCAAATAGCAAAATAGGTTTAGATAGGTATTGCGTTAAATTGTGTTTATGTAGTAGAATATAAAATACGTAAAATACGATAGATTAAATAAAGTTTTTGTTTATTATTATTTAGTTATTTAAGCTGTTATAAAATAACAATTTTATTTTAAATCGCTTTTTTGTTAAAATCTAATTTTGTTTATTTTTTACCTTTTACTGAGTTTCTTATTTATTTTTGAAGTCGCTTCAATTTTTTTAAAATATTTTATATTTTTCAAAAAATTCGTTCTATTTACTAGATTTAATCCGTTCTTAATTCTGTCGTTTCTTAGTTATATACATACATTTCAGCTGACCGAAATGTGCACATTAGAGATCAGAGAGATTACGTTTAAATATAAAACGTCTCTATAAGTTAAGTGTTTTTTTATTAAATAACAGACTTTATTGAACATCTAATTGTGAAAACTCTAAAGCTTGAGTTATAGTTTAGGAGTAATTAATGATAGCGTTAAAATAATATTACTAGTTAGTTTTTATTAACTTATTAAGCTTTTCAATCTGTTATTTCGAGCCAGCGTTCCATTAAAAATAGAATGCAGCGTTTTCTATTAACTTTAGTCAACGTTGCTGGCATACGAAATTAGTTGTTTCATTTAAAGAGCGCACATGCATCGGGATCCCGAAAATTATTATGTTAAAATTCCGACGATCTTCCCGAAACTAATGAAATAACTATGTGTCTATGCTTCGTCAGCCGTAACGTAATTATAACGAAATAGCGCAAACCCCGATCCGCTTTACAACTGCTAATTGACGGCACGAGGGGGTCACTACGCGTACTAACGCGTACATTTTCGTTTTTTGTTCAGGCGACGAGAAAATAACGAACAACAGCTGACACGCTAATGATTGACTACGGCAAAAATGCTTCATAATTGAATCAGTCAAGTAAATTTAGCTTTTAAAATAATTTAAAATAATCGCTTTTCGTAATGGGACTTTGTAGAAAAAAATTATCTGGAATAAAAAGTCGTTAATTAACAAAACACATATGTAAAATTTTTATGAAACAAAAATGTGTGTTTGTTTCAGTGCTAAACTGATTTTTTTTTCTATTAAGTCAATTTAAAGGTAGTGCAAAGGTAACATATGATCTCAGATATTGAACACGTGAGAACGAAGGTCTGGCAACCCCGAGACGTTAATATGGGATATTATTTAGATCATTCACTCACTGACCATCGTTCAGTTGGGACATGCAACTATCAACTGCCCAATCCTCATACAAGCCCATAGCCTCAGGCAAAACCTCATCATTCCTTTTTAAGCGACTTTAAGGGGAGGTTCTATGTTCGATTGTATATTTTTTAAAATGTATATTCACCGATTTCTCTGTCAATTGTATTTGATTCTCAAAATTATCTTTTCATTCGAAACAGGGTACTTTCGATTTGGTCCCATTGGAGCCAAGTCGGGAAGTGATGGCGAAATCGAGGAAAATCTAACCTGCTAACTGCTAACCTGGCAGACTTCGTGCTTCTTAAATCGGTAAATAAAAAACCTAATAATCAGTAATTAATAAAAAAATGTTCGGTATGAATGAATTTTTATTATTTTTTTCGATTAATTACACATGATGTTTCATACTTAAAAAACAGAGTTTTCTTGAAATTCAGATATATACAGACAGACACAGTTATGATACAGTTTTTTTAATCAATTTAAAGCTTTCTGATAAACTACTTTTTTGTTTTGTTTTGTGGTACAATTGTCCATGCGCAAAATAGGAAAACTCCAAGTTGATTCCGCAAACTCATTTCTCTTAGGTATCACTTAGAATACTTGCCGTCAATCAAACAGCGTGAATTGTAGTTGAAAATTCCGCAAGGTCCACGTATCATATGTTTGGTAAATACTGCATTCAATTGTCTAGCGCTAAATGATGTCATCTGGAGACAGCTGTTATATTTCTGAATGTTGGCCAAGAAGTGTTTAGAATCATTTCCAATCCCCTCCAGAAACTAAAGAGCGTAAAGGATCTGGTGGTGGGACCAATTGTGGCAATTTTACTTTGCCTCCAGCACAACATAATCCAGTAAATTCACCACTGTATTTTAACGCTTTGCAATATTTACAAATCACTATCATTTCCACAATTGTTACCGATTTGTCGGCACAATAATCTATTGCCGCATCGTAGTGGAATGTAGCTCGTTCCAGGATCACAGGAGCACTGTGTCTGCGGAATCGCTCAATTTCGTTACGTCATGCTCGCTGATATTTTATTTGATGTGCTCAAACTCGTTGCATTCTAATACTATCTACTTCATTATCACTCTCTAAAGACTGACAAGCAATTCTGACATAGCAATACGGCTATTTTCTCGATCTGTCTCTCTCGGTTGACAGGTGAGGTAGCTCTTCGTACATTTCATTGACTGCGACGATCTAAGTCAGGTCGTCTTCTCCTCAGCATCGTAAATTATAATTAATCAAAGTGAAAATAGTTCTCGCAGACTTAGCAGTAAAGTGTCACTCTTACAAAAAATCAACAAAAAAAGAGCCCATAATCTGAAATGTCACTATTACAAAGGATGACCGAAGTTACGAAAGTTCGCACGCACGTAGATTGTTAGATTCGCAATTTAGGTGACCATTACTTTTTTTTTCTGCGACACAAATTCGATCGTTTAAATTTTTTTTCCAATTACATTTATTTTCAATACACTCATTTTTCAAGTAGTAGTTCCTCATTAAATTTAGTTTTAGTACTGGAACATTCATAAATTTCATATAGTTTTGAAATTTTAGAAAATTTTTAGACAGTCTTTTTAATGTATTTTCAGCAATCCTAGAGCTTTTAACATTTAATTTTTACCAACTAATTATCAGAATATCGAAAGGTTTTGGGGAACTTCGTTACTTGTTTTCCCTGAATGCGGTAACATTTGCGAATCCGTGTTAGTCACAGAATAGCCCCAGAATCAAAGTAACGATTGTAGTCGCTGTAGGCTCGTCATGTCTTCGACGGGGTACCAGAGTTGTTAACGTCTGGCCATCGAAGAAAATAAGCTACCACGCCATCGAACCATCGAACCACATAGCGTCGATTACGGAAGTCCTGTTCGAAAGGTAGTTTATTTTCAACGTAGACCACAGTTCAAAAGACCACATTTAAGAGCCAGAGTAACGATGAATCTAGGGTGTCTTTCAAGGTATATTCACACAGGTCAGTATATTCGGTTTTATTAATCAATCAGTTGTGTATTCTTATATTCAAGTTTCATATCCCTTTGTATATAGTATATATTTGCATTTAACTTTTTTATATATTTTGTTTGTTAATAACTTAAGTAATTTATATAACTCCTAAAGTAGGAAATAAACAAAACCTGTGGAATATGAGATATGCGAAAGCAATTTTTTTTTACATATATTTCAAAGTCTGCTTTTTACCAACGAAGGTTTTTCTGGACTAGATCTACTGTTTACCGTGCACTCTGAACCACGGCCCTCAACACTAAGCCTACCGACAGGCCAGTGACCAACTTAGAGATCATAGTAGAAGACATCCGGTCTTACCCAGCCTGACATAGCTGGAATGATTATTTCTAGATAAATTTTCCGTTATCCATGGCCCAACATAATTCTAACCCGCGAAAACAGTAGAAGGACCGTCCTGTCGCCTTGATCATTGTGCCACTCAAGTCGGCGCAAATAATATTAATTCAATTCTAAAAGAGCAAATTATATTTAGGTAAATCTATTTTTGCGTTTTTATTAAATATGTAAATATTTTAATTAGAATTTGTTCGACATGGAACTGTAGTGACCTTGAGGCATGTCGAATTTTACATAGTAGAATAACGGTCTACAAAATACCCAGAAATATAATTCCAGATGTTTAACACGGGCGGGGTGCCAGCAGCGCCAACCAGAACCCGATAACGAATAGCTGGCAACTCCGAGACGTTTATCTGGGATGTTATTGAAGGGTATTTCTAATCATTCAGTAACCGACCATCGTTTGGTTTAGACGTGCCACCATCGACTGTCCAAGCCTCGTCATCAGGTAACACCGCTGCCATCCGTTTTATCTATTTTGTATTTTCCAGATTTTTATATTACTTTAATAAATAACGGTCACATAATGTAAACACCACTGTTTCATTTCGTTTTACCTCCATTGACCGAGCCATATCAATTTACCCTAAAGAGGCAACAAATATGTATATGTTTTTTGCCAATGGTTTGCAAATGTGATCTCAACGAAATCTTTTTCAATATCGATGACCAATTATAAGGACATTTTTTTGCTTTATAATATATTATACCAATTTTCAGTAGTTTTACGAATTGCAATTTTATGGGGAATATTGACCTTAACTAATGAATCACTTGAACCTAGCTGTTTAATATGCTTTTTTAATTACTTCCTACATTAGGCATACTATTAATTTATACAATTAATTTATATTCTGTTATTTATTACCGTACCTAAATCAATAAGTATTTTCTAAGTTAAAATTTAATCAGACTACTTAGTCTAAGGGTTGTGGTAAACATGAAGTAGTTTTGTTCGCTTCAATACTCTGATTTCTTTCATTTTGTCCAGTAGCTGCATTACTTACATGTTGTTGTACTGTTGTTACACGTTGTAGTAACCATAGGTCATATTTTAAGCGAAAACTACCCAAAATTTATTCGAGGCAATTGATTCGAGATCATCGTATAGTTTTTCATTGGTTACCTAGCGACAAGCATTAGTAATTAATCGAAAAGCGTCATAGGGCAGAGTTGGATTATTAGTTAGTTGGATATTTTATTGGATCCTATAAATCTAAATAGGTTTTGTGACAGATTTTGAATGGAAGCAATCCTTTTTATTTAAGTTGGCAGTATCTTGCGACCAATACAAGTACAGTTTTTTTTGGTTGTGAGTTCGATTTCATTTGCTTTTTTTCTAAAATAATGTTTCCAGTTCAAACTAACTAGTTATCGAATAGGCAATAGACAATGCATGTCTAATGTTTTCGCTGATAATTTTCTAATCTTCCAGTAAACTGCCTAATATCAGTTTTAACCAATGATGCTATTTTGGTTACAAAATAAACATAAAAATCGTGAGACAATTTATTATAAATACTTTCTGTCAAGTTAAACTTCCACCAAGCAAGACTTTTTTTCATCTAATACGTAAATGACTCTCGTGGAAAATCCTCCAAGTTAACGCCATCTTACCACTAATTACTTTCTTCGACATTGAAAAGTGGCTGTATTTATAATAACTTACAAACCAGGAAAAAATCAAAAAACGTCTGCACCTATCTTCTTATTAGTTGCTCTGAAAAACTATTGTGAACCAGAGTGACGAATACATTCTAATACATTCAGGCATTTCGAAGGACATCGTTCTCGCTATACATTGTCCTTACTCCACCACATGATGAATCAATAGATCTCATAAGGATTCAATATGAGTCACAAGGAGCTTCGAATTTCAACTAAATAAAACCCCATTATGATTATACTACGGCGTATTCAGTTTGCGTAGAGCAACTTTTTCCGATAAATATTAACAACTATGATCTCCCGATAACAGGGTGTGTTGGATATATGAGAAAGTATTTGGATTTATTCCTAACTATAAGAAACATTTAGTAATCAAAGATAAACAACTTGGGCTTTAACTGAATTGACTTAAATTGTGTAAATCGAAATTGGAGGGTACTACTACCAAATCCAACACAAAAATCCTTTAAAGGCTCCAAAATGAAATGGTGAGAACTATGATCGATGTTCCGTATACGTTTCTAACCAACTAAGCGATATTTAGCCCGGGAACCTCTGGAACTTTTAATGTATATTATCGCAAGGGGCAAAATTAAATACTGCTGAGAGTTAGGACACACCGAGTTAAATGGGTAGTCTAAAATGTACACTATCATCTGACCTGATTAATTGGCGCATATAATAAGGTCTTTGTAATAAGGAGGATTTACAGTAGAATATCTGCGAAAAATAATTGAAATCTATGACAATAAAATAAAACAAGAATGCAGAACAAAGTAAACATATTATAGTAATTTTAAAAACACTAAGATCCTTCTTAAAAAGAGCTTCAATCGTGTTGCTCCTAGAGCTCGATAAGGTAACTTAAAGGAAAAATCAAAATATTAGGGGAAGATATAATGATAATAATGAAAGCACATGAGAACAGAAAGGGAATATTTGATTAAAGTAATGATTTAGAAAGGAAATATGAGCAATAATATATCAAAAATACGTTACACTGTAATTTATTTTAAATTTTTGTACGCTAGTGTTTATAAAATGAAAAATGTAAACACAACGTTAGGCCTTAAAACGATGTACTAAGCTTTCATTAATTTAAAATAGAAAAGCTCATTGTTTTTACGCCAGAAGGCAGTTAATTCAGGTTTAACTCAATATCTAAAGTCAGGAACAGGAGCGATATAAATACATGGCGTGGAAGATATTTTTAAATTCAAAAGCCTTTTAAAACGTTTTATACACAAAGCGTTATTAACTTCCAAATGTTTGCGTACAAAAGATTTCCGTTCGTTTCCGCGTAACAAGCGGATTATTCTATTACGCCTGAAAACATTTGAGCTCAAATCAGCTTTGTGCAGGATCTACTAAATGACCAGTCCTTATTATGTACTTGTGGCCATTTTGCGTATTTATCGGGTCATAGTCGTTTGTTTTGAATGCATTATTTTTATTTCAATTTATGTGTTTTTACTTTTCAAATATTTTACTATTGATTAGAGATTCATAATCATTATTCATTCAGTATTATTTGGTATTATTTAGTTGATCATATATTCGATTATATTACTATTGAGTCGTGAAATAATAAGCAGGAAGGAAGATGATGGTAATAGTATGTTTGGCTATTATGGAAATACATTTATCGCAAAGACCTTAAAAAGATATAGGAAAGTTAAGATATAGGAGATTTATTGAGTAATGTTTATGTATGATATAGCTGAATGATATATAGTAGGCGGCCAAATCATTGATTTTATTTACGTTATTTATAGTTTACTAGATTTTCTTGAATAAATTATGTTGCTTTTAAAGGGTTATTTTATCTTAAATGGGTATTGGTATCATTATTATTGTATTTGTGAAGTGACAACACAGTAACGCGCGTCATTTGTCAATTGTGTGAAGTTTTTTCTCACGCAGTCATTGTCCATTAAAACGCCCAATTTGCGGTATTGTTCTTGTATTGCCTAGATATTATAATTTTATTACAAATAGATCAATTGAAAAGTCCCCGCCCTGACACATAGATGCCGCTACTAGAATTAAATCCATATGTTTCTTTGGTTAACTTAACACTAACCCTTAAAAGATGCGTTTATAAATTTGACAGCTGTCGGATCATTAGTTTGTGAATTTTAGCATTTTGAGTGAAGCAACTTTTGTTATTGTGAAAAACAGGATAAAAAAGAATTTCGCGTTTTAATAAAATATTGCTTTTTGAAGGGAAAAAATACAGTTGAAGAAAAAACTTGGCTTGATGCCGAGTTTCCGGACACTGCCCCAGAAAAATCAACCATCAAGGATTGGTATGCTAAGTTTATACTTGGTGAAATGAGAACCAAAGACAGTGAACCCAGTGGATGCCCAAAACAGGCTGTTACCGACAGAAATATTAAAAAAATCCGCAAGATGATTTTGAATGACCGTAAATTGAAATTGAATGAAATGGCAGATACTCTAAAGATATCAACTGATCATGTACATCATATCATTCACGAATATCTGGATGTGGGAAAGCATTGTGCAAAGTGGGTGCCGCGCGAGCTCACTTTTGACCAAAAACAACGACGACTTGATGATTCGGAGCACTGTTTAAAGATGATCAAGCGTAATAAACCCGAGTTTTTGCCTCGATATGCCACTGTGGATCAAACATGGCTCCATCATTTTACTCCAAATTCCAATCGATAGTCATTCGAGTGAACTGCACACGATGAACCTGTTCCAAAGCGTGGAAAAACGGATCAGTCGGCTGACAAAGTTATGGGGTCTGTATTTTGAGATGCGCATAGAACAATTTTCATTGATTACCTTGAAAAAGGATGAACCATCAACAGCGACTATTAGATAGCGTAATTGGGCCGTTTGAAGGACGAAATCGCCAAAAATGGCCGTATTTGAAGAAAACGAAAGTGCTGCTTCACCAAGACAATGCTCCGTGTCACAAGTCAGTGAAAACGATGGTAAAAATCCATGAATTGGGCTTTGAATTGCTTCCTCATCTACTGCATTCTCCAGATCTGGCCACCAGAGACTATTTCCTGTTCTCAGATCTCAAAAGAATGCTCGGTGAGAAGATATTTTCGTCGAATGATGAGGTGATCGCCGAAACTGAGGCTTATTTTGAAGCTAAGAACAAATTGTACTGCAAAAATGGTATCGAAAAGTTAGAGGGTCGCTATAGTTAATGTGTCGCCCTATATAAAAATGTGTTTTACTATGGTAGGCCGGGGGACTTTTCAATTGACCTTTCATTAACCAATTCTTTTATCTAAAACAATGAAAATTTATGTAAAGCTTCGTATAATAATGCTTTTGCGTATTAATGGTTTGACGCGAATACCTCTAAGTTTCAGGATGGGTAAGGCTTGGTATATGTCTCTAAGAAAATGTAGAGAGATACTAATATTGAAACTGCACTCCACACATTAACAGATAGAGATGGCACCTATTGCTGGAATTTCAAAGTCTCTCGTTAACCGAATTAAAATTAAAATTGATAATAAAAGCCTTTTTGAGACAAATTATTTTGGCAAATGAAGCAGAAAAAGAATCACTATACCTTGTAGTTATCGAAAAACTTGAAACGTCTGCTTCAAAAATTGTACAAAGAGCATTGCTTTTTTTACTACGATAATAAACGATGAGGTTGTAAAGATATAGGAGAGGATAATTGATTTAAAAGAATTTAATAGGATAGCGATCTTCTGAAAAACACTCATAATCGACAACATGAAAAAAAAAATGACCCCAATAGGTTAAACAGGTGTCGAATTAGTGTAATTTTTTTGAATAACACAAATGGGTAATAACGATTTTATAGTACCAATTCTATTAATTTACAAATGTGATTTTTCGGTGAATCAACCTTCAAATTTTGATTGACAAAAGTTCCAAACACGTAAATATTTCCACGGCGATAAAGCCGTGTGAAGGTGATTAAACACCAGGTTTATAACATGGTGTGATCAGTTATCTCAACCAAGGGCATGTGGCGCCTATACATTGTAGAAAGGATAATGAAACAAGACTAAAACAAAAGACTTCTAGAAACCCGGTTATTACTGCAGACCAAAGAATGGTTTCGTGATAATAACAACTACATTTTTATGCTCGGTGTCAGAAGGCCACAAGTGTTAGTGCTTATTTAGTGGAAAGAAGTGAAACCCACTAGTCATAAAACCCATAAAAGCATGTGGGAACTCGAAAAACGACCGATTGCTAAAGAAGTAACTACCACCAAGCAGCAGTTAATTGAAATTCTCAACAGAGAATGGCATAATTATTCCAAACTCAATAAACATACCAAAACAGGTATTGAGGGCTTGTCTCGATGCATAGAAGAACTTATTATAGCAAATATTGGCATCATTAAATATTAAAATTACTTCTATTATTTTTTAGTAATTTTAGGTAAATTATATGTCTCGGTTAATGGAGGTAAAGCGAAATGGTGTTTTCATGATATGACCGCTGCTATTAACGATATAAAATATTAAGGAAATACAAATAAATCAAAAGTATCGGTGCGAGGGTTTATCTGTTGACGAGGCTTGCGCAGTCGATGGTGGCACTTCTAAACCAAGCGATGGTCGATTACTGAATGATTGAAAGTACCCAGGGTTGGCTGAAAATCGTTATCATTTGATAGTTCCCGCTGCTAGCACCACGCCCGTGTTTAACAACTGGGTATTTTGTAGACAGTTAATTGTTGCACAAATAGACATGTGGAAAAGGACTGTAAGAAAATCACAAGACGTTAAGGCCTGAAGAATAACAGCCGAGACCGACACTGTGTGCCCGTTATATGAGCCGAGACTTTTTGATATTATTTATGGAAGCTTAATGAACAAGATGAATAAGTTTATCGAGAATTAGAAGATAATGTATACTGAACCACTATAGAACAAATGGTTAAGCTTAAAGGAGGCGATAATGCAGAAGTTCTGTCCATTAATTGATAATGCCTATCAGAGGCAGTCTCGCACCAATATTGAAGTGACACAGCAAACATTTTAATGGCAGACAATTTAAACGTTCATATAGTAAAACTAAGTGAATTATTAACGGTGGTAATATTGAGTGAAATGGGTAGTAAATTCAGTGAATCCATACATGATGCAAATTGAATAAATACTAAGGATAAAATATTTGTATGACAACGAACAACAACTTTTTGAATAATTGTTTGACCGCTTGTCTCATTAAATGGGTATTATATTTGGACTGTAAATTAGGTCTACTCAGTGCACTGTCCAAAGTTGTCATAGAGCATGTTGATGACGTGTCCGATCATATGGTTCATGCTGGAAACAGGTATGGCTAAATTCCTGGAGCTGAGTTGGTGTCCTATTATGCCTTTCTCCCTATTATTGCATATTTAATAATTCTGAATTAATATGGGGGTGTTATATATTTCTGTAATGGATATGGTCGATAGGAATAATAAATATATAAATAAATAACTGTGTGTGGAATTGTGCAAAGCAGCATACGACAGTCTACAATAACATCTTCGGTTTGTACGGATTAGGCCAATATAAAAAAAGACCGCCTTGAACTCCACTTCATAGGTGAGGTGAAAAAGACTTCAAGATAAATATAATTAAAATAACTCTATACTATAAACTATTGTCTCTGTATAAATAAATGTAGTTTATTAATAATATATATCCATTCATTGATATAAGTATATTGAAGTTGAGAAACTGTAAATTATATCGTTATAAATCCATTTTTATTTAATAAGAAAATATTCAACATAGTAAAGGATACTTTTTATACACAATTCTCAGTCCTCGTAGGTAAAACTGTTTGAGTTAAATCAGAGTGCAGAACTGTAAAACGTAAACCGACGCGTAAAAAGGTCCATATCGTCCGATTGTTTGCCCCCGTTTGTTCCTCCCTGGTTATTAAAAGCATTATATCCGGAACGGATTAGATCCATCAAATGACAGAACGTTGTCTGTAATTACTTCCTGTTGAAATGTCTAATTCCGGTGCAGTCCTGACGTCACGTCCGTTCCACAACTGACGGTGGGACTATGAACCGTATTGACATGAAAGATATATCAGACGAGCCGATAACCAAATACCTGATTCTACAAGGTGTTGCGACAACACGCGAGATTAATTTTGAAAATTTAATTTAGAGGTGTTATAGAGAGATAAAAATTTATGTATGTTAAAGGCTATTAACTATATTACAAAACTAAGGTTGCGAATTATCGACTGTTTACGTCCCTAATTTTTGTTCGACTAGTTTCAATTATAAATAGTTTATTCGACTGATTTTGACGCTCCCATTGTGCCGACCCAACCACGACCTTGCAACTAATGTGAATATGCCAATTTAATGCTTATATGTAAATATATGGTTTTATGATTTGTGCGTAACGTAAACAGTGTGGAACAATGTAAATAACATTTTTCACTGTTATATATTAATGTAATAGGGTAAAATAACAACAGTTTGTTCAATACATTTTAAAATAATTTTTACTTCAATTATGCTACCTTGACTTTTTCGATTTGTAAGCCTCTTAATATATTTTCAAGCCTTTTGGGTGTTCGATCTTCTTCCATTGAAGTTTCAAACTTATTCTTAAACTTCTTCCTCAAACCTATTCTCCAGCAAAGAAATCCGATGAGATAGTATCAGTTTGATTTCAGGAATGCCCGCTCAAAAATTGACCTCAGTTGATTGAAGTATATAGATTTACAGATATAATTAGAAAATAGAGAAAATAGAAAAAAGTTGCGTGCTCTGCGGTGCACAGACTTTTGATAGAATATGACATTATCTATGTAAAATAAAGCCACATCTCTAAGGACTTCTACCTGCAATTAAAATCTTATTTCTTTAAACGATACTTGCGTGTTAAATATGAAGGAACATACTCTAATCTCAAAACGATAAGGGCTGGTGTACCTCAAGAAAATATGTTAAGGCTAGTGCTTTATCTACTATATATCAGTGATCTCCCCACAATATTATATAGCACAAATACCTTTGATACATGGTAGTGTTATCAGTAGCAGAGACTATGGAGATCTCAACTCGGAAACTCTTCTCTTGATAAATTTGCTATTTAGACGAAAAATTGGAGAATAAAATTAAATTAAACAAAATCTACACACATTGAATTAACAAATAAGATGATCACACCACAAAGTCATTTTTAACGGCATATAAATTCCATATGATAACATAAATACCTTGGCATGACTCTGGATGCTAAGCCCAGATGATCGCAAAATCAAGTTCAGGACCCTGTAATGGTTGCTTAGACGAAACGTTTTTTGTTCTACTCTGAAACCAGGCGGTGGAATGCATGACGCATGGTCGCGGAGACTTGCCCTGGTGTGACAAGTTGGACCGGGTTATGTGGGACTGCCTCTGGGCTTACCAATACACTAAACTGAAACCGCCTGTGGATCGCTACTGCTACTGCATTAAATTTGGGAATATGGCACCCGCTGATCGGGTAGCCGTTATTGGGCACAAGGACCCGGCGATTCTATTGATTCGCGAACTTGAGTTAACACACGACCGGATACTGGCCTATGGAGGCAAAAGTTATGCCTCCAGCTACGAATGGGGACGTTTCAGCCTGGGAAGGGAGAGGTTAGCGGTGACGCGGTGATAAGCTCCCAGCATGTCGACCAGCTCGCGAACAAGCACGTTTTCAGAAGAACTTGAGCTGAGTGGTTGTTTGTGAAATTATTGTGATATGAAGTGCTTAATTTCTGGGGAGTCAATTTCGCTGTGAATTTCATTATTGCTGACAAACTATAGAGCGTTTATGATCCTTCTGAGGAGCTTATTTTGGAAAACTTGAAGCCGTTTCATCTGGTTGGGTGTAACAAACTTGAAGCCGTTAGATCCGTAGAGGAGTACGGACCGAATAAACATCTTGTAAAATAAGCATTTGATGGAGATAGGAAGTCCGCTAGAGAGACAGATCAGAGAAGATAGCAGGTTTGTTAGCTCCGAAACTTTATGGATTGCTTTCTGGATTTGGGAAACCTAACCGGACCGTCGGTCAAAGTGACGTACGTGACGTTATCCTGCCACGGAATTATAGCGGTGTCGATCTTAAGTTGTGGAACGCGCAGTTCGTAACGCTTCTTATGGAAAATGATGGCCTGAGTTTTCAGGGGGTTGATTTGCAACCTTCAGAATTTGAACAACTTGACCGCATGATCGAGCTGCTTCTGTAAACGTTCATGAATTGTAAGCTTGGGCGAATCTCAAAGCTGTGAACTTTCAAAAATCTTATGTTATATCAGTAGTCCGGCAGCAGTATGGAGCTATGGTATTGTGCTGTGGGGCTGCGCCAAATACCCCAATCTCTATGAGATTAAAGTTAACTACTGAGGGATACTGTGAATGCGCCTTGATATATATGCGTTTGTGACTTCCATGGCGACCTAGAAATTAATAATTCAGGGACACTATCAGAAGATTTGCCGATTTCCACCAAAGAAGGTTCCCGAGCTACCTCAACACGGAAGCGTCCAGACTTCTAAATATGCATAATGTCATTAGACGTCTCAAATGGTTTTCTATTTCTCCTGATCTTGCAAATGTTTCATCACTAAGTGACTCAGCGGACATATCTTAACTGGAGGTGTTTATAAATATGTTTAGTCTAATTAAAGTTAATTGTTAGTTATATACCAGTTTTAACATATAAATTAAAAAATTGTTCATGTTTGGACGAATAATAATATTTCTGATTAACGGTAAATAAAATTGTTATTTAATTTAAAAAGGGAGCGATAGTTAAATTGTAGACAAAGACTGATTGAGAAAATACGATGCGAAGTATTTATGGGTCATTACTCCAGTCCTCTTTACAATCGAGTCAGATATATAAAATATAAAAATAATATTACGTTATTCAAAATGAACTGATATTTTGAACGTAATAGAATCCAGGAAATATATTTCTCCTTTTCTCTCCCAAACAAAGTTCGGGAATCCGTCTCACTTAAAGCATGGTTAAAAAACATTCGTAAGCACATGTTCAAATTAATTACTAAATTATCAATTGATTTGTTTTATTATGCCATTGTTACTTTCTAAATACTAAATTACGTTAAATCATATTTGGGAGAATATTCCATTCCATTTTTACACTGCCACTTCCCAATTTAAAATTATTTAAAGGCAACATCTATATAATAAAGAGAACCAAGCAAATATCTCACTCCTTTCCGCCTTCAAAATTAATACAGGATGGAATTTGTACATCTCCGTCTGCTATCACGAATCGAAAAACAGTCGGCAACATTAAATTTTTTTTAAATTTTATTACACACTAATTTGGCTGTTTTGTGACTAACGACTGTTCCAACAAATTTTAATCCATCAGTGATCGGTTGACCGAGATAAAAACAGAATGCAAAGTTTTATCTTAAGTTGTTTAATTTCTATTAAAATCCATTTACTGTCAGATTTGTTTTATTTATGGTCCCAGGATTATAATTTATTTGTTAGATGTATTGAATTCACCATTTCAAGGAAATCTAATCAAAATTGATTTTAATGAAATATATCGGCTGTCTTACAAACACAATACAGTACTTATATATAAATGTGCATGTCCACGAACAAATATCTACATATGGCATTCTTTTATGATGTTGCGCGAACTGGGGCAATTTGGATATAATTTTATGGCTTTAGAATAAATTCTGGCGGAACATCGTTAATTATTTGTAGTGTTTAAGATGTAATATAATATTCACCAGGGAAATTACATCGTTAACCAGACCATTAGAGAATGTCAATAGTCATGAACAGAAGCATTCAACATATCAATTACGAGACAATTTATCTCCCTGACAACGTTGATCTGTTACGACGACTCAAGAAAACCAAACCATTTGGGACTGTGTAATGTATTTTTTTTTGCAAATGTAGGGCATATTGGAATAAAAGTTGCGCATATAGAAGTGGATATTAACTGATGATTAATTGAAAGAAAGTTATGTAATTCTAATGAGAACTTCTTCAGTATTCTTTTATTTTAAGAACTTTAGAACTAAACATTATTATTTATTGTTATCAACAGTTATCTATTCAGAGTGTAGTTTCAGTATTCGAGTTTTACGATATATTAAATAATAAATTAAATAGTATATAAATTTAACCTTTTATAACTAATTTCTTCCTGTACCCAAAATATAGTAATAATTTTGGAATATAACACATATTTTATTTATTTTGTCTCTTGACATAAAATAATCTCCAGTACAAGACTTTCGGTTTCGGCTTTCTTCGTTTTAATCCTCATAATTAATTCAAAATTATATCCCCAGTTATATTTTGAAGTTTTTCGGAAGGAAAGTTAGAAACCGCACCTCTATCATGCAGTCTAGAAAAGACATTATTGTGATCAATAAACCACAAGTTTGCTGTCCATAATTCTTGCGTATTGAGATAATTAACTTCATGTGAGCTAAGTATTGGATAGTTTGAGGCTCTGGCAAGTATATAAAATCTGGGTCAAAATTATTACTTTTACTGGCATGACTAAGCTGAGCTACTTAAAAATCCAGATAGCAAGGCCCAAAACTAAATAAACATGGATTTCCTAGATGTTCTCCTTCAAATAATTACAACAATGTAAGTGTCAACAATATATTAAGAGACAGAGGCAATATAATAAAGGCATAAGTATTAAGAGAAATATGTTTATTGGAAAAGAGATGTGAACTGAACGAGGTGGTGTCAAGGAATCACTCTTCGACATTCCAAACACGCCTTTTTGTAATCCACGCAAAAGCTGGAAAGGGAGGATAGTTTTAGAAAATCTAGTTATTATATACCTACTGTAACATTTTATAACTATGTTAAACCTAATCATGGTTAAAGTTATCATTAAAAATTGTGTGCTCTTCTAGTAATATAAATACTAGCCTTTATGTAAAACTACAAGACCAATCATCATGCTATTGATTTAAAAAGAAATGAGACAATGCTGGAAATTAGTAGAACTACTATACTTACAATATAACATCGAAATTTTATTTACAATCATAAAATTTTAATCTGTGCATATAGAAGCATATATAGCAATTATCTTTACCCATAGTATTTTATTTCTATGTAATAATATCTATACTATATTATCGCTATTATTAAGTGATTACATTGATTGCATATATTTTAATTAGCAACAACTATTGTTGAAAATGTGAAGTATCCATGTAAATAACTGTTGATAGCCTAATTTAATTATTAAATTCGATATTGTTGACTTATACATTTTCTTTTTAGTATTGTTGAATGTATATGAAACATTGATCATGGAACACAAACTCTTCAAACTTTTATAGAGACTGCTTTTATGCTGATGCTGTTCCGTTATATCTCCTATGGCGGTGTTAGTTCCTATTGTTTAAATGCGGTAATTTTGATAACAGTGTCAAAGAATAGCATAGGTTCTGCAGGACCCACAAAAACAGCGAATTTTAATACTTACAATACTTACAATATAAAATAAAACCAGGTCGTATTCCCATTGAACTTCTCAAAGTGCCCAGAGGAGGGAAAATTAAGAATTGAATAAAATGTCTTTTCCAACCGTTTTAATCTACTTTTTTTTTGTTTTCCAGACAAAAAAAAAGATCTCTGTAGCGTATTATAAAAATAGTTATGTTAATCCCAAGCGCAAACGTATATATACAGTTTATACAGTATATACAGTGTTTCTTTCTTCTAATTTCTTATCTAATTCAGCCCTCTAATACAGATTCGCGTCCAATTTCATTGTTAAATATTTAACTGTGCTACATATTTGCAGGTCAGAATGTCTTTGAAATAGCTAATACATTCTGATTTTTGATTTCTGTTATGTATTCAGTTGGCGTAGACAGTTTTAAACTCATTCAAACTCATTCTCCATTGCTAGGTATATTTATTAATTATGTGTACTGATGTTTGCAATTTCATTGCAGATTCCTCCTATATGTTATCTATAGTCATTATGGTAGTATGCATAAAATAATATATATTCCGACTCAGGGACGTCACCTGCGTATATTATGTAATTATATAATCTATAGTGTCAATTCTATAAGTTTTCTGCTATTACTAATTTAGAGTTTACTGTACACGTTATAGAGAATTGCTTAATATCGCCCTATAAATATTATATTATATGCAAATATCGATCACGTGAAAAGTTTCTCTAAAATTTCTAGTTTTCAGAATTTATTGATTGTTTTGTGAATTATTAAATATATTTCTAAACGAAATAATGAATTTAAAATTATGTATGGTCAATTATATTTGCGTTTACCGGCGACATCAATATATTAATATATAGCTATTGTTACAGTTGCTCTGTTATAGTTTTATTGATTAAATACATAGGATAAGCTATCCCTGGCATTGTTAAAATAATTTTGTTGATTTGTATACTGTTTCCAACTAATAATGTTCTTTAATTTTTATCCTTTATTATAATATTGTTTAATGTAATATTCTTTAATTTGTCATTTTCACAATGATATAGGTGGCTGTGTATTTTTTTTTGCGTTAATTTGAGTGAGTTAGTAGTTAATGACCTTAATTGGAAACTGTTGTCCCCCATTTTATAATAAAATATAAATAACTATTAGTAATCTAACAAAATAATGTAAATGATTATCTTGAAATCGTAAAATAATATTTCTTATATCATTAAAGATGTCATTTTTGGAACCTAAGGATGTGGATATCTTGATCCTTGATATTATTAAAATATCACAACTCATGATTCTATGAAGCAAGACTTCTTTTATCTTTGAAGCAAAATGTTACAAATCACTGTATTCATTGTGATGTTTTTCATTCTGTATCCTCTGTGGCTGTTGATCGTGTATCTACAGTTATTTAGTGCTGTTAAAGCTGCCCGTTTGCTAAACTGAAATATTAATAATCGTACTGGTTTAACCCGTTTATCCGTAATTAAATGACCATCTATAGACATTTAACATCAGCATTGACTTATATTAATCGATGTTGTTTACTTACTTATGACCACCATTCGATCAAATCGTATATTTCTCATTACATTTTCGCAAAGTCACGTCTTTAGCGGAACATTGACCACCGCTCATAATTGATAGCAACCATTTTGGCCTCGAATTCTTTATCCGTAGTTTTTTTGTAACTACTATTTCTCCACATTATTGATCAGTCTATTGAATTGAATTACCCTTATATCTGAATATATTTAGTATTTAACTATTTACGTATGTATTTGTAACCATAATTATATTTATTTTTATAATTGCATTTTTAAATATTTACTTCTTAAATTTCATTTCAACCATTGTATAACTTTTTTATATGGTTACTCTTTGTTATATCTTTAAGACTCAGCTCTTATATGTTATGGAGTAATCTTCGCAATAACTTTTCTATTTCTGAATAAGTATCTCCAAAACCTATGTTTTATGCATCAACGGATTTTTCAGGCATCTAAAAATGGTGGCGAAGAAATTTATTCTTGGTATGCGAGAATAAAAAGGTCATTACGTAGGACGACATGTCAATTCGATTCGTTCAGGTTTCTTGTACATCAAGCTCCTTTTGTAAACAGGTGGATGTGTTCAATTGAAAATCTGTCATTCTACATTGTTTTCAGTGGAATCACTATTTTTAGATTTTGCTCGTTGAAGATCCATAAAATAGAATGTTGTTTTGCTTGGGACTTATATTTATATATCCAAGATTCGTCACCTGTGTAGATGTCATACACAGCCTTCGACGTACCATGGTTGTATTTCTTAACCATCTATTGATAAGAACGTCTTTTTAAGTTTTGTCAAATGATGTAGCATCCAATGTGAATATATCTCTTTCACAGCTATTTTATGACTTAATAAACGTATAGTACTGTGAAAATGTTAATGTAATAAATGTAGCATTTGGCCTCTAGATAAAAATGGGTCACAAGACAGTCTTTAGGAAATCAAAATATGCGTGGATTAAGTTAAATATATTTCATTAAATATATTGCTATAACGAAAATTTGAATAATTCTTACAGTTACTTTGACCTTTCACATAGAAGTTTAAAGTTTACTTAACCCTGCAACCGCCAGTATTAGGCCCGGTTGTCATGTTCTAAGAGATATCGAAAAGTTCTTTAGAGTATTCATAATTATCGAAAAGCACATTATGTTTCTCACATAGCATCTAACCTATTAAGGGATATCTGATTAGATATCTATTGGAAAGTTTCCGCTTAGTTTTATAGAGTTTATACAGATGATAATAATAGAACGCTCTAAATTACATTCTCCACGTTATTTCATTTCGAAAAATCTGCAGTCAAAGTCTGAAATACTTTCAGAACCTTATATTGAAAGCCACTTATAACGAGTAACCATCATAAAATCGTCTTCTTACATTACAACACAATATATATATATATATATATATATATATATATATATATATATATATATATATATATACATTGATTACATACTGACATACAACATAGATTTTTCGATATATTATCTCCATTTTGCCAAAATGAATGATGGGAAAAACTTTTTAAGTGAAAAATCGATCAACATTAAATGTGGCCCTGTGGCCATATCAAGAATATTGCTATTTTCCTTCGATAAGACGCTTAATTATAATTTGTTTATGTATAACTTGGAGTTGCGAAGCTATAAATCTGAAAATATAGCATCTGTATGAAAGGGTATATTATGTTATGTTGACGTTCTATTTCACTATCCAATACATCTACAATTTCAGCTAACGAAATATAATACTAACATGATCTGCAAATAACATTCATATTATAACCTAAATTAAATATTACATACTAAGCGAAAGTCCGTAGAATATTGTCACGATTTATAAAACAATCCAGTACAGACGAGTAATAATTGCAAGGTACAATGTTTGGCAAATAAAGCGAATCCGGCCCTCCTATTTATTTGTTGTGTTCTTACAGCCCTGATTATATATCACATTTATCAGTACGAACGTCAAGAGGCATAGAATTTTGTCGACTATGAATAATTTCTGTTAAAGCGAAGCTAATTTAGTGTCATCAGTAAATGTATATTTTTTTTATGGATGAATAATATCAATCTTAACGTATTTTTAATCTAGCTCTTACAATTTCATTTTATATATGACTTCCACTTCCACTCTAATCGATCACATGATAATCGACAAAAAGCTTTTTACGTTTTCTGATTCCATTGGCATATATCAATCTTCTGGAAAATCAAAACATAACAGTTGAATTGTTTTCTGATCTGCGTATATAGATTAATATTCGTTTTTATAATATCATGGTTTTTATACGAATACTTTTAAGTTCTAGTATAATACTGTATAGTTTTTATAATTATGTTTTTATAATAAGTTATTCTTATAGAATAACGAGAATATCTGAAATAACTAAAATTATATTTACAATTTACAATATAAAATAAGCGTATCCAGTTACTTTCTTCTAATCCAATAAAAACATACTGTGTATTCAAATTTTATTAAAGTCCATTTACCATAATCCTCTTGTGGAAATTTTAGAAATGAAATATCTCTAGAGTAGACGAAGTTTACTTAAAGTTTTCTGCCATATAACGTGGTATAAGAAACTTATTTTCAGACTTAGTAATATTGAATTTGGGTCACGGTAGATGTTTCAAAGAAATATATTTGTTGTTATTAAGTTATTCTGAAATTATAAAGGAAACAACTCATCTCAACGATAAAGTAATTAAGAACTATAGCTAAAATAAACTTGAGATTGGCAGGAAGGTTTGTCGTAATAGATCTAACAACAATTTTTAAGCACATCTTAAAATATGTTTTTTCAAAATTATACATTAATATTAATATTACTAAAAAAGTGGCCTCGCCGTGTATTTTTTATACTTCGAGTTTTCGAAAGAAATTAATGGGTACTAAATTATTATTATAACATACTTTCATGTTTTCAGAATTTCTAAATCTTTCATTCAGATTCTAAACCCTTTTCTAAGTCCATCTGCCAATCAAGATAATCTGCATCAATCTGGAAAAGTAGTAATCAGAAGGTGCTATGTTTAGTGAGTACGCTGTGCAAGACAGAACAGTGGATTGTTCACAACTTTCGCAATGTGTTGAATTCTGTTTTACAGCTGAGTAGGTAATACACGTCTGTTTTATAACCTTTTATATATTCCCCTTCAATGTCGTTGTTGAATGAGTTGGCTATTTGAAAGAAATTCTGACCTGCCAAAATTTAACATAGTTAAATATTTAAAAATTAAATAGGACACGAAGTTGCGTTAGAAAGCTCATGTGAAGAAAAAGAAGAACTAAATATTAAATTTATAAGAATGAGTGGCTTATTTGGAAGCAATTACGACCTGTCAACATATAATAAAGTACTGCTGCACAAGAAAATCTAGACACAGAGAAGGCATATTGAGTTGTGTCAAGAAAATTAATCTGGATATAATTCAGCCGATTCAGAGTAAGCATTGGGTTCTGTTAATGCCACGTAGTAATTCACAACTAAGTGATCTCCATAGAGGTTTGGAAACGGATATCAGTAACTAAACTATTAAAAACCTGGTTAGAGTCATGAGTTTCACCATGTTGAGGCAGGCTGAGTTCGAGGCGGCGGAAATAATTCAAGAAAGGTCAAGGGAAGTAAGTCTATTGAGTTGGTGTTGTAACTAACTGCTAGTGAATACTTGAATTTTAGTGTAAATAGGTTGATCGAATCTAAGATATTTTAAAAATACTAATTTTGATCATAATAGATATATTTTCCTGAAATACAACGATATAGATTAATATTATAAAGTTAAGGTTCGTGATACATTTCTCACAAATGAATTATTTGTTTATATTAGGACTTGCCTGTTTATGTCTTGAAATAGTTTTTCTAACAGAAACCAACAGTGCCGTTAATGACAGACACACCAGTACACATAAATCAGACTGAACGCGAGACGAGAGAAATTAATATTGCATTAATAGCAATTAATTATGGAAATCAGAAAGAAGCGCCCGCCATTACGACCGTACGACAAAAAAGTCGGGTTTACGCTGGAACGAGCATCTTTTTGTCACCGCCGCCTTTTTTTCGATTCAACTCGGCTATCGGAGTGGACACGCGAACTGAAAAACAACTGTAAGGATCCCGGCAATAAATCCACAAGGAAGAGGAAAAGGGACGGAGCAGGTGCTGGAAAACGTACAGATTTTTCTCGGGTAATCTTTTGTTTCAGGGATTCTGGGGTAACAACATATTTATAAGTTATAGCGGGGCTTATTTATCGTGGACAATTGTATAAATCCACTTAGTTTTGATAACACCTAGGAGAAACTGACTTGAAATAGAAGTGTAGATAAAAGTGGCTTATGTATCACCAATATTTTTAAAAGCGGACTTTTGAATTGAGAAATTGTTAAACGTAATTCAGTATATTTTGTATACGAAAGTTGCCGTTAAATTTGAAATTTTATTTTATATTATTATATAATACTGGACAATATTTTGGAAACGTCTCAGGAAGTTATACATCTCTGACAATCATCATCAGTCTTCCCATATTTATCAGTCCATGTCTGATGCCCGAAAAGAGTGTCTACTTCATAAACAATACGCTGCTAATGCCACGGCATCTCGAATATTTTCAGTGATATTACTTTTTAGATTTACTTTATGGGACAATAATAAAATATTTTTAACAAATAAATGAAACCGCCTTCAAAAAATATATAAGGATATCACTAAAAAGTAAGAAATAAACAAATTTAGTTTTTTAACACAAAAAAACGTTTTAATATAAAATACTTACAGAATAATCGTTGTAATAACAAAATAAAAACCTTATTTAACCTATCTACTATACGTATTTTATACTCTACTATATACACACAATTTAGCTTAATACCTACCTAAACCTATTTATCTATTTGCAATATTATTTTAACTACTACGAACTGAGTGAAGTCGGTGTCGAGCAACAAATTAGATTTCTTTTGTTGTTAGTTTAATTTTGTGTATATGCCACAAAATTATATCATTATTTTTAAATTGTTTAGGCTCGGCACCGATTTGAAACTGATCAGCTAAATAAGCATCCCAACGAGCCTGAATTTAGTCTTCATTGTCATATTTATTCCCTCTCACTCCTTTTGAAGCTTGACAGAGTAGGCTTATTACTTCAGTCGTAGATGTCGCTTTCTTCTCCAGTGTTACAGATCCCAACTGCTTGAACGCCTACACTTGGTTTTATCGTCACTTTGGTTGAGTGGTCGTCATTTCACCACTAGACAATGGCGGTGATTAATATCATCTTTATACAAGCGTAGATACACACGTGCCAAACTGCCTATGTTTAAACGTCTGACTCATCACCTCCATTCAGTAACATAAGCAAACCGCCCTGTCTTCGACTATACAGTTTTCTTAGTCAGGCCTGCCAACAATAGCGTGATATAACACCTACCTTCTAAAGAAACAGCAACAGAGATGGACGTGTTCGTTGTTTTATCTGGACATTTTATAGTGGTGAAATTATTTTTAGTACCTTTTGTAACTTTGTCCACTAGTATGCCTTCGTTGAACTTGTTTCTTTAATATTCATAGGAAGGGACTTCAAATTCGAAATTGCAATATTATACTGATAAGACACTGACCTTCGATGGCCTTACGCCCTGAACTGCGATGGATGTGTCGAGAATCTACGGATCAAGAGTGTTTTAAAAAGCTTTAATATTTCTTACTTGTCGTAGTTTATGGCAAGGGATCTATCCGCCTATAGTAGCTTCAGCTGGGATTGTTTTGCCTGAACTGCACTTAACCACATCAAGAAATGCTTCGAGTAACTGGGAAAACATTGCCAATCCAACGTTTAGTGGTATTCTATTCTTGGTAATTAATTTGATTCCGTTTAATTCAATACATTCAAAGGAGAACATCATTAAAACCTCAGTGGAATCATAAATATTTTGCTAGTTATGAAATATAAAGTAGTCTAAAATAATGAAACTTTTAATTGACCTTAAAATATAATTTTATTTAAAAAAAGAAAAAGACTCGTTCGATAATCCTAATAATCTAATGACTCTATAATTTGCAAAGGTGAGCTATTTTTGTAAAGGAATTAGAGTAACGGTTCTTGCCAATTTTTGCAAACTTTTGATCAAGCTGGAAATAAAAAGAAGAGTATCTGTTTATCTGTAACATTTGAACTATGTAAGATTTTCAAATTTAATAAAATGAATGCTCAATATGATTAACAGCTTACTATAATAACGTATGATCAAGATAAATCAATTATCAGGTTTATTCTATAAAATATTTTTAACAAAATTATATAAAACCAATAATTGTCCATTATTATTAGGTATGATGAATGGGTAAAACTTAATTCTTACATATTTTTCCATCAAACTTATAATCTAATTAATTCTTAACTGATTTAGAAATGGTTATTTTGATTTTATCAAGTAGGTGTGCTTTGAAAAGCTTTGAAGGTTTGGTCACGCTGAGGATACTTCCTACTGGATGACGATTTAATGCAGATCTAAGAAATTACAGGGCATTAATTAGTAAAAATTGTGCCAGGCTAAGTCCAGCTTATGCAACAAACATAACTTTTGTCAAATATTCAATAATAAATTTTTCAAATAAGTATATGTGTTTTGTTGTCAAGTGTAAGTATATGAAAATAAGTAAATTTTTTTATGACCACTCATTAAAAGGCGGAGGTCGATAAGTAATCCAATATATGTGCACCAGACGATTAATGAATGATGAAGAATCAGAAAGGGTCACTTTCGGGGCAACATGTACTGCTAGCTGAAATGCTCGACCTCATATTACTTGCAAGGTTCAGAAGATCTTTCATTCTTCAATGAGTTATTTTAGAGATACTTTTATGCTTAGTAAAAAATCAAACAGAGTTATAGAAAATATTGGGTTATATTTGTCTATACTTTATATATCTGACTCATATATCTATAAACATATATCTATAAACATATATCTATAAAGTCATTCTTCTGACATATTTAGTTGCAACAGAGAAATAGATTTAGAAGGAACTGTTTTATATGCACAAATATCAGATGGAGATTACATGTATCCAGATAATTTTTCACTTCTCACAAGGTGGCATTTAAAAACGTTAAGATATTCATTATAAAAATATTTTGCATCATTTTCTACAACTTTTCCCATCTTTCTGGCAACATGACGATACTATGTCATTAGATTGTCAGTTAACTTGTGTGTCTGTCAGTGTAAATCATGTGTCAGCGAAGTAATGCTGCATTGATCTGAATAATTAGTAATCATAAACATAGAATAAAGAAATTTAGAAGTGAAAGTTATATGGAAAAATCGGGTCCCACGTTTAAGCTTTTCGGAATCCCCGTAATGCGGTCAAATGTAAATGAAAAATGGAACAGCTATATGTGTGTTTCTCTCTCGTTCGGCCTCGGTAATTATAATTCTAACCTAAGCAGTTAGTGGATATTTTTAGGTGATATAATTTGTATTGTTTATTTACGTCAAGTTTTTCAGAAGATCTTCCATTCATAGGTAGGTGTTTTTATATATATTTGACAATTACTTTAGATTATTCTGTGTATTTTAATTTATTAGTGTAATAAAAAGAAAACCTTAAGGGGATCTCTTATGATCTCCTATGTAGGTCCAGGAAAGTTTGTAATCATTTTAAAGATGAAGACTATAGACAAAAATGTGAAAAGGCATGGCTGAAACAAGATAATTGAAACAAAGGTAATTCCTGCTAGTAATTTAAATAGTAAGTATTTTGTTAAACATTAATGATTTATTGCATTGAAATAATTAAGCAATATTTATTGAGATTCTTTGCCTTTACTACAAGACAATGAACATATGCCCCCAATGGCAATATTAAATCACATAAGTTTTTTGGGGCTGATAGATACATAAGAGATTCTTCTACCCCAACAAGATCCAGAAGTACGTATATAATAAGAAACTTATGTTTATTATTAGAGAATGGAGGTTCTAACTTGAAATTTATATGTTCATTTTCAGATAACTCAGCCTGTCCCATCAGTTTCGTTTCAGGTAGGATGAAAAACTAATGGCTTCATCCTTATTGAAATGCAGTGGCATAAAAATAAAATTGAAATGCAGTGACATATAAACTGTTATCGAAGTTATTTTGCTTGCCTTCTAGAAGAACATTAATGCAGATACTAAATAAGGTACCTTTTTGCTGCTGGAGTTGTAACATCTAATTTTCGTCGTTAGTTCAGAAACTTGACTGTATAGACCGAACTGCATTTATATTTGGTAAAATGTACCTCAATTTAGGTAGGTGGTTAATTTAGTCAATTCTAAAAAATAATACAATAGAACCGTTAATAGTTATAGTATCTTATTTTAATGTTTCCATTAGTTTGTTTTAAATATTAAAGAGAAGATAATATCAGTGGATTACGTGTTTTGGGTAATATAGTATCTGCGTGATTATATCAATGTCTTTATAGTCAAGGAAAACTAATGTTATATATATATCATAATATATATATAACATTAGTTATAACATATAACTAATGTTATATATATAATTATAATATATCAATAAAATATATTTAAATTTTTTTTTCCTTGTAAAATTAAAAGAATTTTTCTTAATTTCACCCTAAAAATTTTTTGTATACATTTCTAAATTTCCGGCTCAAATTTTTAAAATTCCCGTCAAACATTTTTAAATTTCCCACCGTAATTGTCATGCGGCGCATGCATAAGCGCCCTCAGACGGGAAGTCCGCGCGTAACTTAGAACCAATTTTAACATAGGAGATGCGCTTCTAAGTTTCTTTATTCTATGATCATAAAGCCCTGTATCTGGTGAAAACTTTGAATACTTCAGAACTTTCCATTCGAGCTTCAACAGTGCATCCTTGCTATTCTGAAATAACCTTGCAACCCTTGGCCAAAAGTTGTTATATTAGACGTAGCCCTCACATATGTTACTCGCTTTTGCTGGAATTTGTCTTTTAATTTGGTTAATTGGTGTCGAAAGGTATCTGCTGTACTGTTGATCGTACTATATGCACTGCACTGATATTTTATTGCCATGACAATTCCGCTTAATTGTTAATTTGGAAGATGATCCTGAACTAATTTACAACTTTTTGTCTGGTAAGCAATCAAACCGCAATATTGACCGCATGATATTTAGTCAGTTATTATTCTAACAATTTTCTCTCCCTTTGTATCTTTCCCATCACATCAGATCAGTTGGTTAATTAACAGCTAGGCTGGTTGAAAGATAATTGACAATTTCACCTACATTGTAGTCCAATCACGTACTTGCTTGTTCCTATGGGTATTTCTCTATGCACCTTAAACTAACCAACAACATCACCACACACTTTTAAAGTCAACAAGCACAAAAAGTTTGGAAATGTCGGTTAGTGCCTCCAAACTCTGAATAACTTAATAGTACTAAATTGAAAATTATTATTTTATGTAGAAAGTTGTTGTTTGCATTCTAATTTCGCATGTTCACCAATATATATCTTTAATAAAAATACATGCAGGCATATTTAGAATTCTATATTAAAGACCTGATATCTCTTTTATCCGCAAAAGATATTTATTACTCAAATATATCAAATAATTTGCGATCTCAGTTTGCGAAAACATCTAGAAATTTGATTCTATAGAAAATCTTGCAAAGAATGTATACAATGTAATACAACAGCACACTGTATAATATTCTTCGGATTAAAAAAGAAAAAGGAAAGGAAAGATGATGGAAAATCGTGGTGGTAAAGGGAGGTGGCGGAAGTTTTCGAAAGAGGGCGGATCTGTCGGTCGGTCTATTTGAAGTTCCGTTTTATTTTCACCATTTCATTTTAAAACACGTCTCGAACACAATCAACTGGGCGATAATTGAAAAGGTAAAAAAATGTTTGCGTGCCATCGTCAGCCAAGTTTCGTATCGGAAAGAAAGGCAAATTAATGTTAGTTTTATGGGCTGTAAAAGTTTTGTGTTAGTTTCGAGCAAGATTGGAAACTACTATTTTAAAAGCCACTGTTGGTGTCGGCATGCGAGGTTCTTACACCAAGTGTTTATCAATAGTTTCCTGCTTTTATCGCCAAGAAGATAAGAAGAGCATCTTTTTTGTTTTCGGTCTATCAGTAAACCGAGTGGTATAAAATTGTTTTCTCGGGATTTCAACAGTCAACCTTATGTCTCTTTGACGAAGACACGAAAGAGCACTTTACTTTGTGCATTATCGATATCCCTGTGCGCTGATTTGATACCTAAAAGACATGTATTATTTTTAATAATTTATTTCTCTCTTTATCGATCATATGAATCATACTAATTTAAACCGATAATTCATTTTTATGCATATCTCTCTAGCTAAATTATTGTGGCGTCCATCTCAATGATTTATTAAATTATAAAATTACCTTAGAAAAATATCTGAATAGAATTAAGCAATAGTATTGGTTTGTTGGCAAATATTTCCAACTTAGGCCATAATCAAACTAACTGTAAGTTATATATTTTTTATATTTTAAAGACTCCTTTTACGAACGACGGTTTATCTGGGCACGATCAAGTGTTTAACGTGTGATCCGAACCACGGTCCTCGGCATTAGGCCTACCGACTGGCGAGTGACCAACTTAGAAATCATCCCAGAAGGCATCCGGTCTTACCGAGCCTGGTTACAGGCGTAACTGGGATCATTTTCCTTGTCGGATTTCATACTCGATCTTTGATATTAAAGAATCATAAATATAAACTTACTACCATGCCCCAGCTGGATTCGAACCCGCGACTATCGCAACAGTAGGTGAACCGTCCTGTCGCCTTTACCACTGCGCCAATCAGACTGGTAAGTTATATTTTGGATATAATAATTTATATATATTTCTTAATGAGATCTAATTTCCTTTGAATTCTTCTAGAGATGCTTTGCAAACAAATTTGCTCAAAACACAATATAACCACAACTTGTATTGTTATAGTACAGTATTGTTATAAATATTGATTTCTACATTAGTTACACAGGCCTGTGACAGTAAGTTCTCTTTTAGGTAGTAAAAAACAAAGATATTTCTATTTGTAATAAAATTTTAATACAATATTTTAATTTTGGTTTAAGGAATTATATTTTTATATGGAATTTTTATGATGGATTTAATTATATGGAATAAGTTTCCGTGCTAAGCAGCTTACTCTTTCTACCAAATCATAAGTTATTTTTCTGGATATCTATAAATACATTATTTGCAAATAAAATAACGGTAATTTTTTTTTTCGATATAGATACATTGTCCTTTGGTCTTTTAGTTTTATATAGATACTTGCGAATAACAATAAGGGCTCAGTTTCCTTGATGAAAAAAATGTAATAGATTATTAGAAGTAATTAGCAGTTTGAAATTTCGGTCAAAATTTCTGCGGGCTTCGAGAACCAAAGAATCAAAACAAGATAAATTATAAAAGCTAAAGTAAAGTTGAGATCAACTTTAATAACTTTATTTTAATTTTGGATTTTGGAAATGCATGTTAATTTGTCGAAACCATATTACTGATTTTTAATGTATCCTAGTACAAACTAAACGAACAACTCAACATATAATTAAGAACGTTTTTTAGAAAGAGCAAAAATAATTTTGTACTACTGTTACGAAATTGTAATAGTTATTTCTTTTTGTACAGTCTAGGGGCTAATTTATTAGACCATTTAACTGTCTTTTGTGGTATTTGTTACATAAGAAAAGAATTATTACTTGAGACAGCATAAATATCGCATCGTATCGAATGCCTGGTGAAACTAAGCCAACCAAGAAAGGCATCGTGTAAACAAAACATACATGTCCAACAAAAAGGATATCCCATCATCTCGCTGTAGGGTTTTTCAGATAATGGGGGTTCAAATACCGAGGCTAGACAAAACTTGGCAGAAGTTGGACCTGGCATAGGACTCCTTATGGCGCCTATAGTCATAAATATCAAGAAGGTCTGAAAGCGTGAAATTTTTGAGTATTCCTTAAGAGACCAAAATGCGCGTATTCTATCGGTGTCAGAAGATCCTAGCTGGAAGGGTATTTCGCACTCCGGTAGTCAAAACAAATCGGGACTTGGACCAGCCTCCTCCACCACCATCAAGAACCCGAGGGAGAAGCTTCAGCGATATAACACGGTGCATCAAAAACGAGAGACCAGGTGAACAACACGGTTTCATAGCCAAAGATTCATGTGCACATCAGACTAGATTGGCTGCAGAATTTTAGTTCGCCATGAATATAAAACATTAGAACTGCGCGGCATTTTTAGACTTAGAACGACAAAATCGTTCGAGGAAGTTTTGCACGAAGGTCTAATACACAAAACCATCGCAGCAGGTTACCCGAAGACCTGATAATTTTACTGAATTCCTTTTTGTTGGACAACTTGGAGTGAGTGTGGAAACATTCTCAACCCCATGGCGGTTTATCTTTGACCATAGATTCCTATGGTTAACACTAATAAATAAAGCAGTCTCCAAAGGTTACGATGTCGCCATAGTGCTTAACCCTCTCATCTGCAGAAAAAGTAATTTGTGTCCTATGTTTAATGTTTTGCTTTGCAAGCTGCTTACTTATCACATCCGTCATAGTGGGAAAGCTGAATGTAATGCAAAATAAACTTTTCAGGTAAACTCTGAACGAGCTATGACTTGTCAAAAATAACCAAATTCATCTTTACTGACACGCCAGAAATAAGACGTTCGTTTTCTCCTTTTACAAGAAATTCCATGCAACCTTAGCTCTCTCCAAAAATTCCCACATCAGATCCCTGTCAGAAGGTTTACCAATCCGGTAACCCTGAAGACTATTCCCCAAAAGTGGCTATCCAAGCCGCCTTCAAGGTTCCAATGACCCAAATAAAGCGCTTTCACGGGCACTCTATTCTAAATTTAGTTAACCTCAGCAACGAAAACTTTTCAGCTGGTAAATCAGTCCCAAAGATAATTAAATAAAATAAATAAATAAAAACTAGAGACAGAACTCTTGAGAGTTATAACATTTTATAAAGTTTTAAAGGAGCATTGAAGAAAGAATTGTTAATGTACTCAAATATGAGAGAAAATAATCTGTATTTTATTTGTTTGTTATCCTACGTCTCAACAATTACTATTAAACTATTGAAACTGAAATTGAACCTCTATTAAACGATGAATATAACCATTTCCCGATAAAGTTTAAATCCGATCTATGCCGATGGTTGAAATAACTGGGAGGCGATTTAAAAATCCGGTCTGCAGTCGGTGGTAAATGAGTTGTGTCGTGCAGTAGCTGCACGCCCATAAAATTTCGGTTTCAACGAGGGCGGAACGCACGCTCGGGCCATTCGCCGAAACATCTAATACCGCATTCAAAGCCCGAAACCTCATTTAACGACGAAAATGGTGCGGATTCACGATTTGCGGCAAAGTAATTTAAAAGATGGATCAAATAGTGTGCCACCACGTGTGCCACGTGGAGCACACCGAAGATTTTTCGCACGAAACTGCTAAATCCATTAGGAGATTGCCGGCGTTTTCAATTCCTACATGTGTTGGTCGATTCCATGTCAAAAGTGAATTTATCAAGGAGGTGTATTTAATTTTTGCAAGTTTTAAAGTATTTTTCTGACAACATACATTCAAATAGACGGGATTTTAGATCGTGTGAATTTTATCAATGTCTAAAAATGCATTAGTGTAGGACAGTTATATATTACATACAGTATTTAATGTCAACGCATCATTTATTAAGTACTTATATAAAAATAGTAAAATATTAGGCCTATAAATTAGTTACAACTGAATTTGAAGATTTATCGTGAAAAATTCGTACAATGAATTTTAATTAAAGTATTGGTCATTAATAGTCACTAATATTTCTCATATTGCAGGCATATAATTAAAATTCAAGGATTACACCTTGAAAGAACGGTGTATATTTTAAGACCATCCACGAATGGGCCCATTTTACCCTTCAAGAGGTAAATCGCCCTTCCGAAGTTCGAGTACTTGAAAAACTAGACTCTAATCATCGTTCGGTATTTCTCAAACTCGGAAACTGCGCCACCACTGAAGTCCCACTCACAAAATTCAGAAAAAAAAGATCGACTGGAAGAACTACCAATCTCTTCAATTCTCTGGAATACGATCCAATTCCGAAAACTAAAACTTCAGAACAGCTCGAGGAAGCCGTACTCGAGCTAATTCGTGATATTCAGTCTGCTCACGAACCTGCCACAGTCGAAATTTCATCAGAACCCCAACCATGGAGAAACAACCTTCCCGCTTTTCTTAAACGTGAAATTCGCATAAAAATCGGTCTAATTAGCTCGATTCAATAACAGTCGCCGTCTCGACTTGGCGAGCGATGAAATGGTATTCATTTCCCGCGGAATATCGATTACTCAATTAAAAAAGCTCCCGCATAAGCAGCTCGCGGAACTGGCAAACATCATTAACTCCATTCTCAGTATCATTTTGAAGCTTTTCGAGGGGGCAATACTCTATCCTCTCAACTCTTTCACAAAGGAAAATAACATTATTCCTGACAAACAATTCGGCTTTCGCCCTCACCACTCATGCGTCTATCAGGCCTCCTGTCTGTCCGCACACATCCATCATGCTCTTGACCAACGTAAAAGATTGGATCAGTCCTTCTGGACCTAACCAAAGCCTTCGATAAGATCTATCACGACAGTTTGATCGGAAAATGCGTGCGGTTAGGCCTCCCGGAAGACTTAACCGTCATCATCAAGCCCTATCTAACGAACATATCCTTCGTACAAGATCAGAAAAACACTTTCCAATCGAAAACAAATCGATACTGGCATACCTAAAAGTTCCCCGCCCACCCCAGTCTTATTTTAGATCTGTAGAGAAAAGAAAACATTGACGTCGCGTAAAACGTCGCTGACGACACTGCTTTCTTCACGGCCTCCAGGTTCGAACTTACAATTAATGAACGTTTACAGAAGCAGTTTGATCATACGGAAAACCCAAGAGAACATTTTTCATAAGAAGCGTTACGCACTGCGCGTCTCGCAACTTAAGATCGATAGCGCAACAATTCCAAGGCTGGATAACGTCACGTACCTAGGTCTCCATTTCGATCGATGTTTCGGTTGGCATTCCCAAATCCAGAAAGCAATCCAGAATGGTTCGGGTATAGCAAACTTGCTATCTTCTCTGATCTGCCCTTCTAGCAGACTTTCCGTCTTCATCAAATGCTTATTTTACGCGATGTTAATTAGGTCCGTACTCCTCTACAGATCTAATGTACTTCAAGTTTGGTACACCCAACCAGGTGAAACGGCTTCAAGTTTTCAAAATAAGCTCCGCAGGAGAATCTTAAACGCTCCATGGTATATCAGAAATAATTTATAATGAAACTGACAGTCCAGAAATCAAGAACTTCATATCTCAATCATTCCAAAAACAACTCAGCTCAAGTTCTTCTGAAAACACTCTGGTCGCTTGTTCGCGAGCTGGTCGACATTCTGGGAGCTTAGCGTCGCGCCACCGATAACCTCCTCCCTTTTCCAGGCTGAAACGACCTCTTCCGTATCTGCAGTCATAACTTTTGTCTCATACGACAGTATCCGGTCGTGTGTTAACTCAAATTCTCTAATCAATAGAAACGCCGGGTCCTCGAGCCTATTAACGCCTATCCGATCAGCGGTTGTCATATCGCCAAATTTAATGCAGTAGCAGTAGCGATCCACAGGAGTAACTGTGAGGCGGTTTCGGTTTATTGTATTGGTAAGCCCAGAGGCAGTCCCACATAATCCGGTCCAACTTGTCACTCCAGGGCAAGTCTCCGCGGCCAGGTGTGCGTCATGTATTCCACCGCCTGGTTTTAGGCCAGAACCAAAAAGAGAATGATTTATTTAGATTTATTAGTATCTTGATAAGAAGTGATGCACTGCTCAGATAGGTTATCATATGCTCATATGTTGCAATAAGTAGTAACAGAAAGTACTTCCTATATTAATAAAACTTCCAAGTATGTTTTCATTGATTTTTCAACTTGTGCCTCGGCGTCATGATGAAAATTAATACTGCTTATATTACGGCTGTATTTAACGAAGTTCTACTATGAAACGCATTAACTGCAGCCGATAGCTGTCTTCATTGATGGTTTCATTAAATTTCAGCAATTTGAATGGCAAAGTAATAGTATGCGACACCGAGCTGATCTCACCAAATACAGAGCATTAGCTTTGAGCATGCCCAGGTAGTATGATGTACTTTCATGGAGTTTCATATAAAATTAGAAGTCCTTTTCAATCGTATTCGTCATTATCACAATTAAAAAACAATTAAATTTCAAGTTTGGGGTTTCTTAACATAAGGTGTAAATGCCGTAAAAAAATCAAATATCATTAAACAAGCAACACAAAAGTCTTAAAAAAATAAAACACAAATTACTGGAAATACTTGTAATGTAATAATGTAAAATATTTTATTTTGTATAAATAAACTGCATTACATTATGTTACAATCTTCTATATTTATTAATATTCTATAACCAGGATCATCTAAAATAAGATAGTTAGCTGAAACAGATATTATTATTAGATCTCAATGGTATACATCAATATTACGAATCGTTGAAGATTCGAATCTATTTTTATATGATAAAGCCATAGTGATGGTGGGTATTAGCAATTATCTTGTAGAACGACATGAAATAAAAACGAATTATTACATCTCTTCATTATTATTAAAAATCTGATATTTGAATATTTTATATGGTTTAAATAAAAGGATAAAACGTACTAAGTTGATCAATAATAAAACCAATAATAGAGAGGTATTTCTCTGGTTATTAAAATATAAAAAAATAACGAAACTTTAACTTCAAGTGAAATATCGGGCAGTGATTAAATTTGAAGCAAGTTTGAAGTCCATGAAAATTCCACAGAAACAATGATGCGAAAGGAGCCTTATTTGAAAAAACTTAAAAACTTTGAAAAAATTCTACTTAAAGGGTGAACACTGTATTAATACCCCATCGCAAAACCGCACGATATGATTTTCGAAGATCTACAATTTCTTAACGCAAAGTCTGAAGAAGTTCTAAGCATTTCTCTAGTTACAGTGAGTAATATTGTAACCAGCTCATTATTTATAAGACTTGGGTTTATTTATATGGGCACAATCAAACTAAGACACTAAAATGAGGGCAAATGGATAAGTTGGCACCCAACAGGTTCTTTAAAAACATCTAGAAACTTAAACAATCATCTAGAAATCAGCCCAGGTTATGTTGATACGAGTTTCATGGAATCCCGAAGGCAATATTATCACGGATTATCTTCAAACTAGGAAAATTGTAAACTCAGAGGGTTATTCGATCCTTCTGGATAAATTGTATAGGATGACTGAATTATTATTGATTTTGGACTCACCTAAACTCTGGCTCTTTCCTTATCTAAAATTATTTTTCGATAGGAAACGACTTTCATGAAATGAAGACGCATTTTTTAAAGTAGAGGGACACTTAACATCGAGTAGAAATTATAAATGAAAAAATAAAATGGTCTTTACAGTCATAAATCCGTTTTTATAACCAACTTATTGAATAATCCAGTATATATTATGTTCTTTATATAGCATATATTATACCGGTTTTCTAAATTCGCAGTTTTGTGTTACGATTCCTCAAGCAGAAATACAAAAAAACCGTAAAATTCATCTCAATGACAGGTTATATTGCAAACATTACGTTGGACAAAAAGAAAAGTAAAGAGTCAAAATTAAAGAACTATACTGGTTAGTTGGGATATACTTCTTACTTGACCTAAAATCACAGAAATTGGTTTATCAGCCTACTATAAAGCCCCATTTGGATTTACAGGGTTCTAAGATGGGGTTGCACTAAAATATTAAAACATGTTCATGAAAGTAATCCAAAGTTCTAAGATTATTTACCAATGCTTATCGTTACGCAACCAACGAAAAACTACATGAGGACCTTGAAGTTACATGAACAACAGTAATACATTTTTATAAATTAAGATTCTATAGACTATTCTAAACAGCACTGAACTGACGTCATCTGAATTCATTATGTCATTTCGCAAATTTTGCAATGTTGCCATATCAAATCTGAGTTTTAGTATATTTAGGCTTTGATATACCACAAAATTCTATTATAAATAAAATAATTAAACTGTTAAAAATACGAAATAATACTTTTAAATTAAAAAATACTGTTATAAAAATAATTTATTATAACATTACAGTACATCTAATGCATATATTATCAAAGGACTTCAGATTACAATTAATACAATACAGTTGTAATAGTTTGGAGGTTAGGATAGTGTTTTATTATATTTACACTGATGCTTTTTTCATACCACCTATAAGCTAGAGTTGCAGCTGCGTTTTTTATGTAATAGTATCCTCTGGAGGCCTTATCCACCCTATTAACAAGTATATATACAAGCAATATGTTTTACTTTCATTAGAGAGTATTTACTTTTAACGCATAGTTCTTATTTCGTTACAGTGTTTCCTTACAAAATCATTCTACACACAGATATTACAGTACTTCTCCTTAATTTGTTTTGTTACTACCTGTATACATCTCTCTTGATAAAACTAGTTATAATCACTGGATTCTCTTTAATGCATTTGTGAACAATGTCTCACATATTTGTGCACATAAAACTTTTACACTCTACAATAGGATTTTTCACAGCTACCGTGAATTAATTATAACTCACTTTTTGTTTCTTCACTTTCATCACCCTGCCCTGGAAATTGTCACCATTGAATCATAATCCCATATTCAGAAAGTTTAATTCGAGTGAATAATTGAGCTGCTAATTTCCAGTCCATCCAAGATTTATTTACAATTCCATCATTTGACAATATCTTATTCAATGTGCCTGATCGAGTTGATCCAAACCAAAAATACAATCAATTCCTGTTTGCAGCATGAAGATTAATAATTAATCTTGAATTAATTAATAATAAATGTTATAAATAATCAATTTTTATTCCAAACTTTACATTTTTCCATCAACTTTTGCTGTCTTAACACTATTGTTTTATCATCTTACTGTGAGTGACCTTTGAGTATATTGTCCTTTTCTGAAATATTCATATCCCATCTAAATGCACATTTTGAAATACTAAATCTTCCTTGATTTTATTATTAACAATTGTATTCTTTTAAAAGCAATGTTTGGATGTTCCATTCGACCTCTTCGTTGGTTAATTTTACACCATTTAATTCCTATATCACATAACGGTCTATGAATTTTTTTTATATCCCTCGAAGACGTACATATATCTGAGGTTTCTATGGATACTTGTCCGATTAACATTAAGTTTTTTTCTGAAATAATTGTATTAAATTAAGTTTATATTCAAAAACCTACTCATTGTTATGTCAGTTCTAATCTGTGTCACATGTCATTTATTTTGACCTCTGATAAAGCTAACATGAAGCTGATCATGACTCGTCACCCCCTTAGTATAGGAACGGTATTTTTCGGTGAATCTACTATAATTACGGAAATGTTTCAAAAAATTGAAAATCTAATTGCATATATTAATATATCAGGCAGCTGCAACACGCTTAAAATATTTTTAATAAAAACCGCAGCAACTTATAATTAACAGTAAAAATGCCTTTAAATGTCTTTAAATAATTTTACTGGCAAATACTGATAAGAAACGCAATCTGTTATGTGTGGCTTCAGAATTTTGAACTAGAAAAGCATAAGCAACGATTTAAAATTTATCAAAACAAGCTGCGTAGAAGAACATGTTCACCAGTGAATATCAATCATCGTCAACTCACCCAAGTCGAGTATGTTAAATGTCTTCGTATGCACTTAGATCGATGCCTAACCTGAAAGAAACACATACTCTCTAAACGAAAAGAACTTGGACTTAAATTATATCAAATGCATTGGCTCATCGGGCACAAATCCAAGTTGTCATTAGATAACAAGGTATTTCTGTATGAGTCTATACTAAAGCCTATTTGGTCATATGGAATCCAACTATGGGGTACCGCTAGCAAATCTAATATATCCATCATTCAACGGGTCCAAAATAAAGTGTTGCGTGCCATTGTTGATGCTCCGTACTATATTTCAAATAAAGTGATACAACGCGATATTCCTCTTGAACCTATAACGAGTGTAACTCAACTTGTTTGTGTGAAGTACTCCGAAAGAGTGTCAGTGCATGCCAATATACTCGTTAACCTGCTAAATATGCGATGTGATAGTGAAGTGCGTAGACTAAAACGTTTAACGCCACCTGATCTCATTACTGGACATATATATATATATATATATATATATATATATATATATATATATATATATATATATATATATATATACTTTAGAATAAGACTAATTAATTAAGATAATATTTTATACAGGAGATCGCTTAATGAAGTGATTTTCTACATGCCATGTATATATAATATAGACATAAGAAATACTTATTGCGTTATAGGATAGATTGCGGAATTGCACAAAGAGTAAAAAAAATTAAAACACGCAAAGCGTTCAGATAACATTTGCCGCTTTATAACCACAGAATAACTAATACCGTTTGTGTAAAATAACTGAAAATGTCTGTGTTTTGTGGTTTATAACATCTAGTAATTATAATTAATATTTTGAAAAATTTTGCAGACGTTTAACAACCAGACGACTTTGGCAGGCTGATTCGGTTAGATGTTCGAACATGTCAAACCGGCACTCTTTTAAATAAAATAAATTGAGAAGGAAAATATTGTCTGACTGTAAAACGAATTTACATTTTGCGACAGGTACATATTGATGACGTGATTTCACTGCTGTTTTGAATAAGCTATACTAAGCATATCTAAGGTAATATGGAATTTATGAAAAGTAAACCTTTATATTATTTATAACAGGTCACATTTTTCATATTATTACTATACATTAAAACACAATGGAAACCATTTTGTTGATTTTAGGGCAATATTAATAAAATTGTAATCAAAAGTATTTTCATTAAATTCTAATTTCCAGTGAAATCTTAACGATTCGGCGAAACTGAACGAGGTCAGATCCGAGAAAAAGGACGGACGAATCCGAGCCACCCGAGAAAGCCGAAGAATATCAAAATCTGCTAAATGACTTTATTATCTTTCGCGATGTAATCTCAGGTTAATTAAGACTGTTGGGCAACGGGCGGCTCGATGACAAATTTTAATAACTGAATAAAACGGGACCCGACTCAAACGGCACCTTCGCTTATCTATGGAAATATTTCGAAAAGGGGTCGGACTCTATATCGCCAATTTAGTTTTAAAATTGGAAACGACCTTCACGCCCACGGTCCTCCTTTTACCCTTTGGTTTCCGTTCGTGTTATAGTTCGGACTTTGTGCAGACAGATTGAACCCTTTTATAAATATTATAATCGATTTAATTAATTCAAACTGTGCTAGAACTCGGTACAGAACATATCCATTAAGTTCAATTAGATTCAATAGTGTATATATCAGCAGTGAATTATAGGAGAGTGGGGGTATTCAAAACCATATAAGGAAAAGTAAAAAAAAAGCAATTTCGGTAGCAATCATTTATTTTTCTAAATACTAGTCACTCTTTCAGTTTTTTGTATTACAGCAATTGTTAACGAACACTAAAAAATTAAACTGCTACCTTTTGCTCACTAAAAAGTGATAATTAAGCATTGGTTTTAAAATGTTGATGTTATTGGTCTTACTTCTGTCAACCTGAAAATACAAACATTTTACAGGGGATAGACGAAATAATGTGAACACCTGATGTATACACAATATTCATCTATTAATACAATGTGAAGGCACCATTTACTTTTAAAATAGCTTCAATTCTTCGCGGAATAGATTCGTAGGGTGCCTGAGTAGCCAGCTAAGCTCCTTTTTCAGGCTGAAACGGCCTCATACGTCGCTACAGTCATAACTTTGCCCCCATACAACAGTATCCAGTTATGTATTAACTCAGGTTCACGAATCAATAGAATCACTGGGCCCTCCTGCTCTATAACGGCTGCCCGATCAGCGGGCGCCATATCCCCAAATTTAGTGCAGTAGCAGTAGCGAACCACAGGGGTCAACTGTGAAGCGGTTTCGGTTTAGTGTATTGGTAAGCCCAGAGGCAGTCCCACACAACCCGGTCCAACTTGTCACTCCAGGGCAAGTCTCCGCGACCATGTATGCGTCATGCACTCCACCGCCTAGTTTTAGGCCAGAACAAAACAAAGTGTCTGAGTAGTTTCTAATAGAATGCTGTTCCGAACGAATGTTTCTACAATAACATAGGGCAATTGTATCAATGGTATTAAAGATAGAAATCTACGAATGACTCTCTACTCTATCTCCCCATAATGACTTAGTTACGTTGAGGTCGTCTAGTACACTTCAAGCCAAGACTGAAATTTTTGGCTGTGTGTATGGCTGCATTTTGAAATATGATAGCAATATACTAGTCATAGTATGAACTTCACCATTAAGGACTAAGAAGTGCTCATTGGCAACTAAGGTTGTAGTTTTTTTAAATTTATTTATTACATTGTTACTAGTCACTGACGACTAACCTACAATTTGTCTTTACAATTATTTAAATCTATGTATATAGAAAGCCGGGGGCTGAAGAGTCCCCGGAGTAACAAAGAAAACGCGTTTTTTTTTAAACTGGCTTTATTCATCAAAATAATCTCCATCGAATGCCACACAATAATTCCAGGGCCGCTTTATCATTTCAATTCTACTTTTTTATATACCACAACTACTCTAAAGAACGATTTATCTTTTGCCTCAAAATAGGCTTCAGTTTCAGCGATAAACTCTTCATTCGAGGGAAGTTTCTTCCCAGTAAGCATTTTTTTGAGGTCTGCGAAGAGCAAAATTCACTGGGAGCCAAATCTGGCGAATACAGTGGATGTGAGAGACATTCGAAAGTCAATTAATGTATTATTTTTTCTTCAAACGCTCCAATACCGCTGCATAATATTCCCTGTTGATGATATTTTCCTTCTCAAGAGTGTGGATGTATATTACACCACACACATCCCAAAATACTGAGACTATAAACTTACCATCCGATTATTGTGCTTTCGGGCGCTTCGGACGAGGTTTACTAGTTGCTGGCCATTCAGATAACGATCGTTTTGATTCTGTAGTAAAGTGATTCTCTGTAGTACTATCTGTAGTAAGTAAATTCATGTTTCATCCGTTGTCATATATCGGTTAAATTTGGGTTTGTTATGTTTAAACATGGCCAAACACTGCTTCGAATCATCAACACGTTCTTGATTTTGATCAGCAGTGAGCAAACGCAGCACCTTCTTTGAAGAGAGCCTTCTCATAGTCAAATGCTCATGCAGTATAAAATTAACACGTTCTTTTGATATCTGTACAATGTACGTGAGCTAACTCACGCAACTTAACTCGCAATTTTTTGATGTTTTCTGTTATTACTACCTCATTTGGACGTCCACTCCGTCCTGCATCATCGGTGTATGTACGTCCGGGTTTGAAGTCAGCATGCAAACGTTTTATTGTGATTTCTGATGAAGCGAACGTCTTTATAACACTTATCAAGCCATTGCTTCGCTTGAACGGTATTTTTTTTCAATCAAGATACAGTGAAAAATTTAGACACAAAATTGCTTTTGATCCATTGTTTCGAAAATAACAAAAGTTAGTGTCACTCTTAGCACAGTAGCTCACAATCTTATGGTTCTACTTATAAAATTTTTATAGCCTTTTTTTGAAGGTTACGGCTAAACTAGCGCCATCTATGTGTAATGTATGTAAAATTTGTTAGAGGAGTGGTAATTTTACTGTTAAGTATCAAGTTACTACAGTTCTTATTAAAAATATTTTAGCGTGTTGCAACTGCACTGAAAATTACTATGGGCACGGTCGGTGAAATATCTCAAAATATAAAAAATGTAATCTTGAATTTACCAAAAAGAAGGCAGTCCTTATATGAAGGGGGTGACGAATCAATTTCAGCTTGATGCCTGTCTATTAGAGATTAAATATATGAAAAAACTTTTATAGATGAAAATCTTTGATGGGTGTAGAACTTCTTTTCATAAACTATTAGGTAGTATAGGATTTAAATAGTGTAAAGATAACCCATGAAGAGGTCTCTTGGAACTTCCAGATATTATTTTTAATAGAATAGAGCTTTTAAAAGCATACAGTAAAATCAAGGGAGACTTTTGCAATTTGTGTGTTTAAACGAGACTTGAATATTTCGTAATGGGATTAATACACCCAATGGTCGTTCATAGCAAGATTATAATAAAAATAGTGTTAAGACAAGAAAAAATTATGAAAAAAAAGTTAACATTGGGGTAACAATTTATTGTGTTTTACTAGACATAACATTTATTAATAATTCATATATTACTTATAATTACATAACATTTATTAATAATTCATATATAACTTATTCGGTTTGGATAAACCCGATAAAAACGTTGAAGAAGAAATTTACATGGAATGGAATGTTATGTATTGTAATGTAATCATGAACAAATATTAGATAGGTTAGAAATTTGATAATTATTACCATTAACCATTTAAATGCTATATTACCTAGCAATCTAACACGTCAATTGAAAGTCCTCGGCCTGACACATAGATGGCGTTACTATAATTAAATCCTATTGTTATTTTAGTTATTGTTTTTAGTTTAGTTTTAGTAAGGTTCAAGAGACTTACAATTCGAAATTTGGCAGCTGTCGGATCATTAGTTTGTGAATTATAGCATTTTGAGTGAAGCAACTTTCGTTATTATGAAAAAATGGATAAAAAGGAATTTCGCGTGGTGAAAAAATATTGCTTTCTGAAGGAAAAAAATACAGTTGAAGCAAAAATTATGCTGGATGCCGTGTTTCCGGACACTGCTCCAGGAAAATCAACCATCAAGGATTGGTATACTAAGTTTAGACGCGGTGAAATGAGCATCGAACACGTCGAACGCAGTGGACGCCCAAAAGAAGTTCTTACCGACGAAAGCATTAAAAAATCCACAAAATTATTTTAAATAACCGTAAACTGAAATTGAATGAAATAGCCGATACTCTAAAAAAATCAACTGAACGTATACATCATATCATTCAAGAATATTTGGGTATGAGAAAGATCTGTGCAAAATGGGTGCCGCGCGAGCTCACTTTTAACCAAAAACAACGAAAAATCCAATCGACACTTATCCGAGTGGACTGCACAAGATGAACCCGCTCGAAAGCGTGGGAAAACGCAACAGTTCGCTGGCAAGCTTATGGCATCTGTATTTTTGTATGCGCATGGAATAATTTTCATTGATTACCTTGAAAAAGGAAGGACTATCAACAGCTATTATCACATAGCGTTATTGGACCATTTGAAGGACGAAATCGCCGAAAACGGCCGCATTTGAAGAAAAAGAAAGTGCTGCTTCACCAAGACAATGCATCGTGTAACAAGTCACTGAAAATGATGGCAGAAATCCATGAATTAGGCTTCGAATTGCTTCCTCATCTACCGTATTCTCCAGATCTGGCCCCCAGTGACTATTTCCTGTTCTCAGTTCTCAAAAGAATACTCGCTGGGAAGAAACTTTCGTCGAATGAAGAAATGATCCAAGAAACTGAGGCTCATTTTGAAGCAAAGGACAAATCGTACTAGAAAAATGGAATCGATAAGTTGGAGGGTCGCTATTATGCGTTTATCGCCATTGAAAGGAATTATGTTGAATAAAAAAAAACTAATTTTGGCAAAAAAATGTGTTTTTGCTATGATAGGCCGGGGTCTTTTCAATTGACCAGTTATGAAAGGATACTCTATATTCCTGAAAGTGTTTCATATCTCTAAGTTTTCTATGGATACTTTTCAGATTAACAGTTTCCTGTAAAATAATTGTATTACATTACGCTAAAATGTTTTCAATAAAAACCGCAGCTTAATTAGCATTAATACTTATCAGTAAATATACTTAACTTCTGTAACGCATTTTACTGACTCCATTATTTCGCTCCTCTTCGAACTAATTGATTAGAGACCCAATCTGTTCTGTCTGGATTCGGCAGTTTCAACCAAAGTATTAATAATCAGAAGTAAAATTTATAAAAACAAGCATTGCGTTAAAGCAACATTTGACGGTTTATAACCGGTAATTAATATAATTAATATTTTGAAGAATTTTGCAGGCGTTCGACAACCGGACATTTTTCGTAGGCTGACTCGGTGACTGATCGAACATATCAGGCAGACATTGTACCTCTTTTTAGCTAAAACAAAATGAGAAGAAAAATATTGTAGTATATATATTGATTATAAATCGAATTTACAAATTGCGGCAGGCTAAACTTTAAAGTCTGTTATTTTGAATAGGCTCTATTTATACTACGACAATCCGTTTGTTTTAGAATTTCTATTTTTTTTTTGGACACTTGCCTATACTTGAATAGAGAGATGGCGAAAGAGAACCTAAGCGACGATATATAATATAACGTATATGGAAGCGAGAAAATAACCCCCGGTAATTGTTGTTAGTCTTCCCATTAATTTTAATACGCATTAGTCGAAATGTGAAGGGGCTAAAATGACAGTAATTTTTACTAGGTCCGATGTTTCAACACTCGGTGTGGAAGAGCGAAGGTTTTCGAGCATTGTCTCCGGCGCCGTTTCCGTAAATTTTATTAAAATCCACCCCCGCCCAAAACGTGTATTCACCATTATCTCCTGCCCGATTACGAAAACAACAGAATTATATCTGACGTGGCCCCAACATCTTAACAATGTCCCAGGTGCTGGCGCTTCAATTAGGGCGGATTCCATTCATAAAGACCACGTCCTTTCTCCTATCTAAGAAAATTAAAGGGTTATAACTAACCCGTTGAACCAAAACTAACTTAATTTCCGGTCATATTTCAGTATTAAAACCTTTTGACCTTCTAAATTACTAAAAAGGTTAGGCAGCTACGCTCTCGATGGTTTCGTGAAAATATGTTGTATCGTACTTGCCCCCTTTATCTTCTATTATTCATACGGTACACATTTTATAATATTTCAGTCGATTCCAGCTCACTATAAATCAGTGAAATAGTACTTCCAATAAAACAGCCAATTTATGTTGTTTATTTATGCCAATGTAGTGTTGCCCAATCAAATTGAATTTTTAGTTTAGTTCAGCAAGAACAAAATACTAATAATAAAACAACAAAACAAAAATAAATTTATCAAATATAATTTATTTTAACATTGTAGTACATCTAACGCATATATTTTCAAACTACTTAAGTTATTGTTAACTAAACAGCCACAATTGCTTCTAGGTTGGGGTTGTTTTATTATATTTACCTTAATATATAATAGTGTCGTATTTTACTTTCATTAGAGAGCATATTTACCTTTATACGTTTAGTTTTTGTTTCCTACGTTCCTGTATTTCCTTGTTAAATCATTTTAATGTATTTGAATTTTCATTGGTTTCATTTCATTGGAATCTCTTTTGTTATTACCTGTGCACATTTTCCTTTATAAAATCGGATTTAACCCCCATATTTTTTCCAACGCATTTACAATATCTGCAGAAGACTTAGCAATAAATTGTAATATTGTGTACTCAATATCTCCATCAATTATGAATCGATGTTCAAAATCCTTATTTTATTCGAAATGGTGCACTTCTGAGGTGGTCCCATTGGACCTAGTCAGGATATGTTGGAGAAATCTGGAAAAAGGGAGGGGAAACCCTCAAATTTCAAAGACAAACACAAATATTTCGCATATTTTTTATCTAAAATATTGGGTTTAACATAATTGCTGAACTGATGTGACGGCAACCAAGTCGGTGCCGAGCTCAAATAATACAAAATTAATAACATAACTTTGTGACATATACAAAAAATTAAATTACGAACAAAAAAAGCTAATTTGTCATAAAATATTCATCATTAAACCTCGCACAGTTAGCGCCTTGAGATTGTTGTGCTATTATGGTCTCGAAATACGTTATTTTTCAGATCGCTTGGTTTTGGTCAATGAAATTTGCGGAGATATTCGCTGCACTTTTCACTCAAAGGGTTTAATTCTCCACAGATATGTCCAAACAATTAAAATCTCTGTTTCATGTTCTTCATGATTATAGCATTTTAAACGAATGCCTTCAATTCTAATATGATGATGTCTATATGATGTTGATATATATATATATATATATATATATATATATATATATATATATATATATATATATATATATATATAGCCTCTGCTATAATGATTTGAATGCTATTCGTAACAAAAATAAATTCATTTAAATGTTCCATTGTAGTTTTTAGAAACGTCTTGCATACGTTACGTACAATATATATATATATATAATTTTTTATAATAAAATAAAAGAAGAAACAAGTTCTCAATTAATATTTACAATAGCATACTATGTATGATAATATAATATGTAATAATAATATAATATATAATAATAATATAACATATAATAATAATATGATATATAATAATAATATAATATAAAATAATAATATAATATATAATATATATAATAACATGGAATACGTAATAAATAAATGCCGTTAAATAGAGAATGCATTCAATAGCTTCATATGAAAGAAATAAATGTAAAATACATATGATACTAACAATAACTATTTATAACTATTTTTATCGAATTTGGATTGAGGAATTTAAATGGTTTTCTTTCACTGTACTGTGGCTACTTCCCGTTCTTTGGGACCTGATAAGAGCTGACTTGCTATAGTAAAAATAAATTAATATTAATTTGTAATATCTAATCATATATCATTAATAACAAAGAAAATGTTTGAGTTTATTTAAATATATTCTTTATACGTCTCTCTGATTTGTTGGGCATAGCCAATGTATGATAATTGAATGCTGTTATCACTCATAATTTTCCCATTTTATTCTTCTGATAATGTTCAGTTGGGAAAAATCTCTCATAAGTTATAATAATGTAAAAATATTTTTCATAACCATTTGAAATTTTTATAATATATATTATTATAGTTATAGCTACTTTTCAACAACAGAGAAAAATCAGTAAAAAATACATCATTTAATAGTTATCATCACTGTAATTAATTTATTGGAAATTGCTGAAAGTACTTACTAACTTTAGAAATAATTGTTTTAGCAACCTTAAATTTTCCTTCTATAAACCCAGCAATGCATAAAATCCACCTTTTTTCCATAGTCCATTTCGCTAAACTCAGCGATTGCGAATAACGGAAGGAAATCCAACGCTTACTAAAAATAATTAAATAAAACATCACTACCATCTGGCGAATGACCGACTCAAAGATCATTTCAGAAAACATCCGGTCTTACTGAGCTTAATTACTGGTGTGACTGCGACCATATTCATTGTCGGATTTTGAAATAGTACTTCCAATAAAACAGCCAATTTATGTTGTTTATTTATGCCAATGTAGTGTTGCCCAATCAAATTGAATTTTTAGTTTAGTTCAGCAAGAACAAAATACTAATAATAAAACAACAAAACAAAAATAAATTTATCAAATATAATTTATTTTAACATTGTAGTACATCTAACGCATATATTTTCAAACTACTTAAGTTATTGTTAACTAAACAGCCACAATTGCTTCTAGGTTGGGGTTGTTTTATTATATTTACCTTAATATATAATAGTGTCGTATTTTACTTTCATTAGAGAGCATATTTACCTTTATACGTTTAGTTTTTGTTTCCTACGTTCCTGTATTTCCTTGTTAAATCATTTTAATGTATTTGAATTTTCATTGGTTTCATTTCATTGGAATCTCTTTTGTTATTACCTGTGCACATTTTCCTTTATAAAATCGGATTTAACCCCCATATTTTTTCCAACGCATTTACAATATCTGCAGAAGACTTAGCAATAAATTGTAATATTGTGTACTCAATATCTCCATCAATTATGAATCGATGTTCAAAATCCTTATTTTATTCGAAATGGTGCACTTCTGAGGTGGTCCCATTGGACCTAGTCAGGATATGTTGGAGAAATCTGGAAAAAGGGAGGGGAAACCCTCAAATTTCAAAGACAAACACAAAGATTTCGCATATTTTTTATCTAAAATATTGGGTTTAACATAATTGCTGAACTGATGTGACGGCAACCAAGTCGGTGCCGAGCTCAAATAATACAAAATTAATAACATAACTTTGTGACATATACAAAAAATTAAATTACGAACAAAAAAAGCTAATTTGTCATAAAATATTCATCATTAAACCTCGCACAGTTAGCGCCTTGAGATTGTTGTGCTATTATGGTCTCGAAATACGTTATTTTTCAGATCGCTTGGTTTTGGTCAATGAAATTTGCGGAGATATTCGCTGCACTTTTCACTCAAAGGGTTTAATTCTCCACAGATATGTCCAAACAATTAAAATCTCTGTTTCATGTTCTTCATGATTATAGCATTTTAAACGAATGCCTTCAATTCTAATATGATGATGTCTATATGATGTTGATATATATATATATATATATATATAGCCTCTGCTATAATGATTTGAATGCTATTCGTAACAAAAATAAATTCATTTAAATGTTCCATTGTAGTTTTTAGAAACGTCTTGCATACGTTACGTACAATATATATATATATATAATTATTTATAATAAAATAAAAGAAGAAACAAGTTCTCAATTAATATTTACAATAGCATACTATGTATGATAATATAATATGTAATAATAATATAATATATAATAATAATATAACATATAATAATAATATGATATATAATAATAATATAATATAAAATAATAATATAATATAAAATAATAATATAATATAAAATAATAATATAATATATATAATAACATGGAATACGTAATAAATAAATGCCGTTAAATAGAGAATGCATTCAATAGCTTCATATGAAAGAAATAAATGTAAAATACATATGATACTAACAATAACTATTTATAACTATTTTTATCGAATTTGGATTGAGGAATTTAAATGGTTTTCTTTCACTGTACTGTGTCTACTTCCCGTTTTTTGGGACCTGATAAGAGCTGACTTGCTACAGTAAAAATAAATTAATATTAATTTGTAATATCTGATCATATATCATTAATAACAAAGAAAATGTTTGAGTTTATTTAAATATATTCTTTATACGTCTCTCTGATTTGTTGGGCATAGCCAATGTATGATAATTGAATGCTGTTATCACTCATAATTTTCCCATTTTATTCTTCTGATAATGTTCAGTTGGGAAAAATCTCTCATAAGTTATAATAATGTAAAAATATTTTTCATAACCATTTGAAATTTTTATAATATATATTATTATAGTTATAGCTACTTTTCAACAACAGAGAAAAATCAGTAAAAAATACATCATTTAATAGTTATCATCACTGTAATTAATTTATTGGAAATTGCTGAAAGTACTTACTAACTTTAGAAATAATTGTTTTAGCAACCTTAAATTTTCCTTCTATAAACCCAGCAATGCATAAAATCCACCTTTTTTCCATAGTCCATTTCGCTAAACTCAGCGATTGCGAATAACGGAAGGAAATCCAACGCTTACTAAAAATAATTAAATAAAACATCACTACCATCTGGCGAATGACCGACTCAAAGATCATTTCAGAAAACATCCGGTCTTACTGAGCTTAATTACTGGTGTGACTGCGACCATATTCATTGTCGGATTTTGAGCTCTTTCCTATTGGGCAGTCGCAATCATACATTTATGACCATGCTACAGCATGTTTCGAACCCCTTATATTAGATAAGATTCAAGCAACTTGATAAGTCTACAATCGTGGTATGACTAATAAATTACTATATTTCTTTCCATAAACAATTTTAAATAGTTTTCATTTATTTTAACAAATCCTGTTAGCGGTTGGATCACCATATTACAATTTAATTATAAAATAGGAATATAATATATTTAAATTATTATTTATAATATAATCACTATAAAACACTTCAATGCACTTTTAAAATTATATTTGAAAATATTTTTCTCTAAACTGGCACACTGTACACAACAGGACTGAAAATAAGATAAAAGCACAAAATTAAAAAATGCGGAAATAACTCCATCCAAGTTGCAGAATATTGATTTGTGAAACGCCAACAGAAAAAAAAGACTTAAAAAAACATTTCGAAATTTACAGTAAAAGTAAAAGTTTGCAATTGAACTGAAATATTTTTGTCGATGACTTGGCGAACAAACAACGGGCAGCCAAAGAACAACAGATGATATTCTTAGTCGAAGGAAAAGTTTCCCCCGCGAAAGGAGAACGGGCAGAATCTTTTCGCGAACCGATTGTTTTGTTTTTCTTTTTAATTGGATCATTAAGTTGTTTGTGAACCCGTTCGTTATTAAATCAACGGATTGTTAAACAATTCGTACCTAATAATAATCGGGTGGGCATTAATGAAATGGTATCAGAAGTGAAAAACAAATAACAAATCTTCCGGATCTTCATTGTTGTCTTAAAAATTACAGGAATAATTGACAATCCATTCTGGACTCTTCGTGTAAATAAAATGTTAAGATGTTTGGCAGTAGATTATTTTTTTAATAAGAATAATATTATATATAGTCAGTTCAAAATAGCAGTGACGTGAGTGTCAATATGTGTCTGTCTAAAGTTGTAAATTCGTTTTACATTCAGACAATATTATCCTTGTCATTTTATTCTGTTTTAAAAGAGATAGAATGCTGTTAGAGGAGTTCGAACATGTAACGGAATGAGCCCGCAAAATTTATCTGTTTGCCAAACGTCTGAAAATTTTTCAAAATGTCATAATTACGGGTTATAAGCTATGTTTTAATAAATTTGAAATCGCCGCGGATTTATTGAAAATATTTTTTACGGCATGCAGCTGCACTGTATATTAGTACGGACACGGTCACTGAAATATCTTAAAAAATAAAAAGCAATGTAACCTTAAATTCGCCAAAAAACCGTGTTTCTGCGAAACAGGTGACGAATCTAGATTAATCTTGGTGTTTCAGAGATCAAATATACGAAATGTATAAAACAGTTTGATGAGTTATGATATAATGAGTTTTTTCAATCGAAACATAATTTAATACAATTATTTCAGAGAAAATTGTTAGTCTGGAGAGTATCCACAAAGGTCCAAAAGATATACAGCTATTTGAGAGATGTAGAGCATCCGTTCATATATTGTTGGATAATATAGGATTTAAGTGATGTAAAGATAACCCACAAAGGGGTTTAATGGGACTTCCAGAGATTGCTTTTAAAAGAATACAATTTTTAGAAACATAACATAATCAAATAAGAATTATATAAATTTATATGTTTAAAAGATATATGAATATTTCAGAATGGTACATTAGCTCGTGTAAAAACAACAAAGGTTAATGGAAAAAGGTAAACATAGGAATAAATATCGATTAGGTTTTTTTAGCCATAACATTTATTCATTGCAAACATATAGTTCTTCATGCTGTAAACAGGAATGGTTTCATTCCTGGTACAGAATTATTGTTTCTCTAAGTACAAGGGTGACTACTATGAAGAAAGGAACCATCAGTTATTTTTATGTACAATGCAACATATATATATATATTATATATATATATATATATATATATATATATATATATATATATATAATATATATATTATATATATATATATATATATATATATATATAATGGTTTTAATATAATAAAGAATGGTTTAAAGTACATAAAATAAGTTTCGAGGAAATCATGTTAAAGAATGTACTATTTCAAATTATTAGTTGGTAAATATAAACGAAATATTTTATTGAATTTTATGTAATTTAGTTTTTTAGAATTAAGCCTGAGAAAAGATCTATAGTAGATCAGTTTACTAAATGTTATGACCACAGAGTATTACAGCTCTCTTCCTATTACTGCATTTTTAATCTAGTTGAGTTGATATGGGGTATTGCAAAGAATTATTACAATAGATATTCAGAGCTCGATCAGACACATTGAAGAACATATTGACAAATGGTACAATATTGAACAAGTTTTTAATAAATTGGAAGTAAACAGCTTGGTTATTAACTTGACTGGTATTTCTGAAAGTGACTGTGATTGAACGTTTACCTTTTTCCATGAACCTTTATCATCTTGCCATAAGCAACCCAATGTGCCATTCTGTAATATTTATGTCTCTTTTAAATATATAAATTGGTATAATTCTTTTCTGAAATGATTGTATTAAGTTATATTTCGATTGAAAAAACTACTTACTATTTATACATTTCATATATTTAATCTCGGAAATACCAAGCTGATCTTGATTCGTCACCACTTTGGCATAAACATGTTTTTTTTTTGAGAATTTAAGGTTATATCATTTTTTTATTTATTGAGATATGTTAGTGACTGTGTCCGTTCTAATTTACAGTGCAGCTGCAAGGCGCAAAAAAATAATTTCAATTAAAACGGCGGCTATTTCCAATTTATTAAAACAAAGTTTTAAAACAACGTTTTTCGGTTTATAACCCGTAATTATAATATCAACTATATCTTTTGCAGGCTCATTCCGTTACATGTTCGAATTTCTCTAACAGAATTCTATCTCTTTTTAGATAAAAGTAAAAAATGACAAGGATAAGAGACAAGGATAAAGACATAAAAAATGATAGAGAGATTATTGGAAATATATTTATTTTAAAATTAAAAGTGGGATTACTAAAATTTTACCAGAAATAAAAAAACGACATTTCAAAATTTGACATTTTAGGTCAAACAGCTTGTGCACCCATACCAAGTGATGTCACTTACCATTTCTTAACTATCATTTCCGCTTTCCAATACATAAGTTTTTTAGCGCGCTTCGATTTTATTTCGATTATTTATCTTATATTTCACAGATAAAACAATGATTTTGTGTGACTCACGGAACTTTTATAGAATTTAAGACAGTGAGTATTCCAGACACGCTAACCATGAAATATGATAGAATGTTTATGAACATTAAGTAAATATATTATCAGTATACTACGCTAATGGCTCGAAAATTAATAAATGCATATAAAAACTCTACTCAATAATAATACAATCGCCAGTTGGGAACTGCTATAATTGATTATTGAAATCGAATGCCATATATTTGCTAAGAAAAATCAAAGTTGTTTGGATGGCATTCTTAATGAAAAATGTTATGATGATAATTTGGAGATATAGGTGAAAATGTATATGACAGGGCTACCAAAATATTAATTTTACATAATTGCACAATATCATTAGGACACAATAAACAAAACAAATCAAGCTCAATCTCAAATGTTTTCAACAGTGTTATTTACTCCAACACAAAAAAGGTTTCAGTTATATACATTTGGTTTTCTATTGTGTGAAATTACCTTATAATATTTGGGTAAATAATTTTCACAAATTGTAATTTTGAACTTCATTCTAATATTAGCCTAACAATCTTATCAGCATGTGTAACTACTGAATACACTACGGTATTTGATGATAGTTTTTCCATGAACTTTTCAACTAGATATCTGTTTAGTTTCTAAAATTTTACTTGACTTTAGTGAAAACATTTTGTTCATACGTTGTCTGTACGCAAGTATTATTTGAAACGTTGGATATTTCTGTATGCCATAACACAATTACCTAACTGTATAAAATCGCATCTTTCAATTAAATATATCTCCCTTACGCTTAACCTGGTGAAGTATAGCCCATCGAAATATTTAATGTAAAAAAACCCAATATTTGAAATTAACCTTCCGTACTAATAGTGTTATTTACCTCGATATTAGGTTGATTACACTTTAGACATAATTAAAGGTACTTAAGATAGTAAATACTAGCATTAAATTAATATTATTGCAGTGAATAAATTATAAATTGTCATCGTGATTGCTAGGAATATAACGAAACACTAATGAGAATATCTAGAGGGTTATATAAATGACCCTATTTGTCATTTATTATAATTTTATATTTTGGATATACTAGATGATTCCTGAATTCTGGCCAACAAACACACTGGTTGGCCAAGTGTTATACTTCAATTTTAGACAACTACTAAATTGTCAGATCCGTTCAGAATAGATGATAAATAAGACCCAACCATTAGAAAAACTTTAAGCTGGAGTTTAAATTTTGTTTAATATTGAATTTTGTTTTGCGAGTTTAAAATATTCGCATTTACTTAGGTGAATAACTAAAGTAAAGTTACGATTGCTCTAGAAAATAATCACAAATTTAGATCACCATTTTGGTAAATCATCAATTATAAATGTCGAATGTGGATATGAGCAAAAATTTATATTGTAATATAAGGCTGGAATAGATATGGAAAATTATATGCTGGGCGTACTTACAAAGTAATATGGGTGAAGACAATCTTAACAAAGAGTATCTTATAAAAAATGTTGATAATTGACTTAGTACGACAAAGTAAATTGCAACCAGAAAATACTAAATCTAATAGGGCTCCTGGATTTGACTCGATCATTGGAAAAATTCTAGACAGCTTCCATTTAAAGAAACCGCTAAACTTAAATTTTTGATAAATGCTTTTTTAAATAAATATATGTATATGAAATATGGAAAATATCAGACATTATAATGATACCTAAATGCAGCAAGCAACCAAATGAAAGTTCATTACAAGCCAATTCCCTTATGGCCAGTAGAATTATCAATCAATATATGACGAATTCACAGAATTATGAATATTATAGTGAAAGCCTATGAGAATATAGTGTAGACGTCTGTTCTGTTTTTCCTTATGTTGTGCAGAGTTTTATTTATGGGTGGCATGAGGTAGAATCTGACATGATGAAAAAAAGATATTAGTAACTCGTATTAAATGTATGACTACTTAAAATAATTTCTACCTTCTAAATATAAAACAACGTGTTACCAAATTCTTAAGCCCACGTAGACATACTTAATTCAGATATGATATAATATAATGAGAGTCAATAAATGTAATTTGGATATAAGTCAGCGGATTCAAAATAAAATCTTGAGGGACACTATTATTGTCTCGTTGTACTTTAGATATAATGATCGACAAATAGACCTAGAAATGAACTACTAACCAGGCCATTAAAATATTAGCCGAGTCATGAATACAGGCTCTTTCACCATATCAATGTGGAGGCAATCCAACTTCTCAGCAACGTATATCGAGCAAGGCAACACGATGAGGTCAGCTCTGTCCAAGTGGTGTCGAGTGCTATTAGTGTAAAGTCCGAGCATAATGCTACTGTTCATTTCAATGTTAGTGTAAACAAGTTATTTTAACCTGCAATATTTCATTAGTAGGGCTTTTTTAAATTTTACTACTCTGCAACTCGAACTGGAAGTTTTGCCTTACATAGCGTATTTGGGGATTATTGACTCGATGAATAGAGGTAGGAAGAAATGAAATGGTGGTGTTTACAAGGTGTGACCGTTATTTTATTGAAGTTATAAAAAATGTGGGAAATTCAAATAGATAAATGGGATCGGTGCTGGATTTAATTGTAAACGTGGCTTGGGCTAAAGTGAACGATGGTCAGACACTGAATGAATGAAAGTACTGTTCAATCACATCCCAGATAAACGTCTCGGGGTTTTCAGATATTCGTTATCGTGCACTAGTTGGCGCTGCTGGCACGCCGCCCGTGTTCAACATCAGGGATTATATTTCTGAGTATATTGTAGACCGTTATTTCACGACATAAAATTCGACAAGCCTCAAGGTCGCTACACGTTCTCTCTAAACAGAGCATCTTCTGATTATCAGTTGTCCAGGTTGATACAGCATTGTTTTGCAGGCACATGATTTCGAAATGCCGAAGAGGGACAAAACAGATTGATAATTGAATCTCTAGTAAACCAACATTGTTATTCCGACTTCTCAAATGATGAGAATATCATACGAGCATCTTGTACATTTTGACAGTACGACTATTTAATTCTATTTTCTTACACTTATTGAACTTATTAAAATTATCAATATTTTACAACTAAATCAACATAACTTATCGGATAAAATGATATTATATTAATTGAAGAGGATTTAGTAAGGAACGTAAGTCTATCTATATCCACATTTAATTTATTTAATTGATATTACTTGTCAAAAGTTTCGTACCGAAACAGAATATTCAACGAAGAATATTCCTAAATTTAATAATTAACTGAATATCGTTAGACGTTTCTATTTCCATTTAAATTGAACTGAGTTATTTAAAATAAACTAAAGCAAACTTCCTCCTTAAAGTAAACTTCTCTATAAACGAATGCATCGAAAGTCCTTTCGACAATCGACAAAGGAGTAAATGTTGACGCTGCCTAAGAGGTAAATTTACTTATAACTCCGGAGGTAATATTTACATAAATCCGAAAGCAGCGAAACAAATTCCGCGTGAGAAGAGAGAGAGTCCAAGTTTTCACTTGATCCATTCTGGATGGTAATTGCTTCTTGAAAAATAAATACTGTACCAAATGCAACACAAGTAAAGGATTTTGCTCGTTTCGCTAAATGCTAATCCGCGAAATTTAAACCGGAGAAAATGGCGTTTTTGCTTCGCATTAAACGTGTTTACTCAATGGTGGTTTGAAATTAAATATCTCAGATATTATTTGGTAAAATAAATAACAAGAAAACGGAATTCTAAAATTATACCAGTTTGTATTTATTTAATTCGATTCAGGTTTTGTTCGTTATTTTAACTTTTATTAAGTCTTGTGTTTCACACAAGTTCATTTTAAATCATACTTGACACAATACATATTAAAATCCAGTACTCAATAATAATAATACTTAATAAGTTAATTAAAACTTCAATATGTCAAATGAATAGCCCCCTTACACTACCCCTACCATAGTAAAACAATTTTTCGAATTTTATTTAACATAATTCCCTTCAAGTGTGATACACTGATTACAGCGACCCGCCAACTTTTCGATACCATTTTTGTAGTACGATTTATACTTTGCTTCAAAATAGGCCTCAGTTTCGGCGATGACCTCTTCATTCGACTAAAGTTTCTTCCCAGCGAGCATACTTTTGTGATCTGGGGGCCAGATATGGAGAATATGGTGAAAGAGGATCTGGTGGATACGGTGGAAGCAAATTGAAGCCCAATTCATGGAGTTTTGCCATCGTTTCCACTGACTTGCGACACGATGTATTATCTTGGTGAAGCAGCACTTTATTTTTTTTTCATATGCGGCCGTTTTTCAGCGATTTCGTCCTTCAAACGGTTCAATAACGCTATATAATAGTCTTTCTCAATCCACGCGCATCCCAGAATATAAATACCAATACCATTGAATTTAACACATAAGTTAAGTTGTTTAACAGTTGTCTACATTTGTACTTTGCACTGTCACCAATATGTACTTTTGGTGAAAATACATACACGCAATTGTTTTTGCAATTGCATGAAAATTATGTAAACAATGATAGCGCTAGTGATCAATGTAGGAATGGAAGAACTCTGCATTATAATTCGATGATTATCCTATTTTTATGTGAAGAAAACACAAGGAAAACCAACTCATTCTAACAATAAAATTCGCCAAAGGACTCATATCAACATCACACAATTTCCAAAACAAGTCAGTATTAAACGAGTATTGGTCAATAACATTTGATAGAGTAAGTAAATGATGCCAATATATCAATACATCAAATATTTTATGGACTGTTAGATTTCAACCCAGTATTCAGTAAATTCAGTTGGTATTACTAGAGATTTATTAGGAAAGTTCAAAATTATATTTTCTCTAGTCTAATAAGGCAGAGACAACAACCTGTGTGGTGAGAGAAGTGATCAAGGCGACAGGATGGTCCTCCTACTATTGCGATAATCGCGGGTTCGGATCCTGCTGGGGCATGGATGTACTTTACGTTTGTGATTGTAATTGTAAATGTCTTTACAGGCAATATCATATTTTTATCTTTGGAAATGCTTTTACCACAAATTCGGCAAACCACAAGTGGGTCTTCAATGACGACTCACTCATATTTCCTCGTCAGAAGACTGTTTCTTTTATATCTCCCCTTTTTTCTATTGTTTTCTGCTTTCTACCGTCTCTTTTACTCTTGCTACTATTTTATCCTTCTCATTTTCTCTCTCTCTCTTTGCATAAGTAATTTCTTTTCATGGGATGATGTGATTTATATAGTGACTTTGATGCCAGTTGACGTTGAAGTTGGTTAATAAATTTGAATAGGCTGCATAATTGCTGGTTCTCTAAATGAAGATGAAATCATTGATAATTGATGTAGTTGGTTCTGCCTTGCCTCCGGGATCCGAAAATAACAAGATGTCATTTGTCAAAGATATTGTATTGGTTGTATCAGTTGTCGAGAGAAGGTCAATGAACATATTTTCATTAAGTAGTGAAACCATTCTCGCTTTCCAAAAACGACTTACTGCTGCGTCAATTTTACAGGCTTTTGCATAAACTTACTAACCAAATCACTCAGGATTATTTGTCAATCAATTCACAATCTCTTGGGCATAGTATTTTTTTAGAGGAAACATATAAGAAACATTACCAGGCTGCATATGGTTAATTGAATTATGAGGGAGGCGCAGATTATAATGTAGATGCACCATTGTCACGTGTAAAGGCAATTGTATCTAAATTTCTTGCATAACTAGACTGGCCCTTTTAATAAAAGCACAATGGGGTCTCCTTTAGACAGTTTTATTATAGACACGAAATGTTTCAGCCATTTTGTGAAGAAGTGAAGAATTTAGGCTAGATCCAGCCAGATAGACAGCATCCACCAATGGTGTCTGGAGTTTCCTCATCGGGTAGTTCAGCCTTCATATCTATACTTGCAATCACCTTGTAAGTAACGATTGCTATTAATGCCCCCCTTTCAGATAATGATAACATGTGATCTTCTCTTTTGCCTCTCACAGTGAGAAGTTTTTTGACTTTGTGTAATATGTTAATAAAGATTTTTATAATTTTTGCAATAAACCTTGTAAAATAGCCCGTGACAATGATTCTAGTTACGAAATAACAAATAAGGATGACGAGTAATAAATAACTTTATCTATTTTTGGCTTGCATTGATCTTGGTCTATGAAAATGGTTGTAGAATATTATTCCTAATAGCCAGTTGAAATGCCATTTATTTTAAATCACAAGCGGTTACAACACAGTTGCTCTTCCAATTCTACCGGCAACTGTTTACAGAGTTTTCAGATTTTTTCACAGAATTAGTAACTTCAAAGTAACTCCTGGAACGTGAAATAACTTTAGTGCTTTTTTACAACGCATTTATTTCCTTCATACAGCTTCAACAGATATTGTCATTGCCGCAGGATCTCACAGCATTCCTTTTGCAATACAAAGAGTAAAGAAATATAGAAAACACTTAAAGTAAAATAAATAAAACAAAAAATAAACTTGAATTAATGTAAAGGCCCCGGGTGTGATATTAGGTCCATGCAGGGGGGCGTTATTAGTAATTTTCTATTCGTTCCAATAAATGCCCATTCAACAAAAACACATGTCATAACATGATATCTTCCTATATTTTTTAAAAATATTTAACAATGTTCACTTTGATAAAACTTTTGTTTCAATTATTCAAGGATATACATATTTAATCCGAGAATATTATATTTAAAATTCAGCTTGAGGTCTTTTTGTTTAAATGACTATTTGTAGGAGCGACCTCCACTCTTTACAATGACCGACAATTAACTTTTTTTAAGGATATGAAAACTAGATAGTGACAGTGAAAAGAAATACAACAGGGGACGAAATTTGGCGACTATACCATTTATTATTAATACAAACTAGTGATAGCCCTCTGGGCGAAATTCGACCAGAATGTATTAAATTAATCATGTTTATCTCAAAATAGAGTAAGATGACTAATTTGAAAATGATATGTTAAAAAACTTGTTTACACATTATTTTCAATATAACATAAAAAGTGTAGTTAATACACAGCATTAATTAAAATAATAAATGTATCTATATAGTAACAGCCCTTAATAATAACAGCCAATTAATGATAGCCCTAAAGAGGAAATATTTTTCTTGTTTTCTTTTTATTCATCAGACATCAAATTAAATCAAAATCAGATTTCGAATATGTAAATATCTTGTAGACAAAGAAACTGACGATTCTTGGTATTTTCGAATTGTGTTAATGTAGGAAGAAATTTTACATACATCGAGTTTTTTTTATAGCCTTCCGATAAAGAGGACATACTGATTTGTTTTCTCTACAAAAATATAGATATAACATTAGTTTACTATACCATTTTTAACAGTTTTTTATTCAAACATGCCATAACCCTTTAATAGTTCTAACGATATGGAAATAATCGAGTGTAACACAAAATACTAAATAACACTACTTAAAATTAAATAGCCTGGTTTAGTTTTGTTTTAACCGTGGTTGATTTACATACAACACAACAACAAATAGTCCACCGTTTAAGAATTGCAGCTAGCGGGGTCAAATCTTATTGAGGCATGGTCGTAAATTTATGTTTGTGATTGTTTAATATTTGTGCCCGTCCTGGCAAGAGCGAAAAATCCGACAAGGAAAATGATCCCAGTCACGCCAGTAACCAGGCTGGGTAAGACCGGATGTCTTCTGTTGTGGTCTCTAAGTTGGTCATTGACCAGTCGGAAGGCTTAATGCCGAGGACCGTAGTTCGGAGCATACGTTAAACTGTAGTTCCAGTCCAGATAAACTTCTAGTTGGTAAAAGGAGACTAAAAATATGCATGAAAAAATTGCAGCTGCCAGAGCGTTGATCGGAACCAAAACCATTATAAATAATACACTTTATTTATTTATTTTTAATCGCGTCATTTAGCAACTTCAAACATTCACTTAGTTTAATGGAACGCCATTGTATCTAAAATAATCAGTAATTGGCGTATAATATTATTGCTGAACTGATGTGACGAAAAATCTACTTCTGTTCAATGTATAAAAACTTTTGAGGCAACCCTTTCTATGGTATAATGAATAGAACGTTGAGCTTACACGCGCAGGTCACGGATTCGGTTACCAACAGGACCGCAGTTTTTTTGTTCTAGTTTAATTGGGACATTTGTGAAGAAATCACCTAGACTAGGTCGCTGACCCTAAGGCCTGAAACGTTCCTTATTTTCAATCACTGTTTCTTTATTACTATTTTTCCTCATACGAGCTGTATAAATATAAATAATAATAATTAAAATATAAGTTTGTTTATTATTTACTTTTTAGAGAGTTCCTTCTATATTTTTTGAAGTCGGTTAATTTTTTTTGTTAAAAATATTTTTATTTCATAAACTTTTCTAAAAAACCTTGCTTGGGCTAAATTTGATCTTAGGCCTTTATAGTCCGACACTGCTACCCGTAGGCTTTGTTAGTATATTTTAAATTACTGGTCGGACGGCTATTCCTGGTTGTTTGATTTTGATAGTTTTTGTTTTATTGGAATATATTTATTTGTAATGGTTATTATTCAAAGATATTAGGCCTAAAACTTCTTCCTTCGTATAGGATATAACCGTTCCAAATTTCAGACATCTCGATACTCCATCGAATGTGACTATCATCTTTAACTTATTAATAAGCTACGACTATCATCTTGACAAATTCCTCAGTATATAAGATCCAGTTCAGTATATTCGGCAATTACGCAAATAAGTTGCAATGAAATTAGTCGAGCGTAAATGTATAAATGCATTAAATCAACAAAATAAAATACACATCGAAAATTATACCCACTCACGTATTCAAAAGGGTAGATCATTATGCAGTCGGTCGGCCAATTCGGTAGCATCAAAACTTTATCAGCCCACAGCGACCAAAGGCCGCCAAATTCGGAAGGGTATTGCGGTCTCAGAATTGATATTTTCTTGCGACAACAAAGGCACTCGTTTGCGCCGAATTCGCCGGCTTCAAGAGGCAATCGTCGAAAGGTATTTATTTACCATTTTACTCGCAATTTAGTTTACGGAAATATACGAATGAATTTGCCGTTCGCCGCTCGCTTGCCTTGCTGTCTATTGTGACGTCTGACTTGGTCAGTGTATATATTTACTATGCTTATATAGGAACCACGTATTCGGTGCTGTAATTTTTTATTTAATTTGAAACATAAATTTTGATTATATATTGAATTATCATAGAGAGAAAAAAACTAATACCAACACACCAGTTTGGGTTTATTAACAAATATTCAACAATTGACCAGGTCCACAGAATAACAGATGTTATCGAAAAAGCCTACGAAAGTAGACAAGTATACCCTGCCATGTTCTCAGATGTAGCACAAACCTTCGGTAAGGTTTGACATGAAGGCTTTGTTCATAAACTACAGAAAATGTTACGAAAACGACACATCCAACTACTATAATCGTACATTACAGACAGAATATTTAGAGTTAAACAAGATGAAGCTTAGTCTACAATAAAAGAAGCTAAATTAGGTGTACCACAAGGAAGTGTACTGGGGCCAATGCTTTATCTAACCTATACTTGTGATATGCCACAAATGGATGCGATTATAGCTGTCGAAGACACTAGTGAAGAAGCCACACTGAAATTACAACAGGCAAGTGAAATTATATATAATTGGCCAGAAGCTTGGAATATAAAAATTAACGAAAGTAAATCTGTACATTGCACTTCACCTACAATCAGGCCGTACTAGCACCAATAACATTGTAGCGACCGTTACAACCCTTTGGGCTACCACGTATTCACCTACAACAAGTTCAAAGTTTGGCAACGCTGATGGATTGGTACCATGCGGTTCCCGGCTCTAAAAGACCACCACGACGATGTCTCGCTCTCTTGTCTTCTCTGTACTCCCTTGTAACTTTACCACTTCCACAGAGCTACCGTATTTCCTTTGCCTAGTTTAATATCCTGTCTATTATCTCGTCGATCACATGTATCATTTAATATCGAAATAAACAAACAACATTCCTACAACATTAAATTATATATAATATATAATTCCATATAGCATATGGAATTATATATTATTAATTATATGCATATGGAATTATATATTAATTTTATATAGTTATAATATATATATATATATATATATATATATATATATATATATATATATATATATATATATATATATATATATATATATAAGCAAATACTAAAATCTATATCGATATATGGTGTTCAATTATGGGAATGTTCTGCAAAGAGTGACAAAAACAAAATTAAAATGTTTCAGAACAAAGTCCTAAGAAGTATTGTGGGCGCCCCAAATACTACAGGACCTACATCGAGACCTTCAGATTCCCACAGTCAGTCAAGAAATCAAAAGAATCGCAAAGGAGCATGAGGAAAAACTCCATTCTCATACGAATATTGAAATATTGCAACTATTGGATACCACCATAACAGGGCATAGACTCAAAAGAATCAAACCATCTGATCTTGTGTAGTGATGTGCATATAATAAAAATACAACAGTGATGTATAACATTTTTTTTACCAGAGACTTAGATGGGGCCGATGGGTCCTCCTAGTTATATACCTAGATTTAAGTTATAATAAAGGCAAATTGTAGGATAGTCGGAAACGACTAGTAATAATGTAATAATTAAATAATAAAAAGAAATATATTGAATTAAATAAATTATTTAACAGCGCCCTATTAACGACAGTGGCCGATCAGTGTGTGATTGTTTCCTTAACAGCGATCTAAGTCTGCCTTATTTCACCTAAATAATTTCTGAAATTTGTCATATTTTTATTCTGTTTTTGAATTAGCGTAAATAATTCACACCACAACTCACGACAGTCTTTCCATCATTTTAAATAGTTCTTTACTAAAGTAATAATGATTATGTTCTAAGCCCTATTTTGTTTACTATTTTATAAGTTATATATAGTACCAATATTAAATGAGTAAACTTGTATATATAATATATAAAAGTTTGTATTAATTTTATTCCTTTGTGTTATTCTAAGTTTTATATTCTTATGTGTTTAAATAATTCTGTGTTAATAATTAATAGTTGATCTATTTTCCAAAAGAATGAGATAATATTAGTATTAAAATATTTCATTGTTAAACTTTTCGTTTTTCAGTAGAGCATATATCTATGTGACCATCTATCCTATATCAGAACAAATAGCGATAACAACAATCTGAATTGGTCTTTGTGAGTAGAATGGTATTCCTCAGGAGACAAAATTTTTACAGAATTTTGGAATTCACAAAACTAAAAGAGAAAACACCCAAGTCTCGCCCTCGATCACGGACCTAAGGGTGGAGTTGGACCTATAAAAACTCTGACACAGATAGTCGACGGTCTACCAAACTTGTCAAAAAAGCTATATTACATGCTTTAAATAACTTTATTGGCGCACATCAATCAATCCCTAATCGACAATCCGGTTTCCGTTTTAAACACTTAAGCCTTCATCAAGCTGCCCGTATCGTATCAACCATCCTCTAGGCACTAATTAAAGGTCGCAAAGTTGAGGCATATTTCTATATGTTTCTAAAACTTTTAATCACGTTTAATACAACGGGGCAGTTTAAAGAGAACCACCTAGGTTTACCAAATGACCTAATCTGCTTGATTCATTCATACTTGGACGGTAAACCCTCTGTCTTTATGTCACTGATTTTGCCACATACATATATTTACATATATTACCACACTGCATTTTATGCAGTTGATACAGCTTTCTTCACCACCGATTACAGTGCCGACGCCAGGTTCGGTCCCCAGTTGGACCACAGGTTTCAATGGTCAGCTCAAATACATCACTTCCACTCCTCTGCAGAAAAAGGAAACTCCTAATTCCCCAGGAAGCTACTTTGTATAAGATGCTACTGCGTTCAGTCTGCTCTACGGAGCACAGGTGTGGTACAGGTAGATCTCTATGAGAAAATTTGCACTACTCGAAGTATTCCAGTTCTAAAAAGTCCGCGCGTTCTGAATGCCCATGGTATATGGGAAATGTGAACACTCACCTCGAACCAGGCAAGCGTTCATGAAAAGTTTCACGATTATGCTCAGTGTAAGGTTCTCCCTTGGTGCCTTAGAACACCATAACAACTTCAATCTTGATCAAATCCCTAACTATCAGGAATCCCCGGCAGCTAAACTAACTATGACAATCCCAGTTGTAACCTAGGGTCTCTGTCACCCGCAAAACATAATCAACCCGCACAAAATGTCAGCAAAAGATTTCTTTTCGTACTGGCTGGTCACTTTGGAATAAGGAATAAAAACTCAATGGTTTCATCTTTCTCCGGGCTTCCTCGAGCAGCTGTATTATAAGCTTCAAGTTGAAGTTTCTTAAAACGGGCTACCAAAGATTTTAATTTTTCTGATGAGTGGTTATATAAATATGACCTCTCGGTCTAAAAGAACCAAGAGTTTATAATCCATTATTAGATATTATTATTATATACATAATTAGTATTAATTAATTTTTATCTATTTAAATAACTAAACACCTAATTGTAAATTAATCAATTTTACATGTGTATTAATATGAAATATATATTCATCCAATTAAGCTGTAATTAATGACCAGTAATTATTTTATTGCGTGCCGATGTCTACAAGTAATATAAAAATAAAACATAAGAGTAAGTATTTAAGTTCAGTGAACATGATTGGAAATTACATTAAATAGGCTAAAGGACGATGATTTTGAAACGAAATTATTTTAAATGTACTTGTAACTTATTAATGATTTGTATCTTTTATTATACGTGTAGATTTTTTTATAGTTATGCTAAGTATTTTTGAGGTTAAATGAAAGTGAAGGAATAAATTCAATTTAGGGTTTTGAATTATTGGCAGTCATCAAAGTTAGTATTAATTGCAGAAGCTATGAAAGATTTTTGAAATGTGTGGTCAATAGAATATCTTTTTAAGATTTTGGATAGTGTGTGTGTTTGTACGCCGTAAACCTTTGAATGTGTGAACATTCTGTAAGAAGTATTCATGTATTTTTCTAGGCTGCGGCCTTTGGCTAAGCAAAATACTGGCTTAGATTATATATTAAGTGAGTAGTGAAATTCTAAAACAAATATTTTGAATGTTACAGAGTATGCACAGAGAGACAGATGATTTGAAGTCACTAATAATATATGTCAACAGTAGTTGCATTTTGTCAATTAAAAGGTTAAACTTTCGATAAGGCTTTTCTAAATTGGTAGGTTTATTTTAATTAATGTATTTATAAATCATGGTGATTCATCAGTAAAACATTTCATAGCCAAATAAATAAAAAAAGAAAATTTGAAAGTACTTTAAGGTAAGGGCTTTTAGTATAATTGCATAATTTTTTTAAAGGTTTTTTTTAGAAGAGTTTGACTTAACATTGAGGTATGTCGAATTTTACATCGTGGAATAACGGTCTCTACAATACCCAGAAATATAATACCCAGACATTGAACACGGGCGGGGTGTCAGCAGCGCCAACTAGTACGCGATAACGTATATCTGGCAACCCCGAGATGTTTATCTGGAAGATTATTAAAGGGTACTTTGATACATTCAGTCACTGACCATCGTTCAGTTAAGACGTGCCACCATCGACTGCCCAAGCCTCGTTTTCTGGTAACACCGCCGCCAGCCCTCTTTTATCTATTTGTGTTTTCCACTTTTTTATATAACTTTATTAAATAACGGTCTCACCTCTTAAAGAACCACTGGTTCATTTCGTTTTACCTCCATTCACCGAGTCAACTAACTACCCTAAAATACTATCACTAATGCTATCATGCCTTAAATGCGTCGCCTTTACCCTAATGTATAGTGCACTTCTATAGAAAACAGCATAGGATCTTGAACTAATTGTCTTCAACAGTTGGGGCAAGGTGTGTCTTCAGGGTAGGTAGGATAAAACAATTCATGGGAAGAATAATTGTTCTTGTAGGTTTTTTCACATTTTAGAGTCTTTAAATATATTTATTTCAATTATATTTGGTTTTTAAATAGAAATTTAGTTTTAGAGCACAAAAAAGAGAACATTAATTAAATCTAAATTAAATTTCTAATTGATAAGGCCGTTTTTAATTCATATAAAAGCGACGCCAAAGAAAAAAGATAACGTACAACGAAAACACAACGAAAGTAAATCAGAACCGAACAAAGACCGAATAAAAAATAAACAAATAAAATTAAACCCCCTTTTAATTAGCCCTATACAGCTCATAAAGCAGTAATAAAAATTCATGACAAAATAAAACAACATAAAAACGTATCCGCACAAAACAAGTGCCATTTTTCAAGTCTAAATGATCTTCCTCGTGGGAAAAATGAAAACGCAGATATGAGCGGTGCGTCACAAGTGCGTGACCTGTTAGATAGGACCGAGGTTTTTTCGTTCTCTTCATTCGGGAGTGATCCGACTGTTGGATGAAATCATTTTCTTTATGGTTAACGATTCATACGATTTTTTAACATAAATTATTAAAATTGTATTATTAAATATATATCTATATATATATATATATCTATATAGAATTATATGTAGAATATATGGTTAAGTTGACAGGATTGTCCTACTGCGGTAGCGGTAGTCTCGTGTTTGAATCCCGCATGGATGTAATTTATATTTGCGATTGTGTATGATTACAATTATCCACAGACAACAGTGTAAAATAACCATCTCAGTCAAGCTGTTAATTTCTCAATATTTTTTATTCTCTTAATATAATATATATAATGTAAACATTCAAAGGAGAAAACCCTTATGATATCTCTAGAGTAATTCTGCCTACTTGGCTAGTTTTAATATATGCAGGATACTGAAAGATTAAGTTGTCAAATAGAAACAATTTCATAACTAGGCATATTATGGGAAATTAATTTTAGTATATTTCCGAGAGAAAGTATGTTAAAATAGATGTAGTGGATGATTGGTGGAGCCAGGCCATAGAAGGTGAGGCACCAAGCGAAGTTGAAAACGCTTGGCTGGCGACAAATATTTACGTGTATTCATGTCCTATATATCTATTTATTATTTAGAATAACTCTAGGACATTTATTTAGAATAAACTAGGCGTCTTATGCATGGTGTTTTGAAATAGTTCGTTCTATAGCTGATTGTGAGGTACTAAAATAGTTTCTGTTTATAAAACCAGTGTATGATATTATTTCCTGAATAAAATATACTCACAGCGGCCTTTTATGACAATATAGTTAAAAATGGTGCAAAATTCAATGACTTAATCATATAGGTCTGGATGCATTTTTTCACCGACTTGTGTTATATTAATGTTAAATATATTGGTCGATTGCTGCTTATCAGCAATTCGGGAAATGCTAGTCGAGCGAGGTGAAATCGCATAATATTAGCAGTTAATTTGTCACCTCTTCTTGAAATCTATCCTTAAATCGTTTTTACAATATATTGCGATGTAACAATATTTTAGATGCATTTTTTTCTATAGTTTTTATGTGCATATAGACTACAGATGTAAATTATTAGCCCCTTTAGATAAGGTTTATAATAAGCTTAAGAGCTTATTATGCGTGAAAAAGGAAAGTCAGGAGTAAGTCTGTCTCTCCCTTTATAAACCTAAATCCTGTTTCTCACATCGATAGAGTCTCCAGGAGCACTGAGCTTCTTTAATTTATTTTCTAATAACTTATTTATATTTGAATGTACCACTAAAGATATATCAAGTGCTTGTATGTACTTTGGTCAGCCATATCATTTCATATATATATATATACAATAAAATCCGTTGAAAGAAGCTACCATAGACTGAAATTATTTTTATGAATAACACATCTCCTAAAACTGAATAAAACTACTACTGCGGCTATCTAAGTTGAACAAACATACAATATTGAGTATTTTTGGAATGGCGAGTGACCAAAATAATACTTTTGATGCCCCATAAAAACGTTATAGAAAATGATGGGAACTATATTGATTAATAAATATTGCAACATTTTAACTTAATAAATGACTTTCTGTATCGCTAGTACGACAGAAAAAAATATGTCTATACAAAGGGGGCCCATTCTTATCAGTAAAATGCGTTGGGCAGTTCAGCATTGATACTACTAAATATAAAGCTACTGGGCTTTTTACTGTAAATATTTTAATTACATTGCAAATTCAGTGAGTGTTAGTATTAGTATTAATACAATAACTAAAATGTCTAAAATTAAAGAAAAACAATATAATTTTATATTCATCTAAAAGAAAGTATCCACATATCTTGGTGTTCGCTCTATTCAATATTAAACTTATGAAATGTATAAAAAGGGAGTAGTTTTTTTTTTAAATAAAAATAATTTAATCCGATTTTTGTTAGAGATAACTCTTACAAAGCATCCATAGGAACTTATGAGTAGGTAGCTGTTTGAGTTATATATGTCATTGCTTCAAACACTGTTAGGAAACATAGTATTTAAATACTATAAAGATAACCCATGCCGAGGTCCAATGCGTCTTTCAGATATTGGTTATAAAAGAAAACAGTTTTTGAAAGCTTTTAATAAATCTACTTTTTATTTCAATTTGTGTACAGACATAGGTATTTTTTGACAATGACAATGGAACATTAAGCCAGTCTTGTCAAGTCACTAAGTCGCTAATAAAAGAGTAGATGGAAGTTGAAGGAAAAAAGGAAAAAATTAAAATAACATTTGATTAGATTTTGTAAATCATAATATTTTTTAGTAATTCATTGCAGATATGCAAGTAGTCGGCAAAGGCTATAATTGATAATTGGCTTTCAAAATACAAATTAAGAGTAGAAGAATTCACGTGAGAATGAAATATTTGCAATTTTCAATTGGTGTTTAATTGTGTTTTATGTAATTAATTCTTTTTAGAATTAGGGCTCACAAAAAATACATAATAGTGCAGATGTCTGAATAATATGGCCACAGAGTGTCACGTCCTCCTCCATCTCAATGCATACTCAAATAAATAGAATGAGGTTAATGGAATGTGGCGATGAATTACTACTGTAGATATGCAGATCGAGAAAGATATTATGATAGACAGGCGAGAACTCTTTGGATACGTGGAAAGGATTGTTTACAATAACACCCTTCGATTTGGCTGAAGTTCATTAAATTAACTGAAGAAGAAATTGACAAATAGTGGTATTGTGAACCAATGTGAAAATTGGTAATTAACGGCTTAGTTATTGACTCGAATAGTGGCTCAGAATGTGACAGTGAGTGAATGAAACTTTCTGGATATGAGAACACTTGTAACCGTAAATAATATCATACATTGGTTTTTTAAACAAAATATTCTTTAATGCCTCACGCGTACCTACAGAACCATCCATTTCAAAACACTCTATATAAGACCCCCGGTATAATGAAAGATTGTTTATATTTTAAACTCTATATGTGGTCTCTCTAGTATAATTCTAAATAATAAATACGTACATAGGATATGATTATGCGAAAATAACAATACAGGGTGATGGATAACAATAGAGGGTGAGTGTATATTTAATATAGGATAACTATATTGTAGAAAATATATTATGTACGAGAAGAGAACGAATACCAACTGTTTTTTAATATACGGCAAATGCATTAGGAAGAAAACTGTGATTAAATCTAATTTTATCAAGAAAAATATGTGTGAATTGTATACTATCTGTGTAATAGTAACAGATGAAACTAAGAGGAAATACAGTGATATCAGAATCATTTGATGATGACAAGAAAACATAGCAACGAACGAAACGAGAACTAAACAAAAAAGGTAAAAAAAATTCTAATGAAAATTAAAAACATTATTTGGACGTACAATTATTAATTAGGTTGAGTAAGCCTCCAGGGAAAACCATAGGTAGTTAAAAAAAATTTCAATGTAAATATAATAATATAACTACAAACTAATGTGTCTGTTTAATTAACTGTAGTTTAAGTAATTTATTTTCCGTTCAACAATATAACAATGAAACACTAATAACGTTAAATATTAAGTAAATATTACAAACGAATCTTCTTCTTGTCTTAAAGAAAAGTTTCTGAAAACTCTACAGGTGATTCCCTGATGGAATCTCGACCGATTACCTTTCTCCTTCGTCAATACTTTCCAGCATAAAAGTGGACGACGTAGGTCAAAGTCAACAGATGTCAGTCATATAAAATTATTGTATAGGTTCGCACGCAGAAAAATAAAAGAGAAACAGCACAAAAAACAAAAACGTCGCTCGATCCGAGTGGTCACGCGTTCCTTGACGCGCCGTCCTGCGTTTTCATTTTTCCCAAGAGAAAAATCATTTAGAGTTGAAAAATGGCACTTGCTTCGCGCGGATACATTTTATGCCGTTACCAACCTACGGGCATGAATTTTTATTACTGCTTTATAAGCTGCGTAAGCCTAATTAAAAAAGGGTTTTAATTTCGGCTTTTTCCCTGCGTTGATGGTTGCTTCGCGTCGTTCAAACTTGATTTATTTTTGTTGGTTGTTTTTATTGCGTGCCCGTTTGTTTGTTTTTTTTTAATTCTCATACTGTCTAATGATGAGGGCGGCCGATTCGGGAACTAGATTAATTAAAAAATTATCAAGCGATATGATCTGATACCTTTTAAACGGATTATGTTTTTATTTAATTCGTCTCGTGCGTTTCGTGTTTCGCGTTGATATTCGGCCGACAGTCGAGATTTTGGTTTTTCTTTACTCGGAAATTTATTATCGACGGTAAACATAAAATCGTATATTTATAGAGGCTTTTTATTTAATAATGTTATAATAGATGTAACGTTTTGACGCGAAGGTGGTAGGATAAATTATATGTTAAGGTCAATTACATATAGTCCTTCCAATAAAACAGCCAATACCCATCATATCTATATTACATACATCTTTTCGATCTATAAAAGCAAGTTTTATTTATTTACATTTTCTCGATATTTGTTTAAATACCTGCACCATTCAATGATCTTTTTTTAGTTTTTAAATAAAAGAATGAATGAATTACTACTGTAGATATGCAGATCGAGAAAGTTATAGAGGCAAGAACTCTTTGGATACGTGGAAAAAATTGTTTACAATAACACCCTTCGATTTGGCTGAAGTTCATTAAATAAACTGAAGAAGAAATTGACAAATGGTGGTATTGTGAATCAATGTTAAAATTGGAAATTAACAGTTTAGTTATTGACTTGAATCGTGGCTCAGAATGTGACAGTGAGTGAATGAAACTTTCTGGATATGAGATTATGATTTGCATATATTCACCACTGGTAACCGTAAGTAATATCATAAAATGGTTTTTTAAACAAAATATTCTTTAATACCTCACGCGTAGCTATAGAACCATCCATTTCAAAACACTCTATATAAGACCCTATATGTCAATTACATAAAGTCCTTCCAATAAAACAGCCAATGCGCGTCATATATACATTACATATATCTTTTCGATCTGTAAAGGCAAGTTTTATTTGTTTCATTTTCTCGATATTTATTTAAATACCTGTACCATTCAATGATCTTTTTTTGTTTTTATATAAAATAATGAATGAATTACTACTGTAGATATGCAGATCGAGAAAGATATAGAGGCAAGAACTCTTTCGGTACGTGAAAAAAATTGTCTACAATAACACCCTTCGATTTGGCTGACGTTCGTTAAATAAACTGAAGAAGAAATTGACAAATAGTGGTATTGTGAACCAATGTTAAAATTGGAAATACATATAGTCCTTCCAATAAAACAGCCAATGCGTGTCATATCTATATTACATATATCTTTTCGATCTGTAAAAGCAAGTTTTATTTATTTACATTTTCTCGATATTTTTTTAAATACCTTTACCATTTAATAATCTTTTTTAGTTTTTAAATAAAAGATTTGGTCGGTAATATGATGTGCCGGATTTTTCGTCTTGATGGATATCCAGCAATAGAAAAAATTGCCATGAATATTTGGTTTTCTTCCTAAGGCTGTTATGGCCAGATGTGATATCTTAACATGTCCAAGGGACGCTAGCACTGCATAAGAGCTTATTTGTGAAGACGGGATCAGAGTCACTACCTTTTTCTTATTTAGTTGATTTTACTCTGTTTCGTCAAATGGTGAATTTGTTTACAGAGTATTACAATTTTCTCTTTTTAATTATCATTTATTATTTATTAAACTTCCATTTATTATTTTCTATTCATTTTTCTCTATTTATTATTAGCTATTAATTATTTTCTATCCATTTATATTTATTTCTTTTAGTATCCTCTACTTTAGTATTTGGTATTTGTTTTGTGCTGATATGGTTGATGTTTTAGTACTTGGTATTTTGGCATCTTTCCCATAATTCGTTAATTACTGTTAATCAAAGATAACAGTTGGCAACTATAAAGTATACATTATAACTTAGATAGCGCTAGAAACGGATGCCAAAATGGCCAAAGTAACTAATATATAGTTATGATCTATTGATAATGTGAAACATATATAAACTTTACCGAATATAGTTTGTACTGGCGCTTGGCGGCTGCGTATCTAGTGTGTGGCCTTTGGTTTTTCCCTTGGATGCATTGCACGTTCGTCATAACTGGAGCTGAAGAAGTGATTCAATAGTATCAAAAATATCGCTTGTTTATTTATTTGACATTTTGGCTTTAACATAGCGAGGCCTACTAGCCTTAGCGGCCGGATCTAATGCGTCTGTTTCCCTTGCTCCTCTCTGCTATTTTTAGTGTTAGAGTGTAAGCTCTCGATAAATATAATTGATATTTTTAATTGCGTTTTATCTTTTACTATTTTATATATAAGCCTGTAGATCATATGGCTGAACCAAATGACCACCGAGTTTTACGTCTCCCTGCCTTTCATGAATATTAAGTCCATTCGAATTGATATAGGGTGTGGTAAAACTACAATGAATATACAGATTTAGAGGGATATGAAATTCTGGATTAGCTTCATCCGAGGCAGGGAAAAAGAAGTTGACAAAATGTGGAATCATAAACAAGTGTTAAATTGGAAACGGTTTAGTTATTTGCTTAAAAAGAGTGACTTAGAATCCGATGGTGACTGAATGAAACTTTAGAAATATGGGATTATAATTTAAAACTAACAATTAACGAAACAGGGCGATGATAGTGGAAAAAAATTAAAGATGAGTATATTGTTAATACAGAATAACAGTGGAATATAATATTGTTGGATATGTGTTACTTTGTGTACATTGACATGTATAATTATTCAGAGTATACATAAGCATTTGATTAAACTGTACAAGGAGAGAATGAATGCTGTTTTAAAGATGTAGTGAATTTTGAAAATGCGTTTTGCAAAATGTAGTGACTACATCTAATTATATCAAAAATGAATGTACACAGGTAGTAATGGAAGAAATTAAGGAAAAGACAGCTATATCAAAATGATTTTATACTGAAGGAAACGTTGCAATGAAAGAAACAGGAACTAAACGTAAAGAGGTAAATATAAACTCCAACGAAAATAAAATATATTGCTTTGACATATTGTTATTGTTAAATATGTAGATTAGAGGAGAAAGGTTAAAACTACATAAAACCGCTTCTCAAAAAAGTCTACTTCACAGGTGGCGAAGAAAAGAGTTCAGTATAAATATATTAAAGCAACTCAAACCTACAAACTATTATTTCTCTATAATTGATTGTACTTTAAGTATCTAATATAATGTATCAATTAGATCTACTATAATGTTAAAATAAATTATATTTGAAAACACTATTTATATTTCGTTATTACAGTAGTACAATTTAATGCCACAAATCTTTAACGTGCTAGTGTCATAAAATTGGATGATATGCCTTATGTGAGGATGTGAGTAACGAAATTATTATATTTAGAATATTTTTTCGATATATATGTGTATATATATATATATATATATATATATATATATATTTACTCTTTGTGATTCTACAATCTGCATTAGAGGCAATAAGTATTTCTTATGTCTATAATGTATATACATGGCATGTAGAAAATCACTTCAATAATGAATCATATGTATAAAAGATTATCTTAATTAATTAGTCTTATTCTAAAGCTTATTCTAAAGTCTACATATGTCCAGTAATCATATTAGGTGATGTTAACGTTATTATTGTGATAATTAGTGATAATAACGTTTTATTCTACGCACTTCGCTATCACATCGCATATATGGCTGATTAGCGGATACGTTGGGATGCACTGACACTCTTTCGAAGTACTTCACACAAACACGTTGAATTACACTTGTTATAGGTTCTAGAGGAATATCGCGTTGTATCACTTTATTTGAAATATAGTACGGAGCATCAACAATCACATCACGCAACACTTTATTTTGAAACTGTTGAATGATGGGCATATTAGATTTGCTAGCGGTACCCCATAGTTGTATTCCATATGACGAAATAGGCTTGAATATGAACTCATACAGCAATATCTTGTTATCTAATAATAACCTTGATTTGCGCTCGGTAAGCCAATACGTTTGATATAATTAAAGTCCAAGTTGTTTCTGTTTAGGGAGTATGTGTCCCAGGATGTTCCAGGATAGCTGTCGATCGAAGTGCATACCCAGATATTTAACATGCTCTGCTTGTGGGAGTTGAAGATGATATTCACTGGTGGACATGTTCATCTACGTAGGGTTAACGTTACATGCGTAGATTTTGTTTCATTGGCCATGTTTTCAACCATAATTGTATTTGGTCCAGGTGGGTTTGTAGGTTTATTGATGCTGTGACTGCATCTTCATGGGATGCTAAGATTGCTGTCATCTGCTTATGTTGCCACAGTAGTTTTTTTTGTGGTGGGCAGATCGGCCATATACAGAAGATACAGTACTGAACCCAGTACACTACCTTGCGGAAATCCTGAATATATGGGGTTTAATTCGGTAATTTCAGCGCCTTGACTAACAATAAAATATCTATCAGTGAGATCCGATTTTAACTGATAGTTCGGATGAGGGAGAAGTTTCTTTAGTTGAACCCTCAAGCCCGTATGCCATACTTTGTGCCTGAGATATATCGAGAAAAGCACCCGAACAATATCTTTTGGCATTCAGGTCAGTGTTTATTTTGGGTACAAGTCTATACACTTGTTCTATAGTCCCATTCTTATTGCAAAAGCCAAACTGATGTTCTGGAATCATTTTTATTTTTCAATTATATAGTTTAGCTCCTTTATGTATAATTTCTCTAAAACTTTCGAGATTATCGGTTATAAACTTATAGGTCGGTAGGAGGTTACATCTTCTGGTATTTTTCCTGCTTTAAGAGTCATTAATATTTTAGTTACTTTCCAGATGCTATGGAAATATTTAATCCGTTGCATAGCATTAAATATAACTGTTAATAGTTTTATACCCATTTCTGAGAGCTCTTTTAAAATTTTACTAGTAATTAAGTTATAGCCAGGAGCATTTTTAATATTAATCTCTCTCATTATTGTTTGTTTTACTTTTTTGTCAGTTTCTCGTGTGGTAAGTCCATTTGAAATTTCAAATGTAGAAAGTTAGTAATTTTATTTTTGTCAGCTTTATGTAGCTGAAACTGGAAAGGTTTAAAAACATATTCTAAGTATTTTGAGAAAATGTCGGCCTTCTCTTTATTGCTTCTAGCCCAATTATTTTCGTTTGTCTTAACAGGTGTGTTACGCTGCTAGGATCTCCTGAGCTTTTTTGTTGCTTTCCACAACAAAGTGAGTTCAGTTTTGAGTTGTTGCCAATTCCGTCGTAACTTTTTTTTCTGCTATCTTTTTCTGTATTGTACATGATATATGTGTATTTTTTCTTGGAAATGTTTCACTGTTAATGGTCGCAGAATATACTGCCTCCTGTATATTTTTTGTAAGGTTTATTGCTGCTAGTTTTATATCGATTTCATCAGTTTGTAACGGTAAGTTTAGAGAGATGTTTCGGTCTAAGTATTCTCTAAATAAGGGCCAGTTAGTTCTATTATTACACAGAGGAGGGCGCTAATCTTTGAAGAAATTGTTACTATTATTGGTGAATGATCAGAAGACAGGTCGAAACATGATTCTACATAACATTTTTTTGTATCAACATTTTTTGCAATACAGAGATCTATTGTATCTGGTTTTCTATTTCTCTCTGAAGGCCAATATGTTGGTTCACCAGTAGATATATGTCGCAAATTATCTGTCTTTATTGCTTTTAGCAGATCTTTACCTTTGAGGTTATTGTTCTTGAACCCCACACTAAATGTTCTGCATTGTAATTTCCTCCGACTATAAATCTATTACCTAGCGTACTGAAGAATCCTTGGAAGTGTTCTGCCTTGTTATTATGTTTGGATGGGCAATAAATCGCAGACATTGTTAATGGTCCATGGACTTCCTCTATGGTTATACTGGTGACTTGCATGTAGTCTTTACGGAATTTTTCTTTTTTGAAATGCTGTATATCATCTCGAATTATTATGATGATGATTTGTATTATAAAGTTTACAGTTGCGAATTTTCAAATAAGAAACAAACGTCCGTAAAATGGGTTTCGGAAGTCATCATAACGTCAATATTTTGTTCAATTACGAACATTTTTATTTCCCTGGCGTGTTGCTGGAGCCCATTGGCATTCCAGACGCCGATTTTGTAGCCAATGGTTTCAGGCATTAGGCAAGTTTGCTAACGATGGTTGTGAGTAGACCAAGCATCGTACTCATTTGCTCCATTAGTTTGGCCATCATGTTTTTTAATCTAGAGATGTTGCTGCTAGTTTCAGTTGGTTGTGATGTGGTTTCTCGATTTTGTCCGGTCTGTAGACTGGTGGGTAATTGTGGATTGTTTTTGTTGCTTTTGATGCCTTTTAAGGCAGGATAGAGTTTCTGCTGTAGTTTGCTTGTGAACTGCGCAACCCTTGTAGTTCGCTGGATGTTTTCCGTTACAGTTAGCACATTTCACTTTATCATCGCAAACTTTACGAATACAATTTCCTGTTTTGTGTTCTCCTGTACATTTTACGCATCTCAATGATTTGCGACAGTAAGTTTTTGTATGCCCGTGCGCTTGACACCTCGTGGTATAATTCTTTTTGTATGTATTGGATCTCATTTAATAATATTATTTTCTAATTTGATGATTTCATACACGGCCTTATTATTTCCAGTACGTTTTAAATCAATCTAGAACATAGGCAAATATTTTTTTCGCGGTCACGCGGTGTCGTATATTGTGAGCATTTACGACTTTGTGGCATCGTTCAGCTAGGGCTAGCTTGATGGTGTTAAAGTCCATCCCGTGATGTAATCCTTTTAACACAAATTTAAATGTACTTACGGATTTTGGCCTGAATGTATGGTATTGTGTGTTCCTTTCATCTAATTCTTTTATTAGAACTTTAAAGTGCTCCGCTTCGAACAATTGCTTTTTATTGTTTCATAGCTCACTGTTTTAATTGTGTTGTTCGTAGTAATGGTTTTTAATAGGTCATGGATGTCTTATATTACTCCTACCTTATAGACTGTTATTGGTGGCGGTTTGGGAACACATTTTCAGAGTTTGTTTTTTTATTCTCTTTAATTTCTGGTTGGTTGCTAAAGCTGTTTCTGTCTCTATTGGTTTCTGCAACCAATAGTCACTGATCCTTGTTTGTTTCTTCGCGATTTCTTCTTCTGGGCTTCTCAATCGTTTTTTGTTAATGACTGTAGTCCATTCTGTTTCTGGGGTTTGCGTTATTGCTGATTGTTCTAACCTTATATCATTGTGTGCAGGTGATTTGGTTGAATCGTTATGGTTTGACATTTTTAGATTGGTAATATTTTATTTTATTTACTTCCAAAGATAAAAAAGACAATAAATTCATTGTTTAGTTCACGCGCTTCATTTTTCACTCAAGTATTATCTTTTGCACTGGTTTTGACCAAAAATACTACAAATTTTCAAAATTTCAAAAGGACAGCTGTAAAATAAGGGAAAGTAATTTTAAAACACTAATAAAAATGAGATTCAGTTTTTTTGTCTGGTCACGTAAACACGTATTTACTACATTTTAGGTCTGCTGAGCGACCGATAGCCGCATTTGTTATGCGTTTTTAACACTCAGTTAAATAACCGTAATAAAATACTGGGTTTTTTTAAAGAAAGATATTTTTCTAGTGCAGGAGCGTATTGAAGATACGTCTTTACCCTACGAAGGTTGGAACCGATATAGGTCAATTAATAGATATTGTTTATTCGCTTAATCTGGCCTTTTTTAGCTTCAATCTAAGAATTTAGTCATCAAGAGACCCGAATATAGACAGATGAGGATGAAGAATTACTATTTATCAAATATAGTAAGAGAAATTTTATATGTTATGGCTATTTTTTAATCTGTAAGGCCTCACTCTAATAATATCCTTATTGAATTGTTAGAACTATTAAAATATTTCTCCTGTTATAGTTAAATACATAATTGTAAACTCGAATTAATTTGAGATTGTCTATTTTTAGTTTATTACAATTACTTATCATATATAAAGAATAGAGATATAAAATGTATTAAAAAATGTATATTATACGACATATTACCAGATGAACGCAAAAATAGAAGTGGATAATATATTTAGTTTGCGATTCCTCTGTTATAATATTTAGATAATGAAATTCTTTATATTGTTATATTCATACTTCAACTATGTACCTTAATTTAACTAAAGCCCTGTTAATATTTAGTAGCCCCTTTGATATAATTTCTGATGCATCTGTTATGGAGCCATTTATGTTTAACTGTTCACGAAATTTATTGATTGAAAGTTTTTTGTCTTCTTTAATTATTATATTTCAAATTGTTCAGTTCTTTTATAATTAGCACCAAATGTAACAGCGTTAAGATACTCACTGACATTAGTTTCAGAAATATGTAAAAGGCTGAAACTATATAACTAATATATTTTATTAATACCTCCAATATAATTATTCCTTAAATTATTTGTCAATTATTATTCAAGTTATAAAGCTACTGAGACAGTGATTATGGAATACTCATAACTGCATTTTCGAGATTAACTATTTTTTTCCTTGACTTTATCTGTAGAAATCTACTGGAGAAACCTATCAAAGAAATTTAGAAACCTATCTCTCAATCAAAAAAGTGTTTTCTGATTTTGTAGTATTTTTTTATTTCAATGCCTTTTTAAAGGAAATGATAAGAATATATTCAGGAACATCATCTAGCTAATATATAATTATGTTCATATTTCCAGAGAAACTGATGCAAAATATATTGATTAATTTTTGTTGTAGAAATATTCGTCAATAAATGCCGTTTTATGATGAAAACTGACCAGAACATATGCAAGCTTATAACATGTTTTTAAGGTTCTTATTAGTAAAGAGCAATAAGAACTCAAATCTTATAAGCTATCTTGGACAAATTTATTTTATTCAGTTTTGGATAACTCAGAATAGTAGCAATATTTCAAAGTTGTCTTAATTTTTCCTGGAATTAATATAACTGAATAAAGATGGGTATTTACACATTACGATACATATAATATATTTTAGCTTAAGTTACACCAAATGCTAACAATGAATAATTACTTGAATAAGACCTTGAAAAGTCTGCAACGCCCATGCAATGAAATCGGAATATCATTTAATTAAAATTGTCTTTAATCCTCGCCAAAGAGTTGGAATAGATCACGGTACCGTTTCATTTGAAACGGCGCTGTTTCGGATGTAATCACGGCGAGATTTAATCTCCAGATAAGGCACATTTCTAAGGTTATTTCCTATTAAGATAAGATCAAATTTATGAGAGTTTAGTTTCGGCATCGGGGTCAATATATTGAATATTAATAGAGAAGACGCACAGTTGTTTCTGCGCGTAAAAAACCCTTAATTTGTTTCGTGCCCTAATTTGTATAGACCCAAAAACCTTCCAGTATTTATATAGCAAAAGTCTAAAATGCTCAAAATGTAATCTTAACATGTTTAGATATATAATGAGTTTTTATTTGCTTAATTTAATTTGGTCTGTAATTTTATTCTATCTAAATTAGCTCTAATACATTATTTTATAATAAATAGGGTAAATGTATTATGTCTACAGGATATTCACATTACGACACAGACAAGTTTATTATATTTAAAATTAAGTATTTAGTTAGTTTGGTATATCTCAGAAAGACAGTAAATATATTAAAATTGAGTTGGAAATAATGTAATTGAATAACGATGGGTAGTTACACATTACGATACTTAGACATTACCTCTAATTAATTTTTTTACATTAAATAGTCATATTTCTAATGGATTTTTACACATAGGCGCAGACAGATGACTAATTTTAATTGTGTATGGAAAATAGTCATAGTCGTAGCCATTTTATTAAGTTCATTGAACCAGGAGAATAGTTTCCATTGATTGTTCTTCCAACTTGAACAATTTTTACATGCGAACCTTTTTCCGTCAAGTAAATGACGAGCCTCTGGATGATTAGAGTAGTCTGGTTTCATCTCTCCGGGTGAATCCGTCATTGCTGTGTAACAAGGCTCATTGATTACGTTACTCAGTGCGAAAAACAATAATTTTGCCAAATGCTACATATATTTAATATACTTTGTCGAATTGTCAATGAAAATAATTAACCAAAAGTTTAAATTTCATGCTTTTGGCATAACTCTACGTAAAATAAATAGTTTACCTTTTAATATCATCTTTGATATGAAGTAATCTTCTGTCGAAATCTATAAAACAATTTTACTAAACTACGATGGTGCAGATCGGACATGACTTAAATATTAGTATTAATTTCAATGGTTTAAAAGTTCCAATGATTTAAATGAGAATGCCACGGGGCCATTTAAAGTCCGAATAGAATGAATTGCAAGATTTATTAGATGATCACGATAACTCATCTCAAAGTCTCAAAAAATGTTTGAAGATAATTACAAGAAGTTTGAAGACATTTACACGCAATGGGAAATATCAAAAGGGAGAAAATTAAAGAAAATAGCCACCACTCGTATTCATCCAACAGGCAATTTTGAACCGTTTCAACAATATGGTTCAATTGCTTGGCAGGCAAGAACCGTTTTCTGTAACATAAAGTGACTGGCGATGAAAACACTGGATTTACTAAACAATCCCAAGACAAACAATTATGGATTAGTCGAAGATATTCCTGGCCGAAAATTCTTGTTGTCTATATGGTAAGATTGGCAAGTGTACTGTATTACGAGCTGCTAAAACCGAATAAAATTCTTATTGCAAATGTCTACCGACATTACTTGAACAGAAGGTCGTTTTTAGTAAAAAAGAGCAGAAAATTATGGACATAATTTTTGTGAAAAAATAATCAGAATAGATGCAAACACATAAGAATTCTATAGATTTCAGACCTTTAAGCCAACCTATTTGTATAGCCTTCTCAACATATTTTTTCCATTTTAATTCAACTTCTAACATAACAGCCACATACTAGGCATTATTTTGATATTGTAAGATAATAGCTGGATATATAAATGGCCCAGTAATTAAAAATATAACAAATATTGACGATCGAAATGATGATCAAAATTCCGTTGTTGAGTTGTTGATGGGTACGCATTTGTATAGTCGTGATGAAAGATCCCTCCTTCCAAATTTCTCTGTAGATATCTGGCAAACAAGTGGTCGTATGTGTTTCATAATTGACGTCCTACATTGTTCTAACGCCACTCTCTCTACATAAGTGGTAATGTTTACATTTTATCCATGCTGTATCGCATGTCTATTCGATTCAATTGTCATACTTAGCTTTTAATTGACCTTTAACGTGTTTTGTTAACATTCCCTTGCATGAATCAACAGAAATATGCATTCAAAAATTTTAGAGATCAAGTTATCTTCTGAAGAAGGTTATGTTCAGCAATGCCAAGTATCCAGTGAAAAGATCAGATGAAGTCTGAAAAGAATCAGCGTCGCCAAGGCCATAAAAATAAATAGCAACAACCGTATGTTAAAATAGTACCAGAAGTTGATTGATGGATTTTTCAGGTTTCTTTAACAAGGTTCATAAGAATATATATGACTTCAATTAATGTTATTCATATATCACTTTTATATAGCAGATTAAGACTAGATCTAGAACGTTGCCTGGTTTTTCAATACAGAATATTGATGTTCTCATTTAATTCTCAAGAGTAGGATGATGTTAATTTTATATCTTTATATACTCTTTCGAAAAAAAAATGTTTTAATATATATTGTATACCAGCTAAAGTTTACCGAAAGTATGTTGAGGTTTGTTATATTTTGTTATATATTGGGGTGACAGTAATCTCGCAATTTAGTTAGTATTATAAATTCTTATTTCATTAGTTTATTTCAGATTTTGTTAATTGGATATATTCTTGCTTTAAATATCATATTAGTTTACTGGGTTCTGTGTTACAATTGCGCTGCCTTGTTACCTGATTGACTGCACCCTCTTATTTTAAGAAAAGATTATATATATGTCATTATATTAATATCCTGAGCACTTTTACTCTATAATGTATTTCGTCCTTTCTCGTAGAAGCAAAGTGCCAGTTGATCTTTCGCATCTTCAGCATTGCAGGTATATAAGAAATTGTTTCTATATATTGTGCGCTATCTGATTCTAGTGGAATAAACTGGTTATTATGATAAATTATTTCTTATTATGATAGGGATTATATAGAATATGACTGATTTCTTCAATTTTGAAACACCTACCTTTTAAAACAATGCATTAACAAGACTTGATTGTATTTATAATTATAATATGATAGTTTGTATATAATGGAGGCTCAAACATATCAACTTCAGTCCGGAGCATTCTTCCATGATTACATAGATCGATTTGAGCTTCACATTTTTCGAATAGCACTCCTTAAAACCTTCTGGGATTTCCGCTTCATTCATTCCTTTATTTCCATCACAAAACGAAAAGATGAACCTGCAAATCAGAACATAACTCATTCGTGATTTTATTTCAGCGCGGCGAAATATTTATGCGAGTCATTCCTGAAGAGATGTAAACAACAGATGTATTAAGATATCTGCATTCTTGGTTGTTTATTAGTTTGCGATCAAGCGAATATTGTTGGCATACCTTGATTTTTTATTTGATGTAACATAAACTCTACATAACTATTATGTTAAACTATTTTTATTCATGTTCTGTTCTTCGGTCAATGTCAATCAAACAAATATCATGCTTCCAATTTCATTATCACTTAAAGGCTGTTCATGGCTATATAACCCCATGTAGTTGTCTTTTAGAATATTTTTATATATTTTTGATATAGAAAAATAAAGGTACTGCGTACATTTTCCAAAAAAAAAATGTGTCCATTCCAATGGACAAAGTCACTATAAACAAATATCATGCCTCCCATTTCATCATCACTTAAAGGCTATTCATCTAGCTGTCTAATAATAGCATTTTTATATATTTTTGATATAGATTTCGCTTCATTTTTTTTGCTGTCGATCCTAAGAATATCTTCAGTTAATGAATTTAATCTAAGAATTACTTAAAATTAAAGAACAAGAACAGCATTTCCCTGCATATGATATTTATTTGCTTTAACACTTGAAGAAGTAGCATGTAATAAGAATGTAAGTATAAGAGATTGAGAAAATTGTGGTGCCAGCATATATCTAATACTATGACACATTATAAATTAAATAATTTAAATTACTCAACTCTTCGCGTCTTCTTTTGTTGAATAATAAATACGTATTTATAAAATTTATAATTTACTGAATCTGGATAGAACTAACTTTAAGTGATTTTGAATACATCGGATACACATATAATATGTAAAAATGATAAATGACTCTGTTGCTCCGCGTACGTTTATATCCATTATATTTTTAATTCATTTATCAAAATTAGAGTACAATCATAAATATCATTCTGACACGATTCAAAGAAAACTGTTCGGCAAACTACTGTAATATTCACTGCCGCATCGCTTTGTCCGTTGTTGTTTTCGGCGTTATATTTCTCCCTCGATGCTTTCCCATTTTCCGACCATTTCCATCACAAAACGAAAAGATGCACCTGCAAATCAGAACATAAATCATTCGCGATTTTATTTCAGCGCGGCGAAATATTTATGCGAGTCATTCCTGAACAGATGTAAACTTATACGATTTAATAAAACAAAATAGAATTCGTTACGAGTCGCGAGGAATGTTATTTATCAGTGAGGACGGCTGGCCTGGAAAAGCCGACGGGACAGGTTCTAGGCCAATTTTAAATACGGCGTCGCGCTGAAATTGGAATCATAATTAAAAATGGAACCATGCTAGGTGTTTTTCGAAATATTCGTTCTAAAATAGCGACTCATTGAGAAAATAGCATCACAGAAAATATGTAGTGTAGAAACTTGGAGTCATTTAATAATTATTTTATTAGTTATTGAAATTAATTCGTAACGTTTGAAATAATATGTCATAAAAAATAGAGTATTCGATTGTTTTGTCTGAATTCACACCCATTAATCATCCCTTTCACTACATTTTATTTAGCTCTCGAATAGTCTGATGCGATAAAACTGAAAAAAAGGAATAGCATATCTTCATTAGATCCTCCGCTCTTGTAGTATATATTCAAGTTGTTTTGATTCCTTTTGTATGTCTTCTTCTGATTATTGATCTACAGACGACAAAAAAAAAACACTTATTTCATATCTAATACGTAAAGAAAATAATCCTATTTTTGTTAACGGTTAAGATAATAATGTCTAGACTGCATGATTATCTTAATAGACTTAATGACCAAATTACCATCAAATTAAATCCGAAATGAACGTCTCAGGATTAGAAAATATTCATTTCTGTTTTTTTTGCTACCCCTGTTAGAACTCGGAAACTTTCAGCAAGTCGTTTAATAATTATTTTATTAGTTATTGAAATTATTTCGTAACGTTTTAAATAATATGTCATAAAAAATAGAGTATTCGATTGTTTTATCTGAATTCATACCCATTAATCATCCCTTTCACTACATTTTATTTAGCTCTTGAATAGTTAGTGCGTGAATAATGAATACTGGGTCAAGCATATCAAGCTTTGAGTCGAATGAATTATTTGTGTCACAATCTTTATTTCACTACTTTAACCATTTCGGGGCCAAATTGTTCAACGTTGTAGAAAACAATATTTCCCATAATTAAATTAGAAACGGGGATTGTCTTTATAAAAATTCAAACTTTATTTCTAATATTAATACAAAGGATGCTTAACACTAAACTATAACAACTACAATGGATTATTATAGACTAAATTACATGCAATCGATATTCATATTTATACCATTTTAAGGCAGCCTATAAATGTTCAAGGTCACGCTGTATTACGATATCTGCATTCCTGGTTGTTTACTAGTTTGCGATCAAGCGAACATTGTGGCATACCTTGATTTTGATATGATATAACATAAACTCTACATAACTATTATCTTAAACTAATTTAATTCATGATCTGTTTTTCGGTCAATGTCAATCAAAAATATATCATGCGCCTCCCATTTCATCATCACTTAAAGTCTGTTCATGATTATATAACTCCATGTAGCTGTATTTTATAGTATTGTTATATATTTTTGATATATAAAAATAAAGGTTCTGTGTATATTTTCCAAAAAAAAGCCCATTCCAAAGGACAATGTCACTACAAACAAATATCATGCCTCCCATTTCATCATCACTTAAAGTCTGTTCATGATTATATAACTCCATGTAGCTGTATTTTATAGTATTGTTATATATTTTTGATATATAAAAACAAAGGTTCTGTGTATATTTTCCAAAAAAAAAAGCCCATTCCAAAGGACAATGTCACTACAAACAAATATCATGGCTCCCATTTCATCATCACTTAAAGTCTGTTCATTTAGCTGTTTGTTATAGCATTTTTATATATTTTTGATATAGAAAAATAAAGGCGCTGTGTATATTTTCCAAAAAAAAATAATTTCCAATAGACAAAGTCACTAGGCGTCTGGAGTCAATAGCGAAAGAAAAACAAAATACTTAAACAACAAAGCTATTTGTTATGAAATTTAAAACAAAACAGTTTTTACCCTTTTACTAATTATATATTTTTTTATTAATTACATCTTACATTCCACATGCTTAGTAAAATCTTAGTTCAAAATTAATATATTAATACCGTTCTGTTCTACAGTTTCATTAATATAAAAGCAAGATGTGTACTTGATTAATACATAAGTATGTATTTCCCAAATTAGAATAAAACTAATCTACTTAAACTATACTTAAAAATTCACATACACTAAACTACTTTGAGTGGTTTAGTTCGCGAGCACCTGCAGTGTGCGTGATTTAACAAACTTGTTTCATGTTTTAGGGCTAAATCTTGAACCCCTTCGTGTATCCATTTTATTCCAAGATCACGGTACAGCTCTTCGTTGGTTACGTAGCGATAAGCATTGGTAATTAATCGTAGAACATTGATTTGGGTGCGTTGGAATACCAGTTGGTTTGATGTTCTAGTGCAACCCCATATTTGCTTCCCATAGGTCCAAATAGGCTTTAAGATTGATTGATAGACCTATCTCTTTGATTTTAGATCAAGTTGAGAGTGTCTTCTGATTAACCAGTACAGTTGCTTGACATTGAGTCCAATTTGCTCTGCTCTTTGTCCCACAGGATGTTTCCAGTTTAACATACCATCGAGATACATTCCGAGATATTTAGATGATTGCGCTTGAGATAATTTTTAACAAAAAAATTGAACCTAATTCAAAATATAAATAAGGAACAAAATAAAAAGCAAAAAATTATCAAACTTAGATTTTTATTACCAAAAAAAAAAAACGTTTTAAAATAAAATATGTACATAATAGTACATAGTAAGTAAAGTTAGTAATAACTAAATAAAAATAAACTAAAACCTTATTTGACCTATCTACTACACGTATTTTATATTCTACTATATAAAAAAATTTTAGCTTAATACCTATCTAAGCCTACTTATTTATTTAAAATATTATTTTAACTACTACCAACTGATCACTTTGAAGTTGGTGTCAAGCAACAAATTAGATTTGTTTGGTTCGAATATTAATTTTGTGTAGATGTGTAGGTCCTGGAAGGTCGATTACTTCTTTTTCTACTAGTAAAACTCATTTTATTTTCCGTGTTTATCATAGAGAGGAAAAACCTAATACCAACCCAATAGTTTGGGCGTATTAACAAGTATTCAACAATTGACCAGGTCTACAGAATAAGAGATGTTATTGAAAAAACCTACGAAAGTAAAAAAATATGCTCAGCTATATTCTTAGATGTAGCATAAGCCTTCGATAAGGTCTGGCATGAAGGCCTTGTTCATAAACTATAGAAAATGTTACCAAAACAACACACTAATCCATTTAAATCGCACGATACAATTAGAATATATAGAGTCAAGCAAGAAGTTTACTCTACAATAAAATAAGCTAAAACAAGTGTACCACAAGGAAGTGTACTGGGACCAATGCTTTATTTACTCTACACTTGTGATATACAACAAATGGAAAATATTACGATGGCTACATTTGCTGATGATACCGCGATTGTAGCTGTCTGAGACAACAGTGAAGAAGCCTCTCTAAAATTACAACAGACAGGTGACAATATAAATAATTGGACACAATCTGGGAAAATAAGAATTGATGAAAGTAAATCTATACATGTGCAGTTCACCTATAAACAGACCGAACAAGCAACAATAACATTAAATAATATTATCATTCCATATAGCAACAACGCTAAATATCTTGAAATGTATCTTGATGCAAAACTTCGCTGGAAGGAACATATAAAGAAGAAAAGAAAAGAACTGGAATTGAAATATAGGAAAATGTACTGGCTAATTGGAAGAAAATCACAATTATCAATATATAATAAATTGCTATTATATAATCAAATACTGAAACCTATGGACATACGGAGTACAATTATGGGGATGTTCTGCAAAGAGTAACATAAATAAAATACAAATTTTTCCTGTCCTGAGTCCTGAGAGGTATTGTGGGCGCACCCAAATAATATAGCACTGATTACCCACATCGAGACTTGCAGATACCCACAGTCAGTCAAGAAGTCAAGAGAACTGCAAGGGGGCATGAGGAAATACTCCATTAGATACCACCAGGATAGGACAGACTTAAAAGGATTAAACCATCAGATCTTATCTAATGTTGTGTAGTGATGTGTTTATAATAAAAAATACAGCAATAACATGTATGAACATTATTTCACCAGAGACTGAGATAGGGTCGATGGGTCCTCCTAGTCATATACCTAGGTTTAATTTGTCATAAAGACAAATAGAAAGTTAGACTGAAACGATTAGTAACAATGTAATAATTAAACAATTTAAAAAATCCGTGTTCCATAGGTTTCATCTCTAAGCCATTTCACGTCCTTTTTATCAGTATCACTATATTTTTGCATAACACTTGTTTGTATCGTTAGTTTTTCTTTTTTTTGTGATATTTGTGGTTCCTCTTCTCTAGGTTCTATATCTAACTTGATACCCTTGTTTATGGCTGTTCCCATATCTCCATTGTGATGCGATAAAACTAAAAAAAAAGGAATATCATATCCGATAAACACATTCTCATAAACAATTATCTTCATTAGATCCTCCGCTCTTGTAGTATATATTCAAGTTGTTCTGATTCCTTTTGTATGTCTTCTTCTGATTATTGATCTACAGCCGACAGAAAAAAACACTTATTTCATATCTAATAGGTAAAGAAAATAATCCTATTTTTTAACGGCTAAGGTAATAATGTCTAGACCGCATGATGATCTTAATAGACTTAATGACCAAATTACCCTGAAATTAAATCCGAAATGAACGTCTCAGGATTAAAAAATATTCATTTCTGTTTTTTTTTGATACCACTGTTAGAACTCGGAAACTTTCAGCAACCCATATAAAAAATTTATATATTTTAATAGCCACTTTTCCAATATTTAAAACTCGACATATGGCGAAGTTTTTACATATGATAAACTGATTAGATGAAGATAAGTCAATAAACACACTACAACTCAGACACCAATGATTCAAATAAGATTTACCGCGTAAACTCCAAGTATAAAATAATATATACAGTTACTTAACATATGGTTACGAAATTTTAAATATTTCAGAAGTATATTTATTTTGAGAATTGGGATCAGAGAATAAATCTCTATCAAATAAAATAATTCATGTATATAAAAATTGTTGCAGAGTAGCTGAAACCCAACAACCTATTTGTTCTTTTCATTATTTCATGAGGAATAATTTTACCCTCTTATTTCTATTTTCCTTATACACAGTTATTCTTCACCAGCTGAACTTGATTTATGTGCTCAATAACTTGTTAACAAATATCCGAACGCTTGAAAGAAACAAAATTGGACGATATTGGCTTAGTTGCGACACGACAACAAAAGCTTTCGTTTCTTGCGAAAGCTTTGTACTTTAGCAGGACCTATCCAGGTTGAAAATTTATTTTTCGTTTTTTTTCCTCGTGCCATTCGATTTGTCGACATAAGAGAGACACAACAAGGTAAGAATTATGAAACATGTAATGGAATCACTGATACATTATAGAATATATATATATATATATATATATATATATATATATATATATATATGCATATGTACGTGCTTGTAGATTTTTTGATCGGCGATATATATTGATAGAATTTTGAACTATATTACAATTTATACAGCCATTAAATAACTTAATCTAACTATTAATTCGACGGTTTTGACCGTTCTCTATATAAAATAATCGTTTTCCATTAATTAATATTAATTGATTTACTATAAACATCCGCTAATCATGGAACGCTAAGGATTTAATATTCGACACTTTTGTTGTATATATTTTTTTTGAAATTGCTAACAAAACCAAACCTAACACTTTTTGAACCTTATGGTAATGCTGCTTTATATTATCCCAGTTGTGGAGTTTAGTTTCAATTATTTAACATTGGTTATTTCGACCTGGAGATGGTAAAGAATGACCTGGTGAGCCAAAAAGCTCGAAGCCAATACATTACTGGACGAAAATTCACCTCAAACTATCAAGAAAATTTCAGACGATTTAACGATTAGTGAATCAAATATTTCCATATGTGATTACCAAACGATTCTACTGAACATTCCACTTCGAAACGTAGTTCTCAGTTCCATTATCTGTCATTAAAGCACAAAAATTCACGAGTTAATACCGGCAGCCATCGACATCAAAGCGGAATATTTATAGACAAGTGACATCAGCAAGATGTAGTGCACTTCGAGCTCCTAGAATCTCCAGCAGTCAATTGAACAAATTAAACGACATATTGTTGTAATAAGACTAATAAGAGCCAGCAATAGACGCAATTTTATTCTCTTTCATGGCAATTCTCGGCCACATGATGTAAAAATTGTGATGAGTACTTATACTGTGCACCCATAAAATATAGATTTATCTCATTTGTTGATTACCATTTATTAAGGTCTATGCTGCATGACTTGGCTGGCACATGATTTCGAAATGCTGAAGATCAATCAAAGGAAAAAAATTGTCGAAATTTACGGAAAATATTTTGTTTAATATACAGTTTCCCTTAAAGAATTAAAGTTGTAAAAATTCTATTTCTTGGCAATTTCTTATCAACTGATGTAACATATATCGATAAAACAGTTTCCATTAAATCTCCTTCCGGCTAAATATTAGTCGAACCGATAATTTCGTTCCTAAATTTACAATGAATATTTCTAACCACCACAACTGATTTATTACTATTGCTATTACAAAATAGTCAGCTATTGGTAATAGGAGAGAAGCATTATTACGGAGAATTATTTATTAACACTATTATATAAAAACCGACAAACAAAAATGCCCTGTCTGAAATTTTAAGGACTTTTAATATCGGCATTTAAAACAACAATTCCTTTAAAGTGGAAGGAAAAGTCCAGATTAACATACAAAGCGTCCGAATAATCGTATACCCAGAATCAAAAATACCATTTTGGTTTAAAATATTGACTTTTTCTAATATAGTTCCAATTTATCTCCTGATTTTATAAAATCGTCTTCTATTCAATGAAATCAAATAATTTCTATTCAGAAGTTAGGGCTTTGATACTGTTAGATTACAGATATAGTTTCAAATTCAATAATTTGCAACAGAAAGAAAAATTTCTTTATTTTTTTCAGAGCACGTGGCCTTTTCCATATTTTTTTAGAATGATTTTTGGTTACTTTGGGTGGTTTTACAGCTAGTTATTAAAAGGACTGGTAAGTCTTTTGACTCAGATATGTACTAGTAATTCTCTATTTCATCCATTGTTCTAAACTATAATTTCTTTCTACTTCAACATACATATTCCTATGTTTATGCAATGTATGAATGCGATGGTTGTAGTGATTCTTCTGAACTCCTGCAAAATATCCCTCCTCATTTCGATTTTAGTGATGAGAAAAATGTTTTGCGTTGATTTTTTTTCTCTACTAAAAAACTTACTGGGACTTGATTGGTGCATTTTTGAATATAAACTAGATTCGAGCAGAAGAGCTGAGATTACACTGTATTGTAGCTTCTTGCTTCGGTTCAAAGGACATAATGAGGACATAATTTATAAAATCCTGCTTTTTGAAAATATTTTAGTCTCTTTCTTACCAACGAGGATTTGTCTGGACTGAACCTAGAGTTTAACGTGGGCTCCAAACCATGGTCCTCGGCATTAAGCTTACTGACTGGCGAGCGACCAACTTAGAATCATCCCGGTCTTACCCAGCCTGGTTACTGGCGTGACTAGGATCATTTTCCTTGTCGGATTTTGCACTCTTCCCTAAGGGCAATCATGAATGTTAAACAATCACAATCATAAATTTACGACCATGCCCCAGCAAGATTCGAACCCAGAACTATCGCACAACTAACAGTAGGAGGACCGTACAGTCGCCTTTCACTGCGCTAACCAAGCCGGCATAAAATTCGCTTTTATATAACTGTGTGTCTTTAAATTATGTAATGGATATTAAAAAATACGAAAATGAAGTAGAATTTCCGTGCACACATTTAAAAATTATATATCTCTAATTTTTACCGAGAATATTTAAGTCCTACTGTCCAAACCGACTGGTGATATTAATTAATGACATAAATTAATGTTAAAATTTCTGTTTTACGTAACGAACTAGATAATAACGACATGAATATATGATAAGCATCGCCTCGGTCGGTCGGTACTATTAAATATAAGCCCCCCCGATTCGAAATAGGAATTTTGCCGTCGTCGAAATGACCGCAGTATAACTAATGGCCGAAACGTAGCCTTTAAAAACACGTCCCTAACTTTAATTAGTTCGTTAAAATTTTAGAATTCCATGCACGCCAAGCTTTACGTATAAAGCGATATAAAATTTTACGACAATAGATAAATTACTATTGTATGAACAAACAATTTGGCGGATTATGGGGCTTTTTAATAAATATTTAATGTTGTCTTCATCGCGGATGAGAATCTAAGCGCGGAAAATATTTCATAAACTGCGGACTTTTGGTTATATGTGCTCTTTGTCACCACCAGCCAGATATTAAAAAACAGAACGAGCAGTTTGAGCTACCAAGAATGGTATGTTAAACGTATTAATATAATGGATGTGTAACATTACTCTCGCCAACATTGATTCTTTTTATCTTTTTCTTATGCTTCTGACAACATGATGATGATGATGTTGAGAGAATTTGACAGCCCTTTAGCATCGATGGAAGCAGTGATTTATCTATTTTTGCACTTCTTCAGCATTTCGCAGCGGTGTAACGGCCAAGTCATTATTTTTCTCGCTATAGCTGCTCATTTTGTAACAATAAATTATTCAGTGTGCTCAATTGACGACGGTAGACATTTATTAAAATAAAACATTTTGCTTTAGAAGCTCGTAACATATTATATCTTGCTAATCCTATTACATGAACAATAAGACTTTATGACATTTTACCGTTGGTATGTCATAGTAGATCCAACATAGTTGATAGCTACAACACGCGCCTGAAAGTCCTTTTCGAATTTGAACTGAGTTTCCAATTGGTTCATTAATTTATTTTCTTCGAACCTGTTTGGTTTGTCAGTCAGTTAATCAGTCGTTCCTTGTCGTTTGGCAATAAAAAGAACACCTTTAAAACCGAAACGGGCATTATTAAAATATAACGACAGAAGTAAAAATTGCTGAAAATCCAAGATTAAGCGTTCCATAACCAATGCCCCTATGCACTGAATAACACGATCATTATAAATGGAAACAAACGGATATGGAAATAAATGGATATCAAACACATGGAATCTAAGCTTAAGTTTAATCCGATTAAAATCTTTAACAGTTCTCTTTATTAATTTTTCACATTTTCATTAATAGTAGACGCTGATCAAAATACATGCAAGGATATTATCCATGTATTACGAATTTATTATCCAATGAAAGTGTTAACTTAGGAGCTAAATTCAAATTATTGCTGACAGTTTGAATTTTCTTACTGCTATATAAAGAACGTTGTGGCTAAAGCTCACCTAACACTTTCACAGTTAGACAAAATCTTCTATCGTCTAGTATTTTAACGCATCTGAGACGATGATTTTTAAACAAAAACTAATAAAAATGTTCAAACTCATGGAAATGCTAATTCAAATAACGACCTCTACAAGGCCACCATAGCGGCAATGTCCATTCATATGCGGCAATATTTTTTAATAAAATGTGTGAAAATGGATTAATGTAATGTCTTAACCACACCCGTTGGATTTCCTATATGTTACTTCTGTATAGTATTAATTTCGATCATTGGTCTACTGTTTGACTGTCTAGAACTTTAACTAGGACTATTAGTTTGTATTATTGTCCTTACTGATTAAGAAATCTACTCAGCAGGAAATAAGTATTTTATACTAACTAACACATAAATGACAGATACAAAAAATATTTATTAAACGTTTCAACTTCCTGTACAATACATATATCTGTAAATATTGAAACTATTTTACAATTTTATTGTTATTGTCTTAAGTTTTGAATTGCAGGTGAACTTCCTAGTTCCGAACAACTGAAAATACTAATGAAGTCTTATAGTTAATTTGACTTTATCAATAATTTGTACAAGCGCAAACAATGCACATGAGTGGTACAGAGATTTTGAAAAGAGTCAAAATGTAGCGGAAAATATTTCTCTTTAGGGTCGTCTACAAAAGTGGAAAGAAAATCTATGGATTTTGCATAACGATAAGGCACAATCTTAAGGCTCCGAAACAGTTATATACGCTGAAGCATAATAATTTACAGGTCAATTGAAAAGTCCCCAGCCTGACACAGAGATGGCGCTGTTAGAATAAAATTCATACATTTTTCAATTAGCCCTAACCCTCAAAAGATACAAGTATAAATTTGCCAGCTGTCATTAGATCATAGACAGAACTTTAGTTTGTGAATTATAGCACCTTGAGTGAAGCAACTTTTGTTATTGTGCAAAAAAAAAGATGAAAAGGGATTTCGCGTGTTGATAAAATATTGCTTTTGAAAAAATGCGGTTGAAGCAAAATTAGGCTTGATGCCGAGTTTCCGGACACTGCTCCAGGAAAATAAGCGATTAAGGATTGGTATGCTAATTTTAGACGTGGTGAAATGAGCACCGAAAACGGTGAACGCAGTGGAAGCTCAAAGGAAGTTGTTACCGAAGAAAACATTAAAATAATCCACAAAATGATCGTAAATTGAAATTGAATGAAATAACAGAAATAGAATAGAACGTGTACATCATATCATTCACAAATATTTGGCTATGAAAAAGCTCTGTGAAAAGTGAGTGCCCCGCGAGCTACAACAGGAATATACGAATTATTGATACTTCACAGGTACACAATAAAGAATATTTCCCTAAGAAAGCACAAAAAAACACGTTTTACCACATCCGTTACATGGACATTATATGTATTTTATGTTCTATTTAGGCATTTCCTACGTCCATGTTTTTTGTTTTACTTAACTTGTAAATCTTTGGTGTTAATTGAATCTCTGGAAGTTGCCAAGTTGACCAACTTTATAATAATGGGCCAAACTATTAGACATGACCCTATGATTTTGTATTGTGAAAATATTGATAAAAAATACAGAAAAAGAAAATGTAGCAAAGAGAAATTCCTGTCGAAATTTAAGTGGTGAATGCTCAAGTTAAGTCCTTGACTAAACTTCTTCATGAAAAATGGATTACGTTCGACCACAATACGCCAAGAGGTTTGTGATCGAAGTCCGTAGAAGCTTCACAAGTCGTTGCAAAGTTTATATTCGCACAAAGCAAGATTCGCAAAGTGATTGGAGCAACAAGCATCTTTAGAAAGTCGACAAAAATTGAGATAAATTAGCTGAGAAGTTTTGATACCCTCACTATATAGCCCAGACCTTGCCCTGTCCAAATACTTTTTGCCCAGACTTGGATATTTTAGAGGATAGAGCTACAGTGACGCAAATATGATTATACTAGAGGACTAGCAAAAGGCTACCAATCATTGAATAATATTTGAAAATGATGTAAAAAAACTTTGCAACTTTTTTAAAATACTTTGCGTTTAATATAGTTTTTACACGCAAAATATTTGCATGTTTTTTTTAAATTCTTATATTATTATCGTTTCTCGCCAATTAAACATAATTCCTGCGTTCAATAATCCGAAACAAAATTGAGCAATATTGGCTATGTAATGATACGATATCAAAAGCTCCCATTTCATTCAAAAGCTTTTTAGTTTCAGCGGGCTAATCTGGATTAGAGTGTATTGTATTTTTATTCGAAACAACATTCATTGGAGAAAAATCGATAGTTTCACAACAATATTTTTTGCAGCTAAAGTTTATTTTAGAAATCGATAATTAGGTAAACATATGTGTCAATAAGGAAGTTCCATGAAAACCACTTACCCAAAATAAGTGGTTTCAAAAATAATTCTGTAATTATTCATGTAACACACGTCTGGTTCACATTCATAATAGATAGATATTTCTAGTTCCCTAATACTTCATTACATATATTGCCTGTTGATTAAATATTCATGTGGTTTAGACATCCTTGTTGAATTTCTGAGTAATTATAGGTTTCTTCCTCAGTTTCGGGTTAAATAGTTTCCCCACCTGGATGGATTTCTACCATTTTAAATATTAAAAGTGTTGCCTAACATTTCTCTTCTCAGAAAGAACATTTAATACAAGTGTAGTTATTTTCGTAGAAAACAAGGTTGTGCATATTTACTTATTGTTACTAAGAAAAGCTTTTTATATGAAATTGATTTAATATTTTATAGAAACAAATACATATGTATAACAAAAAAAAAACTTAAGCCACTAAAACTAACTTTTTAATAATATCTCTCTAATTATGATCCCGATTTGTTGTTGTAAATTTTAGTCATTATTTGAATGAAATTATGAGTGCTGTTATATTTTGGAGTATTTATCCATATCACATGATCGAGACTAGTGACGAATTATGTGCATTATATTTGTTGGGGTAAATAGTTTATTACTGAAACATTTCGAAATCAGACCAGTTATTGGTTTGTAACTATATAAAACTAATGAAACTATTAGAACTCATGCAAATTAATATATTTAATTTTTGTAGAACAAAATACGAAATATCAATATCAACACCATCTGTCCAATAATTTTATTGCAATATTTTATTTACAATATTTATTGGAAATAACCGCTCCATTATTAGCACTCAGCGAAAATATCAAAAATATCCCAATCGTCTAGTGCCTCACAATACCACAATTTTTCGTTTACATGCCAATTTTTTGATAGTATATTACGACAGTAGACAGGTATCCTGGAAGACAATGGACGTCTCGGAACGCTGAAAATGTGGCTCTTTTACGCGATAGTATTGCAGAGTCTCCAAAAACGTCAACTCGGAGATGTACATCCCAGTTAAACATTTGTACACATAATTTAAGGCGAATTTTGAACACTGATTTGAAAATATTCCCATACTAAATTCAATTAGTGAATAAATTGGTACAGAAACTTGGTACTTGGTACTGATCAACGAGTTGAGTATAGTAATACAATCCTAAGATTGTTTGGTGAAATTGAAGATTTTTCATCTAAATTGATTATGAGCGATGAAGCCCATTTTCTTCTCAGTGGCCACGCCAATAAACAGAACAGTCAGTTTTGGGAAACACAGAATCCTCAACTAATTCACATAAACATTATTGCAACCATTAAGAACATCTCTATAGTATGGTATTCATGCTGGAAACATCATTAGTCCCTATTTTGCTGAAAATGAGCAAGGTGTTGCCGATACTGTTACTGCTGAATGGTACTAAGACATGATTCGAAATTTTCTTGTGCCTGAAATGGAAGCGCAATGACTAGAGGACATGTGGTTTCAACAAGATGAGGCTACAGCGCGCACAGCTCGTTCAACAATTCAATTATTGAATGACTTTTTCCCATGAAGACTAATTTAGCGAAATGGCGATTTAGCATGGCCAGTCAGATCTCCGGATTTAACAGCAATAGACTTTTAGATCCACATCTTATGGGATTTTTTAAAATCAAAAGTTTATATGAATAAGCTCCAAACGATTCAACATCTTAAAGACAATATTCATCACGAAATTGAAGAAATTCCGACTCAGATGTTGCAGGATGTCATGAAAAATTACTTAAAAAAGCCGAAAGTTACATAGCAAATCGCGGTCACCATTTAGCCGATATAATTTTTATCAGAACAAGAAAAAAAATTAAAGACCAAACAAACTTTTTATGAAAACCAAACTTACCTATCTTTCCTTTGAACAATGGTATAGGCAATAATATTGGTAGCGGGGCTTTTGCCTCACCATATATATAGAAACATAAATTCAAGGTTATAATTATAATTATAATAACCATATTTTCACAGAATTTTCTAACATTGGAAAAGTCATGCGAATGGCTTCAGAACACCAAACAAGTATTTAGAATTATAGAACACAATTTATACAGTTTACGATCGCAAATGAAAGGTAGTATATTTCGTACGCGAATTCCAGAAATTTTAAAATGTTTTTGAGGAATAAAATTAATTTACAATATTTTTGGTCCCGTATGCTATTTTTTATACAAAATTTAATTATTATAGCACACTGTTCAGAAATATTTGATAATGAAAAATTTTCCAAAAAGGAAGTTTTCCTTCATCATAGAAGAACTTAACATTTCGTTGCTTACCAAACAATAATAAAAGCAAATTGTGTGGCATATTGTGAATATCAAAAGAATGTATCTACCACTAAAATTTAATTTGCAAAAATCTGCATTGACACCTAAGACATGCATTCTTATACACAACATATACAACACTTCAATATATACAGCAAGTTGTGGGTTGAACAAATTGTAGTGTATTATGAACTTCTAAAACCGCATGAAACTATTACAGTAGATGTCGACAAATGAATAAATTATATTATGTGTTGTTGACAAAAGAGGACAGTAAGAGCAGCAACCAACACAAACTCATCGTCTTGCATGACAATGCTCGTGCATACATTGCAAAATTTGTCAAGGTTACTGGTTCTACCGCACCTAGCTTACTTCTGCTTATCATTGTTAGATGTCTTGTGAGTACCACTTTTTTCAGGTCAATACGCCGTGAACTGGCAGACACACGATTTCGAATTTACGACGAAATACATAATGATAATGGATAATAATAATCTGATTGTATCACCGTCAAAATAACATCATTTATTTGAAACTGCATTGCTATATTACCTGAAATATCACATAATGTTGTAAAAGAGGGCAACACATATTTTATTTAATATATGATGACATATTTTTTTTTAATAAAATTATTAAAATGTATATATACATAATTATTTTGTCCGTGTGTATGTAATTAAACTTCTCTTAAAAGATTGAATGAATTTTGTTGGTCATGTATGTGTGTTTAGATAAACCCGAGAATAGTACATAGTTACAATTACACCCAGAAGGTGGCCGTGATTAGGTCCTAGCTATGTTTTTAAATATGTTTGATTTCAACTGGCGCACACCTGTCATTTCGAGACACTTTCATGGTCAATGCTGCAATGATGGCTGTTGCTATTGGTAAAATAAATTATATATTGAATTGATATTATTTGATTGATATTATTGATAATATATTGTATTATTTGAAATATAAACAGTAAAATGTAATGTCTTGGACAGATCAAGCTAAGCTGTGCTTAATTCCCATAACACTAATGTATTCATCCCATCTTACAGATATTTGCTGATTTAGTGCTTGCATGAGATACAGTGTGGTTTATATTATACAGGGTTTGTTAATTTATAGCAAAAAATACAATAATAAAAATAATATTACAACATATGATCACATTTTGAAATACTGTCATTCCCAACGTGTTTAGTTATATTAGTGAAATTTGGTCTACATTACTGTTAATTTTAACTTAAAAGGTTATTTATATTTACTTGATGTGAATATTTTTAATTGAAACGTCTTTGAGGGTGAACAAGAGATATCAGTCGACGTATACGTAATGCAGAATTAGACCGTAACTATCAGATAAATAGACCTACAAAAGAACGCTTGACGTATGATGCAAATTTTAGTATCGAGGGCAACACAATGAACGTCTTCGAGTTAATATATTAAGAAACGTACGAAAGGCGCTTCACGTTCGATTATGATGCTGAATTGGACTATTTGTCGACCATATACAAGTACAAAGCTCAACATTTGCTAAGAATTAGGAAAAGTTTAATTTCCGTTATTAAATATGTCACCAGAACTATTAAAAATATCTTTAGCTTGACCTACATCTCAGTCAAAGTAGTGTATGCGTAAAATTCCAAAATTTGTTTAGAATGAGGATGGTTGTAATGTTGAATCGTCATCGATATTCAAGACAAGTACACGATTCAACAGGTTCTTTGTTTGATGCCGATTCGATATTTTTACAAATATATTTTATGGTTGAGTAGGAGTAAAAATTAGCATATGCTGTCTATACAACGATATTGAGCAGATGGAGGAGAAAGAATTGTGGCAACTTTGGGTCGTTTTTATAATATTATAATCAATTGGTTCAGTTCTTCAACAATGTTTCTAATTAATTATAAAACTATAATTACGTTATTATTATTAAAATTGGACAAAATGCAGTATGGACAGCGCTCAGCTGTTATGGCAAGCCCTTTAAATATCGAGTTATATATATACAACGCAGTAATAACACGATGCAATTTGCAATTTAAAAGTGAGAATATGAATAGAATTTAAACATTAAATAAAGACAACATCAGTGAAAGGTATAACATATATATTATACTGTAAATAATTTATATGCATTATTCTTCTGTTGTTCAGATGCAGAAATCAACAAGAAAGATAGCATGATAAACCTCTACGCATGTGGATTGATGATGCGAGACAATCAAGATAACATTCTCCGATTGTCGCCAGCTATTTCATCAATAGAGTGTTGATATATGTGCCAAAAATTTAAACTAAGCGATTACTTTGCAATAGGTTTTATCAAGCAAAGCTTCATTCTCAGTAATACATACATCATTCGGTATGAAAAATGATATTTGAGTAGGACGTATGTCGGGTCAGCTAATATATACATATATGTATTTTAACAAGTCGCCAAAGAACAGGAGAATTTTTATAAGTTATATAGAGGAATTACACTCAAGAAATAATCCACATAAAAAATTATTTCCTTTTCCTGTTCAAATATTTACTTAATAATTTTTGTACAGCCATATTACTACACAAACGTAAAAAGTTGAAAATAATTTTGTTACAAATATTAATGCAAATTATGAATCACCAAAATATCAACCAATTTATTTTTATGCTAAGCGGTATAGATAATATATATATATATATATATATATATATATATATATAACACGCATAAAATGATATTTTATATATTTGATATGATACTTTGACTAGCTATCGTATAAAAATTCCACCGTTCTGAAAAATATCAATATATATGTCCCCGGTTCTAATCTTTTATAAGAAAAGCATATTTTTCAGCTGAGCAAAATCCTTAAAAACCACTTTATATTAAACATTTCAGATCAAAGTTCTATTTTTGTCACGGTTCTTAGGGTGTCGTTTTACCAACACTGTTTTTTTTTGTATATGTATGTGTTTGGTTGAACTCTAGTCGCACCACAAAAAGCGTTAAAATTTAATACCCGTAAGGATTTCCCTCTATTGTTATGTTCCACTCTAAGTTTTTTACACGTCGTTCCAGAAACGCGGTAAAACTGTTCAAGAGGCGCGCCGAAGTGCCGCTCCCAAGAATACTCGATGAATATCTGGAGCCTTTCTCTTATGCGGTCTCAACAAAATATCTCCAGTGCCATGAAGGACCATACCCGTATAGTGCGCGGAATTGCGGATAAAATATCTGAATCGGCTTTTGAGTTTTCCGGCTCGTAGGAGCACTTGTGAATAGACGACAATTCTTGAAAAATTTAAACATTTTCATATTCATTGGAATAGCATTTTCGGTTATATCGTTATGCCTTTCGCTACACTTTCGATATTCAAAAATAAATCGATTTCGATTGGCTGCGTTTTGTTGAATTGCAATTTTCTAATTATCTCCATCAGAAAATCATTTATATTCCATCAAAAATTAAACAATTTTCACTAATTCAGTTTTCGTATTTTTTACTTTAAAATACGTTTATTGCGAACATTTTGACATACATTAACCAAAATATTTTCCATCTCTTTCTACAACTTTTTCCCATCTAGAAACATGGCAATACCGTGTATTTCGAATTGCCTCTTAAGTATTTCGGAACCCTGTACTAGTCAAGCCATTTTGCATCTTTACAAAACTTGATCACAAGGCGCTATACCTGGTGAATACGCTGAGTACGGCAGATCTTCCTAGTCGAGTTGCAAAAATACAGCATTCACAATTCTTGCACATGTCGTCGAGCGTTGTCATGCAAGAACATGGTGATATGCGTTAATCTAGTTTAATGGTTTTCTTAGCAACAATACGTCTTTCAATGTAAGCTTATATCAGTGGAAATTTGTCGTAACAGTCTAATTCAGATTTAACAGCAGGCAATATACTATACACTGGTATTCTCACCATAGAAATAGCAAAATCTTATGGTCATGAATACGGCTTTACTATTGATGCAGATGAATATCCTTGTGAGACCTATGATTTTTTATTTTTGGGAATTTTTTAGCCACAATAAGCTACAGACAACTACTGCTTTATTTCCTGGCAAGTATAGGGTCCGAAATATTAAACTGTTAACTGTTAAAAGTGGGATTTTTAGTTAATTCATGTTGTAGCCATTTTCCCTTCTTTTGGGTCTTTTCTATAGCGCGTAAACATCTCGAAGGACCATTCGTTAACTACTAAACAGCCTGTAAATTTATTGAGATTTGAGGCCTCAGCAGGAGATATATTCAATCCAAGCATCAAAATTAACAATAATCCTAAATAGAAAATTGTTACTTTATATGGAAATAAAAAAAAAACAGAAAAAACACCAAGTTTAATAGTTAAGTTATGTTGTTTTAAAACTATTTCCAATTATACTTTCCAATATAAAATGAACTCAATGAATTTAAAGTACATTTAACTAACAGGTCAAATGAAAAGTCCCTGGCACATAGAATAGAATTAAATCCATTTGTTTTTAGTTAGCCCTAACCCTCAAAAGATGCGTGTATAAATTAGACAGCTGTCGAATCATTAGTTTGTGAATAGCATTTTGATTGAAGCAACTTTTGTTTTTGTTGAAAAAAAATATAAAAATATTTTCTCGTGTTTTTTGAATATTGCGTTTTGAAGGTAAAAAATTAAATAGCAGGCACTCTAGATAATAACTCTAGACTAAGATATCAAAAAAACGTGTACATCATATCATTCATGAATATTTGGGTATGAGAAAGCTCTGTGCAAAATGGGTGCCGCGCGAACTCACTCATGACCAAACACAACGACGAGTTGATGATTCGGAGCAGTGTTTGAAGATATTCAAGCATAACAAACCCAAGTTTTGCACCGGTATGTGATAATGGATGACACATGGCTCCATTATTTCATTCCAATCGACAGTAATCTGAGTGTACCGGATGAACCCCGTCCAAAGCATGGGAATACGCGATAGTCGGCTGGCAAGGTTATAAAGTCTGTATTTTGGGATGCGCATGGAATAATTTTTATTACCCACCTTGAAAAAGGAAGGACAATCAACATCGACTATTACGTAGCGTTATTGAACCGTTTGAAGGACAAAATCGTCGAAAAACGGCCGCATTTGATGAAAAAGAAATTGCTGCTTCACAAGACAGTGCACCATGTCACAAGTCAGTGGAAACGATTCTTCAGATCTGGCCCCAGCGACTATTTCCTGTTCTCAGATCTCAAAAGAATGCTGGGAAGAATTTTTCTTCGAACGAAGAGGTGATTGCCCAAGCTATTTTAAAGAAAAGTACAAATCGTTCTACAAAAATGGTATCGAAAAGTTGGAGGGTCGCAGATAATCGGTGTATCACCCTTGAAGGGAATTATGTTGAATAAAATAACTAATTTTACCAAAAAATTTGTTTATTATGGTAAGCCGGATTCTTTTCAAATCACCTCATATGTATTAAACAAGAACAGTTTTTATTGTTTATAGAGCTGTGGCTTCAATTTACCATACATAATTAACTTATTTCTATCTTATTTTCAATTTTGAGAATCATTATATGAACACTTATATTAATCGATTGAAAACGGTTGTGCGAACTAATCCGATATATCATGAAGACCATTCAAAGTGAATTAAGTAAATTTTTATTAAGTAGATTCAAACAGTGTTTACATATAGTTTAGCATAACAGTGCCCCGCCAAACATAGAAAGAAATATCGTAAATCTCAATGCCGGTAATATATACTAGTAATATTATAGCTTGCAGGTTCTTCATATGTTGCCCAAGTATAATATTCTGTTTTTTCTAAATCTACTAAATAATGACATGTATGTTGATCTAAAATTTTATTACTTTATTATTTTGTCTATCTACAAAATATTTTTAGAATGTGTATCTATTGTTGACCACTTCAAGAAATTGTTGTTGGGACATATCATAACAATCAGGTTGTTCTCTTCACCCCGGCATCATCCTAGAGAGACAAAATGTCTTGTATATTGGTCGATTCTGGTTGATACTTCTGCTATAGATGCTACTTATTTTGGGTTACTGATTACAAGTACTTTAACAGTTACACTTTATTTAACTAATTTCCCATTGCGATTTACAACACTAGGGAAGCCGTAAGCTATCTTATAGCTCATATAATATTACTGTGCGAAATATTTCATGAATAATTCTACAGGCCTCAATATCCATATCAGCGGATAAGCGATAGTATCATCAAACATCTCTCAAAGATTTTGTGTAATGTTAATACAGACACGGTCACCAAAATATCTCAAATAATAAAAAAACAAAACCACGGCTTTTAAATTCCGAAACATAAGCCGTCTTTATGTGAAAGATGAGACAAATCAATATCAGCTTGATATACAAAATGTATAAAAACAGTAAATAATTTTTTCAATCGATACATAATTTAATACATTTATTTCAGAGAATAACAGTTATTTGAGGGATGTAAAACATCCCTTCATAGACAGCTCGGTAATATAGGATTTAAGAGATGTAGAAATAACCCACGAAGGGGTTTAATGGAACTTTCAGGCATTTAGATGACAGACGGGTATTTCAGAGTGGTACATTGGGTCACTTCTGGCAATATGATAAAAAAATATAACATAAAGACAACAACAGATGATGGAAAAAGGTAAACATTGGAATAATAACCAATTAGTTTTCCTTAGTCATAACATTTATTAGTAAAACAGGAGTGGTTTGTTTCCTGGAACAAAATTACTCCCTCTAAGTCCGATGGTTATTACCGTGGAGAAATGAACCATAACTTGTTTTTGCAGTAGTTCAGTAGTTAAAATCAAATTTAACTGGTGGAGACAACCCCAACAAGTGCATCAACAAAGGCTGCAATTAAGGAATGGCTTAAAGTTCATAAAATAAGTTTTGAAGAAACCATGTTAACCAATGAACTATTTCCAATTGTTACTTGGTAAATATAAATGAATTATTTAGTTACTTTTATCTAATTAACTTATTTAGAAATAAGCCCGAGAAAAACTACATCGTAAAACAGATTGCTGAATGATATGGTCACAGAGTATTACGTCTTCCTCCCTATCACTGCATATTTAATCCAATTGAGTTGATAAGGGGTAACGCAGAGAATTATTACAATAAACATTCAGGTGGAGAAGGGTATTCAATCCAGAATTATATGGATTTATGGAAAGAAGCATTGTAGACAACAGCACCTTCGGTTTAGCGGAGCTCGATCAGACACATTGATAAATTGTGATATATGTTGTGAAAGCTTTATGTGCATGTGTGATATTGTTCTATGAACTATTGTTCTGTGAACTAAGAGTTGAGGTGGCAACATTGCGTTATTAATTTTGATCAATAGGCTCACTGCTGTTTTGAATTAACCGTACACATTATTTTAGTTTCTGCTAATTTACATTAGTTAACTCGTGTAACGAATACACCAGTTATCAAATATAATAAAAGACTATTATTTAATGGCTGTATGTTAACCTGATTTTGTAGATACTTATACTTGCTAACAGTAAAAGAAATTACGAAAGTTACGAGTAAATTTAGGCTAGAAAAACCGAGGTCTATACAAATATTTATAATAACGTAAAATCGTCGCGTTCACTTCACGAATTTATATATTAAAATTTCCAGTAAACTGGATATAAAAAAATATTATTAACTGTTAAACAGATAGAGTTCTGTATTCTCGGTACCGTTTTTTGCTCAAAATATCAATTTCGCCAATTAGTTATAGTCAGGTTAATTTTGAATGAATCGATTTAGGTTATGATACTCTGTTGATTATTTAATTGATTGGTTGTTTTGCGGTTGTAGTGCGGTCATTATTAATAACGCAAATTAACTGACTACAGAGGACATCTAGAACGTTGTGGTGTCGCAATATAAAGACAACAACAGATGATGGAAAAAGTTAAACGTTGGAATAATAATCGATTAGTTTTCATTAGTCATAACATTTATTAGTAAAACAGGGGTGGTTTGATTCTTGGAACAAAACTACACCCTCTAAGTCCAATGATTATTACCGTGGAGAAATGAACCATAACTTGTTTTTGCAGTAGTTCAGTAGTTAAAATCAAATTTAAAGTTGGAGAGTTATTTTTATAGACAATGCGCCATAGAATAATGTACACTGGTGGAGAAAATCCCAACAAGTGCATCAACAAAGGCTGCAATTAAGGAATGGCTGGAATTAAGGAATGTTACTTGGTAAATATAAATGAATTATTTAGTTGCTTTTATCTAATTAACTTATTTAGAAATAAGCCCGAGAAAAGCTACATAGTAGAACATGTTGCTGAATGTTATGGTCACAGAATATTACGTCTTCCTCCCTATCACTGCATATTTAATCCAATTGAGTTGATATGGGGTAATGCAAAGAATTATTACAATAAACAATCAGGTCGAGAAGAGTATTCAATCCAGAATTATCTTGATTTATGGAAAGAAGCATTGTCGACAACAGCACCTTCGGTTTAGAGGAGCTCGATCAGCCACATTTATAAATTGTGATATAGGTTGGGAAAGCTTTGTGTGCATGTGCGATATTGTTTTATGAACTATTTTTCTGTGAACTAAGACTTGATGTGGCAACATTGCGTTATTAATTTTGATCAGGTAGGTTCACTGTTGTTTTGAATTGACCAAACACATTATTTTAGTTTGTACTAATTTAAATTAGTTAACTCGTGTAACGAATACATCAGTTATCGAATATTATAAAAGACTATTATTTAATGGCTGTATGTTAACCTGATTTTGTAAAAACTTATACTTGCTAACAGTAAAGAAAATTAGGAACGTTACGAGTAAATTCAGGCTAGAAAAACCGAGGTCTATACAAATATTTATAATAACGTAATATCGTCGCGTTCACCTCACGAATTTATATATTAAAATTTCCAGTAAACTGGATATAAAAAAATATTATTAACTGTCGAACAGATAGAGTTCTGTATTCTCGGTACCGTTTTTTGCTCAAATATCAATTTCGCGAATTACCTATAGTCAGGTTAATTTTGAATTAATCGGTTTAGGTTATGATACTCTGTTGATTATTTAATTGATTGGTTGTTTTGCGGTTGTAGTGCGGTCATTATTAATAACGCAAATTAACTGACTACAGAGGACATCTAGAACGTTGTGGTGTCGCAAATGAATTTTTTAACGACCGTAATTTAATCGATCTTATGCTCCACTCGCCACCGCCACTGATTGCGATTACTTATTTGTATTCATGGTGTAGAACTGTCGACCCTGCATCAATCATAAGTGGCGCTGTACCGATTTCGGGTCGTCACCGTTATATTTCGACATCATCGATCTTTCGCTACAAGATTTATGTTCGCAGAATGGTCCTTAGCTTACGACGCTCCAATTGAAAGGGTACATTTTATTTCGACAATGCTACCAGTTATTCGTTTATATATTTTCTATATTGCATATTATTATATTGACACCAGGAGTATTTATTTATTGATAATTTCGAGGATTTACTGGAAAAATTCTGTACATTATTAATTTTCAGGTAAGCCATAATTCTTAACAACTAAGTCAGACTATGTGGTATTAATGAAAACTAGGTATAGTCTATTCAAAGTTTTTTTTAGTAATGGGTCTATTAGTGACGTCGAAATATTACAATGTTGCCGCATCAACTCTGAGTTTTAGTTGAGTTTGGCTTTGACATACAGGAAAATTCTAATCTAAATAAAATAATTGAACAAAAATGTTACCAAATATAACTTATTTTAACATTATAGTACATCTAATACATATATTATCGAAAGACTTCAAACTACAATTAACAACACAGGTGTAATAGTTTGTAGGTTAGATTTATTTTGTTTATATTGAACTCTTTTCCACACTATCCTTGAGGTAGGGTTTCTAGGCGAGTTTTCTTATGTAGTGTTACTCCCCTGGAGGTCTCATCCAACTAATTAATAATTGTATATCTGAGAAACCCATTTTACTTTCATTCGAGAGCATATTTACTTTTTACGTTTAGTTCTTGTTTCCTTCGATGGTATGTTTACTTGGCAAGTCATCTTGGTATCACTGTATTTTTGTGTAGACCATTCCTGATAAAATTAATCACTGAATTCTGCCTAATGCATTCACCATGTCTACAAAACAGTTAGTATTCATTCTCTCCTCATACATTCTAACATAATGCTTATGTTTAATTTTGAACAATTACAATCATGTCTGTGCACACAAATCTTTCACGCCCTACAGTACCATTTTCTATAGTTATATTCATTTAATTATGTGCATACCTTTAATTGTTTCTACTACCATCACTCTGTCTCAGGAATTTCCAACATTGCACAGCATTATCACATATCCTGAAAGTTTCCTTCAGTCACTTTCACTTTACGACTCACTGTCTAATTCAATCACTAAACTGTTAATATCTAATCTGTCTAAGTCATGTTCACGATTCCACCATTTATCAATTACGCCCTTAGTATGCCTTATCGAGTTCATCCAAACCGCAGGTCTTATGGTTTATCTACTATCTCATGAGTCTATTGATTGCTATTGTAACTTTTACCTTTTCCCACCCAATGTTTATTGTCTTTACACTTTCTTTGTTACTGTCTTGCCACAATGAACCATTTTGAAACATTTAAGTTTCTTATACTATTTTATGCCTTTAATAGAATTATATTGAAGGTAATGTCTGGAAGTTCCATTAAATCTCTCCGAGAGTTATCTTTTCACCATTTAAACCCTATGCCCTATAAGAGTGTACGAAAAGATATCTTATATCCCTCAAAGAGCTGCATATCCCTAATTCTTTTATGTATACTTACCAGAGAGACAATTTTCTCCAAAATCATTTTATTAAATTATGATTTTATCAATGAAATAGTTTGTGTACTTACTGTTCTTATACATTTCATATATTTGGTCTCGAATAGAGCCAATATCAAGATGGTCAAGATTAGTCACACACTTTGTATGTAGACAGGTTTTCTTGGGTGCATGTAAGGTTCATTTTTCATTTTGTAAGCGATGTTATTCACAGTACCCACAGTAATATTTAACACGGCAGCAACGCGTTAAAAACATTTTCAATAAAATTGTATGGACTTATATTATTTAATATCATTAACAACTACCTCTCCATTATCTCGTTCCTTTTCGAAATAACCTGTAAAAGCCACAATCAATTTGTGGTCCTGAATATCTATTGTTTTCAGCATTTTCACTCAAACTAATATGATATATTACAGAACGACTTAAAATTAATCAAAATAAAGGGCTAAAATAATGTTTGCCGGTTTATAACCTTTAATAATTATAACTAATATTTTGTATAATTTAGCGTACATCTGACAACCGGGCGGCGACTAGCTGTTAGACGTATGCAAAATTATTGTAAACTATAAGAGGTTTTTAACACTTACCTGTAAATTATTGTGGCTGTATAGTTAACTGTAGTTTTTACATATAGTATAATGTTAACATAAAATATATTTGGTAACATTTTTGTTCAATTATTTCATTTAGATTAGAATTTTTTTGTATGTCAAAGCTAAACTGAATTAAAACTCAGGGTTAATATGGCAACATTGTAATGTTTCGACGTCATAAATATCCACGACGTATTACTGAAAAACTTTGAATAGACTATATAGTCAAAAAGTATAGTGAATACGGTGGATTAGATGAAATATAAACTTAGTCAAGTGGCCTTTCACTGTATATTTGTTTATATAGTACTCTTAGTAGTTCAACAATCTGCCCAGAGGGCTATAAGTATTTGTTATGTTTTTATTACATAGCATGTAAAATATCAATTCACTAAGCGATCTCCAGTATAAAATACTATTATCTATAACTCCTATCCTAAAGTTTATTCTAAAGTCTATATATGTCCTATAATCAAATCGGATGGTGTAAGACGTTTTAGTATACGCACTTCACTGCCACTTCGCATATTTAGCTGATAAGCGAATACATTCGGATGCATTGACACTCTTTCAAAGTATTTCATACAATCCCGATGAATTATACTCGTTATTGGTTCTAAAGGAATATCATGTTGTATCACTTCACTTGAAACAGTACAGAGCATCGACAACGATACGCAACACTTTACTTTCAAACCTTTTTATGATGGTTATATATATGACTTGGATACCATATGACCAAATAGGCTTGAGTATGGATTTTTAGTGTCTGTTTATCTGTGGCTCAGTGAACGGGAGGTAAAATGAAATGAAACAGTGGTTGTCTACATGGTGTGATCGTTATTTACTGAAGTTATAAAAAACGGTGAAATTACAAATAGATAAATGGGATCAGCGCTGGATTTACCTGTAGACGAGTCTTGGGCAGCCGATGACGGCACGTGTGAACTGAACGATGGTCAGTCACTGAATGAGTCGAAAGTATCCTTCAGTAATCTCCCAGGTAAACGTCACAGGGTTGCCGGATATTCATTATCGTTTACTAGTTGGCGCTGCTCTCAGCCCGCCCCCGTGTATCTTGTAGACCATTATTCCAGGATTTAAAATTCGACATGTCTCAAGGTCGCTACAGATTTATACAATAATATCTTGTTATATAATGATAACTTGGATTTGCTCCAGATACAAGTCAATATTAATGGTAGAGTTTAAATTCAAATTGTTTCGGTTTGGCGAGCGTGTTCTTCTTCCAAGTTAGGTGTAGATCTAAGTGCATACCAAGATATTTAGCATCCTCTGATGACAATTATTGATATAGACATGTTATTTTACGGAGTGTAAAAGTTATATGACTGGATTATGTTTCGTTCGCTTTTATACGCCATCTCTTCAGCCATATTTGTATCTCATTTAGTTGTGTTTGTAGGTTAATTGATGCTTTGGCTGGATCTTCAGAAGAGAGTAAGACTGCCGTGTCGTCCGCGTATCTTGCTATACATTTCACGTTTATTTTTGACTCGATATTTAAACAACATTTTAATATAAATAAAATAACGAAACAAACATTTTTATTAGATATTTATTTTAATAATATAGTATATATAACGCATATATTATGTAGATTTATATGTAATATATAGTTTCATGATTTTGTGGTAGTTAGCTTGTAAATAACAATATATTGTAGTTAATATAGCAGCATTTTGGAATGATATTTTTCAAGACTGTAAATTGTCAAAAAATCAAAATTGTGTAATAGGATAAAAAGATTAAAATTGTGAATGGTAAAAAGTAAAATACTTTTGAGTGTTATGGCAACAGTAGGTAATATTTCGATTACTATGTCGATTTCTGTAAAAAAATATTTCCGTTCAATAATAAATAAAGCATTTACTTTTTTTAATCTCTAGTGGTTATTGTGCGATCATTTTTAATTATGTCATGAATTAGTTTTTTTTATGATTAGGTATATGTTTTGTAATGTTTGTTTAGAATTTATGGTTATTGTATATCTTTAGACTTTATGTTTTATTTAAGTTCTTATATTGTTAGTTTATTGTTGTTTTTAGTGTTCTTAGTTTATTATATTGTCTATATTTATTATAGTATATTATTTGAAAACAGCTACTATCATATTAAAATACATTAAACATTTGTAGGGTATTATTCCATTTCATAGGGACTCCATTCCTCTTGAACCGTGGATTTGACTGAAAATAGCAATTACTATTTTCAGTGGCTAGTTTTTTGACTACTGACTGTTTCTACGGTTTTCAGTCGATAGATCCCAGCGCTAATAATTATATATCCAAGTAATGTTTTTTGTTTTCATTAGAGAACATATTTACCTTTTTATATTTAGTTCATATTTCCTTCATTGCAGAGTTACTACTTCAGCTGTGAGATAAATCATTCTGATATCATTGTTTTATACTTAGTTCTTTCTGTTACTACCTATGTATATTTTTGGATAGAAAATTAGATTTTATCATTGCAATTTTCCTACTGCATTTTCCATATCTTTAAAATGGTTAGAATTATTTCTGTCCTCGTACATTTTAAGCAAATGCTCTTATGTTATTCAGCATTAAGTCATAACCCCACATCCAAAAAGTTTGATTCTCTAATTGTCGCATTCTAAGCCACTCTTCGACTAAAGAACTAAACTATTAATTTACAATATAACACTGGTTTGTTCTACTATTCGTTAATTTCTTCTTCTATATGTCTGTTGGAGTTCATCGCAAATTAAAGGGTGTTATTGTAGACAATTATTTCTACATATTCTTGCCTGTATATTTTTCCCGACCTGCATATGTAACGAAGTAATTCATATATAGCATACTATAGTTCATATATATATATATATATATATATATATATATACAATGCAGATGACGCTAGTATATTGTTCTATTGGACAGGCTATTCTAAAAGTTAAGTTAAATCCTAGTCTTCTCCAACCTGATGTACCTTTAAATTTCAAAATTGACACATTTTAATTAGCAACGTTGAAAAAACCACAATCTATTGTATGGTAAAAACAAAAACGAAACCCAAACCAATAATCAGTCAAAAATTGACAAGCTTTCGTTTAATAATAATAAAGCGCGAGCGAGAGAGGGACCGAGAGAGACGTAGAGAGAAAAAAAATTAATCGCGGCATAAAGTGGCAAACAAAAGACTTTGGAGGACAGGCAAAATCTTTGAATGGAGTTCTATTAAAGGGTCCCGATTCATAAATCATCCCCGGGGGGGAAATAGTAGCCGGTAAAAATTGCTGATCGATACACAATTCGCGTCCACATTTTCTCGTTAATCGTTCGGCGGCAACGTTTAATCGATATTCCACCGAAAAACCGTTTCGCCGTTCGGGAATTATTGATACATCCTGGACCAATTTAACTCTCCGAAATATCTGCACCCATTTTTTTCGTCGTTTCGGGTTTGCGTTGAAATAATTATTTGTGCCAGTAATGTGACCAGACGGCCATTAATGAGTGAGGTCCCCTAGTGAGCTTTTTCCAGCATTATTTACCTTTTATATTGAATGGCGAATGTTTTTTTTAATATCGCATAGAATATTAACTTTTGAAATTATGTGACTTTATTTAGTATTATTGGATTTATAATAGTATATAATAGTATATATATAAGTTTATATATATTGAGGAAATCATGTTAAATATGAACTATTTCAAATTATTACTCACTAAATATAATTGAAATATTTAATTGCATTTTATGTAATTTACTTTTATAGAATTAATCCTGAGAAAAGATACGTAGTAGATCATATTACTGAATGTTATGGCCACAGAGTATTATGTCTCCCTCCCTATCACTGCAATTTTAATCCAATTGAGTTGATATGAGATATTGCAAAGAATTGTTACAATAGATCTTCAGGTCGAGGAGGATATTCAAACCAGAACTGTCTTGATTTATGGAAAGAAGTATTGTCCAAAATAACACCTTCTGTTTGTATGAGCTCGATCAGAAAGAAATTGACAAAAGGTAGAATATTGAGCAAGTTTTTAATAGATTAGAAATAAACATCTTGGTTATTAACTTGACTAGTATTTCTGAAAGTGACTGTGATTGAATAAAACTTCATGAATGTTGGTTTATGATTCAATGCTGACGATTACCAAGACAGGGTGATGAAAGAGGAAACCCCATAAGGTCAGTATACATTTAATATACTTTAATTGTAGGGAATTGTATTATAGAGTGTGAAAGCTTTATGAGCATGTGTGTTATTGTTCAGAATATACATGACGGTTCGGTTAACATGTATGAGTAGAGAAAGATTAGTAACTGTTTTGCAGCTATGGCAAATTCATTAAGAAGAATGCAGTGATTAGGTGTAGTTTTATCAAGAAAGATGTATACAGATAGTAACAGAACAAACTAAAGAAATATATAGTAATATCATAATGACTTTACAAGGATATATTGCATCGAAAGAAACAAAAACTAAGCGTAAAACATAAATATGCACTCTAATGAAAGTAAAATACATTACTCAGATATAAATTTGTTAATTAAGTGGATTAGGTGTTTGGAGGACACCAATATATACAAAAACGCGTCTGGAACCCCACGGATACTAACGTGGAAAAAAGCTCAATATATATATAATATAACAACTCTAACCTATAAATTCTTTTGGCTGTAAAATTAATTGTAGTTTTAAGTTCTTCGATAATAAATGCATTTGATGTACTATAATGTTAAAATAAATTATATTTAATAGAATATTTGTTCAGTTATTTTATTTATATTAAAATTTTGTTATATGTCAGAGCCTAAATGTGCTAAAACTCAGAGTAGCTGCGGCAACATTGTGGCGTTTCCCGTGTCACTGCTATTTTGATTTGACTATATATATATATATATATATATATATATATATATATATATATATATATATATATATATATATATTTCTTAGTTTCAATATTGACAAATTATATTATTCAAAGTATTGTCTATTGTCTAAGTTATAAGTCCTCCTAATCTTTCATTTATAGGGTATCGGTTTGTACACTGATTTTTCACTTTAAAAAGTATTTATTAAGAAATTTTGGTATGCTATATTTGTTGAGACGTAATTACATTTAGATGTATATAAGAAAATTGTTTAAACTTAAGTTTATGAAAATTGTAATGTTTTTTCTTTTGTATATTTTAGGGTTCTGATTTATTAGAACTTGAATGGTGGTTTCTGTAATATTTGTGATATACAAAAATAATTATGGCTTGAGACAATATCAAATATGGCATTATATCGAATGTGTCAGAATAGACGTGTCTAGCAAAAAGGATGTGTCATCGGCCCGTTGTCGAGTGTTCCGGATAATAAGGGTTCAGGTACCAAGGCTAGACGAGGAATATCAGAAGTTACACCTGGTAGATGACCCTTATGGTGGCTATTCCCATAAATTTCTAGAAGGCCCGAGATCGCCAAATTTTTGAGTATTCCTTAAGAATCCGTAACGCACTTGTTCTATCGGCGTGGGAATTTCTTAATAGGAAGAATCACACACCAAAATTCTGATGGAATCGGGATATAGAAAAAGATTTCTTGAAACAGCCTTACCAACTACCATCAATAACCCGAGAGAAGATCGATAAAACACGATGCGTCGTCAACGAGGATCTAAATTGAAGCAAATGTCAAAATCGAATAACATCAGAATTTGCCATTACAACAAAATTGACTATAGAATGGACAAATTTAAAATTAATGATTTGTTGAACTAATGCCGGAAACAGTAAAATAATTATCGAAATAGTCAAAGAACATGAACTAAGAACGAGTCAAAAAAGTCAAGATTTAATAAGAATTAAGAAGTCAGAAAATGAACATTTTCAAGAATGGAAGCCAAGAATCAAGAAAGAACAATAGAATTGTATGTCGCGTTCATAATCATCAGTTGGGTCCGATGACGGAATCAATGTTATCCTAAACCAGACAGATGCTTTTGTAAGTATTTTCCATCCAATTTATAATTTTTTCACGATTATGTTTCGATATAGGTTCTTCCATTTCACATAATTTGTATATTATTCATTTAAATAAACAAACTCCTCTTTGTGCATTAATTTACGCAAGGAAAAGAGAAAATAAATTCTTATTAGATAAATCTAATTAGCAACATTGTATTTTATCCTTAACAACTCAACAATATATTAATCGAAATATATTCCATCATTTTCTACAACTTTTTCTCACTCTATTGGCCACACGGTGTCGAAAGGACGATGTGATTTCTCCATATCCAATTAATGATCCATTCTTGCAGTTCTTCAATGTTTCCAACCGCATGCAAACTGTTGCCAATGCTGCACCAATGTAAACCAATAATAATCAGAAAGCGCTATGTCTGGTGAACACTCTGAATGCAACATAAAAGTTTTCAGCAATGTACCGTACCCAACTTTTGCAGCTCTTTGTTGGTTAGGTAGCGATAATTATTTGTAACTAATGGAAAAATTTTGCTTTGGATGCGTCGTATTACTAGTTAGTTTATTGCAACCCCATATTGCACCCCATATATCCCAATGGGCTTTATGATTGACTGATAAAACAAACCCTTTGACTTTAGGTCAAGTTTAGAGTATCTTCTGACTAAGCAGTACAGTGGCTTTACTTTGAATATAATCTGCTCTGCTTTTTGTCTAGCATGATGTTTCGAATTTCAACTACCTTTGAGATATATTCCGAGTTATTTAGCTAATTCTGGTTGAGGAATAGGGTAACCGTCAAGTAATGTAATCAGATTTTTGTCGTCTAACGCCAACGTAATATTAAACTGGGCAGATTTGGGGATGTTAAGCTTTACTTTCCAACTTTTAGTCCATTGACCGCTACTTGTACTTTTCCTATAGACTTAGACATCAATACATCTGTTGCTATTATAACTAATGTCATTGGCAATTATTCCAAGTATTTATTCTATTTAAAAGGAGATAGAATTCTGTTCTATATCTTAGAGAAGTTCGATCATGTAACCGAAAGAGCCTGCAAGAGTTGTCCGTTTGTCAAACGTCTGCAAAATTCTTAAAAATATTATAATAAGGGGTTATAAACCGGCGAACGTTGTTCTAAGGCTTTGTTTTAATAAATTGCAAATCGCAGGGGATTTTATTGAAAATATTTTTGCGCGTTGCAGCTGCACTGACTATTAGTTCGGGCAGAGTCACTAAAATAGCTCAAAAAATAAAACACAATATATCCTTATATTTCAACAAAAAAAAAAACGTGTTTATGCGAAAAAGGTGACGAATCAAGATCAGCTTGTTGTTAGCTGTATCAGAGAATATACGAAGTGTACAAAACAGTAAGTAGTTATGTCAATAGAACCATAATTTAATACAATTATTTCTGAGAAAATTGTTAGTCTGGAAAGTATCCATAAAAAGCCAAAACATGTACAGCTATTTGAGGGATGTAGAACATCCGTTCATACACTGTTGGGTAATATAGGATTTAAGTGGTGGAAAAATAACCCACCAAGGGGTTTAATGGAACTTCCAGAGATTGCATTTAAAAGAACACAAATTTTAAAAACATATAAAAAAAATCAAGGAACAATTATTATATTAATTTATATATTAATATCAGACATTGGGTGGCTCGTGGCAAGATGATAATAAATATAGTGTAAAGACAACAAAAGTTGATGGAAAAAAGTAAGCCTTGGAATAAATATCGACTAGGTTTTGTTTGAACTATTTCAAATTGTTACTCGGTAAATATATTTGAAATATGTAATTGCATTTTATGTAATTTACTTTTTTAGAAATAAGCCTGAGAATATATACATGGTAGATCAGATTACTGAACGTTATGGCCAAAGAGTATTAGGTCTTCCTCCTTATCACTGCATATTCAATCCAATTGAGTTGCTATGGGGTATTGTAAATAATTACTACAATATACATTGAAGTCAAGAAGGTATATTCAAACCAGAACTCTCTGGATTTATGGAATAAAGCACTGTCAAATATAACACCTTCTGTTTGGATGAGCGCGATCAGACACATTGAAGAAGAAATTGACAAGTGGTAGAATCTTGAGCAAGCTTTTGATAGATTAGAAATAAACAGCTTAGTTATTAATTTGATTTGTGTTTTTAAATGTGGCAGTTAATGAATAAAACTTAATGAATGTTGGTTTATAATTCAATGCTGACAATAACCAAGATAGGGTGATGAAAGAGGAATCAACTAAAGGTCAGTATACACTTAATACACATGTATTATATACGGGGAGAGAAATAATATTAATTAATAATTATCAGATTAAATGTAGTTTTGTCAAGAAATTTTTTTTTCAAAAAACATTCTCGTTTCATTATTTTCTTTATATTAAAATTTTGTTATATATGGGAGCCAAAATGCACTAAAACTCAGAGTTGCTGCGGCAACATTGCGACGTTTTGACATGTCTCCCGTGTCACTACTGTTATGAATAGACTCTAGATGAGACCTCCATATGATACCACTGTGCTTTGGAAAATGCTCAGTGTAAATATAATGACACAACTCTACAAGCTATTATGGCTCTACAATTAACCATAATTTAGGTCCTTCGATAATATATGCATTTTGATATATTATAGTGTTAAAATAAAAAAAGTTTAATGAAGTTAGTTTTGCATTTATTATTTATATTATGCATTAAATTATGTATATAATTATTATCTTATTATCCCATTTGTATTAAAATGTTGTTATATTTGAATGCCAAAATAAAGTAAAAGTAAAAATTGATTCGCTATTTAGCTTTAGTGATGCAACGGTTTACTTGCCCGATATTCATAGTCGTTCTGAACATGAGATGTTCTTTGCAGAGCTTGACCTTAGAGTGACCAGATTATATATTTAACCATAATAATGACTTTTAAACATTAAATTAACCACTGAAATTCCTTGAATCATTAATGGCTTTAAGATAGTACCATGTAACAGCTATCGGAAGAAAATGATCGAAATCTGTTGTCCTGTTTGAACAGTTTTCATCTGCAATTCAATTATCTATCAGGTATCGATTTTATAAAACTGTAATTTCATTTACCAATGGGTCTTTGAGAATTTTTCTACATAAGTTTCTATATTATACAGTATCTATTTTATCATTTCATAATTTAAATAATTCACTCAGGGCAACTGCAGTTTATATTTGATTATATCATAGAATTAAATTTCTGACACACCTGTTTTTAAAAACTTTACTGTTTGAAAATTATAATAGTTTAAACTGATCGTAAAGCATTACCTTGGTTTGGCTAAAGGCTCGCTCGATAAAATTCTCCAAAATATCGAGGTAATCCGACATATTTTATCTCGCAACATTAAACATCTATCTCAATATAATTTTCCACTATTTATATAGGACTGAGTGCTCGATGGCTCTTAGGATCCGCATGAATTACGGTCAAGAAATTGTTCATCAACAAATAAACTTGCCGAAAAACCAAGTTTCTTTTTGTTTAAACTTTATTTTATGCTTTAGATATTTAATTATTTTAAAATTAATGTCTGGAAGTTGCGCTAGAAGTGTTCGGGATTTATCTTTACGTTATCTCAATCCTATATTTCCTAACAATGTACAAAGGGATGACTTAATTCCCTGAAAGAGACGCATATCCTTAAGTTTCTATAGGATCTCAGAATCTTGTGAGCTGTACGAGGGTCACTATTTATATTTCGGGAATAGGAAAAAAACAAATAATTAATCTTCGAATTTTTTAAAAATGTTTTTCAAAGTATTCGCCACGATTATCGATATACTTTTGCATACGCTCAAACCAATTTCCAAAGTATTTATTCCATTCCGAATGAGGTGTATTCAAAAGATGATTTTTGATCGCTTCAATAGCATCTTCGGGCGATGAAAATCGTTGGCCCCGCAGTTTATTCTTCACGGACGGGAACAAAAGAAGTCATCGGGTGCCAAATTAGGGCTGTACGGTGGAAGACCCATCAATACGAAGTTTTGACTGCTCAACTAGTCTCTTGTTCGAGAGCTCGCATTATCATGACGCTGAACAATCCGGTGTCTCCTGTTTGTTTCCTTATTTCACCGTCACAGATTCACTGTCAAACATATGCTTGCGTACCAATCAGAATTTACTGTCTTACGATCATTTAGAGGCACTGTTGCAATATGATTAGTTTTCCCGATAAAACAGGCCACTATTTTCTTTGAATTGCTTCGTGGGCGAACAACTTTTGTTGGATTTGGTTTATCTTGCAACACCCATACAGTCGACTGCTGCTTGCTTTCGGGCTCATACGAATATATCCATGATTCGTCACCTGTCACGATTTTATAAACTTCTTTCGAAGCACCGCGATTGAATTTCTTAAGCATTTCTTTGCACCAATCGGAATTTGGTGGAACTATTGCTTAGAGATGCCTCAATCTCACAATAGGTGACATGACGATCTTGCTTAATCATTTGGCAGACAGCATCGATGTTTTCTAGCACAATAGCCGATTTTGGGCGACCATCATAAAACTCGTCGGACAGCGAACTACGACCACGATTGAATTCGCTAAACCAGCGATACACGATGGTTTTTGATGGAACCAAAAGCCAAATTAAGTTGATTGGTGCACTATTGTTGTGACGATCCACTTCGAAAATCGTGAAAAATCATTGCACGAAAATGTTTACGATTCAGTTCCATTTTTTGCCGAGATGAAACTTTCAACTAAATATAAAATGAACAAAATTGCGACAAAATGTTTTGAGTACGTATATCGTCAAAAATATCAAACTTCACGATGGAACCGTCAGTGGCCAATTCCCGAAATATAAATAGTGACCCTCCTAGAATTTTTATGGTCCGTATGAATTAACGACAAGAACCTGTTGAACTAAAAATTGCTCGAACTTGGCCAAACCTTTAATTCGACTCCCTACTCTAAGAACCAATGAGATTGAAGCACAAAAATTACCAAAAAACTGCTACAGTTGATTAATAGAGAGGTTATTGTTTTCCTTTACGTCAGTGTTATTCCATATACAGTTTTAAACATTCAGTAACAATTGATAGAGTTTGACTAGGGCCGATGCGTATACCGTATAGCGCCAGACCTTGCACTGCCTGACTACCACAATTAGTATATATCACTAGTTTTAGTTTTTTTATCCAGAAATCTCAAAGATTTTATAGTAAGAACATTATGGTTTTACCAGGAAGGTTGCAAGAAGTCATCGATCATAGCAGAACATTTGTTACGGATTAGTTTTGAATCTTATATAAAAATAAAGTCAATTAGAGAAATATAAAAAACATGTAAAACTTAATTTTAACCCACACATTGGTATTGAATTAAATTTCGAAAGGAAAGCTCAACTAGTGAATTTCATCCCCTCCCATCTAAGGGTCTAACAAAGATAAAAATGTATAGTAACCCTAATAGTGAAAAGAGTTACTACTTCCATTGAAGGCTGCATTTTCTGTAGTTTAAATATAATAAAATGTAACTATCACTTTGTGTTATAGCAAGAGTATTTTAAAGATTTTATAATTAAATCTATTTCATTTTTATCTTAAATAATCCTTTCCAGATTAATTTATTTTACAACACTATATTATTATATGAGTTTTATTCACGCAAAAGTATTATATTAATTAAATTTTCAGAATATAGTTCCCATTAATCACTCCAAAATTTCCCTCAATATTACCATGATGAAAAATCAATAAGAATTTTGATGTCCCAGCAAAATTTTATTGAAATTAAAATTGGAATACTTGTGAGATATAATCCATCATTAGTTCTTGGGTCGACATTTTATTAAATTATTAATTACGGAAAGTGCTTTTCAGGTTCATTGTTGTGATTGTTTAGTTATAAATATTAATAATACATATACCAAACACCCCAGTTTGCTTTGTTTAAATTTGAATAACTATGCTAATATATAATAAATAATTTTAATCATTTTAATGAAAACGTTTCAAGTAATGATTAATATTAATAATTAAGCAAATGTTATGTGGAGGGTATTTAATAACCCAGTTAATTTTTTTAAATCATAAAATTTGTCTCGATATGAATGATATTTCGACCAAAATAAAAATGTGGTATAGCATTTTCCTCCAATTCTCACATCCTTTTTATTTGTTAACTAGCTGACCCGACAGACTTCGTCCTGTCAAAAAGATTTGTAATGTGGCAGTTTTTGTGCCTACGTATTTTAAAAAATTCTCCTGAACAGAACCATCACCCTGGTGATAGGGCGTTGTGAATAAAAAATAATTAAATAAAACATATATAAGGATTGAAAAGTAAGTAATCGCTTTATTGTTAATCATGTGAATCATAATTATTATTATTATTATCATTATATTGCTTTGTGGTATACGATGTTTTTTGTTTGATTACCTGGCGCATAGATAAACAAATCTGATGGTTTTCCAACACGGGAACAGGCAACATACAATTGACCATGTGAGAAACATGGGTTTTCTAGATTAATACCACAAACACTTAATGATTGCCCCTGGGACTTGTTTATAGTCATAGCAAAAGCAAGCCGTCAACATGTCTATAGGAAATTTGCCATTACCAATGTCAATGAGTTGTTTAGAGAATATGTTTCCAGATTGGTCATTTTGCAACTCGACACGCATATTCTTGCTTAAATGAAGTACTTTAACATGTTTCCACAAATTGGAGGACTTTAGACATGCATTGAGTTCATCAGCTGGCGTTGATCGTGGAATCACTGGCAATGTTTGACGAAAATCTCCTGCTAATAAAATCATTGCACCACCAAATCGGTTATTATTGCTACGTAGATCTTTTAAGGTTCAGTCTAAAGCCTCCAAAGATTTTTTATGTGCCATCGTGCATTCATCCCAAACAATCAATTTACATTGCTGCAAAACCTTTGCCATTGCAGAGTTCTTCGAAACGTTGCAGGTTGGAGTTTCATTGCTTTGCATATTTAATGGCAATTTTAGTGCTGAATGGGCTGTTCGACCACCTTCAAGCAAAGTTGCTGCGATTCCCGACGAAGCGAGTGCAAGTGCAATTTTATTTTGTGAGCGAATTGTTGCTAATATTAATGAAATAAAAAAAGTTTTTCCTGTACCACCAGGTGCATCTAAGAAATAAATCCCTCCAGTTTCATCATTTGTTACTTTCATAAGAGTTTCAAATACATACTTCTGTTGTTCATTTAACAGTGGAAGATTTGCTTGAATTTATTCTTTCAAAGCGTTGAGATCATACAGTCTTTCTCGATGCAACTCTTGGTTAAAAGCGTCATGCATTGGACGATTGGGCGCGGTCAGGCCTAATTGAATTAATAGTTTGTTTGACATTATCAAGCACATGTCCTCAATTGAAATCAATGCTTCATTGTAAATTTCTTCACTGATTTGTATATTTGGATTTCCCATTCTATTCCGTATTTGATACAAAATATCATCACACATATAATCTTTGTACTTCATCCACAAATCAATTGGGTTTGATGGGAAGCATGTAGATATGATTATAGAAAACAATGTTCGTATTTGATGAGTGTGTGATGATATTACAGCATCATTGAGAGTTTGATCCCAATGAGCGTCATTTTCAAGCAATTGCAAACGTTGACAGGCTTCTCTGTAGGATCCACACAATTCACCATCAACAGTTCGTAACTGTTGGAATGATGTTGGGCCACGTACATTGACTAATAGCAGTCGTAAATAAAAACATTCGTCATTGCTTGGATGTACTGAATAAATCCGGCCAATCGCATCGGTGGAATATACATCTGTATATCCTGGAACTGGTTTTCCTTGTTTTCGTCGTATAAATCTCCTTGAGGATTGATTCCAGGTATAATATTTTGGCATTTCAGAATATAGCAATGTTTGTGCGAAATCATCGTTTTGGCATGTCTCAAAAAAACTGGTTAATGTAGTAGATGGTGGCTGAGCAGCTCTTTGTACTGCGTTCTGTGCTGTAAAATACACTCTTTGTCCATTTTCTAAATGCACAGCTAAGTGAACAACAGAAGGGTGTCTCTCATGAATAGGAAAAGAAAATATTCGCCAAACTGCTTCATTACTACTGACATAGCGGCCCATTTGGTATTGGGTAACTTCATCATTATAATTCTCTGCACCAATTTCAATCACAGCCATATCACTCCCTTTGCTTACATATTTGCAAATGTATTTAATCGATTTCACTGAATGGCAAGATTCAACGTTGATGTGTGCTTTGAATGTCTTTGATAAAATGGGTGAATATGGAACAATCCAACGATTATCTATTTCAATATCTTGTTGATTTAATTTGACAATTGTTGATTTTCCATTGTCTGCTGTCGATCTGCGACGATACAATGGATAACCGTCATTACCAGTAATTGTTTCCGATATTAATGTCCGTGGATATCGTTTTGAACATTTACCATCCATCATACACGGTGAATTTTGATTAAGAGTTCCACAGGGACCATGTATCATGTTTTTGATAACTACCTCATGCAATCCAGGATCTACTTGTACATTAGGGATTTCAGCTGATATCACTGCATCAACTTCATTTGGCCTTATCTTTTCAACCAACCAAATCAAAATGTGTGCATGTGGCAATCCTCGTTTCTGCCACTCCACAGAATACATCCAGCAGCGTGTCTCACCAAACACATTATGTTTTACGATGAAATTCATTAAAGATTTCAACTTTTGTCTAAAGACTCTGGCTGTAATATCATGACGATCAATGGATGATTTCCCAGGTAATAACTCCTGCTTAATTTCTATCCATTGCGGATTGCATGTAAATGTGATGAACAAATCTGCTGTACCATAATGACGAACATACGACATGGCATCTTGAGCATATTCGTGCATATGCCGAGGGCTTCCGATGTATGTTGCTGGAAGAATAGTCATCCGACCGACATTCTGTGCATTTCCATCAGTATTAATCGCATCTCGAAGGTGAATATACTCTTCAGATCGGAGTTTGGTTTGATTCAACCTGATGAATGTTAATCTCTCCGTTTCAATTTTAACATACATGTCATCAACATATTTGTGATATAATCGCCGACATTTCAATATGCGATTATCTGCATTTTCCCGAATCATTAGGCGGTATGAATAATAGTTCATTGAACTGACTTTTTTGTTGGTTTCAGAACCTGTAAACAGATTTTGTTTTAATAACATTCAAATATAAAATTAAAATACATAATATAGTGACTGAGATATTATCGCCATAGCTAAACTAATATTTTAGTTACCTGTAATGGGATTTATCATTTTTATTGATAAATCGTAGCCATCTTCACCTTGCCAAAATATAATGGGATATTGCAGTGCATCATATGAGCGGTGTGTTTCCTTTATAGGTTGTAATTGAAAATTCCGACGATGTAAAACAATATCACGGGATTCCAAGTTTTCTCCAACTACAACGATAGCAACTTCATCAATAGTTGGTGCATTAAAACGTCTTGTATGTTGACCTGCAGGTGTTTTATCAGCTCTGATTACAATTTTGTGATTATCGGATGGCATCAGATCCAGGGCAGTTTTAAACAATATAATCAATTGATTGTGTTGATGAAATAAAGTTTGTAATTGTTCTACAATAGACCTTTTTACTAAATTGTTATGTGCACAACGCAGATCAATTTCTTGTGGTGAATTGCCCATAAAATAAATTTGCAGGAATTTGTTGTCGCTATCTGACACTGGTAACAGTGAACCTGCTCTGTGATATATTTGCCCTTGTATCTGTAAATAAAAAAAATATTATGGTGTGGTATAAATTAATGGATTGTCAATGATCAAACTTAAATAATATTTGATCTTAAAAAGTATATATTTAGTTTTAACTAATATCTATCAAATATAAAATATAATAAAAGTGTCACTGAAACTGAATCACCATATAATATGATGACTAAGTGATATATTTCGTAATGATTAAGAAATTGAAGATTAGTAACACATCTTAACTTTGGTGACAGAAAATTTTGTTCGCTAAAATAATTATGAGTAACTGCTATAATACATACCTTGAAAGTTGGCATAAAATTTTCCCGAACTGCATTTGTTGCCCCAAATGAAGTCATTTGAAAGCAATTGTTATATTGTTGAATATGTGTCAAAAAGTGTATAGAATCTGTTCCTATTCCTGAAACCAATGAGTACAATGGTTCTGGTGGTGGATCCAATTGTATCAATTTCACTTTACCATTTGCGCAACACAATCCATTGGCTTCGTTTTTGTATTTTAATGCCTTACAGTGTGAGCAAACCAAGTTCATAGAACCAATAACAACACATTGGTAGTTACTGTAGTCAATTGACACATCGTAACTGAAAGCAGCTGGATTCAAACTTGCGCGATTATTAGTTGAATGTCGCGCTCGCGCTTCACGCGAATCAAATATAAATTATTTTTTCACTAATCACGAACTAAACAAACACTAACTAACTAAACACTCTGCACAAAACACGATATACGAATTTGTTTCGTGTATCACTTGACAATTCATCTGTCATCTGTCAAAAGTCATCTGTAACAGACAACTTTTTTTTTTAAATTTGATATGACTTGAACTCAAATCCTTTTAAGCCGTACAAATTGTTTTATTTATTTAAAATTTGAATTAAATTTTAAACAAATAAAAAATTTTAAATAAATAAAACAATTCGTACGGATTAAAAGGATTTGAGTTCAAGTCATATCAAATTTAAAAAAAAAAAGTTGTCTGTTACAGATGACTTTTGACAGATGACAGATGAATTGTCAACTGATACACGAAACAAATTCAAACAAAAAGGGCTATTTTTAGGGGTTTTCCAGCAATAATTCTAATTTTTCTCGCCGTAAAAACCATCCCTAAACTTCAACGAACATTTTAAAAAAAGATTTGGCCAAATTGGTCCAGGCGTTGTTGAGTTATGCGCTTAGGAACATATTTTGCGATTCATTTTTATATATAAGATTTAACCAATTATATTATGGATCTAATATTTCTGGCCCTTATTCATAAAAAGCACTACAGTTATATATATATATATATATATATATATATATATATATATATATATATATATATATATATATATATATATATATATATATATATATTCATCTATTATCAAAAGGGATAAAACCACTATTAAGAATTATTTTCCACCCATGAAGTAAAGTTCTAGGCGTATTTTTTATGTAGTGGTATCACCCTGCCTAATCCATCTAATTAAAATTATATATCAAAATAATGTATTTTATTTTCATTAGACAGCATACTTACCTTCTTACCTTCATCTTTATATCGCCGTATATTTTATTTCTTCTGCTACTACATGTGTACACTATTCTGACAAAACTAATCACTGAATTCTGTCTAATACATTTATCATATCTACAAGACAGTTAGTATTCATCCACTCTTCATTCATTCTAACCTAATGCTCATGTTTAATTATGAACAATTACAAACATATCTATGCACACAAATCTTTCACAACCTACGATACCATTTTCTACAGTTACACTCTACCATCAGTTATGTGCATACCTTTATATATTTTCACTCTCATCACTCTGTCTCAGGAATTTTCAGCATTGCACAGCATCATCACATATCCTGAAAGTTTCCTTTAGACAGTGTCACTTTCCGAGTCCCTATCCAAGTCAATGACTAAATTGTAAATTTCCAATCTGTCTAAAACCTGTTCACGATTCCGTCATTTATCAATTTCTTCCTCAGAAAGTCTTATCGAATTCATCCAAGCCGAAGGTGTTATGGTCGGTAATGCCTCCTTCCGCATGTCCAAATAGTTCTCGACCAGCTTGTCTGTTATTATAATTCTTTGCTACCTCCCATATCAATTCGATTGCATTAAATATACAGTGAAAGGCAGGAAGTCGTATCACTATGTTATGTGACCTTATTCTACATTCATTTGATCTACGGTATATTTTTTTCGGGCTTATTTCTAAAAAAAATGCAAACAATGAAACATATTTATATTTACCTAGTAACAATTAGAAATAGTTCAGTTTTTAGCATAGTATCATCAAAAATTAATTCATGTTTTAAAAGATATTTCTTCATTATAGCTTTTGTTTTTGCTATTGTTGGAATTTTTTTCCACCAGTGTGTAATGTAATGATATGTTGTAATGTAGTGATATGGTATATTGTCCAAAACAATAACTGAAGGTTTCTTCAGGTCCTTTAACAATTGATTTTGAAACTAAATCAAAAATATGTAATTGGTTCATTTCTCCATGGCCGTCGCCCAAGAACTTGGAGGATAACACTAATTCTTCAACAGGAGTAAAACAATTCTTGTTCACTGCATGTATAACAATACATCTGCATTAATTATGCATATTAGTTACTAATAAATATTATGACTAACAAGACCTAATCATATGATATTTAAAATTTTACCTGTTTCCAGCTATTTTTGTAGTTTTTACACTTATTTTGTTACTGTCTTGCCAAGAGTGTTCCAATGAACCATTTTGAAGTATCCAAGTTCCATAGATCAAGTTCATAGATCAAATAATTTATCTTCCTTGATTTTATTTTTCGCCTGTAAAAGTGAATTATTTTTACGGCAATGTTTGTAGGTTCCATTAGACCTCTTCGAGGGTTATCTTTATACCATTTAAATCCTATGCCTCGTAAGAGTGTATGAAGGGATGTCTAACATTACATTCTTTTATGTATACTTTCCAGGCTAACAATTTTCTGAAAATAATTTTATTAAATTATGTTTATATCGATAAAATGGTTTGTGTACTCAGTCTTCTTATACTTTTCGTATATTAAATCTTGAATAGAGTCAATATCAAGATGGTCAAGGTTCGACATATACTTCGTATGTTGACGGGTTTTTTAGGTTGAATCAAACATATTGTTCGTCATTTTGTAAGCGATGTTAGTCACATCGCATTATCCACACTATTATTCGGCACAGCAGCATCACACTAAAAAACATTTTCTTTGTTTATTTTATTTATATATTTCTTTATTGTATGAAATAGATGTGATAATTGTTCACTGTAATATGTATGACGACAATGACATTGTATAATGACAACGTATTCTATATGATTTCTAATTATAAGACCAAGTTTAATTTAGTTTCGTCATTTAGAAATGGTAGATATATTTAAGGCCCAAGTATTCCAGAAGTAATGCTTAAAGCAAAGTCTCTCCGATCTTCCAGAGATGCCTTTAAAAGAATACATCTTTTTAAAACCATATAACAAAATCAAGGAAGCAATATATATCAATTTATATAAATATAAATGTGACGTGAATATTTCAGAATGGTACATTGGGTTGCTCATGGTAAGATGATAATAAATACTTTAAAAACAATGAAGCTGATGGAATAAAGTAAATGTTGGAATAACTATCGATTAGGTTTTGTTAGTCATAACATTTATTCATTACAGACATATAATTCTTCATGCTGTTACTTGGTAAATATAAATGAAATATTTAATTGCATTTTATTTAATTTACTTTTTAGAAATAAGCCTGAGAAAAGATACAATGCATAGTAGATCAGATTACTGAATGTTATGGCCACAGAGTATTACGTCTTCCTTCCTATCACTGCATTTTTAATCCAATTGAGTTGATACGGGGTATTGTAAATAATTATTACAATAGATATTCAGGTCGAGGAGGATATTCAAACCAGCATTGTCTGGATTTATGGAAAGAAGCATTGTTGGAAATAGCATCTTCGGTCTGTGTGAGCCAAATCAGACACATTGAAGAAGAAATTGGCAAATGGTAGAATCTTGAGCAAATTTTTGATAGATTGGATTTGATATCTTAGTTATTCACTTGATTAGTGTTTCTGAAAGTAAGAGTGATTGAATAAAACCTTATGAATGTTGGTTTATGATTCAATGCTGACAATTACCAAGACAGGGTGATGAAAGAAGAAACCACTAAAGGCCAGTATATAATTCATATACTTTAGTCGGAGGGAATTGTATTATAGAGTGTGAACGCTTTATGAGCTTGTGTGTTGTTGTTCAGAATATATATAAACGTATTTTTTTAACATGTATGAGGAGAGAAATAACACTAACTCTTTTGGAGATATGGCAAATGCATTAAAGTGAATGCTGTGATTAAATGTGGTTTTATCAAGAAAGATGTATACAGATAGTAATAGGATAATCTAAAGAGAAATATGGTAATACCATAATGACTTTACAAGGATACATTGCATCGAAAGAAGCAAGAACTAAGCCTGAAACATAAATATGCTCTCCAATGAAAGTAAATACATTACTCAGATATACAATTGTCAATTAAGTGGATTATGTCTTCGGGGGATACCACTACATACAAAAACGCGCCTAGAACCCTACCGATAGTAGTGCGGAGTAAAGCTCAATGTATATATGATAAAACAACTCTAACCAATAAATTATTGCGGTTGTAAAATTAATTGTAGTTTTAAGTCCTTCGATAATAAATGAATTTGATGTACTATGATGTTAAAATAAATTATAATTAATGAAATATTTGCTCAATTATTTTATTTATATTACAATGTTGTTATATGTCAGAGCCACAATGTACTAAAACTCCGAGTAGATGCGGCAACATTGCGACGTTTTGAGAGTTCTCCCGTGTCACTGCTATTTTGAATTGACTATAGATTAGAAGTCTGAAGGCTTTTTATAGAGTGTTTTTGATTTTGCGGCTATTCGAAACATGGCAAAGTATGTTTCACCCACACTGCACTAGAATTTATTTATGACGATAAATAACTAATATCATTGCAGTTAGCCAGGGTTCTAAATAACTATTAATTGTATTAATAATATTACTAAGTTTTAAACTTTAATATATAGATATAACTAGAAAGGTCTATTTATTTCATTTTTAGGTTATCAAATTACAGAATTTAAAAGAAATAAAAACGTATTTTTAATACTTTATCAAGCAAATAAGGTTCTGTATTCTGGAATCCGACCCATTGTTTCACCAAAATCGATGGATTCGAGAACACAGCGTCATTATAAAGCCATGTTTTTCCTTTCCAATTTCAATTAAAATTTCGTAGGCATATCAAAATGCTCATTAATTTTTCGTCGCGCTATAATTTAGTCACATTTCGAATGATTAATGAGGAATATATTTCATAAATTTAATTAGTTTAATACAGTCAAGTTGTTCAAAGCGCCGAAGACGGAGGCAAGATGACTAAATAATAATTAGGTGCCGTTTTTTAAAAGATAAACCTCTCGATTTAAAGACTATTAAATGATGGCTTCCTTCATCAGAATTTTTAACATTAAGCTAGGGTAACTAAAATAATCACTGAAATGTCAAGATAAAAAAAATGCTCAAAAATGAAAATAAAGTTAAGTTATAAAGAAATTTGATTGCCTATTATTTTTTTTATTATTTAATTAATAGATTGTTACTAGTCGTTTCCGTCTAATCTGCAATTTGTCTTTATGCTAACTTAAATCTAAGTATATAACTAGGAGGACCCCTCGGCCCTAACTCAGTCTCTGGTGAAATAATTTTTATACATATCACTGCTGAATTTTTTAATATATGCACCTCACTACATAACACTACACAAGATCAGATGGTTTGATTCTTTTGAGTCTGTGTCCGTTATGGTGGTATCCAAAAGTTGCAATATTTCAATATTCGTATGAGAATGGAGTCTTTGCTCATGCCCCCTTGCAATTCTCTTGGTTTCATGACTGACTATGGGTTTCTGAAGGTCTCGATATAGGTAATCAGTCCTATAGTATTTGGGTGCACCCACAATACCTCTCAGGACTTTGTTCTGAAAATTTTGTATTTCATTTATATTATTCTTTGCAGCCCCATAATTGAACTCCGTATGTCCATATAGGTTTTAATATTTGCTTATATAATAGCAGCTTATTGTATACTGATAACTGTGATTTTCTTCCAGTTAGCCAGTACATTTTCCTATATTTCAATACCAGTTCTTTTCTTTTCTTCTTTATATGTTCCTTTCAGCGAAGTCTTGCATCGAGATTCATTCCGAAATATTTACCGCCGTTTCTATATGGAATGATAGTGTTATTGGTGCTTGTACGGTCTGTTTATAGGTGAACTGCACATGTACAGATTTACCTTCATTAATTCTTATTTTCCAACCTTGTGTCCAATTATTTATTTTGTCACTTGCCTGTTGTAATTTTCATGAGGCTTCGTCACTATTGTCTCCGACAGTTATAATCGTAGTATCATCAGCAAATGTAGTCATCGTGATATTTTCCATTTGTGGTATATCATAAGTGTAAAGTGGATAAATCATTGGTCTTAGTACACTTCCTTGTGGTACACCTGCTTTAGCTTCCTTTATTGTAGAGTAAGCTTCTTCTTCTTTGGCTCTAAACATTCAGGTTGTAATGTATGATTTTAATAGCTCGATGTCTTGTTTTGGTAACATTTTCTGTAGATTATGAACAAGGCCTTCATGCCAAACCTTATGATTGCCAAATAAACATTTATTGGACTGAAAAAATTTAAATTATGAAAACGTAAAGATCCGGCTTGGTTAAAGCCCTGCGTATAAAAAGTTATTAAAATTGGGTGGGTATTATATGATATCTCCAAAAAAAATAAATTAAGCATTTTAACTTATAATATTGTTAAATCGGATAAATTTAATAAAACAATAATGAAAAGCAATAACATGGACCTTTAGTATTATAGTTTACTCCGTCGGTTTCGATTTGGCCTCCTCTTGCGGCCATACGCAGGTTTAAACGTGACTTAAAATCTTCTGTGATAATCGATCTTCAGCTTCACCATTGGAATGAGATTCGGCAAGAAGGCCATTCTGCTCACTTGATGAATTCCGATAATGGGTTCGGCACCACTCTTGCGACACTTGATCCCATCGAAACCTTGATAATGTACGACGATACACTTCTTGACTGATTTTAAGCCCTTACTTCTTAAAAGCGAGAGGGGCGGAGGTAATTTTCGCGTTGTTAGATGACGTCCGACGTGCCGGGAGACCCAGCAGACCAGCTTCTGTTATTTTGGTGGTTTGATCAACGGTGAACAGCCTCTCATCTATGAAGAGGATGCATTCTCGTCGCTGAGCAGTGACCCGACGTATGAGTTGGAAACATCTTTCGAGTCGTACCCACTTGTTCTCATCTGTTATGATCTGAACTTTTGGAGTTTGTACTCCCTGAGGTTCCACTCTTTTTGGCTATTTGATGAACCGACGACTTGCTTATACCGGTATAACGGGTGACTTTTCTCATAGAGATTCTCGAATTTCGCTGCACTAGTTTCTTGATGATGTTACTACTAGCAGAAGTGTTGGCAATACGTTTTTCTCGAACAAACAATTTCCTATTAGCGCTTTCGTTAGGCAAACAGCTTCAAAATGATACTAATTTTAAGACTGAATTTTGGTGAAAAACCGCTAATATTATTAACAATGCAAAGAAGATGACCTAATCTAGGAACTTAAATTCGCTGAAATGTACAACAAGTTACTTCATCTACTAACCGTACTGATACCTATTGAGTGTTAGCATATTATAATTGTTTGGTATGTGATTTAGTCTATAATAGGCTTGATGACTATTTTCGACCACCTTATGATAATCCTGCGTATTTACTTTACCAGGATTACCTTATTTTTGTAAAAGAATCGATACCAAACAATAATTGACGTCTCGCATAATGAAATTTTAAATATCCGCTAAAAGCTCCCAATTTGTATCTGACGTAGCTGTTTAAATAGCACTGGATTAGTAATTTTGTATCAAAATTAGGCATTCTATCATGTATTGATGGTGTTCGTGTCTCTAATTTACTTACGCGACGCTAAGAAACGCAAACAAGTTGTTTGTCTTTTAATATAGAGTTCCAAGGCAGAAAAATATTGCAAGGCGGTAACAAGCTAGTATAGTTTGAATATCGGTAATTTATTCGCAATAATAATATAATAAAAGAATAAGTTTTTACTATGTATAGTACCTTTAGTTATATCTATGAATAATTAATGTAACATCGAGGTAAATAAAACTCTTGATAACATTTAATGTTAGGCCCCATATATTTTATTTATTGTGTATATAAGTCCCTGATAAATTTGTTACTTTTTCGGTGACCAAATACTATATACTCATTCAATTATGCAGTTACATACAATATAATGTGACAGGTTTAGTAGTACAAGTATGCATGAAGTCAGTATATGTTTCTACAAGATACTATACCAACTAGATAGAAGGAATTGGGCTTCTAGGTGAAGTAACTGAATATTCACTGTGGTTCTCTACTGGTCATTTATTCTCAAAATACCAAGAAAAGTAATAATTAAATTTGAGCTTTCAACAAGAGTCAATCAAACGAAAGTTCATTGAATATTCAATATTTCATTTATTGTAAATACAATCGTTAAATGTGAGTACAATCGATAAATATGTATCACCAGGTTAGGGGCTGTTTGATTGAACAATATGGGTTTGTTAAGTTTTCGTAAACTGGCATGTCCATTATGGCAAAAATAAATGTGTGAACAATATATTAACTAAACATTGTCACTAAAGTGAAATAAACTAATGGAAACTAAGCAGGCACCTAATTGAAGAATTCATAAGAAAACTTAATATGCTAAAACATGTCTAAATACAGATTTTGTAAAGTACTTGATGAAGTATTGTAGTTGCACACGGTTATAATATTGTTAGACTGTTATTAAAATGAACTTCAACATTACAATTTGTGCCTTTTATTTACCCATATATTACTAGATAATATGATACAATTCAGGATTGCATCATCATATATCTATAATTTGGGGCCTAATAACTTGGACCTCGTTTGTTTTGTTTGTTATGTATGCGAGTCTCCAGTCATTTCATTCAACTATGTAAAATGCATTTGAGTGGTCCTTTCAAAAACATTTGCATCTGTATCCTTAAATTATCATCGTAAAATGTTTCAGTAAGTTTTCCATCTAAATATTTTTGATCTGTTTTAGCAAACATAGAGGATTTCATTCCAATAATGCGCTATTATTACTCGTTTGTGCTACTCTTTAGAATTATTACCTAGTGTTATGCTGATCGTATTGTTACTTAATGTTCATGAATAATTTTGCACATTTCGTAGTTCAATTCAATTCCTTCATTACACTGCAATTCTACAAATGTTTTAGTATTATATTTAAAATTATTATTTAATTTACAGTCGTACAGTACTCTCATATCGACGAGTAGATTGTGAACAAATTTAGGTTATTTTCCTTGCTAAATCCCTGTCCATTTTTGCTAAATAATGTAATAAATGAATGGAAATGCCGTTCAATAACATCCCAGATAAACGTCTCGGTGTTGCCAGCTATTCGTTATAGGGTTCTAGTTGGTGCTGCTGGCACCCCGCCCGTGTTCAACATCTGGAATTATATTTCTGGGTATTTTGTAGACCGTTATTCCACGATATAAAATTGGACATGCCTCAAGGTCGCTACATTATAAATCAATATTTTTGTGATTCTTTATGATAGTCACTTAACCTATTGGTCTCATCACCACATCCATTATTTAGTTTAGGATTTAGTTGGTACAAAGTCCTCTGTGTCATCTTGTTTTAGTAATAAACGTTTATCTTCAGGAAAAAAAACATTGTACACATACTACCGAAACATGAGGTATTTTATTTTATTAAATGGTTGTGAGAAACGTAGTTATAAACAAGAGGTTACGTGCTTTCGAGCCAAATGATGAATACCTATATAATAGAGTGATTTTAGAAAACTTTTGCTTCGTTCATATCTGCACTCTCCATAATATTTTAAACCAAAAACCCTTGACTTTTAAAATATCTAGTGCCATATTAATCCCGCTAAGTAATATTTACTAGTGATCGCCTTGTGACTAAATTTCGACGACAATGTATTCAATTCATCATATATTTCTTAAAATAGAGTAAAAGGACTAATTAAAAAATGATACATTACAAAAACTTGTTTTCGTAGTATTTTCTATATATGATCAGAAATGTATTTGATACATAACATTAATTAAAATATTAAAAGTCTCTATATTAAAACATTAAGATATCTCAAAAACTAACACTCAATTCTTAAAATGCATTTAGTTAAATCTAATTTTCATTAACTTTCAATAATCAACAAAGTATTAATTAGTGTAAATTACTACGAATGTAGATTACTAAACTGACCATTATAACAAAGTATCATAAGTAAGGTTATTTTCAAAACTGTAACAACTTCAGAGCATCAAATATAAGTATACATGATCTTTCTCCGCCTTGATATTATAAACATAAGTACGGAATAATGAATGAAATAATATATGTTTCTATATTAAAACAGAGAATATATGAATAATACAATTTTAAAATTGATAGTTGACTTTAGCGTGTACACTAAAAAAATAACGAACACAAGTTTTTTATTGATTTTTTTTGCAATTTGACTTTACAATCATTAAATTAACTATTGATTATCCAAAACTTAGGTATATAAAGTAAACAATGAAAATAATTTATACTTGATTCAAATAATAAAATGTCATATAGTCACGTATCTTATTGCTTTAATTATTGAAAACCTTAATATTGATCAATGCTTTAAAATGTTTACAAAAGTACCGCTAATATTTCATAATTTCTTCTATTTGTCTATGTGTTCCATTTATTCTAATTATGTATTTATTTTCATTTTAATTGCAGCTTATTTTTCTCTTTATATTGATCGTTTATCCATATTTCACACCTGATATATGTATTATAAAAACAATAAATATGCATGGCTAATTAAACGAATAATTTCTTTACCTATATATTTGAATAAAGATACATTGTTCTTTATTTATTTATTCCACTGTTCAATCTCGCTTTTGTAGACAGCTCATCTTTCGATTCTCTTCCCTTGTCTTCATTTATCTATTGCTTTCTACTTTGTGCTGCACCCAACGTGAGAACTAACAACTCACCAAGATGTAATGAATTTGATTTCTATGTAAGTATTTTATAACTGTGAGTATTCTATGCAACATTCATTTTAACTCTTGATGCAGAAATTAATGTATTTATTACCGGCATTATTCGGTTAGTTCTTTGTTAAGAAATTCATTTACTAATAAAACCTGAAATTAATTAAAAGTTAATATCACTAACATTTGCAGAAAAATCTTAACAGAGGAACTAGAATCTACTCTAGTATAATGATATGCTATGTTTTACGGGCCATTACAATTAATGTCAGTGCCTAAGCAAGAACAATTTTTCTTTCTTTTCTTTTTCTTCGCCAGACAAGTAAAGAAAACAGACGATTCCTGTTATTCTGGAATTTTGACACTCTATGTTGGAGTAAAAATTTTATATATGTGCTTCACAGTTATACTGATATATACTGATATACCTTCCGATAAAACGGGCACATTAATTTGTTTTATCTGCAAAAATGTAAAATGTAGCTTATACGTGACCATACTATTCTTAAACGGTTTTTAACTAAACTTGCAATAGCTCTTTAATTTATAATTCCAACAAAACGGAAATAACCGAAAGTGACACAGAATGCTGCTTAAAATTAAATAACAACTTTATTAATGTTTTAGTCAATCACTTTCCATTTTAACATGATCTCAAATACGATAAACAGAGACTCACTTAATTTTAAAGAACCCTATACATTTGGTTTTATAAACTTTAAAAAATGCCATTTAGCATCAGCGTGTTTCCACCTTATTATGTTATTGTCGGCGAGCTAAACTTTTAGACCACACGGCTAGCCTCTGGTTTTGTTAATGTGTTTTGTGTCACCAATCTAACGGCTATTCCTGGTTACTTGATTTGAACGTTTTTAGTTTTATTGGAATATATTTATTTGCAGCAGTAAAAATTCTTCCTCAATATAAGCTTTAACCTTGCCAAATATCATCCTTCCAGGTTCCATCATTTTCCTAAAAAAAGGGGGGCAAAATTTTCGCCAAGCCGATTTATATATAGATACCTTGTATATCACATATATTTTAAAGGCCATCAATAATTCCGAAACTTTCGGAAATATTTATCCAGCTGGGTCTTTTTTTTAAATCTCCATGAGTTCTTTAATAAGGCATTCTTCCAAACCAGAGACAAATAACACCAATACAATTACCTATATAGTTTCATTTCTTTTCCTTTTAGTTTCATTATTTATCCCGAATGCGTCCCAAAAGATATCCCGTTCGATAGCTGGATTTATCGAACGGGCATATTAAATAAAAATCGCTCCGTTCAAATCACCTAAATGACCCACCCGCATCCCGAGATATCGCCTCTATATATCTTAAACGTTTTACAATTATTGGATTCAATAAAAATAAAGAAAAAAAAAACGAAAACCAATAAAAGCTCCAAAAGAAAGGAAAATTGGACAATTGACTTCCCGACTAGTCACAGATATAAATAAAAATTTCCCCTTTCTCTCTGAACCCGCCGATATATTCGCCGGCTCGGCGTTCGTTAAAAGGCGGATTCAACAAACAATTTCTGCTGGAAATCCACTTCATTTTTCTTTTCTACGTTTCGAGCTGCCGTCTAACAATCCCCAATCATAACAGAGACGGCAACAAAATAGGTATTTTCGTTCCGTCAGGTATACCGGTCTCATCGCAATAAATTGAAGCCGACAGAAATATTTTGCACACCGAAAAAAGGAATTTATTGTCTGAATTTTTGCCCCCATTTGGTTTAGAGTCGATTCTGATCCCATTGGCTTTATACCCATTTATTTCTATATTGGATTTACTTGTTTACAATTAACACACTGTTGTGTAATTAGGAGAAAGATTATTTTTTTGGCAATTAAAGTTATCTTTCAAGTTATCTCAAAATATAATATAATTTGACATTTAGGATCTCTGCAATGCTTTTTTTTGTATATTTTTATATAAAGTCTTGTGTTTACCGACGCCGGTTTATCTGGACTATATCTACAGTTTAGCGTGGGCTCCTCGGCATTAGGCCTACTGACTGGCGAGTGATCAACTTTAGAAACCATCCCAGAAGACATCCGGTTTTACCCAGCCTGGTTACTGGCGTTATTAGGATCATTTTCCTTGTCGGATTTTACACCCTTGCCTAGAACATTCACAAATTTTAAACAATCTCAAACATAAATTTACGACCATGCTCCAGCGGGATCCGAACCCGCGGCTATCGCAACAGTAGGAGGACCGACCCATCGCCTCTACCACTGTGCCACCAAGCCGGCATTAATTATATTTATTATAATATATTTTTTTTGGTCTGAGCATTGGCTTTTTGTTTGGATGGAATAAATTAAGAGGTCAATTGAAAAGCCCCCGGCCTACCATAGTAAAATATATTCTTTTACATTTTGCCTTCAAAGTTGATGCACTGATTATAGCGACCCTCCAACTTTTCGATACCATTTTTATAGTACGATTTAACCTTTGCTTCAAAATAGTCCTTAGTTTCGGCGATCACCTCTTTATTCGAAGAAAATTTCTGACCAGCTAGCATTCTTTTGAGATCTGAGAACAGGAATTAGTCGCTGGGGGCCAGATCTGGAGAATACGGTGGATGAGGAAGCAATTTGAAGCTCAATTCTTAGATTCTTGCCATCGTTTTCATTGACTTGTGACACGGTGCATTGTCTTGATGAAGCAGTACTTCTTCTTCTTTTTCTTCAAATGCGGCCGTTTTTTGGCGATTTCGTCGTTCAATATCGCTACGTAGTAGTCGCTGTTGATGGTCCTTCCTTTTTCAATGTAGTCAATAAAAATTATTCCATGCCCATTCCAAAATACAGACGCCATAACCTTGCCAGCTGACTGTTGTGTTTTGTCAGATATTTCCATTGTCACATATCGACGCAAAAACTCGGGTTTATTATGCTTGATCATCTTCAAACACTGCTCCGAATCATCAACTTGTCGTTGTTTTTGGTCAAAAGTGAGCTCGCGCGGTACTCACTTTACACAGAACTTTCTCATACCCAAATATTCGTGAATGATATGATGTACGCGTTTAGTTGATATCTTTAGAGCGTCTACTATTTCATTCAATTTCAATTTACGGTCATTTAAAATCACTTTATTGATTTTTATAATGTTTTCGTTGGTAACAACCGCTTTTTACTACGTCCACTGCGTTCGCCATCTTCGGTGCTCATTTCACCATGTCTAAACTTAGCATACTAATCCTTGAAGGTCGATTTTCCTAGGGCAGTGTCGGGAAACTCGGCATCAAGCCAAGTTTTTACTTCAACTGTATTTTTTCCTTCAAAAAGCAATATTTTGCCAACACGTGAAAATCCTTTTTATCCATTTTTTCACAATAACAAAAGCTGCTTGATTAAAAATGCTATAATTCACAAATTAATAATCAGACAGCTGTCAAATTTATATACGCGTCTCTTGAGGGTTAGGACTAACTGAAACATATATATATATATACATATATATATTGAATTGTACTAACGCCATCTATATATCAGGCCGGTAACTTAAAAAAAAGTAGAATAAAATGATAACAATGAAATCCAAGTAGAGAATGTGTTGTGATATGTTCTTATAATCGAAGAATATTAAAATGATAAGAAAGTATCCGGAAACCCTATCGCACTGCCACCCATCGGGCTGAGCAGTGAATCTAAACCGTTCTCGAGCCCACAATATTTGAAATTGTTCTCATTTAGTAATTTGAAATAGTTTTAAAGGTTTCAGCCAGCGTAGTTTGTACCTTAAGTAGCTTCTGCGAGATTGTGCTAAGAGCTATTTGAACACTAAGGTGTCAATAATTACAAGCTTTATATAACACAGGGTCAAGATTTTCACAATTTATAAAAATTATTTTCCTGGCTGGACTTTCAATAGAATACTATATTCAATGATTAAATAATATCGATTGGTCGTTCAATGTTACTTGAGTTTCATCCTTTCACATTTACAGAGGATGTATAAATATTTCTGATTTAAATATAATTTTTTAATAAAAAAAAAGATTTAAAATCATACACCAATTAATTTATAAGTTATGCATTAATTGAGTTTTTATTTATATCGCTATTTATTTTAAATTAATATTATCGATTCACGCTAATAATCGAAAAATTGAAAATAATAAATTTTGTTGCTTTGCTGTTACTCCGATTCTGTATAAAACCGTTTAATTTATTATCGTTAGAGTCGCTAGAAAGGTGGGATTGCGAATCGCCTTTTATAGTTCGAACGAAAAATAAAATGACGATACAAATTTGGTCGAGATAATTAATCAAAGCAGAAAGTGACCGCTCACGGCCTGAACTGTATTGTGTTCCGACAAAATCCAATTCAACATTAAGCCAAGAGGTGGAAAGTGTGGTATTGCATTACTTCTAACCGTCGCTGGTGTAGCGGAGGGATGGGGGGAACTTTTACAGAAAACAGAACAACCATTTTTCATTGGTTATAGACGCTGGCGACTTAGATTGATGGTATGGCGTGCAACATTTTCCAACTAGCCTGTATTTTTGGGCAAAACGAAAATAAAGAAAATAATTTATATTAATTACGGATCCGTTGAAATATTGGCAGTCATTCTTTTCTTCCTCGCAGTATCCAATTCTTTCGCCTGTCTCCTGATAATTAAATCTCAAAGCCAATTTTTACAAACGATATGGAACTAGAAAAAAAGCTCTCGCTGGCTACTCGCTTACTTTTGCCTCCCTATTCCATGAAAAATGTTGTCCATGGACTTACTCACAGATTCATATTTTAACAGTTCCTATTTTGATGATTTCTGAATTCGTTGAATTTCTAATTGTCGAGATAAAAAATATAATTTTTTATCACTCAGACATTTTCTCGTGACTTTTTACATCCATCTGATTTAAAATATTACTCGAACTTTTTTGTTTGTGGCTTTAACTATTTGGAGGTAATGATCAATGTTAGGTAATAACAGGTACTGATTTTAAAGCAATTTGTACGTATAACAATAAGCACTGGAGCTGGCTAGGTTGGTGCAGTAGTAAAGGCCACAGGACGCCCCTCCTACTGTTGCGATAGTGGCTGGTTCAAATCCTGCTGGGGCATTGTCAGAAATTTATGTTTGTGATTGTTTAATATTTGTGATTCTCCTAGACAGGAGTGTAAAGTCCGACAAGGAAAATGATTCCAGTAACGCCAGCAACCAAACTAGGTAAGACCGGAGGTCTTGTGGGATGATTTTTAAGTTGGTCGCTCGTCAGTCGGTAGGATTAATACCGAGGACCGTGTCCACGTTAAACTGTAGGCCCAGTCCAGATAAAATCTCGTTGGTAAAAATAAGATATTAAAATGTACAAAAATAAATTACGATTGCGGATTTAATTACAGAAGCAGCAGAGACTGTCATTGATATACAGCGTTTGGATGTACTTAGTAGGAGCAGTAGAGTGCTAATTGAATTTGGTGAACAATGATCTTGTTATCTGGTCACCGATGCCAACTTTCGGTGAGACATCTGATACACTGGAATCCCATGTTGATTTAGAATTACCATTATAAGACGAAAATGTGTAGATTCTGTCATCTTATCATAAAAATAATATCGATAGTCTGAGTTGAAATACTAGAACTAGACTAGAATTCTACAAGAACTTCAAACACTATATAATAATTTCAAAATATTTTTCGCGTTACTTGGTATATCGAACGACATTCCATATGTCAATTCTTTCCATATTTCAAATCATATTTGAATTTTATATAAGTGTTGTTCAATTTAATATCATTTTATAATTTTATTAATATCGGTATTTAATTATCATAGTATTATATCATAGTGGTAATCGGTAATAAAATTATATTTTACACACTTCATGTACATCAGTTTTGATTATTAATACACTAAATTTTCCACATATAATACTTTCTGTACTAGGTTGAACAAAAATTTTGATGTTTAAGGGCAAATCCGTGAGATATCGAAGTACCAACAGATTAAATACTATAATATAAGCCAATATTAGCACCTAGTGTTGAATACTGGAAAGTCGTATAATAGTAGGGTCTATAGTGGCCTGGCCATGTCTGTAGAAGGTATTCTAATAATTAGCTACTCTGATGGATTATCCTACGCAAATATTCAGAAAAGTGTTAAGGAAGATATGGTTTGATGGAATATGAGAAGGTAGACTTACAAAAAAGGCATGTGGACGTTGAGGCAACACTACTACATGGTACCGATTTGCAGTGTAATCAATTGGCTGAAGATAATTTGATTATAAGACGAGAACCACTAGATAATCCAAGATTCCAATGTTCTAATGCTAAGAGATCCAAGAAAGCCAGTTGCCAGATATATCACAATTGGAAGAAAAAACTGCTAAAATAATAGTTACTTGTTGACTATATTGTAAACAAAAGGCCAATCAAATAATATGGCATTTTTGATCAGAATATATCCCTTTACTTAAAAAATAGAATCTTTCTTTGTTGAACGTATAACATTTTTTTAATTAACTCTATCTAATTGTTACAGAAGGAAAAAAAAAGGTTATGCCAAGCAAATCTTAGGATAAGGAGTTTTGAGTAGACTTCTAGTGTTAAAAATCGCTTTTCGTGATGGACTTGAGTTAAACTCTAGCTTTTAGCTAATGGGCATTCATATAAAGGAACATCTTATAATTCTATAGAAAATTAATTGTCATCAACTACGCATTGGTTGCGTACCTTAAATGAACGACTTTTAATACGATTTCGGAGAGAAATATGTAGAATTTGCCTTAAACTTCGAATTTGAAAGCCCTTAAGCTTATATATATGTAAGAGTATAACAGCGTCCAAGTCCTAAACTTTAGTCTTGATTGTAATATTTCTTCTCTTTTACCCGTGCCATCTTAGAGAAGTAAAGGTTTTTGCAGCTTAACCGATTCGGCTTATTACTTTAACAGTAAATGTCAGTTTCTTTTCCTTCAATACTGATCCCTAATACTTGAAAACCTTACTTTGCTTTAACTGGATCCCGTTGATATTAACAACAGCACACGATGGATATTTTCTTTGCTAAAATTCAAACGTTTTGACTTTTTAATGTGATAAAAATGCTCTAATGCCTCAACATACCTATTAGCGTTATCATCCCCAAACATACTATCTGTACAGAAGTTTGTAGCATCATGTTAACCACAATATCTCTGAGAAAACTGACTTTGCAGACTTTTATTTGCATTAGTAACTATGAATCACTTTGCGGTTTAGTTGAAAATATTACCTCTTTTACGGAATTTATCTTATCTCTGAACTTAGATCTTTCTAACTCGACCTCTCGAATATGAAATCATCATCCTCTCTGGTTGCATCGTAACATCGATGGGCATATTACAGGGTGCGGTTGCCTGAAAGGATATTACATTTTCTAAAAGCCTTTTTCAATCAAAGTAGGTACAAAATGGTCTCATAGAGGCTAATGAGGTTTTTTCATGCAATTGGTAAGTTTCGAGGTAATGGGGTGGTATTAAAATATGTCCCAAAAATGGTACCCTATTCAATCAATATGAATTTTCGACATGTGTTCAATATAGCCGTTAATCCGTAAAAAAACTGAAAAAGAGTTTCTTTTTATGAAATTTTCGCATTATTGCATTCGCTTTATGTTAGAAAATAGTAGACGGACGACATCACTTTGATGAACACCAACTTCTCATCATTTATCAATATCTCTCCTTCTATGTTCTGGTCTCCACAATCTATCAAATCATATGAAGCACGCGCACAGGTTACGAAACTATTGTAAGATTTAATAATGTTGTAGCAAATATGTTATTGAGTTTCCAAAGCTTCCCGAAATTACGGGCAAATGAGCTACGCCAGATAAAATTAAATGGTAGGGGGTCTTCACGCTCCAGACGTTGTTGAATACTGAACTGTTACCATGGGTTTCAGACACATTATAAATGAGCTGTAAACTCCATGGGTAAGTGATGTTAGGTTCTTTGCTCAAGTTTAAGTTTAAGGCTGATTAAATGAACTTTTTGTTTATACTAGTGTACAAAAATTACCGGTATGGTTTATCGCCTGATTGAATAACCACTTATAGAACTTCAAACATAATAAAATGCTAATTACCAATATCTATCGAATAATTCAGAGTACGCGAAAAATTAAATCAAACTTTTTTCTTTCTAGAAAGATTGAAAATTAAAATTCAAAAGGGAATTTAGAACGCGATTTTTACAGGGAAATTGAATATCGATGAGGGTTCCTTGGGGGCGCCGGCGACTTTTAAATAGGGAAGTAATAAAAGCATTTTCATATATATTTAAATTTATGCTGCACTTTCAGACGTTTGTGCCTCCGAGAAACTTTCCTAAAACGATCCATATGCTACGCTTGTTCTCTTACCCTTTCCGCCTCTCGCTGTGTCTCTCTCTCTCTCTTTCTGTCGTTCTCTTTCTCCAAATGTTAATCAATTACGAGCTCATACTAAAACTTGGGGCGTAATAAGATCGCTTTTGACTTGATAACCGTATGATGAATACAACTAGGACGAAAGGAGTTTTGTCTTACCCTAAAGTTATTCCCGTTCTATATGGAAAAGGCGTACCTTTAATATATATTATCATTTTTAAAATAGAAAAATTTTCTTTCATAAAGTATATTATTTGAAATATTTCATTTATTAAACAGTTTATAAAACTGTAATTGCATAATAAAATATATGTTATATTTCATACACACAAATCATCTTAATGTTATGGTTTCAGCAACTAATATTGGTTCATTTATTCAACCTTCATTCATTTCATGAGTTGTCAATGGCTTTCCGCTGATTTAGTTAATCTATTAATTTAAGCTTTTGATCGGGTTTGGCATTCGGGATTAATATATAAACTGAGCAAATTGCCTTTGCAGAATTACTGTCGACTGCCGGAATCATATATTTTCGAAAGAAAATTTAGAACTTGCATGAAGGGGCATTCTCGACACTTAAACCTATTTCGGCTGGAGTTCCACTTGTTACCGTCTTGGGACAATTTTTATATACGCTCTATACTGCTGATGTCCCAACAAAAAAGAAACAATACTTGGAATATTTGACGACACAGTTATTATGGTAAAAGTTGTATTTCTGTCTAAGGTTGGAGAAAAAGTGCAAGTAGCGGTCAAGAAGATCTACAAATGGACTAGAGACATATACAGTCAAAACGCAGGAAAATACAGCTTAATAGCTCCAAATTTGGCCATGTTAATTTTTCGATACGGTGAATTGAATATATCTCGTCGTCTAAATACGTCGGAATATATCTCGATGGTAGATTAAAGTGGAAAGATCATCTAAGACAAAAAAGCAGTGCAGATTAGGCTCAAAATAAACAACAGTACTGGTTAGTCCGAAGATACTCTCAACTTGACCTAAAATCAAAGACCTTAGTTTTACAACTCTATCTGAAATAATACAAAATTAAAAAATCTCAGTTCAAAGTTAATGTTAATAACTTTTCCGTGTGTTGTTATTTGAATATAATTTTGCAGTTTTACTTTTGATTAATTTACTTACACAATTCAAATTATTCTTATTTGGTAGAGTTTTATATTATATTATTGAAACACAAACAAGTCATTAAATTATATAAATAGAAACGTCAGCTTCTACCTTATTATTTCAGATAAATTAACATGTTTATTAAGAGCTTTTCTCTATTTTTAAAACTACAGCAATTTAATTAAATGTCAATCTTAACGCTCGAACAGTACTTAATGTTCAGACAGTGATCAAAAAATAATATGTCATTCGAACCAAAGACTTTACCAATCTTGAAAACATCCATTGTTTTAACTAACAACCGTAATTTTAGAAAGTAATCTGATAGATCAACTACAACTGTGGGAATCAAACCTGCGGCATCCTTGGCAACAATATAAGCAGTAATTAGTCATCATCATGTTTGTGATCAATTGTTTGCTGGTTCTGAATGAAATTAATTAAATCTTTGTTAATACTGCTTGCTGTTGGTACCGCAGAACTCCCAATATTCTTCACTAAGTCTTGTAAAGGCTGATAACCAGTAGCCCTCCTTCGGGTTTCAGTTATGTTCAGAATCTTACTATTCAAAACCCAATGTATAATTTTAATACATTTATTGCATTAAAAAAAAACAAAAGACAACAAGAAGGATCTAATACAGGGACTGAATTTATTCAGGGAATTTATTCTACTTAAAAATAGATATAAATCCGATTAGGAATATCTTTGACATCTAAATATTTTTTTGAAAAACCCAATTCCACAATCCAGCTCGAAGCTTTAATAACACCAAACAAAAAACAAATTGACTGTATAGATATGTTCGAAAGCATTATGACGAATTTCAGACTTCAAACTGGAATTGAGTTCAGTATAGGTATATATGTATATATATATATATATATATATATATATATATATATATATATATATTTTGATGGACGATATATATTGGTAAAATAACTAGATTTTTATTTGTACAAATATATATATATATATATATATATATATATATATATATATATATATATATATATATATATATATTGATGAACGATATATATTGGTAAAATAACAATATTCTAAATATATAATATAATAGTTTTCGATTTAGTTGCCCTTAAGTTACTCAGAGTATATAGGCGCTAATCATAGAATGCATAAAATGTTCAATATTCATTACTGTTATTGTTTGATATAAAGAAATTTGCTGTCGAAACTGCTTGAACGCATTCAGAAACTTATGTTCGTGCTTCTTATTTAAAAGTAGTGCTTAAATTATTTTCTAAATTGAAAAATATTTCATCACTTACTCTTTTGAGTTAACAATCACAAAACATTTAAATATTGAATGGGAACTTAAAAGGGTATACCCGTAAACATGATCTCAGTGTACTGTCACACCGCCAGGGGGTGGCCGATAAAAAGATTACATATTTCTTTCTTTCGATTTGAAGTATTATATATAGTGTTTATTCAAATTTGTTATTTAAAATTTAAGTTCGAAGGGAGAAATTACTCCTGTATATTCTCTACTTAAGTTCTTGTAGTAGGTACGATTTTTTTAGGAGTCATTAGTTTTTTATCATAAAACTTTTCAGCAGTTCCTCTAAAAAGAATTGATTTAAATATTAAAACTAAAAAAAGTGTTCTGCTCCAGAATGTGAAGGTTCTAACAGGATGCATTGTTTTCTAAAAAGTTCTTTAAGCCAGAAATGGCTTAATAAGATAAACAATGACAAACTTAAGCGATTCTCTCATGAGTATTTATCCACGCATAGAACGGTTTGCTCTTGACATTTTAAACCAGAAGACCCAAATATGGTAGTCTACCGCTTAACAAAGATGCAGTTCCTACTTGCAACTTATATAGTGTACAATTTTTTTCAAAATTGGGACACTTCAATACTTGAAATTGTATTATGTGTCTATATAGGTTATATTGAAATTTAGGAATCTGTTCCAACAATTTCAGGCAAGAAGGAGCCAGACCATACAACATCAAAAAGAACAAGTAAGTGCGTGTGTAATTTATTTTTATTATATTATTAGTTTTTTAGAATTTTTATTTTATAGAATCTCTAGGTCAGATACTATCTGTAGTTAATGTTACTCGACAACTTATGTTAACTCCAGAAGCCCGACTTTATAAAAACAAGTAGTTTCTATTTCTAAATAAGTTAATAGAGTAAATAGAAAAAAAGCAGGGCTGAGGAAGAATGTTTCCCAGTATCACAAATGTTGTTTCCCGGTATCACAAATGTTGTCTCCCGGTACCAGGAATTCATTTTAATTTATGTGCTTTTGAACCCATCTCTAGACTTTTTTATGTACTGCCAAAGGTATGTGCCAAAGCAAATTTAAAGAAAATTCTGGATAATATATTATGCGAGCAAATGTCACTATTTTTAAATACTATTACTTGTGTTCAACATCTGAATGACAGAAATATGGTAAGAAAAGTAATAACTAATTATGTGTTGCTTGTTCTGGTTGATGAAAAAAAAGTAAATTGGATTACAAAGAGAAAAAATGAAGAATTGCATGGTTACATATCATATAGATAATGTCCAATTAAGTATCTCTAAAAATAGGTAAAAAAGAAAAGGATTTCGTAATCAAAGTTGCTACACGTAATTACTATCTTTAATACATTTAAATATTCTATTTTCAAGTAAATTTAGGAGATTTTTTTTTCAATTTTTAGACAAAAAAAAATTTATAGTTTAATATTTTGTAATATTCAAGGCAATATTAATGAAAAATTAGAAAATAAGTTATTAGTTGTCATACTGGACTCCGTAAAAAATAAACACGCTTTAAGCGACCTCTGGTGACGTGGCAGAGCATAATTTGTTTACAATTTTATACAGGAGAGATCACATTCTAAGTCTCTCTATATTTTGGACTAAATATACTAAGCAGACATATGTCTATTAGGTGAAAATATACACCTAATGATTAATTAATATGTTCTAAACACCTATAATAAAACACAAGTTATTCTATTCGGTTTACAAAATAGCATTTTCAAATAGTATTTGCATCGTTTATCATGACTTTATAGCTCAACCAAAGTTTTTCTCATGAATTAATGTTTCTAGAACATATATTATCATATTTGATCACAATCTGACATAAAACGGATCATGTTAGATCCTTTCCCTTTACCAATATTTGTTTATATTTACCATAATGATGATAATATAATTGTATTAGATACAACATAACTATAGTATGCCATTTACAAATATAATTTGGGCGAATATAATTGGTCTGTAACATGAACAAAAAATGTATCTTGGAATGTAGTTATGAGGGACAATATGAAACACGTGTGGGACAAAAAAACCAGTGGTTAGTTTCTTAGCAATCAGGTATTCACGGAAGATACATATATTCATACCTACGCTGGCTTTAAAACCCCCAGAAAACCTTAATAAATGACTTTACAATCGCATATTTCTAGTAATATTTTGTTATAGTTCTAATTGTTCTAGTTCCTAGTTCTTTTGAAAGGTAATAGTTCTTAGAACATTACTGATTTAAAATACCATCCGTTTTTCATTTAAACGTTATTGCGCATTGATAATGAGGGTTTAAGAAGCTCTTTTTTGTTGTCTTTTCACTCACTGAAGCGCAAGATGCAGCGCATGTTATTGCTGTAACAAATTGGGTGAAGTTTCAAAAATAGTTTGCTAGTTTTCATTTTAGAAATGTATATATTTCTGAAAATTTTAAAGATATTTAGGCAGGTCGGCATATCTCACGACATCATTATATATGTTTATACTGATTACTGATGAGAAGACTGGATACCAAAAATGCTGGACTATTAGACCCCAGCCGACTTAAGTGTCGACTAAATCCCATATATACAAAATTTACCTAAACATTTGATCGCTTTCGACAGTAATATGTAGAAAAGCAATCACAGCCATGGAAGATGATGACCGTTAGACACTGGTGGGATTAAAAATGAATTGTTCCTTATCAGTCGCTTCCAATTTCCACTCTCCACTGACAGCCGTTAATTCAAGTGAAACAGGGGTTTAAATCAGCAGTCATAATTAATCAGTAGAAAAATAGCTATATTCCATCACTAGGATAACGTTACATTGTTACATTCTCTTCTTAATTTTGTAGAATTGGCTTCAAAAAAGATTATGAAAATCGTCGTATCGTCTTTTTTCCCCAGATAATTTGTGTAATGATATTATCAATATAGAAAATAGGGTCATCGATCACTAATGGTAGCTATATGATTGATTAGTATTGACCACTTTAGGAGTGAGGAGAAGAGAATAAAGAGAGAACTTGAATTCATAGGAAATATAGCTGAAAGAATGAAGCGATTCTATAGAATGGACTGTTCTTTGAGAGATAGATAGGTAAAGAAAGTTTGAGGAGAGTACCCTGGTTTAGTAGAAATTTAAAGTATATAAAATAGATTAGGTGAATATGAGAAAATTACTGAAGGTCCTCAATAAACAAAGGTTTTTAAATTTGTATATTTGTTATACATGTGAACAAACTTATTATTTTAAAGAAAAACTCTGATGGCAGTTAGAATTGTTAGAAAGATCTTAGTACGAAGTGCTATAAAACAAATTGTAGCAAAAGACGCAATCGCATAATCACCCACCAGGACAAGGATTTGGTTCCATTCTCATAAGGGGTTTAAATAAATATACCGTACGTCTATGATACATAAGCACATCTGTCTTTTCTCCGTTAACAAGTCAATTGAAAAGTCCCCGTTCTACCATATTAAAACACATTTTTTTGGCAAAGAAGAAGAAATTCGAAGATTTCGCTCGTGAATTGTATGATGTACACGTTCAGTTGATATCTTTAGAGTGTCTGCTATTTCATTTCATTTCAATTTACGGCTATTCAAAATTATTTTGCGGATTTTTTAAATGTTTTCGTCAATAACAACCTCTTTTGGGTGTCCACTGCGTTCACCAATTTCGGTACTCATTTCACAACGTCTAAACTTAGCATACCAATACTTGATGGTTGTTTTTCCTGGGGCAGTATCCGGAAACTCGGCATCAAGCGAAGTTTTTGCTTTAACTGTATTTTTTCCTTTCAAAAAGAAGTATTTTATCAACACGCGAAATACCATTACATGAATAATTGAAACTAACCCTTGCTCTTGTTCACCATGTAAATTCCACCACTATATACGGATTTGTTATACCAGTAAAAGACAGTAAATTCCCTATGCAATAATTTAGAAGTTTCTCTATTTTGTTTACCATATATTTGCTAATAGCAAAATTATACATTTGACGCCTTGTTAATATTTTACCTTTCTTAAGAACGTAATCGATATTTCAGGACTAAATTTAAATGTGTGCCCTTACGACATGTGCGCACATTCAAGAGCCGCCTAATAAATGTAAACCGAATTTGGTCCTTTTTTCATCATTCAGTGATGAGACCTGTCTAGTGAGTTTAACTAGCTTGTAGTGCAAAAATGTTGTAGCCATTATAATGGAATAGAAGAAGAATTTTATTCATAGCAAAAAATAAAATCAGATCATTATTCTAACCTTCTAGACCAATTAAAATGCTAACTGCCCAGCTTATTTGCCAGATTTAGTTTCCTCCCAAATCTTCGCACTTCTTATACCACAAATTTGCTTTAGTTTTCATTAAATAAAACGATAATATATACTATACTATTTTGTCATGTATTGTAACAGATATGTTGAGAACTAAGGATTTCGCTTTCCGCGAATTAAGATCTTCTATAGACATATATGTTGATGATATCAAAATCTATTTGTTAAATCACCTTCATAAAACGAAATAAAACATTGCCCTTCAAAGTTCATTAAAGTACTCAACCATCCTATCGAACATTCTGTGGTTTCCTCTTCCACTTCGACCCTCTTCCTCCAGAGGCATGCCTTTCCGACCAGCAAAGTTTTATACTTGTTGGGAAATCAGGATGATTTACGCAGTGTTTATTTCATTTCGGCAGACGGGGTTTGGCGACTTTTAAATTAGAACATAAATTTTTCTCGCCTTTTTTTATTGTTTATCTTTTAAAACCTCTTCCACCGGTCTAATTTAGAAGACATTTTACGTAATGCCGAGGGTAAATTGGAAACCCGAACGGAATAGGACAACAAAAAAAGGGAAACAGAGTCCGCGTCAGGTAATATGGGTGTTACATTTTTCTTTTAGTATTTTTCTCGTTAAATACTTTATTTTATTTCAGGATATATCCTCCGTAGGCCTAAAGTATATCACAATGTTGTACATAAACCTGAAATATTCGTTTAACATCAGCGTTTCGCTGTGTGTTAAAATTATTGTTGCCAAATTATTATAAAAAAATTAATTTTAGAGTTTTTGAACAAGAACGGGTCGATGGCAGCTTATGGCGACCAAGTTGTTTTTTGGGGCATTAATAGTTACAACGGTAGGTTAAACCTGTTGTTCATTATTGAGTAACTGCTAATTAATCTTTATTAATTAAAATCATAAGTTTTCTTACAAGCAGTATCTTAAGCGGCGAGACAGATTTTTGGGTGAATATATATATTTAGAAGTTGATATGAAACAGTGCTAATTTACAATTGAAAATGTGTGACACAATGAACGTTCAAATTAAGCCGGAACTAAAATTTTAAATTTGACGACTTGAATCTACACCATCATGAAAAACCATTTAAACGAAGTTGTATATTATAATAGTATAGGAGTTTTTTTGAAATAAAAAAAAATGTTAAACAAGCTTTAGTAATTGTTCTAACAATTCTCATCAGCCTGTAATCGTGTTAATGTCCAGTCAGAAAGAATAAATCTGAGCTTGTTTCAGTAGATTTGCATACAGTTGTAATGTGTATTTTCGCGGTATTCTAAGGTAGGGAGAATCACTGTATGATTGGATTTAGATCAAAAATCGATGACACAGAAGCTGTTGTATTGTAACCATTGGAATAAATCAGGGTGAAGAATAGACGGTCGCTAAGTTAATAATTCCCAAATAAATAGAATAAATGTTTTTGCATTTTGATTAGTCTACTTCCCTCCGACACTATGTTCTCTAATTTTGGCACATTGCCCGATGCGATTTATAAAATATAGTTTATTTTTTACTATCATTCTGGAGCTTCAGTTAATATTAATGTTCATGTTAATGGATTTTCGTCTCTCAATACGGTACAAGGTTCACTATTTATATTTCGGGAATTGGCAACACTGTTGTCATGTGAGTCCATCTGACGGTTCCATCGTAAAGTTTGACATTTTTGACGATATAAGTACTCGCACGGACGCTATTTGTTTATATTATATTTAGTTTAAAGTTTGGTCTTGCCAAAAAATGGAACTGAATCGTGAACATATTTCTTCGGGAAAACTTAACTAAAATAATATAATTTAAAAAAAATAAAAATTTTACCGTAAATTTTGACTGGTACACAACCATTTGTTTGCTAGAAGTCTTCGGTGAAATAAGGAAAACAAACAAGGGAGACTCCGGATTATTCTTCATCATGACAATGCGAGCTTCCACACATCATCTCAATCAGGAAACTATTTGAATACTCAAAACATCGAATTCTCGTATCGGTCATCCGCCGTACAGCCCTGATTTGGCACCCAATGACGTCTTTTTGTTTCCTATCTGTGAAGAATAAACTGCGTGGTCAACAACGTTCAAAAATTACGTTTTGAATATACCTCATTCGCAATGGAATAAATGCTTTGAAAATTGTTTTAAGCGTATACAAAAGTGTATCGATCACAATGGCGAGTACTTGTGTGCAGCTTAACTATTTTTTTGTTCCTATTCCCTAAATATAAATAGTAACCCTCGTAGCCTACATAATTTTTATTACATGCTCATACATTAAAATCCACGATTTTTCATCCCATCTTCCATGTTATTCCCATTTTGATTATTGTTTTATTATTCTTCAGAATACCCTTCTAATTTTGTAGACCCTGTGATCTATTTTGATTGAGGTAAATGAAAACTAACTTATATGTTGAAAGAAAATGTTGATCACTTCAATATTTCATATATAGCACAAATTGATATAGCAAAGATTGAAGCGAACGAAACCACACAATATTATTTAGTGTATAAGTCTATTCTTAACTTTAGCTTAGTTTAGTTTTATTTTAATTTTGGGAAATTAAAATACTAATACATTAATTTGTAAATTAAGATTGTACTAAGCATCTCTATGTACGATCTAATTAATAAAAAAATATATAAGACTGGCTAATAAAATAAGTTAAAAAGCGTCTTTCAAGGCATTGACGCCACGGAAGGTGCTACGCCTTTAGTGAGATTGTATAATAATTGTTTGTCATGATCTTAGCCAATTATAGGTAGTTAGTATTTGATCTAATACCAACTGGCGCTAATTCTTAAATTAAACCAATGTTTGACCATATACATATTTTGTGATGAATATACTGTATAGTATCTGTAAAACCTCTTAAATATACAAACCACTCGAGTTCAAATTTTCACCCAGAATACTCATAATTAAGATTTTGGCATAAAAGCGATAGAAGCCCTTCGATCAAATTGTTACACATATATATCTATTAATTAATTTTAAAGAATTTACAACAGATTCTATTAAATAGACTAAAGGACATCATTCGACGAAGCCAACAATAGGTATGGTCATCGACTACATAAAATGCGTTTGAAGCGACACAACAAAGACTGGCAACGATAACGTTATTCTTCAGTATAACAACGCTTGACCACATGCTCTAAATGCAGTGAAAGTGTATTTGGATGAATTGGAGGCAGTGCTGCTCCACTCACCGTATTCGCCAGATCTTGCTCCTCAAGACCTCGCTTTGATTCGTGGAGAGTCTCAATTATGCAAAGTTCTTTGGAGATGCGTATCCAGTAACCATAAATTGCCTGAAACATGGGAAAATAAGCGGCAATCCATGGATATTACTTTCAAAAAATTATTGTTTCTATCGATTTTTCACAATAGAGCTTCAATGTAAAATATATCCTAAAAAATGAATTTATAGACCAATTAATTAGTTCTTGAAACTTATATCTATACATGAAAAATACATTTATTTTATTAAAAAATTAACTAAACCAAAAACATTTGTGAAAACACTTCCACCAAAAAGATCGGAATTACTTGAAAAACCTATTCATAGACTGACGGAATCCCATCAAAGGTAATCCCCGTAGACATTGGCACAAATTATCTCCCGAAATAAAAAATAAATATATATCTCGCCTCAAACTTTGGCTGCTATAAAACAAAAATAAAAGTGCGTGATTATAAGTTTAGTAATCATCCTAAAAACACAGAGTTTGATTTAAAAATGGAAAATTCTTTTAATTCCCCGCCCCTCAAAGAACGATATAAATCATTCCCGTTTCGATCGAATAAAAGTTTGCGTATCCAAACTTTATCTCGCCTAAAGGTCGAGCCGGTTTGAGGGCGGGGGCTGTTGGAGAAACCGTAGAATTTTTCGTGGTTGAAAGAATGGCGGGAATGTTAAAAAAAATACCGCTGGGCTCCGAGCTGTTCCAGAACAGTGTCGGTACTTTTTTTTATATTCTATTCGGACGGCCGACGAAAATTTTTATATCGATGCAAATTTATTCCGACGATGGGAAGCGGGCGAGACGAAATCAATTTTTACTCTTAAATACCTTCTTTGTAGTGAATTTGATTGTTAGATTTCTTCAGGCTTTCACCTTGAAATAGGAGACAATTCAGTTGGAGGTGTAATTTAGGTCGAAAATTTGTTAGGATTCCCAATTCTAGTTCATTTCTTTCTTAGGTCTAAATGTCTATGCGTATCGAATATTTGAAATATATTTGATTTATAGGTAGAATAAGTTCTTAAATTTTATTCAACCATTTTTGTCGCAAGTCGGATATGACCTAATTTTTCAGTTTTATTATGTGCTTGTATTTATGCTAATTAGCTCTATCTAGGTGTTAAAAATCGAAGTATCTATACAAATAAATTAAATAGGATAACCTAAGTGTTAAATCGTTTTGACAGATACACAAAATAACAATTTCTTATTTAATAACAGGTCAATTGAATAGTCCCCGTCCTACCATAGTAAAACACATTTTTTTTGGCAAAATTAGTTTTTTTTTATTCAACATAATTCCCTTTAAGGGCGATACACTGATTATAGCGACCATCCAACTTTTCGATACAATTTTTGTAGTACGATTTGTCCGTTGCTTCAATATAGACCTCACTTTCGGCAATCACCTCTTTATTCGACGAACATTTCTTCACAGCGAGCATTCTTTTGAGATCTGAGAACAGGAAATAGTCGCTGGCGGCCAGATCTGGAGAGTGCGATAGATGATTTGTGACAGATCTTGGTGGAGCAGCACTTTCTTTTTCTTCAAATGCGGCCGCTAATCGGCGATTTCGTCCTTCAAACGGTCCAATAACGCCATGTAATAGTCCCTGTTGATGGTCCTTCCTTTTTCAAAGTAATCACTGAAAATTATTCCATGCGCATTCTAAAATACAGACGCCATAACCTTACCAGCTGCTTGATCATCTTCAAACACTGTTCCGAATCATCAACTCGTCGTTGTTTTTGGTCAAAAGTAAGCTCGCGCGGCACCCACTTTGCACAGAGTTGTCTCACACCCAAATGTTCGTAAATGATATGATGTACACGTTCACTTGCTATCTTTAGAGTGTCTGCTATTTCATTCAATTTGAATTGACGGTCACTCAAAATCAACCTCTTTTGGGCGTCCACTGCGTTCGCAGTCTTCGGTGCACCTTTCACTTCGACATCAAGTAATTCAAATACATTTTTTCCCTTCAAAGAGAAACATTTCATCAACACGCGAAATTGCTTTTTCTCCATTTTTTCGCAATACCAAAATTGCTTCACTCAAAATAGTATAATTCACAAACTAATAATCTGACAACTGTGAAATTTATACACAGATATTTTGAGAGTTAGGGCTAACTAAAATATATATGGATTTAATTCTAGTAGCGCCATCTGTGTGTCAGGCCTTTTTATTTGACCTGGTATTATTGAACTTTTCAGTTTATACGAACGCTAGTCACGGAACCAAAACTTAGTTTTTCACGTTTGATTTGAAGAAGTATACTGCCGGAGTTCATCACACAATTTTACAAATTTATAGTGTAGCTGCTAAACCATATCGAGAGTGTTAGGTTTCGATAATTTAAAAGTAGTGTTGGCGTAAAAACCAAAGAACTGCGAGGAGGATGGCAAAAAGTTCGATAACAATGAATTGCGAGACCTATCGGAAGAACAGAAACTATCAAAGTGCTTCCTTGATAAGTCAGATAAACAAAGAAATTTTTTGTAGCATGTGACTAGAGATGAAAAGTAATGGATAGTCCCGAAGAGAAATATTTATAGTCTTAAAATTTTACTCTGCATATTGCTGGACCAACAAAGTGTAATATATTACGAGATGATAACACGGAATAAAACTATTAATGCAGATGTATGTGACCAATTGAATCAATTTAATTATGTATTGCTGTAAAAAGACCAATATTAATGAGAATAGATGGCTTGCTGGTCGCAGTAGTCAAGGCAGTTGGTATGCTTAATGCCGAAGACCATGGTTCCGAGCCTACGTTAGGAGTAGATCCAATCTAGATAAATCCTAGTTGGTAAAAAGGCGAGTCTAAAAAATAAAAAATATACATAAAGTTGTCCAGTTGCTTTACCAGAAAGATGCGAAAAAGTAGACATTCTTCTTATTAATATATATTTCATCAATTTATGTCAATAAATGAATTTTTCAAGCGAAAAAATAACCAAAATACATGCAAACACCCAATACACAGGCAAGAATTAGGGGTGAATTAACCAAGGTCTAAACAAATCGATAATTGTGAATATTGGCATCAGACAACAGGCGAAACATTTTAAAGGCATTAGAATTCATAAGAAAAGGTCTTTTTTGATATGTTCCAATGATCGACTGGATAATAAAGGTTTTTACAAGAGGCGATGCTCGGCCAGGCCTTGAGTAGCCGACCGGAACACATAATAGGCGCAAGGAGCATCACCTGGTGAATACGGATTCCATGTATACATAAAATTTCAGCCATACGTATTTTTTTTCGGCGTCAAAACCACTTTCGACATCTACTTTAAGATTTTCAAATTTTCTGTATAAAAATGAAGAAAATCCAAAACCTTTAAGGTCTAAAAATTATGTTTTAACTAATGTTTAATCTTACGAAATGGTTTTTGAAATCAGATATTTCTTTCACATTTATATCTATATATGCTCTTGATATGCTATAACTGTCAAATATTATTTCATTTGATTTCATTATATGTGGTGAATATGATCGATGTCCAACAATTCGTAATTTAATTCATTGATTTTCGCAATGGTTTAAATCAGTAAAATAATAAATGGTTTATCGAGGGTAGTTGGAAGGTCCAGACCATTACAATCCCCTAGCCTGTCTGTGAGCCTCCTTTTTGGCTCTAAAATACCACAAAAAATATAACATATAATAACAATTTTTGAACATTCAAATTCCATACATATAAAATAAATTATTAACTATTTTTTAGAATATATCTCTATGTATAGTAACGCCCCATGTACACAAAAAAAATCGCTACATACAATTCGAAAGAGTACAAACAAAATTGCCAAGCCCTCATCGAAATACGCTTAAAAATAAACGCCCATTTAGCGTCTAAAAAATCGTTTAACACCGAATTTCGCTTTGTCTTTCATTAAGATCTAAAACCAATGATTTCCAGCCCATCTACCTACCATTATTTACCGAAAATTACTGTGTATTTTTTAACTTAACGGGTTTTGCGTTTCAGATAAATAAGCAGCCGCTTTGTATTATTTTATTTTGATATTTTGGCATGTAAAAATCATGTTTTGTTTTTATCTCCAGAGCTTATTATTATCTCCAGTTAATATCAATAAGATACAAATGAATTGAAAGTGTTGAATGTTTACCTAAATAACCTTAGGAGATAACAAAAAGTAGTCCATTTTTATAGGCATAATAATAGTCCACTTCCCGAGATATTTTAGGAGTAATACTCAGGACCATTTAATCTATTTCTATGTTATCAAAATTATTAGTAAATAAGTATAGAGAGTTAGTAAATGTATATTAGTCAAAGTATTTTCCGTTATATTTAAACTTTTTTTTCTTTTCCATCTTTTCGGTAGCGTGGCGATACCGTTATTTCTACTAGAACAAATAATCAGAAGGTGCTATATCTGATGAGAACCAGAATTTTTTGTCTGTCACTATGTTTTCTTCACAACCTTTGTAAAGATTTGTGAACCGTTATGATATATTGGATTATTTTGTGTGTGGCACTTGTTATTTCTGATTATTAAATTTTTTTATTTGACATTGATAGACCTATATGTTATAGTTTCGTCTGGTATCAGTAACGCGTAATACAATACACCTCATCAAACCCTATATACCACCAACAAACAACTTCTTGCGCCTGGGATTGTAGTAGATCATTTCATCGGCAGTTGCAATACGGTAAGGAAACTTCTTCTATTTACTAGAAAATAATGACTGTCATATTCAGTCATATTAGAGCATAGATAATAATGCGCTTTCATAAAATCATTCAGATTTATTGAAATAGACAGCAACAGTTCCATGATTACCGTCTGTATATACTAATAGCTCAATAGTACTAAAAGGACAACTTTTATGTTATGTAGATCAATTCTGTTCAAACAACCGCAAAGTGCTCTGTAATAACAAACTTCTGAGTTACTATTGGTATCATAGAAATGCCGGTCATAAAAAGGGAAAATCAGTTTCAACCATTATAGGGTGAGAACGTGATTTAAAACATGAACTTGAATGTGAAATTAAAAATTAAAACAAGGCTTTACCTTTCTTTTCAAGGAATTTTCTTTCCCAATTTTTGAACAGTATATCGAGCGAGTAAAATATGAGGTGTGTAAATTTAAATTAAACATTTAAATTTTAATTAACTTTTAAATGATTGAGTACGGTTAATTTCAATACATAATGGCAAATCCAAAACACCTGTCGATTAATCAATGGAATCACCCGCTCTTCTAAGTAACGATCAACTGCCAATAACTGAAATCCTTCAAATGCCAGAATGGAATATCGTTACAAACAGAAAGCGCTTGAGAAGTTCGAAAGAACAAGTAATCCGTAAACAAACAAATATCAGCGATTAATGGCTTCAAAAATGCATCCAAACACACAACAGTTTCAATGCCCTACTGGAAGAAACAGAAGAAACCCAGAACAACAAAAGAAAGCAATAAGAAATAATTCCCAGACCTCCCCCAGTAACAATATATATCGCTTGCTCAAGACGAAATCTAATAATTATACATTAAAAACAAAAATCGGATTTGAGACAATGAAGCTGTTCATTAAATATTTGACGCTGCCACGCCGCGAAAAATGGTTCTGACACATGAGAAATTTACTGTTAAGAATGTAAAACAAACGGTAGTTAAAGAAATCAGTGCTAAAAAAACTTATGGTTTTGACTTAATTATTGGAAGTATCTTTAAAAAGCTCGCTGAAAAGTGCATGAAATTAATAATGTTTATATCTAATGCCATATTAAAACTGAATTACTTTCCTAGCACTTGGAAAACTTCGGAAAACATCAGAAGACGTCTCCTCTTATCCTATAACCATGTTACCTGTGATATCTAAAGTTTTTGAAAATCCATGCATTAAGAGACTCAAAATAATTACAGAACAGGGAACTATTAGTTCAGATCATAATTTCTTTTGAATTTGGAGGATTGTGGATTTGGCTTCCCTAGCAAATACGGAACAACAGAACAAATATGTAGATTATTATTATACATCCAAATTAAAGAAAACCTACATAATAAAAAATATTGCTCCGCTGCATTTTCCGATTGATCTCAAGCCTTCGACAAGATGTGGCACACTCGACTGCATGTAAAATTGAAAAATATTTTGCCCCATATCCACTTTCAACTACTGAAATCATAACTCACAGACATACATTGTATTGTGAAATAGGGTAACGAATACACTAATCTACATCCAATATATTCAGGTGTTCTGCGGGTCAGTGTTCTTGGTCCGCTTTTATATCTATTACATATAGCTGACCTACCGACCTCAATAAACATATGTTACAGCATATTCTGACGATACGGCGGTTTTACCATCACCTGAGGATCCAATATCAGCCACAAGAAACCTCCAACTTGGCGTATGAGAGGAAATAAGTGACAAAACCCAAACAGCTTGGGCTTAAACTAAACCAAATATATTGGCGGTTACGCCATTGGTTTTGCTGTATAAGTCAATACTTTTGGACGTATTTGCCCATTTAGACCTATGGTATTGAACTGTGAAGTACTACTAGCATATCTAATATAGCTATACTTCAGAGGTTCCAGAATAAAATGTTGCGAGTCATCGTCGATGCCCCATATTATGTCTCTAACAAATTAATTGAGCGTGATATCCCCTTAGAACCAATAAGGAGTGTGATTCGAAGTGTTAGTGCAAAGTACTCTGAAACACTGTTAGTGCATCCCAATGCATCTGCCAAACTGATTAATAGACACAGAGTGAAGTTCTAGATCTCTCTATCTCTAGAATAAGCATAGAATAATATTTAGATTATAAGTCAGAACTTACTGAAGCGAACTTCTACATGTCAGTGTAGATATATTGTATAATAGAAATCATGAAATAATACTTATTGTCCAGGGCAGATTATTCAATTTCTAAGGGATTAATAAGAATAATTATGTAGAAAAATATCAGAACCATCGAATTTAGCAGTTAGGCTAGGTTGTTTAACATTTAGCTAAATCGATATCTCGTTCTTCTTTTCATTTTCCCCCAAATAGATGCCGCTGATCCAAATAGATGTAAGCACCTAATAACTTATTTTTATTACTGTCCATTTCTTCGTGAACAAGGGATTGGAAGAAAACAAGCAAAACTGATATCAATATTTTAATTTTTTTGCCAAAATAAGAGTTATTATTGTGATAATTTAATAAAATAATAGTTATAACAAAAATTGTTATTCTGATGGCGATTTCAACAGAAAGAATGTTGAATTAACCAAATAGCTTTAATATTAAGCAACAAAAGCATACATAACTTTTCATTTATTCTACACTTTGGCTTCTTTTAGCCAAGTGCTAGTCCAATTAGGAAAGCGCTATATTTTGTGAATCACGAGTGATTTTTGATGACTTTTGCAACATATAGGCGAGAATTGTTATGTTCGATTTTGCCATATCTTTTGATAGAATGAGCTTCAATGCCCAACTCATTTGAATTAATTCTTGCTGATTGGCTCCCAAAAAAAATGTTTTTTAAAAGTTCAACTCATCGAAGTTGGTACGTGACGGACTCACTCCACACTTATCTACCCTTTCAGCTCGCTTAGTATTCTTGCCACTATAATTAGGTGAAATAATCCCTTCTGATCTTTGGTACATACAAAATGGAATTCTGCATCTATTGTACATTTTAAATTTTTTAATTATACTACAATTTTCACGGACCATGAGCAGACTTATATGTGAAAACATTAAAGGTTTCTGTGTTAGCAAAAATGTTGAAGTTTGTTAAGGCCTCCAATCCTTCTCCAAACTGGTCACAATTCGTGTTCTTTTCAGACAGGAATTAATATCTGCTGCAATTTTGTTCAGCTTAAAAGCTCCACTTACAATGTATTTTATTTGTACAAATATTGATACAAAGAAAGTATGTTATTTACGTTTTAGCAAAATTATATATAGTTAGTATATTTTGTATTAAAATAAACTATATATGAGGGAAATAGTAAAAACGGCAATTTTGTTTTCCCATAGAAAGTTTCATTGTCACTGTCATCAATAGATATAACAGTTTCGATATTTTTGTTTAGTGACTAAAAATGTTGAATATTGATTAAAAGTAGCGTCCACTAAAATCAAACCGCAATTAGAATATATAGTGTAATAAACATTGAAGATAATTTCTCGGCATTCATGGTTAAATATTTTACCACGATTTATATTTCACACAAATGTAGGTTTTTTTGATAAGTACATCAGTTCAATAACGTAAAAGTCTGACTAAGAATTCTTAAGAATGACAAGGATAAACCAACTTGAGTTAGTTCGTCGGAGTCTATCACATGTGTGACTAATTATCTCACGCGTTAACCGCACTGTTGGCCAGCGAGAAACAGAAGCTGACAATAGTCGTATTTGCATGTCATAAATGGGCCCGAGACTAATTGGAAATGAAGTGCGTAGTCTTGGGGTATGAGTTCGTCCACAGCGAGCATGACACAATAAAATTGAGCGCAGACGCGATTGTCTAGTGATCCATACCACTACGATCCGGAAATAGATTATTGTAATAATAAATTAATTGAAAATTAGAAGAAATAACAATTGTTGATTAATATTGTTATCATAATTGATAGGGCTACAATTGGTTCCACTGCGAGATTCATTACACTCTTTAATTTTGGATAGGAAATGTTTCTAACCACTTCTTGACCCACATTAAAAAATATAACAGTTATTTCCAAAGAACATTGTTATGGCGCAGCGCGTATTGTACTGGACAATTTAATTCATACTATCGAGGTATTATATCATAAAGGTTTTCAGTAGTATTAGAATGTGTATAAAAAATAAATTAAGAAGATTTTAGACAATTGCAACCACAAGAATAAAACTGTCACTTACTAAAAGCATTGTTACCACTACCAGATGCAAGTCATCAATTCTTATACGTTTATTTTATGAGTAATCCAGATGCGGAAATTGATACGAATTGTGCTCGCAATGCATCATCGCAATAGCATTATTGCATATTATGGCTATTGCAAAATAGCATTAGATCTGATGCCATCTAACAACCTAAAATCATCATCAGACCTGACAAAACCCTTGCCGGTGAGCACGCGAAGACGCTAAGTCCACAGACAATCGATTTAGTGGTTATTTATATTGTTGAAGAAAGTTTATAAGATAGATGCAGGCGATGCGGAATTTACCGAAATATCTGGTATAATTATAAAATGATTGATATAATCAATTCTAGTTTTATATTAGCCGACCTAGATAATCTATCCGATCACAATTAGGTGGAACTATAGTCCATTCAATAAAACAATGAGCTCCCACATTATTTTGGCTTTGGCATAAAACAAAATTCTAGTCTAAGTAAAAATATATCTAATGCATTTATTATGGATGGACCAAAAACTACAATTAATTATACAGTAATAATTATTTGTGGGTTAGGATTGTGTTTTATGGTATTTATACTGTATTATTTTCCACACCTCATATTAGTTAGAATTCTAGTCGCGATTTTTTATGTAGTGGTATCCCCTGGAGGTATAATCCATTTAATTAACAATTGTATATACAAGTCATATATGTTGAAGTTAGAAGAGAGTTAGAAATTAAATGTATAAAATTAAGTTTATATTGGAAAACCTAATCACTGTTTATTACGCTTTTCATATATTTGATTTCTTATAGAGTTCTGAGACATCAACCAGGACATGATTCGTCACACGCTTCGAATGAGGACGGTTTATTTTCCATGAATCCAAGATTATAGTTATTATAATTAATATTTTGAAGAATTTTGTATACGTTTGACAACCAAAGGACTTTTGCAGGCTGATTCGGTTATTTCTTTGAACGTATCAGACAGCATTTATTGATTTAAATAGATTAAAATAAGAAGAAAAATAAATTGCGGCAAGCAATATATAAAGCATGTTGATGACGTAAATTCACTGTTATTTAGAGATGACTATTTGTTTGGTAATTACGTTAGGCTAGGTAGAAATTTAAATAAAGCAATATGGAGCTATTGTATTAACAAATTAGAAAAGAATACAGATATAGCACGGGAAGTAACAACGTAGAGAAAAAAAGCCGAAAAGGCTCCATCTGGCTGGCGGCAGTGATTGCCTTTACCAGTGCGTATCGTATATGTACAGGTAAAAATACTCAATATCTAAAATAAATTAAATTTAAATTAATGGATAATCTTTTAATGACTTTTGATAGGCTTAGCAAAAATATTTCAATCATTGCTGGACATTTTTGTGACAGTTTATAATGTGCCAGACGATACTTTTTATTTAAAAAAAAAAAATCTAGTTATTTCAGTATGGCTGTAATTTTTATATGTTATTATTTAAGTATCACAACACGTAAAATTAAAATGCCAGACAACAACACTATTGTTAAATTATAAGGAACACTGAAGTCCGAAAAATAAAATAGGCATGTTGAAAGAGTGCTGTCAGTAGGGGGGTCGGCCGCGGAGTAGAATATCGATATAGCGTTATAACGGTATTTTAAAAACTCGGTCCATATATCGCTTTAGATATTTTTTAAAAAATGTCGATTACCTAACTAGCTAGGTACCTAAATTACACCAATATATTAATATTAAGTACCAATTTAAAAAGTTTATTAAAAATAATTATATAGTTTTTTAATAATATTAACGAAATATATTTTTATATGTTATAAGAAATATAACAGTTGAATTGAAAAGTCTCTGGCCTACCATAGTAAAACACATTTTTTTGGCCAAATTAGTTTTTTTTTATTCAACATAATTCCCTTCAAGGGTGATACACTGATTATTGAGACCCTCCAACTTTTCGATACTGTTTTTATAGTACAATTTGTCCTTTGCTTCCAAATAGGCCTCAGTTTCGGCGATCACTCTTCATTCGACGAAAATTTCTTCCCAGCGAGCATTCTTTTGAGATCTGAGAATTAAGGCTGGAGGAAATAATGGCTGGCGGTCAGGTTTGGAGAATAGGGTGGATAAGGAAGTCATTCGAAGCCCAATTCATGAAATTTTGCCATCGTTTTCACTGATTTGTGACACGGTGCATTGTCTTGATGAAGCAGCACTTCAAAAGATTCAATAACGCTATGTAACAGTTGGTGTTGATGGTCCTTCCATTTTCAAGGTAGTCAACGAAAATTTTTCCATGAGCATCTCAAATACAGACGCCATAAACTTGCCAGCTGGCTATTGCGTTTTTCCACGCTTTTTTTGCATTGTGTGCAGTCGACCCGGTTGACTCTCGGTTGGACTTCGAAGTGAAAAGATGGAGCCATGTTTCATTTATTGTTAAATATAGATGCAAAATCTCGGGTTTATTACGCTTTATCATCTTCACACTGTGCACTGCTTCGAATCATCAACTCGTCGTTGTTTTTGGGCAAAAATGAACTCGCACGGCACCCACTTTGCATAGAACTTTTTCTCATACCCAAATATTCGTGAATGATATGATGTACACGTTCAGTTAATATCTTTAAACTGTCTGCTATTTCATTAATTTTAAATTTCATTCATCGGTCATTCAAAATCATTTTGTGAATTTTTTTAATGTTTTCTTCGGTAAAAACCTATTTTGGGCGTCCACTGCAGTGTTTGCTTCAATTGTATTTTTTCCCTTTATAAAGCAATATTTTATCAACATGCGAAATTCCTTTTTATCCATGTTTTTCTCACAATAACAAAAGTTGCTTCACTCAAAATGCTATAATTCACAAACTGATGATCCGATAGCTGGCAAATGTACACGTGCATTTTTTGAAGGTTACGGCTAACTAAAAAAACATATGGATTTAATTCTAGTAGCGCCATCTATATGTCAGGTCCGGGACTTCAATTGACCTGTTATAGATGTCAAGCCTATCAAAAGTCACTAAAATTGAATTGAAAATTCAGTATTTTGCCTGTAAAGGTACGATGCGTACTAGTAAACACAACTGCAACCCGCTGACCTAGAGAGTGGAAGAGATGATATGTTAAAAGACCAGCTTACCTGAAATTCTCTTTCAAAAACGCTGCCAGCTCTCAGACTAGTAGAACAGTATTAAATATGTATAGCTTAACTCTGGATACAATAAAGTAAAAAGACTATTAAAACCGGACAAAATCGCCACCCGAAAACGTTCCGGAATCATTGATGGATGTCGTTCTAACCGGGACGATGATAATTTATTAAATCGTAGAGAGGGGCCCCGTGCCCACGACAATTCTACGTAAATAATTTCAACTTTAATTAATACGAAACAAGAGACCATGTAGAAGGATTTAATTTGGAAACTGGGTAGATGTGATTCGGCCCCGTGTCCGTTTAATTAGTAACATTTTACGAGTTTCTGTTTATTCCCCATTTAGAATGGAACTTTCCGACGATACTTAATGTAAAATTTCGTTTCGCTCTTCGTCTCCCTCTCCTCCCGCCTCTCACCGTCCTCCGCTACCTCCTCATCCTCTAACGGCCGGAGAGCTTTGCCTGTGTCGCTCTTTCTCGCTCTTTCCATCCTCGCTCTGTTTGGCCTACCATAACTTGTTATTAAATTAAGTAATTCAATATTTTGAATTAAATATGTTTCCGGCTTTATTATGAGGGTTCCTGCGAAATGTATCTGCCAATATATCTAATTTTGAACCTGACCCTTACATCGGACATTTCATTAAAATCATACGAGAGTGCCGTACTTATTTTTATGTTCTAGGTTTTTGCTTTTGCTACAAAATTCGGTGCAGAAAAAGGCACCACGATGACCTGAAAGAAACACGTTTATCTTGTAATTGGATTTTGTGGCACTTTTTCAGTGTTACTATAGATTTCTAGTCATATATTGATTGCTGGCTTGAATATATAATTGTTATTTCTAGTTGTAGTTATTGTTACATTTTTGTAGCTTTATGTAGTTCGAGGGTTGATGTAAAACATATCACTGATAAATTAATCAATTAAAACTGCTGATAAAATAACCACCCTGATCTTAGATCAAATTGGGAGTATTTTCCGACCAACTAACTAACTTAAAGTTTGCTTAACTTTGTGATTGATTTGCTTAGTTTCTTGTCTAACATGGCATAACCCTTCTAATACTCCACCAAAATGGATGACAAGGTAGTTCGCTAACTCTACTTGAATAATTGGCATTCTTCAATTGACATGAACATATTCCGAGCTATTACATTTTCCACTCTCTAAGCCAAATGTGGACTGCTACTTGTACTTTTTCTATAACTTTAAATAGAGATATCGTTTTTAATACAATTGCCATGTTATCGGAGAATGTTCCAAGTATTGTATCTTTGTTGTATGGGTATCAGGCGTACCCATGGAACTCCAGCCGAAATATGTTAAAATATTGAGAACGAAGGGTATTCTCAATATTTTTATGTAAGTTAAAATTTTCTTCAGAATGTTTTAAGTATCAGTCATACCCAAGGATCTACAGCCGAAATGTGTTAAAATATTGAGAATGAAGGGTAATCTAACTTTAAATTCTCTTTAGAAATGGTACGACTCGAGCTTTTAACAATAGTTCCGCGGTAATCATTTGTTAATGTTGTGGATGAGTTCCAAATACCATACTCGGTGAAATAAGGCTTCCAGAACTATTGCAGGTCATTTATTTCTTTGAAATGTCTATTTTATGCAAGTATCCGATTGTTTAGTGTTGATTTCTTCACTTGAACTTCAAACAGGCTGTCTGGTGTATATGTAAGGGGTTTATATTATAAGGAATCAACGTGTCCTGCCTGTTTGTCAGATATTTTAATCAAAACCATTTGTACCAACAGAAGCCAGTTTTCTGTAACAAGCTTTAGCCTTGGTCAAATAATAAATATGTATGTCAACATGATCATTGTTTTCTGGAACTAAGAAATCATAGACAATTAAAGAAAACAGCTTTATATATATATCGGGCTAATAAACAGTATCAGCATGTATCCATTATAGATTACGTATCGGTCGGTTCAATGCATTTAGTAAATACTTTGCGAGTAATACCGCTTTTATGTCATTCAGTTGAACTCATTAAATGTTATAACTTTTATATATTTATAGAGTTGCTATCCATAGGGAATAATATTTTTCTTTTTCTGGGTTTAATTCACAGACATAATAAAGTAAAGTAATTCTTGTAATGTTTATTAATTTTTTGATTCGTCTGATTCCATGGTTGTATTAAATTTTATTTGCTGTATTTTATTTATATTTTATCTGATTTATTCCTCGATTATTAATATGGATTTATCCCAATTAGTATAGTCTTTTGTTTCTTTTTTCAGGTTTGTCGCGCACAGTTTTAACAAAACTGGAGTATGGTCAAATGTTATTTCGCATACGCTTTCAGTTTTAATTCGATTTGTTGAGATACCTTTCGAGGTAAAGTAATCCAGATAAGTTTAGATTTTTGATATCGTCGGTGAGATACTAAGTGTTTTCGCCTCCTGACAATGACAACTAATTTGTAATATTAATGGCATTTCCACGTCTTTTTAATCTCTAAGCTGTGCTTTTAACATTAAATATACTTCTACAAATAAACTTTGTGACTTAAAAAATTAATTCTATAAAATTTTATTTTGCTTTTAATTTTTTTTTACTTCCGTAGAAAATATTGAACATTTTGGTTTAAAGTTAAAGCTATTCCGCCTAATGAACGTTCACTGGTTGTCCAGTAACTATTTTTTCTTGGAAATTTATCTGGACTGAACATACTGCTTAACATAGTTACTTGAGCGATTGGAATGATTTCCCTTTTCTGATATTAGACTCTCTTCTTATGAATATTCACAATTAAAAACAATCCAGTGAAACATAAATTTATAACCATGCCTATTCGTTTCGCATGTTTAAATTCTTAAGAATAGATTACTCGTTTTACATTCACATTGATTGGATTTGGAAGGTTCTGGATTTTTTAAATTTTCTATCTAATAAATCGCATTTTAGTCTGGATTGAAATACAAAGGAACTAAATTATTCCGAAACTAATTTCATTTTTTCCATGAAATACATTTTTAAAGTTGCTATAAACTAAAGAATTGCAATATGTTCTGAAGAAGGTTCAAAAATGTCATGTTTTCAGAAAAAACGTCAAATGGTATCTGACTGAAAAGTGGTGTTACTGAATTAAGTTTTTAAGATGCGTTATTTACTATAGATCCCTGAAATGTAATGTCAGTAGGTAGATATTTCAAAACCATCAAACTCCCAACACCGAATGAGTATTTATAACCCCTGTGATCAGAACATCAGTTTGGCTTTTGCAATAAGCATGGGGCTATAGAACAAGTGCATAGACTTGTGAACAAAATAAACACTGCCCTAAATGAAAAAAGATATTGTTCGGCCGCTTTTCTAGACATATCTCAGGCTATTGACAAAGTATGGCATACGGGCTTGCAGGTTAAACTAAAGAAACTTCTCCCTCATCCGGACTATCAGTTACTAAATCGTATTCGGCGTGTATCACACTGATAGACATTTTATTGTAAATTAAGGCGATGAACATATCGAATTAAACTGTGTGTGGGTCGTAGTGTAGTGTACTGGGTCCAGTACTGTATCTTCTGTATACGGCCGATCTGTCTACCACAAAATTAACTACTGTGGCAACATACGCAGATGACATAGCAATCTTAGCATCCCATGAAGATCCAGTCACAGCATCAACAAACTTACAAACCCACCTGGAGCAAATAGAATTATGGTTGAAGACATACGTTTACCCTGCGTAGAAGAACATGCCCACCCGTGAATATCAATCACCATCAATTCCCCCAAGCAGAGCATGTTAAATATATTCGTATACACTTAGATCGACTCCTAACCTGGAAGAAGCACATACTCTCTAAAGGGAAACAACTTGGACTTAAATTGTATCAAATGTATTGGCTCATCGTGCGCAAATCCAAGTTATCATTAGATAACAAAGTATTGCTGTATGAGTCTATACTCAAGCCCATTTGGTCATATGGAATCCAACTACGGGTTACCGCTAGCAAATCTAATATAACCATCATTCAACGGTTCCAAAACAAGGTGTTGCGTGTCATTGTTGATGCTCCGTACTATATTTCAAATAAAGTGATTTAACGTGTTTAAAACGAGTGTAATTCAACGTGTTTGTGTGAAGTAGTTCGAAGGAGTGTCGGTGCATCTCAATGTACTAGCTAATCAGCTAAATATGCGACGTGATAGTGAAGTGTGTAGACTAAAACGTTTAATACCACCTGATCTGATTACCGGATGTATCTGATATGTAGACTTTAGAATAAGCTTTAGAATAAGACTAATTAATTAATTAATATTTTATATAGAAGATTGCTTAATGAAGTGATTTTCTACATGCCATGTATATATAATATAGACATAAGAAATACTTGTTGCCAATAGGGCAGATTGTGGAATCACGAAGAGTAATAAAAAAAATGTTTACTAAAAAAAAGAAAAATCAGCCATAAAAAACTATTCTAATGCCATTTTTTAAATTCTATCGGAAAGTGGCGATGTTATTTTTCTATTCGCCGTTTTAAGCGAACTTTTTACATTGATGCAAATTTATTCCGGTAGAGCAAACTGCCAAACGAATCCAATTTCTACCCTTAAACATCTCCATTCGAGGAAGGCACATTATTATATTCGAGCACCACCTTTATGTAAAGGGAAAATGAGATTTGTTTTGTAATTTATAAAGTTATCGCGGTTGAAAAGGTTTTAAAAACATGCAACCAGTTGCTTCAGTCCCTGGTTGCGTCGTTTCCCATAAAATTATACGATAATTCCGGATATTTATTAAGTTATACTTGTATACTTTAGAGTTTATGTATAAAAAGCTTCTCGATTTTTTCGTTCGGTTTATTCATTCAATTTTATTCGAAATTATGAAAAAAATTTATAATAAATTAAACTTTACTGCGTTATATGGATTTTAAAACCTAAAAGTACGGAATAATCTAATTTGTAGACTATTATTGTGATGTACTTCGAAGATAATGCCATTAATACTAATAGCATTAATAGCATCAACATGTAAAAACTACAGGAAACTACTTGCTCCAAAATATTTTAGTTGTTTTTAGTTCGACTATTTGTAGAACTTTAGCTAAACGATATGTTAAATTTAGAACTTTCAGCATGGACAGATTCATGTTACCCAGATGTGTTGCACGCAAACTATTCAAAAGGAACGTAAAATTCTTATGGATAATTATATATTGAATTATACATCTTCATCAACAATCCGTAACCGGTGCTATAAGTACGGTAACCAAATTGAGAGCCAATGTGTACAGTCGAAAGGAATACAAACTAGAATAGCATGACTTCGACGTCTAATAGGTTTTTACTAGTGTTGGGAACAATCGACTGAAATCGACTATCGACTCTTCAGTAATTGACTACTTTTTACTATCGACTATTTCAGTCTCTATTGTTGGTTCGACTGTTTTTACTAGTAACTGTTTTCAGTCGCTATTTTCGATCTGACTGATTTTATTACTATTTACTATCGACTGTTTCAGTCGTTTACTTTTAGTTACAATTTTCGGTTCTATTAGTTCATTCGACTGATTTTTAACATTCTGGCATTCCGTCCTAGCCGCGACCTTGAAAGTAATGCGCCGAATTTGTGCTTATATAGATTTATATGTAATATATTTGGTTTTATGTTTTTTTATTGTAGTTTGCTTGTGAATAACTATATATTGTAAATTAATATAACAGCATTTTGGAATGCTAGTTTTCTAGGGCAAAAAAATTTAATTGTAAATGATAAATAGTAACATACTTTTGAATGGCATAATAGATAATACCTTGGACTAGTATAATAAGTAATACTATTTTGATAAACGTTCACGATTTTTGTCCGTCTCGTTTGTCGAAACTTTTTTCCTAAAATCTTGAAAACTAAAATTAGGTTCCAAAAGTGTCAGAAATTGCATCGATCCAAAAGATTTGACGAATTTTTTGCAGTAGCAGTTTTTAAATTTATTTTAAAAATATTAACGGTAAAGAGGTGAACAAAGTATATTAAATATTTTTAATAAATACATTTTCTGATAGGAAAACTCTACCTTAATATTCAACAATTTATTTTGTTGCCTATTAAGAAGAGTACCACAGTTTTTATTTGTTAACGAATGGACTATCTTAACAGAATGTGTTCAACTTTTAAAGCCCATTATAATAATGACCACCGAGTTATCTGCTGAAAGATATCTCAACGATGTCTTTAATTATATGTTTAATAAGGGAACTGCAACATTTCATCAAATCTAGGATTTTAACAAGTGAATGGGGGAAAAATGACAAAATTGTCTATTAGATGTCATCAATAAAAGACTGGCAATTTTAGAAATGAATACGATATGCGGGAAATCCACATTTTTAGATCCTAGATTTAAAAAGCAGGATTTAGTATTGAAAATGTTGTGTATAATGTTATTTGAAAATATAACACATTTTATTAATAAAATTATTGAGTAAAGTGAAATAATAAAGATAATTTCTATATGCCTTTCTATTTTTATAAAAACACCATATTCAAATTGATTTACATATTTGAACAAGAACTCCCAGAACCATTTAAATAAATATCCATAAAAAAGACCAAAATCGTTTAGATCAAACCCAGCTAATATAGTTTAAACTAAACGGAAAAGCCACCACTATATATGGAAGCAGTGAAATTCTTCTAAAAATCACCAAATATTATCAACTATGATCCCTTCTGCGATTTTGCTCGTAATCTTGATCCACAAACCCCATTCATGAATTGACTAACTCGTGCTTTCGAATAAATATCGTACATTTACTAGCCTAAGGCGACACATTCTTCGACTTTCACCCTCAACAATCTTAAGCTACCTCTCACCTATAACTAATATTTAAATCATTACTAAAATGTATTTTGTTTAAAATAAATATCTAATTATTACCAGTTACTACAAATATTGCTACTATTCTTGATGTACAAACATCATTAACGGTTGAGTACTTCCAACACAAATATAATCATTTTCATCTGTGTTCTTTAATCATTAAATTTTGACATATGTTGATATCTATTCGATGTCGTTAAAAACGATGTGTCATAAATCAGGTAGCGAACATTCCCACTATAAATAAAATTGATGCTATTTGGATTTTATAACTTTTAAAAATTTAACTTTAGATTTTGCACTACCCTTGTTCTTCCATATTTTAAAACTAATTTATATTAAACACCAAGGTTTTCTATTCTGTGGTTTCCTATGCAGGATAGTGTGCATGTGCCAAATCCGGATATATTTGTTGACTAACGTATCCTTGCTATCTTCATTAATCAATGTTGTAAGAATTATTGCTTTTCTCCTTGCTGACGGTACTGACTTCGATCGGTCCAGTGATGTTACTTCTCTTTAGTGATTTAATTTTGTATGTTGTGAAAGTTTCTGGGATGCTATTATTGTGGAGCTACATGAAAAGTTCCCTTCGCCGTTCAAGAAATTCCTAATTTGACCATAGTTGTAGTTGTAGTTGGTTGATGTTGTCTAATTCTTTTAATACATTTTCAATGCAGCACCTCCTAAATAAATAGCGGCACCTTTAGTAGTAATGAGCTTCGCTTTCCAGCTTAATTTTTGCCCAATATCTCCACTTAATTTACGTTATTTCTCCAAATTGATTAGTTTGGTTAAATTTCGTTATATACACCGTCGAATATCCAAGGCAGTGGTTTACACAGTCAACAATAGCATTATATATTTGCTTTTATTTGACGTCAATATCTGTATTCGTATGATTTTGCCCGTTGCAGTCGTTTTTTCACATTTGCGTATAGGAAACTGTGATCGTATAAGTATAAACTGTTTTGAAAATTCCTGACCGTTGGATCAAAACAAAATAATATTGACTTTGTTAATAATGTTATTTGAAGTGAAAATATTTTGGTGACGTTTCATAATTTTGAAAGGATTCCACGCAAAATTTCATAACACCATGCAAGTTTATGGAGGTATAATAACCTCTGAGAGTAATGAGAGTTAATGTTGACGAAGGGGATCTAAGTCACCATATTTGGTACAGTATTGTATAAAAGATCCAGCACAGGAAAATGTCTTCTAAATTATGAAATTCCATTTACAGTATTTTTGTAGTTAATTCCATACTGCAAAATGGATAATTTTCAATAAAAATAGCTTATATTAGCGATCAGTCTTTGGTGCAAATCTGAAAGTGCGGAATTGCAAGAATGATACAAAATTTTAATTATTTTAAAATGATAGAAATTTTATGATAATGACACACCTAAATATCAAAACTGGCGCTTAAGCTTCTCATACTTATTTATGTCAATTTTAATTATATATTTTTGCGGCATCTACACCAGCGTACATTCTCGTGACGATGCTTACTTTTATTTCTTTTAGTGTAATAACCTATATAGATTTTATAATTTTCTAGAAAATAACCACTTTGTTCTTAAGTATTTAACTGTCTATCTGTATGTCATATTTTTGCTTAGGGCTGCAAGAACCCAATAAAACAATAATTTATTATTAAAAAAAGCAGAACAAATTATTAAATATCGTTATTACAATATATTAATATTTTATGATCGTCGCTATAACAATTACTCAAATACTAATTATACTTATCGATACGATACATAACCGAAAGCATTAAATATGCATTTTAAAAAATCATTCGATTTCTTCCAGCCCATCGAAAGTTTACGGGAACTTTCGATATCGCCATTTTCTTTTTCCGTCTTTTTGCCCCCAGGTTTTAGTTAATAAGGCGTACTAAATCGAATTCACTCGGAGAGACATTCGACCAAAAAAAGAATAGGAAAAAATTATACTTCGAATACGTATATCTCTCCGAAAAATAAACGTTGTCTAGTTTTTTAATAATATAGATACTGGATTTTCATATCAAGAAATATTTTTTATGGTACTGACAAGTCATTTATATAGAAATTATATGTTAATAGGTTATTAAAATAGGTATTTTTGTTGATAATCCATGTTTTTGCTTAGTACAGAATTTTCTAAGTTTTCTACGGATTTGTGCAATCAAAATGCAAACACATTTTCGTGCCTTCTTGTCAGTCTTAACATGTTCAAAAATACTGCATTGGGAGGAGCTATTGATTTTAGAGTGTTTCAAATAAAATCATTACATATGGTGAGTATGAGTGAATTATTACATATGGAATTTTTTAAGTCAACTGTACCAAAATTGACGTAAAATTCGTTTTAAACTCGTAGCTGATTTTTAATTGTAATTTTACCCTAGTTAAAAAAAAACAGGATGACAGAAGACTATTTAACTGTATCAGTCTATGAAATTTAACTTGTGTTGGTACTGACGTTCAAAGTAACCGAGATAATAATTAGTTCTAAGTTAATTTGGCATCAATGCGACGTGGTGACATAAATATTGTATAACGTTTTATTGGATAGAGATACTATTGAATAGTATCTATAATAGATAGTATTCAACAAACTTCAATAAACAACGAAGTTAATCTCGGAAATATTTTTTACTTCGTTAAGTTTTTACCTTAAGCTATTTCACAAATAGCATTTGAGTGTAGTTGCGAAAGAATGTTGTCGTCTCCCACAAATTCATCCGCAACAATCAACCTTTATATTCTAAGGGGTACAGTAGTAATCGAAATAAAGGATGGAGATATATATTGTAAATATACCGTGTACAGGAGAACTTTAGAAGAGTGGTCCAAAAGGCGACTGAACTACAACTAAGATTGAAGTTACTTTTGGACCAATAATTAAGCGTGTCTTAAAATACATCGCCAGTACCAAGAATACTCTAAATTGCCTTGTATTTCGTAATTGCCAATCTTCTTGGAATTATTATAGAATACAATACATATGCTGTTTGGCTATGACCTATTATGAATATAAGTCAAATAAACTTGTCATTCGGTGTACTGAAACTATGCTGGCGATTCTTTCAAAGATACAACATATTGTTTACACAAAGAAAATACTATTTTACATATAGCTAAGAGCTCGAAAAAAATATAAATGTCAAGTCATGTATTGATTACTTTAATACTAATACAACGAAAATATTTGTTTGAATAAATTACGAGGAAGATTAAATTATATCAAAATATCACTGAATTTTTAGTGCCATCGCATCCATGCTTTGAAAGGAAGACAATACATCTGTGGCGACCATCACCTAAAATCAGCAGTGAATCATTAACAGCTCAGAAATTGAGTATTTCATATTGATTTAGCCAAAAAGCACTCCCCCGTAAGGCAAAATTGACTTATCCTGTATATTAGAAATATCAAAAGAATTAAGCTCTCTTTTACGTTTTTGCAGATTGTTGAAGACTAACTTTTACTGATCCTGATATTGCTGAACTGTTCGAGCTATTGCTAACAAAACTCCTTTCTGCACGGTGTATCTATATTCAGGTAGATCTAGTTTACAAATATTTGTCAGTAGGTTCTTAGATATTAAGCCTATTGACAAAATAATTGGTATAGGGCGGATATCCTCCTTCATCTCTTCTAGTTAACGGTATTTAAATATATTTCAATTGTGTTTTATGGGTAAGTGTTTTTTTATTAATTAATATGATAGTAGGTCCGTTACTGTAGACCCGCTGGTTTAAGCACTGTACGGTCCCAGTACAATTTATAATGATTTCTAGAATAGGCTCAGGTGCTCATTGATAATACAGAACTTAGTGGATTATTTTGGCTACTAAATCAAGTCACTCTTTTTATTCGCTAGCTGCAAATATCTGGCATCTACCTGTTGTACGTTTTTGACGTAAAATATAGGATCTTTACCAATATACTTTAAATTGTTTCTAGTCGGAACAATTTGGTCTTACTTAACCAGTGGGTGACTATCTCTCCCAAAAGATTCCTCCTGCTACCAACCCGTAGTTCAATGCTACGATGCCCAAATATTACTGTCTGGCTTTGATTCGATGAAATAATTTCTCATTTCGGGCTTCTGTTTTTTGGGTGTTATTTTCTTCTAAATGGAAGGAGGTAAAGATTTCTGATTGTAATATTGATAGTATATGCTGTGTGGCAGTGATGCTTCGGATTTTTGGATAAAATTCTATTTCCGTTTAATTATCTGTTAATAGGGTAGTTTATCGATATATATTAATCTCTTTCCTCCGACATTTTGAGGTAACGTTGCTATGGTATTTTTGTGTACTATTCAATAAAGTTGAATGTTAGTTTTAGTGCGTTGTATAATACCAAAGGAATAGATTAGAGCAGAGCGTATATATATATATATATATATATATATATATATATATATATATATATATATATATTGATGGCTGGACATATGTTTATACTGCTGAGCAATGTTTTAAATAATTTTCTTATTCACTTGATAAACTCGTATCTATGCTATAGATACTTGTAAACTTAATTTCATAGCTTCTAGGATCTAGCCCTTTCTGCTTTATAAAAGTATAGAGGATATGCATACATCATCATCATCAAATTATTAGTATTGATAATAATATTATTCCAGACCATCAATTTGGCTTCCGCAATAAACACGGAACAACAAAACAAATACATAGATTAATCAACCAAATTAACAAAAACTTAAACTATAAAAAATATTGCTCCGCTGCATTTCTCGATATTTCTAATGCCTTCGACAAGGTTTGGCATACTGGACTGCACGTTAAACTGAAAAAGCTTTCGCCTCATACGCACTTTCAATTGCTGAAATTGTACCACTCAGACAGACATTTTATTGTCAACCAGGGTAACGAATACACTGACCTACAGCCGATATATTCTGGTGTTTCGCAAGGCAGTGTTCTCGGACCATTGTTATATCTTATGTATACAGCTGACCTACCGGCCTCACGAAACACTACTGTTGCAACATATGCTGACGATACAGCGGTTTTATCATCACACCAGGATCCAATATCAGCCACAGAAAAACCTCCAATTTCATCTTAACAAAGTCGAATTGTGGTTGAAAACGTAGCGTATCAAAGCAAATGAGACAAAATCTACCCATATAACATTCACTCTTTGCAGAAGAACATGTCCCTCAGTAAAATTGAATAATCATGAACTTCCGCAAGCAGACAGCATTAAATATCCGGGAATGCATTTTCATTGACGTTTGACTTGGAAAAAACATATAGTGACAAAACGCAAACAGCTTGGACTTAAGCTGAATCAAATATATTGGCTGATAGGGCCTAAATCTAAATTATCATTAGATAACAAGATTTTACTGTATTACTCAATACTTAGACCCATCTGGACTTATGGTATTGAACTGTGGGGTACTATTAGCAAATCTAACATAGATATCCTCCAGAGGTTCCAGAATAAAATGTTGCGAGTCACCGTCCATGCCCCATATTACGTGTCCAAGAAACTCGATCAACGCGATATCCCCATAAAACCCATAACGAGTGTGATTCGAAGTGCTAATGCGAAGTGCTCTGAAAGACTATCAGTGCATCCTAATGCACTCACCAAACAGTTAAATGTGCGCGGTGACAGGGAAGTGCGTAGGCTCAAACGCAAACTACCATACGAACTGGTTAACAGACACATAAATGAAATTTAATAATTTCTAGAAAAAGTTAGAATAGTCATTAGAATAAGTTAATATAGACTTTAAAATAAGTTACAATAGTATCTAGAACAAGATTTAGATTATAAGTTTTACAGCAGATCACATAGTGAAGTGATCTTCTACATGTTAGGATGGTTATATTATATAACAGAAATCAAACAATAATACTTATTACCCACGGGCACATTGTTGACGTTCCAATAGATTAGTAAAAAAATATTGATAATATGAATACTGCTGAGGTGTGCAGGAGAGTATATACTAAAGTTACATTAAAAATATAATTATATTTTCTCTTTTTCTTGTTCATATTAATCAGCAAATGTTTTTGTTGTCTTTTCAAGTAAATTTTGATCAAGTCAAATTAAAGATATAAGAGTGTGAACGTAGCCTTGTTTTGAATAATATCATGTTATTTACGAGAACCCTATGTAATAATTAGATTAATATATCGACTAATTTATAGCAGATGCACCTTCCTCTATCTCTTGACCGTGGCTGATAAATACCGGTCCATCTGTGGCTCAATTTTTCACAATGTTCTGATATTAAGTTCCCATTCTAATTGGTTATTTAGTAGAGGGTTAATAACTTCGAAATAATACATACATACTACATACTATATGTTTTATAGATATGAGTTAATTGTACTCACCATTTAAATGTATATTTTGGTGTTACTTCAAATATCAACGACAACAAAGAATATTAACACGACACTTTACCAAGCGCCTCCTTGAAAGGGCAATTCGAAGGAAACGTCTATAAGCCGGAGAATCGCCCATCTGCTTTGACTTAACACTGGAAGCAGCGAATAGACGAGGAACCTCATAAATTTTGGATATTTCTGACGTCAAATATGCATTTAGCCGGAAAAACCGGTGATACGCGTCAGGTTTATAAGAAGAGCTGTCGAAGGATTTTTCTCCTTCAGCAACGAAAGAGAGGCGTTCGCGCTTCTGTCGTCTTCCACGATTTACATATTTTTATTTGCGTCTGAAGGCGACGGCGTCGATGAAATGTTTATACAGTGAGTCGGATCGACGACTAAATAACGATCCATTCGTCAGTCGCAAAGAGCCTTGTATGTATATACCCATTTACGCAGTAACCAAGTTCAAAGGAAATATTATTTGAGAGGGGTGTTAAAAAGATATTCTGATGCAACTGGACTGAAGTTCAATAGTCTATAATACTGTTACTGAAACACATTATCCTGCCTCACCGATAGTTTTTCGTTTTCATTGGAATAATTTGCTGTGGTAATAAAACAAATGTTATGAGTTTTTCGCATTGACATCCAATTATGCAAAAATAGTTCAAAGCAGCGATAATTAATAATTTCTCTATCTATTTGATATTTTCATCACCATATCTGCTTCATGAGTTTATTGACTGTTTCTCATCACAGTATTAAGAAGTATGTAACAAAAATTCCGGATAGGCATTAGGCATTGACATTGAAGAACTTATACCTAGTTACACATGGGCCCAAATTAAAGATCGATTGAAGTTACTAGTCGCCATTATTCTCAACTATTTTTATTGCACCAAGAATTTACCAATCTTACGAAAAGCAATTTTGATTAAGACGTCGCTCCAGCCAAATATATTTTCAATAGTTTTGACTTTTTTTATTAATTACATATTACTTATAGTCTATTCAAAGTTTTTAGTGGTAACGCGTCGTGGATATTTGTGACGTCGAAACATTACAATGTTGCCGCATCAACTCTGAGGTTTAGTCCAGTGGCTTGACATAGAAGAAAATTCTAATCTTAATAAAATAATTGAACAAAAATATCATCGAATATAATTTTTTTTAACATTATAGTATATCTAATACATATATTATCCTGGGACTTAAAACTACAATAAAGAACACAAGTATAAAAATGTGTAGGTTAGATTTGTCTTGATTGCATTGAACTCTTTTCCACGCCATCCATGAGGTAGAATTTCTAGGTGCGTTTTTTTATGTAGTGTTATCCCTCTGGAGGCCTAATTCACCTAATTAACAATTGTATATGTAAGAAAAGTATTTTACTTTCATTCGAGAGCATATTTACTTTTTACGTTTAGTTCTTGTTTCCTTCGATGGTGTGTTTACTTGGTAAGTCATCTTGGTATTACTAGATTTTTATTTCTTCTGCTACTACCTGTGTACACCATTTTTGATAAAATTAATCACTGAATTCTGTCTACTGCATTTATCATATCTACAATACAGTTAGTATTCATTCTCTCCTCATACGCTCTAACCTAAAGCTTATGTTTAATTTTAAACAATTACAATTATATCTGTGCATACAAATCTTTCGCGCCCTACAATACCATTTTCTATAGTTATATTCAATTAATTATGTGCATACCTCTAGTTGTTTCCACTCTCATCTTTTTTGTCTCAGGAATTTCCAGCATTGCAGAGCGTTGCAGATCACATATCCTGAAAGTTTTCTTCAGTCACTTTTACTTTGCTATTCACTGTGCAATTCAATCACTAAACTGTTAATCTTTAATCTGCCTTATCGAGTTCATCCAAACCGAAGGTGTTATTTTCCTTCCTCATATCCAAACAGTTTTTGATAAAAATATATAGTTATTGTTCTCAATCAGCAATATATCTGCAATTAACTATTAATAAATATAATAACCAACCAGACCCAATTGCATTCTATTGTAACTTTTAACTTTTTCCATCAATTTTTATTATCTTTACAGTTTTTGTTTTATTCTTATGAAGTTCTAACATCCTGTTAAGGTCGCATCTGGAAAATACAACAGGCGAAGAAACATCAACAATGTTCAGCATTCATGGTAATTATTTCTGTTTCGCAATGGCGACAAGCTCTATAATTAAGAGTAAATGGTAATTACGCCTAGTTCCTTTATATTATCGTTCAAAACCTTTAAAATCACATAATAACCCAAAATTAAAAGGTCTAAATTATCGAACTATCAGTTGGAATTCTAGGTACCACATATATGAGAACTGTTTTATGATTTCCTTAAAAGGTCCATGTCTTCGTCTGTTTTTTGGAGGAAAAAAAGTATCGAAAATATAAAATAATAAAACTCGCTTTTACCTTAATATAACAAAACTTTCTAATAAACAGCATAATTTTTATATTCCTGTATATTATCAATATCCATTTATCACTTACTTTTATATTTACGTTCCTCTACTTTTACATAACCAACAAACAGGGAAACTACATCAAATAAATCCACGTATTATCTGATGCAAAGCATTGAAAATATCGTCGTAATGTATTTCTTATCATAAAATATTGTGTTCGTTTGCCTTCAGATAAGAAACGCTGTATGACTTTATGATATATAATACAATGACAGACGGTTAATAATAAGTCTTCGATATCAATAGCCATCGAAACGTCTTCGTATGAATTTGTTTTGAAAGTATTACGTTGCACATAAATTTATTATCGACAATAACGAGAATAATTCTCATTATATTCCGCTAGAATCAGCGACATTAGCATCCGAGCAAATTTCAGCTGAATATTCAGAAGTAACGCTTGTCACACTGAAGGATATATTACCTCAGTCGCATCACCTCAACTTCGAATTAACATTTACATGTATGACGTCGAGCCCGTAGATATTTGATATAGTTACATAATTATGGTTCTTAAATCATTTTGTGGTGTGGTTAATTGATATCGCCTCTTTTCGCAACGGATTTAAACACGATCAAGATGTTACATTCGTTAATTTCCCTGTTGAAGGGTTTCTGTAATTCGATGGCGATATGAATTATTGGTTCGACTGTATTTAATTAATCAGTACCTGGGAGACCGAGCTTAACTCAGACCATTCGGGACGAAGGTTTCAAATTGTCTACGTGTAATAACAATTTCCGAATTTCTTAATGTTTTTTTCTTCAATTGGTTCGAATATTTATAATATTTACGATATCATATGGTAATTTGATGTTTTAGGTTGTTTGTTTTTTTAAATTTCAGGTCATTTAGGTCTGACCAATAATGCGAACTGAACTAGACGAGATTGGCAGTTCTTTTTATCTAGCAATTCAAATAATTGCCAGAATGGCACCGTGTTATCTTAACAGGTCCAAATGACGTTAAAACTTTATAAGAGTTTATCTGTGAAGGCGCGATGCCACTTTTATAATACTGATTTTACTCTGAGCTTTTTGTTACCCAACCTGCGTTTTATCAGGTTATGAGATTGTTCACAGGTTATTCCAGTTTCCTCTTTTCGTAACTATAAAGAATAATTTATAATGCAAACGAAAGTGGTCGGCTCTTAATGGCATTGTATCTTGGCGCATTTTATGTTGATAATAGTCAGAATTATGAGCAATTAGTGTATAACAGCAAGAGTACTTATTTATTTTGAGATTTTGCTATAATCCAGAGAGCCACGTCCACGTTCGTTATTGTTAGTGTTAGGGCAGATGCGGATACGTCGCGTGTTGCCTCCTCTCGTACAGTTTTTTGTTCTAATCTAAAACCAGGCAGTGGAAAGCATGACGCATACGTGGTGGCGGAGACTTGACCTAAAGTGACAAGATGGAGCGGGTGATGCGGGACTGCCTATGGGCGTACCAATACACTAAACCGAAACTGCCTCACAGTTGAACCCTGTGGGTCGCTACTGCTACTGTATTAAATTTAGGGATATGGCACCCGCCAACCGGGCAACCGTTATTGGGCATTAAGACCGGGCGAAGAAAAAGGCAGTGAAACAAACTATAGATTCGCAAAATTGATTCGAACGAAAACACACGATTGGATGCTGTCACAGGGGGGCAAAAGTTATGACTGCAAAGACGCATGAGGTCGCTTCAGCTTGGAACAGGGGAGGTTGGCGGTGACGCGGTGCTCAGCTCCCAGCATGTCCAACAGCGCGCGAAAAAGCTCGTTTTCAGAAGAACTTGAATAGGGTTGTGGTTCGTCGAAGGATTGAGTTATGAAGTGCTTGATATCTGAAGTGTCAGTTTCCCTGTTAATTTGATTATTTCTGAGAAACCATGGAGCAGTTAAGATTCTCCTGAGGAGTTAATTTTGGAAAATTTGCAACAGCCTCACCTGGTTTGCTGTAACAATCTTGAGATAATTAACATCTTGTAAAATAAGCATCTGATGAGGATGTGAATTCTGCCAGAAGAGCAGGACAGAGGAGATAGCAGGTTTGCTATTCCCGAATCTTTCTTGATTACTTTCTGGATTTGGGAATATGTAGGCGACGTTATCCAGCCATGGAATTGTAGCGGTGACGATCTTAAGTGTGCAAGAAGCGCAATGCGAAATACTTCTTATGGAAAATTATGGCCAGGGTTTTCAGGAGGTTGATTTGTAACCTCCAGAATATGAACCACTTAACCGCATGATCGAGTTGCTTCTATAATCGTTTTTGAATGGTAACCTCGAACCCGACAGCCGCGAAGAAAGCAGTATCGTCCGCGTAAAACGCGACGTCAATGTGCTCTTTTCTCAGCAGATCTGAAATAAGGATGTTTAATAAGGCTGGAGTCATCGGGGAACCTTGAGGTACACCAGCGTCGATATGTTTTCGACTGGAAAGTATTCTCCTGATCTTGACCTACCCTCGTACCGTGTGCACATATCATACGTCATTCTAGCGTGTTTATCGTTGCTACAAATTATTACTATTATCCGTTATCTGTTATTATTGTTCTTCTTTGTAACTGATTACTATGGACAAACATTTTTGTTAAACATCATGGTTTTTCCGTCACTGCCTTTGATTACGGTTGTCATTGCGTGTTATTGATAAAATCAATACTATCTATTATTAGTACAATTATATATCTATATTATTATTTAGCAGTCCTATGCAGCATAATTAATTATTCGTACTCTTAGCTACCATTAATATTAACTATCAGTACCATTATAATTCATTATTAACTGGCATTAGAAGTAGCTGTCCTGATAATTACCAATAATCTTTATCTCATATAGATTTTTAATTTCACCTGTGTCATAAAAAATTGGTTACTCAGGTGCGTTTCCATTTCGTCGTCTGTCATCCGACAACCTCAAGATCAAGATCTGGCACGCTTAAAATTAGTTTTTTTTATTTATCATTTATTGCGTGAATTTTTTTTATTTAAATAATTTAAATAATAATTTTTATTTTACACACAAGTTTAAAATTTTCTCCACAGTTAACATGTTTACAGTTTAACTGTTTAGCTATTATAATTTAATTGTTCTCAATTTAACATGTTTTAGTTTTAAAATTATTCTTAAACTGAGATATATTTCCAGATTATATCTTGACTGTAACTGAAATTCCGTGATTATAACCGTACCTTAAATAGTGTATAATGAACCCTGTACACTCTATTGTAAACTCAGGCATTTCTATTATAGAGTATATTAATCCCTTTAAAAAAAGTTAAATTAAATATATCAATAATAGTTTTATCGCTCACCATCAGTGAAGGCCATGTTAATTTTATAATAGACTTACCCGTGGCAATACATGTACTTAAGATGCTGCCGATTTAGTCACATAGTAATTCGGAACAAACTCTTAGGCCTGGCCCTCATTCATTACCTCTCCCTCTAAAATGATTGAAAAAAGGAATGTTCGTGGTCGTCCCCTTTGGTCAGCTTATAATAATAAAAACATATTTGTGAGTGACGAATGTACCTTCGCTTACAAATTGGCCTTTGATGATCTTTTAAATTTATTCTGTACTGTTTCCGCCAACATTTTAATAATATGGCCTGTATGGAATTGTCTCCCATGTTTAGATGCATGCAAAATCCAATAGTAGCTGAGCATATGAGGTTTGTAATTTACTTTTAGTGCTGCCCAATTTATAGACAATTATATTGTCTGACAACCATTTAAGGATGCCTATAGTGCCGTTAACTTAAACTAGTTTGCTGTGATGCGTGCGCCAAATATAAACGAGCTAGGAGTATTTTTCAAAGCATGGATGTTTCCTAATTATAATAATTTATAACTAGGGAGTTTCGAATACCACCAACATTTGACAACCTAAGAGCCTGAACTGAGATACTTTTTCCCAAGCCCCACTTAAAGATGTCGACGAATGCTTGTCGATGAATGAATGTCGAGTAACTATAATACCGAACGATTACCAATGCAACCTCAATCTGCGCTTTCTTTGCCCTTTGTTGATAATCTGTTTCTTTTTCTGCTAAGTAATGTGATTCCGGTTAATTAAATGAATTCAAAAGGAAGCAAAATGATAGAACTGAAAGCAAACGACACTGCCGATTCAATCTCCCTCTGATAAAAATGAAACCATTCTTTAGAACCTCACTTATACATATTCCAAATATGACATAAATATATCGTTCTTTGTCAACTATGGCCAGAACGCATTCAGTCGCTGGAAATATAAAGCGCATATTAACAACTGCAATCAAAAGAGTCAGGATTTGTATGATTACAGACCTATTTCTGTGAAAAGTATAACCATAGGACAGGAAATTTCAAACGATTGTAAGTTTTATTACGGTATATATGTACCTCACTATAATAAAATTTGAGGTTAGATCTGATTTATTTGTTTATCGAGTATGTGTGATTTAATAAAATATGACTGGTTTAATCGTACAAATACGCAAGAAGTCGGTATGTTTCTATAATACTCGAATGCCCACTGGACACAACAACAAGGGCTTTTAACTGAACTAACTTAACATTGGCTATTGTTTACTAGTTCAAATAAATTGAAACCTTCAACAACTGCCATCAAATCCCATTAAGGATAGATTACGAAAACGCAACATAAAATATCTGATTTCTTGTACAGCAAATAGTTCGATGACCTATACTTCACCCGGTTATAGGTAAGTTACATATATTTTATTAATTAATGTGATTTTATCAAGTTTTTATAGCCTGATATGTTTGTGTTATGGTAAACAGCAGTTTCAAATATTTCGAACAATACTTACGTACGAACAATGTATGAAACAAATGTTGTCTCTGAAGTCAAATAAAGTAAAAGAAAAGAAAAGTAACCAAGCAGAGATCTAGTTTAATTTATAGAAGAATACGGTATGTTAAAGCATGTCTAAACAGTGATTTATTTACCCAGATATTATAACTATAATAAGGTGATATTATAAGGTAATTTGAACAATAAAGATCTGCAAAAAGTTTATGAAAATTAACTATCCATCATCAAATGTCTATTATTTAAACCTTGTGTTGTTGTTACCATAAACTATATAAAATGAATACTTTGGTAGCCCAGTAAAATACATTCGCATCTGTGTCTTCAAATTATAGTCATAAAATTTTGGATTTGTCTTCGTTTTGATTGTCTTTGGTTCGGCAAATATAGGGCACTTGCCTTTAGAACTATTGTCACAATTCCCAAGTGGCGATTGTGATTCTGATACTACTTACTGTTTGTATTATATGTTCTTCAATATTGTACCACATTTCGTGCTTAGTGTATCTGGAATACTCATTCATTTCAATTCTATAAAAGTTCTAGGATTCTTACTCATTATTTCAATTACGGTCACGCTGTACAGCCATTATCGACGAATCGATTGTGGGCAAATTTAGGTAATTTGTGTTGTTCAATCTTAGTTCGATTTTTGATTTATATGTTCTTTACTCTGTTTGCACAAATCCAATTTTTAACTGTGAAATATAGAAGCTTCAAATGTTGGAATGCGGAAATGATGGTTAGGAACGTCAATGATTCGTAGCCCTTCTGATAGGTATTTGACATAACATGACGAATTTTAATTTTTTTTTGTTTCTGATATAATCTTAATAATCCCTGTGTTCATTTTAAAATAAATGTATTTTTAATAATATCTCCATAGTATATTATTATTATAAAGTAATATTTTTGTGATTTTTTATTTATTATTCACCAATCCTATATTACTATATAACAGTTCAATAACTACTTCAATAATTAAGAATTGATTTATCAGCACTAGGTAAGGACCAACTGCGTAAAAGGTAATTAAGCAAAGAAATTAACTTTCTTACGTCTTGATATCCACAAATATTGAAAGGCGTCGTTGATTTCCAGTTTTCTACATCAACATAAATTAAAAAGTGTCGGCAGGTTTTTAACGGCTATGAAGATAGCATATATTAGAATAGCCCTAAAAGTAGAACATCAAAGGTAAACTCAGGGCAAACCATCGATCTTATTTTTCGAATTATTTCTATTTGCCAAAAACGAGATGATAAATACTTAACTCTATCTGGAGATCGTTACCGATTACAATTGATACACTTGACTGTGCTTTGAAATGAGCTACTGTATTTCAAACAACACTTGGAGTTTAATAAGCTAACTAATAAGTTTAACTTTATCAAGAGAAGATTGAGGTTTCTAGGTTCAACTCTCTACACTATCTGTTACTGCTAATATTGCCGTATCATCAGCAAATGTAGTAATTTTGCTAAATAATGTTGAAGAAAGATCGCGAGTGTGAAGGAGATAAAGCATTGTCCCTAACACACTTACTTCAGCCGCGCCAGCCTTTATCTGTCTCATTAAATTCCTTCATGTTTAACACCGAAGTATTGTTTAATCAAATAGGATTTTAATAGCAGGTGCAAATGCTTAGGTATAAGAGAATTTTATATAGACCGATTTCATATTGTACTCTGTCAAATGACTGTGCAATATCGAGAAAGATAGCAGACCGTACAGCTTTATTTTCTAAATAATTTTCAATTACATCTGTAATTAGATGTACTTGATCAATTTTTGCTTGGTGCTCTTGGCTCGAGATTAGGTTTGAAGCGTTTTACAATAAATTTCTCAAAGGGTTTAGCCATAACTCGCAATAAATAAATAAGGCGATGTAATACATAGACTATTTTCGGGTTTTGGTATCAGTATGACTTCAGCAGTTTTCCATGCATCAGATACATAGCTTAACTAAATGCAAGCATTAAACAGGTGCTATCTTTGGAGTATTTTAAGAATCTCTTGCGTAACTGGGTCATAGCCTGCTGCTTTTATCAAATTAAAGTGTCATAACTTCTTCCGAAACTTCCCTATGAGTAAGCATTACAAGCCTCTCAAACAGTTATTGGGATTGAGGCAAGGTAGAATATTAACATCTCTCTTCCGTATGATCTTCAAATATATCAGCTTTTTGAAAATTACTTCAGGACCACCTCATATCAGGCTTTCTAGTAGTAGTCACTTGAGCTCTGGGATATTTAAAATGTTTATATCTTTCCAGATATAAATTAAAATTACTGAATTATTTTTCACCGTCGGACCTTGTGTTGTGTTCAACACCTAACATTTTAAAATATCCCGAAGCGAATGAAAATTTCCTGTTAATTTGTTACATGTCCAATTATTTCCAATTAAATTATCCACTTTTTTCTATTCGACTAATAATCGCCTTCCACGATACGAGAATTCAAATACACCACATCCATTATCTGCCGGTTAATAAATTACGCGTTCCCACTGGCGATTCTCAAGCGAGAGGCGCCCCCTATCGACAGCGCAGCAGTTTCGTCCCTCGCTCAGGCCATAAAATTGATTAATAAACTCGGTTGAATGAATCAGAACGTCGCTCAGCAAGTGCCTACTCCGTTGCTGCACGCCATCGTTGCCATGCACGATCTTGACAAATTATGAACGCGATGTCCGGGCTTCGAACTCCCGATGCCGATCCCCCGGTGCCGCGATGCCGTTTCCCCGTCGCCGGCTCCCGGCGGCAGAGCCCCGTCGCTCTCTGATGAATTAAAAGATAAGGTTCGCGACAATGTTCGGTCTCGATGCCTCAGTTTTAGCTGATTATCAATTTATTATCGGCGCCGGATTAATATGGTGCTAGGTTTAATGATTGTTCGTCACGGAAAGGCAATGATTTGACGTTTTGATGGATCGAACATTATTAGTTTTGATATTGACTGTATCGAAAAAGGCTTCGTTGGACTTTTCTGTTCCTGCTGGTCATTTCTGTATTTTTCTCTCAAATTTAATATATAGTCTATCCAAAGTAACAGTGAATTTATGTCATAAAAACGTATAGTGTATTGCCTATTAGAGTTAGTAAATTGGTTTTAATACCAGACAATATTGATTCCCATTTTATTCCAGTTAACAAGATATTCGAAGCTATTTGATCCGTTCGAACATGTAACCGAATCAGCCTAATCGCAAAAGTCAAAGATGTTTGTCAAATATCTGTAAAATTCATCAAAATTAGTGATAATAAGGTTATAAACCGGCACACGCTGTTTTCTTAATTTTTATAAATTTAAATACTAATTTTGAACAGAAACGAGGTAATTATTCTTATTTGTTCCGTTCTTATTAGTAAAATGAGTTGGAGAAGTTAGTATGGCTGCTGGGGTTTTTATTGGGAATATTTTTTGCGTTACAACTGCAATGAACATTAATATGGACTAATGAAAATGGAAATTAATGGAAAACAATATAAACAAACAATATATATATATATATATATATATATATATATATATATATATACAAACAATATAATTTCGGATTCACTGAAACAAAAGTATCTACATTTCTTAATATTAGCTCTATTCAGGTTTAAATTTATGTAATATATGAAAACGGTGAGTAGTTTTTTAATTTAAAAATAATTTAATACCATAATTCCAGAGATAACTGTTATACTGCGGCTGTAAAGAAAACTTAGGGGATAAATAGCTCTCTGAAGGATATAAGTCAACACTGTTAGGAAGCACAGGATTTAAACATTATAAAGATAACCCAGGCAGAGATTCTATGGAATATCCAAACGTTGCTTTTAAATAATAGCGTTTTTAAGAGAACATAATAAAATTAAGAGAGATTCGGCAAGTAAACGCGGCAACCAAGGAAACAAGAAGTAAACATAAAAATGTAAATATGTTCTATAATGAAAGTAAAATACTTTACTTGGATGTACGATCATTAATTAGCAGGATAAAGCCTCCAGGGGATACTATAGGAGATTTAGAAAATAGTTCATTGTAAATACAATAAAATATCCCTGAGCTACAGACTAGTATGGCTGATTAATTAACTGTTCTTTAAATCCTTCGATAATGTATGCGTTAGATGTATTATAATATTAAAATAAATTATATTTTATATATTTTTAGTTTCATTATATCATTTATATTAGAATTTTATATATCGAAGATAAAGTAGACTAAAATGGCCTAAATAAAAATTATATTTAAATAAAAGGGTATAAAAAGATTTAACATCTTATACAAATAAATATAAATCAATTAGAGATAAAAATAATCGGTATAACAGCTACTTACACATTAAATGGTAATATAAATAAATGAAATTTTGGGTTTGCGAGATTTTGATTAAGTATACCAAGGATCGATGATAATAGCGAGAGATAACATATCAACTGAAAAGTCCTCGGTCTACCATAGTAAAACATATTTTTTGGGGAAATTGGATTTTTGTATTCAACATAATTCCCTGCAGGGGTTATATTAGGGAGATTATAACTTTTCGATACCATTTTTGTAGTATGATTCGTCCTTTAATTCAAAATAGGTCTCAGTTTCGGCGATCACGGCTTCATTCGACGAAAATTTCCCAGAGAGCATTCTTTTGAGATATGAGAACAGGAAATAGTCGCTATGGCCAGATCTGGAGAATACGGTTTAGGTGAGGAAGCAATTCGAAGCCCATTTCATGGATCTCTGCCATCGTTTTCATTGAGTTGTGACACGGTGCGCTGTCTTGGTGAATCAGCACATTCCTTTTTTTCAAATGCAGCCGTTTTTCGGCGATTTCGTCCTTGAAACGGTCCAATAATGCTATGTAATAGTCGCTTTTGATGGTCGTTCCTTTTTCAAGGTAGCCAATGAAAATTATTCCATGCGCATCCCAAAATACAGACGCCATAACCTTGACAGCCGACTGTTGCCTTTTCCCACGCTTTGGAGCGTGTTCATCGTGTGCAGTTCACTTAGATGACTGTGGATTGGACTTGGGAGTAAAATGATGGAGCCATGTTTCATCTATTGTCACATATCAACGCAAAAGCTCGCATTTATTACGCTTGATGATCTTCAAACACTACTCCGAATCCCACTTTGCACAGACCTTTCCGATACCCAAATATTCGTGAGTGATGTTATATACACGTTCAGTTGATATCTTTATATTGTCTGCTATTTATTCAATTTATGGTCATTCAAATCATTTTGTTGATATTTTTAGTATTTTTGTCGGTAACAACCTCTTTCGGGCGTCTACTATTTTCTCCGTCTTCGGTGCTAATTTCACCACTTCGAAACTTAGCATACCTTGATCGTTAAATTTTCTGGGACAGTATCCGGAAACTGGGTATTATGCCACGTTTCTGCTTCAACTGTATTTTTTCTCTTCAAAAAGCAATATTTTATAAACATGCGAAATTCCTTTTATCAATTTTTTTCACAATAACAAAAGTTGCTTCACACAAAATGCTCTAATTCACATACTAATGATACGGTAGCTGTCAAATTTATACATGCATCTTTTGAGGGTTAGGGTTACCTGAAAAACATATGGATTTAATTCTAGTAGCGCTATCTATTTGTCAGGCCGGGGACTTTTTAAATAACCTGTAATGTATTGATTATCTGACGGAATATCTAAATAATCCGTATATAAGTGCTGCTGTACAAATAGATACCAAAACATTATGGGCCTATAAAGTTGAGTTATGAGAATATTTTGGGAAAAGTAATATCAATATAATATGAGAGTAGTATAAGAGACATCAGTATTTTTGAATAAAGCCAAAGGAGATATTGTGAAAGCATGCAGATACTATAAGAACAATTATTTATACCGAGACCTTCGGATTATAAATCTCATAGGGAAAATACGATATTCTCATAAATAAATTTTCAACAAGACAAGAAGAAATACTTCACTTCCATGTTAATACCGAAGCTCCGCAACTATGGGATAACACTCAACTAGGACGCAAACTACAATTAATTGATAGTGATAAAATTAATAAATGGTGCTACAATATTTTATATTATTTTATTTTATTAGAGACTAGGTAAAGGCCAAAGGTTATTCTTAGATAAGTACCTAGGCGCAAGTCAATGTAGAGTTAAATTATAAGCTAGTATCGATTAATAATATTTTAATACATACAAAATAATGTAGAAAATTGTTAATTACGCTAACGCTGACATGTTGATCCAACAAAAAGTTATGATCAGTATGCCGAAGGTCCTTTTTAAAGATTACTTTATGGGCCTGCCATAGGTTTTTCTTTAAATATATTGAATGTTGTATTCTTGATTAATTTATCATCCTGTTATTGTATTGCATAACGGATGTAATATTATCAGACAATAACGACATGTGTCGGAGCTATTAGTTCCATCTGACATGCAAGTACGCCAACAACAACAATTATTTTTTACCACTGTAATCACATGTTTATGACCATATGTACTATGTCATATTTCCGAGACAAGTTCGGATACGAACTATATATCCTTTATGAAGTACACTATTTGGTGAAGGTCAAGTGCATACTGTCTATTGGTATCATACAGAATTTTAATCGAAACATGAACATTATTAACTAACAAAAAACTGACGATTCGGTACGCGATATTGCTAGTGTAAATGTGATTTGAGCATTAAGGAATTTTAGTAAGTTATTTGAGATTATAAATATATATGATATGTTATTGAAGTGTAAAATGTTTTAATGATAAAAATATATTGAACACGTTTATATATAAAAATTACGATTTAGGAATTAGTTGAATTTAAATTATGTAGAGAAATAAAAGTTTTCAAAATAATTACAAATTATGTATTATCAAGTTTGAATAAGGCTCGAACTTATCCAACACACCGCTGTATAATTACCTTTACAAGATCTGATAGACAGATTTGTATAGGGCTCAAAGGATAAATAAAAGATCGTAATGTCATAAAGAAGCAATTGAAAGGATAGGGCGACAAAAAATTCTAAGAAAAGGGACCTAAAGGAAGGTGGATCGGAGATATCGTAAAGTTTAGAGGGCCCAATTGGTGGAGAAAGGTTCGTGACTGCACAGACTGGAAGCATGATGAAAATGCTTTATCATTTTCGTTAAATTAACTCTATAAAATCGTACGGGCATAAGAAACAATAAAAAAGTATATGAAAATATGTAATTTTTTTCAGTTCACCTGATGATATACGGCGGAAGCTGTAAACTGAAAATTGTCCACGAGCGAGAGACACCCAACCCACGTCAGCCCCGGTACCCGAATAAATTTAATATTTTATATTAAAATATGTTACAAAAGTATCGTGCAAAAGTATCCAGCAAAAGAATAAATCAAGTCAAACACACGGTTGAGTTGAAATTTTCTTTTATGTCTACTCTCTACAGGACGATCGTAATACGCCTGGTCTTTGTGTGAGTACAATACGGCATATATAATATTACCTCCAATGAAGCTGTCATAAAAATGATATTTTATAGCGTTATAGATTATTTTATCAGAAAATATCTGAGTTTATTTGCATGATACCTATGAATAGTAAGAGGATTTTCCAAAATTTAAATTATTTTCGGACATATAGCTGTTTTAAGGCCGATGCCGTACAAATGAAACTTTAAACATATTCTTCAAGACGAAGTTCAAGTAAAATGATTTATTCAAATTTAGTGTTAACCTTCTCTATATACTCTCTTATTGTATTAAACTGAAGCAAATATATTTCGCAAAATTACGTCTGTTTAAGAAAAATGAGAAACTGTTTTTACATTTTCTGATAATAACGTAGATATTTTCTTATATGTTTATCACAGGGAAATTAGCAGATTTAACTTTATAGAAAATTTTGGGGAAATGTTTCGCGTCGTCCAATATCTAGTTGTCGCTGCTTTTAACTTATTACTTTCTTTAATCGCTATGATAGGAGCCGCGATAGGATCTGATTGGCTCATTGATTGTCTATTTATTTCAGATGATATTTTCAGTATGCATAAGGCATAAGGAATAGTGCATTTAAATTTTTATAACGCCTAGAGATTAAGTTATTAGTTCATTGGTATATATGAGTGGATAGTACAAAAATTAAAGTGAATTCTCGATCTTGAACATGTTGTTTACCCGGATACACAAATAGTAAAGAAATTCTGAATACTTCTAAGAAGTATTTGGTTGTCTTTAAAAAATGGTTGATAATATTAAAAATCCCAAACCGACATGATTAAGTGTCAAAGACATTTATGATCGTTATAGCATGTTTTGTTGTAAGTTGGGATAAATTTAGTCATATTAGTAATATGATTATATGAAATATGAAATACTTATTTTAGGATCAATTATTGGATAATTTAACAATGATTGAAATAATAGCAAACTATTAAGAGAGAATTAACGGAACTTTAATTAACCAGGGATTTTGGTTCAAAGTAATTCAGGATTATTCAGATTATTTAGTGCTTATTGCCCAACTAAAAATACATTTACTAAAGGCCATCTATTAGTTGAAAATTTAATAACCAGCTTAAACCCCCTCATTGCATTGAAGAGAAAGAAATCGTGTAATTATCTGACATATTTTCGAATCTAATAGAGTTCCTGGATTAAGGAATATACATCGTCTGGCTAGTATATTCGAGAAATCATTTAAAGTGCTCATCATCGGTACTTTCAATACTAACGTGACATGTATTACCAGGAGTTGAGAAATTGCAACTTGACTCTATACCTTAAATTCCTGATGTTCCTTCTTATACGAACAAACAGAGCTAGGCAATATCTCATGCCGCAGAAATTTATTTTATTATACCGACTGTCACTAGGTCTTTAAGCTATCTCTTCTATTTTATCCTGTGGTATAGACGGATCACTAATGTATAAAACATATTTTTGTCAAATGTCTATGAAAAAATTTAAACTTAAAACCTTTTAATTATACACTACCTAATGATCTTCCAGAGAGAATATTTAAAATAATAAGGTGCGTTATATATATTGTACATAATTTTAACTGGAAAGAAATTAAAAGCAAACTTTATAAATATAATTGATAATATAAAAACATATAAGAAAACAGAAACTCGAATTGATATCTAAAAGTTTAATATGATGGAAATAAACAAGAATAAAAAGACAGAAGAAATAATTTTGATGTGTTCCAAAGTTCTTTGTTGATACGACAGAAAATTATTTTCTATATATACATTTTCTATATATATATATATATATATATATATATTTTCTATATATTTTCTATATATATATATATATATATATTTTCTATATATTTTCTATATATATATATATATATATATATATTTTCTATATATTTTCTATATATATATATATATATATATATATATATATATATATATATATTTATACACACAATGTTCGTTCCCATACTCCTCCGAAACGGCTTGACTAATCCTTATGAAATTTATTATGCATATTCAGTAAGTTTGTTCAGTAAGCATGCATTTTGTAGGTTTGGGTAGTAAATCGGCTACTATATATTTTTAAACCTCTAGGTGATAAGGGGTGTCCACCCCAAAATGTTTTTTTTATTATGCGGCATTAAAAAATACATACAACCCTAAATTTTTACTTTTCAATCACCAACCCCTGCTTCTTAATAGTCACTTTAATAATTTTATCATTTTTTATCCCGCTCGATAACATTAATTATTATTACTTGGTAAGTTATCCCCTCCATGTGTCTACCGGTGTCATTTCCCACCCACTAAACAACACGGAGTAGAGATGATAACGAAGAGGGTCTCCTGTTTCTCTCAAACAATAACCTTTCTCTCACTCTCTCTACAGTTTTCGGCATTATTTTCTACATTGTTAGTGTTTATGCATCAAGCGTAGTAGTTAAATATTTTAGCTATCTCAGTGTAGCTCTCATATTAAATATATTCTCAAGTAACTTTATTATTTATTTATTAATAACTAATATCTTCAAATAAGTTTTCTACACTAGAAATTCTCCAGAATTTATTTACATGGCAAAACAACGATGTTAAACAATGTTATATATATATATATATATATATATATATATATATATATATCTTAGTACGGACTCATGTCATTGTGATTCAAAAAAGGTTTTAATCTACCCCAAAACTAAAAAAAAAGGTATAATGTTCCTCGTTTTATGCCGTTCCCAACAGAATTTACTATACTTTTATTTCGTAATATCAAATGTCTGAGAAATATTTCCGCTATAAATTTTTATTGTTCAACCACTTGCACCCTCCTTTCGTATCAAACATATTACAACCAAAAACAATAACGACGTATTTCAATATTTCGGAGGGCCCCCCACACGAAAAATATTGAAATTAACTTTCGAAATATTACCTAGCAGAACACGCCATTCCGTGTACCTCTCTACCTACCTGGCGAATTCGTTTTATTGCTTTTTTTCCCTGCCTTGACTAGATTGAAAAATATATATATCCAAGCTATTTTAGTGTCGGACCTGTCGGTTGGTGTTTTATTGAGATTTTTGGTGGGTTTTCGATTTGGGTCAACAGGTTATTTTTATTTTAAAGGTACTTTTTAATTCATAGTCTTCTATAAGTATGGCTTGAAAAAAGCTGTTGAATTGAACGCTTCAAAAACAATACTAAATAATTCATGGTAACGAAATAAAGGAAGCTACAAAGGTTCCCAAGATTATTTTATACTAAAAAAGACAGGATCATTAATTCTATTGTGTATTTGGATAAAATGACTGTTAACTAACTGTTATTATTTGTAAGTTAGATGCAGATCGGTAGTGCTATGAGACAAGCAAACTTCTATCAAACGTCTATCAAACTTCATAAATAGTTTACAACCGAGCCCCCAAAACATTCACAAGCTTGAAAAGCATTTTTGCATATCATCATTATAATTCAAAAAAAAATTAATAGTCAGCCAACTTCTCAATGATTTCTTTCGTTCATTTGGAAGCGGTAAGAGAGAAACAATATGGACAGATGGAAATTAGTCGTCTATCAAACTTCATAAATAGTTTACAACCGAAATCGTGAAAAGGATCTTTATATACCATCATTGTAATTCAAAAAAATTTAATAGTCAGTCCTCTTCTGATATATATAGAGTAATCTTAAATCCAATCGTTCATGTGGAAGAGAGGTAGCTAAAGCACAAAATGAGTCATCAAGTACTTCACTTATTATTAGCTAATGTTAGCTGTGAGTTTTCGTCCATTTGTATTTCTCTCTTCCCTGGTCCTCAAAGTATTTGATGACAATACTTCACTTATAATTAGGTAATGATAGCTGTGAGTTTTCATTCACGTGTATAGGATATCACTATGAGATAATAAATAATATTCAAAATACTTTAATTATTGCTTAATAATTTGCGATTTGATTGATGTAGGTTTTATACCAAAAGTAGCACCATCTTATCATATTTCTTAATCTTCGCTGTTAGTTTGACTATGGTCTGTAGTAAATTGATTACATTCATTATAATTTTCATGTGGTTTATTTTGTACGTCCATATAGAATATGATTTTTATAAAGAAAAGTACTACACTGAGTCTGCTATTGTAAATTTTAACTAAAACTAGATAATACATGTACAGGAGGAAGGAACTGTTGAGGGCCGCAATACAGAAGAAAAGAATAGCATCTACTAACAGTAGTAAGCGAAAGCTTTATGAGCTTTTTCTTCTATAATATGGCACCTGTGAAAGAGAATAAACGTTACAATCCATACTAAAATCCGATTTTTTCGAACGCTTACCTTACTGTACTGTTATAATGTGATGCATGTAAGCGTGCTTTCCTCGAGATCCTGTTAGAAATGAGATTTTCGGATTAAGTCTTGAGTTCAACTCCATGTTTACTAATTGTGGCCTCAATTACTGCATATGTTGATACTAATCTGTCTACTGTGCAGTTAAGTCCACCAATTTAGGAAAGAGACTTCTACAAGGAGCTGGGAATAGATTATTGGTAGTGTCTTCTTCCACCGGGCTTTATATATTCCCACCAAAGTCATCCGTTTTCGTCGCAAACAGAGACACTCTGATGTCCATTACATCGGTATTAACAATCTTCCTGTGCCTGCAGTAGATCGACTTAGATTACTGCAAGCCATATTTGATCGTTGGCTTACCTGGAAGCACGTACCTCAAAACAATGGAGCTCTTACAAAACTCGGCGCTCCAAATATCGATGGATACCTACCGATCATCACCAGCAATAAGTTTTCATATATTTACTTACATATACCAATACTGCCACCTTCTACCACAACCAGCTCCACTTAAATTCGTGGTAAGATTGATTGCAGTGCCTTCCTTCACTATATCTTTCCTGATACCTTCATGGATTCATCATCCTGCCCCCGACGGCCGCCCCACTATCTATGTAAAAAACACTTTCGCCATTATGTTTGCTTTAATTTTCAAAAGTATATTTAGCTCCCTTATTTACTTTTTATTCTATTTCCCACATTTCCCCATGGACTTTCATATATTTTAGGGCATATTTTATAGATAACTCCTTTCGTCTATATTCCAAGAGGGAGCAACTTTTCTCTTTCATAAGAGCAAAATATTTTGAGCTACTCTCCCTCTATCTGGATCACAGGAACATTTATAGTGACGGCTCCAAATCCAGTACAAAGTTTGGTTGTGCCTTTGTTTCTAATGGACAAATCTACCCTTTCAGGCTCTCTGAACAGGGCACGATATTAACCTCTGAAATATATGTACTACACCAAGCCCTATTTTAGGCATTTACATATTTTTGTGTCTACATAACCTTATAGAAAATGACTAATTCTTTCAGACCCCTACAGAGAGCTTGTCATCGCCTAGTCCCTAAATCTATAAATCACCTGCGATCGCTATTGATGACTGGTCATTTGCTAACGCAAGTGTGAATCCTCACGGTACTATACTTGGGAATCAACAGGTAGATGCTGCAGTGATGCCTGCCGTCCATTCTTAACCCTTACCAGAGCCTCAGTGCAAATACGACGGGCCATAGAGGATGGATTAACGAAATTCTTTGAAATCAAAAGTGACTTTGTTAGTCGGTTAGACTAAAGCACTTTCATTTCTCACAAAACCACTTGGTGCCCTCTCTGTTCTGTCTCTGTCTGCAGTCTCTGTCTTCCACCACGACAAGTATAAAATTCGTGCTGAATAATTATAGGAACACTCTAGACACCGAAAACAGTGATTGGTTGATTGGAGACTTATTTGGAGTTGATTATTATCATCAAATTGTGTATTTGTCTACGTCCTTTGTAGGAATGTTCTGTCCCATTTATAACTTCACAGTTCAACTTCACAAAATGCAGTCAAAATGAACTTGTTATACAATAGTCATTATGCATGTGTTAAGTGGCATTCCCAATACAGGACACTGAAAACATGTTTTATTCAATATTTTTGAATAATTTAAATCATTTATCAAAATATATATAACAGGTCAATTGAAAACTCCCCGGCCTACCATAGTAAAACACATTTTTTTGAAAAAATTATTGTTTTTTATTCAATATAATTACCTTCAAGAGTGATACACTGATTATAGCGACCCTCCAACTTTTCGATATCATTTTTGTAGTACGATTTGTCCTTAACATCAAAATAGGTCTCAGTTTAGGCGATCACATTTTCATTCGACGAAAATTTCTTCCCAGCGAGCATAATTTTGAGATATGAGAACAGGAAATGGTCGCTGTTGCCAGATCTGGAGAATACGGTGAAGGTGTTGAAGCAATTTGAAGACCATTTCATGGATTTCTGCAATCGTTTTCATTGACTTGTGACACGGTGCATTGTCTTGGTGAAGCAGCACTTTCTTTTTCTTCAAATGCCGCCGTTTTCGGCGATTTCATCATTCAAACGGTCCAATAACGCTCTGAGATAGTCGCTGTTGATGGTCCTTCCGTTTTTAAGGTAGTCAGTGAAAATTACTCCATTCGCATCCCAAAATACAGACGCCATAACCTTAAAATACAGACCACCCGGATAACTATTGATTGGACTTCGGAGTGAAATGATGGAGCCACGTTTCATCCATTGTTACATAGCGACGCAAAAACTCGAGTTTATTACGCTTGATCTTCTTCAAACACTGCTTCGAATCATTAACTCGTCGTTGTTTTTGGTCGAAAGTAAGTTCGCGCGGCACCCACTTTGCCTGTGCAAAATAGTTTTAGTCATACCCAAATATTCGTGAATTATATGATGTAAACGTTCAGTTCATATCTTTGGAGTTTCTGCTATTTCATTCAATTTCAATTTACGGCCATTCAAGATTATTTTGTGTATTTTTTAAATGTTTTCGTCGGTAACTCTTTTGGGCGTCCACTGCGTTCAACGTCTTCGGTCCTCATTTCACCACGTCAAAACTTAGCAACCAACCCTTGATGATTAATTTTTCTGGGGCAGCGTCCGGACACTCGGCATCAAACCAAATTATTTCTTCGACTGTATTTGTTCCGTTCAAAAATGCACCATATTATCAACACGCTAAATTACTGTTTACCCATTTTTTCACAATAACAAAAGTTGCTTCACTCAATATGCTATAATTCACAAACTAATGATTCGATAGCTGTCAAATTTATACACGCATCTTTGAGTGTTAGGTATAACTAACAAATATATGTATTTAATTCTAGTAGCGCCATCTATTTTTCAGGCCGGGGACTTTTCAATTGAAGTGTTATTTCAACTTTTATGTGCATATTCCTGAAAATTATATATGTGGAATACACATGTATATGAACATATTTGACTTATGATACTGACCTATATATCATAAACCAACATAAAGAAAATGCAAGGAAATGATGCAAGATTTGCAAAAGCCAGACGATCTACATATGCTAGAAATGTCAGGTTCAACTTCACACAGAGTATCAAAAATTTCTTACTTTTTTGCCTGGAAACTGCCAATATTGCGCCAACGCAAAATTGATTTTGGTGTAGATGGCAAAATATACTGCTAGTTTTTAATATTTATAATTTTATTTCAATTATTTTAGAGTGATATTGATGACAATGAATATCATAATATTTCACAATTTTTATTTTTGGTAAGAAAAGGGTTAAGCGCAAAAGCACAAAAAAGTCGATATTTTCCCTAAAAAAAATTAAAAATATTTCTTAAACGTGTCAAAATTTGACAATTAATATTTAATTTTAAAGGTTCAATGAATTTTGGTACTTGATTTCAAAGATCTAATAAAACATATAATCGCTACATTTAAAAATCTATAGAGAATATCGATATTTTTTTGGTGCTACATCACCGATGGTAGCATATTGGTTGAGAAATAGGTATTATCCTATAGCGCAGGCTATGGATTGGCGACGGTAATAATAATTGTCTACAGCAATCTGTTTTCATTTCCTTGATTACCTTTTTAAATATTTCCTCTCAGCATATTTTATTTTTTTGTTTAATATTAATTGCTAGATACTGTTCAGAAAGATTCTAAAAAGCTAGTTCAGTATTGAAGGCTTAAATATTCAAACTTCAATTGTGCCACTGAAATGTCATGTGTCACAAAGTAATTTGATACTTTCACGGAAATCTCTTCTGAGCAAATTTTGGTACACTTATTTTAAACCATATACCTTATATTTAAAACACTTGCACATTTTTTGATACCGCTGCAAATATACTTTTTGTGGGAATATCTATATATAAAGTTTCAAGTATTTTCAAGTTAATCCTTCATAGTCTAAACGAAATGAATATATAATATTCAATATCTACAGTTTAAAACTATAGGATAGCTACTGCGTTTAAGACTTGGAATGGTTTTATTTTAAATTTTTTTAATCTTAATTATATATATAATAATATTAACCTTTTATATACTCTGTATGAAAAATTGAACTTGGAGCATTAGTTATTATTAAAACTAACTGCGTTAGTAATAATATCGGTTTTTACTCATATTTGTACATCTTATTTTCAAAACTTACTTCAGAACCGAAGCACTTTATATTTACATCGCTCATTAACATGTGTAGGATGACATTTTAGCCATTTGATGTAATTTTAGTTTGTTGTAGTTGCGTTCTTAGTGGTAGCTCTTTCAAAAAGGGCTCACAGTCTAGTAAAATGCAATGGATTCATCGAAAACCAAAGCGTTAAATATTGTCGAACATTCAACTTATTTCCGAAACTATTACATCAATTATTAAACAATTTTAGCGACGGGCCTGTCGGTTGATTTTTTTTGTTGAGATTTTCGATTTGGTTTAATAGGTAATTTCTAATTTAATGACGATTTTTAATTTACCTTCTCTAAATGTGACTTGAAACAAGTAGTTTAGTGGAAACTTTGAAAAACAGCAATACATAATTCCTTGTCTTAAATGAAGGGAACGATAAAAGTTTTCAATATTGCTTTACAAAAGTGTAATAAAATCATTACTCTACCAGAATAATAACAAAAAATTGTGGAATTATTTCTCCGAAAGAGGAAGAGTGCAACAAGGAAAAAAGAAAACGCCTTCTATTTAGAAACATAGCTAAATAAGATAGGTCTTTTTTTGTAAAAAATAATGAAATTATTAACGGAAATCCTTATATAAATAACATTCAGTATGATATCTATGTAAATTGGTGCATGGACTTGCATGGAAATATATGGTGTTTTTATATAAATGCTTTATTACAAATTTCTACAGTAAATCAGTTTTATTACAAATTTTTACAGTAAAATTTCTAAATGAAATATGCCTTGTTACTTCAGCTTTTTCCAAATTTAATTTACTTCGTATTCACTATTACAACACTTGGAATTTTGACGGTTAAGAATTAAATTTGTTCATATATATATATATATATATATATATATATATATATACTACGTTACAAATGCACTGCTAAGTATGGCTTCAATAAATAATTATTCGAGATATTCATGCCATCTATTTTTTTTATAAGAAATTTGTGAAACTATCAACCATAATACTTAAAATACATAAAAGTTATTTTAAGCACTTCCGAACTAATTAAAACAAACATTATGGGCCGCTATTTCTACATGCAGTAAATTTAAATTATAAAACCAATTTGAAGACCTTCCTCAGATACGCCGTATATATGTTCCAACGTTGACTAGTTAAACACGCGTTATATTAATAAAGAAGAAATTGAAAAGCTTACATGAAACGAGCGAAAGGCAGACACGTAACGGCTTTATTATTTTGAAGCTTGGACGAGGGCAAACCTGAATTTTAATGACGACAACCCGCCCTTCCCGTGCTGCAGATGCAGCTTAAAAGCTGCCAACGAACGAGAGGGGCTCTGCTGTAAGGGCGCCGGCTTTTTATTACCGTGACCTGGACCGTGCGGATTTTCATGGGGTTATTAAGGGAGATCACGGTAAGGCTTTGAAGGACAAACCGTCTGATAGGCGTTTAATATTTGATGTCAAAAACTGATATTGATGGAATATTACACAATATAATAATTACGCTGTGCTAAAATGTATAAAATACTAGCGACCCGCCCCGGCTTCGCACGGGTGCAATGCTGATACTAAATTAAATACACTACAGAAAAAATATGAACGTTGTATATAAAAACATAGCGGCCCGCTCCGACTTTGCACGGCCATAAAATATATATGCCTATGTCACTCAATGAAAACATGATTAAAATCGATCCAGTATTTTTGGTTCATTCATTACTGCCCTTGGCCTGCACGCATTAAATTTGGAGTAAAACAATTCCTCTTCCCCTATACTTACTATGAAGATTTCCTGCAATCTTTGGAATATCTAAATTCATACAATTTTTATTACATTACACATTTTTAAACGCAAATTTTAAATTTGTAATATCTCCGAAAATATTTGTTTAATTTCGATGCTGTAAGGAACCATATTGATCTATATTAGTTGCACACTGTATTTAAGGTACTTAATTCGATAAGTATTAATGCCGTATTGCTTAAAATAGCTTCGTAAATAAGCCATTTTCTCACATAAAAAGTAAACAATAAAAATGGTTAATGTGGGTTATCCCTAAAAGATAAACATATACCATCCGGGAGTTTTTTGTAGACCTTTTTATGGTGTACAATACTGTAGTACATTAATTTGATCTAACTCGTAGGGTTAGGCAGCGTTTTTACTAATTGCCAAATAAGCCTAAAAAAATAGGTTAATTTACGACATCACGTTAGAAAGCTCTAAAATTAGCAATATTGCCTTAGTATATTATGCATGTATTATACATATAGACCTTTCTCTTGAATCACTCTATCTATTGAAAAAAAACGCATCAAAATCCGTTGCGTAGTTTTAAAGATTTAAGCGCACATAGGGATATAGAGACAGAAAAGGCGACTTTGTTTTATACTATGTAGTGATTAGTACCAAATATGCCATTCAATAATAAAGCAGAAAGTAAAATTTCTTTAAGTAAATTAGCTTTTTTGTTGTTATATATATTACCTATCTCAGTGATGACATTTTAATAATAATAATCTGAACAATACTTATTCAATTAGTAACATTAAAAAGTACTATAATATTAAAAAATAAAGAATTTCACATTAAAATGGCTTAACGTCTTTTCTATATTAATATTAACATGTACAATATCACTACGCCCTAATTCTGTGCCTTGATATTGACATGGCGAACAAGCATTTCTTCATGACTAATTTCATCGAGATTGTGGATAAGGTCCTCGGTGATCTGGTTTGGTTTCATTTCCGAATTTCTCTTCATTTTTAATTTCTCTCAAATTTTGAAATATTAGCGGGTGTTTCAGTATTCTTCAATACTATTTTCTGAAATGTCCAGGCTTATATCCAGATCTCCAGATATCCAGATTGCTCCTCTTGTTACAACCCCATATCTAGAGGGGTTAGAATATGGAAGGGACATACATGTTATGTAGGAATAGCATAATTTCTTCCTAATGGTTAATATTTTCTACATTTTTAGATTACAGTGTATATTTAATATCGAGTTCCTTCTCCTTTTTTACATACACTTTCAAGCATTACATCACAATGGTATTATTTATTCTATTAAGGAGATATTAGTTTGTCTTAATATGTATGTACATTCAAACAAAGTCAATTGTAAAATAATTTTTCGATATTTAATTTTGTTTAATGATGTCTTCAATTTCGTTTTGCTTCCTCGTTGTCTTAGCCTTGGGCCAATATAGCTAGCAAAGTAGTTATATGTTGAAAAAGATAAATAAATATCAGTGATATAGATCAGAGAGACCTCAACGCAGTACCGACAAATTATCTGTGTAAGTTCTTACTTGATTTAAAATGAGACCCCTTATGCCACCTTTTATGAATATCGGCGCCGAATCTAGAAAAAAAACTTTTCTTTCTTTATACGATTTTACCACTTTTTAACCTTTTATTTAAATCGATAGTTGAATGGTTTCCTTTAAAGTCGAATGTATTGAAATTACATCGATCCGCTACTAAAAACTTTTTAAGTATATTCATGTATTTTATTTATTTATTTGTATATCCATGAAAAAAATTACACGGCGTTACAATATTTTTACAGAATGTAAAATTATTATTAACATAGAATATTTTAAGTAGGTGTAAAGAAATCCTATGGTATGGCGCTAGTAGAAGAATCATAAACGGTTATTACTTTTGTTAATGTGATATGAAAGGGTACCCCATATCCCAATCTGCAATCAGCTATCATCCCATCCCATCATATCCCATCCTTCATAGTGCAAATATAACAGTGCCCAAGCCCCCAGCTACGTTGGACAAGATTTCAGGTTCTGATGAAGGTGGTGCCGGTACTTGAATGCTGAAATAGAAGTCCGAATTTGTTATTTCTGTAGTAAAATAGCATTTCTGTGTCTTTATCTTTATGGATAGAATAACTTATTTTCACGTGTTATAGGTCAATGAAATGTAGGATTGCGGGAGAAGTAATTCCAGGTTAGCTCATGTCCTTGCAAGCTAATTTAATTATTTAAATTAAACGCCAGTCAGTGACATATGGGGCATTTTCTTCGATGACATTTTCCTATTATTCAGGTGTTACCAACATCGTCACTCCATAGCATCTGAGACTTCTAGGCGAAAAACTGATACAGGTTATTTTCACAAGACTCTTTTGTCGAAATGAATTTTCCATTGTCTGTTATCAGCACGAACTCCTAAGATATGTAGTCTTCAACAATCTGTTATTATGAAATTTATTATTGGGAATAACCAAAAGTACACTTGTTTAAAAATTTTACATGATTGGATGCGTAATATATGCGTATGCATCTTAAAATTCAATTAATATTAAGATATTTAATAACAGTGTTACATTTTTTATGCATATTTAATTCCCAGCAACCACTTTTTTCTTAATTATTTGTCTTAATTATTATATTTTTGGAGTATTATTTTATTATGCTTGGCTTGATTATGAACAAGTGGTTTGATTTTTAAATCGACTGAACTTAACAACTGTTTTGCAAAGTTATAAAACAGACAGTGAATTAATGCTTCTCGACTCACGCAATCTGCTTGAAGTTTGCTTTAAACAGTATGTTGAGGAACAATCAGAGTATCAAAAGTGAATAGTTAATAACAAATTTCTAACACTAATGGTATAAAATTTTAATTTTATGTGAATCTTTGAAAGCCCTAACTTTGTTAATATGGACCTGAGCTTATCGATTTTATAAATTTTAATTGATAAAGTGGTATGTTTTCGTTGACGCGAATTTCATAAACAAAATATAAACAAGCGAACTTTCTACAAATTCCATATTCCATATTGATATCGTCGATATATTCAACGTTAGCATATTTTGACGGAGTTGGGCAAATCATCTTTAAGCTGCTAATTTTGAGTATCAGGAAGGTAAACAATTTTTTTCCGCAAACAAAGTTGTCGCCTTGATCGATATAGTATTGTAGAATATATTGCTGTACTGGTGTCGTAAGAAAATAATTTACTAAATAATATATTTTCATTTTAATAATATTTGTCTTACTAATATAGTAACTTGATCTAAATAGTCTAATACAAATTTTGCATAAAATTAACATTATCATAAGTAGAAAATGTATTATTGGAATTTTAAAAAACCTGCCGATTGTAGAATACATATCGCAATTTATTTGATATTTCTAACGACCGTTAAAACCTTAGACTCATACAGGTTTCTACGTTTGGTAATGGTCGAGGATTAGACCGTGTGGTTCTAGGATATAAATGACCACTAGGATTAGGTCTCTCTCTCTGGTCTCTTGATTTGAGCCTCTTACTACATCCGCATTACAACTACGACAACTTCCTACAACAGTGTTATCGCGTTAATTTGTTTCCAACTAATATTAGTGACTATTCCATCAAACACAGAAAACGAATGTTGCAACATATTTGTGGGAAATCTGCAACAATATATTGGAAATTAACGAGGTTTTATGCGGTCAGGGGATCTAAAGGCCAGGGCGACAATCTCTCTCTGTCTTTGTCTCTATTGTCTATTTTCGAAACTACCGCCACCCGTGTTAATGTCATCCATTTCCGTCTTCTGGGCTCATTAATTCGCCATATTGGTAACCTCAATTTGTTCGAAGTGTATTAAGGATTCTCAAAACCGAAGATGATGAAAAGTGTTTACGCTACGTGGTTGGAATGATCGCAAAATGAGGAACCCATTGAACGTTGCCTGTTGAATATTCTTAATATACTAGCTGAAATTGGAGATACCTACGAATAGAACAGATCATAGAACAGCAAACGTAGCATAATAAAACCGCATGGCCTTCCATGCATCACATAAGCCGGGATTCGCCAAACTTATTAAGAAGCTCGATGAGACAGTCTAGTGGTAGACATTTTGAATATTGCAGGTCAACCTTCAGAAAACTCAGGTCATCCTCTTCCATAGGGGACGTCTTGCACCGTGCATCTCGCGCCTTATAATCCAGAATACGCTCATTCCATGGTCGGATATATTCATCAATCTCAGTCTTCTCTTCGACCGAAAGTTCAGGTGGAATTTTCAGCTTCAAACATCCCTTCAAAATGGTCCAGGTATAATCAACTTATTATTCTCGCTCATCGATCGGCTCTCGTGGACTTTCTTGTATAAAACACTGATTCAGTGATGTTATACGGGTCCAGCGTTCACGTAGTCAAGTCCAATCAATCAATGTGCGACGTTTCGTCAGGTACAACTGAATTCATCGAGAAGTAGATATTTCCCAAGTTCAAGATTTCGAGATATATTTCCACTTTTCGTCTCTCGGATAATAATTGTATTATCGAGCTGGCCGATGTTTTAGACCATTAATTCATCTAGCTTCCCCTTTCTAGCTCAACCCGATCGAGTAAACCTTCTCCGACGATCGATTAACTCATATTCGCGAGCTGTTTGATGTGATAAAATATCACACTCTTTCCAGGCCCTCATCCCTCCTAACGGTTTCACCGGTTAGGGGTATTTTCCTTGCGAAATGTAAGAAGTATCGGTGAGGATCGTGGGATGAACCGTTGGGGGGAGGCCAAATAAGAAGATATATATATATATATATATATATATATATATATATATATATATATATACTATATTTAGGTAGTCAAATCTAGCAACATCTCCCAAAACCAAATACTTCTAACCGGAGAAGCCCTAGTTTCTCAATTGCTCCCACCTAAAGTTGGATCCACATTCCTCCAAACAGTCCTCGGGCCGTTGATTCTAAGATGCAACTAACGAATTACAATGCAAGTACTTCACTGGACGGAGAGTATTGTGACGAGGCCGCTATATCTTAGCCCGCCGCGTATTTAGCAACGAGGAACCAGCTGTGGGCAATGCGCGAGTATGGGTATTATGCGGTCAGACAGTATAAAACACTAGGATGATTACACCTCTCTCTTTTTCATTCCCAAATACCTTAACCACGTAAATCCGGAGAATGTGCTCAAGAGCAAATAGAGATTTCACTTTATAGGCTTTTGGAGAAATGTTTCGCGACGGCCAATATCTAGGTATTTTGAACTTGTTTTTATTTTGAGAGCCATTTTCTGAGTAGAAGAGCAAAGTTCTACTAGCGTTTTTCGACGTTTCGTAAATTATAATCACAATTAGTTAGTTATAACGCGTATTCATTCTAAGAAGTGTAAATGGGTGTACAGCAAAACATAATGAGTCTTTCTTTTCCTTTCAAGAAGTTTCTTATACTTAAAAAATAGGTCATTTAAAAAACCCAAATTATCCAAATTAGGCATAGAGACTTACCAACAAATGGGCATACAAATGTTTCTATTTTATTTAATAAGTGTTGAGAAATTTAATTTAATTATTTATTTCAATTTTATTTATCGATGACACGACGTTAGGGTTTAGACTCGCGATGGCATGGTGTCACGTTACATACCCGCATAATAAAATCTGTTTAATGACCAATCAAATGTCCCATATATTTTCTAACACTGCAATAAGTTAGATATCTATAATAAATATTTAACTATATCTGTAATGTTCACTCTATCTTCTGAATATTGTACGCTCCAAAGCTTTTTTTCCAGAGACCATAGGATAAAGGCTCATAGCCCAATGTTTGTCGTGTTAAGTACACACGTGTGAACTCGTGGATATGCTATAATAATCCGAAACATAAAAAGAAACATTAAACATGATTCCTAGTCAGGTAGTACCAACTATAGTTGTCGCGAATAATCGTAATTTGTGTATAGTCATACGAAAGGTCTTTGTATTAGGGGAAATTAACTTGTAATCAAATTTAACCGATTCCATGCGCGAGAATTTACCTCAAATTTTAACGGAATATTGACTAGTACCTACAAATTAACCAATTCGAATATTATACTAAATTAAATTCCTACACCAACGGACAGAGACTATATTTATCAAATTCACTATTATTGTAATATAATGAACACGAAATAAAAAGGTATCGTCAAACTAGATTTCTGCTTGGTCGAATCTTTATTTCCCCAACACGCGTTTGCCCAATAAAATATATTTCCCAACTTTTTACGATCCAGCTACCAAATAACAATAATGGTGTTGAAGATAAGATGTTTTTGTATTTCTCTATGGAAGTAATTTCATATAAATCGAGCCAGCGCATTATATCCTTTTGTCAGTGGACGAATCAGGTGTAATGATGGGCATTTTGTTCGTTGTAACAAGAAATACATCCATGAATATATTGATCATGGGACGAGTAGTATTGTTCAGATAATATTATTTATTCTATTGTATATTCAATATTAATCCTTACTTATCTGAGGCTTATTTTTATAATATTTCTATAAGGATTCCAGACCTGTAAATCACAAAGGCGTTTAAAACAATACAATACTTTCATATTTTGTTTTTATTAAAGTAGAAATATTTCTAAACGAGCAAGGTCGTATATTACTTTACTACAGAACTGTCAAGATATTTTTTTTTTAAAAGCTCACTAATTTTTCACCGCACATTCACTATCGATTAACACTATCGAACTAGTATTGCGCAATGAGCGATGATTAAAGCAAAATATCTAATCCACAGTAAATGTCAAGAATGACAATGAGTAGGGCTTATTAAATCAAGTTAGTAGAATCTTACACGTATTTTGAGAATATTTAGTGATGAAAATACAAAGCATTCATGTAAACAATTCTTAAATTCAATGGTTTTGGCAGACCTTCACTTAAAACAACAGTTTTATGTTTAATATTATAGAGCTACCAAATATATGCAGATACTAGTGATGTAATTTTGTTGTTCGATTTGTAGAGATCTTCTCTGGAAGTCCATAAAATGCTTTTTAGAGCTACTAGGGGATTCTGCGATGCATACTTAGCAGGGAAGTTACGCAGAATAAAGCTAGTAGGACTAGGTAATTTGAAAACTTCCTCTGAGCTAATCAGTAAACCTCACTCTATCAACTGATCCCATGTCTATTACAATTGGTAAGGAGGACACCCGTAATCGGGAAACCGTTAGGAGATACGAGGGTTCGGCTAGATGATGGTATTGCTATCAATTCAAGCGACCTAAGAAGCTTAATTTGATTGCTCGAAGGAAAGAGTCACCATGATTTAGAAGTTAGAATACGACGGGGTTTGTCAGTGCTACGATGTTTCTATGAAAAATGTGTGTCTTGAAAACCCGTCAAAAATAAAATCTTGAACTTGGGAAACATCACTTTCCCCGTAAATCTGGGAATTGTTGACGATCCAGGGAGTATGTTGTGACCTGGAAAAGAAATCGAAGTAAATTTTCCTAGAGTTGTTGTTATTCAAACATAGACTAAAACCTATATGGGAGTACGAAATTCAGTTATGGAAGTATTCTGCCAGAAGTAGTAGTAAAGAACATAGAAGTATTCTGTAGGCACCAGGATAATATAGAAACAGTTACTTTAACAGTAACTATTATAGAGGAAATTAAGAAATTTGCAACAAGACATGAGGAAATACTCCAGTCCCATATAAACACCGAAACACTGTGACTCTTAGACAAGAGTGAAATGTATTACTAACCTTTATTTTATTTTATTAAGATGTAAGGACCATTATATATTCCTAGATAAGTACTTAGTTTAGAGTTACTGTAAAGAAATATTTATACATTAGTCAGCAAGGACTAGTAATAATATATTAATAAATAAATTTGTTTTGGAATATCTGAAGACTTTCCACCTCGTAGGGTGAGATGTATTGCCAAACGCTGGACCTATGCAGAATTACGGATTCAACCAGCATCAAGTACAGGAGACATTTAATAGGGAGAACGAATCAGCTGGTTCCGTTGATGAGTGGGAACAGCAGCTTCAATATGTCCATATTGTATGTACGCTATGGCGCCATTTCGATCAGGTTCAACTACAATTTTTTTGGAATTATACCTGCCACGGCCATTTGCTTCATGTTAACGTCTTTCGTTTTCTGTCTATATATATATATATATATATATATATATATATATATATATATATATATATATATATATATATATATATATATATATATATATATATTTATTATTCGAACACATTTTCATATACTCAAATCAACAGCAGCTTAAAACTTCTAGGAACTACCGCTTTAACTAATTAACAAATCGGAACACTTAAATTTACATTATAACGGCAGAGCATCAATCAAATAATAGATTGTATCAATGTGTAAAATTCTATTTTCAAGGTAATCTGAGATGATGGAGATTGCATAATAGTAACTTTAATATTCCATGCAAACATACGGTTAAGAATATCGTGTACAGAAAGCATTTCTATCTTGTAATATATATCAGAGTTTATATTTATTGTATAGACTATATAAAGCAGTTAACGAAGTCATGAAAATAAAAACGAATCTTTATTATTTCTTTACTGTTAAAACGGGCGTAATATGCCATCCATCAATATTTAATGGAATTGCTTCCTTAATACTAGCTTCAACTAAAAAAAAAACAATCGATTTCTAAAAATAACCCCTATTTTTATGTCTCGTATCTTCTTAAGAATTGTTCGCAGTAATTTATATCATATTATATGTATGTTTTTACACTCTGATGTCATATTTGCTATGTATAACTACAAGCCTGATGATTACACTACAAGGGCCGAAAATTGAATTTTCGGCGAAGCCTCGGGAATCATGACGAACAGGACCGATATTTCAACTTTTGGCCCCTGTAGTGTATTCGATTTTTTTCATGGCCGATCGAAAGTACTTTATATATATATATATATATATATATATATATATATATATATATATATATATATATATATATATATATATATATACATATATATATATATATATATATATATATATATATATATATATATATATATATATATATATATATATATACAAGTAGAGGTTAGAGAGATATAATAAAGAAATTTAGAAGTGAAAGTTATATGTAAAAATCGGGTCCCATGTTTTTCGGAGAAGCTTCTCGGAATCCCCGTTACGCGGCCAAATATGTGTTTTTCTCTCTCGTTCGGCTTCGGTACCAATAATTCTAACCTAAGCAGTTAGCGGCCATTTTCAGGTGACATAATTTGTGTTGTTTATTTACGACGAAGTTTTTCATTATGTGTTTTTATATATATTTGACAATTACTTTAGATTATTCTGTGTATTTTAATTCATTAGTGTAATAAAAAGAAAACCTTAAGGGTATCTCTTATGATCTCCTATGTAGATCCAGGAAAGTTTGTAATCATTTTAAAGATGAAGACTATAGATCAAAATGTGGAAAGTCATGGCCGAAACAAGATGTAATTCCTACTTGTAATATAAATAGTATTTTGTTAAATAGTAAGGAATTATTACATTGAAATAATTAAGCAATATTTATTGAGATTCTTTACCTTTACTAGAAGACAAGGAAAATATGCCTCCAATGGCAATGTTACAATCACATAAGTTTTTTGAGGGTGATAGATATATAGGAGATTCTTCTACCCCAACGAGACCCAGAAGTAAGTACGTAATAAGCAACGTATGTTTATTATTAGAGAATGGATGTTCTAACTTGAAATTTGTATGTTCATTTACAGATAACTCAGCCTGCACCATCAGCTTCATTTCAGGTTAGATGAAAAATTAATGTCTTTATCCTTATTGAAATGCAGTGGCAGAGGCGAAAAACCGTTATCGAGGGTATTCTGCTTGTCTTCTAGAAGAACATTAATGCAGATACTAAATAAGGTTGCTTTTTGATGCTGGAGTAGTAACCTCTAATTTTGGTCGTTAGTTCAGGAACTTGACTTGACTTTTATAGACCGAACTGGTCTAAAAAATATAACATTAGTATTTATATTATCTTGTTTTAATGTTTGTTTTAGGTTTTTTTTAACTATTAGAAAGAATAATATCAGTGGATTACGTGTTTTGGGTAGTGGAGATATCTCTGTGATTACATCAATATCTTTATGGCCAGGGAAAATTAATGTAATTGTAATAGATCAGTAAAATATATTTAAATATACTTATTTTTTTATTTTCCCAGTAAAATTAAAAGAATTTTTTTTTAATTTCCCGCTAAATTTTTTTACTATAAATTTTTAAATTTCCTGCTGTAACTATCATACGACGCATGCGTAAACGCCCTCACACGGGGGATTCCGAGCGTAACTTAAAACCAATGTTCACGAGATGCGCTTCTAAGTTTCTTTATTCTATGGTTAGAGATAACGTTACAACAAATTAGTTTACTAACAAATAGGCATAAGAAATTCTTTCCTCCCGCCGTTATAGAGAGCGCGGGTGTACTTCTCACAGGGAATAAATGGTTACTTTCTTTCCTGTTATTAGGGTCGAAGCTGATGAATATACCTTATATTAATACAAAGAATAGTTAAATAAATACATTGTTGTTCAAAGTTATTCTGGATATAATTTATTCGATTATTATATTATTTGAACAAATTTATTCATTTTTCTTATTTTTTTGATGACAATTTCGACAGGTCTCAAAATTCCTTGGAAACTATGGATTCCTAGATTATTTTGTTAGATTTTCAACCATATTTATAAATTCCTTCAAATATACTTTAAACATTGAAGTCATATATATCTCTGAAATGTTTTTTCTTGCAAACGTGTGATGATTGGCCAAGAATTTTATATATAATTTTATTGATTAATTTTATGGGGTAAATTCAAAGTTACATGGAAATATTTTATAATGGATAAGTTGTTTGTATTTTTTAAGTATATTTAAAATCTCCTTTTACCAACGAGTGTTTGATCTGGACTGGAGCTACTGTTTAACGTGGGCTCCGAACCACAATCCTCACCATTGAAACTACCGATTGGCCAGTGACTAACCATGGAGGCCATCCTGGAAGAAATCCGGCCTTACTCAGCCTGGTTAATGGCGTGACGAAGTTTGATCGACTTTCTCTGCATTGCATGAAGATCATGGATCATTTAAAGCGTCTTAAATGACATGATTTTGAACGTTCGAGAAAATGTAAAAATCTATCGACTGACAATAAATAAGAAGATATAGTTAATTTTTGGATAAACCATTATATTTCAAACGACCCATTGATATTTTATTCGAGATTTGAATACTAAAATGTGTAAAGCACTTAGAATATCTGAAGAATGTCTCTTTAAACCATTCCCTTACCTTACTTCAACTATAATTTATATATCGATTGGTTGTTTACCTACGCGATATTTTAATGTTAAAAAGATTCCCAAAACCTGAAGCTATCTAATTATACTCTAGAACAACAGCATCAGCTATTTATTGTGTAGCTAAGATAATTACCAAATACCTTAACGAAATTCAGCGGCGTTATGGCGGGGCTTTCTTCGAAAGTTTCTATTTAGATGCCGAACATAAGCAGTGATAACTTTACTTAAAACGGAGAATGAGGGGAAAGGGAGGAGTGGGGGGCCGACGGAGGGAGGCGACGTTCTAGGGCAAAAGAACAAAAACAAACTTTCGAAACTTGGAAATGATTTTTCTTTAATGGTTTTAATGTAACGCGAATTTTACTAAACTTGGCTTGTCTCGAACAACTTGGCTTTTATGCTAAATGAAATGTTTCGGAACTGTTCGTTGTTTGGATATTTTCCTTTACTTTCTCGAACGAGACGCGGGTCGTATCTTCTAGATTGCCTATTTAAACTGAACTTTAAAACAATAAAAAGCAATATCAGCATTTTCGTGTTCTAATAAAATGTTTAGTTGTAATCGAGTCTTGGATTTTGTCCTAAATAAATAGAGATAAAAAGGGCACAAGGAGAATGGAACCCGCGACAATGGCTAATCATTATTCAATTAGTTAGTAACCACTAGTTTGACTCGACCAACCATAAAGGTCCTACTTAACATCTTACAATGAACATTATGTTAAATATGTGATTTAGCCAGTGTAGTGAAAGAAGAAGAGTTAGTAGAGGATGATAATTTGTATCGATATTGTTCAAAATTTTATAAAAGACCAGATATGTGAATAAAGTTTCTCTTTCAAACGAAATCATAAGTGATTAGTAAGAGGTAATGGGCCCAGAATTCTCGGTATCAATGGAAATAAGCAGAGGGTTGAGGACGAAGAGTGCAGGGAATGGATATTATGGATGGTGCAGGGGATGGATATATATATATATATATATATATATATATATATATATATATATATATATATACATATATATAAGTTGGAAAAGGGAAACGGAAGACTAGATCACTCAAGGACCAATGAAACACCGATAAACTAGTAACATGTGATCTTGAGTTATTGGTAGGACAGAAAGAAACATTTTAGTCAATGAAGTAATTAGTAATAAAGCAACTAAGAGTTTAGTTACGCAGTCGTGTATAATTTATAAGGTTTAGCGAAGTAATATAAAATAAAAAACATGGGAAGCAACAGATTTATCAGTAGGATGAAAGAGAAATATTATAATCAATGAAGCTGAGTTTAGTAACTCAGCTGTGTATAACTTACAACGATCAATGAAGCACTAGTAAACTAGAAACATGAGGTCTGACAGAGCTGCCGGTAGGATAAAAAGCTATTTACAACAATGGAGAAGAGTTTATTCGCAAAGTATTAAAATCTTGATATAAATATCAATTCAACCATATAAAAAGACAAAGCAAATGATGTTGGAATCGCATTTTTAAATGGAACAATAAATCTAGATATCTATATCAGGAAATCAAAGGATTTAATTACTGAAACAATATACAATAGACTAAATTGAGTTTCCTATAGATTGAGAAATGCACCTATATACTGGAAAACGAAATGAGGTAATGAACAAGCTCAATTTTAAAAGATTAGAGTATTTCTAGTTCTTGTATTCAAAACATAATGTTCATCTCGTTATGTTCGTTGATAACGCCTTAATAACAGGACCTGAATAGCTGACAGCAAAATGTATGCAACATCTGTGTAAAACATTAAAAGTTAAGAAGATAACTTATGTAAAACGACTTCTTGGACCGGAAAATGGAAGTAATACAGGAAGGATTATAGATACATCAAAATGTTGCCACATAAGATTCAATGAAGTGATGAACAAATTACAGTTGTTGAGATCAGATTATGACTATTGTTTATTTACAAAGGGTAGAATTATTCTATCATATGCAATGCTGATGACAAAGGGACACGAAGAGCAAACTGCGAATTTGATGGAAAGTCTTTATAGAGTATAAAAGTAGAAAATTTTCTTTTAATGGAAATAGGAGAGACAGAAAAAGTGTTCAATGTCTCATAATTTAACGACTGTTTGAGGAAGCTTAGAAGATTGCAACACCAATTGAAATCAATATTGATGATAGCGAAGAAATAATGAACGATGTTCTGTTTAGTAGTGATTTAGATAGACCAACTAAAGGGCTATGGAAAGTTCCAAAAAGAGTATTATGATACCTCAGTAGTATGAAGAACCATGGACTAATGTAAAGCGATAGTGAACTTGAAGGTACAAGTTAGGATGCCTGAGATGGTAACCAACTAGGAAAGGTTTTATTGAATTCATATCATTTTATAAAGGCAACCCGCTAGCACGGAATAAATTCATTTGAAAAAATTGTTAAAAATTTTTAAGGGTTTTTAGAGAGATAATTATATTTAAAGAAAATTAATTTTTACGTTATGTTATGTTGTTTTATTTTACGCCTAAAATTGTTGTGCAGTATGCGCCTACAATTACGTAACTAATTAGTTCCAATGAAACGAAATACGCAAATTAAGCAACGAGGAATACAACGATATGAAAAAAAAAACCGGACATATCCGAAGATGTTATCCTAACATAACATAGACTAACAAAGTCCGAGCATAACAAGGATAGTCTGTCGTCTTCGTTTATAAGGTTTGGTTAGAGACACCAATTAAGAAAAATTGTTCTTGCTTAACAACTGACAATAATATATTTCCGGATATATAGTAAATAATTGTACTAGGACTAATTCTAAAGGTTATTTTCCTTTTTTTCCATTTCTAAAGGTATTTTTAAAGGTCTTTATAAGATTTTGCTGTAAGTTTTTATGTTATTAACTTCTAATTTATTTTGGATTTCATTAGTAAATACATTTCCTAACAAAAAGCACTAACTGAAAATCGCAAGTGATGAATAAGTTAGTGCATCAAGGGTTAAAATGAAAACTGCAGAAATACTAAGCGAATAGCATATAATTTTAATTCTTTATTATAGCAAAAAATTACTTTACTTTAATTACTTTAATTTAATTATTTATTACTGTTTTAAAGGTCCAAAAGTGGAATACGATGTGCACATAACGATGTAAGATGACTTAAAAATTTAGGGAAAGAAATTAATCAGCCAGATGTGTTTATTCTTTTTCAGTGAATATTTTATGGGAGGTGAGGCATATGTATAAAACCTAAAGATTATATAAATACATAAATGAAGCAATGGAAATATGCAGCAGCTAAATTGAAACTAACTTCATTTACATCAATGGAACACATAGGATAAATAGTGTAACTTACGAGTTATTTATAATAATTTTGTAAACATTTAAAGGAATTAATAAATATTATAGTGTTTGATGATTAATGCAATAAGATATGTAACAATATGACATTTTATTATTTAAACTTTTTATAAATAATTTTGATCATTTACTTTTTAGACCCATGTTTTACAAAGTCAATAATTCATTTAGTGATTGTAAATGCATTTCATTAACATATATTTCAAAATTGTACAAATAAATTACCTAATCTTGTCTGTTACTGTTTTAATGTATTTTAAATGTAAAAAAGGTCTTATACTTATATTTGAAGACCTGTAGTTGTTAATAGTTCTGAAAATAATTTTATTTACGATTCAGTGGTATAGTAATTTTAACTTACCAATATTTTGTTCATTGTTGAAAGTTAATGGAAATTAAACTTCATTAAATGCAATTTAAAAATCTTAGTGACTGTTAGCACATGAAATAGTTTGCATAGATTTTGATATTTTTTAATATGCAGACAGATTATTCTATTTAATATAATCATTTAATATAAAATTTATTTTATTTAATATATCTGAATAATAAATATATTTCTGATCTCATGTTGAAAAGTTTCCCTTAAGATTATTAGTATAACCTCGGAGTTGGAATCTTGACGAGCTCATTAGTATTAGCTCTTCAAAGACCAAATTCAGTTTGAATCGCATATAAATATTTTCGTGGAATAACAAACAAACAAATATACGTTTAACTAATAGTAGCATACACTGATCATTTATTCCTCATAGGTCACACAACATCGATACATATTCGCATTGCTTCCCCAGTATAAAACGGAGTATAAGGTAAATCATGTTGCGTCGACCTAAACAAGAGGCTTTATATCTGGCGAGTATGTTGAATGCATCAGAACATCCAATTCAAGCAGCAATTTCCTTCACAGTTTTTGTTCAATGTGTGGCCGAACGTTGTCAGGCAAGATGATTTGCTTTGCTTCTGCTACTAATTATTGTTGGCCCTTTTTGCACCATATAAACTCATATGTTGTAATTGGTAAGCGAGATATTTAAACGTTCCGAAATGGTATTTTCAGTAAATTCATGTGGTAGCAGCTTATCCTCATTTGCGATTTTTCCCATCGTATGTAAAATTCAGAAAAGAGTTACCTCATAAGCCGTGCGAAATTTCTTCAAGAAGGATTTCATTCAAAAACTCTTGTAATTCATTGTCTTTAAATCTTTGATTCTACAAAATCACTACTTGAAAATTATTGAAATCAAAGTGAACCATTGGGATGTGGGTAACCCTCACCCTAAGCTTCACAAAATATTTGATAGGCTCCATTACCCAACATTATCAAGTCTAACAATTACGTTAGTTAGTTTAACATTTATTTACTTTGCTTACTTGATTATGAATGATTAATGCAATAGGAAATGTTAGAATATGACATTTTATTATTTAAACTTTATATAAATTATTTTGGTCATTTACTTTTTAGACCTATGTTTCACAAAGTCAATAATTGATTTGGTGATTGTAATTACATTTCATTAACATACATTGCAAAATTGTACATATAAATTACCTAATCTTGTCTGTTACTGTTTTAATGTATTTTTGACATTCCCAACTATTAAATTTAAAATTGTTTTATTCATATTTTCCCTATTTTAATTTATTAGCATGTATTACATAATTTATTATTCCATATTTATGCCTCTAAAATAAAAGTAAAAAAAGTTCTAATACTTATATTTGAAGCCCTGTAGCTGTTAATAGTTCTGAAAATAATCTTATTTAGGATTCAGTGGTATAGTAATTTTAACTTAGCAATATTTTGTTCATTGTTGAAAGTTAATGGATATTAAATTTCATTAAATTCAATTTAAAAATTTTAGTGACTGCTATCACTTGAAATAGTTTGCATACATTTTGATATTTTTTAAATTACAAACATATATTATTTTACTTAATATTATATATCTGAATAATAAATATGTTTCTGATCTTATGTTGAAAAGTTTCCCTTAAGTTTATTAGTTATAGCCTCGGAGTTGGGATCTTGACGAGTTCATTAGCATTAGCTCTTCAAAGACCAAGTTCAGTTTGAATCGCACATAAATATTTCCCTGGAATAACAAACAAACAAATATACGTTTAACTAATAGAAGCATGAATAGATCATTTATTCCTCATAGGTCACACAACATCGATCCATATTCGCATTGCTTCCCCATTATAAAACGGAGTATAAGGTAAATCATGTTGCGTCGACCTAAACAAGAGGCTTTATATCTGGCGAGTACGTTGAATGCACCAGAACATCCAATTCAAGCTGCAATAATGTGTCCACAGTTTTTGTTTAATGTGTGGCCGAACGTTGTCAGGCAAGATGATTTACTTTGTTTCTGCTACTAATTATTGTTGGCTCTTTTTACACCATATAAACTCATATATTGTAATTGGTAAGCAAGATATTGAAACGTTCCGAAATGGTATTTTCAGTAAATTCATGTGGTAGCAGCTTATCCTCCTTTGGGATTTTTTCCATCGTATGTAAAATTCAGAAAAGAGTTACCTCATAAGCCGTGCGGAATTTCTTCAAGAAGGATTTCATTCAAAAACTCTTTGAATTCATTGCCTTTAAACCTTTGATTCTACAAAATCACTACTTGAAAATTATTGAAATCAAAACGAACCATTGGGATGTGGATAACCCTCACCCTAAGCTGCACAAAATATTTGATAGGTTCCATTAATTAACATCATCAGGTCTAACAATTACGTTAGTTTGTTTAACATTTAGTTACATTGCTTACTTGATTATGAATGCTTAAAATCACGCTTTCAGGTCCACTTGATTGTATCAATTTGATCTCTAATATCAGCAGCAACAGATTTGTAACATAGGTTGGTAACGTAACATATACTTCAACTTTCTGTTTCTTCAAGTTGCTCCATGAAGGATCTCGTGATATTTCAGAGACCCATTTCTATATAAATGTATGAGCAGAAAATACCGGACTATCAAAGGGCAAGATAGAAATTAAACACTGATATAGTATATTTGCAATTTGTTCCTACTGACTAATAAGACTTTAAAACATTCTGTACGCCTTGCATAAAATACTAGCTATTTATTCTTATAGGGTGACGAATACACAGACCTCAATCCAATATATTCAGGTGTTCCACAGCACAGTGTTCTTTGTCCAAATGATACATCTATTGTATACAGCTGAACAACCGACCTCAAAAAACAGTACTGTTGAAACATATACTCACAATACAGCGGTTTTATCATCAAAAAAGGATCCACTATCAAGAAAGTCCCACTTCATCCTAACGAAGCCGAATTTTGGTTGAAAACAAGGAGTATCAAAGTGAATGAGACAAAATCTACCCATATGATATTCACCCTTTGTAGAAGAACTTGTCCCTCAGTAAAAATACACAAATAATAAAAAGTAAAAATAACAAGTGTGATTCGAGGTGTTACTGTAAAGTACGTTACTGAAAGACTCTTAGTGCATCCCAAAGCATTCGCCAAACAGTTAAATGTACGCGATGACACTTACGTGTATAGACTCAAACGTAAACTACCATATGACCTGATGAACAGACACATAGAGTGGGATATAATAATCTCTGGATTAAGTTAAAATAGTCTTTAGAATAAGTTAGGGTGGAGTTTTGAATAAGTTGGAATAGCATCTAGAATTAGATTTAGATTATAAGTTTGTAAAGCAGTAAATAATATTATAATAATTGTACCTACGGACAGATTGTCGAAGTTCTAAAAGATTAATTTAAAAAAAATTCTTATATTTATCGATTTTGAATAATCATATGAAAATCTGTTTGAGTGAATTACATGTAATTAACCTACGAATCTATTTATCGTGTGTTCCTACTGATACAGTTCACTTATTATTTTTATTTAAATTATTGAGATGATTTTGAAATATATCACTTTTGACCATAGACAGATATAATTATTGGTGACTTGTTAGAGTTTAGAACTGAGACGTTTTTGACAGCGAGGTGGATTGTTCAACTGATTATCTGCTTCCTTAATACTGTGTATATCAATATTATAATTATACTATTATAATTAACTTTTATATATTAAATAAATATAAAGAAACGACAAATTCGATAAGCTCTAATATACTTTGCAAAATTGAAATATTTTCTATACAGAATAAATACTATTAAGCTGAAGTTAATATGAAATATTAAAGCATGTAATATGATGCAATCTGCTTCATCTTAAATGTTCTCGTATATAGAGTGTAAATACCGATAGCATCTTATATTTGATTGATTATATAATCGAGAAACTAAAATTAAAATGTCCTGCTGTTAAGAAGGCGAATTAAAAACGTTTACAGTTTTTTGTGTTTATGCAAATTATCGTTCAAATATTTACTCAATTTTATACTTTTTTCGTAATAAATGTAAATATCAAGCAGTTACCGCCCACATATTTTTAATATCTCTACTCCTTTCGACTAACTCATAAATGTTAACAATCGAGGAACCCGGAGAAAAATAAAGTCATCGTAAAATCGAGCAAGTGTATAAAATTGAGTCGAAAATGTTACTGCACAACAAAGGAATGTAAAAATGATGAGCCAATTTGATGGAGGATTGAGGCGGCGTCCAATATAAAATGTGATTTTCTGAAGGTGATATAAAATCGCGATCTAAAAATCCTTTCGCAGCCAAATTTTTTATTGAATACGATGCTGTAATATAAACTTTCATTAATATAATAAAAATCTATGTATCGGAAATAAATTTATCGATTTTATATAAGGCTGATGATAAAATAATTCTGCCTCCGCAATCCAACAGCATAACCTACAGTTTTTACTTATATATTGTTCATTTACCCTTGTTTTTGCTGAATGTAACTTTATTAATAACTCTATTTAGTGACTATTTGTAAATATTTGTAATAGTTTGTATAACACGTAAGAATTGAAATGTCTTTATGGAAACTTTTACGGTTCAGTTAGTTAACAAATAATAAAAAATTGATTATAGAGGGAGTTAATTGCTCAGGCGAAAAATATAAAAGAATATTCATTATAGCTGAAAGGTCAGCATTATTGCAGTGGTCAAGGCAAGAAGATGGTCCTTCTATTGCTACAATAGTGACAGGTTTTGATTGTAATTAAGAGTGATTATATAAGGAAAAACCATTCCATATATGTAGTTTTGGATTTTTTTTCTTCTGCATTTTTTTACTTTTAGTCCGTTCTCACCCAGCCAGCTCTCTAACCTACTATACTCTATTACTTTGATTTTATTTATCCCATACTATCTGTTATTGCAAGTAACATTATACAATCTTGGAATATATTTACGGTTTTGTTGTATATGTTGTATATATATATATATATATATATATATATATATATGTATATATATATATATATATATATATATATATATATAAATATATATATATATATATGTATATATATATATATATATAAATATATATATATATATATATACATATATATATATATATATATATATATATATATATATATATATATATATATATATATTTATATAAAATTATAAAATTATATATATATATATATATATATATATATATATATATAATTACTATTCTATGTGCAAAGAAGATGTTATGCATGTAGATGTTTGACACTCAATTCACTCATTTTCGCAGTTCTTCTGCATTTAGAGACTGTATTCAGTTGATCTCAACAAGTGGTAATCGGAAGAAATTATGTCTTGAAAATATGTTAGGTGTGGCAGAACTTTGAACTGTCTCCACTGGCAATAGATGACCTAGCTTTGTCATACAGGTGTATGGCCTTGTGACTGATTTTTGTTTAATTGACGTCGGTATATATCTGCAGCGGTAGTTTCATTCAGTTTTAGTGGCTCTTAGTATCACTACGACTTGTTGATCTTACCATAAGCAACAAAAATCTAAAATCCGTGAATATTCCGCTACAATTCGGTATAGATGAAGAGAGCACTCCTGGGCTAACCCATGACTTTTTGTGCTTAGGATTACGGTTGTAGATACACTTTTCATCGCCAGTCACAATACTCTAGAGGTAACTCTTAATTTTTTAACTGGCAATCAATAAAGCCACAATAATGAAACAACAACCAACAGTTGGGATATGATAGCGCAGTATGACCATAAGTTTCAAAACTGTTAGATGTACCTCGGCTGTAGATTTCTTCAAATTAAACAACAGAAGTTATGAAAGTTTATAATACGCCTCTCTGTACACAAAAAAAATTAATAATATTGAAAGAAAATCATGAAAACAATTTAACAAAATATGTGTCAATGGACCCAAATCAGCAGCCTGTTTTTTTAAGTTGGTTCTAGTTTTCTTCAATAAATTCATTGTTTTACTATATGTGTGATTAACTGTCATATGTTGAATTAAGGAAGATACAGAGGGAATAAACCGGTGTTGAACAGAGTCCCTTATACTATTTGTGATCGGTTTTACGCATTCGAGCTTTAATTTTGTGGTAATTTTGCAATAATTTGTCGATTACGTGCATGAAATCCAGTGACTGGTGGTTATTGAGAGAGTTGTGAGTAGCAGTGTGAAACAATTCCCATTCTGCGCCTTCATCGGGCATTAAATATTTTGGCTTTGCGTCACCCATTAGTTTTGGTATATTTTCAAACACGAACTGGCTTCGATACTGATAATACCTCAACATGTTTATACTGTACAATTTTTTTGCATCTATACCAAAGAAATTCATTGAGCAAATATAGCAGTCAGCTATATGACCTTTTCCTTCCAAATGGTATTTAATGAAATGTCAGCTGACAGCCGTTATAAGAGCGCAGTGCTGCCACCATATGCTAACCGTAAATCTAGAACCTCCTATCTTGACACCCGGATTGCAGATCTGAATCAAAGCCATCATAAAATAACGTTAAGAATCGTTCTCATCTGCTGGGATGTAAAGTTTGACCCGAATTTGTAAGTTGTGTAATTAAAATATGTAATCCAGTTAATAAAATTAGCTATAAAACCAACAATATATGGAAGACAAGATACGCGGAACGTACAAACAACACCCTATCAAAACTAAATAAACGTTTAGTAAATTGGCGTAAGGAAAATTGGACTGGGCTTATCTTCGGGAGCGTCTCCCCTCGGCGCGTCGAAAGCCTTTTTAAAAATTCTTTTGAAAACGACGGCGGATTACGGCATTTGTCAAGGGGACGGGCATTTAGATTCTAATTTGGTCGACGGGCTACAGATTTCATCAGTCCGGGAACACTTTCAACAAATTAAAGCGTGGAACAGGTCAAGTAATGAATACAAAACGGCGACTGCTACACAAAGAGATAATTGAAAATTGAAGGGAAGGCTATCCGTGCCGGAAGTACGGCTATATGTTATGACTACAAACATAGTTTGCATGTAAAACGGGTCATATTAAATAGGTGCCCTTCCTTCCTTGTCGACGGCTTTTATTAATAGTTGCTTTGTTTTTTTGCTTTGTGTTTGATGTGTTTAAATCCAAAAATGTATAAAATATATTTAGTAAATGATATCATATATTCCATTCAAAACAGTGAACTCACGTCATCTGTTATGATGACGTCAATACGTCGCAATATTGCCGCATCAACTCTTATTTTCGTTTTAGTTCATTTTGGATTTGATATACAACAAAATTCTAATAAAAATAAAATAATTAAACTGTTAGAAATGCAAAGTTATAATATTAAATTAAAAAACCGTTAAAAAACTGTAAATTACTACTATAAAATATAATTTATTTTAACATTACAGTACACTTAGTGCATATATCATCAAAGGTCTTAAAACTACAACAATTATAAAATTATAGAGTTTATAGGTTAGGGTTGTGTTTTATTATATTTACATTGATTTGTTTTCCATACCACCTATGACCTAGAGTTCCAAGCAGGTTTTTTTATTGTAGCGGTATCCTCTGGAGGCCTAATCTACCTAATTAACAAGTATATATTCAAGTAATATGTTTTACTCTCATTATAGAGCATATTTACGCTTAGTTATTATTTTCTTCGGTACAGCGTTTTCTTGTAAAATCATTTTGATATCACTTCATTTCTCCTTAGTTTGTTATGTTACTACCGGTATACATATTTCTTGATAAAACTGGATTTTGATCAGTACATTCCCCCCAAATCAGTTAATATTCTTACTCTTCTCACACATATTAATCAAATGCTCATGTATATTGTGAACAATTACACCCATTTTTGTGCACATAAAAATTACAAACTCTATAATAAGATATCCCACAGTTATTGTATTAATTATATCTTGCCTTTAGTTATTATCTTTCTCATCACTCTGTATTGGAAACGTTCAGCATTCAATCATAATCCCACATTCAGAAAGTTTCGTTCCAGTGAATTACTCAGCTGTTAACTTCCAATCTATATAACATTTGTTCCGTTTGTTATATAGATTGTTATATAGTTCCGTTAACATATTTCCGTTTGCAACGTGAAGAATAATATATCTAGAATGAATTATTGATAAACATTATGAATAATAAAACGTATTCAATTTTTATACTTTTGTTGCCTTAACACTAGTTTTATTATTATCTTGCCTTGAGTGACCATTGGGTATATTGGTCTCCTTCTAAAGTATTCATGTTCCCTCTATATACTCATATTGAAATGATAATTCTTCCTTGACTTTATTATTTGCTTTTAAAAATTGTATTATTTTAGAAGCAATATCTGGAAGGCCATTCGACCTGTTCGTAGGTTATCTTTACACCATTTACACATATTTCATAAAAGGCTATTAAAGGATGCCCTATATCCCCCAAAGAGCTGCATATCTCTAAGATTCCTACGGATTCTTTTCATATTAACATTTTCTTCTGAAATTATTGTATTAAGTTAAGTTTATGTTCAAAAAATACTCAATGTTTTTACGCAGGTCACATATTTGATCTCTGATAGTGCTAATATCAGGCTGACCTCGGTAGTATAAGGAAGGTCTCTTTGTGGTGAGCCTAAGATTAAATTTTTTATTTTTTTAGATATTTCATTGACTGTCCATACTAATATTTAGTGCAGCTGCAACACGCTAAAATATTTTGAATAAAAACCACAGCAACTTATAAATAACGGTAAAAATGCTTACTTCTTTAAACCATTTTTACTGGCTATTCTTAACTCGACTATTTATCTGCCACGTCTGGCTTCGGAATTTTGAATCAGAGTAATAATAAGCAGCTATTTAAGATTTACCAAAAAAAGCAAAGCGTTCAGATTACGTTCGCCGATTCATAATCACAGAATAACTAATACAGTTTTTGTAATTTTGCGGTTTATAACCTGTAGTTATTATAATTAATGTTTTGAAGAATTTTGCAGGCGTTCGACTACCGGACGACTTTGGCAGGCTGATTCGCTTAGATGTTCGAAGTTGTCAAACTGCACTCTATCTCCTTTTAAGTAGAATATAATGAAAAGAAAAATATTGTCTGATGACTGACTGACTCTAAAACGAATTTACAATTAGGGACACGCATATATTGATGACGTTACTTTACTGCTGTTTAGAAATGACTACATTTTTTCATTCCCACTGCAAGATTTTGTATACTGTTACTTTTTATTTTAATTTACAGCGAACCGTAATAATAATTTTATTATTATTGTATTGTAATTAATTCGTAGCGTGTTTTATAAGTAATATAAAATTGAAATATAAACAACTTTTTTATAAAAATGTTGAAGTAACACCTGTACATTACTGTACCTACTATTTAACGAGGGCTCCAAACCAAGTCCTCGTTATTAAGCCTACCATTTGGCCAGTGACCAACTTACAGACCATCGCAGAAGTTATCCGGTCTTACCCTGGGTTACTGGCGTGACTGGGATGATTATTCCTTATAGGATTTTCCACTGCATAACGTAAATCCATGCCCCAGCGGTTGTCGAACCCGCGACTATAGCAAGAGTAGAAGTACCGTCCTGTCGCCTTACTCACTGAGCCAAAAATGTTAACAAATACGTTCTCCAATATTAGCCAAACTCTTTGATACTTCTCGTAGTTTAACTACGTTTGGAGCCCTTTTATTTATTTATTAGCACTAGCGATTAACAAACTGACGCTACTAACTTCAATTTATCATGATTACTTGCAACTGACGATTTCAGCTAGGCATGGAGGTAAATCAAAGCACCCACTGTATTATTTTACTAATAATTTAATTATTATTACTGATCGCTCGATGGTCGAAATTCTACCACGATTGATTAAGCTAATCATATTTCTCAAATAACAGAATAACGACAATAATTTTAAAACGATATGTTATCAGTTATATATCAGAAATGTATTTGATAAATAATATTAATTAGAGTATATGAAAACTATCTCAAAAACTTATGATTTTTAAATTACATTTAACCAAATAAAATTTCCATCAAGCATCAATAATCAACAAGGTATTAATAAGTACATTATTAGAACACTGAATATCATAATAAGTTAGATACAACATAAGTAAGATTATAACTCATAATTGTAACTTTAAAGCAACAAGTAACTTCAAATATAAGATATATGATCTTTCTTTACTTTTATGTTATAATCGTAAATATGGAATAAAAAATCAAGTAATACCTGATTGTATTCAAAACATAAATGAATTTTTAAACAATATAGAACAAAATAAAGTAATTTATTTTATTCAACTTAGATTTCTATATTAACGGAATATATTTACAATCGTTTAAATAACTATTGATTTTTCAAAACTTATGTCCATAAATTATATAACCAAAATATATTTTTTTAAATATTTATTTAATATATTGTTACTAGTCGTTTCCATCTAACCTACAATTTGTCTATGTGACAACTTAAATCTAGGTATATAACTAGGATTACCCATCGGCCCTACCTCAGCCTCTGGTGAAATAATGTTTATACATGACACTGCTGATTTTTTAATATATGCACCTCACAACACAACACTACAGAAAATCAGATGGTTTGATTCTTTTGAGTCTGTGTCCTATTCTGGTGATATCCAGTAGTTGCAATATCACAATATTCGTGTGAAAATGGAGTCTTTCCTCATGCCCCCTTGCAATACTCTTGATTTCATGTCTGACTGTGGGTATCTATGGTCTCAATGTAGGTAATCAGTCCTATAGTATTTAGGTGCAACAATGCCTCTCAGGACTTTGTTTAAAAATTTTTATTTTATTTATGTTACTCCTTGCAGAACATCCCCATAATTGAACTCAGTATGTCCATATAGGTTTTAGTAATTACTTATATAAGAGCAATTTATTATGTATTGATAATTGTGATTTTCTTCCAATTAGCCAGTACATTTTCCTATGTTTCAATTCCAGTTCTTTTCTTTTCTTCTTGTTCCTTCCAGCGCAGTTTTGCATCGAGATTTATTCCGAGATATTTAGCGTTGTTGCTATATGGAATGATAGTATTATTTAATGTTATGGGGGCTTGTACGGTCTTTTTATAGATGAACTGCACATGTACAGATTTACTTTAATTAATTCTTATTTTCCAAGCTTCTGTTCAATTTTTTATTTTGTCACTTGCCTGTTGTAATATTCGTGAGGCTTCTTCATTATTGTCTCCGGCCACTATAATCTCAGTATCATCAGCAAATGTAGTATTTGTGGTAAATCTCAGTAAATCAGCAAATGTTTGTGGTATATCACAAGTGTAGAGTAGATAAAGCATTGGTCCCAGTACACTTCTTTGTGGTACTGTGGTACTTTTGCTTGTTTTATTGTAGAGTAAGCTTCTTCTTGTTTGACTCTAAACATTCTGGTTGTAATATATCATTTTAATAGATCGGTGTGTTGTTTTGGTAGCATTTTCTGTAGTTTATGAATAGGCCTTCATGCCAAACCTTATCGAAAGCTTGTGCCCAAAATAATTCTTACAAGATTTAGAGAATAAAATTTCATTTAGTCATATATCAGACAGCATTAGTGCTTCAGAATATGTTTATATCAGTTTATAAATTTAATGTCAATAAATCATAATTATTTCTATTTGTCTTACATGTTCCATCTATTTAAATTATATAGTTAGTTTCAATTAAACTGCTGCGTATTTTTATTACTTCAACTATGTATTCACATAGTCTTTATATTTTATGCATTTGGTGCAGAAAAATGCTTCTGCAATGACAATATCAAGTACGGAACGTCACTGATTAGTCACGAGTGGCCATATATGAAATACTCAAGCCCTTAAGGACTTTCTGTACTTTAGTAAGGATAAACTATTGCCATCCATTGGATATACTATTGCAGCCCGAGTGTGAGATTTTGTCATACTCAGTATACTCACCAGGCATAACGTCTAATTATTACTTGTTCATATCGATGCAGCATCGCATATTGTACCAATTTTCCTCAATAAATTCTATTTTAAAGTGAAACAATGTACAAAGTACATGAAACCACCATAACAGTTAAAGAAATGAATAATAAGCATAAGTGATTGATCATAAAAAAACTGAGATAAATGTAATGAGCTGTCAGCAGCCATTGCTGCCTTACCGGAAACGCGCGTATTTAAGAACTTCTGTCTAGATTTGGAAATTTGTGCTTGTAGTGTTCCAAATTTTCTACGAAAATACCATAATCTCTGAAAGGAAATATGAAATTCATTGTAAGATTTTTATCAAAGATGGTCGCCAAATTTCCCAGATTTAACACAATTTTCTCAGAGAGGTCGAAAAACATAAACAGCTTAAATTTCAATGTCCAATCGATTATAATCAAATTCTCTTGAAATCGTTGTATGTGAAGAATAAGTGCCCAATTCTAAACTCTACCCTGGACCAAGAATTGATAACCTAATTTCATTTTAATCTATAGAACTTGAATATTGTTCTTTAATACTTTGTGATAACAAAATTAATTTTTTTTTGTTTTAGGTAATTTTAGTTTTAGATAGTTTTAAAACAAGAATGATTGTAATGATAATGATAGAATCATTGGACTACTTAGATTTAGCTGGAGTTGAAGTTTGGTTTGCTACATTCTAGTATATTAAAGTAATAAATACTGTTTGGTGTTCAGCATTCATATGCTTTACAAAGCGTGTCAGGTTTAGAGGAAAAACTTAATTTACCTTTAAAATATTTTATTTTAACGAAAATAGTTAATGGATTATTGAACCAGTTTCACAAATGATACTGCCGATTCAATATTAAATAAGCATTGTTGAAAATAATGAATAATGTTGAAATCTAATTCTAATAACATTAATGTTTTTTTCTAGGTCAATCCCGTAATTCCAATTTTCTGTATCGAAAATTACCAATTAAACGATGTCGATCGAGAGAAATCTGTTTGGCAAATCACTTAACGTATCCGACTCATTAATTTCGGCCTAAGAGACGGCTTGTGGCTTCGCTGGGAAATTGCGTTTTGGTCTAGGAAGTTGTGTAACACATCATTTATAATGCTCTTATCGATGCCGGGCACAAACGAGTCTACATGTGTACGAAGAGGGAAAACTCATTTTCCTACACGGTCACTTTTAATCGGCGCTATAAATAATACTTTGATGTTTCGAACTTTCATTAAACTCTGATCATTATGACTGCAATTTGATCATTTATTTGTACCAAATATCAAAATAAGGAATTTTTGATGCTTCACATCTTCGTCAACCTCTTTAATCCAGGGGTTTGTTATTATATATGCTCATTGTAATACATGAATAATAATTCTATTCACATATACACTCATTAAACTAAAATTCTGTGGGTAAGAATATATAATCACTAACTCAATTTCGGTTTTATTTTCAATAATTCTACGTGGAAAGCTGTTATTTTATCTAAAGGAATGACAAAACCATAAAATTTTGTTGTTATATAGTTAAACTAGGTTGTTTAGTTGATGCTTAGATTAATATTTTTTATAATATACTCGTATATATACTTACAATGTCTTTTTTACGATGGCCCTACTTCGCCTTTCATAATATATACAAGAAGCTTAAATACCGTTCCCCTCATCTAGCTATAGAATCGTTTTCCTCACGGACCACCTATATAAACTATTTGAGAGAGTGATCCTTAATTCTCACTTCTGGTCACTGGAAACCAATTCTCAACTCTTCCCCAGTCACTGTGACTTTCGGTCCGGTAGGTCTCAAACAAGAAATGCATTCACAACTCGCAGCAAAGACAACATTTTTAGCCATAGCCTCATGTCCGTCTCGTGTCCAACGCCTTTTTTCACTCACTTATCGAGTCTTCGCGCATTTACGCATCTATTGTGTGCAGTTAAGTCCATCAACCTAGGAGATATAGAGACAGAGGAGAGAGACTATAGAGAGCGTAAATAGATTATCGGTATCGCCTTTTTCTACCGGCTTCCACATCTTCCCTCCAAAGTCCTCAGTCAACCATTTTTATCACAAACGCAGATGCTCTCGTCTATATTACATCACTGTTAACAATGTTCCTATCCCTTCAGTCAATCGATTTAGATTCTTGGGTATCATATTCGATCGGTGGCTCACCTGGAAACACCACATTGCTGAACGAAAGAATCAGTGTACTCGTGATCTTTTCATGGCGCTATAATTATATCATCGTCGCCCAGGTGCTAACCACAAAATTGCAGCTGACTCTCATAAAACGACACCTCCAACACCTACCTCAAGATACTTGAAGTCATGACTTGGCCCTCAGAATATCGTAGGGTATCTACCGATCATCACCAGCAAAAAGTTTGTGCAGCCTTATATCTACCATTCATCTCAGCTACCGCCAAAACCTTGCAATGCAATACTAAAATACCATGAAGCTGCAATATTGAATCGGTTCGAAATGGAATTCTCAGTCAATTAGTGTAACAGCTATTTTCATTCCTTCTGGATTTTTTCCATCGGATCTAAACCTCTTGAAAGTTTTTTGATAAATTTAGCTGTGTTCTCGACCAATAAGTCTAGCAATTCATTTTAATAGTATTTATTTCTTTCTCCCGAATTTTCTATGCAGCGGACATCAAAATCGTCATATTTAAATAGGTTAGACCAAAATCAACAATAGGAATATGACAGAGTAGTATCACCATAAGTTTATAGCAGTACCTGATGGACTCCGGTAATATATATTTTCACATCATCAATTAATGAATGTCGAAAAAGTAAGCGTTCCATAATTAGCGTCTATATACACTAAACAACTCAATAATACTACATGGAAAGCTGTTATTTTATCTAAAGAAATGACGAAACCATAAAATTTTATTGTTATTTAGTTAAACTGGGTTGTTTAGTAGATGCTTACATTAATATTTCTCAGCATTCAAAATATGTGCAAGCATCTAATTATTTAGATATATATTAAGTTGAATAACACCAATAATTAATTGCGCATTTTTTTGTAAAGAAATCTCAATTCAAATGATAAACAGTGAAAACTTATACGAAGACCAATCTACAGTTATTCTGCTTTTTTTATATGTCATTAAAGGGGTTCAAGATTTTTCAAACGAAAACTTCCGTGTAATAGTGATGTTACTTGCGAAAATCCGATATTTAAGAGGGTAAACCAAATAATTCCATTATTATCATGTTCTTTACTGCAGCAATATGTTCACAGTATAGTCTTCCTTCTGGGTATAATAAAACCGCAACACTTTTATACTTATTATATAACGCTTGAGTTGCTGAATACGAGATACTCAAATGCCGATTTCAAATTTACTTCACAAATTTACTCAGTCGTGTTCTTTTTAAATCATTATATAATAATATCATTATATAACAAGTTCTTGCATTGATTTTATAGTTTCCATAACACACGCATATTCAATTGCTAATTTCTCTAGCGCCATATTTTTTAAAATTAATTACTCGTTAAGTTAGATATATTTAGAACAATCTTAATTTACAAATTAGTTAATTACTACTGTACTGCTGTACTTGCATTAATACACAAGCATGGCGAGTACGGGATTAAAACATCAGCATGTATTTCCCAAATTAAAAAAAAAACTAAACAATTTAAGTGAAAGTTGGGAATACTAAAAATGTTGGTGTGAATGGGTTCGCTTCATACTTCGTATATTTGTTTGATTTGGAGGTCATTGTGCAGCTCTTCCTTGGTTACGTAGCGATAAGCATTGGGAATCAATCGCAGAACTTTGTTTTGAATGCGCTAGATTACTAGTTGGTTTGACGTTATAGTAAAACTCCAAATTTGCATCCCAGTGACCCAAATTAAATTTCTGATTGACTTGTAAACCAATCTCTTTGATTTTAGGTCAAGTTCAAGTAGAGTATCTTCCGACTAACCAGTAGAGTTTCTTGATTTTGAGCCTAATCTGGTATGACTATCTTTTTGTCTAACATGTCATTTCAAATTTAACCTACCATCGATATGTATTCTGAAGTAATTAGCTGACTGTGCTTGAGGAATCTGGCATCCGTGGACATATTATAGGCATATTTGGAGCTACTGAGCTCTATTTTTCAGTCTCTAGTCCATTTGTAGATCTTGTTGACGACTTATTGTAATTTTTTTACAGCCTTAGTTAATATTACTGTTCCTTTTGTTGTTGGGACGTCAACAGTATACAGCTGAACCAAGATAGATGCATAAAATCATAAACTAAATTAGTTTACATGGAGAAAATAATGCTAGATAAAAAGAAGTACAAATAAATATTCTATTTGTAGTTACTATTGCTGGACCCTTGTAAATACAAAGGAATCAATTAATCATATACATTTTTGGACCTTATAGTATCATCAGTTAGATCAAAGGGGCTGCGAAACTGTTCTAATAAAAGGAAAAAACTAAATAGGTAACTGAATAATAAATACAATTTTCGTCATTGTTCCTTATCATCCGTATTATATCGAAAATCCACCTGCATTTCTAGTTTATTCATAAAACGACCCCACTATCTAATTTGAAAAGAACTGAAGGAATCCCCTTTATTAATTTTGAATCTAACCACTTCCAAACGCCGTTAATATAGATTTTTGAATAATTCCTAACATAATAACAACGGAAAAAAAGGTCAAGGATAATACGAATTGATTTTGATATTAGGTTTGGAAGTATATTTTGTTGTGATGTGCTTTATTGTCCGAAAGTAATATTTCAGCTTGATTAACACCATCAAAGGACCTGTCAGAAACGTTATTCTACAGAAAATCAAACTCGATATGGACGGATAGGAACTTGTTTACATTTATACTGAAATAACAACGATTTATACGGTTTTGTCATCGTATAAATATTAACCATTATTTATTGAGGTAACGGGATTTTTTTATAGTACAAACATAGAATATAGATTTATTGTTATTGTTTATTAAAAAATGTTTGTATTTCCTTATAACTTTTGTATCGGTGTTATTAAATATGAACGGGTTGAGTTTAACAGAGATGGATTGCTAATTTATATATATATATATATATATATATATATATATATATATATATATATATATATATATATATATAAGTCTGCTTTTTATCTATGGAGGTTTATCTGGACTCAACCTAGAGTTTAAACATAGACAAACTTAAACTTAAACACCATCCCAGAAACATCCGGTCGTACTCAGCCTGGTTACTGACGTGATTGGGATGGTACATAAAGTACATCCATGCCCCAGTAGGATTCTAACCCGCGACAATCGCAACAGTGAGAGAACCATCCTGTTGCATTTACCACTGCGCCAATCCGGCAAGCTTCATGTCCTGTTTTGCGCATTTGACGGTCAAAGAGAAAAAAACAGGAGATGTTGGTGGGATTAAAAGGAGACTTAAATATATAAAAGCTACCTAGGGTCCTATCAGTTGTTGAAACAAATATTTGTGCAAATTGTACAAACAAGACTTTAAAGATCTCACAAAGAAACTAGCCGGGAAAGCATGCAGGATTTATACCGGTTATATAGATAATATTTCCATACTCCTACATATATAGACACTATTAGATGTGGAAGACATATTATGTTGGAAAATACCCTCGCCTTGAACCGTATCGTTGAACGTTGATTCTATTTCTTTTATATACAGTGCAAAAATATTTGCCATTTTATTAGAAATTTGAGCGGGTCTTCTCAAGATGATGTGTCTTCACTAAAAAAGAAAAGTAAATATGGCCTTCAATAAAATACTGCAAGCTTCTTTACACATGTGGTGTTTATATGAGTATATATTATGCGAATATAGGTATAGGTCAGAAATCCGTATCATGATTAGAAATCATCATTATATGAAGCTGATTGTATGTTCCGTTATAAAGTGATTCATAATCGCAGCCTTTGTATGAATGATAGATTTATAGAGCTTCCGCCATACTGTTTTTGTCGAAAGAGAATTACTCAAGTGCAGTCGCTTTTGCCGCGATAGATAGATGTTATCTAGCCATAAACCATTTCAATGTCCGTAGGTCTCTGTCAGTTAACTTTGGCTTTGGCTAAGTTTGAGAGATCATACATCTCACCAATGATTTGTATTAACCATATCAAAAGAAAGAGTACCATAATGCAGTGAAATATAACGTACACTTGGCATGTAAAGTCAGCATTATACACGCATTATTTACACAGCATTAGCGTCCATATCATTTGGTATATCTTCTGTAGAAATAAAATAACCTATTCAATGCAATAAATGTAATAAACTTATTTCAAACATGGTTCAAATTATTAATTTCATCACTGCGTTGATTTTTTTTTGGAGATTTATTAAATGTCCTGATACGGCATATATTTTTTCTGATGAACATAGTTTTAGAAACCCCACAGTGATGAAATGACAGATACATATTTTTAACCTAACTGATATGATATAGGGTTGTTTTGTTATTGTCGAACTATTAACAAATCCGAAACAAATTATTGACGCAGATTTTTGCAGCACAAAACTTTATTTAAAATAATTATATATATCAGTATACTGATATTTCTAAAGTCTCCTTTAAAACTGCATCAGTTAATCAACGATTTTCCCAAATCATCTCCCTTTTTCTGAAATTATATTAGTGTTAATGTAGTTTTTTGGTGCCTACACGGAGAATGTTTTTAGTCCTACAAAGACTCAGCTACTAGTTTAGAAAGAATTAGCCCATTTAGAAATCTTTATTTTTAAAGGAACAAATTGATTTTAAAACACATTTACCATACCCTTTTGAATTTCAGTAAGTATCAAAATGGTGCCGAGATTTTAGTTCAGTTCTACTATTGTCGAAGAGATAGCGATTTACCTAGCGACATAGTATATGTATATATAACAGGTCAACCGAAAAGTCCTCGGCCTACCATAGTAAAACACATTTTTTTGGCAAAATTAGTTTCTTTTATTCAACATAATTCCCATCAAGGGTGATACACTGATTATAGCGACCCTCCTACTTTTCGATTTTTATAATACGATTTGTCCTTTGCTTCAAAATAGGCCTTAGTTTCGACTATCGCCTCTTTGTTCGACGAAAACTTTTTCCCAGTGAGCATTCTTTTGAGATCTGAGAACAGGAAATAGTCCCTTGAGGCAGATCTGTGGAATACGGAGGATGAGGAAGCAATTCGAAGCCCAATTCATGTATTTTTGCCATCGTTTTCAGTGACTTGTGACACGGTGCATTATTTTGGTGAAGCAGCACTTATATAATAGTCACTGTTGATGATCCTTCTTTTTTCAAGGAAGTTAATGAAAATTATTCTATGCGCATCCCAAAATACAGACGCCAGACGCTTTGGGGCGGGTTCATCGTGTGCAGTTCACTCGGATGACCGTCGATTGGACTTCAGATTGAAACGATGGAGCCACGTTTCATGCATTGTCAAATATCGAAAAACTCGGATTTATTGCGCTTGATCATCTTCAAACACTGCTCCGAATCATCGACTTGTGGTTGTTTTCGGTGAGCTCGCGTGGCACCCACTTTGCGCGCTTTCTCATACCCACATATTCGTGAATAATATGACGTACATGTTCAGTTGATATAAATTGATAATTGATATTAGAGTATCTGCTATTTCATTCACTTTAAATCCACGTTCATTCAATATATTTTAGTAACAACCTCTTTTGGGCGTCTACTACACGTCTATACACGCATCTTTTGAGGGTTAGAGCTTACAAAAAAATATATGTATTTAATTTTGGTAGCGCCTTCTATCTGTCAGGCCGGGGACTTTTGAATTGACGTGTTATTATAGATATATTACCCGTTATTCTTTCATTGTTAGGTTTTAAAGTTTTTTTATTGCAATTGATCTTGAATTTCTTTTTGAAAGGTGATTGATGAAACACCTCATGTTACATATCTTATGTTAAAAAGAACATTCTTTATTTTTAATGTTAAAGTAATAAGTTCCGAAACTCTTAAACCAAAGTCTGCAAGTATGTATATAACAGTAAAGTTTAAATATTACCATAAAATTATCCTTATATTTGAAAAAATATTTGTTTGCAAAATCTGGATTGTGGAATACCCTGCTTGAAGTGAGTAAATATTTTCACTTCGTCAATTTTTGAGTGTCTGTATTTGTAAATCAAAAACACTATTCTTGTATATACTGCATTTATTACATAATGAAAATTCGACTTACTGTGAGTTATAATATTTAAGATTGCGGATATGATGAACCTTACTTCAAAAATGAATGATGAAATGAGTGATGAATGAACACGAAAACTATCCAATCAAAGATCCATTCTCCCACGTCTTCAGCGGTTTTAAACCGTATGCCATTTAAGTAATGTTGCCTCAATTTTAATAAATGATAATCAAAAGGCACTATATGTAGGGAGTACGTTGGGTGTAACAGAACCTCCCATTCGAACTGTAATGGTGTATCCCTAACAACCATTGCAACGTATGACCAAACGTTGTCATAAAAAGGAATAACTTTATATCCGTTACTTGCTATTGCTTGTCTCTTTGTAATAACTGCCGTCAAATGTATTTAATAGAAATCTGTATATACTTTCAGTAAGTTTCATTCGCTGATACACGTTGGTGATCCAACCATATGCGCAGCAAGTCTTCATTGCCATGAATATTCCTTCGGTGTCGAGGCCTCCTAGACTAAACTAACATATTCCATTTTGTGCTTAAGTTTGTTGCAGTAGATCAGTTTTTTATCGCCGATCGCAATACGCTACCGAAGATTCTTGTTTCTTATCTGACGAGAAATGAAACCGCCGTGTTGCGGCAGTTGGTCTGGTAACTACCTATTTTCCCTCCTTTTTAATCTTTCATATCATATGTGAACACTTGCAAACAGTTAGTTCATCAGCTGATAATCTGCCTGAGAATTCTTTGACAGAAAGATTGGAATATATTCTTTGGACCTCCTTAACATTGATACAAAATCAAGCAATTTATTATTTTGAAACCAAAACTAACAGTTTAGATATAACAGAGCAGTATAACCAAAATTTCCAAAAGCCTATCATGAGTTTTGGCAAATGATGTATTTAAAGTACAAACAATAGTAATAATATTGAGATTAATAACAATAATGCATGATTAGCATCTATGTAGACTATTATTTAACAATCTGTTTCCGTGAAACAATAATGTAATATGTTGTCAAATTTTTATCGGTATATATTGTTAGCTGAGTTGCGACCCACGCAGATACGATCCTCATCTTCTATCTGTGAATCTTGATGCTAGATCCGGTATATTATTCCCCTTGGGGTGGAGAGATCTTAGCTGCCTATTAGATAATCTTCCTAAACTAATGTTGAGAAAGGCTGCGTACGAATATTGGTTATTTTCCAAGAATCATTTACTACTAGGAACTACCATTTAGTGTCATATGTTCTAGTGGTAGGCACGTTTGAGCGGCAGAGCTGAGTTATTTTTCCAATTCATAGTTGAGATGTATATCGTTGCTAGGAAGTGGTTCTACAAAGAAACTTTATGCAAGCTTTTTTACAGTCGGGGTCAGTCCAGGTCCACATTTGTGCTTTTCATGGCGTAAACTATTGTTTGGGGCGCTTTATGTTTGTAGCCTTCGACATATAAAACTAAAGAAACTTGTATTTTATGTAAAGGAATATTAAAATTATAAAAGGTACTTTCCTTTTACTACATCCTATCCTTTCTTTAACCATTCAATGTTTCAGGCAATTAATCTTTTCTTTAACAATAGCACATGCATTAATTTACAAATCACGTAGTTTAATAAAATTTTGCAAATATACTATAAATGAAGAATACTTATTAAAATTCCACCTTGACCTTGACCTCAATTCTAATGCGTCCTGAGTATGATAAACCGAGACGACTTTGAGACAGGGCAGTCAAAGGCGTCGCTTGTCCATAGACCGTTTGCTTTTACTGCTCCCAGAAGAAGACTGAATCGAAAGCAATTTTACAGAGTTCGTATTTACGAATACTTTCCTAATAGCAAGGTAATTTTCTAAAGATCCCATTATCAGACGAAAAAAGGAAAAAGGAATCTCGTTATCCTAAACACTGTAAAAATTATAAAAAGGAAAAGAGAAGAAAAGGAAGCTTGCAGGCCCCTTACCTTTTCCAAGAATTTCAACCGTTATTTAGAACATTCACCGGTCCTGCTACGAACGTTAAGAATTCAAACTTCAAAAGGCCTAATGCTCGAGCGAGATTTTTGAGATAATAGTCCGGGCAAAAGAAGGGATGTAATGGGGTGTTGTGTTCGATGTTTTTTCAGATTTAAATTTTTTATTTGATGTCCCGCCCGTCTAACGGCTTCTTCCTAAATTGGACCGCCTTTTAAGATAAGATCTATGCCGATAAAAATTGATGTACACCGAAAACAACTTTCTTTCCTTCTACATCCTGCCGGTGAATCTCTCACGTTTAAACCGACCATCAAAATAATTGAAAAAAGGCTCAAAACCATAAACTGCGGGAAGAAAAAGGTGTATATATTTTTTCTTAGCCATTTTTTATTATCACGAAGGGTGGTCGCTCTCATTTCTTTTTCTCATCTATTTCAATTCCTGTTTAGTTTCTTTTTCTTGATATAATCAATATCTTATATAATATTAATTAGCGTTAGGACCAATCGACTGAAAATGGTCGAAAGAGACGATAGTCGCATAATAGTCAAAACAAGCGATAGTCAAAAAACTAGTTCGACTATTTTATTCAATTCGTCATGTCAGATGATGTACGAACTCTTTCTTGTATAAATAGTGAGAGAGGAAAGGACGGAGATAATTGCTTGGAGCGGTTAATTTTATATATGTTTATATTTTCCAACGGTAGTATAAACGAGACACAGACGTACATATTCCTTCACGTGTTAACGTTAAAAAAGGAAAGGAAAAAAAGTTACTGATTTCTATTAACATTCATGAATTTCATTTTAAAGGAAGTAGGATTAATTTTATATTTGAATGTTTTGTGGATCCGTAAAAAGAATAGAATTTTTCTATGGAAGGGAATAATACCCTACAAGTATTTACGGTATGTTAATATGTTAATTGCTATTTTCAAATATTATACTATAATAAATATAAACAATACAATAAAACTTAAACGAAACCACTAAAAATGTACAATAACCATAATATTAAATATAAATTAAACATATTCCTGATCATAGAAAAATAAACTCATTCATAACATAATTAAAAATGATCGCACAATAACTACTAGAGGTTTTTTATATAAAGTAAATGCTCTATTTATTATTGAACGGAAATATTTTTTAACAAAAATCGAGAAACTAATCAAAATATTACCTATTATTTCGATAATAATAGTTAAAATTAATTTACTATTTAACATTCACAATTTTAATCTTTTTACCCCATTACATTACAGGCCGCGGCTACGACGACAGATCCAGAACGTTAAAAATCAGTCGAATGAAACTAGTAGAACGAAAAATAGTAACTGAAAGTACACAAATCAAATAGTCGATAGTAAATAGTAACAAAATCAGTCGGATCGAAAATAGCGACTGAAAGCAGTGGACTGAGACAGTCAATGGTAAAAAGTACTAAAATCAGTCGAACCCAAAATAGCGACTGAAACATAGTCGGTGTGAGTGGATAGTTCCCAACACTAATATCAATATAATCTTATTGTTATTGTACTACTACTGGTACAACTACTAGATAACGGATAGTCAAATGAATAATGTTATTGCATGTATTCTGATCTTTTTCTCACTTTTATTCTAAACTGCATTGAACTAAAAAACTTCAGAACTTCCAATTCGAACTTACAAATCTCTTATAAATTGTCGTCTATCGCTGTCATGGAATAGAATTACCTAGGTCGATAGTAATTATGAGTCTCTTACTCACAATGCTATCGACGCAAATTTTTTTTAGAACAATATGCTGTAAAATTAATACAAATGACGTCGGTAGACATATAGAGTAACACATTCATTCTGTTTTAACCGCTGGTAATGTTTGACAAATTGCAATCTTAATATATGCACAGCAGGATTTCATAAACCTATCATAAATATTCTACCTCGGTGTCGATGCGAACGGTACTCCTAGAATAATCCGTTACTGTTCAATCTTCGCTTGGTAGTGACAGATTCACCTCCGGCATGCCACACGAATCCTTTTTTGCTTGGAAAGCAATTAAACCGCGATGTAGTATTGGTTCGTATGGCATTTTCATGCAATTCGTGTAGTAACCACTACTCTTTCTTTGAGGATACATTACTCCTCAGCCGCTTCCGGTTTGGCACATGCGCACCATCATGCATAGAATAAACCATATTTTCTTTCTTTTCTAAGAGCCGTACATTCTTTTCTAGTCTATCGGTACAGTTCATAAAATAAAAACAACAAAAAATTCTAGTATATTTAGATTTTGCGTTACATTAATAATTCTATAGTAATATTAATTAAATTTTTGTGTTATTCTTGGTGGTTTAACATAACCTGGTTTTAAAATATGGAAGAACAAAGGTGAGTGGGAAAATATGGAAGAATGTAAGGTTATATTTTTAAAAGTTATAGAGTCCAAAAAGCATCAATTTTATGTATAGTGGGAATGTTATCTGCCAAATTTATAAAACACGATTTTCAAAGACATCGAATAGGTATCAACATTTCAACATATGCCAACATTTAATGATAACAAGGACAGAGAAGAAAATTATTCTTGTTGTGTTGGAAGTAGTCAAATCATTAATGAGGTTTGTCTATCAAAAATAGTAGCAAAAATTGCAGTAACTGGAAATAATTAAACAAATTCAGTAATGATTTAAAATTTTATTTATGTATAAGATGTAACTGGAATTTATCGAGAGTTAAAGTCGAAGAATCTGAAATTCGAAGCACCATCAACAGCGATATATATATATATATATATATATATATATATATATATATATATATATATATATATATATATGTTCATATATATGTATAATGAAAGTATATGTTAATAAATAATATAATATAAAAATGTATGTTATATACATATTATTTTAACATTATAGTAAGTCTAGTGCATATGTTACTGAAGTTAAAACTACAATTAAGTACACAGTTATAACGGTTTGTAAGAAGGCAATTGAAAAGTCCCCGGCCTAACACATATATGGCGCTACTAGAATTTAATACATATATTTTTTAGTTAGCCTTAACCATGAAAAGATGCGTGTATAAATTTGACTGCTGTCGGATCATGAGTTTGTGAACTATAGAATTTTGAGTGAAACAACTTTTGTTATTGTAAAAAAAATTGATAAAAACGAAATTCGCGTGTTGGAAGTTTAGACGTGGTGAAATGAGCACCGAAGAAGGTGAACGTAGTGGACGCACAAAAGATGTTGTTACCGGCGAAAACATTTAAAAAATCCATAAAATGTTTTTGAAAGGCTGTAAATTGAAATTAAATGAAATATCAGACACTCTAAAGATATCAACCGAACGTGTATATCATATAATTCACGAATATTTGGGTATTAGAGAGCTCTGTGAAAAGATAGTGTCGCGCTAGTTTACTTTTGACCAAAAACAACGACGAGTTGATGATTCGGAGCAGTGTTTGAACATGATCTAGCGCAATCAACACAAGCTTTTGCACCGATATATGACAACGGATGAAATATGGCCCAACCATTTCACTCCGAAGCCCAATCTACAGTCATCCGAGTGGACTGCACATGATGAACCCGCTCCAAAGCGTGGGAAGACGCTACAGTCGGCTGGAAAGTTTATGGCGTCTGCATTTTGGGATGCGCATGGAATAATTTTCATTAACTACCCTGAGAAAGGAAGCACCATCAACAGCGACTATTACATAGCGTTATTGGACCGTTTGAGCGACGAAATCGTCGAAGAACGACCGCATTTGAAGAAAATGTTGGAGTGTCGCTGTGAAGGTAATTATGCTGAATAAGAAGACTAATTCTGCCAAAAAAATATGTTTTACAAAGGTAAGCTGGGGACTTTTCAATTGACCTGTTAGGTTAAGGTTGTGTTTGATTATATTTACATTAAACTCTTTTCCATACGACCTATGTGTTAGAGTTCGAGGTCTGAAGGCCTATCCAATTAATTAACAATTGTACATCCAAGTAATATATTTTACTTTCATTAGGGAGCATATTTACCTTTTACGCCTAGCTCTTATGTCCTTCGGTACAGTGTTTCCTTTTAAAGATATTTTGATATCACTGCATATCTCCTTCATTTGTTCTGCTAATAACTGTATAAATCTTTCTTAAAAAAAACTAGATTTAATCACGGCCTTCCCCTTAATGTATTTGCCATATCTGCAAAACAGTTACTCTTCCTTGCCCGTGGTACATTTTAACCAAGTTCTCTGGACAATCACACACATATATATGCACATAAATCTTTTCCACTCTATTAGAACATTTCCTACAGTAGTCATATATTAATTATATACTTAATACACCTTTAACTGTTTCAGAAAATTTTATTCGGGTGAATAACTAAGCTGTTAATTTCCAATCAATATCACATTTGTTCACAATTAATTAATATGTTAATTTCTTCTTCAATGCAACTGATAGAATTCGTCCGAACCGAAGGTGATTAACTATTCCGTTTCCAGCGTGAAGTACAATATATCTGCAATGAGTTATTAATAAATATTATGACTAATAAAACCTAATCAATTATTTTTGCAATATTCATATTTTTCCATCAACTTTTGTTGTCGTAACACTATTTATATTATTATCCAGCCATGACTGCCCAATGGGTATATTGGTCCCATTCTGAAATTTCTATGTCTCATCTAATTACATAAATTGAAATAACAAGTCTTCCTTGGTTTTATTATATGCTTTTAAAAATTATATCCTTTTAAAAGCAATATCCGGAAGTTCTATTAGTCCTCTTCGATACTTTTCAGAGTAACATTTTCCCTTTAAAATAATTGTACTAAATTAGGTTTCTATTGAAAAACTACTCTCTATATATATTTTTCATTTTTTGAGATATTTTATTGACCGTTGCAATACTAATATTCAGTGCACCTGCAACAAGGTAAAAACTATTTTCAAAAAAAATTGCAACAAATTAATATTTAACAGTAAACATGCTTACTTATCTAACGAATTTTACTGGCAAGAGGGGGCCTCCATGATCTCGTTCCTGTTCAAAGTAACTGATTATGATTATGTCTGGCTTCGGAATTTTTGTAGCAATAATAAGCAGCGATTTTATATTTACTAAAACAATCAAAGCACTAAAATAAACTTTGCCGGCTTGTAACCTCTTATCAGTAGTATTTTGAAGAATACGTTTGACAACTAGACGATTTTGGCAGGCTAGTTCGTTTACACGTTCCTAATCATCAGAAATCATTATGTCTTCTTTTAACTAGAATAAAATGAAAAGGAAATTATTTTCCGAATGAATTGACAAATTGCGACAGGCAATACATTAGACATCTTAATGACGTATGTACAAAATAAATTTGGATAGACAATAGATATATTTAATCATATAATATTTGGGTATATTTACAGAATTTTTAGAAAATGTATACAATATTATTATACAGTATTATTACTATATTTTAAAAATGTAAAATACGTTTCAATAAACTACATCAGTATTTTCCATCAATTTTAAATTTTAGATCGGAATATTCGCCGTTATAAGTTAGATCGAACTACCATTTGGCTGCTATAGTATATATAGTAATTATTGAAAGTCTTCCCATTAGAAAATCAAACCGAAATAGAGAAACATAACGATGAACCGAGCCACACTAATGCTAAATTAATTTCCCCCTTTTCTCAATTAAAAATGCATGAAAATATTAATTGCTAATTTATAAGGGATGTAATCGAATATCGATTAAAACGCTGATTTGTTTTTATTGTGAATCTAATTAAAAGCAGTTGGCAGATATGGACGAGAATTGGTACGTGCTTAGATCAATAGTTTGGAGTTACGCTAAAGGTTTTAAATAGTTTCCGTTTTCCATATTTTATAATTATAATCAATTTAGTAACGACATTATTTAGAATATTGTTAATATTTCTTATAATTCGAAAAACGATGGAACTTTTCGACTTTCGATAATTCGAAGGACGTGTAGCGTTGCTCATTAAACTTTATCAATTATAATCAATTCTATAGGAAGTTGTAGTTCTAATTTCTGATATTTTTTTAATGCATTTATTTACTAATGCTGGTGCAATGCCAATTGGGGGTGTACAGTAATTTATTGTATGTTAAATTTTTATTAATGTTGTTATCAAATTAATACATTATTTTCTACCTGACTGAGAAGCCGCAAAAATTAAGAAAATTGTTGAAATTTATAATAATTTTGTAATTTGTTACCACATGATGGATAATAGGGTCATGATACAAGTTCCTGTAAATGAAATAAGCGACAAGGATAGCCGATTGGGGTACTGCCACAAAATTAGTTGTTATAAAATAAGTTATTTATGTTGTAAGTAACACATTTATATAATTATCCGTACACTGATTATAAAGTAACAAATGTATACGATTGTAAACATATTCTTTCGACCAGCAAAACCAAATGTTACGGCACAGCTTCGATGTGAAAAATAGGTAATAATTGTATTGTTATTAATTAATATTATATAATATTATATTTACCCAGGAAACTGAAACTTAATAATCAAACCAATCATAAGGCTTATATTTGTGTTGCTTTTCGAATGAAAATTACAGTAAATAATCATATAAAAACATAACTTTTTAAAGAGATCTACCTTCGGCACTATTCGTATATCGGTCGGCGCGATATACTCCCGGGAGGCCGAAATGTAAAAGTCCATGTTGCCAAATTTACCATTAGTCTATTTGCTTTATGCATGTAATTAATTTTTGGAAAAATCATTTATTTAACAAGGCTTTCTGAAATTAACTTTTATATTTTGTTGTAAAACAAAAAATAATAATAAAGTATATACGATTTGTATTAGTTAGTTCAATAGAGAGTTATTGCCTCTACATTTGGCAATACTGCAGAGTAACTTAATTTAATAATAGTAATTTTTACTTAAGAAGAACGCCTTTTAATTTAACACCTCAGCGTCTTAAGAGAATTTATAAATATGAAGAGTCAAAGGTTAGTTTCACTTGTTACAAATAGAATAAATTAAATAACTTAAATTTTGCAGTAAAAATAAATTAATATGCCAAGTTTGTAATAAGATATACTTAGCACCAAGAGAATGAATCTGACATATTCCAGATTCACCGTGAGCTTGCTGCTATTTGCGATAACAAAAAGAATTATCTGCCCTCTCTGTGTACTCAACTTAATGATTTTACTATCCATACATACTGATTTTCGGCAGCATCTTTGTCGGATCCACATCCACATGTCGGATACACATTACAGTTAAATAATCTAATCTATATTTTAAGAATTTATAAGGCTTTGACATTTGGATACCACCAGGACCGATATACGATAACCAGGACGATAAAAAACGAATATTATTGCCTAACGAATTTTTCAGAGAACAAGAGTTTTCGAGATATCAAAAAGCTTAATATAGAACTGTATAAGGAGTAATTATCAAGGTAGTAATTTCCAAAACCTATCGATATGATTATTATCTTACGAATTAATTTTAGGTAGACTACGATAAGGCAAGAAGAGTTATGGGCAAAAAATTAATTTGAATTTGTCTATATATATATTTTTTTGTTAAGAATGATATACGACTCAATATTGAAGCAAATACAATTAGCCAATATCAGTCACAGAATAACATACTACAACTGAATTTTGACAAGGTAATAGGGAATCATATATTTAAGTAATTTCAATTAATCGTACACTTGATAGGCATTGCAGAAGTGTAGGGAAAGATTGCCATTAATCCTGAAAAGGTAGCTATTTGGGAGAGTATTGTACTTGCTACAACTGTATGATTTGTTGATAACGAAGGGTAATTTGCCAAAATATTAAAGAAGAGAAAAACACTTAAACTTACCCTTATTTGTAAAAAAATTATTGCAATTTTTATTGTATTGTAATTAATTAGTAAATAGTGTGAGAAGTATAAAGGAATGTATCTACAAGGAAGTTGCTATAAAATTTTATTTATATATAAAACATTTGTATTCTCCAAATATGTGGCAGTTTAGTAAATGGTTTATGGCATAGTTAATGTTCGTTGTTTTATATCCTTTAATTTATAATTAAAATTTTAATATAATGCTGTATTTTTCTTTTTACATCCTTTAAAATGTTTAGTAAATTAATGTAATCCTCTTACTATTTTACATTACTTTTTTATATATACATTTGGTTATACATTACTAAGTTTAATTAATAGATTAAAATATCCAACTAGCATCCAATAAAAGCTTTTACATTTAACACATAACATGCATATGAATTTCAGTCCCGTCAACACAATATTAAGCAATGGCTATATTTTCTGCCCAAGGTAGTTAGAGGCCAAATAGAGACTATTTAAAAAAAAACATTCGTCCGTTATGGCTTGATTACTAAGTTGATTATTGGATTGATTACCACCGTTAAAAAATTGAACGGATGGTTTTCCATATCGGACATAATGAAAACATAAATTTACAAACATGTCTCGGTGAGATTATAATCTGCAACTATCACAGAGGTAGGAGCTCAGGGCTTACTGGCAAAATTCACGCTCTGGAACGTACTCATCTAATATCCTGCTGTTGGCGTCGCAGGAATTCTTCAGTAAATCTCCTATTTTGCTGATAATTTTCCATGATATTAATAAATGTCTTTTTCGGGGCTAGTGGATATCTAAAAGTTTGATATTGCCACAGAAGTCTATAAAGAATGTATTCACCTTATATTCAACAGATAATTGCAAATATCAGGCTGTAACAGTGCCCAACTCTTGGATCCATAAAGAAAAATTGGTAAGATAGGTGTTGGAAAGAGACTAATTTTAGTATTTTTTAAATTACAATACTTCTTCTCTTTTGCACGCTTCATCTTAGAGAAGCAAAAGCTACTTCAGCTTAGCCGACTCGGTTTATTATTTCAGCGGTAGATGCCACTTTTTTCCCCTGCATTATTGAACCCAAATACTTGGACTCCTGCGTTTTTTCAACAGTTTTCAACATATTCAAACATATTTGTTAGATATTACTATTTTTAGTAATTTGAGTCCAAAGGTGTGCGACTATCACGGGCGTAACCTATTATCCAATCATGGATATCTTTAAAAAAAGAATACAACTACTGAAGAGGTACTCATATAATAAGGATATCCATTTCACGGAAGTCGCGAAAATCAATTCAAAACCAGATCCATGTAGAAGTGTCGAGTCCAGTAAAATTAACTTTATCAGTCTTAAACATAAAACTAGAACTGCCCAAATGTTGCATGAAATTCATTTCAACATAATTAATCTTGGATAAAAATATATATTTTATTCCACACATAGTTCTTTAAACGTTTAGGAAAGCAAAAAATAATTTCTGAAATCAACTTTTAATGTAACTACTCCCTGTTTATTTACACCATATTAAATAGTCGTTTATATCAACTTTCATATATGGATGGAAGTTATGACTGGGATGGAGTTTAAAACACAAGGACTATTATTTTACTCTAAAACTGTTTTATACAAAGAAAGAAGAGGTGACTTGTTGAACGGCGATAAAAAGCGAAGCTAAGGAGTTTTAGCTATTTGGAAATAGACTAAACTAATCCCACTCTTTCACTATTCAGGCATTCTTAAAACAAATGGTCATTGCCTCTATGGAATGATTTTCCAAGTTTTGGTGGCTCCAGATTTCAATAGTCTACAGCTAAGGACCTGAGCTACAATCCTCATTTGGTGGCCGGTCACCCTGAATTCCAAGCTTCTTTCTACATTCCAGGAGACTATGCTACTACACAACAAAATTACACCTAAGACTGTAATGCGTAGGCTGGGGCTATGGGGAGTATTTAAAAACTTAAATATTTCTTACTTGGAATAGTTTATGGTTAGAGGTCTTTGAGCATCTCCAATTCAACTTTTGTGGCATTACAGCTTTAGCTGTGTACTATTGCTCGTACGCCACTTAACTATACCAAGAAATGCTACGACTAACTGTATAACTATTGCCAAACCAATTTTAAATTTCAATCCTGTCTGCTTTTCTTGATAATTAATATAAATCCGGTTGATTGAATGCATTCGAAATAGAGCAGCATTATGATGCTCTGGAATCATACCTACTGCGCTAGTTATAAAATGTAAAAGAATGATATGAAACAAAAAAAAACATTAATTTACTTAAAAAATTGTGAGATGCACAACGATATCAAACATAACTTTAACATCTATATAGATATGGCAAATAAATTTAACATAGCAAAAAAATCATTTTTAGAAATTTCCGGGCAACTTAAAAATTAAAATGTACCTTGATAATTTTTTTGACAAGTGCTGTATAAAAACAATTGTTAAAACTTTTAAAATTAATAAAATTGTCTAATTTTTTTAATAATCATTAACAATATTGATTAAAAAAGGCCATTTAAAGAATCATTTAAAATGCAGCTGATTTTGATAAAATCGTTCCAATATTTTACGCCATTTTGCGAAATTAGTTACAATTACATTTTTTTTCTCTTAAAGCATTAATATTTTCTCTGAAGGAATTTGAAAAATTACTGGCGTCCACGAACCGAGAATTTTTAAATATGAAAATATCCGACTAATCGATGAATATGCAACATATTTTCCGATGGGTCAAATTAAAGCACCAGGAAAAAAAGGACAAAAAAAACTGAAAGTTGAATCTCAATTGCGTTCGGGTCAGTCGATAAAGCGGATTCTCAATCAACTGGTGGAATGAACCGAATTTTAATTTGTTTTGGTACATCGTTTCGTTGATTATTAGTTTTGCGTCTCACGGCGCACATTTCTCAATATAAACACATAAAGTTTGCTGGCTGCTAAATCATAACAAATTATAACGTTGAGTGGATTTGCATAATTTTAGTAGCTCCTAAGGAACTAACGAAATGTTTTGCGTGGTCCCACTAATACTATTGATGCAGTTAAACAGTAAGTTGCTGATGATTTATTGAAAATACTGTATAAAATGTTGCAGCTGTACTGAATATTAGTATATTTAAAATGTCTCAAAAAAAAATTAAATAAATATGTAATATTAGTTTGGACAAAAGAAAAAATGTCCACATGAGAATAATGTGACTAATAATGATCACCTTGATGTTAGTTCTACTCCAGATCAAATTTATGCATTGCATACAAATAGTAAATAGTGCTTTCATTAGTGTTAGAAATATAGATATATCAAAATAGAACATTTCACAACTCTTAAATATACAAGATAAGAAAAGTTGAAAGAGAAAGCTAAACATTAGAATAATTTTTGCTTAGGTTTTAATAGTCATAATTTTTTTTTAATAAATTATTTCAGATATATTATTCTTCATTCTGGAAACAAGAATGGTTTTATTTCCGAACCATAGTTAGAGTTTTGCTCCAATTGCGTAGTTCATATTTTCTTGTAGTATCAAGAGAAAATGTATCAAAACATGTTTTTTTTTTAGTTTGAAAGTCAGCTACCAATTAACTTAGAAAACCCACCTGTTATTATTATAAATAATGTACCATACCATAGCACACTGGTCGACAAAGGCTGTAATGATAGAATGGCTTGCAAAACCTAAATTACGTTTTTAAGATACTATGTTAAACAGTGAATTATTCCAAATTGTTACTCAACAAAATTAAATGAAATGTTCAATTTTGTTTTACGTAACTTGCTTAATTAAAGATAGGCCTGAAGAAAGACACATTATAAATTAGGAGACTGAACCACATTGACACAGAGTATTACGTCTTATGGATATGTAGAAATAATTATTATTTGCTATAACATCTTTAACCTGGATGAACTCTATCAGACATACAGAAGAAGAAGTTGACAAATGGAAGAATCATGAACAAATGTTAGATTAGGAATTATCATCTTAGTTATAGACTTGAATTGTGCAATAAAACGTGCAGAACTCTACCTAATAAAAGGTGTGGAAAGGAATTCAATATAATAGTAATAAAAAAAATTAATTATTAAAAATTAAAATAAAATTGCCTCAACTATTTTGATGACGTGTTCACAGTTTTATTGTGTAGACTATACGCTGACATGTGTGGTATAATTTACCATGCGCATTAAATATATATTATTATCTGGGCATTGTTAATATATTTTTCATTAATAGATCATCAAAGCTCGACTATGTTAGTTGCAGAATGCGTATTGATAGTTCAAAATTTACCCCTAAGACGTCTGTGTAAATATACATTTTCCAAATGCATTGATAGTTCTATATCTAGGAAATACTATTTTAAATTTTTTTAATAGTATTTAAGTTTATTTTTAATATGTATGGAGGCGTCTTTATATAAGACAAATTCTTTTGGATATATTTTTATACCATATTGTCTTAAGTCAAATAAAGAAGTATAATAGAGTAGCTATTAAGAGTGTTAACTTATAAAAGGAACTACTTAAAAACATTTTCAAAAGTTCAAGTTATTTTAAGTTATTGTATAAAATAATAAATTATTACATTGTTACTAGTCGTTGGCAACTGACCTACAATTTGTCTCTACAATAACTTAAATCTAGGTAGCTAGATTCTTAGAACTATATTTTGACTCATAATTGCATTCCGTATATCCATATAAGTTTCAATAGTTGCTAGTAGGTATACTAGTAGCTTATTAAATACTGATAATTGTGATTTCGTGCCAATTAACCAGTACATTTTCCTATATTTGAACTTCAGTTTTTTCCTATACATTTTACATATTCCTTCCAACGAAATTTAGTATCAAGATTCATTCCAAGATTGTTAGCGTTTTTGTTATATGAAATGATAGTACTATGTAATATAGTTGATACTTGTGCGATCTGGTTTTAAGTGAACCGCACATATACATAATTACTTTCGTTAATTTTTATTTTAAATGTGTGGGTCTAATTATTTATATTGTCATTTGCTTGTTGTAATTTTCTTGTGGCTTCTCCACTATTGTCCCTGACATCAAGAATCAGAGCATCACCTGCAAATGTAGCCATCGTAATATTTTCCATTTCTGATAGAATAGCTAAAGAATTGGCCGAAATAGTTTCTTGTTATATCCCTGCTTTAGCTTTCTTTGTTTGCAAACTAGGCTTCCTCTTCTTTAACTTTAAACAATCTGGCTGTAATATAAAATTTTAATATTTCAGTGAGATATTTCAGTAACATTTTGTGTAGCTTATGAACAAGGCCGTCATACCAAACCTTATCGAGGACTTGTGGTATATGCAACAATGGATCTGAATATATCGTTTAATTTCATGGGTATTTTTTAATTAAAGCTGTTATTCTATGGACGTGGTAAATTACTGAATGTTTGTTAATAAATCCAAGCGGATGTGCTGTTATTAGATTTTTCTCTCTATAATTGACAATAACTGAAACAAAAATGATCATAATATATTTCTGTTATATCAGAATAATATTAGCCAAAATAATACTGGGAAATAATTATATGAAGTAAACTACACAAGACAGATAGACTGCAGAAAGAACGATATAAAAAGGTCTCAATACACGATTAAATTTTAAAAGAAAATTAAAATTATAAATATTAAAAACGGAAACTGAACTATTCAAAAGTGCCACAAAATCTCTATTGTAGAGTTAGAATAGGAAAAAATAATCTTTGGGGTTTTAATAAATTTTATTCACGCAATATTACCCGGAAAAGCATCTTTAGAGGTTCCCCTGTTAGAGCGTTTAATGGCTCATCAAATAAACCCTTTCATTTCAGATATACATGTACAAATAAAAAAACTTTATGGGTAAAATTACCATCGATTACCTTTGTTAGGTCTGTGTATACGGGCCATAAACCTCACAATCGTGTGTTGATATTGACATGGCCGTTGCTTATTACGCAATATATCTCGTTCTAAATTAGGGACCATCGCAATAAATGATAAAGGTCAGAACATTAACTCGACAAAGTTTGGATCCCTCTGCGATTTCCGATTAATTATGGCCAAGAATTTCAAAGGGAAATTCCAATAATTCCGTGCGGGATTTCTGAATGTTGAGCCTCGTAGCAATCATATGGCTCGTCAACGTTTAGGCTAAAAAGACATTGATGCCTGACTGAAAAATCGATTATATATATATATATATATATATATATATATATATATATATATACATATTAGTGTTGGGAACAATCGACTGAAATCGACTATCGACTGTTTCAGTCGCTATTTTTGGTACGACTGTTTTTATTAGTGACTGTTTCAGTCGTTTACATTTAATTACTATTTTCGGTTCTACTAGTTAATTCGACTGATTTTTAACAATGTGACTGTGTCGCCCTAGCCGCGATCTTGAAAGTAATGCGCCGAATTTATGCTTATATAGATTTATATGTAATATATGTGGTTTGATGTTTTTTTTTTCGTTGTTTGCTTGTGAATTGCTATATATTGTAAATTAATATAGCAGCATTTTAGAAAGCTAGTTTCGACGACAAAAATATAAAATTGTAAATAATAAATAGTAAGATACTTTTGACAGGCATAATAGGTAGTACTTTTGGCTGATTAATAGGTAATACTTTTTAATAAACTTTCACGATTTTTGTCCAAGCCTTTTGTTTGTCAAAACTTTTTTCCTAAAATCTTGAAAACTAAAGTTAGGTTCCAAAAGATTCAGAAATCATCGATTCCAAAATATTTGAAGAATTTTTTGCAGTAACAGTTATTAAATGTCTATTACAAATATTAGCGGTGAAGAGGTGAATAAAGTATATTAATATTTGAAATAAATACATTTCCTGATAGGTCAACTCTATTAATATTCAACAACTGTTTATTTTGATGGCTATTAAGAAGAGCACCACAGTTTTTATGGACTATCTTAACAGAATATGTTCAACTTTTAAAGCATCTTGAAATAATGACCACCGAGTTATCTGGCGAAAGATATCCCACGGTGTCTTTAATTATACCGTTGATAAGAGGACCGCAGCATTCCATCAAATCCAGGATTTTAACAAGTCAATGGGGAAAAAATATCAAAATTGTCTTAGATGTCATCAATAAAAGACTGGACATTTTGGAGATGAACACGATATGCGGGAAATCCACATTTTTAGATCCTAGATTTAAAAAGCACGATTTGGTATTGCACATAATGTTGAGGCGATACAAAAAGTTATCACAAAAAGGTCTTCCATCCTATATTGAAAAAATACAAATATAGTTCCACAACTCGAAATTCAAGACACAACTACTGACCAAGAATGTATTGACATTTGAAAATATTTTGTATATATATATATATATATATATATATATATATATATATATATATATATATATATATATATATATGATATATATATATATATATATATATATATATATATATATATATATATAAACGCCCTTAAATTACCTCAAAAATTTATCATCTACTAAATTTTTTGTTCAGTACCTTAACAAGAACTGAAAAAATTTGTCTTTTGTGGAAAAGACATCTTGTAGTAAAACATCTTCGATAACGTGGATGCGATTTTGGTCCATTACTTTTAAAATAGAGGGTAAAGAATATTTTATTTAAATAGTAGTTTAACATTTGCTTAAAATATTTCCTAAATACATAAAAAACAGCATGTAATATGACAACTGATAACTTATTTTCTAAATGTGCGTTAATTATTATTGTAAATTATTAAACAGATTAAATAACATTTGTTCAAATCCAGGATAGTAGTTACATGTTACAATTTTGATTACGAATCCTTATCTTCTTTTTTTATGTATTTTTATAGGTACTAAATTGGGCCCTATCCATAAGATATGTATAGCCATGCAATTTTTTTCATTTTTTCGCTTTGCAATCCTGTTCACTTTTTAGTGCCTAACAGATAAACTAGCTCAACATAAGCAACTCTACAGGTGTTCGACACGTGCATGGAAGGATAGGACCAGGAGCGGAACCCATCAACATCACATGGTCGACGTTATTCCACGAGACTAACCTGATGGACGGAAACCACAGATGCCCATCATGTATACTAGCAACACATGAATACTCTTGCATCACGAAACGGGACACGTAAGGCACCACACATATAGTTACCCTCAAACAAATCGGAACGCCCCAAGACAAACGATGTCCTCAGGTTGTGATCACCCTCTCATAAGCAGCCCTAGGCGATTCAGTACGTAATTTCGGGTGTACTTTGGAACCGGCAACACATAGAGGTATGTTACATAGCAGCTCCATTAGGAGGGGAGTTATGTAGCGACCACTACAACACGACGACATCTCGCTCTCTTTTCTCTTCTCAGTCCTCTTGTAACAGTACCACTTCCACAGCGCTACCGTACTTCCTTTAGCTAACCTAATATCCTGTCCATTCTCCCGTCGACCACATGTATCATTTAATATCACAATAAGTAATTTTTTATTCAACCAGTGTTTTCAGTTCCCGTGCGAATTCCTTCCACAAAATAGTAGTGAGTGTTCAGACAAACAATCGCATCGACAGCCACACAGACACATTCACATATTCAGACCGACCCAGACGAACATTCCCACAATTTGTTTATTTATTTTATGTCACCTAATTTACGGCTATTTCAGGTTGCTTGACTTGGGCGTATTTCGTTTTTTTATGAATTTAGCAACCTGTGGAGCATATTATATAACAATTTTAGGACTAAAAATTCTTCCTCCATATAAGCTTTAATCGTGCCAAATTTCAAACTTCCCAGTACTGCCGTCTTCCTCGAAAAGTGAGGTAAGGTATATGTAGACTTGTAATGTTTATAATACTAAATAATTTCCCTTTATTGGACGACAAAACTTATATACGTATAACTCAAAATAATTATATGTAACACTAATAGTTCTTTAGAATATTATTATAAGACAAAAATAGCGTCCTTTTCCCAAAGCAGGTTGAATAACATAATACAAGTAATATTTAAAAAAAAAATTTTTTCTTTTATTGGATGACAAAAATTACTCAACAAACAAATTTACGTAATATCAACAGTTATTCCGAATATTATTAACCAGCATTTCTACTTCTATGTAAATATCAAATATTACTAACCTAACCCCAACTACTAGCTCTCTACTATTAAATTAGATGACTTTTACATATTTCCACAAAAAAATAACAGCTTTCCATTTAGTATTATTGAGTTATTCATTATGTATGTAGAGAAGCTAACTATGAAACGTTCTATATAACGTCTTAGACATTTATTATTTTGTTATTTGGTTTAAGTACATCTGCAGTTTAAGCCCGTAAAACACTATTAGAAACATATGATCATGCTGCTATCATATTAGTAAATTCATATTAGTAAGTCGTCAAGAAACATATGTAAAAGTTTAATAATGTGTCAAATTATTAAGTGGCAAAAATAAAAAGTATCATTGTAAGAGCTTTTAGATACCATAGCATCCATATATAAAATAATAGTTTTCCATTTATTATTACTGAGTTACTTCATGGTGAGTAGAAAATTTAATTTTCCACATTCATTACTTTTGTTATTTGATTTGTAGAAATCTGCTATGGAAGCCTATCAAGCAGTTTAAGAATCTTATGGGGATGCTATTCATTTTATCCCAATTGACACTTTCCACATCAAATCTCTATACTTCTGAATGAATTGCTTCTTTTCATTGTAATTATTTGACGAAAACCCAGCATAAATTCTCCAAGAAATTTCAGACAGCTTAACAGCCAAAAGAATTAATAAATTAATTAGATTTCATTTCAGTGAAGTCTTGTCTATGAATATTGGATCTAGAATGACAATCGTAAGTGGAAAAGGCCATTGGTTGTCTAAATATACTATAAACATTAGCACTGAAGTGGAATATTAATTGCCATAAAATTTTGCAAGACGTATGTTGAGATTTGCAAGATGTATAACAACTAAGTCCCATATACTGTTTATCACCGTTGTGCAAATTAAATGACGTATTGTTGAGAAAAAAATCAGCAATAGCGAATACCAGACGCAGATTTGTATAAGAACGTTCGACAACATGTTGCAAGTGTTATGACATACACTGTCGCAGCCCGAATGGAACACAGTATACATTAAAAATCATTGTGGTCCAGAGATTCGGTTACTTTCGGAATTAATTTGTCGGCACAATCTGCTCGCCGCAAGCCGAAACGCCAAAAGTCGATGTTGCCAAATTTACAGCTAGGCTATTTGCTTTATAGATATATTTTATTTTAGAAAAATAATATATTTATCAAAACTTTCTGACATTAACTTTTATATTTTGTTTTGAAACAAAAAATAATAAATGAGTAGATATGTTTTTTTAGTATTTAGTACAATATATAGTTCTTGCCTTTATATTTAGCAACACCGCATGGTATTGTAAGCCAGGCATTCCTCAAAAGAAATGGCGGTGTACCGTATTGCTCTGATTAAACGTTTTGCATTTATTTGTTTAACTATTAAAGCGTTTGATATGGCTTTTCATAAAGTTATATTTTGACGTCCCTTTTTTACTTAAAAAGAAGGACTTTCAGCGTTTTAACAAGATTACAAATATGGAGGGTAAAAGGTAGATTTGGTTTCAGTTGCTACGAGTAGGATAAATTAATTAAATGATTTAAATTTTGTAGTGTTATTTAATTAATATGTCAAGTTTGTAATAAAACATACATAGTAGCAAAAGAAAGAAACAGACATATCCATTCCACCATGAGCTTGCTGCACAACTAAAGCCGATGACAAAAAGGATCATCTGAGTTCTGTGTGTCCTCAACTTGATAATCTTAGTATCCATACATACTGAATTTCGGTAGCATCTTTGTCGGATCTGTAACACAGATGTTAAACAATCCAATTTTTATTTTAAGAATTTGTAAGGCTTTGAAAGTTGGAAGGCACAAGACGATAAACAACATGGAAGATACTCGTCACAATCAGCGTACTTACCAAGCATAGCTCCTTCTAAATACTACTGGCTACTGGCAGATTAATGCGTCATTATTTGGCTGGAACACAAACAGACAAGCTAACATCCTTCATAATAGAAATGAAGATGGGAAACTGCCGTAGAAAATGATTAAATATACATTGATTAGCATATATTCTACAAATACTTCATATGTTTGGTGGTCACCAAATATATACTGCACCCAAAATTTACGAAAAGAACAGATGTCTGTATTTATTGCATGGATATACAAATGTAATGGAATGAACTCCTATATGTTGTTTACAATTAATAATTGTGAATTTTCTACGCACTTGGTCAAGCAATATAAGTTAAAATGAAGAATAATGTGACGTAGAGAAGAGCCAATTTAAATTTAATGTTCTTAGTAATGAGAGGATTATACTTATTCGACACCGTTACGTACATAATAAAATATGAACAAAAATGAATATAAAACCTATGGAATTGCTGTAATCTACTGTACCGTTAAGTTAAAAATAAATATTTAAATGCATTTTTGATACCATTAAATTGCCTTTATGGCGAACGGTATCATAATGTTTTCCCCTTTCCATTAAAGCTTACTAATGATGGAAAAATTCTATAACAGTGCGGCCTTTAAATAGTTATAAAACATATTAATTGGTTTTTTTCAATCCGATGCTGATGGAGCAATATAGACGGTAAATAATGGATTATTGATTTTATTTATATTCAATTTTCATATTTCGAAATATAAATGATGCTTTAGCCGGGAATATTGTGGTATTAGAATTATTTATGGAACATTTACACATTTTGGAAGTAAAATTTATTTTTATGAGGTTTGCGGTAAATTCAATCTCGTTTCCTATACAGCATGTTTTTATTTTCTCTTCGGGAAATTGTAAAATATTTACTATTTAAATCTGTTTTTCAGATTGTGCTTTTAAAGTCAATTTCTGTTTGTATCAGCTATTATTAAAATGTGAAATTCTAATCGGAAAATAATTTCTCTTCGACAATTGTTACATAAAACAACAGACAACGTACTATGTAGTTTTGTTAATAGAATAGAATTCTGTTCGTAGTAGAAATAAGTTATGTTTATACAACTTGGATTTGTACTGTTAATCCTTTTTGTACCATTTTGTGTTAAACATATATTTGTTATATTAACAAGTGTTTCAATTTTTCAAAACTAACAGCGGCTATAATATCGTTGGGAAGTATTCACTGAAAATAGTTGAAAAAGTCGATAGTCAAAAAACTAGCGACTGAAAATAGTAATTTCCATTTTCAGTCAAATGCAGGGTTCGACTTTTTTTTTTCTATTTATGACGTCAGACAAAGATGTACGAATCCTTTGCTGTATAAATTGTGAAAGAGGAAAGGATGGAGATAATTGCTTGGAGCCATTAATATTATATGTGCTTATATTTTCCAACGGTAGTATAAATCAGACGGAAATGTATAAATTCCTTCACGTACTAACTTTAATAAGAAAAGGAAAGAAATAATTACTGTTAGCTAATTACTGAATTACATAATTGCTGAATGATATTAACATGCTATTAATAATCTCATTTTAAAGAAAGTAAAATTACTTTTGTATGTGATTGTTCTGTTCATCTGTAAAAGGGAATGAAATTTTAATATGCTAAATGCTATTTTTAAATAATATTCTATAATAAATATAGACAATACAATAGAACTCAAACAAAAGATGAAGGTCCTAAAACGTAAGTAAAGAACCTAAAAACTAAACATGTACAATAACCATAAACACTAAATAAAAATTAAATATATACCTAATCATATAATAAAAACTTAATCTATAATATAAATAAAAATGATTGCACAATCACTACTAGAGCTTTTTTAATTATAGTAAATGTTTTATTTGTTATTGAACGGAAATACTTTAAACAAAAATCAAGAGAGTAATCGAGATATAATCTATTATTGCCATAAAAACATTATATTAACTATCTTGAAAAATACCGTTACGAAATGCATATAGCAGCATAATATCGCCTTCATCATATCCCAACCAGACTTTTTAGAAACTGAAGACAATATTTGTGATGTGTCCTTCCTTAGAACTGATCAAAGCTTGAAATATAACAATAAAAACTACCAAATGAACAATAAGATCCAGTGCTCATATTCTATATAAGAGAAGCAGAAATAGATTAAGACCAAAGAGTTGAAGTTATATAACAATTATTCATGGAACAACTTGTATAAGCCACTTCATAATCTTATTTTGAAAAGTATAAACACCAAAACAATGTCAATAAAGATAAGAACTAGAATACAAATCCTATGTGTTATACCATCGTTTGGTTTTCTAAATTATTGACCAATAATGTGCACGCTACTATCAGTTGATCAGGCATATGCCTAACTATATGCAGAGCTTCAGTACTTGAGTTGTAAAATGTCAGCTGGCTTCACTCTTTAAAAGTAGTTGTAAATTATAAGCCATAGGTTCAGATACGACCGACACAGTGAATCTGAAATATAGTATAGATCAACTTTGTCATTTCTTTTTTGGTAAAATCTCTAATTCTACCAAAAGTTACAGAACTCGCGATCTAAAGGGTGAACTGTCGGATCCAAAAATTTAATGGCCAATACCCTAAAATTTTAAAAATTCTTTCAGTGAAAGTATTTTAAATATGGAATATGTTTTTACCCTGATTTACGTTAAATATATTGTGGTAGGCAGGTCAGTCACTGATTTCAGTTCTTTAATCATATTTAAGGCGGTTCGTGATATTGTATGTTCATTAATTTCACTCTGTCCGTGGCTCCAATTATTTTAGAAATTCTCCGGATAATTTAGTTGTCTTCTAATTTAAATAGTTGGCAAGAAATTAAGAAATACTTTGTTAAATTTCAGATCGATCAAATTATTTCAGAAACATCAAAGAGAAACCTAATTTATGCAAATGGGAATATCGGGTAAGAAAATGATTAAATTTGAGGAACTTCGTAATTTATTACGTAATAAAAGGAAATATTCGACATTTTTCCCCAGACCGACTCACCTAAGCAAATCTTCCGAGGTAATATATGCTGTTTCGACTTTCATACAATCACAGCGCGAACGAAGTTTGATTTATATGTAAAAGACGACTCGTGTAATAGAATATTCTAAAATTCTACGTTCGTCTCTACAATATCTATTCGGGAATACGGCTTTGGGAAAGTGGTTGTAAAATATACAGATTTTTACAATTTATTTAGATGTAGTATTTGGTATTCGTTGTTATATTATTTCTTCGGGAAGAATGTACCATAAAAAGGCATATAAATTATTTCTCCCCTGTATTACGCTTCTTATAGCAGTTGTAAATTATAAAGTGTCAAATAAATTGAATATTTCTGATATTTTATAGTTTTATGTTCAACAAGTACTTTGAATTAGTAGTATTTGCTATTATTTTAATAACGCCTACTGATTAGCAAAAGTTTCCAATACTGTACACCTCCGGTGAGAGTATTAATAGACATGCGAAATGTTAATGTAACAATAACGAACTCTTAAATTCGAGATTTTTGATATTTCCTTGGATAAAATAATAGTATAATGACATATTAAGTCTGTATAGATAAACTTTAATTGGATCGGCCAAAATGGCATTTTCAACATTCATTACTTACTGTTACTGTTGAATTGGCCATTAAATAATATTAGATACGTTTTGTTAATGTTGCTCCAACTGCTTAGTTTCAAGGAATGAAAGGAAACAATATGAATGAAATGAAAACATGTTTCTAACTTCCAGACAACAAAATTTGAAGAATCAACTATTTACAGGGGGAATATGTGATGGGAATAAGTCAAAGGGAGAGAAAGTTGGTACCACATGAATTGTATGATTCGAGTGATTCTATTTCATATTGTTATTGCTTGGCGGGAAAATATTATAATTTTCTGGGGTAGTACTTCGCAACAGAACCCTATTGCACTAGTGCTATTCTCTTTTCTTCACCACTGCTTTTCCAAACCAACCTACATAAATATTAATAGAGTTTTTATATAATATATATTTAATTTCATACTTGCAATTAAATATATATAATTCTATTTACATGAAATAAATTTAAAAAATCAATTTACACAGTATGTTTTATTTGTAGTTTCACACCTGGATATAACAATAAAATGTGTTTAGTGAACAATAAAATATTGCTTTGTAAAAACAAATCGAATAAATTTCACTATATTTTTAGATACCGACTTTATTCTGTTCATGTTTCTGTTCAAATTGATGGAGTGTTTTTATTGCAATTATCTTTAAAAATGTTTTTAATATGGAGTTGTATTAAAAAATAGATATCTGAAATATATACATATACTATAACACGATACTTTAAATAAAATCTCTCCATTTTTTAAACAAAAATTTTAAAACAAATAACAGTTTTCAACAGAATATTTTCCATTATTGAATAAAATACCCATACAAATTTCAAAATGTCGTAAAATATATTTATATTCATAGTATGTTTCATAGATTTTATTGATGATTATTTCAAGTATTATTGTTTGTTATATTATATATTAAGGTCTCAGTTAATCAGAACTGAGGAAACTCTGTAAAGCGACTTTGGAACTACGATCTTAGTCATTAAGCATATCAACTTACAAGTAACCGACTTGTTAGTCGGCCTTAGCCGCGCCTATCGTAGTCAGTGAAACCTGCTTCATATTCTAAAATGAATGATAGTACTAAATAGAAATGTTCTGTAATCCATTAAAATATAAACAATAAAATCCGATTCGAATTATCAGCTCTATCGAAATGGCACAACTTTGCCGTAACCCCTTCAAGAATCACAACAGAAAATGCAATCAGCCAAGTAGAAACTGCGATCTCCCAATCGAAACAGGGAAATGGAAATTAACAGGCGAACAGTTAATATCCTCCACAGTGCTAAAGATCCCGCTTCCAACTAGAGAAGGGAAAAGCTTCCGGCACTCAGTAATCTTATCAACTTTTTTATGCCAAAGGAACCAACTTCATAGCTTTGAGAATCAATTTTCATTCTCTCAAAGATATCTACTCGTAATTAATTAATTAAAATATATTACTTCTGTAATGTATTTGGATGTCAGATTTATGAAATATTTTTCCAACAAATATACATGATTTTGGGTAGTTGACATTTCAACCAATTTTCTAAAAAGAATTTAGAGAGATAGCAGGAAATTTGTTTTAATTTAACTCGATAGAGTCCACCCAGCAATACCTTAGAGATCAAATATAGTAAATTCAAAATAGCAGTGAACCCACGTGATCCGCCAAAACGTTGCAATATTGCCACAACAACTCTTTTTAGTTTTAGATCCTTTTTAGCCTAATCCACCTAATTAACAAATGTATATTTGGGTAATATATTTTACATTCATTAGAGATTATATTTACCTTTTACGCTTAGTTCCTGTTTCCTTCGATGCAATGTTTCCTTAAAAAGTCATATTGATATTACTCTATTTGTCCTTAGTTTGTTCTGTTACTATCTGAATACATATTTCTTGATAAAACTACATTTAATCACTGCAATCTCCTTAATGCATTTTCCATTTCTGCAAAACAATTAGTATTATTTCTGTCCTCATACGTTTTAACTAAACGTTCATGTATATTCTGAACAATAACACACATGTTCATAAAGATTCCAGACTATATAATACAATTTTCTACAGCTAAAGTATATTAATTATATACAGACCTTTAGTAGTTACCTTTTTCATCATCCTATCTTGGTAATGTCAGCATTAAATCATAAACCAATATTCATAGAGATTTATTCAATCACCGTCACATTCAGAAAAAATAATCAACTCTATAGCTAAGCTGTTTACTCCCAATCTATCAAAAACAGATGAACCTAATCCATAACGAAGGATTTATTTTCGACAAAGCCTCTTTCTATAAATCGAGACAGTTCTGATTTGAATATCCTCGTCGCCCGGAATGCTTATTGTAATAATACTTTACAATACCCCATATCAACTCAACTGGATTAAATATGCATTGATATGAAGGCATAATACTCTGTAGCCATAACGTTTAGCAATTTGATCTACCATTTATCTTCTCTCAGGCATATTTCTAAAAAAGCAAATTACATAAAATGCATTCAAATATTTCATTTATATTTACAGAGCAACAATGTCAAATAGTTCATTCCTTAACATGGTTTCTTCAAGTCTTAGTTTATGTACTTTAAGCCATTCCTTAATTTCACCCTCTGTTGATGCATTTGTTGGCATCTTCTCCACCAGTGTACTAAGATATGGTGCATTATCCATAACATTAACTAATGGCTCCTCCAAGTTCCTTAAAAGATGATTTTCAAACCACTTCAAAATCATGGTTTATTTCCCCATGGTAGTCACCCTTGGACATAGAACAAAACACTAATTCTGCCCAGGAGTTAAACCATTCCTATTTCCAGCATGAACAACTATATGCCTGCAACGAATTATTAATAAATGTTATAACTATCAAAACCTAATCGATATTTATTCCAATGTTTACCTTCTTCCATCAACTTTTGTTGTCTTTACATATTGTAATATATATTTATTATCATCTTGCCTTGAATGACTCTATTCTGAAATATCCATGTCTCATCTAAATATACAAATTAATAATTCTTCCTTTATTTTATTGTATGTTTTTAAAAATTATATTCTTTTGTAAGCAATGTCTGGAAGTTCCATTAAACCAATTCGTGGGTTATTTTTATGCCACTTAAATACTATATTAGCCAACAGTGTATGAAGGGATGTTTTACATCCCTCAAATTGCTGCATATCTTTGGGATTTCTATGGATACTTTCTATACCAACAATTTTCTCTGAAATGATAGCATTAAATTATATTTGGATTGAAAAAACTACTTACTGTTTTTATACATTTCGTATATATAATCTCTAATACAGATATCATATTGATCTTGATTCCTAAATTGACATTAAATGACAAGTTGATGATTTGGATTTTCATTATTTGAAGATGATCAAGCGTAATAAATCCTAGCTATTTGCGTCGATATATAACAATATAACATCCGAGTGATTATTTCCTGTTCTCAGATATCGAAAGAATACTCGCTGGGAAGAAATTTTAGTGGAATGTAGAGCTGACCGCCGTAACTAAAGCCTATTTTGATGCAAAGTATAAATCGTACTACAAAAGTGGTATCGAAGAGTTGGAGGGTCAATATAATCAGTGTATCACCCTTGAAGGGAATTATGTTGAATAAAAAAAAACTAATTTTGCCAAAACATGTGTTTTACTATGGTAGGCCGGACACGTTTAAATTTACCTGTTAACTGTTTTTTTCACAAATGATTCTAAATACAGTTTTAAAGTAGCTCTACAACACATTGCTTATAAGAAAACTCTCCATCGCGATTCTTCACGCAGTATAAACTAAGGACTACTATGGCATAAAACGTACAATTTTAGTCAACTACAAATAGAATGAGCATCAATGGAAAACTTATAGCGATCTAAAGGTTGAGAAATAATGTAATTGAATGACCTATTGGTTGGTAATCTGGATTCACAAAAGTTGTTTTTTTGTATTTCTGGGATAGCTCCTAAGTTGATCATCATAATTTGAGAAAGGTGTGGCCGAGTCGAACCCATTATCAGTTAGGATAATTAATTGTGTCTTCTGTACTATATGTAAAGCCACAGAACGTTTTTTGCCACCTGTTGCTTAGAACTGGCCTTATTTAGCGCTTTGTCAAAGCACTCAGTCGCGAAAGACGGAAGCAAGTTGCTTCCGAAACTGTTGTACTATGATATATTCGAAATCTAGTGACTGATATAAAATTTCCAAAATGTTTAGTGCCTGATCAAGCAGAAGTGCATGAACATTGTTTCAAAGAATTGTTCACAACTTTCTCAGTAACCACAAATCACCGGACTACAAGCACTATTACAAGCGACTATTTGTGGCTTTGTGGTTTGTATAAGGCCATACTGAATAGTTCAACCTTTGTACAGTAAGGCCTTACACTTTTTAATTCAATACATGTTTGTTAATGGTAAAAAATTGTAAAATAGAGAATTTATTGAATATGTTAAAAATTGAAACCAATTTTAAAAACGGGCTGCTAATTTGGGATCAAGATCAGAACAAGTTAAAGTGGACTTAATTCTCATAACACTAAAGCATTTATCCGGTCCCTGAATTTAAACTTATAATATGTTTTGCTGTATTTATTAAAACAAAATTTTACCTCATCGAGGACGAAGAGGAAATATTACTCGACGTACAGATAATGTTGAAATAGTCCGTAACTCTCGATTAATTATACTTACATATTAACACTTGACGGATAATATAAATTTAAGAGATCAGGTTGCAAGGACCCATGTAAAAGAAAGTCGGAAGCAGCACAATTATCGTCTTACTGAGCTAATAGTTTGAAGCAGCCAAAGACATGTCACTTTCAAATATAACGCAGAAATGGACTGTTCGTCACGTCCTCATAGGCAATATGGACATAATTATGGGTCATGTATTTAAGTACAAGGGTGAATCAACCGGCCAATCAGGAAAAGTTTCGCTCCAATTGTTAAATATATCACCAAAACCACTGAAAACGTTATTAATAGCCGGCACATTTCCCATCAAAATTGTTTTTACTCAAGATTTTTGTTTTTAAAGTTTTATACCGATCCAAAAGGTTGAAAACATATTTTATGAGGGACAAAGTGAAAGTTAATACACGCTGTAGATACAACCATATATAGCAGATGAAGCTCAAAGCGATTGTGATAACTATGACGACGTTTTTCCAAATCATAATGTTAATCCAAATTGGTGCACTTGTTCAACACCATTTCCAATAGATTATAAAACGATAAGTGCGTTATTAGCATTAAACCAGACAATGTACTATATAGAAAGCATGTCGAAAAATACAAGATACCAACTGTTAATAAAGTTGCAATTGTTATAGCGAGCGACCTATTTAAACGTCCAGATATAACGTAGATATAACACGTTGCAGCTGATCCAGGAAAATCACCGTTTTTTCAATAGCAATATCCATTAATATTTTGGACAGGAAAAGGCGGATATCAATTAAAGACTAAACAAGGAAATTTAGTGACAGATATAACATGTTAATTTTTTTTTGTTTTTGGTATAAGTAATTTCTTATTTATTAACCGACTTCAAAAAAAGAGAAAGTTCTATGTTCGGCTGTATATATTTTTTTAAATGTATGTCCGCTGATTTCTCCATCAATTATGGACCAATTTTCAAAATTCGTTTTTTTGTTCGACAGAGTACACTTCCGAGGTGGTCCCCTTTAACTAAGTCAGGATTAGATGGCAAAAACCGTAGAAATTGAGGAAAAACCTTAAATTTCAAAAAGATACAAAGTTTTCACACATCTTTTATCTAAAATAATCAAATATTTGGGTGATAATGTTATTTTAAAGGCCATTCCGTTTGCTTATTAAACACCAACCTTATCATATGGCAAGTCGTAGAAATATCGCAGTCAACGGCTTCTATGGTGTAACGGCAATGGTGGGTAGTGTTCAGCTCACACGCGGAGGTCGTGTGACTGAGGCATTAAATTTTTGTTGTTATTGTTTGGTTAGAGCATATGTCAAATCACCTAGACTACGTAGCGGGCCCCGGCGCCTGAAGCGTTCCTTATTTTCAATCATTGTTTTTTATTCCTATTTATTCTCATACGAGCTGCACCTTTACTTGGTCTACCCATTGTAATATTTAATAAAATAACTGCGTAATATATATAAATTTATATATATATATATATATATATATATATATATATATATATATATATATATATTTACAATAATATTTTAACTACTACCAACTGGTCAATTTGAAGTCGATGCCGAGCCGAGTCGGAACCAGAACATTTGTATGATTTTGAGTCCGGTCTAGTCTACTTTTTGTCCAAAAAGTGATAAAGTATCTGTTGATATTCTATTTACAGTATCAATATGGTAACTTGTAGCTAGTAGGGCAGTATCGTCATCAAATTTTGATGCTCCTTAATGTTTACGAATATATTAGAATAAATATAATATTGTATCCAGTACACTACATCATGGTACACCCATATAAATGTGTTTCAAATCTGAATATTCGTCACAGTATATTATTCTGAAATAACGATCAGAAGTACAGGATTTGAGGAATAAAAAGCAAGTGAACATTTTTTGCGCATCACAATTTACGAAATTTTTGTCTATTTTTTATTCCCATTAACTTACACTTGAAAATAACACTGAATTTGGACGCATATTATAGACAGGTATAACTACTATTTTTGGATGTCTCAAATCAGTTTACCCTAATACTGCCCTCATATATATTAAGAAATATTCGTTTATCAGATTTTGTTAGTTTAAGGTTTCACTGTATTGTTCAACCTTTTATTTTTAATATATCGACAATTGTTCTAGATTCATACGGTTTAAACGTTGCAATTCAATTCCGAAACGATTCGCTGTATAAACGCGTACCATAAAATGAAATAACCGCGAATCTGTGCAGCATTTTATTTTTGTTTTCCTCTCGATCTATTTTTATTTTTCCAACATTTGAGTGTTTGTAAACCGCGCGCCGTTTATCTATGCCAATTAATGCTAAAACAAGATCGCAAATGGTGCCGTTGTAGTCAAATTGAACGAGCTGTTATTGGTTTTTCGAATAATCTCAGTTCGGATGCGGTATTTGCCGTTTTAAGCTGATTAGTTTGAATGAAGAAGTCCGTTCGCGGAATGAAACGATTGTTTAAGCGATCGTTTCGCATCAGTGTAATAGCGTCGATGAAAATTACGGTGTTGTGATACTGTAAAACCGCACGGGCTTTAATTAGTAATTTTGCAGGCCGACGGGTTTTTAGAAGGAATAATAGCAGAAGAGGTAAATATTGCTAAAATAATGCTACTAAAGTTTGAATTTAACTTATCATCGAGAGAATCTATTTATCTGTAAAAGTTCCTTTATACATATTAATATTAGTCGTACAAACATGGATGCCTCATCTTGTTCTTTTATTGAATTTGGCTATTATATCGCCGTCTTATTTCTATATTCAAAGAAAAGCCTTGAAATTTCTACAAGTCTGTTAAAAAAATTCTCCAAAAAACATCAGCTGCAGAATATTGTATTGAATTGTTTTATAACAGAAAAAAATTGCGTAGAACGAAAGTATTTATAACTAGGGAAACTCAGTATGGCAGCTAGGGATGACGAAAAATAAAAGGATTTTTTGACACAAAATTAAATAATAATATATTGCAATCCTAAATGAGAAAATGAGATGAATTAAGTTAGTTCATGTCTTCTAAAACAAAATTCATTTTGCTATGGAGTGTTTGAAATACAAACACGGAACTTTACACAAATGACTTGACAAAATAATTAAAATTGAAAAAAAACAAGTTATTGCCAATGACAACACTTTTATTATTGGATTTTTTTAATTAGTTCCATCTTACACTAAATATGAATAAAATATTAAATATATTCATGTTTCATTCCATAAACTACTAAGGTATATTCTAATTTCAACTTACGTAGAGAAAATTGTGTTTCTCAAAATGTCTTGCTAAATTAGATTTAATTTAAAAAAAGTGTTGTAACACTATGAAAAATCTAAGTGAACATTAACAATTGATATCCTGCTGATATCCTTCTTCTGCGGCACTGTTAGCTTCTGTATGTAGTTATTTTATTGCTAAATAACCATATTCAATTTTTAAACTTTACTACACACTTTAATAGCATTCAGATAAGAACAAAACGCGACGCAGAATATAACAATTTACGAGATATGTTGTAATACAATGAGCACATATATAATAATTTATGCCGACTATATATCACATATAAGATAAGTCATATAAGAGAACTATCTGAATAGATGATATTCTATATGCAACATTCAGCAAAGGGTGAGTTTCGAGTGAAGGTTATGTCCATATAAAATTTCTTATGTGAGTGTAATAAGCCTTGATCATTGCACAAATTAGCGCTAATGAAAATTAGTCGAATTCTAGAAGGAAACAACACATATTTTACGAAACATAATATAGACGTATAAGATCTTCATTTATTAATTTTATGCACTATTATCGCGGTGTTGTTCCTCTAATTAAATTTAGAATTATGAATAAGATATTATACATGTTCATATTTCATTCCATCAACCACTAAGGTTGTTAATTTTAGCCTACGTAGAGAAAATTTTGTTTCTCAAAATGTCTTACTATATTAGATTTAATTTTAAAAAGTGTTGTAACACTATGAAAAATCCAACAATTGATATTCAACTTTCTTCTGCGGCACTGTTAAATTCTGCATATAGTTATTTTGTTGCTAAATGACCAAATTCGATTTTTATTGAACTCACTGTAATAGTATTCAGATAAAAATAAAACGCGACGCAGAATATAACAATTTACGAGATATGTTATAATACAATGACCTCATATAAAAATAAACTTAGTTGAGTTGCCAAGTTATTATGTTATATCAATCACATTTCCTGTATACATACTATGTAAATATAAACAATAATATCTACACCAGAAAATCTAAATAAAAGATTAATTTCATGCTTATCTACTGATACTAATATTTTACTAATAAGTTAAGATCGATTATTACTAATGTTTAATATTAATGTTGTAATGTAATCGTTTTTTAGTTACGCTTGGAGATTCTCAAATAATGAAATATTATGAATAAAATATATAAATAAAAACTCGTATACACTATACAATAAGCATGTCATAAATATGGCAAAATAAATCGTGTATCATTTAAAAAGAACAAAAATAGATTTATAAATAGCCATATAAAAAAAGGTTATTACAAAAAACCTATTACTTTATTAAAAGACTGTATTAATTTACGCAAAGAAAACGCGACTTGTTGGGCGGCGATAAAATTCGACACTGAGTGTTCTTATCTATTAGAAGACAGACCCACCCGTATATTGAATTTATTACTGAGCGTCAAGGCCGTATTAAGTAACATTTCCCTCCTAAAGAAACGACCGCAGGGATACACGTGGTCGCTATTCCAATTGGGGCTGTTAGAAATAAAAAAGTTGAAAGTTGTAAAGTTGTTTTGATTATTGATTGTACTTTCCACCGCCAGTTTGCCTTTGAATATATGTTATTACCCAAGTTTCAATGGTACCACTCTAAGGAACGGTTTTCCTAAATTTGATTCCATATTCCAACAGCCTACGGCTAGGAAACTGAGCTACTGCAATTCGCCTTTGGAGGTCGTTCACCTTTCAACTGCAAGCTTCTGTCCAAATTCCAGTAGACTATATTAATTTAAAGCAACTTCAGTACCGCCTTTAGTGGAACCTTAGGCACATCTTGAACTGTGATGCATGTACCAACAGTTTACGGACAAAAGGTGTTTTCCAAGGCTTGAATATTTCTTATTTGGAATAGTTAATGACTAGGGGTTATTGAGCACCTTCCCTTGAGCCCTTGAGAGTGGGCGGGGAAGCTATGCCACCGGAGAAAGGGCGGCGAATTGCCGAGGCTGAAACTGAAAGTTTTCTAGTATTGAAAATCAGTAGAAGAGATCTGCATAAGATTTAATGAAGCTTTAATAAAATTACGGATATTAATTCAGCATAATAGGATAAAGAGTATATCGAAAATGCGATCATATTAGATATGCTTAGCACAATCTTAATAAATCCTAATTGTAAATTAATTTATTAATCAATTTCATTTATAGCAAACAAAATAATAGACCTGTATCACTGCTGCAGTATTATTAAAAGTTTTTGAAAAACTTCTGTTGAAAAGGACAAAACCCATCGTAGAGATAAAAGATCTAATTCCAACACACCAGTTTGGATTTATTAACAAGCATTCAGCAATTGACCAGGTCCACAAAATAACAGGTGTTATTGAAAAGGCCTATGAAAGTAAAAAAGTATGCTCAGCTATATTCTTAGATGTAGCACAAATATTCGATAAGGTTTGGCATGAAAATGTTACCAAAACAACGCACCGAACTACTAAAATCGTATATTACAGCAAGAGTATTTAGAGTTAAACAAGAACAAGCTTACTTTACAATTAAAAAAGCTAAAGCAGATGTAACACAAGAAAGTGTACTGGGTCAATGCTTTATTTACTCTACATCTGTGATATACCACAAATGTAGAATATTATAATAGCTACATTTGCTGATGATACTGCGATTATAGCTGTCGGAGACAATAGTGAAGAAGCTATATGAAAATTACAACAGGCAAGTAACAATATAAATAAATGGACACAAGCTTGGAAAATTAAACTTAACGGTAGTAAATCTGTGCATGTACCGTTAATTGACACATAATCAGAGCGTACAAGCACCAATGACATTTAATAATACTGTCATTCTATATAGCAATAACGCTAAATATCTCGGAATGAATTTTGAGGCAAAACTTCGCTGGAAGGAACATACAATGAAGAAAACAAAAAAAACTGAAATTGAAATATAGGAGAATGTATTGGCTAATTGGAAGAAAATCACAATTATCAGTATATAATAAATTGCTGTTTTATAAGCAAATACTGAAACCTATATGAACATACGGAGTTCAATGATGGGGATGTTCTGCAAAGAGTAACAGAAACAAAATATAAATTTTTACTATAATACTACAGGGAATATTATAATACTATAATACTACCTACATCGAGACCTTCAGATACCCACATTCGGTCAAGAAATCAAGAGAATTGCAATATACGTGGTTGTATTCTATCTAGAGCGCTTAGAGTTGAAAAAAGTTGAATTTCGTCCGCCAGTTTGCCTTTGAATATCTTCGAAATGGCACTGTTACTACCCAAGTTTCCATGGTACCCTTATAAGGAACGGTTTTCCCAAATTTGGCTCCATATTCCAATAACTTACGGCTAAGAAACTGAGTTACTGCAATCCGCCTTTGGTAGCCGTTCACATTGAATAGCAAGATTCTGTCCAAATTCCAGTAGACTATGTTAGTTCACAGCAACTTCAGTCCGCCTTAGGTGGGGCCTTGCACTTCGAACTGTGATGCATGTACTAGGAATTCGCGGACAAATGGTGTTTTTCATGCATTGAATGTTTCTTGTTTGGAATTGTTTATGAGTAGGGGTTATTGAGCACCTTCGATCCTCCTTTTGTGACCTTAATTCTTGTATAATGATACATTAAGATATGCTTTAAGTATTTGCGTATCAATTGCTAATCCAAAATCAACCTGTCTTTTGTCCTGATGATTCATTTTTTTCCGGTTAATTAAAACAATTTGTGGCGACCGCCACGACCCTTTAGGCCACCACCAATTCACCATCAACAACTACAAAGGTTGGCAACGCCGGTGGATTGGTACCATGCAGTTCTGGAGTATAAAAGGCCATCACGACGACGTCTCGCTCTCTTTTCTTATCACCGTCCCCCTGTAACAGTACCACTTCCACAGCGCTACCGTACTTCCTTCACCTTAACCTAATATCCTGTCAATCCTCCCATCGACCACATGTATCAATCGCAAGTTAAAATAAACAACTTTGATTCAACCAGTGTTTTTAGTTCCCGTGCAAATTCCTTCCAAAAATAGTAGTGAGTGTTGTGATAGATAACCGCAGCGGCAGCCACACGTTTCGACCGACCGACCGATACGACGAACATTCCTACAATTGGTGACCCCGACGTGATCAAAGTGCCTAACAGGTAAATCAACTCAACATAAGCCACTCGACAGGTGCTTGACACGTGCATGGAAGGATAGCACGAGGAACGGAACTCATCAACATCACGTGGTCGACGACATCCCACGAGACTAGCCTGATGGACGAAAACCACAGAAGCCCATCATGTATACCAGCAACACATGAGCACCCTCGCATCACGAAACGGGACACGTAACACATTTACAGGTACCCTCAAACAAAGCTAAACGCCTCAAGACGAACGACGTCCTGCTACAACTCCGATGGCAGCTGATCCCGTAAAACTCCTCGCTCAGGTTGGGATCCCCATCTCATCAGCAGTCAACGGGCGTTTGTTTGCGTGATTGTGGGTGCATTCCGGAACTTGCACCACATATAGGTACGTTCCACGGCTGTTCCACTAGGAGGGGAGTTATGTGGCGACCGCCACGACCCTTTAGGCCACCACCAATTCACCATCAACAACTACAAAGGTTGGCAACGCCGGTGGATTGGTACCATGCAGTTCTGGAGTATAAAAGGCCATCACGACGACGTCTCGCTCTCTTTTCTTATCACCGTCACCCTGTAACAGTACCACTTCCATAGCGCTACCGTACTTCCTTCACCTTAACCTAATATCCTGTCAATCCTCCCATCGACCACATGTATCAATCGCAAGTTAAAATAAACAACTTTGATTCAACCAGTGTTTTTAGTTCCCGTGCAAATTCCTTCCAAAAATAGTAGTGAGTGTTCTGATAGATAACCGCAGCGGCAGCCACACGTTTCGACCGACCGACCGATACGACGAACATTCCTACAAATTCAAGCAGAACAGCCTTTTGATATCCCCGGAATACTACCGCCTGTGTCAGCAAAATTTGTGAAAGGGTTTCAAACAAACAAGCTCTTACCTTATTTAAAAAATGTTTTATATTACGGAAAGAAGAGGCAACGTATTGGACAGTGATACAAAAGGACACAGAGGATTCTTATTTATCAAAAAACAGACCAACACGTCTCACACACTCGCCATTCAGGTTTCCAAAGCAAACCAGATGGCCGGATAGTCAGAGACGTATTACATAACATACATTCGCATTTTCTGGGGGGATAGAATAGAGTAGATTACAAATTGGCGTCCGCAAACTGTTAGAATTGTTATGAGCTAAAATACATGCATTTTGATACTATTAGAATGATCGGTAACGCTACATTAAAATCAGTGCATCATCTTTTAAGATATAATTCCAAATCTATATAATTTTTGGTGATAAGTTATTATTGGTGATTGTACTACCATATTTCAAATGTATTATAACCGAATAATTACAATTAAATATTTTATGAGCCACAATTATCAATACATTCCCTCGGTTTTTCCCACTATTATAATATTTACATTTTTATTCAAATGAAACTTGGTAAATTTCAAATTATTTCAGATTCATTCATTATAATTATTTTGTAAGGAGACTTTGCGATCCTTCTGGTGCTTTTTAGACAACCATACAACTTCTACAATAATTTCGTTCTAGAGGCGAATTTACCGCCATTTTTTGTTCAAAAGCAAACGTGCATTTTATTATCCAGTCAGCCTTTTATAATTAGATTTACTAATTTGGATATTAATGGAAGATCTCCGAAAACGTGGCGACGCATAATAAAACTGACAAGAGCGAAATATAGATAGAGGAAGAGAAAGAGAGAGAGATAGAGACCACTAATGAATCTGTTCTAAACTGCTGATATCCCAGTCAGTACTAAAATCATCTTGGACCTATGGAGTGCAAATATGGAGTTGCACTAAAACATCAAACCAGTAATCCAACGCACCCAAAATAATGTTATACGATTAATTACCAATGGTTGCTATATAACCAAATAAGAGCTGCACGGTGATCTCGAAATCAAATAAATATAAAAAGTCATCCCAGATTTTGCCTTAATACATGAAATAAGGTTGCCAGTTCTTAGCAACGTGGAAGCAATTCACTGTATAATACTCAGATTATCAGAGGATTGAAGCGAACCAAACCACACGAACTTATTTAATGTATAAGTGGTCATCTTAACTTTAGCTTAACACATTCGGTGCCGAACTGGGATCAAATAGTTACCCTAGAAGCCGACTACATTTTTTTCTTATTTTCAACAATAAAATATTCCTAATAATGTTTTTTAACGTGTGTTCAGTCTAGATTTTAATATTTTTAACAAAAATGTATTTTTTTAGTAGAATAGGAAAATACATTGTACATAATGAGCTCATTTACAACATTTCCTTCGAAAGACGACGAATTTACTGATATTTTTCCTTCAGACGCAAACGTGCATTTTAATCTCCAGCCAGTCCTTTATAATAGGATTTCCATTATGCCCTTAGATAATCTGCCCTTATGCAGCCGATCCGCTGGCGAGAAAATCGAACGGGAAGGCCGCCAACCTCGAAATTAAATCTCGAAAAGTGAGCGCGCATACCTTGAAGGGCGACGGATAACTTTACAAAAGGTGCTAATATCTTCTCTAAATCGTTTCAATTCAAAATCTCGCCCCGTGAATGGGAAAGCCGTCTGCTATCCTAATATGGATATTAAGGGAAGATCTCTGAAGACGTGGCGACGTATAAAAGAACGGACAAGAGCGAGAGATAGAGAGAGAAGGGGGGATACGAACGGAACCCCGGCTAAAGAGCTGACTAAGCGGCTTTGAATTAATTAAATATATGAATGATCTAATTCTCGAAACGAAATTATAGCATATTATCTTTTCTATTTAGGAGCGACGAGGTGGTGGGCGGGGGTGAGGCGATGCCGCCGGAGAAAGGGCGGCGATGAGCCGAGGCTGAAACTGAAAGTTTTCTGGTGTTGAAAGTCAGGAGAGAAGATCTGCATTAGATTTAATAAAGCTTTAATAAAGTTACGGATATTAATTCAGCATAATGGGATAAAGAGTATATCGGAAATGTGATTATTCGCTAGAGATTACTCCTTTTATTTAAATTTTTTTTTGATAATATCTTTTTTAGACATGCTTAGTATAATCTTAATTATAAGTTAATTTAATACTACATTTCATTTTACCCAACGAAATAAAAGCCTGTATACCTATATCACTGCTGCCAGAAATATCTAAGGTTTTAGAAAAACTCCTGCTGAAAATAATAAAACCGATCACAGAGAGAAAAAACCTAATAACAACACACCAGTTTGGGTTTATTAATAAGCATTCAAGAATTGCCTTTTTCTCCAGAATAACAGATGTTATTGAAAAAGCCTACGAAAGTAAAATAGTATGCTCACCTATATTCTTAGGTGTGTATAAGCCTTCGATAAGGTTTGACACGAAGGCCTTATTCATAAATTGAAATAATAATCATAAAATGAGAACACTTTACCAAAACAACGCACCGAACTACTAAAATCGTACATTATAGCAAGAATAGTTAGAGTTAAACAAGGAGAAGCTAACTCTACAATTAAAAAAGTTAAAGCAGGTCTAACACAAAGAACTATGCTTGGGCCAATGCTTTATCTACTTTATACTTGTAATATACCACTAATGGAGAATATTACAATGGCTACATTTGCTGATGATACTGCGATTATAGCTGTCGTCGGAGACAATAGTGAAGAAGCCACATGAAAATCATAACAGGCAAGTGATAATATAAATAATTAACAAGCTTGGAAAATAAAAATTAACGAAAGTAAATGTGTACATGTGCACTTAATTCACCTACAATCAGACTGTACAAGCACCAATAACATTAAATAATACTATCATTCCGTATAGCAACAACACTAAATAAAAGTTCTTCGCTGGAAGAACATATAAAGAAGAAAAGAAAAGAACTGGAATTGAAATATAGGAAAATGTATTGACTAATTGGATGAAAATCATAATTATCAGCACATAATAAATTGCTGTTATATAAACAAATTCTGGACCTATATGGACATATGGATTCAAATTATGGGGATGTTCCGCAAGGAGTAGGTTCTGAGGAGTATTGTGGGTGCACCCAAATTCTACAGGATGAAATACCTACATCAAGACATTCAGATACACACAGTTAGTCAAGAAATCAAGGGAATTACAAGGGGGTATGAGGAAAGACTACATTCTCATGAGAATACTGATTTTCAACTTTTGGATACCACAAAACGGGACACAAACTCAAAATTTCAAACTATCTGATCTTATGTAATGTTGTGTAGTGAGGTTCAGTTAATTAAAAATACAGCAATAACATGTATTCACCTTTATTTCATCAGAGACTGAGATAGGGTCGATAGGTCCTCCTAGTTATATACCTAGATTTAAGTTATCATAAAGACATTGTGGGTTAGTCGGAAACGACTAGTAAGAATGTAATAATTAAATAATAAAAAAATTCATTTCCACTTGGATTAATTCGCAAGCAAGACGAGTTCGAGATAAATACATCAATATGTATTCCTCAATTACAAACTTATAGTAACTTAAGCTATAGTTTACACTAAAGGTATACTTTATATATAAGTTCGTATGGTTTGGTTCGCTTCAATCTTCTGATATCCTGTGCTTTGTCCAGTAGTTGTATTGCTTTCACGTTAGTACTATTCAGTAATCTTCTTTCGTGTTTTAAGGTGAAATCCTGGATAACTTCGCAAATGCATTTGATTTCTAGGTCATCGTGCAATTCTTTGAAAACATAAATGAATTGAATTTAATTGGAAAATAATATTTATATGGTAGTTTTTATGATTAAGATTCTATTTTGATCTAATTAAATTCATCATGTTATACTAAGGCTTACGTTACGTGACGATTGCTATCTATTGATGAAAATAGGAGGTACGAATATATAAATAACTGGTAAGCAACCTAACCTTACTGTTAAGTTCAGTAGTTTTGGCAGTTCTCTACATCAGTGTTTCCCAACTTCTTCATGGTCAAGTACCACTTTTATATTTTCCTTGTTAGTATGGACCACTATATAGGTATTCCAAAAACTGTAGTAATCAAATTGAAACTTTAATTAATAACTCAATAGAAAATTAGGTATAGAGAAATAATAATATTTTTAGGCAAATCTTGTTTAATTTTATATTAATATGATTACTAAACTTGCATCTTCTACTATTTCCTGGTCCTACTAATGTTACTTAAAGTTACACGCAAATCATTACTTACTTCTAAAAGTCCCCTCGCCTTGTTATTTTATTACCTATAAAGCAGAGAATCCTTGTTCACATAAATAAGTTGTTGAGAAATAGCGTAAGTCGATTTCTCTAAATTTAGTATAAGATTTTTTTACTTTTTATACCGAAACGATTTAGATGATTTCGATTCAATGAGTTTTTCCTGTATCCCTTCAGTAACTTCGCCAGCGTCAGTTACGTATTCCTCGATCGATATTATGGGAAGTAATGATTGAATTCATCAATCAATATTTGAAAAAGAATCTTGATTTTTTCTTGTATATTTGCTTTATTGGTGTCATACTTTTTGTCTTCTACAAGTGCTTTTTACGTAACCACAACTGAACAAAAAAGCGCGAAATTTATCTTCAAAAATTAATATATTTGCGACGTTTTCTAAATGTTTATTTCTGGAATCTTGCATATTTATTAAAGTATGTGAAAATATTCACAAGGTAAGCTAAATTTATCTACATGCCGGATTAGTAAACTATTTCAAGATATGAACAGTACCAATTCTTGGTCAACCAGAAAAATCTCAACTAGAGCCCTCAGTTCATATTATCTTCCCAAAATATTACCTTTCGATAGCCATCGAACTTCTGTGTGAAAGAGAAGTGCTTCATGGTCAGAGCCCTTTTCGATATACAATATTTTAAAAAAGGCGTGTATCTAAAGTTGATTGTTAGTCACAGTTTGATAACGTTTTAAACTTTTATAGCCATTTGCAGTGTATGATTAATTTATCCAGGAAGAGTCTTAGAAGCTAACGCCTGACGATGTATTCTACGGCGCGTTGTTATTACCTTAAGATTTTCTGTTTCACTAACCTCTCTAGGCTGAAACGGGTTCCCAACATTGCCGGAGTGCCATCAATACAGAGGGCAAAGAGTTTATCCGACATAATATTGTTTCTCAAAATATTTCGATATTGAGTTTATGACGTCGTTACCTTTTGATGTTGTTTCCAGTTCCATTCCATAAAACCTCCCATTCCAGCTGGAATGGGAAGTTTTGCGGAAACCAGCATACATGTTTGACATAGAGGGTTTTGAATGTCACCTGCTCAGATTGATGCAACTTCACTTGGGTGGGCATAACGTTTTGAAAAAGTTTTCGATAAAGTTGTATAAAATATTATTGTTTAATATTGCCATTTTTAAATTGTTAATATTTTATGTTATTTATTTCCAAAGATAAAAAAAATAAAATAAATACATTGCTTATTTCACGCACTTCATTTTTTACTCAAGTATTATTTTTTGCACTATAAAGGAACTAAGAAATTATACATACATTAGTGAAGAATATATCTGGCTGAAAAGAACATAGCATCATTATTTAGTAATTCACTTTATTACTTTTGTATTATATTCCGAAATAATTTTACTAAAACATTTGCGAAAACGTTACGATTAGTGATCCTTATTATAAGAGGTGGACCAAATTAAAAAATAAAATTAAACGAATAATCTCTGAAAAAGTATATTGAATTGAGATGTCGAGATTCAAGTTCATATGTTGAATCGTTTCTTTAAAACATTATAAACATCTGAATTTTTCTTTGAAAACGCTATACGAATTTAATTAAACTAAGACACAATTTATTAATTATATCAACAAAGTACTCTAATTCCTTAACTGAATTGTTTGATTTCAGTTAAAACGTGTGTACATATTAGAGTTACTTAAAACATACGAAGGTGAAGAATCGTTCTTTACCTTTTCCTTGATTAAATTTTGTTTTTCAATCGCTTAAGTGTTTTTAAGCTACACGTGGTTTATCTGTGGCAATTACGGTTAAAGCGGGTTTGTAAATAGGTCGATTGTATTGAAAATACACCTAGCTCGGATTTTTTGCGCGAAACTGATTAGCTTAAAACTGTTACAAAATAAATATTGTAAGATAATCACAATTTTGTCCTAATTTAATTAAACATATTTGAACTATGTATATTATTTTACTATAAACTAAGGGCAATTCCATCATTGTAAAATTTTCGAGATATCTAGGCTAAACACTGCATCCAGTATTATATTATAGACTGGAATCAAGGCATCAGGGCTTCAAGTATTCCCAGCCAACAAGATATCTCTGTTGCGATGGAGGAAAACGCCTTATCCATTGACAATTTTTAATAGTCTGTTTAAATCTTCTGTCTGTTCTATAATAGACTGTCGAACTGATAGTTGCCTTCTTTGGCATCAATGAAGGCTCTATAATCTTTTAGAAAGGTTGCACCGATCTTCGACAGTGGTCTGTTTCACACATTTTTATTATAAGTGATTCACTTTTAGACCGTAAATGACTCAACGCGCATGACTGGCATGATATAACTTTAATATCGAAATTTTCTGAAATAAAACGAGCAATGGTTTGGTAGTACAAATTTTTATTTAACTATTTAATCACAATGTTAAAATATTACTGAAATGCCTTTTGGTATTTCCATTTTAAAAGTATGGAAACCTTTCAGTAACTTAACCACTGTATTTTAACAAGTCAATTGAGAAGTCCCCAGCCTGACACATAGATAGCGTTACTAGAATTAAATACATATATTTTTTAGTTAGCCCTAACCTTCAAAATGTGCGTCTATAAATTTTGTGTCGGATCATTAGTGATCAAAAATTGATAAAAATTTATTTCGCGTGTTGATAAGATATTGCTTTCCGACGGGAAAAAATTCTATGATGAGTTTAGACATGGTGAAATAAGCACCGAAGACGGTGAACGCAGTGGACGCCTAAAAGTGGTTTTTACCGACGAAAACATTAAAAAAAACAAAATGATTTTGAATGACTGTAAATTGAAATTGAATGAAATAGCAGACACTCTAAAAATATTAACTGAACGTGTGAAACATATCAGTCATGAATATTGGGGTATGAGAAAGTTGTGTGCAAACTGGGTGCCCCGCGAGCTCACTTTTGACAAAAAACAACGGCGAGTTGATGACTCAGAGCAGTATTTGAAGATGATCGAGCGTAATCTCGAGTTTTTTCACTACGAAGTCCTATAGACAGTCATCCGGGTGGACTGCACACGGTGCACCCGCTTCAAAGCGTGGGAAAACGCTACAGTCGGCTGTCAAGATTATGGAGTTTGTATTTTTGGATGCGCATGAAGTAATTTTCATTGACTACCTTGGAAAAGGAAGGACCATCAACAGCGACAATTACATAGCGTTATTGAACTGCTTGATTTGCATTGATTGTATAATTGCATTTGCATTTGCAGGAAAAAAAAGTGCTGCTATACCAAGACAATGCAACGTGTCACAAGTCAGTGAAAACGATAGAAAAATTTCATGAATTGGACTTCGAGTTACTTCCTCATACACTGTATTCTTCAGATCTGGATCCCAGTGACTATTTCCTGTTCTCATATCTCAAAAGAATGCTTGGAGGGCACACATTTTCGTCAAATGAAGAGGTGATCGCCGGAACTGAGGCCTATTTTGAAGAAAAGGACAAATCGTACTACAAAAATGGTATCGAAATATTGGAGGGTCGCTATAATCAGGGTATGACCCTTGAAGAGAATTATGTTAAATAAAAAAAACTAATTTTGCCAAAAAATGTGTTTTACAATGGTAGGCCGGGGACTTTTTAATTGACCTGTTATAACGGCAATTTCAGTTAAGTTCAAAAAAAGTTATAAGTGTAAATCTATAAATAATGCAAAAAAGTTTAACGTTAGTTAAGGAGAAGGAATTTAATTTTATAGGTTATACCCTCATTCTAAAATTTATTAAAAGCTTTAGCAACATCTAAAATAACTTCAAATCAAAACTTCGTTTCCTCCAGAACATTTTCTACGACGCTGGTTATTTTGTGAATCTTATCAAATGTGGATTGTTGTGTTGCCCAATGATTATTTTTTTCCTTTTCTATAGAAGTTTTTTAAATAATATAGACATTTACAGCAATTGTGATATTGCCTGTTTATATGAGGTAACTTTCCTAGTTTAGGAATCATAATTATTTAAGCCACCTTCCACAGTTGTGGTACATACTATGAATAATAGATAATACACGTACTAAATGAAGCATTTACTAACTTGATCATCTTTATTAGATTTTTGCTTGGAGGATCTTTTAATATTTTTCCTACCTAATTATATCACCTGACGGATGCCCGATTCCTCATGTTGAATCAGCTAAATATCACGGAATATATCTCGATGGTAGGCTAAATTGGAAGCATTATGTTAGACAAAAGCTGAGCAGATTAGACTCAAAGAAAACTCTCAATTTGAAATAAAGATAAAGAGATTGGTTTATCAATCAATCATAAAGCCTATTTGGAACTATGAGGTGCACTAAAACATCAAACCAACAGTAATCTAACTCACCCAAAACAAAGTTCTACGATTAATTACCAATGCTTGTCGCTGCGAAACCAAAAAATTTTACACGATCCAAGATTTTACCCTAAAATATGAAATAAAGTTGCTAAATCACAGGTATCAATCAACGTGGTAGCAATACAGCTACTGGACCACACGCATGTGATCATAAGATTGAAGCGAACCAAACCACACGAACCTGTTTATAGTTAAAGTGTATTCTTAACTTTAGCTTAAGTAGATTAGTTTTATTTTAATTTGGGCAATACATACTAATGTATTAATCCTGCACTCTCCTTGCCTGTGTATTAGTGCAAGTACATCAGAACAAAAATAAATTAGTTTGTAACTTAGGATCCTTTAATATTTTTCTGGCAAAAATAGGAGCCTTTTTACTTTTATATAATTTTTGATTAATGACTTAAGCCACAGTGAGAAATAAAATTTTTATCCTTTCCTGTCCAATGACGAAGGGTCATCATGTAACAACATCTATTCTGAGGGTTTAAACATCCTCTCAAGGCGGTCTGTAAATCTTGTAGTCTTCTTCTGATTATCTCTGACCCAGCTCCCAGTGTCATATTTATCACATACACTTGCATGATGGAACATTTTAGATTTCTGGTAGCCCTCCACAGACAGTATACAGCTCTAACATTATTAAAAAGTCTAGTCTGTATTGTTCCCATAAATAATCGATAATATAATTTCTTATATAAACTGTATTACAATTCCATAATCAGATATAAAATGGCGATAAAACTTCATTTATTAATATTTAACACTTTTCACCTGCTGCCCAGATGCGACATTAGGACCACGCCAATTACGTTCATTGTAAAAACCAGACAAATCGAATAAAATCATCCGCAAACTAGTCGTCGAAGCAAAGGTGAACGGAACAAGGGCCGCTACGCTTTTAATTAAAACTAAACGAATTAACGCGTCAAGAGAATTGTCAATGCGGCGAGGGGAAAGTCGGAGGCAGTGGTGGAAGCGTCGAGGGACAGTGGCTGCATCGTTAGCGGTCCTGCATCGGATGAAGCAAAGTTATAACGGTTGTATGATTAGGCGAAATCGCAACCGTTTGCACCAGATAAACGAATTTTAATGAAGTCTCTCTCCGCGCTCTCCAATTCCACACGTAAATTACTTAGGATAACGCTTGAACGGTGCTTGGCGCGCGAAACGGCAATATTTACCCGCATAAATTCCCAATTTTCCCTGGTTCGCTGCAATATTCTGGACATATTTTCCGTATTATAGAAAATCTGAAGCGTTAAGGTATCAAATTTTGCCGAAATTTAATTGAATTAGTTCTTGTTTATATAGGGCCGTATAAATTCCCACTGTTTCCGTTAGAGCAGCTCGTATTTTCGGATCTAAGTGAATAGTTTTCAAGTTTTTATTGTTTTAAAGCTTGAATAAAGCGTCCAGAAGAAATACTAGTAATTTAACTTCTCTGTTTCTCTATATCGTAGGAATATATCTGTACCTTTATGGGATGCTAAAATCTAACTAAACTACCGCAGTCAATCTCCATAAAGAATAATTAATGTCATTAAAAACAAATACATTCTTTGAGAAACTGCTGTTAAAATGTATTAGACTATTTATAGAAATGCCAGTTTTCCAATTTAGATTTCGAAATCACCATTCGATAACTGGCCAAATGCAGAGAGTGACAGCGGTTGTTGGAAAGGCATTCGAAGAAAAGAACTGCTATCCTGAAATATTTCTGAAGGTCTCGCAAGCTTTTGACCGGGTATGGCATTTGGGATTGATTTACAAAATGAGCAAATTGGTACCGCGCAACTACTGTCGACTGCTGGAATCATATCTTTGCGATGGAAAATTTAGAGTCTCGCATGAAGTGGCATTCTCAACACCTAAAACTATTTCGACTGGAGTTCCACAGGGTAGTGTCTTGCCACCACTTCTATATCTGCTCTATGCTGCTGATATCCTAACAACAAAAGAACAGCATTTGGAACATTTACCACGAAGGGGTTTGATGGAATTTCCAGACATTGCTTTTAAAAGAATACAATTTATAAAAACATACAACAAAATCTAGGAAGAATTATTACAACAATTTTTATATTTAAATGAGACATGGATATTTCAAAATAGTACAAGATGATAATGAATATAGTGTAAATACAACAAAAGCTGATGGGAAAAGGTAAACATTCGAATGACTATTGACTAGGTTTTGTTAGTAATAACATTTATTAATAGTTCATTGCAAACCTGTAGTTGCTAATGCTGGAAACCTGAATGGTTTAATTACTGATGCAGAATTAGTATTTTCCTCTAGGTCCAAAGGGTGACTACCATGGAGAAATCAAACCTAACTTGTTTTTTTAGTAGTTTAAAAATCAGCTTTCAAAGAACTTGGAGGAACCATCCGTTATTGTTATGGACAATGCACAATATAAAAGTATACTGGTGGAGAAGATGCCAACAAGTGAATGAACAATAGCTGCAATTAAGGAATGGCTTAAAGTACAAAGGTAGAAGTAGAGTGATGAAAGCAAAATACATTATGCAGATATACAATTGTCAATTAGATGGATTAGAGGGATACCACTGCATAAAAAACACGCCTAGAACTCTACCTATATTAGTGTGAAGAAAAGTTAAATGTAAATATAGCAAAACAACTCTAACCTATAAATTATTGTGGCTGTATAATTAATTATATTTTTAAGTTCTTCGACAATATATGCATTAGATGTACTATAATGTTAAAATAAATTATAATACATAACATTTTTGTTTCATTATTTTATTTACATTAGAAATTTGATATATACCAGGGTCAAAATGTATTAAGCCTCAGAGCTGCTGCGGCATCATTGCGACATTTTGACAGATCACAGGATTAGCTGCTCTTTTGAATTTACTAGAGTTATTAAAACAGAATGAAACTATTACCGCAGATGGCAATTAAACCAATTTAATGACATATTCTCTCGCGCAATCTTGCCCACTAGGCGCAGCGTCTTCTGATTACCACTTATTGAGATTATTGTAATATGGCTTGTGTTTAAATTAGAACAAAACTATGTAATATTAAATGAAAAATCATCGTCAAGTGACTTGTATTTGTAAATTTATAACTAAAATTACGATATATCATGAATATTAAGAGGCGTTATGAAAAAAAGCCGCGGAGAATTTCTTGTCAATATAGGACAACAATTTTATCATTATTAAAGCCCATTACTATCAAGTCTTATTAAGCTTAGAGTTTCAGCAACATTTGAGATTATTTGTGCCTGATTTATTTCGCTGGCTTTGATACCATCGTCATATAAACATAGTCAGAGCACAGATGCATTCAAAAAGTACAGAAAATACCACCCGATTCGCGGCATAAATCACAAAGAAACCACCACCCTCTCTCGTACCAGCCGGGCGACATGAGGACGAGCTCATCGTCCTTGAAACACTGCATTAGAATATCGTCCGAAACAACAACAAACACACACACAGACGCACACATGCTCGTTTTATGAATGTGACACCGGCTAAAACTAATTTCCCATCATAACTTTTGCCGGTCGCTCGACAAATGTTTGGCGAAAGTTTTTGCCAGCGAATGCCGCCACACTCAAAACTTGAGGGTTCATTTTAATTAATCTAATGTTAACACAAGTTGTTATTTCGCCGCTCTTTGTTTATTTGGTTGCCAAAAGGGCTCGTCGACGGGAGAAGCGAGAGATGGTGTTGGTGCGAGAGAGAGTGACGAACCGGGCGGCTGGGGTAGTGAGGACGAAAAAAGAACGAACGAGATTCGTCGGTAGTACGGGAGTGGAGGGAGGGGGTGGTAATCGATGGTGGTAATATAATCTCTCGATTTAATTACATTTTACGTTTGAATGGTTTGGCGGAAATAAAGGGTTTGCTATCTGTTGGTCGGCGAAGTGGTCCGAATATGAGATTATGGATTAATGATGGCGTGTATCTCCGTGACCATGTTTCACAATGAATGCCTTTGGTTTCCTTCCTTGCTTTATAATTTTCGTGAATTTATACTATTTGACGTGTAACAATACACCTTATGTATAATTTATATATAACTTATTTAATATACGAATCTAAAACTCTATATTCAGCTATAAATAATCTATTTTATATAGAAAAACACAAGGAAAAGAGAAATTACTTACTCACCACATGACAATTACAAGTATAATTAGTTGTAGCTTTCGAAATATTTAATAAATTTATTATTTTGCTCTTTTTGCCCATTAAGGGTCAGTTATTGAGTTAAATAGTATATTTCAAAAACAAGCAGAGGTTGACTGAGTCTTCTATACTGCTTAGGATTTGTCTCTTGGATTACAGATCATGCCTTTGTCCTAAATTCCTCGGTATTACCTTTCGATTGTCACTATATTTTGCTGTAGGCGCTCCTCCTCGCTTGATTCTAGTTACCCTCGCCCAAGTTTTATGAAAAAAAGATGATGTAAATGCAGAAAATCTATTTTTAGAGATATTTGAGCTCCAATATTGTGGTAATTTTGTAAATTGTCGAATGCGTGCTTATGTCCGGTGACTTTTTGGTTAAACAGAAATCCGAACCACACTTTGAAGTGATGTCCATGCTGTTGCTTCATTATGCATTAAATAATAGGTCAATTTAAAAGTCCCCGGCCTAACACATAGATGACGCTACTAGAGTTAAATCCATATATTTTTTTGTTTGCCCTATCCCTCAAAATATGTGTGTATAAATTTGACAGCTGTCGGATCATTAGATTGTGAATTATAGCATTTTGAGTGAAGCAACTTTTGTTATTATGAAAAAAATGGATAAAAAGGAATTTTGCGTGTTGATAAATTATTGCTTTTTGAAGGGAAAAAAATATAGTTTAAGTAAAAACAGGTCTTGATGCCGAGTTTCCGAACACTGCCCCAGGAAAATGAACAATCAAGGATTGGTATGGTAAGCTTAGACGTGGTGAAATAAGCATCGAAGTGCATCCAAGAACGCAGTGGACACCCAAACGACGTTGAAAACTTTAAAAAAAACTACAAAATGATTTTAAATGACCATAAATTTAAAATGAATTAAATAGCAGAAACTCTAAAGATATCAACTGAAAGTGTACATCATATCATTCACGAATATATGGGTATGAGAAAGCTCTGTGCAAAATGGGTGCCACGCGAATTTATCTTTGACCATAAACAACGACGAGCTGATGATTCGGAGGAATGTCTGAAAATGATCAAGCGTAATAAACCCAATTTTTTGAAACGAATAGGTGAAACATGGCTTCATCATTTTACTTCGAAATCCAATCGACAGTCATCCGAGTGGACTGCACACGATGAACCCGCTCCAAAGCGTGTGAAAACGCAACAGTCGGCTGGCAAACTTATGGCGTCTATATTTAGGGATGGGCATGGAATAATTTTCATTGACAGCCTTGAACCATCAACAGTGCTGATTCTCCAAGACAATGCACCGTAGCACAAATCAGTAAAACAATGGCAATATAATTGAATATATGAGGAATCAATCCATAAATTGGGCTTCGAATTGCTTCCTTATTCACCGTATTCTCCATGTCTGGCCCCCAGCGACTATTTGCTGTTCTCAGATCACAAAAGAATGCTTGTTGGGAAGACATCACCCTCAGTCAGTGTATCACCCTTGAAGGGAATTAGGTTGAATAAAAAAAAAACAATTTTGCCAAAAAAAAATGTGTTTTACTATGGTAGGCTAGGGACTTTTCAATTGACCTGTTATTTTATAAACTTTGCGTTAGCCATTAGCTTTCGAATTTGTTACCCAGCTAATATTCCTTAACAAATGAAATGCTTTTCTTACATGACGAAATCACTATCATGCTCACCGGTGATGAACACAATATTATTATGACATTTTTTGGACCTGGACTTATATAAATTGGGAATGGATCATTGTTCGTTCGTGAAACTGAACACTGATAACTGTATATATATATATATATAGGCTATCGCGGTCAATGAGCAAGAGTAATGTGTTTTAAAACTGACTAAATTCTGCAGCTAATATAATTCTAATAGGGATGTATCCTCAATGTCGTTTTTAGTCGCCCCTAAACAATTCCGATATCCATAGCTTTTCAGTATTTACCGCAACAAAACCATAGTAGAGCAAATAAATTGAATGCAATTTTCATAAATTTTCCTCGTTTACCAAGCACATAGTATTAATAAACGTAACATAAACCCTTTGAATCGACTTTGCAACGTTTTCTCTGCATTTTCACATTTTCCGAAGTATAATCACAGCACAAAAGAAGTTCCACAAGATGCAACGTCGACAATTGATTGGCGTTGTATGAGCGCAGTCATGCCACCATGCGCGAAGTCATAAACTAGGATCTATGACACGCGGGTTGAAGATCAGAGTTCAGTGAATCAAACATCCTTAAGAATCGCTGTCATCTACCCCGATCGAAAAGTTGACACGAAATAGTTAACTTGTGTTATTTACGAAGCACTTTGAAAAATTAAACCTCTCTAAAATTAATAAAATACTCAAAATAATTAATAAACATGGGTAAATAGAATACGAGCAGTTTAAACACAGAAAAATAAAAAAAAGGAAGGGTTCGGGTTGAGTTTTTCACCATTTCTAAATACATTCATAAAATGACATGAAATATATAGTGATTTTCTGGTGCCCTTGCAGATTCCACCCGTCGTAAAGAAGCTAGAAGTAAGACCGATAAAATGGCCAAAAATACAAAATATGCCTAACATAATCTGAGTTAAGAATGAATAATCTGGGAACAACATCTACCACTCTCAGTTCCTGTTTTATTTAATGGACCGGCTACCGAAGGGAATACGTCTTCATATCGAATACTGCCACTTTAATTTTCCTGCTATTAAAGAACCTTAACCTAATTCAGTAATATTTAGTTGTTGCTCCTAAGCGTTGTTGGATTTTGTTGATGATAGATTTATAGGATCACGAAAGTGTATTTTGTCAACAGTTGTTAATCATTCATGGCTAAGTATATTATGAAACCATTATTTTTGTCATTTGTTTTTATATTTCTGATATGATTATTTTTATTTAACAAAAATACATTTACAAAACAATACCACGATGTAAGATAGATGACATTTGTACTATACTTGTGTCAAAACAAACATGTCTAAGATCAAAAAATACAGGTGTTCCAAAATAAGGTGTTGAAGATGATTCTGGATGTTACATGGTGTGTCAGACAAAACCAGATACATTGGAAACTGGAAGTGAGATTAGTATCTAAATTCATAATATCTTAATCACCGAAAAGTTCATGAAGGGCACTTCGAGTATCATTAAGAGTCACGTACTGCAACGACTGCATAATAGATGTAACGACTCTCATCGTAGTCATGTTTTCTGATGCGAAATAACTACGGTAGAACTGTATCTCAGAATCTCGATTTGTAATTAAGAAACTAACAAACATGTAAAGTGTCAGACATTTTCTCGAAAAGATAAACTAGAGCAAATGTGTTTTGTGAAATATTTCAATTCCCAGCAGCAGGAAGAGCATCAGAAATCAATTATAGCATAATTAAAACACCGAACATTGTACCTTGTGCTAATTGTCGTTGTAAACGCGTCCGGAAATGCAGCCCGATCACAACAAACGAAAATTGAATTTATTAGACGGTGCGCCCGGTCAAACCGATTGAACAAGGCAAAGCCGTCCACCATTCGGGGGGGATTATTGCAAATTACCGAAAGGGCAATTGAATCGGAATATAAAAGCCCGACAAAGCTGCAAATAGTTCGGCGCAAACGTAACCGCAAGTTGGGGCTTTTAGTTATTTGTTTGGGCGTGTTGATTGTGTGCGTGAAATACGCAAAGAAAGAGGCGCATACTATTTGCTTCAGTGGTTATAACAAACGCATTTCGATTGCAAGTAAAATAATTTTATAACCAGCAAATTATTTTCAGATTAAACTTCATTCTGTTCGAATCATAATAAATATGTCTCACCTAACATAGTAGTCTATATATTAATGCGCTAAGCTAAATTTATGGCGAAGCTTTCTTAAAAAGATAGCACTAAAAAGGTGTGCGAGATTTGCCATATATTCCGACTAACATAACCGTGAACTCACGTCATCAAAATGTGTGATGTCACAATGTCGAAATGTTGTTAAGTAAAATTTATTTTAATATTATAGTACATCTTCTGCATATATTATAGAATGACTTAAACTACAATTATACAATAGTAATAGTTTGTCGTGTAGGGTATTTTATTATATTTACATGAAACTCTTTTCAACGTCACGTATGAAGTAGAGGCCTACACCGCCATATTAATAGTTTTATATCCAGGTAATGTATTTTATTTTCATTTTAAAGCACAATCACCTTCTTATATTTAATTCGTTGGTGTGTTTACATCTCACCTTTCCTTGTTAAGTCGTTTTGGTATGAGCATATAGCTCCCTATTTTCTCCGACTATTATCTATGTACATTCTTCTTGCAAAATTTTACTGATTTCCTCTATATCTTTTAATTTGATACTAATTAATTCCCCTCCCCATTACTCCTTCTAAATCTGCCATATTATCTGTAAAAACGTTGGTATCTTTCTGGTCATATATTCCAAGAAAATTATCATGTACATTACAATTACACACATAACTATGCTCACAAATTTATATAATACAGTTTACCACAATTATTCTATTTAAATTAGATATTCATAATTAGATATTTCCGTTGTTGCACTCTCTTGGAATTGACAGCATTGGGCTATAAGCCAAACATCGAGAAATTTTCATTCAGCCAGTTATAGAATAACTGTTCAAGTTGATTAATAAAGTGTTAGTGTCTAATCTGTAGAAAACCTCTTCAATTTGCTTTTCTTTATGTCTGAGTGATTTTACCCAAACCGAAGGATATATCCAAACAGCTCTCCACTATAATCAATTCAATAAAATTAACATACAATTAGATGTAATACACTCTTACCAAATTCTTCTGACCTTTAATCTACAATGTAATTTTTTCAGTCATGTTTCTGAAAAAGTAAAAAAGCGTTTAATTCACATTTATCTAATCACAATATAAAATAGTTCTATCTCAAAGAACTGTATGTTCTTGAGTTTTCTGAAAATACACTCCAGATTAGTAGTTTCCTCCTAAATGATTGTAATTAATATCACTAGTATCACTAACGCTTTGAAGAATTTTGCTGACATTTAGCAATTGTAAATGCTTTTAAATATAGTCCCACTATACGTATGTGTTTGTGATAAAGTGGATTAGAAAATTTAATATAATTTAATTTATTGACATTTTCATGATAGTTTAAAAATCGTAAAACATAATTAGATAATGAGGATAGTTGTACATACTAACTTAGCAACAAATATACATTTATCAGTCTCTTTAAGACGACTTCTTAGTTGATCAATTATTGGTAGTTTTTTAACAAAATATAAAACACAAATGTGTTAATTTTCCCAACGTATTTTGTATCTAGATGCAATACATATTACATAGCTTTAAAATTTTTGGACAATTGTTGTATGAAGCTTATTATTAAATACTTTTTGGACTTGGAGAATAAATGGAAAATTCAACGAAGATAATACAGGAACTACTATAGTTGGAAAGCTCTTAGTTGGACATTAGAAAAGAAGATATCCGGTGTTAGCCAGCCTGGTTACTGGCGTGACTCGGATCATTTTTCTTGTCAGATTTTACACTATTGCCTAGAAAAATCACAGACATAAATTTACGACCATGCCACACCAGGAGTAGAACTCGCGGCAATCGCAACAGTAGTAGGACCGTCCTATCGCCATTGTCACTGCGCCACAAAACCGGCCACATACTCACGGTAATCACGGTTAGAATGAAAACGTTATATGTTAGTATACCTTATATAGAACTAGAAATACTATAGAATATATATATATATATATATATATATATATATATATATATATATATATATATATATATATATATATAGTTTTACATAAACTTTTGCTATATTTATATCGATAATTATTAATAGTATATGTATTACCGTTTCATTAATATACTTCTAAATTACGTCGGAGTGATACTATATATTTTATACTTTCTAAATATATAATCGTAGATATTGAAACATATAAATAAACATATTAAACAGTAAAGAAATAATTGACATTTGGCTGATAAGAGATGCATTTCTCTGCATCGCGGCAGTGCATTTAGACTCTTTTAAGACACACCCATGACGCTTACGAGAACGCAAACAAAGCATAACACTGATATATTAGTTCTTATTATAGTATTTAATTACAGATATAGATCAAATTTATTTTCAAACTCATGGTCCTGTTACTTTTTCTTTATTTTCGCTTACCATCGAAACTCCAGAAACAATTACCAAGAAACTGACAGAATTAGCGATCGAATCCGTGCCTTTCGCGTTGCACCGTGACGCAATGGACCCGAAACTGGCCATACATCAGCCGGATACAACATATTGCGCAGATTTTGCGTTATCGGCGAACAAATTGTTTTTGATTTAAATAAAAGCCGGGAGTTTCTCTTCCGAAAAAGGCAATTTCCAGAGGATTTCGCAGCCTACATATCACGCTAAGGTATGGCGCAATGGCAAGCCCGATCTGAATGCCGCAGTAACAACGAAAAAACCGTTTGGGCTTCGCGCTTGAACAGGTAAGGCTAGGGGAAAAAATTATATTATTTTTATGGCTATAGAAACAAAAATCTCTGTATACGTTTCATAAAGTTAAAGTTTATAGAAGATATGGATAGTATATCGAAAACCGAAATTCAGTTTCATACTTTCAGTGTGTGTTTATGCTAACTTGTTGCCTACAAATATTTTTCAAACTCTTATATTTGTATTACATCATTTCACTAATTGTTCTGCAGTCTAAGATATATTATCCGAAACCTTGCTCTAAACTCTGTATATTTCCACTAATCCAATCAGGTTATATAACCTATCAAAAACAGCAATGATCCCATATGACACAGCATATCACAATGTTGCCATATCAGGTCTGAGTTTTAGTATATTTTGAGTTTGATATCTAACAAAAATCTAATCTATTTAAAATTATTAAACAAAAATGTAATTTAATATAATTTATTTCAACATTATAGTACATCAAATGCATTTATTATCTAAGAACTTAAAATTACAATTAATTATACAGCTAAAATAGCTTATAGGTTGGAGTTGTTTTATTATATTTACATTTTAAGTTTATCCACACTAGTATAGGTAGAATTCTAGTCGCGTTTTTTATGTAATTAACACATAATTAACAATTGTATACCTTCAGTAATATATTTTACATTCATTAGAGAGCATATTTACATTTTAAGCTTAGGTCTTGTTTCCTTCGATGCAACGATTCCTTGTAAAACAATTTTAATATAACCATATTTCTCCTTAGTTTGTTCTGTTACTACCTGTACAGATCTTTCTTGATAAAACTAGATTTAATCAATGCATACTCATTAATTCATTTGCCATATCTGCAAAAGAGTTTATACTATTTCTCTCCTCATACATTTTCACCAAAGGAAAACCAAAAACACACTCTATAACACAATTTTCTACAGTTAAAGTATATTAATTATATACTGACCTTCAGTTGTTTCTTCTTTCATCACCCTGTCTTGGTAATTGTTAGCATTGAATCATAAACCACCATTCATAAGATTTTATATACTGTCACTTTCAGAATCACTACTCAAGTGGTTAACTAAGCTGTTTATTTCCAATTTATCAAAAACTTGCTCACTAATCCACCATCTGTCAATTTCTTCATCAATGTGTCTGGTCGAGCTAATCCAAATCGAATGTCGACAATGGTTCTTTCCATAAATCCAGACAGTTCTGGTTTGAATATCTTTCTCGATCTGACAGACTATTGTAATAATTCTTTACAATACCTCATATCAACTCAATTATATTAAATATGCAGTGACAGGGAGGAAGACGTAATACTCTGTGGCCATAACGTTCAGCAATCTGATCTACCCTGTATCTTATCTCAGGCTTATATCTGAAAGAGTAAATTACATAAAATGCAATTGAATATTTCATTTATATTTAGCAACTAACAATTCGAAATAGTTCATTTATAACATGGTTCCTTCAAAACTTATTTTATGTACTTTAAGTCATTTCTTAATTGCAGCCTTTGTTGATGCACATGTTGGGATCTTCTCCACCAGTGTACTTTGATATGGTGTATTATCCATAACAATAACTGATAATTCCTCCAAGCTCTTTAAATGCTAATTTACAAACCACTGCAAAATAATCATACAAAACATGTCATACAAAATATCATCACACATATAATCTTTGTACTTCATCCACAAATCAATTGGGTTTGATGGGAAGCATGTAGATATGATTATAGAAAACAATGTTCGTATTTGATGAGCGTGTGATGATATTACAGCATCATTGAGAGTTTGATCCCAATGAGCGTCATTTTCAAGCAATTGCAAACGTTGACAGGCTTCTCTGTAGGATCCACACAATTCACCATCAACAGTTCGTAACTGTTGGAATGATGTTGGGCCACGTACATTGACTAATAGCAGTCGTAAATAAAAACATTCATCATTGCTTGGATGTACTGAATAAATCCGGCCAATCGCATCGGTGGAATATACATCTGTATATCCTGGAACTGGTTTTCCTTGTTTCCGTCGTATAAATCTCCTTGAGGATTGATTCCAGGTATAATATTTTGGCATTTCAGAATATAGCAATGTTTGTGCGAAATCATCGTTTTGGCATGTCTCAAAAAACTGGTTAATGTAGTAGATGGTGGCTGAGCAGCTCTTTGTACTGCGTTCTGTGCTGTAAAATACACTCTTTGTCCATTTTCTAAATGCACAGCTAAGTGAACAACAGAAGGGTGTCTCTCATGAATAGGAAAAGAAAATATTCGCCAAACTGCTTCATTACTACTGACATAGCGGCCCATTTGGTTTTGGGTAACTTCATCATTAGAATTCTCTGCACCAATTCCAATCACAGCCATATCACTCCCTTTGGTTACATATTTGCAAATGTATTTAATCGATTTCACTGAATGGCAAGATTCAACGTTGATGTGTGCTTTGAATGTCTTTGATAAAATGGGTGAATATGGAACAATCCAACGATTATCTATTTCAATATCTTGTTGATTTAATTTGACAATTGTTGATTTTCCATTGTCTGCTGTCGATCTGCGACGATACAATGGATAACCGTCATTACCAGTAATTGTTTCCGATATTAATGTCCGTGGATATCGTTTTGAACATTTACCATCCATCATACACGGTGAATTTTGATTAAAAGTTCCACAGGAACTATGTACCATGTTTTTGATAACTATCTCATGCAATCCAGGATCTATTTGAACATTAGGGATTTCAGCTGATATCACTGCATCAACTTCATTTGGCCTTATCTTTTCAACCAACCAAATCAAAATGTGTGCATGTGGCAATCCTCGTTTCTGCCACTCCACAGAATACATCCAGCAACGTGTCTCACCAAACACATTATGTTTTACGATGAAATTCATTAAAGATTTCAACATTTGTCTAAAGACTCTGGCTGTAATATCATGACGATCAATGGGTGATTGCCCAGGGAATAACTCCTGCTTAATTTCTATCCATTGCGGATTGCATGTAAATGTGATGAACAAATCTGCTGTACCATAATGACGAACATACGACATGGCATCTTGAGCATATTCGTGCATATGCCGAGGGCTTCCGATGTATGTTGCTGGAAGAATAGTCATCCGACCGACATTCTGTGCATTTCCATCAGTATTAATCGCATCTCGAAGGTGAATATACTCTTCAGATCGGAGTTTGGTTTGATTCAACCTGATGAATGTTAATCTCTCCATTTCAATTTTAACATACATGTCAACAACATATTTGTGATATAATCGCCGACATTTCAATATGTGATTATCTTCATTTTCCCGAATCATTAGGCGGTATGAATAATAGTTCATTGAACTGACTTTTTTGTTGGTTTCAGAACCTGTAAACAGATTTTGTTTTAATAACATTCAAATACATAATATAGTGACTGAGATATTATCGCCATAGCTAAACTAATATTTTAGTTACCTGTAATGGGATTTATGGGATATTGCAGTGCATCATATGAGCGGTGTGTTTCCTTTATACGTTGTAATTGATCATTCCGACGATGTAAAACAATATCACGGGATTCCAAATTTTCTCCAACTACAACGATAGCAACGTCATCAATAGTTGGTGCATTAAAACGTCTTGTATGTTGACCTGCAGGTGTTTTATCAGCTCTGATTACAATTTTGTTATTATCGGATGGCATCAGATCCAGGGCAGTTTTAAACAATATAATCAATTGATTGTGTTGATGAAATAAAGTTTGTAATTGTTCTACAATAGACCTCTTTACTAAATTGTTATGTGCACAACGCAGATCAATTTCTTGTGGTGAATTGCCCATAAAATAAATTTGCAGCAATTTGTTGTCGCTATCTGACACTGGTAAGAGTGAACTTGCTCTGTGAAATATTTGCCCTTGTATCTGTAAATAAAAAAAATATTATGGTGTGGTATAAATTAATGGATTGTCAGTGATCAAACTTAAATAATATTTGATCTTAAAAAGTATATATTTAGTTTTAACTAATATCTATCAAATATAAAATATAATAAAAGTGTCACTGAAACTGAATCACCATATAATATGATGACTAAGTGATATATTTCGTAATGATTAAGAAATTGAAGATTAGTAACACATCTTAACTTTGGTAACAGAAAATTTTGTTCGCTAAAATAATTATGAGTAACTGCTATAATACATACCTTGAAAGTTGGCATAAAATTTTCCCGAACTGCATTTGTTGCCCCAAATGAAGTCATTTGAAAGCAATTGTTATATTGTTGGATATATGTCAAAAAGTGTATAGAATCTGTTCCTATTCCTGAAACCAATGAGTACAATGGTTCTGGGGGTGGATCCAATGGTATCAATTTCACTTTACCATTTGCGCAACACAATCCATTGGCTTCGTTTTTGTATTTTAATGCCATACAGTGTGAGCAAACCAAGTTCATAGAACCAATAACAACACATTGGTAGTTACTGTAGTCAATTGACACATCGTAACTGAAAGCAGCTCGATTCAAACTTGCGCGATTATTAGTTGAATGTCGCGCTCGCGCTTCACGCGTTTGTGATATCCGAATTCTTTTACGTTCATTTCCGTCGTCACGTTCTTGTGCAGTACGATTAGATCGGTAATTAGCTTGGTTTATAGCATTTCTGGTTCTTCTACCTAAATTGCTTCGTCTTATAGGAGGCATATCAAATATAAATTATTTTTTCACTAATCACGAACTAAACAAACACTAACTAACTAAACACTCTGCACAAAACACGATATACGAATTTGTTTCGTGTATCAGTTGACAATTCATCTGTCATCTGTCAAAAGTCATCTGTAACAGACAACTTTTTTTTTTAAATTTGATATGACTTGAAGTCAAATCCTTTTAAGCCGTACGAATTGTTTTATTTATTTAAAATTTGGATATTAAAAATAATAAAACACTGTTGGTAACGCTATTTTTGTTTGACTGATGTAATGACGTGGAAACTGATGCATTTTATCTCGCGTGCCGAAACTAATACAAAAGAAACGCGAGTTTCGGAACGCGACATTAAACTCCTCCAACTATGTATTCTCTGCTCCAACGCACACACGCACATTGTTTTGATAGATATGATCTTTGACGTTAGGAACACACCTACATTGCTTAGACAACAGTGAGTGCTTGTAATTTAATATGAACTTTATACCATAGCAATAAAGCTCAAATTGACTACGTTTTAGTTACAAATCATTTGTATGGGAAAAAGAAAAGGGCTATTTTTAGGATTTTTCCAGCAATAATTCTAATTTTTCTCGTCGTAAAAACCATCCTTGAACTTCAACGAACATTTAAAAAAAAGATTTGGCCAAATTGGTCCAGGCGTTGTTGAGTTATGCGCTTACCAACACATTTTGCGATTCATTTTTATATATAAGATATTAACTACAGGGAATATTTTTCTACGCAGGATAAAACATATTTTTTACATAATGAGTGTTTCATTGTCGCCAAATATTTAGTAATTTTTAGCCACAATTTTATTTTATTAAGGTAATATATTTAATTAGATCAAGACATATTAATATAATATAACATGAGCCTTGCAATAAGAGGTAATTTTTACCTTTTAATATTTATTGGGTCTCTCTTGACAATGAAACTTGGCTACTTAAGTATTTGTTTTGAGTTTTTTACCTGGGCATTGACTAATACTACTTATTTTGTAGATTTTCTTATATATATATATACTTCAAGAGAGATATACTTATAACTTCTTTAAACATAAGTCGTCTTCAATTCACATTGGAAGATATCTTATCAGTCTGTCCGTTTCTCTCTCTAAAGTGGATCTGCTAAAGTTTTTAAGGTCCGTTATCAATATAGGAAGTATGTACAAAACAAACTTAAAGGATAATAAATATAGGAATAAAAATTGATCGAATTATTTGCATTTTTATTTTGAAAGTAATTAACTGTCCATATTTTATCGTACATTTTCTACATTTTTAGTTTTTTATTACAATGTTATTGGTACGATGTTACATGTCTCGAATTAAAAGCTATTTAAGAACCAGTCAAATAACATTTCTTTATATTTTATTTATTGATATAGCTATAATAGAGATTAGAATAGGAAATTAAAACAATATCCAATAAGTAGATGACACGAAACTCAAACTTTTCTCAAAAGTCCTCTATTCAGTTTCCCCCATATTATTCTGTGGGCCTTAAGCATTAACTTATGGTCCTGCAGTAACGTGTGGTCTTTGATAGATACGTGCTTCTACTTAATAGCAATCATCAGCTATTTTAACGACAACATTAGAACGACAATAGTTCATTCTAAAGCAAAGTTTGATATTTTTAACTGAAATATTTGGTTTTAATGCCCTTATCCTTATCCTCTCTTATCCCAGTGAGCAAATCGTTCAAAAAATTCGACCAATGTCTCTGTTAACCATCAGCTACCTCCGTAATTAATTGGTTTTCTAAGGTCTGATATTATATTACTACTCTTTAGGGAAATGTAAAAGACTGACTGAAGTAAATTATTTTTGCTTATTTCGAAGGTTATTGAATTATTAACCAGCCGACTTTGATCTAATCGTGCTAGCGCATGGATGTCCTTTGTTATTGTAATTGTAATTGAAAATGTCTTTATAGACAACCGTAGAAAATCCGGCAAGAATTAACCATCCCAATCACGCCACCAACCAGGCTGGGTAAGACTGGATGGTTTCTGGGATGGTCTCTAAGTTGATCATTGGCCAGTGGGTTATAGGCTCACTACCGAGGACCGTGCTTTGGACCCCATGTTAAACGGTAGGTCTAATCCAGATAAACCCTCGTTGGTAAAAAGGAGACTTTCAAATAGGCATAAAAAATATTAGCCATAATACACCATCTCTGTATTCAAATTTATATCTATCTTAGATCTATCTTATCTATTTATAGTATCTATAAATGTATAATAAAATGTATAATTGAAAATTGTAATACACAATACATAAAAACGTACAGCAAAAAAATTGTCGTTGCGAATTATTATTTATTCCTATCAATGTTATTCTAAAACTGAAGATATTCTAATATTAAATTAACCTATGCCATTTTACACTATTTATTCCATTATAGAATAATGAAAATAAGACGAAGAAACTAATAGAAGTGTCTTGGTATAACATAGCTCCATTCAAATTTCGGAGAATATTTCCAAATGCTTATTTAGAATAAGTGTGGTACTTCAAATAAAATGTTTAAATAAGACAAATCTCTATATCAAAAGCTACGGATTTTATTAAAGGATACATGGACTTATGTTACTAGTTATAATACAAGATCCAATAAATCGTTAAATTTACATTTTACGTACATTTAAATTTCCTCACGCAATAAAAATATCGAAGAGTTAAAGAATATACTGATTAATTACCCATATGTCTTTAAAAAAATTCGATTTTATTTTAATAACTTTTTTATATTGCTTGTGGAGTTGTTTTAATCCAATGTTTTCGGGGAGAGACGTCATAATATCCTTTGATATATAAATATAATAATAAAGTCTATCTAATTGTCTTCTAACTACCTAAAATCGGTAACTGCGGCGAAAAATAATCTTTCAAAAAGGACATTGGAATATCAATAGATATATATCCTACCTTTTGTCAAGTACATAATTAAATTTACTGCGGTAATATTTCTGAATTTAGTTTCAGGATTGCAATATTTTTATGTCATAATATAATGACCTGGAAATTGTAATAAGAATAACCCTACGGGAATAGTAGAAAAAATCGCTTTAGCCTAGCCATTAATAAAGTCACAGTTAGGCGCTTGCATAACCGGAAGGAAGTTAAAGTTCCCCAACTTGCACCTAGTTAAATTATTAGAGATCACCAACTTGGGATTCGAACTTTTCAATATTAAATAACAAACTAAGCATTGTCCATATTGCAGATAGGAGTTCCTGCAAAATTAATAGAGTGTACCTTTTAACTTGAACTTCATTAATATTTAAGCGATTTACATAAGGGATTTGTTGCAAATCTGATGATATACAGCTAATCTATTACAAGGTCATTGTTGAAATGTGGGTGAGAAAACAAGGTTGTAAATTAAATACAATTTATTTTCTCTATTTATATATATATATATATATATATATATATATATATATATATATACATTTAAAAGATATTAATTAATACGTCATGGGAAAAGGATTATGATTAAAATCGCGTATACTTACTACTAAGTCTAGACTGGCTAATATAGACAGGAATTCTATGCTTTCAATAATACTTCAATTTATACAATAATTTCTTCAATTAATGCTCATTCACTTTTTTCTTCTTCATTCAATTCAATAGTTACTTTATCTCCATTCTGATTAACACTCTCTCAGCAACACTTTATCCTTCTCGTTTTTCAACTCCTTCCCTCCGTGTTCATGGAAATTACTGTGAGACTCTCGGGGATGGACAGTGTTTTATCGATGGAGCTCCTCCCTCGGATACTTGGTGGTGCTGGAGAAGGCTGGTCCAAGAACCCTTTTCTGTATTGTATTCGCTGAGCATATCGGTGTGGGAAACACTCTTCCAGGAACTTCTCACACTGATAAATTATGTCCATTTCGGACTCTTAAAAACTTCTGTTAAAAGGTCTCATAAATTAGACCCTCTAACAATAGAAATGAATGAATTCTACAATTAGCGTAAGTTACAGTTTACATGGCTGTCCCAACCATTTATAATAAATTTGTGTCGCAACAGTCATTTTAAAAATGTTTTTATAATCAAATATCTATTGTAAAGCATAAAAAAGAAGAAAATCTCCCAATTGTTTTTATTATGCTTCTCATATCTCAATATAGCCAGAATTGGTCTATTTTCATATGGACAGTTAAAGAATCTCAACGAAAATAAATAGTGGCCATTCTTGCTCATCTTTCAAAAATGGAGACACAACTTATTTTGTATTTAATATATTACTATATAATCGATAGTACTGTTTGGTTTTAGCTATAATTTTAGCTAAAAATAGATAAATTATATCATATAATATCGATATTATAAAATTTAATATAACAGATTAAAATGACAAAAAATAATTCAAAATAATATAGAAAATACTGCACACGCTGCGCTCGGTTAGTCAATTAAAATTTGCCTAAAATATAATTGGATCGAAAAGTTACATTTGATGGTAATATAGGCCTTCATGTCTAGATCTGTAATTTAATTGACAGACGAGAATATCCCCCTATTTCATATATAAATGCAGTTATACGACATAATATATACATGTATTTATACATTTTGTATTTTAAATAGCTTTTTATTGTTGTATTATACGTTATTTTTCCTAATTATAGCGCTTAATTTGGGAAGGTTTTACATTTTTTGTTCTGCTGTGTTTTAAAAATGTATGTTAAAGTTACATTTAATTAATTATAATAAAACATTATTTAATAATTTTGAAATATATAAATTTTGAAAAAGCACTATAGTTTACATATGTATTATACATAAATAAGTTAATATATATATATATATATATATATATATATATATATCATATATATATATATATATATATATATATATATATATATATATATATATATATATATATGAGAGTGGTAATACCCTTGTAGTTCAGAAACACCCTTTTTATATTACAGAAATATTATTACTTCTAAATAAATGGTCAAAAGAGCGAAAATATACTAAAAAAATTTAAGGGATGCAATGGATTTTGCGATAATCAAATTATTACTTCTGAGTCAAGATTCTATATATTCTATATAGCACATTTTTCTTGATAGTTACGTGCATCGACAGATATATTTTGCGAAGGATTTTTAAACTCGTTAAAGCTAAATATAGTTCATTAGCTTCAACTTCTGGGCCAAACAAAATTGGTATAAATTAAATAAAATAAATGGACAAAATTCAGTCTATAGAGGTCTGTAAAACTCATAATATACCATTTCAACCATAATGTTTGATAAGTACTGGATATTGAAGTTGTTCACTAATAGATTAATCTTTAATTCAACAAAACCAAACTGAATATATTTAAGGAATAATAATTTTGCTAATAATATTTGATTGTTTGCAGGCGTTGTTCAATAAAACACACTCAATAATAACTAATAAATACTAATCTGTATCCAGCTCTGTAGATAGCTGTATTTTCAGCAACATTGACTATATCTCTGTGAGATTTCAAACGTATTTATTATAAAATTCATTAGTTTAGCTGACCCACTAAAAGGAAATACGATATCAATATCTGGTAATAATCTTTAATAATGGAACATCTTTAATAACTCTGCTGTTATAATGTTATTTTTGTTATACTCTCTAAATAACGCCAATATTTTCAATAAGTTAATATTTTGTTATTATATTTACCAAATATATTATTAAGATTAAGTAGTAAAGGAATCTTTTTTTACTTAATCCCGTAATTTGTGGTTGGTGGTTATCAAATACCGCTAAAGGTTCCTCTAGAGCTGCTTTCACGAATACTTTTTATTGAGGCATGCGAATGATTATAATTTGAAGGAAGCAAAACTAATAATAGTCCGAGTATATTGTTTATTGTTATCAGAATCCACGAAGAAGTTTTTATTAAATCCCAAAAAAACTGACGCTAATATCTACTTTTACGCAATCGATTTGGATCTGATGAACTAGTTATCTTAGCGCCTTGTTGACTGAATCAAATCTCATCCATAGTGTTAAAATTTTATGTTTTGCGTCAATGGATTTTCGTTTATCGTTTTATAGTTCTGCGACAGTTCCCAGCGTCCCTAAAGCTATAACGATTTTAGAAGAAGATTCGACACGCCTATCAGCAATGTAGATATCCGCATTAGTAGATAGAGTGGCCTTGTCTGTTCCCATTATAATAACATCTGTGACGATAGTGATCACTGATGTTATTGTGGCAGTTGCTCGTACCACTACAGTCGTAAGGGCACAGACAGGCGGATTAATAAAGAATATCTCGCAGGATTCTCCTGCAGATTGTTCTAGTTGATCTGATCCAACTCAAGATACATCGACATTTATTTTGATCAATCCGAAACAGTTGTTACCTCCCCCAAAATCTCAAAAACAAATCAAATAACAAAGATAACTAGATGGCGTGGTACAAATGGTTATTCTAACTTATAGATGTTAGAAAATGTGTAAAAGGAACTTATTCTGAAAAAAGTGATGATGAAAATTACACTCCATGTTTGCATTGAGGAGGTCTATCCAAAATTATCCAAAGGTTGGACTACCTGCTCGCATACCGAGGAGATGCCCCGTCTTACTCAACACAGGGGTCAAGATAGGGACATATGCTTTTTCTTACTTTTCGTAATATTATGACCGATTATTTTGTCTGATGATCGTAGATCTCTACCATTGGCTAGTCTGATTACCAAGGATAATTTGAGATATAAATATGGTTATGAAACTCTGTAAGTCTTTGATTAATTATGCTTTCAACTATAGCTTCTTAGTCTTGCCACGCCCTCCAATAATTATTATAAACTTTTTATATCCTCATATAATTATAATGACACATTCTGTGAGTGTTTAAAGCTAAAAAAATAAAAATGTAGAACAACATTCTCTTTAGTTCGGTTTTTGTCACATTCATTCTGCACCAAAAAGAATAAAACCTGAAAAAATGTCGAGAACATTTCTGAAAAATGTAGTAGATTTTCATTTAATCTGAAAATGAAGACGTTATTAAATGAAAATGTATACACTGAAACGTGTATGGTGTTATGTATGTAAAAATCCAACTTATTCGAGCAGGAAGAGAAGTCCTTATATTAAATTACAGACCGTTCAGGACGTGCCCAGTTTCTACAATTTATTAAGGTCAGGTCACGCCATGCCCTCGTAAATATGTCAATGGGAAACAAACAGTGGTAATTTACATTCTTTCTCTTTTGAGAAAAAACTCCACAACGATACGCCGCCTTTCCCCGTAACAAGATAGCGCTTTTTTTCTCTGTCCCTGTCTCCCACCCCGTCTCTTCGGCGATTTATATTTTTCGTATTCAATTTTCTGGTTTTATAGGCGGTCGAGTACTTCGGTATGGTCCGAAAACAAATATACACTGGCTGGCAGAAATATGAACGGAATAAATTTCAGTTTTTATTAGACGAAAGCGTCTTCGAATAACGACATCAAACCTAAACTACTAAACTTATACTAGATATATTTGAGCTCAATATGATATACAAATTGTTAACAGAGATTTTTTTGTTTACTCTTACTAGAAGCAAGAACGACTGGACCAGTTGGGCTAATTTCGGTTTTGTAATATTTGTGGAAGCCCAGAGAGGGTTCATATTGTGAGAAAATATAGAATAATTGCAAGGAAAATACTATAAACGTCCATTTTGTTTTCCCATACAAAGTGTAACGCTTACTGTCATCAATAGTATCACTTTCACAAAGGGTAGAGATTGTTGTTGCTTTGCAAATATTTATGGATGCGTTCGGAAATTTATTTTTGTTTCTAACATTTTGGAATATTGACTAAACTACCAACCACTATTATCAAACAGCAATTACAATATTTTGTGCAACAAAAAAGATAATTTCTCGGGACTGACATTTTAATACTTTTCCAGAATATTTCATACAAATGAAGGTATTTTTTTATCAATTCCATAAGGTTAGAGTCAAACGAAAAATGACGGCGTATATGTCAAATATGATAAACTATGTGTTAATGTTAATTTCGAATACTATTCAATTATTATCGTATAAACATTTGCCAAGTATATAGCTGAAATATACTGTGACTCTTTGTGGTGAAGCATACCTTGTAAATGCATTTTACATAATTTTTTATTATTTAGTAACAAATTTATTGGGTAAGAACTTTCTTTACTTTTATTATTAACAATTCCAAGGAGTTGTCCTTACTTTCTGATTTAGGTCCTCGAACTTATGAAAAGAGAAGGCCATAAAATGATAATAGCCGTATGGGTGTTTCATAATTGCGTTGTCAGTGACTGAAAATGATGAGAATATGCTTATAATGCAACGAGTTCGTGCATATAAATTACAACAATAAGAAGGACGACACACTGAAATTATTATCAAATTATTGATACAAGAAAGAACAGAATTCCACTACAATCTGGAATTATGGTGAAATTCCAATATTATTATACGCACTAAAATACCACGGTGAATCTGTTGAGTTATGGTGTGTCGGTGGAAAAGTAAAAATGTCGAAATTGGTCCATCCACCTGATCCATTCTAAGTTATTATTTTTATACTAAATATATTTGAGCTCAATATGTTATAGAAATTGTTAAAAGAAGTTTTTTTGTTTACTCTTACTAGAAGGTTAGTAGAAGCAATAACGACTGGACCAGTTGGGTTTAATAATAATTTCGGTTTTGTAATATTTGTGGAAGCCCAGAGAGGGTTCATATTGTGAGAAAATATAGAATAACTGCAAGGAAAATAGTATAAACGCCCATTTTGTTTTCCGATACAAAGTGTAACTCTTACTGTCATCAATAGTGTCACTTTGACAAAGGGTCGATATTGTTGTTGGATGTGAAATATTTGTGGATGCGTTTGGAAATTTATTTTGTAACTAAAATTTTGGAATATTGGCTAAAACTACCCACCACTATTATCAAACAGCGATTATAATATATAATGCATCAAGAAAGATAATTTCTCGGCACTAACATTTTAATATTTTTCCATAATATATCATACAAATTAAGGTATTTTTTATTCATTCCATTACGCTAAAGTCAAACGAAAAATGACGGCGTATATGTCAAATATGATATAACTATGTGTTAATGTTATTTTTGAATACTACTCAATTGTGGTCGAATAGACATTTGCCAAGAATATAGCTGAAATATATTGTGATTTTTTATGGTGAAGCACACCTTGTAAATGCATTTCACATCATTTTTTATTATTTAGTCATGAATTGATTGGGCGAGAACTTTCTTTACCTTTGTTATTAACAATTCCCAGGAGTTGTCCTTATTCTCTGATTTAGGTCGTCGATCTGACGAAAAGCGAAGTCGATAATATGATAATAGCCGTATGGGTATTTCATAATTACATTGTCAGTGACTGGAAATGATGAGAATAGGCTTACAATGCAACGAGTTCGTGCATATAAATTACAACAATAGAAAGGACAACACACTGAAATTATTATCGAATTATTGATCAAGGAAATAACAGCATTTCACTGCAATCTGGAATTATGGTAAAATTGCAATCGTGTATCGATATTAGTATGCGCATTAAAATACTACGGTGAATCTATTGAGTTATGGTGTGTCGAGGGAAAAGTAAAAATGTCATAATTGATTCCTCCGCCTGATCCATTCTATGTTATTATTTGTTGCGATGGGAAATTCTTCAAAGTTCAAGAATATAATAGCTGTTTTCAAATGACGTCTTTTGGCGCGACCTATATTGAACATAATCTGCCCACTTTTAAGGTAATATACTATATTTTTGCTAACATTCATCTCTGTATCACAGACAAGTTAACAAACTCTTACACAATTGCAGATAGTAGGTTGTTGTGCTCAAAACTCAACAGTAAACATAATTATTATCCTAGATCTATAAACGCTTCATAATTAGAAGATCTATTTCGTTAAAATATACAAAATAGCATTGGATTGGTTAGCATCTGAAAGCAATTATATCCTCATCAGACCTGACGAAATACCTGCTCTGAAAGTACGCGAAGAGTTCTAATTCACTGATAATGTACGAAGTGGCTATACTTGTTGTCGGAAAAAACTTACGAGAGGGATGCGATACCAAGTTCACCAGGTCATCAAGTCTATTATATTTTTTTTTTCAATAAAGGCTGGGCCGTTACCTTATAGGAGAACCTATATTACTGACAAAATTGTGAAGAATTATGCGTATGAATAGTTGACTTACTATAAGAGATGCGTGATTTCTGCCGAGACGCCGTTCTGGAATTGACATGTATTGCTAAACGGACGAAAATATACCGCTACTACGAGATTGATCGATTTCGATTTGGACCGAGATTCTGCATTGTTAGGATTTGCTATAAGTGGTGTCGATATCTTTGTTTTATAATAAAAAGTCTTTCAACTAAATTTGATTTGTTAATATTAAGAATCAACAGCTTTGATGCGAGTACGCCGTTGGTGGTTCTATATGTAATGGTAATAGATGCATTGAATTAAATAACATTGTTTTTGGTGAAATTTTAATGAAATAACCTATACGAAATAGCTTTCCAAGTTTTAGTGACACCAAGTCCAATGGCCTACGCCTGAGAAGCATACTGCAATCCGCCTTTGATGGCTCAAGAACCTGAGCTGCGATGAACTGAAGGTCTGCCAATTTTGGCCAAACTGCACTTAACTACGCCAAGGAATGTTTTAAGTAACTACGGAATGATTGCTAATCTCATATCAACCTGACTCCTTTTCTTAATAAGTTTTTTTTTTCGGCAGATTTAATTAATTTGAAAGAGATCCTTAAGATAACACCGGTGTCCAGCGGCTTCGCCAGTTATGAAATTTGTACGATTTAGAACACAAAAAAGAACATTCCTGGGAAAAAAGTCATGACTCAAATTTATTATATAAAATTCCCTAAAATAACCAATCCTCTATATCTAAACATCCCACTCATCATATTTACAAACTAAAAAAAAACACGCCGTCTTGTTAAAAAATATCCTTAGGATATATTTATGGCGAATTAGAAACTAAAGAAATAAATAAATAATGGAATAAAGCTAATCGATGGACGAATTTTTTTATCTGAAAATATCCACCGCATATTCTTGGCATGTTGCGTCCTTATGTGCCCAGTTTTCAATGATTTTGACATAAATATCCATTAGGAACACTTGCTCTATTTTATGTCCAAATTCAAATACACGATCCAGATACTTTTACGTCGAGTTATAACAATTCAAGCTAATCAGTTAATTAAATTAAAATTAATGATTTGTTTATACAAAAAACTGAATTTTATATTTTCAGGTTGGCATTTCTTACAAATAACCAATACATTTTCTAAACGTACATATTTCTTTTGCATTAGTTTTACAGCATAGCTCGGTATCTACTATTAATTTCAAATATGTTGTTGTGTTATTTATGTTTATGGTTACGATTTTCTTGCGGTCTCTACCTTAGTTACATACAAGTGATTATGACAGTATCGTCAGCAAAATTAGCTAATTAACTATATATTATTACTATAGAGGTATTTTGATGAATAATTACACTTTTTAAATACAAATAGATGCTTAATTTCAGATGGCATAAGTAACATACATAGCTGTTCAAAAGTTTAAAATTAATAAGGTAATCAAAAAGGAATGAAGCCGGCTTGTGGCGCAGTGGTAAAGGCGTTGGGACGGTCCTCCTACTGTTGTGATAGCCGCGGGTTCAAGTCCTGGTGGGGCATGGTCCTAAATATATGTTTGTGATTGTTTAAAATTTGTGAATGTTCTAGGCAAGAGTGGAAAATCCCACACAAGGAAAATGATCCCAGTCACGCCAGTAACTAGGCTGGGTAAGACCGGATGTCTTCTGCGATGATTTCTAAAGTTGGTCACTCGCCAGTCGGTAGGCCTAATGCTGAGGACCGTGGTTCGGATCCCACGTTAAACGTAGTTGGTAAAAGGAGACTTTAAAATATATTTTAAAAAATGATAATCAAATATTAGGGGAAATATTTACAGGTATTTAAATATATTTAATATAAATTAATAGTTTTTTATTATTATTTTTAACACGTTTCCTTAAATTTTTAGCATCCTCAAAATGCCCACCATACCTTTAAGTACCTGTTAATCGATTTTACACAACCCTTTTATTAGCTTATTAAATATTCTGGTTTAATATCATTCACTTTATTTCCACATGCTCGGAATCAGATGGGCATTAATTATTTACTTTTCTATCAGGTTGACCACATACTAATTCGACAGGAAAAAGGTGCGACGATTGTGATGGCCATTTTATAATCTGCAAAATTTTTTAGTATCGCTTGTGCTTCATTCTCTTCTTAAAAAACAAAACTTCAGAAGTTTAGTTCAACAAGATAAGGAATTACATCATCCTGAATTATTTTGTCCAGATCTCCAGTCTTGATTTCCACCTATAACTTGTTTTCAGGTATACTTCTTTATCTAAAACTTCGATCTTTTCTACAATTTCCGCAAAGATGATAACATATAGTTGACACGCCACTGATCAAGTTCTTTTGCCATTCTACGCGCTTATAAAATATCGTAACTATTACGTGAACGTCACACAGTAGACTGAACTTTATATTATATAATAGTTTTCAAAATAAACCCAAATTTAGGAAACTATATTCATGATAAAAGCAATGACTAAAACCGGAAAATCTAAGAAATTAACATGTAGTAAACTTTGTAGTAATTAACACGTGTTCCGGTAGTTTTTAAAATTAAAACTGAAGCTATAAGAAACTAGTAATTTTGGAGATTATTATTATAACGTTTAATGTAGTATTTTTACGTTAATTAGATTTATGGTATTTCCACATTTTTGAAGGGTATTGTATATAAAAATAATGGATTATATATCTTATTAGTAACACAATTTACAATGTATTATTTGCTTCATATTATATTATATGTACTCTGAACAAAAGCTAATATTACAACAAAAATAAAAAAGAACGAAATTTTTAAATCGAATCTACAGATGTACAGAAATGTTCGAAGAAGATTACTGTAGTTCTTAGCTGAAACTTTATTTCATGTTCCATACACTTGAGCGGATAATTTGAAACAGACTACTCCGCTCTGGTGACTATCCCTAAGCAACTGACGAAAAATTAAGACATAAACGCAAAGTTAAAGGAGCGCAAAAAATTGCTATAACCTCCTTAAGGGTCTGTCATCGTTTTTCTTCGGAGTTAATGATTTCGAGGGGGCGAGAGACGCCGGCGAGGAACAAAAGAATGAAAATTGTCGGGCAATTTCCCGAAAAGTTGAGGAGTATGCGGTTTACCTGGGTAGAAATTAGGATGCGGGCGAAGGAAAAAAATTTACGACCACGAGGGGTGGGCTACGCGAGCCTCATTGACTTTCGGACGGAACCGGTGTCATAACATCAAAAAAATATTAATTCGGAAGGGGATCCGGCTTCTGTTGGTGTTAAATTTTGAAGAAAAGTGTGCTGTACCATTTTCGAAGTGTGTTTTTTGTGCTTATGATAGGATATATCTCTTCCCGTTCTTACATACAAAAATATTTTCCAACTGTAAGTAATATCTTGAGTAATGAAAGATTTAATTTAAAATTCTAGGACTGTACCTTATATTAAATATATCAAAAATAAAAAGCTTATATTTTTTTTATTTAATAATAACATAATTTTGGGATCTTGACTCTAGAGAAGATTAAAATAATGTTACTTTATGATTTTTTTTATCCAAGGCTAGATAGTTTCTAATAAATTTTAACAACAGATAATGGAATGAAGCAAGCTCTGTCTGGTATTGAAACAACTTTTTTTTAATTTGAAAATGCCCACCGTGGATTCACATATGCTACATCCGAGTGGCCCATTCTTTAAAAACTCTGACGATATATTGCGAAAAATATTATGAACGTTAAAATATGTTATTTCGTTTGTTATATTTTTTAATTAATTAAATAACCCCTTTATATTAAATTCACCGAAAATAAAAAGGTGAGTATTAACTTTATTTATCCACAAGACAGTGTTCTTGGCCCATTGTTATATCTATTGTATACAGCTGACCCACCGACCTGAAGAAACACTATTGTTGTAACATATATTGACAATACAGTTTTATTATCACACAAGGATCCAACATCAGCCACAAAGAAACCTCCAACTTCATCTTAACAAAGTTGAAATGTAGTTGAAAAGGTGGCCCATCAGAGCAAATGGGACAAAATCTACTCATATGACATTCAGTCTTTTTAGAAGAACTTATCCCTCAGAAAAACTGAGTAATCATGAACTTCCGCAAACAAACAAGTTTAAACATATGGGAATGCATTTTGATCGACATTTGACATGGAAAAAACATATAGTGACAAAACAGCTTGGGCTTAAACTAAACCGAATGTATTGGCTGATAGAATGAATAGAATATATTGGCATTTGAATATTGAACTGTTGGGTACAACTAGCAAATAGCAAAACATAGTTTTCCTCCATAGGTTCCAGAATAAATTGTTGCGAGTCACCGTCGTTGCACCATATTAGGTATCCAACAAACTTATTCAGCCTTAGAACCCATAACGAGTGTGATTCGAAGTGTTAGTGCGAAGTACTCTGAAAGAATATTAGACATAGTGTGATTTTTAATAATCTTTAGAATAATTTATAAGTGGTTCACTTAATGAATCGATCTTCTACATGTCCGGATAGTTATATTATATACCGGAAATCATAAAATAATACTTATTGCCCACGGGCAGATTGTTGAAGTTCTAAAATATTAACAATAAAAAAAAAATATTTAGATATAAAATCATTTGGAGATCTTGCCTGTGAAGAAGATCAAAATAACGTTCCTAATTTAAATAGAGATACTAAGCTAAAAACAATTATGTTTTAATACGTATTTTTTTAATTTTTTTAATACTTAATAATTTTTAATACGTATATATAATAATATTTCTTAATACAAATTATAGAAAATACTACATATTTTACAGAAATAAATTTTAAAAATACACTACACAAGTTATTTAAATTGAGCTGTATAAAAGTATAAAACTTACATAAGTATAATATAGTTCTCATATATATAGTTTTCCAAATATCTAACAATGTTAAATAATATTTAAAAATCTATACGATTGTCGGACTTTAAAATTATACAATTTACTTTTATTTAATACAATTCAATCAATCAATTTTTTTCCACAAAATTACTTCTCAGATTTCTTAAAAGATTAGCCGATATAGTGTCACATGTTGGTGATTTAAGAAATTTGCATTTATAGTTATTTAATGAACATGATTTTCCTCATTATTTCATTTTAATCTCCTAAATACCTCTTCCACGCGCATCATCTTAGAAAAGCGAAAGGTCCTGCAGCTTCGTCAATTCCGGCTATTACATTAGCAGTATATGCCACTCTCTCTTATATCACTGAACCTACGTACTTGATCGAGTATCCTAAATTTACTCTAATTAGATCCCGTTTGACACTTACAATAGTGTACGAGAAGTCAGTTGAAAAATGTTGGTCTTTTTTACATCAGTTCTTAAAACAAGGGGTTGTCGGTATACAAACAAGTCTCAGGTCGAGTAGAGCTCACGCAGAGAAGTGTTGCTGGAAATAATCCGATTGAACGATTTTTTATTTAAACTATAGATTTTCAACAATTTCTCGATTACATAGTTTTCTTATTATTACTGAAAATTTTTGTACAAAAACTTGTCTGATTAACCAACCAAAACTATAATAATCACTAAACTACAGGGAAATAAATAAGATCTAATACATGATTGAACAATTTTGAACGACAATATGAATCTGGTTAGGGTTATTATATGCTAACTTTATGACCAAGTTAATTATTTTGTTATTTGCGACTGCAAGAGTTCGATCAAATTCAAATAAGTTATGAAATATGAAGTGTTTCTAAACACAAAATCCATTAATTTACTGTAAAATACTATATTATTTAGTTTTGATCTCGACAGTCTATAAAAAACAAACATTAGTTCAAAGACTGTTTCAAATGTTAAAATAACCTGAATTAATATGTAGACATAATGCTACATAAATATACTGATATGGGCGAAAAAGGGGTTATTGAATCTTTAATAAAGTTTAACTTCAATTAGTTAGAGAAGAGGAATCGCAATAATAATATATAGTAGTCTTATAAAAGTACAAAATTCATTGAATGCAGCAAAAAAATGTTTTGTCAGGTATATTAAATTTTTATATATCGGTATTGATCATAGCTGGTATTAGAAAAACATAATGTACAAGCATGTATAATACATATCAAGATAACATATACGGAATATATGAATGGCAGACAATATATAGAGACATTGAATATACACATTTATAGACAGCATTGTACATATTTGGGGTATGAAAATATCAAGAATTATGGAAAGGAATTTGGGCATAAAGTGCATATTGAACTGTCATATGTGGCTTGAAAAAGAAGCCAATGGATATTTGAATGGATATACATAATCGAATATGACCAAACAATACATGAGATTGTTTTGATATACTGATATATTTATACATAAGTGCTTATTAATAATATTATTTTAAATTATTTAGAGGAAAAAAATATTAGTAAATTTAAACAGAATAAATATGATTGGTACTATTTAGATTTTATTTTCAGTTGAAATGAATGATTTATAAAGTGTTTCAACATTTCATTTTCACTAATTTTGAAATGCGCATGTACCCCACTAGCAATCATACGTAGGTTATTCAAAACAGTAGTGTCGAACGTCATCAATATGTGCCTGTTGAAAGTTGTAAATTCGTTGTACGGTCAGACAATATTTTTCTTTATTATTTTTAAAAAGAGATAAAATGCTGTTTGAAAACTTCAAATATGTAAGCGAATGAGCCTGAAAAATTCTTCAAATTATTATAATTGCGGGTTATGCACCGGAATACGTTGTTTTAACGCTTCGTTTTAATTAATTTCAAATAGCCGCGGTTTTTATTGAAAATATTTTATTGCACGCAATGTATCCTTAAATTTACGAAAATGAAACCGTCCTAATGCGAAAGAGGTGACAAATTAAGATCAGCTTGACGTTAGCTGTATCATAGATCACATATAAGAAATGTACAGAAACAGTAATTAGTCCAAACATAATTTAATAAAATTATTTCAGAGAAAGTTGTTAGTATCTAAAAAAAGCTGAAAGACTTGCAGCTATTTGAAAGATGTTGAACTTATCTTCATATACTGTTGGATAATAAATTATTTAAGTGGTGTAAAGATAAAATAAGAAGGGGCTTAATGGAATTTATAAACACTGTTGTTAAAAGAATACAATTTTAAAAAACATATAACAAAATCAAAGAAGGATTATTATACCAATTTGTGAATTAAATGTTATATGGACATTTCAGAATGGTCTATGGCAAGATGATAATAAATATAGTGTAAAGACAACAAATGCTGGAACAAGGTAAACATTGGAATAACTATCGATTAGGTTTTGTTAGTCATAACATTTATTAATAATTCAATGCCGACGTATAGTTCGTCATGCTGGATACAAGAATAGTTTAATTTCTGGTGCAGAATTAGTGTTTTCCTCTACGTACATGGGTGACTACCGTACAGAAATGAAGCATAGTTTGTTTTTGCAGAGGCTTGAAAATCAGTTTTATAAAACTTGGAGGACTTATTCGTTACTGTTATGGACAACAAGTGCACGATCATTAGTGGATCCCAACAAGTGCATCAACAATGGCTGCTATTAAGGAGTGGCTTAAAGTACATAAAATGAGTTTTGAAGAAACCAAGTTAAAGAATGAACTATTTCAAATTGTTACTCAATAAATGTAAATTAAATATATAATTTCATTTTTATGTTGTTTACTTTTTTAGAAATAAGCTTGGGGAAAGAAACATGATAGATCAGATTGATGAACGTTATGGCCCCAGAATATTACATCTTCCTTCCTATCACTGCATATTTAATCCACTTAAGGTGATATGGGGTATTACAAGGAATTATTACTATAGACATTCAAATCTAAAAGAGTATTCAAACCAGAACTGTCTGAATTTATGGAAAGAGGCATTGTTGAAAATAACGGCTTCGGTTTGGATGGGCTCAATCAGACACATTGAAGAAGAAATTCACAAATAGTAGAATCGTGAGCAAGTTTTTGATAGATTGGAAATAAACAGCCTCGTTATTCACTTAATTAGAGGATCTGAAAGTGACAGTGATTGAATAAAACTTTATGAATATTATTTTATGTTACAATGCTGACACTTACCAAGACTGGGTGATGAAAGAGGAAACAACTAAATGCCAGTATATAATTAATATCCTTTAACTGTAGGAAATTGTATTATGGAGTGTGAAAGCTTTATGTGCATGTGTGTTATTGTTCACAATATAGATGGATATTTGGTTAAATATATATGAGGAGATAAATAATAATAACTGATTTGCAGATATGGCAAATGCATTAAGGTGAATGTAGTGACGATGTGTAGTTTTATTAATAACTTTTAAATACGTATACAGGTAGTAACAGAACAAACTATGAAGAAATATATTAATATCAAAATAACTTTACAAGGAAACATTGCATCTAAAGAAACAACAAATAAGCGTCAAAGGTAAATATGCTCTCTATTGAAAGTAAAATACATTACTCACATTTGTAATTGTTAATTAGGTGGATTAGGCCTTCGGGGGATACCACTACATAAGGAAACCACGCCTAGGACTTTACCTATACTAGTGTGGAAAAAAGTTCAATGTAAATATGTTCTCTTCACCTCTAACCTATAAATTATGGTGGCCGTCTAATCAATTGTAGGTTTAAGTCCTTCGATAATATATGCATTATATGTAATAAAATGTTAAAATAAATTATAATATATAAAATTTTTCTTTGTTATTTTATTTAGATTAGAGTTTTCTTATATGTCAAAGTCAAAATGTACTAAAACTCAGATTTGGTGCGACAACATTTCGACGTTTCGACTCATAATGTGTGTTCACTGCTGTTTTGAAATGACTATGCATCTTGCTTGTTTGAATATAGCATTTAGGCATTACTAATATTACTGGCTACTTAAATTTGCTGACCAAGTACCATATTTACTGTATTTGTTCCTCATAATATTTATCGATCGATACCATAATAGAGACTCTACCGTCGAAATATAAATATCCAAAAAATCTGCTCGAATAAATCTTTTATATGCCGCACTGTAACGTCCGGATTTCTAGCCGCGGTATTCGGAAATATTTGTCGGATTTCAGCGAAATGCCTCTCTCAGAACCAAAGAAGCAATTTGAGCAATTCAACCGTTGTGTGTAATCTTGCGTCAGGACCGGAATAGCAAACGAAAAATGCACAATTGTTCGCCTTTCATCAAAATTTCATCGGCAAAACGTGGCTCCCCATTATACACAGCACAACGGCCTATAGAAAACGTCCTTTAATTTACGAGGGTTCCCTAAAGTGTGTGAACAACTTTAAATATTTATTAAATGTGTTACGTGCTTTATTAAAAGCCAAATAGCTTTTCATTACATTACGGCAAATTCTCTAATGATAATTAATTTCCAACGATACGGATATCTCCACATGCCGTGGTATTTACCAAGCGTACAAAGCAAAACTTTTTTATGATAATAAGATGTAATTCCTGTAGGTAAAATTTCAATAAATTTTAAATCCGAAACCATCGTCAAAAGCCGGGCGAAGAAAGGCAACGCTTTCTAATATGATTATTCGGGGACTGAAATTTTAATAGAGGTCTCGAAATTAAGTTTCCTTCAGAGCTCCCCAACGAGGTAAAAAGACTTCGTTTCATTTAATTTTTCTCTTTGTCTTCATGAAGTACTATTGCACCAAAGCACTACTGACATTAAATAGATCATCATATTATGAGTTCTGTTATTTGGCTGGTCCAAACTCTTTTTTTTTTTGAATAATATTAAACACATATAGTCAATTCTAATATTTAAACTGTAAAGTTAAAATCATACACAAACATAGACGGTTTTGGGCCTGAGTACCGAAAGGCTGTTTAGCCGAAATTATGGGCTGACAAAAAATCAGCAGACTGTTTTTAAATATATTCAAATAGCGACCCGCCCCGGCTTCGCACGGGTGCAATGCTGATACTAAATTAAATACACTACAGAAAAAATATGAACGTTGTATATAAAAACATAGCGGCCCACTCCGAATTTGCACGGGCATAAAATATATATGCCTATGTCACTCAATGAAAACATGATTAAAATCGATCCTGTATTTTTGGTTCATTCATTACTGCCCTTGGCCTGCACGCATTAAATTTGGAGTAAAACAATTCCTCTTCCCCTATACTTATTATGAAGATTTCCTGCTATCTTTGGAATATCTAAATTCATACAATTTTTATTACATTACACATTTTTAAACGCAAATTTTAAATTTGTAATATCTCCGAAAATATTTGTTTAATTTACATGCTGTAAGGAACCATATTGATCTATATTAATTGCACACTGTATTTAAGGTACTTAATTCGATAAGGATTAATGCCGTATTGCTTAAATTAGCTTCGTAAATAAGCCATTTTCTCACGTAAAAAGTAAACAATAAAAATGGTTAATGTGGGTTATCCCTAAACGATAAACATATACCATCATGGACTTTTTTGTAGATCTTTTTATGGTGTAAAATACTGTAGTACATTAATTTGATCTAACTCGTAGGGTTAGGCAGCGTTTTTGCTAATTGCTAAATAAGCCTAAAAAAATAGGTTAATTTACGACATCACGTTAGAAACCTCGAAAATTAGCATTAGTATATTATGCATGTATTATACATATAAACCTTCCTCTTGAATCACTCTATCTATTGAAAAAAACCGCATCAAAATCCGTTGCGTAGTTTTAAGATTTAAGCGCACATAGGGATATAGGGACAGAAAAGGCGACTTTGTTTTATGCTATGTAGTGATAATCGAACAATCGATTAAAAAGCATAAATCAGAAATTAATAAATATTGAGCTAAGTTTTTTTATACTGCTTGGGGTCTATAATGCGTGAATTAGAATCCAACAGTAATCGCTCATCATATCTTCGTCCCAGAATCCTTGGTATCGAATATCGATTTTTTACCTTGACCTAATCGCTTTCTTGCCCGTCACACCCAATATTATCTCACAAACTGTTTAGTAATTGTTTGTGATCCAGTGATTTGTTATCAAGAAATTTGTGATTAATACTTTTAAACGATGTTCATTCACTCGAATATAACGTTCCATAAATGTTACTTCTTTGATTTTTGCATATAACAGTTTCGAAACCAACTTTAAACCGCTGAAAAATTGATCCTTCACGATTGAGTGCTTCTTCAGTGTTCTTAATGGCAAATTTTAATGTTTTGAAGACGGCAATGGAGCATCCTGTGGGTGCACAAATGGTAAAGTTGATGCCTTTTGTTGTTCTGGCTCATAATGGACTTTCTCCACTAATGAGGATCAACTACACGGCCGTACCACGGACACAAAAACCAGCAAAATTTCGTTAATCCAGATTGCAACTATAGTGTTTCTATTAATGCTCATTTTATTGGACCTTGGCCACAATTGGACGCATTGTGTCCTAACATTTCTTATTTTGTACTGTGTGAGAAATCGGAATGGAGGATTCTTTATTTCCAATATGAAGTAGACCCGCCTTTAAACTGAACTTAGAACCTCCTATAAATAAATGCTATTAATTTACATCGTATGATGAATTCATCCTATAAAATAAACCTTTAATATCATTTTAGCAACATAAATCATTTTCTTTTTTTTTAAATAATGCAATCGCGTGATTTCTATTTCTGACTTGTGGTTTAGGGTTAACGAGATCGCGACCGTGATGCAAGCCACTCTGTTTCGATATATTCATCGGCCAAAAATAGCAATCATAATTTGTTATTCTCAAAACATTGTTGGTATAGAAAATGAGAATATATCTTTCTATATAGTAGGCAAAATTAAACTAACTAAATACATATAAAGCTTTTTGCTATGTTGCAAAACAATTATGGTAGCCATATCTGCTCAGTATTTACTACAGCTAAATCAAAGCACTACAAATATGCATCTCTGACTGCATTTGATATGATTTTTCCACATTCATCGAGCATATAACATCTACAAACGTAACAAAAACACTTTGGATGGACTCTGCAATGCTGGTTCTGCATTTTCACATGTTCCAAAACACAATCGCAGCAGAGAAAAACAAGTTCAACAATTTAATACAACGTCGTCAGACACGCGTTATAAAAACGCAGCACTGACACCATACACCGATTGAGTATCCGAAGGTCAGGGCAACAAATCATATTAGTAACTATTCTCATCCGAGATTCAAAAGTAGACCCGATTTTGTAAACTTGTATAGTAATTCAGATTTAAAATATACTCTTTCTATCAACACCTCTTAAAATAAATTAGTGGAATTAATGTGAATAGTAAAAAATTGAAAATGTACCTCTTATCTGCCTATTTTGATGAATGTCAAATTATTTTTTAAGATTCTTGAAGCACAATTAACTATGGTGATGTGAAGAATTCGATCGAGTTTGTTACATGTTATTATTACATATATAATTTAAATACTTGTTTCTTCTGACTCTCTTTTCAACATTAATTTTATTTTGCTTTCGTTTATAATCATTTTGTATTATCTTAGTATCATATTCCATCTCTTTAAGGTTTTCTGTAGGGGTCTTCTTAAAGCTCCAACCGATATTTATATTTTTCTAACTTCAAAAAAGAAGGAGGTTCTATGTTCGGCTGTATATATTTTTTAATGTATGTTCGCCGATTTCTTCCCCAATTATAGACCGACTTTTAAAATTCTTTTTTTATTCTGATGGGGGAAGGGGGGAAATCGACGGAAAATTAAAAATTTTAAAGGCACGTACAATGTTTCACATATTATTATATAAAACAATCAGATATTTGGGTGTAATGTTATTGCTGTACTGATATGATGAAAAATAGGAAGTAGTTCAGTGTAAAACTCATTAATTTGCTTTGTAAGTAGTAGCCATATCGTATGAGGATTCGTAGAAATGTTGTTGATAACTAGTTATATTGTGTAATGGATAGAAGACTAAGCGCACACGCGGAGGTCGCGGATTTTTTTCCCAAAATGACAGCAATTCGTTTATTACATTTATTCATATTCTAAGTTACTTCCATTTTAAATATTTTTAAATGTGTCTCAGTCCTACCCCATACATTTCTTCAATTATTAATAAAATAATATTAGCTATCTTGAATCAACAAATAATATCTATATTTTATTATCCGCTCTTCTTTGCTCTAATAAAACCCAATAATATTTTTCTTTTTACTCTGCTAATTGCCTCTTCCAAATAAACAAATTCTAAGCATTCCACTCTTTGTGTTATGCTTCTAAATTTTGGCCGTTTATCTTCATTGTTTGCAATTAGAGTAAACAGAAACAAAAGAGGGTAATCCCTCAATAATTATTACAGTCCCTTTTATCTCCAATTTTACACATTGAAATAATAAAATGCTATTTGCAATTCCTGTGAGATTCGTTCTCCTTTCCATGCTCTATTATAAATTTTGACTAATAATTGCTACCACTTGCTTTCCTTGTTGTTGAATTAATTTTTCTCGCATATTAATTCCTGAGGTTAAAACAAGTTCTGAAAGTATTCATCCCATCTCTACACTATGTTTCAACTTCAGTTATTTTAACAGTTTTTATCGTTAATGCGTCTATTATTATATGATTATTTCCTTCCCCATTATTTTAAAAGTTTGTACAAATTGTAGGTTTTTAAAATAGTTTGTGTCTATGTTTTCTCCAAATCGTATATATGTTTTCATATTCGTCTATTTTACCATTCTGTTTACCTGTTGCTCTGGTTTTTATATATTCTAAAGTTTTCGGTTGACTTTGCTTTCAGGTTAGTTCCTCTTGCTTTTCTTAATAGGTCAATTGTAAAGCCCCCGGCCTGACACATAGATGGCGCTACTATAATTAATTCCATATGCTTTTTAGATAGCACTCAAAAGATGCGTATATAAATTTGACAGTTGTCGGATCATTATTTTGTGAATTATAGCATTTTGAGTGAAGCAAATTTTGTTATTGTGAAAAAAAACCTATAAAAAGATTTTCGTCTGTTAATAAAATATTGCTTTTTGAAGGGAAAATATACAGTTCAAGCAAAAACTTGGCTTGATACCGAGTTTCAGTCCCAGGAATATCAAACATCAAGGATTGCTATGCTAAGTTTAAACGTGGTGAAATGAGCACCGAAGACGGTGAATGCAGTGGACGCCCAAAGAGGTTGTTACCGACGAAAACATTAAAAAAATCCACAAAATGATTTTGAAATTGAAATTTGTAAATTGTAAATTTAATTAATCACCCTTGAGGGTAATCATGTTGAATAAAAAAAAATCCAAAAAAGTGCTTTAATACGGTAGGCCGGAGACGTTTCAATCAGAATCATCAGGGGTCAGAATGCTATTTGATGAGATCTTCTTTTGTTAATACCACAGATCAAAACTGAATTTTGGAAGATTTTACAAGGAACAACAATTTTACTACGAATTTGTATATCTGAATGTGTCTTTTTAAATGATATAAAATATCAAATTCAAAAAGAAATAGAAAACTTTGGAAAACAAAGAAGTGAACCGTTAAGAAAAAAGTATCAAACTTGAATTTCTCTTTCTATATCTAGTCGTCTGTATTTACCACAATATTATATTTAAAACATATTCCCAAGCTGGCCGAAATTTCCTTTTTATCTGTGCTTTTTTCACCACCCAACTAACTTACTTTATCTCGAGTTATAACTCAAAAGACAAAAACAAAGTTAGAACAATAAAGAGAATTGTTACCTTTGATATCAGCAACACTTTCCAAAGATATATGGAATTTCCTTAGTTTGGCCACAAACTTTATAAAAGAACATTCCACTTTGGCGATGTAATATTGTTTTTTTTTATTTGCGTTTGTTTTTGTTTCGTAAAAATACACGAACTACAAACGGACGAGTTTCCTTTTGATGGTGCAGTAGACTTGCCGGTTAAACTCGAAAGAAGTAGACGCATCTGTCGAAACTAACTAGCTGCAATGTCTTGAAATATTCATTTTTGTGGTCGTTTCGTTTCTCGCAGGATGGCAGTCTCGGAAATTCGTTCATTATGTCGAGAATCGTATATATACATTTTTTATTTCTTCTTGGTAATTTTTGTACCGTGTCCTATTTGCCATTTGGTTAAAATATATATACAAAGTCAGTATTTATTTTACCTTTTCTTCAACTTTTAATACTTTTTATAATAGAAGAGAACAAATGAATGGTAAATACTATGCCTATAAATTTATTAATCATTTAAAATAGACAGGGAAGTTTATGTTCATTTTGAGCATTACTTTAGTGGATTTTTTTTTCTGAATTTACCTATTTATTTTATTAGTCTTCTCCAAATATTGCTCATAATATTGCAAATACAATATGATCTATTGATAAATTATAAATAATTCTTGAATGAGCATCTTTTGTTGAACGAAAAGATGTGGGAATGTCTGCAAAATGGCATTTCGGTGAAGAACCGAAAAAACTGAAAATGAAGATTGACTGAAACCATTATACATAATTATCCAGTCCACCTTTATATCAAGGCACTTAAAAATACATTAAATCCTTGTTCTGGAAATATTTTCATTGGATTAATGTCTGCTTCTAATTATTCCGGGCGAATCTAAAACACACCAAAGTATAGGGGATATACATTTATCATGTACGCAAAATGTGGTGAAAAGTATTACCTAATGGTGGGGTTTTTTAATTTACACAAGTTACAATTATTTTATGCTATTTTCATATTGCCATATCAGCATTAAAGTTAATGTTTATGTTTCGTGGTATTTCAGAAATACTAATTACTACAAAACTTGGAATTGAACGTCATGAAAGAAGCATTCAAAAACATGCTATGAAGCATGAGGAAGAACTTTTTCACCATGTCTCAACTAATTTTACTGAAGTGATTTGAACATTCGTCTATCAACTACGTCAACAAGATACTCTTGAAAAGCGAGAGACTCTAAGAAAGAAATCCACTCAAGGCACCGACCTTTGCATCCAAAACGTATACATCTCAGTATTTCCATCACCCGGTCCCGATACCATGTTCGCCTCGACTGGCGAGTCATCAAGTGCCCTCTGCGTAATTCGTCAACAAAGCCGTTTTGTATTTTCTTATACTATTCATAATTAGCTTTGTTGTGGTAACATTTCTCAGGTTTACGTGCACTCTGTGATATAACTCATTATAAAGGCTTATATTAATGCCTAAACTAATACCTGCCTAACATTAAGGAACAACTTTAAATATTTATACAACGATACCATTAAGACAAGAAAATTTAACTGAACGATTTTAATATCTGTTAATTCTACTTTAAATAAAGAAAATGAATCGACCATGGATAATAACTTCAGAGTATCACTGAATGTCTATAATATAAAGGCAAACTGAATACACAATATATCACATGCAGATAAAAATTTTAATATTTTTTATTATTTATATTAGGATAGGTTGGGTTTGGTTTGTTCGTATTCGTTCCGAAAATGTGCTAAGGATGAACTTAACACTAGATGGCCAATGGTTGAAAAATTAAATGAATTCTTAGACTATTAACTAAACATCGACCATGATTAATAATAAATAGATCGCGTAAGACAATAGATGGCAAAATAATCTGACCGAAATACAGAGAAGCTTCCTAAAGGATTGCCTTGACGCCAAAGTTTGGACAGCGACCTGCTAGAACCTGGCCAACTAATTAATACCATTTTCTACAGTTAACAATCAACCAATTAAATAAGAAGTTAATTAATCAATAAAATATATTAAATGGGCCAACTGGAAAAATGTTGTTTTTCACCAACACTGCTGTGGATTATATTCAATTTAGTAGATCGAAAAAAATTCTGAGACTTTGGTTGGGAATTTTTAATAAATACTCCGTAATAACTGCAACTTCTGAAAGACAACCAATATCTTTGGTCGCTCTAAAAGTTCTTAATAATGTATAACTAGATATAAAAATAGAGTTGTAAAAATTAGTTTGTTCGGATTTCTGCAGTAACGGAAATATATTTTTACCAGAAGAATTACCGATAAGAGCTATCCATTCAAAGAGCATAAATATTACTGTGTGAAATGTGTTAGTTAATATAAGTAACATAATAATTTTCAGAAATATATTTACACTTTGTTTTACCCTATAACTTGTATTCATCTGTAGCATAATTTAGGCACAACTGATAACACTAATATAAGATTAGCTTATATATATCGCCGTATTTCTTATGGTTTATGATTTACTTTTGATATACTATGAAACACATTATTTTCTGTTATATATTCATATTAAACATATTCATTAAACGAAGAAATAATGAGTTGCATTTAAGATTTATCTGAAGTCTCTACGTACATATAAAACATAAACGTTTCGTTTGCTGCTAGCAAGATCACTCGTCGGAAATCTAACAGTCCATTATCCAAATGTCGAATGGTATGCTTAAACGTGCTCTCGTCGTATTTGCTGTGCATTTCCCGACCTCATTGTCTTAATAATTACTCCATCGAGATAATAAAGGTAACGGATACCGTTAGGCCACGAAGCCGTGAAACAAGGTCGAACCCGTTATCTGATCGCTTTAGGTTAGGATAATTGCTGTTTATAATACAGCGCAGCGAGAGAGGGAGAGAACTGATAGGAATACTGCAGTGTGTACCAAACCAGACTCCATTAACAAAATTGACAAAAACGGATGCTGAGAGAATGTTTGACGAACATCCTAAGACTCGATAAGCAGGTAAATTGAGTATAACAAACTATCTAATCGATTTGCATGGTATTTTATACAGCATTTGATAGTGTGAAATAAAATTCCTTATGTTGTTTGACGTTGAGAGATATTAAATGAAATATAATGTCTGGAGCATCGAATACCAAGCAAGCCCAAAAAATAAGACTAATATTTGGAAAGGAATTTGGAAGGAAACTGATTGGACGGTAGTTGAAAGCTGGTAGTTTGTCTTCTTTTCTCAGAACAGACCCAATACTGACATGTTACCAGATAGACGGAAATATCCTGCCTGAGATTGAAATTGATTCTGGACTCGGAGGTATTCGGACAGAGGACTTATGTATTATTGTTGCAACAATTTTTGGAGAGGTAAGATGCTCTCTTGGATAATCATATGGAAAAACAGTACCTACATTGGTGGCATCTTGGTTTTCGTTGGTGGACAGATCAATTACTGACAATGAAAAGAGGAGCAAAATATATGAGTTAAAATAAAACAAAATATTTATTACTTTGTATGGTGTTCATATTGTTTTGTATATCCCCTGCATATATTGCAACCTTAGTTCTCATCTATCTATCAACTAGAAGACTATATTTGGAAAAAAACGCATACATGTTCCTCTACTGTGTGAAATGCGCGTTTTAATAAAACTATAAAGGGAAGCAAAGTAACTTTCTGGATGAAGATGAATAATGCATTCTAAAATAACTCTTGCGGATTATATATATTATTCTTTGCTTATAAATATTAACGAAGGGTATACTTGATCAAAAGAGACTCTTATAATTTAATAATATATAGAATTAATTACTGAGGAAATTGGAATATCGTTTATTATTTCCCTAATTATAGGTTTATTTTGAGAAAATTAAACGCTTTTTTTAATTGGATAAAGATTGTATATTTCATAGACAGTAATTTAATTTCAGTCTGAAAATCAGTTCACAATAAAATTGTAGGTACATTAAACGAAAATAGGGTGAGCTGTTCTGGTTCGCGTTGGATGTCCTTTAATTTGTTGTTAGACACAAATAACAAATCGATATCTCTGGTTCAACGAGTTTAGGTGGTATATTATCAATTAACATCATTGTATCAACTATAAAAATTGATTGATATTAATCAAATCTGTTAAACATTTAAAAAAATGGATGATATGGTAATTAGCATTAGTTGTGACAAAGATTTTCAAAACACAAAGTCCGAAAACCATAAAATTGACACTAATATAATTTTATGTACGAAACACTTTTTGTTTTATTCTTTAAGATATTAAAAATAATATATGTAACTCATATACGCTGAATTCAACATTAATGGAAAATTGACCATTTCTATATTTGACATGAAAATATATTTGATATGTCTTTTTGAAATTCCTTTAAGCTTTTTCATCCACCAAAATAAACAACCCTTAGTTGTCATTTTTCTATTTGCAGTTTACTGTTGAGTGTGCTACAGACAATTAATTCCATCCATCTCCAAACACAAAGTATCATTAAGAATTTTTGTTGAATTAAGATTAGTCCTGGTACCGTTGAGTAATATTAGCAGAATAATAAAAAGATATATCACAATCCTTGCTTATCATATTACCAAATTACTTAGGAGTTCATAGTATGTTTGAAATTGTTGCGTCTGTATTAGAGCCTGGTTCCCGCCTCCATGAAGGTTAAGGCACATAATCGTCTATTTCAAATAAATCTGTGGGAAAAGCCATTAATTTTCTGATTTCGAACATCTCAACTTACATAAAATTCGAAAAACAAATTATATTAAAACTCTTCACAGATAAAATTTTAAAATTCCTAAATATAAGCTTTATTATACAAAACGCAAGATGAAATAGCTCAAAAATTCAACCAACTTTACCTGCGAGTAACTAGCATAACTCTAGAAAATTTCCGAGCTTTCTTTAGTACGCGATGTAACAGATTTATTGCAGGAGGAGACTATAATACCAAACATCCAACGTGGAGATCAAGGATAATAATCTCAAATGGTAGGGAGCTGCTGAAAACGATGAAAACAGATAATTTTCTATATCTCTACTAACATATCAATAAAATATTGATACAACAAAAAATGTGGAGCAGAATCACGTCTCGATCTGTCTGCTGATCATTCAACAATAATTGTAAGTGTTTCTTACTATCTCTTTATACTTACCATTTAAACCGATATTGTTATAGAAAAATCAACAAAGAATCGCATCTTCTAACAGTAAACGTGATCATGTACAATTCTGGAAAAAATTACAGAAAAGAGAAAATTATAAAATAAATGGCAATAGCTAAGAACTGAAGAAAATAAGAGAAAATGAAATAAAGCAATAAAAATCTGAAAGAGTTAATCCAACATGAATAAAATCAAGGCATTCATGAATACTTCAGGAAATAACTCAAAAATTCAACCAACTTTACCTGCGAGTAACTAACATAACTCTAGAGAATTTCCGAGCTTTCTTTAGTATGCAATGTAATAGGTTTATTGCAGGAGGAGGCTACAATACCAAACATCTAACGTGGGGATCAAGGATAATAATCTCAAATGGTAGGGAGCTGCTGAAAATGATAAAAGCAGATAACTTTCTATATCTCTACTAACATATCAAGAAACTATTGACACAACTAAAAATGTGGCGCAGAATCATGTTTCTATCTGTCTGCTGATCATTCAACAATAATTGTAAGAGTTCAATTCGGGAAAACATTACAGAAAAGAGAAAATTGTAAAATAAATAGCAACAGCTAAGAACTGAATAAAATAAGACAAAATGTAGTAAAGGAATAAAAAAGCTGAAAGAGTTAATCCAACATGAACAAAACCAAGGCATTCAGGAATAATTAGAAAAACTGACACCAACTAACGCTACAGATTATTCTTTGTTGAAGGCAATAGCAAAATTTTAAAGGCCCTAGCAACATTAAAAAGCCAGCCAATTAAAACATATGAAAATAATTGGGTTAGAAGCTATAAAGAAATGGCCAACGTCTTCTCAAAGTATTTAAAAATGCCTTTAAACATTTTCTCTCTCTTTCGTCTCTCAATATGACGAGGATAATATAGAGGAAAGAGAAGAGAGGAGTAGGAAAAATTATTAACATTCATATTAAATGCTATATTACGGATTAATTATTTTGCTAGCATCTGGAAAGCAGATCAAAAAATAATGATTCTCAAACAAGGAAACACACCAGAAAATGTCAGCTTCTAACGGCCTATAAGTTTATTACCGATAATCTCAAAAGATTTTGAGAAACTGTACATAAAGAGGCTCAATTATATAATGGAATAAATAAATATTATTTCGGAACACCAATTTGGGTTTCGCAATAAGCATGGAACAAAAGAAAAAGAGCATAGATTTGATAACAAAATTAATATGGATTTAAACACCAAAAAGAATTATTCAGCTGCATTTCTAGATATATCTCAGGCTTTTGATAAAGTATGGCATACGGTATTGCAGGTTAAATTATAGAAAATTTTCCCTCATCCGGATTATGAGCTATTGAAGTCTTAAAATTTAGAATAGGGCCTCTTTATCTACAGTTCCATCTTTATCTACAGTTTCTCAAAAACTTTTGAGATTATGGTAAATAAACTTATAGACCGGTAGAAGGATCCTCATTGATTGACATTTTACCGTAAAATAAGGCGATGAACATATCGAATTACATGAAATATATTCAGGAATTCCGGAAGGTAGTGTAACAACAAAAATAACCACTGTGGCAACATACACAAACGACATGGCAGCCTTAACCTACAAACACACCTGAATCAAATAGAAATGTGATTGAAAAGATGGCGGATAAACGCCAACGAAACAAAATCCAAGCATATAATTTTACGACCCGTAGAAGAACATGTCCACCCATTCATAATTGTCAACTGCCGCAAGCAGAGGATGCAAAATATCTTGGTATGCACCTAGATCAACGCCTAATTTTGAAGAAGCACATTCTCCCCAAACGGCAACAACTTGGATTTAAAATCTACCAAATGTATTAGTTTATCGGACGTAAGTTATAATTAGATAATAAGATTTTATTGTACAAGTCTATACTCAAGCATTTTTGGTCATATAAAATCCAACTACAGGGTACCCCTAGGAGGTCTAATATGTTATATCCATCATACAGCGATTTCAAAATAAAATAATGCGTGCCATTGTCGATGCCCCATACTATCGTTCAAATGAAATGACACAACTCGATATTCCTCTTGAACCAATAACGAGTGTAATTCAACGTGTTTGTATGAAGTACTTCGAAAAAGTGTCAGTGCATCCCAATGTACTCGCTAATCTGCGAAATATGCGAAGTGACATTGAAATGAGTAAACTAAAATGTCTAACACCGTCCGATATTTTTATTGGACATATATATTCAAAGTCAATTTAAAGTTTTTTTAGTAATGCGTCGTGGATATTTGTGACGTCCAAACATTACAATGTTGCCGGATCAACTCTGAGTTTTAGTTCAGTATGGCTTTAACATACAAGAAAATTCTAATCTAAATAAAATAATTCAACAAAAATGTTGTCAAATATAATTTATTTTAACATTGCACTATATCTAAAAACTACAGTTAATCATACAGCCACAATTACTTATAGGTAAGAGTTAAAACTTTAGAATAAGCTTTAAAATAAGACTAATTAATTAAAATAGTATTTTAATATATATATATATATATATATATTATTTTTATTATTACTCTTAGTAGTTCCACAATCTTCCCAAAGCCAATAAGTATTTGTTTAAGTATATATAAGTAAGTTTAAGTTAATATATATATATATATATATATATATATATATATATATATATATATTTGGAAAGATTGTGGAACTACTAAGAGTAATAATAAAAATAACAACATTGATTTGTCTTCTTAACAACTCAATACGTCGTTTGATCAAAACAAACTGCGGTACGCTTGTGAAAGATATAATAAGGTCGAATTTTTGGCTATGCCATTGCCAAGTTAGTGAGTGAATATATGGATGCTGGCGCTACTCAAGGCTATCACCGTCAATAAATTGGAAAAAATGTGTTAAATAAGGCAATAGGTCTAAGAATCCCTGATATCATGATAGATATATAAATTATTCGGCTATATTAGTTCCAGCATTTTGTGAACTTAAATAATGGTAGCAATTTGAAAGCCGACATAAGTATTTTTTTATAGAATTGTTCAGCATTCTGGTGTTAATAGAACAGTTCCAATCGTGACACATTCGATAATATATGTCCCCAGCCCTGAAACCTTCTCACACCTCAATAAACCTATATCTTCCCCCATCGGTGTGACTGACCGTATTTTTTCGACAGTTTATCCTAATAAAACGTCCCCCATCCCCGACATAAAAAATAATACGCAATAATTTTTGCCGTGGCCATTGAATAATATTTTCGCCGGCGATTTATCCTTGGCGCTCCGGGACGATCCCCGGAAAATAACTCAACGGGAGTCATTTATCAAAAGCGTAGAAAGCCGCCGAATATCAGTACGGTTCGCACTTTTTTCCCGTTTATTCGTCACCCCGCCGCCCATATCGGAAAATTAATTAATAGTGGACCGATGCAGCAAAAACAAAGCGCCAAAGAGCCCTGTTGTCAAAAAGTCGCTTGAAACGGGGGTCTGAAATCGCGGGCACTCTTTGTGCTAAGAGGGGGGAAAGGGGCGTCGTTTGTGTCTAGATCTACAGGAAGTGGCCACTTTTGAGAATATTCGGTCATGTGCTTGTTTATGAAAGCTCATTAATATGCCGCCTATGTTGTACGAGGTCCCTATTCATTCAAAATATTGGGGCTCTAAGTTGGAAACCCGAAAGGTTAACGTCCTGAAGATAATCAAATGTGGCTGTTATTTTCTATGCATCGTCGAGATTAACCATAGATTAACATCGTGTAGGAAATCGTATATACAAAAGGCAGGACTCTGCCTTCTTGATGATCAAAAGTCCTTCGCAAATTTTAAGAGGACTTATTATTCCATTTAATATTTCCGTGGAAACGAAACCTTTGTTGAAAATTATTTCTACAGCGCGTACTAAAGTAAATTATTTTCTACTGATTATTTGATACTGCTGGCAATTATTACCTTTTCGAGCTATAATATATCCAAAGTTATTTTGTACATAAATCGTCAAGATGTTTAATATATTGCCTGCCGCTATTTGTAAATTCGTTTGAAAATCAGACAATATGTTCCTTCTCATTCTAGTTAAAAAGAGACACAACGCTATCTGATAAGTTCGAATGTGAAGCTAGCCGGTCAAGTTCGTCCGGTTGACAAACGTACACAAAATTCTTCATAATATTAGTTAAAATTACTATAGGTTATAAAGACGCAAAAGTTATTTTAGCGCTTTCATTAGTTTCATATATTTTAAATCGCTGCTTAATATATCATATTTCTTTGGTTGAAAATGCCGAAAACAATATTTAGACAGGGTCACAAACTGGTTGCATCTTTAATAAGTTATTTGGAAACGGAACGAGACAATGGAGACACCATTGCCTGTAAATTCCGATATAGAGATAAATATTGATGATACTAAATATTATAAGTAGCTGCAATTTTATTGAAAATACTTTTTAGCATATTGCAACTGTGCTGAATATTAGTGCGTATACGGTGACTAACATCGCTTACCAAACGAAGAACAATATGTTAGATTCATCCAAGAAAACCCCTCTACATACGTAGTGGGTGACGACTCCTGACCATCTTGATATGGTCATTATTCGAGACCAAATATATAAAATGTATAAAAACAGTGAGTACACAAACTACTTCATCGGTGGAAATATAATTTAACAAAATTATTTCAGAGAAAATAGTTAGCCTGGCAAATATACAAAAAAAGTGTAAAAGATACATGCAGCTTTTTGATGGATACAAGTAATCCATTCTTACACTCTTACGAGGCATAGGTGTAAAGATAACCTTCGAATAAGCCTAATGGAACCAGGCATTGCCTTAAAAATAATTCAATTTTGAAACGCGTACAATAATATATAATAGCAAGCAAGACAAATTATTTGATTTTGTGTTTCTTGATAAAACTTGGATATTTCAAAGTGGTTCACTCTTGGAAAGACTCAAGGCAAAAAAAGTGTAAAGACAATAAAAATTGATGAACAAAAGTAAAAGTTACAATAACATTTATTGGGTTTTTTATATTTATTTAGTCACAGTATTCTTTAATAATTAATTGCAGATATATTGTTGCTCATGAAGAGAATAAGAATTGTTTTATTATTGCAGCAGAATTAGTGTTTTTCTCCAAGTCCAAGGGCGCCTATTATGGAGAAATCAACCATGACATGTTCTTGTTATGGTTTGAAAATCAATCGTTAAAGAATGTGGAGGAAATATCGGTTATTATTATGGACAATGCACTACGTCATAACACTTTGGTGAAAAAAGTCCCAACAAGCATCAACAAAGGCCCTCATGAGAGAATGGCTTTCAAAACATGAATTAAATTATGAAGAGACTATGCTAGAAACTAGAAAACGAAAAAAAAAACATATATATATATATATATATATATATATATATATATATATATTATGTTATATTTCTCTTTAAATTTCATCGAAATTTATTTTATGTACTTTTAGCCATTCCCTAATTGCAGCCTTTGTTGATGAACTTGTTAAGATTTTCTCCACCAGTGTACTATATACAAAAACATGTTATGGTTCACTTCTTCATGATAGTCACCCTTGGACTTAGTGGAACACTAATTCTGCACCAGGAATAAAACTATTCTTGTTGCCAGCATGAATAACCATATGTCTGAAATGAATATATGTTATGATTAACAAAACCTAATCGATAGTTATTCCAACCTTTACCTTTTTCACGTTTTGTTGTCTTCATAGTATAGTTACAATAAAATGTTTCCCCCCTATATTAAATACAATCAAGTTGACATGGCGCGAAGCAAATGATTATTTAATAGACATGGTTGTCAAGAACTTTGGACATATGGAAGGAAGGATTGTCGACCATAACTCCTTCGGTTTGGATGAACTCGATAAGACATACAGAGCAAGAAATTGATAAATGGTGGAATCATGAACATGTTTTAGACAGATTGAAAATTAATTAATTGACTCGTAAAGTAACAGTGACTAAAGGAAACTTTCAGGAGATGTGATAATTCTCTGCTACTCTGGAAATTCCTAAGACAGAGTGATGAGAGGGGAAACAACCAAAAGTAGAAAATAGTATTGTAAGGTGTGAATGATTTGTGTGCATAGTTATGATTGTGATTTTACACAATTAAACATGATCATTAGATTAGAATGTATGAGGAGAGGATGAAGAAATATCAAGATGACTTGACAACACACCATCGAAGGAAACAAGAACTAAACGTAAAGAGGTAAATATACTCTCTAATTAAAGTAAAATACATTACTTTAATATATGATTGTTAATTGGGTAGAGCAGTCGTCCAGGAGGATATCACTACTTAAAAAAACGCGCCTAGTGATATACTACCTTGTGGTTAGCGTGGAAAAGAATTCAATGTAAATATAATAAACCAACACTAACCTACAAACTATAATACCTGTGTTTTTAATTGTAGTTTTCAATTTTCGATAGTATATGCATTAAATGTTCTATAATGTTAAAATAAACTCTATATGTTTGATAACATTCCTGTTTCATTATTTTATTTAACCTAGAATATTGTTGTATGTCAAAGCCAAACTGCGCTAAAACTCGGAGTTGACACGGCAACGTTGCGGCGTTTTGGCTTCCCAAATTTAGATGACGTAAGTACAAAATAAATTTGGATAAACTATGTATTTGATTCATAGCACTTACAAACATCTGTATATTAAAATAAAAGCAAACTATTTCAAGAACTGACGCTAATTTTTTTAAATTTACTTTAACTAAATCTCTTTCCCATTACATTTTAATAAATAACAAGGTATTGACAAATATAAATTACTGTACCACTGAACATTATATTAAAAGTATCGCAAGTGAAATTATTTGCTGAACTGCAATAAATTTATAGCATCAGATATAAGCATACCATTGATTTTTATTCACCTTTATATTGCAATTAAAAAGAAGGAATATTCAATGAAGTAATACATATGTTTACAATACATAAATTATATTAAAATAATGCATTGAAAATCATCAAATAAACTATTGACTTCTCAGAACTGACAATCGAACAGAAGTTCAACCAATAAATTGTTATATAGTTACATATTTCATTGTATTAATCGCTAAGCAGCTGAACATTTATCATCGGTTTAAAATATTTGCCAAATTACTGTTAATAATTCATACTTTCTTCCATTTGTCCCATGTGTTCCATCTAGGCAAATTATGTAGTTAATTTCATTATATCTACATATTTTCATTTCTTCATTTATGTATTATGTAAAAACAGATTTATGTGATAAAAAAATAGTTTCTTCATATACATTTCTAGAGAAACTTGTTTCGTTCTTTATTAATTAATGCCACTATTCAATCTTTAAGAGAGTAGCTGCTATATATATTCCTGTCTGTAAATTTATTTATTTGAAACTTTTATTTTATGTATTATTCTGAAACGTCACCATTATAAATGGCTCTTCTATAATTTGTCATGTGGCTTTCGTTAACCTACTGTCTTCTACTTTACCTTTTGTCCTACATCAGGACTAAAAACTTACCAGCCAATAAGAAATTAAAATATTAATTTTTACTCTTGATGCACTTAATAATGTTGATTAATGGTGATTAATTACCTGCAATATTTGGTTAGGGCTTTGTTACGAAATTAATTTACTAATGAAAGCTGATATAGACTAGAGGATAATACCAATAAAATTTACAGAAAACAACTCAACGGGAGTTATTTTCAAAAACCGTAGATATCGGTCGAAGCTCAATACGTTTCATACATTTTCCCCATTTGTTTCCTGCCCACCACCCGCATCTGAAAATTAATTAACACAAATGCAGTAAAAACAAATCGCCCAAAACTTTGTACCGAATTTTTTAACGAGGTCGTCTGAATGGGGATCTGAGGTCGCCGTCACTGATTGAGGTAAGAGCGGGGAAGAGAACATCGATTGTGTATAGATATAAAGGAAGTGGCCACTTTTGAGAATGTTCAGTCATGCGCTTGTTTATGAAAGCTCATTAATATGTTATCTATGTTGATATAACAGTATAAGTTCTATTACAAATATTGAGGCTCCAAGTTGGATCACTCAAAGATCAACATCCTAAAGACAATTGGCTGCTATTTTTAAAATATTTAGTAGTCCGTTTAGTATTTTTGTTGAAATGAAACATGTGTTGAAAATTATTTCTACTCCCTATCTTCCATTCATTAATTGATCTTGATGGATATTATTACCTTACTAGCCCTTTCATTTTAACAAAATACAGATAAAAATACAATTATGTATAATAAGTTTAAATCATTATATTACTGAATATTATAAAAAAATAATTACAAGTAAAATTATTTTCAGAACTGCAGCAATTTCAGAGCATCAAATAAAACTATATATGATTTTTATATATTTTTATGATTTAATCAAACAAATTAATATACATATTTGTATATTAATTAAAAGGACAATGAATACAATTAGGGACTTGAAATTTTTACAATAAAATGTTTACCAAATTACTGTAAATAATTCATAATTTCTTCTATTTGTCCCATGTGTTCCATCTAGGCAAATTATGTAGTTAATTTCACTTTATCTACATATTTTCATTATACATATATTTCACCTAGAATGTACTGGAAAATAATAAATTAACTCCTAAAGAAACGACCATAGGTATATACGTGTCGTGGCCTTGTCTGGATCTTCACTTCTTTTGCTTCTGTACTGCAAATTTCCATGGTATATCCTGTATGGAATAGTTTTCAAAATTTTAGGTGACCTTAGACTATGATGTGCGTGTCGGAAATCCACGGGATATGGCTGTTTTTGATTTTGAACACTGTAATGCTTCTTGTAATAATTTATGGCTAAGGGTCTCTAAACATCTTTAGTTCACGTTTTGAGACATTACAGCTTTAGCTGCGATACTTTTATCCCTAGCTCCACCTTAACTGCACCAAGAAACGCTTCTACTAACCCCGGGACTGTAATCGCAATGAAACGTCAACCTGCCTTATTTTCGTGACAAATAATTTCATTCTAGCTAATTGAATGAATTCGACATAGAACAAGCTGATATCAGAAATCCTACCGAATGCTATAGTTAAAATATACGAATGGATTTAGAAAACAAAATCTATTAATATCACGTAAACGTAATGGACTTTTAGTGACTATATAATACCCAAGTATAGCTATATAACTCGCAGGTTATATAGATATATATTATATAGTACACCCCATACAACATGCTCATATGAAAAAGAATTTATCAATAAGATCTCTCAAAATATTTCTAATAAAACAAAATAAATTATAATAAAGAAGAAACAAATACTTCAAACTGAGAAAAATAATTGAATCTAAAACTAACACAAAACAGCTACTAGCTATTCCTATTTTATTGAAAGAATGAACATATCAAGCGAACGAAACATTAGCAAGGAATTGAAGAAATGTTTTCTTTGAATCAAATATTGAAATAACAGTAAAGCCGCAGTTCCCATTTTAAATACAACAAAATATTTACACACGAAGCGGCAATTTGTTTGATGGGATATTTTGAATAACCCGCCAACAAAAGGGGGACCGTAACAGTGCCGAATGAAATTTTCAACGTCAAAATTCTGCTCTTAATTAGTTCTCTGTAAAATATTCATTAAATCGCTATTTAATAATCAGCTATTAATTAACATCTTTGTATTTGCACGAGCTAATTAATACTAAAAACATTTACAACTATGTGGGACAAAGCATAACGTTTAAATACATCAACGATTTTTAGTTAAATTAATATATATATATATATATATATATATATATATATATATATATATATATATATATATATATATATATATATATATATATATATTGTTATAAATATAATATAGTATTGTTGAGATTAATAATTGATGATACAAACACGTGAATAATATAATATATTGTTTTCCACTTGATAATAGTTCTGTTCGACATGGATATCTATGATATAGTCATCAGTGGTCAACGGTGACATGCTATTGTTAACAGATTTCAAAAAAGGAGCAGGTTCTTCTATGTTGGCCTATAATACTTAATAAAATTACTGGGTAATTTATTAAGTAAATATCTAACACCAAATAGAGAATAATAAAATATTTTTAACAACGAAATTGCACCGACTTCCAAAAATAAATAAGAAACTGACTAAAAATTTAATAATATCAAACTTACACTTTTAAGAGCTAATATGTGCATGTCGAAAGCTGTAAATTCGTTTTACAGTCAGACAATATTTTCCTATTGTTTTGAATAGACTATATTATTATTCAGGGTGGAAACAGGCTTGGCTTAATTCCTGAAGCTGTGTTAGTGTTTGTCAATCCATAAATTAGATGTGTGTGTTTCATGTAATTTACCAATTTCAGAAACAAGCCTGATCAAGAATACATTACAAAAAAACTGTTGTCCACATCAGGACGATTTGGATAAACTCAATCCTACTTCGCCAGACCTTAAATAACTAAATAAATTAATAAAGTGGTGTGGAAAAGAGTTCAATGTCAATATAACAAATCAATTCTAACCTACATTCTAAGTCTTTTGCCTGTATACATAACTGTGGTTTAAATCCGTCGATGATATATGCATTAGATATATTATAATGTTCAAATAAATCATATTTTATAACGTAATTTTTGTTTCTATATTTATATTTATATTAGTGCTTTGTGATGTAACAGTCAAAGTAATCTAAAATTTAAATATGACGCGGCATTATTGTGCCGTTCTGATATTAAAAAATTGATGCGCTTTAGCTCTATTAATGGATAAACTATAGATATAATATTAGCAGCTAAATCAGAGATGTTAAATCACAAATTCTTTCCAGAATCACATAGGTGTAAATATTAGCTAAGAACTTAGAATCTCTCATTAAATCTTTGAAATAATATTAAAATCGATCTTGGATCCTGGTTAGGATTCTGACTAGGTAAATAGTATACAAAGTTGTATTGCCTACAAGAACCATCCGATAACAAAGCAGAGCTACATAGCAGTATAAGTATACTTATTGGAGTAATACACGACGAATGTTATGGTATTATTATATTATTTATATGTTATCTCTATGGTAAGAAAGACACTAACGCTATGTTGAGAGTTCACAAGGATAACTCAGAAATCATACCAACACTACCTACAAGGGGAGGGAATTTAAAGAGAAACAACTTTTGAGCATCGATTTATATATATATATATATATATATATATATATATATATATATATATATATATATAGGGGGGTATTAATAGCCACAATAGAGTATAGGACAATAATGGGAACGATTAAAACCTCTATTATATAAGTGACCATCAAACATAAATCTGGAACTTATGGAGCAGCGCCTTCTCCTCTGATTTGAGAATAATTTTTAAACGCGCATTTTAAATTACTCTTCCTAAGGCTAACATCTATAGCAGCCAGTATCTACAACCAACATTACAGCCGTCATCAAATAGTTGCTATATCACAAAATTGGAAAAAACTATAACAACCTATAACTATCTGGGTCATATAGATACAGTAGATCCAGTACAACAAAAGCGAAAACATCGGAAATATTATTGGGACCAGCGGACGTAGTAACAATATAGCTCATCTCTATAAATTGTGGAAGCAATTAATACAAGTTCGAGTACCTTGAAAGGGTGAGCGACAACAGCATAGAAGATGAATCTATAAATCAACTAATTTCAAAAACGAAGGAACTAGACAACTAGCACGCAGACTTAAAAAAAAATGGGTGACTCTGTCCATGACAAGAAAATCTCTTTCAACCTGAGACCAAACAGTGTAGCGGTCAGATTAATGAGTACAGAAAAGCTAGGTATAATAAAAAAGGTACTTTCAGAAATTGCAACAGAGATACCAAGTCCTTGATTAAAATTAAGGAAGTGAGTATGGAATGATTAGAAAAAATTAGTGCTTAAAACAATGATACGAATCTTATATAGAAAAGAACTGGCAGGAAGAATGGTCCAAATATTCTATTTGAAGAAAAATCTTCTGTTCAATCGCATTTAAGAGGTAATAAAAACAATGGAAAGTGTAAAAGTTTAGTGCGATAAATGGAAAACAAACTATTACAAAAAAAAGTTTACGTTAAGAAGAGATTCGTAGAGTCATACCTGATATTAAGGTAGTTCAAGAACTTGGACGCGCCTTTATAACATAATTACTATGTATAACGTTACCACCGTTTATTTTGTGATTCTTGCACTGTGATTATATAAATAAAAAAGAAATAAAATATGTTAAAGACATCTGAAGCAATATTAAAAAATGGCAAAATACACAAGAGCTAACAGGTAGGGGTGATTTTTTTCTATTTTGTTTTAGATAAGCGGTTTACAAAATTGTACTTGAAAAACATTATATAGAGCATTTCAATCGCACTCAATAGGTTAGAAGCATTTTACCACAACTTTTTTCCTTGAATATAATTTACGGAGCTTTTCAAATATCGTTGTTATAGGCCAACAGGTCAACTGAAAAGTTCCCGGCAAAATTAATTTTTCTTATTCAAAATAATTCCCTTCAAGGGTGATACACTGATTATATCGACCCTGCATCTTTTCGATACCAATTTTGTAGTATGATTTGTCCTCTACTTCAAAATAGACCTCAGTTTTGGCGATCACCTCTTCACTTGTCGAAAATGCATTCTTTTGAAATCTGAGAACAGGAAATAGTCGCTGGGGGACAGATCTGGAGAATACGATGGATGAGGAAGCACTTCGAAGACTAATTCATGGATTTTTGCCATCGTTTTCACTGACTTGCGACACGGTGCATATTCTTGGTGAAGCAGCACTTTCCTTTCCTTCAAATGCGTTGGTTTTTCGGCGATGTCGTCCTTCAAACGCTATGTAATAGTCGCTGTTGAGGATCCGTTCTTTCTCAAGGTAGTCAATGAAAATTATATACCAAAATACAGACGGCATAACCTTGCCAGCCAACTGTTGCGTTTTCCCATGCTTTGGAGCGGCTTCATCGTATACAGTCCACTCGGATGACTGTCGATTGGACTTCGGAGTGAAATGATGGAGCCATGTTTCATCCGTTGTCACATATCGATGCAAAAACTAGGTTTTATTACGCTTGGTCTTCAAACACATTTCTCATTTCACCACCTGGTGAAACTTAGCATACCAGTCCATGATTGTTGATTTTCCTGGGGCAGTGTCCGGAAATTCGGCATGAAGCCAAGATTTTGCTTCAACTGTATTTTTTCCCTCCAAAAATCATTATATTATCAACACGTGAAATTCCTTTATATTAATTTTTTCACAAAAAAAAGTTGCTTCACTTAAAATACTATAGTTCACAAACTAATGATCCGACAGCTGTCAAATTTATACACGAATATTTTTAGGGTTAGGCCTAACTAAAAATATATGCACTTAATTCTAGTAGCGCCACCTATGTGTCAGGCCGGGTACTTTTCAACTGACCTGTTAGAAGAATACTTATTAGTTAAATATAAATACAGCACAAAAACCTTCCATACTTCTAATTTTAATGTATTCCCATATAATTAGTTTAAAACAATTGCAGCTAAAATCATCAACTGAAAACCGAGATTCATTAATAACCATTAGATTTTAAAGTTGTAGTTTTAAAAAAAGGACACAAGGAAACAAAATGGTTGATTATGAATTGGTTTCAACACAAATAATAAATTAATTAAGAGATCCTACATCACCCACCTTATGCACGCCCTCCCATGTTGACAAAATTTGGTGTAAGCCAAAACCAATTGAAATTGTACGATAAAAAATACTAGAACCTAATAATCGAACTAACCCGCCTCTGAAATAAAATTGCAAGGATTTTCGATATAGTAATAGGCGCATAGGGAACAATTTTACCCAAGCTCAACAGTTAGGTAAGTCTGACATCTGGACCATAATACCAGAAGTTTTACCAGACCTACAACCCCTAACTATGAATTTTTTAAATAATGTCTCAGTTATAGACACGCTTATGTTTGATACATAATATTTAAAACCTATATTCAAGAGATATTATATCTCGTCTTACCTGTTTATTTCTATAGTAAAATGCCTGATTACTAAAAATATTATAATGATATATAGCGATTTAAATGAGATCATTTAAACTAAAACTCGCTAGAAAGCTTTATATCTAAATTTCATATTATGAAATACTAGCGACCCGCCCCGGCTTCGCACGGGTGCAATGCTGATACTAAATTAAATACACTACAGAAAAAATATGAACGTTGTATATAAAAACATAGCGGCCCGCTCCGACTTTGCACGGGCATAAAATATATATGCCTATGTCACTCAATGAAAACATGATTAAAATCGATCCAGTATTTTTGGTTCATTCATTACTGCCCTTGGCCTGCACGCATTAAATTTGGAGTAAAACAATTCCTCTTCCCCTATACTTACTATGAAGATTTCCTGCTATCTTTGGAATATCTAAATTCATACAAATTAATACAAATTAAATTTGTAATATCTCCGAAAATATTTATTTAATTTACATGCTGTAAGGAACCATATTGATCTATATTAATTGCACACTGTATTTAAGGTACTTAATTCGATAAGGATTAATGCCGTATTGCTTAAAATAGCTTCGTAAATAAGCCATTTTCTCACGTAAAAAGTAAACAATAAAAATGGTTAATGTGGGTTATCCCTAAAAGATAAACATATACCATCGCGGACTTTTTTGTACACCTTTTTATGGTGTACAATACTGCAGTATATTAATTTGATCTAACTCGTAGGGTTAGGCAGCGTTTTTGCTAATTGCTAAATAAGCCTAAAAAAATAGGTTAATTTACGACATCACGTTAGAAACCTCTAAAATTAGTAATGTTGCCTTAGTATATTATGCATGTATTATACATATAAACCTTCCTCTTGAATCACTCTATCTATTGAAAAAAACCGCATCAAAATCCGTTGCGTAGTTTTAAAGATTTACGCCCATATAGGGATATAGGGACAGAAAAGGCGACTTTGTTTTATACTATGTAGTGATGCATTATAATTCGGAAACATTATTGAAAAAGAATGGTTTGAGAAAAAGTTTATACAGATTTTTTCCCGTTTCCTAAAACTTTAACTTTTGTGACTTTTCCAGTGATATCATAATTCCGTCGCTATAGAACTTCTTGAGATATTTCTCACAGATCTCTTGATCAAGCTATTTTCAGAAATATCGCTTGAAAATAGCTTTACATCGTTAAGAATGTTTTTGCACACATCGAAAAATAGGTTATTTATTGTAACAAAACTTCATTGCCAATCTCTACCAATTTTTCTTTTAATTTTTGGACATTTTATTAAACGCCGACTTCAAACCAATAGTATGGACTCGAATTAATGGTTGGGTCAGGTTCCATCAGTTCATGGTGAACAACTTCTTTCAATCCCCACCAAACATATAGCGTCACATTCCTTGGCATCAGTCAATACGTGTCAATATATGAGACTGGCAACTACTGATAAAGCTTCCTCTCTACCATGATCTTTTTCCACACATTATTATCAAACGTGATGATCTTTTCATCGCCTAAGTGTTTGTTTCAATAATAGCTTCTTTTGAATAATATAAAATAAAACATTCAAATTGAAAGATTGACTGATGACACAAATATAACAAACTAAGACTATGAAGTCTTAGTTTGTTATATTTAACTTCAATTTCCATGTACGGTGACATTTCTCCGCCACAATCTAATATTCCTTTACCTTTTATTTTTATTTCTCTATTTTTAATGCACCTTCGGCACAAAAATAAATAACAATCACAAATATTGGGAAATAATATCTAGTAGCGAAATGGTTATCACACGAATTGGCTACAAGACTCATTTCGAATCATTTCAATATCGCGCTTTAATTACTTGCCTAGCACAAACGGTTAATGTAACGTATTGCGATATACGATGAAAAATCATTTTCTACGAGAATTATAAGAATGAGTCATGAACATACTTTTGCAGGAGAGCCATGCAGGTCGACACCGAAGAGTAATATACTCAAGGTCATAAAATATTGGTGCGTATGGGATAGTATCAGCAAGATACACTACGGATATGGAAATGTCCAAGGAAAGCAAGTAACAGACACAAAATCACATACCGTTCTCAACGAACTCAGTAAACAGATTAAACTTCCTCCAAATAGAAACAGAGAGCGTCACTGACACAGAAGTAAAGAGGTTGATTTTGGACCTATGGGGTGCAAATATGGGGTTGCACTAAAAATTCAAAATTAGTCACCCAGCGCTGCCAAAACAAGGTTCTGCGATTGATTGCCAATGCCTATCACTATATAACCAATGAAGAACTGCACAATAACCTGGAAATCAAATGGATTTGCGAAGTTATCCAAGATTTCGCCTTAAAACACGAAAGAAGATTACTAAGTCATACTAATGTAGAAGCAATACAACTGCTGGACAGCGCGCAGGATGTCAGGAGATTGAAGCGAGCCAAACCATACGAATTTATATAAAGTGTATACCTTTAGTGTAAACTATAGCTATAAGTTATTATAATTTTATAATTGAGGAATATATATTGATGTATTTTCTCGCACTCGTCTTGCCGGTGAATTAATTCAAGTACAAATGAAAAGTAGTAATAAATTAATTTGTAATTTATTACTACTTTAATGAATATTATATAATATACTTTAATGAAAAGTAGCAATAAATTAATTTGTAATTAAGATCTTATTAAGCTTATCTAATAAATATGTTTTTTAAAGTATAGACTCACCAAATATTATAAAATATTCTTTGAATCACAATATCGTAATTTCTTATCGAGTCACAAATTTATTGAACTAATTATTATTAGTATGTTATATTCCTCTACTAAACCGAAATGATCTTTCTTCATATCCAATAAACGTAATTATGTTAATAACGGAAGATTTCAGCCTCTGTCGAGACATAAATCCGGATTTCAATAGGAGCTAAATAAGTTCGGAAAAATATTTTATTAAATCAAACGTGACGAATCGGATTTGCTCCCTTATACCCCCATAAACGATAATATTTTTCCACACTACCGTTAAGACAATACCCTCGTATAAAGAATGTTATTCGATTTGGTTCGGAACGCACTATACAGTCATCGGTGGGCCGACATAATCTTTTTTTGCAACGAAAAAAAAGGGCTAAATGCTGATTTGATTAAAGGACTGGCAGATGTTCCAGACATCGGACGCAGACTCTGCCCAATCCCTCACTCAGCAACATACATATTTATATGACACGTAAAAATGGAAACGGCTTTCTCTAGATAAACGGATATGTTAAATTGGATTCTGTTCCAGTATTTTTTCTCGGGGACTTGTCACGTCGGCTCACCCGGCCGACTCGCGTTTCGGATTTTTATTAAATCTTATATGACGCGAGAGTACGTCGGTGTTACCGATTCCGTTTACGATTTCAAAACACGACAAAGCGGGTTGCTTAATATAGTTAGATTATATAGGGGGAGTCTCTCGCATATGCATTATTTATTATTATTAAATTAAATATTGTAGCGACTTTGAGGCATGTCTAATTTTACATCGTGGAATAACGGTCAACAAACTACCCAGAAATGTAATCCCAGATGTTGAACACGGGTGGGGTACCAGCAGCGATAATTAGAACACGATAAGGAATAGCTGGCAACCCCGAGACGTTTATCTGGGATGTTATTAGAGGTTATTTCCATCATTCAGTAACCGACCATCGTTTGGTTTAGACGTGCCACCATCGACTGCCCAAGCCTCGTCACCAGGTAACACCTCTGCCATCTGTTTTATCTATTTTCCACATTTTTATATTGCCAATAAATAACGGTCACGTAATATAAACACCACTGTTTCATTTCGTTTACCTCTATTCACCAAGCCATATAATATACCTTAAAATATATTTTATAGAAAGCTTTAGCGTCTATTTTATGTAATGTTGCTGTTTCTCAGCTTCATCATGGTATTGTTCGTCTCTGTTGTCTCCACAATTTGGTCTATATTTTATTTGCAGCTATAGCATGGCAGATAGGATCCCAGCCTTCCAGTTATTTGTTCTTGTCCTTATATTCATAGACTGTTAACTGATTCATCAATATAATTACTTTGAGAGGACTAAGAAAATGCTCTCCCCAATCTTTCTTTCTTAAATAATTTTCTATTCACATACCCAAAAAAAAGCTTGTTATCTATTTAAATTTTTATTGCATATTCAATTTTTGTATGTATTTTGTTTAACTCTTTGGGAAACACCTACTGATCTCCAGTACAGGAGAACAGTATTAAGCATATCTAAGTAAGATGTAATAGATAAAAAAAACTGTTTCACCGTGTGTGAATTTAGGTGAAGTTAATTATCCTTTAATTTAAGAAATGGAGCAGGTAGAATTTCAAGTGTCACCTACTCAATTACTTGCTTGGCTTATCCGAGTTAAAGGTATAGTATTTTCTGAAAATCCTAATTCCTCCATTATATTATTGTTCAACAAGATTGCCGCGTTTCTCTCATAACAGAGTACACGGAATAATTTAAAAATGATATGTTAGCTAAAACTTGTTTTACTAGTAGTTTCAATATAACATTATTATAAAATATATAGATATTCGAAATATATTTGGTATATAACATAACAAGAATTAAAATAATATATGTCTCTATATTGAAAAGCATAAAAATTAACACTAACTAACCTTTTTTAAAAGGCATTTAATTAAATCTAATTTCCTTTAATCCTTAGTAAGCACCAGAGTATTAATAATCTTAAGTTACGAACTCACATAATATTCTTCAACTTTAACAACTTCAGAGCATCTTGTATAAGTATACACACTGTTCCTTTACTTTTATGCTATAAATGTATATATGGAATAATAAATGGGGTATGACATATTTCTATATAAAAACATAGAATATATGAACCAAATAATTTTGAAAATGGCTTTAGAGCATATGTTAAAACTAAAATGTATTTTTTATAATTAAGAAGTTTATGTCAAATGAATGTATATTGTGGGTGCACCCAAATACTATAGAACTGATTACCTACATCGAGACCTTCAGATACCCACAGTCAGTCAAGAAATCAAGAGAATTGCAAGGGGGCTTGAGGAAAGACTCCATTCTCATACTAATATTGAAATATTGCAACTTTTGGATACCACCAGAATAGGACACAGACTCAAAAGAATCAAACCATGTGATCTTGTGTAGTGTTGTGTAGTGAGGTGCATATATTAAAAAATTCAGCAATGACATGTATAAACATTATTTCACCAGAGACTGAGTTAGGGCCGATGAGACCTTCTAGTTATATACCTAGACTTAAGCTAGCATAAAGACAAATTAAATTTAATTAGGTTAGGCGGAAAGGACTAGTAACAATATATTAATTAAATAATAAAAAAACTAATGTATTACGAATGTAAAATGAGTCATTAAATTAATTAATGAATTTTCAAAACTTAGGTTTACAAAGTACATCAAAATAATTGATACATATTCCAAATAATAAATTTGTTGTTATGTTATTCGTTTAACATTTAAATAAAGTAAAAACTTTTAAACTTTAAAATTAGTTACAAACTTATAATTTCTTCTATTAGTCGTATGCGATCCACCTCTGGAAACTATGCAGTCAGTTTAACTGTAACTGATTCAAAATTGATTACCAACATTTTGCAATACAACGTTGCCAGGCTTTGCTCTTTAAAATTACTCATTCGTAGTTTATTTACGTACAACAGAAATGACGGATAATCTATAGTATTAAGCGTTACAGCTGGCATCACGTCGGCAAGATCCTAAAATATGTGTCTATTTATTTTATGCGGTTTCATTAGCATTTTGGTATAAGTCTTGGAATTTTTTATATTTGGAACTAAACAACAAAAACAACGAATGTCAAGAATAGTAACATAAAATTTCATCTGTAGACGCAGAGTTGATCAAAATGAAAATCTGTTATTTTATGAAAATCACAACCATTTAAATTTGTTTACATTGATACTTTGCAAGTTTTTGTAAGAACCAGGTTGCAGAGAAGCTGAATTGGCTTCTACATTGACGTGATAAGGAAAAGTTATAGTGGTGCCCATTTCCAACTCTTTGTGGAGATCGTCATATCTACGTAAGGTTCTAATGTTATGCCATAGCGCGATAACAATACTCCTCAATAGTTTCTTCTGGAACTGCTTAGTATGCTCCAAAGATCTTGTTTGGCAAAATTTTCGCTAAGCCGATTAATATATAGATTTATATAGTTATTGTTTAAATATATAAAGATGCATAGATTATTCATGCAAATTATCTATAGCGATAATTTACGCATTCCTTTGCATATTTTTATAATTTATGACATTTTTCTTGGATCGGATTGTGGACCATAATTAACTTCAGATCAATTTCAATCGTCTCATAAGTATTGCAACCTGTAAAATGTTCTAATATGTTTTATCTTTCTTAGTTTTGTGATCATCTAACCATAGGTGGTGTTCGGGAAAATTGACTTCTTCTCCACCAAAATACAGCTGTTGTTACCACAAGACTTCATCTTATATTCAGTTGGTATTGATATTTAACAGATATCTGTCTATTTGGTTCTCAAATGTATCTCATCATTATAGTAGCAGCTTGTTACTTCTGTCCTAGATGCCAGCTGCTTCTTTTTTTATTGCTATATGTTATTTTAATGCTTTTTATCACAGAACTTGAACTACTGCGCCAACTATATCGGAATTCTCTTGCAATAGTTGTCAATAATTGTTTGATCTTTTTAAGATCAATGTTTAATCAATGCAAAATATATCGTGGAGAATGTTAGAAGCCTCAACATCTGTATCAGCTCTATCATTAGTAAACATCAGACATAAATCTATAAACACAGAGCCAGTGCGTCAGGGAGTTCAGACATAGACAGGAAGTCCTGGCAAATAACAATTTGGATATAAATGAAATTGTCACGTCATTCCACACTCACATGCTGGTCAGCTATAGACCGGTCAATTTCTAAATCCTATCTAAACAACCGTGATTGGGTCTCAATGCTGATTGCTCATTTCCGTTTGTTTCTTTCCGTAGTCTTTGAAGTCTGATTGTTGGAATTTTCATAAATTATTTTCCTATTAATTTATGGAATTTTCGACCCCTTATAGCTTTGACAATTTTTACTATCTTCTATTATTCAATGTTTGTCCACTTTTCCTTGAATTTTCCTTGAATTAATTATTGGCGATTGTTACTGAAGGCAAGGTCTGCTTTATAAGTCATTGATTCATTAATTGTCGTTGATATTTCTTACCATAACATACCGTTTTCTTTTAGAACAATAAAACCACTTTTACAAAACCAATATCAAGCGATCATTATTTCGGTCAATTTCGGAAGTTATATCTACAGGAACTCGAAGATTTATAAACTCTACCTCGAAACTTGTTTTCAACGAGTTTTAAAAGCAAGTTTGAAAATAAAGGATTTTAACGTTGCACAATATGAAATAACGCTCACTATTTACAACTTGATTTAAAAGGAAATCCCGCGTATAAAACTTTCTTTATCAAAAATGATAACCGATTTATTATACTATTACTCTACTTAGTGATTTCTTGGGCAAACTATCTTACAGTGTCTACTATATATGTCTATTAATCAAACAAAGTGGCGTTAAAAGTTAAGCACATTGGGTTGTACTAAAACTTTCAAAATATATTACATAAAGAAAATATTCAAGTATTTAATTAGATATTTCACATTTCGGTAATTCGAATTTAATTCGATAATTCAAGTATTAAAACAAACACTTAAAATCACAATAAGAAATATCACAAATAGCACACACTACTTTATTTTGGACCCATTAAATGGTAGCTACATTTGTCTTGTATCAATATTCCATATTCGGACAGTTTGGAGTTGCGTTCGATGATTCGATATATTTAGCATACAACACTTTATATTAGAACCGTAGAATTGTGGCAATATTAGCCTGGCTACCAATAACCCATAGTTAAATTCTATATCATTAATAATAACTTGGATAGAAGAAGGAAATGGAATGGAAGTTAGAAGTGGATATAAATGCATGTCAAGATATTACTATTCATCTGCTGAAAATCTTTATATATGGGACAAAATATTTTTCTGAACAAGAAGTGAATACAATTATAAACTCGTCACTAAAACTACTTAATGTAGAATAGTTTGGGAAAAATGTGCTATACGTAAAATCGCGCAAATCATAAACCTATTTGAAAATCTATTATACTCAGTATCATTCTTCTATTTTTCCCAATTCTTGAATTTAAATTATAAACTTTTATAATCTATAAAGATATAATTTTTACTCTAAGTCAGAAGTAATTTTAGCTATTCAGTTATTAACTCCAATTAATAGTATTTACCTACAGTCTACTAAACTATTTCAAAATTAGTTAAATATTTTCAAAAATATTGTCAAAATATACGGCTACTTGGAGGAATTAACTAATATAATAACATTGAAAAAAACCACGAAAGTTATTTAATACTAATTTTTATTTGAATATGTAGGTTTGTCTATTTATAATCTTTATATTTTTCTCTAATACGAAATTTATATCATCAAACTACATGTAGATTGCTCCAACTATTCGCATATATCAAGCGGAATTTTAGTTATATGAACATAATATTTTTATTCGATCGTAGTTACATGAAACGAGTCGTATACAAACCGTGTTTACGTTGTAGGTATACGTTTGTGGGAGTTATATTGAACATTCCTAAAAGTAATAGACGAATGCGATGCCAAAGTATATGATAAGATTTCGTCCCACAATAAAGAAATCATTTGTGTTGGAAAATATATTTTTCGCTCTATTGTAAGACCATTGATATTGTATATCAAAAATATTAAATTCGTGACATTATTTTATCAAAAATAATCAATATAATAACAGAATGTTGATTGGCAAAAGTGATGTTTGTCCGTTTATTTCCTATTATTAGATGATTGTATGTATTTTGATCAGAGATCCTATAAATTAATAACTAATCTTATTGAAAAAGTTAATGCTTTTGGCATGTTTCTACATAAATTAAAAGTATTCCTTATAGAATTGTGTAGTTATTCATACCATATAGACGCTACACATTAAATGCTCAATATAAGAGTTTCCGTATTCATTGCTTTTATTTTTTGTTTTGAGTCATTATCATTAAACACATATCTCATTAATCGTCTTTAGTAACTTATGCTGATACTAGTTCGTCATATTCCAAGTATCGATTTTGGTTTTAATGATTTTAAATCGGTTATAGGAATAAACGACTTTGAAGAACAAAAATATTTGAAGACAACGAATTGCAAGACACTAAAGGAAAACTCAGTTCAAGCTCTTAAAGAAGCTTAATATTATGTTTGCTTTTATATTTTGTATTACGTACCTATTGTTCAACATAAAAAATTCACATGTCAATCAAGCTGTATTGCAACGATCAAATCAAGTGGAAATAAGTCGACGATATGTCTGTATACGCTGAGTGCCGCAGATATTCCCATTCGAGATACAACAGTAAACCTTTCACAGGATACTTTGCTCCACATCTCCGGATTTGGCGCATGCGCATATTCACTTAATTTAAATTTAAAAGAGAAAATAATCCGAGTTTGGCGCATGCGTATAGCTTTATTTAGTTATTTTTTGTCGTGATTATTAGATTTAATGTCGAACATATTAAGCAGGTGAATAGGTTCAAGAAGTGAATAAAAATGGTAAAATTTTTAAAAAGACACATTTTAAGACATTTTTTTTTTCGTTTATTAAAATGACCAGCTAGAATCAAATGGTCCTCGGCTGATATCGCTTCACGTTCGGAATATGGTTGTTTTGTGGGCGACAGAGACCTCGGGTTACGACTGGGAATGTCGTACTTTGTTTACTATCGGGAGTTGTGGACAGGTAGGGATTTTATTAAGATGTTGTCGTGTTCTAAGTTTCCTATGGAGAACCTCACACTGAGCATTTTTATGAAATTTTTCACAAACGGGATGCCTGATTCGAGGTGTGTATTGACGTTCCTTATAAACCATGGGGCTCTGAGTAACGCACGGTCTTTTTTGGATTGGAAAACTCGGAGTAGTTCAAGTTGTCTCTCCGAGACTAGCATTTTATACAGAGTCGCTTTCTGTTGGAATGGGAGTTTGCTTTTTCTGCAGAGTAGAGGAAATAATAGGCTGTACACGCCATTTCATTTGCAAATAGCGTGCTGAATTTGGGCAGACTATTGGAATCTGCGGTCGAACTGGAGACCGAGATATGAAACTTTCTGGAACCATGGGATAGGGACTTTATCGATTTAGAAGCGATAGGCGCGAAACTCCTTCTTGGTGTGGAACAGAATAGCCTGAGTTTTGTTCGGGTTAATCTGAAGCTGTCAGAATTTGTACCACGCTATCGCTTGGTTCAGTTGTACTTGGAGTCTATTACATATTTCGTCGGGACAGTAATCGGTTGTGAAGAAAACAGTAACATCTGCATGAAATGCTCTGTGGGAATGTTTGTAGAGCGGGAAATCAGCCATATAAAGATTGAATAGGGCTGGGGCTAATGGAGCGCTTTACGGGACTCCTGCGAAGATTAGTTTACGAAAGGAGACTGCGTCACCGATCCTCACCTGAAAGGACCTACCATCTAAGTATGAATCTATCGGGGATATTAGGTCATTCGGTAGACCTAGTTGTTTTGCTTTAAATATTAGACCGTGGTGCCATACTTCGTCGAAATCTTTGGGGACATCTAAAAGAATGGCTTCAGTTTTTCGACCTTTTATCATTGCCTTGAGGATAGTTGCTGCGACGCGGGCAGCTTGATGGAGGCATGAATGTTTAGCACGGAAACCGAATTATTCGTTCGGGATTATGTGATGTGCGTCTATGAAATCGTGTAAAGCGTTTAGTATCGCTTTTTCGGCTAGTTTGTAGAGCGAACTAATCAGGCCTGTAGTCAGAATGGTTAGACTTGGTTGGTCAGAATGGTTGGAATTTTTTTTAGGACTGACAGCGACAAGCGCATGTTTCCAGTTCTTTGTGAAATGCTTTAACTTCAGGATGTAGTTGATAATGTTAGCAAGTTAAGATAGTTGCATGATAGTGAGTTTTTTAGATGGTTTATTGTTATACCATCTGGGCCTGGAGCATTTTTGGAGGACAAACGTTTTATGGAGAGCTGAAGGCCTCTCTCCCAGAGGGGCTATTAGAGAGACTATTCCATATGTAAGCCATACTGAAAATGGCGCTCAAAACAAATAAACAACGTACCATAGAACCGAAGTGAGCCAATCAGATCCCCTCGGGGCTTATAGCGTAGCGATTAAAGCAAGTAATAAGTTAAAAGTAGCGACATCTAGATGTTGGACATCGCGAAATATTTCCCCAAAATTTCCTATGAATTTATATATCTATTTCTTTATGGTCGTAATACATTACATCTTACTGTTCCTATCATATTGAGAATAATATTTTATGGACATTAATATTCCGCTTCGATACCGATTTGGATTATCATTCTAGAGAAAACCATGACTGTGACGCGCTAGTATTAATATGCTCCATAAAACCGTTTTTCCAAAACAAGCAGACCGTATAGATTCCTATAAGAATCACCGTAATTTTTTAGAAGTATTTGATGGGTGTCGGCAGCAAATTTCTTCTAATCAAACCACAAGGGTAACGAATGTCGAAACTGCAACACTTAGTTGCTGAACAATATTAAATGCCAATCTGTTATTTTATACAGAAAAATATTACAAGCATTTAAGTAATTTAATTTTTATACATATTAGTACCAAGCATTTTCACTAATATATATATAGAGCTTATGATAAAATCTCCTGGCTAGCAACATATATCTTTGCTTAGATCATTTTTATCTATCTTTACTCATTTATCCGTGAATATAATATATTCTCACTGTGTCTGCCAGTTGACTATACCCCCCCCCCCTCGTGTTCAATTTTATAACTCAAGTTTAATTTATTAGAAGTCTAAATTAATTTTAAGTTTTTGTATGAATCAGATTGTTGATAGGCTGGATTAGCTTCGACATAGGCGTGATGAAGAAGCCTGTTACTTTCAATTTTCACATATTTTCTAATGGTCTATGTTGGTGTCATTTCTAACTCTCTGTGTAGATCATTGTATTTAAGTAGCGTTCTAAGTACTGTTGGGAACTATCGACAGAAATTAACTATCGACTGTTTAGCAATTGACTACTTTTTACTATCGACTGTTTCAGTCGTTTACTTTTAGTTAGTATTTTTGGTTCTATTTGTTTCCGCAACCTTGACAAAAATGTATCCAGTTTGTTCATACCTAGATTTATATGTAATATATGTAGTTTTATGATGTTTTTGGTAGTTTGCTTGTAAATAACAATATATTGTATATTAATATTATAGCATTTTGGTACGATATTTTTTAATATTGTTAATATAGCAATGTTGTAAAATTGGGTTATCATTATCATAGTAAAATATTTTGACTGTTTTTATAGCAATAATAGGTAATATTTGGATTACTTTCTCGATTTCTGTTAAAATTATTTCCGTTCAATAATAAATAAAGTATTTATATCATTTCATTTAGATTATGTTTTATTATGTCATGGATTAGTTTGTTTTTTCTATGATTAGCTATATGTTTAATTTTTATATAGTATTTATTGTTATTGTACATCTTTAAGTTTTAGGTTTTGTTTAAGATCTATTGTATTGTCTATATTTATTATCGTATACTATGCAAAAATAGCAATTAGCACATTAAAATATAATGAAATATTTGTGGAGTATTATTCCATTCCATAGAAAAATTTCATTCCTTATTACAAATCCACAGAACATTCAAATATAAAAGTAATTCCAGTTCGTTTAAAATTAAATTATAATTTTCATGTTATTTATTATTATTATAATAGTATTCAGTAATTATTTTTTCCCTTTTCTTTTTTAAAGCTAGTTCCTGAAGGAAGTTATACATCTCCGTCTCGCTTATACTACCGTTGAAAAATATAAACCCATATAAAATTAACTGCCCAAAGAAATTGTCTCCGTCATTTCCTCTCTCATAATTTATACAGGAAAGGATTCGTACATCTTCGTCTGACAATATGAATTAAAGAAAAAACAGTCAAATCGTGCATTTGCCTGAAAATAGTAATTACTATTTCCATTCGCTATTTTTTTTGTCTATCGATTGTTTCGACTCTTTTGCGACTATCGACTGTTTCGACTGTTTTCAGTCGATAGTTCCCAGCTCTAGTTCTAAGTGTTATATCTAATTACCTTAGGGCGGTAGCAATATTCGTCAAAAACCACTGAGTTATAACCACAGTTCTTGTTGTCACAACGTCATATATGCATGCCTATGCATATAATTTTGTTCATACAAAAGGATTTTTGAAGGGCCATTTTTAACACGTAAACCTTTTGCGACCCGAGCTTTGCATTGTAGTGACCTGGCACCATTCCTATATCTGCGCAACACTGTTGAATCCCAATAATAAATGAAATAGTCCTTGGAACATTTGTCGATGACAAGGTCATTACGCAAGATTCCACATCTGTGCTTAGGGATACAAAAAATATACCAGTAGTTATCAATAAGATCCACAAGTGAACTAAAGGCTAAAACAAAACAGCTTAATATTTTAAATATATCCATATCAATATTGCGTTGCGGCGATATAATATACGTTCAATAACACTAGGCAGATTATCGATTCCTCAAGTAGACTAGATTAGATAAGTAGAATAAATTGGAAACATCACAATAGACTAAAACAGAGCAGATCATATTCAAAATCAAAGCAATGTACTAGTTACTAGGGTATATACATTCAATCGCCTTGATCTAAATTTTAAGCCTACTTGGACTTAAGGCGTCCAAAAGATGTAATAAAAAAGTCAGTATTTTACTGCATGTTAACGGGATAAAATTTATTCCAATTAGCCAATACCTTTTTCTAATATTAATATCTAGTTTTTTTTAATTTGATCTTTCAAGTGTAGTTTCGGGCGCGGTATCATTCTCAAATATTTCTCGGTATTTTTTACAGTTCTGCGTTCACTTTTTCACTTCGTTATTTTATTCGAAATATATGATGTAAACATATTTAATATCACTGAATATAAATCACAATTGCTTAGGTCAACTGCAAATTTTGTTTACAGCTGTTACTTAATAAATTACTTACTAGGGTCACTTAGTAGTCGACAGTCATTACGGCAGTATCATCAGCAAAATTAGGTGTTATGTTATGTTGCTATTCAGCAATAAAATACTAGCGTACAATACTCCCGAATATAGTTCTTTTAATTTCAAACAGGCAGATACTCTTTCTTGTGATAATAGGAGCTCTAGAATTTACAGTTTAGCTCTTCGATAGATCGTCATTTCTTGACAGATTTGATAATTTAACAATTTTGCCTATAAAACTAGGGAACATTTCTATTAACATTGTACAATAACTTACAGTGAAGATAGAGATGATCAAAATCCTTGACATTTTATTTGGATCTATAGGCCAATATCTTGGCCTAATAATGTCCATAGCATGTTAATATTGTGCATGAACTTAGTTGAATTCTTGACAGCGTTGGATACTCGGATAATAGGGAATTTTTGTTTTATTATTTTAATTATAATTCGACAATAATTCAAGTAGTAAATAGTAAAAAAAATTAAAATAATATAATTTTATACTTTTAATTATCTATTTAGTTTATTTCCTTAAAAATTGATACTACCATATACAATTTGGAATACTTCTTTTGAAAATGTTTCCCTTTCATAGTACATGAGCAGTGAAATGAATGAAAAGAGACGAAACCAGAAAAAAAAACGGGACTGCGATATGGTTTAGTATTTTAGCGCGAAGGGAGACGGCAGTGGGGGAGAGAAAAAAAAATTGACTGGCAAAATCCTGGACCGCGTCTCGTATTTTTGGTGCGGTGTGCAACGGCATCGTTATACTAATGTGGCTTGTTACGCAGTCATTTGTCTGGATTTGGTTTATCAGCCGTCGTTTATAAATGGTTACGTTTTGTATTTTCGCCCAGCGTTCGGCTGACTCTTGTTACGCCGACGGAGTTTTTATTGCGTTTATTTGGAAATGCGGCGCCGACGGACGGGAGATAAAAATTCCAGGTAAAAATTTTTAACAAAAGATTAAGAAGAATGAAGAATATCTACGTTTTGTCATAGCTTTTTGGATTATACGCGAATATCATTATATTGTGCATTGTTAGACAAATATATTACATATATAACAGAATAGAAAACGATTAGGAGAATGATCAGATGACAATACCTATAGTTTTGAGTCAGTGGCGTATATTTTAACTGTGACATATCTTACTAGATGTGACATATATAAATAATTTATATTATATCTTCTTTTTTCCTGTAATACTTAAAACAATGTCGGCTTTGTTCGAACACTTATCACTTGTGAACGGCGGGATTGATTTTCATGGTTTTTGATTTGTTAGATTTGCCTCCATCACTAATAGTAATCTTAAAAATATTGGAGAATTGACGAAAAAATAAAATAAATAAAAAATATTTTCCCACACAAAATGTGTCACAATAACAACTATTTAATCGATTGGTCTCACTTTTATGTCGCAAAAGTTTGTAATTTGTTTTGAAAATGGTTTTGTATGAGAATTATTATTAACTATTATTATTAACGACGCGACCAAGAAGATCTAATCTTTCCCAATGGAGCCATAATTAGACTATTGGGAATCAATTAACCGATGAAAAACGACAAATTGCAGGAGAAGAGCGCCACGCTGGTATGGAAGGAAGCTTCGTGCTTCCTACTACGTCGTGTTTCTCATACACAAAAGCAAAGAGAGGCAGCGCGTCAAACGGCTAGATTAGAAACGAAAAATCGTAGAGCTTGTCGAACAAAAAAATCCTTAAGTATAACAATTCGGTGAAGTCCATTTAATACAGTTGCAAATATATCAAGAAAGGCAGTAATATGGCCGTTTTTGCCTTCCAAATGCTCAATAGCGGCGACGAAATTACGCTCTACCAAGGTTCCCTATTCACGAACGTTATCCCGCTGTTATGCATTTGCCAGTGCATCTGGAGAATGGAGGAAGAGTATATTTCACAGCGTCAAATGCCGCTCAGCGTGCTGAAACATCTCCAGACACAACATTAACCAGTTTCCTTAGGACATGGCAAAGTGATTGTTGGCACGAACATTGCTTTACTCGGAGATGCTACATTATTGCACTAGGAGCGCTTCATCGGAGAAATTTTTACGCCGAAGATAAGGTGATGCAGTTCCTGGTCATGCACAACTCATGCACACATCCAAATAATGATGAATGCTTCTATTAGAGGTTGTTGCTGGTAAATATTCGTAGTCAACATAATTTGAATTATTACGAACGTTTAATAGTATAGTGTTCCCAAAATTTCATTCAGCATATCAAGAGCTCACGCGACGATACTGAAAGGAATATTTAAAAATGAGTTAGTTCTCATTTCGAGTATTCCAATGATCCTAACGGATATAGCCCTTGAATTCAAACAAATTGAGTTCCCAATTTGTCTGGTTTTCGCCATGATGATTAAATAAATAATAAAATAATAAATCACAAAACTAATGCCCGACCGTTTATCGTCTCAACTTAGAAGATTCGTGTATGCCTCATTGTCAGTTGTACGTGACATGTTCACATGTCGTCAAACTATCTGCTCTATTAGTCCTTGCGTCTGATAAAAAAAGATCGAGATTAAAATATACGAGATCACAAGCTGCTTCAATGAAGAGAATTAATCGCATTGATATAGTTGATTTTTGTACATTTATATTTTTTTGTGTTATCTTCTGAAGTACTGAACTTAATATATATTTAATACTCATTGTGTTACTTCCATAAAATCTCCAAGTGCTTTGTTTGGTGTCTTCTAAGGGCCCTTCCCAAAAAAGAATCAAAACCTGATTCTATTTTCAAATTAAAGCGGTGCTTAGTATCTTCCGAAACTTCCCTAGGAGGATTCCAATCCTCATAGAACATTTGCTGGGATTTAGTCAAGATATAACTTTATTCCCTTAGTTTGCATGGATTTTGGATCTTTCTTCCAGATCTTCTACGATTATACTTGCTTCTTCAAAATCATTTCGGTAGTAACTCCCACCAGGCTCTTATAGGAGACACTTGAGACTTGGACGTTTCAGATATTTAGTAGCTCTCCAGCGTGAATACTCTACATTATAATTAGCAGAGACTTTTGAAAAGTATGCAGCGATTAATGATCTCTTCTAGTTCGTTCGTTCGTCGTTTTTTAAATATGGAGATTAATAACCTGCTGCAATAGGTAATTGAAATACTACCTATCCGTGTGTTTATTAACTAGAATTACAATTTTTAATTTCGCGATTACTCTGTCTCTGATGGTTAGGTATATTGGAGAATCATCCGAGTTTAAAACGGCACCACTTTCAATTTAAAAATAAATTTTTACTTTCAGTGATGCATACTGGTCTTTTTCAAAGTTCTTGATATTATTTGACTAAAACAGCACTACCTCACCAAGCTGTATTGGCAGGATGAACAGGATGATACAAGGAGTAATATTTAAATCATATAAACAAGTCGTTAGTAAAATGGGTCAACGCGTTAACGTTCCACTCCGTTATGCAAACGTGGTTATTGTTGGGAATTTAGTATTTTAATGTTGCTTTCAATTTTATGACGGTGCAGGTTCCGGTCTTGTATAATTTGTATTGTTTGCCATAGTATTACGTAGGAATTAGGCTGTTCTATATTGGCTGGATACCTTGTTTTCATAACTTGGCTGTATAGTGTAGAACCATGGCCGATTTTAGTCTCAATTTTCTTGGTCGTGCTGAGGGCACTACTTTACAGTTTACAGGTTTTTAGGTTTAATATTAGAACTTTCTTTTTTCCAGTTGGCACTGGCAGAATTTTAGTAGTAAATTCTCCGGCTTGTTTAAGGGAGCTTTAAAGACCTTTAGTTGGCAATTTGATGTCTCCATTCTATTTGTTTTCATAAGAATGCCATGAAATGTGAATCTTTTTCTATTCAGTAGTTAAATTTAGTTAGTTAAAGCTTAGTTAAATTTCTATATAACATTCTGTATATCTTTTTCGGCCTCAATTTCTATTGTAGCAGTTCTTATCGTCCAATTTTTGGGATTTTTTTTTGTTCTTATCGTCCTGTTTCTGGCATGAAGAACAATATATATGTATAAATATAAGGAATAAATTACTTCAGAGTTTATGATTTATAAAACTAAATCAAAGGCTATTTTAACTTTACTTTTGTTGTGTTTAGACTCTTTTTAATAGCATCATGCTGAGGGTGAGATAATTAACATTTATTTACATTACTTTACATTAATTTCATTATATATTTCCTAATAGTGTTAAAGGAGTTTCCTGTTATCCCCCAAAGAACTGCATATCCCTTAGATTTCTATGCATACTTTCCATATTAACCGTTATCTCTAAAAGAGTTTTATTTACTTATGTGTATATTGAAAAAATAACTCAGTGTTTTTATATTTTTCAAAAAGTATACTGAAATAGAACTTTTTTTTAATCTCAAGTTACAGACTTCATCTTTTTTGAGCGACTTTAGTCACTCTAAACCATGTTAACATTCAATGCAGCGGCAACAGAATTAAAATATTTTTAATAAAAGCACCATCAGCTTAATATTTACTAGTATCAATACTTATCACTTATCACTGATGTTTTTAAGAATTTTGCAGACATTTGACAACTGGAAGAATGTTGAAGGCTGACTCGGTTACGGTTCTTTACGCACTAAACAGCATTGTCTCATCTCAGCATCTACATAATAAAAATACGCTTAATTTGTATTGAAAGTAGGCCTTTTCTTTTCCTAGGTTAGCTTTACAAGATATTTGATCCAAAAAATATTCAGAAAATAGTTACACTCTAATTAATAATATATAAGCATAAACTACTTTTATTTATCTTTTGTTTTATTTCGTGACATTAAAAGTTAAGACCGTTGGATTGTTTGGAACTCTTAATTTATTTTACATCAAAGCCTTTAAAGAAATAATTTTGTAATTTTTCACGCTGAGTCAAGATAAAAATGCCGGTTTAAACCATGAGAAACGAGCGTAACCGCATAAAGGACACACACTCAAGCAATTTCCCGAGTAATTCTCCCGGTAATAAACTGATCTTTCGCCAACAAAAGCTCCACACGGTCACATAAAGTTCGACCGAAAAAAAAGTCGACGGTCGTCTGTTTGCAGTTTTACGCAACCCCATTTTCCAAGTTAATTTCTGTTCGTCGTCAAACGGTGCGCTAATAGCTCGAAATTTAGCGATTAAAGCCCTCGAAAGGCAGTCTCTGTTCACTCGTGATTCTGTTAGGGACAGATGTTCATTATAACTTTGATTCCGTAAGTTTTAGGGTCGTTTGGGCGGTTCTGCGACGTAACGTATTATACACTTAATTGTTTGACATCGATGGAACGATTCGCTTTTCTAATTAGTGGCATATTTTAGTTGTTCGTACCTCGTCAGGTATTTCATTAAAATGTGATAATACAATTTTAATTTTCAGTTAACAATACCATCGTGCTTCTTACAATGAAATAAAGCTACCTTCATTATTTTATTTGTAAGGATTACGCATTAATTTTCACAGAATATTATAAAAGCAGTGCTCTGTATAGAAAATTAGTTTTGAGACTGATATATAGATGACATTACTCCTCATTAGCCTATAAGAAAGTACGTTTACTATAGTCTATTCAAAACAGTAGTATCAATATGTGTCTGTCGAAAGTTATAAATGCATTTTACAGTCAGACAATATCATCCTCCTAATTTTATTCCATTGAAAAAGAGATATTATAATTACGGGTACTAAGCCGGCAAACGTTGTTTTAACGCTTTGTTTTAATAAATTGCAAATCGCTCCGGTTTTTATTGCACATATTTTTTGCGCATTGCAGCTGCACTGAATATTAGTATAATTTAATAAATTTTTTTCAGACAAAATTATTAGTCTGAAACGTATCCATAAAAAGCCAAAACATATACAGCTATTTGAGGGATATAGAATATCACTTCATACATTGTTGGGTAATATAGGATTTAGATGGTGTGAAGATAACCCACAAAGAGATTTATTGGAACTTTCAGAGATTGCTTTTAAGAGAATACAATTTTAAAAACACATAACAAAATCAAGGAAGAATTACAATATCAATTTTGTATTTAGTCGGCGTTTGACTTTCACAGAGTAGTCAGTGAAACGAAAGAACATCTGTGTCACAAATGCGGCGTTAAAAAAAGTCTAACAATAACATTTTAAATCCTGGTGAAAAAGTGAAAGTGCGATCGGCACTGGCGAAAGGCCAGTACAGTAGAAAATAAATGCAAAAATACCATAGAACTTTAAGGGTCGAAAACTCAACATCCGGACCACAAATGCCGCGCAGGATAATTTGAAACATAAAAATAACCGTATTATAACAAAAATACGTAAAAAAATATATGGAGAATAACACTGCACAAAAAATGGATAAAATGGAAATATCGGCATGAGTCGTATTACTTATTACAATTTTGAATTTAGAGAACACAACTAGAACCCAGAAAGAAAAGGCACTCTACAATGCGTGGATGAACGAAAAGTCGGCGCGGGAGGGTCTTGAAATTGCATTAGCCAATATGCAAAAGCAAATAAATGCCCTCCAGCTACAACAAAATAAACAGAGCTCTGAGGGCAGGGACAATACAACGATAAACCACCAAGCCAACAAAAGCAGTCCAATTCCTCCAATTCTAACATATGAAACAGATGAAGAAGAATTGCAGAAAGAAGTAGGCTGGATAACGGTAAAAAATAAAAAAAGAAAAGCAAATAACTCCCCAGGAGCTTCAACGCTGCAAATAAAAATAAAACAAAACTATGAGCAAAGTAAAGAATTTAGAATGCCCAGTCCACCCCCAATTATCGTAAGTAATGTTACCAACCTTGACCTGCTTTACGAACCACTGAGGTCCAACTATATAGTGTTCAAAGCAACTGTACTAAACAATGGACAAATAAAATAAAATTGTAAAATAAAGTCAATGAACTGTATAAAGCAGCTGCTGAACTAAGATGTAGTTATATGTCAACTGGAAAACAAACTTATTGGCCGACTGATCCAGAGAAAACCCCAGACCTGTTAGATTTCTTCATATTAAGAAACATAACATCCAACTAAATAAAATTCGAAGAAAATTTTGAGCTAATTTCAGATTATACGCCAGTGATTCTGACGTTGGGCGAAAATATAATAAGAAAAGAAAGAAACCCAACGTTAACAAACAAGAGAACAGACTGGGAAGGATTTGCTAAAGAATTGAACAAACGGATTCAACCAAATGTAGCCCTCAAGACAATTGAACAATTAAATATTGAAGCAGAAAAATTCATAGTAGATTTTCAACAAGTTGCTTGGAATAATACTCCAGAAGTTAAGAGTACAACTAAAGCAATTAATTATCCAAAAGTAGTCAAGGAAATGGTGCTGAAAAACGTAAATTACAAAAAAAATGGCAACGAAACAGAATACCTGAAAATAAAAATAGTTTAAACATTATAACCCAAAGACTGAAAAGGAAAATATTGAAAATGAAAAACGAAACCATAAATGACTATCTGAGAAATATAACAGATGATAAAGAATCTGATTACTCACTCTGGAAAGCTACAATACATCTAAAGCGCTCATGTCTACACTGTCCACCTATAAGAGATCTACGTGGGAATTGGGCACGTGACAATCACGAAAAAGCAGAATCATTGCAATATCTAGAAAATAATTTTCAAACCAAACGAAACTAATATTGAACATAATTTTCCGGACATACAAACCGAAAATTCGATGATTGAATTAATCACGCCGAAAGAGTTAACCAATGTTATTAAAACTGACGCTAACACCAGGAAATCACCAGGATACGATTTAATAATCAAAGAATTACTGCAAAAGTTACCAAGAAAGGGAATTATAGAACTCACCAACTTGATCAATACAGCATTTAGATTAAAACATGTCCCAGTCATTTGGAAGATGGCGGAAATTATAATGATCCGAAAACCTGGGAACTCACCAAACGAAATAAAAGCCTGTAGACCTATATCACTGCTGCCAAAAATATCTAAAGTTTTTGAAAAACTCCTGTTGAAAAGAATAATAGAAAAGAGAAGAAAACCGATCATAGAGAGGAAAACCCTAATACCTATACACCAGTTTAAGTTTATTAACAAACACTCAACAATTGACCAGGCCCACAGAGTAACAGATGTTATTGAAAAAGCCTACGAAATTAAAAATGCATGGTCAGCTATATTCTTAGAGGTGGCACAAGCCGTCGGTAAGGTTTGATATGAAGACCTTGTTCATAAACTACAGGAAATTCTACCAAAACAACACACCGAACTAATAAAATCATACATTACAACCACAATGTTTAGAGTCAAACAAGAAGAAGCTTACTCTACAATATAAGAAGCTAAAGCAGGTGTACCACAAGGAAGTGTACTGGGACCAATGCTTTATCTACTCTACACTTGTGATATATCACAAACGGAAAATATTACGATGGCTACATATGCTGACGATCCTGCAATTATAGCTGTCGGAGACAATAGTGCAGAAACCTCACGAAAATTACGTGACTTAATTAATTAATTAAGTGACAATATAAATAATTGGACACAAGAATAATTGGAAAATAAGAATTAATGAAAGTAAATCTGTACATGTGCAGTTCACCTATAAACAGGTCGTATAAACACCAATAACATTAAATAATACTATCATTCCATATAGCAACAACGCTAAATATCTCGAAATGAATCTCGATGCAAAATTTCGCTGGAAGGAACGTATAAAGAATAAAAGAAAGGAACTGGAATTGAAATATAGGAAAATTTACTGGCTAATTAGAAGAAAATCACAATTACCAGAACATAATAAATTGCTGTTATATAAGCAAATTCTGAAACCTATATGGACATATGGTGTTCAATTATGGGGATGTTCTGCAAAAGGTAACATTAACAAAATACAAATTTTTCAGAACAAGGTCCTGAGAAGTATTGTGGGTGCACACAAATACTATAACTCCATTCTCATAAGAATATTGAACTATTGAAGCTTTTGGATACCACCAAAATAAGACACAGACTCAAAAGAATCAAACCGTCTGATCTTGTGTAGAGTCGTGTAGTGAAGTGCATATATTAAAAAACACAGCAGTGACATTTATAAACATTATTTCACCAGAGACTGAGATAGGGCCGATGGTTCCTCCTAGTTATATACCTAGATTTAAGTTATCATAAAGCAAATTGTAGTTAAAGACGTAAAGATGGAATTGTAGGTACGGCTACTAACAATGTATTAATTAAATAATTACATATATATACATATATATATATATATATATATATATTTAATTTAGACCTAAATATTTCAAAATAGAACATTCGGTGGCTCATGGCAAGATGATAATAAATATAGTGTAAAGACAACAAATGTTGATGGAAAAAGGTAAATGTTGAAATAGCTATCAGTTAGGTTTTGTTAGTCATAACATTTATTAATAATTCATTGTAGACATATAGTTGTTCATGCTCGAAACAGGAACGGTTTTATTCCAGGTGCAGAATTAGTGTTTTTTCCTAAGTCCAAGGACTACCATGGAAAAATAAACAATAACTTGTTTTTGCAGTAGATTAAAAATCATATTTTAAACAACTTAAAGGAACCATCAGTTATTATTACCTACAAAGCACCACATCATTGTACACTGGTGGAAAAAATCCCAACAAGTGGATCAACAAAAGTTGCAATTAAGGAATGGCTTAAAGTACATAAAATAAGTTTCGAGGAAACCATGTTAAAGAATGTACAATTTCAAATTGTTACTCCATAAATATATACGAAATATTTAATTACATTGTGATGTGATTGAATAAAACTTAATGAATGTTGTTATACGATTCAACGCTGACAAAGAGCAAACAACTAAAGGTCAGTATACAATTAATATACTTTAATTGTAGGAAATTGTATTATAGCGTGTGAAAGCTTTATGAGCATGAGTGTTATTGCTCAGAATATGAACGTTTGTTTCAAATGTATGAGGAGGGAAATAATACTTACTCTTTTGCAGATATGGCAAATGCATTAATATATATATATATATATATATATATATATATATATATATATATATATATATATATATATATATATATTGATTATATTTATTGATTACATTGAATATATATATATATATATATATATATATATATATATATATATATTGATTATATTTATTGATTACATTGAATATATATATATATATATATATATATATATATATATATATATATATATATATATATATATATATAGATTGTAACAGAACAAACTATAGAGAAATATAGTAATATCATAATGACTATATTTCTCTATAGTTTGTATATATACTATAGTCTGTTTGTACTATATTTCTCTATAGTCTTTGTGTTTAAGCATGAAACATAAATATGCCCTCTAATGAAATTAAAATACATTACTCAGATATACAATTGTTAATTAAGTGTATTAGGCCTTTGAGGGATACCACTACATAAAAAAAGCACCTGGAACTCTATCTATGCTAGTTTGGAAAAAACTTCAATATATATATAATAAAACAACTCTAACCCATAAATTACTGCGGCTGCATAATTAAATGTAGTTTTAAATTATTCAACAATATATGCATTAGATGTATTATAATATTGAAATAAATTATAGTAGATAACATTTTTATTTCATTATTTTATTTAGATTAGAATTCTGTCAGATATCAGATCTAAAATGTACAAAAACTCTGATTTGTTGCGGCAACATTGCGTCTTTTTGACAGGTCACTACTGCTTTGAAAAACTATAATTCTTATTAACATTCATTGTTATTATTAGCATAGTTACTTTTATACTTATTATGTTTCTTTGTTAAATTACATATGTCTATCCGTAAGTTTTAGGGCCGTTAGGGCATTTTGCGACATAACTTATTATACTCTTTTTTGTTTGATGTCGATAAAATTCATACTCATTCACTCGTCAGGTATTTCATTAAAATATATAATAATACAATGTAAATTTTCAGTTAAATATACTATCGTATAAACTCACTACTCTATTTAGTCAACAATTTTTTGTTTGATACATAGATGGCCGTACTCCTCATTAGTCTATGGGAACTTCCGTTTATTGGTTCCGTTTAACATTAATTACTCTTGTATATTTCATCCGAATAATACCAATCAAAGCGTTTTGCTACTCCACTACTGGGGAAAAAGTAATTTTGCAACAATTTACAGAGATTCTGGAGAAGAAACCGAACCAAATGAATTTCAAAAATCTCTTTTTAAGACAGCTTTATCGTATAAATAGGGCCTTGCAGACACTGGAACAAATAATAAACTGACGGAACAAGGTCCATGCTATATAGTGGATGTAGTAAAGCTTTCCCGCCAATTTCTCTTTTTTGCCAAGTCTCTACTATCTGTATAGTCTAGACTTTGTAATATGGTAACCAAAGTATTTAGCTTTTTGTTGGTATTCAGTCTTATTTAAATAGTTATAATCTATTTTATGGTCGAAGTTTATTTCCATAGCGCTATCACGAGAAATATGCCGAAGCACTGCCATTTGTTTAATATTTTCGTCGACTTCTTCATCGGTTCAACAAACAGCTTTCATTAAGCCTGTTGTACAGTTATCTCAACCTTCGCTAGGCAATGATTTAGCTATTTACACCTTTGTTTTTGAAGAACTCATTATTAATTGTTTACTCATAATGGATCAAGAGCAACCATGTTTCAACAATTCAAACCTGTGCTGGAGTTTTTCTAACTAATTTTAAAATATGTTATGCCATTATATGACTATGTTAAACCAAGGATGTGATACTACACATTTGAATAAAAATGGTTGCTTGCAAAACAGGGGAGTCGATAAAAGTCATACAAGAAGCTAAGGTTGAAGGTAGAAATCATTTAGCTTTGAACGTTAATATTAAGGTCAAGGTTAGAGATAATAATATCTCCTACTGCTACCTCGAATCGTACAAAAAATTGTTTATTTTTCTTTGTATATCGCTCTGTGGTGGAGATATTTATTAGCTGAGTGAAATTAAAAAGCTATAATTACAGGAATTTTATGATAGTAAAGGAAACGGTAAGAGTGGAGACCTCATTTAGAGACTAGTAAAAGTAGATATATGTAAAGTAATCATACATTTTTTATGAAATAATTTGAATTAAATACTACGGTTCACAGCTCTAACATATAAGAATAAATGTTATATTTAACCTTGAAATTATTCCTGTTATCATTTTGAATTCTGCAGCTATTTCGGAATGAAATTTTCACACAACTAATCAATTGAAAAGCCCCCGGCCTACCATAATGAAACAATTTTTTTTTGCAAAATTACTTTTTTTAATCAACATAATTGATTTCAAGTGTGATACCCCGATTACAATGACCCTCCAACTTATTGATACCATTTCTGTACGATACGATTTGTACGATTTGATACTATACGATTTGTCCTTAGCTTCAAAATAGGGGTCAGTTTCGGTGATCACCTCTTCATTCGACGAACATTTCTTCCCAGCGAGCATTCTAGTAGATCTGAGAACAGGAAATACTCATTGGGGGCCAGCTTTGAAGATTATGGTGGATGAGGAGGTAATTCGAAGCCAAATTCATGGATTTTTTTTCGTTCGTTTTCACCGTTTCACCATTCGTTTCATCGTTTTCACTGACTTGTGACACGGTGCATTGTCTTGGTGAAGCAGCACTTACTTTTTCTTCAAATGCGGCCGTTTTTCGGCGATTTCGTCCTTTAAATGGCCTAAGACTGCTATGTAATAGTCGCTGTTTATGGTCCTTCCCTTTTCAAGGTAGTCATTGCAAATTATTCCAAACGCATCCCAAAATACAGACGCCATAACCTTGTCAGCCGACTGTTGCAGCTTTCCACGCTTTGGAGCATGTTCATCGTTTGCAGTCCACTCATGACTGTCGATTGGACTTCGGAGTGAAATAATGGACCCATGTTTCATCAATTGTCACATATCGATGCAAAAACTTGGGTTTATTACGCTTGATCATCTTCAAACACTGCTCCGAATCATCATGTCGTCGTTGTTCTTAGTCAAAAGTGAGCTCGCGTGGCACCCACTTTGCACAGAGCTTTCTCATATCCAAATATTCGTTAATGATATGATGTACACGTTCAGTTGATATCTTTAAATTAATTTATGATCATTCAAAATCATTTTGTGGATTTTTTAAATGTTTTCGTCGGTAACAACCTTCACTGCGTTCACCGTTTTCGGTAGTAATTTCACCACGTCTAAACTCAGCATACCAATCCTTGATGGTTAATTTCCTTAGGGCAGTATCCAGAAACTCGGCATCAAGCCAAGTTTTTGCTTCAACTGTATTTTTTCCCTTCAAATAGCAATATTTTATCAACAAGCCAAATTCCTTTTTATCCATTTTGTTTATTATAACAAAAGTTACTTCACTGAAAATGGTATAATTTACAAACTAATGATTCGACAGCTGTCAAATTTATATACGCATCTCTTGAGTTTTAGGGCTAACTAATAAGCATATGGAATTCTATTAGCGCCATTTATGTGTAAGGCCGGTGACTTTTCAATTGGCCTGTTATGATTATTCTTATTTGATTTCGTTGAAAATGCTATATTACTAATTTAGCAGCTAATTAGTAGGCACTATAGAATATTGATGCTGTTTGGATTTTATAACTTTTAAATATTTGGTTTCATATTCTGCACTTACTTTTATTATTTGATATTTCAACACCATTGTATATTAAGCATCAAGAATTACAATTTAATTGCCATTTTTATGGAATTACTAATGCAACAGAAAACTGTACCTGGTCATATATAAATAACCCATGTAGAAGGCAACTCTCACAAGAAGCAATAAATAGTTTACAATTTCTCGTTTTACATTTCCTTATGTGTTTTCACTGTATGTCTTAGTATAATTTTGATTACTCTGATAGCAATTTTATAATAAATGTAGAGAATTATCTACAAATACTTACATTATCTATTTGTGCGTCAATTTAATCTGAGTTTTGACAATTCGTTATTTCCCGCTTGTTAAGCATTTAGTTATATCAATCGTCAAAAATGTAATTAGCTACACAGTTCATTAATCGTAATCGGTAATCTACCGATTGGCTCGTAGTTCAGGTAATTTAAAAACAAATCGGCTTATTACAATGTAAATTTTGGTTATTTAAACATTGTTAGGTATTTTATTAAAGCATAATAAATTATTTCCAATATTTAGTTAACCAAAAAACTAAAATTATATTTATATTATGAGATAAACCTGAGGTTTAAAATAATGTATTAGAAGCGAAACTGGTCTGTAAATGTGGTATAAAATATCAGTAGCAGTATAAATTGATATTATTAAATTTGAGTTGTAGTTAGAGTCTATTATTTTATATTTAGAGAAAAGTCATTTTTATGAAGTTGAATTGTTATTTTATGAAACAACCAACTAATCTAATAAATTTCTTCAATTTCCGCAATTTCAATATAAACACATGTGTACTCTCTATACATTCCCGTCGTAAAGCATATTACCTCTGATACCCTTTCTCATTTTGTTCGTATCAGTTTAATAAGCTGAATTCGTAAGTAAACACTAACATTTACAGGCTGTCCCAAAAAACTGCATGAAAGTTTAATTTATCCTAACATGAATGAAATGCTTAGGATATTCATCAAACGTGGAGCCATTTTGAAGCCAATGTAAATTTGTTTGTTTGCTCAATGTTACGCAGTCGACTGTTTCTCGCACCATTAATCATTTTAAAGAGCTTGGCCGTGATGGTCGGCGTCCAGAAAGTTGAGAAATGTGTACCTCCAATACTTGCAACCACAAGATTATCAAGAAGCGAGCATTGTGAAATTCTTCAAGAAAAGTCGGCCGTGAGACTGGTATAAGCAAGCTGTCGGCTCATCGAATAGTCAAAAAGGAGCTGAACTCAAAAAATTCAGCTAATCACAGATGAAAATAAGAGCATACAGCTCGAAAGATATCGCCAATTCGAGCGTCGGGCCGCTGTTCAACGGTGGGAGCGCATCTTCGAACGGACGAGAAGATATTCACAGTTGAGCAAGCACAAAACCACCAAAATGGCAGAAACTGATCCACTGAGATATAAAGAAGAAGGGAAGAAGAAGGTCAAGTATATCGTTGTGACATTTTTAAGGCTTGCGTATGTCATCGGGCTCTGCAGATGCAAGACTGCCGAGCTCATTTTCCGGACTTCATTACGCCGGAAAAACAGCCTCTATACTCACTGGATCTCAACCCGATGGATTACAGGATGTGATTTATTTAAAAGCCAAATTCTGTGTACACGCCTCAAAAGTTTGGAGTCGCTAAAGCAATGTCTACATCGGGAATGGAACTGAGTGTTTCCAGAAAATCTACGGCCCATCGCCGGATATTTCAAGTTACGTTTAAACCTGTGTCTCGCCACGGGGAAAAGCTACGTCGAGACCGGCTGGATAAAAGTCCATGTTGGTGATATTCATTATTGTTTTGCTAAATTTATCTGATTTAAATATATTATTACTTCAAGGATTTCAGATAGTTTTTGTGACACCCTGTATATATTTTATTAATGAGTAAATGGTTGAAATACTAGAATATACCACTAGAATGTTATACTAGAATAACATCATCTCTATGACTGAGTGGCTAACAATATACCTGTTAGATTCAAGATCACTAACCACCAGCATTTCTCAGTTAGTATTAACCTTCAAAAGAAAGCTTAAAATTTAATGATCATCTATTCTTGAGATTATTATTGTGTTAAAAGTGACAATACATTTGTTATTTTCAAAAGCATGAATCAAAAACAATTTCGTGTTTCAATTTTACACTTCTTGATTGGAAAAATACTGTTCAATCAAAGAAATGACTTGAGAAGCGTTATAAGGACTCCGATCCAAAATATACAACAATAAAATGTTAGTTTGCTGACTTCAAACGTGGTCGTAGAGATACCGAGAATGCAGAACACAGTGCACGTCCAAATGAGGTGGTAAAAGAAGGCCAAAATTGCAAAGAAATGAAGCATATGGCGAAGGAAAACTCGCACTAACCACCAGCATTCTTCACTTTCTCAGTTAGTATTAACCTTCAAAAGAAAGCTATTAAAATTTAATGATAACCTATTCTTGAGATTATTATTGTGTTAAAAGTGACACTACATTTGTTATTTTCAAAATCATGGATCAAAAACAAATTCGTGTTTCAATTTTACATTTCTTGATTGGAAAAATATCGTTCAATCAAAGAACTGGATTGAAAAGTGCTGTAAGGGCTCCGATCCATAATAACAATATAATGTTGGTTTGCTGACTTGAAACGTGGTCGTAAAGATGCCGAGAATGCATAGCGCAGTGCACGTCCAAATGAGGTGGTAAAAGAAGGCCGAAATTGCAAAGAAATGAACGCAAATGGCAAAGGACAAATATTTTTTCATCAAGGCAACGCACCGTATCACAAGTCCATCAAAACAATAGCAAAACTAGAGGAATTGAACTTCGAATGGATCCCATATTCACCGTACTCGCCAGATTTAGTTCCACCGGTTACTGGTCGCGAATAAAGGGGTTATCGCCGAAGCTGAGGCTTATTTTGACGCAAAAGATACATCGCTCAACAAAAGGAGTATTGAAATGTCAGAGAGGTGCTGGAATGATTGTGTGGCTCTTGATGAACATTACGTTGATGAATAAGGGCAATTTCAAAGAAAAAAATACGTCTTTTGTTGTGTACGCCCGGAACTTTTCGGCCCTTAGAAAGTGATCTTTAGCAACCTCTTTTAAACAACAAATATACCATTAAGGGGGCTTGAAATTGTTATAAATAATCGGATGGAATAAGGTCTGGGATATAATGAAGGTATCGAAACTTCCCAATCGTACCAATTTCACTCAGTTTTCGCCAAGTCCTTAATATGCGGCCTAGCGTTGTTGTAGTACAAGACAACACAACGACTTTGATTTTTTCAATGATTGACCGGCCTGGAAGGGAAATGTTTCAAAATTTGAATATTATTCTTATTTAAAAAATTATAAAAATTTTCAAACAAAGAAACGACCAAACCACTTAAACACTCATACGAAGTATACATATATTAATTGCGCTGCATTTTGCGGAAGTATAAAAACAAGATACAAGGATAATCACAGCCTAGGGTTCTATTTCCCAAACGCAATAATATATAAATCTCATAATGTAATAATCTCATCGATACCGATATAAGTTATATAACCAAATATTATTATTAATATCAACGGAGCTATCATATATTCAATGAATATAAATAAAATATTAATTGCATTTTAAAGAAACTGAAACAAATATAAAATTAAATTATTAAGAATACTCAATTTTAATATAATTTTCCTTTTTTTATTTCAAAATTTAATATTATTATATTCTATAAAATATAATGTTACTCTATATAGTATACATTATAATGTTATTTAAAAATTATTTTAAAAAGGTAAACATCCAGCGAATGAAATATTATATTACCTTATAGAAACTACAATAAAATAATTATATAGGATAATGTATATGACGCCAAAATAAAATAAATAATGAAGGATTGAGCAATTAAAGTTATTGTACTATTAATTATCTTCTTGTTGAAGCTAGCACGTCATTATCATTCGAAAACTAAAAAAAATATTTGCCATGGACCTTTGAAGAGCATTTAATTTCTGATTAAATTTCAATGCGTAAAAAATAACAGTTGTAGATAAAGTCCTAATAATTTGGCCAACAAAAAATACAATTTTAAGCTATTAGCTTTAAAAATATTTTAAAATATACAACATAATCTGCATTATTTATCATAAATCCATTAAGTTTCTTGAATAGATTATGAGGAACTTCGAAGTTAGAACCGTATCGAATTATCGAACCACAAACTTTACGGGACGCTTGCGCTATATTTAGGAAAACTACTGGACATATTTATTTTTCTCCCAAAAAAGGTTCATTATGGATGACGATAGACATAGCGGATTAGGTTATTCTTTTTATTATTGCCTCATTTAATGTGCGCGATGACAGTGAAGTACATAGGCTCAAACTCAAAATAATATAAGAACTGATTAATAGGCACATTGTCCTCTGCTTCAAAATAAGCCTCAGTTTCGGCGATCACCTCTTCATACGACAAACATTTCTTCCCAGCGAGCATTCTTTTGAGACCTGAGAACAGGAAATAGCCGCTGGAGGCCAGATCTGGAGAATAAGGTGGATGAATGGATTTTTGCCATTGTTTTCAATGACTTGTGACATGGTGCATTGTCTTGGTGCAGCAACACTTTCTTTTTCTTAAAATTCGGCTGTTTTTCGGCGATTTCGTCCCTCAAACGGCCCAATAACGCTATGTAATAGTCGCAAAATACACATGCCATAACCGTGCCAGCCGACTGTTGCATTTTTCCACGCTTTGGGGCGGGTTCATCGTATGCAGTCCTCTCGGACGACTGTCGATTGGACTTCGGAGTGAAATAATGGGGCCATGTTTCATCCATTGTCACATATCGACGCAAAAACTCGGGTTTATTATACTTGATCATCAACTCGTCGTTGTTTTTGGTCAAAAGTGAGCTCGTGCAACACCCACTTTGCACAGAGCTTTCTCATACCCAAATATTCGTGAATGACATGACGTACACGTTCAGTCGATAACTTCAGGATGTCTGCTTAGGTTAGGATAAAGAATATATGGATTTAAATGTAACAGCGCCATCTATGTGTCAGGCCGGGGACTTTTCAATTAACCCGTTATCTAAAATAAGATTTGTTTGTACAGCAGATCACATATTGAAGCGATCTTTTACATGTCAGTATACTTATATTGTATAACGGAAATCATAGTATAATACTTACTGCCCACTGGCAGATTGTTGATCTTCTAGATTGAAGATTGAGATTGAGATTGGGGATTAAGATTCTAGATGAAGAGATTAATTAAAAAAAAATGTTGTCTCACTCTCTTGAGTAACATTTTTTCCAGAAGTTTCGATAACATTGTTAATTATGATATACATCAGAGAGATTTAGCATCGGAAAATTGCTTACCAGGCGTTAGTATCATAATCACATACGCCACCTTCCAGCATACAGCTACATACAAAGGCTGCCTTCAATAAATGTTTGATATTTATTATGAACTTTTCTGTCAATTATTTAAACAGATTTACATCCAATCCCGCTGTTTTCCTTTAATTCAAGTTTATCATTTTCTTCTTGGTTAATTGGAGTCTGGACAGGCACTTTGTTACCCTCGGTTGGAGGCATACACTTTAAGTTAATGTTCATCAATTACCTCTACTTTTTTTTCTATTGTGAGTATTTATAAGAGAGGTGGGGTACTGTAAGCCGCCATCCTCCTTGTTGCACTCTATATTGAATAGAAGGCTATTAAAGATAAGAGTTCATTGAGTTCCATTTCAGATATTCAATTTTTATATACAGTGGATTGATGAACTAATATGAATACCTGACATGTACACAATATATTTTTATTAATAAGATGTTGAACCACCATTTGCTCTTAAACAAGTTGCAGTTCGTCGAGTCTGAATAATGTTCAATGGAATGTTTTCCCATTCTCGCACAAAGACATCCAGTAATTGCAGATTAATAATGTTGCAGATAAAAATATAGCTTCCACTCTCTACCCTAAAATCCTTTCACAGTTCAATTATATTGAGATCTGCCAACTGTGATGGCCAGGGAAGATGTTTGATGATATATTGATGTTCCCCAAACCAAGATTGAAACTTCTTAACTGTGCGTAATCGTCTTGAACTATAACAGTGTTTGACTGCAATATATTAGTCATAGTAAGAACATCATTAAATATGTCAAGATTTCATTCATCGGAAACTGGCCAGTGATGTTAATAAGGGGACCTGCCGAATAATAGAATTTCCCCATGCTTACCTCTAAGAAGCACACAGTCAAGACCGTCTTATAGATATTCAGTAAAGAGCTCCCTTTTCCTCTATTGTGGTTTCCTATAGGAGAGATAGGGTGTTATAGGCCCTTTATCCTCTTTGCTGTTCTCCAAATCGAACCTATATGCTGATGGTTCTAGAAGATAGGAGTTAATTGAGTTTTTCAGCTTTCGGACGTCTAAATATAGGGGATCCATAAAAACATATACATAACATACAGTGTTTACTCAAAATAAGGTCTTGAGTCACCATTTGATTTTGAAACAGCTTCATTTGTTCACCTTACCGATTCATGGAGTAGAGATATTGACAATGAATATCATAGTTATTGCCTTGAAAAAGAAAAACAGTAATTTAATATGATTATAGGTAAATTGCTCTGTTATCAAATTAGCATAATTATTTTGAATGTAAACATGAAGATTTCGACTAGGTTACTCGAATGACTTAATAAAAATATGGAGACAAATTAAAAGAACTAACAACATCTTTTAAAATATGTGGTTAGTCCCACAATTATGCTTTTTTTCACGGTTATTTAGTAATTGTTTTAAAAATATTTTACACTTCTAAATTATACAATAAATTATTATACAATAAGTTAAGGTAACCTTATATATTCATTAAGAGCCTGTAGTAACCATTGTAATCCGTCTTCAGTGTTTGCGGATATTTTTGCTTCATCAGCATAACTTATGATTTGGTGCCAGTGTCGTCCCATTCTATATCCACGCTGTTCTTTAGTCATTTCTTCTCTTATCCTGTCCATTTTGTTATTAAAAATAAAGGTAAAAATAAGGACTAAGGGAACTGCCCTGCCTGATGGAGGTATTCCCAATGTTTAATTATTTGATGGTTTCTGTTAAGTTTGGGTGTCTTTCATTCCGCGTTAGTTCGTTCAGAATATTAGTTAGACGAGCCCTGTCAACACTTTTGATTAATTTAGGAATCTTAAGCGTCTTTGCTTTTTCTCTTCTATGGCCTTCTCCATAACATCTCAGTCCATAAACTCTGCGTTAACCATTGACCAGTTTTTCCAAAATGCTTGTTGTTTCTCTCTTGTTGTTTGTTGCTTTAATAGGATGGTAAACATAAGTTTCATGGATCTATTAAATATGGATATTCCTCGTTTGGTGAGTCTGAGGTTTTGCGCTCTTAGTCTTTTAGTCTGACATTTTCTGCTAAATTATTCTGATTTTTTTCGATCCAATATAAATCTCAGATGTAATTATTACATCCTAAATGATAACTTAAGGCTTGTGTCAAGTTTGAGATACGAAATAATTTTTGCTAGTCGTATGAAAAATTATTGAAGGGAAGATGTTAGTTTTACTATATCTTCCTATTTATTTTTGTCCCTTATTCTATTGGATCCAATATTTTTATCGTGATTTAATAGAACATTATTCTTTAAGGCAACAGGGAACATTCTCCCTTTATTACTGCAGCTTAATTACCGTATCGTACAGCACAAATACAAACGAAAATCCGCCGCATAATTTTAAAATTATACCAATAAGCAAACAAAAGTAAAACCGGCGCTTGCCACCGCTCGCCCTAAAATAAAAGGATTAACAGCCATCCAGCCGACACAATTTCCCTTTCGCCAATTAAGCGAAAGAACGAAAAAGAGCGCCGCCGCCGCCTTTACGACACCCCGACACCGCCGTCCTCCTCTAAACTGGTCTTATCCGTCACGCTTCATCCGTTTGCGGGGGCAATTCTTATTGCGAAGGTGTCCAAAACTTCCTCCGCCTCGGCTGCAAGACAGTACCAGTTCCGACTCGTAATTAATCGCCGAGCCCCCTCGCTTCCTCCCCCCGCCGCCGCCCGTTCAGTTTTAAATGTCCTGATTAACTTGTGGTCTCGCCCATGCCCTTTCAGATAAGGAAAGGACGGACGGTTCCCTTCTCTTAAGTCCCCGCCGTCGGCCCCCTCTCGTCCCTCCGAAATAATTAGGGTGTTTCGTTTCAGAATTCCGGGAAGAGATAGTTCTTGTATGCCGGGGGCGATGGTTGGAGGCGGGAAGGGGTGGCGCGGTCGATGCCAGCGAAAAAAAAACTCACAAACGGATGAACATATTCGGGACTGGAAGATCTTGGGGGTACGATATGTTTTTGTGCCGCTGTAAGACCTTTATACATTAAGGGTTATTAAAGTAAATGGACCATTAGAAGGTCTTAATGTCTCTCCGGTCTATATTTTAATTTTCGGTACGCGACTCAAGCCGTATATCATTAGCCCGTAAAAGTACGTGAATATAGACCGTAGAGCCAGGATATACCGGCATAAGAAATAAATGGGGAAGTTTGGTATTATCCATAAACAATATGTTAATATGTGTGGGATAGTAAAAAATTTAATAATTAGACGGGAAATATAATATTAGAATCGTTGTTATACATATTAACTTTTTAATACGACTAGGTTTTTAAGGTTAAATGTTAAAAATAGCATTAGATCGGATATCGTCTGACATAAGAGGATAATCGATATCTACTCTGGAAGCTCCATTTTTCAAGAGCAATATTATAGATTAAGACACATAAAGGAGATAGACACTGTTGTATTGCTGATCATATCGTTACCGACATATGTTAAATATTTAAACATTATTAATTAATTGATAGAAGTGGAATTTGGAAGTGGAGATTGGAGCTGACTGTTTTCATCATCAGCATTCAACAGCATTCCACTGTTAGGCCGCCTTCGTTCTTGCCTAGGACAGTGACAGTGTATGATCTTGATACATGTCTTTTCCGGAATAAAAGGTCGATTTTGCCACAGAAGCCTATGAGGAATTGGCTCATCTTTCACTCTACAGACATATACACACAATTGTGAACTGTGCATCTGTGTTTACTGCTCAAATGTACAGTAAACCCAGCATATTAATAGAATAGCTTAATTTTTAGCATGTAAGATTAACAACATTTACATGTAAGTATCGCAATATTTGAAATATGTCAAAATTACAAATATTAGACTGTAATAATGCCTAACTCGTGGAGTCAGACAGAAGCATTTACCTTTACAGAGCCGGATTTTAGTCTTCATAGTAAATCCTCTCTTTCACAAATACTATCTAAAAGAAATAGGAGATCCTGCAGTTCGTATTCTAAGTATTATTAGGGATCGCCCTGTGATCGAAATTCGACCACAATTTATTAAGTTAATCATGTTAACAGAATTAAAAGAGTATCAGAGGAAAAGGAATAATTTAAAAAATTATATGTTATAGAACATGATAAAAATATAAATGTCTGCATATTAAAAAATATTAATATAACTATCTCAACTTTTTTACATGGAATTTAATGACCATCACTGAACATTATGACAAAGTATACGTAAGATTATTTCTTCAGAACATCGAACACTGAATAGTAAACGAAGTAATACATGTTTGTATATTATTAAAATAGAGGATATACGAATAAAACAATTTTGAAGTCGATATTTGACTTTGCATCAATTACAATTATGCAATTGATAATTTATTTTTTTAAATTTAGAAATGTGTTATTAAACAACTTAATTTACAAAACACCAAATACAACTTACCAAAATTAACTTAACTTAAAATTAAAATTAAAACGTTAACAAATTTACCGTTAATAATTCATAATTTCTTCTAATTGTCCTGTGTTCCATTTATGCACTGCTGCTTTTATAACTGCTATATATATTCATTACTTCTTTTATGTATTTATATAGTATTTATCTTTAATCCATATTCTTACGTAAAATATGTATTACAGAACCAATAAATATACCAGGATAATTAAAAGAATAATTTGTTTAAATATATATTTCAATAAAATTGCATCGGTCTTTGCTTATTTATTCCACTTTTCAATTTTGCCCTTGTAGTTAGCTCATTTTTAGTTTGTTTTCTATGGTTTCAACTTATAAGATCTTATATGTTATATATATTCTGCCCTCATTAGTCTTATCTCCCACATGTGAAGTAAGAACTTACCAACAAATGAGGAATCAAAACTCTGTGAAGCTATTTTATAATTGTTAATATTATTTGGAACATGTATTTTATGTCTTCATGCGGAAATTAATATACTTATTACCTAGAATGTTAGGTTAGTGATTCGCTAAGAAATTTACTAATTTACTACAGAAACCTGAAATGGCCTATAAATTAATATCATTAATACTTACAGAAAACTTTTAATAACTTTTAAAGTTTTCTCTAGTATAACAATATAATATCTCTCCAAAATCATACCAATTACTATTAGTTTTTAGGCTAAAATAGTTTTTCTTAGCTGTTCTCTTTTTACCAGATATCAAATTAAAACAAACTTGATTTCGAAATTCTAAACATCTTGTAAACAAAAATTATAAGTGATTCCTATTATTTTCGAATTTTTTAAATCTATGTTGGGATTAAAATTTCGTAATAAAATTATAAAAATATTTCAGGTTTTTTTACAAATGTTTATACTTTTCGATAAAGGGGACACATTAATTTGTTTTCTCTGTAAAAAATATAAAATAAAATTTTATGCGATCATATTATATTTAATAATTTTTTATCCAAACTTGCCACACCTTCTTAATAGTTAAAACAATATGGGAATAAGCGAAAATATCACAATATCTTAAATAATACGGATTAAAATTATTTCCTTTAATAGTGTTTTAACACCACTATTTTAACTATTTTAATGGCGTTTCGAATATAAAATTTAGAAATTTGCGTAAAAATTTGTGTTTTGGCATTTTGTGGTAAAACGTTGCCAGGTTTTGATTTAAACAATTACTATTGTTTAATTAATTTGCGTTGGGTTGAATTGGAAACGCGTCAACCAGTGCCTAAAATTTATCCGTCCGTCCGGTCAATGACCGAGCACCCGGGTATTCATTTTAAAACGCAGGTAAAATATATTAACTTCTCCTTAAAAAAATTTTACGGCCATCTGGATCCCCAAAATTGAAGTAATTTGACACCCATTTTTCATCAAAATTTTTAACAATCAGTTAATTAATAAATGTTATTAACTATCAAACTTGATACCACGCCCGTTCCATATCATAGGTAACCGGGTACCCACTAGGATTAATGTATATGAACGACGGGTTTATACACACTTAAGAGACTACTTATGAAAGTATTTAGTTAATTTGACTTTTAGGTTAATAATAGACAATATAGTTTGTAATTGTTTTTATTTAAACAATAATTAAACTATAATTCTTATTATAAACAATAACAAAAATAGTAAGCAAGAAATATATAACTCCGTTTTATTTTATTTTATTTTATTAATATCGTTTTCCATTCTTTTAATTCTTATTTATTTACATTATTTTATTTATTATGATACAGCACCATATAAAAATTGAAGTACACTAAATTATTTCGTGCATCCTTCACATGTCATGGTTGTAACACAGTGTTCGTCACAAATAGGGTTCTCACATACGGAACATATTTTTCTAGTTTTGCGACGTTTTTTAAATTCACTTTGTAGACATTCATAGCATACACCAGTAATATTTTCCTCCCAGTTGAATCGAGCATCTGAAGGTTCAATGATACAGATGATGTTCGCTGATGCGCATTCGGAATTATAGCTCGGCCAAGAATGGCTGCTTTATTTTTCTTCAAGGTACCAACAATTGTCAAGTTCTAAGATAGTAAAAGTTTTTCCAGTGAAAGAGTAGTGAAGAAATTATCCATTGTAATGTTTCTACCGGTCCTCTATACGGTGCGACCAAGTCTTCATTCACGCAGTCATCATCAGATTCTTCTGCATCGGATGTTTTCTCCAAATTCTTATTTCTCTGAGAGCGGGTGACTCTATTGTAAACAATTTAAAATTTATTTATTACTATTTTCTTTAATATTGAAAACATAAAATAAATAATTTACTTGAAAATAAAACAATTAAATCTCTCCTTACCATCTAAAACTCGATGAATCAGCCATTGTATTTAGATTAAATACAATTTTTTTATTAATATATTATTATTATATTATATTTTAATATATTAATAATATTAATAATTAATATTAATTTTGAATATTTTCTTTTCACTTTCAATGTATATTTTATAGTATGTTCACTACGCTTGTGGAATTTCAACTTTTCAATTTGAACACGTTTCTTTCTTTTCGTACGACATGAGAAGGGGAAAAAGACATCTCAGGTACCCAAATATCGATTGGCTTGGCATTCCGCTATTGTTATATCTATGAGAATTATAAACTGTGTTCCTATAGCTATTTCATAGCCTCATAGTCGATTAATATATAAAAGAAGGTTTCACTCGCAGATGCTACATTCTTTTCTAGTATCAATAACCCCAAATACTTGAATACCTGCATTTCTCAATTCTTTGGCCCCCACTCTTTTAATTATCAAGCTATATTCCTATGCAGTGCGAACTATACCATAAAAATGCTCGAAACCATAACGTTATATTAAATGCCAATCCTTCTTATGCCAAAGTCTTTTTCTAACGCCTCTTTTACATAATTACAGCTCCTATTATATTAAAAGTTCTCGCACTCAGCTGGAATCATACTAATATGTGTAAAGCCGCTGACCAAAGTAAGGATAAGTGTATATAATCGTAGGCACAACCACGTCTCATATGTTATATGTATCCGTGAAGCCCAAAATATTATCGTGATTCGATTTAAATCCTGCCTGCTCTTCTTAGCTTTTCTCTTCGCGAGCTCTCAGAAGTCTCATTTGTATGATTTTTATAAATATTTTTTGATAGAAGTCTTATTCACCAATAGTTAAGGACACGAGGATACATGTTTTTTTCGCAGGCCTTGATTATTTCTGTTGTCACTTGGTAGTTGTTGTTCACGTATCAAGGTAGTAACTTTCATGTCTGCGGCCACATCATCCTAATTTTAATTTTTCTTTTATATATTTGAATCGAACCAAATCGTATGTTTACAGCTTATAGAAGTTGTTTGATAGGGTACATATAAGCAATTGTATATTTCGGAATCAATTTTTATGGGCTGAAGTCTCAGCACGAACATGACAAGAACTAGTTTAAATCGTAGTCACCTACAATTTATTTTCCAAGTATTTGCAAAAAAGTAACTATAAATCCGGAAGATCTATAAATATGATACCTGTGTTGATTACTCATAGTCCAAGTCAATGTTTTTTGAAAATGGTAAATATAGAAGGGAATGGATAGATCCTGGCTGCCCTGTTTATGTATTAGTATATATGCAAGTATAAATATAAAAGGGAATTATAAAATATGAGAGTCTTTGAGAACCTTCAATCCTCCTTTTGCGATCTTACAGCTACAACTCCGATATTTTTCCCGAACTGTCACTATGTTATGGTGTTAGCTACACCAAGAAATGCTTCCAAAGGGGGTACAAAACAATAAAAAAATATTTATTAAAAAACCTATTTTATTTAAAAAAAAAAAGAAACGACCTGTTGAGTTGAATAGCGATACAAAACGACACTGACGATTTAAGTATATTCGAATATAAGCCAAACGTCCTACGTCTAGACGTCTCACACATCACCGTCATTCAGTCGTATAAGCGCCCTACCGCGCCTCCGAATAATCGCAGTAGTAGCGTTAACAGACCTTAGTAGTCGCAAAACATAACGCATTAGAAGGTAGCCGCTTAGAGAATCATCTGGCTTATTTACTTACATATGTCGGTGGTTGCTGTATTATGAACTGTCAATTATTCAGACAATTATTATGGATTGCCACAAACGCCAATTAAATAAATTAACTGAAGCACTAGATTTTCCATCAAGAATAAGAAGAAGCCTGGCTTTACTTACCAAATCACATTTGTGTTACGCCTCTTGAACTCCTGAACTTATTTTTTGATCGGAAATCCACCTCAGTTTCATCCCCTAGTTTCTAAATCTGAGTGAAGACATTGATAACCGTCGCTGCCACATTTACAGCATTTTTCTTAACGCTTCAACTTTAACTTATCAGAACTAGCCACACATTCGTATTCTTACTCTATTTTATAATTGCTCGCATTATTACGAACTGTGGGAAACTAGCCAGACAAACTATATAAAAGCATGCATAAATATGCAACAAATAAACAAACTAACTGAAGCTCTTAATTTTATATCAATCACAAAAAAAAAGATAACTTAAAAACCAACTGCCAATAAAGTAAGCACAATATATACAAATCCCTCTGTCCTATAAGGGCCGAAGAATCCTCATTGTACTTAAAAGTGAATATTTGGGTAACGCTCGTTCTTTCTTGAGTCTGTTACCCTAGTCACTGGATATGAGTGAATGAGATCATCATTTTCATAATATTAAAGACTAGTAAAAAACCTATCCATCCATGCCTATACTAGTTTCTATCGGTTAGGACTGCACATGTGCATTTGTTCTAATCTAGCCTGATAGTTTTTACAACTCGTGTCCTTTTCTACCACACCTTTGGTACCATAGTCTCAGTTGTGGTTAGATGTAATTTTTGGGTTAATTTTATATTTACCTAGCCCTAGCCAATAGAAATTTGTATAGGTATGGATTGATAGGTTTTTTACTCTCGTCTTAATACTAATACCACCTTTCTTCATTATGTGTTTTATTGTACGTTTTAATACCAATGATTACCAATACCAATTTTAATTTTCTATGAATTCTTAACTGGTGATAATTTGTAGCTGGGTAAATAATTAGCAAATTTAATTTCATTCGTATATTCTCTCCAAATTGGTAGTATAACAAATCAACAACCAAAGAAGAGAAATTGTAAAGAAAGAAAATATTATATCTAACTTCATGTAGCATTGGAAGTTCCTCAATATTTAATTCATAATTCTACTACATAGGTATTTTATTATATTTTATTTATTTTTAGATATGTTACTCCAATTATTTTATATTATAATAGGCTCCGTTATTATGGTCTAAAACAAGCATATCCTAAACTTAAGTAATTATATTATGCTAAATATCTGAATAATAGTAGCCAAAAAGAACAGCGCAAAAAAATCAACAAAAACTGAAAAACTTCTATAGACGACAAAACTTTTCATGATATTGTCGACGATAGTAAGTTTGATCAAGTGGGCTGACCATCGATAACTTTTCCAACTGTCTGCGTCCATTTTTTCTGTCGTCTAACTTATAACGTCTCGACAATTTTTACTCAATGGTTTGTTCGTTAGTAGAATTAGCCATAAGAGATGTTACAAGATTATTTGTGCGAAAAGTTTGATATTTTATGTCCGTTTCTTCAGGTTAACAAAAAAACGAGCAATGTTGTTTCATAACAAAAATAGCTGTAAAAATATCGTGTTACATCTTAATTGAGAAAGGAAACATATAAAAGTTGGGTGTCAATCTAATTTTACTGAGAATGTTCGAAAAACTTGAATTGCCTTGTAACCTTCTTGTATATCTTTATAAATATTATATACAATAACTGTAGGAGTTTTTTCCACTTTAAATTTATAGTGTGTTGACGAAAATATATAACTTTCTGTATCAAACTGAAATCCTGAAAATTAAAAAAGCCCTTTAAAAAACTTTGAAAGAGAAGTATAAACGACAAATCTGCTTTAGATACATATATTCCGAGACTTTCAGATTCTAAGATACTAGTTACTTATGGTTCTGCAGTCAACAGCAATTCCAACATAAAAAGATATTTTACAAGTCACAGGAATCGGTTTGTAGTTTTGGTTCCAATTTTTGTTTTTGAAAATATGTATTTATTGTTACAAATGCTTTACTTTACTAACATGATTGTTTATCCATTGTTATTATGAAGAAGATTTAGTATTATAAACTATACTGAATGAAAACCAAATACAACTGCAATAATAAGTTATAGCTCAGCTAGGAGTGATACAAACCGCCGCTTCTGAACATTAATAGGAAATATAAAAACATGGGAAGTTTCCATATATGCTGATTGAGCTATATCTGGGCCCTGGTATTATTCTCTAATAAAGGATTATTTTATGAAAAAGTGTGATGGATGATTGAAATACTATTTTTTACGAAAGTTTTAAAATTAGACATCCAAATTTTTATCGAAGTTATTGGAAAATAGCTTATAGAGAACGGTAAAGGGTTTAGTCATTGTTGGAACTTTTAAAGTGTACTCAATCCAAATTTTAAATAAGTATTATATCCAACACATCCGATGCTATGTTATTCTTCAAACATTCTAATATGAAAGAAATTATAATTATGTATTTATCTCTGAAATTGTTTTGTTACATATTCCAGATAATATTACCGCAGCTAAGGATTTTCGATATTGAAACAACATATATTTTGGCAAACAATACAGTTAGTTCGAAGTATTTCAACAATGTCACTTTAAGTTCCTACTGAATTATATTAATCTATAAAAAAATCGTTTTAGTTACATTGACAAAACGACTAATCGATTTTTACTTCGCAGTTTTACTTCACTTTATTTCTGTCTACTTTTAATGGCGAGATTGTACTCCAACACTGTTCATATTTTAACATGTCCCGTTCATCTCTAAAAGAAAAGGGCCCAGCAAAGAAAAATGCACGGAAAAATGTTTTGTGTTGGAATGAGGTCAGGCGAAAGTGCCCGACTTTATAATAGCGGAGTACTTTTACGTACTTGTGCTTAAATTTTCCGTGTTTTCATTCTGGAGAATAAAGAACGAACTAAAAGCCAGACTTAACATAATTTCTGAGATGTAAATCTACAGGACGGCAGCCTTGGCATAGAACTTTTTAAGTTAATAAGATTTAAAATACTGTTTTTTTTTTCAGTTTCCGCCATTCAGTTCCGAAATTTGTTAAATTTATTATTTTATCGATTAACATTGGTTTGAAATACAAACAAATATCTTACAACAATTAACTCAGATATATTTAAATAAAACAGTGAAAAACAAATTAACATCTTAAACAAATAAAAGCTGAGATCAAAATAAATGAAACAATAGCTGTTAAGTCAATAAGTGTGACATTAAAATAAGTGGATAAATAAATAAACAAATAAATAAAACACAGTAATGTCAACTAAGTAAAAAAGGTTACTTAGGTAGTTACTTCGAGCGTCACGTCTTCACATATGAACTTTTATGAAGTTCTAACATCCCTTGCAAATTTTAAGATAGCTTGGGTTGTGTTAGATCTAACAATACCAGCCCACGAAAATGTAGCAACAATGTTGTCATTCGCGATAATTATTTATGTTACCGAGTACTTCCAAAGGCGACATATCCCACAAATAAAGTTGAGCGGAAATCCCTCCTAATTCACTTTTCATTATCGTCCAAACCTTTAAATGATATAAGTGATACTAAATTAAAAAGTAAAAATATCGGTCTACCAAATGGGACCGCAAGTACCATAGCTATTCGGAAAAATTTATGATTTCCTTGAATTACACATGACTTTGTCTGCGTTTTAAGAAAAAAATCGTCAAGAAAATATAACCAAATTCAACTAGCTTTTGCATACACTTAGAACAAATAGATCAGGATCAGATGAGATAGTACAAGATAATTCCTATCAGCTAATTCATCAAAATGCAAGAACTGATATCCCAAACTGCAATATGACGTAATTTACGTTATGACTCAGATACTTATATTCATAAGATCGAACTAACGGTGCTAATAAACAGTTAATAAACATAAAAAACGCCGTTCGTTTTCCTTGCTGACTAGGATTCTAAACAAAAAAACATTAATACTCAGGCAGTAGTATTCAGCATCGATCAGCATCTATTGAAAAACCATGTATATGCTTAAACTATTGGTACAAAAAGCACATAAATTCATATCAATCAAATTGCTTCTAAAAATACTGAATAAGCCTCAGTAGAAAAGTAACAATATTATTTGTTTGTTTTTCGTTATCTGCAATATTTTATTATAAAAGATCTTTTTAGCAACAGTACATAATTAATAGAAGATTTTGTATCGCTGGAAACTTTGCGTTAAGGGTAATGTTATTAATAGTTACCAAACAACAAATTTACCCTTATTAAACATTGGAAAATTATCTATGAGGGATGTTGATTAACATGATTAAATTACGGTGTTTTCTCGCAGCAGACAGCGGCTTGAAAAGTGACAGACCAATTGAAAAGTTTCCGGCCTGACACATAGATGGCGCCACTAGAATTAAATCCATATGTTTTTAGTTAGCCCTAATCCTCAAAAGATGCGTGTATAATTTTAACAGCTGTCGGATCATCAGTTTGTGAATTGTAGTATTTTGAGTGAAGCAACTTTTGTTACAGTGAATGAATGGATAAAGAGGAATTTCACGTGTTGATAAAATATAGCTTCTTGAAGAGAAAAAATACAGTTGAAGCAAAAATTTGGCTTGATGCCGGGTTTCCGGACACAGTCCCAGGAGAATCAATCATCAAATATTGGTGTGCTAATTTTAAACGTGGTGAAATGAGCATTGAAGACGGTAAACGCAGTGGACGCCCAAATGAGATTGTTACCGACGAAAACATTTAAAAATCTACACAATGATATTGAATGACCGTAAACTGAAATTGAATGAAATAGCGGACACTCTAAATATATCAACTGAACCTGTACACCATATCATTCAAAAATATATGGGTATGAGAAAGTTCTGTGCAAAGTGGGTGTCACGCGAGTTCACTTTTAACCAAACACAACGACGAGTTGATGATTCAGAGCAGTGTTTAAAAATGATCAAGCCTAATAAACCCGAGGTTTTGCGTCGATATATGACAATGGCTGAAACATGGCTCCGACAGTCCGAAGTCCAACCGACAGTCATCCGAGTAGACTTCACACCATAAAACCCTCTAAAGCGTGGGAAAACGCAACAGTCGGCTGGCAGAATTATGGCGTCTGTATTTCGAATGCGCATGGATTAATTCTCATTGACTACCTTAAAAAAGGAAAGACCATCAATAGCGACTATTACATAGCGTTATTGGATCGTTTGAAGGACAAAATCGTCGAAAAACGGTCGCATTTAAAGAGAAAGTCAGTGCTGCTTCACCAAGACAATGCACCCTGTCACAATTCAGTGAAAATGAGGACAAAAATTCATGAATTGGGCTTCGAATTGCTTCGTCATCCACCGTATCCTCCAGATCTGGCCCCAGCGACTATTTTCTGTTCCCAGATCTCAAAAGAATGCTCACGGGGGGAAATTTTCGTCGAATGAAGAGGTGATCACCGAAATTGTGGCCTATTTTGAGGCAAAGGACAAATTGTCTTACAAAAATGGTATCGAAAAGTTGGTCGCCATAATCAGTATATCACCTTTGAAGGGAATTATGTTTATTAAAAAAAATTTTGCCAAAAAAATCTGTTTTACTACGGTAGGCCGGGAACTTTTCAATTGACCTGTCATTTTACATATAATTGTAGAATACCAATAAAATAACTTTCAGTGCTAGATGAAAAAGAATATCTTCTTTGTGTAATATTTAGCCATTTTCATTACGTTCCGTAAAATGGTTTTTCATTGGCGAAGAGAAAAAGCGTTTTCGGAAAAATCTTACTCTTTAATGGCGGTTTTCTTAACAAACAAGTGGCCTATTTAAAAACTTTAAAAATGTTGTTTGAAGTAGTTCTTGTATGATTTTCAACAGCACAACCTGCATTGTGTTATTAAACCACGTAATGTTGCAGCTACCGACCACATTAACAATGTATAAAGGATATATTTCAGGTCTAATACCGAACGTTACCTCTCAGTCTAGAGCCGATTGTATATACTTTGAAATCGAAATGGAACAATCCGAATGGAAAATAATTCCGTTGATGGCTTTTGCTTCTCGATATCGATATTAAAAATGCAATTCGTTTGGCTTTGAAACGCCGAATCAGAAAGGAGGCATCATAAAATATTGCCGGCATATACTCTAGATGTCTAAAAATGGGAAATTTATTCTCCGATTTCTGACGAAAGAAACTCACGATGTCAATTGATCGATTTTAGAAAACTAAACACATATGCTATATTCCCCGTGGATTAAACCTCTTTCCATAGGTACAAGTAATCACGTTCTGTTTGCTATAATAAACTAAATAACTGAAATGATTTCGCAAATTATTTTATGAGTTACAAATATTTTACAACCTTTATTACAACATTGTTTCTATATGTTTTCAGTATATTTCTGTTGTTCTTAATAGGCAAAACATGCAGGCCAAGCAATAAAAAATGCATAACATTTCTGATGATCAGTTATTAAGTAAACGCAACGCTTAAGTGAATGAACGAATAATGTCAGAAATGAACTCGTTCTCTTGCCGGACATTTCGATAATAAAAACTAACCTCGCTCTGGTCGACGAATCCGTAAAAATCATATAATTTTTAAATAAGTCGATATAGATCAATATACTTCATGTAGTGACATAGCTACATATCCGCAATTTTGATATATTTGCATAAGACTAGATACTAAAATAGCTCAATATTTGGGTTCCACATCAACTAATAGTAAAAATCATAACACAGGATTCCATTTATGAAGCTTTCTTGAAACGAAAATGAGCGTTTTATCATAAACCACAATAGATTGTGGTGGAATTACGAAAAAGCTTAGAAAATCTCGCTTGGCCACTCCAAGAAAGTCGATGTTGAAAGTGGTGAAGGTGGTTGAAAGAGGTTTTTTGTTCTATTTTAGAGTCTCCTTTTTACCAAATAGGTCTTATCTTGACTGGATCTATCCTCTTGTTTAACTAATAGCTTTGAACTACGGTCATCAGTATTAAGCCTACTGACTGGCGAGTCCAACTTGCAGATCATACCAGAAAACATCCGGTCTTACCCAGCCTGGTTACTGGCGCAACTGGGATCATTTTCCTATCGGATTTTGCATTTCTGCCTAAGGACGATAACAAACGTTAAACAATCACAAACATAAATTTAAGAGCATGCTCCAGCAGGAGAACCGCCCTGTCATCTTTACCTTATAGCCAAACAAGTTTGCGGTTGAGGGAAGTGTTTCCTCGGATTGTAAAGAAGTTGTTCGTCATATGCTCTCCAGTCCTAGCTAAACTATTAATTCAACTCTGTTATGTTCACAACTAATGTATATATATATATATATATATATATATATATATATATTTCATAAGGGCATTATATCTTTCAAAAAATTTTAGAATACATTACGTATTAGTGATTAAATTAATAATTAACTAACTACGTCATTATAGTGAACTAAAGTAAAATAAACTGTGTTTTCTCTTGTGGTATTTCTAACAATATTTATTAATAATCATTGCAAATACTTTCAAGGGATAAACTACTTCTTTAAATATTTTACAACTCCCTTTTTATGCCTTATTCACAATGGAAATATGTCTGCAATTGCTGCAAGTTCTCAATAAACTAGGAATTTGATAAAAGTCTTTTAATGATCATAAAATGTCGAAAATTTTGGATACCATTTCCGATGGATCCCTAAATATCTTTTAAACTTTTCTGTTACCATTTTGAAATTATTGCTTTGTTTGTTGTTTAACTCTGTCTAATATTTCATAATCCATAATGAATCTCCAGCGATCTAATGAAGTTATTGCCACTTTTAGTCTACTACTTACTACTCTCATACTACTATAGTATACTACTACTCCTCCTATCACTCAATAACTTCCTTCACTAAGTTCGTTCCTAAGTCATTGTTACTAGCTCCTGCTTCGTATCTGAATCGCCATCATAAAGCTCGATATCATATTCGCCATCTGTATACTTTTCATCTTCATCCTCAAAATGGTTCTTGTCAAATAAGTTTTTACATATTCAAAAAAAACATTCTTAGTAATAATTGTTTAATAAAAAATAACCAAAAGGTAACAAATTTAACTAACTCATATCGATATATGCAATATAGGAATCAATTGGTGATAAGAATGCCCGAGTTTTGGTGAGTCTAAAGCACCAACATAAAATACGTGCGTTGTCTGAAACTGGCTAGATGGATATAAAAATAGATTAACAAAACAAGCATGGAATTATTAATAAATAGGCGTTACCTTCCATCTTGACAAAGCCAAACTAGAGCAAAAATCATTAACTAAAAGTTACTCTGCAAAAATCTATTGAAAATGGGATTGGGAACTGGCACATATATAGATATCGATAATAAAATTTCACTTGGTTCACTTTTTCGCTCAGAACTTTCTTTTTAGTCAGAATTTTAGAGTAACTTTAATCATGGTTTTACCATCAGATTATTATTTGAAATATATATGAACATGCATAAAATTTGAAAATGACTTTACGAGGAATTAAAAGCTAAAGTTTTCCCCCATTCCAGTATTTATAAACAAAAGGAAAAAGTTACTAAAACAGAACTCCGACTAAGAGATCTATGAGTTTGATAATTATTCATAAAATTATTATTAAATTATTAATTTCTATTTAAAACTATTAAAAGATCCTAGATATAAAAAAGCATTAAAGAAATGATGAATTGGTTATTGAAATACTTAAAGACGTTAAAAGTCTTTTAAGGGCGCCAATATTATCTGAATTATAACGGTTGATGAACGCCAATATAAACCGCGAAATAACTGCAGTGAGCATAAAAATTATGACTCTTAAAAGAAAAAGAAGGAAAATTTAACTATCTGGCTAAAACTCGAAATGGGCAGAAGACCGCCGCGGCTGTTAAGAATGCGGCAGTTGGCACACTAAAACGACATTAAGAAGAAATAAAATCTTTTATTTCGAATGTTCCTAATCATGAATGGTGTTTAAATTGGTTTATTCTTAACAGTCATTTTGATGGTACTAATTATGTCAGATTTTAATTAATTTAGTAATTATAATTTTTATGTGCTCTTTGCCCTGAATCTAATATTTATTTTATTCACTATCATCCTATCAAGCATATCAGTATCATCCTATCAAGTATATCAGATATTCTCTTAAGTGCAAATATGAAATAATAAATATTGTAGTTATTTTTTCTCTAGTAATTATTATTTCACCTTATATAAAAAGTATAAAATAAAATAATAATAATAGGCTTTCATGGTATATAGCAAAAATATGTAACCCTAAAACCTAACATATGAAATCAGTAGAATCATCACAGATAAATGCACCCGTACTAAAGGTATATGTTGAAAGATTGATTGATATGGTAAGATAGGATAGATAATAGTAATATCTAAAAATGTCAAACAGCAAAAATTTGGTCCCTCAAAACTACGAAACAAAAGAAATTATTTAATAAACTCAGGAAACATTCGATGTTTTGTTTATTAAGATTAACATAACTTCAAAATGAAAAGAATATCCTTTAGAAATTTAGTCAAATATTATAATTAACTAGCTGACCCAACAGACTCAATGCTATTTTGAACATGTTTACTAAATTGTTGTTCTGATGAAGAAATATTTGTAATTCTTGGACAATGGTTCTCTTCACTGTTGGATTATGAGCACAATGCTTATCAACTTCCGCATCTAAATTGCCCATAAAATAAATTTGTAAAAATTGATGCATCTGGCAGTGGTAACAGCGCCCCCAGTAAGTGATAAATTTTTTCCTGTATCTGTAATTTTTAAAGATTTGTCCAATAATTATTTCTGATATATATTTTAATAGAATCTTGAATATTATAAAAAATGGTTGTAATAGTTTATTGTACATCAATTAGTAACAAAGATATGAAGATACTTACTAAATAAGATAAAATGTTATGATGTACTTTGCAAGTGGGCATGAAATTGTCCTGTATAATATGTGTAGCTCCAAATGATGTTATCTGGAAAGAACTGTTATATTTCTGAATGTTGGCCAAAAAGGGCTTAGAATCATTTCCAATCCCGGAAAGTAAAGAGCGTAAAGAATCTGGTGGTGGGACCAATTGTGGCAATATTACTTTGCCTCCAGCACAACATAATCCAGTAAATTCACCACTGTATTTTAACGCCTTGGAATACTTACAAATTATTGTTATTTCCCCAATTGTTACCGATTTGTCGGTACAATAATCTATTACGCCATCATAGTGGATTGCAGCCCGTTCCAGAATCACAGGATCACTGTGTTTGCGGAATCGCTGATTTTCATTATGTCGTGCTCGCTGTTGTTGTGTTTGACTTGCACGAACTCTTTGCATTCTAGGCCTATCTACATCATTGTCACTATCTAAAGAATGCAATTCTGACATAGCAATACGACTATTTTCTTGATCTGTCTCTCTCTGGTCATCAGTGCGGTTAGCACGTGAGGTAACTCTTCGCACATTTGATTGACTGCGACGACCTAAGTCAGGTCGTCTTCTTCTCGGCTTTTAGTATGCCGATGAGCCGATGATTGTAATTAATCAAAGTGAGAAAAATTCTCGCGCACTTAGCAGTAAAGTAAATTGTAATTAATCAAAGTGAAAAAAGAGCACATAATTTGAAAAGTCACTATAACAAAGGATCAGCGAAGTTAAGAAAGTTCTCGCGCACGTAGCGGTAATCGTCACTCAAAAAGATAGAAGGGTGCACACTTTGTCTGAGGTATCGATCGACCTAGAAGACGGATCGACATATTAGTAGGTTTTCAAATGTCAAATATTATGGTAGCGGTTAGAAATTTAATTTGTGACATAACTTAAGATTTATCAATCTATATAAAAATAATATGATATATAGTTAACAACTGTGGTTAACCTACATAAAAGTAATCTGATAGTTAACAACTGTAGTTAGCTAAAATTAAGTTTATTTTTTACCTCCTGAGAATAAATAAGAATACGGGGGATACATCAAAGAAAAAATAAAATTGTTCTTTTGATTTAATTTCGAGCATTTTCATATTTGTTTACCTTTTAAACCTCCCCTGGACTTCCACAAATAATTCAATACCAAAATTATCCAAATCGGTCCAGCCGTTGTAATAAATCGGTACCTTTTTATGTAAGTTTTACATGACTATTTCACCATCTCCTCCATCTACACACTAGTGCAAATATTTAACTTAACCGAACAAACGTTTGATTGAAAGAGTAAACGATCATATCGTATGTTAATATATATGAGGCTGTCTTGTCCAAACACTATATAGTCGACATCAATTACATATAATTTAGTTATCGTCATGCGATGTCAAGTATTAGTAATAGTTCCAATCATCCGCCAATCATATGGAGCACCGTAGAAAGAGTTAACCTTTAAGGAACGAATAAGATGAAATTGAGCTTCACCACTTGATATGATATTTCAAGAAATAATTTCGTTATTCGTAAATAAATTCCTTAAAACATATAGTTTTTAAATGACTCATTCAAACTATTAAAAGATATTTGACATTACAATAGAAAAACGTGGAAGACAAAAGGGTGCTTCAAAACAAAAATCTGAACTGGAGGGAAACCGATCTATACCGGTGGCGATGCCGTCTCCTCTCGGAAACAAATCTGTCCAGTCCCGCAAGTTGCTACACTAGCCCAGCCCTACACATGGCTAATTTACCACTTCCCAAGCAATCACACATAGCATATAAAAAAACTTGTATAAAAACTATATGTCTGGTGCTTATATTATTTTGTCTATCCCCAGCACTATCAATAGAATCTAATAGTATACTCACACTGCTTTCTGTGCATTATGTTCTTAAAAAGTATATAATTTAGGCTTGGCGTATTAATATATAAAATTGTATTATAAATAAATTATTGAGGCCTTTGTATGAGTGTTCAATGGTTATAAAATTAACTCCCCCATTTATTTATCGATACGAATCCTAAACATACTTTATGGTTATAAGTTGCCGTTTTATTGTTGTCGAGTGTACACCAGATTTTATGTCTCAACAATCGTAACGTTTCTGTCCTCTCCATGTTCTGTGGACTTTTATTTTATAGCTTTCCGATATCAATCTTCTCGAAGCGTTTCTGGCGAAAAGATTATGTATCATATTGTAATTACCGCGCAATGAAATTTACGACATCCGAATAAAATTTTATAGTTTACGGCCGATAAATTAAATTTTCAATTATTATTACTTTTAATGCAATTACGACGGTATTAACCGAAATAATGAATGAAATATTGAAATTTAATAATAAATATTATGAGCCTTTACAGGGATTGATATTTTAATAGAATAAAATTTATATTTTAATTATATTTTCTTTCGTTTTGTTCTATATAATATGAGCATTGTTCGTTATATTCTGCTTGGAGAGCTTGTATATATTCTGGCCATTTTTTTCTAACACAAGGCAGATATTGAGGAAAACTGAAAACCATGTAATATATATTAATTAAGAGTTTCCACTTCTTTTTCTGGGAGCATGGTGACACCATATTAAAAAAATAATATTGGTTTGACAGCGATCCAGTGATTGATCAATTTTCGTAATTCTTCACTATTTCGAAACCGTGTGCCAACCATGTTACATTAATCTGAACAAGTCGTAAACACATGGTGCTATATCTGGCTTGCACGTTAAATACAGTAGAACCACCTGGAACAATGCTTGTTTAAAACTTTGGCAATATATGACTGAGAGTCGTCATACAAGAAGACAACTTTAGATTTTTACTCGCTATTTCTGGATTTCTTGCAATAATACATTTTCCAATTTGATCAACTATCGCCAGTAGATCTGCAGTAATGGTTTCATTGCGTTTCGTACTACTACATCGTAATACTACACCTCGCTGGTCCTATATATTTACTGCAAGACTTCATTCATTCAACACTTAAATATTGCTCTTGGAGTTGCGGTAGAAGATCTGCTTTTAATCACCATTCACAGACGTTACATAAAACTCTCCTTTTCTTACCTGGAAAGCAGTAACGAAAATTAAATTTTCAGTCAAATCTCGTAGTATTCCTCCTCCCTCCTTTAGGCTCTTTGGCAATGAAGCGCAATGTCTGAAAACTGTCGATTTATCAATAACTAAGCTGACTGAATCTTGTTTGAGAAATTGTACTGTGTATTCATTTATTAAGCTATGCAATTACCTTCAAACTCTTTTGGTCCTCCAAGCCTTTTTTGTTAGTGTTAAAAATCGACATAGCTAGGTCAGGATTAGGTAGTGTAAGTTTCTTTAATTCGTTGGGTTTCGGCAGCAGATTTTTTTAAACCAATTATGAAAAGCAATTCATATCGGAAAGACAATGTAGAGCACCACATAACTAACGTTTGTATACACTGAATAACTCAATAATACTAAATTCGATACACCATTATAATAATTTCAAAGTTTTTATTAACTATTATACTTAAAACAATTTTGATATATATTTTGCTAATGGTTGTAGTCTCAAAAATAATGCAAATATCTATAATATAATTTAAATATTGGAAACTCTTCATCTGCCTTTTTAATTGATTTATTTTTCTAGAATAAAATGACACATTGATACCGCTAGATTCAACAGCATGTATTTAGAGTTTCTTATAATAATTATTACAATTATTTTATCAGTGGAATATTAGATATTGAGAAAACTTCTTTGGCATATTTGATTTATTTTAATTAAATAATTTAAACCTCTATTGACTAACGGTTTTCCTGCATCAATCAACTTAGACAGACTTGTCTGGAATCTTTTAAGGTATTTACATATGACATTCCAAAATCCATTTTAATAAATTAATTAAATATAAAAATAAATTAATTATCAATAATTAATAAATTAAAAATAATATTAAATATGGTGTTTTTACCTACTACCCAATTAAATAATAATGCCGATTAAACATTAATCATCACAGATCAATTGAAAAGTCCCTGGTCTAGCATAGTAAAACAAATTTTTTGGCAAAATTAGTTTTTTTTATTCAACAAAATTGACTTCAACAACGATACACTGATTATAGCGACTCTCAAACTTCTCGATACCATTTTTGCATTACGACTTGTCCTTTGCTCAGGCCTCAATTTCGGCGATCGAGAACAGGAAATGGTCGCTGGGGGCCACATCTGGAGAATACGGTGGATGAGGAAGTAAATCGAAGCCAATTCATGGATTTTTGCTATGGTTTTCACTGACTTGTGACACGGTGCATAACTTTGATGAAGCAGCGCTTTCATTTTCTTCAAATGTGGCCGTTTTTCGGCGATTTGGTCTTTCTAGTCTAATAACGCTATAGTCGCTGTTGACGGTCCTTTCTTTTTCAGGGTAGTCAATGAAAATTATTCCATGCGCATGCCAAAATGTACACGCCATAACCTTGCCAGTCGACTCTTGCGTTTTCCCTTGCTTTGAAGCAGCTTCCTCGTGTGCAATCCACTCGGATAACTGCCAATTGGACTTCAGAGTGAACTGATAGAGCCATGTTTCATCTATTAGCATATATCGACGCAAAAGGTCGGATTTATTACACTTGATCATATTCAAACACTGCTCAGAATCATCAACTCGTAGTTATTTTCGGTCAAAAGTGAGCTCGCGCGGCACTCACTATGCACAGAGCTCTCTCATATCGAAATATTCATGAATGATATGATGTACACGTCCAGTTAATATGTTTGGAATATCTGCTATATTATTTAATTTCAATATACGGTCATTCAAAATCATTGTGTGAATTTTTTAAATGTTTTCGTCGGCAACAACCTCTTTTGGACGCGTTCATGCGGTAATGCGTACACCACATGCTCATTTCACCACGTCTAAATTTAGCATACTAATCCTTGATGGTTGATTTTCCTGGGGAAATGTCCGAAAACTCGGAATCAAGCCAAGCTTTTGCTTCAACTACATTTTCCCCTTCAAAAAGCAATATTTTATCATTATGCGAAACTCCTTTTTTCCATTTTCTTCATAATAACAAAAGTTGCTTCATTCAAAATGCTATAATTCACAAACTAATGATCCGATAGCTGTCAAATTTCTACACGTATCTTTTAAGGGTTAGGGATAACTAAAAACATGTGGACTTAATTCTAGTAGCGCCAGTGCATTTATGTCCAATCTAGAAAAAATAGAAATAGATAAAAAAGAACTGTATAAAAAATAGAAAATATAAAAAAGCGAGCGGAAAAAGTTGATCCAAAATAAACAAAACTAAATAATTCAAAAATACTAGGAAAATCTGACGCCAACTGAAACTATAGTTTATTAACTGTCGAAAACAATAAAAAGCTCATAACATAAAGCAGCTTAGCTAGCCTACTAAAAAAAATATAACTGGGCTAGAGCTGTAAAGAGAAGGCTGACATTTTTTTAATCAAATAAAAATTGTGTTTAAAATCTTGAAGTCTGGGATATCTAAAAATATAGAAAATAAAATTGTCAACCCAGGGAAAGATGTAAAATTATTAACATGTATGGTTAAAGTAATGCCTAACTATTAACTATTTTCCTAGATTCAGGAAAAACACCAAAAGATATCCCCGTATTCAACCCTATAAGTCACTGAAAAGTTATTGAGAACTTATACATAAAGGAGCTTAATAATATATAGCATGAGACTGGACTTTAATTCTAAAATATATTCTTCAACTCCATTCTTGGACACATATCAGGCTTTATCTAATGTGTGACACCCAGAATTGCAAGTTAAATGAAATAAACTCCTTCTTCACTTACGTTTTCAGTTAAAAGTCTTATCTCATAGGCACATTTCACTATAAACAAGACCATGAATCGATTGAATTACACCCAATATATTGAAATATTAATACATTGAAGTTTTCCAAGGCAGTTTATTGGATACGATACTGAATTTTATACATAAAGCTAATCCATCAACCATAAAAATAACTATTATGACAACATGGGGATAAGTAGCCATCTTAGCATCTTACAAAGATCCAATAATAACATCAAATGACCTTAAAACCCCTTGATAAAGTACACTTCTGGCTAAAAACATGACGTATTAAAGCAAATTAAACACAGCCTACCCATGTAACATTCACTTTGCGCAGAAGAACATACCCACCAGTGAATATTGATAACTGTCAACCTCCCCAATCGTAGGATGCCAAATATCTTGGCAAGCGTCTAGACCGATGCTTAACCTGGAAGAAACACATAGTGACTAAACGGAAACAACTTGGATTGAAACTATATCAAATGGTTTTTATATTGGATTATCGGGCATAAGTGTCACTTATCATTAGGTAGCAAGGCATTGCTATATGAATCAACTTACTTTGCATATTTGGTTATGAAGAATCTAATTATGTTATACTGTTAACAATTCTAATATGGCCATCATATAAAGGCTCCACAGCAAAGTGATGCTTGGCATTGTCTATGTCCCGTAATATGTCTCTAATGAGTAATACAGCGTGATATCTCTTTAGAACCCATAACGAGTGATTAAGATAATAGTTTATATAGCAGATTATTTTATGAAAAGATTTTTTTATTTTCATGTATATAACATAATCATAAAAAATGCTTATTGGCCTCTGGCCAGATTTTCGCACAAATTTTTAATAAATTTACATTAACATTGTTTTTAACAAGTTTGAGGTTTTACTAATAATGTAGCAATTTCTCATGCAATTGTTTCAGATTCAAATTGCCATCGCTATTAAAATAAAACTGATGGTAACTTACTGGGGGATTATGAAATGCTGAACTAAACTGTTGAATGCAGGAACCAGAAAATGCAATTTTCCTCGAAAATGTCGCAAACGCGAAAGGTGGAAAGGGGAACAGTAAGGGGCGAGTGTACGGCTCGAGAGTGGAAGTACCTTTTGCTCGATCCTCGCGAATATTCTTGTTAGCGAGACGTCGTCGACTGTCGATGACACGGTTTCGCTTTTCGTTTCGTTGGTGGTGCGCGACGGGGAATTTAACGCGATAAATTAAAGTTATTTGTTGGAGGAAACGAGGCTCCAATATCTAATGGAAAATAAAATGGGAACTAATTAACGACGGATTGAAAAACTGCTCAAAGAACTAAAGAATGTCGATTAAACATGAATCATAAAGCTGTGCATGTACAAGACTTAATTTACTTACTTAATTATTTTTACAATGGCTTTGCTTTCTATTGAAATGTAACAGGTCAATTGAAAAGTTCCCAGCCTGACACATAGATGGTGCTAGTAGAATTGAATCCATAAACATAAACATAAACATGTTTTCAAGTTAGCCCTAACCCTCAAAAGATGCGTGTATAAATTCAAAAGCTGTCGGATCACTACTTTGTGAATTATAGCATTTTGAGTGAAACAACTTGTATTATTGTGAAAAAAATTGATAAAAAGGAACTTCGCGCGTTGATAAAATGTTGTTTTTTGAGGGGAAAAACACAGTTGAACCAAAAACTTGACTTGATGCCAAGTTTCCGGACACTGCCCCAGGAAAATCGACCATTAAGGATAGGTATGCCATGTTTAGACTTGGTGAAATAAGCATCGAAGACGGTGAACGCAGTGGACGCTCAAAAGGGGTTGTTACCGACAAAAACATTTAAAAAATCCACACAATGACTTTGAATGACCGTAAATTGAAACTGACCGAAATAGCAAACGCTTTAAATATATCAACTGAAGGTGTACGTCATATCATTCACGAATATTTGAGTGTGAGAAAGCTCTCTCTAAAGATGGTACCGCGCTTGCTCAGTTTTGGCCAAAGCAACGACGAATTGATGATCCGGAGCAGTATTTGAAGATGATCGAGTGTAATAAGCCCTAGTTTTTGGAGCTAATGGATGAAACATGGCTCCATTATTTCACTCCGAAGTCTAATTAACAGTCATCCGAGTTGATTGTACATGATGAACCCGCTCCAAAGCGTGGGAAAACGCTACAGTCGGCTGGTAAGGTTATGGCGTCTATATTTTGAGATGTGCATATAATAATTTTCATTGGCTACCTTGAAAAAGAAGGATCCTCAACAGCGAATGTTACATAACGTTAGTAGACCATTTGAAGGACAAAATCGGCGAAAAACGGCCACAGTTGAATAAAAAGAAAGCGCTGTTTCACCAAGATAATGCACCGTGTTATAAGTGAGTGAATACGATTACAAAATTCCATGAATTTGGCTTCGAATTGCTTCATCAGCCGTAACCTTCAAATCTCCCCCCAGCGACTATTTTCTGTTATCAGATCTCAAAAGAATGCTAGCTGGGAAGAAATTTTCGCCGAATGAATAGGTAGTCGACGAAACTGAGGTCTCTTTTGAAGCAAGGGACAAATCGTAATACATTAATGGTATCGAGAAGTTAGAGGGTCGCTATAACCAGTGTATCACCCTTGAAGGGAATTATGTTGAATAAAAAGAACTAATTTTGGCAAAAAATGTGTTTTACTATGGTAGGCCGGGGACCTTTCAATTAAGTTTGTTAGTTTATTTTCAAGAAGTAGCAGGTACAAAGTGTTTACGTGTACCTTAAGCAGCAATAATGATTGCTAACAATCTCAAATATCAATGTAAACAACCATCAAACTTGTTTTAGGCACGACAGTTCGTCAATTGACAAGGCTCTTATTGCGAATTCGTGACCAAAATCCTAACAATCAAAACTCAAACTATCAATTAATGAAACACTATTTTTTTTGACAAAATCTATAAATCTCACAACATGGCATTTAGTTATATTTTCTGTCCTAAATGTCAAATTCGCAATATGTAAACCTTCCTTCACTATTAGAAACAATTTGTTTAATTTGAAATGGCTTTAGTTTGAGAAAAGTGACTGAACTAATATTCGGAACTTGCTCCTTCAAGATAGTATTTGTGGAAGAGAGGAAATATTAAGATCAAGAATCACCAAAAATGTTTCATATACTCTTGTCCTACAAACTAATTCGCTTATGTGTCTTTTTCTTTGAAAATTGGTCATTTGGATTAAAACCCCAACATGCAGCTCCAAAAAACAAAAGAATCAATATGACAAATCAACCAGAATATTAACGATCAGTCATCAACAGCGGCTATATTTAGTGTAGTGAAGTTTAGCGAAGTTAACTGCAGTTTATTGCAAGTATCTTCTCACCCCAATGCCGGCTATGGATTGATGATAATGATGATTAACATGTGCATGAAAAACTAATTAAGTAAATTAAAATATTCTGACAAATGACTTACTCATTCAACTCAAATTTCACTTACACTTATTATGTTGGGAGATGTCCAATCTTAGAACATGTTATTTTAAATTAGCAATTGTTATGTTATTGATTGCTAATGCCATCCTATTTTTTTTTAAAGTAAGATACTTATTTGTAAACTTAATAAATAAACAACCATATTAATACGTCACATAAGTATGAATGTTTTACCGGATTTAATCTTATTTTTTCCTGCGTTCCTATGTATGTTGGGCACTCGAGTGGCTGTATCAATTCGGCTCTCGATTTTACTGATCAAGATATGCAGATCATGCTCGGCAACTGGAATTAAATGACGATTTATCGAATAATTGATACTGTGCTTTCTTAATAGTTTGTCGAACGATCTGAAGTACAAACCTTCAGTGTGGTATTGATTCCGATATAACGCGGTCAAGTTGCAGTGAGTTTCGAGATAAATCGACATTGAAAATCAATTTTCCGTCGTTTTCGTCTAAAGTTAAATGTCAGGTAAATAAAATTTGGCAGGTTGTCAGTTAGTGTATCCTTCCGATTATCAACTCGGTTAAATTTGTCAACTAATGTAGACAGATATCAAAATAGTGTATGAGTGTGTTAGATTTACTACAAATGAAGGGATAAATAATAAGATAAAATTGAGTGAGATTGTTTAAATGTAATTAGAAAGCCATAGTTAGTTTATATAAATACTTAGGAGCCTTATAACATCTATAATTTTCAAATATTATTTTTTCAAATGTTTCATTAACGATATTTTATAATTTTCCTCAAATTATATAGAGATGATTCATATTCGTATGTGTTTTTATGGAATTTAATAAATTTTTATTCATGTTTATCTTAATTCAAAATGATTAATTACAAATTCTTTTTAAATAAAATCGACATCAAGAGATGAAATTCTTTAGATATTTTTGGAATGATAGTAAAAGGCTTTTTGTAATTTCACTGTTAGTTTTTTTATAAAATCAACATAATGGTTTGGTTAAATTCCAGAAGAAATATTATGTTGATATAAAAGCTGTTTCTATACTTTGTTATATAATTTTTTTTTAAATTCAATTTTATAATTCTAAATTATTTTAAATAAAATTGTTTCAATTATTAACAAGAAGAAGGAGACTATTATTGTATCCTTTTCGATTATTTTACATGATATATCTATTATATTTGCAACTGTAATTGCGGCACAAGAAGACTAAGTACACATAAAATATTAGGTAAGTGCATATGTATTGATCAGCTACATCTACTGATAAAACATTGTTCCATTTTGATAAGTCTCTACTAACCTCTACTGTTCTATTCTATAAATATCAGTTTTGTGTTTAATTTTGTGGACGTATTTAGTGTATACAGATAATTTATTAGAAGAAATAAGCTGCCGAAGTCTATCAAATATTTTTAAAAACGTATGGTGATGCAACTACGTCACATCCCAACTGTCGGATTTGGTTTCAACGAATTAAAAATTGCAACATTGATATCAGTGGTAAAAAACGGTTCGGTGACCCAAAAAATCACAAAAAAAACAATTATAAAACATATTGGAGGAAAATCCAGCTCAACTCTCAAGGAATTTTCGCACACCTTAATAATTAATAAATCAACTATTTCCAGGTGTTTATATACGCTGAGGGAGACGCAAACCAGCTACCACACTTTTACCATTTCGAACCATTTAAACATCGCTATTTTATTTATTGCAAAGCAGCTACAACGATATTTTCAAGCGCACAAAATAATAAATTAGTCCAGAAAAGTCATCCACATCGACACGAAACGGAATAATAATGACCATATGGTTTCACTGGGTATGTGATAGTACAACGTGGGGCAAAAGCCTACCATTTTGATATTAATTTGATATTTTGATTATAATTTTGCTCAAAGGAGAGATAAGTAAATTTGGATTTCATAAAAAGTTTACTTCGTTTTTACATTTTTTTTTTCGTTATGAGTTAAAAATTATATCGGCTATAACCGCGATTCGCTATGCAACTTTCGGCTTTTTTTAAAGCATTTTTCATGACATGCTGCAACATCTGAGGCTGAATTTCTTCAATTTTGTGACGAGTATTCTCCTTAAGGCATTGAATCACGGGGCTTATTCACATTAACTGTTGATTTTAAAAAACGCCATAAGAAAAAGTCTGGTGCTGTAAAATCTGGAGATCTGGCTGGCCATTGTAAATCGCCACTTCGCAAAATTAGCCTTCGTGAAAAAATGTAATTCAATAATTGAATTGTTGAACGAGCTGCGTCGGCTATGGCCCCATCTTGCCGAAACTACATGTCTTCTAGTCCTTGCTCTTATCCTATGTCGGGCACAAGAAAATTTTGAATCATGTCTTGGTACCGTTCAGCAGTAACAGTAACAGCAACACCTTGGTTATTTTCAAGAAAATAGGAACCAATGGCCTTTTTAAGCACGAATAACACACCATACAGTTGTTTTTAATGGATACAATGATGATTAATTGAGGATTCTGTGTTCCCCAAAACCGACTGTTTTTTTTTTATTGACGTAGCCACTGAGAATAAAATAACCTCATCGCTCATTATCAATTTAGACGAAAAATCTTCAATCACAGCCTTAGGATTGCGTTACTGTACTGAACTCGTTGATCAAGATCTCTCGGTAGCAATTTTTGGACTAATTAAATTTTGTACGGGGAACATTTTCAAAATGCAAGCCTTAAACGGCATGCAGAAATGTGTAACTGGGAACCACGTCTCCGAATTGATGTTTCTGGAGACTCTGCAACACTATCACCCACCAGAGCCATATTTGCAACGTTACGAGGCCTGTCTGCTCTCGTAACGTATTGTCGAAAATTCGCATGTAAACGTTAAATTGTAGTTTTGTGAGGCACTGGACGATTAGGATATATTGATGCAATATCCGCTGATTGGCAATAATGGAAGGATTATTTTCAATAAATCTTGTCACTATTTTTATTCGTTCTTGTACCGTATATTTAACCCTAATAAAATTTGGACGTCTACTCAGCTCAATGGTTAAAGCGAAACTGATGTAAACGTCACATAACCAAGACGTCGAGCAATCAAAATGGTAGCGGAACTTTTGCCCCACCTGTTATCAGCAAGATAGAGGGCGTTATGAGCTATTAAAATAACGAATAATAAGCGTAATGTAATTTTCGGACCCTGACAAAGCTCGGTCATACGTTACAAGGGTTGTGAAGGATACATTCTGTACGGTTTGGCTAGCATACGGTTTCAAAATGCTCATGCGAAAGTGCGCAGATGAATCGATGATTACATCGTTCCCAAACTAATATCGTTCTTTTGGCATGGCATTGCTATAATCGCAGAATGATGTAAAAACTCTTTAAAAAATTACATTAAATACATGCAAATACATGCAATAAAATAATAAGTACACATTATAAATGTTTTTTATTTATAATTATAGAGCAACGCAAGCAAACGTAATCGCTATTTTTAAATTTTTTTTTCATAATTATTTCAGGACAAATCCCAATGGTTAATATTTCTAGAAAGTCGCCCATTTGTTTTCTACACATATCTAATTTTATAGAAGGAAAAACTGTAGCTATTTATTACTACGGATTGAATTTAAAATAAACAGGCATTATCATCGATATCCCTAAAAATTGGGAACTTTCGGGGCATATAAAAAGTTAAAAAACGGATAATTCGAAAACTTCGAGGGAGACCTAATAAAATTTTATTAATGTGGATTTTCAACTTCTCTCCTAAATTCTAAAATATTTTCGATACAATTTTGATTTCAATTTATTGGTGTGAATATTTAACAGAATTCCTAACTCCATATAAAACATAATTTGTTAATTAGTCGTTTTTCGTTGCTATATAACGATACCTAAAGCATACAAATACAAATTGGGGGAGGATTGCACTTTATTTTTCAGGATAGTGTTAATTGGTATCATTCTGTGATAGTACATGGCCTCATCGAAAAGGTTTACATCACAGCAACGCACAAAACGTTCAGATAAGGTTTTGTTGTCGGAGAACTTCTAAAAGTAAATTCATCTCGGCTAAAAACTATATATTACATCATGAAAATATTCGAATAATGAGCTTTGACAATTTGGTTACTTAAAGGATCATCAAGAATTATTCGTTCTTAATAATTTACTGTATTTATAGGATGTGATGATGCTTCACAAGTTCTTTTAACTGCAGATCGTTTAATACTAGATCAAAAACTGCAAATCCACTATATAGTTTTGATTTGGTAGTCATTTTATAATGTTTGATATATCCTCTATGATTACTGTTAATGTAATATCCCTAATTAAGAGAGACCGACAAACCTTGCGTAAGATATAATTAACGTATAACAAGTTTATACATTAATAAGCATTAATTTTTAATAAGTATATATAAGAATATATATTGCTAATAAATTCAGATTTCGACTTATGGTCAAATTTTTTTGATACTACATATTTTTAACTCTAAAAATATATTATTTTAATTCTAACAGCAATTTTTATAATACTATAGTAATATTGTAATAATACTTGACGAACTTATTGTTAAACAAGCGGAAAGTTATTGATTACATCTGTATTTTGTTTTCGCACACTCTTTATGACATGGCACACTTAACAATATAAATATCATCATCTACGTCGAAACTTTACGAAATGTTTCATTTCAATTAGATATTGCGATATTGTTCATGTATTCTGAATATAGTGTTTTATAACGCAATCGTTATAAATAAAAATCATTTGATATCAACTAATATAACTTTTTTCCTACTAAATTCATAGTTTGGATCGTGATAATATATACTTTATAAAGGGTGTCTCAAAATAATACCTAATTTTGTTTCTTTTCGGCTTGTTTGCCATGAGATATTGGTAATATAAAAGCTTTTCTACTTCATCTATTCACCAAAGATCTGCTTCATGTTTTCATGCATAAAGAATGAAATCTAATGAGCCTGCATAGCGAAGTGTATACATTGAATGGATTATTGGGCATTAACAAATTGATTCTGATTCTTTGGGAAAAATCATCATACGTCATGAAACATTTTCACATTGTTAACTTTGTTAATCAAAATCTTCGTCGAAAATAAGACTGGGCACCAAGCAACTACCACTGGCAGTCCGTGTCGCGCCATAACAGCCTAAATTGGATTATATTAATATGAAGATTATACGGGTTCACGAAACGATATCAAATGTTCCACAGCTCCTGAAACAAGAGCATTGATTGAGGTATTTTTTGTTCGTCTAATATCGTATTGGTAATCAAAATTAGTTCTTTAATAGATCACAATTACTTGAAGTCAATGTATAATATATGCAAACAAAACTAAACCTGTCAAATTCTTACATATAATTTTGGGATACTCATAACATGTCATGGATATAACATAATGTATACATTTGTGATAAGCTAGTTGTGTTATCCTAATTTGCTATTTTAAAGTTACAAAGTAACTATTCTAAGATACACACTTTGGGCTTATCGTCTAGGTCACTTTTTAAAGTACACTTAATTTTTGCTTATAACTTCACAAAACTAGATCAAATGGCTTTACTTTCTTGAATCTTATGACTAAACCATCATTATCTAGGAGTTGGAGAAAATCAACTGTGATGGGCTGAATGAGCCTCTGTTCATGAATTTTGCCATAGTTTTTGATAATCATGATATCAACAGTTTCTACCGTCAGGTCCTTATGTAAGTTATTGTATTACATTTGTACATTTACAGTGTACATTATCACATTTGTATTACTTTGGCTGACTTACACCCCAGAGATTAACATAATAAGTAAGTCTACACTGATTTTGAAATAACTGAGTATCCACCTGATAACCAGTACATTCGATTGTACTTTATCACGAATACTTGCTCCTGAGTTTAAGGATTATTCAAATATATTTGGCTGTATTTTAATACGAGACCACTTGCTCATTTATATATAGTGGCTTGTGCTTGATTCTGATTGGTGAAATCAACGTACACTTATTTTGATTCATTTTGATGCACCATTTTTCTGTCCAACTTGTATTCCAGTCTTGTATTTGGTCAATGGTTTGAGAGGCAATTGCAGTGCAAAATGTAGCAATAATAATTTCAATGAATCTAGATAAGTCCCGAGTGTACAATGAATAAAGGGCTGATCCCAATACATTGCCTTGTGGCAATTGATGATTTTGTGAACCTAACCAATAGTGAAACGCTGTTTCCTGAAACCAAATTAATACACCGGAACAAGGTACTTTTCCTCAATGACTGGTTTTATCCTTTACAATAGGACTTTTTCGAATAATTTGGACATTATCAGCAATAGTGCAGCTTAATGTGTCTAATGGAAAGTAGAATATAAAATGCGAATTATTATTTTATCGCTAATTTCATATTTTTAAATGTGCACCTGACAAGCACAATGAAGTTTACCTTCTTTATTTCAGCCAGCGACAGTGCACACTTTGACGTGGTATGCGGTATATGGATAAAAATCGATAGTTTACAAATATGAACAAAAATTTTAATTCTCTAAATGGTTTTTAATAATTTAATGCATGATCTAACAATATACCAAAATATATTAATGATTTTTCTGTTAATATGCAGGGTGTCAGGGTAATGACATGAAATGCGGCCATATCTCAAAGAATATATTAGTTATAAATAATCCAGAAAAAAACTAATGTATCTAAAACCGGCAAAAGGAAAACCTGGAAATTATTTGCAGTTTTTCTAGTATCCGCTGGAGAACGTAACAGCCATTACAAAGACATTTGTTGTTTTATTTTTTAAAGAATGTTCAGAAATAATTCTATTTACAGTTTGCAAGAAAGGAAAGAATCTTAAATGCATAATAAGTAAGATTTGATGCCAAATATACCCAATGATGGTGCTTCATGCACATTTCCAAAAGTCACCTGCGAGAACAACATATTGTCTCTTATTTAGTAGCCATATTTACTACAATCCATTATTTTATCTTTCTAAGGTTTTGCTCGTTCTTCAGCATTGAGAAGTGACAATGTTTTTAATAAACTGACTGTTTTGCTAAATATTTCTAAACTATAGCAAACTTAACAGACCTTATGGCGGTACGTTTTATCTATAATAATATGAAGTACTTACCAACTTGAAAAGAATTCATTTTTATATGATGTAAAGAGTACAATACTTGATATAATCGTGATTCTTAGCTGTCTGTTGACTTGTCTGACAAGTTCAAAAGAGTTAAAAAAAGTACAAAAGCTTGTTTATCATGATCTTACTATTACATAGTAGTATTTTTCAAACTTCAATACAGATTATTTATGTATGGTTAAGAGGTCAGCTTTTTGATTATTGTTTATCATTCAATTTTGCTTCTTATAAGAAGGATACATTTTTCTATATTCTCGATTATTTTTTGTTTCTTCATTCTATTGGCCGCTCTAAATATTAATTATCAAGCCCATTATGCGGTGATCGCTCTTGCAAAGAGAAGTTTGTTGGTTCATCCTTAAGCTTTTAAATTTCTCCTTTGAGCTATTGAGTTAACGGCCCATCCGATTGTTTCAGATAAATAAATGCACAAATATAATTAATTCAGCGAGGTTATATCATATAAAAAAATATGTTTGTCCTAAGAAGCCGATTAATATATGTTTTAAATGTACTTTTAGATAGGGCGGGCAAAAGTCCCGCTACTATGGATGCAATTTCCGTTGAGTGGCAAAAATGGAACTATTATATTCAATAAATATTGTCAATACTTTTGCTCGTTCTTGAGGCGTATATTTACCCATAATAAAATTTGGATGTCTACACAACACAATGCTTAAAGCAAAACTGAGCTAAACGTCACATAACCAAGATGAATCGCGCGAAATCAATGGTAGCGGAACTTTTGCCCCTCGCCTATATTCTGTTGAATTCCAAAGGCAGTTCAGCATAGTAATCAGCAACCTTGAAACTGACTGAAAGTTCATTTATTATCGGGTTATTTTTATCTCAACTATTATACTTATCAATTTTCTGTTAATACATTTATAGGAGTTCTCTAATTAATCTAATTGTTGTAATTACATATTTATGAAATAGTAACAATAATTTATAATTAAGACCTTCTTTTATGTAATAATAAATGAATCATTAATTATACATTTAAGTGCGCATTTGATTTATTTTATAGTATTATTACTATTGTTACAGTAAAATATGTTAGGTAAATAAAATAAACAGATTAATCATACTAAAAATAAAGCGATTGTCTATAAAGTAAGCACATCAATTAATGAATATAGTTAACATGCGGGGTAATAAAGAAAAAATGTTAATCATAAATATCGCAATTTTATAAATGGGTTTTATCAGTTACGTGTTATCGTGATTTGGATATGCATAACTACTCAACTATTTATCTCTTAATTTGATTGAAATATTTTGTTTACGTGTTTATTATAAATCCACTTTCCTTTCCTTCCTTTCTACTATTGATAAAAATAGAGTTAAGATGATATTTTGTTAGTAATTTATAATATTCGTCTATAGGTTAGGTTTGAAACGTGTTGATAACGAAGCTGTGTTACAACCAAACGTTACAAATATCTTCTGGCTCCTTCCACTTCTTTATCTAGTTAGCCGCATTTAAGCTATTAAAATCAATCTTGATGCCGAGTCATCAGGATTAGGTATAAATCATCAGAGTACGTTACTCCACAACATCTCTGGTTTTTTGGCGCTTATTGGCTCCATTTAATTTTGAAACAGCGAATAATCCGAATTTGCCACATGCGTATATATCTTTATTTACATTTTTTTATCGTGATTATTAGATTTAATGTCGAATATATTAAGCAGGTAAAAAAAATGGTGTATAATTTTGGATATAGCACATTTTATTTTAAAAAGCATTGAATAAAATGAAATAATAAAAATACGATTAATAAATGTCTAGCTATTCTATTTTTATAAAAACATCATATTACACATCACCATTTTTTATAAAAAAAAAATACACAAATATGATAAATAATTGATTTAATGTTGAAAATATATAAAAGGAGGGAAATAAATATTGAAAATTTGTTGAAATAACACATTTTATTTAAAAAATTATTGAATAAAATGAAATAATAAAAATATTTTCTATATGCCTTTCTATTTTTATAAAAACAGCATATTTAAATAAATTTACATATTTGAACAATTAACAAGAATTCCAAGAACCATATAAAAAGACATTACCATAAGAAAGACCAAAATCATTTAGATCAAATTTAGATCACAGCCAATATAGTTAAAGCCAAAAGAAAAGAAAAGTCACCACTATATATGAAAGCAGCAAAAATTTTCTAAAAATCTCGAAACATTATCGTTACTATTCTTGATCCACAAACCCCATTAATGACTTGACTACCTCTTAGCTTTCGATTAACACATTCTACAATTACTAGCCTAAAAGGAATGGATGATCATATTTTAAAGTCGAAAGACATCTCAGTCAATGCATCATTATTTTAACAAAATAATATTTTATTTACCTGTATTTTTATATAATAATACATTATATTTTCCCAGTCATTAGATCACTAAGTTGTCGTCGATATTTTTATATTTTGTTTATTTGATCCAGGTCTACTTTTGTAAGTAAATTTAATTATTTCAAAGTATCACTGTACGATTTTCTTACATCCTAGCAAAATGCTGTCTAATTTATTCTTCTCTGATTATCTGAATTTCACATTCTTCGACTTTTACTCTCAACAAATTATAGCTACATCTTAGATATAAAATAAAATTAATATCATTAGTAAAATATATTATGTTTAAAATAAATGTTTAATTATGACCAGTTACTACAGTTTTTGCTGCTATTCTTGATGGACGAACCTCATTAATGACTTGACTACTTCCAACACAAGAATCATTTTATTCTCTGTTCTTATTAACATTACATTTTGGCATATGTTGATACCTATTCGTTGAAAATGAATTGTTATAAATTTGGCAGCTAAAATTCTCACTATAAATAAGATTTATGCTGTTTGGATTTTATAAATTTCAAAAATTTAACCTTACATTCTCCCCTTACCTTTGTCCTTCTATGATTTAAAACCAACGTATCTTAGACCACCAGCAATAACACAACTATTACATAACACAATTTAATTATTATTACAATAGAATTATTAATGTAACACAAAATCTAAATATTCTAGATTGTTTTCTTGTTTTGATCTGATCAACCGTACCGATCGACTCGAAAAGTATAGACCGCCATTAGAAAAGGAAGACAATATGGTTTATTCTTTTCTATGGTTTGTTATATGCAGGGAAGTTCGCATGCGCCAAATCCGGAGATGTTGTGGAGAAATGTATCCTTAAATCATTCAGTAAAACAGTGAACTCACGCCATCTAAATGTTGTTGTTAAATTATAATCTAAATAAAATAATGTTACCAAGTATGTTATAACTTATGTTAATATCATAGTACTTTTAATACATATGTTATATTATCGAAGGACTTAAACTACAATTAATTATACAGTCACAATACTAGAGTTGTGTTTTATTACATTTACATTGAACTCCGTTCTTCACCATATTTGAGATAGAGTTCTAGGATCGTTTTTTTATGTAGTGGTATGTCCCCAGAGGCGTAATCCCCCTAAATAATCATAATATATCAAAATAATGTATTTTACTTTAATTCGAGAGCATATTTACCTTTCTACGCTAGTTCTTGTTTCCCTCGATGGTGTGTTTACATGTCAAGTCATCTTGATATCACTGTATCTTCTACTTCTTCTGCAACTACCTGTGTAAACCATTCTTAATAAAATTAGTCACTGAATTCGGCCTAATGCATTTACAATATCTACAAAACAGTATTCATTCTCTCCTCATACGTTCTAACCTAATGCTTATGCTTAATTCTCAATAAATACAATCATATCTGCGCACACAAATCTTGCATACTCTACTATACTATTTTCTACAGTTCCATCCATAATCATTCTATATATTCCATTCTACCAATTATGAGCATGCCTTTAGTTGTTTCCAATCTCATCACTGTGTCTCTGGAATTTCCAGCATTGTACAGCATTATCACATATACTGAAACTTTCCTTTAGTTACTTTCACTTTTCGAGTTACTCTCCAAGTCAATCACTAAACTGTTAATTTGCAATCTGTCTAAGACATGTTCACTATTATACCATTCATCAATTACTTCTTCTGTATGTCTTATAGAGTTCATCCAAACCGAAGGTGTTATGGTCGACAATGCTGCCACATAATTCCTTCCACGTATCCAAACAGATGGTATATCCTTTTCGACCAGCATAATAAGTGTTTGAGAACCCCCATATCAACTCGATTGGATTGAATATACAGTGATAAGGAGGAAGTCGTAATATTATGTGACCATATTGTTCAGCCATCTGATCTACTCTATATATTTTCTCGGGCCTGTTTAAAAAAAATTAATTGCAAGAAAAACGAAACGAAACATTTCATTTATATCTAACTAGTAACAATTTGAAATAGTTCATTCTTTAACTTGGTTTCTTTAAAACTTATTTTATGTACTTTAAGCCATACTATGATATCGTGAACTATCCATAACAATAACTGAAGGTTGCTCCAATTTTTTAAAAACTGATGTTCAAACCACTGTAAAATCAATTTATCGTTCATTTACCCATGGCAGTCACCATTATACTTAGAGTAAAACGCTAATTCTCTACCAGGAATAAAATCATTCCTGTTTCATGCATATATCTGCAATAAATTATTAATAAATATTATGACTAATAAAACCTAATCGATAATTATTTCCACGTTTACCTTTTTCCATCAAGTTTTTTGTTTTTACGCTATATTTATTATCATCTTGCCATAAGTGACCCAGTGTACCATTTTGAAATATCCACGTCTCAGCTAAATCTACAAATTGATATTACAATTCTTCCTTGATTATGTTATATTTTTTAAAATGTTATTCATTTAAAAGCAATCTCTGCATTTCCATTAAACCCACACATTACACAACAGTGTCTGAAGGGGTTTTCAACATCCCTTAAATAGCAGCATATCTTTCAGCTTCTTATGGATACTTTCAAGACTAATAATTTTCGACTGAAAAAGACATTCACTCTTTTTATACATTTCGTATATTTGAACTCTGATATAGCTAACATCAAGATGATCTTGATTTATACCCGCTTCACATAAAGGCGGTTCCTTTTTGGTGAATTTAAGGTTATATGGTTTTTTATTTTTTGAAATATTTCAGAGACCGTGCCGGTACTAACATTCGCTGCAGCTGCAACACGCTAAAATATAGCTTCAATAAAAACCCCGGCGATTGCCGGTTGATAACCCGTAATTATAATTTTTTTAATAATTTCGCGTACGTTTGACAACCGGACGAGTTTGACAGGCTAGTTCGGTTTCACGTTCGAACTTATCAGTCATAATTATGTCTCTTTTTAAACGGAATAAAATGAGAAGGAAAATATTATCTGATTTTGAAACGAATTTACAAATTGCGGCGGACAATACATTAAACATCTTGATGACGTATATACAAAAAGACTTTGAATAGACTATAGGAATTTTGCGAGACTCCTAGAGAACTCACGATCGACAACCGATGATTACTATCAAAACCGATTCTGATATTATATAAAAAAAAACATGAAATCCCATTCATAATTGTTTCTATTCATTTTAGAATTTTATCGGCGGGTATGTTGAAATATTTAATCAAAATGCTGCGTGAACCATTGTACGGCACTTTAAATACGTTTCAACACAAAACAAATTCATTTAAACACAAAACACAGATAAGCGCCACGTATTCAAAACCATCTAAATGTATTTTAATGGCGAATAAAAACGAACGATAAACAACACTCGATTTATAAAGGTTGATTGTGATAGATCTATATTAAGGACATACTCGATTTATCGAACTTAACTTTTTAATAATATTGACAATTTCATTTTGATTTGATTTTGAAATGTATTAATTAAAATATCAATTATATAAGTCTGTGAAATGTTAATGCTCCTATAGATAATGTATTTTAAGATTCCTTTTTTACATATTAATATATTTTATGATAATTTTTGAATATCATTTATATATATATATCCTCCGAACCACGGTTCTCAGCATTAAGCCTACGGACTGGCGAGTAAACTTGGAGATCATCCCAGAAGAAGAAGAGGTCTTACCCAGCCTGGTTACTAGCGTGACTGGGATCATTTTCCTTTTCAGATTTTGATCTCTTGCCTAAGGACAATCACAAATGTTATACAAACACAAGCATGAATTTACGACCATGTACCAGCAGGATTCGAACCCGCGACTATATCAGCAGCAGGAAGATTGTCCTATCGCCTTCATCGGTGCCACTCAAGCTACCTGTATTATTTTTATTGAAATAATAACACGAGCTGCCTAATTCGACTCAACTTTTTGGTATAAATACATGAGAACCATTCGTTATTTGATTCCCTGAACTCAGATCTCCAATAATGGTACAACCACGATAGTAGCTTGCGCTCTTCATTTTATTACATAACTGTGTCTCGGAACGTCTGAAAATGTAAATACAAAGTGGATTCAAAATAATTTTGTTATGTATGTAGATGTTATATGCTCGGTAACAGTGAAAAAATCATGACAGATTAACCCAAAGGTGTACTGTACTTTGGTTATGCTCTAGTAAACATTAACAAGTCATGGGTACCCAAATTACATTATAATGCGTATGTAGATATACATAGCTGAACAACTGGTCACTTGATGAAAATGTATACTTTTCATTTTATGTACCAACGTTATGAAGAGAACTGAAAAATAACGTAGATGATTGCTACTCTCAATCGATGAATATCGTCAGAATAAATGCAAAAATAGATAATATAAATAATCTGACGTATCATCAATGCCGAAATCTATTCCCCGTATGGAGAGTGATTCATAACTAATTTGTCTAAGTACAAGTTTAAAAATGCCTTAAAAATTTCGTTTTCATAACCGGCGAGCAGTAAAATAGATATCGTTATGGATGGAAAACATATTTCAAAACAATTTTTTAATTCAATAAAGAACGTAAAAAACAACAAAATAATGATTTGTCGAAAACCATAACCAATTTTAAGAATTTGGTGGCTCTCAAGTTGTATATCTTTAGTGATACTAGTTCAATGAGGATAAGCTATAGATGATTTTAAAGTCAGGTGACCGTTGAACATTCTAGATATAAGAGTATCATAACTCTAATAACAGAAGGAACGGAACGTCATTTTCATCATATCTTGTTTGTTTACATCAGAAGAGCGAAAATGGAGCAAATACTCATTGAAAATAATATGTTATGAAAGTATACATCGCCCACAAAACACTTAAGTATAATTTACTAAGATTAAATACTAACAACAATTGATACTTGGATTCTACATGAATCCACCAAGAAAAATTTAGTGGGCCTTGATTCCATCTGTAAATATCTGATAACAAGTGGATTACGTATGACAATAAAAATGTCTTTAATACCCGGAAAAGTTTTACAAATAGTTGCAAAGCCAGCGTTGATGTGAAGAATTGTAATACTAACATTCGGTAGAGCTGAAAATTATTTTGCTAATTTAATATTAATATATAATGAAACATACACTTTAGTAACTCAAGTAAATGATGACCTTCTTAACCGATTTTTAGACCTAGCTCGTACCCGAGTACCAGATTATTACCACTTCTTAGTCTCTTATTTGTCATCATTGCCATGGTAAATCAAGTATCTTATTAATGACATAGTAAACAATATTCATTTTACCATTTCACAAATTTTGAAATTTACTTCTTTACATCAAATGTTAATATATAAGCAATGTGTAAGACTGTTGTTGTAAATTGAGAAACACGAATTTGATGTTGTAGAACTGAATTGTAAATTTTAAAAGAATTTAAAAATATAATCGATCTGGTAGTTTATAATGCTACATAATAACGGAGCAAAATTGATGAAATCAGTTCTAAGAAGACGGACACTTGTGAATTGATCCCCTAAATCTTTTAGTAAATGTCATATGATTTATTTTGTGAACATTCCAACTAACATATGGCCTAAATAAAAGATATAGACACAAAAATACCTATAGGCCAACTAATTCGTGAATGCCTAATGTAGAAATATGTTCTTTATTTAACTAAACATACCATTAAAATTGTCTTTTCCTCCTTATGAATTAAAAGAACCTTAAATAGAAACCTTCTTTTCTGTTTCTAAAGAATATATATATATATATATATATATATATATACAAATAAATCTTAATTGAATACTGATTGAATCATTCCTTCCTCATAGATCGAACTAAGAGACCTCTATTCTGTGAGATACATAATAAATGTCGCCAACATTTTATATGAATGAAGCATTATATTGGCTATTAGAAGAAAATACGATTATCTGATTCTCGATGGTGTTCTCTTAAGATATGACCTGACCAAATCAACCAAAAAACTATTAATATATTGTTATTTTAAATATTTGCTTTCTTTTAGAATGTGTAGGCATTTTAGTTATAATATTATATATTACCAAATTAACATGTTTATAAAGTAACCAAAACAATATAACGGTATTGAAACTTAAAATCACAATAACAGTCAATCCTAAGAGTTTTTATTTATATTAAGATCGTGGAGTGTTCAAATTGTGAAATGTTATATATCATTTACATTAAACTATTTGTCTCAAAAAGCCTGAATGACGTCTGATTACTCAGAATTGGTTAATTGCAATTTTTAATCAAAAACTCAACTTATTTTATTTTGTAACCACAAAATTACCGCAAATTCGATTTGGCTACGCTGAATATCTGACTGTTATCGAAGAACTCCTTTATGTTTTCTTTCACGTTAATAAAATGAGTATATTCACGTGAACTATATTTTAATTTGTAATTATAACAAATTTGTCTATAAAATAGTTAGCAAGAGTTATCATTATGGGAAATTCTAACCATTATTATAATTTCAACAGTTCTTGGTAAAAAATACATACCACATATCCGGTATATAGAAAATTATACCTGCGTATGTTAAACAATATGTTATGTTAAATTTAAGTGAGTAATAAAACGTGGTAAATTATGTATGGCAAATTACACATAATTTATCTTTAACTTCAAACCTGATTCTTTCAGTTACTCATTCGGAAGTATTTGTTTCATTGAACTGCAATGAAGCAAAACTACAGTAAAGTGCTACCAGTGGTTCTTATTTGAATTACTAGTATTTTTCAGGTTCAAAAGAAGAGTCAGAGTTAAAAATTTGTAAGTATAACTTCATAAATACTGAGATAGTTTATTATTATCGGTAATGTTATTTAAAATCACCGTTATTTATGTAGTTTTCTCAATTGACACAATACGAATTGGCACGTTTATATGTAGCATATAAGATATATTATGATCGAAATCTCCATCATTAGGTTTATTACATTTTCAGTTATCTTTTTAAACTATATAGGTATAACTAAAAGCTTCTACAGATTGAACACAAAAATCTGGAAACGATTAATATATAAACAGGTTAACTTCAGCCAGTATTAAAAATGGTTTGATATATTAACACACAGGATATACATGAGATAATTATTTCTGCTAACCAAAAGATTGCGGAGGAATATCTTCCAATTAAAGTGGTAATTATTTAAAAATCCATTCTAAACGATAAACATTTAATATTTAATGCAACACTTAATATTCTTCTCTCATAGCTCCCATCTAGTTTTATTCTGATTGTAAATGAGCTTTAGTTAATGTTAGAAACCTAACTATATTATTGTATATCATATCATAACTAAGTCACATACATTAAATTTGCAACAAGAACTATTGAAACTCATTGCCATACTTTAGCATTATTCCTCTTAAATTATCCGTAAGGTATTTAAGTGTTAGAGATCGGTTTTCGTCCAATAATTCTAGCAAATAATTCTTATCTCTAACATCAAAATCGCAATTTCAAAATTCTACCACTAGCATCCGTATAAACTGTACAAGTGAGTAATGCTAAAAAAAACTATCATGGTTATTTATGTAGAGAAATATTAAAAACATTGAATTTAATAGTTGTTTACATCGATACTTTTCACGAATAATCGTTTTATAAATCGACATCTCTGACTGAAGTTATCCGTAAGTTATTTAAGTGTTAGAGATCGGTTTTCGTCCAATAATTCTAGCTATTAATTCTTCTCTCTAACATCAAAATCGCAATTTTAAAATTCTACCACTAGCATCCGTATACACTGTACAACTGAGTAATGCTAAATGAAAACTATCATGGTTATTTATGTAGAGAAATATTAAAAACATTGAATTTAATAGTTGTTTACATCGATACTTTTCACGAATAATCGTTTTATAAATCGACATCTCCGCCTGAAATTATCCGTAAGCCATTTAAGTGTTAAAGATCGGTTTTCGTCCAATAATTCTAGCTATTAATTCTTCTCTCTAACATCAAAATCGCAATTTCAAAATTCTACCACTAGCATCCGTATAAACTGTACAAGTGAGTAATGCTAAATAAAAACTATCATGGTTATTTATGTAGAGAAATATTAAAAACATTGAATTTAATGGTTGTTTACATCGATACTTTTCACGAATAATCGTTTTATAAATCGACATCTCTGACTGAAGTTATCCGTAAGTTATTTAAGTGTTAAAGATCGGTTTTCAACCAATAATACTAGCAATTAATTCTTCTCTCTAACATCAAAATCGCAATTTTAAAATTCTATTATTAGCATTCGTATACATTGAATAACTGATGAGCATATGATAGATCCTAATGTTTTTATTTTGAGTAATAATATGTTTTTGTTTGATATATTTTTAACAATAAAATTACAGGCAAGATTATTTTCAGTCCTACTCAATCTGATCAATATTTATATATAATAAATACGACGAGAATAAGATACTAAAGACTGTAGTACATTTTAACAGAAGCTATTTCTAATATTAAAAGTTAAGATTTTCGGAAAAAAGCCGTTTTTATTACATAATTTCATTCGAATCGATTGATAAACATAGTAAAATAGGTTTAAGGATGTCGCTACTTGACAATCGATGACGCGGTCTGATAAAAGTAATAGTGAGAATCCTCAAAATCTTCAGATTATTTCAATATTTACAAACCGTCTGACACATAAACGTAAAAACAATAAATCGGATGTGCGTAGCGCAATTTACAAGTGGATCATTATCTAGATATTTGGCACGAAAAATTACAGATAAAATCAAGTCGGTACTTTGCAAATATATAATAGATTTGCTGATTTAAATACACGAGTACATTGATAGAACCTTATCTTTGTTTATTATTACTGGTTTTATTTTGTTATATATGTTTTTCGTATTTACCATTTATCCTATACATTTTAGCGTTATGTTCGGTCTTAATCACATAGGATATATGCATAAGCTGTATCAATTCATATAGTTTCTCTAAATATAATTTTTTTAATTGCGATATTAAATATATAACAATTTGATTCTCCTAACAACATAATCATTAGCTGCACTAAAATTAATTTAAAAACCAAATTTTTGTTCTGTAAAAGTATATTTGCCGGAAATATAGATCGATTTAACTGCACTGTCATGTGGTTCCTCGTCAACTAAGCTCTACTTAAGAAAGGTCTAAAACAAGAAAGCTGATTCTTCTCTCTAACATCAAAATCGCAATTTTAAAATTCTATTATTTGCATTCGTATACATTGAATAACTGATGGGCATATGATAGATTCTAATGTTTTTATTTTGAGTAATAATATGTTTTGTTTGATATATTTTTAACAATAAAATTAGAAGCAAGATTATTTTCAGTCCTACTCAATCTGATCAATATTTATATATAATAAATACGATCTTCAAGCGATTTCTATGTATTTTCGTAAGCGAAAATTATATTTATAAAACTCCAGGGAGTTAGAGATTTAGATGCTTTTTTTCATCACTACTGGTTTCATATATTCATCAAATAGAAGACAAAATAGTTTTGCTTCTTGATGGTAGTTTTTATGCTTTCATGCCTATGTCCATTCTGCAGATTTCAATGAAATCCATTTGCTTTTTATCTACAAAATAGTTGCCCACCAAGGTGACTCAACGTTGGTGAAAATCACGTCCTCCAAGAAATATCTTCCGCATTATGTTCTTTTCCCATCGCCGTAGTAATTTATTGAATCACTTCAAATATGCTGATTGCTTAAAAATACCTAGATTTAAAGATTCCAGGCCTATTAAAAGCAAATGTGAAGGAAGGTGTTTTCGTTAGACCAGACATTGCCAGACAATATGCCATGATGGGTTCTCAAAGAGACCGATGGATTTCTTTTAAATAGGTTCTCGAGACATTTTGTGGGCAATTTTAAAGACCCTAACTATAAGCAATTCCTCAAAAAAATGCTGAAAGAATTTCAAGCTTTATGTTGCCTAATGAGTCTAAAAGTACGTTTCCTTCGCTTCCATGTAAAATGTGAGTGACGAGCAAAGTGGACGATCACACCAGGACACTTGATATGGAGAAGAGATGCTAAGCAAAATGTATATTTAATGGTTTGTACATAAAATAACGTTTTTCAGGTCTATTAACTTTTTACATAGTGACCCAATTTATTAAGAAATATGTCCTGTTATAATAAAAAGGAAGTCATTTTCGAGTGCCAATAAAACCTAAACAACTCGTTTATGTTTTTGTTTACATGTGTTATTAATAAACTACTTCGTAAGATTTCATTTTTGTAGATAACATAAAATATTTATTTTATAAATCCCGACAAATCCACAAATAAAGACGTTGATCTAAATACTAAACTACAAATTGGTTACTACCATTATTTTTTGTCTTTTCATATTGATATCGAAATGGTAATCTAATATGAGAAGAGTTTTACAATTCGATTTATCAAGAACTTAGCCTGTTAATAGCTATTATTTATTCTTTCTTTCTTTCAGGTGTTGCAGATAAATATTCTTCAATGCACTCTGGAAGTTTCTCTAGCACCCTTCTACAAACCTCTGTCTGCAAGAAGCTTTGTTGTTGCTGTAATCCTTGTTGTTGTCGATGTTAAAAGATAAAAAACATCAATATATTATAATTTATTCAAGAAAATATTATTATAAAATCTAAATAGATAACTAAAGAGAAATCAATACATACAAATTTTACATTTTACTACATCACAATGGCTTGGAAGAAAATATCTAAAGATCCAGTGTTCACCGTCAGCAAAAACCTACCCTTTAGAATTTATGTGGCTTACGGCTTAGGTCATATTCTGAACGATGTCTGTGCTGCTATGTGGTTTAGCTACTTATTGGTATTTTTTCACTTGGTAAGTTGTCTTTAACGTAATAATACCAATTTAACTTCTCATAATATTGCTAAACTGATCTTAACCAATTTTCATCAATGGATAATTACATGTAATAATCGATATCGATATTAAAAATGGCACTCAATGTGTAACATGCCAATGTGTGAAACAATTCCTTTTTTCTTGTTTAATAGGCAATATTTTACTTCAGCAAGATAAATAATTTCAACGGATTAATTAAAATATTAGATTATTCATAATATATTTGACTTTCGATAATATAGAACTGTTTTTTTTATAATATATGTTCAATATTAAACAGATTTAAACACGAATATTTAACACAGGGTTCAATATATCTGCGATCTTAGGATGAATAGGTTTCTTGCAATTTTAACAACGTGGGGTAAAAGTCCCGCTACCATTGATGCAATTTCCGGACAATTCCCTACGAAAATCAACCATCAAGGACTGGTATGCTAAGTTTAAACGTGTTGAAATGTGTACCGAAGACTGTGAACGCAGTGGACGCCCAAAAGAGTTGGATTGGTTGGTTGAATTGATGATTCGGAGCAGTGTGTGAAGATGATCAAGCGTAATAACCCGAGTTTTTGCGTGGATATGTGACAATGGATGAAAGAGTGAAAGAATGAAGAGGAAAATCCAATCGACATTTATCTGAGTGGACTGCACACGAAGAATCCGCACCAAAACGTGGGAAAACGCAACAGTCGGCTCGCAAGTTTATGGCGTCTATATTTTGGGATGCGCGTGGAATAATTTTCATTAACTACCTTGAAAAAGGAAAGACCATCAACAGCAACTATTACATAGCGTTATTGGACCGTTTGAAGGACAAAATCGCCGAAAAAACGGCCGCATATGAAGAAAAAGAAAATGCTGGTTCACCACGACGTCAGTGAAAACGATGGCAAAAATTCATAAATGCGGCTTCGAATTGCTTCCTCACTCACCGTATTCTCTAGTTCTGCCCCCAGCGACTATTTTCTGTTCTCAGATCTAAAAAGAATGCCCGCTGGGAAGAAATTTTTGTCGACTGAAGAGGTGATCGCCGAAACGGAGGCTTATTTTCAAGCAAAGGACAAATCGTACTACGAAAACAGTATCGAAAAGGTGGAGAGTCACTGTGATCAGTCTATCACCCTTGGAAGGGACTATGTTGAATAAAACAAACTAATTTTGCCAAAAGAATGTGTTTTACTATGATAGACTGATGACTTTTCAATTGACCTGTTACATCAAAATATTCAATACTCAACTTTGATTTGTTTTTGCGCTCAAAATAGGAAACTCTCAATTAACGCTTTTATTTAGTAATGTAATTAGTAATTTCATATATATTTTCCAATTATTATTTTTACTCTCTATAAAGTAAGCCTTCTAAATATATTTTTAATCTATATAAATAAGAAATATATAGTAAAAATCTAGTTATATACGAATCTACATTTGAAATAAAAATTCCCTAATAACTACATGCATAAAATAATAGTTTTTATATTTTCAGGTGTTAAAATTCAAGAACAACGAAGCGGGCGCTCTTCTCCTAGTTGGTCAAGTAGCCGATGCCATCGCCACACCAATCATCGGTTACCACTCTGATAAAGATCACAGTTGCTGGCTTTATCGTTTTGGTAGGAGGAAGGTCTGGTATTTTATCGGGACCATATGCGTTCTGGCAACTTTCCCCTTTATATTCGCCCCATGCATCGGCTGTCAAAATACCACCACTTCCCTCCAAATGGTTTACTATTCGTTTTTCATTATAATTTTTCAGTTCGGTTGGGCATCCGTTCAAATCTCCCATATGGCCCTTATTCCAGAAATAACACCTAGAGAACATCAAAGAACAAAACTCGCGGCTATTCGAAGTGGAGCTACTGTCGTCGCGAGCATTTTCGTGTACCTGGTTACTTGGGGAGTTTTGGGAATGTCTGGCGGAAGCGATAAGAAAATTAATCCGGATGATGTGAAAAAATTTCAAATAATTGTATGGTCTATTATGTCCTTTGGAATTGTCTGTTCGGTGATATTCTACTTTAACATCAAAGAACAAAAAACGATGATGAGTTGTGATGAACACGTCGACTCGGAAACTAGAAGCAACATCAAGGATTTGTTTAAGAATTACAAGGTCTACCTGGTAGCGGTGATTTATATGTCTTCCCGTCTCTTCCTCAACCTGACTCAAGTTTTCATTAGTTTGTACCTCGATGAAGCTTTAGATATGGTTGCTAATGCGTTGGCAATAATTCCTTTGGCCATGTATGTTGCTAGTTTCATTGCTTCTTTACCCATTGGTGTTATCACTAAACATATTGGAAGGAAGCTCACGTATTTGTTAGGTACTGTTATCGGTTTAGTTGCATGTGTTTGGATTCAGTTTGGTGAAGGCGATAGCTATAAAACCTACCTCATATTTTTGGTAGTCGCTCTTCTGGGAGCAGCTACAACCATAGTTTTGGTGTCAAGTTTTGACATAACAACTGAACTAATCGGAGTTAAAACCAACAGTGGTGCTTTTATCTATGGTATTATGAGCTTTGCTGATAAACTCTCCAATGGTATTACGGTGGAAATCATTCAACACTTCCACAACGACGAAACCAACACGGCCTATTACAAGAACGTAATGACCTATGCTTGTGGTGGTGCCGTTTTGATGGGTGCTATTGCCGTTTTACTTTTAAATAGCAATAGTGCTAAAACTGGAGAAGAAGGACCTAAGCGCAAAAATATCGAGACAATAAGTTAAAAAATGTTTAATATAACTCTTTGGCAATTGTTTAGTATTTTATAATTATATTTTGTTGTTTAATAAATGGGATTAAGTGAAATTATTGTATTTTTATTGTAAATTATTTTGTTATAGTCAACATATTATAGATTAACAATGTTTGCCAATTAGTTTTTGAAGAAACTAGCGAAATAACGTTAAAACAAAAAAAACGTTTTGATAGTTCCTGGGTGGTTTAGTTTAGTTTACCATATCACCATAAATAGAGTGATACCTGAACAACTATCTTTAGAGAGCTATGAAATAATTTCTATACTTAATATCTTTATAAAATATATGCACATATTTGCTGTAAGATTAAGATAATGACCTCGTCATTGGTCTTAGCGACTTCTATAATTAGTTCACTTATTTTTATACAAAATGCACAACTGATTAAGAATATCTGTGATTGATTACAATAATTATAATTATAAATTATAAATAATAGGTAAAATAAATATATGATTAAATAATCGCAGTTATTTTTAATTATTTAAAATAATATTCAATGAAGCAAAGAGACAGATCAGAATTGTCAGTTATTATCATTAGTAGGAAAAACCTGAATTACTTTTTCCTCTATCTAATATATAGGTTATATATATATACATATATATATATATACATATATATATATATATATATATATATATATATATATATATATAACTAATATTAAAAATTACGGAATGCAGAAATGGGAAGATCTAAACAATGCCAAAAAAATTTTAAGAAATGCATAACTCTACAAAGAATGTTTGTCTTTATCGTAAAATATATTTTGTGATTGAGTTACTTCATTAAAAAAATATGAATTAGTTAAGGTATATTTAAAAATAGCGCGAAGAAAAGATACAGCTGTCGCTTAAAAGGTAAACTAAAGTTGATTGTTTTGTAAAAAACTTCAAAAAGGTTAAGAAGTCATCTAGTAAATGTAAATATATTAATTGTAATTGTATTAGTATATTTATTAAAATACGACATATATTTTTTTAACAGATGCATATACCTTTGTGAAGCTATGACGTTTATTTTAACTGCTCTGATTGGAATCTAGACAAACCTTGGGCTTGTGTGTATCGAGAAAATTGTTGAAGGCAAACAATTTTTAGAAGAAAAAACATATTTATCATATAAATAAATATAATATGCTTATTTGTATCTTTAAAAGACTTCGTTGATGACTGTTATTTCTGCCTAGTTAAGCCTGCTGAATAACATAAAACCAAATATACGAAAATAATCGAATATCTTTGAATATGACCTTGCCTCATTTTCTCCAAGTTCATGTAGTTACAACCACTAAGAGTTACTCTGGAACTGTTATATACACTCAGTAAATGTTAATATATATTTACATAATTTTTTATTTGGTTTAGCAAGGAAGGAAGGAACAGTTATCATTACACACCCACACTACCAAGTGGTACAAAAGCTGTTTTTATTATCTGTATATTTTTTTATCTATCGTAAAACCTATTAGAGGTATATACTATTTATTCAAGATTCTTTTTGAGCTTTTAATACCTTATCTTTATCATTTCCTTTTTTGTTATATCAGAAAACTGGTTGAAAATTATTTGATTTTTGTATATATTTAGTTCATTTTCAGTATAACAAAACAACTTTGATTAAACGCAAAATTGCTTTCTTTTACTTTACAAAAAATACTTAATTAACTACTGTTCCTTCTTTGTAAATAAAAAATATATCTCGTTTTTATATAAAGAAAAAAATAACAATACAATGTTGTAAATCTGAAGTATTCAGTATTTATAAAAAATATTGCTGTTATAAGTTATATAAAAAAAATTGAACATTTTTGTGCTTGAGATAAATTAGAATTTAATACAGAAACTTACCGTTGGTTTTTTTTGCTGGCGGATGGATCATAATTACTGTAAAATACGAGTTTCACAAGGATAATTGAAGGCGAATAAAAAATAGGTTTATTAAAATAAAATACTTTATTTTTATACAAAATCCTAAGATCCAATAAAATGATCGATAAGTTTAATTTAAACTAGAACATCGTATAATTTGCTTTGAGCAATTATAATGGTAGAAAATGTGAAAAACAAAACGCAACAAAAATAGTAATCGGAAACGAAAACATTGATCGGATTCTACGAAATATTTTTCTCACTAATACTTTCCTTACATTCAGATATGTCAGTTTTATAAGCATATTGGAACTGTTATATACACTCAGAAAACGTTAATATATATATACATGATTTTTTTTGGTTTAAAAAATTTGCTAAACAAAATCTATATACATTTTGATGATTCGTTATCAATAGTTGCAAGTATTCCAACTTATTGTTTCTCTTTTTCTTAGCCTTCATAATTATTGGTAAAAATGTTCTTAAATATTTATTGGATTTTTAAAATAGTTGTAAAATAATAGTGTAATATAAAAACTTGCAATATATGCTTTCAACCTTGTATATATAATCAGAACTTGAAATTTAATGATATAAAAATCCAATAAACCTTTCTAATAGGGAAACATAGAGGTTGTTTATATAAAGTCCGTTTAAATTTCACTAATTTATGTACAATATTATTTACAAATTCCACGTCGAAGTCTCAAGTTCTAATATAAATTTTCGCTTTCCCGGCGTTCAGAAAGCCAAAGAAACTTTCCGTTCATCACATCTGATATGTTTTTCGTCATATAAATCCATTACACCTCATGAAATTTTTATGACAATTTTTGACGTAAAAGGACTATATTCATATACGAAAAATAAATATGTAAAAGGGTTTCACTTGGTATACTCGGTATTTGCATTATGCCGTTATAAAATATATATTTGGGTCCACTTTAAAAAGTAGAGGAAAAAACTTACTGTAAGATTCAAGATATCGCAACTGTTGACTTAGGATAAAATATGTTTATAAATTAGAAAATATTATAGCGTAACATAAACAAATAAGTGTAAATGTGACAGCGAGGTTCTAAAACCAATTATCTTTAAGAATACATCAGCAGAGATAATCGGCAGCAATAACAAATTGCAGACAGATTATCTGTTGATTTTGTTATTGTAAGGATATCATCCTATGGTGCTCTAATAGAGATTAGACAGTTAACAGTGTCACTAAAAAATATTTTTATAAACAAAATTGAACTGACTCCAAAAAATAAATAATAAATTTAATAAAAATAAATAGTTATATTAAATTTGATATAAAACAATTCTAATCATAATTCACCGGCACTCACGGAAATCGGCACCGATTTCAAACTGATTTTTATTTAGTTATTCCAACGATTATTACGTGTATATTTTATTTTAAAACGTTTTTTGTATTAAAAGTCTAAGTTTGATAGTTTTTTACTTTTTTGTGAGATCCTTGTATATTTTTTGAAGTCGGATCAATTTATATTTGTAAAAATATTTTATTCTCTCCTTTTAGTGTCAGATATTTCCTCAGTAAATTACGCAGTAATTTCATTAAGTAGTACAATGAATAGCCCAAGTAAAAGTACAGCCCGTATGACCAAAAATAGGAATAAAGAAACAATGATTGAAAATAAGGAATTTTTTGGACCCTGGGGCCCGCTACCTAGTCTAGGTGATTTGACAAATGTTCAAACCGAACTAGAGAAAAAAAGTTGCTGCCCTGTTGGGAATCAAATCCGCAACCTTCGCGTGTCAGCTTAATATTCTAATTATTACACCATAAAAACAGTTGCCATCTACGATTCTACGCCTTCTCATATGATAAGGTATGTACTTAAAAAGCAAACTTAATGGATTTTACACTGAACTACTTCCGATATTTCATTACATCAGTTTAACAATAACATTATACCCAAATATCTGATTATTATAGATAAAAAATATGTGAAAACATTGTACGCGCCTTTGATATTTGACATTTTCCTTCGATTTCTCCCTTCCTCCCAAGAGATCTTAACTTGGTTCCAACGATGCCATCTCGGAAGTGCAATCTTTCGAATAAAAAAAGAATTTTGTAAATCGGTCCATAGTAGACAAAGAAATCGGTGAACATATATTAAGAAAAATGTATATACAGCCGAACATAGATCCTCCTCCTTTTTTGAAGTCGGTTAAAATTAATCCAGTTTTCCTCATTTTTAATCAACCACACGACCAACTAAAATATCTTTAATTATGTCAACAAATGTGCAGGATAGCAGTGCTTCAATTAATGAGTTATTGAGTCCAAGAAATTTGATGATCCGTAATTGGAGTCTTTACGTGATGAAAATTCTAAACAAATATAAGATTACTGGGAGATTCGTTACAAGCTGTTTTCCATATATAATCCATGATAGTATTAATGATTAGTGATTGAAAGTTAAACGGCAATTATTTACTTTTGAACTCATGATCCAAAGACAAAAAAAGGATTTTCACTGGGTATAAAATTGATATTTTACGAAAACACCATAAGACTTAACTAACCATACTATTTACTTCAGCATGAACAACAAAATGCTATATTAATGGTTTCATCGATATTAGTGCGACCAAAATGACTTTATATAACCTGAGCTGCAGTCGGTTCAATCAATTCCATTATAGGCTACCTGATCAGAACCAGGTATTACGAGAAAAATGATCAAAAAAGGAAAAAAAAAATTTTTCTAATAATTGGAGCTTGAGGTTTACGGTTGGAATCGGAACTGTGGTAGAAAACCTAAAGGATGGGCCAAGGACGTTTTTAAATTTCTGCACATGATGCCTTAGAAGAGCTTTCTCAATTAAAAATCGATAAATTGTTACACAACCTGCAACAAGTCTATGGTAGCAATGATGGTATGGAGCGAATTAACGTACTATTGACGCTGGAATATATTTTTGGAACTTTATGGACTAATTGTACCCCGTTTATTGATGTATTTGGTTGTTTCTGATAAACGATGCACAGTGCGTTAATATAAACAATTAAGTTCACTTGGATATGAGGTAATTTCAGACCATATAGTTATTTTAATGAGTTGAAGAGCATACAAAACCATGTATAGTGAAAAATTGATCAAAGAGCTTACGGAATCACTAGCGGAAATGTACAACAGGGTATGTAAAGAGGAATATATTCCGCAAATTTGACAAATAGCATTTAAATTCTAATACTTAAAAAAATGACAAATAAGGCACTACAATATAACTGACAAACTAGAAAATCTACAGAAAATTTTAAACAGATGGAATATAATATTAAGAGAATAAGAATAATAATGAATAAAGTCAAAATGAGGAGTTAAGGTGATGAGAGAACCAGAATTAATAAATATACATATTCCGGTGGTGAAAACCCCCGGGTGTGTACCGTGGTGTGGAAATTGAAAGTGGTGGAAGAGAAAACCAAATGAATGCAATAATTGAAAAAAACCTGGTATGTGTACTTCGCTAAAGATACCAAATTCATTAATAAAAAGGAAATATCAACCAAAAATAACCTGAAAGTGTAAAATCAATTTACAGACTAACTCAAACATTCAGTTGCGAGAAATGTGTATTGTCAAAGAGAGATAAAAATAAGATACAAGCGGAAGATAGGTTGAGGTTTGGGGTTGAAATCGGAACTGAGGTAGAAATCCCAAAGGACAAGAAAAGGACGTTTTTTAATTTCTAGACATGATACCTCAGGAAAAAAATGAAGAGCTTTCTTAATTACATATCAATATACTGTTACACAAATTGCAATATGACTACTATAGCAATAATGGAATGCAGCGAATTGACGTACTATGGATGCTTGAATATCTTTTTCGAACTTTTATGGACTAATGGTACACCGTTTATCGATGTATCTGGTTGTTTCTGATAAACCATGCACAGCGCGTTAATATAAATAATTAAGTTCACTTGGATATGAGGTAATTTCAGACCTTATAGTTATTTAAATGAGTTGAAGAGCATACTAAACATACTCAACAATGGAAAAGCATCGAGTCAAGACTGGATAATACCATGTATACTGAAAAGTTGATCAAAGAGCTTACGGAATCACTAGCGGAAATGTACAACAGGGTATAGAAAGAGGAATATATTCCGCAAATTTGACAAATAGCATTTAACTTTCTGATACATAAAAAATTACAAAAAAGGTACTACAATATAACTGACAAACTAGAACATCTACAGAAAATTTTAAACAGATGGAATATAATATTAAGAGAATAAGAATAATAATGAATAAAGTCAAATTGAGAGTTAAGTTGATGAGAGAACCAGAAGTAATAAATATACAAATTCCGGTGGTGAAAACCCCCGGGTGTGTACCAGGGTGTGGAAGTTAAATGTAATGGAAGAGAAAACCAAATGAATGCAATAGTTGAAAAAAACCTTGTATGTGTACTTCGCTAAAGATACCAAATACATTAATAAAAAGGAAATATCAAGCCAAAATAACCTGGAAGTGTAAAATCAATTTAAAGACTAACTCAGACATTCAGTTGCGAGAATTGTGTATTGTCAAAGAGAGATAAAAATAAGATACAAGCGGAAGATAGGTTGAAGTTTGGAGTTGGAATCGGAACTGTGGCAGAAAACCTAAAGGACTGGCCAAGGACGTTTTTTAATTTCTAGACATGATGCTTCAGGAAAAATATGAAGAGCTTTCATAATTACATATCAATATACTGTTACACAACCTGGAATATTACTACGGTAGCAATGATGGAATGGAGCGAGTTAACGTATATCGATGCTGGAAGTTCATTTTACGATCTCTTATGAACTAATGGTACTCCTTTTTCTCGATGTATTTGGTTATTCCTTCATTTTTCTTATCTTCAACTTTGTACATCCTCAATACCCTAAACCATATAGAAAACCAGAATGTACCGTACCCTGATATAATGATATAAGGATTTTAGTTGAGGCTGGTAGTTTACTTGATCTACCTTTCGAAGTAAGTGGATGGATTAAATATGATCTGCTTAGACGGTAGTCGAAATGAAGCCTGAGGTATGCAAATTTTTGTATCCCAGGAAGGGGAACTTTTTTAGTGAGTAAATTGGTTTCCAAGTTTCTAAAATTTCGCAGCATTGGGGTTTTGGTAGCTATGTTTAGCTGCTCTTATATATTGGAGCATATATGTTTGGATGATTATGGGCGTAAAAATAAGGCTGCGCTATTTGTACAGGGCGTGGAATTTACTGTTTAAACTATAGAGTTATCAGCCAATTAGATTCTGAATACTACCGAAACGAATGGGAAACGACTTGGTCTTAGGATGACCAAGAAAATGATATATAACAAAATTGTTATATTTCGTGATAAATATAGACCATATGTTACAAAAGAATATATAATTGGATTTTCTCAAGCCTGATATTTTAACGGATCAGTATATTCCTGATATAATCATTCTGAATTCGTTCGTTATTCAATGGATTTTGCATGGTTTGGCAGGCAACTAGTTTAATTCTTTTGCAGAAATCAAAAATTATTTCATAACTTACATCACTTTAAAAACCAATAAGATTTGGCCGAGTAGCATCGAAGGGCAATAATAATTGCCTTTTGAAAAAAAAATTTATGCTACACAACTAAATCGTCCTATGAATATTAATCAACAATCAGTAGGGTAACATATGTTATAATATATGAAGGAACATTTTATTATTATACTCTAAACATATATAAAAGGGAAGTAATTGAGATAAAACTAAAACTCGAATAAAGTAAATATACCCTAAGGTATTTCAATAAAGATAATCTTTGTTTTCTGTAAATATTTCAATTGTAGATAAACTATATTCGTATAAATTTAATACAGCTACTCAAAAATGGTTTCGTCTAATTAACGCTATAATCTTTTAAATGCCAATTACGAAGAACTCAAAAGTTCTCCAACTCAAGGTAAATTTTATTGCTTTTACTCTAATACTGAAAAGAATTTTAAAGACATCGGAAGTAGAAATAAGTCTTCCCCATCTAACAATTATTGAGTATTTTTTATAAAAGATCAAAACCTTTTATTCAAAATATTGTCGCTGATTACCTAAAAAGAGCATAAAAACTGAACAAGGGAAAATAATTAAATTAATTTTATAAATATTAGGAATGTTATAAAATTTAATGTCAGAGGTAAATAACGGAGAAATAAGAATGAAGCGCGTACACCAGAATAAGCTTAGAGACCCAGCAGTAACTAAATACTCACCAAGGAAGAAATTTAATAACGATATTATATTTTGATTAATTTGGTTCGAGAAAAACAAAACAATTTTCACGAAATCACACACGCAAATGTAACCATTCCAAATCAAGATATATCTCCTTTTGCGTGTCACCCGAAAAAAGAAACAAATATCATTTTCATCGCGTCAGGCTTTAAAAAAAAAGGTGCGAAATTTCGTCCCCGACTGACAACTGGGTTAGAATAAAACCGTTCCATCTTTTTTCGTGTTTTTTCTTTCTTTTCGTCGCGGTTTCCTCTTCCTCATCAGCGGTGGCTCGAGGCCACGTTCAAAAATCGCCCCATAACACCCGCCTATTACTACCTACCGCAAAAACTTATATAAGAGGGATAGAGAGAGACAGAAAAAGAAACAAGAAATATTTTCCGACCCGTTTAACAACGCGGAGGCAAAGGGGGGTCGGTGGGACGATTGTTGGCGGCGAAGTTTCGACGTATCTAGACAAAAAAATTCGACAGCAGAAATTGCCCACGCTTAAATAAGGAAGAACGAGGAAAAAGGACAATGTTACCATTGCAAGACAAAACAAATATAGCACCAATTCATTTAATTGGATATTTTTTTTCTTCTTTCAACGTATATTTATTTCGCAGACTAAATAATATTAATTTTATAGGTGGAGATGGTCGATAAAAAATATCTGTCAATGGATTTTTAAATTTTAAATTGAATCAACGTGGCCAACTTAGTGTAAATAATTAAATCGAATTTATTTTTACTAATCAATTAATTAATTTGAAAGAACATTTCAATTTACTGGCGTGAATGAAATAGTTTCATTCCTTGATATATTTTAGAGTGTTTTTTTAACAACTAGGATTTATTTGGAATGAACCTAGTGCTTAATAGGATCCGAATCAGGGTCCTTGCTATTAACCCCTAAAGAAGACGCCCACCTTAGACAGGTGTCGGCCAGCCTAGTTACCTTTGTAGTATTGCTTTTTTGTGGAAGAAATTTCGTATCATATGACACTTTTGTTTATAAATATAAAAGCTCAAAACTCGGTATGCGGAAAACTTCCCAATTACGAAACTCAATATATAGAAATGAATTATAAAGTATAGATAAGTTAAATATAGAGTCATATACCAATGATTATAGTTAAAATTACTAGTAGATCCAAAACTGTAACTTTCATAAGAATTATATGGATTTAGAAAGATTTTGGAGACATGAACTTAGACTAGAACTAAAAATTTGAAATATTAATAGAAAAAATGTTGCTAAATATACGTTGTTTGTTGTTGTTGAAATACATCCATCACTTAAGACTACAGTCGAGAAGACCAGACCGGATTTCAAACATACAGGAGCGGATAAAATCAGATATTTAATGTTCTCTATAAAATATAATCGATTACCCTTTAAATTCAATCAACACAAATACAATTCTACTGGGGTTTGTCAACTTTCATTTTACTCAAATCTTGTATATGGGGCACGGCCTAATAAAAATATTCATGTACTAAAGTTTTTTTATTTTCAGTCAACAGAGGAGAGGAAGAGAGACTATTTGCTTTGTAAAGCCACCAATCTAAAACAAAGCACAACCTCTCATATTTGACACAGTCTACCTATAAGATACCTAGGTGGAAATTAGGTACTCAATACTCAACAAAAAGATGAAGTTATTAGAACAAATCTTCAAATCAAACAAAAGTAAATTTAAAAATAATATATTGTCCATTGAATGTGAAAATTTTAATATTAATCTGCCAAAAGAAATCATAAAGTTATAAAAGCTGACATCAACCCAGCGACAACACCGGACTCTGATTTAATGACCCGGCTGCTGTATCTTCGAAGAAAAGAAATTATAAAGCTTACTAATTTGACTCAATATAGCGACCTCAAGAATTGGTAATGACTAAGGTATTTGAAAATATGCCTAGAAAAGATCAAATAAATAGAATTAAAAATCTAACACTTGCCCAACCTCTTGGTTTTAGAAACAAATGTTCACAAATTGAACAAGTGCATAGAGTCACAGATGCCACTGAAAAACTATACGAAGATAACAAGTATGCCTAGCTATATTCTTAGATGCAGCTCTTAGATGTTGGTACTTGTTGGTAACCGTGCGTATTATGTGAATAATTATTATAGTTCAGATGGCAATGATACTAAACTGTGTTGGAAAGAACATTTTATAAAGAACTGAAAATAACCGAATTTGAAATAATTAAATAAAAATGTACTGAATGAAAGAAAACCTCAATAATCCGTACATAATAAGTTGCTACTGCATACGAAATTTCTAAAACCAATATGGACCTATAGAACGATACGAAAGGTTGCCGTAGATATGCTAAGGTACCATAGAAATGATTATTTACATCTAGACATTTAGATACCTTCTGTTACTAGGGTAATCAAGATAATGGAAGTAAAGAGAAACGAATAGATACTCCACTCTAATGTTACCATGGAAGTATTAGAAACTGCTACCCTGCTGTTGATCAGGACACATACTTAAAAGAAGTAAACCATTTGATCCAGAGATCTGGTGTTGTGAAGCCTGAAGGTACCTAACATCATTACTATATTAATAAAAATTTGCTAACATATTCATGAAGTGTTAATTTAAACTGTTAATATATATCAGGACACTGCTGACACATCTTTATATTCTTGAAAATAATAACGTTAAGTCCACCAAATTTACTATTTGTAATCTAAAAAAGAACATTTACTTAGTATTATTGAAAAAAGAATCCCGACAATGTAGTAACTTATACCTATAAATTTATATATAATAGGTCAGAAACAGATAATTAATTGTGGGGCAAATCTTTCCATTTCCTTTTCAGTGTGATTTATACCTTCAACGATCATCAATTCCTTCGAATATATCGGCCGGTACAAACTACCACAATTACGGTTTGTCCCTAATTAACTGTTAATTAATTAATTATGTTTCCACTGCAGCCGGCTAAATTTATGCTCGACAATTTAGAAACAATTTGTCACTGCCCTGATTAACTCCTGTATTGAAATACGACGAGACAATTGCAGATTTATCTACGGTGTTAGCTGTATTGAAAATTGAAGGACCAATGCATTATTTTCATCATATAGGTCATTAAATCAAATCCGTTAAATGCAAATTGGCGCATTCGGTAGAGAACGGAGGCTCATTAACTATTTTAGGAGATAGTTAAGCTTGGGTTGTAATATCAAATATTTAAGGGAGGTAGAGAGGAGGTAAGGAGTACCTTGTAAAGCAAAATTAGCTTATTTGATTGATATAATTAGGGCACGAATTTCAAGACTAACTTTTAAAGGTAAAGACGATGTAATAAGTAACTTGTAAAGCAATATTGGCTTATTTGATTGATATAATTAGATTTAATATTATTGTTTTTTCTTGATAAATTACTTTCATAATTTTATATATTAAAATCTTATCATTACATATTTTGTATTCAAATTCAAACTCCAATTGTATTATTTTCTCGTATCCTAGATATATTAGTTGTAAAATACCCAACGAGAACAAATACTGATCAAAAGGGTTACTAGAAAATAATACAAAGACAAGAAATAAACGAAAGTTGAATAGTAAAGTAGTGTAATGATGTAAAATATCATAGAGTTAATCTATCTTATAGAGCATTTGAAAATTCTTGACGACTCTTCACAATCAAAGTCATATTAGACTTCTTTAGACGCCCTAGAACGCCAGTTTTTGCTGATATAAAACGATTGATTTAAGTAATTTATACTTTAGTGACCAAGAAAATATTACATTAGCGTTTAAAAAACGATAGCACTACCTGTAACTATGAACATGCTGGTGGATATGTTGATTTTCGTCGAGTCATCGTCGCATTCCTTATTATTGAACCATAGTATTGATTTATATGCAATATAAATATATTAAGAAAATGCCGAGTAAATCTCAACAGTATCTAGATAGAATTAGCGTAAATAAGGATGTTGCATTTACCTCTCCAATATAGTGTACTCACAAGAAGAGTAATGCTACACTTGAGACAATTAATTGATAAATTATTTATTGTTTTTTACTTTAACAGATTTGAAGAAATCCAGGAGAGCAATACAACACTTAAGTAAAACCTATGTCAGATTATTATTGGCTCACTAAGTAACCAAAAAGAAATTTTAATGATTCTTGGTAGTTTTTATAATATTTACTTAGGTATTTAGCAATATCGTATCTTGGACCTGTCATACTGCTGATAATTAAGTGAGAAAAAATAGAAGGTTTATGGACTTGCGAAAGTTGATATAGTTTTGGTAATAAGCTTACTCAATAATATGCTGAAATAAAACGATACATGAGAGTAAACGATAGTTTGATTCAGTTACCAAGAAAATATCGGCATTTATCGGCTTCAAATTCAAATTCTAAATCATTTTATCGACCTATATGAAATATAAATATATGAAGAACATTCGGAATAAACACCAGAATGCCGAATAAATATCAAATTAAGTAAAATTTATATAAACAATGGATGTAGCGTTCACAGCTGAGTTTATCACATAATAGCAATACAAAAGCTTTCACTTCACATGTGGTTACTTACTGGTGGTGGATAGCTATTACAATTATTGAATGATTACTTTTCGATTGTCTTTTAAATGTCTGACCTTAATAAGCCTGAAAAATTCCTAAAAACTCGGCTTTTTCATGGTCCGTTGGTACTTGTTAGTTTTAAACCTCCGATATTGCTTACCAATGATGCTGACGGTGATAACGAATCTATCTATTTCGCCTGAATTCCTTAATTGATAGGGGCTTCACAATATCCAAACCAGATTCTTTAGAAAATAAGTTAATTCTCTAGAGAATCACTTTATGTCGAGTTAATTCAAAAATATTCAGTAACAGGCTGATGTGCTGACGGAAAAAGCATTACTTACTGCTGATACAATCTTTGAATCAATACACTCTTTGTAACTAATTTCTATATTAGTCAACATAGCACCACCAGATATAGGAAGAAAGAAGAAATATAAGAACAGTAGAGCTAAGAACAGGAATACCAGGGGAGATCAAAACCAAGGAAGAAGATATATTTTACAGGGACCGCTATTTATTATGACATGGTAGACTGTCAAAATACTTAAGTTTTGGGTTTGAAACTAATATGATGGTTTAAATATATATCCTGGTATGAATTAAAGTTATGGAACTTGGACTGCCTAAACTTGAGTGGCCAGTATTGATGTATCAACAACGATAAATTATCAGATGAGAACATTTAGTCAATGCATCAACAGCATGCATGTAATTGTATTAGAGTTAACATTTTTGTAATTATTTATTTTGTTCTTTGAACCCATATAATTTTATTCTGAGCCTTAGGATTATTTGTTCAAAATAATATTCCTATTTTAGAAATAAGACAAATATAAAAAACTGATCAATGAACTAACTTAACGTCATTTTAGAGTTTCTAACTGATTTAAGTCAGGTATACCAAGTAAACTCTCGTTTAAAATTAACAAAGATATAAACACCGTGTTAGACCAATTTATATAAAATTTAACTAATTAGCGCCGCGATTCTTGTCAATTTGTTAATCATTAACTAACTCTTGATTCGGTTATTTGATTCACGCACCTCCTATAAACATCACCAACAAAAGCAAACACACTATCACAGATCGCCACTGGTGATACGGATGGTTAGCGCGACTGCTGAGGGCGCTCGCTTGACAGCTCATGTCGACGGGCGGCAGTCTCAGGATGGGGACGTGCCTCTCGCGAGCCGAGTCCCAACACGTCGCCTCTTTGGCTATCTGGTGTACCTTTAAGGAGAGCTCCACAGGGACGTTGTGGGCTTGGAGGGATTCCCTAGTCCAGCGCCGTAACCAATGGCCCAACCAAGCAAGGTGGCAACCACAACGAAAACGATTGCCTGATAATCGTAAACCACCTGAAATAAATCAAATAAAATATAGGTATTAGATATTGAATAAGTAATGTTCGAAATGTTTACTGTTTTTCATCACAGCTTCAGCAAAGTGATGTGTCTCAAGATTTGTTCTAGTTTTCGATTTCGTACATGATGGCAGCATAGCGATCTTATGATAACTATCAGCTGATGATGTTGCATTAAACATCATTTGAAATTTTTTTTCTGTACTGTGATTGTGTTTGAGAACGTGTGAAAATGCAGAGACAACGTTGCAAAGTCAATTAAAAGGATTTTTGTTACATTTGTTAATAATAAATGCTCTATCAATAAGAAAAATCAAGACCAATGAACTAAACGTTCTGCAAGTAGTCGGGTATACTTTTCAGTTTCTGTGCCAACGTTATGAAGAGAACAGAAAAGTTATGTGGATGACTGATACTGTTGTTCAATGAATGTTGTGAGTATAAATGCTAAAAATAGCATAGTATAAATATATTGAGGTATTATCAGTGATACGGAGAGTATAATACAGCGATTTTGTTATGAAGGAATAGCATTTTGTAAAGCACAATGAGTAGTTGGATTCCCAAGTTCAATTTATCCAAACAGCAAAATTGTTGTTATTTTATTAAGAGACTGCAGGAATGGAGACATCTTGACTCTTGACATCTGACTAAATCATTTTCGATATTTTTAAAAAAATATCGATATAACGATATATCGGAGAAAAAAAATATCGATATATTTTGCAAGGAAAAAGGGAATTTACGTAACATATATAACATAGAAAGACGACAAAGTGATATAGCAATAAAAGAATACTTCACCAGATAGCAACATTTATACTATATTGTATTTATACTATATTTATATATAAAATGGAAATGATTTAATTACGAACTTTTTCCGTATTTATATTCACTGGAATAGACTAGATTATGACTTTCTAAAACCTATACCGTACCAAGGAACAAATGAGAGTACGAATATTAAAAAAAAAGCAGATATATTACACATTGGAAAGACTCTCGAGGAATAATCTCATACCAATATTCGATTTTTTTAATGAAAATCAAATAAATGGGAGTTCAAATAGCCGTGATTTACATTTTCACGAAAATTCGCAGTCCGTCAGTTTATGGAGGAAAGTATTAGCTGTAGAAAGCGTGCCATTGTTATTCTTAAAAAAATTCTTTCTGCTTTCTACTGTATACTACTATGTACACTGACTTTGGATAGCTTCAACAGCTGAAAATGAACAGCTAACAATTATTAAACATCAGATGTTTCACTAACGGTGTGCGTATGAGAGTTAGAAATGATCTGGCAAATTTATTTGTGATACGACCCGGTGTTTGTCAATGTTGTAGTGAATGCTATTATGCGAAAAATCTTTAAATAGAGATATGATGCTACAAACTTCTTTATCGATTTGAATTTCGCTGATGATATGTTGTATTCGTTGATTCGTATTTATGCATATTGTGGAGCCATATGGCCTGACAATTAATGAAGAAAAGACCAATGTATTGATAATTGACGGGCAGCCTGGTAATGTCTGAACGGTTTCTAGTTGGAGCACCTGCAGTAGTGCAAATACTTGGGATTGGTAATACAGTAGAAGAAAGTGGTGTTTTAAATGTACTGCTGATGTAATGAGTCGAATCATCCAAGCCGCAGAAAATTTGGGTTCTTTGATATGATTTATGCATAGGAGAGAAAATTTTACAATCAAGACTAAAATCCTCCTCTATTGAACGATTATTTATAAATATTTATGTGCGGCTCCATAAACTAATGCACCAGTTAATGCGCAATTCCAGAGATGTAAGTTGCAATAAGTGCCAATTATCATACAGTTCATATCTGTCTATTGAAGAGTGAATGAAATCCTCGTAGCCTCTTATGCGAAATCGAATTGAACAGAAGTGCGATTCTGAAGAAAAGATAAATTAAAATTATGGATAGCAATCTGAAAAATAGGAGGCTGAAACTTGAAACTGATATTTGATGTCATTCCTGCTAATAATTATCAAATTTAATAGTTTTAGCGAAACTTAGTTTTACCGAATGACTTTATAAGAACGACTGGTTATGAAAGTTGGATGGAACATCATTTCTTATGTTGACTAATTATTGATTTTCAGGGAAGAGAAATATTAGCAAGTCAAGCAGTATCTTGAGAAATGTTGCAGAAACTCTAAGAACACGGAAGATAAATATTACTGATTGCTGCTCTGAATTGCTTGACTAAATGCAATTGTACATTACCAATTATGAAGAACTTAGTTGCTGCTGGCTTCTATTGAACCAAAAATATCACTGCATCAATGTTGTTTAAAGATATTTAAAAGATCTGTACATCGGATTGTGAGAACGAACGAATTCTTAATCCACTACCTATGTCTAAGCATCTGCAATAATATGTCTAAGCCATTCCAAATATGTTTTCGTAAAAATAAAAAAAGAAAATAAACAATATTGGGCCATTAATTAAATTAAAGAATTAAAAGATGTTGTTATTGTGTTTAAATGGTTCGAACTTGATGTTGATGTTAACGGCTTCATTTTTCAATATGTGTCAAGACGAAGATTTAAAAGCACTACTCTATGACGACCTATATAAAACTCAAGACGAATATACACAATTATCGGTACTAAATTGGCTGAAAGTAACATATGAAAGGATTTTGAAAAGACATTGGAAGACCATTAGTCAACTCCAAAATGCTGCATCAACAGAAAAATTAATGATTTTTGATCGTATTGTTACTGGTGATTAAAAGTGGATCCATTACTACAAACCAAAGCGAAAAAATCATAGGTAGTACCTGATAATGCAGCAACATCAAGGGCAAGAATATTCACAGCTCCAAGCTAATGCTCTGTGTTTGGTAGGATCAGCTTGGTGCGTTATACTGTGAGCTGCCAAAATCTAGTTATACCATCAATGGGGATTGCTGTCGACTACAATTGATGTATTTGAGCCCAGCACTGCCTGAAAGACGTCCGGAATACGAGCAAAGACCCAACAATATTATTCTTCTGTATGATAACGCTTGACCACATGTTTCAAAATCAACAAATACATATCTCAAAACAGTAAAATGGGAATGGGAAGTGCCATCCCACCCACCGTATTCTCCAGATCTTGTTCGTGATGAGTCGTGACTAACCTGAGATGCGCGTCACTTCTAGTGAAGATACCAAAAGTGGGCCAATTCGTGGGAGACCTTAAAAGATATATGGTTTTGTCGAAACAGAATCGGTAAATATCTTGAAAGATGGGAAAAAGTAGCGGTTATCGATGGGTACTACTTTGAATAAAATACACTGTAGCCATTTTGTACAATAAAGCTTCAAATTAAAATTACCTTTAAACCTAATTTATTAGCTAATACCATCTCAATTAAAAGAAATGTTACCTGAAATAAGGGTCGTTCCAATATCATCCCAAGTAGTGAAATTTCCATAAAAAGTCTCGGGCGTCAAGGAGTTCAACATATTATTCGACAGATCGATCGTCAGATATTGGATTTTCTCCATATTCGCGAACAGTCCCGGAGGTAGTTCCGATATCTGCGTCCCCGATATTTTTATCGTCAGACTTGGGTTCTTCGAGAATCTCGCGAACGCGTCCTTGTCGACGATGCGCAAATTCCGTCCGGTTATCTCCAGCTTCGTTATTTTCCGATTCGTCAGGCAGGCCAGCTGGTCCTCGAGCCGGTGCTCGATCACATTGATCCGTAACGTCTTCAGTTGGGTGGCGTGCGAGAATAAGTAGCACAGCTCATCGTAAAAGCGCTCGACACTCGGCCAAGTTTGCATGTACAAATCTGAGAGGATTCGCAACTGAATCAGCGCCTTGCTCTCAAATCGCGAAAGCCTTTTAAGATGCTGAATATTTAACACCTGCAGGGATTTAAGACCGTGGAAACTGTCGACCGTTATTTCTTTTATGTGATTAAAGGACAAATCGAGATGCTTTAAACTGCTCAGGTACGTCCAGAGGTGGGACGGGATGTAATTCAAGCTGCAGCGACTTAAATCTAAATATTTAAGCTTCGACAGTTCCTGAACGGAGTTCTTGTTGATTTCCTGGATATTGTTTAGAGATAAATTCAGATGGATGAGATTCGGTAATGGCAGCATCGGCGTCTGAGTGATTCCTGTGTCGGCTAGACTGAGATATTTTAAATTCTGAGCGTAGTGGAACAATTCCTTAAAATTTGCCCTGAGAGGATTCGAACTCAGGTCTAAATACTGGAGCAAGCTCAGACTGGTAAAAACATTGTCCGGTAATATCGTGAGTTTATTCTTGCTCAGATCCAGGTGATGCAGAAAGGGAATATCAGGAAATGTCGTGATATCTATATGTTCTAAATTGTTTGAATGCAATGATAGATGTTTCAAGGTTAATCCAACGTTTGACAAACTGAAGCTGGGTACCACGGAGAATGAATTGAAACTTAAATCGATAAACTCCAGCACGGTGTTGCCAAAGACTTCTCGAGGAAGATAATTCAAACTATTTCTGCTTAAATTTAACACTCTTAATCTCGGATTATCGGTAAATTGATTGTTGTGGAGATGACTGATGAGGTTCCGGGATAGATCCAGGTATTGTAATCGTTTTAGACCAGAAAAAGATTTTTTTTCGACTACCGAGATATGATTGTTCTGTAATCCTAGGTATTCCAGAGACGAGAGCTGCATGAAGATGTTATATTCCAAAGTAATGATGGCATTGTGGTCCAAGTAAAGTTTTTTTAACATAACCGTACTCTGAAGACATTGTGGAACTTTGCTCAGTAAGTTGTACCGAAGATCCAAAATATCAACATGCAGTTCGTGTTTTTGCGAAATACACGACGATATGGCATTAAAGCTCAGATTCAAACTCAAAGGCGATGTGAGATTAACGAACTGTTTAAACGACAGTTCGGTCAGCTCGTTAAACTGCAAATCCAATTTCCTTAAAGAGGACAAGTTGGAGAATGCCCCCGGACCAATCCTCGATATCAGATTGTTCGACAGTATGATCTTGTTCAATTGCGGCAGGTCGGCGAAAGATTCCATTTGCAAATTGGCGATTTTGTTCTCCGATAGGGAAACTTCGAACAGGCTCCCCAACGAGCGGAACGTCCCCGTCTCGATGGTCGTCAGTTCGTTATTGGACAGCCTGAGATTTTTCAGTTTCGCGTGGACCTCCGGCTTGAATAAATTCGACGGCACCGTCTCGATCTTGTTCGATTCCAAATTGAGATAGGTTATTTCCGAGAGGGCATCGAACGATTCCGATTTAATCTCGTGAAAGTTATTATGATCCAGGGACAGGATCTGGAGTCGGGGCAGCGTTTTGAAGCTGTCGTACGGCAAGTCGTCTCGATCGAAACTGAACGACAGCTCGAGGCTCTCCAACTTGTCGAGACCGATGAATGCGGACGCGTCTACGTACCGGAGCGGATTGAAGCTGAAGCTCAACTCCTTCAGTTCGGGCAGGTGGGTGAATACACCCCCGTTCAGGTTCGTTATGCGGTTGTTGTTGAGAATCAAGGTCTGTATCAGTTTACCCCAGCTGGTGAAGTCATCTTCGTAAATTTCGTGTATCTGATTGAAACCAATATTGAAATATGATATCTTAGAACAGTTCGCTAACGCTCCTGATGGGATACGGTACAAGTGATTCCCGCTCAGACTTAAAGCTCTCAAGCTCCCACCGAAGTTCTCTAGGGCACCGTCAGGAACTTCACTAAGAAAATTGAACGATAAATACAAATACTTCAATTGCGTTAGCTCAACTATAGACTCGGGTACGGATTTCAGTCGATTGTGATCCAAATCCAAATACTCCAAAGTCTCCACGATTCCCTGAAACGCATCGTCCTCGAATTTCTCGATCTGATTATAAGACAAAATAATCCGTCGGCATTCCAAACCGGAAAAACTCGCGGCGGTGACCGCAGTGAAATCGTTCATCGCCAGATTGAGATCCTTGATATAGATCGAGTTGTTAAACGGGGCACTGGGCAACGTCTTGAGGAAATTCTCGCTGAGATCGATCTTCTGCACCCAGAGTTTTTTCGGGAACGTATGTTCCGGTATGGTCTTGATGTGATTTCCGCGCAAATAAAGCCATTGTAGTCGCGGTATCGTCGAGATGATATCGAGCGGAAAATTCTCGATCAAATTATGCGATATGCTAACGGTTTGTAAAGCGGCGGGCAAAGAGTGCTTGTGGATTTTGTGTATTCGATTGCCGTCCAGATTCAGCCAGATGAGGGCTTTCAATTGACGCAGGCCCGTGTGCGAGATATGCGGCGAGGAAACGGTCGAGTCGGCCATTTCGCTGATGTCGTTTTCACCAACAAACAGAGTGGTTAAGGTCGTTTTCATATGGGACCAATCGCCGTTTATAGACGATATCTGATTCCTGAAAGAAAAATAAAAAGCATTAAAATGGTTAAAAGAATTCCGATTTTAAAAAATATGAGGTAATTAGAAAGTAATTTCGATTTTGTATAACTTATTATATAACAAATTTTTGGAAATTATTATTTTGATATTTTATAAATTTTGATAGAAAGTATTTTCACTCCCTTAAGGGAGAACATTAACTTATCCCACATATACGAAAAATCAAACGGATTAAGCTTTTAGGGCCTTATTTACAGATTTTTCTCTCCCAGCTGTTACTTTAGGAGCCCATATAATTATCGGGCTATTCAAGCTGTTTGACTCATGTCTGCCAATATTCGTTAATAGTTTCTTAAGAATTAAACCTGCTGTGGATTAATTAAACCTCTTAAGTATACCTTTAGATTTCGATATCCTAATATTTTTTCAGTGTGCTTTATATGTACCACGTTGTTGCTTGGGATGCCAAAATAAATTAATATTACACTTTTTTTCATATTTGACTAATCTATAAGTTAATATTCAGCTTTATCGACGCTACTTAGCATACAGAAATCAGAGTACCCTCTTATTCTAACTAATATTATGAGCATTGTAGTGAAAGGAAGTATATTTAAAATTATTTTCTATTAGATATGTTTTGGTACTGAGTATTTAAATATGTTATGCAAGTAAATTGCCAAAAAAACCAAAAGAAATATCAAAATTATTTATATTTCTTTTCTAGAATGAAAACTTGAGTCAGATTTGAGTTTCTCAGCGAATCAGACAAGTTTATGTTATCCTAAGTGAGGTGAAAAAAACATGGGAGGAGTATGTAAAACTAAATTTTGCTATGTACTTTGTAAATGTACTTTATATGCAACCTTTGTAAATTAAATAATGTTCTGTATTTTTGATATTAAGACCATTAATTTTTAAAGAATTTACGATAGATGGTGTATTAAATCCCATTAGGTATATTTGTAACCAACTTCATGTGGAAGCCTCACAGCAGTCTTCACTTGTCAGTATGTGTCTTCGAGAGGTGAACAAAATTTTTTAGCGCGTCGAAATTGTCTAAATTGGTACTTATTAAATCGTATTTGCTAGAAGTTTTACTTTTTTAATTCAATTTGAAGAAAAAAGCGGTTGAAAGCCTTTGAATACTGTGTGAAACTTATGATAGCCAAGCTTCGTCGATTTCTGGTTTCGACCTTTTAAATCGTGATGTTGTTACCGAAGGCGCAGAGTACAAGAAGAAATCGAGAATAGACGATGAGGAGTTGAAGGCATTAATATCAATCCCCATAACTATCGTAAATGGGGATTGATATTGACTATAATTGATGCGTTTGATTTTAACACGCACATAAAAACGGTTGAAAGACACTACAATATTGTATACATATGAATCGTCTGAGACCTATGAGGTTTAATAAATTAAATAATATATAAACCTATTCTTCATAAACAGTGCAACAGAGCAAGATATTGAATTGAATGCAAAGTCTATGAACGACGATAATGATTCTGATACCAATTGATTGTTTGATAGCAAGGATGAAGATTAGTTCCCATAATCTACTCAATCTTCCAGCTTCCTATAACAATTCAGAAAATGAGAAATCATAAAATCATAAAGATGATGGAGAAAATTTCCAGCATCATGCAGCAAATCAACAAAAGTTTGAAAATGAGATTCACATTAGTTAGCATGAGATAAGGAAGGCGATGAACCAGAATCTTCAGAGCTAGAAGGTTCACTAAACGATAGTTTTACTGCAATACTTAAAATTGTGCAAAAGGGAACACCAACCACCTCAAAATCAGTTGGTACACCCAGTATTTTACGTTAGTGAAGTTGATCTCACTCTGCCAGTTTATAACACAGCAACAAAGTGATTTAAAAACAAGATTGTGGTTAAATGTTCCTTAATTATAAGACACCTAATTAAGGAAAGTATTTCACTAAAAATGCTTTGTCTCTTAATTATTCATTCATTGAGATAAATATGAGATTCATTAGAAAACAATATGTTGGTAAATGGCTTCTGATTGATATCCTGGGGCTTTAACTTATGCATCAAATTAATTTTGTAGGGATGCCGCTTTAGCTTTAGGTATCTGCGCACAATTCAGTGTAATGATGTTTTATGTAAATGTGAAGGACTTGCACACTTATTAACTAAAAGGTTCGAGTGAATACAAATATATTGTTCCCATTTTCTATGGGTCTTCGTGAATTTGATTATCCAAACTTTCCAGTGTTTTAACAAGTTTATCAAATTTTAATTAAACAAACGTAAAAAATAATTCCTATGAGACATTTTATGATAGACACAGAAGGCTTACAATTGATTATAACACAACGGTAATCATATTTAAAAAATTAATCTATATGACATAAGTTGTTTATAGTACATATTGTGACAACTTTTTACTTTAAAAGGGCATATATTGTCAGCCAAGCCTTACAGAATTGGAACAAGAGGTAGTCAGAAAGCGTCATGCCCTTGTGTCTGTTACTCACTATTACTAACTTTTTTGCAACAATACCTACTGACGTCGGTAGACATCTACAGTAGTAGCTGATTACGCTATACCACTGATCTGATTGAATTTAGTACATTCGACTATTTTAATCCTACAGACCATATTTTGTCATTGACATCAATATCACCACTCATAAATCATGGAAACTAAAACTGACAATTGAAATGTAATGGAGCGCCATCACCAGAAGCTTCTAAAAGTGTGTGATAGGCATCAGCAGCAGATTTCTTCAAATTAAACAGCGTTATGACCACTCCATTATGAATGTATTCATGTACTGAATAATTCAATAATACTAAATGAAAAACTAATATTTGACGTGGGATGTTATTAGGCTACGTTGTTTCTAATGGCACATGCAATATTAGAAAGAATGGAACCCACTTCAAAAAATAAATAAGGAACTCACTAAAAATTGAAAAATAATGAAACTTGGATTTTTAGCAAAAAAAACATTTTAAAATAAAATATATACATAATAATCGTTGTAATAACTAAATGAAAATAAACAAAAACGTTATATTTAACCTATCTAATACACGTACTTTATATTCTACTATAGACACACAATTTAGCTTAATACCTACCTAAACCTATTTATCTACCTACAATATTATTTTAGCTATTACTGATCACCTTGAATTCGGGGCCGAAATCAACCAGTTATATTAATATAGATTTGTTTTGTTGGTAATTGTCACAAAATTTTATTATTATTATTGTATTTTTTTGGGCTCGAAGGATTAGATAAATAGTGATTAAAGATAAGGGGCGCTTCAGGCCCCGGGGTCCACTAAATAGTCTAGGTTTTGACAAATGTTCTAACTAAACAAGAACAAAAAGTTATTGTCCCCATTGGGAATCGAACTCGCGACCTCCTTTGGGAGTTTTAAGCATTACACCATAGAAGAAGTTGGCTACAATATTTCTATGAGGTCTTATATGCTATAGTTAGTGATTAAAAAGCAAACTGAATGGCTTTTGCACTGAAGAACTTCCGATTTTCCGTCGAATTAGCTCAGCAATAACATTATAGACAAATATCTCATTAATTTAGATAAAAAAAATGGGTGCAACCTGTGTACATGCCTTTGAAATTTGAGCATTTCCCTCGATTAACATTTCCCACGGTCCTCGGCCTTAAGCCTACCGACTGGCGATTGACCAATATTAGAAATCATCCCAGAAGACATTCGGTCTTACCCAGCCAGGTTACTGGGGTGACCAGAATCATTTGCCTTGTCGGATTTTACACTCTTGCCTAGAATTATCACAAATATTAAACAATCACAAACATAAATTGTACGACCATTGGAGCCCGTGACTATCGCAACAGTAGGAGGACCGTCATATCGCATTTAAGACTGCGCCGGCTCTTCTAGAAAAGGAAGACAGAAAAGTACCCAATAAACTGATCGTTATAAAAATCGTGTAGTGAAAAAGTTATATATAACGACGTCATTATAAATGCAGTTTAATCAGAAATTTATTTCATTTTTCGTTTGACCAGGACAAAGTAAAGATCTACAACTATACGCAATGTAACGCTGTCATAAATATTTTCTTCTATACCTTGATTAACGTTTTTTTTTAAATTCCGTTATAATTTGATTTACGGTCGGTTTGTCTCTAATGCAGTCATAGGCTGGGATCATTTAACATTTGTACATCATGTCCACGGAATTTTAAAGGCTGGCTCTGTATACGACATACCACTGGACCTTATTATTTCCTTGGTAATATTCTATGGTGTCTTTCTTGATTTGAATCTAACATTTGAGTTCTAGAATTTTCCATAACTTTTCGGAAAATAATGATCTGTTTTTTCTTTAAATTCTGTGAAATTTTTTTGTTGGTGTGATGGTGCGATGTTAAATAATATGGGGAGCTATTGACGTCTTTACACTGTACAATTATTATGTCTATTTTCCTTATATATCCACCAATCAAGTTTCTAAATTAAGTCAACTCGAGATTGTACTTACCGGCTTTATTTAAATGTTATTTTAATTTGAGTGTACAGTACAGCAATATGACTAGATATTGTGAAGATAAGATTTTGAAATTATTTTTTTTAATAATTATATTTTACATTAGATATGCCTAGTACAATCTTAATTTATAAATTAATTTATTGCTACTGTTCGGTTGTATTTGCATCAATATACTACTAGTAAATATTTTCCAAATTATAATAAAGCTAAACCCCTTAAGCTATAGTTAAGAATACACTAAACAAGTTCATATGGTATGGTTCGCTTCAACCTTCTGATTTTCTATGTGTTGTCCAGTCCAGCTTCCAGGCTGCTGTAATTTAGCAACAATATTTCTTGAATCACTTCATATATTCATTTGATCTCAAGGTTATTCTGCAGCTCTTTGTGCAATCTTTTCGATCTGAGCTTCAGAATATCTTACCGACTAATCAATACACTTGCTTAGTTTTGAGTCTCTGGTCTGTTTTTTGGCTAACATGATGTTTTCAATTAAACTTACCATCGAGATGTATGCCGAGGTATTTAGCTGATTCTGATTGAGTAATCGAATATCAGTAAATTTTTTTTTTGGTTTTTGTCATTTCGCCGCAATGCAAAGTTAACATGTGCAAAATTGGAGCTATTAAGTTGTATTTTATGGTCTCTAATTCATTTGTAGATCTTGTCGATTGCTATTTGTACGTTTTCTACAGCCTTAGGCAGTGGTATATCTTTTGCCGTGATAACTGTGTTGTCGGCAAATGTTCTAATTACCGTTTATTTTATTGTTGAGATATCAGAAGTATAGAACAGGTATATCCGAAATAGGTATAGGTGTTGAGAACTTCATGCGAGACTCTACATGTTCTTTCGAAAGGATATGGTTCCAGCAGTCGACCAGTCAGTAATTCCGCGGTAGCAAATCGCTCATTTTGTACATTAATCTCAAATGACACCTGGCCAAATAGTTTGTGAAGCGTCCAAAAATATTGCAAGGCTGTATTTATTATAACATCCGCTGTTACTTTGTGCACACTGGTCGACCATCGAGTGGAATATAAATTATATAAATAATACTACATTTCTAAAAAATTTTTCTATATTAATTGAATAAACTTTAATGACTTAATTTCCTTAATTATGGAATTGAAGACTCTTAACATCGGGTTTTGTTTTTTATCAGTACATTTATATCGGAGACGTAAAAAAAGATCGTTATTTTCAGACCGACATGTTCCTTCAAAAAGGACTTTGGGCTTTTTAAGAGGATTAATATGAAGACGACTACTTTGCCGACATAAAAAACAAAACAATAAAGAACGTCACTGGCAAAAGCACCCTCAGAAATATTTCAAACTACGTTTTTAATTAATGGGAACGTTAATTTATTCGTTACGTTTTAAATGGCATATTTCCTAATTGGTTAATGCTTAATTAATTTACAATAGTTAAATTATAATTGTATAAAAATATTAGCAAACATAAAACTAGTACTTACTGACAGTTAATCAATAAGTAGTATTTTAATTATATGCCCAGTTAAAAACATAATAATATTTATAAATCAATATTATATATTGTTTACTTCATATATATTTTCATTTGTTTCTTTATTGATGATACCATGTTTTAGCATATAGGTGAATTATCCAGTATAAATCATTGATTGATTATGTATGCTAGTTGATTAAATAGAATTCTTAATAGGGACCTGAATTTATAAGTTTAAAATATCAAAACTATTAAAATTCGACTATAAAAGTAATTAAAATTTCCAATGAAAGCTTAACAATGACCACCTTTATATTATAAGATGTAAATTTCCACTACCAACGCTTCGTTTTCTCGATTTGCTCGATTGCTTCAATTTTCTCCTATTTTGAAAGTAAGTTGTAGGAATGTTCGTCTGGTCAGTCGGTCGAAATGTGTGGATGTCGATGCGATTGTTTGTCCGAACACTCACTACTATTTTTCGAAGGAATTTGCACGAGAACTAAAAACACTGATTGAAGAAATACTTGTTTATTGCGATATTAAACGATACATGTTTTCGAAGGGAGAATTGACAGGATATTAGGTTAGGTAAAGGAAGTACGGTACCGCTGTGGAAGTGGTACTACAACAAGGGGTAGAGAAAAAAAAGAGAGCGAGACGTCGTCGTGGTGGTCTTTTATAGCCAGGAACCGCATGGTACCAATCCACCGGCGCTGCCAACTTTTGAACATGCTGTAGGTTGCGCGTGGTGGCCTATGGGGTCATAGCGGTCGCTACATCACTTCTACTAAAACCGCCGTGGAACGTACCTCTGTGTGGTGCGGGTTCTGGAATGCATCCGAAATCGCACAATAAATCGTCCAAGGACTGCTTATCAGATGGGGAGGATCCCAACCTGAGCAAGGAGTTTTACGGACTAAGTTGTAGCAGGACATCGTTCGCCTTGGGCGTTCCGATTTGTTTGAGAGTACCTATAAGTGTGGTGCCTTACGTGTCCCGTTTCGTGATGCAAGGGTGTTCATGTGTTGACGTCATGCATGATGGGCTTCTGTGGTTTTCGTTCATCAGGCTAGTCTCGTGGGATAACGTCGACCATGTAATGTTGATTGGTTCCATTCCTCGTGCTATCCTTCTATGCACGTGTCAAGCACCTCTCGAGTGGCTTATGTTGAGCTGGTTTACCTGTTAGGCACTTTAATCACGTCGGGGTCACCAGTTGTAGGAATGTTTGTCTGATCGGTCGGTCGATATATGTGGCTGTCGATGCGATTGTTTTTCCGAACACTCACTACTATGTTTGGAAGGAATCTGCACAAGAACTAAAAACACTGATTGAAGAAATACTGGTTTATTGCGATATTAAACGATACATGTGGTCGACAGGAGAATTGGCAGGATATTAGGTTAGTTAAATAAGAGAATCAATACAGATAACTCTAGCAAAATAATACCAAAAGTAATAAAAAATTAATATGTAATATTTATGTTAATATGTAATTTATGAACTTCCTTTATATATCCATGATAATTTATTCAAATGAAATATGTGTATGAATTAATGTCTTTCAAAATATGCTTTCAGCCTCTTTATATCAAATGAAATAAATTAAAATTTGACTTAGTTAAACATCTTTTTATGGGAGAAGCAAAAGTAAAAGGGAAAGGAAAATATGAATTGAATTTCCGTTAAATATCGCTGCTTTTAATGGGGCACGTCCAAAATATACAAACTTCTTTCCTGAGAAGGAGATTAACATAAAACAGTCAATCTGTCACTTAAAAAATGCTGTTTACCATGCCATTTACCAGCTATTAATTCATTAAAGACTATTTGGGTTGTTCATTATGGGCACTTTTTTAAGATTTCAATGGAATTATTAATATTAATATTATTTTGATATGTATTTATTTAGATAAGTCAATTTATATGTTAATTAATATTACTGAAAAGGAAATTATGTATTACTTAATGTTTAAATGTACAATGAAAGTTTATCACTTAGAAAAGATAGATAACAGTGACCTTATTATCTATTGTATCATTCATTGTTTTCTATTTTAGAGGTAATGTTGCTTTTCACTGTAAATATCTGACCAATTAGCTGTACAGTTTTGTATTTCTTTCATAGCCGACGAGATACACAAGAGAATATTTAAGTTCACGTCATATTTTGAAATTTCGCAAAAATTATTTTCATCTATATCGATACAATTTTTCACCCAAAATCCTTCTTTATTTTCATGTAGTCAGTAAAATGCCTGTGCTTGTGCTTTGACCTACCTAGTTCGGCAGTAATATTATAATCTCTTCTATCTTTACTCTCCCCTAAGCTTACTTTTAACAATTTTATAAATAGAATTCGGTCTACTCCTTAATATATACGGCAAATTGAAATACAGATGTCTCCAGTTTTTACTAGGCGCTTATATGTGTTTTGATTAACGATATCTCTCGCTGACAAGTGTTATATAAGCAACTATAAAATACGATAGTTTTAATCTTCATTTTCATAACATAATAATTTTTGTATTCAATAATAATAAGTCATTCAGTATATATAAGACATTAATGATTAGTTAAAATTACTTTTGAAAATAAAATATTAAGCATAAAACACTGTCCTTATCTTATGGTGATGCTGCTTCCTTATATTATATTACATTTGTCGGTTTTAGTTTTATTGATTTATAGGTGGTTATTTTGATTTGATTGACAAAGAATGGCATGGAGAATCAAAGAGTTCAAATAATAATAATAATAACCCAACGATTTCGAGATCTTTAGAAGAAACACCAAATTGAGTTTCCTATGACACATTATGAATAGCAAGGAAAAGCGAAATTTCTATAATAGTCATCCACATCATATCATACCATGTCATACCTTGATGTGTAAATGGTTGGCTCAGTAGGATCTAGAATATTCCCAGTTACTAAAACCGAACAAAATTATTACTGCAAATGGCGTCAAATGAAGAAGCTGAACGAAACATTGTTGGAAAAACACTAGCAATATCTAGTAAGAGACTCTATAAGCCATATTAGGATTGTATGTGAAAGATGCGCTATTACAGCTGGAATGGACAGTTCTACTGCAACTTACTGGTTGAGCAATCACCATATAAAATACCATCTGATTGCCACTTCTTCACATCACTGCAGTATGGTTTGACTAATATTAGTTAGTGTGTATGTGTGTAAGTATTAAAATGCATTGATGAATATATCGCTGTTAATCTAAACATTCACTGCTGAATCGTTCATTCAAAACTGTGTCGCTCTTTTGGCAGAAAGATGTAACATGTAAAAATAATTGTAGAGAATTACGGAAAATATTTTGATCAATCAGGCAATCAACATATATAAATAATATCTATTGATATACTTCAATATGTTTAAATATTTTCTTCTATAAATTAATCAGCTTAGCGATAATTTTGACTCCCTTTTTGAAGAAGAAGCAGAATCTTTGGGCCTAAAAGATTTAGCGCTACAAATAAATGAATTCTAATAAAAGAAAATGCGCCTCAATCAACCAACCAGGAATAACCTTCAGATCGGTGACAAAATATATAAACAATTATTTCAGGCTCTGGTCAACGCGCTAAACTAAACCCAAAACCTGACAGCCCTGATATCAAAACGAAAAGTGAGTGTCCTACAACATTATTAAAACAAGTTACTTAATTTTGAACCGTGTTAGTGTTTTTTGGATAATTATTTATTATTATTATTATTATATTGTTTATTTTTTCAGTTAATTGAATCATATTTTACATTTTTTGTAGAAAGGATAAGTTATCGGGAGGTATATACAATTGTGAAAGAGAAACAACAAGAATCTTTGTCGGTACTATGGATATTTTCTAAGTCAGCTCTTGGTTTAGTTTGGTATCTGGTGAATAGAGAAAACATCGTAGAAAAGTTGTTGTTCCTTAAGGACTAAGAGTAATTACGGTTCTGGAGACATAGTATATCATTATACAAGTGTAATTCTAATGATTTTAATGGTATTAACTTCATTTATTTCAGGTTTTATTAGTAAATGCATATCTTAATAAAGCACTAACCGAATACTGCTGGTTGTTGTAAAAACAATGGCCATAGAAGGCAATTTAAAGATAAAATATTTTTAGGGGTGAGAACGTAGAATAGAATAAATAAGCAAAGAACGGTGCAATTTAATTTATAAATTTAGATAAAATAATTTTTTAATCATCCTGATGTGTTTATCGCTTTTGAAATATATGTTTACAAGAAAAATATGGATAAAACATAATGACTATACGAATACATAAAATGTTTTTAAGAAAATTTAACCTGGAACTCGGCATCCACTTCAAAATGATCTGTTAGTAGTTGACTGGTAATACTTGAAATAATAATGTAAATAGATGAATAGGTTTAGGTAGCTAAAACTATTCATCTATTGTATTTATATGTAATAATATAAAATATGTGTAGTAGATAGGTCCAATGAGGTTTCTGTTTAATTTTATATAGCTATTACAACGATTATTAGGTACATATTTTATATTAATTTTTTTTTGTGTGTTAAAATCTGAGTTTGATTATTTTTTTAATTTATAGCTCCTTATTTATTTATTGAAGGCGGGTCAATTTTTTTTGTTAAAAATATTGTAGTTTCCCCTATTTAGTGTTAGATATTCGTTCAATAATTTACGCAGTTATTTTATGTAATATTACAATGGGTAGGCCAAGCAAATGTACAGCTCGTATGAGGAAAACTAGGAATAAAGAAACAATGATTGAAAATAAGGAGCGGCTCAGGCCCCAGAGTCCGCTACCTAGCTTAAGTGATTTAACAAATGTTTTAACTAGACTCAACAAAAAGTTATTGTCCTTGCCGGGAATCGAACCCGCCACCGCAACCCTCCGTTTGGGAGATAAACGCTTTAACCATTACACCATAGAAGCAGTTGTCTACTATATTTCTACGAGGTTTTATATGATATTTTTGCTTAGTGCTTAGAAAGCAAACCGACTGGTTTTGCACTGAACGACTTCCGATTTTGCGTCAAATCAGCTCAGCAATAACATTATACCGATATATCTGATTATTTTAGATAAAAAATATCTGAAAACTCCACTCCCTCAATAGATCCTGATTTGGTTTCAATAGGACCACCTCAGAAATGCACTCTTTCGAACATAGAAAGAATTCTGAAAATCGGTCCACAATAGACGGAGAAATCGGCGAGCATACATTAAAAAATATACAGCCGAACATAGAACCTCCAACTTTTTCAAAGTCCGTTAATAAATTAAATAATGGAAATATGCAGTAGTTGATTTACACAGATGGAACACATAGGACAAAATGAATGAATTACAAATTGTAGTCATTGGAAATAATTTAAACCACTGATAAATAATAAAGTATTTTTTAACGATTAATGCAATAAGATATATAACTATAGGATATTTTATTAATTTAACTTTGACTCAATTATATTGATTATTTGCTTTATGGACCTAAGTTTTGAAAAATCAATAGTCCATTTAATGATGTAAATATGCTCCTTTAATATAAATTTCTAAATTGTACAAATTAAATTAAATTACACATAAATTATACAAAAAAAAATTAAAGGATCTAATTTTATTCGTTATTGATTTTATATAAATGCTAAAATGCAATTGAAAATGATTTATTCATATATTTTCTTTCATAATATAAATGCATGCATTACTTCCTTTATTATTCCCTATTAATTACATAAAAGTAAAGAAAAGTCATGCAAAGGCTTTACTGTTCTGAAAATAATTTTACTTATACTACTTTCATATAATGTTTAGTAGTGTAGTAAGTAGTTTAAACTTATCATTACTTTGGTAATTAATAAAACTTGAAAAAAGTCGGATTTAATTAAATGCCATTCAAATTTATGAATATCATTTCATGAAATGGTTTGCATATATTTTAATGTTTTAATATACAATCATTTACTATATTCGGAATTGCCTTTCAAAACTGTGTAATAGCAGCTGTAATACATATGAGTAAATTTATTCATGTTTTTGAGCATGAAAAAGAAACTGAAATAATCGAAAACATTTATCAAAAAAACTCAATGTTTTTATAAAACTGTATTTTTTTATTGAAAAACAACAGTTTAACACACTGTAAGATTAATGATCATGAAAATATAGTAAAATACAAACGTTCAATCATATAAAACTCTAGAAATACAAGCAAATTATTAATTAACTCGGTAGTAAGTTCCATTTTTGTTCAGGAAATAGATTTTTAGTTTTTGTTTGTGGCTGTCTATTGGTAAGAATTCGAAATTTAACGACGAACAAATCCTAGTTTATGTTAATAGTAAGGCTAGATAAAACTGGACTTCTTTTAGTACGGCCCAAATTAGTTAAATAAAAGAATCAATACAGATAACTCTAGGAAAATAAGACCAAAAATAATAAAAAATTAATATGAAATATTTATGTTAATATGTAATTTTTAAACTTCCTTTATATATCCATAATAATTTATTCAAATAAAATCTGTGTAGAATTAATGTCTTACAAAAATATGCGTTCAGCCTCTTTAGATCAAATTAAATAAATTAAAATTTGACTTAGTTAAACATCAGTTCATGAAATGGTTTGCATATATTTTAATGTTTTAATATACAAACATTTACTATATTCGGAATTGCCTTTCAAAACTGTGTAATAGCAGCTGTAATACATATGAGTAAATTTACTCATGTTTTTGAGCATGAAAAAGAAACTGAAATAATCGAAAACATTTATCAAAAAAACTCAATGTTTTTATAAAACTGTATTTTTTTATTGAAAAACAACAGTTTAACACACTGTAAAATTAATGATCATGAAAATATTTTAAAATACAAACGTTCAATCATATAAAACTCTATAAATACAAGCAAATTATTAATTAACTTGGTAGTAAGTTCCATTTTTGTTCAGGAAATAGATTTTTAGTTTTTGTTTGTGGCTGTCTATTGGTAAGAATCCGAAATTTAATGACGAACAAATCCTAGTTTATGTTAATAGTAAGGCTAGATAAAACTAGACTTCTTCTAGTACGGCCTAAATTAGTTAAATAAAACAATCAATACAGATAACTCTAGGAAAATTAGACCTAAAATAATAAGAAATTAATATGAAATATTTATGTTAATATGTAATTTTTGAACTTCCTTTATATATCCATAATAATTTATTGAAATAAAATCTGTGTATGAATTAATGTCTTACAAAAATATGCGTTCAGCCTCTTTAGATCAAATTAAATAAATTAAAATTTGACTTAGTTAAACATCAGTTCATGAAATGGTTTGCATATATTTTAATGTTTTAATATACAAATATTTACTATTTTAATTAATGTTACATAACAAATGTATTTATGATGTTGAAAATACTGTGAATACAAGTTTTAGTGATCTAACATATTTTAGTATTATTCTCTTTGATATCACTCTATTATGTGAGAGACTAGAATAGTGATCGGAGTTGCATCACAGGGCGTTCACTAGTTATAATAAAAACAAGAAGGAAGAAAAATTACGAGCAGTGTCATATTCGGAATTAATGTCGATGACTTAGTATAATTGCAAATTTTTCAACTAACAAAATTAGCACTTTATTTACCGCCATAAAGAAGACAAATATTACTATATTATATATTCTATTTACGTATTTCATACAAAAATACAATTAGAAACATTCAAAAAAATATTATAAATTATTCAGATAACAACCAAACGGTTAAACAGATTTCTTTTTAAATTACTTTCATGTCAAATCGATATCTAACCAAAAAAATCAACGATAATCTACTTAGGTACTTACCGATGCAGATTCAGCCATTGTAATTCTTTCACCTCCTTTAAAGCACCAAATGGCACGCTGTCAAGATAATTGTAGCTCAGATCCAGTGAGGTGAGAATTTTCCAAGAGGAACTGCAAATAAAAATATATAGAGTGAAAGAGTGGCAAGAAAAAAATAAAACACCACCTAAAGCCGCCGTTCATGAATATTTTAAAAAACACTTAGCGCCAGACTAACCCATCAAATTCATGATGTTTTTTTAATTATTTTTTTGCGTTGTTGTTATTGGAAAACGCAAACAGGTATTTGAAATTTTAATACCTAAATTACCGGCGGAGTGGATTGAAATACTAGAATAAATACGGAGTTGAAACATGGCATTACTAGAAAACTATATTGGTCTAAGCCGAAACACTATAATCAGCTTGTTTCAATACACGCCATGTCTCTTTCTTTATAAAAAAACAAACAGAGCTGTTACGAAAGGGTTCGGTTCTGAAAAGCGTGATATTTCAACAATAAGAACACCGTGTTGCAATTTCCTTCTTGAAACACCTTTAAAATGCATCTTGCAGTGCGAATATGAGAAAATAACGCGGTACGGCTGGAATATGTTTATTGTTCCGCATTATGACAAATAATTTTTCTCTTTGTTCTTCTACGTAGCTTAGTAAATAAATCGACTGATAATATCTTGAACTTTGATTTATTTTGGTTTCTTTTTTTCAATTTCAGTATGTCATTATAGTGTAATAAATTAAGCCTCTAGATTAGGTATTTAAATATACTTCTATAACCATATTCAATATCAAAGCGTCTTAATTGGTCTCTGTATATTATTATGTTCTATTTTGTGTATTTTGTGGAGCTGTAAACAACATATTTTCCCTGCTGCAAGATATTGAATTACTAACTAACATAACACATCTTTGCAGTGACATATTTCTAGTGAAAAAAAAAAACGAGAAAGCGTGTAGATACTGTTTCCAATACTTTACAAGCAGCAAACAAGTTTTTCGGGTAGCAAAACATTATTAAAATGTATGACTATGTAATTTTAAAACAATTAAAAATGACACACACTGATTGAAATTCGTGCAGTAATGATGGTTGTCTGCATAGAGATGGCACTGGACCACTACGGTGGGGGCTAGAGTTAGGTAGGTCATGTGGCAAGGGCTGAGTGGCAATGGCTATAGGGTATCTTTGATGGCACCGTGGTTAGAATATAATACGATGATTTCAATAAAGACAGAGAAGGCTTTGATCGATTCGAAAACTAGTCATAGCAAAGTGATCTATTATGGGAGCTTAATATAAATTGTGATTAGTACGTCTGAAATGAGCTATTATTATTTTAATAACAACGTTTTTCACAAAACACAACAATACTATTTATAGCCGTAACTAAGCAATTAAGAAAATGTGGAGGAACAATGATTGAAAATCTTTGAAAGAAATTTTCTATTGTGTTTTAGTTAAGTAATTAGAATACTAGAGCAATGCCAAGTTCTATAAAGTATTTTATTTGAGCCAGCCTAAAACTGTAACGTCTATAGATCTTACACTAATCTCTGATACTCTCACGTTGGTACAAGGGCAACTGCATGACATCACATAAGGGGATTGAGACTATCTTTATATTTGGAAGGGGGTGCTTACTCAGGGTTTTATACAGAGTTTAATGCATTCGTAAATTAGTTTCCAATCATTCTCGATCAAAAACAAATATTCGGATGATATTTAGGAAGGATAAACATATGATTGGATATTTAGCCTCACTATTTAATATAAGCATAAAATTTAAAATAAAATTGTCAGGACCACAGTAATTTAAAGTACATTTCGATTCTTAAATTACATTGCAAACATTTAAAGATTCGTCTCCAAAACAGAGTGATGCGCTATTTTTCAGATTTAAACGGGTCCCACCTATATATATATAGGTATATATATATATATATATATATATATATATATATATATATATATATATATATAATATCTATATCTATATATATAGATATAATATCTGAAATACTTGCCGGATATACATCCATTTAAAAAGATACCCCAAAAAAATTTTTCTTTTCAGGGAATTAATACATGCAAATAATATACTAAAAATAGAAAGCTTTTTTGTTACATTTCAAAGTCTTCTTCATACCGACTAGGGTTAATCTAAATTGGACCTACTGGTTAACGTGGGTTCCGAACCACGGTCCTCGGCATTAAGCCTACCAACTAGCCAACTTAAAGATCATGCCAAATGACAAGCGATCTTACCCAGCCTAGTTACTTAGGGATCATTTTCCTTGTTGGATTTTGTACTATTGCCTTTTGGGCATCACAGTTGAAAACACTTCTAAACACAAATTTACGACCACGCTTCAGCAGGCTTTGCTCAACAACTATAGCAACCCTGTCGCCTTTACTACTGCACTAACCAAGCCGGCAATAGATAGTTTGTTTTATAGCTCTGGATAAATTATCATGGGAATAATTATTGATATGAAAATTAGAAAAACAATTAAAGGCTCGCTAAAAGAAAATGTAAACTGTTTCCACTGACTACATTTATAAAATATAAATTTAGTCTATTAAGGTTTATACTATAAGTAAATCTGTAAAATCGTAATGCCATAAACTCATAAGTCAGTCTGATATAAGAAACGCTATTCAACTTATTTTATGTCATTGATAGAATTTAAAAAATTCTACACTTTTACGGTACATACACAAATGAGGTAGTTATAATTAAATCTCTTGATACTAATATAGAACATGATTTAAAGTAATATATCTTTTTCTATACTTTAATTAACTTTTAGTAAACATTCCATATTTTTTATTTATGACTAAATTACAATTAAAGATCGTATAACTTAACGTACTATTATGCCTTTCACGTAGAAGCAATTTGATATACCATTTAATAAACTTTAAAAGACATTTTACAATTGTATTTAAATTATGGCTATCTCATACTAGCTCCTGGTATTATTAAAAAACTATATCTTAAGGCGCATTTTTCACCAACAAAATAGTTCACCATGGACGGGAATATATGGTGAATCATTTTATTAAAGCACCTATTTTTTTACTCTCACAACTTACATTCGATATGATTAATACAATCTTAATTCACAAATTAATTTATTACTATTGTTCTTTTGTACTTGCATTAATATACAAGCAAGGCGTGTACGGGACTAATATATCACATATTTCCCAAATTAGATAAAAATAATCTATTTAAGCTCAACTTAAAAATACACTTATACACTAAATTAATTCGTGTGGTTTGGTTCGCTTTCGTCTATCCATTTTACCCCGAGATCATTGTGCAGCTCTTCGTTAGTTACGTAGCTATAAGCATTCGCAATTAATCGTAAAACTTTGTTTCGGCGGAACAAAAAGGCCCCGAGTTTCGATAATATTTCGATAGCCCAACTCAAAAACCTTCCCTAAAAGCAGCTCGCCGAACTAAGTGGTATCATCAACGGCAATCTGAGGCTGCAATACTTTGCATCCACATAGAAACATGCATTCATCATAGTTGTCCCCAAAAAAGTCATCAGCCAAAGACAAACAATATCATTCCAGATGAGCCATTTGGGTTCGCAGCCGTCCATCAGGCCCACCGACACAATCAACTGTGTTTTTAACCGACATGAAAAACTTGGAGCGGTCTTTTTGGACCTAACCAAAGCCTTTGACCAGGTTTAGCACGAAGGCTTAGTGGCAAAATGCATCCGATTAGATCTACCCGATGACCCAATAGCTCTTATCAAATCATTTCTGTCAGGACAATCGTTCCAGGTGAAGATTGAAGATATTCTCTCTAGCCGGAAAACCATCAAGGCAAGAGTTAAACAAGGCTCCCCCTGGCACCCGCTCTATTTAATATTTTTCTTTCAGATATCCCTCGGAGACCACAAGTTGAGGCAGCTTTTTACGCAGATGACACTGCTTACTTTGCTTCTACCAAAGTAGCACCGCACATCCAAAGCAGACTCCAAAAACAACTCGATGAGACGGTCCAGTGGTTACATTCCTGGAGGTTGCAGGTCAACCCACAGAAAACCCAGGCCACCTCTTCGATCGCAAGTTTAGGTAGAATTCCCACATTTAAAGGTCCCTCCATAAAGGTCAAGGTATTGTTAATTTGCTGTGCCCGCTTATCAACCGGGCCCCAAGTTGCCCCAAGCTGCGTGGTGTGATAACGACGCCGCGTTCTTGTCTGGAACTTGTGCCTCTTAAAGGTATTACCGGTTGCGGACACCCTCCTTACTAACAGTAAGAAGTTTCAGTTAGGGTCATTGAACCAGCTGATTGGGTGGGGTTTAATGGGTAGCCCAGAGACAGTCTCCACATAACCAGTCCAACTCGCATATTCCTGCGGGATTTCCCGACCGGAACAGGATTCCCCCTCCTGGTTCCAGGTCAAAAAAAACTTTATTTCGGGTGTGCTGCATTACCAGTTGGTTTGATATTTTAGGGCAACCCCATATTTGGCCTCCATTCTCCCATTGAAACCAGACTTTAAAGGAAATCCTCCAAATAGGCTTTAAGATTGACTGATAACCCAATCTCTTTTATTTTAGATCAAGTTAAGAGTATCTTCCGACTAACCAGTACAGTTGCTTGATTTTGGCGCTGCTTCTTGTCTCACATGGTCTTTACAAGTTAACCTACTATCGCGATATATTCCGAGGTATTTAGCTGATTCTGCTTGAGGAATCGGACATTCGTCAAGTGATGAGTGAAGTTCAAACAGGCATTGAATATATATGACAACTTGATTGTTGCTTTTCGTGGCAGCATTTTAATAAACCATGTGAAATATCATTAATACCAGGAATCATTTTAGGACTGAGGTTGTTGTCAATTTATGTGGCAACTTCCATTGGAGAAATCAGATTTACTGCTATATCGACCTGACAAACCTTATTTCTATCTGTTGTAGCATAGATTCTATGCCATTCAGTTGAAATACGTTAGCTAAATGTTCTGCGAATAATTCAGCTTTTTCATCGTTGCGTCGAACCCATTCATTACATATTTCTCGAAGCAACTCTGTTTATATGCCTTAATCTTTTCATCTTTCTGATTGCTAATTCTATTAAATATTGTTTTGTCTACAGCATTTCTGGTTCTGTGTAACACACTTCTATCTTTTCAGCTATCTTTTGCCAATTCACTTCCTCTAGTCTAGATGGCATTCGAATCATCTAGAAACATATAATAACAGGTCAATTAAAATGTCCCCGGCCTGAGACATAGATGGTCCTACTAGAATTAAAATAATATGTTTTTTAGTTAGCCGTGAGCCTCAAAATATACTTGTATAAATTTGACAGCTCTCGGATCATTTGTGTGTGAATTATCATTTTGTGTGAAACAACTTTTGTTATGGTGAGAAAAATGGATGAAAAGGAATTTAGCATGTTGATAAAATACTGTCTTTTGAAGGGAAAATATGCAGTTGAAGTAAAAACTTGGCTTGACACCAAGTTTTCGGACACTGCCCCAAACATCAACCATCAAGGATTAGTATGCTAAGTTTAGACGTGGTGAAATGAGCACCGAAGATGGTGAAGGCAGTGGACGCCCAAAAGAGGTTGTTACCGACGAAAACCTTTAAAAAATCCACAAAATGATTTTGAATGACCGTAAATTTAAATTGACAAATAACAGACACAATAAAGATAGCAACTGAATGTGTATATAATATTATTCAAGAATATTTGGGTATGAGAAAGCGCTGTGCAAAGTGGGTACCGCGCGAGCTCACTTTTGACCAAGAACAAGGACGAGTTGATGATTCGAAGCAGTGTTTGAAGATGATCCAGCGTAATAAACCCGACTTTTTGCATCGATATGTGACAATGGATGAAATGTGGCTCCATCATTTCAATCCGAAGTCCAATCGACAGTCATCCGAGTGGACTGCACACGATGACCCCGCTCCAAAGCCTGGGAAAACGCGCATGGAATAATTTTCATTGACTATCTAGAAAAAGGTAGGACCATCAACAGCGTCTATTACATAAACTTATTGGAACGTTTGAAGGACGAAATCGCCGAAAACGGCCGCGTTTGAACAAAAAGAAAGTGCACCAAGACAATGCACCGTGTCACAAGTCAGTGAAAACGATGGCAAAAATCCATCCATTCACCGTATTTTCCAGATCTGGCCCCCAGCGACTATTTCCTGATCTCATATCATTCTCAAATTTTCGTCGAATGAAGAGGTGATCGCCGAAACCGATCGAGACCTATTTTGAAGCAAAGGACAAATCGTACTACAAAAATGGTATCCAAAATTTGGAGGGTCGCTATAATCAGTTTATGACACTTGAATGGAATTATGTTGAATAAAAAAAAACTAATTTTGGCAAAAAAATTGTGTTTTACTATGGCAGGTCGGGGACTTTTCATTTGACCTGTTAACTTTATGCATACCTGTACGACTTATCCAGTCAAATTATATTAAATATAGTTATCATAATATATAACATATATTATTTGCTATCTGAAAACGGAACAACATTGTTAGGGACTCACATACATACTAAACAAATAAATAAGGTCCACCCTCAAATGTTATCAACAGTGTAATTTACCTCAATATTACGTTATTTGCTCTTGTAAACATAATTAAATATGCTTAAAATAGTAAATACTTACATTAGAATGATTCTATTACTGTGAATAAGTTACCGATTTTGAAACTATACTGGCTGGTTCACATCTTTGGGGTATTTCGCGATTTATAATTTGTTTTTCGATTAGTTTGATATGTTTTTAAGAAATAACATTTACTCCGGATACATAAAATTGTTGTTAAATGGTCATTTAGCCTATTACTAAAATATATCTTTAAGATCATTTCATATATTGTGTTTCTATATCCTCCTTTTTATAGGGCCCTAATGAATCTACACATTCATTAAGTAAATTACCATGCAATACCGTTCTAAAAAATGTCTTAAATGCCACCTTGCTTCCACCAATAGTTTTCTTATAAACGCATTCCATGTCACAACGCCATTATTTATTCGGTCGAATAGTATACATTTTCTGTCGAAGTAACGTTTACGGTAATAGGTGCGTTGCATAATATCAAATACTTTGGATATTAAGATACGTAAATATATAATTAGTTCGAATAAACTATTATCGGAATTCAAACGCCATACTGTTTGATAAAGGCGCCTTATCGTAACTGTCGATCACACGACACGAAACACGTACAAGTACTAGCGGCGTTTTTTTCTTTTCCCCACTACGGACGTTTCTTAATTTATACTATACAAAAAAAGGCAACTAATTTATATTATGCAGTATCACACTGTTAATCCATTGCAAATCCGATTTTTATTTAAATATAAAAATTATAAGCTTGAAGAATAGTATTTTCGGATTCATCATACTTTTCAAGTCGAATTTATTCATATAAATTTAAAACACTATTCAATGTGGCCATTTTTTAAATTTGTTTAACTAGCCTATTTTAAAGCCTGCTTTACTATAAGGGTGTTATGGAGAGACAGGAATCAACAGTATTACGACGGGGCACAGCCTGAGCTATAGGATGTACGCATTCAAATTTTTAGCCAATATCTCTCAATTTTTGGATTCTTTCTAAACATGTATATGTTCATGTACATTGTCCTGAGACATTTGTATTTGATTGGGTCATTTCTATAACGCGATTATTTGTTTCAGTTTGTTTACGATGCCATTTTTGTGTGTCTAATATAAAATACAATCAGTAAGGAAGAAACACCCCAAGTTAGCTAGATTAAGGATATGTATGACTTAGCGTTGCTTTTATCTGGTACGTATTCAATTATTTATATAAAGCATTTGTGTTCATATATATTATTATTTACAGGAATACAAGAGAAGAAATTACTTACTTACTAACAGAGTTTATATTTCTATTTAATATATACCTAATATATACCTATATATATATATATATATATATATATATATATATATATATATATTTAATATATATATATATATTTAATATATATATATATATATATATATTTAATATATATATATATATATATATATATATATATATATATATATATATATATTTAATATATATATATATATATATATATATATATATATATATATATATATATATATATATACCTTACCCTACATATATCAAATATATGTTTTTATGCCCTCAATTCATAAAAAATCAAGTTAGATTTTAATCTAACGAAACCCAGTAATTCTCTTTTACGACTATAGAATATTGAGTAGTGAAATATATATATTTGCATTTTAAAATACTTTTAGATTCAGATTCTTTTCCTAATTGGTTCATCTTTGCAAATGTTAAAGTAGCAAAGTTGAAACTTAACAAGTAAGAACACATTTCAGTAGTTTTAAAAAGACCTGACTAGGTTTTCTAAAATTATATGTTTATTCATTCTCTAAATGTAGGCTTTAGAAAATATATACCGGAAAGAAAAATTGAAATTTCCATTAATTTACAATTATATCTACTTTTGTGACGCAACAACTAAGTCTGTCGTGCCGCAGACAATTCCCGAATTCCTAACTACCGAAAGTTTAAATTAGTTTTTCTTGAAACTACATTTTTAGACAAGGATGACTTCTATTTTTTCCAATTTAATTTTAATTATATAATAACCTGAAAGGTTTTCTATGGCTCTGTTAATTTTTTTATAATTAGACACATCAAGAGATACACAAAGAGCTAAGGAATATATGTTTTTCGAATAAGTACTATAATTCTAACATTCTGGCTAGCTAAAATTTTCTACAATTTAGCAAAAGAACTGCTTAATCACTACGCCATTTTAATTTATCCTTACCAAGTTATGTTTTTTTATCGGTAAATAATTATATATAAATCTACAAATTATAAAAATTTGAATAGTAATACACCTTTCCATTATCTTTCTTTTATTACCAAAATATCGCTTTTAGTTAGCCTGTAAGATAGGTAAAAACCATTGAAACAATCAGTAACAAAATTGGTTGGTCCTGCTTTATATTAATTATAACTCTATAAAAATTTCATTAATTAAAGAATATTTTATTATTATTTCATTTATTTTTTGAGAATATTGCATGTAGAATTAAGATATACCTACCAATAATTTTACTTTATATTTTACAGTTTATTATCTTGTGCCAACTCAGGTATATGACAAGAGCAAGTAATAACAGAAACTTAATTCATAGTAATGGTTATATGTGACAGTATCGTTCCGGTAAGACGAGAGGTAATATTAAAACCGAAGACCTATAAAAACCAGATAGGCATATATAGTTAATTTAACAGAAGGGGACGAATATTTGACGACAATTTTCGTTTTTGGAATATATGAGGCATTCCCAGAGGTCCGTTTTGGTCATATTCTCACTAGACTAAAGCTTTTAGAACTCATTTAAACTCGTCAAAAAGTTGAATAATATATTAAAATAAAAAACTACATTCACGGAATATTTAACTTGAAATTACTTGAAAGCCAATACATAATATATATTCATTCATAAAATGATTTGGAGCAAAAGTAAATAAATTTTTTATGTTCAAAATCGAATGTATTCATATAAATTTCCAACCAGTATCTGTCGATTTTATTTTTGTCAATTTACTAATAAAAGCCCCATTCCGCTTCCATACAACTTCCGAATATTTCTGACCGAAAAAATGAACAAAGTGATACTACCTAAAGCATATTTCATCGCCCGTACTCACTGGTTTTAAAAATAGCTCGATTTCGTTTCAAAAAAGATTCACAAGTGGGAAACCGGTCCATTAAGTATTTCACCGCTAATTCAAGTAGAATTCAGGTATAGAGCTTCTTTGGATATCCAGTCTTATGCAACAGGTCAATTGAAATGTCCCCGGCCTACCATAGTAAAACATATTTTTTGGCAAAATTGTTTTTTTTTATTCAACATAATACCCTTCAAGGATGATACACTGATGATAGCGACCCTCCAACTTTTCGATACCATTTTTGTAGTACAATTTATCCTTTGCTTCAAAACAGGCCTCAGTTTCGTCGATCACCTCTTCATTCGCCAAGTCTGGAGAATACAGTGGATGAGAAGGCAATTCGAAGCTCAAGTTATGGATTTTTGATAGGATGCATTGTTTTTGGTGAAGCAGCACTTCTTTTTTCTTCCACGTTCCAATAACGCTATGTAATAGTCGCTGTTGATGGTCTTTCCGTTTTCAAGGTAGTCAATGAAAATTATTCCATGCGCATCCCAAAATATAGACGCTAAAACCTTGCCAGCCGACTGTTGCGTATTCCCACGCTTTAGAGCGGGTTCTTCGTATGACTCGGATGATTGTCAATTGGACTTCGGAGTGAAATGATGAAGCCATCTTTCATCCTTTGTCACATATCGATGCAGAAACTCGGGTTTATTACGCTTGATCATCTTCAAACACTGATCCGAATCAGCAACTCGTCGTTGTTTTTGGACAAAAGTGAACTCTAGCGGCACCCACTTTGCACACAGCTTTCTCATACCCAAACGTCCAAGTTTTTAGTTACCCTTTTTACCCATTTTTTTACAATAACAAAAGTTGCTTCATTCAAAATGCTATAATTCACAAACTAATGGTCCGACAGATGTCAAATTTATACAGGCATCTTTTGAGGGTTAGGGCTAACTTAAAAACATATGGATTTAATTCTAGTAGCGCCATCTATGTGTCAGACCGGGGATCTTTTTTTCAATTTATATGTTAAATGGTTTAAAACTGTTTTATCGTTAATGTCTAATTGCGTAGCGTTATCGTAAGATTAATTATGAGTATTTTCGTTGACTGACTTGTGTCAAAACACCACATATTTTCTATTAACCTGAACTGTTAACCCTATTTAGAAGTAAAGAATATAACCCTCTGAATTAACCGCTATATTAAAGCGCAACTTTTGACCTAGTAAACGAATAATACCACCTTTATAACTAAATAGTTATCTTTAAAACCGCTATCGTTACAGAAAACGTAATCTATTGCTAAAGACCGAAATTAGGTGCCCTTCAATCTTATATTTAAACCGATACATAGCTTAATCCGAGAACGGCGAAGAGAAATTTTGAAAATGAAGCAAACAAAGTATTAAAGAAATTTTATAATGTTAGTTATGTTTTTATATTGTTACACTTTATTATCTTGTTATTATTATACTTTGTTACACTTTACTTATGCTCGCTTCATTTGAATATCCAATATACATCGTGGCAGCTACTACACCACCCAATGTTTTAATTTCGTAAAAAAAACTGAATACCAAATCATCAGTAAGGATAAAATATCCACTAATCTAACAGATCGATCAGTTCTCGGACTGCTTATGATCTTATGATTTGTTTGAGGACATATAATTTTATAAATCCCTTTAATACATCGTTGGCATACTGGTTTATAGGCTCTTCGGTTAGTATAAATAGGGATGCAGAAAAATATCGATATATCGATATATCTTTAGGGCCAATAATTTTCAATATTTATTTCAAGAACATATCGATAGGTATAAAAGAATGTATCGAATTTTGAGTTTCAAATTAAAATATGGATATTAAAAATTGATAGGGTTTTTGAAGTCGAGTATCGGCCTTTTGTTTGACATATCACTCCCCCCCACAATCAGAAAATTCTGAGGTCAAAAGAAGGACTGCAGCGAAAATTCGATACAGCTTTTGATGTGGCGTATCGAACTTTTGTTAAGAGGTTTCCCCTCCCCCCCGTATTCAAAAGTATTTTGAGTGAAAATTAGAGTTGGAATGAATAAATATCGATAGTGGTGAAAAGAGGTATTGCTATTTGTTGGTTATCCGATATATCGACATTTTTCATCGCTGCCGACATCCCTTAGTTGAAACATATTATAGACAGAAAATTATAAACTGTGCAAATAGTGTATTAATAAGCGTTTTGTTGACTTTGCACCTAGGGAATTATTATTAAGTGTTATGTTAAATTTAGATGCAACCGTACAGCATCAGTGTTTTGCATAGGGCAACAAAAACAATAGCAACAATACGAATAGGTTATATGATTTAGGGCATTGTCTGGTTCAATTTAATGCCATAATGCTATTAATGCACCCATAAGTTTGTTGAAAATTGATATCAGATAACTGATTTGGATGGCTTCAATGATAACGGACATGAAAGAATAAAGGTAAATAAAATACATACATTCAAAAAAACATTATAATGGTCACTATTTTGACAATATACAAGGTACTACAACGTTTATTACAATAACATTCGTCTATCAACTACGTCAACAAGATACTCTTCGAGAGACTATATGATTTCCAGTGTAGCGACCGCTACCTACTCTAAAGTGTTAGGCCACCACGCATTCACCTACATCAAAGTCAAAGGTTGGCAACGCTGGTGGATTGGTACCATTCGGTTCCCGGTTATAAAAGACCACCACGATGGCGTCTCGCTAAACGACAGTAAAAAACCTATCCATCCATGCCTATACAAGTTTCTATTGGTTAGGACCGCACATGCGCCCTTGTTCTAATCTAACCTAATAGTTTTCACAACTTGCGTGCTTTACTACCACATATTTCCTACCACAGTCTCAGTTGTGATTAGATGTAATTTTTAGGTTAATTTTGTATTTACATTTTGTTGAGGTAATACAATTGTTTCATAGACAAAGTTAGCGATAGATAAGGCAAAAATAATTATATAAGGTATAAGGTATATGATTTAGGGCAATGTCTGGTTCAATTTAATGCCATGATGCTATTTATGCACTCATAAATTTGTTGAATTGAAAATTGATATCAGATAACTGATTTTGATGGCTTCAGTGATAATGGACATGAAAGAATCTTATATATTCCAAGAATTGATGTTTAGGTAGAGTTCTTCATCTCATACATATTTCGAAACATGAAATATTCTAAAAAGGTACTCTATGCTATGTATTTGAAACCTCATAACAAATTATAACATATGTTTTTATTCGATTTTATTCCATAACTTTTTATCATCAGTTAATATGTATGCATACATTGTTATATAATACAATCTTTCTACTAAACTTCTTTGCATAGCTTAATATATTTAATAGTTAGTGGACTAAGTGATGAATAATAATATAATTGTGTAATTAAAATGTTTACTAGACCTAACATAAAATTCATATTAGTTTTATATTTTCGTATTTTAACTACCTATATTACGTCGGTATGCTGGATAAACACTGATAGAACGATACTCACTTTAAAATACTCATTTTTAAATGGTATTAAGTGTTAATATTTTAAGCTTTAATTTGTTTTAGGAAACGAACAGAGAAGCAGTATACGCCTCAGTATACCAGTATTAGTGTAATAAGACAATACTTATTCGTCCAATAATACTGTTTATGTAAAACGATAAGGTATTTTTAGCTCTAAACAAAATACCGGTAATATCTAAGGTATTTGAAAAGATCCTGTCGAAAAGGACAAAAGCGATTATAGAGAGAAAATAACCTAATACCTACACATCAGTATGCGTTTGTTAATAAACACTCGAAAACTGACTATGTGTATAGTATAATAGATGTATTTGAAAAAGCCGCCTATGGTGGTAAAAAGGAATGTTCAGCTCTATTCTTAGATATAGCAGAAACCTCCGATAAGGTATGGCATGACAACATTGTTCATAAGTTACAGAAAATATTACCAAAACAATACATTGAGCTCTTTAAATCATACATTACAGTCGGAATGTATAAAGTCAAATAAGATGAAGCCTACTCTATAATATAAGAAGCTATAGCAGGAGTAACACAAAGCAGTGTATTGGGGCCAACTCTTTACCTACTCTACTCATGTGTTACACAAATCGAAAAGATCACGATGGCTACATTTGTGGACGATACTGCTATTCTTGCTGTTGGAAATAATAGCGAGCAAGCCACATGAAAACTACAACAGGCAGAGAGTATAAGGAAATAGACAGTAGCTTGGAAAATAAAAATTAACGAAAGTAAATTTCTGCATTTGCAGTTCACATATAATTAGATTGCACAAGCACAAATAACCAATATACCGAGTCTTTCAAATATCAACTGTCGACCAGGAAATTAAGAGAATTTTATTCTTATATCAATATCGAAGTAATACAACTCTTGGTTAACACCAGAATAGGGCACAGACACAAAAGAATCAAAACATTTAATCTTATGTAGTGTAGTGTAAAGAGGTGTATTTAATAGAAAAAGAGCAGCTTTAGTACAAAAGCATTATTACGCCAGAGACCAAGATAGAGCCGAGGAATCGTCATAGAGAAATTATTGTAAAGACAAATTGTAGATTAGCCAGCAACGATTAGTAACAATGTAATAAATAAATCTAAAAAAAATCTCTGAACGAATCAAAACTGGCGTATTATTCCATGAAGATCATAACGCATACATTAATTCTTTAATTTAATCAGAATATAAGGAATTATTAAAATAAATAAGAGAAGTTTACGTTGAATCGGCAATTGTTCTGAAGCTGAAGTTACTAAGAGCCACCTTCACCCTTTTCGTGACAAAGGCGAACCGACGAAAACAGTTTTTGCGATATAACAGCTTTGAAGTTGCTGACACCCACCAAGATACCCACCAAGTACCCACCCACTCCCGGTGGGAATTCAAAATTTTAAAGAATATAAAAAAATACCCCTTGTCCGTGGATACCTGGAGTTTGAATAGATCTATTACTAGTTCAAAGCGTATCAGAGAAGGACTAAAGTTGCTAAAAGTTAACGTAGCCATGACCTATTGGATATCGGAAATTTGAAAATTCTTAAGTTGCGGATACATTTCTTAGTCTGGCGAACCAGAATGTAAGCAACTAAAAGTTTAAGCAGCTATGGTATACGGCCACCAAATGTTCAGTTTCTTTGCTGGAATTTGAGAATAGTAAACTTAGAACCTACACAGCCAGTTCAGAATATTACCAATGAGTGAAAGTACCGCCAATCCACAGGTGGTGTAAATTAAAACCCACAAATTACTTTACAAAACTATAAGGTACCCAAAGCAGGCCACAGATAACCCTGAAACAGGTGTTATGTCATGCAACTAATAGGCAAGTAGTGGCAAGTGTTATATTAAATAGATAAATATTTTAAGTTTACAATTGATTCAAAAAACGAACAGATTCTGTAGAACAGAACAGAACAGATACATAATTTTAGCCCCTCCGTTTCAACATCTTATTCCTGAAGAATTGTTTAACTAAAATAATTTTAGCCAAAAAATGGACCGACTTCAAAAAATAAATAAGGAACTCACTAAAAAGTAAACAATAATTAAATTTAGATCTTTAATACAAAAAAACGTTTTAAAATAAAATAGGTACATAATAATCGTTGTTAGAATGAAATAAAAATAAACAAAAACTTATTTAACCTATTTACCCTACGTATTTTATGTTCTACTATATATACACATTTTAGCTTAACAGCTACCTAAACCTATTTATTCAGCTACTACTACCCAGTTGATGATCACTTAGGAGTCGGTGCCGAGCAACAAATTAGATTTGTTTTGTTCGTAATTTAATTTTATGTATATGTGACAAAATTATATTATTTTTGTATTGTTGGGGCTTGGCAACGACTTCAATCTGACCAGTGGGTGTTAGTTAAAATAATATTGTAAATATATAAATGGATTTGGCTAGGTATTAAGCTAAATTTAATGTATATAGTATGGTATAAAATATGTGTAGTAGATAGGTTAAATAAGTGTTTGGTTTATTTTTATTTAGTTCTTACAAACGATTATTATGTAAATATTTTATGTTTTTTTTTGTGTTAAATATATTTTAGATTTCACATTTTCGTGTTAAATATTTACTCAATAAATTACGCAGGAAAGCTTCATGCCCCGGGGTCCGCTACTTAGTCCAGATAATTTGACAAATGTTCCAAATAAACTAAAAAAAAATGCTACCCCCGTTAGGACTCCACGACCTCCGCGTTTGAGCTTAACTTCTAACTGTTACACCATAAAAACAGTTATTTCAGTTATGGACGGCTATATTGACAATAATAATTTCCATATATGGAACATCCCGAAACCACGTGAAGTTCACTAGGTACTAATGAATAATTTAATTGATTGAGGAATAATTGATTGATAACTGAAAAGTCAATTGAAAACGGAAGCAATATTTTATCAACACGCGAAATTCCTTTTTATCCATTGTTTTCACAATAACAAAAGTTGCTTCACTCAAAATGCTATAATTCACAAACCAATTATCCGACAGCTCTCAAATTTATGCACGCATTTTTGAGGATTAAGGCTAAATCAAAAACATGTGGATTTAATTCTAGTAGCGCCATCTATGTGCCAGACCGGGGACTTTTCGATTGACCTGTTAATTAAAGGTTATATACTGGCTAACATTATAAACCAAAAGTCAAAATTGATGCGCTAAAGTGACGTTTATTCATATATTTATCTTATATTGACTATATATTATTTGGTTCCTGTAATCCGTATTATACTCAGGTCATCGTTATCTTACATATTTGTTAATTATTGGTTATAATCACAATACCTGGGTTTAAAAATTGATTTTACATATTAGTAGCAATTTAAATTATAGTACATTAAAGTAGTGATAAGAAGTCTATTGATTTGGATATACCATGTGAGTAATATTTATTTACTTATTTTATATATAGAGTGAAGTACTATAATGTTACTTATTCTTGTACCGTTCAGATTTTAGTTCTAAATAGTAATAACACATAAGTCATTAACTTGTGAAGATGGCTAAACCATCAAACTGAAATTTGGGGAACTTTCATTTAGATAAATATCTATTATTTAATTCTTTTTTTGGGAAAATTCGTTTAATCCAAATTCACAAAATTGAATATATCGAATATTATATATTGAATATTTAGTTCTGACCAGTGGGTGTTAGTTAAAATAATATTGTAAATATATAAATGGATTTGGCTAGGTATTAAGCTAAATTGAATGTATATAGTATGGTATAAAATATGTGTAGTAGATAGGTTAAATAAGTGTTTGGTTTATTTTTATTTACTTCTTACAAACGATTATTATGTAAATATTTTATATTAAAATGTTTTTTTTTGTGTTAAATATATTTTAGATTTCACATTTTCGTGTTAAATATTTACTCAATAAATTACGCAGGAAAGCTTCCTGCCCCGGGGTCCGCTACTTAGTCCAGATAATTTGACAAATGTTCCAAATAAACAAAAAAAAATGCTACCCCCGTTAGGACTCCACGACCTCCGCGTTTGAGCTTAACTTCTAACTGTTACACCATAAAAACAGTTATTTCTACGGCTTCTCACATGGTGGTTAGTGATTTGTCTCTCGATTTTCCCCAATTTCCCCCGTCAGATTCTGCACTCTTTCGAGTAAAAAAAAAAATTTAAAAATCGGTTCATAATTGACGGAGAAATCGGCGAATATACGTTAAAAAATATATACACAGCCGAACATAGAACCTCCTCCTTTTTTGAAGTCGGTTAAAAATAGAAACATGTTTTCATCGCTGTATAAATCAGAACCCTTATAGCTTTCAATCCTATTAATTAATATATTTCATTTTTAATAACATAACCCTGGATATCGGTTTCTTTAAAAAGAATTCATGAGTCATTTATACATAACCGCTAGAAACGTATATTTTGTACATTTTGTGTTGTTAAATGCTATAAGAATTCATTGACAAAACTTGAAATAACCTTTCATTGTACGAAGTAAATATTTTAACGACTCGAAAGTTTAACCATTGTTTGGTGAGCAATTTTTGACTCGTTCATAATTATCGAGCAATTGATTAGGTTCAAGTCACGCCAACAAACCGTAAATACGCCATTGGCAAATAAACAATTGTAATTTACGTGCGCTTATCGTGAGGAAAAAGAAAACGTTCGCATTTCTATAATTAGGATTTACAAGCGACCAAAGCTGGAAATAGCCGTTAATCAATGGGAAGTGGCGGAAACACCGACAAGACCTTAGTTTGTTGGATTAGGTTAGTCTCTCCATCATCGTAATATTACGTCATCACTTGTTGTAGGTCAGAATTAATGGACAACGTTATGAATTAACAATTTCAATTTTAAATTTGTGCCTTTACGTAGAATTCTGTTTTTGCTTCGTATTTCTCGTCAAAAAAAGGTATTTAGTTACAAAGGTTCGGGAGTATGTCCACAATTTTCCGTAATATTAAAACACATGCCTGCTCTATATTGCTTTACTCTTTATGTTTTTATGTTAGATAGAAAACCTGAGGCTAGTTATAATGTTATTTATGTAAGAAACACTTTTATTTTTGGTAAATAAAATACATACATTCAAAAAAACATTATATTGGTCCCTATTTTGACAATATACAAGGTATTACAACGCTTATTACAATAACATTCGTCTATCAACTATGTCAACAAGATACTTTTCGAGAGACTATATGATTTCCAGTGTAGCGACCGCTACAATCCTTTAGGCCACCACGCATTCACCTGCATCAAAGTCAAAGGTAGGCAACGCTGATGGATTGGTACCATCTCTATCCGTGCCTATATAAGTTTCTATTGGCTAGGACTGCACATGTGCACTTGTTCTAATCTATCCTAACAGTTTTTACAACTTGCGTCCTTTACTACCACACATTTCCTACCAGTCTCAGTTGTGGTTAGATGTAATTTTTAGGTTAAGTTTGTATTTACATTTTTTTGAGGTAATATAATTGATTCATAGGCAAAATTCGCGGTAGATAAGACGAAAATAATTGTATAAGGTATGAATTATTATGGAAAAAATGATATATTTTTATATTAAATAATATGAAATAGAGCTTATTTGAAGATTATACTAAAGATAAGAATGAAGTATAGTTATATTTGTACACGATTTCTGTCTATTTGTTATTATAAACTAAATTTCGTCCTGAACTATCAAACTTTCGTCAAATTTCAGTATCGACAGTGGCCTAATAGGAAAGCAAAATACTAAGTTATCTCATCAAAAACGTTTAACATTCAATTTAATTAATCATCTTCAACATTTCCTTTTAATTACCAAATATTTCATCTATATTGACCGCAAATGCCTCAATAACAGCTATGCCTGCACCCGCAAGGTATTTGTCGATTACGGACTGGATATTCGTATACCCCATATCCATGCTGACTCCACATAGCTACTTCACTCAAATGAATTCATTCGGTCCTGCGTAATTCGCGTTGACTTCTTGCTGATCTTTGACTACTGATCTCACAATGGCGGCTCTCCTGGCCCCATACAAAATTATCTAATTATCATTCGTAATTCTTGTTTATTGAATGCTGCTAATTTCGCATTAACTGAAGAAACACTAGCTTCACAAGTTATCGTCTCCAAATTCAGCTCTTCTTCACGAAGATCATTAATAACTCATACCAGCCTTTAGATATCTGTATCGGTTTTATACACTTTGAAAATCATCAGAGTTTTGTAATATTTGCTTACTAGAATGTGATATCAATGTAAATATTACATTTCATCGTAAACTTGGAATGGCATGATAATCACAGCTATGTAACTCTGTATAAATCAAATCATGTATACAATATCTAATATCAACAAATGAAAATACTGTACATTAAACTAACATTGTCTTTTACATTTCTAAAGCATCTTATTTATCTCTTTCCCAAAGTCCCACTACACATCATTGTTCGTCAATCAGGGTACCGTTTACACCATACTCAAATAATTTTCCATTAATTTTCAAAAATATCTTCAGTGTCCTTCTCATGTATTTCATTCTTAGATTCATTTATATTTCAAATTGAATAAATTTTACGCGATACTGTTCATATATCTTCGTCGTTAATACCACATCATCATTATCGTTAAAGCACATTAGCCCATACAGTGCTGTTATTGTCGCAAAACTTTGAAATACCTCTACTCAGTTTCTCCATCTCATGTCCTCACCAAGTCTCGCCACCTCATCAATCGGCCACAACTGTCTCTACACCTCCTCTATTTCAGATCGTTCTGTATGACCGCGATTCATCCTAATTATTCTTTACAGTATTCGAGTTTTTGTTCACTCCTTATTCAACAAATATGTTCAAATTCAAACTACTTCAATCAATTCTTAGCACTTTAACCGTATCTAAAAAGTGTCCATCACCCCCTCCCGTTCTCTGCGATTAGCGAATTAGCGAATCATTCTTAATTTTCCTCCTGAAGAGAAAGATAATTCATTGCATGAATAGATTCACATAAATGTTAAATATCAACGGTCTTGTGAGATTGTTTGTGAACGGAGACTCATGAAAATGTATACATGTGGCAAGTTTTACCAACAGCATAACTGTTGTGAGCTTCTTCGGTTAAGACGATAATTTTCAGTTTCCGACTTGTCTATTCATTATAATAGCTCTGTCGTTGTGATAGCTTTGTTTCACCGAAGGCTCTGCGGCCTTTAGCGTAAAGTCTTTGAAAATTGTCAAACTCACATAAACCATATCAACTTCTATTCATATTGGTGGTTTAAAATATTAGACCAAATAATTCCTCTGTTCGTATTTCGCATCGTTCTCATATACGAAACACTTACACCAGGTCACATATTTTTAAGCGTAGCAAATTCTCTCGAATATGTGTTTTTATTGGCCCTATAGCCGATTTTCTTCCTGAATAATAAATGATGAATATGATAATAATTTAATGATGAATAAAGTAATAATTAATAGAAATTTAATATAATTATATATATATATATATATATATATATATATATATATATATATGCATATATATATATATATATATATATATATATATATATATATATATATATATATATATATATATATGCATATATATATATATATATATATATATATATATATATATGCATATATATATATATATATATATATATATATATATATATATATATATATATATATACATATATATTATTAGCTACAACTTTATATGATATAAAAAGTACGAACCTATGTAAAAAATATAAACATATAAACAGGACAACAAACATAAGCAGATTAGCCTTTTTCCTAAGAGTAAAATGTTGTATTTTACAATGCTCTTGTACATTTGAACCTACTCATATTAGAAAATACATTCAACGTATTTTTGCTTTGAAAATTTTGTATTGAATTGTTCAGACCTTCTCAGACAGACCTCCAGTGTGAGTCTATTTATTTATTATAAATAATGCTGTTATAACGCTCTCCATTGACGATTAACTTCGGTTTGTAATTTAAATTTAACATCTGCATCATATAGCCACACTTTTGACATTAGCATGTCCTTCTAGAATAATCGATACAGTGATATTAAAGATAAATATTACTATTCATTATTAAAGAATTAATGAAATATAGAGGTTTGTATTAATTATGAAATATAAAATAAATATGTTAAAATACAAAATCGCAAACACCTGTGGGTGATATTGTTATAACTTATTGGTACGCCGTTCCAGTCAGTAAAGTAATAATCAGTAATCAATAAATATTTTCCATATTCCGCAATCAGTGATACCAATAGAGTTAACAAAGAATGTTCTTTCCTGTGCTCTCAAAGTACTTCTAAGATGAAACATTGGAAGATCCAATCAAACTATTATCACGTAAATGAGTTTCGAATACTTTTACAACTTAAGAAAGCCTAACGAAATATTTCAAGACTTTCGAAAGTCTAAAAGAAAATAAATATTTAATCATTATAGTGGTGGATTGCAATAAGTGGTGGAGCTCACAGAAGCAACTACAGAAATAACTATAGAACACATATTGCATTATGATTAAATTCCTGGCCGTTGTATAACTTCAAAAGCTAGACTAAATATTATAAAAATGTTCAAACTCTGCTACTAAACCATCTCAGAGATTTTGATAGTTTCAGATTTTCGCCCGATTAGTATTGTAATCCATTCTTCTCCATTTATTTTGCTCCTCCAGTCCGTTCTTTGTCATTAACATTAAAATCGCCACTTTCAAACACTTAAGCGAAAACCAATAAATAGGGTAGGACAGCGATTCGTCACAGTAAGTTTCTACAAGGATTTAAAATGCTTCGGTAGTATATTTCTTGCTAGTAAACGAAAAAAAATAAATAAATACGGAGCTCAATAAAAATAATAAACATTAAAATTTTCAAGATTTTTAACAAAAAAAATAATATACGTACGTAATAATCGTAGTAATAACTAAATAAAAATAAACAAAAATATTAAAAATATTATTTCACCTATATACTAGACGTATTTTATATTCTACTATACAGACACAATTTAGCTTAATACTGGTCTAAACCTATTTATCTGTTTACAATATTATTTTAACTACTACTAAGTGATCACTTGAAATCCGTGCTGAAGTCAAACAGTTATATTAATTTAGATTTGATTTGTCAAGAAATTATAATACTATTTTTGCATTTTTTTTGTTAAAAATATTTAATTTTTTTCTTTTTGGTGTTAGATATTTAATCAATAAATGACTCAGTTATTCTATTTATTATTACAATGGGTAGGCCAAGTAAAGTTGCAGCCCGTATCAGGAAAAATAGGAATACAGAAACAATGATTGAAAATGAGGAGTGCTTCAGGCCTCGGAGTCCGCTACCTAGTCTAGATGCTTTGACAAATGTTCTAACTAAACAACAACAAAAAGGTATTGTCCCCTCCGAGAATGGAACTCGCGACCTTCCGTTTAGGAGGTAAACGTTTTAACCATTACACTAAAGAAACCTTTGCACTGAACGATTTCCGATTTTCCATGACATCACCTCAGCAATAACACTATACACAAATATCTGATTATTTTAGATAAAAAATATGTGAATACATTGTACGTGCCTTTGAAATTTGAGCGTTTCCCGCGATTCCACCTCATCGTGATTTGGTTTCAATTGGACAATTCGAATATATACAGCCGAACATAGAACCTCCTCCTTTTTCCAAGTCGGTTAAAAATCTACTGCTACTGCTGAACAACGCATATTCTTCTGCATTTCTAATTTAATTATGAACACTAGATCTTATTGTGTTGTCACTATTGCAGTTTACTTAAGGATATCCTTCAATAAATCGACTTGATAGTCTCCAGCGTTCAGCATACTTCAAATATACTCCAAAATTATAATAGGTTCTCCTTTTTGCAAACCTCTCACTTGATGGAGAAATAAAAAGTTCATTTTTAATTATAAAAGCTCACACAATATTAAGTTCATTTAGATAACCCAACGACCACTTGAAAGTATACTTCTCCTAATTCAATCTGGCAACAATTGTTTATACCATATGTGAATTGACGAATGTTCTAATTAAACAACAACAAAAATTTATTGTCTCCGTCGGAAATCGAACTCGCGATCTGCGTTTGGGAGTTTAGATCTCAGTTTGGTGTTCAAGATATATATTCAAAACTGTTTAATCACTGTCATACATATTGAAACTGGTCTGTTGTTTATTTTTCCATAACAGTCACTTTTAGCTCTTTTTTAAACTCCAGAACACCAGAATTTCACAAACTAAACTGAGGTAGATTGATAACATACTGTTTTATTTAATAAACATCTACTCGGTTTGCACTACGCGCATTAACTCTAATGAAACAGAAACAATTTGCTTTGAATTAGTTTGAACATTAGCCGCATACAAATTACAATAACCGTCGAGCAAAACTCAAAGACTGACTGCGGAGAAAAAAAACCAGAAGTGGATTATAAACTTAAGAACGTCATTAATAAAATTACAGCTTAATTTCGCGGAGGCAATTACTCCGCTAGTGACTCTGTTATTTTTTCCGAACAGCCTACGGGACGATGCGGCCCTAGATTACTTTTGCATGAATTTTAATTTGTTTAACGCTCCCTCAAAACGTCAAATAATTAAGTTAGAGTTTTTCGTCGCCCGAAGAGCCGAACTTTATTTAAGTAGGAGGAGGTAGTAACTTTTTATTGAAGGAAAAGTATAACGAGGAGGGCGGCAGGATAACAACATAATTGGATGTTGAACGGGCAAATAAAATTATATTTTTTAATTATTTACCTCAGTCTTTTCGACAAAGTGTTATGGATATAAAATGCATTGCCTGGGTTTCGAACTTTCCGGATAAAATGAAATGCCCGTAAAAATAGTTTATTCAGTATTTTAAAGTGAGTTTAGTAATAAGTATGATACAACTTGAACCGTACTTTTAAAAGCTTCAATAATAAATAAAGATTGTTTTGATATTTTTTACACTTAAGTCCACATTCTAAAAATAAATTGCAGCATTTTATGACTAGGTACTAATGAATAATTTAGTTGATTCAGGAATAATTGATTGATAACTGAAAAGTCAATTGAAAACGGAAGCAATATTTTATCAACACGCGAAATTCCTTTTTATCCATTGTTTTCACAATAACAAAAGTTGCTTCACTCGAAATGCTATAATTCACAAACTAATGATCCGACAGCTCTCAAATTTATACACGCATTTTTGAGGATTAAGGCTAACTAAAAAACATGTAGATTTAATTCTAGTAGCGCCATCTATGTGCCAGACCGGGGACTTTTCCATTTAAACCAAAAGTCAAAATTGATGCGCTAAAGTGACGTTTATTCACTATCTTATATTGACTATATATTATTTGGTTCTTGTAATCCGTATTATACTCAGGTCATCGTTATCTTACATATTTGTTAATTATAGGTTATAATCACATTACCGTGGTTTAAAAATTGATTTTACATATTAGTAGCAGTTTAAATTATAGTAGATTAAAGTAGTGATAAGAAGTTTATTGATTTGGATATACCATGTGAGTAATATTTATTTACTTATTTTATATATAGAGTGAAGTACTATAATGTTACTTATTCTTGTACCGTTCAGATTTTAGTTCTAAATAGTAATAACACATAAGTCATTAACTTGTGAAGATTGCTAAACCATCAAACTGACATTTGGGGAACTTTCACTTAGATGAAGTATTATTTAATTTTTTTTTGGGAAATTTCGTTTAATCCAAATCCACAAAATTGAATATGAAAGTAAAAGTTCAGAAAAATATTACCCGATATGCTTTGTATTTCAGAAGAAAATTGAACAACAAACCTTAACAAGGTTACGTGTGTTGGTTACGGTTAGGGAGCCTATATTGATAACTGAATTTACATTCTTAGCACCTGGAAATATATTTCGGAAATGTTGCATCCTGAAGCGGTGCTACTTCTGACATTACTCCTTTAATCATTTGCGGGATCATTTGCAAAACGCCATTGCTAAAGCGCAATAAATACAGACCAATTATAGCCAGTAGCAAGCACATTATAGCTTCGTTTGATTTTTATAACCAAATCATTTTGGCCTCATCGAATAGGCCAGTTGGATGTTTAAGTGATGTTGATAGCTTAAGCCAATAATCTATATGCTTGATAATGTTACAATAGGTCCAGATTTATAGTAGAACTTACAAATAAAGATTTGACGAAAATACAGCCATCTAAATAAAATCTTCAAGAAATCAATGCCATTATATATCATTCTTAACATTTTTCAATGTTATTGACGAGCCAATTCACAATTCTTACCAAAATTGCCTCTTCGAAATCATAGTATAAGACGAGTTATGATAAGGACTGTTAAAGTCCAATGTTATGTTGAACTGCAAGTTTTAAGTATAAATTTCCAATAGCTTTATAAATATTAGTCAGTGGTATAATTTCAAAGTCACACAAATAATTTCAGCACGGATACTGCATAGAAAATATTTCCAGAAAAACGAATATTTCTAAAAAGAACGATTTTGAACCGACACCACTGAGCTCGGAACTATTGCTTCCGGTTTATTTATATGAATATCTCCAAAATGTAACCCAAAATTATAGTCGAAATAAAATAATATATTATTCCTTCTTTTCTTCCCTTTTTCGCCTCCTATTTACCAACAAGGGTTTATCAGGACTGGACCTACGGCATAACGTGATCTCCGAATCATGGTCCTGAGCATTAAGTCTACCGACTAACTTAGAGACCATCACAGAAGACATCCGGTCTTACCCAGCATCGTTGCTGGCGTGACTTGTCGATGGTTATTCCTTGTCGCATTTTCCACTGTTGCCTATAAAGACAATTGAAATTAAATTCACTAACATAAAGTACATCCATGACCACTGCGCCAACTAAGCCGATTAAAATTAATCTTGTTTATATTCATATGAATGTTAGCGGTAGTTTAAAAGGCATCTTGCAGATATAATTTTCAGAAAATAAACTACAAATGTTACATTTTAGACTGCACTTCCGAGGTGGTCCCATTGGAACTAAGTCACGATATGATGGCGACATCGGGGGAAATCGAGGGAAAAATTCAAAAGCATGTACAAAGTTTTCACATATATTTTTACCTAAAATAATCACATATTTGGGTGTCATGTAACTGCTCAACTGATGTGATGGGAAATCGGAAGTAGTTCAGTGTAAAAACCATTCATTTTACTTTTTAAGCACTAACCATTTCATATGAGAGGTCGTACAAATATTGCAGGCAATCGAACCTATAGTGTAATGGTTAGAGCGTTCAGCTAAAACGTGGAAATCGCGGGTTCGACTCTCGATTTTTTTCTCATACGCGCTGCATCTTAACTTTGCCTACCCATATCTAAATCTAGTATTAAATGGAGAAAAAGAAAATATTTTTAATAAAAAAATAGAACCGACTTCAAAAAATAAATACGGAACTCACTAGAAAGTAAAATATGATCAAACCTAGATTTTTAATAAAAGAAAACAAATCGTTTTAAAATAAAATATGTACATAACAATCATTGAAATAATTGAATAAAACAAATACAAATCTCATTTAAGTTATCTACTACACGTATTTTATTTCTACTATATACATACAATTTAGCTTAATACATACCTAAACTTATTTATCTTTTTACACTATTATTACCAACTACTATCAACTGATCAGTTTGAAGTTTGAAAAATAATACAAAAATAGTAATATAATTTTGTAACATATGCATAACATTAAATTACGAACAAAACAAATCTAATCACTTCACTTCAATCTGATCAGTTGGTAGTAGTTGGAAAAATAATACTGTAAATAGATAAATAGGTTTAAGTATATATTAAGCTAACTTGTGTGTATATCGTAGAATATACAATACGTGTCGTAGATAGGTTAAAATAGGGTTTTTGTTTATTTTTATTTAGTTTACGTACGATTATTATGTACATATTTGATTTTTAAATGGATTTTTTGTATCAAAAATGTAAGTTTGATTATTTTTTACTTGTTAGTGAGTTCCTTATAAGTAAGTCGGTTCATTTTCTTTGTTATTTAATCTTAAAATCATATAATTTTAAATTTTGGTTAATAACTAATAACATTAATTAATAATAATTTTGCAGAGGTTATTAGTAGAGCAACTGAGTTAAATTAATTTAAAGAAAAATCCGAATAGCCACCATTTCAATTCAAACTAAAATTCTAGAATCTAATTTCTTAATCTACCCTTTTTAAGGCACCGAATGCCATTGAGCAGATTTCGCGTCGGCTTTACCGTAAACCTTTTTTTGTGCGTTGTCGTGCAATGGCAAATTTGCAAATCTTTTCAGTGGAGTTTTACCATTTTAGATTAGTTTTTTAAGCCGAAAAGACTGTCGGTTTTCCGCGGTAATTTGTTTTTCCTCATTCCGAAACGCTGAATGGCGGCTGGATGAGCTGCCGGAAACCGGTTTTAAAGCAAAATTGTTTTTTTCTCCTACTCTCCTGTCGATTATTTTCGGGGTCCTTTCAAAAGGTCCCGCTTTCTGTCTCCGTTCCTACGTTTGGTGGTGGATTCGGTCCTCTTCCGTCGCTGCATTCGACATGGGAAACATTTAAATTAAATTTGCAGGTTTCAAGTGGCCCGTTTGAAAAATGAATTGCTTTAACGGCCTTATTCAACGTGTATGATACTTACAGTCTGTATTTAAATTGGCAATTGTTTTTAATGCTCTTTATATTCTCTGCAGATTCAATTATTTGTAGTTATATTGTCCAATGAGTTATATTTTTTAAACATTTTTTATAGAGTATTGTTGAAAAGTAAAACATTGTTTATTTGTTTATAATATTGTCTATTTAATCACCAGCATTATTAAAAGAAATTGGTGCAATACATTTGATGCCCAAATTGAAGACAGCAGTCAATTTTAACAACACAGCTTTTTTTAACACAGCCAAATTTAAAAGCTTTATTATCGTTGCGTCTTTGGCTATAAGGACTTTGGTTATTCTATAGATCTATTTTAGTTTTAATGAGAGGCCTTCGGAATGCAACAAAACTAGACAAAATCTCCATCATGTCTCAACTGTCACAAAAAGCAATAATCATGTTGACATATATACTAAATGCCTGTTTGTGACTGAATCATGCTCGGAAATGTCTTAAGATAGCTCGAATAATTATGCTTAAAAATCTGATAAAGCGGCAGAACAAGTTGGTTCTTACAGGCCTATTTCATTACTAACTGCGATATAAAAATTATATGAGAATCTGCTATTAAAACAAAAAAAGAAAATCGCTACTGCGGAATTACTGCCTCCTGCTGGAATTATATATTTTCGAAAGAAAACTTGGGGTCTGGCATGAAAGGGCATTCTCAACACTTTACCATTTACGGCTAGAGTTTTACAGGGTGATGTCTTGGGACCACTTCTATATCTCCTGATATCTAATCAATAAGAGAAGCAGTACTTGAAACATTTTCCGACGACACAGTGACCGTGGCAAAAGATGCATCTGTATATAAGACTATAGAAAAAGTTCAAGAAGCGGTGAACAAGATCTGAAAATGGACTGGAGGTTGGAAAATACAGCTTAGTAGCTCCAAATCTGTCCATGTTAATTTTACGTTGCGGCGAAATGACAAAAACCTAATTATATCACTTGACGGATGTCCGATTTATCGAGCAGAATCAGCCACATATCTCGTAATATATTTCGATGCTAAGTTAAACTGGAAACATGATGTTAGATATAAAGCAGAGCAGGTTAGACTCAAGTCAAGCAAGTGTACTGGTTAGTGGGAAGATATTCTCAACTTAACTTAAAATCAAAGATCAGTCAATAGATAAAATAGAAGAGATATAATCAACTAGTAATCCAACGTATCTAAAACGGTTAATTCTACGATTAATTACCAATGCTTATCGGTACGAAACCAACGTAGAGTTGCACTATAACCTCGAAGTCAAATGGTTACACGAAGTTGTTCAAGATTTCGACTTAAAACATGAAAGAAGGTTGCTAAATCACAGCAACTTGGAAGCAATACAGCCACTGGATAATACGTAGGAATTCAGATGAACGAAGCAAACCAAACCACACGAACTTGTTTGGCATATTAGTGTATTCTTAGTTTTATTTGAATTTGATAAATACATATTGATGTATTAATTCCATATTAGCCTGTTTTTATATATATTATATATATATATATATATATATATATATATATATATATATATGTATGTATAAATTAAGATTGCACTAAGCATATCTAATATCTAATATAAGAAGTGATTAATAAAAAAATTGAGGTATTTTAAAATGTTTCATACAAATGTTTACTAGTATTTCAATAAAATGTTGTATTAAAATTATATTTGTTAATTTTCGGCTGGATTAAAAATGACATTGTTAATCATATTTTTAATTTCCCCCTACAGTAAATAAACACGCTTTGCACGCCCTCATGTGGCCTGAACGAACAAATCTTCGTCACAACCTTGTACATTTGTTATTGTGAGACAGAAGACTGTATATAAAAATATGTTAGTTCAAATCATACATATTGACATGCATAAAAGATAAAACAAAACGTACACGCCATAACATATACCATAGCAAAAGTTATAATTGAAATTCCGTTATAACATGAAAGATCGTAACGTCCAATATTGAGATGTATTCGCCTGATATTTTGCAATCAAGCCAAATAGACGCAAGAGAGTTGGGTCCGAAACAGCTCTTATTAACAAGTATCGGCAATCAATAACTGCTTACCTAAAAACTCGATCGGATATGTGTTGCAGACGGTTATTGCTAAATACGAACGCTTGTAGCTGGCATCCCAGCAAGCTGTCCGCCTCCAAAGTTGATATCGCCGAATCGATAACTTCTAGCTGGTTTATTTGGCCTTCTGGAACACCTGAAATTATATCAGACACGTAAATACGCCGTCATTAATTAATTCCTACGCTAGTAGTGCGGTGCGAATTTCGAACTAAAATTAATAATTCGTGGAAATGTGTCTCCGTATACAGACAAAAAAAAAACGGGAATAAAAGACGCGCAATTATTCAACTAGAAACTGGCTCTATGCACCGACCCATTTTTGCCTGATGATCGCGATATGAAAAATTTCATTTGGAGCAGACGGGGGCGTGTCGCCCGTGCTTTGTGCGAAACACAATGACGCCGCTATGTGCAAATCATCACGTCTCGAGATGAATAATCGTGTTTCTGACAGGTAGGTTATTAAGAAAATGAATGTTAAGTCGTCGATAAGGGGAATTAATATGTTAAGGTCCTTTTCGTAAGTCCGCCCCTCCTTTAACTTTGTATAAAATAACAGGTAATTTTAGTAGAAAAAATTACTTCCATGTCCTAGATAATTATTTCACGTAATCGGGTAATACATGTTTACCTTAGCAAACAACGAAACTATGATGGCAAGTTTATAAATTTCATTAATTGCAACAAGCAATGGCGCTGATTATTTTTAAAATTATAAGAAGCTCTTTTGTCTTTCTTGCTTAAAATTTAGATAAGGTAAGACTGGAATGGCGTACCATGAATTATATATATTAAGGAACTAAAATAATTTCTTATTATTTTAAATATTGAGAAACTGAAACAATTATTATATAAACTTCGGATATATACTGTATATTAGTTTATTTAACAAAAATAAGGTTTCCAGTAATTAAACAATTAAAAACATAAATAAATTACATCACGATTGCCATCCATCTCTCCAGAAAGATATTAGAAAGATTAAGGGGGAGTTGAGTAGTACCTAATGTGTCCGAATCTCGTTTTTCCTTCAGCTTTTTTTTGTATTTTAATTCATTATGTTCTATTTTGCGCATATTTCTTCCTATTAGGTGTAACAAACCAGTTTTATTTAAGACAATTTTTAAAATAGCTTTAGCCGTAAGCCACCATCTTCTTTTCATCCAAAATAATCTGCATCATTTTTAGTATTATCATACATTTTAAAGTTTTTCTCTTCTATGAGATTGTTGATTGCTGTTTCCTTATTCCTTTTGGTATTTTCTTAAATATTAACTTTTCTTTTAATCAATAGGAACAGTTGTTCATATCGGCTGCGCATACAAATATGAGCTTTCATCGTTGTTTTGACGAGACGTTGAAGTAAAACTTTCAAACCAGCACAAAAAGCAAAATACTCTCAAATATTTATGTATGCAGATCGTTATATGTCCAATAATTACATAAGAATTGTAAAAACGTTAGATTAGTAAAAAATAGGTGAATTTCACTAAACTAACTCGTAGCTTAATTGTTTTTTTGTTAAGTTCCCTGGCATAATATTTTTCCATATTATTACGACGACTTGAATATTTTAATTAAAAAATGAGACCTCTTCATAAAACGATAACTATTTAGTTATGATATTTATCAAGAAGGACAATGTTTGATAAATAAAACTAGCAATTTTTTAACAATTGCATGATTAATACCTTCATTTCTTTGTGTAATTTTGTAACAGCGGCGAGTTTTGACTTTATACTGACTTTTATTATGGGTATTTTAATAATAATTTCATGTTCCAAAACTCATTGTTAATTATTTTTGTTGGAAGCAACAACGGTTGCAATTTTCTTATATTTAATTGGATTAATAGAAAATATTAAGTATTGGAAGTAATTGAAAATGTTATATTATCCATCAAGCTTTTGTAAAAATGTCGTCCACCGCTAGTAATTAGTATATTAAGAAGAATCCTCTATCTGAGAAACGTCCTAAGAAGGAAAATAAGAAGTTAGATTGCTACCCCAATAGACCACATAAAAAATATAATTTCGTAAGGAACCCAAATACTTTCCTATATATATATGAATTTGTATGTTATGAAAACTATCATTATATTTAAATAATTCAAAGACCCCATAATAAAACTGTGTTATTTAACATAATCAGTGCACTATAGTATATCTAATTTAAAACTGAATTAGCTGAACAGATGAAAAAGCAGACGACAGTGTAATAAAAATGTATATTTTGAAAAAATTGTCATTGTCTTAAAACCGCTGCATAGAGAATATGAATACTCAAAGGATTTTCGGGTATTTCAAAAGAATTTGAAAATAATACCATGCCAGCTTCTTTGACTCTCTTTAATTCTTTGTCTATTTGTTAAGTTCCCACATGGTTCCTTTTTCATATTATTTTTATGTTTCACTCGTTAGGGCAATAGGGCGCGCTAAAATATCTAATGATAGCCATTTCAGATAGCATACAAGATAAAAAAAATTCGCACATACAAAATTAGATTGGATTAACGTATAATTCAAGATTTGGCCAGAAGACCTCCTCCACGTAGAGGAATAAAGTTAATGGAAAAAATTCCTTCCAAACTGATGCACCGTGAAGTGAGATATATGTATTTCCATGTATACCAGATTATACATATATTTCTATTGAAGAAACGTAGTTATCAGTATGTTCAGATAATCCGTTGAGAAATTCTTGACAAATTTTGTTGCGAAAAATTAGTTGTGAAAATTATTGCAAAATGTCTGCTGAGCGTGCTATCCCCGTTCCCATTCCCATTTAGTGTATCTTTCACATTACCATTGCACCGTCTGATTGAGCATTGTCATTTCAGAGGTCGTCTGTCCCTTGATATTGCTGATTTTTTACGTAACAGTACATACTTTTTATACGGTTTCCTGTAGTAGGTCTGGTAATTCATTAAGTTTAAATCGTTGAAATCAAAACCGTGAATTAAGTTGGTTTAGATTTGGAATAGGTTTCTAAGAGTGTCTGATGGACTTCGTCAGTACTTTTGTTTAAATCGAACAACAAAAGTAATGTATGTAGAAAATGATATATTAAATATAATAGTTACACTGTATAACTCGATAACGCAAAATCTAAAAACAGCTATTTAAGTAACTGTCGAAATCACCATATTTTACGAATAACTTAGGTCAACACTTTTTAATTTGCTACTTCACATTTTTCACTGATCAAAATACATAAAAACTCCTGGTATTTTGAGGCGAACAGCTTTACCTCATTTTTTGTTGATATTTCTAGTACAATGGAAAGAATTCATATATAAACATTCACAGCAGTGTACAACGGCATCCAAGATTAATTTAAGAAAGTGCAAGAATTTTCTTGTAATTTCAAAATGGGCAATATTTTTAGCAAAATATTAATATTCCGTATTCAGTGCACAATATGAATTGTTAGTTTGATTTTATAAATTCATATTAAACAATAGACCAAAGATCTATTAACGGCGGAGGTTTCCTTCAACCAACAAAGCCACGAACCAATGGGCCATAAAATCGGACAATGCTTTCGCTAAATAAATAGGGCAGTTTTAAACGAACAAGGTGTTCGGTTGGAAGTGGGGCTTTGCTTGACCGCAAACAAAGGGTTACGGATAGCAGTATTCAAGATTGGATCAAATAGGAAGCTAGACGGTTTGTCTGTGGTTTTCTAGTTGTGCGCTACGGTATTAGAACGGAAAATCGATTGTGTGTACAAAGCAGAACGGCACACCAAGATTCATAATAATCACATGAAATCCCGTAAAATATTAATATGTATTTAGGATCACGATTTCAAAATTGATTTTCTATACAACCGATACTCCAAATCAATACCTTCTAGCACGAAATGTAAATACTATCTACGGTCTTAGATAGGGAAATAAAACGATTGCGGTTTTAATATGTCAAAGAATCATGATATGGTTTATATCCAATTATAAGATGGTATGAGTGAAGTCTTTATAATATGAATTGCTTGCATTTGTATTAAAATAGGAGTAAAATGGCAGTGTCATTTGTAAAGCCGTTTCAATAAGTCGGAACTTCAGTTAAAATAACATATTTTAAAATAAATTGACAATTCGTTTTTTTAATTCCTACCCAATTCATAACTTCCATAATGAATGTCAAAAAAGGCGATTCGATGTTGTTTATTTATATCATTATGTATGAAATATATAATCTATTCAAAGTTTTTTTTTATATACGTCATCAAGATGTTTAATGTATTGCCTGCCACTATTTGTAAATTCGTTTCAGAATCAGACTATATTTTCCATCTCATATTATCCTAGTTAAAAAGAGACACAATGTTTTTAAGTCAATCGGTTTTCATACCTATGCAAAATTCTTGAAATCAACATATAAAGGTTATAACTCTAACCTATAAGCTATTGTGACTGTACAACTAACTGTAGATTTTAGATGTACACTATTGTTACTTCTTCTTCTCTGATTCTCTAAATTTCACATCGTTCGATTTTCACTTTCAACAAATTCTACCTACATCTTACCTATAAAATAAAATTTAAATCATTACTAAATTATATTATGTTTAAAATAAAAGTCTAGTTATTTCAATTAATACAATTTTTGCTACTATTCTTGATGGACAAACCTCATTAATGACTTGACTAATTCCCACACAAGAAGAATCATTTTCTTCTCTGTTCTTGTTATCATTAAATTTTGGCATATGTTGATACCTATTCGATGTCGTTAAAAATGATATGTTATAAACTTGGCAGCAAACATTCCCACCATATTTAAAATTGATGATGTTTAGATTTTATGTTTTCTTGACTATAGAATCATTAATGTAACACAAAATCTAAGTAATCCAGATTTTTTTGATGTATTGACTTGATCGATTGTACCGATCGACTCGAAAAGAATGTACCGCCATTAGAAAAGGAAGACTACATAGTTTATTCTTTTCTATGGATTATTCTATGCGGGAGATTGAGCATGCGCTAAATGCGGAGATATTTGTGGATTAATGTATCTTATTATTATTTTAATTACGGTCTGAATTGCGGTTGAAGTTTGATAAATTTACATCAAATTTTAATAAAATTATATGAATATAAATATTTATTCACTTAAAAAATACTGGACTTTAGTGCTAAATGTGATGCTGAAAGTTAAAGATCTTTCCACTATATTACATTTTTATCTACATAAAACATTTTAACAGTTTGCTATTTATTACACATAACTCTGTTGCAAATGAACTACCAACACTGACTTGGATGATGAATATGAAGGTTAGGAATAGTTATTGGAAAAGGCAATTTTCGACATATAACGAATAACTGAAGTATAGAAGTATCGAGAATACAAGTAAAATTTTACCATTAGAAGGCGCATTCAAAGAAGCGGATTATAGTAAATTTATTAAATGCATTTAGAAAAATTCCCAACCAAGGTACAATATGCAAAGAATTAATTTAAAATAATCAGTCTTTGCATATTTCATAAATATTTAATTGTTTTTGACAATAATACAAATTGATTATTGCGTAATCCTCTCTCTGACTTTTTATTATTTGAGTATAAACACGGGTGTTAATTATTATCTCTTTATAACACTGCAACTCCGGATTTAGAATAAGTAAGTGGGATCAAATAATTTAGTAATGACGCACCCAAAATATACGATTGTAGGAATGTTCGTCGGGTCGGTCAGTCGGTCGAAATGTGTGGCTGCTGCTGTGATTATTTGTCAGAACACTCACTACTATTTCTGGAAGGAATTTGCACGAGAACTGAAAACAGTGGTTGAAGAAATACTGTTTATATTTAATATTAAATTATACATGTGGTCGACGGGAGAATTGAAAGGATATTAGGTTAGGTAGAGGAAGTACGGTAGCGCTGTGGAAGTGGTACTATTACAAGGGGTCGGAGAAAAGAAAAGAGAGCGAGACTTCGTCGTGATGGTCTTTTATCGCCTGGAACTGCATGGTACCAATCCACCGGCTTTGCCAACCTTTGTACTTGTTGATGAATTCGTGGTGGCTTAAAGGGTCGTGGCGGTCGCTACACGATCTTCGTTCAAAATCAGCGTATATTGTAATCCGGTTTTAGCACATACGCAATATTCAGTTCGTTCATAACTAATATCCCACCTAATAATTTTCTATTGCTTTATTTCAATTATAACCATGAGCTTTTTTTAGAAGATTGTACGTGATATTTTACATAAAATTTATATAGTTGATTGTCCTTCATAACTTTTATCTTATAACTATAGTTAGTATAAAAGAGACTTTAAAATATAACAAAAAAACTTTACCATTATTTTACATTTTCCTTTTTACATTAACTTACGTAAGTTAACTATCAACCCATGTCACTTTTACCACTGTGCCGAGAGTTTTAAATTCGCAAATTATCTTTGAAAATCGCGTAAAATGAGATAAAACAAATCGAATCTAAAATTCTAGAATTTATTGCTTTGAAAGAAATTAAATAAAAACCAATAAAGGAGCAAATTATTTTACAAATTTGTGTATATCGAAGTTCGCAAAACTTCGAATTCAAATTGGGTATCTAAAAAGATATAAACAGCTTAAAAGATAAACCAAACCAAGGAAATTTTGGAGTACAATAGAGACGGAGAAAATGAAATGAAATAAAACTTGTTCCCCAAAGGGTCGTCGTTGTTTCAGGGTCATTTATTCTAAAATAATCCAGAAGTATTTAAATATTTGCATAAATAAAAATGTCATATTATAAGATCATTTTAGAATTTTCGGAATAATAAAATGGATCTTCATTGTAAACAGACTTAATTAGATTTAAATCTGCATCAATTTATAACAGGTCCGCAAAATAAAAATTCTAAGGGATGTTTAGGTTTTGTAATGTGATCTTTAAGTTTTTGGGGTTCTTAATCGGAAAAGATCTTCCATTTTCGTACAGGATGACTTGTTTTCGTTTTTTGACATTCTCGCTAATTATGACAAACAAGTTATTACGTTAAAATAAAAGAGAATAGACTTGAAGATTGCTAAAATTATTATTTACAAATCATTAAGGAGACATATATTTTATATAATATAAATTCACTAGCACTATTATAACCTTTTCTTTTTTCCAGTAAGGCTTGTGCATTTTCACTTGTGGAAAAAATCTGGAAGGATTTTAACATAGACCAGTTTCCCTGGATTTTTTTCTCCATTTCTTCAGAATCGTAGTGAAATCGTTCACCTTGTTCTTCACTCATGTCTCCCAAATTATTCTTAGAGAAGCAATGGGGGGAATGAAGAATATGTACTTAGACTTATTTTAAACTTATTTGATAACCCAAAGCTTGAAACGCTTAACATTCTGTTGTCAATTTATTTATAGTTAGGATCTGTACAATTATCTAAAAATATCTCGTTGATCTCCTTAAAATAATCGGCACTTATTTTTCTTTCGTCTTTTTCTTAATTTTGTATCTGGCCCAACGAAGACACCTTTCACCGTAGCTTCTGAGAGGCCTGGAAACTTTGAAGCGATACATTTGAAGCAATGTTCATTTATGGAAAGTTATTTATTGCATTTTTATTATCAATTTTATATGCAGCGGTTGTACAAAACTTATTGCGGAGGTATCAATGTTTTTTAGATACCGTTCTTTCCACAAACTCTATGCTCCCTGGGCCACCAACTTATTTTAGTCTAGTGATTTGCAATCTTACAGATATAATAAGCAATGGAATTTGGTAAACCGTTGTCCGATCAATCCACGCAATCTTTTAAATTCGCCGCATATCTGCTGAGCATGGTTTTTATGTAGTGGTATAACATGTACATTGGGGCTCTCCTCAGAAAATCTAATTTTCTTCTGAAAAAATTCCGCCGCAATGCTCTCTATTTCATAAAAACTTTCCTTGTTGCATTTTCTTCTTAAATATCCTAATAAGAGTTTCCCTTAATAGGTTAGGTAAAAAGTTATTTCGGTTTTTTCCTAATAGGTAGCTTCAAATTCATATAAAAAGTAGCGTCGTTCATTTACAGACTCAAAAGTTTTTGTGTTTTAAAAACATAAAGTCGATATTATTGTTATATTTAGCTTTGTACTTTCAAAAAGTGTCATATGAAGAGAAGAGTCATGTAAAATTGTAATGGGCATTAAGTATAGGTACCGTTTGTAATAATCAATGCTTAAGAGACCTACTGTCAAATGTGTAAAATCTTTCATCAAGAGTTGTTCGAAATTGGAAAAATCATAAATTTGGCTCGACTATTAAAGTGACAGAAGCCGGCGATTACAAAGAACGGCTAGCGGACAAATTAAGTCGGCAAAAATTAAAAGATGTTTGGGAGGGAGTATTGATTGAATCACCCTATACACCAAACGTCGTCCTGTCTGACTACCATCACTGAAATTCTCTGAATGGTATATAAGGGCTTTGTTGGGTTCAATTCATAAGGCTTGAGATAATTGCTCCCAATGAGGAAGAGAAAGAAAATCATATTACACAGGCAGATGATACTACCCTAATATATAAATGTTCAACGAAGAAATATGTTTACCTGCTAAGGCAAGTTTTATTATATAACTACAATATTTTAATTATCAATTAGTATAACAGTAAGGACACAGTACAGTATATACACTAAAGACAAAGTAGTAATACATTTTTTACAGTTTGATGTCGACATAAACCAGACTAAAGTTCGTTTTTATATCCAAGATAATCGTGTGTCTCTATATTCATAGCGACCCTGATGATATCTAACTTGTTTTGAATTAGCAGGTAATTTCTAACTTATCCGTTACTTCCATCTTGCCCTTCCCTTTTCTACTGTTTGGTATAATAATAACGTTTGATAGAATAACATCAACTGATATTAATGTACCTCTGAAACAATCTGTCTGTAAAAAAAATGTATATCTAATATATGCAATGTTTTTATAATCTTATTATAATCAATATTAAATTTATTATTTTAAAAATATATAATGATGCAGTGAAAGTCTTCACAAATATTCATTTGTCACGAAACTCAACACAGTTAGTACTAAGAAAAAATATTATTTTAAAATATTTCTCACTTTTTTTGTCTAATCATTGTTTAGATTTATCACTATCGTCAATCCATAACCGCTTGGGGGTAACGTCTATTTGTCAACCAAAACGCTGCTGTTGATGTCACAGGACTTCGAACATTCTTCACTAAATCTGTTCACAGTTGGCGGTCGGTTGTTGACCCCAGGTCATTCTGGCCTCGGATAACATTAGTCTTCAATTGAGTCTTCTACATAAAAGGTCGATGGTAATACAGATATCTGTGAGGTATTCTTTCTTTTTTCATTCGAAAGACATTTTCAAACCATTGTAAGTTCACGATAAGAATTAACAATAATTGTGTATGAAGCTACAAAAGAAATAATATACTGATAAATATAATAATATTAATTTAGTACGGTACTCAAAATGTTTAGTATTAGGAAAAGACGTTACTTCAGGCACATAAAGTTCATTGAGTACAGAATACAATTCTCCAATTCTCTTTGTACACCTTTTATTTAGCGAATTAGCATGGGGATATCTCGTGACAGACAAATATTCTCAGCGCAAGACTTCCAAGGAGCCGTAGCTTAAATATCCTTCAATCGCAAAACCGTCTCTCGAGCGAAGTTTCGCGTATTAAACATTACTGCATTAAATTTACAATATGACCTTTCCCAATGAACTCCTTGTACTTGAAAGTGACTTGTTGACAATATAATGATTTGATAAAGAAAATGTATACATATATATTTATTTACAGTAATAATCAGATTAACCAAATATCCAGTAAAACAATTAAATTTAAGATTAATATATACTGAACTGTATATCATTTCAGATCAGATTTTGGATTTTACAATTCTTAGAAAAGCTTCCGAAGTTGAAAGCCAACATTTTCGCTCTCTGAAAATAATAGAACGGTCATGTTTCTTTCACGCCAAGTCAAGAACAGCAGTTCATATTTCTATTCAAACTAACATTACAATATATTGTTAGTAACATATAAAAAAAAACGCCACCCACATCGACTAAGCCTTTCGACCCTCCTGATTATATCACCTTCTATTAAAATACGTTTTGCCAAGGTATACACATAATAGGCTCCTTTATCTGGCTCTAGCTCCTCATCTATCACAGAAGCCCTTTGTCTGTTCAATTCATTTTAGGCGTTTTTTAATTACAAACCAGAGAGCTTACCTGTCTCTTTCAAGAAGGCACAAGTCATACATTATGAAACTTTTGTATGATAGTGTAAAATATATAATAAATAATTTTGTTTAAACAGTATAATTTATTAAGTACCAACAAAAATTTTATATAATTTTATATGAAACCATATATGGAATAACGAAAACAAAGATCAAAACTAATTTAATATCTTATAATTCCCTTAAGCCTTAAATTTATGAACCCTTAAATTTTTATATTTTACCTGTGACAAAGCGCGAAATAAATCAGTATGGTTTTTTTTTTCAATTTTGTTTTGTGTAAAGGAACATTGAAAATGATCACTATTTTCAATTTCTCTGTCATGTGATGTGGACATGTCAATACAGAAACCCTTTCCTCAAAGCAGTTCTTCTTCATCACGATATTATCTCTATTATTTTCAGGGGTTAATTTTATATACTAAAAGCTTTTTGTGTTTTTTTTTAAATATATTTGAAATGTAAATTCTCTTTTAACGGAAAGAAAGGGCATCTTCTTGATGTCGGTGTAATCAATATACATGGTCCTATAACGTTATATAACACATATAATAAGACCTTATGCAATATGCTCTCCAGTTTATTTTTCTACATTTATTTTATGGTCTTCAAATGAATCCCCCTTAGTCATAGTGTTTTCAGCCAACGTTTTTTCGAGTACTTGAAGTATTTGTTGAATTCGATTTCTGAAAGGGTCTTTAAAGATTCTTGGGTTCGGATTTAATCGCTCCAATAATTCCGACACAAATGGTATATGCCTTGGAAGAGGTTTTTCAATTTAGATATAGCATATGTCTAAGCTTCAGAGTTAAGTAAGGCGAGAAAAGTATTATTTAAATGCTATGAGTTAATTTTTTGCAATATCACTACGATCATTGAAGAAAACTTCTAATATTTTTTTAGTTAAATTTCTCACTTCGTCTTCGGGTTGAACTCACCTCTAATACGATATTTTTCTTGATTGGTTACCTATTTCCAGATCGTACTCATACATCCGGGTATCATATATTTTAATAATTAGTTTGATGAGTTTTTTTTACAGCCAGAAACCATATTTTGAATACACATTACAAAAAGGCATTAGCAGGACAATTTTTATCAAAAAAATACTATTGCTAGTGCTATTGAGAACAACGAAAGAATATGCGTCTGCAGATCTTGAGTATCAAATATTTAATTTTATTCACGTGGTTCTCATTGATAGATCTTGAAGTAAGACCAAGATCTTCATCAGAAGCCAAAATTGTATTGGATATTGAACAACTCATCAAATAATCCCCCAACAATAAGATTTCATATCTGTCTCTAAAAGTTCAAAAGCAATATTTTAATATTTTTATTAATGGAGTACGTTTACTAAACTCACATTTTCTTTCAGCGAATTATCTGTAACGCTAAAATTAAAACACCATTAAAACTAAAATTATTATAGGGTGGCCACTTTCCTGTTAGCTCTATCCGAAATAAAACTTATTAATTGTATATAAACAGCGGGTAGATTTTTCAATATAAACATAATTTAATACAATTGTTGAGAGGTCAGAGGAAACTGTTTGAAAAATATTCATAGAAAACTTAAACATTTGCAGCTCTTTGAGGAATGTAGATATGCATGAACATCCCCTCTTACATCACCCCAGTGCAGTGTCTCAAGGCGCAGCAAGGGTCCTTGATTTATTTTCGACGTAAATCGCCCTTCCGAAGATCGAGTCCTTGACGAACTAGATTCTGATTTTCGTCCGGTTCTTCTCCAACTCGTAAACTGCACCACCTCTCAAGTCCCACTCACAAGATACAGGAAAAAGACCGAGTGCAAAAACTACCAAACTCTTCTCCTGGAATCCGATGCAATTCTGAAAAGTAACACACCAGAACAACTCGAGGAAGCCGTGCTCAAGCTAACTCGCGATATTCAGTCTGCTCATGAACCTGCCACAGACGAAATTTTATCACAACCTCAACCTTCCCGCTTGAACGTGAAATTCGCATCAAAAACGGTCTATGCAGATTAGCTCGATTTACCCTCGATGCTGCAGACAAAAGGGAAACGAACAGAGCATGCAAGAGGGTAAAGGTGGACATCTTGACTCGGCGAGCAATGAAATGGGACTCACTTCTCGCGGACCAAAAACTGAATGGCCTCCCTTCCCTCTGGCGTCTCTCCAAAAGCCTCGTGGGGAATACGCACAAGTCCCCCCGCCCTAAAATCAGAAGTTACAGGAAATTTTGCAGTCACTGACCAAGAAAAAGTCGAGCTTCTCGCAGAGACCTATGAGGCTCAGATGAAATGCCTCCCAGCCGCAGAGAATACTAAAGCTAAAGACTGTGACACTGTCTTCAACGAATCCAACTCCATCAACAGACCAGTAACCCCAGTCTTTCTTCTCAACCATTTCGTATCTCCAAAGTCTCTAGAGACTATAATCGGCAAACTTCAAACCAAAAAATCTCCAGGTTTTGACGGAACATTGATTACCAAGTTAAAAAAGTCCCGCATAAGTACCTCGCGAAACTGGCAAACATCATTAACTCCATCATGAGGCTGCAACATTTTACGGCGTCTTGGAAACACGCACATATAGCGGTTATACCCAAGAAAGAAGCAAAATCATCTCCATCTAATTACAGGTCTATCAGCTTTCTCAGCGCCATTTCGAGGTTTGCCTAGAGGGCAATACTCTACGCTCCCAACTCTTTCACAAAGGAACAACAACATCATTCCTGATGAACAATTCGGACTTTGCGCTCACCACACATCCATCCATCATGCTACCCGTCTGGCCACACACATCCATCACGCTCTTGACCAACGTAAAAAGGTTGGGGCAGTCCTTCTGGACCTAACCAAAGCCTTCGACAAGGTCTGGCACGATGGTTTGATCGCAAAATGCGTGCGGTTAGGCCTCCCGGAAGATCTAATCGCTCTCATCAAGTCCTATCTCTGGGACAGATTTTTCCAAGTCAAGATCAGGAAACCACTCTCCAGTCGAAAATATATCGATGCTAGCATACCTCAAGGTTTCCCGCTGACCCCAGCCTTATTTAACCTCTTTATTTCAGAACTGACGAGAAAAAAGCACATTGACGTCGCGTTTTACGCTAACGACACTGCTATCCTGACGGCCGCCAGGTTCGAAGTTACAATTCATGAACGTTTACAGAAGCAGCTCGATTATGCGGTCAAGCGGTTCAAATTCTGGAGGTTGCAAAACAACCCCTTGAAAACCCAGGTCATCATTTTACATAAGATGTGTTACGCACTGCGCGTCTCGCAAATTAAGATCGACACCGCACTAATTCCATGGCTGGATAACGTCACGTACCTAGGTCTACACTTCGACCGACGGTTTGGTTGGCATTCCCAAATCCAGAAAGCAATCCTGAAAGTTTCGGGGATAGCAAACCTGCTATCTTCTCTGATCTGCTCTTCTAGCGGACTTTCCATCTCCATCAAAAGCTTATTTTACAAGATGTTAATTCGGCCCGTACTCTACAGATCTAATGTCTACTTCAAGTTTGTTACACCCAGCCAGGTGAAACGACTTCAAGTTTTCCAAAATAAGCTCCTCAGGAGAATGTTAAACGCACCATGGTTTTTCAGAAATAATCAAATTAATAGGAAAAGTGACACTCTAGAAATCAAGCACTTCATATCTCAATCATTCCACAAACAACAACTCAGTTCAAGTTCTTCTGAAAACGCACTTGTTCGCGAGCTGGTCGACATGCTGTGAGCTTAGCAATGCGTCACCGCTAAGCTCTCTACCTTTTCCATGCTGAAACGACCTCATCCGTCGCTACAATCATAACTTTAGCCCCCATACGACAGTATCCAGTCGTGTACTAACTCAGGTTCGCGAATCACTAGAATCGCCGGGTCCTCGTGCCTTATAATGGCTGCCCGATCAGCGGGTATCATATCCCAAAGTTTAATGCATTAACTGTAGCGATCCACAGGGGTCAACTGTGAAGCGGTTTTGCTTTAGTGTATTGGTGAGCCCAGAGGCAGTCCCACATAATCAGGTCCAACTTGTCACTCCAGGGCAAGTTTCATTCCACCGTCTGGTTTTAGGACAAAGCAAAATCCCTTAATTAACTCTTGGTCTTGAGACGTAATTACATTAAATTATAAAAAAAAAATTAAATTTAAGTTTACGAAATTTGTAATATATTTCCTTTTGTATAGCTTAGTGGTCTAATTTATTACATTATTTAACTGTTTTTCTAATATATATGACATGGGAAAAGAATTATGACTTGAGAAAACATAAAATATTGCATTTTATCGAACGTCTGGTGAAACCAAGTCAAGATAAGTAAGGCACAGAGCGCAAAGTGCACAACACAAAATACATGTCTAGCAAAAAAAATGTCTTATTGGCTCGTTGTCGTTCCGGATAATGGTAGTTTAAGTACCGATACTAGATGAAGAGTGTCAGCTGTTAGACCTGGTGGAGGACCCCTATGGTGGCTATAACCAAACATTTAAAGAAGGCCCGTGGTCGTGGAATTTTCGAGCATTTCTTCAATGTCCCTATCGGGTTTTATCAGCGTGCGAAGTTCCTAGCTGGAAGAGTCCTCCCCTCCTCGAAATTCTGAACGAATAGGGATACGGAAAAGGACCTCTTGACTCAGCCTTTTTTCTTCCCGCTTTCTCAACCACCACCAAGAACCCGAGCGAGAAGCCCCATCTATAAAACACGATGCATCGACAACGAGACTCAGAACTGAATAACATCACAAATTTTTTCCGTCACAAGAACTGACTAAAGAATTAGAGAGCATTATCAGAATTAGAAATAAGAATTGGCAAAATTAGAATGAAAGAGTTAGAGAACCAAGACCAGAAACAGTGAAATAATTACCGAATTGGTCAAAGAAAGAGAATTAAGAAACAATCAAAGGAGTCAAGAATTAAGAATTAATCAGTATTAAGAAGAAAGAAAACTTATCAAAAATGGATGTTAATATTCAAGAACACTAGAATTATATGTCGTGTATAAAACCAGACGACATAGCCAGTATTATCCTAAATCACACAGACGATTTACCAAGTCATTTCCATCCTATTCATAATGTTTTTACTATTACATATCGATTTAATATTTTTCATAACATATAATTTTTATATTATTCATTAAAATAAACAAACTTGTTCTTGTGCTTTAATTTACACAAAGAAAAGAGTAAATATGATTCACAACATTGTTTTCTCTCCTTAAGAAATCAAGAGTTGGAAAACATAGGATAATCTAATGATATAAAGATAGATGAACAAGAAGTTGCATGAGACATCCAGACATCGCTTTTAAAAGAATGTAATTTTGAAAATCTTAAAATAAAATCAATTGAGAATTGTTTCATTTTGTGTATACGAGATATGGATACTTCAAAAATAGAACATTGAGCCACTCATGACAGGATGATAATAAAAATAATGAAAAGGAAACACGTTGATAGATAAAGGCAATATTTGATTAGTTTTTGTGACTCCTAATATTTATTAATAATGCATTTCAGATATGATTATTTGAAGTGTTTCCATCCAAGTTCAAGGGCGACTACAATGGAGAAGTGAACCATAACATGTTTTTGCTCCAATATATAAATCAGCTGTGGAAAACCTTGGAGAAACAAACAGTTATTATTATGTACAATGCACTATACCATGCTACACTGAGGGAAATTATCCCAGCATCGACAAAGGCTGTAATTAAGAATTGCTTACAAAACATAAAGTTAATTTTGAAGAGACTATGCTAAAGAGTCATCTATTTAAAATTATTACTCGGTAATTTCAAGTAAAATATTTAGTTGCATTTTATGTAATTTCGTTTTTCAGAATTAGGCCAGAAAAAAACATATATTTTAGATCAGATGGTTCAACAATATGGCCACAGATTATTAGGTTTTCCTCCCTATCACTGCATCTTCAATCCAATAGAATTGAAAGTGAGGTGTGGCAAAGAATTACTGAAAATCCTATAATATAGATGTGTGTCGAGATGGATATACAAGCAAGAACTATCTGAATACAGTACAAAATTATTGTCTACAATAACATCTTCGATCTCGAAGAAATTCTTCAGAAACACTAAAGAAGAACATTGACAAAAATGACAAATGGTGGATATATAAATACGTGTTAAATTGAAAATTAAAAGCTTAGTTATTGACTTAAATAAGACTCAAAAATTGACAATGACAAAGTCAAAATTAACTAAAACTCTACGTTGAATCAAAATTGCGACGCTCTAATGCCATAAATTCAGACGACGTGAATGCACTGTTTAATTGAATCGATGATATTTTTCTTTTCACTCAACAATGCTATAAAATGTTTACTGTTATTCTCTAAATGTTGGTACACTCGATATATCTTTTGTTTTTTTTTAATATTCACGCAATATATCAGGTTAAATCAGTAACGTTGATTTATTTTATTATACATTGCGGAATTAAGGGGAAGCCTTAATTAAATTTTAAATTAATATTACCAACATGTTGCAAATCGTTTTTACAAGAATATTAAGATTATTACGTCAGAAATTATCGAGCGAGGCTTGTTTAATTTTCTCCATTCCCTCCGTTCTGATTGTTTACCAGATTGTTTAATCTATCTTAATTCGTCGAGCTCAGATTCGGCTTTGCAGTTTTACGGCCCCGTTCAAAAACAGCTCCTTCTTCTAATTTCGCCCGACAAGCGTTTCCCTTTTTTCTGCCGTTTACTGCAGATTTTCGCTAAACTTCTTATCGAACATAGTTGAGAAAAGATTTATTAAAAATTCTGACGAGGAACCGGGCGCTATAATCGTTCCGTTTTCTCCCAGTCTCTGTCCCCCACCCGCCACATCGTTCCGTCTTTTTTTTGGTACGTGTCGGAATAAAAGGGATTAAAAATTCGAAATAGCTGAATGGTATTGTTCGGAAAGTTTTAAATGGTGTCGACGGAGTGAAAAGGAAAAAAGAGTAGAGATTGAGATTGTTACAATGACCTTTAATGAATATCTTAAAACGTAACGAAATATTGTAGGATTTTATTAATAATAAATGAATAAAACGACGCATTAAAACTCCAGATTATAAATATATACATTTTTTATTGCCAACTTTCTTCTACAATGACTTAGTGAAGTTTATATAAGAGAATGACTGCACATCAATGAATAAATCCAGAGATGCAGCAGATGGATGGATCCGGAGATGGATTTTCTGGAGGTCAGCATAGTGAGCCTACGTGGCGGCGATGATCTCCTCAGTCGGCTCAAATGTTTGCCCGGCGAGTAACTTTTACAAGTTCGGAAACCAAAATAAGTCGCATGGGGCGAAATCTGGAAAATACAGCGGATGGAGTAACAGTCCCTATTTGACCAATTTGGCAATAGCGAATGCGGAGGAGTGAACCGGTACGTTGTCATGATGGAAGAGCACTTTCTTCTTGGCTATTTCTTCGGCAATTCAACGTCGAATCATCCTAACAGTTCAGCATATTACAGCAATGTGACCATTTTGTCCCCCACCATATAGTCGATGTAGATCACAATTTGTTAATCCCAGAAGTAGGTAACCATCACATATCTAACCGATAGAACAGTCTTCGCCTTCTTCGAAACACGTTCGCCTTCTGAAGTTCACTGTTTCAATTGTTCCTTGTTTCCAGGAGTATGCTAGTGGATCCTCACAGCAATTCCTTCAGATTACGCTTTAAAGTGGTCTCACGGTTGCGTTTGTTATCTGGAGTGAGCAAACGCGACCCATTGCATCCGCAGCTTTCTCATCCTCACAATTTCATGCAGGATTTGACCCACGCGGTCTTTTGGCATACCGACTGTCTCAGCAATCCAGCACACCTTCAATCGACGGTTTGCCAATACGTGATCATGGATTATGGTAATGCTATCCTCGGCGGTAGCCGTTCCATTTTTCTAAAATTCGCAGATAAGACCGTTTCTACACGCGGTCAAAACAAAACTACGAGCCCGATTGGGCTGAAATTTCGACAGTAGCCGTCTACGAGGTGATACACGATAATAAATTTCACTTGCGATAGCGGCGCCATCGGGCAGTAAGGCTAAGTACATATCGGACCGCCCTTGTAAAGTTTAGAAAATAATGTGACGTATAGAAAATACACTAAACTTGATGTTGACGGCGCACGAAAATGAATCATTATAGGAAACCAAACATTTTTTTTTTAAATTTTCTAAATACGTTTCGCTAGAAACACAGATAATCGCAGAGGACTGTTGTTGTTCCCTTAATCTGTTTAGACCTGTTTTATATCTTGCGTTATGTTTGCCAATACTATATTCAAAGGAAGCGAGCAACTCTCAGGGAGATACCTAGTAAACCGATGATCTTGATACAAAAGTTTGTAACTTGGGGATACAGTATCAATAAAAATAGTTTTTAAATCTATACATTATTTAAACATCATCAACATCTTGGATTATATGAATAGATGTATCCCTTCTTGATATATAAATTTGCATATCGTTTGTTATACTATTTATAACAAATAAATATCAATATTTAAATATGGTTAACTTTCACATTCTAATCTGAAACTTAGCCCACAGAATCCACAGAAATATTTTTAAATGAAACGGTTAATTTTTAGATGAATTATAATACTTTCCACATATGACAATTTTGCTTATTAATATACTATTAATATGGTAATTCATATCGATCGAATGTTGTGATCTCAAGTCAAACTGCCGGAACAACAGCTAGCAAAAAAGTGATTTGTTTGTGATCAATAATTCTGAATGCCCGTGTAACTTGGATCTTGTTAGAGTGCCATCTTGCAAAATCTGCCAGAAGTTAAATTCCGATAGTGGCAATGGTTAATATGGTACTTCTTTGACTGTGACTCTAGTATTTTTTTGGAGAGTTTACGTTGATGCCCTATTCCATCTGCCAAAGAATGGCTTTAACACATACTTTGCTTGCACCAACCGATTTTGATAATATAGATTTACGATACTGCTCGATAATGCAACTTGACATAGTGATTTGGCCTGAGTGGCTGATTAACAAATAACACATTAAACAAATGGTAACAAGAAAACATAACCGACAAGTGTTATTAACCTCGGCCCATCCGAACCGAAAAACTTTATAAATAAAATTAAATCGATCAACTCCAAGCCCATATCTAGGTAAACAACCATATTATTTTTAAATAATGTTGTTTTTAAATTACTATTACTTTTCTTAAAACCAAAATTTTGGTGAACTAGATGATCCTGTAAACTAGGAACTAGGATCACCTATCACACATCTTGAAAATATCCCCGACAATAACGATATCCACTCACTGGATTCTCGGTGAATTAATCCTCTTCAAGTATTCACCCGTAGACGTTTCGTTAAATCTAATGACCATATTATGCCTGTCAGATGGCATCCGGTCAAATGTTACTTTAAATAATATGAATTAATAATTTATCTGATAAAAACACCTTTGTAGTTCTAGAGTAATACAATGCCTATCAATTTATGCATCCTAATTGTCCAAATAATAAGTTTGTAGGAATGAATGGCACCCTTGTATATCTTTGTATATCTGCAATTCTTTAAATTTGTTTCTGTTTATGGTATGATACTTTAAAAATTACCATGAAATTGTTGTGTACAATATGCGTTGCGCCAAACCACGTTATCTGGAAACAACTATAATATTTTTGAATGTCGGTCAAGAAGTCATTAGAATTGTTTCCCATCCTAAAAACCTATAAGCGTAAAAGATCTGGTGGTAGGATTGTCGCAATTTTGCTTTACACCGGCCTAACATAAACCAGTACATTCAAGGCTTTATTTCAATTATTTACTTTATTGATCAATGATTGCCATTTCTCCAATTGAAATTAACTTGTTGACACAAATATCGGAGTGTTCTGATCGTAGTAGAATGCTGCTCATTCCTGGATAACAGGTTCAAGTAACAGGTTCGCTGTTGTTGCGTTAGATATGCATGAACCCGTTGCATTCTAAGCCGATCCACTTCGTTTCCAGTCACTCTCGACGTAAAAGCAACATACCGATAGGATTATTATCATGTCTCGACTTTTATCTGTGCTGGTAACCAATACGATTAGCACGTGGAGTGCTGGTAACCAATACGATTAGCACGTGGCGTGCTGGTAACCAATACGATTAGCACGTGGCGTAACTCGTCGTACGTCAGATTAAGATTAAGTCTGACGAGGAGTCCGGGTAGTCTTCTTGGTATTATCAATAATAAAAATAAGGAGAATTCTCCCGCACTGAATTTATTACTAAATAATAATAAACGTCAAATATATTACAAAGTACACTTTAGCAAAAACAGTCTAAACAATTTCACACTTAGTAAATATGTAGTCCATCGCTATTAGAAAAAGATTCTAAATTACCGTTAGCACATAGTTATATCGCATTTGACTTATATGTCATTATTTTTCACTGAATGTCACGTTATCGATCAATGAACTTATTAAAATATTCCCACATTTCTATGATATATAAATATTACTATTAAACGGCAAGTGGCGAAAAATTATTTTCAATATTTAATTAATTATATATTCAAATTGCGATTTGACAATAGTGGTCGGAAAATATAAAGAGTATTCAAAATTTTTAGTCAAGAAATAACCTTTTAAACGTACGATAAATATTTGAATGCCGATCTTTATGTTATCATATATTATAATATCATATCTATCTCACAATATATATCTCAGTCTCTAGCTCTAATTCGTCCTAATAATACTAATTACTCGAAATAATATTCGTCCCTATATCACCGCATCCAAAAATTTGCTACGAATTAATTGTATTGAAAAAATTACAACTATATTTATTTTAAAAATAAAAATAATTTATATAGTTAGATACTGACTGATACTGTTAATATAGTACTAATACAATATATTAGAAATTTTCTTTTATTTAATAGAAATAAATCATTCTATTATTCGTACCTGCCGTTAAAAAAATACAAACACTAAAATCTGTCAAGCAACAAGCGTTAAAAATTCACGCCTACGATACCAAAAATCCGTAGAGAAACGGAGAGGGAACGATGTGGGAAAAGAAACGAAAAACAACAACCAAAATAACTAACCTAATTTGGGGTTTCGAGTGTTCCGTGCGGATGGTATTCTAAACATGTCTTCCTCCTGGTGGCCCGTTATTCTGTCGAGGTTTCGCATTTTTTTGTTGTTCGCATACGCCGAACAATCGAGCTCGGAATAATAAATGACGGGAAACGATGATCGTCGAGCTGGTTTTAGCTGATTTCGCGCGATACGCCTCAAATATGCCGTTTTAAAATTGTTTCCCCATATCCGATGTCGTTATAGATGAAAATGGAATTTCATCCAAGATAATGGGGTACATTGTTTTCAACAAATATGACAAGGTGTCTAATTCGGATTGATTTTCTCTTTATGCGAATACAAATACAATAATAAAATATAAAAATATGACAATCACTGTGTTATGTATAATGAATTCATTTCTCTGGGTAAACCATTTTAACATGCAACATTCATACGCAAATAACTAGTCAATTGAAAAGTCCCCGGCCTACCATAGTAAAACACATTTTTTTTGGCAAAATTAGTTTTTTTATTCAACATAATTCCTTTCAACGGTGATACATTGATTATAGCGACCCTACAACTTTTCGATACCATTTTTGTAGTACGATTTATCCTTTTCTTCAAAATAGGCCTCAGTTTCGTGGATTTCGACGAAAAATTGAGAATGATGCGAGAACAGGAAATAGTCGCTGGGGGCCAGATCTGGAGAATAAGGTGGATGAGGAAGCAATTCGAAGCTCAATTCATGCATTTTTGACACGATGCATTCTCTTGGTGAACCATCATTTTCTTTTTTTTAAATGCGGCTGTTTTTCGGCGATTTCGTCCTTAAAACGGTCCAATAACGCTCCGAAATAATCGGCTGTTCATAGTCCTTCCTTTTTCAAGCTAGTCAATGAAAATGAAACAGACGCCATGACCTTGCCAGGCGACTGTTGCGTTTTCCCACACTTTGGAGCGAGTTCATCGTATGCAATCCACTCGGATGACTGTCAATTGGACTTCGGAGTGAAAGGATGGAGCCATGTTTCAACGATTGTCACATATCGACGCAAAAACTCGGATTTATTACGCTTGATCATCTTCAAACACTGCTCCGAATCATCAACTCGTCGTTGTTGATTGGTCAAAAGTGAGCTCGCGTGGCAACCACTTTGTACAGAGCTTTCTCATACTCAAATGTTCATGAACGATATGTTGTACACGTTCATTTGATATTTTTAGAGTGTCTGCTGTTTAATTGAATTTCAATTTACGGAATCAACAACACAATCAATCAACACGCGGAATTCTTTTTATCCATTTTTTTCACAATAACAACAAAAAAAGTTTCTTGGCTACAGATGCTATAATTCACAAACTAATGATAGGACAACTGTCAAATTTATACACGCATCTTTTGAGAGTTAGGGCTAACTAAAACACATGGATCTAATTCTGGTAGTGCCATCTATGTGCCAGGCCGGGGATTTTTCAATTGATCTGTTATATAGACCTACGTTTCCACAACTTTTTTCTTCCACTGGTTTAGCACCTATCAACTTCTGATTATTCCAAACATACTGGGTGCGGAATTTGTAACTAATACACCAATTAAGTAAATTGTTATCACGGAGCCAGAACGAATTGGAGTTTCGCATAAAAGGTCATTTTTAACAATTCAATCTATTTGCTATAGTTTACTCTGCAGAACTATAGCGTCCTAGGACCATCCCTATATCTACTTTACACAGTTGATATTCCAATTACAAAAGAAATAGTATTTGGACCATTTGCCGTTGGCATAGTCATTACGCTAAAGACGTATCTTTCATGGTAGAAAAGTAGAAATAGGACTCAAGAGATCCGTGAATGGACTAAATACTGGAAAATTAGGCTTACTAGCTCCAAGCTGTCATGTCAATTTTGCATTGCTACGTTCACTTCAATGACAAACCTCGCGCTGCAATATGCAGATCAAGTTAGGTTTTAAGTCAAAAATATCTACTGGTCAATTAGGAGATACTCTGAGCATAATTTAAAATCAAAGATGTTGTCTCATCAATTTCTCATGAGGCCTATTCGGTCTTATGGAATTCAAATATGGGGTTGCGCTAACACATCAAACCACCTTATTCAGTGATACCGAAACAAAATTCTTCGACTAACTGTCTTACAGCCTATTAATAATTAATTGATTATGACTTATCGCTATGAAACCAACGACTAACGAGGTCATCGTATGGACCTCGAATTCAATTGAAGTTACGAAGTGACCCAAGGTTTCGCCTAAAAATATAAAATAAGGTACAGCAGCGTAGAACTACAGCAGCGTAGAACTACAGCAGCTTAGAAGTAATAAAGCTATTGGACGACACGGAGAAAATCAGCATATTGATGAAAACTGAATTTTTATAGAGTAAAAGTTTTTATCTTGCTTTGGCTTAAAAAATTAATTTTATTTTATTTTGGGGAAAAACAACCTAATATATTCACCCACCATTCATCCTACCGCAAATAAACTGGTTTTCTAAATTAACATTGTACTAAGCATATCTAATGTGTAGTCTATTCAAAACAGTAGTTAGGCATGTCATCAATATCTGGCTGTCAAAAGTTGTAAATTCGTTTTACAGTCAGACAATATTTTCCTTCTCATTTTACTGTATTTAAAAAGATAGAGAATACTGTTTGACAAATTCGAACATGTAACCGAATGAATCTGCCAAAGTCGCCCGTTTGTCAAACGTCTGTAAAATTTATATGATTATGGGTTATAAACAGGCAAGCATTGTTTTACCGCTTATTATTATTCTGGTTTAAAAAGCCGAAGTCGTTACACAGTTGGAGTCAAAAACAGATCTCTCAAAACAGGAAGGAGATATGAAAAAGGGTGAGGAATCAAGATCAGCTTGAAGTTAGCTGTATTAGGGTTCAAATACACGAAATGCATTAAAACGTTTAATGGAAATTCAAGACATTGCTTTTAAAATAATACAATTTTCAAAAACATATAAGAAAATCAAGGAAGAATTATTATATCAATGTGTGTATTTAGAGACATGGATATTTCAGAATGGTATATTAGGTCACTCATGGCAAGATGGTAATAAAGATAGTGTATAGACAACAAAAGTTGAGGGAAAAAGTAAATGTTGGAATAACTATCAATTAGATTTTGATAGTCATAACATGAATTAATAATTAATTGCAGGCATACAGTTCATCATAACGGAAACAAGAATGGTGTCATTCCTGGTGCAGAATTACTGTTTTTCTCTAAGTCCAAGGGAGACTACCATGCAGAAATGAGCCATAACTTGTTTTGCAGTGATTTGAAAATTATCTTTTAAAGATCTTGGAAGAACCATAAGTTAGTGTTCTGATCAACGCACCCTATCATATTGCACTTGTGACCAAGAGAAGACCCAAACCAATGCATCAACAAAGGCTGCAATTAAGAAATGTCTTAATGTACATAAATAAAGTTTTAAAGAAACCATGTTAAAGAATGAAAATTTTAAAATTGTTACTTGGTAAACGAAATATTTAATTGCATTTTACGTAATCTACTTTTTTTTAGAAATAAACCTGAGAAAAGATACATGGTAGATCAGATTGCTGAACGTTATGGCCACTGAGTATTATGCCTTCCTCCCTATCACTGCATATTTAATCCAACCAAATTGATGTGTAGTACTGTAAACAATTATCACAATATGCATTCAGGTCGAGAAAGATATTCAAACCAGAACTATTTGGTTTTAAGGAAAGAAGCATCATCGACAATAACACCCTCAGTTTGAATGATCTCGATCAGACATATTGAAGAAGAAATTGGAGAATCGTGAGCAAGTTTTTGATAGTTTGGACATAAACAGCTTAGTTATTTACTTGCGTGGTGATTCTGAAAGTGATAGTGATTGAACAAAACCTTATGGATGTTGGTTTATGATTCTATGCTGGCAATTACCAAGACAGTGAAGTGATGAAAGAGGAAACAACTAAAGGTCAGTATATTATTATTATATTTTAGCTGTAGGAAATTGTGTTATAGTGTGAAAGTTTTATGTGCATGTGTTTTATTGTTCAGAATATACATGAACATTTGGTTAAAATGCATTAGGAGAGAAATATTCTAAGTGTTTTGCAGATATGGCAAATGTCTTAAGGAAAATGCGATGATTAAATGTAGTTTTATCAAGAAACATATATATACACGTAGTAACAGAACAAATTAAGGGAAAATACAGTAATATCAAAATAACTTTACAAGGAAGCGCTTTATCGAAGGAAACAAAAACTAAGCGTAAAAGGTAAATATGCTTTCTAATGAAAGTAAAACACATTACTCAAACATACAATTGTTGTTAGGTGGATTAGGCCTTCGGAAGATACTACCACATAAAAGAGCGCGCCTAGAATTCTGCCAATAGGCTAAGTTCTGTTACTAACATCTGTTACAATTAGAGATGTTCCTACAATAAAAATCATATTACACGGTATACCGTAACATTAGTAATTGAACTAATGAAGATGTAGATAATCTATCTCAACGCTCCTCATTTACAAGCTATTTAAAATTTGAAGTAATTTTTTCATATAATTTGATGTTTGGTGAACAAAGAACAGCCTAGGAAAATTACTTTTGATTAAGGACGGATAGCTATTAATATGATTCTGGAGACCCTATATCATTGTACTTGAGGTAAATGTAAAGGTTATTAATATGTTCCCTATAAATTAGTGGTAACATTTGATTCATTCAAGGTTTCATTAGCACATACACTTCTTAACAGTGCACCAACCGAATAATGTATGTAGTAAATATGTAAATTTGTGCACGAACGGTTAAAATGAATGTTGCAAAGTATGCTAACAATTATAAAATGTCCCCATTTAATTTCAATTCCTTGATGAGTTATTAGTTACTACGTTGGACATTAACCAAGTAAGAATGTATTAAATAAACGAAAACCATGGAAGGTAGATTAAAGTAGAGGGCTATAAATACAAGGGCAAGATCGAAGAGTGGAATAAATAAGCAAATAATAATGCAATTTTATTTAAATATTTTGATGAAGAAATTATTTTTTGAAATTTTTTGAAGTAGTGAATATAAACAGTAGATAAAATGACACTAACTACACAATTTACATAGATCGAATAACTGGGAGAAACATAAGAAATTAAGAAATACTAACGCTAAATTTGTAAAGATTATAAAGAATTGATGTTGTTAAGGTGTTTAACGATTAATACCATAAGATATGTAACTATATGACATTTTATTATTTGAACTTTGTATCAATTATTTTGATAATTTACTGTGTAGAAGTTTTGAAAAATTAGCAGTCTTATAAAGTTATATTTGATGCAGTGAAGTGATTGAAACTGAAAATAGTTCTGCAAATAATCTTACTTATGATAATTTGAAATATTGTTCAGTGGTCTAGTAATTTAAACTGATCAATGCTTTATCGACAATGGAAACTTAATGGAAATTAGATTTCTTTCTACGCTATTTAAAAATGTTAGTGAGTATTAGTTCTTGAAATATTTATTTTAATTTAAAGTAAAGTAAAATAAAATAATATAAATTAAATAAAAATCAAGTACATTTCACAGCTAGTATACAAATATACTAGTATACAAATATAGTATACAAAATATTCATAACTAGTAAACAACTACTATACACAAAGTTTACATACTGTTAAAAAAGAAGCTTTAGTAACATATATTTTTTAAATTATTCCTTTTGCTATGAGAGAAGTATGATTAACTTAATAAATTGTGTTCGAATTTCGACCACAGGGCGATCACTAGTACATATAGATGGAGTTCAATTCAGCTTATAGAATGCGAACAACAGATGGCACATTTATATTAAGAAAATAAATTCAATCAATGACATACTCACTTATTGCATATGTAATTAAAATTTTAAATGTTGCTAACAGATTCTCCAATACCTCGCAGGTATGTAGGCAAAAATCCAAACTATATTTGATATCCGTTTTCATTAGACAAAACTTTCCTTAGGAGATACATACATGGCAAATGACGGCAACATTATTGAAATAACTTTGAAACAATTTTGCCATCCGCTTATGCAGATAGTATACATAACATGCATAAATAGTTGATATTCATTTTCAATTAATATCAAGTGTATTACCTGCTATAATGTAGATTAACAAAATATTGCAAATCAGGACAAGAAAGAAAACATCGTATACTCACAAACATTATGTAATAGAGGCTTACATCGCGTATAAATAATATAAAAATATAATCGCACAAACACTAGATATAAAGTCTGGAAAAAGATCTTCGATTTATCCCAACATATTTTTTAAATCGCACATTTCTAGTAATACCTACTCAATGAAGCTAGACTAGCTAGATGAGCGTTTGAAAGATAACAGTCGATAGAATATTCGCATTGTGTCACTTCATTTAAAACATAGTACGGAGCATCGAACCATTAGGCAACCCTTTATTTTGAAATCGTTTTATGATGGATATATTACAGTTGCTAGCGGTTCCCCACAGTTCGATTCCATATGACCAAACAGGCTTGTGTATAGATTTATGCAATAATATCTTGTTATCTAACGATAATTTGAATTTGCGCCTGATAAGTCAATACATTTGTTATAGCTTAGCATGCTTCTTCCAAGTTGGGCGTTGATCTAGGTATAGGAGTTGACAATCATGGATAAAAACTGGTGAAAATTTTCTTCTACGGAGCGTAAAAACTATATGACTAGATTTGGTTTCATTGGCTTTTATACGCCATGTTTTCAGTCATATTTGTATTAGATTTCGATGGCTGGATCTTGATGAGAGGTTAAGACTGCCGTATCATCTGAGTATGTTGCCAGAGTAACCCATCTTGAGGTACACCTGGATATATTGCATGTAACTCGGTATGTTCATCACCTTTCTTTACAATAAAATGACGATCTGTGAGGTAAGATTTTGGTAGCACATAATCCGGATGAGGGAAGTCGTAAAAATAAATTACAACATCGTATTCGTTTCTGTTTTAAAATAAATGTCAAATCATATATCTATTTTAAAATTATTTAATTCATGTCTTCTCTATTTTAATATACAAATATGTATTATTTAATTTATTAGCCCTTATTTATGATTATAACATAAAAGCAAATAGAAGTCATATACTTATATTTGATGCTCTAAAGTTGTTACAGATATAAAGATAATCTGTCTTATATCTTATATATTATGATGGACTCTTTACTTATTAGTTATTAATTATCAATGTTTAATGATTAAATAGTAATTTAAATTTATCAATACTTTGTTGATTATTGAAACTTGTCAGTGTTAGTTCTTGAGATAGTTATTTGTTTTATCATACAGACATTTATTATTTCATTTATGTTGTATATTGAATACATCTCCGATCTGTTATTCAAGATATTGTAAAAACAAGTTTTAGTGTCTTGTAATTTTTAACCTATTTCATTTATTCTGTGTTTTCGACTACAGGGCGATCACTAGTACTAATCAGTAAGTATAATTTTTGACTTAATTTGTATCATAAGACCTACAATCCCTTACCATCTAAAACAGTCCTTAAATCTGACTGAAACAACCTGCGAGTCCTTGCTAACACGTCAACCAATTATTAAAAATTGCCCCAGAAGTTTTTTCATTATATTTGATGTCGTTCTCACCAGAAACATTGCGTAAAACAAACAAAACCTCCAACGCGAAAATAGGCCTACCCGAAAAAAAAAGGTATAATACACGTACACACTTTGAAACTTTTTATTTCGCGGCTCCCTTTCCAGTTTCCTCGTCGGTCGTTAGACGAAACTTGGAAATGGGTCAACAGAAATAAAGAGGCTCAGCAAACAAGCAGACGTTTTTAACCATTCGTCACCCGGTCCCCCCGTCGTTGTCGACGAGCCAACAGGACAATTGTCATATGTAAATACATCGTCGCAATTTGGTCTCCGGACCCGTCATACTACGGATTTGATAAGAACTACTTTGGGGACCTCTCCATCTTCGCCCTTGTCCCTGTCCCAGTGCTGCCCCGCCCGTTTCGACCCGAGAATGAGATAAAACTAAACAAAAGTGGCCTTTCCGATGTCGGATAAGGAAATAGGCGCGAGGAAGAAAAAAAGGGGAAAAATCACATGTTTCGAGGGAAGTTTTCCTATCTCGGTTAACGACCGCCTTTTATGGATATGTAAAAGGCTCAGAATCGTGTTTTCGACTGTTGAAAAAGTGGATTGGAAAATAAATACGTCGTCAAATCTGGAATGGTACCTACTGCTATTAATGACAAGGATATTGTTTAGTTTTCACTAATTCTATGAAATTCTGAAATATAGAAATTCTGGATATCAAGATACAACTAAACACTGTCAAAATATCTAGACCAATATACTCCTGCTGTATATTGTTTTAAAGCTTCTGCACCAAACCTATCTATTACATCTGAGTATCTCCAAATTTTCATTCGAAGATGTCGAAAAAGTCTAATTAGAAACAAGAGCTACACAATAACAGGTCAATTGAAAAGTCCCCGGCCAACTATAGTAAAACATATTTTTTTGGCAAAATTGATTTTTTTAATTCAACCTAATTCCCTTCAAGGGTGATATACTGCGACCTTCCAACTTTTCGATACCATTTTTGTAGTACGATTTTCCGTTTGCTTCAAAATAGTTTTTCGGCTTAGTTTCGGCGATCACCTCTTCATTCGACGAAAATCTCTTCCTAGCGAGCATTCTTTTGAGATCTGAGAACATGAAATAATCGCTGGGGATAAGATCTGGAGAATATGGTGGATGCGGAAACAATTCAACAATTCGAAGACCAATTTATGGATTTTTGCCATCGTTTTCATGGACTTGGTGAAGCAGCGCTTTATTTTTCTGAAATGCAGCCATTTTTCGGCGATTTCGTCCTTCAAACGGTCCAATAACGCTAAGTAATAGACACTGTTGATGATCTTCCCTTTTCAAGGTAGTCAATTAAAGTTATTCCACGCGCATCCCAAAATACAGACGCCATAAACTTGCCAGCCGTTTGTTGCGTTTTTCCACGTTTTGGATTTAGATAATTTTTTTCACAATAACAAAAGTTGCTTCACTCAAAATGCTATAAATGCTAATTCACACAGTGATGATCCGACAGACGTCAGCTTTACGCATCTTTTGAGGGTTAGGGCTAACTAAAAAACATATGGATTTAATTCTAGTAGCGCCATCTATGTGACTGGCCGGGAATTTTTCAATTGCCCTGTTAGACCTACGTATACGCCAAAATAATGTACGACTTCAAATATTTTACTTCTAATAATAAACTGCTAGCCTCGAAAATTATTCACAATATTAGTGACAATAATTACAGGTTTGAAAATCACAAACACTGTTTTGGTACTTATTTTTAAAAAAATTCAACAGCTGTTCAATATATTTGATTACACTGATTAAACATACCAAAGCCACTACAATCAGTCAGGGGGTGATTGCGTCTTTTAGCAGTAATCAGGAACGAGCTAATGTGTCTCCTTCTTGCCAGTAAAATACGTTTTAGATAAGTATTGGTACTATTAAATATTCAGTTGCTGCCGTTTAATTTGAAATAATTTAACCTATTGCAGTTGCACTTAATATTAATATAACCTAATCAAGAGCAGCTTGATATTAACTTTACTTGAGATAAAATTTATGTAATATATAAAAACAAGTAGTTTCTTTGATATAAAGATAAATAAACACAATTGTCTCAGAGAAATCTGTTAATCCAAGAATTATCCATAGAAAACTTAGGATATACAGCTTCTTGAGGGATGTAGTTATGCCTTTATACACTTAGAGGAAACTAAAGATTTAAATAGTGTAAAAATAATGCACAAAGAGGTTTAATGTAAACATGATTTTTACAATGAGTATTGACATATATATTTTAGTTTCATTACAAACAATACTAATGATTATTGAATAATACCTCGCGTTGCATTAATTCTAATAAAGCATAATATAGCATAATATATCCTCTTGAAAATTAGACACTAAAGACAAAGATTTTAAATTAAATCTATATAACTGTAACTTGTGGACTATCGCCTTTCGATACCACGTCTATTATTTATTAGCAACGCTTATTTAGAATTACTGAAATCAATGAACGCAATATATAGTTAATCAACCTACGGCATGTAATGGATACAAGAACCTGTTTATCTGGCCGAAATATAACTCAAACTGTATCTCTCTACGCTGTATCTCGATGTAATATAATATCCCAATAATTAGTTAAACAACCATTAAAAAGTTTCAAATCCCTTAAAAATATACCGGGTGTCAAGTTTGAATCTCAAAATCCATAATCTCCAAGTGCATAGAGCAATAGCAGTTATTGATTAGGTAATCGATAGGATGACCAAATTGTTGTCAATTACTACAGTTATACCTTTTCCCAAGAAAATTTGATGTAACGTCTGAGGAGGCATCGTCAACATTCAAACCTATTTCGGCTGGTGTTACGTCCTTACATAACATCAGGGTAGTTTAGCTTAATGTAGCATGTTGGCACTGCTTTTATATATGTTCGGTACTGCTGATATCCAATAACGAGAGAAACACTCCTTGAGACATTTTCTGACGACAAAGTCAGTATTGCAAAAGATACTTATAAATATAATCACATTGGCATATACAAATACCCACAAATATAGTAGAGATAGGAAAATACAACTAATAGCTCGAAATAGAATATAGCCCATATTTTAAAACAAGTCATTATGCAGAGTAGATTCAATTCAAAATCAAAGAATTGTTGTGACCAGTCGGAAGATACGCCTAGCTTAATATAAGATTAAAGCTTATAGGGCGCAAATATAGGGTTGTGCTAAGGATATCTTGCAAAATATATAGTGACTCGATATATAGATGTTATATAATGCAACCTAGTTATCGCAAGTATGGGTAAGAGCCATCTCTTTCAAGACAACCTGAAAAGTGAACGAGTGAGACTGGTTGGTAGCTCGCCTCTTCTTTCCTTGAGAAAAATAGTTTTTAAAGTAAAATAATAGTTTTAATTTTCTAAACTCTTTCACATTATATAACTTGGATATATATATCTCGTTTGATTTCTTTAATTAATATTTATACGATATTCATAAACTCCTTCTCAAAATATCAGTATCAAAGATATTATACATAATTAAAATAATAATTATAGGGAACGTTCTACAACGTAGATCGTATAAAATAAGTGGGCTAAATATATTACTGAATGTAAAAGATAATAATGTTTTTGAATGCAAAGTGATTTTTGCAATAAAATTATTTAAAGAAACATTTGAATTATAACGGCAAGTTATTATTTACTTTTTACTAAAAGCATTCTAAAATAATAAGGGAAAAAATACAAATTATACCCAAAACCTACGAATTAAACAATTTACAATTAAACCAAAATAGACCAATATGTACCCGTATAATAAAAATGTCTTGTAAAAATGTAAAAATATCTTCAAAATGTTTCCTAAACTAAAAACACAAACAATTGAAGAACATTGAAGAACAATTAATTATTCTACTATGATAATTTGGAAAATGACCTTGCTTGATAGCAACGCATATTCTGGATCCTGCCCAGTATATAGAGATTACGATTGTCTATAGACAAGAGCTTAAAATTCTCCAAAAACAAAAACGATCTCAGTCAAGGTAATAGCCAGACTAGATAAGGCCGGATGTATACTGAAATGGACTCTAAGTGGGACTCTCGACAGTTAATAAGTTTAAATTCCCAACTGTTGGTTGAATAGAAGATCCCGGTTGGATAAAAAAAAACTAGAATAACTTTAGCTATTTCATATCTATATATTAATCGGCTTAGTGAAAATTTTGCCTCCCTTTCTGGGGACAACAGGACCACCTAGAGACTTGAAATTTGGCACGGTTATAATTTCAACAAAACAATATACGCTCAAATCAAGCAACCAGGAATAGCCGTCAGATCAGAGAATAGATATACGAAGATAGATGAGTTGTGATTCAGTTGTGTCAGGAAAAGCATATGCGAAATTATCATCTTAATACAATAACAAGAGTCATCTGTACTCTGTTACGAGGTATTTAAATTATCGGAAGCAGTTTCTTCAGGTTCATAAAATAAACATCAATCAATCCATTTCTAATGTTAATAATATCAATTAATATGATATCTGCTCAACCTAGAACGGCTATGAAATATCATTCTTGCATAAGAACTGGCAGCAATTTATGAGGTTCTGGAGACAGCATATTATTGTATTAGAGGTAATTGTAAATTGTATTAAGATTTTTCTGTCAATTTTATTGCTATTAAATTCTGATACATTTCAGATTTCAATAGTAAATGCGTTTCCCAACAAAGCCTTAGCCAATTATTGTATGTAATAAATACATTAATTTGTGCATTAGGAGTTAAAAAAAATTTGTAATTTCTCATTTTTTTGGTGAGCTATTAGTACTCATGTGGGACACAAGGCGATGTAGAAAGCAGTATATGACCGAAAGCCATGTGAGATTCAAGAATTGGAGTTACATAAAATGAGCTTGAAATAAATTGATTTACTGACAGAAACAAATATTACATCTATTACATTCTATTAGATCAAACAAGTAAAGATCGATGCCATTTTATTTAAAAATGTTGGCAAAGAAAACTTTATTATCAAATAAGCCTGGTTATTATTAAATTTATTGTTTCTCAATATAGTTTAGGTTAGAAATATGTATAAAAGATAAAATTATAATGCCTAAATAAGGAAATGAAAATATGTAGATAAAGTGAAACGAAGTACATAATTTACCTGGATGGAATACATGGGTTTTGCAATAATTTGGTACATACTTTAAGCCGCTGATAAATATTAAGGTGTTTAACAACTAATGCAATAAAATATGTAATTATATGACAATTTATTATTTAAATCGTTTTTTAATTATTTTAGTTATTTACTCTTTAAACCTAAGTTTTGAAAAGTTAGTAATTCATTAATTATGTTAAAATTATAAATACATTACTTTAATGTAATTTCTATATTGTAAAAATTAAAGTTCCTAATTGTATTCGTTATTATTTTCATTAATACACAAATATATATTACTTTGTCTTTATGATAACTTAAATCTAGGTACATAACTAGGAGGACCCATCGGCCCTATCTCAGTCTCTGGTGAAATAATGTTTATACATATCACTACTGTATGTTTTATTATTCGCACCTCACCAAACAACACTACACAAAATCAAATGATTTGATTCTTTTGAGTCTGTGCCCTGTTCTGGTGGTATCCAAAAGCTGCAGTACTTCATTATTCTCATGAGAATGGTGTCTTTCCTCATGCCCCCTTTCAATGCTCTTGATTTCTTGGCTGACTGTGAGTATCTGAAGGTTTCGATGTAGGTAATCAGTCCTGTAATATATGGGTACGCCCACAATACCTCTCAGGACTTTGTTCTGAAAAATGTGTATTTTATTTACGTTGCTCTTTTCAGACCATCCCAATAATTGAACTCAGTCTCTCCATATAAGTTCCAGTATTTGCTTATATAATAACAATTTGTGATGAGTAATAATTGTGATTTTCTTCCAATTAGCCAGTACACTTTCCTATATTTTAGTTCCAGTTCTTTTCTTTTCTACTTTATATGTTCCTTTCAGTGAAGTTTTGCATCAAGATTCATTTCGAGATATTTAGCGTTGTTGCTATATGGAATGATAATATTATTTAATGTTATTGGTGCTTGTACGGTCTGTTTATAGGTGAACTGCACATGTACAGATTTACTTTCATTAATTCTTATTTTCCAAGCTTGTGTCCAATTATTTATATTGTCACTTGCCTGTTGTAATTTTCGTGAGGCTTCTTCACTATTGTCTCCGACAGCTATAATCGCAGTATCATCAGCAAATGTAGCCATCGTAATATTCTCCAATTGTGATATATCACAAGAGTAGAGTAGATAAAATATTGGTCCCAGAACACTTCCTTGTGGTACACCTGCTTTAGTTTCTTTTATTGTATAGTAAGCTGCTTCTGGTTTGACTCTAAAACATTCTGGTTTTAATGTACGATCTTAATAGTTCACTGTGTTGTTTTGGTAACATTTTCTGTAGTTTATGAATAAGGCCTTCATGCCAAACCTTATCGAAGGCTTGTGCTAGATCTAAGAATATAGCTGATCATACTTTTTTATTTTCGTAGGCTTTTTCAATAATATATATAATTCTGTGGACCTGGTCAATTGTTGAATGCTTGTTAATAAACCCAAACTGGTGTGTTGATATTAGGTTTTCTCTCTCTATGATGTTTAGATGTAATTAATAAACAAAAACAAGTTTTGCGGTAGAAAAAGTGATACGAGTACTATTGCGTAATTGAAAAGGCTTCAGTGCATCCAATAATGTACCGCATTTGATAAAATTTCAAGGCGCGAATCATTGGTTACTTATAAATGTTCCATGCGGGGGTAGATTATGGCAAAAATATTATGTTTCAGACAAAAACCGAACCCAGAGGCCATATAAATTTAGTAGCTCCATTCCGTAATCTTAACTAAAGCCCGCAGAACATGTTTTGAATAACCCAGGATGGTGGCTGAACACTGCGGGGATGAAATAAATAGGTGTTCGGTTACGTTTTGACCGCAAAGAATAAAGGAGATTATAGAGATCCGGCAGGTGTGCGTGTGTGAGTGCGGCGCTAGAATGTGGCCGAGGGATTTTATTTCCTGGCTTTCTGTTTGGAGGGGTTGCGATTATCTGACGGCACGGCACGAATACTAACAAGGTTAATGCCATATGTAGGCCGGTCCTAAGAGCCAAGAACATTTCGGTCCATATTAAAGAAAAACATGTCCGTATATTACGCGGGTAAGGGGAAAAGTTTACCCTAAACACTTTAGGGTGTTATTATTTCCATTATGTGTGGATATTCTTAAGTTAATTAGATCCAAAATAAATGTTGGTTAATCATAATGATATTAAAGATATAAATAGATCGTAATATATTATAATAACATATTTTGAATGGGTAATTAATTTATGCTTAAACTAGATAACCATCTCGACTTCGCATCACCTATATTTATCTTGTAAATTTTCTTCCACAATTTCTACACATTAACCACTTGTGAAGCCGCTAGGGATATTGTCAGATCTATTGACGATATTATGACTACAAGATGGCATCCCAGCCGAAATTTTTTTATAAATAGTTGGAATGAAGAAAAATTTGAGTTCCATTGCAATTTCCGCATCTAGTAGTGGCAACAGCGCTTATAGTAGTGATATATTCTGATCTTGTTTATATATTGTTTAAGGTTGTTGAAAATTGTTTGCTAACTAACTTTACTGCTGGTGGTATGATGACATATCCTCCTATACAGTAGCAGTTACTTATCAATATTTATGTCACAACCAACCAAATTTATTGAGTAGTCAAGAGAGAAATTGTGTAAAAATGCACGGATTCGCCAGATTTGTAATCGCGCGTCTTCTGTCTCAAATGTTACCAGAAATAAGGGAAAATACAGCAGTTGACAACAGTTAAAATCTGTTGAAAGAAAAACCTGAAATTTAAATAACATACCTTATAAGTTTCATTCCAATATTAAAAATAATATAAATATATTTATTTATTTACATATTTTATTAATGAATGACCCAACAGACTGTTGGATTTTTCACTCTTGGGGTTTACACCTCTTCTATGCAAAAATGTTTTACAATGTTGGTAAAGTACTAGTATGCAATGTATATAGGTCAAACCAATACATAAATAAAAATAGACTAATATCAGTAGATATACAGCACAATTATTGTATAAAAAACTCGACATGATCGAACAGATGTTAATTATATCATATAGGCAATGTACACAAAACAAATAAGTCTATATATAAAAGGTATAGAATTGTAAGAAAATAGGAAGTTGACAACAAAAAACAAAAAGCACATTCGGAGTATCTGGCACTGACAAAATCGCCTCTCGCGAAGAGAGAACTTCTTAGTGGATGCTATTTTTCTTTTTTTTCCTGCAGTTTTCCAATATTCCTTATCAGAATAGTTCAAAAGCTCATAACTGAATATGACACATTCACAAACATTTAATGTTGAGTGAGGAGATGACATTTACTTCTATATTGTGGATTTTATTAAATTTTTTTGCTGATTTTGGTTACATTCGGAGTATCTGGCACTGACAAAATCGCCTCTCGCGAAGAAAGAACTTCTTAGTGGATGCTATTTTTCTTTTTTTTCTTGCAGTTTTCCAATATTCCTTATCAGAATAGTTCAAAAGCTCATAACTGAATATGACACATTCACAAACATTTAATGTTGAGTGAGGAGATGACATTTACTTCTATATTGTGGATTTTATTAAATTTTTTTGCTGATTTTGGTTACAACGGCACTGACGAGCCATTTGTGCCAAAACGAATAGCGACAGTTTCGCCAGTGAATCAATAGTTTTTTTTTTTATAAAATATGTATCAAATTTAGGACTGGCATAATTTTCTGGTGGGTTATATGCTATCCTGGGTCTGTTTGGATCAAACCTCCTGCACACGGAATTGGTCACCTACCAGAAGTGCTGTCCGGTTACTGGATAGAGGTCGAGCGGGGCCTGCACGTCCACCCGCTATTTGGACCGATACTGAGGGTCCGAACAGCTGTAACGTAATTATCTAAAGAAAATTTTCCATATTTAATAATTTTAAATGAAACATGGCGGGGGGCAATACAAGGCAACACACAACTGAAACCCCAGGATCGATACGAACATATTATGGTTGCACAACATTAACCGTAGTCTACGTTACGCAGTTACAACCTTTTGAGGTAGACCCGGACCTCGGGGGATCCCTACCAAATAATAAATCTGGGTCCTGTAAAGGAAAAACAAAGGAAAAAACTTCGTATAAGATATAAAAACGACGTATAGACAGAATATCTGCCTTGAGTTGTGTTTTTGTGAGATTTAATTACTGTGTCTAGTTTTAGTGCATATATTAGAAGCCTGCACATAATTCACTTCTCACCTATAAACTACAACGTTCAATTTATTCAATAGGCAGCATTTTAGAAGCTCGCAATACACAGTGTACGCATCATAAGAATCTATGGTCATATTTCGCTTAGATGTGGATGCAGATGTATCTTCTAGACTAAACCATAATTTGTATTCTCGTAGTAAATCCACTTTTTTTTGGCAGTCACAATACGTTACCGAAAATCACCTTTGCCTGGGAAGCAATAAAACCGCGATTTTAAAATGGTTTAAAATTATATTTTCAGTACATTAGTAGAGTAGCAATTTTCTTACTTTCTGAAGCAGTTTCACTTTTCAGAACTGATAAGTCGGATATGATGAGGTAATATCATCATTTGTTTTAATGTTTGACGGGCCAGATGATTTCAAAACAAATAACAAAAGTAATAACTGTTAAAAATGCAAATTTTGGCCAACCATAATTAGCGTGTGTGTATGCTCAAGAACTCAATAATATGAAATACGATACTGTTATTTTAATTTAAATGTATAAATGTAATTGAAGTATAAATATTTCTTAGCAACACGAATTATATTCTGGTCTTATTAAATTATATAATCAAATGTTATTAATCAGATAACACTCACGCGATTTACGGCATGGTATTAGCTTTTCTAACACAAACCTGATATTTATTTAGAAATGGCGCGGCATATATACGCTCAGGACAAAGTCAATGTTGTTTTTCGTTCTATTTTTCTACGACAGAAGAATCTTTAAAATCCCCCGTTAAAAAAAGGCATAACTTTTTATACAAACGGTATATCTCGCTGTTCTCGGAAGAATTTAAATCCGAGCAAAAACCGAACCGGTCTCATCTCGCGCGCACGTACACAGTTTCACGTTTCCTTTTTTTGTTCTGTGGCTTTTCTTTATATTTTCCTTATTCTGCCTTTGGATTGGACCTGAAAATGCGCCAACGCAAATATAGTGACTTGGCACATGCACAAATTGATGTTTCTTATTTTAGTCGCTCGTTTGCGATCTATGTCGGGCCAAAAGACTCAATTCCATACTTGTAAATAAAGCGTTCGAGTGTAAATCGTTTAAAATTGTCGAAGAAGGTAAAGCGAAACATATATATTCAGATGGTCTGATAGTCCGAGACAGTCTTGATTATGAAGTTGATTCCGGATTTAAGATTTACAGAGTGCATTGTTTATAGTCGTCATACTCGTTAAATTGATTAGTAAGTTAAGTATGTTGGAGATTTATTAGCTCCCTTGGTCACTGATATAAAACCGATTAATTTATCTGACTTTTATTGAGGATTTGACCATCTTTTTTCCAACAGACCAACATCTTTCCATCTTTTGAGTGTTCCCTCTTGCTCGTACTCGATCGCTAATCATTTCTTGGGGCACATTTATTTTTAGTGACAAAAAATATATTTTTCTTTACATGACTGCTTGTGTTACATATTTTGCTAAATTTTAATAAAGCCATCCATCAATTAATTAATAAATATATTTCGACATATTGTAAACTATTTCTACCGCGTAAGTAATAAGATTTTTCGGAAAAAACTTCATAATCTTATATATAAAAATGAATCGCAAAATATGTTCCTAAGCGCATAACTCAACAACGCCTGGACCAATTTGGCCAAATCTTTTTTTAAAATGTTCGTTGAAGTTCAGGGATGGTTTTTACGGCGAGAAAAATTAGAATTATTGCTGGAAAAACCCTAAAAATAGCCCTTTTTGTTTGAATTTGTTTCGTGTATCAGTTGACAATTCATCTGTCATCTGTCAAAAGTCATCTGTAACAGACAACTTTTTTTTTTTAAATTTGATATGACTTGAACTCAAATCCTTTTAATCCGTACGAATTGTTTTATTTATTTAAAATTTTTTATTTGTTTAAAATTTAATTCAAATTTTAAATAAATAAAACAATTCGTACGGCTTAAAAGGATTTGAGTTCAAGTCATATCAAATTTAAAAAAAAAAGTTGTCTGTTACAGATGACTTTTGACAGATGACAGATGAATTGTCAAGTGATACACGAAACAAATTCGTATATCGTGTTTTGTACAGAGTGTTTAGTTAGTTAGTGTTTGTTTAGTTCGTGATTAGTGAAAAAATAATTTATATTTGATATGCCTCCTATAAGACGAAGCAATTTAGGTAGAAGAACCAGAAATGCTATAAACCAAGCTAATTACCGATCTAATCGTACTGCACAAGAACGTGACGACGGAAATGAACGTGAAAGAATTCGGATATTACAAACGCGTGAAGCGCGAGCGCGACATTCAACTAATAATCGCGCAAGTTTGAATCAAGCTGCTTTCAGTTACGATGTGTCAATTGACTACAGTAACTACCAATGTGTTGTTATTGGTTCTATGAACTTGGTTTGCTCACACTGTAAGGCATTAAAATACAAAAACGAAGCCAATGGATTGTGTTGCGCAAATGGTAAAGTGAAATTGATACAATTGGATCCACCACCAGAACCATTGTACTCATTGGTTTCAGGAATAGGAACAGATTCTATACACTTTTTGACACATATTCAACAATATAACAATTGCTTTCAAATGACTTCATTTGGGGCAACAAATGCAGTTCGGGAAAATTTTATGCCAACTTTCAAGGTATGTATTATAGCAGTTACTCATAATTATTTTAGCGAACAAAATTTTCTGTCACCAAAGTTAAGATGTGTTACTAATCTTCAATTTCTTAATCATTACGAAATATATCACTTAGTCATCATATTATATGGTGATTCAGTTTCAGTGACACTTTTATTATATTTTATATTTGATAGATATTAGTTAAAACTAAATATATACTTTTTAAGATCAAATATTATTTAAGTTTGATCATTGACAATCCATTAATTTATACCACACCATAATATTTTTTTTATTTACAGATACAAGGGCAAATATATCACAGAGCAGGTTCACTGTTACCAGTGTCAGATAGCGACAACAAATTCCTGCAAATTTATTTTATGGGCAATTCACCACAAGAAATTGATCTGCGTTGTGCACATAACAATTTAGTAAAAAGGTCTATTGTAGAATAATTACAAACTTTATTTCATCAACACAATCAATTGATTATATTGTTTAAAACTGCCCTGGATCTGATGCCATCCGATAATCACAAAATTGTAATCAGAGCTGATAAAACACCTGCAGGTCAACATACAAGACGTTTTAATGCACCAACTATTGATGAAGTTGCTATCGTTGTAGTTGGAGAAAACTTGGAATCCCGTGATATTGTTTTACATCGTCGGAATTTTCAATTACAACCTATAAAGGAAACACACCGCTCATATGATGCACTGCAATATCCCATTATATTTTGGCAAGGTGAAGATGGCTACGATTTATCAATAAAAATGATAAATCCCATTACAGGTAACTAAAATATTAGTTTAGCTATGGCGATAATATCTCAGTCACTATATTATGTATTTTAATTTTATATTTGAATGTTATTAAAACAAAATCTGTTTACAGGTTCTGAAACCAACAAAAAAGTCAGTTCAATGAACTATTATTCATACCGCCTAATGATTCGGGAAAATGCAGATAATCACATATTGAAATGTCGGCGATTATATCACAAATATGTTGATGACATGTATGTTAAAATTGAAACGGAGAGATTAACATTCATCAGGTTGAATCAAACCAAACTCCGATCTGAAGAGTATATTCACCTTCGAGATGCGATTAATACTGATGGAAATGCACAGAATGTCGGTCGGATGACTATTCTTCCAGCAACATACATCGGAAGCCCTCGGCATATGCACGAATATGCTCAAGATGCCATGTCGTATGTTCGTCATTATGGTACAGCAGATTTGTTCATCACATTTACATGCAATCCGCAATGGATAGAAATTAAGCAGGAGTTATTACCTGGGAAATCATCCATTGATCGTCATGATATTACAGCCAGAGTCTTTAGACAAAAGTTGAAATCTTTAATGAATTTCATCGTAAAACATAATGTGTTTGGTGAGACACGCTGCTGGATGTATTCTGTGGAGTGGCAGAAACGAGGATTGCCACATGCACACATTTTGATTTGGTTGGTTGAAAAGATAAGGCCAAATGAAGTTGATGCAGTGATATCAGCTGAAATCCCTAATGTACAAGTAGATCCTGGATTGCATGAGGTAGTTATCAAAAACATGATACATGGTCCCTGTGGAAATCTTAATCAAAATTCACCGTGTATGATGGATGGTAAATGTTCAAAACGATATCCACGGACATTAATATCGGAAACAATTACTGGTAATGACGGTTATCCATTGTATCGTCGCAGATCGACAGCAGACAATGGAAAATCAACAATTGTCAAATTAAATTAACAAGATATTGAAATAGATAATCGTTGGATTGTTCCATATTCACCCATTTTATCAAAGACATTCAAAGCACACATCAACGTTGAATCTTGCCATTCAGTGAAATCGATTAAATACATTTGCAAATATGTAACCAAAGGGAGTGATATGGCTGTGATTGGAATTGGTGCAGGGAATTCTAATGATGAAGTTACCCAATACCAAATGGGCCGCTATGTCAGTAGTAATGAAGCAGTTTGGCGAATATTTTCTTTTCCTATTCACCCGAGAGACACCCTTCTGTTGTTCACTTAGCTGTGCATTTAGAAAATGGACAAAGAGTGTATTTTACAGCACAGAACGCAGTACAAAGAGCTGCTCAGCCACCATCTACTACATTAACCAGTTTTTTTGAGACATGCCAAAACGATGATTTCGCACAAACATTGCTATATTCTGAAATGCCAAAATATTATACCTGGAATCAATCCTCAAGGAGATTTATACGACGGAAACAAGGAAAACCAGTTCCAGGATATACAGATGTATATTCCACCGATGCGATTGGCCGGATTTATTCAGTACATCCAAGCAATGATGAATGTTTTTATTTACGACTGCTATTAGTCAATGTACGTGGCCCAACATCATTCCAACAGTTACGAACTGTTGATGGTGAATTGTGTGGATCCTACAGAGAAGCCTGTCAACGTTTGCAATTGCTTGAAAATGACGCTCATTGGGATCAAACTCTCAATGATGCTGTAATATCATCACACACTCATCAAATACGAACATTGTTTTCTATAATCATATCTACATGCTTCCCATCAAACCCAATTGATTTGTGGATGAAGTACAAAGATTATATGTGTGATGATATTTTGTATCAAATACGGAATAGAATGGGAAATCCAAATATACAAATCAGTGAAGAAATTTACAATGAAGCATTGATTTCAATTGAGGACATGTGCTTGATAATGTCAAACAAACTATTAATTCAATTAGGCCTGACCGCGCCCAATCGTCCAATGCATGACGCTTTTAACCAAGAGTTGCATCGAGAAAGACTGTATGATCTCAACGCTTTGAAAGAATAAATTCAAACAAATCTTCCACTGTTAAATGAACAACAGAAGTATGTATTTGAAACTCTTATGAAAGTAACAAATGATGAAACTGGAGGGATTTATTTCTTAGATGCACCTGGTGGTACAGGAAAAACTTTTTTTATTTCATTAATATTAGCAACAATTCGCTCACAAAATAAAATTGCACTTGCACTCGCTTCGTCGGGAATCGCAGCAACTTTGCTTGAAGGTGGTCGAACAGCCCATTCAGCACTAAAATTGCCATTAAATATGCAAAGCAATGAAACTCCAACCTGCAACGTTTCGAAGAACTCTGCAATGGCAAAGGTTTTGCAGCAATGTAAATTGATTGTTTGGGATGAATGCACGATGGCACATAAAAAATCTTTGGAGGCTTTAGACAGAACCTTAAAAGATCTACGTAGCAATAATAACCGATTTGGTGGTGCAATGATTTTATTAGCAGGAGATTTTCGTCAAACATTGCCAGTGATTCCACGATCAACGCCAGCTGATGAACTCAATGCATGTCTAAAGTCCTCCAATTTGTGGAAACATGTTAAAGTACTTCATTTAAGCAAGAATATGCGTGTCGAGTTGCAAAATGACCAATCTGGAAACATATTCTCTAAACAACTCATTGACATTGGTAATGGCAAATTTCCTATAGACATGTTGACGGCTTGCTTTTGCTATGACTATAAACAAGTCCCAGGGGCAATCATTAAGTGTTTGTGGTATTAATCTAGAAAACCCATGTTTCTCACATGGTCAATTGTATGTTGCCTGTTCCCGTGTTGGAAAACCATCAGATTTGTTTATCTATGCGCCAGGTAATCAAACAAGAAACATCGTATACCACAAAGCAATATAATGATAATAATAATAATAATTATGATTCACATGATTAACAATAAAGCGATTACTTACTTTTCAATCCTTATATATGTTTTATTTAATTATTTTTTATTCACAACGCCCTATCACCAGGGTGATGGTTCTGTTCAGGAGAATTTTTTAAAATACGTAGGCACAAAAACTGCCACATTACAAATCTTTTTGACAGGACGAAGTCTGTCGGGTCAGCTAGTTTTCAATAAAACGGAAAAAGATTTCCATTGATTTTATACATCTTGCCCATCTTTCAGACAATTGATAGATGCCATTGAAGAAAACTGTTTGTCATTTGTGCCAAACCATTAATCCAGACATTTTCTAACTACTTCTTCGAAACTGGTGAAGTGCTGCTCAGTGTCCCATTGATCCGAAAAGTTGATGTCGGACGTACAAAGTATGGAGAGTACGGCGGGTGCGATAATATGTCCTATCCATTTCCTTGTCCCAACGCTTCCTTGACAGGTTTTGCTTTATGGGGCAGCACGTTATCGTGCTGTAAAATCACTTTACCGTGTCTTTGGGCCCATTCTAGACGTTTTTCGGTCAATGCTTGGTTCAAATTGATCATTTGTTATCGGTAGCGATACTTATTCACATAATACACCAATCTGCTTTTCATTACGTGTCTATTCGATGGAGAAATGGCTTCCCATCACATTTTTGAAGTAGTATTTCATGGACGATATTTCGATTTTCCCTTTGCCTGCCATTTAATAGATGTGGAATCCATCTTTCCATCTTTTGAGTATTCGCTCTTGCTCGTACTCGATCGCTAATTGTTTCTTGGGGCACATTTATCTTTTGTGACAATTGTCTTTGAATTTGTTGGTTGGGCATTCCTCTAATAACTCTTGTCAGTAGATTAATATGGCTTATGTGTCATATCATTGCATATGAATTAAGAATCACAAACTTACTGACTGAGAAATTTATAATCGTTAAAGCGTGTTTTGTTATTTTAAGTTGGGGTAAATTATTTTGTAATAATAATTATTAAAACATTATTTTAAATCAATTAATATTTTTGTTACTATTTTTATTAATTATTATTTTTAGTCTCCATATATTAATACTCTTCCGAAAAAAATTTTGAAAAGGGAGATATTGTTTATTTTCGGATCAACAATCTGATAGTTGCAACTCCACTAAGAGAATAGCTTCTGAATGCAAACCTTTTAAGGAAGGATTAACCGTCCGTTCAATACACGAGGTTGATGCATGCAACATGAGGTGATATAAAGCGATACAGTACTGTAATTCTTTATTAATGGGGCATTTATGGCCAAGGGTTGAGAAATTGTAAATTGGCTCTATACCTCTAGTTCTAGGTGTTCATATACGAACAAACAAAATTTCCTTGGATTAAACATGTAAATGGGATTTTAACAGGAAATGCTCTCACAGAAAAGTATTCACTATAGGATAACAAAAAAAAACCGAAGGCACTAACAAAATATGAAAAAGGAAAATTTTGAATTGTAGTTGCCAGGCACCAAAAATTTTATGTAATTTCCTTTTTTTTTAGAAACAAGTCTGAAAAACTATCAATTGAAAGGAGTGTTGTCTAAAATCTTTTTTATTATCTATTATTACATTGTTTCGGTAGTCGTTTCCGACTAACCGGTCGTGTTTCGGTCGTCGTTTTAGTAGTCGTTTCCGACTAACCAACAGTTTGTCTTTATGATAACTTAAATCTAGGTATATATCTAGGAGGACCCATCGGCCCTATCTCAGTCTATGGCGAAATAATATTTATACATATCACTGCTGTATTTTTTATTATATGCACCTCACTACACAACACTACACAAGATCAGATGGTTGGATTCTTTTTAGTCTGTGTCTCGTTGTGCTTGTTTTTTCTACAATAGTACCTTCGGTTTGGATAAACGCCATCGGATAAATAAAAGAAGAAATATCAAATGGAGGAATCGTTAATAAGTATTTGATAGATAGATGAAAATAACTGAATAACCCAATGGCCCAATACTATCAGAAACAACATAAGAGTGATAAGAGCTGAAACAACTAAAGATAAATTCATCTTATATCGGATAACCGTAGAACATCGTACTGTAGAGTGTAAAAGATTATTGTGCATATATATGTGAGTAATTCTTCAAAATACATATGAGCATTGGGCTTGATTTTATTGGAAATTTTATATAAACTCTTTTGCAGATATGGGAAATGCATTAGTGATAATGCAGTAATTTTATGAAGAAAAATGCAAAAAGGCAATAACAGAAGCTAAGCAGAAATACAGTGATATTAAAATGACTTGACATAGAAACCCAGGAACGAAGGACTAAACGTAAATAGGTAAATATACTCTCTAAAGAAAATAAAATACATTACTTGGATATACAACTATTAATTAGGTAGATTAGGCCTCTAGGATATATCACTACATCAAAAAACTCGACTAGAACTCTATCTCATAGGCGCTTTGGAAAATATTTCAATGTAGATATAATAAAACAACTCCGACCTACAAACTCTTATGGCTGTTTAACTGCAGATTAAATTATATAATACATACATTTGATAATATCTGTTACCAGTTATAATGTTAAAACAACTTATATTTTATATTGTAACGTTTGTTTCGTTGTTTTATTTAAATAAACCAAAACGTAAATTTGATGCGGCAATATTGCGACGTTGTGACGTCATAAATTTTGATGACATTATTAGCTGTTTTATTGGAAGGGCTACATATTTTATATAATAATACATATATTTTTTTCAGTCTCCTTTTTACTAAACAGAGCGATTCTGAACTGGACCTACTGTTTAACGTAACAGGTAAATAGAAAAACTCCCGGCCTGACACATAAATGGCGATACTAGAATTAAATCTATATGTTTTTTAGTTAGCCCAAACCCTCAAAAGATACGTGTATAAATTAAACAGCTCTCTGACCATTATTTTGTGAATTATAGTATTTTGAGCGAAGCAACTTTTGTTATTATGTAAAAAATTAATAAAAAGGAATTTTGAATGTTGATAAAATATTGATTTTTGAAAGGAAAAGTACCAAATGAAGGAAAAAAATACAGTTGAAGCAAAAACTTCAATTGATGCCGAGTTTTCGGAGAGTGCCCCAGGAAAAGGATTGATATGCTATGTTTAAACATGATGAAATGAGCACCAAAGACGTTGAACGCAGTGGACGCCCAAAAGACGGTGTTAGCGAAGAAATTATTTAAAAAATCCGCAAAATGATTGAAATTGAATGAAATAGCAGACACTCTAAAGATATTAACTGAACCTGTACATCGTATCATTCACGAATATTTGGGTATGAGAAAGTTCTGTGCAAAGTGGGTGCCGCGCGAGCTCACTTTTGACCAAAAACACCGATGATTTGATGATTCGGAGCAGTGTTTGAAGATAATCAAGCGTAATAAACCCGAGTTTTTGCGTCGATATTTGGCAATAGTTGAAACCTGGCTCCATCAATCGACAGTGATCCGAGTGGACTTGCACACGATAAACCCGCTCCAAAGCGTGGGAAAACAGAACAGTCGGCTGGCAAGGTTATTTCGTTTGTATTTTGGGTTGCGCATGGAATAATTTTCATTGACTACTTTGAAAAAGGAAGGACCACCAACAACGACTATTACATAGCCTTATTGGATCGTTTGAAGGACAAAATCGTCGAGAAACGGCCGCATTTGAAGAAAAAGAAAATGATGCTTCACTAAGACAATGCACCGTGTCACAAGTCAGTAAAAACGATGGCAAAAATCCATGAATGGGACTGCGAATCGCTTCCTCTTCCACCGTATTATCCAGATCTCGTCTCCAGTGACTATTTCCTGTTCTCAAATCTCATGAGAATGCTTGCTGGATAGAAATGTTCGTCGAATGAAAAGTGGTCGCCGAAACTGAGGCCTATTTTGAAGCAAATGACAAATCGTACTATAAAATTGGTATAGAAAAGTTGGAGGATCGCTATAATCAGCATACAAACCTTGAAGAGAATAATGTTGAATAAAAAAAATAATTTTGCAAACAAAATGTGTTTTACTATTTTACTTTAATGTTTTTACTTTTCTATTGACCTGCTATATACATTTTCATTCCCTTTTCGATTGAGACTTAGAAATATCCAAACCCACTTGACACATGTACAAATTGACGTCTCACGTTTCGCCCGTTTCCGATCTAAGCCAAATCAAAATACCAGAGCTCCGTACATGTAAATAAATCATTCAAGTGCTCGTGGTTACGGTTAAGCGTGCTCGATGCTTTTAATTCGAGCACCCTCTCTTGCCTCTCGCAAAAAGACCGGATTAAATCCAAGTGGCTGTTTCGCTATCAGATAAGGAAATAAAGGCTTGGAAAAAGGAAATTACGTGTTTTGAGTAAACTCCGTTATCTCGGTTAACGACTCTTCTTTATAGATTTTGATCTTCTAGCTAACAATACGTTATCAAAGCATAGGATACCAGACAGTCACTTGAAAGGGGGAGAATTGTGTGGGAAACACACAGCGATAACGGAGGTATAAAAAGCGTACATTATTCGAAGTTTACGCAAACTTAATATAGCAGTTTCTAAATGCCTCGATAATTATCTGATGGTATTTCGAAGGAGGGTTATTTAATATTGTTCCGGTTATGTGAGTTTTAAAATATTTTTCTTGGCTAATTTATGCGACTGCTAGGTAATATCGTGCTTTCTAGTCATTGTTTTATTTTAATATTAGCAAGTCCTCCAAAGAAAATAGGAATTTTGTCAGAATGTTAATACCAAACATTCTATATTAACATTCCGCGAACCACCAGGAATTTACTTCGCTCAAGGAAGGCTACTATAAAAGCCAACGGACCAAAAACTATTTTTACTTAATAATTATTACCATTTTCTCAAACTGTATCAATTATCAACATATCAACAACTTAACCGTTAGTTCTATGTTGTAAGTGTATTCAATCAAACAAAAATAAAATTTTTAAAAAGTTTAAAAACTAATCGAATTATTTAACTGGCGCAATAGGTAGGATTAGTATACCTTCAGCAGACTTTGTGATCTATCGAAGACCTTATTGGACAAACCAAAGCCAAAAGTTTCAACAGCTCGATACTAGTACCGCACTGCTACAGAAAGAAGACCCCAATAAAACACATCTAGAGTCCTTCATCAAAACAATCGATGAGTGTCACGTAACTTTTGCTTTGCGAGAAGACGTCATGTACTTAAAAAGGCTCACAGAGCCTTAAAAATCAAGCCCTTTTATAACAGCCTATGAAATACCCAATCTTCCAGGAACCGAATAAAAATTCGCAACAAGCATGAAACTAAAACTCTGCGTATTAATGTTAGGTATCTGAAGAGGCTGAGGAGAAACGTTCCTTCACCCAGCCAGAGTCCCAACATCCATCCCGTTTCACCACAACCCTTTCAAATAACAGAACCTTAATAAAACAAAAAATAAACAGCGCATAGATAGACTAACTTGATTTGAAACCCCTAACTTAACTCTAATATTAATATAATAAAAATTTTATATATACAAATTCAAATATATTAAAACATATTAATATTATTAACAACAGTAAATTCCGTATTTCAAAAAAAATACGCGCCAGATTCAAAACTGTATAATCACAATTAATCTAACAAAGGTAAACGGAATAGATAAAAAAAACGTAGGTACAGGTCGAAGAACCAGGAGAAGTTCAAGGACCACAACCCAGCATCCTGCTCGATGAGGACATCGAATCAAAGACTAAGGAAGGAAGAGTAATATTGGCAAATCCTCCAATACAAATAATAATATTTCGTCAGAATGTTAATACAATTCAATAATAGCATTCCATAAACAACCTAGAGTCCCATTCGCTCAAGAAAACGAGTAGAAAAGCCGACGGATCGACAAAATCGACAAATCAATTTTACCATAGAATTTTTACAATTGAAATGTTACCATTCTCTCAGATTGTATCAAATAAAAATAATGTTTTTAAAAACGTTAAATACGAAACTAATTATTTAACTTGCATTTATTAAGAAAAATTTATGTTAAGTAATGTACAACATATGTTAAGCAATGTTGGCTAACCCGAGAATCAATAATCCATCGATTTTTGTACTCATTCGGACCATACTGCACCTAAGCAAGTAGTAGTCAGAAGACTCGATGTTTGGCGAGTAAGCTGGCTGCGGTAGAACTTCCCATTCATTCTGTAACACTAAATCCTTCACAACTCTTGCAACGTATGAGCGTTGTCATATATGTGAGAATTGAGGATGGACACCTGGCAAAATGATAGAAACTAACGGGATTATTTATGATTTACTACTAATGAGTGATACTAAATATTTTCAAGAATATATTCAACTCTATTCAGGGATTTAATTCAAATGATTCAAATTTCATTTCTAGGTTGCAGAAATTTAATAGATCGTATACATCTCAAGGAAGAAATGAAAGTAGTGGCGTGGTAAGTTATTTTTGAAATCCTCATAATACGATTTATAATTTGGATGCTGGTATAAAGATAAGGTATTTATTATTTTTAAGTTCAAACAAGACAATAAAAAACAAGTTATTGAATTCTCTAAAAGGATGAGCAAAATGTGTCGACAAAAGTATTGAAGAGCAAAATAATAAAAATAGAAATTAATTGATTTGAAATCATAATGAAATAAAAGAAATTAATAAATAACCACTGACTAATTCTTCAATACCACTTAAACTACAACTGGAACAGATTCCTTATATGTATAACAAATCGACAGCAGGCTTACAGAGAAAACATAGGATGCATTAAACATTATTTTCCCAATAAATATAAGACGTATTCACATGGTGATTTTAAACAATATATCCTATAAAATAATATATCATTTATATGTGGTCATTAAGTGTTATAAGTAGTTATTTCAAATTAGGTTATAATTTCGTTATTAATTACAGGAATTTAAAGGTGATTGAAATGATATTTGTTCTTGAATTTTAAATTAACATTCACAGAAGTTGTTTCTACATCTTAGTTGGTACTTTAGTGGACTTTAATTTCACTTGCACATTTGAATGTTTGTTTAGTTGTAAAGCTGATTATTGAATAGCCTTCTGATTTTTAATTGGCATAAATTCGGATATATCGATATAATATTCGAGATCAATTTTTCTCATTGTAATCCATGGGACAATGTATTAATTATTTTTCAGCAACTAATTATGACAAAACAATTGGAGCAATTTTAATTATTCAATCAAATACATAGTAATAATAATGTGCTGCAATATACAGATTAGTCATATCCAGCTCTTTCTTATATGCCATATGATCGAATGTGAAGTTTTCTAAAAAGCCTTAAAACATAAAATATATATGGCATATGAAAGAAAATGTCGCTACTGGACAGAACGCAGACAATCATAGCATCGATGTGGATCTAAAAGAGTAGTAATAAATTGACTTACGTCTAGAAGTCAAGATTGCAAGTATATTTAATATGATGTTAGTTGCATGTTTAGCCAAAAAATACCATTAATTGTCATTTACAGATCGATAGTCACGAAATCACGGAATTTAAATGAGCTAGGAAAAATCAAAGAGCCGGTAAAGATATTGGTATTCTCCGAATTTCTTAGAAAAGGAGCACGCCGCAACGTAGTTATAGACGATTTGTCAAAAGATACCTAAAGCAGCTCTTAGCCATAACATTTAAACTGCAAAATGTGCTCTAATATTGCGAATTATTCTTACAAAAACTTCTCGCTATTGTTCATCGAATTTTAGTATTAAACATATCGATAAAAACGGATATCAGAATCACTTGTACCATACATGAAGTACCACTTGAAGAGATATTATACAGAGATATAAAATAGAATATTCTGTATTATCATGAAATGCTGTTAAAATATCAAATATAATTTTGAAACCAAATATATTAAAGAAATGTTCACTGTTTTGCCTGAACATTCTAAATTATAAAGGTCTAGGACATATTTAATGCTGCCTGTCACTTTCCATTAAACTTAGACGACTTATCGACCCTAAATCATGTAAAAATGCTATACAATATATTTAATATTTGTCAAACTATTTTTAGTAGAAACAAAAAAGAGCAGACTTAATGTATTTTCCAATAATCTGCGTCTCGACTCTTTGTAAATATGCAAAAAATAGTTTGCATTAAACGAAACCTAAAAACGTTATTGTTGCTTGGAAATAAAGTAGATATAATATGGAGCTAAGAAGAATTTTCTGGCTGGAATTTAAGCTCATACTTTTGTTCTGTAAAAAGAAATAATACATTTCGGATTTTTTTCTCCTAGCTATTTTGCCAACTTTCCTTTTTCTGAAACGGTCTAAACTCTTCCTAGCCTGTTCATCTCAATCGTCAGGTATTAGGCACTACAGCTATGCCTTATTCGTATTTATAACCGTTCACTTGAAACTAATATACGATATAAATATCCCGCTATGTTCTTACTTACTGAACCACAGTGAGTCTATTAATTGTTTTATAATAAAAAACTAACAACTTTTTAACTAAGAGAAAAGTCTGAAATTAAACCTCGCCAACCATGCTTTAACTAAAACTCCACATTACTCTTCTAATAAACATTAATTGTCAAAACCAAATTAAATTATCTTTTAATTAAAAATCTATACAACCCACCACCCAATCGTTAGTCAAATTTACCTTATAATAAAGTAAACGGAATAATTTTAAATGATATGTTGCTAACCCTTGTTTTTAATCGCATTTTCAATAAAATATCAAAAATGTTCGTAATTAATTAAAATAATAAATATCTGTATATTAAAATATATTAAAATAACTATCTCAAAAACTTATACTAACTAATCTTTTATAAATGGTATTTGATTAAATCTAATTTCCATTAAGTTTCAATAATCGAGAAAATATTGATTACCTTAAATTACTACACTACTGAATATTATAACAAAGTATCAGAAGTAAAATTATTTTTAGAACTATAAGAGCCTCAGACCATCAAATAACAGTATACATGATATTTCTTTACATTTATTTTATAAACATAAATATGGAATAATAAATGTATTATACACTTTGTGGTAATACGCTTTGTAAATTAAAACAGAAAATATATGAAGCATGTATATTAAAGGAATGTATTTACAATAATTAAATTAATTATTGACTTTTCAATCCATAGATCTATAAAGTAAGTAATCAAAACAATTGAGGCAAAGTTCATAGTCAACTATATCTTAACTGCTGCATATTTTCATTACTTCATTCATGTATTCATATGGTCTTTATCTTTTATCCATTTTTCTCACCTAAAATATATGTTACAAAATCAATAAATACACAGGACTGATTAAAATAATAATTTCTTTAACTCCTCAGTAAAATAAAATTGCATCGTTCTTTGCTTATTTATTCCGCTCTTCAACCTCACCCATGCGGATCAACTTTAATTTCCTTCTTCCAGTTACCTACCATTTTCTACTTTATCTTTTGACCCAAATGGGGACTAACATCTACATTCAATTTAACTCTTGATGCGCTAATTAACGTATATATTACCTGCAATATTCGGTTAATGCGTTGATAAGAAATACATTTACTAAAAAAACCTGATGAAATTGAATCAGATGTTCATAAACTAAGATTTTCAAAAAAATCTTAATAACCTTTAGGATTACCTCTATTACTTTGATCTATTATGTCATCAGAACTCTATCAATTACTATCAGTCCTTAAGGAAGAACAATTTTCCTTGGGTGTTTTCAGTTCAACAGATATCATATTAAATCAAAAGTTGGTTTCGGAATACCAAAAAGATTTTAAACCAAGAGGACAGACGATTCTTGTTATTCTTGAATTTTGTTGTTTGGATGTTGGGTTGAAATTTTATATTATTTAAGGTTATTCAAGTTATTCATAAAGCATACAAAAATGTAAAATATGATATTACGTGATCATTCTATTCTTAAAATGTTTTTAATCCAAACTTGACATAACTCCGTAATAGTTGCAACAATCTGAGAATAACCAAACATAACACAAAATCTCAAGTGACTCTTCTTAAAAATTAATATCTTCGTTTAATAATACCTTAACACATTTACTTTCTATTTTGTTATAATTTCATATATGAAATGTAGAGATTTTTCTTCCGATTCAAAATTGCCTGCCGGGATTTGTGGTACAACGTTGCTGAATTTTTATTATAAATATTACGCGTCTACAATTGATTTACGAGCAACAGAAAGGATGATTTGTGACGCATGAATGACAACCTAAAATGTTTATTTATATAGTTTGAGTTACCGAATTGACGGCTATTCCAGGTTGCTTGATATGGGCGTATTTCTTTTTAGTGAAATTTATTTATTTGTGTTATCTATTACATAGCATTTTAGACCCAAACATGCTTTTTCGATATAAGCTTTAATCGTGGTTTCGCACTTGCAGGTGCTGTCGCTTCCTCAAAAAGTGAGACAAATTTTTGTTGAACCGATTGACACATAGAACATTATAAATAGTATGTAAGGTACCGCCAAAATTCACACAGAAATGACGAAAATTATTAAGAAAATCTCCCACCGGTTTAACGCTATTTGACTAGAAAAGTTACAAAATCTAAGATATATTTCTAAAGTAAATCATTTTATATTAACCCACAGCTATTAATCTAAGCTTTAAAATTGCGTAACAATTCCGGCACCTTGGTCTTCCAAAATAATCTTTTAACTCCTGGAACATTTAAATATTGTGTACTGTCCATAGAATAAAATAATGCAATTTTTGCAGGTGTCAAAGTGTGCTTAGACTTACTATTATATTAAAAATTATTTATTATATTAAAAACAGAAATAGAAATATACATACCTTCATAAAGTACCTAATTCAGAAAATTATATAATATACTTATTTGAAATAATAAACAAATATTAGATACAAAAACGATACACGAGTAAAATACACTTGGTCGAGTCATTAACTATGACCTTGCCTGAAGAATTTCTCGGAGGACTCATTGAATTTCATCATAAAGTGCCCTAAAGTTTCAGTGTCAGCTTTGGAAAGTTTCTGTTAGAATAACTGAACGTTTATATTGCATTATGCAGTTGAATTTCGATGTCTATCCGGAGTTTGAAAACAAAAAGAAGGTTAAGTTGGCCTATTAATTATTAGTAATATAAATGTTTATTAAATATTTTATTACTTATTTTAATGTTAACGTTTGCTATATTAAATATTATAACTGAAATTATAGTTTAGGACAACGCAAACTCTTACCGAAACAAATATATGATTAATTTTAATGAAAATTTATGAAGTATTTATAATTATTTTATTTTTCAAAAATAAAACCATCAAGAAAAAGTCCTTGGAGGTTATAATATTCTTGCAAGCTAAAAACTAACTAAAATTAACCCAATTTTTAGTTGAATATTTAGTATATAAGTTTTTTTTTAATATTGTGAGCCTAATAATGAAAACCAAGTAATTTATTAACGAAGATGACTTTATTGTTCTTCGAATTATTCTCCCTGATGACTAACACACTTTCGTAAGCAGGTGAACCAATCTTCGTAACACTTTTGTCATTCTCATTGAGAGACCTCCAATGAGAATTCATAGTTTTTAAATGCGTCAACGGCTCTTTCAGGCGCCGAAAAACGTTGGCCACATAATTTATTCTTGATATGCTTCAATAAAAAGGCCATTTGGTATCAAATCAGAGTTGTAATAAGGATTACCCATTCTTCCAGTCTTATACGTGAGAGCATGCGTTGTCATCATGAGGAATGATGCTTCATTGACGCTCCTTTTTTTCTACGAAGCACTTGTAAACATATGGTTATGGAACATTTAGAACTCAAGAGCCATACAGTTAATTATTGTTATTTCAGGCCTCATACTCATAGGTTCAAGATTTGCTATCCACATAGATGTTATACAATACTTTTCATGCATAGTGACTTTATTTATTGGCCATTTTTTAATGCCAATTAATGCGAGAAACTTTTTAAGATTTTGTCATATTATGCGAAACGCAAGGTGAGCAAATATTTTTCACAGGTAATGGATGTAAGTGACATGATAACCTTGTAGTATGATTTTGCGCGCAGTATCAATGTTTGTGGCACAACAATTGATTTTGGGTGAACTTGACGGCTCTGATCCTTGAGCGAACTGCGACCACACTTTTAGTTACATCACCGTTTCGTTCTGGCAATGAATGGGACTTGATCGCCAAAAGTCGAAGCTAAAACGTCATTTTATCACCCAGACAATATTTTGAAGGTATTATTTTTTTATTATTTAATTATTACATTGTTACTAGTCGTTTCCGACTAACCTATAATTTGCCTTTATGATAAATTAAATCTAGGTATATAACTAGGAGGACCCATCGGCCCTATCTCAGTCTCTGATGAAATAATGTTTATACATAGCACTGCTTTATTTTTTAGTATATGCACTTCACTATATAATACTGCACAAGATCAGATGGTTCGATTCTTTTGAGTCTGTACCCTGTTCTGGTGGTATCAAAAAGCTGCAATACTTCTTCAATGAGCCGTTCCTTATACCCCCTTGCAGTTCTTTTGATTACTTGACTGACTGTGAGTATCTGAAGGTCTTGATATAGGTAATCAGTCCTATAGTATTTGGGTGCGCCCACAATACCTCTCAGCACTTTGTTCTGAAAAATGTGTATTTTATTTGTGTTACTCTTTGCAGAACATCCGCATAATTGAACACCGTATATCCACCGTATAGGTTTCAGTACTTGCTTATATAATAGCAATTTATTATGTACTGATAATTGTGATTCTCTGCCAATTAGTCAGTACATTTTCCTACATTTAAATTCCAGTTCTTTTCTTTTCATCCTTATATGTTCCTTCCTACCAAGTTTTGCATCAAGATTCATTCCGAGATATTTAGCGTTGTTGCTATGTGGAATGATAGTATTACTTAGTATTACTTAATTTTATTGGTGTTTTTACGGTCTGTTTACAGGTAAACTGCACATGCACATGCACAGATTTACTTTCATTAATTTTTATTTTCCAACTTTGTATCCAATTACTTATATTGCCATTTCCTGTTGTAATTTTCGTGAGGCTGCTTCACTATTGTCTCCGACAGCTATAATCGCAGTATCATCAGCAAATGTAGCCATCGTATTTCTCCACTTGTGGTATATCACAAGTGTAAAGTAGATAAAGCATTGGTCGAAGTACACTTCCTAATTGTACACATGCTTTAGCTTCTTTTATTGTAGAGTAAGCTTCTTCTTGTTTGACTATAAATATTCTGGTTGTAATGTACGATTTTGATAGTTCGGTGTGTTGTTTTCATAATATTTTCTGTAGTTTATGAACAAGGTATTAATGCCAAACCTTATCGAAGACTTGTGCTAGATCTAAGAATATAGCTGAATATATTTTTTTACTTTCGTAGGCTTTTTCAAAAACATCGGTTATTGTGTGAACCTGGTCAATTGTTTTAATGCTTGTTAATAAACCCAAACTGGTGTGTTGGTATTATTTTTTTTCACTCTATGATTCAAGGTATTATAAACAAAACAAGTTTTACTCAAATAACAAAGGGTTCTGAAAAAGAGATAGAATGCAATCTGATGCGTTGGAACATATAACCTAATCAATCTCTAATATTGGATTTGTGCAGGTACTGGCCGACCCTGTTGACAGATTTCTAAAAAATTGTTCAAAACTTTAAGAATAACAATTAACGGTAATAAACGGGCAAACGATGTAAAACAAAAGTCAAGTTTGATGCTGCAAATCGAATGATGGCACTCATTAAAACAATTTCGGGAAAAAACGGTGGCTTCTTATTTGACACTAATGTAGTTTAGCATATTTCTTTGATCTGGTCTGATCTTGTGACAAATCCTGCGTAATTACCACCAGAATCAATTTAGAAACAGAATTATTCAATGAGCAGGCGACGTTTTTTTTTTGAGGTTCCAAGCGTGCTGTCAGGTAACCATACTAATTTGATACGAACCGAAGTCATGTTCGAAAACCACTAGCTTGATAAAATATTAGAGAAAGCGGCACAACAGTTGTTCTACTATTCTAACAGTTGTGCATTCAAATACAATTAAAGGCATGATTGTTTATTAATTAAAATGCATAAGTTTTTATAATTATCTATAAGCAAAAGTCTATGTCAAAACTGTTTCAGTTACGCCAGTAATATGGCTGAATGTCGTCCTAAGGCCACTAATTTGCAGGTACAGTCCAGATAAGTATCTTATTTGTAAATAGGACACTCTAAAATAGTATATAATTAAAAATTTATCATCGGTGATTAATAGATTTCCATGGTAAATTTGCGACAGTTAGTCAGCAGAAAAGAAGCTAGATACTTTTTGAGAAGAAACAATAAATAACTGAGAACAAATTAGAGAGCAGAGCACAATGTACTACAATGCTATTCCACTTGCTGCGATAATTAATTTTTACTTATATTTGTTTACGAAAAACACGGTAGAGCCCCATTAGAAACTGTCAGCGGTTGTAGGGGCGTAAATTAGCACATTTGTCTTGCTTAAAACTTCCTGCGTTTTTATTTTATGCAATGCTAATTCCGGAGTTAAATTGAATGGTTTAATTTATATCCGATAGCTTAATAACAAAAGTTTTAATGAATTTTACAACTCGTCAGGGACATCATTGAACCTCATCAAAACTTCTATTCAGGTCATTTTTCTACGGGATTATCCTAATTTGTCTTTCGTCGAAAATATATTACTACAGCCTGAAACCTTTAAGTTGTCAGTTATATTAAAATAGAACCCGTTTAGAAATATAATAAATCATCGTAACGAAATATAATATTTCTAAATCTATATTTCGAAATTATCTGAACGAAAACAACTGGCCAATCATATAACATGAAATTATGAGTATATTCGCACACTGAACAAAATGTTTATCACTACATAGTATAAAACAAAGTCGCCTTTTCTGTCCCTATATCCCTATGTGCGCTTAAATCTTTAAAACTACGCAACGGATTTTGATGCGGTTTTTTTCAATAGATAGAGTCATTCAAGAGGAAGGTTTATATGTATAATACATGTATAATATACTAAGGCAACATTGCTAATTTTAGAGGTTTCTAACGTGATGTCGTAAATTAACCTATTTTTTAGGCTTATTTAGCAATTAGCAAAAACGCTGCCTAACCCTACGAGTTAGATCAAATTAATGTACTACAGTATTGTACACCATAAAAAGGTCTACAAAAAAGTCCGCGATGGTATATGTTTATCTTTTAGGAATAACCCACATTAACCATTTTTATTGTTTACTTTTTACGTGAGAAAATGGCTTATTTACGAAACTATTTTAAGCAATACGGCATTAATCCTTATCGAATTAAGTACCTTAAATACAGAGTGCAATTAATATAGATCAATATGGTTCCTTACAGCATGTAAGTTATACAAAATATTTTCGGAGATATTACAAATTTAAAATTTGCGTTTAAAAATGTGTAATGTAATAAAAATTGTATGAATTTAGATATTCCAAAGATAGCAGGAAATCTTCATAGTAAGTATAGGGGAAGAGGAATTGTTTTACTCCAAATTTAATGCGTGCAGGCCAAGGGCAGTAATGAATGAACCAAAAATACTGGATCGATTTTAATCATGTTTTCATTAAGTGACATAGGCATATATATTTTATGCCCGTGCAAAGTCGGAGCGGGCCGCTATGTTTTTATATACAACGTTCATATTTTTTCTGTAGTGTATTTAATTTAGTATCAGCATTGCACCCGTGCGAAGCCGGGGCGGGTCGCTAGTGATCAATAAAAGGAATGTTTAATAAACAATAAAACTATTAACTTTATTGCTCTATATTTTATCTAATCTTTAGATTGTCTCAGCTTACTATGGAATATTTAAGCTACGGACCAATAAAAAAGGAAGTGAGAGCCCAGGGGAATTAATAATTATAGAAGGATTATACATTTGTCCACAGTCATGAACATTTTCAAGCAAATCGGTTACAGAAAGTCATCCACACTCTGTAGTCATTAACATAAACAAAAAAAATGGATCCAACAAGTTAATTGAAAAGTCCCCGGCCTACCATAGTAAAATATAAATTTTTGACAAAATAATTTTTTTATTCAACCCTATTCCCTTCAAGGATGGTACACTGATTATAGAGACCCTCCAACTTTTCGATACCATTTTTGTAGTACGATTTGTCCTTTGCTTCAAACTAGGCCTTAGTTTCGGCGATCACCTCTAGACCACGCTAGATCTAGATTCGGAAGTCACCAGCAGGCATTCTTTTGATATCACAGAACGGGAAATAGTCACTGGGGGCCAAATCTGCAGAATACAGTGCATGTAGAAGCAATTCAAAGCCCAATTCATGGATTTTTGTAATCGTTTTCCCTGACTTGTAACGCACCGTGTTGGTGAAGCAGCACTTACTTTTTCTTTAAATGCGACCGTTTTTCGGCGATTTCGTCCTTCAATGTATCCAATAACGCTATATAATAGTCGCTATTGATGGTACTATCTTTTTCAAGGTAGTCATAGAAAATCATTCCATGCGCATCCCAAAATACAGACGCCATCCTGTGCAGTGCTCTCGAATGACTATCGATTGCACTTCAGAGTGAAACAGTAGAGCCATGTTTCATCCATTGTCACATATCGATGCAAAAACTCGGGTTTATTACGCTTGATCGTCTTCAAACACTGTTCTGAATCATCAACTCGTCGTTGTTTTTGGTCAAAAGTGAGCTCGCGCGCACACCCACTTGCACAGAGCTTTCTCGTACCCAAATATTCGTGAATGATATTATGTACACGTTCAGCTAATATCTTTATCCATTTTTTTTTCACAATAACAAAAGCTGATTCACTCTATGATCGATGATCGATGCTATAATTCACAAACTAATGATCCGACAGCTGTCAAATCAATACACATATCTTTTGAGGGTCAGGACTAACTGAAAAATATATTGATTTAATACTAGTAGCACCATCTATGTGTCTGGCCGGGGAGATTTCAATTGACCTGTTAATAATAAATAAGTAATAATTAATAAGTCAACAAATTCTAAGAATAATTCAACGAATATGAAGGATAAATTCCACTGTCATCATTTCAGAAAGCATAAAATCACAAATCTTTAAAATCCAAGCACGACTAAGACAAGGTGGAAGTTTAAACAGAGCTCCGTTTACTAAATTAGTATACGAACATTTGAAGAAACATCAAATAAAAAAAATTTGGATCGGATTACCGAAAATCTTAAATAAATGGACTATAATACTAATAGATAATGGAACGATAGTGATTGTGATGGCATGGTGATTGGACGCCACAAGTAATAAATACTCAGATTGTGGATGTAAAAAGGGAACAAGTAAATTTATAATCGTAAATAATGAATGCCAGGGGATGGAATCGAAAACCGCAATTGCAGAAATCATAGCTTGTACTTTACTATAGCAAAATGCAGTAATAAAGAGGGACTAGCAAACAGAACTAAAGAAATAGTAAATAAAACAAGAGAAATAAGATGGCGTTGAATTAGTGTAAGAGTATAATACATAGAAATGAGAGAACTCAGTTGGTTATTACTTTCTTTTATTGGTTATATATTGGTTTATTGATTGGTTAATCCCGTATTGTTGGAAATATTAAAGAATTATGGCAAGTTTGGGTAAAAAATATTTAAGAATATTCTGATCATGCAAATTTTTACATTTTTTTGTTATGTTTACAATTTTTGTAGGGAGAACAAATTTTACTTTATCGGAAGGTATAAACAGTTGTGAAAGAGAAATCCGATATTTGCGAAAATTTTGTTATAACGTAGATTAATAAAATTGGAGAATAACCGGTGTCAATCGTCTGTTTTTAAGATATTCACATTTTCGCAAGCAGCTTTTGCAGGCTTTATTTTAGTTTAATGTTTGGTGAAGCCAGAATAGGTAAGATATATTTTTTTTGCTTAAGAACTGATAGTAAATGATATGGTTCTGGAAGCACATTATCACTGTACAAGGGGCAACTTTAAAAGTTATTAAGATTATTCTGTAAGTTTTAATGGTCTTAGGATCTAATTCATTTCAAGATTCATCAGTAAATACACTTCCCACGTGAGACATAAAAGAAAGTAAAAAAGCAGTAGAATGACGAATAATAGGAATATAGTGAAGGCTATAGGAGATCCATAGAAATATTACAGAATTACATAAAATAATATTAATAGAGCATTAATAGAGATTAATAGAGACGAAGCAATTTTATATATAACTTTAGATTAAGAAATTATTGTTTTAACCAGCCAAGCGATATAAATTGACATTAAATTTTAATGAATTATTTTTGGTTGTAATATAACAGCTCTATCCGCATCAGAACAATTCAATCCAAAATTTTATTGTAATAAATTCCGCAGTAATACTAATAAAAAACATGAACTTATTAAAATATAAGAAATTGTAAATCGAAATTTAAAATATCATGGAAGATATTTAGAAAATTCACTCAAAAAGAAATACAAATTTGATTGTTGATTTTATTTTATGTATTGACTTTTATTCAAGTGTTCAAATGTAGCATCTAAGCAGATATTTATATATGTTTTCATAAATATATAATCAATTCAATAATGTATATATCAGTTTATACGCTTCCACGGTTAACGTCGTATACACAAAATATTTTTTAACATGCAAAATTACTTTTTAAAATATTCCATGATCGCACGACAATAGAAAAATTAAATTTTTAGAAGTTTAGACAACGGAATAACATTCTAAATAGTCCATAACAAAGTAAAGCTAACTTTACAGCTTCAAACTTGTGATATAATAAGCATAAACTCCGAAAACTTCGACAAGGCCTTCGTCCCGCAGCTTCGTCGGCATCACCACTTAAATTGTTTACATCAATTTTATGGGAATTTTTATAACCGAGTCATGTGTTGCTTTTGTTGCGCAGCATTTCTATATGCACATTTACCATGAATAAAACATTTCGAAATAGTAGAAAAAACGACTTTATAAACTATCGTTTTGTTTTATACATAAATTATAATTTGATTGCCTCTATTTGTCTTGAAACTTTATACATAATTCATTTATATAGCAATAAATATGGGTCTTTATTTTATATTTCTTTATACGGAAGGTTAACAAAACCTTACAATAAAAATTATTTTTAAACTCCGTATTATAATAGAAGTTTCCTTCAGTCCCACGAATAATATATTCCTTGTAAAACATAAAAAGGCTTTCCTGTAAAAACAACTCAATTTTTGTCTTTGTTTATAAGTTTTCTGTGTATTTATGTGAATATTAGTTATCAAGTAAGTTCCAGATACCCAAACTCTACTTGATTGCGTTCATTGTTTATGCCTCTACCGACACTTCCCATGTTTGATCTATCTGCTTCAGTGTAGGCGTTCCTAATTAGTGTTTCCGTCTAGTTATTGATCAGGTCTATATCTGAACTGTTATTGTTTCCTTGTGGATCTCTAAATTGGCAAGACACCACCGCCCTGCCGTACAGGTTTCTAGCACCCATTCTTTCGTCCAGGATGCATTCGACCATTATGTGCTTAATGTATTCCACAGCGTTACCACATTCGCACAGACCTTCACTCTCCCTTAATATAAAATTGCTGATATATGCAGTCGTATTTCCATGTCCTATTGTTAGTTATACCGCCTTTCTGATTAACCTCAATATCTCGCATCTCACCCTCTTGCAAAATTCATGAAAAGTTCTGCCATCGTTTGAGTTGTTCCATGCCAGCTGCCATCTGTCGATTGTTTCCCTTTTTTCTCGCATTTGACGTATCCCTTACTTATCCATCCCTGATTATCCATGTCTGCTATCGCTTTTCTTGTTGCCTCCTTTGCCAATCTGTCTATCCTTATCATATTTGTGTGTACAGGCCTCTTCTCAATTGTATCTTTATATTTGAAAAAAAATTACTCAGCTCTTTCAATGTCGTTCTGAGGTTTTCTATACACATGTTTTTCGTTTGCGAATCGTGTTCGGCCCATCATAGCGCTATCTTGTTGTCAGTTCTGGTAATGTGTTTGGCACAATTATTTTATTTTTTTTTTAGCAATGTTCACCGCTAGAGTCAAGGTGACGAATTCCGCCACCCCCGCGTTAAAGCTGTCATTTAGTTGAATGCTATATGATGTTTCCTGTCCATGCTTTGATCTTTCCAACATGCCCACACCTACTTCATCCAAGCCAGCACTAGGAGCAGTTCCATCTTTATCCAGGCAGTCTCTTATGACCACGGTTCGGATTATGGAGTTCATGATCTCTGCGCCTTGGACAAGTCTCTACTCCATACAGCGCCTCCAGCTTTATAACCTGTTTGTAGAGGATTATCAGCAATTCGGCAGCCTTGTTGCCGTTTTGCCTTTTCAGCGATCTCCAGATCTCAGCTATCAGAGATGTCATCTTCTCTCTAAAATACCGGGATTACCCTTGGAAATTTAGGCATCTATCTATAGTTATGTCTAAGTACTGTATTCTTTTCTTAACTATTCTAGTTTTATTGTCTACTCGTATTGACGGTGGTCTGATGGTCTTCATTCCCCACAACCACAGTGCCTCGGTCTTCTCCGGATTGTAAATCGCTGCACCTATTTCTTGCAGGTCCCCCAACACTTATCCCAGATGATATGATTAATATAGATGTGATATTGTATATATTTATTGCTGATTAGAATGAGCTGATCATCCGCGAACACCTGAATCCTGCTGTGACAGTTCCCCATGTCTACTCTGTCCATTGTCCGGAACCAGCAGTTCATAAACGAAAGCCACAGCGTGGATCGAAGACTAGAGTCCTGCGGGGAGCCCCTATCTATTATTCTGTTACATTGTTACTTGTAACACTCCTATCGTACAAAAAGCTCGCCACTATAGATGTCAATTTAGATAAAAAGAAGATAAAATACTTGTCGATGGTTTATGTCTTATCAATATAAGTATGCCAATGCATACAAATCTTAATATTGGTAGAAAAGGATGGATAGAGAACACTGATATTTCACCGAATGATAAAAATGTTTTTTCTACAATCCCAAGCGTAGAAATAGGTTCAGCTACGAGAACCACTTTTCATGCAGGCGAAATATTTTTCAGTTCATAGACATCACAGTCGACCAAATATATTTATAAATACTCAAAGAGTAACAGGAAACAGATTGTGTCGCACCTATTAAGATAGTTGCTACTATTACTATAGGTAGTAAATTGGAGTATATTCCAGATGGTGCTTCGTCCCATCACCATTGTTCACATCAATTGGAGAGCGCCTGTGGGGGCGGTAGTTTACTTCTTAAGGTGCCTGAAAAAATTGATATAGATTTCCTCTAAAGGCGCAATGCTAGGCCTGTTAACGTATCCCGGGTTTAAAGAACTCACCTCTAATCCACAAGACGAAAAACAACTATAGCGATATGTAACATTTATGATCGTATTTTCCATTTCAATTCAACTGAAGCTAATATTTTATTGTATACTGCTTATAGAATAATTTTAAGTGATTTTTATATATGAATTTATGTATAAATGTATTTTATTCAAAGTATTGTACATCGATATCTGCTGTACATCGATAGTGCCTTTTCCCATCTCTCTAATAATAGGGTGGGATAGCTATTTTTGCAACATGTATTCAAGCGTCATGCTCGAATATAGTACTGTTGTAGGTATTAGCAGTATATAGTATACGTACACCAAGTATGCTACCAAATAGAGTTTTAGTCTGGAGCCATGGATATTCGGCTTTGTCGTTGACGTTGATGCAAGACCAGAGAGTGCGCATGATTTTTTCACTTTCGAATATCCTAATGGCTGACCTTTTCATCACCAATTAAATATGATACAAAAAACCTCTTCGATTTTATCATTGTAGAAATAATTCACATATTTCAGAATATTCATTGTGTTTGGAGTTAAAATCCTGTTTGAAGACGCCGACACTAGTATTCGCATGTTGAAATCGACGGAGCATTGTTGCAGTGAACTTCACACAACATTCAATGACCTTCAGCCACTTTTTGTTTCAAATTGAAGTAAGAAATAAAACTAAAATCTCAGACATTTTTCGTGCACTGAAAATAATATCTGTTCGCACGTCTACGAAATAACGCAAAATGAAAGGTGAAGTCCTGCCACATGTACCCGAGGCGATTTAAGACACAGTAATACCACCTGTTTTAAATTCTGAAAAATTAATTTATAGGCTTATATTATTAGTATCCTATAACAGCTTGTGAAAGAACAGTTGCTCCAGTTTTTGCTTCAGAATCAGGTAATATTTAATGGTTTTCCCAGAAGAGAAACAAAAAAATCATCAATAAAAACGACACATGGATCATTGATTGGTGATTGAATCATTGATTGGTGATTGAATAAGCTCGCTTTGAAAATCATTAAAAATCTTAATTAGCTTTTCCCAATCCTTTATATGACTAAAAAATCCTTACATGAATCGCAAACATCTGTATTAATTGTTGTATTCAAAATATTATTAAATATTTATCTAATCCAACTCGAATCGAATGCATCTTGATCCCATTATTTATATAACACTAAATGTTTAGTGGAACAAAATTGCGGTGGATAGCAATAAAAATTACCCTCTGTCTATAAAAAGTAAATTTTAGGCAAATAGTTTCGTAAGAATGTACAAAACGAAAAATAGCTTGTTGATTGTTCAACACCTCTAGGAAACGATAAATAATAAATTTAAAACTGAGTAACTACTTACTGACTAGATACCAACGAAAACTAAAAACACCCAGTGCTAGAAGCATTATCCGTTGAAAACTAACGAGGTATTATTTTCTATTAAATATAAACCTCTCAAATACACATAGCATATGCTATGTTAAATTTGAAGAAGTTAATGTTATGAAATACGTTCGAACATACAAACAGAAAAAATGAAAATAAACAATGAGTTGCTCCAAAAGAATTTAATCAACCATTTTATTCAATTTACATACTAGTAAAATAGTGCTTTAATTTTTTCAATTAAACTGTTGCATAAATCACCCTTAATCCATTTAGCTGTATCTCTTTTGCAACTAAATTAATTTTAATTTATTGGTTAACATTTCGAGGATAAATTTATTATAATATTAAATTGAAGTGAGGTAACATAATTACACACATTTTCATTAAATTGTACTATGATATTATTTGGTTGAAAGCTACTATATATGTTATATGTGTACTGCTAATACTATACAGTAAAATAATTTAATACTGATATATTATAGACTAGATATTTGAAAATACATATATAGTTTATATCGGTTAATTTAGACAGTAGTGAAATTGTTAAAAGAGTACTCGAGACGATATTGTTATCGTACGTTAATTGTAAAAAATACCAAGATGTAAAAATAGTGCTGTTGTTTATTATGAATTTCTTATACCAGTTTAAACCGTTAATACGGGATGGTGTTTTGCATATTAGTTGTTTGTGCTAATATTAATTTTTATAATTATAATAATTTATAATAATATAGTATCAGTCCTACATATTATTTTCATCAAAAATTCAACGCATATCATTCCGCTACCATTCCGTTCGCGTGATAGATTTCAATCGAGCTTCTCGCAAATTCTGAAGATCAAAAAACAGTTTCGAAGACATTGCTTCAAGTAAATTGAAGAGACTGAAATCAAATCTATGAAGCCATTCAATTCTACCACAGAATACAAATTCAACAACTGTTTTGAACACTAAAATAATATTATTAAAAACGCAATATATTCAAAAAGTTGTTGTTGTTACTAAATTGTTTTAAAATATAAAGGACTCACAATCGATTCAAGTGCCCTTTCTAATATTCCGGTTACATGGCGACATATAAGAATACAAGTGATGAGAGGATCCGGAAAACGAACTTTCAGGAATATTAAAAAGTCTAAAGAAATTGTTGGTTATGTTGTAGCTCAAAGACTAATAGAGAGTGAAATCAATAAGTTACGCCGAACTGAGATTGCCTTTTTGCAGTATTTTCTATTTCAGACTATTTTCATAAGATTTTACTTTATCCGAAATGAAAGTTATTTCTGGCAAAAAATGGATTTGGGAGAAAAATTGACGTTTGAAATAACGAAATATTAAACGTGTGCTAAAACGCTCCAAATTTGCGCGTGACTTAGTTGTTTTGGTCGCTCTGGACGGTTTGTATGGGTACAGGTCTTATTGATACATTATTTTAAAAATATTCTGTTGTAATTATACATTACTAAAAATTTCAAATAAGTTGTGCTTTGTCGTTCCAAGGCAGAAAATATTGCGAAGAGGAAAGCAGCCAATATAGATTATAACATATAATTTATATTATTATTAATAATTTATTCAGTAGTAAATAATACTGCTGATAATATTCTGAGGTTAGACTCATTTGTTTTGTTTATTTCGTATATGAATCCCTAGTAATTTTATTCTTTTTTAAGTTACCAATAATTTACAATATTTTATTGAATATAATGTGACTGGTTTAATTAGATTAATGTGCATATAGTACTTCATTAGTTCATATTTTAGAATATTCAAATGCCTACTACATACAACAAAATGAGTTTCTCAGTTAACTCACTGAACATTCACTGTTGTGCACTACTGGTTATATGTTCTCAAAACACAAAAATAAATTAGATAAATTTAAGCATCCAACAAATGTTGATCAAATCTCATCATGTGTAGATTACGAAAGGCCAATATTAAATATCGGATTTCTTGTGAATCGTGCTAACCGGTCAATTGAAAAGTGTTCGGCATATCATAGTAAAACATATTTTTTTGGCAAAATTAGATTTTTTTTCAACATAATTCCCTTCAAGGGTAATACACTGATTATAGCGACCCTCCAACTTTTCGATACCTTTTAGTAGTACGATTTGACTTTTGCTTCAAAATATGCCTCACTTTCGGCGACCACCTATTCATTCGACAAAAATTTCTTCCCTGCGAGCATTTTTTTGAGATCTGAGAACAGGAAATAGTCGCTGGGGGCCAGATCTAGAGAATAAGGTGGATAAGGAAGAAATTCGAATCCCAATTCATGGATTTTTGCCACCGCTTTCACTGACTTGTGATACGGTGCATTGTCTTGGTGAAACAGCACTTTCTTTTCTTTAAATGCGGCCGTTTTTCGCCGATTTCGTCCTCAAAACCGCCTTCAAACGGTCCAAAAACGCTATGTAATTGTCACTGTTGATGGTTGTTCTTTTTAAAGGTAGTCAATGAAAATTATTCCATGCGCATCCCAAAATACAGTCACCATAACCTTGCCAGCCGAGTGTTGCGTTTTCTTACTCTTTGGAGCGGGTTCATCGTGTGCAGTCCACTCGGATGACTGTCGATTGGACTTCGGAGTGAAATGATGGAGCCATGATTCATACATTGTCACATATTGATGCAAAATCTCGGGTTAATTATGCTTGATCATCCTCAAAAAATGCTCCAAATCAACAACTCATCGTTGTTTTTGATCAAAAGTGAGCTCGCTGGTCGCTCGAATGATATGACGTATACGTTCAATTGATATCTTTAGACTATCTGTTATTTCATTTCATGTTTTCCTCGGTTACAACCTCTTTTGGGCATCCACTGCGTTCACCGTCTTCGGTGCTCATTTCACCACGCTAAACTTAGCATACCAATCCTTGATGGTTGATTTTCCTGGGGCAGTCAGGAAACTCGTTATCAAGCCAAGTTTTTGCTTCAACTATATTTTTCCCTTCAAAATGCAATATTTTATCAATACGCGAAATTCATTTATATATTTTTTCACAATAACAAAAGTTGCTTTACTCAAAATGCTATAACTCACAAACTAATGAACCCACAGCTGTCAATTTTATACACGCATCTTGCGAGGGCTAGGACTAACTAAAGAAATGTATTATATGGTAGCGCCTTCTACGTGTTAGATCAAAATACATTTACAGAAGCAGCTCGATCATGCAGTAAAATAATTGGCGGTTGGAGGTTGCAAATCAACCCCCTGAACCTAGGCCGCCATTTTCCACAAGAAACGTTACGGATTGCGGTTTTCACAATTTAAGATAGACACCCCAACAATTCCATGGATGGATACCGTCACGTATCTAGGTCTCCACTTAGACCGACGGTTCGGTTGGAATCCTCAAATCCAGAAAGGTTCGGCGATACGAAACCTGGTTTGTGAGAAATAATCAAATTCACTCACTCATTCAGACACTATAGAAATCAAGCACTTCATATCTCAATCCTTTCACAAACCTCTACTCAGCACAAGTTCTGAAAAAAAGCACTTGTTCGCGAGTTGGGCGACATGCTGGAAGCTTAGCCCCGCATCTCCATTAACCTCCCATTTTCCAGGCTGAGACGACGTCACTCGTCGCTGCAGTCATAACTTTTGCCCCGTACGACAACATCCAGTCGTGTATGAACTAAAGTTCGCGAATATATAGTTACTTTGACTATCTGCTTTTCGCCGGGTCTTTGTGTCTAATAACGGCTGCCCGGTTAGCGAGTGCCATATCCAAAAATTTAATGCAGTAGCAGTAGCGATCCACAAGAGTCAACTGTTAGGCGGTTACGGTTTAGTGCACTGATAAGCCTTAATACCTAGTATCTAGTAAACCATGCGACCTGACTGAAATATAATCTGAAGTGCATAACACGTATATGGACACCTTGTAGTTCTCAATAATACACAAATAATTTATATCAATAAATGCTAATTCTATAGGGCGTCATATTAATATAGCTTCAATTCAAGCGTATTAATATATAAACGAAAAACATGTATCTGGGACGTATCTAATGAGATTTCTATTCAATAAAGTCTCCAGTTAATTGATCTAGCTGTTAAATGTAGTGTAAATATAGGAGACGGCAACTATGTCGCTATCTAAACTGCCACCAAGTAATACGATGTGTAACATACTCATATTGGATATGTTAGACGAGCTAATAATGGTATCGATCGATCAGAAAATTATTAATATACTAAACGTACAAAGTTGCTCCGTTATAATTAACTGTCTAACGGGCGGACGGTACCTACCGATATATCGAAATATTAGATGCTACGTGATAGAAGACAGACAGAGAGAGAGAGAGAGAGAGAGAGAGAGAGAGAGAGAGAGAGAAATCATACTTACTTGGAAATTTATAAAATGGAGCCGACAGACAACTGATACTGTGTATGGACCGGCTGTCTAGATCGTTTTGGTCCGCCGAACAAGTACACATCGAATTGAACATGCAACTGTTCGATCCAATGTTGTTGCATTGCACTACACTCACTATCGAGAAAAGGCTGGCTAAACGCACTGCCACTGCCACTGTAACAAAAAATTATTGTTAATTTATTAAAAGTTAGTTAAAATAAATACACGAATAAAAACACGGAAAAATTAGTTTAGAATTTAAATAATTTAATAAAAAATTTAATAACTTAAAGAATTTCGAGTCTATACTCTATCTAAATAGCGTAGAAGATAATTGCACTGAATAATATAATGTTATTAAATTTATATTCACATGTATGTCATCTATTCCATGATATACTAAAGGATATGTCTAGATATACTCAGTACGCCTAGTAATTCTACCTGTTATGTTGTTGGAGAGAAAACAATGATGTAAATAAAATACACCTCCGTCTAATTTATAATTCTTTTCTATATATTATATATATTATATATATATATATATATATATATATATATATATATATATATATATATATATATATATATGTATACTTAAAAATATTAATCAGTACGTTATGCCAAAAAGAATTATGAATTAGACGGAAACGATAGATGGACTCTAATCGTAATCGTGTGACTGGTCTTGGATAATACTGACATATAGGAATATTATTGCTTTTAATTATTGATTATTTCTCGATATCTCTTTTGTTTTTCGACATTCTACTACTTCTGGTTTTCTGGCTCAAGTCTTCAGCAATTCTTTCTTGTCAATTCTTGTAATTATTTAGTAATTCGAACACATTTCTTTATCAATTATTTCTTCTTAATTAGCTAGGTCTAATTCGGATGTTCTTCTCAGTTGCAAATCTTCTGTCAATTCTCCATTCACTACATTTCCTTATCACATATCCCTTAACAATTCAATGCTGCTAGTCATTGTCGATGCACCCTCCCTTATTGCTGAAGCACCTCCCTCGAGTCCTTGATAATAGTGGATAGTGACCTCCCGACTCGTTCAGAATCGGGTGGGAACGACTCTTCTAGCTAGGAACTTATTACGCCGATAGAACACGTGCGTCTCGGACTCTTATGGAATTCTCGAAAATTCCACGATTTTGGGCCTTCTTGATGTTTATTATTATAGGTGTCATAAGGTATAACTTCTGTCAGGCTTCGTCTAGCAGCGTCGGTATTTGAAACCCCATTATCCGAAATAATCGACAACGAGTCGATGGAATAATACTTTCTTAGTTGGCTTGTTATCACCTAACATTCGATACCACACGACATTATATTTTGTGTCAAGTCATAATTCTTTTCCCATGTCATAAATATTACGAAATATAGTTAAATAGTCTAATAAATTAACGTCGTAAAACTTAAATTTAAACGACTTCCTTAAATGTTAATAACTAAAATTGCGTCGCAACACAACCTAAATTAAATAATGTTTGAAACACTAATCTGAAAAATCTAATTTATATTTACAGAATAAAACAGTATATTAGGAATATATCTTTCTAAATTTATTTAAATTTTTTAAAACTTGTCCAAAACCCAGGAAACCTTCTACCGACCTGTAAGTTAATTACTTGTTCTTGTACCTGTAATCTCAAAAGGTTTTGAGAAACTGTACATATATTAAAATTTCGTAATAATTGCAGAACTATATTATAAATACAATGTAAACACATTTGAGCGTGCTTGAAGATATTGCTCAGCTGAATTCTTAGATATATCTCCGGTTTTAGATAAAATATTACACACAGCAGCGTATATTGAACTAAAAAGCTATTCTCTAATCCACACTCTCTACTATTGAAATCTTAGCATATAGATTGTTTACTGCAAAACAAGGCGACGAGCATAGTAAAGTTTAGTCAATATATTCAGCAGTTTCACAAGTGTGTACTAGGATCAGTATTATTATTTCCTCTATATTAGTATCTCCTACATACTGCTGATCTACTAAGACTCCATGCACTCTAATAAACGTCGCTGAAAGCTTAGTATATTAAAGCCAATGAAACAAATTCTACCCATGTACCCACGTAATATTAATAAATTCCAACTCCCCAAGGCAGGCCAATGCTAAATATCTTGGATTGCATCTAGACCGACGTCTAATATTGAAGACATACTTCCCAAAATGGTAACAACTTATACCTCAACTAAACCAAATATATTGGCTTGTCTGATGAAAAACGGAGTAATTTTTAGATAGATAACCAAGTATTGCTAAGAAATAATTCGATACCTAGGTTCTTTTGGACTCACGGAACGCAATTATGAGGACTTCTAGCCAATCATCCCTGCATCCAACAATTTTAAAATAAAGTATGGCTTGTTATAGTCGATGGTACTGCGTTTCTAATAAAGTGATATAGAATAATATTTAATAGAATTCATAACGTGTATAATTCAAAGTGCAAGTGTTAAGTGCCTCGAAAAATTATCAGTTCAAGTCAATAGGCTTACCAGTCAGCTAAGTATGAGGGATAACAAGGAAGCGCACAGATTAAAACTGTTAATTCCATCCGAACTGATTAATGTAAATATATAGATTTTCAATCGAAATTGAGATTAAGATATTCACACAAGTAATCACTTATTTAATTAATTTTGTACATTTCAAGTATATAATCATTATCGTAAGAAATAAGTATAGCTCAATAGGCGGATTGAGGAACCAGTAAGGGTAATTATTAAAAAAACTTCATTTAGGTACAATATTTACTATTTATTAATAATAAGTTATCATTTTCTGATTAAAAAGTACCAACCTTATTTTAGTACAGTTGTATTTGCATTGCAGTAAAATATCGGTACTAAAAAGTGGCATACAAAACGTAATAAAGTACAAATAATCAATTGCAGCCGATTTCTAAACTGCGATATGCCTGCCCAATCTCAAATAATACCAATTAACTTGAGTAAATTTACTTCAGCTTTGGTGGCCATACACTTTGACTTGGAACACCTCTGCCTATATTCCAGAATACAATGCTAAGAGGTCCTTTGATTAACTTAGAAGCTACTGGTGATCAGAAATCGTCAACAACAACATCTAATGTAAACTCAAAACAATCTTGTACTCTCTAAGGATTAATTTTACTGATTGCACAAGGGAAACTAAAGCTTATATTGCAAACTTGTAACCACCTCTTGTATGAGTTACTTACACGTATGGATTTCAAACAGTTGTCAACCATACGACGCAACATTTCATCAGTAACATATGTAATTCGAAATAATGGCGAAATAAGTGCAATAAGTGCAACAATCATGTATATGACTTTGCCAAGTCACTAAAAATATGTGTTCTCTAGCATTGTTGTGATGGAAATACTACAATCAAGACTAAGATCCCCCTTATTCGAACGCTTACTTTATTAATCTTTTGTATCGTTCCCAAACATTCATTATTAAGTCATGCGTTTAAGATACGGTGCATGATCAGTGAATATGTCAATTAAATAACAAATCCGGAGACGCAAATTATAATGTTTTGGACAAGCCTGTCGAAACACTGTAGATATATAGTGAAGAAGTCCTGTTAATTCCATAGTAGCACCTGTAGTGTGTTTATCAAAAATTCCGGCTATGGATTGATGATGTTATCATCAAAAGTATGGGGCAAAGTATATGGCTAAAAGTATAAATAACGTATATAGAATTTAAAAATTAACACGAATACAGGTATTCAAACAGAACCATAACGAAGTAAAGCTTCTACTCCAGACAGCACACTTCAGCTATCATACCGAAGTGCTGATGGTTATTATCAGTAACACTTAACTTAGCATAGCCTACGGCATGGTGACGAATGGAACGAACGTGAAGACAGGAGAAACAATCAGCTTTAACCTCAAAGATCCTGTTGTGGATCCTCCTGGACCTAACGACGTTGTACCTCGTTCTTTGTAAAATAACAAACTATGTTAATAAGACAAGTTCAATATGGACACTAACATCCGTAATGGGGAGGGAGGAGGAGGCTGCCGTTTTAGCTGTACTATCCGCGCGCTCATTTCCCGGTATACCAACGAAATAAGGTATCCATCGTAAATATGTCCTGTCCCATTCAGATAGAAGGTACGGATTATTCACAATGAGTCGGTTCTCAAGGGAATGGTTGAACCTCTGTTCAAGGAAACATTCGAAAGCATGTCCTGAGTAGGTCAGGAGCAATTAGCCATTCTTTGAAGAATTATGTTGTGATGTAGGATAAACCTTTGAATATCACGTAGAGTTCAATACTGAACCCTCCTGAACTGCTCCCTGAACATTATATGTACTATTGCTTTCAAACATGCTTAGCTATAGTTGCGTTCTTCTTTGAATACGTATTGTGAGAAATATACAACTTTATACGAAACTAATTGTTAAAGGCTGCAATTAATTTTCTGTCATTCCAAATATTGTATTAAGTTAAATTATTTCGACTTATTCATCTTGTATTAATTGACAAATTAAAAGGAAATTATCTGGAATTAAAAAACACACTGAATAATTAACAATCCAAATCACAGATCATACAGAAGAGCAACATTTATTATTAAATATTACCAAAAAAATTTAACAAAATGTTGAATTGCTTTAAATATTTCTTAATGTGCAATCTAGATTAACGTATAAGCTAATATAAGCAATTTAATATATTTCAAATATTCTTACGTATATACAGAATATTGTCAAGACAAAAATACCAGTCAAAACCGAAACAATTACGATGCTTTTTTTGATATTACAGCTTGATAAATAAGAAAAGCGATCTAGATTTTCATAACTTAATATAATAAAACACTAACCATTGGTGCAAATACAAGTCCCATTCATAAACGATAAATAGAAAGTGTTATAGAATTAAATAGAGTCCGAATTAACTATATTTTGATTAACAAACAAAAATAAAATAATATTTCTCCTGCGCAACTGCGAAATTAAATTAGATTTTCATTTAATAGAATGTAGAAAAAGCACTGTCCTATTACTATGTTAGTCACTCGTTCGTATATTTCACATTGTTTCATAACAATTTCCAAACTCATAATAAACGCGCCGTCAGGAGCTTTGTTTCAAAATTGAAATTTAAAACTACAAAGGACCCGATTTCAATATAGGTTTCCTCATCCCTAGAGCCCCATTCAACAAAAAAAAACACGCCCCTTAAATAACACGACCCCCGGGGTTGTTTTTTCGTGTTTGGAAAAGCAATTACGAAAAATAAACACTTAGCTACACTTTAAAGGCGAACAGCTCTCCAAATATGAGCCCCGTATTAGATTTTGTATGGATGTCGAGATTGTGCGAAAAAAAACGAACGGGTTCGTAACTTTTTTCCACGCGGCGGAACAGAGAAGGAGAAAAATCTATAACACTAACCGCCATTATCAAACATTTTACCGTTAGTTTGTACGGTGGGAGTACATAATTGAACCCCAATAGAGCGAGGTCAATGGCAAATTACAACGTAAAATAACATCCCCTCAATAACGTAACGAAGGTTTAATGGGTAGTTTTTGAAAAACTACCCTTGCCCTAGAGAAACCGTTTTATACCCCAATAAAGCGTTAGTGCTGAATAATTAAAACGAATATTATGTAGACACCATTGAGTGAATGGTACAGCTAGATACGGGCCATTAATTAAATTTGTTTATTTCAATCTTTTATAAATAAAATTTTCAGGTGGCATTGAAGGAACTGTAACTTTAATAATCAATAAAAATTATGGAATATACGACCTTCGATTTTCATAAATACATGTTCTTTATTCAAATATTCGGAAACTATTTCAACATTACTTTATAAAACGTTATACTGGAGTAGAGCATTATGAAGTCCGAATTTTTTTTAATTAATTACATCCTATATAAAATATGCTTAGTATAATCTTCTTAATTATTATTGTTCAGTTAGGCTTAATAGTGTGAATTGATCTACAGGTAGCCGCTCCCACTTAAGCAATGAGATCAAAATGTTTGCCATCTCTGGACATACGGCATTCAAATATAGGGCGCAGCAAGTAACACTATTATTGAAATATTGGAAATGTTCCAGAGCAAGGCTTAGTGGAACATGCTCATTCCTAAAAGCATGATCAACTGGTATATGTATCTGAATTTGAACAGTAAGGCAGGAAATAACACCGCATGGCATTAAGTATCAGAGGCAATTGAGCATAAACGAGCTAACAGTGTTGCAGAGTAGAATAAGAGGGCAGCAATATGTGAGGCTAAATGGATGCGACATCCCCAGTCTCAGCGAAAGATTCATGTAGAATGGGAGCTGTATCCACAGATTGAAGCTTTTTCATTACAAAAATACGATAAATAAGTAATTAAGAAGTTGAGTACCACAGCGGTTTATTGTTATGTCATGAAACAGAAAAGTTTGTTAGTTGTCGAGTGTATGAGTACGAGTATGGGATAAGTACATCGGCATGTATTTCCCAAATTAAATTTAAATCAGACAAGCTAGAGTTAGGATTAAATATCAATACATTATACAAGTTCATGTGGTTTTATTCGCTTCAAACTTCTGATTTCTTGAGTATTATCCAGTAGCTGAATTGCTTCTCTATTACTGTGATTTAGTAACCTTATATCATGTTTTGACGCTAAATCTTGGTAAACTTCGTAACTTGAATTTCGAGGTTATCGTGTAATTCTTCGTTCGTTACGTAGCGATAAGCACTGGCAATTAATGGAGGAAGATTGTTTTTAGGCATAGTTGTATTGAAAGTTATTTGTTGTTATAATTCAGCTCCATATTGAAAATCCATAAGTCCAAATAAAGTTTATAACCGACTCATAAGCAACTCTCTTTCATTTTAGGTCAAATTCAAGTTGTGAATAACTTCTGACTAACTATTTAAGCTCCTTGATTTTGAGTTTCATCTGCTCTGTTCTAATGAAAGAAGGTAAATCTTCCTGGAAACAACTATTTTCTTCTCTATATGTAACACTTTGATCACTGTTTCCTTATCAATACTCCGGCTTAAACATCCGTTCAAACAACCTAATCCGTTCAAAAATGTTAGCTGGACTTTTATACTGATTATTTAGGTCTTATATAAAAACAGTAATGTTGCTGACACTCACTCGACAACTCATAACTAACAAATACATATATTGAAAACTGGCTTACCATCAGCAGTTGTTTGAGCAACAGAACAGTTCTCCTACTGCTGTGATAGGTTGTTAGAATATCTAAGGGCATGGATATACTTAATGTTAAAGAATAACACGTCAATACTCAAGCTAGGTAAGATCGGCCGTCTTCTGGGATGATTTCTAAGTTGGTCACTCGTTACTCAATAGACTTAATGTCGAGGAACCGTGGTTCGGAACCCCTCTTAAAGATGTTTAAATCCAGGTAAACCCTTACTGTTAAAAATGAGACTTTAAATATAGTAAATAAGTTTAGTATAATAAAATGTAATAGTAAAAAAGTTTAAAATATGATATTCTACATACTATAAATGCAGAATTGATATATAAAGAGAATTGGAATTAAACCTGTACAAACACGAAATATTAATTAATCTTTCCAGTACCTAATGCTAAACCAAGTGTAAAATTAATCTTATTAATTTTAAATCTAAAATATATTAAATAAGGATGCAAAAAGAACAACAAAATATACTGTTATTAGTTTTGTTTGAAATATAAAATTGGGTATAATAATTTTCATTAGTAATTACATAGAATATGCTATATACAGAGGTAGTTATTAATTTATTCATCCACCACACTGCGTTTTGAAAATGGAGAGTATAGGAGGTAATTTTATTTTTATTTTTGGAATTTTTAACTGCCGAACAACGAAAATGAAGCACACATAAATGAACGCCAATATCAGAATTCATTTCCCTGTTAATGCTAAAAAAGTTTAAATATTGGGGTAAAAATATTTCATAAAAGCAATAACGAGTTGATGATTCGGAGTAGTGTGTGAAGATGATCAAGCCTAATTAACCCAAGTTTTTGCATCGATATGTGACAATGGATGGCCCATTATTTTACTCCAAAGTCCAATCGACAGTCATCCTAGTAGACTGCACACGATGAACCCGTTCCAAAGCGTGCGAAAACGCAAAAGTCGGCTGGCGAGGTTATGGCGTCTGTATTTTGTGACACGCATGGAATAATTTTCTTTGGCTACCTTGAGAAAGGAAGGACCATCAACAGCGACTATTATATAGCGTTATTGGACCATTTGAAGGACGAAGTCGCCGAAAAACGGCCGCATTTGGAGAAAAAGAAAGTGCTGCTTCACCAAGACAATGCACCGTCTCACAAGTCAGTGAAAACGATGGCGACAATCAATGAACTGAGCTTCGAATTGCTTCCTCCTCCACCGTATTTTGCAGATCTGAGCCCCAGCGTTTATTTCCTATTCTCAAATCTCAAAGGAATGCTCGCTGGGAAAAAAATTTTCGTCTAATGAATAGATGATCACCAAAACTGAGGCCTCTTTTAAAGCAAAGGACAAGTCGTACTTCAAAAATGGTATCGAAGAGTTGGAGGGTTGCTATAATCAGCGTATCACCTTTGAAGGGAATTATGTTGAATAAAAACAAACTAATTTTGTCAAAAAAATGTGTTTGACTGTGGTAGGGCGGAGACTTATCAATTGACTTGTTACACATTAATTACTTATTCGAGCTCTTGCTGTATATGGTCTACGATTGGTTAAGATTATAACAGTTCAAAGAAAGGTTCTACAAAAGATCATATTATAGATTTATACTTTATGCACTTATATGTAATGTCATATACCCATTTATAACATGTTTTTTCTTTTTATAAACTGATTTTTTCACATATCTAATGCATTTTAATTATAGTTTGCTTAATTAATTATGAAATGTTATGATGTTTTAAAACTATTTTTAATGATACCATTCCGTTTAAAGTTAACGAAGTAAGATGGAATATTTTTACCGGCCACGGAATATGTCATTTATTCTGTATAATGTATTTTTTTATTATTCATGGCTAGCGTATTTCTGGCAAAAGGAAACGAGTGCTTAAACGAGACGTTGATGCTTAATTTATTTTACTAATTACGTTCTGTCCTACTACCTCGTTCATAAATATTTAAACGTTTTCCGTAGATTTTTATGCCTTGTTTTTCATTCCGTTTTAACGACAGTTTCACTGGCTTTCATATATAGTCTGTGACGGGAAATGTTTTCAGTGCTTTTAACTTATACCTTATTTATTTATTTACTTATTTAGTTGTGTAAAATAATCAAACTTGAGTTTTGATTAACGCGTCGATCATCAGAAGCAATTTTTAGTAATACTTAAAGCTGAAGAGATTAACTTAGATGTCATGTGGAGATTATTCTGGTTAGCTAAGGCTTCTGATAACAGACGTAAATGTGAAGGTTATCACGTCAACAATATGTGACTGTCGAAAGTTATAAGTTTGTTTTACAGTCAGACAATATTTTACTTCTCATTTTATTGTATTTAAAAAGGGATAGAATGTTGTTTTACCAGTTTGAACATGTGCCAGCAGAAATTGTCCGTTTGCCAAACATATGCAAGAATCTTCAAAATTTTATAATAACGGGATATCAAATATATTAAATTACAAATCACCGCCTATTGCTACTCTGTTTCAAAGTGCTGAAGCTGTTACACAATCAAACTCAAAAACTGATTGCGTCTCTAATCAGTTACTTCGAACAGGAATGAGGTAATGGAGGCCCCCTCTTGCTAATACGCTGTGTTATAGAGGTAAGCGTTTTTACTATTAAGTTGTATCAGAGTTTCAATATACGAAATGTATAAAAACAGTAAGTAGTTTTATTTCAATCGAAACACAATTTAGTACAATTATTTCAGAGAAAATTGTTTGTCTGTAAAGTACATATAAAAAGCCAAAAAATATGCAGCTACTTGAGGGATGCCGAACATCACCGAAGTGGTGTAAAGATAACCCACGAAAAGGTTTAGTGGAACTTTCAGACATTGCTTCTAAAATAATACAGATTTTAAAAACATACAACAAAATGAAGGAAGAATTACTACATCAATTTGTATATTTAGATGAGACATGGGTATTTCAGGCTCTGTCAGGACAAGATTAAAATAAATATAGTGTAAAGACAATAAGAGTTGATGGAAAAAGATAAACGTTGGAATATCCATCGATTAGGTTTAGTTATCATATTATTTAATAATAATTCAGTGCAGATATATAGTTCTTCATGCTGGAAACAGAAATGGTTTATGGAATGTAATCTGTATATAATTATTTTTGTTATCGTACTTAATATTTAAATTTTTTGTTCTACCAAAATTATTTTGTGATTAAATATTTTTATTAAAAATTATTGATAATAGTGCCTTATAAAATAATAACATTTATATTAATAAAATTACATACTTTAACTTGAATTTAAACGCTAATTTTAAATTAACCTGTAAATCCAAGAAAATGTATTCTAATATATTTTATTCTTCAGATATACTTATAATAAATAAGAAGTGACAACGTGGAAAAATTTAATTTTTTTGAAGATTCCATTTGTATCTATGAACAGACACTTGTGACAACCTGAGTAGTCTCAGTTAAATATGATGGCGGTAATTAATAAACGGATTTGTAGTTTTAAACACTATGATATGTGCTCCTGCGGAATTATTATAGTATGTTAGCTATTTACAAATTACTGCATTCCATCATATCATGTTTATCGAATTAAATAATTCTAATCTCCATATTTACTTGCGCTCGCCTGTTCAACGTCACCTTGCATTGCGCGAATCCCTTTCGCCTGGCTCAGTTTTAATCCTGTTTGCTGCAGCGTTTCCACAATTTCTCACGCGGCATATTTCACATTCACCTCTTGTTTGTGTTATTCTGTGTGTTCGTTATATCTCCGGTCTTAGACTAATAAAATACATTATATAGCAATCCTAGTCTTCCCGCGCCATTTAATGCCGTTTATTAAAACATAAATTCAATAGTTTGACGTCGATAAATAATAGCCTGCAAAGCACAATAAACTACATTTATTTCACGAGTATATGCAGGACCTAATAAATCTTCTGGCGTTTTCATTAACACTGCTGCACGAAGTTATGAAACAGACTGCTGACAAATAACGAGAAGAGCCCTTTTTTACTGTTTTATCAGAACGTCCAATTTGCTAGTTGAGATTTATTGAAAAATGCACTCTATAGCACAAATGATTGAAATTTAATACGTGGTCTAAAAAACCTCTGATTTTATACACAGAGAAGGAAATATGGAAAGTAAGCCCTGCTGTGAAATATGAGCAATTGATTTATTTCGTTTATATTATCTTCTACTAGTATCATAGCTAATCATACTAAAATGGTGCATAAAAGTTTTTCTATTTTTTAAAATATTTCTCTAATTTTATATTTAACTAAAAATAATATAACACTTGGGCTGAAAAGTCACGCGCCTAACACATAGATGGTGCTAGTTTTACCGCACTCGCCACTTTTTCAGTTAGTACAAACGTTAAAACGGGAGCTGTTAAAATGTCATGATATTCTACTCAGAAGTTTGTGAGTTATTGTGCTAATACTAATACTACTTTTGTTATTGTTAAAACAATTGATCAAAAACAATTTCATGTTTTAATTTTACAATGCTTCTTGATGGGTAAAAGATCGTTCATGAGAAGCAATGGCGTAAAAAGTGTTATAAGGACTCCGCTCCATCAGGAAAAACAATTAAACTTTGGCTTGTTGATTTCAAACCTGGCCGTAGGGACACCAATGATGCATAAGGCAGTGGACGTCCAAATAAGGTGGTAACCCCTGAGAAGATAAAAAAAATGGACAAAATCGTTTTGAATGAACGAAAAATGAAGTTATGTGAGTTAGCTAACATCGTAGAGATATCAAAAGGACATGTTGGTTTTATACTGCATTTGACGATGAGAAAGCTCTGTTCAAAGGGTATGCCGCGGTCGCTCATACACTTTGAACAGAACAAGAAACATGAACAAGAACACCTTGATGATTCTGAACAGCGATTGACCATGTTTAAATGTAGCAAACCGGAATTATTCCATGAATAAGTGACAGTGGATGAAACATTGATCCATCACTTCACTCCGGAATCAAAACGACCATCAACTGAGTGGACAGCAAATATAACAAATCTTTCTACAAAACTGGCGTTGAAAGGTTAGAACTGCGCTGGAATGAAAACTGCGTTTTCTCTGTTACGCCCGGGAGTTTTCAGCCCATTTGTCATATTACAAGTGCTTATTAAGTGCTTGCTGTTATTGTGGTCATTATTTCACTTTATAAAGGAATTTATTGAGAGAAATGTATATATTAATCTAAATATTTTCTGGAAAAATACCGCGTATAAAGAATAGTAGCGATCCAATCATCCTTTTTGGCTTATATTTAATATAACATTTTGAGACAGTCTGTTAGGCAGGTCATTCCCCATCAATCTGAATAGTAATAGTCATAAGGGGCTATTTCAGCTGAGTACATGGAATATGTCATAACTTTTTATTCGAACTGCAACAGCCTTCACAACGTGCAATAGAATGACTTAGTCGCTATTACTGATTTACAACAATACATCGTTCAATTTTCTCAACTGACCTCGATGTACATCTGTAATATCATTTGGCTCTATAGTATCGTAGACTGTAGAGTGTACTTTGTAGAAATCCGCAGGGTATTTTGGTCTCTCCGGCATATTATCGGTCAGTACTTGACCATATTTTATGACCGATTCTTGGCTTCAGACTTTTAAGATTTAAGAACCTTTTTAATTGACCACTGCCTAGAAGAGAAGGTGATTGACAAATGGGGAAGTAGACGTGTCATGCATGCCACCTTAAATAGTTCGAACCAAGGTGTTCCATTCCTTAAATAGTTCGAACCAAGGTGTTCCATTCCTCTTTTACTTCTTCAGTCTTTCAATTAAGTACGCTAAATTCACAATTCGCGATAATTCGTGAGGCCAGGATCGAGAAGGCTAGATAGAGAAACAAACCGATATAAAGATAGCCTTGTTTCTCTTAATTGCAATTAGTATAAATAATTTAGACAGACTAGAGTAAAGCGTTTTATTAATTCGATAAAATTTATGTTATCAATTATTCGTTCTCATTTTAGAGAAACTATTTATATATCAAAAATATACTGAAGCATAACAAAATTGAGTAAGCAACACTTAAAAAGTGGCGATACTTATTATACTTATATTTCACGTTATGTTATTTATATTGACATGCTTTTCACTAATATTTATAAGCTGTTTATGTATAGTACATTAGCTTTTTTACGAATGTTAGTGGTTTTAAAACTAATACTAAAGGTTTTATTTGTTGCTTGAGAAAAGCAAATCTCGAAATGCGTAAAAGTTGGAGTGCTTTGTGCAAATATAATATGACAAAACGTGATATTATGTTCTTGCATATGTTTTTTATATATAACTATTGAAAAAATGTTTAAAAATTTTAATTTCGATAGTTTTGTTATTTCTCTATGCCAAGTAACAGTTTTTTATTTAGTTATTTAGTGTTTACAATCCCTAGACACGAAACGCTCAAAATTACAATTTCGATATTCAATATTTCAATTTTTTAACTTAAAGTCCATTAAACACTTTTAGAATCTTATGATAAACCAACATATTTCATTGAGAAGAATGGGAAAATATATAGAACATGAAATAAAGCAATTTGACTATTATATTCTGTATCAGTTTTTTTTCGAGAAATGCCTTCTTAGAGTGGAAAAAATTATCATTTTTATCATTTTTTGATTCAACATTAGAAGAACTAATTCCTTGTTAAAATTAATTCTCAACTAATGAACTTGAACTATAAGAAAGGCTTCGAATATAGCCATATTCTGAAACAAGATTGGACATATCTATTAAATATCAATTAACTAATAAAAACAAAAGAATCTCCAATTAACGAACTTATTGATAATGGGAATGTCGACAGTTTCATAAAATAACTTAAATGATGATTTACAACAATATAGGATTTTAATGTTCCAAAAAGAGAGATTAAAAAAAGGCATGTTTTTATATTACAAGTGTGGTTATTTTTATTTCAGTTAAATAAAACTACAGCAGAAAATCAGGTAACAGCAGTAACTGTATTGCCTTCCAAGATACAATCAAAAAACGGAAAATTATTTCAAAAAACGGCAACAAAATAGAACAGCTGAAAATAAAAATAGTTTAAACAATATAACCCAAATATCGAAAAGCGAAATACTGGAAATTAAAAACAAAACTATAAATAACTATCTGAGAAATTTAACAGATGATAAAGAAACCGAATATTCACTCTGGAAAGTCACAAAATATCTAAAGCGCTCATGTCTACACAGTACACCCATAAGAGACCTATGGGGGAATTGCGCACGTGACAATCACCAAACAGCAGAGGCATTTGCCGAATATCTAGAAAAAACTTTCAAACCAAACGAAATTAATATTGAATATAATTTGCCAGACATAGATGCTGAAAATTCGATGATTGTATTAGTCACGCCGAAAGAGCTAACCAAAGTTATTAAAACTGACTTTAACCCCAGGAAATCACCAGGCTACGATTTAATAAAAGCAGAATTACTGCAAAAGCTACCAAGAAAGGTCATTATAAAATTTACCAACTTGATCAATACAGCACTTAGATTAAAACATGTCCCAAGCATTTGGAAGATGGCGGAAATTATAATGATCCCAAAACCTGAGAAGTCACCGAACGAAATAAAAGCCTATAGACCTATACCACTGCTGCCAGTAATATCTAATTTTTTGAAAAAATCCTGTTGAAAAGAATAAAACCGATCAGAGAGCGAAAAAACCTTACCAACCAACCTTACCAACACCAACAATACCAACACACCAGTTTGGGTTTATTAACAAACGCTTAACAATTGACCAGGTCCACAGAATAACAGATGTCATTGAAAAGGTCTACGATAGTAAAAAAGTATGCTCAGCTATATTCTTAGATGTAGCACAAGCCTTCGATAAGGTTTGCCATGAAGGCTTTGATCATAAACTACAGAAAGTGCTACCAAAACAACATACCGAATATTAAAATCGTGCATTACAACCAGAATGTTTAGAGTCAAACAAGAAGAAGCTTACTCTACAATAAGAGAAGCTAAAGCAGGTGTACCACAAGGAAGTGTACTGAGACCAATGCTTTATCTACTCTACACTTGTGATATACGGCAAATGGAGAATATTACGATGGCTACATTTGCTGATGATACTGCGATTATAGCTGTCGGAGACAATAGTGAAGAAGCCTCACGAAAATTACAATAGGCAAGTGACAATATAAATAATTGGACGCAAGCTTGGGAAATAAGGGTTAGTGAATGTAAATCTGTACATGTGCAGTTCATCTATAAACAGACTGTTTTTTTTTATTGAACAGACTGTTTTTTTTTATTGACCGTACAAGCACCTATAAAATTAAATAATAATATAATTCCATATAGCAACATTGCTAAATATCTCGAAATGAATCTTGATACAAAACTTCGGTGAAAGGAACATATAAAGAAGAAAAGAAAAGAACTGGAATTGAAATATAAGAAAATGTATTGGCTAATAGGAAGAAAATCACAATAATCAGTACATAATAAATTGCTATTATATAAGCAAATACTGATACCTATATGGACATACGGAGTTTAAAAATTTTTCAAAACCAAGTCCGGAGAGTTATTGTGGGCTCACGTAAATACTATAGGACTAATTACCTACATCGAGACCTTCAGATACCCACATTCAGTCAAGAAATCAAGAAAATTGCAAGAAGGCATGAGGAAAAACTCCATTCTCATGAAAATATTGAAGTACTGCAACTTCTGGATACCACCAGAATAGGACACAGACTCAAAAGAATCAAACCATCTGATCTTGTGTAGTGTTGTGTAGTGAGGTGCACATAATAGAACATACAGCAGTGACATGTATAAACATTATTTCACCAGAGACTGAAATAGAGTCAACGGGCCAATAGTTATATACCTAATTTTAAGTTATCATAAAAACAAATTGTAGGTTACACGGAATCAACTAGTAACAATGTAATAATTAAATAATAATAAAAATTAAATCAAAGATATAAAAAATAAGTATCGATAATATTGTAGGTCAAGCACTGACAATATTTCATCATATCTTAAGCACCTTCAGAATTGTAGTAACGCTAAGACAAATCAGAAGCCTAAGGCCAAGTTTGGCAGCAAAATTTATGGACGAAGTGTTAATGAAACATGAGATGAAAAAAAAGTACACAAAGGAATACAAAAAAAATGGAACTGTAGGAAAAAACTTTACAGTATTAAGTGATGACGGAATCTTGATAAAAAAAAGCAAAAATGAAACTATAATAATAGGAGAGCGAGATTTAAAAAATATGCAAATTGAAAAGGTGTAAATAACAAAAGTAAATCCATTATTAAATATCTGGAAAACCAACTCGAAAGTAACGGAAATCGTTAAAAGCAATTTAACCACAAAATTAGGAAACTGCGAATTCAGAATTCGCCACGAACAGTAAATTTATTAACAATAAAAAAATTAACAAAACACACAGAAGTACACAAATAGATATTGGCCAAATATATATATTGACCAGATCCAACAAGATCCAAGAGAGAGGAATAGAGGGAGGACAAAAAGTTAAATAAATTATATATATATATATATATATATATATATATATATATATATATATATATATATATTCCAACACCAACTAAACTATAAATTATATTAATATATCAATTGTTGAATTAGCACTACTAAATCCTAAAAGAAATTTAAGGGAACCCTAAACTTTTAAAACACTAACCGCCGGGAAAAAGAAAAAGTTCAATTATTTATTCTCGATTGTAGCGGAAAAGCTTTTTCCCAAATAGTTTTTTCAATATAAAGCTTAACTGGTTCTTATCCGGGACGGACTAATCGATAGACATGTTCCCATCTGTTTTATTTTCAAAGATCGGCGTAGGTGGTTTCCTCTTTTAACTTTTTCCGGTGGTTTTCAAGTAAAAAGTTTCGATGGCCCTTTGGGAAAAAGACGAAGTTTTTAATAAATTATTTCTTAATTTAAGGAAAAGTCCTCCGAAAAAAGTCGGAAAGTTTTCAATGAAAACTAAATAAATTCTAACTCTAAACCGAGTTCGATATGTATCTCTACTACTGGGATGTAATTTTCAGTCACCATAATTAAAATATATTTTTATAAAATTAATAAAGCTAATTTCAGATAAGTAAATGTAGATAATTATACTGATTGAATGATTTGACTAGAATCATTAACGCAGAATTTGTATCAGATGTCATAACTTTTTAATACTTCAAGTTTACAGATATCAGACTTGATTGAACAATTATCTCTCATGCATAGGTACGACTTTAGAGAAGTTATAGTTCGGTCCATTAGGCACACTATTTCAGCCGTAGATGCCATATATTCTCACAACTAGTTGAGCTCCTGTCCTATATCGAAAAATATTCAAGGCCTCTATATCTGTATCAGGAATAACAAATGCATCAATCCAGAGAATAACATTCTAATTTAAGAAAAAATTAATTTGAAAGTTTTCAATGAATATTAAATATATTTTAACTCCAAATAAACTTAAATATGTATAGGGGATAGGTTATTGCATGTTGACAACAGTACTTCGGTGTAAATAATGGTAAGTTATATTTCAGTGCATTTTTTGTTCAGCAATATTTGCTGTGTAATCCTTCAGATGCTGTTGAACGTTTCACAAGCGACAGTATCCTCGATGCAAGACAATAGAACACTACCTCATGAAACATGACTGAAAAACCAAACATTCACTTGTGTATTACCGTTCCAAGAATAAAATTATGCTCCAATAACGAGTAAAAATAACGTCATTTTATTGAAAAATCCTTTATAGCGAATGTCAATGTAAAGCTGCGAAACAAGGGATGCAACGATCATAAAAGCTGGAGATTTTTTTAAATATTATTTCATTATTACATTGCTACTAGTCGTTTCCGTCTAACCTACAATTTGTCTTTATGATAACTTAAACCTAGGTATATAAACTAGGATGACCCACCGGCCCTATCTCAGTCTCTGGTAAAATAATATTTATACATGTCACTGCTTTATTTTTTATTATCTGCACCTCACTATACAACGTTACACGAGATCAGATGGTTTGATTCTTTTGAGTCTGTCCTATTTTGGTGGTATATAATGGAGTCTTTCCTCATGCCCCTTTGCAATTCTCTTGATTTCTTGACTGACTGTGGGTATCTGCAAGTCTCGATGTAGGTAATCAGTCTTGTAGGTGCTCCCACAATATCTCTCAGGGTTTTGTTCTGAATAATTTGTATTTTATTAATGTTACTCTTTGCACAACATCCCCATAATTGAACTAAGTATGTCCCTATAGGTTTCAATATTTGCTAATAAAATTATTTCAATTCCACTTATTTTCTATTCTTCTGAAGTTTTGCATCAAAATTTATTCTGCGATATTTAGCGTTATTGCTATATAGAATGATAGTATTATTTAGTATTATTGGTGCTTGTACGATCCGGTTATAGATGAACTGCCCATGTACTGATTTACTTTCATTAATTCTTATTTTCCAAGCTTGTGTCCAATTATTTATGTTCTCACTTGCCTATTGTAGTTTTCGTGAGGCCTCTTCTCTATTGTCTCCGAGAGCTACAATCGCAGTATCATCAGCAAATGTAGCCATCGTAGTATTCTCCAATTGTGGTATATCACGTGTGTAGTGTAGATAAAGCATTAGTCCCAGTACACTTCCTTGTTGTACACCTGCTTTAGCTTCTTTTATTGTATAGTAAGCTCCTTCTTATTTGACTCTAAACATTCTGGTTGTAAAGTACGATTTTAATAATTCGGTGAGACTTTTTGGTAGCATTTTCTGTAGTTTATGAATAAGGCCTTCATGCCAACCCTTATTGAAGGCTTGTGCTAGATATAAGAATATAGCTGAGCATACTTTTTTACTTTAGTAGGCTTTTTCAATAACATCTGTTATTCTGTCGACCAGGTCAATTGTTAAATGCTTGTTAATAAACCCAAAATGGTGTGTTGGTGTTAGGTTTTTTCTCTCTACAGTCGGTTTTGTGCCTTTGAACAAGAGTTTTTTAAATGCCTTAGATATTACTAGCAGCAGTGATATGGGTCTATAGGTTTTTATTTCGTTTGGTGACTTCTCAGGTGTTTCGATCATTATAATGTCCGCCATCTTCCAAATGACTGGTATGCATATTTTAATCTAAATACTGTATTGATCAAGTTGGCGAGTTTTATAATTCCCTTTCTGGTAGTTTTTACAATAATTCTCCAGTTATTAAATGGTGGCCTGGTAATTTTCTGATGTTAATGTCAGTTTTAATTACTTTGGCTTGACTAATTCAATCAGCGAATTTTCAGCTTCTACGTCTGTATAGACATGAGCGCTTTAGACATTTTGTGGCTTTCCAGAGTGAATAATCAGTTTCTTTATCATCTGTTAAATTTCTCCGATAGTCATTTATAGTTTTGTTTTTCATTTCCAGTACTTCTCTTTTCAGCCTTTGGGTTATATTATTTAAACTATTTTTATTTTCAGGTGCTCTTTTTTATTGCCTTCTTTTTAGTAATTTTCGTTTTCAGCTACTATTCACTTCTTTTGGATAATTAATTTCTTTAATTGAACTATTAATTTCTGGAATACTTTTCCTAGCAGGTTGTTGAATATCTGCTATGAATTTTTCTGCTTCAAAATTTAATTGTTAAGTTGTCTTGAGGGGTACATTTAGTTGAATTCATTTGTTCAATTCTTCAACAAATCCCTCTCAGTATGTTCTCTTGTTTGCTAAAGTTGGGTTTCTTCCTTTTCTTATTATATTTTCGCTCAACGTCACAACCACTGGCGTATGATCTTAAATTAGCTCAAAATTTTCTTCGACATTTATATAGTTAGATGTTATGTTTCTTACTATGAAAAATTCTAATAGGTCTGGGGTTTTCTCTTGATCTGTCGGCCAATAAGTTGGTTTTCTAGTTAACATGTAACTACATCTTAGTTCAGCAGCTGCTTTATGCAGTTGATTGCCTTTAATTGTTGTTATTCTGGAACCACATATTGTGTTTTTGCATTGAAATCGCCTCCTATTATAAATTTTCCTCCCAGGTTGTTTAAGGCATTCAAATAATTTATCTTTTTTTTGAGCAGTTACTGCTTGAACTGTTCTTGATGTTGGGAGATGTCCTTTTTTATTATATTTGCACTTTATTATTATTACTCTTGCGGTGTTAGTTTGATGTATGGTATGATAAAATGTATATCCTCTAATATCCTCTATTTTATAACGGATTCTTTTGTCAGATGAGTTTCTGATATTAGGCAAATATATATTTTTTGCATATCTAGGAATTCTTGTAGGGTAGCGTTATGTTGCTGGATTCAGCTGGAGACTTGGTTAGAAAAATATATTAGATGAAAATTATCGTTTGCATTATTTTCTACAAGGGACTGAGTTTATGCATGGAGAATCCCAAAAAAAAAAACAATCTCTTCTGGGCGCTTCTTACAGTCAAGTAAAGTGACGTTATGATTTGTGTAGCACGATGGTCCTCTCATTCGCAACAATGACTGATACTAGTTCTTGTTATGACTAACATAGTGATAATATACACTGTCATATTCCAATACAATACCAAGCCAAAAAGTTTACAACTGGTTTGCGGAGTCGCCATACCTCGATATAATTTAACCGTTATAGGGTTATCTAATAATTCAAACGCACATGGTAGCTCAAAACCTTTAATTAATATACAATAAAAGTTAGCGTTTTATTGTCCATTCCCTACATATCCCATATCCCTTTCCTTATATCCATTACTAAGACTTGCTTTAAAGCAATCTTAATACATTTAACATTGAAAAATTGAAATAATTATTATATAAATGACTCGACCAATTTTGACATACTTCTTTGAGAAGTGATGGCCCATGGCTTTATGGCCCAAGTTTTTGTAGGCCATTTTGTATGTATACGATATCCAGTACTTTATAATTACAATTGCGTCATTATTTATTACAAAGAGCAGATCTAAGGTAGTTTTCGTATAGTTCGAGTTTTTTGGATTACTTGGTTGATGCGAATCTAAGAAAGTTCGTACTTTTCCAAATTAATGTTTTATTTGGTCTTGGTATCTGATAATAAACACACAATTAATATTTCGGTATCAGTCACATCCAGAAATCCGAGGAAGGAGCATCAAGCATATAACGCAATGCGTTCATCAAATAGAGACAAAATATTGTTATCAACTACACAGAATCTTATAATCTACCATCTAATTTTAATAAATGCGTAATCATCTTTTTCAAACTCATAACAAACTCAGCACGACAGATTCTCACCAAAAATCGTATAGTATTTATCTCAGCTATCATACTCGTAACTTAAACTTGTAATCATATTCTTCGACATTTTGTACAAAACTTTAAAAATTAGGTATGTACAAAATAATATCCAATTCTAATCTATAAGTTAATATATTGTGTCGGCAATTTACTATGTAAAGTAAAGTAAATATGTAAAGTATTTTCATTCTATATTAAATCGCAGTAATATAAAAGTATTTGAGGATTAGCTTGGACAAAGAAGAGAGAATATATATTTGTGTATACACCTACAAACTTCAATTAAAATATAGTAATTTTAGAAACTGTATTCGTAATATTAAAATAGTTGTCATAATTATATAATATTTGTCAAAAGAAATACTTATTGCCTATAAATTATTGAACCACTAAGGGTAAGAAAGAATAGTGAAATAAAACTTGTCACAAAACTCTTAACTCAGCTCAATATATGCACATATTTAATAAAGTACAAAGATATTGTTATTTACTCTTTAAACAAACAGCACTCAATATATACCTAAACCAACGCCTGTTTAATACGAATAATAGAATATTGAATTACTCAGATCATCTTTTGCTTTTGCATAAAAAAGCTACGAGCTATCCCTAATACCTGATTTATTTTAATAGCTTTCATAAATATATTGAAAAAACTTGGGACCAAACAAAGAACATTTCAAATATCTAACATCGATATTATCTATTCGTAAAGCCTTTTATGTTTCAACTTTCACGCCAAACTCATAATTGACTTTTTTTAGAGTCGATTTGTCTGATTAAAAGGGTAAAAGTTTCCCTCAATTTTCAACAATGTTGCGAACTTTTTCTGTTTCTTTGTGTGCGCGGATTTGCTGTAAGTAGATGGTAGACGGTAAATTTTCTTTGTTTGTCTAGTGTCAGGGTAGGGTTTTAATTATATATTAAGTTCCTTATTAATAAAAAGTTTTTTAATAAGAGCTACCAAAGTAGAGAATGTTTTAACTGTACTGTGAACAAGTGGTAAATATTTCGTAACAAGAACAATTATAGAATTGTCATAAAAGTAAGCGTTACATTATTTATTTCAAGAGACCAAGATTATCTATAATTTTGAATTTTTATATCACGACAATACCATCAAGAATTAACTAACATAAGCTGCATATTTGATTAGCACCATTGGTTTTCTGAAAACACCTTAAATAAAACTAATATAAATAGCTGCTTCGAGGAAATTATATTGTTTCGATTAATATAACTAAAGGCGAACGGACTAACATTATCTCAATTATTTCAATGAGTGACAAACAAACATTTTGATAATTACAGTGAACGAAATAAATTTACGTCAGTAAATAAACTGTGAAAAGTATATCTTCATATAAATATTGGCAACATTTGTTTCAATTAAGTTAGTAATAAAAGGAAAATTATTTGAATGTCCTAACCAGCCTCGGAGAAACATTTATAATTGGTGGTGATTTCAATGCAAAAAATAAAATATGGGGATTCAGAATAACAACTAAACGAAATAAACTGCCTAAAGCAGCTGCTGAACAAAGATACAGTTACATGTCAATTAGCAAACTTATTGGCCGACTGATCAAGACAAAACCCCAAAAAAGCAGAAGCATTTGCTGAATATCTAGAATAAATATTTAAACCAAACGAAACTAATTTTGAATATAATTTGCCGGACATAGAAGCTGAAAATTCGATGATTGAATTAGCCAGGCCGATAGAGCTAACCAAATTCATTAAAACTGACATTAATCCCAGGAAATCACCATGCTATGATTTAACAACAGCAGAATTACTGCAAAAACTACAAAGAACGGGAATTATAAAACTCACCAACTTAGTCCCAGGCACTTGGAAGATGGCGGAAATTATAATGACCCCAAAAACTTGAGAAGTGACCAAACGAAATGAAAGCCTATACACCTACATCACTGCTGTCAGTAATATCTAACGTTTTTGAAAACATTCTGTTCAAATGAACAAAACTGACCATAGAGAGAAAAGACCTAATACCAATACACCAGTTTGGGTTTATTAATAAGTATTCAATAATTGGTCAGGTCCACAAAATAACAGATGTTATTGAAATAGCCTACGAGAATAAAAACGTAAGCTGATTTATATTATTAGATGTAGCAGAAGCCTTCGTTGAGGTTTGGCATGAAGACCTTGTTCATAAACTACAGAAAATGTTACCAAAACAACACACCGAACTACTAAAATCGTATATTACAGCCAGATTGTTTAGAGTTAAACAAGAAGAAGCTTACTCTACAATAAAAGAAGCTAAAGCAGGAGAACCACAAGAAATTGTACTGGGGCTAATTCTTTATCTACTCTACACTTGCGATATACCACAAATAGAGAATATTACTATGGCTATAATGGCTGATAATACTGCGATTATAGCCATCGGATACAATAATGAAGAAGCCACACTGAAATTACAACAAGCAAGTGACAATATAAATAATTGGACACAAACTCGGAAAATAAAAATTCACGAAAGTTAATATGTGCATGTGCAGTTCACCTAAAATCAGAGCGTACAAGTACCAATAATATTACATAATACTATCATTCCATAAAGCAACAACGCCAAATATCTCGGAATGAATCTTGATGCAAAACTTCGCTGGAAAGAACATATAAAGAAGACAAGAAAGGAATTGGAATTGAAATATAAGAAAATGTATTGACTAATTAGAAGAAAACCACAATTATCAGTATATAATAAATTGATAATATATAAGCAAATACTGAAACCTATATGTTCAATTATGGAGATGTTCTGCAAAGAGTAACATTAACAAAATACAGATTTTTCAGAACAAAATCCTGAGAAGTATTGTGGGCGCACCAAAATACTATAGGACTGACTATCTAGATCGAAACCTTCAGATACCCACAGTCAGTCAAGAAATCAAGTGAATTACGAGGGGGCATGAAGAAAATTAGATACCACCACAGCAGGACTCAAAATTATCAAACCATTTAATCTTGTGTAGTGTTGTGTATTGAGGTGCATGTAATAAAAAATACAGCAGTGACATGTATAAACATTATTTCATCAGAGACTGAGTTAGAGCTGATGGGTCCTCCTAGTTATATACCTAGATTAAACCATCATAAAGATAAATTTTAGATTAGTCGGAAACGACTAGTAACAATGTAATAATTAAATAATAATAAAGCTAATCCACTATAAGATTGGCTATTCGCATATAAGGTAAATTATGAGCATTAGCTAAATGTATTTAAACTCACTACATCCAGTGGTTGTTTATACCAAATCTTAACATAATGACCCGGACAAAAATAAATTTCGGTTGTTCTATATATTAATATATGTCCATATATTAAAGAAATATTCATGTACTAGATTATTTCTTTTCTTATTTTTAAATTATACAATAAATAATTAGCTTCAATGTTCAAGTTATATTAATCCCTTAAAAATATATACTATATCATAAAACTTTTCATTACTCGAAGGTATATGCGATACAGTACAAGGTAGAAAAGTTTTTTAATGGGCGTGGAAATGTATATGATCCACCTACGGCTTAGTATTAACTTTACAGGATATATACTATATATAGTTAGGGAAAGTTTAATCAGGCTATATATAGGAACAATTAAGGCGAAAATGCAATAAAAATATTTGAACTGTTAATTATCGTTAAATCAATTATAATATCCGATGTAACATTATCTTCAAGCATGAAATCAATTAACTTATTATTATTATAATTAGTTGTAAACTTTTAACCATTAACAACAGATTGAATATGGTAACTAAATATAAACATTTTCTATTGATATGATAATATTTGGAATACCATGTCTAACGCAACATTAAAGCAAAATAAAATTAATTAATAACACAGATCGAAGGAAATCATGAATAGTCCATGAATGCCAGTGAAATTAGAACTTATTGAGGGCTAGATCACGTTTACATATATATTAAATTAAAACGTCCGATCCAATTCCGCAGAGGAAGAGGAAAACTTTACGCGAAAACCGAAGAGAAAAGTTCGAAAAGAGGCAATAAAATTCATACAAACTGAAAAATTTATGCAACCATATTTTAGTAGGTTTATTATTTTAAATTTTATCATTTAATTCGTTTATTCGTTTTTTTTTTGAAGTCGATGATGACAATTAAATTAACAATACTGATTATGGAATATTGTAAATTATTTCATTTACTATATTAGCGATGTTAAGTGTAACATAAAAGGCAATGCAAGTGCAAATAATCAATATGTCATGTCCACTTTGAATTCCATGTTGATGGGACAATTTACATTTTTCTGTCTATAAACACAAAATCTTTGAAAATCCACTGCTAGAAAATCAGTGTACAAGGGATAAACAACATAATATAAACACCTGACATATATACAGTATTTAGAATTAGCGTTGATATTTTAAAAAAGGTGCAATTATTTACCGAAGAGGGTCTGAACAGTTTCCAACGGAATAGTCCCATACTCTTACAAAACATCCGCCAACGGTTTCAATGATGTTGTAAATCGAAATCTTCTCTTCACTCTTTGCTCTACAGCTCCCCATAAAGGTTTCATTATGTTGAGGTTGGCAACTGTGGCAACCAAGGATGAGGTTTGATAATATTCTCCCAAACCAAAGCTGAACCTTTTTGACTGTGTGATTGGGAGCATTATCATCTCGAAAGATGATGCTGTGTGATAGCAATATGGTAGCCATAATAAGAACTTGATAATTGAAAATGTTGAGGTGTCATTTCGCAGTAATCCGACCGGTACCACGATATTATCAAATTAGAACCGAACCTCTCCATGCTTGACTGAGGTTCTTCGTACACAAACTCAACGGTCATTCGTAAGTAACATAATTCAATGTACTATGCCTCATTCTTCGAATCATCAAGTATCCGGGTTTTATTGACCGCGGCACCTCTTTTTTCGTAGATTAACGTTCACTTTCATCATATAGGGTTTGGCAAATTCATCCCTTCCATGACCGTTGAATTAATAGAGCTCCCACCGGACACTTCTTGTCGAAACAGTATTATTCAAGCGAGTGTTTAATTCTGTCGTCAATATACCCCGGAAATGTTATTTAATGTTCAGCAGTCTTTGCAGCTTATCATTTGGTTTCACCCACACTTCTTTGCACACTTCGCCGTCGATTTTTTAATACATTTTGATTATGCTATCATTTATGTGAATATTGGAGTTTTTTTCACTGATCACTTTATAACTATACAATTTTTATTAATTATTTACAATATTTGGCATGTAAACTGAACAATACATACGCGCTGCACTATTTACATTTTATATTTTGTCTATCGCTTACATTTGAAACATATCTTTCTATATATATAGATATATATGTATATATATATATATATATATATATATATATATATATATACATATATATTCAATGTGTATTCAATGATGAGAAAACAAAAAGTTAGCAGTCAATAAATAAGAAAAAACAAAGGACAATCAAATCCTCTGTTAATATATATTTAAAAGCAACAAATATACCATTCTTTTTGAGTTCTATTTGAGGCAGCAGGAAGCCTGTGGAGAAAGTTTTTACGTCTTGGCTTTTCCCACCGCATTACCGAACAAATAATTTACTTTCTTTAAGCTCATGTTTGGCCTGCTAAAAGGGTGTAGTTCTTTCTTTCTACCTAGGCATCAGGTTAATTCTATACATGTTAACACTGGCTTTCTTCTGGGCGTATATGCAGGACAGCAGAGAATTAATAGGATAGGATAGTGTGTTTTTCTTTGTTCGTTACCCTACCCAATTAAAGAGACAACAACAGTGTATGGAAAGTAGAGAAATCAATGATGGTGATAATAATCATTGCACAGTTATAAATAACAATTATTAAAATATGAAATAATCATAAATTATAACATCTTTTATTAGATGTGCTTAGTACAATCTATATATATATAGCTGTCGGTTGAGATATTTATTTATTTTCTGCCACAATGACAGCAACCATCATCAGTAAATGTTCCAAGTAGTGTTTTTGTTGTTGGGATTTCTGTAATACAGAGCCGATATAACATAGGTTCCAAAATATTTCCAACCCTAACTGTATATAATTTATAACTATACAACTAACTACAAACTTCTATCTTCTGAATATCAGGACCTTAAAAATATTTATTTGTATCCTAGGTTTGCAATATATGAATGCCTAAAATATAATTTGAACAAGCTCGTATAAATATATCAGAGAACATGGTTTTGAAATAGGTTCAGTAGACATTATTATTTAGGGGGTCATCTGTTAAGTTTAATTATTGAACCAAGATATGATAACAAATTCATAGGTATATAGACTGAATTAACATAAAGATATAATGGCTTAATTTGATACAATGCATTAATATATTTATCACAGGTAGGAGCACACATATATCTTAAAAAAAAATCAAAAATTATAAACAAGTAGTCAATTTAAGTGGCATTAAAATATCTGCAGATGTTGACTGGTAACATAACTGGTAACAGCTGCAGGCAGTTATTATATTCTGGGAGTGTATCTACACCAACTTCTTAGCTGTAAGAGAGGCTCCTTGATTGATAAGTTAGAAAAGTGGACAAATAGCTGCACTTCTGATATAACTAATGACAATTCTTTTCAACTTGCTGTTTTCGCAGTTACTAAATACTGAAATCAAACAAGATTGAAACGCTAAGGCTTGCGTAAATTTGAATTTCTTTAATTGCAATTACCGATTTTAAACAATACATTTTAAGAGCTCTCAGAGATATCTCTGAAATTTTTTATGATAACTATAAAGAATGTTTGTAGAAGTGTCTACATAAAGATCTTTATGCTAAAGAATATGCTGTTTGATAAAGACTAGCGAAAAAACTTGCTGACATCATATTAATATAAGCAGAATTAGTATTGCAAATGATGACATGATCATGTGGAACAAATTGACATCAAGACTTTGCACCTATCAGAGACCAGATATTTACCGAATAAAAAAAATTGTTGAAACTGTCATCAATTGTTGAAAAAACTGTCAATGTGTGCCTTTAAACATTCCGTATTTTTTATGGATTTTTGAACAGATCTTTCAGAGATATCAGTGTTTATTCCTTCCATTTTTGAATTCGTTACATATGGCAGGTGATTTCAACATCTGAAGTTATTTTCTCTCCATTATTTTGAAAATAGCGAATTTTTTGACTAAAATTATTGTAAAATATTAACTAAAATAACATGACAATTTGACAGATAACATCTTGAAAATTAGTACTTCTCAGACATCAAACGGGTCAATAATTTAAAAAATCGTGAACAATAAAACTTCAATATCAAGTGAAAGTTAAGATGAAAATACTGCAAATAAAACATTAAATATTTATTTATTAACAATTAATCTGTATTATATAATGTCCGAATATAAACAAATAGAAGAGATCTTAATAAAAATGAAGGGTGTTAAGAAGAAAACAACAGAAGCTAATAAAAGTAAATATTAATTTTACCCACGCTGTTACAGAAAAAGGAAAAACCTAAAAATAACGCCCTAAATTTACCTGATTTTGATATTACCTTTTGGTAAATCTCTGCCATTTATTACCAGCTTTGGGCCTGGAGATTTAAAATCGGAAAGGAAAGTCTTCTTTTTTACTCTACAAAAATGTTTAATTTTAAATTAGCCAAATAAATTTATTTGCAGACGTTTATCATAAGGATTAAAAAAAAATCTCTTCGCGCTCATAAATTATACGATCAAATTAATTAATTATGTAATATTCACATTAAAACTGATTTTCGTATTTTATAATATATATTCTTTGACAGTATAATGTAATAAAGTACTCTGGTCTGAAAACAGCAATAAATATCTTCAACGCTATAATGAGTACATCACTTAAAATGGTTCAAATACACTTACTACAGTATCAAAAAATTAACAGTGGGGCTCCTGAAATAAATCGTAAACGGATTAATTATGTTTTCAGATTTATTTCTTCCAATTTCAAGCGGATTCTCTTGTACGCTCTCTACAATCTTTAAAACACTTATTGTGATCTATTTTTGTGATGGGGTACAGAGACCTAATTTTAATTTTTTCGAGTGTAACAATCTGTCAAATCCTAAATTTTAGACATCCACTAAAAAAACAACTTATATAAGGTCTTCGCGCATTAACAAAAAAATTTACCACTATTTTTTTATTTAATTTAACTACTTTATATAAATTAATTAATATTTTATTAATCAATAATAATATTATAATAATATTAATAATAATAATATATTAAAAATAATAAATATTATAATAATAATTATTATAAATATTTAATAATTCAATTAAAAATTTAAATTATCGAAAATTTCAAAATTTATACATGTAACAAACAGCTTGACATGATCGTAACCCACTTGATCATTTTAAGTAGAAATGTCGTAGAATCTTAAATAATAATGATACTAATGATAATGATAATAGTATCGTATTCTAAAAGTCTTTTTTTTTCCTAAAATGTCGTCAATTAAGTAATTTTTACAAGCTGTTTTCCTACTTGTATAAATATGTATAAAAAGGAATTTCGCGTATTGATAAAATATTGCATTTTGAAGGTAAAAATACAGTTGAAGCAAAAACTTGCCTTGATGCCGAGTTTCCGGATACTGCTCCAGGAAAATCAACCATCAAGGATTGGTATGCTAAGTATAGACGTGGTGAAATAAGCACAGAAGAAGGTGAACACAATGGACGCTTAAAAGAAGCTGTTACCGACGAAATATTTAAAAAATCCAGAAAATGATTTTGAACACTGAAGACACACAGTGGGTGTCGTGCAAGCTCACTTTTGACCAAAAACAATGGCGAGTTCATGATTCGTAATAAACGCGAGTTTTTGGGTCGATATGTGACAGTGGATGAAACATGGCTCCATCATTTCACTCCGAAGTGTAATCGTCAGTCATCCGAGTGGAATACACATAATGAACCCGCTCCAAAGCGTGGGAAAACGCAACAGTCGGCTGGCAGGGTGGTGGCGTCTGTATTTTTGAATGTGCACGGAATAATTTTCATTGACTACCTTGACAAAGGAAAGACCATCAACAGAGATTATTACATAGCGTTAGTGAACCGCTTGAAGATCGAAATCGCTGAAAAACAGCCGAATTAAAAAAAACAGAAAGTGCTGCTTCACCCAGACAATGCACCGTGTCACAAGTCAGTGAAGACAATGGCAAAAATCCATGAAATGGGCTTGGAATTGCTTCCTCATCCACCGTATTCTCCAGATCTCGCCTCCAGCGACTATTTCCTGTTCTCATATCAAAAGAATGTTCGTTGGGGGAGAAATTATCATCGAATGAAGAGGTGAACACTGAAACTGGGGCCTATTTAGAAGCAAAGGACAAATCGTACTACAAAAATGGTATCGAAAAGTTGGAGTGTCGCTGTAATCAATGTATCACCCTTGAAGGGAATTATGTTGAATAAAAAAAATAATTTTGCCAAATAATGTGTTTTACTATGGTAGGCCGACAACTTTTCATTTGATCTGTTATAGGTACAACAGTAGTTATACGGTCCCTACAATGGAGTCTACTTTATTTTAAAAACCTACAATTTCTTTTTCTAACCTCCTTTGAAGTTTCCAAATAACATGTTCTATCGAAATAGCCTATCGAAACACATGTGTGTTGACAATTTATTATTTCGCAAAAGTTCGCAATTTTCCAAATTAGTATAAAACCTTCCTTGAAAATGGACTTAAAAAACTTGTAAATTCTAAAATGTGTGTCCTCCCTTTGGTGAAAAAGCCTATATTAAATTATATATTATATTAATGTTATATTAATCCACTTAAATATTTTCATTATAATTCTCCATTTTTAAACTCAGAACTTGACCTTATAATTTTCAACACTTGGTAACAAAAAGAGATTTGCCTGGACGCAATCCTCTAATGTATATTCAGCTACTGCTATCTACCATTTACAATAGCCCTCAATGTACAAATATATATACATATGAAAATATGTAAGTAAAATATAGATATCTTCATATACTTCTATAGACTTTTAAACTGGAATAACCCCTTAATACATTCTGCGATTCGGTTTTAATTACGTTAATTGACTCACAATGATTTTCTCTATCTACTCTAACAAGATTTTTATTATTTCACTTCTAACTATAGATATAAAAATGTAAGAGTAACTAATGCAACAACATCAACAGCATTGATATTATCAATGCAAACAAATTTTTCAATTTGACTCACGATAATATAACCTGACCCTTAGTCAATATAAATGTTTCAGGTTCTTAATGTTAAATATCTTATATGGGTCAGCTAATGGGTCAGGCAATACAAAGTTCAATCACTGATGCAGTATAGCAGTAAGAATAGTCGTTTTTTGTTCTCTCTTGGTTTGCTCCATTCAGTACTAAAAGATGTGTGTTGTTTATTGTCAAAAGCAGGGATTAATTTATAGATACTAGATAGCTGGTATGATTTAAACAGTCACAAATAAGAAAACCCCATAAAATGAATGTGAATTAGATAAAAATTGATGTTGTTCATATATGTTGTGATATTATGTGCATTATGTTGTACTTTTTTATGTTGTATAAGTCATTACGTACTTGTACCTCTCAATCAGATCACATGGAATCAATCCAACATAGGGAGAGTAGAATATGATAATGTCTAACGAATACGGTGAGTGGTATCACTGAATCGCATTTTTGTCTGCGTAACGCACTTTCTTCTTAATATCCCAATTAAATGCATCAATATGAATACTTAAAAACATATTATTATGTTTTGCGGTACGTCTGAGTCATCACTTAACTGGGGTATCTTTTCGTATTGTTAAATTTACAAAACTATTACTTTTAAAACTTGACCTCAGATAAAAGATATTGGTTTATGTGGCAGAATGTAGGATTGCACTAAATCCAATGGTCCGATTAATTCGTAATGCGAGAAATTATCGAAGGTTTCGTCAAAAAACATGAAAAATATTATGAAATGACAAAGTACAGAAACATGGAAGCAATACAGCTATTGAATAACACGATTGGGTCAATGGAACGAAACGAACCACGCGAACTTGTGAAGCGTATAAGTTTTAATATTAACTTTAGCTCAAGAGATTTAATTTAATATCTATTTCGGATATACATACTGATGTATTTATCCCTTACTCGTCTTGCTTAAGTACTGGTGCAAGTGCAGCAGAACAATAATAATAAATTAATTTGTAACTTAAAATAATTTTTAGTAAACGTAATTAATGTAATCTGTAATAAAAATATATAATATAATTTCAAACTATAGAGTTTCTCATCAAATGATTATGATTAAATGTAATTATTCTGTGTCTCTCAACTTGGAACAATCAATGACATTCAAGTACTTTTGAATATATTCTCGTTCATGTGCAAATAAAGAAAGTGGTCGACGCCCTGTTATAGCCGCAGACGGTCGTGATCCCAAATCCCTCAACACTTTGAAACTGGAGATATAACGAGATCGAGGAGTAAACCTTAAAGTTGGTAATATAATCTAATACGTTTGCTCCATGACAGATTGTTTGCAGAGGGGTCTTATTTATGACCATTACAATTAGAGATTTGTTCTGGTCCTATAAATATATTCGTGACGTGAGCGATCCTACGAAACTTGTTTGTTTGTGTTTAAATTAAAAACTTACCAATTTCATGCATGTCAATATTATAAGATATATGGCACGCGATTTTTTTATAAAATAGTAACACTTTTAAATAATAAAACTATTAAACCTCCATGGTTTTGACATTTATCTACGTAAAATAAAAGTTTTCTATTTAGTATTATAGATCTAATTAATTTCGTAGATACGCTAATCATATAATGCTCAAAATTAAATTTTTAACATACATTACTATGTTGTTTTATTTCAGGATTCAATATCCACCAGTGATAGCCCATCAAACATTTTTAAAACTTCTTGGGACGCTTGTCAATCATACCCCATTTATCGATATTTTTAACAAAAATTTAAAAATTTTGATATTGGCGTCAGTCATAAAAAAAACTACCTGGGGGAACATAAAAGTTGGAAGACAATGAATTTAAAAACTTATTAGACGAAAATCCTGCTCCAGAGCCTCATAATTATCCTTAAGAAAATCGGACAAACAAGCAGAATAACTTAGTCTCAATGAGTCAAAATAAATCATAAGTCTAGTGGCTTAGCTTATGCTATTTGCGATATACAAATTATTTCAAAATTTTCTATAAGAAATTCTATTAAAACGTATTAAACTACATGTAAAAATATTAGAAGTCCAATTTGGATATCGAAATAACCACTCAACAAATAACAAAGCGCGTGCAATAACAGAGGTTATAGAGATGGCGTTTGAAGAAAAGAAATACTGCTGTGTAATATTTTAGGAAGTCTAACAGTTATTTCACCACTTTGTGGATTTTGTGATCAATCCACAAAATGAACAAACTGTTGCCGCGGAACTATGGTCAACTACTGGAGCCATATCTTTGCGAAAATTAATTTTGAATTTCTCATGCACACAGTCCTCTGATCAAATAAACCTACTTGTCTAAAATTTCTTAGAGCAGCGTGTTTAAACCTCTCCTGTATCTGATCTACACTGTTAATATCTACCCAACAACATAAACAGTAGATGCTGTTGACATAGTCATTGTGGAAAAATACATATGTCTGCATAGCATTATAAAATAAGTATAAATGGAAGTCAACAAGATACTACAAATGGACCTAAAAATTATAGGGCTCAAAAATGGAGCTACATCAATATATCAATATTCTTCGAATGATTATCAATGATTATCGCTACGTAACCAACGAGGAAGTTCCAAACCAAACCCAAGAGTTCTCTTAAATTATGAAATAAAATTACTAAAGTGTTACTGCTAAGGATAACTTAAATAATTAAATTTAATATTAATTTGGAAAATATATACTGATGTTTATTTTGCCACTCGATGTAATTTCAAAAAGCACAGAAATAAAAAACTATTTAACACCACAATATGTAGGTAACGACAGCAACTATCAGATATTTAAGTAATGGAATGTATATCACGAAATGTAATGTAAATGATAAACAACATATATACAGACAAAATACAACAAATACAATTGCAGCACACGCAAATATGTACATTTTTGTCCTACAGTGTACAGAGAAGCAATTTGTATAAAACGACAAACAGGATAGCCTAAAAAAAACACAAGACAATAATCTATTTATTGGAGCTTCTTAATAGGATCATTAAAATTATGAAACGAAAACCGACGAGACAGTTAAGACAACGCAATAACTAAAAAGAGATATTTAAAAGAATCTCTAAATGGATTGAAAGCGACTGTCTGTATACAATCAGATAATATAAAATAAACCGTTTTAGACAGTTCGCATTCTTCTCAATGCCCGTCTAATACAGCAGACTCGAAAAATACCTTTTATTTTTAGACTGAAATATTTCCTTTAATATCACGTAATATAACAATTTGTTACGATAAAAAAATTCCATCCTTCCGTGTCCTAAAATGATTTTTGCCAATAACGAATTATTAGTTTAAAATTCAATCTTTTAAATGAGTATTATTTATGCAAAATCAAAATAGCGGATTATTCACGAATTTTATACGGATACTAACGGGCTTAACAAGACAATTTTCTGATATTTACTATCGCGAATCGTATCGTGTCGGTAAAAGTGCAATTTATAATGTAATATATGCATGAACGGTAATACCCACTTATACCATAAAGCCGTTCTAATAAAAAGAGAGTAGCAAAATAAATTAGTTTTTCAAGGACTTATTTAACGAATGTATATGTTTACAAGTCCTAGAAGTTTCATTAAAATTCTTTCTCTAATACCTCCGATCGCCAACTTTATATAAACACAAAAAAGACGTATTATTAAATATTATTATTAAAGGCATAAAGGCAGAAGGAAAAGGAACGGCACAAAAGCACTTTCCCTATTTATCTCAAATAAAACTACTACTGAAAAAGTCACTGTGTTCAAATGTGAAAATTCAAGTGTTCTTTTAAACATATAAAGCTTGCGGAATACATTTAAGTAACAAAAGCTTCTTCCATATTTTCCATATTTTAGAAATGGCCTAGTCTTTAATAGAAATTGAAAAGAATATATTAGATTGAGTTTCGGAATCCTTTGAAGATTGAGTCTCTATCCAGTATTTAATTTTTTCATACACTTTGCTCCTCCACTGTTGACAAACTATTCTTATTTTATATAAATTCAGTTCAGAATATTACTATAGTTATCTAGAAAACAACACAGTCTTCTTAAATACGTATACAGACAATTCGAAGAAGCGATTTAGATACCAAAGCCTGGTATAGAAGTCTAAATAATATTAAATGCTACAGACCTATTTTTCTACTCAAAGGACTAAGCCCTATGATAAAACTTAATATATTCTAGTCAACTTATTAATGATTTGTTAATGACCCTCTTTTGTTTTTATTGTTCTATTTTCCTTATTAGCAATTATAATTTTCTAATAATGAATCGTTTTAATTTATGCTAGATGGTTCCTTTATTTCAATCTTATTATCGGCCTTCTTTAAAACTACAATAATTCTTTTACCTCTTGATTTTATATACAATAATATATATTATGAGATATTTATATACAAAAGATAAGGATATATAAAATGATTGCTAATATCAAGAAGAGAGAAGAAGATAGCGAAAAGTGAAGAACAAGCCATTAAAAAATGTTGAACAGCATTTATAAAGCAATACCTTGATTTTTAAAAGCACTACTACAAATTAGTTCATAGAACTTAAGTATTATAACCAGCGTTGCGAACTATCGACTGAAAACAGTCAAAACAGTCGATAGTAAAAAAAAAATAGCGACTAAATATAGTAATTACTATTTTCAGTCAAATGCATGGTTTGACGGTTTTTTCCATTCGTGATGTTAGACGAAGAATTCTTGTCTGTATAAAATGTGAGATAGGAAAGGACGGAGATAAATGCTTGGAGCAGTTAATTTTAACACCACAAATGTTTTATCGTGTTTTAATATAATAATTGCTAATTTTAAATGAAGTGGCATAATAAATATAAATAGTAAAATGCAACTTAAATATAACCTAAAAATTGAAATACCTAATCATTGAAAAATCTAATCCATAATGAACCTAAAAATGATCGTACAATAACTACCAAATCCTTTTTAAATAAAAGTTTTATTTATATTTGAACGGAAATATTTGCCAATTACTGTGAATATCATCATGTTCGTGTAACTGATATAATTCAGGTAGTTTCATTTTATGGGTTTGCGAAAAAGCCAATGGGTTTTCTAAACGCCCAATAAATGGAATTTCCAAATACTGCTATATCTATAAAGTTGCTGCAGTACTTGATGTAAATACTTCTTTTATTCTAGCCCTTTTTTTGTCAAAATATCTCCAGATGTCAATACATTCTTGGTCAGTAGTTTTGTCTTGAATTTCGAGTTGTGGAACTATATTTGTATTTCTTGAAGTTAGAATGGAAGATACCTCTTTTGTGATAACTTTTTGTATCGCCTCAGAGTTATTTGCATTACCAAATCCTGCTTTTTTAAATCCGGGATCTAAAAATGTGGATTTCCCGTATATCGTATTCATTTCTAAAATTGCCAGTCTTTTATTAAGGGCATCTAATAGACAATTTTGTAATTTTTCCCCATTCACTTGTTAAAATCCTGGATTTGATGGAATGCTGCAGTCCTCTTATTTACCATAAAATTAAAGACATTGTTGGGATATCTTTCACCAGCTAACTCGGTAATTATTATTTCAGTGGGCTTTAAAATATTCCATTCGTTAACAAATAAAAACTGTGGTGCTCTTCTTAATAATCAACAAAATAAATTGTTGAATATTAAACTAGTTTTCCTATCAGAAAATGTATTTATCACAAATATTTAATATACTTTATTCACCTCTTTATGGTTAATATTTTAAAAAGAAATTTAACAACTGCTACTGTAAAAAATTCTTCAAATCTTTTGGATCTATGCAATTTCTGAAACCTATGGAACCTAAGCTTAGTTTTCAAGATTTTAGGAAAAAGGTTTCGACAGACAAGACGCTGGGACAAAAGTCGTGAAAATTTATCAAAAAAGTATTACTTATTATACCAGTCCAAAATATTACCTATTATGCCAGTCAAAAGTATCTTACTATTCATCATTTACAATTTAATTCTTTTGCCCTCGAAAACTAGCGTTCCAAAATGTGGCTATATTAATTTACAATATATAGTTATTCACAAGCAAACTACAAAAAAAAACATAAAACCACATATATTACATGTAAATCCATATAAGCATAAATTGGGCGCATGACTTTCAAGGTCGCGCCTAGAACGACATAGCCACGTTGTCAAAAATCAGTTGAATGAACTAGTAGAACCTAAAATAAAAACTAAAAGTAAACGACTGAAACAGTCGATAGTAAATAGTAATAAAATCAGCCGGGCCGAAAATAGCGACTGAAAAGAGTCGACTGAAAACAGTTACTAGTAAAAACAGTCGAACCAAAAATAGCGAGTGAAATAGTCGATAGTAAAAAGTAGTTAAATACTGAACAGTCGATAGTCGATTTCAGTCGATTGTTCCCAACACTAATTATAACCATCAATTTAATAATAATTAATGTTTAATTCAACATCAGAGGAAATCTATCTCAAGGACAGATACGAACTTCGTTATATAGTACGATCTCAGATATATTTCTGAACTAATAATAAAAAATACGATGATCGAAATTTATGAATTAAATTTGCTTTGTTTTGTGAAAACAAAAGAATTTTTCTATGCATTAAAACCAATTCTTGTGGCTCTATTTCTATGCCGATTGAAGTAAGCCTAAAAATTCATGTTTTAGACACACCAACAATTTCCATCATTTTCCATAATTTCCAGGCCATCATTTTCCATAAGAGGTGTTACCAACTGCGCAACTTAAGATCTTAAGATCGAAAACCTATTATCTTCTCTGATCTGTTCTCCTAACAGACTACCCAAATTCTTATTTTACAAGATGTTAATTTACGGATCTAATGTCTATTTCAAGTTTGTAACACCCAACCAGGTGAAACGGCTTCAAGTTTTCCAAAATAAGCTCCTTAGAAGAATCTTCAACGCTCCGTGGTTTGCCAGAAATAATCAAATTCATTGGGAAACTGGCATTCTAGAAATTAAGGACTTCATATGTCAATTATTCGACAAATAATAACTCAGCTCAAGTTCTTCTGAAAACACACTTGTTCGTGAGCTGTTCGACATGCTGAGAGCTTAGTACCTTAGTACCGCGTTGTTGAAACGACCTCATTAGTCTATGCAGTCATAACTTTTACTCCCATACGACAATATCCAGTCCTGTATTAACTCAAGTTCGCGAATCAATAGTTAGTTTCACATCACGGCTGCCGGATCAGCGGGTGCCACATCCCCAGATTTAATGCAGTAGCAGCAGCGATCCACAGGGGACAACTATGAGGCGGTTTCGGTTTAGTGTATTGGTAAACCCAGAGGCAGTCCCACACAGAACCCGGTCCAACTTGTCACTGCAGGGCAAGTCTCCGCGACCAGGTACGCGTCATGCATTCCACCGGCTGGTTTTAGACGGGAACAAAAAACAACCCTCTTCCACACAAATGGTCGATTTCGCCACAAAAGCATTCTTGTTCCATCAAATTCGTTGACTTTTCATCTACATCTCTGGGTTTGCTCTCTAATATTAAATATATTATCGTGTTTTGAATGAATGACCTCACTTCTAGTACATCAAACCGTAACAGTGTCGATGTATCGGAGTCAACCGGAAGGACTGGTCAGACAAGCGTTCGAAAGCATTTCAGTCTTGATGCCGGTCTTGGCAAGATTTAGTTTCCTACAAAGCTTTTAAATGACTCTGCTATTCTTATTAAAAGCCTCGAAAACAACTTAGCAGTATTTTTTCTGCAGAATTATTGAGCGACTCTATATTTTTTAAAACACTTTGAAACCAACTTGCCATGAACTTTGAGACCATCAAAATTTTAATATCTATTAAAAATGTCACAATACATGACTGATGATAGTTCAATTACAAATTACATTTAAAACCATTTATCTACCTTCAAAACTCGTAGAGTTCTTAGAAATTCTAAAGGGAATTTGTTATTTCCAATTCATTCTGTAAAACAAAAAAGACCTCAACTCCCAGCGGTTGAAATTATGGTAATATTCATCTTAGTGCCATTATTATGCAATATTATGATATTATTCCTTTCGTTTCCTCTTAAAAAAATGCAAGAAATCTATGAATATCTTTTTAAAGACTTGAATAATTGAACACATCTTGTATATACGACATTAGGAACATTTGATTCATAGGCTTGGTAGCATTAGGTCTTCCTAATTTAGTGATAAATATGAGGATTTAATTATACCCGGTATGTATTAAAATTGGAAATGTCTAGGTTTTGTTTGGATATAATTCCAGAATAAACACGTAGTTGGCAAAGAGAAGACTAAAATATGGCATATCAGAAATTCATGTTCCTAAGCACTATTTTTCTGAGTGGTTCTGAAACTCCTTGGGCCTTCACTAAGTGGACTTCATGTCAATACCTCTGATATTAGATGATGTTAGTCGATGTTAGTAGTATTTCGGCGGTAATAATCTTATTTTGTATTTGCTTATTATTTTGTCAATCATTTACTTCCAGAACAAATAGGTGAATTAAAATTGAAGGGGAATGATGACTAATAATAGTTCAATTACATATTACATTCAAAACCATTTATCTACCTTTAAAAACTCGCAGAGTTTTTAGCAATTGTGAAAGGGAGTTTATCCTTTCCTGTTCTTCCTGTACAATAAAAAACCCTCAACGCTAATCGACAGAACTCGTCTTCCCGTCTCGTTCTGCGACTGTCGGCCACAACAATCGTTACAAGATATCGCACGTCAAATTCGAGTTGTATTTTTAACGGAGCCGTTTGGTGTACGTAGTCGCACATACACAGGAGAGCCTAATCTTTCAGTTTTTTTTTCTATCTGTCAGTTGGTATAACGTATCGAACAAACGGGTAGTCAGTCGGGCATACACGTGATCACATGGGGTCATTATTTTTGCAGCGAAAGATACCGACGCCAAAGGATTTGCCGATGGAGACCATCAATCAAGGGATTTATCTTTTTTTGTCAACGGCCAGATATTGGAACAACGGCCATTTTGTTCGGAAAATCAACTGAAAAGATCCGTTTCGAGCGATGCGTCGTTCGACATGTTTGAGTGGCCATCATTCAAAACACAACGGCTTAACGGTATTGAATTATGTGTCATCATCTTCTTTTTTGTTTCTGTTATTTTGACGAATTATATCGCCCTCAGAAAACAAACGCATTAAAAATTATACGAAAACAATGGGTTTAAAACCGTTTTATAGTATTATTTGTACATGAATATAACATATATTGTAACGTATTAGGTGTTAAAATTCATTCGAAGTGTATTTTAATTTCAAAAAATTGATAATAAACTGAAAAATATTATTACCGCAACTATTTAAAACTCCTATTTTTATCCAGAAACCGAAGAAAAGCGATGCATAATCTGGTGGTTACGACAACTGAGGTACCACTTCTCGTTTTATTTTCATATATTTTTAATTGGTTTTGATACGTCTGCACAATTGATATCTTGCCGTTTTCTTTCAACTCATGGTTTTAGTGCATCAATCACTAATTCTCTTTAGCTATAAGAATTATTTACTAAATAGGACTGTTTGACCTTCTAATAATTCTTATACCTATCTTCGTCCGCTAGTTTGCCTTTGAGGAACTTCGAAATGGCACTATTTCTACTCAAATCCATGGAGCCCGTGTACGGAATGGTCTTCCTATTTTTTTTGGTGATGGCAGATTCCAATAATCTACGGCTACTAAACGCAGATATTAGAATACGCGTTTGGTTCGATTCAGTTCGCATTTGGTGGCCTTACACCTCCAACTGTAACGCATGTGCCAGTCCATGGATAGAAGTTATTGGGAAGTTCCAATCCGCCTTTGGTGGCCTTACAACTTCAGCTGCGATACTTTTGCCCGAGCTCCACTTAATTACACTAGGAAATGCGTCGAATAACTGCGAATGGATTACCAATTCAACGTCAAACTGTCTTCTTTTCTTGAAAAAAAATTTGATTCCAGTTTGTTGAGTGAATTCAAAAGAGAACAGCCTCATAATTGAGGTAGTTATATTATGTGAAAGGTTTTAAAAAATAGAAACTATTAATTTATTTGAAAATATTTATTTATATAAAGGACGGAAAAGGCGATTTTTAAACATACATTACATTAGACAAACATACATGCATTTAGGCGATACAAAGCGTATATATGATAACCGTGTGTCATATATTTATATATATATATATATATATATAGATCAAATAATAAACTGGTAATATATTGTATTATTGTATCTAGAATACAGTACTTGCAAATTAGGACTGATAACACTGTGTTAAAGTGTTGCAAACCATACATTTATTCAAATTAGTTTTATTGCAGGACTTATTTTTAATAATTTTAAATTTTAATAAGTTTCAAGTTTGTCATGATTTCGATTTATTGGAACATTGATACGACATGCAAAACATCTTGCTATATGTTGGAAACTTCCGTGTAAATATCACGAAGTGTGTGTATTGCTAAGTTTATATGTCAAGTCTTGTAGGTTATATTTCATATATTATGCGCTTTGTTCTGTGACGATCAAAACATTCGATGGATGAAATATGTGATCACTCGGATTTTGATTAACGATTTATGAACGATGTTATCGACGGTAATGACAACATACACTAAACGTGGTTAAATATCATCAGCGAGGAATAAATAGCGAGAAAACCCAAAGTTAGTTGACAGAGACAGACGGGCATTCTAAAAGAATTGTGGCCAGAAAACTTAAAATTCCTGCAGCAGAATTCAAGACTCACATGAGTAACACTGTTTCGATAACAATAGTATGGCGGGAGCTCCTGAATGTCTACATTCATAACACATCTTATAACAGAAGACAACGAGCCTAAAACCTGGAAACTTCACGATTAGAATAATGTCACTTGGTCCAATGAAGCATCATTTAGATTGTTTTCTACAAATGCTTTGTTTCATGTATGAAGAACTTGAAAAGAAGTCTACGATTCGAAATGTTCTGCTTCTAGAAAATATCACTAGTGGTGGTGTGTTGGTCGTCTTATTCTCGTTAGTCTCGTTAAATCTATCACTGGGAGTTTACAACACGAATAAATATCTCCAAATTATCGGTAAAGTACCGTTATGGGTAGTTCTAGAAATGAGAATGAGGAGTAAATTTCCATCTCACAGTTAAATCAATTGGCGGATGTTTTGGTGCAAACATGGGACAATATTCCTATAAGTCAGGTGTTCATATTATTTCGTCCATCACATTTATACATTCCTACAGAAAATTAATACAAATGAGAACAGTATTTATAAAAAATGTTATTTACTGATTTTCTGCTATTAAAATTATTTATGACGCACGTGTTGGTGATTTTTTAGTTGGTTCGCTACGACAGGAGATTCCTACCGTTTAGCTATAAAAGTTTTCCACCAAAAATAACGCTGTACGTTGAAAGTGATAATGAGCAGTTAAAACAAAAGTTCTTCTTTATCAAAATAGCTTTATAGCTGATAGTTTAGTAACGGGTTAAAGTTTTTATATTTCTTTTTATTTTAATTTTTATTTATTATGGAATATGCTTATATCAAATGATTCAAGTGTCTTGTTTGTATATTGGAAAACTGTTCAAGAAATGCAGATAACTTCGCATTATTTATTGGTTCTTTTAGGTTTAATAATTGTTATAACAATTTGATTATATAATAATGTCACTGTAATTTTATATAACTTATGTTTTCACTTCATTTATTGCAGCATTCTCAACACTTAAGCCTGTTTCGGCTGAAGCTGCATAGGGTAGTGTCTTGGGACCACTCCTATATTTGCTCTATATTGCTGATATCCCAACAATGAATGAAACAGTGTTGGAAACATTTTTTAACGACAGAGTTATCATGGCAAAGATGTATCTTTGTCTGAGGCTGTAGAAAAAGTACTAAGTAGCAGTCAAAAATATTTTTAATTGGACCAGAAACTAGAAAATATAGCTCATTAGTTCCATATTTATCCATTTTGTGTTGCTGCGAAATGAGAAATGCCTAATTATATCATTTGACGAATGCTTGGTTCCTCGAGAAGAATCAGCTATATAAATTGGAATATATCTGGTAGGTTAAAATGGAGACATCGTGTTTGATATAAAGCAGAGCATATTAGACTCAGTCAGTCATAAAGCCATTTTGGACTTATTCGGTTTAAATAGGGAGTTGCACTAAGATATCAAATCAACTAGTAATCCAACGCACCCAAACAAACTTCTACGACCAATGACACGAAATAGGGTGTCTTAATCACAGCAATGTGGAAGCAATACAGTGTATTCTTAACTTTAGCTTAAGTATATTAGTTTTATTTTAATTTGGGAAATACATAATAATGTGTTAATACACATCTTTTAGTTTCACTATGTTTAAAAAATTCTAATATAATAAAAACAATAATATATTGTAATAATAGCTATTGTTTTTTATTACTTACATATTTCACAATTTATATTCGAATATTCACTGTAAATGCCATTTTAAGAGCAAGACTTTTTTAAAAAGTGCATGCTAGGGAAATGTAGGGCAGTTGTAGAAGATGATAAGGAAATAAATAATAGACCAAAAATCTTACTTATATTAAATTTCCCTGTGTAAGTCACATTGTGTATTTATTTCCTGTTATCATTGCATACATTGTTTACAGCTTCAAAAATTTACTTATATAAATACATTAAAATATATGTTAGTCAAAATAATAAAGTCCAAATAAAGAATGAATACAACTCAGAAAGAGAAATAATGTTAAACCACAAAATTTGCTTTAAAAAACTCATGTAACTGAAGGGATCTTTATTGTCATGAAGAAGAGACAATAAAGCATTGCCCATATCATATATTTAACCTACTAAAAGGGTGTATTTTTCCTTTCTTGGTCTATTATCATTGCCTATATTGTAACCAGCTTTCTTTTCGTTTGCAATGTTTGCACATTGGCCAAGAGTAAATAGGATAGGATGGTTTATTTTTCTTTGTCTGTTTTCACGCCGAACTAAAAGGGGCGATATTTTAGCTTTATTATAGCAAGAAGAAAAAAGCGTTTATTTAGAGCGATACAGACCCCGGAGCTGTGTTAGAAGCATAATAAAAGCGTCAGAATATAATTTAACAGTTTTTTACTACCCTAGCTATGTTGTATTACGACACCATTTCATTTTCCACCAAGAAAAATTCACCTCATTTCACTAATATTGGTTATATCAATCTTCATATTTCATATCAATGTAAATTGGTCATTACAATATTGTTCTTTTTAGCAGTCAGAAAATATTAATTTTCCTACAGTTATCAAATATACCAATCAATCATGAAAAATCAATAAGAAATCAATGGAACTTTAAATCAGTACCAACAAAGCCACCAACTGGTTATATAGCTTAATCGTTTAAATACACTATTTGAAGTCTATTAACTTATATGAGGCCTAGGAAATTCAATCCAGTCATTCAGAGCACATTTTATGGCAGTGTTTGAATTACACGTTAAAGAAATCACACATAACATTATATGAAGCTTAACAAATTCAACCTATTCACTTAGATTCCATATTCTCTAACAATATTTGAATTATATATCGAAGCCAGACGAAACATCATTTAAAGCTCTCAAAGTTTCAATCTATCTTAAACCAAACCTAACCAAATGGGTCGCAAATTTCCATTGGAACGTTTCTCACCATATTGTCGCTAATATTGCAATCCATATTAAGAGATGCGTATTTTACGCTAACGAAAAAAAGACCAAAATTGTGCTCCCTTGTATATGCACAACTGCGGTTTTTATTTCTGTATCTCATGCAAACGCTGCAACTATAATCTGCTGCGCTGCAGATCACACAAAGTTGACATAGAGACATGCATAATGTTCATGTTAAAACATCAGACTGCTAATGGATGATATATATAAATAAGAATGAATCGCATATAGCTTCAGTACCAAATTAGATAAATTCTTTTGTCGCGTTCGTTATTATCAGGAAACCTTTGTGCAAACAAAAACAGGAATTTGAGATGGAGATGTTTTTTATATTTAAATCTTATAACATGAAGGTAATGACAAAAAAGACAGTTAAACAAACATTAAGAGATTAACGTATTTTCTTTAAATTGATTTAAACCCCCTAGAGCACAAAATATTAATACATTTTGTCAAGAGCAAAAAAGAAGGAGGAGATGTACAAGTGCAATTAAAAATAAATATTTCAAAAATTTCAAATCACATTGAAGAACCTAGAGAAACTGCTAGAAAATATATCTTATATAGTCATCCTGAGAAGCTATTGACTATTAAAAAAATAAAATTGCAAATATAGGAAACCGGTTGCTCCATATTGGGCACCGTGATTTAAAATAAAAAGATGAACATTTAAAAATGTACTGTAGTGGCCGTCAAACTCCTATTGTTGAGCTATACCCTGAACCTTCGAATTATCTCCTTATCCATCAGGATCTGCTCTCAGAGCATTATCTGTTATTAGTCAGCTCAAAGTTATTTTGTACATACGTTGTTTAAATTTAGGATATCAAATCGTAACAATGTAGTAGCATCAACTGTGTGTTTTAGTTAAGTTTGGCTTTCACATACAACAAAATTCTAAACTAAATAAAATAATTGAACAAAAATGTTATCAAATATAATTTACTTTAACATTAGAGTACATCTAAAAACTACAGTTAAATATATAGCCACAATAGTTTTTAGTTGTTTCACAAAATTAATTAAAATTCTTTAAAAATATAAAATTCTATGAAGAATTTTGCACACGTCTGGCATCCAGACGACTTTGTCAGGCTCATTCGGTTACATATTCAAATTAATCAGACAGCGTTGTCTCTTTTTAACTAGAATAAAATAAGAAGGAAAATATTGTCTGATTCTAAAACGAATTTACAAATTGCGACAGACAATATATTAAATATCTTGAAAACGTATGTAACAAAAAAACTTTGAATAGACTATATGTACGGTTCGAAAATATAATAAATGATGTCTATTTAAAATCGTACGTTCAAATTTTATATTCATCTTTTTTTTTAAATTAAGGTTTCTGTTCGTATTTTACACCTAAATTCCACAATCTACTTGTAATCTGCTCAGCGAAGTGGGTGGATATCAACTATTCAGTTAAAAATTTGCAGTTGATATTATTTTGGACGTTAATATCCATTAATTTATATTGTTCCCAACTTCTGTTCAAGAAAGTTAAACGTAGTACTCTATTTTGTATTTAACGTACTATTTTGTATTTTGTATTTAATATATAAGGCGGCAAGTAAAACAAACGTTACACCAATAAATACATAGATATCATTTAGAAAATTCTTAGATATCTTTTTCGGTGTTTTTACAAGTGCTGCTCTTAAATTGATGATATAGGATTTATTAAATATTTCCAAATTGTTAACCCATCCAATACATTAAGCTTAATAAATTAAGCCACAGTTTTCCAGCTCAACATTAGAACAGTTGAAAGAGGACAAAACAAACCATTGTATACTTTATCACTCACACATTTATAAATATATGGTATCCATTAATATTCGAGAAAATTTTGATGTCTATTAGAACAACTGCAAGAAAATTTGACACGGCCTAAAATGGTCAATCTAACTATCCTTAACCAGAACTCTTAACTCTCTATCGGAAAAGAGCGATAATTTATACAATATCCCACTAAATTTAATAGGATATAGGAATTTTGTTATTGATTTATAACTTCACCAAGGTCATAGAAATTATTAAATCCTAATATACTTCCAAATATAGAAAAGGAATAAAACGTTTATTAACAATGAAATATTAAAGCAATTAACGTTTATTGACTCAATAATTACTTAATAAAATGTAGTTATTACCTAATAGTTTCCTTGTGTCTAACCAGATAATTAACATGTCCCATTATAGCTTCTTCGTTTTTCAGGCTTGTTATAGGCCAATTAACGCCAAAATTAAATTTATTTGAGTGTAAGTGTTAATTGATGTGAAAGAATATGTGATACTAATTCTAAATAAATACCGCAATTAATTAAAGTATTACATTTCTCCGTTTCCCTTTTAAACCTAACGTTTTAATAAATCAAATTCTGTGTTAGTTTTTTATTTATTTGTTTGAAATACCCATGTATCAAATACAACATCTCTCAAGTATTCTTGCAGCCTGTCCAATAATACAACTAATGCACATGATCAAAACTTATGATATCTGCACGTTGCAATGTTGTCGCATCCGCTTAGAATTTCGGTTTACAACGTTTACCGATTTACATCTAATTATTATCTCTAATGTTTTAAAAAATGTCAATGTCAATTAATGCCAAACACTCAGTCGTTCATCAGGCCCATTGGTTGGCCGCAAAAATCAACTGTGTTTTTAACCGACGTGAAAGCCTTACAACGGTCTTCTTGGACCTAACCAAAGCCTTTGACAAGGTTTGTCACCAAGGCTCAGTGGCGAAATGTATCCGATTAGGTCTACCTGATGACCCAGCAGCTCTTATCAAATCATTTCTATCAGGACAATCGTTCGAGGTGAAGATTAAAGATATTCTCTCTAGCCGGCAAACCGTCGAAGCAGGAGTTACACAAGGCTCCCCCTTGGTACCCGCTCTATTTAATATTTTTCGTTTAGATACCCCTAGGAGACCACAAGTTGAGGCAGCTTTTTACGCAGACGACACTGCTTACTTTGCTTCTTCAAGAGTAGCACCGAATATACGAAGAAGGCTCCTAAAAACAACTCGATGCGACTCGATCCAGTGGTTACATTTCTGGAGGTTGCAGGTCAACCCGCAGAAAACCCAGGCCATCTCCTTCCACAAGAAACGTTTTGCACCGAGCATTTCGCGTCTTAAAATCGAGAACGCCGAAATCCAATGGTCAGAAGAAGCCACCTGTCTCGGTCTTGTTTTCGATCGTAAGTTTAGGTGGAATTCCCACATTCAAAAGTCCCTCCATAAAGGTCAAGGAATTGTTATAAGCATGCTTCCTCTCTCTATAAAATCTCTCCTGTAGAAGATGCTGGTTCGATCTGTCGTTCTATACGGCTCCAGTGTCTATCTAAAATACGTTTCACCTAGCCAGGTGGAACGTCTTCAAGTCTTTCAAAACAAGTTTCTCAGGAGAATAATCAATACCCCCTGGTTCGTTAGGAACATTCAAATTCATAAAGAAACAGACGTCCCCCAAGTTCACGATTTTATATCTGAGGTCTACTCGAGATATTTCTCCACTTGCACTCCTAACACTTGCAGATATTTGGCAACATCTATTGGTCCACTACTACCAATACAAATATAATTTTATTGGCTGATTTTATAGTTACATGATCCGACGTATCATTTTAACAAATTGAAATTGACAGCATATTCTTCGCCATATATGACGCCCATTCGCTGTTTTATTAGATGGGCTATAAGTAAAGTGTTCTCAAATAGTAAGGCGGTTTCTTATAAAGGATTTAAGTTGTCTACTCGTAATTTAAATAATCTTCATTTTAATGTGCTGATCAATTATCCAGTGAATAAAAAAGTGTAACTTGTTATAGTAATTTGACACCAGGAACTTAAAAATAAGTTAATAGACTATAAGGCAAAGCCGAAATAACATAGGCGCCATATGCCTACAAATTTGTCCTCTCTTATTGAAAACCCTCATGAAAAGAAAAAATTTACCTAAATGTGTCCTTTGACTAAAACAAACAAGAAACTACAGGCACTCCTATGAAGCAGCAGACTAACAATTTATTATTATTATGGCCCTACAAAAGCAAAACTATATTGGGCTTTGCTGCTTGATACAAAAACAATTGTCGATTCTAGTCAGATACTTTGTTTGTTTATCATCTATATGACTATATAATCTGATACCAAATAATTATCTCGGTAGCGCCAGTAATCAGTTCTTGGTCAGACCAGGTGCTATGTGAAATGAATTATCACTTTAGTAATTCGGTGGTAAGTTTAAAATTGCTAAAGTGATGACTGGGCTTAATTACTGACTAAAGTTGGTCAAATTCCTGCAAAAGCCACTTTTATTTATTTATTTTCTTAATTTTTTTTCCCTAAAATACAGTCAAATGCATGTGCCATTGAAGGAAATCTAGAATTGATTTAAATATTTCTGGTACTTAAAATTCCGTCTGGTAACTTGATAATTAAGACCCTTTTATTTATTAGGTAATTTATGTTTATTAAAAAAGTTTAAACGACACTGTGAAGTAAACTAGGTGGAATTGACGCTTCTTTTAATTAGTGCAATTGTTCTCCTTACGGATATGCCGCAACAGAAACAATAAGCATGAATGGCAATATTGTTAATAGTTTTTCGTTGCCGGCTGAGATATCTCTGAACCTATCTAAGGGATATTCGAAGTTTCGACCTTTTATTTAATATCTTGATTTTGTTCTGTTTTGTGCGGTCAAACCTAAGTTTCATCAAATGACACATGTGTACATAACAAGTCAATTGAAAAGTCCCTGGCCTACCATAGTATAACACATTTTTTGTCAAAATTGGTTTTTCTATGCAACATTATTCTCTTCAAGGGTGATTATAGCAAAATTCCAACTTTTCGATACCATTTTTATAGAACGATTTATCCTTTGCTTCAAAATAGACCTCAGTTTCGTCGATCACCTGTTCATTCGACGAAAATGTTTTGCCCCCGAGCATTCTGTTGAGATCTGAGAACAATGGTCCAATAACGCAATATAATAGTCATTGTTGACGGTCCTTCCTTTTTCAAAGTAGTCAGTGAAAAATATTTCACGCGCATCTCAAATTACAGACGCCATAGTCTTGCCAGCCGACTGTTGCGTTTTCCCACACTTTGGAGCGTGTTCATCATGTGCAGTCCACTCGGATGACTGTCGATTGGACTTCGGAGTGAAATGATGGATCCATGTTTCATCAATTGTCACATATAGATGCAAAAAATCGGGTTTATTACGCTTGATCATCTTCAATCACTGCTCCAAATCATTAACTCGTCCTTGTTCTTGGTCAAAAGTAAGCTCAGAGCTTTCTTATATCTAAATATTCGTGAATAATATGATGTACACTTTCAGTGGACATCCTTAAAGTGTCTAATATTTAAGTCAATTTCAATTTACGATAATTCAAAGTCATTTTTTTCTTTGCCTTTAGTATCATCATGTTTATGATGGCTCTCAGTTATCGCTATTGTTTGTTATTATTGTCTATCAACGTTATTCACTAGCGTTGCTGTTTTCCATTAGTGCTATTATCAGTACCAATACTTGTCGATATAAATAATTACCCGTAATATTAGCTGCCAGTAATATTAACTTTCAGTAACATCATATTTCATTATTACTTGAAATTAGACATACTTCTCATGATATATAAGGACACTTGTTTAAAGTTATATGTATTTTTAATTTCATCCTTGTCACTTTGTTTTGAATTGGTTGCTCAAGTACGTTTTAATTTCGCTTTCAGAACTGTCACCCAACCACTTTATTTATTTATTGTGTCATTTATTTTTATTATGCAAAGTATTAGTGTAGGTGGTGTTGTAAAATTATCCCCCCAATTGGTACGGTCCGCACCACTTTTTAATAAAAAATAAAAATATCTAGAGAACTTTTTTCAATTCTTTTTGCAAAAATTCGTTTTGAGACCTTGCCTTCGCTATCTATTACAATTCAAGAAATCTATTAATTTTCAAAAGTGGAGCGAAGTAACCCCAGTTTGAAGTATAAAATAGAGTTAAATTAAGTTCTTTATCGAAATACTTTGCCTTTTCACCAATAGATATCACTCATCGCAATACATGCAGGCACATTTATTTGGCGAAGCAAAAGTCCCGCTACAATTTTGATTGTCCGGAATCTTGGTTATGTGACGTTTAGCTCAGTGACGAGCAGGAATAGTGATATTATTTATTGAAATTAATCTTTCCTTTATTACCACTCAGTGGAAATTGCGTCAAAAATATATTAATCGTCCTGTGCCTCACAAACCATAATTTATCGTTTAGATGCGAATTTTCAACAGTGCGGTATAATAGTAGACCGCCCTCGTTCTGGAAGAGAACGGACGTCTCGTAACGCTGAAAATGTGGCTCTGTTGCGCGATAGTGTTGCCAATCTCCAGAAACATCAATTCGGTGACGTGGTTCCCAATTACACATTTTTGGATGCAGTTTAAGGCGAATTTTGAAAACTGATTTGAAAATGTTCCCCAACAAAATTAACTTAGTCCAAAATTTGCTGCCGAGAGATCCTAATAAACGAGTTGAATACTGTAATGCAATACTAAGTCTGTCTGGTGAAATCGAAGATTTTTCAGAACAGTCAGTTTTTGAAAACACAGAATCCTTACTTAATTCACGAAACATTATTGCATCCACTAAAAACAACTTCATGGTGTGGTATTCATGCTGGAATCATCATTGGTCCCTATTTTTTGAAAATAACCAAGGTGTTGCTGTTACTGTTGCTGCTGAACGGTATCAAGACCTGATTCGAAATTTTCTTTTGCCTGAAATGGAAGAGCAAGGACTAGAGGATTTGTGTTTTCAGCAAGGTGGAGCCACAGCACACAGAGCTCTTTCAACAATTCATTTATTGAGTAACGTTTTTCCACGAAGACTAATTTCGCGAAGTGGCGGTTTAGCATGGCCAGCCAGATTTCCGAGTTTAACAGCACCAGACTTTTTCTTATGGTTTTTTTTAATCAAAAGTTTATGTGATTTAGGGCTTTACTTAATTTAACTTAATTTAACGACTCAAAATCTTAAAGACAATATTCGCCACGATATTGAAGAGATTCAGCTTGAGATGTTGCAGTATGTCATGAAAAATGCCTTAAAAAGAGCAAAAAATTGCATAGCGAATCGTGGTCACTATTTTATTTATTTATTTACATATAATTTGTCAGTCATAACGAAAAAAATATATATATAGACCAAATACATTTTTATGAAAACCAAACTAATTTACCTTTTCTTTGAGCAAAGTTATAGGCAATCAAATGTCCCGCTATCATTTTGATCGCAATCTTTGTTATATGACGTTCAGCTCAGTTTCGCTTTAACCGTTGTGTTGTGCAGACGTCCAAATTTTAATATGGATAAATATACGCCACAAGAACGAGTGGAAATAATGACAATATTTATGGAATATAATTGCTCAATTATTGCCAAGCAGTGGAAATTGCGTCCATGGTAGCCTCACTTTTGCCTCACGTTATATATTATTTATCATTATAACATAATATAAATCATAGATACGTCTCTTTGGATGACTTTTTGTTTCCGATTCGCCGATGGACAAAGACATTCCGTCGACCATGACCCATCCGAAACAATTTATAACCGTTTGCTAAAAAAGGAAGCAGACGGAAAAAAAATAAAAAAGGCGAATTTAATTCATTTGCTGCCACAGTTACGGACGTCGTCGAGAGCCTCCCGTTTATGGACCAATAAAATGTCCCTTGTGTTTACCGACCCGGACGCCGCAAAAAGGAAACTAATATAACCGGGGGAAGAGAATAAATCGTTGCGCGTTTCTCTTCCCGTTGGGGTGAAAAAATGGCGTGTCAGTCCGCTCCTAAAGACTCGCTTTGTCTTAATCCCGGATTTTATTGGCATTTGTTAGACTGTTTGTCTTTGGAGTTAATTAAAAATGACGGGTTCGGCGCCGGCACCCCGTGGGCGGCGTGGCGCCGCCACCCCTCTCCTTCCAACCGCTGGTCACCGGCCGTCGTCCTCCATTGTTCCCTAGGTATCTTTAAATCGGTCAGTTTAAAGGGTATAAACTAGAGTAACTTATAGCATATAGTTCTGCGTTTTATTACACATCACTTTACTAAACACAAATATTATTGATAAGTATATGCGGTTTTAGACCTAAGCTATCAAAATTTATTTATATAGTAAATTAGGGGGCTGTAGCAAAATTAATGTCCTGTCTTTTAAAGTAGTTCTGGTTTTCACGTATTCAATAAATTCATTATTTTACCATTATTTGGCCATTAACGGCCATTTTTTGAATTAAAAAGTATAAATCAGAAAAGTACCGAGGTTGAACTGTGTCTTTTATACTGCTTGGGATATAGTACAAGCATTAGGGTCCAACAGTAATCGCTCATCATGACTTCAATCCAAAACCATTGGACTCTATTTTCGATATATTTGATCCTTTTTGCCTCTGTAATCCGGTAATTTGTGGCTACTTTGTAAATATTTGGTAAAAATTGCGTCGACCATCCGAATATCGCTTCCGATAAATATTCCTTAATAAATTAAGTGCTTTTCTTCATATCAAAATGCCTTTGATTGGCCGTCGGTTATGAAGAGTATATTCTTAAGGCATTTTTTGCACTTCTGCCTAGACATCACTGTCCATGATAATGGAACTGACTTCAACGCTGATCATAAGTCAAAATAATTATACTGTAGTTGTTTGCATTTAGATCGACGACATTTATCGAGCAAAAGTAGCAATCATCTACATGATTTTTCTGTTATCTACATAATGCCACAAAAAAAAGAAAGCTTACATTTTCGCCAAGCGACTTCTTGTACAACATTGTCATGTATGCGTTACAAAACAATAAGTTTCGTAAATACACAATGTTTACTATAGAAAATCCAAAATGCTGAAAACACGCCTCTTTGAATGCATTTGTCATATTGTTCCACATTTATCGTAACAAAAATAGTTGGACCACATGTTTCGAAGCTCGAGATCACACCTCGAACACAAGCTCCAAATGATGTTTAATGCAACGTAGTCAGCTGACAACTGTTGTGAGTGTGCAGTGTTACTACTATGCGTGAACTCGAAAAATACATCAAATGACACACGGATTGAAGTTCTAAGTTGAAGGCATCAAATAACGTTACGAATCGTTCTCATATGCCAGGGCTCAAAAGATGACCCGAAATTGTAAACTTGTGTAATAATTTACTGATCAAAGCTTGATATAAACTATTACTTATTATTAATTAACTTATTATTATAACTAACTACCACTAAAAATAATAATTTTATACAGCTAAAGAATCCGCATTAGTCAATCCAAAATATTAGGAAATTCGAAAGCGAAAACTACAAGTGATCATAACGGACGTAATAATCAAATTTATAATAGATTGCGGGAAACGTAATTTTGTCTTTTTTATGTTTTTACAGGGATTGTATTCACACAAATGTCATGCACAAATCAAGGATATATGTAACTTTTAATCGATGACCTGCTATAGCTTTCACCTAAAATGTCGATGTCGTCACTGAAGTTTGTGAAAACTTTTGTGAAGAAGGATTCAAAAACATTACTCGATGATGATTCATGTGAAATGCAAGATTAATATGCATACTTTTTATGAATAACACAAGAAACCATTCCCAATTGCTCGAAGAACATGGGAGAGACCCAAATACTTGGATATTTTGGAGCGTATGAATTGAAACAAAGGAAAATTGAAAGGCATTTGGTTATGTGTGAAATACTTATTCAACGGCAAAATTGATAATATGTTTGCATCGTATTGATACTGGTGGATTCTCTGCGAAAAATTCATGGGACATATCCACGGCTCCAAGCAAATATTGGTATTGGGTGAGTTCAATGCAATAATACTATCAATGGGGATCCTTATTGACTGCAATTGATGCATCTGGACTGAGCCCTGCGCGAAAAATTAATAAAAAACAAACAAAAACCCAACAGTTCTTCAGCATAACAATAATTGACCATATGTTCACCAGACCTAGCTTCTTTAATCACTAATCATTCCGATATATGAGTCGTGAAATGGCTGTTATGAAGATACCAAAAATGAGTCGGTTCGCGTCCATATTTCCCACACACTATACCAATTATCATACACAAAAGCCACTACAGACAAAATTAGCAGAGTCTGTAGAAAATACAAGATCTAAACAAATTTTAACACTGACAAAAACACTCCTATCATATAAGGCAATCCTACCAACTCCAGAAACTAATGTTGGGCCAATGAATACATAATTCACTAATACAACTTTAAAAAAGTCTACAAAGCACAAACAACCAGAAAAATAGGCGTACAAAAGGGGGGACATCCCAATGCGGTGAAAAAAAATTTACTCGCGTAGTATAGATTTTGATAAAACAAAAGCAACAGTTAATGTGATGTATAAATCAAGAAATTTTTTAAGTTATTACATTGTTATTATTAAGAATGTCTTTAAGCTTAAATTGTAAACAACAATATATTTCAGTAGCGTTTAAAGAGTGTTCGGGAATTGAACTTCTTTATGAATACACATTTTTGGAATAATTTTTCATGCACAACCAAAATGTCGCAATATTTGCCAATACTTATCCAGGTGAAAAGAACAAAAATGTTAACAATTGTGTTCTGCTACCGATATTCAAGAACATCTTCGATAGCTACTATTTTGGTTGTAATATTAGCACCAGCGATTCACAGTCTGGTTCTAACCTTAATTTGCCTTGATTACTTACTCGACCTCTCGAACACAAATGTTTCTTATTATGTTTTCTGGCTGGATCGTAACGTAACGTAACGTAACGTTCAGAAACCTTAACCCATCAATGGATTTACATTTACAAGTTCCCAGTAAATACGCATAACTTGGAAAGTAATTTCCATAAAAAACTAAGATTCCGGGTAAGATAGCAGTGGTAAAAAGTTCCAAAAAAGGGGTATACTAACAGGTCAATTGAAAAGTCCCCGGCCTGACCCATAAATGGCGCTACTAGAATTAAATATATATATTTTTTTAGTTAGCCCTAATCCTCAGGAGACGCGTGTATAAATTTGACAGCTGTCGGATCATTAGTTTGTGAATTATACCATTTTGAGGGAAGCAACTTTAGCTATTGTGAAAAAAATGGATAAAAAGGAATTTCGCGTGTTGATAAAATATTGCTTTTTGAAGGGCAAGTAAAAACTTGGCTTGATGGTAAGTTTCCGAACACTGCCCCAGGAAAATCAACCATCAAGGATTGGTATGCTAAGTTTAGAGGTGGTGAAATGAGCACTGAAGACGACGAACGCTGTGAACGCCCAAAAGAGGTTGTTACCGAAGAAAACATTTTAAAAAATCCACAAAATGATTTGGTATGACCGTAAATTGAAATTGAGTGAAATGGCAGACAGTCTAAAGATATCAACTGAACGTGTACATCATATCATTCACGAATATTTGGGTATGAAAAACATCTGTGCAAAAAACAACAACGAGTTGAAGATTCGGAGCAGTGTTTTAATATAACCAAGTGTAATAAACCCGAGTTTTTGCGTTGATATGGGACAATGGATGAAACATGGCTGCATCATTTCGCTCCGAAGTCCAATCGACAGTCGTCTGAGTAGACTGCACACGATGAACCCGCTCCAAAGCGTGGGAAAACGCAACAGTCGGCTGGCAAGTTTATAGCGTCCGTATTTTAAGATGCGCATGGAATAATTATTATTGACTACCTTGAAAACTAAAGTACCATTAACAACGATTATTACATAGCGTTATTGGACGATCACATTTGAAAGAAAAGAAAGTGCTGCTTCATTAAGACAATGCACCGTGTCACAAGTCAGTGAAAACGATGACAAAAATCCGTCAATTGGGTTTTGAATTGCTTCCTCGTAAACCGTATTCTCCAGATCTGGCACTCAGCGAGTATTTACTGTTCTTATATATCAAAATAATGCTCGCTGGGAAGAAATGTTCGTCAAATGAGGAGGTGATCGCCCGAACTGAGGCCTATTTTGAAGCAAAGTACAAATCGTACTACAAAAATGGTATCGACAATTTGGAGGGTCGCTATAATCAGTGTATTAACCTCTTATGGAATTATGTTGAATAAAAAAACTAATTTTGCCAAAAAAATATGTTTTACTATGGTAGGCCGGGGACTTCTCAATTGGCCTATTATACGCTAAATATAAATTTTCAAGCATCACCAACAACAGCTGTTGGTCTATTAAAAAACTCTCTAACACCGGTTGTGCCTTATTTTATAAGTCATGTTAATTTTTAATCATAATATATCCGCACAAATTAAAAAATCTAATATTTAAGCTAACAAATTATATGAATTAAAAGCAATAAAAATGTTTTCGAATAAAGTCTACTTTTAAAAAATAATGATTAAAATTTATATATATATATATAACCTGAGAAAAGCTCATTGAACATAGAACTTAAAACACTATTTCTTGTAGAATGCCAATATATAACTAAAATCAGAACCGATTCTGACCATCTTTTATATTATAGCGGCGACCTAAAATCGCACGCCCCGTAAATGACGATCATTTAGCATCTCCAGCCAGGACGCCCATTGAGCTCAACTACACGAAATGGCACCACATATATAAGATGACATTGTTTATTGATTCAGCCGTTAAGAAATAAAATGACCTTACATTGTCGCGAAACGTGATAAGTGTGCATTCCGCACCGACCATTCTCCAAATAATAATAAAAAACGGGAGCGACCGAGCCGCGGCTCCTCCTCGTTCCTTCCGACGACTATACATCAACGTAAAACCCTTTTCAAGCTGATGGACGAATGGACCTCGAGAACACGCCCCCGCTTTCTTCCGAAAATAAACTACCTTTTAAGACGTTTTAAACTGAAAGCAAATTCGACGGGAAAAGTATCGGTTCGTCCGTCTTTACGTAACGGACAGATCTGGACGGGTGGCGAACGCCCTGGGAGTGTGTCGAATTTCGAATCTCGTCCTCCGGTCCCGAGACTCACCTGGTTTTCTTCGGACCTACAAAAGTTAAATTAACCCGAACCGACTCGGAAGGGGAGAAACAGGACGTCTTAATTAAAAACGGTTTTTCGATTATCCCTTAATTAAGGGCTGTTTTTGAATTGGCCCCTTTGCCATCGTAATTTCAAATTTGAATTAACATTTATATTCGGATATTTTTTGGGGGAAAAGTTTCCGTAAGGTTTCGGTCGCTGGAAAGCGCTTTTATTGGACTGTTGACAGTACAAAAAAAATCTTTATTGGCCTAAATTGTTTCTTTAATAATTAGGAATAAACCAAATCTGCGTGGGACAGATATAGATGCGATAATTAGAAAAATCCTTTGAATTCACTTTTAAATAATAACCCCAATTGTAAACTTTACAGTCATAAAAAACGATATATTTGAAATAATACGCGAATGGATGATTTATTTTTCCGAATTTATTTAGATCCCTTCAAAGTAAGACGCTTTGCATACATATAAATATAAAAAAATCAGTCTTAAAGATATATATTGAATACATTGCCTTTTGCAAAACGATGTCACAAGCTACTCAAAACGATGTCATCCTGGTAGCGCTTTCTTCCTCCAGTCAGAAAATATACAGAAGTTGGACGCTGTTAAGTCTGGCGAAAAATATTACTTCATTGCTCTTCTGAACATTCATATTTAATGCCATGCTAAGGCTTAATTACCTTCCAAGCACTTGCAAAGTGGCTCAAATCATTATTATTCTTAAACCTGGGAAAAAATCAGGAGACGTCTCCTCTTATCGTCCTATAAGCCTGTTACCTGTGAGCTCTAAACTATTCGAAAAACTATACATCAAGAGACTAAAAATAATCGCAGACGAGAGAAATATTATTCCAGACCATCAATTCAGCTTCCGTAATAAACACGAAACAACAGAATAAATACACAGATTACTCAACCAAATTAATAAAAACTTAAACGATAAAAAATATTGCTCCGCTGCATTTCTCGATATTTCCCATTCTTTCGACAAGGCGTGACACACTGAACTACATTTTAAATTGAAAAAGCTTTTGCCCCATAAGCACTTTCAACTGCTTAAATCGTACCTCACAGACATTTTCTGGTCAAAAAGGGTAACGAATACACTGACCTACACCCAATATATTCGGGTGTTCCGAAGGGCAGTTTCTTGGCCTATTGTTATATTTATTATATACAGCTGACCTATCGACCTCAAGAAACACTACTGTTGCAACATATGGTGACGATAAAGCGGTTTTATTATCACACGAGGATGAAATATCAGCCACAAGAAACCTCCAACTTCATCTTAACAAAATTGAATTGTGGTTGAAAACGTGGCATATCAAAGCAAATGAAACAAAATCTACCCACGTGACATTCACTCTTTGTAGAAGAACATGTCCCTCAGTAAAATTGAATAATCATAAACTTCCGCAAGCAGACAACGTTAAATATTGGAATGCGGAAAAAGTATATAGTGACAAAACGCAAACAACTTGGGCTTAAACTAAACCAAATGTACTGACTGATAGGGCATAAATCTAAATTATCATTAGATAATAAGGCTGTATAAGTCAATACTTAGGCCCATTTTAACCTATGTTATTAAACTGTAGGGTACTACTAGCAAATCTACCATAGATATCCTCCAGAGGTTCCAGAAAATAATGTTGCGAGTCATCATCGATGCCCTATATTACGTCTCCAACAAACTGATTCAGCGCGATATCCCCATAGAATCCATAACGAATATGATTCGGAATGTTAGTGCGAAGTTACTTTGAAAGACTATTAGTGCATCCTAAAGCACTCCCCAAACAGTTAAATGTGCGCGATGACAGTGAAGTGCGTAGGCTCAAACGCAAGCTACCGTACAAACTGATTAATAGACACATAGAGTGAGATTTAATAATCTCTAGAATAACATAGATTAGTTTTTAGACTAAGTTAGGGATAGACTTTAAAATAAGTTAGAATAATATCTAGAATACGATTTAGATTATAAGTGGTATAGTAGATCACTTACTGAAGTGATCTTCTACAGGTCAAGATAGCTATATTATATAAGTGAAGTCACATAATAATACTTATTACCCACGGGCAGATTGTGGACGTTCTAGGAATTAATAAAAGAAATTGTTTTTATGAAAAATTCGCGCAGAACGACAAGATATGAAAAATGGTAAAAAACTCAGTACGTACAAAAATTACGTCTTCTACGCACAAAAATTACGTCGTCGAATGTCTGAAAAATTCGCGCAGAACGACAAGATATTAAAAATGGTAAAAAAACTCAGTACGTATAGAAATTTTTGGACGGTTCTAACTAATAATAATAACAATAACAATTTGGTCGATTGTCGGTGCGCTAAAGCTCCTCGCTTGACCACTGGTAGGTCTGATGTTGGTGTTATGGCTCTCAAATGACATTCGAGCCAATTTCATTTTGAACATTTTGACTAAATAATTGTTCTGATGAAGAAATATTTGTAGATCTTGAGTAATAGTACGCATCACTGTTTGATTGTGAGTACAATTAATATAAATGTCTACATCCCAATTGCTAATGAAACAAATCTCTAAGATTTGGTGATATGAATCTGATAGTGGCTCCTGGTAAATGATAAATTTTTACCTGTTCCTGCAACTGTCTCTCTGCTGTTTTATTTCGAATTGTTTAAGAATTTCTTAACATATTCCTGACACAAATTTAAATATTACCAAAACATTTTATGACAAAATAGCATAAGAGTGGGCACGAAGTTCTCCTATACAAACGTTACGTCAAACGATGTCGTTTGGAAACAACTGTTGGCCAAAAAGTAGTTAGAATAATTTCCATCCCAGAGGTTCACAATGAGTATAATGGATGTCTTGGTGTGACCAATTATAACAATTTTACTTTTTCACCGACACAACATTGCCCAGTAGATTAGGTGCCTTACTCTAGTGCCTGCCATAGTACCAAACGAATGTCATTTCCCCAATTTTAATTGATTTTTTCCAAATTGAAGTAGGACCGTTCTGATTCCTGGATCACAGAACCACGGCGTCTGTCGAATCGCTCGATTTCATTGTGTCGTGCTCGCTGTTATTGTATTTGTAGGATTCATACCTGTCCATTACCCAGATCTGATTGTAGCCTATTTGTTACTCCATAACTTATTGCCGAGTTTGTCAACGCGCAAATACTGCCATATGAGTACAACTTAGTTTAGCCCAGTGTATGACGCAGTAGTCAAAGCAACAGGCCTACTGTCCTACTGTTGTGATAGTCGCGAGACAGAATCCTGTTGCGGAATTATAATGGCGATTGTCCGAAATACAAGACTGCTAAGTGAAATCCTACAAGCATAAAGGCTACTTGCCAGTCGGTAGGCTTAATGCCGAGGACTATGGTTCTAAGTCTACGTTAAGCCGCAGGTCCAGTCTAAATAAACCTAAGTTCATAAAAATGAGAACCCAAAATAATAATAAAAAAAAGCTTAGTTTAGGTCAATCTAGATCTGGCTATGTTATTACTATTTGAATGAATTCTGCAGATATGAATTAAAATTAAGAAAAAATATAGTTTAATATATAATATTACGCCTTCAAATACTAGTTTGAGATTTAGATAAAAAAAGAAAGATAAAATTATTATTTTGAATAATATTGCTTCAATAATTAAATTCCTGTACGAACTATAAGCAAAATATATTCAAGAGTCCATATATGTCCTTTAATCATTTGCAATGGCAATACGAATATTTAATTGTTTTCTGAATATATTTATATTTTCAATTCATCTTCTTTACTACAATTGCCACATAGATTGTCGATAGTAATTCATTATTCAATTAGTATTCGCTAATGGGCATCTACGTAAAATTTCATTAGGTAAAATTAATGACATACAAATAGAGCCACATAAAGTTTCCAGTATCTTTAATGGATTAATTTTTCATAAAAGTGTACTTGGAAGTGTTTAATTCAATAAAGTCTATCAGGGAGGAGGCTATCAATATAAACCAAGGAATATTAAAAAAATATAAGAAGCAACCAATTGGCTGATGATCCACACCTTTTTATTATTATATAATGCTATTTTATTGAAATATAACCAGAATGCATAATTCAAGAATTCGCACTGCTAGCGGATGTAAGAAAAATACATTATTAATAATTTGTAGTCTCACGAGTCAAAGAATATAAACAGGCGCATGGATATTAAGAGAGATTATCTCTCCTTTATTATAAATTGCCTATTCCTATAAAGGACTGTAAGATGGGTCACAATTTGGTTACTCTGATAGGATTTTAAAGCATACTTTCTGAAATATTACAGAACTTAAATTGTATTTATTATCAAACGCTAATGTTTAATTTATTTTGTTAATGGGTAAAGTCCATGGCTGTTCAAATACGAAATATATTTAATCGTGAATGATAAGAAGTATATCAATTTTTTTACAGATTAGTGATGGAATACGGTTTTTTTCTCCGACAGGGACTACACAAGGATTTGTGACTACAGAGCTGCTACCAGTCCGGGCAATAATTCTTACATTTTCTTTGAGCATCACACTGTGTTAAATTACAGTGTATAGCTCCTTAAAGTTATATATTATATAAAGTTCCGCGTATTCATTATCTTAACATCGGGCCATCTATATAATTATATTTCCATAGATGGTTTCAATAGGAAATTAGTTACGTCATAAGTTCAGTATATTTAATACGTAAACTGCTGAAGAATGCAGCCAAATATTGTTTTTATTTAGAAGTAAGTAGTTGAAAATCAGTTTCTCAATAACTTTGCTATGCTAAACTCTACCTCAGTTATTTATTTATGAAACAAAGTGATTTTAATTTATTTTGTCATATGAAATATACGTAAGATATTATTATGATAAAATGAAAACAGCAACTTATTTTTTTGTCCTAAATTACATTACTAACAGTAATTTGTCATCGTAATATATGACGTCAAAACGTCTCAATGTTGCCGCCTCAGCTCTGAGTTTTAGTTGGGTTTGGCTTTAACATATAACAAAATTCTAATCTAAATAAAACAATTGAACAAAAATGTTATCAAATATAATTTATTTTAACATTATAGTATATCTAAAAACTACAGTTAATTATACAGCCACAATAATTTATAGGTAAGAGTTTAAACCTCTTATACATACAATTGCTTTCAAGAGTTTTGCATACGCCTGACAGATGGACGAGGGCCCGCTGTCAGATGTACGCAAAATTATTCAAAATTTTAGTTATAATCACTAAAGGTTATAAACCGACAAACGTTATTTTAGCGTTTTGATTATTTTGGTATATATTAAATCGCTCCGTAATATATGACATCACTATAGTTAGTCAGGGTCACACATTGATTGCAGCTTAATAAAATCTTTCGAAAAGGAACGAGGTAATGGAGGTCCCCTTTTGCCTATAATTTCCGTTAGAGGGGTAATTATTGATGACATTAAATAAAAGATTTTGAGTGTGTTGCTGCTGCGCTAAATATTAGTATAGGTACTGTGAATAACATGGCTTACAAAATGAAGAACAATACGTTATATTCACCCAAGAAAACCCGTCTACATACGAAGTGGGTGACCAGTCTCCACCATCTTGGTATTGACTTTATTCGCGATCAAATATACGAAATGTATAAGAACAATGAGTACACAAACTATTTTATCAATATAAACATAATTTAGTAAAATTATTTGAGAGAAAATTGTTATTCTAGAATATATAAATAAAAGAGTTAGGGACATGCAGCTTTTTGAGGGATGTAAAACACTCTGACAGGGCATATGATTTAAAAGGTGTAAAGATAATCTTTGAAGAGCTTTAATGGAACTTTCAGACATTGCCTTAAAAAGAATACCATTTCTAAAGGCGTACAATAAATTAGGGAAGATAAATTATTTGAATTTGTGTATCTTGATGAAACCAGGATATTCCAAAATGGTTCATTGGGGCACTCCTGGCAAGACAGTAACAAAAAAAATATAAAGACAACAAAAATTGATACAAAAAGGTTAAAGTTACAATAGCATTCGGTAACGTTTTGTTGGTCATTATTTTTATTAGTAATTAATTTCAGATATATTGTTATTCATACAGGGAATAAGAATGGTTTATTCCTGTAGCGGAATTAGTGTTTTCCTCCTAATCCAAGGGTGACTCCCATGGAGAAATGAACCATAACATGTTCTTGTTATGGTTTGAAAATCAATAGTTAAAAAAACTGGAGAAACCATCAGTTATTATTATGGACAATGCACTATATCATAGCACACTGGTGGAAAAAATCCCTTATATAGTTAACAAATACTGCAATGAAGGAATGGATTTCAAAACATGAATTAAATTTTGAAGGGACTATGCTAGAAACTGAACTATTTCAAATTGTTACTAGGTAAATATAAATGAAATGTTTCATTGCGTTTATTGCAGTTAATTTTTTTCAGTAATAGACCCAAAAAATATATACTGTAGATCAGATGGCTGATCAGTATGGTCACATCGTCTTCCTAGACTTCCTCCCTATTACTCCATATTCAATCCAAAAGAGTTGATATAGTGTGTAGCAAAAACTTATTGTAATATACATGCTGATCGAGAGGGATATTCCATCAAGATCTCTTTGGACATGCCGAAGGAAGCATTGTCAACTGGTTCAGAATAGAAATTAACGTTTAGTGATTGAATTGGACAGTGAGGCGGAATGTGAAAGTGACTAAAGGAAATTTTCAGGATATGTGATAATGCTGTGCAATGCTGGAAATTCCTGAGACAGAGTGGTGAGAGTGGAACGAACTAAAGGTATGCACATAATGAATAGAATTATGAATAGATTGTAATTATCCAGAATGAGCAGAAACATGAGCATTAGTTTAGAATGTATGAGGACAGGATGAATACTATCTATTTTGTAGATACAGTGAATGTATTGGACTAAATTAAGTGATTTATTTTAGCAAGAATGTTAGTAGCAGATGAAATAAAATATACAGCGATACCAAGATGACTTGACAAGTAAACACACTATCGAAGGAAACAGGTTTTTACGTTTAGTTGTAAAAAGGTAAATTTTGAATAATTTTGCGTACATCTGACAGCGGGCCCTCGTCCATCTGTCAGACGTATACAAAATTCTTGGAGGCAATTGTATGTATAAGAGGTTTAATCTCTTGCCTATAAATTATTGTGGCTGTATAATTAACTGTAGTTTTTAGATATACTATAATGTTAAAATAAATTATATTTGATAACATTTTTGTTCAATTGTTTTATTTAGATTAGAATTTTGTTTTATGTCAAAGCCAAACTGAACTAAAACTCAGAGTTGATGCGACAGCATTGCGACGTTTCGACGTCACCAATTTAGATGACGCATATATAAATAAATTTTGAATACGCTATATAATATTTTGATACAAGTTAGCAGTAATTAAACTTCAAAGCCGACAGTAATAGAAATATGCTGATGTAACAACATTCAATGAAAACCTACAACCACATGACCTAATGAGATAAATACGACTTCATTAAATATAATTCATCAAAGTGTTTAGATTAATTTACCAAATCATATATAAATAATGATTAAAATACAGGAATAAATTACCATAATTTAAAACTTAGTGTATAATAAAAGTTATACTGCAGAAATAATAAACACTGATATGTTAGGGAGTTAATTATCAAGTTAATCACACGTGAATTTTAGTTGATTTTAATTTCGGCAGTCTGGATGTAATTCCTGACTGAAATTGTAATTCCATCCATATGCATATACCTGAAGCAAATTTTTGTCTCCATCTGAACCGACACGACTTCAGTCGAGACGTAATTAACTGAGCTCGCAAACACTTCCACCGTCTTATCCAGGATCTAGCCTAATTAGCTTCAAATCCGTAACCGAATACAAAACTAGAGATGCATTTATGTAAAATGGTAGAACAAGCGCCCATACTTTGTTTAGTAAACTGGGAAACCTGGTTTAGTATTCCCGCTGCCTCTAAACCTCTTAGCGATAAGTCCTTTTCGTTGCAGTCCTTGTCGATTCGCGCAATGACACGTTATGCCAGTCTGTCTGCATGCCGTGTGGGTATGCTGAACCACATTAAATTTTCGATGCGGGATCGGGGCTCGTTCCTTTGTGGGCGACGTTAGTTCGACGTAAATCCTTGAGATTTTACTCAGGCACCTGATACAAATACTTGAAAATAAGCGTTCTCCTCTTGTCTTGAGAGTTTGGTCGAATTACTTTACACACATACAAGTCCTATTGGTAATTATTAGTGTTATTATTTTCGGACCAAATAGTTTTATTCGATTGATTTTTAACGTTCTGGCTTTGCCGTCCTTCCTTTTCTTTCCCATATAATGTTTGAAAAGGAATATGTACAGGTCCGTCTCACTTACACGGTTGAAAAAATTCAAAAATTAAAATTAATTTAAGATTATTTAAAATTAACTAACCTGTCTAGCACAGAGAATCAAACAATTATCTCAGTCCTTTTCCCACTTAAAATTAGGATGGGAAGGAATTCGTAACAAATCCATTGAAAAGTTCCCGGCGTGACACATAGATGTCCCTTCTAGAATTAAATCCGTATGTCTTTTTTTGGTTAGCCCTAACCCTCAAAAGGTGCATGTATAAATTTAACAGCTGATCATTAGTTTGTGGACAGTTTGAGTGAAGCAACTTTTGTTATTATGGAAAAAAATGGATAAGAAGGAATTTCGCGTGTTGACAATACATTGCTTTTTGAAAGGAAAAAATACAGTTGAAGCAAAAACTTGGCATGACGCCGAGTTTTCCAACACTGCCCCAGGAAAATCAACCATCAAGGATTGGTATGCTAAGTTTAGACGTGGTGAAATGTGTACCGAAAACGGTGAACGCAGTGCACGCCCAAAAGAGGTTGTTACGGACGAAAACCTTTGAAAAATCCACAAAATAATTTTGAATGACCGTAAATTGAAATTGAATGAAATAGCAGACACTCTAAAGATATCAATTGAACGTGTACATCATATCATTCACGAATATTTGGGTATGAGAAAAATCTGTGCAAAGTGGGTGCCGCGCGAGCTCACTTTTGACCAAAAACAACGACGGGTTGATGATTCGGAGCAGTGTTTGAAGATGATCAAGCTTAATAAACCCGAGTTTTTGCATCGATATATGACAATGGATGAAACATGGCTCCACCATTTCACTTCGAAGTTAGTCACAATCATCCGAGTAGAATGCACACAATGAACCCGTTCCAAAGCGTGGGAAAACGCAACAGTCGGGTGGCAAGGTTTCGGCGTCTGTATTTTGGGATGCGCTTGGAATAATTTTCATTGACTACCTTGAAAAAAGAAGGACTATCAACAGTGACTATTACATAGCGTTATTGGACCGTTTGAAGGACGAAATCGCAAAAAAACGGTCGCATTTGAAGAAAAAGAAAGTGCTGGTCTACCAAGATAATGCACCGTGTCACAATTAATTGAAAACGATGACAAAAATCCATGAATTGGTGGTTTCGAATTGCTTCCTCATCCACCGAATTCTCTAGATCTAGCTCCTAGCGGCTATTTCCTGTTGTCAGATCCCAAAATAATACTCGCTAGGAAGAAATGTTCGTCGAATGAAGTGGGAATCGCCGAAACTGAGGCCTATCTTGAAGCAAAGGACAAATCGTACTACAAAAATGGTATCAAAAGTTGGAGGGTCCCTATAATCAGTATATCACCCTTGAAGGGAATTATATTGAATACAACAAACTAATTCATCCAAAAAAATGTGTTTTACTATGGTAGGCCGGCGCTTTTCAATTGACTTGTTATATCTGTATATGGCGTACGGCATTTATGGATGGAAAAAAAGGAATTTTAATAAAATATTAAAAATTGAAAAATAGTATACAGTCAGAAGTTGAGTGTTAGTAAGAAATACAAAACATTCGTAAATTAAATAGTTTTGCTTTACAAATATACTTCAGAATTAATTCACATACATTCTAGAAACGAAACACCGACACCTTAAATGAATAAGAATGAATTAAATGAAATTCTGGAATTAATAAAAATCACCTACAGAATATTTTAGATGCTCCTAATGCATGCCTCGCTTATGTTGATGCACAGAATGATTTTATGTCCATGAATACTTCGCTTCGTTGCTGATGCGGATGTTTCTCCTGGAACCCGTAAATTATTATATTTAGTATTGTTATAGCAGACCAACTTTTCATAGCCAGTACCGATAAGGTTGTTTCTTCTTGACTACCTATAACTATTCGTTTTTAGTATTGCCGTAATAGACCAGCTTTTCAACGACAGTGACAATACTCTACAGAAAATTATTTTTTCCTACAAAGAAATGAAACCACAATATCAAATCGAAATTTTATTTTTAGTCAATTTCTATGAAGGCCTTTTCCCTATCTCTTTGGATCTTTTCCATAGCATGTAAAAAGAGTCCACTCTAGTAATAGTTGATTCATCAACTGATACGCTATGGAAAAGATATAATGTATGGATATCAGAATTATCACATTCAAAATGTTCAAAAACCACAACCGGCCATTGTGGTTCAAATCAAACAATAAAATAAAGTAATACCGAAAATGATATATTGAGCGTTCCATGATTATAGTCCGATATACTAAATAACTCAATAATTATACTGTTATTTTGTGTAGAGAAATATAGATAACACCAACGTATATCCATTTGATCAAAAAGCATCGAAATATCTATATTATTAAATATATTAATTTATTTTTAGACACTCAAATCAGATAGACTTATGTTACAATATATATTTCTTCGCACACCCCTCAAGCTATGTAAAAAGTCTCTCATTTCTCAACTACTATCATTTAGTATAATCGTTTCATGTATCGGTTTACTTAAATACTATATCTGAAGTGAAATTACTGATTCTGAAACAAAATAGGGGACACGAGGGTAAAGTATTTATTTTCCTACTTAACGAAAAGAAAGCCATCAGACACTAAGTATTTCTAATGGCAAACTCCACCAATAAACATGTGAATTATGATATCTAGATGTTAGAATTTATAGTTTATATACAGTTGATAAATCAAACTAACTTATCATAGAACCTTTCCAAATATTATAATTGAAGCTGTATAGATTTCACTTAATTAAATTGTATAGATGCATTTTTTACATCATTCGGTTGTATCAGGTTGTATAAATTAAAAATACCTAAAGGAACCAAATATAGAAAATTAAGTGAAAAATGGTATACAGCAACAAGTTAAAGAATGGCAAGAAACACAAAATATCGCAAAAACCGTGGCTTTACCGTACCTATACCTCAAAATTAATTCACAGCCATTGTACAAAGAAAACACCGACGACTCCATTGTTGACTTTCCAACTTAGCTCCGTTTTGAATTACATTATTGCACTAGAATGTGTAATATCATAGGGAGTTCTAGATACTAACAATAACAGCCAGTGGGTTCACAGTATGTTAGTGTTGCTTTTAAAAAAAATGGTAATTTTTAAAAGCCAACCGAAACCGATTCCGAAAAATGGTATAAATTCGTCGTCACAAACAAATCTATTGTTGGATTCAAATGGGCCGACACTTTTGCACTCTAAACAGAAATAAATTTTTAACCAATTCATAAAAACGCATCAACAATATAGAAACACTCTACGTTAAATCGGCATTTTTACGCTAGAGATCTTGTGAAACCACCGCGCATTCTCGACCGCTAATGTGCGTGCGTGTAAATGTTCATATTAATTATTCTTATTTTTTATTTAAATCTCCTTTTTACCAATGAGTGTTTATGTGGACTAAACCAACTGTTTAACGTGTGCTCTGAATCACGGTCCTCTGTATTAAGCCTACCAACAGGCCAGTGACCCACTTAGAGACCATCCCAGAAGATATCCAGGCTTGATCAGTCGGCCAATAAGTTGGTTTTCCAATTGACATATAACTAAATCTTAGTTCAGCAGCTGCTTTATGCAGTTCATTGCCTTTAGTTGTCATTATGGATCCCCATATTGTATTTTTTGCATTGAAATCACCTCCAATTATACATTTTTCTCCGAAGTTGCTTAGGACAATCAAATAATTTACCTTTATTTGATTGTATCTTGGAGGACAATAAATTGCGACTATTATAACGTTGTATCTACTTGATTTAATAGTTACTACGGTTACCTGATTTTCTGCTGTGCTCGGGTTCTTGATGGTCAGAAATATTCTTTTTTATTATTATTGCACTTCCTCCTCTTGCGGTGTTAGCTGGATGTATGGTATGATAAAATGTATATCCTCCAATTTTAATAAAGGATTCTTTTGTTAAATGGGTTTCTGAGATTAGGCAAATATCTATTTTTTGCATATCTAGGAATATTTGTGGGGTAGCGTGATGTTGCTGGATTCCATTACCATTCCAAAGTGCTATTCGGATATCTTTATTTGCCATTTCGGGTTTTTGGGGCCACAGGCCTAATGTTTTTCAATTCTAGTTTCGGAAAAATATTCGAACATTTTTTCTTATCTGTGCAGCATTCCTATTAGTTTAAGTAGCAATTCGCCGGTGGTTCGTTCACCTTCCTTTGTGTCTCTTTGGTTATTTTGACTGATACTTTATGCATAAGTCAATTCACCAATAACTTTATATTTTTTCGGTTGTTTCTTTTCACTCATTGTTTCTTGAGGTTTAACTTGAGGAGCTACTCTAATGCTCTTCTCTTGTAGTGTTTTAGCAGCTACACATCCTCTATAACTTGAAGGATGACCTTCATTACAATTTGGACATTTCGGCTTAGCTTCTTTGGGTTTCCTATACTCTGCGGTGTATAACTAACCTAGATGTGTAAATATGTTTACCTAAACATTTTACACATCTAGGTTCTCTTCTCCAGAATTTCTGTGTTTGTCCATGCAATTGGCATCTTCTGCATTGCGGTATTAAGTTCGATTTTTTTAGAGTTTCGATTTTTATTTCGACCCCTAAAATTCTTTTAATAATTAAAATGGTTTTTGAGTCCATATAATGTTCAAAGGCTAACATAAATAGAGATAATGGCTTCTTGTGGACTAAAATTTCTCCTTTGTTATTTTTGGTCTTTTATTTTTTGAAAAATTTGCCGCATTTAAGCATTTAAGCCCATTTTGGTTTAGTTTTGCGATAAGTTTTCACTTTTAGCTGTTGATGGAAGCCCTCTTGCATAGCTTTGATATATCTGGTTTGTTTGTCTTCATAAGAGTTCCATTATAGTTTCAGTTTATGATTCAAATTATCCTACGCTGCATTTGTGGTCTAGATGTTAAGTTTTCGACCCTTAACGTTTTATAGCATTTTGCATTTATTTTCTACTGTATTGAACTTTTTTCCGATCGCACTTTCACTTATTCGCCAGTCTGTATAATTTTATTGTTAGTCTTTTTAAGACTATTAGACTACTTTTAACGCCGCATTTGTGACACAGATGTTGCACTTTTGTTTCGTTTCACTGACCGTCTTTCAATATGTCTTTACCCTGTGAAAGTCAAAGGTCGACTATGGCTTATTTTTAATTTAAAATTTGTTCTCCCATGATTTTCCTGTCAAATACCAAAATAAAATATAAAACGTTGGATACATATGCTACTTTCAGATGCAAAAGTTGCTAATTCTCTAACAATTATTATTAAAATAGCAGAAAAAAAACCTTGAATTTATTAAATAATTCTGGAAGAAAACAACGTTCCTAAACAAAGTCGACCAAATAATTTGTTGTTGATAATCTTAACAATAATAATGATCTAACTAAAACAAAAGGAAATATATATGTATTACAAAAATATAAAAAAATTTATTACAACACTTCCTAACATTGATGTAAGTTCGCCAAGTATTAACTGCTACCACGTATTTTGATCAGCAATATACATTGATCCAACTGTCAATGTAAACAAGTCTTAAAATATTTAACCTAACTATTGAATGCAACGGTTTTCACATTTCTCCACATAATATAATATTATTCCATTTAATATTTTTGAGTTATTCAGTGTATAATAAGACTAGTCATTGGATACTCAAAATTGCATTTATGACATTGACTACTTTTGTTGTGGCGTAAAATATTGCTACAAATCCATCATCATGCTTGGCAACGCTCAGCAGAAGTTGCTAGACCAGGTTTACTCACCGACGTATCATATTTTGATAACTACTTGTTCAGATAAAGGTACACAGAATACTGGTTTTTCCTGATAAGAAATGAATCCGCTATGTCGAAACGGTTCGAAATGGGATTTTTAGTCAATGCAACTCATTCTCTTCGAACTGTTTTACTTATCTAGACAGTTTTGTTATGGATATTAAAATCACCTCATTTAAATTGTTCCATAAACACTTAAAGAAGTATTTAATCGTACGATAACATTCTTAATACTCTTACACTTAACACCTAACGTTTCAAATGGATTTGCCACATGAGAAATATTGTTGTGTTTGTATTAAAGAAGCAGAACAAACAATTGCTAAATAAGTCTCGGTTAAAAAAGCCCCTGGTTTGACATAATTACTTTAAGAATCCTAAAAGACCTCTCAGAAAAATGCACGAAATTAATAACGTTTATATTTAATACCATGTTAAGGCTTAATTATATTCCTAGCGCTTGGAAAGTGACTCAAATCATCATGATTCTGAAACCAGGGGAAAAATTAGAAGACGTCCTCTTCTCGTCCTATAAGCCTCCTAACTGTGATTTCTAAAATGTTCGAAAATATATACTTTAAAAGATTCAAAATAATCATCAAATAATCTCAGCAGAAGGAAATATTATTCCAGACCATCAATTTAGCTTGCGTAATAAACACGAAACAACACAACAAATACATAGATTAGTAAACAAAATTAATAAAAACCTAAATGATAACAAATATTGCTCCGCTGCATTTCTCGATATATCTCAAGACTTCGACAAAGTATGGCACACCGGACTGTATGTTTAATTGAAAAAGCTTTGGCCTCATACGCACTTTCAACTACTCAAATCACACCTCACAGACATATATCTTATTATGAAACATGGTGACGAATACACTAACCTCCATCCAATAAATTCAGGGATTCAGCAGGACAGTGTTCTCGGCCCATTGTTCTATCTATTGTATACAACTGACCACCGACCTCAAAAAACACTAGTTTTGCAACACATGCTGACGATATAGCGGTTGTATCATCACACAAGGGTGTAATATCAGCCACAAGAAACCTCTTACTTCATCTTAACAAAGTCGAATTGTGGTTGAAAAGATGGAGTATCAGAGCAAATGGGACAATATCTGCCCCAGTAAAAATAAATAATTATAAACTCCCGCAAGCGGACAACGTTAAATATCCGGGAATGCATTTTGATCGACGTTTAACATGGAAAAAACATCTAGTGAGAAAACGCAAGCAGAGGTTCCAGAATAAAGTGTTGCAAGTCATCATCGATGCCCCATATTACGTCTCCAACAAACTAATTCAGCACGATATCTCCTTATAACTCATAACAAGTGTGATTCGAAGTGTTAGTGTAAAGTAGTCTGAAAGACTCTTGGTGCATCCCAATGCACTTGCCAAACAGTTAAATGTGCTAGATGACAGTGAAGTGCGTAAGCTACCAAAGGAATTGATTAACAGACACATAGAGTGAAATATAATAATCTCTAGAATAAGTTAGGATAGCGTTTAGAATAAGCTAGAATAGCATCTAGAATAAAATTTAGATTATAAATTTTTACAGCAGATCAGTTACTGAAGCGATCCTCTGCATGTCTGTAGAGTTATATTGTATAACGGAAATCATATTATAATACTTATTGCCATATAAAATTAATGCATAATAACATTAATTAACGACGGAATTATATCATCATAAGTTTCTAAGAGTATTTTTTGGACAGGGGCAGCAGATTTCCTCAACTCAAAAATTAAAAGTAATTAATATCGAAAATGATATATTGAGCATTCCATTATTATCATTTGCATACATTAGATAACTCTAAACAGTTAACTATTCTTTAATGTATAGAAATATCAAGACCATTAAATTTAACAGTTGTTTGTAATTGTTATTATTAAGTATTTTAATTTACTTTCAGACATTCTCCTATTGCTGGCCTAAACTTTTCAATCCTCAATAAAAGTTTTTAAACAAAATTATGTTTCCACAAACTTAAACAATACTGATATTCGCACAGCCTAATAAAAGTCATCAACAATTTTTATAATATCGAATCTCAACGACATCAAATTTATAAGGAACCTTAGTTTTTCGACTAAAAAATTATTTCCTTTTAGAAATCAAAGATCTGATATGAATATTGACGAAATTCCTAAAAGAAAATGAAACCGTTTCCATTTATCGTTGAAGAAATATGATGTTTCCCTGAAAGGAAACGGTTTCTTTTATATAATTAAAGTGGATGGAGGGAAAAAATTTAAAACACGAGTTTCTGGAGGAAAACATCTCCCGTCTCATTTATCGTTCGAGGAGAGTGGAAAAGATTCGACGCTAAAGTTTCCTTTATTTTTGGATAAATATATTTTTTAACTTTTCAAAGAAAAACATTCATGGAAAAAAAACAGCGCCACGTAATGTCTGACCGGCTGTATAAAATTCGGGGAAATGCGGATCTGATAAGGTTGGACTTCAATGAGTTCCTTTATCGAGATTGAACTTGATTAATCTGAATTTTGTTATTCACGGCCAAAATAACACGAAGTAAACAAGATGATATCAATAAAAAAATTCGAAAATATACAGAATTAAAATTAGATTTTGACATACAAGTTTTTTTCAAATACCTCAAAACTGAATAGATCATTAGGGAATATTTATAAAAATAACAATTAACAATAATAACTTTTATCTTAAATAGGGTAGATCAGGGTCACTTGATTAGAATTTTGTTCACAACAAGGAAAAATTAGAAAAGAGTGGTTTTAAAATCAGTTGTCTATTTGTCTGCATATTAGGATCATTTAAGTGACCATTCAAGGTGAGACCATTCATTGCAATAAACGCATTCTACCCACTATTCTCTTAAGGGAATGTCTGAACATAACTCCGTAAATACTAGACAAAAATAATCATCATCTTCCGTGTCCGAAGGAAGCTAAGTTTCCTTTGCTTTCTATTATTCATCATATATTATTTTCGATTCACTTTTTCATTAATTCCTTCCTCTGGATTTCTTCTTTACCTTATCTGTGTTCCTACCAGTTTTATTTTTTTGTTCTAGAGTAAGCGCATATCGTTCCAAAGTATCTATCAACTGTAGTATGACCATAATCAAAACTGGTAGTTAAATGGATATGGTTTATTTAACCCCTTTTTTTGCTGAAATGTCCTTAATCCTGTTACTTTCAATATGTCAAGTAACTAAATATTAATTGAAAAGAGCTTCTGTTTGAAGCTTCAGCCATTTAGAGTAAACATATTGTGATCTTACTACACTTGAGCACAAAATCCCACAGCTCAACACAACCTTCTCTGTCTTAATTAATATATCATTTCAGGTAAAAGAGGAAGCAAAACTATAGTCTCTTCAAATTAACAGTGAATTCACGTCATCTATATATATCTGTCGCAAATTCTAAATTCGTTTTAGTATCGGACTATATTATCATTCATTCAAGGAACTCATTTCTATTTAAAAAGAGAAGAGATGGAATGCTATCTCTTAAGTTCAAACATCTAATCTGTCAAAGGTCCACAAAATATTCTTCAAAATAATAATTATAATAACTAAAGATTATAAACCGGCAAACGTTATCTGAAGGCTTGGCTTATTTTAATAAATTTTAAATCGCTGCTGTTTATTATTCTGTTTCAAAATGCCGAAGCCAAGACAGAACATATTCGTTAGTTCGAAGTTAATTCCAACAGAAACGAGATAATGGAGTAAACAATTGTCAGAAAAATTATTTAAAGGGGTAAGCACTGTTACTGTTAATTATTTGTATAAGATATTTTTAGCGTGTTGCAGCTGCATTGAAAACTGTTCAATGTATGAGTGAAAATAAAAAATATAACCTATAATTCGCTAAAAAGATGCCGTCCTTATACGAAGGTGGTGACGAATCAACATCAGCTTGATATTAGCCATATCAGAGATCAAATATATGAAGTGTGTAAAATCAGTGAGTAGTTTATCAATATTTACACAATTTAATACAATTATTTGAAAGCAAACTGTTAATCTGAAAAGTATCCATAGAATACTTAGAGATATGCAGTTCTTTGAGTAGCAGTATCGATGTAGAGTATCCTTTAATAGAATCTTACATGATATAGGTTTAGACGTAATGATAACGCATGAAGAGGAACTTCCACATATTGCTTTAAAGAATACAATTTTTAAAAGCATATAATAAAATCTTATTATTTTAATCTGTGTATTTAGATGAGACATGAATGTTTCAGAGGAGGACCAATATACCCAATGGTCACTGATGGAAAGATGATAATAAAAATAATGTTAAGACATCAAAAGTTGGAATAAAAATTGAATAGGTTTCATTAGCCATAACATTTTTTCAAGCATTTTAAAAGTTCATTGCAAATATATTGATCTCTTTATTGTAAACAGGAATGGTTAATAACTTCTTCGGTTTGGATGGACTCAATACAGCACAATAAAGAAAATATTTACAAATAATGGAATTGTGAAGAAATGTTAGATAGGTTGGAAATTAACAGCTTATTTATTCACTTAACTTTGTGAATATGGGATTATGATTCATTGCTCCAAATTTCCAAGACAGAGTGATGAGAGTGGAGACAACCAAAAGTGAGATATAATTAATATACGATAACTGTAGGAAATCGTATTGCAGAGTGTGAAATTTTATGTGCACACATATCCGTGTAATTGTTCACAATATACAGAGCATTAAGTTAAGATATATGAGGAGAGAAATAATTCTAACTGTTTTGCAGTTATGGCAAATGCATTAGGGGGATGCAGTGATTAAATCTAGTTTTTTCAAGAAATATTTATACAGATAGTAACAGAACAAACTAAGGATAAATACAGTGATGTCGAAATGACTTTACAAGGAAAAACTGTACCGAAAGATATAAAAACTAAGCGTAAAAGGTAAAGATAATATCTAATGAAAGTAAAACACAATACTTGGATATTCAATTGTCAATTAGATGTATTAACATAGGTCGTTTACCACTACATAAAAATGCGCCTAGAACTCTAACTCATAGGTGGTATGGAAAAAAAATCATTGTAAATATAATAATACACAACCCTAACCTACAAACTATTATAACTGTATAATTAAATGTAGTTTTAAGTCCTTTGATAGTATATGCTTTATATGTACTGTAATGTTAAAATAAATCATATTTTATAACGGTATTTTTTAATTTAATATTATGATTTTGTATTTTTCAGTTTAATTGCTTTATTTGTATTAGAATTTTGTTATATGTTAAAGTCAAAATGAACTAAAACTCGGAGATGACGCGGCAACATTGCTACGTTTTGACATCATCAATTCAGACGACGTGAGTTTGTTATTTTATTGAACGGGCTATACAATTTCATTATATCAGTCGAACAAACCGCGATCCAAAGTGTCATTCCCAATAACTGTAATGATACTAGTCAAATATTGTGTGTTACTAAATCTCGTACTATGCAATACTGCTTATTTCGTGTACAGTCTTATTCATCTTCATGAAGTCGGCTAAATTTCTTGTGTATTCTGTTCAACAGATGGAACTCTTTATCATGGCTCCTTTTTCTTATTATTATTATTACATTTTCTTTTGATCCACGAAATAATAAGACCAGATAAGTTCGCTTGAAATGGGAACTAACGACACTAGCACTGCTTTAAGAAATCTAATTATTTTTCTTTATTATTAACATCATTATTATATTAAGACCTAATATTAACTGTAATCCGTGGTATCTATGACTTAATATCCCATGCGAGAAGACAATAATTGACTTGTAATTATTGGTGCGATTGTAATTGATTGTTCTTTCTATATGGTATTATCAATGTAATTTCTTTTTGGCCAGGGCATTACAAAGTCGACAATTGTAAATATATTCACTAACAAACAACATCGACAACTAGCTTTATGGATAAGTATCGTAAACTGACTTAACGAAGCTTTGCATCAAAAAAAAAACACCCATTTGCTCTTCTTTGTTGAATCCATATACTATTTGTCGGACGTCATCACCAGTTTCTTTCACACAAACTTTATTGGCAATTTCTAAATGTATGAATAATCATCTTAAACTATTTTAACACAGATTTTTATTTAAAAAAAAAACGCTTATTAAACTGCTCTTGGTCTTGATAGTGTGGTTTATGCCATCCATAATTTGTTAGGTATCCGATAACGATGACATCGAAATCAAATGGACCAATGAAGTTATTCAATATTTCGCCGTAAAACATGAATGAAGATTAGTTAGCGAATCCGTTATCGTAATTGTTATAAGAACGAACTTATATAATTGTTACAACCAACTCAGCTTAACTTAGTCTAATACAATTGTGAGTTTGTTTAGTCTTTTTAATGTTTGAACAACATACTGCTGTATTTAATCTGCACTCGTGTTGCTTGTAAAGTGGTCCAAATTCAAAACAAAAGTAGCAATAAATTAATTTATAATTAAGATTAGGCATATTTAACAAAAGAGGGAATAAAAAATAACGTTGAAAATAAATAAAATTGAAGAAAAAATGAAGAGTTCAGATGAAGAGTGAAACTATTTAAATAGATACTTGAAAATTTAGTATATCTACTCAGGGTAAGGCAAAGTCAAATCGTAGCCTAACAAATTTGTTGGACAATATATAAAAGAAATAATTTTTAATTGAATTTATTTTTATATTGAATCAAAAAATTACACTTAGAACGCACGCCATTTGGATAGCCACATTAAACGAGTACTTAAGAATTTTATAAAAATAAGAATAAGTTTAGAGACTTAACCTGAGAAAATACTATTTTACTTACAAACCATTAACAAAGCATGATTTAATCTAGTATACGTTCACTAGCAAATAATAAAACCCTTTATATTTCCCATTATTAGGAATAACCTAATAATAATCTATAGGTCTCTCTGAAGCATCCAACAGTACTCTGTTATTATTGAGACTCTCCATTTCCTTTGATGCATTTTCAACTGTTGAAATCGTTCATATTGCTAAATAAATCTAAATAAAGCTGGCAATATTTTAGGCAAGTTCGGAGAGGCGAATGAAGAATATAATTTTGCACTCATTAGAAGACCTAAAGCTTCAAATGTTTTTAGCACTCTTTTAACGATCTGGTTTTAGTTGGGATCTTTCTGGTTATCTAAAAAATTTTCTATGACCCCATTAGAAGCAATCCTACTTGTTAACTGTTGACAGCTGTCGGATCATTAGTTTGTGAATGTGAAACAACTTTTGTTATTGTGAAAAAAATTGAAATGGAAAAATAGTTGAAGCAAAAACTTGAAACCGCCCCAGGAAAATCAATCATCAAGGATTGGTATGCAAGTTTAGAAAATCCACAAATTGGTTTTCAATGACCGTAAAAATTCACGAATTGGGCTTCAAATTATCATCCACCCTATTCTCCAGATCTAGCCCCCAGCGACTATTTCCTGTTTTCAGATCTCAAGAGAATAACCTCTGGGAAGAAATTTTCGTCGAATGAAGAGGTGATCGCCGAAACTGAGTCCTATTTTGAAGCAAAGGACAAATCGTACTAGAAAAATGGTATCCAAAAAGTTGGATGGTCGCTATAATCAGTGTATCACACTTGAAGGGAATTATGTTGAATACAAAAAAGTTAATTTTTAAAATAATTTATATAAATCAATCATCAATTCAATCTGATTTGATTCAAATTAATCAATATTAATAGTGCAGCATTCTTCATTTATTTCGGTATATAACATTATATATACATATATATATATATATATATATATATATATATATATATATATATATATATATATATATATATATAGATAGATAGATAGATAGATAGATAGATAGTAACATACAGATAGAGATATTTAATAGTAACATAATGGTAATCCATGTTTTAGACTATAAATATTTTACAAACTGTAAACAAAAACAAATACGAAATCCAAATTTACCGATCAAACACTAGCGATTACCAATCCAAATCGGCATAGACCATTAATCATCAATCTTTAACGATTATAGATTATTGTTCGATAATATAACTGTGCACGAGAATAACAATAGCAATACGAATTAGAATCTACAGCACTATATTGCATCACTTTTAATATTTAATGATCGTACTGTGGAAATCATAAAATAATTATGGTGGCCAATTTCGAACTAATCTGCATGTAGCGAGCACCTCATTTCCCGTCAAATTATCCTTTAAATCCTGAAGGAATCCAGGCGCAATTTCCCATCGACTGATTGAAGCAGGAGAAGGAGAACCCGTAGTTCTCTCCACTCACGCCCTGTCGGTAAGAAAAAAGTTAGCAAAACGACGAAATCGGACAAAAGTTTTGGTGGGGACTCATTAAACGAAAATCAATTAGCTAAAATCCAAGCACTGATTACAGGACTATCACTGTTCGGCTGCGGAATTAATTTTCACTTAACTGGCGCGGAAAGGAATTTATTACCATCCGGCTAGTTTTGTTACCGAAGGTTTTTGTTCGAAAATGAGGCAGCCGTAGAAACCCGCAACTTGATCTGATTGCATTAAAACTTTTTTCCTCCTAACTATAAAGTGCGAAATAGGTTTTTAACAAGCTCAAATAGCTTTTGCATGTAGGGGCAATAAACTTTCAATCTCAGCAATAAAATTATTTGACGGTTTCATAAAATATTTTAGACAACTAACAAAATAAAAACAGAATCCGTTCTTTTTTATATATTGTCTTTTAAGTTAATTTATGTATAAAATAAAAATATATATATATATTTCACACATAATAATCATAATTAATACTTATAAAATTTACAATGTCTCAATATACTCAATTAAATCTCCAGCCCGTAAAATTTAGACTGATCTAAAGAGAAATACTTCCAATCACCAAAATATAAGATTGTGAGAACAGCAATTTCGGGTTTTCCTAATAGATGGCTTTCCCATATCTCTAAAAATATTTATTCAATGAAGGCATACTACAGCGCGTTAAAAAGGTAATAGTCCATAGAACATTTTATACCAAAAAGGAAAAAATGTAAAATGCAAGCTCACCAAAAATTTGGTCCACCCAAAATTTTAAACATATGGAGATTGGATACAAAAAAAGCTCAATGCTTGGTTTCTGCATGATTGAACAGTGTAAAATATAATGAACGAAGTGCTATCTTGCTTTTTTATTAACAAATCATTATGGGCGATAAAATGTAGATCACGTACCACAAAGGTGTGTAAAACTAAGGATAGAATATTATAAAGCTGCCTTCAAAAAGGAGTTTATAACAATCTCTTGGTTTGATATTTCGCGCAGAAATCTTCAGAAGTTCTCCAGTGACGGAGTTGTGGCTTTATCAGAAGAGTAGCAAAGGCGTGTGTATTTGTTATCAATAAATCATGTTTGAAAACATGAAAAAATAGCAATTATTGCATTGAAGCAGCTTCCGTTTCAATGTCACTAAAATAATTTACTGTTAGTCCGATGACGAGAAAAGTCTAATAATTCCTTGAAAACGATTTATATATATTTTGGTACTCCTATTTTCATTATTATGAATACACCATAAATCACTATAATGTAATTTATAATAGGACACAAAAGCAAAAACTAGTTTTGGACGAACATCACAGGGACGAAATTCCCTGAGCAAATTACATCTATCATTAAATTCGTTATATCAGCTTCGCAGTGGTTAAAGAAGAAGCATCATCACCTAAAATGGAACTAAATTGACCAACCTCTTCTGATAGTCCACGTAGAATTTTGTAGAAATCATCACACGAAAATCACTCACGAGTCAACTCCTTGGTTTCCATGACACAAAACTTTAAAGTCACTGCAAATACTACAAATTGTATGCGAACAACAAAACGTTCTAAACCAGCTTATAGTTATGAAGGTCAAACTTCATTATCATAACTTAAAAATGTCCGATTGACCCTAACAAAATGTAGTTACAACAACAACAACCCACGCATGTTAGTTATAAACTCTCTCCGGGAAATTAGAAATAAAACTGGAAAATTTACCAATAAAAACTATAACTAGAAGTCACTAAAATCATTTGCAGTTATTTAAATGAAAAGAAATACTTAAAAATACATTGAAAACGGTTTATATATATTTTTAGTACCGCTGCTTTCATTACTACACTATATACTAGATCATAAATCATTATAGTGTATTTCTATAAAAGGACACGTTATATTCATAGACCTCCTTTATTATAGAAATTTATATAAAACAAGCTTGTCCATTGTGATATTTTTCACCTAATAAGGCCCTTTTATTTAATTTTTTCCCATTTTTAAAACCACATAAAACATCCAGTCGCGTTCGTCCCGTCCTCGTCCCTCCAACTACATCCGGTCTCAATTTTCAAATATGCGCGTATAATTAATGACTCTTAAAAACTTACATAATTTATCACTTTTCATGATTTTTATTTCGCCGTACAGTCCTCGAAAACCATTACATTTTTCTCTCGCAACATTTTTCATATCGCTTAAATGAAAACTAAGAATAAAATTTATGACTAAATCTAACAACACCTAACAAGGGTTTACGCCGAGCCAATTTAATATATCATTCCTGTGACGGGCAAATTTACTCCCGATAAAACTAATCTTGAATAATAATGCGTTTTTATTAACAATGCGATGTATAACGGACGTTTTTCTAGCAAGGAAGTAGACCAGGAAAAAGTTCACGTTTCAAGCATAGCAATTAAGTAATCTTCGTATTCTTCCTTAAAAAAATATTTATGAAAAGAATATATTAAGTAAAATAATGAAAAGAAAACTTAACACGCTATTATCAATTAATACCGAAAATATAGAGCAGAACTCATAAATTCCTAATAACTCTTACAACATGTGGCCGAGACTTGCCATGCATGAGGATACCTGCGCTTGATGCTCCTTATTACTTTTTTAGTGACAGTTTCATTTGGTTTTAGCAGTTTGTAATATACTACACATTACTGATTTCACTGTTTATGTGGATCGCTCTCTTGCCTTTCCCTTAACTAAACCACGTTTTTTTGAGCTTGAGCTTGATCTTGATTTTATTAGGACACTTAATCGCCAATCACAAAGCCGCTTTATTGAAACGGGTTGGAACCCGTTAGTTATTTTCTCTCTTTTTGGATCCTTCACATCAGTTGTAAAGGTCTGAGAACAATTCATTCATCAACTCCTAAGCTGGCTGATTGATCTTTGAGAATTTCAGCTATGTTTTCTCGCCTAATAATCCTTGCGTGGTCTTTACACTGGTCGTTTCTCCAGGCCGTTCTTTATCATTGACCTTAAAACCGCCAAATGTGTTATAACGGTGCAGCATTACCATATGTTCCTAAAAATGCATGGTAGGCACCGCTAACAAAATTCTTTAAAAGTAATAACTATAGAAGATGTAATTTTGGCTAATTCTTAATTCTCATCTGCATATGTTGGATAACTCAGTAAAACTAAATTAAAAAAATTAGATTTCTGTAGAAATAAAACTAAATAGAAATAAAAAATAAATAATCATGGAATTTAGTGTATAGACTAAGTTCTAAAACAATTGTTTCTCTTGATAGTTCAGATTTTCATTAATGGTTATCAAATATATCAAAATACATGCAAGCACCTAATATTACTTATCTGAAGTATAAACTAAATTTTTATAGTTCTTTACATATTACAGTATATTTTTCGGTCTTACTTAAAAATACATGCACCCGAAATATACCTGTTTTTTTTTTGCTACAACTTGGGTAATTGAGTTCTATATAAAACAATAAGTAAAACCAATAACAGTACTAAGGAGAATACAGTGCTCCTCAATACATTATTCTGAAATGACTGAATAATGTTCCAATTATTCTTCTTCGCATTGATTAGGCCCAAGAATATGTTTATACATAATACATATTTCTAAATTTACTATTCAGTTCTTCACTATTCTTCTTCACATAAGCTTTCTAGTGTAGTATTATTTAATCAAACATAGTTCATCAATTTGCATTATTTTTATTCCTAAAATGTATGTAAATAATGAAAACGCTATTTAATTCACCAATGCTTAACAAATGGACCCCGTACAGCAATATTGTCAGCAAAAGTAGTTATTGTATTATGTTGTAACTTGGAAAATTGCATCAGAAGCATACATCAGATTAAAGACCAGCCCTAACATACTGTCTTGTGGAAGCCTCGCTTTTTTTCTCTTTTCTGAAAGTCTGACAACTCCGGGAACACTTTAGGCAATATCTTGTTTAATTTATAATTAATTCCCTCTATAATAACTCATCTCATGAGAAGCATGTGTCATATCAAGAAAAACGACAAAGCATACTCAGACTTTTCCGTTGTGCTTGTAATTCTGTTTGCTTATAAGATCAGACTTCTTCGCTATTTTCCATATATTAATTACATGTTTTAATGTAAAAGAATGTAATTCTTCTTTTCAATCTTAATGTACTTAATTTTGAAGAGAAGTTTAATATACTACATGAATTGAGGCAGTCCGATTTTACTGCTGTTATTTGCTTTCTAAAGCCGATTTTTAAACTTTCATATAGTTTATATGAAGTTTTATATAGTTAACAAAACTAGAGTTAATATATTTTATTCCATATTATATTATATATTGCCAAAATTAATAAATCACTCTCGAAATGAAGGAAATTTTTTGTTGATTCAGTAGAAGCACCAATTAGATAGATAGATAGATAGATAGATAGAGTAAGCAAAATTTTAAGTTGGATTCATAATAGGTTCTGTATTTAGTAACATTGAAACATAATTAGAAACAAGTGACTGTTTGTTTATATGTAGTAAGTAATACTAAATAAAAATAATACTTAAAATGCGTAAATGGCTAAAAAGGCTTTAATAATATTTTTAGAAACCAAAAGAATTAATATTGCTTTCAAACTGGTCAAAGAATTAACAAAAATTATTATTTTAATCGTTCGGACCTGACAAAATTTTCTCAGATTACAAACAAAACTTGAATGCTTCTGTTTTATCACAACTGTGAATATTGCCTCTGATACCACTAAAACATCTTTACCCATAAGTTTGAACTCAAGATGTACTTGGAAAAAGTGTTGTGCGGTTCCGAGATTGCAAAGTTCTGACTCAATCTGGCTTGGTGGCGCAGTGGTAAAGACGATAGGACGATCTTCCTACTGTTGCGATAGCCGCGGGTTCGAATCCAGCTGGGGTATGGTCGTAAATTTATGTTTGTAATTGTTTAAAATTTGTGATTTTCCTAGGCAAAAGTGTAAAATTCGACAAGGAAAATGATCCCAGATCGGATGCCTTCTGGGATGATTTCTAAGTTGGTCACTCACCAGTCGGTAGGCTTAATGCTGAGGACCGTGGTTCGGAGCCCACGTTAAACTGCAGGTCCAGTCCAGATAAACCCTCGGTTGGTAAAAGGAGACTATAAAATATATTTAAAAAATATATTAACTAAAGTTGAACTTTCGTCCCCTGATTTATTCGTTTCTTTTTTAGTTGCTTTCATAAATGTTTACTGTTAATATTAATACAGACGTAAAGTACGCAAACTTTATATCGAGTATTTTCAGATATTTATCTCGTTTTGAAAAGGGTCTTATTTTATGTACAGTCCCGTACCCCGGTCCAATTATTTCGAGTTATCGCGCAATAGAATGTTGTGAGTATAAAGTTGAAAGTTGTAATTGACCGTTTCTAAATAACGAGTAATAATAGGTTATTAATATTTTACTAGATTTTTCGTCGTAAAAGTGTGCCGTTTCGTTGGTAACGAAAGCCGGGGGACGACGTAAAAGGCACCGAGAAATATCCATAAACAAATTTTAAGTTACTGCCGTCGATATAAGGGTTCAAGTTTTCACGACAAGCAATTTATTTTTTATGCCTCGATTTTTTCCGTCAAAAGGAACCGCCCGACACTCGCATTGACAGTTACGCAGCACGAGCACCCCCCCACCCTACCTCCTTTTTACACCGTATCGGGTTCGGTGGGGTTGAGAGCGGGAGAAGCAGATGCAAGAAAAAAACCCGATAGGAAATTAAAAATTTACAAACAACTTTATGATCTGCTTGAAATTCATGACGCGCTTAAAAACCACCACAGAGACGACGATTTTTTTCTTCTGTACGTCTCTCGCGTCGTTCCCACTTTATTTTATTAGCGAGATTTGGTAAGTGGGCTCCGAAAACGTAAATTTTACGACCTTCCTGAAAAAGTTTTATTAAAAAACATCCGACATAAGTCGCCCTATTGATTTTTAACGGCCCGGCTTTGTCGCTGGCCGATACTCGGGATGGCATTTCGGCAAATATCACCTCAACTTTTTTCATAATGGTCTTAAATGTTAAGTTATTTGATTTTTTACAGAAAAGGCCATTTACGGAGGGTTTTTTTTGCGATTAATGTCGCTTTAATTAGCGAGAACGTCGTGGGTCAGATTCGGCTGTCGATCAATTGGACTGTTAAGATCGCTTAATCGTTTTGCTAATATTACATTGACAAAATGTCAAAGTTTGTTTAAAGCTCAAATAAGTCCTAATAACTAAATTATTAAAAACAGCCTTTATTCGAAAAAACACAGTAGCTGAAAAGTCCCGGGTGTAACAAAAGAAAGGCGATTTTTTTTTGTCAAAAATTGGCTTTATTCATCAACATAATCTCCAACAAATGTCTCACCTCTTCTTCAATACCACTTTTGTAGAACGATTTATCTTTTGCATCAAAATAGGCCTCAGTGTCAGCGATAACCTCTTAATTCGAGCGAATTTTCTTACCGGTGTGCATTTTTTTTTGAAGTGTGCGAACAGACAGTAGTCGCTGGGAGCTAAATCTGGCGAATAGAAGTGGAAGCAATTCGAGGTTCAATTAATGTTGTTTAGCCATTATTTTGATTGACTTGTGACACGGTGTGTTGTCTTGATGAACCACATTTTTTTTCCTTGTCATATGCGGTTGATATCTGCAATTTCGGCCTTCAAACCCTCCAATAACGCTATATAATGTTCAGTGTTGATGGTGTTTCCTTTTCCAAGATAGTGGATGAATATTACACACATCCCAAAATACCGAGGCCATACAGCCTTTCTAGTGGACTGTTTTGCTTTCGGGCGCTTTCGATGAAATTCATCAGTTGTTGTCCACTCAGATAACGATCGTTTTGATTTAAACTTTTAAAAAAATTAAAGTTAATGTAAAGTGGTGCATCCATGTTTCATCATATCACAGATCCATGCAAAAATTCCAGTTTATTGCTTTTAAACATGGCTAAACATTGATCAGAATCATCAACACATTCTTGCCTTTAGTTAACAGTGAGCAAACGCGGCACCCACATTGAACAGAACTTTCTTGCTCAAATGCTCATGCAATATAAAACGAACACTTTCTGTTGATATGTTTACGATGTTAGCAAACTCACGCAACTGCACTTCTCGATCATTCAAAACGATTTTGTGGATTTTTTTTGATGTTTTCTGGTGTTACTGTGGCATTTGGAGGTCCACTACGTTCTGCATCATCGGCATCTTTACGAAATTATTTGAAGTCCCCAAAGAAACGTTGTATCTTTATTTCTGATGGAGCAAAGTCCTTATAATACTTTTTAAGCCATTGCTTTGCTTGAACAGTATTTTTACCATCAAGAAATAGTGTAAAATTTAAACACGAAATTGTTTTGGATCCATTGTTTTGAAAATAACCAAATTCGTGTCAGTCTTAGCAGAATCACTAACAAACTTATAAGTAGAATATTATGACATTTTAACAGCTTTCTTTTGAAGATTAATACTAATTGAACAAATGACGAATGCAATAAAACAGCGCCATCTATGTATTGTCTATACCCGGGATTTTTCAGCCCATGTGTTATTGTTAGTTTATTTAAAATCTAATCAAAAGCATGTATTGTTGAAATAAATCTCAATCCTAGCTGTAAATTTTTCTTGTTTTTAAAACAATTTTCAAACTTTAGCTTAAGTCAGGCAAAAATTCTGCCAAATACAACTGCGAAGATAAAAAATATATTCTTTATTTTTAAAATCATCATTAACAAAACTCCCCATGAAAGTATATCGCCGTATTTAAAGATTATTCCTAAATCTTCTGACCAGATTGTCAAGAGATCAGTTCCAGACATCCATCATCCGGTTATCTTTCTTCTGTTTTATTTTTAGGTTTATGATGTTGCGGTCTTATTACGTTATTTTTCACCACACGTAATTTATAAAATGTGATTTTCTATCATAAATCAATTGGGTCGGTTGAATATCTTTGAGTTTCAGTTAGCAAGGTAAGTCAATCTTCTTTCTTGTTTTTGTTAAATCGTTTCCTATAAGTCTTCATTACGGCTCCTCAACATTTTCTTTATATGACAGACAAAAATCGCCGCTTTTCAATTGCCTAAAGCAGTTTCGACAAATTTGTTTAGTACTTTTTTTAAACACCTAAACTATATGTCCTGTTGTTCCAACAAAACAGCCAATGCACGTTATCAATGCCTTCGAAAGTATTGCCAAATTCAGTTCTCATTCTAGAAACTACATTACTATAGCTAAAAAGAGACAGCACGCTACCTGATGTGTCCGAACATGTAACCGAATCAGTCTAAACTTTCTAGTTATTAGACGACACTGTTGTCATATGTTTGCAAAATTATTCAAAACATTAATGATAGTTATAAAAGTTTAAAAACTACCAAAAATTGCTTTACCAGGTTTCTAACTGTTTAATATTTCTAATTACTATGATGGAAAATGTCAAAGCAGTATTATTAACCATTAATAGTCAGAGTTATCAGGACCTGATGACGTCTCTAATCAGTTACGTCGAGCAGGAACGAGATGTGTCCAAACATGTAACCGAAATATTCAAGAAAATTCGATTTGTTCTAGTCGACACCTTTGTCTTATGTTTGATAAATTATTCTAAACATTAATGATAATTATAGGCTATAAACCGACCAATCTTCGTTTGGTGCTTGACTTGATAACTCTCTGTTATTTAAAGTTTGTGATAATTCTGATTAAAAATGGCAAAGCCATTAAACATTCAAAGTCACAAGCTGATTACTTCCTTAATCAGTTACTTCGAAGAGACCCGCTCTTGCCGGTAAAATGCGTTAAACAACTATTTATACTATTAAATATTATGTTGATGCAGTTTTATTCGATATATTTTTAGAGGGTTGCAGCTGCACTTAATATTAATATGAGTATTGGGAGCGTGTGAATGCAAAGAGCGGGAAAATACAAAGAAGGTTACGAACTAAGATCACTGTGATGCTAGCTCTATTGGAGATTTAACCTCAATTTAACCTAAATTATGAAATATACAAAACAGGGAGTGATTTTTTTTCACCTAAAAGAATATTTAGCAATATTATGTCAGAAAAAAGTGTTGGGAACTATCCGTAGAAAACTTGAAGATATGCAGCTCTTTGGAAGTAATTGCCGATATATTATTGTTCATGGTATAAACAGGCAAGGCTTTATTACTCGAACAGAGTTGGTGTTTTGTCACTCGTTATATATAAATTAAATGTTTGTGTTTTATGTAATTAACTTTTCCAGAAACAAGACCCAAAAAATACAGATTGTAGAAAAACGCATTGACTATAACTTTGGATATACTGTATCAGACAGATATAAAATAAATGGACATATGGTGGAATCGTTAACGAATGTTCGATAGATTAAAAATTAATGATTTGGTGAGTTTTACAGTGACTCTGATAGTAAAAGTGGCTGAATGAAACTTGTTTATTGTAGGCTAACAGGTCAATTGAAAAGTCCCCGGCCTACCATAGTAAAACAAATTTTTTGGCAAAATTAGTTTTTTTATTCAACCTAATTCCCTTCAAGGGTGATACACTAATTATAGCGACTCTCTAACTTTTCGATACCATTTTTGTAGTACTATTAGTCATTTGCTTCAAAATAGATCTCAGTTTCCCTAATCACCTCTTCATTCCACGAAAATTTCTTATCAGCGAGCATTCTTTTGAGATCTGGGAACAGGATATAGTCACTGGGAGTCAGGTCTGGGGAATACGGTGGACGAGGAAACAATTCGAAGCCTAATTCATGGATTTTTGCCATCGTTTTCACTAACTTATGACACACTGCATATATGCATTATCTTGGTGAAGCAGCACTTTCTTTTTCTTCAAATGAGGCAGTTTTTCGGCGATTTCGACATTCGAATAGCCCAATAACGTTATGTAATAGTCTCTGTTGATAGTGCTTCATTTTTCAAAGTAATCAATGGAAATTATTCCATGCGTATCCCAAAATACAGACGCCATAAACTTGCCAGCCGACTGTTATGTTTTCCTACACTTTGTAACGGGTTCATCGTGTGCTGTCCACTCGGGTGACCCACTTCTCAAAGAAATTTCTCATACCGATATATTCGTGAATGATATAATGTACATGATCAGTTGATATCTTTTAAGTTTTTGTTTCAACTGTATTTTTTCTCTTCAGGATCGCTTTTATTTTTTGAAGATAATCAATTCTATTCATATCGAAAAAACCTTCTAATCTTTAGCGCATGTCCATTTCTTTACAATGAACAATGTTTCATATATCATTTGAACCGATGTAAAAAATATTAGCAAACACTGTAGTGTAATATACTAGTGATGACGTTTTACTTCCATTCCAAGTTTGGTATATTTTTCTCTCAACAAAATTTCCAGTAAATGAAAATTTAATAGCTCAATTGAACAATATTTATTAAAATATATTCTGCACTAACATATCCGATGTGGCTTTATCGATTTTTCTCACTATTTGTGACACAATAAACGTATTTACTCGACTACTGCACCTTTCCCTTTTCCTTATCCACAAACTTTCATTGCGATGTACATTTACTATTTCTATAAAATTTCAAAACTAAATCAATATTGTATGAGTACAAGGTATATAATAACTGTCTTTACTTTAAATTTCAATCACCTTCGTGTTAAAGAAACAATTTTATTAAAATTTCGTCGATATAGCTTTTCCAATTATTCAAATTGTGTTACCCTTTAATTTTCAGGGTTAACAATATAAACAACAAATAGTTATTAATGGACCTGAACTTATTATATTTACAAATATTCTACATAAAAATCAATACACCTTTCCATCCATTTTTTCCACTCTCATTGAGGTAACTTCGAAACGCGCATTTCGAAAGCATTAACTGCTTCTTCAGATGCCGACAATTCTTGACCACATTCTTGTTGTTGACATTATTGATTGTACAGTACACCACCCATCAATTCGATTTTTTAGCTGAACAACGTCATCGTTTTAGCTGATATGCAACTGCTTAAATTGTTGTAATAGAGAATTATTCGCCTTTTCTGCAACTTTTTCAGAAATTCTACGAAGATTTCTCGTAAAAAAATGGCGGCATATAAGTCAAAATTGACGGTCCTAGGTTGCTCTAATGCCAATCTCGCTACGTAACCGGTAATGCCGAAAAAAACTATATGCTTCCTTATTCTTCTTCTACTTCTGCTATTGTTAGGTTTGGCTCCTATTTAAGTTGTTATAAACACACGAAACGCTCTCATATTACAAAATGTTCTGAAGAAGGTTATAGTCAATAATACCAACAATCCCAGAAACATCAACAGCAACCGTCGTATTGATAGTGTGATTAATCAAATGTTTTTCTACCAAAGAATCGAAGAACAGAACAAAACTTGCCTAAATGCATTTGATTTATATATGTTATATATGTATATACTACGCATATTTTAGTAATATGGAATTTATAGTTTAATTACATTATAGTAATTAAATTTACCACATATCACTTTGTAATTGTTTATAATGTCCAATTCGCGTCAAGCTAATATTCATTAATGTGATTCGGTTCTACATAAATAACTAATCAACATTAAAAAAGTATGTTTATTCACTGTAAAAGCAGAACCAATAATATTATTTTAATAATAATATAGAAATAAATTACGTAACCTAGTAGTTAAACAGCGTTGAAAATATAATATCTATATAATATATAAGTATTCAATAACTCAATAAGGAAATAAGATATACAGTAGTAGAACACAGTACATGCAAAATATTATAATAACGTATATAATACTAACTAATCCATAAAATCAAAAGAATATTTACTGAAACTACAGAATTTTTGTATCATCAGATAATCCTCCGAAGTTCACTAAAAGATACCACAATTGGGCACAATTTCCTTGTCAACAAAATATTTTATATTATTTATATTGAAATCCAGAATATCCAGAATATGTTATATTAAAATAATTCGTATAAGCTTGAAACCAGTGTTTTCTAAAGAGATGTTCTGTGTAAACTGCTTTTCAACATAATAATGGGCGAAATACAAGATTCAAGATTAACAAAAAACATGACATTCAAAATAGTAAACCAAGAGTCTTAAGATATCTAATGATCGCTGACAGAGGTAATACAAACACTGGGCTCTTACTCCTCTTGTAAAAATCAAGCTACATGTTATAAATTATTAACAACAGAGAGTCATCAGCAACTTAATTTTCCTGATTTAAATCCTGACTAATTCCTGAGAGAACGAGTGCACATCTACTCTATTGAAAATAACAGTGAACTCAGCATCTGAATTTAAGACGCCAATACGTCAGAACGTGCCGAATTTAACTTTGATTTTTAGTTTATTTTAGCTTTTATATAACATTCTAATGCAAATAAAATACAAAAATGTTATAAAGTCTAATATATTTAACGTTAAATTTCAATGTTTACTGCTATTTTAAATAGACTATATTTATTTATTTAAAGTGGTTTGCTAAAAAGACAGGAAACAATTATACAATGAATACATCACCTATATGTACATAGAAGTTTTAGTTACCACCAGAATATACTGTGTGTGATATTTAAGGTAAAATCTGAAAATTTTATAAAGAAATTCTATATTTAGGAAAGGCAGTTAAGAACGCATCATGTAAAATACAGCTAAGGTTTAGCTAAACACAGAAAGCTTAGGAGAAGTTTTTTCTGAATCTATTAATGAGGCAATTTTAATATCGTTTGATTCAATCGAATGTTTTTTGCACTACACACCAATGGTCTTAAGGATGAGTCGTTTGACACTCTAGTTTGATTATCTAGTACACTATCTTCGGACACACCCTAATTATTGGTGATAATTGACCGTGAGGTCCTGACAAACCGGCAGAACAATTTGGATCTTACAGGCATATTTCGTTGCTAACTGCAATATCAAATTTATTTTAGAAACTGCTGTTAAAACGTATTAAACCATTCTAGAAATAACAGATCTCCGGATTTAATTTCGCAATAACTACCCGAAAATCGATTAAGTGCACAAAGTAACAGCGATTGTTGAAAAAGTATTGAAAGAAAAGAAATACTGCCTCGCAATATTCCTGGACGTCTCACAAGCTTTTGATCGGGTATGGCATTTGAGATTAATATACAAAGTGAGCAGATAGCTACCGCAGAATTATTCTCTACTGCTAGAATCATATCTTTTCGAGAGGAAATTTAGGGCCTCGCATGAAGGGGCATTCTCAATACTTAAACCAATTTCGGCGTGACTTGCACAGGGTGGCGTCTTGGGACAACATCTATGTCTGCTCTATACTGCTGATACCCCAACAACAAAAGAAACAGTATTTGGAATATTTGCCAACGAGTTAGTTATCGTAGAAAACTATGTATATCTCTCGAAGGCTGTACAAAAATTAGAAGTACCGGTACATCAACAAGATCAACAAATGGACTAGAGACTGGAAAATAGAGCTTAATAACTGCAAATCTGTCCACGTTAATTTTGGGTTGCGGCGAAATGACAAAAACCTAAATATATCACTTGACGGATATCCAATTCCTCAAGCAGAGTCGGCCAAATACCTCGAAATATATCTCGATAGTAGGTTAAACATCATGTTAGACAATAAGCAGAACAGATTAGGTTCAAAGTCAAGCAACTGTATTGGTTAGTCGGAAGGTAAGCTCAACTTGACCTAAACTCAAAGAGATTGGTTTATCAGTCAATCATAAACCAATTTGAACCCATGGGGTGCAAATGTGGGGTTGCACTAAGACCAACCAAACAATTAGTAATCCAACGTACCCAAAAACAAAGTTCTACGATTAATTACCAATGCTTATCGCTACGTAACCAACGAAGAGTTGCATGTTGGCCTCGAAGTCAAATGGATTTCCCCTTAAAACATGAAATAAGGCTGCTAAATCACAGAACGTGGAAGCTATATAGCTACTGAGCAACAATCAGGAAGTCAGTAGATTGAAGCGAATGAAACCCCAGGATATTTTTTAGTGTATAAGTACATTCTTAATTTTAGCTTAAGTAGATTAGTAGTATGTTTAATTTGATAAATACATACTGACGTATTAATCGCGTACTCACCTTGCTTGTGTGGATTTTAATGCAATTACAACAGAAGGGAACTAATACTTTAATGTGTAAATTAATATTGTACTAAGCATATCGAATGTAAAATGAAATTAATAAAAGAAATAAATAAGATTTCTTTTTTAAGAATTTTTTAACTTACTTTTCTCATGTAAAATGATATCATATGTGAAAAATTATAAAATGAGAAACATTATACGAAGGTAAGTTTTATGAAAACGTAATAGGGTACTAGGAGCTACAGGAAGTTGCGAAGAGAGAAATTATAGAATATATTATTTGAGAGTAACACTAAGAAGAACATAGATGTCATGAACATAGAGTTCTAAAGGGATAGAGGATTTTAGCGAAGTGAAGACATACTCTACTGAAGCTTGGTAAAAGTTCACTGTGGTTCTACATATTTTCTAGTAATGTTGAGAGTAAATCGTAATTATATTGATCATTGTTGTTTATTTGATAAAAGCTAAACCCAACATTGTTTTTTTCAAAAGAATTTTAGAACAGAATAATAAACAAATTCGTATTCTGAGCTAAAATCTTTTTAACTATAACCAGTTTATTAAATTTAATATAGCAGCCCAATCTGATTCTGAAGAAATCAAATGACCACTATGCAGTCACTCTTAATGAACGATTTACTTCATCTTTTAAATACTGAAATTAGCACATGTTTAATGAAATACTATAGCGTATTATTCTAATGATAATACGTTATCTAATAACCTATTATAATACATTATTTAATATACTGTTGCCACAGAATTGCCGTAATAGTCAGAACATGAACTGGCAATATATTATCCCCGAGCCTTGTTAGAGAAATACAAATATTTAAAAAAGAGGAAAGAGAGTTACTAAACTATAAAGAAAATTTAATTGTCATTACATATTAAAAAATGCAAACCCGGGATGATTTGACTAACGCTCGGTCATTTTAAAATATAAAATTATTTTATTAATCTGTCGCTGGTAGTTTTTATTATTTTAGTTCTATTAGTCAGTAAAAAAATTATATTTGCGTTTCATATATTATTAATAAAAATGCCAAAAACAAACGTATATTGTATCATAATCTCAATACAATTATTATTGTTGTTTCAGTTATTTCTTACAGCATTTATTAATTTAAATGATATATGCTATATATAATAAAGAAAGATACGGTTGCAAAAAAAACTTTGATAAATTATTTGAAAAATATCAAACACATTTCATATTACCTAATAATAGTAACAAATGATCCAACTTATGTTGTCCGAATTTTAGCAGAATAATTTAATCGATTTTTCTCCTCTACCCAGTTTTTTACATATTATTTTGATATTACAAACATTTTAGTATCTAAAACACCTGTGTTCATTTACTGTTATATTTTATGCACAGTACTTAATTATAAAGAATTTCTTAATTAGCCATAATATTGCTCAACAATATCTTTCTGAATGAGGTTTCTTATTAACCTATTATATATACACCTTGAAGCTCAATTAACATTTTTAATTACATTAGATATGACAAGATACTTTCTATTAAAGTAAAACTTCTAATGATAATTACAATTGCAATACAAACGTACGGGTATAAATAATAGATTGATGACAAATACGCTGGATAACATATGCTTTTTGGTATCAATGATAGAAAAGAAATTAACAAAAATGAGTTAGAAATGATGAAAAGTGATCTATGCTTACTGAACTTTCATCAAATATTTAATACACAAACTGTATTACTATATAATTTCAATTTTTAAAGAATTATGCTATATTAATACAGTTACTCTAACCTATAATAATGCTATTACTAGTGGATTTTTTATCGGTTTATATTAATTTATTTGATGATCCTTCATTATTTAAATATTAAAATAGTGTATTTTCACAAAATAAAGAAGAATAGTACTCTATTTAAGTATGAAATATTTAAATATTATCCCATTGTAAAAATCTAGTTAAGAAGTAACATATAATATAATATAGTTCAAAATCTGTCGAACGTGCTGTAGGTTGGCAAGCACATAACTTTTAAGATATATGGTATGATATAACTTAATAACCAAAGTTATTTTGAACAAAACATATACATTTGCAAAAATTAAGAGTTTTTCGCTTATCATAATTCATTATTTCACGATTCACCATTCTTTCCATGAAAAATTAATTGTTGCCAATCTTATTTAACTATAAATAAAAATGAATTAACAACAAAAGAAGAATAAATTATGAACATGTCGAGCTCAGAGAAGGATGAAATAAACATATTGCTCTAATGTAAAAATACAGTTAAAAATTTAGTATATAGTATGGTTAAAAGCTAAGGAATGTAATTTAGGTTAACAATTATATAATTTATTTTTATATTTCTACGCGTTCCTTTTTTTAGAACAGTATTTTTAGTTAATAGCAAGCTATGTAGTTCCATATACCGCGTTGACCATTTTAGTCTGAAATGAATTCCCTATATATTAATTTATAATGTCATAAAACATTATGTTCAACATATAAAAGTCATTATCACAATAATATGGTTTTACAAAAAATTTGACAAAACATACCAGTGCAGTTTGACTGATAAATAATACAGCAATATATATATATATATATATATATATATATATATATATATATATATATATATTTATATATGATACATGATACGTATGTTATGGTAGAACTGTAACGAAACAATTTCATGAATTTAAATCATCCAACTTATATTGTCCGAATTTTAGAAGAATAATTTCATTTCTACCCTGTTATTAGAAATATGATATTAGAAACATTTTAGTGTCTAAAGCACCTGTATTAATTTACTGTTATATTTTATGCATAGTACTTAATTATAAAGAATTTCTAAATTAGCCGCAATACTGCTCAACAATGTTTTTCTCAATAAGGTTTGTTAATAACCTACTAAATTTATACAATGAAGCTAAATAAAAAATATTTTAATTATTTTAAATATGACAAGATACATATAACATATCAAAGTAAAATTTCTCAGGATAATTACAATTGCAGTACAAATGTACGAATATAAATAATAGACTGATGACAATTAAGCTGAATAACATATGATTTTTGGTATCAATGACGGAAAATATAGCAACAAAAATCCATCAGTTACAAGTAATAAAAAATTATCTATGCTTACTGGATTGTCATCAAATATTTAATACATAAACTGTATTTATCACCCTGTATATCCTCCATACCCTCCCAATAGATTCTCCTATTGTCACAAGATAAATTTTCGTTTAGGGCGCCAACAATATAAATAAATCATGAAATGCCAAAGGCAACAAAGAAAAACTTCCAATCAGCCCTTATGAACTATACAAATGACGTAGGAGCATAAAAGAAGATACGAAAGTCAAGCTCTCTCGCCGTCTCCCCTTCCATTTCGACAGTTTCAACGCACGACACAAAAAAGCAAACCCAGAAAATATAATACCGAACCGCAACAAGACTCGTTTGAGGTTGGAATAAACTCCTTGTGAAACGGGCGTTAATTAAAATCACCGATCAATCGGATTGCTCAACGAGAGCTTTTAGCCATTTTTTTCAGAGAGCGTAAATATTTGTGCGATGTAGATTAAAGCCAAACCGATACAGAGTTCAGTATATAAAGATTAGTTTTACATTTTTTTTATTAAAATTTATCCTAGTTTAATACAAATCTAATTACCATACGTGGTAAGTTTTTTATCAAGTTAACTTTGCTTAATAACATATACATTATTTGATACTCTCAATCGATTGTTTTCTTTATAAACCAAGTCTTTTTCCAGCTTGTCCAAAAATTTAGAATAATAATTCAGTAATTCTAGTTCATTTAAGATAAACCTTCAATAAATGATACAAATGCATCAAAATATTATAAAACAAATATATGGATTTACTGCATTAGATTACTTACATTAGATATTCTTAATGCAATCTTAATTTACATTAACATATTACTATAGTTGTACTATATTAATCAATATTTGTTTTGCCTAAAAGTAATTATGTACATATAATTTCATTCACATACATTTTTTTTATTTTATTATATATTATACTGGCGAAAATTATTCTTTTATTTGTCTAATTGGGTTGAAAAGACATTCATTGGTTGAAACAATACAGAAACATCTTACAAATCAAGAACGCAGTAACTGAATGAGGTTCGTTGATATCACATTATTGACAAATATTAAAATTATACAAAAATCACATTTCATAGTCCTCAATTTTTATGTAATAGATTATTTTATAGGACAAGACATTAATTTATAAAGCATTTCAATCAAAATTATGTTAAAAAGCTATTTTACAGTATAAGCCACGTTAACAATATAAATAATTCATACAATAAAAAGTTTGTTAAATTATTTTGAAATTTTGATCAGTCTATAGTGTGTTATTTAGTTCTGTATATTATCTCGTGGATAACTCTAGCATAATATGGTTTCTTTACGTTTAATATACAAATTAACAAAACATATACAATACGCAAAAGTATTTATTGCATATATATCATTATCATTGTTATTATCATATCTTTATATCGCGATTGTACATACTTAAGATGTGATCCTTAACTCAACAAAAGAAAAAAGTGTGTTTTCATTGATAAGTAACATATTTACAAGTCATTGATACAATATCATATGTATGGTTTATGGCCTTACAAAAAGATGGGCTTATGATATAGTATATGTGTGTTATTCCAAATATTATATGGACAAAGAAACTAACAAAGTTACTATAGATTGACTAGTATATAATGAATTATGCTATATTAATACAGTTACTTTAACCTATAATAATGCTATTACTAGTAGATTTTTTATCGATTTTTATTAATTTATTTCATGATCCTTCATTATTCAAATATTAAAATAGTATATTTTCACAAAATAAACAAGAATAGTACTGTATTTATGTATCAAATAATTAAATATTGTCACAGTGTAAAAATCTAGTTAAGAAGTAACCTTATAATATAGTTCAAAATCTGCCGAACGTACTGTAGGTTGACAAGCACTTAAGTTTTAAGATATATGGTATACTATGACCTAATTACCAAAGTTATTTTGAACAAAACATATAAACTAGTAATAAAATAATTACTTTTAGAGTTTTTTCGCTTATTCGCTATTTCGCGATTCAGCATTCTTTCAATGAAAAATTAATTGTTGCCAATCTTATTTAAATATAAACAAAAATGAATTAACAACAAAAAAAGAACAATAATATAAACATATTGCTCTAATGTAAAAATACAGTTAAAACGTACCATATAATATGGTTAAAAAACTAAAGAATGTCATTTAGGTTAAAAATTATATAATTTATTTTTATAGTTCTACGCGTTTCTTTCTTTTCGATAAATATTTTTAATTAATATCGAGCTATGTAGTTCCATATGCCACCGCGTTGGCCATCTCAGTCTGAAATGAATTCTCTATATTTTAATTATGTCATAAAACATTATGTTCAACATATAAATCATAAGTCATAAGTCAAGTCACAAAATAGGCCAGTGCAGTTTGACTGATATATAATATATCAATAGTACAATAACATCTTATGATACCTATGTTTTGGTACGTTTTATTTTTTATCTAAAAGGGTATTAATATTTATTGGTTATGAGTTACTATTATCATTTACTACGACATATCGCAACAAACTATTTATACATGCCACATTTCAAGACGCAAAATGATCTGTCCAATTATACAATAATCTATATCCAAATATCTGTCCAATATATCACATGAAAATGGAACAGTGTCAATCAAATTTAATGAAACAAAAATCAATTGACATTAATAAATAAATAAATTCTGAGTTTAAATAATCGAATATGAACATATTGTTCTAATGTAAAAATCCAATTAAATATTACCATATAATACGGTAAAAAAAACTGACGAGTATACTCTAGGTTGACAGTCATATAATATCTTTAAAACACAGTTTCAGTTATTGTTGTCTTTTGGAACAAAATATTTTTGCATAACAACGAGGTAAAAATAAATTAACAATTATAAATGAATAAGTACTGAGTTCAAATAACCGAATTTAATAACATATTAGTGAACCAAATCAATTATCATTGATAAATGAACAAATTAAGAATAATAATAAGAATATAAATGTAAACATCCAGTTAAATTTAGTATACAGTATGACCAGAAAAGATTACGAATTCAGTGTAGGTTGACAAGCATATTATTTCATTTATATTTTAATTATTTTACGCCCTTTTAGGGCCAGGAATTTTGAACAGACACAAAGCTCGATATTCCGAATATTATCAAAATTGCCTTTCAGGCTATCAAGTCATATTTTAGATTGCAATAATGTAAAATTTTATTCATGAGACTTATTTTTGAATTTATAACTTGCAAACCAACAGGTTTATTATATTAATGTATATTATTATAATTATATTGTGTATTAAATCAAATATATATCTTATATATAATATATATTAATATCTTATATTAAGTATAACAATATGTATTTGAAACTATGTAAACCTGGACATAAAAATAACTTTAATCAATAAATTAATTATAATTCACTATTATAATAGTGATATATATATTATCATTAAACAAAATTATCCGACAATATTCATAACTAAAAACTAAATATATTAAAATGAACTCTACTTTCCATGTTAAACTACTTTTGTTTCTTATCTAAAATGTATACACTTTTATTGTTATGAATTTCGATTATTATTTCGCAACAAATAATTTACACACATGTCACATTTCATGACGCAAAGTGATCTCTCCAATTAACTGGAAATTATTTTAATTAGTTAGAGCTATTACTTAATTATGTATATTACCATTTTGATGGTTATGGTTTGAGATATTTTCTTCACGTCTTATATATATTTTTATACCGAAAATGGTCTTATGCTATTTTAGTCAATGTTATATCGAACAAAACACACATATTCATAGCAAGTTATTAATTGTAGATTTTCTATTAAATTTTGTTGATATTTTACATAATATCATTCTCTTTCATATAAAAATAAAATATAAAATGAAACGCTATCAATCCAATTTAACGAAACCACATTATATGAACATATTATTCAAAGGTAAAAATGCATTTAAAATCACCATAAAATATGGTAAAAAACTGACGAATGTGCTTTAGGTTGACAGTCATGTACTTGTTTTTGAATAATTACTTTAGGTGTATTTTTGTTTGGGACAAAATTTTTTTGGACAGATACAAAACCAGATTTTCTACATTTTACTGAATTGATCTAAATTGTTCTAAAAAACAGCTAAGTTTGAAAGATAAATAGAATTAATTACACATATTTAAGGTTCATTATTTTAGAATAAAATTGGTCTTATGCTAGTTAGTAATTTAGAATCAAACATAAATGTTTATAGTAAAGTTATTATTTGCGGATTTGCGGAGTTGTCGTAATATTTAAAAATATATTATTCTTTACATGCTAAATAGAATACTGTCAATCCAATTTAATGAAACAAAAATCAATTAACATTAATAAATGAACAATTTCTGAAAAATAAATCGAAAATGAACATACAGTTCGAATGTAAAAATCCAATTAAAAATCACCATATAGTATGGATAAAAAACTGACGAATGTATTTTCGGTCGACAAGCACATATCCACTTGAATAAAAATTGTTTTATTCGATTTTTTTCTTTTAGAACTAAAATATTTTAGGATAGACGCACAACCATAATTTTAGGAATACCAATTACTAAGATTAATAATAGTTATGGCTATCATATCCTTATGTATTATATACAGTACATACACTTGAATTTTGCGTTTCGGATGCTCATCAAAATTCCTGAATTCCAAACTTCCCAACCTATAAATTTATTGCTGATTAATTTCTGACCATTCTGAAGAACATCAAACAAAACACTACTGCGAAAAATAAACAGAAATGTAAGGACCAACTAAAGTTTCCACCTACTTTGGAACTGTAACTTTTTTTTCTTCAACATTTCACTTCAACATCATCACATAACGTTTCACAACAACAAGCTTTATAATAGAGAAACTAGTCCGACAGTCTCGACCTAGTCGTATTCCTGTCCAATATCGAGCCCCACAACTATCGCCGAATATCCGACATAGCGCTTACAGTTCCGGACCGTCGCCGGTGAAAGGAAAGCTCTCTGAAACTTTCGTCGACAGCGTTCGCGTACCGCACGGAATGGATCCAAAGACTCGACGCAGCCGAGAAACCGCGACCATTCGTCGGTCCTCTGTGGGAGCGCACTGCGATTTTCCGATTTCGAAGCTTCGAAAGCTCACGATTTCGGACAACCAGGTAACGTGTACGACGCAGTGGGCTTGCGCTGGGAAATTATTAGGAGTGTAACGAGAGAACTAGTGAATTTTTAACCTGCCACTGATGTATAGCAGTTGGTAATTGTCCCCGTTGAACTTTGGCTCTTCATCCCTTTTTTTTTAATTTTGTCGCTTTATATTTATAGCAATGTATATCAGGATTTGTTAACACCATTATGTCAAACAAATCTAAAAGTCAGATTTTTATCCGGACTACTAGGGCATTAAATAATTTTGCCCGGAAAATAGAAAACTGATGATGTATGAACATAGCGGTACTTTGTCGAAATAGATATACTGGTTTAGTAACAATCCATTCATCGATTCTTTTTCATCTTTTTCCAAACCATGCTGCATCTCTCCGAACTAATGGCAACTAGTAGGCGCGATGTCTGTATATTGGGTGAGGCGAAACTTACCTTTCGAATTCCAACTGTGTATTCCCTTCTCCTGACTTATATTTTGTCAATGACAATAAAAGATGGCAAATGGAGGCAACATAAGGCCGAACATTATCATGCAAGATGATAATTTTGTATCTGTTACTCGCTACTGCTGGTTTCTTCCGAACGAATGTATGAATGAATCAAGTATTAAGCTAGCTAAAGGTACTTTGTGAGTTTGAGCTCAATTTTTCTTAATAAATCCTGCGATTTATGATCTTAGATCCTTCTATCCTTATTCAAGGCTATTCTTATTCATTTACATAAATATTACCACTTTTAAATCATTAAAATATAACTAACAATTAGGTAATACTGTAAGTTATAAGTTTACATAAATATTTGATAGCCTTCTGCAACAGATTTCTTAAAAAGCAGGCGAGTAAAGCAAGGAAAGTCAGAAGGTAAGGATGTTCGAAAATGTATGTCTGTATTCATTTGATAACTCTATAATGTTAAATAGAAACTTATTATTTTATGTAAATAAGATTCAAAACTATCGAATTTACTAGTTACCCTAACATAAATTGTTTAAGGCGCAGTTTTATTCACTGTCACTAATTTATATTGCTGCTAATCAATCTACTTGAAACACTTACGCTAGATGAAAACTCTTTTCCAGTCTATACTGTGTGGTCTCTATTTAAATTATCTAATTTATTACATTGAAATTCCCAAATTATTTATAAATTCGCAATTGAATATAATTTATTTCATTGGCAACGTGCGAAACGTTACTTTTTTAAACGCAGAACCTAAAATATTAATCACTGTTCCCAGTCAATTTTCTAAACTGTCTATTAAATATCTCCCAATTAATCCACAATATACCAAAAGTATATCGTAGTAAGTATTTTGCAACGATTTCCGGCGATGAAAAATGTTTTGAACATTGCACATCAGATTCCTAATACAGTTGGTATTTTTATAATGATGTCAGTTGTAAGGAAGAATAATGGCTCCAATGTGTTGAAAATTTAATTCAATTTCTAGCCAAAATTTTTTTATTGAGACTTTTGAGTAACGCAACATTCGTACAAAAAATATTCTAAGATTACATAAAAAATTTACAGATTTGACAGCAAAAACGAAAAACGACTTGATGGCGGGCGAGCAGTTACACTAAAAACTAATAATGTAACATATTGAATTGAATATGCCCATATAGCCAAGGTAAACTGGTGGATTTGTTAAATAATTACTTAAAATGGTAGGATGAAAAAATAGTCAAGATGTAGCCCTATTTTTTCCTTTAGTTTAAATCTATAGTTTAGATATATATTTTTGAAAGAAATTAACATATATATTATTATATTATTGATAGCATTTCATAATTTTGTTCAATAACTGCAGTAAACTTTTTAAATTACTTTGTTTATATTAAATACAACATTGCTTTGTTCTTATTCTTTCGCTGCATGTTAGAAGTATCTACTTACAGGATATTAAGTAATTTAAAATAAAATTGAATAAAAATGCATAATTGAAAATGGAGAGAAAATGTATCCTTTATTTTCTAGTAAAATTCCAATGTTAATATAATAAAATTAATATCAACAACTGATAAAACTCGATGACGTAGCAAGAGAAAATTAAGCCCTGTCCCATTTTCCCCAACTTATAAGAAATAATTGATGATTAGATGGTACAAGAGTCGAACATATAATTTCATTTGAATTTAAGCTGAATATTATTAACGGTTGCAGATTTTACTATTAGGGAACCCATTGAAGTATTTATTTAATTAAGTTGGAACGGTTGTAATTAGATGAAATAAACACTATTGATAACTTTTTGCGATTGAACAGTTGGTCATGGAACAGGTAGTATTCACTTGGTATCAAGTCCATACCATAAATAAAAAAACTCTCAACCAAACTCCTTCGGCCTCTAAGGAGTTCAGATTTTCAAGGTTCTTGGGCTGGTATTGTCTTAATGAAACAGAAATCCTATTATAGTGGCAAAAGTTGGCCGATTCTGAGCGACTACTTCCTTCAGACGGTTCATTAGGTACGAATTAAGAATATGACCGAAAATTCCTTGTTAATCTCACCAACAACAAAATACGCCTGGCCATCAGTATGACCTTTACTTGCTCTGGCTATTCACGGTTCGACCAAAACCGTTTTCGCTAAACGTTGTTATAATCCCACCTGTCACCTGCTATCATCCGCAAAAAAAAACTATTCGCAGATTCAATCCATGACCTTCTTTGGTTTAACTTGTCTGGCACTTCGTATTTAATTAATGATTATCTCGGAGTACTAGTGCTTAATTATGTATGCAATTGCTAATATGGCGGCCAGTCTCAGCCTTTTGTTGTATACATTTTCTATCCGGAGTATAATTTATCTTTCGACGACACCAAAACTGAGCGTGATTACTGACTGTTCATGAAAATATCATATATTTACGATTTTCTCTTTGCTAGTTACCACTTTTGTGTGAGTTCAAATACGTTTTTATACAACTTGCATTAGATGCATGTTACCCGGGTGATCAAGTTTTACAGTGTGAGGCACATTTTATTAAAACCTAGCTAGTGAAAAATGATGAATAGAATTAAATTAAACAGTAATAAAATATTAAAAAATATTGGATCTAATATAAATAAGACCTAATATTTAAATGGTAGTTTTAATCGGATTTTCCCTTCACTAATAGCGACGGTTTAAACGAAAAAAAATACATTCCAATTGATGCAGTTATCACTCCGTTACTTTGGATGACACTTACAGTTCTGTAATAGTCATTATTTTTTTTTGCTCATGGTATCTTATAGAATGGTCTCCAAGTTAGTCTTTCGCCATTTAGAAAGTATAATATGAGAACCATAGTCCAGAGTCCACGTTAATAGATTAAAAATAGATTCAAAAACTTAACAAATATAATAACTTCTTAATAATAGTTACATGTAAACCCAATACGGCAAGCAAAAATATAGATATTGATTTCAAAAATAATAGATATAATTTCTTTCGTGGTCCATATAAAAATCAAAAAATGAAATTGGAAAATAAAAATAAATATTGTGACCATTAAAAAATAAATACATAAATCTAACACATACTGTGTACTGTTAAGTGCATTTTTTCCGTCTATATAAATGAGTTCATAAAAAAACCATATAACCCTAATATTAAACAATTATTTTAGGCTTACCAACATATAATCAGTCATCATGACAAACTGTAACATTATGTTAAAGCTATAATTATGTAAACACGGTTAACTTACTCAGCAAAACTCCATGGCCAAAAAACTCGCATATAACGATATGAATTATTTATTTCAGTTTTTCTCTGTTATTTGAGCTAATAAAAAATTATGATACTAACTAACAATGACTTAACGGGTTTATATCTTAATATATATGCCGTACGGTTAGGCCAATATTGAGGCTATCCATTCATCGACCTATATTTACAGTTCTTCCATATTTCGGAGACGTACATAAGCCACATCATGACGCGTCGATCTGAACAAATAATAATCTCTATTATTGGAGTTTTGTCCTGCATTCAATTATTCGCTAAAACTACTAAATTGACATTGATAAAGATCAGCAATGATGATCTCATTCGTTGTAGTTGTAACTATTGTATATATTTCCCATTTCTTAAATTAAATGAGCATTAATCAAGTAGAAAGTAGGTATATTAACTGAAGTCACTTTAAATTAAACTATATTTATTTCTCCAACTTACAGCGTATGGTTTAAATACACACTGGTTTGAGCTCTTTAAATGAGCTATTTGTTCATTTTGGATTGTTTTGTTGCTCTAACCTTTGTTTACATAATATCTTGTTTATATAGCTTTTAGTCTGTTTAGCAAGTTTATAAAATACCTGCAATATCTACTTTCTTTGTGTTCTCTTTATCAATTAATTTTTATCATAAATACCCTTGCCTTTAATATGTTCCTTTTTGGACGTATATTCGAATGTTATATACCACGACCGATATGACTCACGGTACGAAGAATATATAGCCTACATAGGTTTGGTTTATGTTAGAACAGATTTAAAACCTTAGTATCATTTTGTCAACAAATCGCTTTTTTCCCCCTGAAATAAAATACATTTCCCAGTAAAATTAAAGCTTTTTTATTTTAAACCCTTACATATCATAACTTATATACATTTGTAAGATATTTACTCATAAAATTAATCCATAGGCTATTTATCAGTCTAAATGCACCGACCTAAATGACCCCAGTAAGTCCCTAATAGGTCCCTAATAAATAATAATAAAACACGGATTAGATAGAACTACAAAACCGAAATAGTGATGAAAATAACAAGATACATTTTGTCTATAAAATTCAACAAATTTTAACAAAAATAAATAGAGAAATCGAAAAAAATTAGTATTAAAGATAGCATAAAACATCTAAAATTATGTACGTTCTATATAGAGAGACTCCTGCTGAAAAACTTTGTCCACACAAGGGGCTACAAAAGAAGCGAGATTAATATTTTATACATATCCAATCGGAAGATCAGAAACGGAAATGGAGGAAGAAGAAAACAAAAGAGGACAATAGTAGCAACTGCAAGGAATATCTAGGTCCATTATCATAAAGTAGCAATTAATCAATTTGTCTTTATGATAACTTAAATCTAGATATATAACTAAGGACCTATCGGCCCTATCTCAGTCTCAGATCAAAGAATGTTTACACATGTCACTGCTGTATTTTTTATTATATGCATCTCACTACAGAACACCACACAAGATTACATGCTTTGATTTTTTTGTGTCTGTGCCTGCTCTGGTTGTATCCAAAAGTTGCAATACTTCAATATTCTCATGAGAATGGAGTCTTTCCCCATGCCCCCTTGCAATTCTCTTGATTTCTTGATTGACTGTGGGTATCTAAAGGTCTCGATGTAGGTAGTCCGTCTTGTGGTATTTGAGTGCGCCCACAATACTTCTCAGAACATTGTTTTGAAAAATTTATATTTTGTTTATGTTACCTTTGCAGAACATCCTCATAATTGAACTCCGTATGTCCATATAGGTTTCAGTATTTGCTTATATAATAGCAATTTATTATGCACTGATAATTGTGATTTTCTTCCAATTAACCATTATATTTTCCTATATTTCAATACCAGTTCCTTTCTTTTCTTCGTTATACCTTCCTTCCAGCGAAGTTTTGCATCAAAATTCATTCCGAGATATATAGCGCTGTTGCTATATGGAATGACAGTATTATTTAATTTTATTGATGCTTCTACGGTCTGATTGTAGATGAACTGCACGAGCACAGATTTACTTTCGTTATTTTCATTTTCCAAGCTTGTGTCCAATTATATTGTCACTTGCCTGTTGTAATTTTTGTGTGGCTTCTTCAGTATTGCCATCGCAATATTCTGCATTTGTGGTATATCACACTTTCTTGTGTTACACCTACTTTAGCTTCCATTATTGTAGAGTAAGCTTCTTCTCTTTTAACTCTAAACATTTTGGCTGTAATCTACTCTTTTAGTAATTCGGTGTGTTTTTTTTTGGTAATATTTTCTGTAGTTTATGAACAAGGCCTTTAGGCTTTTGCTACATCTAAAAATATAGCTGAACATACTTGCTTTATCAATAACATCAGTTATTCTATGGAACTTGTTAATTATTGAATGCTTGTTAATAAACCCAAACTGGTGATTCAAACTGATTCTGTATGGATTGGTTTGAACAGTTACAAACTTGTGAAGAATTCAGAACTAATTCACGAACATCAGCTAAGCCATAAAATCATACGTTAATCTCATATTTATATTTTATCTAATTACAATTATGTTACGACAGAACAAATACGTATAATTTTCCAAACTGATCTATTTACGAAGTAAAACCCAGTCAAATAGAAAAATGCTATAACACATATATCGAATATCCTTACACAGATTAAAACACTGACAACAATAAACTTTGTTTAACCATTATATAACGTTCATAATTATGGAACACGTCCGATGCTGCACAAAACGAGCTTAAAACATGTGCCTCACAAATAGTCGAAAAGCTAAATTCGTTAATCGGAAACAAACAACTGCCAAAAACCTGGAACAATGTTAGTTTAACATGGCGAAAACTAGTATGTCCATATTAATGATAGATCAAAATAGCGACTAAAAAAATTAGTACAGTATAAAGCAAATTCCAATGTATTTAGGTGCAAAATTATGTTATTTTTATAGATGACTATTTAAAAATGTATTTATAATTCTAATAGTTTTATTATTTCCTGAGCTGTTGAGTTGTATATATTGATTAGTTATATTTACAGTAAAAATTATATAAAAATTATTTTAGTAAAAAAACGGATTATATTTAATACCAGAGTTGCCATTCATATTTTTTATTATGCTAAATTAATATTATCGCCATCTTCGTACATTCCTTTGCTGACGGCGCAATTACTATGACAAACGATATATCTCTGCCTAGAGCAATAGAAAAAGTGCAAGTGGCAGTACCATGGAATCCATCTTGACGGTAGACTAAAATGGAAACATCATCTTAGACAAAGAGCAAAACACATTAGAACCAAAATAAAACATCTCTACTGGTTACTCGAAAGATACTCTCAACTTGATCTAAAATTAAAGAGGTTGATCTATAAGACAATCATAAAAGCAATTTAGACTTGTAGTCATACATCGCTGTCGAAACAAGTTTCTTCGATTGATTACCAATGCCTATCGCTACGTAACCAACGAAGAACTGCACGATGACCTGGAAATTAAATGGATTTGCGAAGTTATTCAAGATTTCGCCTTGAAACACGATAGAAGATTACTAAATCATACTAACGTGGAAGCAATACAACTGCTGGACAGCGCGCGGGATATCAGGTGATAGAAGCGAACCAAACCATACTAACTTATATAAAGAGTATACCTTTAGTGCAAACTATAGCTATAAGTTATTATAATTCTATTCCTACTATTGATGAATCCGATGTGATCAGAGGGCCTAACAGGTAAACCAGCTCAATATAGGCCACTCGACAGGTGTTTGACACGTGCATGGAAGGACAGCACGAGGAATGGAACCCAACAACATCACATGGTCGACGACATCACACAAGACTAGCCTGATGGACGAAAACCATAGAAGCCCATAATGTATAACATCAACACATGAACACCCTTGCATCACAAAACGGGACACGTAAGGCACCACACTTATAGGTACCCTCAAACAAATCGGAGCGCCCCAAGACGAACGACGTCCTATTATAACTTCGATGGCAGCTAATTCCGTAAAACTCTTCGCTCAAGTTGGGATTTCCATTTCATCAGCAGTCCCTGTGTGTTTGTTTGGTGATTGCGGGTGCACTCCGGAACCTGCACCACATAGAGGTACGTTCCACGGCAATTCCACTAGGAGGGGAGTCATGTGGCGACCGCCACGACCCTTTAGGCCGCCACGCATTCACCTACAAGTTCAAAGGTTGGTTCAAGTTCAATCCACGCTGGTGAATTGGTACTATGCAGTTCCAGGCTATAAAAGACCATCACGACGACGTCTCGCTTTCTTTTCTTTTCTCCACTCCCTTGTAACAGTACCACTTCCACAGCTCTACCGTACTTCCACTACCTAACCTAATATCCTGTCTATTCTCCCGTCGACCACATGTATCAATTATAAACGAAATAAACAAGTATTTCTTCAACCAATGTTTTCAGATCTCGTGCAAATTCCTTCCAAAAATAGTAGTGAGTGTTCAGACAGACAATCGCATCGACAGCCATACATTTATACTTACCTTTGTTCTTCCACATTTTAAAACCAGTGTGTGTTACAATATTCAGAATAACACTAAAATTTAATTATTATTGTTATAAACTCGTTGATGCGTCACAAAACCTAATTTATTTTAGATTATTTGTTTTCACTCGATCCAACTCAATCAACAGTTAATTTTGAAATGGTCGATTATAGCCGATTATGGGCAAAAGCCAGTTTCATCAACGCCTTCAGCTTAACGTATTCTCGCGAATCGACGCAGACACTCCTTCGGGTCTCGGTAAAACAGCATCAAACACTACTCTGGTTTCGCGGTTGCGCTTCACGTCATCCATCGCGTCGACAGCTTTCCCATGCCCAAAATTTTATGCAGGATATAAACCACGTGGTATTTTGAGATCCACTCTTTTTGATACAGACTCAGCTATTTCGCGCAACTTTAATTGGCGCTGTTCCAATACGAGACTGTGGATTTTTGTCGTGTTATCGTCCGTGGAAATCTTTTTCGAGGCACCTGGGAGTGGCTCATCAAAAACCGACGTCCGACCACGTTAAAACTCACTAAACCAATTATTGAGGACCGCCACCCAAGGAGAATTGTCACCGTAGACAACATCCAAGCGGTATTTGATTTCGCTACGCAATTTCCCTTCCAAAAACAAGAATCGAATAACCGATCGATATTGCTTTCCATTTTTCTATAATGCACGCTTCCACGCGCAATCAAAACAAAACTGCGCATATGATTCAGCTGAAATTTCTACACGGCCACATACGAGAATACATTGCAGGATAGTAAATATGTCTTGCGGCAGTGGCGCCATTGGAACAACATATTATTGGAAATAATCAGCGTAGTTATTAACTTGATTAGTTTTTCTGAAAGTGACAGTGATTGAATAAAACCTAATAAATGTTGGTTTATGTTTCAATGCTTATAATTACCAAGACAGGATGATGAAAGAGGAAATAATTAAAGGTCAGTATACAATTAATATACTTCAATTGTAGGAAATTGTATTTTAGAGTGTGAAAGCTTTATGAGCATGTGTGTTATTGTTCAGAATATATATGAACATTTGGTTAACATTTATGAGGAGAGCAATTATACTGTTGCATACTATTGCAGTGAATAAATCTAATTTTATCAAGAAAGATGTATACAGGTAGCAAAAAGAAAAACTAAAGAGAAATATAGTAATATCATAAAGACTTTACAAGGATACATTGCATCGAAAGAAACAAGAATTATGTTTAAAACATAAATATGTTCTCTAATGGAAGTAAAATACATTACTCAGATATACAATTGTTAATTAGGTGCATTATGCCTTCGGGGGATATCACTACATAAAAAAACGCACCTAGAACCCTACCTATACTAGCGTGGAGAAAAGTTCAATGTATATATAATAAAACAACTTTAACTTATTAATTATTGTGGCTGTATAATTAACTGTTGTTTTAAGTTCTTCGACAATATATGCATTAAATGTACACTATAATGTTAAAATAAATTATAATGCATAACATTTTTGTTTCACTATTTTATTTATATTAAAATTTTGTTAAATGTCAGTGCCAAAATGATCCAAAACTCGGAGTTGCTGCGACAATATTTCGATGTTTTGACAGGTCCCCGTGTCACTACTATTTTGAATGGACTATATGTACACGTCGATACTAATAATAAACAAATATTCTACAAAATATCGTTAGTTGAGGAAAAAAGATAACGATAAGATAAAAAGAGTGAAAAGTTTACGAAGTGAATATAAGCTTTGTATGAGACGAATGACGCTATAGAACAGACTTGCTCATTAGGTATATCCAATACAAGTCGAAAAATTACTGTACCACTTAAATATATATTTTGAACTGCAATGTGTTCAATATTTCTCTCTTATATATTTTCGAGAAAATTTAGCTAGAATTTACTTTGAATAATTATTGAAAATGCATCACATTTCAATACAGTTAACTAACTTCTAATATTTAATGAATTTTAATCTGTTCTCAAAATCCCAAACAAATAATTTAAATCCTCTGCATAGTTTCCTCCGTCCCTCATTAGGATAGACTTAACAAGAACGGCACATACATCTACGGCTACACATCGCTACTTCAATTTACGACATGGGAGCTTAGGTGAATGCATTATAATACCCCGAAATCGACTTTCTAGGGAAGATCAGCGAAGCCATGAAACGCAAGACCTTTAATAAATGACTCTGCAACGGGTTAATTTGGGTTGTCAGCGACAAGTGACAGTTTTTCGTCCTTCCTGGTCATTTATCATTCAATAGACAGTAGAAAAACTTTAGGGAGAGAGTTGTAAAATTGTTCAAAAACGTACGAATCGATACATAGCTTTTAGGATTGATGTAAAAGCTTGAAATTTTTTTAATATTAAATCGAAACAGTTAATAGAGAAAAAAATATGTTTTCGTCCAGTTTTCATAATATTCTTGTAATTGTCAACAATTTCTTTTTAATTCGGCATGATTCTTCGAACGAAGGATCTGTCATATATTTCAAATTAATTGTTATATTTCGACATTTTTTTACCACAAAATAAAAGTAAATAAGAGAATTGTTTGCTGCTTTTTGATTATAGATAGGGTATTTTTATTACCATTTATTACCATTGTTTATTACCGTGGAATTTTAGTGACCTGGCCTAATACTTATCATAGTTTCCAAATCAGAAACCCGGATCATCAATTATCCTCGGTTAACAACCCTATATTATACCAACAACTTCTCACAGTTCATGAATCCTATTCAGCCAGGCTCACTCTGATTACCAGCTAGTTATTGGGAAAGTTATGCGTTGTTGAATATAACAATTGTACTTTAATAAAAAAACAAAACAAATATAGGCAATGTCGAGTCGTATAAAGAACAACTTGGGTTTTAACAATTAAGCACTAAACGCCTATATTATATCTTATAGTTTATGATGTCTTATATTTGAATCAAAGTTTAAATTATTTTTAACAAGTAATAATAATTAGAGAATAATCGGCTTGGTTGATGTAGTGGTAAAGACGACAGGACGGTCCTCCTTCTCTTGCGATAGCCGTGGGTTCGAATTCTGCTGGGGCATTTGTATCTCTGATTGTTTAAGATTTGTGATTGTACTTAGGCAAGAGTGGGCACGCTGGGTAAGACGAAGAAAGAAGAAAATACCTTGGGCACAGAAGAATAAGAGTTGAAAAAGAATGGAATAAATATCAGATTATTGTGTTGAGTAAATTAGGAAAGAACACATCTCAAACGTTTATATATTTTCAAACTAAAATGCAAAATGAAATAAATTAATAACATTAAAAAGTTATTAACATATATAATTAGGCGTTAAATTTAGATTACAAAAGATAAAATACGATAAGTGATTCTTGGTGAGATTCAACCTGAAATTGATGAGAATCAGCTGTCGAGAGAATGTGTGAGAATGTATTTATATTTAACGTAATATTTTGTTCTGATTGATCAGCGATTGCGTATAAATAGTTAAAACGCTTCCTTATAAGCCTAGATGACGAGAACCTACCTACAAATTTACACTACATTAACAATCATGTTTTATTGTTGATGTTCCACGGCCCAATCCCAATATAAACCCTTTTGTTGTCCAATTTTTCGAAATATCTAGGCCTAGAGAGACAATCTCCTCAATCTTCTCACCCCATCAAGATACGTGCACAGTTAAAATGTTAAGAGATTCAATTTCAGTGTGCCTTCTTGAAATCACAATAAGCAGTCGTCAGTCAAAAGGCCAAATTATTTTACTTTCATTCATAGTTCTTGTTTCCTTCGACGCAATGATTTCTTGCAAAGTCATTTTGATATTACTTGATATAATTCTTTCACACTCTATAATAGAATTTCCAATAATTAAATATATTAAAGTATATTAACTATATTCAGCCGTTTATTTGTTTCCTCTTTCATCACCATGTCTTGGTAATTGTCAGCATTGAACCATAAACCAACATTCAAATATTTTATTCAATCACTGTCACTTTCAGAATCACTATTCGAGTGAATAATTAAGCTGTTTATTTCCAATCTATCAAAAACTTGCTCAAAATTCCACCTTTCGTCAATATCTTCTTCAACGTATCTGATCGACCTCGTTCAAACCGAAGATGTTATTGTCAACAATGCTTCTTTCCATAAATCCAGACAGCTCTAGTTTGAATATCCTTTTCGACCTGAATGTCTCTTGTAATAATCGTTTGCAATACCCCATACCAACCCAATTTTCTCAGACTTCTAAAAAAGTAAATTACATGAAATTTAATTAAACATTTCATTTAAATTTACCGAGTAACAATTTGAAATAGTTAATTCGTTAACATAGTTTCTTAAAAACTTATTTTATGTACTTTAAGCCATTCCTTAACTGCAGCCTTTGTTGATACACTTGTTCGCATCTTCTCCACCAGTATATTATGTAATGGTGCATTGTCCGTAACAATAACTAATGGTTCCTCTAAATTCTTTAAAAGCTGACTTTCAACCAACCTTCAAAAACAAGTTATGGTTCATTTCTCCATGGTCCTCCGCCCTTGGACTTAGAGGAAAACACTTATTCTGCACCAGGAATAATACCATTCCTGCTTTCAGCATGAAGAACGATAGGTCTGCAATGAATTATTAATAAATATTATGAGTAGTATAACCTAATCAATAGTTATTCCAACGTTTATCCTTTTCCATCAACTTTTGTTGTCTCTACACTCTGTTTATTATCATCCTGCCATGAGTGACCCTATGTTATGTACCATTCTGAAATAACCATGTCTCATCTAAATATAAAAATTGAAACAATAATTCTTCCTGGATTTTGTTATATGTTTTTAAAATGTGTATTCTTTAAAAGCAGTGTCTGGAACTTCCATTAATGCCCTTCGTGGTTTATCTTTACACTACTTAAATCCTATATTATCCAGCAGTGTGTGGAAGAATGTTCTACATCCCTCAAATAGCTGCATATTTTTTGGATTTTTATGGATACTTTCCACAGTATCAATTTTCTCTGAAATAATTAAGTATCGATTGAAAAAACTACTTACTGTTATTGTACATTTCGTATAATCGACCTCTGATACATTTAAGATCAAGATTATCTTGATTCGTTACTCATAAAGACGGCTTTTTTGGTGAATTTAAGGTTATATTGTTTTTTATTTTTTTAGATATTTTAGTGAACGTACCCGTACTAATAATGTACAATGCGCAAAAAATATTTTCAATGAAAACCGCGGCGATTTGAAATTTATTGAAACAAAGCGTTAAAACAATATTTGCCGGTGTGTAACACGTAATTATAATATTATGAAGAATTTTGCAGACGTCTAACAAACGGACGACTTTTGCAGTCTCATTCGGTTACATTTTCGAACTTGTCAAACGGTATTCTATGTCTATTTAAATAGAATAAAATGAGGAAAAAATATTTTATGACTGTAAAACGAATTTACAATTTTTAAGAGGCACATATTGATGACGTGCGTCACTATTGTTTAGAATATACTATAGATATCCTTTTACGACTCTATTGCGTATTCCTAAAAAACACTCGCCGAAAAGCTCCTGGTTCCGACGTTATAGCTCCCCAACAAACTTTAACAAACATCTAATATCACAAATTTCATGTTCAGGTTGTTATTATTCAGTTATATTATAAGTATTCCAAAACAGGGAGGCAAATTAACACCCTCCAACTACCTTTGAATTTCTCACCATAATACGGTTCCAAACGGTAACTTTCGTACTGTAGCTCGAAAAACAAACAAGAAAACTCTAATCAGACTTTATAAACTGACTTTAAAAATAGTTGAGAGAGTAATTATCTACGCTACGTGATTAGTAATTAAGCAAGATCATCACGTTCTTCCCGTTGTCTTGTACATAAATTAAAGAAAAACAAGATCTACTTTAAGAATTAAACGATAAATAATGCAAATGTAACTACCAACATAGTAGCTAAATATTGTTGCGTTCCAATAGAGTTCAATCAAAAAATAAGTTCTATGTGTTGTCCATTTCAATTTACAGTGTAATATTTATTTTTGGATCTATGTCATTTATATATCCGTAGAATGTCATCCTAGATATACAGGACACATTATTCCTCAGTCATCTTGTGATTTGGCGCATGCGAACTATCCTGAACAGAAAAAATCATGGAAAAGGAAAACAATATGGTTTATTGTTTTCATTCTTTTCGAGTCCATCGGTACAGTCGAACAAGTTAAAACAACGAAAAAATCTAGGATATTTATATTTTGTGTTACATCAATAATTCTATAGTAATAATAATTGTTGTGTTATTCTCGGTGGTTTAACATACCTTTTAAAAGTTATAAAATCTAAACATCAACTTTATTTATAGTGGGAATGTTAGCTGCCAATTTTATAACACATCATTTTCAATGACATCAAATTGATATCAACATATGCCAACATTTAATGATAACAAGAACGGAGAATAAAATGATACTTGTTGTGTTGAATGTAGTCAAGCCATTAATGAGGTTTGTCCATCAAGAATAGTAGCAAATATTGTAGTAACTGGTAATAATTATATATTTATTTTAAATATAATTTATTTTAGTAATGATTTCAATTTTATTTTATAGGTAAGATGGAGCTAAAATTTGTTGAGAGTAAAAGTCGAATGTGAAATTTAGAGAAGAAGATATTAGACAGCATTTTGCTAAGGTATAATAACTGTGTACAGTGATACTATGAAATAATTAAATTTGCTAACAAACGTAGACCTGGATCAAATAAGCAAAATATAAAACTATCAATGACAGCCTAATGATCTAATGACAAGAAAAATACAATGCATTATTATATTAGAGTATAAGTAAATAAATTATTGTTTTGTAAAAATAATGATGTATCGACTGAGATTTTTTTTAGCTTAAAGGTATGATACTCCATTAATTTTAGGCTAGGAAATGTGCAATATCTTAATCGAAAGCTCAAAGTATGCAATTCATTAATGGGATTTGTGGATTAAGAATAGTAGCGATCATAGTTAATCATATTAGGAGATTTGTAGGAGAATTTCACTACTTTCATATATAGTGGTAACTTTTTCATTGCACTTTAACTATATTGGCTGGGTTTGATCTAAACAATTTTGGTAATTTTTATGGTAATGTATTTTTATATGGTTCTTGGAGATTTTGTTAATTGTTAAAATATGTAAATTAATTTAAATATGGTGTTTTTATAAAAACAGAAAGAAATATAGCAATTATTTTTATTATTACATTTGGTTCGTTAACCTTTTAAATAAAATTTGTTATTTCAAAAAATGTTTATTTCCGTCATTATTCCTCATAGTTGAAACTATATTCAATATTAAATAAATTATTTATCAAGCTTGTATATATTTATTTATAAAAAATAATGATGTGTAGTATGATTTTCTAAAAATAGAATGACTGGACATATTAATTATATTTTTGTTATTTCAATTTATTCAATTCTCTTTTAAATTAAATATTCTATTCCCAATTTATCTGCTTATATACATTTTTTCGACATTAAGTCTAATAATCACGATAAAAAATACATGTAAATGTAGATATGCAAGTAAATAAAGATGTATGTACATACAATAGGCGCATGCGCCAAATCCGGAGATGACTGAAGAGTAACGTATCCTTAGATATATCAACCCATAATTCAGATCTCTTGACAGAATTGCTTCACAAAAATTATGCGTAACTCTTACTTAATATTCCTTGTTCACAATCCAGTCCAGCAGTAAATAAAGAATATAGTTTATTTGCTATTTTACCTAACTATTTTTTGTGCCTTATATATCTATATATATATATTACAATTACATCAAAGCATTATATTATCTCTTAGTATACAATCTATTGTATGATTACTCCCATCTCAAACCAGATCCAGACATACATACTTTAATACCCTTTAAACCCAACCGAGCACGCCCACACAGCAGTAATTACCCATGCAGGTGTTATAATTCCCATTTGTATTACCAATTAGGAAGCGATCAAAAGGGCTACGTCCGCGCTCTGTTCGGTGACGATCCGAATTAAACCGTTACATCGTCATTCATCATAGGTCTTTTGGTTCGTTCGGAAACCTGAAGACCTTAATCCTGCTTTCACGGAAAGGTCAATTTACGACGACCGTATGCATTGTAATGGATCCGCCTGAGCTCGTCGCTCGCCCTATTGAGGACGCCGTCGTGTACTTGTCATTTTATATGTGGTATTTGTAAACCAATAACAACGGAGACTACTAATAAGGTTTGTTAATTCATCACATCAAATTTTATTGCTTTATAAAATACTAAAAGGAATAATAAGAACTAGTTATAACTTCACAAACACGTATAAATTCAGTGGAACCTTAATGTAAATCAACTAAAATAATGAATTCCTATAAATATATACTCGAAATAGATTATTTGATAAAGTTTCTGTTCATTCTCATCCTTTAAGCCTTAAGTCAAAATGAAATGGAAATCTATGAAATGGCGTGAATAGATTAGGCTTCAATTTATATTTTGTTCCAAATAGTTTCATACAAATTAGGAAAAACTAAACTAAATATAAGAAAATCCAATTAACTAATGAACCAATTATTAAAATATTCAACTTAGATGACAAACTTAGTTTTTCCAAGTATATGATATTTCTTACACCCTTAAAAAAATGTAAATTTTTCTTCTCCTCATGGTTCTCAACCTGCAACTCCGTGGTTCAGGGCGATATCAACGAATTATACAAACAAGCTGATAAAAAACCTAATGCTCTAAAGCATAGGACTACAAGTTAGCATGGATAGGTTATTTAGATTAGAATTTTATTATATGTCATAGCCAAAATGAACTAAAACTCAGAGTTGATTCGGCAACATTGCCACGTTTTGGCGTTATCAATTCAGATAATGTGAGTTCACTGCTATTTAGAATAGACTACATGTCCATTAATGAGATCAGACAGCGTTAAATATTTTAGTCCACATTTAGATGATTAGCAAGCATATTGAGATGCAGTATCATTCTTTCGAAGTTCTTAAGACTCTCTGAATTGCATTCCTTAGGGGTCTGAAGGTGATATCTCACTGTATTACTTCGATGAGACATAGTACGAAGCATTAACAATAGCACGCAACGCTTTAGTTAGAAACTCTTGAATAGATTATACTTGCTAGCGCTCCCTATACTTGGATTTCATTTAACCATATACGACAAATTATTGATTCGTAACAATACCTTGTTATTTAATCTTACCGTGGATTAACGCGCGATGAACATATACATTTGATACAGTTTAAGTCCAAGTTGTTTTTGTGTTTGAAGTATGTGCTTGTTCCAAGTTAGACGTTGGTCTGTATACATGCCAATATCCATATGAAATTTAACATCCATAGTTGATAATTATTGACGGTCACTAGCGGCAATGTTCGTCTACGCAGAGTAAAAGTTACATAGGTAGATATTGTTCTATTTAGTTTGATTCACCATGTTTTCAACTACGGTTACTTAAATAAATATAAAGTATTTGACAATATTATTCAAAATCTGCGTTGGGGAACTTTTGCCAACAAACTGTTGTTAGATTCTGATATTTTATGTATATCATACACATGATCTATTGCGAGGGTGGTTCAAATATAATGGAGACAAACGCTGTAAATGGCGCGCATGTATGTTATGAAGGTCATGGCTTGAGTATAGAGCTTATGATAGCTGGGTCCCTGACAGAGTATTTCTCTCGATCATATTTGAACCATCCTCGTATATCATAGATAACAAAATCGGATCAGATTTTATTTATTAATTTTCCTCAGAGTCATTCAAAAATGATATTGGGAATACGTTTAGTTGCTCGGAAAATAAGATGAGGACGGAAATACATACTTGCAACACCTTTTACTATTTTCAAATTATCATGCTATTTGAAATAATTAAATATTTTGAAATATTTTGCAATCCAACCAACTTTAAAAACATGGAAATAATTTTTGATAATAAATATGATATAATTCTTGAATAATGCATGTTTCGTTTACCAAATACAATAAGGATGAGATTATTTTACATTGTAAACACATCTTCATTAAAGCCTCAAAATTTCATACAAAAGTATTGAGCAATCAGGGGGTAGTCCCTAATATTATTTTTTATTATTTAGTTAATACATTGTTACTAGTCGTTTCCGTCTAACCTACAATTTGTCTTTATGATAACTTAAAACTAGGTATATAACTAGGAGGACCCAACGGCCCTATCTCATTCTCTGGTGAAATAATGTTTATAGATGTCACTGCTGTGTTTTTTAATGTATGCACCTCCCTACACAACACTACACAAGATCAGGTGGTTTGATTCTTTTGAGTATGTGTCCTGTTCTGCTTGTGTCCAAAAGCTGCAATATTTCAATATTCTCATGAGAATGGAGTCTTTTCTCATGCCCCCTTGCAATTCTTCTTGACTGACTGTAGGTGTTTGAAGGTCTCAACTTTGTTCTGAAAAATTTGTATTTTATTTATGTTACTCTTTGCAGAACATCCCCATAATTGAACTCCGTATGTCCAAATTGGCTTCAGTATTTGCTTATATAATAGCAATTTATTATGTACTGACAATTGTTATTTTCTTCCAATTAGCATATTCATATATATAGTACATATTTATATATTTCAATTCCAGTTCTTTTCTTTTCTTCTTCATGTGTTCCTTCCAGCGAAGTTCTGCATGGAGATTCATTCCGAGATATTTAGCGTTTTTGCTATATGGAATGATAGTATTATTTAATGTTATTGGTGCTTGTAATGTCTATTTATAGGTGAACTGCACATGTACAGATTTACTTTCATTAATTTTTATTTTCCAAGCTTGAATCCAATTATTTATATTGTCACTCCTAATATTAGATACAAAAAAAGTTTAATGCAAAATACAGTATAGTGTTTGTCTAAGTAGATGAAGCCTATCGTATAAAATAGCTAATAAACATCATAAAAATTTATAACGTCGACACGTTGCACTGTTACCGGCTGAACTTTGATTTTGCTTTACAAAGTTTGCTTGCTTGTAGCTCCTATCACTAATATTTTGAGGAATTTTGTGAACATCTGACATCAGGGTCGATATAAATCGAATTCTGCAAACTGATTCGCTTCTATAGAGAAGGAAAATCCGCTTAAAAGGAATTTTTAGTTTTTATAAATCAAACTTGGCAGTATATTCGACGACATCTATAACACGAATTAGATGTTTTATTGGAAGAATTATAGTGGGCGTAAGTGCACGCTTAACTATGTAAAGCCGAATATAAACTTTAAAAAACGTTGAGTAATTTTTGAAAAAATAAACAAATAAAGTAAATCCTGGAAATTATGTTTTATTCTCTTGTTATTTGGCACACGTATAAACTAATAAATAAACATGTTACATAATAAAAATAAAATCAAATGAAGGAATGCCAGACCTGTTACAACGTTAGACTTATCGAACAGTTACACAAGTTACCTGTTGAAGACACTCAAATCTAAAAACGAAAATAAAACGAGAATTGCTGCACAAAATACATTCTTTATTTATAAACGAAGGCAGACGTAGATCTGATAACCCCGCCGACAAGAGCGTACAAGCCAAAATTAGAATCCCTTCAACAACTATAAATTCAATACAGTTTCGACGGCAATCTGAATGATTCCTTCAACAATGCCGAGAACCAATTGATACGGTATAAACCGGCGAATTTGTTTCGCTTTATGGATAAAACGTAAACGTTTGCTTCGAAATTTCGGAAGGCCGACGCTTTTATATCGAAGGCAATGGCCGTGCCGAACTTTCAACAGGCCATTCCGAGAGCGGCCTGTCACCGAAACTTTAGGGCGAAACGGCGAATAACTACGCTTTTAGAGTAAATTAGAATGGAGAACGGGAATTGGAAAAGACAAAACACGATGCGGGAAAAGCGCGGATCGGGAACGCGACTGTGACAAAGACGGCGGGGTAGAGCGAGTAGGAGCCGCGACAATAACAACGGCAAGAAAGAACAAGGGATGGATATGAAATGGGAGAGGATGCGTGCGAATGGGCTGGGCGTGATCCGAGACTATAGTTAAAAAATGTATATTCGGAACAGTAACTGAGTGACTACGAGTTCGTAATATAAAATGGCGAAAAACACGAATTCGTTCGAAAACACGAACAGATGCAAATAACTGTACAGTCATTATTAAGTATATATTCTTAATGCGTTCATAATAATCAACATAATCTTTATATTGACTAGTGATCGTCCTGTGCTCGAAACTCAGCCACAATTTATAAAGTTAATCATTTTTATATCCTAATAGAATAAAGAGAATAAGTTAAGAATTATTTGTTAATTTTACTAAAACTTGTCTTGACAATATTTTCTGTATAAGATCGAAAATATATTTGATATATAACATCCATGTCAAGAACTAAAACTTACTACATTTTTTTAAAAGACATAATTAAATCTAGTTTTCATTAAGTTTTAATAATCAATAAAATATTAATAAGTTTAAAATACATCATTGAACTTTACAGCAAAAGTATCATGAGTAGTCATAGTCTATCTAAAGAAGTTTTGAACACATGTCATTTAAAATTGCGACGTCAGAACATCGCGATGTTGTCGTACCAACTCTGAGTTTTAGTTCAGTTTGAATTTGACATACAACAAAATTCGTATCTAAATAAAATAACTACACAAAAATACTGATATCAAATATAATGTTCCTTAATATTATAATAGATCTAATGATTGTATTATCGAAGAACTTAAAACTACAATTAATTATTGTTGGGGTTGCGTTTAATTATATTTGGACTGAACTATTTTCCATACTACCTATGAGTAGTTCTAGGTGCGTTCTTTATATAGACGTATCCTTTGGAGGCCTAATCCACCTAATTAACAATTGTATATTCAAGTAATATAATTTTCTTTCATTAGAGAACATATTTACCTTTTACGCTTAGTTCTTGTTTCCTTCGATGCAATTTTTCGTTGTAAAGTCATTTTGATATTACTATATTTCTCCTTTCTATTTAGTTCTTTTCTCTTACTCCCTATACAAATCTTTCTTAATTAAACCATATTTAATCATTGCATTCTCCTTAATGCTTTTGACATATCTGCAAAACAGTTAGTGTTATTTCACCCCTCATACATTTTAACCAAATGTTCATGTATACTCTGAACAATAAAAACTATGAAGCATGAAAAACTATATGTCTGCAATGAATTATTAATATATATATATATATATATATATATATATATATATATATATATATATATATATATATATATATATAATATATAAACATAATCGCTAGTTATTCCAATGATTACCTTTTTCTTATTTACTTATTGTTATAAGGGACCCAATGTACCATACTGAAATATTCATATCTCATCTAAATATACAAATTGATATAATAATTCTTCCTTGATTTTATCATATGTTTTTAAAAATGTTATTCATTTTATTCAAAAACAATGTCTGGAAGTTTCATTCCCTCGTAGCTTATCTTTACACCACTTAAATCCTTTATTACCTAACAGTGTATGAAGGGATGTTCTACATCCCACAAATAGCTACCAATTTTTTGGCTTTTTATAGATACTATCCAGACTATCAATTTTCTCTGAAGTGTTTGTATTAAATTATGTTTCGATTGAAAAAACTACTTACTTTTCGTTTTTATACATTTCTTATAATTGACCTGTGACACAGCTAACCTCAAGCTTATCTTTTCGGTGAACACGGTTTCTTTTTGGTGAATTTAAGGTTATATTTTTTTATTTTTTGGGATATTTTAGTGACCATGCCCGTTCTAATATTCAGTGCAGCTGCAACCAAAAAATATTTTCAATAAAATCCGCGGCGATTTAAAATGTATTAAAACAAAGCATTATAAAAATTTTTGCCGACGTTTGACAAAGGAACAACTTTTACAGAATGTTTCGGTTACATGTTTGAACTTCTTGTTCTGTTGTATTCTATCTCTTTTTAAATAGAATAAAATGAGAAGGAAAATATTATCTGACTCCAAAACGAACTTAGAACTCTCGACAGCCACATACTGATGACGTGCGTTACTACTCTTTTGAAATAGAGTATACGTGACTTGTACATATACAGATTTACCTTCGTTAGTTTTTATTTTTCAGGTTGAGTTCAATTATTTATTAGTGATTAACATCTATATACCATTAACTATCTCAATAACACTAAAAACTGTTACTTTATGTAGAGAAATATCAAACCTACAAATTTAACAGTTAGATTAGGTTTGTTAGCAGTTGTTTACGTTGCTTTTCGCCAATAGATATTGCTGATCAATGTACAAGCAATTAGAATTATTTCTATCAGTATTAGTTTAAATAAGTTTTGTTATTTTATACCTTAATAAAATATGTATAGAAATTTTTATTATGTAAAACTGAAATATCGTTTTTCGTAAATATTAGTAATAATAAATCAGCCTCGAATAAACCGAAACTTAAGATTTTAATTATGTCTTTGCGTGCTGAGAAACGCCCCAATTCGGATAATCTGACACAGAGCTAAATATCCCGTCTCGAATTTAATTTTGTGCACATAAAGTTGTTCGTCAAAGTTTTCTCGCCCGAGTTTCGGCGCATAAACAGTAAAAAGATATTAATTAAAAAGTTCGAAAAAGGCCAAAGTGAAACTGATCCTTTTAGCGTCGGCCGAATTTGTCCTTACCTAAAGTCGAGATTCTCGCCCCGTCGAGTATTAATACCGAAGACGTTAAGTTAAGCGGCGCCGCAGGAGAATATTCCTGAACTTGGCCGTGTTTCAAAAACAGATCCATTATAACTTGTATGATAGATCGGATTAGCTCGGCAAGTTGGACGTGGAGCTTCGTTGTCGCGTTATTAGCATGAATTACATCGGCTGCTGAAGACGTTAATCATGTACACGAATCAGAAATTTCTTGCCAAAGAGGGCCTTGTACGCAGAGAAAGCGCGATTATCTGATAGTCTATTACTGGGAATATTTAATGGTGCTTCGTGAAATGAACAAGATGGTTTTTATCTACAATACTATAATTTGTTCTCTTGTAGCTTATATATCATTGTGATGAGTAGCAATATTACATGCCACGCCATATTACATAACATATTTGTAGTGAAGGGAAAAAGTACAGTTGAAGCAAAAACTTGGCTTGATCTCGAGTTTCCGGACACTGTCCCAGGAAAATCAACCATCAAGGATTGGTATGCTAAATTTGGACGCGGTGAAATGGGCACCAAAGACGGTGAATGCACTGGACGCCCAAAAGATGTTGTTACCGAGCAAAAAAATTTTAAAAATCCATAAAATGATTTTGAATGACCGTAAATTTCAACTGTTAATTTAAAAATTGAATGAAATAGCAGACGAAATCGAAGTCCAATCGGCAGTCATCCGAGTGGACTGGCGTGAGTGACGATAAACCTGCTCCAAAGCGTGGGAAAATGCAACAGTGGACTGGTAAGGTTATGGCGTCTGCATTTTAGGATGCCCATGGAAAAATTTTGATTGACTACCTTGAAAAAGGAAAGACTATCAATAGCGACTATTACATAGCGTTATTGGACCGTTTGAAGGACGTAATCGCCAAAAACGTACTGCTTCACGAAGATAATGCACCGTGTCACAAATCAATGAAGACGATGGCAAAAATCCATGAATTGGCCTTCGAATTGCTTCCTCATCCACCAGATCCACCAGAGTATTCTCCAGATCTGGCCGCCAGCGACAATTTCCTTTTCTCAGATCTCAAAAGAATGCTCACTGGGAAGAAATTTTCGTCGGATGAAGAGGTGATCATCAAAACTGAAGCCTATTTTGAAGCAAAGGGCAAATCATACTACAAAAATGGTATCGAAAAGTTGGAGGATCACTATAATCAGTGTGTCATCCTTGAAGGAAATTATGTTGAATAAAAAAATGATTTTGCCAAAAAAATGTGTTTTATTATAGTAGGCCGGGGACTTTTCAATTAATCTGTTAAAATACATGCAGTAGATAGGTTAAATAAGGTTTTTGATTATTTTTATTTAGTCATTACATCGATTATTATGTATATATTTTAGTTCAAAATGTCTTTTTGTGTTAAAGGTCTAAGTTTGATTAATCAATTTTTTAATTGTTAGTGAGTTGCCTATATATTTTCTGTCAATTTTCATGTCAATTTTCTTATTAAAAATATTTTATTTTTCTCTCTTTAGTGTTAAATATTTACTCACTATATTGCTGAGTTATTTTATTTAATATTACAATGGGCAGGCGAATGAAATATGTACGAAGAGAAATAGGAATAAAGAAACAATGATTGAAAATAAGGAGCGCTTCAGGCCCCAGGGTCCGCTACCTAGCCTAGGTTATTTGACAAAAGTTCTAACTAAACAACCACAAAAAGTTATCGGCCCTTAGGGAATCGAACCCGTGACCTCCTTATGAGAGCTAAACGCTTTACCTATTACATCATAGATAGTCAACAATATTTCTACGAGGTCTTATATGCTATAGTTAGTGTAAAAAAAGCAAATTGAATGCCTTTTACGCTGAACGAAAAAATATGTGAAAACGTTGTACGTGCCTCTGAAATTTGAGCGTTTCCTTCCATTCTCCTCCCTTTACCCAACTGATCCTAATTTGGATCCAATGGGACCACCTCGTAAATGCATTCTTTCGAATAAAAAAAGATTTTGAGAATCGGCCCACAATTGATGGAGAAATCGACGAACATCGACTGGTAAGGTTATGGCGTCTGTATTTTGGGATGCCTATGGAATAATTTTGATTGACTACCTTGAAAAAGGAAGGACTATCAACAGCGACTATTACATAGCGTTATTGGACCGTTTGAAAGACGTAATCGCCAAAAACGTGCTGCTTCATCAAATAAGTGAAGACGATGGCAAAAATCCATTGGTGTCCTAAGAGACCATTGGTGGAGACCTGGTGGGCCATGTCCATAAGTCACCAAAGACTACAAAAAATTGACATGACTAATATTAGCCATCATTTAAATATGCTGTAGAATGCATAGTTAGTGGGTAAAGAGTCATCAAATTAACACAATCCAAGCAACAGTTTTAGGTATATACTAAACAACAAGTAAACATGAAACAGCTATATAGGAACGGTGGTGACTGAACAAAAATATTTGGAAGGACAAGTTTAGAGAATTATTAAAATTCGGTTAACTAATAGAACATACATGGCACAGATCGCTTATATAGTAAAAAGAATGCCCAGCAAATATAGATTTTGAGACAACAATTGGAAGATCTATGCGGAAAATGCCGACAGCGACATCAGTATTCAATGCTATAAAAGTATGGCCTGAGCTTGCAAATTACCAAAACACAATGATCATCGGATTACAAGCTAAAAAATAGAGAAAATATTACGAGGAGAAAAAACACCGAGTAAAGAATGAAAATCCGAAAGGTTTGTAAGAAATTACATTAGTGTTGAAATTAATTTAGTGAATTAAACAATCTTTAAATGAATAAATTTTAATATTTAAAAGAATTTAGGTCTTAATGAAACTTCAACCTATTAACATATTTTATCAGACTACATAACGCATAGTAAGTTATCATTTAAAATGGTGTATTGATTTTTATATCAAAGAATAATAAAAAAAACTAATAATAAAACATTGTATTTATCTTGACACTTAAAAGGTGGCATTAAGTATATCATACTCATATCACATGCATACCACTGACAGGTCACGTGCAACATCACACGCATTATTACGATGTCAAAGGTGATATAAGACGTTTATATGGCAGGCAACAGTTGTTTATGGCTATTTTTTAACCCACATCTCGAGTGGTTTGTCTCCCTTCTTTTACGCGTTCGCTTTAGTGCAAAAAAGTAGCTAAATTTACGCCGTAGGGACGTCAAAAAACGATAATTTTAGTACTAGTTTGTGGAGCTATTTATATTCCTATAACATTATGAGTGTAATGTTAGTGAATCATTTAAAGGATTACAATAAATCGTAGCTTTAGATTTTATTACGCAATCATCAATTTATCAGCGTCCAAGATAGAAAATTACCCAACTTAAAAGTTTGTGAATATTGACTTTTGATATTTATTAACAAATACTACACAATAAAAAAAGTTAATGACATAAGTTAATGATAAAGCTGAAACCGCAATGAAAAGTCGATATTGGTAAGCAATTGAAAGAAAGTTGAAAGAAAAGAAATGGTTATAAAACAAACGACTTGAAAACACTCAGTGTAGCTCCATCTGCCCCAACTTATCTATCTCAGCAGTCGCCAAACAATCTTCTTATGATAATTTATTGTAATATATGCTATACAAATTTGAAAAATGGCAAGTACATTAATAACAATATTTTCGAAGATCAGATGACTCACTAAGATCGATCACTAATCGAACAAAGTGTAAAAACAGTATCTCCCACAATACTAGAACTGACCAAATTTAATTGACAATATTACAATCTGGTAAATTACAAATTGAATTAATTAAATCTATTATAGATAATTGTATATTTTGACTACTGGTAAAATATATTTTGCATATACATTTAAAAAGAAATTGGATATTCAAAAAATATTTTTGATTTCTCCCAACATCATATAAAATTACACACATAGTAAAGATTACATTTTCCATTTTTGTTGAATGTTATACCACGTTTACTATATTAATATCCTTACATCTGTTCTGAAAATTTTCTATGTATTTCTAAAGTTTCATGTGTGGAAAAACATTGGCCAGTAAATTTGTTCTTAATATGCGGAAATCAAAAAAGGTATTTGGTACCAAATCAGGACTTTATAGCAAATAACCCATGAATTCGGCGTTTTAGACATTCTAAAATCCCATTGTTTGAACAAATATCCGAGTTCTCGATCAGCTATTGTTGGGTTTGGCAAGAATAATACTAGAAGCAAAAAAGAAAAAATGAATACAATTTCGAGAAAAGATGGAGATAAACTGTAAGGAAAACATGAAACTTTTTTAACTGTTTTAATTTTCTTAATTGAGAAAGCGAAAAATTATGTAATTATAAACACATAAAAAACAAAAAGTAGACATAAGTACGGAATATAGAAAAATAGAAGGAAGGAATGGACACCTTCAGAAATTGATTTGTCCCCAAGAAGCAGCATACAGAAAATATACCGACAAACAAAAAAGGAAAGGGTTAGCATAGACAATTGGGCAATTACAGAGTGTACAGAGAAATATGAAGAACAAAAAGTTACTGAATCCTTAGTGGAAATTTACAATAGAAAATATGGAAAGAGAAACGAATCCCCCAGGAGTGGTAAATATATTGTTACTATATGGTACTATATTGGTACTCTATTGTTACAATACAATACACAAAGTTCAATAAAAAATAGATATACCTAGCATTCATCTATTTAGCAAATACAAATGTTCTCCTAGTAGATAAGATGTGATTAAATACCTTCAAACCCCAAGCAGGATTAAGACAAGTCGGAAATTTAAGCCCAACTCTAATATCAATATTAATCGATGAAATGATAAAGAAATATAGACAAAACGGGACTAGATAGAGAAATGCCAGTATGAGGTTTTGCGAATGATGTAATTAAAATTAATAGACCAGACCACCTACAACAAAAATCTTAAACAGATGAAATATGACACTAAGAAAATACGCAATAACAACGAATAAAATCAAAACGAATATTACGGTCATTGGAGAGCTTGAGGTAATAAATATAATATCCATGTTGAGGATGTGAAACTAGAACAAGTAAATGAATTTAAATGTCTACGTTTTCCGTTTTTGCAATAATAAGTAATCAATCATATATATAACATCAATCTCGTTCGAAACTGGACAAAATAAATAAAAATATAAATGGAAAAATTAAAGATATCGGCTAACAAATATCAAATATCAAACAACATATAATTGCAAAAAGATTTATCCAATACAGTCCTGTTAAAAGTAGCATTCGGATCTTTTCATTGTAGCTCGCTCACTGGAAATACCAAGTTATAGTAATTAAATATTTTACTAAAAAACATTTACTATATAATTCAAGCATTAATTAGAAAACACTTTATCATATAAACAAAGGACTCGCCTACCCAAGATAGAAAAGGTATACCAATTATTTTACAATGCGAAAACCTACGCGTTGAAGGATGTTTACACGAATTTACAAATTTAATTCAATACACTTTTCATTTTGTTACCATTTAGTTAGAAATTTCAGTAATTACTATTATAAATAAATCGATTCTTTTTTATTAAATTAATAGATTAGAAATGAATTTACAAGTAAGATATGTAATACAACCATTAATATTTAATATTCTAGATAAAAAAATATTAAGAAGAAAATAGTTCAAAGGACAATTAAATATTTAATTTCAGCTGCATCGCTACTGAATTTTATAATTTAGCACTTAAATATTATTGTAACTAACTAAGAGATTTATGAAATATGGATGATATTAAAATGTTAACAATGTCTCTCTTATATGTCTTACACAGCACTCAATTCTCAATGCCTGTCATAATTTTAAGTAAGTAATAATCGGTAATTCTGATACATAATTTTACAAAGGTAAAAATAAAAATGTTTGTGTATGCTCATAACATTCAACTATTCTGTAAATTTCCAAAAAATATTCTCTTGCTTTTATATACATTGCGGGTTGAAATATCTTGAGATTTTCATATGGTCATACATAAGTAGTCTTATTAAATTATCAATGCATCAAATTATCTTGATTTCATTAGATGAAGATGCGATAATAAACACGTTTGAAAATTACAATCCATTCAAATAACGTCACATAATTATAGCTACTTTAAGTATATTTTGCCACTGTATGTAGCCATTAATAGTACTAAAGTGTTACAGGGTCCATCCAAAACAACCTATGTACTCCATTAAGATGTATGATGCCAGTACGTCAGAATGTTGCCGCATTAACTTGACCGGTGTTGACCAGTCATTATCGACAGATTTCGCACTTATTCAGTGTAACGTGTGGCCGAGCACTAATGTGCAATGGGATGACTTTGTATCTGCGAACTCGACTATTTTGCACTTAACAATTGACACCAGTAGATATATGGAGAAACGTTTCATTCTGTTTTAGTAGCTAGTAATAAACAATACCCATTGATCCTACCTTATGCTCACCAAAACTAATAAATAGATATTGTACTTTGTTGTCAATGATGGCTCTGCTAGACAAATCCGTGACTGCGATTGTTCCACTCCGTTTAACCCTTTTCCGTGAGATGCAAATGCCTGGAAACTTATAATATATGTGAAGGCTACACAGAGTTTGAGCTGGCTTTTCATTGTTAACATATATTTTTATAATGTAAGGAAAAACTCTAGCGCTAACGCATTACTATTTTTTTGGCATGAGTCAACATATCAAGTGGAGTCATATTTGCTTCAGATTATGGAACTGCCTATCGGTATTTTCGGTAGCCAAAAACTTGTAATATTTATGCATAATTAATTTTTCGAACCCTTACTAAACTTTTCATTACTTATTTCCATTAGTTATTATTATCTTTAATATTATTTTTAATTAAATATATATTAAAAAGAAGCCTAATCTTTCCAACAAATTTAATAATTGGGACATGTTTAGATTTTAATGCAGGAACAAATCAGTTTAAACGTCTTAAAACTAAAGACGATCTTGAACTGCAAATCCGAAACAATTGAACAAATTCGGTCTGATGCAAAGGAAGCTATCAGGCATTAGGAGAGAAATCAGACTAAGAGGTAAATTACCCTCTGGAAATTAGAGAATTAATAAAAGGAACACGAAAAGCTAGAAGATGGCACAGAACCAGAAATGCTGTAGACAAAACAATATTCAATACAATTAGTAATCAGACAAATCAAAAGACTAAAGAATATAAACAGGGTTGCTTCAAGAAATATGTGAGTGAATTAAGCATGGAAGAAGGTAAAGATTACTTGCTATGGAAAACAGCTATTAGACTGCCCTCTATAAAAAATTATCAAAATTAATGGGTTCGACGCAAGGATGAAAAAGCTGAATTATTCGCAAAACATTCAGCTAACTTATTCCAAATGAATAATATAGAGAAATTGACCACAACCTCAATCCTAAAATAGCATCTGGAATTGATGATATTTCACCTGGGTTATTACAAGAGCTGCCACGAAAAGCAATAATCACGATGATATATATATTCAATGTCTGTTTAAGACTGAACCATATCCGAATAATTATGCTTAAAAAATCTGACAAATAAATACTATTCCTGACCGTCTCTCATGCTTTTATGCATGACATGGAGTCTCACATGGGGCATTCTCAACACTTAGACCTATTTCGGCTGGAGTTCCACAGGGTAGTGCCTTGAGAACACCCCTATATCTGCTCTATACTGCTGATATTCCAAAAACAAAAGAAGCAGTACTTGAGTGCAGTAGTGAGATTGGATTATCAATTAATAATAAAGATTACTTACACCTATGGGGTTCAAATATGGGGTTGCACTAAGACACCAAACCAACTAGTAATTTAGCTTACCCAAAACAATGTTCTAAGAATTATTAATATTTACCAATACGTAACCAACGAAGAGTAGCACGATGACCTCGAAATCAAATGGATGCACGAAGGGATCCTAGATTTCGCCTTAAAACATAAAATAAGTTGGCTAAATCACAGCAACGTTGAAGCAATACAGCTACTGGACAACACCCTGAAAATCAAAAGGTTGAGCGAAAAAAAAACACACGAACTTTAGCTTCAATAGATTCGTTTTATTTTAATTTTTGAAATACATACTGATATGTTAATTCCTTCTTATGTATTAATGCAAGTACAATAGAACAGTAGTAATAAACGAATTTGTAAATTATGATTGTACTAAGCATATCTAATGTAAGAAGTTATTAATATAAAAATACATAACTTTCTGCGAACTTGCCACAAATCCGTCAATATTACATAAGTTGTTCTGTTACGCGTTAACGCAGCATTTAAATAGTACTAGTAATAATTATAAGAACTAACCACGAACTTAGCTTATTGTAAGGTGCAATTAATTGTAAGGTGCAGTCTCATAACATAATAAGCTTCCTATCTCCACTGCTAACACTGGACTTTGAATCCCATTTGGTGCATGGATAATTACGTTTGTTAAGACACAGGGCTATAAAATATGACAAGGAATAATCATCTCACTTACGTTAGTCTGGCTTGGTAGAGCAGGATCCCTTCTTATAATTAATTTTATAACTAATTAACAACCCATCAGTGCATTTACCAGGGGATTATGGCCGAGATCCAAGGTTTGCAGACCATATTAAAAGCAATTCCAATCTAACCATACTTAATAACATACATAATAGTGCTAATTAAATAAGTAAATATAACAAAACTAATATTAAACATATATGAAAATCATCGTTTTTTATCCACTCCAATATCTGAATAATTTTAAACTATACTATAAATTGATTTTCATACCAATAACGAAAGTCATTCTGAAAGTTCTATTTCTAAATAATTCAGGAAAAATATCAATATCTACAATGGAAATAAGCTATGTTAATTTAATTATAATAGTTCTGTCCAATAAGTTTAGTATTAAATAAAAGTTTGACCTTCTAATTTCTGGTGAACTATCGGATATTGAATCAACTACAGAATATTAAACAGAAATATTCTTTGTATATAATCAGTATATTGAAAAATGATGGGTTTAAAATATCTACGTATTAAGTATTTGTATGTATTTTTATCGGCGATTGGTGAAATTGCGAAATTTTTATATCGACAACTATTTAATAATCAAATATATCCGTAAAGTTCGATGACTTTGATAGTTATTTAGATAAAATAACATTACTGCTTTTTAACCGACTTCCTAAAAGGAGGGATTCCCGGCGCGGACAACAACTTTTTGTTATTGTTATAGTTTGATTAGAACATTTCTCAAATATAGATAGGTAGGCTAGGTAGCGGCTAGGGGTCCGACATCAAAATGATCAGTTAGTAATAATTAAAATAGTATTGTATATAGATAAATATGTTTTATTTTTATTATATTTTTATTTTTTAATTTATTTAGTTTTTTATTATTATTTTATATTTTCTTTTTATAGGTAGGTAGGCTAAATGGTGTGTATACAATAAAATATAAAATACGTGTAGTTGCTTTTGCTTATGTTACAACGATTATAATATACACATTTTATTTCAAAATCTTCATGTGTTTTGAAGTCGGTTAAATTTTTTTGTTAAATTTTTTTTATAATATTATTAACTTATTCAATATATGCTAAGCATGAAACGTTTAAAATTGAATTTTCGATATTCGTTGCTTTTGTTGTTTGATTTGAATGAATCTGCTGCGGAAGTCATCAAATGCTTAGAAACTCATGATGATACTTAATTGTCGGATTTGGTTTAATTAAATTTTTAAAGTGATAATTTTGATATCATTGTCTAAAAATAGCCCGGAAAATCAAAAAAATTCGAAGAAAATAAATTGTGTTTATTATTGTATAAAAATCCAACTTCAGGGCTCAAGACATTTTCAAATGTTGTATCTATAGTATTGTATCTAGTTATGAAAAGCGAATCTACTACAACAAACTCAAGTGTAAAAAATTTTAGGTTAATCCTGCAGAACCATCCACGTCGACACCAAAGATTCATAGTCATAAAGTCTTTCTATGCAACTGGTAAGGTCTGAAGGTGTAGTGTGATAAAAGCTGCAATATTCAATTGTAAATCTAATCTATTATCTACTATTTTGTATTGCATTATGTTCCGAAAATCTACTGTAGATATCTATCGACGTCTATTAAATAAAATGAACATTAGAATTATAGCATGACATCTAGCATGACAATTGGGGCCACATATTGCCGAAACTGTGAAGGATACATTTTTTGCACGAATAATAATTTTAGTTGCACTCAGCATGTTTGCCAGATATGGCACTTTCTGAATATAATTTCTTCCGATCGCTTGTGAATGGCTTAGCTGGCTCACGATTTCAAAATTTTAATCGCTTATTCTAGACAGTATCGCCATGTTGCCAGAAATCTGAGAAAAATGTGTAGAGGATGACGAAAAATATTTTATTGTACCAATTATACTGTACAATTATATTATACCAATGTTTCTGAATAAAAGCATTTCTAAAGTAAAAACTTCATCAGAATAAATGCAAGCACCTAACAAAAATCAGTGAAAATGAAATCACATTTCTGTATAGCTCATAAAAAGCATTAAGGTACTCCCAATAAATTGGAAAAGGCTCAATACAATGCTGTCTATAATATATTAGCAAACCATATATGTAAATATATATAAATGTTATTATAGAAGGTAAATGTAAATTATATTTAACAACATATATAATTTTGTTTCTATTTTAAGTACTCAGAAATAAACATCACTGTTATATAATTACGAATATACGAATATAATTACGAATCATGCAGTCGCCTACTCAAGAAATAAATGGTATCTTAATTAACAAACCTACGCTAAATTTCTAGACCAACATCGGGGGTGTTCCAAAATATAGCATCCAACGAAAATTATCCCGTTAACTTAATATACGATTCCTAAAATAATGACCATGGGCGTTAATTTACACACAAAAAAACAAAAACAGCAAAACGTAATATGCGAAAATACAAACACATTAATCGGAAAGCAACACTCGTACCTTGATGAAATAAATAATAGTTATTTTAGAACACTGGATGAATTCTTTTAAATATGGTAAACCAAATTAAGCCCATAAATTCTGTTATCTGTAATAATCACATACTGTCTAAATAACAACAGAAAAAGTTTTATATCAACAATAAGTTATATTAGTTTTGTTAACAATGTTATTCAAATCCAGATATAAACTTCGATACACATTCAGTGGTGCACTACGTATAGTCTATCCAAAGTTGCTGTGAACATACTTCATCAATATGTTTAATGTATTGCTTGCAATTTGTAATTTCGTTTTATAATCAGACAATATTTTCCTTCTCATTTTATTCTACTTAAAAAGAGACACAGTTGATATGTTCGAAGACGTAAAGGGACCAGCCTGCCAAAGTTGTCCGGTTGTCAAACGTATGCAAGGTTCTTCAAAACAATAGTGATAAGATGTTATAACCCGGCAAATATTTTCTTAACGCACTGTTTGTTTTGATAAATTTTAAATCGCTCCTTATTATTACTGTGATTAAATATGCCAATGCCAGATGGAATAGATTGCCTCCCTAATCAGTTACTTCGAAAAAGAACGAGATAATGGAGTTCGGTAGAGAGGTAAGAATTTTTACCGTTAACAAAATTCTAATATAAATAAAATAATTGAACAAAAATGTTATCAAATATACTATATTTTCACATTGTAGTACCACCAAAATCTATAGTTAATTATACAGCCACAATAGTTTAGAGTTATAACCTCTTATCACTCTTGCTTTCAAGAATTTTGCATGCGTCTGACAACCGGACGACTTTGACAGGCGTTTACGCTTTCGATCTAATCAGACAGCATTGTGTGTCTCTTCAACTAGAATAAAATGAGAAGGAAAATGTTTTCTGATTCTAAAAGGAACTTACAAATTGAGATAGGCGATAATAAAACATCTTGATGACGTATATACAAAAAAACTTTGAATATACTATATAGACTCAATACTAGATAGTTATTGCAATTATACAAAAATAATTAATATAGAACAATAATTTGTCAAATTATATACTACACCAAATATTTTAAACTAAATTTCCGCTTTACCTTTACTGGGTGAACCATAAAATCGAAAAATATAATGAGGAATGATAATTAAATTTGACATTACCGTGCGACGTCGGCTTGGCACAGCCACCTTGATTCTATTTATTTATGCTAAACCACTCCTGACTAAAATATGTCTGCACAATTGAGGAGTTTATGCACGATAAAAACAATTTCGACTAATAAATAATAAATAGTAGTTTAGAGTTGAGGGTTTCCAAAATTTTAAATTTAGTAACTAACGGAGCTTGGAATAGCCAAGCAGCTGTTTTCATTTATTTGGTATTTTCTTTCCAAGTTTCCAGATAAGACAATATAAATATTTACCGAAAAAAGCTTTTTAAACTTTCAGATAGCTCTAAGTTATAATTAGAGTTAAAATATAAGTTTGTTTTCCTTTCATATTACATTTAATAGTTCCAAAGATATTATTCATTCCTCATGTGAAAGTAAAAAAATAATATTAAAATTATATTATGAGGCTGAAAATATCTTTTCATGTAGCAAGCTATACAACGAAGGACAAAACTCCCGCTACCATTTTGATCGCCGATAACTTTGCTCAAAGAAAATATAGTAAGTTTGGTTTTCATAAAAAATTATTTTGTCTCTACGTTTTTATCGTTATTAAAAAATTATATCGGCTGAATGGTGACCACGATATGCTATGTACCTTTTGGCTTTTATAAAGGCAATTTTCATGACATCCAGCAACATCTAAAGCTGAATTTTTTCAATTTCGTGACGAATATTGTCTTTAAGATGTTGAAACGTTTGGGGTTTATTCACATAAACTATTGATTTTAAAAACCCCATAAAAAAGTTCAGTGCTATTAGATCCGGAGATATGGCTGGCCATGCTAAATCGCCACCTCGCGAAATTAGTCTTCGTGGAAAAACATCATTCAATAATTAAAATGGTGAATGAGCTGTATGTGCTGTGGTCCTCTTGTTTTTGCTCAGCCACTTCAGGCACAAGAAAATTTCGAATCATCTCTTGGTACCGTCCAGCAGTAACAGTAACTGCAATGCCTTGGTCATTTTCATAAAAATAGCGGTTTTGTGAGACACTGGACGATTAGGATATTTTTTACGCAATATCCACTGAGTGGCAATAATGCAACGATTATATTTAATAAATATTGTCACTATTTCTGCTCGTTCTTGTGGCGTATATTTATCCGCAATTAAATTAGGACGTCTACACAACACAATGGTTAAGCGAAACTGAGCTAAAGGTCACATAACCAAGATGGCGCCCAATCAAAATCAAAATGGTAGCAGGACTTTTGCACCTCCTATTACAATTACAAATTACAAATTACAATTATATTTACTATTTTTAAGAATGGAAAAAAATTCACAATGATTAAATTATTTTTACAAAACCTAGACGGTGCATGATGATTAGGTGTTTCTTTATTTCAGAAGTAATAGCTCTAAGAGAAATTTAATACAAAATTCTAGTCATTTCACTCACAAGCACAATGAGCAATATGGAGGTCTGCAATATAATACAACAAAAAAAAATCTTGAATACGAAGATTTGAATGCACCGAGTATATATCTACTGCGCACTTTGTTCGATAGAATGTCACATATAGAATGTGTAGACAAGCAGATAAAAGATTAAAGTTTTTTCAATTTATAACAGAATTAAAATGGTGTAAAAAGATGTGAAGAAGCAGTACCCGCCGATAAACGATATAATGCACATATTTTATACCAAAACAACCCTAGAAGAATTTATTCACAATAATTTTTTATTCGGTATATCAAACTAGACTTGCTATAGACTTTGATTGAAGTTCGCTGTGAGATCGCTGTACTCTCGCACTTGAAGTCATCCACCTGTACTAGGCCGTCTTATTACTAATTACTCTACTAATCTCAGATAATTGCTAATGTTCTCTCCAGGGCTTCAGTTGGCTAGTTTCATCCCCTCCTTAACCACTTTCGTTATAAACACGTCCTTATGTCAATTTTATAAAAGAGAACGTTGTCCTTACATTATACGGTCCAAGTTTTATGAACTTCTCCACTCATACCCTGGCCGCAAGCACACCGATGAGTCTAAATCTCGCAGTGGGCTTGAAAGTGCATTTATGGTGGACCACCGGCTATTCGTTTGAAGCATCCGGAACAATGTTCAATATTGACCACCGAACTTTTCATCACAACATAATCCTTCAAAGAATGGCTAATTCTTACCGATTCCCGAAATGCTCTCCTGGAATGTTTCCTGGAAGAGAAGTTGGACTATCCTGGTCACCGGCTCACTGTCAATCATCCGAACCCTCTCTCTGAACGGCTACAGGACAAGTTTACCGTGGATCCTTTCTCACGTGGGCATACATGGAAATCGACTGAGATTGGATCACTGTCGTTACTCCATCGCGACTTCGGTATAGGTGCTAATGTGTGCTGTCTGGATAGAGTCTCTACTAAGTTATGACTGGTTTTGTAGTCTTGTATTTTGTGCCCATTTTAAAATTTTATATACACTATGTATACTTTTAGCCCCCCAGACCAGACTTTAGATAACCACTCTGAGGAGAAATATAACTGAAGCAACCATTTTCATAGGTAAATATGAAGGCTACAACATATTACTACTATACCTATAGAACGGTCCGATAAGTACTTAGCCTACAAAATAAACCTTGGAAAGGCGGGGATTTATATACCAATATAACCTCCTTTTAGCTCGAGATACTTAATTCAGCGATTTTTCAACTTCTTTAACCCGCCTAAAAAATATGTGTTTCCGAATTCTGCAAAGTGGGCTTCCGTGGCGATAACATTCGAATGATAATTCGACTCAAATTTCTTTTCGCCTAGTACCTTTTTCAAGTTCGGAAACAAAAAGAAGCCACACGGAACCAAATCAAATCTGATGAATACGATGGATAGCACAGCAGTTCGTAATCCAATTTGTCCGTAGTGTCTGCGGAGGTATGTTCTGGTGCGTTTTCACGGCGCAAAGGAAATTACTTCTTGATCGTATCAAATGGCAATTCTGCAATTCAGCATCCAATCTGCCCAATAGTTCGGCATAGTACAGTTCTATGTGTACCCTCAGTGTGCCTACCGACTCAGCTAACTCGCGCACTTTCAGTGAGCGGTCTGCCAATACACTATCTTAGATTTTTGCCATGATAATACGCAGGATGTATTGGCCATTTTCACGGCACCTAAACGTGGCTCATCAAAAGACGACGTGCGACTACGTTGAAATTCGTTAACAGTATATTACACCACAAGGGTCGAAAGTTGAATTTTCGTCGGCTTCGGCTTCGCCTCGGGAATCATGACGAGCAGGACCAAGATTTCGACTTTTGGCCCGTGTGGTGTATACGATTTTTTTTTGATAGCCGGTCGAAAGTACTTTATTAACGACATTGAAAACAACATTGATAATTATTTTTAAAGTTAGAGGTAGCAACTTTTGGTAACAATTTGTTGTAGCGACAGAATAAATAATCCCTAATCACGAGTATAAATACGCATAAGAAATTCTTTCGCCGTTCTATAGGACGCGGGTGTACTTCTCACAGGGAGTAAATGTTTAACTTTCTTCCGTGTTATTAGGGACGAAAGTGCGACCGAAGTATGAAAAAAAAAACAATTTTTGGCGGTCACGATTTATTTATGTCTTCGTAATAATTTTAAGCTGGCAACACTTTCAATATTACGCAGATCAATAAATATATAGTCTATTCAAAATAACAGTGAACTCACGTCATCAATATGTATAATGTATTGCTTGTCGCAAATTGCAAATTTGTTTTAAAGTCACCTCATATTACCACACATTTTCATTCTCATTTTATTCTATTTAAAAAGAGATAGAATACTATTTGATAAATTCAAGCAAGTAACCGAATCAGCCTGCAAAAGCCGTCGGTTTGTAAAAAGTCCACATAATTCTTCAAAACATTAATAATATTAACTACATGTTATAAACCAGCAGAAGTTTTGACGCTTTGCCTATTTTGATAAATCTTAAATCGCTGCTTATATTACTCGGATTGAAAATACCGAAGCCAGAGAGAACAGATTGCGCCTACAATCGGTACTTCGAACAGGAACGAGATAATGGAGGTACCCTCTTGCCAGTAAAATTCGTTAGAGAGGCAAGCATTTTACTGTTAATGATTAAGTTGCTAAAATTATCTTTAGCGTGTTGCAGCTGCAATTCAGTGCAGCTATGCTTTATTATGGCGGTCACCGAAACATCTCAAATAATGAAATATATAATCTTGAATTAATCGAAAAGAAACTTACTTATAGTATACTTAGTATAAGAAACGTTCTTACACGAAGAGGGTGACGATTGAAGATCAGTTTGATATCGTCAGCTTTGATAGACATCAAAGATCAAATATATGAAATGTATAAAAACAGTGAGTAGTGTTATCAATATAAACATAATTTAATACCATTATTTCGGAGGAAAGTGTTAAAATGTGTGAATAGAGAAACAATAGTAATTAATTTGCTGATATGGCAAATTTATTAAGAAGAATGCAGTGATTATATCTAGTATAGATAATATCTGAATAAACGAACGAGAAATCAAACAGTGATATTGAAATCAATTTCCAAGGAATCTCTGTACCGCAGGAAATAAGAACTAATGTGAAACATATTACTTGCATATACTATTGTTAATCGGAGGTTTCATTAACAACGTTTCTGGAACACTAACACATAAGTGGTATATAAAAAAAATCAAAGTAAATATAATAAAACACAACCCTAACCTATCAACTATTATAATTGTATCATTAAATATAGTTTTAGGTCTTTCGATATTGTATATATTAGATGTACTATAATGTTAAAATAAATTATATATGTACAGTATTTTTGTTTAAGATTTTATTTAGATTAGAATTTTGTTATATATCAAAGCCCAAGTGGCTAAAACTCAGGGTTGATATGGCAATATTGCGACATTTTGACGTCAAAAATTCAGATGACGTAAGTTCACTGTTACGTGCAACAGACTATAAAATTAATGACTAAGAATTAACAGTTTTTTAAAAAATAATAGCTTACAGATTTGATCGCAATAAGAGCTATAATTTATAAAGAAAATACGGAAAATTAATTAATAGTCCTCATATATCCACACATTTCGCACAAGTGCCATTTACAATAACGACCTCTCCATTAACAAGAGAATTAATCGGAAAGTTAGAACGACTAATCTCTCGCATCGTGGTGATGATATGCTCTCTCTCTCCCCACTTGACTGGACAACGAAAAAGTCTTAATCCCATTCAGATAAGTTCGAACACCATACGAAGCTTATTGAATGCTCCGCACACGTTTCGGATTTCGCTCGACACATTCGAAAAGTAACAGCAATAATATTAGAAGTCGATACTTTTTCGCTGCTGCTAGATGAAATAAATTTCCTTTGGCGGAGGCTGGAACGCCCGTTATTTCATAATCCTCATACTGGTGTATATTCCTCTTATAAATAGCAACAAAAAAACGCCATTAGATTTAATAAAGTCCGTGTAGGTGGATTAAAATAGATGCTTCAAATTTTTCGGGGTTTATGGGTGATTATTAAAGTAAAATATTGGAATGTGAGTACTTCTATATCAGGTTGGCATCGAAATAATTTTATACTTATGCGGTGATATGAAGACTCATTTTTTAGGTGACGTTCAACTTGATTATTCGAATAAATTGGTAAACCGAATACAAATTCGGATCATATTCACTCCAATAAATGATATTTTTCTGGTAGTATGTCACTTCTACTTTCAAAATAGACTATCAAATAAAACAGATATTTACTAAATATATAAAATTAAAATATTTGTCCAGTCTAACACAAACCATACATTAACAAAAAATAAAATACCATAAATAACTTGTCCTTTCTTTGCTTATTTAATAGTTGGATTTTTTGAATGGTTTTTAGCCTATAGTCTATTTTTAGATTATATTCCTACTGTTCCATGGTGATAGTGACCCTTTAAATAATAATAATGTGTAATAAGATAATGTACTCGGTCTCTTTGATCATAAACTTTGGCCTATGAATATGATTCTATAATTTTGCGCTCATTAACAGTTACTGTACTGTGGTCGTCCGAATTTTACTTCACGAGTATGCGTTAGACGGGCTGCCCTGATTATTTTATAACACACTTGCCCGCAAACTATACATTTGTACCTGTTACATCGCCCGGTTGTTGCCTATGGACTTCACGCGTATTTTAGTGCTTGTACTAAGATTTGAAAAGCTGTTAAGAATGGTGCAAGGACTGAGATATTTTTATGCTTCTTACTAGCATTAGGAACTATCGACGAAAAACGACTATCGACTGTTTAGAGTAGTTAATTATACTCTTTACTATCGATTTGGTTAGTTTATATTTATGATATTTGTGAAGTATTATTTGTAATACTTTTGAGATAGAAACATTTTCATGGATACACAATTCAGTATATAAAAATAATGGCAAAGGATTAACAGTGTTTTAAAAAATTATAGTTTACCGATGTGATTGCGATAGGAGCTATAATTTATAAAGAAAATACTGAAAATTAATTTACAGTCCTCATATATCCACACATTTCGCACATATGCCATTTACAACAACGACCTCTCCATTAACAAGAGAATTCATCGGAAAGTTAGAACGACTAATCTTTCTGTTCGTGGTGATGATATTCTCTCTCTCTCCGCCTGACTGCTCAACGAAAAAGTCTCAATCCCATTCGGGTAAGTTTAAATACGATACGAAACTTATTGAATGCTCGGCGCACGTTTCGGATTTCGCTCGACACATTCGAAAAGTAACAGCAGTAATATTAGCAGTCGATACTTTTTCGCTACTAAATAAATTTCCTTTGGCGCAGGCTGGAACGCCCGTTACTTCATAATCCTCATACTGGGGTATACTGGGATTATAAATAACACAAAAAAAAACGCCATTAGATTTAATAAAGTCCATGTAGGTGGATTAAAATAGATGCTTCAACTTTTTCGGGGTTTATGGGTGTTTATTAAAGTAAAATATTGGTATGTGAGCACTTTTAGATTGGGAAGACAGGAAAGTTATTTTAATCTTATGCTGTGATATTAAGACCCATATTTTAAATATCCAAAATAAAATGCAATCATATAATAAATTGTATGTTTTGGGTGACGTTCAAATTGGAATAAATTGGTAAACCGAATAGAAATTTGGATCATATTCATTGTAATTAATCAGGAATCGTCTTCCTAGATTAAAAATGGACTAACAAATAGCCGGTTTGATTGGCGTAGTAGTAAAGGCGACAGAACAGTCCTCCTACTGTTGCGATAGTCGCGGGTTCGTATTCTGCTGGAGTATTGTCGTAAATGTATGTTTGTGATTGTCTAATACTTGTGATTATCCTTAGGCAAGAGTACAAAATACGACAAGTAATATAAGTAACGCCAGTAACCAGACTGGATAAGACTGGATGTATTTTAGGATGATTTCTAAATAGGTCACTCGCCAGTGTGTGGGCTTAATGCTGAGGACCGAGATTCGGAGTCCACGTTAAACTGTAGCTCCAGTCCAAATAAACCCTCGTTGCTAAAAATGGACATATCAAAATATAAAAAAAATGTATTTATATATGTTACATCGCGCGACTGTAGGCTATAGGCTACATTGCGTATTCAAATTATTTTGGTAAGATTAAATCGTACAACGACTGAGATGTTTTTATGGATTTTACTAGTGTTGGGAACTATTGACTAAAAACTACTATCGAAAGTTTACTAATTGTCTGCCATTTACTATCGACTGTTTCAGCTGTGTACTTTTACTATTTTTGGTTCTACTAGTTTCATACGACCGATTTTTAATGTTCTGGCTTTGCCGTCCTAGAGGCGACTTTGAAAATAATGTGCCGAATTTATGCTTATATAGATTTATATGTAATATACATAGTTTTATGTTTTGTTTGTAGTATGATTGTACAAACAATATATTGTAAACTAGTATAGCAGCATTCTATTTTTCAAAATTATTTATTAATGTAATAAGGTCAAAAGAACTATATTTTGATTGACAAGGAGAAAAATAATGTTGACTTCATTTATATTATCTTGGCAACTATTGGGTCTTTTTTAATTAGCTTTTTTAATTTTCGTAGTCTGTCGAAATTTTTTCTTGCCTTTTGAATGTTAAAACACCTTTCATCCAAGTTTGGAGGAATAATAATCTTAAATATTCCTTATTAATGATAAATAGTTGTTAGAGATTGATTTAGAAATTACCATAAAAACATTTAGTGATCATTCACTGAATATATTCACTGAAAATTAAATTATTTTAATATATACTCGATTTCCGCGTACACTATTTGTTAATAATAATATTACCGGGTAATTGGCACATTTTCTCTAATGGCTATAGATAAGAGTATAAAATTGATAATTTTCTTAACATGGATGTACTGAAAAATGAAACCTGACCCGATCGATTCTAGACTGAAAAAAAGCATTAACTCTGGATTTTGTTGTAACATATTATTTGTATACAATAATTACTCGATGACGGTAAAAGGTAAGATACATTTAGTAGAAATTATCATTTTAATTTCTACTGAATATGCGTATAAAATATTTACCAACAACTTTCAATTACATTCAAAACAACTATTTCATGGATAATGAAATCAGAAAAAAGTTTGCTGAAATTGGTGGTTTACTGGCATTCGAACCAGAAAGAAAATGCGTTTCTTCTTGTTCGTAATTTTGTTTAATTTCTATAAAAACCTCATCGTTTAGAAATTAATTAAGATTAAATAGTTAAAACCAGTCTCTTGCATTTGATTTTGTGTAAAATAAATAGAATACTACTTAAAAATGCTTACATATGCTCTGTTGGTACTACCAAAAAACACAAAACAAAACCAAAAAATATTTACAGTATCTGAAGGTAGATATGAAGAAAACAGGATAAGTTAATTAATTTAGCCTTTTATTCGATCGCTACCTATTCTAATGATATTTATTTGACGAAAACAAATTATATAATGACATAAAAATCAAACGAGATAAAAATAAATCGAAGTATCTTGTTTTTTCCTTCTTGTATTTATTAAAATTTAAATGTTTACGAGGCTCTAAGGAAAAAGTGGAATAATAGGATAAACATTTAGGAAGATATCCGATCAATCAAAATTTAATCTTTCAGAGCGTCTTTTTTGAATAACATTCTGTGATAATAAGTTTATATGATATAAGTATTATCATGTTCATATCAGTTTCAATGTTTTTCTACTGAGTTTACAATAAACAAAATGAAAATAGTTCCATAATCAAACTTTTAACATGTTACTCAACAAGTCACTAATCTAACTAAAAAACTTTTTATAATTTGAATTTATTTGTATTCAAGTAGTCAAGTATCAGTAGCATTCAATAAACTGCTCTTCAACAAAAATGTGTTTATTCTTGTCAATTTGTATTTACATTTAAAATAAGTAGGTAGTATAAAAATTAAAATAAATTTCATGTATTTCATTTAACTGAACAATAATAAAAAATACCATGAAAAAAAATTAAATAGTTACTGCTATTTCTAGTTTTTCTCCTTATTGAACCATATGAGAGATCTTGAAAATATAACATGATAAAAGATCACTACTTGTGGACATCCGATCATTTGAATTATTTGATAATAAATGTTTTAACGATTTTGTCTAAAAAGTGATACTGCTACTGACTTGAACGAAAAAGAAAATAAAAACGACAGGAAATTATTATATTAGCAAAGACTAAATTAGGTAACCTAGAATATAGCTAATTGGACAAATATATAAGATCATCTGCGGTTTTAGAACAAACTAATGAGGAATAGTGCTATAGCTCAGTAGTAAAATTAGTTTAGGAGTCTGATATACTAATGTAGGATAAGGTAAGACACTAGAGAGTGTAGACGCCAATAACCAGATGGAATGCGTTGACAGTTTAACCTCTTAAAAGATCTCCGATGTTGTAAATAGACAAATAAATAACGAAAGCGTATTGAACTTAGAAACCCACGAGAAAGGTGATTTTAGAGCTTTTATGGGCTTATATTATTTTCCAAGGCAAGGAAATCACCATTGGTTAGGACATTACCCCACCAAAAAAGTAACTACTAATCAGGTTGCTACAAAAATCGTTAAATAAGCTTATTCTATCGGTACAAGGTATCCAAGGGAGGAAGAATTGGCGATCAAATGTGATGTATCTGTTAAACCACGAATCTTCCAGAATACCAAAAAATATGGAAACATAGAAGTGAAGGTTAAATAGATGGATCGCGCTTCAAGTTTAAGCGTTTCGGAATCCCTATTACGCGGCCTAAGGTATCTAAAAAATTCAACAGCAATCTATAAATATCTTTTTTCTTGAATTGATTGTTTGATTTTGAATAACATCTCTAACCTAGATATAATTTATAATCTATGATACTTAATATTTCTCAATTTTATTTATTTCAAATTATTTTGTGAGCGTTAGTTTAGTAGTATAATTAAAAGAAAAGTTATTTATTTTTGGTTTAACATTGCTCTAAAGGCGCTAGTAAACAGCTTTTTAGACATATTTGTTAATATAAATTTATGTTTCCTAATAACTTTAACTACCTTGGATATAAGATTATTTATTATTAGCTAGTTATTATTTAAGTATATTATAGAAATCCATTTTTACTACAATGTCGCCGACAAGAATAATAATTCTTTAAATTAAAAAGCAAACAAAAGTATATGTGCCGAGATGTACAGGATCAAACATAATGCTTCTCCACAGTATCTTGCTGTAGCTGATATATGGCTTTTAAATGTGCATCTATAACTATAAACTTAAAAGGATCTATTGTGACATCTTACGTAGGTCCTGGAGCTTTGCAGTTATCATCCAAAATTGGAAGACTACATACCCAAATGCGGATGGCGCCGTCTTAAACGACAGGTAAATTCCACTTATAGTTAAAATAGTAAGTATTTCATTGTGACATATTGCATTAAAATACTTAACTAGAATTTATTCTCAGATACTTTATCTTCAACAAAAGAAACGGAAATATGCCTCCAACTTCTCGTAGAGAGGTAGCAAATGTTTCAACAACAAAAAGACTAAGATTATAAGAAGGAACTCTTTTGATTGTAGTTAGAAAATGGAGGTTCTAACATGAAAATAAATTTATAACATGGTCTTTCACATATTATTTACAAGTAATTCAAGCTGTCAATTCAACTTCTGCTAGAACTGTACCACATTCTTCGACAGCAATAAGGCAAAGAAGTAAACTCTGTCATTTGTATTACCTTTTGATCCATCCATTATCTTATTTATTCCTTCTGTTCATTGAGATTCCCGCTGGATTGTTCTGATTGTTCCTTCTGGATTGAATATACAATAATAGGAAGGAAGTCATAATACTATGTGACCATATTTTTCAGAAATCTGATCTAATGTATATCTTTTTTTCGGGTTTATTTCTAAAAAAGTAAAATGCAAAAAATGCAATGATATATTTCATTTATATTTACTTTTATTACAAATTGCGGCCGGCAATTCATTAAACATATTGATGACGCATGAAAAAATAAAACTTTGAATACACTATACGTATAATATTTAAATTACTCTATCAACTTTTTACATATTATATTAGTAATAAATTATGTCTCATATTTCTTACATATAAAAGTTGTTATATTAATATTTTTTGCTTTTTAATGAAATATATTATAAATAATAAATATAACAAATTATAATTGTAAAATTTCTGCAGTCATATACATTTTCAGTTTTTGTTAAAAGCAACAACAGTAGAATTAATATATTTAACTACTTCTAATGCAAATGTAATTTTAATTTAATGTATTTTAATGTAGTTGTAATATGTAATATATCAATGATATATGTTTAGATAAAGTAACTTTTAAATTTCCTAGTAAAATTATCAGAAATGTTTTAAATTTCTCATTCAAATTTTTAGCTGTAATCTTTTAAATTTCCAGCTAGATTTTTAAAAATTTCCGCTAAAAAAATCCACCACAGGGAGCATGCGCGGCCCCCCTTGCTGGGAGATTACGGGCCTTAAGTTTTAATACACTACTTATTCTGTAACGAATATACAAATACCTAGTCAATGAAGCGCACAGTTGGTATCACTTAATAGTCGTTAGATTGTCGTTATTTACCATTTATTTTACACCTTTTTATTGTGATTTATTTTAAATAAGATATTTCTTAACTTACTTTATTTCTTTCTTTTTATATACGAAAATATAGGGACGTGCAACACCCTGAAATAGCTTTATTGCTTATAGAGATCGCACAATACTACCCATCCAACAATTAATAGTTCGCAATGTTAGTAATATAGGATATTATTTAATTAATAAAACTTTTCAGGTTCAATCTCCTTAAATAACTGACCATAATATTTAGGGAAATATTTTATTATTTATGAAATCTACATTTCTGGATAACAGTGCAGAACTTTAAAAAGAATTAAACTGAAGTAGCATTTACTAGAATGCGACCTGAAAACTGATAAGACAAATGTCCTTAAGAAGTAAGACGTTGAACCAATCAAATTCAAAAGTTATCAGATCATCTTCTAGTGTGAAAATGCGACGAATTACGTCTATATTGAATACATATCTATATTTATAACCTTATTTTGTTTTTAATAAAATAGTTTTTAATTTGCTTTATTTTTTCTCTTTATATACGATAAGATAGAGAAGTGTAACACTCCGAAATAACGATCTACATAGAGTCCTGAAAATAAATATCATTAACCAGACCACTAAGGAAGTTTTACTGTTAATTTAAATCGTTTGCTAATATTGTTTTTCTACTTACAGTGATTGCACAATACTACTCTACTGTGATTGCACTATACCAACAATTAATTATTAGGATTTTAGTTTTAGTTATTAATTAAAGAAAATTTTCATATTGTTTTAATCTCCTTAAATAACAAAACATAAAATTACATTAAATAATTTATTATTTGTAAAATTTGAATCACTGGATAAAAATACAGAACTTTAAAAAGCATTAAGCTGAAGAAACAATTACTATAATGCCACGTGGCAACTGATAAGACGAATGTCCTCAAGAAGTAAGGAGTCGAACCAATCAAACTCAAAAGTTGTCAGATCATCCTCCGGTCTGAAAAGGCGACGTGCCCGGGCTAATTCCGCGCAAAAATCCGGAAAATAAACCGGGGGACCCTACGCTCCCCACGTCCCTCCGCGTCCGTCATTCTTCGAAATTCAATTACGCGAACAGTCGGTCTCCGTGCTCGCATTTCGCTTGCCGATTTCGCACCCAAGCACCCCGGCAGTTCGCCAAAACTGGGCCGATAAAAATATTACCCCAATTTCCCTTTAACAATAAATTGGAAAAGGACCGCGGAGAGCACTTCCGTATGAAATTTGAATGTAACGGGGACCGGTAGACTGGGGCCCCGGGTGCCGAACGAAAAAAGAAAACAGCACTAGACGGACCGGAGCGGCGGGTCCGCGGTTCCCGGCCTGAATATTTCAAATGAAATGCTAATAATTCAGGCGTGCGACGGTGACGGTGCGGGGTAAGTTTCGACGGGGGCGACGGTAACGGGAATTGGTCGGCCGGAGAGCAACGGTCGAGTCTGCGGCGGTGAGGTTCGAATGGCGGACACGGATCCAGAGACCGAAGTCGTGAAAGTGTAGGTGTCACAAAAGTTTAACGATACGGAACCTAGACGTACATCCGTGTATCCCACACTATTTTTCAATCTGATAAAACAAATTTGAAAAATAGAAGCCGACAAAGATTATTCGCTATCGAAATCAACTCGAAGATTTAAAAGAAAAATCATTACAAATTATTAGACCGCCAGTAATTAAAAATGATCGAAATGAAGGGGTTCGATGCAACAATGAAAAAGCTGAATTGTTCGCAAAATACGTAGCTGCAATATCAAAACTATTTGAGAAACTAATATTTAAACGTGTTAAAAATTTTGTAATAATACCAAATTTCCAGTTTGGTTTTCGAAATCACCATTCAACAATCGATAAGTTCACAGAGTAATTGCGGCTATTGAAAAAGCGTTTGAGGAAAATAAATACTGCCCTGCAATATTCCTGGATATCTCATAAGCTTTTAATCGGGTTTGGCATTTGGGATTTTCTGTAAGATAAGCAAATTGTTACCACGTAAGTATTATCAACTGCTGGAGTAATATTTTTTCGGAAGAAAATCGCGCGAAATGGCGTTCTCAACATTTAAAACTATTTCGACCAAAATTCCAAAAGATTGCATCTTAAGACATCTCATATATCTGCTCTACACTGCTGACATTCCAACAACAAAAGAAACACTACTTGGAATCTTTGCTGACGACACAATTATTATAGCAAACGATATATCTCTGCCTAGGGAAGTAGAAAAAATACAAGTGGCAGTCAACAATATGAAACGATACACGAAATAATAAAAACTTAATTATATCACTCAACGGATGCCCGATTCCTCAAGCAGAATCAGCTAAATACCTCGGAAACCATCGAGACGGTAGATTAAATTGGAAGTATCATGTTAAACAAAAAGCAAAACATATTAGAACCAAAATAAAACAACTATACTGGTTAATACTCTCATCTTTATCTAAAATCAAAGAGGTTAATTTATAAGACATTTATAAAGCCATTTTGGACCCATAGGGTGCAAGTATGGTGTTGCAGTAAAAATTCAAGTCAACTAGTCATCCAACGCTATCAAAACAAGGTTCTTCGATTGATTACTAATGCCTATCGCTACGTAACCAACGAAGAATTGCACGATAACCTGGAAATCAAATGGATCTGCGAAGATATCCAAGATTTTGCGTTGAAACATGAAAGAAGTTTGCTAAATCATATTAACGTGGAAGCAATATAACTGCTGGAAAGCGCGCAGGATGTCAAGAGATTGAAGCGAACTAAGCCATACACTTATATAAATTTTTTAATCTGAAAAGTATCCATTGGAAGCTTGCTGCTCTTTGAGGGATGTACAGCATCATTTCATAAACTGTCAGGTAATATAGAATTTAAATGATGTAATGATAACCCACGAAGATGTCGAATGGAATTTCCAGGCGTTGCTTTTAAAAGAATACAATATTTAAAAACATATAATAAAATCAAGGAAGACTTATTATTTTAATATGTGTATCTAGATAAGATATGAATATTTCAGAAGAGGACTAATATACCCAATATAATAATAGTGCTAACACGACAAAAGTTGATAGAAAAAGATAAAATTTAAAATAAAATTTGATTAAGCTTTATTAGTCATAACATTTATTGATAATATACTGCAGATATATTGTTCTTCGTGCTGGAAATAGGAATGGTTAATAACCAATTCGGTTTGGATGAAGTCGATCAGGCACATTAAAGACGAAATTGTCAAATGAAATTAACAGGTTAGTTCTTCACTTGAATGAAACTTAATGAGTATTTGATTACGATTCAATGCTGAACATTTCCGAAACAGGCTGATGAGAGTGAAAAAAGCTAATAGTGGGATATAATTAATATACGATAACCTTAGGAAATCTTATTGCATTTACTATTATTATTATTGCAATAATAAGCGTCAAAGGTAAATATGTTCTCAAAGGAAAGCCAAACGTATTACCTAGTTATGTAATTAACGGTGTATTAAGCCTCCAGTTGATAGCACTACATAAAAAAGGCGCCATCATAGGTATTGAAAAAAATTAATATAAATAAAATAAAACAGCACCCTAACCTACAAACTGTTATGACTGTATAATTAATTGTATTTTTAAGTCCTTTGAATGCATTAGATGTACTCTAATGTTAAAATGATGATATTTTTTTTTATTTTTAATAGTTTATTTTATTTATATTAGAATTTTATTATGTTAAAGCCAAAATGAACTAAAACTCAGAGCTGATGACTCAACTTTACGACGTTTTGGCGCCACCAATTCAGATGACGTGAGTTCAATGTTTTATTGAACGGACTATATATTCGGTGTATCTATTCTGGAGAGCCTTATCGACCTGAGCATAATACCATGTCTACTGGAAAGTCATTATCGGCTTTATAACTACATAAAAATTAACTTATTCCAAATATTAGCCATTTGACTGTATACATCTTCTACACATTTCAAGCAATTTATGGATGCCTTCCCTAAAAAACTGATTGTCCTTAGAACAAAACCATTAATCGAGCCATTTTCTAATTTCTTCGAAATTGGCGAGGTGCCGCTCTGTCGGCTGCATAGTCGGCGTTGAGAGTACGTCGAGTGCGATAATATGTCCTATCCAAGTTTTTCCAACGCTTACTTGACCGGTTTTGCTTTATGAGATGGTGCGTTATCGTGCTGTAAAATCACTTTACCGTGTTTTCTGGCCCATTCTGAATGTATATCGACCAATAAAAGGTTCAAATTAAGCAATTGTTGTCGACAATAGTGACTAACCGGTTCTAACAGTTATGTATATCACGCCACTCTGGCCTCACCTAATAAAGAGCATTATATTGCGACCAAAACGACTTGGCTTTGGAGTCGATCGGCCGGCTTTGTCAGGTGATAACCATAACTTCTTGCGCTATCATTTTTAACATAAATCCACTTTTCATCACCCGTCACCATTCTATACAGAAATGACTTCCGAACATAACATTGAGGTGGCATTTTACGGACGATTTGTCGATTCTTCCCTTGCCTGTTATTCAATTAATATGGCTGTGGATTATCCCCATTGATCGTATCGGTCGCTAATGGTTTCTTGGGTCATATATAAGGCCTCTGCCAATCGCTTCTAAGTTTGGGTTGGATTGTTATTCAGTAACTGTTGTAGTTTTGCATCTACATTTTTTTTTGTATACTAGAACTTTCTTTATCTTATATAGAAACAACCAGAAAGTTTATGGAAACAACCAGTAAACTATGGCTTTCAGCAGCATGCCGCAAATGTACGTTTGCACGATACTTGATATTTTTAAAGTGGTATAAATCTATAACTATTGATGTCAGTAGTATAAAATAACATATGTGTTAAATCATAACATTGCATACTTTTCTGCAATAAAAATGGATTTCAAGAGAAACAGTTGTCTTAGTCGCACTGGACGATTAATATGGATACAGGTCTTGTATTTTAATGTACCAAAGCAGAAAAATGTGATTAAATATTACAAGACGCGAACCAACCAAAAAAAAAACTGTTGATAACACTTGAGGCTAGGTTTCATTTGTTCTGTCTAATGTTTATATTATATAGTCTCTAATAAGCTATACTTGATTTGAATTGATAGAACAATGTTATCAAATTTTTACAGCTTGGTATGTGTGTGTCTTACATCGGACAGAAGTTACAAAGTATATTTATGTATATATGATATATGAACCTAAGTCACGTAAAGTAAAAGATAATAATCAGAGATGTAGATCTTAGAGAACTTAATATATTAAAATATTATAAGCACAGATTTTGTAATGTACTTGATGAAGCATTGAAATTGCACGTGCTTATAAGCTTGTAAGACTATTACACAATAATTAGTAGGTAATTTGATAGGATCTCGGATACACTTTTTCCACAAAGCTGCTAAAAGTTTAAGAAAATCAGGCATCCATCATCAAACGTAAATAATTTAAACCTTCCTGTGTTATAATTACTATCAACTATGTAAATATAATATTTTGCAGAATTTTCAAAAATTTGAGAAATGGACAACTTTTGCAGGCTCATTACATTTCATGTTCGAACTTCTCTAACAGCATTCTATCTCTTTTTAAATAAAATAAAATGACAAGGAATATATTGTCTGACTGTAAAACGAATTTACAACTTTAGACAGACATATATTGACACTCGTGTCACTGCTGTTTTGAATTGACTATATATAATAACAATTGCGTCTAAAATCCTGATTTGTTAAGTCGCCTAATACTGGAGCAGCTGTTGTCCTCTTCCATCCTGACGGTATCCTCTTCGATCGGCAAAATTGCGTGAGGAGAACGTGAAACCGTCGAAGTAATGTTCCAACCGGCCTTCATCATTTCTTCTATTGACTTATTAGTATGTGTTTATTGCTAGCATATTTTTAATTGAGTTAATTTTCTGTATTTGGTTCCGTTATGTCCTTTATATCCAAAATAAATTACTCTTTTATAATAAATGGTCTTGTGATATCCTAATAACAATATAGCCATCTTGGTCTATTGCAGATGTCATTCTTATTAATATCCCATTAAAATTATATTAGTCCGACAAGTTTTGAAACATAAAAGCATTTTTTTGCTGGAAAACCTTAAATAAATAACCATAATATAAAAACTTATAAAACTTTCAATATTTACTGAAATCGATTGTTTTCTTTTTGTTGGATAACGCATTCAAAATAGGTATTGATTCGCTATAATTGATTATTTATTCACTGATAACTACAGTAGAAACAGAAATTAGTAATAATATTAATATTTCTATTATCTGTTCTTTACTATTTTGTATAATAATTTGTCAGGAATAGTGTAATATAAATAATGTAAAACTTCTGAAACGCAAACGAGCTCATTTTCCAGACTTCTCTTGAAACTCTTGTATGTATTACATTTGAACATATGTTTATGTCAGCTTTTGAAACAATTGTTGAAATCAATTTCTGAGATGGCCTTCGAGCTATCTTTGATTTCTTCAATAAACTCAAAACTATACCCGCAAAAATATTTTTTTGAACTTAGAGAAAGTCCTATAGTGTTCAAACAGAGAAAGTCGGTGATTACAAAATGATATGTATGGAATATTTAGAAAGGAGACTCGGTAATGTAATACTCTATATGGAACAGTGCACAAATAGTATTAATTGTTAATAGTTTAACTTAGTCTTAAGGAATTATTAATAAATACTATCGATAATTTAGTAGTGCAATAGAAATATTTGTTTAGTTCGTAAAGCATTGACTTGGCCGACGAAAAGTCAAAATGATTTATTTCACTATTATAAGTGCAATATTTAAATGTGTAAGTAGTTTTACTTGACAAACTCAGAAAAAGCAACAAAAACAATCATTGAATCATAAACCTACTTTCATAAAGTCTTATTGAACCACTGTCACTTTCAGCATCACTACACAAGTAAATAACTAAACTGTTCTTTGTCTAGTTGTTCTGCAATGTATCTGATCGAACTCGTTCGAATCAAATACATTATTATCGACATTGCCTATTTTTGTAAATCTAGATAGTTCTGGTTTGAAGATCCTTCTCGACCTAAATTTTTATTGCAATAATCCTTTGCAATGCATTACATTAACTAAGTTTTCTCACGCTCTTGAGCATTATCACTGCATATTTGATAGTGCACAAGAATAGTTCCTCTTTGGTGAATTTAAAGGTTATTATATTGTTATTATTTTCTGAGATATTTTAGTTGTTGATTATAGACGCAATCGGTTTTTGACTCTGACTGCATAACGGTTTCGGCATTCTAAATTCTAGACTGAATGTAACATATGTAACACTTAATTTACTCACACATATATATACATATATATATATATATATATATATATATATATATATATATATATTACATATATATACACCATTGTGCCGCCTTGACCATCGCGTTTACATATTTATTTACGTTTAAGGTCATCGATACATAAAAGGATATCAGTCGAATTTTGTTTAAACTTCTAGATTCGAACATTTTACTTCAGACCTATGAAGGCAATCTCTCTAAATTCATGATGTTTAACCATTCATGAGTTAGTGTTAAGAGCCACTGTCATTATATTAGATATTCAAGGTAAACAATTAGGTAAACAAAATGGTTGTTCGTTAATGAAATAAAATATTTGATCTTTCTGGGAAAACCTAACATAAATTATTATTATATTTGTTATTTTATAAAAATACTTGTATTTAATATAAATTTATATATTACTGTCAATACGATTACAATAAAAAATAAAGACTATATTAAAGCTCTCCCGTTAGACTTCAGCACCATTGTTCCGCCTTGTCCATAGCGTTAGGCCATTGGCTATTTGTATTTTTATTAGGATCATTCTTTGCCACTGATTGTTGATTATAACATCATTCTTGTAAGCTCATCAGGTTCGCGCCATCATTTCCTACAAAACAGTTATTGTGACAAATAATTTGGTTTACCTCATTTGTATTTGTTCCAGGTTGAACTTCTGGGTAGGTTATAAAATATCTACAAGTATCTTGTTGCTTCATTGTGTCGGCTTGTTTATTCCATTGGGCATTTGAACATCTGAAAAATGGATTCTTATTAGTGTCAACCTCACCTACTGTTTCTTGAGGGCTAGCAATCTTATCATTTGCAATGCCTGAACCTGAAATAAACTCGTATGGGCTTGGAAATGTCTGCTGCTTCTGATAATTAACATATGTATTCTCAGAAATCATGATGTTGTTGCCATCATTTCCTACGAAATAATTTTTATTATCGCAAATATTTTATATTTTCTATATTAGGTACTGATCCATTTTGATATTGGTCTTGACTATGCATCATATAGGGCTTCGCTGGAACACAAACTGATTTTATAAGGCTATTTTGTTCAATAGGTGATCTAGCCTGAAATCTGGCTTCCTTTTTAGAGATACTTCGTTTATTCTGAAACCAAATTTTAATAGATTTCAGAGGCACATTAAATTCGTTAGCCAATTATTCTTTTCTAATTTCTCCTATATACTTATTCTTATTAAATTCTTCTTCCAAGATCTGCGTTTGAAACTTCGTATACTTTGTGCGTGTTTTTTTTGCTTTCCTAAAAACCAAATAATCTTCCATCCTAAACTCTTCGTCTTCGGCCATATTCGTCGAATTATAACACATATATATCAACTTGTATATTAGGCAAGGCGCTGTATCGAACTATATCCATTTCCATCTGAAGTCTACTTTTATCGATCTAATTGTGTACCATCGAAACCACACCCACAAAACCCAACACCGCCTACCCACCACCCTTAAACTGTAATTATTTTAAAGGGTTATTAATATTTATTACTACTGTCATTGCTTTATAGCGGTTGCTCTTTCGGTTTACAATATGAATTTAATTATTTTTGTCCCAAACAATGTATTCTGCCATTTAATTTTATTAGGTAATGTTAATCACATATTTTGACGATGTCTTATTGTTATTATTACTACTGAGTTTAATTGACCGATTTGTATCTAAATATTAATAGGAATACCATTGATTGATTGTCTTGTTTGAAGTTTAATAAAAGAAGAACGATTTAGATATAACAAAAAGCTTTGCGCGGTGACGATAAAGTAATATTTTGTTTACATTGTTCAGAGACAATTCATAATCATATTGATATTATTGCATTTGTCTTTAGCTTGTTCTTTTATTTCCTGTATACAAATTTCTTGATAAAACTCGATTTTCTTACCGCATTTGCCATATCTGCAAAATAGTTAATATTTCTTTATCTTCTCATATATTTTAATCAAATGTTAATATATATTCTGAACAATAACACATGCACATAAAGCTTTCACATTCTGTAACACAATTTCCTACAATTAAAGTATATTAATCATACACTAGCCTATAATTGCCTCGTCTTTCACCACCCTGTCTTAATTATTGTCATCATTTAGTCATAAAAATACATTCATAAAGTTTTATTGAATAACTTTCACTTTCAGCATCACTACTCAAGTAAATAACTAAGCTGCATTTTTTTTTCAATATCTGAAAAACTGTTTATGATTCCACAATGCCTATTTTCAGAAATCAAGATAGTTCTGGTTTGAATATCCGTCTCAACTTACATGTTTATCGTAATAATTATGTGCAATACATCATACCAACTCAGTTTTCTCACGCTCATATTTGATAGTGAGGAAGGTATAATACCCAGTGGTCATAACATTCAGCAATCGATTCTATTATTTATCTTTTCTCAGGCTAATTTCTGAACAAGTAAATTACATACAATTCAACTAAATATTTCATTAGTATTTACCAAGTAACAATTTCAAATAGTTTGTGTATAATAACATTGTGTCTTCCAAACTTAATTTGTGTATTTTAAGCCATTCCTTAATTGGGGCCTTTGTTGGTGCACTTGTCCTAACGGCCGTCCACAATGGCCTAACGCTATGGACAAGGCGGCACAATGGTGCAGAAGTCTAAAGGGAGAGCTTTAATATAGTCTTCTTTTTTTTATTGTAATTGTATTGACAATAACATATAAATTTATATTAAATACAAGCATTTTTATAACATAACAAATATAATAATAATTTATGGAATTATTTTTAATCATGTAATGATATATATACACCTACACGTACATTTATATCATCATCCTCAGATCAATTGTTGGATCGGTTAAAATATCAAAAATTGAGATTTTTCCGTCAGTTATAGTTTTCGCAGAAAGATCACATATTTTATTTCATTAACGAACAACCATTTTGTTTGAATTGTTTACCTTGAATATCTAATATAATGACAGCGACTCTTAACACTAACTCATGAATGGTTAAACATCATGAATTTAGAGAGAATGCTTTCATAGATCTGAAATAAAATTTTCGAATCTAAGAGTGTAAACATAATTCGACTGATATCCTTTTATGTATCGATTACCTTAAACATAAATAAGAATATATTTTAAGGAATTTTATATTACATGCATTTATTTATTTACTAACTTATATACATTTAAAATTTAGTAACAATTAAGCATTATTTTATCAAAATCAGCTGACAGCACGAGACAATATACCAACGTTTTTAGATATTTCTAAATTATATATTACTCTATCTATAGGCACTCAATTGCGAAAGCATCCATAGCCATTGAGCTAATTTTTTCATAAACAAATATTTTAATGTACTCTGTATACCGTAAAATGTCTTTGGGTTCATATAGTAATTACAATTATGTATATTTGTAAATATTTGTATTTATTGTCTGAGTGTAAAACGAACTTACAACTTTAGACAGACACATATTGACAATCATGTTACTGCTATTTTGAATTGACTACATGATTCTTGCTGTAAATTTTCTTAGCCTTTTCTTCATATATATGGTAAAAAGTTTTATTTGGTAAAATTTTAATAAAATTTGGGTAACGCAAAAATTGTAATTTTGAAATTTATTTTAATAATAGTTTTGCAAATTTAAATGGCGTATAAAATTACCATTCTTTATCGAGAATTTTTACCAAATCCTTACTTAGACATATTTTAACATATTTAATTATATTATATTAATATTTACTGTCTATTTATCTTCGCAACATGCTTTCTTAAACTAGGTCTCTGTACTTTCTTTAATTTGGCTTCATTGAAAGTATTTGAGATCATATACTAAATGTATGTCAATATTATTTGAAAGGTTCCAAACTCCTGTATGCCATATAATTTTGATATATTACCATTTACAATACTATTTTCAGAATATCGTGTTTAAAACATTCTTTATACTTGGGGAATACTGTATATGTAGTTTCATTAATTTTTGTAGGAATATCAATATTTATGAGAAAGTTGAGCATATTAATATCATTCTGCTTTCTGCGATTTTCAATTTTTTTATCAAATATATAGTTAAAAGCGTACGTAGTATTACACTAAAATTATATTAAAAATATATAAAATTAGGTAATATAGATGCAATATATATCGATATTTTTGAAAAAGTTTAGCACATAAACATCATTGTTCTCTGGTCGATTTTCAACAATTTCTGAGAATTTTAATAGTTTTTAGTTGCTTTTTCTGCGTCTGTTCAGTAAAACTACTTTCACATTTAAATATTGCACTTATAATAGTGAAATAAATTATTTTGACTTTTCCTCGTTCAAGTCAATGCTTTGCCAACTAAGTGAATACCGACGTCTAAGCATAATGGTGCGCGTTTTCCGCGTACTTATTATTTGTGTTCTCTGTGTCTTGTTGAAATATATATTTGGTGAAGCCTTGTTTTATTGGGCGGCAATGGAATTATTCGTACTTTCAATAGCTAAAACATTTTAAATATTACACGATGTCTATCATTTATTTTTTTGTTATTTGTATTTTGAGATTTGTAATTAAAGTAGTAAAAGTAAACTAAAAAAAGGTAACTAGTACTAACAAAACACTTTAGGTACACAATTTTAAGATACAAATGGATGTGTATACAGTATATATGTATATACGGGCTACCAAAAGTTTAATTATGCCTAGCTGACAGTAATTACATAAAAAAAATTATTAAATTATATAACATATACTCGCAATTTGATCTAAAATCTTGATTTGTTATGTCGCGTACTTATTTTTTTTTCCTTTTCAATAATTTTCATAAATATTTTTCCGACCACGTTCTTGAGGCTTATTTTCTTAATAACTTCTACTAATTTTACTATTCCCTTTCTACAACACCGGAGCAGCTGTTCTCTTCTTCTATCCTGACGGTATCCTCTTCGATCGGCAAAATTGCGTGAGCAGAACATGAAACCGTCGAAGTAATGTTCCCACAGGCTTTCATCATTTCTTCTATTGACTTATTAGTATGTGTTTATTGTTAGCATATTTTTAATTGAGTTAGATTTCTGTATTTCGTTCCGTTAGGTTATTTATATCCAAAATAATTTACTCTTTTATAATAAATGGTTTTGTGATATACTCATTAAAAACAAATAACAATATATCCATCTTGGTCTAGTGCAGATGCCATTCTTATTAATATTCCATTAAAATTATATTAGTCCGACAAGTTTTGAAACATAAAAGGCCTCGAACTATCGTTTTCATTTTTTATGCATTTTTACTGGAAAACCTTAAATAAATAACCCTAATATAAAAACTTATAAAACTTTCAATATTTACTGAAATCGATTGTTTTTTTTGTTGGATAACGCATTCAAAATAGGTATTGATTCGCTATAATTGATTATTTATTCACTGATGACTACAGCAGACACAGAAATTAGTAATAATATTAATATTTCTATTATCTGTTCTTTATTATTTTGTATAATAATTTGTCAGGAATAGTGTAATGTAAATAATGTAAAACTTCTGAAACGCAAACGAGCTCTTTTTCCAGACTTATAGATTATCTTGAAACTCTTGTATGTATTACATTTGAACATATGTTTTTGTCAGCTTTCGGAACAATTATTGAAATCAATTTCTGAGATGGCCTTCGAGCTATCTTTGATTTCTTCAATAAACTCAAAACTATACCCACAAAAATATTTTTTTGAACTTAGAGAAAGTCCAATAGTGTTCAAACAGAGAAAGTCGGTGATTACAAAATGATATGTATGGAATATTTAGAAAGGAGACTCGGTATTGTAATACTCTATATGGAACAGTGCACAAATAGTATTAATTGTTAATAGTTTAACTTAGTCTTAAGGAATTATTAATAAATACTATCGATAATTTAGTAGTGCAATAGAAATATTTGTTTAGTTCGTAAAGCATTGACTTGGCCGACGAAAAGTCAAAATGATTTATTTCACTATTATAAGTGCAATATTTAAATGTGTAAGTAGTTCTACTTGACAAACTCAGAAAAAGCAACAAAAACAATCATTGAATCATAAACCTACTTTCATAAAGTCTTATTGAACTACTGTCACGTTCAGCATCACTACTCAAGTAAATAACTAAACTGTTCTTTGTCTAGTTGTTCTGCAATGTATCTGATCGAACTCGTTCGAATCAAATACGTTATTATCGACATTGCCTATTTTTGTAAATCTAGATAGTTCTGGTTTGAAGATCCTTCTCGACCTAAATTTTTATTGCAATAATCCTTTGCAATGCATTACACTAACTAAGTTTTCTCACGCTCTTGAGCATTATCACTGCATATTTGATAGTGCACTAGAATAGTTTCTCGTTGGTTAATTTAAAGGTTATTATATTGTTATTATTTTCTGAGATATTTTAGCAATCTCTCTAAATTCATGATGTTTAACCATTCATGAGTTAGTATTAAGAGCCGCTGTCATTATATTAAATATTAAAGGTAAACAATTCAAAGAAAATGGTTGTTTGTTAATGAAATAAAATATTTGATCTTTCTGGGAAAACCTAACATAAATTATTATTATATTTGTTATTTTATAAAAATACTTGTATTTAATATAAATTTATATATTACTGTCAATACGATTACAATAAAAAATAAAGACTATATTAAAGCTCTCCCGTTAAACTTTTGCACCATTGTTCCGCCTTGTCCATAGCGTTAGGCCATTGGCTATTTGGATTTTGATTAGGATCATTCTTTGCCACTGATTGTTGATTACAACATAATTCTTGTAAGCTCGTCAGGTTCGCGCCATCATTTCCTACAAAACAGTTATTGTGACAAATAATTTGGTTTACCTCATTTGTATTTGTTCCAGGTTGAACTTCTGGGTAGGTTATAAAATATCTACAAGTATCTTGTTGCTTCATTGTGTCGGCTTGTTTATTCCATTGGGCATTTGAACATCTGAAAAATGGATTTTTATTAGTGTCAACCTCACCTACTGTTTCTTGAGGGCTAGCAATCTTATCATTTGCAATGCCTGAACCTGAAATAAACTCATATGGGCTTGGAAATGTCTGCTGCTTCTGATAATTAACATATGTATTCTCAGAAATCATGATGTTGGTGCCATCATTTCCTACGAAATAATTTTTATTATCGCAAATATTTATATTTTCTATATTAGGTACTGGTCCATTTTGATATTGGTCTTGACTATGCATCATGTAGGGTTTCGCTGGAACACAAACTGATTTTATAAGGTTATTTTGTTCAATAGGAGATCTAGCCTGAAATCTGGCTTCATTTTTAGAGATTCTTCGTTTGTTTTGAAACCAAATTTTTATAGATTTCAGAGGCACATTGAATTCTTTAGCCAATTGTTCTTTTCTAATATCTCCTATATACTTATTCTTCCTAAATTCTTCTTCCAAGATCTGCGTTTGAAACTTCGTATACTTTGTGCGTGTTTTTTTTGCTTTCCTAAAAATCAAATAATCTTCCATCCTAAACTCTTCGTCTTCGGCCATATTCGTCGAATTATAACACAAATATATCAACTTGTATATTAGGCAAGGCGCTGTATCGAACTATATCCATTTCCATCTGAAGTCTCCTTTTATCGGTCTAATTGTGTACCATCGAAACCACACCCACAAAACCCAACACCGCCTACCCACCACCCTTAAACTGTAATTATTTTAACGGGTTATTAATATTTATTACTATTGACATTGCTTTATAGCGGTTGCCCTTTCGGTTTACAATATGAATTTAATTATTTTTGTCCCAAATAATGTATTCTGCCATTTAATTTTATTAGGTATTAATCACATATTTTGACGATGTCTTATTGTTATTATTACTACTGAGTTTAATTGACCGATTTGTATCTAAATATTAATAGGAATACCATTGATTGATTGTCTTGTTTGAAGTTTAATAAAAGAAGAACGATTTAGATATAACAAAAAGCTTTGCGCGGTGACGATAAAGTAATATATTGTTTACATTGTTCAGAGACAATTCATAATCATATTGATATTATTGCATTTGTCTTTAGCTTGTTCTTTTATTTCCTGTATACAAATTTCTTGATAAAACTCGATTTTCTTACCGCATTTGCCATATCTGCAAAATAGTTAATATTTCTTTATCTTCTCATATATTTTAATCAAATGTTAATATACATTTTGAACAATAACACATGCACATAAAGCTTTCACATTCTGTAACACAATTTCCTACAATTAAAGTATATTAATCATACACTAGCCTATAATTGCCTCGTCTTTCACCACCCTGTCTTAATTATTGTCATCATTTAGTCATAAAAATACATTCATAAAGTTTTATTGAATAACTTTCACTTTCAGCATCACTACTCAAGTAAATAACTAAGCTGCATTTTTTTTTCAATATCTGAAAAACTGTTTATGATTCCAAAATGCCTATTTTCATAAATCAAGATAGTTCTGGTTTGAATATCCTTCTCAACTTACATGTTTATCGTAATAATTTTGTGCAATACATCATACCAACTCAGTGTTCTCACGCTCTTGGGTTGCACACTGCATATTTGATAGTGAGGAAGGTATAATACCCTGTGGTCATAACTTTCAGCAATCGATTCTATTATTTACCTTTTCTCAGGCTAATTTCTGAACAAGTAAATTACATACAATTCAACTAAATATTTCATTAGTATTTACCAAGTAACAATTTCAAATAGTTTGTATATAATAACATTGTGTCTTCCAAACTTAATTTGTGTATTTTAAGCCATTCCTTAATTGGGGCCTTTGTTGGTGCACTTGTCCTAACGGCCGTCCACAATGGCCTAACGCTACGGACAAGGCGGCACAATAGTGCAGAAGTCTAAAGGGAGAGCTTTAATATAGTCTTTTTTTAGAATTTAATATAGTCTTTTTTATTGTAATCGTATTGACAATAACATATAAATTTATATTAAATACAAGCATTTTTATAACATAACAAATATAATAATAATTTATGGAATTATTTTTAATCATGTAATGATATATATACACCTACACGTACATTTATATCATCATCCTCAGATCAATTTTTGGATCGGTTAAAATATCAAAAATTGAGATTTTTCCGTCAGTTATGGTTTTCCCAGAAAGATCACATATTTTATTTCATTAACGAACAACCATTTTGTTTACCTAATTGTTTACCTTGAATATCTAATATAATGACAGCGGCTCTTAACGCTAACTCATGAATGGTTAAACATCATGAATTTAGAGAGAATGCTTTCATAGATCTGAAATAAAATTTTCGAATCTAAGAGTGTAAACATAATTCGACTGATATCCTTTTATGTATCGATTACCTTAAACATAAATAAGAATATATTTTAAGGAATTTTATATTACATGCATTTATTTATTTACTGATTTATATATATTTAAAATTTAGTAACAATTAAGCATTATTATATCAAAATCAACTGACAGCACGAGACAATATACCAACGTTTTTAGATGTTTCTAAATTATATATTACTCTATCTATAGGCACTCAATTGCGAAAGCATCCATAGCCATTGAGCTAATTTTTTCATAAACAAATATTTTAATGTACTCTGTATACCGTAAAATGTCTTTGGGTTCATATAGTAATTACAATTATGCATATTTGTAAATATTTGTATTTATTGTCTGAGTGTGAAACGAACTTACAACTTTAGACAGACACATATTGACAATCATGTCACTGCTATTTTGAATTGACTACATGTTTCTTGCTGTAAATTTTCTTAGCCTTTTCTTCATATATATGGTAAAAAGTTTTATTTGGTAAAATTTTAATAAAATTTGGGTAACGCAAAAATTGTAATTTTGAAATTTATTTTAATAATAGTTTTGCAAATTTAAATGGCGTATAAAATTACAATACTTTATCGAGAATTTTTACCAAATCCTTACTTAGACATATTTTAACATATTTAATTATATTTACTGTCTATTTATCTTCGCAACATGCTTTCTTAAACTAGGTCTCTGTACTTTCTTTAATTTGGCTTCATTGAAAGTATTTGAGATCATATACTAAATGTATGTCAATATTATTTGAAAAGTTCCAAACTCCTGTATGCCATATCATTTTTATATATTATCATTTACAATACTATTTTCAGAATATCGTGTTTAAAACATTCTTTATACTTGGGGAATACTGTATATATAGTTTTATTAATTTTTGTAGGAATATCAATATTTATGAGAAAGTTGAGCATATTAATATCATTCTGCTTTCTGCGATTTTCAATAATTTTATCAAATATATAGTTAAAAGCGTACGTAGTATTACACTAAAATTATATTAAAAATATGTAAAATTAGGTAATATAGATGCAATATATATCGATATTTTTGAAAAAGTTTAGCACATAAACCTCATTGTTCTCTGGTCGATTTTCGACAATTTATGAGAATTTTAATAGTTTTTAGTTGTTTTTCTGCGTCTGTTCAGTAAAACTACTTACACATTTAAATATTGCACTTATAATAGTGAAATAAATTATTTTGACTTTTCCTCGTTCAAGTCAATGCTTTGCCTAAGTGAATACCGACGTCTAATCATAATGGTGCGCGTTTTCCGCGTACTTATTATTTGTGTTCTCTGTGTCTTGTTAAAATATATATTTGGTGAAGGCTTATTTTATTGGGCGGCAATGGAATTATTCGTACTTTCAATAGCTAAAACATTTTAAATATTACACGATGTCTATCATTTATTTTTTTGTTATTTGTATTTTGAGATTTGTAATTAAATTAGTAAAAGTAAACTAAAAAAAGGTAACTAGTACTAACAAAACACTTTAGGTACACAATTTTAAGATACAAATGGACGTGTATACAGTATATATGTATATACGGGCTACCAAAAGTTTAATTATGCCTAGCTAACAGTAATTTCATAAAAAAAAATATTAAATTATATAACATATACTCGCAATTTGATCTAAAATCCTGATTTGTTATGTCGCGTACTTATTTTTTTTTTCCTTTTCAATAATTTTCATAAATATTTTTCCGACCACGTTCTTGAGGCTTATTTTCTTAATAACTTCTACTAATTTTACTATTCCCTTTCTACAACACCGGAGCAGCTGTTGTCTTCTTCTATCCTGACGGTATCCTCTTCGATAGGCAAAATTGCGTGAGCAGAACATGAAACCGTCGAAGTAATGTTCCCACAGGCCTTCATCATTTCTTCTATTGACTTATTAGTGTGTGTTTATTGTCAGCATATTTTTAATTGAGTTAGATTTCTGTATTTCGTTCCGTTAGGTTATTTATATCCAAAATTATTTACTCTTTTATAATAAATGGTTTTGTGATATACTCATTAAAAACAAATAACAATATATCCATCTTAGTCTAGTGCAGATGCCATTCTTATTAATATTCCATTAAAATTATATTAGTCCGACAAGTTTTGAAACATAAAAGGCCTCGAACTATTGTTTTCATTTTTAATGCATTTTTGCTGGAAAACCTTAAATAAATAACCCTAATATAAAAACTTATAAAACTTTCAATATTTACTGAAATCGACTGTTTTCTTTTTGTTGGATAACGCATTCAAAATAGGTATTGATTCGCTCTAATTGATTATTTATTCACTGATGACTACAGCAGACACAGAAATTAGTAATAATATTAATATTTCTATTATCTGTTCTTTATTATTTTGTATAATAATTTGTCAGGAATAGTGTAATGTAAATAATGTAAAACTTCTGAAACGCAAACGAGCTCTTTTTCCAGATTTATAGATTCTCTTGAAACTCTTGTATGTATTACATTTGAACATATGTTTTTGTCAGCTTTCGGAACAATTATTGAAATCAATTTCTGAGATGGCCTTCGAGCTATCTTTGATTTCTTCAATAAACTCAAAACTATACTCACAAAAATATTTTTTTGAACTTAGAGAAAGTCCAATAGTGTTCAAACAGAGAAAGTCGGTGATTACAAAATGATATGTATGGAATATTTAGAAAAGAGACTCGGTATTGTAATACTCTATATGGAACAGTGCACAAATAGTATTAATTGTTAATAGTTTAACTTAGTCTTAAGGAATTATTAATAAATACTATCGATAATTTAGTAGTGCAATAGAAATATTTGTTTAGTTCGTAAAGCATTGACTTGGCCGACGAAAAGTCAAAATGATTTATTTCACTATTATAAGTGCAATATTTAAATGTGTAAGTAGTTTTACTTGACAAACTCAGAAAAAGCAACAAAAACAATCATTGAATCATAAACCTACTTTCATAAAGTCTTATTGAACTACTGTCACGTTCAGCATCACTACTCAAGTAAATAACTAAACTGTTCTTTGTCTAGTTGTTCTGCAATGTATCTGATCGAACTCGTTCGAATCAAATACGTTATTATCGACACTGCCTATTTTTGTAAATCTAGATAGTTCTGGTTTGAAGATCCTTCTCGACCTAAATTTTTATCGCAATAATCCTTTGCACACTTTACACTAACTAAGTTTTCTCACGCTCTTGAGCATTATCACTGCATATTTGATAGTGCACAAGAATAGTTTCTCGTTGGTTAATTTAAAGGTTATTATATTGTTATTATTTTCTGAGATATTTTAGCAATCTCTCTAAATTCATGATGTTTAACCATTCATGAGTTAGTATTAAGAGCCGCTGTCATTATATTAGATATTCAAGGTAAACAATTCAAAGAAAATGGTTGTTCGTTAATGAAATAAAATATTTGATCTTTCTGGGAAAACCTAACATAAATTATTATTATATTTGTTATTTTATAAAAATACTTGTATTTAATATAAATTTATATATTACTGTCAATACGATTACAATAAAAAATAAAGACTATATTAAAGCTCTCCCGTTAGACTTTTGCACCATTGTTCCGCCTTGTCCATAGCGTTAGGCCATTGGCTATTTGGATTTTGATTAGGATCATTCTTTGCCACTGATTGTTGATTACAACATAATTCTTGTAAGCTCGTCAGGTTCGCGCCCTCATTTCCTACAAAACAGTTATTGTGACAAATAATTTGGTTTACCTCATTTGTATTTGTTCCAGGTTGAACTTCTGGGTAGGTTATAAAATATCTACAATTATCTTGTTGCTTCATTGTGTCGGCTTGTTTATTCCATTGGGCATTTGAACATCTGAAAAATGGATTTTTATTAGTGTCAACCTCACCTACTGTTTCTTGAGGGCTAGCAATCTTATCATTTGCAATGCCTGAACCTGAAATAAACTCATATGGGCTTGGAAATGTCTGCTGCTTCTGATAATTAACATATGTATTCTCAGAAATCATGATGTTGGTGCCATCATTTCCTACGAAATAATTTTTATTATCGCAAATATTTATATTTTCTATATTAGGTACTGGTCCATTTTGATATTGGTCTTGACTATGCATCATGTAGGGTTTCGCTGGAACACAAACTGATTTTATAAGGTTATTTTGTTCAATAGGAGATCTAGCCTGAAATCTGGCTTCATTTTTAGAGATTCCTCGTTTGTTTTGAAACCAAATTTTTATAGATTTCAGAGGCACATTGAATTCTTTAGCCAATTGTTCTTTTCTAATATCTCCTATATACTTATTCTTCCTAAATTCTTCTTCCAAGATCTGCGTTTGAAACTTCGTATACTTTGTGCGTGTTTTTTTGCTTTCCTAAAAATCAAATAATCTTCCATCCTAAACTCTTCGTCTTCGGCCATATTCGTCGAATTATAACACAAATATATCAACTTGTATATTAGGCAAGGCGCTGTATCGAACTATATCCATTTCCATCTGAAGTCTCCTTTTATCGGTCTAATTGTGTACCATCGAAACCACACCCACAAAACCCAACACCGCCTACCCACCACCCTTAAACTGTAATTATTTTAACGGGTTATTAATATTTATTACTATTGACATTGCTTTATAGCGGTTGCCCTTTCGGTTTACAATATGAATTTAATTATTTTTGTCCCAAACAATGTATTCTGCCATTTAATTTTATTAGGTAATGTTAATCACATATTTTGACGATGTCTTATTGTTATTATTACTACTGAGTTTAATTGACCGATTTGTATCTAAATATTAATAGGGATACCATTGTTTGATTGTCTTGTTTGAAGTTTAATAAAAGAAGAACGATTTAGATATAACAAAAAGCTTTGCGCGGTGACGATAAAGTTTTATTTTGTTTACATTGTTCAGAGAAAATTCATAATCATATTGATATTATTGCATTTGTCTTTAGCTTGTTCTTTTATTTCCTGTATACAAATTTCTTGATAAAACTCGATTTTCTTACCGCATTTGCCATATCTGCAAAATAGTTAATATTTCTTTATCTTCTCATATATTTTAATCAAATGTTAATATATATTCTGAACAATAACACATGCACATAAAGCTTTCACATTCTGTAACACAATTTATTACAATTAAAGTATATTAATCATACACTAGCCTATAATTGCCTCGTCTTTCACCACCCTCTCTTAATTATTGTCATCATTGAGTCATAAACCTACATTCATAAAGTTTTATTGAATAACTTTCACTTTCAGCATCACTACTCAAGTAAATAACTAAGCTGCATTTTTTTTTTCAATATCTGAAAAACTGTTTATGATTCCAAAATGCCTATTTTCATAAATCAAGATAGTTCTGGTTTGAATATCTTTCTCAACTTACATGTTTATCGTAATAATTTTGTGCAATACATCATACCAACTCAGTTTTCTCACGCTCTTGGGTTGCACACTGCATATTTGATAGTGAGGAAGGTATAATACCCTGTGGTCATAACTTTCAGCAATCGATTCTATTATTTATCTTTTCTCAGGTTAATTTCTGAACAAGTAAATTACATACAATTCAACTAAATATTTCATTAGTATTTACCAAGTAACAATTTCAAATAGTTTGTGTATAATAACATTGTGTCTTCCAAACTTAATTTGTGTATTTTAAGCCATTCCTTAATTGGGGCCTTTGTTGGTGAACTTGTCCTAACGGCCGTCCACAATGGCCTAACGCTATGGACAAGGCGGCACAATAGTGCAGAAGTCTAAAGGGAGAGCTTTAATATAGTCTTTTTTTAGAATTTAATATAGTCTTTTTTATTGTAATCGTATTGACAATAACATATAAATTTATATTAAATACAAGCATTTTTATAACATAACAAATATAATAATAATTTATGGAATTATTTTTAATCATGTAATGATATATATACACCTACACGTACATTTATATCATCATCCTCAGATCAATTGTTGGATCGGTTAAAATATCAAAAATTGAGATTTTTCCGTCAGTTATGGTTTTCCCAGAAAGATCACATATTTTATTTCATTAACGAACAACCATTTTGTTTACCTAATTGTTTACCTTGAATATCTAATATAATGACAGCGGCTCTTAACACTAACTCATGAATGGTTAAACATCATGAATTTAGAGAGAATGCTTTCATAGATCTGAAATAAAATTTTTGAATCTAAGAGTGTAAACATAATTCGACTGATATCCTTTTATGTATCGATTACCTTAAACATAAATAAGAATATATTTTAAGGAATTTTATATTACATGCATTTATTTATTTACTAATTTATATATATTTAAAATTTAGTAACAATTATGCATTATTATATCAAAATCATCTGACAGCACGAGACAATATACCAACGTTTTTAGATGTTTCTAAATTATATATTACTCTATCTATAGGCACTCAATTGCGAAAGCATCCATAGCCATTGAGCTAATTTTTTCATAAACAAATATTTTAATGTACTCTGTATACCGTAAAATGTCTTTGGGTTCATATAGTAATTACAGTTATGCATATTTGTAAATATTTGTATTTATTGTCTGAGTGTGAAACGAACTTACAACTTTAGACAGACACATATTGACAATCATGTCACTGCTATTTTGAATTGACTACATGTTTCTTGCTGTAAATTTTCTTAGCCTTTTCTTCATATATATGGTAAAAAGTTTTATTTGGTAAAATTTTAATAAAATTTGGGTAACGCAAAAATTGTAATTTTGAAATTTATTTTAATAATAGTTTTGCAAATTTAAATGGCGTATAAAATTACAATACTTTATCGAGAATTTTTACCAAATCCTTACTTAGACATATTTTAACATATTTAATTATATTTACTGTCTATTTATCTTCGCAACATGCTTTCTTAAACTAGGTCTCTGTACTTTCTTTAATTTGGCTTCATTGAAAGTATTTGAGATCATATACTAAATGTATGTCAATATTATTTGAAAAGTTCCAAACTCCTGTATGCCATATCATTTTTATATATTATCATTTACAATACTATTTTTAGAATATCGTGTTTAAAACATTCTTTATACTTGGGGTATACTGTATATGTAGTTTTATTAATTTTTGTAGGAATATCAATATTTATGAGAAAGTTGAGCATATTAATATCATTCTGCTTTCTGCGATTTTCAATAATTTTATCAAATATATAGTTAAAAGCGTACGTAGTATTACACTAAAATTAAGTCTGTTCAGTAAAACTACTTACACATTTAAATATTGCACTTATAATAGTGAAATAAATTATTTTGACTTTTCCTCGTTCAAGTCAATGCTTTGCTTAAGTGAATACCGACGTCTAATCATAATGGTGCGCGTTTTCCGCGTACTTATTATTTGTGTTCTCTGTGTCTTGTTAAAATATATATTTGGTGAAGCCTTATTTTATTGGGCGGCAATGGAATTATTCGTATTTTCAATAGCTAAAACATTTTAAATATTACACGATGTCTATCATTTATTTTTTTGTTATTTGTATTTTGAGATTTGTAATTAAAGTAGTAAAAGTAAACTAAAAAAAGGTAACTAGTACTAACAAAACACTTTAGGTACACAATTTTAAGATACAAATGGACGTGTATACAGTATATATGTATATACGGGCTACCAAAAGTTTAATTATGCCTAGCTGATAGTAATTACATAAAAAAAATTATTAAATTATATAACATATACTCGCAATTTGATCTAAAATTCCTTTTCAATACTTTTCATAAATATTTTTCCGACCACGTTCTTGAGGCTTATTTTCTTAATAACTTCTACTAATTTTACTATTCCCTTTCTACAACACCGGAGCAGCTGTTGTCTTCTTCTATCCTGACGGTACCCTCTTCGATAGGCAAAATTGCGTGAGCAGAACATGAAACCGTCGAAGTAATGTTCCCACAGGCCTTCATCATTTCTTCTATTGACTTATTAGTGTGTGTTTATTGTCCGCATATTTTTAATTGAGTTAGATTTCTGTATTTCGTTCCGTTAGGTTATTTATATCCAAAATTATTTACTCTTTTATAATAAATGGTTTTGTGATATACTCATTAAAAACAAATAAAAATATATCCATCTTGGTCTAGTGCAGATGCCATTCTTATTAATATTCCATTAAAATTATATTAGTCCGACAAGTTTTGAAACATAAAAGGCCTCGAATTATTGTTTTCATTTTTAATGCATTTTTGCTGGAAAACCTTAAATAAATAACCCTAATATAAAAACTTATAAAACTTTCAATATTTACTGAAATCGATTGTTTTCTTTTTGTTGGATAACGCATTCAAATTAGGTATTGATTCGCTCTAATTGATTATTTATTCACTGATGACTACAGCAGACACAGAAATTAGTAATAATATTAATATTTCTATTATCTGTTCTTTATTATTTTGTATAATAATTTGTCAGGAATAGTGTAATGTAAATAATGTAAAACTTCTGAAACGCAAACGAGCTCTTTTTCCAGATTTATAGATTCTCTTGAAACTCTTGTATGTATTACATTTGAACATATGTTTTTGTCAGCTTTCGGAACAATTATTGAAATCAATTTCTGAGATGGCCTTCGAGCTATCTTTGATTTCTTCAATAAACTCAAAACTATACCCACAAAAATATTTTTTTGAACTTAGAGAAAGTCCAATAGTGTTCAAACAGAGAAAGTCGGTGATTACAAAATGATATGTATGGAATATTTAGAAAGGAGACTCGGTATTGTAATACTCTATATGGAACAGTGCACAAATAGTATTAATTGTTAATAGTTTAACTTAGTCTTAAGGAATTATTAATAAATACTATCGATAATTTAGTAGTGTAATAGAAATATTTGTTTAGTTCGTAAAGCATTGACTTGGCCGACGAAAAGTCAAAATGATTTATTTCACTATTATAAGTGCAATATTTAAATGTGTAAGTAGTTTTACTTGACAAACTCAGAAAAAGCAACAAAAACAATCATTGAATCATAAACCTACTTTCATAAAGTCTTATTGAACTACTGTCACGTTCAGCATCACTACTCAAGTAAATAACTAAACTGTTCTTTGTCTAGTTGTTCTGCAATGTATCTGATCGAACTCGTTCGAATCAAATACGTTATTATCGACATTGCCTATTTTTGTAAATCTAGATAGTTCTGGTTTGAAGATCCTTCTCGACCTAAATTTTTATTGCAATAATCCTTTGCAATGCATTACACTAACTAAGTTTTCTCACGCTCTTGAGCATTATCACTGCATATTTGATAGTGCACAACAATTCAAAGAAAATGGTTGTTCGTTAATGAAATAAAATATTTGATCTTTCTGGGAAAACCTAACATAAATTATTATTATATTTGTTATTTTATAAAAATACTTGTATTTAATATAAATTTATGTATTACTGTCAATACGATTACAATAAAAAATAAAGACTATATTAAAGCTCTCCCGTTAGACTTTTGCACCATTGTTCCGCCTTGTCCATAGCGTTAGGCCATTGGCTATTTGGATTTTGATTAGGATCATTCTTTGCCACTGATTGTTGATTACAACATAATTCTTGTAAGCTCGTCAGGTTCGCGCCCTCATTTCCTACAAAACAGTTATTGTGACAAATAATTTGGTTTACCTCATTTGTATTTGTTCCAGGTTGAACTTCTGGGTAGGTTATAAAATATCTACAAGTATCTTGTTGCTTCATTGTGTCGGCTTGTTTATTCCATTGGGCATTTGAACATCTGAAAAATGGATTTTTATTAGTGTCAACGTCACCTACTGTTTCTTGAGGGCTAGCAATCTTATCATTTGCAATGCCTGAACCTGAAATAAACTCATATGGGCTTGGAAATGTCTGCTGCTTCTGATAATTAACATATGTATTCTCAGAAATCATGATGTTGGTGCCATCATTTCCTACGAAATAATTTTTATTATCGCAAATATTTATATTTTCTATATTAGGTACTGGTCCATTTTGATATTGGTCTTGACTATGCATCATGTAGGGTTTCGCTGGAACACAAACTGATTTTATAAGGTTATTTTGTTCAATAGGAGATCTAGCCTGAAATCTGGCTTCATTTTTAGAGATTCCTCGTTTGTTTTGAAACCAAATTTTTATAGATTTCAGAGGCACATTGAATTCTTTAGCCAATTGTTCTTTTCTAATATCTCCTATATACTTATTCTTCCTAAATTCTTCTTCCAAGATCTGCGTTTGAAACTTCGTATACTTTGTGCGTGTTTTTTTGCTTTCCTAAAAATCAAATAATCTTCCATCCTAAACTCTTCGTCTTCGGCCATATTCGTCGAATTATAACACAAATATATCAACTTGTATATTAGGCAAGGCGCTGTATCGAACTATATCCATTTCCATCTGAAGTCTCCTTTTATCGGTCTAATTGTGTACCATCGAAACCACACCCACAACACCCAACACCGCCTACCCACCACCCTTAAACTGTAATTATTTTAACGGGTTATTAATATTTATTACTATTGACATTGCTTTATAGCGGTTGCCCTTTCGGTTTACAATATGAATTTAATTATTTTTGTCCCAAACAATGTATTCTGCCATTTAATTTTATTAGGTAATGTTAATCACATATTTTGACGATGTCTTATTGTTATTATTACTACTGAGTTTAATTGACCGATTTGTATCTAAATATTAATAGGGATACCATTGTTTGATTGTCTTGTTTGAAGTTTAATAAAAGAAGAACGATTTAGATATAACAAAAAGCTTTGCGCGGTGACGATAAAGTTTTATTTTGTTTACATTGTTCAGAGAAAATTCATAATCATATTGATATTATTGCATTTGTCTTTAGCTTGTTCTTTTATTTCCTGTATACAAATTTCTTGATAAAACTCGATTTTCTTACCGCATTTGCCATATCTGCAAAATAGTTAATATTTCTTTATCTTCTCATATATTTTAAACAAATGTTAATATATATTATGAACAATAACACATGCACATAAAGCTTTCACATTCTGTAACACAATTTCCTACAATTAAAGTATATTAATCATACACTAGCCTATAATTGCCTCGTCTTTCACCACCCTGTCTTAATTATTGTCATCATTGAGTCATAAACCTACATTCATAAAGTTTTATTGAATAACTTTCATTTTCAGCATCACTACTCAAGTAAATAACTAAGCTGCATTTTTTTTTCAATATCTGAAAAACTGTTTATGATTCCAAAATGCCTATTTTCATAAATCAAGATAGCTCTGGTTTGAATATCCTTCTCAACTTACATGTTTATCGTAATAATTTTGCGCAATACATCATACCAACTCAGTTTTCTCACGCTCTTGGGTTGCACACTGCATATTTGATAGTGAGGAAGGTATAATACCCTGTGGTCATAACTTTCAGCAAGCGATTCTATTATTTATCTTTTCTCAGGCTAATTTCTGAACAAGTAAATTACATACAATTCAACTAAATATTTCATTAGTATTTACCAAGTAACAATTTCAAATAGTTTGTATGTAATAACATTGTGTCTTCCAAACTTAATTTGTGTATTTTAAGCCATTCCTTAATTGGGGCCTTTGTTGGTGCACTTGTCCTAACGGCCGTCCACAATGGCCTAACGCTACGGACAAGGCGGCACAATAGTGCAGAAGTCTAAAGGGAGAGCTTTAATATAGTCTTTTTTTAGAATTTAATATAGTCTTTTTTTATTGTAATCGTATTGACAATAACATATAAATTTATATTAAATACAAGCATTTTTATAACATAACAAATATAATAATAATTTATGGAATTATTTTTAATCATGTAATGATATATATACACCTACACGTACATTTATATCATCATCCTCAGATCAATTGTTGGATCGGTTAAAATATCAAAAATTGAGATTTTTCCGTCAGTTATGGTTTTCCCAGAAAGATCACATATTTTATTTCATTAACGAACAACCATTTTGTTTACCTAATTGTTTACCTTGAATATCTAATATAATGACAGCGGCTCTTAACGCTAACTCATGAATGGTTAAACATCATGAATTTAGAGAGAATGCTTTCATAGATCTGAAATAAAATTTTCGAATCTAAGAGTGTAAACATAATTCGACTGATATCCTTTTATGTATCGATTACCTTAAACATAAATAAGAATATATTTTAAGGAATTTTATATTACATGCATTTATTTATTTACTAATTTATATATATTTAAAATTTAGTAACAATTATGCATTATTATATCAAAATCAGCTGACAGCACGAGACAATATACCAACGTTTTTAGATGTTTCTAAATTATATATTACTCTATCTATAGGCACTCAATTGCGAAAGCATCCATAGCCATTGAGCTAATTTTTTCATAAACAAATATTTTAATGTACTCTGTATACCGTAAAATGTCTTTGGGTTCATATAGTAATTACAATTATGTATATTTGTAAATATTTGTATTTATTGTCTGAGTGTGAAACGAACTTACAACTTTAGACAGACACATATTGACAATCATGTCACTGCTATTTTGAATTGACTACATGTTTCTTGCTGTAAATTTTCTTAGCCTTTTCTTCATATATATGGTAAAAAGTTTTATTTGGTAAAATTTTAATAAAATTTGGGTAACGCAAAAATTGTAATTTTGAAATTTATTTTAATAATAGTTTTGCAAATTTAAATGGCGTATAAAATTACAATAATTTATCGAGAATTTTTACCAAATCCTTACTTAAACATATTTTAACATATTTAATTATATTTACTGTCTATTTATCTTCGCAACATGCTTTCTTAAACTAGGTCTCTGTACTTTCTTTAATTTGGCTTCATTGAAAGTATTTGAGATCATATACTAAATGTATGTCAATATTATTTGAAAAGTTCCAAACTCCTGTATGCCATATCATTTTTATATATTATCATTTACAATACTATTTTCAGAATATCGTGTTTAAAACATTCTTTATACTTGGGGAATACTGTATATGTAGTTTTATTAATTTTTGTAGGAATATCAATATTTATGAGAAAGTTGAGCATATTAATATCATTCTGCTTTCTGCGATTTTCAATAATTTTATCAAATATATAGTTAAAAGCGTACGTAGTATTACACTAAAATTAAGTCTGTTCAGTAAAACTACTTACACATTTAAATATTGCACTTATAATAGTGAAATAAATTATTTTGACTTTTCCTCGTTCAAGTCAATGCTTTGCTTAAGTGAATACCGACGTCTAATCATAATGGTGCGCGTTTTCCGCGTACTTATTATTTGTGTTCTCTGTGTCTTGTTAAAATATATATTTGGTGAAGGCTTATTTTATTGGGCGGCAATGGAATTATTCGTACTTTCCATAGCTAAAACATTTTAAATATTACACGATGTCTATCATTTATTTTTTTGTTATTTGTATTTTGAGATTTGTAATTAAAGTAGTAAAAGTAAACTAAAAAAAGGTAACTAGTACTAACAAAACACTTTAGGTACACAATTTTAAGATACAAATGGACGTGTATACAGTATATATGTATATACGGGCTACCAAAAGTTTAATTATGCCTAGCTGACAGTAATTACATAAAAAAAATTATTAAATTATATAACATATACTCGCAATTTGATCTAAAATCCTGATTTGTTATGTCGCGTACTTATTTTTTTTTCCTTTTCAATAATTTTCATAAATATTTTTCCGACCACGTTCTTGAGGCTTATTTTCTTAATAACTTCTACTAATTTTACTATTCCCTTTCTACAACACCGGAGCAGCTGTTGTCTTCTTCTATCCTGACGGTATCCTCTTCGATAGGCAAAATTGCGTGAGCAGAACATGAAACCGTCGAAGTAATGTTCCCACAGGCCTTCATCATTTCTTCTATTGACTTATTAGTGTGTGTTTATTGTCAGCATATTTTTAATTGAGTTAGATTTCTGTATTTCGTTCCGTTAGGTTATTTATATCCAAAATTATTTACTCTTTTATAATAAATGGTTTTGTGATATACTCATTAAAAACAAATAACAATATATCCATCTTGGTCTAGTGCAGATGCCATTCTTATTAATATTCCATTAAAATTATATTAGTCCGACAAGTTTTGAAACATAAAAGGCCTCGAATTATTGTTTTCATTTTTAATGCATTTTTGCTGGAAAACCTTAAATAAATAACCCTAATATAAAAACTTATAAAACTTTCAATATTTACTGAAATCGATTGTTTTCTTTTTGTTGGATAACGCATTCAAAATAGGTATTGATTCGCTCTAATTGATTATTTATTCACTGATGACTACAGCAGACACAGAAATTAGTAATAATATTAATATTTCTATTATCTGTTCTTTATTATTTTGTATAATAATTTGTCAGGAATAGTGTAATGTAAATAATGTAAAACTTCTGAAACGCAAACGAGCTCTTTTTCCAGATTTATAGATTCTCTTGAAACTCTTGTATGTATTACATTTGAACATATGTTTTTGTCAGCTTTCGGAACAATTATTGAAATCAATTTCTGAGATGGAACCTTCGAGCTATCTTTGATTTCTTCAATAAACTCAAAACTATACCCACAAAAACATTTTTTTGAACTTAGAGAAAGTCCAATAGTGTTCAAACAGAGAAAGTCGGTGATTACAAAATGATATGTATGGAATATTTAGAAAGGAGACTCGGTATTGTAATACTCTATATGGAACAGTGCACAAATAGTATTAATTGTGAATAGTTTAACTTAGTCTCAAGGAATTATTAATAAATACTATCGATAATTTAGTAGTGTAATAGAAATATTTGTTTAGTTCGTAAAGCATTGACTTGGCCGACGAAAAGTCAAAATGATTTATTTCACTATTATAAGTGCATTCGTAAAGCATTGACTTGGCCGACGAAAAGTCAAAATGATTTATTTCACTATTATAAGTGCAATATTTAAATGTGTAAGTAGTTTTACTTGACAAACTCAGAAAAAGCAACAAAAACAATCATTGAATCATAAACCTACTTTCATAAAGTCTTATTGAACTACTGTCACGTTCAGCATCACTACTCAAGTAAATAACTAAACTGTTCTTTGTCTAGTTGTTCTGCAATGTATCTGATCGAACTCGTTCGAATCAAATACGTTATTATCGACATTGCCTATTTTTGTAAATCTAGATAGTTCAAAGAAAATGGTTGTTCGTTAATGAAATAAAATATTTGATCTTTCTGGGAAAACCTAACATAAATTATTATTATATTTGTTATTTTATAAAAATACTTGTATTTAATATAAATTTATATATTACTGTCAATACGATTACAATAAAAAATAAAGACTATATTAAAGCTCTCCCGTTAGACTTTTGCACCATTGTTCCGCCTTGTCCATAGCGTTAGGCCATTGGCTATTTGGATTTTGATTAGGATCATTCTTTGCCACTGATTGTTGATTACAACATAAATCTTGTAAGCTCGTCAGGTTCGCGCCATCATTTCCTACAAAACAGTTATTGTGACAAATAATTTGGTTTACCTCATTTGTATTTGTTCCAGGTTGAACTTCTGGGTAGGTTATAAAATACCTACAAGTATCTTCTTGCTTCATTGTGTCGGCTTGTTTATTCCATTGGGCATTTGAACATCTGAAAAATGGATTTTTATTAGTGTCAACCTCACCTACTGTTTCTTGAGGGCTAGCAATCTTATCATTTGCAATGCCTGAACCTGAAATAGACTCATATGAGCTTGGAAATGTCTGCTGCTTCTGATAATTAACATATGTATTCTCAGAAATCATGATGTTGGTGCCATCATTTCCTACGAAATAATTTTTATTATCGCAAATATTTATATTTTCTATATTAGGTACTGGTCCATTTTGATATTGGTCTTGACTATGCATCATGTAGGGTTTCGCTGGAACACAAACTGATTTTATAAGTTTATTTTGTTCAATAGGTGATCTAGCCTGAAATCTGGCTTCCTTTTTAGAGATTCTTCTTTTATTTTGAAACCAAATTTTTATAGATTTCAGAGGCACATTGAATTCGTTAGCCAATTGTTCTTTTCTAATTTCTCCTATATACTTATTCTTCCTAAATTCTTCTTCCAAGATCTGCGTTTGAAACTTCGTATACTTTGTGCGTGTTTTTTTTGCTTTCCTAAAAATCAAATAATCTTCCATCCTAAACTCTTCGTCTTCGGCCATATTCGTCGAATTATAACACAAATATATCAACTTGTATATTAGGCAAGGCGCTGTATCGAACTATATTCATTTCCATCTGAAGTCTCCTTTTATCGGTCTAATTGTGTACCATCGAAACCACACCCACAAAACCCAACACCGCCTACCCACCACCCTTAAACTGTAATTATTTTAACGGGTTATTAATATTTATTACTATTGACATTGCTTTATAGCGGTTGCCCTTTCGGTTTACAATATGAATTTAATTATTTTTGTCCCAAACAATGTATTCTGCCATTTAATTTTATTAGGTAATGTTAATCACATATTTTGACGATGTCTTATTGTTATTATTACTACTGAGTTTAATTGACCGATTTATATCTAAATATTAATAGGGATACCATTGTTTGATTGTCTTGTTTGAAGTTTAATAAAAGAAGAACGATTTAGATATAACAAAAAGCTTTGCGCGGTGACGATAAAGTTTTATTTTGTTTACATTGTTCAGAGAAAATTCATAATCAAATTGATATTATTGCATTTGTCTTTAGCTTGTTCTTTTATTTCCTGTATACAAATTTCTTGATAAAACTCGATTTTCTTACCGCATTTGCCATATCTGCAAAATAGTTAATATTTCTTTATCTTCTCATATATTTTAATCAAATGTTAATATATACTCTGAACAATAACACATGCACATAAACTTTCACATTCAGTAACACAATTTCCTACAATTAAAGTATATTAATCATACACTAGAATATAATTGCCTCGTCTTTCACCACCCTGTGTTAATTATTGTCATCATTGAGTCATAAACCTACATTCATAAAGTTTTATTGAATAACTTTCACTTTCAGCATCACTACTCAAGTAAATAACTAAGCTGCATTTTTTTTTCAATATCTGAAAAACTGTTTATGATTCCAAAATGCCTATTTTCATAAATCAAGATAGTTCTGGTTTGAATATCCTTCTCAACTTACATGTTTATCGTAATAATTTTGTGCAATACATCATACCAACTCAGTTTTCTCACGCTCTTGGGTTGCACACTGCATATTTGATAGTGAGGAAGGTATAATACCCTGTGGTCATAACTTTCAGCAATCGATTCTATTATTTATCTTTTCTCAGGCTAATTTCTGAACAAGTAAATTACATACAATTCAACTAAATATTTCATTAGTATTTACCAAGTAACAATTTCAAATAGTTTGTGTATAATAACATTGTGTCTTCCAAACTTAATTTGTGTATTTTAAGCCATTCCTTAATTGGGGCCTTTGTTGGTGCACTTGTCCTAACGGCCGTCCACAATGGCCTAACGCTACGGACAAGGCGGCACAATAGTGCAGAAGTCTAAAGGGAGAGCTTTAATATAGTCTTTTTTTAGAATTTAATATAGTCTTTTTTATTGTAATCGTATTGACATTAACATATAAATTTATATTAAATACAAGCATTTTTATAACATAACAAATATAATAATAATTTATGGAATTATTTTTAATCATGTAATGATATATAAACACCTGCACGCACATTTATATCATCATCCTCAGATCAATTGTTGGATCGGTTAAAATATCAAAAATTGAGATTTTTCCGTCAGTTATGGTTTTCCCAGAAAGATCACATATTTTATTTCATTAACGAACAACCATTTTGTTTACCTAATTGTTTACCTTGAATATCTAATATAATGACAGCGGCTCTTAACGCTAACTCATGAATGGTTAAACATCATGAATTTAGAGAGAATGCTTTCATAGATCTGAAATAAAATTTTCGAATCTAAGAGTGTAAACATAATTCGACTGATATCCTTTTATGTATCGATTACCTTAAACATAAATAAGAATATATTTTAAGGAATTTTATATTACATGCATTTATTTATTTACTAATTTATATATATTTAAAATTTAGTAACAATTAAGCATTATTATATCAAAATCAGCTGACAGCACGAGACAATATACCAACGTTTTTAGATGTTTCTAAATTATATATTACTCTATCTATAGGCACTCAATTGCGAAAGCATCCATAGCCATTGAGCTAATTTTTTCATAAACAAATATTTTAATGTACTCTGTATACCGTAAAATGTCTTTGGGTTCATATAGTAATTACAATTATGCATATTTGTAAATATTTGTATTTATTGTCTGAGTGTGAAACGAACTTACAACTTTAGACAGACACATATTGACAATCATGTCACTGCTATTTTGAATTGACTACATGTTTCTTGCTGTAAATTTTCTTAGCCTTTTCTTCATACATATGGTAAAAAGTTTTATTTGGTAAAATTTTAATAAAATTTGGGTAACGCAAAAATTGTAATTTTGAAATTTATTTTAATAATAGTTTTGCAAATTTAAATGGCGTATAAAATTACAATACTTTATCGAGAATTTTTACCAAATCCTTACTTAGACATATTTTAACATATTTAATTATATTTACTGTCTATTTATCTTCGCAACATGCTTTCTTAAACTAGGTCTCTGTACTTTCTTTAATTTGGCTTCATTGAAAGTATTTGAGATCATATACTAAATGTATGTCAATATTATTTGAAAAGTTCCAAACTCCTGTATGCCATATCATTTTTATATATTATCATTTACAATACTATTTTCAGAATATCGTGTTTAAAACATTCTTTATACTTGGGGAATACTGTATATGTAGTTTTATTAATTTTTGTAGGAATATCAATATTTATGAGAAAGTTGAGCATATTAATATCATTCTGCTTTCTGCGATTTTCAATAATTTTATCAAATATATAGTTAAAAGCGTACGTAGTATTACACTAAAATTATATTAAAAATATGTAAAATTAGGTAATATAGATGCAATATATATCGATATTTTTGAAAAAGTTTAGCACATAAACCTCATTGTTCTCTGGTCGATTTTCGACAATTTCTGAGAATTTTAATAGTTTTTAGTTGCTTTTTCTGCGTCTGTTCAGTAAAACTACTTACACATTTAAATATTGCACTTATAATAGTGAAATAAATTATTTTGACTTTTCCTCGTTCAAGTCAATGCTTTGCCTAAGTGAATACCGACGTCTAATCATAATGGTGCGCGTTTTCCGCGTACTTATTATTTGTGTTCTCTGTGTCTTGTTAAAATATATATTTGGTGAAGCCTTATTTTATTGGGCGGCAATGGAATTATTCGTACTTTCAATAGCTAAAACATTTTAAATATTACACGATGTCTATCATTTATTTTTTTGTTATTTGTATTTTGAGATTTGTAATTAAAGTAGTAAAAGTAAACTAAAAAAAGGTAGCTAGTACTAACAAAACACTTTAGGTACACAATTTTAAGATACAAATGGACGTGTATACAGTATATATGTATATACGAGCTACCAAAAGTTTAATTATGCCTAGCTAACAGTAATTACATAAAAAAAAAATTAAATTATATAACATATACTCGCAATTTGATCTAAAATCCTGATTTGTTATGTCGCGTACTTATTTTTTTTTCCTTTTCAATAATTTTCATAAATATTTTTCCGACCACGTTCTTGAGGCTTATTTTCTTAATAACTTCTACTAATTTTACTATTCCCTTTCTACAACACCGGAGCAGCTGTTGTCTTCTTCTATCCTGACGGTATCCTCTTCGATAGGCAAAATTGCGTGAGCAGAACATGAAACCGTCGAAGTAATGTTCCCACAGGCCTTCATCATTTCTTCTATTGACTTATTAGTGTGTGTTTATTGTCAGCATATTTTTAATTGAGTTAGATTTCTGTATTTCGTTCCGTTAGGTTATTTATATCCAAAATTATTTACTCTTTTATAATAAATGGTTTTGTGATATACTCATTAAAAACAAATAACAATATATCCATCTTGGTCTAGTGCAGATGCCATTCTTATTAATATTCCATTAAAATTATATTAGTCCGACAAGTTTTGAAACATAAAAGGCCTCGAACTATTGTTTTCATTTTTAATGCATTTTTGCTGGAAAACCTTAAATAAATAACCCTAATATAAAAACTTATAAAACTTTCAATATTTACTGAAATCGACAGTTTTCTTTTTGTTGGATAACGCATTCAAAATAGGTATTGATTCGCTCTAATTGATTATTTATTCACTGATGACTACAGCAGACACAGAAATTAGTAATAATATTAATATTTCTATTATCTGTTCTTTATTATTTTGTATAATAATTTGTCAGGAATAGTGTAATGTAAATAATGTAAAACTTCTGAAACGCAAACGAGCTCTTTTTCCAGATTTATAGATTCTCTTGAAACTCTTGTATGTATTACATTTGAACATATGTTTTTGTCAGCTTTCGGAACAATTATTGAAATCAATTTCTGAGATGGCCTTCGAGCTATCTTTGATTTCTTCAATAAACTCAAAACTATACCCACAAAAACATTTTTTTGAACTTAGAGAAAGTCCAATAGTGTTCAAACAGAGAAAGTCGGTGATTACAAAATGATATGTATGGAATATTTAGAAAGGAGACTCGGTATTGTAATACTCTATATGGAACAGTGCACAAATAGTATTAATTGTGAATAGTTTAACTTAGTCTTAAGGAATTATTAATAAATACTATCGATAATTTAGTAGTGTAATAGAAATATTTGTTTAGTTCGTAAAGCATTGACTTGGCCGACGAAAAGTCAAAATGATTTATTTCACTATTATAAGTGCATTCGTAAAGCATTGACTTGGCCGACGAAAAGTCAAAATGATTTATTTCACTATTATAAGTGCAATATTTAAATGTGTAAGTAGTTTTACTTGACAAACTCAGAAAAAGCAACAAAAACAATCATTGAATCATAAACCTACTTTCATAAAGTCTTATTGAACTACTGTCACGTTCAGCATCACTACTCAAGTAAATAACTAAACTGTTCTTTGTCTAGTTGTTCTGCAATGTATCTGATCGAACTCGTTCGAATCAAATACGTTATTATCGACATTGCCTATTTTTGTAAATCTAGATAGTTCAAAGAAAATGGTTGTTCGTTAATGAAATAAAATATTTGATCTTTCTGGGAAAACCTAACATAAATTATTATTATATTTGTTATTTTATAAAAATACTTGTATTTAATATAAATTTATATATTACTGTCAATACGATTACAATAAAAAATAAAGACTATATTAAAGCTCTCCCGTTAGACTTTTGCACCATTGTTCCGCCTTGTCCATAGCGTTAGGCCATTGGCTATTTGGATTTTGATTAGGATCATTCTTTGCCACTGATTGTTGATTACAACATAAATCTTGTAAGCTCGTCAGGTTCGCGCCATCATTTCCTACAAAACAGTTATTGTGACAAATAATTTGGTTTACCTCATTTGTATTTGTTCCAGGTTGAACTTCTGGGTAGGTTATAAAATACCTACAAGTATCTTCTTGCTTCATTGTGTCGGCTTGTTTATTCCATTGGGCATTTGAACATCTGAAAAATGGATTTTTATTAGTGTCAACCTCACCTACTGTTTCTTGAGGGCTAGCAATCTTATCATTTGCAATGCCTGAACCTGAAATAGACTCATATGAGCTTGGAAATGTCTGCTGCTTCTGATAATTAACATATGTATTCTCAGAAATCATGATGTTGGTGCCATCATTTCCTACGAAATAATTTTTATTATCGCAAATATTTATATTTTCTATATTAGGTACTGGTCCATTTTGATATTGGTCTTGACTATGCATCATGTAGGGTTTCGCTGGAACACAAACTGATTTTATAAGTTTATTTTGTTCAATAGGTGATCTAGCCTGAAATCTGGCTTCCTTTTTAGAGATTCTTCTTTTATTTTGAAACCAAATTTTTATAGATTTCAGAGGCACATTGAATTCGTTAGCCAATTGTTCTTTTCTAATTTCTCCTATATACTTATTCTTCCTAAATTCTTCTTCCAAGATCTGCGTTTGAAACTTCGTATACTTTGTGCGTGTTTTTTTTGCTTTCCTAAAAATCAAATAATCTTCCATCCTAAACTCTTCGTCTTCGGCCATATTCGTCGAATTATAACACAAATATATCAACTTGTATATTAGGCAAGGCGCTGTATCGAACTATATTCATTTCCATCTGAAGTCTCCTTTTATCGGTCTAATTGTGTACCATCGAAACCACACCCACAAAACCCAACACCGCCTACCCACCACCCTTAAACTGTAATTATTTTAACGGGTTATTAATATTTATTACTATTGACATTGCTTTATAGCGGTTGCCCTTTCGGTTTACAATATGAATTTAATTATTTTTGTCCCAAACAATGTATTCTGCCATTTAATTTTATTAGGTAATGTTAATCACATATTTTGACGATGTCTTATTGTTATTATTACTACTGAGTTTAATTGACCGATTTGTATCTAAATATTAATAGGGATACCATTGTTTGATTGTCTTGTTTGAAGTTTAATAAAAGAAGAACGATTTAGATATAACAAAAAGCTTTGCGCGGTGACGATAAAGTTTTATTTTGTTTACATTGTTCAGAGAAAATTCATAATCAAATTGATATTATTGCATTTGTCTTTAGCTTGTTCTTTTATTTCCTGTATACAAATTTCTTGATAAAACTCGATTTTCTTACCGCATTTGCCATATCTGCAAAATAGTTAATATTTCTTTATCTTCTCATATATTTTAATCAAATGTTAATATATACTCTGAACAATAACACATGCACATAAACTTTCACATTCAGTAACACAATTTCCTACAATTAAAGTATATTAATCATACACTAGAATATAATTGCCTCGTCTTTCACCACCCTGTGTTAATTATTGTCATCATTGAGTCATAAACCTACATTCATAAAGTTTTATTGAATAACTTTCACTTTCAGCATCACTACTCAAGTAAATAACTAAGCTGCATTTTTTTTTCAATATCTGAAAAACTGTTTATGATTCCAAAATGCCTATTTTCATAAATCAAGATAGTTCTGGTTTGAATATCCTTCTCAACTTACATGTTTATCGTAATAATTTTGTGCAATACATCATACCAACTCAGTTTTCTCACGCTCTTGGGTTGCACACTGCATATTTGATAGTGAGGAAGGTATAATACCCTGTGGTCATAACTTTCAGCAATCGATTCTATTATTTATCTTTTCTCAGGCTAATTTCTGAACAAGTAAATTACATACAATTCAACTAAATATTTCATTAGTATTTACCAAGTAACAATTTCAAATAGTTTGTGTATAATAACATTGTGTCTTCCAAACTTAATTTGTGTATTTTAAGCCATTCCTTAATTGGGGCCTTTGTTGGTGCACTTGTCCTAACGGCCGTCCACAATGGCCTAACGCTACGGACAAGGCGGCACAATAGTGCAGAAGGCTAAAGGGAGAGCTTTAATATAGTCTTTTTTTAGAATTTAATATAGTCTTTTTTATTGTAATCGTATTGACATTAACATATAAATTTATATTAAATACAAGCATTTTTATAACATAACAAATATAATAATAATTTATGGAATTATTTTTAATCATGTAATGATATATAAACACCTGCACGCACATTTATATCATCATCCTCAGATCAATTGTTGGATCGGTTAAAATATCAAAAATTGAGATTTTTCCGTCAGTTATGGTTTTCCCAGAAAGATCACATATTTTATTTCATTAACGAACAACCATTTTGTTTACCTAATTGTTTACCTTGAATATCTAATATAATGACAGCGGCTCTTAACGCTAACTCATGAATGGTTAAACATCATGAATTTAGAGAGAATGCTTTCATAGATCTGAAATAAAATTTTCGAATCTAAGAGTGTAAACATAATTCGACTGATATCCTTTTATGTATCGATTACCTTAAACATAAATAAGAATATATTTTAAGGAATTTTATATTACATGCATTTATTTATTTACTAATTTATATATATTTAAAATTTAGTAACAATTAAGCATTATTATATCAAAATCAGCTGACAGCACGAGACAATATACCAACGTTTTTAGATGTTTCTAAATTATATATTACTCTATCTATAGGCACTCAATTGCGAAAGCATCCATAGCCATTGAGCTAATTTTTTCATAAACAAATATTTTAATGTACTCTGTATACCGTAAAATGTCTTTGGGTTCATATAGTAATTACAATTATGCATATTTGTAAATATTTGTATTTATTGTCTGAGTGTGAAACGAACTTACAACTTTAGACAGACACATATTGACAATCATGTCACTGCTATTTTGAATTGACTACATGTTTCTTGCTGTAAATTTTCTTAGCCTTTTCTTCATACATATGGTAAAAAGTTTTATTTGGTAAAATTTTAATAAAATTTGGGTAACGCAAAAATTGTAATTTTGAAATTTATTTTAATAATAGTTTTGCAAATTTAAATGGCGTATAAAATTACAATACTTTATCGAGAATTTTTACCAAATCCTTACTTAGACATATTTTAACATATTTAATTATATTTACTGTCTATTTATCTTCGCAACATGCTTTCTTAAACTAGGTCTCTGTACTTTCTTTAATTTGGCTTCATTGAAAGTATTTGAGATCATATACTAAATGTATGTCAATATTATTTGAAAAGTTCCAAACTCCTGTATGCCATATCATTTTTATATATTATCATTTACAATACTATTTTCAGAATATCGTGTTTAAAACATTCTTTATACTTGGGGAATACTGTATATGTAGTTTTATTAATTTTTGTAGGAATATCAATATTTATGAGAAAGTTGAGCATATTAATATCATTCTGCTTTCTGCGATTTTCAATAATTTTATCAAATATATAGTTAAAAGCGTACGTAGTATTACACTAAAATTATATTAAAAATATGTAAAATTAGGTAATATAGATGCAATATATATCGATATTTTTGAAAAAGTTTAGCACATAAACCTCATTGTTCTCTGGTCGATTTTCGACAATTTCTGAGAATTTTAATAGTTTTTAGTTGCTTTTTCTGCGTCTGTTCAGTAAAACTACTTACACATTTAAATATTGCACTTATAATAGTGAAATAAATTATTTTGACTTTTCCTCGTTCAAGTCAATGCTTTGCCTAAGTGAATACCGACGTCTAATCATAATGGTGCGCGTTTTCCGCGTACTTATTATTTGTGTTCTCTGTGTCTTGTTAAAATATATATTTGGTGAAGCCTTATTTTATTGGGCGGCAATGGAATTATTCGTACTTTCAATAGCTAAAACATTTTAAATATTACACGATGTCTATCATTTATTTTTTTGTTATTTGTATTTTGAGATTTGTAATTAAAGTAGTAAAAGTAAACTAAAAAAAGGTAGCTAGTACTAACAAAACACTTTAGGTACACAATTTTAAGATACAAATGGACGTGTATACAGTATATATGTATATACGAGCTACCAAAAGTTTAATTATGCCTAGCTAACAGTAATTACATAAAAAAAAAATTAAATTATATAACATATACTCGCAATTTGATCTAAAATCCTGATTTGTTATGTCGCGTACTTATTTTTTTTTCCTTTTCAATAATTTTCATAAATATTTTTCCGACCACGTTCTTGAGGCTTATTTTCTTAATAACTTCTACTAATTTTACTATTCCCTTTCTACAACACCGGAGCAGCTGTTGTCTTCTTCTATCCTGACGGTATCCTCTTCGATAGGCAAAATTGCGTGAGCAGAACATGAAACCGTCGAAGTAATGTTCCCACAGGCCTTCATCATTTCTTCTATTGACTTATTAGTGTGTGTTTATTGTCAGCATATTTTTAATTGAGTTAGATTTCTGTATTTCGTTCCGTTAGGTTATTTATATCCAAAATTATTTACTCTTTTATAATAAATGGTTTTGTGATATACTCATTAAAAACAAATAACAATATATCCATCTTGGTCTAGTGCAGATGCCATTCTTATTAATATTCCATTAAAATTATATTAGTCCGACAAGTTTTGAAACATAAAAGGCCTCGAACTATTGTTTTCATTTTTAATGCATTTTTGCTGGAAAACCTTAAATAAATAACCCTAATATAAAAACTTATAAAACTTTCAATATTTACTGAAATCGACAGTTTTCTTTTTGTTGGATAACGCATTCAAAATAGGTATTGATTCGCTCTAATTGATTATTTATTCACTGATGACTACAGCAGACACAGAAATTAGTAATAATATTAATATTTCTATTATCTGTTCTTTATTATTTTGTATAATAATTTGTCAGGAATAGTGTAATGTAAATAATGTAAAACTTCTGAAACGCAAACGAGCTCTTTTTCCAGATTTATAGATTCTCTTGAAACTCTTGTATGTATTACATTTGAACATATGTTTTTGTCAGCTTTCGGAACAATTATTGAAATCAATTTCTGAGATGGCCTTCGAGCTATCTTTGATTTCTTCAATAAACTCAAAACTATACTCACAAAAATATTTGTTTGAACTTAGAGAAAGTCCAATAGTGTTCAAACAGAGAAAGTCGGTGATTACAAAATGATATGTATGGAATATTTAGAAAAGAGACTCGGTATTGTAATACTCTATATGGAACAGTGCACAAATAGTATTAATTGTTAATAGTTTAACTTAGTCTTAAGGAATTATTAATAAATACTATCGATAATTTAGTAGTGTAATAGAAATATTTGTTTAGTTCGTAAAGCATTGACTTGGCCGACGATAAGTCAAAATGATTTATTTCACTATTATAAGTGCAATATTTAAATGTGTAAGTAGTTTTACTTGACAAACTCAGAAAAAGCAACAAAAACAATCATTGAATCATAAACCTACTTTCATAAAGTCTTATTGAACTACTGTCACGTTCAGCATCACTACTCAAGTAAATAACTAAACTGTTCTTTGTCTAGTTGTTCTGCAATGTATCTGATCGAACTCGTTCGAATCAAATACGTTATTATCGACACTGCCTATTTTTGTAAATCTAGATAGTTCTGGTTTGAAGATCCTTCTCGACCTAAAGTTTTATCGCAACAATCCTTTGCAATGCATTACACTAACTAAGTTTTCTCACGCTCTTGAGCATTATCACTGCATATTTGATAGTGCACAAGAATAGTTTCTCGTTGGTTAATTTAAAGGTTATTATATTGTTATTATTTTCTGAGATATTTTAGCAATCTCTCTAGATTCATGATGTTTAACCATTCATGAGTTAGTATTAAGAGCCGCTGTCATTATATTAGATATTCAAGGTAAACAATTCAAAGAAAATGGTTGTTCGTTAATGAAATAAAATATTTGATCTTTCTGGGAAAACCTAAGATAAATTATTATTATATTTGTTATTTTATAAAAATACTTGTATTTATTATAAATTTATATATTACTGTCAATACGATTACAATAAAAAATAAAGACTATATTAAAGCTCTCCCGTTAGACTTTTGCACCATTGTTCCGCCTTGTCCATAGCGTTAGGCCATTGGCTATTTGGATTTTGATTAGGATCATTCTTTGCCACTGATTGTTGATTACAACATAAATCTTGTAAGCTCGTCAGGTTCGCGCCCTCATTTCCTACAAAACAGTTATTGTGACAAATAATTTGGTTTACCTCATTTGTATTTGTTCCAGGTTGAACTTCTGGGTAGGTTATAAAATATCTACAAGTATCTTGTTGCTTCATTGTGTCGGCTTGTTTATTCCATTGGGCATTTGAACATCTGAAAAATGGATTTTTATTAGTGTCAACCTCACCTACTGTTTCTTGAGGGCTAGCAATCTTATCATTTGCAATGCCTGAACCTGAAATAAACTCATATGGGCTTGGAAATGTCTGCTGCTTCTGATAATTAACATATGTATTCTCAGAAATCATGATGTTGGTGCCATCATTTCCTACGAAATAATTTTTATTATCGCAAATATTTATATTTTCTATATTAGGTACTGGTCCATTTTGATATTGGTCTTGACTATGCATCATGTAGGGTTTCGCTGGAACACAAACTGATTTTATAAGGTTATTTTGTTCAATAGGAGATCTAGCCTGAAATCTGGCTTCATTTTTAGAGATTCTTCGTTTGTTTTGAAACCAAATTTTTATTGAATTCTCTAGCCAATTGTTCTTTTCTAATATCTCCTATATACTTATTCTTCCTAAATTCTTCTTCCAAGATCTGCGTTTGAAACTTCGTATACTTTGTGCGTGTTTTTTTTGCTTTCCTAAAAATCAAATAATCTTCCATCCTAAACTCTTCGGCTTCGGCCATATTCGTCGAATTATAACACAAATATATCAACTTGTATATTAGGCAAGGCGCTGTATCGAACTATATCCATTTCCATCTGAAGTCTCCTTTTATCGGTCTAATTGTGTACCATCGAAACCACACCCACAAAACCCAACACCGCCTACCCACCACCCTTAAACTGTAATTATTTTAACGGGTTATTAATATTTATTACTATTGACATTGCTTTATAGCGGTTGCCCTTTCGGTTTACAATATGAATTTAATTATTTTTGTCCCAAACAATGTATTCTCAGTGGACCTAAAGTGTAGTGAATACGTGTTTACGTGACCAGACAAAAGGACTGCATCTCATTTTTATTAGTGTTTAAAATTATTTCATCTTATTTTACAACAGTCCTTTTGAAATTCATTTATAGTATTTATAGTAAAAAACTAGTGCTAAAATAACGTAAGTGAAAAATGAAGTGCGTGAAATAAACAATGTATTTATTTTATTTTTTTTATCCTCTGGAAGTAAATTAAATAAAATATTAAAATATTAAAAAATGGCAAACCATAGCGATTCAACCAAATCACCTGCACACTTTGATATAAGATTAGAACAAACAGCAATAACGCAAACTCCACCATCAGAATGGACTACAGTCATTAACAAAAAACGATTGAGAAGTCCAGAAGAAGAAATCGCGAGGAAACAAACAAGAATCAGTGACTATTGGTTGCAGAAACCGATAGAGACAAAAACAGTTTTAGCAACCTGTCGGAAGAAATTGAAGAGAACATACAACCAAGCCCTGAAAAAGTTGTTCCCAAACCACCACCAATAACAGTCTATAAGGTAGGATTAATAAAAAACATCCATGACTTATTGAAAACCATTACTACGAACTACACAATTAAAACAGTGAGCTATGAAACAATTAAAATCCAATTGTTCGAAGCGGATCACTTTAAAGTTCTTATAAAAGAATTAGATGAAAGAAACACCCAATACCATACATTCAGGCCAAAATCCGAGAGAACATTTAAATTCGTATTAAAAGGATTACATCACGGGACGGACTTTAACACCATCAAGGTAGCACTAGCTGAAAAAGGCCACGAGGTCGTAAATATTCACAATATACGACATCACACGACAAAAAAACCTCTGCCTATGTTTTATATAGACATAAAACCTAATGGAAATAATAAGGCGGTGTATGAAATCACCAAACTGGAAAATAATATTATTAAATGCGAACCACCACATATAAAAAGAATAAAAAGAAGTATACCACAATGCACAAGGTGTCAAGCGCACGGGCACACAAAGACTTACTGTCGCAAATCATATAGATGCGTAAAATGTGCAGGAGAACATAAGACAGGAGATTGTACTCGTAAAGTTCGCGATGAAAAAGTGAAATGTGTTAACTGTAACGGAAATCATCCAGCGAACTACAAGGGTTGCGCAGTTCACAAGCAACTACAGCAGAAACTCTATCCTGCCTTAAGGGAAAAAAGGCATCAACAAAAACAATCCACTACTACCAATCTACCACTACCTACCAGAACAAGTCAACCAGACATAACTTATGCCCAAATAGTTGAAAATGGTTCAGCACAAAAACGAGAGACAATATCTCAACCTACTGAAACTAGCAACATCTCAAGATTAGAAAATATGATGGCCAAACTAATGGATCAAATGAGTACGATGCTTGGTCTACTCACAACCGTCGTAAGCAAACTTGCCTAATGCCTGAAACCAATAGTTACAAAATCGCCGTCTGGAATGCCAATGGGCTCCAACAACACGCCAGGGAACTAAAAATGTTCGTAAATGAACAAAATATTGACATTATGATGGTTTCCGAAACACACTTTACGGACAAGAATTATCTGAAAGTTCCTAAATATAAGCTTTATCATACAGATCACCCTGATGATAAAGCACATGGAGGTACAGCCATAATAATTCGAGATGATATAAAGCATTTCGAAAAAGAAAAATTCCGCAAAGACTACCTGCAAGCCACCAGTATAACCATAGAGGAAGCCCATGGACCATTAACAATTTCTGCGATTTATTGCCCACCCAAACATAACAACAAGGCAGAACAATTTCAAGAATTCTTCAGTACGTTAGGTAATAGATTTATAGCAGGAGGAGATTATAATGCAAAACATTTAATGTGGGGTTCAAGAATAATAACCTCAAAAGGTAAAGAACTGCTCAAAGCCATAAGGAAAGATAATTTACAACATATCTCCACTGGTGAACCAACATATTGGCCTTCAGACAGAAATAAAAAACCAGATACAATAGATTTCTGTATTACAAAAAATATTGATCCAAAAAAGTGTCAGGCAGAATCATGTTTCGACCTGTCTTCTGATCATTCACCAATAATAGTAACAATTTCTTCAAAAATTACCATCAAAGATAAACCCCCTTCTCTGTGCAATAATAGAACTAACTGGCCCTCATTTAGAGAAAACTTAGACCAAAATATCTCTCTAAACTTACCGTTACAAACTGAAATGGATATAGAAATAGCAGCAATAAATCTTACAAAAAATATACAGGAGGCAGCATATTCCGCGACTCCCAACAGTGAAACATTTCCAAGAAAAAATACACATATATCATGTACAATACAGAAAAAGATAGCAGAAAAAAGAAAGTTACGACGAAATTGGCAACAGCAAAGGACTGAAGAGAATAAAAGAAAATTTAATAGGGCCATAAAAGAGCTGAGAGATCTAATTCAAATTGAACAAAACCAAGGCATTCAAGAATACCTAGAAAACTTGACATCAACTGAGGCTACAGACTATTCGTTGTGGAAAGCAACAAAAAAGCTTAGGAGATCCCAGCAGCATAACCCACCTATTAAAACAAGCGAAAATAATTGGGCGAGAAGCAATAAAGAGAAGGCCGACATTTTCTCAAAACACTTAAAAAAAGTTTTTAAACCTTTCCAGTCTCAGCTACATAAAGATGACGAAAATAAAATTACTAGCTTTCTAGATTCGCCATTTCAAATGGATTTACCGCACGAGAAATTAACGGTCAAAAAAGTTAAACATACAATAATGAGAGAGATTAATATTAAAAAAGCTCCTGGTTATGACTTAATTACTGGCAAAATTTTAAAAGAATTATCAGAAAAGGCTATAAAACTATTAACATATATATTTAATGCTATGCTACGAATTAATTACTTCCCTAGTATCTGGAAAGTAGCTAAAATATTAATGATACTTAAACCAGGAAAAATACCAGAAGATGTGACCTCCTACCGACCTATAAGTTTATTACCAATAATCTCGAAAGTTTTCGAGAAATTATACATAAAAAAACTAAACTATATAATAGAAAAAAGAAAAATTATTCCAGAACATCAGTTTGGCTTTCGCAATAAGCATGGGACTATAGAACAAGTGCATAGACTTGTAAACCAAATAAACGCTGACCTAAATGCCAAAAGATATTGTTCGGCTGCTTTCCTAGACATATCTCAGGCTTTTGACAAAGTATGGCATACGGGCTTGCAGGTTAAACTAAAGAAACTTCTCCCTCATCCGGACTATCAGCTACTGAAATCGTATCTCACTGACAGACATTTTATTGTAAATCAAGGCGATGAACATACCGAATTAAATCCCATATATTCAGGAGTTCCGCAAGGTAGTGTACTGGGTCCAGTACTGTATCTTCTGTATACGGCTGATCTGCCCACCACAAAAATAACTACTGTGGCAACATATGCAGATGATACAGCAATCTTAGCATCCCATGAAGATCCAGTCACAGCATCAATAAACCTACAAACCCACCTGGAGCAAATAAAATTATGGTTGAAGACATGGCGCATTAAAGCCAATGAATCAAAATCCACGCATATAACGTTTACCCTGCGTAGAAGAACATGTCCACCAGTAAATATCAATCATCGTCAACTCCCCCAAGCAGAGCATGTTAAATATCTTGGTATGCATTTAGATCGACGCCTAACCTGGAAGAAGCACATACTCTCTAAACGGAAACAACTAGGACTAAAATTATATCAAATGTATTGGCTCATTGGGCGCAAATCCAAGTTAGCATTAGATAACAAGGTATTGCTGTATGAGTCTATACTCAAGCCCATTTGGACATATGGAATTCAACTATGGGGTACCGCTAGCAAATCTAATATATCCATCATTCAACGGTTCCAAAATAAGGTGTTGCGTGCCATTGTTGATGCTCCGTACTATATTTCAAATAAAGTGATACAACGCGATATTCCTCTAGAACATGTAACGAGTGTAATCCAACGTGTTTGTGTGAAGTACTTCGAAAGAGTGTCAGTGCATCCCAATGTACTCGCTAATCAGCTAAATATGCGACGTGATAGTGAAGTGCGTAGACTAAAACGTTTAACACCACCTGATCTGATTACTGGACATATGTAGAGTTTAGAATAAGCATTAGAATAAGTCTAATTAATTAAGTTAATATTTTATACAGAAGATTGCTTAATGAAGTGATTTTCTACATGCCGTGTATATATAATATAAACAGAAGAAATACTTATTGCCAATAGGGCAGATTGTGGACTCACGAAGAGTAATTAAAAAAAAAAAAACAATGTATTCTGCCATTTAATTTTATTAGGTAATGTTAATCACATATTTTGACGATGTCTTATTGTTATTATTACTACTGAGTTTAATTGACCGATTTGTATCTAAATATTAATAGGGATACCATTGTTTGATTGTCTTGTTTGAAGTTTAATAAAAGAAGAACGATTTAGATATAACAAAAAACTTTGCGCGGTGACGATAAAGTTTTATTTTGTCTACATTGTTCAGAGAAAATTCATAATCATATTGATATTATTGCATTTGTCTTTAGCTTGTTCTTTTATTTCCTGTATACAAATTTCTTGATAAAACTCGATTTTCTTACCGCATTTGCCCTATCTGCAAAATAGTTAATATTTCTTTATCTTCTCATATATTTTAATCAAATGTTAATATATATTCTGAACAATAACACATGCACATAAAGCTTTCACATTCTGTAACACAATTTATTACAATTAAAGTATATTAATCATACACTAGCCTATAATTGCCTCGTCTTTCACCACCCTGTCTTAATTATTGTCATCATTGAGTCATAAACCTACATTCATAAAGTTTTATTGAATAACTTTCACTTTCAGCATCACTACTCAAGTAAATAACTAAGCTGCATTTTTTTTTCAATATCTGAAAAACTGTTTATGATTCCAAAATGCCTATTTTCATAAATCAAGATAGTTCTGGTTTGAATATCCTTCTCAACTTACATGTTTATCGTAATAATTTTGTGCAATACATCATACCAACTCAGTTTTCTCAAGCTCTTGGGTTGCACACTGCATATTTGATAGTGAGGAAGGTATAATACCCTGTGGTCATAACTTTCAGCAATCGATTCTATTATTTATCTTTTCTCAGGTTAATTTCTGAACAAGTAAATTACATACAATTCAACTAAATATTTCATTAGTATTTACCAAGTAACAATTTCAAATAGTTTGTGTATAATAACATTGTGTCTTCCAAACTTAATTTGTGTATTTTAAGCCATTCCTTAATTGGGGCCTTTGTTGGTGCACTTGTCCTAACGGCCGTCCACAATGGCCTAACGCTATTGACAAGGCGGCACAATAGTGCAGAAGTCTAAAGGGAGAGCTTTAATATAGTCTTTTTTTAGAATTTAATATAGTCTTTTTTATTGTAATCGTATTGACAATAACATATAAATTTATATTAAATACAAGCATTGTTATAACCTAACAAATATAATAATAATTTATGGAATTATTTTTAATCATGTAATGATATATATACACCTACACGTACATTTATATCATCATCCTCAGATCAATTGTTGGATCGGTTAAAATTGAGATTTTTCCGTCAGTTATGGTTTTCCCAGAAAGATCACATATTTTATTTCATTAACGAACAACCATTTTGTTTACCTAATTGTTTACCTTGAATATCTAATATAATGACAGCGGCTCTTAACGCTAACTCATGAATGGTTAAACATCATGAATTTAGAGAGAATGCTTTCATAGATCTGAAATAAAATTTTCGAATCTAAGAGTGTAAACATAATTCGACTGATATCCTTTTTTGTATCGATTACCTTAAACATAAATAAGAATATATTTTAAGGAATTTTATATTACATGCATTTATTTATTTACTAATTTATATATATTTAAAATTTAGTAACAATTAAGCATTATTATATCAAAATCAGCTGACAGCACGAGACAATATACCAACGTTTTTAGATGTTTCTAAATTATATATTACTCTATCTATAGGCACTCAATTGCGAAAGCATCCATAGCCATTGAGCTAATTTTTTCATAAACAAATATTTTAATGTACTCTGTATACCGTAAAATGTCTTTGGGTTCATATAGTAATTACAATTATGCATATTTGTAAATATTTGTATTTATTGTCTGAGTGTGAAACGAACTTACAACTTTAGACAGACACATATTGACAATCATGTCACTGCTATTTTGAATTGACTACATGTTTCTTGCTGTAAATTTTCTTAGCCTTTTCTTCATACATATGGTAAAAAGTTTTATTTGGTAAAATTTTAATAAAATTTGGGTAACGCAAAAATTGTAATTTTGAAATTTATTTTAATAATAGTTTTGCAAATTTAAATGGCGTATAAAATTACAATACTTTATCGAGAATTTTTACCAAATCCTTACTTAGACATATTTTAACATATTTAATTATATTTACTGTCTATTTATCTTCGCAACATGCTTTCTTAAACTAGGTCTCTGTACTTTCTTTAATTTGGCTTCATTGAAAGTATTTGAGATCATATACTAAATGTATGTCAATATTATTTGAAAAGTTCCAAACTCCTGTATGCCATATCATTTTTATATATTATCATTTACAATACTATTTTCAGAATATCGTGTTTAAAACATTCTTTATACTTGGGGAATACTGTATATGTAGTTTTATTAATTTTTGTAGGAATATCAATATTTATGAGAAAGTTGAGCATATTAATATCATTCTGCTTTCTGCGATTTTCAATAATTTTATCAAATATATAGTTAAAAGCGTACGTAGTATTACACTAAAATTATATTAAAAATATGTAAAATTAGGTAATATAGATGCAATATATATCGATATTTTTGAAAAAGTTTAGCACATAAACCTCATTGTTCTCTGGTCGATTTTCGACAATTTCTGAGAATTTTAATAGTTTTTAGTTGCTTTTTCTGCGTCTGTTCAGTAAAACTACTTACACATTTAAATATTGCACTTATAATAGTGAAATAAATTATTTTGACTTTTCCTCGTTCAAGTCAATGCTTTGCCTAAGTGAATACCGACGTCTAATCATAATGGTGCGCGTTTTCCGCGTACTTATTATTTGTGTTCTCTGTGTCTTGTTAAAATATATATTTGGTGAAGCCTTATTTTATTGGGCGGCAATGGAATTATTCGTACTTTCAATAGCTAAAAGATTTTAAATATTACACGATGTCTATCATTTATTTTTTTGTTATTTGTATTTTGAGATTTGTAATTAAAGTAGTAAAAGTAAACTAAAAAAAGGTAGCTAGTACTAACAAAACACTTTAGGTACACAATTTTAAGATACAAATGGACGTGTATACAGTATATATGTATATACGAGCTACCAAAAGTTTAATTATGCCTAGCTAACAGTAATTACATAAAAAAAAATTAAATTATATAACATATACTCGCAATTTGATCTAAAATCCTGATTTGTTATGTCGCGTACTTATTTTTTTTTCCTTTTCAATAATTTTCATAAATATTTTTCCGACCACGTCCTTGAGGCTTATTTTCTTAATAACTTCTACTAATTTTACTATTCCCTTTCTACAACACCGGAGCAGCTGTTGTCTTCTTCTATCCTGACGGTATCCTCTTCGATAGGCAAAATTGCGTGAGCAGAACATGAAACCGTCGAAGTAATGTTCCCACAGGCCTTCATCATTTCTTCTATTGACTTATTAGTGTGTGTTTATTGTCAGCATATTTTTAATTGAGTTAGATTTCTGTATTTCGTTCCGTTAGGTTATTTATATCCAAAATTATTTACTCTTTTATAATAAATGGTTTTGTGATATACTCATTAAAAACAAATAACAATATATCCATCTTGGTCTAGTGCAGATGCCATTCTTATTAATATTCCATTAAAATTATATTAGTCCGACAAGTTTTGAAACATAAAAGGCCTCGAACTATTGTTTTCATTTTTAATGCATTTTTGCTGGAAAACCTTAAATAAATAACCCTAATATAAAAACTTATAAAACTTTCAATATTTACTGAAATCGACAGTTTTCTTTTTGTTGGATAACGCATTCAAAATAGGTATTGATTCGCTCTAATTGATTATTTATTCACTGATGACTACAGCAGACACAGAAATTAGTAATAATATTAATATTTCTATTATCTGTTCTTTATTATTTTGTATAATAATTTGTCAGGAATAGTGTAATGTAAATAATGTAAAACTTCTGAAACGCAAACGAGCTCTTTTTCCAGATTTATAGATTCTCTTGAAACTCTTGTATGTATTACATTTGAACATATGTTTTTGTCAGCTTTCGGAACAATTATTGAAATCAATTTCTGAGATGGCCTTCGAGCTATCTTTGATTTCTTCAATAAACTCAAAACTATACTCACAAAAATATTTTTTTGAACTTAGAGAAAGTCCAATAGTGTTCAAACAGAGAAAGTCGGTGATTACAAAATGATATGTATGGAATATTTAGAAAAGAGACTCGGTATTGTAATACTCTATATGGAACAGTGCACAAATAGTATTAATTGTTAATAGTTTAACTTAGTCTTAAGGAATTATTAATAAATACTATCGATAATTTAGTAGTGTAATAGAAATATTTGTTTAGTTCGTAAAGCATTGACTTGGCCGACGATAAGTCAAAATGATTTATTTCACTATTATAAGTGCAATATTTAAATGTGTAAGTAGTTTTACTTGACAAACTCAGAAAAAGCAACAAAAACAATCATTGAATCATAAACCTACTTTCATAAAGTCTTATTGAACTACTGTCACGTTCAGCATCACTACTCAAGTAAATAACTAAACTGTTCTTTGTCTAGTTGTTCTGCAATGTATCTGATCGAACTCGTTCGAATCAAATACGTTATTATCGACACTGCCTATTTTTGTAAATCTAGATAGTTCTGGTTTGAAGATCCTTCTCGACCTAAATTTTTATCGCAACAATCCTTTGCAATGCATTACACTAACTAAGTTTTCTCACGCTCTTGAGCATTATCACTGCATATTTGATAGTGCACAAGAATAGTTTCTCGTTGGTTAATTTAAAGGTTATTATATTGTTATTATTTTCTGAGATATTTTAGCAATCTCTCTAAATTCATGATGTTTAACCATTCATGAGTTAGTATTAAGAGCCGCTGTCATTATATTAGATATTCAAGGTAAACAATTCAAAGAAAATGGTTGTTCGTTAATGAAATAAAATATTTGATCTTTCTGGGAAAACCTAAGATAAATTATTATTATATTTGTTATTTTATAAAAATACTTGTATTTATTATAAATTTATATATTACTGTCAATACGATTACAATAAAAAATAAAGACTATATTAAAGCTCTCCCGTTAGACTTTTGCACCATTGTTCCGCCTTGTCCATAGCGTTAGGCCATTGGCTATTTGGATTTTGATTAGGATCATTCTTTGCCACTGATTGTTGATTACAACATAAATCTTGTAAGCTCGTCAGGTTCGCGCCCTCATTTCCTACAAAACAGTTATTGTGACAAATAATTTGGTTTACCTCATTTGTATTTGTTCCAGGTTGAACTTCTGGGTAGGTTATAAAATATCTACAAGTATCTTGTTGCTTCATTGTGTCGGCTTGTTTATTCCATTGGGCATTTGAACATCTGAAAAATGGATTTTTATTAGTGTCAACCTCACCTACTGTTTCTTGAGGGCTAGCAATCTTATCATTTGCAATGCCTGAACCTGAAATAAACTCATATGGGCTTGGAAATGTCTGCTGCTTCTGATAATTAACATATGTATTCTCAGAAATCATGATGTTGGTGCCATCATTTCCTACGAAATAATTTTTATTATCGCAAATATTTATATTTTCTATATTAGGTACTGGTCCATTTTGATATTGGTCTTGACTATGCATCATGTAGGGTTTCGCTGGAACACAAACTGATTTTATAAGGTTATTTTGTTCAATAGGAGATCTAGCCTGAAATCTGGCTTCATTTTTAGAGATTCTTCGTTTGTTTTGAAACCAAATTTTTATAGATTTCAGAGGCACATTGAATTCTCTAGCCAATTGTTCTTTTCTAATATCTCCTATATACTTATTCTTCCTAAATTCTTCTTCCAAGATCTGCGTTTGAAACTTCGTATACTTTGTGCGTGTTTTTTTTGCTTTCCTAAAAATCAAATAATCTTCCATCCTAAACTCTTCGTCTTCGGCCATATTCGTCGAATTATAACACAAATATATCAACTTGTATATTAGGCAAGGCGCTGTATCGAACTATATCCATTTCCATCTGAAGTCTCCTTTTATCGGTCTAATTGTGTACCATCGAAACCACACCCACAAAACCCAACACCGCCTACCCACCACCCTTAAACTGTAATTATTTTAACGGGTTATTAATATTTATTACTATTGACATTGCTTTATAGCGGTTGCCCTTTCGGTTTACAATATGAATTTAATTATTTTTGTCCCAAACAATGTATTCTGCCATTTAATTTTATTAGGTAATGTTAATCACATATTTTGACGATGTCTTATTGTTATTATTACTACTGAGTTTAATTGACCGATTTGTATCTAAATATTAATAGGGATACCATTGTTTGATTGTCTTGTTTGAAGTTTAATAAAAGAAGAACGATTTAGATATAACAAAAAGCTTTGCGCGGTGACGATAAAGTTTTATTTTGTTTACATTGTTCAGAGAAAATTCATAATCATATTGATATTATTGCATTTGTCTTTAGCTTGTTCTTTTATTTCCTGTATACAAATTTCTTGATAAAACTCGATTTTCTTACCGCATTTGCCCTATCTGCAAAATAGTTAATATTTCTTTATCTTCTCATATATTTTAATCAAATGTTAATATATATTCTGAACAATAACACATGCACATAAAGCTTTCACATTCTGTAACACAATTTATTACAATTAAAGTATATTAATCATACACTAGCCTATAATTGCCTCTTCTTTCACCACCCTGTGTTAATTATTGTCATCATTGAGTCATAAACCTACATTCATAAAGTTTTATTGAATAACTTTCACTTTCAGCATCACTACTCAAGTAAATAACTAAGCTGCATTTTTTTTTCAATATCTGAAAAACTGTTTATGATTCCAAAATGCCTATTTTCATAAATCAAGATAGTTCTGGTTTGAATATCCTTCTCAACTTACATGTTTATCGTAATAATTTTGTGCAATACATCATACCAACTCAGTTTTCTCACGCTCTTGGGTTGCACACTGCATATTTGATAGTGAGGAAGGTATAATACCCTGTGGTCATAACTTTCAGCAATCGATTCTATTATTTATCTTTTCTCAGGTTAATTTCTGAACAAGTAAATTACATACAATTCAACTAAATATTTCATTAGTATTTACCAAGTAACAATTTCAAATAGTTTGTGTATAATAACATTGTGTCTTCCAAACTTAATTTGTGTATTTTAAGCCATTCCTTAATTGGGGCCTTTGTTGGTGCACTTGTCCTAACGGCCGTCCACAATGGCCTAACGCTATTGACAAGGCGGCACAATAGTGCAGAAGTCTAAAGGGAGAGCTTTAATATAGTCTTTTTTTAGAATTTAATATAGTCTTTTTTATTGTAATCGTATTGACAATAACATATAAATTTATATTAAATACAAGCATTGTTATAACATAACAAATATAATAATAATTTATGGAATTATTTTTAATCATGTAATGATATATATACACCTACACGTACATTTATATCATCATCCTCAGATCAATTGTTGGATCGGTTAAAATATCAAAAATTGAGATTTTTCTGTCAGTTATGGTTTTCCCAGAAAGATCACATATTTTATTTCATTAACGAACAACCATTTTGTTTACCTAATTGTTTACCTTGAATATCTAATATAATGACAGCGGCTCTTAACACTAACTCATGAATGGTTAAACATCATGAATTTAGAGAGAATGCTTTCATAGATCTGAAATAAAATTTTCGAATCTAAGAGTGTAAACATAATTCGACTGATATCCTTTTATGTATCGATTACCTTAAACATAAATAAGAATATATTTTAAGGAATTTTATATTACATGCATTTATTTATTTACTAATTTATATATATTTAAAATTTGGTAACAATTATGCATTATTATATCAAAATCAGCTGACAGCACGAGACAATATACCAACGTTTTTAGATGTTTCTAAATTATATATTACTCTATCTATAGGCACTCAATTGCGAAAGCATCCATAGCCATTGAGCTAATTTTTTCATAAACAAATATTTTAATGTACTCTGTATACCGTAAAATGTCTTTGGGTTCATATAGTAATTACAATTATGCATATTTGTAAATATTTGTATTTATTGTCTGAGTGTGAAACGAACTTACAACTTTAGACAGACACATATTGACAATCATGTCACTGCTATTTTGAATTGACTACATGTTTCTTGCTGTAAATTTTCTTAGCCTTTTCTTCATATATATGGTAAAAAGTTTTATTTGGTAAAATTTTAATAAAATTTGGGTAACGCAAAAATTGTAATTTTGAAATTTATTTTAATAATAGTTTTGCAAATTTAAATGGCGTATAAAATTACAATACTTTATCGAGAATTTTTACCAAATCCTTACTTAGACATATTTTAACATATTTAATTATATTTACTGTCTATTTATCTTCGCAACATGCTTTCTTAAACTAGGTCTCTGTACTTTCTTTAATTTGGCTTCATTGAAAGTATTTGAGATCATATACTAAATGTATGTCAATATTATTTGAAAAGTTCCAAATTCCTGTATGCCATATCATTTTTATATATTATCGTTTACAATACTATTTTCAGAATATCGTGTTTAAAACATTCTTTATACTTGGGGAATACTGTATATGTAGTTTTATTAATTTTTGTAGGAATATCAATATTTATGAGAAAGTTGAGCATATTAATATCATTCTGCTTTCTGCGATTTTCAATAATTTTATCAAATATATAGTTAAAAGCGTACGTAGTATTACACTAAAATTATATTAAAAATATGTAAAATTAGGTAATATAGATGCAATATATATCGATATTTTTGAAAAAGTTTAGCACATAAACCTCATTGTTCTCTGGTCGATTTTCGACAATTTCTGAGAATTTTAATAGTTTTTAGTTGCTTTTTCCGCGTCTGTTCAGTAAAACTACTTACACATTTAAATATTGCACTTATAATAGTGAAATAAATTATTTTGACTTTTCCTCGTTCAAGTCAATGCTTTGCCTAAGTGAATACCGACGTCTAATCATAATGGTGCGCGTTTTCCGCGTACTTATTATTTGTGTTCTCTGTGTCTTGTTAAAATATATATTTGGAGAAGCCTTATTTTATTGGGCGGCAATGGAATTATTCGTACTTTCAATAGCTAAAACATTTTAAATATTACACGATGTCTATCATTTATTTTTTTGTTATTTGTATTTTGAGATTTGTAATTAAAGTAGTAAAAGTAAACTAAAAAAAGGTAACTAGTACTAACAAAACACTTTAGGTACACAATTTTAAGATACAAATGGACGTGTACACAGTATATATGTATATACGGGCTACCAAAAGTTTAATTATGCCTAGCTAACAGTAATTACATAAAAAAAATTATTAAATTATATAACATATACTCGCAATTTGATCTAAAATCCTGATTTGTTATGTCGCGTACTTATTTTTTTTTCCTTTTCAATAATTTTCATAAATATTTTTCCGACCACGTTCTTGAGGCTTATTTTCTTAATAACTTCTACTAATTTTACTATTCCCTTTCTACAACACCGGAGCAGCTGTTGTCTTCTTCTATCCTGACGGTATCCTCTTCGATAGGCAAAATTGCGTGAGCAGAACATGAAACCGTCGAAGTAATGTTCCCACAGGCCTTCATCATTTCTTCTATTGACTTATTAGTGTGTGTTTATTGTCAGCATATTTTTAATTGAGTTAGATTTCTGTATTTCGTTCCGTTAGGTTATTTATATCCAAAATTATTTACTCTTTTATAATAAATGGTTTTGTGATATACTCATTAAAAACAAATAACAATATATCCATCTTGGTCTAGTGCAGATGCCATTCTTATTAATATTAAATTAAAATTATATTAGTCCGACAAGTATTGAAACATAAAAGGCCTCGAACTATTGTTTTCATTTTTAATGCATTTTTGCTGGAAAACCTTAAATAAATAACCCTAATATAAAAACTTATAAAACTTTCAATATTTACTGAAATCGATTGTTTTCTTTTTGTTGGATAACGCATTCAAAATAGGTATTGATTCGCTCTAATTGATTATTTATTCACTGATGACTACAGCAGACACAGAAATTAGTAATAATATTAATATTTCTATTATCTGTTCTTTATTATTTTGTATAATAATTTGTCAGGAATAGTGTAATGTAAATAATGTAAAACTTCTGAAACGCAAACGAGCTCTTTTTCCAGATTTATAGATTCTCTTGAAACTCTTGTATGTATTACATTTGAACATATGTTTTTGTCAGCTTTCGGAAAAATTATTGAAATCAATTTCTGAGATGGCCTTCGAGCTATCTTTGATTTCTTCAATAAACTCAAAACTATACCCACAAAAATATTTTTTTGAACTTAGAGAAAGTCCAATAGTGTTCAAACAGAGAAAGTCGGTGATTACAAAATGATATGTATGGAATATTTAGAAAAGAGACTCGGTATTGTAATACTCTATATGGAACAGTGCACAAATAGTATTAATTGTTAATAGTTTAACTTAGTCTTAAGGAATTATTAATAAATACTATCGATAATTTAGTAGTGTAATAGAAATATTTGTTTAGTTCGTAAAGCATTGACTTGGCCGACGATAAGTCAAAATGATTTATTTCACTATTATAAGTGCAATATTTAAATGTGTAAGTAGTTTTACTTGACAAACTCAGAAAAAGCAACAAAAACAATCATTGAATCATAAACCTACTTTCATAAAGTCTTATTGAACTACTGTCACGTTCAGCATCACTACTCAAGTAAATAACTAAACTGTTCTTTGTCTAGTTGTTCTGCAATGTATCTGATCGAACTCGTTCGAATCAAATACGTTATTATCGACACTGCCTATTTTTGTAAATCTAGATAGTTCTGGTTTGAAGATCCTTCTCGACCTAAATTTTTATTGCAATAATCCTTTGCAATGCATTACACTAACTAAGTTTTCTCACGTTCTTGAGCATTATCACTGCATATTTGATAGTGCACAAGAATAGTTTCTCGTTGGTTAATTTAAAGGTTATTATATTGTTATTATTTTCTGAGATATTTTAGCAATCTCTCTAAATTCATGATGTTTAACCATTCATGAGTTAGTATTAAGAGCCGCTGTCATTATATTAGATATTCAAGGTAAACAATTCAAAGAAAATGGTTGTTCGTTAATGAAATAAAATATTTGATCTTTCTGGGAAAATCTAACATAAATTATTATTATATTTGTTATTTTATAAAAATACTTGTATTTAATATAAATTTATATATTACTGTCAATACGATTACAATAAAAAATAAAGACTATATTAAAGCTCTCCCGTTAGACTTTTGCACCATTGTTCCGCCTTGTCCATAGCGTTAGGCCATTGGCTATTTGGATTTTGATTAGGATCATTCTTTGCCACTGATTGTTGATTACAACATAATTCTTGTAAGCTCGTCAGGTTCGCGCCATCATTTCCTACAAAACAGTTATTGTGACTAATAATTTGGTTTACCTCATTTGTATTTGTTCCAGGTTGAACTTCTGGGTAGGTTATAAAATATCTACAAGTATCTTGTTGCTTCATTATGTCGGCTTGTTTATTCCATTGGGCATTTGAACATCTGAAAAATGGATTTTTATTAGTGTCAACCTCACCTACTGTTTCTTGAGGGCTAGCAATCTTATCATTTGCAATGCCTGAACCTGAAATAAACTCATATGGGCTTGGAAATGTCTGCTGCTTCTGATAATTAACATATGTATTCTCAGAAATCATGATGTTGGTGCCATCATTTCCTACGAAATAATTTTTATTATCGCAAATATTTATATTTTCTATATTAGGTACTGGTCCATTTTGATATTGGTCTTGACTATGAATCATGTAGGGTTTCGCTGGAACACAAACTGATTTTATAAGGTTATTTTGTTCAATAGGAGATCTAGCCTGAAATCTGGCTTCATTTTTAGAGATTCTTCGTTTGTTTTGAAACCAAATTTTTATAGATTTCAGAGGCACATTGAATTCTTTAGCCAATTGTTCTTTTCTAATATCTCCTATATACTTATTCTTCCTAAATTCTTCTTCCAAGATCTGCGTTTGAAACTTCGTATACTTTGTGCGTGTTTTTTTTGCTTTCCTAAAAATCAAATAATCTTCTATCCTAAACTCTTCGTCTTCGGCCATATTCGTCGAATTATAACACAAATATATCAACTTGTATATTAGGCAAGGCGCTGTATCGAACTATATCCATTTCCATCTGAAGTCTCCTTTTATCGGTCTAATTGTGTACCATCGAAACCACACCCACAAAACCCAACACCGCCTACCCACCACCCTTAAACTGTAATTATTTTAACGGGTTATTAATATTTATTACTATTGACATTGCTTTATAGCGGTTGCCCTTTCGGTTTACAATATGAATTTAATTATTTTTGTCCCAAACAATGTATTCTGCCATTTAATTTTATTAGGTAATGTTAATCACATATTTTGACGATGTCTTATTGTTATTATTACTACTGAGTTTAATTGACCGATTTGTATCTAAATATTAATAGGGATACCATTGTTTGATTGTCTTGTTTGAAGTTTAATAAAAGAAGAACGATTTAGATATAACAAAAAGCTTTGCGCGGTGACGATAAAGTTTTATTTTGTTTACATTGTTCAGAGAAAATTCATAATCATATTGATATTATTGCATTTGTCTTTAGCTTGTTCTTTTATTTCCTGTATACAAATTTCTTGATAAAACTCGATTTTCTTACCGCATTTGCCATATCTGCAAAATAGTTAATATTTCTTTATCTTCTCATATATTTTAATCAAATGTTAATATATATTCTGAACAATAACACATGCACATAAAGCTTTCACATTCTGTAACACAATTTATTACAATTAAAGTATATTAATCATACACTAGCCTATAATTGCCTCTTCTTTCACCACCCTGTGTTAATTATTGTCATCATTGAGTCATAAACCTACATTCATAAAGTTTTATTGAATAACTTTCACTTTCAGCATCACTACTCAAGTAAATAACTAAGCTGCATTTTTTTTTCAATATCTGAAAAACTGTTTATGATTCCAAAATGCCTATTTTCATAAATCAAGATAGTTCTGGTTTGAATATCCTTCTCAACTTACATGTTTATCGTAATAATTTTGCGCAATACATCATACCAACTCAGTTTTCTCACGCTCTTGGGTTGCACACTGCATATTTGATAGTGAGGAAGGTATAATACCCTGTGGTCATAACTTTCAGCAAGCGATTCTATTATTTATCTTTTCTCAGGCTAATTTCTGAACAAGTAAATTACATACAATTCAACTAAATATTTCATTAGTATTTACCAAGTACCAATTTCAAATAGTTTGTGTATAATAACATTGTGTCTTCCAAACTTAATTTGTGTATTTTAAGCCATTCCTTAATTGGGGCCTTTGTTGGTGCACTTGTCCTAACGGCCGTCCAAAATGGCCTAACGCTATGGACAAATCGGCACAATAGTGCAGAAGTCTAAAGGGAGAGCTTTAATATAGTCTTTTTTTAGAATTTAATATAGTCTTTTTTTATTGTAATCGTATTGACAATAACATATAAATTTATATTAAATACAAGCATTTTTATAACATAACAAATATAATAATAATTTATGGAATTATTTTTAATCATGTAATGATATATATACACCTACACGTACATTTATATCATCATCCTCAGATCAATTGTTGGATCGGTTAAAATATCAAAAATTGAGATTTTTCCGTCAGTTATGGTTTTCCCAGAATGATCACATATTTTATTTCATTAACGAACAACCATTTTGTTTACCTAATTGTTTACCTTGAATATCTAATATAATGACAGCGGCTCTTAACACTAACTCATGAATGGTTAAACATCATGAATTTAGAGAGAATGCTTTCATAGATCTGAAATGAAATTTTCGAATCTAAGAGTGTAAACATAATTCGACTGATATCCTTTTATGTATCGATTACCTTAAACATAAATAAGAATATATTTTAAGGAATTTTATATTACATGCATTTATTTATTTACTAATTTATATATATTTAAAATTTAGTAACAATTAAGCATTATTATATCAAAATCAGCTGACAGCACGAGACAATATACCAACGTTTTTAGATGTTTCTAAATTATATATTACTCTATCTATAGGCACTCAATTGCGAAAGCATCCATAGCCATTGAGCTAATTTTTTCATAAACAAATATTTTAATGTACTCTGTATACCGTAAAATGTCTTTGGGTTCATATAGTAATTACAATTATGCATATTTGTAAATATTTGTATTTATTGTCTGAGTGTGAAACGAACTTACAACTTTAGACAGACACATATTGACAATCATGTCACTGCTATTTTAAATTGACTACATGTTTCTTGCTGTAAATTTTCTTAGCCTTTTCTTCATACATATGGTAAAAAGTTTTATTTGGTAAAATTTTAATAAAATTTGGGTAACGCAAAAATTGTAATTTTGAAATTTATTTTAATAATAGTTTTGCAAATTTAAATGGCGTATAAAATTACAATACTTTATCGAGAATTTTTACCAAATACTTACTTAGACATATTTTAACATATTTAATTATATTTACTGTCTATTTATCTTCGCAACATGCTTTCTTAAAGTAGGTCTCTGTACTTTCTTTAATTTGGCTTCATTGAAAGTATTTGAGATCATATACTAAATGTATGTCAATATTATTTGAAAAGTTCCAAACTCCTGTATGCCATATCATTTTTATATATTATCATTTACAATACTATTTTCAGAATATCGTGTTTAAAGCATTCTTTATACTTGGGGAATACTGTATATGTAGTTTTATTAATTTTTGTAGGAATATCAATATTTATGAGAAAGTTGAGCATATTAATATCATTCTGCTTTCTGCGATTTTCAATAATTTTATCAAATATATAGTTAAAAGCGTACGTAGTATTACACTAAAATTATATTAAAAATATGTAAAATTAGGTAATATAGATGCAATATATATCGATATTTTTGAAAAAGTTTAGCACATAAACCTCATTGTTCTCTGGTCGATTTTCGACAATTTCTGAGAATTTTAATAGTTTTTAGTTGCTTTTTCTGCGTCTGTTCAGTAAAACTACTTACACATTTAAATATTGCACTTATAATAGTGAAATAAATTATTTTGACTTTTCCTCGTTCAAGTCAATGCTTTGCCTAAGTGAATACCGACGTCTAATCATAATGGTGCGCGTTTTCCGCGTACTTATTATTTGTGTTCTCTGTGTCTTGTTAAAATATATATTTGGTGAAGCCTTATTTTATTGGGCGGCAATGGAATTATTCGTACTTTCAATAGCTAAAACATTTTAAATATTACACGATGTCTATCATTTATTTTTTTGTTATTTGTATTTTGAGATTTGTAATTAAAGTAGTAAAAGTAAACTAAAAAAAGGTAGCTAGTACTAACAAAACACTTTAGGTACACAATTTTAAGATACAAATGGACGTGTATACAGTATATATGTATATACGAGCTACCAAAAGTTTAATTATGCCTAGCTAACAGTAATTACATAAAAAAAAAATTAAATTATATAACATATACTCGCAATTTGATCTAAAATCCTGATTTGTTATGTCGCGTACTTATTTTTTTTTCCTTTTCAATAATTTTCATAAATATTTTTCCGACCAGGTTCTTGAGGCTTATTTTCTTAATAACTTCTACTAATTTTACTATTCCCTTTCTACAACACCGGAGCAGCTGTTGTCTTCTTCTATCCTGACGGTATCCTCTTCGATAGGCAAAATTGCGTGAGCAGAACATGAAACCGTCGAAGTAATGTTCCCACAGGCCTTCATCATTTCTTCTATTGACTTATTAGTGTGTGTTTATTGTCAGCATATTTTTAATTGAGTTAGATTTCTGTATTTCGTTCCGTTAGGTTATTTATATCCAAAATTATTTACTCTTTTATAATAAATGGTTTTGTGATATACTCATTAAAAACAAATAACAATATATCCATCTTGGTCTAGTGCAGATGCCATTCTTATTAATATTCCATTAAAATTATATTAGTCCGACAAGTTTTGAAACATAAAAGGCCTCGAACTATTGTTTTCATTTTTAATGCATTTTTGCTGGAAAACCTTAAATAAATAACCCTAATATAAAAACTTATAAAACTTTCAATATTTACTGAAATCGACAGTTTTCTTTTTGTTGGATAACGCATTCAAAATAGGTATTGATTCGCTCTAATTGATTATTTATTCACTGATGACTACAGCAGACACAGAAATTAGTAATAATATTAATATTTCTATTATCTGTTCTTTATTATTTTGTATAATAATTTGTCAGGAATAGTGTAATGTAAATAATGTAAAACTTCTGAAACGCAAACGAGCTCTTTTTCCAGATTTATAGATTCTCTTGAAACTCTTGTATGTATTACATTTGAACATATGTTTTTGTCAGCTTTCGGAACAATTATTGAAATCAATTTCTGAGATGGCCTTCGAGCTATCTTTGATTTCTTCAATAAACTCAAAACTATACTCACAAAAATATTTTTTTGAACTTAGAGAAAGTCCAATAGTGTTCAAACAGAGAAAGTCGGTGATTACAAAATGATATGTATGGAATATTTAGAAAAGAGACTCGGTATTGTAATACTCTATATGGAACAGTGCACAAATAGTATTAATTGTTAATAGTTTAACTTAGTCTTAAGGAATTATTAATAAATACTATCGATAATTTAGTAGTGTAATAGAAATATTTGTTTAGTTCGTAAAGCATTGACTTGGCCGACGATAAGTCAAAATGATTTATTTCACTATTATAAGTGCAATATTTAAATGTGTAAGTAGTTTTACTTGACAAACTCAGAAAAAGCAACAAAAACAATCATTGAATCATAAACCTACTTTCATAAAGTCTTATTGAACTACTGTCACGTTCAGCATCACTACTCAAGTAAATAACTAAACTGTTCTTTGTCTAGTTGTTCTGCAATGTATCTGATCGAACTCGTTCGAATCAAATACGTTATTATCGACACTGCCTATTTTTGTAAATCTAGATAGTTCTGGTTTGAAGATCCTTCTCGACCTAAATTTTTATCGCAACAATCCTTTGCAATGCATTACACTAACTAAGTTTTCTCACGCTCTTGAGCATTATCACTGCATATTTGATAGTGCACAAGAATAGTTTCTCGTTGGTTAATTTAAAGGTTATTATATTGTTATTATTTTCTGAGATATTTTAGCAATCTCTCTAAATTCATGATGTTTAACCATTCATGAGTTAGTATTAAGAGCCGCTGTCATTATATTAGATATTCAAGGTAAACAATTCAAAGAAAATGGTTGTTCGTTAATGAAATAAAATATTTGATCTTTCTGGGAAAATCTAACATAAATTATTATTATATTTGTTATTTTATAAAAATACTTGTATTTAATATAAATTTATATATTACTGTCAATACGATTACAATAAAAAATAAAGACTATATTAAAGCTCTCCCGTTAGACTTTTGCACCATTGTTCCGCCTTGTCCATAGCGTTAGGCCATTGGCTATTTGGATTTTGATTAGGATCATTCTTTGCCACTGATTGTTGATTACAACATAATTCTTGTAAGCTCGTCAGGTTCGCGCCATCATTTCCTACAAAACAGTTATTGTGACTAATAATTTGGTTTACCTCATTTGTATTTGTTCCAGGTTGAACTTCTGGGTAGGTTATAAAATATCTACAAGTATCTTGTTGCTTCATTATGTCGGCTTGTTTATTCCATTGGGCATTTGAACATCTGAAAAATGGATTTTTATTAGTGTCAACCTCACCTACTGTTTCTTGAGGGCTAGCAATCTTATCATTTGCAATGCCTGAACCTGAAATAAACTCATATGGGCTTGGAAATGTCTGCTGCTTCTGATAATTAACATATGTATTCTCAGAAATCATGATGTTGGTGCCATCATTTCCTACGAAATAATTTTTATTATCGCAAATATTTATATTTTCTATATTAGGTACTGGTCCATTTTGATATTGGTCTTGACTATGCATCATGTAGGGTTTCGCTGGAACACAAACTGATTTTATAAGGTTATTTTGTTCAATAGGAGATCTAGCCTGAAATCTGGCTTCATTTTTAGAGATTCTTCGTTTGTTTTGAAACCAAATTTTTATAGATTTCAGAGGCACATTGAATTCTCTAGCCAATTGTTCTTTTCTAATATCTCCTATATACTTATTCTTCCTAAATTCTTCTTCCAAGATCTGCGTTTGAAACTTCGTATACTTTGTGCGTGTTTTTTTTGCTTTCCTAAAAATCAAATAATCTTCCATCCTAAACTCTTCGTCTTCGGCCATATTCGTCGAATTATAACACAAATATATCAACTTGTATATTAGGCAAGGCGCTGTATCGAACTATATCCATTTCCATCTGAAGTCTCCTTTTATCGGTCTAATTGTGTACCATCGAAACCACACCCACAAAACCCAACACCGCCTACCCACCACCCTTAAACTGTAATTATTTTAACGGGTTATTAATATTTATTACTATTGACATTGCTTTATAGCGGTTGCCCTTTCGGTTTACAATATGAATTTAATTATTTTTGTCCCAAACAATGTATTCTGCCATTTAATTTTATTAGGTAATGTTAATCACATATTTTGACGATGTCTTATTGTTATTATTACTACTGAGTTTAATTGACCGATTTGTATCTAAATATTAATAGGGATACCATTGTTTGATTGTCTTGTTTGAAGTTTAATAAAAGAAGAACGATTTAGATATAACAAAAAGCTTTGCGCGGTGACGATAAAGTTTTATTTTGTTTACATTGTTCAGAGAAAATTCATAATCATATTGATATTATTGCATTTGTCTTTAGCTTGTTCTTTTATTTCCTGTATACAAATTTCTTGATAAAACTCGATTTTCTTACCGCATTTGCCATATCTGCAAAATAGTTAATATTTCTTTATCTTCTCATATATTTTAATCAAATGTTAATATATATTCTGAACAATAACACATGCACATAAAGCTTTCACATTCTGTAACACAATTTATTACAATTAAAGTATATTAATCATACACTAGCCTATAATTGCCTCTTCTTTCACCACCCTGTGTTAATTATTGTCATCATTGAGTCATAAACCTACATTCATAAAGTTTTATTGAATAACTTTCACTTTCAGCATCACTACTCAAGTAAATAACTAAGCTGCATTTTTTTTTCAATATCTGAAAAACTGTTTATGATTCCAAAATGCCTATTTTCATAAATCAAGATAGTTCTGGTTTGAATATCCTTCTCAACTTACATGTTTATCGTAATAATTTTGCGCAATACATCATACCAACTCAGTTTTCTCACGCTCTTGGGTTGCACACTGCATATTTGATAGTGAGGAAGGTATAATACCCTGTGGTCATAACTTTCAGCAAGCGATTCTATTATTTATCTTTTCTCAGGCTAATTTCTGAACAAGTAAATTACATACAATTCAACTAAATATTTCATTAGTATTTACCAAGTACCAATTTCAAATAGTTTGTGTATAATAACATTGTGTCTTCCAAACTTAATTTGTGTATTTTAAGCCATTCCTTAATTGGGGCCTTTGTTGGTGCACTTGTCCTAACGGCCGTCCAAAATGGCCTAACGCTATGGACAAATCGGCACAATAGTGCAGAAGTCTAAAGGGAGAGCTTTAATATAGTCTTTTTTTAGAATTTAATATAGTCTTTTTTTATTGTAATCGTATTGACAATAACATATAAATTTATATTAAATACAAGCATTTTTATAACATAACAAATATAATAATAATTTATGGAATTATTTTTAATCATGTAATGATATATATACACCTACACGTACATTTATATCATCATCCTCAGATCAATTGTTGGATCGGTTAAAATATCAAAAATTGAGATTTTTCCGTCAGTTATGGTTTTCCCAGAATGATCACATATTTTATTTCATTAACGAACAACCATTTTGTTTACCTAATTGTTTACCTTGAATATCTAATATAATGACAGCGGCTCTTAACACTAACTCATGAATGGTTAAACATCATGAATTTAGAGAGAATGCTTTCATAGATCTGAAATAAAATTTTCGAATCTAAGAGTGTAAACATAATTCGACTGATATCCTTTTATGTATCGATTACCTTAAACATAAATAAGAATATATTTTAAGGAATTTTATATTACATGCATTTATTTATTTACTAATTTATATATATTTAAAATTTAGTAACAATTAAGCATTATTATATCAAAATCAGCTGACAGCACGAGACAATATACCAACGTTTTTAGATGTTTCTAAATTATATATTACTCTATCTATAGGCACTCAATTGCGAAAGCATCCATAGCCATTGAGCTAATTTTTTCATAAACAAATATTTTAATGTACTCTGTATACCGTAAAATGTCTTTGGGTTCATATAGTAATTACAATTATGCATATTTGTAAATATTTGTATTTATTGTCTGAGTGTGAAACGAACTTACAACTTTAGACAGACACATATTGACAATCATGTCACTGCTATTTTGAATTGACTACATGTTTCTTGCTGTAAATTTTCTTAGCCTTTTCTTCATATATATGGTAAAAAGTTTTATTTGGTAAAATTTTAATAAAATTTGGGTAACGCAAAAATTGTAATTTTGAAATTTATTTTAATAATAGTTTTGCAAATTTAAATGGCGTATAAAATTACAATACTTTATCGAGAATTTTTACCAAATCCTTACTTAGACATATTTTAACATATTTAATTATATTTACTGTCTATTTATCTTCGCAACATGCTTTCTTAAACTAGGTCTCTGTACTTTCTTTAATTTGGCTTCATTGAAAGTATTTGAGATCATATACTAAATGTATGTCAATATTATTTGAAAAGTTCCAAATTCCTGTATGCCATATCATTTTTATATATTATCGTTTACAATACTATTTTCAGAATATCGTGTTTAAAACATTCTTTATACTTGGGGAATACTGTATATGTAGTTTTATTAATTTTTGTAGGAATATCAATATTTATGAGAAAGTTGAGCATATTAATATCATTCTGCTTTCTGCGATTTTCAATAATTTTATCAAATATATAGTTAAAAGCGTACGTAGTATTACACTAAAATTATATTAAAAATATGTAAAATTAGGTAATATAGATGCAATATATATCGATATTTTTGAAAAAGTTTAGCACATAAACCTCATTGTTCTCTGGTCGATTTTCGACAATTTCTGAGAATTTTAATAGTTTTTAGTTGCTTTTTCTGCGTCTGTTCAGTAAAACTACTTACACATTTAAATATTGCACTTATAATAGTGAAATAAATTATTTTGACTTTTCCTCGTTCAAGTCAATGCTTTGCCTAAGTGAATACCGACGTCTAATCATAATGGTGCGCGTTTTCCGCGTACTTATTATTTGTGTTCTCTGTGTCTTGTTAAAATATATATTTGGTGAAGCCTTATTTTATTGGGCGGCAATGGAATTATTCGTACTTTCAATAGCTAAAACATTTTAAATATTACACGATGTCTATCATTTATTTTTTTGTTATTTGTATTTTGAGATTTGTAATTAAAGTAGTAAAAGTAAACTAAAAAAAGGTAGCTAGTACTAACAAAACACTTTAGGTACACAATTTTAAGATACAAATGGACGTGTATACAGTATATATGTATATACGAGCTACCAAAAGTTTAATTATGCCTAGCTAACAGTAATTACATAAAAAAAAAATTAAATTATATAACATATACTCGCAATTTGATCTAAAATCCTGATTTGTTATGTCGCGTACTTATTTTTTTTTCCTTTTCAATAATTTTCATAAATATTTTTCCGACCAGGTTCTTGAGGCTTATTTTCTTAATAACTTCTACTAATTTTACTATTCCCTTTCTACAACACCGGAGCAGCTGTTGTCTTCTTCTATCCTGACGGTATCCTCTTCGATAGGCAAAATTGCGTGAGCAGAACATGAAACCGTCGAAGTAATGTTCCCACAGGCCTTCATCATTTCTTCTATTGACTTATTAGTGTGTGTTTATTGTCAGCATATTTTTAATTGAGTTAGATTTCTGTATTTCGTTCCGTTAGGTTATTTATATCCAAAATTATTTACTCTTTTATAATAAATGGTTTTGTGATATACTCATTAAAAACAAATAACAATATATCCATCTTGGTCTAGTGCAGATGCCATTCTTATTAATATTCCATTAAAATTATATTAGTCCGACAAGTTTTGAAACATAAAAGGCCTCGAACTATTGTTTTCATTTTTAATGCATTTTTGCTGGAAAACCTTAAATAAATAACCCTAATATAAAAACTTATAAAACTTTCAATATTTACTGAAATCGACAGTTTTCTTTTTGTTGGATAACGCATTCAAAATAGGTATTGATTCGCTCTAATTGATTATTTATTCACTGATGACTACAGCAGACACAGAAATTAGTAATAATATTAATATTTCTATTATCTGTTCTTTATTATTTTGTATAATAATTTGTCAGGAATAGTGTAATGTAAATAATGTAAAACTTCTGAAACGCAAACGAGCTCTTTTTCCAGATTTATAGATTCTCTTGAAACTCTTGTATGTATTACATTTGAACATATGTTTTTGTCAGCTTTCGGAACAATTATTGAAATCAATTTCTGAGATGGCCTTCGAGCTATCTTTGATTTCTTCAATAAACTCAAAACTATACTCACAAAAATATTTTTTTGAACTTAGAGAAAGTCCAATAGTGTTCAAACAGAGAAAGTCGGTGATTACAAAATGATATGTATGGAATATTTAGAAAAGAGACTCGGTATTGTAATACTCTATATGGAACAGTGCACAAATAGTATTAATTGTTAATAGTTTAACTTAGTCTTAAGGAATTATTAATAAATACTATCGATAATTTAGTAGTGTAATAGAAATATTTGTTTAGTTCGTAAAGCATTGACTTGGCCGACGATAAGTCAAAATGATTTATTTCACTATTATAAGTGCAATATTTAAATGTGTAAGTAGTTTTACTTGACAAACTCAGAAAAAGCAACAAAAACAATCATTGAATCATAAACCTACTTTCATAAAGTCTTATTGAACTACTGTCACGTTCAGCATCACTACTCAAGTAAATAACTAAACTGTTCTTTGTCTAGTTGTTCTGCAATGTATCTGATCGAACTCGTTCGAATCAAATACGTTATTATCGACACTGCCTATTTTTGTAAATCTAGATAGTTCTGGTTTGAAGATCCTTCTCGACCTAAATTTTTATCGCAACAATCCTTTGCAATGCATTACACTAACTAAGTTTTCTCACGCTCTTGAGCATTATCACTGCATATTTGATAGTGCACAAGAATAGTTTCTCGTTGGTTAATTTAAAGGTTATTATATTGTTATTATTTTCTGAGATATTTTAGCAATCTCTCTAAATTCATGATGTTTAACCATTCATGAGTTAGTATTAAGAGCCGCTGTCATTATATTAGATATTCAAGGTAAACAATTCAAAGAAAATGGTTGTTCGTTAATGAAATAAAATATTTGATCTTTCTGGGAAAACCTAAGATAAATTATTATTATATTTGTTATTTTATAAAAATACTTGTATTTATTATAAATTTATATATTACTGTCAATACGATTACAATAAAAAATAAAGACTATATTAAAGCTCTCCCGTTAGACTTTTGCACCATTGTTCCGCCTTGTCCATAGCGTTAGGCCATTGGCTATTTGGATTTTGATTAGGATCATTCTTTGCCACTGATTGTTGATTACAACATAAATCTTGTAAGCTCGTCAGGTTCGCGCCCTCATTTCCTACAAAACAGTTATTGTGACAAATAATTTGGTTTACCTCATTTGTATTTGTTCCAGGTTGAACTTCTGGGTAGGTTATAAAATATCTACAAGTATCTTGTTGCTTCATTGTGTCGGCTTGTTTATTCCATTGGGCATTTGAACATCTGAAAAATGGATTTTTATTAGTGTCAACCTCACCTACTGTTTCTTGAGGGCTAGCAATCTTATCATTTGCAATGCCTGAACCTGAAATAAACTCATATGGGCTTGGAACTGTCTGCTGCTTCTGATAATTAACATATGTATTCTCAGAAATCATGATGTTGGTGCCATCATTTCCTACGAAATAATTTTTATTATCGCAAATATTTATATTTTCTATATTAGGTACTGGTCCATTTTGATATTGGTCTTGACTATGCATCATGTAGGGTTTCGCTGGAACACAAACTGATTTTATAAGGTTATTTTGTTCAATAGGAGATCTAGCCTGAAATCTGGCTTCATTTTTAGAGATTCTTCGTTTGTTTTGAAACCAAATTTTTATAGATTTCAGAGGCACATTGAATTCTCTAGCCAATTGTTCTTTTCTAATATCTCCTATATACTTATTCTTCCTAAATTCTTCTTCCAAGATCTGCGTTTGAAACTTCGTATACTTTGTGCGTGTTTTTTTTGCTTTCCTAAAAATCAAATAATCCTCCATCCTAAACTCTTCGTCTTCGGCCATATTCGTCGAATTATAACACAAATATATCAACTTGTATATTAGGCAAGGCGCTGTATCGAACTATATCCATTTCCATCTGAAGTCTCCTTTTATCGGTCTAATTGCGTACCATCGAAACCACACCCACAAAACCCAACACCGCCTACCCACCACCCTTAAACTGTAATTATTTTAACGGGTTATTAATATTTATTACTATTGACATTGCTTTATAGCGGTTGCCCTTTCGGTTTACAATATGAATTTAATTATTTTTGTCCCAAACAATGTATTCTGCCATTTAATTTTATTAGGTAATGTTAATCACATATTTTGACGATGTCTTATTGTTATTATTACTACTGAGTTTAATTGACCGATTTGTATCTAAATATTAATAGGGATACCATTGTTTGATTGTCTTGTTTGAAGTTTAATAAAAGAAGAACGATTTAGATATAACAAAAAACTTTGCGCGGTGACGATAAAGTTTTATTTTGTTTACATTGTTCAGAGAAAATTCATAATCATATTGATATTATTGCATTTGTCTTTAGCTTGTTCTTTTATTTCCTGTATACAAATTTCTTGATAAAACTCGATTTTCTTACCGCATTTGCCCTATCTGCAAAATAGTTAATATTTCTTTATCTTCTCATATATTTTAATCAAATGTTAATATATATTCTGAACAATAACACATGCACATAAAGCTTTCACATTCTGTAACACAATTTATTACAATTAAAGTATATTAATCATACACTAGCCTATAATTGCCTCGTCTTTCACCACCCTGTCTTAATTATTGTCATCATTGAGTCATAAACCTACATTCATAAAGTTTTATTGAATAACTTTCACTTTCAGCATCACTACTCAAGTAAATAACTAAGCTGCATTTTTTTTTTCAATATCTGAAAAACTGTTTATGATTCCAAAATGCCTATTTTCATAAATCAAGATAGTTCTGGTTTGAATATCCTTCTCAACTTACATGTTTATCGTAATAATTTTGTGCAATACATCATACCAACTCAGTTTTCTCACGCTCTTGGGTTGCACACTGCATATTTGATAGTGAGGAAGGTATAATACCCTGTGGTCATAACTTTCAGCAATCGATTCTATTATTTATCTTTTCTCAGGTTAATTTCTGACAAGTAAATTACATACAATTCAACTAAATATTTCATTAGTATTTACCAAGTAACAATTTCAAATAGTTTGTGTATAATAACATTGTGTCTTCCAAACTTAATTTGTGTATTTTAAGCCATTCCTTAATTGGGGCCTTTGTTGGTGCACTTGTCCTAACGGCCGTCCACAATGGCCTAACGCTATTGACAAGGCGGCACAATAGTGCAGAAGTCTAAAGGGAGAGCTTTAATATAGTCTTTTTTTAGAATTTAATATAGTCTTTTTTATTGTAATCGTATTGACAATAACATATAAATTTATATTAAATACAAGCATTGTTATAACATAACAAATATAATAATAATTTATGGAATTATTTTTAATCATGTAATGATATATATACACCTACACGTACATTTATATCATCATCCTCAGATCAATTGTTGGATCGGTTAAAATATCAAAAATTGAGATTTTTCCGTCAGTTATGGTTTTCCCAGAAAGATCACATATTTTATTTCATTAACGAACAACCATTTTGTTTACCTAATTGTTTACCTTGAATATCTAATATAATGACAGCGGCTCTTAACACTAACTCATGAATGGTTAAACATCATGAATTTAGAGAGAATGCTTTCATAGATCTGAAATAAAATTTTCGAATCTAAGAGTGTAAACATAATTCGACTGATATCCTTTTATGTATCGATTACCTTAAACATAAATAAGAATATATTTTAAGGAATTTTATATTACATGCATTTATTTATTTACTAATTTATATATATTTAAAATTTAGTAACAATTATGCATTATTATATCAAAATCAGCTGACAGCACGAGACAATATACCAACGTTTTTAGATGTTTCTAAATTATATATTACTCTATCTATAGGCACTCAATTGCGAAAGCATCCATAGCCATTGAGCTAATTTTTTCATAAACAAATATTTTAATGTACTCTGTATACCGTAAAATGTCTTTGGGTTCATATAGTAATTACAATTATGCATATTTGTAAATATTTGTATTTATTGTCTGAGTGTGAAACGAACTTACAACTTTAGACAGACACATATTGACAATCATGTCACTGCTATTTTGAATTGACTACATGTTTCTTGCTGTAAATTTTCTTAGCCTTTTCTTCATATATATGGTAAAAAGTTTTATTTGGTAAAATTTTAATAAAATTTGGGTAACGCAAAAATTGTAATTTTGAAATTTATTTTAATAATAGTTTTGCAAATTTAAATGGCGTATAAAATTACAATACTTTATCGAGAATTTTTACCAAATCCTTACTTAGACATATTTTAACATATTTAATTATATTTACTGTCTATTTATCTTCGCAACATGCTTTCTTAAACTAGGTCTCTGTACTTTCTTTAATTTGGCTTCATTGAAAGTATTTGAGATCATATACTAAATGTATGTCAATATTATTTGAAAAGTTCCAAATTCCTGTATGCCATATCATTTTTATATATTATCGTTTACAATACTATTTTCAGAATATCGTGTTTAAAACATTCTTTATACTTGGGGAATACTGTATATGTAGTTTTATTAATTTTTGTAGGAATATCAATATTTATGAGAAAGTTGAGCATATTAATATCATTCTGCTTTCTGCGATTTTCAATAATTTTATCAAATATATAGTTAAAAGCGTACGTAGTATTACACTAAAATTATATTAAAAATATGTAAAATTAGGTAATATAGATGCAATATATATCGATATTTTTGAAAAAGTTTAGCACATAAACCTCATTGTTCTCTGGTCGATTTTCGACAATTTCTGAGAATTTTAATAGTTTTTAGTTGCTTTTTCCGCGTCTGTTCAGTAAAACTACTTACACATTTAAATATTGCACTTATAATAGTGAAATAAATTATTTTGACTTTTCCTCGTTCAAGTCAATGCTTTGCCTAAGTGAATACCGACGTCTAATCATAATGGTGCGCGTTTTCCGCGTACTTATTATTTGTGTTCTCTGTGTCTTGTTAAAATATATATTTGGAGAAGCCTTATTTTATTGGGCGGCAATGGAATTATTCGTACTTTCAATAGCTAAAACATTTTAAATATTACACGATGTCTATCATTTATTTTTTTGTTATTTGTATTTTGAGATTTGTAATTAAAGTAGTAAAAGTAAACTAAAAAAAGGTAACTAGTACTAACAAAACACTTTAGGTACACAATTTTAAGATACAAATGGACGTGTACACAGTATATATGTATATACGGGCTACCAAAAGTTTAATTATGCCTAGCTAACAGTAATTACATAAAAAAAATTATTAAATTATATAACATATACTCGCAATTTGATCTAAAATCCTGATTTGTTATGTCGCGTACTTATTTTTTTTTCCTTTTCAATAATTTTCATAAATATTTTTCCGACCACGTTCTTGAGGCTTATTTTCTTAATAACTTCTACTAATTTTACTATTCCCTTTCTACAACACCGGAGCAGCTGTTGTCTTCTTCTATCCTGACGGTATCCTCTTCGATAGGCAAAATTGCGTGAGCAGAACATGAAACCGTCGAAGTAATGTTCCCACAGGCCTTCATCATTTCTTCTATTGACTTATTAGTGTGTGTTTATTGTCAGCATATTTTTAATTGAGTTAGATTTCTGTATTTCGTTCCGTTAGGTTATTTATATCCAAAATTATTTACTCTTTTATAATAAATGGTTTTGTGATATACTCATTAAAAACAAATAACAATATATCCATCTTGGTCTAGTGCAGATGCCATTCTTATTAATATTAAATTAAAATTATATTAGTCCGACAAGTATTGAAACATAAAAGGCCTCGAACTATTGTTTTCATTTTTAATGCATTTTTGCTGGAAAACCTTAAATAAATAACCCTAATATAAAAACTTATAAAACTTTCAATATTTACTGAAATCGATTGTTTTCTTTTTGTTGGATAACGCATTCAAAATAGGTATTGATTCGCTCTAATTGATTATTTATTCACTGATGACTACAGCAGACACAGAAATTAGTAATAATATTAATATTTCTATTATCTGTTCTTTATTATTTTGTATAATAATTTGTCAGGAATAGTGTAATGTAAATAATGTAAAACTTCTGAAACGCAAACGAGCTCTTTTTCCAGATTTATAGATTCTCTTGAAACTCTTGTATGTATTACATTTGAACATATGTTTTTGTCAGCTTTCGGAAAAATTATTGAAATCAATTTCTGAGATGGCCTTCGAGCTATCTTTGATTTCTTCAATAAACTCAAAACTATACCCACAAAAATATTTTTTTGAACTTAGAGAAAGTCCAATAGTGTTCAAACAGAGAAAGTCGGTGATTACAAAATGATATGTATGGAATATTTAGAAAGGAGACTCGGTATTGTAATACTCTATATGGAACAGTGCACAAATAGTATTAATTGTTAATAGTTTAACTTAGTCTTAAGGAATTATTAATAAATACTATCGATAATTTAGTAGTGTAATAGAAATATTTGTTTAGTTCGTAAAGCATTGACTTGGCCGACGAAAAGTCAAAATGATTTATTTCACTATTATAAGTGCAATATTTAAAGGTGTAAGTAGTTTTACTTAACAAACTCAGAAAAAGCAACAAAAACAATCATTGAATCATAAACCTACTTTCATAAAGTCTTATTGAACTACTGTCACGTTCAGCATCACTACTCAAGTAAATAACTAAACTGTTCTTTGTCTAGTTGTTCTGCAATGTATCTGATCGAACTCGTTCGAATCAAATACGTTATTATCGACATTGCCTATTTTCGTAAATCTAGATAGTTCTGGTTTGAAGATCCTTCTCGACCTAAATTTTTATTGCAATAATCCTTTGCAATGCATTACACTAACTAAGTTTTCTCACGTTCTTGAGCATTATCACTGCATATTTGATAGTGCACAAGAATAGTTGCTCGTTGGTTAATTTAAAGGTTATTATATTGTTATTATTTTCTGAGATATTTTAGCAATCTCTCTAAATTCATGATGTTTAACCATTCATGAGTTAGTATTAAGAGCCGCTGTCATTATATTAGATATTCAAGGTAAACAATTCAAAGAAAATGGTTGTTCGTTAATGAAATAAAATATTTGATCTTTCTGGGAAAATCTAACATAAATTATTATTATATTTGTTATTTTATAAAAATACTTGTATTTAATATAAATTTATATATTACTGTCAATACGATTACAATAAAAAATAAAGACTATATTAAAGCTCTCCCGTTAGACTTTTGCACCATTGTTCCGCCTTGTCCATAGCGTTAGGCCATTGGCTATTTGGATTTTGATTAGGATCATTCTTTGCCACTGATTGTTGATTACAACATAATTCTTGTAAGCTCGTCAGGTTCGCGCCATCATTTCCTACAAAACAGTTATTGTGACTAATAATTTGGTTTACCTCATTTGTATTTGTTCCAGGTTGAACTTCTGGGTAGGTTATAAAATATCTACAAGTATCTTGTTGCTTCATTATGTCGGCTTGTTTATTCCATTGGGCATTTGAACATCTGAAAAATGGATTTTTATTAGTGTCAACCTCACCTACTGTTTCTTGAGGGCTAGCAATCTTATCATTTGCAATGCCTGAACCTGAAATAAACTCATATGGGCTTGGAAATGTCTGCTGCTTCTGATAATTAACATATGTATTCTCAGAAATCATGATGTTGGTGCCATCATTTCCTACGAAATAATTTTTATTATCGCAAATATTTATATTTTCTATATTAGGTACTGGTCCATTTTGATATTGGTCTTGACTATGAATCATGTAGGGTTTCGCTGGAACACAAACTGATTTTATAAGGTTATTTTGTTCAATAGGAGATCTAGCCTGAAATCTGGCTTCATTTTTAGAGATTCTTCGTTTGTTTTGAAACCAAATTTTTATAGATTTCAGAGGCACATTGAATTCTTTAGCCAATTGTTCTTTTCTAATATCTCCTATATACTTATTCTTCCTAAATTCTTCTTCCAAGATCTGCGTTTGAAACTTCGTATACTTTGTGCGTGTTTTTTTTGCTTTCCTAAAAATCAAATAATCTTCTATCCTAAACTCTTCGTCTTCGGCCATATTCGTCGAATTATAACACAAATATATCAACTTGTATATTAGGCAAGGCGCTGTATCGAACTATATCCATTTCCATCTGAAGTCTCCTTTTATCGGTCTAATTGTGTACCATCGAAACCACACCCACAAAACCCAACACCGCCTACCCACCACCCTTAAACTGTAATTATTTTAACGGGTTATTAATATTTATTACTATTGACATTGCTTTATAGCGGTTGCCCTTTCGGTTTACAATATGAATTTAATTATTTTTGTCCCAAACAATGTATTCTGCCATTTAATTTTATTAGGTAATGTTAATCACATATTTTGACGATGTCTTATTGTTATTATTACTACTGAGTTTAATTGACCGATTTGTATCTAAATATTAATAGGGATACCATTGTTTGATTGTCTTGTTTGAAGTTTAATAAAAGAAGAACGATTTAGATATAACAAAAAGCTTTGCGCGGTGACGATAAAGTTTTATTTTGTTTACATTGTTCAGAGAAAATTCATAATCATATTGATATTATTGCATTTGTCTTTAGCTTGTTCTTTTATTTCCTGTATACAAATTTCTTGATAAAACTCGATTTTCTTACCGCATTTGCCATATCTGCAAAATAGTTAATATTTCTTTATCTTCTCATATATTTTAATCAAATGTTAATATATATTCTGAACAATAACACATGCACATAAAGCTTTCACATTCTGTAACACAATTTATTACAATTAAAGTATATTAATCATACACTAGCCTATAATTGCCTCGTCTTTCACCACCCTGTCTTAATTATTGTCATCATTGAGTCATAAACCTACATTCATAAAGTTTTATTGAATAACTTTCACTTTCAGCATCACTACTCAAGTAAATAACTAAGCTGCATTTTTTTTTTCAATATCTGAAAAACTGTTTATGATTCCAAAATGCCTATTTTCATAAATCAAGATAGTTCTGGTTTGAATATCCTTCTCAACTTACATGTTTATCGTAATAATTTTGTGCAATACATCATACCAACTCAGTTTTCTCACGCTCTTGGGTTGCACACTGCATATTTGATAGTGAGGAAGGTATAATACCCTGTGGTCATAACTTTCAGCAATCGATTCTATTATTTATCTTTTCTCAGGTTAATTTCTGACAAGTAAATTACATACAATTCAACTAAATATTTCATTAGTATTTACCAAGTAACAATTTCAAATAGTTTGTGTATAATAACATTGTGTCTTCCAAACTTAATTTGTGTATTTTAAGCCATTCCTTAATTGGGGCCTTTGTTGGTGCACTTGTCCTAACGGCCGTCCACAATGGCCTAACGCTATTGACAAGGCGGCACAATAGTGCAGAAGTCTAAAGGGAGAGCTTTAATATAGTCTTTTTTTAGAATTTAATATAGTCTTTTTTATTGTAATCGTATTGACAATAACATATAAATTTATATTAAATACAAGCATTGTTATAACATAACAAATATAATAATAATTTATGGAATTATTTTTAATCATGTAATGATATATATACACCTACACGTACATTTATATCATCATCCTCAGATCAATTGTTGGATCGGTTAAAATATCAAAAATTGAGATTTTTCCGTCAGTTATGGTTTTCCCAGAAAGATCACATATTTTATTTCATTAACGAACAACCATTTTGTTTACCTAATTGTTTACCTTGAATATCTAATATAATGACAGCGGCTCTTAACACTAACTCATGAATGGTTAAACATCATGAATTTAGAGAGAATGCTTTCATAGATCTGAAATAAAATTTTCGAATCTAAGAGTGTAAACATAATTCGACTGATATCCTTTTATGTATCGATTACCTTAAACATAAATAAGAATATATTTTAAGGAATTTTATATTACATGCATTTATTTATTTACTAATTTATATATATTTAAAATTTAGTAACAATTATGCATTATTATATCAAAATCAGCTGACAGCACGAGACAATATACCAACGTTTTTAGATGTTTCTAAATTATATATTACTCTATCTATAGGCACTCAATTGCGAAAGCATCCATAGCCATTGAGCTAATTTTTTCATAAACAAATATTTTAATGTACTCTGTATACCGTAAAATGTCTTTGGGTTCATATAGTAATTACAATTATGCATATTTGTAAATATTTGTATTTATTGTCTGAGTGTGAAACGAACTTACAACTTTAGACAGACACATATTGACAATCATGTCACTGCTATTTTGAATTGACTACATGTTTCTTGCTGTAAATTTTCTTAGCCTTTTCTTCATATATATGGTAAAAAGTTTTATTTGGTAAAATTTTAATAAAATTTGGGTAACGCAAAAATTGTAATTTTGAAATTTATTTTAATAATAGTTTTGCAAATTTAAATGGCGTATAAAATTACAATACTTTATCGAGAATTTTTACCAAATCCTTACTTAGACATATTTTAACATATTTAATTATATTTACTGTCTATTTATCTTCGCAACATGCTTTCTTAAACTAGGTCTCTGTACTTTCTTTAATTTGGCTTCATTGAAAGTATTTGAGATCATATACTAAATGTATGTCAATATTATTTGAAAAGTTCCAAATTCCTGTATGCCATATCATTTTTATATATTATCGTTTACAATACTATTTTCAGAATATCGTGTTTAAAACATTCTTTATACTTGGGGAATACTGTATATGTAGTTTTATTAATTTTTGTAGGAATATCAATATTTATGAGAAAGTTGAGCATATTAATATCATTCTGCTTTCTGCGATTTTCAATAATTTTATCAAATATATAGTTAAAAGCGTACGTAGTATTACACTAAAATTATATTAAAAATATGTAAAATTAGGTAATATAGATGCAATATATATCGATATTTTTGAAAAAGTTTAGCACATAAACCTCATTGTTCTCTGGTCGATTTTCGACAATTTCTGAGAATTTTAATAGTTTTTAGTTGCTTTTTCCGCGTCTGTTCAGTAAAACTACTTACACATTTAAATATTGCACTTATAATAGTGAAATAAATTATTTTGACTTTTCCTCGTTCAAGTCAATGCTTTGCCTAAGTGAATACCGACGTCTAATCATAATGGTGCGCGTTTTCCGCGTACTTATTATTTGTGTTCTCTGTGTCTTGTTAAAATATATATTTGGAGAAGCCTTATTTTATTGGGCGGCAATGGAATTATTCGTACTTTCAATAGCTAAAACATTTTAAATATTACACGATGTCTATCATTTATTTTTTTGTTATTTGTATTTTGAGATTTGTAATTAAAGTAGTAAAAGTAAACTAAAAAAAGGTAACTAGTACTAACAAAACACTTTAGGTACACAATTTTAAGATACAAATGGACGTGTACACAGTATATATGTATATACGGGCTACCAAAAGTTTAATTATGCCTAGCTAACAGTAATTACATAAAAAAAATTATTAAATTATATAACATATACTCGCAATTTGATCTAAAATCCTGATTTGTTATGTCGCGTACTTATTTTTTTTTCCTTTTCAATAATTTTCATAAATATTTTTCCGACCACGTTCTTGAGGCTTATTTTCTTAATAACTTCTACTAATTTTACTATTCCCTTTCTACAACACCGGAGCAGCTGTTGTCTTCTTCTATCCTGACGGTATCCTCTTCGATAGGCAAAATTGCGTGAGCAGAACATGAAACCGTCGAAGTAATGTTCCCACAGGCCTTCATCATTTCTTCTATTGACTTATTAGTGTGTGTTTATTGTCAGCATATTTTTAATTGAGTTAGATTTCTGTATTTCGTTCCGTTAGGTTATTTATATCCAAAATTATTTACTCTTTTATAATAAATGGTTTTGTGATATACTCATTAAAAACAAATAACAATATATCCATCTTGGTCTAGTGCAGATGCCATTCTTATTAATATTAAATTAAAATTATATTAGTCCGACAAGTATTGAAACATAAAAGGCCTCGAACTATTGTTTTCATTTTTAATGCATTTTTGCTGGAAAACCTTAAATAAATAACCCTAATATAAAAACTTATAAAACTTTCAATATTTACTGAAATCGATTGTTTTCTTTTTGTTGGATAACGCATTCAAAATAGGTATTGATTCGCTCTAATTGATTATTTATTCACTGATGACTACAGCAGACACAGAAATTAGTAATAATATTAATATTTCTATTATCTGTTCTTTATTATTTTGTATAATAATTTGTCAGGAATAGTGTAATGTAAATAATGTAAAACTTCTGAAACGCAAACGAGCTCTTTTTCCAGATTTATAGATTCTCTTGAAACTCTTGTATGTATTACATTTGAACATATGTTTTTGTCAGCTTTCGGAAAAATTATTGAAATCAATTTCTGAGATGGCCTTCGAGCTATCTTTGATTTCTTCAATAAACTCAAAACTATACCCACAAAAATATTTTTTTGAACTTAGAGAAAGTCCAATAGTGTTCAAACAGAGAAAGTCGGTGATTACAAAATGATATGTATGGAATATTTAGAAAGGAGACTCGGTATTGTAATACTCTATATGGAACAGTGCACAAATAGTATTAATTGTTAATAGTTTAACTTAGTCTTAAGGAATTATTAATAAATACTATCGATAATTTAGTAGTGTAATAGAAATATTTGTTTAGTTCGTAAAGCATTGACTTGGCCGACGAAAAGTCAAAATGATTTATTTCACTATTATAAGTGCAATATTTAAAGGTGTAAGTAGTTTTACTTAACAAACTCAGAAAAAGCAACAAAAACAATCATTGAATCATAAACCTACTTTCATAAAGTCTTATTGAACTACTGTCACGTTCAGCATCACTACTCAAGTAAATAACTAAACTGTTCTTTGTCTAGTTGTTCTGCAATGTATCTGATCGAACTCGTTCGAATCAAATACGTTATTATCGACATTGCCTATTTTCGTAAATCTAGATAGTTCTGGTTTGAAGATCCTTCTCGACCTAAATTTTTATTGCAATAATCCTTTGCAATGCATTACACTAACTAAGTTTTCTCACGTTCTTGAGCATTATCACTGCATATTTGATAGTGCACAAGAATAGTTTCTCGTTGGTTAATTTAAAGGTTATTATATTGTTATTATTTTCTGAGATATTTTAGCAATCTCTCTAAATTCATGATGTTTAACCATTCATGAGTTAGTATTAAGAGCCGCTGTCATTATATTAGATATTCAAGGTAAACAATTCAAAGAAAATGGTTGTTCGTTAATGAAATAAAATATTTGATCTTTCTGGGAAAATCTAACATAAATTATTATTATATTTGTTATTTTATAAAAATACTTGTATTTAATATAAATTTATATATTACTGTCAATACGATTACAATAAAAAATAAAGACTATATTAAAGCTCTCCCGTTAGACTTTTGCACCATTGTTCCGCCTTGTCCATAGCGTTAGGCCATTGGCTATTTGGATTTTGATTAGGATCATTCTTTGCCACTGATTGTTGATTACAACATAATTCTTGTAAGCTCGTCAGGTTCGCGCCATCATTTCCTACAAAACAGTTATTGTGACTAATAATTTGGTTTACCTCATTTGTATTTGTTCCAGGTTGAACTTCTGGGTAGGTTATAAAATATCTACAAGTATCTTGTTGCTTCATTATGTCGGCTTGTTTATTCCATTGGGCATTTGAACATCTGAAAAATGGATTTTTATTAGTGTCAACCTCACCTACTGTTTCTTGAGGGCTAGCAATCTTATCATTTGCAATGCCTGAACCTGAAATAAACTCATATGGGCTTGGAAATGTCTGCTGCTTCTGATAATTAACATATGTATTCTCAGAAATCATGATGTTGGTGCCATCATTTCCTACGAAATAATTTTTATTATCGCAAATATTTATATTTTCTATATTAGGTACTGGTCCATTTTGATATTGGTCTTGACTATGAATCATGTAGGGTTTCGCTGGAACACAAACTGATTTTATAAGGTTATTTTGTTCAATAGGAGATCTAGCCTGAAATCTGGCTTCATTTTTAGAGATTCTTCGTTTGTTTTGAAACCAAATTTTTATAGATTTCAGAGGCACATTGAATTCTTTAGCCAATTGTTCTTTTCTAATATCTCCTATATACTTATTCTTCCTAAATTCTTCTTCCAAGATCTGCGTTTGAAACTTCGTATACTTTGTGCGTGTTTTTTTTGCTTTCCTAAAAATCAAATAATCTTCTATCCTAAACTCTTCGTCTTCGGCCATATTCGTCGAATTATAACACAAATATATCAACTTGTATATTAGGCAAGGCGCTGTATCGAACTATATCCATTTCCATCTGAAGTCTCCTTTTATCGGTCTAATTGTGTACCATCGAAACCACACCCACAAAACCCAACACCGCCTACCCACCACCCTTAAACTGTAATTATTTTAACGGGTTATTAATATTTATTACTATTGACATTGCTTTATAGCGGTTGCCCTTTCGGTTTACAATATGAATTTAATTATTTTTGTCCCAAACAATGTATTCTGCCATTTAATTTTATTAGGTAATGTTAATCACATATTTTGACGATGTCTTATTGTTATTATTACTACTGAGTTTAATTGACCGATTTGTATCTAAATATTAATAGGGATACCATTGTTTGATTGTCTTGTTTGAAGTTTAATAAAAGAAGAACGATTTAGATATAACAAAAAGCTTTGCGCGGTGACGATAAAGTTTTATTTTGTTTACATTGTTCAGAGAAAATTCATAATCATATTGATATTATTGCATTTGTCTTTAGCTTGTTCTTTTATTTCCTGTATACAAATTTCTTGATAAAACTCGATTTTCTTACCGCATTTGCCATATCTGCAAAATAGTTAATATTTCTTTATCTTCTCATATATTTTAATCAAATGTTAATATATATTCTGAACAATAACACATGCACATAAAGCTTTCACATTCTGTAACACAATTTATTACAATTAAAGTATATTAATCATACACTAGCCTATAATTGCCTCTTCTTTCACCACCCTGTGTTAATTATTGTCATCATTGAGTCATAAACCTACATTCATAAAGTTTTATTGAATAACTTTCACTTTCAGCATCACTACTCAAGTAAATAACTAAGCTGCATTTTTTTTTCAATATCTGAAAAACTGTTTATGATTCCAAAATGCCTATTTTCATAAATCAAGATAGTTCTGGTTTGAATATCCTTCTCAACTTACATGTTTATCGTAATAATTTTGCGCAATACATCATACCAACTCAGTTTTCTCACGCTCTTGGGTTGCACACTGCATATTTGATAGTGAGGAAGGTATAATACCCTGTGGTCATAACTTTCAGCAAGCGATTCTATTATTTATCTTTTCTCAGGCTAATTTCTGAACAAGTAAATTACATACAATTCAACTAAATATTTCATTAGTATTTACCAAGTACCAATTTCAAATAGTTTGTGTATAATAACATTGTGTCTTCCAAACTTAATTTGTGTATTTTAAGCCATTCCTTAATTGGGGCCTTTGTTGGTGCACTTGTCCTAACGGCCGTCCAAAATGGCCTAACGCTATGGACAAATCGGCACAATAGTGCAGAAGTCTAAAGGGAGAGCTTTAATATAGTCTTTTTTTAGAATTTAATATAGTCTTTTTTTATTGTAATCGTATTGACAATAACATATAAATTTATATTAAATACAAGCATTTTTATAACATAACAAATATAATAATAATTTATGGAATTATTTTTAATCATGTAATGATATATATACACCTACACGTACATTTATATCATCATCCTCAGATCAATTGTTGGATCGGTTAAAATATCAAAAATTGAGATTTTTCCGTCAGTTATGGTTTTCCCAGAATGATCACATATTTTATTTCATTAACGAACAACCATTTTGTTTACCTAATTGTTTACCTTGAATATCTAATATAATGACAGCGGCTCTTAACACTAACTCATGAATGGTTAAACATCATGAATTTAGAGAGAATGCATTCATAGATCTGAAATAAAATTTTCGAATCTAAGAGTGTAAACATAATTCGACTGATACCCTTTTATGTATCGATTACCTTAAACATAAATAAGAATATATTTTAAGGAATTTTATATTACATGCATTTATTTATTTACTAATTTATATATATTTAAAATTTAGTAACAATTAAGCATTATTATATCAAAATCAGCTGACAGCACGAGACAATATACCAACGTTTTTAGATGTTTCTAAATTATATATTACTCTATCTATAGGCACTCAATTGCGAAAGCATCCATAGCCATTGAGCTAATTTTTTCATAAACAAATATTTTAATGTACTCTGTATACCGTAAAATGTCTTTGGGTTCATATAGTAATTACAATTATGCATATTTGTAAATATTTGTATTTATTGTCTGAGTGTGAAACGAACTTACAACTTTAGACAGACACATATTGACAATCATGTCACTGCTATTTTGAATTGACTACATGTTTCTTGCTGTAAATTTTCTTAGCCTTTTCTTCATACATATGGTAAAAAGTTTTATTTGGTAAAATTTTAATAAAATTTGGGTAACGCAAAAATTGTAATTTTGAAATTTATTTTAATAATAGTTTTGCAAATTTAAATGGCGTATAAAATTACAATACTTTATCGAGAATTTTTACCAAATCCTTACTTAGACATATTTTAACATATTTAATTATATTTACTGTCTATTTATCTTCGCAACATGCTTTCTTAAACTAGGTCTCTGTACTTTCTTTAATTTGGCTTCATTGAAAGTATTTGAGATCATATACTAAATGTATGTCAATATTATTTGAAAAGTTCCAAACTCCTGTATGCCATATCATTTTTATATATTATCATTTACAATACTATTTTCAGAATATCGTGTTTAAAACATTCTTTATACTTGGGGAATACTGTATATGTAGTTTTATTAATTTTTTTAGGAATATCAATATTTATGAGAAAGTTGAGCATATTAATATCATTCTGCTTTCTGCGATTTTCAATAATTTTATCAAATATATAGTTAAAAGCGTACGTAGTATTACACTAAAATTATATTAAAAATATGTAAAATTAGGTAATATAGATGCAATATATATCGATATTTTTGAAAAAGTTTAGCACATAAACCTCATTGTTCTCTGGTCGATTTTCGACAATTTCTGAGAATTTTAATAGTTTTTAGTTGCTTTTTCTGCGTCTGTTCAGTAAAACTACTTACACATTTAAATATTGCACTTATAATAGTGAAATAAATTATTTTGACTTTTCCTCGTTCAAGTCAATGCTTTGCCTAAGTGAATACCGACGTCTAATCATAATGGTGCGCGTTTTCCGCGTACTTATTATTTGTGTTCTCTGTGTCTTGTTAAAATATATATTTGGTGAAGCCTTATTTTATTGGGCGGCAATGGAATTATTCGTACTTTCAATAGCTAAAACATTTTAAATATTACACGATGTCTATCATTTATTTTTTTGTTATTTGTATTTTGAGATTTGTAATTAAAGTAGTAAAAGTAAACTAAAAAAAGGTAACTAGTACTAACAAAACACTTTAGGTACACAATTTTAAGATACAAATGGACGTGTACACAGTATATATGTATATACGGGCTACCAAAAGTTTAATTATGCCTAGCTAACAGTAATTACATAAAAAAAATTATTAAATTATATAACATATACTCGCAATTTGATCTAAAATCCTGATTTGTTATGTCGCGTACTTATTTTTTTTTCCTTTTCAATAATTTTCATAAATATTTTTCCGACCACGTTCTTGAGGCTTATTTTCTTAATAACTTCTACTAATTTTACTATTCCCTTTCTACAACACCGGAGCAGCTGTTGTCTTCTTCTATCCTGACGGTATCCTCTTCGATAGGCAAAATTGCGTGAGCAGAACATGAAACCGTCGAAGTAATGTTCCCACAGGCCTTCATCATTTCTTCTATTGACTTATTAGTGTGTGTTTATTGTCAGCATATTTTTAATTGAGTTAGATTTCTGTATTTCGTTCCGTTAGGTTATTTATATCCAAAATTATTTACTCTTTTATAATAAATGGTTTTGTGATATACTCATTAAAAACAAATAACAATATATCCATCTTGGTCTAGTGCAGATGCCATTCTTATTAATATTCCATTAAAATTATATTAGTCCGACAAGTTTTGAAACATAAAAGGCCTCGAACTATTGTTTTCATTTTTAATGCATTTTTGCTGGAAAACCTTAAATAAATAACCCTAATATAAAAACTTATAAAACTTTCAATATTTACTGAAATCGACAGTTTTCTTTTTGTTGGATAACGCATTCAAAATAGGTATTGATTCGCTCTAATTGATTATTTATTCACTGATGACTACAGCAGACACAGAAATTAGTAATAATATTAATATTTCTATTATCTGTTCTTTATTATTTTGTATAATAATTTGTCAGGAATAGTGTAATGTAAATAATGTAAAACTTCTGAAACGCAAACGAGCTCTTTTTCCAGATTTATAGATTCTCTTGAAACTCTTGTATGTATTACATTTGAACATATGTTTTTGTCAGCTTTCGGAACAATTATTGAAATCAATTTCTGAGATGGCCTTCGAGCTATCTTTGATTTCTTCAATAAACTCAAAACTATACTCACAAAAATATTTTTTTGAACTTAGAGAAAGTCCAATAGTGTTCAAACAGAGAAAGTCGGTGATTACAAAATGATATGTATGGAATATTTAGAAAAGAGACTCGGTATTGTAATACTCTATATGGAACAGTGCACAAATAGTATTAATTGTTAATAGTTTAACTTAGTCTTAAGGAATTATTAATAAATACTATCGATAATTTAGTAGTGTAATAGAAATATTTGTTTAGTTCGTAAAGCATTGACTTGGCCGACGATAAGTCAAAATGATTTATTTCACTATTATAAGTGCAATATTTAAATGTGTAAGTAGTTTTACTTGACAAACTCAGAAAAAGCAACAAAAACAATCATTGAATCATAAACCTACTTTCATAAAGTCTTATTGAACTACTGTCACGTTCAGCATCACTACTCAAGTAAATAACTAAACTGTTCTTTGTCTAGTTGTTCTGCAATGTATCTGATCGAACTCGTTCGAATCAAATACGTTATTATCGACACTGCCTATTTTTGTAAATCTAGATAGTTCTGGTTTGAAGATCCTTCTCGACCTAAATTTTTATCGCAACAATCCTTTGCAATGCATTACACTAACTAAGTTTTCTCACGCTCTTGAGCATTATCACTGCATATTTGATAGTGCACAAGAATAGTTTCTCGTTGGTTAATTTAAAGGTTATTATATTGTTATTATTTTCTGAGATATTTTAGCAATCTCTCTAAATTCATGATGTTTAACCATTCATGAGTTAGTATTAAGAGCCGCTGTCATTATATTAGATATTCAAGGTAAACAATTCAAAGAAAATGGTTGTTCGTTAATGAAATAAAATATTTGATCTTTCTGGGAAAACCTAAGATAAATTATTATTATATTTGTTATTTTATAAAAATACTTGTATTTATTATAAATTTATATATTACTGTCAATACGATTACAATAAAAAATAAAGACTATATTAAAGCTCTCCCGTTAGACTTTTGCACCATTGTTCCGCCTTGTCCATAGCGTTAGGCCATTGGCTATTTGGATTTTGATTAGGATCATTCTTTGCCACTGATTGTTGATTACAACATAAATCTTGTAAGCTCGTCAGGTTCGCGCCCTCATTTCCTACAAAACAGTTATTGTGACAAATAATTTGGTTTACCTCATTTGTATTTGTTCCAGGTTGAACTTCTGGGTAGGTTATAAAATATCTACAAGTATCTTGTTGCTTCATTGTGTCGGCTTGTTTATTCCATTGGGCATTTGAACATCTGAAAAATGGATTTTTATTAGTGTCAACCTCACCTACTGTTTCTTGAGGGCTAGCAATCTTATCATTTGCAATGCCTGAACCTGAAATAAACTCATATGGGCTTGGAAATGTCTGCTGCTTCTGATAATTAACATATGTATTCTCAGAAATCATGATGTTGGTGCCATCATTTCCTACGAAATAATTTTTATTATCGCAAATATTTATATTTTCTATATTAGGTACTGGTCCATTTTGATATTGGTCTTGACTATGCATCATGTAGGGTTTCGCTGGAACACAAACTGATTTTATAAGGTTATTTTGTTCAATAGGAGATCTAGCCTGAAATCTGGCTTCATTTTTAGAGATTCTTCGTTTGTTTTGAAACCAAATTTTTATAGATTTCAGAGGCACATTGAATTCTCTAGCCAATTGTTCTTTTCTAATATCTCCTATATACTTATTCTTCCTAAATTCTTCTTCCAAGATCTGCGTTTGAAACTTCGTATACTTTGTGCGTGTTTTTTTTGCTTTCCTAAAAATCAAATAATCTTCCATCCTAAACTCTTCGTCTTCGGCCATATTCGTCGAATTATAACACAAATATATCAACTTGTATATTAGGCAAGGCGCTGTATCGAACTATATCCATTTCCATCTGAAGTCTCCTTTTATCGGTCTAATTGTGTACCATCGAAACCACACCCACAAAACCCAACACCGCCTACCCACCACCCTTAAACTGTAATTATTTTAACGGGTTATTAATATTTATTACTATTGACATTGCTTTATAGCGGTTGCCCTTTCGGTTTACAATATGAATTTAATTATTTTTGTCCCAAACAATGTATTCTGCCATTTAATTTTATTAGGTAATGTTAATCACATATTTTGACGATGTCTTATTGTTATTATTACTACTGAGTTTAATTGACCGATTTGTATCTAAATATTAATAGGGATACCATTGTTTGATTGTCTTGTTTGAAGTTTAATAAAAGAAGAACGATTTAGATATAACAAAAAACTTTGCGCGGTGACGATAAAGTTTTATTTTGTTTACATTGTTCAGAGAAAATTCATAATCATATTGATATTATTGCATTTGTCTTTAGCTTGTTCTTTTATTTCCTGTATACAAATTTCTTGATAAAACTCGATTTTCTTACCGCATTTGCCCTATCTGCAAAATAGTTAATATTTCTTTATCTTCTCATATATTTTAATCAAATGTTAATATATATTCTGAACAATAACACATGCACATAAAGCTTTCACATTCTGTAACACAATTTATTACAATTAAAGTATATTAATCATACACTAGCCTATAATTGCCTCGTCTTTCACCACCCTGTCTTAATTATTGTCATCATTGAGTCATAAACCTACATTCATAAAGTTTTATTGAATAACTTTCACTTTCAGCATCACTACTCAAGTAAATAACTAAGCTGCATTTTTTTTTCAATATCTGAAAAACTGTTTATGATTCCAAAATGCCTATTTTCATAAATCAAGATAGTTCTGGTTTGAATATCCTTCTCAACTTACATGTTTATCGTAATAATTTTGTGCAATACATCATACCAACTCAGTTTTCTCACGCTCTTGGGTTGCACACTGCATATTTGATAGTGAGGAAGGTATAATACCCTGTGGTCATAACTTTCAGCAATCGATTCTATTATTTATCTTTTCTCAGGTTAATTTCTGAACAAGTAAATTACATAAAATTCAACTAAATATTTCATTAGTATTTACCAAGTAACAATTTCAAATAGTTTGTGTATAATAACATTGTGTCTTCCAAACTTAATTTGTGTATTTTAAGCCATTCCTTAATTGGGGCCTTTGTTGGTGCACTTGTCCTAACGGCCGTCCACAATGGCCTAACGCTATTGACAAGGCGGCACAATAGTGCAGAAGTCTAAAGGGAGAGCTTTAATATAGTCTTTTTTTAGAATTTAATATAGTCTTTTTTATTGTAATCGTATTGACAATAACATATAAATTTATATTAAATACAAGCATTGTTATAACCTAACAAATATAATAATAATTTATGGAATTATTTTTAATCATGTAATGATATATATACACCTACACGTACATTTATATCATCATCCTCAGATCAATTGTTGGATCGGTTAAAATTGAGATTTTTCCGTCAGTTATGGTTTTCCCAGAAAGATCACATATTTTATTTCATTAACGAACAACCATTTTGTTTACCTAATTGTTTACCTTGAATATCTAATATAATGACAGCGGCTCTTAACACTAACTCATGAATGGTTAAACATCATGAATTTAGAGAGAATGCTTTCATAGATCTGAAATAAAATTTTCGAATCTAAGAGTGTAAACATAATTCGACTGATATCCTTTTATGTATCGATTACCTTAAACATAAATAAGAATATATTTTAAGGAATTTTATATTACATGCATTTATTTATTTACTAATTTATATATATTTAAAATTTGGTAACAATTATGCATTATTATATCAAAATCAGCTGACAGCACGAGACAATATACCAACGTTTTTAGATGTTTCTAAATTATATATTACTCTATCTATAGGCACTCAATTGCGAAAGCATCCATAGCCATTGAGCTAATTTTTTCATAAACAAATATTTTAATGTACTCTGTATACCGTAAAATGTCTTTGGGTTCATATAGTAATTACAATTATGCATATTTGTAAATATTTGTATTTATTGTCTGAGTGTGAAACGAACTTACAACTTTAGACAGACACATATTGACAATCATGTCACTGCTATTTTGAATTGACTACATGTTTCTTGCTGTAAATTTTCTTAGCCTTTTCTTCATACATATGGTAAAAAGTTTTATTTGGTAAAATTTTAATAAAATTTGGGTAACGCAAAAATTGTAATTTTGAAATTTATTTTAATAATAGTTTTGCAAATTTAAATGGCGTATAAAATTACAATACTTTATCGAGAATTTTTACCAAATCCTTACTTAGACATATTTTAACATATTTAATTATATTTACTGTCTATTTATCTTCGCAACATGCTTTCTTAAACTAGGTCTCTGTACTTTCTTTAATTTGGCTTCATTGAAAGTATTTGAGATCATATACTAAATGTATGTCAATATTATTTGAAAAGTTCCAAACTCCTGTATGCCATATCATTTTTATATATTATCATTTACAATACTATTTTCAGAATATCGTGTTTAAAACATTCTTTATACTTGGGGAATACTGTATATGTAGTTTTATTAATTTTTGTAGGAATATCAATATTTATGAGAAAGTTGAGCATATTAATATCATTCTGCTTTCTGCGATTTTCAATAATTTTATCAAATATATAGTTAAAAGCGTACGTAGTATTACACTAAAATTATATTAAAAATATGTAAAATTAGGTAATATAGATGCAATATATATCGATATTTTTGAAAAAGTTTAGCACATAAACCTCATTGTTCTCTGGTCGATTTTCGACAATTTCTGAGAATTTTAATAGTTTTTAGTTGCTTTTTCTGCGTCTGTTCAGTAAAACTACTTACACATTTAAATATTGCACTTATAATAGTGAAATAAATTATTTTGACTTTTCCTCGTTCAAGTCAATGCTTTGCCTAAGTGAATACCGACGTCTAATCATAATGGTGCGCGTTTTCCGCGTACTTATTATTTGTGTTCTCTGTGTCTTGTTAAAATATATATTTGGTGAAGCCTTATTTTATTGGGCGGCAATGGAATTATTCGTACTTTCAATAGCTAAAAGATTTTAAATATTACACGATGTCTATCATTTATTTTTTTGTTATTTGTATTTTGAGATTTGTAATTAAAGTAGTAAAAGTAAACTAAAAAAAGGTAGCTAGTACTAACAAAACACTTTAGGTACACAATATTAAGATACAAATGGACGTGTATACAGTATATATGTATATACGAGCTACCAAAAGTTTAATTATGCCTAGCTAACAGTAATTACATAAAAAAAAAATTAAATTATATAACATATACTCGCAATTTGATCTAAAATCCTGATTTGTTATGTCGCGTACTTATTTTTTTTTCCTTTTCAATAATTTTCATAAATATTTTTCCGACCACGTTCTTGAGGCTTATTTTCTTAATAACTTCTACTAATTTTACTATTCCCTTTCTACAAGACCGGAGCAGCTGTTGTCTTCTTCTATCCTGACGGTATCCTCTTCGATAGGCAAAATTGCGTGAGCAGAACATGAAACCGTCGAAGTAATGTTCCCACAGGCCTTCATCATTTCTTCTATTGACTTATTAGTGTGTGTTTATTGTCAGCATATTTTTAATTGAGTTAGATTTCTGTATTTCGTTCCGTTAGGTTATTTATATCCAAAATTATTTACTCTTTTATAATAAATGGTTTTGTGATATACTCATTAAAAACAAATAACAATATATCCATCTTGGTCTAGTGCAGATGCCATTCTTATTAATATTCCATTAAAATTATATTAGTCCGACAAGTTTTGAAACATAAAAGGCCTCGAACTATTGTTTTCATTTTTAATGCATTTTTGCTGGAAAACCTTAAATAAATAACCCTAATATAAAAACTTATAAAACTTTCAATATTTACTGAAATCGACAGTTTTCTTTTTGTTGGATAACGCATTCAAAATAGGTATTGATTCGCTCTAATTGATTATTTATTCACTGATGACTACAGCAGACACAGAAATTAGTAATAATATTAATATTTCTATTATCTGTTCTTTATTATTTTGTATAATAATTTGTCAGGAATAGTGTAATGTAAATAATGTAAAACTTCTGAAACGCAAACGAGCTCTTTTTCCAGATTTATAGATTCTCTTGAAACTCTTGTATGTATTACATTTGAACATATGTTTTTGTCAGCTTTCGGAACAATTATTGAAATCAATTTCTGAGATGGCCTTCGAGCTATCTTTGATTTCTTCAATAAACTCAAAACTATACTCACAAAAATATTTTTTTGAACTTAGAGAAAGTCCAATAGTGTTCAAACAGAGAAAGTCGGTGATTACAAAATGATATGTATGGAATATTTAGAAAAGAGACTCGGTATTGTAATACTCTATATGGAACAGTGCACAAATAGTATTAATTGTTAATAGTTTAACTTAGTCTTAAGGAATTATTAATAAATACTATCGATAATTTAGTAGTGTAATAGAAATATTTGTTTAGTTCGTAAAGCATTGACTTGGCCGACGATAAGTCAAAATGATTTATTTCACTATTATAAGTGCAATATTTAAATGTGTAAGTAGTTTTACTTGACAAACTCAGAAAAAGCAACAAAAACAATCATTGAATCATAAACCTACTTTCATAAAGTCTTATTGAACTACTGTCACGTTCAGCATCACTACTCAAGTAAATAACTAAACTGTTCTTTGTCTAGTTGTTCTGCAATGTATCTGATCGAACTCGTTCGAATCAAATACGTTATTATCGACACTGCCTATTTTTGTAAATCTAGATAGTTCTGGTTTGAAGATCCTTCTCGACCTAAATTTTTATCGCAACAATCCTTTGCAATGCATTACACTAACTAAGTTTTCTCACGCTCTTGAGCATTATCACTGCATATTTGATAGTGCACAAGAATAGTTTCTCGTTGGTTAATTTAAAGGTTATTATATTGTTATTATTTTCTGAGATATTTTAGCAATCTCTCTAAATTCATGATGTTTAACCATTCATGAGTTAGTATTAAGAGCCGCTGTCATTATATTAGATATTCAAGGTAAACAATTCAAAGAAAATGGTTGTTCGTTAATGAAATAAAATATTTGATCTTTCTGGGAAAACCTAAGATAAATTATTATTATATTTGTTATTTTATAAAAATACTTGTATTTATTATAAATTTATATATTACTGTCAATACGATTACAATAAAAAATAAAGACTATATTAAAGCTCTCCCGTTAGACTTTTGCACCATTGTTCCGCCTTGTCCATAGCGTTAGGCCATTGGCTATTTGGATTTTGATTAGGATCATTCTTTGCCACTGATTGTTGATTACAACATAAATCTTGTAAGCTCGTCAGGTTCGCGCCCTCATTTCCTACAAAACTGTTATTGTGACAAATAATTTGGTTTACCTCATTTGTATTTGTTCCAGGTTGAACTTCTGGGTAGGTTATAAAATATCTACAAGTATCTTGTTGCTTCATTGTGTCGGCTTGTTTATTCCATTGGGCATTTGAACATCTGAAAAATGGATTTTTATTAGTGTCAACCTCACCTACTGTTTCTTGAGGTCTAGCAATCTTATCATTTGCAATGCCTGAACCTGAAATAAACTCATATGGGCTTGGAAATGTCTGCTGCTTCTGATAATTAACATATGTATTCTCAGAAATCATGATGTTGGTGCCATCATTTCCTACGAAATAATTTTTATTATCGCAAATATTTATATTTTCTATATTAGGTACTGGTCCATTTTGATATTGGTCTTGACTATGCATCATGTAGGGTTTCGCTGGAACACAAACTGATTTTATAAGGTTATTTTGTTCAATAGGAGATCTAGCCTGAAATCTGGCTTCATTTTTAGAGATTCTTCGTTTGTTTTGAAACCAAATTTTTATAGATTTCAGAGGCACATTGAATTCTCTAGCCAATTGTTCTTTTCTAATATCTCCTATATACTTATTCTTCCTAAATTCTTCTTCCAAGATCTGCGTTTGAAACTTCGTATACTTTGTGCGTGTTTTTTTTGCTTTCCTAAAAATCAAATAATCTTCCATCCTAAACTCTTCGTCTTCGGCCATATTCGTCGAATTATAACACAAATATATCAACTTGTATATTAGGCAAGGCGCTGTATCGAACTATATCCATTTCCATCTGAAGTCTCCTTTTATCGGTCTAATTGTGTACCATCGAAACCACACCCACAAAACCCAACACCGCCTACCCACCACCCTTAAACTGTAATTATTTTAACGGGTTATTAATATTTATTACTATTGACATTGCTTTATAGCGGTTGCCCTTTCGGTTTACAATATGAATTTAATTATTTTTGTCCCAAACAATGTATTCTGCCATTTAATTTTATTAGGTAATGTTAATCACATATTTTGACGATGTCTTATTGTTATTATTACTACTGAGTTTAATTGACCGATTTGTATCTAAATATTAATAGGGATACCATTGTTTGATTGTCTTGTTTGAAGTTTAATAAAAGAAGAACGATTTAGATATAACAAAAAACTTTGCGCGGTGACGATAAAGTTTTATTTTGTTTACATTGTTCAGAGAAAATTCATAATCATATTGATATTATTGCATTTGTCTTTAGCTTGTTCTTTTATTTCCTGTATACAAATTTCTTGATAAAACTCGATTTTCTTACCGCATTTGCCCTATCTGCAAAATAGTTAATATTTCTTTATCTTCTCATATATTTTAATCAAATGTTAATATATATTCTGAACAATAACACATGCACATAAAGCTTTCACATTCTGTAACACAATTTATTACAATTAAAGTATATTAATCATACACTAGCCTATAATTGCCTCGTCTTTCACCACCCTGTCTTAATTATTGTCATCATTGAGTCATAAACCTACATTCATAAAGTTTTATTGAATAACTTTCACTTTCAGCATCACTACTCAAGTAAATAACTAAGCTGCATTTTTTTTTCAATATCTGAAAAACTGTTTATGATTCCAAAATGCCTATTTTCATAAATCAAGATAGTTCTGGTTTGAATATCCTTCTCAACTTACATGTTTATCGTAATAATTTTGTGCAATACATCATACCAACTCAGTTTTCTCACGCTCTTGGGTTGCACACTGCATATTTGATAGTGAGGAAGGTATAATACCCTGTGGTCATAACTTTCAGCAATCGATTCTATTATTTATCTTTTCTCAGGTTAATTTCTGAACAAGTAAATTACATACAATTCAACTAAATATTTCATTAGTATTTACCAAGTAACAATTTCAAATAGTTTGTGTATAATAACATTGTGTCTTCCAAACTTAATTTGTGTATTTTAAGCCATTCCTTAATTGGGGCCTTTGTTGGTGCACTTGTCCTAACGGCCGTCCACAATGGCCTAACGCTATTGACAAGGCGGCACAATAGTGCAGAAGTCTAAAGGGAGAGCTTTAATATAGTCTTTTTTTAGAATTTAATATAGTCTTTTTTATTGTAATCGTATTGACAATAACATATAAATTTATATTAAATACAAGCATTGTTATAACATAACAAATATAATAATAATTTATGGAATTATTTTTAATCATGTAATGATATATATACACCTACACGTACATTTATATCATCATCCTCAGATCAATTGTTGGATCGGTTAAAATATCAAAAATTGAGATTTTTCCGTCAGTTATGGTTTTCCCAGAAAGATCACATATTTTATTTCATTAACGAACAACCATTTTGTTTACCTAATTGTTTACCTTGAATATCTAATATAATGACAGCGGCTCTTAACACTAACTCATGAATGGTTAAACATCATGAATTTAGAGAGAATGCTTTCATAGATCTGAAATAAAATTTTCGAATCTAAGAGTGTAAACATAATTCGACTGATATCCTTTTATGTATCGATTACCTTAAACATAAATAAGAATATATTTTAAGGAATTTTATATTACATGCATTTATTTATTTACTAATTTATATATATTTAAAATTTGGTAACAATTATGCATTATTATATCAAAATCAGCTGACAGCACGAGACAATATACCAACGTTTTTAGATGTTTCTAAATTATATATTACTCTATCTATAGGCACTCAATTGCGAAAGCATCCATAGCCATTGAGCTAATTTTTTCATAAACAAATATTTTAATGTACTCTGTATACCGTAAAATGTCTTTGGGTTCATATAGTAATTACAATTATGCATATTTGTAAATATTTGTATTTATTGTCTGAGTGTGAAACGAACTTACAACTTTAGACAGACACATATTGACAATCATGTCACTGCTATTTTGAATTGACTACATGTTTCTTGCTGTAAATTTTCTTAGCCTTTTCTTCATACATATGGTAAAAAGTTTTATTTGGTAAAATTTTAATAAAATTTGGGTAACGCAAAAATTGTAATTTTGAAATTTATTTTAATAATAGTTTTGCAAATTTAAATGGCATATAAAATTACAATACTTTATCGAGAATTTTTACCAAATCCTTACTTAGACATATTTTAACATATTTAATTATATTTACTGTCTATTTATCTTCGCAACATGCTTTCTTAAACTAGGTCTCTGTACTTTCTTTAATTTGGCTTCATTGAAAGTATTTGAGATCATATACTAAATGTATGTCAATATTATTTGAAAAGTTCCAAACTCCTGTATGCCATATCATTTTTATATATTATCATTTACAATACTATTTTCAGAATATCGTGTTTAAAACATTCTTTATACTTGGGGAATACTGTATATGTAGTTTTATTAATTTTTGTAGGAATATCAATATTTATGAGAAAGTTGAGCATATTAATATCATTCTGCTTTCTGCGATTTTCAATAATTTTATCAAATATATAGTTAAAAGCGTACGTAGTATTACACTAAAATTATATTAAAAATATGTAAAATTAGGTAATATAGATGCAATATATATCGATATTTTTGAAAAAGTTTAGCACATAAACCTCATTGTTCTCTGGTCGATTTTCGACAATTTCTGAGAATTTTAATAGTTTTTAGTTGCTTTTTCTGCGTCTGTTCAGTAAAACTACTTACACATTTAAATATTGCACTTATAATAGTGAAATAAATTATTTTGACTTTTCCTCGTTCAAGTCAATGCTTTGCCTAAGTGAATACCGACGTCTAATCATAATGGTGCGCGTTTTCCGCGTACTTATTATTTGTGTTCTCTGTGTCTTGTTAAAATATATATTTGGTGAAGCCTTATTTTATTGGGCGGCAATGGAATTATTCGTACTTTCAATAGCTAAAAGATTTTAAATATTACACGATGTCTATCATTTATTTTTTTGTTATTTGTATTTTGAGATTTGTAATTAAAGTAGTAAAAGTAAACTAAAAAAAGGTAGCTAGTACTAACAAAACACTTTAGGTACACAATTTTAAGATACAAATGGACGTGTATACAGTATATATGTATATACGGGCTACCAAAAGTTTAATTATGCCTAGCTAACAGTAATTACATAAAAAAAAAAATTAAATTATATAACATATACTCGCAATTTGATCTAAAATCCTGATTTGTTATGTCGCGTACTTATTTTTTTTTCCTTTTCAATAATTTTCATAAATATTTTTCCGACCACGTTCTTGAGGCTTATTTTCTTAATAACTTCTACTAATTTTACTATTCCCTTTCTACAACACCGGAGCAGCTGTTGTCTTCTTCTATCCTGACGGTATCCTCTTCGATAGGCAAAATTGCGTGAGCAGAACATGAAACCGTCGAAGTAATGTTCCCACAGGCCTTCATCATTTCTTCTATTGACTTATTAGTGTGTGTTTATTGTCAGCATATTTTTAATTGAGTTAGATTTCTGTATTTCGTTCCGTTAGGTTATTTATATCCAAAATTATTTACTCTTTTATAATAAATGGTTTTGTGATATACTCATTAAAAACAAATAACAATATATCCATCTTGGTCTAGTGCAGATGCCATTCTTATTAATATTCCATTAAAATTATATTAGTCCGACAAGTTTTGAAACATAAAAGGCCTCGAACTATTGTTTTCATTTTTAATGCATTTTTGCTGGAAAACCTTAAATAAATAACCCTAATATAAAAACTTATAAAACTTTCAATATTTACTGAAATCGACAGTTTTCTTTTTGTTGGATAACGCATTCAAAATAGGTATTGATTCGCTCTAATTGATTATTTATTCACTGATGACTACAGCAGACACAGAAATTAGTAATAATATTAATATTTCTATTATCTGTTCTTTATTATTTTGTATAATAATTTGTCAGGAATAGTGTAATGTAAATAATGTAAAACTTCTGAAACGCAAACGAGCTCTTTTTCCAGATTTATAGATTCTCTTGAAACTCTTGTATGTATTACATTTGAACATATGTTTTTGTCAGCTTTCGGAACAATTATTGAAATCAATTTCTGAGATGGCCTTCGAGCTATCTTTGATTTCTTCAATAAACTCAAAACTATACTCACAAAAATATTTTTTTGAACTTAGAGAAAGTCCAATAGTGTTCAAACAGAGAAAGTCGGTGATTACAAAATGATATGTATGGAATATTTAGAAAAGAGACTCGGTATTGTAATACTCTATATGGAACAGTGCACAAATAGTATTAATTGTTAATAGTTTAACTTAGTCTTAAGGAATTATTAATAAATACTATCGATAATTTAGTAGTGTAATAGAAATATTTGTTTAGTTCGTAAAGCATTGACTTGGCCGACGATAAGTCAAAATGATTTATTTCACTATTATAAGTGCAATATTTAAATGTGTAAGTAGTTTTACTTGACAAACTCAGAAAAAGCAACAAAAACAATCATTGAATCATAAACCTACTTTCATAAAGTCTTATTGAACTACTGTCACGTTCAGCATCACTACTCAAGTAAATAACTAAACTGTTCTTTGTCTAGTTGTTCTGCAATGTATCTGATCGAACTCGTTCGAATCAAATACGTTATTATCGACACTGCCTATTTTTGTAAATCTAGATAGTTCTGGTTTGAAGATCCTTCTCGACCTAAATTTTTATCGCAACAATCCTTTGCAATGCATTACACTAACTAAGTTTTCTCACGCTCTTGAGCATTATCACTGCATATTTGATAGTGCACAAGAATAGTTTCTCGTTGGTTAATTTAAAGGTTATTATATTGTTATTATTTTCTGAGATATTTTAGCAATCTTTCTAAATTCATGATGTTTAACCATTCATGAGTTAGTATTAAGAGCCGCTGTCATTATATTAGATATTCAAGGTAAACAATTCAAAGAAAATGGTTGTTCGTTAATGAAATAAAATATTTGATCTTTCTGGGAAAACCTAAGATAAATTATTATTATATTTGTTATTTTATAAAAATACTTGTATTTATTATAAATTTATATATTACTGTCAATACGATTACAATAAAAAATAAAGACTATATTAAAGCTCTCCCGTTAGACTTTTGCACCATTGTTCCGCCTTGTCCATAGCGTTAGGCCATTGGCTATTTGGATTTTGATTAGGATCATTCTTTGCCACTGATTGTTGATTACAACATAAATCTTGTAAGCTCGTCAGGTTCGCGCCCTCATTTCCTACAAAACTGTTATTGTGACAAATAATTTGGTTTACCTCATTTGTATTTGTTCCAGGTTGAACTTCTGGGTAGGTTATAAAATATCTACAAGTATCTTGTTGCTTCATTGTGTCGGCTTGTTTATTCCATTGGGCATTTGAACATCTGAAAAATGGATTTTTATTAGTGTCAACCTCACCTACTGTTTCTTGAGGTCTAGCAATCTTATCATTTGCAATGCCTGAACCTGAAATAAACTCATATGGGCTTGGAAATGACTGCTGCTTCTGATAATTAACATATGTATTCTCAGAAATCATGATGTTGGTGCCATCATTTCCTACGAAATAATTTTTATTATCGCAAATATTTATATTTTCTATATTAGGTACTGGTCCATTTTGATATTGGTCTTGACTATGCATCATGTAGGGTTTCGCTGGAACACAAACTGATTTTATAAGGTTATTTTGTTCAATAGGAGATCTAGCCTGAAATCTGGCTTCATTTTTAGAGATTCTTCGTTTGTTTTGAAACCAAATTTTTATAGATTTCAGAGGCACATTGAATTCTCTAGCCAATTGTTCTTTTCTAATATCTCCTATATACTTATTCTTCCTAAATTCTTCTTCCAAGATCTGCGTTTGAAACTTCGTATACTTTGTGCGTGTTTTTTTTGCTTTCCTAAAAATCAAATAATCTTCCATCCTAAACTCTTCGTCTTCGGCCATATTCGTCGAATTATAACACAAATATATCAACTTGTATATTAGGCAAGGCGCTGTATCGAACTATATCCATTTCCATCTGAAGTCTCCTTTTATCGGTCTAATTGTGTACCATCGAAACCACACCCACAAAACCCAACACCGCCTACCCACCACCCTTAAACTGTAATTATTTTAACGGGTTATTAATATTTATTACTATTGACATTGCTTTATAGCGGTTGCCCTTTCGGTTTACAATATGAATTTAATTATTTTTGTCCCAAACAATGTATTCTGCCATTTAATTTTATTAGGTAATGTTAATCACATATTTTGACGATGTCTTATTGTTATTATTACTACTGAGTTTAATTGACCGATTTGTATCTAAATATTAATAGGGATACCATTGTTTGATTGTCTTGTTTGAAGTTTAATAAAAGAAGAACGATTTAGATATAACAAAAAACTTTGCGCGGTGACGATAAAGTTTTATTTTGTTTACATTGTTCAGAGAAAATTCATAATCATATTGATATTATTGCATTTGTCTTTAGCTTGTTCTTTTATTTCCTGTATACAAATTTCTTGATAAAACTCGATTTTCTTACCGCATTTGCCCTATCTGCAAAATAGTTAATATTTCTTTATCTTCTCATATATTTTAATCAAATGTTAATATATATTCTGAACAATAACACATGCACATAAAGCTTTCACATTCTGTAACACAATTTATTACAATTAAAGTATATTAATCATACACTAGCCTATAATTGCCTCGTCTTTCACCACCCTGTCTTAATTATTGTCATCATTGAGTCATAAACCTACATTCATAAAGTTTTATTGAATAACTTTCACTTTCAGCATCACTACTCAAGTAAATAACTAAGCTGCATTTTTTTTTCAATATCTGAAAAACTGTTTATGATTCCAAAATACCTATTTTCATAAATCAAGATAGTTCTGGTTTGAATATCCTTCTCAACTTACATGTTTATCGTAATAATTTTGTGCAATACATCATACCAACTCAGTTTTCTCACGCTCTTGGGTTGCACACTGCATATTTGATAGTGAGGAAGGTATAATACCCTGTGGTCATAACTTTCAGCAATCGATTCTATTATTTATCTTTTCTCAGGTTAATTTCTGAACAAGTAAATTACATACAATTCAACTAAATATTTCATTAGTATTTACCAAGTAACAATTTCAAATAGTTTGTGTATAATAACATTGTGTCTTCCAAACTTAATTTGTGTATTTTAAGCCATTCCTTAATTGGGGCCTTTGTTGGTGCACTTGTCCTAACGGCCGTCCACAATGGCCTAACGCTATTGACAAGGCGGCACAATAGTGCAGAAGTCTAAAGGGAGAGCTTTAATATAGTCTTTTTTTAGAATTTAATATAGTCTTTTTTATTGTAATCGTATTGACAATAACATATAAATTTATATTAAATACAAGCATTGTTATAACATAACAAATATAATAATAATTTATGGAATTATTTTTAATCATGTAATGATATATATACACCTACACGTACATTTATATCATCATCCTCAGATCAATTGTTGGATCGGTTAAAATATCAAAAATTGAGATTTTTCCGTCAGTTATGGTTTTCCCAGAAAGATCACATATTTTATTTCATTAACGAACAACCATTTTGTTTACCTAATTGTTTACCTTGAATATCTAATATAATGACAGCGGCTCTTAACACTAACTCATGAATGGTTAAACATCATGAATTTAGAGAGAATGCTTTCATAGATCTGAAATAAAATTTTCGAATCTAAGAGTGTAAACATAATTCGACTGATATCCTTTTATGTATCGATTACCTTAAACATAAATAAGAATATATTTTAAGGAATTTTATATTACATGCATTTATTTATTTACTAATTTATATATATTTAAAATTTGGTAACAATTATGCATTATTATATCAAAATCAGCTGACAGCACGAGACAATATACCAACGTTTTTAGATGTTTCTAAATTATATATTACTCTATCTATAGGCACTCAATTGCGAAAGCATCCATAGCCATTGAGCTAATTTTTTCATAAACAAATATTTTAATGTACTCTGTATACCGTAAAATGTCTTTGGGTTCATATAGTAATTACAATTATGCATATTTGTAAATATTTGTATTTATTGTCTGAGTGTGAAACGAACTTACAACTTTAGACAGACACATATTGACAATCATGTCACTGCTATTTTGAATTGACTACATGTTTCTTGCTGTAAATTTTCTTAGCCTTTTCTTCATACATATGGTAAAAAGTTTTATTTGGTAAAATTTTAATAAAATTTGGGTAACGCAAAAATTGTAATTTTGAAATTTATTTTAATAATAGTTTTGCAAATTTAAATGACGTATAAAATTACAATACTTTATCGAGAATTTTTACCAAATCCTTACTTAGACATATTTTAACATATTTAATTATATTTACTGTCTATTTATCTTCGCAACATGCTTTCTTAAACTAGGTCTCTGTACTTTCTTTAATTTGGCTTCATTGAAAGTATTTGAGATCATATACTAAATGTATGTCAATATTATTTGAAAAGTTCCAAACTCCTGTATGCCATATCATTTTTATATATTATCATTTACAATACTATTTTCAGAATATCGTGTTTAAAACATTCTTTATACTTGGGGAATACTGTATATGTAGTTTTATTAATTTTTGTAGGAATATCAATATTTATGAGAAAGTTGAGCATATTAATATCATTCTGCTTTCTGCGATTTTCAATAATTTTATCAAATATATAGTTAAAAGCGTACGTAGTATTACACTAAAATTATATTAAAAATATGTAAAATTAGGTAATATAGATGCAATATATATCGATATTTTTGAAAAAGTTTAGCACATAAACCTCATTGTTCTCTGGTCGATTTTCGACAATTTCTGAGAATTTTAATAGTTTTTAGTTGCTTTTTCTGCGTCTGTTCAGTAAAACTACTTACACATTTAAATATTGCACTTATAATAGTGAAATAAATTATTTTGACTTTTCCTCGTTCAAGTCAATGCTTTGCCTAAGTGAATACCGACGTCTAATCATAATGGTGCGCGTTTTCCGCGTACTTATTATTTGTGTTCTCTGTGTCTTGTTAAAATATATATTTGGTGAAGCCTTATTTTATTGGGCGGCAATGGAATTATTCGTACTTTCAATAGCTAAAAGATTTTAAATATTACACGATGTCTATCATTTATTTTTTTGTTATTTGTATTTTGAGATTTGTAATTAAAGTAGTAAAAGTAAACTAAAAAAAGGTAGCTAGTACTAACAAAACACTTTAGGTACACAATTTTAAGATACAAATGGACGTGTATACAGTATATATGTATATACGAGCTACCAAAAGTTTAATTATGCCTAGCTAACAGTAATTACATAAAAAAAAAAATTAAATTATATAACATATACTCGCAATTTGATCTAAAATCCTGATTTGTTATGTCGCGTACTTATTTTTTTTTCCTTTTCAATAATTTTCATAAATATTTTTCCGACCACGTTCTTGAGGCTTATTTTCTTAATAACTTCTACTAATTTTACTATTCCCTTTCTACAACACCGGAGCAGCTGTTGTCTTCTTCTATCCTGACGGTATCCTCTTCGATAGGCAAAATTGCGTGAGCAGAACATGAAACCGTCGAAGTAATGTTCCCACAGGCCTTCATCATTTCTTCTATTGACTTATTAGTGTGTGTTTATTGTCAGCATATTTTTAATTGAGTTAGATTTCTGTATTTCGTTCCGTTAGGTTATTTATATCCAAAATTATTTACTCTTTTATAATAAATGGTTTTGTGATATACTCATTAAAAACAAATAACAATATATCCATCTTGGTCTAGTGCAGATGCCATTCTTATTAATATTCCATTAAAATTATATTAGTCCGACAAGTTTTGAAACATAAAAGGCCTCGAACTATTGTTTTCATTTTTAATGCATTTTTGCTGGAAAACCTTAAATAAATAACCCTAATATAAAAACTTATAAAACTTTCAATATTTACTGAAATCGATTGTTTTCTTTTTGTTGGATAACGCATTCAAAATAGGTATTGATTCGCTCTAATTGATTATTTATTCACTGATGACTACAGCAGACACAGAAATTAGTAATAATATTAATATTTCTATTATCTGTTCTTTATTATTTTGTATAATAATTTGTCAGGAATAGTGTAATGTAAATAATGTAAAACTTCTGAAACGCAAACGAGCTCTTTTTCCAGATTTATAGATTCTCTTGAAACTCTTGTATGTATTACATTTGAACATATGTTTTTGTCAGCTTTCGGAACAATTATTGAAATCAATTTCTGAGATGGCCTTCGAGCTATCTTTGATTTCTTCAATAAACTCAAAACTATACCCACAAAAATATTTTTTTGAACTTAGAGAAAGTCCAATAGTGTTCAAACAGAGAAAGTCGGTGATTACAAAATGATATGTATGGAATATTTAGAAAGGAGACTCGGTATTGTAATACTCTATATGGAACAGTGCACAAATAGTATTAATTGTTAATAGTTTAACTTAGTCTTAAGGAATTATTAATAAATACTATCGATAATTTAGTAGTGTAATAGAAATATTTGTTTAGTTCGTAAAGCATTGACTTGGCCGACGATAAGTCAAAATGATTTATTTCACTATTATAAGTGCAATATTTAAATGTGTAAGTAGTTTTACTTGACAAACTCAGAAAAAGCAACAAAAACAATCATTGAATCATAAACCTACTTTCATAAAGTCTTATTGAACTACTGTCACGTTCAGCATCACTACTCAAGTAAATAACTAAACTGTTCTTTGTCTAGTTGTTCTGCAATGTATCTGATCGAACTCGTTCGAATCAAATACGTTATTATCGACACTGCCTATTTTTGTAAATCTAGATAGTTCTGGTTTGAAGATCCTTCTCGACCTAAATTTTTATCGCAACAATCCTTTGCAATGCATTACACTAACTAAGTTTTCTCACGCTCTTGAGCATTATCACTGCATATTTGATAGTGCACAAGAATAGTTTCTCGTTGGTTAATTTAAAGGTTATTATATTGTTATTATTTTCTGAGATATTTTAGCAATCTCTCTAAATTCATGATGTTTAACCATTCATGAGTTAGTATTAAGAGCCGCTGTCATTATATTAGATATTCAAGGTAAACAATTCAAAGAAAATGGTTGTTCGTTAATGAAATAAAATATTTGATCTTTCTGGGAAAACCTAAGATAAATTATTATTATATTTGTTATTTTATAAAAATACTTGTATTTATTATAAATTTATATATTACTGTCAATACGATTACAATAAAAAATAAAGACTATATTAAAGCTCTCCCGTTAGACTTTTGCACCATTGTTCCGCCTTGTCCATAGCGTTAGGCCATTGGCTATTTGGATTTTGATTAGGATCATTCTTTGCCACTGATTGTTGATTACAACATAAATCTTGTAAGCTCGTCAGGTTCGCGCCCTCATTTCCTACAAAACAGTTATTGTGACAAATAATTTGGTTTACCTCATTTGTATTTGTTCCAGGTTGAACTTCTGGGTAGGTTATAAAATATCTACAAGTATCTTGTTGCTTCATTGTGTCGGCTTGTTTATTCCATTGGGCATTTGAACATCTGAAAAATGGATTTTTATTAGTGTCAACCTCACCTACTGTTTCTTGAGGGCTAGCAATCTTATCATTTGCAATGCCTGAACCTGAAATAAACTCATATGGGCTTGGAACTGTCTGCTGCTTCTGATAATTAACATATGTATTCTCAGAAATCATGATGTTGGTGCCATCATTTCCTACGAAATAATTTTTATTATCGCAAATATTTATATTTTCTATATTAGGTACTGGTCCATTTTGATATTGGTCTTGACTATGCATCATGTAGGGTTTCGCTGGAACACAAACTGATTTTATAAGGTTATTTTGTTCAATAGGAGATCTAGCCTGAAATCTGGCTTCATTTTTAGAGATTCTTCGTTTGTTTTGAAACCAAATTTTTATAGATTTCAGAGGCACATTGAATTCTCTAGCCAATTGTTCTTTTCTAATATCTCCTATATACTTATTCTTCCTAAATTCTTCTTCCAAGATCTGCGTTTGAAACTTCGTATACTTTGTGCGTGTTTTTTTTGCTTTCCTAAAAATCAAATAATCCTCCATCCTAAACTCTTCGTCTTCGGCCATATTCGTCGAATTATAACACAAATATATCAACTTGTATATTAGGCAAGGCGCTGTATCGAACTATATCCATTTCCATCTGAAGTCTCCTTTTATCGGTCTAATTGCGTACCATCGAAACCACACCCACAAAACCCAACACCGCCTACCCACCACCCTTAAACTGTAATTATTTTAACGGGTTATTAATATTTATTACTATTGACATTGCTTTATAGCGGTTGCCCTTTCGGTTTACAATATGAATTTAATTATTTTTGTCCCAAACAATGTATTCTGCCATTTAATTTTATTAGGTAATGTTAATCACATATTTTGACGATGTCTTATTGTTATTATTACTACTGAGTTTAATTGACCGATTTGTATCTAAATATTAATAGGGATACCATTGTTTGATTGTCTTGTTTGAAGTTTAATAAAAGAAGAACGATTTAGATATAACAAAAAACTTTGCGCGGTGACGATAAAGTTTTATTTTGTTTACATTGTTCAGAGAAAATTCATAATCATATTGATATTATTGCATTTGTCTTTAGCTTGTTCTTTTATTTCCTGTATACAAATTTCTTGATAAAACTCGATTTTCTTACCGCATTTGCCCTATCTGCAAAATAGTTAATATTTCTTTATCTTCTCATATATTTTAATCAAATGTTAATATATATTCTGAACAATAACACATGCACATAAAGCTTTCACATTCTGTAACACAATTTATTACAATTAAAGTATATTAATCATACACTAGCCTATAATTGCCTCGTCTTTCACCACCCTGTCTTAATTATTGTCATCATTGAGTCATAAACCTACATTCATAAAGTTTTATTGAATAACTTTCACTTTCAGCATCACTACTCAAGTAAATAACTAAGCTGCATTTTTTTTTTCAATATCTGAAAAACTGTTTATGATTCCAAAATGCCTATTTTCATAAATCAAGATAGTTCTGGTTTGAATATCCTTCTCAACTTACATGTTTATCGTAATAATTTTGTGCAATACATCATACCAACTCAGTTTTCTCACGCTCTTGGGTTGCACACTGCATATTTGATAGTGAGGAAGGTATAATACCCTGTGGTCATAACTTTCAGCAATCGATTCTATTATTTATCTTTTCTCAGGTTAATTTCTGACAAGTAAATTACATACAATTCAACTAAATATTTCATTAGTATTTACCAAGTAACAATTTCAAATAGTTTGTGTATAATAACATTGTGTCTTCCAAACTTAATTTGTGTATTTTAAGCCATTCCTTAATTGGGGCCTTTGTTGGTGCACTTGTCCTAACGGCCGTCCACAATGGAGTAACGCTATTGACAAGGCGGCACAATAGTGCAGAAGTCTAAAGGGAGAGCTTTAATATAGTCTTTTTTTAGAATTTAATATAGTCTTTTTTATTGTAATCGTATTGACAATAACATATAAATTTATATTAAATACAAGCATTGTTATAACATAACAAATATAATAATAATTTATGGAATTATTTTTAATCATGTAATGATATATATACACCTACACGTACATTTATATCATCATCCTCAGATCAATTGTTGGATCGGTTAAAATATCAAAAATTGAGATTTTTCCGTCAGTTATGGTTTTCCCAGAAAGATCACATATTTTATTTCATTAACGAACAACCATTTTGTTTACCTAATTGTTTACCTTGAATATCTAATATAATGACAGCGGCTCTTAACACTAACTCATGAATGGTTAAACATCATGAATTTAGAGAGAATGCTTTCATAGATCTGAAATAAAATTTTCGAATCTAAGAGTGTAAACATAATTCGACTGATATCCTTTTATGTATCGATTACCTTAAACATAAATAAGAATATATTTTAAGGAATTTTATATTACATGCATTTATTTATTTACTAATTTATATATATTTAAAATTTAGTAACAATTAAGCATTATTATATCAAAATCAGCTGACAGCACGAGACAATATACCAACGTTTTTAGATGTTTCTAAATTATATATTACTCTATCTATAGGCACTCAATTGCGAAAGCATCCATAGCCATTGAGCTAATTTTTTCATAAACAAATATTTTAATGTACTCTGTATACCGTAAAATGTCTTTGGGTTCATATAGTAATTACAATTATGCATATTTGTAAATATTTGTATTTATTGTCTGAGTGTGAAACGAACTTACAACTTTAGACAGACACATATTGACAATCATGTCACTGCTATTTTGAATTGACTACATGTTTCTTGCTGTAAATTTTCTTAGCCTTTTCTTCATACATATGGTAAAAAGTTTTATTTGGTAAAATTTTAATAAAATTTGGGTAACGCAAAAATTGTAATTTTGAAATTTATTTTAATAATAGTTTTGCAAATTTAAATGGCGTATAAAATTACAATACTTTATCGAGAATTTTTACCAAATCCTTACTTAGACATATTTTAACATATTTAATTATATTTACTGTCTATTTATCTTCGCAACATGCTTTCTTAAACTAGGTCTCTGTACTTTCTTTAATTTGGCTTCATTGAAAGTATTTGAGATCATATACTAAATGTATGTCAATATTATTTGAAAAGTTCCAAACTCCTGTATGCCATATCATTTTTATATATTATCATTTACAATACTATTTTCAGAATATCGTGTTTAAAACATTCTTTATACTTGGGGAATACTGTATATGTAGTTTTATTAATTTTTGTAGGAATATCAATATTTATGAGAAAGTTGAGCATATTAATATCATTCTGCTTTCTGCGATTTTCAATAATTTTATCAAATATATAGTTAAAAGCGTACGTAGTATTACACTAAAATTATATTAAAAATATGTAAAATTAGGTAATATAGATGCAATATATATCGATATTTTTGAAAAAGTTTAGCACATAAACCTCATTGTTCTCTGGTCGATTTTCGACAATTTCTGAGAATTTTAATAGTTTTTAGTTGCTTTTTCCGCGTCTGTTCAGTAAAACTACTTACACATTTAAATATTGCACTTATAATAGTGAAATAAATTATTTTGACTTTTCCTCGTTCAAGTCAATGCTTTGCCTAAGTGAATACCGACGTCTAATCATAATGGTGCGCGTTTTCCGCGTACTTATTATTTGTGTTCTCTGTGTCTTGTTAAAATATATATTTGGAGAAGCCTTATTTTATTGGGCGGCAATGGAATTATTCGTACTTTCAATAGCTAAAACATTTTAAATATTACACGATGTCTATCATTTATTTTTTTGTTATTTGTATTTTGAGATTTGTAATTAAAGTAGTAAAAGTAAACTAAAAAAAGGTAACTAGTACTAACAAAACACTTTAGGTACACAATTTTAAGATACAAATGGACGTGTATACAGTATATATGTATATACGGGCTACCAAAAGTTTAATTATGCCTAGCTAACAGTAATTACATAAAAAAAATTATTAAATTATATAACATATACTCGCAATTTGATCTAAAATCCTGATTTGTTATGTCGCGTACTTATTTTTTTTTCCTTTTCAATAATTTTCATAAATATTTTTCCGACCACGTTCTTGAGGCTTATTTTCTTAATAACTTCTACTAATTTTACTATTCCCTTTCTACAACACCGGAGCAGCTGTTGTCTTCTTCTATCCTGACGGTATCCTCTTCGATAGGCAAAATTGCGTGAGCAGAACATGAAACCGTCGAAGTAATGTTCCCACAGGCCTTCATCATTTCTTCTATTGACTTATTAGTGTGTGTTTATTGTCAGCATATTTTTAATTGAGTTAGATTTCTGTATTTCGTTCCGTTAGGTTATTTATATCCAAAATTATTTACTCTTTTATAATAAATGGTTTTGTGATATACTCATTAAAAACAAATAACAATATATCCATCTTGGTCTAGTGCAGATGCCATTCTTATTAATATTAAATTAAAATTATATTAGTCCGACAAGTATTGAAACATAAAAGGCCTCGAACTATTGTTTTCATTTTTAATGCATTTTTGCTGGAAAACCTTAAATAAATAACCCTAATATAAAAACTTATAAAACTTTCAATATTTACTGAAATCGATTGTTTTCTTTTTGTTGGATAACGCATTCAAAATAGGTATTGATTCGCTCTAATTGATTATTTATTCACTGATGACTACAGCAGACACAGAAATTAGTAATAATATTAATATTTCTATTATCTGTTCTTTATTATTTTGTATAATAATTTGTCAGGAATAGTGTAATGTAAATAATGTAAAACTTCTGAAACGCAAACGAGCTCTTTTTCCAGATTTATAGATTCTCTTGAAACTCTTGTATGTATTACATTTGAACATATGTTTTTGTCAGCTTTCGGAAAAATTATTGAAATCAATTTCTGAGATGGCCTTCGAGCTATCTTTGATTTCTTCAATAAACTCAAAACTATACCCACAAAAATATTTTTTTGAACTTAGAGAAAGTCCAATAGTGTTCAAACAGAGAAAGTCGGTGATTACAAAATGATATGTATGGAATATTTAGAAAGGAGACTCGGTATTGTAATACTCTATATGGAACAGTGCACAAATAGTATTAATTGTTAATAGTTTAACTTAGTCTTAAGGAATTATTAATAAATACTATCGATAATTTAGTAGTGTAATAGAAATATTTGTTTAGTTCGTAAAGCATTGACTTGGCCGACGAAAAGTCAAAATGATTTATTTCACTATTATAAGTGCAATATTTAAAGGTGTAAGTAGTTTTACTTAACAAACTCAGAAAAAGCAACAAAAACAATCATTGAATCATAAAAGTACTTTCATAAAGTCTTATTGAACTACTGTCACGTTCAGCATCACTACTCAAGTAAATAACTAAACTGTTCTTTGTCTAGTTGTTCTGCAATGTATCTGATCGAACTCGTTCGAATCAAATACGTTATTATCGACATTGCCTATTTTCGTAAATCTAGATAGTTCTGGTTTGAAGATCCTTCTCGACCTAAATTTTTATTGCAATAATCCTTTGCAATGCATTACACTAACTAAGTTTTCTCACGTTCTTGAGCATTATCACTGCATATTTGATAGTGCACAAGAATAGTTTCTCGTTGGTTAATTTAAAGGTTATTATATTGTTATTATTTTCTGAGATATTTTAGCAATCTCTCTAAATTCATGATGTTTAACCATTCATGAGTTAGTATTAAGAGCCGCTGTCATTATATTAGATATTCAAGGTAAACAATTCAAAGAAAATGGTTGTTCGTTAATGAAATAAAATATTTGATCTTTCTGGGAAAATCTAACATAAATTATTATTATATTTGTTATTTTATAAAAATACTTGTATTTAATATAAATTTATATATTACTGTCAATACGATTACAATAAAAAATAAAGACTATATTAAAGCTCTCCCGTTAGACTTTTGCACCATTGTTCCGCCTTGTCCATAGCGTTAGGCCATTGGCTATTTGGATTTTGATTAGGATCATTCTTTGCCACTGATTGTTGATTACAACATAATTCTTGTAAGCTCGTCAGGTTCGCGCCATCATTTCCTACAAAACAGTTATTGTGACTAATAATTTGGTTTACCTCATTTGTATTTGTTCCAGGTTGAACTTCTGGGTAGGTTATAAAATATCTACAAGTATCTTGTTGCTTCATTATGTCGGCTTGTTTATTCCATTGGGCATTTGAACATCTGAAAAATGGATTTTTATTAGTGTCAACCTCACCTACTGTTTCTTGAGGGCTAGCAATCTTATCATTTGCAATGCCTGAACCTGAAATAAACTCATATGGGCTTGGAAATGTCTGCTGCTTCTGATAATTAACATATGTATTCTCAGAAATCATGATGTTGGTGCCATCATTTCCTACGAAATAATTTTTATTATCGCAAATATTTATATTTTCTATATTAGGTACTGGTCCATTTTGATATTGGTCTTGACTATGAATCATGTAGGGTTTCGCTGGAACACAAACTGATTTTATAAGGTTATTTTGTTCAATAGGAGATCTAGCCTGAAATCTGGCTTCATTTTTAGAGATTCTTCGTTTGTTTTGAAACCAAATTTTTATAGATTTCAGAGGCACATTGAATTCTTTAGCCAATTGTTCTTTTCTAATATCTCCTATATACTTATTCTTCCTAAATTCTTCTTCCAAGATCTGCGTTTGAAACTTCGTATACTTTGTGCGTGTTTTTTTTGCTTTCCTAAAAATCAAATAATCTTCCATCCTAAACTCTTCGTCTTCGGCCATATTCGTCGAATTATAACACAAATATATCAACTTGTATATTAGGCAAGGCGCTGTATCGAACTATATCCATTTCCATCTGAAGTCTCCTTTTATCGGTCTAATTGTGTACCATCGAAACCACACCCACAAAACCCAACACCGCCTACCCACCACCCTTAAACTGTAATTATTTTAACGGGTTATTAATATTTATTACTATTGACATTGCTTTATAGCGGTTGCCCTTTCGGTTTACAATATGAATTTAATTATTTTTGTCCCAAACAATGTATTCTGCCATTTAATTTTATTAGGTAATGTTAATCACATATTTTGACGATGTCTTATTGTTATTATTACTACTGAGTTTAATTGACCGATTTGTATCTAAATATTAATAGGGATACCATTGTTTGATTGTCTTGTTTGAAGTTTAATAAAAGAAGAACGATTTAGATATAACAAAAAGCTTTGCGCGGTGACGATAAAGTTTTATTTTGTTTACATTGTTCAGAGAAAATTCATAATCATATTGATATTATTGCATTTGTCTTTAGCTTGTTCTTTTATTTCCTGTATACAAATTTCTTGATAAAACTCGATTTTCTTACCGCATTTGCCATATCTGCAAAATAGTTAATATTTCTTTATCTTCTCATATATTTTAATCAAATGTTAATATATATTCTGAACAATAACACATGCACATAAAGCTTTCACATTCTGTAACACAATTTATTACAATTAAAGTATATTAATCATACACTAGCCTATAATTGCCTCTTCTTTCACCACCCTGTGTTAATTATTGTCATCATTGAGTCATAAACCTACATTCATAAAGTTTTATTGAATAACTTTCACTTTCAGCATCACTACTCAAGTAAATAACTAAGCTGCATCTTTTTTTCAATATCTGAAAAACTGTTTATGATTCCAAAATGCCTATTTTCATAAATCAAGATAGTTCTGGTTTGAATATCCTTCTCAACTTACATGTTTATCGTAATAATTTTGCGCAATACATCATACCAACTCAGTTTTCTCACGCTCTTGGGTTGCACACTGCATATTTGATAGTGAGGAAGGTATAATACCCTGTGGTCATAACTTTCAGCAAGCGATTCTATTATTTATCTTTTCTCAGGCTAATTTCTGAACAAGTAAATTACATACAATTCAACTAAATATTTCATTAGTATTTACCAAGTACCAATTTCAAATAGTTTGTGTATAATAACATTGTGTCTTCCAAACTTAATTTGTGTATTTTAAGCCATTCCTTAATTGGGGCCTTTGTTGGTGCACTTGTCCTAACGGCCGTCCAAAATGGCCTAACGCTATGGACAAATCGGCACAATAGTGCAGAAGTCTAAAGGGAGAGCTTTAATATAGTCTTTTTTTAGAATTTAATATAGTCTTTTTTTATTGTAATCGTATTGACAATAACATATAAATTTATATTAAATACAAGCATTTTTATAATGGAATATAATAATTTATGGAATTATTTTTAATCATGTAATGATATATATACACCTACACGTACATTTATATCATCATCCTCAGATCAATTGTTGGATCGGTTAAAATATCAAAAATTGAGATTTCTCCGTCAGTTATGGTTTTCCCAGAATGATCACATATTTTATTTCATTAACGAACAACCATTTTGTTTACCTAATTGTTTACCTTGAATATCTAATATAATGACAGCGGCTCTTAACACTAACTCATGAATGGTTAAACATCATGAATTTAGAGAGAATGCTTTCATAGATCTGAAATAAAATTTTCGAATCTAAGAGTGTAAACATAATTCGACTGATATCCTTTTATGTATCGATTACCTTAAACATAAATAAGAATATATTTTAAGGAATTTTATATTACATGCATTTATTTATTTACTAATTTATATATATTTAAAATTTAGTAACAATTAAGCATTATTATATCAAAATCAGCTGACAGCACGAGACAATATACCAACGTTTTTAGATGTTTCTAAATTATATATTACTCTATCTATAGGCACTCAATTGCGAAAGCATCCATAGCCATTGAGCTAATTTTTTCATAAACAAATATTTTAATGTACTCTGTATACCGTAAAATGTCTTTGGGTTCATATAGTAATTACAATTATGCATATTTGTAAATATTTGTATTTATTGTCTGAGTGTGAAACGAACTTACAACTTTAGACAGACACATATTGACAATCATGTCACTGCTATTTTGAATTGACTACATGTTTCTTGCTGTAAATTTTCTTAGCCTTTTCTTCATACATATGGTAAAAAGTTTTATTTGGTAAAATTTTAATAAAATTTGGGTAACGCAAAAATTGTAATTTTGAAATTTATTTTAATAATAGTTTTGCAAATTTAAATGGCGTATAAAATTACAATACTTTATCGAGAATTTTTACCAAATCCTTACTTAGACATATTTTAACATATTTAATTATATTTACTGTCTATTTATCTTCGCAACATGCTTTCTTAAACTAGGTCTCTGTACTTTCTTTAATTTGGCTTCATTGAAAGTATTTGAGATCATATACTAAATGTATGTCAATATTATTTGAAAAGTTCCAAACTCCTGTATGCCATATCATTTTTATATATTATCATTTACAATACTATTTTCAGAATATCGTGTTTAAAACATTCTTTATACTTGGGGAATACTGTATATGTAGTTTTATTAATTTTTTTAGGAATATCAATATTTATGAGAAAGTTGAGCATATTAATATCATTCTGCTTTCTGCGATTTTCAATAATTTTATCAAATATATAGTTAAAAGCGTACGTAGTATTACACTAAAATTATATTAAAAATATGTAAAATTAGGTAATATAGATGCAATATATATCGATATTTTTGAAAAAGTTTAGCACATAAACCTCTTTGTTCTCTGGTCGATTTTCGACAATTTCTGAGAATTTTAATAGTTTTTAGTTGCTTTTTCTGCGTCTGTTCAGTAAAACTACTTACACATTTAAATATTGCACTTATAATAGTGAAATAAATTATTTTGACTTTTCCTCGTTCAAGTCAATGCTTTGCCTAAGTGAATACCGACGTCTAATCATAATGGTGCGCGTTTTCCGCGTACTTATTATTTGTGTTCTCTGTGTCTTGTTAAAATATATATTTGGTGAAGCCTTATTTTATTGGGCGGCAATGGAATTATTCGTACTTTCAATAGCTAAAACATTTTAAATATTACACGATGTCTATCATTTATTTTTTTGTTATTTGTATTTTGAGATTTGTAATTAAAGTAGTAAAAGTAAACTAAAAAAAGGTAGCTAGTACTAACAAAACACTTTAGGTACACAATTTTAAGATACAAATGGACGTGTATACAGTATATATGTATATACGAGCTACCAAAAGTTTAATTATGCCTAGCTAACAGTAATTACATAAAAAAAAAATTAAATTATATAACATATACTCGCAATTTGATCTAAAATCCTGATTTGTTATGTCGCGTACTTATTTTTTTTTCCTTTTCAATAATTTTCATAAATATTTTTCCGACCACGTTCTTGAGGCTTATTTTCTTAATAACTTCTACTAATTTTACTATTCCCTTTCTACAACACCGGAGCAGCTGTTGTCTTCTTCTATCCTGACGGTATCCTCTTCGATAGGCAAAATTGCGTGAGCAGAACATGAAACCGTCGAAGTAATGTTCCCACAGGCCTTCATCATTTCTTCTATTGACTTATTAGTGTGTGTTTATTGTCAGCATATTTTTAATTGAGTTAGATTTCTGTATTTCGTTCCGTTAGGTTATTTATATCCAAAATTATTTACTCTTTTATAATAAATGGTTTTGTGATATACTCATTAAAAACAAATAACAATATATCCATCTTGGTCTAGTGCAGATGCCATTCTTATTAATATTAAATTAAAATTATATTAGTCCGACAAGTATTGAAACATAAAAGGCCTCGAACTATTGTTTTCATTTTTAATGCATTTTTGCTGGAAAACCTTAAATAAATAACCCTAATATAAAAACTTATAAAACTTTCAATATTTACTGAAATCGATTGTTTTCTTTTTGTTGGATAACGCATTCAAAATAGGTATTGATTCGCTCTAATTGATTATTTATTCACTGATGACTACAGCAGACACAGAAATTAGTAATAATATTAATATTTCTATTATCTGTTCTTTATTATTTTGTATAATAATTTGTCAGGAATAGTGTAATGTAAATAATGTAAAACTTCTGAAACGCAAACGAGCTCTTTTTCCAGATTTATAGATTCTCTTGAAACTCTTGTATGTATTACATTTGAACATATGTTTTTGTCAGCTTTCGGAACAATTATTGAAATCAATTTCTGAGATGGCCTTCGAGCTATCTTTGATTTCTTCAATAAACTCAAAACTATACCCACAAAAATATTTTTTTGAACTTAGAGAAAGTCCAATAGTGTTCAAACAGAGAAAGTCGGTGATTACAAAATGATATGTATGGAATATTTAGAAAAGAGACTCGGTATTGTAATACTCTATATGGAACAGTGCACAAATAGTATTAATTGTTAATAGTTTAACTTAGTCTTAAGGAATTATTAATAAATACTATCGATAATTTAGTAGTGTAATAGAAATATTTGTTTAGTTCGTAAAGCATTGACTTGGCCGACGATAAGTCAAAATGATTTATTTCACTATTATAAGTGCAATATTTAAATGTGTAAGTAGTTTTACTTGACAAACTCAGAAAAAGCAACAAAAACAATCATTGAATCATAAACCTACTTTCATAAAGTCTTATTGAACTACTGTCACGTTCAGCATCACTACTCAAGTAAATAACTAAACTGTTCTTTGTCTAGTTGTTCTGCAATGTATCTGATCGAACTCGTTCGAATCAAATACGTTATTATCGACACTGCCTATTTTTGTAAATCTAGATAGTTCTGGTTTGAAGATCCTTCTCGACCTAAATTTTTATCGCAACAATCCTTTGCAATGCATTACACTAACTAAGTTTTCTCACGCTCTTGAGCATTATCACTGCATATTTGATAGTGCACAAGAATAGTTTCTCGTTGGTTAATTTAAAGGTTATTATATTGTTATTATTTTCTGAGATATTTTAGCAATCTCTCTAAATTCATGATGTTTAACCATTCATGAGTTAGTATTAAGAGCCGCTGTCATTATATTAGATATTCAAGGTAAACAATTCAAAGAAAATGGTTGTTCGTTAATGAAATAAAATATTTGATCTTTCTGGGAAAACCTAAGATAAATTATTATTATATTTGTTATTTTATAAAAATACTTGTATTTATTATAAATTTATATATTACTGTCAATACGATTACAATAAAAAATAAAGACTATATTAAAGCTCTCCCGTTAGACTTTTGCACCATTGTTCCGCCTTGTCCATAGCGTTAGGCCATTGGCTATTTGGATTTTGATTAGGATCATTCTTTGCCACTGATTGTTGATTACAACATAATTCTTGTAAGCTCGTCAGGTTCGCGCCATCATTTCCTACAAAACAGTTATTGTGACTAATAATTTGGTTTACCTCATTTGTATTTGTTCCAGGTTGAACTTCTGGGTAGGTTATAAAATATCTACAAGTATCTTGTTGCTTCATTGTGTCGGCTTGTTTATTCCATTGGGCATTTGAACATCTGAAAAATGGATTTTTATTAGTGTCAACCTCACCTACTGTTTCTTGAGGGCTAGCAATCTTATCATTTGCAATGCCTGAACCTGAAATAAACTCATATGGGCTTGGAAATGTCTGCTGCTTCTGATAATTAACATATGTATTCTCAGAAATCATGATGTTGGTGCCATCATTTCCTACGAAATAATTTTTATTATCGCAAATATTTATATTTTCTATATTAGGTACTGGTCCATTTTGATATTGGTCTTGACTATGCATCATGTAGGGTTTCGCTGGAACACAAACTGATTTTATAAGGTTATTTTGTTCAATAGGAGATCTAGCCTGAAATCTGGCTTCATTTTTAGAGATTCTTCGTTTGTTTTGAAACCAAATTTTTATAGATTTCAGAGGCACATTGAATTCTCTAGCCAATTGTTCTTTTCTAATATCTCCTATATACTTATTCTTCCTAAATTCTTCTTCCAAGATCTGCGTTTGAAACTTCGTATACTTTGTGCGTGTTTTTTTTGCTTTCCTAAAAATCAAATAATCTTCCATCCTAAACTCTTCGTCTTCGGCCATATTCGTCGAATTATAACACAAATATATCAACTTGTATATTAGGCAAGGCGCTGTATCGAACTATATCCATTTCCATCTGAAGTCTCCTTTTATCGGTCTAATTGTGTACCATCGAAACCACACCCACAAAACCCAACACCGCCTACCCACCACCCTTAAACTGTAATTATTTTAACGGGTTATTAATATTTATTACTATTGACATTGCTTTATAGCGGTTGCCCTTTCGGTTTACAATATGAATTTAATTATTTTTGTCCCAAACAATGTATTCTGCCATTTAATTTTATTAGGTAATGTTAATCACATATTTTGACGATGTCTTATTGTTATTATTACTACTGAGTTTAATTGACCGATTTGTATCTAAATATTAATAGGGATACCATTGTTTGATTGTCTTGTTTGAAGTTTAATAAAAGAAGAACGATTTAGATATAACAAAAAGCTTTGCGCGGTGACGATAAAGTTTTATTTTGTTTACATTGTTCAGAGAAAATTCATAATCATATTGATATTATTGCATTTGTCTTTAGCTTGTTCTTTTATTTCCTGTATACAAATTTCTTGATAAAACTCGATTTTCTTACCGCATTTGCCATATCTGCAAAATAGTTAATATTTCTTTATCTTCTCATATATTTTAATCAAATGTTAATATATATTCTGAACAATAAAACATGCACATAAAGCTTTCACATTCTGTAACACAATTTATTACAATTAAAGTATATTAATCATACACTAGCCTATAATTGCCTCTTCTTTCACCACCCTGTGTTAATTATTGTCATCATTGAGTCATAAACCTACATTCATAAAGTTTTATTGAATAACTTTCACTTTCAGCATCACTACTCAAGTAAATAACTAAGCTGCATCTTTTTTTCAATATCTGAAAAACTGTTTATGATTCCAAAATGCCTATTTTCATAAATCAAGATAGTTCTGGTTTGAATATCCTTCTCAACTTACATGTTTATCGTAATAATTTTGCGCAATACATCATACCAACTCAGTTTTCTCACGCTCTTGGGTTGCACACTGCATATTTGATAGTGAGGAAGGTATAATACCCTGTGGTCATAACTTTCAGCAAGCGATTCTATTATTTATCTTTTCTCAGGCTAATTTCTGAACAAGTAAATTACATACAATTCAACTAAATATTTCATTAGTATTTACCAAGTAACAATTTCAAATAGTTTGTGTATAATAACATTGTGTCTTCCAAACTTAATTTGTGTATTTTAAGCCATTCCTTAATTGGGGCCTTTGTTGGTGCACTTGTCCTAACGGCCGTCCAAAATGGCCTAACGCTATGGACAAATCGGCACAATAGTGCAGAAGTCTAAAGGGAGAGCTTTAATATAGTCTTTTTTTAGAATTTAATATAGTCTTTTTTTATTGTAATCGTATTGACAATAACATATAAATTTATATTAAATACAAGCATTTTTATAACATAACAAATATAATAATAATTTATGGAATTATTTTTAATCATGTAATGATATATATACACCTACACGTACATTTATATCATCATCCTCAGATCAATTGTTGGATCGGTTAAAATATCAAAAATTGAGATTTTTCCGTCAGTTATGGTTTTCCCAGAATGATCACATATTTTATTTCATTAACGAACAACCATTTTGTTTACCTAATTGTTTACCTTGAATATCTAATATAATGACAGCGGCTCTTAACACTAACTCATGAATGGTTAAACATCATGAATTTAGAGAGAATGCTTTCATAGATCTGAAATAAAATTTTCGAATCTAAGAGTGTAAACATAATTCGACTGATATCCTTTTATGTATCGATTACCTTAAACATAAATAAGAATATATTTTAAGGAATTTTATATTACATGCATTTATTTATTTACTAATTTATATATATTTAAAATTTAGTAACAATTAAGCATTATTATATCAAAATCAGCTGACAGCACGAGACAATATACCAACGTTTTTAGATGTTTCTAAATTATATATTACTCTATCTATAGGCACTCAATTGCGAAAGCATCCATAGCCATTGAGCTAATTTTTTCATAAACAAATATTTTAATGTACTCTGTATACCGTAAAATGTCTTTGGGTTCATATAGTAATTACAATTATGCATATTTGTAAATATTTGTATTTATTGTCTGAGTGTGAAACGAACTTACAACTTTAGACAGACACATATTGACAATCATGTCACTGCTATTTTGAATTGATTACATGTTTCTTGCTGCAAATTTTCTTAGCCATTTCTTCATATATATGGTAAAAAGTTTTATTTGGTAAAATTTTAATAAAATTTGGGTAACGCAAAAATTGTAATTTTGAAATTTATTTTAATAATAGTTTTGCAAATTTAAATGGCGTATAAAATTACAATACTTTATCGAGAATTTTTACCAAATCCTTACTTAGACATATTTTAACATATTTAATTATATTTACTGTCTATTTATCTTCGCAACATGCTTTCTTAAACTAGGTCTCTGTACTTTCTTTAATTTGGCTTCATTGAAAGTATTTGAGATCATATACTAAATGTATGTCAATATTATTTGAAAAGTTCCAAACTCCTGTATGCCATATCATTTTTATATATTATCATTTACAATACTATTTTCAGAATATCGTGTTTAAAACATTCTTTATACTTGGGGAATACTGTATATGTAGTTTTATTAATTTTTGTAGGAATATCAATATTTATGAGAAAGTTGAGCATATTAATATCATTCTGCTTTCTGCGATTTTCAATAATTTTATCAAATATATAGTTAAAAGCGTACGTAGTATTACACTAAAATTATATTAAAAATATGTAAAATTAGGTAATATAGATGCAATATATATCGATATTTTTGAAAAAGTTTAGCACATAAACCTCATTGTTCTCTGGTCGATTTTCGACAATTTCTGAGAATTTTAATAGTTTTTAGTTGCTTTTTCTGCGTCTGTTCAGTAAAACTACTTACACATTTAAATATTGCACTTATAATAGTGAAATAAATTATTTTGACTTTTCCTCGTTCAAGTCAATGCTTTGCCTAAGTGAATACCGACGTCTAATCATAATGGTGCGCGTTTTCCGCGTACTTATTATTTGTGTTCTCTGTGTCTTGTTAAAATATATATTTGGTGAAGCCTTATTTTATTGGGCGGCAATGGAATTATTCGTACTTTCAATAGCTAAAACATTTTAAATATTACACGATGTCTATCATTTATTTTTTTGTTATTTGTATTTTGAGATTTGTAATTAAAGTAGTAAAAGTAAACTAAAAAAAGGTAGCTAGTACTAACAAAACACTTTAGGTACACAATTTTAAGATACAAATGGACGTGTATACAGTATATATGTATATACGAGCTACCAAAAGTTTAATTATGCCTAGCTAACAGTAATTACATAAAAAAAAAATTAAATTATATAACATATACTCGCAATTTGATCTAAAATCCTGATTTGTTATGTCGCGTACTTATTTTTTTTCCTTTTCAATAATTTTCATAAATATTTTTCCGACCACGTTCTTGAGGCTTATTTTCTTAATAACTTCTACTAATTTTACTATTCCCTTTCTACAACACCGGAGCAGCTGTTGTCTTCTTCTATCCTGACGGTATCCTCTTCGATAGGCAAAATTGCGTGAGCAGAACATGAAACCGTCGAAGTAATGTTCCCACAGGCCTTCATCATTTCTTCTATTGACTTATTAGTGTGTGTTTATTGTCAGCATATTTTTAATTGAGTTAGATTTCTGTATTTCGTTCCGTTAGGTTATTTATATCCAAAATTATTTACTCTTTTATAATAAATGGTTTTGTGATATACTCATTAAAAACAAATAACAATATATCCATCTTGGTCTAGTGCAGATGCCATTCTTATTAATATTCCATTAAAATTATATTAGTCCGACAAGTTTTGAAACATAAAAGGCCTCGAACTATTGTTTTCATTTTTAATGCATTTTTGCTGGAAAACCTTAAATAAATAACCCTAATATAAAAACTTATAAAACTTTCAATATTTACTGAAATCGACAGTTTTCTTTTTGTTGGATAACGCATTCAAAATAGGTATTGATTCGCTCTAATTGATTATTTATTCACTGATGACTACAGCAGACACAGAAATTAGTAATAATATTAATATTTCTATTATCTGTTCTTTATTATTTTGTATAATAATTTGTCAGGAATAGTGTAATGTAAATAATGTAAAACTTCTGAAACGCAAACGAGCTCTTTTTCCAGATTTATAGATTCTCTTGAAACTCTTGTATGTATTACATTTGAACATATGTTTTTGTCAGCTTTCGGAACAATTATTGAAATCAATTTCTGAGATGGCCTTCGAGCTATCTTTGATTTCTTCAATAAACTCAAAACTATACTCACAAAAATATTTTTTTGAACTTAGAGAAAGTCCAATAGTGTTCAAACAGAGAAAGTCGGTGATTACAAAATGATATGTATGGAATATTTAGAAAAGAGACTCGGTATTGTAATACTCTATATGGAACAGTGCACAAATAGTATTAATTGTTAATAGTTTAACTTAGTCTTAAGGAATTATTAATAAATACTATCGATAATTTAGTAGTGTAATAGAAATATTTGTTTAGTTCGTAAAGCATTGACTTGGCCGACGATAAGTCAAAATGATTTATTTCACTATTATAAGTGCAATATTTAAATGTGTAAGTAGTTTTACTTGACAAACTCAGAAAAAGCAACAAAAACAATCATTGAATCATAAACCTACTTTCATAAAGTCTTATTGAACTACTGTCACGTTCAGCATCACTACTCAAGTAAATAACTAAACTGTTCTTTGTCTAGTTGTTCTGCAATGTATCTGATCGAACTCGTTCGAATCAAATACGTTATTATCGACACTGCCTATTTTTGTAAATCTAGATAGTTCTGGTTTGAAGATCCTTCTCGACCTAAAGTTTTATCGCAACAATCCTTTGCAATGCATTACACTAACTAAGTTTTCTCACGCTCTTGAGCATTATCACTGCATATTTGATAGTGCACAAGAATAGTTTCTCGTTGGTTAATTTAAAGGTTATTATATTGTTATTATTTTCTGAGATATTTTAGCAATCTCTCTAAATTCATGATGTTTAACCATTCATGAGTTAGTATTAAGAGCCGCTGTCATTATATTAGATATTCAAGGTAAACAATTCAAAGAAAATGGTTGTTCGTTAATGAAATAAAATATTTGATCTTTCTGGGAAAACCTAAGATAAATTATTATTATATTTGTTATTTTATAAAAATACTTGTATTTATTATAAATTTATATATTACTGTCAATACGATTACAATAAAAAATAAAGACTATATTAAAGCTCTCCCGTTAGACTTTTGCACCATTGTTCCGCCTTGTCCATAGCGTTAGGCCATTGGCTATTTGGATTTTGATTAGGATCATTCTTTGCCACTGATTGTTGATTACAACATAATTCTTGTAAGCTCGTCAGGTTCGCGCCATCATTTCCTACAAAACAGTTATTGTGACTAATAATTTGGTTTACCTCATTTGTATTTGTTCCAGGTTGAACTTCTGGGTAGGTTATAAAATATCTACAAGTATCTTGTTGCTTCATTATGTCGGCTTGTTTATTCCATTGGGCATTTGAACATCTGAAAAATGGATTTTTATTAGTGTCAACCTCACCTACTGTTTCTTGAGGGCTAGCAATCTTATCATTTGCAATGCCTGAACCTGAAATAAACTCATATGGGCTTGGAACTGTCTGCTGCTTCTGATAATTAACATATGTATTCTCAGAAATCATGATGTTGGTGCCATCATTTCCTACGAAATAATTTTTATTATCGCAAATATTTATATTTTCTATATTAGGTACTGGTCCATTTTGATATTGGTCTTGACTATGCATCATGTAGGGTTTCGCTGGAACACAAACTGATTTTATAAGGTTATTTTGTTCAATAGGAGATCTAGCCTGAAATCTGGCTTCATTTTTAGAGATTCTTCGTTTGTTTTGAAACCAAATTTTTATAGATTTCAGAGGCACATTGAATTCTCTAGCCAATTGTTCTTTTCTAATATCTCCTATATACTTATTCTTCCTAAATTCTTCTTCCAAGATCTGCGTTTGAAACTTCGTATACTTTGTGCGTGTTTTTTTTGCTTTCCTAAAAATCAAATAATCCTCCATCCTAAACTCTTCGTCTTCGGCCATATTCGTCGAATTATAACACAAATATATCAACTTGTATATTAGGCAAGGCGCTGTATCGAACTATATCCATTTCCATCTGAAGTCTCCTTTTATCGGTCTAATTGTGTACCATCGAAACCACACCCACAAAACCCAACACCGCCTACCCACCACCCTTAAACTGTAATTATTTTAACGGGTTATTAATATTTATTACTATTGACATTGCTTTATAGCGGTTGCCCTTTCGGTTTACAATATGAATTTAATTATTTTTGTCCCAAACAATGTATTCTGCCATTTAATTTTATTAGGTAATGTTAATCACATATTTTGACGATGTCTTATTGTTATTATTACTACTGAGTTTAATTGACCGATTTGTATCTAAATATTAATAGGGATACCATTGTTTGATTGTCTTGTTTGAAGTTTAATAAAAGAAGAACGATTTAGATATAACAAAAAGCTTTGCGCGGTGACGATAAAGTTTTATTTTGTTTACATTGTTCAGAGAAAATTCATAATCATATTGATATTATTGCATTTGTCTTTAGCTTGTTCTTTTATTTCCTGTATACAAATTTCTTGATAAAACTCGATTTTCTTACCGCATTTGCCATATCTGCAAAATAGTTAATATTTCTTTATCTTCTCATATATTTTAATCAAATGTTAATATATATTCTGAACAATAACACATGCACATAAAGCTTTCACATTCGGTAACACAATTTATTACAATTAAAGTATATTAATCATACACTAGCCTATAATTGCCTCTTCTTTCACCACCCTGTGTTAATTATTGTCATCATTGAGTCATAAACCTACATTCATAAAGTTTTATTGAATAACTTTCACTTTCAGCATCACTACTCAAGTAAATAACTAAGCTGCATCTTTTTTTCAATATCTGAAAAACTGTTTATGATTCCAAAATGCCTATTTTCATAAATCAAGATAGTTCTGGTTTGAATATCCTTCTCAACTTACATGTTTATCGTAATAATTTTGCGCAATACATCATACCAACTCAGTTTTCTCACGCTCTTGGGTTGCACACTGCATATTTGATAGTGAGGAAGGTATAATACCCTGTGGTCATAACTTTCAGCAAGCGATTCTATTATTTATCTTTTCTCAGGCTAATTTCTGAACAAGTAAATTACATACAATTCAACTAAATATTTCATTAGTATTTACCAAGTAACAATTTCAAATAGTTTGTGTATAATAACATTGTGTCTTCCAAACTTAATTTGTGTATTTTAAGCCATTCCTTAATTGGGGCCTTTGTTGGTGCACTTGTCCTAACGGCCGTCCACAATGGCCTAACGCTATTGACAAGGCGGCACAATAGTGCAGAAGTCTAAAGGGAGAGCTTTAATATAGTCTTTTTTTAGAATTTAATATAGTCTTTTTTATTGTAATCGTATTGACAATAACATATAAATTTATATTAAATACAAGCATTGTTATAACCTAACAAATATAATAATAATTTATGGAATTATTTTTAATCATGTAATGATATATATACACCTACACGTACATTTATATCATCATCCTCAGATCAATTGTTGGATCGGTTAAAATTGAGATTTTTCCGTCAGTTATGGTTTTCCCAGAAAGATCACATATTTTATTTCATTAACGAACAACCATTTTGTTTACCTAATTGTTTACCTTGAATATCTAATATAATGACAGCGGCTCTTAACGCTAACTCATGAATGGTTAAACATCATGAATTTAGAGAGAATGCTTTCATAGATCTGAAATAAAATTTTCGAATCTAAGAGTGTAAACATAATTCGACTGATATCCTTTTATGTATCGATTACCTTAAACATAAATAAGAATATATTTTAAGGAATTTTATATTACATGCATTTATTTATTTACTAATTTATATATATTTAAAATTTAGTAACAATTAAGCATTATTATATCAAAATCAGCTGACAGCACGAGACAATATACCAACGTTTTTAGATGTTTCTAAATTATATATTACTCTATCTATAGGCACTCAATTGCGAAAGCATCCATAGCCATTGAGCTAATTTTTTCATAAACAAATATTTTAATGTACTCTGTATACCGTAAATTGTCTTTGGGTTCATATAGTAATTACAATTATGCATATTTGTAAATATTTGTATTTATTGTCTGAGTGTGAAACGAACTTACAACTTTAGACAGACACATATTGACAATCATGTCACTGCTATTTTGAATTGACTACATGTTTCTTGCTGTAAATTTTCTTAGCCTTTTCTTCATACATATGGTAAAAAGTTTTATTTGGTAAAATTTTAATAAAATTTGGGTAACGCAAAAATTGTAATTTTGAAATTTATTTTAATAATAGTTTTGCAAATTTAAATGGCATATAAAATTACAATACTTTATCGAGAATTTTTACCAAATCCTTACTTAGACATATTTTAACATATTTAATTATATTTACTGTCTATTTATCTTCGCAACATGCTTTCTTAAACTAGGTCTCTGTACTTTCTTTAATTTGGCTTCATTGAAAGTATTTGAGATCATATACTAAATGTATGTCAATATTATTTGAAAAGTTCCAAACTCCTGTATGCCATATCATTTTTATATATTATCATTTACAATACTATTTTCAGAATATCGTGTTTAAAACATTCTTTATACTTGGGGAATACTGTATATGTAGTTTTATTAATTTTTGTAGGAATATCAATATTTATGAGAAAGTTGAGCATATTAATATCATTCTGCTTTCTGCGATTTTCAATAATTTTATCAAATATATAGTTAAAAGCGTACGTAGTATTACACTAAAATTATATTAAAAATATGTAAAATTAGGTAATATAGATGCAATATATATCGATATTTTTGAAAAAGTTTAGCACATAAACCTCATTGTTCTCTGGTCGATTTTCGACAATTTCTGAGAATTTTAATAGTTTTTAGTTGCTTTTTCTGCGTCTGTTCAGTAAAACTACTTACACATTTAAATATTGCACTTATAATAGTGAAATAAATTATTTTGACTTTTCCTCGTTCAAGTCAATGCTTTGCCTAAGTGAATACCGACGTCTAATCATAATGGTGCGCGTTTTCCGCGTACTTATTATTTGTGTTCTCTGTGTCTTGTTAAAATATATATTTGGTGAAGCCTTATTTTATTGGGCGGCAATGGAATTATTCGTACTTTCAATAGCTAAAAGATTTTAAATATTACACGATGTCTATCATTTATTTTTTTGTTATTTGTATTTTGAGATTTGTAATTAAAGTAGTAAAAGTAAACTAAAAAAAGGTAGCTAGTACTAACAAAACACTTTAGGTACACAATTTTAAGATACAAATGGACGTGTATACAGTATATATGTATATACGAGCTACCAAAAGTTTAATTATGCCTAGCTAACAGTAATTACATAAAAAAAAAATTAAATTATATAACATATACTCGCAATTTGATCTAAAATCCTGATTTGTTATGTCGCGTACTTATTTTTTTTTCCTTTTCAATAATTTTCATAAATATTTTTCCGACCACGTTCTTGAGGCTTATTTTCTTAATAACTTCTACTAATTTTACTATTCCCTTTCTACAACACCGGAGCAGCTGTTGTCTTCTTCTATCCTGACGGTATCCTCTTCGATAGGCAAAATTGCGTGAGCAGAACATGAAACCGTCGAAGTAATGTTCCCACAGGCCTTCATCATTTCTTCTATTGACTTATTAGTGTGTGTTTATTTTCAGCATATTTTTAATTGAGTTAGATTTCTGTATTTCGTTCCGTTAGGTTATTTATATCCAAAATTATTTACTCTTTTATAATAAATGGTTTTGTGATATACTCATTAAAAACAAATAACAATATATCCATCTTGGTCTAGTGCAGATGCCATTCTTATTAATATTCCATTAAAATTATATTAGTCCGACAAGTTTTGAAACATAAAAGACCTCGAACTATTGTTTTCATTTTTAATGCATTTTTGCTGGAAAACCTTAAATAAATAACCCTAATATAAAAACTTATAAAACTTTCAATATTTACTGAAATCGACAGTTTTCTTTTTGTTGGATAACGCATTCAAAATAGGTATTGATTCGCTCTAATTGATTATTTATTCACTGATGACTACAGCAGACACAGAAATTAGTAATAATATTAATATTTCTATTATCTGTTCTTTATTATTTTGTATAATAATTTGTCAGGAATAGTGTAATGTAAATAATGTAAAACTTCTGAAACGCAAACGAGCTCTTTTTCCAGATTTATAGATTCTCTTGAAACTCTTGTATGTATTACATTTGAACATATGTTTTTGTCAGCTTTCGGAACAATTATTGAAATCAATTTCTGAGATGGCCTTCGAGCTATCTTTGATTTCTTCAATAAACTCAAAACTATACTCACAAAAATATTTTTTGAACTTAGAGAAAGTCCAATAGTGTTCAAACAGAGAAAGTCGGTGATTACAAAATGATATGTATGGAATATTTAGAAAAGAGACTCGGTATTGTAATACTCTATATGGAACAGTGCACAAATAGTATTAATTGTTAATAGTTTAACTTAGTCTTAAGGAATTATTAATAAATACTATCGATAATCTTGGCCGACGATAAGTCAAAATGATTTATTTCACTATTATAAGTGCAATATTTAAATGTGTAAGTAGTTTTACTTGACAAACTCAGAAAAAGCAACAAAAACAATCATTGAATCATAAACCTACTTTCATAAAGTCTTATTGAACTACTGTCACGTTCAGCATCACTACTCAAGTAAATAACTAAACTGTTCTTTGTCTAGTTGTTCTGCAATGTATCTGATCGAACTCGTTCGAATCAAATACGTTATTATCGACACTGCCTATTTTTGTAAATCTAGATAGTTCTGGTTTGAAGATCCTTCTCGACCTAAATTTTTATCGCAACAATCTTTTGCAATGCATTACACTAACTAAGTTTTCTCACGCTCTTGAGCATTATCACTGCATATTTGATAGTGCACAAGAATAGTTTCTCGTTGGTTAATTTAAAGGTTATTATATTGTTATTATTTTCTGAGATATTTTAGCAATCTCTCTAAATTCATGATGTTTAACCATTCATGAGTTAGTATTAAGAGCCGCTGTCATTATATTAGATATTCAAGGTAAACAATTCAAAGAAAATGGTTGTTCGTTAATGAAATAAAATATTTGATCTTTCTGGGAAAACCTAAGATAAATTATTATTATATTTGTTATTTTATAAAAATACTTGTATTTATTATAAATTTATATATTACTGTCAATACGATTACAATAAAAAATAAAGACTATATTAAAGCTCTCCCGTTAGACTTTTGCACCATTGTTCCGCCTTGTCCATAGCGTTAGGCCATTGGCTATTTGGATTTTGATTAGGATCATTCTTTGCCACTGATTGTTGATTACAACATAATTCTTGTAAGCTCGTCAGGTTCGCGCCATCATTTCCTACAAAACAGTTATTGTGACTAATAATTTGGTTTACCTCATTTGTATTTGTTCCAGGTTGAACTTCTGGGTAGGTTATAAAATATCTACAAGTATCTTGTTGCTTCATTATGTCGGCTTGTTTATTCCATTGGGCATTTGAACATCTGAAAAATGGATTTTTATTAGTGTCAACCTCACCTACTGTTTCTTGAGGGCTAGCAATCTTATCATTTGCAATGCCTGAACCTGAAATAAACTCATATGGGCTTGGAACTGTCTGCTGCTTCTGATAATTAACATATGTATTCTCAGAAATCATGATGTTGGTGCCATCATTTCCTACGAAATAATTTTTATTATCGCAAATATTTATATTTTCTATATTAGGTACTGGTCCATTTTGATATTGGTCTTGACTATGCATCATGTAGGGTTTCGCTGGAACACAAACTGATTTTATAAGGTTATTTTGTTCAATAGGAGATCTAGCCTGAAATCTGGCTTCATTTTTAGAGATTCTTCGTTTGTTTTGAAACCAAATTTTTATAGATTTCAGAGGCACATTGAATTCTCTAGCCAATTGTTCTTTTCTAATATCTCCTATATACTTATTCTTCCTAAATTCTTCTTCCAAGATCTGCGTTTGAAACTTCGTATACTTTGTGCGTGTTTTTTTTGCTTTCCTAAAAATCAAATAATCCTCCATCCTAAACTCTTCGTCTTCGGCCATATTCGTCGAATTATAACACAAATATATCAACTTGTATATTAGGCAAGGCGCTGTATCGAACTATATCCATTTCCATCTGAAGTCTCCTTTTATCGGTCTAATTGTGTACCATCGAAACCACACCCACAAAACCCAACACCGCCTACCCACCACCCTTAAACTGTAATTATTTTAACGGGTTATTAATATTTATTACTATTGACATTGCTTTATAGCGGTTGCCCTTTCGGTTTACAATATGAATTTAATTATTTTTGTCCCAAACAATGTATTCTGCCATTTAATTTTATTAGGTAATGTTAATCACATATTTTGACGATGTCTTATTGTTATTATTACTACTGAGTTTAATTGACCGATTTGTATCTAAATATTAATAGGGATACCATTGTTTGATTGTCTTGTTTGAAGTTTAATAAAAGAAGAACGATTTAGATATAACAAAAAACTTTGCGCGGTGACGATAAAGTTTTATTTTGTTTACATTGTTCAGAGAAAATTCATAATCATATTGATATTATTGCATTTGTCTTTAGCTTGTTCTTTTATTTCCTGTATACAAATTTCTTGATAAAACTCGATTTTCTTACCGCATTTGCCCTATCTGCAAAATAGTTAATATTTCTTTATCTTCTCATATATTTTAGTCAAATGTTAATATATATTCTGAGCAATAACACATGCACATAAAGCTTTCACATTCTGTAACACAATTTATTACAATTAAAGTATATTAATCATACACTAGCCTATAATTGCCTCGTCTTTCACCACCCTGTCTTAATTATTGTCATCATTGAGTCATAAACCTACATTCATAAAGTTTTATTGAATAACTTTCACTTTCAGCATCACTACTCAAGTAAATAACTAAGCTGCATTTTTTTTTCAATATCTGAAAAACTGTTTATGATTCCAAAATGCCTATTTTCATAAATCAAGATAGTTCTGGTTTGAATATCCTTCTCAACTTACATGTTTATCGTAATAATTTTGTGCAATACATCATACCAACTCAGTTTTCTCACGCTCTTGGGTTGCACACTGCATATTTGATAGTGAGGAAGGTATAATACCCTGTGGTCATAACTTTCAGCAATCGATTCTATTATTTATCTTTTCTCAGGTTAATTTCTGAACAAGTAAATTACATACAATTCAACTAAATATTTCATTAGTATTTACCAAGTAACAATTTCAAATAGTTTGTGTATAATAACATTGTGTCTTCCAAACTTAATTTGTGTATTTTAAGCCATTCCTTAATTGGGGCCTTTGTTGGTGCACTTGTCCTAACGGCCGTCCACAATGGCCTAACGCTATTGACAAGGCGGCACAATAGTGCAGAAGTCTAAAGGGAGAGCTTTAATATAGTCTTTTTTTAGAATTTAATATAGTCTTTTTTATTGTAATCGTATTGACAATAACATATAAATTTATATTAAATACAAGCATTGTTATAACATAACAAATATAATAATAATTTATGGAATTATTTTTAATCATGTAATGATATATATACACCTACACGTACATTTATATCATCATCCTCAGATCAATTGTTGGATCGGTTAAAATATCAAAAATTGAGATTTTTCCGTCAGTTATGGTTTTCCCAGAATGATCACATATTTTATTTCATTAACGAACAACCATTTTGTTTACCTAATTGTTTACCTTGAATATCTAATATAATGACAGCGGCTCTTAACACTAACTCATGAATGGTTAAACATCATGAATTTAGAGAGAATGCTTTCATAGATCTGAAATAAAATTTTCGAATCTAAGAGTGTAAACATAATTCGACTGATATCCTTTTATGTATCGATTACCTTAAACATAAATAAGAATATATTTTAAGGAATTTTATATTACATGCATTTATTTATTTACTAATTTATATATATTTAAAATTTAGTAACAATTAAGCATTATTATATCAAAATCAGCTGACAGCACGAGACAATATACCAACGTTTTTAGATGTTTCTAAATTATATATTACTCTATCTATAGGCACTCAATTGCGAAAGCATCCATAGCCATTGAGCTAATTTTTTCATAAACAAATATTTTAATGTACTCTGTATACCGTAAATTGTCTTTGGGTTCATATAGTAATTACAATTATGCATATTTGTAAATATTTGTATTTATTGTCTGAGTGTGAAACGAACTTACAACTTTAGACAGACACATATTGACAATCATGTCACTGCTATTTTGAATTGACTACATGTTTCTTGCTGTAAATTTTCTTAGCCTTTTCTTCATACATATGGTAAAAAGTTTTATTTGGTAAAATTTTAATAAAATTTGGGTAACGCAAAAATTGTAATTTTGAAATTTATTTTAATAATAGTTTTGCAAATTTAAATGGCATATAAAATTACAATACTTTATCGAGAATTTTTACCAAATCCTTACTTAGACATATTTTAACATATTTAATTATATTTACTGTCTATTTATCTTCGCAACATGCTTTCTTAAACTAGGTCTCTGTAATTTCTTTAATTTGGCTTCATTGAAAGTATTTGAGATCATATACTAAATGTATGTCAATATTATTTGAAAAGTTCCAAATTCCTGTATGCCATATCATTTTTATATATTCTCGTTTACAATACTATTTTCAGAATATCGTGTTTAAAACATTCTTTATACTTGGGGAATACTGTATATGTAGTTTTATTAATTTTTGTAGGAATATCAATATTTATGAGAAAGTTGAGCATATTAATATCATTCTGCTTTCTGCGATTTTCAATAATTTTATCAAATATATAGTTAAAAGCGTACGTAGTATTACACTAAAATTATATTAAAAATATGTAAAATTAGGATATAGATGCAATATATATCGATATTTTTGAAAAAGTTTAGCACATAAACCTCATTGTTCTCTGGTCGATTTTCGACAATTTCTGAGAATTTTAATAGTTTTTAGTTGCTTTTTCTGCGTCTGTTCAGTAAAACTACTTACACATTTAAATATTGCACTTATAATAGTGAAATAAATTATTTTGACTTTTCCTCGTTCAAGTCAATGCTTTGCCTAAGTGAATACCGACGTCTAATCATAATGGTGCGCGTTTTCCGCGTACTTATTATTTGTGTTCTCTGTGTCTTGTTAAAATATATATTTGGAGAAGCCTTATTTTATTGGGCGGCAATGGAATTATTCGTACTTTCAACAGCTAAAACATTTTAAATATTACACGATGTCTATCATTTATTTTTTTGTTATTTGTATTTTGAGATTTGTAATTAAAGTAGTAAAAGTAAACTAAAAAAAGGTAACTAGTACTAACAAAACACTTTAGGTACACAATTTTAAGATACAAATGGACGTGTACACAGTATATATGTATATACGGGCTACCAAAAGTTTAATTATGCCTAGCTAACAGTAATTACATAAAAAAAATTATTAAATTATATAACATATACTCGCAATTTGATCTAAAATCTTGATTTGTTATGTCGCGTACTTATTTTTTTTTTCCTTTTCAATAATTTTCATAAATATTTTTCCGACCACGTTCTTGAGGCTTATTTTCTTAATAACTTCTACTAATTTTACTATTCCCTTTCTACAACACCGGAGCAGCTGTTGTCTTCTTCTATCCTGACGGTATCCTCTTCGATAGGCAAAATTGCGTGAGCAGAACATGAAACGGTCGAAGTAATGTTCCCACAGGCCTTCATCATTTCTTCTATTGACTTATTAGTGTGTGTTTATTGTCAGCATATTTTTAATTGAGTTAGATTTCTGTATTTCGTTCCGTTAGGTTATTTATATCCAAAATTATTTACTCTTTTATAATAAATGGTTTTGTGATATACTCATTAAAAACAAATAACAATATATCCATCTTGGTCTAGTGCAGATGCCATTCTTATTAATATTAAATTAAAATTATATTAGTCCGACAAGTATTGAAACATAAAAGGCCTCGAACTATTGTTTTCATTTTTAATGCATTTTTGCTGGAAAACCTTAAATAAATAACCCTAATATAAAAACTATAAACCTAAATAATAACTTTCAATATTTACTGAAATCGATTGTTTTCTTTTTGTTGGATAACGCATTCAAAATAGGTACTGATTCGCTCTAATTGATTATTTATTCACTGATGACTACAGCAGACACAGAAATTAGTAATAATATTAATATTTCTATTATCTGTTCTTTATTATTTTGTATAATAATTTGTCAGGAATAGTGTAATGTAAATAATGTAAAACTTCTGAAACGCAAACGAGCTCTTTTTCCAGATTTATAGATTCTCTTGAAACTCTTGTATGTATTACATTTGAACATATGTTTTTGTCAGCTTTCGGAAAAATTATTGAAATCAATTTCTGATATGGCCTTCGAGCTATCTTTGATTTCTTCAATAAACTCAAAACTATACCCACAAAAATATTTTTTTGAACTTAGAGAAAGTCCAATAGTGTTCAAACAGAGAAAGTCGGTGATTACAAAATGATATGTATGGAATATTTAGAAAGGAGACTCGGTATTGTAATACTCTATATGGAACAGTGCACAAATAGTATTAATTGTTAATAGTTTAACTTAGTCTTAAGGAATTATTAATAAATACTATCGATAATTTAGTAGTGTAATAGAAATATTTGTTTAGTTCGTAAAGCATTGACTTGGCCGACGAAAAGTCAAAATGATTTATTTCACTATTATAAGTGCAATATTTAAATGTGTAAGTAGTTTTACTTAACAAACTCAGAAAAAGCAACAAAAACAATCATTGAATCATAAACCTACTTTCATAAAGTCTTATTGAACTACTGTCACGTTCAGCATCACTACTCAAGTAAATAACTAAACTGTTCTTTGTCTAGTTGTTCTGCAATGTATCTGATCGAACTCGTTCGAATCAAATACGTTATTATCGACATTGCCTATTTTCGTAAATCTAGATAGTTCTGGTTTGAAGATCCTTCTCGACCTAAATTTTTATTGCAATAATCCTTTGCAATGCATTACACTAACTAAGTTTTCTCACGCTCTTGAGCATTATCACTGCATATTTGATAGTGCACAAGAATAGTTTCTCGTTGGTTAATTTAAAGGTTATTATATTGTTATTATTTTCTGAGATATTTTAGCAATCTCTCTAAATTCATGATGTTTAACCATTCATGAGTTAGTATTAAGAGCCGCTGTCATTATATTAGATATTCAAGGTAAACAATTCAAAGAAAATGGTTGTTCGTTAATGAAATAAAATATTTGATCTTTCTGGGAAAATCTAACATAAATTATTATTATATTTGTTATTTTATAAAAATACTTGTATTTAATATAAATTTATATATTACTGTCAATACGATTACAATAAAAAATAAAGACTATATTAAAGCTCTCCCGTTAGACTTTTGCACCATTGTTCCGCCTTGTCCATAGCGTTAGGCCATTGGCTATTTGGATTTTGATTAGGATCATTCTTTGCCACTGATTGTTGATTACAACATAATTCTTGTAAGCTCGTCAGGTTCGCGCCATCATTTCCTACAAAACAGTTATTGTGACTAATAATTTGGTTTACCTCATTTGTATTTGTTCCAGGTTGAACTTCTGGGTAGGTTATAAAATATCTACAAGTATCTTGTTGCTTCATTATGTCGGCTTGTTTATTCCATTGGGCATTTGAACATCTGAAAAATGGATTTTTATTAGTGTCAACCTCACCTACTGTTTCTTGAGGGCTAGCAATCTTATCATTTGCAATGCCTGAACCTGAAATAAACTCATATGGGCTTGGAAATGTCTGCTGCTTCTGATAATTAACATATGTATTCTCAGAAATCATGATGTTGGTGCCATCATTTCCTACGAAATAATTTTTATTATCGCAAATATTTATATTTTCTATATTAGGTACTGGTCCATTTTGATATTGGTCTTGACTATGAATCATGTAGGGTTTCGCTGGAACACAAACTGATTTTATAAGGTTATTTTGTTCAATAGGAGATCTAGCCTGAAATCTGGCTTCATTTTTAGAGATTCTTCGTTTGTTTTGAAACCAAATTTTTATAGATTTCAGAGGCACATTGAATTCTTTAGCCAATTGTTCTTTTCTAATATCTCCTATATACTTATTCTTCCTAAATTCTTCTTCCAAGATCTGCGTTTGAAACTTCGTATACTTTGTGCGTGTTTTTTTTGCTTTCCTAAAAATCAAATAATCTTCTATCCTAAACTCTTCGTCTTCGGCCATATTCGTCGAATTATAACACAAATATATCAACTTGTATATTAGGCAAGGCGCTGTATCGAACTATATCCATTTCCATCTGAAGTCTCCTTTTATCGGTCTAATTGTGTACCATCGAAACCACACCCACAAAACCCAACACCGCCTACCCACCACCCTTAAACTGTAATTATTTTAACGGGTTATTAATATTTATTACTATTGACATTGCTTTATAGCGGTTGCCCTTTCGGTTTACAATATGAATTTAATTATTTTTGTCCCAAACAATGTATTCTGCCATTTAATTTTATTAGGTAATGTTAATCACATATTTTGACGATGTCTTATTGTTATTATTACTACTGAGTTTAATTGACCGATTTGTATCTAAATATTAATAGGGATACCATTGTTTGATTGTCTTGTTTGAAGTTTAATAAAAGAAGAACGATTTAGATATAACAAAAAGCTTTGCGCGGTGACGATAAAGTTTTATTTTGTTTACATTGTTCAGAGAAAATTCATAATCATATTGATATTATTGCATTTGTCTTTAGCTTGTTCTTTCATTTCCTGTATACAAATTTCTTGATAAAACTCGATTCTCTTACCGCATTTGCCATATCTGCAAAATAGTTAATATTTCTTTATCTTCTCATATATTTTAATCAAATGTTAATATATATTCTGAACAATAACACATGCACATAAAGCTTTCACATTCTGTAACACAATTTATTACAATTAAAGTATATTAATCATACACTAGCCTATAATTGCCTCTTCTTTCACCACCCTGTGTTAATTATTGTCATCATTGAGTCATAAACCTACATTCATAAAGTTTTATTGAATAACTTTCACTTTCAGCATCACTACTCAAGTAAATAACTAAGCTGCATTTTTTTTCAATATCTGAAAAACTGTTTATGATTCCAAAATGCCTATTTTCATAAATCAAGATAGTTCTGGTTTGAATATCCTTCTCAACTTACATGTTTATCGTAATAATTTTGCGCAATACATCATACCAACTCAGTTTTCTCACGCTCTTGGGTTGCACACTGCATATTTGATAGTGAGGAAGGTATAATACCCTGTGGTCATAACTTTCAGCAAGCGATTCTATTATTTATCTTTTCTCAGGCTAATTTCTGAACAAGTAAATTACATACAATTCAACTAAATATTTCATTAGTATTTACCAAGTAACAATTTCAAATAGTTTGTGTATAATAACATTGTGTCTTCCAAACTTAATTTGTGTATTTTAAGCCATTCCTTAATTGGGGCCTTTGTTGGTGCACTTGTCCTAACGGCCGTCCAAAATGGCCTAACGCTATGGACAAATCGGCACAATAGTGCAGAAGTCTAAAGGGAGAGCTTTAATATAGTCTTTTTTAGAATTTAATATAGTCTTTTTTTATTGTAATCGTATTGACAATAACATATAAATTTATATTAAATACAAGCATTTTTATAACATAACAAATATAATAATAATTTATGGAATTATTTTTAATCATGTAATGATATATATACACCTACACGTACATTTATATCATCATCCTCAGATCAATTGTTGGATCGGTTAAAATATCAAAAATTGAGATTTTTCCGTCAGTTATGGTTTTCCCAGAATGATCACATATTTTATTTCATTAACGAACAACCATTTTGTTTACCTAATTGTTTACCTTGAATATCTAATATAATGACAGCGGCTCTTAACACTAACTCATGAATGGTTAAACATCATGAATTTAGAGAGAATGCTTTCATAGATCTGAAATAAAATTTTCGAATCTAAGAGTGTAAACATAATTCGACTGATATCCTTTTATGTATCGATTACCTTAAACATAAATAAGAATATATTTTAAGGAATTTTATATTACATGCATTTATTTATTTACTAATTTATATATATTTAAAATTTAGTAACAATTAAGCATTATTATATCAAAATCAGCTGACAGCACGAGACAATATACCAACGTTTTTAGATGTTTCTAAATTATATATTACTCTATCTATAGGCACTCAATTGCGAAAGCATCCATAGCCATTGAGCTAATTTTTTCATAAACAAATATTTTAATGTACTCTGTATACCGTAAAATGTCTTTGGGTTCATATAGTAATTACAATTATGCATATTTGTAAATATTTGTATTTATTGTCTGAGTGTGAAACGAACTTACAACTTTAGACAGACACATATTGACAATCATGTCACTGCTATTTTGAATTGACTACATGTTTCTTGCTGTAAATTTTCTTAGCCTTTTCTTCATATATATGGTAAAAAGTTTTATTTGGTAAAATTTTAATAAAATTTGGGTAACGCAAAAATTGTAATTTTGAAATTTATTTTAATAATAGTTTTGCAAATTTAAATGGCGTATAAAATTACAATACTTTATCGAGAATTTTTACCAAATCCTTACTTAGACATATTTTAACATATTTAATTATATTTACTGTCTATTTATCTTCGCAACATGCTTTCTTAAACTAGGTCTCTGTACTTTCTTTAATTTGGCTTCATTGAAAGTATTTGAGATCATATACTAAATGTATGTCAATATTATTTGAAAAGTTCCAAATTCCTGTATGCCATATCATTTTTATATATTCTCGTTTACAATACTATTTTCAGAATATCGTGTTTAAAACATTCTTTATACTTGGGGAATACTGTATATGTAGTTTTATTAATTTTTGTAGGAATATCAATATTTATGAGAAAGTTGAGCATATTAATATCATTCTGCTTTCTGCGATTTTCAATAATTTTATCAAATATATAGTTAAAAGCGTACGTAGTATTACACTAAAATTATATTAAAAATATGTAAAATTAGGATATAGATGCAATATATATCGATATTTTTGAAAAAGTTTAGCACATAAACCTCATTGTTCTCTGGTCGATTTTCGACAATTTCTGAGAATTTTAATAGTTTTTAGTTGCTTTTTCTGCGTCTGTTCAGTAAAACTACTTACACATTTAAATATTGCACTTATAATAGTGAAATAAATTATTTTGACTTTTCCTCGTTCAAGTCAATGCTTTGCCTAAGTGAATACCGACGTCTAATCATAATGGTGCGCGTTTTCCGCGTACTTATTATTTGTGTTCTCTGTGTCTTGTTAAAATATATATTTGGTGAAGGCTTATTTTATTGGGCGGCAATGGAATTATTCGTACTTTCAATAGCTAAAACATTTTAAATATTACACGATGTCTATCATTTATTTTTTGTTATTTGTATTTTGAGATTTGTAATTAAAGTAGTAAAAGTAAACTAAAAAAAGGTAACTAGTACTAACAAAACACTTTAGGTACACAATTTTAAGATACAAATGGATGTGTATACAGTATATATGTATATACGGGCTACCAAAAGTTTAATTATGCCTAGCTGACAGTAATTACATAAAAAAAATTATTAAATTATATAACATATACTCGCAATTTGATCTAAAATCCTGATTTGTTATGTCGCGTACTTATTTTTTTTTCCTTTTCAATAATTTTCATAAATATTTTTCCGACCACGTTCTTGAGGCTTATTTTCTTAATAACTTCTACTAATTTTACTATTCCCTTTCTACAACACCGGAGCAGCTGTTCTCTTCTTCTATCCTGACGGTATCCTCTTCGATCGGCAAAATTGCGTGAGCAGAACATGAAACCGTCGAAGTAATGTTCCCACAGGCCTTCATCATTTCTTCTATTGACTTATTAGTATGTGTTTATTGTTAGCATATTTTTAATTGAGTTAGATTTCTGTATTTCGTTCCGTTAGGTTATTTATATCCAAAATAATTTACTCTTTTATAATAAATGGTTTTGTGATATACTCATTAAAAACAAATAACAATATATCCATCTTGGTCTAGTGCAGATGCCATTCTTCTTAATATTCCATTAAAATTATATTAGTCCGACAAGTTTTGAAACATAAAAGGCCTCGAACTATCGTTTTCATTTTTAATGCATTTTTACTGGAAAACCTTAAATAAATAACCCTAATATAAAAACTTATAAAACTTTCAATATTTACTGAAATCGATTGTTTTTTTTTGTTGGATAACGCATTCAAAATAGGTATTGATTCGCTATAATTGATTATTTATTCACTGATGACTACAGCAGACACAGAAATTAGTAATAATATTAATATTTCTATTATCTGTTCTTTATTATTTTGTATAATAATTTGTCAGGAATAGTGTAATGTAAATAATGTAAAACTTCTGAAACGCAAACGAGCTCTTTTTCCAGACTTATAAATTCTCTTGAAACTCTTGTATGTATTACATTTGAACATATGTTTTTGTCAGCTTTCGGAACAATTATTGAAATCAATTTCTGAGATGGCCTTCGAGCTATCTTTGATTTCTTCAATAAACTCAAAACTATACCCACAAAAATATTTTTTTGAACTTAGAGAAAGTCCAATAGTGTTCAAACAGAGAAAGTCGGTGATTACAAAATGATATGTATGGAATATTTAGAAAGGAGACTCGGTATTGTAATACTCTATATGGAACAGTGCACAAATAGTATTAATTGTTAATAGTTTAACTTAGTCTTAAGGAATTATTAATAAATACTATCGATAATTTAGTAGTGCAATAGAAATATTTGTTTAGTTCGTAAAGCATTGACTTGGCCGACGAAAAGTCAAAATGATTTATTTCACTATTATAAGTGCAATATTTAAATGTGTAAGTAGTTTTACTTGACAAACTCAGAAAAAGCAACAAAAACAATCATTGAATCATAAACCTACTTTCATAAAGTCTTATTGAACTACTGTCACGTTCAGCATCACTACTCAAGTAAATAACTAAACTGTTCTTTGTCTAGTTGTTCTGCAATGTATCTGATCGAACTCGTTCGAATCAAATACGTTATTATCGACATTGCCTATTTTTGTAAATCTAGATAGTTCTGGTTTGAAGATCCTTCTCGACCTAAATTTTTATTGCAATAATCCTTTGCAATGCATTACACTAACTAAATTTTCTCACGCTCTTGAGCATTATCACTGCATATTTGATAGTGCACAAGAATAGTTTCTCGTTGGTTAATTTAAAGGTTATTATATTGTTATTATTTTCTGAGATATTTTAGCAATCTCTCTAAATTCATGATGTTTAACCATTCATGAGTTAGTATTAAGAGCCGCTGTCATTATATTAAATATTAAAGGTAAACAATTCAAAGAAAATTGTTGTTCGTTAATGAAATAAAATATTTGATCTTTCTAGGAAAACCTAACATAAATTATTATTATATTTGTTATTTTATAAAAATACTTGTATTTAATATAAATTTATATATTACTGTCAATACGATTACAATAAAAAATAAAGACTATATTAAAGCTCTCCCGTTAGACTTTTGCACCATTGTTCCGCCTTGTCCATAGCGTTAGGCCATTGGCTATTTGGATTTTGATTAGGATCATTCTTTGCCACTGATTGTTGATTACAACATAATTCTTGTAAGCTCGTCAGGTTCGCGCCATCATTTCCTACAAAACAGTTATTGTGACTAATAATTTGGTTTACCTCATTTGTATTTGTTCCAGGTTGAACTTCTGGGTAGGTTATAAAATATCTACAAGTATCTTGTTGCTTCATTATGTCGGCTTGTTTATTCCATTGGGCATTTGAACATCTGAAAAATGGATTTTTATTAGTGTCAACCTCACCTACTGTTTCTTGAGGGCTAGCAATCTTATCATTTGCAATGCCTGAACCTGAAATAAACTCATATGGGCTTGGAAATGTCTGCTGCTTCTGATAATTAACATATGTATTCTCAGAAATCATGATGTTGGTGCCATCATTTCCTACGAAATAATTTTTATTATCGCAAATATTTATATTTTCTATATTAGGTACTGGTCCATTTTGATATTGGTCTTGACTATGCATCATGTAGGGTTTCGCTGGAACACAAACTGATTTTATAAGGTTATTTTGTTCAATAGGAGATCTAGCCTGAAATCTGGCTTCATTTTTAGAGATTCTTCGTTTGTTTTGAAACCAAATTTTTATAGATTTCAGAGGCACATTGAATTCTTTAGCCAATTGTTCTTTTCTAATATCTCCTATATACTTATTCTTCCTAAATTCTTCTTCCAAGATCTGCGTTTGAAACTTCGTATACTTTGTGCGTGTTTTTTTTGCTTTCCTAAAAATCAAATAATCTTCCATCCTAAACTCTTCGTCTTCGGCCATATTCGTCGAATTATAACACAAATATATCAACTTGTATATTAGGCAAGGCGCTGTATCGAACTATATCCATTTCCATCTGAAGTCTCCTTTTATCGGTCTAATTGTGTACCATCGAAACCACACCCACAAAACCCAACACCGCCTACCCACCACCCTTAAACTGTAATTATTTTAACGGGTTATTAATATTTATTACTATTGACATTGCTTTATAGCGGTTGCCCTTTCGGTTTACAATATGAATTTAATTATTTTTGTCCCAAATAATGTATTCTGCCATTTAATTTTATTAGGTATTAATCACATATTCTGACGATGTCTTATTGTTATTATTACTACTGAGTTTAATTGACCGATTTGTATCTAAATATTAATAGGGATACCATTGTTTGATTGTCTTGTTTGAAGTTTAATAAAAGAAGAACGATTTAGATATAACAAAAAGCTTTGCGCGGTGACGATAAAGTTTTATTTTGTTTACATTGTTCAGAGAAAATTCATAATCATATTGATATTATTGCATTTGTCTTTAGCTTGTTCTTTTATTTCCTGTATACAAATTTCTTGATAAAACTCGATTTTCTTACCGCATTTGCCATATCTGCAAAATAGTTAATATTTCTTTATCTTCTCATATATTTTAATCAAATGTTAATATATATTCTGAACAATAACACATGCACATAAAGCTTTCACATTCTGTAACACAATTTCCTACAATTAAAGTATATTAATCATACACTAGCCTATAATTGCCTCGTCTTTCACCACCCTGTCTTAATTATTGTCATCATTGAGTCATAAACCTACATTCATAAAGTTTTATTGAATAACTTTCACTTTCAGCATCACTACTCAAGTAAATAACTAAGCTGCATTTTTTTTTCAATATCTGAAAAACTGTTTATGATTCCAAAATGCCTATTTTCATAAATCAAGATAGTTCTGGTTTGAATATCCTTCTCAACTTACATGTTTATCGTAATAATTTTGTGCAATACATCATACCAACTCAGTTTTCTCACGCTCTTGGGTTGCACACTGCATATTTGATAGTGAGGAAGGTATAATACCCTGTGGTCATAACTTTCAGCAATCGATTCTATTATTTATCTTTTCTCAGGCTAATTTCTGAACAAGTAAATTACATACAATTCAACTAAATATTTCATTAGTATTTACCAAGTAACAATTTCAAATAGTTTGTATATAATAACATTGTGTCTTCCAAACTTAATTTGTGTATTTTAAGCCATTCCTTAATTGGGGCCTTTGTTGGTGCACTTGTCCTAACGGCCGTCCACAATGGCCTAACGCTACGGACAAGGCGGCACAATAGTGCAGAAGTCTAAAGGGAGAGCTTTAATATAGTCTTTTTTTAGAATTTAATATAGTCTTTTTTATTGTAATCGTATTGACAATAACATATAAATTTATATTAAATACAAGCATTTTTATAACATAACAAATATAATAATAATTTATGGAATTATTTTTAATCATGTAATGATATATATACACCTACACGTACATTTATATCATCATCCTCAGATCAATTGTTGGATCGGTTAAAATATCAAAAATTGAGATTTTTCCGTCAGTTATGGTTTTCCCAGAAAGATCACATATTTTATTTCATTAACGAACAACCATTTTGTTTACCTAATTGTTTACCTTGAATATCTAATATAATGACAGCGGCTCTTAACGCTAACTCATGAATGGTTAAACATCATGAATTTAGAGAGAATGCTTTCATAGATCTGAAATAAAATTTTCGAATCTAAGAGTGTAAACATAATTCGACTGATATCCTTTTATGTATCGATTACCTTAAACATAAATAAGAATATATTTTAAGGAATTTTATATTACATGCATTTATTTATTTACTGATTTATATATATTTAAAATTTAGTAACAATTAAGCATTATTATATCAAAATCAACTGACAGCACGAGACAATATACCAACGTTTTTAGATGTTTCTAAATTATATATTACTCTATCTATAGGCACTCAATTGCGAAAGCATCCATAGCCATTGAGCTAATTTTTTCATAAACAAATATTTTAATGTACTCTGTATACCGTAAAATGTCTTTGGGTTCATATAGTAATTACAATTATGCATATTTGTAAATATTTGTATTTATTGTCTGAGTGTGAAACGAACTTACAACTTTAGACAGACACATATTGACAATCATGTCACTGCTATTTTGAATTGACTACATGTTTCTTGCTGTAAATTTTCTTAGCCTTTTCTTCATATATATGGTAAAAAGTTTTATTTGGTAAAATTTTAATAAAATTTGGGTAACGCAAAAATTGTAATTTTGAAATTTATTTTAATAATAGTTTTGCAAATTTAAATGGCGTATAAAATTACAATACTTTATCGAGAATTTTTACCAAATCCGTACTTAGACATATTTTAACATATTTAATTATATTTACTGTCTATTTATCTTCGCAACATGCTTTCTTAAACTAGGTCTCTGTACTTTCTTTAATTTGGCTTCATTGAAAGTATTTGAGATCATATACTAAATGTATGTCAATATTATTTGAAAAGTTCCAAACTCCTGTATGCCATATCATTTTTATATATTATCATTTACAATACTATTTTCAGAATATCGTGTTTAAAACATTCTTTATACTTGGGGAATACTGTATATGTAGTTTTATTAATTTTTGTAGGAATATCAATATTTATGAGAAAGTTGAGCATATTAATATCATTCTGCTTTCTGCGATTTTCAATAATTTTATCAAATATATAGTTAAAAGCGTACGTAGTATTACACTAAAATTATATTAAAAATATGTAAAATTAGGTAATATAGATGCAATATATATCGATATTTTTGAAAAAGTTTAGCACATAAACCTCATTGTTCTCTGGTCGATTTTCGACAATTTCTGAGAATTTTAATAGTTTTTAGTTGCTTTTTCTGCGTCTGTTCAGTAAAACTACTTACACATTTAAATATTGCACTTATAATAGTGAAATAAATTATTTTGACTTTTCCTCGTTCAAGTCAATGCTTTGCCTAAGTGAATACCGACGTCTAATCATAATGGTGCGCGTTTTCCGCGTACTTATTATTTGTGTTCTCTGTGTCTTGTTAAAATATATATTTGGTGAAGGCTTATTTTATTGGGCGGCAATGGAATTATTCGTACTTTCAATAGCTAAAACATTTTAAATATTACACGATGTCTATCATTTATTTTTTTGTTATTTGTATTTTGAGATTTGTAATTAAAGTAGTAAAAGTAAACTAAAAAAAGGTAACTAGTACTAACAAAACACTTTAGGTACACAATTTTAAGATACAAATGGACGTGTATACAGTATATATGTATATACGGGCTACCAAAAGTTTAATTATGCCTAGCTAACAGTAATTACATAAAAAAAAATATTAAATTATATAACATATACTCGCAATTTGATCTAAAATCCTGATTTGTTATGTCGCGTACTTATTTTTTTTTTTTTTCAATAATTTTCATAAATATGTTTCCGACCACGTTCTTGAGGCTTATTTTCTTAATAACTTCTACTAATTTTACTATTCCCTTTCTACAACACCGGAGCAGCTGTTGTCTTCTTCTATCCTGACGGTATCCTCTTCGATAGGCAAAATTGCGTGAGCAGAACATGAAACCGTCGAAGTAATATTCCCACAGGCCTTCATCATTTCTTCTATTGACTTATTAGTGTGTGTTTATTGTCAGCATATTTTTAATTGAGTTAGATTTCTGTATTTCGTTCCGTTAGGTTATTTATATCCAAAATTATTTACTCTTTTATAATAAATGGTTTTGTGATATACTCATTAGAAACAAATAACAATATATCCATCTTGGTCTAGTGCAGATGCCATTCTTATTAATATTCCATTAAAATTATATTAGTCCGACAAGTTTTGAAACATAAAAGGCCTCGAATTATTGTTTTCATTTTTAATGCATTTTTGCTGGAAAACCTTAAATAAATAACCCTAATATAAAAACTTATAAAACTTTCAATATTTACTGAAATCGACTGTTTTCTTTTTGTTGGATAACGCATTCAAAATAGGTATTGATTCGCTCTAATTGATTATTTATTCACTGATGACTACAGCAGACACAGAAATTAGTAATAATATTAATATTTCTATTATCTGTTCTTTATTATTTTGTATAATAATTTGTCAGGAATAGTGTAATGTAAATAATGTAAAACTTCTGAAACGCAAACGAGCTCTTTTTCCAGATTTATAGATTCTCTTGAAACTCTTGTATGTATTACATTTGAACATATGTTTTTGTCATCTTTCGGAACAATTATTGAAATCAATTTCTGAGATGGCCTTCGAGCTATCTTTGATTTCTTCAATAAACTCAAAACTATACTCACAAAAATATTTTTTTGAACTTAGAGAAAGTCCAATAGTGTTCAAACAGAGAAAGTCGGTGATTACAAAATGATATGTATGGAATATTTAGAAAAGAGACTCGGTATTGTAATACTCTATATGGAACAGTGCACAAATAGTATTAATTGTTAATAGTTTAACTTAGTCTTAAGGAATTATTAATAAATACTATCGATAATCTTGGCCGACGATAAGTCAAAATGATTTATTTCACTATTATAAGTGCAATATTTAAATGTGTAAGTAGTTTTACTTGACAAACTCAGAAAAAGCAACAAAAACAATCATTGAATCATAAACCTACTTTCATAAAGTCTTATTGAACTACTGTCACGTTCAGCATCACTACTCAAGTAAATAACTAAACTGTTCTTTGTCTAGTTGTTCTGCAATGTATCTGATCGAACTCGTTCGAATCAAATACGTTATTATCGACATTGCCTATTTTTGTAAATCTAGATAGTTCTGGTTTGAAGATCCTTCTCGACCTAAATTTTTATTGCAATAATCCTTTGCAATGCATTACACTAACTAAATTTTCTCACGCTCTTGAGCATTATCACTGCATATTTGATAGTGCACAAGAATAGTTTCTCGTTGGTTAATTTAAAGGTTATTATATTGTTATTATTTTCTGAGATATTTTAGCAATCTCTCTAAATTCATGAGGTTTAACCATTCATGAGTTAGTATTAAGAGCCGCTGTCATTATATTAAATATTAAAGGTAAACAATTCAAAGAAAATTGTTGTTCGTTAATGAAATAAAATATTTGATCTTTCTAGGAAAACCTAACATAAATTATTATTATATTTGTTATTTTATAAAAATACTTGTATTTAATATAAATTTATATATTACTGTCAATACGATTACAATAAAAAATAAAGACTATATTAAAGCTCTCCCGTTAGACTTTTGCACCATTGTTCCGCCTTGTCCATAGCGTTAGGCCATTGGCTATTTGGATTTTGATTAGGATCATTCTTTGCCACTGATTGTTGATTACAACATAATTCTTGTAAGCTCGTCAGGTTCGCGCCATCATTTCCTACAAAACAGTTATTGTGACAAATAATTTGGTTTACCTCATTTGTATTTGTTCCAGGTTGAACTTCTGGGTAGGTTATAAAATATCTACAAGTATCTTGTTGCTTCATTGTGTCGGCTTGTTTATTCCATTGGGCATTTGAACATCTGAAAAATGGATTTTTATTAGTGTCAACCTCACCTACTGTTTCTTGAGGGCTAGCAATCTTATCATTTGCAATGCCTGAACCTGAAATAAACTCATATGGGCTTGGAAATGTCTGCTGCTTCTGATAATTAACATATGTATTCTCAGAAATCATGATGTTGGTGCCATCATTTCCTACGAAATAATTTTTATTATCGCAAATATTTATATTTTCTATATTAGGTACTGGTCCATTTTGATATTGGTCTTGACTATGCATCATGTAGGGTTTCGCTGGAACACAAACTGATTTTATAAGGTTATTTTGTTCAATAGGAGATCTAGCCTGAAATCTGGCTTCATTTTTAGAGATTCTTCGTTTGTTTTGAAACCAAATTTTTATAGATTTCAGAGGCACATTGAATTCTTTAGCCAATTGTTCTTTTCTAATATCTCCTATATACTTATTCTTCCTAAATTCTTCTTCCAAGATCTGCGTTTGAAACTTCGTATTCTTTGTGCGTGTTTTTTTTGCTTTCCTAAAAATCAAATAATCTTCCATCCTAAACTCTTCGTCTTCGGCCATATTCGTCGAATTATAACACAAATATATCAACTTGTATATTAGGCAAGGCGCTGTATCGAACTATATCCATTTCCATCTGAAGTCTCCTTTTATCGGTCTAATTGTGTACCATCGAAACCACACCCACAAAACCCAACACCGCCTACCCACCACCGTTAAACTGTAATTATTTTAACGGGTTATTAATATTTATTACTATTGACATTTCTTTATAGCGGTTGCCCTTTCGGTTTACAATATGAATTTAATTATTTTTGTCCCAAACAATGTATTCTGCCATTTAATTTTATTAGGTATTAATCACATATTTTGACGATGTCTTATTGTTATTATTACTACTGAGTTTAATTGACCGATTTGTATCTAAATATTAATAGGGATACCATTGTTTGATTGTCTTGTTTGAAGTTTAATAAAAGAAGAACGATTTAGATATAACAAAAAGCTTTGCGCGGTGACGATAAAGTTTTATTTTGTTTACATTGTTCAGAGAAAATTCATAATCATATTGATATTATTGCATTTGTCTTTAGCTTGTTCTTTTATTTCCTGTATACAAATTTCTTGATAAAACTCGATTTTCTTACCGCATTTGCCATATCTGCAAAATAGTTAATATTTCTTTATCTTCTCATATATTTTAATCAAATGTTAATAAATATTCTGAACAATAACACATGCACATAAAGCTTTCACATTCTGTAACACAATTTCCTACAATTAAAGTATATTAATCATACACTAGCCTATAATTGCCTCGTCTTTCACCACCCTGTCTTAATTATTGTCATCATTGAGTCATAAACCTACATTCATAAAGTTTTATTGAATAACTTTCACTTTCAGCATCACTACTCAAGTAAATAACTAAGCTGCATTTTTTTTTCAATATCTGAAAAACTGTTTATGATTCCAAAATGTCTCTTTTCATAAATCAAGATAGTTCTGGTTTGAATATCCTTCTCAACTTACATGTTTATCGTAATAATTTTGTGCAATACATCATACCAACTCAGTTTTCTCACGCTCTTGGGTTGCACACTGCATATTTGATAGTGAGGAAGGTATAAAACCCTGTGGTCATAACTTTCAGCAATCGATTCTATTATTTATCTTTTCTCAGGCTAATTTCTGAACAAGTAAATTACATACAATTCAACTAAATATTTCATTAGTATTTACCAAGTAACAATTTCAAATAGTTTGTATATAATAACATTGTGTCTTCCAAACTTAATTTGTGTATTTTAAGCCATTCCTTAATTGGGGCCTTTGTTGGTGCACTTGTCCTAACGGCCGTCCACAATGGCCTAACGCTATGGACAAGGCGGCACAATGGTGCAGAAGTCTAAAGGGAGAGCTTTAATATAGTCTTCTTTTTTTTATTGTAATTGTATTGACAATAACATATAAATTTATATTAAATACAAGCATTTTTATAACATAACAAATATAATAATAATTTATGGAATTATTTTTAATCATGTAATGATATATATACACCTACACGTACATTTATATCATCATCCTCAGATCAATTGTTGGATCGGTTAAAATATCAAAAATTGAGATTTTTCCGTCAGTTATAGTTTTCGCAGAAAGATCACATATTTTATTTCATTAACGAACAACCATTTTGTTTGAATTGTTTACCTTGAATATCTAATATAATGACAGCGACTCTTAACACTAACTCATGAATGGTTAAACATCATGAATTTAGAGAGAATGCTTTCATAGATCTGAAATAAAATTTTCGAATCTAAGAGTGTAAACATAATTCGACTGATATCCTTTTATGTATCGATTACCTTAAACATAAATAAGAATATATTTTAAGGAATTTTATATTACATGCATTTATTTATTTACTAACTTATATACATTTAAAATTTAGTAACAATTAAGCATTATTTTATCAAAATCAGCTGACAGCACGAGACAATATACCAACGTTTTTAGATATTTCTAAATTATATATTACTCTATCTATAGGCACTCAATTGCGAAAGCATCCATAGCCATTGAGCTAATTTTTTCATAAACAAATATTTTAATGTACTCTGTATACCGTAAAATGTCTTTGGGTTCATATAGTAATTACAATTATGTATATTTGTAAATATTTGTATTTATTGTCTGAGTGTAAAACGAACTTACAACTTTAGACAGACACATATTGACAATCATGTCACTGCTATTTTGAATTGACTACATGATTCTTGCTGTAAATTTTCTTAGCCTTTTCTTCATATATATGGTAAAAAGTTTTATTTGGTAAAATTTTAATAAAATTTGGGTAACGCAAAAATTGTAATTTTGAAATTTATTTTAATAATAGTTTTGCAAATTTAAATGGCGTATAAAATTACCATTCTTTATCGAGAATTTTTACCAAATCCTTACTTAGACATATTTTAACATATTTAATTATATTATATTAATATTTACTGTCTATTTATCTTCGCAACATGCTTTCTTAAACTAGGTCTCTGTACTTTCTTTAATTTGGCTTCATTGAAAGTATTTGAGATCATATACTAAATGTATGTCAATATTATTTGAAAGGTTCCAAACTCCTGTATGCCATATAATTTTGATATATTACCATTTACAATACTATTTTCAGAATATCGTGTTTAAAACATTCTTTATATTTGGGGAATACTGTATATGTAGTTTCATTAATTTTTGTAGGAATATCAATATTTATGAGAAAGTTGAGCATATTAATATCATTCTGCTTTCTGCGATTTTCAATTTTTTTATCAAATATATAGTTAAAAGCGTACGTAGTATTACACTAAAATTATATTAAAAATATATAAAATTAGGTAATATAGATGCAATATATATCGATATTTTTGAAAAAGTTTAGCACATAAACATCATTGTTCTCTGGTCGATTTTCAACAATTTCTGAGAATTTTAATAGTTTTTAGTTGCTTTTTCTGCGTCTGTTCAGTAAAACTACTTACACATTTAAATATTGCACTTATAATAGTGAAATAAATTATTTTGACTTTTCCTCGTTCAAGTCAATGCTTTGCCAACTAAGTGAATACCGACGTCTAAGCATAATGGTGCGCGTTTTCCGCGTACTTATTATTTGTGTTCTCTGTGTCTTGTTGAAATATATATTTGGTGAAGCCTTGTTTTATTGGGCGGCAATGGAATTATTCGTACTTTCAATAGCTAAAACATTTTAAATATTACACGATGTCTATCATTTATTTTTTTGTTATTTGTATTTTGAGATTTGTAATTAAAGTAGTAAAAGTAAACTAAAAAAAGGTAACTAGTACTAACAAAACACTTTAGGTACACAATTTTAAGATACAAATGGATGTGTATACAGTATATATGTATATACGGGCTACCAAAAGTTTAATTATGCCTAGCTGACAGTAATTACATAAAAAAAATTATTAAATTATATAACATATATTCCCAATTTGATCTAAAATCCTGATTTGTTATGTCGCGTACTTATTTTTTTTTTTCCTTTTCAATAATTTTCATAAATATTTTTCCGACCACGTTCTTGAGGCTTATTTTCTTAATAACTTCTACTAATTTTACTATTCCCTTTCTACAACACCGGAGCAGCTGTTCTCTTCTTCTATCCTGACGGTATCCTCTTCGATCGGCAAAATTGCGTGAGCAGAACATGAAACCGTCGAAGTAATGTTCCCACAGGCCTTCATCATTTCTTCTATTGACTTATTAGTATGTGTTTATTGTTAGCATATTTTTAATTGAGTTAAATTTCTGTATTTCGTTCCGTTAGGTTATTTATATCCAAAATTATTTACTCTTTTATAATAAATGGTTTTGTGATATACTCATTAAAAACAAATAACAATATATCCATCTTGGTCTAGTGCAGATGCCATTCTTATTAATATTCCATTAAAATTATATTAGTCCGACAAGTTTCGAAACATAAAAGGCCTCGAACTATCGTTTTCATTTTTAATGCATTTTTGCTGGAAAACCTTAAATAAATAACCCTAATATAAAAACTTATAAAACTTTCAATATTTACTGAAATCGATTGTTTTCTTTTTGTTGGATAACGCATTCAAAATAGGTATTGATTCGCTCTAATTGATTATTTATTCACTGATGACTACAGCAGACACAGAAATTAGTAATAATATTAATATTTCTATTATCTGTTCTTTATTATTTTGTATAATAATTTGTCAGGAATAGTGTAATGTAAATAATGTAAAACTTCTGAAACGCAAACGAGCTCTTTTTCCAGATTTATAGATTCTCTTGAAACTCTTGTATGTATTACATTTGAACATATGTTTTTGTCAGCTTTCGGAACAATTATTGAAATCAATTTCTGAGATGGCCTTCGAGCTATCTTTGATTTCTTCAATAAACTCAAAACTATACCCACAAAAATATTTTTTTGAACTTAGAGAAAGTCCAATAGTGTTCAAACAGAGAAAGTCGGTGATTACAAAATGATATGTATGGAATATTTAGAAAGGAGACTCGGTATTGTAATACTCTATATGGAACAGTGCACAAATAGTATTAATTGTTAATAGTTTAACTTAGTCTTAAGGAATTATTAATAAATACTATCGATAATTTAGTAGTGTAATAGAAATATTTGTTTAGTTCGTAAAGCATTGACTTGGCCGACGAAAAGTCAAAATGATTTATTTCACTATTATAAGTGCAATATTTAAATGTGTAAGTAGTTTTACTTGACAAACTCAGAAAAAGCAACAAAAACAATCATTGAATCATAAACCTACTTTCATAAAGTCTTATTGAACTACTGTCACGTTCAGCATCACTACTCAAGTAAATAACTAAACTGTTCTTTGTCTAGTTGTTCTGCAATGTATCTGATCGAACTCGTTCGAATCAAATACGTTATTATCGACATTGCCTATTTTTGTAAATCTAGATAGTTCTGGTTTGAAGATCCTTCTCGACCTAAATTTTTATTGCAATAATCCTTTGCAATGCATTACACTAACTAAGTTTTCTCACGCTCTTGAGCATTATCACTGCATATTTGATAGTGCACAAGAATAGTTTCTCGTTGGTTAATTTAAAGGTTATTATATTGTTATTATTTTCTGAGATATTTTAGCAATCTCTCTAAATTCATGATGTTTAACCATTTATGAGTTAGTATTAAGAGCCGCTGTCATTATATTAAATATTAAAGGTAAACAATTCAAAGAAAATGGTTGTTCGTTAATGAAATAAAATATTTGATCTTTCTGGGAAAACCTAACATAAATTATTATTATATTTGTTATTTTATAAAAATACTTGTATTTAATATAAATTTATATATTACTGTCAATACGATTACAATAAAAAATAAAGACTATATTAAAGCTCTCCCGTTAGACTTTTGCACCATTGTTCCGCCTTGTCCATAGCGTTAGGCCATTGGCTATTTGGATTTTGATTATGATCATTCTTTGCCATTGATTGTTGATTACAACATAATTCTTGTAAGCTCGTCAGGTTCGCGCCATCATTTCCTACAAAACAGTTATTGTGACAAATAATTTGGTTTACCTCATTTGTATTTGTTCCAGGTTGAACTTCTGGGTAGGTTATAAAATATCTACAAGTATCTTGTTGCTTCATTGTGTCGGCTTGTTTATTCCATTGGGCATTTGAACATCTGAAAAATGGATTTTTATTAGTGTCAACCTCACCTACTGTTTCTTGAGGGCTAGCAATCTTATCATTTGCAATGCCTGAACCTGAAATAAACTCATATGGGCTTGGAAATGTCTGCTGCTTCTGATAATTAACATATGTATTCTCAGAAATCATGATGTTGGTGCCATCATTTCCTACGAAATAATTTTTATTATCGCAAATATTTATATTTTCTATATTAGGTACTGGTCCATTTTGATATTGGTCTTGACTATGCATCATGTAGGGTTTCGCTGGAACACAAACTGATTTTATAAGGTTATTTTGTTCAATAGGAGATCTAGCCTGAAATCTGGCTTCATTTTTAGAGATTCTTCGTTTGTTTTGAAACCAAATTTTTATAGATTTCAGAGGCACATTGAATTCTTTAGCCAATTGTTCTTTTCTAATATCTCCTATATACTTATTCTTCCTAAATTCTTCTTCCAAGATCTGCGTTTGAAACTTCGTATACTTTGTGCGTGTTTTTTTTGCTTTCCTAAAAATCAAATAATCTTCCATCCTAAACTCTTCGTCTTCGGCCATATTCGTCGAATTATAACACAAATATATCAACTTGTATATTAGGCAAGGCGCTGTATCGAACTATATCCATTTCCATCTGAAGTCTCCTTTTATCGGTCTAATTGTGTACCATCGAAACCACACCCACAAAACCCAACACCGCCTACCCACCACCCTTAAACTGTAATTATTTTAACGGGTTATTAATATTTATTACTATTGACATTGCTTTATAGCGGTTGCCCTTTCGGTTTACAATATGAATTTAATTATTTTTGTCCCAAATAATGTATTCTGCCATTTAATTTTATTAGGTATTAATCACATATTTTGACGATGTCTTATTGTTATTATTACTACTGAGTTTAATTGACCGATTTGTATCTAAATATTAATAGGGATACCATTGTTTGATTGTCTTGTTTGAAGTTTAATAAAAGAAGAACGATTTAGATATAACAAAAAGCTTTGCGCGGTGACGATAAAGTTTTATTTTGTTTACATTGTTCAGAGAAAATTCATAATCATATTGATATTATTGCATTTGTCTTTAGCTTGTTCTTTTATTTCCTGTATACAAATTTCTTGATAAAACTCGATTTTCTTACCGCATTTGCCATATCTGCAAAATAGTTAATATTTCTTTATCTTCTCATATATTTTAATCAAATGTTAATATATATTCTGAACAATAACACATGCACATAAAGCTTTCACATTCTGTAACACAATTTCCTACAATTAAAGTATATTAATCATACACTAGCCTATAATTGCCTCGTCTTTCACCACCCTGTCTTAATTATTGTCATCATTGAGTCATAAACCTACATTCATAAAGTTTTATTGAATAACTTTCACTTTCAGCATCACTACTCAAGTAAATAACTAAGCTGCATTTTTTTTTCAATATCTGAAAAACTGTTTATGATATCATTTGCAATGCCTGAACCTGAAATAAACTCATATGGGCTTGGAAATGTCTGCTGCTTCTGATAATTAACATATGTATTCTCAGAAATCATGATGTTGGTGCCATCATTTCCTACGAAATAATTTTTATTATCGCAAATATTTATATTTTCTATATTAGGTACTGGTCCATTTTGATATTGGTCTTGACTATGCATCATGTAGGGTTTCGCTGGAACACAAACTGATTTTATAAGGTTATTTTGTTCAATAGGAGATCTAGCCTGAAATCTGGCTTCATTTTTAGAGATTCTTCGTTTGTTTTGAAACCAAATTTTTATAGATTTCAGAGGCACATTGAATTCTTTAGCCAATTGTTCTTTTCTAATATCTCCTATATACTTATTCTTCCTAAATTCTTCTTCCAAGATCTGCGTTTGAAACTTCGTATACTTTGTGCGTGTTTTTTTTGCTTTCCTAAAAATCAAATAATCTTCCATCCTAAACTCTTCGTCTTCGGCCATATTCGTCGAATTATAACACAAATATATCAACTTGTATATTAGGCAAGGCACTGTATCGAACTATATCCATTTCCATCTGAAGTCTCCTTTTATCGGTCTAATTGTGTACCATCGAAACCACACCCACAAAACCCAACACCGCCTACCCACCACCCTTAAACTGTAATTATTTTAACGGGTTATTAATATTTATTACTATTGACATTGCTTTATAGCGGTTGCCCTTTCGGTTTACAATATGAATTTAATTATTTTTGTCCCAAACAATGTATTCTGCCATTTAATTTTATTAGGTAATGTTAATCACATATTTTGACGATGTCTTATTGTTATTATTACTACTGAGTTTAATTGACCGATTTGTATCTAAATATTAATAGGGATACCATTGTTTGATTGTCTTGTTTGAAGTTTAATAAAAGAAGAACGATTTAGATATAACAAAAAGCTTTGCGCGGTGACGATAAAGTTTTATTTTGTTTACATTGTTCAGAGACAATTCATAATCATATTGATATTATTGCATTTGTCTTTAGCTTGTTCTTTTATTTCCTGTATACAAATTTCTTGATAAAACTCGATTTTCTTACCGCATTTGCCATATCTGCAAAATAGTTAATATTTCTTTATCTTCTCATATATTTTAATCAAATGTTAATATACATTCCGAACAATAACACATGCACATAAAGCTTTCATATTCTGTAACACAATTTCCTACAATTAAAGTATATTAATCATACACTAGCCTATAATTGCCTCGTCTTTCACCACCCTGTCTTAATTATTGTCATCATTTAGTCATAAACCTACATTCATAAAGTTTTATTGAATAACTTTCACTTTCAGCATCACTACTCAAGTAAATAACTAAGCTGCATTTTTTTTTCAATATCTGAAAAACTGTTTATGATTCCACAATGCCTATTTTCAGAAATCAAGATAGTTCTGGTTTGAATATCCGTCTCAACTTACATGTTTATCGTAATAATTATGTGCAATACATCATACCAACTCAGTTTTCTCACGCTCATATTTGATAGTGAGGAAGGTATAATACCCTGTGGTCATAACTTTCAGCAATCGATTCTATTATTTATCTTTTCTCAGGCTAATTTCTGAACAAGTAAATTACATACAATTCAACTAAATATTTCATTAGTATTTACCAAGTAACAATTTCAAATAGTTTGTATATAATAACATTGTGTCTTCCAAACTTAATTTGTGTATTTTAAGCCATTCCTTAATTGGGGCCTTTGTTGGTGCACTTGTCCTAACGGCCGTCCACAATGGCCTAACGCTATGGACAAGGCGGCACAATGGTGCAGAAGTCTAAAGGGAGAGCTTTAATATAGTCTTCTTTTTTTTATTGTAATTGTATTGACAATAACATATAAATTTATATTAAATACAAGCATTTTTATAACATAACAAATATAATAATAATTTATGGAATTATTTTTAATCATGTAATGATATATATACACCTACACGTACATTTATATCATCATCCTCAGATCAATTGTTGGATCGGTTAAAATATCAAAAATTGAGATTTTTCCGTCAGTTATAGTTTTCGCAGAAAGATCACATATTTTATTTCATTAACGAACAACCATTTTGTTTGAATTGTTTACCTTGAATATCTAATATAATGACAGCGACTCTTAACACTAACTCATGAATGGTTAAACATCATGAATTTAGAGAGAATGCTTTCATAGATCTGAAATAAAATTTTCGAATCTAAGAGTGTAAACATAATTCGACTGATATCCTTTTATGTATCGATTACCTTAAACATAAATAAGAATATATTTTAAGGAATTTTATATTACATGCATTTATTTATTTACTAACTTATATACATTTAAAATTTAGTAACAATTAAGCATTATTTTATCAAAATCAGCTGACAGCACGAGACAATATACCAACGTTTTTAGATATTTCTAAATTATATATTACTCTATCTATAGGCACTCAATTGCAAAAGCATCCATAGCCATTGAGCTAATTTTTTCATAAACAAATATTTTAATGTACTCTGTATACCGTAAAATGTCTTTGGGTTCATATAGTAATTACAATTATGTATATTTGTAAATATTTGTATTTATTGTCTGAGTGTAAAACGAACTTACAACTTTAGACAGACACATATTGACAATCATGTCACTGCTATTTTGAATTGACTACATGATTCTTGCTGTAAATTTTCTTAGCCTTTTCTTCATATATATGGTAAAAAGTTTTATTTGGTAAAATTTTAATAAAATTTGGGTAACGCAAAAATTGTAATTTTGAAATTTATTTTAATAATAGTTTTGCAAATTTAAATGGCGTATAAAATTACCATTCTTTATCGAGAATTTTTACCAAATCCTTACTTAGACATATTTTAACATATTTAATTATATTATATTAATATTTACTGTCTATTTATCTTCGCAACATGCTTTCTTAAACTAGGTCTCTGTACTTTCTTTAATTTGGCTTCATTGAAAGTATTTGAGATCATATACTAAATGTATGTCAATATTATTTGAAAGGTTCCAAACTCCTGTATGCCATATAATTTTGATATATTACCATTTACAATACTATTTTCAGAATATCGTGTTTAAAACATTCTTTATACTTGGGGAATACTGTATATGTAGTTTCATTAATTTTTGTAGGAATATCAATATTTATGAGAAAGTTGAGCATATTAATATCATTCTGCTTTCTGCGATTTTCAATTTTTTTATCAAATATATAGTTAAAAGCGTACGTAGTATTACACTAAAATTATATTAAAAACTAGCTGACCCGACAGACTTCGTCCTGTCAAAAAGATTTGTAATGTGGCAGTTTTTGTGCCTACGTATTTTAAAAAATTCTCCTGAACAGAACCATCACCCTGGTGATAGGGCGTTGTGAATAAAAAATAATTAAATAAAACATATATAAGGATTGAAAAGTAAGTAATCGCTTTATTGTTAATCATGTGAATCATAATTATTATTATTATTATCATTATATTGCTTTGTGGTATACGATGTTTTTTGTTTGATTACCTGGCGCATAGATAAACAAATCTGATGGTTTTCCAACACGGGAACAGGCAACATACAATTGACCATGTGAGAAACATGGGTTTTCTAGATTAATACCACAAACACTTAATGATTGCCCCTGGGACTTGTTTATAGTCATAGCAAAAGCAAGCCGTCAACATGTCTATAGGAAATTTGCCATTACCAATGTCAATGAGTTGTTTAGAGAATATGTTTCCAGATTGGTCATTTTGCAACTCGACACGCATATTCTTGCTTAAATGAAGTACTTTAACATGTTTCCACAAATTGGAGGACTTTAGACATGCATTGAGTTCATCAGCTGGCGTTGATCGTGGAATCACTGGCAATGTTTGACGAAAATCTCCTGCTAATAAAATCATTGCACCACCAAATCGGTTATTATTGCTACGTAGATCTTTTAAGGTTCTGTCTAAAGCCTCCAAAGATTTTTTATGTGCCATCGTGCATTCATCCCAAACAATCAATTTACATTGCTGCAAAACCTTTGCCATTGCAGAGTTCTTCGAAACGTTGCAGGTTGGAGTTTCATTGCTTTGCATATTTAATGGCAATTTTAGTGCTGAATGGGCTGTTCGACCACCTTCAAGCAAAGTTGCTGCGATTCCCGACGAAGCGAGTGCAAGTGCAATTTTATTTTGTGAGCGAATTGTTGCTAATATTAATGAAATAAAAAAAGTTTTTCCTGTACCACCAGGTGCATCTAAGAAATAAATCCCTCCAGTTTCATCATTTGTTACTTTCATAAGAGTTTCAAATACATACTTCTGTTGTTCATTTAACAGTGGAAGATTTGTTTGAATTTATTCTTTCAAAGCGTTGAGATCATACAGTCTTTCTCGATGCAACTCTTGGTTAAAAGCGTCATGCATTGGACGATTGGGCGCGGTCAGGCCTAATTGAATTAATAGTTTGTTTGACATTATCAAGCACATGTCCTCAATTGAAATCAATACTTCATTGTAAATTTCTTCACTGATTTGTATATTTGGATTTCCCATTCTATTCCGTATTTGATACAAAATATCATCACACATATAATCTTTGTACTTCATCCACAAATCAATTGGGTTTGATGGGAAGCATGTAGATATGATTATAGAAAACAATGTTCGTATTTGATGAGTGTGTGATGATATTACAGCATCATTGAGAGTTTGATCCCAATGAGCGTCATTTTCAAGCAATTGCAAACGTTGACAGGCTTCTCTGTAGGATCCACACAATTCACCATCAACAGTTCGTAACTGTTGGAATGATGTTGGGCCACGTACATTGACTAATAGCAGTCGTAAATAAAAACATTCATCATTGCTTGGATGTACTGAATAAATCCGTCCAATCGCATCGGTGGAATATACATCTGTATATCCTGGAACTGGTTTTCCTTGTTTCCGTCGTATAAATCTCCTTGAGGATTGATTCCAGGTATAATATTTTGGCATTTCAGAATATAGCAATGTTTGTGCGAAATCATCGTTTTGGCATGTCTCAAAAAAACTGGTTAATGTAGTAGATGGTGGCTGAGCAGCTCTTTGTACTGCGTTCTGTGCTGTAAAATACACTCTTTGTCCATTTTCTAAATGCACAGCTAAGTGAACAACAGAAGGGTGTCTCTCATGAATAGGAAAAGAAAATATTCGCCAAACTGCTTCATTACTGCTAACATAGCGGCCCATTTGGTATTGGGTAACTTCATCATTAGAATTCTCTGCACCAATTCCAATCACAGCCATATCACTCCCTCATATTAATCGATTTCACTGAATGGCAAGATTCAACGTTGATGTGTGCTTTGAATGTCTTTGGGGTGAATATGGAACAATCCAACGATTATCTATTTCAATATCTTGTTAATTTAATTTGACAATTGTTGATTTTCCGTTGTCTGCTGTCGATCTGCGACGATACAATGGATAACCGTCATTACCAGTAATTGTTTCCGATATTAATGTCCGTGGATATCGTTTTGAACATTTACCATCCATCATACACGGTGAATTTTGATTAAGAGTTCCACAGGGACCATGTATCATGTTTTTGATAACTACCTCATGCAATCCAGGATCTACTTGTACATTAGGGATTTCAGCTGATATCACTGCATCAACTTCATTTGGCCTTATCTTTTCAACCAACCAAATCAAAATGTGTGCATGTGGCAATCCTCGTTTCTGCCACTCCACAGAATACATCCAGCAGCGTGTCCCACCAAATACATTATGTTTTACGATGAAATTCATTAAAGATTTCAACTTTTGTCTAAAGACTCTGGCTGTAATATCATGACGATCAATGGATGATTTCCCAGGTAATAACTCCTGCTTAATTTCTATCCATTGCGGATTGCATGTAAATGTGATGAACAAATCTGCTGTACCATAATGACGAACATACGACATGGCATCTTGAGCATATTCGTGCATATGCCGAGGGCTTCCGATGTATGTTGCTGGAAGAATAGTCATCCGACCGACATTCTGTGCATTTCCATCAGTATTAATCGCATCTCGAAGGTGAATATACTCTTCAGATCGGAGTTTGGTTTGATTCAACCTGATGAATGTTAATCTCTCCGTTTCAATTTTAACATACATGTCAACAACATATTTGTGATATAATCGCCGACATTTCAATATGTGATTATCTGCATTTTCCCGAATCATTAGGCGGTATGAATAATAGTTCATTGAACTGACTTTTTTGTTGGTTTCAGAACCTGTAAACAGATTTTGTTTTAATAACATTCAAATATAAAATTAAAATACATAATATAGTGACTGAGATATTATCGCCATAGCTAAACTAATATTTTAGTTACCTGTAATGGGATTTATCATTTTTATTGATAAATCGTAGCCATCTTCACCTTGCCAAAATATAATGGGATATTGCAGTGCATCATATGAGCGGTGTGTTTCCTTTATAGGTTGTAATTGAAAATTCCGACGATGTAAAACAATATCACGGGATTCCAAGTTTTCTCCAACTACAACGATAGCAACTTCATCAATAGTTGGTGCATTAAAACGTCTTGTATGTTGACCTGCAGGTGTTTTATCAGCTCTGATTACAATTTTGTGATTATCGGATGGCATCAGATCCAGGGCAGTTTTAAACAATATAATCAATTGATTGTGTTGATGAAATAAAGTTTGTAATTGTTCTACAATAGACCTTTTTACTAAATTGTTATGTGCACAACGCAGATCAATTTCTTGTGGTGAATTGCCCATAAAATAAATTTGCAGGAATTTGTTGTCGCTATCTGACACTGGTAACAGTGAACCTGCTCTGTGATATATTTGCCCTTGTATCTGTAAATAAAAAAAATATTATGGTGTGGTATAAATTAATGGATTGTCAATGATCAAACTTAAATAATATTTGATCTTAAAAAGTATATATTTAGTTTTAACTAATATCTATCAAATATAAAATATAATAAAAGTGTCACTGAAACTGAATCACCATATAATATGATGACTAAGTGATATATTTCGTAATGATTAAGAAATTGAAGATTAGTAACACATCTTAACTTTGGTGACAGAAAATTTTGTTCGCTAAAATAATTATGAGTAACTGCTATAATACATACCTTGAAAGTTGGCATAAAATTTTCCCGAACTGCATTTGTTGCCCCAAATGAAGTCATTTGAAAGCAATTGTTATATTGTTGAATATGTGTCAAAAAGTGTATAGAATCTGTTCCTATTCCTGAAACCAATGAGTACAATGGATCTGGTGGTGGATCCAATTGTATCAATTTCACTTTACCATTTGCGCAACACAATCCATTGGCATCGTTTTTGTATTTTAATGCCTTACAGTGTGAGCAAACCAAGTTCATAGAACCAATAACAACACATTGGTAGTTACTGTAGTCAATTGACACATCGTAACTGAAAGCAGCTGGATTCAAACTTGCGCGATTATTAGTTGAATGTCGCGCTCGCGCTTCACGCGTTTGTGATATCCGAATTCTTTCACGTTCATTTCCGTCGTCACGTTCTTGTGCAGTACGATTAGATCGGTAATTAGCTTGGTTTATAGCATTTCTGGTTCTTCTACCTAAATTGCTTCGTCTTATAGGAGGCATATCAAATATAAATTATTTTTTCACTAATCACGAACTAAACAAACACTAACTAACTAAACACTCTGCACAAAACACGATATACGAATTTGTTTCGTGTATCACTTGACAATTCATCTGTCATCTGTCAAAAGTCATCTGTAACAGACAACTTTTTTTTTTTAAATTTGATATGACTTGAACTCAAATCCTTTTAATCCGTACGAATTGTTTTATTTATTTAAAATTTTTTATTTGTTTAAAATTTAATTCAAATTTTAAATAAATAAAACAATTCGTACGGCTTAAAAGGATTTGAGTTCAAGTCATATCAAATTTAAAAAAAAAAGTTGTCTGTTACAGATGACTTTTGACAGATGACAGATGAATTGTCAACTGATACACGAAACAAATTCAAACAAAAAGGGCTATTTTTAGGGTTTTTCCAGCAATAATTCTAATTTTTCTCGCCGTAAAAACCATCCCTGAACTTCAACGAACATTTTAAAAAAAGATTTGGCCAAATTGGTCCAGGCGTTGTTGAGTTATGCGCTTAGGAACATATTTTGCGATTCATTTTTATATATAAGATATGTAAAATTAGGTAATATAGATGCAATATATATCGATATTTTTGAAAAAGTTTAGCACATAAACCTCATTGTTCTCTGGTCGATTTTCGACAATTTCTGAGAATTTTAATAGTTTTTAGTTGCTTTTTCTGCGTCTGTTCAGTAAAACTACTTACACATTTAAATATTGCACTTATAATAGTGAAATAAATTATTTTGACTTTTCCTCGTTCAAGTCAATGCTTTGCCTAAGTGAATACCGACGTCTAATCATAATGGTGCGCGTTTTCCGCGTACTTATTATTTGTGTTCTCTGTGTCTTGTTAAAATATATATTTGGTGAAGGCTTATTTTATTGGGCGGCAATGGAATTATTCGTACTTTCAATAGCTAAAACATTTTAAATATTACACGATGTCTATCATTTATTTTTTTGTTATTTGTATTTTGAGATTTGTAATTAAAGTAGTAAAAGTAAACTAAAAAAAGGTAACTAGTACTAACAAAACACTTTAGGTACACAATTTTAAGATACAAATGGACGTGTATACAGTATATATGTATATACGGGCTACCAAAAGTTTAATTATGCCTAGCTGACAGTAATTACATAAAAAAATTATTAAATTATATAACATATACTCGCAATTTGATCTAAAATCCTGATTTGTTATGTCGCGTACTTATTTTTTTTTCCTTTTTAATAATTTTCATAAATATTTTTCCGACCACGTTCTTGAGGCTTATTTTCTTAATAACTTCTACTAATTTTACTATTCCCTTTCTACAACACCGGAGCAGCTGTTCTCTTCTTCTATCCTGACGGTATCCTCTTCGATCGGCAAAATTGCGTGAGCAGAACATGAAACCGTCGAAGTAATGTTCCCACAGGCCTTCATCATTTCTTCTATTGACTTATTAGTATGTGTTTATTGTTAGCATATTTTTAATTGAGTTAGATTTCTGTATTTCGTTCCGTTAGGTTATTTATATCCAAAATAATTTACTCTTTTATAATAAATGGTTTTGTGATATACTCATTAAAAACAAATAACAATATATCCATCTTGGTCTAGTGCAGGTGCCATTCTTATTAATATTCCATTAAAATTATATTAGTCCGACAAGTTTTGAAACATAAAAGGCCTCGAACTATCGTTTTCATTTTTAATGCATTTTTACTGGAAAACCTTAAATAAATAACCCTAATATAAAAACTTATAAAACTTTCAATATTTACTGAAATCGATTGTTTTTTTTTGTTGGATAACGCATTCAAAATAGGTATTGATTCGCTCTAATTGATTATTTATTCACTGATGACTACAGCAGACACAGAAATTAGTAATAATATTAATATTTCTATTATCTGTTCTTTATTATTTTGTATAATAATTTGTCAGGAATAGTGTAATGTAAATAATGTAAAACTTCTGAAACGCAAACGAGCTCTTTTTCCAGATTTATAGATTCTCTTGAAACTCTTGTATGTATTACATTTGAACATATGTTTTTGTCAGCTTTCGGAACAATTATTGAAATCAATTTCTGAGATGGCCTTCGAGCTATCTTTGATTTCTTCAATAAACTCAAAACTATACTCACAAAAATATTTTTTTGAACTTAGAGAAAGTCCAATAGTGTTCAAACAGAGAAAGTCGGTGATTACAAAATGATATGTATGGAATATTTAGAAAGGAGACTCGGTATTGTAATACTCTATATGGAACAGTGCACAAATAGTATTAATTGTTAATAGTTTAACTTAGTCTTAAGGAATTATTAATAAATACTATCGATAATTTAGTAGTGCAATAGAAATATTTGTTTAGTTCGTAAAGCATTGACTTGGCCGACGAAAAGTCAAAATGATTTATTTCACTATTATAAGTGCAATATTTAAATGTGTAAGTAGTTTTACTGAACAGACGCAGAAAAAGCAACTAAAAACTATTAAAATTCTCAGAAATTGTCGAAAATCGACCAGAGAACAATGAGGTTTATGTGCTAAACTTTTTCAAAAATATCGATATATATTGCATCTATATTACCTAATTTTACATATCTTATATATAAAAATGAATCGCAAAATATGTTCCTAAGCGCATAACTCAACAACGCCTGGACCAATTTGGCCAAATCTTTTTTTAAAATGTTCGTTGAAGTTCAGGGATGGTTTTTACGGCGAGAAAAATTAGAATTATTGCTGGAAAAACCCTAAAAATAGCCCTTTTTGTTTGAATTTGTTTCGTGTATCAGTTGACAATTCATCTGTCATCTGTCAAAAGTCATCTGTAACAGACAACTTTTTTTTTTAAATTTGATATGACTTGAACTCAAATCCTTTTAAGCCGTACGAATTGTTTTATTTATTTAAAATTTGAATTAAATTTTAAACAAATAAAAAATTTTAAATAAATAAAACAATTCGTACGGATTAAAAGGATTTGAGTTCAAGTCATATCAAATTTAAAAAAAAAAAGTTGTCTGTTACAGATGACTTTTGACAGATGACAGATGAATTGTCAACTGATACACGAAACAAATTCAAACAAAAAGGGCTATTTTTAGGGTTTTTCCAGCAATAATTCTAATTTTTCTCGCCGTAAAAACCATCCCTGAACTTCAACGAACATTTTAAAAAAAGATTTGGCCAAATTGGTCCAGGCGTTGTTGAGTTATGCGCTTAGGAACATATTTTGCGATTCATTTTTATATATAAGATATGTAAAATTAGGTAATATAGATGCAATATATATCGATATTTTTGAAAAAGTTTAGCACATAAACCTCATTGTTCTCTGGTCGATTTTCGACAATTTCTGAGAATTTTAATAGTTTTTAGTTGCTTTTTCTGCGTCTGTTCAGTAAAACTACTTACACATTTAAATATTGCACTTATAATAGTGAAATAAATTATTTTGACTTTTCCTCGTTCAAGTCAATGCTTTGCCTAAGTGAATACCGACGTCTAATCATAATGGTGCGCGTTTTCCGCGTACTTATTATTTGTGTTCTCTGTGTCTTGTTAAAATATATATTTGGTGAAGGCTTATTTTATTGGGCGGCAATGGAATTATTCGTACTTTCAATAGCTAAAACATTTTAAATATTACACGATGTCTATCATTTATTTTTTTGTTATTTGTATTTTGAGATTTGTAATTAAAGTAGTAAAAGTAAACTAAAAAAAGGTAACTAGTACTAACAAAATACTTTAGGTACACAATTTTAAGATACAAATGGATGTGTATACAGTATATATGTATATACGGGCTACCAAAAGTTTAATTATGCCTAGCTGACAGTAATTACATAAAAAAATTATTAAATTATATAACATATACTCGCAATTTGATCTAAAATCCTGATTTGTTATGTCGCGTACTTATTTTTTTTTCCTTTTTAATAATTTTCATAAATATTTTTCCGACCACGTTCTTGAGGCTTATTTTCTTAATAACTTCTACTAATTTTACTATTCCCTTTCTACAACACCGGAGCAGCTGTTCTCTTCTTCTATCCTGACGGTATCCTCTTCGATCGGCAAAATTGCGTGAGCAGAACATGAAACCGTCGAAGTAATGTTCCCACAGGCCTTCATCATTTCTTCTATTGACTTATTAGTATGTGTTTATTGTTAGCATATTTTTAATTGAGTTAGATTTCTGTATTTCGTTCCGTTAGGTTATTTATATCCAAAATAATTTACTCTTTTATAATAAATGGTTTTGTGATATACTCATTAAAAACAAATAACAATATATCCATCTTGGTCTAGTGCAGATGCCATTCTTATTAATATTCCATTAAAATTATATTAGTCCGACAAGTTTTGAAACATAAAAGGCCTCGAACTATCGTTTTCATTTTTAATGCATTTTTACTGGAAAACCTTAAATAAATAACCCTAATATAAAAACTTATAAAACTTTCAATATTTACTGAAATCGATTGTTTTTTTTTGTTGGATAACGCATTCAAAATAGGTATTGATTCGCTATAATTGATTATTTATTCACTGATGACTACAGCAGACACAGAAATTAGTAATAATATTAATATTTCTATTATCTGTTCTTTATTATTTTGTATAATAATTTGTCAGGAATAGTGTAATGTAAATAATGTAAAACTTCTGAAACGCAAACGAGCTCTTTTTCCAGACTTATAGATTCTCTTGAAACTCTTGTATGTATTACATTTGAACATATGTTTTTGTCAGCTTTCGGAACAATTATTGAAATCAATTTCTGAGATGGCCTTCGAGCTATCTTTGATTTCTTCAATAAACTCAAAACTATACCCACAAAAATATTTTTTTGAACTTAGAGAAAGTCCTATAGTGTTCAAACAGAGAAAGTCGGTGATTACAAAATGATATGTATGGAATATTTAGAAAGGAGACTCGGTATTGTAATACTCTATATGGAACAGTGCACAAATAGTATTAATTGTTAATAGTTTAACTTAGTCTTAAGGAATTATTAATAAATACTATCGATAATTTAGTAGTGCAATAGAAATATTTGTTTAGTTCGTAAAGCATTGACTTGGCCGACGAAAAGTCAAAATGATTTATTTCACTATTATAAGTGCAATATTTAAATGTGTAAGTAGTTTTACTTGACAAACTCAGAAAAAGCAACAAAAACAATCATTGAATCATAAACCTACTTTCATAAAGTCTTATTGAACTACTGTCACGTTCAGCATCACTACTCAAGTAAATAACTAAACTGTTCTTTGTCTAGTTGTTCTGCAATGTATCTGATCGAACTCGTTCGAATCAAATACGTTATTATCGACATTGCCTATTTTTGTAAATCTAGATAGTTCTGGTTTGAAGATCCTTCTCGACCTAAATTTTTATTGCAATAATCCTTTGCAATGCATTACACTAACTAAGTTTTCTCACGCTCTTGAGCATTATCACTGCATATTTGATAGTGCACAAGAATAGTTTCTCGTTGGTTAATTTAAAGGTTATTATATTGTTATTATTTTCTGAGATATTTTAGCAATCTCTCTAAATTCATGATGTTTAACCATTCATGAGTTAGTATTAAGAGCCGCTGTCATTATATTAAATATTAAAGGTAAACAATTCAAAGAAAATGGTTGTTCGTTAATGAAATAAAATATTTGATCTTTCTGGGAAAACCTAACATAAATTATTATTATATTTGTTATTTTATAAAAATACTTGTATTTAATATAAATTTATATATTACTGTCAATACGATTACAATAAAAAATAAAGACTATATTAAAGCTCTCCCGTTAGACTTTTGCACCATTGTTCCGCCTTGTCCATAGCGTTAGGCCATTGGCTATTTGGATTTTGATTAGGATCATTCTTTGCCACTGATTGTTGATTACAACATAATTCTTGTAAGCTCGTCAGGTTCGCGCCATCATTTCCTACAAAACAGTTATTGTGACAAATAATTTGGTTTACCTCATTTGTATTTGTTCCAGGTTGAACTTCTGGGTAGGTTATAAAATATCTACAAGTATCTTGTTGCTTCATTGTGTCGGCTTGTTTATTCCATTGGGCATTTGAACATCTGAAAAATGGATTTTTATTAGTGTCAACCTCACCTACTGTTTCTTGAGGGCTAGCAATCTTATCATTTGCAATGCCTGAACCTGAAATAAACTCATATGGGCTTGGAAATGTCTGCTGCTTCTGATAATTAACATATGTATTCTCAGAAATCATGATGTTGGTGCCATCATTTCCTACGAAATAATTTTTATTATCGCAAATATTTATATTTTCTATATTAGGTACTGGTCCATTTTGATATTGGTCTTGACTATGCATCATGTAGGGTTTCGCTGGAACACAAACTGATTTTATAAGGTTATTTTGTTCAATAGGAGATCTAGCCTGAAATCTGGCTTCATTTTTAGAGATTCTTCGTTTGTTTTGAAACCAAATTTTTATAGATTTCAGAGGCACATTGAATTCTTTAGCCAATTGTTCTTTTCTAATATCTCCTATATACTTATTCTTCCTAAATTCTTCTTCCAAGATCTGCGTTTGAAACTTCGTATACTTTGTGCGTGTTTTTTTTTGCTTTCCTAAAAATCAAATAATCTTCCATCCTAAACTCTTCGTCTTCGGCCATATTCGTCGAATTATAACACAAATATATCAACTTGTATATTAGGCAAGGCGCTGTATCGAACTATATCCTTTTCCATCTGAAGTCTCCTTTTATCGGTCTAATTGTGTACCATCGAAACCACACCCACAAAACCCAACACCGCCTACCCACCACCCTTAAACTGTAATTATTTTAACGGGTTATTAATATTTATTACTATTGACATTGCTTTATAGCGGTTGCCCTTTCGGTTTACAATATGAATTTAATTATTTTTGTCCCAAACAATGTATTCTGCCATTTAATTTTATTAGGTAATGTTAATCACATATTTTGACGATGTCTTATTGTTATTATTACTACTGAGTTTAATTGACCGATTTGTATCTAAATATTAATAGGGATACCATTGTTTGATTGTCTTGTTTGAAGTTTAATAAAAGAAGAACGATTTAGATATAACAAAAAGCTTTGCGCGGTGACGATAAAGTTTTATTTTGTTTACATTGTTCAGAGAAAATTCATAATCATATTGATATTATTGCATTTGTCTTTAGCTTGTTCTTTTATTTCCTGTATACAAATTTCTTGATAAAACTCGATTTTCTTACCGCATTTGCCATATCTGCAAAATAGTTAATATTTCTTTATCTTCTCATATATTTTAATCAAATGTTAATATATATTCTGAACAATAACACATGCACATAAAGCTTTCACATTCTGTAACACAATTTATTACAATTAAAGTATATTAATCATACACTAGCCTATAATTGCCTCGTCTTTCACCACCCTGTCTTAATTATTGTCATCATTGAGTCATAAACCTACATTCATAAAGTTTTATTGAATAACTTTCACTTTCAGCATCACTACTCAAGTAAATAACTAAGCTGCATTTTTTTTTCAATATCTGAAAAACTGTTTATGATTCCAAAATGCCTATTTTCATAAATCAAGATTGTTCTGGTTTGAATATCCTTCTCAACTTACATGTTTATCGTAATAATTTTGTGCAATACATCATACCAACTCAGTTTTCTCACGCTCTTGGGTTGCACACTGCATATTTGATAGTGAGGAAGGTATAATACCCTGTGGTCATAACTTTCAGCAATCGATTCCATTATTTATCTTTTCTCAGGTTAATTTCTGAACAAGTAAATTACATACAATTCAACTAAATATTTCATTAGTATTTACCAAGTAACAATTTCAAATAGTTTGTGTATAATAACATTGTGTCTTCCAAACTTAATTTGTGTATTTTAAGCCATTCCTTAATTGGGGCCTTTGTTGGTGCACTTGTCCTAACGGCCGTCCACAATGGCCTAACGCTATGGACAAGGCGGCACAATAGTGCAGAAGTCTAAAGGGAGAGCTTTAATATAGTCTTTTTTTAGAATTTAATATAGTCTTTTTTATTGTAATCGTATTGACAATAACATATAAATTTATATTAAATACAAGCATTTTTATAACATAACAAATATAATAATAATTTATGGAATTATTTTTAATCATGTAATGATATATATACACCTACACGTACATTTATATCATCATCCTCAGATCAATTGTTGGATCGGTTAAAATATCAAAAATTGAGATTTTTCCGTCAGTTATGGTTTTCCCAGAAAGATCACATATTTTATTTCATTAACGAACAACCATTTTGTTTACCTAATTGTTTACCTTGAATATCTAATATAATGACAGCGGCTCTTAACACTAACTCATGAATGGTTAAACATCATGAATTTAGAGAGAATGCTTTCATAGATCTGAAATAAAATTTTCGAATCTAAGAGTGTAAACATAATTCGACTGATATCCTTTTATGTATCGATTACCTTAAACATAAATAAGAATATATTTTAAGGAATTTTATATTACATGCATTTATTTATTTACTAATTTATATATATTTAAAATTTAGTAACAATTATGCATTATTATATCAAAATCATCTGACAGCACGAGACAATATACCAACGTTTTTAGATGTTTCTAAATTATATATTACTCTATCTATAGGCACTCAATTGCGAAAGCATCCATAGCCATTGAGCTAATTTCTTCATAAACAAATATTTTAATGTACTCTGTATACCGTAAAATGTCTTTGGGTTCATATAGTAATTACAATTATGCATATTTGTAAATATTTGTATTTATTGTCTGAGTGTGAAACGAACTTACAACTTTAGACAGACACATATTGACAATCATGTCACTGCTATTTTGAATTGACTACATGTTTCTTGCTGTAAATTTTCTTAGCCTTTTCTTCATATATATGGTAAAAAGTTTTATTTGGTAAAATTTTAATAAAATTTGGGTAACGCAAAAATTGTAATTTTGAAATTTATTTTAATAATAGTTTTGCAAATTTAAATGGCGTATAAAATTACAATACTTTATCGAGAATTTTTACCAAATCCTTACTTAGACATATTTTAACATATTTAATTATATTTACTGTCTATTTATCTTCGCAACATGCTTTCTTAAACTAGGTCTCTGTACTTTCTTTAATTTGGCTTCATTGAAAGTATTTGAGATCATATACTAAATGTATGTCAATATTATTTGAAAAGTTCCAAACTCCTGTATGCCATATCATTTTTATATATTATCATTTACAATACTATTTTTAGAATATCGTGTTTAAAACATTCTTTATACTTGGGGAATACTGTATATGTAGTTTTATTAATTTTTGTAGGAATATCAATATTTATGAGAAAGTTGAGCATATTAATATCATTCTGCTTTCTGCGATTTTCAATAATTTTATCAAATATATAGTTAAAAGCGTACGTAGTATTACACTAAAATTATATTAAAAATATGTAAAATTAGGTAATATAGATGCAATATATATCGATATTTTTGAAAAAGTTTAGCACATAAACCTCATTGTTCTCTGGTCGATTTTCGACAATTTCTGAGAATTTTAATAGTTTTTAGTTGCTTTTTCTGCGTCTGTTCAGTAAAACTACTTACACATTTAAATATTGCACTTATAATAGTGAAATAAATTATTTTGACTTTTCCTCGTTCAAGTCAATGCTTTGCTTAAGTGAATACCGACGTCTAATCATAATGGTGCGCGTTTTCCGCGTACTTATTATTTGTGTTCTCTGTGTCTTGTTAAAATATATATTTGGTGAAGCCTTATTTTATTGGGCGGCAATGGAATTATTCGTACTTTCAATAGCTAAAACATTTTAAATATTACACGATGTCTATCATTTATTTTTTTGTTATTTGTATTTTGAGATTTGTAATTAAAGTAGTAAAAGTAAACTAAAAAAAGGTAACTAGTACTAACAAAACACTTTAGGTACACAATTTTAAGATACAAATGGACGTGTATACAGTATATATGTATATACGGGCTACCAAAAGTTTAATTATGCCTAGCTGACAGTAATTACATAAAAAAAATTATTAAATTATATAACATATACTCGCAATTTGATCTAAAATCCTGATTTGTTATGTCGCGTACTTATTTTTTTTTCCTTTTCAATACTTTTCATAAATATTTTTCCGACCACGTTCTTGAGGCTTATTTTCTTAATAACTTCTACTAATTTTACTATTCCCTTTCTACAACACCGGAGCAGCTGTTCTCTTCTTCTATCCTGACGGTATCCTCTTCGATCGGCAAAATTGCGTGAGCAGAACATGAAACCGTCGAAGTAATGTTCCCACAGGCCTTCATCATTTCTTCTATTGACTTATTAGTATGTGTTTATTGTTAGCATATTTTTAATTGAGTTAGATTTCTGTATTTCGTTCCGTTAGGTTATTTATATCCAAAATAATTTACTCTTTTATAATAAATGGTTTTGTGATATACTCATTAAAAACAAATAACAATATATCCATCTTGGTCTAGTGCAGGTGCCATTCTTATTAATATTCCATTAAAATTATATTAGTCCGACAAGTTTTGAAACATAAAAGGCCTCGAACTATCGTTTTCATTTTTAATGCATTTTTACTGGAAAACCTTAAATAAATAACCCTAATATAAAAACTTATAAAACTTTCAATATTTACTGAAATCGATTGTTTTTTTTTGTTGGATAACGCATTCAAAATAGGTATTGATTCGCTCTAATTGATTATTTATTCACTGATGACTACAGCAGACACAGAAATTAGTAATAATATTAATATTTCTATTATCTGTTCTTTATTATTTTGTATAATAATTTGTCAGGAATAGTGTAATGTAAATAATGTAAAACTTCTGAAACGCAAACGAGCTCTTTTTCCAGATTTATAGATTCTCTTGAAACTCTTGTATGTATTACATTTGAACATATGTTTTTGTCAGCTTTCGGAACAATTATTGAAATCAATTTCTGAGATGGCCTTCGAGCTATCTTTGATTTCTTCAATAAACTCAAAACTATACTCACAAAAATATTTTTTTGAACTTAGAGAAAGTCCAATAGTGTTCAAACAGAGAAAGTCGGTGATTACAAAATGATATGTATGGAATATTTAGAAAAGAGACTCGGTATTGTAATACTCTATATGGAACAGTGCACAAATAGTATTAATTGTTAATAGTTTAACTTAGTCTTAAGGAATTATTAATAAATACTATCGATAATTTAGTAGTGCAATAGAAATATTTGTTTAGTTCGTAAAGCATTGACTTGGCCGACGAAAAGTCAAAATGATTTATTTCACTATTATAAGTGCAATATTTAAATGTGTAAGTAGTTTTACTTGACAAACTCAGAAAAAGCAACAAAAACAATCATTGAATCATAAACCTACTTTCATAAAGTCTTATTGAACTACTGTCACGTTCAGCATCACTACTCAAGTAAATAACTAAACTGTTCTTTGTCTAGTTGTTCTGCAATGTATCTGATCGAACTCGTTCGAATCAAATACGTTATTATCGACATTGCCTATTTTTGTAAATCTAGATAGTTCTGGTTTGAAGATCCTTCTCGACCTAAATTTTTATTGCAATAATCCTTTGCAATGCATTACACTAACTAAGTTTTCTCACGCTCTTGAGCATTATCACTGCATATTTGATAGTGCACAAGAATAGTTTCTCGTTGGTTAATTTAAAGGTTATTATATTGTTATTATTTTCTGAGATATTTTAGCAATCTCTCTAAATTCATGATGTTTAACCATTAATGAGTTAGTATTAAAAGCCGCTGTCATTATATTAGATATTCAAGGTAAACAATTCAAAGAAAATGGTTGTTCGTTAATGAAATAAAATATTTGATCTTTCTGGGAAAACCTAACATAAATTATTATTGTATTTGTTATTTTATAAAAATACTTGTATTTAATATAAATTTATATATTACTGTCAATACGATTACAATAAAAAATAAAGACTATATTAAAGCTCTCCCGTTAGACTTTTGCACCATTGTTCCGCCTTGTCCATAGCGTTAGGCCATTGGCTATTTGGATTTTGATTAGGATCATTCTTTGCCACTGATTGTTGATTACAACATAAATCTTGTAAGCTCGTCAGGTTCGCGCCCTCATTTCCTACAAAACAGTTATTGTGACAAATAATTTGGTTTACCTCATTTGTATTTGTTCCAGGTTGAACTTCTGGGTAGGTTATAAAATATCTACAAGTATCTTGTTGCTTCATTGTGTCGGCTTGTTTATTCCATTGGGCATTTGAACATCTGAAAAATGGATTTTTATTAGTGTCAACCTCACCTACTGTTTCTTGAGGGCTAGCAATCTTATCATTTGCAATGCCTGAACCTGAAATAAACTCATATGGGCTTGGAAATGTCTGCTGCTTCTGATAATTAACATATGTATTCTCAGAAATCATGATGTTGGTGCCATCATTTCCTACGAAATAATTTTTATTATCGCAAATATTTATATTTTCTATATTAGGTACTGGTCCATTTTGATATTGGTCTTGACTATGCATCATGTAGGGTTTCGCTGGAACACAAACTGATTTTATAAGGTTATTTTGTTCAACAGGAGATCTAGCCTGAAATCTGGCTTCATTTTTAGAGATTCTTCGTTTGTTTTGAAACCAAATTTTTATAGATTTCAGAGGCACATTGAATTCTTTAGCCAATTGTTCTTTTCTAATATCTCCTATATACTTATTCTTCCTAAATTCTTCTTCCAAGATCTGCGTTTGAAACTTCGTATACTTTGTGCGTGTTTTTTTTGCTTTCCTAAAAATCAAATAATCTTCCATCCTAAACTCTTCGTCTTCGGCCATAGTCGTCGAATTATAACACAAATATATCAACTTGTATATTAGGCAAGGCGCTGTATCGAACTATATCCATTTCCATCTGAAGTCTCCTTTTATCGGTCTAATTGTGTACCATCGAAACCACACCCACAAAACCCAACACCGCCTACCCACCACCCTTAAACTGTAATTATTTTAACGGGTTATTAATATTTATTACTATTGACATTGCTTTATAGCGGTTGCCCTTTCGGTTTACAATATGAATTTAATTATTTTTGTCCGAAACAATGTATTCTGCCATTTAATTTTATTAGGTAATGTTAATCACATCTTTTGACGATGTCTTATTGTTATTATTACTACTGAGTTTAATTGACCGATTTGTATCTAAATATTAATAGGGATACCATTGTTTGATTGTCTTGTTTGAAGTTTAATAAAAGAAGAACGATTTAGATATAACAAAAAGCTTTGCGCGGTGACGATAAAGTTTTATTTTGTTTACATTGTTCAGAGAAAATTCATAATCATATTGATATTATTGCATTTGTCTTTAGCTTGTTCTTTTATTTCCTGTATACAAATTTCTTGATAAAACTCGATTTTCTTACCGCATTTGCCATATCTGCAAAATAGTTAATATTTCTTTATCTTCTCATATATTTTAATCAAATGTTAATATATATTCTGAACAATAACACATGCACATAAAGCTTTCACATTCTGTAACACAATTTCCTACAATTAAAGTATATTAATCATACACTAGCCTATAATTGCCTCGTCTTTCACCACCCTGTCTTAATTATTGTCATCATTGAGTCATAAACCTACATTCATAAAGTTTTATTGAATAACTTTCACTTTCAGCATCACTACTCAAGTAAATAACTAAGCTGCATTTTTTTTTCAATATCTGAAAAACTGTTTATGATTCCAAAATGCCTATTTTCATAAATCAAGATAGTTCTGGTTTGAATATCCTTCTCAACTTACATGTTTATCGTAATAATTTTGTGCAATACATCATACCAACTCAGTTTTCTCACGCTCTTGGGTTGCACACTGCATATTTGATAGTGAGGAAGGTATAATACCCTGTGGTCATAACTTTCAGCAATCGATTCTATTATTTATCTTTTCTCAGGCTAATTTCTGAACAAGTAAATTACATACAATTCAACTAAATATTTCATGAGTATTTACCAAGTAACAATTTCAAATAGTTTGTATATAATAACATTGTGTCTTCCAAACTTAATTTGTGTATTTTAAGCCATTCCTTAATTGGGGCCTTTGTTGGTGCACTTGTCCTAACGGCCGTCCACAATGGCCTAACGCTACGGACAAGGCGGCACAATAGTGCAGAAGTCTAAAGGGAGAGCTTTAATATAGTCTTTTTTTAGAATTTAATATAGTCTTTTTTTATTGTAATCGTATTGACAATAACATATAAATTTATATTAAATATAAGCATTTTTATAACATAACAAATATAATAATAATTTATGGAATTATTTTTAATCATGTAATGATATATATACAACTACACGTACATTTATATCATCATCCTCAGATCAATTGTTGGATCGGTTAAAATATCAAAAATTGAGATTTTTCCGTCAGTTATGGTTTTCCCAGAAAGATCACATATTTTATTTCATTAACGAACAACCATTTTGTTTACCTAATTGTTTACCTTGAATATCTAATATAATGACAGCGGCTCTTAACGCTAACTCATGAATGGTTAAACATCATGAATTTAGAGAGAATGCTTTCATAGATCTGAAATAAAATTTTCGAATCTAAGAGTGTAAACATAATTCGACTGATATCCTTTTATGTATCGATTACCTTAAACATAAATAAGAATATATTTTAAGGAATTTTATATTACATGCATTTATTTATTTACTAATTTATATATATTTAAAATTTAGTAACAATTAAGCATTATTATATCAAAATCAGCTGACACCACGAGACAATATACCAACGTTTTTAGATGTTTCTAAATTATATATTACTCTATCTATAGGCACTCAATTGCGAAAGCATCCATAGCCATTGAGCTAATTTCTTCATAAACAAATATTTTAATGTACTCTGTATACCGTAAAATGTCTTTGGGTTCATATAGTAATTACAATTATGCATATTTGTAAATATTTGTATTTATTGTCTGAGTGTGAAACGAACTTACAACTTTAGACAGACACATATTGACAATCATGTCACTGCTATTTTGAATTGACTACATGTTTCTTGCTGTAAATTTTCTTAGCCTTTTCTTCATATATATGGTAAAAAGTTTTATTTGGTAAAATTTTAATAAAATTTGGGTAACGCAAAAATTGTAATTTTGAAATTTATTTTAATAATAGTTTTGCAAATTTAAATGGCGTATAAAATTACAATACTTTATCGAGAATTTTTACCAAATCCTTACTTAGACATATTTTAACATATTTAATTATATTTACTGTCTATTTATCTTCGCAACATGCTTTCTTAAACTAGGTCTCTGTACTTTCTTTAATTTGGCTTCATTGAAAGTATTTGAGATTATATACTAAATGTATGTCAATATTATTTGAAAAGTTCCAAACTCCTGTATGCCACATCATTTTTATATATTATCATTTACAATACTATTTTCAGAATATCGTGTTTAAAACATTCTTTATACTTGGGGAATACTGTATATGTAGTTTTATTAATTTTTGTAGGAATATCAATATTTATGAGAAAGTTGAGCATATTAATATCATTCTGCTTTCTGCGATTTTCAATAATTTTATCAAATATATAGTTAAAAGCGTACGTAGTATTATACTAAAATTATATTAAAAATATGTAAAATTAGGTAATATAGATGCAATATATATCGATATTTTTGAAATAGTTTAGCACATAAACCTCATTGTTCTCTGGTCGATTTTCGACAATTTCTGAGAATTTTAATAGTTTTTAGTTGCTTTTTCTGCGTCTGTTCAGTAAAACTACTTATACATTTAAATATTGCACTTATAATAGTGAAATAAATTATTTTGACTTTTCCTCGTTCAAGTCAATGCTTTGCCTAACTGAATACCGACGTCTAATCATAATGGTGCGCGTTTTCCGCGTACTTATTATTTGTGTTCTCTGTGTCTTGTTAAAATATATATTTGGTGAAGCCTTATTTTATTGGGCCGCAATGGAATTATTCGTACTTTCAATAGCTAAAACATTTTAAATATTACACGATGTCTATCATTTATTTTTTTGTTATTTGTATTTTGAGATTTGTAATTAAAGTAGTAAAAGTAAACTAAAAAAAGGTAACTAGTACTAACAAAACACTTTAGGTACACAATTTTAAGATACAAATGGACGTGTATACAGTATATATGTATATACGGGCTACCAAAAGTTTTATTATGCCTAGCTGACAGTAATTACATAAAAAAAATTATTAAATTATATAACATATACTCGCAATTTGATCTAAAATCCTGATTTGTTATGTCGCGTACTTATTTTTTTTTCCTTTTCAATAATTTTCATAAATATTTTTCCGACCACGTTCTTGAATATTTTTCACAAAAATATTTTTTTGAACTTAGAGAAAGTCCAATAGTGTTCAAACAGAGAAAGTCGGTGATTACAAAATGATATGTATGGAATATTTAGAAAAGAGACTCGGTATTGTAATACTCTATATGGAACAGTGCACAAATAGTATTAATTGTTAATAGTTTAACTTAGTCTTAAGGAATTATTAATAAATACTATCGATAATTTAGTAGTGCAATAGAAATATTTGTTTAGTTCGTAAAGCATTGACTTGGCCGACGATAAGTCAAAATGATTTATATCACTATTATAAGTGCAATATTTAAATGTGTAAGTAGTTTTACTTGACAAACTCAGAAAAAGCAACAAAAACAATCATTGAATCATAAACCTACTTTCATAAAGTCTTATTGAACTACTGTCACGTTCAGCATCACTACTCAAGTAAATAACTAAACTGTTCTTTGTCTAGTTGTTCTGCAATGTATCTGATCGAACTCGTTCGAATCAAATACGTTATTATCGACACTGCCTATTTTTGTAAATCTAGATAGTTCTGGTTTGAAGATCCTTCTCGACCTAAATTTTTATCGCAATAATCCTTTGCAATGCATTACACTAACTAAGTTTTCTCACGCTCTTGAGCATTATCACTGCATATTTGATAGTGCACAAGAATAGTTTCTCGTTGGTTAATTTAAAGGTTATTATATTGTTATTATTTTCTGAGATATTTTAGCAATCTCTCTAAATTCATGATGTTTAACCATTCATGAGTTAGTATTAAAAGCCGCTGTCATTATATTAGATATTCAAGGTAAACAATTCAAAGAAAATGGTTGTTCGTTAATGAAATAAAATATTTGATCTTTCTGGGAAAACCTAACATAAATTATTATTATATTTGTTATTTTATAAAAATACTTGTATTTAATATAAATTTATATATTACTGTCAATACGATTACAATAAAAAATAAAGACTATATTAAAGCTCTCCCGTTAGACTTTTGCACCATTGTTCCGCCTTGTCCATAGCGTTAGGCCATTGGCTATTTGGATTTTGATTAGGATCATTCTTTGCCACTGATTGTTGATTACAACATAAATCTTGTAAGCTCGTCAGGTTCGCGCCCTCATTTCCTACAAAACAGTTATTGTGACAAATAATTTGGTTTACCTCATTTGTATTTGTTCCAGGTTGAACTTCTGGGTAGGTTATAAAATATCTACAAGTATCTTGTTGCTTCATTGTGTCGGCTTGTTTATTCCATTGGGCATTTGAACATCTGAAAAATGGATTTTTATTAGTGTCAACCTCACCTACTGTTTCTTGAGGGCTAGCAATCTTATCATTTGCAATGCCTGAACCTGAAATAAACTCATATGGGCTTGGAAATGTCTGCTGCTTCTGATAATTAACATATGTATTCTCAGAAATCATGATGTTGGTGCCATCATTTCCTACGAAATAATTTTTATTATCGCAAATATTTATATTTTCTATATTAGGTACTGGTCCATTTTGATATTGGTCTTGACTATGCATCATGTAGGGTTTCGCTGGAACACAAACTGATTTTATAAGGTTATTTTGTTCAACAGGAGATCTAGCCTGAAATCTGGCTTCATTTTTAGAGATTCTTCGTTTGTTTTGAAACCAAATTTTTATAGATTTCAGAGGCACATTGAATTCTTTAGCCAATTGTTCTTTTCTAATATCTCCTATATACTTATTCTTCCTAAATTCTTCTTCCAAGATCTGCGTTTGAAACTTCGTATACTTTGTGCGTGTTTTTTTTGCTTTCCTAAAAATCAAATAATCTTCCATCCTAAACTCTTCGTCTTCGGCCATATTCGTCGAATTATAACACAAATATATCAACTTGTATATTAGGCAAGGCGCTGTATCGAACTATATCCATTTCCATCTGAAGTCTCCTTTTATCGGTCTAATTGTGTACCATCGAAACCACACCCACAAAACCCAACACCGCCTACCCACCACCCTTAAACTGTAATTATTTTAACGGGTTATTAATATTTATTACTATTGACATTGCTTTATAGCGGTTGCCCTTTCGGTTTACAATATGAATTTAATTATTTTTGTCCCAAACAATGTATTCTGCCATTTAATTTTATTAGGTAATGTTAATCACATATTTTGACGATGTCTTATTGTTATTATTACTACTGAGTTTAATTGACCGATTTGTATCTAAATATTAATAGGGATACCATTGTTTGATTGTCTTGTTTGAAGTTTAATAAAAGAAGAACGATTTAGATATAACAAAAAGCTTTGCGCGGTGACGATAAAGTTTTATTTTGTTTACATTGTTCAGAGAAAATTCATAATCATATTGATATTATTGCATTTGTCTTTAGCTTGTTCTTTTATTTCCTGTATACAAATTTCTTGATAAAACTCGATTTTCTTACCGCATTTGCCATATCTGCAAAATAGTTAATATTTCTTTATCTTCTCATATATTTTAATCAAATGTTAATATATACTCTGAACAATAACACATGCACATAAACTTTCACATTCAGTAACACAATTTCCTACAATTAAAGTATATTAATCATACACTAGCCTATAATTGCCTCGTCTTTCACCACCCTGTGTTAATTATTGTCATCATTGAGTCATAAACCTACATTCATAAAGTTTTATTGAATAACTTTCACTTTCAGCATCACTACTCAAGTAAATAACTAAGCTGCATTTTTTTTTCAATATCTGAAAAACTGTTTATGCTTCCAAAATGCCTATTTTCATAAATCAAGATAGTTCTGGTTTGAATATCCTTCTCAACTTACATGTTTATCGTAATAATTTTGTGCAATACATCATACCAACTCAGTTTTCTCACGCTCTTGGGTTGCACACTGCATATTTGATAGTGAGGAAGGTATAATACCCTGTGGTCATAACTTTCAGCAATCGATTCTATTATTTATCTTTTCTCAGGTTAATTTCTGAACAAGTAAATTACATACAATTCAACTAAATAATTCATTAGTATTTACCAAGTAACAATTTCAAATAGTTTGTGTATAATAACATTGTGTCTTCCAAACTTAATTTGTGTATTTTAAGCCATTCCTTAATTGGGGCCTTTGTTGGTGCACTTGTCCTAACGGCCGTCCACAATGGCCTAACGCTATGGACAAGGCGGCACAATAGTGCAGAAGTCTAAAGGGAGAGCTTTAATATAGTCTTTTTTTAGAATTTAATATAGTCTTTTTTATTGTAATCGTATTGACAATAACATATAAATTTATATTAAATACAAGCATTTTTATAACATAACAAATATAATAATAATTTATGGAATTATTTTTAATCATGTAATGATATATATACACCTACACGTACATTTATATCATCATCCTCAGATCAATTGTTGGATCGGTTAAAATATCAAAAATTGAGATTTTTCTGTCAGTTATGGTTTTCCCAGAAAGATCACATATTTTATTTCATTAACGAACAACCATTTTGTTTACCTAATTGTTTACCTTGAATATCTAATATAATGACAGCGGCTCTTAACACTAACTCATGAATGGTTAAACATCATGAATTTAGAGAGAATGCTTTCATAGATCTGAAATAAAATTTTCGAATCTAAGAGTGTAAACATAATTCGACTGATATCCTTTTATGTATCGATTACCTTAAACATAAATAAGAATATATTTTAAGGAATTTTATATTACATGCATTTATTTATTTACTAACTTATATACATTTAAAATTTAGTAACAATTAAGCATTATTTTATCAAAATCAGCTGACAGCACGAGACAATATACCAACGTTTTTAGATATTTCTAAATTATATATTACTCTATCTATAGGCACTCAATTGCGAAAGCATCCATAGCCATTGAGCTAATTTTTTCATAAACAAATATTTTAATGTACTCTGTATACCGTAAAATGTCTTTGGGTTCATATAGTAATTACAATTATGCATATTTGTAAATATTTGTATTTATTGTCTGAGTGTGAAACGAACTTACAACTTTAGACAGACACATATTGACAATCATGTCACTGCTATTTTGAATTGACTACATGTTTCTTGCTGTAAATTTTCTTAGCCTTTTCTTCATATATATGGTAAAAAGTTTTATTTGGTAAAATTTTAATAAAATTTGGGTAACGCAAAAATTGTAATTTTGAAATTTATTTTAATAATAGTTTTGCAAATTTAAATGGCGTATAAAATTACAATACTTTATCGAGAATTTTTACCAAATCCTTACTTAGACATATTTTAACATATTTAATTATATTTACTGTCTATTTATCTTCGCAACATGCTTTCTTAAACTAGGTCTCTGTACTTTCTTTAATTTGGCTTCATTGAAAGTATTTGAGATCATATACTAAATGTATGTCAATATTATTTGAAAAGTTCCAAACTCCTGTATGCCATATCATTTTTATATATTATCATTTACAATACTATTTTTAGAATATCGTGTTTAAAACATTCTTTATACTTGGGGAATACTGTATATGTAGTTTTATTAATTTTTGTAGGAATATCAATATTTATGAGAAAGTTGAGCATATTAATATCATTCTGCTTTCTGCGATTTTCAATAATTTTATCAAATATATAGTTAAAAGCGTACGTAGTATTACACTAAAATTATATTAAAAATATGTAAAATTAGGTAATATAGATGCAATATATATCGATATTTTTGAAAAAGTTTAGCACATAAACATCATTGTTCTCTGGTCGATTTTCAACAATTTCTGAGAATTTTAATAGTTTTTAGTTGCTTTTTCTGCGTCTGTTCAGTAAAACTACTTACACATTTAAATATTGCACTTATAATAGTGAAATAAATTATTTTGACTTTTCCTCGTTCAAGTCAATGCTTTGCCAACTAAGTGAATACCGACGTCTAAGCATAATGGTGCGCGTTTTCCGCGTACTTATTATTGGTGTTCTCTGTGTCTTGTTGAAATATATATTTGGTGAAGCCTTGTTTTATTGGGCGGCAATGGAATTATTCGTACTTTCAATAGCTAAAACATTTTAAATATTACACGATGTCTATCATTTATTTTTTTGTTATTTGTATTTTGAGATTTGTAATTAAAGTAGTAAAAGTAAACTAAAAAAAGGTAACTAGTACTAACAAAACACTTTAGGTACACAATTTTAAGATACAAATGGATGTGTATACAGTATATATGTATATACGGGCTACCAAAAGTTTAATTATGCCTAGCTGACAGTAATTACATAAAAAAAATTATTAAATTATATAACATATATTCCCAATTTGATCTAAAATCCTGATTTGTTATGTCGCGTACTTATTTTTTTTTCCTTTTCAATAATTTTCATAAATATTTTTCCGACCACGTTCTTGAGGCTTATTTTCTTAATAACTTCTACTAATTTTACTATTCCCTTTCTACAACACCGGAGCAGCTGTTCTCTTCTTCTATCCTGACGGTATCCTCTTCGATCGGCAAAATTGCGTGAGCAGAACATGAAACCGTCGAAGTAATGTTCCCACAGGCCTTCATCATTTCTTCTATTGACTTATTAGTGTGTGTTTATTGTCAGCATATTTTTAATTGAGTTAGATTTCTGTATTTCGTTCCGTTAGGTTATTTATATCCAAAATAATTTACTCTTTTATAATAAATGGTTTTGTGATATACTCATTAAAAACAAATAACAATATATCCATCTTGGTCTAGTGCAGATGCCATTCTTATTAATATTCCACTAAAATTATATTAGTCCGACAAGTTTTGAAACATAAAAGGCCTCGAACTATCGTTTTCATTTTTAATGCATTTTTACTGGAAAACCTTAAATAAATAACCCTAATATAAAAACTTATAAAACTTTCAATATTTACTGAAATCGATTGTTTTTTTTTGTTGGATAACGCATTCAAAATAGGTATTGATTCGCTCTAATTGATTATTTATTCACTGATGACTACAGCAGACACAGAAATTAGTAATAATATTAATATTTCTATTATCTGTTCTTTATTATTTTGTATAATAATTTGTCAGGAATAGTGTAATGTAAATAATGTAAAACTTCTGAAACGCAAACGAGCTCTTTTTCCAGATTTATAGATTCTCTTGAAACTCTTGTATGTATTACATTTGAACATATGTTTTTGTCAGCTTTCGGAACAATTATTGAAATCAATTTCTGAGATGGCCTTCGAGCTATCTTTGATTTCTTCAATAAACTCAAAACTATACTCACAAAAATATTTTTTTGAACTTAGAGAAAGTCCAATAGTGTTCAAACAGAGAAAGTCGGTGATTACAAAATGATATGTATGGAATATTTAGAAAAGAGACTCGGTATTGTAATACTCTATATGGAACAGTGCACAAATAGTATTAATTGTTAATAGTTTAACTTAGTCTTAAGGAATTATTAATAAATACTATCGATAATTTAGTAGTGCAATAGAAATATTTGTTTAGTTCGTAAAGCATTGACTTGGCCGACGAAAAGTCAAAATGATTTATTTCACTATTATAAGTGCAATATTTAAATGTGTAAGTAGTTTTACTTGACAAACTCAGAAAAAGCAACAAAAACAATCATTGAATCATAAACCTACTTTCATAAAGTCTTATTGAACTACTGTCACGCTCAGCATCACTACTCAAGTAAATAACTAAACTGTTCTTTGTCTAGTTGTTCTGCAATGTATCTGATCGAACTCGTTCGAATCAAATACGTTATTATCGACACTGCCTATTTTTGTAAATCTAGATAGTTCTGGTTTGAAGATCCTTCTCGACCTAAATTTTTATTGCAATAATCCTTTGCAATGCATTACACTAACTAAGTTTTCTCACGCTCTTGAGCATTATCACTGCATATTTGATAGTGCACAAGAATAGTTTCTCGTTGGTTAATTTAAAGGTTATTATATTGTTATTATTTTCTGAGATATTTTAGCAATCTCTCTAAATTCATGATGTTTAACCATTCATGAGTTAGTATTAAGAGCCGCTGTCATTACATTAGATATTCAAGGTAAACAATTCAAAGAAAATGGTTGTTCGTTAATGAAATAAAATATTTGATCTTTCTGGGAAAACCTAACATAAATTATTATTATATTTGTTATTTTATAAAAATACTTGTATTTATTATAAATTTATATATTACTGTCAATACGATTACAATAAAAAATAAAGACTATATTAAAGCTCTCCCGTTAGACTTTTGCACCATTGTTCCGCCTTGTCCATAGCGTTAGGCCATTGGCTATTTGGATTTTGATTAGGATCATTCTTTGCCACTGATTGTTGATTACAACATAATTCTTGTAAGCTCGTCAGGTTCGCGCCCTCATTTCCTACAAAACAGTTATTGTGACAAATAATTTGGTTTACCTCATTTGTATTTGTTCCAGGTTGAACTTCTGGGTAGGTTATAAAATATCTACAAGTATCTTGTTGCTTCATTGTGTCGGCTTGTTTATTCCATTGGGCATTTGAACATCTGAAAAATGGATTTTTATTAGTGTCAACCTCACCTACTGTTTCTTGAGGGCTAGCAATCTTATCATTTGCAATGCCTGAACCTGAAATAAACTCATATGGGCTTGGAAATGTCTGCTGCTTCTGATAATTAACATATGTATTCTCAGAAATCATGATGTTGGTGCCATCATTTCCTACGAAATAATTTTTATTATCGCAAATATTTATATTTTCTATATTAGGTACTGGTCCATTTTGATATTGGTCTTGACTATGCATCATGTAGGGTTTCGCTGGAACACAAACTGATTTTATAAGGTTATTTTGTTCAATAGGAGATCTAGCCTGAAATCTGGCTTCATTTTTAGAGATTCTTCGTTTGTTTTGAAACCAAATTTTTATAGATTTCAGAGGCACATTGAATTCTTTAGCCAATTGTTCTTTTCTAATATCTCCTATATACTTATTCTTCCTAAATTCTTCTTCCAAGATCTGCGTTTGAAACTTCGTATACTTTGTGCGTGTTTTTTTTGCTTTCCTAAAAATCAAATAATCTTCCATCCTAAACTCTTCGTCTTCGGCCATATTCGTCGAATTATAACACAAATATATCAACTTGTATATTAGGCAAGGCGCTGTATCGAACTATATCCATTTCCATCTGAAGTCTCCTTTTATCGGTCTAATTGTGTACCATCGAAACCACACCCACAAAACCCAACACCGCCTACCCACCACCCTTAAACTGTAATTATTTTAACGGGTTATTAATATTTATTACTATTGACATTGCTTTATAGCGGTTGCCCTTTCGGTTTACAATATGAATTTAATTATTTTTGTCCCAAACAATGTATTCTGCCATTTAATTTTATTAGGTAATGTTAATCACATATTTTGACGATGTCTTATTGTTATTATTACTACTGAGTTTAATTGACCGATTTGTATCTAAATATTAATAGGGATACCATTGTTTGATTGTCTTGTTTGAAGTTTAATAAAAGAAGAACGATTTAGATATAACAAAAAGCTTTGCGCGGTGACGATAAAGTTTTATTTTGTTTACATTGTTCAGAGAAAATTCATAATCATATTGATATTATTGCATTTGTCTTTAGCTTGTTCTTTTATTTCCTGTATACAAATTTCTTGATAAAACTCGATTTTCTTACCGCATTTGCCATATCTGCAAAATAGTTAATATTTCTTTATCTTCTCATATATTTTAATCAAATGTTAATATATATTCTGAACAATAACACATGCACATAAAGCTTTCACATTCTGTAACACAATTTCCTACAATTAAAGTATATTAATCATACACTAGCCTATAATTGCCTCGTCTTTCACCACCCTGTCTTAATTATTGTCATCATTGAGTCATAAACCTACATTCATAAAGTTTTATTGAATAACTTTCACTTTCAGCATCACTACTCAAGTAAATAACTAAGCTGCATTTTTTTTTCAATATCTGAAAAACTGTTTATGATTCCAAAATGCCTATTTTCATAAATCAAGATAGTTCTGGTTTGAATATCCTTCTCAACTTACATGTTTATCGTAATAATTTTGTGCAATACATCATACCAACTCAGTTTTCTCACGCTCTTGGGTTGCACACTGCATATTTGATAGTGAGGAAGGTATAATACCCTGTGGTCATAACTTTCAGCAATCGATTCTATTATTTATCTTTTCTCAGGCTAATTTCTGAACAAGTAAATTACATACAATTCAACTAAATATTTCATTAGTATTTACCAAGTAACAATTTCAAATAGTTTGTATATAATAACATTGTGTCTTCCAAACTTAATTTGTGTATTTTAAGCCATTCCTTAATTGGGGCCTTTGTTGGTGCACTTGTCCTAACGGCCGTCCACAATGGCCTAACGCTACGGACAAGGCGGCACAATAGTGCAGAAGTCTAAAGGGAGAGCTTTAATATAGTCTTTTTTTAGAATTTAATATAGTCTTTTTTTATTGTAATCGTATTGACAATAACATATAAATTTATATTAAATATAAGCATTTTTATAACATAACAAATATAATAATAATTTATGGAATTATTTTTAATCATGTAATGATATATATACACCTACACGTACATTTATATCATCATCCTCAGATCAATTGTTGGATCGGTTAAAATATCAAAAATTGAGATTTTTCCGTCAGTTATGGTTTTCCCAGAAAGATCACATATTTTATTTCATTAACGAACAACCATTTTGTTTACCTAATTGTTTACCTTGAATATCTAATATAATGACAGCGGCTCTTAACGCTAACTCATGAATGGTTAAACATCATGAATTTAGAGAGAATGCTTTCATAGATCTGAAATAAAATTTTCGAATCTAAGAGTGTAAACATAATTCGACTGATATCCTTTTATGTATCGATTACCTTAAACATAAATAAGAATATATTTTAAGGAATTTTATATTACCTGCATTTATTTATTTACTGATTTATATATATTTAAAATTTAGTAACAATTAAGCATTATTATATCAAAATCAACTGACAGCACGAGACAATATACCAACGTTTTTAGATGTTTCTAAATTATATATTACTCTATCTATAGGCACTCAATTGCGAAAGCATCCATAGCCATTGAGCTAATTTTTTCATAAACAAATATTTTAATGTACTCTGTATACCGTAAAATGTCTTTGGGTTCATATAGTAATTACAATTATGCATATTTGTAAATATTTGTATTTATTGTCTGAGTGTGAAACGAACTTACAACTTTAGACAGACACATATTGACAATCATGTCACTGCTATTTTGAATTGACTACATGTTTCTTGCTGTAAATTTTCTTAGCCTTTTCTTCATATATATGGTAAAAAGTTTTATTTGGTAAAATTTTAATAAAATATGGGTAACGCAAAAATTGTAATTTTGAAATTTATTTTAATAATAGTTTTGCAAATTTAAATGGCGTATAAAATTACAATACTTTATCGAGAATTTTTACCAAATCCTTACTTAGACATATTTTAACATATTTAATTATATTTACTGTCTATTTATCTTCGCAACATGCTTTCTTAAACTAGGTCTCTGTACTTTCTTTAATTTGGCTTCATTGAAAGTATTTGAGATCATATACTAAATGTATGTCAATATTATTTGAAAAGTTCCAAACTCCTGTATGCCATATCATTTTTATATATTATCATTTACAATACTATTTTCAGAATATCGTGTTTAAAACATTCTTTATACTTGGGGAATACTGTATATGTAGTTTTATTAATTTTTGTAGGAATATCAATATTTATGAGAAAGTTGAGCATATTAATATCATTCTGCTTTCTGCGATTTTCAATAATTTTATCAAATATATAGTTAAAAGCGTACGTAGTATTACACTAAAATTATATTAAAAATATGTAAAATTAGGTAATATAGATGCAATATATATCGATATTTTTGAAAAAGTTTAGCACATAAACCTCATTGTTCTCTGGTCGATTTTCGACAATTTCTGAGAATTTTAATAGTTTTTAGTTGCTTTTTCTGCGTCTGTTCAGTAAAACTACTTACACATTTAAATATTGCACTTATAATAGTGAAATAAATTATTTTGACTTTTCCTCGTTCAAGTCAATGCTTTGCCTAAGTGAATACCGACGTCTAATCATAATGGTGAGCGTTTTCCGCGTACTTATTATTTGTGTTCTCTGTGTCTTGTTAAAATATATATTTGGTGAAGGCTTATTTTATTGGGCGGCAATGGAATTATTCGTACTTTCAATAGCTAAAACATTTTAAATATTACACGATGTCTATCATTTATTTTTTTGTTATTTGTATTTTGAGATTTGTAATTAAAGTAGTAAAAGTAAACTAAAAAAAGGTAACTAGTACTAACAAAACACTTTAGGTACACAATTTTAAGATACAAATGGACGTGTATACAGTATATATGTATATACGGGCTACCAAAAGTTTAATTATGCCTAGCTAACAGTAATTACATTAAAAAAAATATTAAATTATATAACATATACTCGCAATTTGATCTAAAATCCTGATTTGTTATGTCGCGTACTTATTTTTTTTTTCCTTTTCAATAATTTTCATAAATATTTTTCCGACCACGTTCTTGAGGCTTATTTTCTTAATAACTTCTACTAATTTTACTATTCCCTTTCTACAACACCGGAGCAGCTGTTGTCTTCTTCTATCCTGACGGTATCCTCTTCGATAGGCAAAATTGCGTGAGCAGAACATGAAACCGTCGAAGTAATGTTCCCACAGGCCTTCATCATTTCTTCTATTGACTTATTAGTGTGTGTTTATTGTCAGCATATTTTTAATTGAGTTAGATTTCTGTATTTCGTTCCGTTAGGTTATTTATATCCAAAATAATTTACTCTTTTATAATAAATGGTTTTGTGATATACTCATTAAAAACAAATAACAATATATCCATCTTGGTCTAGTGCAGATGCCATTCTTATTAATATTCCATTAAAATTATATTAGTCCGACAAGTTTTGAAACATAAAAGGCCTCGAACTATCGTTTTCATTTTTAATGCATTTTTACTGGAAAACCTTAAATAAATAACCCTAATATAAAAACTTATAAAACTTTCAATATTTACTGAAATCGATTGTTTTTTTTTGTTGGATAACGCATTCAAAATAGGTATTGATTCGCTCTAATTGATTATTTATTCACTGATGACTACAGCAGACACAGAAATTAGTAATAATATTAATATTTCTATTATCTGTTCTTTATTATTTTGTATAATAATTTGTCAGGAATAGTGTAATGTAAATAATGTAAAACTTCTGAAACGCAAACGAGCTCTTTTTCCAGATTTATAGATTCTCTTGAAACTCTTGTATGTATTACATTTGAACATATGTTTTTGTCAGCTTTCGGAACAATTATTGAAATCAATTTCTGAGATGGCCTTCGAGCTATCTTTGATTTCTTCAATAAACTCAAAACTATACTCACAAAAATATTTTTTTGAACTTAGAGAAAGTCCAATAGTGTTCAAACAGAGAAAGTCGGTGATTACAAAATGATATGTATGGAATATTTAGAAAGGAGACTCGGTATTGTAATACTCTATATGGAACAGTGCACAAATAGTATTAATTGTTAATAGTTTAACTTAGTCTTAAGGAATTATTAATAAATACTATCGATAATTTAGTAATGTAATAGAAATATTTGTTTAGTTCGTAAAGCATTGACTTGGCCGACGAAAAGTCAAAATGATTTATTTCACTATTATAAGTGCAATATTTAAATGTGTAAGTAGTTTTACTTGACAAACTCAGAAAAAGCAACAAAAACAATCATTGAATCATAAACCTACTTTCATAAAGTCTTAATGAACTACTGTCACGTTCAGCATCACTACTCAAGTAAATAACTAAACTGTTCTTTGTCTAGTTGTTCTGCAATGTATCTGATCGAACTCGTTCGAATCAAATACGTTATTATCGACATTGCCTATTTTTGTAAATCTAGATAGTTCTGGTTTGAAGATCCTTCTCGACCTAAATTTTTATTGCAATAATCCTTTGCAATGCATTACACTAACTAAGTTTTCTCACGCTCTTGAGCATTATCACTGCATATTTGATAGTGCACAAGAATAGTTTCTCGTTGGTTAATTTAAAGGTTATTATATTGTTATTATTTTCTGAGATATTTTAGCAATCTCTCTAAATTCATGATGTTTAACCATTCATGAGTTAGTATTAAGAGCCGCTGTCATTACATTAGATATTCAAGGTAAACAATTCAAAGAAAATGGTTGTTCGTTAATGAAATAAAATATTTGATCTTTCTGGGAAAACCTAACATAAATTATTATTATATTTGTTATTTTATAAAAATACTTGTATTTATTATAAATTTATATATTACTGTCAATACGATTACAATAAAAAATAAAGACTATATTAAAGCTCTCCCGTTAGACTTTTGCACCATTGTTCCGCCTTGTCCATAGCGTTAGGCCATTGGCTATTTGGATTTTGATTAGGATCATTCTTTGCCACTGATTGTTGATTACAACATAATTCTTGTAAGCTCGTCAGGTTCGCGCCCTCATTTCCTACAAAACAGTTATTGTGACAAATAATTTGGTTTACCTCATTTGTATTTGTTCCAGGTTGAACTTCTGGGTAGGTTATAAAATATCTACAAGTATCTTGTTGCTTCATTGTGTCGGCTTGTTTATTCCATTGGGCATTTGAACATCTGAAAAATGGATTTTTATTAGTGTCAACCTCACCTACTGTTTCTTGAGGGCTAGCAATCTTATCATTTGCAATGCCTGAACCTGAAATAAACTCATATGGGCTTGGAAATGTCTGCTGCTTCTGATAATTAACATATGTATTCTCAGAAATCATGATGTTGGTGCCATCATTTCCTACGAAATAATTTTTATTATCGCAAATATTTATATTTTCTATATTAGGTACTGGTCCATTTTGATATTGGTCTTGACTATGCATCATGTAGGGTTTCGCTGGAACACAAACTGATTTTATAAGGTTATTTTGTTCAACAGGAGATCTAGCCTGAAATCTGGCTTCATTTTTAGAGATTCTTCGTTTGTTTTGAAACCAAATTTTTATAGATTTCAGAGGCACATTGAATTCTTTAGCCAATTGTTCTTTTCTAATATCTCCTATATACTTATTCTTCCTAAATTCTTCTTCCAAGATCTGCGTTTGAAACTTCGTATACTTTGTGCGTGTTTTTTTTGCTTTCCTAAAAATCAAATAATCTTCCATCCTAAACTCTTCGTCTTCGGCCATATTCGTCGAATTATAACACAAATATATCAACTTGTATATTAGGCAAGGCGCTGTATCGAACTATATCCATTTCCATCTGAAGTCTCCTTTTATCGGTCTAATTGTGTACCATCGAAACCACACCCACAAAACCCAACACCGCCTACCCACCACCCTTAAACTGTAATTATTTTAACGGGTTATTAATATTTATTACTATTGACATTGCTTTATAGCGGTTGCCCTTTCGGTTTACAATATGAATTTAATTATTTTTGTCCCAAACAATGTATTCTGCCATTTAATTTTATTAGGTATTGTTAATCACATATTTTGACGATGTCTTATTGTTATTATTACTACTGAGTTTAATTGACCGATTTGTATCTAAATATTAATAGGGATACCATTGTTTGATTGTCTTGTTTGAAGTTTAATAAAAGAAGAACGATTTAGATATAACAAAAAGCTTTGCGCGGTGACGATAAAGTTTTATTTTGTTTACATTGTTCAGAGAAAATTCATAATCATATTGATATTATTGCATTTGTCTTTAGCTTGTTCTTTTATTTCCTGTATACAAATTTCTTGATAAAACTCGATTTTCTTACCGCATTTGCCATATCTGCAAAATAGTTAATATTTCTTTATCTTCTCATATATTTTAATCAAATGTTAATATATATTCTGAACAATAACACATGCACATAAAGCTTTCACATTCTGTAACACAATTTCCTACAATTAAAGTATATTAATCATACACTAGCCTATAATTGCCTCGTCTTTCACCACCCTGTCTTAATTATTGTCATCATTGAGTCATAAACCTACATTCATAAAGTTTTATTGAATAACTTTCACTTTCAGCATCACTACTCAAGTAAATAACTAAGCTGCATTTTTTTTTCAATATCTGAAAAACTGTTTATGATTCCAAAATGCCTATTTTCATAAATCAAGATAGTTCTGGTTTGAATATCCTTCTCAACTTACATGTTTATCGTAATAATTTTGTGCAATACATCATACCAACTCAGTTTTCTCACGCTCTTGGGTTGCACACTGCATATTTGATAGTGAGGAAGGTATAATACCCTGTGGTCATAACTTTCAGCAATCGATTCTATTATTTATCTTTTCTCAGGCTAATTTCTGAACAAGTAAATTACATACAATTCAACTAAATATTTCATTAGTATTTACCAAGTAACAATTTCAAATAGTTTGTATATAATAACATTGTGTCTTCCAAACTTAATTTGTGTATTTTAAGCCATTCCTTAATTGGGGCCTTTGTTGGTGCACTTGTCCTAACGGCCGTCCACAATGGCCTAACGCTACGGACAAGGCGGCACAATAGTGCAGAAGTCTAAAGGGAGAGCTTTAATATAGTCTTTTTTTAGAATTTAATATAGTCTTTTTTTATTGTAATCGTATTGACAATAACATATAAATTTATATTAAATATAAGCATTTTTATAACATAACAAATATAATAATAATTTATGGAATTATTTTTAATCATGTAATGATATATATACACCTACACGTACATTTATATCATCATCCTCAGATCAATTGTTGGATCGGTTAAAATATCAAAAATTGAGATTTTTCCGTCAGTTATGGTTTTCCCAGAAAGATCACATATTTTATTTCATTAACGAACAACCATTTTGTTTACCTAATTGTTTACCTTGAATATCTAATATAATGACAGCGGCTCTTAACGCTAACTCATGAATGGTTAAACATCATGAATTTAGAGAGAATGCTTTCATAGATCTGAAATAAAATTTTCGAATCTAAGAGTGTAAACATAATTCGACTGATATCCTTTTATGTATCGATTACCTTAAACATAAATAAGAATATATTTTAAGGAATTTTATATTACCTGCATTTATTTATTTACTGATTTATATATATTTAAAATTTAGTAACAATTAAGCATTATTATATCAAAATCAACTGACAGCACGAGACAATATACCAACGTTTTTAGATGTTTCTAAATTATATATTACTCTATCTATAGGCACTCAATTGCGAAAGCATCCATAGCCATTGAGCTAATTTTTTCATAAACAAATATTTTAATGTACTCTGTATACCGTAAAATGTCTTTGGGTTCATATAGTAATTACAATTATGCATATTTGTAAATATTTGTATTTATTGTCTGAGTGTGAAACGAACTTACAACTTTAGACAGACACATATTGACAATCATGTCACTGCTATTTTGAATTGACTACATGTTTCTTGCTGTAAATTTTCTTAGCCATTTCTTCATATATATGGTAAAAAGTTTTATTTGGTAAAATTTTAATAAAATTTGGGTAACGCAAAAATTGTAATTTTGAAATTTATTTTAATAATAGTTTTGCAAATTTAAATGGCGTATAAAATTACAATACTTTATCGAGAATTTTTACCAAATCCTTACTTAGACATATTTTAACATATTTAATTATATTTACTGTCTATTTATCTTCGCAACATGCTTTCTTAAACTAGGTCTCTGTACTTTCTTTAATTTGGCTTCATTGAAAGTATTTGAGATCATATACTAAATGTATGTCAATATTATTTGAAAAGTTCCAAACTCCTGTATGCCATATCATTTTTATATATTATCATTTACAATACTATTTTCAGAATATCGTGTTTAAAACATTCTTTATACTTGGGGAATACTGTATATGTAGTTTTATTAATTTTTGTAGGAATATCAATATTTATGAGAAAGTTGAGCATATTAATATCATTCTGCTTTCTGCGATTTTCAATAATTTTATCAAATATATAGTTAAAAGCGTACGTAGTATTACACTAAAATTATATTAAAAATATGTAAAATTAGGTAATATAGATGCAATATATATCGATATTTTTGAAAAAGTTTAGCACATAAACCTCATTGTTCTCTGGTCGATTTTCGACAATTTCTGAGAATTTTAATAGTTTTTAGTTGCTTTTTCTGCGTCTGTTCAGTAAAACTACTTACACATTTAAATATTGCACTTATAATAGTGAAATAAATTATTTTGACTTTTCCTCGTTCAAGTCAATGCTTTGCCTAAGTGAATACCGACGTCTAATCATAATGGTGCGCGTTTTCCGCGTACTTATTATTTGTGTTCTCTGTGTCTTGTTAAAATATATATTTGGTGAAGGCTTATTTTATTGGGCGGCAATGGAATTATTCGTACTTTCAATAGCTAAAACATTTTAAATATTACACGATGTCTATCATTTATTTTTTTGTTATTTGTATTTTGAGATTTGTAATTAAAGTAGTAAAAGTAAACTAAAAAAAGGTAACTAGTACTAACAAAACACTTTAGGTACACAATTTTAAGATACAAATGGATGTGTATACAGTATATATGTATATACGGGCTACCAAAAGTTTAATTATGCCTAGCTGACAGTAATTACATAAAAAAAATTATTAAATTATATAACATATACTCGCAATTTGATCTAAAATCCTGATTTGTTATGTCGCGTACTTATTTTTTTTTTCCTTTTCAATAATTTTCATAAATATTTTTCCGACCACGTTCTTGAGGCTTATTTTCTTAATAACTTCTACTAATTTTACTATTCCCTTTCTACAACACCGGAGCAGCTGTTGTCTTCTTCTATCCTGACGGTATCCTCTTCGATAGGCAAAATTGCGTGAGCAGAACATGAAACCGTCGAAGTAATGTTCCCACAGGCCTTCATCATTTCTTCTATTGACTTATTAGTGTGTGTTTATTGTCAGCATATTTTTAATTGAGTTAGATTTCTGTATTTCGTTCCGTTAGGTTATTTATATCCAAAATTATTTACTCTTTTATAATAAATGGTTTTGTGATATACTCATTAAAAACAAATAACAATATATCCATCTTGGTCTAGTGCAGATGCCATTCTTATTAATATTCCATTAAAATTATATTAGTCCGACAAGTTTTGAAACATAAAAGGCCTCGAATTATTGTTTTCATTTTTAATGCATTTTTGCTGGAAAACCTTAAATAAATAACCCTAATATAAAAACTTATAAAACTTTCAATATTTACTGAAATCGATTGTTTTCTTTTTGTTGGATAACGCATTCAAAATAGGTATTGATTCGCTCTAATTGATTATTTATTCACTGATGACTACAGCAGACACAGAAATTAGTAATAATATTAATATTTCTATTATCTGTTCTTTATTATTTTGTATAATAATTTGTCAGGAATAGTGTAATGTAAATAATGTAAAACTTCTGAAACGCAAACGAGCTCTTTTTCCAGATTTATAGATTCTCTTGAAACTCTTGTATGTATTACATTTGAACATATGTTTTTGTCAGCTTTCGGAACAATTATTGAAATCAATTTCTGAGATGGCCTTCGAGCTATCTTTGATTTCTTCAATAAACTCAAAACTATACCCACAAAAATATTTTTTTGAACTTAGAGAAAGTCCAATAGTGTTCAAACAGAGAAAGTCGGTGATTACAAAATGATATGTATGGAATATTTAGAAAGGAGACTCGGTATTGTAATACTCTATATGGAACAGTGCACAAATAGTATTAATTGTTAATAGTTTAACTTAGTCTTAAGGAATTATTAATAAATACTATCGATAATTTAGTAATGTAATAGAAATATTTGTTTAGTTCGTAAAGCATTGACTTGGCCGACGAAAAGTCAAAATGATTTATTTCACTATTATAAGTGCAATATTTAAATGTGTAAGTAGTTTTACTTGACAAACTCAGAAAAAGCAACAAAAACAATCATTGAATCATAAACCTACTTTCATAAAGTCTTAATGAACTACTGTCACGTTCAGCATCACTACTCAAGTAAATAACTAAACTGTTCTTTGTCTAGTTGTTCTGCAATGTATCTGATCGAACTCGTTCGAATCAAATACGTTATTATCGACATTGCCTATTTTTGTAAATCTAGATAGTTCTGGTTTGAAGATCCTTCTCGACCTAAATTTTTATTGCAATAATCCTTTGCAATGCATTACACTAACTAAGTTTTCTCACGCTCTTGAGCATTATCACTGCATATTTGATAGTGCACAAGAATAGTTTCTCGTTGGTTAATTTAAAGGTTATTATATTGTTATTATTTTCTGAGATATTTTAGCAATCTCTCTAAATTCATGATGTTTAACCATTCATGAGTTAGTATTAAGAGCCGCTGTCATTACATTAGATATTCAAGGTAAACAATTCAAAGAAAATGGTTGTTCGTTAATGAAATAAAATATTTGATCTTTCTGGGAAAACCTAACATAAATTATTATTATATTTGTTATTTTATAAAAATACTTGTATTTAATATAAATTTATATATTACTGTCAATACGATTACAATAAAAAATAAAGACTATATTAAAGCTCTCCCGTTAGACTTTTGCACCATTGTTCCGCCTTGTCCATAGCGTTAGGCCATTGGCTATTTGGATTTTGATTAGGATCATTCTTTGCCACTGATTGTTGATTACAACATAATTTTTGTAAGCTCGTCAGGTTCGCGCCCTCATTTCCTACAAAACAGTTATTGTGACAAATAATTTGGTTTACCTCATTTGTATTTGTTCCAGGTTGAACTTCTGGGTAGGTTATAAAATATCTACAAGTATCTTGTTGCTTCATTGTGTCGGCTTGTTTATTCCATTGGGCATTTGAACATCTGAAAAATGGATTTTTATTAGTGTCAACCTCACCTACTGTTTCTTGAGGGCTAGCAATCTTATCATTTGCAATGCCTGAACCTGAAATAGACTCATATGAGCTTGGAAATGTCTGCTGCTTCTGATAATTAACATATGTATTCTCAGAAATCATGATGTTGGTGCCATCATTTCCTACGAAATAATTTTTATTATCGCAAACATTTATATTTTCTATATTAGGTACTGGTCCATTTTGATATTGGTCTTGACTATGCATCATGTAGGGTTTCGCTGGAACACAAACTGATTTTATAAGGTTATTTTGTTCAATGGGAGATCTAGCCTGAAATCTGGCTTCATTTTTAGAGATTCTTCGTTTGTTTTGAAACCAAATTTTTATAGATTTCAGAGGCACATTGAATTCTTTAGCCAATTGTTCTTTTCTAATATCTCCTATATACTTATTCTTCCTAAATTCTTCTTCCAAGATCTGCGTTTGAAACTTCGTATACTTTGTGCGTGTTTTTTTTGCTTTCCTAAAAATCAAATAATCTTCTATCCTAAACTCTTCGTCTTCGGCCATATTCGTCGAATTATAACACAAATATATCAACTTGTATATTAGGCAAGGCGCTGTATCGAACTATATCCATTTCCATCTGAAGTCTCCTTTTATCGGTCTAATTGTGTACCATCGAAACCACACCCACAAAACCCAACACCGCCTACCCACCACCCTTAAACTGTAATTATTTTAACGGGTTATTAATATTTATTACTATTGACATTGCTTTATAGCGGTTGCCCTTTCGGTTTACAATATGAATTTAATTATTTTTGTCCCAAACAATGTATTCTGCCATTTAATTTTATTAGGTAATGTTAATCACATATTTTGACGATGTCTTATTGTTATTATTACTACTGAGTTTAATTGACCGATTTGTATCTAAATATTAATAGGGATACCATTGTTTTATTGTCTTGTTTGAAGTTTAATAAAAGAAGAACGATTTAGATATAACAAAAAGCTTTGCGCGGTGACGATAAAGTTTTATTTTGTTTACATTGTTCAGAGAAAATTCATAATCATATTGATATTATTGCATTTGTCTTTAGCTTGTTCTTTTATTTCCTGTATACAAATTTCTTGATAAAACTCGATTTTCTTACCGCATTTGCCATATCTGCAAAATAGTTAATATTTCTTTATCTTCTCATATATTTTAATCAAATGTTAATATATATTCTGAACAATAACACATGCACATAAAGCTTTCACATTCTGTAACACAATTTCCTACAATTAAAGTATATTAATCATACACTAGCCTATAATTGCCTCGTCTTTCACCACCCTGTCTTAATTATTGTCATCATTGAGTCATAAACCTACATTCATAAAGTTTTATTGAATAACTTTCACTTTCAGCATCACTACTCAAGTAAATAACTAAGCTGCATTTTTTTTTCAATATCTGAAAAACTGTTTATGATTCCAAAATGCCTATTTTCATAAATCAAGATAGTTCTGGTTTGAATATCCTTCTCAACTTACATGTTTATCGTAATAATTTTGTGCAATACATCATACCAACTCAGTTTTCTCACGCTCTTGGGTTGCACACTGCATATTTGATAGTGAGGAAGGTATAATACCCTGTGGTCATAACTTTCAGCAATCGATTCTATTATTTATCTTTTCTCAGGCTAATTTCTGAACAAGTAAATTACATACAATTCAACTAAATATTTCATTAGTATTTACCAAGTAACAATTTCAAATAGTTTGTATATAATAACATTGTGTCTTCCAAACTTAATTTGTGTATTTTAAGCCATTCCTTAATTGGGGCCTTTGTTGGTGCACTTGTCCTAACGGCCGTCCACAATGGCCTAACGCTACGGACAAGGCGGCACAATAGTGCAGAAGTCTAAAGGGAGAGCTTTAATATAGTCTTTTTTTAGAATTTAATATAGTCTTTTTTATTGTAATCGTATTGACAATAACATATAAATTTATATTAAATACAAGCATTTTTATAACATAACAAATATAATAATAATTTATGGAATTATTTTTAATCATGTAATGATATATATACACCTACACGTACATTTATATCATCATCCTCAGATCAATTGTTGGATCGGTTAAAATATCAAAAATTGAGATTTTTCCGTCAGTTATGGTTTTCCCAGAATGATCACATATTTTATTTCATTAACGAACAACCATTTTGTTTACCTAATTGTTTACCTTGAATATCTAATATAATGACAGCGGCTCTTAACACTAACTCATGAATGGTTAAACATCATGAATTTAGAGAGAATGCTTTCATAGATCTGAAATAAAATTTTCGAATCTAAGAGTGTAAACATAATTCGACTGATATCCTTTTATGTATCGATTACCTTTAACATAAATAAGAATATATTTTAAGGAATTTTATATTACATGCATTTATTTATTTACTAATTTATATATATTTAAAATTTAGTAACAATTAAGCATTATTATATCAAAATCAGCTGACAGCACGAGACAATATACCAACGTTTTTAGATGTTTCTAAATTATATATTACTCTATCTATAGGCACTCAATTGCGAAAGCATCCATAGCCATTGAGCTAATTTTTTCATAAACAAATATTTTAATGTACTCTGTATACCGTAAAATGTCTTTGGGTTCATATAGTAATTACAATTATGCATATTTGTAAATATTTGTATTTATTGTCTGAGTGTGAAACGAACTTACAACTTTAGACAGACACATATTGACAATCATGTCACTGCTATTTTGAATTGACTACATGTTTCTTGCTGTAAATTTTCTTAGCCATTTCTTCATATATATGGTAAAAAGTTTTATTTGGTAAAATTTTAATAAAATTTGGGTAACGCAAAAATTGTAATTTTGAAATTTATTTTAATAATAGTTTTGCAAATTTAAATGGCGTATAAAATTACAATACTTTATCGAGAATTTTTACCAAATCCTTACTTAGACATATTTTAACATATTTAATTATATTTACTGTCTATTTATCTTCGCAACATGCTTTCTTAAACTAGGTCTCTGTACTTTCTTTAATTTGGCTTCATTGAAAGTATTTGAGATCATATACTAAATGTATGTCAATATTATTTGAAAAGTTCCAAACTCCTGTATGCCATATCATTTTTATATATTATCATTTACAATACTATTTTCAGAATATCGTGTTTAAAACATTCTTTATACTTGGGGAATACTGTATATGTAGTTTTATTAATTTTTGTAGGAATATCAATATTTATGAGAAAGTTGAGCATATTAATATCATTCTGCTTTCTGCGATTTTCAATAATTTTATCAAATATATAGTTAAAAGCGTACGTAGTATTACACTAAAATTATATTAAAAATATGTAAAATTAGGTAATATAGATGCAATATATATCGATATTTTTGAAAAAGTTTAGCACATAAACCTTATTGTTCTCTGGTCGATTTTCGACAATTTCTGAGAATTTTAATAGTTTTTAGTTGCTTTTTCTGCGTCTGTTCAGTAAAACTACTTACACATTTAAATATTGCACTTATAATAGTGAAATAAATTATTTTGACTTTTCCTCGTTCAAGTCAATGCTTTGCCTAAGTGAATACCGACGTCTAATCATAATGGTGCGCGTTTTCCGCGTACTTATTATTTGTGTTCTCTGTGTCTTGTTAAAATATATATTTGGTGAAGGCTTATTTTATTGGGCGGCAATGGAATTATTCGTACTTTCAATAGCTAAAACATTTTAAATATTACACGATGTCTATCATTTATTTTTTTGTTATTTGTATTTTGAGATTTGTAATTAAAGTAGTAAAAGTAAACTAAAAAAAGGTAACTAGTACTAACAAAACACTTTAGGTACACAATTTTAAGATACAAATGGATGTGTATACAGTATATATGTATATACGGGCTACCAAAAGTTTAATTATGCCTAGCTGACAGTAATTACATAAAAAAAATTATTAAATTATATAACATATACTCGCAATTTGATCTAAAATCCTGATTTGTTATGTCGCGTACTTATTTTTTTTTCCTTTTCAATAATTTTCATAAATATGTTTCCGACCACGTTCTTGAGGCTTATTTTCTTAATAACTTCTACTAATTTTACTATTCCCTTTCTACAACACCGGAGCAGCTGTTGTCTTCTTCTATCCTGACGGTATCCTCTTCGATAGGCAAAATTGCGTGAGCAGAACATGAAACCGTCGAAGTAATGTTCCCACAGGCCTTCATCATTTCTTCTATTGACTTATTAGTGTGTGTTTATTGTCAGCATATTTTTAATTGAGTTAGATTTCTGTATTTCGTTCCGTTAGGTTATTTATATCCAAAATTATTTACTCTTTTATAATAAATGGTTTTGTGATATACTCATTAGAAACAAATAACAATATATCCATCTTGGTCTAGTGCAGATGCCATTCTTATTAATATTCCATTAAAATTATATTAGTCCGACAAGTTTTGAAACATAAAAGGCCTCGAACTATTGTTTTCATTTTTAATGCATTTTTGCTGGAAAACCTTAAATAAATAACCCTAATATAAAAACTTATAAAACTTTCAATATTTACTGAAATCGATTGTTTTCTTTTTGTTGGATAACGCATTCAAAATAGGTATTGATTCGCTCTAATTGATTATTTATTCACTGATGACTACAGCAGACACAGAAATTAGTAATAATATTAATATTTCTATTATCTGTTCTTTATTATTTTGTATAATAATTTGTCAGGAATAGTGTAATGTAAATAATGTAAAACTTCTGAAACGCAAACGAGCTCTTTTTCCAGATTTATAGATTCTCTTGAAACTCTTGTATGTATTACATTTGAACATATGTTTTTGTCAGCTTTCGGAACAATTATTGAAATCAATTTCTGAGATGGCCTTCGAGCTATCTTTGATTTCTTCAATAAACTCAAAACTATACCCACAAAAATATTTTTTTGAACTTAGAGAAAGTCCAATAGTGTTCAAACAGAGAAAGTCGGTGATTACAAAATGATATGTATGGAATATTTAGAAAGGAGACTCGGTATTGTAATACTCTATATGGAACAGTGCACAAATAGTATTAATTGTTAATAGTTTAACTTAGTCTTAAGGAATTATTAATAAATACTATCGATAATTTAGTAATGTAATAGAAATATTTGTTTAGTTCGTAAAGCATTGACTTGGCCGACGAAAAGTCAAAATGATTTATTTCACTATTATAAGTGCAATATTTAAATGTGTAAGTAGTTTTACTGAACAGACGCAGAAAAAGCAACTAAAAACTATTAAAATTCTCAGAAATTGTCGAAAATCGACCAGAGAACAATGAGGTTTATGTGCTAAACTTTTTCAAAAATATCGATATATATTGCATCTATATTACCTAATTTTACATATTTTTAATATAATTTTAGTGTAATACTACGTACGCTTTTAACTATATCTTATATATAAAAATGAATCGCAAAATATGTTCCTAAGCGCATAACTCAACAACGCCTGGACCAATTTGGCCAAATCTTTTTTTAAAATGTTCGTTGAAGTTCAGGGATGGTTTTTACGGCGAGAAAAATTAGAATTATTGCTGGAAAAACCCTAAAAATAGCCCTTTTTGTTTGAATTTGTTTCGTGTATCAGTTGACAATTCATCTGTCATCTGTCAAAAGTCATCTGTAACAGACAACTTTTTTTTTTAAATTTGATATGACTTGAACTCAAATCCTTTTAAGCCGTACGAATTGTTTTATTTATTTAAAATTTGAATTAAATTTTAAACAAATAAAAAATTTTAAATAAATAAAACAATTCGTACGGATTAAAAGGATTTGAGTTCAAGTCATATCAAATTTAAAAAAAAAAGTTGTCTGTTACAGATGACTTTTGACAGATGACAGATGAATTGTCAACTGATACACGAAACAAATTCAAACAAAAAGGGCTATTTTTAGGGTTTTTCCAGCAATAATTCTAATTTTTCTCGCCGTAAAAACCATCCCTGAACTTCAACGAACATTTTAAAAAAAGATTTGGCCAAATTGGTCCAGGCGTTGTTGAGTTATGCGCTTAGGAACATATTTTGCGATTCATTTTTATATATAAGATATAGTTAAAAGCGTACGTAGTATTACACTAAAATTATATTAAAAATATGTAAAATTAGGTAATATAGATGCAATATATATCGATATTTTTGAAAAAGTTTAGCACATAAACCTTATTGTTCTCTGGTCGATTTTCGACAATTTCTGAGAATTTTAATAGTTTTTAGTTGCTTTTTCTGCGTCTGTTCAGTAAAACTACTTACACATTTAAATATTGCACTTATAATAGTGAAATAAATTATTTTGACTTTTCCTCGTTCAAGTCAATGCTTTGCCTAAGTGAATACCGACGTCTAATCATAATGGTGCGCGTTTTCCGCGTACTTATTATTTGTGTTCTCTGTGTCTTGTTAAAATATATATTTGGTGAAGGCTTATTTTATTGGGCGGCAATGGAATTATTCGTACTTTCAATAGCTAAAACATTTTAAATATTACACGATGTCTATCATTTATTTTTTTGTTATTTGTATTTTGAGATTTGTAATTAAAGTAGTAAAAGTAAACTAAAAAAGGTAACTAGTACTAACAAAACACTTTAGGTACACAATTTTAAGATACAAATGGACGTGTATACAGTATATATGTATATACGGGCTACCAAAAGTTTAATTATGCCTAGCTAACAGTAATTACATAAAAAAAAATATTAAATTATATAACATATACTCGCAATTTGATCTAAAATCCTGATTTGTTATGTCGCGTACTTATTTTTTTTTCCTTTTCAATAATTTTCATAAATATGTTTCCGACCACGTTCTTGAGGCTTATTTTCTTAATAACTTCTACTAATTTTACTATTCCCTTTCTACAACACCGGAGCAGCTGTTGTCTTCTTCTATCCTGACGGTATCCTCTTCGATAGGCAAAATTGCGTGAGCAGAACATGAAACCGTCGAAGTAATGTTCCCACAGGCCTTCATCATTTCTTCTATTGACTTATTAGTGTGTGTTTATTGTCAGCATATTTTTAATTGAGTTAGATTTCTGTATTTCGTTCCGTTAGGTTATTTATATCCAAAATTATTTACTCTTTTATAATAAATGGTTTTGTGATATACTCATTAGAAACAAATAACAATATATCCATCTTGGTCTAGTGCAGATGCCATTCTTATTAATATTCCATTAAAATTATATTAGTCCGACAAGTTTTGAAACATAAAAGGCCTCGAATTATTGTTTTCATTTTTAATGCATTTTTGCTGGAAAACCTTAAATAAATAACCCTAATATAAAAACTTATAAAACTTTCAATATTTACTGAAATCGACTGTTTTCTTTTTGTTGGATAACGCATTCAAAATAGGTATTGATTCGCTCTAATTGATTATTTATTCACTGATGACTACAGCAGACACAGAAATTAGTAATAATATTAATATTTCTATTATCTGTTCTTTATTATTTTGTATAATAATTTGTCAGGAATAGTGTAATGTAAATAATGTAAAACTTCTGAAACGCAAACGAGCTCTTTTTCCAGACTTATAGATTCTCTTGAAACTCTTGTATGTATTACATTTGAACATATGTTTTTGCCAGCTTTCGGAACAATTATTGAAATCAATTTCTGAGATGGCCTTCGAGCTATCTTTGATTTCTTCAATAAACTCAAAACTATACCCACAAAAATATTTTTTTGAACTTAGAGAAAGTCCAATAGTGTTCAAACAGAGAAAGTCGGTGATTACAAAATGATATGTATGGAATATTTAGAAAGGAGACTCGGTATTGTAATACTCTATATGGAACAGTGCACAAATAGTATTAATTGTTAATAGTTTAACTTAGTCTTAAGGAATTATTAATAAATACTATCGATAATTTAGTAGTGCAATAGAAATATTTGTTTAGTTCGTAAAGCATTGACTTGGCCGACGAAAAGTCAAAATGATTTATTTCACTATTATAAGTGCAATATTTAAATGTGTAAGTAGTTTTACTTGACAAACTCAGAAAAAGCAACAAAAACAATCATTGAATCATAAACCTACTTTCATAAAGTCTTATTGAACTACTGTCACGTTCAGCATCACTACTCAAGTAAATAACTAAACTGTTCTTTGTCTAGTTGTTCTGCAATGTATCTGATCGAACTCGTTCGAATCAAATACGTTATTATCGACATTGCCTATTTTTGTAAATCTAGATAGTTCTGGTTTGAAGATCCTTCTCGACCTAAATTTTTATTGCAATAATCCTTTGCAATGCATTACACTAACTAAGTTTTCTCACGCTCTTGAGCATTATCACTGCATATTTGATAGTGCACAAGAATAGTTTCTCGTTGGTTAATTTAAAGGTTATTATATTGTTATTATTTTCTGAGATATTTTAGCAATCTCTCTAAATTCATGATGTTTAACCATTCATGAGTTAGTATTAAGAGCCGCTGTCATTATATTAAATATTAAAGGTAAACAATTCAAAGAAAATGGTTGTTCGTTAATGAAATAAAATATTTGATCTTTCTGGGAAAACCTAACATAAATTATTATTATATTTGTTATTTTATAAAAATACTTGTATTTAATATAAATTTATATATTACTGTCAATACGATTACAATAAAAAATAAAGACTATATTAAAGCTCTCCCGTTAGACTTTTGCACCATTGTTCCGCCTTGTCCATAGCGTTAGGCCATTGGCTATTTGGATTTTGATTAGGATCATTCTTTGCCACTGATTGTTGATTACAACATAATTTTTGTAAGCTCGTCAGGTTCGCGCCCTCATTTCCTACAAAACAGTTATTGTGACAAATAATTTGGTTTACCTCATTTGTATTTGTTCCAGGTTGAACTTCTGGGTAGGTTATAAAATATCTACAAGTATCTTGTTGCTTCATTGTGTCGGCTTGTTTATTCCATTGGGCATTTGAACATCTGAAAAATGGATTTTTATTAGTGTCAACCTCACCTACTGTTTCTTGAGGGCTAGCAATCTTATCATTTGCAATGCCTGAACCTGAAATAGACTCATATGAGCTTGGAAATGTCTGCTGCTTCTGATAATTAACATATGTATTCTCAGAAATCATGATGTTGGTGCCATCATTTCCTACGAAATAATTTTTATTATCGCAAATATTTATATTTTCTATATTAGGTACTGGTCCATTTTGATATTGGTCTTGACTATGCATCATGTAGGGTTTCGCTGGAACACAAACTGATTTTATAAGGTTATTTTGTTCAATAGGAGATCTAGCCTGAAATCTGGCTTCATTTTTAGAGATTCTTCGTTTGTTTTGAAACCAAATTTTTATAGATTTCAGAGGCACATTGAATTCTTTAGCCAATTGTTCTTTTCTAATATCTCCTATATACTTATTCTTCCTAAATTCTTCTTCCAAGATCTGCGTTTGAAACTTCGTATACTTTGTGCGTGTTTTTTTTGCTTTCCTAAAAATCAAATAATCTTCTATCCTAAACTCTTCGTCTTCGGCCATATTCGTCGAATTATAACACAAATATATCAACTTGTATATTAGGCAAGGCGCTGTATCGAACTATATCCATTTCCATCTGAAGTCTCCTTTTATCGGTCTAATTGTGTACCATCGAAACCACACCCACAAAACCCAACACCGCCTACCCACCACCCTTAAACTGTAATTATTTTAACGGGTTATTAATATTTATTACTATTGACATTGCTTTATAGCGGTTGCCCTTTCGGTTTACAATATGAATTTAATTATTTTTGTCCCAAACAATGTATTCTGCCATTTAATTTTATTAGGTAATGTTAATCACATATTTTGACGATGTCTTATTGTTATTATTACTACTGAGTTTAATTGACCGATTTGTATCTAAATATTAATAGGGATACCATTGTTTGATTGTCTTGTTTGAAGTTTAATAAAAGAAGAACGATTTAGATATTTAGATATAACAAAAAGCTTTGCGCGGTGACGATAAAGTTTTATTTTGTTTACATTGTTCAGAGAAAATTCATAATCATATTGATATTATTGCATTTGTCTTTAGCTTGTTCTTTTATTTCCTGTATACAAATTTCTTGATAAAACTCGATTTTCTTACCGCATTTGCCATATCTGCAAAATAGTTAATATTTCTTTATCTTCTCATATATTTTAATCAAATGTTAATATATATTCTGAACAATAACACATGCACATAAAGCTTTCACATTCTGTAACACAATTTCCTACAATTAAAGTATATTAATCATACACTAGCCTATAATTGCCTCGTCTTTCACCACCCTGTCTTAATTATTGTCATCATTGAGTCATAAACCTACATTCATAAAGTTTTATTGAATAACTTTCACTTTCAGCATCACTACTCAAGTAAATAACTAAGCTGCATTTTTTTTTCAATATCTGAAAAACTGTTTATGATTCCAAAATGCCTATTTTCATAAATCAAGATAGTTCTGGTTTGAATATCCTTCTCAACTTACATGTTTATCGTAATAATTTTGTGCAATACATCATACCAACTCAGTTTTCTCACGCTCTTGGGTTGCACACTGCATATTTGATAGTGAGGAAGGTATAATACCCTGTGGTCATAACTTTCAGCAATCGATTCTATTATTTATCTTTTCTCAGGCTAATTTCTGAACAAGTAAATTACATACAATTCAACTAAATATTTCATTAGTATTTACCAAGTAACAATTTCAAATAGTTTGTATATAATAACATTGTGTCTTCCAAACTTAATTTGTGTATTTTAAGCCATTCCTTAATTGGGGCCTTTGTTGGTGCACTTGTCCTAACGGCCGTCCACAATGGCCTAACGCTACGGACAAGGCGGCACAATAGTGCAGAAGTCTAAAGGGAGAGCTTTAATATAGTCTTTTTTTAGAATTTAATATAGTCTTTTTTATTGTAATCGTATTGACAATAACATATAAATTTATATTAAATACAAGCATTTTTATAACATAACAAATATAATAATAATTTATGGAATTATTTTTAATCATGTAATGATATATATACACCTACACGTACATTTATATCATCATCCTCAGATCAATTGTTGGATCGGTTAAAATATCAAATATTGAGATTTTTCCGTCAGTTATGGTTTTCCCAGAAAGATCACATATTTTATTTCATTAACGAACAACCATTTTGTTTACCTAATTGTTTACCTTGAATATCTAATATAATGACAGCGGCTCTTAACGCTAACTCATGAATGGTTAAACATCATGAATTTAGAGAGAATGCTTTCATAGATCTGAAATAAAATTTTCGAATCTAAGAGTGTAAACATAATTCGACTGATATCCTTTTATGTATCGATTACCTTAAACATAAATAAGAATATGTTTTAAGGAATTTTATATTACATGCATTTATTTATTTACTGATTTATATATATTTAAAATTTAGTAACAATTAAGCATTATTATATCAAAATCAACTGACAGCACGAGACAATATACCAACGTTTTTAGATGTTTCTAAATTATATATTACTCTATCTATAGGCACTCAATTGCGAAAGCATCCATAGCCATTGAGCTAATTTTTTCATAAACAAATATTTTAATGTACTCTGTATACCGTAAAATGTCTTTGGGTTCATATAGTAATTACAATTATGCATATTTGTAAATATTTGTATTTATTGTCTGAGTGTGAAACGAACTTACAACTTTAGACAGACACATATTGACAATCATGTCACTGCTATTTTGAATTGACTACATGTTTCTTGCTGTAAATTTTCTTAGCCTTTTCTTCATATATATGGTAAAAAGTTTTATTTGGTAAAATTTTAATAAAATTTGGGTAACGCAAAAATTGTAATTTTGAAATTTATTTTAATAATAGTTTTGCAAATTTAAATGGCGTATAAAATTACAATACTTTATCGAGAATTTTTACCAAATCCGTACTTAGACATATTTTAACATATTTAATTATATTTACTGTCTATTTATCTTCGCAACATGCTTTCTTAAACTAGGTCTCCGTACTTTCTTTAATTTGGCTTCATTGAAAGTATTTGAGATCATATACTAAATGTATGTCAATATTATTTGAAAAGTTCCAAACTCCTGTATGCCATATCATTTTTATATATTATCATTTACAATACTATTTTCAGAATATCGTGTTTAAAACATTCTTTATACTTGGGGAATACTGTATATGTAGTTTTATTAATTTTTGTAGGAATATCAATATTTATGAGAAAGTTGAGCATATTAATATCATTCTGCTTTCTGCGATTTTCAATAATTTTATCAAATACTAGCTGACCCGACAGACTTCGTCCTGTCAAAAAGATTTGTAATGTGGCAGTTTTTGTGCCTACGTATTTTAAAAAATTCTCCTGAACAGAACCATCACCCTGGTGATAGGGCGTTGTGAATAAAAAATAATTAAATAAAACATATATAAGGATTGAAAAGTAAGTAATCGCTTTATTGTTAATCATGTGAATCATAATTATTATTATTATTATCATTATATTGCTTTGTGGTATACGATGTTTTTTGTTTGATTACCTGGCGCATAGATAAACAAATCTGATGGTTTTCCAACACGGGAACAGGCAACATACAATTGACCATGTGAGAAACATGGGTTTTCTAGATTAATACCACAAACACTTAATGATTGCCCCTGGGACTTGTTTATAGTCATAGCAAAAGCAAGCCGTCAACATGTCTATAGGAAATTTGCCATTACCAATGTCAATGAGTTGTTTAGAGAATATGTTTCCAGATTGGTCATTTTGCAACTCGACACGCATATTCTTGCTTAAATGAAGTACTTTAACATGTTTCCACAAATTGGAGGACTTTAGACATGCATTGAGTTCATCAGCTGGCGTTGATCGTGGAATCACTGGCAATGTTTGACGAAAATCTCCTGCTAATAAAATCATTGCACCACCAAATCGGTTATTATTGCTACGTAGATCTTTTAAGGTTCTGTCTAAAGCCTCCAAAGATTTTTTATGTGCCATCGTGCATTCATCCCAAACAATCAATTTACATTGCTGCAAAACCTTTGCCATTGCAGAGTTCTTCGAAACGTTGCAGGTTGGAGTTTCATTGCTTTGCATATTTAATGGCAATTTTAGTGCTGAATGGGCTGTTCGACCACCTTCAAGCAAAGTTGCTGCGATTCCCGACGAAGCGAGTGCAAGTGCAATTTTATTTTGTGAGCGAATTGTTGCTAATATTAATGAAATAAAAAAAGTTTTTCCTGTACCACCAGGTGCATCTAAGAAATAAATCCCTCCAGTTTCATCATTTGTTACTTTCATAAGAGTTTCAAATACATACTTCTGTTGTTCATTTAACAGTGGAAGATTTGTTTGAATTTATTCTTTCAAAGCGTTGAGATCATACAGTCTTTCTCGATGCAACTCTTGGTTAAAAGCGTCATGCATTGGACGATTGGGCGCGGTCAGGCCTAATTGAATTAATAGTTTGTTTGACATTATCAAGCACATGTCCTCAATTGAAATCAATGCTTCATTGTAAATTTCTTCACTGATTTGTATATTAGGATTTCCCATTCTATTCCGTATTTGATACAAAATATCATCACACATATAATCTTTGTACTTCATCCACAAATCAATTGGGTTTGATGGGAAGCATGTAGATATGATTATAGAAAACAATGTTCGTATTTGATGAGCGTGTGATGATATTACAGCATCATTGAGAGTTTGATCCCAATGAGCGTCATTTTCAAGCAATTGCAAACGTTGACAGGCTTCTCTGTAGGATCCACACAATTCACCATCAATAGTTCGTAACTGTTGGAATGATGTTGGGCCACGTACATTGACTAATAGCAGTCGTAAATAAAAACATTCATCATTGCTTGGATGTACTGAATAAATCCGGCCAATCGCATCGGTGGAATATACATCTGTATATCCTGGAACTGGTTTTCCTTGTTTCCGTCGTATAAATCTCCTTGAGGATTGATTCCAGGTATAATATTTTGGCATTTCAGAATATAGCAATGTTTGTGCGAAATCATCGTTTTGGCATGTCTCAAAAAAACTGGTTAATGTAGTAGATGGTGGCTGAGCAGCTCTTTGTACTGCGTTCTGTGCTGTAAAATACACTCTTTGTCCATTTTCTAAATGCACAGCTAAGTGAACAACAGAAGGGTGTCTCTCGGGTGAATAGGAAAAGAAAATATTCGCCAAACTGCTTCATTACTACTGACATAGCGGCCCATTTGGTATTGGGTAACTTCATCATTAGAATTCCCTGCACCAATTCCAATCACAGCTATATCACTCCCTTTGGTTACATATTTGCAAATGTATTTAATCGATTTCACTGAATGGCAAGATTCAACGTTGATGTGTGCTTTGAATGTCTTTGATAAAATGGGTGAATATGGAACAATCCAACGATTATCTATTTCAATATCTTGTTAATTTAATTTGACAATTGTTGATTTTCCATTGTCTGCTGTCGATCTGCGACGATACAATGGATAACCGTCATTACCAGTAATTGTTTCCGATATTAATGTCCGTGGATATCGTTTTGAACATTTACCATCCATCATACACGGTGAATTTTGATTAAGAGTTCCACAGGGACCATGTATCATGTTTTTGATAACTACCTCATGCAATCCAGGATCTACTTGTACATTAGGGATTTCAGCTGATATCACTGCATCAACTTCATTTGGCCTTATCTTTTCAACCAACCAAATCAAAATGTGTGCATGTGGCAATCCTCGTTTCTGCCACTCCACAGAATACATCCAGCAGCGTGTCTCACCAAACACATTATGTTTTACGATGAAATTCATTAAAGATTTCAACTTTTGTCTAAAGACTCTGGCTGTAATATCATGACGATCAATGGATGATTTCCCAGGTAATAACTCCTGCTTAATTTCTATCCATTGCGGATTGCATGTAAATGTGATGAACAAATCTACTGTACCATAATGACGAACATACGACATGGCATCTTGAGCATATTCGTGCATATGCCGAGGGCTTCCGATGTATGTTGCTGGAAGAATAGTCATCCGACCGACATTCTGTGCATTTCCATCAGTATTAATCGCATCTCGAAGGTGAATATACTCTTCAGATCGGAGTTTGGTTTGATTCAACCTGATGAATGTTAATCTCTCCGTTTCAATTTTAACATACATGTCATCAACATATTTGTGATATAATCGCCGACATTTCAATATGCGATTATCTGCATTTTCCCGAATCATTAGGCGGTATGAATAATAGTTCATTGAACTGACTTTTTTGTTGGTTTCAGAACCTGTAAACAGATTTTGTTTTAATAACATTCAAATATAAAATTAAAATACATAATATAGTGACTGAGATATTATCGCCATAGCTAAACTAATATTTTAGTTACCTGTAATGGGATTTATCATTTTTATTGATAAATCGTAGCCATCTTCACCTTGCCAAAATATAATGGGATATTGCAGTGCATCATATGAGCGGTGTGTTTCCTTTATAGGTTGTAATTGAAAATTCCGACGATGTAAAACAATATCACGGGATTCCAAGTTTTCTCCAACTACAACGATAGCAACTTCATCAATAGTTGGTGCATTAAAACGTCTTGTATGTTGACCTGCAGGTGTTTTATCAGCTCTGATTACAATTTTGTGATTATCGGATGGCATCAGATCCAGGGCAGTTTTAAACAATATAATCAATTGATTGTGTTGATGAAATAAAGTTTGTAATTGTTCTACAATAGACCTTTTTACTAAATTGTTATGTGCACAACGCAGATCAATTTCTTGTGGTGAATTGCCCATAAAATAAATTTGCAGGAATTTGTTGTCGCTATCTGACACTGGTAACAGTGAACCTGCTCTGTGATATATTTGCCCTTGTATCTGTAAATAAAAAAAATATTATGGTGTGGTATAAATTAATGGATTGTCAATGATCAAACTTAAATAATATTTGATCTTAAAAAGTATATATTTAGTTTTAACTAATATCTATCAAATATAAAATATAATAAAAGTGTCACTGAAACTGAATCACCATATAATATGATGACTAAGTGATATATTTCGTAATTATTAAGAAATTGAAGATTAGTAACACATCTTAACTTTGGTGACAGAAAATTTTGTTCGCTAAAATAATTATGAGTAACTGCTATAATACATACCTTGAAAGTTGGCATAAAATTTTCCCGAACTGCATTTGTTGCCCCAAATGAAGTCATTTGAAAGCAATTGTTATATTGTTGAATATGTGTCAAAAAGTGTATAGAATCTGTTCCTATTCCTGAAACCAATGAGTACAATGGTTCTGGTGGTGGATCCAATTGTATCAATTTCACTTTACCATTTGCGCAACACAATCCATTGGCTTCGTTTTTGTATTTTAATGCCTTACAGTGTGAGCAAACCAAGTTCATAGAACCAATAACAACACATTGGTAGTTACTGTAGTCAATTGACACATCGTAACTGAAAGCAGCTGGATTCAAACTTGCGCGATTATTAGTTGAATGTCGCGCTCGCGCTTCACGCGAATCAAATATAAATTATTTTTTCACTAATCACGAACTAAACAAACACTAACTAACTAAACACTCTGCACAAAACACGATATACGAATTTGTTTCGTGTATCACTTGACAATTCATCCGTCATCTGTCAAAAGTCATCTGTAACAGACAACTTTTTTTTTTAAATTTGATATGACTTGAACTCAAATCCTTTTAATCCGTACGAATTGTTTTATTTATTTAAAATTTTTTATTTATTTAAAATTTAATTCAAATTTTAAATAAATAAAACAATTCGTACGGCTTAAAAGGATTTGAGTTCAAGTCATATCAAATTTAAAAAAAAAAGTTGTCTGTTACAGATGACTTTTGACAGATGACAGATGAATTGTCAACTGATACACGAAACAAATTCAAACAAAAAGGGCTATTTTTAGGGTTTTTCCAGCAATAATTCTAATTTTTCTCGCCGTAAAAACCATCCCTGAACTTCAACGAACATTTTAAAAAAAGATTTGGCCAAATTGGTCCAGGCGTTGTTGAGTTATGCGCTTAGGAACATATTTTGCGATTCATTTTTATATATAAGATATAGTTAAAAGCGTACGTAGTATTACACTAAAATTATATTAAAAATATGTAAAATTAGGTAATATAGATGCAATATATATCGATATTTTTGAAAAAGTTTAGCACATAAACCTCATTGTTCTCTGGTCGATTTTCGACAATTTCTGAGAATTTTAATAGTTTTTAGTTGCTTTTTCTGCGTCTGTTCAGTAAAACTACTTACACATTTAAATATTGCACTTATAATAGTGAAATAAATTATTTTGACTTTTCCTCGTTCAAGTCAATGCTTTGCCTAAGTGAATACCGACGTCTAATCATAATGGTGCGCGTTTTCCGCGTACTTATTATTTGTGTTCTCTGTGTCTTGTTAAAATATATATTTGGTGAAGGCTTATTTTATTGGGCGGCAATGGAATTATTCGTACTTTCAATAGCTAAAACATTTTAAATATTACACGATGTCTATCATTTATTTTTTTGTTATTTGTATTTTGAGATTTGTAATTAAAGTAGTAAAAGTAAACTAAAAAAGGTAACTAGTACTAACAAAACACTTTAGGTACACAATTTTAAGATACAAATGGACGTGTATACAGTATATATGTATATACGGGCTACCAAAAGTTTAATTATGCCTAGCTAACAGTAATTACATAAAAAAAAATATTAAATTATATAACATATACTCGCAATTTGATCTAAAATCCTGATTTGTTATGTCGCGTACTTATTTTTTTTTCCTTTTCAATAATTTTCATAAATATGTTTCCGACCACGTTCTTGAGGCTTATTTTCTTAATAACTTCTACTAATTTTACTATTCCCTTTCTACAACACCGGAGCAGCTGTTGTCTTCTTCTATCCTGACGGTATCCTCTTCGATAGGCAAAATTGCGTGAGCAGAACATGAAACCGTCGAAGTAATGTTCCCACAGGCCTTCATCATTTCTTCTATTGACTTATTAGTGTGTGTTTATTGTCAGCATATTTTTAATTGAGTTAGATTTCTGTATTTCGTTCCGTTAGGTTATTTATATCCAAAATTATTTACTCTTTTATAATAAATGGTTTTGTGATATACTCATTAGAAACAAATAACAATATATCCATCTTGGTCTAGTGCAGATGCCATTCTTATTAATATTCCATTAAAATTATATTAGTCCGACAAGTTTTGAAACATAAAAGGCCTCGAACTATTGTTTTCATTTTTAATGCATTTTTGCTGGAAAACCTTAAATAAATAACCCTAATATAAAAACTTATAAAACTTTCAATATTTACTGAAATCGACTGTTTTCTTTTTGTTGGATAACGCATTCAAAATAGGTATTGATTCGCTCTAATTGATTATTTATTCACTGATGACTACAGCAGACACAGAAATTAGTAATAATATTAATATTTCTATTATCTGTTCTTTATTATTTTGTATAATAATTTGTCAGGAATAGTGTAATGTAAATAATGTAAAACTTCTGAAACGCAAACGAGCTCTTTTTCCAGATTTATAGATTCTCTTGAAACTCTTGTATGTATTACATTTGAACATATGTTTTTGTCATCTTTCGGAACAATTATTGAAATCAATTTCTGAGATGGCCTTCGAGCTATCTTTGATTTCTTCAATAAACTCAAAACTGTACTCACAAAAATATTTTTTTGAACTTAGAGAAAGTCCAATAGTGTTCAAACAGAGAAAGTCGGTGATTACAAAATGATATGTATGGAATATTTAGAAAAGAGACTCGGTATTGTAATACTCTATATGGAACAGTGCACAAATAGTATTAATTGTTAATAGTTTAACTTAGTCTTAAGGAATTATTAATAAATACTATCGATAATCTTGGCCGACGATAAGTCAAAATGATTTATTTCACTATTATAAGTGCAATATTTAAATGTGTAAGTAGTTTTACTTGACAAACTCAGAAAAAGCAACAAAAACAATCATTGAATCATAAACCTACTTTCATAAAGTCTTATTGAACTACTGTCACGTTCAGCATCACTACTCAAGTAAATAACTAAACTGTTCTTTGTCTAGTTGTTCTGCAATGTATCTGATCGAACTCGTTCGAATCAAATACGTTATTATCGACATTGCCTATTTTTGTAAATCTAGATAGTTCTGGTTTGAAGATCCTTCTCGACCTAAATTTTTATTGCAATAATCCTTTGCAATGCATTACACTAACTAAGTTTTCTCACGCTCTTGAGCATTATCACTGCATATTTGATAGTGCACAAGAATAGTTTCTCGTTGGTTAATTTAAAGGTTATTATATTGTTATTATTTTCTGAGATATTTTAGCAATCTCTCTAAATTCATGATGTTTAACCATTCATGAGTTAGTATTAAGAGCCGCTGTCATTATATTAAATATTAAAGGTAAACAATTCAAAGAAAATGGTTGTTCGTTAATGAAATAAAATATTTGATCTTTCTGGGAAAACCTAACATAAATTATTATTATATTTGTTATTTTATAAAAATACTTGTATTTAATATAAATTTATATATTACTGTCAATACGATTACAATAAAAAATAAAGACTATATTAAAGCTCTCCCGTTAGACTTTTGCACCATTGTTCCGCCTTGTCCATAGCGTTAGGCCATTGGCTATTTGGATTTTGATTAGGATCATTCTTTGCCACTGATTGTTGATTACAACATAATTCTTGTAAGCTCGTCAGGTTCGCGCCATCATTTCCTACAAAACAGTTATTGTGACAAATAATTTGGTTTACCTCATTTGTATTTGTTCCAGGTTGAACTTCTGGGTAAGTTATAAAATATCTACAAGTATCTTGTTGCTTCATTGTGTCGGCTTGTTTCTTCCATTGGGCATTTGAACATCTGAAAAATGGATTTTTATTAGTGTCAACCTCACCTACTGTTTCTTGAGGGCTAGCAATCTTATCATTTGCAATGCCTGAACCTGAAATAAACTCATATGGGCTTGGAAATGTCTGCTGCTTCTGATAATTAACATATGTATTCTCAGAAATCATGATGTTGGTGCCATCATTTCCTACGAAATAATTTTTATTATCGCAAATATTTATATTTTCTATATTAGGTACTGGTCCATTTTGATATTGGTCTTGACTATGCATCATGTAGGGTTTCGCTGGAACACAAACTGATTTTATAAGGTTATTTTGTTCAATAGGAGATCTAGCCTGAAATCTGGCTTCATTTTTAGAGATTCTTCGTTTGTTTTGAAACCAAATTTTTATAGATTTCAGAGGCACATTGAATTCTTTAGCCAATTGTTCTTTTCTAATATCTCCTATATACTTATTCTTCCTAAATTCTTCTTCCAAGATCTGCGTTTGAAACTTCGTATACTTTGTGCGTGTTTTTTTTGCTTTCCTAAAAATCAAATAATCTTCCATCCTAAACTCTTCGTCTTCGGCCATATTCGTCGAATTATAACACAAATATATCAACTTGTATATTAGGCAAGGCGCTGTATCGAACTATATCCATTTCCATCTGAAGTCTCCTTTTATCGGTCTAATTGTGTACCATCGAAACCACACCCACAAAACCCAACACCGCCTACCCACCACCCTTAAACTGTAATTATTTTAACGGGTTATTAATATTTATTACTATTGACATTGCTTTATAGCGGTTGCCCTTTCGGTTTACAATATGAATTTAATTATTTTTGTCCCAAACAATGTATTCTGCCATTTAATTTTATTAGGTATTAATCACATATTTTGACGATGTCTTATTGTTATTATTACTACTGAGTTTAATTGACCGATTTGTATCTAAATATTAATAGGGATACCATTGTTTGATTGTCTTGTTTGAAGTTTAATAAAAGAAGAACGATTTAGATATAACAAAAAGCTTTGCGCGGTGACGATAAAGTTTTATTTTGTTTACATTGTTCAGAGAAAATTCATAATCATATTGATATTATTGCATTTGTCTTTAGCTTGTTCTTTTATTTCCTGTATACAAATTTCTTGATAAAACTCGATTTTCTTACCGCATTTGCCATATCTGCAAAATAGTTAATATTTCTTTATCTTCTCATATATTTTAATCAAATGTTAATAAATATTCTGAACAATAACACATGCACATCAAACAAAGCTTTCACATTCTGTAACACAATTTCCTACAATTAAAGTATATTAATCATACACTAGCCTATAATTGCCTCGTCTTTCACCACCCTGTCTTAATTATTGTCATCATTGAGTCATAAACCTACATTCATAAAGTTTTATTGAATAACTTTCACTTTCAGCATCACTACTCAAGTAAATAACTAAGCTGCATTTTTTTTTCAATATCTGAAAAACTGTTTATGATTCCAAAATGTCTCTTTTCATAAATCAAGATAGTTCTGGTTTGAATATCCTTCTCAACTTACATGTTTATCGTAATAATTTTGTGCAATACATCATACCAACTCAGTTTTCTCACGCTCTTGGGTTGCACACTGCATATTTGATAGTGAGGAAGGTATAATACCCTGTGGTCATAACTTTCAGCAATCGATTCTATTATTTATCTTTTCTCAGGCTAATTTCTGAACAAGTAAATTACATACAATTCAACTAAATATTTCATTAGTATTTACCAAGTAACAATTTCAAATAGTTTGTATATAATAACATTGTGTCTTCCAAACTTAATTTGTGTATTTTAAGCCATTCCTTAATTGGGGCCTTTGTTGGTGCACTTGTCCTAACGGCCGTCCACAATGGCCTAACGCTATGGACAAGGCGGCACAATGGTGCAGAAGTCTAAAGGGAGAGCTTTAATATAGTCTTCTTTTTTTTATTGTAATTGTATTGACAATAACATATAAATTTATATTAAATACAAGCATTTTTATAACATAACAAATATAATAATAATTTATGGAATTATTTTTAATCATGTAATGATATATATACACCTACACGTACATTTATATCATCATCCTCAGATCAATTGTTGGATCGGTTAAAATATCAAAAATTGAGATTTTTCCGTCAGTTATAGTTTTCGCAGAAAGATCACATATTTTATTTCATTAACGAACAACCATTTTGTTTGAATTGTTTACCTTGAATATCTAATATAATGACAGCGACTCTTAACACTAACTCATGAATGGTTAAACATCATGAATTTAGAGAGAATGCTTTCATAGATCTGAAATAAAATTTTCGAATCTAAGAGTGTAAACATAATTCGACTGATATCCTTTTATGTATCGATTACCTTAAACATAAATAAGAATATATTTTAAGGAATTTTATATTACATGCATTTATTTATTTACTAATTTATATATATTTAAAATTTAGTAACAATTAAGCATTATTATATCAAAATCAGCTGACAGCACGAGACAATATACCAACGTTTTTAGATGTTTCTAAATTATATATTACTCTATCTATAGGCACTCAATTGCGAAAGCATCCATAGCCATTGAGCTAATTTTTTCATAAACAAATATTTTAATGTACTCTGTATACCGTAAAATGTCTTTGGGTTCATATAGTAATTACAATTATGTATATTTGTAAATATTTGTATTTATTGTCTGAGTGTAAAACGAACTTACAACTTTAGACAGACACATATTGACAATCATGTCACTGCTATTTTGAATTGACTACATGATTCTTGCTGTAAATTTTCTTAGCCTTTTCTTCATATATATGGTAAAAAGTTTTATTTGGTAAAATTTTAATAAAATTTGGGTAACGCAAAAATTGTAATTTTGAAATTTATTTTAATAATAGTTTTGCAAATTTAAATGGCGTATAAAATTACCATTCTTTATCGAGAATTTTTACCAAATCCTTACTTAGACATATTTTAACATATTTAATTATATTATATTAATATTTACTGTCTATTTATCTTCGCAACATGCTTTCTTAAACTAGGTCTCTGTACTTTCTTTAATTTGGCTTCATTGAAAGTATTTGAGATCATATACTAAATGTATGTCAATATTATTTGAAAGGTTCCAAACTCCTGTATGCCATATAATTTTGATATATTACCATTTACAATAATATTTTCAGAATATCGTGTTTAAAACATTCTTTATACTTGGGGAATACTGTATATGTAGTTTCATTAATTTTTGTAGGAATATCAATATTTATGAGAAAGTTGAGCATATTAATATCATTCTGCTTTCTGCGATTTTCAATTTTTTTATCAAATATATAGTTAAAAGCGTACGTAGTATTACACTAAAATTATGTTAAAAATATATAAAATTAGGTAATATAGATGCAATATATATCGATATTTTTGAAAAAGTTTAGCACATAAACATCATTGTTCTCTGGTCGATTTTCAACAATTTCTGAGAATTTTAATAGTTTTTAGTTGCTTTTTCTGCGTCTGTTCAGTAAAACTACTTACACATTTAAATATTGCACTTATAATAGTGAAATAAATTATTTTGACTTTTCCTCGTTCAAGTCAATGCTTTGCCAACTAAGTGAATACCGACGTCTAAGCATAATGGTGCGCGTTTTCCGCGTACTTATTATTTGTGTTCTCTGTGTCTTGTTGAAATATATATTTGGTGAAGCCTTGTTTTATTGGGCGGCAATGGAATTATTCGTACTTTCAATAGCTAAAACATTTTAAATATTACACGATGTCTATCATTTATTTTTTTGTTATTTGTATTTTGAGATTTGTAATTAAAGTAGTAAAAGTAAACTAAAAAAAGGTAACTAGTACTAACAAAACACTTTAGGTACACAATTTTAAGATACAAATGGATGTGTATACAGTATATATGTATATACGGGCTACCAAAAGTTTAATTATGCCTAGCTGACAGTAATTACATAAAAAAAATTATTAAATTATATAACATATACTCCCAATTTGATCTAAAATCCTGATTTGTTATGTCGCGTACTTATTTTTTTTTTCCTTTTCAATAATTTTCATAAATATTTTTCCGACCACGTTCTTGAGGCTTATTTTCTTAATAACTTCTACTAATTTTACTATTCCCTTTCTACAACACCGGAGCAGCTGTTCTCTTCTTCTATCCTGACGGTATCCTCTTCGATCGGCAAAATTGCGTGAGCAGAACATGAAACCGTCGAAGTAATGTTCCCACAGGCCTTCATCATTTCTTCTATTGACTTATTAGTATGTGTTTATTGTTAGCATATTTTTAATTGAGTTAAATTTCTGTATTTCGTTCCGTTAGGTTATTTATATCCAAAATTATTTACTCTTTTATAATAAATGGTTTTGTGATATACTCATTAAAAACAAATAACAATATATCCATCTTGGTCTAGTGCAGATGCCATTCTTATTAATATTCCATTAAAATTATATTAGTCCGACAAGTTTTGAAACATAAAAGGCCTCGAACTATCGTTTTCATTTTTAATGCATTTTTGCTGGAAAACCTTAAATAAATAACCCTAATATAAAAACTTATAAAACTTTCAATATTTACTGAAATCGATTGTTTTCTTTTTGTTGGATAACGCATTCAAAATAGGTATTGATTCGCTCTAATTGATTATTTATTCACTGATGACTACAGCAGACACAGAAATTAGTAATAATATTAATATTTCTATTATCTGTTCTTTATTATTTTGTATAATAATTTGTCAGGAATAGTGTAATGTAAATAATGTAAAACTTCTGAAACGCAAACGAGCTCTTTTTCCAGATTTATAGATTCTCTTGAAACTCTTGTATGTATTACATTTGAACATATGTTTTTGTCAGCTTTCGGAACAATTATTGAAATCAATTTCTGAGATGGCCTTCGAGCTATCTTTGATTTCTTCAATAAACTCAAAACTATACTCACAAAAATATTTTTTTGAACTTAGAGAAAGTCCAATAGTGTTCAAACAGAGAAAGTCGGTGATTACAAAATGATATGTATGGAATATTTAGAAAAGAGACTCGGTATTGTAATACTCTATATGGAACAGTGCACAAATAGTATTAATTGTTAATAGTTTAACTTAGTCTTAAGGAATTATTAATAAATACTATCGATAATCTTGGCCGACGATAAGTCAAAATGATTTATTTCACTATTATAAGTGCAATATTTAAATGTGTAAGTAGTTTTACTTGACAAACTCAGAAAAAGCAACAAAAACAATCATTGAATCATAAACCTACTTTCATAAAGTCTTATTGAACTACTGTCACGTTCAGCATCACTACTCAAGTAAATAACTAAACTGTTCTTTGTCTAGTTGTTCTGCAATGTATCTGATCGAACTCGTTCGAATCAAATACGTTATTATCGACATTGCCTATTTTTGTAAATCTAGATAGTTCTGGTTTGAAGATCCTTCTCGACCTAAATTTTTATTGCAATAATCCTTTGCAATGCATTACACTAACTAAGTTTTCTCACGCTCTTGAGCATTATCACTGCATATTTGATAGTGCACAAGAATAGTTTCTCGTTGGTTAATTTAAAGGTTATTATATTGTTATTATTTTCTGAGATATTTTAGCAATCTCTCTAAATTCATGATGTTTAACCATTCATGAGTTAGTATTAAGAGCCGCTGTCATTATATTAAATATTAAAGGTAAACAATTCAAAGAAAATGGTTGTTCGTTAATGAAATAAAATATTTGATCTTTCTGGGAAAACCTAACATAAATTATTATTATATTTGTTATTTTATAAAAATACTTGTATTTAATATAAATTTATATATTACTGTCAATACGATTACAATAAAAAATAAAGACTATATTAAAGCTCTCCCGTTAGACTTTTGCACCATTGTTCCGCCTTGTCCATAGCGTTAGGCCATTGGCTATTTGGATTTTGATTAGGATCATTCTTTGCCACTGATTGTTGATTACAACATAATTCTTGTAAGCTCGTCAGGTTCGCGCCATCATTTCCTACAAAACAGTTATTGTGACAAATAATTTGGTTTACCTCATTTGTATTTGTTCCAGGTTGAACTTCTGGGTAAGTTATAAAATATCTACAAGTATCTTGTTGCTTCATTGTGTCGGCTTGTTTATTCCATTGGGCATTTGAACATCTGAAAAATGGATTTTTATTAGTGTCAACCTCACCTACTGTTTCTTGAGGGCTAGCAATCTTATCATTTGCAATGCCTGAACCTGAAATAAACTCATATGGGCTTGGAAATGTCTGCTGCTTCTGATAATTAACATATGTATTCTCAGAAATCATGATGTTGGTGCCATCATTTCCTACGAAATAATTTTTATTATCGCAAATATTTATATTTTCTATATTAGGTACTGGTCCATTTTGATATTGGTCTTGACTATGCATCATGTAGGGTTTCGCTGGAACACAAACTGATTTTATAAGGTTATTTTGTTCAATAGGAGATCTAGCCTGAAATCTGGCTTCATTTTTAGAGATTCTTCGTTTGTTTTGAAACCAAATTTTTATAGATTTCAGAGGCACATTGAATTCTTTAGCCAATTGTTCTTTTCTAATATCTCCTATATACTTATTCTTCCTAAATTCTTCTTCCAAGATCTGCGTTTGAAACTTCGTATACTTTGTGCGTGTTTTTTTTTGCTTTCCTAAAAATCAAATAATCTTCCATCCTAAACTCTTCGTCTTCGGCCATATTCGTCGAATTATAACACAAATATATCAACTTGTATATTAGGCAAGGCGCTGTATCGAACTATATCCATTTCCATCTGAAGTCTCCTTTTATCGGTCTAATTGTGTACCATCGAAACCACACCCACAAAACCCAACACCGCCTACCCACCACCCTTAAACTGTAATTATTTTAACGGGTTATTAATATTTATTACTATTGACATTGCTTTATAGCGGTTGCCCTTTCGGTTTACAATATGAATTTAATTATTTTTGTCCCAAACAATGTATTCTGCCATTTAATTTTATTAGGTATTAATCACATATTTTGACGATGTCTTATTGTTATTATTACTACTGAGTTTAATTGACCGATTTGTATCTAAATATTAATAGGGATACCATTGTTTGATTGTCTTGTTTGAAGTTTAATAAAAGAAGAACGATTTAGATATAACAAAAAGCTTTGCGCGGTGACGATAAAGTTTTATTTTGTTTACATTGTTCAGAGAAAATTCATAATCATATTGATATTATTGCATTTGTCTTTAGCTTGTTCTTTTATTTCCTGTATACAAATTTCTTGATAAAACTCGATTTTCTTACCGCATTTGCCATATCTGCAAAATAGTTAATATTTCTTTATCTTCTCATATATTTTAATCAAATGTTAATAAATATTCTGAACAATAACACATGCACATCAAACAAAGCTTTCACATTCTGTAACACAATTTCCTACAATTAAAGTATATTAATCATACACTAGCCTATAATTGCCTCGTCTTTCACCACCCTGTCTTAATTATTGTCATCATTGAGTCATAAACCTACATTCATAAAGTTTTATTGAATAACTTTCACTTTCAGCATCACTACTCAAGTAAATAACTAAGCTGCATTTTTTTTTCAATATCTGAAAAACTGTTTATGATTCCAAAATGTCTCTTTTCATAAATCAAGATAGTTCTGGTTTGAATATCCTTCTCAACTTACATGTTTATCGTAATAATTTTGTGCAATACATCATACCAACTCAGTTTTCTCACGCTCTTGGGTTGCACACTGCATATTTGATAGTGAGGAAGGTATAAAACCCTGTGGTCATAACTTTCAGCAATCGATTCTATTATTTATCTTTTCTCAGGCTAATTTCTGAACAAGTAAATTACATACAATTCAACTAAATATTTCATTAGTATTTACCAAGTAACAATTTCAAATAGTTTGTATATAATAACATTGTGTCTTCCAAACTTAATTTGTGTATTTTAAGCCATTCCTTAATTGGGGCCTTTGTTGGTGCACTTGTCCTAACGGCCGTCCACAATGGCCTAACGCTATGGACAAGGCGGCACAATGGTGCAGAAGTCTAAAGGGAGAGCTTTAATATAGTCTTCTTTTTTTTATTGTAATTGTATTGACAATAACATATAAATTTATATTAAATACAAGCATTTTTATAACATAACAAATATAATAATAATTTATGGAATTATTTTTAATCATGTAATGATATATATACACCTACACGTACATTTATATCATCATCCTCAGATCAATTGTTGGATCGGTTAAAATATCAAAAATTGAGATTTTTCCGTCAGTTATAGTTTTCGCAGAAAGATCACATATTTTATTTCATTAACGAACAACCATTTTGTTTGAATTGTTTACCTTGAATATCTAATATAATGACAGCGACTCTTAACACTAACTCATGAATGGTTAAACATCATGAATTTAGAGAGAATGCTTTCATAGATCTGAAATAAAATTTTCGAATCTAAGAGTGTAAACATAATTCGACTGATATCCTTTTATGTATCGATTACCTTAAACATAAATAAGAATATATTTTAAGGAATTTTATATTACATGCATTTATTTATTTACTAATTTATATATATTTAAAATTTAGTAACAATTAAGCATTATTATATCAAAATCAGCTGACAGCACGAGACAATATACCAACGTTTTTAGATGTTTCTAAATTATATATTACTCTATCTATAGGCACTCAATTGCGAAAGCATCCATAGCCATTGAGCTAATTTTTTCATAAACAAATATTTTAATGTACTCTGTATACCGTAAAATGTCTTTGGGTTCATATAGTAATTACAATTATGTATATTTGTAAATATTTGTATTTATTGTCTGAGTGTAAAACGAACTTACAACTTTAGACAGACACATATTGACAATCATGTCACTGCTATTTTGAATTGACTACATGATTCTTGCTGTAAATTTTCTTAGCCTTTTCTTCATATATATGGTAAAAAGTTTTATTTGGTAAAATTTTAATAAAATTTGGGTAACGCAAAAATTGTAATTTTGAAATTTATTTTAATAATAGTTTTGCAAATTTAAATGGCGTATAAAATTACCATTCTTTATCGAGAATTTTTACCAAATCCTTACTTAGACATATTTTAACATATTTAATTATATTATATTAATATTTACTGTCTATTTATCTTCGCAACATGCTTTCTTAAACTAGGTCTCTGTACTTTCTTTAATTTGGCTTCATTGAAAGTATTTGAGATCATATACTAAATGTATGTCAATATTATTTGAAAGGTTCCAAACTCCTGTATGCCATATAATTTTGATATATTACCATTTACAATAATATTTTCAGAATATCGTGTTTAAAACATTCTTTATACTTGGGGAATACTGTATATGTAGTTTCATTAATTTTTGTAGGAATATCAATATTTATGAGAAAGTTGAGCATATTAATATCATTCTGCTTTCTGCGATTTTCAATTTTTTTATCAAATATATAGTTAAAAGCGTACGTAGTATTACACTAAAATTATGTTAAAAATATATAAAATTAGGTAATATAGATGCAATATATATCGATATTTTTGAAAAAGTTTAGCACATAAACATCATTGTTCTCTGGTCGATTTTCAACAATTTCTGAGAATTTTAATAGTTTTTAGTTGCTTTTTCTGCGTCTGTTCAGTAAAACTACTTACACATTTAAATATTGCACTTATAATAGTGAAATAAATTATTTTGACTTTTCCTCGTTCAAGTCAATGCTTTGCCAACTAAGTGAATACCGACGTCTAAGCATAATGGTGCGCGTTTTCCGCGTACTTATTATTTGTGTTCTCTGTGTCTTGTTGAAATATATATTTGGTGAAGCCTTGTTTTATTGGGCGGCAATGGAATTATTCGTACTTTCAATAGCTAAAACATTTTAAATATTACACGATGTCTATCATTTATTTTTTTGTTATTTGTATTTTGAGATTTGTAATTAAAGTAGTAAAAGTAAACTAAAAAAAGGTAACTAGTACTAACAAAACACTTTAGGTACACAATTTTAAGATACAAATGGATGTGTATACAGTATATATGTATATACGGGCTACCAAAAGTTTAATTATGCCTAGCTGACAGTAATTACATAAAAAAAATTATTAAATTATATAACATATACTCCCAATTTGATCTAAAATCCTGATTTGTTATGTCGCGTACTTATTTTTTTTTTCCTTTTCAATAATTTTCATAAATATTTTTCCGACCACGTTCTTGAGGCTTATTTTCTTAATAACTTCTACTAATTTTACTATTCCCTTTCTACAACACCGGAGCAGCTGTTCTCTTCTTCTATCCTGACGGTATCCTCTTCGATCGGCAAAATTGCGTGAGCAGAACATGAAACCGTCGAAGTAATGTTCCCACAGGCCTTCATCATTTCTTCTATTGACTTATTAGTATGTGTTTATTGTTAGCATATTTTTAATTGAGTTAAATTTCTGTATTTCGTTCCGTTAGGTTATTTATATCCAAAATTATTTACTCTTTTATAATAAATGGTTTTGTGATATACTCATTAAAAACAAATAACAATATATCCATCTTGGTCTAGTGCAGATGCCATTCTTATTAATATTCCATTAAAATTATATTAGTCCGACAAGTTTTGAAACATAAAAGGCCTCGAACTATCGTTTTCATTTTTAATGCATTTTTGCTGGAAAACCTTAAATAAATAACCCTAATATAAAAACTTATAAAACTTTCAATATTTACTGAAATCGATTGTTTTCTTTTTGTTGGATAACGCATTCAAAATAGGTATTGATTCGCTCTAATTGATTATTTATTCACTGATGACTACAGCAGACACAGAAATTAGTAATAATATTAATATTTCTATTATCTGTTCTTTATTATTTTGTATAATAATTTGTCAGGAATAGTGTAATGTAAATAATGTAAAACTTCTGAAACGCAAACGAGCTCTTTTTCCAGATTTATAGATTCTCTTGAAACTCTTGTATGTATTACATTTGAACATATGTTTTTGTCAGCTTTCGGAACAATTATTGAAATCAATTTCTGAGATGGCCTTCGAGCTATCTTTGATTTCTTCAATAAACTCAAAACTATACTCACAAAAATATTTTTTTGAACTTAGAGAAAGTCCAATAGTGTTCAAACAGAGAAAGTCGGTGATTACAAAATGATATGTATGGAATATTTAGAAAAGAGACTCGGTATTGTAATACTCTATATGGAACAGTGCACAAATAGTATTAATTGTTAATAGTTTAACTTAGTCTTAAGGAATTATTAATAAATACTATCGATAATCTTGGCCGACGATAAGTCAAAATGATTTATTTCACTATTATAAGTGCAATATTTAAATGTGTAAGTAGTTTTACTTGACAAACTCAGAAAAAGCAACAAAAACAATCATTGAATCATAAACCTACTTTCATAAAGTCTTATTGAACTACTGTCACGTTCAGCATCACTACTCAAGTAAATAACTAAACTGTTCTTTGTCTAGTTGTTCTGCAATGTATCTGATCGAACTCGTTCGAATCAAATACGTTATTATCGACATTGCCTATTTTTGTAAATCTAGATAGTTCTGGTTTGAAGATCCTTCTCGACCTAAATTTTTATTGCAATAATCCTTTGCAATGCATTACACTAACTAAGTTTTCTCACGCTCTTGAGCATTATCACTGCATATTTGATAGTGCACAAGAATAGTTTCTCGTTGGTTAATTTAAAGGTTATTATATTGTTATTATTTTCTGAGATATTTTAGCAATCTCTCTAAATTCATGATGTTTAACCATTCATGAGTTAGTATTAAGAGCCGCTGTCATTATATTAAATATTAAAGGTAAACAATTCAAAGAAAATGGTTGTTCGTTAATGAAATAAAATATTTGATCTTTCTGGGAAAACCTAACATAAATTATTATTATATTTGTTATTTTATAAAAATACTTGTATTTAATATAAATTTATATATTACTGTCAATACGATTACAATAAAAAATAAAGACTATATTAAAGCTCTCCCGTTAGACTTTTGCACCATTGTTCCGCCTTGTCCATAGCGTTAGGCCATTGGCTATTTGGATTTTGATTAGGATCATTCTTTGCCACTGATTGTTGATTACAACATAATTCTTGTAAGCTCGTCAGGTTCGCGCCATCATTTCCTACAAAACAGTTATTGTGACAAATAATTTGGTTTACCTCATTTGTATTTGTTCCAGGTTGAACTTCTGGGTAAGTTATAAAATATCTACAAGTATCTTGTTGCTTCATTGTGTCGGCTTGTTTATTCCATTGGGCATTTGAACATCTGAAAAATGGATTTTTATTAGTGTCAACCTCACCTACTGTTTCTTGAGGGCTAGCAATCTTATCATTTGCAATGCCTGAACCTGAAATAAACTCATATGGGCTTGGAAATGTCTGCTGCTTCTGATAATTAACATATGTATTCTCAGAAATCATGATGTTGGTGCCATCATTTCCTACGAAATAATTTTTATTATCGCAAATATTTATATTTTCTATATTAGGTACTGGTCCATTTTGATATTGGTCTTGACTATGCATCATGTAGGGTTTCGCTGGAACACAAACTGATTTTATAAGGTTATTTTGTTCAATAGGAGATCTAGCCTGAAATCTGGCTTCATTTTTAGAGATTCTTCGTTTGTTTTGAAACCAAATTTTTATAGATTTCAGAGGCACATTGAATTCTTTAGCCAATTGTTCTTTTCTAATATCTCCTATATACTTATTCTTCCTAAATTCTTCTTCCAAGATCTGCGTTTGAAACTTCGTATACTTTGTGCGTGTTTTTTTTGCTTTCCTAAAAATCAAATAATCTTCCATCCTAAACTCTTCGTCTTCGGCCATATTCGTCGAATTATAACACAAATATATCAACTTGTATATTAGGCAAGGCGCTGTATCGAACTATATCCATTTCCATCTGAAGTCTCCTTTTATCGGTCTAATTGTGTACCATCGAAACCACACCCACAAAACCCAACACCGCCTACCCACCACCCTTAAACTGTAATTATTTTAACGGGTTATTAATATTTATTACTATTGACATTGCTTTATAGCGGTTGCCCTTTCGGTTTACAATATGAATTTAATTATTTTTGTCCCAAACAATGTATTCTGCCATTTAATTTTATTAGGTATTAATCACATATTTTGACGATGTCTTATTGTTATTATTACTACTGAGTTTAATTGACCGATTTGTATCTAAATATTAATAGGGATACCATTGTTTGATTGTCTTGTTTGAAGTTTAATAAAAGAAGAACGATTTAGATATAACAAAAAGCTTTGCGCGGTGACGATAAAGTTTTATTTTGTTTACATTGTTCAGAGAAAATTCATAATCATATTGATATTATTGCATTTGTCTTTAGCTTGTTCTTTTATTTCCTGTATACAAATTTCTTGATAAAACTCGATTTTCTTACCGCATTTGCCATATCTGCAAAATAGTTAATATTTCTTTATCTTCTCATATATTTTAATCAAATGTTAATAAATATTCTGAACAATAACACATGCACATCAAACAAAGCTTTCACATTCTGTAACACAATTTCCTACAATTAAAGTATATTAATCATACACTAGCCTATAATTGCCTCGTCTTTCACCACCCTGTCTTAATTATTGTCATCATTGAGTCATAAACCTACATTCATAAAGTTTTATTGAATAACTTTCACTTTCAGCATCACTACTCAAGTAAATAACTAAGCTGCATTTTTTTTTCAATATCTGAAAAACTGTTTATGATTCCAAAATGTCTCTTTTCATAAATCAAGATAGTTCTGGTTTGAATATCCTTCTCAACTTACATGTTTATCGTAATAATTTTGTGCAATACATCATACCAACTCAGTTTTCTCACGCTCTTGGGTTGCACACTGCATATTTGATAGTGAGGAAGGTATAAAACCCTGTGGTCATAACTTTCAGCAATCGATTCTATTATTTATCTTTTCTCAGGCTAATTTCTGAACAAGTAAATTACATACAATTCAACTAAATATTTCATTAGTATTTACCAAGTAACAATTTCAAATAGTTTGTATATAATAACATTGTGTCTTCCAAACTTAATTTGTGTATTTTAAGCCATTCCTTAATTGGGGCCTTTGTTGGTGCACTTGTCCTAACGGCCGTCCACAATGGCCTAACGCTATGGACAAGGCGGCACAATGGTGCAGAAGTCTAAAGGGAGAGCTTTAATATAGTCTTCTTTTTTTTATTGTAATTGTATTGACAATAACATATAAATTTATATTAAATACAAGCATTTTTATAACATAACAAATATAATAATAATTTATGGAATTATTTTTAATCATGTAATGATATATATACACCTACACGTACATTTATATCATCATCCTCAGATCAATTGTTGGATCGGTTAAAATATCAAAAATTGAGATTTTTCCGTCAGTTATGGTTTTCCCAGAAAGATCACATATTTTATTTCATTAACGAACAACCATTTTGTTTACCTAATTGTTTACCTTGAATATCTAATATAATGACATCGGCTCTTAACACTAACTCATGAATGGTTAAACATCATGAATTTAGAGAGAATGCTTTCATAGATCTGAAATAAAATTTTCGAATCTAAGAGTGTAAACATAATTCGACTGATATCCTTTTATGTATCGATTACCTTAAACATAAATAAGAATATATTTTAAGGAATTTTATATTACATGCATTTATTTATTTACTAATTTATATATATTTAAAATTTGGTAACAATTATGCATTATTATATCAAAATCAGCTGACAGCACGAGACAATATACCAACGTTTTTAGATGTTTCTAAATTATATATTACTCTATCTATAGGCACTCAATTGCGAAAGCATCCATAGCCATTGAGCTAATTTTTTCATAAACAAATATTTTAATGTACTCTGTATACCGTAAAATGTCTTTGGGTTCATATAGTAATTACAATTATGTATATTTGTAAATATTTGTATTTATTGTCTGAGTGTAAAACGAACTTACAACTTTAGACAGACACATATTGACAATCATGTCACTGCTATTTTGAATTGACTACATGATTCTTGCTGTAAATTTTCTTAGCCTTTTCTTCATATATATGGTAAAAAGTTTTATTTGGTAAAATTTTAATAAAATTTGGGTAACGCAAAAATTGTAATTTTGAAATTTATTTTAATAATAGTTTTGCAAATTTAAATGGCGTATAAAATTACAATACTTTATCGAGAATTTTTACCAAATCCTTACTTAGACATATTTTAACATATTTAATTATATTTACTGTCTATTTATCTTCGCAACATGCTTTCTTAAACTAGGTCTCTGTACTTTCTTTAATTTGCCTTCATTGAAAGTATTTGAGATCATATACTAAATGTATGTCAATATTATTTGAAAAGTTCCAAATTCCTGTATGCCATATCATTTTTATATATTATCGTTTACAATACTATTTTCAGAATATCGTGTTTAAAACATTCTTTATACTTGGGGAATACTGTATATGTAGTTTTATTAATTTTTGTAGGAATATCAATATTTATGAGAAAGTTGAGCATATTAATATCATTCTGCTTTCTGCGATTTTCAATAATTTTATGAAATATATAGTTAAAAGCGTACGTAGTATTACACTAAAATTATATTAAAAATATGTAAAATTAGGTAATATAGATGCAATATATATCGATATTTTTGAAAAAGTTTAGCACATAAACCTCATTGTTCTCTGGTCGATTTTCGACAATTTCTGAGAATTTTAATAGTTTTTAGTTGCTTTTTCTGCGTCTGTTCAGTAAAACTACTTACACATTTAAATATTGCACTTATAATAGTGAAATAAATTATTTTGACTTTTCCTCGTTCAAGTCAATGCTTTGCCAACTAAGTGAATACCGACGTCTAAGCATAATGGTGCGCGTTTTCCGCGTACTTATTATTTGTGTTCTCTGTGTCTTGTTGAAATATATATTTGGTGAAGCCTTGTTTTATTGGGCGGCAATGGAATTATTCGTACTTTCAATAGCTAAAACATTTTAAATATTACACGATGTCTATCATTTATTTTTTTGTTATTTGTATTTTGAGATTTGTAATTAAAGTAGTAAAAGTAAACTAAAAAAAGGTAACTAGTACTAACAAAACACTTTAGGTACACAATTTTAAGATACAAATGGATGTGTATACAGTATATATGTATATACGGGCTACCAAAAGTTTAATTATGCCTAGCTGACAGTAATTACATAAAAAAAATTATTAAATTATATAACATATACTCCCAATTTGATCTAAAATCCTGATTTGTTATGTCGCGTACTTATTTTTTTTTTCCTTTTCAATAATTTTCATAAATATTTTTCCGACCACGTTCTTGAGGCTTATTTTCTTAATAACTTCTACTAATTTTACTATTCCCTTTCTACAACACCGGAGCAGCTGTTCTCTTCTTCTATCCTGACGGTATCCTCTTCGATCGGCAAAATTGCGTGAGCAGAACATGAAACCGTCGAAGTAATGTTCCCACAGGCCTTCATCATTTCTTCTATTGACTTATTAGTATGTGTTTATTGTTAGCATATTTTTAATTGAGTTAAATTTCTGTATTTCGTTCCGTTAGGTTATTTATATCCAAAATTATTTACTCTTTTATAATAAATGGTTTTGTGATATACTCATTAAAAACAAATAACAATATATCCATCTTGGTCTAGTGCAGATGCCATTCTTATTAATATTCCATTAAAATTATATTAGTCCGACAAGTTTTGAAACATAAAAGGCCTCGAACTATCGTTTTCATTTTTAATGCATTTTTGCTGGAAAACCTTAAATAAATAACCCTAATATAAAAACTTATAAAACTTTCAATATTTACTGAAATCGATTGTTTTCTTTTTGTTGGATAACGCATTCAAAATAGGTATTGATTCGCTCTAATTGATTATTTATTCACTGATGACTACAGCAGACACAGAAATTAGTAATAATATTAATATTTCTATTATCTGTTCTTTATTATTTTGTATAATAATTTGTCAGGAATAGTGTAATGTAAATAATGTAAAACTTCTGAAACGCAAACGAGCTCTTTTTCCAGATTTATAGATTCTCTTGAAACTCTTGTATGTATTACATTTGAACATATGTTTTTGTCAGCTTTCGGAACAATTATTGAAATCAATTTCTGAGATGGCCTTCGAGCTATCTTTGATTTCTTCAATAAACTCAAAACTATACTCACAAAAATATTTTTTTGAACTTAGAGAAAGTCCAATAGTGTTCAAACAGAGAAAGTCGGTGATTACAAAATGATATGTATGGAATATTTAGAAAAGAGACTCGGTATTGTAATACTCTATATGGAACAGTGCACAAATAGTATTAATTGTTAATAGTTTAACTTAGTCTTAAGGAATTATTAATAAATACTATCGATAATTTAGTAGTGTAATAGAAATATTTGTTTAGATCGTAAAGCATTGACTTGGCCGACGATAAGTCAAAATGATTTATTTCACTATTATAAGTGCAATATTTAAATGTGTAAGTAGTTTTACTTGACAAACTCAGAAAAAGCAACAAAAACAATCATTGAATCATAAACCTACTTTCATAAAGTCTTATTGAACTACTGTCACGTTCAGCATCACTACTCAAGTAAATAACTAAACTGTTCTTTGTCTAGTTGTTCTGCAATGTATCTGATCGAACTCGTTCGAATCAAATACGTTATTATCGACACTGCCTATTTTTGTAAATCTAGATAGTTCTGGTTTGAAGATCCTTCTCGACCTAAATTTTTATCGCAACAATCCTTTGCAATGCATTACACTAACTAAGTTTTCTCACGCTCTTGTGCATTATCACTGCATATTTGATAGTGCACAAGAATAGTTTCTCGTTGGTTAATTTAAAGGTTATTATATTGTTATTATTTTCTGAGATATTTTAGCAATCTCTCTAAATTCATGATGTTTAACCATTCATGAGTTAGTATTAAGAGCCGCTGTCATTATATTAGATATTCAAGGTAAACAATTCAAAGAAAATGGTTGTTCGTTAATGAAATAAAATATTTGATCTTTCTGGGAAAACCTAAGATAAATTATTATTATATTTGTTATTTTATAAAAATACTTGTATTTATTATAAATTTATATATTACTGTCAATACGATTACAATAAAAAATAAAGACTATATTAAAGCTCTCCCGTTAGACTTTTGCACCATTGTTCCGCCTTGTCCATAGCGTTAGGCCATTGGCTATTTGGATTTTGATTAGGATCATTCTTTGCCACTGATTGTTGATTACAACATAAATCTTGTAAGCTCGTCAGGTTCGCGCCCTCATTTCCTACAAAACAGTTATTGTGACAAATAATTTGGTTTACCTCATTTGTATTTGTTCCAGGTTGAACTTCTGGGTAGGTTATAAAATATCTACAAGTATCTTGTTGCTTCATTGTGTCGGCTTGTTTATTCCATTGGGCATTTGAACATCTGAAAAATGGATTTTTATTAGTGTCAACCTCACCTACTGTTTCTTGAGGGCTAGCAATCTTATCATTTGCAATGCCTGAACCTGAAATAAACTCATATGGGCTTGGAAATGTCTGCTGCTTCTGATAATTAACATATGTATTCTCAGAAATCATGATGTTGGTGCCATCATTTCCTACGAAATAATTTTTATTATCGCAAATATTTATATTTTCTATATTAGGTACTGGTCCATTTTGATATTGGTCTTGACTATGCATCATGTAGGGTTTCGCTGGAACACAAACTGATTTTATAAGGTTATTTTGTTCAATAGGAGATCTAGCCTGAAATCTGGCTTCATTTTTAGAGATTCTTCGTTTGTTTTGAAACCAAATTTTTATAGATTTCAGAGGCACATTGAATTCTCTAGCCAATTGTTCTTTTCTAATATCTCCTATATACTTATTCTTCCTAAATTCTTCTTCCAAGATCTGCGTTTGAAACTTCGTATACTTTGTGCGTGTTTTTTTTGCTTTCCTAAAAATCAAATAATCTTCCATCCTAAACTCTTCGTCTTCGGCCATATTCGTCGAATTATAACACAAATATATCAACTTGTATATTAGGCAAGGCGCTGTATCGAACTATATCCATTTCCATCTGAAGTCTCCTTTTATCGGTCTAATTGTGTACCATCGAAACCACACCCACAAAACCCAACACCGCCTACCCACCACCCTTAAACTGTAATTATTTTAACGGGTTATTAATATTTATTACTATTGACATTGCTTTATAGCGGTTGCCCTTTCGGTTTACAATATGAATTTAATTATTTTTGTCCCAAACAATGTATTCTGCCATTTAATTTTATTAGGTAATGTTAATCACATATTTTGACGATGTCTTATTGTTATTATTACTACTGAGTTTAATTGACCGATTTGTATCTAAATATTAATAGGGATACCATTGTTTGATTGTCTTGTTTGAAGTTTAATAAAAGAAGAACGATTTAGATATAACAAAAAACTTTGCGCGGTGACGATAAAGTTTTATTTTGTTTACATTGTTCAGAGAAAATTCATAATCATATTGATATTATTGCATTTGTCTTTAGCTTGTTCTTTTATTTCCTGTATACAAATTTCTTGATAAAACTCGATTTTCTTACCGCATTTGCCCTATCTGCAAAATAGTTAATATTTCTTTATCTTCTCATATATTTTAATCAAATGTTAATATATATTCTGAACAATAACACATGCACATAAAGCTTTCACATTCTGTAACACAATTTATTACAATTAAAGTATATTAATCATACACTAGCCTATAATTGCCTCGTCTTTCACCACCCTGTCTTAATTATTGTCATCATTGAGTCATAAACCTACATTCATAAAGTTTTATTGAATAACTTTCACTTTCAGCATCACTACTCAAGTAAATAACTAAGCTGCATTTTTTTTTCAATATCTGAAAAACTGTTTATGATTCCAAAATGCCTATTTTCATAAATCAAGATAGTTCTGGTTTGAATATCCTTCTCAACTTACATGTTTATCGTAATAATTTTGTGCAATACATCATACCAACTCAGTTTTCTCACGCTCTTGGGTTGCACACTGCATATTTGATAGTGAGGAAGGTATAATACCCTGTGGTCATAACTTTCAGCAATCGATTCTATTATTTATCTTTTCTCAGGTTAATTTCTGAACAAGTAAATTACATACAATTCAACTAAATATTTCATTAGTATTTACCAAGTAACAATTTCAAATAGTTTGTGTATAATAACATTGTGTCTTCCAAACTTAATTTGTGTATTTTAAGCCATTCCTTAATTGGGGCCTTTGTTGGTGCACTTGTCCTAACGGCCGTCCACAATGGCCTAACGCTATTGACAAGGCGGCACAATAGTGCAGAAGTCTAAAGGGAGAGCTTTAATATAGTCTTTTTTTAGAATTTAATATAGTCTTTTTTATTGTAATCGTATTGACAATAACATATAAATTTATATTAAATACAAGCATTGTTATAACATAACAAATATAATAATAATTTATGGAATTATTTTTAATCATGTAATGATATATATACACCTACACGTACATTTATATCATCATCCTCAGATCAATTGTTGGATCGGTTAAAATATCAAAAATTGAGATTTTTCCGTCAGTTATGGTTTTCCCAGAAAGATCACATATTTTATTTCATTAACGAACAACCATTTTGTTTACCTAATTGTTTACCTTGAATATCTAATATAATGACATCGGCTCTTAACACTAACTCATGAATGGTTAAACATCATGAATTTAGAGAGAATGCTTTCATAGATCTGAAATAAAATTTTCGAATCTAAGAGTGTAAACATAATTCGACTGATATCCTTTTATGTATCGATTACCTTAAACATAAATAAGAATATATTTTAAGGAATTTTATATTACATGCATTTATTTATTTACTAATTTATATATATTTAAAATTTGGTAACAATTATGCATTATTATATCAAAATCAGCTGACAGCACGAGACAATATACCAACGTTTTTAGATGTTTCTAAATTATATATTACTCTATCTATAGGCACTCAATTGCGAAAGCATCCATAGCCATTGAGCTAATTTTTTCATAAACAAATATTTTAATGTACTCTGTATACCGTAAAATGTCTTTGGGTTCATATAGTAATTACAATTATGCATATTTGTAAATATTTGTATTTATTGTCTGAGTGTGAAACGAACTTACAACTTTAGACAGACACATATTGACAATCATGTCACTGCTATTTTGAATTGACTACATGTTTCTTGCTGTAAATTTTCTTAGCCTTTTCTTCATATATATGGTAAAAAGTTTTATTTGGTAAAATTTTAATAAAATTTGGGTAACGCAAAAATTGTAATTTTGAAATTTATTTTAATAATAGTTTTGCAAATTTAAATGGCGTATAAAATTACAATACTTTATCGAGAATTTTTACCAAATCCTTACTTAGACATATTTTAACATATTTAATTATATTTACTGTCTATTTATCTTCGCAACATGCTTTCTTAAACTAGGTCTCTGTACTTTCTTTAATTTGCCTTCATTGAAAGTATTTGAGATCATATACTAAATGTATGTCAATATTATTTGAAAAGTTCCAAATTCCTGTATGCCATATCATTTTTATATATTATCGTTTACAATACTATTTTCAGAATATCGTGTTTAAAACATTCTTTATACTTGGGGAATACTGTATATGTAGTTTTATTAATTTTTGTAGGAATATCAATATTTATGAGAAAGTTGAGCATATTAATATCATTCTGCTTTCTGCGATTTTCAATAATTTTATGAAATATATAGTTAAAAGCGTACGTAGTATTACACTAAAATTATATTAAAAATATGTAAAATTAGGTAATATAGATGCAATATATATCGATATTTTTGAAAAAGTTTAGCACATAAACCTCATTGTTCTCTGGTCGATTTTCGACAATTTCTGAGAATTTTAATAGTTTTTAGTTGCTTTTTCTGCGTCTGTTCAGTAAAACTACTTACACATTTAAATATTGCACTTATAATAGTGAAATAAATTATTTTGACTTTTCCTCGTTCAAGTCAATGCTTTGCCTAAGTGAATACCGACGTCTAATCATAATGGTGCGCGTTTTCCGCGTACTTATTATTTGTGTTCTCTGTGTCTTGTTAAAATATATATTTGGAGAAGCCTTATTTTATTGGGCGGCAATGGAATTATTCGTACTTTCAATAGCTAAAACATTTTAAATATTACACGATGTCTATCATTTATTTTTTTGTTATTTGTATTTTGAGATTTGTAATTAAAGTAGTAAAAGTAAACTAAAAAAAGGTAACTAGTACTAACAAAACACTTTAGGTACACAATTTTAAGATACAAATGGACGTGTACACAGTATATATGTATATACGGGCTACCAAAAGTTTAATTATGCCTAGCTAACAGTAATTACATAAAAAAAATTATTAAATTATATAACATATACTCGCAATTTGATCTAAAATTCCTTTTCAATAATTTTCATAAATATTTTTCCGACCACGTCCTTGAGGCTTATTTTCTTAATAACTTCTACTAATTTTACTATTCCCTTTCTACAACACCGGAGCAGCTGTTGTCTTCTTCTATCCTGACGGTATCCTCTTCGATAGGCAAAATTGCGTGAGCAGAACATGAAACCGTCGAAGTAATGTTCCCACAGGCCTTCATCATTTCTTCTATTGACTTATTAGTGTGTGTTTATTGTCAGCATATTTTTAATTGAGTTAGATTTCTGTATTTCGTTCCGTTAGGTTATTTATATCCAAAATTATTTACTCTTTTATAATAAATGGTTTTGTGATATACTCATTAAAAACAAATAACAATATATCCATCTTGGTCTAGTGCAGATGCCATTCTTATTAATATTAAATTAAAATTATATTAGTCCGACAAGTATTGAAACATAAAAGGCCTCGAACTATTGTTTTCATTTTTAATGCATTTTTGCTGGAAAACCTTAAATAAATAACCCTAATATAAAAACTTATAAAACTTTCAATATTTACTGAAATCGATTGTTTTCTTTTTGTTGGATAACGCATTCAAAATAGGTACTGATTCGCTCTAATTGATTATTTATTCACTGATGACTACAGCAGACACAGAAATTAGTAATAATATTAATATTTCTATTATCTGTTCTTTATTATTTTGTATAATAATTTGTCAGGAATAGTGTAATGTAAATAATGTAAAACTTCTGAAACGCAAACGAGCTCTTTTTCCAGATTTATAGATTCTCTTGAAACTCTTGTATGTATTACATTTGAACATATGTTTTTGTCAGCTTTCGGAAAAATTATTGAAATCAATTTCTGAGATGGCCTTCGAGCTATCTTTGATTTCTTCAATAAACTCAAAACTATACCCACAAAAATATTTTTTTGAACTTAGAGAAAGTCCAATAGTGTTCAAACAGAGAAAGTCGGTGATTACAAAATGATATGTATGGAATATTTAGAAAGGAGACTCGGTATTGTAATACTCTATATGGAACAGTGCACAAATAGTATTAATTGTTAATAGTTTAACTTAGTCTTAAGGAATTATTAATAAATACTATCGATAATTTAGTAGTGTAATAGAAATATTTGTTTAGTTCGTAAAGCATTGACTTGGCCGACGAAAAGTCAAAATGATTTATTTCACTATTATAAGTGCAATATTTAAATGTGTAAGTAGTTTTACTTAACAAACTCAGAAAAAGCAACAAAAACAATCATTGAATCATAAACCTACTTTCATAAAGTCTTATTGAACTACTGTCACGTTCAGCATCACTACTCAAGTAAATAACTAAACTGTTCTTTGTCTAGTTGTTCTGCAATGTATCTGATCGAACTCGTTCGAATCAAATACGTTATTATCGACATTGCCTATTTTCGTAAATCTAGATAGTTCTGGTTTGAAGATCCTTCTCGACCTAAATTTTTATTGCAATAATCCTTTGCAATGCATTACACTAACTAAGTTTTCTCACGCTCTTGAGCATTATCACTGCATATTTGATAGTGCACAAGAATAGTTTCTCGTTGGTTAGTTTAAAGGTTATTATATTGTTATTATTTTCTGAGATATTTTAGCAATCTCTCTAAATTCATGATGTTTAACCATTCATGAGTTAGTATTAAGAGCCGCTGTCATTATATTAGATATTCAAGGTAAACAATTCAAAGAAAATGGTTGTTCGTTAATGAAATAAAATATTTGATCTTTCTGGGAAAACCTAAGATAAATTATTATTATATTTGTTATTTTATAAAAATACTTGTATTTATTATAAATTTATATATTACTGTCAATACGATTACAATAAAAAATAAAGACTATATTAAAGCTCTCCCGTTAGACTTTTGCACCATTGTTCCGCCTTGTCCATAGCGTTAGGCCATTGGCTATTTGGATTTTGATTAGGATCATTCTTTGCCACTGATTGTTGATTACAACATAAATCTTGTAAGCTCGTCAGGTTCGCGCCCTCATTTCCTACAAAACAGTTGTTCTGACAAATAATTTGGTTTACCTCATTTGTATTTGTTCCAGGTTGAACTTCTGGGTAGGTTATAAAATATCTACAAGTATCTTGTTGCTTCATTGTGTCGGCTTGTTTATTCCATTGGGCATTTGAACATCTGAAAAATGGATTTTTATTAGTGTCAACCTCACCTACTGTTTCTTGAGGGCTAGCAATCTTATCATTTGCAATGCCTGAACCTGAAATAAACTCATATGGGCTTGGAAATGTCTGCTGCTTCTGATAATTAACATATGTATTCTCAGAAATCATGATGTTGGTGCCATCATTTCCTACGAAATAATTTTTATTATCGCAAATATTTATATTTTCTATATTAGGTACTGGTCCATTTTGATATTGGTCTTGACTATGCATCATGTAGGGTTTCGCTGGAACACAAACTGATTTTATAAGGTTATTTTGTTCAATAGGAGATCTAGCCTGAAATCTGGCTTCATTTTTAGAGATTCTTCGTTTGTTTTGAAACCAAATTTTTATAGATTTCAGAGGCACATTGAATTCTTTAGCCAATTGTTCTTTTCTAATATCTCCTATATACTTATTCTTCCTAAATTCTTCTTCCAAGATCTGCGTTTGAAACTTCGTATACTTTGTGCGTGTTTTTTTTGCTTTCCTAAAAATCAAATAATCTTCTATCCTAAACTCTTCGTCTTCGGCCATATTCGTCGAATTATAACACAAATATATCAACTTGTATATTAGGCAAGGCGCTGTATCGAACTATATCCATTTCCATCTGAAGTCTCCTTTTATCGGTCTAATTGTGTACCATCGAAACCACACCCACAAAACCCAACACCGCCTACCCACCACCCTTAAACTGTAATTATTTTAACGGGTTATTAATATTTATTACTATTGACATTGCTTTATAGCGGTTGCCCTTTCGGTTTACAATATGAATTTAATTATTTTTGTCCCAAACAATGTATTCTGCCATTTAATTTTATTAGGTAATGTTAATCACATATTTTGACGATGTCTTATTGTTATTATTACTACTGAGTTTAATTGACCGATTTGTATCTAAATATTAATAGGGATACCATTGTTTGATTGTCTTGTTTGAAGTTTAATAAAAGAAGAACGATTTAGATATAACAAAAAGCTTTGCGCGGTGACGATAAAGTTTTATTTTGTTTACATTGTTCAGAGAAAATTCATAATCATATTGATATTATTGCATTTGTCTTTAGCTTGTTCTTTTATTTCCTGTATACAAATTTCTTGATAAAACTCGATTTTCTTACCGCATTTGCCATATCTGCAAAATAGTTAATATTTCTTTATCTTCTCATATATTTTAATCAAATGTTAATATATATTCTGAACAATAACACATGCACATAAAGCTTTCACATTCTGTAACACAATTTATTACAATTAAAGTATATTAATCATACACTAGCCTATAATTGCCTCTTCTTTCACCACCCTGTGTTAATTATTGTCATCATTGAGTCATAAACCTACATTCATAAAGTTTTATTGAATAACTTTCACTTTCAGCATCACTACTCAAGTAAATAACTAAGCTGCATCTTTTTTTCAATATCTGAAAAACTGTTTATGATTCCAAAATGCCTATTTTCATAAATCAAGATAGTTCTGGTTTGAATATCCTTCTCAACTTACATGTTTATCGTAATAATTTTGCGCAATACATCATACCAACTCAGTTTTCTCACGCTCTTGGGTTGCACACTGCATATTTGATAGTGAGGAAGGTATAATACCCTGTGGTCATAACTTTCAGCAAGCGATTCTATTATTTATCTTTTCTCAGGCTAATTTCTGAACAAGTAAATTACATACAATTCAACTAAATATTTCATTAGTATTTACCAAGTAACAATTTCAAATAGTTTGTGTATAATAACATTGTGTCTTCCAAACTTAATTTGTGTATTTTAAGCCATTCCTTAATTGGGGCCTTTGTTGGTGCACTTGTCCTAACGGCCGTCCAAAATGGCCTAACGCTATGGACAAATCGGCACAATAGTGCAGAAGTCTAAAGGGAGAGCTTTAATATAGTCTTTTTTTAGAATTTAATATAGTCTTTTTTTATTGTAATCGTATTGACAATAACATATAAATTTATATTAAATACAAGCATTTTTATAACATAACAAATATAATAATAATTTATGGAATTATTTTTAATCATGTAATGATATATATACACCTACACGTACATTTATATCATCATCCTCAGATCAATTGTTGGATCGGTTAAAATATCAAAAATTGAGATTTTTCCGTCAGTTATGGTTTTCCCAGAATGATCACATATTTTATTTCATTAACGAACAACCATTTTGTTTACCTAATTGTTTACCTTGAATATCTAATATAATGACAGCGGCTCTTAACACTAACTCATGAATGGTTAAACATCATGAATTTAGAGAGAATGCTTTCATAGATCTGAAATAAAATTTTCGAATCTAAGAGTGTAAACATAATTCGACTGATATCCTTTTATGTATCGATTACCTTAAACATAAATAAGAATATATTTTAAGGAATTTTATATTACATGCATTTATTTATTTACTAATTTATATATATTTAAAATTTGGTAACAATTATGCATTATTATATCAAAATCAGCTGACAGCACGAGACAATATACCAACGTTTTTAGATGTTTCTAAATTATATATTACTCTATCTATAGGCACTCAATTGCGAAAGCATCGATAGCCATTGAGCTAATTTTTTCATAAACAAATATTTTAATGCACTCTGTATACCGTAAAATGTCTTTGGGTTCATATAGTAATTACAATTATGCATATTTGTAAATATTTGTATTTATTGTCTGAGTGTGAAACGAACTTACAACTTTAGACAGACACATATTGACAATCATGTCACTGCTATTTTGAATTGACTACATGTTTCTTGCTGTAAATTTTCTTAGCCTTTTCTTCATATATATGGTAAAAAGTTTTATTTGGTAAAATTTTAATAAAATTTGGGTAACGCAAAAATTGTAATTTTGAAATTTATTTTAATAATAGTTTTGCAAATTTAAATGGCGTATAAAATTACAATACTTTATCGAGAATTTTTACCAAATCCTTACTTAGACATATTTTAACATATTTAATTATATTTACTGTCTATTTATCTTCGCAACATGCTTTCTTAAACTAGGTCTCTGTACTTTCTTTAATTTGGCTTCATTGAAAGTATTTGAGATCATATACTAAATGTATGTCAATATTATTTGAAAAGTTCCAAACTCCTGTATGCCATATCATTTTTATATATTATCATTTACAATACTATTTTCAGAATATCGTGTTTAAAACATTCTTTATACTTGGGGAATACTGTATATGTAGTTTTATTAATTTTTGTAGGAATATCAATATTTATGAGAAAGTTGAGCATATTAATATCATTCTGCTTTCTGCGATTTTCAATAATTTTATCAAATATATAGTTAAAAGCGTACGTAGTATTACACTAAAATTATATTAAAAATATGTAAAATTAGGTAATATAGATGCAATATATATCGATATTTTTGAAAAAGTTTAGCACATAAACCTCATTGTTCTCTGGTCGATTTTCGACAATTTCTGAGAATTTTAATAGTTTTTAGTTGCTTTTTCTGCGTCTGTTCAGTAAAACTACTTACACATTTAAATATTGCACTTATAATAGTGAAATAAATTATTTTGACTTTTCCTCGTTCAAGTCAATGCTTTGCCTAAGTGAATACCGACGTCTAATCATAATGGTGCGCGTTTTCCGCGTACTTATTATTTGTGTTCTCTGTGTCTTGTTAAAATATATATTTGGTGAAGCCTTATTTTATTGGGCGGCAATGGAATTATTCGTACTTTCAATAGCTAAAACATTTTAAATATTACACGATGTCTATCATTTATTTTTTTGTTATTTGTATTTTGAGATTTGTAATTAAAGTAGTAAAAGTAAACTAAAAAAAGGTAGCTAGTACTAACAAAACACTTTAGGTACACAATTTTAAGATACAAATGGACGTGTATACAGTATATATGTATATACGAGCTACCAAAAGTTTAATTATGCCTAGCTAACAGTAATTACATAAAAAAAAAATTAAATTATATAACATATACTCGCAATTTGATCTAAAATCCTGATTTGTTATGTCGCGTACTTATTTTTTTTTCCTTTTCAATAATTTTCATAAATATTTTTCCGACCACGTTCTTGAGGCTTATTTTCTTAATAACTTCTACTAATTTTACTATTCCCTTTCTACAACACCGGAGCAGCTGTTGTCTTCTTCTATCCTGACGGTATCCTCTTCGATAGGCAAAATTGCGTGAGCAGAACATGAAACCGTCGAAGTAATGTTCCCACAGGCCTTCATCATTTCTTCTATTGACTTATTAGTGTGTGTTTATTGTCAGCATATTTTTAATTGAGTTAGATTTCTGTATTTCGTTCCGTTAGGTTATTTATATCCAAAATTATTTACTCTTTTATAATAAATGGTTTTGTGATATACTCATTAAAAACAAATAACAATATATCCATCTTGGTCTAGTGCAGATGCCATTCTTATTAATATTCCATTAAAATTATATTAGTCCGACAAGTTTTGAAACATAAAAGGCCTCGAACTATTGTTTTCATTTTTAATGCATTTTTGCTGGAAAACCTTAAATAAATAACCCTAATATAAAAACTTATAAAACTTTCAATATTTACTGAAATCGACAGTTTTCTTTTTGTTGGATAACGCATTCAAAATAGGTATTGATTCGCTCTAATTGATTATTTATTCACTGATGACTACAGCAGACACAGAAATTAGTAATAATATTAATATTTCTATTATCTGTTCTTTATTATTTTGTATAATAATTTGTCAGGAATAGTGTAATGTAAATAATGTAAAACTTCTGAAACGCAAACGAGCTCTTTTTCCAGATTTATAGATTCTCTTGAAACTCTTGTATGTATTACATTTGAACATATGTTTTTGTCAGCTTTCGGAACAATTATTGAAATCAATTTCTGAGATGGCCTTCGAGCTATCTTTGATTTCTTCAATAAACTCAAAACTATACTCACAAAAATATTTTTTTGAACTTAGAGAAAGTCCAATAGTGTTCAAACAGAGAAAGTCGGTGATTACAAAATGATATGTATGGAATATTTAGAAAAGAGACTCGGTATTGTAATACTCTATATGGAACAGTGCACAAATAGTATTAATTGTTAATAGTTTAACTTAGTCTTAAGGAATTATTAATAAATACTATCGATAATTTAGTAGTGTAATAGAAATATTTGTTTAGTTCGTAAAGCATTGACTTGGCCGACGATAAGTCAAAATGATTTATTTCACTATTATAAGTGCAATATTTAAATGTGTAAGTAGTTTTACTTGACAAACTCAGAAAAAGCAACAAAAACAATCATTGAATCATAAACCTACTTTCATAAAGTCTTATTGAACTACTGTCACGTTCAGCATCACTACTCAAGTAAATAACTAAACTGTTCTTTGTCTAGTTGTTCTGCAATGTATCTGATCGAACTCGTTCGAATCAAATACGTTATTATCGACACTGCCTATTTTTGTAAATCTAGATAGTTCTGGTTTGAAGATCCTTCTCGACCTAAAGTTTTATCGCAACAATCCTTTGCAATGCATTACACTAACTAAGTTTTCTCACGCTCTTGAGCATTATCACTGCATATTTGATAGTGCACAAGAATAGTTTCTCGTTGGTTAATTTAAAGGTTATTATATTGTTATTATTTTCTGAGATATTTTAGCAATCTCTCTAAATTCATGATGTTTAACCATTCATGAGTTAGTATTAAGAGCCGCTGTCATTATATTAGATATTCAAGGTAAACAATTCAAAGAAAATGGTTGTTCGTTAATGAAATAAAATATTTGATCTTTCTGGGAAAACCTAAGATAAATTATTATTATATTTGTTATTTTATAAAAATACTTGTATTTATTATAAATTTATATATTACTGTCAATACGATTACAATAAAAAATAAAGACTATATTAAAGCTCTCCCGTTAGACTTTTGCACCATTGTTCCGCCTTGTCCATAGCGTTAGGCCATTGGCTATTTGGATTTTGATTAGGATCATTCTTTGCCACTGATTGTTGATTACAACATAAATCTTGTAAGCTCGTCAGGTTCGCGCCCTCATTTCCTACAAAACAGTTATTCTGACAAATAATTTGGTTTACCTCATTTGTATTTGTTCCAGGTTGAACTTCTGGGTAGGTTATAAAATATCTACAAGTATCTTGTTGCTTCATTGTGTCGGCTTGTTTATTCCATTGGGCATTTGAACATCTGAAAAATGGATTTTTATTAGTGTCAACCTCACCTACTGTTTCTTGAGGGCTAGCAATCTTATCATTTGCAATGCCTGAACCTGAAATAAACTCATATGGGCTTGGAAATGTCTGCTGCTTCTGATAATTAACATATGTATTCTCAGAAATCATGATGTTGGTGCCATCATTTCCTACGAAATAATTTTTATTATCGCAAATATTTATATTTTCTATATTAGGTACTGGTCCATTTTGATATTGGTCTTGACTATGCATCATGTAGGGTTTCGCTGGAACACAAACTGATTTTATAAGGTTATTTTGTTCAATAGGAGATCTAGCCTGAAATCTGGCTTCATTTTTAGAGATTCTTCGTTTGTTTTGAAACCAAATTTTTATAGATTTCAGAGGCACATTGAATTCTCTAGCCAATTGTTCTTTTCTAATATCTCCTATATACTTATTCTTCCTAAATTCTTCTTCCAAGATCTGCGTTTGAAACTTCGTATACTTTGTGCGTGTTTTTTTTGCTTTCCTAAAAATCAAATAATCTTCCATCCTAAACTCTTCGTCTTCGGCCATATTCGTCGAATTATAACACAAATATATCAACTTGTATATTAGGCAAGGCGCTGTATCGAACTATATCCATTTCCATCTGAAGTCTCCTTTTATCGGTCTAATTGTGTACCATCGAAACCACACCCACAAAACCCAACACCGCCTACCCACCACCCTTAAACTGTAATTATTTTAACGGGTTATTAATATTTATTACTATTGACATTGCTTTATAGCGGTTGCCCTTTCGGTTTACAATATGAATTTAATTATTTTTGTCCCAAACAATGTATTCTGCCATTTAATTTTATTAGGTAATGTTAATCACATATTTTGACGATGTCTTATTGTTATTATTACTACTGAGTTTAATTGACCGATTTGTATCTAAATATTAATAGGGATACCATTGTTTGATTGTCTTGTTTGAAGTTTAATAAAAGAAGAACGATTTAGATATAACAAAAAACTTTGCGCGGTGACGATAAAGTTTTATTTTGTTTACATTGTTCAGAGAAAATTCATAATCATATTGATATTATTGCATTTGTCTTTAGCTTGTTCTTTTATTTCCTGTATACAAATTTCTTGATAAAACTCGATTTTCTTACCGCATTTGCCCTATCTGCAAAATAGTTAATATTTCTTTATCTTCTCATATATTTTAATCAAATGTTAATATATATTCTGAACAATAACACATGCACATAAAGCTTTCACATTCTGTAACACAATTTATTACAATTAAAGTATATTAATCATACACTAGCCTATAATTGCCTCGTCTTTCACCACCCTGTCTTAATTATTGTCATCATTGAGTCATAAACCTACATTCATAAAGTTTTATTGAATAACTTTCACTTTCAGCATCACTACTCAAGTAAATAACTAAGCTGCATTTTTTTTTCAATATCTGAAAAACTGTTTATGATTCCAAAATGCCTATTTTCATAAATCAAGATAGTTCTGGTTTGAATATCCTTCTCAACTTACATGTTTATCGTAATAATTTTGTGCAATACATCATACCAACTCAGTTTTCTCACGCTCTTGGGTTGCACACTGCATATTTGATAGTGAGGAAGGTATAATACCCTGTGGTCATAACTTTCAGCAATCGATTCTATTATTTATCTTTTCTCAGGTTAATTTCTGAACAAGTAAATTACATACAATTCAACTAAATATTTCATTAGTATTTACCAAGTAACAATTTCAAATAGTTTGTGTATAATAACATTGTGTCTTCCAAACTTAATTTGTGTATTTTAAGCCATTCCTTAATTGGGGCCTTTGTTGGTGCACTTGTCCTAACGGCCGTCCACAATGGCCTAACGCTATTGACAAGGCGGCACAATAGTGCAGAAGTCTAAAGGGAGAGCTTTAATATAGTCTTTTTTTAGAATTTAATATAGTCTTTTTTATTGTAATCGTATTGACAATAACATATAAATTTATATTAAATACAAGCATTGTTATAACCTAACAAATATAATAATAATTTATGGAATTATTTTTAATCATGTAATGATATATATACACCTACACGTACATTTATATCATCATCCTCAGATCAATTGTTGGATCGGTTAAAATATCAAAAATTGAGATTTTTCCGTCAGTTATGGTTTTCCCAGAATGATCACATATTTTATTTCATTAACGAACAACCATTTTGTTTACCTAATTGTTTACCTTGAATATCTAATATAATGACAGCGGCTCTTAACACTAACTCATGAATGGTTAAACATCATGAATTTAGAGAGAATGCTTTCATAGATCTGAAATAAAATTTTCGAATCTAAGAGTGTAAACATAATTCGACTGATATCCTTTTATGTATCGATTACCTTAAACATAAATAAGAATATATTTTAAGGAATTTTATATTACATGCATTTATTTATTTACTAATTTATATATATTTAAAATTTAGTAACAATTAAGCATTATTATATCAAAATCAGCTGACAGCACGAGACAATATACCAACGTTTTTAGATGTTTCTAAATTATATATTACTCTATCTATAGGCACTCAATTGCGAAAGCATCGATAGCCATTGAGCTAATTTTTTCATAAACAAATATTTTAATGCACTCTGTATACCGTAAAATGTCTTTGGGTTCATATAGTAATTACAATTATGCATATTTGTAAATATTTGTATTTATTGTCTGAGTGTGAAACGAACTTACAACTTTAGACAGACACATATTGACAATCATGTCACTGCTATTTTGAATTGACTACATGTTTCTTGCTGTAAATTTTCTTAGCCTTTTCTTCATACATATGGTAAAAAGTTTTATTTGGTAAAATTTTAATAAAATTTGGGTAACGCAAAAATTGTAATTTTGAAATTTATTTTAATAATAGTTTTGCAAATTTAAATGGCGTATAAAATTACAATACTTTATCGAGAATTTTTACCAAATCCTTACTTAGACATATTTTAACATATTTAATTATATTTACTGTCTATTTATCTTCGCAACATGCTTTCTTAAACTAGGTCTCTGTACTTTCTTTAATTTGGCTTCATTGAAAGTATTTGAGATCATATACTAAATGTATGTCAATATTATTTGAAAAGTTCCAAACTCCTGTATGCCATATCATTTTTATATATTATCATTTACAATACTATTTTCAGAATATCGTGTTTAAAACATTCTTTATACTTGGGGAATACTATATATGTAGTTTTATTAATTTTTTTAGGAATATCAATATTTATGAGAAAGTTGAGCATATTAATATCATTCTGCTTTCTGCGATTTTCAATAATTTTATCAAATATATAGTTAAAAGCGTACGTAGTATTACACTAAAATTATATTAAAAATATGTAAAATTAGGTAATATAGATGCAATATATATCGATATTTTTGAAAAAGTTTAGCACATAAACCTCATTGTTCTCTGGTCGATTTTCGACAATTTCTGAGAATTTTAATAGTTTTTAGTTGCTTTTTCTGCGTCTGTTCAGTAAAACTACTTACACATTTAAATATTGCACTTATAATAGTGAAATAAATTATTTTGACTTTTCCTCGTTCAAGTCAATGCTTTGCCTAAGTGAATACCGACGTCTAATCATAATGGTGCGCGTTTTCCGCGTACTTATTATTTGTGTTCTCTGTGTCTTGTTAAAATATATATTTGGTGAAGCCTTATTTTATTGGGCGGCAATGGAATTATTCGTACTTTCAATAGCTAAAACATTTTAAATATTACACGATGTCTATCATTTATTTTTTTGTTATTTGTATTTTGAGATTTGTAATTAAAGTAGTAAAAGTAAACTAAAAAAAGGTAGCTAGTACTAACAAAACACTTTAGGTACACAATTTTAAGATACAAATGGACGTGTATACAGTATATATGTATATACGAGCTACCAAAAGTTTAATTATGCCTAGCTAACAGTAATTACATAAAAAAAAAATTAAATTATATAACATATACTCGCAATTTGATCTAAAATCCTGATTTGTTATGTCGCGTACTTATTTTTTTTCCTTTTCAATAATTTTCATAAATATTTTTCCGACCACGTTCTTGAGGCTTATTTTCTTAATAACTTCTACTAATTTTACTATTCCCTTTCTACAACACCGGAGCAGCTGTTGTCTTCTTCTATCCTGACGGTATCCTCTTCGATAGGCAAAATTGCGTGAGCAGAACATGAAACCGTCGAAGTAATGTTCCCACAGGCCTTCATCATTTCTTCTATTGACTTATTAGTGTGTGTTTATTGTCAGCATATTTTTAATTGAGTTAGATTTCTGTATTTCGTTCCGTTAGGTTATTTATATCCAAAATTATTTACTCTTTTATAATAAATGGTTTTGTGATATACTCATTAAAAACAAATAACAATATATCCATCTTGGTCTAGTGCAGATGCCATTCTTATTAATATTAAATTAAAATTATATTAGTCCGACAAGTATTGAAACATAAAAGGCCTCGAACTATTGTTTTCATTTTTAATGCATTTTTGCTGGAAAACCTTAAATAAATAACCCTAATATAAAAACTTATAAAACTTTCAATATTTACTGAAATCGATTGTTTTCTTTTTGTTGGATAACGCATTCAAAATAGGTATTGATTCGCTCTAATTGATTATTTATTCACTGATGACTACAGCAGACACAGAAATTAGTAATAATATTAATATTTCTATTATCTGTTCTTTATTATTTTGTATAATAATTTGTCAGGAATAGTGTAATGTAAATAATGTAAAACTTCTGAAACGCAAACGAGCTCTTTTTCCAGATTTATAGATTCTCTTGAAACTCTTGTATGTATTACATTTGAACATATGTTTTTGTCAGCTTTCGGAACAATTATTGAAATCAATTTCTGAGATGGCCTTCGAGCTATCTTTGATTTCTTCAATAAACTCAAAACTATACTCACAAAAATATTTTTTTGAACTTAGAGAAAGTCCAATAGTGTTCAAACAGAGAAAGTCGGTGATTACAAAATGATATGTATGGAATATTTAGAAAAGAGACTCGGTATTGTAATACTCTATATGGAACAGTGCACAAATAGTATTAATTGTTAATAGTTTAACTTAGTCTTAAGGAATTATTAATAAATACTATCGATAATCTTGGCCGACGATAAGTCAAAATGATTTATTTCACTATTATAAGTGCAATATTTAAATGTGTAAGTAGTTTTACTTGACAAACTCAGAAAAAGCAACAAAAACAATCATTGAATCATAAACCTACTTTCATAAAGTCTTATTGAACTACTGTCACGTTCAGCATCACTACTCAAGTAAATAACTAAACTGTTCTTTGTCTAGTTGTTCTGCAATGTATCTGATCGAACTCGTTCGAATCAAATACGTTATTATCGACACTGCCTATTTTTGTAAATCTAGATAGTTCTGGTTTGAAGATCCTTCTCGACCTAAATTTTTATCGCAACAATCCTTTGCAATGCATTACACTAACTAAGTTTTCTCACGCTCTTGAGCATTATCACTGCATATTTGATAGTGCACAAGAATAGTTTCTCGTTGGTTAATTTAAAGGTTATTATATTGTTATTATTTTCTGAGATAGTTTAGCAATCTCTCTAAATTCATGATGTTTAACCATTCATGAGCTAGTATTAAGAACCGCTGTCATTATATTAGATATTCAAGGTAAACAATTCAAAGAAAATGGTTGTTCGTTAATGAAATAAAATATTTGATCTTTCTGGGAAAACCTAAGATAAATTATTATTATATTTGTTATTTTATAAAAATACTTGTATTTATTATAAATTTATATATTACTGTCAATACGATTACAATAAAAAATAAAGACTATATTAAAGCTCTCCCGTTAGACTTTTGCACCATTGTTCCGCCTTGTCCATAGCGTTAGGCCATTGGCTATTTGGATTTTGATTAGGATCATTCTTTGCCACTGATTGTTGATTACAACATAAATCTTGTAAGCTCGTCAGGTTCGCGCCCTCATTTCCTACAAAACAGTTATTGTGACAAATAATTTGGTTTACCTCATTTGTATTTGTTCCAGGTTGAACTTCTGGGTAGGTTATAAAATATCTACAAGTATCTTGTTGCTTCATTGTGTCGGCTTGTTTATTCCATTGGGCATTTGAACATCTGAAAAATGGATTTTTATTAGTGTCAACCTCACCTACTGTTTCTTGAGGGCTAGCAATCTTATCATTTGCAATGCCTGAACCTGAAATAAACTCATATGGGCTTGGAAATGTCTGCTGCTTCTGATAATTAACATATGTATTCTCAGAAATCATGATGTTGGTGCCATCATTTCCTACGAAATAATTTTTATTATCGCAAATATTTATATTTTCTATATTAGGTACTGGTCCATTTTGATATTGGTCTTGACTATGCATCATGTAGGGTTTCGCTGGAACACAAACTGATTTTATAAGGTTATTTTGTTCAATAGGAGATCTAGCCTGAAATCTGGCTTCATTTTTAGAGATTCTTCGTTTGTTTTGAAACCAAATTTTTATAGATTTCAGAGGCACATTGAATTCTCTAGCCAATTGTTCTTTTCTAATATCTCCTATATACTTATTCTTCCTAAATTCTTCTTCCAAGATCTGCGTTTGAAACTTCGTATACTTTGTGCGTGTTTTTTTTGCTTTCCTAAAAATCAAATAATCTTCCATCCTAAACTCTTCGTCTTCGGCCATATTCGTCGAATTATAATACAAATATATCAACTTGTATATTAGGCAAGGCGCTGTATCGAACTATATCCATTTCCATCTGAAGTCTCCTTTTATCGGTCTAATTGTGTACCATCGAAACCACACCCACAAAACCCAACACCGCCTACCCACCACCCTTAAACTGTAATTATTTTAACGGGTTATTAATATTTATTACTATTGACATTGCTTTATAGCGGTTGCCCTTTCGGTTTACAATATGAATTTAATTATTTTTGTCCCAAACAATGTATTCTGCCATTTAATTTTATTAGGTAATGTTAATCACATATTTTGACGATGTCTTATTGTTATTATTACTACTGAGTTTAATTGACCGATTTGTATCTAAATATTAATAGGGATACCATTGTTTGATTGTCTTGTTTGAAGTTTAATAAAAGAAGAACGATTTAGATATAACAAAAAGCTTTGCGCGGTGACGATAAAGTTTTATTTTGTTTACATTGTTCAGAGAAAATTCATAATCATATTGATATTATTGCATTTGTCTTTAGCTTGTTCTTTTATTTCCTGTATACAAATTTCTTGATAAAACTCGATTTTCTTACCGCATTTGCCATATCTGCAAAATAGTTAATATTTCTTTATCTTCTCATATATTTTAATCAAATGTTAATATATATTCTGAACAATAACACATGCACATAAAGCTTTCACATTCTGTAACACAATTTATTACAATTAAAGTATATTAATCATACACTAGCCTATAATTGCCTCGTCTTTCACCACCCTGTCTTAATTATTGTCATCATTGAGTCATAAACCTACATTCATAAAGTTTTATTGAATAACTTTCACTTTCAGCATCACTACTCAAGTAAATAACTAAGCTGCATTTTTTTTTCAATATCTGAAAAACTGTTTATGATTCCAAAATGCCTATTTTCATAAATCAAGATAGTTCTGGTTTGAATATCCTTCTCAACTTACATGTTTATCGTAATAATTTTGTGCAATACATCATACCAACTCAGTTTTCTCACGCTCTTGGGTTGCACACTGCATATTTGATAGTGAGGAAGGTATAATACCCTGTGGTCATAACTTTCAGCAATCGATTCTATTATTTATCTTTTCTCAGGTTAATTTCTGAACAAGTAAATTACATACAATTCAACTAAATATTTCATTAGTATTTACCAAGTAACAATTTCAAATAGTTTGTGTATAATAACATTGTGTCTTCCAAACTTAATTTGTGTATTTTAAGCCATTCCTTAATTGGGGCCTTTGTTGGTGCACTTGTCCTAACGGCCGTCCACAATGGCCTAACGCTATTGACAAGGCGGCACAATAGTGCAGAAGTCTAAAGGGAGAGCTTTAATATAGTCTTTTTTTAGAATTTAATATAGTCTTTTTTATTGTAATCGTATTGACAATAACATATAAATTTATATTAAATACAAGCATTGTTATAACCTAACAAATATAATAATAATTTATGGAATTATTTTTAATCATGTAATGATATATATACACCTACACGTACATTTATATCATCATCCTCAGATCAATTGTTGGATCGGTTAAAATATCAAAAATTGAGATTTTTCCGTCAGTTATGGTTTTCCCAGAATGATCACATATTTTATTTCATTAACGAACAACCATTTTGTTTACCTAATTGTTTACCTTGAATATCTAATATAATGACAGCGGCTCTTAACACTAACTCATGAATGGTTAAACATCATGAATTTAGAGAGAATGCTTTCATAGATCTGAAATAAAATTTTCGAATCTAAGAGTGTAAACATAATTCGACTGATATCCTTTTATGTATCGATTACCTTAAACATAAATAAGAATATATTTTAAGGAATTTTATATTACATGCATTTATTTATTTACTAATTTATATATATTTAAAATTTAGTAACAATTAAGCATTATTATATCAAAATCAGCTGACAGCACGAGACAATATACCAACGTTTTTAGATGTTTCTAAATTATATATTACTCTATCTATAGGCACTCAATTGCGAAAGCATCGATAGCCATTGAGCTAATTTTTTCATAAACAAATATTTTAATGCACTCTGTATACCGTAAAATGTCTTTGGGTTCATATAGTAATTACAATTATGCATATTTGTAAATATTTGTATTTATTGTCTGAGTGTGAAACGAACTTACAACTTTAGACAGACACATATTGACAATCATGTCACTGCTATTTTGAATTGACTACATGTTTCTTGCTGTAAATTTTCTTAGCCTTTTCTTCATATATATGGTAAAAAGTTTTATTTGGTAAAATTTTAATAAAATTTGGGTAACGCAAAAATTGTAATTTTGAAATTTATTTTAATAATAGTTTTGCAAATTTAAATGGCGTATAAAATTACAATACTTTATCGAGAATTTTTACCAAATCCTTACTTAGACATATTTTAACATATTTAATTATATTTACTGTCTATTTATCTTCGCAACATGCTTTCTTAAACTAGGTCTCTGTACTTTCTTTAATTTGGCTTCATTGAAAGTATTTGAGATCATATACTAAATGTATGTCAATATTATTTGAAAAGTTCCAAATTCCTGTATGCCATATCATTTTTATATATTATCGTTTACAATACTATTTTCAGAATATCGTGTTTAAAACATTCTTTATACTTGGGGAATACTGTATATGTAGTTTTATTAATTTTTGTAGGAATATCAATATTTATGAGAAAGTTGAGCATATTAATATCATTCTGCTTTCTGCGATTTTCAATAATTTTATCAAATATATAGTTAAAAGCGTACGTAGTATTACACTAAAATTATATTAAAAATATGTAAAATTATGTAATATAGATGCAATATATATCGATATTTTTGAAAAAGTTTAGCACATAAACCTCATTGTTCTCTGGTCGATTTTCGACAATTTCTGAGAATTTTAATAGTTTTTAGTTGCTTTTTCCACGTCTGTTCAGTAAAACTACTTACACATTTAAATATTGCACTTATAATAGTGAAATAAATTATTTTGACTTTTCCTCGTTCAAGTCAATGCTTTGCCTAAGTGAATACCGACGTCTAATCATAATGGTGCGCGTTTTCCGCGTACTTATTATTTGTGTTCTCTGTGTCTTGTTAAAATATATATTTGGAGAAGCCTTATTTTATTGGGCGGCAATGGAATTATTCGTACTTTCAATAGCTAAAACATTTTAAATATTACACGATGTCTATCATTTATTTTTTTGTTATTTGTATTATGAGATTTGTAATTAAAGTAGTAAAAGTAAACTAAAAAAAGGTAACTAGTACTAACAAAACACTTTAGGTACACAATTTTAAGATACAAATGGACGTGTACACAGTATATATGTATATACGGGCTACCAAAAGTTTAATTATGCCTAGCTAACAGTAATTACATAAAAAAAATTATTAAATTATATAACATATACTCGCAATTTGATCTAAAATCCTGATTTGTTATGTCGCGTACTTATTTTTTTTTTCCTTTTCAATAATTTTCATAAATATTTTTCCGACCACGTTCTTGAGGCTTATTTTCTTAATAACTTCTACTAATTTTACTATTCCCTTTCTACAACACCGGAGCAGCTGTTGTCTTCTTCTATCCTGACGGTATCCTCTTCGATAGGCAAAATTGCGTGAGCAGAACATGAAACCGTCGAAGTAATGTTCCCACAGGCCTTCATCATTTCTTCTATTGACTTATTAGTGTGTGTTTATTGTCAGCATATTTTTAATTGAGTTAGATTTCTGTATTTCGTTCCGTTAGGTTATTTATATCCAAAATTATTTACTCTTTTATAATAAATGGTTTTGTGATATACTCATTAAAAACAAATAACAATATATCCATCTTGGTCTAGTGCAGATGCCATTCTTATTAATATTAAATTAAAATTATATTAGTCCGACAAGTATTGAAACATAAAAGGCCTCGAACTATTGTTTTCATTTTTAATGCATTTTTGCTGGAAAACCTTAAATAAATAACCCTAATATAAAAACTTATAAAACTTTCAATATTTACTGAAATCGATTGTTTTCTTTTTGTTGGATAACGCATTCAAAATAGGTATTGATTCGCTCTAATTGATTATTTATTCACTGATGACTACAGCAGACACAGAAATTAGTAATAATATTAATATTTCTATTATCTGTTCTTTATTATTTTGTATAATAATTTGTCAGGAATAGTGTAATGTAAATAATGTAAAACTTCTGAAACGCAAACGAGCTCTTTTTCCAGATTTATAGATTCTCTTGAAACTCTTGTATGTATTACATTTGAACATATGTTTTTGTCAGCTTTCGGAAAAATTATTGAAATCAATTTCTGAGATGGCCTTCGAGCTATCTTTGATTTCTTCAATAAACTCAAAACTATACCCACAAAAATATTTTTTTGAACTTAGAGAAAGTCCAATAGTGTTCAAACAGAGAAAGTCGGTGATTACAAAATGATATGTATGGAATATTTAGAAAGGAGACTCGGTATTGTAATACTCTATATGGAACAGTGCACAAATAGTATTAATTGTTAATAGTTTAACTTAGTCTTAAGGAATTATTAATAAATACTATCGATAATTTAGTAGTGTAATAGAAATATTTGTTTAGTTCGTAAAGCATTGACTTGGCCGACGAAAAGTCAAAATGATTTATTTCACTATTATAAGTGCAATATTTAAAGGTGTAAGTAGTTTTACTTAACAAACTCAGAAAAAGCAACAAAAACAATCATTGAATCATAAACCTACTTTCATAAAGTCTTATTGAACTACTGTCACGTTCAGCATCACTACTCAAGTAAATAACTAAACTGTTCTTTGTCTAGTTGTTCTGCAATGTATCTGATCGAACTCGTTCGAATCAAATACGTTATTATCGACATTGCCTATTTTCGTAAATCTAGATAGTTCTGGTTTGAAGATCCTTCTCGACCTAAATTTTTATTGCAATAATCCTTTGCAATGCATTACACTAACTAAGTTTTCTCACGCTCTTGAGCATTATCACTGCATATTTGATAGTGCACAAGAATAGTTTCTCGTTGGTTAATTTAAAGGTTATTATATTGTTATTATTTTCTGAGATATTTTAGCAATCTCTCTAAATTCATGATGTTTAACCATTCATGAGTTAGTATTAAGAGCCGCTGTCATTATATTAGATATTCAAGGTAAACAATTCAAAGAAAATGGTTGTTCGTTAATGAAATAAAATATTTGATCTTTCTGGGAAAACCTAACATAAATTATTATTATATTTGTTATTTTATAAAAATACTTGTATTTAATATAAATTTATATATTACTGTCAATACGATTACAATAAAAAATAAAGACTATATTAAAGCTCTCCCGTTAGACTTTTGCACCATTGTTCCGCCTTGTCCATAGCGTTAGGCCATTGGCTATTTGGATTTTGATTAGGATCATTCTTTGCCACTGATTGTTGATTACAACATAATTCTTGTAAGCTCGTCAGGTTCGCGCCATCATTTCCTACAAAACAGTTATTGTGACTAATAATTTGGTTTACCTCATTTGTATTTGTTCCAGGTTGAACTTCTGGGTAGGTTATAAAATATCTACAAGTATCTTGTTGCTTCATTATGTCGGCTTGTTTATTCCATTGGGCATTTGAACATCTGAAAAATGGATTTTTATTAGTGTCAACCTCACCTACTGTTTCTTGAGGGCTAGCAATCTTATCATTTGCAATGCCTGAACCTGAAATAAACTCATATGGGCTTGGAAATGTCTGCTGCTTCTGATAATTAACATATGTATTCTCAGAAATCATGATGTTGGTGCCATCATTTCCTACGAAATAATTTTTATTATCGCAAATATTTATATTTTCTATATTAGGTACTGGTCCATTTTGATATTGGTCTTGACTATGAATCATGTAGGGTTTCGCTGGAACACAAACTGATTTTATAAGGTTATTTTGTTCAATAGGAGATCTAGCCTGAAATCTGGCTTCATTTTTAGAGATTCTTCGTTTGTTTTGAAACCAAATTTTTATAGATTTCAGAGGCACATTGAATTCTTTAGCCAATTGTTCTTTTCTAATATCTCCTATATACTTATTCTTCCTAAATTCTTCTTCCAAGATCTGCGTTTGAAACTTCGTATACTTTGTGCGTGTTTTTTTTGCTTTCCTAAAAATCAAATAATCTTCTATCCTAAACTCTTCGTCTTCGGCCATATTCGTCGAATTATAACACAAATATATCAACTTGTATATTAGGCAAGGCGCTGTATCGAACTATATCCATTTCCATCTGAAGTCTCCTTTTATCGGTCTAATTGTGTACCATCGAAACCACACCCACAAAACCCAACACCGCCTACCCACCACCCTTAAACTGTAATTATTTTAACGGGTTATTAATATTTATTACTATTGACATTGCTTTATAGCGGTTGCCCTTTCGGTTTACAATATGAATTTAATTATTTTTGTCCCAAACAATGTATTCTGCCATTTAATTTTATTAGGTAATGTTAATCACATATTTTGACGATGTCTTATTGTTATTATTACTACTGAGTTTAATTGACCGATTTGTATCTAAATATTAATAGGGATACCATTGTTTGATTGTCTTGTTTGAAGTTTAATAAAAGAAGAACGATTTAGATATAACAAAAAGCTTTGCGCGGTGACGATAAAGTTTTATTTTGTTTACATTGTTCAGAGAAAATTCATAATCATATTGATATTATTGCATTTGTCTTTAGCTTGTTCTTTTATTTCCTGTATACAAATTTCTTGATAAAACTCGATTTTCTTACCGCATTTGCCATATCTGCAAAATAGTTAATATTTCTTTATCTTCTCATATATTTTAATCAAATGTTAATATATATTCTGAACAATAACACATGCACATAAAGCTTTCACATTCTGTAACACAATTTATTACAATTAAAGTATATTAATCATACACTAGCCTATAATTGCCTCTTCTTTCACCACCCTGTGTTAATTATTGTCATCATTGAGTCATAAACCTACATTCATAAAGTTTTATTGAATAACTTTCACTTTCAGCATCACTACTCAAGTAAATAACTAAGCTGCATTTTTTTTTCAATATCTGAAAAACTGTTTATGATTCCAAAATGCCTATTTTCATAAATCAAGATAGTTCTGGTTTGAATATCCTTCTCAACTTACATGTTTATCGTAATAATTTTGCGCAATACATCATACCAACTCAGTTTTCTCACGCTCTTGGGTTGCACACTGCATATTTGATAGTGAGGAAGGTATAATACCCTGTGGTCATAACTTTCAGCAAGCGATTCTATTATTTATCTTTTCTCAGGCTAATTTCTGAACAAGTAAATTACATACAATTCAACTAAATATTTCATTAGTATTTACCAAGTACCAATTTCAAATAGTTTGTGTATAATAACATTGTGTCTTCCAAACTTAATTTGTGTATTTTAAGCCATTCCTTAATTGGGGCCTTTGTTGGTGCACTTGTCCTAACGGCCGTCCAAAATGGCCTAACGCTATGGACAAATCGGCACAATAGTGCAGAAGTCTAAAGGGAGAGCTTTAATATAGTCTTTTTTTAGAATTTAATATAGTCTTTTTTTATTGTAATCGTATTGACAATAACATATAAATTTATATTAAATACAAGCATTTTTATAACATAACAAATATAATAATAATTTATGGAATTATTTTTAATCATGTAATGATATATATACACCTACACGTACATTTATATCATCATCCTCAGATCAATTGTTGGATCGGTTAAAATATCAAAAATTGAGATTTTTCCGTCAGTTATGGTTTTCCCAGAATGATCACATATTTTATTTCATTAACGAACAACCATTTTGTTTACCTAATTGTTTACCTTGAATATCTAATATAATGACAGCGGCTCTTAACACTAACTCATGAATGGTTAAACATCATGAATTTAGAGAGAATGCTTTCATAGATCTGAAATAAAATTTTCGAATCTAAGAGTGTAAACATAATTCGACTGATATCCTTTTATGTATCGATTACCTTAAACATAAATAAGAATATATTTTAAGGAATTTTATATTACATGCATTTATTTATTTACTAATTTATATATATTTAAAATTTAGTAACAATTAAGCATTATTATATCAAAATCAGCTGACAGCACGAGACAATATACCAACGTTTTTAGATGTTTCTAAATTATATATTACTCTATCTATAGGCACTCAATTGCGAAAGCATCGATAGCCATTGAGCTAATTTTTTCATAAACAAATATTTTAATGTACTCTGTATACCGTAAAATGTCTTTGGGTTCATATAGTAATTACAATTATGCATATTTGTAAATATTTGTATTTATTGTCTGAGTGTGAAACGAACTTACAACTTTAGACAGACACATATTGACAATCATGTCACTGCTATTTTGAATTGACTACATGTTTCTTGCTGTAAATTTTCTTAGCCTTTTCTTCATACATATGGTAAAAAGTTTTATTTGGTAAAATTTTAATAAAATTTGGGTAACGCAAAAATTGTAATTTTGAAATTTATTTTAATAATAGTTTTGCAAATTTAAATGGCGTATAAAATTACAATACTTTATCGAGAATTTTTACCAAATCCTTACTTAGACATATTTTAACATATTTAATTATATTTACTGTCTATTTATCTTCGCAACATGCTTTCTTAAACTAGGTCTCTGTACTTTCTTTAATTTGGCTTCATTGAAAGTATTTGAGATCATATACTAAATGTATGTCAATATTATTTGAAAAGTTCCAAACTCCTGTATGCCATATCATTTTTATATATTATCATTTACAATACTATTTTCAGAATATCGTGTTTAAAACATTCTTTATACTTGGGGAATACTATATATGTAGTTTTATTAATTTTTTTAGGAATATCAATATTTATGAGAAAGTTGAGCATATTAATATCATTCTGCTTTCTGCGATTTTCAATAATTTTATCAAATATATAGTTAAAAGCGTACGTAGTATTACACTAAAATTATATTAAAAATATGTAAAATTAGGTAATATAGATGCAATATATATCGATATTTTTGAAAAAGTTTAGCACATAAACCTCATTGTTCTCTGGTCGATTTTCGACAATTTCTGAGAATTTTAATAGTTTTTAGTTGCTTTTTCTGCGTCTGTTCAGTAAAACTACTTACACATTTAAATATTGCACTTATAATAGTGAAATAAATTATTTTGACTTTTCCTCGTTCAAGTCAATGCTTTGCCTAAGTGAATACCGACGTCTAATCATAATGGTGCGCGTTTTCCGCGTACTTATTATTTGTGTTCTCTGTGTCTTGTTAAAATATATATTTGGTGAAGCCTTATTTTATTGGGCGGCAATGGAATTATTCGTACTTTCAATAGCTAAAACATTTTAAATATTACACGATGTCTATCATTTATTTTTTTGTTATTTGTATTTTGAGATTTGTAATTAAAGTAGTAAAAGTAAACTAAAAAAAGGTAGCTAGTACTAACAAAACACTTTAGGTACACAATTTTAAGATACAAATGGACGTGTATACAGTATATATGTATATACGAGCTACCAAAAGTTTAATTATGCCTAGCTAACAGTAATTACATAAAAAAAAATTAAATTATATAACATATACTCGCAATTTGATCTAAAATCCTGATTTGTTATGTCGCGTACTTATTTTTTTTCCTTTTCAATAATTTTCATAAATATTTTTCCGACCACGTTCTTGAGGCTTATTTTCTTAATAACTTCTACTAATTTTACTATTCCCTTTCTACAACACCGGAGCAGCTGTTGTCTTCTTCTATCCTGACGGTATCCTCTTCGATAGGCAAAATTGCGTGAGCAGAACATGAAACCGTCGAAGTAATGTTCCCACAGGCCTTCATCATTTCTTCTATTGACTTATTAGTGTGTGTTTATTGTCAGCATATTTTTAATTGAGTTAGATTTCTGTATTTCGTTCCGTTAGGTTATTTATATCCAAAATTATTTACTCTTTTATAATAAATGGTTTTGTGATATACTCATTAAAAACAAATAACAATATATCCATCTTGGTCTAGTGCAGATGCCATTCTTATTAATATTAAATTAAAATTATATTAGTCCGACAAGTATTGAAACATAAAAGGCCTCGAACTATTGTTTTCATTTTTAATGCATTTTTGCTGGAAAACCTTAAATAAATAACCCTAATATAAAAACTTATAAAACTTTCAATATTTACTGAAATCGATTGTTTTCTTTTTGTTGGATAACGCATTCAAAATAGGTACTGATTCGCTCTAATTGATTATTTATTCACTGATGACTACAGCAGACACAGAAATTAGTAATAATATTAATATTTCTATTATCTGTTCTTTATTATTTTGTATAATAATTTGTCAGGAATAGTGTAATGTAAATAATGTAAAACTTCTGAAACGCAAACGAGCTCTTTTTCCAGATTTATAGATTCTCTTGAAACTCTTGTATGTATTACATTTGAACATATGTTTTTGTCAGCTTTCGGAACAATTATTGAAATCAATTTCTGAGATGGCCTTCGAGCTATCTTTGATTTCTTTAATAAACTCAAAACTATACTCACAAAAATATTTTTTTGAACTTAGAGAAAGTCCAATAGTGTTCAAACAGAGAAAGTCGGTGATTACAAAATGATATGTATGGAATATTTAGAAAAGAGACTCGGTATTGTAATACTCTATATGGAACAGTGCACAAATAGTATTAATTGTTAATAGTTTAACTTAGTCTTAAGGAATTATTAATAAATACTATCGATAATTTAGTAGTGTAATAGAAATATTTGTTTAGTTCGTAAAGCATTGACTTGGCCGACGATAAGTCAAAATGATTTATTTCACTATTATAAGTGCAATATTTAAATGTGTAAGTAGTTTTACTTGACAAACTCAGAAAAAGCAACAAAAACAATCATTGAATCATAAACCTACTTTCATAAAGTCTTATTGAACTACTGTCACGTTCAGCATCACTACTCAAGTAAATAACTAAACTGTTCTTTGTCTAGTTGTTCTGCAATGTATCTGATCGAACTCGTTCGAATCAAATACGTTATTATCGACACTGCCTATTTTTGTAAATCTAGATAGTTCTGGTTTGAAGATCCTTCTCGACCTAAATTTTTATCGCAACAATCCTTTGCAATGCATTACACTAACTAAGTTTTCTCACGCTCTTGAGCATTATCACTGCATATTTGATAGTGCACAAGAATAGTTTCTCGTTGGTTAATTTAAAGGTTATTATATTGTTATTATTTTCTGAGATATTTTAGCAATCTCTCTAAATTCATGATGTTTAACCATTCATGAGTTAGTATTAAGAACCGCTGTCATTATATTAGATATTCAAGGTAAACAATTCAAAGAAAATGGTTGTTCGTTAATGAAATAAAATATTTGATCTTTCTGGGAAAACCTAAGATAAATTATTATTATATTTGTTATTTTATAAAAATACTTGTATTTATTATAAATTTATATATTACTGTCAATACGATTACAATAAAAAATAAAGACTATATTAAAGCTCTCCCGTTAGACTTTTGCACCATTGTTCCGCCTTGTCCATAGCGTTAGGCCATTGGCTATTTGGATTTTGATTAGGATCATTCTTTGCCACTGATTGTTGATTACAACATAAATCTTGTAAGCTCGTCAGGTTCGCGCCCTCATTTCCTACAAAACAGTTATTGTGACAAATAATTTGGTTTACCTCATTTGTATTTGTTCCAGGTTGAACTTCTGGGTAGGTTATAAAATATCTACAAGTATCTTGTTGCTTCATTGTGTCGGCTTGTTTATTCCATTGGGCATTTGAACATCTGAAAAATGGATTTTTATTAGTGTCAACCTCACCTACTGTTTCTTGAGGGCTAGCAATCTTATCATTTGCAATGCCTGAACCTGAAATAAACTCATATGGGCTTGGAAATGTCTGCTGCTTCTGATAATTAACATATGTATTCTCAGAAATCATGATGTTGGTGCCATCATTTCCTACGAAATAATTTTTATTATCGCAAATATTTATATTTTCTATATTAGGTACTGGTCCATTTTGATATTGGTCTTGACTATGCATCATGTAGGGTTTCGCTGGAACACAAACTGATTTTATAAGGTTATTTTGTTCAATAGGAGATCTAGCCTGAAATCTGGCTTCATTTTTAGAGATTCTTCGTTTGTTTTGAAACCAAATTTTTATAGATTTCAGAGGCACATTGAATTCTCTAGCCAATTGTTCTTTTCTAATATCTCCTATATACTTATTCTTCCTAAATTCTTCTTCCAAGATCTGCGTTTGAAACTTCGTATACTTTGTGCGTGTTTTTTTTGCTTTCCTAAAAATCAAATAATCTTCCATCCTAAACTCTTCGTCTTCGGCCATATTCGTCGAATTATAATACAAATATATCAACTTGTATATTAGGCAAGGCGCTGTATCGAACTATATCCATTTCCATCTGAAGTCTCCTTTTATCGGTCTAATTGTGTACCATCGAAACCACACCCACAAAACCCAACACCGCCTACCCACCACCCTTAAACTGTAATTATTTTAACGGGTTATTAATATTTATTACTATTGACATTGCTTTATAGCGGTTGCCCTTTCGGTTTACAATATGAATTTAATTATTTTTGTCCCAAACAATGTATTCTGCCATTTAATTTTATTAGGTAATGTTAATCACATATTTTGACGATGTCTTATTGTTATTATTACTACTGAGTTTAATTGACCGATTTGTATCTAAATATTAATAGGGATACCATTGTTTGATTGTCTTGTTTGAAGTTTAATAAAAGAAGAACGATTTAGATATAACAAAAAACTTTGCGCGGTGACGATAAAGTTTTATTTTGTTTACATTGTTCAGAGAAAATTCATAATCATATTGATATTATTGCATTTGTCTTTAGCTTGTTCTTTTATTTCCTGTATACAAATTTCTTGATAAAACTCGATTTTCTTACCGCATTTGCCCTATCTGCAAAATAGTTAATATTTCTTTATCTTCTCATATATTTTAATCAAATGTTAATATATATTCTGAACAATAACACATGCACATAAAGCTTTCACATTCTGTAACACAATTTATTACAATTAAAGTATATTAATCATACACTAGCCTATAATTGCCTCGTCTTTCACCACCCTGTCTTAATTATTGTCATCATTGAGTCATAAACCTACATTCATAAAGTTTTATTGAATAACTTTCACTTTCAGCATCACTACTCAAGTAAATAACTAAGCTGCTTTTTTTTTTCAATATCTGAAAAACTGTTTATGATTCCAAAATGCCTATTTTCATAAATCAAGATAGTTCTGGTTTGAATATCCTTCTCAACTTACATGTTTATCGTAATAATTTTGTGCAATACATCATACCAACTCAGTTTTCTCACGCTCTTGGGTTGCACACTGCATATTTGATAGTGAGGAAGGTATAATACCCTGTGGTCATAACTTTCAGCAATCGATTCTATTATTTATCTTTTCTCAGGTTAATTTCTGAACAAGTAAATTACATACAATTCAACTAAATATTTCATTAGTATTTACCAAGTAACAATTTCAAATAGTTTGTGTATAATAACATTGTGTCTTCCAAACTTAATTTGTGTATTTTAAGCCATTCCTTAATTGGGGCCTTTGTTGGTGCACTTGTCCTAACGGCCGTCCACAATGGCCTAACGCTATTGACAAGGCGGCACAATAGTGCAGAAGTCTAAAGGGAGAGCTTTAATATAGTCTTTTTTTAGAATTTAATATAGTCTTTTTTATTGTAATCGTATTGACAATAACATATAAATTTATATTAAATACAAGCATTGTTATAACATAACAAATATAATAATAATTTATGGAATTATTTTTAATCATGTAATGATATATATACACCTACACGTACATTTATATCATCATCCTCAGATCAATTGTTGGATCGGTTAAAACATCAAAAATTGAGATTTTTCCGTCAGTTATGGTTTTCCCAGAAAGATCACATATTTTATTTCATTAACGAACAACCATTTTGTTTACCTAATTGTTTACCTTGAATATCTAATATAATGACAGCGGCTCTTAACACTAACTCATGAATGGTTAAACATCATGAATTTAGAGAGAATGCTTTCATAGATCTGAAATAAAATTTTCGAATCTAAGAGTGTAAACATAATTCGACTGATATCCTTTTATGTATCGATTACCTTAAACATAAATAAGAATATATTTTAAGGAATTTTATATTACATGCATTTATTTATTTACTAATTTATATATATTTAAAATTTGGTAACAATTATGCATTATTATATCAAAATCAGCTGACAGCACGAGACAATATACCAACGTTTTTAGATGTTTCTAAATTATATATTACTCTATCTATAGGCACTCAATTGCGAAAGCATCCATAGCCATTGAGCTAATTTTTTCATAAACAAATATTTTAATGTACTCTGTATACCGTAAAATGTCTTTGGGTTCATATAGTAATTACAATTATGCATATTTGTAAATATTTGTATTTATTGTCTGAGTGTGAAACGAACTTACAACTTTAGACAGACACATATTGACAATCATGTCACTGCTATTTTGAATTGACTACATGTTTCTTGCTGTAAATTTTCTTAGCCTTTTCTTCATATATATGGTAAAAAGTTTTATTTGGTAAAATTTTAATAAAATTTGGGTAACGCAAAAATTGTAATTTTGAAATTTATTTTAATAATAGTTTTGCAAATTTAAATGGCGTATAAAATTACAATACTTTATCGAGAATTTTTACCAAATCCTTACTTAGACATATTTTAACATATTTAATTATATTTACTGTCTATTTATCTTCGCAACATGCTTTCTTAAACTAGGTCTCTGTACTTTCTTTAATTTGGCTTCATTGAAAGTATTTGAGATCATATACTAAATGTATGTCAATATTATTTGAAAAGTTCCAAATTCCTGTATGCCATATCATTTTTATATATTATCGTTTACAATACTATTTTCAGAATATCGTGTTTAAAACATTCTTTATACTTGGGGAATACTGTATATGTAGTTTTATTAATTTTTGTAGGAATATCAATATTTATGAGAAAGTTGAGCATATTAATATCATTCTGCTTTCTGCGATTTTCAATAATTTTATCAAATATATAGTTAAAAGCGTACGTAGTATTACACTAAAATTATATTAAAAATATGTAAAATTAGGTAATATAGATGCAATATATATCGATATTTTTGAAAAAGTTTAGCACATAAACCTCATTGTTCTTTGGTCGATTTTCGAAAATTTCTGAGAATTTTAATAGTTTTTAGTTGCTTTTTCTGCGTCTGTTCAGTAAAACTACTTACACATTTAAATATTGCACTTATAATAGTGAAATAAATTATTTTGACTTTTCCTCGTTCAAGTCAATGCTTTGCCTAAGTGAATACCGACGTCTAATCATAATGGTGCGCGTTTTCCGCGTACTTATTATTTGTGTTCTCTGTGTCTTGTTAAAATATATATTTGGAGAAGCCTTATTTTATTGGGCGGCAATGGAATTATTCGTACTTTCAATAGCTAAAACATTTTAAATATTACACGATGTCTATCATTTATTTTTTTGTTATTTGTATTTTGAGATTTGTAATTAAAGTAGTAAAAGTAAACTAAAAAAAGGTAACTAGTACTAACAAAACACTTTAGGTACACAATTTTAAGATACAAATGGACGTGTACACAGTATATATGTATATACGGGCTACCAAAAGTTTAATTATGCCTAGCTAACAGTAATTACATAAAAAAAATTATTAAATTATATAACATATACTCGCAATTTGATCCAAAATCTTGATTTGTTATGTCGCGTACTTATTTTTTTTTCCTTTTCAATAATTTTCATAAATATTTTTCCGACCACGTTCTTGAGGCTTATTTTCTTAATAACTTCTACTAATTTTACTATTCCCTTTCTACAACACCGGAGCAGCTGTTGTCTTCTTCTATCCTGACGGTATCCTCTTCGATAGGCAAAATTGCGTGAGCAGAACATGAAACCGTCGAAGTAATGTTCCCACAGGCCTTCATCATTTCTTCTATTGACTTATTAGTGTGTGTTTATTGTCAGCATATTTTTAATTGAGTTAGATTTCTGTATTTCGTTCCGTTAGGTTATTTATATCCAAAATTATTTACTCTTTTATAATAAATGGTTTTGTGATATACTCATTAAAAACAAATAACAATATATCCATCTTGGTCTAGTGCAGATGCCATTCTTATTAATATTAAATTAAAATTATATTAGTCCGACAAGTATTGAAACATAAAAGGCCTCGAACTATTGTTTTCATTTTTAATGCATTTTTGCTGGAAAACCTTAAATAAATAACCCTAATATAAAAACTTATAAAACTTTCAATATTTACTGAAATCGATTGTTTTCTTTTTGTTGGATAACGCATTCAAAATAGGTACTGATTCGCTCTAATTGATTATTTATTCACTGATGACTACAGCAGACACAGAAATTAGTAATAATATTAATATTTCTATTATCTGTTCTTTATTATTTTGTATAATAATTTGTCAGGAATAGTGTAATGTAAATAATGTAAAACTTCTGAAACGCAAACGAGCTCTTTTTCCAGATTTATAGATTCTCTTGAAACTCTTGTATGTATTACATTTGAACATATGTTTTTGTCAGCTTTCGGAAAAATTATTGAAATCAATTTCTGAGATGGCCTTCGAGCTATCTTTGATTTCTTCAATAAACTCAAAACTATACCCACAAAAATATTTTTTTGAACTTAGAGAAAGTCCAATAGTGTTCAAACAGAGAAAGTCGGTGATTACAAAATGATATGTATGGAATATTTAGAAAGGAGACTCGGTATTGTAATACTCTATATGGAACAGTGCACAAATAGTATTAATTGTTAATAGTTTAACTTAGTCTTAAGGAATTATTAATAAATACTATCGATAATTTAGTAGTGTAATAGAAATATTTGTTTAGTTCGTAAAGCATTGACTTGGCCGACGAAAAGTCAAAATGATTTATTTCACTATTATAAGTGCAATATTTAAATGTGTAAGTAGTTTTACTTAACAAACTCAGAAAAAGCAACAAAAACAATCATTGAATCATAAACCTACTTTCATAAAGTCTTATTGAACTACTGTCACGTTCAGCATCACTACTCAAGTAAATAACTAAACTGTTCTTTGTCTAGTTGTTCTGCAATGTATCTGATCGAACTCGTTCGAATCAAATACGTTATTATCGACATTGCCTATTTTCGTAAATCTAGATAGTTCTGGTTTGAAGATCCTTCTCGACCTAAATTTTTATTGCAATAATCCTTTGCAATGCATTACACTAACTAAGTTTTCTCACGCTCTTGAGCATTATCACTGCATATTTGATAGTGCACAAGAATAGTTTCTCGTTGGTTAATTTAAAGGTTATTATATTGTTATTATTTTCTGAGATATTTTAGCAATCTCTCTAAATTCATGATGTTTAACCATTCATGAGTTAGTATTAAGAGCCGCTGTCATTATATTAGATATTCAAGGTAAACAATTCAAAGAAAATGGTTGTTCGTTAATGAAATAAAATATTTGATCTTTCTGGGAAAATCTAACATAAATTATTATTATATTTGTTATTTTATAAAAATACTTGTATTTAATATAAATTTATATATTACTGTCAATACGATTACAATAAAAAATAAAGACTATATTAAAGCTCTCCCGTTAGACTTTTGCACCATTGTTCCGCCTTGTCCATAGCGTTAGGCCATTGGCTATTTGGATTTTGATTAGGATCATTCTTTGCCACTGATTGTTGATTACAACATAATTCTTGTAAGCTCGTCAGGTTCGCGCCATCATTTCCTACAAAACAGTTATCGTGACTAATAATTTGGTTTACCTCATTTGTATTTGTTCCAGGTTGAACTTCTGGGTAGGTTATAAAATATCTACAAGTATCTTGTTGCTTCATTATGTCGGCTTGTTTATTCCATTGGGCATTTGAACATCTGAAAAATGGATTTTTATTAGTGTCAACCTCACCTACTGTTTCTTGAGGGCTAGCAATCTTATCATTTGCAATGCCTGAACCTGAAATAAACTCACTTTTCAGAGGCACATTGAATTCTTTAGCCAATTGTTCTTTTCTAATATCTCCTATATACTTATTCTTCCTAAATTCTTCTTCCAAGATCTGCGTTTGAAACTTCGTATACTTTGTGCGTGTTTTTTTTGCTTTCCTAAAAATCAAATAATCTTCTATCCTAAACTCTTCGTCTTCGGCCATATTCGTCGAATTATAACACAAATATATCAACTTGTATATTAGGCAAGGCGCTGTATCGAACTATATCCATTTCCATCTGAAGTCTCCTTTTATCGGTCTAATTGTGTACCATCGAAACCACACCCACAAAACCCAACACCGCCTACCCACCACCCTTAAACTGTAATTATTTTAACGGGTTATTAATATTTATTACTATTGACATTGCTTTATAGCGGTTGCCCTTTCGGTTTACAATATGAATTTAATTATTTTTGTCCCAAACAATGTATTCTGCCATTTAATTTTATTAGGTAATGTTAATCACATATTTTGACGATGTCTTATTGTTATTATTACTACTGAGTTTAATTGACCGATTTGTATCTAAATATTAATAGGGATACCATTGTTTGATTGTCTTGTTTGAAGTTTAATAAAAGAAGAACGATTTAGATATAACAAAAAGCTTTGCGCGGTGACGATAAAGTTTTATTTTGTTTACATTGTTCAGAGAAAATTCATAATCATATTGATATTATTGCATTTGTCTTTAGCTTGTTCTTTTATTTCCTGTATACAAATTTCTTGATAAAACTCGATTTTCTTACCGCATTTGCCATATCTGCAAAATAGTTAATATTTCTTTATCTTCTCATATATTTTAATCAAATGTTAATATATATTCTGAACAATAACACATGCACATAAAGCTTTCACATTCTGTAACACAATTTATTACAATTAAAGTATATTAATCATACACTAGCCTATAATTGCCTCTTCTTTCACCACCCTGTGTTAATTATTGTCATCATTGAGTCATAAACCTACATTCATAAAGTTTTATTGAATAACTTTCACTTTCAGCATCACTACTCAAGTAAATAACTAAGCTGCATTTTTTTTTCAATATCTGAAAAACTGTTTATGATTCCAAAATGCCTATTTTCATAAATCAAGATAGTTCTGGTTTGAATATCCTTCTCAACTTACATGTTTATCGTAATAATTTTGCGCAATACATCATACCAACTCAGTTTTCTCACGCTCTTGGGTTGCACACTGCATATTTGATAGTGAGGAAGGTATAATACCCTGTGGTCATAACTTTCAGCAAGCGATTCTATTATTTATCTTTTCTCAGGCTAATTTCTGAACAAGTAAATTACATACAATTCAACTAAATATTTCATTAGTATTTACCAAGTAACAATTTCAAATAGTTTGTGTATAATAACATTGTGTCTTCCAAACTTAATTTGTGTATTTTAAGCCATTCCTTAATTGGGGCCTTTGTTGGTGCACTTGTCCTAACGGCCGTCCAAAATGGCCTAACGCTATGGACAAATCGGCACAATAGTGCAGAAGTCTAAAGGGAGAGCTTTAATATAGTCTTTTTTTAGAATTTAATATAGTCTTTTTTTATTGTAATCGTATTGACAATAACATATAAATTTATATTAAATACAAGCATTTTTATAACATAACAAATATAATAATAATTTATGGAATTATTTTTAATCATGTAATGATATATATACACCTACACGTACATTTATATCATCATCCTCAGATCAATTGTTGGATCGGTTAAAATATCAAAAATTGAGATTTTTCCGTCAGTTATGGTTTTCCCAGAATGATCACATATTTTATTTCATTAACGAACAACCATTTTGTTTACCTAATTGTTTACCTTGAATATCTAATATAATGACAGCGGCTCTTAACACTAACTCATGAATGGTTAAACATCATGAATTTAGAGAGAATGCTTTCATAGATCTGAAATAAAATTTTCGAATCTAAGAGTGTAAACATAATTCGACTGATATCCTTTTATGTATCGATTACCTTAAACATAAATAAGAATATATTTTAAGGAATTTTATATTACATGCATTTATTTATTTACTAATTTATATATATTTAAAATTTAGTAACAATTAAGCATTATTATATCAAAATCAGCTGACAGCACGAGACAATATACCAACGTTTTTAGATGTTTCTAAATTATATATTACTCTATCTATAGGCACTCAATTGCGAAAGCATCCATAGCCATTGAGCTAATTTTTTCATAAACAAATATTTTAATGTACTCTGTATACCGTAAAATGTCTTTGGGTTCATATAGTAATTACAATTATGTATATTTGTAAATATTTGTATTTATTGTCTGAGTGTAAAACGAACTTACAACTTTAGACAGACACATATTGACAATCATGTCACTGCTATTTTGAATTGACTACATGATTCTTGCTGTAAATTTTCTTAGCCTTTTCTTCATATATATGGTAAAAAGTTTTATTTGGTAAAATTTTAATAAAATTTGGGTAACGCAAAAATTGTAATTTTGAAATTTATTTTAATAATAGTTTTGCAAATTTAAATGGCGTATAAAATTACCATTCTTTATCGAGAATTTTTACCAAATCCTTACTTAGACATATTTTAACATATTTAATTATATTTACTGTCTATTTATCCTCGCAACATGCTTTCTTAAACTAGGTCTCTGTACTTTCTTTAATTTGGCTTCATTGAAAGTATTTGAGATCATATACTAAATGTATGTCAATATTATTTGAAAAGTTCCAAACTCCTGTATGCCATATCATTTTTATATATTATCATTTACAATACTATTTTTAGAATATCGTGTTTAAAACATTCTTTATACTTGGGGAATACTGTATATGTAGTTTTATTAATTTTTGTAGGAATATCAATATTTATGAGAAAGTTGAGCATATTAATATCATTCTGCTTTCTGCGATTTTCAATTTTTTTATCAAATATATAGTTAAAAGCGTACGTAGTATTACACTAAAATTATATTAAAAATATATAAAACTAGCTGACCCGACAGACTTCGTCCTGTCAAAAAGATTTGTAATGTGGCAGTTTTTGTGCCTACGTATTTTAAAAAATTCTCCTGAACAGAACCATCACCCTGGTGATAGGGCGTTGTGAATAAAAAATAATTAAATAAAACATATATAAGGATTGAAAAGTAAGTAATCGCTTTATTGTTAATCATGTGAATAATAATTATTATTATTATTATCATTATATTGCTTTGTGGTATACGATGTTTTTTGTTTGATTACCTGGCGCATAGATAAACAAATCTGATGGTTTTCCAACACGGGAACAGGCAACATACAATTGACCATGTGAGAAACATGGGTTTTCTAGATTAATACCACAAACACTTAATGATTGCCCCTGGGACTTGTTTATAGTCATAGCAAAAGCAAGCCGTCAACATGTCTATAGGAAATTTGCCATTACCAATGTCAATGAGTTGTTTAGAGAATATGTTTCCAGATTGGTCATTTTGCAACTCGACCCGCATATTCTTGCTTAAATGAAGTACTTTAACATGTTTCCACAAATTGGAGGACTTTAGACATGCATTGAGTTCATCAGCTGGCGTTGATCGTGGAATCACTGGCAATGTTTGACGAAAATCTCCTGCTAATAAAATCATTGCACCACCAAATCGGTTATTATTGCTACGTAGATCTTTTAAGGTTCTGTCTAAAGCCTCCAAAGATTTTTTATGTGCCATCGTGCATTCATCCCAAACAATCAATTTACATTGCTGCAAAACCTTTGCCATTGCAGAGTTCTTCGAAACGTTGCAGGTTGGAGTTTCATTGCTTTGCATATTTAATGGCAATTTTAGTGCTGAATGGGCTGTTCGACCACCTTCAAGCAAAGTTGCTGCGATTCCCGACGAAGCGAGTGCAACTGCAATTTTATTTTGTGAGCGAATTGTTGCTAATATTAATGAAATAAAAAAAGTTTTTCCTGTACCACCAGGTGCATCTAAGAAATAAATCCCTCCAGTTTCATCATTTGTTACTTTCATAAGAGTTTCAAATACATACTTCTGTTGTTCATTTAACAGTGGAAGATTTGTTTGAATTTATTCTTTCAAAGCGTTGAGATCATACAGTCTTTCTCGATGCAACTCTTGGTTAAAAGCGTCATGCATTGGACGATTGGGCGCGGTCAGGCCTAATTGAATTAATAGTTTGTTTGACATTATCAAGCACATGTCCTCAATTGAAATCAATGCTTCATTGTAAATTTCTTCACTGATTTGTATATTTGGATTTCCCATTCTATTCCGTATTTGATACAAAATATCATCACACATATAATCTTTGTACTTCATCCACAAATCAATTGGGTTTGATGGGAAGCATGTAGATATGATTATAGAAAACAATGTTTGTATTTGATGAGTGTGTGATGATATTACAGCATCATTGAGAGTTTGATCCCAATGAGCGTCATTTTCAAGCAATTGCAAACGTTGACAGGCTTCTCTGTAGGATCCACACAATTCACCATCAACAGTTCGTAACTGTTGGAATGATGTTGGGCCACGTACATTGACTAATAGCAGTCGTAAATAAAAACATTCATCATTGCTTGGATGTACTGAATAAATCCGGCCAATCGCATCGGTGGAATATACATCTGTATATCCTGGAACTGGTTTTCCTTGTTTCCGTCGTATAAATCTCCTTGAGGATTGATTCCAGGTATAATATTTTGGCATTTCAGAATATAGCAATGTTTGTGCGAAATCATCGTTTTGGCATGTCTCAAAAAAACTGGTTAATGTAGTAGATGGTGGCTGAGCAGCTCTTTGTACTGCGTTCTGTGCTGTAAAATACACTCTTTGTCCATTTTCTAAATGCACAGCTAAGTGAACAACAGAAGGGTGTCTCTCATGAATAGGAAAAGAAAATATTCGCCAAACTGCTTCATTACTACTGACATAGCGGCCCATTTGGTATTGGGTAACTTCAACATTAGAATTCTCTGCACCAATTTCAATCACAGCCATATCACTCCCTTTGCTTACATATTTGCAAATGTATTTAATCGATTTCACTGAATGGCAAGATTCAACGTTGATGTGTGCTTTGAATGTCTTTGATAAAATGGGTGAATATGGAACAATCCAACGATTATCTATTTCAATATCTTGTTGATTTAATTTGACAATTGTTGATTTTCCATTGTCTGCTGTCGATCTGCGACGATACAATGGATAACCGTCATTACCAGTAATTGTTTCCGATATTAATGTCCGTGGATATCGTTTTGAACATTTACCATCCATCATACACGGTGAATTTTGATTAAGAGTTCCACAGGGACCATGTATCATGTTTTTGATAACTACCTCATGCAATCCAGGATCTACTTGTACATTAGGGATTTCAGCTGATATCACTGCATCAACTTCATTTGGCCTTATCTTTTCAACCAACCAAATCAAAATGTGTGCATGTGGCAATCCTCGTTTCTGCCACTCCACAGAATACATCCAGCAGCGTGTCTCACCAAACACATTATGTTTTACGATGAAATTCATTAAAGATTTCAACTTTTGTCTAAAGACTCTGGCTGTAATATCATGACGATCAATGGATGATTTCCCAGGTAATAACTCCTGCTTAATTTCTATCCATTGCGGATTGCATGTAAATGTGATGAACAAATCTGCTGTACCATAATGACGAACATACGACATGGCATCTTGAGCATATTCGTGCATATGCCGAGGGCTTCCGATGTATGTTGCTGGAAGAATAGTCATCCGACCGACATTCTGTGCATTTCCATCAGTATTAATCGCATCTCGAAGGTGAATATACTCTTCAGATCGGAGTTTGGTTTGATTCAACCTGATGAATGTTAATCTCTCCGTTTCAATTTTAACATACATGTCATCAACATATTTGTGATATAATCGCCGACATTTCAATATGCGATTATCTGCATTTTCCCGAATCATTAGGCGGTATGAATAATAGTTCATTGAACTGACTTTTTTGTTGGTTTCAGAACCTGTAAACAGATTTTGTTTTAATAACATTCAAATATAAAATTAAAATACATAATATAGTGACTGAGATATTATCGCCATAGCTAAACTAATATTTTAGTTACCTGTAATGGGATTTATCATTTTTATTGATAAATCGTAGCCATCTTCACCTTGCCAAAATATAATGGGATATTGCAGTGCATCATATGAGCGGTGTGTTTCCTTTATAGGTTGTAATTGAAAATTCCGACGATGTAAAACAATATCACGGGATTCCAAGTTTTCTCCAACTACAACGATAGCAACTTCATCAATAGTTGGTGCATTAAAACGTCTTGTATGTTGACCTGCAGGTGTTTTATCAGCTCTGATTACAATTTTGTGATTATCGGATGGCATCAGATCCAGGGCAGTTTTAAACAATATAATCAATTGATTGTGTTGATGAAATAAAGTTTGTAATTGTTCTACAATAGACCTTTTTACTAAATTGTTATGTGCACAACGCAGATCAATTTCTTGTGGTGAATTGTCCATAAAATAAATTTGCAGGAATTTGTTGTCGCTATCTGACACTGGTAACAGTGAACCTGCTCTGTGATATATTTGCCCTTGTATCTGTAAATAAAAAAAATATTATGGTGTGGTATAAATTAATGGATTGTCAATGATCAAACTTAAATAATATTTGATCTTAAAAAGTATATATTTAGTTTTAACTAATATCTATCAAATATAAAATATAATAAAAGTGTCACTGAAACTGAATCACCATATAATATGATGACTAAGTGATATATTTCGTAATGATTAAGAAATTGAAGATTAGTAACACATCTTAACTTTGGTGACAGAAAATTTTGTTCGCTAAAATAATTATGAGTAACTGCTATAATACATACCTTGAAAGTTGGCATAAAATTTTCCCGAACTGCATTTGTTGCCCCAAATGAAGTCATTTGAAAGCAATTGTTATATTGTTGAATATGTGTCAAAAAGTGTATAGAATCTGTTCCTATTCCTGAAACCAATGAGTACAATGGTTCTGGTGGTGGATCCAATTGTATCAATTTCACTTTACCATTTGCGCAACACAATCCATTGGCTTCGTTTTTGTATTTTAATGCCTTACAGTGTGAGCAAACCAAGTTCATAGAACCAATAACAACACATTGGTAGTTACTGTAGTCAATTGACACATCGTAACTGAAAGCAGCTCGATTCAAACTTGCGCGATTATTAGTTGAATGTCGCGCTCGCGCTTCACGCGAATCAAATATAAATTATTTTTTCACTAATCACGAACTAAACAAACACTAACTAACTAAACACTCTGCACAAAACACGATATACGAATTTGTTTCGTGTAAGACTTGACAATTCATCTGTCATCTGTCAAAAGTCATCTGTAACAGACAACTTTTTTTTTTTAAATTTGATATGACTTGAACTCAAATCCTTTTAATCCGTACGAATTGTTTTATTTATTTAAAATTTTTTATTTGTTTAAAATTTAATTCAAATTTTAAATAAATAAAACAATTTGTACGGCTTAAAAGGATTTGAGTTCAAGTCATATCAAATTTAAAAAAAAAAGTTGTCTGTTACAGATGACTTTTGACAGATGACAGATGAATTGTCAACTGATACACGAAACAAATTCAAACAAAAAGGGCTATTTTTAGGGTTTTTCCAGCAATAATTCTAATTTTTCTCGCCGTAAAAACCATCCCTGAACTTCAACGAACATTTTAAAAAAAGATTTGGCCAAATTGGTCCAGGCGTTGTTGAGTTATGCGCTTAGGAACATATTTTGCGATTCATTTTTATATATAAGATTAGGTAATATAGATGCAATATATATCGATATTTTTGAAAAAGTTTAGCACATAAACCTCATTGTTCTCTGGTCGATTTTCGACAATTTCTGAGAATTTTAATAGTTTTTAGTTGCTTTTTCTGCGTCTGTTCAGTAAAACTACTTACACATTTAAATATTGCACTTATAATAGTGAAATAAATTATTTTGACTTTTCCTCGTTCAAGTCAATGCTTTGCTTAAGTGAATACCGACGTCTAATCATAATGGTGCGCGTTTTCCGCGTACTTATTATTTGTGTTCTCTGTGTCTTGTTAAAATATATATTTGGAGAAGCCTTATTTTATTGGGCGGCAATGGAATTATTCGTACTTTCAATAGCTAAAACATTTTAAATATTACACGATGTCTATCATTTATTTTTTTTTTATTTGTATTTTGAGATTTGTAATTAAAGTAGTAAAAGTAAACTAAAAAAAGGTAACTAGTACTAACAAAACACTTTAGGTACACAATTTTAAGATACAAATGGATGTGTATACAGTATATATGTATATACGGGCTACCAAAAGTTTAATTATGCCTAGCTGACAGTAATTACATAAAAAAAATTATTAAATTATATATCATATACTCCCAATTTGATCTAAAATCCTGATTTGTTATGTCGCGTACTTATTTTTTTTTTCCTTTTCAATAATTTTCATAAATATTTTTCCGACCACGTTCTTGAGGCTTATTTTCTTAATAACTTCTACTAATTTTACTATTCCCTTTCTACAACACCGGAGCAGCTGTTCTCTTCTTCTATCCTGACGGTATCCCCTTCGATCGGCAAAATTGCGTGAGCAGAACATGAAACCGTCGAAGTAATGTTCCCACAGGCCTTCATCATTTCTTCTATTGACTTATTAGTATGTGTTTATTGTTAGCATATTTTTAATTGAGTTAAATTTCTGTATTTCGTTCCGTTAGGTTATTTATATCCAAAATTATTTACTCTTTTATAATAAATGGTTTTGTGATATACTCATTAAAAACAAATAACAATATATCCATCTTGGTCTAGTGCAGATGCCATTCTTATTAATATTCCATTAAAATTATATTAGTCCGACAAGTTTTGAAACATAAAAGGCCTCGAACTATCGTTTTCATTTTTAATGCATTTTTGCTGGAAAACCTTAAATAAATAACCCTAATATAAAAACTTATAAAACTTTCAATATTTACTGAAATCGATTGTTTTCTTTTTGTTGGATAACGCATTCAAAATAGGTATTGATTCGCTCTAATTGATTATTTATTCACTGATGACTACAGCAGACACAGAAATTAGTAATAATATTAATATTTCTATTATCTGTTCTTTATTATTTTGTATAATAATTTGTCAGGAATAGTGTAATGTAAATAATGTAAAACTTCTGAAACGCAAACGAGCTCTTTTTCCAGATTTATAGATTCTCTTGAAACTCTTGTATGTATTACATTTGAACATATGTTTTTGTCAGCTTTCGGAACAATTATTGAAATCAATTTCTGAGATGGCCTTCGAGCTATCTTTGATTTCTTCAATAAACTCAAAACTATACCCACAAAAATATTTTTTTGAACTTAGAGAAAGTCCAATAGTGTTCAAACAGAGAAAGTCGGTGATTACAAAATGATATGTATGGAATATTTAGAAAGGAGACTCGGTATTGTAATACTCTATATGGAACAGTGCACAAATAGTATTAATTGTTAGTAGTTTAACTTAGTCTTAAGGAATTATTAATAAATACTATCGATAATTTAGTAGTGTAATAGAAATATTTGTTTAGTTCGTAAAGCATTGACTTGGCCGACGAAAAGTCAAAATGATTTATTTCACTATTATAAGTGCAATATTTAAATGTGTAAGTAGTTTTACTTGACAAACTCAGAAAAAGCAACAAAAACAATCATTGAATCATAAACCTACTTTCATAAAGTCTTATTGAACTACTGTCACGTTCAGCATCACTACTCAAGTAAATAACTAAACTGTTCTTTGTCTAGTTGTTCTGCAATGTATCTGATCGAACTCGTTCGAATCAAATACGTTATTATCGACATTGCCTATTTTTGTAAATCTAGATAGTTCTGGTTTGAAGATCCTTCTCGACCTAAATTTTTATTGCAATAATCCTTTGCAATGCATTACACTAACTAAGTTTTCTCACGCTCTTGAGCATTATCACTGCATATTTGATAGTGCACAAGAATAGTTTCTCGTTGGTTAATTTAAAGGTTATTATATTGTTATTATTTTCTGAGATATTTTAGCAATCTCTCTAAATTCATGATGTTTAACCATTCATGAGTTAGTATTAAGAGCCGCTGTCATTACATTAGATATTCAAGGTAAACAATTCAAAGAAAATGGTTGTTCGTTAATGAAATAAAATATTTGATCTTTCTGGGAAAACCTAACATAAATTATTATTATATTTGTTATTTTATAAAAATACTTGTATTTAATATAAATTTATATATTACTGTCAATACGATTACAATAAAAAATAAAGACTATATTAAAGCTCTCCCGTTAGACTTTTGCACCATTGTTCCGCCTTGTCCATAGCGTTAGGCCATTGGCTATTTGGATTTTGATTAGGATCATTCTTTGCCACTGATTGTTGATTACAACATAATTCTTGTAAGCTCGTCGGGTTCGCGCCCTCATTTCCTACAAAACAGTTATTGTGACAAATAATTTGGTTTACCTCATTTGTATTTGTTCCAGGTTGAACTTCTGGGTAGGTTATAAAATATCTACAAGTATCTTGTTGCTTCATTGTGTCGGCTTGTTTATTCCATTGGGCATTTGAACATCTGAAAAATGGATTTTTATTAGTGTCAACCTCACCTACTGTTTCTTGAGGGCTAGCAATCTTATCATTTGTAATGCCTGAACCTGAAATAAACTCATATGGGCTTGGAAATGTCTGCTGCTTCTGATAATTAACATATGTATTCTCAGAAATCATGATGTTGGTGCCATAATTTCCTACGAAATAATTTTTATTATCGCAAATATTTATATTTTCTATATTAGGTACTGGTCCATTTTGATATTGGTCTTGACTATGCATCATGTAGGGTTTCGCTGGAACACAAACTGATTTTATAAGGTTATTTTGTTCAATAGGAGATCTAGCCTGAAATCTGGCTTCATTTTTAGAGATTCTTCGTTTGTTTTGAAACCAAATTTTTATAGATTTCAGAGGCACATTGAATTCTTTAGCCAATTGTTCTTTTCTAATATCTCCTATATACTTATTCTTCCTAAATTCTTCTTCCAAGATCTGCGTTTGAAACTTCGTATACTTTGTGCGTGTTTTTTTTGCTTTCCTAAAAATCAAATAATCTTCCATCCTAAACTCTTCGTCTTCGGCCATATTCGTCGAATTATAACACAAATATATCAACTTGTATATTAGGCAAGGCGCTGTATCGAACTATATCCATTTCCATCTGAAGTCTCCTTTTATCGGTCTAATTGTGTACCATCGAAACCACACCCAAAAAACCCAACACCGCCTACCCACCACCCTTAAACTGTAATTAATTTAACGGGTTATTAATATTTATTACTATTGACATTGCTTTATAGCGGTTGCCATTTCGGTTTACAATATGAATTTAATTATTTTTGTCCCAAACAATGTATTCTGCCATTTAATTTTATTAGGTATTAATCACATATTTTGACGATGTCTTATTGTTATTATTACTACTGAGTTTAATTGACCGATTTGTATCTAAATATTAATAGGGATACCATTGTTTGATTGTCTTGTTTGAAGTTTAATAAAAGAAGAACGATTTAGATATAACAAAAAGCTTTGCGCGGTGACGATAAAGTTTTATTTTGTTTACATTGTTCAGAGAAAATTCATAATCATATTGATATTATTGCATTTGTCTTTAGCTTGTTCTTTTATTTCCTGTATACAAATTTCTTGATAAAATTCGATTTTCTTACCGCATTTGCCATATCTGCAAAATAGTTAATATTTCTTTATCTTCTCATATATTTTAATCAAATGTTAATATATATTCTGAACAATAACACATGCACATAAAGCTTTCACATTCTGTAACACAATTTATTACAATTAAAGTATATTAATCATACACTAGCCTATAATTGCCTCGTCTTTCACCACCCTGTCTTAATTATTGTCATCATTGAGTCATAAACCTACATTCATAAAGTTTTATTGAATAACTTTCACTTTCAGCATCACTACTCAAGTAAATAACTAAGCTGCATTTTTTTTTCAATATCTGAAAAACTGTTTATGATTCCAAAATGCCTATTTTCATAAATCAAGATAGTTCTGGTTTGAATATCCTTCTCAACTTACATGTTTATCGTAATAATTTTGTGCAATACATCATACCAACTCAGTTTTCTCACGCTCTTGGGTTGCACACTGCATATTTGATAGTGAGGAAGGTATAATACCCTGTGGTCATAACTTTCAGCAATCGATTCTATTATTTATCTTTTCTCAGGTTAATTTCTGAACAAGTAAATTACATACAATTCAACTAAATATTTCATTAGTATTTACCAAGTAACAATTTCAAATAGTTTGTGTATAATAACATTGTGTCTTCCAAACTTAATTTGTGTATTTTAAACCATTCCTTAATTGGGGCCTTTGTTGGTGCACTTGTCCTAACGGCCGTCCACAATGGCCTAACGCTATGGACAAGGCGGCACAATAGTGCAGAAGTCTAAAGGGAGAGCTTTAATATAGTCTTTTTTTAGAATTTAATATAGTCTTTTTTATTGTAATCGTATTAACATTAACATATAAATTTATATTAAATACAAGCATTTTTATAACATAACAAATATAATAATAATTTATGGAATTATTTTTAATCATGTAATGATATATATACACCTACACGTACATTTATATCATCATCCTCAGATCAATTGTTGGATCGGTTAAAATATCAAAAATTGAGATTTTTCCGTCAGTTATGGTTTTCCCAGAAAGATCACATATTTTATTTCATTAACGAACAACCATTTTGTTTACCTAATTGTTTACCTTGAATATCTAATATAATGACAGCGGCTCTTAACACTAACTCATGAATGGTTAAACATCATGAATTTAGAGAGAATGCTTTCATAGATCTGAAATAAAATTTTCGAATCTAAGAGTGTAAACATAATTCGACTGATATCCTTTTATGTATCGATTACCTTAAACATAAATAAGAATATATTTTAAGGAATTTTATATTACATGCATTTATTTATTTACTAATTTATATATATTTAAAATTTAGTAACAATTAAGCATTATTATATCAAAATCATCTGACAGCACGAGACAATATACCAACGTTTTTAGATGTTTCTAAATTATATATTACTCTATCTATAGGCACTCAATTGCGAAAGCATCCATAGCCATTGAGCTAATTTTTTCATAAACAAATATTTTAATGTACTCTGTATACCGTAAAATGTCTTTGGGTTCATATAGTAATTACAATTATGCATATTTGTAAATATTTGTATTTATTGTCTGAGTGTGAAACGAACTTACAACTTTAGACAGACACATATTGACAATCATGTCACTGCTATTTTGAATTGACTACATGTTTCTTGCTGTAAATTTTCTTAGCCTTTTCTTCATATATATGGTAAAAAGTTTTATTTGGTAAAATTTTAATAAAATTTTGGTAACGCAAAAATTGTAATTTTGAAATTTATTTTAATAATAGTTTTGCAAATTTAAATGGCGTATAAAATTACAATACTTTATCGAGAATTTTTACCAAATCCTTACTTAGACATATTTTAACATATTTAATTATATTTACTGTCTATTTATCCTCGCAACATGCTTTCTTAAACTAGGTCTCTGTACTTTCTTTAATTTGGCTTCATTGAAAGTATTTGAGATCATATACTAAATGTATGTCAATATTATTTGAAAAGTTCCAAACTCCTGTATGCCATATCATTTTTATATATTATCATTTACAATACTATTTTTAGAATATCGTGTTTAAAACATTCTTTATACTTGGGGAATACTGTATATGTAGTTTTATTAATTTTTGTAGGAATATCAATATTTATGAGAAAGTTGAGCATATTAATATCATTCTGCTTTCTGCGATTTTCAATAATTTTATCAAATATATAGTTAAAAGCGTACGTAGTATTACACTAAAATTATATTAAAAATATGTAAAATTAGGTAATATAGATGCAATATATATCGATATTTTTGAAAAAGTTTAGCACATAAACCTCATTGTTCTCTGGTCGATTTTCGACAATTTCTGAGAATTTTAATAGTTTTTAGTTGCTTTTTCTGCGTCTGTTCAGTAAAACTACTTACACATTTAAATATTGCACTTATAATAGTGAAATAAATTATTTTGACTTTTCCTCGTTCAAGTCAATGCTTTGCTTAAGTGAATACCGACGTCTAATCATAATGGTGCGCGTTTTCCGCGTACTTATTATTTGTGTTCTCTGTGTCTTGTTAAAATATATATTTGGTGAAGCCTTATTTTATTGGGCGGCAATGGAATTATTCGTACTTTCAATAGCTAAAACATTTTAAATATTACACGATGTCTATCATTTATTTTTTTGTTATTTGTATTTTGAGATTTGTAATTAAAGTAGTAAAAGTAAACTAAAAAAAAGGTAACTAGTACTAACAAAACAATTTAGGTACACAATTTTAAGATACAAATGGACGTGTATACAGTATATATGTATATACGGGCTACCAAAAGTTTAATTATGCCTAGCTGATAGTAATTACATAAAAAAAATTATTAAATTATATAACATATACTCGCAATTTGATCTAAAATTCCTTTTCAATACTTTTCATAAATATTTTTCCGACCACGTTCTTGAGGCTTATTTTCTTAATAACTTCTACTAATTTTACTATTCCCTTTCTACAACACCGGAGCAGCTGTTGTCTTCTTCTATCCTGACGGTATCCTCTTCGATAGGCAAAATTGCGTGAGCAGAACATGAAACCGTCGAAGTAATGTTCCCACAGGCCTTCATCATTTCTTCTATTGACTTATTAGTGTGTGTTTATTGTCAGCATATTTTTAATTGAGTTAGATTTCTGTATTTCGTTCCGTTAGGTTATTTATATCCAAAATTATTTACTCTTTTATAATAAATGGTTTTGTGATATACTCATTAAAAACAAATAACAATATATCCATCTTGGTCTAGTGCAGATGCCATTCTTATTAATATTCCATTAAAATTATATTAGTCCGACAAGTTTTGAAACATAAAAGGCCTCGAATTATTGTTTTCATTTTTAATGCATTTTTGCTGGAAAACCTTAAATAAATAACCCTAATATAAAAACTTATAAAACTTTCAATATTTACTGAAATCGATTGTTTTCTTTTTGTTGGATAACGCATTCAAAATAGGTATTGATTCGCTCTAATTGATTATTTATTCACTGATGACTACAGCAGACAGAGAAATTAGTAATAATATTAATATTTCTATTATCTGTTCTTTATTATTTTGTATAATAATTTGTCAGGAATAGTGTAATGTAAATAATGTAAAACTTCTGAAACGCAAACGAGCTCTTTTTCCAGATTTATAGATTCTCTTGAAACTCTTGTATGTATTACATTTGAACATATGTTTTTGTCAGCTTTCGGAACAATTATTGAAATCAATTTCTGAGATGGCCTTCGAGCTATCTTTGATTTCTTCAATAAACTCAAAACTATACCCACAAAAATATTTTTTTGAACTTAGAGAAAGTCCAATAGTGTTCAAACAGAGAAAGTCGGTGATTACAAAATGATATGTATGGAATATTTAGAAAGGAGACTCGGTATTGTAATACTCTATATGGAACAGTGCACAAATAGTATTAATTGTTAATAGTTTAACTTAGTCTTAAGGAATTATTAATAAATACTATCGATAATTTAGTAATGTAATAGAAATATTTGTTTAGTTCGTAAAGCATTGACTTGGCCGACGAAAAGTCAAAATGATTTATTTCACTATTATAAGTGCATTCGTAAAGCATTGACTTGGCCGACGAAAAGTCAAAATGATTTATTTCACTATTATAAGTGCAATATTTAAATGTGTAAGTAGTTTTACTTGACAAACTCAGAAAAAGCAACAAAAACAATCATTGAATCATAAACCTACTTTCATAAAGTCTTATTGAACTACTGTCACGTTCAGCATCACTACTCAAGTAAATAACTAAACTGTTCTTTGTCTAGTTGTTCTGCAATGTATCTGATCGAACTCGTTCGAATCAAATACGTTATTATCGACATTGCCTATTTTTGTAAATCTAGATAGTTCAAAGAAAATGGTTGTTCGTTAATGAAATAAAATATTTGATCTTTCTGGGAAAACCTAACATAAATTATTATTATATTTGTTATTTTATAAAAATACTTGTATTTAATATAAATTTATATATTACTGTCAATACGATTACAATAAAAAAAAGAATATATTAAAGCTCTCCCGTTAGACTTTTGCACCATTGTTCCGCCTTGTCCATAGCGTTAGGCCATTGGCTATTTGGATTTTGATTAGGATCATTCTTTGCCACTGATTGTTGATTACAACATAATTCTTGTAAGCTCGTCAGGTTCGCGCCATCATTTCCTACAAAACAGTTATTGTGACAAATAATTTGGTTTACCTCATTTGTATTTGTTCCAGGTTGAACTTCTGGGTAGGTTATAAAATATCTACAAGTATCTTGTTGCTTCATTGTGTCGGCTTGTTTATTCCATTGGGCATTTGAACATCTGAAAAATGGATTTTTATTAGTGTCAACCTCACCTACTGTTTCTTGAGGGCTAGCAATCTTATCATTTGCAATGCCTGAACCTGAAATAGACTCATATGAGCTTGGAAATGTCTGCTGCTTCTGATAATTAACATATGTATTCTCAGAAATCATGATGTTGGTGCCATCATTTCCTACGAAATAATTTTTATTATCGCAAATATTTATATTTTCTATATTAGGTACTGGTCCATTTTGATATTGGTCTTGACTATGCATCATGTAGGGTTTCGCTGGAACACAAACTGATTTTATAAGGTTATTTTGTTCAATAGGTGATCTAGCCTGAAATCTGGCTTCCTTTTTAGAGATTCTTCTTTTATTTTGAAACCAAATTTTTATAGATTTCAGAGGCACATTGAATTCGTTAGCCAATTGTTCTTTTCTAATTTCTCCTATATACTTATTCTTCCTAAATTCTTCTTCCAAGATCTGCGTTTGAAACTTCGTATACTTTGTGCGTGTTTTTTTTGCTTTCCTAAAAATCAAATAATCTTCCATCCTAAACTCTTCGTCTTCGGCCATATTCGTCGAATTATAACACAAATATATCAACTTGTATATTAGGCAAGGCGCTGTATCGAACTATATTCATTTCCATCTGAAGTCTCCTTTTATCGGTCTAATTGTGTACCATCGAAACCACACCCACAAAACCCAACACCGCCTACCCACCACCCTTAAACTGTAATTATTTTAACGGGTTATTAATATTTATTACAATTGACATTGCTTTATAGCGGTTGCCCTTTCGGTTTACAATATGAATTTAATTATTTTTGTCCCAAACAATGTATTCTGCCATTTAATTTTATTAGGTAATGTTAATCACATATTTTGACGATGTCTTATTGTTATTATTACTACTGAGTTTAATTGACCGATTTGTATCTAAATATTAATAGGGATACCATTGTTTGATTGTCTTGTTTGAAGTTTAATAAAAGAAGAACGATTTAGATATAACAAAAAGCTTTGCGCGGTGACGATAAAGTTTTATTTTGTTTACATTGTTCAGAGAAAATTCATAATCAAATTGATATTATTGCATTTGTCTTTAGCTTGTTCTTTTATTTCCTGTATACAAATTTCTTGATAAAACTCGATTTTCTTACCGCATTTGCCATATCTGCAAAATAGTTAATATTTCTTTATCTTCTCATATATTTTAATCAAATGTTAATATATACTCTGAACAATAACACATGCACATAAACTTTCACATTCAGTAACACAATTTCCTACAATTAAAGTATATTAATCATACACTAGAATATAATTGCCTCGTCTTTCACCACCCTGTGTTAATTATTGTCATCATTGAGTCATAAACCTACATTCATAAAGTTTTATTGAATAACTTTCACTTTCAGCATCACTACTCAAGTAAATAACTAAGCTGCATTTTTTTTCAATATCTGAAAAACTGTTTATGATTCCAAAATGCCTATTTTCATAAATCAAGATAGTTCTGGTTTGAATATCCTTCTCAACTTACATGTTTATCGTAATAATTTTGTGCAATACATCATACCAACTCAGTTTTCTCACGCTCTTGGGTTGCACACTGCATATTTGATAGTGAGGAAGGTATAATACCCTGTGGTCATAACTTTCAGCAATCGATTCTATTATTTATCTTTTCTCAGGCTAATTTCTGAACAAGTAAATTACATACAATTCAACTAAATATTTCATTAGTATTTACCAAGTAACAATTTCAAATAGTTTGTGTATAATAACATTGTGTCTTCCAAACTTAATTTGTGTATTTTAAGCCATTCCTTAATTGGGGCCTTTGTTGGTGCACTTGTCCTAACGGCCGTCCACAATGGCCTAACGCTACGGACAAGGCGGCACAATAGTGCAGAAGTCTAAAGGGAGAGCTTTAATATAGTCTTTTTTTAGAATTTAATATAGTCTTTTTTATTGTAATCGTATTAACATTAACATATAAATTTATATTAAATACAAGCATTTTTATAACATAACAAATATAATAATAATTTATGGAATTATTTTTAATCATGTAATGATATATATACACCTACACGTACATTTATATCATCATCCTCAGATCAATTGTTGGATCGGTTAAAATATCAAAAATTGAGATTTTTCCGTCAGTTATGGTTTTCCCAGAAAGATCACATATTTTATTTCATTAACGAACAACCATTTTGTTTACCTAATTGTTTACCTTGAATATCTAATATAATGACAGCGGCTCTTAACACTAACTCATGAATGGTTAAACATCATGAATTTAGAGAGAATGCTTTCATAGATCTGAAATAAAATTTTCGAATCTAAGAGTGTAAACATAATTCGACTGATATCCTTTTATGTATCGATTACCTTAAACATAAATAAGAATATATTTTAAGGAATTTTATATTACATGCATTTATTTATTTACTAATTTATATATATTTAAAATTTAGTAACAATTAAGCATTATTATATCAAAATCAGCTGACAGCACGAGACAATATACCAACGTTTTTAGATGTTTCTAAATTATATATTACTCTATCTATAGGCACTCAATTGCGAAAGCATCCATAGCCATTGAGCTAATTTTTTCATAAACAAATATTTTAATGTACTCTGTATACCGTAAAATGTCTTTGGGTTCATATAGTAATTACAATTATGCATATTTGTAAATATTTGTATTTATTGTCTGAGTGTGAAACGAACTTACAACTTTAGACAGACACATATTGACAATCATGTCACTGCTATTTTGAATTGACTACATGTTTCTTGCTGTAAATTTTCTTAGCCATTTCTTCATATATATGGTAAAAAGTTTTATTTGGTAAAATTTTAATAAAATTTGGGTAACGCAAAAATTGTAATTTTGAAATTTATTTTAATAATAGTTTTGCAAATTTAAATGGCGTATAAAATTACAATATTTTATCGAGAATTTTTACCAAATCCTTACTTAGACATATTTTAACATATTTAATTATATTTACTGTCTATTTATCTTCGCAACATGCTTTCTTAAACTAGGTCTCTGTACTTTCTTTAATTTGGCTTCATTGAAAGTATTTGAGATCATATACTAAATGTATGTCAATATTATTTGAAAAGTTCCAAACTCCTGTATGCCATATCATTTTTATATATTATCATTTACAATACTATTTTCAGAATATCGTGTTTAAAACATTCTTTATACTTGGGGAATACTGTATATGTAGTTTTATTAATTTTTGTAGGAATATCAATATTTATGAGAAAGTTGAGCATATTAATATCATTCTGCTTTCTGCGATTTTCAATAATTTTATCAAATATATAGTTAAAAGCGTACGTAGTATTACACTAAAATTATATTAAAAATATGTAAAATTAGGTAATATAGATGCAATATATATCGATATTTTTGAAATAGTTTAGCACATAAACCTCATTGTTCTCTGGTCGATTTTCGACAATTTCTGAGAATTTTAATAGTTTTTAGTTGCTTTTTCTGCGTCTGTTCAGTAAAACTACTTACACATTTAAATATTGCACTTATAATAGTGAAATAAATTATTTTGACTTTTCCTCGTTCAAGTCAATGCTTTGCCTAAGTGAATACCGACGTCTAATCATAATGGTGCGCGTTTTCCGCGTACTTATTATTTGTGTTCTCTGTGTCTTGTTAAAATATATATTTGGTGAAGGCTTATTTTATTGGGCGGCAATGGAATTATTCGTACTTTCAATAGCTAAAACATTTTAAATATTACACGATGTCTATCATTTATTTTTTTGTTATTTGTATTTTGAGATTTGTAATTAAAGTAGTAAAAGTAAACTAAAAAAAGGTAACTAGTACTAACAAAACACTTTAGGTACACAATTTTAAGATACAAATGGATGTGTATACAGTATATATGTATATACGGGCTACCAAAAGTTTAATTATGCCTAGCTGACAGTAATTACATAAAAAAAATTATTAAATTATATAACATATACTCGCAATTTGATCTAAAATCCTGATTTGTTATGTCGCGTACTTATTTTTTTTCCTTTTCAATAATTTTCATAAATATTTTTCCGACCACGTTCTTGAGGCTTATTTTCTTAATAACTTCTACTAATTTTACTATTCCCTTTCTACAACACCGGAGCAGCTGTTCTCTTCTTCTATCCTGACGGTATCCTCTTCGATCGGCAAAATTGCGTGAGCAGAACATGAAACCGTCGAAGTAATGTTCCCACAGGCCTTCATCATTTCTTCTATTGACTTATTAGTATGTGTTTATTGTTAGCATATTTTTAATTGAGTTAGATTTCTGTATTTCGTTCCGTTAGGTTATTTATATCCAAAATAATTTACTCTTTTATAATAAATGGTTTTGTGATATACTCATTAAAAACAAATAACAATATATCCATCTTGGTCTAGTGCAGATGCCATTCTTCTTAATATTCCATTAAAATTATATTAGTCCGACAAGTTTTGAAACATAAAAGGCCTCGAACTATCGTTTTCATTTTTAATGCATTTTTACTGGAAAACCTTAAATAAATAACCCTAATATAAAAACTTATAAAACTTTCAATATTTACTGAAATCGATTGTTTTTTTTTGTTGGATAACGCATTCAAAATAGGTATTGATTCGCTATAATTGATTATTTATTCACTGATGACTACAGCAGACACAGAAATTAGTAATAATATTAATATTTCTATTATCTGTTCTTTATTATTTTGTATAATAATTTGCCAGGAATAGTGTAATGTAAATAATGTAAAACTTCTGAAACGCAAACGAGCTCTTTTTCCAGATTTATAGATTCTCTTGAAACTCTTGTATGTATTACATTTGAACATATGTTTTTGTCAGCTTTCGGAACAATTATTGAAATCAATTTCTGAAATGGCCTTCGAGCTATCTTTGATTTCTTCAATAAACTCAAAACTATACCCACAAAAATATTTTTTTGAACTTAGAGAAAGTCCAATAGTGTTCAAACAGAGAAAGTCGGTGATTACAAAATGATATGTATGGAATATTTAGAAAGGAGACTCGGTATTGTAATACTCTATATGGAACAGTGCACAAATAGTATTAATTGTTAGTAGTTTAACTTAGTCTTAAGGAATTATTAATAAATACTATCGATAATTTAGTAGTGTAATAGAAATATTTGTTTAGTTCGTAAAGCATTGACTTGGCCGACGAAAAGTCAAAATGATTTATTTCACTATTATAAGTGCAATATTTAAATGTGTAAGTAGTTTTACTTGACAAACTCAGAAAAAGCAACAAAAACAATCATTGAATCATAAACCTACTTTCATAAAGTCTTATTGAACTACTGTCACGTTCAGCATCACTACTCAAGTAAATAACTAAACTGTTCTTTGTCTAGTTGTTCTGCAATGTATCTGATCGAACTCGTTCGAATCAAATACGTTATTATCGACATTGCCTATTTTTGTAAATCTAGATAGTTCTGGTTTGAAGATCCTTCTCGACCTAAATTTTTATTGCAATAATCCTTTGCAATGCATTACACTAACTAAGTTTTCTCACGCTCTTGAGCATTATCACTGCATATTTGATAGTGCACAAGAATAGTTTCTCGTTGGTTAATTTAAAGGTTATTATATTGTTATTATTTTCTGAGATATTTTAGCAATCTCTCTAAATTCATGATGTTTAACCATTCATGAGTTAGTATTAAGAGCCGCTGTCATTACATTAGATATTCAAGGTAAACAATTCAAAGAAAATGGTTGTTCGTTAATGAAATAAAATATTTGATCTTTCTGGGAAAACCTAACATAAATTATTATTATATTTGTTATTTTATAAAAATACTTGTATTTAATATAAATTTATATATTACTGTCAATACGATTACAATAAAAAATAAAGACTATATTAAAGCTCTCCCGTTAGACTTTTGCACCATTGTTCCGCCTTGTCCATAGCGTTAGGCCATTGGCTATTTGGATTTTGATTAGGATCATTCTTTGCCACTGATTGTTGATTACAACATAATTCTTGTAAGCTCGTCAGGTTCGCGCCCTCATTTCCTACAAAACAGTTATTGTGACAAATAATTTGGTTTACCTCATTTGTATTAGTTCCAGGTTGAACTTCTGGGTAGGTTATAAAATATCTACAAGTATCTTGTTGCTTCATTGTGTCGGCTTGTTTATTCCATTGGGCATTTGAACATCTGAAAAATGGATTTTTATTAGTGTCAACCTCACCTACTGTTTCTTGAGGGCTAGCAATCTTATCATTTGCAATGCCTGAACCTGAAATAAACTCATATGGGCTTGGAAATGTCTGCTGCTTCTGATAATTAACATATGTATTCTCAGAAATCATGATGTTGGTGCCATCATTTCCTACGAAATAATTTTTATTATCGCAAATATTTATATTTTCTATATTATATCCAAAATAATTTACTCTTTTATAATAAATGGTTTTGTGATATACTCATTAAAAACAAATAACAATATATCCATCTTGGTCTAGTGCAGATGCCATTCTTATTAATATTCCATTAAAATTATATTAGTCCGACAAGTTTTGAAACATAAAAGGCCTCGAACTATTGTTTTCATTTTTAATGCATTTTTGCTGGAAAACCTTAAATAAATAACCCTAATATAAAAACTTATAAAACTTTCAATATTTACTGAAATCGACAGTTTTCTTTTTGTTGGATAACGCATTCAAAATAGGTATTGATTCGCTATAATTGATTATTTATTCACTGATGACTACAGCAGACACAGAAATTAGTAATAATATTAATATTTCTATTATCTGTTCTTTATTATTTTGTATAATAATTTGTCAGGAATAGTGTAATGTAAATAATGTAAAACTTCTGAAACGCAAACGAGCTCTTTTTCCAGACTTATAGATTCTCTTGAAACTCTTGTATGTATTACATTTGAACATATGTTTTTGTCAGCTTTCGGAACAATTATTGAAATCAATTTCTGAGATGGCCTTCGAGCTATCTTTGATTTCTTCAATAAACTCAAAAACTTAGAGAAAGTCCAATAGTGTTCAAACAGAGAAAGTCGGTGATTACAAAATGATATGTATGGAATATTTAGAAAGGAGACTCGGTATTGTAATACTCTATATGGAACAGTGCACAAATAGTATTAATTGTTAATAGTTTAACTTAGTCTTAAGGAATTATTAATAAATACTATCGATAATTTAGTAGTGCAATAGAAATATTTGTTTAGTTCGTAAAGCATTGACTTGGCCGACGAAAAGTCAAAATGATTTATCTCACTATTATAAGTGCAATATTTAAATGTGTAAGTAGTTTTACTTGACAAACTCAGAAAAAGCAACAAAAACAATCATTGAATCATAAACCTACTTTCATAAAGTCTTATTGAACTACTGTCACGTTCAGCATCACTACTCAAGTAAATAACTAAACTGTTCTTTGTCTAGTTGTTCTGCAATGTATCTGATCGAACTCGTTCGAATCAAATACGTTATTATCGACATTGCCTATTTTTGTAAATCTAGATAGTTCTGGTTTGAAGATCCTTCTCGACCTAAATTTTTATTGCAATAATCCTTTGCAATGCATTACACTAACTAAGTTTTCTCACGCTCTTGAGCATTATCACTGCATATTTGATAGTGCACAAGAATAGTTTCTCGTTGGTTAATTTAAAGGTTATTATATTGTTATTATTTTCTGAGATATTTTAGCAATCTCTCTAAATTCATGATGTTTAACCATTTATGAGTTAGTATTAAGAGCCGCTGTCATTATATTAAATATTAAAGGTAAACAATTCAAAGAAAATGGTTGTTCGTTAATGAAATAAAATATTTGATCTTTCTGGGAAAACCTAACATAAATTATTATTATATTTGTTATTTTATAAAAATACTTGTATTTAATATAAATTTATATATTACTGTCAATACGATTACAATAAAAAATAAAGACTATATTAAAGCTCTCCCGTTAGACTTTTGCACCATTGTTCCGCCTTGTCCATAGCGTTAGGCCATTGGCTATTTGGATTTTGATTAGGATCATTCTTTGCCACTGATTGTTGATTACAACATAATTCTTGTAAGCTCGTCAGGTTCGCGCCATCATTTCCTACAAAACAGTTATTGTGACAAATAATTTGGTTTACCTCATTTGTATTTGTTCCAGGTTGAACTTCTGGGTAGGTTATAAAATATCTACAAGTATCTTGTTGCTTCATTGTGTCGGCTTGTTTATTCCATTGGGCATTTGAACATCTGAAAAATGGATTTTTATTAGTGTCAACCTCACCTACTGTTTCTTGAGGGCTAGCAATCTTATCATTTGCAATGCCTGAACCTGAAATAAACTCATATGGGCTTGGAAATGTCTGCTGCTTCTGATAATTAACATATGTATTCTCAGAAATCATGATGTTGGTGCCATCATTTCCTACGAAATAATTTTTATTATCGCAAATATTTATATTTTCTATATTAGGTACTGGTCCATTTTGATATTGGTCTTGACTATGCATCATGTAGGGTTTCGCTGGAACACAAACTGATTTTATAAGGTTATTTTGTTCAATAGGAGATCTAGCCTGAAATCTGGCTTCATTTTTAGAGATTCTTCGTTTGTTTTGAAACCAAATTTTTATAGATTTCAGAGGCACATTGAATTCTTTAGCCAATTGTTCTTTTCTAATATCTCCTATATACTTATTCTTCCTAAATTCTTCTTCCAAGATCTGCGTTTGAAACTTCGTATACTTTGTGCGTGTTTTTTTTGCTTTCCTAAAAATCAAATAATCTTCCATCCTAAACTCTTCGTCTTCGGCCATATTCGTCGAATTATAACACAAATATATCAACTTGTATATTAGGCAAGGCGCTGTATCGAACTATATCCATTTCCATCTGAAGTCTCCTTTTATCGGTCTAATTGTGTACCATCGAAACCACACCCACAAAACCCAACACCGCCTACCCACCACCCTTAAACTGTAATTATTTTAACGGGTTATTAATATTTATTACTATTGACATTGCTTTATAGCGGTTGCCCTTTCGGTTTACAATATGAATTTAATTATTTTTGTCCCAAATAATGTATTCTGCCATTTAATTTTATTAGGTATTAATCACATATTTTGACGATGTCTTATTGTTATTATTACTACTGAGTTTAATTGACCGATTTGTATCTAAATATTAATAGGGATACCATTGTTTGATTGTCTTGTTTGAAGTTTAATAAAAGAAGAACGATTTAGATATAACAAAAAGCTTTGCGCGGTGACGATAAAGTTTTATTTTGTTTACATTGTTCAGAGAAAATTCATAATCATATTGATATTATTGCATTTGTCTTTAGCTTGTTCTTTTATTTCCTGTATACAAATTTCTTGATAAAACTCGATTTTCTTACCGCATTTGCCATATCTGCAAAATAGTTAATATTTCTTTATCTTCTCATATATTTTAATCAAATGTTAATATATATTCTGAACAATAACACATGCACATAAAGCTTTCACATTCTGTAACACAATTTCCTACAATTAAAGTATATTAATCATACACTAGCCTATAATTGCCTCGTCTTTCACCACCCTGTCTTAATTATTGTCATCATTGAGTCATAAACCTACATTCATAAAGTTTTATTGAATAACTTTCACTTTCAGCATCACTACTCAAGTAAATAACTAAGCTGCAATTTTTTTTCAATATCTGAAAAACTGTTTATGATTCCAAAATGCCTATTTTCATAAATCAAGATAGTTCTGGTTTGAATATCCTTCTCAACTTACATGTTTATCGTAATAATTTTGTGCAATACATCATACCAACTCAGTTTTCTCACGCTCTTGGGTTGCACACTGCATATTTGCTAGTGAGGAAGGTATAATACCCTGTGGTCATAACTTTCAGCAATCGATTCTATTATTTATCTTTTCTCAGGCTAATTTCTGAACAAGTAAATTACATACAATTCAACTAAATATTTCATTAGTATTTACCAAGTAACAATTTCAAATAGTTTGTATATAATAACATTGTGTCTTCCAAACTTAATTTGTGTATTTTAAGCCATTCCTTAATTGGGGCCTTTGTTGGTGCACTTGTCCTAACGGCCGTCCACAATGGCCTAACGCTACGGACAAGGCGGCACAATAGTGCAGAAGTCTAAAGGGAGAGCTTTAATATAGTCTTTTTTTAGAATTTAATATAGTCTTTTTTATTGTAATCGTATTGACAATAACATATAAATTTATATTAAATACAAGCATTTTTATAACATAACAAATATAATAATAATTTATGGAATTATTTTTAATCATGTAATGATATATATACACCTACAAGTACATTTATATCATCATCCTCAGATCAATTGTTGGATCGGTTAAAACATCAAAAATTGAGATTTTTCCGTCAGTTATGGTTTTCCCAGAAAGATCACATATTTTATTTCATTAACGAACAACCATTTTGTTTACCTAATTGTTTACCTTGAATATCTAATATAATGACAGCGGCTCTTAACGCTAACTCATGAATGGTTAAACATCATGAATTTAGAGAGAATGCTTTCATAGATCTGAAATAAAATTTTCGAATCTAAGAGTGTAAACATAATTCGACTGATATCCTTTTATGTATCGATTACCTTAAACATAAATAAGAATATATTTTAAGGAATTTTATATTACATGCATTTATTTATTTACTGATTTATATATATTTAAAATTTAGTAACAATTAAGCATTATTTTATCAAAATCAACTGACAGCACGAGACAATATACCAACGTTTTTAGATGTTTCTAAATTATATATTACTCTATCTATAGGCACTCAATTGCGAAAGCATCCATAGCCATTGAGCTAATTTTTTCATAAACAAATATTTTAATGTACTCTGTATACCGTAAAATGTCTTTGGGTTCATATAGTAATTACAATTATGCATATTTGTAAATATTTGTATTTATTGTCTGAGTGTGAAACGAACTTACAACTTTAGACAGACACATATTGACAATCATGTCACTGCTATTTTGAATTGACTACATGTTTCTTGCTGTAAATTTTCTTAGCCTTTTCTTCATATATATGGTAAAAAGTTTTATTTGGTAAAATTTTAATAAAATTTGGGTAACGCAAAAATTGTAATTTTGAAATTTATTTTAATAATAGTTTTGCAAATTTAAATGGCGTATAAAATTACAATACTTTATCGAGAATTTTTACCAAATCCTTACTTAGACATATTTTAACATATTTAATTATATTTACTGTCTATTTATCTTCGCAACATGCTTTCTTAAACTAGGTCTCTGTACTTTCTTTAATTTGGCTTCATTGAAAGTATTTGAGATCATATACTAAATGTATGTCAATATTATTTGAAAAGTTCCAAACTCCTGTATGCCATATCATTTTTATATATTATCATTTACAATACTATTTTCAGAATATCGTGTTTAAAACATTCTTTATACTTGGGGAATACTGTATATGTAGTTTTATTAATTTTTGTAGGAATATCAATATTTATGAGAAAGTTGAGCATATTAATATCATTCTGGTTTCTGCGATTTTCAATAATTTTATCAAATATATAGTTAAAAGCGTACGTAGTATTACACTAAAATTATATTAAAAATATGTAAAATTAGGTAATATAGATGCAATATATATCGATATTTTTGAAAAAGTTTAGCACATAAACCTCATTGTTCTCTGGTCGATTTTCGACAATTTCTGAGAATTTTAATAGTTTTTAGTTGCTTTTTCTGCGTCTGTTCAGTAAAACTACTTACACATTTAAATATTGCACTTATAATAGTGAAATAAATTATTTTGACTTTTCCTCGTTCAAGTCAATGCTTTGCCTAAGTGAATACCGACGTCTAATCATAATGGTGCGCGTTTTCCGCGTACTTATTATTTGTGTTCTCTGTGTCTTGTTAAAATATATATTTGGTGAAGGCTTATTTTATTGGGCGGCAATGGAATTATTCGTACTTTCAATAGCTAAAACATTTTAAATATTACACGATGTCTATCATTTATTTTTTTGTTATTTGTATTTTGAGATTTGTAATTAAAGTAGTAAAAGTAAACTAAAAAAAGGTAACTAGTACTAACAAAACACTTTAGGTACACAATTTTAAGATACAAATGGACGTGTATACAGTATATATGTATATACGGGCTACCAAAAGTTTAATTATGCCTAGCTAACAGTAATTACATAAAAAAAAATATTTAATTATATAACATATACTCGCAATTTGATCTAAAATCCTGATTTGTTATGTCGCGTACTTATTTTTTTTTCCTTTTCAATAATTTTCATAAATATTTTTCCGACCACGTTCTTGAGGCTTATTTTCTTAATAACTTCTACTAATTTTACTATTCCCTTTCTACAACACCGGAGCAGCTGTTGTCTTCTTCTATCCTGACGGTATCCTCTTCGATAGGCAAAATTGCGTGAGCAGAACATGAAACCGTCGAAGTAATGTTCCCACAGGCCTTCATCATTTCTTCTATTGACTTATTAGTGTGTGTTTATTGTCAGCATATTTTTAATTGAGTTAGATTTCTGTATTTCGTTCCGTTAGGTTATTTATATCCAAAATTATTTACTCTTTTATAATAAATGGTTTTGTGATATACTCATTAAAAACAAATAACAATATATCCATCTTGGTCTAGTGCAGATGCCATTCTTATTAATATTCCATTAAAATTATATTAGTCCGACAAGTTTTGAAACATAAAAGACCTCGAATTATTGTTTTCATTTTTAATGCATTTTTGCTGGAAAACCTTAAATAAATAACCCTAATATAAAAACTTATAAAACTTTCAATATTTACTGAAATCGATTGTTTTCTTTTTGTTGGATAACGCATTCAAAATAGGTATTGATTCGCTCTAATTGATTATTTATTCACTGATGACTACAGCAGACACAGAAATTAGTAATAATATTAATATTTCTATTATCTGTTCTTTATTATTTTGTATAATAATTTGTCAGGAATAGTGTAATGTAAATAATGTAAAACTTCTGAAACGCAAACGAGCTCTTTTTCCAGATTTATAGATTCTCTTGAAACTCTTGTATGTATTACATTTGAACATATGTTTTTGTCAGCTTTCGGAACAATTATTGAAATCAATTTCTGAGATGGCCTTCGAGCTATCTTTGATTTCTTCAATAAACTCAAAACTATACCCACAAAAATTTTTTTTTGAACTTAGAGAAAGTCCAATAGTGTTCAAACAGAGAAAGTCGGTGATTACAAAATGATATGTATGGAATATTTAGAAAGGAGACTCGGTATTGTAATACTCTATATGGAACAGTGCACAAATAGTATTAATTGTTAGTAGTTTAACTTAGTCTTAAGGAATTATTAATAAATACTATCGATAATCTTGGCCGACGAAAAGTCAAAATGATTTATTTCACTATTATAAGTGCAATATTTAAATGTGTAAGTAGTTTTACTTGACAAACTCAGAAAAAGCAACAAAAACAATCATTGAATCATAAACCTACTTTCATAAAGTCTTATTGAACTACTGTCACGTTCAGCATCACTACTCAAGTAAATAACTAAACTGTTCTTTGTCTAGTTGTTCTGCAATGTATCTGATCGAACTCGTTCGAATCAAATACGTTATTATCGACATTGCCTATTTTTGTAAATCTAGATAGTTCTGGTTTGAAGATCCTTCTCGACCTAAATTTTTATTGCAATAATCCTTTGCAATGCATTACACTAACTAAGTTTTCTCACGCTCTTGAGCATTATCACTGCATATTTGATAGTGCACAAGAATAGTTTCTCGTTGGTTAATTTAAAGGTTATTATATTGTTATTATTTTCTGAGATATTTTAGCAATCTCTCTAAATTCATGATGTTTAACCATTCATGAGTTAGTATTAAGAGCCGCTGTCATTACATTAGATATTCAAGGTAAACAATTCAAAGAAAATGGTTGTTCGTTAATGAAATAAAATATTTGATCTTTCTGGGAAAACCTAACATAAATTATTATTATATTTGTTATTTTATAAAAATACTTGTATTTAATATAAATTTATATATTACTGTCAATACGATTACAATAAAAAATAAAGACTATATTAAAGCTCTCCCGTTAGACTTTTGCACCATTGTTCCGCCTTGTCCATAGCGTTAGGCCATTGGCTATTTGGATTTTGATTAGGATCATTCTTTGCCACTGATTGTTGATTACAACATAATTCTTGTAAGCTCGTCAGGTTCGCGCCCTCATTTCCTACAAAACAGTTATTGTGACAAATAATTTGGTTTACCTCATTTGTATTTGTTCCAGGTTGAACTTCTGGGTAGGTTATAAAATATCTACAAGTATCTTGTTGCTTCATTGTGTCGGCTTGTTTATTCCATTGGGCATTTGAACATCTGAAAAATGGATTTTTATTAGTGTCAACCTCACCTACTGTTTCTTGAGGGCTAGCAATCTTATCATTTGCAATGCCTGAACCTGAAATAAACTCATATGGGCTTGGAAATGTCTGCTGCTTCTGATAATTAACATATGTATTCTCAGAAATCATGATGTTGGTGCCATCATTTCCTACGAAATAATTTTTATTATCGCAAATATTTATATTTTCTATATTAGGTACTGGTCCATTTTGATATTGGTCTTGACTATGCATCATGTAGGGTTTCGCTGGAACACAAACTGATTTTATAAGGTTATTTTGTTCAATAGGAGATCTAGCCTGAAATCTGGCTTCATTTTTAGAGATTCTTCGTTTGTTTTGAAACCAAATTTTTATAGATTTCAGAGGCACATTGAATTCTTTAGCCAATTGTTCTTTTCTAATATCTCCTATATACTTATTCTTCCTAAATTCTTCTTCCAAGATCTGCGTTTGAAACTTCGTATACTTTGTGCGTGTTTTTTTTGCTTTCCTAAAAATCAAATAATCTTCCATCCTAAACTCTTCGTCTTCGGCCATATTCGTCGAATTATAACACAAATATATCAACTTGTATATTAGGCAAGGCGCTGTATCGAACTATATCCATTTCCATCTGAAGTCTCCTTTTATCGGTCTAATTGTGTACCATCGAAACCACACCCACAAAACCCAACACCGCCTACCCACCACCCTTAAACTGTAATTATTTTAACGGGTTATTAATATTTATTACTATTGACATTGCTTTATAGCGGTTGCCCTTTCGGTTTACAATATGAATTTAATTATTTTTGTCCCAAACAATGTATTCTGCCATTTAATTTTATTAGGTAATGTTAATCACATATTTTGACGATGTCTTATTGTTATTATTACTACTAAGTTTAATTGACCGATTTGTATCTAAATATTAATAGGGATACCATTGTTTGATTGTCTTGTTTGAAGTTTAATAAAAGAAGAACGATTTAGATATAACAAAAAGCTTTGCGCGGTGACGATAAAGTTTTATTTTGTTTACATTGTTCAGAGACAATTCATAATCATATTGATATTATTGCATTTGTCTTTAGCTTGTTCTTTTATTTCCTGTATACAAATTTCTTGATAAAACTCGATTTTCTTACCGCATTTGCCATATCTGCAAAATAGTTAATATTTCTTTATCTTCTCATATATTTTAATCAAATGTTAATATACATTCTGAACAATAACACATGCACATAAAGCTTTCACATTCTGTAACACAATTTCCTACAATTAAAGTATATTAATCATACACTAGCCTATAATTGCCTCGTCTTTCACCACCCTGTCTTAATTATTGTCATCATTTAGTCATAAACCTACATTCATAAAGTTTTATTGAATAACTTTCACTTTCAGCATCACTACTCAAGTAAATAACTAAGCTGCATTTTTTTTTCAATATCTGAAAAACTGTTTATGATTCCACAATGCCTATTTTCAGAAATCAAGATAGTTCTGGTTTGAATATCCGTCTCAACTTACATGTTTATCGTAATAATTATGTGCAATACATCATACCAACTCAGTTTTCTCACGCTCATATTTGATAGTGAGGAAGGTATAATACCCTGTGGTCATAACTTTCAGCAATCGATTCTATTATTTATCTTTTCTCAGGCTAATTTCTGAACAAGTAAATTACATACAATTCAACTAAATATTTCATTAGTATTTACCAAGTAACAATTTCAAATAGTTTGTATATAATAACATTGTGTCTTCCAAACTTAATTTGTGTATTTTAAGCCATTCCTTAATTGGGGCCTTTGTTGGTGCACTTGTCCTAACGGCCGTCCACAATGGCCTAACGCTATGGACAAGGCGGCACAATGGTGCAGAAGTCTAAAGGGAGAGCTTTAATATAGTCTTCTTTTTTTTATTGTAATTGTATTGACAATAACATATAAATTTATATTAAATACAAGCATTTTTATAACATAACAAATATAATAATAATTTATGGAATTATTTTTAATCATGTAATGATATATATACACCTACACGTACATTTATATCATCATCCTCAGATCAATTGTTGGATCGGTTAAAATATCAAAAATTGAGATTTTTCCGTCAGTTATAGTTTTCGCAGAAAGATCACATATTTTATTTCATTAACGAACAACCATTTTGTTTGAATTGTTTACCTTGAATATCTAATATAATGACAGCGACTCTTAACACTAACTCATGAATGGTTAAACATCATGAATTTAGAGAGAATGCTTTCATAGATCTGAAATAAAATTTTCGAATCTAAGAGTGTAAACATAATTCGACTGATATCCTTTTATGTATCGATTACCTTAAACATAAATAAGAATATATTTTAAGGAATTTTATATTACATGCATTTATTTATATACTAACTTATATACATTTAAAATTTAGTAACAATTAAGCATTATTTTATCAAAATCAGCTGACAGCACGAGACAATATACCAACGTTTTTAGATATTTCTAAATTATATATTACTCTATCTATAGGCACTCAATTGCAAAAGCATCCATAGCCATTGAGCTAATTTTTTCATAAACAAATATTTTAATGTACTCTGTATACCGTAAAATGTCTTTGGGTTCATATAGTAATTACAATTATGTATATTTGTAAATATTTGTATTTATTGTCTGAGTGTAAAACGAACTTACAACTTTAGACAGACACATATTGACAATCATGTCACTGCTATTTTGAATTGACTACATGATTCTTGCTGTAAATTTTCTTAGCCTTTTCTTCATATATATGGTAAAAAGTTTTATTTGGTAAAATTTTAATAAAATTTGGGTAACGCAAAAATTGTAATTTTGAAATTTATTTTAATAATAGTTTTGCAAATTTAAATGGCGTATAAAATTACCATTCTTTATCGAGAATTTTTACCAAATCCTTACTTAGACATATTTTAACATATATAATTATATTATATTAATATTTACTGTCTATTTATCTTCGCAACATGCTTTCTTAAACTAGGTCTCTGTACTTTCTTTAATTTGGCTTCATTGAAAGTATTTGAGATCATATACTAAATGTATGTCAATATTATTTGAAAGGTTCCAAACTCCTGTATGCCATATAATTTTGATATATTACCATTTACAATACTATTTTCAGAATATCGTGTTTAAAACATTCTTTATACTTGGGGAATACTGTATATGTAGTTTCATTAATTTTTGTAGGAATATCAATATTTATGAGAAAGTTGAGCATATTAATATCATTCTGCTTTCTGCGATTTTCAATTTTTTTATCAAATATATAGTTAAAAGCGTACGTAGTATTACACTAAAATTATATTAAAAATATGTAAAATTAGGTAATATAGATGCAATATATATCGATATTTTTGAAAAAGTTTAGCACATAAACCTCATTGTTCTCTGGTCGATTTTCGACAATTTCTGAGAATTTTAATAGTTTTTAGTTGCTTTTTCTGCGTCTGTTCAGTAAAACTACTTACACATTTAAATATTGCACTTATAATAGTGAAATAAATTATTTTGACTTTTCCTCGTTCAAGTCAATGCTTTGCCTAAGTGAATACCGACGTCTAATCATAATGGTGCGCGTTTTCCGCGTACTTATTATTTGTGTTCTCTGTGTCTTGTTAAAATATATATTTGGTGAAGGCTTATTTTATTGGGCGGCAATGGAATTATTCGTACTTTCAATAGCTAAAACATTTTAAATATTACACGATGTCTATCATTTATTTTTTTGTTATTTGTATTTTGAGATTTGTAATTAAAGTAGTAAAAGTAAACTAAAAAAAGGTAACTAGTACTAACAAAACACTTTAGGTACACAATTTTAAGATACAAATGGATGTGTATACAGTATATATGTATATACGGGCTACCAAAAGTTTAATTATGCCTAGCTGACAGTAATTACATAAAAAAATTATTAAATTATATAACATATACTCGCAATTTGATCTAAAATCCTGATTTGTTATGTCGCGTACTTATTTTTTTTTCCTTTTCAATAATTTTCATAAATATTTTTCCGACCACGTTCTTGAGGCTTATTTTCTTAATAACTTCTACTAATTTTACTATTCCCTTTCTACAACACCGGAGCAGCTGTTCTCTTCTTCTATCCTGACGGTATCCTCTTCGATCGGCAAAATTGCGTGAGCAGAACATGAAACCGTCGAAGTAATGTTCCCACAGGCCTTCATCATTTCTTCTATTGACTTATTAGTATGTGTTTATTGTTAGCATATTTTTAATTGAGTTAGATTTCTGTATTTCGTTCCGTTAGGTTATTTATATCCAAAATAATTTACTCTTTTATAATAAATGGTTTTGTGATATACTCATTAAAAACAAATAACAATATATCCATCTTGGTCTAGTGCAGATGCCATTCTTATTAATATTCCATTAAAATTATATTAGTCCGACAAGTTTTGAAACATAAAAGGCCTCGAACTATCGTTTTCATTTTTAATGCATTTTTACTGGAAAACCTTAAATAAATAACCCTAATATAAAAACTTATAAAACTTTCAATATTTACTGAAATCGATTGTTTTTTTTTGTTGGATAACGCATTCAAAATAGGTATTGATTCGCTATAATTGATTATTTATTCACTGATGACTACAGCAGACACAGAAATTAGTAATAATATTAATATTTCTATTATCTGTTCTTTATTATTTTGTATAATAATTTGTCAGGAATAGTGTAATGTAAATAATGTAAAACTTCTGAAACGCAAACGAGCTCTTTTTCCAGACTTATAGATTCTCTTGAAACTCTTGTATGTATTACATTTGAACATATGTTTTTGTCAGCTTTCGGAACAATTATTGAAATCAATTTCTGAGATGGCCTTCGAGCTATCTTTGATTTCTTCAATAAACTCAAAACTATACCCACAAAAATATTTTTTTGAACTTAGAGAAAGTCCAATAGTGTTCAAACAGAGAAAGACGGTGATTACAAAATGATATGTATGGAATATTTAGAAAGGAGACTCGGTATTGTAATACTCTATATGGAACAGTGCACAAATAGTATTAATTGTTAATAGTTTAACTTAGTCTTAAGGAATTATTAATAAATACTATCGATAATTTAGTAGTGCAATAGAAATATTTGTTTAGTTCGTAAAGCATTGACTTGGCCGACGAAAAGTCAAAATGATTTATTTCACTATTATAAGTGCAATATTTAAATGTGTAAGTAGTTTTACTTGACAAACTCAGAAAAAGCAACAAAAACAATCATTGAATCATAAACCTACTTTCATAAAGTCTTATTGAACTACTGTCACGTTCAGCATCACTACTCAAGTAAATAACTAAACTGTTCTTTGTCTAGTTGTTCTGCAATGTATCTGATCGAACTCGTTCGAATCAAATACGTTATTATCGACATTGCCTATTTTTGTAAATCTAGATAGTTCTGGTTTGAAGATCCTTCTCGACCTAAATTTTTATTGCAATAATCCTTTGCAATGCATTACACTAACTAAGTTTTCTCACGCTCTTGAGCATTATCACTGCATATTTGATAGTGCACAAGAATAGTTTCTCGTTGGTTAATTTAAAGGTTATTATATTGTTATTATTTTCTGAGATATTTTAGCAATCTCTCTAAATTCATGATGTTTAACCATTCATGAGTTAGTATTAAGAGCCGCTGTCATTATATTAAATATTAAAGGTAAACAATTCAAAGAAAATGGTTGTTCGTTAATGAAATAAAATATTTGATCTTTCTGGGAAAACCTAACATAAATTATTATTATATTTGTTATTTTATAAAAATACTTGTATTTAATATAAATTTATATATTACTGTCAATACGATTACAATAAAAAATAAAGACTATATTAAAGCTCTCCCGTTAGACTTTTGCACCATTGTTCCGCCTTGTCCATAGCGTTAGGCCATTGGCTATTTGGATTTTGATTAGGATCATTCTTTGCCACTGATTGTTGATTACAACATAATTCTTGTAAGCTCGTCAGGTTCGCGCCATCATTTCCTACAAAACAGTTATTGTGACAAATAATTTGGTTTACCTCATTTGTATTTGTTCCAGGTTGAACTTCTGGGTAGGTTATAAAATATCTACAAGTATCTTGTTGCTTCATTGTGTCGGCTTGTTTATTCCATTGGGCATTTGAACATCTGAAAAATGGATTTTTATTAGTGTCAACCTCACCTACTGTTTCTTGAGGGCTAGCAATCTTATCATTTGCAATGCCTGAACCTGAAATAAACTCATATGGGCTTGGAAATGTCTGCTGCTTCTGATAATTAACATATGTATTCTCAGAAATCATGATGTTGGTGCCATCATTTCCTACGAAATAATTTTTATTATCGCAAATATTTATATTTTCTATATTAGGTACTGGTCCATTTTGATATTGGTCTTGACTATGCATCATGTAGGGTTTCGCTGGAACACAAACTGATTTTATAAGGTTATTTTGTTCAATAGGAGATCTAGCCTGAAATCTGGCTTCATTTTTAGAGATTCTTCGTTTGTTTTGAAACCAAATTTTTATAGATTTCAGAGGCACATTGAATTCTTTAGCCAATTGTTCTTTTCTAATATCTCCTATATACTTATTCTTCCTAAATTCTTCTTCCAAGATCTGCGTTTGAAACTTCGTATACTTTGTGCGTGTTTTTTTTGCTTTCCTAAAAATCAAATAATCTTCCATCCTAAACTCTTCGTCTTCGGCCATATTCGTCGAATTATAACACAAATATATCAACTTGTATATTAGGCAAGGCGCTGTATCGAACTATATCCTTTTCCATCTGAAGTCTCCTTTTATCGGTCTAATTGTGTACCATCGAAACCACACCCACAAAACCCAACACCGCCTACCCACCACCCTTAAACTGTAATTATTTTAACGGGTTATTAATATTTATTACTATTGACATTGCTTTATAGCGGTTGCCCTTTCGGTTTACAATATGAATTTAATTATTTTTGTCCCAAACAATGTATTCTGCCATTTAATTTTATTAGGTAATGTTAATCACATATTTTGACGATGTCTTATTGTTATTATTACTACTGAGTTTAATTGACCGATTTGTATCTAAATATTAATAGGGATACCATTGTTTGATTGTCTTGTTTGAAGTTTAATAAAAGAAGAACGATTTAGATATAACAAAAAGCTTTGCGCGGTGACGATAAAGTTTTATTTTGTTTACATTGTTCAGAGAAAATTCATAATCATATTGATATTATTGCATTTGTCTTTAGCTTGTTCTTTTATTTCCTGTATACAAATTTCTTGATAAAACTCGATTTTCTTACCGCATTTGCCATATCTGCAAAATAGTTAATATTTCTTTATCTTCTCATATATTTTAATCAAATGTTAATATATATTCTGAACAATAACACATGCACATAAAGCTTTCACATTCTGTAACACAATTTATTACAATTAAAGTATATTAATCATACACTAGCCTATAATTGCCTCGTCTTTCACCACCCTGTCTTAATTATTGTCATCATTGAGTCATAAACCTACATTCATAAAGTTTTATTGAATAACTTTCACTTTCAGCATCACTACTCAAGTAAATAACTAAGCTGCATTTTTTTTTCAATATCTGAAAAACTGTTTATGATTCCAAAATGCCTATTTTCATAAATCAAGATTGTTCTGGTTTGAATATCCTTCTCAACTTACATGTTTATCGTAATAATTTTGTGCAATACATCATACCAACTCAGTTTTCTCACGCTCTTGGGTTGCACACTGCATATTTGATAGTGAGGAAGGTATAATACCCTGTGGTCATAACTTTCAGCAATCGATTCTATTATTTATCTTTTCTCAGGTTAATTTCTGAACAAGTAAATTACATACAATTCAACTAAATATTTCATTAGTATTTACCAAGTAACAATTTCAAATAGTTTGTGTATAATAACATTGTGTCTTCCAAACTTAATTTGTGTATTTTCAGCCATTCCTTAATTGGGGCCTTTATTGGTGCACTTGTCCTAACGGCCGTCCACAATGGCCTAACGCTATGGACAAGGCGGCACAATAGTGCAGAAGTCTAAAGGGAGAGCTTTAATATAGTCTTTTTTTAGAATTTAATATAGTCTTTTTTATTGTAATCGTATTGACAATAACATATAAATTTATATTAAATACAAGCATTTTTATAACATAACAAATATAATAATAATTTATGGAATTATTTTTAATCATGTAATGATATATATACACCTACACGTACATTTATATCATCATCCTCAGATCAATTGTTGGATCGGTTAAAATATCAAAAATTGAGATTTTTCCGTCAGTTATGGTTTTCCCAGAAAGATCACATATTTTATTTCATTAACGAACAACCATTTTGTTTACCTAATTGTTTACCTTGAATATCTAATATAATGACAGCGGCTCTTAACGCTAACTCATGAATGGTTAAACATCATGAATTTAGAGAGAATGCTTTCATAGATCTGAAATAAAATTTTCGAATCTAAGAGTGTAAACATAATTCGACTGATATCCTTTTATGTATCGATTACCTTAAACATAAATAAGAATATATTTTAAGGAATTTTATATTACATGCATTTATTTATTTACTAATTTATATATATTTAAAATTTAGTAACAATTAAGCATTATTATATCAAAATCAGCTGACACCACGAGACAATATACCAACGTTTTTAGATGTTTCTAAATTATATATTACTCTATCTATAGGCACTCAATTGCGAAAGCATCCATAGCCATTGAGCTAATTTCTTCATAAACAAATATTTTAATGTACTCTGTATACCGTAAAATGTCTTTGGGTTCATATAGTAATTACAATTATGCATATTTGTAAATATTTGTATTTATTGTCTGAGTGTGAAACGAACTTACAACTTTAGACAGACACATATTGACAATCATGTCACTGCTATTTTGAATTGACTACATGTTTCTTGCTGTAAATTTTCTTAGCCTTTTCTTCATATATATGGTAAAAAGTTTTATTTGGTAAAATTTTAATAAAATTTGGGTAACGCAAAAATTGTAATTTTGAAATTTATTTTAATAATAGTTTTGCAAATTTAAATGGCGTATAAAATTACAATACTTTATCGAGAATTTTTACCAAATCCTTACTTAGACATATTTTAACATATTTAATTATATTTACTGTCTATTTATCTTCGCAACATGCTTTCTTAAACTAGGTCTCTGTACTTTCTTTAATTTGGCTTCATTGAAAGTATTTGAGATCATATACTAAATGTATGTCAATATTATTTGAAAAGTTCCAAACTCCTGTATGCCATATCATTTTTATATATTATCATTTACAATACTATTTTCAGAATATCGTGTTTAAAACATTCTTTATACTTGGGGAATACTGTATATGTAGTTTTATTAATTTTTGTAGGAATATCAATATTTATGAGAAAGTTGAGCATATTAATATCATTCTGCTTTCTGCGATTTTCAATAATTTTATCAAATATATAGTTAAAAGCGTACGTAGTATTATACTAAAATTATATTAAAAATATGTAAAATTAGGTAATATAGATGCAATATATATCGATATTTTTGAAATAGTTTAGCACATAAACCTCATTGTTCTCTGGTCGATTTTCGACAATTTCTGAGAATTTTAATGGTTTTTAGTTGCTTTTTCTGCGTCTGTTCAGTAAAACTACTTACGCATTTAAATATTGCACTTATAATAGTGAAATAAATTATTTTGACTTTTCCTCGTTCAAGTCAATGCTTTGCCTAACTGAATACCGACGTCTAATCATAATGGTGCGCGTTTTCCGCGTACTTATTATTTGTGTTCTCTGTGTCTTGTTAAAATATATATTTGGTGAAGCCTTATTTTATTGGGCGGCAATGGAATTATTCGTACTTTCAATAGCTAAAACATTTTAAATATTACACGATGTCTATCATTTATTTTTTTGTTATTTGTATTTTGAGATTTGTAATTAAAGTAGTAAAAGTAAACTAAAAAAAGGTAACTAGTACTAACAAAACACTTTAGGTACACAATTTTAAGATACAAATGGACGTGTATACAGTATATATGTATATACGGGCTACCAAAAGTTTTATTATGCCTAGCTGACAGTAATTACATAAAAAAAATTATTAAATTATATAACATATACTCGCAATTTGATCTAAAATCCTGATTTGTTATGTCGCGTACTTATTTTTTTTTCCTTTTCAATAATTTTCATAAATATTTTTCCGACCACGTTCTTGAGGCTTATTTTCTTAATAACTTCTACTAATTTTACTATTCCCTTTCTACAACACCGGAGCAGCTGTTCTCTTCTTCTATCCTGACGGTATCCTCTTCGATCGGCAAAATTGCGTGAGCAGAACATGAAACCGTCGAAGTAATGTTCCCACAGGCCTTCATCATTTCTTCTATTGACTTATTAGTGTGTGTTTATTGTCAGCATATTTTTAATTGAGTTAGATTTCTGTATTTCGTTCCGTTAGGTTATTTATATCCAAAATAATTTACTCTTTTATAATAAATGGTTTTGTGATATACTCATTAAAAACAAATAACAATATATCCATCTTGGTCTAGTGCAGATGCCATTCTTATTAATATTCCATTAAAATTATATTAGTCCGACAAGTTTTGAAACATAAAAGGCCTCGAACTATCGTTTTCATTTTTAATGCATTTTTACTGGAAAACCTTAAATAAATAACCCTAATATAAAAACTTATAAAACTTTCAATATTTACTGAAATCGATTGTTTTTTTTTGTTGGATAACGCATTCAAAATAGGTATTGATTCGCTCTAATTGATTATTTATTCACTGATGACTACAGCACACACAGAAATTAGTAATAATATTAATATTTCTATTATCTGTTCTTTATTATTTTGTATAATAATTTGTCAGGAATAGTGTAATGTAAATAATGTAAAACTTCTGAAACGCAAACGAGCTCTTTTTCCAGATTTATAGATTCTCTTGAAACTCTTGTATGTATTACATTTGAACATATGTTTTTGTCAGCTTTCGGAACAATTATTGAAATCAATTTCTGAGATGGCCTTCGAGCTATCTTTGATTTCTTCAATAAACTCAAAACTATACTCACAAAAATATTTTTTTGAACTTAGAGAAAGTCCAATAGTGTTCAAACAGAGAAAGTCGGTGATTACAAAATGATATGTATGGAATATTTAGAAAAGAGACTCGGTATTGTAATACTATATATGGAACAGTGCACAAATAGTATTAATTGTTAATAGTTTAACTTAGTCTTAAGGAATTATTAATAAATACTATCGATAATTTAGTAGTGCAATAGAAATATTTGTTTAGTTCGTAAAGCATTGACTTGGCCGACGAAAAGTCAAAATGATTTATTTCACTATTATAAGTGCAATATTTAAATGTGTAAGTAGTTTTACTTGACAAACTCAGAAAAAGCAACAAAAACAATCATTGAATCATAAACCTACTTTCATAAAGTCTTATTGAACTACTGTCACGTTCAGCATCACTACTCAAGTAAATAACTAAACTGTTCTTTGTCTAGTTGTTCTGCAATGTATCTGATCGAACTCGTTCGAATCAAATACGTTATTATCGACATTGCCTATTTTTGTAAATCTAGATAGTTCTGGTTTGAAGATCCTTCTCGACCTAAATTTTTATTGCAATAATCCTTTGCAATGCATTACACTAACTAAGTTTTCTCACGCTCTTGAGCATTATCACTGCATATTTGATAGTGCACAAGAATAGTTTCTCGTTGGTTAATTTAAAGGTTATTATATTGTTATTATTTTCTGAGATATTTTAGCAATCTCTCTAAATTCATGATGTTTAACCATTCATGAGTTAGTATTAAGAGCCGCTGTCATTACATTAGATATTCAAGGTAAACAATTCAAAGAAAATGGTTGTTCGTTAATGAAATAAAATATTTGATCTTTCTGGGAAAACCTAACATAAATTATTATTATATTTGTTATTTTATAAAAATACTTGTATTTAATATAAATTTATATATTACTGTCAATACGATTACAATAAAAAATAAAGACTATATTAAAGCTCTCCCGTTAGACTTTTGCACCATTGTTCCGCCTTGTCCATAGCGTTAGGCCATTGGCTATTTGGATTTTGATTAGGATCATTCTTTGCCACTGATTGTTGATTACAACATAATTCTTGTAAGCTCGTCAGGTTCGCGCCCTCATTTCCTACAAAACAGTTATTGTGACAAATAATTTGGTTTACCTCATTTGTATTTATTCCAGGTTGAACTTCTGGGTAGGTTATAAAATATCTACAAGTATCTTGTTGCTTCATTGTGTCGGCTTGTTTATTCCATTGGGCATTTGAACATCTGAAAAATGGATTTTTATTAGTGTCAACCTCACCTACTGTTTCTTGAGGGCTAGCAATCTTATCATTTGCAATGCCTGAACCTGAAATAAACTCATATGGGCTTGGAAATGTCTGCTGCTTCTGATAATTAACATATGTATTCTCAGAAATCATGATGTTGGTGCCATCATTTCCTACGAAATAATTTTTATTATCGCAAATATTTATATTTTCTATATTAGGTACTGGTCCATTTTGATATTGGTCTTGACTATGCATCATGTAGGGTTTCGCTGGAACACAAACTGATTTTATAAGGTTATTTTGTTCAACAGGAGATCTAGCCTGAAATCTGGCTTCATTTTTAGAGATTCTTCGTTTGTTTTGAAACCAAATTTTTATAGATTTCAGAGGCACATTGAATTCTTTAGCCAATTGTTCTTTTCTAATATCTCCTATATACTTATTCTTCCTAAATTCTTCTTCCAAGATCTGCGTTTGAAACTTCGTATACTTTGTGCGTGTTTTTTTTGCTTTCCTAAAAATCAAATAATCTTCCATCCTAAACTCTTCGTCTTCGGCCATATTCGTCGAATTATAACACAAATATATCAACTTGTATATTAGGCAAGGCGCTGTATCGAACTATATCCATTTCCATCTGAAGTCTCCTTTTATCGGTCTAATTGTGTACCATCGAAACCACACCCACAAAACCCAACACCGCCTACCCACCACCCTTAAACTGTAATTATTTTAACGGGTTATTAATATTTATTACTATTGACATTGCTTTATAGCGGTTGCCCTTTCGGTTTACAATATGAATTTAATTATTTTTGTCCCAAACAATGTATTCTGCCATTTAATTTTATTAGGTAATGTTAATCACATATTTTGACGATGTCTTATTGTTATTATTACTACTGAGTTTAATTGACCGATTTGTATCTAAATATTAATAGGGATACCATTGTTTGATTGTCTTGTTTGAAGTTTAATAAAAGAAGAACGATTTAGATATAACAAAAAGCTTTGCGCGGTGACGATAAAGTTTTATTTTGTTTACATTGTTCAGAGAAAATTCATAATCATATTGATATTATTGCATTTGTCTTTAGCTTGTTCTTTTATTTCCTGTATACAAATTTCTTGATAAAACTCGATTTTCTTACCGCATTTGCCATATCTGCAAAATAGTTAATATTTCTTTATCTTCTCATATATTTTAATCAAATGTTAATATATATTCTGAACAATAACACATGCACATAAAGCTTTCACATTCTGTAACACAATTTCCTACAATTAAAGTATATTAATCATACACTAGCCTATAATTGCCTCGTCTTTCACCACCCTGTCTTAATTATTGTCATCATTGAGTCATAAACCTACATTCATAAAGTTTTATTGAATAACTTTCACTTTCAGCATCACTACTCAAGTAAATAACTAAGCTGCATTTTTTTTTCAATATCTGAAAAACTGTTTATGATTCCAAAATGCCTATTTTCATAAATCAAGATAGTTCTGGTTTGAATATCCTTCTCAACTTACATGTTTATCGTAATAATTTTGTGCAATACATCATACCAACTCAGTTTTCTCACGCTCTTGGGTTGCACACTGCATATTTGATAGTGAGGAAGGTATAATACCCTGTGGTCATAACTTTCAGCAATCGATTCTATTATTTATCTTTTCTCAGGCTAATTTCTGAACAAGTAAATTACATACAATTCAACTAAATATTTCATTAGTATTTACCAAGTAACAATTTCAAATAGTTTGTATATAATAACATTGTGTCTTCCAAACTTAATTTGTGTATTTTAAGCCATTCCTTAATTGGGGCCTTTGTTGGTGCACTTGTCCTAACGGCCGTCCACAATGGCCTAACGCTACGGACAAGGCGGCACAATAGTGCAGAAGTCTAAAGGGAGAGCTTTAATATAGTCTTTTTTTAGAATTTAATATAGTCTTTTTTTATTGTAATCGTATTGACAATAACATATAAATTTATATTAAATACAAGCATTTTTATAACATAACAAATATAATAATAATTTATGGAATTATTTTTAATCATGTAATGATATATATACACCTACACGTACATTTATATCATCATCCTCAGATGAATTGTTGGATCGGTTAAAATATCAAAAATTGAGATTTTTCCGTCAGTTATGGTTTTCCCAGAAAGATCACATATTTTATTTCATTAACGAACAACCATTTTGTTTACCTAATTGTTTACCTTGAATATCTAATATAATGACAGCGGCTCTTAACGCTAACTCATGAATGGTTAAACATCATGAATTTAGAGAGAATGCTTTCATAGATCTGAAATAAAATTTTCGAATCTAAGAGTGTAAACATAATTCGACTGATATCCTTTTATGTATCGATTACCTTAAACATAAATAAGAATATATTTTAAGGAATTTTATATTACATGCATTTATTTATTTACTAATTTATATATATTTAAAATTTAGTAACAATTAAGCATTATTATATCAAAATCAGCTGACACCACGAGACAATATACCAACGTTTTTAGATGTTTCTAAATTATATATTACTCTATCTATAGGCACTCAATTGCGAAAGCATCCATAGCCATTGAGCTAATTTCTTCATAAACAAATATTTTAATGTACTCTGTATACCGTAAAATGTCTTTGGGTTCATATAGTAATTACAATTATGCATATTTGTAAATATTTGTATTTATTGTCTGAGTGTGAAACGAACTTACAACTTTAGACAGACACATATTGACAATCATGTCACTGCTATTTTGAATTGACTACATGTTTCTTGCTATAAATTTTCTTAGCCTTTTCTTCATATATATGGTAAAAAGTTTTATTTGGTAAAATTTTAATAAAATTTGGGTAACGCAAAAATTGTAATTTTGAAATTTATTTTAATAATAGTTTTGCAAATTTAAATGGCGTATAAAATTACAATACTTTATCGAGAATTTTTACCAAATCCTTACTTAGACATATTTTAACATATTTAATTATATTTACTGTCTATTTATCTTCGCAACATGCTTTCTTAAACTAGGTCTCTGTACTTTCTTTAATTTGGCTTCATTGAAAGTATTTGAGATCATATACTAAATGTATGTCAATATTATTTGAAAAGTTCCAAACTCCTGTATGCCATATCATTTTTATATATTATCATTTACAATACTATTTTCAGAATATCGTGTTTAAAACATTCTTTATACTTGGGGAATACTGTATATGTAGTTTTATTAATTTTTGTAGGAATATCAATATTTATGAGAAAGTTGAGCATATTAATATCATTCTGCTTTCTGCGATGTTCAATAATTTTATCAAATATATAGTTAAAAGCGTACGTAGTATTATACTAAAATTATATTAAAAATATGTAAAATTAGGTAATATAGATGCAATATATATCGATATTTTTGAAATAGTTTAGCACATAAACCTCATTGTTCTCTGGTCGATTTTCGACAATTTCTGAGAATTTTAATAGTTTTTAGTTGCTTTTTCTGCGTCTGTTCAGTAAAACTACTTACACATTTAAATATTGCACTTATAATAGTGAAATAAATTATTTTGACTTTTCCTCGTTCAAGTCAATGCTTTGCCTAACTGAATACCGACGTCTAATCATAATGGTGCGCGTTTTCCGCGTACTTATTATTTGTGTTCTCTGTGTCTTGTTAAAATATATATTTGGTGAAGCCTTATTTTATTGGGCGGCAATGGAATTATTCGTACTTTCAATAGCTAAAACATTTTAAATATTACACGATGTCTATCATTTATTTTTTTGTTATTTGTATTTTGAGATTTGTAATTAAAGTAGTAAAAGTAAACTAAAAAAAGGTAACTAGTACTAACAAAACACTTTAGGTACACAATTTTAAGATACAAATGGACGTGTATACAGTATATATGTATATACGGGCTACCAAAAGTTTTATTATGCCTAGCTGACAGTAATTACATAAAAAAAATTATTAAATTATATAACATATACTCGCAATTTGATCTAAAATCCTGATTTGTTATGTCGCGTACTTATTTTTTTTTCCTTTTCAATAATTTTCATAAATATTTTTCCGACCACGTTCTTGAGGCTTATTTTCTTAATAACTTCTACTAATTTTACTATTCCCTTTCTACAACACCGGAGCAGCTGTTCTCTTCTTCTATCCTGACGGTATCCTCTTCGATCGGCAAAATTGCGTGAGCAGAACATGAAACCGTCGAAGTAATGTTCCCACAGGCCTTCATCATTTCTTCTATTGACTTATTAGTGTGTGTTTATTGTCAGCATATTTTTAATTGAGTTAGATTTCTGTATTTCGTTCCGTTAGGTTATTTATATCCAAAATAATTTACTCTTTTATAATAAATGGTTTTGTGATATACTCATTAAAAACAAATAACAATATATCCATCTTGGTCTAGTGCAGATGCCATTCTTATTAATATTCCATTAAAATTATATTAGTCCGACAAGTTTTGAAACATAAAAGGCCTCGAACTATCGTTTTCATTTTTAATGCATTTTTACTGGAAAACCTTAAATAAATAACCCTAATATAAAAACTTATAAAACTTTCAATATTTACTGAAATCGATTGTTTTTTTTTGTTGGATAACGCATTCAAAATAGGTATTGATTCGCTCTAATTGATTATTTATTCACTGATGACTACAGCAGACACAGAAATTAGTAATAATATTAATATTTCTATTATCTGTTCTTTATTATTTTGTATAATAATTTGTCAGGAATAGTGTAATGTAAATAATGTAAAACATCTGAAACGCAAACGAGCTCTTTTTCCAGATTTATAGATTCTCTTGAAACTCTTGTATGTATTACATTTGAACATATGTTTTTGTCAGCTTTCGGAACAATTATTGAAATCAATTTCTGAGATGGCCTTCGAGCTATCTTTGATTTCTTCAATAAACTCAAAACTATACTCACAAAAATATTTTTTTGAACTTAGAGAAAGTCCAATAGTGTTCAAACAGAGAAAGTCGGTGATTACAAAATGATATGTATGGAATATTTAGAAAAGAGACTCGGTATTGTAATACTATATATGGAACAGTGCACAAATAGTATTAATTGTTAATAGTTTAACTTAGTCTTAAGGAATTATTAATAAATACTATCGATAATTTAGTAGTGCAATAGAAATATTTGTTTAGTTCGTAAAGCATTGACTTGGCCGACGAAAAGTCAAAATGATTTATTTCACTATTATAAGTGCAATATTTAAATGTGTAAGTAGTTTTACTTGACAAACTCAGAAAAAGCAACAAAAACAATCATTGAATCATAAACCTACTTTCATAAAGTCTTATTGAACTACTGTCACGTTCAGCATCACTACTCAAGTAAATAACTAAACTGTTCTTTGTCTAGTTGTTCTGCAATGTATCTGATCGAACTCGTTCGAATCAAATACGTTATTATCGACATTGCCTATTTTTGTAAATCTAGATAGTTCTGGTTTGAAGATCCTTCTCGACCTAAATTTTTATTGCAATAATCCTTTGCAATGCATTACACTAACTAAGTTTTCTCACGCTCTTGAGCATTATCACTGCATATTTGATAGTGCACAAGAATAGTTTCTCGTTGGTTAATTTAAAGGTTATTATATTGTTATTATTTTCTGAGATATTTTAGCAATCTCTCTAAATTCATGATGTTTAACCATTCATGAGTTAGTATTAAGAGCCGCTGTCATTACATTAGATATTCAAGGTAAACAATTCAACGCAAGAAAATGGTTGTTCGTTAATGAAATAAAATATTTGATCTTTCTGGGAAAACCTAACATAAATTATTATTATATTTGTTATTTTATAAAAATACTTGTATTTAATATAAATTTATATATTACTGTCAATACGATTACAATAAAAAATAAAGACTATATTAAAGCTCTCCCGTTAGACTTTTGCACCATTGTTCCGCCTTGTCCATAGCGTTAGGCCATTGGCTATTTGGATTTTGATTAGGATCATTCTTTGCCACTGATTGTTGATTACAACATAATTCTTGTAAGCTCGTCAGGTTCGCGCCCTCATTTCCTACAAAACAGTTATTGTGACAAATAATTTGGTTTACCTCATTTGTATTTGTTCCAGGTTGAACTTCTGGGTAGGTTATAAAATATCTACAAGTATCTTGTTGCTTCATTGTGTCGGCTTGTTTATTCCATTGGGCATTTGAACATCTGAAAAATGGATTTTTATTAGTGTCAACCTCACCTACTGTTTCTTGAGGGCTAGCAATCTTATCATTTGCAATGCCTGAACCTGAAATAAACTCATATGGGCTTGGAAATGTCTGCTGCTTCTGATAATTAACATATGTATTCTCAGAAATCATGATGTTGGTGCCATCATTTCCTACGAAATAATTTTTATTATCGCAAATATTTATATTTTCTATATTAGGTACTGGTCCATTTTGATATTGGTCTTGACTATGCATCATGTAGGGTTTCGCTGGAACACAAACTGATTTTATAAGGTTATTTTGTTCAACAGGAGATCTAGCCTGAAATCTGGCTTCATTTTTAGAGATTCTTCGTTTGTTTTGAAACCAAATTTTTATAGATTTCAGAGGCACATTGAATTCTTTAGCCAATTGTTCTTTTCTAATATCTCCTATATACTTATTCTTCCTAAATTCTTCTTCCAAGATCTGCGTTTGAAACTTCGTATACTTTGTGCGTGTTTTTTTTGCTTTCCTAAAAATCAAATAATCTTCCATCCTAAACTCTTCGTCTTCGGCCATATTCGTCGAATTATAACACAAATATATCAACTTGTATATTAGGCAAGGCGCTGTATCGAACTATATCCATTTCCATCTGAAGTCTCCTTTTATCGGTCTAATTGTGTACCATCGAAACCACACCCACAAAACCCAACACCGCCTACCCACCACCCTTAAACTGTAATTATTTTAACGGGTTATTAATATTTATTACTATTGACATTGCTTTATAGCGGTTGCCCTTTCGGTTTACAATATGAATTTAATTATTTTTGTCCCAAACAATGTATTCTGCCATTTAATTTTATTAGGTAATGTTAATCACATATTTTGACGATGTCTTATTGTTATTATTACTACTGAGTTTAATTGACCGATTTGTATCTAAATATTAATAGGGATACCATTGTTTGATTGTCTTGTTTGAAGTTTAATAAAAGAAGAACGATTTAGATATAACAAAAAGCTTTGCGCGGTGACGATAAAGTTTTATTTTGTTTACATTGTTCAGAGAAAATTCATAATCATATTGATATTATTGCATTTATCTTTAGCTTGTTCTTTTATTTCCTGTATACAAATTTCTTGATAAAACTCGATTTTCTTACCGCATTTGCCATATCTGCAAAATAGTTAATATTTCTTTATCTTCTCATATATTTTAATCAAATGTTAATATATATTCTGAACAGTAACACATGCACATAAAGCTTTCACATTCTGTAACACAATTTCCTACAATTAAAGTATATTAATCATACACTAGCCTATAATTGCCTCGTCTTTCACCACCCTGTCTTAATTATTGTCATCATTGAGTCATAAACCTACATTCATAAAGTTTTATTGAATAACTTTCACTTTCAGCATCACTACTCAAGTAAATAACTAAGCTGCATTTTTTTTTCAATATCTGAAAAACTGTTTATGATTCCAAAATGCCTATTTTCATAAATCAAGATAGTTCTGGTTTGAATATCCTTCTCAACTTACATGTTTATCGTAATAATTTTGTGCAATACATCATACCAACTCAGTTTTCTCACGCTCTTGGGTTGCACACTGCATATTTGATAGTGAGGAAGGTATAATACCCTGTGGTCATAACTTTCAGCAATCGATTCTATTATTTATCTTTTCTCAGGCTAATTTCTGAACAAGTAAATTACATACAATTCAACTAAATATTTCATTAGTATTTACCAAGTAACAATTTCAAATAGTTTGTATATAATAACATTGTGTCTTCCAAACTTAATTTGTGTATTTTAAGCCATTCCTTAATTGGGGCCTTTGTTGGTGCACTTGTCCTAACGGCCGTCCACAATGGCCTAACGCTACGGACAAGGCGGCACAATAGTGCAGAAGTCTAAAGGGAGAGCTTTAATATAGTCTTTTTTTAGAATTTAATATAGTCTTTTTTTATTGTAATCGTATTGACAATAACATATAAATTTATATTAAATACAAGCATTTTTATAACATAACAAATATAATAATAATTTATGGAATTATTTTTAATCATGTAATGATATATATACACCTACACGTACATTTATATCATCATCCTCAGATCAATTGTTGGATCGGTTAAAATATCAAAAATTGAGATTTTTCCGTCAGTTATGGTTTTCCCAGAAAGATCACATATTTTATTTCATTAACGAACAACCATTTTGTTTACCTAATTGTTTACCTTGAATATCTAATATAATGACAGCGGCTCTTAACGCTAACTCATGAATGGTTAAACATCATGAATTTAGAGAGAATGCTTTCATAGATCTGAAATAAAATTTTCGAATCTAAGAGTGTAAACATAATTCGACTGATATCCTTTTATGTATCGATTACCTTAAACATAAATAAGAATATATTTTAAGGAATTTTATATTACATGCATTTATTTATTTACTAATTTATATATATTTAAAATTTAGTAACAATTAAGCATTATTATATCAAAATCAGCTGACACCACGAGACAATATACCAACGTTTTTAGATGTTTCTAAATTATATATTACTCTATCTATAGGCACTCAATTGCGAAAGCATCCATAGCCATTGAGCTAATTTCTTCATAAACAAATATTTTAATGTACTCTGTATACCGTAAAATGTCTTTGGGTTCATATAGTAATTACAATTATGCATATTTGTAAATATTTGTATTTATTGTCTGAGTGTGAAACGAACTTACAACTTTAGACAGACACATATTGACAATCATGTCACTGCTATTTTGAATTGACTACATGTTTCTTGCTGTAAATTTTCTTAGCCTTTTCTTCATATATATGGTAAAAAGTTTTATTTGGTAAAATTTTAATAAAATTTGGGTAACGCAAAAATTGTAATTTTGAAATTTATTTTAATAATAGTTTTGCAAATTTAAATGGCGTATAAAATTACAATACTTTATCGAGAATTTTTACCAAATCCTTACTTAGACATATTTTAACATATTTAATTATATTTACTGTCTATTTATCTTCGCAACATGCTTTCTTAAACTAGGTCTCTGTACTTTCTTTAATTTGGCTTCATTGAAAGTATTTGAGATCATATACTAAATGTATGTCAATATTATTTGAAAAGTTCCAAACTCCTGTATGCCACATCATTTTTATATATTATCATTTACAATACTATTTTCAGAATATCGTGTTTAAAACATTCTTTATACTTGGGGAATACTGTATATGTAGTTTTATTAATTTTTGTAGGAATATCAATATTTATGAGAAAGTTGAGCATATTAATATCATTCTGCTTTCTGCGATGTTCAATAATTTTATCAAATATATAGTTAAAAGCGTACGTAGTATTATACTAAAATTATATTAAAAATATGTAAAATTAGGTAATATAGATGCAATATATATCGATATTTTTGAAATAGTTTAGCACATAAACCTCATTGTTCTCTGGTCGATTTTCGACAATTTCTGAGAATTTTAATAGTTTTTAGTTGCTTTTTCTGCGTCTGTTCAGTAAAACTACTTACACATTTAAATATTGCACTTATAATAGTGAAATAAATTATTTTGACTTTTCCTCGTTCAAGTCAATGCTTTGCCTAACTGAATACCGACGTCTAATCATAATGGTGCGCGTTTTCCGCGTACTTATTATTTGTGTTCTCTGTGTCTTGTTAAAATATATATTTGGTGAAGCCTTATTTTATTGGGCGGCAATGGAATTATTCGTACTTTCAATAGCTAAAACATTTTAAATATTACACGATGTCTATCATTTATTTTTTTGTTATTTGTATTTTGAGATTTGTAATTAAAGTAGTAAAAGTAAACTAAAAAAAGGTAACTAGTACTAACAAAACACTTTAGGTACACAATTTTAAGATACAAATGGACGTGTATACAGTATATATGTATATACGGGCTACCAAAAGTTTTATTATGCCTAGCTGACAGTAATTACATAAAAAAAATTATTAAATTATATAACATATACTCGCAATTTGATCTAAAATCCTGATTTGTTATGTCGCGTACTTATTTTTTTTTCCTTTTCAATAATTTTCATAAATATTTTTCCGACCACGTTCTTGAGGCTTATTTTCTTAATAACTTCTACTAATTTTACTATTCCCTTTCTACAACACCGGAGCAGCTGTTCTCTTCTTCTATCCTGACGGTATCCTCTTCGATCGGCAAAATTGCGTGAGCAGAACATGAAACCGTCGAAGTAATGTTCCCACAGGCCTTCATCATTTCTTCTATTGACTTATTAGTGTGTGTTTATTGTCAGCATATTTTTAATTGAGTTAGATTTCTGTATTTCGTTCCGTTAGGTTATTTATATCCAAAATAATTTACTCTTTTATAATAAATGGTTTTGTGATATACTCATTAAAAACAAATAACAATATATCCATCTTGGTCTAGTGCAGATGCCATTCTTATTAATATTCCATTAAAATTATATTAGTCCGACAAGTTTTGAAACATAAAAGGCCTCGAACTATCGTTTTCATTTTTAATGCATTTTTACTGGAAAACCTTAAATAAATAACCCTAATATAAAAACTTATAAAACTTTCAATATTTACTGAAATCGATTGTTTTTTTTTGTTGGATAACGCATTCAAAATAGGTATTGATTCGCTCTAATTGATTATTTATTCACTGATGACTACAGCAGACACAGAAATTAGTAATAATATTAATATTTCTATTATCTGTTCTTTATTATTTTGTATAATAATTTGTCAGGAATAGTGTAATGTAAATAATGTAAAACATCTGAAACGCAAACGAGCTCTTTTTCCAGATTTATAGATTCTCTTGAAACTCTTGTATGTATTACATTTGAACATATGTTTTTGTCAGCTTTCGGAACAATTATTGAAATCAATTTCTGAGATGGCCTTCGAGCTATCTTTGATTTCTTCAATAAACTCAAAACTATACTCACAAAAATATTTTTTTGAACTTAGAGAAAGTCCAATAGTGTTCAAACAGAGAAAGTCGGTGATTACAAAATGATATGTATGGAATATTTAGAAAAGAGACTCGGTATTGTAATACTATATATGGAACAGTGCACAAATAGTATTAATTGTTAATAGTTTAACTTAGTCTTAAGGAATTATTAATAAATACTATCGATAATTTAGTAGTGCAATAGAAATATTTGTTTAGTTCGTAAAGCATTGACTTGGCCGACGAAAAGTCAAAATGATTTATTTCACTATTATAAGTGCAATATTTAAATGTGTAAGTAGTTTTACTTGACAAACTCAGAAAAAGCAACAAAAACAATCATTGAATCATAAACCTACTTTCATAAAGTCTTATTGAACTACTGTCACGTTCAGCATCACTACTCAAGTAAATAACTAAACTGTTCTTTGTCTAGTTGTTCTGCAATGTATCTGATCGAACTCGTTCGAATCAAATACGTTATTATCGACATTGCCTATTTTTGTAAATCTAGATAGTTCTGGTTTGAAGATCCTTCTCGACCTAAATTTTTATTGCAATAATCCTTTGCAATGCATTACACTAACTAAGTTTTCTCACGCTCTTGAGCATTATCACTGCATATTTGATAGTGCACAAGAATAGTTTCTCGTTGGTTAATTTAAAGGTTATTATATTGTTATTATTTTCTGAGATATTTTAGCAATCTCTCTAAATTCATGATGTTTAACCATTCATGAGTTAGTATTAAGAGCCGCTGTCATTACATTAGATATTCAAGGTAAACAATTCAACGCAAGAAAATGGTTGTTCGTTAATGAAATAAAATATTTGATCTTTCTGGGAAAACCTAACATAAATTATTATTATATTTGTTATTTTATAAAAATACTTGTATTTAATATAAATTTATATATTACTGTCAATACGATTACAATAAAAAATAAAGACTATATTAAAGCTCTCCCGTTAGACTTTTGCACCATTGTTCCGCCTTGTCCATAGCGTTAGGCCATTGGCTATTTGGATTTTGATTAGGATCATTCTTTGCCACTGATTGTTGATTACAACATAATTCTTGTAAGCTCGTCAGGTTCGCGCCCTCATTTCCTACAAAACAGTTATTGTGACAAATAATTTGGTTTACCTCATTTGTATTTGTTCCAGGTTGAACTTCTGGGTAGGTTATAAAATATCTACAAGTATCTTGTTGCTTCATTGTGTCGGCTTGTTTATTCCATTGGGCATTTGAACATCTGAAAAATGGATTTTTATTAGTGTCAACCTCACCTACTGTTTCTTGAGGGCTAGCAATCTTATCATTTGCAATGCCTGAACCTGAAATAAACTCATATGGGCTTGGAAATGTCTGCTGCTTCTGATAATTAACATATGTATTCTCAGAAATCATGATGTTGGTGCCATCATTTCCTACGAAATAATTTTTATTATCGCAAATATTTATATTTTCTATATTAGGTACTGGTCCATTTTGATATTGGTCTTGACTATGCATCATGTAGGGTTTCGCTGGAACACAAACTGATTTTATAAGGTTATTTTGTTCAACAGGAGATCTAGCCTGAAATCTGGCTTCATTTTTAGAGATTCTTCGTTTGTTTTGAAACCAAATTTTTATAGATTTCAGAGGCACATTGAATTCTTTAGCCAATTGTTCTTTTCTAATATCTCCTATATACTTATTCTTCCTAAATTCTTCTTCCAAGATCTGCGTTTGAAACTTCGTATACTTTGTGCGTGTTTTTTTTGCTTTCCTAAAAATCAAATAATCTTCCATCCTAAACTCTTCGTCTTCGGCCATATTCGTCGAATTATAACACAAATATATCAACTTGTATATTAGGCAAGGCGCTGTATCGAACTATATCCATTTCCATCTGAAGTCTCCTTTTATCGGTCTAATTGTGTACCATCGAAACCACACCCACAAAACCCAACACCGCCTACCCACCACCCTTAAACTGTAATTATTTTAACGGGTTATTAATATTTATTACTATTGACATTGCTTTATAGCGGTTGCCCTTTCGGTTTACAATATGAATTTAATTATTTTTGTCCCAAACAATGTATTCTGCCATTTAATTTTATTAGGTAATGTTAATCACATATTTTGACGATGTCTTATTGTTATTATTACTACTGAGTTTAATTGACCGATTTGTATCTAAATATTAATAGGGATACCATTGTTTGATTGTCTTGTTTGAAGTTTAATAAAAGAAGAACGATTTAGATATAACAAAAAGCTTTGCGCGGTGACGATAAAGTTTTATTTTGTTTACATTGTTCAGAGAAAATTCATAATCATATTGATATTATTGCATTTGTCTTTAGCTTGTTCTTTTATTTCCTGTATACAAATTTCTTGATAAAACTCGATTTTCTTACCGCATTTGCCATATCTGCAAAATAGTTAATATTTCTTTATCTTCTCATATATTTTAATCAAATGTTAATATATATTCTGAACAGTAACACATGCACATAAAGCTTTCACATTCTGTAACACAATTTCCTACAATTAAAGTATATTAATCATACACTAGCCTATAATTGCCTCGTCTTTCACCACCCTGTCTTAATTATTGTCATCATTGAGTCATAAACCTACATTCATAAAGTTTTATTGAATAACTTTCACTTTCAGCATCACTACTCAAGTAAATAACTAAGCTGCATTTTTTTTTCAATATCTGAAAAACTGTTTATGATTCCAAAATGCCTATTTTCATAAATCAAGATAGTTCTGGTTTGAATATCCTTCTCAACTTACATGTTTATCGTAATAATTTTGTGCAATACATCATACCAACTCAGTTTTCTCACGCTCTTGGGTTGCACACTGCATATTTGATAGTGAGGAAGGTATAATACCCTGTGGTCATAACTTTCAGCAATCGATTCTATTATTTATCTTTTCTCAGGCTAATTTCTGAACAAGTAAATTACATACAATTCAACTAAATATTTCATTAGTATTTACCAAGTAACAATTTCAAATAGTTTGTATATAATAACATTGTGTCTTCCAAACTTAATTTGTGTATTTTAAGCCATTCCTTAATTGGGGCCTTTGTTGGTGCACTTGTCCTAACGGCCGTCCACAATGGCCTAACGCTACGGACAAGGCGGCACAATAGTGCAGAAGTCTAAAGGGAGAGCTTTAATATAGTCTTTTTTTAGAATTTAATATAGTCTTTTTTTATTGTAATCGTATTGACAATAACATATAAATTTATATTAAATACAAGCATTTTTATAACATAACAAATATAATAATAATTTATGGAATTATTTTTAATCATGTAATGATATATATACACCTACACGTACATTTATATCATCATCCTCAGATCAATTGTTGGATCGGTTAAAATATCAAAAATTGAGATTTTTCCGTCAGTTATGGTTTTCCCAGAAAGATCACATATTTTATTTCATTAACGAACAACCATTTTGTTTACCTAATTGTTTACCTTGAATATCTAATATAATGACAGCGGCTCTTAACGCTAACTCATGAATGGTTAAACATCATGAATTTAGAGAGAATGCTTTCATAGATCTGAAATAAAATTTTCGAATCTAAGAGTGTAAACATAATTCGACTGATATCCTTTTATGTATCGATTACCTTAAACATAAATAAGAATATATTTTAAGGAATTTTATATTACATGCATTTATTTATTTACTAATTTATATATATTTAAAATTTAGTAACAATTAAGCATTATTATATCAAAATCAGCTGACACCACGAGACAATATACCAACGTTTTTAGATGTTTCTAAATTATATATTACTCTATCTATAGGCACTCAATTGCGAAAGCATCCATAGCCATTGAGCTAATTTCTTCATAAACAAATATTTTAATGTACTCTGTATACCGTAAAATGTCTTTGGGTTCATATAGTAATTACAATTATGCATATTTGTAAATATTTGTATTTATTGTCTGAGTGTGAAACGAACTTACAACTTTAGACAGACACATATTGACAATCATGTCACTGCTATTTTGAATTGACTACATGTTTCTTGCTGTAAATTTTCTTAGCCTTTTCTTCATATATATGGTAAAAAGTTTTATTTGGTAAAATTTTAATAAAATTTGGGTAACGCAAAAATTGTAATTTTGAAATTTATTTTAATAATAGTTTTGCAAATTTAAATGGCGTATAAAATTACAATACTTTATCGAGAATTTTTACCAAATCCTTACTTAGACATATTTTAACATATTTAATTATATTTACTGTCTATTTATCTTCGCAACATGCTTTCTTAAACTAGGTCTCTGTACTTTCTTTAATTTGGCTTCATTGAAAGTATTTGAGATCATATACTAAATGTATGTCAATATTATTTGAAAAGTTCCAAACTCCTGTATGCCACATCATTTTTATATATTATCATTTACAATACTATTTTCAGAATATCGTGTTTAAAACATTCTTTATACTTGGGGAATACTGTATATGTAGTTTTATTAATTTTTGTAGGAATATCAATATTTATGAGAAAGTTGAGCATATTAATATCATTCTGCTTTCTGCGATTTTCAATAATTTTATCAAATATATAGTTAAAAGCGTACGTAGTATTATACTAAAATTATATTAAAAATATGTAAAATTAGGTAATATAGATGCAATATATATCGATATTTTTGAAATAGTTTAGCACATAAACCTCATTGTTCTCTGGTCGATTTTCGACAATTTCTGAGAATTTTAATAGTTTTTAGTTGCTTTTTCTGCGTCTGTTCAGTAAAACTACTTACACATTTAAATATTGCACTTATAATAGTGAAATAAATTATTTTGACTTTTCCTCGTTCAAGTCAATGCTTTGCCTAACTGAATACCGACGTCTAATCATAATGGTGCGCGTTTTCCGCGTACTTATTATTTGTGTTCTCTGTGTCTTGTTAAAATATATATTTGGTGAAGCCTTATTTTATTGGGCGGCAATGGAATTATTCGTACTTTCAATAGCTAAAACATTTTAAATATTACACGATGTCTATCATTTATTTTTTTGTTATTTGTATTTTGAGATTTGTAATTAAAGTAGTAAAAGTAAACTAAAAAAAGGTAACTAGTACTAACAAAACACTTTAGGTACACAATTTTAAGATACAAATGGACGTGTATACAGTATATATGTATATACGGGCTACCAAAAGTTTTATTATGCCTAGCTGACAGTAATTACATAAAAAAAATTATTAAATTATATAACATATACTCGCAATTTGATCTAAAATCCTGATTTGTTATGTCGCGTACTTATTTTTTTTTCCTTTTCAATAATTTTCATAAATATTTTTCCGACCACGTTCTTGAATATTTTTCACAAAAATATTTTTTTGAACTTAGAGAAAGTCCAATAGTGTTCAAACAGAGAAAGTCGGTGATTACAAAATGATATGTATGGAATATTTAGAAAGGAGACTCGGTATTGTAATACTCTATATGGAACAGTGCACAAATAGTATTAATTGTTAATAGTTTAACTTAGTCTTAAGGAATTATTAATAAATACTATCGATAATTTAGTAATGTAATAGAAATATTTGTTTAGTTCGTAAAGCATTGACTTGGCCGACGAAAAGTCAAAATGATTTATTTCACTATTATAAGTGCAATATTTAAATGTGTAAGTAGTTTTACTTGACAAACTCAGAAAAAGCAACAAAAACAATCATTGAATCATAAACCTACTTTCATAAAGTCTTAATGAACTACTGTCACGTTCAGCATCACTACTCAAGTAAATAACTAAACTGTTCTTTGTCTAGTTGTTCTGCAATGTATCTGATCGAACTCGTTCGAATCAAATACGTTATTATCGACACTGCCTATTTTTGTAAATCTAGATAGTTCTGGTTTGAAGATCCTTCTCGACCTAAATTTTTATTGCAATAATCCTTTGCAATGCATTACACTAACTAAGTTTTCTCACGCTCTTGAGCATTATCACTGCATATTTGATAGTGCACAAGAATAGTTTCTCGTTGGTTAATTTAAAGGTTATTATATTGTTATTATTTTCTGAGATATTTTAGCAATCTCTCTAAATTCATGATGTTTAACCATTCATGAGTTAGTATTAAGAGCCGCTGTCATTACATTAGATATTCAAGGTAAACAATTCAAAGAAAATGGTTGTTCGTTAATGAAATAAAATATTTGATCTTTCTGGGAAAACCTAACATAAATTATTATTATATTTGTTATTTTATAAAAATACTTGTATTTAATATAAATTTATATATTACTGTCAATACGATTACAATAAAAAATAAAGACTATATTAAAGCTCTCCCGTTAGACTTTTGCACCATTGTTCCGCCTTGTCCATAGCGTTAGGCCATTGGCTATTTGGATTTTGATTAGGATCATTCTTTGCCACTGATTGTTGATTACAACATAATTTTTGTAAGCTCGTCAGGTTCGCGCCCTCATTTCCTACAAAACAGTTATTGTGACAAATAATTTGGTTTACCTCATTTGTATTTGTTCCAGGTTGAACTTCTGGGTAGGTTATAAAATATCTACAAGTATCTTGTTGCTTCATTGTGTCGGCTTGTTTATTCCATTGGGCATTTGAACATCTGAAAAATGGATTTTTATTAGTGTCAACCTCACCTACTGTTTCTTGAGGGCTAGCAATCTTATCATTTGCAATGCCTGAACCTGAAATAGACTCATATGAGCTTGGAAATGTCTGCTGCTTCTGATAATTAACATATGTATTCTCAGAAATCATGATGTTGGTGCCATCATTTCCTACGAAATAATTTTTATTATCGCAAACATTTATATTTTCTATATTAGGTACTGGTCCATTTTGATATTGGTCTTGACTATGCATCATGTAGGGTTTCGCTGGAACACAAACTGATTTTATAAGGTTATTTTGTTCAATAGGAGATCTAGCCTGAAATCTGGCTTCATTTTTAGAGATTCTTCGTTTGTTTTGAAACCAAATTTTTATAGATTTCAGAGGCACATTGAATTCTTTAACCAATTGTTCTTTTCTAATATCTCCTATATACTTATTCTTCCTAAATTCTTCTTCCAAGATCTGCGTTTGAAACTTCGTATACTTTGTGCGTGTTTTTTTTGCTTTCCTAAAAATCAAATAATCTTCCATCCTAAACTCTTCGTCTTCGGCCATATTCGTCGAATTATAACACAAATATATCAACTTGTATATTAGGCAAGGCGCTGTATCGAACTATATCCATTTCCATCTGAAGTCTCCTTTTATCGGTCTAATTGTGTACCATCGAAACCACACCCACAAAACCCAACACCGCCTACCCACCACCCTTAAACTGTAATTATTTTAACGGGTTATTAATATTTATTACTATTGACATTGCTTTATAGCGGTTGCCCTTTCGGTTTACAATATGAATTTAATTATTTTTGTCCCAAACAATGTATTCTGCCATTTAATTTTATTAGGTAATGTTAATCACATATTTTGACGATGTCTTATTGTTATTATTACTACTGAGTTTAATTGACCGATTTGTATCTAAATATTAATAGGGATACCATTGTTTGATTGTCTTGTTTGAAGTTTAATAAAAGAAGAACGATTTAGATATAACAAAAAGCTTTGCGCGGTGACGATAAAGTTTTATTTTGTTTACATTGTTCAGAGAAAATTCATAATCATATTGATATTATTGCATTTGTCTTTAGCTTGTTCTTTTATTTCCTGTATACAAATTTCTTGATAAAACTCGATTTTCTTACCGCATTTGCCATATCTGCAAAATAGTTAATATTTCTTTATCTTCTCATATATTTTAATCAAATGTTAATATATATTCTGAACAATAACACATGCACATAAACTTTCACATTCAGTAACACAATTTCCTACAATTAAAGTATATTAATCATACACTAGCCTATAATTGCCTCGTCTTTCACCACCCCGTGTTAATTATTGTCATCATTGAGTCATAAACCTACATTCATAAAGTTTTATTGAATAACTTTCACTTTCAGCATCACTACTCAAGTAAATAACTAAGCTGCATTTTTTTTTCAATATCTGAAAAACTGTTTATGATTCCAAAATGCCTATTTTCATAAATCAAGATAGTTCTGGTTTGAATATCCTTCTCAACTTACATGTTTATCGTAATAATTTTGTGCAATACATCATACCAACTCAGTTTTCTCACGCTCTTGGGTTGCACACTGCATATTTGATAGTGAGGAAGGTATAATACCCTGTGGTCATAACTTTCAGCAATCGATTCTATTATTTATCTTTTCTCAGGCTAATTTCTGAACAAGTAAATTACATACAATTCAACTAAATATTTCATTAGTATTTACCAAGTAACAATTTCAAATAGTTTCTGTATAATAACATTGTGTCTTCCAAACTTAATTTGTGTATTTTAAGCCATTCCTTAATTGGGGCCTTTGTTGGTGCACTTGTCCTAACGGCCGTCCACAATGGCCTAACGCTATGGACAAGGCGGCACAATAGTGCAGAAGTCTAAAGGGAGAGCTTTAATATAGTCTTTTTTTAGAATTTAATATAGTCTTTTTTATTGTAATCGTATTGACAATAACATATAAATTTATATTAAATACAAGCATTTTTATAACATAACAAATATAATAATAATTTATGGAATTATTTTTAATCATGTAATGATATATATACACCTACACGTACATTTATATCATCATCCTCAGATCAATTGTTGGATCGGTTAAAATATCAAAAATTGAGATTTTTCCGTCAGTTATGGTTTTCCCAGAAAGATCACATATTTTATTTCATTAACGAACAACCATTTTGTTTACCTAATTGTTTACCTTGAATATCTAATATAATGACAGCGGCTCTTAACGCTAACTCATGAATGGTTAAACATCATGAATTTAGAGAGAATGCTTTCATAGATCTGAAATAAAATTTTCGAATCTAAGAGTGTAAACATAATTGGACTGATATCCTTTTATGTATCGATTACCTTAAACATAAATAAGAATATATTTTAAGGAATTTTATATTACATGCATTTATTTATTTACTAATTTATATATATTTAAAATTTAGTAACAATTATGCATTATTATATCAAAATCAGCTGATAGCACGAGACAATATACCAACGTTTTTAGATGTTTCTAAATTATATATTACTCTATCTATAGGCACTCAATTGCGAAAGCATCCATAGCCATTGAGCTAATTTTTTCATAAACAAATATTTTAATGTACTCTGTATACCGTAAAATGTCTTTGGGTTCATATAGTAATTACAATTATGTATATTTGTAAATATTTGTATTTATTGTCTGAGTGTGAAACGAACTTACAACTTTAGACAGACACATATTGACAATCATGTCACTGCTATTTTGAATTGACTACATGATTCTTGCTGTAAATTTTCTTAGCCTTTTCTTCATATATATGGTAAAAAGTTTTATTTGGTAAAATTTTAATAAAATTTGGGTAACGCAAAAATTGTAATTTTGAAATTTATTTTAATAATAGTTTTGCAAATTTAAATGGCGTATAAAATTACCATTCTTTATCGAGAATTTTTACCAAATCCTTACTTAGACATATTTTAACATATTTAATTATATTATATTAATATTTACTGTCTATTTATCTTCGCAACATGCTTTCTTAAACTAGGTCTCTGTACTTTCTTTAATTTGGCTTCATTGAAAGTATTTGAGATCATATACTAAATGTATGTCAATATTATTTGAAAGGTTCCAAACTCCTGTATGCCATATAATTTTGATATATTACCATTTACAATACTATTTTCAGAATATCGTGTTTAAAACATTCTTTATACTTGGGGAATACTGTATATGTAGTTTCATTAATTTTTGTAGGAATATCAATATTTATGAGAAAGTTGAGCATATTAATATCATTCTGCTTTCTGCGATTTTCAATTTTTTTATCAAATATATAGTTAAAAGCGTACGTAGTATTACACTAAAATTATATTAAAAATATATAAAATTAGGTAATATAGATGCAATATATATCGATATTTTTGAAAAAGTTTAGCACATAAACATCATTGTTCTCTGGTCGATTTTCAACAATTTCTGAGAATTTTAATAGTTTTTAGTTGCTTTTTCTGCGTCTGTTCAGTAAAACTACTTACACATTTAAATATTGCACTTATAATAGTGAAATAAATTATTTTGACTTTTCCTCGTTCAAGTCAATGCTTTGCCAACTAAGTGAATACCGACGTCTAAGCATAATGGTGCGCGTTTTCCGCGTACTTATTATTGGTGTTCTCTGTGTCTTGTTGAAATATATATTTGGTGAAGCCTTGTTTTATTGGGCGGCAATGGAATTATTCGTACTTTCAATAGCTAAAACATTTTAAATATTACACGATGTCTATCATTTATTTTTTTGTTATTTGTATTTTGAGATTTGTAATTAAAGTAGTAAAAGTAAACTAAAAAAAGGTAACTAGTACTAACAAAACACTTTAGGTACACAATTTTAAGATACAAATGGATGTGTATACAGTATATATGTATATACGGGCTACCAAAAGTTTAATTATGCCTAGCTGACAGTAATTACATAAAAAAAATTATTAAATTATATAACATATACTCCCAATTTGATCTAAAATCCTGATTTGTTATGTCGCGTACTTATTTTTTTTTCCTTTTCAATAATTTTCATAAATATTTTTCCGACCACGTTCTTGAGGCTTATTTTCTTAATAACTTCTACTAATTTTACTATTCCCTTTCTACAACACCGGAGCAGCTGTTCTCTTCTTCTATCCTGACGGTATCCTCTTCGATCGGCAAAATTGCGTGAGCAGAACATGAAACCGTCGAAGTAATGTTCCCACAGGCCTTCATCATTTCTTCTATTGACTTATTAGTGTGTGTTTATTGTCAGCATATTTTTAATTGAGTTAGATTTCTGTATTTCGTTCCGTTAGGTTATTTATATCCAAAATAATTTACTCTTTTATAATAAATGGTTTTGTGATATACTCATTAAAAACAAATAACAATATATCCATCTTGGTCTAGTGCAGATGCCATTCTTATTAATATTCCATTAAAATTATATTAGTCCGACAAGTTTTGAAACATAAAAGGCCTCGAACTATCGTTTTCATTTTTAATGCATTTTTACTGGAAAACCTTAAATAAATAACCCTAATATAAAAACTTATAAAACTTTCAATATTTACTGAAATCGATTGTTTTTTTTTGTTGAATAACGCATTCAAAATAGGTATTGATTCGCTCTAATTGATTATTTATTCACTGATGACTACAGCAGACACAGAAATTAGTAATAATATTAATATTTCTATTATCTGTTCTTTATTATTTTGTATAATAATTTGTCAGGAATAGTGTAATGTAAATAATGTAAAACTTCTGAAACGCAAACGAGCTCTTTTTCCAGATTTATAGATTCTCTTGAAACTCTTGTATGTATTACATTTGAACATATGTTTTTGTCAGCTTTCGGAACAATTATTGAAATCAATTTCTGAGATGGCCTTCGAGCTATCTTTGATTTCTTCAATAAACTCAAAACTATACTCACAAAAATATTTTTTTGAACTTAGAGAAAGTCCAATAGTGTTCAAACAGAGAAAGTCGGTGATTACAAAATGATATGTATGGAATATTTAGAAAAGAGACTCGGTATTGTAATACTCTATATGGAACAGTGCACAAATAGTATTAATTGTTAATAGTTTAACTTAGTCTTAAGGAATTATTAATAAATACTATCGATAATTTAGTAGTGCAATAGAAATATTTGTTTAGTTCGTAAAGCATTGACTTGGCCGACGAAAAGTCAAAATGATTTATTTCACTATTATAAGTGCAATATTTAAATGTGTAAGTAGTTTTACTTGACAAACTCAGAAAAAGCAACAAAAACAATCATTGAATCATAAACCTACTTTCATAAAGTCTTATTGAACTACTGTCACGTTCAGCATCACTACTCAAGTAAATAACTAAACTGTTCTTTGTCTAGTTGTTCTGCAATGTATCTGATCGAACTCGTTCGAATCAAATACGTTATTATCGACATTGCCTATTTTTGTAAATCTAGATAGTTCAAAGAAAATGGTTGTTCGTTAATGAAATAAAATATTTGATCTTTCTGGGAAAACCTAACATAAATTATTATTATATTTGTTATTTTATAAAAATACTTGTATTTAATATAAATTTATATATTACTGTCAATACGATTACAATAAAAAAAAAGAATATATTAAAGCTCTCCCGTTAGACTTTTGCACCATTGTTCCGCCTTGTCCATAGCGTTAGGCCATTGGCTATTTGGATTTTGATTAGGATCATTCTTTGCCACTGATTGTTGATTACAACATAATTCTTGTAAGCTCGTCAGGTTCGCGCCCTCATTTCCTACAAAACAGTTATTGTGACAAATAATTTGGTTTACCTCATTTGTATTTGTTCCAGGTTGAACTTCTGGGTAGGTTATAAAATATCTACAAGTATCTTGTTGCTTCATTGTGTCGGCTTGTTTATTCCATTGGGCATTTGAACATCTGAAAAATGGATTTTTATTAGTGTCAACCTCACCTACTGTTTCTTGAGGGCTAGCAATCTTATCATTTGCAATGCCTGAACCTGAAATAGACTCATATGAGCTTGGAAATGTCTGCTGCTTCTGATAATTAACATATGTATTCTCAGAAATCATGATGTTGGTGCCATCATTTCCTACGAAATAATTTTTATTATCGCAAATATTTATATTTTCTATATTAGGTACTGGTCCATTTTGATATTGGTCTTGACTATGCATCATGTAGGGTTTCGCTGGAACACAAACTGATTTTATAAGGTTATTTTGTTCAACAGGAGATCTAGCCTGAAATCTGGCTTCCTTTTTAGAGATTCTTCGTTTGTTTTGAAACCAAATTTTTATAGATTTCAGAGGCACATTGAATTCTTTAGCCAATTGTTCTTTTCTAATATCTCCTATATACTTATTCTTCCTAAATTCTTCTTCCAAGATCTGCGTTTGAAACTTCGTATACTTTGTGCGTGTTTTTTTTGCTTTCCTAAAAATCAAATAATCTTCCATCCTAAACTCTTCGTCTTCGGCCATATTCGTCGAATTATAACACAAATATATCAACTTGTATATTAGGCAAGGCGCTGTATCGAACTATATCCATTTCCATCTGAAGTCTCCTTTTATCGGTCTAATTGTGTACCATCGAAACCACACCCACAAAACCCAACACCGCCTACCCACCACCCTTAAACTGTAATTATTTTAACGGGTTATTAATATTTATTACTATTGACATTGCTTTATATCGGTTGCCCTTTCGGTTTACAATATGAATTTAATTATTTTTGTCCCAAACAATGTATTCTGCCATTTAATTTTATTAGGTAATGTTAATCACATATTTTGACGATGTCTTATTGTTATTATTACTACTGAGTTTAATTGACCGATTTGTATCTAAATATTAATAGGGATACCATTGTTTGATTGTCTTGTTTGAAGTTTAATAAAAGAAGAACGATTTAGATATAACAAAAAGCTTTGCGCGGTGACGATAAAGTTTTATTTTGTTTACATTGTTCAGAGAAAATTCATAATCAAATTGATATTATTGCATTTGTCTTTAGCTTGTTCTTTTATTTCCTGTATACAAATTTCTTGATAAAACTCGATTTTCTTACCGCATTTGCCATATCTGCAAAATAGTTAATATTTCTTTATCTTCTCATATATTTTAATCAAATGTTAATATATATTCTGAACAATAACACATGCACATAAAGCTTTCACATTCTGTAACACAATTTCCTACAATTAAAGTATATTAATCATACACTAGCCTATAATTGCCTCGTCTTTCACCACCCTGTCTTAATTATTGTCATCATTGAGTCATAAACCTACATTCATAAAGTTTTATTGAATAACTTTCACTTTCAGCATCACTACTCAAGTAAATAACTAAGCTGCATTTTTTTTTCAATATCTGAAAAACTGTTTATGATTCCAAAATGCCTATTTTCATAAATCAAGATAGTTCTGGTTTGAATATCCTTCTCAACTTACATGTTTATCGTAATAATTTTGTGCAATACATCATACCAACTCAGTTTTCTCACGCTCTTGGGTTGCATACTGCATATTTGATAGCGAGGAAGGTATAATACCCTGTGGTCATAACTTTCAGCAATCGATTCTATTATTTATCTTTTCTCAGGCTAATTTCTGAACAAGTAAATTACATACAATTCAACTAAATATTTCATTAGTATTTACCAAGTAACAATTTCAAATAGTTTGTATATAATAACATTGTGTCTTCCAAACTTAATTTGTGTATTTTAAGCCATTCCTTAATTGGGGCCTTTGTTGGTGCACTTGTCCTAACGGCCGTCCACAATGGCCTAACGCTACGGACAAGGCGGCACAATAGTGCAGAAGTCTAAAGGGAGAGCTTTAATATAGTCTTTTTTTAGAATTTAATATAGTCTTTTTTTATTGTAATCGTATTGACAATAACATATAAATTTATATTAAATACAAGCATTTTTATAACATAACAAATATAATAATAATTTATGGAATTATTTTTAATCATGTAATGATATATATACACCTACACGTACATTTATATCATCATCCTCAGATCAATTGTTGGATCGGTTAAAATATCAAAAATTGAGATTTTTCCGTCAGTTATGGTTTTCCCAGAAAGATCACATATTTTATTTCATTAACGAACAACCATTTTGTTTACCTAATTGTTTACCTTGAATATCTAATATAATGACAGCGGCTCTTAACGCTAACTCATGAATGGTTAAACATCATGAATTTAGAGAGAATGCTTTCATAGATCTGAAATAAAATTTTCGAATCTAAGAGTGTAAACATAATTCGACTGATATCCTTTTATGTATCGATTACCTTAAACATAAATAAGAATATATTTTAAGGAATTTTATATTACATGCATTTATATATTTACTAATTTATATATATTTAAAATTTAGTAACAATTAAGCATTATTATATCAAAATCAGCTGACACCACGAGACAATATACCAACGTTTTTAGATGTTTCTAAATTATATATTACTCTATCTATAGGCACTCAATTGCGAAAGCATCCATAGCCATTGAGCTAATTTTTTCATAAACAAATATTTTAATGTACTCTGTATACCGTAAAATGTCTTTGGGTTCATATAGTAATTACAATTATGCATATTTGTAAATATTTGTATTTATTGTCTGAGTGTGAAACGAACTTACAACTTTAGACAGACACATATTGACAATCATGTCACTGCTATTTTGAATTGACTACATGTTTCTTGCTGTAAATTTTCTTAGCCTTTTCTTCATATATATGGTAAAAAGTTTTATTTGGTAAAATTTTAATAAAATTTTGGTAACGCAAAAATTGTAATTTTGAAATTTATTTTAATAATAGTTTTGCAAATTTAAATGGCGTATAAAATTACAATACTTTATCGAGAATTTTTACCAAATCCTTACTTAGACATATTTTAACATATTTAATTATATTTACTGTCTATTTATCTTCGCAACATGCTTTCTTAAACTAGGTCTCTGTACTTTCTTTAATTTGGCTTCATTGAAAGTATTTGAGATCATATACTAAATGTATGTCAATATTATTTGAAAAGTTCCAAACTCCTGTATGCCATATCATTTTTATATATTATCATTTACAATACTATTTTCAGAATATCGTGTTTAAAACATTCTTTATACTTGGGGAATACTGTATATGTAGTTTTATTAATTTTTGTAGGAATATCAATATTTATGAGAAAGTTGAGCATATTAATATCATTCTGCTTTCTGCGATTTTCAATAATTTTATCAAATATATAGTTAAAAGCGTACGTAGTATTACACTAAAATTATATTAAAAATATGTAAAATTAGGTAATATAGATGCAATATATATCGATATTTTTGAAAAAGTTTAGCACATAAACCTCATTGTTCTCTGGTCGATTTTCGACAATTTCTGAGAATTTTAATAGTTTTTAGTTGCTTTTTCTGCGTCTGTTCAGTAAAACTACTTACACATTTAAATATTGCACTTATAATAGTGAAATAAATTATTTTGACTTTTCCTCGTTCAAGTCAATGCTTTGCCTAAGTGAATACCGACGTCTAATCATAATGGTGCGCGTTTTCCGCGTACTTATTATTTGTGTTCTCTGTGTCTTGTTAAAATATATATTTGGTGAAGCCTTATTTTATTGGGCGGCAATGGAATTATTCGTACTTTCAATAGCTAAAACATTTTAAATATTACACGATGTCTATCATTTATTTTTTTGTTATTTGTATTTTGAGATTTGTAATTAAAGTAGTAAAAGTAAACTAAAAAAAGGTAACTAGTACTAACAAAACACTTTAGGTACACAATTTTAAGATACAAATGGACGTGTATACAGTATATATGTATATACGGGCTACCAAAAGTTTAATTAAGCCTAGCTGACAGTAATTACATAAAAAAAATTATTAAATTATATAACATATACTCGCAATTTGATCTAAAATCCTGATTTGTTATGTCGCGTACTTATTTTTTTTTTCCTTTTCAATATTTTTCATAAATATTTTTCCGACCACGTTCTTGAGGCTTATTTTCTTAATAACTTCTACTAATTTTACTATTCCCTTTCTACAACACCGGAGCAGCTGTTGTCTTCTTCTATCCTGACGGTATCCTCTTCGATCGGCAAAATTGCGTGAGCAGAACATGAAACCGTCGAAGTAATGTTCCCACAGGCCTTCATCATTTCTTCTATTGACTTATTAGTATGTGTTTATTGTCAGCATATTTTTAATTGAGTTAGATTTCTGTATTTCGTTCCGTTAGGTTATTTATATCCAAAATTATTTACTCTTTTATAATAAATGGTTTTGTGATATACTCATTAAAAACAAATAGCAATATATCCATCTTGGTCTAGTGCAGATGCCATTCTTATTAATATTCCATTAAAATTATATTAGTCCGACAAGTTTTGAAACATAAAAGGCCTCGAACTATTGTTTTCATTTTTAATGCATTTTTGCTGGAAAACCTTAAATAAATAACCCTAATATAAAAACTTATAAAACTTTCAATATTTACTGAAATCGATTGTTTTCTTTTTGTTGGATAACGCATTCAAAATAGGTATTGATTCGCTATAATTGATTATTTATTCACTGATGACTACAGCAGACACAGAAATTAGTAATAATATTAATATTTCTATTATCTGTTCTTTATTATTTTGTATAATAATTTGTCAGGAATAGTGTAATGTAAATAATGTAAAACTTCTGAAACGCAAACGAGCTCTTTTTCCAGACTTATAGATTCTCTTGAAACTCTTGTATGTATTACATTTGAACATATGTTTTTGTCAGCTTTCGGAACAAATATTGAAATCAATTTCTGAGATGGCCTTCGAGCTATCTTTGATTTCTTCAATAAACTCAAAACTATACCAACAAAAATATTTTTTTGAACTTAGAGAAAGTCCAATAGTGTTCAAACAGAGAAAGTCGGTGATTACAAAATGATATGTATGGAATATTTAGAAAGGAGACTCGGTATTGTAATACTCTATATGGAACAGTGCACAAATAGTATTAATTGTTAATAGTTTAACTTAGTCTTAAGGAATTATTAATAAATACTATCGATAATTTAGTAGTGCAATAGAAATATTTGTTTAGTTCGTAAAGCATTGACTTGGCCGACGATAAGTCAAAATGATTTATTTCACTATTATAAGTGCAATATTTAAATGTGTAAGTAGCTTTACTTGACAAATTCAGAAAAAGCAACAAAAACAATCATTGAATCATAAACCTACTTTCATAAAGTCTTATTGAACTACTGTCACGTTCAGCATCACTACTCAAGTAAATAACTAAACTGTTCTTTGTCTAGTTGTTCTGCAATGTATCTGATCGAACTCGTTCGAATCAAATACGTTATTATCGACATTGCCTATTTTTGTAAATCTAGATAGTTCTGGTTTGAAGATCCTTCTCGACCTAAATTTTTATTGCAATAATCCTTTGCAATGCATTACACTAAGTTTTCTCACGCTCTTGAGCATTATCACTGCATATTTGATAGTGCACAAGAATATTTTCTCGTTGGTTAATTTAAAGGTTATTATATTGTTATTATTTTCTGAGATATTTTAGCAATCTCTCTAAATTCATGATGTTTAACCATTTATGAGTTAGTATTAAGAGCCGCTGTCATTATATTAGATATTCAAGGTAAACAATTCAAAGAAAATGGTTGTTCGTTAATAAAATAAAATATTTGATCTTTCTGGGAAAACCTAACATAAATTATTATTACATTTGTTATTTTATAAAAATACTTGTATTTAATATAAATTTATATATTACTGTCAATACGATTACAATAAAAAATAAAGACTATATTAAAGCTCTCCCATTAGACTTTTGCACCATTGTTCCGCCTTGTCCATAGCGTTAGGCCATTGGCTATTTGGATTTTGATTAGGATCATTCTTTGCCACTGATTGTTGATTACAACATAATTCTTGTAAGCTCGTCAGGCTCGCGCCATCATTTCCTACAAAACAGTTATTGTGACAAATAATTTGGTTTACCTCATTTGTATTTGTTCCAGGTTGAATTTCTGGGTAGGTTATAAAATATCTACAAGTATCTTGTTGCTTCATTGTGTCGGCTTGTTTATTCCATTGGGCATTTGAACATCTGAAAAATGGATTTTTATTAGTATCAACCTCACCTACTGTTTCTTGAGGGCTAGCAATCTTATCATTTGCAATGCCTGAACCTGAAATAAACTCATATGGGCTTGGAAATGTCTGCTGCTTCTGATAATTAACATATGTATTCTCAGAAATCATGATGTTGGTGCCATCATTTCCTACGAAATAATTTTTATTATCGCAAATATTTATATTTTCTATATTAGGTACTGGTCCATTTTGATATTGGTCTTGACTATGCATCATGTAGGGTTTCGCTGGAACACAAACTGATTTTATAAGGTTATTTTGTTCAATAGGTGATCTAGCCTGAAATCTGGCTTCCTTTTTAGAGATTCTTCGTTTATTCTGAAACCAAATTTTAATAGATTTCAGAGGCACATTGAATTCGTTAGCCAATTGTTCTTTTCTAACTTCTCCTATATACTTATTCTTCCTAAATTCTTCTTCCAAGATCTGCGTTTGAAACTTCGTATACTTTGTGCGTGTTTTTTTTGCTTTCCTAAAAATCAAATAATCTTCCATCCTAAACTCTTCGTCTTCGGCCATATTCGTCGAATTATAACACAAATATATCAACTTGTATATTAGGCAAGGCGCTGTATCGAACTATATCCATTTCCATCTGAAGTCTCCTTTTATCGGTCTAATTGTGTACCATCGAAACCACACCCACAACACCCAACACCGCCTACCCACCACCCTTAAACTGTAATTATTTTAACGGGTTATTAATATTTATTACTATTGACATTGCTTTATAGCGGTTGCCCTTTCGGTTTACAATATGAATTTAATTATTTTTGTCCCAAACAATGTATTCTGCCATTTAATTTTATTAGGTAATGTTAATCACATATTTTCCACAATGGCCTAACGCTATGGACAAGGCGGCACAATGGTGCAGAAGTCTAACGGGAGAGCTTTAATATAGTCTTCTTTTTTTATTGTAATCGTATTGACAATAATATGTAAATTTATATTAAATACAAGCATTTTCATAACATAACAAATATAATAATAATTTATGGAATTATTATTAATCATGTAATAATATATATACACCTACACATATATTTATATATATATATATATATATATATATATACTACTGCATTCGGCTAAAACATGTTTAACTGTGAGTGCTGCGTTACACTCTAGAATTGCATAATGGAGAAGACATCGTACTCATCTTCAGATCAATTGTTAGGTCGGTTAAAATATTGAAAATTGAGATATATCCGTCAGTTATGGTTTTCCCAGAAAGATCAAATATTTTATTTCAACGAACAACCATTTTCTTTGAATAGTTTACCTTGAATATCTAATATAATGACAGCGGCTCTTAATACTAACTCATGAATGGTTAAACATCATGAATTTAGAGAGGTTGCTTTCATAGGTCTGAAATAAAATGTTCGAATCTAAAAGTTTAAACAAAATTCGACTGATATCCTTTTATGTATCGATGACCTTAAACGTAAATAAGAATATATTTTAAGGAATTTTACATTACATGCATTTATTTATTTACTAATTTATATATTTTTACTTTTTAAAATTTAGTTACAACTAAACAATATTTTAACAAAATCAGCTGACAGCACGAGAAAATATACCGACGTTTTTAGATGTTTCTAAATTATATATTACTCTATCTATAGGCACTCAATTGCGAAAGCATCCATAGCCATTAAGCTAATTTTTTCATAAACAAATATTTTAATGTACTCTGTATACCGTGAAATGTCTTTGGGTTCATATAGTAATTACAATTATGTATATTTGTAAATTTTTATATTGGTCTATTAGCAAAAATTAAAGAGACAAGCAATTGACAAAGAGGAAAACCTATTTACCGACTGTTAAAAACTTTATTAACCGGAAATGTCGGCAACTCCGATCGCAATCCCAATAAAGTGTCGGTATCATCAAAGTATCGGTAACCCCTGTAAATGATAAAAATATGCCGTCTACCTGAGAATGATTTTTCTGTAAAGGTCCAGTAAAGAAGAAGATAAAAAGCTCTTTAAAGAACAATCCAATATGGAAACCGAAAACAAGGCAGGAGATAAACATAAAAAATTAAATTTAATAAATGAAATTGTATATTAAATTATAGTATTAAAATGTAATAAATTATTAAATATATTAATTTAATAATAATTAATTGCATATTAAAAGTTATTGTCACATTTATTGTTATGGTCATTTAAGTTACAGATCACCCTCCTCGAAATGGAAAATTCACCGACAGGAACAATTCATAAAGCACTACAAATCCCAATTAAAAAGAGAACAGAAGGATGAAAGCCCTCCGAGAATGGAACAAGGAGGCGCGGAAGCTAAGCGCATTGGTACAGAAAATACAGACCCTCAACAATGAGCTCACGCTGGAAAACTAATTATTAAAAGAGTAAATCAGGATAACTGAAAAGGAAAATGAGGCACGCTACAGGACAAAATGGACCAAGAAGACTAAAATTTCCTACAAGCACTACAAAAGAGGAAGAAAGAGAAACTCTACTATTTCCTCATGTAGCGAGAAGTGCATAGTAAAACAACATACTGTCGAATCCACAAACTCACCGGCCTAGGACCAACCAAAACCACAGGACAAGGAAGAAAAAATCACGCCGGTACTACTCTGGGACAAAACTAGATATAAGGAAATCGTCCGTATATTTAAAAATAGTACGATCGAATTCGTTAACACAATGACAAGACCTGAGGGAGAGGTATTCTACCACAAAATCACTGACGACTACAGATTGGCAACCAAGATTCTGGAGGAAAGGAAGTATAATTTCTAGTCCTTCGCATCCTTACAGCAGAGACCACTCAAGATCATTATCAGTTGACTATCAGCGTCGACAACAGACGATCAATCAAATCATATAAGAGAAGCACTCCAGGAAAAGGGATTCCATCCCTCGCAAAGAGATGGTGGACGAAAGCCGGAATCGCCATCCCACTCACCCAGGTCATAATGCCCAGAAACGAACACCGCATATTCAAAATTGAATATTTATTGGTCCAGGGGGTAACATTTGAATCCCAAAGAGGTACCAAGCAGCCGGCACAATGTTTCAACTGCCAGCTGTACGGACACTCCTCCAGGAACTGCCCACCAAAGTGCATGAAATGCCCCGGCAACCATGAGTCCAGCTGGTGCGCCAAAAGGACATAAATATAGCAGCCAATTATTCCTAGTGCGGAAAGTGGCATCCTACCAACCTTATAGGGTGTGAAGAACGACCACCGCCAAACCGTCACGGACCGAAATCTCACCAAACCACTGCACCTGTATTCCTCAGACATGCGCCTGAGCAAATCAAGGAAGTAAAAGACTAGCTAGAAACCATCAGCAACGACAAAAGACTCCACAACCGAGGAAATCCTGAGCAATTTCGCTGGCCTCGCCAGCAAAATAGCTTCATCTCGAGCAAAGAAATAATTTAAAAAACTTACAATCAATTTCTCGTACTTCAAAAGTCCCCAGATATGCTAGCACTACATTATAGATATTTTATTTTGTTGTTTTAATCCTTTTTTTCTTTTTTATTTCGCCCTTCTTACGGCCTCGAATAGCAATTAGCATTCTTACAAAAATGCGAAACTTTTCGCTGCTTTGTACACGGCAGTAACGACCCATATAAAGCTCTCGCGTCCCAAAACGGTTTCCCAGTTTTTGGGCACCATAAATTAATCTAGTTTTATAGTGTATAAGTGTATTCAAATTGCAGCTGTTCTACTCAATACCAAAAATGGAGATTTTGCCGTCGTTAATGTTTTCTCCTTTGGGGTTTTCTGGACTGGGGTAAATCTGTTATAACGCATGTTGCTACATAATAACTGAATAACTGAATCGTTCTTCTTCTATTAAAATTCAAACAAAAAAATCAAACAATTGTGTCCCTATTAATATTTAGATACAAAATAAAATTGAGTAGCAGTAATAATAATAAGACAGAAGATCGAACGAGAAAATCGCGCGAGAATAATTCGTCTCCATTATTAGTCATAGCTTACCTTTGAGTATTAATTTCATAAAATAATATGACAAACTCATATGGAGCCCATTGTTTTATATTATTAACTACAAAAATGTACAAAAATGAATATTGATAGAACCCATTAGGTTGAATTTTATTTTATATTATTTTGAATTTTATTATAATGTGATTATATAATATTATATCTTATTAGTAGTGATAATTGCATTTAAGTCGTATATAAAATAGAATTAATTAACGTAGTTTTCATCCAGATTCCCAGCCTATAGTAGTAATTTCCGTACTTGCAATTTTTGAATATATGAGATTTTATGATATGGTAAGTATGAACTGAAAATAAAACAGAAATGAACAGTATATAAACCAATAAGAATAAAAGAGTTACATACAAATAGTAAATTAATTTTTGAGCATATTTGTTTGGAAAAAGGATATTAAAATTGCTTATAAAATTTAATTTTTAAAGTTTGTAAAGTTTTTAATTAAATAAATTATTAATTTAGAATCTGACAATGCCAATAAAGATATTTATATATTATTTTGAATTAATTATATCCCAATTAATTATTAAGAATGTATTCATTCTTAACTATTTGATTAAAAATTAAACTAACTGATTAAAATATTTTAATACAAATATGTCAAGGTATTTCTTTTACAATATTTAGTTATTGTTATAATATATTAACTAAGTATAATTTATACGGTTAAAAAAATAATATATCATATAAATAATATCATATCATATATATAAACCGCTCTAAATATAAGCCGCTATAAAATTAATATTTTATTTTTGTTTTAGAATGAATTACATTATTTTTAGTTGTTCATCTTTGATTTACCAGAAATTGTACCTGAAAACTATTCAATAATCATATTTTGTTTCTCTTGACAGCTTGCCGCTATCTCAACAACCGAAATATGTGGCGATACCTAGTTTAGATCTAATCTGTCAGCACTACTAACAATTTTTAGCTTATATATAATATAGTTATAACATGAAGAAACGCAATAACTGTTCCCATTTAGAAAACGATAGTAAATACTGTAAAAACCTAGTACAAGTGTCCCATCAACATTCGGAAAACTATCTATGAACATTATACAAATGAGATGTTAAATACCTCGCGAAGGAACAAGTCTAAAGAAGCAGGCAGGGTTTAGAGCAACTCTCGATTGTGTCTATAGGATTTTTACACTACGACAGTCTATATAGGAATATATTAGCTCTGTAAAACCTGCGAATAACATTTCTAATGATTTTTGCTATGTTTTCAGCTCTAGTATACACTAACCTTTTCTTTGGGCAGCTATGAAAGCTGAACATGTTCCCCTAAAGAATACTAAAATTTGTTATGCAACGTTGTACGTTGGTTCTATTAGCTGCGTATTAGTGTTACATGATTTTTTAAATTCATTTGAGATTCCTAGCAGTGCTCGCTCAAAACATATACTCTTTCTACAGCTTTTCAACATAAAAGTGAATGCAATTATGCAAAAAGTTTTTCAAAGACAAACAAACCTTTTATATGATGCAACCAACTCCGCCGCAGCAATGATCATAATATTTAAATATAAAATGAATCAAAACTGATTTATATCAATATTATTACAATATTGATATAAATATAGTGCATAAAATATAGTGCAATTGTCGTTGCACTGCACACAAGAGCAAGGACAATGATTTATACACAAGAAAATAAGATTGTGTATCTGCTTAATGTGATGTATGTATATTATTACTCCTAATCCAGTAACATTTTAATTGGGATTTTCTTTAGAACACAATTATTACGGCTGTCGTCAGCATTCAATGAAAAGTGTGACTGCAACCGCTCCAAGCAGAAAAAATTCCCCACAAGCCATATTCAGCAGCATTCAATGCCGAAGTCCGAAGTTGTGAACAGTAATTCACACCATTCAACAACGCTTTAAATAAAACCGTGGAAAGACATTTCTTATTTCTTAAAAAAAATCCCAATGTTTGATGAAAAAATTTTAGGAATTTATATAAAAACTGGTATAAAGTGAGAATCACAAAATCGATTTAGGAAGGTCACCCACAATAGAAAATTGCAAATTTAGGTAAATTTTGGACGGAAATTTGAAAGTTACTTATAGGTATATATTTAAAATTTAAATTAAATCATGCATATCTGATAAAAAGTTATCGACTTGAATTGAGTAAGGATGTTCAGCGAATGAGTTAAAATCAAGAAAAAAAGCAATAAACAAGTTTAAAAATCTACGGAACCTGAGATAAGTTTTCCAACTGAAACCGAACGGCAAACAAGTTGTTGCTCCTACGTACCGAAAAAAAAAATCCAAGAAAAAAAAGGGGGAAAATATCTCGAAAAATGTCTACATATAAGTTTCCATCGGCAGGGCATTTTCGGGCTATAAATCTAAATAATTCATTTCAGACCCCTGAATTATTTAGATAACGTATCAGCGATATTTATAGCAACAGGCTTTTCCTTTATCGAAGGAGCAACGCGAAGCATCGGGAAAAATATTTACATTATTAAGCCTAAGCTACAACACCAATTAACGAATAAATTGTGTAAGACAGCTCGGAGTACTATGAGATCGGGCCTGATTATTAGTCGGCCCAAAATTAATTAAATTGTTAAATTTTCAAACAACGATGATACGAGGATTGTTTAACAGAGGCATGCTTACTTATTACGTATTCCAACAACCTCTATATAATGTATTTAGCAGTAGCGTTATTACATTAGTACTTAAGTTCTTGCAATAAAACCATTATATTCATGTTCATATGGAGAAAATGGTCAAAATCTTTGTATCGTAATCAGGGTAATCGGTCCATGAATTACATAAATAAGTTGAGTACAAAATACAATATAAAGTTACACTATAATTTGTACATGAAACACACCAGAGATGCCTGAGATGTGTGAGTTATGAACATGACCAGTGGATGATTATACTAGCTGGAAGTACTAACAATGCAAGCAGCAAGGCTATTTTGAAATAAAATCTCCGAGAAAGATTTACAAACACCAAAATCAATCTCGGCAAAGGCAACATAAGATAAGACATACCGAATCTGGCTTTCTAATTACCAACAGACTATGAAAAAGTAGCCGTTGATTATTTAGCTGGGATAGATATTTATTTAAATAGGATATCCTTAATTAGAAGGGCCTCAATGTCAGAGCCCGCGGCTAGAAAAATACAATCTGCAACAACTGAGATAAATAGTTTTATTCTATACCGGTAAGTACTACTCCAATAGTGACAACAATATATCAACAATATATGTGTATCCTACAGAGTGTACTGTTTCATTTCTATATAGCTAACTCTACCAATATTATGTTTATTGAAAACAAGATACGGCAGAAAGATGTAAGGATCTTGGACATCGAATGTTTTTGTATTTTTTCTTCTCTTGAATAATTCAATAACTTGTAAAATAATCAACTCGGATTATTGTTGTAACATTTTGGAACAGTAGTTTCTTTAAACAATTCTGATTTCGGCTTACCAAAAAAAAAAAACACTCACCATAACAAAGCACATGCTTACACATCACAAATTCCTTGGTTCCATGCACTACTGCTACATTGAGTTGATGTAAGGTTATTTCAGTCGTTCTTTAATAGTAATCGCTTTATATAAACTAATAGCTACCACAGTCTATTAAAATCTAGGAAGATATATGAGTTAAATGGAAGCAAATAACAATTACCGTAATAAATATCTATTACACAAGCATATATTGGAACCTATATGGACATAGAGAATTCAATTATGAGGGTATTATGCAAAATTACTATAAATGCAATACAAGACTTCCAGAAGAAAGTTCTGAGAATTGTTCTTCTCTTTATCGGCTATTATTTAATTATTATTTGCAATTTTGCCTATAATATAACCAATTCTCAGCAGACTTACAACTCACAATTACTGTATCACTATAAGTAGCATTCTATGAAAAGTGATTGTTTAAAGTCGCTGATTCTCATCAACCCTAACTTTTCATATAAATTCAAAGTTCAAAAGTATTTCACATAAACATTTTCATAGTTTAATAGAATTACAATAATGTTAAAATTAAATTTTTTTCGCAGGATTTATGATATATTGTTTTAAATTTTCATCTTAATTATACCCTCACCTACTGTTTTTTTTTTCATTTACTTAAAAACTTTCAGTTTTCACACCTGCATGTTTTGTACGATAAAAGAATTGTTTTAGAAACAAATTTAACTTTATAGTCCTTCACAGTGAGGTTATAGAGAAGAAACTAAAAACACCAACCTTTCCCTGAACCCTACCCGAGATAAGCTATTACGAAACGTGTCAATTATGTATATTTGTAACCTAAAATATTTGCAAAAGATTAAATACTCTTCTAGCTGTAAAATATAGCGGCTGAGGCAAATGTTTATTTGTATCAGTTTAACAAAACCTTTTGCTTTTAGTGTAGCTTTTAACTACAATCACAATGACCATACATACCTATAAAAAAAATCTCACCTATAATACCATTGTCGTATGTTACCGATCGAATCCTACCGAGACATGGTCGTAAATTTATGTTTGTGATTGTATAATATCTGTGATTGTCCTAGGCAAAAGTGCAAAATACGGCGCAAGGAAAATGATTCCAGTCACGCCAGTAACCAGGCTGGGTAAAACAGGATACTCCTGGGATGATTTCTAAATTGGTCAATCCGCAGTCGCTAGGCTTAATGCCGAGGACCGTGATTCGGAGTCCACGTTAAACTTGGGTCCAGTCCAAATAAACCCTCGTTGATAAAAATCAGATTATTTTTCTTTTTAATTATTTTACTTAAAACGCTTTTACTTTAATGAAAAGTGGCGACATAATATTTTAATAAAAACTCTTCTTTTATAAGAACAAGTGACCAATCGCGCCAAAGTAACACCTCCCCCCTGAAGAAACGACCAAATTTATCTCATGTTGAGCCCTTGTAGTAAAATCATTTGTCTAATTGTTATAATTATTATTTGTTGTATATGTGTTCTGGTGTCATTAAATTTCAAGCTGAGCAAATGAGCTACTGCAATCCTTGTTTGGTGGCCTTACAACAACTGCGATACTTTTGCCAGAAATCTACGGACTAGGAGTCCACGAACTCTTTCTCAGTGTACGAGTGTTTCTTAACTTTATTGTTTCATAGCTAGGGGACCTTGAGAATGTTAATCTACTTTTAGTAACCATAAAACTTGAACTGCAATATTATATACCAGAAAGATACAACAATGGTACATGTACTGTTCGAAGCACAAAAAGTCCTGCAATATACATACACTGAATATCTATATTTGCGCTCTATATATATTTGAAATTAGACTATTTCTATAAATGACCTGGAATATAAAACCAAATGCAGTTTGTAAAAATGTAAATGGGCTTTAAACTGAGAGCGGATTGTTCCTTCTCATTTCTAGTTAAAGTTCATTCATAGTTAAAGTCATCTAGTTAAAGTATCCTAGCTACAAAGGAATAGAGTGATGTCTGATGCATGGGAACATGTAACCGAATCGGTCTATAAAATTCGATTTGTGTTGACACTTGTCGACCCAGTTTTCAGATATATAAGAAAAAGGTAAATGCATCAGCGTTGTAACCAAAAGTCAACGTTGATTTGACAACATTGCAACGTGCTGATCACATATGATGGCGTGTATTGGCTGTTTTATTGGTTAAACTATACGTTGTAAATTGTATATGCATTAGTGTAGTTTATTCAAAGTGTGTTTGTACATACGTCATCAAGATGTTTAATGTATTGCCTGCCGCAATTTGTAAATTCGTTTTAATATCAGACAATATTTTCCTTCTCATTTTATTCTATTTAAAAAGAGACTAAATGCTGTCTGATTAGTTCGAACACGTAAACGAATGAGTCTGTCAAAGTCGTCCGGTTGTCAGACCTATCAAAATTGTTGACAGCAATAGTGATAAGAGGTTATAACTCCAACCTATAAACTATCTTGACTGTTTAACTACTAATTAACTGTAGTTTTTAGATGCACTATAACATTAAAATAAATTATATTTGATAACATTTTTGTTCTATTGTTTTATTTAGATTATAATTTTGTTGTATGTCAAAGCCAAGCTAAACTAAAACCCAAAGTTATTGTTTCAATATTGAGACGTTTTTATGTCACAAATTTAAATGACGTATATACAAAATAATTTTGCGCAGACTATAGAATAATTCGTTATTACCATCCATAAAGTTTACCGTCAATATTTGAAGTAGCAAAATACATAATACAAAGCAAACAAATTTAATAAAGAAAATATTTCTGAATTTCTTTAAAAAATTAGTACTAATATTCATTTTTAACAATTTTCCAGATATTTTAACCCAAAAAAAAAACAAAGGAAACTACCATACCTTGCGTGAGTATGGGAGAAAATATGTTTGTATGCACTTAATTTACCGCTTTATATATGGCCCGGGAAAGTTTTGCCAAACTTTGCCGAACTTAACCAAACTCGAGAAAAGTGAGTTCCATGCAAATGCCCTATTAAAACGCTATAAAAGTGAAAACTACTTTTTCTCGTCGGCTTGTAAACCCACGAAAAAACGAACTAATTTTCTAAAACTTTGTTGGAATAGTTTCGACCTGATTCTTATACGCTTTTATCGTTATTTACCAAAACAACTTCCCGGCCCTGTTTCGAATCGAACTTCGTTCCTAATTTACGAAGAACGTCCCAAATTAGACGGTGAAAATTATCCAACAAATATTTTAAGACTAGAATTGAACCGTCGCTTGTTTGATGTCGCTTTTCCGATTTGTAATAATTGATTAAATTTTCCTTTACATTGGACAGAAAAAAAAGAACCGAATATATTTTTAGAATAAAAAAAAAGTATAGTCCTTCCAATAAAACAAGCAATGCTCGTCACAGATGACGTCAATTTTCAAAGACCTAAAAGTTGTTTTGAAGTTGGATCGCAGTTTTCCTTCTCATATTACTAAATAAAGTTTCTCTAGTTAATCGAATCGAATTAGTCTCTAAAATTTCTTTTGTTTCTTTTAAATTTGTCAACTCATTATTCGTAATAATTATAGGTTATAAATCGCCAAAAACTGTTGTGGCACTTATTTTGATGGGGATAATGGGCCCTCCTTCTTGTCAATAAAATGCGTTAACGAGGTAAGTATTGATACTATTAAATGTTATGTTCAATATAAGCATAATTTAACACAATCTTTTCATAGAAATTTGTAAGTCTGAGAAGTATGTAAAGAAAACTTAAGGATATGTGGCGCTTTGAGGGATATAAGTCATCCCTTCATATATTGTTAGGAAATATAGAATTCAATTAATGAAACATAACCCCTGAAGAGGTCTAATTGACCTTTGAGATATTTCTATTAAAATATATATCATCTTCAAAAGCATATAATATAATTAAGGAGATTTTATTATTTCAATTAATGTATCTACACAAGACATGGATATTTCAAAATGGAAGACAGAATCACTAATAAAAAATATAAAGATAACAAAAGTTATTGCAAAATTTAGAGATTAGGAAAACATTTATTTGGATTTTATTAGTCATAAAAAAATTCATTACAGATGTGTTACGGTAGATTGATTATACAGGAAACATTACGTTAGACAAAGAGCAAAACACATTAGAACCAAAATAAAGCAACTACACTGGTTAGTCGGAAGATACCCTCAACTTGATCTAAAATCAAAGAGGTTGATCTATAATACAATTATAAAACCTATTTGGACCTATGGGGTGCAAATATGGGGTTGCGCTAAAAATTCAAATCAACTAGTCATACAACGCCGTCAAAACAAAGTTCTTTGATTGATTACCAATGCCTATCGCTACGTAACCAACTGCACGATGACCTGGAAATCAAATGGAATTGCGAAGTGATCCAAGATTTCGCCTTGAAACACCAAAGAAGATTGCTAAATCATACTAACGTGGAAGTAACACAACTGCTGGACAGCGCGCGCGATGTCAGGAGATTGAAGCGAACAAAACCATACGAACTTAAATAATATATATATTTTTAGTGTAAACTATAGCTATAAGTTATTATAATTTTCTAATTGAGGAATACATATTGATGTATTTTCAGGCACTCGTTTTGCTCGTGAATTAATCCAAGTACATAGGAAAAGTAGTAATAAACTAATTGTAGATTAAGATTGTACTAAGCGTATCTAATAAAGATAAAAAAAGATGTGTTACTGTTCATCGTAGAAACAAGCGTGGCTTTATTCCTGTATATACAAATTAAATATTTGTATTTTATATAATTTACTGTTTTAGAAAAAAGCCTTTAGAAAGAAGGATTATCTACTATAAGACTCTCGATTTGGATTAACTCCACTAGACAGACAGAAAAAGCAATTGAAATTTGAATCATGAACTAGTGTTTGATGGGTTAATGCATTACGGAGAATTCTATAATTAAATATTATTATATGACAAGAAATATAGACAGGGAGAAACAGAAGAATAATTAGAGGTTATAAATCGGAAAAAAAAATTGTATTAGCGCTTATTTTGATGGTGTTAATGACCTTCTTGTAAGATAAGTTGTAGGGTTCTTTGGAAATATTTTACCGTATTGCAGCTGAAATTAATATTAAAACAAACACTGAGGACGGATACAAAAAGCGGCACAATATAAAGCGGGTGACGAATCAAGGCCACTTTGATGTTAGCGCTATTCCAGATCAAATATATGAAATGTATGGAAACAGCAGCAGTGTTTTTAATATGGCTATGACATACAAAAAAATTAGAATCTAAATAAAATAATGGAATAAAAATATTATGAAAACCGGCTTGGTGACGCAGTGTTAAAGGACGGTCCTCCTACTGTTGCTATAGCCGTGGGTTCGAATCCTGCTGGGGCCATGGTCCGTAAATGTATGTTTGTGATAGTTTTTAAAAATTTGTGAATGTTCTAAGCAAGGGTGTAAAATCCGACAAGGAAAATGATCTCAGTCACTCTAGTAACCAGACTGGGTAAGACCGGATGTCTTCTGGGATGATTTCTATCTAAAGTTGGTCACTCGCCAGTCGGTAAGCTTAATGCTGAGGACCGTAGCTCAGAGCCCACGTTAAACTCTAAAATATAGGCCCAGTCCAGATAAAAAAAAACCCACAGTTGGTAAAAGGAGACTTTAAAGTATATGTATAAAAAATATATTATGAAACATAATTTATTTTAAAATTATCGTAAATCTAAAAACTACAGTTAATTAATAATTATAATTTTTAGGTAAGAGTTAAAATCTCTTATCACTATTGCTTTCAAGAATTTTTCATAAATCTGACGAGCCTGTCGCCGTCTGACTGTCTGATGTACGCTAAATTATTCAAAATATTAGTTCTAATTGCTACAAGTTATAAACCCGCAAACATTATTTTAGCCCTTTGATTATTTTGATAATTTAAGTCGCTGCCTAATATATCAAATTACTTTGTTTCAAAATGCCGAAAACAATAGATATTCAGGGTCACAAATTGATTGTGGCTTTAATTGGTTGTTTCGGAAAGGAACGAGATAATGAAGGTCCCCTTTTGCTGGTAAATTCCGTTAGAGAGGTAATTATTGATGATATTAAATAATATAAGTCCCTACAATTTTATTGAAAATGTTTTTAGCGGATTGACGCCGGGCTAAATATTACTGTGAGTACTCTGAATAACATCTCTTACAAATGAAGAATAATAAGTTAGATTTCCACAAGAAAGCTCATCTACATACAAAGTGGGTGACGAATTTTGACCATCTTGGTATTGGCTCTATTCGAGACCAAATATACGAAATGTAAGAACAGTAAGTACACAAACTATTTTATCGATATAAACATAGTTGAATAAAATTATTTTAGAGAATATTGTCTGTTCGAAAAGTATAAATAAAAGAATTGGGGACATGCAGCTTTTTGAGGGATGTAAGACATCCTTTTATACACATAATATATATATATATATATATATATATATATATATATATATATATATATATACACTGTTATATATACACTCTTTCATACACTGTTAGGAAACATAGAACTTAAATGATGTAAAGATAACTAATTAAGAGATCTATCGGGAATTTAAGATATTGCATTTAAAAATATATCATTTTTAAAAGTATATAACAAAATTAAGGATGATTTATTATTTCAGTTTATGTCTCTAGACGAGATACGTATCTTTCAAAATGGACCATTGTGCTACTCTTGGCAAAACGCTAATAAAGAGTAGAAAGACAAGAAAAGTTTATGGGCAAAGGTAAAAGTTGAAATAGCGTTTTATTAAGTTTTGTGAGTCATAACATTTTTAAACAATTCATTGCAGATATATTATTGTTCTTGATGGAAACGGGCATGGCTTTATCCCTGGAGCTAAGTTAGTACTCGGTCACTAATAAATATAAATTAAATGTTTGTGTTTTATGTAATTTTTTTTTCAGAAACGAGCCTGAAGCATTGTCTACATAAATAACTTCGGTTCGTATAAACTCCATCAGATGGAGATAAGAAGAAAATTATAAATGGTAGAATTGTGAACAAGGTTTCGATAGGTTAAATGAATAATTTGGTAATTGACTTGAACAGGAATTCTGATAGTGAAAGTGATGGTGACTGAATTACTAATACAGAGTGATATCAGGGGAAACAACTAAACATTGGTATATCATTAATATAGAAAAACTGTAGAAAATCGTATTGTAGACTGTGAAAGAATTGTTCACAATATACATGAACATTAAGTTAGTTTATTATATGAACAAAATATGCACAGCCAATAACAGAAGAAAGTAAGGAGAATTACAATATCAAACTGACTTGACAAAGAAACACACAAACAAAGGAAACAAAAACTTAACATAGAATGGTAAGTAGGTTCTCTAATGAATGTAAACTATTTTACTTTGATTGCTAAAGAATTTTTAGTGAGGTGGATTATCCTCCAGAACTCTACCTCATCGGTGGTATAGAAAGAAGTTCAATGTAAATATAATAAAATAACAACAACAACAACATGAAACAATTGTAGCTATCTAATTAAATGCAGCCTAAATAGTTCAATAATTCAATTTATTCAACAATATACGCATTAGATGTACCACAATATTAAAATAAATTATATTTTATAACGTTATTTCGGTTTGGTTTTTTTTTTCAAATCAATTTTGTTATTTCAAAATCAAAATAAACCAACATTTAAACTTGATGTGGCCTTATTAATTTTGATAACGTGCATTGGCTGTTTTATTGGAAGGACTATATTATCCTGTTCAGAATGAGTTTTGATTTGTGAAAGAGAGTTAAGAGAGTTAAGATTAAGTGTGGTGACATGTTCGACCCACCGGGACACTAACAATACTAGAGACCTTTCGATTTAATGTGACCTTAAGTTTAAAATATAAAGATTTCCTCTCGTTACAAACAAACACCTTAAATGGACGCCCTACGAGTATAATGGAATAGACAGCGGTTTATCAGTCGTAACAACTCTTCGGGCTATGACGTGATATTCTAAGCTTTGGTATTCTAAATTTACAATAATCCAGAGCTGAACAACAGAGTTGGTTCAGTCTGGCTTTGGGGCCAATACACCCTCTTCGGCTGAAAATCTAATAGGATAGATATAGGTAAGAGCTTTCCGCAACTTAGGAATTTCCAAATTTGAAGTCCGCAAATTTCAATACTTCACGGCTAGGGATACTTTTGGTAAAGTCACTCCACTTTTGGTGATCGTACATTCAGAATTGCAGGTCTTTTATCCAAAACCCTGTAAACTAGACTTAGAGAGTCTTTCTGTAACTTCAAGATAATCAACTTCCAGCAATCCTGAAATATTTTCCAAAACTTCGAATTTTTTGCTAAACTTCGAATATCTACATACTGCGGTGGTTTCAATAACTTGGTCAGTTTGCCCTCATCACGCAAATTGCAATACGAAATCGTGTTTTCCGTAACTCCGAGCCGATTCGTAATCTAACGCCACTCTATCTCCTTTTCTGGATAATTGGTTCAATTCCAGTTAACTTATTAACTAAGTGATGAATTAAAAGGTCAGCCTTATGATACAGATGTTTAGAGATGATATAACACTTTTTATCAATTTTATGAATATTACTTTTATATTTTATTTATTTTTTCAACATTTTTATCTCAATTACAAGAAGTGATGATAAGTGGGACCCACCAAGGCATTAACAATACTGGAGATCGTGTTTTAATTTAATCGAGAGTTTTAAAATATAAACACTTGGCATCACTTGAAAACAAATATTTGAAGTCAAAGATCGTCCTAAGGATATAATGAAATTATCAGCAGCATAGCAGACACAGGGACCTCCAATAAGAAAACCTATGCACGTCATATATGTCATCGAATATACTGCAAAATTCAGTTTCCAAAGACGTAAAATTCGTTTTAAACTCGGAACAGATTTTTTGAGATTTCAGTTTTCGAAGATCACCTCTATTCCATAATAAATGTATGAACTATACAAATACAGTGAGTAGTTTTTCAATATAAACATAATTTAACACAATTATTTCAGTTAAAATGTTTCATGGAAAAAGTAAGAGTTCGAACAACGTTTTATTAGGTTTTGTTAGTCATTAACAATTAATTGATATATTATTGTTCATGGTGGAAACAGACATGGCTTTCCTGGAGCTGAGTTAGTGTTAGGAGAAATACAGTTGTATCAAAATGACTTGAAAAGGAAACAAGAACTAATCGTAAAAAGGTAAATGTGCTCTGTAATGGTTAAATAAATTTATTGATGATTGATTATATATGATTGCTAATTACTTAGATTGGATCTCCAGTGGATACATAAAAATGCGCCTAGAACTCAAAATAACAATAATAAAATAATAAAAGAATATGAATCTAATGAAAGAACTCTAATGTACAAACTATTGTGGCTGTTTAACTAACTGTAAATTAAGCCCTTCAATAAAATATGTAATAGATGTACTATAATGTTAAAATATAAATTCTATAACGTCTGTGTGTTTCATTATTTTATTCAGATTAGAATTGTGTTAATTATGTCAGAGCCAAAATGAATTATGTTAAAACTAAATGTTGATGCGGCAACATTGCGATGTTTTAACGTCATCAGTTTAGATGGAGTGAGTTACTAAAGTAAGTCAAACATGCTGCTTTACAGACCCAATGATTTTCAATCGATACATCTTATACTTAGTTATATAAATCAAACCACACCTGGAAACCTGCAATGGGTTATTTCTCACACCCAACTGATCCGCATTTGGAAGATCAAAATTATCTTGTTTCTGTTATGTAAATTACTGTCTGACATGGTGAAGAAAATTTTTCTATTGTCGTTAATTCAACTTATATACTAAAATAAGTTAAAATCACGTGTATAAACACCATGTAAAGGTAACTATTTTGTTTTTATTGACAGCAGTTTACAATTGTTACAATAAATACTATTAGGTTTATTCTCATAATAATAGAATAATCTATCAAAGGAAATTAATTTTGAAAAATATACGATTATCCTCCCGTCGCTAAATCGAAAACCATTACGTGATGCGGTATGTTAAACAATTTCCAAAATAGAGGAAAATAATCGAAATGGCGCGCGGGCATCATCATCACGAACCACATCTAAGCGGTGTAACATGAAATCTTCAAGCTTGCATGAAACTAATTTATGGGGATATTTATGCCGCGCGAAAGAAGAAAGTCTATTCAATTTCAGATTTAGAACGAATTACAGAATGCTGGCTGATAAGTTCAAACACGTAACTGAATCAGCCTACAAAAATCGTCTGGTTGTCAAACATCTACAAAATTCTTCATTCTTAAAAAATATTAATTATAATAACTACAGGTTATGATACAGAAAGCATTTTAGCGCTTTGATTGTTTTGATAAATTTCAAATCGCTGTTTACCGTTATTCTGGTTGAAAATTCCGATGTTAATCAGAGTCTGAAGCAGATTGCATCTCTAGTAAGTTTCTTCAGACAGGAACGAGATAATGAACCCCACCCCCCCTTTCCAGTGAAATGCATTAGAGGGGTAAGCGTTAATACCGTTAAATGTTAAGTTGCAGCGGTTTTTATTGAAAATATTTTTAACATATTGCAGCTGCACTGTATATCAGTACGGGCGTGGCGCAGTCACTAAAATATCTCAAAAAATTTAAAAGAATATAATCATGGATTCACTGAAAAGAAACCGTTTATACCGCCCTCATGCGAAGCCGTTGACGAATCAATATCGCCTTGATATTAGCTCCATCCCAGATGATCAAAAACACGAAATGTATAAAAACATTCAATATGTACTTCAACAACTTCAAATTTGTACAAATTTTAGTTTAATTAGTTGTGAAACTAAATTAACCAGGGTAAGCACCATGTAACGTTACATAATATACTTTGTTAGATAATAGTTTCTAATTATTTATATTCTGGGATCATCATAATAGAATCATCTGCCAAAGTAAATGAATTTTGAAAAATATGCGATTATCCTCCCTACGCTAAACTGAAAACCGTTACGTGATGTGGTGTGTTAAACAATTTCCAAAATGGGAGAAAATAATCGAAATTGCCCGCGCGCCATCCTTCACCACGAACCACTTCTAAGCGGTGTAACATTAAATCTTCAAACTTGCCTGAAACTAATTTATTTCTGTGGATTTTTATGCCGCGAAGTTAAAAAGGCTCATCAATTACAGATTTAGCATAATCCCCACCCGCCGCCAAATTAAATATTCATGGATTCACTGAAAAGACACTGTTGCTACAGCTCTCATGCGAAGCCGTTGACGAAACAATATCACCTTGATATTAGCTCCATCACAGATGATCAAAAACACGAAATGTATAAAAACATCCAATATGTACTTCAACAACTTCCAATATCTACAAATTTCAGTTTAATTAATTGTGAAACTAAATTAAAGAGGGTAAGCACCGTGTAACGTCACATAATATATTTTGTTAGATAACAGTTTCTAATTATTTATAATAAAGGATCATCATAATAGAATAATCTGCCAAAGTAAATGAATTTTATAAAATATGCTATTATCCTCCCTACGCTAAACTGAAAACCGTTACGTGGTGTGGTGTGTTAAACAATTTCCAAAATGGGAGAAAATAATCGAAATTGCCCGCGCGCCATCATTCACCACGAACCACACCTAAGCGGTGTAACATTAAATCTTCAAACTTGCCTGAAACTAATTTATGGGGATATTTATGCCGCGCGAAAGAAGAAAGTCTATTCAATTTCAGATTTAGAACGAATTACAGAATGCTGGCTGATAAGTTCAAACACGTAACTGAATCAGCCTACAAAAATCGTCTGGTTGTCAAACATCTACAAAATTCTTCATTCTTAAAAAATATTAATTATAATAAATACAGGTTATGATACAGAAAGCATTTTAGCGCTTTGATTGTTTTGATAAATTTCAAATCGCTGTTTACCGTTATTCTGGTTGAAAATTCCGATGTTAATCAGAGTCTGAAGCAGATTGCATCTCTAGTAAGTTTCTTCAGACAGGAACGAGATAATGAACCCCACCCCCCCTTTCCAGTGAAATGCATTAGAGGGGTAAGCGTTAATACCGTTAAATGTTAAGTTGCAGCGGTTTTTATTGAAAATATTTTTAACATATTGCAGCTGCACTGTATATCAGTACGGGCGTGGCGCAGTCACTAAAATATCTCAAAAAATTTAAAAGAATATAATCATGGATTCACTGAAAAGAAACCGTTTATACCGCCCTCATGCGAAGCCGTTGACGAATCAATATCGCCTTGATATTAGCTCCATCCCAGATGATCAAAAACACGAAATGTATAAAAACATTCAATATGTACTTCAACAACTTCAAATTTGTACAAATTTTAGTTTAATTAGTTGTGAAACTAAATTAACCAGGGTAAGCACCGTGTAACGTTACATAATATACTTTGTTAGATAATAGTTTCTAATTATTTATATTCTGGGATCATCATAATAGAATCATCTGCCAAAGTAAATGAATTTTGAAAAATATGCGATTATCCTCCCTACGCTAAACTGAAAACCGTTACGTGATGTGGTGTGTTAAACAATTTCCAAAATGGGAGAAAATAATCGAAATTGCCCGCGCGCCATCCTTCACCACGAACCACTTCTAAGCGGTGTAACATTAAATCTTCAAACTTGCCTGAAACTAATTTATTTCTGTGGATTTTTATGCCGCGAAGTTAAAAAGGCTCATCAATTACAGATTTAGCATAATCCCCACCCGCCGCGAAATTAAATATTCATGGATTCACTGAAAAGACACTGTTGCTACAGCTCTCATGCGAAGCCGTTGACGAAACAATATCACCTTGATATTAGCTCCATCACAGATGATCAAAAACACGAAATGTATAAAAACATCCAATATGTACTTCAACAACTTCCAATATCTACAAATTTCAGTTTAATTAATTGTGAAACTAAATTAAAGAGGGTAAGCACCGTGTAACGTCACATAATATATTTTGTTAGATAACAGTTTCTAATTATTTATAATAAAGGATCATCATAATAGAATAATCTGCCAAAGTAAATGAATTTTATAAAATATGCTATTATCCTCCCTACGCTAAACTGAAAACCGTTACGTGGTGTGGTGTGTTAAACAATTTCCAAAATGGGAGAAAATAATCGAAATTGCCCGCGCGCCATCATTCACCACGAACCACACCTAAGCGGTGTAACATTAAATCTTCAAACTTGCCTGAAACTAATTTATGGGGATTTTTATGCCGCGAAGTTAAAAAGGCTCATCAATTACAGATTTAGCATAATCCCCACCCCGCCGCCAAATAAAATATTAAAAAGACCGTAATACCGCGCCGATATTGAAGCGAGAAGCAGGAATTATCGCTCGGAAAGCTGGAAGTAGCACGAGTTGATGGCGGATTCGGGCCATAAATCTCGGAGTTACCCGAAGTTTATGCCACTTTTAAGTTAAGTACATAGTAAGACATAGGCTTAGATAGCGGGAAAAGGTGGAAATTTGAATTGCGACCACGTTAATATCTCGTCAGAGAATGAAGCCGGAGGAAAAATGAACCGACCGCCCTCGCTGCTCCGGACGGGCAAAAAGTTGCCGAGCGAACGAAAAAATGAATAAAACGCTGATTTATGTTGATTCACGTTATAACATCACTACAACTGTTTCATCATAATACCATTATCATTAGTCACGTTTCCAAGGCTCAGTCTAGAAAAACTATATTAAAAATGCAAAAACGTTTCCGTTCCGTACAGTTGACAAGAAATAAGAAAAGTTAATTAGTTTGTTGAGTTTATTATTGTATATGCTATTAATCATTAAGTAATTAATGTTAACTATTAAAGTATCTTAACTATTAACATTATTGCAGAATAGTATGTATTTTGTTAAGTGCTTTAACAACTGCCAAACAACCTAACCTAGCTGTTAAATTCAATTGTTTTGATATTTCTCTACACACAATATCTGGTTTCCATTTAATATTGCTGGGTTATTCAGCATAATTAGCGTCTATAGGTTGGTCATGGAAGGAAACTGAATTTTCGATATTTAATACTTTTCTTGTTTAATTTGAATATATATGCTTCCGAAGCCCACTAAAACCAATCAAGCATTCGATGTTTTCAACTTATATGCCAAGTAGAAAAACAGTTTTCTATAGCGCGTTGTGACCGGCGTATAAAATGACAATCCCAAGTTCAAAAATGATCGGTCGGTCCCCAAAAGGGCTACACAATGTTGACATCGAAGTAACCATAAAGTTCATGACCATAAAGTATTGCTGTGTATATGGTGGGATCAGCAAGTTTCTTACGAGCTGCTAAAACCGAATTAACTTGTTACTGCATATGTTTACCGACGTCAATTGAGCAAATTCAACGACATATTATGGCAAAAATACAGCAATAGAAAATAAAACAAATTCAAAGTTTTCCTCTTGAATGGCACTGTTCGACCATACATTTCTAGAATTGTGGAGTATACACTGTTTCAGTTCGAAAGGAAGTTATATCGCATCTAGTCTACTCACCAAATATAGTATCTTCTAATAACCATTGTTCAGATCGATCCAGACTTGCATAAGGTTTTAAAATACTGAAAAAAGAAGTGCGAAAATGGATTGATGACTGAATCGCTGCTAAACTAGTATCGTTCTTTTGACACGATGCCATTAAGTTACCAGAAAAACAGAAAAAAGTTGTGATTGATTGAAAATATTTTGATTAATATAGTGTTTTAATATATTTTTCCAATAAATGCCTTTTTGACATAAAAAAATGATCAGAATATAACACGATATAACAGCGACTATTACATAGCATTATTGGACCCTTTGAAGGAGAAAATCGCCTAAAAACGGCCGCATTTGAAGTACAAGAAATTGCTGCTTCACAAAGACTATGCACCGTGTCACGAGTTAGTGAAAATGATGGCAATAATCTATGAATTGGGCTCCGAATTGCTTCCTCACCCATCGTATTCTCCAGACCTGGCCCCCAGCGACTATTTCCTGTTCTCAGATCTCAAAAGTATACTCGCTGGAACGAAATTTTTGTCGAATGAAGAGGTGATCGACGAAACTGAGGCCTATTTTGAAGCAAAGGACAAATCGTAATACAAAAATGGCATCGAAAAGTTGGAAGGTCGCTATAATCAGTGTATCATCCTTGAAGAGAATTATGTTAAATAAAAAAAAAACTAATTTTGCCAAAATAATGTGTTTTACTATGGCAGGTCGGGGACTTTTCAATTGGCCTGTTAATTCTATTTTATTTCTACTTTCAAAATATAAAAGGCAATCCTTACACTATTACTAATGCGATCCTTATTATAACAAATTAATATTAAACATCAGTAGTAAATATATAATGCTTATAAATATTAATAAACTTGTATATAAAAATAAGACAAAATCTGTTCATTGAGTTAAAATCATCCCCGGTTATCATAAACGATAATAACTAAATAACGGAAATAATAACGAGATAAAGTTCATATTTGCTTTATTCGATGGACAGGAAGACAATCTGAATCATTTACGGTCCATCTACTCAGAAATCATCGCGAGACAAAAAGCAAAGAAGGGACGGAAAAAAGGCGCTGCGAGAACCTCTTAAATTTCCGTGGCGTCTTCAAGGCGCCAAACTATAAACCCGAATGCAGGAAGTGCCGCTAAAATGTAATCTAAAAATTAGAATATTTACTGCCGCGCCAGCGTTTCGGTCGGGCTTTGATGTTATAACGCTTTTTGGCCCTTTGACAAACTATTTTATCGCCCGTACAAAGAACAGCGTATTTAACTAAAACGTCTTTGGCTGTTGGCGTAAACTTCTTTTCGGCTACGAGGACGACAACGACGAAAAGAAAACGACGGAATGGGAGTCATGTAGTTCGGGAATGGGTAACGGTAGAAGGGGATGTTTCCTGCATCGTACGACAGGATGAGATGACGCTTTTCGCGGTTAAATAAAATTACAATTTTCTTATTTCTCGTTGTTTTTTTACAGGACCCAGCTAAAATTTATTTTTATGAGCAAATACAGAAACTCGAACTGCCTTTGTTCAATTTCCTAGTTCGGAGAGGACTCTTATTTGGTGAGTTTAGAACAAAGACAATTTTATAATAAAGAAATTATAAAAACCGAAATACCAATAACACCAGTAACTGTTGAGGGTGAGGATAACAGGGTGAGTAATCTGTTATATAGCGCTATAGGAACTACACATATAGTCAATTCAAGACGCAGTCTACCCACGTGATCTGTCAAAACGTCGCAGTGTTGCAGCAGTAACTCCGGGTTTTAGTACATTTTGACTTTTATATATAACAAAATTCTATTATAGATAAAATAATGAAACAAAAGTGTTATGTATTATAATTTACTTTAACTTTATAGTACTTCTAATGCGTATATATCGAAGAACTTAAAATTATAATTAATTATACAGCCACAATAATTTATAGGTTACAGTTGTTTTATTATATTAACATTGAACTTTTTTCCATACTAGTATAGGTACAGTTCTAGGCTCATTTTTTATTTAGTGGTGTCCCCCAAAAGGCCTAATCCACCTATTTAACAACTGTATATCGGAGTAATGAATTTTACTTTCATTAGAAATCATATTTACTTTTTCGCTTAATTCATGTTTCTTTCGATGCAATGTTTCCTTGTAAAGTAATTTTAATATTACTATGTTTCCCTCCTTAGTTTGATCTGCTACTACCTGTATACATACTTCTAGATAAAACTACATTTAATCACAGCATTCTCCTTAATGCATTTGCCATATCTGCAAAACAGTTAGTATTATTTCTCTCCTCATACATTTTGACTAAATGTTCACGTATATTCTGAACAATAACACACATCTTTATAAAGCTTTCAAACTCTATGATATAATTTCCTTCAGTTAAAGTACATGGATTATATACTGACTTTTAGTTGTTTCCTCTTTCATCACCCTGTCTTGGTAATTGTCAGCATTGAATTAGAAACCAACATTCATAAAGTTTTATTCAATCACTGTCACTTTCAGAAACATTAATCAAGTGTCATCAGTCAATTTCTTCTTCAATGTATCTAATCGAGCTCATCTAAACCGAAGATGTTATTTTCGACAATGCCTCTTTCCATAAATCCAGACAGTTCTGTTTTGAATATCAACCTTCTCAACCTCGTCTATTGTAATAATTCTTTGCTATGCCCCATATCAACTCAATTGGAATAAATACGCAGTGATAGGATACGCGCAGATAGGGAGGAAGATGTAATATTCTGTGAACATGGCCACAACATTCAGCAATCTGATCCACCATGTATCTTTTCTCAAGCTTATTTCTAAAAAAGTGAATTATATAAAATGCATTTAGATATTTCATTTATATTCACCGAGTAACAATTTAAAATAGTTCATTCTTGAATATGGTTTCTTCAAAAATGATTTTATGTACTTTAAGCCATTCCTTAATTGAAGTCTCTGCTGGCATCCTTCCACCAGTGTACTTATAATATGGTGCATTGTCCATAACAATAACTGATGGTTCCTCCAAGTTTTTTAAAAGCTGATTTTCAAACCACTGAAAAAACAAGTTATGGTTCATTTCTCCATGGTAGTCACCCCTGAACTTAGAGTAAAACATAAATTATGCGCCAGGAATAAAACCATTCCTGTTCCCAGCATGAAGAACTATATGTCTGCAATAAATTATTAATAAATATTATGACTAACAAAACCTAATAGATAGTTGATTTCAATGTTTTGCCTTTTTTTATCAACTTTTGTTGTCTTTGCAGTACTTGCATATATTTATTATTATCTTGCCATGAGTGGCCCAATGTACCATTCTGAAATATCCATGTCTCATCTAAATATACAAACTTATATAATAATTCTTCCTTGATTTTATTATATGTTTTTAAAGATTGTATTCTTTTAAAAAGCAATGTCTGAAAGTTGCGTTGAACCCCTTCTTGGGTTATCTTTACACCACTCAAATCTCATATTACCCAACAGTGTATGAAAGGATGTTCTACATCCCTTAAATAGCTGCATATCTTTTGGCTTTTTATGGATACTTTCCAGACTAACAAATTTCTCTAAAATAATTGTATCAACTTATGTTTCGATTGAAAAATCTACTTACTGATTTTATACGTTTCGTATATTTCATCTTTTATACAGGTAACATCAATCTGATCTTATTTTGTCACTTATTTCACATAACAACGGTTTCTTTTTGGTGAATTTTGCAGACGTTTGACAAAGAGACAATTTTTGCAGACTCATTCAGTTACATGTTCAAACTTCTCAAACAGCATTCTATCTTTTTTTAAATAGAATAAAATGAGGAGAAACATATTGTGGACAGGCACATATTGATCACGTGCATCACTACTGTTTTGAATAAACTATATAAATATTATAAAGATCTATAAGAAGGTTATTTCTGAAAAGCAATTTTAGTTAAATGCCTGATGATTGAGGCTCACAAATATTTTCATTAACTGTATCAATCGCTTGTGAATCGCTGGTTCTTAAAAGGCCCCTAGAAATATAATCCAACAACGTCAAACCACAGCTGTACGCTAACCAATGAATGTATCCAAAAGAACTGTTAAATATGTATATATTAGCAAAATATTTTTATTTAATTTATTTATCATTTTCTACAACTCTCGGATAATATGGCGAAACCATGACGAAAGAAAGATGCTGGCTTGATGGCAATCCAATCATCTCCTTTTTGCACATCTGCAACATCTCGAAATCAGCTAGAAATATGCCAGGCAAGGTATATTTCAACGATCTAAACATCTGGTAACTAGAAGTACATTGGGTACATCAGAACTTCCCATTTGAACTGCAACGGTGTATACCTAACAATTCTTTGAATGTGTGGTCAAGCGCTATAATTCAAAAAGAAACCTTTGCGACTGTTACTCTCTGGCATTGCAGTTTTGTTCGCAACAATACGTGATTGCATTTGTTCAACTGGCATCGGTAAATATCTACAGTTTCATTTTGTTTTAGCAACTCCTACTAATAACACAACATCTTGCTCAATCTACTATATGTACAGTAAGACTTTATGGGAACCAAAGCTGACAATTGGGTTATAAGGATCAGCATCACCATAAGTTTACTGAACTTCGGCAGCAAACTACAACAGCTGGAATAATGAATGCCAAAAATAGAATTTTAGGAATTCCGTTATTAGCGTTTGTATACACTGAATAACTCGATATTATTAAGTGTAAATCTGTTATTTTATTTAAAAAACAGTCAAAACCATTAAATTTAACATTTATTTTAAGTTGTCAGTTGGTTACATTTATAGTTCACATTTTCACCAATAAAGCAATAGCTGATGAAAAGATATTTGATAAAATATTGACTATATTTCTCACTTTACTCAATGAATAGTATCAAAATATTCAAATGCCAACAAAACCCAATACCAACATTGTATAGAGCCTATATTAGCTAATACCATTACATTCGCTATGAAAAGTAAAAACTTGTATAGATCTAACCATGTAAAACCATATATCTGTCATAACTTTGATTTAACGTTACTAAAATAAGTCGAACCTGTCACTTCACAGACTTTTACATAGACTTTTACTACAAAATGTTAATCGACTCATCAATATATCCAAATGTTACCGAGAAACTTGCATTTAAATCTGTTTTATTACATCAATTTTCTCTTGGTTGATAAGCCATTATCAAAAACCGTCTTGTATTTTTCTAATATATGGCACTTTTGAAACATATTTAATGCGAATCAATTTCGAGCCTTGTACAACAACTTTTAATCAAATCAGTCCCTTTAAACAACATTGTTCTTGAAGGACTAGATTCACCTAACATATTTGATATTTCGACCTGATTTTCTCAGTTTAGTAAGTATGAGTGGAAGTATGTAACAAACAAAACCCATAAATGCATGAATTAAAAATTATAAATTAAAAATGAAAACGTATTGATATGAGTAGTAATATTAGCCAAAAAAAAAAACAAATCGATGAATCTAATAGTGACAAAGCATGAATAACATTTTTCAACAAACTTTTTATAATCTCTCAAGAATAAATTAACTATTAATAACATTACTAATAATACTATCAAAAAATGTAATTTATGGACAAGCTACAGCAATAAGGAGGTTGACGCATTCTTGACCTTAACATTGAACGGCAATGAAGGACCATCTCCTAACAATATCTCCTCCAATAAATGAGATCCCCAATCGAAGTAACCAAACAGTGCTTCCAAATGTTTGTCCATATGTTATGCGTTTGTGAGTTTTTGCGTCTTTTATTCTCAGGATGTGTATGTGTGTTAAAACCAATTAAGCAACTTTAATGATTTCTTATATTTATAAATAACTATCTTTAAGCCGATACCGAGTTATAATAAACAACTCCCATAAATTTGGAATGAAAATTACCAAATAGTATTCTCGAATAACTTTGCCAGTACTGAGCTCTCTTAAATCACTTTAGTGCATTTAGCTTAACGTAGAGTCTTCCTTATTCTGAGATCAATTTGTCAACCCTTCCTGATTTACCATAGAGATTAAAATCTAAAATTGGTACACAGTTTTATGTTTTTATGAACGCGAACACCCTTTTAAGCACGAGGGTCTAATTAAAACTCCATCAAGTTGAATTTTATTTAGGAAAAAGGACAGGTAAGGGATTAATTATTTTGCTCTTTATTGGAAAATCGTGTATGATAAACTTTTTGGGTATAAATTTAGAATATTAGATATTGTTAGTGTATCTTTTTAAAATATATTTTAAAGTCTCCTTTTACCAACTATGGGTTTATCTGGACTGGGCCTAAAATTTAACGTGGGCTCCGAACCACGGTCCTCAGCATTAAGCCTGCCGACTGGCGAGTGACGAACTTTAGAAAACATCCCAGAAGACATCCGGTCTTACTCAGCCTGGTTACTGGCATGACTGGCATCATTTTCCCAATCACAAATATAAATTTACGACCATGCCCCAGCAGGATTCGAACCCGCAGCTATCGCAACAGTAGGAGGACAGTCCCATCGCCTTTACCACTGCGCCACCAAGCCGGCTGTTACTGTATTGATTTCGGTATTAGCAAGTATACTTTAATGTTTATATCGAATATCTTATAATTTTTAGCCGGTTTAATTTTTAGATTAAAACTATATTTAGGTTTTCTAAACACCAAACGCATATATGAAGTCTAGTGAAGATACGTAACGTCTCATAAAAGCAGAAAATGAAATGATGACAACTGATAAATAATATATTGAGCTCAGTAATTTCTAAAAATACGAACAAAAATACTTTTAATGCAGATAAATCACTAAATATTATATTTAAAAATAATATTAATTTCTTAGTACGAACATTGTGAATTTTATAACATTTTATGCAAATGTTTTCAAGGTTGTAATTGTAATATCGATCTTAGCGATTACCCAGACAATATTTGGAGATGCAAAATTGCAAAACATGTGCTGAATGAAAACTCAAACAATACAAGGACTAGCAGCATCAGACGTCTATATATCAATCGGCTTAGCGAAAATTTTGATAGCGTAAAATTTGGCAAGGTTAAAACTCACATGCAGGAAGAATTTTTATGCTTAAAATGTTTTTGTAGTATGTCCATATCAAGCAACCAGGAATAGCCGTCAGATGAGTGACACAAAATATTTAAACAAATATTTTAGTCTCTTGTTTAGTATGATAATAATATAATCCTTAAAGTTACATTTTCCATTTTTTGTAGAGAGAATAAATTAATGTATCCGCCTTATAGGAAGGTGAATGAAACTGTGAATGAAGAACATATGCGAAAAAGTCATCTTAACAAAACATTTATAAAATTCCTCTGTCTGCCCTCTTTGTTTACAAAATATTTAGATTCGCATTCAGCTTTTGATTTAAGTTGATATCTAGCGAACAGCTAAGAAAAAATGTTCTTGCTTAAGAACTGATAGTAATTGATATGATTTTGGAGATGATATGTTTTTAGTAGTATTCAGCCTGATGTATTTATTGTTCTTGAATTATATATTTTAGGTGAGAAATACGGATAGAAGATAAAGACTTATTATTTTAATAATAGCCTTACAAACTTAGTAACAAGTACAATACTTCATTAAGTACTTCATAAAATATGTGTTTAGACATACTTTGACATATCATGTTCTCCTATTGGCATTCGAATCTTGTTCACACATATATGCCTTGCAAAATTTAACTTTCACAAGATTTAAGGCACATATATGCCTTAATAAGAAAATACACAGCATGTTTGTGGTTTTAGAGTAGTATAGCTAGTTTAGGGGCCCTGACATTGTCGATGCACGACACAATGTCTCACTATAACACAAATTTATTAATATAATATATAAATAAGACCTGCACCCACACGAATCGTCCAGTGTTACCAAAACAACTACGTCACCCGCAGATTTGGAGCGTTTTAGCGCGCATTTATAATTTCATTAATTCAAACGTCAATTTTTCTTCCAAATACATTTTTTGAAGAATTAATTTTTAGGCCGAGTAAAGTAAAAACATAGAATTGTCATTAAACAACATTATCTTTTTATAGGAAAATACTGTATATGCCAAACAATGACTTGATAAGCGTTATAGAATCTTCACCAGAGAAACATAGATTCCTCTCTATCGATTTGAATGGAGATCATCAGCAATTAGTGAATGCGGTCCAGCACGACCAAAATAGATCTACCAAACAAACATCGAAAGGTTCAAGAAGCATTAGAATGTATCAGTTTTGAAGGGATATAATAGTAGCAGTAGTTAAAGTAGAAATGTAGATAGTTTTAAAAAATATTTCCCTTAATTAGATTGAAAATGTACTGACTTATGTATTTTAGGTCGCTCAAAAAGGTAAATTCATCCTAAAATATTATTCGAGAGAAAAAAAAAACAGAACAAATATTTCATTTGGTTATGTACCATTACCCCAGCTCCCAGCGTAGATAAAAGGATTTTTGCTATATCCCCTTTTGGCCTATTTCTAAAGAATGCCGAACCAATAATTTTGAACCTGCTATTTTAATGGCAAGTTTAGTTTTTCCCGGTTCCTCGGGAAAATAAAACGGCCCCGAATAGCGAAACACACGACAGGAGAACGCTATCTATACGTTCAGCTACTTTGAAAATACATTCATGCGGAAACAAGTGCGCAAACCCACAGGAATATCATTTTTATTTTAACGGTCATGTATGGCTGCACAGTACACTTTAAACACATAGAATCTTATTTCTGTTACCGGTATATTTCGCCTTTTTCCCATCGTTTCATCTTGGAATTTAGTTTGTTTTCCTTTCTTTGTATCTTATTCCACCAAAGATGATAGTTTGTATGTTTACTAAAAAGCTATCTAATCGAGCTTTCTGATGTTTTAAAATTGCTATTATATGCCCAAATAATGAAACCTTAGAAATTCGACAAATATAAAAAATAACGTAGATTACATGCATTGTGTTTGGTACTTTTAACAGTTTTGCGACCTTTATTTCCTACTTGAATATCTAAAGGTATCTACTAATTGACTAATATATCCGAACTCTGTAAAACATTCACGTTCAAGAGGTCTCTCCCCAAACTTGTAGAACTGACGGTATTACACGTTCTCACTAGTTTCACTGGCACAAGTCACATAATTCCTAACGAATAATTCCGTTTCCGTGCCAGATACTCAAGTCTTCATCAAGCTGCTCGCGTCGCTACTACCATCTATATTACCTATCTATATGTTCAGCTACATTGAAAACACATTCATGCGGAAACAAGTGCGCAAACGCACAGGAATATCATTTTTATTTTAACCTGGTGAAGGTGTAAGAATAGTGTACACAGGTAGTAGCAGAAGAAATAAAAAATACAGTTATATCAGAATGAATTGACAAGGAAATACACTTCGAAGGAAACAAGAACTAAATGTAAAAAGATAATTATGATCTCTAATGAAAGAAATGATACATTACTTGGATATACAATTGTTAATTAGGGAGATTAGGCCTCCAGGGCACATAAACATCTATCACTACATAAAAACGTGCCTAGAACTCTACCTCATGGTAATTAATATCTTAGGGTATTTTAATGTGTAGCTTAATATCACATGTATTTGTGAAATCAATTATATCATGGGTATGTCATATATATAAAAATTATAAGAAATACTAATAATTACTAATTAAGTTAAATTATGTTGTGAGTACAACATAATTTCATAATTCTGAATGCAATTATACACTAATAAATAAATGTATAGCACAGCATATTAATTATACGTTACCTTAAGAACATTAAAGTGTGTTGTAATGCATAGTTATAAGACGATAAAAACCTAAACAATTTGTACTTATATCGCATGCCACAAAATACGTTCTGTAATGATACAAATTTAACAATGATTTTAATCAATATCTGAATATGCAAATGAGTAGGCAACAAAAAACACGACAAAGCGTCTACTCATAACCTAAAATCTCCAAATAGGCCTGGAAATAAATTTGCCGTTATTCTTATCTTATTTCAACAAAAGCCTTAACCAAATATTTCTACTGTCAAGGCGGACATAAGTCCGAAGTAGAATGGGAATATAAATTATACACACAAACAAGGATAGTAAATGTGGCCTATCCTTACCTAAGCTCCTTCCAATTTACCGACTTTGAGGGTCTTTGACAAAAAGTTAACTGGCTCTGGGCTGAGAGCTTATAATAAGCCAACAAAGAGATAATGAAAATTAATAAATAATGTGCCTAGATAACCTTATGAGATTACTGAAGCTATGAATACGGTTTATTGCTTCGGTACGTTTGCTTAGCTTATTAAGTTTGCTCAAACCACAGCCATTTTTATTTTTATCAAGTTTTCAAACCGAGTAAGACTAAGGGTGGTATAATAGGCATTGTCACGAAACAACAAAGATATGCTCTAAAATACTTTATATCTTAATACCAATACTAGCGGAACAGCATACATTATTCACAAAATAGATCACTCCTCTCAACTGTTTATCTTTCCATAACCACAGTTAATTCAATTAAATTAAAAAAAATTACTTACCATATAATAACTGAAACCACACCGCAAATTGACAATTATACCGATGACATTTAACGATTAGTGATAAATTATTTAAACGTACAAGCTCTTGCGCTAATTAGACTCTTATTCAACTGATGCAGCTTATACCAATATTGGCGAAATTGATTTTAAAAACTATTACAAAAGTGCTATTGTTTATTAATAAACAAAACAAAAAAGGCACTCTAAACTTTAAAAAATGCCGAATTTTTTATGACACGGAATTTTCGTTACTGTGCGCCATCTCACGCAACAACTGCATATTATAATTGCTCTACTAACAGATATCTTTCCATCAAATATGCCAAAGCTAGGCAACACTAATAACTTTTGCTAAGGAAGAAAACGAGTAAAATTGTAGATTGAGGTTATATTTACAAAACTATTTATATTTTATCAGTAAATGTGTGTTTGAACTAAATTAAAACAATATTGTATTAATTGTTAGCAATGTCGGCCACTTTTAAAAATGCCAAGAAGAAGGCTTCCCAAGAGCAACTTCGAAAGATGATGAAAGAACATCAAAAAGGACTGAAGGATGTAAAGAAAGTTGATTCGCCACTTGCAAAATATCCTTTTTATACTAAATATAACTAACAAGTCACACTTATATTATTATTTCCTTAAATTTTATATACATATAATGAACAGGGTCAACTTACATGCATATTATGCAAATCAATAGTACGATCGGAAGCAGTGTGGACTATACATATCAATGCAAAACAACATAAACAAAATGTAGAACTAGCAAAGAAACTGAAAGAAAAAACGAACAATTTCACCACGCCATTAAAAAGGCCATTAACACCACCCCTTCCTGAAGTACCAGAAAAGAAACTAAAAGGTAATTTTATATTAGATGTTATTTAGATGTTAGATTTATTGGATGTTAATTAGATTTAGATTAGATGTTAGAATATAAAACTATGGATTATGTAAATTGAATTTTACATGTTTTAAGGTATTTTAAAGAATGCGATTCCAAAGCCAGTTGTAAATGAAGTTGATAAGAAAAATGGGGATCCTCTACCTCAAGATTTTTTTGATAATGGAAACAAAGAATCTTTAACAGTGGTATCACAAGATTTAACAAAATCAGTGCATCCTAAAACTGAAATTGGGGACCAACCTTTAAATATTGAGGAGGAGAATCAGGATGAATTACCAGAGGGATTTTTTGATGACCCCAAATTAGATGCCAAAGTATGTATCAATGTTTATCTAGTGTTTCAATATTCAATATTAATAGTCTTGTGTAATGTGAAAATTATTATTGTAACCTGATTGATTGCTTGTAAAAATTAGTAAGAAGGAACCTGGTTTACATCAACATTATTCCTCTAAAAAAAAAGTGTTGAAAATTATTTTCACTGAAAAGAGTAAAATAATAAAAACTGTATCATTTAATTTTTAATACCAAACTAAATAACAATATTATTAAAACTATATTATTAAAACTAATTTATTGAACTTTGGAAAGATATTGTGTTGTAATAAAATATTAAAATATCAAGGATAAATTTATAAAACTTATTGATGAACCTAGTGTTTTGTTTTTGTTGTATTTTTAAATATAATAATATGTTACAGGCCAGAAATATTGAGTATAAGGACCCGGCAGAAGAAGAATGGGAAAAGTTCATGAAAGAAATCAAAGAGGCTGATAATAAAAGTGCAGCCATTATAGCAGAGGATCAGGAAGAAGCAACAAATGAACGCCAAATTGACGAAATTGACGAACAAATAAAAAAATTAAACAGGTATAAAATTAAGCAATTCTTATTCATGTATATCTTCAAACACTTATCTTTTAGGGTATTAGATTTGGAGAAGAAAAAAGAGGAAATTGTTACAGTATTGAATGATGTCAAAAGTGAGACTGCAAACGAAAATGAAAACGACGATGATACCGAAGCTGATTTTGATGAATTCCTGGACTGGAGAGCGAAAAAATCCTTTAAATAGATATTTAATATTGTATATATTTATTGTCATTATAATATTTTTTCTGGTTAATTTGATTTTATTTAATTGTATAGGCTTTTTATACATACATACATATATATTATCTGTTGATGCTGATTTGTAATTCTTTTAAAGGTCAATGAGATCACAGGCCCTAATTTCTATTTTAAAAGTCTGCTGAATTTTAAATTGAATTGATGTACTGAGACTTGCATTTGAGATATAGGATTTATATAAAACAATAATAAATTATTTTTATACATACAAGACAGCTGTTTATTTAGAATCAGAGATAGTAGAAATGCATATCTTCAGTTTAATTAATGATACTATATTTTTACATATAGTAATTTTAGGTGAAAATATATTATCAGCTATCTGTTGGCCACTGTTGAAACTTTGGGCAACCTTTGTTGTGAGGGACTAACCTTCAGAAAATGTGAGTTGTAAGCCAAATAAAGAAGTGTAATGTATGTGGATACTATTATTCTGCTTACTCTACTCGAATGATATACTATAAATGGAAAATGTGACTATTAATAATAGTACCATCCTACACAATAATAATGCGAAATATATTGTTGTAAACGTTCCTTCGCAATGATCATATGAAAAAACCTAGCTATGGAATCCATTTATAGGGGTGTTCTAATATAAATGCAATAAAGGTTACTTTAGAATAAAGTTCAAAAAGTAGTGTAGATGCGAGTATAATCTACAGAAACAATTATATGCAGTGAAACCTTCAGAGTGCTATCACTGAGAAAATCAGATGGTTTGAAACTAAAAATAAGGAGATTGCTGCAACTCTTTGATTACATTAAACTAAAACGCAAATTCAAGAGTTTGATTCTCTACTTAATATTGTGTGACAAAGCACAGCAAAGTGCTAATTATTACCACTGAAGATGCTGAGTGTAGAAAGAAATAATTATTACAAACTAAACTGAAATTCTCCTTTTTCAAGCTTATTTTCCAATCCTTCTGGATGCTTTTAAGGCTTCGAGAGCATTACAGTCTGACATCTTCAGATCTTCCAAATGCTATCTTTAAGGCACATTCAACATGTTCTCTTCGATATCGAGTTAGAAATGAGATCACTCAAGTAAAATGTGAATCAGCACACAGTTAAGGAACAAATTCTGGACCGCAAATTACAATGATTTGTCTGTCTAATGAAATATGAACAAATTCACTGGCTTTTATGGAGAGACTGACTTTTAACCTGAAAAACGCAGTAAGTAGCTTGCTAAAAGACAAGATAATACCAAGCAATCTGAATAATAGGAGACCTATATACAATGTGACAAGGCCAGAATAGTTGCGTCCGATCGTTAACCAATAACAGTGTTTTGTTTGAGAAATAGACATGCGCCAGTTAGGTTTAATGATTAAGATGAATTAATACTCGAATAATGCATTATTCCTTTAGAGGCTAAGCAAGAAAATTGCCTATCATAGCTTGATGTTATTTTAAAGGCAAGTTATAGTTTAAGACAATTAGTAACAATGTATTAGTAATAAAAAATATGTTATTACCTCCAATAACAGAGTTATCTTGTATTTAAATGCACTCCATATAAAAATAATGCTAATAAAAAAGCAATAAAGAAAAGTAACTTTTTTCATATCCAACAGTACCGGGTTCAGAATTTTTGTTTGGGAAGGCGGATTGACTCAGTGACAGATCCAAGATTTTTGTTTTGGGGTATTTAGCTTGCAAGTTGATTTTATCAGACTACAAAATAATAAAACACGGGAGGATTCGAATGTTATTCGATTTCTTGGGTGATCTAAATCCGCCACTGGCATACTAGTTGAGACAGGGATGAAATTATTTATTATATATTCAATTATTAAGAGTTTGCTAGAGGGGATCTCCGGAAGCATTCAGATTCTTTTGAGGAGCAGTTTCGAGAGAAAGCTGCTGTTTAATTAACATGATAAAGATTTTGATGGCAACTGAATTATGACAAATTATAGGCGAAGCTAGAAACAGTTCTTTCAGTTAATTTTGCTTCTGAACAAATATTCTTTGAAAAACACTTTCTTTTTTTATCTATAAAATGTAACGATATACATATAGGCTATTTATAATACACTTATAGTAACATCAAGGTTTTAAAATACCCATATATGTATGTACTACTGAACGCAATAGACGTTGTCCTGCCCGAACATTGGCTATTTATATAGATTGAATTATTTATTTCAATATTAAAACAAATTTTATAAGTTGATCCCTATAACATTCAATTAATGATTTTGTTGTGATATGTTCTTATAATCGCAAAATATTTAAAGGATAAAAAATCGCAGTGCCCCTTACCGGGTCCGTTAGTGAGTCCAAACCATACTTCAATGCATGCAAACTCATAGAAAGTTGTTCAAGATTGGTCTAACCGTTTAGGATTTCAGTAATATACACACGAACCGAAGAATATTATTTGACAATTCGTATATTTTCTACTGTCCATAAATGACGCCGTCATGTTGAGAGTACCGCATAGACCATGTTAGTAGTAACAATGGCAAACAACTCTTGAATAGTATTTCTATCCGGAATTTTCGCTAAGATACCTTTATCAATCTTTTCTGACAGTACCTTATCGATCAATTAAATATAAATATGTCCATGTTCAAACCTCGGTTTTGGCATTTAACATAACGTAGTCAGCAACTTGTTTCGCCAAAAATACCGAGTGATTTCTAATCAACTTCATCAACCAATTCAGTTTTTGTTTGAACATACGAGCAGTAATATTATGGTGATGCGTTGATATATGATCGGACAATAACACCCAATCCCAGTTTGGATTGCAGGTAAACATGATGAACAGATATAGCGCAGACTACCAGTATATGATTATGGAATAATATATACGGTATCGATGATGTTTATATCAATTATTCCATCTACGTTACTGACGATAGCATTAGCCAAGTGTATATAGTTCTCAGAACGAAATTCTCGCACACATATCAACAATGTATTAATGAAATAGCTAGCGGCACCGGAGAATGTTGTTATATTGATTTGTACTGACCATCAATCTATATGCGCAGAAGTTCATAGCGCTAATTTTATTTTTATACGGTGTAGATGGATCATATTCAGTTGTGTTTATGATTTTGGTAAAAGCCCCCAGAGTTGTCACATTTCCTTACTCCTCCATCTGCTCGATGTGGTTGTATATACAGCGTATGTTAATGTGTTGCCCGTCGTCGCCCATAAATTAGATTTGCAAAAAATCAATTTGAAGGTATGCGTGGCCCGAAATCTTGAATGTTGAATAAAAATTACGAACAATAACCGGTAAAAGACGTTATAAATTAAGGATGTATGTTGTTATGTAAGCCACAATTTTAGTTTCTGGATAACTATTCCAATTTAAAGGAAGAAGATGTTATGTTAACCATAATGAATGAAGGACAGTATGAATTATTAAAATAGTATGATGTATACATGTACTAGCGACCCGCACCGGCTTCGTACGGGTGCAATGCTGATACTAAATTAAATACACTGCAGAAAAAATATGAACGTTGTATATAAAAACATAGCGGCCCGCTCCGACTTTGCACGGGCATAAAATATATATGCCTATGTCACTCAATGAAAACATGATTAAAATCGATCCAGTATTTTTGGTTCATTCATTATTGCCCTTGGCCTGCACGCATTAAATTTGGAGTAAAACAATTCCTCTTCCCCTATACTTACTATGAAGATTTCCTGCTATCTTTGGAATATCTAAATTCATACAATTTTTATTACATTACACATTTTTAAACGCAAATTTTAAATTTGTAATATGTCCGAAAATATTTGTTTAATTTACATGCTGTAAGGAACCATATTGATCTATATTAATTGCACACTGTATTTAAGGTACTTAATTCGATAAGGATTAATGCCGTATTGCTTAAAATAGCTTCGTAAATAAGCCATTTTCTCACGTAAAAAATAAACAATAAAAATGGTTAATGTGGGTTATCCCTAAAAGATAAACATATACCATCGCGGACTTTTTTGTAGACCTTTTTATGGTGTACAATACTGTAGTACATTAATTTGATCTTACTCGTAAGGTTAGGCAGCGTTTTTGCTAATTGCTAAATAAGGCTAAAAAATAGGTTAATTTACGACATCACGTTAGAAACCTCTAAAATTAGCAATGTTGCCTTAGTATATTATGCATGTATTATACATACAAACCTTCCTCTTGAATCACTCTATCTATTGAAAAAAACCGCATCAAAATCCGTTGCGTAGTTTTAAAGATTTAAGCGCACATAGGGATATAGGGACAGAAAAGGCGACTTTGTTTTATACTATGTAGTGATAATCTAGACACGGACTTAAAGCATATGGATTCATATGGATTTGAATTGCATTCCTTGCCTGTATTGAATGAATTGACAGAGGGATTTCCATGCTCTTTTTACGTATCGAATGAGGAAGCAGTGAAGGAATTGTTTATTGCCCTGGAAGATATATTATTGAGTAATTTTAGAGATAAATTGATACTTCTGTGTACATGGATGATAAGTGGTAAATAAATTATATTTGTTACCTTACATATTGTTTTATTTTCTATTTTTCCTTTTAAAATTAAATATGTTTATAAAAATTTAAATAATTTAAACATAATATATACACTTAAAATAATATATAGAAAACTTAATTAAATTTGAACTTACGCTTCAAGAGAGGTTTTAGGTTAACTTGTGAATTTGAGAAAATATGTTATACTCCTGAAATATACCAATAATTTACAAGAACTATAGCTTTGGTTTGTTATTGTAATGTTTATGTATTGATATATTACATGTTCTTTCATTTTCTCTACTTTCCACCAAAATTATTTCAAAATGAAAGATGTTTACAAAAGATTCTTTATATTACATTTTTTATGTACCAAAAAAATTTAACTTGAGTCTCAACGGAAATATTAGGTTGAGTTTCAAATTTAATACTATTAATAATTTATACTATTTATATTATATTCTTCAAATATACGTATAATTTTCAACAACTGGCAACGTTGAAATTTCAAGTTCTACATATGCAATGGTTCTCCTGAATTGTGACAGATGCATACCAGCTGAAATAAAAAATATTGCTGGAACCATATCTACAGGGTCCAATTGTGAATCAAAATCATTATGGAACCTACAAAAATACAAGAACAGCATTCCATCAAAATCGATCCAACCGTTTAGGGGGAGTTCACATACCCAAAGACAAAAACAAATTGTTTATAAAGATATCGCGTGATTATATTATCTGACCAAAGAAATTTGAATGCCCAGGCCACACCAAATTCTCGTAAGTAGTGTTACCGACTTTCACTTGCTTTACGAAACACTGAGGTCTAACTATATAGTATTCAAAGAAACGATACTAAACAATGGATAAATAAAATTGAACAACGAATGTACGTACAAAATTCACAAAAACAATAGATTGTTTAGAGTTGCTGAAACAGCAATGGCACTCTAATAAAGATAAACAAACCAGATACATTAAAGTTATGGCAAGAAGCTGGAAATGGGCTTAAATGTTTAAATGCTGCAAATATTTTGAAAAAAGAAAAGACCAAAAATAACAAAGGAGAAATTTTAGTCCACACGAAGCCATTACCTCTATTTATGTTAGCCTTTGAACATGATACGGACGCAAAAACCATTTTTGGTATTAAAATAATTTTAGGGGTCGAAATAAAAATCAAACCTCTAAAAAAATCGAACTTAATACCGCAATGCTAAAGATGCCAATTGCATGGACACACACAGAAATTCTGCAGAAGAGAACCTGGATGTGTAAAATGTTCAGGTAAACATATCACCATAGAGTGTAGAAAACCCAAAGGAACTAAGATGAAATGTGCAAATTGTAATGAGGCGCATCCGGCAAGTTATAGAGGATTTGTAGTTGCTAAAACACTTTCAAGAGAGGAGAAATAGAGTAGTTCCTCAAGTTAAACCTCAAGAAACAATGAATGAAAAGAAAACCGAAAAAATATAACAAAGTTAATGGTGATATGACTTATGCCCAAAGTATCAGTCAAAATAATTAAACAAACAAAAAGGAAAATGAAGCAACCACCAACGAATTGCTACTTAAACTAATAGGAAAGCTAGACAGGCAAGAAAAAATGATCGAATATTTTTCCGACAGGATTGAAAAACTAGAATTGAAAAACATTAGGCCTGTGGCCCGAAATGGCAAATAAAGATATCCGAATAGCAATTTGTAGGCTATGATTTAATAATTGGAGAGTTACTGCAAAAGCTACCAAGAATTATAAATCTCACCAACTTGATCAATAGAGCATTTAGATTAAAACGTGTCCCAGACATTTGGAAGATGGCGGAAATTATAATGATCCCAAAACCTGGGAAGTCACCAAACGAAATAAAATCCTATAGACCTATATTACTGTTGCCAGTAATATTTAAGGTTTTTGAAAGAGTCCTGTTGAAAAGAATAAAACAGGTGATAGAGAAAAAAAAACTAATACCTATACACCAGTTTGGGTTTATTAACAAACACTTAACAATTGACCAGGTCGTATTATATATATAGAAAACAGATCGTATTGAAAAAGCCTACGAAAGTAAAAAGGTATGCTCAGCTATATTCTTAGATATGGCACAAGCCTTCGATAAGATTTGGCATGAAGGTCTTGTTCATAAACTACAGAGAATCTTACCAACTGTTACAGCGAACTATTAAAATCATACATTACAACCAAAATGTTTAGAGTCAAACAAGGAGAAGCTTACTCTACAATAAAAGAAGCTAAGGCAGGTGTACCACAAAGAATTGTACTGGGACCAATGCTTTATCTACTCTACACTTGTGGTATACCACAAATATTATAATATTATAATGGCTACATTTCCTGATGATATTGCGATTATAGCTGTCGGAGACAATAGTAAATAAGCTTCACGAAAATTACAACAGGCAAGTGACAATATAAATAATTAGACACGAGCTTGGAAAATAGGAATTAATGAAACTAAATCTAAACATGTGCAGTATATTAAATAATACTATCATTCCATATATCCACAATGCTAAACATCTCGGAATGAATCTCGATGCAAAACTTCGCTGGAAGGAACATATAAAGAAGAAAAGAAAAGAATTGGAATTGAAATATAGGAAAGTGTACTGGCTAATTGGAAGAAAATCACAATTATCAGTACGTAATAAATTGCTAATATATAACCAAATACTGAAACCTATATGGACATACGGAGTTCAATTATGACCAATTTTTCAGAACAAAGTCCTGAGAGTTATTGGGGTGCACCCAAATACGATAGGACTGATTACCTACATTGAGACCTTCAGATACCCACAGTCAATTAAGAAATCAAGAGAATTGTAAGGAGGCATCTGAAAAAGCTCCATTCTCATGAGAATATTGAAATATTGCAGCTTTTGGATACCACCAGAACAGGACACAGACTCAAAAGAATCAAATCATCTGATCTTGTGTAGTGTTGTGTAGTGAGGTGCATATATTAAAAAATACAGCAGCGACATTTATAAACATTATTTCACCAGAGTCTGAGATAGGGCCGATGGGTCCCCCTAGTTATATACCTAGATTTAAATTATCATAAAGACAAATTGTAGGTTAGACGGAAACGACTAGTAACAATGTATTAATTAAATAATAATAAAATAATAATAAAAATATTATCCGACCACATTAAATAATTAAAAATTCTTTTTAGTTTTATAAGTTTTTCTGTCTCTCTCCTTATCCCTCCCTTATCGATTTTAAAGCAGTAAGTCCGATTCCGATCCGATTTATAGGAAAGTATCGATAGTAATAGGGCAGCAGAACGTGAATGGGATTACCGTTATTTATCAATTTATTAGAACAATTTGGGAATACGCTGTAAAGAGAAACGTTATAATCTAATGGTCAAAAAACTAAGTGTTAACAAATTCTTGTGAATCTGTAGACATTCGAGAAAATGCTTAGAAATCAGTTTAGGACAAAGAGTATTTCCCAACCTAATTTATGCGGTTTATTGCTTGAAATTCTTTTAGTAAAAACCCACCATATTACATACGTGGGAATATATTAAGGCTTGTTTTCTTTATGTGCAGTATGAATTAAATAAACGATAGATTGTAAATAATTCTGAAAAATAATTATTTATTAAAATTAAGAACAGATGACTAATGAAATACTTAAAATTAATAAGGATTTTTTTGGAAATGCATAAAGTAATTAGAAAAATATTTTAATACATCGACAACAGCCTTAATGATGTAGCTAGTGATAATAGTAAAGTACGTTTGAGTCACTATATCACGTTAAGACTATAAAAACCATTTAATCACGTTACTTAAGCGTTCATTTTGGTTTTGTTTCCAATAGTAAAGAAAAGCACGATGTTGGTTAAAGCAATTTTTTTGGTTGTTTGCCTTGCAGTCCTGTTGGGTGATGTTCGTTCAGCTCGAAGTCACTACCAATTGGGAAAAAATAAAGCCACTGTTACTACCGGACAACATCGATGTAAAAATGGAAGGAACAGCGAGGTAACTTTATCAGTAGAGGCGGAACTCCATGAAAAAAGTAACAGAAGAACCAATTTTGGAAGAAGGTATATGTTTTTTTTTAAATATTTTTTGTAATTTTATATGAGGCCTGTTATTTATTTTCTTATTTTATACTATTCTATAAAAATTTGGTTTTAATAAACAATCTATATATACGGTAGTTCTGTAAGTGTAAAATAATTATTACTCCAATCAACAGTGACATTGTTACTTAATTAAGCAAATATTTCTCCTTTACAAATGGAGTATGGATCATAAATATTAAAATTAGCTATTTTAAGATAACTCATTTTCAACAATACTGCACTGTAATTTCGATAACAACATATTTGCCAAAGTCAAACTTATATATTCAATTTACGTTTAAATTTAATAACATTCTAGTTAGTTTTAGTTTTCGTTCTTAATTTCAGAAAGTCACTTATTTAAAATATTTGAAAATATAATAATGGATTTTTTTGCAAAATAAAAAGTCTATGATTCGGAACAATTGTTTGAAAATAAAATAAAAATTTGTATCCCTTTATATATAGATTTCTTTTATATTAGATAATATAGATGGCGCTACATCCGTTTAAAAGGAATCAATGAAATTGTTCTAAAATATCTGAAAGTGGTAGTTTTTCCGATAGATGGCACTATTATTAAATCATTGGTCTTATAAATGATTAGGCGAAATTAATTAGATGGTAATGGGAAGATTGTAAATAATAATAAAATAAATAAATGACAGTTGGACGATGATTATTTACTAAAATTTTACTAAAAATTTGTTTTTTATTCTTTTAATAATGACAAGAATTTTATACTTTTTTAAAAGTATTTTAGTTGATGATGATTCCTTCTAAGATGGTTTGAAAAGTGACTTCAACCTCAAACTTCACATATATAGTATTTAGCTTATTAATATTGGATCAGTAATTATTTTTTGTATTAATAATTTTAAATCGTTGAAATTATATTACTGGAGTATTGTATCTTAATAATGAAATTTATTCCTTTATTCCGGGCCTATTTGATTTCTTCAACATTATTACATATCCACCTGCCGTACTATTTTATCCTACAAAAATCATCATTTTGTCCAAACGTTTCTTTGTGAACTCTCCACACTTCTGTTTATAGGATTTTCGTATATAAATTTTGAGGTTCAATAAAAAATTACTTAAACATTAAGAGTTATTTATGGGTATTTAATATTGCTACCTTGAACAAACATACTTATTTACAAAATATACATAAAGTTAATTTATTTTTATATGGGAGCTGATGCAAAGGGGGATATTTTAGGATGTTGAAAATTCTCTCTTTTAACAACTCCGATTTAGCCATCTTTTTATTTCAACAAAAGTAAATATACGTTTAATCAAATGTTTAAATAAACGTAAAAGTGAGCTCGCCCGGCACCCACTTTGCACGGTGTTTTCTCATACCGAAATATTAGTGAATGATATGATGTACACGTTTAGTTGATATTTTTAGAGTGTCTGCTATTTAATTGAGTTAAAATTTACGGTCATTCCAAATCATTTTGTGGATTTTTAAAATGTTTTCGTCGGTAACAACCTCTTTTGGGCGTCCACTGCTTTCACCGTCTTCATTTCACCACGTCTAAACATAGTATACCAATCGATAATGGTTGATCTTCCTGGGGCAGTGTCCGGAAACTCGGCAGCAAGCCAAGTTTTTGCTTCAACTATATTTTTTCCTTCAAAAAGCAATATTTTATCGACACGCGAAATTCCGTTTTATCCATTTTCTTGACAATAATTAAAGTTGCTTCACTCAAAATACCATAATACACAAGCTAATGATCCGACAGCTGTCAAATTTATACACGCATCTTTTGAGGATTAGGGCTAACTAAAAAATTATATGGATGTTAAATCATATGGATTTAATTCTAGTAGCGCCATCTATGTGTCAGGACAGGGACTTTTCTATTAATCTGTCATAGCTTGCCAAAAATGTTTCATAGTTTTTTAGGTAAATCTTAATAGGGAATGTGCAATTAAGAGTGGACCAAAAAGAGTGGAGTAAAAAGTCATAGATTTTGTTTAGAAGGGCATTATTGCAGACCTATAACTACAAAAGATGTATTGTTTCATAAAAGACCAGCGATAGCTATTAATAGACACAATGCCCTCTGTTGTGTGAATACTCAGCCACTCGGTTGCATTAGATCTAAAGGGACACTGTTACAGCACGAATGAGATGTTCTGCCGCATCTAGCATACTAACGAGATATTGCGCTTTCTAATTACTACTTGCTCAGATCGATGCAACATAGCTCGGCAGGTATATGGTTTCGAAATATTGAAAAAAAGTGTGAAAATTGGTCGATTATTGTCGCTAGAAGATGACAAAACGTCGTAGAAAATGATGAAAAATAGTTTTATTAATATTAAATGGACCAATTTTTTTCAATAACCACCTTCTTAAAGTAAAAAAGTATCAGAATACATATAAGACCTAATAGTTAATTTCTTTCATCAAAGTTATTCATAACCAATTCTAACGGATCAAGTTCTAGTTACTACCTACGTAAACTTCCGATGCAAATATATTGATATTATAATGTGTTTTATTTAAACAGTTTCAATAAACGAATGAAAGAGCTCAACTCTATCAAAGGAGACCACAAAGGCCATATATTGGCTTCAGCTTTTGGGGGACCAGCGAAAAACTGGAACTTAGCACCACAAGCTGACAATCTGAATCGCAAATATAGATGTCGGACGAGCATATTGAACGTTTGGTAAAACTAGTTTTAGTCATATTTCAGTCAGAGTTTTAATTATTTATTCGTCATTTTAGGTACGATTGCGAAAAATGGATTTTAGATCAGTTAAAAAATAAAGTTGACCTACCCATATCTGTAAAAGTTACTTTGGACTATGAGGATAAAAACTGCAGACCGACCCGTTGGAGCATCGAGGCCAGGTCTAAGCACCGTTCAGGATGTGAAGCGAAACATGTTAGAAATGGAGGATTACCGTTTGGTGTTTGTCAAAGAGCTTAATTAATATACACCAAAGAATAAACCAAATACGATTTAATTGTATTGTAGAGTATAAAAATATGTTACAATAAATACATGAAAGTTAAAGTAACAAAAGGGCTTTTATTTTCAAAAACATTTCGTTTGATTTTCTGAATCTAATGAAGACGACTAATGAGATTAATTCATAATAGAGTAAAGGAACTAACTTAAATGATAAGATACTAAAAATAGTTTTCACATTTCAAAATAAGATCAGAAATGTATTGGATATATAACAATAATAAAATAATAAATGTCTGTGCATTAAAACATATTGAAGAACTAACGCAAGAACTAACACACACTAACTTTTTTGAATAATTAACAATGTATTAATACTACTACATAGACTACTACAGATGAACCATTGAACCACCAATAAAAAGTATCATAAGCAAGATTATTCTCAGAATTGTAACAGCTTCAGGGCATCATATATAATTATATATGGTCTTTCTTTACTTTTATGTATAGAATACATGATTGTATATTAAAACAGAGAATATATGAATGATACAATTTTGAAAGTGATATTTGACTTTAGTCTGTATTTTAATATATACAATAACGAACGCAATTAGGTAAATTATTTTTTATAAATTAAAAATGTGTATTAAAGGAATCTATTTACAATCATTAAATTAACTATTGTTTTTTAAAAACTGAGGTCTATAAATTAAATAATCAATATAATTGATAAGTTTCAAATAATAAAATTCTGCATAATATAATATATTAATCCTTGTTGCATTAATTTACACCTTAATATTTATCAATGCTTTAAAATGCTTGAGAGTATTCTGGAAATAATTCGTAGTTTCTTCTATTTGTTCTATGTGTTCTATATATACAAATTATGTAGTTAGTTTCATTTTAACAGCTGCATATTTTCATAACTTCCTTTAGGTATTCAGATAGCCCTTATCCATATTTCTTACCAAAAATATATATCGTAAAAACAATAACTACACCAGGCTATGTCTTTCGTTTATCTACTTTGTCTTATATCCCACGTTAGATTCCAATATTCGGTTAGTGCTTTGTTAAAAAATGTATTTACTAATGAAACTTGAAATGGACCAGAAGTTAATACCACTAAGATTTACAGGAAAATCTTAGTAACCTTTGGAATTACCTTTAGTACAATAATGTATTATGTCCCCAGAACCATATCAATTACGATCAGTCCTTAAGCAAAAACACTTTTTCTGTTCTCTGTTCACCGTACGTCAAATTATATTAAAAGCTGTTTTCGTCTTGTAATCTAACAAGCTTAGTAAACAGACGATTCTTGTTATTCTTGCATTTTGTTAATCTATGTTGATAATATTTTCACATATATGGGGTTTTTATTTCACAGATGTCACACACCTTCCTATAAAGGGGTCACATTAATTTGTTCTCTCTACAGAATATGTAAAATATAACTTTACATGACCATACTGCTCCATACCTAATTGTTATTATTCAAAATTGCAGTAACTCTTTAATAGTTACAACAATGCGGGAATAACCGAAAGGAACACAACATCTTGAATAACCTTGCGTATTTTGTTTTACTGGAATCCTACTTACTAGAGTTATCCAAGGGTTGCAATAGTTCGGTATCAACAGGCTAGTATAGTTTCATTTCATATCTTCTTGGGATATTCTTGATTTTCTTTCGGTGTAATGATTCCTGTAGTATCTAGGTGAAAATTTTCAATTTTCTTTATATTACTTATGGCCAAATATCTATATAATTGGATGTCATAGGCCTGTATCAGTTTTAGATTTGTTTGTACAAAATCCACTTATTATGTACGGTTAATTTAGATTGTCCTTTATTATATTACAAATAAATTTTATATTCCTACTTCGGTTTTCTCATTTTCTTTTCAATGTGTTCCTTGAAACGGAATTTTCCATCCACATCCATCCCAAGATACTTAAATTGGTGCTATATGTAAACTCATTATATAAAAACTCAATATGCAATTCTTTGCTATTCTTAACTTTTATTCTCTATAACTGGGTGCAATATTGTTATAAGACTGTTGCAATCTTCGGGTTGTTTTTTCTGTATTATGTTCAACAATAGATATTACAGCATCGGCAATTTCAGCCAAAGTGACATCTTCAAGTAAAGCGTTTAAAGGTAAAGAATTGGTTTTAAAATATTTCCTTGTGGTACAGTTGCTTTAGCTATTTTATTGTAATATAGGCTTAGTCTTATTTTACTCTAAATATCCTGCCTGAAATGTGAGAGTATTTCAGTGTGTTTCTGTGGTAACATTTTTTGTTACGTTTAAGTCTGTTTTCAATCATTGTAGCATTGTCTGTAGGGTTTTAATTAATTGCTCACAATTTTAGAGATTTCGAATCATGTTTTCAGCCACTTTCCAAACATTTGAGACATGGCTTAGGCCAAATGCTGTATTAATTAAGCTGGTAAGATTTATCCCTTTCATCGTATATTTTTCACAGCCTTTGGGTTGATGTCAGTTTTTGTAACTTTAGTGAGTTCTGGAAACAAGCTGGATTTCAAGCGTCTAGCTTAATCGAGCTTTTCTATTTCTAACTTTAATTGTTCGGTTGTCTTAAGTGGTAACGAATGTCTTTTATTCTGCAAATCTTTTCCGGTCTGTTAGCTAATTTCTTAACATTATTATTATTTTTTTATTTATTATATATTCACTCTGAGTCAGAATTATTTTAGTGTCAACAAGTTTAGGTTTTTATTTGGACGAGTTGGCCTAAGTTTGTAGTTTCGTTGATATGTAACTAAATCCCAGTTCAGTAGAATTGCTCATACAAAATTAAGAATACTGACGTTGAAAACACAACTTGAAGTTTTTTACAGATAAAGAATATAATTGTACATGTGTGCATTTTAGTGTTCTTTCTAGAACATTTGTTTCTATTTTAGTAATAATAATAGAGTATTAATGATTGCTATTATGCAATATAACATATAAACTTTACGAGTCAGTTTGGATATTTGTCTTTGGAAGTTTTAGAAGTGAAATTCTGAAATAATAATTGAGAAATAATTAGGCTACATACAGTAGAAAAAGAAAAATTAATTTTTTTAAGGTCTGAAAACACAGTTATAGAAAAATAGCTAATAGAGTTTATAACAAGAAAAAGCCAAGCAAGTTTTTTTGCCTGTAGAGATATTCAAAATAAGTCTACAAATCGTAACTTAATAACATATTAATTCAAACAAGCCTTTCTCGTCTAAAAGTTATATAAAAAGTCTTTATTTTTAATATAGTGATATATAAAACATACTGATATTTTATCATCCAGATATTTAGTTATTGATATTTGATTATCAATAATTTTCGCCAAAGGTCAAACTTCTAACAAGAATTGGATGGATCTTCTTAGTTTTCTCATCAAGAATACAATTCATATTATTTGGCAACCGCGCTTCAGCTCTAAGAAGTTAAAGTTTATTTCCTAAAATCACCAACTGAATCGAAGAAGCATATGAAAATAGAATGTAGGAAATCATGTAATGATGTTGGCAGAAATGTATTATGTATATATGTATATATATGTATAGACTCCTATTTGTTTTACTTATTCTATCCTAGATTAATAAAAACACATTAAGCAATAATAATTGTAAGACGTATTCATTAATAATTCATAGAAGCATTCAATTAACTGATATATATTACTGTATTGATAACAGTTTTTAGTAACAAATGTTTGCAATGTAACAATGTATTAAATATATGTTAATAGCACTTAGGAAAACAATAACTCTTAATAATTTAGTGTAAAGTTGATGATAAAGCTAATGTATTAAGGCTGTTTTATTTGATGCAAATTTTGTACTGTATTTCTCATTGAATATTTTCCTTAATTTAAAGTTAATTTACTCTCCCTCAGTGGTAGTTATATTTCATAGTTTTGTAGACGCAATTGAGGTCTGAGACAAACCGCTAAAGTTTTCCAAATTTGACGAAGAATTCATTGGGGCAAGTTTTCAGAAGATTTTCATTTATTTAAGTTGCTGGGTTCAAGCTTGTTCACTAAAAAAAAAATAGTCAGCTAACAGCTAAATTCTGTTTCTTTTCGTAAAATTTAGATTATATATGTATATATTATATTCTGCTGATATTCGAACCACCTCATTGGAGACCCCATACCTTTAACAGTTTTTAATGTGTCTTTGGTGGTTCTATTAACAGAATGGTGAAGTTATAAAATTGTAGGCTTTACAGAAATTATAGTGAGATTGAGCAAATAAGCTGTATGTTTGTGGGAAATTATTATTTCTTTTCTAAACAGAATTACAAATAATTCCACGTAATAGATTACCGTTTTCATTATATATATTTGTCATATTATACTATGTCAATAATTTTAACCGCCTTCAATTGATATATAAGTTATGAAAAATGTAGGGTTTCAAACAAAGGTTTTTATTTTACATTAAAATTATTTTATTCTATGAAAGGAAATGACAACTTATTGAACCGAGAACTATTAGTGGCACAATTTCCTTTGGATGGCCGTATACTCTGAATTGCAAGCTAGTTTACAGTAACTTTTATCCGGCTTTGACAAGCTTATACGTTGAACTGTGATGCTTGTGTAAAGTGTGTTTTCAAGGCATGGATATTTTCTAGTTGTAATAGTTTACGATTAGGAGATTCTGAACATATTTAAACTTATATTAAGCTCTATCAAAAATTGCTCGTTCCAATCAAATACTCAATCTATTACGATATAATACTTCAAGAAATGATATACCACAACTAGTTTTCAGTCATATTTATGGATGCAATGTTGCAAATAATATCTTACTTCAAACTTATTTAATTGAGATTTTAAAACAGTTGTATCAAATCGTACTCAAAATGGTAAATAATATACGTAAATGTAATTGAATATTTTCTTTTAAGCACTAGACGTCATTTTATTAATATGTAAGACATAAATCACTGTTAAGTAACAGTAATATATTGTTGTAAGATTCTTTAGAAATACCTCATTATATACATTTCACTAAAGTAGAACATGGTTTTGTTAACGAAGCAATTTTTTTTAATAACAAGAAACAGCCTTAATAGTAAATATATTAATTATAGGGAATACATATCTAACAATAAGCCTCACTTATTTTAAAAGGCTAATGTTGTCAGTTGCTTTCTGGTAATTGCTAAAAAATAAGAACTAAAAGTATTAATAATGTATAACAGAATTGTTTGCATACTATTCTGTACATTATTTTACCAAAATAGCGTGTTATCAGCTGTAACCAAGTACACTTTTGGACGCAATTCCGCCACTATCACTACTGGAACTCATATATGTGCTAATGGAAACAGTACACAAGTAACATTATCAGTTGATGCAATTCTGAACGACAAAAATCCTTCGAGGACAAATTTTGGAAGCAGGTAGTTTGTTATTACAGCTACTATCTACATATTAAATAATTAAATTGCGATTTCTAATGAAGCTTCGATAAACGCATGAAAGAGTTGGATGCCAAACCTGGCGACCATAAAGGTCATATTCTGGCTTCAGCGTTCGGCGGTCCAGCTGAAACTTGGAATCTTGCACCGCAAGCTGATAATTTAAACAGAAAATACAGATGCAGAACAAGTATATTAAATGTATGGTAAGGAGTTGTTTGGATTTATTCGTTAAGTTTTGCTGATATTTTTTATTTGTTCTTCACTATATACACATCGTATTTTATTTATTATTAGGTATGACTGTGAAAAATTTGTAAGAGACAGTCTTGATAGTGGAAAACTGCCAGTGAAAGTTAAAGTTGTTTTGGACTATGAAAATAAAGATTGTCGACCAACTCACTGGTCTATTGACGCTAAATCTCCGTCGGATGCTTGTACAGCCAATCATATCGCCAATGGGATTTTGCCCTTTGGTATTTGCCAAAAGGCTTCTCTAGTGATATACTAAAAAAATATAACATAATGAAATGTATCCAATAAATATATGCATTCAAATAAACATTGTATTTTATTAATTGGTAGTCCAATATTGTCATAGTTTCTTGCAAAGTCAGACTTATTTTCTCAATAATATTATCAAGCTTTTATTTTAAATATGTTTTCAGGTTTGAGATAGTCTTGGTAAAGAGAATATCTTCATTTATCTAATAAGATTGGTTTTCCTTAAATATAGGATTCATTAAATGCTATTATATCAATATCTATATCTAGTTCCCAAGTTCTAGTGACATGGCGATACGGTACTGAAAGAATGATGTTGATTACGCAAGCCGAGCAGCCATCACATTTAGAACAACAATGTATGGTCATTATTAGCTATGGTGTAGATGTCGGTGGCTCTCCTGGATTAATGGTAATTTGTACTCGGGATTGTCGTAGTAGATCCGCTTTTCCCACAATACACCAAGGAAAACTCTTCGTTTTTGATAGGTAAACAACGAAGCTACGATGTTGAAACGGTTTGGAATGGTATTTCCAATCAATTCGTGTTTCACGTTTTATATAATTTACTTTTTACAAATAGTACTGAAAACAGATCCATGGTAGATCAGATGGCAGAACAATATGGCTATTAAAGAATATGTCTTTCTCCCTATCATTGCATATCCAAGCTATTGGCTTGATACTGCTATATTCCTTCTTAATTACTTCTATAACTACCTGTGTACATATTTATTGAAACTGGATTTAGCCACTGCATTCTCCATAATACCTTTGCCATATCTGCAAAAGAGTATTCCCTGACTCCTAATACATTTTAACCAAATATTAATGTATTTTCTGCAGAACTATACATATATTTATGCACACAGTTGTCACACAGTTCCAAAGAGTTTTTGTTTGTATGTTATTTTCGACCTACATGTTTAATATAATAATTCTTTGCCATACCCCATATTAATACAATAGAATTGAAAACACTTCAACGAAGCAAACAAGAACTAAACGTAAAAAGTAAATATGTTCTGTAGTAAAAGTAAAATACATTACTTGGATATACAATTATTAATTAAGTGAATTGGGCCTGCAGGGGGAATACATATTACACATTAAAATATCTCCTATTACAGTAGGAGTGGGTGGTGTGGATAAAATACAACCTTAACCTACAAACTATTCACTTCAAACCACCATTGTTATGGTTTAGGGGATATCGCCGTGAATCAGTATGTTGGAGACCTAATATGGGGGTATTCGAAATTTATTAAATAATAGCTAATTTAAATATTATTTTTATTTGAATTAAAAATACGGTCAGGTTATGTAAATAGAATAGTACTAATCCAGCCCAATACTAGATTTTTTTAAACAGTTTCTTATTAGGGATTGAATAAAACCCGTTTTTTGTAACTAATTATTTTTGACTTTTGCCATTTTTACAATACGCCGTAAGGCTTGGTGGTGGTCTAAGGTGGTCTAAAGTGATTTAAAATACCTACCAAATCTTCTTTCTAAGCTCTCTTTTAGTTGTGTTGCAATAACAGTATATTTTATATATAAATGTATATATATATAAATATAGGATTCGATATATATATATATATATATATATATATATATATATATATATATATATATATATATATATATATATATATATATATATATATATATATATATATATATATATATATATATATATATATTAGTTATTATTTAGTTTGCTTGTAAATAACAATATATTGTATATTAATATAGCAGTATTTTGGAATGATATTTTTCAAGATTGTTAATGTAATAGGGTAAAAAATTAGAATTGTTAATGATAAATAAATAATTACTTTTGACTGTTTTTATGGGAGTAATAGGTATTTTTTTTACTTTTTAGGTTTCGACTGTTTTCAGTCGATAGTTTCCAACGCTAACTAATAGCGTGTCGTTTTTATTTATGATTTATTAATACGGTCATTTATTTTGCAACATATTGATAAAAACTTTTTGAATAACTACAGAAAATCGGATGAAAGTTATTAATTTGTTATTTTAATATTACAATACGTATTAAAATTATATTAAATTATTATATAATATTCATTATCTACTTCTATTAGTTTAAGTAGTCGGCCGTATAGGAAATAATGCATACTTTATTGTAAATTATTTGATTGCTTATTTTTATATGTTAAATAACAATAATTGCGCTGGGAATACCTTTGTTGTATTTCTATAGATAGTGCAGGCGAGACAATAATAAAATAGTTCAAAATAAGAAATAAAAATATTGTTGATTCTAAATTCTTAATTCTTATTGTTACTATTAACTGAAAACAGAAATAATTGAAACTTGCACCACAAAGCTGTCCGAATTTTATTTCGGGGTAACAGATCACAATCTCGAATCACTGCTACTACATTTTCCTTAGAAAAAAATAATGTTAATATAAGATCTTATGTAGGTAACATCAGATGGTCTATTAGTAAAACATTTGTCGAAGGTTACAAGCACTATTAAATTATTCGTCATCAAAACGTCAGGATATTTTTCGCGAAATTTATAATTTCGTCATTCTTAAATAGTAACCCAATGATTATATGATTATAATGAAAGTAATGATTGTCTTACATTTGTCTAGTATAGTTTGATATATAAACGTCGGCCCTATTTTAATCTCTAGTCTAATAATATTTATATGTTAACACTGCTATGTTTTTCTATTAAATATACTAGATCTCCAATAGTGAGACTACACTCTATCTATAGATCAAGTGGTTTGATTCTTATGAGTCTGTGCCTCGTTCTGGTGTTATCCAAGAGTTGTAATATTTCGACATTAACATGAGAATGGAGTTTCTCGTTATCTCTCAATTCGATTGACTTCCTGAGTGACAATCGGAATCTGAAAGTTTTTTTATAAATAATCTATTCTATAATATACATTCACATACTATGCTTCTTAGGATTTTGTCCTGGAAAATTTGTATTGCATATACATTTCTTTTCGCGGAACATCCTCATTATAATTTCCGTAGGTCCATATTTCTTTTAATATATGTTTGTATAATAGTAGTAAATGTTAGATATCACATATATAAAGTTGGTAAAGAATTGTCCCAAATATACTTTCTCGTGGTACACCTGCTTCAACTTATTTTATTTTAGGAGATGCTTCCTAGTTTTTGATTTTAAATATTTTGGCTGTGATATAAGATTTTAATGGTTCAGTGTGTTGTTTCGGTAAACTTTTCAGTAGCTTATCAATAAAGCCGTCATGCTGAACCTAATAGAGGGCTTGTGCAACATCTAACAATAACAGGTCAATTAAAAATTATTGGCCTGACACATAGATGGCGCTACTAAATAACCCTCAAAAGATCCCTGTTGAAATTTGACTGCTGTCGGGTCATTAGTTTGTGAATTATAGAATTTTGAGTGAAACAACTTTTGTTATTGTGAAGAAAATGGATAAAAAATAATTTCGCGTGTTGATAAAATAGTGCTTTTTAAAGGGAAAAAATACAGTTGAACCAAACATTTTGCTTGATGCGGAGTTTCCGGACACTGCTCTAGGAAAATCTACCACCAAGGATTGGTATGCTTAGTTTAGACGTGGTCAAATTAGCACCGAATACGGTGAACGTAGCGAACGCCCAAAAGAATTTGTTACCGAGGAAAACATTTCATATCATTCACGAATATTTGATATTAGAAAGCTCTGTGCAAAGTGGGTGTCGCGCGAGCTCACTTTTGACCAAGAATAACGGCGAATTGATGATTTGGAGCATCGTTTGAAGTTGATTAAGCGTAATAAACCCGAGTTTTTGCCTCGATACGTGACAATGGATGAAACATGGCTCCATAATTTTAGTCGCAAGTCCATTCGATAGTCATCCGAGTGGACTGTACACGATGAACCTGTTCAAAGGCGTGGGAAAATCCAACAGTTGGCTCGCAAGGTTATGGCGTCTGTATTTTGGGATGTGCATTCAATAATTTTCATTGACTAACATGAAGAAGGAAGGACCATAAACAGTGACTTACATAGAGTTATTGAACCGTTTGAAGGACGAAATCGCCGAAAAAGACCGCATTTTATGAAAAAGAATGTACTGCTTCACCAAGACAATGCACCGTGTCACAAGTCATTGAAAACGATGGCAAAAATCCATGAATTGGGCTTCGAGTTACTTCCCCATGAAACCGTTTTCTCCAGAACTGGCCCCAAACGACTATTTTCTGTTCTCGGATCTCAAAAGAATGCTCGCTGTGAAGAAATTTGAAGAGGTGATCGTTGAAACTGAGGTCAATTTTGAAGCAAAGGACAAATCGTACTACAAAAACGGTATCATAATATCGAAATATAATGAGTGTATCACCCTTGAAGAGAATTATGTTGAATAAAAAAAACTAATTTTGCCAAAAAATGTGTTTTACTATGACCGGCCGGGGACTTTTCAATTGAACTATTATAGGTGAAAATATCTTAATCTTATCATAACATTATCTTCATAGGTTTTTAAAATAGCATCTGTTATTCTATGCACTTGATCAATTGTTGAATACTTCTTCATAAGCCCAGATTGATAACAGATAAATTTATTAAAACACCACCAAGAGGTATTAGTGAGTTTTTCAAATATCTTATAGCCATTACTGGTAGCAAGGAGATGATATATGGGCTTTTTATAAAATAAATTTTTGGCGTTTTTGGAGTATGCTTCCCTTCATAATAACATAACCACATGTTTCCATACACTCCAAACTCCATGACGGCAAAAATTACATCATTTTAGTTTCTATGGAAGACACTAGTACATATATGAAGAATTCTTTATTATGAAGTCAATCGTAGTGACTGAAAGAGAAGGAATCAAAAGTGAAAATCAAACCATCATATTATTATATTGTATATGTAACAGAGTGACAATTTATATCTGCATCTAATCTTCAACTATGTCTGGTAGGATATTGAAGTTGCGCAGAATCATTGAAACTATTTTATAAAATAATTAAGTCGCGCACAGAAATCAGAAAAATTCAGCAGAAATATTGTTTACTGTACCAAATAAGACTTCTACTAAATTTAATAATTAATAAAAAGTAGCGACAATTGTTATTGATCGCAAATCTATTTATTGTTTAAATAAATTATAGTATTGCAAACAGTGAAAACCAGATATCTAAAAGAAAATGTAATTCATGGTAATACCATTATATGTTTCATGTAAAAGCATGTATTACTTTTTCTTCTTATTATTATTAGAACTAATTTCGGATAAATCCTACATTTTCGGAATATCCCTAACAATGTTGTTTATACTCTCTTCTCTTAATGCTGTTACCACGTATGAAATGAGACAAGTGCGGTAAAACTGTATTAATATATCCAATAATGACATTTTCTCCTACTATTATTTATTATATAGCTAAAACAATATGAAACACATACTAAGAGGAAGATAATATATAAGTAGTCGAGTATTAGTTAATTCTTTATCTGGAATTATTCATTAGCGATAATTACCTTAAGGTTGTTATGTGATGCGTGTATACATAATAGACGTAACGCAGAAAATAATAAACCAGTTGACCTCTAAAATATAACAGAACAATAACAACATGTTTAAACGTCTATCGTTCGTATTTTGTTGTCTGTTGGTTGTAAGTTACAATATTGCAGAATCAGCTACAACTACCGTTAATCTTGGCAGTAATACTGCAACCATCACTACTGGTGCTCATGTCTGCAAAAATGGAAAATCTACGGATGTTACGTTTGAAGTTAATGCTGTTTTAAATGTGAAAAGCAGTCAAAGAACCAATTTTGGATCTAGGTAACTTACTATTTTCCTATATATCCAAAGGTATTGTTAGTCAAAGTTGGTGCAAAATGTTTGTCTATTACAGTTTAGGAAATAAACCAAAATGCTAAAAATATATAAATTCTATTGGTAATTTATATAACGTGTGCATTTTCCCCTATTTTAAAAATATTTTGCATATCACTGTATTTAAATAACATTTATTTTCACATAAATTATTATTATTATGACTTTTCCTTAAAAATTAATTTTGAATTGTATTTCATGATTTCGTTTTAGTTCAGTGCAATTTATAGAAATCAAGTGAAAAACGCAATAATTTCTGGTAATAGTGTAACTTGGCATGCTAATTGATCATATTTAAGGGGAAATAAATTATTTTGCATCGATATATGATAACAAAGAAAAATACTCCACAGAAATATTTTATTATTTTAAATAAATTATTTTAAGATTTATAAAAACACTTTTATTTTTACAGTTTTAATCAACGTATGCAGGAATTGGACTCTGTAGCAGGAGATCACAAAGGACACATATTGGCTTCTGCTTTTGGTGGACCCGCTGTAACGTGGAATCTAGCACCACAAGCTGATCATCTGAACACAAAATATAAGTGTAGAAACAGTATGTTGAACATTTGGTAAGGCTACTTTACGATCATCCTGTTATGGCAACATTAACTAAACCAGAATTCTTTTTAGGTATGATTGTGAAAAATTTATTCGTCAAAATTTGGATAAAAATATACAAGTTGATGTGCAGATAATATTGAAGTATCAAAATGGAAACTGTAGACCTACACATTGGTCAATAGATGCTCAAGCTGGCAACCAGGGCTGCCAAGCTCTTGATATAACCAACGGCCCTCTCCCATTAGGTGTTTGCCAGAAGGCTTGAATATTAATAAAATTCTGTTATAGGGTGCCCTATATTTATACAAAAGCGAACATCCGATACACTGCATGAAAAAGTAATTTTATATGATTGCCCTTAATAATTAGGGAATTTTTATTAAATTCACATCAGAGCTGTTTTATTTCCAACAAAATAAATATAAAGCCGTAATTCTGTTCTAGTTATAATATCACTATATTTTATAAGTATAAAATCTAATAATTTAATAATACCTATTTATTTAATTTAACAACTATTTCACTGAGTTACAGTGAGATATTATTATAATTAAGACCGATATTTATTTGAAATTAAAAGTTGCTATTTGATCTTTAAAAAACTGATTATAATTTGACTGAGACAGTAAACATGTTTATATGGTAGCATCCTTCACTCTGGAATGGGATTTATCCGGAATCTATCAGGTACTTACTGATTTGAGGACTAGATTGGAATTTAGTTTACCCTATTGGTTGGGACAGGAGAACAGAGGAATGAGATGATTTTCGATATTCGCTGGTTAGAGAGAAGTTTAAATCAATACGCCTATATACGTATAAAACAAGATAGTGAGTTTAGGTAAAGCGTGTTGATATCTAAACTTGTGTTTACAGTTTCTGCTTTAATTTAATATAAACATTCGTCATATTTAATTTACAGTATAACATAATTAAGTTTATTTAAAACTGATTTATTTATATATACTTATAAAGATTTCGTCTGATGATAGAAAAATAAAATATTAATTACATCTGAATATATATTTGGTATTATCTGGACGACTTGGTATTTAATTCAATCAATATGTGTTATTTGCTTTAGTAAGTGTCCTATTGTATGCGGATTATCAGCTAGTACCTATAACAAATAAAAGTATTAGTTAATAGATGCATCACATTAGACAAAAAGTAAAACACATTAGAACCAAAATAAAAGAACTATACTGGTTAGTCTGAAGATACTCTCAACTTGATCTAAAATCAAAGAGGTTGATTTATAATACAATTATAAAGCCAATTTGGACCTATGGGGTGCAAATATGGGTTTGCACTAAAAATTCAAATCAACTAATTATACAACGCTGTCAAAACAAGGTTCTTCGATTGATTACCAATGCCTATCGCTATGTAACTAATGAAGAACTGCACGATGACCTTAAAATCAAATGGATTTCCGAAGTTATCCAAGATTTCGCCTTGAAACACGAAAGAAGATTACTAAATCATAATAACGTGGAAGCAATACAACTGCTGGACAGCGCGTAGGATGTCAGGGGATTGAAACGAACAAAACCATACGAACTTATATAAGGTGTATACATTTAGTGTAAACTATAGCTATAAATTAATAATTAATAAATAATTATAATTTTATAATTGAGGAATACATACTGATGTATTTTCTCGCACTCGTCTTGCTTGTTAATTAATCCAAGTACATAGGAAAAGTAGTAATAAATTAATTGTAAATTAAGATTATACTGAGCGTATCTAATAAAGATTTTAAAAAAAAGTTAATAGATAGTTATTTTAATAAAATACATTTTAATTGGTAATAATCATAAAGTAATAATTTGATGTTAAATTCGCGAAAATGTATTAATTGTGGGGGGGGAGGGGCTTAAAGTCTACTTTTCAACTAGCTTCAATAGTACTCTAGAACTCGAATATTCTTTACCAAATCTCGCCACTGTTGATTTGCTGTAATCGTTTCGCATTTTTCTACTATTATCTACTGTTGTTAATATCTTCCATTCAAAAGGCCGATTTCGCCACAGAACTCGTAAAAAATTCGTTACTATTCATTCGATAAGTATGTCGATACTAAGGCTGCCGAAAAATATCTATATATCAAAAGAAAAATATCGAAATTTTCAGTCGATATTTTTTTGACCGATATATCGATATATAGATATTTTTGTTAGTCGATATTTTTCGATATTAAAAAAAAGCATATTTCTTAAACATTATAAAAAATCATATAATTATTTTATTAAAAATTTCAATTTTTTTATCACCGATATATATATTTTTAAAAAATATCGAAATCCACATATCGATATAAAAACATTTGTTGTCATATATCCATATTTTTTCGAACATCGATACATGGCAATATCGATATATTTCTCGGCGGCCGAAGCCGCTAGTCCATATTATAGCAGTATGCAAACAATCTTTCGATTTTTGTCTCAATGATTATCCTGTTTCATTTCTAGACGATCTCCAAGAGAAACATGTAGATTTTGAAATACTCAAGTTTATAAATATCATAATGATGTCTCGGAACCGTACACAATGATTGATAAAATAAATGTTTGAAAGAGTCGGATTCCGCGAGCATCAGAGAAACAAAAGGTTTTCCAACTTGGCTGATTAGGTTTATTAGCTCAGCGGTAGATCCCAATTTCTTCTATATTATTGATTCCAAATACTTTTACATTTACTGCATTTACTCTAATTGCGTACTATAGAGTTTTACATAGCAGGAGATTCGCCAGTTTTCAATAATATGGTCTTGCCTTCGTTAATCCTCAAGTCAGATGGATCTGAGAGAGATTATGCAGTGAAGAGTCCTTGAAATCTCAACATCTGTGTCAACTAATACTGTTAGCATCAGTGAGTATATGACATTTGTAGCATCATATTTAAGGTTTATATTTATTTCTTAAATATATTTCATATAATAATTGCATCCATTATTGTATTTATAAGCAGTGAGGAGACGATATCACCTTGACTAATACCAGTTTAGATATCAAATTAATGTGATAAATAATTTCGCTCTTGCATGCATCTGATGGAACTATTGTGGCTGTATATTTAACTATAGCTTAAGTTATTCGATAATATACGCATACACTAGAATGTTAAAATAAATTATATTTGATAACATTATTTTTATTTCATTATTTTATTTAGGCCTGAATTTGTTATATGTTAAAGCTTTTCTATTTTTTTGTCAAATTGTTTTCTTATCAAAATAAAAAAAAACTCAATTGATTTTTATAGTAAGTAATAATAGGTAAGAAAAATATACAAACACACAGAAAAATCAAATAAGGAGAATAACACTGGTTATAGAATAGACAGTATAGTAAGCTTTGAAATCAATCGATTAATAATCTTAAATCGAAATCGTTAATAAAATAGAAGTGATTCTTCAGATATTTCAGATACTTTAGATACTTTTCAATAACCAAACGTAGGAAGGTAAATATATTTTATCAAAAGCGTAATATATTATTATAATATTTTTCTTACGCCTAGGAGTAAATATCAGTCAGGACTATTAATAATATTTAACTTACAGAAAAAGTAATTAAAGAGAACTGCACTGGTAATAGAATAGACAGTATATATAAAGTTTTGAAATCAATGCAGTAAAAATTTCAAATCGAAATCGTAAATAACATAGAAGTGATTCTTCAGAGATTTCAACAAAAGATTGATTCAAAAAGAAAACGTAAGATGGAAACACAGCAATAATTTCCAACAACCAAACGTAGAAAGGTAAATATGCTTTATCAAAAGCTCTATATACTACTTTAATATTCTTCTTACTTTTAGAAGTAAATATCAGTCAGGACCATTAATGATAACTTACAAAGGGTGGACTTGGTCTATGGGATAGCAACACAAAATGAAAAAAGGGCCTCGAACTCTACCTCATAGGTGGTAGAGTTAATTGTGAATATTATAAGGTCGTATACAACCAAACAGCCTGCTGTCTTTTTGGATATAATTGTTTCATATTTCAAAAAATGTATTAGATATAAATTTTATGTATTAATATTTTATTTATGTTTTATATAAACCAAAATAAATATTAATCACAAAGCTTCAAATATTAAAAAAAAATTCCACCCACTTTCTATTAACTATGTTACATCCTATATTAGCACTACCCTAAAAATTAATATTATATTTAGATATCTAGCTTTTATTAATATTTTGTATAATCTTCAAATAACATTTGCTTTCATATTATTTAACATAAATAAACTTTTGCTCTATAGCAATCTACAAAATTATAATATTTTACCAATAAATCATATCTTATACACTTATTTTTGCATCATCTCATGCTAATTTTCTTTAATAAATAGTAGATAATTTTATTGTCTCAACTGAAACTTGATGCAGGTACTTTATTTCGCATTTTAAGGACACATCTTGGATAACTTAGTAAATCCTTTCAATTTCGAGGCCATCGTGCAGCTCTTTGTTAGTTACGTAGCTATAGGCATGACAGTTATCCAGCAGTCCTATATCTGCACCCCACGTGTGCGAATATCTGATCTGCTCTGCTTCTTGTCTAACATTGTTTCCAATTTAACTTACCGTCGTGATGGATTCCAAGGTATTTTACTGATTTTGCTTGAGAAATCGGCCAACCAGATATAATTAGGTTTTTGAGATTTGACCACAACGAAAAATTGACACTAACAAATTTCGAGCTATTAATCTGTGTTTTAAAATGTTCGGCCCATTTGTGGATCTTGTTAATTGACAGTTGTTCATTTGAATTGACAAAATATCCCAAGTACTGTTTCTTTGTTGTTGGAATATCAGTATTTTAATTTATTTATTAATATAAAATTAAATTTAAAACTTCGGGTTGCTTTCTATAACAAATAATATATGTCTGCTTCCGTGGTTATTTATTTTTAGTCCAATATTCATCTTTTGATTACTCCAATTACTGATTATATTAAACATTCTTTTCCTAATCAGTAGATTTACTAGTAAATATTGTTTCTTAAAATTTTTCTTTAGGATTCATGTGCTCAATGTTAATAATACTGAAAAGTGGTCAGAAACCCAACACTATGGTTCAAAGTCTGGAACTCTATTATTTTCGGTAGGCCAGTAAATGTGTTCTCGCGCTGAATCATAATTATAACTTGTGATATAAATGGCTGCTAGATATTCATTTCCTTTTCCTGATGGTAATCGTGAACGCCAAGGTGGGTGTTTAACATTTTCCTCCAGTAATAAATCTTGGATCTAATTATGAAATTTCTGTATGTCTGTAGTGTTATTTTGTGACTTAATGAACAATATATTCATAAAGCGAAGAACTGGCAACTATCTAGACAGGTATTTTCCTTGTTTTCCTTATAGAAATCTAAGTATTTAGTAGTATATATATTTAACTACATTTTCTACATCATGTGCAATACCTTTTTAATAAACAGAAACACCCTCAATAAAAATTATATTAACAATAATTTATTTTATTATTTTATTTATTTTTAAAAGCCGACCGATATCTTCTACCCGATATATGTTCGTTATTTTCTGGTAATTGCTAATAACACGTATTAATAATGCTAAACCGATTTGTTTACTGTTTTTTTGTTCTTTATTTTACCAAAAAAGGCGTCTTGTCAGTGGCAAATAAGTATAGCTTTGGTCGTATTTCCGCCACTGTCACCACTGTCTGAAGTAAGTCTGAACGATAAAAATCCATCAAGGACTAGTTTCGGTAGCAGGTAGTTTGTTATTTGAGGACATGCATTTGAATGGCAATTCATTTAACCATGATTTATATTGAAGCTTCGATAAACGGGTGGCGGAGCTTGATGTTAAACCGGGCGATCATAAAAGTCATATTCTGGCTTCAGCCTTTGGCGCTCCAGCTGAAACGTGGAATCTTGCCCCGCAGGCTGATAATCTAAACAGGAAATACAGATGCGGAACAAGTATTTTGAATGTGTGGTAAGGAATTGTGGAGATTTGTAAATCTCTGTAATTTGGGTTTCCAATTTTATAGTTTTATTTTAATTACTATTAGGTATGATTGCAAATAAAATCTAAGAGACAGTCTTGGTAATGGAGAAGTTCCAGTGAGAGTTGTATTTCCATGTTCTATTTTCTTTCCACTTCAGTTTATTCTTTTCTTCGTTTTTTATTTCACGAATGCCTTTATATATTTTGTATTGGGAGTTGTTGTTTTTGTACATAAAATAATATTTTTTAGTTTAGTTACTCAGTGTATAAGCATGCTAATCATGCAACATTCAATATTGAATCTTCGACAATCATTGTTTTGTTGTGATTGATGATTTGAAGAAACCTGCTACAGAATTCAAGAAAATACTTTATCGTGGTGCTCTTCTGTCATGTTGTCCTAATTTTCAATGATTTAAAACCTGGATGACAAAAAAAGTCCGAAGACTAAAACTCTGTTTCACCCCTTAAACAATTTTGTACAAGTTAGCAGTTAATAAAAATAATTAACAATAACAACTAAAATAAAAATAATCTAGTTAAAATTACTATGAAACGATAAATAATAATACAACTAGTTGTGATAGCCGCGGGTTCGAATATTGCTGGGGCATGGCCGTAAATTTTGCGATTGTTTATAATTTGTGAATGTTCTAGGCAAGAATTTAAAATCCGACAAGGAAAATGATCCCAGTCACACCAGTAACCAGACTGGCTAAGACCGGATATCTTCTGGGATGATTTCTAAAGTTGGACACTCGCCAGTCGGTAGGCTTAATGCTGAGGACCGTGGTTCGGAGTTCCCGTTAAACTTTAGGCCCAGTCGAGATAAACCCATAGTTGGTAAAAGGGGTCTTTAAAATATATATAAAAAAATAATAAACTAAATTATTACATAATTCTGTTAAAAATAATATATTTTCAGATGAAGCTGAAGCTGGCGTGATTTACTATTGGTATATTTTATTTTTAATTATTGATATATTTAAATATTGAATAAGATGGCTGATTGGTCTCATTGGAAAAATCAGGAGAGTTATAATACCGGGGAATATCCAATATTATCCGATAGAACTGACTGCGCGATAACAGTTCCTCGAAGTCGAACAAGTTCATTCTCCTGTTTACGTAAATATATGTTATAAATCGACGGCCTAGGGCCTTGTACTTATCTAATTTTATTCATATCAATGAGAAATACATTATTTAAAGCTTTGGCTCAAAATTCATTGTATTAATATATTACTTAGACACAGGATTATTTTCAGACGATGTTTAATGATACTGACGACAGATATTTTCGATATACAACGATATCGATGATGATATGTTGATTTAATCAAAGTCGTCGTTAATTAAGTGGTGCATTTAAAATATAAAATAAATACTACAGTATTTTAACTATTATTATTTAAATTATACTAAATAACTAAAATTACTATAAATTATTATAAAAATATACAACTAAATTATTATATAATTCTGTTAAAAATAATATATTTTCAGATGAAGCTGAAGCTGGCACGATTCTATTGGTATATTTTATTTTTAATTATTGGTATATTTAAATATTGGATAAGACGACTGATTGGTTTCATTGAAAATATCAGGAGAATAAGAATACCGGGGGATATCCAATATTATCCGATAGAACTAACTGCGCAATAACAGTTCCTATCGAATTTCAACGAGTTCATTCTCCTGTATTGATTTTAAGCGGTAAGTTTTTTGTATACCCGTCAATATATTTACGTAAATATATGTTATAAATCGACGGCCTAGGACCTTGTATTTATCTAATTTTATTCATATCAATGAGAAATATATTATTTAAAACTTTGGCTCAAAATGCATTGTATTAATATATTACTTAGACACAGGATTATTTTCAGACGATGTTTAGTGATACTGACGATAGATAACTTCGATATACAACGATATCGATGATGATATGTTGATTTAATTAAAGTCGTCGTTAATTAACTGGTGCATTTAAAATATAAAATAAATACTACAGTATTTTAACTATTATTATTTAAATTACAAAATAGTGTCAGGTTATGTAACTAGAGTTGAACTAATCCAATCCAACCTAATATTCAGTAAAAGAAAATTATCCTTTCATGAAGAATAGATTCTTAAGTGCACTATCAAACAAACAGCCTGATATTGGGGATTGAATAAAACCCGCTATTATAGCTAACTATGTCTTGTTCTTTATAATATACCTCTAAGGTTCGGTGATGGTCTAAAATGGGCCCGACTGCCAAATCTTCTTTCTAATCTCTCTTTTATTTGGTATGCGGTAACAGTAAAATACCTCAAACTGTAATCCTGCAGCCAATCTAATATGACCATTACAGTCGTTAAAGTAGGTAGATGCTTGCTATAATATCAATTGCTTCCTTAAAGTTATGCCAAGTATTCTAGTTCTATGGCCGAGGAAGTTTTAATTTTACCCAACTTATTGAATGAGTAAATTAAATTTGATTTATTTCTCATAAGCTGTATTTTAGAATCGAGTCCCGTCTAATGAAATAGGGATACTGATGTAGACACTCTTTTATGCCTTCAGTCCACTTGGGCCAATTCTTATTATACTTATACCATAATAAAGTACATTCACCAAATGCTGAATACTGAACTGTGCTAACACGAGAATTGTTGGTGAAATTATTCGTGTTTGTAGTTACTAAAAATATTTAGCTTTCACCTCCGATGTGGCTAGGCAAATGCAATTCTTTCTCTTCCTAGTTTCATCTTCGGTTATATTTACTGGTAACAATATCTCTAAATAAATTATGATCAGTCTATTAGAATAATGGATAATGGGAAAGTATAATATCGGATAACGTCAATGATCAGCAAAAATTGTGAAATTGTCTATACACCTGATCCGAAGTCCCATATAACATAGGAGCTTGTGACGACTTTCGTCTTTTCGATTTTCGAAACCATCTCCATACTCTTTTAAAAATTATCTTTGATTGTATTTATACAAATCTTTAAATTAAATCTATATAATCCGGATTCCAGCCTGGATCCAAAGGGCATACCTAGAAAATGAATGAATAGTTGACAGCTTAACCAAATGTGCTGCTATATATGTTGCTATAATATATGATAATACAAAGCTTTATTTTATTTTTAGATTATAAGAAACATAGTTTGAGTCTAAGTGGGATTGGGATTTTGGCTTATCATATAGTACAATTTTTTTTCTCTTAATATTTTTCAATAAAAAAGATACGTACAAACACAACTAAGATAATATCAATTCATTTGTTTGTCATTGATCCAACAACTTATTAAGCAGGCTAACTTAACACAGGAAGATTTGGGTCGTTTAAAAATTGTGTACATATTTCAAAATCCCTAAACTCTTTGATGGCATCAAAGAAATCCTTTATTATCCCCCTTTATTTTAAAATTTAATTTCTTTTTACACAGAGCATTGTTATATTTTGACTTTTATCTATATATAATATTATTTATTTACTTCTTTATTTGTTTTATCCAATCTGGCTAATAACGTTATTGGGATGGTTTTCATTGTTGATTGTTATACTCTTGCCTATGAATATTATTAGAAACAAACACAAACATACATTTATAACCATGCCTTAACGCTATTCGAAGCCATGGCTATGGATATGTTATAGTTTTGAATGTTTATTTTCATTAAGTACGCTTAATATACAGAAGGACTCTAGTGTCTTATTTTTCTTTCTAATTCTTAGTTTACTTGAGAAATAAATTTTGACTTAGTTACCCCGCATTCGGCTATATTGATTCAAAATTAATAACCTAACGAATCTAATGTAAGATGTAACAAAAAAGCAATCTTCTGCTTTTATACAATTTGTTAATTGGTTAATTACAGCAAATTAGTTGGCCTCATCTTTAATATGTTTTTAATATATTGTCAAAATATATGAAACAGAGATTAATTTTGAAAGGAACAACAATAAAATTAAAACAAAAATAGTTTTTATTTAGAAATAAAGGTATGCAATAAATATCTCAATACTACAGAAGCGTAATACTGATATTATTTATTTTAAAAATCAACATACAGTTTTTCAAAAATAAATATTAAACCAGTTTGAAATATTGTAATAATTGGACATAACAAGATTTAAAAAAGTATGTTGTCCAATAAAAAATATAACTTGACCAGTTATTTATATCATTTCTTATTATGTGACCTTGATGGTTGAACCTTGGCGTTCATACGATAAAGACAAATTTAATTTTAATGATCCTGATATTTTCAAATGTTATGGGTGAAGTTTTAAGATTTAATTAAGGAATTATATAAAAAGATATAAAGTCTCCTTCAAACCAACCTTTATTCCAACTAGGGTTTATCTGGACTGGACCTACTGTTTAACGACAACTCTGAACAATGGTACTCTGGATTAAACTTACCGATTGGCGAGTAACCAACTGAGAAAATAATATTAAAAGACATCCGGTCTTACCCAGCCTGGTTAGGGGCGTAATTGAAATATTTTCCTTGTCGAATTTAGCACTCTTGAACACTAGGCCTAGATCAGTTAAACCTAGTTAGTATAGAAAAAACTCCACAGTATCAGAAAAAAAATGTAGAAATCGAGAGAGGTTCCCCACGATAAGAACTTACATAATAGATCGCTCAGTTTTTCCAATGATCCGATCCAAACTATATTAATTAGTGGAATTTTTACCAGTTTGGGTTTATCAACAAGCATTCAACAATTGAGCAGGTCCACAGAATAACAGATGTTATTGAAAAATCCTACGAAAGTAAGAAAGCATGCTCAGCTATATTCTTGGATGTAGCACAAGCTTTCGATAAGGTTTGGCATGAAGGCCTTGTTCATAAACTGCTGAAAATGTTACCAAAACAACACACCCAACTATTAAAAGCGTATATCACAACCAGAATGTTTTGTTTTACCACAAGTAAGTTTACAGGGGCCAATGCTTTATATACTCTACACTTGTGATATACCACAAATGGAGAATATTTTTATTATATAAGCAAATACTGAAACTATATGGACATACGGAGTTCAATTATGGGGATGTTCTGCAAAGAATAACATAAATAAAATACAAATTTTTCAGAACAAAGTCTTGAGAGGTATTGTGGGCGCACCCAAAGTCTGTAGGCTTGATTACTACTTACATCAAGACCTTGAGATACCCACAGCCAGTCTAGAATCAAGAGAAATGCAAGAGTGCATAAGGAAAGACTCCATTCTCGTGAGACTATTGAAGTACTCCAGCTTTTGGATACCACAAGAACAGGACACAGACTTAGAAGAATCAAACAATCTGTGTAGTGATGTGCATATAATAAAAAGGAATATGCATAGGAAAGTGACATGTATAAATGTTATTTCACCAGAGACTGAGTTAGGGCCGATGGGTCCTCCTAGATATATACGTAGATTTAAGTTATCATAAAGACAAATTGTAGGTTAGTCGGCAATGTACTAATTAAATAATAAAAAAAACAGTTTTTTAATAATTAAATAAAATAATTTCATCATAAAGAGCATTTAATCATAAAAACAAATATCTATGAATTTCTAATATAATAAGTGTTAATATCATAACGTTTTTACTTATTATTTATTAATATGGTAAGATATTTATAATTATATATAACTTGATATATTTACAACTTGAGGAAATCGCATAAAATATATTTATTTTTTGTTTTAATATGTATTACGAGGGTGGTTCAAATATAATGGAGACATACGATGTAGATTGCGTATGTGTAAATATGTATGTTTTTAATAAAATAAGTATGTTTTGAAGGTCGCGGCTTGAGTATGTGATATCTAGGTTCCTTACGAATAGTGTGACATAGTTTCGTACGTGTACGACAATATGAGTGAATGTCAAGTGCCGACCGCCGTAGCGCAACGTATTTTCATTCGTTTTTAGTATGGGAAGGCGTTACAAAGACGGATGTTTTTCTGAGTTTGCGAAATCACTTCAGTAGTAAGTGCCTGAGTATGGCTGCTGTGTTTAAATTGGCCAAAGCATTCAAAAATGGTCGCGTAACCATCGAGAATGAGCCGCATGATCGTTGGCCGCGAACCAGCATCAAACCAGACCATTTTGAAGGACCGTAGGATGAATGTTCGAGGCAGTTCGGCTGAACTGGGCATCAGTATTTGTTGTGCAGAGTCTTCCACGAACACCTTCAAGATCGCATCATCCACGATCACCTACAATATCGCAAAATAACGGCGCGATAGGTTCCTAAACTGTCGAACTTCTATAAAAAATTTGCGCGTTTGAAAGTTTGCCGCTGCTTGCTGACGCTATAAGAGGCAGTCTTCTCTAGGATAACGCGCGCCCTCATACCGCGCATTGCTGTCTGAGTCGTCCAAGGAGTTCGATGCCGGTATCAAAAAAACGTCCGGAAAGATGGAGAAAATGCGTAAGTAGTGAGCTGAATGCCTAGAAAAACTGTAAATTTTTGTAATTTACACTTGTAACTCGATGATATTTGAACAACCCTCGTATAATGATATTAAATTATTATATAAAAATTCATTTTCTAGTTTTGTTGCTTATCCTTGGTGGTAAATTACATGATTCATTTTTACATGTTAAATAACAATAATGGCGTTGAGATTACCTTGGTTGTATTTCTATAAATAATAAAATATCTGAAATTAGAAACTGAAAATATTGTTGATTTTTAATTCTTATCGTTATTGTTAATTGAAAACAAAAATAATTGAAACTTCCATCATAAAGCCTCCGAATTTAATTTCTGGGATACAGATCACAACATTGTCTAAACCACTAGCATCACATTTTCCTTAGATAGGGATATATCAATATCAGATGTAGGTGATAGTGGATGACTAGTGAACTACTAGTGAAACTTTTGTTGATGATTTCTCAGAGGCCACAAGCACTACCATATTACTGGTCACTAAAATGTCAGAACATTTTTCACAAAATTTATATTTTCGCCATTCCTAAATGTTACTTCTACGATTATATGGATTTAATGGTAGTAATGTTTGTTTTCTATTGGTTTAGTATGGTTTGGCATATAAGCATCGGTCCTAAATTAGTCTTTAGTCTAATAATATATACACATTAACACTGCTATTTTTCTATTAAATTCTCTAGTTGAGATTTCTAGTGTAGACTCACTATTACTACCATCTTAACTTAGAGATCGAGAGATTTGATTCTCTTGAGTCTGTATACTGTTCTGGTATTATCCAAGAGTTGCAATATATTGATATTTAAATCAGGAAAATAAATCTCCCAAATATACTACCTTGTGGTATACCTGCTATAACTTTGTTCACTGTAGAATATGCTTCCTATTTTTTGACTCGTAACATTTTGGCTGTGATGTGAGATTTTAATAGTTGAGGGTGTTGCTTCGGTAATCTTTTCTGCAGCTTACGAATGAGGCCGTCATGCTAAATCTTATTGCGTGTTGTGCAACATCTAAGATATAGCTGAACATACCTTTCTATCCTCATAGGTTTTTTTCTTCAATGACATCTATGCATCTCATGAATTGTTGAACGCTTTTTAATAGACCCAAAGTGGTAACACACCAGTTTGCTACCATACACCAACAGATATTAGTGAATTTTTGTAATATATAATTTCTAGCCATTACCGGTACAAGGATATAGGTCGACAGTCTTTTTATAATGTATCTTTTCGTGTTTTTGGGTTATGTATTCCTTCGAATGAAGTAGTCACTTGTTTCCTTATAATTCAAGATTCCATGACGGAGAGAGAGAATTACGTTATTCTATAAAAGCTGATATTTTTTCTACGGAAGGTACTAGCATAGATATTTATTTATATCAAAACCAAAACCATCATATTATAAAGCATGCAGTTTTGATGTTGAATTTATAACAGATTGACAATTGATAGATAAATTATCTGCATGTATGCCTGGTACGATATTAAAGTGGTGCAGATCCTTCAGAAATATTTTGTAAAATAATTTTTCATATTGCATTTAGGCACACAAATCAAAGAAATACGGCAGAAATATTGTTTACTCTACTTAATTAATAAGACTTATATAAAAAATAACAACATTTCTTATTGATCACAAATCTATTTAATGTCTAAATAAATTATTATATCGCAAACAGTGAAAACCAAATATATAAATGTAAATGTAATTCATGGTAATACCATTATGTATTTCATGTAAAAGCATGCATTATTTTTTCTTCTTCTTATTATTAGTGCTAATTTCCGATAAATCCGACATTTTTGGGAAATCCGTAACAATTTTATATACTCTTCTCTTAATGCTGTTACTACATATGAGACGGAACATGTAAGACTAAAATATATTAATATATCCAATAATGATATTATTTGTTAATACTATTTATTATTTAGCTAATGCAGTATAAAATGCATACCAAGAAGAATATAATAAATAAGTAGTAGCATATTACTTAATTCTTTATCTGGAAATGTTCATTAGCGATAATTACCTTAAGGTTATTATGTGGTATGTGTTCATATAAAAGACGTGACGAGAAAACAATAAACCAGTTGACCGCTAATATATAACAGAACAACAGCAAAATGCTTAAACGACTATCGTTCGTAATTTGTTGTCTGTTAGTTGTAAGTTACAATATTGCAGAAGCAGCTACGACTACCGTCAATCTTGGTAGTAATATTGCAAGAGTCACTACCGGCTCTCATGTCTGCAAAAACGGAAAATCTACGGAAGTTACGTTTCAAGTTAATGCTGTGTTAAATAAGAAAAGTAGTAAAAGAACCAATTTCGGATCCAAGTAAGTTGATATTTTTTAATAAACAACAAATCTTCTGAAAAGTCGTATAATTATAGTATAAATAGTGATCTTTCAAAATATATGTGTACTATACTATGGCTACAGTTCCACTAAGATATAATTCCACGATCTTTCGGAGCTTTACTTGATGCGGAATCGGTTGAGCTCGGTGAATAATACACTGAAGAACATTTATGATCCAAAGGCTGTTTAAGGCTTTCAAGTTTAGTAAAGTCGGTGTGATGTGATGGCTCGTGTATCATCCTAATGTGGCTACTCTGGATATTTAAATTTATTAATTGAACGAATCAGTAAAAATAAGAAGAGTTAATTCAAAAAATAATTAAATAATAAAATTAATAAATAGATAAAAAATTTATCGTAAATTTCTTTGGGTACCGTGATTCGAAATTACAGAATATAATTTGTGAAAAACTTTGTCGATATTCATTTAAATAAATAAATCCAATAACTTTTTTTTTAAATTATCTAATAGTAAATATTTCGATCGCTCAGTGGTTGAAATCCGATATAAATTTATTCAAGTACCGGCTTGGTTGGCGCAGTGGTAAAAGCGACATGACGGTCCACCTACTGTTGCGATAGTCGCGGGTTAGATAGTCCTGATGGGGCATGGTCATAAATGTTTCAAAATACTTTTAAATCACCAAAAATTAAAGATTATTAATTGTTTGCTAACCGTTTCAACGTAATTCGTTGTCCAAGATGTAAATTTAAATTATTAGTTAGGAATCCAAAGTAGAAAACATGCCTTTTCCAAATATTTATCTTACAACTTTACACTTTTAGTCTCTATGCTATTGTTTTTTTTGACCTAAAATTAGGTGATACAAAAATATATCCAAAGGAATATGTATCATATAAAATATTTCCTACTTCTTATATAATAAATAAAAACGAATTAGACACTATATCTAAATACTAAAATAATACTTTATGGAGTGCATTGTCATTGTATTTTAAAAATTTTAATGCTATAGGCTATATAGATTGGCTGTGATTGGTTAGTTGCTACATTTCAATTTATTTTGGTTATGTATGACGTTTTTATTGTTAACATGCTTGTTTTTCGGTCAGAAGTAAATTACTACATAGTTTCTTTCTGAAAAGCGATTGATTAAAATAAGTATAACATTTATTAATATTTTAGGATAATTAGTGGAATTGAAAAATGAAATTGTTTCTAAATAACTCAAATATCATCAAAACATCAAAGTTTATAAAATTGATTATTTGTATCATAAATATTCCTTCTGTATTTGGATTTTCTTCTTGTAATGTCATATTTGTCACATAGTAGCATCTACGTACTTTGCATATTCCTAACGTGTGTTAGTTCAAATTCCCTGCCATTATGAGTGCTTTCAAAATTACCCTATTTTGGTAAGTTTGTTTTTGTCACATCTAGAGTATATTATAATTTTGTTCATATTTTCCAATATATTTTCAATTAGTAATAGTATTTTAACACATTCTTACTGAGATTAATGTATATTCATAAATATGAGGAATACATGCTGATGTATTTTCTCGCACTCGTCTTAGGAAACTCGTCTTCACATAGGAAAAGTAGTAATAAATTAATTGTAAATTAAGATTTTACTGAGCGTATCTAATAAAGATGTTATAAAAAGATTCAATTTAACTGCGTTGCAAACAAAAAACAAGTATTTTGTTACTTTTCCCCAGAATTAATTAAATTTATCATATATAATAAATTAACAACTAAAATATAATAAGGTAATACCATAGCCAGAGAATAGTTTTTAATGTATTTTAAATTCTCCTTTTTACCAACGATGGTTTATTTGGAGTGGACATACTGTTTAATGTTTAAGTAGCTTCGAACCACAGTCCTTGGTATTAAGCCTACCGTCTGGCCAGTGACCAACTTAGAAATCATCCCAGAAGATATCCGGTCTTACCCAGTCTTGTTACTGGCGTGACTGGGATCATTTTCCTTGTCGGATTTTGCACTCTTGCCGAGGGCAATCAAAAATATTAAACAATCACAAACGTAAATTTACGTTCATGCCCCAATATGATTCGAACCCGCGACTATCACAGCAGTAGGTGGACCGTCCTGTCGCCTTTATCGCTGCGCCTGCCAAGCCGGCGACCAGAGAATTTTCATGAGCATAACGGATAAGTATTATCGAAATACACATGCGCATAGAGAATCATTACATTTATTTATTGCAATATTTTGTCTGTTTTCTTGTAGTCTAAAATATTTATATTTATAATGACATTTGTTGGCTATTAAACTATCAATATAACCAAAAAATTTACTAAAATTATATTGTCAAACCATGATAATGTACTAATGGAACAAATATAAATACTATGAAGACATATAAAGAAATTTCTTTTTTATATGAAATTTAACGCACTGTTTTTTCATATGGAATTAGTTTGTTGTATTGTGTTGCCATATTTTAAAAATTAGACGTCGTTAGTTGAAATACCTCCTGCAGAAAAATGTTCTGTGTTCTACTTTACTTCTCAGTATAAGTCTTCGCTCTACGAAATTTTACATATTATTGACGTATTAATATACAGATATATAGACAATAAAGCCATAACGACTTATTTGCAAATATGTGGATTTAAAATTTACATACCGCGGCGTTAAGAATCATAAAGATAATAGAGTTCTTGACCCCTATTTACTTTCGTTAATGTCATATTTTTTAAGTACTGAGTTTTTTTCTATATATTTAGTAGTGAGTATTCTTTGTCAAAGTTGTTGCCTAATATCTTCCTTTTGCGGTTTAAGAAATAAACCAAATTATTAAAAAAATACAAATTCTTTTGAAAATGTATATTATATTTCAATTTTTCATGATCCTACATATATTCGATAATATGCACTTTTACCTATTTTAATAATACCTCGCATTTTTCTGTATAGAAGTAACTTATTTCCAAATACAATATTATTATTTTTATTTTTATTTAAATAATAATGTTTAGTACTTTATAATATTAATAATTTAGTATAATTTCTAGCAATTAACTGAACAGTTTAAATTGTGATGTAAGATGCTATTTGATTATTTTTATGTGAAATAATTTCTTTGAATCCAGTATATGACAATAAAGAGAAATGTTCCATAGACAAAAATCGATTAATTCAATTAAATCATTTTAAGATTTTTAAGAAACACTGTTTTCGCTTTTTTGCAGTTTCAAACAACGTATGGATCAATTGGACTCTGTAGCAGGAGATCACAAAGGACACATACTGGCTTCTGCTTTTGGTGGTCCTGCTGTAACGTGGAATCTAGCACCACAAGCTGATCATCTGAACACAAAATATAAGTGTAGAAACAGTATGTTAAACATTTGGTAAGGCTATTTTACGATCGTCTTGTTATGGTGTCATTAACTAAACCAGAATTATTTTCAGGTATGATTGTGAAAAATTTATCCGTCAAAATCTTGATAAAAAGAAACAAGTTAGTGTGAAAATATCATTGAGGTATCAAAATGGAAACTGCAGACCTACCCATTGGTCAATAGATGCTCAAGCTGGTAGCCAGGGTTGCCAAGCTCTTGATATAACCAACGGTCCTCTTCCATTAGGTGTTTGCCAGAAGGCCTGAGCATTATTAAACTTGTGTAATAGGATAGTGTATGTTAATACGAAAGCGAGCAATTAATATACTGCATGAAACAGTAATTATATACGATTGCCTTTTAGCCATTAGAGAATTTATTATATTAAAATGATATAAAAGCTGTTTTATTTCTGTCAATAATTGCAAATTTGTAATTTGTTCTTATTTTAATATCACTATATTCTACAAGTATTAAACTGAATTTAATATTTATTTATTTAATTTATCAAGTATTGCACAGAGTTACAACGAAAAATTGTTATAATTCAAAGACAAATATTAATTTCAAATTAAAAGTTATTTGAATTTTATGAAATTATTTTTTGAGTAAGAAAATAAACATGGTTGTATGGTAGCGCCCTTCACCCCGAAGTTGTAAGATCAGGAATCTATCAGAGGTACGTACATGTATTGATTTGAGGGCTCGATTGGAATGTAGTCTGCCCTATTGGTTGGACCAGAGGAACAGAGGAATGAGATGATTTTCTATATTCGCTGGATAAAGAGAAGTATAAGTCAATACGTCAGTATACCTATAAAACAAAATAGTTTAGGTATCTAAACATTCGTCATGGTTAATTAACAGTATAACATAATTATGCTTATTTAAATCTGATTTATTTATCTATACTTATAAATTCATTGTCTGATGGTAGAAAATTAAAAATATTAATTGCATATAAATATATATTGCGTAACAATGACGATTTCTTTCATTTAATCAATATGTGTTATTTGCTTTAGAATGGATGCCATTGTATGTGGATTATCAGCTGGTACCTAGAACAAATAAAAGTATTAGTTACTATATATGCTTAGTAAATAATTTAATATATTAATCATAATTTTTATGAAATATTTCTAAATAGGCAATAATCACAAAATAATTATTTGATGTTATATTCAATAAAATATGTTAAATGGATATATGTTAAATCTCATCATCTCTTTGTCTTCTTTACATAAATTAATGTACTAAGAAGAGTTTAGTTTTTATTGTTTATTATAGCAATCTGGTAAATTAACACCAATAAGCATTTGTTTTTAGCTTAATTTGCTACAGTTTAAAAATCATAAAGTACTTATTCGAGATGGATATCTATGTTACTGTCTTTGATGCAGAGTTTAACTTATAAATTTACTGAATTAGATTAAATGGTTTTACTCTCTTAATCTCCTAAATAATTTCTAATTTACTCATCATCACGTTAGAAAATATAACCACATATAAAATTAACTGCCCCAAGCAATTTTCTCCGTCCCCTCTCACAATTTATACAGATAAGCATTCGTACATCTCCATCTGACATCACGAATTCAAAAAAAGTCGGACCTTGCATTTTTGCCGCTAGTTTTTTGACTCTCGACTGTTTCGAATGTTTTCAATGGATAGTTCCCAACGCTCCTTTATATTAAAATACTATCGTATAAGCATATTGACATGAATATATTCGAAGTATACAAGCAAAAGTTAATATTGAAAGCATCTAGACGTTCTAAAATAAAGTGCTGAAGAATGCGGTTAGTTGCATTGATATTATTTGTATGAACAATTTTTAACTTTTTGAAGATATATGGCTCCACTTGTGTTAAGTTGTTCACGGTGGCTGTAATTTTTATTTTTATTAGGTAGAACAGGAAAAGGTCACGTTAGACAAAAAGCATAACAGATCTGTCCCAAAATCAAAGAATTGTTCTGGCTAGTCCGAAGATTTTTAACTTATAATCAGTCAATTGTAAATCCTATTTGGACCTATGGATTGCAAAACTACCTTCTAAATCAGATGGATTTAAGAAATTATCTAATATTTCAGCCTAAAACATGAAATAAGGTTACCGAATCACAGAAACAATAACTATTTCTCCTTAGCATAAGTAATCTAATTTAATTTTAATTAAGGATTTAAAAACTGATCTATTTATCCCGCACTTGTTATTCCAGTGTATTCATGCAAGTACAACAAAACAATGGTTAAGTTTGAGCTAAGCATATCTGAGATATGGGCAATAAGAAAATCATAAAATATTCCAGAAAAAATGTCTGCTGCAAATAATTTTACTCTATTGTTATTTTGTGGGTATTATAGATTATGGCAAGTTATATAGTTTGTTTTAGAAAACTAGTAGATTCAAACTCTAAAGACGTTTAAGATAATTGAGATATTGAGGTCAGTCGAATGCAACATACTCAACGTCTTTTCAAAAAATTCTCCCAGAGTAAACCAAAAACAATAACGCTGGGGCTATGCATCTGAGTGGATAAAATAATAGCCCACCTATTTTGGGAAAGTTAAAATTAGCAGAAGCACAATTCATTATTGGATTGATGAATTATAGAAAAAGAAAAAATGCATATGTACATTATAGAAACCACCGGTTAAACTGAATGAATATCTGGATCTATTGATCTTTTGTAGTCCTTAATAAGCTTTTACCCGAAAATTAAAAAAATTGTGTGATATAAAGAATTGAATTTACTGAGATTAGGTCTATTTTAATGAGATAAGGTCTAATTAAAAAATGCATCGAAAAAACGGAATAGGATTAGAATGAATGCAGTTATTACAATTCGAGAAAGGTAAATTGACGAATAAAGTATAATAAAGACGATTTATTAGCGCACATATTTCAGTATATATTTATTATGGTATTTATATTAATATTGAACATTTTTATGAAGTGAAGTCGTCAAAATAATAGTACAACTTAATGTTATACTTCTTCTTTATTGTAACGGTATGTATTATTTAATTTATTAATTATTTAGTTACTTTTAACACCTGAATTTAGAAACAATACTTACCGAATGTCCTGCTCTATGCACCCAGTACAAATTAAAATTCTTGTATCTTTTCTGGTACCCTTCATATATATTATCGATCACAATTGGTATCCTTTCAGTTTCTTTCCAAGTCTCACTGTATCTCCAATGTAATTTGTTCACCCAAGCGACAGTACCTAAAATATTTTACCTACTTTACGATTTTTCAATAAATATATCAAAAATCTTACCTGGAGTATCCACGATTAAATCTAGTTGACCATTGTAAACGGAAACTTCGATATCAGTCTCGTTCAATAGCCTTTCGACCAATTCAGTGACGGGTTTCATGAAATCAAGGTCGACAGCTCTAAAGACCATATCGCTCTGTTCGCCCCATTCTATCGGCAAAATATCGGAAATATTTAAGGCCGTTTTCACTGGCCCGTTCATTAATTTATATAATGTTTGATGATCATCTTCGTCTTGCGATTTAAGAACTACAATTATTATTTTTTTATAAAACTAGCGTTTCTATAACATTGTAATTGATTAAGTTACCTTGCTTGATGTTAATCAACGACTCAAAAATATCATATGGTATAATACCTTTTAGTACATACACGTCCTCGGGATTCTCCTTCCCTAAAATCATACCTTCTGTAAATAAATTCATTTCTTGATGATATATAGAAGGAATATAACGTAAATAATTAATTAGGTTTCGTGGAGATTTTCAAAAGACATAAAAAAATTCAAATACGCACATTCACTATTCCTTAAATTGTAAACTTTGTTTTGTTCCTTCATGACGTTGTAATAATCCACTGAAGTGAATTTGTTTATGATGAATTGAGTAGCGTGAAAATATTGGGTAGCATTTTCGAAGTTTCCATTCGCAACATCTTCTTGGATGTAATCGGTGACGGTTTTTAAGGTATTAAACTCTTCAGTGTCTAAAAATCCCTAAAAATAAGGATAATAATGTTAAATATTTTTTACATTATAATATACAGATTTATTTGTATGCTAAGTACTATGATAATATGAAGTTGGGGAAAAGTATATATATATATATATACATATATATATATATATATATATATATATATATATATATGTATATATATATATATATATATATATTACGTAGTGCATATTCAATGAAGCCATACTACAGTAAGTTTGAAAGATTAAAGCCGTATAACATACTAATGTTTTAACTCACTCGAAGGATATTGCACTCTATAAATAGAGATATCACATCGTTTTCATCATATTTTAATTTTTTTGCTTCTGAAAATGGACAAATACTGCACATACTATGGTGATGATTGCTTAGTCATACTAGTGTCAGAATTAGTTTGCTTGGTTTGTTCCAGAAATTTCGATATTAAAGATGAACATCGCTGTTTGGGGCATTGTTACCGTTTAAGAGGTAGAATTAGAAAGATTTAAGTAAATTAATCTTGTCTCAGTTCACAGTAAATAGTGTAAATAAATTTAGTAAAGTACAGGGCTTGTTTTATTAATTTAATAGTTCAGAACGAAGGGTAACTGAAGTAGTCAGTTTTTAGCAACCAAGTCGTAAGACAAGTCTGATGCTACTAATACTAAACTATATAATAGTCGCTTTTGATTATCCTTCCTTTTTCAAGGTTATCAATGAAAATTGTTCAATGCATCTCAAAATACAGACGCCATAATCTTGTCGGCCAACCGGAGCGGGTTCATCATGTGCAGTTCTCTCGAATGTCTGTCGATTGGACTTCGCACTGAAATGATGCAGCCATGTTTCATCGATTGTCACATATCGGCGCAAAAACTCGGGTTTATTACGCTTGATCATCTTCAAACACTGCTCCGAGTCATCAACTTGTCATTGTTTTTGATCAATATTGAGCTCGAACGGCACCCACTATGCACAGAGTTTTTTCATACCCAAATATTCGTGAATGATGTGATGTACACGTTTAGTTGATATCTTTAGAAATAAGTAGCGGAGTTATGAAATACAAGATGAAGTGAATATTCTGCCTGCTCTTTGAACCCTCTTAAATATCCCGAGGAATCTGTTAAAAAATTATTAAATATAGTACAGCAATTATATGCGGTTTTAAAAGAATTTTTGATTAGAAAAATACTTTTATTTATTTTAGTTAGTGTTATTACATCCAAAATAATAATAACTTACCAAATTGTATAAATAATTCGGCCATGAAATCAGTGAATCTATGGGTGATATCCAAGAGTCACCTAATGCAATTCCCTTCAAATTACAGTTAACATTTCCAGCTTTGGACTCCTAATTTTGAAATAGAATTTTAGAGATATAATATATGGTGTTTAAGTTTGAAGTCTACCTGATTTATAAGCCAAGCAATATCAACGGCCATTTTACCTCCGTAAGACTGACCAAATATATATATTGGAACCTTCTGAAATTCCGAGTTTTCGTTGAGGAACCCTTGCAAAAACACTAGAAAATTTTGAGCGATTGCCGTATTATTTTTAGCAAAATATGCCGTGTCATTGTTTTCAACATAACTGAAACTTTATTATTAAACTGTATTAGTATTTAAGGTAGATAATGTTTTTTTGTTATAATACCCCGTTCCCACTGGATTGTCCACGAAAAGTACATTCAGATAACTAATCCAATTAATTTCTCTAGGTTGTTGTGTTACATCCACCGGTCCAATTTCAAGAAAATTTCCTATTCCAGTGGATGAACCACCAGGTCCACCTAAAAAATAATCTTTAGTAACTATTTTTTATGTTATAATTTTCAAAAACTTTATGTTTCAGTCTTTATATGTAAATCATTCAGTGATAATTCAAAATTCTAGTAAAATTTTTTCATGCATTTTTCTATAGTATTATAGTAACCTGTTTACAAATGCAATTCTGTTGCTAAGTGGGCGTTGCATACAAGTATTCATTACATCTGGCAATAAGTGAACTCATGATAATATATAATATTATCACATTTATTATATACCAAGTTTATATCAAGTCATAATTTAGAAATAATAATAAATTTACGTTATATTTAATATATTTAACGAAAACATTTCACAAAGTGTAACAAGCAGTTGTTTCAATATTTTAAATAAGGTAATTTTACTACAGCTCGCCAGACCCACGAACAAGAATAAACAGGAATAGAATTGGGAATAGAAATGGTGTGGATCCGAAAGTACTACTTCAAAAAATTAGTTGAATATTTATCACAACCGTAATGAAAGTTGAATACTCATATTATATGTTCATTAAAAATTTCAAATTTCTTTGACAGAAGAGGGTTGCTGCTGCTTTAACCAATGTATACGAAAAGGAACACTACTTTATTTGGTTAATTCCCAGTGACAATTTTAATTTAATGTTAAAGAACCTAGTAAAGTACCTATTAATTAAGAAATACTAAAGAAACCTACATAAGAAAAGATTACTATCATCATGGAATAGTTTAGTTTTTAGAAAGATATTATAATTCTCAATTCAAAGCAGGTTTGATTCTTAAGATGAAGGAACAGTCAAGATATTGAACTGAAAGACAAAAATTTTCTATAAAAGAAGTGACCAGTTTTCCATTATTTTTGTTGTGTCAGTTGCAAACCTTGTTCCGTCAGTTTTTGAGGTTGAAGTTGAGGAATTAAAATTAATGAAATGTGTATTAAAATAAGGATTTTTTTAGATTTTATAACTATATATCTGCCACGAAAAATGATTACTTGGCAATAATTAACGCTGATAAGTCGTTAGGTGATAAGAAGCACACGTTTGGTAAGTTGATAAAACGAACTTTGAATATCATATATTCAAAATATAGGGGGAGGGAGTTCATATAATAGCGAAAATTTGAATAAACTCTCATATTCGTTTTAATAAATATGTCTCTCAATTTCACTATTAATTCTATAAATGTCATCATATCAAAATTGCCCCTAATATATTATTTTAAAACTATTCTCATCTTAATTTCGTTGAGGAGCATTTGGGGAAATATACATTTCTAAAGGACGAAAAACTGCCTCAGCTTCAAATGAACCATACAAACACATGTCTTTTAGTTAGCCATGAAAAGGATTGGAATAAATTAAGTTAATCTGATCTAAGAGTTGTGAACCTAGTTCTATGTAAAGACAAGATAATGGCGTTAGATTTTTGAAATTATTACAACGTTTCACTGGTAATGTCACCAAATCATCTTTCAGTAGATGTTTGATTTACATATATATTATTCAAGCTATAATTTTTTCAAAAAATGAGAACGGTATTTTTGGAATTATGCTTGTATAATTTTGTTAAAATTGGTACGTTTTAGAACACAATTTTTCTCTATTAGACCAATATATCATTAAAACTGTCATTGTAATATTATAAATATGCATCATAAAATATTATGATACATATATAACTTAGGATATATCAAATATTAACTCTTACCACAATACTGTTAAACAGGCAGATTCATAAAGAGTTAAAATGTTTAAGGAAATATCATTATATTAAATTCATCAAATTACAAACAAACCGCTTAAGTACAAAATTATATACTGTTTATAGGGTAGATAGTCGGTTCAGTCAGTATATATAATAAGCTTTTACTTTGGTTGTACTGGGGTTGTTATAGCTAAAGCAATATAACCCAAAAATTCTGAAACAAAGTAATACCAGATTTTGTTGATGATCCCATGGTATATTTAATGGTATATTCATGGTATATTAATGAAAATCTGCATAAGGACCTGAAGGTTGCAACAGTCGACAAGAACGATGTCCAGATATGAACAGAGGTTCCATCAACATATTAATGTTGACCTCTTACATCTTCCAGATAACAACCGCTTTGTCAGAAGATCAATCAGAGTCAGAAAGAGATTCGAACTATTTGATCTAGTGCAGTGAAATTCTAATTCTAAAACCGTAATTACGATAAAAACAAATAGTTTATTAGTGTTAATTTACTAGGTTGCTATAATAAATTATTAAAAAAAAAGTAATTCAAGTACAGAGATGTGATTGAAGTTCTTCACGTTTATTATTGACCATGAATTGTTAAACAGGTAGATTGAATATAAAAATATAACAACAATAATTCGCGTTGTTGTTAAACGCAGTTTTATATAATTGCAGCAAAATATCCGTCAATTATCAACAAAATGGCAAAACAATTAATGGAGAGTATTACACAAGAATGACATACTCATTGTATGATCAAGATCTGTTTCATAAAAAGAATACATTGCATCAGAGCACATTTATGCCTGTAACTTAGAAAATTTTCATTTTATTTTCTATTAGAATACAAATAGTATCTTTCTTCAAGATAATTGGCATTTACTATTGATCCTGATTGATTATTTTCATAACTATGAATATAATAATGCCTAGACTAATCACGTCAACAGTGGTAGAACGCAAATATAATTATTTCATTAAAAAAGTTTTGAGAATCGTTTGTTAATATCAATTTTGTATTAAAACTTACCTTGTAACCATATAACCAAAGGCCTTTGGGTATAATCACTTGTAGCTGTGGTATAATAAAGCCACCAAAACATATGAGCTTTTTCGTTCACCTTCGCATAGCCCCATTTCTCGTCGGTCCCACCAAATCCGGATTTTCCTACAATACGTTATATTTATTAAAACATTGAATTAGACCACGAAGTGTTTACCTTACCATTGACCAAGCAAAGACACCAAACCAGCACAAGGAATAAATTCATTTTGCGGTCTGGTAACCAACTGAACGAGTCACCCACCGAAATTTGAAATAACATTTTAATGAATTCTCGATATGAAGCTGTGCCATGTCAAGCATGAAACCGACTGAACGAAACAAACACGATTAGATCGATATGTTAATACGGAGTGTTTAGCGGCTTTTATCATATATTGACACTAATTTCAGCGAATCCGATATTAAGAACGTGTCCTGCAAGCTAATGGTGTAATATAAGCGAATAACGTTTCTTTTTTGTTTGGTATGACGTTCGAATTGTTATTAAATTTAAATCGTACGGTTTATAATGTTTACTATATATTTTGGTAATTTTTTACTTAACGGTGTCATCACAGAACATTTATAATAACAGAAGTATGAGGAATGTTCATTGTTCATATTGTCTGAAGCTCGAATTTTATTTAAATTTAAATTATGTTGAGACAAGTGGGCGCTAATATATTTAAATTTATTCATTTTTAATACTCGAATTGTATTAATGGAATCTCATTATATTTAAATATATTAAGTGGATCATTTTAGCATTAAAAAGAATATTTTTTTTATATTTTAAAGTCTCTTTTTATATCAACGAGGGTTTATCTGGACTGGATATATAGTTTAAGGCGGACCCCGAACCACGGTCCTCGACATGAAGCCTACCGACTGGCGAAAGGTGAAGAAATCATCTCAGAGGACATCCGGTCTTACCCAGCCTGGTTACTTGCGTTACTGGGATCATATTCCTTGCTGGAGTTTACACTCTTGTCTAGGACAATCACGAACATAAATTTACTACCCTGCAGCAGGATTCGAACCCGCGACTATAGCAACAGTAGGTGCCGCCTTTACCACTGCACCAACTAAGCGGGTAAGATTTTTTGTGATAAAGTTAAGAAGAAACACTCTGTAATAGACTGCATGACTATTTTTGAAGAAATACTTCATGCCAATTCTACATATTTATTTTTATTCTTATTTATAAATTATATTAATAATTTTGCTTTGTTAATGTTATAATTTGACTTTCTAATGCCTCTCAATAGAGTGAGGATTCTTAATATATTTATATATCGGCAAAAACTCCAAACAAATTGTGTATATTGAAGATTGTGTAAATGAAAATTTCGCCGATATAATTTGAATATCGATAGTTTATCAGAACAATAAGACCAATTTAGCGTGAGCGCTTACTATTTTAAGTACCTTAAATTAGGTACAGAGTTTTAATAACGTAAGATCCAGGTAAATAACACTGTTGATGACATTATAACACTATTGATGACAAACATAGGTCCCATTTGTAATGTTTATTATGTATATGAGAGCTTAATAATTTTTTTCAGTTACCATATAATATGGAAAATTATATTTAATATAATATGATGGATTTGATCATATAATTATGAATTTGATCATAAAGTCACTATACAGATCTACAAGATTTGTTTACCAACCAAACAGAAGAAAACGAGTTTCTAACTGAACTCACTGAACAATCACTGCACTTAAATTTTTTCCTTGCACTTATTAATTTTCTTTCCAATGATTATACTAACAGTATTTTTACTTAATGTTCTTTAACATTTTATCACATTTCATAATTCATATATAGTTATATTTCATATATGGTTATATTAGTATTATTGTGGGGAATATTCACTCGTTTCAATTATATAAAAATTTTATTATTTTTTTCAAAATTATTATTTCAGTATCATGTTGACATATATATTTAATGCCTGTTTAAGGATGAAGCATGTCCCGGAATGCTTTAAGGTGGGAAAAATAATTATGCTCAAAAAACCTGACAAACCTGCAGAACAAGTCGAATCTTATAGGCCTATTTCGCTAATACCTGCAATATCAAAGCTATTTGAGAAGCTAATATTTAAACGTGTTAAATATTTGGTAACAATACTGGATTTCCAGTTTGGTTTTCGAAGTTACCATTCAATAATCGATCAGGTGCACATAGTAACGGCGGCTATTGAAAGAGCGTTTGACGAAAAGAAATACTGCCCTAATATTGACTGCAATATTATTGGATGTTTCACAAGCTTTTAATCGAGTTTGGCATTTGGGATTAATCTGTAAGATGAGCAAATTGTTACCACGTAACTATTGTCAATTGCTGGAGTCATATTTATTCGGAAGAAAATTTAGTATCGCACGAAAAGGCGTTCTCGACATTTAAAATTATTTCGGCTGGAGTTCCATAAGGTAGCGTATTAGGACCTCTCCTGTATCTGTTCTACACTGCTGACATTCCAACAATAAAAGAAACACTACTTGGAACCTTTGCTGGCGACACATTTATTATAGCAAACGATATATCTCTGCCTAAGGCAATAGAAAAAGTGTAAGTGGCACTCAACAAAATCTACAAATGGACGAATGATTGGAAAATTCAACTTAACAGCTCCAAATCTGTCCACGTTAATTTTGCATTGAGGCGAAATAATAAACACTTAATTATATCACTTGATGTCGGATTCCTCAAGTAGAATCAGCTAAATACCTTGGAATCATCGAGGTCGATCTATAATACAATTATAAAGTCAATTTGGACCTATGGGGTGCAAATATGGGGTTGCACTAAAAATTCAAATCAACTAGTCATACAACGCTGTCAAAACAAGGTTCTTCGATTGATTACCAACGCCTATCGCTATGTAACCAACGAAGAACTGCACGATGACCTGGAAATCAAAGGGATTTGCGAAGTTATCCAAGATTTCGCCTTGAAACACGAAAGAAGATTACTAAACCATACTAACGTGGAAGGAATACAACTGCTGGACAGCGCGCAGGATGTCAAAAGATTGAAGCGAACAAAACCATACGAACTTATATAAAGTGCACTCGTCTTGCTTGTTAATTAATCCAAGTACGTAGGAAAAGTAGTAATAAATTGATTGTAAAATAAGATTGTACTAAGCGTATCTAATAAGGATGTTATAAAAAAATATATTTCAGTTACAGTCACAATTAACGAATCACTTCTGGACAAATTTAAGTTATTTGCCTTAATAAATCCCAGTTCAGTCTTCAAATGTAAGATAAATAATCCAAATATAATCGAAGCTCTCCTAAAAGTTCAAACATTGCAATGTGGAAATTTTGGCTATGAAACGGTAAGTGACGTCAATGTTTCGTAGCGCTTCTGATTGGAGTTTGACTTGAGATGGCGAATTTTTAAATGTTGTATATTTATATCTGGTAAAATCTTAGTAAATCCACTTTTAATTAAAAAAAATATTTTCACTAATCTCTTTATAATACATTATTATAAAAATAAATAATTTGTGATTCTTTATTATAGTCATCTATCCTTTTGGGTGTTACCAATTTTTGCCTTTTTTTTAAAGAGTTTTAAATCATTTTACATGACGGGAAAAACAATTTAAACAATTCAAAGTTATTTTGCACATACGTCATCTAAATATGTGAAGTCAAAACTTGTTGCAATGTTGGCGCATCAACCCTGAGTTTTAATTCAGTTTGATTTTGACATACAACAAAATTTTAAACTAGAATAAAATAATGAAACAAAAATGTGATCAAACATTTATAGTTCATTTTGAAATTATAGTACATCTAAAGCATATATTATCGAAGGACGTAAAGCTATAATTAAGAACCCAGGTATAATAGTTTGTATGTTAGTGTTGTTTTTTTATATTTACACTGAAATCCTTTCCCCACCACCCATAAGGTAGAAGTCTACGTTTTTTATGTAGTGATATTTCCATGGACGCCTAATCTACCCATTTAACCATTATATATCAAAGTAATGTATTTTACTTTCATTAGAGGGCATATTTACATTCTTTTTTTTAGTTCTTTAGTTTAGTGTCTTCGTTTAATTCTTGTTTCCTTCGATGGTGTGTTTATGTGTCAAGTCATCTTGATATCACTATATGTTTTATTTCTTCTGCTACCACCTGTGTACACCATTCTTGATAAAATTAATCACCGAATTCTCCCTAATGCATTATCTACAATATCTACAAAAGTGTTAGTATTCATCTTCTCTTCATACGTACTAACCTAATGCTCATATTTAATTGTGAACAATTACAATCATATCTATGCATACAAATCTTTCACACCGTACTATTTTTTTTTCATTTTTCTACAGTTATACTCTATTAATTATGTACCTACCTTTAGTTGTTTTCATTCTCATCACTCTGTCTCGAGAATTTCCAGCATAGCACAGCATTATCACCTATCCTGAAAGTTTCCTTTAGTCATCGCCACTTTCCGAGTCACTGTCCAAGTCAATCACTAAACCCTTAATTTCCAATCTGTCTAAAATATGTTCACGATTCCACTATTTATCAATTTCCTCCTATGTATGTCTTAGTGAATTAATCAAAATTGAAGGTGTTAGGGTCGACAATGCTTCCTTCCACATATCCAAATAGTTTTTGATTAAATATCCTTCTCGGCCAGAAGTCTATAATAATAATTATTTGCTACCCCTCCATATCAACTGGTTTGTATTGAATTTATAGTGATGGGAAAAATTTGTAATAATATGTGACCATATTGTCCAGCCATCTGATCTACTGTTTTTCTTTTATTGGGCTTATTTCTAAAAAAAGTGCAAAAATCGCAATGAAACTTTTAATTTTTAAAGTAAGAATTTGTGAAATTGTAAGAAACTTAGTAAGAATTTGATATAGTTAAGTTTTTATAATAGTCTCTTCAGAACTTTATTCATGTTTTGAGGGCCATTCTTTTATTACACCGTTTATTGATGCTATTGTTGGGATTTTTTGCACCAGTGTGATATGATATTGTCCATAATAATAACTGATGCTTCCTCCAGGTTATTTAACATTTTATTTTCAAACCATAACGCTAAAAATATGCTATGGTTCACTTCTCCATGGTAGTTCGCCTTGGACTTATAATGCCCCAATGAATCATTTTGAAATATCCAAGTTTCCTCAAGATACGCAAATTCAACTAATTTTTCTTCGTTGATTTTATTGTACACTTTTGTACAATTCTTAATTGAATTCTTTTTAAAGCAATTTAATAGTTTTAAAGAAATCATATTCCATTATTTCGTCTTCTTTCCCGCTATATACAAACATCATCAACAATTTCTTCATTTTCTTTAGAGGAAAAATTGATTTTATGTTGGTGTGCGATACTGCCATATTTGGTATAAAAACTGATATCATAACATTCATCTAACATCTATATTTTTTAGATAATTTGAAATATTCCACGTGAATAAAATATTAATTATCATTTATTCGAAAATTTAAGAACGGTTAAAAATATGTTATTGTTGTTTATTATAACCTGTTGATCCGCTTTTTATTCTTCATTAGTAATATCTACCAACGCACTGCTTCCTTAAACGGAAAACATGAAACGGAGATGCGTTTATAGTAAGTATATTACTTCTAATGTTTTTAAATTTATATTATAATAAAATACGTACCTTTACACAATTTTTAAACAAATTTAAAACTTAATCCAGATCTTTCTTAATTGTATTCACGTGACGTATAATTTACTAGCGTTAGTTGTGTCAGCGCTTATTAATTTTTTATATCAAGAACTAGGGTATTGTTCAGAGTAAATATCCTTCTGATAAAAACGATATGCATCTAAAATATTTAAGACTTTGCATAGCTAGTATTGCTACGATATATGCTTTGCGTCTTCTTCAGTGATCTATTGCATTATTTCATTATTTTTCTTACAATGAACAAACATTATGAACAATATCATTATATTCTTCAGGCGTCAAAAAGCATCTTTTGGACAATTTCTTTTCACTTCGCTAACTTCATAATGAATAACCAACTTAAATATAATAAGGCGAAATATATAATAACGGCTGTTATATCCGATTTTTTTGATATGTTTTAATTGTTTTGTAATGTTAGTATGTTCATTACCATATATTGCCACTACAATAACACTGTTGATGATATTTAAACATAGTTCCCATTTGTATTTTTATGAAAACTAAGTTGTTATTAGACCTAAGAAATATTTCTTAGTGTTCAATGTTTCAGTGTTAATATATTTTCACTATTCATGAATTATCGCATATTATTAGTACATTAGTACATTAGTACTTCTATACAGTTGACCCAAAATTTTCGGGGGTGGGAAATAATATTAGTTTATTTGAGTATCTTCAGTTTGAGTGTAATGAGAAATAAAATTCCTGATGGAACCCAGCACAGACTCTTAAAAAACTTTCAGACAGCTTAGTAGTTGTAGAATTAACTGTTTCCACTTGTCTATATGCGAGTAGAAAGCTTGAAAAGTAGAGAAGATTGTGAAAAGTAGTGAAGAAGTGATAGATCACCGCACGAATTTACTGAAAATGTTACTGCAAAACGTTTAAACATCTTGGTTACATTGTATGCTTTAATGGAAATATTCCAGCCAGTTTGGCATATTTCCAGCAGCTACTGCATTGAAATCTCAAAATGTCTAGTGATGTTATTAAAACAAATTCAATGATGTATTACTGCAAAAAAGATATTGTAACAGTTGTAAGCGCAAATTGGAAGTTCCGCCATACATAGTGTATTCATCAGGCAGATGATTGTTCAGGGTTTCGAAATTCAGATTATTTGAGAATTTTTGGTTGTTTTCTCTTTATCACATAATTTCATCATTACTACAGTTTACTTTTTTTAAAATTAAGTTAAGAGTTCGTTGAGCCATACGAGACTTACGTCATACGACACAACAAATATTGTTAATTCTCCATTAAATTTTGACAATTTGACAATTATTGTCAAATTTGGGAGTAAACTCCAGGAAGCTAGGCACTTAGAATTTTCTTTCTGACATTTCTCGATGTTGGAACCTCCCTTATATGTTCGTGTGCATTTAATTAAGCTTCGTAGGTTTTCACATTATTTGCTCATAAGAACACAATTATCTTTCTTTGCTTAATTTTTTCAGCCATCTTAAGAACAAATTATCAGACAAGTTTGACAATTTTGTTAAATATACTCAAACACTAATTATCTGAAAATATAAAAGCATATACAAACATATAGCGAATTATTTAATACTCATTTTATCAAGGAACATGTATAAGTAAATATTTTTGGCTCGATTAAGTCACTGATAATATATCTAGTTTAAAAATATATTCAAACACCTAAAAATAAGTTCAAAATAAACTAAGCAACGCAATTAACATGATCGATTATTAAGTGCAAATTACAAATATCTATAAATATATGTATTGAGTTGATTGATTGATTGGAAAATTTGATGCCTGATTAACGGAAAAAAACTATTTGTTTTGAAATAGAAAGTTTTATGTAAAGTACTATGTAGGATGATAGATCGCTGATGTTAAAATTAATTGTGATTTTGAAAAAAATCTTACTTCTATAACGCATTTCTTTATCTCGATCCTTAACACACCACTCAATAGTATCCGGTCTAACGCAGATTTTTTAGAAATTCGATTTCATTCATCAAAGTATTCTTTTTCCTGTGTGGCTTTTTCATGAGGAACTATTTCTTCGTTGATACATAAAACTTAGTCTGCAAAATAACAGTACCATTCATTATGTCCCAGACGTGGAGTACTATGAATGCAAATGCAATTAGAAGCGTAATTAATTCACTGACTTGGTAAAATATTTACTTCTTTCATATATGAAACCGCCTATATACTTATAAAATCAGAAGTTTAGTTTGCCTTATGTCATAATGCTATGCTTATGTTATCACATCATTTTTTTTATTTGTGCCGAAACCGTATCTAAATATTAACTATACAATTACAAAATATTTCTCTTATCTTTTCTGAAACTGATTAAAATTTATATTTTTTTATTAACTATTTATTATATTAAAACTGGTCGATCGGTACTAGCCTAGTAGGTGGCCAACTAACTTACTAGGAACACCCATCGGTCCTATCTTAGTCTCTGGCGTAATAATGTAATAATACTATGTATTTCTATTACATGCACCACACTACATTGTAGTACACAAGGTCAAATAGTTTGACGCTTTTGAGTCTTGTTCAAGTGTTACCCAAGAGCTGAAATATTTCATGTTTCCTTGTAATTGAGTAATACTCAGTATCCGAAGTGTAAGTAGTCAGTCCTCTAGTATTATTGTAGCAATTTATTGTGTACTGATAATTGTAATTTCCTTCCTTCATTGTATTGTAAAACATTATATTGTCCAGGCAAATCTTGAAGCCGGTGTAAATCCAAGTATGGATATGAGTTATGCAAATAAATATAGCATTAACACGTTCATACTTACACAAATATTGTTATCTGCAGACTTTTTAACGTCCCATGGTACATCAGAAATGAAAAGATCCATAAAGGTCTAAGGGTACCAATCAAAGGGATCAGCGAGAAATTAAAAGGTGCTTACAAGCCTTCAAGAAGCATCAGCAAAGATTGCGTGCTTCAGAAAGATATTGAAGTACTACAAATTCTCAACATTAGTGTATTTATCCAGAGGTTGAACAGACAAAAGCTGTTTAAACTAATATGGTTATGTGTGAAAACTCTGCCGGGTTAACATAACAACTAGTTGTGATATGTGCGTCATGTTCTATTAAATAAAAATATAAGAATTACAAGAATTGAACTAGGTTCTGAATTTGAACTTTACGATCGAAATATTTTCGAAAATAACTCACTACGTAGTATAAATATATATTAATAAAATTAAAAGGCTACGTTTTTCTTGTACTAGATGTAATATTTGTAAAATTATGTCCAATGCAGTTTATAAAAGACTTTCAAAGCTATTTATTCGTTTATTTACACAATTTTAATTACTTCTAGTACAGAGATTTGTAAATGTGATTTGGATGTCAGATTGTACTTATATTATATCAACAAATATATATATTTAGCGGCCATTTCCTTCATTTCACCCCAGTGTCGATCCAACCCTCCGCATTTGAAACGACACAAGGGTATTCGAACATAAAGGGAGTAGATCCTTTTAGATCCCATCTTTGGATTTTATTCTCCGCGTCCTCCGACCAATAAGACTGCGGTCCGGAGCGGCCATAAAAGTTTACGACTGTCGTACACATGGTCCGATATTAAAAATGTTTAAGGGCTAGACGCGCAAGAGATATATGGCATCGAAGCTCTCTTTATGCCGAATAACTTTGGCCAAAATTAATGGATCTCTCGGTTATTAGAATGGAGGAATGAGATCGTAAATTTTCCGAGACGTTTTTTTAATCTCTAGAAATATGCCCTTTTCTGTTGCTGACTTATATTATTTATATATATATATATATATATATATATATATATATATATATATATATATATGTATATATACTTAGAGAGATCCATTAATTTTGCCCAAAGTTATTCGGGTTTCTTTTAATTAAAAAATGATACGATTTTTTAAATATTTAACGTAAATGTATACATATATAATTTTTACTTTTGAATTACAGGTAAATTAACATAAATATATTAGTAATGTTTTTCATGTAAAAACAATACTTTAAATAATGATTTAATACATATAAAAACACATAAAGTAATTAACAAATAATCGAACCATATATATTGGTTTGCAATAGTAACAATTTGCATAAAATTGGCCAAACAACAAAATGGCCAAACTTATTGAGTTTTGTATTATAAAGGCACTGCATATATCTCTATATAACCGTAGAACCAACTGATGGCTCCAAATATAAAATAATTTGAAATAATAAAATAATTTCTCCACATGCTTATAAGGCAAACTAAATATAGAATATAAATACAAATATGTTATATTTAAATAAAAGAACAATGAAATATCTCAAAGAGAAAACCACATATCATTCACAAGTCAGTAAATAATTACGGAAAAGGAAGATTGGCATATCCGTAAGGAGGATAAGAACATTGAAAAAAATAACTACACAATGAAAGAACTGAATGCTGATCTAAAACATATAACAACAAGATGGTCAGTATCTAAGGTTTTAGGGGTGAAAAAAATGCAATTGTAGACTTCCTAAATTCTCTATTTGAAACAGATATATCCTAGAGAAAAGATACTGACGATTAGTAACTGAAAAAAATGGACAAAATCTATTGGAAAATAAATAAAATTTGAAGTAGTACTACAAATTAAAAATTTAGTATTATCGTAGCATATGGGATACAGCTGCAATGATTATAATACCTATATTCTAAGCTTTTAAGAAACAGTAAATCAAAAAGCTTATTACAATAGCTTAATATACAAATATTATCCTAGAATATCAATTTGGAATTGGTAATAAAGGGTGAACTAAATAACAAATATACAGACTGATTCTCCAAATAAACCAAGATCTAAATGTTAAAGGATATTGTTTAGTTACATTGCTGAGTATTAAGTTTACTATATAAAGTGTGACAAATAGCGAAACTAGAGAAGCTTCCCATTCATTCGCACTTTTAGTTACTTGAATCTATGTAATAATATAATCAATTTATAGAAATATATTCATTATATCCTGGAGGTCTGCAAGGCAGCTTATTAGATCTAATATTATATCTCCTGTATACTATTGATCGATTGACTATTGTGGCTAAATACGCAAACGACACGGAAACCTTAGCATCTCACAAATAGCATCAAAAAACCGCTAAAGACACCTTAAAATTATACAGGCTGAAAACGTAACATGTTAGAGATAATAAACTTGTAACTTAAATAAACAAATAACGAGCTTTTACCTTTCATAAAATAACGTGACCGCGTGAACATTAATAATGCCACCTTATCAGATAGATGATACCACTTATATTGGCATGCATCACGCCTAACCGATGTCTTACTAGGAAAAGTCCATAATGGTAAATTAATTAATTAATAAACTCTTAACGAGTTTAATTTAAAATCTTAGTATTATGTTATTCGACTACATATGTTGGCACTGAATATCAATAGAGTAAGTTTAACCACCCGATCTGACTACTAGACATATACAGAGAGTAAAATTTAGAGTAAAACATCTTACAGAAGATAAATGCTTATTGCCTACTCAGCGGTTTGTTAAACCATTAAGGCTATTAAATATGCGAGATAAAATATCGGTAATAGATTATATAAATAATTTAGTTGAATAATTGTCTAAACGAAGAGAATAATTAATATTTCCATTAATATGAAAAAATGAGATTGACCAACCACTATTAATAGTTTAATTATTAGATTATTAGATTAAATATAATAGTTAAATTAGATGTATTTATAGAGAACTTCCTATTAATTGTACTTACTACAATATATTAATATAAAATAATCAAAAATGGTTATATATACTATGGAAAATACATATTTCTTTTATTTAAATTATTATTAACATAAAATTTTAATTAAATAACTGACGAATAGGGAAAATTATTTATTTATTTACTAAAACGATTTATGGTTGTTTGTGCCAATTATAATTAGTTTAAGAAAACAGTCTCGAATGAATTGAAGAATGTTTTATTGCCGTACAAATAATCAAATTGTCAAAGTGAAGATTAGTTGAGTAGAGTAGTAGTATTCTTATGTTATACTTAACTAAACCAAAAATTAACATGTAGCTCAACTCGCACAATAATCTGCTTTGCAGTAATACTTTTTTCATATATATTTTAGTCTCCTTTTGCCAACTATGGGTTTATCTGGACTGCGCCTAAAGTTTAACGTCGGCTCCGAACCACGGTCCTCAGCATTAAGCCTACCGACTAGCGAGTGACCAACGTGACTGGGATCATTTTCCTTGTCGGATTTTACACTCTTGCTTAGAACATTCACAAATTTTAAACAATCACAAACATAAATTTACGACCATGCCCCAGCAGGATTCGAACCCGCGGCTATCGCAACAGTAGGAGCCTATCCCATCGCCTTTACCACTGCGCCACCAAGCCTGCTATGCAGTAATACTGTTTCACTATTTTTTTTGAATTATTCTATTAGCATTCCACAATCTGCTCAATAGGTAATAAGTATTTAATGAGATTTATATTATACATAAATCAAATGGAGAAGATCGGTTTAATAAATGATCTGCTGTACCAACTTATGAACTAGTAACACTTAATTTAATTACTATTCTAGGTTATTCTAAAACTGTTTTACGTGTCTATTAATTTGGTCAAATGGTGGGGTTTTAAGCGTTTTAACCTACGCACTTCACTGACATAGCACACATTTAATTGTTTGGTTAGTGTACTCACAGTGTACTTTGGCAATTTGAATCACACTCTTTGCGGTTTCCAGGGGAATATCGTGCTGAAATAGGCTGTTGGTGGCATAATATGGAGCGTTAACGATGGCAAGTAGCATTTTAATTTGGAATCTCCCAAGGATGACTATGTTGTATTTCGATACTATATGTACATATGGGATTAAGACTTGACGTATACAGCAATATGTTTTTATCCGAAAATATATCACTACATTTTGTTCATTTTAAAGTCTGGTTCTTTACGCTTTATGAGTACGTATTTCTTCCAAACTTCCAGTCATTTAACATTATCTGCTTGCAAAAGTCCACGATTATTAAGATTTATTGGACAAGTCTTTCTACGTAGGGTGAACGTCATGTTAGTAGATTTTGTCTCATTCGCCTTAGTTCGCCATGTTTTCACTCACAAATGAATTTTGTTGTCATGAAGTTGGGTGTTCATTGTGGGTGATATTGCATCCTCGTGAGATGATGAAATCGCCCTTTCGTAATCATATGTTGCCACAGCAGTGGTGTTTGAGGTTGGTACGCCACATGTATACACAACATAACAACCAACCAAGGACATTCCCGTACAAAACACCTGGATATATTGTATATAGTTTAATGTATTCGTCACCCTGTCACACTAAAATGTCTCTGTGAGATATGACTTTAATAGTTTAAAGTGTAAATGGCGCTAAAGGTTTTTTCAACTTGTCCACTGTATCATGCCTTATCAAAAGCATGAGATATATTGAACAATGCAGTCGAGCTATATTTATGTTCGTTTAAGCTTATATTTATTTGATTGACCAACCTGTGAACTTGCTCTATTGTTTAGTGTTTGTCATGGAAACCAAATTGATGCTCTGGAATAATATTACTTTTTTATGCGATTATTTTGAGCCCCTTGATGTATAGTTTCTCGACAACCTTAGATACCAGAGGTAACAAACTTATTGGACGATAGGAGGAAATGATTTCTGATTTTTTCCCTGGTTTGAGATTAGAGCCACTTTCCAAGTGTTAGGGAAGTAGTTTAAATGTATTATGACATAAAAAAAAATGTTATTAACTTGAAACACTTTTGTGACAATCCTTGTAAAAAATATCCAGTTAGGAAACCAAATCCGGGAGGTTTTTTTTTCGCATTAAGTTACTTGATTTTCTCCATGAGCTTTTCAAATAATTTTTTTATTGAAGAAAACTTGAAGTATTGTTGGAGACTGTGGAAATATTTTATTATTTTCCTTGGAGGTATAATGACGCTTCATCATGTTTCTTTATCCTACAAATTGATACCATCCCATCTAGAAACAAGTTACATTAACTTAATAATTATGACTGAGTGTCTAAAACTATTTAAAGCTGAATAACGGATTGTTGATGAAGCTAGAAGAAGTTAAGTTGGAATAGAACATATTATCAAAAAGTTGTCTTTCGTCGATCAAGCACATAATGCCATTTTTGTAAAGAAAATGTGAAATCATATTTGTACACGCAATAAGGTGTCGTTCGTCAGTAATAATTTATTTATTAACAATAAACATTACAAAAACTATGCAAATATGGATTACTAAAAAGGTAAACGTTTGTCCAAAACTCCTATATATTTTTCTTATACTGTATAGAATAAAAATTGGGCGTTATTTCAACCCTGTATTTAAGCAACAAGGGGTCTAAAATGATCGTAAAATTCCCATTGGTTATCTCGCGGCAAGGCCATATTTAAAAGGGCGTAGTAGTCGTAAAATTGGGGTGGTTTTCTAAGGGTGACCATGTTTCGAGACCCTGCGACACAGGACCGTCTCACGCTTATTTAAATAACAATACATATTTTTGTATTCCACCAGATGTTCTTTGTTGTTATATGTTACTGTTTACGTGAGAAATCTACCCTTACAATATAAGTTGACATTAATCGACAATATTTGCATCATAATGCTGTAGAATCCATTTGCAAATTTTCAAGGAAGTTATTGGCGTTTACGATTTTTTAGAAAAATAGTACGATACAAAAATATCATAAAAGCTTTTAATATCAGTTTTTTATTTGACTAAAAGAACTCTTGTAGGATGTAACCGGAATTTACCATAAAAAGTAATGGTTTCCGTATATCTAATAAAAACCCAGTGGTCAACTGAAATTTTTTAATGATGAATAGTTAAACACAATTTTTTGTTCTTAATTTACATAATTTATGTAGAAATCATTAACGACTTTTTACACTCGGAATTTATCCATTATTAGGTTTACAAATAAGTCTCTTCCATACCCGTTTCTCTCTTCTTTGTTCGAAATTTATGTGCAAGTGTCATTTGCGAGTTATTTGTATTTCTATATTAATTTGAAGAAATTAAATACCAATAACATGAAGTTATATCGCAGATTACTATAAGTTGATATCGATATATTTGAGCTCAAGTGTTGAGTTCAAACTGTCGCTATAGAAGTAAAAATGCAATTGTTTAAAATTTTACGTCATTCAAAATATGCAACAATCTTCTCTGGAAGTATAAAATGGGTTCGAATTTGATTAAAAAAATGAGAGAAGTCATAATAACGATGGACAAAATATCGATTGAATAAACTATATTGTACTAATTTCTGTGAATGAAGGTTCAATGTTATAAAAGAGAAATTTATAGTTAAATAGATAGGGAGATCTATTTACCAGTTAAATAACTTGTTATAATTTGTTTAAATAGTAATTACATTTTTAAAAAGATAGGCAAAAAAGTGGCCATAGAATAAATAGCCTCAATAATGAACAATATTTTCGCTTAAATAATAACATTGATTGATTACATTGAGCCTTGATTAAATATAGAAGAAATAGTATTTAGTTTGGCTGATCAATATTATAGCTAGTTGCTTAATATAGTTGTTGTTGGTGAATATACGAAAATTCGCAAGCACAAATGTCTTGGGTTTGTCAAACACTCTTTGTAAATATTGAAACGATTTGTGAGTATATTACTACAATGTTTTTTTCAAAACAATACTGTCAAAAAATGCCATTAGCAAGTAATGGTTATTTTATCTTTAAATATAGTTGAATATACAAGTTGAAAAAGAAATTGTAATCAAGTACTTCATTGTATTTCGATCAGCGATATATATCGGCGAAAATGCCCAATATTAATGTAAACAACTCTTAAATAAACTAACTAACTGTTAAATTCTGTATTTTTAAATTTCACTATAGTTCTATTTTGTAACAGTTTTACATTTACTATTATTAAGTTATTCAATATCATAGAGAGAAAAAACCTAATAGCAACTCACCAGTTTGGATTTATTAAAAAGCATTCAACAATTGATCAGGTCGATAGAATAACAGATGTTATTGAAAAAGCCTACGAAAGTAAAAAAGTATCCTTAGCTATATTCTTAGATGTAGCACAAGCTTTCGATAAGGTTTGGCACGAAGGCCTTAATCATTAACTACAGAAAATGTTACCAAAACAACACACCGAACTATTAAAATCACACATTACAACCAGAATGTTTAGAGCCAAACAAGAAGAAGCTTACTCTACAATAAAAGAAGCTTAAGCAGTTATACCACAAGGAAGTGTACTGGGAACAATGCTTTATCTACTCTACACTTGTGATATACTATACATGGAAAATATTACGACGGCTATGATGATACTGCGATTCTACAGCGATTCTATAGCTGTCGGAGAAAATAGTGAAGAAGCCTCACGAAAATTACAACAGGCAGGTGTGACAATATAATAACTGGACACAAGCTTGGAAAATAAGAATTATTGAAAGTAAATCTGTATATGCGCAGTTCACCTATAAACAGACCGTACAATCACCGATAACATTAAATAATACTCATTCCATATAGCAATAAGCTATCAACATAGCATTATCTCGGTATGAATCTTGATACAAAACGCTGAAAGGAACATATAAAAAGAAAAGAAAATAACTGGAATTGAAATATAGGAAAATGTACTGGCTAATTGGAAGAAAATCACAATTATCAGTACATAATAAATTGCTATTATATATATTAAAGCAAATACTGAAACCTATATGGACATACAGAGTTCAATTATGGGGATGTTCTGCCAATAGTAATATAAATAAAACTCAAATTTTGCAGATCAAAGTCCTGAGAGGTATTGTGGGTGCACCCAAATACTATAGGACTGATTACCTACATCGAGACCTTCAGATACCCACAGTGAGTCAAGAAATCAAGAGGAGCATGCAAGGGAGCATGAGAAAAGACTCCATTCTTATACGAATATTGAAATATTGCAACTTTTGGATACCACCAGAACAGGACACAGACTCAAAAGAATCAAACTATCTGATCTTGTGTAGTGTTGTGTATTGAGGTGCATATATTAAAAATTTCAGCAGATACATGTATAAATATTATTTTACCAGAGACTGAGATAGGGCCGATGGGTCCTCCTAGTTATATACCTAGATTTAAGTTATCATAAAGACCAATTGTGGGTTAGACCGAAACGATAAGTAACAACGTTTTAATTAAATAATAATAAAAAAAAGTTATTCGATGTATATATTCACCAGTCATAGGGCTTTGTAATTAATACTTATTCTGGTCGATGTAGCAAGGGTTTTCTAGTACACGGTTTCGAAATGCTAAAAAAGTGCAAAAATGGATATATCTCGCCATATTTTCGGAAAGATGGAAAACATTTTTAGAACATGAGGGAAAATATTTTCATTAATATAACATATACCCATTTTTGTCAATAAAAGCCTTTCTAAAGTGAAAACATAAAATAACTACTAATCTAATTTGGAAGTGTGTAATTATTAATTCAATTTCAAATATTAAAAACATTTAATATAGAAAAATTTTCTCAAGAAGCAATTCACATTCGCTGTTAAGTCTTATTTTCAATGTATTCTGGCAGAGTGCTTTTAAACAATGGAAGGAGATAATGATGTGTATTGTGTGTAAGTGTATTGTGTCCAATATATGAGTACCAGTATATGAGGACCGAGCACCAGTTTGTGCTCGGTCCTCATTTACTTCTAAAATCGTTCATTTAGTTTTTGAAAATGGATATTAATTCAACGAATATTAAAGTCTTATTCACAAGAGGATGTGTAAATATGTAAAATATTTAATTTATAGATGTGACATTGATGAATGTCAAACAAGATTTATTAAAAAGTATTGTTTATATAATTATTATAATAAGCAATCTGAAAACATATCAGCTCTGATAACAAATACAATTGCCGAAAATATCCGTATCCCGGATTGAATTTCGGAGAATCCATCAATCATTCGTTTTAGACAAGTTATTGTTTTTTTGGCTGTTGATTATTTTTTCGAAGTTTTGGTTATGATACTCATCACTTTATCATTATTTAAATACTTACCAATTTGAACGCAATATATTGTAAACTATTTATATGCTATGATTCGATAATGCTTAATTTTACATAATACTTATTTTTATACCAGATATTTTCTTATTCTAACATATTCTATAACCAGATGAAGAAAATTTTGTAGATGTATTATTTTCTTGTTAAATTAAAAGAAAAACATGAATAAAAATCACCGCATGCTTGCTTGGAGATGCTTGTGTTCGGTAGTATAGGTGGTTTAAAGTATCGATTCGAATTAAAACATAAAACACAGCTCAGTTAAGATATTGTATCAGAAACCCACATATAACTACACTAGTATAGGAGATCGCTATATACATACAGTAACGGATCTATATATAAGCCGCCAGTAAAGGAGAATAGTTAAAATTTTATCATAATTGTAAAAATTTACCATTAAATTATTAAGTCATTATGTATTTTAATTTATTATGTTATAAATAATATTATTATTTTAAAGCAGATATATACCACATATTATTTGTTTCAATTTTTTCTTATTTTATTATTTTTAATTTGAACGATTTGTCAAAAATATATTTTGCTAATGTTAGTTCTACAGCTACAGCATTTTCTACAGTTTTTTTCTATCTGTTTGGCAACATGGAGATACCATCTCGAAAGAACGGTAATGTTTGGGCAACGATCCAATCATTAATCCATTTTTATACTTCATAGCATTTGGAAATCGCATTCCAGCCAAGCCATACTATATTAACCTGGACAAATGATAATGCTGGATGTAGCAGAACTATTTATTCTTGATGAAAAACAAGTGTACACTTCACAATTTTGCCAACATTGGCTGAACATAGCCATACAAAACGGCTATTTTGCCTTTATTATTCTCTATTTCTGTCCTTCATTTGAAGAGTATGTCATTTTATATGTTTAATTGAGATCTATAGATATCTGCAGTTATATCTGCACTTGGATTCACCAGTTACAAACTTTACAAAAAAAAAAATTTTTTTCTAGCAAGCAATAGCACTTTTAGTACGTTGGTGTGATAGGGATTTTCTCTTTATTTGACCTGCCTATAAATAGTTGATTCATCAACTGCTGAGCTATCTAAAAGTTCTTTGAGAGTTTGGACTAGGCTTTTGTCCAGTAAATGTTGCAATAAATTTTTTATCTTCTAGATGGATTGTCATTTACATTATAACGGAAAATTGGTTCAATCAAACAACAAAAGTAGTGAATGTCGCGAATGCAAACAACTGAATAACTCAATAATACTGTTTGGAAACCTTAAGTTGTTCCTATTGGTATAATCTATTGTTAACATATTTCGCCCTTATTACATACAATAAATTAAAATAATGAATGAAAGTCCCTTTAAAAATATTTTTAAATTTTTTCTATGTTTCGTAAATATTATCTGTGTGGTTGATTAAACTTTATTTTAAAAGTTTAGAAATCCCTATACCCATGCATATTTCCTCAGGATAAGATAATTCTAGAGACAACAACTTATATTAATAGACAATAAGAGTGTTTTAGCTAGTTCTTAGTTCAATAGTATATACAATTGCTTGATTCCGCAAAAGCACATCTTCAGCTGCTAAAGAACTTCGTTCGAAGAAGTTATAGAACTCATACATTTGTTTTTAATAATGGCGTTCACGATAGTGCTGCCAAATCTCAAATAACAAACAAAGTTCAGAAATATACAGATGGCCTATATATCTAAATATGTGTTATTGTGAAAGAGTTTTTAAAAGAGTGTTAAAGTGTCGAGTAGTGTATAAATTGAACTAATTGGCATATGAATATTATTTGAAAGAAAATGTCGCTAGTAAAACTTTATAAATCACTGCAAAGAAATGGTTTTAATTGATTGTTAGATTTGAAAATATAATATATTAGCCTTTAATTAGTAGTAAAATATTAGTAAGAGTTAAAGTACTTTTTTTGAAATAACACGTGTATTATCTCTGCCTTCTGTTTTTACTCCTAAGCACTGGACTGATAAACTAGTAGCTACACTCGGTTTATACTATACTACGTTATCTACTTACAGAATTGTGAGAATCCAAATTAATAAATAGCAATTTGGAATTAACAACTATGTTCACATTGAGTCACGTCTATCAGTTACGGTCTTCACTAATCGACTGAACAGATCTAAAAAATTCATCCCTGAAACTTACATTTACAACATTTTCCAAATAACATAGTTCATATAATCCTTTACAATGATCTGAACATAATCATAAAAATACGAAGGTTTATTCGATATCGAGCTCCGTTAACCTTCATGGCCCTCGTTTCGATTTAAATAAAAAGTTTTAGTGTCGTAAAAAATACGACTTTTTTTTCTCTAGGCTATGTGCCCGGTCTGCTTGATCCGATTGACAAAAAGGCAGCAGCTTTGCATCCTTGATTTTTATCGATGTGAGAATTTCCACGCTTAGTTCAAGACCAAGGTTACAATGTGTTACCAACCGGTGAACTATTTTTCTATTGAATGAAAAGATAATGCGCAAAATGCAAAAGAATTTTTAACTTTTGACTTGTAGAATTTATAAGAATCTGACACCAATTCTACTAACTTTATTATATATATAGTATATAAAAAGTATTAGATATTCCATCAATATTACCAGGTAGTATGGTGAATGTACTGTATTTCAGAGCAATGTAAGATCTTTTTAACAGAAACTATTTTTATTTATTCAAAATCATTTTGACATAAGTAGGTCTGATTTATAATACATGTTTAAACTTCCGTAAGTATACTATCATGGTCTATGTAGTATCACAATATCTATCACTATATATTAGTATATAGTTCTATAAGTATCACAAATATTCAACTAACTTATTCCATTTCTTCCGTCAATAAATTTTATTTAAATTTTTTTAATTAATTTATTATTTAATTATTTTATTATTTATAAGCTCATAAAAATCTAAAAAGAAGTTTTAAACCTTATTTAAAATTTTTACACCATAATATTAAAGTTTTTGATATAAATATTTCAAAAATTAATCTTGTAATATAAGGCATTCGCTTCGACTGTTTTTCTCATTCATGATATAAGACGGTGATGTACACAATTTGAGAGAGGAACGGTCGATTACAAATTTAAATAAATTTTAATTAAAGAATAGAATTGTGTCCCTAAATATGTTTCTTATTAACATCATATTTTATATAATCATATTTTAATATTGGAAAAATAAGAACAACATAATTTAACAAATGTAAATTGTTGTTAATGTTTTATTATTTGACTAGCTATTGTTTTTCTTATTTTTTTCGGCCATACTATAAGTACGTGTTCCTTTTATACTAATATTGTCAAAGAAAAGGAAGTCAAGTATTATAATATTACAAGTAGCGCATAAAAATATTATTTTATTTAACGCTATTAATATTTTTAAATTAATCTTTGTTGTAATTTGAATTTGATTCTGATCTGCTCTGCTGTTTATCTATCATGATGTTTCCAATTTAACCTACTACCGAGATTAATGCCGAGGTGTTTAACTGATTCTACTTGAGGAATCGGGCATACGTCATAGAGATGTACTTAATGTAATCAGTTTTTGTCTTTTAGAACTTTTAAGCTGTATTTCCAGTTTCTAGTCCGTTTGTAGATCTTATTGACTACTATTTGTACTTTTTCGACAGCCTTGAGTATAGTCAATTCAAACTTTATTTCAATATGCGTCATCGAAATGTGTGACGCCATATCGTCGCAAAGTTGCCGCATCAAATTTGAGTTTTAGTTCAGTTTGGCTTTGAAAAATTCTAATCTAAATAAAATAACTTAACAAAAATGTTATCAAATGTAATTTATTTTAATATTATAGTACATCTAAAGCATATATTATCGGACTTAAAACTACAATTAAGAACACAGGTATAATAATTTGTAGGTTAGGTTTACGTTTGATTATATTTACATTTAACTCTTTTCCACACCGCCCATGAGGTAGTGTTCTAGGCGCTCTTTTTATGTAATGTTATACCGCTGAAGGCCTGATCCACCTAATTAACAATTATATATCAAAGTAACGTTTTTTGCTTTCATTCAAAAGCATATTTACCTTTTTATGTTTAGTTCTTGTTTCCTTCGATGGTGTGTTTACTTGTGAAGTCATTTTGATATCACTGTATTTTTAGTTTCCTCTGCTACTATCTGTGTACACCATTCTTCATAAAAATTAATTACTGGATTATGTCTAATGCATTTACCATATCTACAAAACAGTTAATATTCATTCTACCTCTTACGTTTTATCTAATGCTCATGTTTAATTTTGAACAATTATAACCATATCTGTGCACACAAATCTGTCACGCCCTACTACACCATTTTCTACCGTTATATTTAATTAATTATATGCATACCTTTAGTTGTTTCTACTCGCACCACTTTGTCTCAGGAATTTCCAGCATTGTACAGCATTATCACTTATCTTGAAAGTTTTCTGCAGTCACTTTCACGTTCCGACTCACTATTCTTTGTGTATTTTTAGTTTCTTCTGCTACTATCTGTGCACGCCATTCTTCATAAAAAATAATTACTGGATTGTACAGCATTATCACTTATCCTGAAGGTTTTCTGCAATCACTTTCACTTTCTGACTCACTGTTCTTTATGTATTTTTAGTTTCTTCTGCTACTATCTGTGTACACCATTCTTCATAAAAATTAATTACTGGATTATACAGCATTATCACTTATCCTGAAGGTTTCCTGCAGTCACTTTCACGTTCCGACTCACTGTTCAATTCAATCACTAAACTGTTAATTTCTAATCTATCTAAAACATGTTCACGATTTCACCATTACTTTCTCTGTATGTCTATCGAGTTCATTCAAACCGAAGGTGTTATGGTTGACAAGAACTAAACGTAAAAATACATGATATACTCAGATATACAATTGTTAATTAGTTGGATTAGGCCTCCAGGGGGATACCACTACATAAAAAAACGCGCCTAGAAATTCAATCTCATGGGTGGTGTAGAAAAGAGTTCAATGTAAACGAAACAAATCTCACCTACAAACTATTATACCTGTGTTCTTAATTGTAGTTTTAAGTCTTTCGATAATATATGCATTAGAAGTACTATAATGTTAAAATAAATTATGTTTGAAAACTGTATTTTTTTTAATTATTTTATTTGGATTAGAATTTTTTCTTTTAATTAGTATTTCTACATGTTAATCTAACTAATCTATAAAAATAACATTACCCTAATCTTAAAAATATGTTCTATCACGAAATAGTATCATATTAAGAAAATATCCCGGAATATCCAAACTTAAAATATCCCGACTTGAAAATATATCCGTCGGAAATTATACTCGCATCGAACATCTATTAAAATATTTTAAACGTAGACCCCTGCAGACAAATGATGTTCTTAATCCATTTGCCCCAGAAAAGAAGAGGCACCGAAGGTTTGACGATTTCCAGAAATACCCTGTCAGCAATCGACCGACGCATATTCCAAGTGAAGTCTCTATAAGAACCAACGCTCCCCAAAGCACCTGTTCGGCTATGGGGGTTTGATATGAACATAATTATATATTCCATGATAAAGTTTAAACCAAAGATGGAATCCTCGTAAGGGAGATTAATGTTTACATCTCGAATATTTACTCATGAAATTAATATATTAAATCACATGGCTTTCGATCGCTTCATCTCGCATTTTTTCTAATCTATATTTTACTTGCTAATGTTAAAACTAAACCTAAAAAATATACGACAGGAGAGTGCTGGAGAGAACCGAACTGTCAAAAAAATTGTTACAACTAATTAAATATATTCAGCGTTATATTTGTCTAACTAAGAAGTAAGGGAGAGTAGTTCTAGATTCTTAACAAATGAGATGATGGTACAGCAGAACTTCCAATACTTTTCTCCAAATTTTGACATTCTTTAAGCTGCTCGTTAAATCTTCTATTTAAAAAGTTGTGTTCTCAGCAGATGCCTGTAAGAAATTCCTTTGTCTTCTTTTCGACAGACATGTATAAACAATTTTAATCTGCGTCTCCGCAACATTTTCAATACAATTTCGAGAACTCACAGAATTGCGGTTGGAATCCAAGTTTCGCAGATGTACAGAAGAATTAGCAAGATATACTTTTTCGGGGCAGCAGTATTTTTGTCTTAATTGTGTTATTTACTTTCTTCTATCTATAAGAGAAGCAGAAGCTACTTTAAGATTCTATTCGATTTATTATTTGAGTTGCAAATGTCACTTTTTTCTACCATTTTAGTTATCTTTCAAGTGCTTGAATGCCTATACTTGCTCTAATTAGGTGCAGATGAGATTTATATAGGTCATCCGTCAGTTGTCAATAATTATCTGGCCATATGACGCTTCCAAGTATAAACATCTGTATCAGCGAATATAGTAGTATCATCAGTAAAAATCAGATCATGTACTTGTACACTTACGCATAAGTTTGACGGAACCATGGAACCATGGAACAACGCCATCTGAAATAATGGCTAGTATATACAGTTGGAGGCAGAACGAAAATCTGTTATAAGGACAATCGCTTATGCTTTCAACACCTAAAACGTTACTACATAAATCAGACCAGTACTCAATTGTGATTTGGTATTTATATTTATATTAGCGAGTACCTAATTAATAACTCTCATTTGTACTATTCTTATAAATAACTCTACTTATTTTATTTATTTAAATGTAATGCCTATCAGCCTCTTGGGCTATTTAGGGTCGGGTTACAATGTGATCCGGTAGATAATGGCATACTATCAAAATATAATATATATCAAATATCGGACAAAGTGACAAAATAAAGACATTTAAATTAATATAATAAGTTATATAGTTTGCAACACAGCATAATTGCAGATTAGACTGAGGGTGTCACAAAAGCTGTATCAATCCTGAGGCCGTCAAAAAATTCAGAACCGTGTCCAAGTATTAGGGTTGGAGTAGTTGCTCCACTGACCCAGGAATCCCGAGTTGCTGTCTAAGTAATTCTAGCATTGTACTTTAGGGTAAATAATGTCTCTCGGTAAATGGAGGAAAAATGAAACGAAACAGTGTTATTTACATTATGTGACCATTATTTATTGGCTATATAAAAAATGTGAAAAATACAAATAGATAAAACGGATGGCAGCGGTGTTACCTGGAGACAAGGCTTGGGCAGCCGATGGTCTAAACCAAACGATGGTGGAGTACTGAATGAATGGAAATACCCTTCAATAACATCCCAGATAAACGTCTCGGGGTTGCTAGCTATTCGTTATCGGGTTCTACTTGGCGCTGCTGGCACCCCGCCCGTGTTCAACATCTGGGATTATATTTCTGGGTATTTTGTAGACCGTTATTCCACGATTCCACATGCCTCAAGGTCGCTACAATACTCCTCTGCCAGAATTTTACATACAATAATTTAAATCAAATAACACTACAAAAATGTATGAAAAAAAATCAAATACAAAAAAAATCGAAACGGTTGTGATTGATACGGTTGCGATCTGGTACGGCTATTGATATCTTCTGGTCCTACAGATACCGTTGCTTCATCATCGCTATGGCACTTGAATGTGGTCCATCGACGACGTTGAAAACAAGGTATTATCGGACAGGGCTCCCGTAATCGACGCTGTGGGAGGATCGATTGTTCGACGACGTGGTAGCTTATTTTCTTCGACGACGAGACGTTGGTAATTCTGGTACCTCGGCGCGAAGACATGGCGAGTTTACGGTGACTGCAATCGGTACCTAGCCTCTGGAGCTGCTCTGTGACTAATCCGTAGTCACATACGTTACGGTAATTCAAAGAAAACAAATAACGACGGTATCCCACCGAAACTGTCCAAAACCTTTCAAATAAAAATTTCTGCCATTATGACGGAGACGGCGAGCGAGGGAAGACATTATGATTTAAACTTAGCGCCGAAAGAAATGTTTAGCCGAGACGCTGATGATTAAACAGTGATGTAAAAATCTCGAAGAGTTCAAAAGATTGTGAAAGAAATAAAGTTTGGACAAAAAATTTTTAAAAAATGACACGGAAATAATGAAATGAAATTTAAGGTTCATTGTTCCAGCACTAAAGTAAAATTTAATGAGGAACAAATATTTGAATGAATGTAATGTTGAAGGAATAACGGTAAAATCGAAAACCAGAAAAACGTGTCGGGGTTGCCAGCTATTCGTTATCGGGTTTTAGTTGGCGTTGCTGGCACCCCGCCCGTGTTCAACATCAGGGATTATATTTCTGGGTATTTTGTAAACCGTTATTCCACAATGTAAAATTCGACATGCCTCAAGGTCGCTACAGTACAATCTAAGGGTCTAGTAGGAAGACAAAGTGCTCCTCTAATAGACTTGATGTGTATGCAGCACCCACGAAATCTTCCCATTTAAAACCAACCATATAGATAGTAAGGTAATTTACCCAAATTCTCATTCTCATTCCAAGAATTACCCAAGTGTTAGGGCGAAAAGCTGGTTTACTATGCAGGGGATAATATTTTCTTTATTTACCTTCATGGATAGGTCTATAGATATTTTGGAATATTGGCGTGGTGATATTGCCATGGTTATGTTGGCTGCAGTAGGGATTCTTGTCTTAATAGGATTGCAAATTCTGCGATATACTGAAGATAGACTTGTATGCTTTTTACATGTAGGTTGTTGCCTAAACTTCTGTAGAAGAAATAGGTGAACCGGCTCAACTCCGAATGAAATTTGAGGGAGCTTACATAGTTCATGAGAAGGAGCTCTCTCCGTGAACCAAGCGATGGAAATCTGCCTCACATTGAAGGCTGCCAATCGGATTAGTGTGGAATGTTCCCAGTATAAAAAAATGTGGAACACTTCACGAGTTTGTGTGTCATCTTTGCGTAGGGTTCATGCTAATTTTCTCTGTATCAGTCCAATTTTAGTATATGTACAGCCAAAGCGAGTACCTGAATAACCTTAATATAACCTATTTTTAATTGCTATTAAAACATGTTTTCTTTTATGCTGTCGGTACTCTCCCCAAATACCAAACCTCTGCAAGTAGAAAGTCAAACCGTTATAATAATATTTTCCAGCGGGTATTGATCTCCAGTAAACATATTTTGATAATTTGATTGTTGATCCTAATTAGTACGTTGGCACGTTACCACGATGTATTTCAAAATTTACTATTGAAACCTACGGGAACAGACTTATAGAGAGAAATATGAAAACATTTGTTGTAAATAATAAACTGTAACAGTTATTTTAGTTGTCAGAAAAATGAATTTACTGCAAATTGGTTAAAATACTATTTCAATAAATCCACCTAAGCTAAAGTGAAAAGAGCATGTTGAAAAGAAACGATGAGAATTTTGAATGCGATTCAAAAAATGTGGTGGTTTTTTAGGCGATAATTCAAATTAATACTCCACAATAAATTGGGGTGACACAAGCAAATCTTGAGGCCACTGTAGATCTATGATGTGTAATTATGGGGTAGCAAGTAATCTAAGATTTACGAGATTCAAACTTACAAAAACATAGTTCTCCGCAACTTTGCTAACGTCCCGAGGTAACTAAGAAATGAGGACATCCATAAAGATCTAAGGGTACCAACGGTCAGCAAAGAAATTAAAAAGTTGATGAGTGATCACAAAAACAAACTGCTCGACAACAGTTTGAAAGCCCGGAGGTTGAAGTGACAAAAACCCTTTGAACTAACAGATTTATGAAAAGTGTCTCCATGTCTCTATGAGCAGTGCCTCCATCAAATAATAATTATGGTACATTTATAAATAAAATAAATTTATAAAAAAATTATTTATAAGAAAATAGTAAGTGTTTTCAGTCAAATGCACGGTTCGACTGTTTTCTTCAATTCATGATATCAAACGAAGATGTACGAATTCTTTCCTGTATAAATTGCGAGAGAGGAAAGGACGGAGATAATTGCATGGGGCAGTTAATTTTATATGTGGTTATATTTTCCAACGGTAGTATAACCGAGACGGGGATGTACAAATTCCTTCACGAACTAACTTTAAAAAAGAAGAGTTAAATTTATAATGTAATTTTAAACGAAGTAGGATTACTTTTATATTTGAATGTTCTGTTGCTTTATAAAAATTAATGGAATTTTTCAATGGAATGGAATAATACCCCACAAATATTTTATTGCATTTTAATGTAACACGTTAAAATTGTTATTTTTAAGTAATATACTATAATAAATATAGACAATACAATAGAACTTAAACAATATCTAAAAATATCAACAATAACCATAAATACCTAATAATTATATAAAAATTAAACATACACCTAATCTTAGAAAAATAAAATTGATACCATGATATAATTAAAAATGATCTGAATGAAATGATATAAATTCTTTATTTATGATTGAACGGAAATATTTTTAACAGAAATTGAGAGAGTCTTAGATCTGGACTTACAAAACAATATGAAGGAAAACTTACTAGATAGTTTCTGATAAAAACTAGGTGTAATATAGTTGTGCCATGTGCTTTTAAACAAATAACATTACATTTATAATTTCAATTCCCAAAGTTATTAGATTAAGTATCAGTTAAGAACCAGCATCAATGTAGAATTAGAAAAATATATGCTTGCTCCGAGTTTATAAAATCATAGATAATATTTAAATAAATGACTGGAAAAAAATAGTATATTTCATTGTCAGTCGCTGTGATCAAACAAGTAGTTGCTATTTTTGGAGAATGATAGACAGAATTCGGTAAATTTCCGTAGTTTCCGCCTGATATCGGGACGATTCCATATACAAGCCATCGAGAGGTCCAACGAATCACAACGGCTATTTTGGGTTTGATGCTGGTACTCGTAAAGGTTTTGTTTTGTAAAGCTAAGAATTTTTTTGTTCATAGTTTATTTTATCATTGGGAACTATCGACTGAAAACAATCGAAAAAGTCCATAGTCGAAACAGTCGATAGTTAAAAAACTAGCGACCGAAAATAATAATTACTATTTTCAGTCAAATGCACGGTTCGACTGTTTTTTTTTTTTTTTTGAATTCGTGATATCAGACGAAGATGTACGAATTCTTTCTTGTATAAATTGCGAGAGAGGAAAGGGCGGAGATAATTGCTTGGGGCAGTTAATTTTATATGTGGTTATATTTTCCAACCGTAGTATAAGCGAGATGGGGATGTAGAAATTCCTTCACAAACTAACTTTAAAAAAGAAAAGGAAACAAATAATTACTGAATACTATTATAATAATAATACATAACATGCAATTTATAATGTAATTTTAAACGAAGTAGAATTACTTTTATATTTGAATGTTCTGTGGATCTGTAAAAAGGAATAAAATTTTTCTATGGAATAAAATAATACCCCACAAATGTTTTATTGCATTTTAATATGTTAATAGTGATTTTAAACAATATACTATATTAAATATAGACAATAGAACTTAAACAATATAACAATAACTAAAAAAAAATATCAACAATAACCATAAATACCTAATAATTATATAAAAATTAAACATATACCTAATCTTAGAAAAATAAAACTGATACCATGATATAACTAAAAGTGACCTGAATGAAATGATATAAATACTTTATTGAGAGTATAGCGACTGAAAACAGTCACTGGTAAAAAGTAGTAAAATTAGTCGAATGAAAATAGCGATTGAAGCAGTCGATAGTATAAAGTAGTCAAGTACTAAACAGTCGATAGTTAATTTCAGTCGATAGTTCCCAACACTAATATATACACTTAAAATATTTGGATTATAAATAGTAGACAGTAATGGATAAATCATTTGTGAATTCGATCTGTGAATATTGTCAAGAAGCTTTTATAACACAGTCTGAACGTACATATGAGGACATTCCATCCAGTTGCTATCTATTGAGTTGAATTGATTGATTGGATTAAATACTATACCAAATCCATTATATTTTAAGCATACTTGACCCTGCACAAATAAAAGTACAGAAAAATATGACTCAATATTCTTTATGTGATAATTCGTCATAAAACTTACAGCTCGTTAATTATATAGCTATTCTATAACATTAAAATTGAACAAGAAACATCGTAGTTTTGGCTCAGTTGAAGATTTTGAGGCTGACAAAAATAATATTGAAGGAACAAATTAATCCTCATTTCATAAGGCTGGGATTCCTATTTTCGTAAAAATATTAGCACATCTAAATTTGAGGGTAATCGATCACGAATTTACAAGCGTGTATCACAGAGTGAGAGGTGAGCGTTATTAAAATCTAAAATATGATAAAAATATGATTGCAGTAAAACTAGCTGGTAAAATAGATGCTATATTGGATGAAACTAGAGATAATTTAAGCAGTGACAATTTGGAAAGATCAGATTTATTGACTCATAAAGATTTATATAATATTTATATAATATTTAGGAAGGAAACACACCACTTTGTGTTTATTAACAAGCACTCAACAATTAACCAGGTCCACAGAATAACAGATGTTATTGAAAAAGCCTACGAAAGTCAAGTATTATGCTCAGTTATATTCTTAGATGTAGCACAAACCTTCGATAAGATTTAGCATGAAGGCCTTGTTTATAAACTACAGAAAATGCTACCAAAACAACACACCGAACTATTAGAATCAAACATTACAAACCAAATGTTTAGAGTCAAACAAGAAGAAGCTTACTTCACAATAAAAGAAGCTAAAGCAGGTGTACCACAAGGAAGTGTACTGGGACCGATGCTTTATCTACTTTACACTTGTGATGGAAAATAAAATGGAAAATATCATGATGGCTACATTTGCTGATGATACTGCGATTACAGCTGTGGGATACAATAGTGAAGAAGGCTTACGAAAATTACAACAGGCAAGTGACGATATAAATAATTGGACACATGCATGGAAAATAAGTATTAATGAAAGTAAATCTGTACATGTGTAGTTCATCTATAAACAGACCGTACAAGCACCAATAACATTAAATAACACTATCATTCCATATAGCAACAACGCTAAATATCTCGGAATGAATCTCGATGCAAAACTTCGCTGGAAAGAACATATAAAGAAGAAAGGAAAAGAACTGGAATTGAAATATAAGAAAATATACTGGCTAATTGGAGGAAAACCACAATTATCAGTACATAATAAATTGCTAGGACTGATTACCTATATCGAGTCCTTCAGATACCCACAGTCAGTCAAGAAATCAAGAGAATTGCAAGGGGGCATGAGGAAAGACTCCATTCTCATACAGATATTGAAATATTGCAACTTTTGGATACCACCAGAATAGGACACAGACTCAAAAGAATCAAACCATCTGATCTTGTGTAGTGTTGTGTAGTGAGGTGCATATATTAAAAAATTCAGCAGTGACATGTATAAACATTATTTCACCAGAGAATGAGTTATGGCCGATGGGTCCTCCTAGTTATATACCTAGATTTAAGTTAGCAAGACAAATTATAGGTTAGACGGAAACGACTAGTAACAATGTAATAATCAAATAATAATACAGAAAAAAATAATGATTTTAAAATGAAGATCTTTATAAAACGTTCTTTATACTACATTTTCTATGTACCAAAATATTTCCTCCACGAAAATATTAGGTTAATTTGTGAATTCAAGACAATTTATTCCATTTATATAATATTCTTCAAATCTTCCGATAATTTGCAATAACTTTCAACGTTGCAAATTCAAATCCATTCACGACAAAATTGTTCTGAATTAGATTCTATCAAAATATTTCTATCCTCAACAGTTGACAAAAATTTGTTAAAAAGACAGAATGTTGCGACAATTGGAGGACAATGAAAAAGTTACTATTGATTATAAACAATACGACTCTGAATAAAGATTCCTTTAAAATCAGTGTCATCCCAAATCATAATTATATTTAGTTGACCTATATACCGATATGCTTGTTTCTTAAACATTTTAAGAAATTTGTAATTAACAAATGTGTTGTTAAGAATTCAACTGATTATAAAATAATACTAAATATACAATATAAAATGTCACAAATTAAGAAACTGTAAAAAAGAAGAAATCAGCACCTAACTGAAGCTGTGGAATTCTAGTAGTGGACCTATGCTGAGCCTCGGCCAACAGATGGCAGGGCATGATATTGATTTTTCCAATCAAATCTAGATAATACTGGCGCATTCGCCATTTAATACTGAATGTATTTCGTTAGATGGGATGTAAATCAAATTTAAGGGGGTATTTTGGTCTAGAGACATCAATTATATATTAGTTTTGTTGAAATAAAATAAAAAAAGGCAAACAATTTTTTACTATTAATTTATTAGATATTTATTCTTTACTAATGTTAAAAGAATACCTAAAAGAAAAAGGTTATAGGCTGATGAAGTGGGATTCTCACAAAATGGCACGCTCTCATTGACAGGAATGCAACGTTTCTAATAATCTGAAAAAAAAGCATTTTTAGTATAGTGATGTGCTACTGTTATATACAGTAAATAAAAGTCATTTTTAGCAACATACGACTGTTCGATGGGGATTTTTTACATTTTTACTTTCGCATTTCCGAATTTTTTACAAATAGCAATAATCCATATTTTGTGGTGGTTTTATTTTGTTACGATAGGAGAATGTATTGAGAAGGCTCACACCAAATTTCAACTAAACCGATTCAGTAGAACTCGACATATTATGTTAATGTATAGTTTCGTTTTTAGAATCCCCGTAGCATATAGAAATCATGAGTCATTATATGTCTATCGATATTTTAATAAATTATTTAGAGGACAATAAAAATATAAAATATAATCGGTTTCACAACAATAAGCCAATGTGTTGTCCATCTACTTGGTTGTTATTGTATTTTTAGTAGGAGACCTTCAATCTGCAGGCGCTGCGTCCATCGCTCTACCCGAATTTGTTGCTCAGAAGATGTCCCATCACTTTAGCCTCCCATGCTGTCATTATCCTAATCTACTCACTGCCACTGCCAGCTCATTTATGTGTTGCGCAACTCTTACCTGATACTTTTAGCTAAAATGTATTATTTCCTTCTTTACTGCCCGCACACTGAGATCGATATACATACACATGCTACTCAGGCATTAAGTGTATTGAGCATTGTGAGCATGTTCCTCAAAGCCTTGTTCTGAAACCTTTCCAATATTTCCATATTGTTGTTGCTTGATGATAGATTTGTATACCATTATTTTGCTTTCGTTACTTACAGGGGAGTGTCGATCCGTTAATCAATACATACTACAGAGCCTGATATCAAGTTGTTTCCGCCTGGTCCACATGTGCTTCTGTCAAGTTTACCTACTATCCATATAAAGGCACAAGTATTTTGCATGTTCCTCCTGTGGCATGTTTTCATTGTATAATTTTACCGGCAGGCAGATTTTTTTCTCAGAGTAGAAGTGAAATCAGTGGACTTGGTTCGGTTTGCTTTTGTTATCCATTGGTTAAACCATTTCTTGACATTAATGAGATGGTTTTGGAGTTGGAGCGAAGCAGTTTTTGGATCAGAATGCACTGAAAGGACCAGTAGTGTCGTCAGTGTAAATAAGGTACAACACCGGTCCCCACAAGCTGCTCTGTAGGACAGCCGAACGTATTTCGTGCAAAGTAGATTAGTCGTCACTATATTTGATCATGAAGCTCCTTCGAATGAAGTAGGATCAGAGCATAATATGAAAGTGGAAGCGACTTATTTTAATTTTAGATGTCAGTCCATTATGCCAGACTTTGTCAAATGTTTAACTTCCTAAAAGGCAGCTGAGCAGTATAGTTCATTTTCCGGTGTACTTTTTCGTCCGTTCCATGATGCTCGCGGAATAAAAACTGTTGACTGGATTATGTTGTTTAGGTACCCTTTCATTCTGTTTAGAGTAAGTTTTTCCATTATTTTAGCAATTACTGGAAGTAGGCTTATAGGTCTATCTGAGGTCCTATCCTAGTGTTAGTTAGCCTACTTTGAGCATAACCACTTGCGTAATTTTCCTCTATACTGAGATGTTCGAAATTAAAGCATGCATTAAATACTTTGACGAGGCCCACAACCTCTTTAATTGTCGAGGTTATTTGATAAAAATATTCTAAGAGTCTATTTTCATAAGATATAAATTGAATCCAATAAAATGATGATGCAAATAGCAGTCACACAGGGCAACATCAGACTGTATCCCACTATCTCTATATAGTTCATGCAGACCTAGCTTATTTATATTTATCAGCAGTTTCCTGGGCATTTAATATATTTCTGATAAAATTATTGGTGTAGTGTGAATGTCTTTTAGTTTCCATCTTTTCTTTAACCACTCTTCTAAATATCCATATTTCGAGTAGGTTGACTTTAATAATTAGTTTATAATCTTTTACTGTAATATCTGATCTATTGTAATTGATATATTGCACTATAACCATAGTGTTGTATTGAAACCAATACAATTTTTTATCTGTTATTTTCGAAAACAGATTATGATGTATTATTTTAATAAAGTACTTCTTTGGATCATGAAATTTTAGCTTATCAGATATTTTTTGGTAGGTTATATTAGTCTCCTGAAATATAGTATTTAGTTTTGTTACTTTGGCATCATGTATACCTATAATTCTTTGGTCCTGTATGGCCATTAAGTGACCTGGATTATCATACTAAGCTTCTTTTTTTGTCACATTATAACTGATGGTAGTTCGATGAAAAAAAACATTTTTCATTCCTATGTCAATCAATTTTGTTCCTTTTTTAACATTACCAAGATATTTAAGCAAATTGCTTGCCATTATATGTTAACGTATTTGATATATTGTTGTCTTCATTGAACAATTCATTGCAACTATCTCGCAATTCAGTTTTGCCTTAAATCATTTAAAATATTTTCGACAAATTTACTCAGCTAGAACATTTTAGCCCCTAAAATACATTGTTTTTAATAGCTTTTACTTTATATTAGAACAGTAAGGAAACTTTATCAAGGCGTGAATTTTCCTCAAAAGTAATAATAGGCACCATTTAATTAAATAAAAGGTACTAAAATCGACTAATAGCTATAGATTATTGAAGGGGATAGCGAAATACTGAAAATACCCACCAATTAATTGTAATACCACCGATTTTATATTAATTGGTGAATTGTATTGAATAAATTTATGTTATTAACTGTGTTTTTGTTGTAGTAGTTGTAGCTAATTTATATAATGATACTTTGAATGAATTGATTTTAATTTATTGTACTCTTATGGACGTATGAGGTATGTAAAGTATTGTAAAGAGTATAGCTTACTATTTCTTAATTTTACTTACGGTTTTGCCTTTTGAGCTGCAGCTAATATACCAGACGTGATAATAACGATGTTAATTATATTTAGTTTATTGTACTATTATGGAAATGTGAGGCACCTAGAGCATGGTAAAACTTATTAAAGTTATTTAAGTGTTTGTTGATTTTAATTACCGGTTTGCATTCTGAGTTGTAGCTAATTTAATGTTTCTGATAATCTTTTTCTATATATTAATCGGCTTAGCGAAAATTTTGCCTCCCTTCTTGAGGAAACGGTGGCACCTGCAGGCGTGAGATTTGGCACGGTGGAAGTTTATACGGGAATAATCTTCAAGCCTAATATTTTGGTGTAATATGTACTACAAATGAGTAAATTCTAATAAGACGAAATACCCTCAAATCAAGAAACCAGGAATAGCCGACAGATCGGTAACACAAAATATATAAAAAATTATTTTAGGCCCTGGCCAACGCTTTGCTAGTTCCAACTTTAATTCGGTAGATTATTCGTCGTTTTTGTTGTACGTAAATCAACTATGGACGCATAATTAATTAAATCAAAATCTGGCAACGTTGTACCGCAAATTGCTGGCAGTAATTTTTTTACATTTGATACGATATTAACACGAAAAGTGAGCGTGTTGAAATATTATTAAACGAAGATATATAATTTTAAGCTAGTTTGTTATTGTTAGATTACAATTTAAGATTTTCTGTTATTTTCGGTTATTAGCGTACTGTTTGAGCCATTAAAGAATTGTTGCAGGTTTGGATAAAAAACGATTAAGAATAGTATCATGATGTAAAATTATATTTTACATTATTTGTAGAGGGAAAAATTTAATGTATCCGCTTTTTCTGAAGGCATGTATAGCTATGAAATGAAAACATATATAATCTAGACTAACAAAATTCGAGAATAATAAGAATAGTCTTTCCTTTTTGTTTACAATATATTTAGAATTGGGATTTAATTGATTACATTGATTTAATTTGATGTCTGGTGAATTGGGAGTAGCTAAAAAAAAATGTTTTTGCTTAAGGATTGATAGTAATTGATATAGTCATGGATACATATTATTTCATTATACTAGAAGTAATTCCAAAGGTGATTAATATTTTTATGTAAGTTTTAGTGATAGTAAGTTCTCATTCGTTTTAGGTTTCTCCAGTATATGCATTTACTAAGAAAACACTAAACAAATATTACAGGTAATAAATGCTTTAATTTATGCATCAAATATCATTGTTGAACATTAAAAATTAATTAAAAACAAATTAAAAATATTAAAATGAATGTTGAGAATATTAAGAATTATAAAGCAGTTTAATAGAATTTTAATTCTTCTTTTGTAAGTGATCTATTAATTCCCACGTGGACATATGACAAAATAAAAAGCAATAGATAATCTAAAGCCATAGAGGGCAAATTACAATCAAAGAGGGGACATAATCAAAGAATGGTTCAATTTTATTTAAAAATTTAACTAAATAAATTATTATATTAAGCAGTCTAGTGCATTTATTGTTTTGTAAATATATGTTTTAAGTGAGAAATATGGATAAAAGATAAATGGAATATGCAGCAGTTAAAATGGAACTAACCACATAACTTACATAGAAGGAATATATAGAGCAAGTAGAATAAACAATGAATTATTAATAGTAAATTGGTAAACATTTTAAAGCATAGATATATGTTAAAATGTTTAACGATTCATGTAAAAAGATATGTGACTATTTGATATTTTATTGTTTGAACTTTCTGTCAATTATTGCTATTGTTTACTTTATAGACCTAAGTTTTGACAAATCCATAGTTAATTTAATTATTGTGAACACATTCTTTAATATACATTTCTAATTAGTTTAAAATAAGTTATGTAATTCTTGTTGTTATTGTCTTAATATGCATGCTAGTAATGTCAAATATTAATTTCAAAAATGTTTTATTCATATATACTCTGTTTTTTACAAAAATGTATTACTTGATTTATTTTTATAACATAAAAGTAAAGAAATATCATAAAAGTATACCTATATTCTATGCTCTAAAGTTGTTACAGTTTTGAAAATGATCATATGATACTTTGTTATAATCTTTAGTGATGTAGTAAATTAAACTTATCGTCATATGTTATCAATATTTTGTTGATTATTGAAACTTAATAGAAATTATATTTTATTAAATATCATTTAAATAAAAATGTTATTAAGTATTAGTTTTTCGAGATAGTTATATTAATATGTTTTAATATAAAGACATTTATTATGTTAATTAATGTTAAATATCAAATAGATTTCTGATCTTATATTGAAAATATTGTAAAAACATGTTTTAGTTACATATCATTTTTAAATTGTTCCCTTTACTTTGTTATGACATAAACATGATTAGGTTAAAAAATTGTGGTTAAACTTTAATATTAATTCATTTACTAACAGACTTCGAAAAAGGAGGACGTTCTATGTTCGGCTGTATATAATTTTTTTAATGGTGTTCGCCAATTTCTCCGTCAATTATGGACCGATTTTTAAAATTGTTTTATTTGAAAAAGTGCATTTCCGAGGTGGTTCCATTGGAACCAAGAAATTGAGGGAAACGCATTTCACAGGCACGTAAAAAGTTTTCACATATTTCTTATCTAAAATAATCAGATAGTTGTGTGTAATGATATTGCTGAGATTATATGACGGAAAATCATAAGTCGTTCAATGCAAAAGCTATTCAGATTGTTTTTTAAGCACTACTTATATTATATAAGCTCTCGTAGAAATATTTTTCCCAAGTGCTTTGTGGTGGAATTGTTAGAGTAGCAACGTATCTCAAAGTAGTAATTTATCTCCCAATTAGAGATTGAGAGGTCAATTCCCGGCCCGGACGGTAATTTTTTGCTTTTCCAGTTTAGTTAAAACATATGTCAAATCACCTAGGCTAGGTAGAGGGCCCCGGGTCTTCGAAGTGTTCTTTGTTTCCAATCATTGTTTCTTTATTCCTATTTTCCCTCATATAGGCTGAACCTTTACTTGGTCTACCCATTGTCATATTAAATAAAATAACTGAGTAAATATCTTTGAAGGCGGTGCCCAATTCAAACAATACAAATATATAATTTTGTGAGATATACAAAAATTTTAATTACCAACAAAACACATCTAAATTAATATAACGGTTTGGGTTCGGTTGTGTTCTTAAAATAAAATTACGAACAGAACAAATCTGATTTCTTGCTCGGCACGGACTTCAAAGTGATCACTAGGTAGTAGTTGAAATAATATTGCAAATAGATTAATAGGCTTAGGGAGCTATTAAGCTAAATTTTGTGTATATATTAGAATATAAAATACGTGCAATAGATAGGTTAAATAAGTTGTTACAGCGATTGTTATGTACATATTTTATTTTAAAATGTATTTTTCGTGTTAAAAATCTATGTTTGAATATGTTTAATTTTTAGTGAGTTTCTTACTTGTTTTTCGAAATTGGTTAAATTTTTTTGTAAAAATATTTTATCTTAGTGTACTGTTATGTATATATGGGCAATCGGAGTTGATTTTATTGTATATTTAATCAAATGTAAAGTTAAAGAAATTAAGCACAAAATAAACGTTTCCATTAAACAAACGTAATTCTGTTTTGTTCCAGAAGTCATCAGATACTTAGAATATAAATATATCCCTCGTTCTGAAACGACGTTGACGTTAACGACCGGAATGGTACAGTTCGAGGAACAGGAAGAAAAGAAATTCCGGCAGTGATGGCACGGCCCAATAAAAAACAAGCAAGAGAAATAATCACAGTGCATTTAGCGGAAAATGCTTAAGAAAATAAAAATCGCTCACTACGTCCGTAGTGGGCAGTAAAAGGAGCCGGAATGACTATTGCCCATTAAAGAATTTATGACGATTGGACAACCCTCCCGGAAATTTTATGGCGCATTTTCCAACGGAATTGTTTTTCCATCGGATTGCTCTATTTTCCATCTAAACCGGGAATGCCTCGCTCTAATCCGGGCGTATACTTCCAGCTTCCTATAGAATACTAATAGAATATATATAAATATGTATATAGATTATTTTGCAACAGTGCATTTATATTAAATAATGTATATTTAAAACATATTTTGTACAAAAACTAGTAATAATTTTAACTTGAAACATTTAAGGAGCAACTAAAACTATGTTCAGTCATATTTTTAGATGTAGCACAAGCCTTCGATAAGGTTTGGCATGAAGGCCTTGTTCATAAACTACAGAAAATATTACCAAAACAACACACCGAACTACTAATATCGTACATTACAGCCAGAATGTTTAGAGTTAAACAAGCAAAAAAAATGCAGGTGTACCACAAGGAAGTGTACTAGAGCCAACGCTTTATTTACTCTACACTTGTGATACACCACAAATGGAGAATATTAAGAAGGCTATATTTGTTGATGATACTCCCATTATAGCTGTCATTATACAAACACACCGTACAAGCACCAATAACATTAAATAATACTATATTCATTCCATATAGAAACAACGCTAAATATCTCGGAACGAATGTTGATGCAAAACTTCGCTGGAACGAACATATAAAGAAGAAAAGAAAAGAACTGGAATTGAAGTGTAGGAAAGTGTATTGGCTAATTGGAAGAAAATCACAATTATCAATACATAATAGATTGCTATTATAGAAGCAAATACTGAAACCTGTAAGGGCATACGGAGTTCGATAATGGGGAGTCACATAAACAACTTTTTGCAAAGTCACATAAACAAAATACAAATTTTTCAGAACAAAGCCGTAAGAAGTATTGTGGGCGCACCAAAATGCCACAGGACGGACTACCTACATCGAGACCTTCAGATATCCACAGTCAGTCAAGAAATCAAGAAAATTGCAGGAAAAATTTTTTTTGAGAACTAGAGCACCAAGAAACTTAAAATTTAAAAAAACTTATACGGAGTGTTCTAGGCCTAAAATATTTGTGTAATATGCCTTATAAATAAATGTCCATGTAATTTAATGAATTCCAATAAAATGAAATACGCCCAAATCAATCAACAAGGAATAGCCGTCAGATCGGTGGCACATAATATATAAACAAATATTTTAGGCTCTGTTTTTATTGGACCTGGAAGACCCACTGCAAGCCGTAGTAATAATACGATAGATTATTCACCGTTTCTGTTGTAGGTAAATCGATTACGGACGTGTAATTATTAGGTAAGTAGGTTCAGGAGGTATATAAAAATGGCACAATTTTAGAAATAGCACATTTTATTTAAAACATTATTTAATAAAATTAAATAATAAAAATAATTTCTATATGCGTTTCTATTTTTATAAAAGCAACATGTTTAAATTAATTTACATATTTCAATAATATACAAGGCTTCCAAAAACCATGTAAATTAACATTACCATAAAAAGACACCAAAATCGTTTAGATCAAATCCAGCCAATATAGTTAAAAAACCAAATGAAAAGGCACCACTATATATGAAAGCAGTAAAATTTTCCTAAAAATTTTCAAATATAATCAAATGTGATCGCTACTCTTTTTGTTTCACAAACTCCATTAATGAATTGACTACCTCGAGCTTTCGATTAATATATTGTACATTTCCTAGCCTAAAATTAATGGATTATCGTACTTTTACGCTGAAAGAAACCTAAGTCAATACATCATTAGTTTTACAAAACAATAATTTATTTACTTATACTCTTTTATAATGATGCATTGATGCATTTTATTTTCCTTTTCATTAAATCATTGGGGCGTTATTAATATTTTTATATATTGTTTATTTCATCCAGGTCTACTTTTGTTAGCAAATTTAATTATTTCGTAGTATCTAATCCTGACTTTCTGAATTTCACATACTTCGACTTTCACTCTCAACAAATTCTAGCAAAATCTTACATATAAAATAAACTTTAAATCATAACAAAAATATATTATGTTTAAAATACATGTCTAATTTTTACCAGTTACTACAATTTTTCCTACTATTCTAGAAGGATAAACCTCATTAATGACTTGACTACTTCCAACACAACAAGAATCATTTTCTTCTCTGTTATTGTTATCAGTAAATTTTAGCCTACGTTGGTACATATTCGATATCGTTGAAAATGATGTGTTATAAATTTGGCGGCTAACATTCCCACTATAAATAAAATTGAAGCTGCTTGAATTTTATATCTTTTAAAAAATATAACTATACATTCTGCACTTACCCTTGTTCTTACATATATTAAAACCAATGTATGTTAAACCACCAAGAAATAACACGCACATACCCTAATTATTATTACTATAGAATTATTAATTTAACTTAAAATCTAAATATTCTAGATTTTTTTTGTTTTGACTTGACCGACTGTACCGATCGATTCGAAAAGAATGTACCGCCATTGTAAAAGAAAGACAATATAGTTTATTCTTTTCTATGGTTAAGTATATGCAGGAGGGTGTACCAAATCCGGAGATATTTGTGGAGCAATATATCCTGATATTAATAAGGTAAGTGAGTATGCTAAGGCTTTGAATTACTTGTGGTAATTCTCGTATTATTGGATGCGTCAAAGGGTCATTATATTAGTATTTTTGTTAGATATTGTTAAAGTTACATTTTACATTATTTGTAGGAAAAAAAATTAATATGTCCCTTTTATTCGAAGGTATATTCAGCTGTAAAAAACACCACATATACGAAACTGTCATCCTAATATAGATTAAAAAATTCTCTTGTACTCTGAACAACTAAGAACAATTTTCCTTGCTTAAGAACTGTTAGCAATTGATAAGGTTCTGGAGACATAGCATATCATTGTATTACAGGTAATTTTAAAATTTATTAAGGTTTTTCTTCAAATTTTATTACTGTAAACTTTTAATCCTGGTTTAACCGAATATTGCAGGTAATAAATATATTAATTTATGCATTAGCAGTTAAAATGGATATTTAAATTTCTCATTTGTTGGTGACTTTTAGTCCTCATGTTTCACACAAGGCGAAGTAAATAGCAGCAGATCAATGAAAGTCATAGAAGACAAATTAAAGATGAGCTCTCTGTAATGGTGATATTCCAGAATATTACATAAAATGATAGATGAAATAAATACATTTATTGATAGGAAAACATATGCAGCTAATGGTTTAAATATTCAATAGTGCAATGAATAAGGAAGGAAGAATGCAATTTAAAAATGCTCATTCATGAAATACTGCCTTTTTATTCAATTTATTGTGTTCCAAGAGATATGTTAGATTAAAAAAATTTATAAATGATAAAAAATATATTATTACATAAATGAAATAATGAAAATATATTGATAAATTGAATCTAACTGTATAAGATTCATGCCTAGGTGGAACACATGGGACAAATAGAAGAAAAAACAGTAATTTGCTAAATATTTTAAACCGCTGATAAAAATTAAGATGTTTAACGATTAATGCTATAAGGTATGTAACTATAAGACAATTTATTCTTTGAACCTTTTATCAATTATTTCAGTTTTATACTTTATAGTAATATATAATTTATTACTTATAATTATACAATTAATAATATATTAATATAATTTTTATATTGTAAAATATAAAGCGCCTAATTGTGTTCGTTATTTTATTAATTAATATACAAATATGTATTGCATTGAATACACCATGTTTATTATCATAATATAAAAGTAAATAAGAAACATATATATTTATATTTGATGCTCTGAAATTGTTGCAGTTCTGAAAATAAGCTTACTCATGATATGTTTGTTATAATGTTCGCTGAAGTAATTTAGACTTATTAATAATTTGTGGATTGTTAAAACTTAATAGAAATTAGATTTAATTAAATACCATTTAAAAAAGAGCAGTGAGTGTTAGTTCAGCAGATAGTTTCTATATATTTTAACGTACATACATTAGTTTTAATTAATTTTATATATCAAATATATTTACGTTTCTGATCTCTTTCTGAAAATATTGCCAAAACAAGGTTTAGCAATAATAACATATCATTTTTAAGTTATTCTCTTTAGTCTATTATGGGAGAAAATGACTAAATTTATATACTATTGTCGAATTTTGGCCACAGGGCTATGAGTAGAGGTATGAGTATATTTTGTTCCAAGTCAGAAAAACTACGAAAAACAAGTCGTATTTACATGTAATTTTATTATGTCTAATTTTTTAGACCAATAGATATTCAATAGATCTCATACATTTTCAATTAGATTTCAATTTAGATTTCGTGGTGGCCATATGTATAAGAAAACTTTCTTGTGTATAAAATTCTTTTATTAGTTTGCTTACGTGCTTGGGAATATTGCCATCTCAAAATGTCTCAGCCAAAGCCTATCTTTAGTATAGAGCACCATTTTACTTACGGATATTAAAGTGTACAAAATAATACTTAATATATCCAGTTTTTATAATCAACCATAGGTGACTCAAAACATAATTCTTCTATTTAATTTATTGTTTCATGGCTGGTTAATTGGCGTATACTCTGTGTTTACATAGGCACTTTCTAAATGATATACGAAAATAAACGATGTCTTACTGAATGTGTTAGATTATCTAGTTTTTAATACTACAGTATTTCTAAGGCCGATTTCAAATATGTGTGAGGGATTCATTCCCCTTTTAATCGACAGACACGTCTAAACTATTGCAATTGGTGTCTTTGGATTTATTTCTCGATTGTATATTTATTTCTATGTATTAATTAGCATCACTCTTCAAGTGCTTCAAAATTACAGATACTTAAACTGTAATAGCCTCGAAGAATGGAAGTCACCTAGAAGAATAGATAAAACAATATTTATCATTTGAAAGAGCAGAATCTAATTGTAATTATAATATTTTTTGTATTATTATTTGTGCATTTTCTTAGAAGAACAAAAACTCCTATAGCTTGGCCAATTCCGCAAATTTCTTCTACTGTAGAGGCTATTTTATTCTCCGGTCTTACTATTCCCAATCATTTCATGCCGTTTAAAACTACAACAGCAGGCAATCTGCCTGTTAACAATATTCCCTGTACATTAATTCTCAAGCCGTATGACCGATGTAAATTTTTAAACTATTAAATTTAATCTAAAAGAATCGGCACTTGCGTCAGTCAATATAGCACTATCGTCAGTGAAGATCAAATGGATTAAGACCTCTGTAACATTATGTTTAAATCCGTTTCATGTAATTTCATACATTACTGTGTTAAAAAGCACAGATGATATTATATGTTATTTAAAAATCTCGGCTCAGATCTAAAATTGATTCAACAAATTGTTCCGCAGTTGCTAATGCAATAATTGTAAGATGCCTGGAAAAGTTTGATGGTTTTTATTGAAATATAATCATTTTCCATATTCCCAGAAGGGAAGGAAAGTAAAATGAGAATAACGTTTACAATCTCTAGAAAGGTGTATAACTCGGCCTTCGATTCGACTGCAATTTTTATTATTGACTTTTTTATTACGGAATAGGTTTGGGTACGACCACTTCACGCTTTTCTCTGCTATAACTTGTATGTTAAGCACAAAAACCCTGTGGTTGTATCTGCCTGCATAAGGATATATTTTCATGCAATAGCTGTTTCATACTAATCAAGTGTATATGGTCTATCATATTATATGTCTATTCTATGTTAACAGCCTTGGTATTGTTTTGTTGAGGTTGCCCTTCCAATTCCTCATCTTCGCATATTTTCGATCTATCAGTACAACATAAGGTTTTTTTCATTTCATTCAACTACAATACCCAAGTCCAACATAAAAGCTTTATTCAACATTGTAAGCAGCTAGAAAAAATATGAATATAAAATTATTTTTTTAATTAATTAATAGAAAATATATTAATTGTCGACGAATCAACTTTCAATCAACGAGCTATGATGAAAAATTTTATGCCGATTGCCTTGTAGAGATGATTAAACACCTGGTGAGTACATTAGTGTGGTCTGTTATCTCAGGCAAGGGCATGGGATGCCTATAAATATTAGAAGGAATAATGAAACAAGACCAATACAAGCGAGTACTAGTTACTATCGTAGATCAATGAATGATGACAATGTTCCCTGATGACAAAAAACACATTTGTATGCATGATTCGACCCCATATCACCAGTCCTGAAGTATTTGCACATTTAGCGCAGCATATTTGGCGGAGACAAAATCACTGTTTTGTTTGGGCCAGGGAATTCATCAAACATGAATCTCATAGAAAAGATGCGGGAAATTACCAAACGGGCGATTGCAAAAGAAGTGATTACCACCAAGTAGCTGCTAAATGAAACTCTCATCAGATAAAGGCATTACAACTCCAAACTTCAGGGAGATACGAAAACATATATTGAGAACATGTCCCAACGCGTAGAAGCTGATGTTATAGTAAAGGATGACATCGCTTTTTTTCTATACTGGTTACAGACCCTTGCTGAAATAACGTTCATTCATGCCCGTATTCAAGGCAAGTATGCGGGAAGACCGCTTGGAATGAACAGAAGTCTGTGGGTTATCGAGGTGCATAACCCTCTGAGAGGGATTTTAAGAGGGGATTATCCGAGAGGGCTGAAGTTTGGAGGAATTTGTTGAATATGTGGTTCACAAAATCGAGTGGGAGTGTCACTTTCTCTGTGAATTCTGGCCTGACAAACCACGGAGCGCACAGAGCTTGCCGGTGTAACTTGTTTTGCATTACCTGGGGCTTTGAGATCAGAATTGGCGCAGCGTAACTGGACCAAGTGTTTGATCCGAAGAAGATCACTGATATAATTAAGTTCTTGTAGAGCATAACTTTAATAGTTGGTGGTAATTTACTCCTATAATATAGTAGCGGGTACAAAGTGGAGGAGATTCCGTAGCTTTTTGAAATTACCTTTCTGATGTGATGGCACCAGGTGAATCGTTTATCGAAAATTAAACCAAGATATGTGGCCCTGTCGCTCCAGGAGATTGGAAAATTTTCAACTTGGAGCTTGTATATTCTTAGTTCTCTTTTGCGATGGAACGCTATGGCTTGGGTTTTTTTAGGGTTACTTTCTAGTCTCCATAGCCTTAGTCATTGAACAGCTCTGGATAGTTGTCTCTGGAGTCTATTTTGCGCGCAATTCGTGGAATGAGGAACGGTGAAGAAGGCAGTGTCATCCGCGTATTGTGCAGCTTCTACATCCTTCCTGATTGAAATTTCGGCCATGTTGAGGTTAAAAAAAGCAGTGGCAAGGGGGAGCCCTGGGGAACTACGGAGTTGATTGGTTTGGTTCCTGAAAAAGATTTTTCCACTCTGACTTGACCTCAGTAGAATTACTAGGTCTATGGGTAAACCTGCCTTTACGGCTTTATAAATTATACCTTCGTGCCAAACTTTATCAAAAGCCTTTGTGATGTCAAAAAAGACTGCACAAAGGGTTTGTTTTTTCCTCAGAGCCATTTTGATGTATACGCCCAAACGAGTGGTCTGATGAACACACGAGTGTTTGGCTCTGAACCCATGTTGAGTGTCTGGAATTATGTGGTTTTGCTAAGTAATTAGGTTAAGGGAGAATAAGATTGCCCTTCCTGCAATATTGGAGATTGAACTAAGCCAATCAGCCTGATTGGCCTGTAGTCTGAAGGCGAATTGTTTGCTCCTTTTCTCGGGATCACGATTATGTAGCGTGCTTCCAGATTTTGGGGAAGTGCTGCAGTCGCATGATGGAATTGATTATGTTCGATAATTCCGCGAGCTGCCTGTGTGGTAGCTTTTCTAATTGGAAGACCGAGATTTCATCGAATCCCGGTGCCTTCTTTGAAATAAGATTGCAGAAAATCTTCTTCAGTATTTTTGGAGAGACTAAAGGATTTTTGAGGAAATTTGGTGGTGCAGAATTTTTAAGATTGTTGGCCACGCTTTAAACTTCTTGATATTTGTGCTTGACGTGATCTTCCGCTGGGGGGGTTGGTGCCATTTGTTTTCGAATGTCTCTGCGAAGAGTTTAGCTTTTTCGTAATCCTTGATCGCAGAATTGTTCGAAACTTCGGACTTTAAGGGGGGAATGACTTTGCGGCCTTTCTCTGCGAGCTATCTCGAGAGTTTCCAGATGTCCGTGGGTGCTTTGAGCTGTTGATTGAAAAGGAGTGTATTCCACTTTTCCTCTCTCCAAGCCTTAACTGCTTCGCGGGCTTGTCTGGTAGCCTCGTCGGCTTCCTTTTTGTCTTCGGGATTGAAGGTAGCTCGACCTTTCCTTTGGAGAGGATTGCTGTGTAAGATCATTACCCTGATGTTTGGTGGCAGAGACTAGTTGTGACTGCCAAAGGGATGCATTTTGGATGTCTTGAGTGAGCTTGATTATTGCTCCCTCAATTTGTTCTGGGGTTTTGATGATCGGAATGGATCCTGATTTTAATAGAATATCTTGGAATTTCTTCCGATCCGTTTTTAGAGTGGGTTTTGAACAGGCAGTCTCGATGAGGCGGGGGTCTCCCACCGTCAGGATGATTGGACGGTGGTCAGAGTCTAGTTCATTGAGAACTTCGATATTGACCGGGTTTGGGATGTTTTTTTATTGTTGGATTGGAAAAATTGTCGACCCAGAAGGAATAACCAGGCCTAGACCCAAGTTGAGACTCAGTTCTAGTATTGGGTTGCCGACTTGATTTGAAGGATTTGTGGGCGTTGAAATCGCCGCCAGTTGTCTTGGCGGAATCGCCATCGAAAAGTGCCTCTAATTCGACCCGATTATGGACGTTAGAGCATCTTCGATAAATGGAGGAGATAACGACCGAATTGCCAGAGATGGAGATGATTATAGAAATAGTTTCGAGACTGCTGTTCTGTGGAGTTGGGATTGAGTATTACCCTTTTTACTTAGGTTTGCGGTGCATGCACCGCTGCCGGAGATACGATCGTTTCTATATTCCCTGTAAGTCAGAATAGTGAACTTATTCGAGGATTTAAAAAATGTTTCCTGGATAAGTACGATGTCAGTGTTGTGACTTACCAGTACATCAATGAGCTCCTCCATTTTATTGCGCACTGATTGTGGACAGGATGGTTAGGGATCTTGGGTGGTTACTGGCCATTCACGGGCATAAATATATCATCGCTACATACAAAAATTAATTGTATTATTTGTTAATAATATTAAAATTACTAAAACGAAGATTATAAAATTTTACTGTCCCTAATAATTTGGCCACCCACTATAATTGCCTTTAACTATTTTAACATTGTAGTAGCTGGTTAGTAGAGTGAATATAATTCGTCTATCGGAAAATGTAAGAATGGGCTATGGTATGAGATGTGTGATGAATGATTTGTATAGCTGGGTGAAACTACAAATTTTCTATTTTAACTTAGAACATCTTTAAAGCTTCCATTTTAAAATTAGTTTTAATTGGTGATATTTTACTTAATAGATAAAATTAGATCCAGATTTATTGAAATATCAACATTTTTGTATTATTTATTTATTATTTTAAAAGCCCATCAGCCTCTTGGGCTATGTAGGGTCGAGTTATATTATAGTTTTTAAATAAAGTATGCAAAATAATAACATTTAAGTTAAAATAATAAACAATACAAATTACATTAGAGGAGAATCACAAGAGCTGTGTCAATGCTGCGGCCGTTAAAAATCTGATAGGCATGTCCAAATGCTTGGGTTGGACCAATTGCTCTAATGACCTTGGCATCCCAAGTTGCTATCTCAGTACTTCAATCTTACCATAGTCCAGAAGGATGTGCTTGACGCTCTATTGTATTTGGCATCCAACGCATTGTGGAGGATCTCTTAGTTTTAACAAATGCTCATGAGTTATTCTGCTATGTCCTATTCTCAGCCGAGCAAGAATGCTTAGTTGGAACCTGTAAAAGTTATTAAAATTAGGAGATTGAAGAAAGACCCTCTTGATATCCCACTACTTTTTATTTTAAATTGCCTAGCCACGGAAATCTTTAGTAAAAGGCGAAAGATTTATTCGCTCTGACGAGAGTCCCACGATATTTTAATTAACAGATAAAAATAGATTCATATTTATAGAAATATCAATATTTTTGTATTAGGGCTAATGAATTCAGATCAATATATGGTATCCTCTACATAGCCTCTCAAATAAGCAACATGAATTCGAATTATTCAACTATCACCAAATGCTTACAGAACCAATTTACTTTATTTATTCAAATATATAATATAAAGTACCTGAAACTATATTTATTATAATAATGTGCAAACTATAAATTTTAGATATATAAATATTATTTAATGTAGTGGATATTCTAAGAAATTGGTATGGTGTGTACTGAAATTGTATGGAATATGAGTAGTAATATCTTAATATTATAAGTGTATCAAAGTTTTTTTAGTAATGCATCATGGATATTTGTGACGTCGAAATATTGCAATGTTGCCGAATTAACTCTGAGTTTTAGTACAGTTTGGCTTTGACGTACAAAAAAATTATAATCTAAATAAAATAATTGAACAAAAACATTATGAAATATAATTTATTTTAACATTATAGTAAATCTGTTACATATATTATTGAAGGACTTAAAACTACAATTAAGACACAGCTGTAATAGTTTGCCGGCTAGATTTGTTTTATTTACTTTTAATTCTTTTCCGCACTATCCATGAGTTAGAGTTTCTAGGCGCATTTTTTTATGTACTGGTATACCCTGGAGGCCTAATCCACTTAATTAACATTGTATATCAGGGAAATGCATTTTGCTTTCATTTGAGAGCATATTTACTTTTTTCGTTTAGTTCTTGTTTCCTTCAATGGTGTATTTACTTGTCAAGTCATCTTGTCAAGTATCATTGTATATTTTATTTCTTTTCATATTATATGTGCACACCATACTTCATAAAATTAATCACTGAATTCTGTCTAATGCATTTACCATATTTACAAAACTGTTAGTATTAATTATCTCCTCATACGTTGTAACCTAATACTCATGTTTAATTTTGAACTATTATAATCATATCTGTGCACACAAATCTTTCACGCCCTACAATACCATTTTCTACAGTTATATTCAATTAATTATGTGCATACCTTTAGTTGTTTCCACTGTCATCACTCTGTCTCGCGAATTTCTAGCACTGCAAAGCATTATCACATATCCTGAAAATTTCCTTCAGTCACTTTCACTTTCCCACTCATTGTCCAATTCAATCACTAAACTGTTGATTTCTAATCTGTCTGAAACATGTTCACAATTCCACCATTTGTCAATTACTTCCTCTGTATGTCTAATCGAGTCCATCCAAACCTAAGGTGTTATATCCAAGTTTCATCAAGATATACAAATTCAAATAGTTTATCTTCCTGAGTCTTATTTTATGCCTTTAAAAATTAAATTCTTTTTAAGGTCATGTCCGGAAGCTATATTAAACCTCTCCGAGGGTTATCTTTATACTATTTAAACTCTATGCCCTGTAAGAATGTATAAAAGATGCATTACATCCCTTTAAAAGCTGCATGTACCTAATTCTTTTGTGTATGCTTTTCATACAGACAATTTTTTCTAAAATAATTTTATTAAATTATATTTATATCGATAAAATAGTTTGTGTACTTACTGTTCTTGTACATTTGGTATATTTGGTCTCGAATAGAGTAAATATTAAGATGGTCAAGATGGTCAAGATTCGTCACCCACTTCGTATGTAGACGGGTTTTCTTGAGTGAATCTAACTTATTATTCTTTATTTTGTAAGCGATGTTATTCACAGTACTCACAGTAATATTTAGCCCGTCAGGAATCCGCTAAAAAACATTTTCAATAAAATTGTAGGGACTTATATTATTTAATATCATCAATAATTACTTCTCTAATGGAATTTACCAGCAAAAGGGGGCCTGTATTATCTCGTTCCTTTTCGAAATAACCTATTAAAGCCGCAATCAATTTGTGACCCTGAACATCTATTGGTTTCGGCATTTTCAAACAAAGTATTAGGATATATTACGCAGTGACCTAAATTATCAAAATAATCAAAGGGCTAAAATAATGTTTGCTGGTTTATAACCTGTAGTAATTATAATTGATATTTTGACCAGTATGCCAGACGGCGACCGGCTGTCAGATGTATGAAAAATTCTTGAAAGCAACGGTGATAAGAGATTTTAAACTATTACGTTTAAATTATTGTGGCTGTGTAATTAACTCCAGATTTTAGATAATGCCATAATGTCAAAATAAATTATATTTGATGACATTTTTGTTCAATTATTTTATTTAGATTAGAATTTTTTTGTATGTCCAAGCCAAACTGAACTAAAACTCAGAGTTAATTCGGCAACATTGCAATATTTCGACGTCACAAATATCCATGATGCATTACTAAAAAAACTTTGAACAGACTATATCTGTATATTACAGTACACTTATCCACTTCTTTGCGTTAAAATATAACATTTTCAAGAATAATTTTTCAACTAAAATAAAAGCTTGTTGAATTCTACATTTTCAATAACTTATAGATAAACTTAAAGATAAATCAATTTCATTGGATTTAGCATTACTTCTGATATTTTATATTTAATGTTTTATATTATACGAAGATATATTTGCTGGAAGTTTTTAATACTCATTTATACATTTAAAATAATATATATTTTTTATAACTTGACCTAATTATTCAAATTTATATTTGAAAAGAGCAACGAATAACAAAGAAATATAATTTCGGGTAGAATAATATTCATCCCAAAACCCAGTAGTCGTAAAACGGTATCAGTATCAGCGACGGTCTCGGAAAAGACTCACCGGAACCGAAAGCGAAGGGCCCCATAAACTGATAAGCTGTCCGCCTAATACGGTTTATAATCAGGCGCGGTAACGTTGGCAACAGTGAGCTTTAATTGAATTTAAGTAGAGTCTGCTCTAAAGCTAATATTCATAAAAGTGGAGGATTCCCAGCAACTCGGGCTTTAATGGTGAACGAGGCGAGAGGCAAGAGGGTGCCTACGCTGATACGGTCCATCAGACTAATCCAGCTTTTATGTCTGTAATATAACGAGATTTGTATGATGAAAATGGCGCAAAACAAAATGTTAAGGATATATATATATATATATATATATATATATATATATATATATATATATATATATATAAAGGGTACAATCTAACAAGAGCTATATCAGCATCACTCACGCTACTTAGGTAAGACTTGGGATTCGAATCTATAACGTTTGAAAAGCTTCATTGGGCACTAGGTCAAAAGCAACCTAGAAATTCTGAACAAAATATTAGAATAGAGCGAAATATTAATTTTCATTTTCCTAAAATTTTTAGTTAAGAAAAACATATTTTCTAAATTTCAAGTAACTTTTTTTATATTATATGAAATAAAATAATTTATTGGTTACATAAAAAGAAAGTAGAAGATTTTCTTAACTTTGAAATGTCGGCTTGATGGTGTTAAAGACGACAGGACGAAGCTCCTGTTGTTGCTATAGTCGCGGGTTCGAATCCTGCTGAAGCATCGTCGAAAATTTATATTTGTTTAATATTTGTGATTGTCCTTAGGAAAGAGAACAAAATTCAATAAGTAAAATCATCTCAGTCACGCAAGTAAACAGGCTGGGTAAGACCACATGTATTCTGTGATGATCTCCTAGTAGGTCACTCACCGGTAGGTCAGTGGGTAGGCTTAAAGCCTCACTCTCACTTACTTTCAAAAGTATTTGAATAAAATTTTTAATATAGCATATCAAGTATATAAAGTTGATCAGATATGATTAGTGGATCTTGAATGTTCACGAAAAGTAAACCTCTCAATAGAAAGTTTTCTATTGCTAATCTATAGAAATTCTCACCAAAATATTCAATATCAGAAAATCACCACCCGTCTACTTTCAACAGCATTATTAGCTATGAGTTTTTTTTTATTTTACCACAGGTGAACTAGGCATAACTGCAAGTAGGTTAAAATTAAAAAAAAACATATTATGACGCAAATAAATCGGATTGTTGTTAAAGCAAAACCAGGTTATATTCTATCAGTCTAAACATTTAGCTTCGGAAGGTGAATTTCATTCATATGTATCACCTAACCGTTTTATTTAACTTTACTGTTCTGTTTTGTTCTGTTTGTCAAACTGTCCATTTTATTATATTATTATTTTATTATATATTTTTGATATATTATTATTAAATTTGATATATATATATATATATATATATATATATATATATATATAAAGATATATATATATATATATATATATATATAAAGATATATATATATATATATATATATATATATATATATATATATATATATATATATATATATATATATATATATATATATATATATATATATATATATACATATATATGAATATTTGCGTTATACATTTTTACTAGCCTGTTTTTTGTATGCTCTTGCCATGTTTATATTTTATTCAAACTATATTTATATATGCGTCATCGAAATTTGTGGCATCAAAATATGGCTTTAGTTCTATTTGGCTTTGACATACAATAGAATTCTAATCTAAATAAAATGATTATACAATATTACTGTTTTCGATGGACTTTAAACTACAATTAAGAGCAAAGTAATAATATTTTGTAGGATATAGTTGTTTTATTATATTTTCATTGAAATCTATTCCATACCACCCATGAGGTAGAGTTCTAGACCCGTTTATTTATGTATCCCCCTGGAGGCCTAATATACCTAATTAACAATTATATATTGAAGTAATATAAACTCTTTTATGTATACTTTCCAGACTAACAATTTTCTCTGAAATTATTTTATTACATTATGTTTAAGTCAATAAAATAGTTTGCGTACACTCACTAATCTTATATATTTCGTATATTTGATCTTGAATAGAGCCAATATCAAGATGGTCAAGATTCATGTGGGCCATTCGTATGTGGACTAGTTTCATTAATAGTTACCTCTTTAACGGAAATTGTAGGCAAAATGGGGCCTCCATTATCTCGTTCCTTTTCGAAATATTTTATTAAAGCCGCAATCAATTTGTGACCATGACTATCTATTGTTTTCGGCATTTTCAAACTAAGTGCTGTCATATATTACGGAGCGATTTAAAATTTACCAAAATGATAAAAGCACTAAAATAACGTTTCTCGATGTATAACCTGTAGTGAATATAACTAATATTTTGAATAATTTTGGGCACGTCTGACAACGGGCCGTCATCCATTTATCAGACGTATACAAAATTCTTGAATGCAATAGTGATAGGAGGTTTTTACTCTTACCTATAAATTATAGTCGCTGTGTAATTATCTGTAGTTTTTGGACATACTATAAGGTTAAATTATATTTGATAACATGTTTGTTCAATAATTTTATTTAACTTAGAATGTTGTTATATGTCAAAGCCAAACTGAACTGAAACTCAGAGTTGATGCGGCAACATTGCAACGTTTTAACGTGACATATTTCCATGACGTATGTATAAATAAACTTTGAATAGCATATGCACATGTATATCGACACATTTTCCTTTAGGTGTACCCATCTGTATAGCACACGTTAACCACGGCCGTTGTGTAGTCGCGAAATGACGACTACCTGTTGACGAAAACAAGTATAAATAAATAATGCAAGAATGGTTTCCGATAGAATGTTATATTGCGCGTATAATACACGTCTGGTGATGAAAATGGCGTGTTTATGTTAGACGCATAAGCGTAGCGGGTTGGATTATTTTAAAAGTGAATTACCTTATTTGCCTTGACGTTCAAAAGTTGTCACTTTTTCGTAAAATAAAGTAGTTTTAAAATATATTAAAAATATATGTTGTTTTAAATCTTTCATAATCTATAAATTATATGGTGCATAAAGAAGAAAATAAGATTATTGGAATGTAGATTTGGTGTATAAATTATTTGTATAAAGCATAATTTGTTGAAACCTAAAACAACACTTAAACATTTAATAATTTGGTATGAATCTTAGTAGTCTTTAAACAATTGCCTTTGAGATACAAAAATTAAGCTGTATAATAATTCTATTTTATTGCTAAAACATACAACATACCAATTGTACCATAGGGCCATATTTCATAGATGTGAGTCGTAAGTTTACGTGTATGGTGAACGATACCAACGATACTGATACGGAAATATTACATAATTAATTAAAGTTTTCGCCGTTTCAATTGAAGAGGTTTCACAGCAGGGCTGATAATTGCTACTTAGTTCAAGATACTTGCATGATTGCGCGTTTTAACTGACTGTGTACAGACTAAAAAAATGCCAAGGGTGACAAGCAAAGGGGCCACCCACTATACTATAGTAATAATAGTAATAATATGTTAATAATATGTAGCAGGGATATTCGACACTGTCTAGATATTTGTTCACAAATTTCAATACCGATTCTTTATTTTATTACTAATTATACGTTTAGACGTTATATTGAATACCGTCTCACGAGGTAACATCGTATCAACTTTAATTTTATTTAATTAATTATATCTTACATTCGATATGCTTAGTACAATTTTAATTTACAATTAATTTTAATAATTGATTATTACTACTGTTCTGTTGTACTTGCATTAATACACAAGCAAAGCGATTACGGGATTAATATATCAATATGTATTTCCAAAATTAAAATAAAACTAATCTACTTAAGCTAAAGTTAATGTACTTATATATTAAATAAGCTCGTGTGGTTTGGTTCGCTTCAATCTTCTGCGTGTTGTCCAGTAGCTGTATTGCTTCCATGTTGCTGTGATTTAGTAACACATTATTTCATGTTCTAAGGCGAAACCTTGGATTCTTTTTTGATATTTGATTCCAATTTAACCTACCATCGAGATATATTCCAAGATATTTAGCTGATTCTGCTTGAGGTCATTTCGCCGCAATGCAAAGTTAACATGGACAGATTTGGAGCTATTAAGATGTATATTCCAGTCCATTTATATATTTTGTTGATCGCTATGCCGTTGGCAAATGTTCCAAGTACTGTTTGCTTTGTTGTTGGGATATTAGCATAACAGAGCACAGATATAGGAAGGCACTCAAGACACTATGCTGTGGAATTCCAGCTGAAGTAGGTTTAAGTGTTGAAACTTTAAAGGTCTTGCAAAACGAAGAATGAATTTGGAGCAAGTTTGAAATGAAGCATTAGTTATACTGTTGAAGAATAGGTAGTGCCTCCTAAACTTATTGACCAACCCGGTATAATGGATAAACCAACCCTCCATGGATTCGGTCTCTAATCCCCTCCCTCTTCACGATTTTAATTAACATTTAACCTTTTCTCCTTCACCATAACCGAGCCGACCTTCCGGCAACGCACCCCTCCGCCGTCCGCGGTCGTTCGTTAATTGGATCACGTCCCGTCGTCGTTCCCCACTTCGTCCCAGCTGCTCCCACGGAATTCAAACAAACTTTCGTCATAAAATCCGCGCTAAATTTTCGTATAGGGGACGGCGACCGCCCCATAAAACCGCCCTCGCTCCGAACGGAGAGGAAAGGGATGTGAAAAAAGTTTTAACGCGCACGTTTTCGTCGTTTTAATTAAAAAAATTTAACGGTTCCGTGTGGGGCGGTCGAAATGAAAATTTTCGATAGAATGTTGCAAGCCCTGCGGGATGATGGGGCGTGTTTTCGTTTTTTCGCCGGAGTTTCGCTGGAGCTGGCTGGTTTTAATGTCAAGATTGAAAAATGTAAATGGGTTCGCTTTTATGGGGTTAGTTGAAGAGGAGGGTTGTAAAAATGTATATAGCGCGAAGGGAAACGTTAAATATTGAAAACTTATTATATATTTAGGTATTCCAATCTCTACGAATATTATATAATGACAAGCCATGTCGTGTTGCTCTGTATTATGAAGAGGGGCACATTTAAAGTTCAAATGTAATTTCACTCACTCACACATGAAACAAACCTTCAACACAATAGACTTGTACTCTAACTTGATAACAACTTTATTCTTACTTATAACAACTTATAATTCATAAAGTGCTGCCTTTTATCGTTCAAATGAATTCATAGTTCAACATATAAGGTATTTAATTTTTTAAAGTCTCTTTTTTACCGACAAGGGTTTATCTGGACTGAACCTACTGTAGTCACAAACATAAATTTAATAAAATGCTCAGCAGAATTCTAACCCGCAACTATCGCAACAGTATGTGGACCGTTCTGTCGCCTTTACCACTGCGCCAAACAAGCCGGTTGTCTTTACATAGTTCCCTTAAAGAACATTTTTAATAAGACTAGAGAATAGTCAGACTATAGTCTTAGCTTTTGTTATTTCAGTCTACAGGGAACTGAAATATCATTTTTAACATGTCTTTTTATGTATTTTCTGCTCATCGAAGCTGAAGTTTTTATAATAATCTGTTATAGATTCAACTGCTACATAGATTTTCTATATATATATATATATATATGAATATCATGTCAACTACTTTAAGTTTGGACTATTATCGAACGGAGTAACCAACACAACATTGAAATAAACATTGAAATTTTTTTGAAATAAGACATTTTATTTAAAACATTTTTGAATAAAATGAAATAATAAAAATAATTTCTATATGCCTTTCTATTTTTATGAAAGCACAATATTTAAATTAATTTACACATTTGAACAATTAATATGAACTCCAAGAACCATATAAATAAACATTGCCACAAAAGACCAAAATCGTTTAGATCAAACCCAGCCAATATAGTTAAAACCAAACGAAAAGCCATCTCTGTATATGAAAGCAGTGAAATTGTCCTAAAAATCTCCAAATATGATCAACTATGATCGCTACTGCAATTTTTGCTACTATTCTTGATCGACAAATCCCATTAGTGAATTACCTCGAGCTTTCGATTTATACATTTACTAGCCTAAAATGAATGGTTGATTGTACATTTAAGCTCAAAGAATTCTCAGTCAATACATCATTATTCTTAAAAAACAATAATTTATTTACCTATAGTCTTATATAATAATGCATTGTATTTTCCTTATCATTAGGTCATTACGTTGTCGTTAGTAGTTTTATATTTTTCTTGCGTCTTAGTAAGAGTCTGTCTAATTTCTTCTTCTCTGATTCTCCGAATTTCACATTCTTCGACTTTCACTCTCAACAAATTCTAGCTACATTTCACTTATAAAATAAAAATTAAATTATTATGTTTAAAATAAATGTATAATTATTACCAGTTACTACAATATTTGCTACTATTCTTGATGGACAGACCTCATTAATGGCTTGACTACTTCCAACACAACAAGAAATATATGTTTCTCTGTTCTGGTTATTAAATTTTCTGGTTAAAAGTTCTGGTTAAAAAAAATAAATGGTGTGTTATAAATTTGGCAGCTAACATTCCCACTATAAATAAAATCTATGCTGTTTTTCGATTTTATAACTTTTAAAAATCTAACCTTACATTCTGCACTTAACTTGTTATTCCATATTTTAAAACCAATGTATCTTAAACCACTAAGAATAACACGACAATTTAATTATAATTACTAAAAAATTATTAATGTAACACAAAATCTAAATATTCTAGATTTTTCTGTTGTTTTGACTTGATCGATCGAAGCGAAATATATGTAGCACCATTAAAAAAGGAAGACAATATAGTTTATTCTGTTATATGGGTTTCTATGCAAGATAGCGCGGATGTGTCAAACCCGGAGATACTTGTTAAGCAATTATCTATATTCTTTTTCCTAGCTTCTTTTTCTTGGACTATACAATTTACACTAGAGCTTAGAATTTTCCTTAAAATAATTTGTTAGAATATTTTTTCTTCTCTTTCTTTGCTTAGAATTTTTCACTATACACTACTAGTTTTCAATTATAAGCAGTAATTTTTTTATTATTATTTACTACAATTTGTTCTTAACTGAAAAGCAGTTCTTAATTATTTTTAAATAATTAATTCCTACATTAGATATGTTTAATGCAATTTTAATTTACAATTTATTTTATTGCTACTATTCTGTTGTACTTGCATCGATAAACAAGTAAGACGAAAAGTCATAAATCCATTTGTATGTATTTTCCAAATTCATATAAAATTAAACTACTTAAGCTAAAGTTAAGAAAAACATTTATACATGTTCTTTTGATTTCCTGTGTTCCTGTCCAGTAACTGTATTGCTTTCACGTTGCTGCATTTCGGACCTTATGCAACAATCTTGGTAAATTTATTTAATTTCGGGGTCAGCGAGCAATTTTTTGTGAATTACGTAACGATAAGCATTGGTGATTAACCGAAAAACTTTCTTTGGCAGAGCTGGTTTACTAGTTCATTCGATGTGCCTGTGCAGCCTCATATTTGCGCATAGTAGCATGATTTTTTGATTGACTGGTAAACCAATTTCTTTGATTTTAGGTCAAGTTGGGAATAACTTCCGACAAACCATTTTGGGCCTGACAGAGCAGACACTGTTTCTTTTCTTACATGGTTTTTTCAATTTAACCTACCATCAAATTGGATGCCGATATATATCACTGACTGTGTTTAAGGAATTGGATATTGGTCAAGTGACATAATTAGGATTTTATCATTTCGCCGCAAGGCAAAATTAATATGAACAGATTTGGATCTATTGAGCTGTATTTTCCATCCGCTACTTCATTTGTAGATCTTGTTGACTGCCACTTGTTCCTTTCATGCTGCCTTAAGCAGATATATAACTTTTGCCATGATAACTGTATCATCGGCAAATGTTCCAAGTACTGTTTCTTTTGCTGTTGGTATATCAACAGTGTTGACCAAATTCCTCGGAAATTTAAGAAGAAAAAAGAAAAGAAAAGAATTTGAGAAAAAAAAAGAAAGAGGATTATATCTTCTTTCGTATAGATATGACACCAGCAGCTTACTATTGTTTCGTTGTAGCAATTTGCTCATTTTTTAGATTAGTCGCAAATGCCATAGTCGGACAAAGACTTGTGATCCCATCAGAAATATTGCAGGATAGTATTTTTTTATTATTATTTGTTGTTTATTTTCAGTCCTCAATATTAAAAGTCGGATTGAGTCTGATATTTTGTTGTCACTCGTCAATTCGCCACATTCAGTAATGTAAATTCAAAAGTTTCTTCATTTTTAATCCTTAATATATAGGTATAAATTATACGTAGAAAACATATCTGTTGTAAATACTGAGACTGCCTTGGTACAGTCTGCTGGGTTTTTAACATTTTCAAGTTTAATTTGGCGGTTAATTTTCATTTCTACTCTTCACGTATATGGGGTGTCACTCGAATGTTTATGTAGAGATGTTCGGTTGTCATTCAGAATATGTAGCTGTCGACTTGCTTGTTTATCCGAACACTTTCTACTAATTTTTTAGGAATTTGCAAGGATTGATTCAAATCTGTTTATTATGGTATTTGAATACATGTGGTCGACGGAAGGCAGGACAGTATATTAGGTTAGTTTAGGGAAGTACGGAAGCGCACTCGAAGTGGTACTACTAAAATCTGTGGAGAAAAGAGCGAGACGTCCTCCTGGTGGTCTTATATTGCCGGGAACCGTATGGTACCAATCCTCCAGCGTTGCTAACATTTGAACTTTGATGATATGTATTTGAGTTGATGTATATGTGGTGACCTAAAGGATCGTAGCAGTCGCTACAATTGAACAACCAATATATAACTGATTCATATTATTCCAATAATTTCAACCATCGAATATGTTTATATACTGTTATACATTTTTATATTTTATTTTTTATTATACCATATTATTAATTTTGAATAACTTTATTAGTAACAATTTGAACAAGTTCTGTGTTTTTTTTTGCATCAGACGGTGTTGCTTAGATTATGGTGTAGAGAATGTATTATTATTTCCTTGCTTTTAACATGTTCTAATTAATGTTGTTGTTGGAGAGGCTTGTACAGTAGCAGAAACACTCAAACACGAGGAATTTTATTTATTCTTAATTTTCTATTTTAAGATTAAATAAGTAGAAGCTAAAACAGTTAAAGCAGAGAAGTTATCTTAGTGTATTTAAAATTATGTTGCTTAATCTCTATTTGACAACATATATTGTCGAAAATTGGTAAAATAAAAAAAATTAAAAGGGGTAAAAATTAAAACACGAACCAAAACAAGCGCTTTTATTTGGAATTGTGCTATATGTATTTCCACAGTTTAAACATTTATTTTCAAAACAAGAAAATAACATTGCAAACAAAAAATACAGACAGACTACAAACTATAAGCTACAAGATATAAGTGAAATACACACGCCGTAAAAAGTTGCTTAACACGTATATAAAAGTAAATAAATAACGCATATTAATATAATAATATTTACTACAATTGAACCCCTTGATTTTACCCCTCTCCCTTACGGTTCCTTATATTAGAAACTATAAAAAAATAAATTAAATATGAAATACATTAATATAACATAGTTTAAGCTAGCAGGTCATTTTCTAATAGTGATTATGCTAAGCTAGAGCTAGCCGCAATACAGATGAGCTTTAGAGTTAATTCCATTTTAAATGTACTTTTACAAATTAAAATGTAAAATTTTATAAGAATAAACGATTATGTGGAAGTAAAACTTAATATAAACAGACATAATCTAACTGCAACAGAATTACAAGGTGGCTTAATAGTGCAGTGGTCAAGTCGACGGGATGGTTGTCATACTAACACAATACGCACGGGTTTAAATTACTTCAAAAATTAATTTGTGATTGTGAGAAACAATGTATTAAATACAACAAAGTTGTTAATGTTAAATTCAACAAACAGCAACCAACTCAGTCGTATTAGGAAATGATATGACAATTTACCCATTTTGTAAAGATAGGAAATATTTGGATATATTAAATAGGATATATTTGTGTTGTAAAAATGATTTGAACATGCTTACCCCAACGATTCTCTAGTTTTGATTAATATGCAGTTACATTCCTTCTTCGTTTAATAATAGTTGTTTTCCATGAAAAACCTTTGTTGTAGTGTGGGAAAAGTCAAAAGTCAGAGGGTGCCAAATTTTGTAAATAAATTTGGATTTTGATACTATTCATATTTTAAATCACCGATTTTTAGCGATTTTTTTTTGATCTGTGCATACTTGTCCCACTTGATAGGATTTTTTTACTGAGCCTATCTCATTGATCTAGTTTATCTAAGAAACTACAGTAATAATCTGAGTATATTGCCTTAGTACTAGAAAACAAGAAGCTAGGCTATACTCCTAAGAAAACTTAAAGGCTCTGCAGCTGTTAGATAGCAGCTACTAACACATCGTTTGCAAGATATAGAGCACCAAACCCTACGAATTTTTTAAATAATATAATAATATAATATAAAATAAATGTAAAATGGAACAACGCAACTACAGTTTATTGCTAGATAGATTATAATTAGGAAAATGTTAGAAATATATCAATGGCTAGTCTGGGTGATATATTTAACATAGAATTTTATTAAGGAACATGTTTTAGCAGTTTGGATGTATTCTATGAATAAAATTAGTTTTCCTCCAAAGTCTGATGCATCGTCTTAGGAAGTTCTTGGCCGATTTATGAATATAACCCCTTGTTTCAGTTTTTTTTTAGTTATTAGAAATATGTATTTAGCATTATATGTATTTATTTGTGACCAATCCATGCTCTCTCAGTTCGGAAAATATATAAAAATGACGTAATTATAATAACAATTGTTCTTAAGCTCAGTACTCTTACAATTCTTTTGAAGAGGTGATAGTTTTACAACTGAAACTAACAAGCAACTAAGCCGTAAAAGCGTTGCTTTGCATGAGCTGGTCACTTCTGATTACGACAGGATGATTACTTTACGAGTCGTCGTAAATCACCTGAATTTATTTCAGGTTGATTCGGCGGCCCCAACAGAAACCAGATATTATATACCGTTGCCTGACGTTTATTGTTCGTATTTACTGTGTGGTTTTCTATATACTTTTTATAAATTATTCTTAATATAAAATATATGTTTTTATATAATTAAACTATAGTAGTTTCATAAAATATTATTTCCTTAAAAATCAACAAACTAAATTATAATCTTATAGATAGATTCTTAAACATACTATTGTTGAGAAAACCTGTTGATGCTATCAATCTGACTATATACTTATAATATTACGAGTAGTTAAATATTAAGTGCAATTAGTTATTTATCCATGTTAATTAATAAAAATGAAGTCAATAATGTTTGAGAAATAAATTCAAGTTTCTAACGGTCATCATAGAACTTTCGTATAATGATTTGTTAGGAATAATGAATGAATAATTCTGCCTGAGAACTCATTATGGTGGAAGAGGGCCTTTTCCATATAGGGCAAGATACATTTACAGGCCATAAAGGACAGTTGAATCTATCGCAGTGAAGCTGACATGCTATGTATTTTTTCCTTATTAATCAGTCTTTTTTACTTTTTGATTTCTACTTCGTCTATGTTGATGAACAACTTGGACTTAAACTGAACCATAAGTGTAGACTTGTCGGAAACATATTGTTTCATCCTTAGACAATAAGAGAGCCATATCTCTCTCAAAACAATTCTTAGGCCCATTTAGACCTATGGAATCCACTTATGGGCCAGTTGGGAACAAAGCACATGTGATATTCCTTTACAATCCATAACGAGTGTAATTCAAAGTGTTTATGTGCTTCGAAATAGTAGAAGAAAATGGGCCAGCCAATCCATTAAGTGAAAACAATAAAGTTCACAGGCTAAAACATTTGTTACCATTGGATCTGGTTAATCAGCAGGAGAATTATTATTCAAAAATTGTTCACAGGATAGATTTGTAGTGTCTGAATACTTTACAGCGGGACGTTGTCAAATTTCTTACGAAAACATTCGCCAATTGATTAGATAATATTGGAGATGAAAATCTAGTGCTCACTTTCTGCACTTCACTTTAGCAATTGCGCTGATCAAGGAATATATTTCTTTTTTTTATATGCTATTTTATGACTATCAAACTAAGATTGAACATTTTTGTCTACTAATGGGAGTATTATCTTTTTGGAATATGGTACTGCTTGGTAGAATTGTGCTACTCATAGTAGGAGCTTAAGAATATAGATATTCTTTCGCAGTAATCAGGCCAGTAACATGAGCAAGATGACCATATGAATACCATGCTATTATGAACGTATACTTGATCGTATGAAGCAGGTAATTCGGATCTAAAATGCTTTTAGGGTTCTCCCATGGATAACCCTGTCTATTTAGAACGATGTAAACGATTATTCATGGGATCCTATCATATTTTTCCAGAAGTTAAGTGTCCAGGTTTTATCATCGTTGCAGTTTAGCGTAGGCATCCGTTATAAAGGGTTTCGCTGTTTCCCGTTCATTAATGTTAGCTATCTGAAGCACCGGCCATACTGTTTTTGTGGAGATAGTTCGATATGTCGAGGTTACTCAAGTGAGTGTTGAGTTCTGCTGTTACTTTTGTCACGATAGTTTTATGTTATCTGGAGACAATCATTTATAAATATTTTGTGTATAGTGCCTATACTATGGATACTATCATGCGTAAAATGTACGTGTACGTACTCTATTGAAATTTGAGATATCCGATGGAAATATATATGCAAGGAAGCAGGACTGTCAACCACTAGATGTACTATAACATGATGTTCATATTATTTTGTCCATCCCCAATATATATAAGACTAAGCAAAGCTTAGAATAAGACATCGCTTGTCTCAAGGGATTTTCTACATATTGTGTATATAATAATTATAATACTTGTTGACCAATCGGTAGATTGTTGAACTAATATCAGATGCCAAAATAATAATTTAATATGTTACAGCTTTTCTTTTAACAGTGCTTAAATTAGTTTTTCACAATTTTTATAAATTATATTATATATATATATATATATATATATATATATATATATATATATATATATATATATATATATATATATATAGTGTGGTTTATCGATAGTAATAAATGTTATAAGTACTAATCAGGTGCAATTAAACAGGCATAATTAAATTATCCTTCGTTCATAATTACGTATATATTTACAAATATATTTACGAATTAATTACTGTCACTGATAGGACAACAAATTTGTTGAATTTATAGAAGAGTTTCTTACTTTGTTGTTTGCCATTGGTTTAAAAAAGCACCTGTTTCTTTTCAGTTCCCATTTTCTTTCGAATTTCTTAGAGGTTCTCACCAAATCGACTAACCAGCAGGTATAAATTCCACCATCGTTCCGTCGTGGATCATTCGACCATTAAGTCGAATGATAAGAATTAATTGGTCGCCCAAAGCTCAGGTAGAAGGAGCGGTGTTACATAAATTATGTGATACAACAATTCATAGCCGCGCCTGGAAATCTGTTAATCTTCTACCAGATTCAATAAAATATAACCACATAAACTTGTCATATAAAAATTTTGACATAATTTACGCCGATATAGGTATATTTTAAGGTTGTAAATAATGGCGTTTAAATAACGGATTGATATTTTATTAATAGCGTAAATTATGATCATCAGCAAAATAATGGTTTTGCTTTAACTTATTGGATTGTCCGGGCCAAAATATTTTAGCAAGATGACTATCGTTAATACTGTCCAAATCGTAGTTGATGAAGTATTTGTCCTGCGATAATTTATGAGAATAATCGAATAATTGCTATAGACTATCCATTTTTTTGTACATACGTCATCAAGAAGTTTAATGTATTACCTGCCGCAATTTGTAAATTCGTCTTAGAATCGCGAATATTTTCATTCTCATTTTATTCCAGCTAAAAAGAGACACAGTGCTGTTTGATAAGTTCAACTGGTTAACCGAACTAGCCTGTCAAAGCCGTCCGGTTCTCAAACGTATGCAAAATTCTTCAAAACAATAGTAATAAGAGGTTATAAACCGGTAAACGTTATTTTAATGCATTACTTGTTTTGATAAATTTCAAATCGCTGCTTGTTTTGACAAATTATAAATCTTATTGAAAATTCCGAAGCCAGACAGAGCAGATTGTGTCTCTAATCAGTTACTTTGAACGAAAACGAGATAATGGAGGCCTTTCTTGTTAGTAAAATTCATTAGAGATGTAAGCATAGTTACTCTTAAATATTAATTTGCTGGGATTTATATTGAAAATATTTTTTAGCGTCTTGCAGCTGTACTAAATAGTAGTATGGACACGGTGACTGCAATCATAATGTAATACAATTATTTTAAAGGAATGATTAACAACCTAAATAATTTTCTATTCCTTATTTAAAAAACCTAAAAATTGCCTCATACAAACCAACACTTAGAATAACATAAAATTTTGACACGTGCTGTTTGAAAGTTGCTCCTATAGCATATGGGTCTATTAACATTGGCGCCATCTATGATACTCTTGATGTTTAATTATAATATATTGAGCTAAAATTAATTCCTGACAAACTCCTTAAAGAACTTGTCATCAAAGATTAGCTATGGTAATTATTTTTTGTATATCAAAAACCAAATGATCAATGCTGTATTTACAAATATAACAATTTTTAATTGTTGATTAGATGTATAATTATTTAGTTTAAAATTTAAGTAGGGCTTGTGTTATGGAATGTAGATAAAAGGAAATATAAAAAAATAATTTTCTTTGATAATGGAATGTAAGATAATGTCAGGACGATTAACCCGCGATTTTGGTTCACCAAATAATAAACTGTGATTTGAACTGTTTACGGACTTATGCCACTTATTTTCATTTCTACATACTGCACATGTTGCCTGTTTACATTCTTGTTTTGTCTTACAATGTTTACTATTTTCCGCTTACATTCTAACCTAACCTAACTTTTGACAAATGCCAAACGTTACTTGTAACTTTTACCAGGGGTGCGCAACTGCAATGGTAAATAGTAGGGAAAAGTTTTGCTTAGTTCAATCATTGGCGGCGCTGACAACGTTTTCAATTCGATTGGCTAGTTTAAAATAGTTACGTAGAAACCTGTAAGGAAAATGCTTTGCTTTGATTGCTCTGCCATTTCGCCTGATAAATTTGTGACGTCACATTTATAGGCCAATAGTATTTAAATGAAAATCAAATATAATTTTTAAAATTAATTTATTAAAATAAAGTGTAAATAATATAAATATATATAAACAAAAAGCAAAAAGAAACAATTATGAACTCTATTCTAGGCAAAATTAAAATATCTATAATTCTTCTATAACGCCTTCCCATATTTGTTTAGTGCCATCAATTTTATGGGATCTATTAAAGTTCTAACTTATCTTGATATATTGAAGGTAAACTTTAAATCCTTCCCTGTTGATATTGCATTACCTTCATTAAACCAAAAATCACATCTCATAATAACTTTTAAAATTTGGTATTGAAAATATTATGTATTGGACAGTTTTGGATATTTTGATTTTAGAGTATTTAATCTGTGGAACTACTTAATATAGAATGTAGACAAATATTGCATGTTGTCTCTCTTTCAGAAGTTTTGTTAAATAGCCTGAAATAGCTTATTTTTCTCAGAGCAAAGTTCTCTGGGACTGAAAATATAGACTCAACTGGTGATTTAACAAACTCAAATGGTACTAGATCTCCCGTTATAGAGAATATAAGTTATCTAACATATTTATCTTCTTCACAATTTTCTCCGGGAGAATGATGTGAAAAAATTGAAGTGATGATGTGCCCTTTTAAAGATTTCTCGAACATACTAGGTGAAGGAAGCTGTTTCTACCTCCATGACCTCTAATAGATCCAAAAAAAATCTTTAAGCAATTTTGGCAAGATTTGTTAAACAAATGTAGTTATTTGTAAATTTAGGCAAAATAGATTTCTTTATAGTAATAAATCCCCTAAAAGTAGCAATTACATTTTTAATTGATGGCACCGTAACAAATATTTTCTTAACAAGGCAATCAAATTTAAATATACAATAGCTTTACTATAAAATTATTGAACACCGATTGTTCTAAAAAGTTAAAGTATTACAAATATTTTAGGGACTTTTTACAATTAAAAGTAGTATTTATTACTACTAATTATCCACATATCTTAATGATTACCTTCTTGTAAGACTTCTTTATGTAGAGACATCACACTAACAGCATACTAACAACTTAGTAGATTAATTAAATTTTATTACTACTAACATCTTCATAAGTAGGTTTTGATTGTCTGCAAACAAACAATATATAAACAGACATGTAGTAGATAGATAATTTTATACGTACCTGATAAAAACAATGTTAGATATGTATTTACCTTAATACCTGTTCGTGAAGGAAGGGTAATTCTAAATTTTTCACTAAAATGCCCGTGACAGACACCATGACATTGATATATTTGCATTTTGGTTTATCCAGGTAACTTACGACTATTTACTTGATCAACCCATTTTTGATCATTCAGATCATTTTTTGCGAAACGATGACTAATTTCCGTAGTAGATTTTTACCCCGGTACACTATATCTTTTACTACAGTGACGCATTGTCATCAATTTTTATATTATTACTCCATAACAATTAATGTAAAACAGAAAATATGCACAACGTAAAACAAAGATTTCTTGATGCTACCGTTGATTGAACTAAACAAAACATTTCCCCAAGGTCTCCTATACCGTGAAATTTCTATTTTTTCTATGACATTTACATCGAGGACATCGGAACTATCTTACCCATCGAAAAAAGAACTATTGCCCATCGACGTGTAAATCATTTATAATTAAATAACATAGTGTGATATGTTTAGTTTAAACGCTGTAGTATGAATATTTTTACAATTGTTAATCTTAGTGTTTCAACAAGAAATGTTTTATGATTCTTCTTATATTAGGTTTTTTTCCTATCTTTCTGGTAGATACAGTGTCGAACGAACGAAATTGGTTTTATAGTTATTTAATCTATTTTCGCATTTGTTCAGTATTTGGAAGCCATCTATATATAGTATGATGAAGTAGTAAACAGACGTTGATGTTTTTGATGAGTACATAATTCTTGCAATGTGTGGCCGAGAGTTTACAATTTATCAGCTCGTAATACACTACACCTTACTGATCCCACTATATACACAAGACGTTATGGCCAAGAATTTTCCGTATCGGTGAAGATATGGATGAGACGTAAACTAACCTATGAGTATTTGCCCGAGGGTTTGTTGTAGTAGATTTACTTTACCAGTTGTAAAATAACACACACAACTATTCCTTTTTTACCTGACAAGCGATGTAACTTATAAATTAAAGTTAGGGTTGGGAACTATCGACTGAAATTGACTATCGACTGTTTAGTAATTAACTAATTTTGACTATCGACTGTTTCAGTCGCTATTTTTGGTTCGACTGATTTTACTACTTTTTACTGGTGACTGCTTCAGTCGACTGTTTTCGCTCTTTTCGCTATTTTCAGTCCGACTGATTTTGTTACTATTTACTATCGACTGTTTTAGTCGTATTTTCAATTACTATTTTAGGTTCTACTAGTTTCATTCCACTGATTTTTAATGTTCTGGCTCTGTCGTCCTACCCTTTTAACAATTGCTAGTTTTATGACTGTCGACTGTTTCGACTGTTTGCGACTATCGACTGTTTCGACTATTTTCAGTCGATGGTAACCATTTTTCCCTCTTTTTGGATCTTTTCAATGGAATGTAAATAATTGGAAACAATTGATTCTACTGCTAGCTGCATAATCTGCTAAACTATCTGACAGTTGTTTGAGCTTTCTTTGGGATTTCGTCCAATAAGTTTTGCAATTCCTTCTTTTCGAAATTCAGGCCCTTCATAGCCCCCGATATTAAAATCACCACTTTTAAATCGTTAAAACCAAAACCTATAAATGGGTTATGAAAGAGCAATACTTATAGTTACTGAACATATTAAATAAAAAACTGTTATCTTAAGCCCATCGTGTTTAACAGTAAGTGAATATCTATTTTTGGCTTTCTTATTCCAGTGTACTTCAGTACCTGATATATTTCGCGATATAGCATAATGATGGCTTTGACATTTGCATGTCTTGATGTTCTGGTAGCTTGAAAAATTAATAATGAAGCTGCAAAAATGCAAATTAATGAAAAGCTATTGACAAATACTGTGACCGTAAGAGCCGAAACAATCAAATCTATTAATATAAAAATACAGAAAAGAGAATGAATTCTTGAGTCAGTATGACTCAGTTAAGTTACTTACTTATGAACTTATGAGTTGCACATTAGATATATCATTTGAACAAATAATCTTGATTCTGAAAAAGCTCCTATTATTTAAAGAAAATTCATTTTATCAAAATCGAGATCCTGAGTTAAAAAGCAATGAATGCATATTTTAATTGGACGATACGTGGTTTAATACATGCATTATTTTAATAGTCTGATGTCACATAATAATTTTGTCACATAAAAAGTTTAATAATTAATTTAGAAACCAGGAGATACTAGTTCACAGATCTGTAATAATCTGATGAATTTTAATATAAGTAAAATATTTAAAGTTCACAAAAGCCTTATAACACTGTCACTGTTAAATTTTTGGACTAATCATATATACAATGCATATATGATGATATTATGTAAAGGAATGCATATATGATACTCCTCTAAATATCAAAAAAAAACAATTATAACAATAATAGATATTAATAATATAATAGAATACTTTTGAGATGAGATAGATATACTATGTGAGCACTATATTATTTCAATTTTTATAACTGAAACATTTCAATTTCATGTAAATATTTTAACAATTTCTACATTTAAATCATAACATCACATCATTGTGTTAATATATTTTCAATGTTATAATCTTTATTTTTTAATAAACATTCTAATGGTTTTTTGTAATATTTTTTGTAATATTTTTTTGTTCTTGTACTGTAAGCTGAAAACTGTTTTTTTATTCCTGCGGTTGCAAGTATTAATACCCGCCAAGAGTGGGTTTATGTTACAATGTATACTGAGGCTGTGTAACAGGCATTTTAATGCAGTCGTAACACCATAAAGAACATAACTTTCTTGTTGTGGCCCCGTCACAACTGACCGCACGAGTTGCACCGAATGGGAATATAAGTTGCGGAAAAAGCAGTAAAATAATTTCAAATTATCTATTTAACATTAACGTTTCCAAGAAACGGACTACTTTAATTAATTGGGTAAAATATATATGTTTTATTAAAAACATATTCTACTTTTATATATGTCATATCGCGTGATTGATACGTCCCTGAGACATAAGTGGAGACGTGTTTATTATTAACAATATCATTAACATTACAGTAGGGCTAGATAGCTTGTATCATTGATACTGTCGATAAAATATATCGCCACATTCTTCTGTAAAAATAAAATTATTTTCGAGTAAATTAAAGGTCTTATAAAATTCGTTTATTTTAAAATCAGTCTTAATACCTCTACAACTTTGGTTATAAAATTACATATAATATTATAAAGTTTATTTGAAAAATTAATTAAAGAATAATGATTTTTTTTCAAGTAGACAATGGAACTTTTTTATATAGTCCTATATTTAAATATATTTCTAGAAATTCTACTATATTCTTGTCTACTAATCAAGTGGTAATGTAAGTAGAAATTTAGTTATTTAGTTCAGTAATTTAGCTATATATGCTATAATAAACAAATGGAATGTATACATATGGAATAGAGCAATATAAAAATGAAATGAAATTATGAAATTTATAAATTGTTATTATGACACCTAATTAATTTTAAATAAACGTTGAAATATATGTGGCGAAATACGTAAGGCAAGCTGTTTGCCTTTTAACCTAACTAGTGATAAACAATAGATATATTTCAAGTAATATAGAGATTGATTTGAAATGATACAATAGCAAATTGTAACATCTATTTGTAGAAACTTTCAGTAATATTTTTAGAGCGATTGGTTACATATATTTTAAACATATATAAACTACTCAAACCAAATGAAGACACCGGAAGTTACTATTAGTTGCAAACGACAAAGTAATTTTACAATATAAGGCATATATTGCAAAACCCGTGAACTTGAATTATGGGGCACCATTCCTTACTCTTCATCTTTTCATTATATCGACAGAAATATAATCATTATACATATTTGAAATCAATGGTGTGTTAATAACAATTTTTTTCGTTTCGTTTCATTTAAAATATAGTTCTTACCACACATTACGATATATTAATATGCGGTGCAAATATTTCTATATTAGATGTAAAAAATAAGTAAAAAATTCTACCATTAGATAAAAGATGCCATAAATAAATTTTATTTAAACTGTCTCATGTAAAGTGATATTGTATGATTGAACAACATAATTTAAAATAATTCAGAATCTTATTCTATTAGATATTTTGTTTCAGAATCTATATATTTCTTCTTGAATTTCTAGGTTAAAAATCTCGTTTTCTCAAAATGTCTTTAATTGGAACGAAAAAATGATCAGACTAGACTAATCTGGAGGTATGTGGCAGAGCTGGCTTAGGATACTGTGTGGTTTTGAAGGACGTATGATCGTAAATTTAATGTCCAGAGCAAGGGATATAGATGAACTATAGGTTAAACTCTGGTTATAAATAATTTGTAGCATGTAATTCAGAATTAATCATGCAATTATGAAGGTGGCGACACCTATTAACAAAATATTGAATAAAGCATATATCTTCCGAAAAGAGACAGATTATTTATAGTATTAATGTAACAAGATAACTATCAAGAATACATTGAAGACGGGTTTTTCAAATGGATAAGATACAAAGATATGATATTTTTACTTAGTATATATCTAATTAAAATAAGAGAGGCTTAAGGGCTTTTAAATATATGCTGTGTTAACCATTTTAATTGATTTTTGGTGCCGTCGGCTTATTTAACATGTCTGGCTTGTTTATAATGTACGGTATTGATACGTAATGGTGGCTATAAAAACTCCATACAAATTCCGGCTTATTAGGAACAGTTAAAGTGGGTCGGAAATAAGCAGAACCATTGTGAAACAGTACCAGCACACACAAGTCACCATCGCTAATTATTACCCAGACATCTGCGCCATGTTTGCTCAAACACGGAAAAGCTTTTATGGCAGTTTTTGGGGAAAGCCAACCGGAGAGGGGTTGAATGATATACGATGACAGCTGACAGCGCCATGGCCGGCATAACCCAACCGCCCTGGTCGTCGGCATCTTTCGGATCTCCGTCTTGGAACCATTAGCGGAAGGGGAATGTGAGTATACAGCGAGATCGATCAGGGGCGTCCATTGAGAAAAAACCTATAAAATAATAATATGATATAAGTAATTGTAAGTAGATTGATAGTAATAAATATATCAAAAATCCATTTGAATTAGTAAATAAAAATAACTACTTAAATATATTAGTTGTAGTTCGGACTTAATCGGATCGATGTCATTTAAAATTCATTACTGAAATGACACATACAATGAAATGAAAAAATGTTTCAGTATTTACTGTGAAAAATATCCATATTAATATTTCTTAAATGTCGATATATCTAATATAAACAAAATACGACATTAAATAGAATGTAATCACTAGAATTACTTAATACGGATGCAGAAGACATGACCTAGAAAAAGTATGCACAGGATTGTATATCGGCACTTTGAAATAAAAAATATCAATATTGGAAAAAAATCGATACGTTAATACATTTCTTCTATAAGCTCCGTTGTAATAATTGCCATCATTGGTTGTGCCCTCTCTTTAGGTAATTAAAATAGATTTGATTATTTTTGCATTGTTATATAAATATATCCAAAATGCTATACATGAAAATTATTTATTTCTTGTTGAGTCGTTTTCTTTTTGATAACACGTCGTTCCTTTTATTTATTTTTTTTGTATTAATTATATCTTACATTATATATGCTTTTTACAATATTAATTTACAAACTAATTTTTTACTATTGTTATGTTGTACTTGCTTAACCTACAAGCAAGGGGGGGATTAATACATTGGTATGTATTTCCCAAATTAAAATAAGACTAAACTAGTTAATCTATACTTAAAAATATACTTATGCACTAAACAAGCAATCTGATCTGCTCTGGTTTTTGTTTAACATGATGACAATTCAAACTACCATCGAGAATTATTCCGAGGTATCTAACTGATCCTTGTATATTTGGGGTTTTGTCATTTCGCCGAAGGGCAAAATTAACATGGACAGATTTAGAGCTACTAAGCTGTATTTTCCAGTCTCCAGTCCATTAGTAGATCTTGTTGACGGCTACTTGTTTTTTTCTACAGCCTTAGACAGAGCGGAGCTACATCTTTTGCCGTCGACTGTGTAGTCGGCAAATGTCCCAAGCGCTACTTCTTTTGTATTAGGTTATCAGCAATATATAGCAGATACAGGAGTGGTCGCAAGACACTAGTATGTGGAACTTCAGGGAGTGGAGCAGCGAGAATCATTACGATTTTTTTTTTCAAAAAAATATGATTCCACCAGTCGACTATTATTTCACGGTAGGAATTTGCTCATTTTATAGATTGATGCCAAATACAATACCCAGTCAAAAGCTTATGAGATGCTCAAGTATATTGCAGGGCAGTATTTTTGTTCTTTTCAACCCTTTCAACCTTTTCAACAATCGCTCTGTACTCTGTGCACTTAGTCGCTTGGTCGAGTGGTGGTTTCGATATATTAAACATATTGCTTAAAACAATATATACAGAATTATGTATCGATAAATTGAGATAAACAATATCGATATTTAAAAAAAATCGCTAAAGCTCAGTTGTAGTAATTGAGTGTTCGTACCCTATTTTTAAGAAATTAAAATAGATTTGCTTAATGTTTCCAAAGTACTATATATGAAAATTATTTATTACAAGTTGAGTCGTTTTTGTTTTGCTGAAATGCCGTTTTTGTTATTTGAGATTAATGAATAATTGTATGCTTGTTTTTTTATTAATAATCTCTTGAAACTTTAACAATCTGCCCGTGGGCAATAGGTACTATCATATAATTTCCGTTATACGATATAACTCTACTAACATGTAGAAGATCGCTTCAGTAAGTGATCTGCTGTACAACTTCTAGATCGAATCTAGAAATGCAAGACGAAATTTAGATCTTATTCTAGATACTCTTCCAACTGACTCTAAACTCTATCCTAACTTATTCTAAAGACTATTCTAACTTATGCTAGAGATTATTATATCTCGCTCTATGTGTCTGGTAATCAGTTCGTATGGTAGTTTACGTTGGAGCTTAAACACTTCACTATCATCGCGCATACTTAACTATTTAGCGAGTGCATTGGGATGCAGTAACAGTCTTTCAGAGTATTTTGTACTAACACTTTCAATCACACTCGTTATAGTACACTCGAATTAGTTTGTTGGAAACGTAATGTGGCGCATCAACGATGCCTCGCAACACTTTATTCTGGAACCTCTGGAGGATATGGTTAGATTTGCTAGTATTACCCTACAGCTCAATACAATAAGTCCAAGTGGGCTTAAGCATTGACATATTCAGCAAAATCTTATTACCTAAGAATAATTTAGATTTAAGCCCTATCAGCCAATACATTTGATTTTGTTTAAGTCCAAGCTGCTTGCGTTTTATCACTGTATGCAACTTTTATGGTTACTTTTTAATGATTTTTGCGAAATAATAGTTGGAAGGAACGAGGTAATTCTTCATAAGCTACTTATTTTTGGTAAAATATTACGAATTAAATCCAGGAATATATTTTTTATTGAAATTAATGTTTTACTTTATATCTTAGCTATCTTATATTTAGGTACTGATATGTACTGTTGTTTATTTCGTTAATTTAATTACAATATCATAATAATTATAAGTTTATGGGTTGAGTTTTGTTCATTGAGTCGAGGAATGTTATTATTAATTGTAATACTACAAGAGTCAACCACAATAAACGCTATATAGAACTAGCAAATAATGATGGAAAACAGCCAGTGATCTAATACTTAACGTGAGCTTAAAATCTGTCTGAAAAGTGATCACTATAGAGACTTAAATATTTATTACCTATAGAGAAGAACAATTTGAAACAATTACAGATACAAATTTGTAAACATAATTTGCTCAGGGTCTCCCTCCGGAATATCGGCAGCAATATGACGACTGTCCTGTGTTCTGTGCCGAAGCCGGCTGAAAAGATATATTAAAGTCACTTGTGTGATTAACTTATTGGTTCAGATTATGAAAAACATTTATTTTAATATTGAATATGAATACCCAAGTACCAAATGCAAAAATAGAATAATTGAAAACACTTGATGAAAAACGAAATCAGACTTTTGGTAAATTTACGCATTATAAATGGTTGAGATGTTCTTAAAATGCAAGAATTGATGTGCTTCGAAACCTCTTTCGTTTCTGTTCTTGGTTAAATCAGTATGAGCTTTTTGTGTCATACCGTGTCTATCGATGAAAAGTTAATACAAATAAATATATGTTACCTATAAGTATATAAGTAATTTAAAATATATATTGGCATATTAAACTTGATGAATCTAAGGTAAATATTTCAATAAAACTGACTGTCACAGAAACAGAAACTTTGCAATATGATAAAATCTGTCTATGCAATTCCGCGAAAAGTTTATTTCTTTTGATCAATTACATGGTGTTAAAATAATGTAACTTTGTGTCTTATGAATATATCAGAAAAGGGGGCATTTTTTTGATGGCTGTAGAAAGATAAAAACCGCAGCTTCTAGAGTTGTTAATGTTTACCTCTAAAAGCTACAACCTATGGTATGTTTTTCTTTCTTTTAAATATTAATTTTTAACTCTATAATAATGTTAATTATTTTATCGATATTCCATATCTACAGTTAATATAATAGTGAAATAATTTTGGTTTTATTTTATTATAAAGATTTATTTATTTAACAAAAAATGTACTTTTCCAATGCGTAATTAATGTATTTGAATTTTTGAAATAAAATAATTTTAATATTTTGTTTCTGAAAACTTTTAATGCTATTTTAATTCTATTTAATGAGCGACTTTAGAGACTACTTAACTTATGAGATCACAGAATTCATCCGATCTTACACAGCCTGATTACTGGCAGGTCTGGAGTTGTTCTCTTTGTCGAATTTCGCACTCTTTCTTGTAGAAAACTATAACCAACTGTAAAAAATAAATGTACGCCTCGGCGATATTCAAACCCACGATTATCGCATTAGTAGTAGGACCGTCCTATCGCCTTAATCAATGATTTTTACATTTAAAATATAAACTGCAGTAGTCCATTTATTAATATAAATTTACTAAACATACATAATTAATATATTAAAAATTTATTACTATAAAATTACTATAGCTACAGATATATTTGCAGATTATAATTACCGAAAAAGTGCATCTGGACTCATACAGTGGTTTGTTTATTTGTATGATCGGCCAAAAAACACAGGGTGGTGCCACGCCAACCGATCTGTTTCTACCGGTTTTCTCAGAAGACGTTCCGTGTTTACTTTTAACAGTTCAGTTTATTTTCTTAAAGCGTTCGACGCCAATACACCTCGAGAATTGTATTGTAAACAAATTTGGAAAATAAACTGACATATATGAGTAAATTTACACGCGTAAATCAGAACAGAGATCTATCATGTTGTACTCGGGATTTCTCACTATTTTGACAGTTTAGATCAAATGATCGTGATTGAGAACATACATAAATTAATACACATATATTTACGCCAATATATTGATGTTCTTTCACAATTTTAAACAATTCATGTGGTGGTATCTTTAGAAGGGCTATTAAGCAGAATCTATGGAAAATTAGAAATAATAGTAGAACAATAATAAAAGTAATTTTGATAAAACTTGATAAACTCGATCACTTAATGATTCTAAAACTATAAAAAACTACTTGACTATTTAATCCTAATTTGTTTTAAAAGTAAGTATAGTTTTAACTGTGTTTAATATATTGCCTGTCGCTATGTGTAAATTCGTTTTAGAATCAGATAATATTTTCCTACTCATTTTATTCTAGTTAAAAAGAGATACAATACAAATAAGAAATACAATGCCGTCTGATATAACCGAATTAGTCTGTCAAAGTGGTTCGGTTGTTAAACGTATGCAAAATTTTTCAAAATAATACTGATAAGAGTTATTTAGTATTTTGCTTGTTTTGATAAATTGCAAATCATTGCTGATTTATTATTATTAGTCTGATTGAAAATTACGAAGACAGACAAGCGGTTGACAAATCAAGTCAGCTTAATGTTAACTCTATCAGCGATCAAAGATATGAAAAAGGAATGAGTGGTTTTTCAATACAAACATAATTTAATACAATTATTTCAGAGGAAACTGAAACAGAGGTCTGAAAAGTCTCGAAGAGGTCAAATGGAATTTCCGGATATTGTTTTTAAAATAAAAATATTTTTGAAAGTATAAAATAAAATGAAGGAAGACTTATTATTTCAATTGATGTATTTAGATGAGATACATCAGAATCGGAATAATATACCCAACGTTTACTCATGGCAAGATGATAATAAAAATAGTGTTATGACAACAAAGGTTAATGGAAGAAGGTCAATGTTGGAATAACAATTGAATAGGTTTTATCAGATATATATTACTTCATGCTGGAAACAGGAATGGTTTAAATGAACTCGATAGGACACCTTGAAGTAGAATGTGAACAAATTTTAGTTAGATTGGAAACTAACAGTTAATTTATTCACTTGTATGAAACTTTCTGTGACAGACAGACAGAGTGATAATGGTAGAAACAACTAAAGTGAGCTATAACTAACATATGATAACTTTAGAAGATGTTATTGTAGAGTGTAAAAAATTTATCTGCACAGAAATATATGTAACTGTTCAGAATACACATGAGCATTGGGTTAAAATGTGTGAAGGGCGAAATAATAGCAACTGTTTTGCAGATATGGCAAATGCGTTCAGAAGAATACAGTGATTAAATCTAGTTTTCTCAAGAAAGATGTATACAGGTATTAACTGAACAAACAATGGAGAAGTACAGTGTCATCAAAATGTCATATGTACAAGGAAACACTGCCCAGAGGACATAAGAACTAAGTGTAAAAGGTAAATATGCTCTATAATGAAAGTTAAATATATTACTTGGATATACAATTGTTAATTAGGTGGATTACGCCTCCAGGGGACATAAACTACAAACGCCTAGAGTCGTAAATGGTGTGGAAAAGAGTTCAATGGAGGTATTATCAAACACAACCCTAACTTACACAACCCTATGGTTTACTGGTATTTAGTTCAAAATCCCGTAAACACTAAATCTACATCATAATATACAAATTATAAGTACCTACACTACTACAGATAACAATATATTGTGAAAAATCTAACATAGTGACAAAGGTAACAAGTAAGTGTTAAATCAATAATTGTATTATAAAGTTTACATTACTTATATTTTTTAAAGAATTGTTGATACTTTGATAATGAAAATTTCGTCTTATATATACTTTATAATATGTTCATTAGTATTGTATTATTACTGTCAAAGTAAAAATAGCAAAAACCAAAACACGTTAAGTTAAACTGCAACATTGTGTGATATTACTAAAATACGAAAGCCATTACGTGCCGAACTTGTCTAGATCATAAACAGAAAACTTTATAGACCTTATTTCCCGTTTTTCGAAATTGAGCAACCAATAATTCTTAGTGCACAGTCCCTAAAAGCTTTCTGGATGTCTTACAAATTGGCCTCTTCGTATTTGATCCCCATATAAGAAATTGTTGTATTATATAACATAATAGATCATATTAATTGTAATAAAAAATGTTTAATACCAAGATCAATGGCAATTACAGATTTTTGTCATTTAAAATTATACATTTTAGAAACCATTACCATAGTTTTTTTTTAAATTAAGGTACTTAAATTAAAGCTCAGTACAATATTAATTTACAAATTAATTAATTACTATTGTTTTGTTATACAATACAAGGAAGCGGAGTACGGGATTAACACATCAGTATATATTTCACTAATTAAAATAAAACTAAGCTAAAGTTAAGAACATACTTATACGCCAAAACAAGTTCGTGCGGTTTCGTTCGCTTCAATCTTCTGATTTCCTGCCTGTTGTCCAGTAGCTGTATTGCTTCTACGTTGCTGTGATTTAGCTAACTTATTTTATGTTTGAAGGTGAAGTCTTGGATCACTTCGCGTATCCATTTGATTTCGAGGTCATCGTGCAGCTCTTTGTTGGTTACGTAGCGATAGGCAATTAATCGTAGAACTTTATTTTGGGTACGTGGGATTACTAGTTGGTTTCCATGTCTTAGTGCAACACCATATTTGCACCCCATAGGTCCAAATTGGCTTTATGACTGACTGATAAACCAATCTTTTTGATCTTTTTTTAGGTCAAGTTGAGAGTATTTTCCAATTGACTAGCACTGTTACGCAACTTTGACTCTAATTTGCTTTGCTATATGTCTAATATGATATTTCCGGCTTAACCTACCATCAAAGTACAAGGTATTTATCTGATTCTGAGGAATCGAGCATCCGTCAAGTCATATAATTAGGTTTATGGTAAAATTAACATGGACAGGTTGGCAGCTTTAAGCGGTATTTTTCCAGTCTCTAGTCCATTTGTAGATACTGTTGAGCGCTACTTGTTCTTTTTCTATTGATAATGGTGTTGTCGGCAAAAGTTACAAATACTGTTTCTCTTATTATTGTAATATCAGCAGTATAGAGCAGATATAGGAGTGGTCCCAAGACGCTACCCTGAGGAACTTCAGCCGAATTAACTTTGAGTGTTAGGAATAGATGCCTTGTGTTAAAAGTTTCTTTATATGCTAATATATTGAGGTCCTACAGTTTACGATTTTACTTTTTTTTTAGTTAAGTACACTGAATGTGGGATTCATAGATTGCATTCTTCTGCTTTTTCTTTAATAGTTCTCACTTCGGGCATTTTGGTTTGCTGATCTTTGGATAGGCTTCGTGAACTTTTTTACAATTGTTGAATTGGAACTTAATTCTAAAGCTTTCCCAATCACTAGTTCTGGTATTAAATATTATATAGTGAAATAATATTTTTTTCAAATATCTTAGTCACGTTTAAAGACTAAATGTCAACCAAGAAAGCAACTCTTTTCTACTAAAATATATAGAATACCTTTCCATTAGAGTGTACAAGGTTAACTTTTATTTTTAAATTTAATTATTAAATATTCAAAATTATTTTTAACTATGTGTTTTATATTTAATAAATTATTCAATAATTCTTCCATCAAAGAAATCAAGAAATTTATCCTCATTATTTAACATACACTTCTTCTAAGATTCTTAGATTGATACTAACGACTTTCTGACCTCTTGATCTAATTATTATAATCTTTCCGCCCGAAACAAAAAGTCGGTTTTAGTTGATCAGGTCGTTTAAAATCTTTCGAGGTTTTTAACAAGTAATCATGCATGGTGTGAAACTACTTGCTTTCAGCAATATTTTTACTCATCAAGAAACAATAATTATTTAAACATTATAACTCGTATAAATATAGATACAAAGGTTTGCTTTATAAATAAATTGTGTACATAACTTTGTTAATGTAAACAATCTAAAATAAAAAATAATATGTGTTGAGATAAGAAAGACTTATCGCAAACATCAGCTTATTGTAGTAATAACAACTAATGGAATGAAGTGTAACAATTATCATAATGACTGATGAAAATGGAGCAATAAAATCATATTTGACATATTTATAGAGAAATTTCGCAACATTGTGTCTAATAGTCACGTTTTATTGCATAACGTTGCTAATATCGTTAGTTCCCATTTTTGAAGAGAGAAAGGAATACTGGTAATAAACCGGGTCAAAATCGGATTAGGAAATCTTACCCTTCTTTGAATCGTAAAACGGCACTCGGTATACGCCTGTAATAAAAGCTGATTTATCGTAGCAAAATGCTGATGCTTGGGCTTAATAACGTGCTAAAAATATGCGACATGTTACGACTGATGACGGTTCACGGTTCTTTACCGACACTGAATCTCAGCGATTAACATATCAATCCTTTTCAGCAGCAGCTGTGCAAAAAATGTTAATAGAATTTATTTAGGTTTGAAGTAGTCTAACCTTACTTTTAAATATTCCAAAAAAGTAATAACGAAATATGAACATTTCTTAGTGCTTATTATATTATCAATCAATCTTATGGTTACATGATTATGAAGGGATTTATATCAATAATAGAGATTTCCTCTTATGTGGAAATTCTGTAAGATGGCTTATCATAACTTATAACAATAACCTTCCATCAAACAAACAGTATATTAATATAACCCATAAAATATCTGTGAAGACCTAATAAGTTGTTCAGAGTCAAGAATGATTCCTTTTCTTACATTTTTACTGAATCTACATTTGTCTTGGAGCACTATATAACACAAGTCTTTTATCCCATCTGTGATGTTTTTATGGTCACTTATTGATTTTTTAATCGATTTGAGTGTTTTCAAAAGGCATGGAAAGAGTAATTGTTGAGATGATAAAAAATGCTCATCACTTAGGCGTTCCTCAAATGGAATCAGCAAATTATATCAGCATCCCGATGGAAGGCTAGACAAGAAATAAAGCAGATCAAACCCAAATTCAAATAAATGGACAGATTAGTCGGAAGATGCTCCTACCTTAACCAAAAATTTAAGAAACTGGTTTATTAATCTATAGGAAAAACCTATTTGGGCTGACCATTAAAGCCTGTCAAACTAAATTATAACCAGCGCTGCCAAAATAACATTTTTCGATTAATTACCAATGCTTATAGATCCTAATCAACGGAAAACTACACAATGACGTTGAAGTTAAGTAAATTTAAGAAGTTATCCAAGGTTTCGCCAATTATTAAGAAGTAAAATTGTGTATAAACAGTTTTCTGAAAATGAAACTATGTACAAGGCATAAATTAGATTTTAAAATAAAGACCGAATTCTTTAATGAAACAGAAAAAAGTAAGGTAAATTTTTAATACATGTCTCATGAATCAGACAAGCAATGTCCTCTGCTGATAGTTAATAGGTTTCCACATTTTGTTAAAATATGGAAGATTAAGTTTGGTTTCTCATAATTTGGACATAAAGGTCTCTCATCCATTAGGAAGGAATGTATAAAATAGTAGAAACCAATCAGAACTTTAATTTTATTTGTAAATATCTCTATTCTAAAGAGATGGCAGGAGAGAAGAAATCCTCCTTAATGGGCTAAAATTGTTTTCCTTTTCCAGCAGATTTCACTCAAGCTTCATCGGACTTTACCAATATATCTTCATGATATAATGTTTTTAAAATTTGTTGAGCATTTGTAATATTGCTTTTGGAGAGATTATTAGCCAATTGTATCCCAGGTATGGCCTTGTGACTGGGGATTTAGACGAATTTAATGATGTCTTGTTGCGGATGTGAAGAAACTACGTTATTAAATACTTTGCAGTGAGTGCGATTATTAAGTTTTAACTATACTTATAATAATTTCATCATTCTCATTATTTTCTCATGTTCTCTACCTTTTTTATCTTTATTGAAGTTCATATGACTTTAGTCATCACAACATTCTTTTTATTAGCTCCTTAAACCTGTTATTATCTGTGTTTAAGTAATATTAGACCTCATTCTTTTATTTTAAGCTCGCAACATCTTTTCCAGCTTTACTTAGTGAACATTGTCCTACTAGTGCGGGCTAAAATGTAAACTCTTTTTTGGCTAAAGCTAGATATTGCTTTGGAGTATCGTATAAGATTAGCCGCTATCTAGTTGGCAGAATTCTCTGTTCAGTTAGCGAGTTCAGATCATAAATTAGAGACAATAATACCGATCGAGATCTTCAGATATATATTATTGCAGCGTAAGTCACTAAAATATATTCCGAGAGATATAACAATGCTTCACCTTCATTTAATTGTTGAATCAATTAATTTTACAGCAACGCAATATAGAGAAGATAAGGAAATATAACCGTTTTAAGTTAATTAGCAACTCTATTGATATAAAAAAAATCCTGTAATATACTGTATATATAATAGTTTTAATGGTATTAAAGACATTAATGATATGGATCTATATCTCTGATATGGATACAATGCTTGAGGTAAAATGATTTGTAAGAGTACGTTTTAATTATATGTTTGTTTATATAAGTTAAGTTCCCAGGAAGAATATTTCTAAAGCCTTTCAGCCCACAAATGGCGAATAGGGACGAAAGAGGATCAGAACTCAGAACAGAAGTAGATTGAACGGAGTCTTTCTCGAGTTGGCTTTCCAACCGTTTGCGTATATTATAATATCATTTAACGCTGTTGAAATACTTGTAACATAAATTAATAGATATAAAATATAATTTACTCTTTAATTTTTAGTTTATAATGTATATGACCTATAAAGAATGATATAATAATAGTTTTTGATTCATGCAGTAATTAAACGATGAATTAGTTACTATATCTCCTATTAACACATCAATGTTAATTCAATTAACTAACGGATAATCTTCTTTAATTACGGTTATAATTAAAGCTGTACAAACTTGAACTCAGGATTTTGGATCTGAACATAAAATAATACATATTCTGTTTTGGTTAGATCCCAAGATAACTATTTCAATATTTATCAATAATGGTTTTTAATTATAATGAGTAATTCTAATATAACTTTTTTCTTATACGTTTTAGTACAAATTAGTTTAAATAGAAATATCTCCGAACTTGTATCAATGGGTTCACTATATAAGCCCAGAAGATCAAACTAAATATAAATATGCATCTTACTCCAATGTTATCCAAGAATTGCGGAAAACGAATAGTTCCATGTTCAAATTTACTGAACTATTCTAATATTATTTCTTGAAAAATATCTCAATAACTGGATATTTGATATTACTTTTCTCGTCATCAAGATTCGTGCTAATATAGAATGTCAAGAATATGCATTGTTATAATATAGAGATTATATATATATATATATATATATATATATATATATATATATATATATATATATATATATATATATATATATAAATAATATATATATATATATATATATATATATATATATATATAATATATATATATATATATATATATATATATATATATATATATATTCGTATATGTACCGTTTTTATTTTAATTTAATATGTACTCTTTTATTCCCATTAACTTTATTTCCACTAATGTTGCACTAATTTATACTATTAATTGTATGATGGTAACATTTCTGGAAGTTTAAGAAATTTGTGGAATTCCTCATGGTAGACCATGAAACCATGAACGCAGTCCAAGCGGCCGACACAACTCTTGTTTAAGGTTTCCATGATATCTGATATTTCTGAATTTGGTCAATTAAGTGTTTTTATTTTTCTAAGAAAATCTTAATGATATTATTAAAGTAACCTTTATACATTTTCTTAAAAATATACTCTTCTAAATTTGCTGTTTTTGTTAAACATAACATTATCTATCTATACACCCTTTCGAACCTTTAAGAAGAGTAATATTATCATAAGAGCAGTAGTTGTTTCATCATCATTGTCTATCATCGCAAATAAAATTGAAAGCTGAATAGATTATGTTTAATAGCGTTATATGTAAATAACAAATTTAGCTAAATTGGCTATGTTAATATGTTTTATGTGGATATATATCACATATCAAGAACCTGGGCTTGAAAATGAATATTTTGAAGATATGTGAGTAAAATCTAAGAAGCAGAAATTAAGAATCCATGGACGTACGAAGCTTCTATAATTAATTAACCGCTATTTAACAATAATGAAAAATGTGGACTGTAAAGATCCAAATAATCTTTTATCATTGCATAATGAAAATAAATTTAAATCTAGCTGAAATTGTTCCACATTCGAATATGAACATCAGAACTTCCAATGCCGCTCTTGATAAAGATATTTTCAATTATTTATGGATAAGAATATACAATATTTTATTATTTGTTTTGTTATTTATTTACTACATTCTAACTAATTGTTGCTACTAACTTTTTTTACAATAACTTAAACATAGTTATTTTAGTCTCTGGTGTAATATTACATTCTCTACTGTAATGGTTTGATTCATTTGTCTCTGTCCTGTTCTGATATTAACACAGAAGTATTACAGAGTTATAGTACTTCGACATGAGAAGATACTGAGAATGGCGTTATTCCCCATGTCTCCTTGCGATTGTCTTGATTTCCTAGGTGATAGTCGGCACCGAAAGGTCTCAGTGTAAGTAATCGCTCCTGTAATATCTAGGTGTACCTACAATATTTCTCAGGACTTTGTTCTAGAAAACTTGTATTGTATTTAAATCACTTTTCGTGGAACATCTCAATAAGTAAATAATAATAGCAATTAATTCTGAACTGATAATTGTGGTTTGATCTTCACTTCTATTTTTCGTGTTTATGTTTCAGCGAAGTTTTGCTTCATTCCATTATTAATTGTTATTAGTGCTTATGCGGTTTTATTGTAGGTGAACTACAAGTGCACAGATTTACTTTCGTTAACATTTCTATTCCAGAATTTGGTCGAATTATTTATATGTCACTGGCCTGTTGTAGTTTTCATGTCGCTTCTTTGCTGTTGTCTCCGACAGCAAGAATCGTGGTATCATCAGTAAATATAAACATCATGTTATTTTACATTTGTGATGTATCACATGTGTTAAGCAGGTAAAGAATTGGCCCCAACACACTTTCTAGTATTACACCTGGTTTAGGTTATTTTATTGTAGAGTAGGCTTTCTCTTGTTTGACTCTATATAATATAACTTTAATACAATATTTTAATAGTTCAGTCTGTTGTTTTAGTAACATTATTTGTAGTTTATGAACAAGGCCGTCATACCATATCTTATTGAAGGTTTGTGCTACATCTAAGAATTTAGCTGAACATATACCTTTTTACCTTCCTAAACGTATGAAATCTAAATAGAGTTATCATAATTTTCACCACTGGTGACTAGATAGTTTCTTACATTAGAAAATATAATCGACGACTGACGTATATATGCACAAGTACGGAATAATAAAATTATGCGAACAAAAGAATCATCACGATGTAGTGAGTTCTATAAAATGAATGACTACTACATATTAAAATAAAAGTATTATTGGAGAGACTAGTTAGTTTTCTATTAAAAATTTCTGCACAAATTTTATATAAAAATACATAAGAAATGTGTTTTAATGCTTAGTAAAAAATAGTTACATGGGAAAAATATATAATGAGCTTTGTGATTGAATGTGGTGAAGCTGTGGCCATAGTGACCAAACAGGTTTGGTACATCAGCTTTTTTCATTCGATGGAGTTGTGCCGCAATAAATTTGAAAACCATATTAAATCGGACCGACTCGTAAACGTCACTTGTTCTTTTTCCTTCTTTATGCTCGTCTCGAAATGCGGAGTAAAACGTCGGATTGGATGAAATATCCTGCGTCCCGCTGTCGATGTTATTAAAACGCCGAATGCCGGAGGGATGTCCCTGGTAAGAGCCGTCACGTTCGGTTTTTTATAATAAAATCAAGAATGGATGTCTCAGCATCGACATATATAAAAATGTGATTTAACTGTTCTGAATTCATTATTTTAATATCTGGATGTTTTATTTTATTTTTACGCACTTTTGATATAATATATGTTTTCCTATAAATAACTGTAAGTAGCGTTGCAAATAAATAGATCGTAGACATCAATAAATAAAGATGTTTACATCATTAAATTATTGTCAGTTGAAAATTTTTTATATGGGACATTATTGTACAAATCAGTCATCATTTGAGAGGAAGTGAAATATTATGCTTCAATATACCAAAAGCTACATAAAAACGGTTAAATAACTGGCTGCCACCTGTTTGTATTATAAATCAGTATATTTAGCCTTATCAAAGAGCAAAAAGTAGATTTTTCAATATATATTTTAAAGTCTCTTTTTACCAACTATGAGTTTATCTGGACTGGGCCTAAAGTTAAACTAAAGGGCTCCGAACCACGGTCCTCAGCATTAAGCCTACCGACTGGCGAGTGACCGACTTTAGAAGACATTCGGTCTTACCCAGCCCGGTTACTGGCGTGACTGGGATCATTTTCCTTGTCGTATTTTACACTCTTGCCTAGAGCACTCACAAATTATAAACAATTACAAACAAAAGTTTACTGCCATGCCCAAGCAGGATTCGAACCCACGGCTATCGCAACAGTAGGAGGACCGTCAATCGCCTTTACCACTGCGCCACCAAGCCGGCCGAAAAAGTAGATTGATTTAAAATTGATTATGAAAAATGTTTAGAAGCAATGTCGCACATATATTTCTTCAATTAAATTTTATTTGGTTGCAGTATCATGTCTGCTCTTCAATAAAATTAGTACTTAAGGCAACAATAATGATTTTTTCAGTTACGTCTGAATTTAGATATGCCTATTTAATACAAATTTAATTTATTAAAATTAATGTATTGCTCTTGTTAGATTGTATCAATATACAAGTATGGTGAGTATGGAAAATACATTATTATGTATTTACTAAATTAAAATTTAATTAGACTTCTTAAGCTAAAGTTGAGATTAACTTAAATATCTCTTATACACTATACAAGTTCCTGTGGACTGGCTTACTTCAATCTTCTGGTTTCTTGCCTGTTGTTCAGTAACTGTATTCATTCTGCGTTCTTGTATTAAAAGGTCAATTAAAAAGGCCCTGGTCTACCATAGTAAAATACATTCTTTTGGCAAAATTAGTTTTTTTTATTCAATATAATTCCCTTCAAGGATGATACACTGGTTATAGCGACCCTCCAACTTTTCGAGACCATTTATGTTGTACGATTTGTACTTTGCTTCAAAATAGGCTTAAGTTTCAGCGATAACCTTTTCATTCGACGAACCTTTCTTCCCAGCGAGCATTCTTTTGAGATCTGAGAACAGGAAATAGTCACTGGAGCCAGGTCTGAAGAATACGGAGGATGAGGAAGCAACGAATTGCCATTGTTTTCACTGACTTGTGTCACGACGTCACGATGACATTGTCACGTATCGACGCAGAAACTCGAGTTTATTACGCCTGATCATCTTCAAACACTGCTCCGACTCATCAACTCGTCAAAAGTTAAAAGTCAGCTCGCGCGACACCCACTTGTCTCAGAGCTTTCTCATACCCAAATATTCGTGAATGATATGATGTACACGTTCAGTTTATATCTTTAGAGTGTCTGCTGTATCATTCAGTTTCAAATTTTGTGGATTTTTTTAATGTTTTCGTCGGTAAAAATATCTTTTGGGCGTCCACTGCATTCACCGTCTTCGGTGCTCATTTCACCACATCTAAACTTAGCATACCAATTCATGATCATTTGACTGATCATTCAAGAATATTTGACTCGCCTAACGGTGGTCATGATTTATAAGCCAAAATTGCATATTTAAATTACATCCTGTATTACTAATTGTATTTTTCTGCCAAGCAATTGAATTTAAATAAAAATGTTTAACTCATTGCACTACTAAACATAACATTAGGTATTCAGTGACAAGTTTGTAAACAATTAATTAGATTAATTATATGATATTATATGAAAGAATTATATGAAATCAAGCTTTTTTCTTGATTTCAAAAACTGACAGACCAGCCAAATTGAGATTTTCACCAGGTCAAATTGATTACAATTTTGATCAGTAGAGAGAGGTTTAGAGAGTCTGTTAGAATAAAGCGGGTAAAACAACGAATTCAATCTTAAATATCCAAAATAGTGCTCTTAGCATGGTGGCAATAGTATTGTTATTGAGGATGTTTGGATATGAGTTGGTAAAATTACTGTGGATTGTGTCAATTACAGTGATATGTTAATGAGTACTGTGCTACCCGTGTGTGCTCAGTGTAACTTACATTAATTTAACACTATTATTCTACATATTTGAACTGACCTATTTGACCAAGCAGAGAAAAAGTTCTTCCTACTGGTTTCATATTATATTTGTGATTTTTAATAAACAATAGTGAATTCAACAAGGAAAGCTACCCCAGTCAAGCCAGTAACCAGCTGGGTGAGTTGGTCACTCTCCAGTCGGTAGGCTTGATGCCGCAGACCGTGGTTAGGAGCTGACATTAAGCAGTAGATTTGGTCGCTAAAAATGTAATGTGTGTACGTAATGTAAATACATATTCATATATTGAGTTGGCCTGAAGAGGAACCGAAGCGAAGATACAAATTTATATTAGCCGGCTTGGTTGGCGTAGTGCTAAAGGCGTCAGGACGGTCGACCTACTATTGCGATAGTCGCGGTTTCGAATCCTGCTGGGGCATGTATGTACGTTATGTTTAATATATAAAGTAATATGTAAAGTAATGTGATTGTTTGGTATTTGTGATTGTCCTAGGCAATAGCGTAAAATACGGCAAGAAAAATGATCCCAGACACGCCAATAACAAGGCTGGGTAAGACCGGATGTCTTTTGGGATGATTTCTAAGTTGGCCAGTCGATAGACTTAATGCAGAAAACCTTCGTTAGGAGCCTACGTTAAACTGTAGGTCCAGTCCAGATAAACTCTCACTGGAAAAAGAAAACTTTAAAATATTAAAAGAAAATTATATTATTTAATTTATTTTACAATTATAACTAACACCCTGATATGTCTTACACCTAAGTAAAAATAAAAAATATATTTTGAATTTTTTTTTTAATTATGACTAGCGTGTATTTGATGTTAATATAATCATATTCCTGCCTTTGATGATACTAGGTATGCAGAAAAAATATCGATATATAGATATTTTCTGAAAAACAATATCGATATTTTTGGCCGATATTTTTCGATTTTTTTTAAACTGATACTTAATTCTAAATGTTCATTTAAAATATTATTACTTTTTAAGAAATTTAAAAGATTTTTGGGCTAATATTTCACTATTTTTATTTTTTTCGTAAAAATATCGATATATTTTTTTCAGATATATCGATATATCGATATTTTTTAAAAATTATCGAAAACGTTAAATCAATATTTTTTAAAATATCGATATTTTTTCGGTGGCCAGCACCCCTAAATGATACGTTGATATGTCTTTATTTAATAAAGAAACTTAAATATATTATTAACGTTAGTTATAATACAGTGAGTATATATAGAAAACTTTTACTTCTTTTTAAAATAAACATTTCGGAAGAACATATCAAGAAATATATCAATAACAGCTTGTTCGTGTAAAGATCTCATTCTAAGCCTCAGATTTTTCATGGTTATTCTTTCCACCAATCTAGACTAAAAATAAACGATGAAAAAAATCTGAGATAGCTCATGGCCTTTGTTAAAGTCGCCGAAAAACAGTAGTTTGCCATGCCACTGCGGCAAACAGTCTTTTGTTCGTGACAGTCGGTTTCAGGGCTGATTTATTTTTACAACCCTCGGCGTATTCAAATTTTTCAGATAATCCTTTCGGTTTCGGTTCGGTTTTATTGTTGTGTGAAAACTTTCGATTTCGTCGAAATCGTATCCTATACCGCCGGACCCACCAACACTTTTATGGTTGTCTTCTGGACGTTTGTTGCCCTATATTTATTGCTAGATGCTTTTCAAAGGGGCATCTTCATAACCAAAACTCTAGTTTTATTCAAACACCTTAAGATTTTGAAGAAACATTTTATAAACTGAATCATTATTTATATAGTCATTTTGTAGTTGTTAATATCTTAAAAACTCTAGATATCGAATTTAACAACTGGCCTAAATTAATGATTAATTACCTATTTGCCTTTAATTAGAAAACGAATTTTATTTTCTGATTTTATATTTTTTTACATTTATCTAATTTAATAATTAGAATAGTATACCACATAGTGAGACCGGTTCATTGAGCACCTTTCTTTACTACATCTTAGATTAAATAAGTTATCACTTCATAATTTTTTAAACCTAATCGTTGTTTTAATAATATAATGCTAATAATTAATACTAATATAATAATTAATACTTATATATTCGACTGTGATATATCTTAGTTAGAAACTTGAGATTCTTAAAACCGTTCTCAAACTATTTTGTAATTGGAAAATTTTATGTACAACATGAAACTGACTTGCGAATATTGTGTATATGGTGCCATTATTATCATTAATTTTCAACATAGATTATCGAAACAACGGCGTATAGTTGAAATAATTACTTTTATGATGATAAGGCGTCGTTCTACAGTAGTGTAAATAAGCGACATAATAAATTCTCATCATGGCCAAAGCTCGATTCAAGACGAATTTTATAAATGTTATTGTACCAGAAAACCTCGATGTTGTGTATGTCAGCGGAAATTACGTCAATGGTATCGGGACTTTTGCACCAACCTATATTATATTATTCCATCATTGAGAAATCTTCAAATTTTCTTCAACAACCAGGAAATCTTACAACTTCTCCCAGAAACTATGAAAAAATTTGACAAATCAGCAATTTTAGCGATAAAGAAGTTATACAGATGTTCTACTGAGGTCTTGTAGATAATTATGCTGCTGAGGCTACAACAAGGTACGATATGATGAAAAATGAAGCGAATAATAATGCCGTTTTAAATGATTCTTTGGCTAAACTGTATTCAGTATTCTCTGTAGATGTATTCAAGCCACGCAGTTTTACTCAGCTATATGTAATTAATTAAAATAGTTTAACTATTCGAGCGACAACATATAGTATTGAATGCTTAATAGTGCATGCTTAATATTCATAGGAAAGGAATAGAGGAAACTGAATTTATTAACAAGGAAATAAATATTTAAATACAAATCTAGACGCTTTTTCTTTCCGTTCAATTTGATTTCTAAAACATATAGTTTTTCTATGTATTTTCTTACGTGACACAGAGGTATACCATGGTCTTAAAAATTACATCCATGGTCTTAAAAATTGTAAAGTGGCATACCGTAAGATTAAGATTAGATGTGTTCACATTGGACTTCATATGATCCAACAATTGTTTAAAACATGGCTTGTGGCTGTTAGAGATTGGAAATGTTAAAAAAAATTCAAAGTGCATCAAGAGTTCTGTATAATAAGTACACATATGGTTAATTGTCATATTCTTCTGTCAATCAAATGGTTATTTTATTGATATTAACAATCATACAGCGACAGTAGCATTAGAGCAACTTGGAAGAGGAAGAAAAGTCATTCTCCATTATGACAATTCAACAGCTCACACATCGGCTATAAATATAACAATAAATCAATTTCGATACTCAATATTTGCTTTTTTTATTATTAGGTCACATATATAAGTAACAACACTTAGAATAATTGATTCGAATTTAGCAATTTGCAATTTAAATTTTATTTTATACGTTCCTCGTTTTATACTATAAAACCCTTGTTATATATATATATATATATATATATATATATATATATATATATAACATATATATATATATATATATAACATATATATATATATATATATATATATAACATATATATATATATATATATATATATATATATATATATATAACATATATATATATATATATATATATATATATATATATGTATATATATATTAATTATATATTAATGATTTTAATTGTAATTATAATTAACATTCTTCTAACTTTTTGCAGTCTTTTGCACAAAATACATTCTATGATGGTTATAATTTTAGAACAGCATGAGAGAATAAATGATTATATGAAATTATCATATGATAATGAAATTACGCTCTGTCCTATATTTCTACGAAAGCTCTGTCATACGCTTTTATTTTTCTTTATGCGATATTTAGATTTTGTTGCATGTTTTATTTACTTTTTGTTTTCAGTTCTGAATATACAGATTTACAGACCAACAATACACCACTTGCAGTAAATTTACATTAACTTTATTATTCAACGATAATTTTTTAGGAACTAATTTTCTAGATACTTTAGAAAAAGCCATTTTACAACATGAAAAGAAAATGCATGTTTTGTGATATGGGAACTGCCACAACATACGCTAAAACTAGCGAATGCTTTGGTGCTTTAAAACAAATTTTCGATTTTATCATTAGAAGTCAAATCTGTTATTTAATAATGAAACTATTAATATTAAGTCTCATAGACTGTTAAATAAAAACTTAAATTTATTAGAGATAAAGACTTTAACTTTATTCACAGTTTATAATATGAGCTTTTAAATCAGTTTATATCATAGCATAGACGTTTTTATTTCAGATTGATGGAGTTATATCGAAATATCGAAAACTAATCCAGGTATATTGGTAATATGGTATATATCAAGTTAAATATGGAATTATTAGCAGAACAAAATGGAAAAGTCGCTGACGTAAACATAAACTGATCACAAAAACGATCCGTATTCATAAGCAATATTTCAGCTAAATCCGTTTTTATTGGCCGAGGAAAACAAAAGCGGGCACTTTATAGTATCGGAGGTGGCCTTCTAGATTAAGCCCCATCGGCTACCTAAATGGGATTTGTAGATAAATGGAAGAAAAGTTTTACTGGCGCCCCATAAAAAATTGATCACCAATAAAGTATAAAATATACGTTTATATCAGCAATTTTAAATTTCCCGCCGAGCCAACAATGGCGAATTAAGCTGTAAAAGCCGAATCAGCATGTGCTTACATGAAAAATGTTTTTTCCCAGCTTTTAAAATCAAATAATAAAAATAGAGCGTAAAATTTGCCTTTTCGGTATTTTTATCCCGGTCTGTTAAATTTTTTGTTCCTGTCCATATTTCTCCATTATTTAGTCAGGCACAAAAAAGTTATGTATATCTTATTCCGTAAAAATTTCGAAAACTCCTATTGAATATAAATTATGATTATTAAAATTACAGTAAATATGAAAATTAAAATTTATTTGTCGATTTAATATAGTAAAATCAGTAAAAACAGAAGTGATAGCTTACCTATATTGTCCAAAAATATTTGTCATTCGATGAGAAAAGGCTATTTTAATTTGAAATATATTTTGTAAAATAATACAATGTATGATTCAATATAGTTTCCTTGAATTCCTTATCTGAAGTGAAACACTGGGATACAATTGAAATACGCTTCTAGCCCCTACAGTTGTTATAATCTTTTCGCATAATTAATATAGCTTTTCACGTATTCATTTCGTTAAAAGTAATCAAGAAGCTAAAATTCAGAGAAGGCTCTTTCCCGTAATATGACGATTGCTGCAGCAATTCATACTCCAATTCATTAATTTACAAAATGACTTTTTGAGTTTTGAAAGAGGGTACCTATATTATCTTGGTAAAATGATTTCATTTTTTTGTAAACCAGGTGGCTTCTTGAAAGTGATTCAAATACTTCAGGATATTAAATCACAATCCATTTATTTAGACCCCAAAAACTTATTCATTTCACATTCAAAGTACAATTATCCCAGCACTCCTTAATAAATTATTATTAATTTTATTTAATTAACTATAATCAACTATTACTTCAATATTTGAAACTTACCTTAAATTATTTTACCTATTTAATGGTTCTGTTTATATATTAATAATCTATAGTGGGTTTCCTTCTTTTTATGGTATTAATATTTATTTTTTATAGAGTTAATCTTCCAGTTGCCGATGAGGTTAAAACAGTTCTCGCATGATTCTTTTAATGAATGCCTTATTGAATCCAAAAGTCCGAAGAAACATTGGGAGTAAAATTCATTTCAAGGTATTTTATTTTCATGGGAGTATTCTAATTGCAGAACTGAAAACGTATTTTTATGTTATCCAAGAATTTATTTTCAAATATGTCTACGAATCAAAATATGGTTACTTAAGGGTATATAGGGTAAATTGGATAAATTTTTCACTATTTTTACGAAAGCTGTTTTTAAACAAGATGAACTAATAAAATTTCATATCATCTATAAATACGTCAGTGAAAAATTGAGTGAGAACCAATCAATTAATTAATTAGTTTCAAGTCAAAATATAGTAGTGCTATGAATTTTTAAATATTTTTAAATATTCGATGTAGTAGCATCATAGGTTAGATAAAAAGCACAGGAGATTTGAGAGAGTTAAAAGTAAAGAAATATACTGGTTAGTCGAAAGAGGACAACTTGACCTAAAATCCAAAAAAATGGTTTATCAGTGTATTATAAAATCTATTTAGATTTCGTATTCCATCGTATTCAAATATATTACAATAAACTATCAAGCCAACTAGTATTCTAACAATGATAAAACAAAGTTTTTCGACCAATTACCAATGGTTATCGCTATATAATCAAGGAAAATAAGATATTTCGTCTAAAACATGAAATAACAGGTCAATTGAAAAGTCCCCGGCCTGACACATATATGGCGCTACTAGAATGGTTACAATGGTGGTTAGCCCTAACCTTCAAAAGAGGCGTGCAAAAATTTGACAGCTGTCGGATCATTATTTTGTGAATTATAGCATTTTGAGTGAAACTTTTGTTATTGTGAAAAAATGGATAAAAAGAAATTTCTGGTGTTGATAAAATATTGCGTTTCGAAGAGAAAAAATACAGTTGAAGCAAACACTTGGCTTCATGCCGAGTTTCCGGATACTGCCCCATTTTCCTTAAAGGAAAATCAACCATCAAGGATTGGTATGCTAAGTTTAGGCGTAGTGAAATGAGCACCGCAGACGGTGAACGCAGTGGACGCCCAAAAGAGGTTGTTACCGACGAAAACATTTAAAAAATCCACAAAATGATTTTGAATGACTGTAAATAGAAACGAATTGAATGAAATGGCAGACACTCTGAAGATATCAACTGAACGTGTACATCATATTGTTCACGAATATTTGGGTACGAGAAAGCTCTGTGCAAAGTGGGTGCCGCGGGAGTTCACTTTTGAGTTTTGACGAGTTGATGATTCTGACCAGTGTTTAAACATGATCAAGCGTAATAAACTCGAGTTTTTGCATCGATATGTGACAATGGATGAAACACGGCTCCTTCGTTTCACTCCAAAGTCCAATCGATAGTCATCCGAGTGGAATTCACATGGTGAACCCGCTCCAAAGCGCGAGAAAACGCAACAGTCGGCTGATAAGGATATGGCGTCTGCATTTTTAGATGTGCATGGAATCATTTTCATTGACTATCTTAAAAAAGGAAGGACCATCAACAACGACTATAGACTATAGACATAGCCTTATTGGACCGTTTGAAGGACGAAATCGCCGAAAAATCACCGCATTTGAGTAAAACGGAAGTGCTGTTTCACCAAGACAATGCACCGTATCACAAGTCATTGAAAACGATGGCCATGAAAATCCATGAATTGGGCTTCAAATTGCTTCCTCATCCACCGTATTCTCCAGATCTGGCTCCCAGTGAGCATTTCCTGTTCTCAGATCTAAAAAGAATGAAGAGGAAAAGAAACAGATGAAATTTTTCGACGAATGAAGAGATGATCGCCGAAACTGAGGCCTATTTTAAAGTAAAGGACAAATCGTACTACAAAAATGGTATCGAAAAGATGGAGGGAATTATGTTCAATAAAAAAAAACGAATTTTGCCAAAAAATGTGTTTTACTATGGTAGGCCGGGGACTTTTCTATCGACCTGTTATGTCTGAAGCCGACGCTACGCACGATAATCAGAATTATGTTGGGATTTATATATTTTGTGAAATTAATTCCCTATTGTTTAAACAAAGTTTTCTTAGTTAGACCGTAGATTTTCGATAGTATATATCTAGTAATAAATAATGTTATAATATTAAATACATTTCTATTTATTGCATAATGCTACTTAAGGTCGACACAAACTTCAGTTTCTTTAAAAGAACTGTTACTTCTAATTCTCATCATATATAAATTATGGCCTTATCCTCCTTAGAGTCGTCCCGCATCCAAATTAGCCCACTTCATTGAACATTCTGAAAGCCAGAATTAACGATACAAATCTCTGCCATAATTTATGTTCTTTATTTTCCATCTTAATGGGCAACTTGAACCTATAAGCGTCCCGTTTCTAACTGGGCCTATAAATGTCAACGGGAAGACATTAAAAATGGCCGAAATAAGATATTTTTCCTTTTGTATAGGGGTGAGGTCTCGTCGGAGGACCGCCTAGCTATGATGATATGATCTAGTGATGCTATAGATACATAAATATACATTTATTTTAAATAGTTTTAATCAACCAATTATTGCCAACCCTACTAAATATCTCGTGGTATAATAAACTTAATTATCTTTTTCTAAATTAAATTATATGGCACTATATATAAAGACTATGAAAGTATTAGAGAGAATATGTAAAAACTTCTTATGAAAAATTTATTTAAAGAATAATCTGAATGAAATTATAGAAACAAAAGTATCAATGACATGTTTTATTATTTTGTTTCAGGAAATAATATATCTTATAACATGTTCAATTTCTTCAAAATAATCGATACCTAAAAATGTATGGTCCATTTTTAGTTATTAGTTTTTTTTATTCTTCCATTTATCTCATAACTCTACTGTTGGTGTAGGATTTTATTTTCGACTGGTTTTTGTTTTATTTCTGAGATGTTTGAACAAGCATTTTTATTTTAGCACTAATTTTTTTATAATTATGGTTTACATTTGTGGTATTAATAATCCATAGCAGATCGTATATATTTGATTTCAACAAGTATGAAGGTTGCAAGTGATTTTGATCGTTCACTAGTTTCAATCCACGATTTTCTAGACTGGTTATTCTGGTAATACATCGATTTTTCACGCCTTGTGCCTATTTTATACAAATATTACCTATATATCGTAGAAATAGGGTACCGCCAAATGGAATTTTTCCATGTTCTTGACTTTGAGGCTATAGTAAAACCAAATTTACTCCCTGTCATTTCTATGATTTTACAGCTTTGCCAGCTTTGTGGATAAATCCTTATCTTGCCATTAAAAACGATAATTTTTTTGCTTAATTTAGATTTACGTCAATTTAAATATGTTAATGCTAAGCTAGTGCATATTATTCAGTCCACAAAAACACAAAGTTTTCTGGTAATATTTTTGTTGTATTAAAGGAATGAAGGAAACATCTATGCAATAAATATTTCTTATAATATATTTCTATGTTTGCTAAGGAAATAAAATTTGCTGAATTTGATATTTAAAATTATTTATTTGACAGAGGTTATTGGAGAACACAACGAAGATTTTGGCGGTATTGTTCACCAATGTCTTCATTTGTAAATGTCTACCGATTAGCTCTGACACATAATTTTCTCACAAATCATAAACTACTTCATTAAAAAGAAAATGCAGATATTATCTGTAAAGGTCAATGTAACATTTTATATTTAATTTATTTTTTGTCGACATAAAACAAAACAAAAATATTTTATTTATTTTTATTGGTTTATTTTGATTTAAGATTTTTGTAATTTTTAGTTCTAAGGCTTTTATATTCTTTATTATGTTTCTCTGGTTTATTACAGTGACATTAATATAATATAAAATATTAATATATCGTTTGGTTCCGCTAGCTGTTACTTCAATCATTATTTTGGCTAGATGATCACATAGAAGAAGATATTGTACTTGGTTTATAACCAAATCACATATTTGTATCTCTGCATCTAAAATATGTTAGTGTTGTCTTATAAAAAACGTACTAAAGTTTTTTTACTTTTTCTGGGCGACAAAACATCGTGTTTATTATTTGAATTGGGCCATATAGTTTCGGATGAACATAAGCGGAGATATTTTAATCTCAATTCAATGCAAATAACGTCTTAGGTACATTGATATATTTTCCAATAGTTGTAATAAGTTTGTTTTGCAATGATATGATTATATTTAAGAAGTATTTCGAATGTCATATCATCATTTTAAAAACGCTGTTAAGAAATATGGTGGATTTACAATTTTAATGAAACTTAGGATATTCAAAAAATGTGACACATATTTAATATAGTACTTTTAAATATATTTTAAAGTCTCCTTTTACCAACGAAGGTTTTTCTGGACCGGACCTACAATTCAACGTGAACTCCGAAGCACGGTCCGCGACATTAACTCTACCGACTTTGGTGAGGGACCAACCTAAAGATCATCCCTGAAGGTATCAGGTCATACACAGCCTGGTTACTGGCGTGATTGAGATCATTTTTCTCGGATCGGAATGGTTGGATATTGCACTCTTACCTAGAGTCATCATGAATATTAAACAATCACAAACATAAATTTACGACTATGGTCCAGCAGGATTCGAAATCCCGACTATCGCAACAGTAGGTGGACCGTCCTGTCGACTTTACTACTGCTTAAATCAAATGTGGCTATTTAATATAGTTAGATTAGGTTATTTTATATAGTTAAATTTAAAAGTATGTATATCTTTTGGTTAAGTAAAATTTTCAATTGAACTAAAATCATGATTGTGTTTTATAATTTATGCTTGAGAGCTATATTGGTGATGTAGCCACATATAAAGGTTTGTATAATAAATGAATAATAAAATCGCTAAGAGTACCCGATGTTATACAAAACACTCTATAAATAAAATGTGGGTAAATTCATTAACACAAAGAGATTCCAACCTGGTGGCAAAACCCACACTTCAGACAACACGTAATAAAAAAATGTCTATTACGTACACATGATATATTTACCACAATTATCTATTTAGAGACTTAATGTGGATCATCTTCTCACGTTGGGCGACGACAGACAAAAATACCGACTACAAATACAAACACAACTATCCTCTGACCTTTCCAAATGTACACAGCGGATGTATGAATAATCACACGAGTGCACGATCCTTTTTTTGTCGAAAAAAACACTTCGCCGAAAAAGAACCAGGCGGTTTGACGAAGAAATTAACACGTACCCGCGAAATTCCCTACGCTGAAAACCTCTTTCATGGTTCGAATACTAACCAATCTACGAGAGATGATCAAAAAGTAGTAATTAAACTAAATAATTGCATGCTCTAATTTATACAATTTTAGAAGCCTCCTTATACATTTTTGCAGAACTATTGCAAAACTAATGCAGAACTATGAAAGTATGTAATATAACTGCTCTTAGAGTTTTTAGAGTTCAGAAGCGTTGCTTTCATGATTTATTCTTGATATATTGGTATTAAAATATTAACCGGATATCAAATAAGGTCTTGAGAGCAACTTGTTTTAAACTTATAGGAATTTTTGGATGACAGTATATTTGAGAGCCCCAATATTAATGCCTTATAACTCACAATATCAAGGTCAAAAACTTATCAGCTCACAAAAAAATTATCAATGAAAAAAATTGATGCCTCTAAAACAAAATTTAAACATTGTAAATTGCTTTTTTTAATTAAATACACCTTACATTAGATATGCTTAATACAATCTTAATATTAATTAACCAATTTAATTTATTACTACTACTTTAAATATATAGTTGTGTAAATTGCAATTTATTTGTGGTAGAATTTTTATTATATGTTATTATATATTAATTTATTTTATAAGGATTAATATGTAAGACTAAACGTAAAACTTTCTATTGGGCAATTATTAAGGACACCAAAAAGTTATTTATATATTGGTAACATTGGTTATATTAATTTTCGAGTTTACATTGTTCCTTTATAATTAACATTACGAACATGCTTAATTATTTATTTTTATTTGGAAACTTTGGATTGTCTAAATATGATATTTATAAATGGTTATTACTAGAAACTGATAATATGAAGATTTAATGAGAAAGTAATTATTTTACATTGAATTTCAAAATATATATAATTTTACTTTAATACAATACCGTCTAATCATTTTATAATTTTTTTTTTCGAACCAAACTTTTCTATAAATTATTCCTTTGCTTATAAAATTTTAGTAATATAATTGTTAACTTTTGTTAGTGTAGGATTCGTTGAAGGAATTCAGTTATTGATGACAATGTTCATAATTACTTTTATTATTTTATAATTGATTTCGTAATTATATAAGATCAATTATGACGATATTATTGATATATTAATTTTTTAGGTTTTTTTTAATCAGTTAAATACTTTTTTTGGTAAAAATTAAGATATTTTCTATTTTATGATAAAAATTTACCAAACATGGTGCCCCGGTAAACATTCTAATAACCTGTCTTAAGTTTGAGGTTCAGTGTATAGCCAGTCCGGGCCGATGGTATCTAAAATAAAGACTTTTTTCTGTTTTTACCTTACGAATTGTTCGAAAACCATTCTGTGATTCATCTAACAAAAGTGTTTCACATTCGGATCGTTGTTTATAACATGTGTAATCGACTGTTGACAGTAATTTAACTATTTACCAAATAAGTTTGTGACAGTTTACCAATTAGGACGTATCGAGTCGAAGGAGAAAAAAAAACAAAAAAGGAAACCGCCAATGATATACAATGACGCTGTGTGTGTATACGTTGGATGGAGAACATCAACGGAAAATCTTCACTTCGTGACATGTGGCTTATCTAAAAGGACATTTTTGTTCGGTAGCATGGGATGGTCCAAAAATAAGCCACATGTGCTTTTTAGATCGGTCGCCGAAAGATATGGTAAGTTTATTCTGTCTACGGACGAATGGAACCATTGGAATTTAAGTTATAATGGTCCGTTATCTTATATTTTAATGGCTGCTGCATATAGATGCTTTTGGTTCATTAAACTAAGTGAATTAGTCACAAAATCCAAGTATTTTTGAACATTTTTATGGCCAACCAGATACACACCGACAAAGATAATACATGTTTCAGCTTTTTCTTTTGTTTTTATTAATTTAGTTGGTTCATAATATCAGACCAGTGTATCTAACACTATTTTTTATTTTATTCTTAAGTTTAACACGCTTGATGAAAGCGATTAATTAAGAAATGTGTTTACAATACTACATTGGCAATTCAAGAAGAGTCGTAGGTATTTTCGCCATATAAACCGCAGGAACTATTTAATTATCAATACCATTAAAATATGTTAGGATAGTAATAAAGATTCCGTTTTCGTATATTTCTGTCTGAAAAATCGTTCCGTAATGTATGTTTGCGAAGCTCAATAAATAATTCATATGAAAATATTGAAAATGTAATTTATATAAAGAGGTTCTATGCAGGTAAAAAAATAGTATAGAATGCGAGTTATCAAGCTTATGATAATAAAATATCTACGTAATACAATTTCAATAAAATTAATTAAACAATGGCTACGGGAAAATAAATTTTATTTTATTCATTATTTTCAAAGGCGACTTGATTTGTTTAATAGTAATCAATGATATATATGTATGAACCTTTTCAAACTTTTCTGATAAAAACTTTTTAATTCAGATTTCTTGGCAAAAGAAAGTTTGAAGCTAGTTTTGGCTTCAACAGTAGTAGCCAAATGGTACAAGGTCCAAGCGATAGCGCAAAAGCATCAATTTTTTTAATAGATATTTTTGCCAAGGAAATAAAGAAGTTTGAAGGCATTTTTTGAAGTGAAGAGAAGTAGAACACCTTTCATCTTAGTCGCATTAGTTGTTGACAATATGTGTTATTTTGTTTGTTGTCGAAGAATTTGCTTTACTTAGCTTGGCCATGTTGGGAAGTCTTATGATAAATAATATATTTCTAACTTAAATATGGAAATTGAACGGCCTAAAACGAGCAAGCAATACACTTAGGTGCTCATATCCATAAACACAGCCCAATTTTCGATAAACCCTTGCTGAATTTTTTGTTTTTCGGAAGTACAAAAGGAAAACTATAACAAAAATTACCTTATTTAACTTTTGCTAGAGTTAAAAAATGACGCTACCTGTATACCTAAAATGTTCTATAAGTTGTTAGCTTCTGGAATAAGTATTACTTTAATGTAAGGCTTAATGACTCTATAAACAACTAATTTTACTACAGCTGATAATAACTAAGTTACAAACTTTCTGTTTTTTAAATATTTTTGATAATTGAGGTACTGTCAATCATTTATAAATTGACTAGCAAAAATGTTGGTGTAAAATACTACAATCTTGTAAATAAAACTAGTGTTTGTGATTTACAAAATTAAGGAAAACATATTTTAGAAGTTAATTAACTTAAGATGAATCAGTTTAAAATATTTAAATGTAAAAAGTCGATTGCAGGGTATAAAGAAATATTGTACTTTTATGACGGTAATTAATGCGAACAATTAACAATGCTGAAACATTCGACGTAAAATATAAAAACATTTTGTGATATTCCACGGGAAAAACATTTTAAAGCCATTTTGGTATACACCAGAGCATCTTCAACTTTTACGCTATAGCAGAGTTTGGCATAATTATCCCCAAGATAAACCATTAAAATTATTTAATATCTTCTTCTTTGCTACGAAACAAATGAAATATTTATGGAATTAATATTTTTATAGAACACTTTTTTTAGTTAAAAGTAATTATGCTTTTTTTCTGTATTTTTAGAAAAAATACAATTATTTTTAAAATTTCATTTAAAAGTCTTAACATCCATGTATTTTTTTACGTCTGAGATATTTTTTAACTAATTTCAAGGTTTAATTGGAATTATTACTATTTAATATCATTAGTGTTTTTGATTAGCCGGTCTCTCATTAACGATTTACTTGTACGTTTCGTTTTTCTGATTCTAAGAGAAATTGAATTGAATATGCGATCGATGGGATTGGAATGTTTGCACAAAAAAAATGTAAATACAATATACAAGAGAAAAAGAACATAGACGGCATTTTTATTCTTATAAGTAATAAGAATTTGTTTTTTTTTATTTTGTGGCTTTTTTATTTAGAACGCGTAACATATTCTGATCGAATGGGTCCTAGATCTTTGGTTTTTACTTACTTTTATTATTTTTTGTGATCCCCAAAATTATTTTCTCTTTTATTTGTGGTGTGGAGGTATAGAAAATATTTTCTGGGCGTAAGGTACTTGTTCTAAAGAGTCATGCTTTTCGGCGTCAGATAAGGATTTTAAGATAATCAGGGGATAGTCGTAATTTTGTACTTTTTGTGTTTTATATTTTTATATATTTGCAAATCGTTTAATATCCATTTTAGGATATTATTCTAAATTGCTATATTACTAGATATATAATAACTATATCATTAATCGACAACTGAAGGTTCCTATCTCTATCTTAGTACCAATTATGATTGAGACATAAGAGTTTCAAGGACTGAACAATGGTTTCACTCAAAAATATCGAAAAAAACATCGGCAAAAAGCATAATGTCAACATGGGTTACATTAAAGAGAACCAAATTAATTTATAAATTGAACCCGTTTTTAGTTCAAAGGTATTGTTTGATCAGTTAGTGTGTTCTTGATGAACTGATGAAATTTGCTCACCGCAACGTAAAGTACATATTTTCGAATGGTAAAATGTAATTTAATTTTTATTCATTCATAACGTATTGCATTAAAATAGATTAGAGTATTTTATTTTATTTCGTAATTATATGTCAGTTAAATTACACTATCCATTGGAAATCAAAACGCATGTTTAGCTGTTTGTTTGTTTTTAAATTAGTCAATTATAAATTAAACAGTATATTAATCATTATGTTAATTCTTATTATGGATGGAATTATAAATAAATGCGTTTTTATGAAAAGAAAATAGAAAGCCCATGGCCGATCTTTGAGTGATTCTTTCAGGGTCTATAATATGGAGATTGCTAGATACTGGTTAACATGTTCTTCGAATGACGGTAATGGACATAAAAATTACCGACTGGTGAGTGACCAATTTAGAGACCAACACAAAAGACAAAGTTGGTGGCAAAAGGGTTCACAACCATGCTCCGGCGGGACTCGAACCAGTGACCTTCGCAGCACTAGAATGACCGTTTGTTCATCTTAAACACTGCGGCTACTACGCCGGCTCTTTCCGCTCTCTACCTATAAAAAGAACTGTGGCTTAAATTCTCTATTGAGATATTTACACCAGAACTGCACCAGGACATTGCATGCATTTTATAAATTTCATTTTTTAAATAACGATTTTCTTATTAATTTTGTCTAAGTTTGAAACAATATAGATAATTCAAATTTTTAGAAATATAAATGTCACGAAATTTGTCATGTATATGAAATCAATCCTTCCATAACAATGTTCAGATCAGTATACATTCTGGTTTTTTTTGTTCTTTCTTCATTTCTTTAAATTTGTATTTTTATTTTATTATTTTAAAGTGATTATGTTATTCATACGAAGCAATGCGAAAGGAACACGGAGGATTTAAGAGCATACTAACAACGTATATCATCAAATTGTGACACATTAGATAAAGTTTGTAAGCAGGTGCGTTATTGTGGTGAAGAAATGACAAAAAATCGAAATGGGCAACATTGTTTCTTCGCGATTCTGTATTCTTCACAGCACACTCCTTATTTTCCGTTAGACCTCCTACATGGAAGTAATTTTAAGTAGACTATACAGACGTTATTGGAGTCATATATTTGTATTTTGGCTCTTAAAATCGTTATACTTATAATTGTTATATATATAACAAGAAAACAATCTTTTCGTTTTGATCATATTCATTTAATCCTATTTTAAAAATTTCAATGTTTATAAGACAAGAGTGCAAGACTCCATAAGGAAAATCATCAAAATCACGCCGGTGACCAGGCTGGGTAAGATCGGATCTCTTCTGGGAGGATCCATAAGTTGGTTTGCGGGTTTAATGCCGTTGGGACAGTGGCTCAGAGTTCACGTCAATTATCACCAAGTCCAATCTAAATAAACCGTAGTTGGTAAAAGTCTCAATTTTTTTAAAATTAAAATTATTAAAATACATCAAAGATTATATGTTTAAGTCATTTTCGTAATTTAAATATGATTAATTTATACCCATATTATTTTCGATAGGTAAATTAATGTTATTTCTAATCATACAAAACAATAAACTAGAAGTATTTTTTAAATATTTATTACCTTCTCTATATATATAAATTTTCGAGGCAAACGTAGTCCTTAGAGAAGAGCCTTTAAGGTTTCAAAACCGGAATGTTCGACCCCTCTGTTTGCTATGCCTGGCTATCGGGCTTATTCAGCAGGGAGTCTGGCTACAACGTAGCGAATCGATACCGGCGTCAGACCCGTCCATTGGTTGGGACTCGAGCGGCTGCTGTCAAAATGATGTACGAGCATCCGTATTGTGAATATAAACGGAGCTCTTGTCGATGGGGTGCTCGCTATGGCCGACGCACGCAAAACCAAGATGTTAGACGGAGAGAGAAGGAGGAATGCAGAGGGAGAGACGGAAAGGTTAAGAAGGGGCTGGTGTTGTCGAAGGAGTGCTTGTAAAGTAGAGGGATATGCAAATAAATTGAAATATTATATTTCCCAGGGTACAAAGTGTTAAATGGTAAGTAAGATGTAATGAATTTATCTTATTAATAACCACTTAACAGTATGTTCATGACAGAATAAAATGTTATATATGGCTTGGTTATTGGATAAGAAGAAATATCTCGTTTGTTAGTTTGGTAATAACTTTTTCCAAACATTTTCAAAATCCTATTTTTTATTACAATATTGCAAAATAACGATAAAATTTATTATTTGAATTATCACAGTATCAATTATTTATATTTTATTCACACCTCTACTTTGTATTGAAAGAACTACTTATGTTTATTCATCTCATTCGGAATCAAAACAAAACAGAAAGTTACTCCGAGTATTTCTATTTAAATCAACTTACTTTAGTCGCCGCCATTTTTACACGGTAATATTAACAAATTATTTTAATAGTTAATATTAAATGTGCTGAGGTAAAATAATTTATTTTGTTATTACAAATTGAGCTTACTACTGTTTAGGTTTTCAAAACATGGAAGCAGTCAATGAGTTGATCCAATCTTCAATAGCACAATCTATGAAAATGCGTCCTTTAAATTTTGGAAAACTAGTGCTTCCTTCCATCAAACTGTCCGATGTCTATGTTTACATAAAAAAACTGACAAACAAAAATATAATCCTTTAATTTAAATTTAAACATAATTATCATTAAAAAAACATTTTCTTTGTTTTTTATACCCCATAGCATGCTACAGAGACGCATGTATAGTATTAAATGGAGCCAAAGTTTTCTCGGTACGTACATGTTACTTTAGATTACTAGTTCATTTACTCTACTAAGACTCATTACTAGATTCAGCTACAGCAAAGCTGATTGGTGTAAGATGATACATAGTGTTATTTTTAATATATTGTACACTGTTTATTAGCAGATTTCTTAAAACTTTGAATTATTTTCATAAAACTAAACTCACTTATTATAATGTAGTTAATGCAATCCATATAATAATAGCTTTGCAAAACCTACTGTGTTTATTGGCAGTTTCTATCTTCTCATATAACTTTTTTTATTAGGCTTTGTAACTCAATTACCTCTTAATCATTACAGTAACTATAAAGTAGATAATTAATTCTTAGAAATAAAGTAGACCTAATAAAATAACTGACAATTTATAGAGTTTCATTTATTTCATATCGTTTTAAGGTGTCAAAAAAATCATTTTCTATTCTTATAGCATTTGAAATATTTATTACAAAATTACAGGGTCGTTAGAAACAAACGGAAACATATTGTTGTTTTATTATTTAATAAATTAATATATAGAAGAACTTAGTTTTTTTAGAAATTTTTAAAATGAATAGTTTATCTTGGAAAAGCTCTATGAAAAACTAATTTTACAATGTATCTATGAAATTTTATTCTAAATTTTTTCCTCATCCGTATATTTTTAACCGTAAATATATCGCGTTTATTGAGATGAAATAGATTGGATTCACCTCATAATTGAACAATTCCATTACACTGTACCGCAATTTCATCTTATTCAAAACCAAAACACTATTTTCATCAAATTTGTTATTATTACCATCGCAAGAATTGGATTCAAAGTTTACTTGGAGAGCACTTAACGTGGTTTTATACAGTTGATCTCAGCATTAAACCTATCGATTTGCGAGTAAACAATTTATGTATTTATCAACTTAATAACCGTAATTTTTGATACTTATCCTGTGTGTATTTTGCACTGAAATTAACGAATCATAAAGATAAATTAAAACTGCCCTAATATGCTAAGCTAAGCTCGAATACCTGGCTTTCACTAAAGGAGCAAAAGGACCGTTCCGTCGGTTTTACCACTGCGATATAAAACTGAAACAACATCATCAAACAAAAACATCATATATAATTTTGGATTTAATAAAAATATGTCCTACTACAATTTCTAGATAGAGATGAGTTCTTATACATACGTTGGAAGTTTTACGAACATGAAGATTGAATTATTCAATCAATAATCACAATTATATGCCACGATATAAGAATATCAGTCATAACAGTGTGGTTGAATCGTTTAATTATACTTAATATTAATTAAGTTTAATTATAATAATTAACAAATTATATGTTTTTCATACAATTTAAAACTACTGGAGTCATTATTGATTATTACTTATTCAATGGTAACAAAAACAAAGTATTAATACACTTCGAGAAAGTTGTTTAATTTACTTCAAGAGTTTGTATATCATCCATTCTTGTTCAGGAAGTTCAATTTTATTTACATATTTGATCTTGTGTAGATATAGAATCAGTCTGGTGCTGCCAATAGTACGAAAAAAAGAAAAAAAATTAAGAACTGAAAAGTTGAATCGTCGTTCTCTATCGAAATATTAAGCATCTCATGTAAACATCTAGAAACAATTGATTCATTAAAGAACATTAGACATTAAAATCACTATTCACAATAGAATAATATTGCTGAGATCAAGGATCCGTTGACAGTTTCGATGTAATATTAAAATTGTGTTATTGATGATAAATCTAGTAAAATATTTTATATATACACAGAAGAAATTAAGGCAAAAAGACTTTTGCCTAATTAATAGTAGCACAAATTAGAAAATTTAAATTGTGGATTTCATGACACATACATTTTACACATACATACATTTCATGGTACATAAATAATTAACGTACAAATTGTGATTTTGTGGTTTTACTTTACAAAGTTATAACAGCATCTGCAAATAAAATAACATATTGGAGTAATTTTAAGATATTTGTATTTAGACATGCTACATCGCTTCTTTTACTTGATTTACTTGAACTTGATTTTGACGATAACGCTGTGTGGGTATACGTTCTTAGCTATCTGCACATAAATATCGTTCTAAATGTTTTAAACTTCGGTCTGTCATACTACCCGTATATAGGACACGTGATAAAATCGCACAATTATACCAAACATCCATACAAACTTTTGGTCAAAAATTTGATAGTTGTTTGATGAAAATTGTCAAAAACAAACATTTGGTCTACAAGTCACTAAATACTTGATGGTATTAGATTTTCATAATCTAGCCATAAGGAAGCTTTACTGACTCTATTTGAAGTATTTTATATTTAATTTTTTTTCCTTATTTTTAGTATCAAATAGACATTCGGTAAAGATATGAGCCCATTTTCCTTAATATATATATATATATATATATATATATATATATATATATATATATATATATATATAAACATTTTAAAGCATTGCTAAATATTGAAGTGTTTAATGAATAAAGCCATAAGATATGTTACTATATCACATTTTATTTTTTGAACCTTTTATCAATTATTTTAATTATTTGCTTTCTAGACCTATGTCTTCAAAAATCAATAATTAATTTAAAGATATTAAATAAATTCCTTTAATATACGTTATTTTTGTAAAAAAATAATTTAGTTCGACGTTATATTAATATACATGCTATAGTTGCACATCAATTCCAAAACTGTTTTAATCATATATTCTCTGTTTTAATATGCAAATATGTATTACTTCATTTATTATTCCATATTTATGTTTAAAACATCAAATTAAAGAAAGATCATATAAACTTCTATTTGACACGCTGAAGTTGTTACAGTTCTAAAGTAATCTTACGATCCTTTAATACGTCGTGTACTAATTTACATTTATTAATACTTTTTCGGTTATTGAAATTTGATGAAAATTATTTTTAATTAAATGGCATTTAAATAGGTTAGTGAGTGTTAGCTCTCAAAATAATTTGCATGTATTATAATATGTTTTAATATATTTTTTAGTCTCTCCGAACTTCAACAATCTGCCGTGGGCGATAAGTATTATTATGTGATTTCCGTTATATAATATAACTGACATACAAAATTGCTTCAGTAAGTGATCTGCTATACAACTTATAATCTAAATCTTGTTCTAGATACTATTCTAACTTATTTTGAAGTCTATCATAACTTATTCTAAAAACTATTCTAGCTTATTCTAGAGATTATTAGATCTCACTCTATATGGCTATTAATCAGTTTGAATGGTAGTTTGCGTTTGAGCTATGCCCTACACTGTCACCGTGCACATTTAACTGTTTGGCGAGTGCATTGGGATGTACTAACAGTCTTTCAGAGTACTTTGCACTAATACATTTGATCACACTTATTATGGGTTCCAAGGGGCTATCGCTCTGCATTAGTTTGTTGGAGATGTAATATAGGGTATCGACGATGACTCGCAACACTTTATTCTGGGACATCTAGAGAATATCTATGATGGATTTGCTAGTAGTAGCCCACAGTTCAATACCATAGGACCAGATCGTCCTAAGTATTGACTTTTACAACAAAACTTTGTTATCGAAGAACAATTTTATATATACGCCCCATCAGCCAATACATTTGATTTAGTTTAAGACCAAGCTGCTTGTGTTTTGTCACTATATGTTTATTCCCATTATAAGCGTCGATCAAAATGCACTCCCGGATATTTAACGTTGTCTGCTTGCGGAAGTTTAGAATTATACAATTTTACTGATGGAAAGGTTCTTCTACGAAGGGTACCTGTCACATGGGTAGATTTTGTCTCAGTTGCTTTCATACGCCTCGTTTTCAGCCATAATTCGACACTGTTAAAATGAAGTTGAAGTTTTCTTGTGGCTGATGTTTTAATATACAGACATTATGTTATGTAATACTAAAATCAAATACATTTTTGATCTTATACTGAAAATACTGCGAAAACAAGTTTTAGCGACATATCATTTTTGAATTATTTCCTTCATTCAGAATTAGAGAAACAGGATTAACTTAATAAATTGTGGTCGAATGTCGTCGACAGGATCATTATTAGGTAAAGTTATGAATGTAATATATCCATGAAATTAAACATACAAACTAGCGGGAAAGTGCACAAAAAGCTGGAAAACTGTCACATCACACATATAATTTTGTCTTTGGATATATAGTTAAAATTACATTATTTCAAAAGTCAGTTTTTCCGTTAAAACCATTTAGAAAATATCGTACTTTTTAGGTGTAGCTTTTTAAAATTAATCATTCTACTCTACTATCTCAAGATATTGTGTAGATATCTCTTTCCCGACACACGAGTTATTTGTAGCGAGAAAACGCTACCCATAAAAGAGGCCATAATTGTAGATGAAATATTCAAAGGGCAAACGTAATAACCACCGTGAGATATAGATGTAAAAAGGTAAAAAAGTTGGTCGTATGAAAAGGCGAGAAGCGATCGTAAAAAAGTTGCGCCCGGTGCACCGAAAAGGAAGAGTGGTAAAGTACGTAGCGCGGGCACCGAGTTGATTTATAATGGATACGGGGGGAGTCAACGGACAATAATTTATTGCTCGAAAAGTAGGGTGTTCGCGGCAGCCCCCGGTCTTAAATCAAAATGGTTACTCTGTCACGGTCTTTCGAGTGCCGTGACTACAAGTTATTAGCATATAATCCACGGCCAAGTCCGCGGTTATATTCATGTGAAAACGCCGTCGACTACAATGAGAAAATTTGTTATGGTAATTTATGGAATGGTGGACGCCGGTTTTTATACTTTTTCTCTATGAAAAAAATGGAGCGGATGTATAAGACGCCATTAGAAAATAAAGATAAATATTAAGATAGACATAGCGATTCTTTAACATAACATATGTTGTATATTTGATATATATCCCATTCAATAGAACAGTGAACTCACGTCATCTGAATTAATGACGTCAAAATGTCGCAATATTCCGCATAGATTCCAAGTCTTAGTTCAATTTGGCTCTGACATAACAAGATTCAAATATATATAAAACAATTAAACAAAAATATTGTTATCAAATATAGTTTATTTTAGATTTATAGTACATCTTATGCATCTATTATCGAAGGACTTAAAACTAAAATTAATTAATTATACAGTTATAATTGTTTGTAGGTTGGGATTGTGTTAGTAATTGAGTAATATTTTTGTATTCCCTTTTTTTCAATTTCCGTTGTTATTATTAATCTTCCAGCTGGTAACTTTTCTATCGCAAAAGGTGAGTAAAATTTTCGTTTTTTTTTTTCTGTAAGGTTTTGAACAGGTATCATATATTTTCAAATCTAGGAGAAAAGGACCATGTTTTATGTTATTGCTGTTGAATGAGACGATGCCTTATCATGATCAAACATAATTTAATTTTTGATACTTTTCTGAATATAATGCGGAGACAGCAATTAACATATATCTAGCTATTCTTATTTAATTGTTAACGCACTTACTTCTGTCAATTTACTCGAGATTCTGCGGAAACCTAAATATATATTTAGTCAATTCGAAACAGCAATGACACACGTGACCAATATGTGTTTGTCAAAAGCTGCAAATTCGTTTTACAGTCAGACCTTCTCATTTTATCCTATTTAAAAAGAGATAGAATGCTGTTGGAGAAGTTCGACATGTAACCGAAAGAGCCTGCAAAAGTTGTCCGTTTGTCAAACGCCTGCAAAATTCTTCAAAATGTTATAATCACAGGTTATAAACCGGCAAACGTTGTTTTAACTCTTTGTGTTAATACATTTGCAGAATTAGTGTTTCTCTGAGTCGAACGGTGACTACCATGGAGAAATGAACCATAACTTGTCTTTGCAGTAGTTTGAAAATCTGCTTTTAAAGAACTTGGATGAACCATCAGTTATTGTAACGTACAATGCACCATATCTATTATATATCAAGTGCATCAACAAAGTCTGCTATTAAGGAATGGCTTAAAGTATATAAAATAAGTTTCGAGAAAATCATGTTAAAGAATAAACTACTTCATATTGTTTCTCGGTAAATATAAATGAAATATTTAATTGCATTTTATGTAATTTACATTTTTAGAAATAAGCCTGAGGAAAGATACATGGTAGACCAGATTACTGAATGTTATGGCCACAGAGTATTACGTCTTGCTCCCTATCACTGCATTTTTAATCCAATTGAGTTGATAATGGGTATTGTAAAGAATTATTGCAATAGATATTCAGATCGAGGAGGGTATTCAAACTAGAAATGTCTGGATTAATGGAAAGAGGCATTATCGAAAATTTGAAATTGATAAATGGTAGAATCTTGAGCAAGTTTTTGATAGATTGGAAATAAACAGCTTGGTAATTAACCTGATTAGTGTTTCTGAAATTGACTGTGATTGAATAAAGCTTCATGAATGTTGATTTATGATTCAATGCTGACAATTACCAAGACAGGGCGATGAAAGAGGAAATAACTAAAGGTCACTATACCTTTATAACTGGTCTCAATAACTCCCTGGGCATTTTAATATACTTTAATTGTAGGAAATTGTATTATAGAGTGTGGAAGCTTTACGAGAGTGTGTGTTATTGTTCAGAATATACATGAATATTTGGTTAAAATGTTTTGCAGTTATGGCAAATGCATTAAGGTAGTGAATGCAGTGATTTTAATGTAGTTTTATCAAGAAAGGTGTAACATATATAGGTAGTAACAGGACAAAGTAAAGAGAAATATAGTAATATCATAATGACTTTACAAGGAAACCTTGCTTCGAAGAAAACAAAAACTAAGCGTAAAATATAAATATGCTCTCTAATGAAAGTAAAATACATTGATCAGATATACAATTGTTATTTAACAACTGTAATAAAGCCCAATGTATATATAAAACAATTCTAACCTATAAATTATAGCGGCTGTATAATTAATTGTAGTTTTAAGTTCTTCGATAATATATGCATTTGATATACTATAATGTTAAAATAAATTACAATACATAACATTTTTGTTTGATTATCTTATTTAGATAATAATTTTGTTACATGTCAGAGCCAATATATACTAAAACTCAGAGTTGCTGCGGCAACATTGCGACGTTTTGACAAGTTACGCGTGTCACTACTGTTTTGAATAGGCTATATTTTACTTTTGTTAGAGAGCATATTTACCTTCTGCTCTTAGTTCTCGTTTCCTTGTAATGTCATTTTTATATTACTGTATTTCTCCATAGTTCGTTCTTGATCTTTCTTAATACAATAACTAAATTTAGTACTGCAAAATCCCATATTCAGAAGATTCAACTGAATAATTACGCTGTTCATTTCAATCACACTGTTCATTCCATGTCACTTTTTACTTCAGTGTGTGTGATCATGTTCATCCAAACCGAAGGTGTTATTAACTATTCCTATTCCAATCCCGAAGAGCAGTACATCTACAATGAATTATTGGTAAATGGTATGACTAATAAAACCTAATCAATTGTTATTCGAATCCTTACGTTTTCCCATCAACTTCTGTTGTCTTAACACAATTTTTATTATTATCTTGCAATGAGGGATTATTGGGTATATTGGTCCCATTTTGATATCCATGTCTCATCTAAATACACAAATTTAAATAATAAATCTTACTTGATTTTATTATATGTTTTTGTTTGTACTAAAATTGTATTATTTTAAAAGCATTGTCTGGTAATTCCATTAGACGTCTTAGTGGGTTATTTTTACATCACTTAACTTCTATAATAGGCAACAGAGTATGGAGGGATGTTCTACATCCCTCAAAGTGATGCATATATCTAAGCTCTCTATGAACAGCTTCCTCGGAAATAATTGTATTAAATTATGTTTATATTGAATAATCCACTCACTGATTTTATACATTTTATATAATTGATCTGTGATAAAGCTGACGTATGAAGACGGCTTCTTTTAGATGAATCCAAGATTATATTTTCAATTTTTTGATATATTTCAGTGACCATGCATATACTAATATTCAGTGCAGCTGCAACAGGTTAAAAATATTTTAACTAAAAACCGCAGCAACTTAATATTCAACTGTAAAAATACTTACTTCTATAACGAATTTTACTAGCAAGAGGGGTCTTCATTATCTCGTTCCTGTTCGAAATAACTCTCTAATCAGTGTAAACTGTTCTATCTGCCTTCAGCATTTCCAATCAGAGTAATAATAAGTAACGATTTGAAATTTGTGAAATAATCAAAGAGTTAAACGAACGTTCGCCGGTTTATAACCTGTAATTATTATATAACTAATATTTTGAGTAATTTTGCAGACGTTTGACAACCTAACGACTTTTGCAGGCTGATTCGGTTACATGTACAAATGAAAATGAATTTACAATTGTGGCAGACAATACATTAAACATCTTGATTTTCGTAATATTTTTTAGGCTGCTGATGAAAGATTGTTTATTTTCTATTGACAACAAATTTTGCTATACAACTAGTTTAAAATGTACAAACAATAATCGTAACTTACAAAAAAAATCATTTTTCATCCCAATTGATGAAAAAATTCATTGATAAATTTTTGGATTTTAACTTCTATGAGAGTCGATTTACCGGGATGTTATACAACTTATTATCTTATTCAGTGATTCTTGTTTGACTGAAGTTTTATCCATAGTGCTGACGATTCACTTCTAGTTAGTTGTACAATGGTTCGGTATATCATATATCATAATTAGTGAATTAATGTAATTATATTGTTTTATTATCCGCGTTACTTGCCAGATTTCCTTCGACCCCTGGTTATCATCTCACTTTTTAAAATAAAAATTTGTAAATTAAGACATGACGTCCAATATAACATATCAAACTTTCTGGCCGATCTGTTGTTCGTTGATTATAGTGCTATAATCGCTAATAACAGAAGTTTTTGAGAATTAGGCACTATTACAATTAATACTGTTGTGGTTTAATAGCATCTGTAAGCACTTTATTTGTCACTTCAAGATTGTATTGGCAACAAAATAATTCAATTATACACAGGCAATAAACTGAGACCCAAAAATCAATGCACAGTCGTAGTTCGGAGAAGTCAGAGACGCAGATTGCAATGGTTTGATCATGTATGCTGAATAAGATCATTCGCATTTTCTGGGACCAAAACACTTCAGGTCGCAGCGTCGTTGAATTACCAACAGTGGCGATTTGGGGGTAGGAAAATTGGTTGGTTAAAGTGTAGACACTGTTAACGAACGCTGGCTATAAATTGATCATTATGCATGTTTTGTATATACATTTGATACTTATTTTATAACATAAACAATCTTTATAAAATGAGGAGTTGGTAGCTACAATAGAAGCCTATTTTGCGATCTTTCTGAAAACCAATTGCAAGCATAGACTCATCATTGGAACGCGCGTATTGAAAAAAGATGATGGATTATGAAATTTTCCTATTTCTTAGAACTTATTCTATAGTCTAACAATTAAATACTTATTTTGTGTCGAAGCGCGTTTCTAAGGTAACATGAAATCGAAATATCTAGGCAAGATATTATCTATTAAAATTATATTTCAAACAGGCAAGAATAGTTTATTTAGCCAACATTTGAACCAAGATGAACTTAAACTATTAATATACCAATATTTGTTATGGTCATGAGTCATCATTTTATTGGATTTTTATAAATTTAGTTCAAAAAAGAATGCATAGGCGACCAAAGTCTAAAAATCTATCTAAATATGGAGCCCCTATGTAAGAATAAATAAGAATTTACCTATCCATTTTGCCACATTTATCAACATTTATTAAGTAAGGAACAAAACTAAATCAAATTCAAGTTTTATTTGTATTAATATTCATTTTTCTTAACTATTTTTATATCTTTTTTACGCGTTTTTGAAATCATTGATCATTAATCCCCTCTTATATTTTATCTTATGTAATAAAACTAGCGACCCGCCCCGGCTTCGCACGGGTGCAATGCTGATACTAAATTAAATACACTACAGAAAAAATATGAACGTTGTATATAAAAACATAGCGGCCCGCTCCGACTTTGCACGGGCATAAAATATATATGCCTATGTCACTCAATGAAAACATGATTAAAATCGATCCAGTATTTTTGGTTCATTCATTACTGCCCTTGGCCTGCACGCATTAAATTTGGAGTAAAACAATTCCTCTTCCCCTATACTTACTATGAAGATTTCCTGCTATCTTTGGAATATCTAAATTCATACAATTTTTATTACATTACACATTTTTAAACGCAAATTTTAAATTTGTAATATCTCCGAAAATATTTATTTAATTTACATGCTGTAAGGAACCATATTGATCTATATTAATTGCACACTGTATTTAAGGTAATTAATTCGATAAAGATTAATGCCGTATTGCTTAAAATAGCTTCGTAAATAAGCCATTTTCTCACGTAAACAGTAAACAATAAAAATGGTTAATGTGGGTTATCCCTAAAAGATAAACATATACCATCGCGGACTTTTTTGTAGACCTTTTTATGGTGTACAATACTGTAGTACATTAATTTGATCTAACTCGTAGGGTTAGGTAGTGTTTTTGCTAATTGCTAAATAAGCCTAAAAAAATAGGTTAATTTACGACATCACGTTAGAAACCTCTAAAATTAGCAATGTTGCCTTAGTATATTATGCATGTATTATACATACAAACCTTCCTCTTGAATCGCTCTATCTATTGAAAAAAAACCGCATCAAAATCAGTTGCGTAGTTTTAAAGATTTAAGCGCACATAGGGATATAGGGACAGAAAAGGCGACTTTGTTTTATACTATGTAGTGTTATTGACATTTTACAAAAGGTAGAAAAACTTGGAATAATTCGGAAAGCTCTTTTGATTTGTTCTCTGTTACTATAGTCGGCTGTTCGAATCCTGCTGGAACCAGGTCGAAAATTTGTGTTTATAATTGTGCACAAAGGCAAGAGTGTATAATCAGGCTGGGTAATATCGGCTGTTCTCTGGGATGACCTCTAAGTTGGTCACTCGCTAGTCGGTAGGCCTAATGCTAACGACCGTAGTTCGGTGACCACCTTATATAGTAAAGCAAGTCCAGATAAACCCTCCATGTTTGAAAGAAGGTTTTAAAATTATAATAAAATAATTAGTTAGGAAAATTAAGAAAATATTGTAGATATATTGCTGCAACATGTATATAAATGGTGAGGATAATTTAACAGAAAATGAAAGGACGTTACTAACTTGTACATTTGGCATTTTATTTATTATCAATATTTTTATATTCATATTTTTGAATTTTGTGCCTATTGGAGTGAGGCAATATATATTTAATAAATATAGCTACTGAAAAGACCAACATGAAATAATATTTTAGTTTGTGTAGCAAATACAGAATAAACAGAATATAACCAGTGTAGAATAATAAATGCAAATAAACATATATATTAAATATTACTTGATAAAAATTAACTAGCACAGGAAAAGTTGTATCTAAACCAAAACAAACCATACTTTTAGTATAGGAAATTATTTCTACTAAAATATCACTACATTTTTCTATTAGTACTTGTTATTGTTTTTATTTTGATTCTTGAACGAAAATAGCTAGTAAAAGTCACATGGCCTCTAGGGAACAGTGTCAGCTGGAAAACGCGCCTAACAATCTCATTAATCAACATAAAGTGGTGGGACAAATAAGGCACACAAAGTAAATTTTGCTTGCGTGCGACAAGACGCAATCGTAAAACCGCAATCATAAAACGTGATTAAATTAGTATCAGCTCATTAAATGACTAATTTATTACAGCGGAAGGTCGCACAGAACTCTAAAAAAATTGAGTTGTATAAGTCTTGAGGGGGATATCAAGATCTATTGGTTTCCCTATGGGGGTATTTTTATATATCAGTTTTTATAACTTTAGCAATACTATACTAAAGCAATTATCTAATTAATCGCCTGGGGTTGTATATATTTAGCTGAATTTTAAAAGTCTTATATCATGAATAATATTTTGGTTGAAATACGTTAAAAATAGTGCGGATGGAAATAATGATTCAGAAGGTAATTGCCATTGCTTTTCCGTCGCAGATATACTTCACTTAGTGAGTAAAGAGGATATTCTCTAACTCTTTATCTTTGTATTAGAACATTAAAACATATTTATAAAAACCTTTCAGAATATACATATCTGAAAGCTTGTTGGCAAGTTTTAACACACAGATTAATTTTATAACGAATATAATTGTAAAAAAATACTACAACAAACATTTCCAAATATAAATATTCGTGTAATATTAGCCTGCCTATATAAGCTCTAGCTTCATAAGAAATAAATACATAGCTATAAATTAAAAAGTATCTACAAGCTTCAGTTTCAAAAATTTCCATATTTATTCAAAATTTTTCTCATGGCTTACTCAACATGATATAACATAAATATTGTTCATCAGACTTTTATATACCAGAATGTCATGGAAGGATAAAATATAATATATATTTAGTTTTTTCCTTTCCATCTCGTCTCTATAACTGAAGTTCTGTATATGGAGAATAAAAAGTTTATTTTTAATATATATGTATAGAATTTTGGGTTCTGATTATATACATTTCTGATCATATATATTTCCGATCATATTCTGATTAAATACATTTAATATGCAATATTGACAAAAGTGACACAATATATATTAACCAAATATTTTCCATCGTTTTCTGAAACTTTTTTATAATTTTTTATTGGTTAGGAAGCGATCCAGTTATTGATTCGTTTTGTCAGTTATTTTCAATATTTTGAAACCAATCTGCTAATCATATTCCATCGATCTGAACAAGTGTCTAGTCATAGCAAGATTTTTTACCTCAAAGTTCTACGGGAATTTCAGGTGATCTTTCGTCCAATAAGTCGTATTAAACTATAAATATATATACCAATGAAAGTACTCATTGGCGTTAAAATCAACACTTTTAAATATTTGAAACTAAGACCGACAACTGATATATGATGAAGTAGACAAGAAAAATATCACATATCAAACAACAAAAGTAACAGATGTTGGGAGTACAATTTTGAGCGATTCATGATTAGTATCTGTATATATTGAGTAACTAAATTAAATGAAAGGAATATTTTTATTTTATATGGAAATGAAAATAAGTTTTTTACATTGATAACTCACAATTTCATCAATAGATATTATAGATTATAATATCGATGCCAAATCAATACAATTATATGTATATATTAATATACATATTAATGTTTGTATAATTGTTTGTTGTTTTGCATTTAATTATATTGTCATATTTATTTAGAAACAGTGTATAATCAGCTAACATACAATCTTATCAACAATTTGGTCTGGTATTAATAAAAGAACATTTATAATTTTCTAGTAATTAACTTATAAAATATGAAATGAAACTCTTTAAAATAAAATAAAATAGAGAGAAATTTAAATGGAAAAAAGGAACTTGTATTCTCAGAATATTTAAAAAAATTAACAACTAAACTAATGAATGTTGGAAATACAATTTTGAGCGATTCATGATTAACATCTGTACACATTGAGTAATTAAATTATGAGAAGAATATTGTTAATTTATATAGAAATGAAATATATCGAATGTAATAGTTTGGTTATATTGTTTTATTAGTTTTTATATTAATAGTTCATAATTTCATCAATAGATATTATTGATTAATATAACCAAACCACACCTAATACAATTTTATGTATGTATTAATATATATATATATATATATATATATATATATATATATATATATATATATATATATATATATATATATATAATATATATTTTTTTACTGTTTTGCATTTAACTATATTGCTATATTTATTTAAAAATTGTGTATAATCAACAATCTTATCAACAATTTTGTCTGGTATCTTACATAATAATTCTGAATATTGTATATAATATAGGGAATCATTCTAATATACAAAATTCAAAATAAAATAGAGACAAAATTTAAATGGAAAAATTATAAGGAACTTGCATTTTTAGATTAGTTAACAAACATAAGCATTGACATGTTGTAAAATAAAATCATTATTTGATAACATAATAATCATGGATTGCAAAAAAATAGTAAAGCTACATTTGGATAACTGAAAATACACATACTCTCGATAATATTTACCTTCAATTTTAGTGTTGATTTTCCTTGTTCTTCACAGTCACCTTATTCTAAAGCAAATAGTGACGGGACACGTTTTGGGTATAGTTTACAAAACACCTTTTTCTCTGTTTACACTCCGGTTCTTCTTTGGTTAAAACGATTCTCTAAATGATCTCTTGTTAAATCTGAAAAGACAAACAGACGAAAAAAATTAATTATAATATACGCTTGAGCAGAATATTAAATTTTGGTGAATATTTAGTTGAAGATGTTTTTGATTCAATGAAATTTACATATAACGGTAATTGGTCGAAACTTGCATAGACTGACCTATTTTATACAATGCATACAAGGTATTACAGTTATAATTATTTAAGTATTCGTAGAACTATATGAATGATTATTATCTATATTATTTTACTATTATATTTTAGCTATTATTTATACATTATTTATATACTACAGTTATGCTAAAGTAGTAATAATAGCTCAGCTAGGGATTATATGTGGACAAAAACTCGTTGAAGCTCCGCCAACTCATACAAAAGATACTTGCATGTATTGTGATCTTATTTTCACTTTAAAAGGTATTTATTGAAAAATATGTCGATTTATAATTTTTTACAATTTTTAATGTATCGAAAAGTCGATGTAAATATTCAATAATCCATTTACTTTAGAACTTTTTCAGAATTTCGAAGCCATGTTGGCTGGCAACCTATACTGTATTGAACTGAACAATTGGTAATTAGAAGGCTATATGTTGGACATAGCAGAACTTTGCATTCGAGTTTTAACCGTGTATCATTCATATATTTTGAAACGTATAGCCAATGGATACCATATGCTTCGGTTGATATGGACGACTTTCTAAGAATAACAAATTAAATTTTACGTATTAGGTTACCGTAATAGAATCACAAACTCATTTTTCATTTTTTTTTGGCGTCTCTATACATTGAATAACTTTAAAATTCTAAATTGGAAATTCTTATTTTATATAGAGAAATTCAAAACCATCCAGTTTAATAGTTTGGTTAAGTTGTTTAACAATATATTATACTTTGATACTGAATAAAGAACAGTAAGGCGCGTCATAAAATACAATAAAATGATTTAAATATGTATATTTTGTTATTTTTTTGTTTTCTTATTAACTGATATAGTTTTCACAGATATATGAATTTATTTCGTAGTTGATAAAGAAACTATTATTGAATTAAATATATATTACCGGCTATTTAAATTTAATTAACATCTCTCTGGCCGACTATGAGTGAATTTCACCACAGATGCCTCACTTTTAAGAATTAATAAGTTAAAAATATGCTAGATATTTCCCTAATATCTCATCTTTAGTCATCGAGATAAAATTTTTACTGTTTAAAATTATAATATATATGAAAATAAAAACTATAAATCTATATCTATAAAATAGAAGTCATACATAATTATTGTTTAAGTATATAAGCTATTACGTTAGGTATTATTACTAAAATAATATTTCAATTACCAATTATATATTTTACTTTATATTGGTTCAATTTTAGTTGAAACAATTTTTTTAAAAGTTTTAATATTAATTAAAAATAGCATTCAAAATTAATATATATTTAAGAAAACATGTATTTTAATGGTTTACACATTTATAGATTGAATAGCCGACTTGTTTGGCGCAGTAAAGGCGACAGGACGGTCCTCCTAATGTTGCAATAATCGTGAGTTCGAATCCTGCTGTGGCATGGTCGTATATTTATGTTTGTGATGGTTTAATATTTATGATTGTCCTTAAGCAAGAGTGCCGGATATATATATATATATATATATATATATATATATATATATATATATATATATATGTATATTTAAAAAAAATATATTTCTCTTATGCTAATGTAATAGTTTGATAAGAAATGAATGTATCTTTTTTGAATATGGACATTTTTTTACCAGTCAACTAATTATTTTTTACATTATTTTTCAAAAGGAGAAACTTTTTCTTTATGTACTTAGTAAGGGAGAATGTACAAACTCTCTTTTAACAGACTTTTTGGGTAAACTGTGTTTCAGGTGTGACAATGCTGTTATCGTCCATAATAGCGTTAAGTGACTGGACACACTTAGTGATGGTATAGTATCTGTGAATCGGTAAATATTTCAGACTTCTTAGTTTACAGGTTTCGACTCCAACATAATTTGAAGAAAGTTATTAATGTTTCAGAAGAAGATATTTTTAGAAAGAAAATAAATGGCTTGTATATTGATTTTGATCAAATGTAACTAACATCACTTGTGTTGGAAGGAAAACGTAGTATTTAATATTAGAAATAAGATATATACTTTGATAAAAATTTTGAGTTTTATTTCAGTTTTTCAGGATGCTCGGAAAATTTGGTTGCTTGCTTGTTAGTGCTGCTTGATTAATACTATTATAGATATTTGATTACAAATAAAATATAATTAATCTTTGATATATTATATATTGACCTACTATTTTACGACTTTGAGTTTCATTATATCTATCTGAGAATTCTTATCTATTGTTGCACTCTATTATATTATAACTCGTGCCACAATGCTTGTCAAATGAAAAGTCTTCCTTTATTTCTTGATACAGGTGCATATTCCACTATATGTAATATCACATTATACATTACATCATGGTTTGTATATAACATTTTTACTAAAATCAATATTATATTGAAGCTTCAATAATTTAGTTAAGGTTCGGTTCGAGTTATTATTGATTATATTGGATAAATTTTCAAAAAATGGCTCTTCCACTGCTGGTATAAATGGGGTTTGAATAGTGCCCAAACATGTTCCTGTTATATATGTCTGTATTTATTGGAAATTTTGATTGTTCATAAAGAAAAGGTGTAATATCTGATAAGAAGTAACTATTTCAGTTTCTTCAGTAGAGAGCTGGAGCAAAGTCTGATCTTATTCGGTCTTCTTGGAGAGATTTTCCGCCTGTTTAGAGGATTTGTTTTTGGTACTACTTTTAGGTAAGGGTTAGGTCCTAACTAACTGGTATGTTACTTCCTGCTGGTTTATAATATGACTTCCCTTACTTAAAATAATGTTGCATAAACTACCTTAAAAATGTGAATTTATTATTCCTGTACATTTCATAGCTGAGCCAATTTGTGGACCTCTAAGGAAATCATAAAGCCATTATTTTTGAATTTCTTTAATTCGCCTAATTGAAGCACTTAGCTGCGGTTCATCATTATTTACTGCAGTTCAGGCTGTAAGATCACTAAAGGTAGATTGAAGTTGCTCCAACTAACTATTGAAATTACTAAAATTCCCAAATACAATTAAAAAAAGTTTTGAAAACTTAAATTTTTAAGTTCGAAACAAGGTTGCAATAATATATTTATTCCAGTCGTCTATATATATCATGATAAGTTTTCGTTTATATTCTTGTTGTCATTTTAAATACAAACTACATGTACATATGAACATCATATTTAGTTCCCACTCTTTTTCCTTTTTTTATATTTCGTTCACTAAACCTTCTATGCACCAAAAAGGGAGTTTCACATTTTCCTAGTTTTGACTCTTGTTAGATATTCACCATAAATGGCTTCACCAACTCAGTTGCACTCCATATCAACTTGATGGCCAACTATCTTCATAATATATTTATGTTTTTAAATATTATCAGACCAGTATAAGTTCCTAATATCCTTTCTAGAATTGGAGATGTTGTAGTGATTTTTATATAGCCTATAAAATGTTTTACTACTCAGTAGTAGAATTTGCTCAAATTTGAGTTCTGTTGTTAATTATTTAACCATACTTATGGCAAGTTTATATACATATTTATTTTTATAGAGATAAAATCATATTAACTATTAATTACAGTATAACGAAAATATATTAAGATTCTACAAATAAATGTATAATATTATTAATTAATTTTATTAAATATAAGTTTAGTTCAATCCAGTCCTGTATTATATAAATATATATATATATATATATATATATATATATATATATATATATATATATATATATATATATATATATATATATATATATATATATATATATATATATATATATATATATTTGACAATTGAAATAATAAAAACAAAATTAAGCAAAGAATATTATATTACAATAATATTTTTACTTCGGTTTTCTGAATATATTTTGTGATAAGCTTTAATCAACTTTCGTTATATCGCCTATATAATTAGAGATAGATGTTCTTGTTGTTATTTCTGTGTTCTTATTCTTATTTTACCTATATAATTTTTACCATTCAGTGGTAAATTTTACTTCATTTCTATGATTTCTTCGATAAAGTTTTTAACCATATCCTCATAGCATGTTTAGATCTATTTTATTCTTAGATGTGAAGTCGCACTATAGTTTAACGAGTATGTAACACGTGGGCTGAAAAGTTCTGTGTCTAATACAGAGATTGCATTCTAGTTTTATTGCACTAACCGCTCTATCAGTTAGTACTAACCTTCAAAAGGCAGCTATCAAGATTTTATGATATTCTGCTCATAAGTTTGTGAGTTATTGTGCTAAGAGTGACACTACTTTTGTTATTTTCAAAACAATGGATCATAAAAAAAATTGTGTTTCAATTTTATACTGCTTTATGATGGGAAGAAATACCGTTCAACCGAAGCAATGACTTGAAATTGACTACGCTCCATCAGAAGCAACGATAAAGCGTTGGTGTTCTGATTTCAAACGTGGTGTAGACACCGATGATGTAGAACGTAATAGACATACAAATGAGGTTGTAACACCAAAAATCACCAAAATAATCTACAAGATCGAATGATCGAAAAGCGAAGTTGCGTTAGTTAACTAACATCGTAAAGATATCAAGAGAACGTGTTGGTTATATACTGCATGATCATTTAACTATGAGAAAGTCCAAAAACAAGAATGCTTTGATGATTCTAAGCTGTGATTAGCCATGTTTTAACGTAACAAACCGGAATTTTTGTGAATGTGACCATCACTTCACTCCGGAATCAAAACGATCGTCATCTGAATAGACAGAAATTGGTGACACGCCTATTTTGATGAAAAATTTTGAACAAATAAATGCATTTTCTTTTTTACGCCCAGAACTTTTCAGCTCGTGTGTTATTAGACAAATTACAACTAAAAAATACAATTTTAATAAATTTATTAAAGTATTTGATTAACCTATTACTATTTATATCTATTATATTATAATCATAATATATATTTATAATCAATATATAATCGCAAATAATACATTAATATTAATAATTAGTGAGTATTAATCCAGTCCAGTCCTAGGTCAAAATATATACTTAATCAAGCCATTTACATACTTACGTATTAAGTAAATATATATTTGATAACTGAAATAATAAGAACGAAACTAAACAAAGAATATTATGTCACAGTATTATTTTTATTTCAGGCCTCTGAATATATAACCTGATAAGCTTTCGTCAGCTTTCCCCTGCGTTAATCATTGGCGCTTTTAGTTGAAACACCCGCACAACAAAAGTTCCCTCGTTTGCCGAAATATTCGTAGCTTAATGGCCGAAAGCTCCGACAGAGGAGGACGCCCCGATCAAAAGCCGTCGACAAGACAAAGACAGGACAACCAAGAGGCGCATGTCTGAGGTTCTCGTCGCACATTTGCCGCCTCCCGCGATCCGACGCCGAGATAATGACGGTCGGCGCAGGCGCCTCCATTATACGCGCTCCGCCAAGAGGTTGGCGGGTCGTCACCATTCCGTTACCGTTTGAGCTTTCGAAAAGCGGTTTCCTAGAAATAATTAGTACACGGGGTTAAAAAAAAATAGAGCGACAAAGCTCCGTTCATCTATTGATTGTGGTGGGTGATTTTTCCGGGCCGAGAGTTTTCGGTTTTTGGTCTGATACCGGCTTGTGCGTTCGTCAACTTTCAGCTGCTTTCAACGAAAGGAAGACTTGTTGTGGATTGTCTTACTCGTAAGTCGAAATAAAAATAATAATAAAAACGTTCAGATGCCTTATGTTCTAATATATGTCTATAATTGTTTGTTTTATATTTTACTTAAGAAAATGTATTAACATACTGCACAAAAGAAAAAATCGCTTAAATAAATGTAAATATATAAATTTAAATTGATTAAAATTATGTTATCTTTAACCCTATCATATAGAATATTTTAAAATATATTATTTATATATATATATATATATATATATATATATATATATATATATATATATCAGAAGCAAATGTAATGCTATAGTTAATGCGCCCCCTATATTATTAGCAGAATTTCCAATTCGCAATTACCGAAACTGAAATTTCAATGAGATATAAATTAATTCTTAAACAGGTTTATTGAACTGCTATAAAAATTGAAATTATTACAATAAAATGGGCCATAAAACACTTTAATTTATTAGCGGCTATTTTAATTTACTAATAATGAGTACAATCAATATTCAAGTTAAATGACATCAATCAACTTTTAATTTAGACATAATTTGTTTCTCCTATACAAACATTTTTTTAAAATTATGATCGTATTCTTTGTTCTTGTCTCAAGAACTAGTTGTTATTATAAGATAATCATATTGGGACTAAAATTAAATTTATATGCTTACAAGTTATAGACGAAATAAAGTAATTTTACTATTAGAGAAGTAAAAAGCTTCTAATTTATGCATTTGTCTCTAATACAGTAGTAACTATCCATTAGTTCGACTATATGAAATGACAATATATGTCAGCTATCTATCAAAATTGAAAATGATGTTTTTAGTATATTGAACTTATAATACATACTTTTAATATACCAGTATGTATACTTTTCAAAATATGTTTTAATTGCTATAACTGCTACTATAATTCTTTTACTATATAAATAATTTATTAGTATAAAAAGTATTAAATATGAGGAATTATTTTAACTGTATATACGCATATAAGTAAAATTTTCAGTACATTTGGCAACACTTTTAAGTGACAGAAATAGCAGTGGCCAGTTCCATTTAGTCTATAGTAATTGATCTAAGCAAATGCTCTAACAAATACAACCTTTAGAGAACTAAAATCTTCTAATTTATATATTTCTCTGTAATACAGTGGTAACCAACCACTAACTCCCCATTTTGATTTCACAAATATATGTCAACCATCTGCATTTGTATTTGCCAACCAAAATTAAAAATTATATTTTAAATTTATTAATCTAATAATAATAAGGTTTGTACGATATATACAAAACTCCGATTGCAATTGATATGGCTTCAATTTTGTTGTATCGTTGAGAATTAGTATATTCTAATCGCCAAGACGGGAATAAATGAAATAAGAAACAGTCTGATGCTCTATATTCTTATTCAAAGCATAATTTGTTTAAAATTGCAATTTCGATAAAACACTTATTAATTTTTTAGAATTTATTAAACAATGGTCGGAAAATAAGAGAATATACATATTTAACGAAATTTGTTTATACGTTCTAGATAGTATCAAATATATGTGCCATGAATGAGCTGAGCCTTCATATGAGTTAAGGTGACTAAAATGACATGGCACAGAATTGGTTTTGTTGCTTTATTGCGATGATCTAAGCGCAGGTAATTGAAAGGAGTAAATATTTCTTCACTTCAAAAACTTGCACTCTATAATGATAATTAATTTTTGGATTATATTTTAAAGTAATGTCGGTCTCGAAAATACCCCGTATAGGTAACAAATATGTGTTGGAGTTCAATCGTTTCTCATTAAATAACAAATATGTTATGAACTAGAATTAACAGGTCAATTGGTTCAACAAGTTTCAACAGTTTTCAGTCAACAGGTTCCCGGCCTACCGTAGTAAAATACCTTTTTTTGACAAAATTATATTTTTTTATTCAACATAATTCCCTTTAAGGGTGATACACTGATTATAGCGACTCTCCAACTTTTCGATGCCATTTTTATATTACGATTTGTTCGATTCAAATTAGGCCTCAGTTTCGGCGATCACCAAATTTCGTCCCAGCGAGCATTCTTTTGAGATCTGAGAACAGGAAATAGTCGCTAGGGGTCAGATTTGGAGAATACAATGAATGAGGAAGCAATTCGAAAACCAAGTCATGGATTTTTGCCATCGATTTCACTGATTTGTGGAGCGGTGCATTGTTTTAGTGAAGCAGTATTTTCTGTTCCTTCAAATGCGGCCTTTTTCGGCGATTTCGTCCTTCAAACGGTCCAATAACGCTAGGTAATAGTTGCTGTTGATGGTCCTTCCTTTTTCAAGGTAATCAATGAATATTAATCTATGCATATCCCAAAATACAGACACCATAACCTTGCAAGCGGACTGTTGCGTTTTCCCACGCTTTGGAGCAGGTTCATCGTGTACAGTCCACTGGGATGACTGTCGATTGGACTTCGGAGTAAAATGATGAAGCCACGTTTCATCCATTGTCACATATAAATGCCAAAACTCAGGTTTATTACGCTTGATTATCTTCAAACACTGCTCCGAATCATTAACTCGTCGTTGTTTTTGGTCAAAAGTGAGGTCGCACGGCACCTTCCTTGCACAGAGCTTTCTCAACCCAAATATTCGTGAATGATATGATGTACCCGCTCAGTTGATATCTTTAGAGTGTCTGCTATTTCATTCAATGTCAATTTACGGTCACTCGAAATCATTTTGTGGATTTTTTAAATGTTTTCGTCGGTAATAACCTCTTTTGGGCGTCCACTGCGTTCACCGTCTTCGGTACTCATTTCACCACATTTAAACTTAGCATACTAATCTTTGAGAGTTGGTTTTCCTGGGGCAGTGTCCCAAAACTCGGCATCAAGCGAAGTTTTTGCTTCGACTGTATTTTTCCCTTCAAAAAGCAATATTCAACACGCGAAATTCCTTTTTATCCATTTTTTTTCGCAATAATAAAAGTTGCTTCACTCAAAATGCTATAATTCACAAACTAATGATCGGGCACTGTCAAATTTATACACACATCTTTTGAGGCTTAGGGCTATCTAGAAAACATAGGGATTTAATTCTAGTAGCGCCATCTATGTGCCACGCCGGGGACTTTTCAATTGACCTGTTATTCGACTTAATTAACAACTACGTCTTGAAACTTCAACAGCTAATTTCATTCAAAACTTCACTGAAACTCAGCCGGTAGCTGTATGTGCTAAGAGTTTAGTTCGTCGCTAATAACTTGCTAGGATCGAATCTCACTGCGGCTAAAGGTGGCTTATAAGTTTACAAAATATAGGATAATTGTTCCTAAAATTATGTGAGTGTGTTCGCTAAATAACACAACAGAATCTGGGCGAATATTAATAAAAAAAATTATAAAAGAAACCTCAATGGATTCCATCAATAATTAGTTTCAATTGATTAGCTCCTACTACAACATCAGTATCTTCGATGTACTCGTAAATTCGGGACCTACGTGGATTAGTGAAATTATGGCAAGTCGACTGTATAAAATTGAAGATTGGTAAATTAATAAAAATGCAAATTAGTATAACCGCTGCAACAATCAGCAAACTCTTAATTTATACAACTCTTTCTACATTCAATATATTATATAGTGAGAAGGGGTCAGTAGGCCTAATTCTTAAGTGAATTGATGTCCCTGGAAACCTTTTTTCCACTAATTCATTTGATCTGGATGCTAGATCAGTTGTGGCGCTATTTAGGGTGCAATTTAGGTTGAAATCCTAGGTGAATTTTAGGACACCAAATATGCATATGTGTAAATATGAAAAAGATACTATATATGATGATATTAAACAAAAACATACGTTATTAATTTCGTTAACACTACTAAAATTATATCACTATAATCTTTTACGACTTTCGGCACGGTTTATTTATGTTGTGTTCCTTGCTTACGCAACCAAACAACATTTGAATTACAACCACTATGCTCTCATATAGATTTATATCTCGCTTGCAAATGCAAATATTTCATCTCAACAACTAACCTGCACTGATTACAATTTTTCAAATAAATGTACTGTTAACTCAATATAAGCATCTACACAACATAAATTACTTACCAAAAAAAACAATTTATCGTTAATGAGGAGAGAGCTTAAAAATGTAACAATATTTTGTTTATTACATTCTGAGGATTGCAGTATATGCTCTCATGACATGACAACAATTAATAAAAAAATTAATACATTAAAAATGATGTATAAAACATAATAATGCAATAAAAAAAATATACGAGATACTATCGCATCTAATATTTTTGAAACAGATTTGATAGAAAACAGTATTTTTAGAAGGCAACAGTCGCCAAAGAATTCGACTCAGACTATCTGGCCAGACGCTCCTAGACGCTTTTAAAAACGCTCTTAACATAAACATCGCCAGCCTTTTTCGAAAACACATCCTGAGAGTGGAGAATTTCGAATTTTCTTGTTTGTTTTGAAAAGCACATGATCCTTCTGCTTTCCATATGTACAGATCTCGAGTACAGAACTGAAAACAATCGTTCTATTCATAGTTCAGATAGCCATTTATAACTAATTCTATATCTACTTTTTTTTTGTTATATTTTTGCATTATACAATATCAATATAAATATAAAGCAAAACTTATATTACATAAACTTAAGTATTAATAAATAATAAACTTCCAAAATATATAATAAAATATTACAATTACAAATACTTCAATGACTGAATATAAAATAATATTTCATATTGAACTATCAACTTGAACTAGATACCTGAAGAAATGATTTACTTTTTTGTTTATTGAATTGCTGATAATGAAATTCTTTAAGTCATTCAGTGCTTTGTTTGATCAGTTCTTTATTTTAACATAATTTCATCGCTAGCCTCAACTGATTACACAAGATCTTTCCTTTTGCCTGACAAGGAATGAAACAGCCATGTTGGAAGGAGTAGTGGCCAGTTTTCCCCCTTTTGGATCATTCTCATTACATACCTAAGTCTTGCAATTCATTTTCTTCCACCCCTTTCGAGCTTGAAGCTGATCTTTGTCAATAACATCAAAATCGCCATGTAAGCAGTAGCATAATTTTAAAAACCAAACAACGACAGTATAGAATATTCAAAATTCAATTTTATACCTTCCCTGATTGGCGTAATACAATTCAATAACATAAAATAATACTAAATTGATATCTGTTTTGTTATATAGCGAAATGTTAAAAGTATTTATTTAACAGTTAAGTTTGACTTTTAACAGTAATACTTCGTATTTTCACCAATAGATATCGCTAAATAAAATGCATAAAACACCTAATATAATATCAGTACCATTAACAATTTATTACATTATTAATTATATTTATTCATTATTAATTATCTTAATTATTTATAATACTAACTATACCTCCAATATTTTTTGATAAAATTTATCTGAATATATCGAATTAAATTTTTTAATTATTTATTTTTTGCATTGTTATTACTTGTTGCGGACTAATCTATAACTTTTCTTAATAGCTAAGACACGTCGACCCTATCTTAGTACTTGGTGTAATAATGTTTATGAATTAACATTGCAGTTTTTTATTAAGTGCACCTCACTAAGATACACTATACAAGATCAAGTGGTTTGGTCCTTTAAAGTCTGTGTCTTTTTCTGGCTTTATCCAAGAGTTGTAATATTTCGATATTAACATGAGAATGGGGTCTCTCCTCAGTATCCTCAAATTATAGAGCAGAAGTATTATTACTTAGCAGCATCTTAGTTTTTAAGCTGAATCATAATAGAACTACTCATTAATTGAATTTAAATTAGTTAAATTTTAAGAGAATATTTAGAATATATGAGAAAGAAGGCTGTTATGAATGAATGTCGGTAATTAGGATGTGTTAAAATGTCCATCCGTTTAAAGTTTACCTTTTAGAATGCTTTCTAATTATTATATCAAGCATTAAAGTTTCTATTAGAGAAAAATTGATTTTCAAATATGTAGAATTTCTTAAGCAACGCTCGATAATAAAAGTAGTAGTAATAAAGTAGTTCCCGTAGTAACAGTTCGAAAATCCGTTTATAGGCATAATAAGAATTTTATTTTGGACAACTAGCAGTTAGTTGTAACTCTGATTAAACCGAATCATGATCTTCGGCACTAAACTTATTACTATCACAGATGTAAATTCACTAAGGCTAACAAACGAATTGAATTCTAATTTTGTTAACATGTTCTTCCAGAATTGCTTCCATTGTTAGGGAAAGTAAGAAAAATATATAATTCTATATAACAACTATAAATAAATAATTGGTTACAGAATGTATACGTAGAACAAAAAATTGTATTATAATTAGAATTACAAATAATATATAAGAATAGATATTTCATTCCACTCTTTCGATCCATGTCTTTTTTTTGGAACTATCCATTGCGTCTTCGCGAGAAGTTGACGCATTTGGAAAAGTCGTGTTTTAGCACACGCATCATGTTAAAGAATCGAGAGTTCTTACAGATTGACCAATTTATCTTATTAATTCAAGAGTAAATTTCACTTTCTTCTCCTGTGTCACTGATCCTAGTTATTTGTAGTTACTCTAAATGGATGTCATTGGAACTATACCATTTTAAATAACAAATGATCCGTTAATTGTTAACGATTCGGACTTTTCTCCATTTATTCTTTGTCATTTGGTTCTCTAACGCAATCTACATTGTGAAGAATGCTGGAATTTTAAGTATTTGTACCTGTATTAGCACATATAGTTATATAATATATGAAAGGTGAACAAACTCCGCATAGATGAGAGGATTTGGCTGGAAGATGCAGAAAATAGCTCCTAACAAGACATAAATCAATATCATAGAAAGTAATCTAGAACAGAACAGTTAGAAGAGTCAGAACAGGTGCCACCAATCGCCAAGTGTGGCGATATTTAGTGAAGGATATGCGTTTTGCAGTACCCGGTTGTTCATGATGATGAACTATAGTGTTATCACAAGAACATCAAACAAGTCAGGCTCTACAAATGAAGCCGTCTACGCTTAAAAATTGTCGAATTAATTTGACAAATCGTGTACGTATTTACACAATTTCTCGTATTCATGCCACCTTTGGCAAACATGTGCAGTTGTCCAAGCGATCCAAAATGAGGACCAATATAAACAGCCGAAAGCAGGACGTAAGATAAAAAAGTCTAATAAATTAACGTTGTGTAAAAATATTTTCTACACAATCGCGATTCGGCCTAAATCCTGCCTGCATATCTTGTTTCTTCGCTAGTTCTTTGAAGTCTCTTCTGTATAATTTTCAGCAAGACAAAAATAATAAACATATATTAAATATATATAATTAATTAGAATTCATGTTTATGTGAAATGTGCGTCTTCCAAGCAATCTCAGATAATTATTTCATTAAAAATAATACACCTATATAATAAAATTGACCTTAAAATATCGAGGACAGTTTAATATAACGAAATCACAAAACACTAAATAAGCTGAATAATAACCACCGTTAATTAACCACATATGCAAAAATAAAAAAAATTATAAATATCCAGAGTGTCAGTGGAATTGACGATCTTAAATGGCCTTTTTATCCACCATTTTTAATACATAAATTTCCAAACGGTTGACTTTACGACCAACCTGGTTTTATATACCTGTCACTAGTACCGCTGTCCAATAAATTCTGATCGTTAGTTAAATCCGTCACTGTAAATTACTCGAGGCTCCGCCTTTGACTTCGACCCGATAAGACAACCTGTTTTCATAGGTAAAGGCTACACTCCAGGTAAAAGCTCCGAAAATATGCCCCAGATCAATTTAGGTTCTTAATCGAAAATAATACTTTCCATTTATATCATTTAAAAAAATGGGGTATTTAAAAGAGAATGCGATCAATAAAATATTTTTATTTTCGTTATTTAGTCACTATTCTATTAGTATATAGAGCAGGTTAATTGAAAAGTCCCCGGCCAGCCATAGTAAAACACATTTTTTTGGCAAAATTAGTTTTTTTTATTCAACATAATTCGCCTCAAGGGTGATAAACTGATTATAGAGACCCTTCAACTTTTCGATACTTTTATTTTTTCGATATTTTTTTGCTTTTGTAGTACTATTTCTCCTTTACTTCAAAATAGGCCTCAGTTTCGGCGATCACCTTTTCATTCGACGAAAATTTCTTCACAGCCAGCATTCCTTTGAGATCAAAGAACCGAAAATAGTCGCTGGGGGCCAGATCTGGAGAATACGTTAGATGAGGGAGCAATTCAAAGCCCAATTCATGTATATTTGCTATCGTTGTCACTGACTTGTGACACGGCGCATTGTCTTGGTGAAGCAACATTTTCTTTTTCTTAAAATGCGGCCGTTTTTAGACGATTTATGCTATGTAATAGTCGCTATTGGTGGTCCTTCCTTTTTCAAGGAAAATTATTCCATGCGCATGCCAAAATACAGACCCCATAACCTTGCCATCCGACTGTTGCGTTTTTCCACGCTTCGGAGTGGGTTCGTGTGCAGTCCCCTCGGATGACTGTCGGTTGGACTTCGGAGTGAAATTATGGAGCCATGATTCATCCATTGTCACATACCGAAGCCAAAACTACGGTTTATTACGCATGATCATCTTCAAACACTACTCAGAATCATCAACTCCTTGTTGTTTTTGCTCAAATGTGAGCTCGCGCGGCATCCAGTTTGCACAGAACTTTTTCATACCTAAATATTCGTGAATGATAAATGTACACTTTAAGTTTATAACTTTAGAGTGCTATTTCATTCAATTTCAATTTACGGTCATTCAAAGTCATTTTCTGGATTTTTTTAATGTTTTCGTCGGTAACAACCTATTTTAGGTTTCCACTGCGTTCACCGTCTTCGGTGCTGATTTCACCACGTCTAAACTTAGCATACCAATCCTTGGTTGATTTTCGTGGGGCAGTTTCCTGAAGCTCGGCATCAAACCAAATTTTTGCTTCAACTGTATTATTCTTCTTCAAAAAGTAATATTTTATCAACACGCGAAAATCATTTTAATCCATTTTTTTCAAACTGCTTTAATTTACAAACTAATGATCCGACAGCTGTCAAATTTACACACGCATCCTTTGCGGATTACGGCTAGCTAAAGGACATATGGTTATAAAAAGTACTACGCAGTCTTAAATCATTAATCCGATTTTAGTAATATTTTGCTAGGTTGTATTATGTACGAAGAATCCTAACCCACAACATTTATATAAATGTGGGATATATTAAGAATAACTCCAGCAGGATATGTCTAAGGCTCTACATGTAACTATCTTAAGTATAACATAGCTGTTGCACAGAGATATTGAAAAAAAGCTTTATTTAGTACATAAATATAGAATTGGGAGAACTAATCATGAGCTAATAATAATTTAAAGATAATGCTTCTCAAAATATTAAGTCCGTTTGGTTCACTTCAATAATCCGATTTCCTGTGTGTATCGCTTCGACGTTGCTGTGATTTAGCAATCTCATTTGATGTTTTCAGGCGAAATCTTGGCTAACTTGGAAGGCTAACGAATTTGTAATATTTGTTTGCGTAATTACAAAAGAGTAATATAGTTATATATTTTATGTTTTATAATATGTAGCATTGTAACGTATGCCGGATACAACTCACGGTGCTAAACAAATAACGTAACCTACATTTCTTTTGTCAGAAGTAGGTTAATTTCGTGTAATATTTATTAAAAAATATTTGATATAATGTAATATACTGTGAATATAAATAAATACATTTGGCTATTTTATGTTCTTGTTTGTTAATTATTGTTAACAATTGCAAAGGATGGTTTAAGATCAAGACACGATTGTAATCAAGAGAAAAAAGGGGTTATTCATATAATAAATATAAAATCCAAAGAAAATATAAAAATAAATATAAAATATAAAAAGAAAAATATAAACTATTTATTGCAGTCTACCAAAAATTTTACTCTTTCCTTATATATATTTTAAAGTCTCATTTTACCAACTAGAGGTTTATTTGGACTGGACCTACAGTTCAAACTGGGCTCCAAACCACGGTCCTCGGCATTAAGCCTACCGAGTGGCGAGTGACCAACTAAGAAATCATATCAGAAAGCATCCAGCTTTACCCAGCCAGGTTACTGGCCTGACTGGGATCATTTTCCTTGTCTGATTTTGCCTAGGACAATCATAAATATTAAAGAATCACAAATATAAATTTTCAACCATGCCCCAGCAGGATTCGAACCCGCGGCTATCGCAACAGTAGGAGGGCCGTCCTGTCGCCTTTACGACTGCGCCACCAAGCCGGCAATTTTACTATTAAATCAACATTTATTTATCTCTAACTTTCCACCCATCAGCTTTATGGGCCTTTTGAATATTAAAAATATATTTTATAGGAAACAAAAACAGATAGTTACATATTAATTATAGAGAATGAATTATAAAACAGGCAATTTGTACGCAAAATTACCAATAAGTTTACAAGTGATAAATAGATAAAATAAAAACCAAAACATAAATAAACTGTGTAAATATGCGAGTTATATATTTTAAAGAAAAACAGCAGAAGATAAACATAAGCTAAGCTGACTAGAGACTAGAAGATTTAAAACAGGCTTACAAAAGAGACAAGTAAGTGAAACAAACTTAATCAGGTTCATGATTCTATGACCATTCCGATATCGGAAGTTCTCTCTTAAATTGTTTTTCAGGCTCTGAGTTAACCCTTTTATATTATATGTGAATAATATATAGTTTCACTGTTTTCCTGACTGTGTTGTAAATTTCATAAATAACTGACAGCCCGCCATTTACTAGGAACTCATATGTTGTTTTCATGTTAGCTGTGCACATAGGCTTGATGCTTCTTCCTATAAATTTTGACAAGATTGAAAACAAAGGACCTCCCTCACATTTTACCATTTATTGTTCTCATAAAGATCCCAAGTTGGTTGTCTTAGTTGTCTATACATCTTAGTTAATTAAGCATTCTGGTCCTTGCTCCAGGTGAAGGTGTTGTTAATTAAGTTACACCTACATTACTAACCATTAGACAGCTTTTTCAGGTGTTTACTTCAGCTGCTAAAAAAATTGTTCCCCAATTATTGTGGGAATTTTTATTAATGATAACTGTTTAGTGTAAATAAGCAAATTGTTAACATTTTAAATAATTATTGGTGATATTCTTCCAATTTTTATTAATGAATTTCTAGACAGTTAAAATTATCACGTTTAAACATCACCAACTACTTTCATCATATTTGGACACATATAGTCTATTCAAAGTTTTTTTAGTAATGCATCATGGATATTTGTGACGTCGAAATATTGCAATGTTGTCGAATTATCTCTGAGTTTTAGTTCAGTTTGGCTTTGAAATACAAGAAAATTCTAATCTAAATAAAATAGTTGAAAAAAATAATACGAAATATAATTTATTTTAACATTATAGTAAATCTAATACATATATTATCGAAGACTTAAAATTACAATTAAGACACAGCTATAATAGTTTGTTGGTTAGATTTGTTTTGTTTACATTTAACTCTTTTCGACACCATCCGTGAGATAGAGTTTCTAGGCACGTTTTTTTATGTAGTGGTAACCCCTGGATACCTAATCTACCTAATTAACAATTGTGTATCTGAGGAACGTATTTTACTTTCATTCGAGAGCATATTTACTTTTTTCGTTTAGTTCTTGTTTTATTCAATGGTGGGTTTACTTGTCAAGTCATCTTGGTATCACTGTATATTTTCTTTCTTCTACTACTATCTGTGTACACCATTTTTAATAAAATTAATCACTGAATTCTGTCTAATGCATTTACCATATCTGCAAAACAATTAGTATTCATTCTCTCCTCATACGTTGTATTAGGTTATGTTTAATTATGAACAATTACAATCATATCTATGCACAAAATTCTTTCACGCACTACAATACCATTTTCTACAGTTATATTCAATTAATTATGGGCATTTAGTTGTTTCCACTCTCATCACTTTGTCTCAGGAATTTCTATCATTGCACAGCATTATCACATATCCTGAAAGATTCCTTCAGTCACTTTCACTTTCCCACTCATTGTCCAATTCAATCACTAAACTGTTAATTTCTAATCTGTCTTAAACATGTTCACAATTCCACCATTTATCAATTACTTCCTCTGTATGTCTAATCGAGTCCATCCAAACCCAAGATGTTATAGTTGACAATGCTTCCTTCCACATATCCAAACAGTTTTGATGGAATATTCTTCTCGACCAACAATATATCTGCGATTAATTATTAATAAGTATAATGATCAACAGAACCTAATCGAATGCTATTGTAACTTATTTTATTCTATTCCTTTAAAAATTTAATTATTTTCAAGATAAGGTCAGAAAGTTCTATTAAACCTCTCCGAGGGTTATTTTTACACCATTTAAACCCTATGCCCTGTAATAGTGTATAAAACGAGGACTTACATCCCTCAAAATGCTGCATGTCCCTAATTCTGTTATGTATACTTTTCAGAGAGACAATTTTCTCAAAAATAATTTTATTAAATTATGCTAATATCGATAAAATAGTTTGTCTAGTTACTGTTCGTATACATTTCGTATATTTGGTCTCGAATAGAACCAATATCAAGATGGTCAAGATTCGTCACCGACTTTTTAGGTAGACGGGTGGGTTTTCTTAGGTGAATCTAACGTATTATGATTCATTTTGTAAGCGATGTTATTCACAGTACTCACAGTAATATTTAACCCGACAGCAACCTGCTAAAAGACATTTTCAATAAGATTGTATAGGCTTTTATTGTTTAATATCATCAATAATTGTCTCTCTAACGGAATTTACCAGCAAAGGGGGCCTACGTTATCTCGTTCCTTTTCGAAATTACCTATTAACCTGTTTTCGGCATTTTCAAACAAAGTAATACATATTAGGGAGCGACTTATTACGGAAAATTTATCAAAATAAAGGTTAAAATAATATTTGCTGGTGTATAACCTGTAGTAATTGTAACTAATATTTTGAATAATTTTGCGTACATCTGACAACCAGACGGCGACCGGTTGTCAGACGTATGAAAACGTATGTATTTTACCTAAAAATTATTGTTGCTGTATAATTAACTGCTATGCTAGTGTGTTAAAATAAATTATATTTGATAACATTTTTGTTCAATTATTTTATTTAGATTAAAACTTTTTTTGTATGTCATAGCCAAACTGAACACTGCAATATTTCGACGTCACAAATATGCACTAAAAAAACTTTGAATGGATTACAGAGCATGTTTTTGTGTACTTAGACTAAAATTCGGCAACTATTAGCAGCACTGTTATCGTATTAATATAATATATTAAAACTGCTCGCAAAACAATAAAGGAATATATTGTTGAATGGGAGACTAGAATGCTTATTATCAATTTTAACATATGAAATGCTGTATTTCCTGTAAATGTTATGATTTTAATGACTGTATTATCTGCCAATATCAATGAAAGTAGAAGTTAATTTGATAAACAACCTTTAAAATGCCCCTCGTACGTATCCCATTCATTCATTCATCAAAGCAATCGGTGCGGCACACGACAGGTGAACAAAATAAAATCCTATAGTCCTATAAACACATAAGTAAACAGGTTTAATATTTTAGTCTGTTTTAACGGAATACTAACCAATGCTACAAACAAAAATTTATGGCATAATTTAAACACTCTATAGGTCAGTTTTAGTACTTCTACTTTCGTGCTGTGTAAATAGCTAATGGGCAGCAATATAATTAACTTAAATACGAACGGTAAACAAATAAAAACTGAATGGTCATCGTAAATGCAGTAGGGAAAATCTATATGATCGGCATTTACTAGTATGCATGTTTTGGCGTTAATATATTAAGCAAACCTTTCTTTCTTTATCTATTAAACACGTAAACAATATAATAACTTATAAAATTAACAATAATATATATATTGTTTGGTCCTAATAATGTTTAATTCCCTTTCTCTAATATGGCTTTTCCACCCTCTCAAACACGGTTACCATGGATACGGCCGAGGGCGTCAATATTTCTTAGTTTAGTAGGCCACGTCCCATTTATAATGGTTCCCTGACGTTCCGGCCAATGCCTTGCGAAGGTTGGCCACATATCTCCTCATAGGGGCCGTCCTTTCACTTCCTATTGGTCCCGCAGCTGTGACGTAAGGTTTTTGGTAAGGCCGGCTATTCAGAGATCTTTACATTATGGAAGGCGGTCGAGCGAGACGGAAAATGGATAGATTGTGCCTCTGAAAGATATGACAGTTTCTTTTGTTTCTAGAGAGTCCATTTTCTTTTTCTATTAAATTCAGGGAATTCATGACTTCTCTTGATAAAGTTTTCTGTAAAAAGTTCCAAGAAATTTGACATTTCTCCGCGCGACATCTATGTCGGGGTCCAGCTATAGAAAATCGCCCCGCAAAAAGGGACACTGTAAGAACTATATATTTTTTCTGTTTTATGTTTTTTATTATCTTTAGATGAAATCACTAAGTGATTGTAATATATTCCATGTTGGTGTTTTAATATTTACTCTTGTTTATATTTGTTGTTTCGATGTGGCGCCACCTCTTGTTCTCCTCGGCTATGTTTTGGGAATATCGATTTCTAGAGCGCTGTGTGCTTCTAGTTCGCCGGAGCGCCAGCAGATGTCAGTGGGATAGAAATATTTTATGGGTGGGGTCGTTTGAATATATTTCTCTTATTTTTACTATTTTTGATGGCAAGTGAAGTATTTTGTGGTATAAAATTGATGAAATTGTATTTTTAATATGTTCTGTAGACATTATATTTATAGTGTTTTATTTACAGTTTTTCCTGATTGATATTAGGTGTTGATATTTTTCTTATGTATAATTAATGAGTGGGTTGCTTAGAAACTGATTTATTAGTAGTGACACTAAATGTTTGACAACGTGGAGAAGATTTATTTGGTCGGAGATCAGAGGTTGGGAGATATTTTTAAAAGTTTAGTCGCGTTACAATGTAAACAATCCGAAGTGAATTCGGTTTTACAACGTTATTGATTTTAGCACAATGACTTTCGGCTTGGAACAGAGTAAAACGACTTAAAATCACTATAAAATTAAAGGTGGATAAGCCGAGCACTGCCGAACTCTATAAATAGATGCCGCGTGGTTTACAATGTACGCACAAAAACCTAAAATAGTATAAAAGGTGCCAGCGGTTTGGTCTAATGTAGTAGACCATCAATAAACTAAACAACTAAATTTTCTACCCCGGGGTACTCATTAATTTAACGATGTAATTATGGCACTGAAAGTGTGTTCTTTTTTTCTTGCGGCATAAGTGGCTAGTAGCACATTATGGGAAAATAATGGCAAAAATATGGACCTTCAGTTTTACGTCGCTGTATAAAATAATCATAAATTCATCGTCGCTACTTTTTTATGCAAAACAGACACAGATCCGTCGGAGATGATTTACGTCAATGATAATTTTGTTTGATGCTATTTTGATTTCGATTTATGACAAAAATTAATTGCCTAATAATACAACTTTGTGGAATTTTGTATTTGTTTGAATTGTATCTTGTTAAAAATTACTGAATGATTTTGTGAAGGATTCGGTGAATGATTTAGTGATGTATTAAATTATTAGATTTTTTATATTTCAACGTCTTCTTGAATCAAAAGTTAAGGTTTGCTTAGTTATACAACTAATACTAAATTAAGCCTCGTGTACAAGCCAAGTATTTTAATTAAATTTTAGTTTTTTTTAATATATTATCTATGAATTAACTAACTAAAATAAAATGTTATTAGAGATATTAATTCAGGCTTTAATGAAATCTTAGGTTCTAGATAATGATATATATTACTGCTTTTAGGTATTTTGGCACTAAATAAATACGTGGGAAATTAGGTATTTTATTTTGTGGTTAGCCGTGAAAATATAATAAATTCTTGGTCGAGTTGTTTATCTGTATATTGTCACATAAATGTTGCTTATTATACCTTGACTTCAATTCAAGTATACGAAGCAATGATTCAATATTACATTTTTATACAATTTTATGTTTATTTGATTTATGATTTTATTACTAAGTGTTTGAACAATCTTTTTTTCTGATAAATTGAGCTTTTCATACATTTCAATGATATATAAAAGTTATTCATTGTCTAAAGTTATATTGCTAAACCACAATATTGCAATAGACATAGTTGCAAAGACAAAATTGCATATTATAATTAATAATATAATTATTAATTATCCAATTTTTACTAATCTATATGAATAATTAGCACATTTTACGGCAGCTTAGTAAAATCTGAATCAAATTCATTAATTTATAGCGATTTTCCGGAACAACTTCGTTTAAGTAATTCATAAACAAAATATGCACTTAAATTGACCAAGCATTTTCCTTACATTCGACTCTATGTATCATGTTATTATATACATTCTCAATATATAGTAATATACAATAACGAATAGCTCTGTCTGTGCGTGTTAAGTGTTAAAATATCTGTTTGAGCAATTAATTTACCGATGATAAATATATGTTAGTTTGCTATTATTGTGTTGTTATTGTCGAAAGTGTGTTTTGTATATAAATTTGTTACCTATTCATCTGTTTCAAAATATATATAGGGCATTTTGTTTGTCTTACTACCCACAAGAGTTTTACTGCATCAATAGTGTCTTACTGTCGATTTAGAAGAGTAATGTGATTTTTAAAATTACATCAAACTAGTTATGTCTTTATATTAAAAGTTAAATTTAATGAAGTATAAATATGTCAGACTTATGTGTTGACTCTTGTCCTTACGAAAAATAACTTTATAATCTTTGTTAGTTGTCTTTGTTTGTTTAATATATTACATTACATAGTTATAATAATATAATTTTAATAGGCTCTTTAGTAAATTTAAATAAATCAATTAACATGTTTTTAGTAATTTAATTTTATAATTTTCTTTTTATAAGGCTATAATGAGAAACTTATTTTGCTACTCATGTAAAACCTTTCAAAATAAATTTTTTTATAAAATATATTATTATATAACAACGAAGGACCAGATTAAAAATACAAGTGTACAAAAATGCGAAAAAAATTTAAATGTCGTTAGAAGCTTTTGCTGATGATGTTAACATTCAAGATCTTCTACGAGACTGACTGAACGCGGTACTTAGAGAATATGCATCGACAAAGAACAAAAACAGAAAGAAAATTTATTTAAATATCTGGGAACAAAAGTAATTATTGATCGAAGCCAGTAAATTAACAATATGTTTGGAAACTTTATGAATACGTACTTCGCACTAATTAATATATTCATTATTAAAAAAATATATTAAAAAATAAAACATCATGTTGACCATTTTTAACGTTTGTTACCTACAGTAATACTATAAAAGAGAGAAATAATCCAAATAGTTGAAATGAAATATCTCATAAAGGTGAGGAAGTTGATAAAGATGAGCAGAATGAGAAACACTGAAATAAGAAAAGATTGCAACATAGAACCTTTAGAAGAATACGTAAGGGAAATTTCTTTTGTTATTCACAAAAAATGCAATAACATTTATAAATCATAAATAAATAGTTGTTAAATTTTTTCGCACATAATTAGCAAATTAAACTGGTTTACAACAAACAAGTATCAGATGACAAGACAGGACTGCAACCAGGATACAAAGATTGAATTGTTGGAAGCAGCTTTTGATGGCAATATACTTATAAATAATTTTAGTCCAGACTACCTACAGAAAATCATAGATAGACGTAAAACAAAAGTAATAAAAATAAAACGAAAGTTATTGTCCTAAAAAGGTAAATACCAGTAAATACATTTAAATATTGGGAAAAAATAATAAAAATTAATGGAAAAGGTACTTAATAATATAAGAGTTGGAAAAACTATGAATTGATACCACGCAGATAATAATGAATTGTTAAATATTGTATATTTAACAAAGCAAAAATAGAAATATATAACAATATATAGACCACAAAAAGAGAAAAATAAAATCCAAGCGGCAGAAATGAAATATTTGAAATGGTCTGAACAGAGTTATTATCATATTATATTTCATTTATCTAGAATTAACATGATTTTAAAAATTTGTTTAGTATTTGGTTACTAGTCATTGCCGACTAACATAACAGCGCAATTGAAAAGTCACCGACCTAACACATAGATGACGCTATTAGAATTAAATTCATATGTTTTTTAGTTAGTCCTAACCCTCAGAAGATCTGTGTATAAATTTGACAGCTATCGGATCATTAGTTTGTGAATTATAGCATTTTGAGTGAAGCAACTTTTGTTATTGTAAAAAAAATGGATAAAAAGGAATTTCGCGTGTTGATAAAATATTGCTTTTTTAAGGGAAAAAATGCAGTTGAAGCAAAAACTTGGCTTGATGCCGAGTTTCCTGACACTGCCCCAGGAAAATCAACCATCAAGAATTGGTGTGCTAAGTTTAGGCTTGGTGAAATGAGCGGTGAACGTAGTGGACGCCCAAAAGAGGTTGTTTCCGATGAAAACATTTAAAAAAATCCCCAGAAGGATTTTGAATGACCATAAATTGACATTGAAAGAAGATTGACGTCGAATGAAGAGGTAATTGCCGAAACTGAGGCCTATTTTGAAGCAAAGGACAAATCGTATTACAGAAATGGTACCGAAAAGTTGTAGAGTCGCCATAATCAGTGGATCACCCTTTAAGGGAATTATATTAGAAAAAAAAATTCCAAAAAGATGTGTTTTAGTATGTTAGGCCGAGGACTTTTTAATTGACCTGTTAAAATTTGTCTTTACGATAACTTAAATTTAGGTATATGTCAAGGAGGGCCAATAGGCCCTATTTTAGTCTCTAGTGTAGTAATGTTTATCTATTAACACTGATATTTTTTCACTCAATGCACTTCATTTCTGTACTACACAAGTTAAAATGGTTTTATTCTTAATGGATATCCTAAATGAGAGTCGTTATAAGTATCATCAATATCAGTATTAATATAATCAGTAAGTATGTCAGTCCTGTAGTACAATACTTCCAAGAAATTTGTTCTGGTGTGCTGTATTTTTATCTCTTTTCACAGAATGTACTTATAATTTCATTCCGTATATTCATATAGGTTTCAATACTTACGTGTATAATAATAACTAATAATTGTGATTTTCTCCCAATAAACTCAATTCCTATATTTGAACTCCAGTTTATTTCTTTTCTTCTTTATATGTTCCTTCCAACGAGGTTTTACATCAAGATTTATACCGTTCTTGTTACATGGAATATTATTTAGTTTTACTGGTGTTTGTATAGTCTACGTGAACTGCATATGTACGGATTTATTTTCGTTAATTTTTAACTTCGAGGTTTGGCTCCAATTAGTTATATTCTCATTTGGCTGTATTAACAGGACTCTAAAACAATCTATTTTATTAAATCTTATTTTAGGCTGATTTTATAACTGATCAAGTACCTGATGAACCAAATAAAGAAAAAATTAATGTGTTCTTAGTTCACAAAACTGTTGATTTAATCTCGAAACCTTTCGATGTCTTTATTAGTGTTCCCAAATTACATTTTTTAAATTATTAGATTCTTTATTAGTAGGGATCTTCCAATTTTGTTCAGACCCGTCCGAACTGTATTAAATTCAAACTTTATTAATATTCATTAGTTTTTTTCCTGTTCTTTAACAACCTGTTATAAATAACAATAAAAAAGATTAAATTATATTTACGATTGCTGACAGTTTGCGCCTAATTCGTTCGTCAATTTCGTTCCGAAACTTTATACCGCTCTTTCTCTCTCACTCTCTCTCCTCGTCTCCTCCTTCGTTAATATATTTATTATGTTTCTTTTCCTATTAAGCGGACCGTATTATAAAGATAGTAATCACATTTTATGCCCCTCCCCGGGAGACAGATGAAGTTAGCCAAAATTCGTATCAATATATTCAAGTTTTTTACGACTCTTTTACGAGGCCCCCAGCATTTTTGTTCTTATATCTTCTCTCTAACTTTATTTTCTTTGTCTTAATGTCGGACCCGAAAAACTTTGTAATAATGCCGCCCGGTTTTATGCATCGCGAAAAATAAGATTTTGCGACTGGATAAAATCAACAAATCTATAAAAGTTCCGTTTATGATGGTAAATATGGAAACCGCCATACGCGATGGCTTTTTTCCTTGTTATGTTAACGAAAAACTGATTTTTGTTCATTGTGTTAATTGATACATTTCTGTTTCTTTGCCGATTCCAATTAATTATGTTAACACTATACAATTGACTATAGGTGCGTTGCTAAATATCGGCCTCTAAATTAATTTTAAAGAGTTTACAACAAATGGCATCACTGTAGATTAATCACATCGGGTACATTGGTAATTAACCTCATGTTGAAGCCTCACTGTATGTGTCATTTCGTCGAAGTAAGAACGAAACATGTTTTCACTGCGTTGGATATGTTTGAATTTGAAACGAGTAAATCGCATTTGAGAGAAGTTTTACTTTTTTGCTTCAGTTTGGAGAAGGGCCTGAAGGTCACCGAATGCTTTGTGAAGATTACGGCGACCATGTTCCAACGATATCAACTATATATATATTGGTTTCGATGATTTAAAAGTGGGGATTTTAACACACTAAACAAGGGTGTGTTGGACAGCCAAGAAAAGTTAGCACGAAGATTGTTGATGATGAAACTATGAATGACTATCTTTTAATGAGGAGCGTTTGAGTGGAGCACCGTGTGAAATACCTTTAGAATACGAATGGAAAGCAATTGATTCATTGATTCAACATTCTCAACGGATACATCATTCTTTCGAGATGAAATCCGTGAATTGCCTGAAATAAGGGCAAAATGTATAGAATCAAATGACCCATACTACAAAGATCTAGAAAGAAATTATTTAGACAGTCCTGGTAAATAATACATTAATATGCAATAGTTTCTGTTTTTACAAATAGCCAATCTGGTACGATTGTCGCAGATTTGTATTAGACTTGAGCCATGGCCTTTTATATTTTTCATTATCTATAAGAAAGAATCTATGTGTCGAATATTTGTAAAAGGCGTTCTTATAGAGATGTTTTAAACTATATTTTAATACTCCAGAATCATATTAAAGTCTATATATAAAATTAATATATAAGAAATGTGAATATTTATTTAAATTATGCGTGGTATTAAAATATATAACAAGATATTTAAATTTAAAAGTAAAAAAATACGATAAGTGATATACTGTTAATTACATTCTCCCTTATATTCTTACTTGAAATGAAATAAAATTAGTTAATTATGTAGTATAAATAATCTGTAATGAATCAATTTTTTATATTTATAATATTTATAGTTGTTTCTAATGAATAGGTGTGTTTACTGTTAAAAATGTTAATACACTCTTTTTTGGTTGCGTGCATTAAACATTGGCAATTAACCGAGGAACTTCGTTTTGGCAGTGTTAGGCTACTAGCCCGTTTGATGTTTTATTCCAACTCCATATTTCAACCTCATAGGTCTAATCAAGCTTTATAATAGAGGGATAATATATTTCGCTTAACCAGTACAGTCCTTTGACTTTGAATCTGATATCTTCTGAATTTTGTCCAACATGATAATACAATTAGAGTGAACTATTACAATAGTTTAATATTGTTGCATTTAATATAAATTTGGAAAGTGTTAAATTTAGTGCTAAAAGATGTGTTTGTAGCAAATTTACCTTAATTTGAAACAGTTTTTCACAATTTTGGTTTATTGTATTCAGGAAATGGTTGCCAGCTAGAATATTTGAAATCACATTTACTACAATTGCATACATATTTACAATCCCGTCCTCTTTCAAGCCCCAAAAGTTACTGTCATTTTTTTTCTTTCAACAAGTCCGTTGTCAAATAGTAGTGTTACTAAAATATTTTAAGTCAATATGTCCTTATGAACCTGAATTTCAATTGTCAAATTTCTTCTTATCATAGTTATATAATTTCAACTCACATTAAGTGCTGGATATGCCTTTTTATTGATATCCTTGAATTTAGCTTATTACGCCTCGTTTAATCCATGCCATTGGTCATATTGATAAAAAAATGATACTAAAGTCAAACATTAGGTACATATATATATGAAATAAAAAGTTAGCCATATTTAAAATTCTATAACATATTTTTCTTTTATTTCACATAGACAGTTAACTAATAATGAAAGTTATGTATATATAGATATATTACATATAAAATGACATATCTTAAAATAATATTTACATTTTAGATTAACAGCTAGGCTTCAAAATATTCTTTATATTATTTTGAAATAATATTTTAGAAGGGTTTTGGTAATAAAAAATTAGGATGTTTAGTTATTATACTCATAAAATAATAATAAAGTTAGATAAAATAATAAATAACAATTACCTCCGTATAATGAGATTGTTTTCATTCATATATTTTAACGGAATTTATAAATTATTCATGTTAATTTTAGTTTATCCTATGTGATAAATAATTTAATTGGTCGTTTATCTTTCTAAGCAAATAAGGATTTTAAGCAGATATTTTTTTTTCAAAATTATTCGTCTCTTTACGATGAGATTATCTTAGCTTTCCTCAGTAACAAATCACCTTTATTCGTCAGATGCGCAACGGTCCCCTAAAATAACATAATATAAAGATAGACCTTGAAAGTCCCTTCTTTTTCCTTAGTTATTGTTTCTTAAATCCTCATGGGGGAGGAATTGCGCTGAAAATATTCCTCGTGCTCTGTTAAAATGCCCCAAGCGATACAATTAAGTCACTTCATCCTGGAAGAGGAAGATGATATCCGTCAAATTCCGGGTTTGGTCGACATCTGAGCCAAATATGGCGGCTCTCAGTCTAGACCTGAACACATGTGGTGATGAATTTAAGCCGCACCCAGGGGATTAAGGGGTAGTGTCTCTTGATAAGTTACGGTATAGATTATAATGGTTTATTTTCTTAAACCTTAATATATGGTTGCGTTAATCTTTAATATTACCTTTATCTCCTCTATATATACTATTACTAAATTCTGTGGTATAAAAATGAGCTTACGAATATCACTAATTATGGACTTGGTATATACATAAGGTTAAAACAAAGACAGAGAATATGGCAAGAAAATTTTTATACAAGAAACAGTAAATTTATGAATGTGTATATACACGTTTATTGTTTGCAAATTGTATTTTATTTTTTATTTAAAACACCTTATCATTGCTTTATCGTTTTAAAATTGTTAAACATGTACGTTTTTCACGTGTCATTGAATATTTAAACGCATTTTCCGCAGCCTCATGACTATTAGCCGTATCGACATTTCGTGTTTCACTCATGAAATGGACGTGCAAGCATTGCGATTGTTCCATCACGCTATGCGAGGGAAACCACGATAGTAGCTTCAAGATTACATAATCGTTCAACTAATGTTATAATTATTTTTTTACATTGTTGATAACTTTAGAGTTTATTACTGATTTCCAAGATGTTTTACAATTCCTACAAAAATTCTCATACCATCTTATTCTTGTTCATCATGTTTTCATACAAATATAATTATATTTGTTCACTAAATTACACGTATCTTCCAATGAAGATCCACTAATTTATCGATTAGTCACCTATACTCTTCAAAAGATCCAGTATCATTAGATATGAATGTACCTAAAGTTATAAAACAAAAGAATATTCTAGTTTAATTCTCCTTCCATTCGTATTTTGATATTCTATAAGACCAACGATGTTAAATCAGTTGAATAGGGCCAGTATATATAATAAAGGCATTATTAATAAATAAAGTCACGAAGGACCAATACAGTGACCAAAACGAAGAGTTTGGCTGCAGTTTCGATTTCTTGATAGTAGATAAATTTCTTGACGTAAACTCCTCGAATCACTCAAATGATATTTATTGTGGTGAGTTTGATTCGATAGAACAATTTATATTAAATAATAGAACAATAGAATTTATAATGAACAATATCCTTATTTTTAGATTTCACTACCTTTTATTATATTAAATCGTATTTGTATTGAGTATTTCATGGATGTATATGCCCCAGAAAGAGTTTAATAGTTACTCTGTTATTTTGAGTTTACTTTGAAAGCTTCAGGGTATGTTTCATTTTATTTTCAGGTTGGTTATATGGTTGATAGTGAATACTCGATTTCAATGCTTTGTGTTGAATTGATAATTCCTAGAAGATTGGCTGACTTATATTGATGACGGCTTAATTAATATTGAAGATATTTGAGTTGTTTGGATTAGTATTCCACATTTGGAACAGTGAAATATGGGAAAGTTTCATTCAGGTAACTTTATTGATATTAAATAACTATTTTCATGCCGACCTTTGGTAAACTTCAGTAAATATAAAAACGGTTCTATATATTCTGAACTAATAACATAAATTCAGTAAAATATATTAGGTCACATTTAAATTAAGCAAGGAAACATTTGGATAGAGTTTGTCTAATTCAAAACTGATATAAATGCATAGGCTTTATATTGAAAATACAGGCTACAATACCATCAGAAAGCTTAAAATATATATGTTTTTAAAATGATCACCTAAGAATCATAAAACAATTTTTGCCGACGTCTTTATCGTTCTTAACTACTCATGACTAGAAGTTTAGCAATTTTCTAGTCATTTTGGGATATTTTTCAATGTACACCACTTACAGTATTATATTTTTGAGGTAGATGTACAATTTTGTAACTCTTCTATAACTTGTCCAGATTACTTTTCACTCAAAGCTCCATGCCAGATTAGCCGCTTAACAGTGTTGTGTTAAGTTTGTGAAGTATCAATATATATTGTTAAATTCAGTATTGTTTTCTTAAAATAACAGTCCTAGTGTGATCATAAAAGATTAGTGTATTACGAGCTGCTAAAACAGAATGAAACTGTTACTGAAGATATCTAGCTACGTCAATTGAGGAAATTGAGTGTTTTATTGATGTAATATCATTATCTTGTATGACAACACGCAGCTATATGTTCAAAAGCTGTGGAGATATCATTTTTAATCTGCATCCAGTGCAGGCTAACGTTTTTTTTTCTTTTACCCGAATGACCTGCTAGAACCAAATGGTCTTCGGCTGATGTCGCTTCAGGTTCGGGGTATGATTGTTTTGCGGGTGACAGAGGTGGATTACGACAGCAACTGTCGTAGTTTGTTTACTACCGGGGTTCGTGGACGGGTAGGGATTTTATCAAGATGTTGTAGTGTTCTAAGGTTCCTATGGAGAACCTCACACTGAGCATGTTTATGAAATTTTTCACAAACGGGATGCCTGATTCGAGGTGTGCATTCCTCATAAACAATGGGGCTTTGAGAAACGCGCGGACTTTTTTGGATTGGAACACTTGTAGTAGTTCAAGTTGTCTCTTCGAGACATACCTGTACCAAACTTGTGCTCCGCTGAGGCAGACTGGATCGACTAGCATTTTATACAGGGTCGCTTTATGTGGGATTGGAAGTTTGCTTTTTCTGTAGAGAAGTGGAAATAGTAGACTGTTTACGCCATTTCCTTTGCAAATTGCATGCTGAATTTGGGCTGACCATTGGAATTTGCGGTCGAACTGGAGACTGAGGTATGAAACTTCCTGGAGCCATGGGATAGGGACTTTATCGATTTGAAGGCGATCGGCGCGGAACTCCTTCTTGCGGTGGAATAGAATAGCCTGAGTTTTGCTCGGATTTATCTGTAGCCGCCAGAATTTGTACCATACTTTCGCTTGGTTCAACTCTACTTGGAGTCTGTTACAGATAACGTCGGGACAGTAACCGGTTGTGAAGAAAGCGGTATCATCTGCATAAAATACTATGTGGGATAGTTAGTAGAGCGGGAAATTAGCCATATAAAGGTTGAATAGGGCTGGGGCTAGTAGAGCACCTTGCGGGACTCCTGCGGAAATCTGTTTATGAGAGGAGACTGCGTCATCGATCTTCACTTGAAGGGATCTACCGTCCAAATATGAATCTATCAGGGATATTAGGTCATTCGATAGACCTAGTTGTTTCGCTTTAAATATTAGGTCATGGTGTCATACTTGATCTTTGGAAACATCTAAGAAAATGGCTCCAGTTTTTCGACCTTTTATCAGTGCCTGGTGGATTGTTGCTGCGACACGGGCAGCTTGATGGAAGCATTACTGTTTGGCGCGGAAACCGAATTGTTCGTTTGGGATTATGTGATGTGTGTCTGTGAAATTATTTAAAGCGTTTAATATCGCTTTTTCGGCAAGTTTGGGATCAGGCTAACGCCTTCCGATTACTATTTATTCAGATCGATGAAGCATGGCTAGAACATGGTTTAGAAATGTCGAAGGACTGCCAAAATTAATCGATGATTAGAGAAATTCCAAACCACCATCATTTTTCTCACACGGTAAAATATAGTACAAAGTTGTAGAAAATGATGGCAAACATTTTGATTAAGATATTATAAATCCTAAATATTTTTCTCAGTGAATACTTTCTTAAAACTAAAAAGTAAACAGAATACAAAAATAAGTACCTAATATAATTTACAGAAACTATAATTAGCAAAATTAATAAGTTTCTTTTTGTTTAGTATTATTAAAAAATAAAAAATAAAAATACAAATGGTTACAACTAAAATATTATAATAATAATTGATTAATGTTTTATATGAAATAAAACTGTTCTAGATATTTATACTCTTAGCCTATTTATATCCAATAAGCCGAGTTGAATTTGGAAGTAATTGGATTCCTGTGAATGTGTTTTAATTGAAAACTGTACTGATGTGGGTTATCTGAAACGGACATTCTCGTCTGGAATATGGCCGCCGGAACCAGCATACACACCAAAAAGGGTTTTATACACACACGTTTAATTAAAGGTTTTATCACTGCTCTGTTCCCTCCGAGATAAAACTGTTTAATATTCCGGCGTTGGGGTTGCCGCTTCCAATCTTAACTGGTGGACCTCGTCTTTATGGCGTCACGCTTGATCGCCTGTCACGGTCCTCTCGAATGGGACTTTCTCGGGAAATGTCCTTGTCGAATGGTCGGTGCGTGTTGCATATTAAGTTCTGACGGTGATTTATTTTATCTACGGTTTCCTTTCGCTTTAAAATCACCCGATCTGTGCTATGGTACACGCGCGGCAGGGAAATTCATGCGGCGCAAACGCCATCTTTCATTTCTAAATTGATTTCTTTTATAATATAGGATTCGAACAGTTCAATTGTGATAAGTTTTTTATTTTTCCGCAATTATCTTTTATTGATTGTATAGCTTCCCTATCCCACTCTCTTTCATAGCATTATTATAGCAATTTAATTTTATAGGGCCATAGTTATATTTTAAGCCTCTGCATTCTTCGTTCTGTATTTTGTCAAATATGTCCAACTTTTCGATATAAATTAAATAATTATATAATTTATATATTTATATTAGTTTTAAGTCGTGTCAATTTTTTATACTATTCCTGAACATATTAGAAATAAAATCAAATTCATTTGTAGTATTGACATTTGTAATATATAACAACACTTTTCATTTTTTATTTTAAAATTTCCAAGTATTTTTGTATATATCTATATATATTAGGTGATTTGTTCCATATTTTTTTACATCTTTTCTCCTCTTTTTTGTACACATGAGGATTGTGGGACGAAAATACCATATTATTTTGCCAATGATCCAATCGTCAATCCATATTTTCACTTCTTTATGTTTGCGAGTACATTGGGTGCACTCAAGCTTTTCGTTTGATCTGCAACAGTGTATAATTACCAACTCTTGTAAAGTTTGACTGAATGATGTCCCAATATAGATAGGATTACTTTACATATATCAGTCGCTATTGCTGGCTTTTTTGCAATAACATGTTCATTCAATTTATTAACTGAGGTTGGTAAATATCTGCAGTAAAAGATTCATTAAATTCTTGCCGTAATACGATATACGTTGCTGATTCCACTATATGAACTTTTCATTGCTAGTCACAATATAGTATCACAACACTTTTTTTGTGTGGCAAACAGGCGAGCGATGTTGAAACAGCTCGAAATCACCAATCACCTTTCTGGCACCCTAGGTTGATCTTTTTCAGTGATATCAGCATTATCACTTACATTTCCACCACCATTGACCCTAAACTGAACATTATCATTAGTTTTCAAAAATGATTATGGGGCTTCGGCTTTAATGCTGATTTCTCTTTGAATTCACTTGGAATAACCTCTAAAGTCCTTTATGGTAATATTGTAAACTCTCCAATTGACTGAATGGATGTTTTGTTTGGAGAGCGATTTAGACGATTGTCAAATAACGGGAACATATTTTTTTATGAAAAAGACGCGAAAACCAAATCTACTTGAGAAGACTAGTTGTAGTAACTAAAAAACAAGAACTCATATCAGATCATAACGTGATTATTTTGAAAATAATAAATAGATTGATCGATTTATTTATAAAAGATTTATAAATTGATTTATAAATATAGTTTCTGTAATAAATAAATTAAGACCATTGCATTAATGACCATTGCTATATTTTGAGACAATGTCATTACCAGTTTTATTGCCAATATATTTTGGTGTTTTTGTAATGCTCTTTTAATAACTATTAATTGATTAATGTTTCTATTCATTGTACTATAACATTTAATCAACGCTAACGTAGCTACTTTAATTTGTACTGTTTATTTAATTAACTCGATAATATATTCAAATATTTAAAATGGTTCTAAGAGGATTAGTACTTTTCTGGTATAGATACTAAGAACTGAACATATAAATAATGTATCTATGGATACTATAATAGATATAGAAAATAATATTTACCTTATTAACAGAGCATATTCACTCACATTCTTATCTAAAGATCCAATGCGCCAATGCTCTTATAGCGTCATTTAAACACTCCCAATTTATGTGACGGCACCAGAGATTAGGTGGAAGCTCTGAAGAGAAATAAAATTGAAGCTACTTGATTCAAATTCACTTAAAATTTAAGCCTTTGTAGTTTCCAGTTAAAGTTTTTTTAGCAATGATAATTAATAAAGCTCAAGAACAGATCTCAAGAAATAGTGAAATTAGTAGTTACTTGAGGATCTAATCACCCATCAACCAGAAAAAGCAACAAAGACAAGTTCTAAATATGTAACTACAGAGTTTAGCCTTATAATTAATAATTATTATAAGCAAAACAAATGCTATGTTAAAAATTGTTCATCATTTAGGTCTACTGGGGTTTACATGTAAAATAATGGGAAAGATCACACTACACTCAACCTCATGGGTAGTGCGGAAATCTGTGTAGTGACGCATTCACCGATATTCTAGCGCAACCCAGATGGATTATGATTAATAAAATTCTACATCTATACACTGTAAATTACAAGTTTGGATCTAGGAGTCATTTAGTAATACATCTCTTTTGTAATAAATATTATTTGGATCTATGAATAAGCAATTATACCTAGAAAGCGAAATTGGTCACAAAAAGATCGTCACAAAATCCACCTTCACGATATATTGCTATCTAATTTTTAAAAAGGTGTTTTGGTAAAAAAACATTTTTTGTTCTATGTAGTCTGCAAAGTTCTTTCACCTTCAATTCAGAGTAATGATTATCATGGCGGATCATTATGAGCTTTAGTAAGTTTAGTTTAGTTTAGTTATTTAAAGTAAATGTACCGATCAAATATAGGTCTCATTGTCAGTTAATTGTTGTCTGAATATTTCAATATTTGTTAAAGAAGAACTATATCGGTTCGATAAAGGATTTCATGGACTAAATTTATTTCATAACTGACTTCTCGATGTGAAACCGGCTATATATTGTTTTAGAAAAATAATTTTCACCCTTTCTGTTGATGCCGCTACCCTCAACTCGGCCCCATCTTAACCAGATAAAGGCCGAGGGTGGCATTTAATTGTTTAAACCCTTTACGTTCTGTAAGATACTGGTAGGCCGCCCTTTGTCCTGTTATTTGGGGGGCTTAAGTGTTTTACGATTGGTGTCGGGCAATACGAGTGGTGCAACCGGGGGGAGGTGGATCGTAAATCAATGCTAACGTTTAATTAAACAATTGAGGGTGGGGATCTAGATCAGGGCGTGAGGATAGGGGTAACTAGTAATAAATGGGGATGAAGTCCGGTCAATATAATAAAAGGGGCTGGTAAAATGCTGTGTTATATTTCGAGAAGTGTAATTGGTAAACAGATAAATAAATAAAATATATTTATCAACAGAATCCCCCTTCTTCTAGCTTAAATATAGAATTTGTAAAAAAGGATCAAAATATAGCATATATCAAAAATAGTTTCTAGTTTACTTGGCATTTTCATCTACTTCAACTTGGTAACCTACATGAAAAATATTATTTTGAAATTACCGTTTCTATTTGGTAATTTTATTTGATTCCTTTAATTAATTATTACTATACTATTAGGTGTTTGTATTTGTTTGCATTTATCATGATTTTTTTCATATTATTGAGAAAATTAGTACAATATATATTAATCAAAACATTGTCCCTAAGTTCTTACAATTTAAGGCAATACTGTAATACCAGGTCGTAAGAACAAGTGGTAATCAGAAGGTGCAGTGTATAGAGAGTAAGTTGTGTTTAGCAAGATATCATACGCTTTAAAAATACGTTATTTAATGCATTATATTGACATCGGTAGATATTTGCAGTGACAGTTTCAATTGAGTTTAGCAGTTCGAAATTTCAGGAGAGGCGTAGCAAAACCTTATGAACTTGAATAAACTGCAATTTTTTCACTTGCAATTGTTGTATCACAAGTTTCCAAGTCACAACGCACCACAGTAACTCTTTTTGTAGTACTACTATAACTACTGAGAGTAGAGCTTAAGTTCACATTATGTTGGAGCGATTTAAAATGATATTTTCAGTCAGCTCGTGTGGTAATCATTATTTCTTGTTTTTGGAAACGTCTATATACAGGGATACATTTGAGCTACATATCCAGTAATGCTTGTGATTTATTTTCCTCGAACTTTTGATGGTCCATGCCGGTTTTATAAAGTTACGTGTGATTTGTTTGATATTTGTTTACTATGATTCAACATTTCAACTTCAATTCAACAATGGATATCGCTGATCAAAATACGTGCAAGCAGCAAAGGATTGCATTGAACTGTGAACCGAAGCAAATTTGTTGAATTAAAAATTTGTATGTCTCAAAACTATTTATTTAAAATAGTTATAATACCCTATACTAATCCGAGTGTCCAAGAAGATTAATTTATATTATAGTCTGAAATAGGTGTCAAAATAGAAAGTGAAAGTGTGAAAGGGTTGTAAATTAGAAAAGAAAGAAAAAATATAGAAGGGCAAGTTATGATAACTTAAAACTAGCTATATAACTAGGAGGACCCATCGGCCCTATCTCAGTCTCTGATGAATCAATGTTTATACATGTCATTGCTGTATTTTTTATAATATGCACATCACTACACAACACTACACAAAATCAGATGGTTTTATTCTTTTGAGTCTGTGTCCTGTTCTGGTGGTATCCAAAAGCTGTAATACTTCAATATAGATTTCCCTTGCAATTCCCTTTATTTCTTGACTGACTGTGGGTATCTGAAAGTCTCGATGTAGATAACCAGTCCTATAGTATTTGGGTGCGCCCACATACCTCTCAGGACTTTGTTCTGAAATTTTTTTATTTTATTTATGTTACTCTTTGCAGAACATCCCCATAATTGAACTCTATATGTCCATATAGGTTTCAGTATTTGCTTATGTAATAGCAATTTATTATGTACCGATAATTGTGATTTTCTTCCAATTAGCCAGTACACTCTCCTATATTTCAATTCCAGTTCTTTTCTGTTGTTCTTTATATGTTCCTTCTAGCGAAGTTTTGCATCAAGATTCATTTCGAGATATTTAGCGTTGTTGCTATATGGAATGATCGTATTATTTAATGTTATTGTTACTTGTACGGCTTGTTTATTGGTGAACTGCACATGTACAGATTTACTTTCATTAATATCTTATTTTTAATTGAGCGTTTTAAATTCATAAACTGATATATTTTTACTTAATAATTAATTTGGTATAACTGAAAATTTTAATGAATAATTCTCCAAGGCAGCTTTTCTTGATTGGTTATATTTACTTTGTATTTCAATGAATTTAATTAATAGCTAATGTAGCGAAGAAAATCCTTTCGGCTTAACGAACAGTCTCGGGAAAACAGTCCATTCCGCTTTTCGTCCCTTTCAAATGACTTTAATCCAATTTGAACCGGTTTCATAATTAACTTTGGCACTCGTAAAATTTCAATGAGAGGAAAACGAAAAGAAAAAAACAAGAGCACGAAAACGACTAACTTTTATTTCCCCCGGGACTAGAAAAATGGAGAAACGGAAGATGGCCGAGAAAGAGAATCTTATCTCGTTTCATAAATAATGACCGACGAAAATGGAGGAAACTCATTTAAATTCATGGAATATAAAGAAGGACAAATATATTTTGCTCTCGCCCTCTACATAGTTAACATGCAAATGAACAAAGAAGGGGAATTTGAGATTGTTAAGATAACGTTGGCAGGAGGAATTACTTAATTAAGTTTTATGTTTATAACAAAAATAATTAGAACAAAAATAGTGGACATGATAAACGCTGAAATAATATATTAAAAATCTTATTATTGTTGACTAAAATATAAAAAAATGTATAGTCTAATCAGAAAATTCATTTCCCTTTGTTAAATACTTGTTTCTTCCATTTTTGTTCACTGAACTATTTGGAACTGAATTACGAAATTGTTTATACATTTTATATATATATATATATATATATATATATATATATATATATATTTAGGTAAAATGCGTAGAATTTGTTAGAGGCTTAATGATAATTGGCTGCAAAATATTGAAAATCAATTTCGTTTTATGAATGCCTAGATCAGGAATTATGCTGGGTCTTAGAAATTTTATATATATTCTATTCAAAGTTTTCTTGTATATAAATCATCAAGATGTTTAATATATTGCTTGCCGTAATTTGTAAATTCCTTTCAGAATCAGACAATATTTTTCTTCTCATTTTATTCTGGTTAAAAAGAGACACAATGCTGTCTGATTAGTTCGAACACGTAAACCAATATGTCTGTCAAATTCGTCCTGTTGTCTATATTGATAAGAAGTTATAAATCTAACCTATACATTATTGTGGCTGTATAGTTAACAGTAGTTTTTAGATGTACTATAATGTTAAAATAAATTACATTTGATAACATTTTTGTACAATTATTTTATTTTGATTAGAATTTTGTTGTATATCAAAGCCCAACTGAACTAAAACTCACAGTTGATACGACAACGTTGCGACGTTTTGACGTCACAAGTTTAGATGACGTATGTAAAAAATATCTTTGAATAGACGTAGATATATATATAGTTTATATAGATGACCAGTCTTTCTTACATGATGTCAGTATAGAGATAGCATTAGTGTCTATTTAATCGGATGGGATTCATTTGTATCTAACTTCATGTTAAAGCTTCACTGAGATGCTTCACTTTTTTTATATCCTTTCGTCGAAGGGTGAAGAAAATATTTTTCAGTGCGTTAAAAATATCTGAATGTATACTGAGTACTCGCATTTGCGGAAAGTTTTATACTATTACATAAATTTTAACAAAAATGCGAATGCTGTTTGGATGTAGATTAGGATAACCATGCTCTGTCACGACCGGCTCAATTTTAAGATGCGAATAATGGTTTTAACCTTTTAAAGGTTATGATTTTGATACTAACTACAACGAGCTTACAATTTGTTCCAACACATGAGTCGTAACTTGTTTGAGTACCGCTTCTTATGAAAATACCAAAATAATGGGTCGATATAGGCAGGACAGCTTTAAAATATACATTGTTGTTTCGAGATTTAACGCCTAAATTGTTTGAAAGATAAGAAAAAGTAGCGGTTATCGATGAACAATATTTCGAATAAAACACAAATATCGTTATTTTGCTATGAAGCTTAAAATTAAACAAAAAGTCTTAAAAACTAATATATAGACCAATACTTTCCATATATTAGTTATTTAAATTCATATATTAATTATTACGTTCTTACGAAATGTTTAAGAGAACAGCATGTTCATTTTACTAAAGATATTTAAAAAATTGTTGGATTCTTAGATTTCTTCCAAGGATATTTCGCTTTTTTGATATGGAGTACAAATCATTTCAGAAAATTGGTAAAAGCTAGTATTAGCAGTAGAAAAAGCAATATCTTCATTTTCTTTATTATTTATTCTTAAATTTTCACAGAAAGGACAAGTAATTCATATTTGTTATCACTTTTAGAAACAATTTTAATCAATTCATCATTTAGGAAATATTAATAAATAAACTTGATTAATGATCATGATCTTAAGTATACGAAAAGAAAAATAAAAAAGTAAAGAAATAAGTATAATCTGATAAGTTTCAAGAGAGTTTCCTAATAAAAGCGCACATGTAGAAGAGAAAATATCACAATAAAGACTAAAATCCACTTCTTTCAAATCAATCTTTCAACACTAGCATATCTGTAAGTACAGTCAGTACAATGACGAGATGTTGATAATGTTTATGATTATCTTTTTTTTGAAAATAAATTAAGTACAACTAAACATAATCATTAATTATGTCGAAAATATTATTTACTTCTTGTTTGTAAACATTTTTTGTTTTATTACTGTAAATGATTTTCAAGTTATTTCTGTCGACTTGGTTCGCGCAGTTGTATAGGCGACAGGAAGGTCTTGCTGTTATTGCGATAGTCGCGGGTTTGAATTCTGCTGGGGCATGCTCGTAAATTTATGTTTGTGATTGTTTAATATTTGTCATTAGGCAATAAATGCAAAATCTGACAAAGAAAGTTATCCCAGTCACTCCAGTCTTACCCAACCTGATTAGTTGGGTAAGATCGGATGTCTTGTGGGATGATCTCCAAGCTGATTACTCGCCCAATGGTAGGATTAATGTCATGAATTGTGGTTAGTAGCCCGCGTTAAACAGTAGATCCTGTCTAGATAAACCGTAGAAGAAAAAGAGGCTCTAACAATTTAAATAGAGTCTCTTAAATATAAAAAATAGTTATTTCTAAATATTGTTTTGTGAAAGATTGATTGATTGAACGATTAGATTTTACTAAAAACTTTCGGTTAAATATTCTCTTATATTCATAAATATTAATTTTTAAGTGACTTCTTCATATGGTAAATATTGTACTAGATAATCAAAACTCATTAATTATTTAATGGTTTTTTTTATTATTACTCACAGGATATGAAAAACAGTTATTTTAAAAATATTATTTCCTTGTGGGGTTCTTAATAAAATAAATAACAAGATTAATAAGAACTAAATTTGGAGGTAACCGAAGCGAAAACGCGGCAACGAGATGGCGCCACAGGGCGGCGTAATCCGACAAAAAGCGTCATCTCATCGAATCCTTTTTGTTTATATTCCATAAAGTTCCCGGCCAGAGGCAAATAGCATTAAGGGAAGGAAAATTTAATTTCCTCTGAAAGCAAACAGAAATCCGTCTGCGAAAATTAAATTCGTCGCTGTAGCGGCAGGGAAGCCCGCGCAACGGCGACGCTTTTCCATAGTCCAGAAGTTTTACGTCTTGCCGTAAATTAAGTTAGTTATGTTTATGGGGATGTTTGGAACTTTAGAGTTATGTCTACAGGCACTAGAAAAGTTCGCTATGTCGCATTATTTTTATCGCTCGGATGGGGATTTACTTCCGACGATAAGCGCGCGGAGAGAGAGAAAGAGGGATTTTCATTTGAATGCCGAGAGAAAGCACTTTGCGTAGATTACTCTCAGAAGGATTTTACATAAAGCTCGTTCAATCGCTCAGTCGCAATCTTATTGTTGTCTTATTTTTCTCATTCTAGAAATATTACACTTTTTTAATAACTTCATCTGAAGCCATTATTTAGTTTAGAATCGAAGCTGAATGAAAAACCTAATTGATTTCTGTTACAAACAGTTTTATATTTATACCAGGTTACCCGACAAATATTTTCCTGTTTAAACCCCATTTTTGATACTGAGTGATGTGTTATGAAGTTTATAAATGATTTCAGTTTTTGTTTGACCTGGCAACAACAATATTTTAATTTCATCCTAGTGGGGATTGCATGTAAATGAGATGAACTATTCTGGTCGATCATATGCATGCACAAAAATCGCATACATGATGCAGTATATGATGGTGGAAGAGTATATGCGGTACCAATTTTGTATATACACAGTTGTTGTTTCATCTAGGTTAGTCATTATAACATCAGGTAAATGTACCTAGTCCTCAAAACAAATCTTAACCTGATTAAACTTAATGTATCATACGGATTTACTTTCAGTTTTACCACATATATCAAAGAATTATTATCATCATAATATCAACGTTCTCCTTTCCGAAATATAAAGGGATATTGGGAAGCATAGTAAGAACAATGATTGTCTTGGATCATCGGCACCATGTTATCTTTGCGCTGTATACGTATATTTGAACGTTTAAATAGGTCACCGATATAACACTAGAAACTTCATTAACAGATGGTACATTGTCTCTTCCTAAGTACTCTTCATAAGGCACATTATATGGTTTAATGATAAAAACGTAGTTATCATTTTGTAATATATTGAAAACGATATGTAATCGGACCAATCGGTAATAATTTTGCAAAAACGTCCTCAAAATTGCCACTTTTCCTGATTTGCTCGATGGTTGGATGTGTGGTTGTATAGATAGCGTGATGCCTGGCACGTGATAGGCAGCTTGATGGCATTGAATCTTGATGTTGCTACAAAATTACGATCTTCCTCATTCTGAATGATTTTTGTTACTACAATTGATGTCATTGGGAAGCAAGAATTGAATTTACGAATTTTAACGCAGAAACAATTTATATCGAGATGTGGTTCTAGCAAATAATTTTTTCAATGTTTCTGGTGGTATATCTAATAATGGAAACGAAACTTATACTGATGTGCAGAAAAAACAGACCGATTCACCTTTGTGCTTGAAAGCATGACAATGTTTATATTTTTTTCATGTTGAAGATGACGAGAACTGACGAGCGGTTGTGACGAATAGTCAGGAAGGCCTTAATTCTGTTACCTTTGACTTCAAGTTACATGTGCGCTTGCAACCAGGTCTTTTAAATTTACATTATCCCATGTATTATTCTATAGTTCTTGGATATTGGAAATAAAACTGAAAATGACAACATTTAATTGTTTTTTCCAAGCTAGATTATAGTAGCACGTTTTTGCAGCATGAAGAAATTCTTGAATTTGATTTACATTCATTATATAGAGCCCTTTTCTACTCGCTATTCATTGTTTCAATTGGCTCAAAGGAATTTCACGAAAGCGTTTTTCTAAGGGTCCAACATATAGTCGTTATTATGTAATATTAACTATGCTTTGTCGACTTACAGAATTTTCTATGGAACACTATTTTCCAGCAATTCAGAAACAATGAATGCATTTCAAAAGTTGTCATTGAGTGATTCATGAATTATAATTGTGTACTATCGACAATCTACTGCACAATTGGTTTAAGAGCTCGCTAAGCCCGCCGTGGTAATCATTTAACTAATTTTTTCCTATAAAACGTAGTAAGTTCCACACAAGCAAAGAAATCTCTTCGAATCTTGAATAATTATTAATATAATTTAATATTAATTATTAATTTTTATTTTTATTCATTTACTGTACAGTTAGATTATAAATATCTTATCGGTTCTTTGTTATTGAGTGTAATATACTGAGATAAAAATAGGTATGTAACATGAAAACTTTTTGTTCAGAAAATGTATAATACTGTCAAAATTTTCATCAGCTATATAATATTATCATATCTGTAGTAATATGTTACATATATATTCTGGTACAAAAAAACATTATCGGACTTAGTTATCAGTTTCTTTTTTTCGGGTATATTAGTATGATGTTTCAGCATCGATTCTATTGCAAAAGGTTTCTTTGTTTTTTTTCTATACAAACGATAAAAGTTTAATTTACAACCATTCTTCGCACCCTATGAATTTAGATAGGTTTTAAACTTTTCCCCTTTTCCTCATAATTTATGAACTAAGGTAAGAGTAGCTTTATCCAGGGGTTTTCTTCCGCTCACCATTTTCCATTTCACCACTGTTCCCAAAGGAAATAAAAGTTGGGACCTTGGAAGCCAATCTATTAAATATTTTTTTGTTTTAGTTTAAATATTGTATTATTGTAATTTATAGCACCCATTTTAATGAATAATCAATTACTGTAACTGTTTCAATTACTGTTTTGATGGTTTTGTTATCAAATTACGTTGCATGTTCATAAGCTTCATAAGTATTGTGTATCGAAAAATATGTTATAACCTTTAATAATATATAAAACCTTATTAAACAAAATTTATTTCAGTTTCTTTTTTCAATTAAACTAATGTGTATTCCGTATCAATTGAAACAAATGGAGATCAAAAAGTTCTTAACTGGGAGCAAAATAAAATGAGCATTATTGTTGTGATGGTAAAGTATTAGTTTAATGACTAAATCGAGTTACCCTATTTGACATATTTGATTGTTTAAACCTAGTAAAACTTTATACAGTAATCAGTATATGCGTTTATACAATATTAAAATTTTAGGGATTTTTATTTAAGTTTCAATTCTTGTTTTTATATACCTTTCCCATTTTAAAATGAAGTTAACGCTAAAATTAAGGTGTCATTCATTTGTTGTGTGTATTAGCAGTAGCTCAAAAACAAGTAGAACTGTACAATAGTATTGCTGACGCTATTAATAATCAGCAGATGTTGCAGATATGATATTGTTTATAGTTTAGGAGTTGGCTAAAAGGAGTAGATAAAATACAAATTCAGGTTTCTAAATTTAAAGAAGTATTAGCCTTATTAAACATTCCAATAGATTGCAGTTATTAAAATGTTCAACAAGAAAATAACACTGTGTAATGTGAATTTTTTTTATACCATTAAATAAATCGGATTTTTTGACAAATTGTACCTGTTGAATAAAATTACTTAATGATAAATTGAAATTTTGATTTTTAGAACACTAGATTTCTCTTTCGTTAAAAACCAGCAGTAATCTACAAACATTTCAGCATTTGATCTTCTTTGATAACACTTTTCTATCTGTATATCCTGGTGAAAGCGTTCACTTCGTTCGTTCACTCACCATTCAAAGAATAGGAGGGAAAAATCGAAATGACAATGCAAGAAATATATTTTCAAAGATATTCTGCATCCCTTCGTTTAAAACTTTTGTAGCAAACCATTCATTTACGTGTGGGCCAACAAAAATGCCTTCTCTTAGTTTAGATAAAACACTTTTGAAATACCAAAAAACTTTACCATTTTTATCTAGTGCCTTGACAATTTTTTTTATTAAACCAACTTTTAAATGTAATGCTGGAAGAATCATATTTTCTTGTGAGATAAGAGGTTCATATTTAACGTTGGATTTACAAGTTTTTTAGTTCTTTTTGGCCAATCTTTAACTTCGTGGTATTATTTCATATCGTTCCTGTCCCAAAAAAAGAAAAAACAGCAATGTTTCGTAAATCAGCACAAAATTTGTATTTATACTATTCTTTGTATTTGATTAAGCCTAAAATTAGTTTCATGTTTTTGTCATACGTTTCTATTAAAATCACCGAACATGCAATAAGTATGGAAGGATATCGGCTGCTGTTGTGGAGTAATATTGTTTTTAACCTAAATAGTACTCACAGTATTACTACATTACGTTAGACTACGACGTTACGTTACGTTACTTATTACTTTACTACCACGCGTTAGACAACCGTATCAATAAACAATGTATCTAGCAATGGAATATTTGAAACACGTATTCTTATTTATGTTAGAAAAATTGTGTCACACAGTGTAATTATAATAAAATACCAACTCAGAACATTAAACTCAGCTCATTAAACATATTATAATAAATAATTTCAACTATATAGTAAATATAATTAATGCAAAAATTTGTTACTGGATAAATGAATCAGAGGATATTTTACTCGTTTTTTCCTATCGCCATAAAAACGTTTAATTAACTACGAATCATATTTACTCGTGCACATACCTGTTTAAAGGCAAGTTCCTTTCTGTCGCCCGATGGAACCGTTATATTTTAATGCCTTCATAAAATTTTTAATTGCCGACCAGGAAAAAATATATATAATAATGACCTCTGCCGGAGTTTTGATGGACAATTTACGATCTCTCCAACTAATTTTCTGCCAAATAAATAACAAATAGTATAAACTGAAGAAAGATCCAAACATATTTATTAGGGCTCGTAAAAAGGGACGTTCTCTTTTCTCACATCGAGGGGTTATAGTTTGATATGTTTATCAATCTAGAACCGGATAGGTTCGAGGCGTCTCGATGGGTTACAATGGGTTTGTTTCTACTTAAACCCTGTTTCTTTACATAACAGAGGAGGAGGTCTTGTGATATTATGTTAAACAGTGGGAAATATGATGCAGAGAGTAATAATTGGGGTAGTCATGGGAACAAGTTTAAGATGAATCTTTATAGAAACTATTTAGAAAGAAAATTAGAACTAAGATAGATAATATTGAGTATATTATTTTGGTTTACAATATTCTTACTCAACTTATTTGATTATCAAAAGACCAAATTATCGACAACTTACGGAACCTCTGCTATTGTGTGTCTGAACGAGATCCAGTCATAGCAAGTGCAGACGAAAGTCAAAAAGTATGCTCAGCTGTATTCTTAGATGTAGCATAAGCTTTCGCGAAGGTTTGGTATGAGGGCCTTGTTCATAAACTACAGAAAATGCTACCAAAACAATACAACGAACTATTGAAATCATACATTACAACCACAATGTTTAGAGTCAAACAAGAAGAAGCTTACTCTACAATAGAAGAAGCTAAAGCAGGTGTAGCACAAAGAAGTGTACTGGGAATAAAGTTTTATCTACTCTACACTTGTGATATACCATACATGGAAAAGATTACGACGGCTACATTTGCTGATGATACTGCGATTATAGCTGTCGGAGACAATAGTGAAGAAGCCTCACGAAAACATACACCTAAATTAAGTAAAAAAGTAGCTTGAAAAGGTGACCTATGAAAACCAACGAAACAAAATCCAGTCATATAACTTTTATGCTCCATAGAAGGACATGTCCACCAGTTTATATCAATAACTGTCAACTCCCTCAAGCATAGGATAATAAATATTTTGGTATGCACCTAGATCGATGCCTAACTTGGAAGAAGCACATAATCGCCAAACGGAAACAACTTGATCATAAACTCTACCAAATGTATTGGCTTCTCGGGCACAAATCCAAGTTATCATTACATAACAAGATATTATTGTATTAATCCATACTCAAGCCCATTTGGTCACATGCAATCCAATTATGGGGAACCGCTAGCAAGTCTAATGTATCCATCATACGACGGTTCCAAAATAAGGTGTTGTGTGGCATTGTCCATGCTCTGTGCTATGTTTAAAATGAAGTGATATAAGGAGATATTCCTCTAGAACCAATAACGAATGAGATTCAATGTGTTTGTGTGAAATACTCTCTAATCAGACAAATATGCGAAGTTAACACCATCCGATCTGATTATTGAAGATATATGGACTTTAGATTAAGCTTTACAATAAAATTAAATAAATAAAATAGTATTTGATACAGGAGATCACTTAATGAAGTGATTTTCTACATGCCATGTATATAATATATAAACATAACAATTACTTATCGCCCTCTAGGCATATTGTGGAACTACTAAAATTAATAAAAAAAGATCATGGTAATGAAAGTAGGAATAGGATAGGCCCTGTTGTATTCTGTATTCTGTTGTTGTGTTTTTGTATATTTCTGACTGCATTCTGTTTGAATTAAAATTATATTCTCAAAAGCAATAAAACACATATTATTAAAATTTTCTTATATTTATTTGTAGTTGTTGAAACTGGAACGGTCGATATATTTTCTTTTAAAATCTCTCTTTGTTAAAAAAATCTTTTCTACTGTTTGATTTAGGATTTCAGATGAATCACAGTTAATGATAATATGGTAGCAATATGATCACAATTAAGTTAGATTTCAATATTATCAATTTTAAATCATCTTCAGATATTTAAGATCTATCAGGCTAACTTTAATTTACAAAGTTCAACAACATTCATAACACCCATTGTTAATATTAACAACCAAAGTTATACTGTTCATTTATATTGGATCGAGTTCTATGATGTTCATTGCATCTGCATCCTATGATGTTCATTGAGAATCAGTCGAATGGCAGTACAAAAGTTAACCTGTAATATTAATTTTAAGTTTTTGGAATTATAAATAAATTGACTTTGTGATTTTATTTTATTACTTTAAAAGTATATTTTAAATTATTTCTATATGTTTTAGTTACCATTACTACCGAATATTGGAGTTTATTATCTGTGATTCATTAGCAACTAAATCGAGATCGATGGTATTATATTCTCATTAAATTGCAGCTATAGCTTGCAACGAAAAGCTTAATATACTAATATTGCTATACAAATATATTTCAAAAAGCATTATACTTAGAAATAATTATATTAAAAATAACAACATTATAAGTTATATTTATAATATGGCCAATAATTTTCCTGCAATTATCCGTTTAATGAAGAAATAATTGTGCAATAAAACATACAATAGTTTAGTGTTAATTTATATCTGCATCATTTACCAATGTTGATTAGGAAGTCATTAGTTAAAATAAAACTTAGTACATAAAATACTATCGTTAGCTTATAAATTAATAAATAATATATAGATATAACCCAACACATGTTATAATAAATTTAATTTTTCGCTAACTAACTCTAACAATAAATATGGTATGATGATAAATCTAAATAGCAATACTATTCAGTATTTTTTTTTAGTATTTATATAGTAAGAGATCAATATCCAACTGATATTAATATCAAACAAGTTCACACTACATAAACTATTAGATAGATTTGTTTCATTTACTGACCGATAGCCAATAGTGAGTTTTACACATGGAAAGAATATTGTTGTGAAATTGAAACGTTAAAATGTAACATATACTGAACTGCTGAGTTATTACACATAAATTGAGTTTTAATTGGGGATACTTTTTTAAAGCAGATAGGTTTGAACTAATCATGTCATAGCGACAATTTCAATGCACAAAGCTGAACTAAATTAAGTTTAATAAGTTCGGTAACATTTGTTAATTATTATGTACCTATTTTTAATACTTGGACATGTTAATAGTATTCTGAATTGCTGAGAATACTGGCTAGTGGCAGGTCTGAATATAATTCTCTTTCTTTGGAGCATTATTTGAAGTGAAGTGGTGAAGTTGAAGTTGAAGATAATTTTTCTGGGGAAAATGAAATTATAGGGGAGCGTTAATAAAATGTGATTAGCTTGTTAAGTTTTTACAAATATTTAAAATTTTATACCAGGTTCTTTAATAAAATATAAAAAAAATGTATATTCGCTTTCCCATAATTTTATAAGAATACAAGAAATATTTAATGATATTATCATTAACTCGTTCTTGATGTTCATTTTACAATACTATTATTGAATGAGACTGCTCATCACATTCTTCACCAAGTTCAGATTATGCTGGCGATCGGTTTTTGGATGTTGGACGTGATTGTTTTACAACTAAGTCAATATATTAAAATTTTAGAAAATCTAGAGACTTAAGAAATGTCATTTAAATGACGAAGTTTTATACTTGATTAAAACAATGTCTAAGTCGATGAAATTTTCACAAGTATCTGAAATATTAAGATACGGGTACTTAAATTTTGGTCTCAACATTGCTTTATAGATTTACTCTTAGAAAGAAAAACATTACTTTGATCTATGTAATGCCGAAGTATTCTAAACGGGCTGAGTCTGAACGGAGATTAAATGAAAATTATTTGAGCAACTGCTGTTAAAACGTATTAAACCATTTGTGGAAACTCAAAATTTCCAGTTTGGTATTCGAAATGACCACTTGACAATCGACCAAGTGCACAGTGTAACAGCGGATGTTGAAAAGGCAATCGAAGAAAAGGAGTACCGCCCTGAAATATTTCTGGATGTGTCACAAGCTTTTAACCTGGTATGGCATTTGGGATTAATATACTAAATGAGCAAATTGCTATCGCGGAATTACTGTCTACTATTGGAGAAATATATTTTCGAAAGAAAATGTAGAGTCTCGCATGAAGGGGCATTCTCAACACTTAAAGCTATTTCGGCTGAAGTTCCACAAGGTAGTGTATTGGGACCTGTTCTATATCTGTTCTATACTGATATCCCAAAAACAAAAGAAACTATACTTGGAACATGTGTTGACGACACAGTCATAATGACAAAAGATGTATCTCTATCTATGTCAATAGAACAAGTACAAGTAGCGGTCAAAAAGATCTACAAATGGACTAAAGACTCGAAAATAAAGCTTAATAGCTCCAAATCTGTCCATGTTAATTTAGAGTTGCAGCGAATTTACAAAACTTAATTATATCACTTGACGGATGCCCGATTCCTCAAGCAGTATCAACTAAATATCTCGATATATATCTCGATGGTAGGTTAAACTGCATGCATCATGTAAGACAAAAGGCAGAGCTAATTAGACTCAAAATCAAGCAACTGTACTGGTTAGTCGGAGAATACTCTCAACTTGTCAACAGTCATTAAGCCTACTTGGAACTATGGGGTGCAACTATGAGGTTGTATGGTTGTAATGTTGTACGATTAATTGCCAATGTTTATCGTTACGTAACCAACGAAGAGCTGCACCATTATCTCGGAATCAAATGGAAATACGACGTGATCCAATATTTCGCTCTAAAACACAACAAAAGGTTGCTAAATATAAACAACATGGAAGCAATACAATTAGTGCATAACAGTAAAGAAATTAGAAGATTGAAGTGAACCAAACCATACGTACTAGTTCAGTGTATAAGAGTATTTTTAACTTTAGCTTGAGTAGATTAGTTTTATTCTAATTTGGGAAATACATACTGATGTTTTAATCCCGTACATGCCTTTCTTTTATATTAATGTACAACACAACAGTAGCAGTAAATTAAATTGTGATTTAAGATTATGTTAAACAAATCGAATGTAAGATGTAATGAAGAAAAAAAATATCTAAAGATTAATTACAATTTAAATACATTCGCTCTGATATGATGCAAAAAACGAAAATTACGTGATACTGTTAAAATTTTGGACACTAACAGAGATATAATGAACTGATATAAACGCTTTTAGAGGACGGATATTAAACTGGACCAGGACCAGCCGTTGCAAGAACAAACCCGAATTATCTCTCTGTCTCTGGCAATAAAATCCGCCTGTTCCAAGCGGAATCGGTTCCGACTCCCATCCGGGGACGGGAGAACGGCCCTGGATAAAAAAAATGTCACGTCCCATCGTTACTAAAAGCCAAACGGTCGCTCCCAATTTATCTTACTGCAGACGTAGCTCTGGGAAAAGGCTTTTTAGATGCTGCGACGTTTTTCCGGCCTCGATGGCGAACGAGGGAATGGCGGGCGAAGGAGGAATACGAAAGGTAGGGAGGTGGAGGGGACGACGTGGGAGGCTGACATCCACCGTCTCCATTTTACGACGTCACGCAATGGGTTGATTGCCGGGAAAAGGAAACTTTCGCCCTAAAAAGCTGCCCGAATCATTATCTGTCAAAAGTCATCAGAGAAAATGTCGGGCACCGAGTTTCTCCGACAAGGAATTTTATTGGAAGAAAAAAAAATTCGTTCGTATCTTCCTTGGGCAATATCGACTTTTTTTAAAAGCAAGCAATGTGCTGTTCAAGAACAAAATTATTTTAAGTTTCTGAGTTTCAATAAGTTCATAGGATATTACTATAAAATTATGTTATAGACGTTGAAAGTTATAAAATTATAATAACATTGAAATGTTTCTGTCATTATTTAGCAAATGAATTATCATCATTTTAATTAATTATACCTAACTGTATTGTTGTATAGTTTTATATTACTCTTAGTGGTTAACAGTCTCTCCAGTCGTAAATATATATTTCTTATGTTAATTAAAATGAATTGCGGAATATTATTTCAGTAAGTGACTTCTTATGTAAAATAACCTATTCTAAATTCCCTATAGTCCATATCTGTCTATTAATAAGATCCAATGGTAGTAAGCGTTTTAGTATAGGCACTAAGAATTCACATTTAGCTGATGTAACTTGAGTTGCACAAATACTATTTAGAGGAATCACTAAGATTTTGAATGATACCCGTCAAGGGTTCTGGATATCGCGCACTATAACTTCTCTAACGAAGATGTACAGATTATCGACCCTAGCGTTTTCTTTCGGAACCATTAATGGCTACATTGATTTTGCTGGAACTACCGTATGATTGTGTTCCATAAGGCCAAATAGGTCTAAGTATTGATTTGTACAATAGTATTATAACTTGACCATTGTTAATAACAAAACTCTCTATTTCGTAAAGAAATATTGATGTATTTAAATGTATGTAGGTTTGTGGTTTATAATAACGGGGCCTCTATTAACTAGGTGAGGTTTTCAGTGTGGAATGGGGTCGAGTGGCATTTATCCATATCTTATATTAGGGAGAGGGGGTCTCGGTAAATATCACGAAAAAATTTTCTCCAAAAAAAAAGTAAAATTGAAAGAAATTTGGGCTAAATTGAGAACGTTTAGTTAGCTAGTGATAAAATCAGAGGGAAGTTGAAGCAGCAGATGATTTTGGAGAACATCATATGGATATTTTAGTTCCAATAATCACCCTTGAGACCGCGTTGTGCGAGTCTCCATGGACTTATTCCTTTACTGATTTTAGTAATATCCCTTTAAGTATATTGGTTACTTTCATTACTGTGATTCTAAACTAATTTAAGGAATCATAGAGACTCGTCTCTACCTAGTCTTAGAAAAAAATTATTAATTATTTTTTCTAGAATATATCCAATATTTTTACATACAAATTTCAAGTTTTCAGAATTCTCAGGTGAGATTAGGGGAGAGTCAGGGGGGTCGAGGCAAGTCCTACTGAACCTCATTAGGAGATTTCATATTGAATTTCAAAAAATTTTCCGAAATATGTCAGTTAATTAAGGGACTATGATAATAACAAAATGAATGCATAAATAATATTTTATACCCACGTCCACCTGGGGCTTGACCGGAAATAATAAGAAGATCATAGTGGTTTAAACGTTATATTATTTTATATATGATTCTATATGATGAGACATATTGCTTCTTCAGAGAAATTTGTACGCCATACTTTGTTATACTAGCTATATGTATACTAGCTATATTTAAATAAGAAAATATTTAAAATATTAAATAAAAACAAAATATAAATAATAAATGAAAAATATATGTTATAATAATAAGGATTAATGGCCACAACAAGCTTGAGTAATATTTTTGTATTCCTTTTTTCTCTCTTGTGGTGACTAAGATATCTTCTAGCTGTTTTACTATCTCAAAAGGAGTTGAGTAATTTTTTTTCCTGTAAGGTTTTGAACAGGTGTCATATTTTCAAATCTGGGAGAAAAGGATCATCTTTTTTGTTGATGCTGTTGAACGAGACGGTGCCTTATCATGATCAAACATTATTTAATTTTCGATAGTTTGCAGAATATAATGCAGAGACATCAATTAACATATATTTAGCTATTTTTATTTAATTGTTAACACACTTACCTCTGCCAAATTAATCGAGATTCTGCGGAAACATCGTCAACATATATGAATATATATAATGTCAATATATCTGAATTCTGTCAATATATCTGGATATAAATTAAAAATGCATAACGCAAATTTCTACTATGTATTTGGTGGGATCATAAGGGTACATTGTTTTATGAGCAGTTAAATCTTGCTGAAGCTATTACCACGGATCGTTATAACATCGCATTAAATTGGAAGAAGAATGAATATGCAACAAACCTGCCACGACAATTTTTTGTACGACTATGTTCACCCACATGTTACGAAGCCGATTGAAGATATATTGGAAGCACTTCGTTCAGATGTCCACATCACCTGCTATATTCACCAACCATCTTCCCTTTGGAATATCATTTGCTGAGATCAATAGCTCATAACTTATCTATATAGCGCTTTCGGTTTTGTTATTATGTTAAACATTCTATAAAAAGTATACCGGTTAATATAGGTAGAATGGTTAGCATATTTTGATCGAGTTTTAATTACATACTTGATTAAAAACGATCTATAAAGAATAGAAATTAAATTTAAAATATATTTGTTAATTTGAGGCTTGTGTAAGATTGTAATTCTAATATGTATCGGAAGTACAATTTACGAATCAAAAGCAATTATTTCCGAACAAAATCATAAGAGACTAATCAAGCTTCTGTCCATTTTTGGACACTACTTTTTTTTTTCAATTAAGTTTTCGATTTCCATCGACAGAAATGTACTGGTAACAAAAATAAGCAATAATTTCAATTCAGGATAATGAGAGGTTGATAAATCAAACTTTAATCAAATCACTTCATTGCTCCGTACTAATTTTGTCTATTCCACTATTTGATTTCCGCCTAAATAAAAATGTCTTGTCCATTGCAGCGATCATGGCCATAATCATAATGTTATCAAATTTTTGCGCGAATTCAAGTAGTTTTTCTTGTAATGTACGGTTCAGACAAATCTACTTTATCGATCATGAGTAATGAATTCTCCAGAAAAACAAATTATAACGTGAACTACTGTTTTGGTTCCGTCAGATATACATAATCACCTTTAAACTAGGTATATCTGAAGCCTGAGAAATACCTGTATATCCGTAAATTGAAATTGATATTGAAAAATATATATAATAGATAAACCTCAAAAATTTACTAAAACAGTTGAAATAATATTGAAGTTTGTTATCGATATCTTTCCATATCCAAAAATTTATATCGATAGATGGAACTATATCTCTAATTCGGTCATTAATGTCGATATATCGTTATTTCTCCAATAAACTTACTTCCAATTATATATGTACCTTTGGTGTTATTATGAAGCCGATGAAAACAATTGACAGGTCATACTATTTTAAAGTTGTCGAATATATAAAAGTGCTATTTTTTCTCCCACATTCGCAATATTGTTATTTAGTTGCTTACATGTGATATATAACCGTTCAAGGACCCTCCTTTAATTACAAAAGAAACTCAATCTTCGTGTAATACCAGCTATACCAGTAGATATACCCAGACAATGCACCGTGTCGCAAGTCAGTGAAAACGATGGCAAAAATCTATGAATTGGGCTTCCAATTGCTTATTATCTGACTACCAGCGACTATTTCCTGTTCTCAGATCTCTAAAGAATGCTCGCTGGGAAGAAATTTTCGTCGAATGAAGAGTTGATTGCCGAAACTGAGGTCAATTTTGAAGCATAGAACAAATTGTACTACAGAAATGGTATCAAAATGTTGAAGGGTCGCTATAGTCAGTGTATCACCCTTGAAGGGAATTATGTTGAATAAAAGAAAAACTAATTTTGGCAAAAAAATGTGTTTTAATATGGTTGGCATGACTTTTCAATTGACCTGTTATTCTCATCATATTAAATTAACTTTTATTGATCTATGGTTCTTGCATAATACCCAAGCAGTACGAGTGCGGGTTGTTTACATCAGCTTTATAATTGATAAAAATCTCTTAGATATCGACGATCTTACGTCAATTTGGGAATATTTGATATAATTTTTGTCTAACGTGATGTTTCCGGTTTAACCTACTATCGAAGTGAACAGATGAAATTAAATAACAAAATCGTATATATAAAATTAGAAGCCTATTAAATTTCTAAAACCCGTTTTATCAGTTTTATTTAATAATAGACTGTACAGTTTGAGAAATTCAGATTTAATTTTTTTTTATTATTTAATTAATATATTGTTACTAGTCGTTTCCGTCTAAATTACAATTTGTCTTAATGATAACTTAAATCTAGGTATATAACTAATAGGACCCATCGGCCCGATCTCAGTCTCTGGTGAAATAAGGTTTAACATGTCACTGCTGAATCGGTCGTATCTATCCTCATGTCCCCTTGTAATTCTCTTAATTTCTTGACTGACTGTGGGTATCTGAAGGTCTCGATGTAGGTAATCAGTCCTATAGTATTTGGGTGCACCCACAAGACCTCTCAGGACTTTGTTTTGAAAAAATTGTATTTGATTTTTGTTGCTCCTTGCAGAACATCCCCATAATTAAACTCCGTATGTCCATATAGGTTTTAATATTTGCTTATATAATAGCAATTTATTATGTACTGTTAATTGTGATTTTATTTCAATTAGCCAGTACATTTTCTTATATTTCAATTCCAGTTCTTTTCATTTCTTCTTTATTGTTCCTTCCAGCGAAGGTTTGCATCGAGATTCATGCCAAGATATTTAGAATTGTTGCTATATGGAATGATAGTATTATTTAATGTTATTGGTGCTTGTACGGTCTGTTTATAGGTGAACTGCACATGTACAGATTTACTTTCATTAATTCTTATTTTCCAAGCTTGTGTCCAATTATTTATATTATCACTTGCCTGTTGTAATTTTCGCGAGGCTTCTTCACTATTGTCTCCGACAGCTATAATCGTAGTATCATCAGAAAATGTAGCCATTGTTATATTTTCCATTTGTGGTATATCACAAATTTAAATAAATTATGAATATATGAAAACATTTTGAACCAATGTTCTCTATATTCACCACTGATTAAAGCAGTTCTGGGAAATAACACTTTACTGCTATTCTGTCAAATATGCTGATTATACTACTATAGATTATTCAAGTGCTGTTTTTCTATTGCTATATCTAAAAAGAGAGATGTTTGTCTTTTTCACATTCCATTATTACAATAAGATTTTAATTTTTTTTTAAGAGTCAATGGCTGGCGAAAATTTATAAAAATATCGATACATCTATAAAAATAAATGATTAACCAATAGATCATAATTCAATTATCTTAAACTGTAAGTTTATCTCCAGCAATTATTCATAACTGCCACAAACTTTATATGGAATCGCTTCAATCATTACCTGTTTCATAGTTCATCAAATGACGATTGTTCTCTGTCGGGAGTCGCGCGCCAAATGATATTAAATTAATGGGAGAAATAAACAGCGACTTTATTGTGTCATAATCTCACAGAAAGTGTGCAGCGTTTTCTCAAATAGTTCACGCCATGACAACATCATAAACTTGTAGTCGTACAAGCTGAATAGCTGAATGCTTTTTTTTCTCATGTGTATGTTTATCGTATTATAAATTTACACCATGAAGTTAAGTCAATTAGTTAATTATATAGTGTTAATTTATTTATGGAGATTTTATGCTATAAACTTCGGTCTGTATATGAAATTTAAGATAACATTTAATTGTAATGACCCAAATATATTAACAGAAAGTATCAATATATTTAAAATATATTGTAAAAAATATGATTATAAACGTCTATGAACAATAATAATATCTAATACCGAATAATATGTGGGGGCGTTTTTCGAATCGCATTTCATTCTCTTTAAAATCTTTTACTCCTTAGTAACTGTGTCGTCGGAAACTATTCCAAGTACTGTCTCTTTTGTTGTTGGGATGTCGTCGGTATATATAGGAGTGATCCCAATACACTACCCTATGGAACTCCAGCCGAAATAATTTCAAGTGTTGAGAATTCCCTTTCAAGCAAAACTCTATTTTTCATTTCGAAAAGATATGATTCCAGCAGTCGAAAGCAATTCTGCGGTAGCAATTTACTAATTTTGTAGATTAATCCCAAATACTATAGGCGATCAAAAGCTTGTGACACATCCAGCAATATTGCAGGGCAGTATTTCTATTCTACGAATGCCTTTTCAACAACAGCTGTTACTCTGTGCACGTGGTTGATTATCGAGTGGTGATTTCAAAATCCAAACTGAAAATGTGCTGTTTCTACAAATTGTCTAACACGTTTTAACAGCAGTTTCTCAAATAATTTTGATATCACAGGTAGCAGGTAAGATCCAATTCGTTCTGTCGGTTGTCAGGTATTTAACATAATTATTCGAGCAAATTAAGACATTCCGGAACATGCTTCAGTCTCAAACAGGCATTGAATATATATGTCAACATGATTATTGCTTTTCCTGACAGCACTTTTAATAACCCAGGTGAAAGATCATCAATTTCAAGAGCCTTTACAGGATTGACGTTTTTGTTAATTTCTATGTGAACTTCCATTGGGGAAATCGGCTTTGCAGTTACATCGGGCTGATAAAATCTTTCGACAATATTTCTATATCAAATATTTTTCTAGACTAGGTAGTTTTGTTCAAATAGGTGTTAAATTATATTTCTGAAATAGCTGCAAAATATTTTTTGATTGAGTTCTAATCTTAACAACCTACCTAAAACAATATATTGGTCATTTTATTAACTTAAAAAAAAATTGTAAGGAAAATAATAATGCAATAATTGGATGCTTTTATTTTATTTACTTGGAATTTCTGGTCATTTTGCCGGCAATAGGCCATTGATTATATTCAAAGGTCGTCTCCAAACACCTGCAATAACAGCACTATTTAATTTTAACACAGCAAGACTCCGTCAATATTTATCTTCAGTGTCGATGTGGATGACTCTCTAGCACTCATGATGTTTTGAGCTTAGCATTAACCAGTCACAATACGCTACAGAAAGTACCCTGTTTGATGAGTTGCTAATGGTCTTGGAAATTCTTTGCCAGTTTGAGCTATGCTTTTGTCCAAAATACATTCATTCACAGTCGTGAGTCGTTCAGCTAGTGTGTTGTCCATTTTTTAAATTGTTTGTTTATTGTATATTTTTTTAATGAGACAGTTCCAGTCTGTGGGCATAGCTTCCTTTAACCTTCACGTGCTGGTATCAATAATACCAAATGAAAACGATTAATCTATATAGAGAAATGTTTAACATCTGCTGGCACCTATTAGATTTGTAAAATTAAGGAATAAATTAAAATCTGATGAAGCAAAATTGTGCGAATTAGCGAAACCAGGGCTGCACGAGAAGGTGCATTATCGTCATGTCATTGATGCCCTTTGGAATTTCAATAGCTTCATGTAGACTATGTATAATTTTCTAACTATGTTGAATTTGTTTGAACATTTTCGATTTGGCAGAAAGGAATAAATTCATAATAAACACTTGAAGAACTCTTTGTGTAACTCTCTATGTGAAAATTAGAAACTTTCTGATCACATATCATAGATAATTTACTTTTTGCCTTTATTTAGTATTTTGAACCACAACGACGAAAAATATAATTAAAAGTTTATAAGATTTATGAAAAATTTTAAAATAATTTAAAAAATTAGTTATAAACCAGCAGTAAATAATTCAGATTTATTATAAAACTTTCTAGTGAATTCAATCGACTCAAACCCTCCCTTTTCATCCTAGAAATTACAAATTAACCTCCATTCCGACCCTCCTTCAAAGCACCCTTAACCCCAATATCCGACCGTTTCCATTTTGCGCTGAGCCAGCAGACTCTTATTTCTGCCACGACAGCCTCGCAGTCCTGCCACTCTGTGTTCGTTTTTTTTTTCGGCTGCCCACCCGCCTGCTTTCTCTCGGCAGTTTTACGATCCCACAGCCTGCCTTCATTCCCGTTCTTGCACACTGGCCGCCTCCTGTCGAGGAGACAGAGAAGGCGGGCGAGAAGGGTGGGGGGACGAAAGAAATGAAACGATGACAAAAAGGGGGTGGAAATGGCGATGATTGTTTTATTGGATGTTCTGATAATTAGTTTTTTTTTATTGAGATGTTATTAACTTTTCGACATAGCCTCAATTACTCCTATTAGAATATTGATGGTGTTTTATTATGAATAACCCCGATGGGATATAAGAGGAGGATATTTAAGTTTGAAATCATCATATTACCAAGTTTGAAATCATCATTTTCCTTGTCGGATTTTAAACTCTTGCCTAGAACATTCCCAAATTTTAAACAATCACAAACATACATTTACGACGATTCCCCAGCAGGATTCGAACCCGCGGCTATCGCAAGAGTAGGATGACCGTCCCATCGCTTTTACCACAGCGCCACCAAGCCGGCAATATAGTATATTTTATTTAATATAATTAGTAACCTTTAAGAGGTCAATTGAAATGTCCCCAGCCTACCACAGTAAAACATATGGCATAACATTTTTGGCAAAATTTGTTTATTCTATTCAACATAATCCCCATCAATGGTGATACACTGATTATAGCAACCCTCCAACTTTTCGATACCATTTTTGTAGTACGATTTGTCCTTTGCTTCAAAATGGGCCCAGTTTCGTCGAATCACCTCTTCATTCGACGATAATTTCTTCTCAGCGAGCATCCTTTTGAGATCTGAGAACTGGAAATATTTGCTGGGTGCTAGATCTGGAGAATACAGTGGATGAGGAAGCAATTCGAAGTCCAATTCATAGATTTTTGACACGGTGCATTATCTTGGTGAAGCAGCACTTTCTTTTATTCAAATGCGGCAGTTTTTCGGCGATTTCAACCTTCAAACGGTCAAATGACGCTATGTAATAGTGGCTGTTGATGGTCCTTCCTTCCTCAAGGTAGCCAGTGAAAATTAGTCCATGCGCATCCCAAAATACAGACGCCTTAACCTTGCCAACCGACTGTTGCGCTTTCCCACGCTTTGGAGCGGGTTCATCGCATGCAGTCCACTCGGATTCCTGTCTATTAAACTTCGGAGCCATGTTTCATCAATTGCCACATATCGATGCAAATACTCGGGTTTATTATACTTGATCATCTTCAAACACTGCCCCGAATCATCAACTCGTCGTTGTTTTTGGTCAAAAGTGAGTTCGCGCGGCAACCACTTTACACAGATATTTTTCATACCCAAATATTCCTTAATGATATTATGTAAACCTTCAGTTGATATCTTTAGAGTATCTGTTATTTCATTCAGTTTTAATTTACCGTCATTCAAAATTATATTGTGGATTTTTTTAACGTTTTCGTCGGTAACAACCTCTTTTGGGCGTCCACTGCAAGTTTTTGCTTCAACTGTACATTTTTCCCTTCAAAAAGCAATATTTTATCAACACTCAATATTCCTTTTTATCCATTTTTTTTCACAATAATAAAATTCACTCAAAATGCTATAGTTCACAAACTAATGATGCTACTGCTGTCAAATTTATACACGCAACTTTTGATGATTAAGGCTAACTAAAAAACATATGAATTTAAATCTAGTAGTGCCATCTAGGTGTCAGGCCAATGACTTTCCAATTGACCTGTTATATACTTTATTCAAGATTGCTTGGTGTGATTTGCCACAGTATTCTGATTTCTGTTCGCTTTCGGTTTAAGCACGTTGATTTAAATTAATATTCTTTCATGTTTGATGACGAAATATTGGATTCGTTCCCTGATCTATTTGATTTCTAAGTCATCACACAATTTATCGTTGGTTATATAACGGTAAGTAGTGGTAAATATTCAAACAACTTTGTTTTGACCACGCAGAATTGCTGGTCTATTTAATGATTTGGAGAACCCCACATTGGCAAATCAAATAGGCTTTATTAATAGGAATGTGCGTTTGTTTTGACCGAAAGATTGATTCAATGCCATGAATATTACCAGCTTCTGGATAGATGCATTTTTATGATATAATGCTATTGTGATTCAGTTACCTGAATGTTTCTTCTGATATTTATGTGCTTATCTGCAGTTTATTCTTAAAACAAAATAATGCAGTAAAATTCTTTTTACGAAACACGAAATTCATTACACATTTAACACAATTCCATTATTCGTTCATAACATTATTACCAAGGCAAACATTGAGATAATTTTTTTATTGTAATCTATTAAAATCATATTTTAATATTAATGATTAATTATAGCTTGGACTGGACTAGATATTAATATTGCATATTTAATATTACTGATATCAAGCTTCAAAGCTATACATGTTATGTTTTGCGAAAATTTCGGGCCTGAAAAGGTGCAGCAATCATTAGTTTCTTATTTAATCAAAAACAGCCGCTCTAATCTTAAAAACATGTGAGGCGTGATTTTGAAAACTCAAAAGTCAAAGGTCATTTCAGTGCGCAAGACAGGGAACGTTCTGGTAGACCGAAACAGTTTGAAGATGGGAAAGTGCAACAGTTAATGGATGAAGGCCCAAGGCAAACCCATAAATAATTGGCAGAAGCATTAGATGCGACTTAAAAAATGGTTAGCGACTTTTTGTCACATCAATTGAGTGACAGGAAAATGGAAAATCGAAAAATCGTCTGTGAAACGCTGCTTCAAAGGTATGATCGGAAGTCATTTCTGCATCGAATAGTAACAAGTGATAAAAATTCATTTTGAAATGTTTAACTGCAAAAAATCAATCAAAATCATACTTCAAGACCAAATCGTTTTGGTCGAAAGGCAATGCTCTATTTTGGTGGGACTAGGGTGGCGTGATGTATTACGAACTATTGAAACCTGGTGAAACAGTTAACGGTGATCGTTAACAAAAAAAAATGAATTTGAACCATACATTGATGTAAAGTGATTTTACTGCACGATAACGTGCCGTTTCATAAAGTAAAACCGGTCAAGGAAGCGTTGGGAGCACTTGGATGGTAAATATTATTGCACCCGCTATACTGTATGGACATTGCCCCTTCCAACTATGAACTTCTCGCACCAATGGGACACGCACTGGCAGAGCAGTACTTCGCTAATTTCGAAGAAGGCTCGATGAGTGGTTTTGCTCAAGTGGCACTGGATGAGTGGTCTTTTTGGGATAGCATCCATAAATTTCCCGAAAGGTCGAAAGATGTATAGAAACAAATGGCCAATACTTATATCGTTTTTTTTTTCGAAAAAACAAAACTTTCAAAAAACCCTTTTCCAAAGTTTCCAGTACACAGTATAAACAACATGCATTATAACATGTTAAGTTTTTAAAAATAAAAATAAGAATTTCTTAATAATAATATTTTTTAATAGATATGAATATTTTACTTTGGTAATATTTTCAGATATGAAATCAATATACTTTTTTGAATATCATTACAGCTGTATGTATACAGTTATTCTTACTCTCTACAATATGAATTTTTTAAAATTTGTATATAATCTGAATTATAGTGTATTTGGGAGACTAAGATATATGATTTTATATTTCATCTTACATATATTGGCGTATAAAATAAGTTATATTTAAGTAATAAGCCACACAATATGAAAAAATATAAAGACAAAGACAGATAAGGTATTTAAACAATTTGGTAGTAAGTGTTATTCTACCAAATAGATTATTAACTTTTAATTGGTGTTTAAATCCTGCTTTTTATAAGTTATATTTTCATTTTTATTTTATATTGAGATTTTAATTCTTCTGTTGATAATATCTAAATAAAGTGGTGTTCAGAACTTGTTTGATAAAGACGTATAAAATTATTAAACAATCTTATGGCAAGTGTTCTATCAACTTAATTGTAAATTTTTACTAACTGGTTTTTTTTAAATAAGTTATAATTTCACTCTTAATTTTATAGTCATATAGTTCTTTTGTTTATAGAAATATAAATTTACAATTATTTAATTAATTAATATTTGCTGCTTTTACTTCAATAAACTGGGCTTCAATAGATTTAGCATAATGTTTAAGAAGCAAATGAAATTGCCTTGATAAGAAAAGTATTTCCGTTTCATGAACGTTAACAATCAATTTTCAGAAAAAAGTAGGAACGTAATCAAAATTAAAAAAAACGTAGGTGACGCCTCTGGTATCGTTCTTCGACCGTATTCCGAATGTGTCTTATATCTTTCGTTTAATGCTCCGGCGGAAGACAGAGTCCATGGCTCGTTAGCTGATATGGTTTCATGCAGCTTTTCAGATTTGCAATTTTACGACGCCGCCTATGTATTCCCTCCATTATAGTTCGTTGGCAATTTGACCAATTTAAATTCATCGTACTGTTGGAAAACAAACGGCATTTATTTACGATTGTTTCAGAAATTATGTTATTAATATTTATTGATACTTCCAATTTTTTATGTGCCTTGGTGGGGGACATTCTTTCATGTTTTTACTATCGTAAGAAACATAAATGTATTAAAAAAAGTTGATTAATTGTTTGAATTAATTTTTAAAATAATGAATTAAGAATAATTTTAATTGCATTCATAGTATCTGAGTCGTTATATATAGTGCCGTTTTGACTGGAATTAATAACAGCTGATGATGGCGCGTTGGTGGAGCTATCGGCAAACGGAATGGCCTCCAAGTACGACCAGAACCAGTGTCGCGGTCTTTCCCCCCAAGTCGAAATCGCCGCGCGACAGGCCCGTTTACTGTTCACCGCTATATTTATCATAAAATCTGATGTTTCATAATACCGACAGTTTTTCGCCACACGTGTACCGATAGCTTCGCGTTTTCGCTACCAGCGTAAATCGTTTTAGTGCAAAGATATGTTGGGTTGATCGTTGGAGGAAGTGCATTGTGTCGTATTGACTTTTTTCCGAGTAGGAGTACAACTTTTTGGTGAGTTTTTATGAGCAGCGATATAATAAAAAAATTAGTTTATCTAAACAGGTGATGGTTAAATATAATATTATCGACAGTTAATATTAAATATAATTAGTAGAGATACAGAAAGTCTATAATTGTATCCTTTATAAATTAAATCTTTTGGAAATTAACTTATGAAATTTTCCTAGTGCGTGAGTAAATTTAACATTAAACATTATTGTTATATACAAATTTAGTTCAGAAAATAAGTAAATTCGTATAGAGAAGAAAGAAATTTAAATAAACCTTGTAAATTCACTAAAAAAATAAATAATCAGTATATATTCAGCAATCTCTATCCTCTTGCTTACAAATGACATAAAAAATGAAAACTCCAAAAATTAGACGTGTCTCACGTGAATAAATAATAGACTACAGGCGACTAGTCAATAAGTTCGTTTCAAGGAAGAACATATAGGCTTGGTTGAAATTTTCAAAAGAGCGTATCAAATGTAAATGCGGTGGTCTGCTTAAAGGAATTTTAAATTGAATATATCAGTTGAAATAACATGAATGATACTTTCAACTGATATATCAAACTAAACTCAGAAAACTACCACTTAAAAGATAAAGTTTGAGAGGATGGAGAAGAGTTTATTGTAAAAATTATATTATATGAATCGTTTATCTTTAAAAATAATTTGCCTTCGGCTTGGAAATCTCAACATAATAACAAACAAGCAGCCAATGTAACACGGGATTTAATATGGCCACATTTCCAGTGAGCTAATTGAGCAAGGTTAGGTAAAATAGCGCTTGTATATTTACAAGTAATGATGATTTACTTAATGTATTCCCATTTGTTTACAAGGAAATTTCTAAAGATGTATCAAGATAATTAATCGAATCACTGCCTCGAAGATCAGGAAGTAATAAAAAATATATATTTTGCCATTAAATTATAATAATAACATGTATTCAAATTTATATTATACAATAATAACTTATTAATTAAATATAATATAACTGCGCTAATTTGAACCATACTTATAATAGCAACTTATAAATCACAATATGAAATTAATCATCTTCACTTTTATGTCCTTTTACAATATAATATCTATAACTACATTTAATCATAACACCTTTGGTTATGTATATACCTTAAATTATTATAAGCATACTAAATACTAAAAAAGAATATATGACATTAACACCCTATACGTTTACCAGATAGAGAACTGTAACATAAAAACTTAGATATATACAGTATAAAAATATAAAAATTTAGGTTTCGTATTTTGAATTATTATAAAATATTACGGCAAAAATTCTATGTAATCTACAATTTCTAAACAGTAATGTATTTTAAGAAAAAAATGTCTCTATATATGCATTTTGTTTCAAAATTTTAAGGAAATGAAGTATTCTAAGAAATTTAGACACCAAAATGGACTCAAAGTTTGAACAGTAACTTGTTCTAGGCTATTTAGCTAATAGCTATTTCATCAGGTATTGGGAAGAATCATTTCAAGAAAAAAGTGGATTAAAAATGATATGTGAGGCAACTTAATTAATATAAAAATAATTAACAATATACTTTAAAGGGTTTGAAGTTTTCAATGGAATAAAATTTGTTAATATATCGGGCAAATTGCTATATTTTCCACTTTTAATTTTCACTACTTTTTCATAATATATGTCAAACATAAAATTGTGATTATATTATATGAAATGTATTATATAAATATATATAATCTATTATATTATAAAAACTAATATATAATGTATTTTAAAAATATATATTGTATGTTATTTTCTGGGTAAATTTATGTTGCAGTACTATTATTTATTTACTTTCTCAATAATTAATTTAAGATCGAGCCTTATATTATGTAACTGTAGAATATATTTTACCAGGTTGGTTCATAATTCTATAATTTTGTATAACATTTCATTATACTAACCTTCTGAAATAGGTAAGCAACATCAGGATCATTTGATTGATAAACATTCAACATTTTTTTGGTAAACCCTTAATTCCATCATTCTAGGTAGAATCTGAAGCTAAAATTGGAGTGTTTTTAGAAACCTCTTTTGAAGTCAGTTTTATAACATTAAACAATATTTACAATGATCGAAGTAAATGTAAATAAAATAGTCGAATGTAGGGCGAATCTGTTACAATGCTTACCGTCCTTTGTCTTTTTTTTTAGGTTTTTAAGACGTTTCTGAAGCTTCCTCCTGCTTGGATCACAACTTTTTTTCGTGTTTTGTCATAATTTTGATCCTCGATTGATTAAATGGAAACTTGCTCGAAATGAACTAGATAAAATATGTCAGTATTCCTCTGTGTGATCTGAATGAACAACCAGAGCGCGGCTCGTCTTTAACAATGATATACTACTAAAGCATACATCACTATAAACCAAAAATATTCTTATGGAATTGCTGAATAAATATTATTAGAGATATATTACTTATATTTTAACCAAACTTAATAATTATTATTTTATCATTATTTTAGGATTGTCGAAATTAGACATAGAGAAGTTAGTGATTATATTTATAGCACGTAAAAAAAACAAAGATGGCTGCTATCAGATTTGTATATGGTCAGCCCAATTAATGAGCCTACCGAACGGCAGGTAGACCCAGACGATGGCCGTCACCGTACCTGGGGCAGATGCTATCGGAATTCGAAACAGGTTTTCCGTTCGAGACGCATTTTTATATCATTGGTTGAGCTGAAAGGCGATCTGAGCAGCGTTAATTATGTGGAATGTCCGTGATGGGGAACGGCTAACGTTGAGACAAAACTTCAGTTTGGACGGTTTTAATTGTCGAAAAGTCTCCGATATACCACCCAAGTGGATGGTTAATTATAGAGCTGCTTACAATCGTCAGAATATCAAGAACAAAACACTAAGAAATAATATGAGCATTTATAATAAAAATACATATAAATAGTAAAAATATTTCATCATGGTAAGGCAACATTTTCATGAAATTTAATTATTTTATTTACCTGATTTCGGTCTAGCGAGCTAATGGATACACCATACTCTCAAAAAATGGCCCTGATGGCCTGTTTTGAGTAGATTGAGTAGACTAGAACCGATAGAGAAATAATTTAAATACAGGTCCAAAAATCAAACTTTATGGGGGGCTGGCCAAATGTTGACCCAAAAATATTATTGACATATATGAGTTTTGGTTTTATTTTTTTTTCGACTACAATAGTCATCATCATTATCACTATCAATCCAAAGTCGGCGTTCGAGGAGGGAGTCTAGTTCGCAACCTATAACAAGTCAATTGAAAAATCCCCAGCCTGACACAAAAATGGCACTACTAGAATTAAATCCATATGTTTTTTAGTTAGCCCTAACCCTCAAAAGATGCGTGTATAAATTTGACAGCTGTCGGATCATTAGCTTGTGATTTATAGAATTTTGGGTGAAGTAACATTTGTTATTGTAAAAAAAATGGAAATATAGCTTTCTGAGGAGAAACATACAGTTGAAGCAAAAACTTGGCTTGATTTCCGGACACTGTCCCAGAAAAATCAACCATCAAGGATTGGTATATGTTAAATTTAGACGTGGTGAAATGCGCACCGAAGACGGTGAACGCAGTGGATGCCCAAAAGAGGTTGTTACCGGACGAAAGCATTAAAAAAAGCCCAAACTGAATTTGAATGACCGTAAATTGAAATTGAATGAAATAGCAGACATTAACATATCAACTGAACGTGCACATCATATCATTTACGAATATTTGGGTATGAGAAAGCTTTGCGCAAAATGGGTGCAGCGCGAGCTCACTTTTGACCAAAAACAACGACGAGTTGATGATTCGGAGCAGTGTTTGAAGATAATCAAGCGTATAAACCCGAGTTTTTGCGTCGATATGTGGATGAAACATGGCTCCACCATTTCACTCCAAAGTCCAATCGACAGTCATTCGAGTGGACTGCACACGATGAACCCGCTCCAAAGCGTGGAAAAATGCAACAATCGGCTGACACGGTTATGGTGTCTGTATTTTGGGAGGATTTCATGGAATAATTTTCATTAACCACCTTGAAAAGAAAGGACCATCAACAGCGACTATTACATAGCGTTATTGGGCCGTTTCACCAAGACAATGCACCATGTCACAAATCAGTGAAAATGCAAAAATCCATGAATTGGGCTTCTACTTTCTTCCTTATCCGCCGTATTCTCCAGATCTGCCACCCAGCGACCCGACCAGCGACCAAGGTCACAAAACAATGCTCACTGGGAAGAAATTTTCGTCGAATGAAGAGGTTATCGCCGAAACTGAGGCCTATTTTGAAGTATAGGACAAATCGTGCTACAAAAAAGATATCGAAAAGTTGGAGGGTCGCTATAATCAGTGTATCACTCTTGAAGGGAATGATTTTGAATAAAAACACTAATTTTGGCAAAAAATATATGTTTTACTATGGTAGGCCGGTGTCTTTTCAATTGACCTTTTACATACAAGAAGCTTTTACATATGTCGTTATATAAACATAATTTACCTTTTCGACATTGTTAAACTAATGTAGCAATTAGTTGTTCTATTATAATATTAAGATATGTTATTCATTTTAAGAATATTTTATAACAAATTGATTGAAGTCTATGTGCTTCTATAGTTCTTACTTAATACAAGTTCTGAATTAAAGGAACTCTAAGAAGTTTTAAGAATAAGCCAAGATTAAATAATGTGATTTATTTTACAAGAAAAACTTAAAAGAAGTATAATATTTTAAGATTATTTTCAGTAAAATAAAATTAGGCAAAATTAGAATAGGAAATACTGCAATTACTGACGGTAAATATTGACTATGAGATGATAATTTTGATATTGATCTTATTATTTAGAAATCAGGAACTAATTTAATTTTCTACCACTAACATATATTATGTATTCCATATTTGTAATAAATAGTCATTTTAAAATGTTATTTATATACAGTAAACTATAATTGCCAATTACCAACAAGCTAGTCGTACCTGTTACTTCATTAATACGGTTGCTTTGATTTGTTGAGTTTTATAAGTTGTTCGTCTTGTTACTTGGTTTCTAGGTTACGTTATTTTAAGACAACTATACATATTCTTCGCATGTACATACTCCGTCATAATACTATATAGGAAATAACGTCTGTTTACAACGCGTGGAAATACAGACCTAATTAGATCTATATTAAATACTACTTTTAATCACAACTGGGTTAGTTTACAATTACATGAAGGATGATTATGTTTATAATTGTTAATTTAGATCGTAAGAGAAAAATACAGTGGGCCAATAGCTAATCCATATTAATTGATAATGCAATAATAATTACTAACGGAACTTGGATATAATATCGTGATCTTAAATCATAACTACAGTTCAAGGACGGATATAAATCCAATATTTTGGCTTGTACGTGATGACGGGTTTGAGTCAATTTTTTGGGAGAATAAAAATGTTCCAAGATTACCTGCTAGTTAATCAAACAGGGAAACATCATTTCCATCTAGATAATGCACCTGCTTACGGAGATATAGCATCTGCTCGTTATCAAACTATAAAAATAGGAGAAAATTTCGAAGTTTATTTAAATTGAGGGAAATTATATTGAAGACCAGATGTTATTTTTTAAATTTTAGTTCTGTTTTTCATTTCCGTGTGCTGTAATACCCGTTTCTTTCTCAACAACTTATTGAATACATTAATATATAATACATTAATATATATATATATATATATATATATATATATATATATATATATATATATATATATTAATGTAACATATATTAATATTGAAATTGAAAAAGTATTCTGGGCTTCTTTCTATTTGAATTTCTATTTGAACTAATAGGGAGACAAGAAACCAAAGCATGTAGGTTCAACACATAGCACTAAACAAAAGGACGCATCATGTATAAAAAAATCACTAGTATAAAGTGCAGAATGTCAAAATTATTCAGTCTTTCACTTTCTGTAATAATTAAGATAGCGAAATTATCTTAAGTTATCAAGAACTATTAATATAAAGGATCACTTTTCTGCTATTTAAGCTATGTTAATTATTGTAATGCTGTAAAAATTATTTCGAAGCCTTAAAGAACACATAAAAATTAAATAAGATGAGAAAGATCATTCATCATTTGAAGGAATACTTCCTCAATATATAATTCCTTCAATATTTTACTGAATAGCCTAGAATAGATTAATGATATTTGATATGTATTACCATTATATGTATCAATATTCAAATTCATTTGCTAAGAAAATTCATAATCTTTAATTCCATAAATTTATAGAGAACAATAAATGAATGTTGGTTAATCATCCAAAATTGTATGTAAAAGTCTTTCTGCTATAGGTAATTTTTGTACATGTTAATATTTAATTAAGTAAATAAAATAATAATAGATAAATAAAATAATAAACAGTCTTAATAATTTAAGCATTACCTTAATATTCCTTTAGCTTTTATCATCTTTGCAATATCACTAACTTCAAATAAACAAATTACTTTGAAACCGAACTCAGGGTAACCAACAGGGCGGAACCTCAAGGAACCATCGAAATCTACGCGCAAACTGAACGTTTGCGGTTAGATGGAAAACCACAAAATTATTCAAAAATCGAGCGAAACGACAATAGGGTGACAGGAGATGAGAAAAAAATCAAAACGACATATTACCTGGAAAGTGAAATCTACGAAAACGGAAACCCTTTTCTTGGCACCGTCTTACATGCGTGCAAATGTGCCCGGTCAATGGTTTTATGGCAGTTTTAAAATAGGTGTAGTAAAATCTGTGAAGGTTTTATGATTGTGTCACCGAAAAGTAAAAGTGAAATATCTGACGAGTGAGATAAAACTTATTTGAAACAGAATGTGTTCGAATTTGGGTGTATCGCTTCGAGAGAAGTGTTAAAACATAAACGAGGAAGAACAATAAATCATGATTGCTTTACACAATACTGCATTAAACAAATTAACATCCAATATCATTGGAGATATTAGCAAACATGAAAAAATAATCAAATAAAATTGTTTTTTTGTAAACGTGTTGATCTGCATGGAAGCTTGGTTACTAAAAATTAAACAAAACAAAATGTATATAAAAATATAAAATTAATTGTATATTTGAGGTATCATCATTTTGGTTATTCATTTATTTTATATATATTTTATAAACTCTCCATTTTACCAACGAGTGTTTATCTGGACTGTACCTACAGTTTACCGTGGGCTCCCAATCACGGTCGAGGCATTAAGACTACCGATTGGCGAGTGACCAACTTAGAAATTGTCCCAGAAGACATCCGGTCTTACACAGCCTGGTTACTAGTGTAACTAGAATCATTTTCCTTGTCGGATATTGCAGTCTTGCCTAAGGATAATCACAAATGTTAAACAATCACAAACATAAATTTATGACTATGCCCCAGCCGAATTCAAACCCGCGACTATCGCAACAGTAGGTGGACCATCCTATCGCCTTTACCATTGCGCCAACCAAGCTGGCGGTTATCAATTTTCATTATTTAAAATAAAAAATCTTTACATCAAAAGAACAATTGGTAATACAAATAAGTCTCCCCTACTTATATCAAAAATTGGTAATTTATAGTGAATGAATACTTTTTAATTCAAAATATTGCCAGGAAAGGACTGAAAAATTAGTTCCAGTTTTTCCGGTGGATGTAGTGAAATGTTTTGCATTTTGAAACTACACACCAATCGACCAAACCTTTATTATCTTAAATATGCAGAATTCTTCTCAAAAAGCTGTTCATAGTGGCCATGCATCAAAAAATGAAAGAGTTAATAATTAGAAAGAGCACTGTTTGACGAATGTGACGTGGATAGGTTTTTCTATTAAACGTTGCCACACATACTTTCACGGATTTTCTTAAACGTATACAAAATACAAAATTTTCATATCATAACAAAACTACTTAATTGTCATTTTAATTGTATAATGAGTATGTTATTAAATAATTGACTCAATATTATCAATTAATAAATTCTATAATGCTTAGGTTAGTTTCAGTAAAATAAAGTTTCAATTCCATTACCTAATATTCTTGTCTTCAAGAGACTATTTACATGTGTTGAAATGCTATGAGTTGAGCTGCTATAGGTTTTAAGAGAAACACAGAAATTGATCCCAGAATAGTTGGTCGAATAAGAAATACAATCTGCCTGTAAGAATTGTATTTTTTTCCAGGGCAATGCTGCTTTTCATAGTAGGAAACTCACTAAAAACTATTTGTCGGAATACAATATTCAAATGTTTAAGTGGTTAGCGCGTTTCCTGATACGAATATTATAGAAATGTGCTGTGTCCCAAATAGTAAACAATTTTAGAATATTGAACAAATTAATCGTGCTGTCCGTGCTGGAAAAAGTTAGACCTAAATTATGTTAAAAATCCATATTTAACCTACCTATTTACCTATCAATGAAATAAAAAAAATATATTTATCAGTTCTATTTTATATATGACTGTGCTATAGATATGTCGCGTCGCACACGTTGCAAAGCAATTGCTTACTTATTCCTCGTAAATAACCTATAAATAAGTAATAATTCTCTCTTTCTTCTCATGAATCACAGATCTAAAATCTAAAATCTAAATATATGTTTCATTAAGAGTTGAGATGAAAAATCTATATTATGCAAGTTTTTTTGTCGCCAGTTATATCAATAACACAGACGGAATACCGAAGTAAAGTAAAGGTTTTCAAATCATGTTAAATTGGTGCAGGTTTCGGGCAGAGAAAGGAAAAAAAATATAGTGCTAATACAAAATTGTTAATACTTGAAGGTTTTATTAACATGACTAAAGTCCATCGATATACATATGTTACAGACAGAATATATTTTATTAAATAAATCTAGCTGTAATTAAAAATAAGTAACAAAATAAATATCTAATTTTTATATTCAGTAGTTTTTTTTTCATGAAATTACCTAATTTCTTCCACATGTGTTACACATTATGCAATTACTAGTATACCAGAGCTGGAACGAAGAATAAGCATTAAAAATATATATGTAATAACATATTGATACTACTCGTTGCCGACTAACTAGCAATTTTTCCCTACAAGGACTTAAAACTAGGTACTAACGGGTCAGTTGAAAAGTTCCTGGCCTACCAGAGTAAAACACCATATTTTGGAAAAATTAATTATTTTTATTCAACAATGCTCTTAAAGGGTGATACACTGATTATACCCTCCAACTTTTCGATCCAATTTTAGTAGTACGATTTGTCCTTCTTCGGCGATCACTTCTTCATTCGACGAACATTTCTTCCCAGTGAGCATTCTTTTGAGATTTGAGAACAGTAAATAGTATCTGTGGGCCAGATTTGGAGAATACGGTTGAGGGATGGATTTTTGCCATCGTTTTCACTGACGTGTGATACGGTGCATTGTCTTCGTGAATCAGCACTTACTTTTTCTTCAAAGGCGGCAGTTTTTCGGCGATTTCGTTCTTCAAACGGCCCAGTAACGCTATGTAATAGTCGCTGTTGATGGTACTTCTTTTCTTAAGGTAGACAATGAATAACCTTGCCTGCCGTCTGTTGCGTTTTCCTACGTTTTGGAGCATGTTTATCGTGTGCAGTCCACTCGGATCACTGTTGATTGGACTTCGGAGTAAATTGTCTGAGCTATATTTCATCCATTGTCACATTTCGATGCAAAAACTCGGGTTTATTAACGCTTGATCATCTTTGGCCAAAAGTTAGCGCGTGCAAATATACGTGAATGATATGATGTACACATTTATTCAATTTCAATATAAGGGCATTCAAAATCATTTTGGGGATATTTTAAATGTTTTCGTCGGTAACAACCTCTTTTGGGCGCCCACTACGTTCACCGCCCTCATTTCACCATGTCTGAACTTAGCATACCAATCCTTGGTGGTTGATTTTCCTAGGGCAGTGTCCGGAAACTCGGCGTCAAGAAAAGTTTTTCTTCAACTGTATTTTTTCCCTTCAAAAAACAATATTTCATCAACACGCGAAATTAATTTTTATCCATTTCTCTTTACAATAATAACAGTTGCTTCACTCAAAATGCTATAATTCACAAACTAATGATCCGACAGCTCTTAAATTTATACACGCATCTTTTGACGGTTATGACTAACTAAAAACATATGGATTTAATTCTAGTAGCGCCGTCTGTGTCAGGCCGGGGACTTTTTCATTGGTTTTTTATATGGGAAGGCTTGGTCCTTACTTAGACTCTAATAAAATAAAAGTTAGTAGCACTTTTCAATGTTTTTACCATATAGTGCACGTTATTACACAACTATGCAAGATCAAAGGGTTTGGTTCTCTAGAGTTTGCGTCCTAGTTCACTGTTGAATAAGAGTTGCAGCACTTCGATGTTTACGTGAGAGTCGAGTCTTTCCTTATGTCTTGTTGAGAATCTCTATGAAAGCTGGAGTCCGTATGTCTCGACATAAATAATTCTTCTTGGTGTATCAGGAGTTTATTCTGAAATACTTTTATTATGCTGATTTTACTTCTCACAGAATGACTGATAAGAACTTAAAAATTACAGCAACAATATATATAAAATATATATATATATATATATATATATATATATATATATATATATATATATATATATATATATATATATATATATATATATATATATATAATAACAATATAATTTAAAGAGTATAGTTTACATTAAACAAAATTATATTTTATTTAACTGAGATATCAAGAGTCATACATGTTATTGGAATGGTGGTTTATTGTATATGTTGGTTAAATATTATTTTCAAGTATTTTTTAAATTACTATTAATAAATAGAGACAAAATAATATCAACACCTACACAAAACAATTAAATTTAATCTGAACCTGACATGGACTAACCTATAAAACTATGTTGATATAGAGAAGATCTAGACAGGAAGACCTGCTATACTATAATCATTTCTGCATTTAAATTGCTGGAGGGGGCACAAAAAGTCCACACCGTTATTTCCAAGAAATTCTCCTTGTGTACGCTTAAATTAAATTTTATATTCGATGGAGAATGAAATATTTTCCATGGTTAATTAAATCTCGGAAATACATCTAAAGTGCAGATAAAATTTATGGCCATTATGAAAGCGGAGCTCGAAAAGAATTTATATTAAATTTTCAGCCTCATACCACCATATTTAAATTTTTCTTTCGTGTCTGATAAAAAGGGGGGTAGCTGTAAATTTCCCCGATAAAGATAGGCGGTAATAAAACGAAAAGCCTTTAAGGTGTTATATATTTTGTCAATAAAAAGCACACGTTATATATATATATATATATATATATATATATATACAGATATGTATATATATTCTTTAAAAATTTTACAATAGATGACATAACTGATGTTATCGTTTTCATCTCAAATATATCTACTACTTAGGAATAACTATGTTAAATTTAATTTAAAAAAATTTTAAAAAGTTGTTTTAAAGAAATATTTTTATTAGTTATAGACATGTCGAAGTTTCAGTTCAAGTTTAGTTAGGATCTTAGGCAGACCTAACACTGAAGATTACTAACAAAATCTAATGGATTTCAGCTTAGTAATGAAAGAAAAAGTTCTTATATATTTAAAAATTGATAGTGTTTTAAAACTGTATAATTTTTGAAAACGTGTATGTAAAAATATAACCTTTCTGTATTTACCAGATAATGCCGTTGACATTCGATTCTCATTTAAAACTTCGTTGTAGCTATTGGAACTTTGGAAAAAGTATTGGCTAGAAGAAGATATTGAATTGCAATCGGTGTTTTGTGGTAGCATGGAATGGGAGATTCAATTCAAGAGTTTTCATCTTGAAATATAGTTACTCGAACAGAAGAAAATTAATTACATATCCGAAAGAGTTGTATAGTTCTTTTGATGATTCTCTTTGATGCAAATCATTTCATATGTGACTTTGTGCGTTACAAGATGATTTTCTAGTAGTATAATTGGGACCCATAACATTATTTTATCATTAATTCTTCTCAAAATATGTTGACAATCAGTACAACTAAATTAAAATTTTAAATAAATTGTCATACTAAAGGTGACTTATCATAACGTTTAAATTGTATTTAATACTAGAGCTACATTATTTTATTTGCCATTTATGTGTTTACATATAGTAACTAATTTTGATTACTTTTTTGGTTAGTTTTTCTAACTTGTTTATAATTACATCCTAATTATTTTTGCCAATAACATTTTCAATAGACTATTTACACGGTCATTTATATACTGACATTTTATTGTTTAAAAATAAATCGACGATCGTAAAACTGTCATAATTTTAAACATATTATTATTTAATATTGCTAAAATAACCAATAATTACATAAGCATGCTTAAAACAAGTCTATCGGTAATTGATAGGTGAGTTTTTAATAACCAATATAGTCGATGCAAGACTTTTATAATGCAGTTTTAAATATACGTTTATTTTAATATCGCTACTAAAATATTTGAAAAGTAAATCAAAATTAATTTAATAATTTCAATATTTTAATTTTATATTCATATAAAAATAATATCTTCGCTCAGTAATTCGATTTTTTTGGGATTTGAGGTTTGTGTATACATTTTCAAAGATTTATTCAAAATTTCATTCAACGGTTTTGTAACAGTTATTAAGGATCATTTTCTATAACATACCCAGTTTGTATCAGTCATTCTCGCAAAACTATTGCACAAATTGCCAATTTGTTTTTAAAATTTATCTTAAATAATTTTTGGCTTTGGTTTTTAAAATAATTGAAGCTTTTATATTCTTAAAGTTGAATCCCATTTGTAAATTATTCTGTACTATGGATTCGCTAAGCTCGAGTTAGTAAATTTTTAATATTAATTATAAAACATATCTGGGCTTTCCAAAATGTTTTCGTGTAACCAATCAATCTCTTCTTGAGAACGTTATATGATGTATACGTCTTTTGACTGCTTTTACAATTCTCACTAATATCGACATTTTCTAAACATTGCACCGTATAAACTTTTCTATAGACATGCTTTGTTAGATATGCTTTTTTCTTGTGTCTTCTTAATTTTTATAATTTTGATGCACCATACTTTTGAAGAGTTTGTATATTTAATATATGTGTTCTTGTCAAGAATATAGTACCATTAAGTCACCTTTTACCACCGAGGGTTTATACGTACTGAAACTACGGCTTAACGTGGGCTTAGAAACAGGGTTCTCGTCATTAAGTGTACCAACTGAACAATTACCATCTTAGATACTATACCAGAAGATCTGCGATCTTATCCAGCCTGGTTACTGGCGTAAGTTGGACGGTTATTCTTTGTCAGATGTTAAGATACATTTACAGTAACCATCAATAACACATAATATTACAGTAACCATCAATAACATACAACTAAATTCCATGTCGATGGGAACCCGCGGCTCTTGCAGCAGTAGAAGGCGCTACCAAGCCGATTAATAATACATTTAATACACCCGAGTCTGCTGAAGAATAGAATAAATGATAAAGAAAATATTAATTTAAGGATAATTGAAATATGAATATATCTTCACTACTGATAAAAAAACATCATTGGATCTTTTTTCAAAAATCATTGATAATCAGAAATTATCTATTTGCATTTGCAAAAGGTACGCATTAATTTTTGTTCTTTTATTAGTACATTGTGTATATTTCACATAATCACATTATTATTGTGGGCAAAATTAGTAACAAATAAAATAAGTGGTATAATGTTTGTCTGCTTAGCTTAATAATTAATAAAAAATATTACTAGAGTGCTATATGTCATTTACGTGAATCGGTTTCAAAAGACCGAAATTGTAAGTTGACCTTTAGGTTTTTATCAATAATAATAGCTGATCTCAAACCGAATTGGTTGTTCCTGGCTTTTTCATAAAAACATTAATTAACACAATTTCACAACCGCCATATTTGCTTGATTGAAAATTAAAAACTGCATCAAGGAAATAGATTTGCAGAAATTAAAACCGAAATAAACATCTAAGAAATTCAACAATATTATATTTTACCCAAGGCAGTTTGCTTTTAAAGAAATTAAATAAATTTGTAAAAATAAATATTATGTTACTATATATATTTTTATTATTTATTATGTCAAAAGTCTTACTATTTTTTTAAAAGCACTAATATATCAAACTTATTCTATGACCTTTATCAGTTAATTATATTTGTTATGTCAAAAAGGCAACATTTTGTATTTTTTAAGATAAACACTTAATTTTAACACAATTTTATTATTTAGATCACTTTTACCCATATGTTATGTATTTCATATGTTCAATTATGTTTTCATATTTACAAAAGCAATAGCATTTGTTAATTAAAGGAAAATTGACATTTTTATGTTTTTTAAAATAAAAATTTAACTTTTGTGTATTTTCGAAGTTCCCGCTGTTAATATTATCTGATTATAAAACCTTTACCCATATATTACGTGTTTTATATATTTAAGTAGAGATTTAACATTTTTAAGAATTATATTTATACAGTATGTATAGCTATATTATACATAACAATATTTCTACTGGTACACGAAAGATATCTCCTTAGTCGAAACGGCTTTGTTTCTTAAGTCGACTGTACAGAACACAAATGAAAAAATATCAAACCCTCCTGAAAATACATGGCACGAAGATATTTTTAACTTTTCGGTTGTCCGCTGTCGTGAGACGGGACAGATAATATTAGGGGTCTGACAGCCCCCCTGGCCCTTCGCAGCCATATACATTTTTTCAACTTGTGCAGTTCTGCATTCTGGTTGGCCGGCCAGACACGCTTCCTTTAGGCGGTGCTCTTCATCGTCGATCGTACTTCTTCATGCATTGTTAATTTTTTCGGCCGTGTACGTATTATTTGTGCGATCGTTCAAGGACATTTGAGTTTGCAATTTGAAAAAGTTTTCGGTTGTATATTTTTGATAGATGTTGTTGTTTCTGTCTTGCGCACCATGTACGTTTGTTAGAAAAGTGAAAGTGTTTATATTGTGAAAATTGACTTGTTTTGTGTTAACACCGAAAAATATAAAATATAAGGTAAAACGGTATATGAGTTTACTGGCTTAGTTAAAGAGATTGAGTAACTATATGGAGAATTGAACTATTAAATCAACTATTAAATTAATTGAATATTAAATAATTAATATTTAAAAATATTTATTAATACTACTTATAATAAACATAATCAATTTATAAACTTAACAATTAATACAATCAAATATTATTATTAAAGCTTATTCATTAAATAAATACAAAATATTTTCATTTTAATTTTTATTTATTTCTATTTGAAATATTAACAGTTAATTAGCAGTTAGGATGTATCTTCAAAAATATCAATAATATTTATTATATAATGATTAGAAAGCAGATTTATGTATATAATAAATTATTGTATATTTCAATTAATACAACTAATTTGATTTAAATACAATTTGAATAGTTCATTATTAACTTAAATATTATAATACATTAATTATACTAGCGTTTTAAAACCCTATATTTCAACAATATCAGCCTGTGCTGCACTCAATTCAATTATAAAGGATTTGCCAATAAACATTACTATTATTTATGATCAGAAAATGTATTTGTTTCAATAAGGTAAAACTTGGAATCTGCATTGAACCCTGAAGACAGTTCTTCGAATCATTTTGGAATTAAATTGCTACAAAATAATAACACTTAATCTAGCGAAAACTTTTAAAATAATATTAATAGCTGCAGATAATTGTTAACAAAAGTTTACATGGTCAATACTTTCATTAAGTATAGTTTATATTTTGCGCCAAGATTTTCTTTGACGTTGACATGACTTTTGTTTCAACCTTAATATTTAAAAATAATAAAATTAATTATTATTCCATATAAGTTAAACATATAAATGATCCGCATTGTGAGCGCTAATGCTCTTCCTGTCATCTGTCCTAGAAATCGGTCTCATGGCTTTGATATTTTTAACTATAGACAGGATTCTTTTCATATCGAATGCTATTATAACATAAGTTTGTTGGGCTTGAATGTTCATACAATGTATTGCTCATCGATAATTTTTATTTTAAACGAATAAAAATTTACTTTAAATCAGATAATTGGCAAACAAACAAAGATTTAGCTGTATTTTATTTTGCAAAAGTAACACAAATTTTATAAAATTGTTTCCTGATTAAAATTGAACTGAAATATATGAAATGGTCGCATCGTTACCGAAGAAAATTTAAAAGTATGTGAATTTTACGTTGCGGTAAAACGATAAGAACCTAATTACAACTCGTCAGGCATGTCCATTTCCATTACCAAATTAACGAAATATATCAGGATCTAGTTCAATGGTTGACTAAATGAGAAACATCACGTTAGATGAAAAGCAGTGAAGATTCAATATCAAATAGCAGTACTGACTAATCGGAAAATACTCCCAACTTGATCTAAGATCAAAGTGATTTGATTATGAGTTAATACTAAAGCCTATTTGGACTTGCATAAGAGATTGCAATACAAAATCAAACCGACTAGTAATCCGATATTGCCAAAACAAAATTCTTGGATTAACTATCAGTGTTTATCGCTACATAAGAGATGAAAAACTTCGTAGTGACCTAAAATTAAAAGGATGTAAAAAGTTATCCAATGTATCACCGAAAATATGAAATAAGAGTACTAAATCACAACAATTTGGAAGCAATAGCGCAATTGGACAATGCGAGGAAATTCGAAGTCTGATGCGAAACAAATAATTCAAACTTATATAGTGTATAGTCTCAACTTTAACTTAAGTAGTCTAATTTAACGGAAAAAATAGTAACACATTAATCTGTAAATAAAGATTATAATAACCATATTGTAAATAACTTATCTCATTTTATAAGTCAACAGATATTTACAGCTTGTACATAGTTCAGTATTTCAAGAAACACCTGCCATATGTAACAATTTATGGGTTTTATTAGGGTTTGCTCTAAATTGAACAGTTATACGAAAAATATATGGCCACGTTCAATAACCGTAGTTTGTTCAAGACAAGATCACGCCAAATTCAAATAAAACTATCGTCTGGAGACGAACGCCGTATCGCAGATGGCCGGCCTTTCGCCGTCGCCGCTTAAGCCCAAGACGAAAAACAAAAACGAAACGCTTTCCGTAGCATCACGCCCGCAGAATTTACGTCCTGCTATTTACGAGCGAAAAGCGAAAAAATAAAAACAAAATGGCCGTCCAGCCGACCGGGATAGCATTTCAAAGGAACCACCTTATAAATATTCGGTGCTGTGCGGATCATACGTTCTTCTTATTTTATCGCTTCACGTATTCTCGTTTCAACATTTCTTGTTGTAGTTTTGTATACAAGAAAATGGTTCACTATTTTATTTGTTTTATTTATGTTGATCGTTCTTAGCATATAAACTAATGTTAGAACCTGACTATATTTTGTTGTAATAACGCCACTATATTTTGTTATAAAACTGTAAATAACACTTAGCTAACATAAATAAAAGACATAAGCCCTTCTCTAGAATATATTCATACTTAGTTGTCAAAGGTGTATGAGACAAGGTCTTGACAAAATAGGGATAATGTAATATTGTCTAATTTACTAAATATATACATGCCAACACTATATTTAATGTATTAATAATCATTTATAATATACCACCACTGTATAATTGCTTTAAACATTGAATATGTCAAAATATGATTAAATTAATACGATTCAAGTTTTATTGCTCCTTTGGTTGATCTTGGTTGGTTTTTGTTACATTTGATTGTCTCTGCATTTCCAATTACTTTTATGGCAGTATATATATAACAATGTATTATGACATTTTCGTTCTTTTTGTTTATTCACAAATTAACAAATATTTACTTTAAATATTTATTTCCGCAAAAATTAATTTCTTTCTTTGTTTTAGGTTCAAGGCTTGTATCCTTGGTGATTGAGTTTGCTTGGTTATATCATCGGTAAGTCTATACCCTATTTTATACAATGTTTAATAGTAATACTTATTATTTAATTTTTGATGTATCAATAGTATTTTTACTAATATGCATTGCACCAAAATTCTTTTAGGTATCTTATGAGTTCACGAATTTTTCTCCTTTTTATTTGTTTATTGTTAAATCTTTCTGGGATTATATTATCAATTTCCATTGATAGCATATTCGGTACATATTATTTTAATGAAAAACATACTGTCATATGTGTGAAAAAATAACTAATATTAGTTAAAAATACTTTCACAAAAGCAGGATTGATTTATTATTAGATGTTATTTAAAATTATTATTCATTTGTTACATTGATGTAGACAACTGACACTAGAAACTAAATGAATTTGTCTTACACTAGTATTGTAAATAAAATTATTAAAAATTATTTCCTCGAGTAACTTAAATATTCTGAAGTACAAGACTGAAAGGAGTTTTCATCATAAATTCGTGTTTGTTGATGGATAGATTACGAAGAGGAAGAAGTTGACATCTTAATTAGTTTAATTAATTTTAGATATTAATTCGTTCCTCTTGTACAGAAAACCAATGTATTTATATATTCAACAAAATTTAATTTACAAATACGTAAGCAATATAAAACAATATATTAATATAATTATTAATATAACTTTAAAACAATCGAAGATGTAATTTTGTTTTGGTCTTAATTTGTTTCATTGTCCACATATAATATTGAGTAAATCTATTTCTCCATGTAACTCAGAAGTTAATTTGATCATTTAGATGGCAACTTAACTAGATTTAAGATATTAACTTGGTCCCTATCTTGTAATTTAGAAAACCAATGTAATTATATATTCAAAAAATCTAAATTCAAGAAACTTAAGCAATGTCAAGCATAAGCTGTATTAAAATAATTTTAAACAACAATTACATCACGTTTTAATATGTTTCTTTGTATATAAAGTTTCTAGTAAACCTATTCCTCCATGTAACTCTTCAAAAAAAAAGCGATATCAAATTTTTATTCTACAACCCTCTTTTCTTTTCACTTTCAGTCATTGGGATCGATAATACTGTGCTATCTTTCTTGTAGTTTCACTAAATATAGTATATATTTTGGGATATGAAATTTTGTTTTAATCTTAATTTTTTCTTTGTTCATATACGAAAACGTGAGGAATCTAACATATTTATCTTTTGTTAAGTTCTTTCTCTCATTTATTTGTGTATTAATATGCCTAGAATATCAATATACAATTTATAAATTCAACATAATATATTTAATATCCAAATATATAAAGCATGTCAGTCAAACCAAAGAATTAATTTGATTTGAAACTTTAGTTCTCTATTAATTCAAGTGTAAAATTATATAAATCACCTTTATTTGTAGAGCTGAAATAGTATTAATTGTATTAATTTTTGATTTAATAAATGTAGAACATTGTTAACGTTAAAGTTTTCAAAATATGAAAATTCTAAACAATAAACATTGAGACCTGTGACAAGCATGTAGTGCTCCAAGTTTGGAGAGATTAGATGCAAATGCAGATACCTTTGTTTCGAATTAATGTTAAGAACCACATATAGTCGCTTTCATTCAGCTGTTTCTTTTACTCTCATTAGTTATTAATGTCTGGTAACATAAATAAATTGATTTCTATGATTGATATTTCTTTGGGCTCCAACAAAAGCATGATATTTAATTTAACTTATTTGATTTTCATCTTTCTAAGAAAAGGGGTTGCATAATATAGGCAATGCTCTATTATTTTTGCTCAAATTAAGTGATACAACGTAATATCGCTATAAAACTTTGGCTATGATCCGAACTGATGAAAGGATAGATATATAGTTTTGAGCAAAATTTAGAATAATATCCTTTACACAGAAGATCAATTACTGAAGTCCTTTACATGTCATGTAAATAATACTTATCGGAAGGTATACTTGTGACCACTCCGAAAATTGTTGAACCTCTAAATGTGTTAATATAAAAAATGTATTTGACAAAGGCCAATCAACAAAGATTATAGACATGTATCTACTAACAAGGTTTACATAGTTCTTCTAAAAATTAAAGTTTTGTTTATATTCATATAACTTTAAACATTTTCGAACTTGTTTATCTCAATATCTAAGTCAATTATCGATCATTCACGACCATCTTCCATACCATGGCCATAACGAACGAGAGAACGATATTTTTATACGAAAAGGACTCAGTGTCGCTCTCCTAATGATAGATCAGTGCTAGTCAATGAGACGTATACGTTTCCGCTAGAAAACATGAGCGTGTTGAAAGGTACTCAAATCCAACGAGCGGGATCCCATGTAAAGAAATTTATTTGTCCTTAAAATTTTTACGATACGACGCGTAAACGTTATTGTTTTGAGTCAGGCGGCTCGGTCGAAACGCCGTTTAAGTCGGAGTGTTTGTGATGTATACGTCATTAAAAAGTTTTATAGCAAAGTTAGCACGTGGACGAGCGGGCTTGTAATGATACTGTTGCGCCAATAACTCTTCCATAAAATTCTCGTTTTCAATACTAGGTTACAGTACTAATCAACATTTAAATCCAAATTGCCGAACAACCATTAGTAATTGTCACAGTTCGATGTTTTAAAACATGCTTTCAATGTTGAATTACAATCAGCCCATTTCGAGAATACTTAACAGTCCTTTTTACAATTAGATGCATGCATGTTTATTTAGTTGAGTATTGTTTCAATATCTACATGTCTTGACAATACGTTCAATAACCAAAAAGTGCTTAATTGTGACTTGTTTTTATGTAGTATTTCTCAGTAAGTTAGGACAAATATAATATAAAATCAGCGCTCACAAGTAGCTAATCTTGTGAAAGTCAATTGATATTATTTTCATATGTTTAAAATTGATAATGTGTACAAAAATCTGCACAATTACATTCAGTAAGCTACATTTGATCTGCTGACATTGAGCAAGATTAGTTTTGCTGTTGTTGGTTGCTCTTATTGATTTATAAGGAATCTTTAGGTGATTAAGATGCTACTCTTACTGTTACAGACATATCTATAGACTATAGACTTATACTAACTTAAACTTCGGCTATTGAAATATTTTTTCAATATAAGTCAATCATAATATGTATCATTTACCATTTTTCGTAGTTTTTTTTATCATGTTGCCGTGCATGGCGATATCGTGTCGAGCAAAACTTATGATCAATAATCCAGCCAGTTATTACTGGTCTTTATTTGTAATAACACCGTGTTCGTCTTGTTCACTGGATGATTTAGTTCATATATAGCAGCACATAATACACTAGACCTTTCTGATGTCATGATATGCCGAACAAGATATTATGATCATGAATATTCCACTTACGTCGGCATGGATGGCTCTCCTGGACTCACCCATGATCTTTTGCACTTGATATTGTCGTAATTTTGCATGTCCAGCTACATAGTCACAGAAGACCCTTTGCTTTGGCCTGAATAAAACCGCAATATTGAAACGGTTTAAAATGCTACTTCCTCTTCTTCTTGATATTTCCCATCGCATGTAAATATCTTAAAACAGTTGACTAATCAACGGCTAAGCTGTTTGAGTTGGATAGGCATTCAAATCACCATTTTTAAATCGACATTAAGCGGTAGCCTTATCATAAGTTTCTAAAAGTGTTTGGTAGGCTTCGCTAGTAGATTTCTTCAAAGCAAATGAAAATAATGAATGTCAAGTATGTAATTTCGGGAATTACATGATTTGCATCTCTATAAACCAACTACTCGAATAGTACTAAATGTAAAACTGTTATTTTTTTAGAGAAGGTTAGACGACTTATTATCTTGACACTTTGTTTTTATAACACATAAACACCTTATTTAATTAACAAATATTACCAAACAGAATTAGTGCTAATCATTTTCCAAAATTATAGCATACAAGCAGTAGAATAATAATAATATTTAAAAAATATATTTATTTGTATACAGATTATTTAATACCGTTTATTCTAAAATAATATTACCATCAACGAACATCATTAATCACATTCAATGCTAATTACTCTACACAATACACCGGTTTATATAGTATTGATAATTTCGCTGCAAATAGCATTCTTCCCCATACTCGGCTGATCCGTTACGCCATGTTTGACATTCCATAATTTATAGCCCAATAAAAATGCTAACACGTTTTAAATGAATCAAAAAACAACAAACAAATAAACCACGTAAAATTATATAACGCGCTTTTACTAATTCAATAAACGTACCGTCCGGAGCTAAACAAAAAAAGGAACACATCACGAGGATAATTACATTTTAATATATTTCTACATCACGTTCATAAAACCGTGAAATTGTTAATACATACTAATAACAAAATAATTGGGCGATAAACACGACGAATATATTATTGTGGATGAATAAGTTTTTGTTTAATTGTTCGTTTTAATTATAGGATAAATCAATTCTGTTTTGTATTATTTGAGGATTATTGCGCTGGCTCTAGCCGATATTTTTTATTATTGTTAAAGGCCGAGTGAATTTTTAAGGCTTGCAATGTTTCGTAATTTATTAACTAAATACAGGCGTTGGTTAACAAAGGATTTGCAGGATAGTTTGTTTAAATATATAGACATACTTATGCAGTGTATTTATTGCAGTCATAACTCATGGTTTCGTTTTCAGTATCCTGCCTTGAGCAGTGTTACATTACAAGAGTAACTGAGTATATATAATGAGACTGTGAATTAACTTTAAAAGATTTATACACTATTATGTCGTCAAACGATTCAATATAAAATAATACAACTTTTCACATTTGTAGCGTATTTGTGGCAGTATTAATCACATATTACTACTTTTGGTTGTCCATTTTTTCTGTCAATATCACATGCACAGGCTAATTACCACCACTACGATTTTAATGAAGTTACTTAAAGTTGAGCCGACTTGTATACTGTCTGAAAGGCTACTAAGGCTATGAATATTGTTTTAATAAAAAAATTACAAAATGTTATACACGGAATAGTGGTTGGCATTGTCTATTTACATCTTTTATTAAGTATACTTAGTAACTGCAAAATCAATTTATGAAATTAATTTAGTACTATTTTTCTATTGCTCCTGCATAGATGTAAAAGCAGGACGAGTATGGAATAAACCCATCAGTATTTACTATCCAAATAAAAATTAAATTATTTAAGCTATAGTTAATATTAAACACTTATACACTATACAAGTTCATGTGGTTTGGTCCCCTTCAATCTTTTGATTTCCTGCGTCTTGTCCAGCAGCTGTACTCCTATGTTGCTGTGATTTAGTAACTTAATTACATATTTTAATGTAAAGTTCTGGATAACTATGCGTAAATAAATTTAATTTCGAGGTCATCATGTAGTTCTTCGTTGGTTATCTAGCTATAAGCATTGGTAATGAATCGTAGAACATTTTTTGACAGCCTTGAATTACCAGTTGGCTTAATGCTTTAGTACTGGCTGATATTTACACCCCATAGATCCAAGTTAACTTTACTCTATAGTCTCTTTATAATAATCTTCCGATTAACCGGCACAGTTCTATGATTTTGAGACTGATGAGCTTTGCTCTTTGGCTAACATGAGGTTTTCAATTTAACCTACCATCGAGATATATTACGAGGTATTTCGCTAATTCTGCTTGTGAAATCGTGTAGCCGCTAAATGATATAACTATATTTTTTTGCCCCAGCCCAAAATAATAGATGAATAGATTTGGAGCTATTAAGCTGTACTATGAGTACCATAATTAATCCGTTTCCTTAATTATTATAATTTATAAAACAAAATATTAATAGTATAACAATGTGCAAGTGCAAGAATCTTAAACTTTTATTTATTTATAAAATCTTCAGCGAAAAAGTAGGCTTCATCGCTGAATATTATAATATTTGGCCATTTCCCATGGAAAATTTAAAATATTTCTTAGGCGCTTCTTGAGATTATTCTTAAGACATTCTCAATTAGAATTTGAACAAATTGAATTTTAGAAATGCAGGTTTTATTCGTAATTTAGTTTGACTTATTAATACCCAAAATGGCTGAATATTCACGTGGAGAACATCGTTTATTTGTTGTAATTGAATCAATTTATTACAGTCCGTTTCCTTCTGTTCCGTGTTGCTTTATTGAATGCATATCCTGTATTACGGAACGCTTTTATCGATGTTTATATTTTTTAACTGAAAAAGTCTTCTTCTTCTCACAGTGTTGTCGTAGATGTTGGTTGTCTCTTCTTTTAGTATTTGTAATATGCTCTGCAATGGTGATTTCGTTACTTCAATAAAGCTGTTTATGCAGAGTTTATTCCATAAGAATATAGTGGTTTAAGAATATCTTTGTAAAATCAATCCATTGATTAATAAATTTTAATCCGTTTTACATACATCAATATACAGCATTATGATTATCATATAAATATATTGGATAAAGTATCTCTCTATTTATAATTAAGTAAACTTGAATTAAATTTAATAGAAAATCACCATCGTTAATAAAGTATTAATTTTTGGTTTTCAATATACACTAGGTTGAAAAGTATTCGATCTATGAACCTGCAATAAAAAAATATAACCAAGCCCCATTTCTTTAATTTCGCTGAAGTATGTTTGTGTGATAATTGGATATGTGACCATTATAGAAATTAGCTCGTATGCGTTTGTTTATAGTTGGTTAAAGTGTAGTTGTTATTGAAAGTTTTATATGAGGCTATTTAAATTTGATAATAAGAAGATTTCCGCTCCAAAATTAGATAAATTCAATCAACTATTATTATTAACTAATCAATTTTTAAGAAATTATACCTTCTTTTATCGATATAATAGACATTAGGAATCTCTAATATTATTTATATTTCTTTGGTACTCTGTAAATTAAAGCACATTATTATCATTGAAAACTAACTGTATCTTACTTAAAATAATTTATATCAATGATCTAACTAATATTTAAGAGAAATAATGGCCTCTTTTAACCGGCTTCTAAAAAGGACGATGCCCCACGTTCGACTGTATATTTTTTAATGTATGTTCGCCAATGTCTCTGTCTGTTATAGACCAATTTTCAAATTGATTGCTTGTTTCAATGAGTGGACTTCCGAGGTAGTCCCATTGGAGCCAAGTCAGGATCTTATGGCGAGATCCAGAGAAATGGAGGGAAAACCTCAAATTTCAAAGACACGTACAAGGTTTTCACATAATTTTTGTCTAAAATAATCAGATATTTAGTTATAATGTTATTGCTGAACTACTGTGATGGAAAGTCGGAAGTCGTTCGGTGTAAAAGTCGACAGTTTGCTTTTTAACCACTAACCATATCATAGGAGAAGCCGTAGAAGCAGTGCAGGCAACTGCTACTAATGTGTAGTGGTTGGGGCGTTCGGCTCACATGTGGTGTTTGTGAATTCGATTCCCGGCAGGAGAACGACTTTTTGTTGTTGTTCTAGTTTCGTTAAAACATTTGTCAAATCACCTAGCGGACCTCGTCGCCGGTCACGGCCTGAAGCTTTCCATATTTTCATTATTATTGTTTCTTTATTCCTATTTTTCCTCATATGGGCTACAACTTTACTTGGCCTATCCACTGTAATAAAATAACTGCGTAATTTATTGAGTAAATATCTAAACTAAAAAGAGAGAAACTAAATATTTTAACCGACTTCATAAAATAAATAAAGATCTCATTAAAAAGTAAAAAAATAATCAGAATTAGATTTTTAACATAAAAAGTTTTAAAACAAAATATATGCATAATATTCGCTGTAAATAGAAATAAAAATAAATACCTTATTTAACCTATCTAGATTATATATTTTTTATTCTACTATATACACACAATTTAGCTTAATACATACCTAAACATATTTATCTATTTACAATATTATTTTAACTACTACCATCTGACCACTTTGAAATCGGCGCCGAGCAAAAAACAATAGAAAAATAATAATATAATTTTGTGACATAACAAAACACATCTAAATTAATATAACTGTTTGGGTTCGGCACCGACTTGAAAGTTATCACTTGGTATTAGTTAAAGTAATACTATAAATAGATAAATAGGTTTAGGTAGGTATTAAGCTAAATTGTGTGTATATAGTAGAATACGTGTCGTAGATAGGTCAAATAAGGTTTCTGTTTATTTTTTTTAGTTATTACAATGATTATTACGTACATATTTTGTTTTAAAACGCTTTTTTTAGTGTAAAAATTTAAGTTTGATTATTCTTTAGTTTCTAGATGGTTCCTTATTAATTTTTGGAAGTCGGTTCAATATTTATGTTAAAAATATATTATACTATTATTTAGACCGAATAAATCTTTTGGAATATTGCTGATTTTGTTATATAGGAATCTTGTCTTTTTTATGGAACAATGACAAGAAAAAAAGGCCAGAAAAGAGAAAGGGGAATGGGATTTATAACGACCTCGTCGGTCCATAAAATTTTACAAGAAAAATACATTTGCGTTTGGCTGGGCCGCCAGAAAACCGTTCCTCTTCCGGGAATATTCGCAAATAAAATTCATGGAGTGTAAATATTATTTTCGGGAGGCTTCGAATTCGGGAAAAGGACGAGGGGCTGGATCGAGTTATGGTTGTTTTCCATTCGTTTACGAATCAGAGTCGCAACTAAATTCAAGTCAATGGTTTGGATGAAAACAGCGCTTTTCTGTTGAATTGTTTTGAAAATATCAAGGTGAAATTTGCCAGAATTATTCTAAATATATTGTAATACTATGAGTAATTTGTTTATGTTGGTGTAGAGTAAATCAATACGATCTTTATTGTTACTAAGAATTGGGTGTTTAATGTGAAAAAGCCGAATCTTCTATATTGTTCAAATCATTGCACACTGATCTTTACTTTACCCATCTTTCAGGGTATATACTGATCACAATTGTATTTTTCAAGAAATATGTTTTATCTCTCGAGCCTCTTGTGACAGAGTATTCTCAAGTTGCTATATTATGACCATCAATGACAATAATTCTGCAAATATTAACACAAAAGCTTTAATTCAAATTTACATTAAGTTTTTATGACGATTTAACATCAACTAGAATTTTCCATTCTGCATTTTTATATAGTTCATTATACATTTTATTAGTTATTTTATTAGTATTTTATTAGTTTCATACATTATTCCCAATTAAAATTTTAAAGCTAAAGAAGCAAAATAAACACTTCTCAATAATGGACAAAAATTGGGCATCAAATTCTAACAAAAATATATTAGTGCTAAAAACTGCTAATTCTTAAATGTTGTGTGGTTGATGTCCATTCTTACTGAAAATTTATCTTTAACATATGATAATATATTTGGGTTAGCAAAAAATAACTAAATTTATCAATTTGAATTTATACTTCAAAAAAATTATTTTACAAGATTTTCAAAAATCATTTTCCATTAAATACCTTTTCACTGGTTATGGTAAGTTGGGAATGATCCACACAGATGAGCAAATTATGAGCGAAACTCAACATGTTTTGTTCTCATATTCAGACATGATATAATTGGCTGAAATTACGCAGGTTAGTGTCTTGGAATTACTTCTATACCAGACTATATATCTCTATATCTCCATGACCTTATGGCCCAAACCACGTTAAACTGTATAGTCTATAAGTTTTACTTACTAAAACTAAAACTAAAAAACGGAAGTAACAAAATTAAATTCGGTGTCAAGTGATACCAAGGAAAATAAATTTTTACGAATTTTTATTAACTATTATTTCTTAAAAATATATTTAAATAATCTTTATTTAGTAATTAGCAAGGAAAAATAATGTTAAATAATATTTTCAACTTGAATTTCATTGCTATGATAAATATACAATTTATATATTATTTCTGTTTATTTAATTGAAAGGATATTTATTTTTCTCTGCCATTGGCACAACATAATTAAATTATTTCCTATGCTCACTGTACTTATATCAGTTTCTTTGCCAGTAGGTGAATTTTTAGGAGTTGTAGAAATATCTACACTATTAGTAATTAATAGCTATGAAGCCAAAAACTCTTTAGTTATTTGTTTGTTGAGACGAGCACACTCAGTTACAACATAGCTTGAGGTTCATCAATGCTTAGTTAGAAATTTATGAGTATATGTCCTAAATAATTTGATATCTTGGTCATATAGACGATTGCAGAGAATATTTTGGACAAGCAAGATAATTTATAATCAAGCCCTAAATTATATATATATATATATATATATATATATATATATATATATATATATATATATATATATCTATACTGGCTAAAATCATTAAAACAAAATGTAGATAACTGAAGAGGTAGCACAAGAAAACAACACTTAGCACTTTGTTATGTATCTCCTTAAAAGGAATAATGTAAGGAAAGTGGCATCCTAACAGAAAAAAACAACATGAAGAATTGGTTTAAACCGACAACAACAAAAGTCCTACACCCATTGCAAGAATAAGTTTTGTGGCCAATTTAGCCAATCTTTAAATAATGGTTAAAATATACCAATTAAAATGACTGGGTCAATATATTACACTTTTTTGGAATTTGTTAATGTTCTAGAACCATTTATAGCATAGTTTATATATAAATACCAAATACTTTTATAAATGTTGTTCATAATTATGAATGTTATTATTCCTATTAGATAAGCATCGCCTGCATGCTATTATTTCATTTTTGTTCATTATTTTAGTATTTTTTTAATTATAGATATTAAAAATTAGGTTGCAATAAAATTATTTTAATAATATAATGTTAAATTCAGTTCTTAAATTGAAGCTCAAATATATGCATATAAACTATATAGAGTGCCATAAGATAAAGTATTTATAACATAAAAATATTATGGTCAGATATCAAAAAAGGTAAAATAAAAATCACTTAGGGTTATGCACCATTAAAATGAATGTTATTGCTCCATTTCATAGGCCGTTGATTTATTGTTCGCCTATTCGTAAAAATGGTATTTTGCATTTCGGTAGTAGTATATGTTTTGTGTACACAAAACCGCCAAATGTCTTTTTAATAACTGTTTTATACGCACCAACTAAGTTTTAGTTTCCTCCGTTAATTAGCAGTTTAAATGGCAGTAAAGTTTTTTAATGACTCTCGCCCAAAGATTGACTGTGTTATTGCAGTTTACTGATTGTTATCTTTTATTGATTTTAAATTTGCTATAAAGCCGTTTTATATCTTAATCGGCCGGTCCGCAGGTCCGTTTATTTTTCCGTCGTCCTCTTCTTCTCCCATTTCTTCATACGTCTTTTTCCGTTTGACGTTTACTTATTTTATTGTTTCTCGTTGACAGTCAGGAACAAAGCTGTATTGATTTTGCAATAATCGTTAGGCCTGCTTAATGATTTAAGTCATAAACGATTTTCAACTAATTGTTTTTAAATGGTGGGGGGCAGGTATAATAGATTTATTGCTAATGTGTTTTGCTAATTTTTTCGGAATGATCATTCTTTTCGCTTTTACGACCAGCAGGACTTTATTAATATCCGGAAAATTCTCACCTTCTCTATTAGCGTGGTAAATTCGGTGGAATTAATCATTCTTAATTAATTGTCGATTCTTTGGACATCACTCAACGGTTTCTCATTAATAAAATAGTATTAATGAACTAAATTAAACAGTTATATTACCTTTTATATCTCCGTTTTAATATACTTCCTTTATTAACAATTTTTAAGGTTTAATTAGGGTGTGGAATTAAGGTTCTAATATATTATAATTTAATTAATTTTTCATTTTTAATATTATTTGTTTAATTTGTTGTTATTTTTTTAAACAGAAATAAATATTCTTTAATATAATGCAGAGTGAACCACTGCTCTACTATGCCGGGGATAGTAATATTAGTTTGACAATGTGTCCACTTTAATTTAAAGAAGTTTATGTTTTGTTGACACATGACAATTGTGCTGTCCATGGAAGATTTGTAATAATATTCTGAGGCTCCTCAATTCAATATTTTGGCTGTGCGTATGTGTTGGCAGTAATATTGCAGTCATAATAACAACTTCATCAGTGACGATATTGAAATTAATTCACAGCAATCCTGTCATTAATGTGAATGAAAGAACCAGTTGATAACCACGATATTGCCTCCCAAATCATAACCCAACCTCTTCCTTCCTTGACTATAGGAAGCAGCTAAATTCGATCGCAAGTTTCTTTGGGCTTCTCCATACATACACCCGACCATTTGAAGAATCAATGCAAGCGATAATTCATACCACATTATACGAATGATCAAATGTTCAGGAGTTACACCGTTGTACAGTAACAGGACCGTTGTACAACTTCTTTTGCAGATTAATGTATATCTCCTTTTTAAAGGGTTTGTCAATCGCAGACCTTCCAAGAATGTTTACTTTATTACTGAGTGAAGTTCCCGACATTCTTTTTTTGTCGAAACATTAATACTCAAGTGAGTGTTGAGTTCTGCTGTCACATTTTCCATTGTAGTTTTATGTTGTCCGGCCACAACACTTTTTAATATTTTTTCTGTCTCTCTGTCGATTAAATTTGTATTTCGCTCTTTCTCTTTGGCGATGGTGTTTTATCACGTTTTGTGTATGCTGTCATTACTGTCGATTAACATTTCATGAAACTCAAGCAGCAACAAGCAAGAATCAATGTAGAACTAAACGTATAATAAATACACAGAAATATAATCTACAAGGCTTGTCATATAATTGAGCTATACATATGCCAACTACCACTTCAACAACTACTTCTCGCCCACATTCAACAAAATGTGCTATGTTGCATGATGTTCATTTTATTTTGTCTATAGGAAATGTCCTATATATCCAAATGGTCTAATAGCCCAATATCTCCAGTATCTATAAACATTCACTTACTGGCAAAGAAGCTGACATAAGTACAGTGAGCATAGGAAATGGTTTTAACGATGCAAGAGATTCTCAAGAATTTATTTCATGGTCAGATTTTTCTCTTTAGTTAAGTTTAGTTTTCTGTTAGATATTAAAATCGCTATGAACATCAGCCTGGTACTGTGGTAAAACAATGCACAGCATGGAATTAATAGTAATCCTAATATGATTACAAACAAATGAGAAAAAGGAATTGAAATTAACAACACTGCACAAAAAAGCCAAATTTGATTTGATGTAATATTTGTATGCCCATTTTTAAAATAAATCAATGAGAGACATCAATCGCCACCTTTGATAAGTTCTTTTCGAGCTCTTGAGGCAAATATGTTTGATTGTTTAAATTTTCAGCCTATAGGATGAGTAATATAGAGGCTTAATCATTGTAACTCCACCTATATTAAATGGTTCTAGGAAAATTAATGCGAAAAAGTGCCTCCCCAGTTACCTTTACCTGTAAGTTCAATTATATGTGATTATTAATAATTACTGTAATTAATTAGAATACTATTTAATTATTTTCCTTAGGACTTTGTATTATAATTTCATTACGAACTTGTTTTAGTAGGGGTATTTAATTTGGCGTTATGTTTTATTCAGCGGTATGCATGGTGTATTATTAAAGAGCTGACATAAAATGTCCGTACTCTTGCCCTTTCTAACGAACCCTCTCTATTAATTAATGGACTAATTTTGTCATAGATTTTTTCTTTCGCGCAGTATTTTTAATTTGTGTTGGTTATATTTAACATTTTTAAGTGGATATAAGTGTTAATGTAAGTGTGTATCCATGTTCAATTAATGCACCGAACGCATTGTTTTAATTGAAAATATATCTATAGGAAATGTTTATTGTTGTAAGACACAAATCTTACAAGAAGTTTATGCATCGTTAAGCCATTATTTTGCTACCCTTACCTGTTAATAATAAAAATGCTTATCTAAAAATAAGCTACCATTTATATAACAGGTTGAAAAGTCCCCGCCCTACCATAGTAAAACAAATTTTTTGGCAAAATTAGTTTTTTTTACTCAACATAATTCCCTTCAAGGGTGATACATCGATTACAACGTGCTCCAACTTTTCGATACCATTTTTGTAGTACGATTTGTCATTTACTTCAAAATAGGCCTCAGTTTCGGCGATCACCTCTTCATTCGACGAAAATTTCTTCCCAGCGAGCATTCTTTTGAGATCTGAGAACAGAAAATAGTCCAGGGCCAGATCTGGAGGATACGGTGGATCAGGAAGCAATTCGAAGCCCAGCTCAAAAATGTTTGCCACAGTTTTCTCTGACTTGTGACACGGTGCATTGCATTGTCTTGATGAAACGACACTCGCCGTTGTTTATATAATATTTATTAAGTATTTTTCAGCCTTTTGAGATTTTTTGGATTCAACACTTTGTTTTATACACTTTGAACATAAACTGTAACATAATAACATAAAATCATATAAATTAGAAATCTTATAAAAAAAACTAGTCAATAATTTCAAAATATACAAATATTTTGATGATAGAGACATGTTAAAAGTTACAAATAACGCAAAAACATAAATACAAGCTGGTAATACTAAATTAATTCATTTTATTTATTATTAGCTTTAGTGGTATATAATGGTTGATTAATCTGCTTTCTGAGCAATACTTCAATGTGTATACAATATTGAATATTTTTTCATTAAGTGATTTTGTGTGTAAAATATGTTATTTTAAGTCTTACTCTAAAGTCTATATACGTTCATATGGCGTTAAAAGTTTAGTCTACGCACTTTTCTATCGATTTATTGGTTAGAGTGCACATGGAAAAAAACACCACAGACGAGACACGGAAAACAAACAGCCCATATTGTCTGCATATATTACCGTAACAAGAATATATTGTATATAATTTAGTGCATTCATCGACTTTGTGAAATATTCATTTGTGAGATAAGATCTTGGTAACTGTATTTGAAAATCAGGGCGAAGTTTCTTTTATCTAACCTGCAACACTAGATGCCACATAGGGATATATCCAGGAGTGCTACCGAATAATATCCTTTATGTCTAGATTTGTCTTGCTTACCAAAATACACACTTATTTTATAGTTCTTTGGTTATTTCGAAACTCAAATTGTCTCAAATATTCTGGAATATTTTTTTCTTCTATTATATTGTTACTCTTTATGTATAATTACTCAAATATATCGGACATTATTGGTAATAAATTTATATCCTACCTATATATCTAGGAAAATATTCTACATTTACTCTAGCTTAAGAATCATGATTATTTTAGGTACTGTGCAAATGCTACGTTAATAATTAATTGGTAATTTTGCGTTAAATATGAGTGTTAATAATTTTACCCTTTTCTCTGATAGTACTTAATTTTCTAGAATACTTGATCATCCGTGGGAAGGAATATTATATATAATTACAATTATAGATATAAGTATAGAATATTTCAGTAATAAGTGATGTTATATTCTTGTGGATTAAAGCACTTTTTAAAATTGCTTTTGAAGTTGTCATCATTATAATTATATTTTGTATATGGTTGTATTATGCATATCTAAATGCCCTCACCAAGATTTGTTATAAAATGTTGAATTTTATATACAATAAATTATGCATAATTAAATTTTATTTTTGTGTATAATTAGTTACTTGACTAAGTTCCATAAGAAAAAGTTGCAAATGAATAGATATAGTACGTACAGAGAAGGAGGAGTATATTGTATTACGTATATCGAATAGTAGGAGGTGTATATTGAGTACTCATTCTACGAGATTTTTTTCACATATTTTTATATTGGGCTGAACAAAGTTCTACACGAATTTCGTCAAGTTAATAGTTTATTGTTTTATCAGCTTGAAAGAAGAAAATATCTTTTTCATCTCACAAAACAATCGGTGGGATAGGTTTTCCTGGTCGGTACTTAGACGTTAACTTACTTTGATGTATAAAATCAAATTGTTGCCTTATAAGTTTTCATAATCCAGTTGTTATTCTTTTTACACTTATCAATTAATTATACATACAGCTTTCTGTAGTCCAAAATTTATTATTTGGCAAGTATTGCTGACTTGCCTAAACAAAGCTTGCCTAATAAAGAAAGGGATCTACATTTTTACAATATGGCTGAAAATTAAATTCAATTATTGAATATTTTCTGTAATATTTAGAATTTTTATTGCAAAGGTAATTTTGTTTATCTTTTATTGGTTATTTTACCTGAAATGGTTTTCATAGTAATATTCAACTCGATATTCAGAATCTTTATTTCGAATTGCACGTAATTGCTGTTCACAACAATGTGTTCGCGTTCAGATAATGTATGCATTCCCCTACGTCAGCGCCCACTTCCACCAGGTCGCCGGCGGCGATACGTACCGCAGAAAAACGGTAAAAAACGCGTATTAACATAAAATCCTGCTGCAATTTCGAACGTTCACCTTCTATCTCGACGGCGGAATATTATTTAGATATATCAGGGCCGGAATGACACGATCGTAAATATTATTGAAAGTAATTTACGGCCCCGTCCATCGGGTTTAGATAAGACGCCGCCCCGGCTCGTACGACGTCGTCGTCGGCAGCGGATATAAATTACAAAAGCTGCTTCGCGCCGGCCAAGTTATTTTCGCCGGGTCTGGGTTATTTTTCGCTCGTTCTTCTTCTTCCTCTTCTTCTTCGCCTTCGTCATCTTGTTCGTTCTTTTTCGCCTTGTTCCTTTTGCTTCCCGATGATGACGAAGGAGTGGGAAGGGCGTTGGTGTCTGAGGAGAAAGGGGCTGCGGGGCTTTTTCAGTATATACGTGCACAGTCACGTTGCTGGTGAATACGTCAGGTTCTGGCGATGATAAACACATTGTATGACACTTTTTGCAGGCTGGACAAGGGAATTTTTATTTTACATTTTACAACTCCGTGGATGAATTTAGTGTATTATTTTATAATACAAATGCATATTATATGTATTTTTGTAGGAAATTTTGATGAAAATTTCCTGCGTGTCGTAGAGTAGCCGTATTACTTCCATTTTGCTGTGATTTAGTAATCTAATTTCATTCTTTTCAATGTTTTAAATTGCAATCTTAGATCACTTCGTGTATTCATTTGATTTTGGGGTCATCGTGCAACTCTTCGTAGGTTTCATAGCGATAAGCATTGGAAATTAATCGTAGAAATTTGTTTTGGGTAAGTAGAATTACTACTTGGTTTGATGTTTCAGTTCAACCCCAAATATGTACACCATAGGTCCAGATTCGCTTTATGATTGACTGATAAACCAATCTAGCTGGTTTTGGACCAAGTTGAGAGTATATTCCGACTAACTAGAGCAAATACTTGACTTTGAGCCTAATATGCTCTGCTTTTTGTCTAACATGATGTTTCCAATTACAAATAACTCTAGGAAAAGAGAATAAGTAAAAATGTATACCATCAGTTTCCATATTAGCTGTTTTATATATCATCTTCTCAATAAGATACATTATTTCAAGTTCACGGTTATAAATTATCTCACGTATACTGCAGCTTTTACTTTTGATAGAAATATTTCTGTTAATTCAAAATAAGCCTAATTCATTTTTTATAAAATATTTTGGTATCAGCTTAGTAGTGTGGTAGTATGGACCGTCATAAGAGAGTTGTTAGTTTGAGTCCTGATCAAAGTATTGTTGTGACAGAAGTGCGTGTTGTAATTTTATATATATAATTGGCGCTGATAGCTAAACTAGGAGAGACCAAGTGTTATGTAGGAATAATTAATCTCCCTCCAGTCGGGTATTAAACTTATTTAATAGGTAGCGGGTATTTTGTTGTAAAGAATATCATAAGATTGAATGTAGAGAACAAGTTTATAATTGTTTCCAAGGTAGGGCACTGAAATTGGTAAGATATAATCACGTCAAGGTATCAATCAGTATTATCAGATACTTATGGAATTATTATCAAATAGTAATACCATAATTCAGTAATAACAGATTCAGCTAATAGTTGCATATTACGTTATAAACAACATTTTATATTTTACGAATGGAATTTAAAAAAATCATATACCTTATTTCGAAGGTACCACTCTTCAGAGCATACGTTTCTGCAAAATTTCATTACATTTCCATATTACTTTTGGAATGTCCAACCTAGAATAGGACAGACTCACTAAGAATATATGAATCAAGATCATAGAGAGATTGGAAGAGTAGCAGCCTTACACTATCCGAGCCCAGGACAGCTGTGGCTGATTACCAATTATGGCAATATTTAAAGAAGAATATTAGAGGTCCTGTGGCATTAACAGCAGCGCATAAGTTAAGAAGTATATAGATAACCGAGTGCCGACTATTTATTGATGGTGATGATAAAATTCCCCATTTCAGATGGATAAAACACATGGGAATATACTTGGAATGCAAATTAAACAAATAATAATACGTCCATAATAAATTATGCGTCAAAAAGCTTCTGGGTATTATATAACAATTAACTGGAGAAATTCTACTTGACTCTGCTGCATTCTTGGATACATCTCAGACCTTTAATTAAGTTTAATATACAAGGCATTTTAGACTACTCAAAAATTCCGCCCTAATTTATTCTGCTTTCATGGAGTAATGAAATGTTGTCTTATAGATGGATAGTTCACTATCCAAATAGATAACGAATACACTGAACTACAAACTCATATAATCCGGAAGACATGGCATTCTTAGAATCTTACAGCAACCCATTATCATCAAGTCAACTCCAAACCTTTTCAATATTTAAGTCATTGAAACAATTTTTACCTTGTGTTGTTCGTAACGCCTACCAGTAAATATTAATAATTTCCATCTCTCCCGATAGACAACACTCTTTGGAATTGCTTCGAGGATACTGAAACTTGCAAGAAGCACATATTTGCTAAATCGGCACAACATTGTCTTAAATTATAATAAGTACATTGGCTTGTTGCCCGAAAATCGAAGTAGCCCTTAGATTACCAAAACATTGCTGTACAATTCACTTTTTCGGCCCATTGCTTCTCCACCGAAATCCAACTAATGGGACATCTAGCAAATCTAATATAATCATCATTCAACAGTTCCTAGACAAAGTCTCGCGTGCTACAGCCAATTCTCCCTAGTATATCTCTAATAGAGTAACACAGCGTGACATCCCTTTAAAACACTCAACGAGTATAATTCAAGATGTTACTGTTAAGTTCTTTGAAAGAGTCCGCTGAGTCGGCAAATTCAATAAAGTTGCAAATAAACCAAATTTGAGTGTCAGCAGTCAAAAGCATTAGTTAAAACGATTACTACAATCTGATCTGATGAATGTACATATAGAGACGTTAGAGTAACATTTAGAATAAAATGTGTTTCCAACAGCAGGAACATTGTTTGAAAGCTAAATTTAAGTGGTCTTATACAAACATCCTTGATTATATTTCGGATTCTAGACCAAGAGCTGAAAAATATTTATCAAAATATATTTTAGAATATCCTAAGGCATACTTTTAAGGATATTAAAGATAAACATTGGTCACATTTTACATGAAAACATACATATAACCATTGCTATAAAAAAAAATTGAACGACCTTTATCTTCCGTGTCGGTTATCACAGGGAGTAACATGAACTAAACGCCGGTTGGTAATTTTACCCCAACCATCTACCCACCCGAGATAAACATTTTATTTACGACAAAACTGACCCTCCTCCCGTACCTCGACCCCCTCACCACCAGTCAATAATTTAAACTCGCCATCTCTCGTTGCCTCTCACGTCCTCGCGCCGCTTCGCCGCCCATCGTCGGGAGACCCCCTGCCCCCCGACGAATGCCAACCCCCACAACGTCAGCCCGGGTAAATGTACGCCGACCTCTTATCCGAAACCCCTAAATCTTCGACGATATACGACCCGTAGCTCGTTCTCCACCTTAAAAACTCGGCAAGATAGCGTGCCCAGGCATGCCTGGCAATTTATTTTATTCCTGGAATCCATTCCGAACAGTAAGCACATAGTTATCCGCAGTCGGGGGATTCTCGACTCAATCGCGCAGCTTAATATGGCCGAGAATCGTTCGTCCCCTTCCGATATTCTCTCAAGGTATCCGAGATCAAGTCGACGTCGGAAATGGACGGCGACGTTGTCGTTTGTTTTCGTATCGATGGTGGAATTTTAATTGGAAATTTAATGAGACAAACGATGGTTGGCCTTGCACCGTATGATAGTAAAATTTAATTGGGTTCGGACCTTTTTTTATTTCCTTTCAATTAGTTCTATTTCCGACTAGTATTTATTTTTAATTTTTTTATTTATTTAATTAAGTTATATGTCAATTGGAAAGTCTTCGTCCTAATTAATAGGAAAACAGATTCTTAACTTTTTATATTTAATTTCCATGATAATATAACAATTTCTTTTTTTTTTTCTAAATGGCTGCTTGTTTTTATGAAAACCACTTTATTTAAGTATTGTATCAGTTAGCTCTATTTAATACCTATTTCTTGATTACTAAATGGTGCATATTCTAAACATTAAAATAGGACGCACAAAAACATCAAATACGTAATGATACTTTAGTGGAATATTTCATGGATATATTATTATATTTTTTCCAGTGTATAGAAATCTCTAGACAGGTGATGAACATACTATATAACATAGACCTTTAAGAATAAATAAACTAACAACAAAGAAATTCTATACTAGTTATTTCTGAACAAATGCACACAAATTACTTGCAATAATTGCCGTTAAATAAATAAGTAAAAACACATTTTAAAAGACATTTATTGTGGTCCTAGCTATTTCCTTTATTGAGATCTGTTTCCGATAATTCAAATATCTAACTAATTTAAAAAGTGATAATATCAAAATTGTTACAGAAATATAATTATTTTGTTTCCACAATAGTATACCAATATGACTTCTGGGTATATTTGATAAGCTTTTGGTTTAACAACTGCTTTGTTTCAACTAAGTATCTCTCATTTGATGCTACTTTTAAAGGTTAAAAGAAATAGTGATTGATTGAATTTGGTAAACAACAGTGAAAATAATAAGCTAATTTAGAAAAAATAACAATAACATTTACAACATTGTACAAGGAGTTAAAATAGGAAACATTTTTAAGATAATGAATAACAATTTGGAAAATTATTTTAATATTTTTACACAATTTTTTAAAACAAAATATTTGTATGTGGCTTACTGTTTGATCAATTAATTTTCAAGTTTAAACCTACCGTCTTGGTTGTCGTAGCAGTTAAGACGACGCGACGGTCCTTCTGCAGTTGCAATACCAGCGGTTTCGAATCTTGCTGGAGCGTGATCGCATGTTTATGTTTGTGATTGTTAATAAGAAAAGAAAAATGACCCTAATGAAGCCAGTAACCAGGCTGGGTAAGACCGGGTGTCTTCTGGTATCATATTTAAGTTAATCAGTCAGTAAGTCTTATACCAAGGACAATGGTTTTGATTCCACGTTAAGCAGTGGGTCCAGCCCAGATGCCCTTTAGTGGGTTAAAAAAGGAATTTAAAATATAACAAAAAATATTTTAGGTATTTAAAACTTACTAATTATTTAATAAATATTAAAACAAGAATCTCGTAAATATTATATTTGTAAATATATTTTAATAAAACATTACATGGGAAAATTTGTAACACTGTATATTCCCAGTGCAAAGAAATAAAAAAAATTGGGGCTGCATTTTGATCCAAGGAAAATATATAGAAAAATATATTAATATACGCATTAAATAAATGCGTATAAATTATTCAAAAAAATAACTACAGTCCAAGTCATTTTCATATATTTTTCTAATAATACAAATATTTAATTAATTTAAAATGTGATTGTTTTAGACATTATAAATTAATGAAATTTTTCTTAAATATTCTTCATTTTATAAAACTGACAACGTCGCATCATGCAGGCGGAGAATCACGCAAAGTTTCATGCCAGCAGGGGACCCCAACCGCCCCGCCAATGTGGTGCGATCACATCGCAGCAGCCATGATTGTTCGTCGCATGGATACGGTTGGATCAATACACAGCCAGCTCGATACTGGCCAGGGTATCGAATGCACCGCTGCGCATGCGTTAACCTTCACACGCCCAAGGTTATTCGCGGTCGTGGTCGATACGGTACTCTCCCCTCTCTCTTGCTCTCTCACTCACTCTCGCACGTTGCGGCCCCATCACGCTCGACCGATGTCTTTTCGTGTTTGGGGTTTCTTTTCCCGTTTGGCTTTTTTTTCATAAAATCCATTCTGGTTTCTGGTCCGTTTATTCAGGACGGTACTCATTAAAGCTGGTTATTTATGATAAGTGCTCCAGCATCGGAATGAGATAAAATTAATCCGCGTCGGAATGTTCCTTTTTCTTTTTCGGTCGGGATGCGGCCGAGTGCGAGGCGGCGAAGGCGCGCCCGTTATATTAATTCCATTGAAATATTTGGCAGATATCGGGAGTAATTTAGGCCGATAATGCCGTAATAACTTACTTTATTTTATGTCTCGATATTGGGGAAGTTATAAATATCGTTTTATGTATCGATGTAGTTTTCGTTTCTGATTTGATAAGATTTTAATGAGTACGATGATGATGTTAAATTGGTTAAATCATTAGATAGCTATAAGTAGGCAGGCTGACGGTAGGTTCGATTAAATCACATCGTCGATAATCAAGAAAATTCTAATTGCTTTCATCATTATGGGTGGGATAAATGTATTTCAATTTGTGATAAACTTCAGTTTTTTCAGTATTTCTTATACTAACTACTTAAAATAATTATACTAAAGTATACGAACATATAGTATAGTGTACCACTACAATAACATATAATTCTCGCTTAAAACTCAAACTGTGACAATACTCTTAGGTTTTATATTTATTTATATTTTTTAGTCATGAGTACTTTATTTCGCTATCTACGAAGACTTCCATATTAAATTTCCTGGAATCTGCCCGAACATCTTCCTATCCATATTTGTATACACATAATAATTTGTGCTATAAACTTACATTCTGTCTTTCAAAACTAGTTCAGTACTTTTTTGCGCAAGTATTTATTACTATTGAAATGTATTTGCGGAGTAACCTTCAAAACTTCAAGAGTTAAAAGTATGGCTGGTCTTAATTAAAATTTTTACGTTTCATTAACGGGATCTCACATTAGATATGCTTAATTTATGTTTAATTTACAAATTATATTATCAATACAGTAACTTACATAAATACACCAGCAAGGCGAGTACGGGTTTAATACGTCAGTGTATATTTTTCAGATTAGAGTAAGCTAACATAAAGAATAACACTTCTACAGTGTACAAGTTTGTGTGATTTGGTTCGCTTCAATCTTCTGAAATCTTGCGTGTTGTCCGGTAACTATATTGCTTCGACGTTGCTATAGTTTAATAGCTTATTTCGTGCTTTAAGGCGAATTCTTAGATAATTTCGTAAGTACATTTGATTTCGAGATCATCATGTAGCTCTTCGTAGGTTACATATCGATAAGCATTGGGAATTAATCGTAGGACATTGTTTTGGCATTGGATTTGGATTGCTATTTGGTTTGATGTTTTAGTGCAATCTCCTTCATATTAGGTCAAGTTGAAAGTATCTTCCGACTAACAAGTCCAGTAGTTTTATTTTTATTTATTTATTATTTTAGAAGCCCATCAGCCTCTTGTGCTATTTAGGGTTGACTTACAATGAATCACATGAGCTGTATCAATTCCGCGGCCGTTAAACAGTTAGTAAGCATATCTAAATGCTTGGGTTGGACCAGTTGCTCTAATGACCTTGGCATCCCGAGTTTCGGTCTCAGTATTTCAAGCTTTCCACAGCCCAGAAGGATGTGCTTGACACTCTTTTGTATTTGACATTCATCACATTGTGGAGAGTCTCTCCCTATTACCAAATGCTCATGAGTTATTTTGTTATGCCCTATTAGCAGCCGAGCAAGGATGTTCAGTTGTTGGAACCTGCCAAAGTTATTAATATTAGGAGATTGATGAAGGGCCCTCTTGATCTCCCATAACTTGTTATTTTCCATAAGGAGATCCCAATTTAGTTGATCCAATTTTTTGTATAGAGTCCCTATTTGTGCTTTAGCTACTAAATTGAACCTTGCTAAATAGAACGCTTAGTTTAATTGAATCTTTCTTTCTGCTCGCCAGATAGTCAGCTTTTTCGTTACCAGAAATTCTCCTGTGAAAGGGAATCCATAGATAATTTATCCTTACCCCCTCCTCTTCGGTGCTGTATGTAGCTCTCTGATAGTTATAACTACAGGGTGGTCTGTCTTTAGTGAAATCAGACTATCCAAAGAACTCATTGAGTCTGATATTATAAATAATGATGGGTCTATTAATGACCTATCCAGGGCAGATAGGGCCTCGTAAGTGGCCAAAAGCTCCACTTAAAAAATGTTAGTAATAGTAGGAAGCCATAAGTGCTCCTCCAATAGACTTGGAGTGTATGCGGAACCGACGAGATCTTCTCATTTAGAACCATCAGTGTAAATGGCGAGGTGATTTGGGAAATTCTCCTCAAGTGTCTCGGCGAAGAGCTGTTTTACTACGGAGAAGCTACTATATTCTTTACTTAGTACCATCATGGATAGGTCCATGGATATATTGGAATACTACCAGGGTGATATTGCAACAGTTCTGTTGACTGCAGCAGGTATTGTTATTTTTAGTCGATTGCAAGTCCTATGAAATACTGATGACGGACTTGTATGCTTTTTTATTGTAGTATTGTTAGAGAAGAAAAAGCCGAATTGACACAGTTCTGAATGAAATTTGAGGGAGTTTGCATAATTCATGACAAGGAGCTCTCGCCGTGAACCAAGTTATGGAATTTCTGCGTCACATTGACTGCTCTCAACCGGACTGGTGTGGTATGCTCCCAGTATAATCCTCAAGGCAGCATTCTGGACTGGGTCAAGTCTCCTAACATAGAAGGCAGTCCAGTTGTTTGATTTTGATCTGCCTCTCTTTATCTCTAACGTCATGTCTCAATTAAAACTGAATCTAGTAAATCGACTCAAAGAAATTTATCCGAGAAGCTTTTTGGGTCTAGCTAATTACCCAACAGAAGTATATATTAGTGATTTAGGGTTACTGCCTCAGAATTCTAACGGAACAAATAGTCGAATGTAAATAACAGTTAACATAGATAGAATTTATAAGAAAGAGCAACATAATTTTAAGGTCTTACTATTATTTGATCATAGTAGTATGTGATAAATCAAGTGTCCACTAAGTATGTTAATGAATTTAGTAAATATCAATTATAACATTTTCTTCATTCATCTAAAATAACATTTTCAGTGCTAAAGTTTTTAGTTACCTAAAGAAAATCTGAAATAGTATTAATGGGACTACCCCAGTTTAATATTATTTTTGTATAAATTATAAATAAATAAAAAGCGGGCTTGTTTGGTGCAGTGGTAAAGATGAAAGGACGGCCCACCTACTGTTGCGATGGCTAGGAAGATGTTGTCCTAGGCAAGAGTACAAAATCCGAAAAGGTAAATGATCCCAATCACGTTAGTAACCAGGCTGGGTAAGACCTAATGTCTTCTGGGATGATTTCTAAGTTGGTCACTCGCCAGTCGTTAGGCTTAATACCGAGTACCATGGTTCGAAGCCCACGTTAAACTGTAGGTCCAGTCCAAATAAACCTCTAGTTGGTAAAAGGGGACTTTAAAATACAGAAAAAAAATATATGAATAAAAAATTATTATAAATTTGGTTTTTACAATTCAAAATAGATTTGTTTCTCATATGTGATATGTATGGTTCCAATTTTCCTGTTGTATCCATTTAATCTAAAAAATGTTTAGAATTTTTCTGTAAATATTTAAACAATTATAGATTAGGATTCTATTAATGTTACCTTCATATTTATGCTTCAATTTCAAGATTGAAAACACATCCAAGACAGAAAAATAAACAATTAAAAATATCGAAAGAAAAAAGGATAAGAGAAATAATTTATCGTTTCAGATACCTTATTAAAATATAACTAATAATAAAATTTGTAAATTTTATTCGCTATTTAAAAACAGTAAAATTTATGGCGTTATTACATTAGTTTTATTGTTGTTAATAGCTCCAGTAGTACTGAAATTATTACAGTTTAATCTGTTTTTTATTATGATTTAATATGGTTTTAACGATTATAATAACTAGGTGTCAACTTTATTGTAAGTGGAGCATGATTAAAGGTTTATATATTTTTTATGTACGTATAGGGGAATATCCATTCGATAAATCAATAGTTTCTTAAGAATATCATAATTTAAAAATTTTAGAATATTAGCACACATTTCTATTATTATATTTAGAAATGAATATAATTGGAATTACTGAGAAAAACTATTAGTTAAAAGTAGACTAACACACAACAGTATTTAGCAACCAGTAACAATATATATGCGTGTGCTATTTCATATAATCTAGCTATACGGGTTGCTGCAATATCGAATCGACCTATTATTAAATATATACAAATAACATATGCTTATTAAACATCATTAGTAATATATTCCAGCAAAATAAACAGGATCTCTGAAAGACATACTGTCAAATACAAATCTAAGAGGAACATGTCAAGTGAAAGGACTGTTTGTTGAAACAACAATATAGACAATATTATCGAATATAATATACCTTGATTATTTTAAATAGAATATCATGAATAACGAGCAAGTAAATGGGAATATGACTTGTCTTGTGTCTTCGGTTACTTGGACCAATTTTCCGCAACACTTTCAACCAGGCCATTAATAGGCTCCTCCCCAGCAACTAACTAGCCCATTTGCTCATCTTCTAGAATGAACTTAAATTTCCAAGATCTAGCCTATATGGAAAGGTTTTCCAAGCAATGCTGTCTACAAATTCTAATAGTCCATGGCTGAGTAATTGAGTTACTGTAATGGGCCATTGGTCAACGTGCATCCTGTACTGCAGCAAATTTCAGTAGAATGTTTCAAAATCCCAATAGTTCATGGCTAGGGGACTTTACGATACTTTTTAACCCGGAATCCGTTAAACTATATCAAGGAATGTTTTGCGCATAGCGAATCAAACATCAATCTCACTTTTTTGTGGTAAATAGTCTACTACTAGGTACTAGTCTTATGATATTCCCGGAATCCTACCAACTGACCCAGTTATGAAAAGTGTTTAGTTTAAAACAAAACTTTAATTTACAGGATGATAGTTAAATTAAAGAACCACATTAGTCGCACTATTTTTCCTAGCACGGACTGGTCATACCCATTTTTCTTTTAGCAGATATGTTACCTTAATATTTATGCTTCAATTTCAATGTTGAAAACACATCCAAGACAGAAAAATAAAGAATTAAAAATATCGAAAGAAAAGACTAAAGAGAAATAATTTCTTGTAAAATGACATTTTTACTCTACATATGTTGTGAATTAATATCACGTTAGATATAATCAGAGCAGATCTGGTTCAAAACTAATAAACTGTAATGACCAATATCAGAGAAAATGGCTTATCTGTCAATTAGAAAGCTTATCTGGAGTATAAGGGGTTGCAATAAATCATCCAACCAAATTGTATATTATGACTTCATGAACAAGGTCTAATTTCTCTAAGTGTCTCGCAAGTTGATAGGATACCAGGTATATTATGACACATTTTATTATATATTATACTATAAGACAAGGATTAATTCACTTAATCGAAATCAACTTAAATATCAAGAAAAGATACAATTTATTAAAAGAAGCACGATGGACGTTTGATTCGCTATTCATTCCATAAACACACTAACTAGAAGGTTTTTTCTTTACATTAAAGGTTATTACTTCAATAGTTTTTAGACCTACATTAAATCAAGACATTCATAATTCCAGGTTTGCTTCTCTTAGCTTTGAGAACCATATGTTAAGGTAGTTAACAAGATCTTCAGTATTTATCATTTTTATTTTTATGAAACCAGAACATTATTCTATTAATAGAAAAAAAACATAATATAAATATAAATATATAAAAACATATAATTAAACAAATTTAAATCTGTATCGTGCTCAGGAAGTCACGAATATGACGCTGCAAACATAAAACCGTTTTAGTGCGGTTATATTCAAGGTGTTTAACGCTGTAAATGAAAAAACAAAACGTATATTTTGTTGTTGATATATTTAATGAACCGTTAATAGCATTAAACATGCTTTTTCAGTTAAAAATTTTCCTTTTAATTACGGCTTCGTCGATATAGTGTTGCAACTTAATTAACTCACACAAAATTCGTGTTTTTACCCAATAATTATCTTTATTTTTGCCGTAATAATAACGAAACGTAATCATAATGAATTCGTGGTTTAGGAACATCTATAATGAAAAAGTTTTATTATTTAAATAGTCTTATGATTTTATAATTTTATTGATATAGTAATAATAATAAAATTTAATCAATAATCTTTAAAAAATATATTAACTTCCATTACCACTAAAATATAATTTTTACTCCAGATTTTTTGAATGTTTCATATATAAAGCGAAACAGAATTAAGCACTGTCGTTTTGCACTTGTTTTGAAATGCCGATATCAATGATTTTTGCTCAATGTTAATCATCGAAATCTATCAATCATCTTTTGGATTAATTTTTTTTGGATATTGTTGTTAATTTCTGTAGTCTCTTGTTCATTTTAGTTAGATGTGTAAACTTTGTATATTAGGATCTCTGTTATCTGAAGAATTGATTGCGTGCTCCCTTTTGTATCAAGGAGTCTTGCTTGTTTTTCTGAACGGTATTCTAGCTTTTTCCTATTAATTATTAATTAGGATAACAAGTTTCCTGAACTAAATTAGTTGCTGACTTCTGTTTATTGTATTATGTTAATTATTATTCTAATTAATATTTTCAACAGGAATATAAATCTAGTTTCTGGTCGTAAAACTAAACCAATAAACCTTGAAGAATAAAGGCCATTAATTTATAAAACGATATATCAATTGAGATTTTAGATTTTCTGATGCCTTGTAATAAATATACTTGATAACATGTTTTCGACCAGGAAAAAATCTCTAAATTCTATTCATAATTCTGAAAATCTTTTTTGAATACAAAAAATGTTTACGAATTATCGTCACAGGCTCGACACGCTTAAGCTTTCTTATCCGAACTTTCACCTAAATTGTGCCTTTAATGCCCTTTTTCAACGCCTGTTAAATATTAACTCCAAATATTTTGACTTTCTCGCCAAATTAGGTGTCAATATTATGGCACTACCGGCGCTGTCGTAAAAGAGAGCTAAATGGCCGTTTTTTGTCACCGTCTGGACAAGTGCTTTCACTTCAAATAGCTACTGGTTTAAGTACGCAGCTCTTGTCACTGGCTATAGATCTTGTTCGGTGAAAGGTATGAGTGAATTGATTAAAACGTCAGTAGACTTTGTTTTACATAAAAAAGTTTTTTACTGGGCGATGGATTTGCTAGTTCTTCTATTAGAATTTACTATTAAAATCATTACAAATTTTCAGCTTCCAAATTTATTATTAATTACCTAGACGCTGTAGCTAGGATAATAGTTTAAACCTGTGTTCAACTAACATCATTTTCTGTGCATCAATTTAACATTTCAAGATAACAGAAATCAGAGAGTGCTAAAACTAACTGGTATAAATTCTTTTTGAACTGAAGCTAAAATATTGTGTAATATATCTTATGATTGTTATTTATCTCTAAAGCAAGATTTCACATAATGTTTTCAGATTCTTAATTCTGTTAGATGGTGTTGTGGAATACTTAGACCCCTTTCTTAGTTTGGTTGTTATTGATGCATGGTATTCATCTAGATGACATGGTTCTTCGAATAATATCCTCCTATTAAAATCTTTACTTTTGATTTTCTCAAACAAATATTTACTTCTACGTTTAGGCTCAGTTTTAGAATAAGTGAGCCTTGACTTCCTAAGGTTCATAGCCTTTTTTTAAAACTATTTAAACGGCTATTACAGTAATTATTCGCTCAACTCAATGTTCTTTGCACCTATTAAAAATATGTTTTAATGAAGTTAGACACACAATAGAAGACTTTAGATTATTTTGTTAATGTAAATAATTTCATATTACTTTCATTTTTCTCTCTCTTAACGTGTCCTAATGTATTCTGTTACGCACAGTTGCTTTTAATATTGATATACACGACAATACATTTAATTAGTTTTAATTAATGCTGAATAATTGTTATAATTCTTACACTTAAAGTTAAAAAACAAAAATTAAAAATATTTTCATAAACATCCCAACAATATTATTTTACCTGCCTATATATATTTTTTTTTAATTATTTAAAAATAAGTAAATAAAGGTGTATTATAATAAAGAACTTTGGCAATTTTTTTTTCGTTAATTAAAATGTGCTGAAAATTAGCTCGACAAAGACAAGACATAACTCATTCAATTTAAACCAGTTGCCAAAACGATAAAATTCATTTCTAGAGACAGTGGCGCTGCGCTACTAGTAGTATTTTTGTTTATATCAATAAAAGCAGAGCTATTGATTTTGATATCCAGCTTTATTGATATTTCACCTTGGTTTTATGGGCATTGTACTTTGAGCGGAACGGTAACTCTTCAACGGGTTAACGTTTTTTTTATTATTATTGTTATTTTTTCTATTTATAGACTGGTGGTGGAACTAAGTGCTAACTACTGTATCTTGCGACCTCGATGAGCCTTTCACGTCCAACATCAAAAAATACGTTTTTTTTACCTGAATTGTAAAAATTATTTAGGCAAATAGTTTTTTTAAATGAATTTTATTGTATTTGATTGTTATATACTTATATATGTGATAATTGAATTACTTTATTATCTTAATTTTTGTTGCATATATTCGTTTTTTATAGATGCACTATAAATTATTAATTAATAATTACATTATAATAATAATTTATTATTATAGATTACTCATTTAACTTACCACAATTGTCATTTTAATAATAATAAGCAATAGGTCAAGGGCTCTCAAAATAGCATGGGCATAGCAGGCTGCCAACATTTATCTGCTTTATAAAAGCAATATATATATCATAATTTATTTATTTCTATACAGCGTATATTTAATTACAGCAGACCTAACTTATAGTTGATTTGATATCGTGAAATATAAATTAGATATTGTGAAAGTAAATATAAATATGATGAAAATACTCGGAGTAAAGATATTCTTGAATCTGTTTTGTTATAGATTTAGTTATATTTTTACCCGCAATGATTTATCTGGACTGAACATGTTGTTTTATATGAACTGTTCGGTATTAAGACTATTGACTGGAGAGTGACTAATTATGAGACCATAACTATAGACATACGGTTTTACTTAGACTAGTTATTGGGGTTTCTGGAAATAGTTTTCTTGGAGTAGGAGGATGTTAAATAGTTATAGTTTTCATTTTGATTTCACGTAACTAAAGGGGTTTTCTAAAAAATGAAATATTCTGTCAATTTATTTGTCTGTGAGTGCCTAGTTCAATAGTTAATGGAAAAAGAGAATGGAAGTAAATTAAGGGCAATGGGCCTTGAAGATTCTGGGATGTTTTAGCCACGATTAATTTTTCGTCAAATTTTAATAATACAGAAAAAGAGTTATCGTATTTTTATTGACATGGTAGACATTACTGAGTAACAAGAAATCCTTTGACTTTCACCCAAAAATTAATTGTATTGCCGCTATGAAATTGGAAGGGGCATGCCATTTTTGCATTTTATTCACGCGTATTTGAATTATGTTATTCAAAAACGGATTTAGTGGCAGAATTTGATGTAAAAATATAGTCATGAACTAATTAAATTAATATATAGCAGATAACCAGACGACAAAACTGTACTAAATCAAAATTGTGATAAATAGAATATTGTGATTAAGGCCTATATTTATTATATATAAGGCTAGGGATTATGTTGTAATATGTTCCCAACTACTTAAATACATATCAAGAAAAAGAATAATAAGTCCTGTAATTTCATTTAACTTTTACTCAATACTCTCAACTATTTCATCATCATCATCTACCAATCATATGCAAATTTATTGAGAAATTGTTCTTAAGATATCTCAAATCAATTATTAAGGAAAAGTAACTTATCCGAGTCACCAATTTGAATTTATTAATAATCATTCGATAACTGATAACGTAAATCGTGTTGTAATTGAGAAAACATTTGAGGACAAGTAAAATTTATTCGTGTCTTTGGAATAAAATACAGCGAAGATTATTCAGATTAGAAATTATGTCAATCTATGTTAAGTTGGTTAGGTTAGATAGTGTCTAAATTTTAAAATAGTTAAATATAGGTCCATTGTATCATCTTTCAGACAATTTACGGATTCCATCTCGAAAGAGCAATGTCTCTTTTCGTAGTCTGACCGCTTTTCGCGCAATGCTGGACTCAAACGCATTAATTATAATCGACTAATGCCTTCGAATCCTCGTCTTCAATTTTTTTTCGTATTTCAGAACGCTCTTTGTATTCGGTGTCGAACTCACCTGTTTTAAAATGTTGAAGTCTATATGTTCCCTGGTCCATAGGCTTCACACGGCCTTCGACTATCTTTAGTCGCCTATTTCTTTAAATTAAATTTTTTCATTATTTAATTATTACATTGTTACTAGTCGTTTCTGACCAACCCACAATTTTTCTTCATGATAACTTAAATATAGGTATATAACTAGGAGGACCCATCGGCCCTATCTCAGCATCTGGTGAAATAATGTTTTTTTTATTTCACTGCTTTTTTTTATTAACGGCACCTCAGTACAATACTACACAAGATCAGATGGTTTGATTCTTTTGAGTCTGCGTCCTGTTCTGGTGGTATCCAAAAGCTGCAATACTTCAATATTGTAATGAGAATGAAATCTTTCTTCATGCCCCCTTGCAATTCTCTTGATTTCTTGACTTACTGAAGGTCTCGATGTAGGTAATCAGTTCTATAGTATTTGGGTGCGCCCACAGTACCTCTCAGGACTTTGTTCCTTGTTTTGTTTATGTTATTCTTTGCAGAACATCCCCATAATTGAACTCCGTATGTCCATATAGGTTTCAGTATTTGCTTATATAATAGCAATTTATTATGTACTAATAATTGTTATTTTCTTCCAATTAGCCAGTACATTTTCCTATATTTTAATTCCAGTTCATTATATTTTCCTTCCAGCGAGGTTTTGCATCAATATTCCTTCCGAGGTATTTAGCGCTGTTGCTATATAGAATAATAGTATTATTTAATGTGCTTGTACGGTCTGGGTATAAGTGAACAGGACAAGCACAGATTTACTTTCGTTAATTTTTAATAAATAGTAATAAATAAATAAAATTATATAAAGACCCGTAAATGCGATTTACTCTACACTGAAAAATTTGTCGAAATAACGCATATTGAAAAGTGAAGCCTGTCACTGAGGCTTCAACATGATGTCGGTTACAAAATTACCCGATACTATGTAATATACAGAAACGCCATCTGTTTTAAAGCTTTTAATTAATTAATATATACGAAGAACTCCAACAAAAATCATTAAATTTTTAGATGAGCTGTGATACGACTTTTCGTATGGGAAATATCAAGCGGGGAAGATGTTAAGTAATGTTATCAACCTATTGTTAATTAGGCTTCTATTTATACATAGCGGAGGTAAAATGGTATGCGGGAATATATATTAATCTTAAAAATATAAAATCTTAATATATTTTCTCTTGCTGGTTCTCCGATATCTACTTTGTTCTATATATGATATTGGATTTTTATTCGAGATTACGATGGATTTTCAGTTCGTAATATAAGGACAAGGGGCCCACGGGTCCAAAAACCGGTTTGTCAGCGGTCACGCCTGTACCCAGTACCCATAAAACCCATACTTACGTTCTTGTGAGATAATCTGTATTCGTGTCAAATGTTTTACGCCTTTCCCTTCCAGCGAACGGCGTGCACTGGGAGATATTAGTTGTCAGGCCGACGGCAATAATATCGTCGAGTTTATGTTTTGGCGTTTTCTCGGTTCCTTTTTGATAATCGTGCCGCGCCATTACCGATCTTCAGCGTTTCTCGTTCCGTCCCGAATGGCCACGGTTCGTATTTCATGGCGTACGCGGATCCCGCGGTGATCGGCCCTTGTTACAGCTAAACAAAACCAGTCACTTCTCTACATTGTTGTACCCCAGAGGAATTCTCTTGAATATGCATCGTTATCAGCTCGATAATCTTGATATGTGTTCTGAGTCCAACCCTCCGATCTTTCGATCTACAGTAACATTTATTTGATAGTAAAACAGTAATAAAATTATATTAGTTATTTTAGTATTCGAATCTCCGTAATCTCTGTAATTCAAAGATTTGTTTCTTCTGCACAGATTCGTTCTGTAAAGTTCGTATTTCTTATACCTATCAATAATTGAGGTAAAGACCTTTCTTGATACATTTAACTATTTGTTAAAATATCTTCATAATGAAGCAAATAAAACAAACAGAGCGATTGTATCTCGGTCGAGATTGTGGTCTGATAACTTAAAAAATCTAAAATCTACGTAAATATAAAGGTATATAATGTTATAGGTATAATGGTCATCACAGTATATATAAGACAAAATTAAAAAATACTTATAGGACAGCATTCATATTTGGATATGAGTAATTCTTTATTTAAAAACAGAAGCTGATCTAGAAAACAGGAGGTACAGTGGATAGTGGAACTTATAGAGCAGAGATAACTAAGTTGGTGAAACTGTGTTCTCCGATAGAAAAAATATATTATAATAATGGTAAATAATGATATGAGAAGCTAATATTAGGATTGTGAACGTTATATTAGCCCTATAAATTAGTTTTAAAGAATTTTTTTGTTAAAAACCTCTAAAATATATTCAATGACCAACAATGACCTCCGCAAAAACGATGTATCTTTTGAGGCTATCCACGAATCAACCTATTTATTTGGTATCATAATATGGAATTATTGAACTCCTGAATGAAGTGAAGCGCGGATCAGCCAGGTCACGGCTCATATATCGGAACCGCTTTTAAATGTTCGAAACCTGTATGCATATGTTGAAGCGATGGTGCATATGGTTGGCTTATAGTTTCCATGAGCATCACACGGCATCCAATGATCTCATGCCGCCATTAAAATGAAAAAGTGAAACAACCCACAAATATTGGAATACAAATTGAGACATTTTCAACGTCCTGAAAAATATTTTTGTTCACAATTCGAGGAAATGACACATACTGAAAAACAAAGTATGAAAGTGAGGCTTCAACATAAAGTAAGCTGCAAATGTGCTCGATGCGATTTAAGACGCATAACACCATCTGTTGTAAATCTTTTAAAATTAATTTATGGGCCTGATATATTAATAAATATTTAGCGGAAGGGAACTTAGGTACGAACAGATTTATTTTTCAGTGACTGATGCCAAATCATCTGGGCAAGATACCTAACTGAAAAATCTAAGTTTTCTAGCATTTTCAGTAAGTATTTTTTAAGCATAACATTTTAGTTGCTTGAACAAAATCGTGATTGTTTTGTAGGGCACAATATCGACCAAGAATCATCTTTGATGCAAATAACTATATTAACAATAAAGGTATCATATATAAAACGAGACCAACCCGCATGAACTATAGTTTGTTGCTAATTTTGTGAACGATATAGAAGTGAGCAATATGGAATTTCAAGAGAATGGCAAAGGGTATCCCATCTCTGATGCTACAATGGATGTTCACCGTAAATGATTTGAAAAAATGGGTGTTTCTCGTAAAGCTGATCCATATTAGTCACAAAATGTTATTTGACCCCGTTTGACGCTTTCCTGTAGTGCTTCGCTCGAATCCGTGCTACTGAAAAGAACTGAAGGGGGAATTTCAACAACGTTATATTCAAAATATAAAAAACGAAATATGGTTCTTTTAAACAAAAAGATTTAACTTGTTCTTGTTATAGTTTAGAGTCTCCTATTAGCCAGATAGGATTGAAGTGGTTATCCTTGTAGTGATTTTGAGTCTAGCCGGATTCGAACCTGTGAATGTTGCAACAGTATGAGGACAGTTCTGTCGCTTTGATGATTGCGCCAACCAAGGCGGCATTATTGATAATTGTCAATTAATAATTTCTTTACACTATTCTATTGTAGCAATATATTTTTATCGAAATGTTAAATGTAGAGTAAACAAGAACTAAATATACTAAAAAATGTGTTTAAACCATTAGTTAGTGTTACTTTACACTTTCAAATTTATTTTATAAACAGAGGGGGCAGATTATGTACGATTCAAAACAGTTTAAATATACTGAAATATCTTATTTTCCAAGTGTGTAGAGCGGAGAAGAGAGTCTGTGAAAGTGTAGTAATAAAAATTGCATTGCATAAAATATGTATTAATACTATTATTATTATTCTTACTATTTTATTTTTATATTAATAAAAGCATAGTCTCTGCCAAAATGTTAAGTTTTTATTCATCCATAAAATATTTAATGTTGCTAATAATATTGTTAATCTATATTAGGTAAAATTCTGTCCAATTGCACTTTTCATATATTATTAAATACTACATATCTTAGGAGTGCTTTTGTGTCTCTGTACAATTTTATATATATTAATTCAAAATATCTTTTAATTATTGTTAATCTGTTTAAAAATATATGACATGTGATAATTTGATTTTAGTTTCCAAAACATAAGCCGATTTTTTGATTACCGAAATTATACTATATACTACAACTATTGCTTCCCTCTATTACAACAATTATTTTGTGTTTGCGGTGAATGTATTTATATTACGTTACGTTTCCAAATCCAATAATTATAGGTAATTAATTTTAATTATACATTAAGTCGATAAAAATTCTAAGAATTTATATCGACGATATAGAAACTGTGACTTCGATATAATTGACAAGTAACGTCTTGATCTACTCTAAATGTGGAATTCGAAACTCAAACTACAGAAAACCATCATAAGGCGGCTGCATTGGAAACATGACTTGGTATGTTACATGCATGGAAAACTTAACTGGGAAGCTACGGTGCGTCCATAAAGAAAGTCCAACTCAGGATATTCCCATTTTGGTGGTTTCTCTATAAAGTACCTTCCAAATATTATCTAACCAAGAAAATCGAAATGAAATTTATATATAAGTTTTCTGTTATTTGGTCTAGGCTGTTTAGGAGGGACTTACTAGAAACTCAATACTATTTTCGCGCTTAAGTTCTTCTTAAAAGTTATTACCACTATCATTACACAGATATGTAAATTTCTCTGACTAAATGTATTATCGACCTAAAATACTTAAAATACCTAAATATTTACATTGAGAACGTCTTGAATCTGCAATAGCTTAATTATGTACTCCAGACACATTTTCCTTTGTTGGGACACTAGGAAATTTCGTAGTTGGCAAATATAACAGCCATATTCCATCATCAATTGTTACAACCGATGAGACATGGTTGAATTCAAAAATACGTCCATGTTTTTGAACATGTTGGTTATTGTTATATGATTAAATTAAGTTATGTCTTTTGTAGAATTTTTGCTGTTAAAATATTGGAAAACTGAAATAAATTAGAATATTTTCGAAAATAATAATGCTTTGTGCCTTAAATCTATAAAAATATATTACAAAACCAATACACAATCACTATAAGTTTAATTAAAAGTTGTTTTTCTTTCAGATAATTGTGCCCGAAACACTATGAAGTAACAACATCGATATCAACATCCAACCAACTACTAAAACCAAATCTCCAGCCAATCGAGGTAAGTGTCTTTCTTTTATTTTTCCTCCTGCTGCTTCAGTTCTTCAATTAAATCTATTCACGAAAATCTAGTCTATAATTTAGAAACGAAAATTTACGACTTTATACTGTGGATCGTTCGTGTCGGCATCGCCAGTAAATTAACCGCCGGCCATTTTTTTCTCTCTTCATCTCTGGGATAAATTAATTCGTACCCCGCCCTTTCTACCTGGCTGCCTTCCACGTCACTGGTCCGCCGCCATCAGGTCATGGGTGGGTATGATGTGTTTATCTGATACGGTAGACAGATTGTAGACTCGATCTTGAAACATGGTCCGGATCAACGGCCATCATTAGTTTTATATCTGAGACAAACCAATTAGTCTAGACTTTACAAATATTTTAAATTATGTACAACCATTAATTGAAATATTATATTTCTGTGCAGATATTTTAGTATCATGATAAAACTAGATAATAGATCATAGGGATACAGAAAATATTAATTGTCAAACATATCATTGAAAGTGCACCAAGATCTCTAGTCTTTAGGGTAATCTAGTATACTATACGATTCAATAATATTTTCCCTTTCTATCTTTTTTTTTATTCGTGACAATATGAAGTGCGTAATTTTTTTTACCGCAATGTTTACTTCAACCTACAGTTATTTTCTGTTTATTAACTATTAATTTCTGCATGATGTTTGTTATTTCCAAAATATTACCATTATCTATTTAAATGCACTAATGATATCGCAATTAGAGTTAAGTAAGGATATATCTTGATAAAATAGTATTATTATTAACTACATCATATATTAGATATGCTTATTACAATACTTATTTACAAATTAATTAATTACTGCGGTTCTGTTGTACTTGCATTAATACACAATCTGTATATATTTCCCAAGCTAACAAATAAACTTTAAAAGTTCGTGTGGTAAGTTTCGCTTTAATCTTCTGTTTTCCTGCATGTTATCCAGAGTTCTTTACCAATAAAAATATTAGTTTTGAATCTTCTAATCGATTAATATGTAGCAAAAATTTCCAGAATTTCTTATGTTGAACAGAACTGCTGTTTTTTTTTCAACTAAATAATAAGATAAGCACTACCATATTATAATTTGGTACTATAATAGACAAACAATATTGGCCAACTAAATTTTTTCTGGTGTCGTTCTTTCAAGTAAACCAAAATATAACTTTTGTACATCAATATTTCGATCTTTGACTAGTGAACGCAACAAAAATCGTTAATAAGTTTCATCTCCAGTAACAATTTTATATTAATAAATAACTTAATGAAGTTTGGCATTAAACATATTCATCAGTTCCTCCAAAAGTAAAAGAAAATGTATCCTTATTTTGTAACATTTCTCTGTTTATCTCAGTACACTTCTCCTAATCATAGGAGACGTTTAATCGTTATGGTATTCTGCTTAACCGCAACTCTGCCTTTCCCGTATTGGTAAGTTTTTATCAAAAGAGCATTTATTCAGGTTTTGACTTATAAGGATTGCTAAGGAAGTAATTGAATTCTTGCCTTATTTTTTTGTTTTAATACGTTCATATAAGAGTTCCTCTTGGTTTTACCATATTTTGAAAAAGAAATAGTTGATGCGTATTTTTAAAACTGTCAACGTCTTCTGCGGATCCTCTTTTCAGTCCAAATAACTGACTAACTGATCTTCACATTGGTGAAAAAATAGATTCCAGCTTCATCTATAACTATGATTAGATACAACACATCTATAAATATAACAATGAAAACCTCTTCAGTGTTGAGTGTTTGAAATCTATCTATTCTTAATATAAAAATGCTATTTACGTTTATTAGAACATTGGACGGCTTTTCCGATTCATGCTTAAAAACGGAGTCTGAGTAAAGCTGTTATAATTACAGTTACTTGATAAGTGCCACAGTTACTTTTATAAATATAGAATAAATATTAAGTGGTACTAATCTATTTACAACCTTCCTTAGATATAAATATTTTACGTTATATCCTGTACTAAAGCAATATTCTTGACGTTAAGAACAATTAAATCAATGTAGTTTCAATCTAATTCAATTCCTTTAACCATCTATAGAGTATAGATAACTATAGTGCAAGAGTCTTGAGAACTTATTATAAACATTTCTCACATGGTCATGAGGTTTTTGGAATTTTAACGTTATAAGTCATTATCAACCAACTATTCTATTGTTTCGATACATGCAGCTTGATCTATATATCGTGATTGTAGCAAAAAATTGTACCGTTATAAAATTTAAAATGGTATCTACAGTAAATGGTACTAAAATGCTTACTATATTTATATTAAGCATATTTTCGATAGTTTTTCTTTTTTGCATTCGACTACTGTTGATTTTTCAGAAATAGAATTAACAAAGTACATAATTTGTCGTAGTGTGATGAAAAATATTAAAATTAGTATCAAGAGCATCATTGGAACTCTGTAATTTCTGTAACTTGATGAAATACTTACTTTAGAAATATTATATAAGAGACATCTTGCTTATCTTTGTTTTTCTTGAGTAATTTCTATTAATTTTATAAATTATGCACAAAATTCAAAACCATCTATTATGATAAGCTGTTGTTAAATATATTTGTTGTTCTTTAAAATAAATGGTTGTTAATTTAAATAAATGGAATGTTGGAGTAAAAGATAATAACCCTTACAGGCTATTCCTTTAGCGAAAAAAAAAAACAAGCAAACAAAATTACCCCTAATAAACGATTTTTTGCCCCTGGATCCTAAGGTCGATGTTTTCTCAAACCTTTTAAAGCGATTACAGTTTACAACTTAACAGCCTACCATCTTACGCACGCCAAACAAAGACCACCTTTCTGAAGGACGCGGTCCGAAGAGAAATCTGAATATACGGCGGCAGCCCTTTTGCATAATCACGGAGTATTCGAAGGGGGTGCCTTTATCTGAATACAACCTTCGAAAATAAAATTAAAACCCTCTCGTAAATTCTGGGCGGCGTCTCGCACGAAAGAAAAGGGACGTTTTAGTTACGCTTTTGCTTTTCGCAAAACGTCGGGTTTTAGGATACGTACCCTTTTACTTTCCGGGACCATTTGAATATATATTTTTTTGTGGGGGATTTTTTTTATTAGTCTACTCTTCTTAGAACGTCTGCGTTATGGCCAACGAACACACAAATACAAATTCCTGGTGCATATTTTCTTTTTCTTATAGTTTTACGAAGGTCTGAAGGACGCAGACCTCTATAACTAGACATCAGTTCGATCTAACAGTTATCTTTCAACGAGATGTTTGGTATAGATGAGCGTTTAATGATAAAATTTTTATGTAATAGATCAACGTAATTTATTACTTAATTTCTTTTTACTTAATTTTTATAATAACTTTTAAATTCCAGGCACTTAGAACTTTAAATGTATACTATTTTCAATGGGTTCTGTTTCCTGATCCATGAATGATTCTAACCCACTCCGATTTTTTCTATATTCTCTTCTCAATATTCTCATCATCGGTTATCATCGGTTGGTGCACCTGCAAGTGGTGATCAATATGAGTTTGGCACCCAAATTTATTGAAAATTACTTACATAGTTACATTCATATCGCTAATGAAGTTTACGTAAATCAGTTTCATTTTATTCACGAATGCAATTAAATCGTCACTTCGTAGATTTATGCAAAGTATGGTTTATGGTATATTTGGATATAAAAGAATTAAGAAATAACTGGTTTCAGGAAAATGCATTTGATGGATATAAGATTTGATTGCTTACCAAAAAGATATTTTAGTTGAAATATTCTCATAAAGAGTTTTTTCGAATTTACAACATCATATTTAAAGTTAATTTGGATCAAATAAAACGCTTAGCTATATCATCATTACATTTCTATAATATTTAAAATAAATAGGTGAAAGAGATAATGTTACCATATTTTGGGAAATATATTCTAATTATTATAATGCTATATAATAATTTCTATTATTAATTATTGTTATCTAAATTAATTCAGATATGCAATGTTATTTAATAATCTAATACTATTTTGATTTTATTTATATTTTTAGTTTCTTCCCCTAACAGTTTATATTAGCTAAACTATTATATTGGATATATCTTACAACAAATATATATTATGCTATATTTTGAATTATAATCAATAAAAAATTAGGTAACTGTAACCAGAAGCATTGTACAGTATTCTATATGCTCATTCTCGCAGTGACGTTGCTGCTTCGGTAACATACGTACAGATGTCGCCCTAATTTTTTTACATAGCATGCCTTCCTCTTCACTACATTGCTTTTAAAATAAGTTTCACAAAAAAAATCATTATAAGGTTAGCATTGTTTTTTATTTTATAGAAATATTTAATACTATTTTTACTTTTTCCTGAGCCAAATTAAATTTTTTCAACTGTTATAATAATAAATACATCAAGCCTGTCTATAATGTGTAATTTGTTGCATGATATAATAATAATTCAGATATTACAGCAGTACATATTCTTTGTCAGTAAGAAGCATTGGAGAGTTAATTGATCTGAAAAAGCTTTATATTATGCAAATATACTTCATCAAAACCATTTATATATCATAGAGGAATTAAGATAATATTTTTTTATAATTAATTCTTGATAAAATAGTAATTTATTAATGTATGAACCAAATAGAGAGGAACTTAGTTCTACAATAGATCTTCAAACCAATAGCTCTGACCTGATATATTGTAAATATATCAGTAAACACTCTTGTGTGAATAGGGCTGGGTAAAATACGCGCTTTGACTTAATTAAAATACAAATTACGATCCCTCATGTATATAAAATATGAAACATAAAATATGTTTTAACAGTGTATTTGAAATACAAAATAATAGTTACACTACAATAACTATTATATATAATAAACAAAATACAAATTACAAAATACGGACAGAATAGAACTAACCAAGCCTAACTATTAATCAGAAAACAAGATTATCCTTTCATGAACACTAATTTTTCTAATGTAATTTTGTAAATATACAAATCAGACAGATATAAATACAGAATAAAATTATTGAATATAAAACATATGTAGAAATAGTAAATTAAATATTATAAAGTGTGCAAGAAAGCTCCAAGACTTATTGCCCACATATCAGCAGTGGTTGTTACATATTCTACATGGTTTGGCTCCACAGTTTGATGATACTGCATTAAAAATTGTTTGATGTTTTTCCATTATTTCGTCTTGAGACGTTTATGTGGAAAGAGAGAGAGATACTTTTGTGCGGAAAGTTAGTAAATATCTTAACAAAAGTAGTATCATCAACAATATTCAAGGATATCATGCTCTGTCCATAATTTATGATATTTTGTGTTTTTCCGGCTTTCGTTTTTATTATGAAGCGTTCTCAAGCTTAGTTTGTTGTTGGAATATTCGGCTGAAGGTGCTTTCTCTGAAATAAATGAAAACGTAGGTAAAAATTATAAGATATAGATATTGCATAACCTACAAATATTACAAATATTATAATTTAATTTTAATAGCGACTATATATACTCTAGTTAATATTAGCGGATGAATTGACTTGAATCTCTTCATCGTAGACAAATATATTGGGTGAATTTGATCATTCATAGTGACGTATGAGTGTATAATAAACTTAATTAATACTTAGAATTTTTGTGAAAACAACCGTCTAGGAATGAATATGACGTACAGTACAGTTGCAGTGCTGCTAACCTTATTTTCTGAAGAATATACCCATTGATCGCTAAATATATTTAGGTTCCGGTGTATATTAACTACGAAATATCTCAGCATCAGGTATATAAAATATGAGTTACAAATTACACTCTTAAGAAATAGTTGAATTGCATATACCAAATATGTATTTGTATTTTAATTATAAATAGTTTAAATACTGCCCAACCCTGTGTATACAGAAATTTTTTTGGTAATATTCATAAAATGAGAAGACCGATATTTGACAACATTTCAGTAAATAATATACAATACTTCATTATAAACCATGGAATAAAAATATGGCGAATCAATTTTTAACAACAAACATTGACTTAAATATGTTTACTGCTGAAATAAACGTTCTATTACAAAGTTGAAACAGATAACTGCAATTTAACAGTTAGAAATTTGCCGAGGAACTGTTGTGAACAATCATTCAGTTCTTTTACTTGTTATTTGTGAAATTATTTGATGAAACAATGGGAAGTCGAAAAGTTTGTTACTAATATACGACTAAATAGTATGGTTGAGATTGATGATGAAATTTGGAAAATTCAGATTACTATAAATATGATAACGACCCTAGAAATGTGGTAGAAATGATAAAGATACTACTGCAAATGTGGTTTGAGTTTTTTTGGAAAATTTTGTTAATCTGTTTTTCCACTGAATCGATTCTATCTGCTCACATACAAGTGGAGGTACCTTTAAGGAAAATGAAAACATCACCAGGTACTTGCATGTGCATTCCAACGCTGCATGAAAGTCAACTGTTTTTAATTTGTGTATAGTATTTCCAATTATATTAATTTCCTCCAAAGATTTCCCGTATTTTTTAGTTGTTTTTTTACTAATCGTTTAACGTTATCTGGTTATTTATTAAGTTAATCGGTGCCAGATAGGAACAAAAACGATCAATTTAAATGCAAATACGCCGTTTAGTAATTTCAACCTCAAAGAAGCAAAAAGAACCGGGTCTCCATCCAACTTAATTAACCGGGTTTTTGATTAAAATTCTGCGCAACGGCGTGGGACGTGCTCGACGAGGAAACGCGCGGACGTTTCGGCCTTTTTAAAAAGTCCTTTCTTCTTCTCTCGAAATAATTTGTGAGCGAGCAGGGCGACGAGAAACGACGCGGAGAGGGCGTATCCGCGATCCATTTGGATGCAAAACGGACTGTTTCTTTTTTCATAAATTTCCTCGCTTTTTTTTGCTCTTGCGTGTCGAGCTAATTAAGCCACGTCGGCTGCTCGAAGATAAAACGACGAAAAGAAGGGAGAACCGTAAAAAAAAATGGAAAACGACGTCGGACCATTGGAGCGCCGGAAAAAATTCAAATTGTGTTTCCGCGCTTCACTTTTTTTAATTTATGCCTTTTAATTTCCTGTTTCTAGTTGTGGGAGCTTTTTTTGTTTTTGATGTTTTATGGTTGATACCAATTTGTAGACGATTTCTTTTATCATTCGTTTATCGTGTCTGAATTTTACTGTTTGCAATTGGTATTTTTGTTAGTAATATTTACTACAGTAATACATAGTAAGACGTAAGTTTATGATATTAATCATTATGAATTTCCTTCGTTCAAAAGCCCACAAAGAATACTTAATATATTTTTACATGTTCTTGTCGACTAATCTACAGTTTGCTTTTTACAATAATTTTCAAACTAAGTATGTCTGGGAGAATCCATGGATCCTTACAATGTTGGTTGCATTATTGCATTGTCTTGTAAATACCTTGTTCGTCCTTACTATCAAGAATTTATTATTAGACCAATAGATTGTTAGTACAATGTTAAATGTAGCCAAATAGTTCAGCAAAAAATGCAGATTAAAAAAAAATAGTTATAAGATCATATTTAAAGGTTGTCTTTTAGTACTTTTGATGATTGCTCTGGAGAAATTGCTTACTATTTTATATATAATATGGTCTTTAAAAGATTTTTTAGGAACATACACGTTTAATATATACAACTTCCTAGGCAAGGTTTGTATTCTTAAAACACTCTACCAATTTGTAGACACTTTCTTTTATCATTGCTAACTGCCTGTGTGAGTGTTATTAAAAGTTGCAATACTTTTATGTTAATTTTCGCGGAACATAACTTGATTTCATAGGCCCATGTCGGTTTTAGAATGTATTTATACAACAGCCACTTATTATGAACGGACCTTTTCAAGTATTCAATTATACTGTTAGGTATTATTCATTGTTACTGGTGTATATGCAGTTTTATTATAAATTAACTCAATGTGCACTTATTTGCTTTGGTTAACTTTTATACCCAAGTCTTGATCTAATTATTTATATCATTACCCGCCTGTTGTTATGTTCTGGTTACTTTTGTTATCTCCAGCAAGTACGGCAGTGTCATCAGCAAATGTAGCTATGGCGATTTTCCATTTGTAGTATATCTCATGTACAAAATAGGTATGTGATTGGTCTGAATTAACAGTTTCTTTAGCCTCTCTTGGTTTACTCTAAACATTCTGACTAGATTACGTCAGTGTTCTGCTTTGGTAATATTTCATTGTCTGTGGATAAGTCTCGAATGTCAAATTTTTAGAATGCATGATCATATTTTTTTTATCTTCTTATGGTTTTTCTATGACGTCTGTGAATTACAGTTACTAGTTTTTTCTATCTATAATTTATTTTAATTTTCTCATTAGTAGTTTTTCAATTACCTTTACTATAGATGGTAGTAGTGAATAATGTCTATAAGATAGTGTCATATTCAATTTACTTGGCGGTTTTCCTAGTTGTGGTGGAAGATAATTGGTAGATTTTGCAATACCTTAGTGTATTCATAGCTTTGTGCTTTCTTTGGATTAATGTTGGTTTTTATAACTAACATTTAAATTCACTTTCATTTAGCTGGTTAGTTGTTTCATTGGATGGAAGGTTTGCACCAAATGACCAGTGATTGCTTCAGCCTTTTGTTTCCAGTTTCTCGTGGCTTCCAGAGAGAATATTCTGTTACCCTATTATCTGTTAGGTTTCACAAATAGTTATTTGTGGATCTGTTTTACACTTCCAATATTTTTCTTGTTAATCTACATATTATATTGTTTAAGATAATTTTATTTTCAGGCGTATATCTTTCTACCCGCTGAATATTTGCAACAAGTTTATGAGAATGTCCTTCAACAAGAAAATGATTAAAAATGCATATAAAATGGCAGGTGATTTGGTCAATATTGTATTACAATAGTTTTGATCATGCTCTTTTTTCATATTAAATCAATAGAAATTTAATGAATCTGTCGTAAGAAAATGGACTGTCATTAATATCCATAATTTCTATCACCTTGGAAAATAAAATAAAAATTAACACTATGGCAACTCAATTATTTGTACTTTAAAAACGTTAAACTTAAGAAATCAAACTATTATTCATTGAATACAATTATGATACTCACAATTATACTGCGATAGACATCTAGTTCAGTCTACCAGTACTTTGATTGTCGTGTCTCTGTTAGCACTAGATCTTACTCATCAGTTATGAAATATCGCACGAAATAGCTATAGTTCGTTATTCATTTCATGCCTTTGTTTTATTTTCTTTTATCTTTTATTTATTTATTTTGGGGTTATAATCTAATGACATAGTGCAGTTACATATACTTCCTGATCAACAAACAAGCCTTTTTTATGATTTCTGAAAAACTAAACAGTATGCTTCCTACAGTTCTTTTGCTGTGTGTGTATTCAACATATCTTTGTTGTATTAAGATATTTTTAAGCCGTATTTCAATATTATGAATTCCATATATATGTTATATACACATATTTAATAAGTAAACAATAATAAAAAATAGAGATACGCGAAATTATAGAAATCTTAGGAACTATTCACTAAAAATTAACAATAATAGTTTGACTATAAAACCGTATTTGTAATTCGTATTTATTCACCAATTTTAATATTAAAAAAAAATATGTTGCGATGATACAATGTTAGTTATTGATTAATATGAAAAATCCTAAATAATATTGTTTAAAATTATTCATATGTTGTATTAATTCATGTAATATTCATATTAATAATTGAAAGTATTGTTCATTACTATCTTTTATTTTGTCATTTTTGAAATAATTTCTGCTGGAATATGAATGATGTATCTTCTTGTGGATGATAAGATCATCAGTAAACGGGTAACAAGAAATAATATGGGGTATCTAATGTATCAGTTGAAATAAGTGATGTTTCTTGTATTAATGTTTTTTAATCGATGAGTTCAAAATAATCTGCAGCTAATTGTAGAGTTAAATTCTTGAATCATAAATATTCGACCATCTCGGCTTTTGAGACGGTTACTTTTCATACTTGGTTAGTATATGTAACTAAAAAACTATGGTGAGCATTTGAATAAAAGCTTCACGCCAGTTTAGATAGAGCATAAGTGCGTAATAAGATATTCATCAGCAGATGCTTTTCAAATAAAGTACTTGTGAATGACTGAGTAAGATTCGAAAATATACGCAAGTTGCTTTGTAAAGGTTTTAACCTTGGAAAACAGTGAGAATTGTTCTGAAGTAAATAATGATATTTTATATATAAACACTAGCTAAGACTAGAACAAGTTTATAAATAGTAAACAAGGTAAAATATTAAAAAACTACATATAGCTTCTTACCAGCTTGTTATTACATTATTAATATATGAGTTATTAATATTGATACTATTAAACTTTTATAACTATCTAAATAAATGAGATATTGTTAGTAACTTATTAAATGATTACTTTCCGGTAATAATTAGTTTATTACTTTCTCAAATTTCGGCTTAGACATGCTGTTTTTCAGCCCTTGGGAACATTCTCAGGATTCTAGTGGAAATCTAAAAAACGACATGGCATTATGTTTAATTTAATAAGCAATCTTTTATTGTGGTTATTAACATATAATTCGGACTAAAAGTAACTGCTATATTTGTGAATCTGAACAAAATTTTAACTATAACTCATGAGTATTTACAATAATTAAGAGAACATTTTATTTGAATGAAAAATACTTAAAATTAACTTGAATTGTCATTTTTAACGAACTGGTTACCTTGTTGTTATTGACGTAGTACTTTATGCAACTTGATTTACCAGTATAATTTAATGGCCCAGCCTATTTTATTAACGAAGACATATGCTGGCAAATGTAAAATTTTTCAAATTCTATTCGAAAATCTCATTTAAGCTTGTTGCGTATGAACGCTTTTTTTAAACATAATTTTATTTTTTATTGCTTCATTAGATTCATGCCAATAAATAAACCCATAATTACATTGACGTTTAGTGTTTTTTTCAACAGGATGACACACCGCTACACACTAATTACAATTAATTTAATTAGGGACAAAGTATCTACAATTTCATCAAAGGTGTTATTATATTGTCTTGTAAACACTTGATTCGTCCTTACCATCAAAAGTTTATTATTAGACCAATAGACAATTTACTGCACCGCTATATGTAACCATATAAATGTGGGATCTAGAAAAAAATCAGTATTTTTAATAATATATACATAATACGTACTTTTGAGGATTGCTGCCGAGAAAAACCTTACTATATTAGGTAAATGTTATTACATAAATATTTTAGGAATATACAAATATTTATGCATATAACTTCCTAGGCAAGGCGAGCCCTTTTATTTTTCAAGTACCAATATTTTTAAGAGAGGCTGATTAATATTTAGAACATCTGAAAACCTGCTAAAGCTAAAGCAAGTCTATATCTCAAAATATATTATACTGGCTTATTGATTAACTTAAGTTCATTCGGACAACAAACTAAAGGCTTGGAAAAACTAAGACTAAGCTAGACCAAAAAAAGGCTGCACCAAAATAAGAGCTTCTATTTTAACTTAAAAACCCCATTGCTAAGGAAGACAAAATATTTGGGTTGATATTCCAGAATGGATTATATTTTCCGTTGAATAATGGGATATTTATATAAAATATGTGTATTCAAACTGGTTTAACATATAAAATGACAATGACAAATTATATAATGTCATACTTTTTTCTAGCATCACCATATTATTACAAATGACTTGAATATTTTTAAAACTATTCTTCTTTCTTTTTTGTACAGTTTGTGTTTGTTTAAAATACTGCCCGAAGCATTTATTCTGCCGTGGAAATATTTAAAATGATTTTTTAATTTATCTTTTGCTTGTCATTTGCTTTTTTCAAAATGCTCTCCAGTTATATGGAATTTAACGACAATGAAGTCTTTATGTAATTATATTACTCTGTAAAAGTGCATATATGCTGATGTCTGGGTTGCCTATATTTCATATTGTGTTAGATGACATTATTAGTTTCTACTCAGCGAGAAGATATTCTAGCGCAATTACAGATATTTAACGATTTCTATGTAAGAAATCGATAAACACCATTAAACACATTATACTAATATTTCATAGTAGCAAAAGATGATGTTTTATACGTAAACATTGAATTAAATTTATCTATGTATTATTGAATTAAAAATCCACGAAGCCGACATTTTAAATATCTGTAAACAACACATATAATGATTAAAATATATAAAGATCTGATGGAAGTTATTGTTACAAACGTCAGTCTTCATATTGTAACATTAGATAGCACCTCACAACAATTTGTATTGACTAAATATAAATTATATCATGTTCATGTATCTTAAACCATAATATTATTACAAAACATAATGTTCAATACATATTCTATATAAGAGGTTTTTAAATAAGTTCGAGGAAAGACGTGGAAATTTCTTTTAAGCAATTATTGATGATCGAAATTGAGTAAATATAATTCAAAATATTCTCTGTGAAACTCAATACGTTTTCATGCCCTGGAATCAGTTTTCGTAATATTTTTTCCACTCCGATTAATGTAACTGGAATCTTCTCTAGTACTCAATAATTTGATCCCTTAAAAATTTAATTGTTTGAACGCTTACATTGTCGTGAAAGAGAATTATTTACTTCATCTTCGACTTTTTCCGAATTGATTGGAATAATGCTGGGAAGCCATTGGTCATTTAGAAGTGACTATTCTACATAACTCCCGTCCAGCATCGTTACGTGACAGGTAATGTTGAAGAAACTATCAAACATTTGCTTATGTGTGATTCTTGCGCAAATAGTTTTGTTAGGTTTGGTTCGACCTAATATATCCATTGTACAATTGGTTGTTCGTAGACGTACATTCTTAGTGACACTTAATCGCATTTATTATTCGAGATTGTCATTATTTAGTTGCCATTTTTGTCTGATATTATCCTCATAGAAAATTTTATTATTCTCTAAACTGGACAAGGAGCTCCTGTCGTCTAAAATTCCTTTTGTTCTACAAAACACATTAGTACCTTTAATTTCATCGATTGTATTTGAACGATATTTTATGCCTTAAAATGTTTCCACTTAAATTTAGTTTAATAAAAATATAAATTTTAAAATAATGTATTTTTAGTTCTACAAGTGGCAAATACATGGTGCTCCTTAAACTCATTAAACAGCGTAGTATAATTAAATAAAATTTAGTTCATATATTAGCGTTTTTTAATTATTTTAAATATTTTGAGTCCTGAACTTGTTACAAAATGTAATTAATCACGTCTAACAGTTGAATATTGTGGAGGAATGTAAAACAGTAGTTAAAATGAACGGTGCCTGTTTACTGAATGGAAAAATCTAAAAATCACGCTAAAAACTCCCACTGGGTTCTATTTAACAAATTAATCAGAAAGAATTCGCGTGATTCGTGTTAATGTTAAAACGAACCAGTTATAAATATTTACCATTTACCATTATTTATTGCTTGTGCTCTCCAAGGCTTTATCGCATTCTATTCCGAAGGAAACGGAATTTATTAACCTTTTAGTCGGTGCTGGTCCATTGGGATAAATATTTAGGATTATTTTAAAATTCTTCAACATTTTATATCTGAATTACCTAAAATAAAACATAACAGTAAGTAACATAATTAAGACATTGTTAGAATAATTGATATGATGAAAATTTAATGATTTCATTAATATATTTAGCTAATATTCTCGCTATATCATTAATTATATATCTATTGCATTATTTCTGAGCTCTAAATTCATTTTTACTGGTTTAATTCGCAAGTTTAAAGTTGTAACAAACAACTGTTGTACTAAACTGTGAAAAATGTTATACATTATCATTTTTCGTCGCTTGAAATTGATTTTTTAAATTTTCTGTTTAACCGAAATTAAAGTCCAAGTCACGAAGAGGAAGTAATAACATAGGTGTTCGAGATAGCTGGATTTCAATCTTGATTATTTTAAGATTCTTGATTAATGTCAAATATTATTTCCTTTCTTTGATTCGAACTAACTCCGAATACTACTACAGTTTGGCCGATTCGAACTATTACTTTAGATAGCCTGAGATGACCGCCTTGGCTTGTTTTTTTTTTGTTGGTTTCTTGAAATCCAATTTGCATACCTTTCATACAGAGTTTTCCGACATATTCTTTACTATTTATTTATAGAACAATTTTAATTATTTCATGTTGATAGTACCCTTTTTGATTGTCAAATTTGCATAAGCAGTGCATGAAGCCGCTGAAGTAATATTTAAAACAGTCATTATTTCTTTTCTCTCTTGGTCGAATTCAGTGGTTATAGCTCATTATAGCTTCATCTTCAGGAAATTAATCTTCTAGAGTACCAATTGATGACGGAATTGCTAAATCCTGAGGTAGGTTATTATTGTAATGTTTCATGACTCCTTTCATGGCTCGTGATGCTCATCAAGTCAATTTACAAAGGATCATCCACTTTTTTAATGTTAGTGGTAGATTTACACTTACCACTCAATCTCCTAAGTCTTTGGTAAAAGATCTGATATCTAGCTTTCTATGTAGCAACTTCCAAAGTGTCGGACCATTTTATCTAACATGTCATTTTCAATTGTCCCCGGCCTACTATAGTAAAACACATTTTTTGGTAAAATTAGTTTTTTTATTGAACATAATTCCCTTCAAGGGTGACACATTTATAATAGCGACCCTCCAAATATTCGATACCATTTTTGTAGTACGATTTTTGCTTTTCTTCAAAATAGGCCTCCGTTTCGGCAATCACCTCTTCATTCGATGAAAATTTCTTCCCAGAGAGCATTTTTTTGACATCTGAGAACAGGAAATAGTCGCTGGGGGCCAGATCTGGACAAAACGAATGATGAGCAATTCGAATGCCCATTCATGGATTTTGCCATCGTTTTCACTGACTTGTGACACGGTGCAATGTCTTGGTGAAGCAGCACGTTATTTTTTTCAAATGCGGCTGTTTTTTTGGCGATTTCATCCTTCAAACGGTCCAATAATGCTATGTAATAGTCGCTGTTGATGGTTTTTCCTTTTTCAAGCTAGTGAATGAAATATATTCCATGCGCATCCCAGAATACAGACGCCATAACCTTGCCAGCCGACTGTTGCGTTTTCACATGCTTTGGAGCGGGTTTATCGTGTGCAGTCAACTCGGACGATAGTCGATTGCACTTGTAGACGGAGTGAAATGATATAGCCATGTTTCATCGATTGTCACATATCGACTCAAAAACTCGGGTTTACTACGCTTGATCATCTTCAAACACTGCTCCGAATCACCAACTCGTCGTTGTTTTTGGTCAAAAGTAAACTCGCGCAGCGCCCACTTTGCACAGAGCTTTTTCGTACCCAAATATTCGTGAATGATATGATGTTCATGTTCAGTTGATATCACTATTTCATTCAATTTCAATTTACGGTTATTCAAATTCGTTTTGTGGATTTGTTAAATGTTTTCTTCGGTAAAAACCTCTTGTGGGCGTCTGCTGCGTTCACCGTCTTCGGTGCACATTTCACCACGTCTGAATTTAGCATGCCAATCCTTGATGGTTGATTTTCTCGCGGCAGTGTCCGAAAAATCGGTATCAAGACAAGTTTTTGCTTCAACTGTATTTTTTCCTTCAAAAAGCAATATTTTATCAATAAGCGAAATTCCTTTTCATCCATTTTTTTACAATAACAAAAGTTGATTCACTCAAAATGCTATAATTCACAAACTACTGATCCGACAGGTATCAAATTTATACATGCATCTTTCGAGGGTTAGGGCGAACTAAAACACATATGGATTTAATTCTAGTAGCGCCATCTATGTGTCAGACCGGGGACTTTTCTATTGAACTGTTAACTTGTTTCAACCAATACTACATATTTGATCAACCATATAGAAGCATTATATTCAAATTCATATATACAAAATAACATATCTCAAACTTAATATTTAAATAATAAATTTTATAAAAAAAATTGGTTAAAAATAATACTTCCAAATATGATTCGTTTTAGAACAGAATGGACCAAAAGTTGAGGCTGACAATGTGAAAAATTTACCGAATCTGTTGTATTCCTGCAACGTTTCCTGACACTCAGTAAATGGAACAGACCAGGCCCCGGAGTATTTAAGCCAGATATTTCCAGCCATTAAATCCTGATTAAACAAAGCGGACAGGAGATAAGGTTTCGGACTCTGGTCAGTTAAATCAGCTGGCATTAAATTACAAGGGTTGTAAATTTGACTAGAATCCCACGGCTGGCTGTTTGTTACTGTGCACCCAATGAGGGTGAGGCCGACCTGAAAATAACATAAATAACAGGGTTAATATGGTGGGGAAGCTAAGAGTAAACATTGTTATAGTGTGAAAATACGACCCAAGTTAATTATAATCTAAACTGTCGTACGAAAATAGATGGTCTGTTTCTATTCGATATTATTTCTGAAATAATATCTAAATAATAGCATCTAAATAATAAACAACACGTAATTAACTTACAAATATATTCACAAAAGTTTTATTGAATAGTACGTCACATATTCCAACTGAAAAAAAAAAAAATTGAAAGATTATCTGACATAATTTTCTTCATTCTAATTCCTTACCTTCACTCATTCTCTTTTAGGGCATAGCCTTTAATGCTACATGTACATGTCGCAACTGTTTGTTGGCTATTTTGATCTAATATAATAACTATTCCAAATGATACTTGTCTTTGTAAGAATAATCTAATACCGGCATCGATATGGTCATCATCAGTAAACATCAGCCTAATTTTTTATTAGACTAAACTAAAATTTATATTGTGATTGGCAGATCCTTCAATTAACATTTAAATAAGAGTTTATTTCTATATTTTAATTTTCATTTCATTCATATTGCTAGATTGTCGCATGTATGTTAACTATATATTGTATATATATATAAAACTCTATATATAATACTCTATATATATATATAGATATGTAATGGTCAGATAGAGGTTCGTGGAAAATATATATTTTGCACCAACATTTGTATTAGTAGCTTATATTTTATACTTGAAATACTGTTTCACATATGCGATTTAAAATGGACGATGTAATGTAGAAAATATAGAGAGATACTTCTGTAACCATATAAGGTATTAGTTGCTTGCAGATATAATAACTTATAAACTAACTATAACTATAAATTGTAACAAAAACTATATATATTTTGTTATATATTATACTAATATATAACAAAAATTGTCCCAAGAAAAAATACTGAACTTTTAAGGAGAACCAAACCACGATACAAATGCTGCTTTTGAGCCAACAAAATGATCATCATAAGAGCTTCGAAATGACTATACTAAATGTTGAAAACACGTGCATATATGGAAATAGTTAAATCAGCCACACCAGCTAGTGTTCATTAAATATTATCACTCAGTGTAATGGATGCCATATGATATATCTGACTAACTGGCGATTGATTATCATTATCATATGGATAATTATCACAGGGATAATAAATTCGTAAAAGAACCAATGTCTTGCGTAGGCTTAAAATATGTCATGTTATTTATTCGTTGTAAAATTTCGAATGACACTGAAAAGGCAGTACGACTGAAAGCTAATAATAAATAATAATTCAGAGACAATGTATTAACATTGTTAAAATAAACTCAAGAATTTATATCTAAATTATTTAATGTAAAAGTCCAAAGTCAGACTTGACCATGTATATTGAATGGTATCTGAATACAATGATTTTGGTTATGGATATATTATAAAGATATAGTAACCGACAATTATTATTTAACATTAGTTTAAAACATATGGATTAGAAAACATATAAAGTAAATATAATATAACTAAACGAATTTATATGCGAGATATGTTTAAGGGATCTTGCGCTATAATCGCCTCCTTCATCTCAGCAAAAATGAAAGAACGTACCAAAAGAAACGAAAAAAATTAACAAAGAATACAGCGAAATAATATAAAAGCCAAGTCGCAAAAGTGCCACGCAGAGGCCGGCAATTTGTTCGACATTTTATTTGCCGCTTGGCGCAGTCAGAATTTAAATGAGCCGTATCTTTATAATCTTATTACAGGCCATGGTGCAGTTAGTGCATTTAATCAGCAGGAATAATTTCAGTTGCAGCGTGACGTCAGTCGGCGCAAATAGACTCGTCGCCATGGACGTAGATCAAGCAATTTTCCGGTTTTAAACGATTCTCTTCGTTCGGTTTTAATTGGTTTTGCCGCATGTTCGGTTTTCGATGGAATGAGTCCTCCTCGGCATGACGCTGGTTGGTTGTCGCTTGTACGAACCTGAGAAACAATATAAATCGGCTATAAATTCTGTTATTCCATATGTAGAAGATGAAGACATGAAAATATACTATTCGTGATGCTTGAGGTAACAGCATTCGCTTTTAATGTATTTTATTCTATTCAAGTCAGATTCGTTAATTATGATCATTATGTATGGTAGTAATGTAACACTCAAAATGTACAAAATAATCGGATTTATAAAATATTAACTTTGATTTCTATGATCTAGGATTTATATATCAAATTTTTTCAACAACTTTAAATTTTAGAATTCCTTAAATAACTACGATACATAAGAGAAATTATATTTAATTGGTTCTTATTGGAGTTAATTTCATTTAATAATAGAATTTGAAGGGAAAAAAACTGGCGAAAATCTGACTATTAGTACAGTTGTGCAGTGTGTATGGAAGAAGAACTAACACCCACAGGATTAACAAATAACCCTTATTGTTCCGATATATAAAAAGGGAGATAAGAGGTATTATAATAACTACAGAAGGATTACTCTGTCTTGCCCGGCCTTGAATATATACGGAGATATAATAGAAAATAGTCTAAAATCAATAGTAGATAACATGCTAACAGAATCTTAGAGACGGTTTCGAAAGGGAAGAGTTATACAAAATCATATCAGCATAAGCCAAAAAAAGTACAACAATAAAAACAGTAAACAAAACAGAATTAGAAGGCATTTCAGAGAATGAAAAGCGAAATATTATATTATAATATTATATTGATTACAGCTGTTTGTAACGATTATATATTAATTATATTGTATTGAATACTACTTAATTATATTGAGTTATATTATAACGGAGAAGATAGTAAAATTGGAAAAATTATTCAAAACATATATGGGATAAATATCAATGAGGTCAAAAAACATGAAATCAACTATATGCATCCAAAATCCAAACAGGACATAAGATAAAGTAGTAGTTTAAGCAAAAGATTACTCTTATATATAATATTAATGGACGAAATAATATAGAAATATATCGTCGAGAATAGAGCATTATATATAGGCTATTAACATATGGATATAATAGAAAAAGTGGATGCAAAAAATAGAACAAGTGGATGCATTTAAATAGCTAGACATGGTAATTGAAATTAATGGAAATAGTGAGGATAAGAAAACCAGAATGGAAAAATCATGAATTTGCATAAATATAAATAATAAGTTCATTAATAAAAACAGGGATATCAAGAAAAACGAAAATGGGAGTGTACAAAGCAATAGACCAAACCTTATATTAGGTTGGAAGACATCTTTATTCTCAAGAAGGGATAGGTACAAGTACAAGATACAAGCACTAGAACTGATATATCACAGAAGAGTCAGGAGTGTAACAAAGATGGACAGGATAAGAAATAGAGAAATAAGAAACGATTCCAGTACTGAATGAGTGAAACAGTATATAGAGAAGAATAAACTCGGTTTTAGGGCTCTTGGAGAAGAAAACACAGGTAAAGGGACTCTGGGCAGCAAAGGCTAAAAGTAGAAGGATCAGGGGGTAACCTGGAGAGCGTGGGATGAGTGTGTCAAGAATATACAGCAGAATAAATATTACCCTACTGTTTTTGTCTTTATAGTGTTGAAACTCTAATATTTCTAGTACTTGGCTGTGTTTTCTTTAGTTAGTCCATCAACGAGGGCATATCAACTACATATTTTTATTCTTATTTGCTATCACATAATCTACTTGATTCAGTTTGCAAAACTGGTAAACTGAGAAGATATACGTAATTTGACATACGCATATTTAGAATAAGTTATATTTAATTGAATAGGCCCAAAATATTCTTTACCTTGTCTAGAACATCTTATGTTAATAAAAGTATGGATCTACGACAATATATTCATACAAAAAAATCAAATAATGTATTTTCATCAGATAGCAGAACCGGTAAAAAGTCGAATTTTTAATAAGATCCGGGTACAAAATATCTGCGTGGTGTATTTCATCCTCTGACGTGGCCCCATTTGGCCCGTTTTCTAATCCGGGACCTCCGAAATTAAATTTTCGGCGTGTATATTTTAACGGTTTTAATAATACGACTCTGGCAACAAAGTTTTACCATTTAATCCGGCACCGAGCGAGCGAGACAGAACGGGAAAATGCCGCTACGGGGTACGGGGGCGAGGCGAATTTTGCTTGTAGCCATTTCCTATGTCAGACACTTCGGGATCCTTTAATCAAGAGGTCTCAAATTAAATTGGTGTAAAGTTCTAGCTCGACAATTTCCTTGCGAATGTCTTCATTATCATTCCGTCCGCTGGAACTGGTTTTCTGGCATCAATAACGTGAAGTCGGTGGCACCTAAAAATATCGTTCTAATTAAAACTTTCGTTCTTATGACGAATATTTGACGCTCCATTACAAGCATCAACGTCACATATATTCATTTATTTCTAATTGTTACATTATGCTAAACAAAATTCTTATATAATGAAAATTATTTTCTATATACTAAAACTGTGAATATAATTGTATATTTCATCTAATTCTCGTTTGGGTTTAAAGAACGGCAAAGTTTTGCACTAACATGTGTCTAAAAATTCGATTTTTAAACTGTGGTTTACGGAAAGTTCAGTTAAAATAACCATTCAAATGTGAGCGAAATAAATAGGGCAAGTACTGGATTTACAGATTACTGGAAAACAGAAAATACTGGAAATATGATACGCAGATTAAGGAATTTTATATATATTTGAAAGCTTTTGATCGGATGTGGCATTTGGGATGAATCTGTAAGATGAGCAAACTGTTACCGAGTAACTATTGTCAATTGCTGGAGTCATATTTATTCGGAAGAAAATTTAGAGTATCGCACGAAATGGCGTTCTCGACATTTAAAAATATCTCGGCTGGAGTTCCACAAGGTAGCGTCTTAGGACCTCTCCTGTATCTGCTCTACACTGCTGACATTCCAACAACAAAAGAAACACTTCTTGGAATCTTTGCTGATGACACAGTTATTATGGCAAAAGATAAATATCTGCCTAGGGCAATAGAAAAAGTGCAAGTGGCAGTCAACAAAATCTACAAAAGGGCAAAAGATTGGAAAATTCAACTTAATAGCTCCAAGGAAAAGTAGTAATAAATTAATTGTAATAATAATAATAATTGAGATTGTACTAAGCGTATCTAATAAAGATGTTATAAAAAGATATATATATATATATATATTTGAAATCTATCTTAATCGTGAATATATTTAAATTTTCTACATTAGCAATATTCGGAAGAATGAAATAAGAAAATACCAACGTACTGACAAGAGTTTAGCTACTTGGGATTAGTAGTAGAGGAGAAGGGAGTTACATTTTCTGCTGAATTAATGCGCCGAATCGTCCAAGTTGCAGGAGTTTTCCTTCTTAGAGAGGAAAAATTACATCTAACATTAAATTGTGTTTTCTATAGCGATTGTTTTGCTAATCTTTCTGTATTGTTCCGACACGAGATTATTGTTGGTGAACAAATCTGATGAAATAAAGGTGGATGATTACTCACAGTCTATATTGCAATCAATATTTTGGGTGGATAATATAGTGAGGATCTCCGAACAGAACGTCGATTAAGATCATAAAATGTGATATGAAAAATTGGAGCTTCACATTCTTTTAGAAGTAGACATATTCCCCAAACTTTTACTATGAATTGATGATAATAATTATGAAGTAACAATCAGTGGAAAATAATTCAAATATTTTTGTCGGCTTGGTTGGAGTAGTCGAACTGCGACAGGACTGTTTTTCTGACTGTTTTGATAGTCGCGGGTCTGAATCCTTTTCGGGCAAAGGTGTAAATTTATTTATGTAATTGTTTATAATTGTGGTTGCCCAAAAAGTGTGTAAAATCCGACGAAACTTCTGGGATAATTTTTGAAGTAGGTACCCGTGTTAAGCAATATATCCAATCCAGCCAAACCTTAATTGGTGAAAAAGAGACTCTCAAATATAACAAATAAAATAAGGCTGCTTTAAATAAAGACATCTACAGAGTTTTGATGACGTTTCCAGCTAACTATGAAATTAAGAAGTGTGCAAATTAAATACAAGATAGATAAGGCTTCCATAATAGTGCAGAGTATTCCGGTAGCAGAAAAAGTATGTACCTCGTATTATACATAACAATAAAATTCTCAATATCTACTGTTAGTCCAAATGTTTTCCATAGTAATCAACAGTTTATTGATTTCAGACATTTTTCAGATGGAATTTGAAGATCTGAATTATATTTAAAAAAAGGTTCTTATGATAAAGATAAACAAAACTTGATATACCAAACTAAAAATAGTTTTTCCTAAATAGGTGACATCTGATAACGGTATTTTGTTGTTTAGGACTTAATTCTTACGTGGGGTAGTTTAATAATATTTACGAATTACTTTTATAATAAACCTTTAAACGAGTTAGTTATATTTCCATATTTTTTCATCATTCTAGAAATAATCCCGCATGAGTTTAAAGGTTTCTTTGATACCGTTTCAATTCCTAATCTACTGGAAACCTCAAAGCAGTTTTTCTTTTTACAATGAGCCAGATATGCAGTAGAGATAAACTAAGTGTTTTAGAATAATGAAAAATAAATAATGATCAATATTATTCATAATTAATAAACATCTTAATGTTCCACCTTACAATTTTGATTGCGTATTTATAACTAAACTTGTAAAAAAAAATTAGCGATTGAACTTGTTCATATATTTCATCCAATTTTGAAAGTATCTGTTGGAGAAAGCTCCTTGGTTGGCTGAATCAGTACAGAGAAAAACCGGTAAATAACTTAAAAACTCAATTTATATCGTTGGTTAATTAAAACTGTCGAGAAATTAATGTGTCAGTCGACTTGGGTGGGCTGCCGAAGAAACGACGACTATTCCTCCCCGGATCCGAACGCTCGGTATAATTATAAAATACCGACGGCATAGTTATTGCCGAACTCTTGTGACTGCGCTCGAACCGATGGACGAAAATTATGGCGAATTAAATGGCGTTTTTTTCTCTCTCTGCAACGGCAGGCAACGATAACCGAAGAATGTTGAGTCTCCGGACCACAGAGAAATTAATATATCCTTAATTATATGGACGGCGAACGATGGAATCTTGCGGTAAATTGTAGAAAAATGACGGGGGATATGCTGCACGATAATTACGATGGTTTAACTTAAATTTAAACACCTAGCTATGATGTCAGCATCAATTTCTGTGTATTGATGAGAGGCCTTCTGTTATAATGATGATATTTATGTTATTTTCAGCGGATTTTGAAATATTGTTGCTATTTTTCAAATCATAACTCATTACACATTAGCCATTGGATCAAAACAAGCAGTAATTTTTCATGAATTTTCGCTACAAATGAAGAAAAAATTGACGTAGACTCAGACCTGTCTTTAAAATGACAAACAGTGGAAGATTATGAGAACGTTACAACAATACCATAATGAAAGAAGGAAAAAGACTGGTGTCTTCAATTTTAGAGCCGTCTATAAACAATACTGGGATTCTGTTATAATTCTCTCTATAGAGATATTTTGGTAAACATTTATTTTTATTTCATTTAATATTACAATTCCAACGGAGCTAAATCGACTAAATAGGACTGTTGGTAATGCTGTAGGAACTAATAAGTTAACGGTCCATAATTCCGAGCCCTCAAGGCGAATAGTTTCCTACAAATGACGCATGAAAGTACAAAAATACGCCATGTTAACAGCCAGGTTTGGTAAAGGAAATTCATAACGAACATTTGTTTTTAATTTAAGTAGTATTATTCCCGATATATGGATATTGAAGAATATAAAATACCGCCATTTATTCGTATTGCTGCATTTTGATTGTGGTTATAGTAGTACAATACTGATTATGTATTCTACAAACAAAACTGATAAACGAATCTAGAGAAATATTTTGATAAATAAATCACATTCATATCTCTTCCCAAGATTTAGCTGTAGTAATCTAACGTTATTTTAATTTGGGAAATCCTCATATATTTATCGTGTACTTGCCTTGCTTGTGTATTGATGCAAATACAGATAAACAATAATAATAAATTAATTTGTAGATTAAAATTGTACTAAATATATCTAAAGTAGAATTTAATTAGTTAAAATAAATGTCTTAAATTTGTTGTAAAAATTGGAGCTTCATTTAAAAATGCTTAACAACAATAGTACATTGATCATCAAAATAATAGTAGATGAAGTATATATTGATACATAATATATTGATAAAGACAAGACTAAGCGATACAAAGTTATAAAACAAAAGAAAAAAGAAGAAAGTAACACCAAAACCATCAAAGGTATAGCGTTTGTTTGATAAAAAATACTGTACTGCCCTTCTTGTTATTTTAAATGATTTTATATGTTGTTTTGTCTTATAAGTTTTAAATATTACTTAAAGGAGAATTAAAATTCTTACTTGTACAGAATAGGACATCAATTAGAGATTATATTCAAATATTTTAAGTTAAATTATACTTTATCTTTCTTATGATTTATAACATATGTCATAAGTTCTAATATCTAGACCTATTTAAGCTAATTCCAGTATAACCCCTCTTTTTAAATAAATTGATATAAATATGTCAATATAGGGATATATAAATATAACCGTACAGTAAAAATAAACTTTTATGGTGCATAATTATAGACTTCTATAATGAATAAATATTACTGTTTTATTATTTTTTTTACGAATTTTTGCTTTATCTAATTGACTATTTTAATTGATACATTGTACATGAATTTGTTGTATCGTAATTGATAGATTATTCACCAGAACGCTCATATTTTCTGCTTATTTAAAATAGGAATAACACGTTCAAAAATAAACAAGAAATGTTTGTAATTTTTGAATTACTCTTTTGAGGAAAATTGCTGTTTTCTTTTTACTAGCTATTAGTTTATTAGTAGAATGTATGAAACAGAACATGGTGAAACATTAGAAGTGAAACAACATGGAGAACATTAGCTAAATTATTATAGACTTTTATAATGAACAAATATTATTGTTTTATTATTTTTATTACACATTTTTGGTTTATCTAATTGACTATTTTAATTGATACATTGTACATGAATTTGTTGTATCGTAATTGATAGATTATTCACCAGAAGACTCATATTTTCTACTTATTTAAAAAAATAATAACACGATAAAAAATGAACAAGAAATATTTGTAATATTTGAATTACTCTTTTGAAGAAAATATTAAAAACTTATTTAAACTTGTTATTAGTTTATTAGTAGAATGTATGAAACAGTGCATGGTGAAACAAATTAGCTAAATTATTACAAGTTGATTCATTTAGTTATATAAAATAAGAAGACTAAAATTGAAAATGTCAATAATATATTACAATTTTTATCTATATATAGGATCACTCTTGTTTAAAGGGCAAACGTTAATAATTTAAATTTTTGCTACAAACAAATACTACTTACTAAAACATTTTCGTCCTGCCTTTTATCTAAGCGAATTCATATAAATCAAATGAACGTATTTTGAGTACAACGCGGCTAGCGTCAGCATCTTCATTAATCATTACTTCGAGGTTATGTACACCGGCTCGAACTTAAACAACACGCACACGCAAGGGTCAACAAACATTTGTTGTTTAATAACATACTTACCTAAATATTTGCGAGCGACGTTTCGGATAAATTAAGATCGGTACGCGCAATGATTGAGAAAAGAAAGCCACGAAGAGGACAGGATAAAAAAAACATCGAACAGACCAAACATACTTGAGCCTTGTTTACGTATAATGGCGTCGAAAGCCGGTGCCAGACCAGCGACGGATCCCGCCCGTCTCGAGTTGGGCCAGCTGTCTTCCATCAGATCGTCGTTGGCCATGTTGACTTTCTAATTGCGGACAATACGTGAGCTCGGCCATGATGGTATCTGATAGGGAGGGACCAGCATCGGTTCGATATCCTTCTAAGAAAAAGGAAGGATGTTTATTTCAAGTGCCACTTGATACGTCTCTTAAGACACTGAGTAGGAATTATGAACAAGTTTTAAGAGGTATCATTGCTACTAAAGGCAAAGGGTATCTATTGTTGAGAATTATTTTGATACATAAATTAACAAAACTGTGATTAATTTGTGCTAGAAAACATTTTAGTGTCTAAACTATTCATAGAAAATTATTCAGGCCGTCTGAATTAATAAATAATATAACATGAACAGCAGATTTTAAATTTGACTTAATTAGTGTTAGGTTTGTGAACACATCAAAGGCATAAATGCAGTTGTGATCTAAAATAATGACAGTTCTATTATATTATATACAAGCCAGTGTTGTTTATATTTATTTTAAAACAAGAAGTGTTAACGTAACGTCTATTTTTTGATTTATTTAATATTAATTTAGCTAATACGAATTATCTTTTTTTGTTTTAACTCTATGGCAATAAAAATAACATGTATAGGTTGTTACCCAATTTTATCTGAATTACATTAACATTGGATTGAAGCTTAGCGTGCAAAATTGTATGAGAACAGAGGCCATTAGCAACCTAATAAGGATTACGATTGCACTACTAAAGAGCAATATTTAAAAAGCCCTAAAATTGAAGTGAAAAGAATCAAAATCTATATTATTTCTATTGTTCTTAGCACCACTAAAATAATTAAGGAATGGTAATGCAGTTCCAGCACAATTTTTAAGAAGTGAAAATCTCACTAAAATAATAGTACTATCAATACATAAAATTTGTGCTTTTCAAAATAACTTACTTACTGTCATTTTTCGTGTGAAGCTAACAATCTTAGGATATCAGAATCGTAATTAAAAATTAATAAATAAGGAATAGAAAAATGTAATAAGAATAATCACCCTGCAAAAATTTCGCACATATCATTCACAACCACCTGTTTGGCGCAAAAAAAAATAAAGTAAAAATAAATAGTAAATAGTAAAAGTAAAGTAAAAAAAAATAAAGCAAAAATAAATGAAGTAAAAGTTATTATGTGACTTTCTCGATGGAGCGAACATTAAACAAATCTCAGATATCCAAAATATTGCTGCTATAGATAATGCTATTAGAATACTGCGGACATACCTCATTTGCAATTGTTTTCTCAAGTTCTCTTCTGGGTAAGATTCTTTGATAATTTTGCCGTGTCTTTTATTATCGTTATTGTTGTTGTTTGGAATGGCAACATCATCATTCTCCTGAGGTTTAAAAGATGTAACATAACACTAATATAAAATAATCATGATGTCTATATTTGCTAATTATACTGGGATTCTTGCTGTCGGGGGCTAAATATATTTTGTGTATGTGCAGTGGACCTATAATAAGGCAGTATAAACACGAATAACAATATGTAATACTATCGTTCCATATGACACTAAAGCTAAGTATTTCGGAATTAATCTTAATGGAAAACTTTGCTGGTAAGAAGAAAAGGAATGAACTTGAGTTAAAATATAGGAAAATATATTGGTTAATTGGAAGAAACTCGCAATTTTCAGTATACAAATTATTGTTAAACAAGCAACTCTTAAAGTCTTACGGACTTATGGAAATTATGGTGAATTCACTTATGGAAATTTTTCTCAAAAAGTGAATATGGTACAGGTCTTCCAGATTAAAGTCCTGAGGACCACTATAGATGCGCACAGACACTATAAGACTGATTACTTATTTCGAGAGCTTCATATATGGACTATCACTCAGGAAATCAGTAAAATAACAAAAAGATATAAGAAAATACTTCATTCTCATTTTAGTATCGACGTATTGCATCTCTCGGATGACACTAGAACAGGACGCAGACTCAAATGTATCAAAAAAGCCGGCTTGGTGGCGCAGTGGTAAAAGCGATATGAGAGTTCTCCTACTGTTGCGATAGCCGCGGGTTCAAATCCTGCTGGGGCATGGTCGTAAATTTATGTTTGTGATTGTTTAAAATTCTTAATGTTCTAGGCAAGAGTGTAAAATACGACAAGGAACATGATCCCAGTCACGCCGGTAACCAGACTGGGTAAGACCGGATGTCTTCTGGGATGATTTCTAAAGTTGGTCACCCGCCAGTCGGTAGGCTTAATGCTGAGGACTGTTGTTCGGAGCCCACGTTAAACTGTAGGTCCAGTCCAGATAAACCTATAGTTGGTAAAAGGAGACTTTAAAATATATAAAAAAAATTATCAAAGAGTTTGATCTTGTAAATCTTGTAGTGAGCTGCCTTAAGTCCTGCTATGTTTCATCATAGAGTATGCGTAAGGGAAAGAGAAAAACTTGCTAAAAGAGGACGCATTAAACTATTTTTGCTATTTTGCATACGTTCCGGCGATCCCGCCGTTTAATTAACACAACAATTTTCTTCAGCCTCGGGACGCAATTACGTCTAAGGTTCGCCGCCACAACTCTAATTATCACCAACCCATAACCGCGGCTTAATTACCAAACGATGATCTTAGTGGAGCGCCTACCCGCGTACTCATTTCCCCGAGCATAACTTGGAATAAACGGCGAAACCCTCATACCCCCTGCTACCAACCACTCGAATGGCCATACTTCCGATAGTCGAAATATCGGCCTCTGTTCCGGGATAAATACGCAAATAATCCTTTCGCATCATAAAATTAGTTTTACTGCCGTTTTATTATCGTTTCTCATGTCAAACGGTGGACAAGTCTCGTCAATTTTTAATGGCCAATAAAAAGTTTACATTTATATTTAAGGAACACGTGACCAAGGCCCGAACTGACACTCGCCGTTCGTTCCGACACGTCTCCCGTTCGTCTTTAAGGGCGGCTATCCCCCGCTTATCATCCTTATTCCCGTCTTTATTTATTCATTTTTGTTACGCCTTTTCATCTATTTAACAGTCCCCTTTAACGGTCATCATTTATTCAAATTTAATTTTTAAGATATTTATTCGCTGTATACCGCTTATGTTTACCAAGTTTTTTCTTTGTATTATGTGAGTCACTGCGAGCTGAAAAAATAAACGAATTGGCGTGAAATTGGCGTTTTTTATATAAACCAGGTTATTTAAGCATTTTTTGGTATGGTCGTTTTTTTATTAAATGAAGTTTTATTTATCAAAGAAAAATAACGCCCTAGTCTAATATAGTATAAAATTCTTATTGGGTGGATTTTTTAAATTGCATCTTACATTAAATATGCTTCATACAATATTATCTCATTATCACTATTGTCCCGTTGATTTAAGCTATATTTGAGAGTAACACTTATATACTATACAAGTCTGTGTGGTTTGGTTTGCTTCAATCTTCAATCGTCAATTGCTTCCACATTGAAGTGATTTCATATTTTTAAACGAAATCTTGGTAAATACTACAAATTAATATCTTTCTTCGGTTACTTAATCGAATAACTTTATTTTAATATCGTCGGATTACTATTTGATTTTTGTCTAACATGATGTATTCAATATTATCACTATAATGGGATATTAATCTAAAAGAGTAATTATATCCGAAGAAGTATTAGATTAATCGTTGAAATTAAAATATGTTATCTTAAGTTTTATCGTTATGTATTATATATTTTGATACATTGTCCATTGTATACTGAAAATGTTCTTTATTGGTATTATATATTTACCTTTTTAAAATTAAATTTAAGGTATTTTTTTTTATATAACCATTAAATTTGCTACACTGCATGCTAAAAATGCTACACTAGATATTTAATATTAAATATTATTTAATATTTAATCAATTTAAAATGATTGGCAAACATTGAAACTCGATTAAAATATATTTAGTATAGATTGTATATCAATAACTATCTGGTGTTTGGAGGACATAAAATAAATATGATTTTTACTTCTAATATAATATTTAATACCATACACTAAAGAGATAACATTCCATTACAACAACTGTGCAATATATTTTAACCTTGAATTAATTTTAAGCAAAGTTATCAGTAATTCTTCACTGTAATTGAACTGTTATGCTGTTACATCTCCGAAACGCTGATATTATAATATTTTATGATTGCTGTTATATAAGCACCGTACCTTCATCAACTTACGCTGATTGCTGAACTGTACTTAATCATTATTTTGATACCGTTAAAATTATTTTAATCAGGATATTAAACATCACCCTACTAATTATATAACAAATTACGTTAACTGTTGTGGCTATTTAAATAATTTGCTATTATTATTTTTGATATGTTAATGTAGTTAAAGAAAATCCATTTATTTTTATCCAAATGTATTACATTTTAAATTAAATAACGTCAATAAGTCAATAATAAACGATATTGATGATCATATTATATACATTGAATAATATTTGCTTATTATTCACTAGCTGTTTAATTAAATGATCGTTCAAATTAATAATTATTTTTATTTATCACTTACTGATGATTAATGATTATACTGAAAATGTAATGTGCTATCTATTAAATATCATAGAGTATTTCTAACAGATGGCGTTACTAATGAATAGCTTTTTTACAGATCGTGATATATTATACCCAAATTTGCAGCTTTTGTTATCTGTTGAAGCCTATGTTAAATAAATGTTGTCGATTTCATTATGCGAATACTAATGTGGAAATTAATAATAGAATTATGATGATATCTAAGTTTGAAAATATCTTCATATATTTGTGGTTTAATATTGTCAGATATTTCTGTAGGAAATAAAGGTCATCAGGCCCTAATCGTTTCTTACCATTTTAAGATTTGAATTCGGGACAAATCACTCCCTATTATCATATGACGTCATTATACAACTACTAAACAATGAAATTGGTCGCCATCAAAGACATTTATTCAATCAATAATCATTTATTTTCTGTATTAATCAAAATTGATGCAACTGGAAATTGTCGAGGAATTTGACAAATCAACATAACGTTTGTGTCTTTAGGTTATTCAAAAATATCTATATATTAATAATATCAATAAAACAAATATGTATTTTTATCGAAATACAGAAAAGGCAGCCCAGAATGATATTTTTTAAGCAAACAAGTTGGGGTTGCATTTGTTTTCAGTTAGGATAGTACATTTATAATATATTTTTTAATTAATTTTATGTAAATATTTTTGGTGCTTCACATGATTTATATTCTCGTTATGTTTTATTAAATATTAAATTATAATTATATATATTATTTCATCCAAACAAAAAGCCAAATCTCCGGCAGGACGTCTGGCGGGTCCGCAGTATATTTTAAAATAATTTCTTGGTAATGTCTTTTTTAAATTTTGAAAAGTTGCTACATGTATCTTGATCATTAAATTATTACGAAAGCATCGCTTTTTGTTAGGGAGTATCTTCAGAATTATTACAATAAGACTTAATTTAAAATTACATATTACATTAGATATTCTTAATACAATTTTAATTTATAACAATAATTTATTACAATTTTTATCTTGCACTTTTATAATTATAAAAGCAGGACGAGTGTGAGATGAATATATAAGTATGTATTTCTCAAAACAATGGATTTGAGATAACATTTTTGCATTATTTGAAATAGTTCTCGAATTTTGATCCGATAACTAAACACTAAAATTGGGTGAACGGGGTGGTAGTAAAATAAAATTAATATTTTTTTTGTGTAAATAGAGCAAAAACAAATAATTTAAGATGTAGGGCATCATCGTAAAGAATAAATCAAGAGTTATCTGTCCATAATTCCATATTTCTTCATAGTAAAATTAAATGTTGCCTAACATTGTAGCAATTATTGTTATTTTATATATATTTAAAAGTCTCCTTTTACCATCTGTGGGTTTATCTGGAGTGGGTCTAAAGTTAACGTGGACTCCGAACCACGGTCCTCAGCATTAAGCCTACCGACTGGCGAGTACTTTAGAAATTTAAAAAACTTTAGAAATCATCCCAGAAGACATCCGGTCTTACCCAGCCTGGTTACTGGCGTGACTGGGATCATTTTCCTTGTCGGATTTTACACTCTTGTCTAGAAAATTCACAAATTTTAAACAATCACAAACATAAATTTACAACCATGCCCCAGCATGATTCGAGCCCGAGGCTATCGCAACAGTAGGAGGACCGTCCCATCACCTTAACCACTGCGCCACCAAACCGGTAGCAATTACTGTTGATTATTTGGCCAGGTAAAAGTACTTCCTAATTAACAACACGACTATTTTTACGTCCTACTATTTTTTCATCATAGTAGAATATCGCAAGTTGCATATATTTCATGGTTCAAATAAAACAATAAAGTGAAGTGTAAAAATAATCTATTCAATATTTAGTTTATTAATACTGTATTTTATTTATTATTTAAAGGTAATGTTAAATTTTTACTTAAATATTAATAGCTATATTCAGTTATAACTACTTAAGTACCACTAATGTTTGTTTAAATTCCACTGGCTTTTGTATTTTCTTTTTTTTTTTATAAAGATTGTTTCCTGTAACTGTTGGCGTAATTTGTTCCTTTCACGGACACATTTTTGTTCGTTTGTTTCAAAGACAATCCTCCATGTCATTAACCTTGAACCGGCTCGAATGCATCTTGATGCACTTCAGTTTCATCGAAACGATTATGCCCACATCTCGAGTGTCGTTATTCTGCTTTTTGCTCTCGGATAAAAGTGGAAATGGCGGGATCAAACCGCGTACACGGCGCGGCCTAAATGAAGTCATCAGTCGGCGAGGCGGGCCGTTACACAGTTTTCGATGAGTGGATGGACGTGTTTGTACCCGTTTTATTGCCTTTCTGCCTTATTTGAACCATCTATATAATTACGCTCGAGGCCTTCATAACGAATTCGTAAATTCGCGACGAGCTAGTAATGAGGCGGCATTGGGATCGTGTTTTTCTTCTGTTTTCCGGCGATGCTCCTGGGAGTTCGGATGGGATTCTTCGACGGGGCCGCAGCGTCAGCTGGAGATAACTGATTAGGTTCGGCAGGCGAATAATTAGAAAATAACTTTGCGGAACATGTTGATGGAACGGAAATAACCGTTTATGGAGTAAATACATTATATTGGGTGTTTTATGGTTGGTAGTTATTTTTCAGGTGCTTCATTCCCAGAATGCCGATGTCCCTGATTTTGATAGTTCTGCGAGTAAAATTATATATATTTATAATCGGTAACATTTATTTCTTTTTCTTCAAATACCTTAATATTGATTATTAAGTTTTTATTATTTATAATCGTGTATGTTTGTTATTGTTCATTGTCGTATTTACATCAACTTGCATATGTACGTGTTGTTTGGTTCACTTCAATCTTCTGATATCCTTCAGGTTGTCAAGTAACCTTGTACACACCTTATTTCATATTTTATGAATCCAATTCACTTGATCTCAAAATCATTGTGCAGTTCTTCGTTGGTTACGTAGCGATAAGCATTGGAAATAATAGAAGAATATAATTTGATTGCGTTGGATTACTAGTAGGTTTGACACTTTAGTGCAATCCGATATTTGTATCCCATAAGTCCAGACGTGCCTTATAGTCTATTGTATAGTCCAATGTCTTTGATTTCGGATGAAGTATATTCCGACTAACTAGTATAGTTCTTTTATTTCTTACAGTTTTTTTAATATAATTTAATAATTAATTATAGCTACTAGTTTTAACACTTTTAGATATTATATTTTATTGGTGAAAATGTTATATTATATACCACTTGGAAAACATTTTTTAATTTAGTATCGGTTTTTGCTTCTCATATTTTCCTGATTTATCAAGAAATTTTCTATATGTCTGTCTTTTAAACTTTTCGTCATCTTATGCTTTATGTACCATGCAAGGTGGATTCCTGATAGATGGTGTTACCATTTACGTTATATGAACACTACAGGTCTCAAGATTTCTTTAACTTATATATTGATTGGTCGATTTTTAAAAGAAACAAGAAAAAAAGGAATCTAAAAATGTATAGAGGTAAATTAGTTGTTTAATTTACAATATAGAACTAAAACAATTTTTATCGATTCCATTATACAAACAAAACAAAAATATTTGCCAAATGTTCCAGGTTCTCGTGTGGTTATGTAAACCTCTAATTATTATCGAAGCTGCATAAAAAATAAAGATCGAACAAAAATTAACCAAAGCTGACCTAGAAAACATATCCAAACAAGCATAATTTAAGACCATCATCTCGATTGTATTTTGTAAAGTGTTGTGACAAATGATATGTGATGACGCAGACGTTGTGATAATTTTGATAGTTGTTACCTTATTTTTATTTATTAGTTGTTAAGCCTTAGGAACCTTCATGTAAGATTCCCATTATTATGAACCTAAAGTAGTACGCATTATTTATTAGACATAAAGTTATTTATTACTAATTTTCAAAAATATCCTCCATATTATTATTGTATCTATAAAATGGAGAATGTTGCTAATTGTGGAAACATCTCAGGAGTGGAGAGATCCATTGTTAACTTTAATATACTCGGTATAGTATATAGTACTGGTGTAGTACTTTAAAATGGTAATCATATTCTGAGGAAGTTTTGCCACAACTACATTTTATGTTTATTTGCAATAAAATTGAGGAATGCTGAATATCTATATATCTGTTTATTGCTTGATTCAGCTATTAAAAATTAAGTGCTATAACATATTTTCTTTAAGTTCAAATTATATAAGATTAAAAAGAGATTGAGTATGATTTTACAACAATTTGCCCCAAAATAATATTGTAGTTTATTCCCAAATTAACCTAGACTAAATAACATAATATCAAGTAAGGCAACCAAGTCCATTTTTATTTAAAATATGTAAACTAGAAAACTGCAAATATTGGAATGCAATCGACTTAAGAGGGAGATGCAAAAAAGACTTTAGAATAAGTGGTATAAAATAGTTTTGTAAATAAATAATTTTACTTGATTTACTGGAAACACTATACGTCATCTGGTTAATTACTTCTCTGGTGAGTTTCTTCTAAGTCTCTTTCAATAGTTATACTTAGGACATCATGATATTGAACAGAAGAAAGCTGTTCTTATTTTGAATAAAATAAAATATGAAGACATTAATGGTGGCGGAGTTTAAGTCGATTCAGTCATTAGGGCTTAGCGTTCGGAATATAACATCGTAAAACTTGACATTGTAACACGAAAATTTCACCGTGGATCACTAACGATCGAAATAATCTGAAAAGATTGCACAGAAATCGACGAGAAGAAAAACAGTTAATCCTACGACTAAATCTCACGACTCTGACCTCTAATCCCGATTTAATGGACTCTCCGCGTCGCAGCTCGAGAAAAATAAATAAGAAATGAGCTTTTCCACTCTGCGTCGTCGAGAAGATGACGATGAAAAAAAAAATAGTAGAAGCCGAACGGCTCGCGAACCTTTCAGGACCAACGTCTGGCTTTGGGAGATAACGTCAAATATATTATCTTTCGCCGACGCTCAAAACTAGTTTTCAATTAAGTACAGCGTTTTATGAAGTCACCTTTTTACTGGTTTAGGATGATCAGTGTTTTTCGTTTTTATTTATGGATCAAATTGAGCTATACCGGACGTTAATGTGTCAGCTTGTCTTGTTTTGTCTTAGTTTATTGCTTTTGGTCGACTTTGTCATCAATCTGCACTCACTTATCATTAGCGGTATATTGTTGATATCAATATAATATCCTAAAATTAATCTAACAATTTAACTATAAATTAATTTAACAACTTTAGACATTAAATAAGTATTTAGATAGATATTAGATAAGTAACAAATTTGTAAATAAACAAAACTAGAGAATAAATAAATAAAATATTTCTTAGATTGTTAGTAAATATTATTAGATTGGCTATTGTTTTAAAGTATATTAAATAACTAAAAACAACGTAAAACTTGATGATAAATATATTTAATATAGTTTTTGAATTTAAAGAAATATATTGACTGACCTGTAAAAAAATAAATAAAATATAAGGTATTAATAATACTAATGTCCTTTTAAACACCACTTTAGACAAATGCAGTACAGATCAGACTCAAAACTTTGCTAATTAGTACACTCTAAGTCGCAGCAACATTGAAACTGCACAGATGGACTATCCGAAAGAAATCAGGAGATTGTAACGAACCAAACGACCCTAGATAATGTATCAAGTGTACCGGTCATTACCCGTTTTTATAACAGATGTCGCTAGGCTCAAGTATGTAATATTATAATTTGACATATTCGTCATTTTATTCTAATGACAACAAGCTTCAAAGCTGTACACGTCATATTCAGAGAAAATTAATAGATTTATACCTCTATGAAAATGTCAAGTCTCGTGCATGAAAACAGGCATTTGTAGAAAGATTATTAGTTAGAAAGTTATCGTGGGTACACTAACCTTAAATACATGTGGGGCGTGGGGTGATGATTTTGAATTTCGATGTGCAAAACAAGTACATTACAGGTAGATCGAAAAAGTTAAAGCGCAAGAATTATTGGTAAATGGTGAAAAGATATAAATGGGTATGCTCAAGGGACGCATGACATGCATAAATTGCTTGAAAGATGGGCAAGATACATAGAATAAAATGAGCAATACATTAAATAAATAAATGTCCATCCATATTGTTGTTATTTATACTTTCCAAAATTATGTAATTTTTTTCCGAAAAAGAAACCGGTAGTGACTTTGCGGTGCACCTGGTATAACTCTTACTCTTAAATTTAAGTAAAATACACTTTTTATTTTGGAAAATACATACTTATGTATTATATATATATATATATATATATATATATATATATATATATATATATATATATATATATATATATAAATACTAATATATATAAATATATATATATATATATATATATATATATATATATATATATATATATATATATATAAATACTCTACAAATATATTTTTTGTTGAGGCTTGTTTAAGAATTCATCGAAACCTGTCATAAAACCTAACAGAAAGTGAAATCAGAAAAAGTGGGATATGTTTCTGTCGATATTAAATATTCTGAGCGTTTTTCTGTTCAACTTAAAGAGATTTTTAATGAGAATATTAATGAAATAGGCAACGATTCCTAAGAACCTACTACAGCTTCGTAAAATTAACGGATATAAACATTTAATGATATGCGGTCAGAATATTCCATTGAAATTATGGTGCTTCAATATATCATTGTATAATAAGTTTGTTCTTATGTAAATCACGTTTTTGAAATTGAATAGATCCGTTAATAGAAATTATCATAGATAATTAATTAAAATTATATTGTATATGTTAGTATTCCAAAAGGATCCAGATGAAAGAAATTGATATATCAGGTGTGGTTCTCAGTTTTACAACATTAATATATAACAACAAATATACCAAAACAAATAAAATCGCGCCTAGTAAGATTTTCGGGAATAGAGTTAATATGAGTTACAGTTTATCAGATATATATTGCATTAAGAATATTATTGATAAGAGTCATTATTTTATAATATAGTAAAACGCGTCAGGATAGTAAGATTATGCGTGTAAAGACGCAAGATCCTTGGACTAATTGTAAATGATTTATACCAGTGATATCTTACCATACAGATGCAAATTTAGCTTACAAAAAGATTCAGTGATAATTATCTCATTCTCTTCTCAGCGATCATTGGGTCTGAAATAACTTCGCACATCAACAGAGACAAATGCTCATGGCACTGGATGCCAAGTTCTAGTGAAATATCATTTAAAAGAATAATAAGTAATTTTTCATAAAATTTTAGAAAACAAGATGCTTGCATGGACATAAATCTAAATTGCTGTAATTAGTTGACTTACTAGACTTACTGGGACTTACTGGATTAAAGAAACAAAAATTATTCAAGTTTAATCCCGATATTTAGGTTTGAAATATTTTTCCTTAACTAGAATATACTTGAATAATATACATGACTAAACAAAAAATAGAAAAAACTATAATAAAAATAACTAATAGCATTCAATGGAGCATTGAGTGAAAACTATCAGTGTATGAGCCAAAACACTCTACACATCCACTAAGATTACCATTTAGGTTACCATTTTTTTGATCGTTGAATTCAAGAAATAGCATTAATTTACGCGTTATCTGTTGAATATCAACAGACATGATATCCAAAAATGTCTTGAAAATTGTAATTTAGAGTAATATCCTAGAACATATATTTACTAATATATATATATATATATATATATATATATATATATATATATATATATATATATATATATATAATAAATATACTACTACTACATATATTTTATATGAATTGGCCAAATATCTAGGCCGAACAATATGATTAAACCAACATTAATTTACGGTATTAATTACAATTGTTTTTTTTTCAAAACTAAATACTATATGATTTCTTTAATTCACATTTTGCATATTTCATATAAATACTAAATTGTATAAAACACTCTTATAAATTAATGAACTAAGTATTAACGATGAGCTTACCTTTTTTCGTTCATCGAATACTATATTCTTTAGTATACATTTTTGTTAAAAAGTAAACTTGGCTTTAAAATTTTTAAACTAATATCTAAACCACCACTTACTACCACCAAACCAGACTGAAACAACCTAAACAGACGTAAGAAATCGTCGAGGTTTCAGCGGTTAGCTTTCTATTTTTTTTTGCCATCCGCATAAAACCACCAAACCAAATTTTCTTTTCATACTTTCTCTACTTTCCCGTTTTTTTTTCTTTTCCTTTGAAAATTGTGCCTCCGCCTGGGGATCTGTAAAATTCTCTTCTATGCATTTAAATGTTTTACTTAACTCGCCAGAAAGTCATGAGGCAGTAAAAGCATCACAAAAAAAATCTGAATAATTTTTTCGACATAACAAGGCAGCGAGCGAGAGAGAGAACGCGAGTTATACTCTCGGGGGTGTGAGTTAAATGGGGGTGTAGAAAAAATGGCTGAAAAAATATAAGGGACACCCAGCAGGTACCTTTCACGATAACTTTAAAGGGTGAAACCGAGATTTTTTTGTGGTTTCGGTGACTTTTTGTGGTAGATAAGGATATTTTTTTTCTATCACGGTAGGAGCATTGGTGAAATCAGAAGAACAGTTTGCTTCTAGTGTCATCTGGTTGTTGAGTTATGGATTTTAAAGATTAGATTAAATATGTGTTTTAAAAATATCATGGGCTCATATGGTGTGGATGGCAGAAATTTTAAATATAAGATTTCAGACTTATAAAGACCTTTCGAAAATTTTATAAAATTAAAAAGGATCATCGCTTTATTACTTTCAATTTTTTTTACATTGTCCTAAAGTAGCCTTTGTTTAAATACGTAAGACTACAGTTTAAATACTACGACAGACTTTTAAAATATAATATGTAAATCAATGCCTGATATGCCGGCTTGGTTGGTGCAGTGGTAAAGGCGACAGGTCGGTCCACCTACTGTTGCGATAATCATGGGTTCGAATCCCGCTGGGACATGGTCGTAAATTTTTGTTTGTGATTGTTTAACATTTATGATTGTCCTTAGACAAGAGTGTAAAATTCGACAAGGAAAACAATCCCTGTCACGCCAGTATCCAGTCTGGGTAAGACCGAATGTCTTCTGGGATGGTTTCTAAGTTGGCCACTCGCCAGTCGGTAGGCTTAATGCCGAGGACCGTGGTTTGGATCCCACGTTAAACAGTAGATCCAGTCCAGATAAAACTTTGTTGGTAAAAAGGAGACTTTAAAATACATAAATTAATGCTCGATATAAATTGTATTATTTATTGTAAATATTTCAAAATTGATCCATAATTAATTTAATTAAAATCTGAAGAGAATATATGAGTAAATTATAATTTTTAATACAAAAATAAATCAATATAAGTAGAGGCTACTTTGGTAAAAAATATACTAAATTAAAAAAATATATATATAAATTTACTACTATCTAGAAGTGAACAATTTTAAGGGAACAAACATATATATTTTCACAATAATATTTACGGTACAATAATTTTTATTGACAATATGTGAAAGAAGTTCGGGTGATTTTTCAGAAATGTATCTTTCGCAGGAATAATACACAGCTGAAATATAAAGTAAATGTAGAAAAAAATATATTGAAAACTAACTTTCAAATAAGTTATTTTTAAATAGAATTTATTCTAACTAGCGAAATGAAATTTGGATATAGATTTATTATTATATCCAATATGATTTATGTTGCGTATAAACTATGTTTTAGAAATATAATCTACGACATCTTTAAGTAATAGTACATAGTAATAGACAAATAAAACAATACTATATTTTAAATAATTTGGATTCTTCATTTGGAAATAGGCTAGTTTAATGCTTATAAATTAATATCGGTCCGAATGATGGACGTCAGTGCCCGATGATCTCGTCCATGGGGTATCAATCGTTGGTAGTGCTTGAATCCTACTCGTCTCCGAAGGTACACTCGGACATCCTTTGAGTGACTTACTACTGATTTGAGAGATTTTCATAGTTATCTGTAAAAGAATATAATTTATACTTCAATAGCATCTTACTGATTATGGTGGATTTATTAGTTAATACTTAAAAAAATTAAAATAATTCATAAAAATAATAAAATTAGAATATATGGTCATTTCTATAAATATTCAGGTATATTAATGTAGGTCCAAAATAACGGACTTCAGCTACAGATTATTTCAGTTAGCTCTCTGTGGGATGTCAATTGTTAATAATAGTTGAAGCTTACCGTTCTCAGGAAGGATGCTAAGCTAACTTATGGCGTGATTGATTATTATATGTTAGATTATACACATTTGCAAAAAATACTTTATATTTCAATAGCAGGCTTGTTGATTATAACTGTTTTAAGATTAAATAGTTAAAAGACTTAAAATAATGCATAAGCATAACAAAAGTAAATGTAATAATTGTTAGAACAGCATTATAATTTTGCAGCTTTTCGAATACTTTTTAATTATCTTGTACTCTTATCAATCCTAGTTGAATTTTCTAGTTGAACATTACTATGACTGCTTCCGGTAGTAACGCCTAAACAAATATGCAAACAATATTTTATGTTACCTATTGTGTTTGGTTTGCGACACATTTCGGCCGGATTATATTCCATTTTTTCCAGTAAAAAACACATGGGCGTCTGATAAGCGACTATTGGCGTTGCTCTTTCCTGCATCGATAAAAAAAGTTTCGTAATAAAGTAGCATCAGTCACATGTGCCCGACGAATAAAATTCAATCAGTGTAAAAGCTGCGCCCACAACGAATATACCCCATTTGTCGGGAACGGCGGAATACCCCCCTCTGGAAAATGCTTAAATTGCTTTGTACGGGGGTTTGGAACAATTTAGATAATACGTCGATGATTAATGTCTTCATCGATTGCATCCATATACCAATAATTTTATTTCAGTCAATGGTGCCATTAGTCTGATTTAGGTGTGATATCAAATATATGACCGAAATATTTCAAGAATCATCAAGCCAATTAACAAATAGAATTATTAGTTATATTCTTCAGCAATATTTACAATTGTTTTTTTATATTATAACAGTTTAAAAAATTTAATTGTAGTTAAAAAGAAATATTTGTAGAGTAGTAAGTATAAGAAACAACAGAAAAATAAAGGCTGATGTTGAGCAGCTTCGAAATCTCTCGCACTACATCCATAATAAGGTTCACATCTACAACCCACTACTACCTACTACAATATTACGTTATATTATAAATCAAATAAATACATTATAATGGATTCAGATCAAGATAGCAAATGAGGAATGCATAAAAGGTTACTGAAGATAAAGTCACCATTTTCTGTATCATCATCATCATCAATCCACAGTTTTAGTTACTTCTCAACTGCTGATATTGCCGGACTTCAAACATTTTCGCGAAGTCTCGCCACTGGCGATTCTCCATGCATCTTTGTCTTTTATGGAGCTGCTCGCTGCGTATTCCATCCAAAAGTCCATTTCGTCACTCATGCGGTATAGTCATAGCTTTTATTCGGGGACATGTCCAATCCATTGTAATATTTGTCATTGGATTTGTTCCTTGTGAATTGTGAACTATGAATCTCTGAACTGATTCATATTCGAATGACTTAATTTTTTTTGCGATCTTAGGGAGAAACATATGGATATTTGTCTTAAGTACCGTACTTGAAAGAGTTCACTACCCCCCATGTTACTGGTTTCAAGTACGTGAACTTCTGCATTTATTCTAACTGGATGCCATAGAAATTTACAATATGGCTATCCGTCGGTTGTTCATAATTTGATATTATATTGATTAATCCTTAAATAAACTAGCTTGTTGAATGAATATATAAGAATATTTGAAGAGTTTGAATATGAGCTAAAACACGAATCTTAATAAGAAAAGTACGAAGAGGAAAAAAGAATAAAATCATTTTATACAATATTTTGATATCAGTCATATTTTATCACTCTTACAGGGTATATAATATATTCTCAAAGCAAGTCATTGTTAGTTGTTATGTTAACAATAATTAAAAAAGTCGATGATTGCGAAGATGTAAATATTAATGTTTTGCCTACTTTAGTTTCCATAATATAATATTTAAGGAAAATTTAATCAACAATAAAATCTATGGTATAGATCACAGTTATATATTTATATATGCTCTTATGTATCATAAGATATATTCATATGCACTATCTTATGTTCTTATTATGAAGACTTATTATGAATAGCTGGGATTAGATTACCTATGCCTTATATAAATCCTGCTACAGATTTGGAGATGCTTAAATTCTTATTGTCTGTAATTACAATATGTTTGCTTGTGCTATATATCTCTCGAATTGCTCTTACCTATTTCCTATAACAGATAAAACTAATAGTTGTTATTCACTAAGGAAACTTAAAATACTTCAACATTGTTAAATAAATTTGCTTCATATAACATCATAGATCTGAAAGTAAAATTAGTTAACACTCCTTACTAATTATTCATATAAATCTAGAAAGGACTGTAATCTATTAAAAATGAAATTATTTCTTCAAGTAGATGTGGCAACGACGCCCAAACGTCAAGATTTAAATATTCCATTTTATTGTGACCCAGCCGCTGATCAGGCAGCTAACTAATAATCTCAATAAACTCCTTATTTAGTGCCAGGTGATGGGACCGTTTCTTCTTCTTCTTTTTTCTCCCGGTCTGCCTTTTCTCCGTCATCTCCTTTCATGTCGGCGTCGCGACTGAAAAACCGACCGGACTGGTCCATTTCGCGCGTCCGCTATCTAAAATGGCAGATGGCCAACGTTGCAACTTTGTCGCTGATGAAAAATAAAGCTGAACTTATTTCTAGTTGGCCGTTTTGAGGCCGTGACCGAATAAAACGATCCGTTTTATTGAAATCGGAGCGCGATGAACCTAAGAACGATCTGGAATCCGTTCGAAGCTAGTGTTGAACAGCATGTATAAATAGCAAATTTTCGCCGTGCACTATTTGAAAGCTAGAAGTATAGGCGTTGCTGTAGCAGTAATTTATTTAATACTAATTTGTAACACAAATAAGTTAAACCGACGGTTGTCACTTCGTGCTGTATCAATGTGTTGCATGACAAATAATTGTGATTAATAATGTTGGATATGTTGCTTTATTAATAAAAGTCTAGCTGGAAGATTGTCTTTTACATCTTAGGATTTTATTAAAATAGTCTTATTGTCTGATAACTGATAGTAAAATTAATTAGGGAGTATTTTTATCTGATTTTTGTAAGAACTCGACCAGCGTTGCCAACTTGTGGGGAATAAAACAATCTGCAGGGAATCTCATATTGGCGGGGACTTTGACATCCCATCATAAATATAATATCGAGAATCTAGTTCAGATATTCAAAACAGAGAATCATTTTGTTTCAATCACCTTGTTTCAATCATAAATTGAATCTTATAAATTCTCTCTACAAACATTTCTTTACAAACTGAAACCAGAGATAGAATATCTTTCGGAAACGCTGTCTGCTAATTTCATGAGAATTAACTGCGTCAAGTTCTGCACTAATATTTTAAATGCTGACTTCCGCAATTCAACACAATAAACGACTAGGTTAATATACAGTGCAATACAGACTGAAGGAAGTATGAAAAATGTGGAAAAAGATGATTACAGAAGGTATTTGATTTCAGCGATCCTTCACCGAAACTTTCCGAAAATTTTCATCACTGGTGTAAGTGCTGAAGCGATTTCCGATGCTTCCGAAAATATAGATGACTACTGGCGAGGTTTATAGTCAAGACGCTTTCCAAACTTTTAATGAAATAAACATTGATTATAACATCTAAATTGGTAATTTGATTTTCTTTCTGAAATGGTTTCAATGTTACTCCATTTATTTAAAGAATTTCGGTTCTTTAAACAATAATATTGTTTATTGATCTTAAAATATAAATCTTGGAATAAATACATTTAAACTTACATTCATAGACGATATTCTTCGTCAATTAAATATTTCTTCCTGTTGTGCTCATTTTATTTGTTGTACTAGTACGAGAACAGAATATTACTAACAATATAAGGCGATTAAATTTATTCAAATTTAAGATGTAAACGTATTGTTATTACGATCATTATTAGTTGAATTATAGCACTACTAAAACTTTCATCACACATATTTTTTAAATCATTCATATCTTATACTACTATGAACGTGAGGGAAATATTACGGCATTAATTTGGTACGTATATGCGGTGTTATTGCTGTTGTTGAATTACTTTTAGATAGAGACTTTGGCATGTGTTGATATGGTTTTTTGAGAGCGATTACAACTTACCATTTCAAGAGTAATTATTCACAATTACGGTAAGATTACAGTAGTAGTACAGTTTAGTTACTTAATTTTGCAGTATATTGTTAAATATTTGAGGCTTTATTTCATGAATAATTATAACATATCTTGCGCTCGTGGAAAACGTCTAGTTCTCAACCAATACGCTGCTGCTGGTGCCATAAGAATGCCGACTTTCAACCAACAGGCGGATTTCTCTGTAAGGGGTCTATAGTGTGAGGATCTTTATTTTAACTGGCTATTGCATTTTGTTTCTAATACAATGTCATAGGGATGTGTGTAGGATTAGCATTAAGTATTGCATTTCAAAAACTTCCAGCTGATAATCAGGAGGTAACAGTGTCTAAGTATCGGAGCCAGATAGAAGGATAGGTAGGATTCCGATTTCCGATTCCGAACTAATTATTTCAGCAATAGATACCACTCTTTTCTCCACTATGAGTAACCATACGTACTTGAACTATTTTACTTGTCAATGTTTTGGTCTTTTCCATCCAGCAAGCTGTTAGCCAAAGAAAATCTGTGAAAGGAATGATAAAAAATACTCGAATTTAATGCGTTAATGGTAATTGTTTCGCGACAGATGTGATACGTTGCACTGTGTTGTTAAATCCAATATGATTCTAAGTCTCTATCATCTTCAGCGACGCCAATCACGATGCAGTGGCTGTGTTTTCACTACATATACACAAATAGGTCTACAGCACCTTTAGTCAGATAGTTTTGCACAGATAAACATTATATATTACTAAAATATTTTTTACTATTGCACTACGCATTATATTATCGTATTTTAATTGATTTATTGCAGAAGTTCAGTTTTGTATATGACAATTTTATCATGTAGCTTACAAATGTTACAATTATTAATTGCATGAATTAAATCTTTGATATTTTACTAACTAAATGGTATAATACAACTAAAATTTGTTATCTAAAAGCATTATTGAATATTTTTGTTATATCATTGAAAATTAAAATAGTAAATTTAATTATTTAAAAGTAGTAAGCCCAAATTTATTAAACGATGACCTGTATACTTTAGCATGATTTATATAATATGGATTCAGCAATGAAAAATATAAGAACCTAACATAATATGATAAATTGAAATATAAATTATTCAACCTATTTCTCCTTTAAACTGCACAAATCTATTAATATGTCATATCAAAGATATTGGTGTAATTTTCTGTTTTGTATATCCTCATAAAAATTTAAAAAATCTAATTGAACTTTCTTTATACTACATGTTGTCTGAATTTGCCTCCAATGTTTTCATATTTTTATTGACTAGTTAGTAGTGATTTTTTGTTGGAGAATTTTCGGTTTCGGTTGGTCCTTAATGTTTTGGAACGAAATAAATGTGCATTCTTGAACATTCAAAATGGTTACTATAATATTATATTTCGATAGAATCGAAAATCAATTTTGCTCCCATTTATTTTCTTGGATTTATCACAACTATTAAAAATATTAAAAGTATCAAAGAGTTCTGATTCTTTGGAAGTTTTCAACCCCCTGCTATTGATTCTGAGGTAAAGAGGAATTTTCGGACTATTAGTTTATCGCTAATAAAATCGCTTTCACCATGGTTTTATACATATTTTCACAGATACAGTTTGAATATCAGTTTTGATCTACTGCACAATACTTATGTATTAATATTTTTTCAGAGGTTTTCACTGTTGAGCTGTTTCTTTAACCAATACATTTTCCAAATTATTCATTATTTAAGCAGTTAATTAAAAAAGAAGAAGAACACAATGTTTAAACATTTCTATGTATATCTTCAATGGTCTGATTTCACAATATCGGTATAACATATTTGTCCTTTTATAATAATAGATTTTATTAAATTTTTCAACTCAAAAGGTAACAGTTTACGGTTATAGTCCTGTCTAATGATGATTTATTTGGTTTGATGCTTCAATATTTGGTCTCTATGCACCTGCAAATCAGATTTCAATACAGTTTCAATAATTTTTTTTATTTTCAGTATCAAATTTATCATTCTTAACCATTTGGAGCCACTCACTTTATTTCGCTTAAGTTCGTATTATAATTGAGATTCTAAAAATTTACTTTTACTCAAATTCAATTTTGTGTTTTTAATAAATATTTCAAATTAATTTTTATTTTCGGTATTTTTACAATTTCAAAACAGATATTACATTATTCTTGTTGCTAGAATCACACGTTGTTAATTATAGTATTTTTTTTAAATATTCTATTCATTGTATATATAATATCATTGAAATTTTTTTGATATATTATATCTAATTTTCGATCAACTTAATTTCAAAAAGCTTTCACATTTGTTTTGTTAACTTATTTTATATTGAATATTTTATTAATTATTTCTTTCGGAGTTTGATTGTAACTTACCATAAATATTTTAACTGAGATTTTGTTAGTACCCTTATAATCTTCGAATTATGTATGTAAAATAACATTTTTTTGGCAAATGATTTGTTTGACTCAAACCTCATAGAGAACAAAGGACGGATAATTTGTTGAACGGAATACCAACTAGCTGCAGTTAAAAATGACGGTAGTTAATGTAAAAGGGCAGACATATTATCCTGTTTTTGGAAAATTTTATGATTTATTTTAGACGACACGTACCCTACCTGAGCTTGATTTACAAACCGTCGTACCATTTTCACGTATCGAATTGTATTGTTTTCGTCGCATTTGAAATTCGTCCGTCGCATCCCGTTTCCGACTCATTACCCATTTCGGGCGAGTTCCATTTTTCCATAAACCGAAACGGGCATAACTCTTCGTTGGCTGCCACCAGTCTTACTCAATCAACGGCCCGGCCTATAAAACTCCAAATTTAAATATCAAAAAAGCGGCCGCCGAGATGGCGGCACGGTCGCGCCGGCACCGAATGTGCATCGACCTTGAAGTGCACTTCCCACTGCACTCCGTCGATGCACCAGCCTAACCCAGAAACCGCTCTCCATCTACCCACACCTACCCATCGGTTCTGTTCGCCGCATACTGCATTTACGCAGAATGCAATGGGAATTAGTTTAAATAAAAACAAAAGAAAATCATCTCTTTTTATATCGCTTCGCGTCTTTTTTTTTTCTAGTCATTCCGACCAAGACCAACTTGATTTTTTCATTTCGATAATTATGATGGTTTTGTTCTCGTTTTTTTTTATTCTTCGTGTTTGGGTTATCTACCCCCTTTCTCCGCACGAGTTGTTATTTTTAATGCATTAAATTATTTTTAATTATCCATCATACTTTTCAATTTACATAATGGGCGTTAATCTTGATCTTCCACGTTAATTAATACTTCATTGTTCTGTAATTTAATTGAATTGTTAAAAGAAAACTTTGTGCACATAATTCCCAAATACATTTTCATTTACTGAATAATCTGTTTGTTGCTACTTACAGTTTTAAAAAATATCTTAAAAATTTATCGGATATATTATATATATATATATATATATATATATATATATATATATATATATATATATATATATATATATATATATATATATATATATATATATAATTTAAAACATGAGCATATTATATGAACTATAGAAATGCATGCATTCTCTTTTATTCAGTAACTGATGCATTTATATGCATGCGTCAGACAGCAAATGCAATTCAGCAACTGCAAGTACTCTGGAATGGGTTAAAATAAGTATGATTCAAAATTACATACCCGTTACCAGGGAAACAGGACCGGGTAACAGCGCAACGCCATGCACTTGCAGTTGAATGCGTCTCGATGCATATGCATCGGTGACAGAAAGCGTGTTGCATCGTTTTTCGACGTGATTGGGCTTATTTCTGCCTATATATTTATATTTGCGGGTGTGCAATTGTCGTCATTTCATTTTTTCTTTTTTGAGTATTAATTTATATTCGTTAAAAATCATTATATTCTGAATAAATTAATGGTAATGATTATTATTCATTTTAAAGAAAAATTGTTTTAACAAATCTACTGGACCTATTTTATTATTTTGTTAACCCAGATTCCAATGAAGAGTTATGAATAGTTAATATTCATAAAAAGTAAAGTAATGGTGATCACAGTGGGTGATCTGAACCTTAAGGTTAATTGTTATTGAATAAAGTTCACATGTTAAATCACACGAATATGTGTTATTTTTACTGACACGTCAGTCTAGATGTATCATCAAATCTCATTTAAAATACTTTTGACTTACCTTTCAATCCAAATTTAGGAGAAACAATTAATAAATTACTCAACAAGCAATACATTTCTGACAATTAAATTAGAAAATACCAATTTATTAAAATAAATTTGAAAGTGCCTCTACATTATATTTATCGAAAGTGAGAAGAAATGAATATTAATATAACATCAATTGTATTACCTTTGACGAAAATTTAAATACTATATTATAGTATGTTATGCAAAACAGTGAACAAATGTATAACGTATTGTATTGTGTGCATTGTATGATCAATTGGAATTGCTCTGAATGAAATTTACGACGAGTGAAAGTAAATTTTATATTTATCTATATAATTTTATATATTTATTAAAATCAATAATACTGAATTACTAATTATTATTACATATTTCTTATATTTGACCTTAATGATATACAATAAAATCTTTCAGTTTTTACGTTGTTCATCTTTTCCTTCGTTTTAAGAGCAGATCGTTTACTATCTGACATTCTCAAAAAATCCACCTTATGTTCAATGATACTTATGAAATATTTAGTGTATCTAAATATATCTGTATTTTTAATTCCCTTGATATTTAACCAGACAAGAATGTTTCAACATATTTCTAGCTATCGCACTACCTCTCTAGCTCTTCCAAGATAGTTAAAGAAGTGATTGTTTCGATAAGACTGCTGTTACAGGGAGAGCTCTTCATCCAGTATGTATATCACATATATTCACTCTTTTTATATTGTTATCGTTTTCTTTCATTTTAATAGTAAATTTATTATATTCCTGCTAAACCAAGATCATCAACTAAATTATAAAATCTGACATTCCCAAAAAAATTCGACATATCTTCAATTAAATTTTTAACGAGTCTTAATTTGCCGTTCATTTGTCGTTTCAGCAGGGAAAATATATCTAAAGATTTCTTGTTATCTCAATACCTAGTCCTTCGAAGATAGCCAAAGAACTGATTGTTTGGATGAGACTGCTATTACAGGGCGAGCTCTGCATCTAATATGTATGTTATATATGTATGTATATCATATATATTCACTCTTTTTTCATTGGTATCGTTTCCTTTCATTTTAACAGTATATATATCATATATGTGCTAAATCAAGATCAACTAAATTGATTAACTAAAAGATTATCAACTAATCTATGAACTAGTTGACAAGTATGACTAACCAGCATGGTTTTTTAGATGATTTTCTTTCTATATACTTTGACTTAGTGTCATAATTTGATGTGGCTGTAGATTCACATGACAGAATATCTTATTATCTCAGAGATGTAAACCTGTTCTTAAAATCTTAGTGTTGTTAAACACATTTGTAAAGAATAGTGATGCAAATATAAAATCGAACATTTTATTTTATTGTATTCTTATTTTTATTTAATTGTTTGTTACTATAACTATAAATTATTACTAGTCGACGCAGACTAACGTATAATTTATTTTTATAATAACTTAAAAACTAATTGTATATCTCTACTGCTACACTACTGCACTACAAGATCAAATGACTTGACCGATCTGATCTACAAGATTTCTGGCGTCTCTCCTAATTTATTTTTGTGAGTCTTTTGATTTCTGACGACTAGTCGATATCTGAAGGTCTTGGTGTAAATGAAGATTCCTGTAATACCAGTGCGCATCTTGGACAAATCTTAGGACGTGTCTCAAAAACGTATATTTTGTTTAGTAATTAACTTGTACACCTAGCTTGATGTGTGAGAAATGTAATTGTAAAATTAAAGTATTCTATTTATTATAAAATACTACTCATTTTCTCATTATATATATATATATATATATATATATATATACATATATATTAACTAAATGTATCTGGCTTTATTTTAATCTAAATGAGAAAAAACTCGTTGGAGTTTTCGACCATAAAACGTCGACCCTCGGACCGTTATCTATCTCAATTTCCATCCCGAAGCAACGAAAAGTGTTATCGGGGCCATTCAAATAAAATGAAGAACCATCGAACGAAGGCGGCACCGACATTCCTCCACTTTTCAGTTAACTCAATTAAAACTCCTGAAATTCGAGACGTAACTCTTCCCGTTCTCCGGCCAATCTTCTGTCGAGCAGCGACCATTACCGACAGAACAGCCGACTGTATAATTTTCTTAATTAAAGTCTGTTCTTCGGATGGCTTCGGGCTTGATATAATTACGCGAAAGAACGAAAAGGAACAAAAAAATAAAATAAAAAAGGGAACGATCTCGGGCTGTCTGCGTCTCTGTCTCGTCGTCGCGGCGTCTTTGTTTTTCGAGCGACGATTGTTCATTAACTGTTATTTTTTTATCGATCTCTTCGTTTGGTTCGTTAGCATGAATTATGTAAATTTCTTTGATGGGCTTACGAGATATGAGATATACGTGAAGAGTGAGAAAATATATCTGTTTTAAAGTAAAGTGTAGAGAAAGTTATAAAAAAACATAAATCTATTTTTAAGCAACTTAACCAAAGTATGTAGTTACTTGTAGATAATGATTAAAATATTGAATTATATGAAATAATATTAACTATTATTAATACTCTTATATTGAAATAAATGTACAAACAAGTAATACATGTCCTTAAATTTTATTATCAATTATTATATAGTACTAATATGTAACTATTATCAAGCTGTCCTGGTAGTAACTACAGTGCTTAAGATAATCGGACGATTAAACTATTGGGATAGTTGAGCGTTCCTATCCAGCTTAGAGCATGGTTATTCTTAATTTATATTTGTGACTATTTGTGATTGTAGAGATGTGTAACAGTCTATTTGGTATTCTTTTTGATCCCCCATTTCTTGTTGATTGCATCGTTTGTAGAATGTTTTCTTAACTCTTTGGATGGTTTTCATACATTGCTTCCTTTCTAATTGACATTGTGGGTAGTAGTGGATTCATATCTCATTTACCATTTTTATTTGTTTTGTGATAAATATTATTTTAATTATATAGTGGATTTCCGCGATTTTTTTAAATGATTATATGAAGTTAGTATTTATTAAGGAACACTCACGTTTTATATCATGGTGCTTATTCAAAGGACGACGCTAGTAATCAATAAAACTCAACTAAAAATGTAATGACACATTTCAGCTAAGAAAAAAGCAGTTTATAAATTACTTAACAGATAATAAGTCTTTAAAAATTGAATGCACATTTAAAAATTTATTAAAACAAATTTGAAAACTTTTAAAATAAAATTTATATTAAATGAGATATATACGGACTGTTTAGCTAGAGATATATGTAGGTAAGAATGTTAGTGTTATTCACTTCACTTTTACATTTCTAATTCGTCGCCTCGATTATTGAGCTCTTAGGATGCTTTTCACTGGAAGCTGCCTTTTTAGTCTTTGATTTTTGATTTTTGTGTAGGAATGAATCCTTATCTCACCTACAAATTATGTTTCTTTTGTAATACTCTATAAGGCGGTTATGTGTCGTTAACACATTGTTTTCAGTCCAGACTGAGCAAATGCATCATCTTCTTCGAATGGAAAAAAAATGTACGTGAATATTATTAATATGTCAACTTGCATGTATAAAATATTACATTTAGAAGTCTTTTGTGTCTTAATTAGCATTTTTAATAGCATACAATCATGAGGTTAAATCAATATAAAAACATATTTTTATTTATTGTTTGGAAAACCTTATTTACTCAACAAGGCATTCAACTACTCTAACTTTCAAATTGATAGATGATATGAGTCTGCCAATAGTGTTACTAATTACATGTTAGAAATTAATTAAAATAATGCAACTTAATAACGTCTCAAAATATAATTGTTTACGTATAATATAGTTACACTTATAGAAATGTTTATAAATGTTTATTTAGTTTATTTGATTTTACAATACCAATACGAAACAACTACCCCAGTAACTCAAGTAACTAGACTAGATAAGATCGAAGATTCCTGGCATGGTAAATTAATTTTAATTTCAGTACTCACCAGTAAGAGGGCTCAGTGAGGAGAACCGTGGTTCAGAATGTATGTTAAATAGAAAAACTAGCCATTAGATATAGTGATAGTTTAATAGAAAACTTTGAATTTTTTGAATAATATAAAATTTTACAACTCAGATGAACAAGTAACTAATTATCGTGATGTATTTTAATCAAATTTAATCAGAAGACCTTCAAATAAGTGAACTAATTATAGTATTATTTATGAATCATATTGTAAATATAATTTTTATATCTATAACTATGCAATTATCTTCTTCTTCTAGTATCTTCTGAGCATTGCAGCGCAGCAAGACTCGCGTTTTTCAAACGCATATCTTGACAATCCTCCAGATATGGCTTTGACACTCGGACAACTTTTCAATAAAGCATATGCAAGCTTGAAGACTTACAAATTTGAAGAAATGCGATTCTACAGGCAAAGGCAAATACTACATTTTTCCTCCGAGATCTTATTAGAAATAAAATCATTCGTATAAAATGCGACAATTAGTGAACAGTTGGGGAACCAATTCAGAGACGCAGGCCAGATCGACCATTTGTATTTAAGATAGGTTCGGGGTTCCAAAAAGATCAAAATTATAGAAAGCGATGGGAATTATAAGAGACTGAAATCGTCCGAGACCAGAACAGATTCAGCCAATCACCAACTGCAGCATATTTATTGAGAAGTAGACATTTCTCCCAAGCATCGGCTATGGATCACTGATGATATTTATCATATTTAGATGGCAAATACTCTAGTATAAAAATATTGATAATCGAAAATAGATTTACATAGTAAACAAACAATCGCAGCATTCTATTGTTACTACAAAATTTCGGTCGTTTCAGATTCTATCTAGTAGGCAATAATAATTTATTACAATTCGAAATATAGAAGTAACAATTTACTAAATTATCTCATGTGCAAACTTAAACAAACTAATTAAAATGGAATAGAAACATGGGAATTGTTTCATCTTTCACATGTATAGCTTTGATAATAAGACTATCATAATTTTTTTATCATCATTTGTAGTATACTATAATTACTATATTCTAGATAAATAACAAGTCAATTTAAAAGTCACCGGCCTACTATAGTAAAACACATTTTTTGGCAAAATTAGTTTTTTTTATTCAACATAATTCCCTTCAAGGGTGATACACTAACTATAACGACCCTCCAACTTTTCGATACCATTTTTGTAGTACGATTTTTCCTTTGCTTCGAAATATCCCTCAGTTTCGGCGATCACTTCTTTATTCGTCGAAAATTTCTTCGCATTCTTTTGAGATCTGTGAACAGGAGGTCACTGGGAGCCAGATATGGAGAATACGGTGGTTAAGGAAGCAATTGGAAGCCCAGTACATGGACTTTTGACACTGTGCATTGTCTTGGCGAAGCAGCATTTTCTTTTTCTTCAAATGCGGCCGTTTTCGCTATAACGCTATGTAATAGTCGCTATTGATGATTCTTTTTTTTCAAGGAAGTCAATGAAAATTATTCCATGCGCATCCCAACACACAGACGCCATAAGCTTTCCAGCTGACTGTTGCGTTTTCCTACCCCTTGGAGCGGGTTCATCATATGCAGTCCATTCGGATGACTGTCGATTGGACTTCGGAGTGAAATGATAGAGCCATGTCTGATCCATTGTCACATATCGACGCAAAAACTCGAGTTTATTTCGCTTGGTCGTCTTCAAACACTGCTCCGAATCATCAACTCGTCGTTGGTTTTAGTCAAAAGTGAGCTCGCGCGGCACCCATTTTGCACAAAAGTTTCCCATACCCAAATATTCGTGAATGGTATGATGTACACGTTTAGTTGGTATTTTTAGAGTGTCTGCTATTTCATACATTTTCAATTTACGGTTATTCAAAATCATTTTGTGGATTTTTTACATTTTTACGTCGGTAACAACCTCTTTTGGGCGTCCATTGCGTTCACCGTCTGATGTTTGACTTTCCTTGGGCAGTGTCCGGAAACTCGGCATCAAGTTTTTGCTTCAACTGTATTTTTTCCCTTCAAAAAGCGATGTTTTATCAACACGCGAAATTCCTTTTTTTTAATTTTTTCACAATAACAAAAGTTCACATTCAGAAAAGATTTACTCAAAATGCTACAATTTACAAACTAATGATCCGACAGCTGTCAAATTTTTTTCTGAACACGCATCTTTTGAAGGTTAGCGCTAACGAAAAAACATATGGATTTAATTGTAGTAGCGCTATCTGTGTGTCAGGCCGGGGACTTTTGAATTGATCTTTTATATATAAATAGTCTATCTATGTATTATCTTAACCATTTTTATCGATTTAGATACTGAACCGATGTAGTCTTGTAGTTTTTCTTGCTTTATTAACGCATTATACTGTTAAGTAAAGTAAATATCCCAGCTTTCACATTGCTGTTCTAGAAAATAGTTAAAAAGCCAATTAACCGATTGTTTTTAACTTTCCAGCGTGACATACTATTATAAACATTGCTCTAACCAAAAAAGAATCACTGTCCATAATTTGTCGCCTAATTTAGTATTAGAGTCTCATTTGAACACGAATATTCTAAAAATAAATGAAGCATCAACGCCAGTACCGTTATTAATTTAGAATAGGCAATATTAAATAAATAACATGGGTACTAAGGATACGTACAGGAAAGTCGTAAATCACTTTTTTTCACATTCGTTATATCATTCGAAGATGCATATAAACAACTATGCAACGCTAAAATAACTTTTAATATAAACTGGTTAATCGCATGGTAGTTTATGATGGAAATAGAATGGAATTTTCATATAAATTACGACGAAACTGTAAGAGCAACTGTTGTATGACAGTCTGGGTGCAATAGATGTCGTAAAATTTCGTATTTTAAACGATTGGTCGTTCTGGTGAGTCAATTATGTACAGAACACAACTAAATTAGGTAACCCCCAATACGCAAAATTCCGGGAAGTATGCTATAAAAAAATCGCGTCAAAACCGGTGAAGGTGTTATCAGTGCGGTGGGAATTTGGCAACACCGCCAGACAAATATATTAGGCTGGATGACTTAGTTTGGCGGGCGTTCTCTTTGATCTTTGACATCTTATGTTTCGTTATGTGTTTGCCGACATCATCCTGATACGCGTCATATAACTTAACAATATTTATGATCCGCCTATGGAGTCCATTAGTTCGGTTTCACATTTTCAGCTCGGGGAAAATAACTGTAATCCTTTTTCTGAAATAGTTCGGTGATTACTTCATCTTGTAATTAGAGAAACTCTTCCGGTATACGATTTACGCACAAACGTATATTAAGATTAAAATAATCAAATGGTTTAGCAAAGATTAATATATAGTCTATTCAAAGTTATTTTATACATACATCATTTAAATTTGTGACGTCAAAAGGTCGCAATGTTGCTGCATCAATTCAGAGGTTTAGTTCAGTTTGTCTTTGACATACAACAAAATTATAATCTAAATAAAATAATTTAGTTTAACATTATAGTACATATAAAAACAACCTTTAATTATACAGCCACAATAGTTTATAGGTTAGAGTTATTACCTCTTATACGTCTGACAACCGGACGACTTTGACAGCCTCATTCGTTTACGTGTTCGAACTAATCAGACAACATTGTGTCTCTTTTTAACTAGATTAAAATGAGAAGGAAGATATTGTCTGACACTAAGAGGAATTTACAAATCGCGGGAGTTCTTTGTTTTCGAACAGCGCCAGAAAATGCCTTGAATCTTTCAAGTATTCGGTGTGAGCAAATGTGCGTCATGTAAATTTATAAATATATTAATCAAATAATAATATATATTTAACACAAATTACTTTTCTCGTTTACTATATTAAAAATATATGTATATAATAACTTTAAGCTGGGTATAATTATATATGAGATCTCATTGGTTATATTGAATAATACTATTTTTTTCTCTTAAACACACAATTTACGGTACAACAAAAGCAAATGGTTCTTTACTTATGGGTCTCTGTACTTTGTGAATGTTATCCATGAGTCGCAATACTTATAAGTTTTATTATGAGAGCATTAAACTTAATATATCTGATCTTTAGTATGGTATCTTGGTGCATATACTATCTTTGTTGTAAAACTCTGTTTGGAATATGTGTATTTTATTTATCACTTTTCGTGGAGCATACCCATGACTAGATTTCATAGGGCCATATCAGTGTATTTAGAATTTGCTTGTTCAGCATTGAGATTTTCATCCAATTAGTCAGCACATTTTTTTATATTACGCATCCGGTTCTTTTCTTTTAATATGCTCTTGCAATAACTTTTGTTAACTATCTGTTAACAATGGTATATCAGTGTGTCATATTCCAAAAGTATTAAGTTATATGTTACAAAATTACTTGTTAATACTGCAGAACTGAAATTAAAATATATCTGATGTCAAGTAGTCGATTCAAATTAACAAAATATTTCAAAATTACAGGTTTAGCATATAACTAAATATTTTCGCCTGTAAACATGTCTACAATTACTTTTTCCTCTTTTTAATCTTCTATTATATAAAATATTCCATACTTACTATGGAATGTAAATAGATAGATTGGATTAGCGGTTATGTAAATTTTGGATGATATTTATTAGATATAATTTATAAATTGTGCTACATAATTTCCAAAAGCAACATATTCACTTAAGTTCATTATTGCGGATAATGGTATTAGTTAATGAAGAGAATTATTATTTATGCTGTTGGATAACTGAATAGTAATTTTTTCAAAGAGATCTACCTAAATTGTAGATCATTATCTATTTTTGATTGCTTGATTTACCGGTTACTCAGTCTCGGTGGTAATAGAGGTGTTCATCCAAAGATATACTAAACATCAGAAGACGTAAAATTTCCTGATATGTCATTAAGATTTTTAAGTTTTTGTGACTTATTAATTAGAAATGTCTTATTTGTATATTAACGAATTAGAATTTTATTGACTTAGATGACTGATATTAGCGTGGCACATTTTTGTTAGTCCAAGGACGGAGGAATAGTTTAAGGTTGATCACAAATCATTTTAAGGTTATATTGTTCATATTTATATTCATGATATCTAAATACTAAAGTAGGTTTATCTGCCATTATAGTGTAACTTTTCTTTCTAACTTGTATTCGAAATTATGTTGCCACAATTTGTTGCCACACACTAGGAATATTGTTAATAATGATTTTTAATGAGCTTTCAGGTTTTGTAAAATGATGGAACAAGAGTTGAAATTAATAAAGGTTTATTAAGTTAACGGAGATACAAAATAGTTAGGGAGTATTTTCGGAATATAAAGACTAAGTCAAGGTGGCTTTTTTCTGAATCTAATAAAGAGTTAAATTAATAAATTCGCTAAAATACTAAGAAATGGGAAAGCGCATCCTGACTAGAAGAGAAGCACTATAAAATCAAACCAAATAAACTGGAAAGCATTTGATTTGTATGTTAGACAAAGCCCGAAATATAATAAAAAGGCTCCGTCGAACACGAGGGTCTTTATTTGGCCTTCCCGTAAATATTTATTGAAGAGGGGGAAAGGAAGACGAAAAATAACAAGAATATTCCGGTTTTTATTATTTTTTGGAGCGAATACATCTCGATGCGATTTTCTTTATTTGTCTGCGTCCCGCTTTGTGTTCGTTCGCATTGGATGGATGGGTTTCAATGGATATAGTTCTAGTTTCGTTTGAAAGTTTTTTGAACTCTGACAATAGATTATCCATCAAAATCCGGTCATATTTTATATTGCAGGATTCGTATATCGGATATATGTACTTCTAAATTTTAAGATCAGCAATGAATATATAAAAATAAGTAGTTCCTCAAAATTAAATCTAAAAACAAACCTCATGCTGGTATGAGATATTACACAAAATTATAAGATACGTGAAGAAAAAATATGGATAATATAACAGAGATTTTTTTTTAATCTTTGTGATCCCACAATCTGCCCTATAGGCAATAAGTATTTCTTATGTCTATATTATATTTACATGGCATGCAGAAAATCACTTCATTAAGCGATCTTCTGTATAAAATATTATCTTAATTAATTAGTCTTATTCTAAAGCATATTCTAAAGTTTATATATGTCCAGTAATCAGATCAGGTGGTGCTAAACGTTTTAGTCTACGTACTTCACTATCACGTCGCATATTTAGCTGATTGGCGAGTACATTTGGATGCATTGACACTCTTTCGAACTATTTCACACAAATACGTTGACACTCGTTATAGGTTCTAGAGGAATATCGCGTTGTATCACTTTATTTGAAATATAGTACGGAGCATCAACAATGGCACGCAACACTTTATTTTGGAACCGTTGAATGATTGATATATTAGATTTGCTAGCGGTACCCCATAGTTGGATTCCATATGGCCTAATAGGCTTGAGTATAGACTCATACAGCAACACCTTGTTATCTAATGATAACTTCGATTTACGCCCGATGAGCCAATATATTTCATATAATTTCTGTCGAAGTTGTATTCCTTTATAGAGTATGTGCTTCTTCTAGGTTAGGCGTCGATATAAGTGCATACCAAGATATTTAACTTGCTCAACACCGAAAATAAAAACTCATTATTGAAACTTTCAAAATTTAAGAAAACAATATTTCTATTGTAATAATATTTAGGCCTACAGAGATCCAAAGGTTTATTAGAATATCCAACGCTACATTGGTTAAAACATATAAAGTAAATAAATATATTATATATGCAGTAAAATTGACGGAAGTGAAAATATACTATCGCGACATAAATTAATTTAAAGAGGTTTTACAAGCAAACATCAGGAGAGGTCAGGAACTGATCTAAATATCGATGTAATAAAGCTGTCTTTTTTTTTAAGTTAAAATAATTTAACATATTGGAATTTGAGTAGCAAAATCGGATGCTAGAAATGAAACCGTATGAATAAATATCAGCTCTGAAACCATTGAGTTTGTTTCTAAAGAAATGTTCTAATGTTACTTATATGGCTCTCTAGAAACAAAGACGATTTATTGCACAACGCAAATACATATATATTAAAAATAAAGACGAAAAACTTCAGCAATATTATAGAGATTATTTTAGAGTATCAATAATTATAAAGTAATTACATAGTAGCACTACCAGTATAGCACTACCACGCATATTTTATTAAATAATTATGAAATGATTCAAATCAATCAATGTTTAACAAACATTTTCACAATATATGAATTGCCATTAATTTTTTAATAATTAAATAATAAGTGTATAAAACAACAAACACTTTTTCTTTATTTATTTAATTAATCTTGTTTTAATATCTGCCTTTGCTATTCATCCTCTCCGAACCGTAGACTTCTACCCCTAATCCTGTAGACTATACACATATAGTTCTATATAGTTCAGAGTAACTTCACTCCGCCTCTGGTGGACTTACAACTTGAAGTACGATGTGCTGAGAATCCATGGATTAGGGATGTTTTTAAAAGCATGGATGTTGTTAGCTAATTCTAATAGTTTAAGGCTGGGGATTTTTGAGCACCATCAATCCACCTTTTGTGACATTGCTGATTCAGCTGCGATACATTTCCCGAACTCCACTTAACTATACCAAAGAATGCTTGCGAGTAACTACGATACGATTGCTAATCCAATGTCAGCCTGTATTCTTTTCTTAATATTACAGTTAATTGAAATAAATTAAGCGAAAACTATCTTTTGAAATCCCGCAAGATGCTACTGACTGCATCAGTAATGATATGTGAAGGATTTAAAAAAACGAAACAAAAATTTACCTTAGAACTTATTTTAATTTATTCCTTTATCTAGACTTCTCGCCCGTCACACATTTCAGTCTAACATAAAAACAGAGTGCGAAATATTTGTAGCCAAGTATAATACGTATATACAATTGCGCATTAATAAATCAATAATTATCATATATTTTTTTCATAAAATTAAAATCATTGTCACCTTTACATATGTTCAAGTACAACACATTTCTAGACACAATTAAAATGAGTTAAAGTTATGTCTGCATTATCATTACAGCCTGTGTTGTTAGTAATACTAAAGCTGATAATAAATTCAGTAAATTTTTTTCGTTAGCATAATGATGGGGGAGGTGCCTCATTTGCTAATCAAAACCAAAAAGAAATGGGAGCCCTGATTTATATTAGGTTTTGCGACCGCCGAGATTAAAACCTACCCCCATCTCCGAAACAATGGATAATTGTTCCCCAGATATCTTTTGTCTTCGCCGAATTCTTTTCCGGGGGTGGGAAAAAAGTTTCGTCTTATTATCAGGGCGCTGCGCTCTTTTTTCCTCCCTCCTAACTGATGTTGACATTAAGAGTAATCAGACTTTATGGCAGCCAAATGGGACCGGAGATATTGCCATATTGTTCATCTTTTTTTCTCCAACTTACTTCAAACTTTCTCCATTAATTGCATCATTGCCTTTATTATATATATATATATATATATATATATATATATATATATATATATATATATATATATACATAAAAATATGTAAAAAAATATGTTAGTTATTTGGAAGGATATCTAAATAATTCATGCTTAATAAATTTCTGCTTTACAAGCTAATAGTAAACCCTATAACAACCTATGTAATTCCAAGAATATCCTTGTTATTCTGCGAGAAGTAATATGAACATAATACAAGTACTAGGAAATGATAAGCATTGTGAATACACCTAGTTACTAAAGGAATTTACTTGCATCTAGATCTTCAAATTCAACTGTAGAGGAAAATCAGAGATCAGAATCAAGGCATGAGGAATTACTTCAATCTCCTTTTAACACCGAAGTGATGAAACCCTTGGATAGCACTCAAACTGGATCAGAGACTCAAACCATACGATCTTGTGTAGTTATATAGAGATGTTTACTAAATGGTAAATCACTAAACAAAGCTAATAGCATTTATACTATTCTATTTTATTATATGGTAAGTAAGAGCTATGTATAGTTAAATACTTGAGTCACTATTGAGATTCATTCTAAGTTAGTCGACAACGACTAGTAATAATATAATAACAGGAAATAACATAAAACATTTGTTTCATCCTATAGAAATTTTATATTGATTAATGCTTATATATATATATATATATATATATATATATATATATATATATATATATATATATATATTCCGATGCGTAGTTTTCCAGTTCCATATTCGTTTAGAAATACTACCCAAACCATTATTTTTACGTCGAATTTCTTGGAAATTTACCGAGATCTAAAAGCTCATCAAACGTCAACTATTTTTGAACGAAATAATTTAACTGTGCCGTAGGGGCATGCGGCAGAAAAACCGCAGGCCCTTTAATGAACAAACAGAATTCCTCCCCTTTAACAATATTTTAAGCCCTGCCCAACCGAGTGTCCCTAAATCCCCAGCTTCATCCCATTTATACTGCGGAGTGTTTACAAAACTAGGCACCGTTCCAAAATAAATTCTCTGTGCCAGTCAAAACAGCGCGAAGAATCGGCGCCCTCTCGAAAGGGGGAAAAAGTGAATTTCCGCCCAATTGCTCTGCGGCAGTCGAAAGCTTTCCCATGTCTTCACAGATCTCTTTGCCATAAAATAATCGATAAATGTCGTATGACTGTTCATTAGCTTTATATATATAGTATATATTTTGTGTCTTTAGATACAGTAAGATATTCCACATAATGACTATCGTTTTATTCAGAGGATACTCACACAGTCTAACGTTCACGGTACTTTTTCTTTGAATTAATTATTTTGTTGTCTTGGAACTAGCAGGATAATTATACTATATAATAAACAAGATTTGAATGCTAACCACCTATAAGCTGACTAAATTGTATTAACATTACTTTATATTAACCTAAACTGAGTTTTTCTCTCCATTTTATGAAATTGGATAAAATGACGTGGAAATAAAATATTGATTAAAATATAGAATGGACAACAATTTAAAAAATATATTTTGTAATGTGATTTTACACAATATGATGCCTAGAATATAGAGAAAAAGTTTTTATAATCTAAAGTCCTTTTCCTTTTCTTGACGTTTTTCAAAGCAAATTTACTCTAATATAATGAGTGATATATGTTCCCCCTTGATCTATAATAAATTGCCATACTTCAATTTTCGAAGCTAACTGTATACTACTAAAAAGACTTTACAGAGACAAGTACGAATAGTAGTCGAACGATCTGGGTTATACGGTGAATTTGTTAAAGCTTCATTTAAATCACCAAGAATGTCAAGTCTCGCGTTGACACGAAAGAAGACAACACCTTTGATGAACAATTTGTTCATTCATTGTATTAATTACGCGCATCAATCACATTATTTCTTATCAGTAGAGGAGTGTTAAAAGCTATTAAGGCTTTTCCATTAAAGTTTGGGTAACTCATCATTTTTTTCCGTTCCTTTATTAGTCATATTATATTAGTAAAAATGGCTCGATTTCGTCTTGTTTTAGCAATCATTCACAAAATGAAACTCACTCCACTTGTAATGTCCACTCTTAATTCACCTGGAACTCAAGAATATAGTGTTCTTTAGCCTCCAGTCTTCTGTAAACAGTTTTAAAGTACTTTATGGTCGATATTTAGTTCCATCAAAATATCGTGAAGTGAAATATGTCCATATATCTGGATATGCTCAAAAATATATTCGACTTCTTCAAGTATTCAAGATATATTCAAGGCGAGTATCATCTTTAAGTTTCAAATATTCGGGAGTTGATGTTGACAACCGCTTAAGGTCATCATCATAGACATTGCACAAACTCGCTGTAACAGGCTTTTATTGAAGTACTACGCGTAGAAGTATTATGCGACTTTAAAGCCATTTATTAGAAACATCCGAAATTAATTTTTCTCTAATATTATATAATATATAACTCTTCATATTTAGAGAACGTAATCTTGTTGGATTTAATAAGTACATCCTTTTAAATGTTCTTGGATTAATTCGTACCTCAGAATTAAAATTATAAGAATTTTGTGTTAAAAATAAAACTCATTCTTTTTAATTAAACTAAGTATGTCTCTGTTGAAGAAATTAATAGTATAAGGCGATAGATTCTTCATTAAAACTTTTATTGAGACTTGTAGAATATATCTAACGAATAATGTCAATAATATCAAATTAGTAGAGTTGTATTTCTTGCGAAAATTCTTTCATTTCGATTATTTCTCAGTTTGGCAGTTTAATCGCAAATTGAACCAACTTTACTTTTTTGACTTATCTTCATCATTGCTTGTGACTATATTACGTTAGAGTGAAAGCAAAGAACTATAATGGTAACTTGATCTAAGATCGTTTCATAATTGACTAAGATGGTTTTTCAGTCAATTATAACACCTGTTTGGACTTTTGGGGTGTAAATCTGGAGTTAAAAAAGGAAGGAATTAAAATGTCAAACCGACTAATAATCTAAGGTTGATAAAACAAACTTCTTATATTAATTAATGATGCTTGTTGCTAGGTAACCAATGAAGTACTGCATGACAATATTGAATATAAATGATCTACGAAGTTATCAAAGATTTCGCCTAAAAACATGAAAGAATGTTACTAAGTCAGAGCATCGTGGAGGCAATACTGCTGGTGTTGAGCTGGTGAAGGACATGTAGAAAATCAAAAGAATAACGAGCTTGTATATTGAGGCAAGTGCAAAAGAATAATAATAACAAAGTTATTTGTAAACTAAACTCGTTTAAGTAAACAGGAACAAAGCTGTGTGGAACCAGATATCTTCGCAGAAATGACATCTTCAAATTAAGGTGATAAGAAATGGTAATATCAATAAGTAGATCACTTCCAATAAACATTAGTTGAAAAAATACAAAATATAATATAATATACAAGCACAAGTTTTTGCTTTAAATCCAATCTGGTTTTTGATCACTGTCACAAATGTTTCTTTTTGCTACATATCACTATTATTTCAGAGTGAAATCGATCCAACTACATTTATTTATGATGTTAATTTTCATGAATCGTAAAAAGCCTAACTTAGAAATACAACAAGACCTCGGAAAGTAAAGAGAAATGAGCCAGAATTCTGGAAAGACCTAGAAAGTTAGACAAAAAAAGAAAAGCGCCGTTTCCTCAAAGAACTTATCAGCGGGACGAAATTTCCGTCAGCGCTCAGGAAACTGAAACATCGTAAAGCGAGAACGCGCCAATCCTGCCGAAATCCATCTACCGCCTTCCCTCGCCGCCCCCTTAAGTTCCGTTTCACTTGCTACCCCTTTCTTGTCCCGATACGGTCGTTTCGTATTCAAGGACCGTCCCGAGCGTCGTTCTTGGATATATCCAGGAGCGGATTGGGATCGGCTGGAATGGCGAGCAGCGGATAAGAACGGAATGGTGGTGGAGGAGGCGGCGATGACGCCAAGTAGAGGATGGAAATGGCGAAGGAAATCTTTGCATTTAAATCGAGAGATCTGGCACGGTTGAATTATAAAGAGGCGCACGCCAATCTTGTTAGTTAAATAGCATTTTTTTCCATATCCGAATATAATATTATCTAAATATATATATTACTTTCTTATGTTTTTATATTACCAAGAAATACTTCGATCATATAATAAGCTAAACTACTTGTGTACAAAAATATTGCTTTTAAATCAATTAAAGAAAAATTAACCGATTTTTATCATTTTACCACATGAATTCGACTAGTAAGGGAATTCCAAAACGTATAGAAATTCCAGTTTATTTAGGAAGTAATATATTCAGAAATATAATAAGTTCTCGCGTACTAAGTATAATAAGTGTTTTCATATTAGACAAAAAGCAGATCAGATAAGACCCAAAATCATAGAGCCGTAGTGGTTACTCGGAAGATACTCTCACATGACTTAAGTAAAGTGAATCTTTTATTAGTCAATTGCAAAGCTTATTTAGACTTATGGGGTTGCACTAAGAAATAAATTCGACTAATACCCAACGCTGTCAAAACCAATTTCTTCGACGATTTACGAATGCTTATCACGTAACCAAAGAAGATCTGCATGATGATCACGTAATTTGATTTCGTGATTTCGTGATGTATGAAATAGCCGCCTTCGTTGGCGCAATGGCCAAAGCGCCAGGACAATTCTCTTACTGTTGCGTTAGTCGCGGGTTTGAATCTTCCTAGGGCATGGATGTACTTTGTACTTTGTTTGAGATTGTAATTCTAAAAATCCGTAGGCAACAGTGGAATATCCGACAAGGAATAGTCATTCCAGTCACGCCAGTAACCAGGTTGGATAAGACAGATGTGTTCCGGGATGGCCTCTAAGTTGGTCACTGGCAAGTCAGTAGGCCTAACGCCGAGGACCGTGGTTCGGAGCCCACATTAAACTGTAAGTCCAGTCCAGATAAACCCTCGTTGGTAAAGTGGAGACATTAAGATATATAAGAAAAAACATGAAATAATGTGAGATGTAATAATAAAACAATAAAATAAAATAACCAGTAAGAATCAAACGTCATAAAGTAAATTCAATACGAGTATCGTTATGGCGGATATCCATCATTAAAGTTTCTGTTCATAACCTAAAATATAATCTAAGAATGCAGAATGCGATATATTTGAATGAAACATTAAAATATACTAGTTTTAAAGAAAAAAGAATAGGACACATAATTGCACGTCATATGGAAATCTATATGAAAATTATTGGGAATATGGGCACCTCTCACCTATATTATTAGCTCCTTTCGATGCTACAAGATAATAATTAATTCTAAGTCAAGGAATTATTATTACTAGATCAAGAATAGCTTAATAGAATAAATGTTTATTTCTAAAAAAAATGAGTTTAGAAACATCAAAAACATTTAATTGAACATGTTATAATTAACTATCATGTGAGAATTGGCATCAAGTCTATACAATAACTTATGTAAAAGATTTTTTATGTAAAGATTTACAAGAAATGGTATTACTGCGTATTAAATCACATCGGGTATATCAGGTATATTGACAGTCAACTTAGGCTACATTTTTTAGTATGTGTCAGACCTTGCTCCTTCTGATTGCTACTTGTTCCGACCTATAAGCTATGACCTACATGAGCAGCGCTTCACTCCTTTTGGGAGAGATTCAAAAAATTAGTCGACCTGTTGATAGCCTGAAAATATACACCGTTATTTCCATTTGGGTTTCGTAAATTGCCTGTAGGAAGGGGAATAGATCGATAGATGATGTTTTGAATAATAGACATGATACCGATTTTTCTCAATAAGCAATAAACTAAAAGTCAATTAAAACTAATTTATAGGGTTAATATGATTCTAAATTTATATATATCAGAAAATTAGATTATCTTTCATAACAAAGATTTGAATATTTTCTCTTTTCATGATTTAAACATATTAAGACGTATGTTTTTAGAAATGTTATCGAGAAAACGAGAACTGGTAAATGTTAAAAAACGATAAAAAATTGTAACCTTTTATTTCGCAAATATTTTTGGAGTCGAGAAAATAGGCAGAAATCACGCCAAATCTGATGAATAGGGGGGGTTCTAACTTTAGCTTTGCATTGAACTAGTTACCCAAGAGATAATTCGGTTTACCTTGATGTAAATTCTCTTTCCTGGCACTTTATCTGAAGCATGCAAGTAAACAATATCGTTAGTAGTGATCACTGTATTTTATTTTAACTTAATTTAATTGCAGTTGTCATAAGCGGACTCCTAAAACAATATCCTTACATAATCGTCTTGATTCTTCACTATTTGTCATAGAATTTTTTAACATTTTTTGTAATTACATTTTCTGTGTACAGCTGAGTTGCAACATCATGACCAATGTAACATTTACGTTTTTCACCACTCATAAAGTGTAGCTAGTGAAGTCAATTTGAAATGTTTTCTTCAAATCTATAAGTTTATAAGTAAATTATAACACAGAAGTTATTTTAAGATAATACAATTTTTTGCTAACATAAACATATTCAATAAGGAATTTCTTACTCTATTCATTCCAGTTTTCCATTTTTACCTACATTGTTAGTACAGTTTTCAATGATCGTTTCATAAATTAAATGATATTAAATACATTTCGTTGGTCTATTTAGGTACGTGAAATTTTAATTGTTTTTACAAAATCACTAAATTATATATTAAGTATTAAAATAAAAATAAGTAATACAAAATTTTCTGAAATATAAATCTGATAGGACCTGGATGTAAACCAGGAAAATTACATATGCCTGACATGTATTTAAAATATTCTTGTCCTCTTCCTTATAAATAAGCCAGAACTCGTCGTATATTTTTAAGAATCCCAGCCTATTAAGAATTCCTCGGTTGGTCAGGATCAACTTATGCCTTTACATAAATACAAAAAGAAAAAAAAACGTAGAAAAAGATGTCTTCTTATCGGGCTGTCTGTCCATTCTCACCTTCTCCGGGCCTATAACCGTCAGCCCTGCCGATGAAATGCACAGTTCAACGTCGAAAGATAAAATCTCGCTGGGATCTTTCACCAATTAAATAGATTTTAATCTAGAAGAACATTGGTCAGTTGCCTGTGGATTTCTTTCGTTTTTCTCCCTACTATTTTGTTTCTTTTCCTTTGTCGCATGTCGACGGTATATAAATAAACCGTTCGTGATCCGAGGAATTTCAGATAATTATCAGATGAATATAAATTTATTACTTTTGATATTTGATTGAAATTTTCTTTGTTTGCTTATAGTCAGTATGAATAATATTTGAACCCAAAAAAAGTCCAATAATTCATCTTTGACCTTTATTTTTTTTATTATTTAATTAATACATTGTTACTAGTCGTTTCCGTCTAACCTATAATTTGTCTTTATGATAACTTAAATCTAGGTATATAACTAGGAGGACCCATCGGTCTATCTCACTCTCTGGTGAAATAGTGTTTATACATGTCCCTGCTGTATTTTTTAATATATGCACCTCACTACACAACACTACACAAGATCAGATGGTTTGATTCTTTTGAGTCTGTGTCCTGTTCTGATGGTATTCAAAAGCTGCAATATTTCAATATTCTCATGAGAATGGAGTCTTTTCTCATGCCCCCTTGCAATTCTCTTGATTTCGTGACTGACTGTGGGTATCTGAAGGTCTCGATGTAGGTAATCAGTCCTATAGTATTTGGGTGCACCCACAATACCTCTCAGGACTTTGTTATGAAAAATTTGTATTTTGTTTATGTTACTATTTGCAGAACATACCCATATTTGAATTCCGTATATCCATATAGGTTTCAGTATTTGCTTATATAATAGAAATTTATTATGTAGTGATAATTGTGATTATCTTCCAATTAGCCAGTATATTTTCCTATATGACCTCTAAATAAATATAAGCTTTGAGTTAATATATACGGTATGTATAGACCAATCTATTTTTGAAAATTTTAAATTACTTTAATCAATAAGTCTCCGGTCTATATAGTGGGGCCACATGTTCGAACTCAGTATATCAGTCAGTAGTAGCTAATGTGAATGCAAAAGCTTTATGATGCTTGTAAAGAAGCTATTTGACTTCCACTGTATTTGTGTTCATCAAAAAATAATACCAAATCAAATCACTAATTATTTTCATTTATTGTTTTGAAAGCATTAAATAGTATCCTTCTAAAATAACCGTAATTTCTAAATTTATTATTAAAATATTACGAACGTTTAGTACGTATCCTTTAATGGTTGTTAATATTCAGAAATTATCAATGGCGCCGTCTATCTGTCATAAAATAATATAAAATATTTATATAGTGATGTGCTTGATTGATATATTTCTTGTCGTTTTTCTTCAAGGTAGTAGGGTTTGTATGCCAGATCTTATTGAAAGCTACCGCGTGATGTATTATTTATCACTAACGTGTCTATAAAAAATATGTAATATATACAGCGATGAATTCATTAGGCAAGCCAAACCATAGTTATCCGCCTGTCAATTTTAATTTAAGTACACGTTACATATATGTCATCAAAGAGTAACACTAAATCGATGAACTTCGTTGATCTCAAATAAGGGCAAACAACATACTCGATTCATGAATCATTAATGATTTGATCTTATTTCAGGATTTTATTTTTTAATTGCGAGGAAATATAGAGCCAAAAGCTGTATCAAAATTTCCATACATATTTTTCCATATATACATATGTGGTATATTTTCAACTAAACAATACCTTGAATTTTTTTTTATTCTTTATCTTATGCCTATTTATTGACAGGTGAATGAATGACATGAAAATATCAACCCACGATTATCGTAGCAGTAGGAAAAGCTTCCTAACACCTTGATCATTGCGCCTCCAAACTTACAATGGTTTAAATTACACTTGGATATTGTTGTTTCTAATAATTTGCAATATTTCAAGAACTTATTAATAAAATAATATAAGTAGCAGTTAAAAAACTGGATATATATTTATTTTTATAATAATTGCTTAATAATAGCTATTATACATCACTAAATAATGAGAAAATTAAGTGGATTTTAGCCAACTTCATATATTTAATGTATGTTCGCCGATTTTTCCGTCAATTATGGACCGATTTTCAAAATGATTTTATTCGAAAGAGTGCCCTTCCGAAGGGGAAGAAATCAAGGAAAACCTCAAATTTCAAAGGCACGTACAGTGTTTTCACATATTTTTTATCTAAAATAATCATATATTTGTCTATAGTGTTATTGCTGAAACGATCTGACAAAAAATCGCAAGTAGTTCAGTGTGTCATGGATTCGATTCCAATCAGAGCAACAACTTTTTTTTAGATTGGTTAAAAAATTTGTTTAATCACCTAGCGATCCCCGGTGCTTGAAACGTTCCTTATTTTCAATCATTGTCTCTTTATTCCTACTTTTCCTCATACGGCCTGTATCTCTGCTTGAGCTATCCATTGCAATAGTAAATAAAATAACTGTGTAATTTCAAGGGTAAATATCTAACACTAAAAAGAGGAACACAAAATATTTTTATAAAAAAAATTGAACCCACTTCAAAAAATTAATAAGAAACTCACTAAAATCTAAAAAATAATCAAGTATAAACTTTAAACACAAAGAAAAAACGATTTCCAATAAAATATCTACGTAATAATCGTTGTAATATAAATGTATGTCATAAACACAAAATTAAAAACTAAACAAATTTAATTTAAACAAATAGGCTTAAAACTGATTTTTATTTAGTTTTACAGCGATTATTACGTACATATTTTATTTTAGGATAGGTATTTTTTTGTAAAAATATTTTTAAAATACTTGATCTGGTTTATCGAATAATACTAATATCGAATAATTCAATAAATATATAATATTTGAAGTGGGATTGAATAGAAAGAGGAATATGAGGCCGGCTGCTAGAACGAAAGGATTTCGAAGTGCAGTTCTTTCGGTTGGCATTAAATGGACTGAAACAGAAATTCGATTAGATGGAAATAAAAAAAGAACTCTTTCAAAACGCTATAAATGTAAAGCGAATATCGCGAACCATTTAAAAGCGGAACAAGCTCTGTCACTTAAAGGAGAGTCCAAATCAGAGCTGTACTAACGTGTTTTGTATTGTTGTAATTCTTGGCAGAAGTAACAATATGGAACTTATGTTAGTTCTCTATCTTCTATTTGTTATAAAAACTCTAAAAGTTTACATAAATATGTATATATAGTATGAAAAATTAACAAAATGGGTCTCAAATATTTTTTAAATATTTTTCTATTGACAATTTTCAAAACAATATATTATATTTATATCACAATATAAATAACATTATAATAGGATATATTTGTACTAGAATTTTGGAAGAAAATTAAATGAAACTATATTAAACTTTAGATTTTATATTTATTTATTTAAAAAAAAATATTTTTCTTCACTGGATCAATCCACTGAATTTTATGAAGTATGTTTAATTTGCCACTGTACTAGTTTTATAATATATTACTATTAACTACTTTAAGGGTTCAATTTAAAGAAAGTAGATGTTTAAACCAATATTTCGATAGTTAAATCCAGCATTAGTATTAGATTTGTATATTCTTTTAATTGTGTGTCATTTAATTCCTTAGTAAAATCAATAAATGAATACAAATAAAATAGTTTATTACTTTAAACTCAAAACAGGTTAATTTGGTTTAATTTACTTCTGAGGCAATCATAAATAATGATAAGGTAATTATTTGTTTTAATCAACTCAAATGCAAATATTAAGAAAATATCTAAGAGCCATAAAAGATGAGGAAAGAAGGGCAATTAGATCATATCTATCAAGGAAGTATGGAAATATGTGTCACATAGAAAGAGAAAACCGTATTATATAAATTTGTAACTAATCGATGTAACTACGACCAGAAAACCATATTGTTTTATGAACCGTTAAAACTCGATGAACTTTATTTCGTCAATTAACCGATGAAGCAAGAACATTCTCAATAATATTTCTTTAAAAAAAACTGAACCTCGTTTCATATATTTTTTTACTCAATCTGGAAAGCCTTTTTATCAGACGCCGTCTTTACCAAACTTCTCGTTTTCGAACTGATTGTCCTAATAGAGAATAATCAGTTTACGATGTATGTTAATGTATGAAATGAAATTTTTTTAAATTCAAATAAAATTAATTGTATATTTGCGTAAATAAATGTCTTTTTATTATATTACGTTGGTTAATATGTATGACAAATTATTTCTAAATTAATTTCATAAATATTTACATTATTTCCTAAATAATATTCATCTAGCTGATGATAAATATAGGATTTGTTAAAGTCTGTTGAGTTATGATGACAAATGCACTGACAATGATAGTAATGACAGTGCAAACACTGATAATTATGTGAAGCTTTTAACATATTTTTAAATAGATGCATCTTGGCGCAGTTATACACCAACATATATTAATGTTCGTTTATATGATGTTTTGTTTTGACCGGTTATTTTTTACCGCTATTTTTAAACCATACATCATGAAAATGAGTAATTTTCATGCCTTTTTCCTCTCTAGTTGTGCATTAATTATCATTTACGTACATCCTAGTCATAAATTCCCTTGGATCTACGCATTTTTCCACGAATTCCCTTCAGTCCGGCTCATCTCTCGGCCCGACTTTGCCCCGTTTGAAGTGCCCTGGAGAATATTAAATTCCAAAGCCGACTTTACGATTCTAAAATGCAGTAGCTTGAAGCTGCCATGCATTTTGTATGACTTCAGAAATCAGTGCATTAGCGACGACTATCTAAAAAGGAAATAAAGCGTTAACGCATGAATTAGTGATATTGAATAAGTCGCTTTCCGAGAAAAAGACGTCAGTTTTATTTTCGCCCAGTATCAGCAAACATTTGCAGTCATTACATTTCATACCGACTGAAGCCGATTAGTGTTCCCATTTGTGATACCCTAAATAATGAAATAGAAATAATTATTATTAATCCGTTATACATATTCCAATTTTGATTACTTTCTATATTTGACTTAATTATACTCATTATGATCCGAACACTACATAGAGTACCCGTCCAATATGATAAATTGTATTAGGTCTGATCTTGATCAAGGTAAACAACTCTTAAGCAATCTAACCTAATTGATAAATTATTGCTGTGAAATTATTATATTATGAATTTTCCATTGTGTTATTCAGTGTGTACCAATGCTAATCATCGAATGCTTAAAATTACAGTTTTGACGTTCATTAATTTTCTTGTTTGATTTGAAGAAAAATGTTGCCAAATAGTATCAAACACATTTGGAAATGTATGATGATGCTGCTCTGCCATATCCCAATTATCAGTATTGCCCTCAAGTATTTAAATGTGGTGATTTTTATATCAGTTGCAAAGAAAGGTCTGGAAGACCAAAAAAGTTTAAAGGTAGTGAACTGAGAGCCCTATCGGACGAAAACCCAGGTCAAACAATGGAAATGAACGGTTCTGACAGCTTAAGAAGGGTGACGATTAATTCATAACTGAATCGCAGAAAAACCAGCACGATATCGTAGCATATTTTTAAAAAGATGGAAAATATTTTCATTGATAGTGAAAAAATAGTAAAAATATATGCAATAACCTTCTAAAATTCTATCACAAACTGTAAAGCTATTTTAACATTATAAGTTACTTTAACAAAGTTGCTATACTCAAAGCCACAAAATTTAGGAAACCAATTTCTATAATATAATACAGAAAATAATCTATAAAAGGATTCGTTCCATTCTGGCTTTATCAACAAATTTTACTATTAGTTATATAGTTTCCCAATTTAAGACTAACATAGAATAAATATTTTTATAGTAATTTTTAAAGCTAAAGATGACTAGAATTCATTTATTGTCCCTAAATATTGTTTAGATAATTATATTATTCTGCCGTACACCTTGTGTATAACAAAAATGTCAGTTACGTGGTTTTTACACCATTATACATTAAAATATTACAATACATATAAATAAATATATTAAATATGCATAGAAATACTTCAGTAAATTAATGTTAAATTAGATTTACTACCATTTAGATGTAATTACTCATATTACTTGAAGACAAAGCGGTGTTTACCAAGGTGTTACTTATAAGCTAGTTTAGTTGAATCATCTTTATTTATACTACAATAGTATTTCCCAAATGATTACGATATAAAAATAACACAAACTAATAAAAAATATAGTATTATCAATACTTTGTAACAATTAGACATGTAAGCCCGTAAAATATATACAAGCTTGGACATAAATTTTTATTAACTTGTCAAATGATTTTATTACTGAAATTAATAAAATAAAAATGTTTTGATTTATTAATACAAAATACATTGCCTATATATGACATGTATTGGTTGATTTTTGAAATGCGTTTTGTTTTGATAACCAACCTTTTTTATGTTTTACATCTTGGATAATTTCGTAAATTTCGAGGCCATTTTGTTAGCTTAGTTCATCGATGGTTACGTAACAATTAGCGATGGTAATTAACCGAGGGACTTTGTTTTGGTATAAATGTTATTTATGGTAATTTGAAGTTAGAATTTGATGATAGAAGGGAAGAGAAAGAAGGGTGATCTAAATCAGGAAAGAAGTCTTGCGTGATTTTAAAAGTTTAAGAATATTAAATTTACAAAAGTCCCTTTAAAAACTCATTAAAGGGATGTTTTTCCCTACTCTTTTTTTTTCTACTTCTTTACTCTCATTGTGTTCTCTTCTTACCTTCTCTCTAAGGCTTTATTATTATGACCACTTGTCTAGTATTGAACTTCTCTAAGTAGTATCTTATAAAATATAAATATATCTGGCATCTTGAGGCTTTGGCTAGGGATTTTTATTATAATATAGGATTCTGTCTTCTGAGAACTAAAGATAACTAAATTTTACTCTCAATAGTACCAAAAATGTACTAGTATAAACATATTTTTTGTACTATTTTCAAGCGCATCTTCATGTTATGCTAAGTAAATGAAATCCTGAAAGAGCGACCGTTAGTTCTTCCAAGAGTGACATTGCTCTAGCGCACAGGATGCGCGAAAGTAAGTTTGTTTCTATAGCTTTTTTCTTATGATTGTTGTTAAATTATTAATTTTAGACTTATACTAATGGTGTTTCTGATAGGTATAGCTGAAATATATTGCTGCGAAAAATGTTTCGTTTTGGTCATCGGGAGTTTCTATGACTATTTTTAAAAATATATATTTAGGATAGATGTTACTCCAATATCCAAATAATTTATGCGTTCAGGAAAAATATTTCTCAAGTTATCCGTGAACTAAAGTAACCTTTAGTTTGAACCAAAATATTATGGGGTTGTAAAAATATAAAAGTTAAACTATTCCCAATGTAATATCTATAACAACATAATTGTTTACGGTAAGTTTAATATTTCAAGACGAACTAAATTTTATTCAGGTTCAACGACATTTCCTAGATGGAAACAACAAATACCATCCCGCAGATCGATTTTAATTAAAACCAAGGACCTATTTACGCTCTAGATGGTCTCCCGGCTTCCATTTCTCCGCATTTATCTTCGCCGGCTTCTCCATAACGATACCCGGAGAAAGGAGAAAATAGTTTTTGGACTCGATTAAATAAATCTTTTCTTATCTTTGTTTTCCAAGACGTCGCCGACTCGCTTTAGAATGACTTCTATAAAGGGCTGAACCGTGCCCCATATATACCCTTCTTTGCTAGTTTTACGAGCGTGGAAAACCCCCACGCCCCGGACGGAATTGCTCAATTTCATTTCGGGCGAAGGAGACAATTTTTTTCTTCTTCGTTCGCCGCTCCTTCTCGTATTCGACATAACATATCCATCTCCCGAATTAAAATATTTACATTTTTTATTGTGTATTCTTTAAGGCATACACAATACTGATGATAAATGGAAAATAGTCTAAAATGATAACTTAATATCTTGGACCTAATCGCGTTTGCGTAGATAAGATTAACGCACTCAGCCATTTTGTAGAGCAGTGTGTTAGATGTGGAAAGTCTGCTATTGTAATTTTTATTCATTTTCATTCTGCTTTTTATTTTATAAACAAACCCTCTCTTGAAGGCCTCAGCTCTTGAATACAAACATGTTTCTTTATAAACTATTAAATTTTAGCGTTGGGAACTATCGACTGAAAATTGTTGAAACTGTCGATAGTCGGAAAACAGTCGAAACAGTCGAAAGTCAAAAAACTAGTGACTGAAAATATTAATTACTATTTTCAGTCAAATGTAGGGTTCGATTGTTTTTTTTTAAATTTGTGATGTCAGACGAAGATGTACGGACCTTTCTTAATACATTGTAAGAGAGAAAAGGACAGAGACAATTGCTTGGAGCAGTTAATTTTATTTGTGTTGGTGTGGAGACGGAGATGTACATATTCCTTCACGTACTAACTTTAAAGTAAGATAAAAAAATATAACTTTAACTTGTAAGATAAAAAAATAAAAGATAAAAGATAAAAATAAAGATAATAATAAGATAAAAGATTTAAAAGAAAGAAAAAAATACTGAATACTATTAACATTCAATTAATAATTTAATTTTAAACGAAGTAGAATTACTTTTATATTTGAATGTTCTGTGGATCTGTAAAAGGGAATTGAATTTTTCTATGGAATGGAATAATACCCCACAAATGTTTTTTCGTATTTTAATAAGTTAATTGCTATTTTTGAATATTATACTATAATAAATAGAGACAATACAATAGAACTTTAAAAAAAACTAAATATCTACAATAACCATAAATACTAAATAAAAATTAAACATATATCTAATCATAAAAAAAACTAATCCATGACATCCTTAAAAATGATCGCACAATAAGTGCTAGAGCTTTTTTAAATAAAGTAAATGCTTTATTTATTATTGAAGGGAAATATTTTTTAACAAAAATCGAGAAAATATTCGAAATATTACCTACTACTATCATATCAAAAGTCAAAAGTATTTTACTATTTACCATTCACAATTTTAGTTTTTTACTCTATTACATTAACAATTTTGAAGAATATCGTTCCTAAATGCTGCTATATTAATATACAATATTTTGTTATTTACACGAAAACTGCCAAAAAAATCATAAAACTGTATATATTAGATATAAATCTATGTAACCATAATTTGCAGTTTCGAATCTTCAAACATTTTCGGTTTACCAGGTCGTTCATCGTGTTGCACATCGAAATCACCACTCCTGAATTTTCAAAACTAGGCCGCATATATTTTTGAGGTTAGAGCAAGCTTGCAATAAGTTTTTACCAACAACGGATTCCTTCGAGTCGCTTTTTCTTTTGTTTAAATAAGATAAAATAATGCCAGCCGCAAATGAACGTTTTCACAAAACTTCACATTTTCAATTTGGTATACATCTATGACGGTGTTACTTTCGCAACATATAACAAAATAGTCAACAAAATATAAGTCAATAGATTAAAATGACATATGTATCAATTTATAACATTGTATACCTAAACCTACTAGCATCTGTTAGAAAAACCGGTCGTGTACCATTGAGAGTACACCGGGTATAGGCAATATATAGAGAAGAGATATTTCAATCAAGACTAAAATGAAGCTCTTCCAAGAACTCTAGCATAGCTCTGAGATTTGGAAATTGATATGGTCTTATATCTGTTATCTTTAGGAGTTTGATAATTTCTACATATTTATTTCCGACATCGTGTTAGGAACAATTTTAAAGTCACAGCTTACACTGGTTTGGGCATTTCTGTCAAATAAAAATTGAACGAATTCCTAATAGACCTATGTGGCGAAATCGAGCTTTTGAAAGAAAGATGTAGCAAGAAACTCTGAACAAGACATGTACACATCAAGACCATAGAAAGCCTTCTGAAAAACAAGACTTGTCCAAAATCATAATGAGTGCGGCGAAGACGAGCTCTAGGGAGCTATGGTCAAGGATAGACAGTCCTATGATACTAACACCGGCATATTGGTTGAGATGTTGACACCCTCCTCGACCGCCGACTGGGGGTTTACGATGATGGTGATGAAGATCCTAACATTTAGTTGCAAAATTTTTAGGTTAGTGTCTTTCAGATCGAAGGAAATTTATCAGCATGGGGTTCTATTGTACTCGTTTTAACTTTCAGCCACTTGAATTTATCCTTAATAACACTCCTAAAACTCAATATTGTCACCATTATATTCTAAAGCTCATTGATTGTTAACTGTAGCGTTGGGAATTATCGACTGTTTCAGCCGACTGTTTTTATACGACTAGTTTTAATCATGTTTTCATTCGAGTCAGTAGACTGAAACAGACCAATATAAAATAGTAGTTACTGACTAATTTTCAACGTTCTGGTTTTGTCATTCTGGCCTTTAGCTTGAAAGTGATGGCGGATTTATGTAAATATATGGTTTTGCTTTGTTTATCAATTGATTGCCAAAAACAATGTACATTAATATAGCAGGCTTTGAGAGCTCTTAATATTCAATATTGTTAATATAATATGGCAAAAGAAACAAAATTTAGAGTAGTTAAAATGATAAATAGTTAAATATCTTTGACTCTATTTATCCCATCGTGTCCACATTTATGTCTATTGTTATTAAATATGTCTTATTCTTCCTGAACATTAAAATTTCTTTTCTTGAAGTTTCAACAGCTAATAGGTTTAAAATATCATCAATTATATCCTTCTTTTCCTTACTCTCGAAGAAAGAGTTCGTACATATCCGCTAGTTAATACTTTCAATCGCCTACTTTTTTGATTATCGACTAGTTAGTGTCTTTTGAGGCTATCGATAGCTCCCAACGTTAGTCAATAGTATATGTAATGTTTTTATAGTTTTTACAATTAATACAGTTTGTTAGTCAATTTATATTATTTTGGACCTAACCATTTGAAACATAAATGTTTTGCCCACTGTATTCTATGCTGTCCATAAGATTAAACTTGCTTTCATGAAACCATAACTTACTGGTGCCATCGAACTAGCCGTGCACAATAATGCATCTTCATATTAAATTATAGGTAGAAAGACTACAGCGTGAGGTGTCAGGAGATGCAATGGTTTTTACATCACATATATTACCTTTAAAGAACTTTGTCCTTGAAGTTACTGCATTTGTGTAATAACGCTTTAAAAAAATCAGTATGGCTGTATATCAGTTATGGCTATTTCAAAAATTTACTTAGAAACCAAAAAAAACTTCTAACGTTGATCACGATCATGATAAAAAATACAGTATAGTGAATATTCGCATTATTGTCATTTTCCATTTAGGCAAAATAATTTGAAATTTTTCTTCTTGTGCTTATTTTACTTCTCTCTTCATATTAGGTACATGGGGTTTCTGTATTCTTGTATGCCAGAAAACAATGTCATGAATATAATAACTTGTAAATATGCGATGTGATTCCACATGTTATGCCAACAAATTAATCCTTTAAAATCAATTTCTATACACACTACATTTTTCAGAGAAAATGTACAGCTACAAATAGAATAAAACTATATCAGTATGAATTTTAGTTTTATTGCTATATGATTTTATCTAAAAGATTACTACCTGCTTTACAAAAGGGCATAACTTATAATTACATACAACCAAACATAATTTAAATAACATTAAGAAAATTCATACATACCACGCTTGATTATATAATGGGGGTTTATATATCCGATTGTACACAGAAATAAATAATCAATTTTAGGCTTTAAGCTATAAAGTAAATCTAAATTTCCTTATACAGATTCTTTTAACTTTCTAAAATTACATAGTATACAGCACCAGCTCACACATATTTATATTGTTATATGAAAGTACACGTGTAAGATAATATTATGATGTTCATTCGTACTCGACCACGGAATCTGTTAGGAAATGAATATGTAGGAAGCCTATTAAGATACTCAAATCAAAAGCTGTTTCAACCGGTCACAAAATCTTTTAAAGAAATTTAAATGCATCAAACAACCACGGCGATAAGACCAAATGCTGCTTCATTATCAACCATTCACATGCGTGTTGTTTCGTTAGATCCTAATACATTAAAGAGACCAATACGTGGAAACTGAATTAGTTCTTTCTGGAAGCATCCTTTTATGTACCAAGCAAATAATGTTGGTGTTTTGTTTATTACTTGTTTAATTATTATTGTCTGTAGATAATACCCAAAGGAATAATTAGAATATCAATTAATACTGAAATTTAAATACTATATAGAAATATAGTATTTAATTATTAGAAGAAAAACAAGTCATTTTAACAGTCCTCTTAATAAGTATATATTTCTTTCATCTCTAAACCTCTTTTAGTTCCACTATATATCCCAATGGTGTCATGTTATTGTTATTGTACTTCCTTTTCTAAATAAAATATTTGAGAGAGAACGGAATTTGTCAATTTATTGTCTGAATCAAAATGATGTACTACTGTACTACATCAAAATGGCTAGTAACTACTTTCTTCTATATCAAACGGATACTACGCCGAAAGAATGCTTAGTCATTAGTTCTACCTATTACAAAAATAAAAAATCTAATACCAATACAGCATTCAACAAATGATCAGGTGCAGAGAATAACAGATGTCATTGAAAATGCCCACCTAACCACAAACCTTCGATAAGGTTAAACACGACGGCCTTGGTTATAAGCTAGAAAAAACAGTATCCAAGTAACGTATTGAACTATTGAAATATAATATCACCACTAGAATGTTTAGAGTCAAAAAATAAAAAGCCACAATAAAAGAGAAGTAGTACATCTGGGCATGTGCATTCTCCTATAATCACACCTTACAAACATTAATAACAATAAATACTATTATCATATTGAAATATAGAAAAATATATTGGTTAATCGGTAGAAAATCACAAGTACATTATCAGTACATAAAAAATTAATATTATAGAAATAAATATTAAATCCAATATGAACTAGCAATAAACCATAAATAATTTGAAAAATTAGGTCTATATACAAATCGAACCAGTTTCTACTATCTTTATTAATAAATTCTTGTTGTGCAAGAAATGTGTAATCGACTGAAAGAAATTGTAACCAAAATAATCGTTATACGATAAATACAGCCGGTGGGATAGATGTCATAATGAAAATATTATACAATTAATAATTTGAGGAATAATTTAAATTAAATGTATGTATGTTTTTTAAATAAAATAGATTTATATTTAGAATTATTACTGGGTATATATACATCCCTTTTGGGTGGTCCTTAGTGCTTGGCTGCTGCTGTTTTATCTCAAACATTTCGATGACACGAGGTCGACAAAATCCGGTACTACATAAAGATTTTGGAAAATAATTTTTGGTAGATTACAGATTTGTATAATGAAAACTCGAACCTAGAAATGTTAAATCTCTAACTAGAAGAAGTGAAACGGAGTGCTTTCTTAATTTCGCTGCAGGATAAAATAAAATATCTTAAGAATATATACTGGAGAATATTGGAGAATTGCCGTCAATATACTTTTACAGAATATTGGGAAGGTATTGAGAAATATATAACATTAAATTTAAACTAGTAAGTCCTTTCCTGAAGGTCAAAGATGGCTGTTAAAAGATAAATAGCGTTCTGTATAGACAAAAACGTTTGAAAACGAGGATTTGAATCCACTATTCTAAATTAATAGATGCAAGAGGAACAATATTACAATTCTAGGGAGTAACTCAAGAAATAATTTCCAATCACTTGAAGAACATGGGAATAATGCTAATATATTTTGTTCCAATGAATTGAAGCAAAAACACAATGAAAGACCTTTGCTCATATGTGAAGTGATGCTTTAATGTCAAAATCAGAACAGTTCTTTTGCATGGATTTGTTACTGATGATAAATAATAGACCCATTAATATAATATAAAGCGAAAAAATGATGAATGTGACCTGGTAATGCATGAACAACAACGGCAAAGCCGAATATCCATAGCTCCAAGCAAATGCCAATACTAATGTAGCTATTATCGGTGATCACTATCGAATGAAAGAGATGCGTTTGAGCCGAGCACAGCGCGAAAAACGGTCTAAATACGAGCAATATATAACAATGTTAATCTTCAGCATAACAACATTCGACCACAGGTTACAAATCCGGTAAAGACGTAGTAGGAAATATTAAAAGGAGAAGTGCTACCTGACTCGCCGTATTGCCCAGAGCTTGCTCCTTCTGATTACTACGTGTTCCAACGTGTTGTATCGTATTATAAAGTTACCAAAAATCGGTTGGTCGTGTCGGTTCGTCTACCCTCGAAAGATACATTGTTCATTCAAGATGGAGTAAGTAAATTAGATGATAAGTGGGATAAAGTAAAGCTAAAATAAAGCTCCATATAAACAAAATCCTTTAAAACTACTTTATAGGCCTATATTTTTTTCATTTTAGGAGTTCATATATTAAGCATTAGTTTTTATTAAATTATACTATTATACGTCCCTTTTATACCTATTTTAAATATGATTTTCATTACGAAACCATTTATTCTATCTTTATATAGTATCCTAATATATTTATTTAAATGATATACAAGTAAATACTAACGACTTTGACTTTGACTGCAACTTTGAAAGCTTATTCAGATAAAATAGTAGAAAGTTTCTTAAACGAAATATATCATCAAAGTATATAATTATAAAATTATCGTACTTTTCCTATTCATAAACATCCTTCTATGAACTCGGTTTGAATTTTCAATTCATTATTTTTACGCACTTTTGACCTTCCTTTACGTATTTTGCCTTCCATGCCAAATTTATCCTCCTTAAGCTTTCGAAGCCGAAATCTCGACAACTTGTTATACATAAGTGAGTATTATATAATACTACTGAAAATATTCGATGAGTCTAATCTGCAGATATCTTTAAACTAGAAAGAATAGAAAAAAATGAGAATTATGTTATTTACACATTTTAGTAAATATTAATTCAGTTTAGACCTTCATTTCATTTCGTCACTCCAATTCATCACGTTACTGTAGCTATCACATAGATGGAAATATTGATAAAATTATCAACATTTACAATACCTTTATCTGTGTTTTATATAACAATGACCAAAAGTCTTTTGTTTATACGTTTATTTAGCATACACACGAAAGGTGACCATTAAACACCTAGCCTTAATCGGAGCCGCATATCGTTTGAGAACTCCATTAAGTTGACCTTTTTTTTCTCTGCCCCGCCGAAATGCTCTTTTACCATGACAGACCTCGTGCTAGCAAGTTAATGAGTTAATCTACCGAACATATCGCGCACCATTTGAATATAATTTAATTTGGTTAATTATGATAATTCTCGGTAAAATATCCTCATTGTAATAAAATCGTGAATGAATTAAAGGCCCGACTATTCATCACTTGATTTCCGAGAAACTTTTGTCGGAGGCACGGCCCTTGCAAGAATAAATTTGAATTTTTAAATTGCAATTAAAATGATTTGTATACGTAGAATATGTGTACCATGTATTTATGTATTCCTGTATCATATTACGTTGTTGTTGATTGGAAGAAAGAGAACTGTAGTTAATATATGTTTTGTTTTTGCAGGCTGATATTTCCCTTTGGACCGTTCAAACCAATGCGTCAAGCTGTTCGGAGACGTGGAAAGAGTTCTTCATCCCTTCGAGTTGTCGAATAGGTAATCAACAATCTTTACATTATATTATTACATTTGATCATGATTTATAGTCGTAATATAACTTTAGCATTATTTTAAAATGATAAGTGGTATTCCTCAATAAATCATTTCGCCTTTTTCTTTTATTCCAGCTCTTACTTTGTTTCATTATTTCATTATTGTATAAATTATAAGAGTTTATATACAATTTAACTCAGCCATGCTTCGCTAATGGGTTAGTTTAATATTAAATATTATTAATAAGATAAAATACATTATTCTATTTAATGTTTTACTTTGTGTTGCTGTGATTTTTCTGTGAAATGTAAGATTTTTTGCTGTAAAGCTAGTAAAACAAGTGATCTATAATTCGCCATGCGAGAAGTATCCGTTCCCTAATTGATATTTTGAACTCTTTGAAAACTTTTGAAATATTTGAACTCTTTCCTTTCATGCTGCTTACCGAGTTTAGTTTCTGATTCAGACATATGGAAGTTGAATTTGTATTAACAGGTCAATTGAAAAGTCCGCGGCCTACCAGAGTAAAACCCATATTTTTGGCAAGATTTTTTTTTCATTCAACATAATTCCCTTCAAGGGTGATATTTTGTAGAACGATTTGTCCTTTGCTTCAAAATAAGCCTCAGTTTCTGCGATCACCTCTTCTTTCGATTAAAATGTCTTCCCAGCGAGCATTCTTTTGAGATCTGACAACAAGAAATAGTCGCTGGGGATCAGATCTGGAAAATACGATGGATGAAGAAGCAACTCGAAACCCAATTCATGGATTTTTGCAATCTTTTTCACTGACTTGTGATACGGTGCATTGTCTTCGTGAAGTTTCAAACGGTCCAATAACGCTATGTAATAGTCGCTGTTGATGATCTTTCCTTTTTCAAGGCCATAAACTTGTCAGCCGACTGTTGTGATTTCCCACGCTTTGGAGCGGTTTCATCGTGTGCAGTGAACTCGGATGACTGTCGATTGGACTTCGGAATGAAATGATGGAGCCATGTTTCATCCATTGTCACATATCGACGCAAAAATTCAGGTTTATTACGCTTGATCATCTTCAAACACTGCTTCGAATCATCAACTCGTCTTTGTTTTTGTTTAAAAGTGAGCTCAATATTCGTGAATGATATAATGTAAACGTTCAGTTGATATCTTTAAAGTGTCTGCTATTTCATTCAATTTCAGTTTAGGGTTATTCAAAATTATTTTGTTGATTTTTAATATTCTTGTCGGTAACAACATTGTTTGGACGCCCATTGCATTCACCGTCTTTACTTCAACACGCGAAATTCCTTTTTATCCATTTTTTTTTCACAATCATGAAAGTTGCCTCACACAAAATGCTATCATTCACAAGTTAATGATCTGACCGCTGTCAAGTTTATAAACGCATCTTTTGAGGGTTAGGGCTAACTAAAAACCAGATGGATTTAATTTTAGCAGCACCATCTATATGTAAGGCAGAGGACTCTTCAATTGTTCTGTTAAGAATGATTTGTTGTGAAAAAGCTATTAAAATACGAGACTAAATATCAGCGTTTATTACCTAAATTAAAATAAAGCTAAGCTACTAAACTAAAGTTAAGGGTAAGACTTAATAACTATACAAGCTCGTCTGATTTCCTGCATGTTGTCCAATAGTTGTATCACCTTAACGTCGCTGTAATTTAGTAATCTTATTTCGCATTTTAAAACGAAATCGTGGCTAATTTCTCAAGTATATTTGAATTCGGAGTCATCGTGAAGTTCTTTCTTGGTTAGGTATCGATAAGCGTTAATAATTAATCGTAGAATTTTGTTTTGATAGAGTTGGGTTACTTGTACCTATTGCTCCAAATTGGTTTTATGAATGACTGATAAATCATTCCATCATTTAGGTCTAGTTTTCATTCCATCATTTAGGTCTAGTTTCTCAACTCAACTCAACAACATCATCCCACTAACAAGTACAATTCCAATAGTACAATCTGCTCTGGTTTTTATCTAAACTGATGCTTTAACCTAACATGGAGGTTGCAACGCAAAATTGACATGAAGAGATTTGGAGCTATTAAGCACTATTTTCCAGAATTTGCTCCATTTGTTGATCTTCTGTTGGTTTTGTATTTACATTTAATCTTCAATATATGTTTAAAGGAAAGCCTGTTATTATATATACTGTACCTTTTATTATTAATAACAAATTCTCGAGCTCAATAGCTCGAGCCAAAATAGGATTAACTGTTGAAAATACCCCTTCAGCTCTAAATTTTCTTTAAAAATGTGTGACTTCAGCAACTGACAATAGTTTCGCTTTAGCAATTTGCTCATTTTGTAAATTAGTCTCAATTACCATACCCGTTTGAAAGCTTGTGAAAAGCCTAGAAATATTGCAGGGCAGTATTTAGTTTCTTCAAGTGCTCTTTTAACAACCGCTGTGACTTTGTGTATATGGTCAATTGTTGGGTGGCAATTGCAAAAGTCTAAGTGTACAGAGTTATTTTATAATTATAATCATAATTTCATAACTTAGTATAAACTTATTTTTGCGTTAATAGTCATAATTTTTCACCAATGCTGTACCCGAATTTAAATATGAGTTTACAGCAATCTGCCATAATCACTTATTTCAGTTTGAAAACTTTACAAGCGTCACTCGTCCACTATATTTATTTGCCGTTGAGGATAGTTGTGTCTTTCAGCTTTTGAAATCACTGGGCCCAATTTCTTTTACTTAAGGGAGCAATATGATATGTTTCTAAGAATAATAAATTCAGTTATTCTGTAAATTTCCTGCAGTCGACTTTTGCTTGACTCATAACTGGAATAATTAAAAAGATATAAATCTGTAATAGCGATAAAAGTAATTCTAATACTTGAATTTTAACATAATCTATATCATAATGTTTTTTTTGGACTGACGAAGAGTAATTTGTGTATCACATCCGCCAAACTGTACGTTTATTAAGAAAAGTAATTACTATGCTATTTAGCCAGGAAAAGTGTTCTTCATTGGTTAAAAAATATGCACGAATAAGAATTAGGAGCCGTTCAGTTCTTTTGAGTAGTAACTTCCGATGTTTTTCCTATTTATATCAGTATCATCTTGCTTGTGCTATTTTTCTTGCAACTGCGGAAGTTATAAGTATCTGGCCGTGTTTTAGATCAGTCACTTAAACGGTTTTTTACTATCTAAGACCTCCCGTGTCTCAAATCCGAACTGTATCACTTTAACTAAATTGTCGCCTTTTCCGCCCTCCTCGCGCCACAAAAACCCACATAAATGTCCACTTAATGGTTTTTTTAAGTGCCCACAGAGACCAATCGGATCATAAAAGCAAAACAACGCGATGCATTCACGCGTCGTCGTGCGAATGGCGGTGCGTCCTAGAAGCGACGCATTAAATTTCACTAACGAGCCCGAAACGAAAACGGATATTCGACACCGAAAAACCAGCCGAAAACGCGCCATACGCAATCCCATAAATTCCCTCTCGATACGTGAGAAGTTTGTTGTTTCGATCGGAAACGCGTGTAATCCAACATCAATAAAACCACGCCTTCCATTGGAACGAGAACGTGCCTTTCCAATACAAACACAGATTAGATTATATACGACAGTTTTTTTCCTTTCCTTGAAATCTGATCAGTCAATACTAGATCCCGTACAAGCTAAACCCAACCCATAACTCAATAAGCTCAATATATATATAGTTAATATGTTAAAGCTTATTTTGTTTCTGCATATCTTTCGTTTTTTTACGTATACGCATATTAAAGACCACTATACCATTAGAAAATACATTGTACACGCGTCATCTAAACTTATGACGATTTGATTTAATTTTGACTTTTAGTTTATTTTGGATTTGATATATAACAATATTCTAATGTAAATAAAATAATGAAACCAAAACAATAACATATTATTTATATTAACATTATATTACAACTAATGAATATATTTTCAAAGGACTTACACTACTGATAATTTTACAGCCACAATAGTTTCTAGGTTATAGTTGTATTATTATATTTACATTGAACTCTTTACTACACCACCTTTGATTGAGCATATTAGCCCCTTGTTTGTTTTGTCAGCATTGAATCATATTCCCACATCCATAAAGCATCGTGCAATATATTTCTGAGCCGCTGGTCAAGTCAATCTAAAACTTGTTCACAATTCCACCATCGTCAATTTCTTCTTCTCTAATCTCTTTTTCTTTATCTAATGTAGTTCGTCCAAACAGAAGAATCGTTCTTTCCGCATATCCAAAGAGCTTTTGCTGGTATATCTTTGTCAACTTGCATATCTATTGTGGTATCTCTCAACAGTCTTTGGCCATATTGTTTAGCCATTTATTTCCAAAAAAATAAGTTACATAAAACTTAATTAAACATCTCATTTATATCTACTGAGTAAAAATGTAAAATACTTCATTCAAGAACTTACTTTATGTTATGCAAACTAAGTGTCCTGGGGACAGTGTTATATCTTCTGTATACAGCCGATTTACCTACAACAAAAATAACCACTATGGCAATATGCGCAGACGACACTTTATCGATGCTCCGTATTATGTTTCAAATGAAATCATACAAGGCGATATTCCTCTAGAACCAATAACGACTATAATCAACGTGTCTGTGTGAAGTAGATCGAAATGGTGTCAGTGTATCCCAATGTACTAGCTAATCAGCTAAATATATGAAGTGCCAATGAAATGCATAGACTACAACGTCTAACACGATACCATTTGATTATTGGACATATATAGACTTTAGAATAAGCTCTAAAATAGGACTAATTAATTAAAATAGTATTTTATATAAGTGAGCACTTAATAAAATAATAAAATGATTAATGATTCTCAGTGTAAATATAATAAATACTTATTGCCTTCTGGACAGATTGTGGAACTACTAAGAGTAATAAAAAAATGTTATGTAATCGGTTCCTGAGTAACAGTGTTTCATAAAACACTTTAGGACCTATTCCACTAAATCATGGTACATTGTCTATAATAATAACTGATAGTTCCTCCTTGTTCTTTAGCAGCTGATACTCAAACCTGAGCAAAAACGTATGGTTTATTTCTCCACGTAGATTGTCTTTACATACTTTGTATTAGTGTCTTACCAAGTGTAGCCAAATATTCCATTCAGAAATACCTATATCGAAATACAAAATGAATGTATAGAAATATTGGGAAAGAAATATTTTTAAAAACATTCTATATATTTAATATCAATATTTTAAAAATAATATTCTTTAAAAATCCAAAAGAAGCTTTAGTTCCGGACTGGTTACTATCTACAACCAAGCTCGAGGAACGTTCAGTTATTATTTGTGGACCATATTCTTTGGGCAGAACAATCGCAAGATCTCAAAATAATTGAGTCTTCAAGGGGAGATTTAGAGAAGAGAGGGAGAAGTAGATTTGGCTCTGCAAAATTCACGCTATTGATGGATAATTTTTTAATATCATCAGGAATTTAGTTCCAAGTGAAACCATAACCAGTTCAACAAGCAATTTAAATCTTAATTATGTTTGAATTGTAAAATGCAAATAGAATTTTCTTTTAATTCGAAAATCTAAAACACGTTAATCCAATATAAGAAGCAAAACAGCTTCCGACACTGCCTAGTTTTTAATTGGCAGGCTTTGTTTGTCTGTACCCTTTTATACAATCAAGCAAATTCTTATTAATATGCTTGAACCATATTTCATTTTTAACATAAATGAACAGATTTAATAAAAAGCTTGACTTTAATAGAACTTGAGGTGTATTTTGCTTTATAGATAGGAAAGGAAATATCAAACGAATAAAAAACCACGATTATTCTGAATATAATATATGAAAAAATCAGTTGAAGTGAATTGCGTACGTGTCATTTTAATACCACAATATTGCAACTCTTTCATTATTATAGTTTGGTTTGATTGAATTATTAAGGCCATTGCTGCGTCAGATAAATATCGTTTTTTTATTATAGCGTACTGTTTAACATATTATATGATTGGTTGGACTTAAAAATGGAAAAACAAATGGGTATACATTCTAATGATTACAAAATATTTTAAGAATATATATTAATCAAAATATTCTGTCATTATAATTTTTTAATATCATTACTATTTTCAACTTCTTCAACCTTCTAGCTAAGTGGCGATTCGATATCTTGCCAAAAGAACAATGTTGATTTGGCAGCGTTCCAATCACCGAGCCATTTTCGAACTTTTTCAGCATTCTGAAACCATGTGAAAGCCAAGTCATACTGCTTAGATCTGAACAGGTGGTGATCTACGTCAGGTGACCATATCGGGTACGCTAGAACTTCACATTAATTTTTCTATTCAAATAGTATTTTCAGTCAGTTCGCCTGTTACCCTCTAGATAAAGTTGATCGACTAACTGCTTTCTAGTCTAGTTTTTTCTCTACTAGACTTTCGTCCAATAATTCTTGCAATATACTGCCTTAAATTTGATTTGGATCCGAGCCCTTTTCTTGACATTAACATCACAGTTATAATTTTTAATTCACTGAAACGACAGTTGTGAAATGGTGGGGCGACACCAGCATTGGTTTTTAAAAATGCTTGATGAGCTTTGGCGTTAGTTATTTTCAAGTCAAACAACAAACGTAACGAAAGTTAAAATACAATTTTGAGCCTTCCATGATTAGCGTCTGTATATATTGAATATAAAATATCAACTATTCAATAGTAAGTGGAAAACTGTTATTTTGTGTGGAATAATTCATTTATTTCAACCGTTATATCAGATTAATTGACAGATGTTTATTGATACAAATGTATGAAAGAATACAAGTTGCTAGATTCTTGGTCAGATGACATTCGAACGAGTCGCAAAAAACAATTGCGAGGAAAGTCGAAAGAAATGAAATTATTAAGATATTTCAACGGTTTTATGTGTTTTGTAATAACCCCAGACAAATTGTCGAAACAAAATGGCCGTGGCATTTTTTTATATAATTATCAATAATAAGTTAATTAACTAGATATATAAGGACAAACAATTATCGTTAATATCGCCTGTGAGACAATATTAACTAAAATTAAATTACCTAAACGAGAAGGAAATTTAGTTGCCGTATATAGGCACAGAATTTTTAAGCAGTTTCACTTCTAAAATACGAGGGTAAAAAAACGACGTATCGTAATTGTCTGACGTTAATTGTTGAGGCTGCGATAGGAAATGGCATGCTGCATGGAGAACGTAATAACAACTAAAATCGCTAATTAATTTAATCCTTACTAGATATTGACTGTTGTTCGTTGGATAATAAATATAGGATTCTATTATTTAAATATACATAGTTCAAAAGTGAATGTCGGATATTATGAAGATATAAAAAAAAATTATATATTAATGATATTATAGCTGCCTATATTTAAATATTAATTGAAATTATTAATAAATAAATATTATTCACTTAAATATTGCCAATTACCGACTACTTATTTCACCACTCACAAATCAATCCAGTGGTTTTGAAAGTCCGAAAGTGCGGACTGTGGATTACTGATTGATATATATGTTAGCTAAATGGAGCAAAATATACACCAAAAGCTTCGAAGCATGATTATTTCACCTTGCAGATATTAATTCCGATTCCTTCCTCCCCTATCATTTTTAAGATTTCCAGTTATTAATGTTACATACTATTGATTGTGTCTATTTATTGTAGCATTGTAATTATTATAGCTTGACAAATCTTCTATCAATGATCATGTTTGACACAAGTATTCATCAAGTGATGCTTTCTGATCTTCATTACTAAGCTTTTTTGGATAGTTCATTTGGATTATGCATGTCTAGAAATAGAAAATTAAAGTTTTTTAGATAAATAATATAATGATTTTTAAATGAATCGTGAAAATGCAAAGTGATTTTGATATTTATCCACATGAAGTAATAGTTTTCCATATAGTTTTAATGAATTATTCATTATAAATTGACTGCATTCACTAAATATACTATTCAATACTGTTCTATACTTTTGATGCCTGATTACTTCTTGAATATCGCGTTTTCATTGCTTGCTATACAAAATTAGAATATTTTTTTGTGACGAATTGTAACTGACGAACAAAATTCCGAAGTATATTACGAACTGCTGAAACCTAATGACACTATAATTTAAGATATCTATTAAGGTTAACAGAGCAAGCTCAAGAACGTAAGACAGAACTACATTCTCCAACATGACAGCCCTCGGCCAGACGCTGCAAAAGTTGCAATAAGTAATGTTGCAGCTAGAATGGGCACTTTTCTGTCGCACTGCTTATCGATATGGCCTTCTGATTAACACTTGTTTAGCTTAGCTGGCACACGGTTATTTGAAATGTTGAAGAAATATATAAATGGATCGATGTTTGGATCGCTGCTAAATCGACATCATTCTTTCGACACTGTATCACCATGCTACCAGAAAAATAGAAAAAGTTTTGATTCACTAAACACTTTTTTTAAGGCAAAATATGATCAAAATAGATGCAAGTATATAATAATATTATTACTTACTTATAACCAAATAAATATGTATTAAAAGAAAACAATAAAATGTTACCTGCACCATCTTTTGTTGAATGTAAATTATTTATACCAAAACTTAATAGAACCAAAACAAAATTAAATTAACATTAATATTTAGAACGTATCAGGTCATTTTTTAAGTAATTACTATCTTACGCTACGAAAAAAGAAAAGAATTAACAAAAACTGCAAACAATGGGCTAGTAGCTTTAGCATTTATTTAATTAATTTTTAATTAAGCACAGCATAGCTTCCATTTATAAAGGTAATTAAAACTTTCCTGAAAAAAAAAAGGCAAAGCTATATAAGGTGGATTAATGTTTTGTATTCTTTTGTTATCAATGGGAACCAAGAACTTTTTATTAATATTATGACTTCAATATAGGAATATATTATTTCTAAGCAACAATTTTATCTAAAATTATTTAAAACAAAAGCTGATAACCTTTTATTCGAACTGATACGCCCGATGATATATTTGTTTACCTCCGGGTCTTCGTATCAACATCAAATCTTATTTTTAACTCTATACAAATGAAGGAATTCCAACAGAATCCGTTTCTATTTCGAGAGCCATCTTCGAAAACAACGCGTCGAAATATACAGGTTTAATTATTTAAGTGAAGAAAAAACAGAGTCCTATTATAATTTCAAATGAAATGGTAATTAAAATAAGACGACAGAACGTGCTAGAAGATCGATATTTAGATAAGTTCGGAAAACCTATGGCCGAGGAATTTGAATATGTTTTCGAGATACGTTGCATATTTTATTAGACGGGATGAAATTAACATTTATTGCTATGAAATATCGAGGAGAATTAGCGGATAGTACGTCAGAATAAAAAAGTACCAGAAAACACTTAATTACCTTTTTTTATTTATCAGACATCTAAACTAGTATTCACATCAGATGGTGATATTTGATGCCAACTTCATATTGAAGCATCACTGACAGGCTATGCTTTTCAGTATATGTCATTTCAATGTATTGAATGTCTGAATTTGTATATCATGGTCTATCGATTTTAGCATGTGAATACTGTTCATAGAATGGAAATCCGGCTAAAAGTTTTCCACAACATCCAGATGGCGTCATACAAGTAATTTGATTGATTGATTTAAATCTCTATTATAGGCACCTGTAAGAAAAATATTTTACTGTGAAGACATTTAATTGGCTCATTAGTAATGTTTGGCACGTGACAGACTTGACGTCATGTATAATTGATCTATGAAATTTAAATAAATGAATTTTGTTCTTAATTAAATTTATTAAATAAACTTCAATTAAATATAAATAAAAGTAATATGTAAAAATAAATAAATATAAATATAATCTGAAAAAAGAAATAAATAGAAATGTAATATATAATATATATATATATATATATATATATATATATATATATATATATATATATATATATATATATATATATAATGTAAATTTATGTAAAAACTTTGGTGCATTGCAAATCTAAATTATTACTCGTGTCCCTTTCGTTTTTCATATTTGTTTAGTGCCATCAATTTAATAGCATCTATCAGAGTTGTACCTTTTTGTTTTCTTATACTTAAAGTTTTGAGTATATCCCTCTTAAAATTCTGTTCACCTATTTTACCCCAAAATACAGAGCACACCTTCTTATTACTTTTCATATTTTATCTGAAAGATCATTATGGAATGTACAATTGAAGGGTATTAAATTTACTTTTTTTTTTGAAAAAACGTTTGACAAAAATTTTGTTATATTATCGACGGGCAAAATCGCTGAATAAAATAAAACAGATAGATCAAAGACGTACTGACAGTATAATTAAACAATTTTGTTGTAGTCTGGGGCATGAGATATTGTCTTGCCTTTATAAAATCAGTCTCAATTTGTGGGTTGACTGATTCATAACTGTATGTTAACAAAAATCACAATTAAATTATTTTTTCAAAAGTTTTACTGAATAACCTGAGATGTACAGTATGGTACATCGTAAATTTTCTTTGCTCTTATAGGAACTTCTGGAACTGTTGAAAAGTTATAGAGTCAAGTAATCAACGGTAATAGTGAGCTGAAAGGGCGGTACTGACTAAATTAATACAAACTTTAGCTTTATTTTAGAGTTTGTTGAAATATCTATGACACTTGCTTCGAACACCCTGCTTGTGGGCCTGGAACGATGGAAATAGGCACTACATATATAGTAAAACAATTCACAAATTAATGGTAACAATTATGAAAGGAAATGTGACTGACTGATCTTCGATTTACCTTCTATATCATTTTGATGTTAACCTACCTCCATTTGTACATATTCTGTGTTTGTTATATTATCTTCACCGTCACTAAATTGTTCATAAATACTTAAAGGAAAGTTTAAATGTATCACAACAATGTCTATGACACACGCGGTGATAATCATATATATATATATATATATATATATATATATATATATATATATATATATATATATACATCTATTAATTAATCTGATATAACTGTTGAAATAAATGTATTAATCCACACAAAATAACAGTTTTCCACATACTATTGAATAGTTGATATTTTATATTCAATATATACAGACGCTAATCATGGAAGGCTCAAAATTGTATTTTAACATTCCTTACGTTTGTTGTTTGACTTGAAAATAACTAATGCTAAAGCTCATCAAGTATTTTTAAAAACCAATGCTGGTGTCGCCTCACCATTTCATAACTGTCGTTTCAGTGAATTAAAAATTATAACTGTGATGTTAATGTCAAGAAAAGGTCTCGGATCCAAATCAAATTTAAGACAGTATATTGCAAAAATTATTGGACGAAAGTCTAGTAGAGAAAGAACTAGACTAGAAAGCAGTTAGTCGGTCATCTTTATCCAGAGGGTAACACGCGAACTGACTGATAAATAATAAATAATTAATTAATACTAAATTGTTCATAAATACTTAAAGGAAAGTTTAAATGTATCACAACAATGTCTATGACACACGCGGTGATAATCATATATATATATATATATATATATATATATATATATATATATATATATATATATATGTTTCATGTTTAACCCAACCAGTTTGGGATTTTTAATGTTTTCTACCCATTTCTTAAAGAATCTATAAACGTTATAAAATGCTAACCACACTGTATTCTATATAAGGCACATTGAAAATGGCGTACAAAAGAAATAATCAAACCATAGAACGAAGTGAAATAATCAGATCTCGTCGCGGCTCTTATCATAGCGGCTAAAACAAGTAACATGTTAAAAGTAGCGACATCTACATATTGAACGTATTGAACGAACCATAATCAAAAAAGCTATCATTTAGAAATTGTTATTTAATTTCTCATATTGTTTTTAGCATAAAAATATTTCTTTCCCTTTCAAAGTTAAATATTATTTTTTATTCTTTTAAATTATAAAATTTAATCATTATGTGAGTCAAAACAAAAGACAGTATGTTAATATACCAAGGAGTTCACATATTAACAAAACATATTTATTTATTTCAGTTCTATTTTATTTTATTTGAAACTGTTCTTTGCTGGAATAACAAAAATTATCTCTTCCTTTTTCAGACTCTCGAGAGTCTTCCCCAGTTCAGCGGCCCTAGCGAGCTTTCACCAAGGTACGTATCAATTCTACTCTAGAGAAATGATATTTTTGTCCGTTTATTTTGCCGCAAACGAGAGACGATCTCCACAAAACCGATACGCGTTAGATGTTTATTAGACATGTCCGAGTAACAAATGCGTTCAAGCAAGCAGAATTTATTGTTTCTCGTTTTAACTAAAGCGTACACAACAAGTGCAACAGCGGCGGAGGACCAACAATAGCAATATGCATGATTTAGTAATTAAGATACAATATAAATCCGATCATTAAATACTGAGACCTTAACAGACATCATCTAGTTTTGTGTCCTACTGAAATATATTTTATTATTTAGACTATTTCAACTTGAACAATCTATCAACGTTAAAAGATTATTTACAACACAATAACCAAGATAGACATAAAAGTTCCAAAGTTACCATTAAAACCTTCAAGTATATAAAGAATGTGTTAAACATATTGTATATTCTACATGTAAAGTAACTAAAAATACACAACGGTTATACTTTTCTGATAAACCAGCTGAATGAGAAAGAGTTCATAGATCACAATTATAGTCTAAGAACTCCAGTGGCGCAAATAATATTCTTTCTTAGTTATAGTGAACTAATAGGGAAATAAGTATTAACATTGGACCTTGTATAGTAAGGACGATGTCATTGTTTGGTGTCTATCAAATATAAATTGTATTTTTTTCGTATGAAAATATCAAAATTTAAATAAACCAATTCTGTGGGGATTATAGATAGTACACAATTTGCTTTGAACTTCATCATCTAATACCAATATTTAAAAATTAGTAATTATACACAATATAGATAGGAGAAAGTTATGTTGAAGCCAGTTAAAGAGTAATAATTGATACAAGTATTTCTATGATTTTTTAATTACTTTTTTATATTCTATAATAACACTGATAAGTTTGAATGATTTGATTTAAATTTATTTTTCACCATCATCATCAATCAAAAACAGCCACTAAGGAGGTACGTCTTAACCAACTCGCTAACAACATCTCTATCAACAAACATCAAAGTAAATGATTTAATATCTTAATTTCATATTCTATTTTTTTTTATATTTCAAAGTCTCCTTTTTACCAACGTGGGCTTATCTGAACTGGACCTACACTTTAACCTGGGCTCCGAAGCACGGTCCTCGGACATACACTTAGAAATCATCGCAGAAGATACAGCCTGGTTATTGGCGTGAGTGGCACATACAGACAAACACAAATATTAAACAATCACAAAAATGAAGTTAGGACATTTTTTAATTTATAATTTACGATGTCCCAGCAGGATTCGAACCCGCGCAATAATAATCGCAACCGTCCTGTCGTGTTTACCACTGCGCGAACCAAGGAGGTCATAATATATCATATAATATATTAGTAGTTCTTTCTCAATTGCATTTTAAGATTTGTTTTCGTACGTTTTGTACGTAGTTAAAATACAAACATTAATATTTTAGGAATAAGTAATAGCGGCGAAAGAAAAATATACCACGTAAAATATTACATTTTATTATTTACTTCGGAATAGGTCCTTTAATCAGGTAAAAAAACAGAACCTAAAGTAGTATAGTTGACAGGTGCTGTCATCACTACTATTTTCCGCTCTGACTTTCATCGCATTTTTTGTTGTGTTTATGTGCTTGAACAGTAAAAATATTCACCAGATATAATATTTGTTAAATTAATAACATATGTTTCTAATTCTTCAATGCTTTTCCAATAATATATTATGATTTGACGTAATATATAGTTAATATATTTTCAAATAATTTCCTAACATATATGTGATTTAACTCTATCCGAAGCGTATTTCCTCTTGTGTTGATGTTACGAAGGGTTATTGGTCCTTTCTATTTACCACTCTAAAAATATACGCGCCACTGTGGAAGCGAGGCCTAAATTTAGACCAACAAGGATGGTAGCGATCGTAGAACAGACACCTACTTACAAATATTTGTACTTGAACGCGGGTAAAGATGGTAAAAAATTCGAAAATAAATCTCAACAGATGCCAGCCATTTTATTTTTGGTTCGACGCAATGGGCGTATAACGTGAAAAGAAAACCGGTGACATTTTCACGGGGAAATGTAGAATTTACCAGGTTTTTATTACTTTACCATTAGAGTCAGATACCTAATTTTTCTGTATTTATTATATAGTGTCTTCGCTGATCATTAACAATTATTTCAATCTTAACGTGGTAGAGAATGTTAATTATTATAAGAAATAAGGAATAATATGAAGGCAGTTTGATAAGTCAGTGATTTTTTGGATTATTAACTTTGATAAACTTTATTGTATCATTACTGTACCCAACTATCCCCTATTGATAGGCTACTGTGAGATTTTAAGCAAGCTTGTTCTCATATTTTATAAACCGGGAAAAATAAATTTTGTGCGCTGATTAAGTATTATTGGTTTCGCAAAATCTATCACCCAAAATCAAAGAAAAGGTTGATAAATACTACGGGGATTCTATACCATAAGCTCCAAGGGTGAAGAACTGGTTGAGTTTCGTTGTGGGTTGTACCAGCACAAATGATCGATTGTTCAGATTGTCCAAAGGAGGTCGTAATCGATATACTAATATTGGACGTCCGGAAAATAACAAAAAGGGAGATAGTTAAGGCTGTAGGCAATGGGTACAGCAAAATATTGAATGCAGCGATTGTTACACTCGACCATAGGCGCAATCGTGTGACCTCTTCAAAAGAATGCTTTGCGATAATTAGACACAATCAAACCATTTTTGTGCTCTTTCGAAGCACGGATACATTACAAAACATCAAAGACCAAGGAACAGTCAACACAGTGGGCTCCTTGGGTGAACATGTGTCAAAGAATTTGTATTTGTCTGTCGGTGACAGCCTTTTGGAATGCGTTAAGTGTTATTCATATTGATAAAAAAATGTTGTTCCATAATGAAAATGCACGGTTGTTAAAATCCATACATGCACATTATATTACATTATCCAGATTTAGGTCCATGCGACTATTACCTATTTTGCACTCCTGAAGATATACCTTGGTGGTAAGAGATTACGGTCATTTGGAAAGATAGAAGGAATACAAAAATTGAAAAAACAGTGGACTAAATGAGTTAGACACTAACACTGAGACTAACATTGGGTTAAAAGTAAATTATATTAAGAATCCCTTTTTAACATCGATAAAAATATATTTCATTCAAAAAGTCAATATCATACTTCGTATCAACCCGTCATCGCACTTCAATACTCACTTATTTAGTAAAATTCACATATATCATAGTTTATTCAAAGTTAATTTGTACATACCTCTAACATACATCTAAATTTGTGACGCCAGAACATCGTAATGTTGCCGCATCAACACTGAATTTTAGTTCAGTTTGGTTTTAACAATTCAATTCCAATATAAATAAAGTAATTAAACAGAAATGTTATCAAACATAATTTAATTTAACAATATAGTACATCTAAAAACTAGAGTTAATTAATTGAATTGAATTTTGTGTACGTCTGACAACCGGACGATTTTGACAAGCTCATTCGTTTACGTGTTCGAACTAATCATACAGTATTGTGTCTTTTTCTAACTAGAATAAAATTAGAAGGAAAATATTGTATGATTATGAAACGAATTTACAAATTGAAATATCGTGATGACGTATGTATACATTGAATAGACTATATATACCCAATGGTCAAAGTTTTGCTGTATAGGTTGTTGATCAGATCAAAATCTTGAATCAAACACTTGATTCAAATTCATCAATTTCGCAAGAGATGGAGAAACATTAAATAGTGTGAAACAAAATTCTAAGACAAGCTCTGAGCTCTCTGAGCATTATTCCATGTTTTGTAGGAAATACCCACATACGGGACTTTATCACATGCTTATACAAAAAGTTCTTTTTTCAAAAAGGATCCACAAAGCCGCAAAATTCGTATATTTTGTCCTTCCCAGAGGCGCCTATAATAGTGCCTATCTAACACCTGAATATTCCATTCAAAAGAGGCGAATTAATTTCCCATCCCGCATCCTTCAACCAGATGTATCTTCATCGCATTTCAGCAATAGCATCTATCAGTTTATTATTAGAGTCCAAAAAATATAATTGTATTTCGTAATTTTTATTCATATAATTATTTCTTCTTTCATTTTTAATTTTTAAGAATCCTAATGTCTGTCGAACTTGTTAATTTATAAAATTATTTTTTATTAGTTCTTACAAGTGCCTTTAACATTATCAGTCCCTGTTATGTTACTTAAAAAAAGATCGACGACAGCCCATGCATCAGAACGGAAAGAAGCACTTTACATATAAAAAATGTCTCCTACCTATTAAAAGAAACCATCGTAGTCGTCATAGGTTCTTTGACGCCCCACGAAACGGTCGAAATTAAAAAATACTACTAACAGGTGCGCTGACGTCTTCGACGATCTATCGATCTGGCCTTTTGCCGCTTGTTAAATAAATTAGATTAGTATCTGGCCCGAAATCTCCATAGTGGCTGCCTAACGGAAACATCTCAATCAAAACACAAATAAATTTCGAATTTTTATAGGGGCCATGGTTTTGGTCTGTTCTGTGGCTCGTCAACCGACCGTGAAAATTAAAACAAAAACAACTCAGTGGCCGGTTCGATCGTTGCGTACTGAGTTTCACACATAAAATGGTCTTAATTGTTTTTATTAAACATCGTAATTTATATTTGAATTTCATTAATAAATTACATATTAGGTACGGTATTTAATTTTAACGATTTTTTATTGTTTAGAATCATAATGTGAATTTCTATAATTTACATTTCTACATCTGTAAATAAATACGCTCTGAATGGAAAACTTTATGTATCTAAGAGAGTAACAATAACCTAATGGAGCTATGTTTGGTAAATAAGGGCAACCAGTTAGGACATTCCAATGAATATTGAAATAATTGAGCAACGTGGACAGAACTTTTGTGATCCTTTATTTCTATGTAACAATTACTTCCTTCTTTTCATATAAAACTAACAATCAAACAATATTACATCAATTTGCACCAATTTATAAATTTTTTAACGAAATCAAATCCTCAATTATTTTAGTATTTTGTTTTTAAAAACAACTTTTTTATAGTAATCTACGTTTTTTAGGACAAGAACTACTGTAAAACAGATTCCAAAATATATAAAATTGATTATAAGACCAACTGTTGCTATAAAACGTAATTATACATAATGAACAGTAAAATTATGACCAGAATAACACTTTTTTTGTTCTATTGTCCCTTTTACTGTGGCTGTTCATATTTTATGAATATAATGAAATAATCCTTTCCTGTAATCATTAATGTTAATAATGTACATGCTATCTTTTTTATTATTTCTGATACACATACATATTGCGATTGTTGATATATTTTCAATTATTATTGTATATGATTAATACATATGATAGTACGATAATAAGTATAAAAAGCTGAAATGTACTATTAATTAGCTTTATAAAATTAAAATATATATTTTCAAAAAAAGATACCTTAGTAAACATTAGTAAATAATCCTTAAGATTTTCTCATAAGAGAAGTTAAGGAATTTGAGAAGCTACTGTCTAATGTTCCTCTTTTTTGCTATAGTTATAAAAAAAATATCCTAAAAGATATTGCAACATTCCATATACAATTTAAATTTTATTAATTTTTTCTTAAAGTTAAACGAAAAAAAGCGTAATTATGTTATTACTTAAGTGTTTGTTAATAAAAATATTATTAAGTTTCATCAAAAGTATTAAAATCATATCTCTCTGAATCGTTTTTTTACGAATTTTACAACGTAACATATTGATTTAAAATGTTATTACTGTATTTTTATTCATTTTCCATTTTAGGTATTGCTTTGTTTACTGTTATAAATAATTTTATATATCTAAATTTTATTTTTTTTATAAATATTTATTTAATTTTTAATTATATTTGTTGCTCCATTTTTTCTTTTCAGTTCAATGACATAAAATGTTGAATTTCTTAATTTTTGTTTAGCTGTTTTAATACTGATTAAATCATATATTGAAAATCCTATTTCTGTATCAAATTTGTCTGTATTCTCCATGTACCAGGAGCTTCATCGAGCTTATTAGCCAGATAAGATTGTACGTAGATCCATTACTCTAAGCTCAAATGAGATTTTGAAAGCCCTGTCATTTGCGTTTTATTACGCTCGAGGGGGTCTTATCATTTTGGTAATTTGGTCTTTTTTGTAATTTTTATAATCCTCGATGTCTTATAGAATGGGGAGGGGATAGCGGATGCAGGTAGGGAACCGGCGCAAATTGGTATCTTCGGGACAGAACCAATTTTCCGGCTGGATTAGTTTTTATAGGTGCAACAGACCCCGGGATCGGACCCCTCGACGATAGAAAACACTTTCCGCCTTTTTTTCTCCTGTCTCCTTTTATATTCAAAATAGTTTTGGGTTTGGTCTGACCCAGATTCGAACGGTGTTAATTCAATTTTCGACGGATAATCTTGATTTAATTAAAATCAATTAAGCTCAATTAAGGAAAAGTAGGCAAACGTTTGTAACGGTCCTAGTACCAAATCAACGCGGTGCGCACCATTATTAAAAAATGTTCCAAACCATAACCACGAAGCAACGGTTAAATCGGTCACAGTAATTTTGTTATTTCTTTGATTAGTACTAGTTAATTATCATCTCCTTTGTTCAGTTGGTCATTCATAAAGGTGAATTCCAAATCCATTCTACAAAATGGTTTTAAATTTCTTAGTTATATTGAGAACTATACTATGATTTTATCATTTTGGTTAAACTGCTAAAATTTTCTTTTTCTATTTTATTATTTTCTTTCTCTGCAATTGGCATTTCGGCAAATAAATATAATTTTTGTAAAAACCTGGGAGTTGACATAAAAAACCTTTGTTAACTGAACAAGATAAGTAATTTGGAACTTATACCACACCATCGTGGGAGATCGATATTGACTTCTCTTGATGCTCGAAGAATTAACTGATAGTGAAACCTAATTCCATGAATTCCGATAAAGAAGCACTTAAGCAGGAAGGTTTCATGCGTTATTTACAGGACTTCATGTGATAATGGTCAATATTACAGACGGATTAGAACATATGAATTTATTAAATATCTCTATTTTTAGTTTGAACATATCAGTTAAATAGAATCTGAAATTGGGAGAAAAAAAATGTCTAGCCATTGATAATATTTTGAAAATATTTAAAGTTACAAGTAAATGTACATCTTGGTTTAAGAATATCAGTATTAAAGTATTTTTGAGAAATTCTGTTTTACTCGTCATCATAGTTGATTACTTATATACTTATTCAACGATCCCAATTTATAGATCGTATCATTAAATTGATTTTACGAAGGCGTTCAAAAAATTAAATAACACCTACAATCTCCAGTCTAACGAAAGACAAAAATCAGATGGAGCATACAATTTGTACTTTATTCACTTGTTTTAGTGATTTGTTTTTAGGCTGTGTGAGTAACTGGATCTCCTTTTACGAATATTGGATCGTGATTGTTATAAAATATAACAAAAACATATATAAACAAAACATTTGATATTATTGTTTAGCCATAACCATTTGGAGGTATCCCACGAACAAAATTTCTTTAGCAACTTAAAAATGCTAAAATTAAATTTAACTTACAAAAAAAAGTAGGAAATTTAGACCTAACGTTGTCTATATAATTTATAAAGAAATTGTCAGAAGGAGCTTTGCTAAATAAGTACTGAGAACACCACATAATATATACCAGCTACAGAAAACCCTAAAAAACGGAACACGGAGTACTAAGAGAATTTACTGAAGTAAATCAAAGGGAGATTTGGCAGATGATGATGGCAGAACCAGAATAAACAAATATAAAAATTATAAGGATAGAATAAGTAAATTCATTCAAATATTTAATAACAGAAAGTAAATAAATCCAGGAAAATTATATTAAGGCCAGAATTATATGGAAGATCGAAATATTTTATAAAGCAATATATAGGAAAAAATCCAAGAAGTTGGAATCAAATATGTCAGAAGGGTTAGGAGAGTCAAATTTAGAAGGTCTCTATTAAAATATAAGTATATCTATTAATTTTAAAGGATTTACAACAGATCATGTTACTGTGTATTAAATCGTATCGTGTACATTTGTAACCTACTTATTAAAGCATCACTGAGAAGCTTCACTTTTCAGTATGTGCCATTTCGTTGAAGCGTGAACAAACAAAATTTTTTAATGTAATGAACTGAATATCTGAGAATTTATACAGAGTATATCGCACTTGTAGAAAGTTTTATTTTCTACTTCTGTTTTAAGAAAAAGTTGGCTGAAAATCATCTCTCAATCTTATGGCAGCCATGATCCATCAATTTCAACATGTGACTATTGGTTTTCAAGTTTTTATTATTATTTGGTATTATTTTTTTATATATATTTTAATTGTAAATTATGTAATTAATTTGTAAAGTCTCTTTTTACCAACGAGGGTTTATCTGGACTGGATCTACAGTTTAACTTGGGCTCCGAACCACGATTCTCGGCATTAAGCCTACCGACTGGCGAGTGACCAACTTAAAACTCATCCCAGCAGACATCCGGTCTTACCCTCCCTGGTTACTGGCGTGCCAGGGATCATTCTCCTTATCGGATTTTGCACTCTTACCTAAGGACCACCACAAATGTTAAACAATCACAAACATATATTTACGGCCGTGCCCAGCAAGATTCGAACCTGCGACTATCCCAATCGTAGGTTGGGACCCGAATGAACTCATGAATATGTGTGTAAACATATTATTCTTCGGAATGACAACTCTCGATCACATGTTGCAGACAAAGTAAACAAATAGTAGGGAATATTAAACGGTGAAGTGCTACTTTGATTACTGATAGTTCCGACATTGAGCAGCCCTTTACTTCGTATGAAAATACCAAAAAATGAGAGAGAGAAAAAAGAATGAAGGATGAGAAAATATAGCGGCTCTCGATAACAATACATAGATTAAAATATATTGCACCGATTTTTCACAACAAAACTTTACAACAAATTAAAAAAAAGACTTTTAAAACTAATTTATAGTCCTATATAAAAAAATATTATTCCACACGATTTTCTTAAGGAATTTTTTTCGTTGGCATATTTCTGAAATTAGCGAAATGAACAATACAAAAGAAAAATTCGCACTGTACTAGAGATATAAATTCCCCTCGCCCATTTGCATGGAAAATATCCGAAAAAAAAACAGGCTTTCCCCGAAATTCGTCATTTCTACCCACGTCATGAAGGCCCGCTCCGATTCATGTACGTAACGCCAACTTCTTCCATATAAAAGATCCTCTTGCGGATAAGATCCGCCGCGAGTGCGACAGAGACGGCGACGCTCCATAGCTCGCTTCCTCCGCCCTAACTATGGGGGTGTCTTATACCAACCGACACTAACGGCATATTGGACGAGGCAGTGTTGCCTTTTACGATACGGCGAGTCGCGCTGGCAGCCATGCCAGCTTACCAGGGGCTTAAATTGGAACGGGCAATGGTAGTGGGGGGGAAACGATGGAATCAAGGTTGTCGGCGTTCGGAGGGAAAGTTTGAAAACTTGAATGGTCTCGAAGCTGGAGGGGACGGCTTTAGCCTCCTATATATTTCCGCATCTAGGAAGCTTCTTATCACCAACTTTTTTAATGTCAAATACGTCCTATTTAAAGTTGGTTTTGTTTATTAGTTAATTTATATTAATTAGAACATCTACTTGTTTCAAAATAAAATCGTCCCATTTAAAAATCATATTTTAAATCATAATCAAAATATCATATTTGCTGTTCAAAAGGATTATTTAGATTTTTCCTATAAAAAAGTTCCTATAAAAAGATCTATTCAAAAAACAATACAACTAAAACCTAGCGACTATTTTAATATTTTATCATAGGCACAAAATAACGAAACTTAAATTTTAAAATTGAGTTCATGGTTAAGAAAAGTTAAGAGGGCAACTTGTTAAATTAATATACCAATATTATTATTGAACTGAATAATAACTCGTCAAGAAACATCGGTTTTACTGAAGAAGATAAAACTATCCCTGTTATTCGTTAGATTTAGATCCCAGCAATTCTTGATACATAACATACACGTTGAATAATCTCAATGGAAAGTGATTCTTATAATATGAATGTTAAATAATATTTATAAATTAATAATTCCTTTTCCGTGAAATGCCAAGTGATATATGGTTAATTTTATTGGTTTGATCGATTTCAGCATAGGAATATTATAACATAGAACTGGGCTGCCTGTGAAGAACTTACATTGTCCTGTCACTTATATATATTTATATATATATATATATATATATATATATATATATATATATATATATATACATTTCACAGTTGATGGGAGTAGTACGCTTTATTAGAGAGTATTCTGATTCAAAATTAGAAATAGAAATGATTACTTCTATTTGTATTATAAATAAGATTTCACGACTCATACTTCTCGCTCTCGATAACTCTTTTCTGTAACTCTTTAGGCATAACTTAATCATACTCAATAAGGTAGTGAGTTATTTCTTATTAAAAATATTTTGCTACTAAAACAGACAACTAAAATCAGAGCAGTAAAGTAAGGAATTGTTTCAATAACCAGATTATTTCCCAGATTTATCTCCCACTGGCCGTTAATTCTTATCACCCAAAAAAAATAGAAATATTTTTTCATACAAAATGATATTTATCAATCGGGGAGTTAGGAACTACCCTAGAGAGGTAGATTCAAACATTAGGAAATGGAGTAGTAATCAACAGTGTAGATTAACCATCAAAAAAATATGGGTTTATTGCAATAAATATATTAAAGTTGATGGAATAAATGGTGTTTGTAAAATCCTATATTATAAATATTTCTGTTTTGTAGTGTTATTGGTCATTATTTATCTAATAAAGCGATTTCTTTATCTTTTGCCTAAATTATTAATAAAAATCCTATTATCATATTAACCAACTGGCTTCGATTTCATTTATAATTTCGCATTAAACAACTAAAAGCAACTTTGGGTTTGCAAAATATATCATATTTATAACTTAGGTAACTGATATTTTAATGACAAATTTATACTAGCTGTTAAGTGTTATTTTATGATCCCCAGAAATTAAGATGTCAAAATTTTTATTATAGTTATTCATCTTTTGAAATGATCTATTGAATTATAAAAAATTAAAACGATTTTAAACTATTTTAATCAGAATATTAATTTATTAGACATTAAAAACATCAAATTGTTTAGACATACTCAAACATATGTTATATTACGGCATTCTTGATAAGCCTAGCGTTTAATGCCTTGGATAAAGAAAATATTTAAATAATTTGTATCTAATTAGTTTTTCATCCATTTATTTCCAAAACTGAATACTAGATCTCAAATTATTATATAAGATATTGTAAAATATAATTTATCCAGTAGTTCTGGCAAGTCGTCTAAACAAAAAGATACTATCATCTTCAAGGTAAATATTTACGTTCTAAGATAAAGATCTTCTGCTTTTTTAATTTTGAGAAAACAGCTTTAGATAGTCGAAAAGGTCAAATAAACATATACGCTATCTATTACGCAAACGCAAGTCTGTCGGCTTGATCCCCTATCGAGCAAAATTTCATTTTCTTAGATTTAGACTATCGTCTGGGACCCTAAAAAGGTCTAATGACTGGGCCTACTCAAGAAAATTGGTTTTAAAACATGACCACGCCTCTTCGAGATATATTTATTGCACTAGAATGGAAAGAACCAGTGAAATGATACAGTTTCGAATTACGTAGTGTTGTAATCTACTTCACGTCAAACCTTTATCAACACAGTTTTTTGAAACATTCAACGAAATTGGATATTTTTTTATATATATTAGTAACATGGTACAATAAACACATGCCTTAACATTTTTGATATTATGGTATTAGTATCTGTGACATTATATTGACACAAATTTGTTTCACTTTATAACAATATTTATCTTTCTGACAGCCAGATCAACCAATGAAAATACATAATTTACATACATACAATTTACATTTTACAGAACACATATGTTACTATATTAAAATATCTAATATTTAAAATATTATTTAAAATTGCTTTATATAAATTGTATTCAAACCCAGTCTCTTCAGATTATATCACCATTCAGAGAACAATAAAGTTACACTATAAAGGTATTAAATACATTAAAAAACATACTCATACTAACATAAACATTTTCATTGAATTTCCTTAAATTATATAATATTTTTAAAAGTATTAATTAAAAAAAAAAGCACAGATTCACAATTATGTGTGTTAAAATATATAATTTTATTTATTTATAGTAAAATTATAATAATTGTTTTAATATGGCAAATAGTAAAGATTCAGCTATAACTTGGGTAAAGAGATGTTACGTAAGTCTAAAAAAATATATTCATAATGTCATTATATAGTTTGTACACTAACAAAGTTGCTTTAGTTTAACTATTATTCAAATCAAGATATTTAAATGCCAAAAATCATTTGTCTATCTCTAGATATTGCTTTTTATCAGCTCTATGACAGTCAGATCAAACCCACCTTTTGATATTATGGTGTACAGAGAAAAGATTAAGAAGATTAAATTTAATTTAAATTAAAAACAATTATCTAAGAAGATGAAGATTTATAAAATATTTTTTATATTTAAATAAGTTTTCACAAAATTTGCGTCTGCCTGAAGCTTTTAGGGTTCAACCCAAATGCATTCCCTGTAACATAGGCTGATTGTAACAATTTTGCTCAATTGATGAACTTGATGTCAAATGCTGAAAACTTATATTTGCGCTAATGCTTTAATAAAAAATTACAAAGTTCATCAATATAAATGAATGGTAATTAATTTAAATGTTAAATATTCTATTACAAAATTATCGTTATAAGTTTCCCCATATTTTGTTTTTGAAAAACATGTAAGATATAAATAATGAACAATGGATAATACTGTAGCGTTTAAATGACAAAATTTGCTCTAGTAATTTAAAAATAAAATAAAGTTATAACGCTAATTGTTTTCAAATCGCAACGACAATGTTTGCCTTAACATTCAACCAATTATGTACGTTTTATCAATAATATGTGCATTTACACCAAACGAAATATTTCGCTAATTGCTACTCGAGTAGTTAAAATAACTTTCAAAATAAAATGACTACCACAACTGCAAACGTACATTGTATAATAGTCATTGCGACTTAACACATGTATATTAACTAAACATATTTAGATCGAGAATTTTTAAGATTCCACCTGTGGCTATCGTACTATTTTTCAAACAGAACCATAAAATTTTATGATTTCGTTTTATTTCCCCTAATAATTCCCATTGAAAACTGTTCATTGCTACCGAACGTTCACAGATTAGTCGTGACGAATTTATTATGGACCTTCTGTATTTACCTGATCCATGCTGTTCGTTGGTGCAAGCGATGAGAGAATTAGTGGCGTCATTGAATTGGCAAAATGTAACGATTATCGCCCAGACATCAGGCGACCAATAAAAGTCTGCAAACAAAAAGGTTTTCTTGAAATGGATACTTTTACTTTAAACTAAACGTATTTACAAAGTCGAGTTACGCAGATCTGGTATGAATTGAAAAGTTTGTAAACGTAAGACATCTGCGCTTTGGTGACATTGTAACTGGAAATTGAAATTCAAGTGAAATAATGCATAAGTTTGGCCCTTGTCTATTTAATATTTAACTAGCAATTGTGGAAACATTTTTTTATTGAATAAAAACGATATAAATTAAAATAAAATAATATTGAAACATAACTCTTTAAATATTATATAATTATATTACTATATAATTCATAAAATCACTAAATATAACACAATAAAACATCTGAAATTTAGAATGGTACAATGCACAGCAATAATTATCTTTTCTTATTAAAACTAGGGTATAATATTATATATATGGGAAAATATTTTACTAGATAAGTAAAAATTATGCTTCATTGATAAGAAAACTATCAAGACTTGAAATATGAATCCAACTGTAACTAGTGGTCTTCTCCAAAGATTATTCAGTCTACAATTGTTGAATTTGGTTTGTAAAGTAACACTGAATAAAGAAAATATGAAATCTATTATTAGCAAAACTATACCTATTATGCATTTTATATAAATATATACGATTGTTAATATATAACGTAGTTTATTTTGCCAACGGTGAAAGTTGAATAATAGAAATACGAAATGAATAAAGCCTTGATAGCATAATGGTTATTATGTTCTACTATTCAGATAGTCGTGAGTTTGAGTCCCATGAGTCTTGAATTGAGTCTACGCCCCAGGCATAGTTTGTAATTATGAAAGTCTAGATAACAGTGCAAGACCCGATAAGGAATAACGCCAGTCACGCCGGTAACAAAGATGGGTAAGGCCGGATGTATTCGGGAATGATCTCTAAGTCGGTCACTCGCCATTTGGTAGCCAGTAGGCCCAGTTATCATATAAGAACAAGGAGTTGACATAATTAAAATCCATATCCATATGCAAGTATATACGACAGTTATAGAAAGTGATAGAAAATGATATTACATTCATCTGTAAAATGAGATTAATTATATTATGAAAATAAATGTAGCCAACATAGCATATTATCAATTATTTGTTTGCAAGAGATGTATTCAGGATATAGACAGCACTAGTTTAAAACAATCTACGTCTACAAAATTTAATTGATAATTACATAAAAATAATCCCATAAAATGCCTTAATCATATGTCTTTGGTTTAAAGAGTCTAAAACCACATGTATTGTTGATAATAAAAAAACTTATGCAAAAACAGAAACATATCAAAATATATATTTAAAAAAAAATCTTTCTAAGAAGATTTTCTTTTAAGAAATGAGGAGGCTAACAGTTACATTTAATTTTCTTAAAATAATAATATATGATGGAGTAAAACACTGAGAAAAATCAAAGAAATAATAGAAATGAAAACTGAAAATAAAAGATAAAAATTGTTTTATTTAATTTTCTTACAGTTACTTTAAAATAATGTTTCAGGAGTACGTAACTTGGCGATTTACGAGTCAATGAAAATTCTAAGAAACATAAAAATATGTTTAAATTTCGATTAGATTTTCAAAAAACAATATAGTTAAAGGTCAAAAATATTAAGAAAATAATATTTTCACTGGATTTTCATAAAAATGTAAAATTTAAAAGGTAAAAATTTAAAAATCATATTATAACCATATAAACTATTAACTGGAATTAGTAAATAAAGGTAGCTTTGTTTTATTCATGCATAATAAATATATTTAAACCCCATTTCGAAAAGCAGTATAGTTAAATGTCAAAAAGTTTAAATAAGTAGAAAAATATACTCAGAAATGTGTCTACAAAACTAAGAAAGTAATATTTTCATTTGGTTTTTTGATAAAACATAACATTTATTAGAAAAAAAATATTTCAGAAACTATAATTTAACTATATTTTTGGTTTAGATGGCATAAATTAATAAATAAAGAACGTAAAAAATAATAAATTTAAGGACATATAATTTGGCAATTTACAATTAATCATTTAACATTCAAATCAGCGAATAATAGAGTTGTCTAAACTGTGGAGCAATAAAGAGTATAGTTAAATGCCAAAATATTAAATAAATACTTAAAATAATATACTAAGAAGTGATTTTACAGAAATAAGACACTAATTGATATTTTCTTACAAAATATGATGAATTGGTGAAACAAACATATTTTTAAATAATCATAATACAAATGGAAACTCACATTACCATAAATAAAAAGACAGTTTATCTTTATTTATTTAAAATAACTTTAAAACAATTGTTTTAAGAACACTTTAATTTGGCAAATGATAATTAATCTTTTAACATTCAAAGCCACAAATGATAAATGAAGTTTAAACTGCGATTCGAACAAAAAAAAGTTAAATGCCAAAAATATTAAATAAATACTGAAAAAAATATATACTTAGTGGTTTTACAAAACTAAGAAAATAATATGTTCATCAACACTTATGAAAAAAATATTTAAAAATCATAATAACAGTGAAAACTCAAATTAAATATAAAGATTTAAGTTTTAATTTACCTATTTGCAGTTATTTAGAGTTACTTGCTAGTTTATAATTAACTGTTTAAAATACGAAGCAAGAAATAATAGTGAAGAAACTGTAGTTGACACAAACAAGTAATATTCAGTTTCAGAAAATAAAATAATGATAAGAAATAATAAATTAATAAAAAGAAAAAAAAAGAAAAAAATAATTATGTAGTAGAGATGCACATATAAATGATTTAATTATCACCAGCAATTATTAATGGAACAGATTGTGGTTTAAAAAAATTGTGGTCCTCCGAGCCAATGACGACTCAATCAAAACGCGCTTGAAAGCGGGTGAGAACAAATCCGCAGTGGTAAGCGCGTTACGGCACAAGTGGGTCGCTTGTTCGGGGGCGACCGGGCGGTGGAAGGCGTAGGTCGCTTCTTGACCGGGGCGACCACGTATCTCCGTCGCGTTTCCCCAGACCGTCGCTAGATCGCACGCGCGTCGTCGCTCGCAGCCGAGTTGTTCGACAGCCGCGATACGTATACGCTTTCAGTGTATGTTCGCTAAGTCGCGTGGCTCGACAGTCGGCAACTGTACGCGGAATAGTTCATGTCACTACGCGCTCCGCATCGCTTACGCGTTCTTCGAGTTCGATCGCTCCTCAGAACAACAACAGGAATTTTTTGCTATCCAGCGAGAAAATATTTAGACTCTAAAAAGTGAATGTGCTTAACTTGACCAGTGACTGGACCGAAGCAACTATATATCACCACTGTTGCTGCTGGCGACCGTTTGGCTAATAAAACATTTTACTGACCGTAAAGTTTTTTTACACTCTTTTCTCCTGCTTGTTTTGATAATATACAAGCCGCCGCATCGCCGTCTTGATTTATGCGCGACCGTGTCGAGCTGGACGCGTCGTTATCGCTTAGTTATTGAGGAGATCGTCTGCGGTAAATGTGTTTAAAGACATTGAAACTGATCTGGGTGCTTTTTCTTGTTTCTTTTTCATAATCGTTCCATCTGGCGGTCGTCGACGTCCGCGCTACCTGGACTTTCTACGCTGTGAACCTCCATCGACACCATCGTCGCCACCATCGCGGACCCCGTGGCGTGCGCCGCGCCTACCCTCTACGATCATGTGGTGCACCCGCCCGGGCCATCACCAGCATCAGCCGCGGGTTCCTCCACCGGGGTGACCTGGTGGTCAATGATGAACGGTGGTCTGTACGAAGAGAGCCCGCCTCCGGCTCCGCAAACCGCGGCCACCCCGAGCGGCACCAGCGGTATGACGAGCCCTCCGGCTGCGGCTCCACCGACAGCCGCCACCACCTCGGCGACCTCCAGTTCTTCGCCGGCCAGCGTGACCAGCAACAGCGGCTCGGCCGGACCTCTCCACATTCCCGCCAAAAGACTGACCTCAGGAGGATACGGCGATTGTACCGATGGCAGCGTGATCAGGCACAGTCAGAACCACTGGTCGTACTCGCCCTCGGACAATCCCCATGGGGGTACCGCCTTTGAACCAGCTGTCGGGCTCAATCACCAGTACAGTAACCCCACGTACTACAACCTGCCGGAACCGAACGGGAGTCGCGACCACAAGCCGCCGATTCCCTTCTGGTCACCTGCCGCCACAGCCTCCAACGCCACCCCCGAGTACAAATACAATCGGGGTGGCGCTGCGGGAGATCCTTCGGTACCCTCGTCGTGCCACCAGTCGTTCAGCACCGGATGGTGCGGGGTTTATAACTCGCCCTATCCAAGTGCTACGCGACATCACGTCGACGCACCTTACCTAACACCTACGGAGGACAGGGGGAGAGCCGTCGAAAGCGGATTCTCCCATCACGACAGAGGCTATGGTCTCGGGAGTTATGGAGCACCAGATCCGATACCCTCCACACCGTACCCACCACCAGGTAAGTTTTTCTTTAAAATATTATCACTACTATACGTTATTTTAACTCACCTCCTCACCATCCGTCCTCTTCATTTTAGTTCTAACTCGAAAACAAAATTAAATTAACCCGCGTAATTGTACGCATCCTAGCAGACCGGGCGTAATTGACCTGGCGCACGCTAGATGGCAGGACTGGCACAAAAACTGCTATAGATCGAACACGATCTTCCCGAATGGGTCGTCCGAATACCGAGGAGTCCCTCCGTTCGAAATTGCCGTTTCTTTCGCTGTATCTGTAAACACTGGTTAATGTCTATTTGTTCTTTCAAGAGTATAAGACACGCATTCGGTCAGCTTGATATTTTTAGATTTTTAAAATCAATCAATTGTAGACGCTAGCTCGTAATAATATTGTTGGATTTATATGTTTTTCAGCCCAGTCATAGACATTTCTGATTGATATATAATGTGGCATCGTTGTACAGCCGGATTAAAAATTATATATCTTTAAAATAGAATTTAAAATAGGTCTTTTTAAATTTCAAGAATTTTATATTTGTAAGAATAATTATTCCAAAGCAAAAAACTTTTTCAAGATAAACAATAATTCGAAATGTATCTAATTTTATAACAAATATATGTTTTTTATTTAATCAAATTATAAGTGTTAATATTAATACAATTTAAATATTATGTAAAATATAAACAACACTTTATTAAAGAAGTGTTTGATTTAAAACCAGATTAAAGTTATTTCATATTAACGGTTAACAGAAATAAATAATGGCTTATTTATCTTGAATTATCTATTGTTTAGTAACAATCAGAACAAAATGTTCCTTATGTTAAATAGAAGCAGTACCTAATCAGAAAATTTTGATAACAATTTTTTTGTAATTGTTGTTCTGCGAATAATAATAATTAGACGTATTTGTTTAAAGATTTTCCTACGGTCATGACGATATTATCAATATCAACGAGGCAATAAAATGTCGGCGATGTGGAATTGAAAAAAAGCACAATGAAATAAATCAAGCGAACAACGAATGAGTAAACAGAAATAGTGTCATAATTATCTTCAGTTTAAGTAAAGAAGATTGAACACACTTTATGGCTAAGGTCAGTTTTATGGCATAGTAAAAGTGTAAACGTACTACAGCCATCGAAAAACCAATGACACTCTTTCAGTTGTGTATTTAAATATTTTTCGGGTTACTTTATATTCAGTTACTGTCAAAGTCGTATTTATTGCGCCGGGCAACTTATCTGCAAGTTAATTTTTTTAACACACTGTTGTCTAGCAGGATTATTGTTATCAGAATGTTGAACGTTAATTGGAATGTACTATACATATAAATTTCTTCCTTTGTTATCTTGTTGTTTTAATTGGTGATATAAGCATGGTATTACTCAATCAAAATATGCAAAAGTCTAATTGTAATATTAACATTATTCATGTAATTCTGATTATATATTCTTTTACATTATATAAATAAAATATGTAGGATATATATTATATGTACATCGTTATTAAAATACATATGTAGAAGCTAAATGATTCAAATTACAATATAAATTATATATTATTCAATATTAATTAATTAAGTTTTATATGTTTTGGTTAGAACATCAATTTTACAGCGAAATTAATATACTATTAAAATTGTTTAAATATCATATATATATATATATATATATATATATATATATATATATATATATATATATTAAAGTCTCCTTTTACCAACTATGGGTTTATCTGGACTGGGCCTAAAATTTAACGTAGGCTCCGAAGCACGGTCCTCAGTATTAAGCCTACCGACTAGTGAGTGATCAACTTTAGAAATCATCCCAGAAGTCATCCGGTCTTACCCAGCCTGGTTACTAGCGTGACTGGGATCATTTTTCGTGTCGGATTTTACACTCTTGCCTAGAACAATCACACACTTTTAAACAGTCACAAACATAAATTTACGACTATGCCCCAGCAGGATTTAAACCCGCGGCTATCGCAACAGTAGGAGGACCGTCCTATCGCCTTTATCACTGCACCACCAAGCCGGCTTCTTTAAATATTATCATCTAAATATAATTATAATACTAATTCATATTTTATTTGATAAATTAAATGAGTCATTAAGTATCTGATTTTTAACACAAAACCAATTTTACTCTTTTTCTTCTTCATTTTTCTATAATTAGAACCAACAAGACTATTGGAGGATTATTTTTCCATTTACATTAATTATAAAACGCAATTATTTAATTTTTATGTTAAACAAATTTCTATTCAAACCGATTCAATATACTTCTTGATTTTATGGTTATTATATGCGAAAGGCAAACGGAGTCCATTCATATATTCTTCGTTGATTTAATTAAATTAATATTAAATTTTAGACACAACAATGCTTTTAGGTTAATTGTTATTCGACTGAACTTTACTAGAGATAAATTAATGATATTTTATATAAAATTGCGTTTACCTGGCATTTCCAACTAACCGAAGTGACACTATTTGCCATATTTTGCAGTATTTTAATTGGGACGGACAATTTTAATATGTAATAATTAAAAAAATAGCCAGAATTGTTTTTATTTTAACTTGTTCCTTATTTTAATGATATTTTTTTAATGTGGCAACGTTGTAATTTTAATAAAATACATCGATTTTTTTTTACTAAATACTTTCAGTAATATTCGGGTGTTTACAGGCCTGCTTCGCTCACATTTCTGGAAGGGTTAGTCACTTTGTCACGAAACTGGATATATTAGAAATAAAAAGTGTATATCGCCGGCAACACCGTAATAGGTCCTTTGCACCCCAAAAAGGCATCTCTTCCAAGCGGCGTCGGTTTAACGACCCAGCATAACATCTCGATGACGCGTGACGTCACTTCTGTCTTCGATCACATGACCCTCACGCTCAGCTGACTGACTGTCGTCACGCACTTTCCAAGGCCTATTGTGATATGCCTTGTTAAGACCTTAAATATACGATTTTTAGAAGCAGAATTAAAACATTGACTTCGGCTGAATTATTTTTTGAAATCAGTAAAAGGGACACTAAATCCGGATGGTTTGGAGGTCTGTTATGATACCAAAATCGATAAGTATATAAAAAACCGTGTAGGCGAGCGAGCTAGTTTATGAAAAAAATTAAATTGGAATAGCGCCTATACGCAGATGTTTGCATTAATTTAATTTTATTATTTGTTAATGAATAAATCAAATTTCGGTTTTATAGTACCCAATTCTACAGCAATAAAATTTTGGTTCTGCTTTATTAGCGATGATTTATTAGGTTAAATATGAAATGCAAATAAACCCAATAAAAGCCTTTAAACATTTTATATCTGTTTAAAGACATTGTTTATGTTTTACTGCCGCTTGACACTAAATCCATTTCTCTTTATGATTGCAGGTTCATTGGGTTCGATGGGTGTCAGTGTTCCTTGTGGCACCAGCGCCAATCCTTTGGAGTGGACCGGTCAGGTGACCGTGCGCAAGAAACGCAAGCCTTACTCAAAATTCCAGACGCTCGAGCTGGAGAAAGAGTTCCTCTTCAACGCCTACGTGTCCAAACAGAAAAGGTGGGAACTAGCACGGAACCTTAACTTAACCGAACGCCAGGTGAAGATCTGGTTCCAGAATCGACGGATGAAGAACAAAAAAAACTCCCAGAGACAGGCCGCGCAACAACAGAACAACAACAACTCCGCTACTAACAACCAAAACCACCATCACCATCCTGGTCACTTGCACAGCCAGCACCACCTCGGTACTCACCACGTTTCGGCCAACGGGACTTTGAAACATCATCAGTGACCTATGGGGTTTTCGGGGGTTGTGCTCGGTCCTCCACATGGTTTGACCACCTAAACGCCCAAGAAATGGTTCGTGCGAGTCACGCAGATATTTTATTTGATGATTTTGGGTAACAAAGAAAAACTCAAAACAGCGGAGGGTCTTCAACGACATTTTCCTACCCCCGAATTAGACTAGTTTCATTTTTTGGTATTAATTTTTTTTTGTTCTTTGCTGTGCCAAAGAAAGGGAAACGTTATAATATTTTTGTTTTAATTTTAATAGGCGTTATGTTTTAGTAAATATTATGAACTGTGTTTCTGCTGATATCAGCAGGAATATTAAACCGACAGACTTTTGACAGGGCTTGTGCAAATTGTCAGTGGTGTTACGAAGCACTAAAAATTTCCAATCTGATACATAGATTTTAAATGAATTTAGTAGTAAATATGTCTCTTTTTCTTGTTTAGAGTGAATGAAATATCCAAATGGCAATCGGACTTTGGTGTTTCATTATCGGTGGAAGTCGAAATTAAATTTGTTTTTTTTTGGAAAAAGGGCACGCTCAAAAAGTATTTTTTTTATCCTAGGGAAATAATTTTAAAATTATTTCCTAACAGTAGTTAATTGTGTTGTTAACTTTGTTTTTTTTTGTAATAGGTGCAATTTTGTACTTACAAAGCTCTCTGTTTTATTTTTTACTTTGTTTTTCCTGTACATCAATTAAAAGTGAGATGTTGTCAGAAAGGCATTAAATAAATTCCAGTACTGTATTATAACAGTTAGAGGATGTTCTCGATGGAGTATTAAGAAAGTCTAGTTTAAGAAAGATGAGGATGGATAATGATGTAGGATTAAGACTTAAACATGTACATATATCGTGTCGTTAGTTGATAATTATTTGGTATGTTAAAAAATGAAAAATGTAATCAGTGTTGCCTATATAGTCTAAATGTATAGTAAATTATTAAAGGTATAGAATGCTTGAAAATCTGCCATATTTTTCTGTTATTTAAGTTGTCTGTTTTCGTCTATTTTACGTTTCCATAAAAATTGTAAATATTATTTCTTAGGTACCTGTATATCTTTTATATAGCTTTCCTAATATCGTTTCTTACACCACCTTGACCAACTTAGCTTAGATCTAAATGAACAAGAAGAACACGGAAGATAAGTTGGTTGAACTGAGCGTCTAAATTGTTAATTGCCCGATTTGTTCTCTTTTGTAATTTTTGGTATAGTCGTACCGCTAAATGTATTGTCATCAAAATATTTGTAATATATTAAGAGAAAAGAACCTTCTCTAGAAAACCGAATTTTACTGTAATGATAAACTTATATACTAACTTTAAAGAAATCCTTAAAAATAGACTATTTTGTCCAATGTCCAGGGACGGTTATTATTAATAAGAAAATCTGAAATAGTGTCTAAAGAAAATAATATTTAATCTATTTTTCTACATATTGTTTTATTGGTTTATTCCCTACTTGTGGAACAAACGATGAAACTCTTGGATATCAATCACAGTATGTTTTCACAACACTATTTCATATTGTCGCCAGGAAAGCCTGGGTTTTCAACTGTTTCGAACCTAGACTAGTATCTAAATCCCAGATAAAAATATATATATTAACTAACTTTTTTTAATTTCGCCCTGTATAGTGTTAGTTGGTAGCCCAAGGCACGGAATCTGTATATGCCTGTACGATTTGGAATAGTTTTGTGAAGGAATAGTGCTCGACATAAATTTTTGTTCTGCTTAATGTTATAAAATATATGAATTTGAGATCCTTTATTATTTTCTTCATAACACTATTTCAGTTACCGGGTTACAAACTATTTGATATTTTGTCTCACACTGTATAAGTTTGTAATCCTTTTAACGAAACAAAAAGATGAATGAAAATCTTGTAAATATAATATAGTTCGATTTAGGATTATTACGATATTTGTTTCTCTCCCCTATCTCTCTCTCTCTCTCTCTCTATCTTTTTCGCTCTATATATCTCTCTATCTGTCAGATAAAAAAATGTTCATTAATAAATTGATGACGAATTGCCACGCCAATTCGGACCGGAAATTTTCACGGCAGAATCATTGTACAAAATAATTTTAAACGTTTATGTTCGATGTTTCTTCTTTTGCGATGGTTTTAGGACCCGTTTTGTACCTATATTTTTATATTTTACTTTTACATTTTACTTGTTGTGTTCAAAGAAGAAATTGTTGTGTTTATGTATGTATAATGTATACACATAAATAATTATTGAGTAAGATTCATTTAATTTGTTGCCTTTTTGACCTTCAACTGGATATGGACCGCCCGCGCCCATGTAACTGCATTCGTTTCTTTTTCGTTGGCGCGGGCCGTCTACATCATGCCCGATATCCCTTTTCCGTCCAGCACTAAACAGATTTCCTTTTTCTTTCCTCTCTTGTGGTATCCTGATCACTCGTTCATTGTCGGAACCGTTTCGTTGACGTTCGGACCTTTAGGACCAATGCAAATATAAATGGGGCCGGCTTTGCTGCCCTGATAACTTGACCGGTTCAATTGATTTTTCCTATACAGGGTTTTTTCTACAAGGCCTGCGTTGACTTAATTAATCAATTTTCTTTATAAAAGAAGGTATGTATGTGATATAATGTGCTCAAGTAATTAAAACCTAATTAATAGTTAATTACTAATATTAATGTATAAATTAATAGAAATATCACTTCGATTATCTTTAATTTTCTTTTTCAAAATCGAGTTTTCATTTTTTGCAACAACAAAAGATATAAAAAAAGAATTATTAAAAAATTTCCTGGAACTTGCGTACCAGGTAGGCCTTATAAGAATCTCAAATTATTAGGAATAACAGGGAACAAGAAGTGCGCAGAAGTATATCAAAGTCTGCTAAACACCATTTAAGCAGGTATTTTTTACAAGTTCTGTACTTGTTAGAATGAAATCCACATTATTTATTCTCCTTTCGACTACAAGAGTATTTAGGAATGTGTCCATCTGGCATCTGCTTTATTCAACCTAAGTAAATTAATAAATAAAGGAAAAACACTTGTTTCGCATTATTTAGATAAAAAAATTATAAAGAATATTTAGAGCATCCAAACAATCAAAGAGAAAGTATTAAGAGGCCAAAAAAGAACAAAATAGTTGTTGTACAACTTTATTCGCATTCCTTAGCTTAGTATATTGTGACATTATATAAATCCCGCGCTAAAAGAACTTATTATCTTTTAAATTCATACAATATTTCATGTCTTCATGTGATTAAAATGCTGGTCACTCGTTGCCTATATATCAATGACCATCAGTCCCAAATTTCTTACTTCAATGGTCGCACAGTGGTTGTAATTTGCTCGGGATGTTATCATTTTTCGAAATGATTAGTCTCCTTTTGAAGAAATTGACTAATGTTTATATGGGGTTATGTTGTATGCTATTATTAAAAATATTTATAGGAAAGTCCTTGAAGCAGAATTGTACAACTATTGTCACAATTGTCGCAAAATCCAAATCTAAATAAGATATTTGAACAAAAATGTTGTCAAATATAATTTTTTTTAACATTATACTACATCTAAAAACCACAGTTAATTATACAACCAACATAGTTTATAGGTTATAGTTATAACCTCTTATCACTATCGCTTTTAAGAATTTTACATACGTCTGACAACCGGACGACTTTGACAGTCTCATTTGTTTACGTTTTCAAACTGCGGCAGGCAATATATTAAACATATTGATGTACAAAATAAACTTTGAATAAACTGAATAAAATATTTGACTTGTTTCTTATTATTCAGTTAAAAATTACAGGACAGTAGAGAAAATCTAATTAACACAACTTTGTTATCAAAATGATTCTTTCGAACTCTAATATTGCCCGACAAATAGTCTTTGGCCAAGAGACCAATATTTGGATGAACGATTATACTTAATTACCGTAATGACACATTGCATAATATGGACTTGTGTGACGTCTGGTTTCTACAGCATAGCTATTGTTCCACATAAATAAGTATGGTTAATCCCTGAACTTGTAGAGGTAACTTTACTAACCAGGTAACTGGCATCTGTGAATTGTGAGTGACCAACATCATGTGAACAATATGGAAGTTTACGTCATGTCGACTACATGAAAGATTTACTTGACCGATGTCTTCGGCTGATGAAAAGTCCTCGGCCTGACACATAGGTGGTGCTACTAGAATTAAATTCATATGTTTTTTAGTTAGCCCTAACCCTCAAAGGACGCGTGTATAAATGTACCGGCTGTCCGATCATTCGTTTGTGAATTATAGCATTTTGAGTGAAGCAAATTTTATTATTGTGGAAAAAATGGATACAAAAAAATTTCGCGTGTTGATAAAATATTGCTTTTTGGAGGGAAAAATACAGTTGAAGCAAAAACTCGGTTTGATGCCGAGTTTTCGGACAGTTCCCCAGGAAAATCAACCATCAAGGTTTGCTGTGCTAAGTTTAGACGTGGTGAAATGAGCACCGAAGACGGTGAACGCAGTCGACGCCCAAAAGACTTTGTTACCGACGAAAACATTTCAAAATCAACAAAATGATTTTGCATAACCTTAAATTGAAATTGAATGAAATAGCAGACTCTCCAAAGATATCAACTGAGCGTGTACATCATACCATTCACGAATATTTGAGTATGCGAAAGCTCTGTGCAATGTAGGTGCAGAGCGAGATCACTTTAAACCAAAAACAACGACGAGTTGATGATTCGGAACAGTTTCTGAAGATGATCTGGCGTAATAAACCCGAATTTTTGCATCAATATGTATCAATGGATGAAACATGGCTCCATGATTTCACTCCGAAGTCCAATCGACAGTTATCCTAGTAGAATCCTCACGATGAACCCGCTCCAAAGCGTGGGAAAACGCAACAGTTCGGCTGGCAAGGTTATGGCGACTGTATTTTGGGATACGCATGGAATAATTCTCATTGACTACCTTGAAAAAGAAAGGATCATCAACAGCGACTATTACATAGCGTTATTGGACCGTTTGAAAACGAAATCGGCGAAAAACGGCTGCATTTGAAGAAAAAGAAAAAGAAAGTGAAAACGATGGTAAAAATCCATGAATTGGACTTGGAATTGCTTCCTTATCGTATTCTCTAGATCTGGCCTCCAGCGACTATTGCCTATTCTCAGGTCTCAAAAGAATGCTTGCTGAGAAAAATGTTAGAATATACAATTTTACTTCACTCTTTCCTTAATTTAGTTAATTAAAAGAAAAATTTTATCAAGTCAAACCATTTAAAATTTAAGCGATGCTAAAAGCTGGATAATCGTACTGCGAAAGAATTAACTTAAAGATGAGTTAAAGAAGAAATAAAAAATGACCGGGCGGCTTTTAATAAGATTACGACCGTTTCTGTCTTGAACTGAGCTTTTATAAAAATGGTTTATGTCTTCTTATAAATATATATGTTATATGTGTTATAATCTACACAAAATGCAATGCAATGTAATTTCTCATTATTTGGTCTCATTATTATAGTGATATATGTTTATTGATAATACATATTTGACAAAAAGTAATGTTAATTTAATGTAAAGTAAAGTAAAGTAATTATAATAATTCGTTATTTTTTATTTTTACGTCCATTAAAGTTACAACACCTGGTCCAAAAGTCGATTTTCATTGAATAATATCATAGCAGTGAGTCAGATAGCTTGATACAATTTATAATAGATAATTATAGAACAGAAAGAAGGTGATTTAAATAGAAATTGTTTATTTCTGCTAGAAATTAATCTCGAATAATCAAATGCGCATTGTTATGAAATAGAACTTAAAGTGCCATGATTGCAGAAAATAATAGAGAGCATAATTAAGAAACAACCTCTTTTAGTTGGCATTAATTTTTTTTGTTCTTTACTTTCACAAAAATTGATAGGAGGCTTCATTCATCTCATCAACTCTGTTTCATTAATAAACTAGGTCTTTTCACCCGAAACTTTATATCCAGTTAGTGAAAAATAGTTTTGGGTGTATTGTTTAATGTACTGAATGTTTAATTGTTTAATGTTTAATGTTTAATTGATGAATGTTTAAAAAAATGATCTTAGTCGTAATCTAAAAACCAGTAATACAGTATAACCCTACCTACTTTTAGAATCTGAAAATACCGAAACTATTTCGAGATATTCAAAACATTTCTTTATCTTGTGAAATATTGTAATAGCAATGTAACACTTATTGATACATATGGATAAACAAGAGTTTTTTTTAGTGAAAGTTATTCTATTCATGAATTTTTCTCTGCTCATGTATAAACTAAATATTGACCCCTTTGGGTAAATTTTTGTTCCAACAGATTTCCCTTGGCCTAACTCAGTAGAAACTGTGATGTTAAAATGAATTCACTAGACTAATTTTCACTAGCCTCAATATAGATATAAATGATACCCAATTCCCAATGAAATTTAAATCCTATAAAAAAATCTAATAGGACTAAACTCAAGAACAAACTAAAGACTATTGTTTCAAGCATCCTTCTCGATTGCAAAATGCTCAAGAATATCCAGTAAAACATTTTCTTAATTAATATATATAATATTTTCTATTAATAACATTGTTATGTTAAATTAGTTCGCCAGAAAATTGATTGCACAGCTATGAATCTAAAACCTCGTTGAAAGCTTGTAAAATAAAATGCTTGTCAATTAATCGTACATCAGAGTTATATTGGTATTGGAGTTAGTTAGTAGAAAAAATGGCGTATATATTACAGTGTCCTATTATTCCCTACAATAATGGAGTATGTTTTTCAGTAGTAACCAAGTACGCGATTCAATATATACTGCTTAAATCAAATGAAACTATAACTAGGAACCTCCGGCTAGATATTATGCATTTAAATTGATATGGAAAAAAAATGTGGTATGTCGAGACAACCTTCATTCTCTTTAAAATTTAACTTTAAAATTCACTTGTTGAGAAAAATTAAATATTATTTATAAAAAACTATGATGGTTTGCTAGATATCACATCGTTAATTACAGAATAAAATAAGATAATCTTGCATAAGCCACTTGCCATTGCTGGTTTTTCATGGAACAATACGTCATTCAATGTGTTTTTAACGTGGATTTTAGCATTTCCTAATAAATTATCCATTCACCATATGCACAGTAGGACTTTGTTTTCTTTTTATTTATTATTTAATTATTACATTGTTACTAGTCGTTTCCGTCTAACCTACAATTTGTCTTTATGATAACTTAAATCTAGGTATATAACTAGGAAGACCCATTGACCCTATCTCAGTCTCTGGTGAAATAATGTTTATACATGTCACTGCTGTAGCTTTAATTATATGCACCTCTCTACACAACACTACACAAGATCAGATGGTTTGATCCTTTTGAGTCTGTGTCCTGTTCTCGTGGTATCCAAAATCTGTAATATTTCAATATTCTCGTCTTTCGTCATGCCCCCTTGCAATTCTCTTGATTTCTTGACTTACTGTGGGTATCCGAAGATCTCGATGTAGGTAATCTGTCCTATAGTATTTGAGTGCGCCTATAATACCTCTCAGGACTTTGTTCTTTGAAAAAGTTGTATTTTATTTATGTTACTCTTGGCAAAACATCCACATAATTGAACTCCGTAAGTCCATATAGGTTTCAGTATATGCTTATATAATAGCAATTTATTATGTACTGATAATTGTGATTTTCTTCCAATTAGCCTGTACATTTTCCTATATTTCAATTCCAGTTCTTTTCTTTTCTTCTTTATATGTTTCTTCCGAAGTTTTGCATCAAGATTCATTCCGAGATATTTAGCGTTGTTCCTATATGGAATGATAGTATTATTTAATGTTATTGGGGCTTGTACGGTCTATTTATAGGCGAACTGTACATGTACAGATTTAATTTCATTAATTCTTATTTTTCAAGCTTGTGTCCAATTATTTATATTGTCACTTGCCTGTTGTAATTTTCGTGAGGCTTCTTCACAATTATCACCGACAGCTATAATCGCAATATCATCAGCAAATGTAGCCATCATAATATTCTCCATTTGTGGTATATCACAAGTGTAGAGTATATAAAGCATTGGTACCAGTACAATTCCTTCTGGTATACCTGCTTTAGCTTCTTTTATTGTCGAGTAAGCTTCTTCTTGGTTGACTCTAAACTTTTTGGTTATTATGTACGATTTTAATAGTTTGATGTATTGTTTTGGTAGTATTTTCTGAAGTTTATGAACAAGACCTTCTTGCCATACCTTATCGAAGGCTTGTGCTACATCAAAGTATATAGCTGAGCATACTTTTTTTTGCTTTCGTAGGCTTTTCCAATAATTTCTGTTATTCTGTGGACCTGGTCAATTGTTGAATGCTTGTTAATAAACCCAAATTGGTGTGTTGGTATTAGGTTTTTTTTCTCTATGAGTAGGACTTTATGATCATGGATTTTCCACTTTAGTATTTATATGGATGGCTCTCCTAGGCTAACCCATGATCTTTTACGGTACAGAGAAATCTTTTTTTATCTGGTACTCTATAAAACCGTGAAGTTCAAAGGGTTCAAAATATAATTTTCAGTCAGTTTCCGTAGTAATCATCGTCCCTCCCTTGCTTAAAGGTTATTCAGAGTCTGGGGTAGATTTTCGTATTGCAATTTATTGTCTTCGATTGTTTCATCATAGCCAGGCCATTCTTTTCAATTAATATCAAGATAAACGGTTATATAGCTGAAAAAAATCGACAATTATGATATGACGGAGCAGCATCGCCATAAGTTTCTCAAAGTAGTTAATGTGCTTCGACAAATTTTAATTACATCTTACGTTAAATAGGTTTAGTATTATCTCAATTAATAAGATTAATGTGTTATTATTGTTCTGTTGCATTTGCATCAATACACAAGAACACACACAAGAGAGTATGTGAAACATACTTGAATATGTATTTCCAATATTAAAATTAAATTAGATTACTTAAGTTAATGTCAAGATTAAACACTTAGATACGAGTTAATGTAGTTTAGTTTGCTTCAATCTTCTAATTTCTTGCGTGTTTTCCAGGAGCTCTACTGCTTCTACATTGCTTTGATTTAATAGTCTTAATTCATGTTTTGAAACAAAATCTTAGATAAACTCGTAAATCCATTTGATTTCGGGACCAGGGTCTTTTTCGTCGTTGCTTGACGATAAGTATTGGCAATTCATCGAAAAACTTTGTTTTAGCAGCGTTATTTGGTATGATTTTTTGTGTAACCCCAAATTTGAAAGTTTAAAGGTTCAAGTTGGGAGTATCTTTCAACTAACCAGTGCAGTTCTTTGATTTTGAGTGTAGAATGCCCAAATTTGAAAGTTTAAAGGTTCAAGTTGGGAGTATCTTTCAACTAACCAGTGCAGTTCTTTGATTTTGAGTGTAGAATGCTTTGTGTCTATAGTGATGTAATAATACTAGATGAAAAGCTGTTGTGAGTGTAAAAAATATTCCAGCATAACAATTACCTTAATTTGTAGGCTTGTTCTTTGTATTTTCACCAACAAATATCCCTAACCATAATATATGCGATCACCTGACATAATAAACAATTTCTTTTTGCTTGAGAAAATCTTATAAATTAATTCAATCTAATATAGTATATTGAAGTCTGTTTTATATATAGATACTTTTATATGCGTAGCTATTGCAATATATCAAATTTTGTCGAGCGTCATTTATTTCTATTCCAATTTAGACGAGCCTTCGATAAATCGAACAGCACATGTGTAATAAAGCGCGGCCAAAAACAATGCAAGCGATAAAATTTCTTCTGACGGAAAAACACGATATTAGGGCAGCGAAGAATCCCATTTTGTTGTCTTGCGATTACGGGCAACCCGTATTCCGGTCATGAATAAACCGACAATATTCCGAAAGGATCGTTCGGGGGGGAATTCCGCAAACCAATAAAAGCGGCAAAACGTCCCGCTTAAACAAACGAATTAAACGAGAAAAATCAGGGGTAACGTCTTTATTTTCTGTTATACATAATGCATGTTGTATCCCGTCCTTTGCTCTCCGGCCATGTCTGCCTTCGTTGGGCATCACGGTTGAAAATGCAGACTGCACACGAAACAATAAAATAAAGTTAAAAAATCACCAACCATATAAATTATCTGATTATCTTATGATATGCTCTAGTGTGGTTATAAATGATTGTTTATGATGCACCGGAACGGGCAAAAATGTTGCAGTTTCTGCGAAATCTGAAACTACCATATCGCTTTATTATTAAGTTGATTTTACATTTTCATATGCACATATTTACGCAGATATGCTGTTGGATAAGCATATATATTTTGTTACCTTACTATATATGTCTATACATATTTTCTTTTATTATATTTTACAAATAAACGTATTTTAACCATTCTCGAAGTCTGATCAGAAATACACAGCCGAAGTAAAAGAATACCTTAACTCACCTCTGTAAAAAGCCTTCGAATAACGTGCAACCTGAAGAAGTTCAGGGTGAAATGAGAACCTCTTAAGGAAGGAAAAGCACTTAACCTGGTTATCTTGTTAATCCGTATTATCTTGTTAACGCAACTCTCTTGAAATATCTGCCACAGAAGGTAATCAACATCTTAGCGAAAATATTCAATGCCTGTTTTAAGCTTGAACTTTTCCCATATTAAAGAAACATTTTCCAAGTCATAATGGTACCCAAACTAGGCATACTACCACATGATAATAATCTAGGACCCTTCTACCAACAAAGGGTAAACACATTGAAAACATATTTCTAAACAGATTGAAGGGGCACTTAAACAAAATAATATTCAATCATCAATTTGGGGTCACGCCTTTGACAAAAGCATGATAAACTGGCATATAAGCTAAAAGAGACGCTTCCACATACTTTCATCCTGCTTCAATCGAAGGAGCTTCATTGATTAAGTCTCCCAGAGGGTAGAGTACTGAGACCTATACTGGGATTTACATTTTTCACTAAAAACATTCCAAATAGCTGGTCTTTAAGTGTATTTTGGTCCAAATCTGTTTCGTTCCAACTCCACTTCAATTATAAGGTAGAGAAATGGTTTAACCAATAGTGAATAAAGACAAGCCAATAGCACTATGCTGAATTCACCCTCAGAAGAGAAACCTGCCGTCGATAAATTTATATAACGAAAACATCCCACAAGAGGAAAATGCAAAATATTTAAGAGTATCCTTGGATCGCAGATTAACTTGGAAGAAGCAAATCTGTACCAAACATATACAACAGTGTCCAAAGTGTAAATTGGTTAACAGATAGCCACTCCTATTTAAGCAATGAGGGCGAAATTATGTCAACACCACAATAAAAATCCATTATCAAGCCAATTCGAACATACGGCATTCTACTATAAGGCAAAACAAGAAACAGCAATATTGAAATAACAAGTCAATTGAAAGGTCCCCGGACTGACACATAGATGGCGCTACTAGAATTAAATCCATATGGTTTTTAGTTAGCCCTAACGCTCAAAAGATGCGTCTATAAATTTTGACAGCTGTCTGATCATTAATTTGTGGATTATAGCATTTTGAGTGAAGTAACTTTTGTTATTGTGAAAAAAAATGGATAAAAAGGAATGCCGAGTGTTGATAAAATATTGCTTTTTGAAGAAAAAATATACAGTTGAAGCAAAAACTTGGTTTGATGCCGAGTTTCCGGACACTGCCACAGGAAAATCAACCATTAAGGATTGGTACGCTAAGCTAAGACGTGGTGAAATGAGCACCGAAGACGATGAATTGAAAACGCTGAAGTATAACAGTGAATTTAACGTAAATTGATATTGAATGAAATAGCAGACACTCTAAAGATATCCGCTGAACGTGTACATCATATCATTCACGAATATTTGGGTATAAGAAAGCTCTGTACAAAGTGGGTGCCGCCCAAGCTCACTTTTGACCAAAAACAACGACGAGTTGATGATTTCAAGCAGTGTTTGAAGATGATCAAGCGTAATAAACCCTAGTTTTTGCATCGATATGTGACAACGGATGAAACATGGCTCCATCATTTCACTCCGAAGTCTAATCAACAGTGATCCGAGTGGACTGCACGTGATGAACCCGCTCCAAAGCATGGAAAAACGCAGCATTCGGCTGGCAAAGTTATGGTATCTGTATTTTGGGATGCGCATGGAATAATTTTCATAGACTACCTTGAAAAGGAAGCGCCATCAACAGCGACTATTACATAGTATTATTGGACCGTTTGAAGGACGAAATCACCGAAAAACGGCCACATTTGAAGAAAAGAAAAGGCTGCTTCAGCAAGATAATGCACCGTGTCACAAGTCAGTAAAAATGATGGCAAAAATACATCAATTGGGCTTTGGATTGCTTCCTCATCCACCGTATTCCCCAGATCTGACCCCCAGCGACTATTTTCTGTTCTCGGATCTCAAAAGAATGCTCGCTGGGAAGAAATTTTCATCGAATCGCCGAAACTGGGGCTTATTTTGACGCAAAGGACAAATCGTACCACAAAAATGGTATCGACAAGTTCGAGGGTCGCTATAATCAGTGTATCACTCTTAATTTTGCCAAAAAAAATTGTTTTACTATGGTAGGCCGGGGAATTTTCAATTGAACTGTTATTGGAGGTTCCAAAACAACCCTTCAGGGAACATGCTCAATGTTCTTCAAAGCATGAACAATGGACATGTGCGTCTAGATCTTGCGCAACATACAACTGAGCTGGCATAGATATTGAGCGGAATAGGAGGACAACAGCACTCACATCTAGTGACAATAAGAGTTTCACATAGAGAGATAGGAGCTCCGCCAGAATATTGAAATACAGAATGCAGAACAAGAGAACAAAAAAAAACTCGCTTTTGGAAAGTTTGTTTAATCTAGATCTACTGCTTAAGATAGGTTTGATAATCACACCGCTTGTCTAATGAAAAATCCAATCTTTTGCAAATCATCTGGTAGATGGTTTGGCCAATTTAGTGGAATGTTTGTTTCTTGAAAATTTGCAAGCCATTGTTCCATTATTAGATGGACCATTATTCATCTAACAGAATCATCTAAATCAAATTAAATATTATAATCATAATTATTACACAATTATGTCGATGACGATGTGCTATATTGGCAAAACGTTTCTGACCTGCTTTTCTCTACCAGACAATTCAGATCGCTGTATTATTATATGTCAGTTTTGAGTTTTCTATATTAAAGAATAAATCTTATAATGTCCATAACTTCATATGCGAGGAAAAATATCTAAAGGGAGCGAAAATGCTACTACACGAATTTACTGAAGAAAAATATACTGTTTCAGCCATAAACAGTTTATCCTTCTACCGTACCTCTTACAGTTAGTCCTTCTGATAACCGCGTGCTCAAATCGATGCAGAATGACTTGGTGGACATATGATTTTGAAGTACTGAAACCGTGCGAAAATGGATCGATATCTTGATTGCTTCCAAACCATCATTGCTCTTTCATGCTGGCATAAAGATTCGAAAAATTTGCAGAAAAAATTGGTAGCAAATATATTAATTAATAAATATATTACCAATTTTTCTCAATAAATGCTTTTCTAAAGTGAAATAATAATGAGAATTAAAATTATACATGTGATCATTTCATATCATGGAATAGTCGTTCAATGGTGCAGTGATTTTAATGAAACAAGATACAAGCATATCTATTAAATAATCTATTCTTGTACGAGACATATACTTTTGAAGCTATATAGTAGCTTAATATTTTTCGTAGTAAATTTAATAGCGATTGTGTTGATGATGTTAAAAAAATAGTTTTTGAAACTCGCAAAGCACAAGGATAGCTGGCACCCATTCATGTCAGAAACGCTAGGAAATAAGTTACGTATGTACCAAGTATGTTACGCAAAAATCCGTTGATGATTTAGAACGCTATTTGGAAATATTCAAGTAAAATAAAAAATATTTCTGACGTCTAGTAGTGACAACGGGCGAAATATGTACTAATTACTAACTTAAATCAATAGTTTCATCAGTAAAGTGGATAACAGCTCGTAGAAGCTAAGAGCGATCAAAAACAACCATTCTACAAAAATTCATCGCATGTTTTAACACATGTTGATAATTTCATGAAGCCCAATTTCTAAAAATATTCTGAAAGACGGATTAATTAGTTCGCAAAAAATTCATCAATTATGATTTGCAAAAATATCTCATATTACGGCCATTTTCAAAAATACTAAAGAAAAATAACTAATGCAATTTTTTAATTAGCAAGTATAGTTAATGCTGCATGAAGATTACTTGATGCCCTAAGCAATCCACGCCTATGCACCCCTATTTTGGTGGTGCTGTTTCTGGTGCCTTAGCATTTCTAAATAAACTATTAATATTGATGAAATTGAATACTTCATTGGATATTTCAATGTCAAGATCACAACTGGCAATGGGTGCATAAAATATAGCCAACTTAATAAATTTCCTTGCTGATACAATAGCAGAGTAAAAAACAGTATCTTACCTTTTGTCTTATCTTAACTTTGCAGATTTTAATATTTTAGCTTTGTCCTAGATTAATATCTGTGAGGTGTGAATATTTGTTAATTGGTAAATTGGTTTGGTTACACGCAATTAATGTGAATGAAGCATAGTAATAAAAATTTATGAATAACTTTTGTTAATCTAAGGCAACCGGTCTTAACTTAAGTGATTATCGGTATGACAGATATGACTAGCGCTCTAACTTCTTATTTGCAGTAAATTCATTTATTGTCTATTATTTGTCAGTGCAAAGTTTAAACAATTTATTTGTAACCATGTTTCTAAAAAGCTTTTTGATTTATTTAACTTTATAAAAAACACAGCTAGTTCACTGAACTACAATGAGAATATGTTAGAATCAATAAGGGGTTTGTTTAATATATCGAAAAAGATTAAGTACTAGTGCCCCCTGCTGAAAATAATAAACATTTTTGTTCGAATTACCAGGTTGCAATTTATTACATACTGCCCAAATAACAACAAGCGATTATGGCACATTGTTTTCAACTAAAAATATTTCTAACTAATAGGCTATTAAATCAGAAACATAACAATCTAATCATGTGAAATAATAAAGCACAGCTCGGCCATGGAAATCTAATTAAGAAAGCTGAAATGTGAGGTTCTAATCCACACGTATCACATTGTCCCTTCCTAATATCATTTATTAGGGTTAGGTACCGCATAGATAGCGTAGAAGCAGCACTTCAACTATTATTCCTACACATAATTCAAATGCATACAAATAATATACACAAAATAAGCAAAAATAAGATAATTTCACACAAAATAAGACAATATTTTCGATGATGTCTTTTGAAGTAAGAAGAAAACATTATTTATTCAAGACATATACATATATATTAATGGAAAAAGTATATCAAAGTTTTCTAAGGTAATTGTGAGGGTAGGAGCAAAGTACTATTTTGGGTTTTCTACTAAAAATATTCAAGTTTTAAAAATGTAATGTCAATTAATTGCTGTAAGAGAAAATCGCTTTTTGAATCATTTAGTTTACTACAATATATACTCATTTGTAATGTAGGGCTTCATTTTAACTAACTAGAGCTTATTTAAACAGGATCTACAATTTAACATGGGTTTCGAACAACAGTTCTCCGCATTAGGTTTAGCGACTGGCCATCTGAATTCTGATACAATATTAGAAGATATCCTATCCGGTTTTATCCAGCCTGGTTACTGGCGTGACTGAGGTGGTTTTCATTTGTCGAATTATACACTGCTATATAAGGACGATTATAAACAATAATAAATATAAAAAAAACATCCCTGTCTATCGTAGCACTAGAGGAATAGTCCTGTTCTTTAAAAGCTGCAGCAACCAAGCTGTCTACTTGATCGATTATATATCGATTTTTTAAAATAAATATCACTTTCCATAATTTTAGAATTATATCAGACTATTAACAGGTTATTTGATAAGTCCCCAGCCCACCATAGTAAAATACATTTTTTTGGCAAAATTTATTTTACTTATTCAACATAATTCCCTTCAAGGGTGATACACATCGGTGTATATATATATATATATATATATATATATATATATATATATATGTATAAATTGTATTTTTTATATTGTATATTTATATTGTATGTATATATTATATATTGTATTTTCTCTTCAAATAGTAATGTTTTATCAACACGCGAAATTCCTTTTTATGCATTTTTTCACAATAACTAAAGTTGCTTCATTCATAATGCTATAATTCGCAAACTAATGATCCGAGAGCTATACAATTTATACTTACATCTTTTGAGGGTTAGGACTAACTAAAAAACATATGGATTTAATTCTAGTTGCGCCGTCTATGTTTCAGGCCGGGGACTTATCTGTTTACTTGTTTTATTATATTTTACAGATTGCTCACTATTTACCTAAAAGTTTGTCTGCAAATTTAAGCCGTACTTTACATAAACTGAGGAGTGGGAACAATAGGACCGGCTAATATATTTTTGCTTTTTTTTAGAATATATATGAACTATTCCTAGGATAAAACGTTCAATTTTTCATATGTTTAGAATTGTATCAGACTATACCATATTTTACAGATTTATTTCTATTTATCTAAAAGTTTGTGTTCAGTTTTTAAACCGTACTTTAAATGAACTAAGGAGCACGAACAATATATCAAGGTGGAGCTAATATTTATTCAATTTTTCAGGATACATATATCTTCTGGAAAAATTCTAAATCCCTCTGAATATTTTTTCAATCAATAAGTTGATTATAAACATAAAAGTAAGGCCCCTGGCTACAAGTTTATAAGAACCAGCTTAATATTCCAAACAGATGCCAATAAACCGATTTGCATATCTGATTCCGAAATGAGTTATTTCCGGGAATCCTCTGGATCTTCCGGGTCGAAACTTATTCTCCCGAAAAAATATTCCGCGTTATATATAAGCTCGTATTTTTTTTTTTGACTAAAGCCGGTTATCAAGAAACGACGTAAATTTTATATTATCCCATCTAATAGCTTATCAGCTGGGTCGATCGGCGGAGAGGAAATGAAAGAAGAGGAAAAATCCGGCCCGATATTCAAAATTCGCCGGTTCCTCGGCCATTCTCCGCCCCGCAGACAAAAATGTCGTATTAATTCGCGCGCCGACTGCATCCCGCGCAAGGGTGCGGCGCGACGCCGAGGGGGACGACGCTCCGTGGGGATGTTTACGATTTACGAGCGAGAGACCTGCCCGTTCTGTCGCTAATGGTCTAGAAAGAGACGGCAAATAGCCAATCCATCCGGATATTAGAAGAGTTCGGTTCGGCATCGGGCGCTGTTGTCAAATTTCTTTGTTTATGTTTATCGGGTTCAGAGTTTTTCTCTTGCCGGTATTTCGCTCCAGATGAACCGTCAGTCACTATAAGAGTACATATAAAGACATTTATTTCAGTATTATTGCTTAAGGATTATTTCATTATCAGGAGAATTATTTTAAAGCCAATATAAACACTGCTTTTCAGGTATTTTTGGGTATCATCAGTATATTAGGCATTTTTGATCCTACTTCTGAACGTCATCTCAGAACTGCGGTCCTTGGACCTCTATTACCCTAATTAACACCCTTTGGTGCATCCATCTTTCACAATATTATGAGATTTTTTGTTCCTTCACATTCTTCACATAGAATACCCAGAGTACAATTCGAAGCTGAAACGTCCTTGGCAGCCATAAACCAATTTCACCGGTAAAACTAGCGCGAAACATTTTTTCAAGTATTCCATATGCAGTTGAAAATCATTCATATTCTAAACTTTCTATTCTGACGATATTTATTAATAAACCACTCTTATTTTAGAAAATTAAATATTCTTTCTGATCCTCAGTCTCAATAGTGAATTATAATATTAGCGAACCTTATCCATATTCGATCTCCCCTGACTAGTAATTTTTTATTATGCTCATTATAGAACACTAAGTAATGTGAGTTTTGAGTCCATGTAGAGAATATTTAAATTTATCCAACTTTTGGAAACTTAATGACACCATCCTAATTCTATCGGAAATCTCCTTGGACATCAGAAAGACATTTCAAAGACTAGATCGGACCTTCTGTAAGTTTCGAAATTTACTTAAATTTAGTTGGATTTGTGCAACTTAAAGAAAGAGGAAGCTAGGCCTGAAGATGGCTGATGCGATTCTACCGAAACCTGACCGAAATATTATAGGTTCTTTTCAGAATGAAATGCCGTTAGAAAGCCGGATAGATTTCATTGCAATATAGAATAAATCAGCTGAAAATAAACTGTTATAAAGTTTATTTTCTTATTGTTTCCTTTCTCTTTTTTAAAGAATAATTTGGAGATGTAATGCTCAAAATATTTGCCGTAAGTTCGAATCCAACTGGGTCGCCCATGCCAAATTAATATTCTTGAATGAGGGAAAATAATCCCAGACACGCTAGTAACCAGGCTGGGTAAGACCGGATAATTTCTGGCCTGGTTTCGAAGTTGTTAGTTTTAATGTGGCGGACCATGACTCAAAACCTACCCCATGCAGTTACTGTAATTAATTCTATCGGATATTTTACTTACTTTAATTAAATCCGGTAAACATTTCAAATTCGGTCAATAGTTAATTAATACATTTGATTTTTGGTATATGCTGATGACCCCAAGACAGTTTAAGCTCTTTGCAATATTTAAATATTTATATCGTAACTAGCTGAATACCATTTAAAACAACTATAATGAAAGTTGAATTTGCGATAGAAAAATGTTTAATATATATTCTTATATAATTTATTTGCTTTATTTTGGAGTTTCTTTTTTACCAACTAGGGTTTATCTGTAAGGACCTACTGTGGGCTTCGAACCCCGGTCATCTGGGTCTCTCCATCCGGTCTACGCTGTCTGGTTACTGACGTAACCGTGATTATTCTCTTAATAGGATTCTGCACTATTGCCTTTTGGGAAATCCTAATTATAAATAATTATAAACATAAATTTACAAACAGGCCCTAGCAGTATTCGAACACACGACTGTCGCAATAGTAGAAAGACTGTACTTTCGCCTCGAGCACTGCGCCTACCAAACTGGCATTTCTTTATAATTGTATATAGATATGGACGAAGCAATTCGCTTGCGCTTTTATGCTTGCATTCACTATAGTAATAATGTCGGATGCTTCCTGAGATTATTCGCATATGCACTATTTAGATTTACAAATTATCAATAGTCATTCTTTATACAGTGAATAATCAGTTAACAATTTCAATGTATGGTTCGAAAGGTAGGCAAGGTACTACAGTTTGTTTTTTACAGCCTAAAACTAATACAATAAGAAAATATCATATTTGCTGCTATTTTAAAACCAGAAATCTATATATATATATATATATATATATATATATATATATATATATATATATATATATATATATATATATATATATATAGGCAGATGAGATTCTAACGAAACGTCGTCGAAATATTAAAGGTCCTTTTTAGAATCTCAAACGCGGTTAGAGAGCCGGATAGATTTCATTGCAATATACAATAAATCATCTGAAAATAAACTGTTATAAAGTTTACTTCCTTATTATTTCCTTTCTCTTTATTTAAAGTACAATGTGGAGATGCAATGCTCAAAATATTTGCCGTAAGTTCGAATCCAACTGGGGCGCCCATGCCAAATTAATATTCTTGAATGCGGGAAAAATATCCCAGACACGCTAGTAACCAGGCTGGGTAAGATCGGATATTTTCCGGCCTAGTTTCGAAGTTGTTAGTTTTAATGTGCAGGACCGTAACTCAAGACCCACCGAGGAAAGCTTTGGCTTGCAAAAATACTCTAAAATATAAGAAAAAAAAAAAGGATAATATTCGTTGCATTTTTTTTAAACGCCAATGAATCTTTGTTGATAGAAAAAAGTTGTTTATTTTATTGAAAATCAATTAAATTGTCTCAAAAAGAAGAGTTGAACATATAATAGACTATATTATGTTACATTACAAAGTATATATTCGTAAATTAAATACACTGTTTCTGTGATTATTTCTATATTTTAACTAGGTTTTAATTAATGTTTGTTTATTAATTCATGTAGTTTAAATAATTAATTGTATTATTTATGTTTGCTTTCACAACGACAAATTGTAGACGGAAAAAATTGTATGTTTAGTGGTTCAGATCCGACGTGAAAAATCCGGCAACGTTGCGGCCGTAGCGAGGGTTTCGCAAAGTGTGTCCTAAAAGTTTTACAATCGCCGTCGGTGCGGCGTTCTGCCGCTGCTTGATGGCCTATCTTCCAATGTGGATGGCCGCCATAGCACTAAGATGTATACGTCTGCGCTGGGGCCCCTCCTATATATGCTATATGCATTTCGCATGGCACATACCTCAAGGTATGAAAAGAGTGCAGGGTGGTTGTTCTGTGTGTGACAGTCATTAGTTGTGTTCGACAGCCCGGAGGCTAATACCGGAAAAGGTGAGCAACCTAACCTACTTTCTCTCTTGGGTGGCGGTGGCGGCAGCGGTGGCGGCAGCGCCAGTGGTGGATGGCTGTTGCTTCGGGCCGGCACCGCTCCGAACTGACCATGTGTTGTTTTGCATGCGTTTTCATTGTTGCGAGACCGACCTCGAACAGTCATTGGTCGAAAAACATCAAGATTACATGATGACTACGTAAGGTTCATTTTGTCATTTTGTTCCTTTTCCTCGCCGAATATTTTTTTTGTCGTCATTTTCGTTGATCTCTGACATTAAATTTCCATCATACACTGTCAGAATATCATGTTGTTCTACGATTTATGATCCGTCTTTCCCGGTATCACATACTATAAACAGTTCTTGTATCTTGAATAATCAATATATTATTACGATTGCAACAAGAGCGAACACAGTAAGTGAATATTTATAAGTTTAAAATTTCAAAATTTAAAACTATTTAAATTTTTGCAAATGAATTTTTTTTTCAATATATTTCACTTTCGTTGTTTTTTATATTATCGGAAATTCATATATAATTGGTTTAAATTAAAAAACTAATTTAATTTGTTTACCAATTAATAAATTGCCTTAATATTAATAAGTTCGTTGTGTTTCTAAGTGTTGATTTCTTGTTAAAAAAATCTGTAAAATAGTCTTGATTATATTTGTCAATTAAAAAAAAGCCCATTGAAAGACACGATTGGTATATTCCTTATTTAAATATATTAAGAATAAATTAAAATTGAATAACCGCTTGTACTAAAGTTCGCCTAAAGTATTTCTTTTTCAAGCTAATTGTTTTTATTTATTTCCCAAAATAACAATATATTGAACTGTGTGTGATATTTGCTCGTTTGTTTTTAATACTTTGTTCTCTTTGACATGTTTATTGGGTTCGGTTCATGCCGGCACAGCTGTGATATTTTGACAGCGTGTAGGTCTGACCTCAAACAGTCATTGGTCGAAAAGCATCAAGATTACATGATGACTACGTAAGGTTCACTTTGTCATTTTTTTCGTTTTTCATGTCGAATTTTTTCGTTTTTTTGTCGTCATTTTCGTTGATTTGACATTAAAAATCCACCGCACACTGTCAGAATTACAGGCCGTCTACGATATATTACCCGTTTTTGCCGGTATCTCATACTGTAAACAGTTCTTGTATCTTGATTCGTCAATACATTATCACGATTTCAACAAAAATGAACATAGTAAGTGAATATTTATAAATTTCAGCTTTCAAAACTTAAAAAACTATTCAAATTTTTGCAAACGAACTTGTTTTTTCTACTTATTTTACTTTTGTTATTATTTATATTATCGGAAATTCATATAAAATTAGTTTATGATGAAAAACTAATTTAATTTGTTTACCAATTATTTAATTGCCTTAATATTAATAAGATCTTCGTGTTTCAACGTGTTGATTAATACCCAGAAAGACTTCCCTAATATAGCCTTAGGGAACAGTCTTGATATAGTCTTAATTGTATTACTGAATTGAAAGAAATGAAGATTTATTGATAACAGGATTGATTGATTCAATGAATATTTATTGATTCATTTATTTAGATATATTATTTACAATCGGTATTGTAATTTATTTAATTAATTTATTTATTTAATGTATAATAGATAACCTAAAATATATCATTGTCAATCTAATTATTTTATGTATTTTACAAATAAATTTATATTGAACTGTATGTTATATTTGCTCATTAGCGTTTAACACTTTTTGCTTTGACATGTTTATTGAGTTCGGTTCACGCCGGCAGAGCTGTGAATAAATTGATAGCATGGCAGGTCTGACCTCAAACACTCATTGGTCGAAAATTATTTAAATTATATTGTTTTTGGAGATTACTGTTTATTCAGTAATTATTGCATTTTTATCACAAGTTAAATTTAAAATTTAATTAACGTCTTTGTAACATAAAATTTATAATATTATTTATAACATATAATTTTGTTAATTTTTCTCTCTGAATTTTTCTTGTAGTCATTTTCGTTGATCTTTGACATTAAATTTACATCGTGCACTGTCAGAATTACATGCTGTTCTACGACTTACCACCCGTTTTTCCCAATATATCATATTTTAAACAACTATTATATCTTGATTTAACAATATACTATCACAATTGCATAAAAAACTTAACACAGTAAGGGAATATTTATAAATTTCAATTTTCAAAACTTAAAACACTATACAAATTGTGAATATTTATAATTATTGAAAATTCATATGTAATTATTTAATTGTGAAAAAGTAATTTAATTTGGTTACGGATTTATGGCCATAATATTAATAAGGCTGTTGTATGATTATATTGTTCAATTGAATGTAAAGAAAAAGTATTTAAAAACAGGATTGACTTATTCAATGAATATTTATTGATTAATTCCTTATTTAAATATAATACGAATAAATTACAATTAAAGAACGGCTGTATTAAAGTTAACCTAAAATATTTCCTTTTCAATCTAATTATTTCATTTAGTTTGCAAGATGACTTTCTATTCAAACATCAATAAATGTATGTTGTCCTTACTCATTTCTTTTAGTAATTTTGTCTTTGACATATTTATTGGGTTCGGTTCAAGTCGGCACAGCTGTGAATAAATAGACAAACCTCAAAAAGTGATTGGTCGAAACATATGTAAATTACGTTATTTTTGGAATATACTGCTTTTTTCAGTAATTATTGCATTTTAGTCATATGTTAAATTTAAAATTTACTTGATGGCTTTGTAATATATAATTTATAACATTGTTTATAACGCATAATTTTGTTCATTTTTCACGATGAAATTTTTCGCTATTTTTTTGTCGTCCTTTTCGTTGATCTTAGAAATTAAATTTCCATCATGCACTGTCAGAAATACTTTCTGTTTCACTATGTATTACCCCTTTGTCCCGGTTTTTCATATTGTAAACAATCTTTTTATCTTAATTCAGCAATTCAGGTGGTATATCACGCTTGCACAAAAATTGAACACAGTAAGTTATAAATTTTACTTTTCAAAGTTTGAAACATTGTCTAAATTTATTATTGATTTTTTCTGTTATATTTTATTATCGAATATTCGTATGAAATTAATTTATCATGAAATACGAATTTAATTTGTTTGCTAATTAATTAATTCCTTTAATATAAATAAAGTTGTGTTTTAACGTGTTGATTCAATTTAATTATATTATTTATTTTGCAAACAATATATTGAATTGTATGTTATATTTGCTCATTTGTGTTTAACACTATTTTCTTTGACATTTTTATTGGGTTTGGCTCACACCGACACAGCTGTGAATAAATTGACAGCGTGTCAGGTCTGACTTCAGACAGTCATTGGTCGAAAAATATGTAAATTATATTATTTTAGAAGTTCACTGTTGTTGCTGCAATTATTGCGATTTTATCATATGTAAAATTTGATTATGTTAATTTAATTGATGTCTTATAATATTATTGATAATTTTTTTTCATAATATTATAAATAATATTTTCTATTTTTATTTTTTTTATTTTATTTATTTAAGATAAATCCTCTGTACTTAGCTAGTATATTAATAATTTATGTTAATTGGTATTGCTCCGAAGAATCCTTTTTTTTTCGATTTTTATGCTTAATTTAAAATATTTCAACATTAGATATATTTAATCATATGCACCTACATATATTCCAATATTTTAGCAAAGGAATACATTTTGTTTTTTAAGATTGTATACTTTTTGTTATAATATAGTAGCAAATTAACTATAATTAGTATATTACATATTGTATTGCTACATTGTATGATAATATAGCACAATTACCGTACAATGTAGATTGTTGTCCTGAATAATTGTTTAAACATGATTATTTAATGCTAATATCTTTACACCACAAATGTTGTATTTTATAATTATATATCGAAGACTAATGTAAAGTTAAATTACTGCATTATAGGAATTATAAAATAGCTAAACAACTTTACTCTAGTTTTGCATGAATTAGTATGAATTAAACTATTTTAGATATAAAGTTTGTGACGAATTGGCATATTTGGAATCGAAAACAAATTCAGTTTGTAAAGGTGAAGTGTCTAATCTAATTTAACTAAATTTATGTATTTATGAATAAGGAAATATTTTAAAGGATCATCAAGTGTCATCATATTATTTTAATAATTATACGCCACGAATCTATTTTTTGAAGGATTTTAGGTTTAATTAGAATTAACTTAAATTTAGTTTGAACTGAGTATCCAAAAAGCAGCACTAGTGGTACTATAATCCAATATATATTTTGATAAAGAGATAATATTCTTTTTTATCGATGTTACCTTCAAAAATTATTTTTTTCGATGAAATCTATGACAATATTTATTAAACTAAATATGTTAAGGGTTAGGGGTCGCGGTTGAAGAAGCGCTACTTTTTTAGATCAAAATATTACTGGTAAATCATTTTGGGAATTTGTGGGTCCATTTTAGAGCATTTATTACTTCTAACAATACTATAATCCACACTTTTCAACTAGAATTAGGAAATATAATACCCAAACGCGTATTACTGAGGTGTTAACAACTGTTAGTTTAGTATTATATTATATTATATTCAAAGTAACGGTTTTTTATTTAGTATTATTCAGTTGTTCAGTGTATACAGACGCTAACTATGCTTACAATTTCAATATCAGCAAAATCTCTTATAATATTATGGTGATGCTACTCTGTCATATCCCATTGTCTGTGGAGGTCTCAATAATTTGAAAATGGTGACTTTAACGTCAGTGAACGGCTTGGAGGACCAACAAAATTCGAAAACAATGAATTGTAAGGCTTATTGGATGAAAACCCAGACCAAACTTTTAAATTGATTGCGAACTTCTGCATATGCTGTTTTATTGCTTTTTAACGGAAAAGGAGAACTTTTCTGTGACAATTTTTATCTTCTGTATGTACTACAGCTTTAGATTGGACACCTGATGAATCTTGGTTTTGAGTAGATGTAGTGATTAATTATGTTATCATTTCAAGTACTATACCGACTAATTGTTGTTTTGGTATAAAATTATTTCTCTATCATTAGATCTTAGCCTTTTGGCTTTTTTTTCTTTTACATTATTTTGCTAAATATTCCATTACCATATTCTTGACGCCGTAAGTTTCATTCTCCAATTTTACATGATGATCTCGAATAGGACAACTGAACTCCAATTAGCTCAATCTATTGTTATATGATTCTGAAGGCTCCTTGTATTCTACTGGTTTCACGCCGCCTTCGGATACTACTTAAATGTCCAATAGAAGATAAAAGACTCAGATATTTTACTGTTTCTTAATTTTTTGTTTTATAATCCTGCACTTATATAAACTGAACTCAAATAAAATGATTTCTTGTTTTTCGATAGTGGACATAAAATATCGCCTGACTATGGGCATAGCAAAAGCTATATATCGTTTTTAATCTTTTAATTAGTAATATCATAACTATAAATTAACATGAACTTCATCTTGGGGAAATGTGGAGTCCATGGCTTATCACAGAAAAACTTCAAAGTAAGCATAAAACTTTATTTATGCGAGGAACACGTATAACAAAAATATAATTAAAAAAGTATAACAAAAATTGTAAGTCAAATTTGTTAATAATGTCCATCGCATGACAAAAAATAGGTTTCTAATACTAATATTTAATATAATTTAATAATTTATTATAATTTAATTCTTAATATTAAATAAAAATATTGCAAAACGAATTTCCTATAAACGTTCGCTCTGATACTAATATCCATAATTAACTTTGTACTATTTCCCTGCTGAAAAGTGTATCAGGTTTGTCGGTAATTATTTTACGGTACTTGTACCAGTAAAAGAGTTGAGTAGCCATATTGATGCAATGTTATGATGTATATATAGGTTGTTTTCTACTCACTCAAGACTACACAAGTTATATTCCATCAAAATAATCCATCCATTGACAATATTTTGAAAATACCGAGTTTTGTGCCTGAAAACGTAAATTTTTGGTAGGTATTACTTTTCTTATTACACCAAAAGAAAAAATCTGGGGGTCATCATTTGCTGGTAGAGACTTACGGTGAGCATACTCCAACTATAAGAACGTCCGAACAATTCAAAAGTGACAATTTGAATGCTCAAGACAAATAACGCCCTGGTACGTAGAAAACGCTAGAACTCATATGTGGAATTTCAGGAGTCATTGAATGAGAAACTAATAAAACCTTGAAAACAATTGGCAGAGAGGTTGAATCTGAGCTGAGTTGCATTTTGTGAATGGCCACACGCAATTGGAATATCAAAAAATCTTAAAAACCAATAAAATGCTGTTTCGAAGATACCAAAGGAAATTGTTTCTGCATAATGAGTGATAAGAATTGGTATATTTCGAAAATCACAAGCAAGAAAATTATGTTCATCACCTGTCAATGTTTCATTCGCTACAAGAATAAATCGCTTTAGTTAGCAAATTTTGTGTCCGATGGCATTTCACTAAACGTTATAGACAACAGATGAGCTCTTTGAACTGTGCGTTAACTGAATAGAGCTCATAATACGCTCAAAAACATGATATAATAATTTTGCTGCGTGACAATGCGACGTTTCGTACAGCAAAAACCAGTCAAAAAAGTGTTGAAATTAAGCCGTACTCTCCATACCTAGCTCCATCTTACTACTACATTTTCCCATCGTTTGCCAAGTATTACTTATAACGAATAATTCGATGAATAGTTAAGTTTAAAGGAGAAATTATTATTATGGAATGGCATCTATAACTTCCCAAATAAATGTTCACTGTGTATTGTAAATAACGCGTTTTCTTTAGGAAATTTTAGGGAAAAAAAATGGAAAGAAATTACCGAGAGTTATTAGGTAGAAAGCATTGGGGATACACTAGACCGTATATCACTTTTATAGGAATAATACTAATTAGCACCGAACATATATACTATCCACAAATATTATGAAAATTTAAGTTAGTTAGCTCCATTTACCACTATAGATGATTGGATTAAATTATCGTAATTATATAGAGGATCAATGAGTCTAGATTTTTAGAATAGAAAAAAAATACAAAATTTTGTCAACATATATATAGTGGTGATATGTGGCCAAACTATTGCAAATATTTTTAAAATAATAATCCTACTCCTAAAAAACGGAAGCTATTCGCTATATCATTTAGTCTATAACATTGAAGGGTATTTGAATTATTTTTTTTTGAATTTTGAATTAGTTTACTGGACACCGACTATCAATAGCATTAACTGACAACAGATTAGGGATTTAGTTATTGAATTAACGAACTTTTAACTTCGTAAAAATTGGATAAGAGATGGAGAAAATGCGTAGAAATAAATGGTCAATATTTTGAATAAATCAGTATCCACTATCTATTGTAAATAACGCATTTTCTTAAGCGGAAAAAAAAGGAAAAGAATTACAGGCATACATGGTAATACTATTAAGAATAACTCAATAATACGGTTTTAAAATTAAAATATCACCTAAATACTGCTAAAATTTAATAGACTTTTCGTTCAAAAAAAAACCTCTTATTGTTAAAACATTTTTTTAGTAATTTTTAATCCACCATAAAATACATTAATTCTGTCAAAAACAAATCCTGACAATTCCAAAAAAGGTATGGATACCTGCTTTACACGACCGTATAATGGTATCGCCGCTCTAACCTGTCGCGCTGCACCATCCCGTATCATATTCGTGTTGGATAATCTGCGCGAAAGCCAAACAAATGATAGTGGTTTAAAAGCGAATGACATGACCGTACGGTCGGTCCGGCGAATCAAGGAGGCCGAGCCGGCTCGGGCTCGACGGAAACCAGTTTTAAATTGCTCTGTTTCCTTACCTTTTTCTTCAGCGAAATCCTTTAGCTGCGATTCGACCCCAAACAGGTCTTTAACGACGAATATTCTACGGTCTCTTATTTCTCGTTTCAACGATTGAAACTGATTTTATATAAACGTACGGACATTATAGACGGTTACATATTGATATGTGGGTGTAAACATACACATAGACTAAAAGCTTTTCCGTATAACTGATAAAGAGTACCTATTTTTGGTGAAACATTATTTCTTCGGCAGAAAGTGTTTGCTTAACATTTTTAGATCATATTAAATATTCGACTAACTTTTCTTTAAAAACATTTTTTTGATGAACGGTAAACAATTTTTGTTAAATTTTCTGGGAGCTAGCTCGGGCGGGGAAGTTGGTAGGAGAATCATTTTAACAGCTTGTGATGTACTATGTTATCTTGCAGAACGAAAACTAATTTTATGATATTGCTATTAATGGTTTTCACTTAGTGGCGGATGCTCATAATATTCCTGCAGATAAAATTCAACAAAATTCTATTTATTAAGCAAAAAAATATTCAAGCCACTTTTTTTATTATCAGTTCAATCAAATTTAATTATCGATTTTAATTTTAAATAACTATGTTGTTTTAGGTTATAGAAAAAAAACACAACATTTTATCCTTATTATTTTTATAATTATCCTTTTCGAGTTCAATTTCGTGCATCTTTTAACCATTTTCTTTGCCTAATTCTTGAGCAGGAATTGATTTTCATAAAGCTAAATTTAAACTAGAGATCATTCGGCTTCTTTAAATATCATAAGAATTTTTTTATTTAGCTATTATCTCAATGGTATTTCAACTTTTTTTGAAAAAAAGTTTAAAATAAAAAATAAAACGAATAAATAAGACAATTAAAAAATATGAAAAAACTAAGTAAGTTATTTAAAAATACTTTAATTATTGAAATAATAAATATATAATATCTAATACATAGATAGATAATGTATTGTAAATATTATTAATGATTTAATGAATTTAATCATTTCTACATTACAGTCTAGCTATATATATACTAACCACAAAAGCTTTATTTTTTAAATTCTATTTTTTTTAGATTATACATTCTTCTTTTTTTTCATTAATATGCTTATAGTGTTAAGTATTATATGACCTCATTTTCTCTACATTTATATTAAGCTATATTTTATTATTCTTCTGAGTAAAACTGTTATGTTTACCATATATAGTCAGTTACGTTTAAGCTCAAGTGAAGTATATATAGAATTTCTGGTTTACTTCTCTAATTTGTAAAATTTGATCTCTTATTTTTAGAAGCACAAGGTAAAGCCGATTTAAGTAATACAATTTGAGAATCGGGAATATGTAATCATTATGTACATATCCTTGAGGGTACACAATTCCCATACAAATAAAATGTTTATGTATAATTCTTAATTGAGTAGAAATTAATCGTTTAAATATTCAAGTTATCTCTTCATTTCTAAAAGTATGAACCGATAATACCTCAGGCATAAGAAACACAGCATACATTGAGCTTTAAATGTTTCTGAATAAACTTTTAAGGATTACCTGCAATCCAGAATTTCGGAGTTGCTGAAGTGTTTATAAAAAATGTCGAGAAACCAAAAATATTTCGAAGTTTGTTGAATAAATCAATCTCCACGGTTTGTAGATATCGTTATGTGATCTGTTAACTGACTATAATGTTCTGATGGGTAAATTGATTTTGTGAAGAAAACATTAAATAATTCAAGTCTCCCTCGATGCTAATGACTAAAAGCTAGCTTAGTGAATTGCTCAAGTTTTTGAAGGAGTAGTATTATTATTTAAAAAATACTCCTAATTGTTTGGCCACATATCACCACCAGATTCAACAAAACATATTATTCGCTATAGATGTTGACTTAACTCAGTACTTTTTTTCTATCACCAAAAAGCCAGACTTATTTATCAACCGACTTCGAAAAAGGAGGAATTTCGATGTTCGGCTGTATATAATTTTTGTAATGTATGTTCGCCGATTTCTCCATCAATTGTGCGGCGATTTTCAAAATTCTTTTTTTATTCGAGAGAGTGCACTTCCGAGGTGGTTCCATTGGAGGAGAATATTTTCACATATATTTTATTTAAAATAATCAGATATTTGTGTATAGTATAATGCACAATAACTTTTTATTATTGTTTAGTTAAAACATTTGTCAAATCACCCAGGTTATGTAGCGGACTCCGGGGCCAGAAGCATTCGTTATTTTCGATCATTGTTTCTTTATTCCTATTTTTCCTCATACGGCATCTTTACTTGGCCTACCCATTGTAATATTAAATAAAAAAACTGCGTAATTTATAGAAATATATCTAACATTAAAAAGAGAAATATGAAATATTAAAAAAATTTAACCACATTCAAAAAATAAATAAGAAATTCACTAAATATAAAAAAATAATCGAACGAGATTTTTAACACGAAAAATTTTTTATAAAACAAAATGTGTACAAAATAATCGTTGTAAGAACTAAATATTAATAAACGAAAACTTCATTTAACCTACCTACTACACTTATTTTATATTCTAATATATACACACAATTTAGCTTAATACCAGTAATCTATTTACAATGTTATATTAACTACAATACAATAATATTAATATAATTTTGTGACATATAGAAAAAATTAAATTACCAACAAAACAAATCTAAAATAATATAACTGTCTGGGTAAAAATTTGTATTCAAGTATATTTGTAGTTATATCCATTAGCGAGAATTTGTATCATTATACTAATTGTTATGGTTTGTGTGAAAATATGGCTGTTTTCTCTATTATTACAATAATTATATAATAGATTCTATAAGATTCTGCATGTTTTTTTTGTATAAAATGTTTTTTAGTTAAAATGTGTCATTTTATTGTTTTATGTCTAAAACTATCGATTTCCATTTGACGAATGCACTCATACATATTAAGAAATTACTTCCTAGGCTCCTTATTTCGGAAATCTCTGTGGGTTTTCCGGTAATGGTGCCTATAACTAACGGACTGATACGCTCGTTTATAGATCGAACGTCCTACCGCCCCACCGCGTCCCTCCCGAGGACAATTCAATTAAGTTCCCCTTGCCACAAAACAACATTATTTCAGTTACATGTTGCTGCACTCGACAGAGCCACATATTTAATTGAATGCCGCAGAGATGAGGACGTGTCGATAGGGCTAGCCCAGACGTCTACGCCGCGGGGTTCGAAAGAAAACAGATCGATTACTTGCGCCCCCTCTGCGTTACCCCCCCTAGCGCCTCCACTACCCTCTATCGTCAACGGAGGACCACCCTACCACGATGTCGGTTGCATTTCAGGCATATTGCATTTGTCGAACCGATGCCGGCGGCCATCTTGATGCTTTTCGAAAATATTTTTATTTGTATATATATATATATATATATATATATATATATATAATAATAATTATTAAAAATTCATTATTTCAATAATAATACAAGTAAATAACTTACAAGAATAAAAATTATATTTGAAAATATATCTAGATATATAATTACTAATAATTTCTTGAGCTTTCGTTCAATGTTTATAGTATATTATAATGAAGCGAAATTTAATTAAACAAATTTATAATGGAATGAATTATAGTACGAAAATTATTCAATAAAATTTAAATTTTATTATCTTATTTTTAGAACTTTCTTAAACTTAAATTTTTTAATGATATTAATTTTAATCAATGATGCTACTCTACTCCCTCAATTTTAATTTAATGATGTTCTTGAAGTTATATAAAGTTGAATATATATGATGTATATCTGTTGATCATGTTATGTATGCTTTTAAAAGTTTCAGAAATACTTATAGCTTTATTAAAGAAAATAGTTAGAAAATAAGAACCATTGGGACTATTAATTATGTTTGATTGATTGAAATTTTGTAGTGTAATTCTGTTAACTGTTTATCACAAGGCCAAATTTTATTAAATCAATTTATTATGGGATGGATTATACTTAAGTCTTTAACTTCAGCCATTACAGAATCAAGCTTAACAAGCTTGTCTATCTAGCAAGTTTTAGAATATTGCCTGTGTAATTATTAGTAGAATAATTTACTTTTAATTTCACCAACAATTAGAAGGCTTTATTTTACTTTTAATTGGTCCTAAAATGAATAATTTTGCCAAAATATTTAGTTGAATTCGTATAGAGTGTAACTAAATTTTGGGATATAATTATATATAATTAATTAATATACATTTTCGTTACCAAGAGAAGTTAAAATAGAAAACTTTATAATAATCACCCTGCAATAATATTTTTTTAGGTTTTATTAACCATGTATTATCTATTGTAAACATTAAATCAAAATCTATATAAATTTTAAATAATCTTTATTTCCATCAATTTCATTTTAATTTTATTTCTGCTTTTTAACTATTCGTAGTTTTTCGAAATTCAAAGATATAAAGGGAAAATATAATAAAAAATTGGCTTGCTTTTTAAAGTTTTCTATAAACCTGGTTACAGGCTGTTTGTTAAATGAAGTACCTTTTTTAAGTGTAATTTCCCAATATGTAAAGCTAAAAAGTCACTTTCAATCCCTGAACTCTTCCGCCAGATACGTTACAGATACTGGGCCATTTGTTTAAAGATATTTATGTAAGTGTGATTTCTTGTTAGCCTTGAAAGTGTCTCTAGCATTTTATGTTTAAATCAAGGCCAATTCTGTCAACATAATTGATCCTTATGTTTTGTTACGTAATATATATGTTTATATATGTCTGTTTTGCTAAATTTTATTAACAGAAATTATGATTTATCTAATAATATATCATATTGATCCATAATAGTTCCAATGTATGTTTCAGGATGGTCGTTTTGTAATTTATTCTATGGTTCTTATAGCTCTATATATAAATTATTATTTACTAGAACAATTGTTTTTGAAATTTTTATTCTTATATTATTTATGTTTTTAGTTATATTATAGTTATTTACAAATATATAATTGGTATTCTGCCCTTATAATATTACTTCATATATGTGAATTTATTGAATATGAATATGAAGAGATGTCAATGTGATCCTTCTATCATAATTTCATTTAAAATGCCACTTTCCCCATTATTATATAATTATTAACAACAGTGAGATATGTACACTATTATTATATTTGGCTAATTAATTTTTGTAGCATTTCTATGCAATAACTTCGTTTGAGTATTATGGTAGTTGCCAAAATAACGCTTTTGGAGAAGAATTGATTGACAGGAATTTAGTCTCGTTTTATTTGATATTCTTAGGTAGCAGGTAAGTAGTCATAATGCTTTATAATGCTCAATTTAGTTCAAACTTAACAAATACAGATCCATTGCAGAATAATTTTCGTAAAAAAGATGTTTTTGAAACAAAAATAAACGTATATGGAGTCTGGATATAAGATGTTATGAGTGAAGAGTTTAATCTTAAGGGCTTTAATATAAGCGACATATTAAAATAGGATTGATCCCGAAGTACTGTGTGTACAGGTATGCGCATTCATTACCATTAAAAAACACTGTAGATACAACTTCTCCATCATAAACAATTGTTGGTCAAAGATCAAAGATATTGAAAATGTCAGTGAACACTATCGAAGACCGAATGTATATCCGATTGCAGATTCAAATAACAAGTTAATGTAAATAAAACTATTAAATTTTAATTTAAAAATTATCGATTTTTTCTATTCCAGTTCATGACGAATCAGTTAGTTCCTCTTTCTCTATAATATTTTCTGTTCTAGCATAAGATATTGCAGTTGTTTTTTGTAATAATGAAATTATTTTGGATTAGCTATACAGAAATAGGTACAAATAAATAATTGTTACCCTTATGTAAAAAACGCAACCCTTTTTTCACGGTGGGTACCGACGAACCAAACCCTCAATTTTATTCGGTTGTAAGCACGACCCAGGTATAAAACCGCAATCTGTAATCTGTCTGGTTAGAAAGCGAGCGAAATTCGGAATCTGTTCGGAACATCAGGCCAAGAAGCGGGAGAATTTTTTTTGCTTTGCATACTTGGAAAGTTTTCGAAGATGCGCCGAAAGGGCTTTTACAACCGCAGACGAAGAAAGGCATCTGTTTTTTTTTATAGGGCAATCTCTAGTGACTAGGTTCTATGCTAAACCTTTAGAAAGTAGGCTAAGTCAATATTCAAATTTTTTTGTTACGTGAAAGTTATGCTGTTCCAATGTTGGCATGAAAATAATTTTGGTTTTGCGTTTTTTGGTATCAAAATTTATCACTCTTTAGTGAACAGAGTTTAAGGTAAATCTTTAGAAAGTGGGTTAGGAATATACAAATTGTTTCGTAATTATTTCTTCCTTTCTGCGGAGTTCAAAATTTTTGGGTATATCCCACGAAGAAAACAAAATGTATTAAACGGAATTTTCTTTTGAAACATTCATATTTATTTATATTAATAACAGATTTTTTTGAATGTTGTTCTAAAGAGTACCACAAACACATTACAGGCTATAATACAATCATCAAATATATGAAAAGAGCTTTTAACCAATATGTAAGATTTGCTACGAAATATTATTTTTTTTAAATGTGTGAATTTTTACTCCTAAATATTTCTTAATTTTAATATAACAAATATTTTGAGTACAGATGGATTAAAAAAGTTCATGACTGATGAGCAACTGATGTGTATTAGAATTAAAAGAAAAACGGTGGAGTTTCTTAAATAAATATATGATATAATAAGTATCATATATGGACCTTTATGTACTATATATGTATCATTAGTCAACACATAAGTTTTGCTACGAAACATTATCCTAAAAATTATGTATTATTTTACAACTAAATGCTTATTAATTTTGCTAAAGAAATATTTGAAGCACATATAGATTTAAAAAGCTCATTACTAATGCCGTAAAAGATAATATACTTTTGAGAATAAAAATAAATAATTAACTGATGTACATGAGAATTAAAAGAAGAACGGTTGGTTTTTTCTATAAATATGTAAGATCATATATGGACCTTTATATATCATATACATATATCAGTAAAATTAACTCGAAATTAAGGTAGTATAATGAAACTGAAACTAAATAAATAAATATAGTCAAATCAAAATAGCAGTGACACGAGTGTCAATATATGTCTGTCTAAAGTTGTAAATTCGTTTTACAGTCAGACAATATTGTCCTTATCATTTTATTCTATTTAAAAAAAGATAGAATGCTATTAGAGAAGTTCGAACGTGTAACGGAATGGGCCTGTTGTTGTTGCCCGTTTGCCAAACTTCTGAAAATTCTTTAAAATATTATAATTACCGGTGATAACCGGCAAACGTTGTTTTAACGCTTTGTTTTAATAAATGTGAAATCGCCGCGGTTTTTATTGCAAATATTTTTTGCGCCTTGCAGCTACACTTTATATTAGTACGGACACAGTCACTAAAATATCTAAAAAAAAACCTCAAATTGGCCAAAAAGAAACCGTGCTTATGCGATGCATTAAGGATGATGCAGTGATTAAATGTAGTTTTATCAAGAAAGATGTATACAGATAGTAATAGGACAAACTAAAGAGAAACATAATAATATCATAATGACTTTACAAGGATACATTGCATCGAAAGAAACAAGAACTAAGCGTAAAACATAAATATGCTCTCTAATGAAAGTAAAATAGATTACTCAGATATACAATTGTTAATTAAGTGAATAAGGCCTTCGGGGGATACCACTACATACAAAAACGCGTTTAGAACCCTACCGATACTAGTGTCGAAAAAAGCTTAATGTGTATATATTAAAACAACTCTAACCTATAAATTATTGTGGCTGTAAAATTAATTGTAGTTTTAAATTATTCGATAATAAATACATTTGATGTACTATAATGTAAAAATAAAGTATATTTAATAGAATATTTTTTCGATTATTTTATTTATATTAAAATTTAGTTTTATATCAGGGCCTAAAAGTACTAAAATTCAGAGTAACTGCGGTAAAATTGCAACGTTTCCCGTGTCAATGCTATTTTGAATTGACTATATGTAAGTAGTAAGTAATTGTTTGAAATTATATGTTTCCAATATTGTGATATGGACGGAAATCATATTCTTTGTTCAATAGGTTGTTAGTAAATGATGCAAAGGTTGAGTAGTGTTTAATGACAAATATCTATTTAAAAAATATTTACACGATTTCCATTATCTTTATAAGAACGCAAGACGATGATGATATCGATTCACCACTATTATTCTACAACATAATTGATCTAGTTATGCGAAATATAACTAAAGAGAAGACATGGTCTCCGGCATAATTTTAAGTTCTTAAAGTATGGTTAAATGTAGGTGTTTATATACTTTAAGAAGAAGTAATATTTTACAATTAAGGATCAAACAAACATTAGCGAGATCTGATATAGAATGTTCGAAGTCTTACGGTACTAACAGCAACATATTGTTTCGCAAGTAGACTTCTTCCTCCATTGTTGGATATGAATTAGTGAATGCAAATTTGAATTGTTATATAGATATTTATACTATTGATCTATTTTCGTACTACTGATTATAGATCTTAAATGTTTTTATTATGTTACTTATATTCAGAGATCTTAAATATCCATATTTAGTTTGAGGCTATATATTTGATATAAATGATCTCTAAGACAAGGTGCTGTAACAGATCAATTGAAAAGTCCACGCCCTGACACATAGATGGCGCTACTAGAATTAAGTCCATATGTTTTTTAGTTAACCCTAGCCCTCAAAAGATGCGTGTATAAATTTGTCAGCTGTCGGTTCATTTTTGAATTATAACATTTTATGAATTATAGCATTTTGAGTGAAGAACCTTTTGTTATTGTGAAAAAAAATTGATAAAAAGGAATTTCGCCTGTTGATAAAATATTGCTTTTTGAACGGAAACTATACAGTTGAAGTAAAAACTTGGCTTGATGACGAATTTCCGGACACTGCCCTAGGAAAATCAACCATCAATTATTGGTATGCTAAGACGGTGGATGCAGTGGACGGCCAGAATAGGTTGTTACCGACGAAAACATTAAAAAATCTACAAATGATTTTGAATGACCGTAAATTGAAACTAAATGAAATAGCAGATAATCTAAAGATATCAACTAAACCTGTACGTCATAACATTCACGAATATTTGGGTATGAAGAAGCTCTGTGCAAAGAGTTTGCAGCGCGAGCTCACTTTTGACTAAAAACAACGACGAGTTGATGTTTCGGAGCAGTGTTTGAAGATGATCAAGCACAAACCTGAGTTTTTGTGTCGATATGTGACAATAGATGAAACATGGCTACATAATTTCACTTCGAAGTCCATTTGACAGTCATCCTAGTGAACCGCACACGATGAACCCGCTAGAAAGCGTTGGAAAACGCAATAGTCGGCTGGCAAGTTTCTGACGTCTGTATTTTGGGATGCCCATGGAATAATTTGTATTGATTACCATGAAATAGGAAGGACCATGAACAGCGACTATTAAATAGCTTTATTGGACCGTTTGAGCCGCATTTGAAGGAAAAGAAAGTGCAGCTTCACCAAGACAAGGCACCGTGTCAAAAATCCGTGAATTGGGCTTCGAATTGCTTCTTTATCTACCGTATGCTCCTGATCTGGCCACCAGCGATTATTTCCTGTTCTCAAATCTCAAAATGATACTCGCCGGGAAGAAATTTTCGTGGAATGAAGAGGTGATCGCCGAAACTGAGGCCTATTTTGAAGCAAATGACAAATCGTACTACAAAAATGGGAATGATGAATAAAAAAAAATTATATGTTTAGGTTTATGTTTTTAATGAAGTAATGATATTTCTAATGATGTGATTTAGCGGAATATCCCCCTAGAGTCCTTTATGAGTATAATTCAGGCGTTAGTATTAAGTACCTCGAAAGAGTGTCAGTGTACTTGATTGGACATTTACTTCTATACGATCTGATTAATTGTTATATATACATTTTAGAACATGATTGTAATATATTATAACATTGGGATCAGTCTCTATCTGGGGAATACTATCTACTACATGTAGTATTCTAATAGTTTACAAAAGTGTATAGGGCAGACTGTTGAGCCATTAAGAGTAATTAAAAACCTGCTCAAATAGATTATTAATTGAATCAATAGAATCAAACAGAAATTCGAATGTAATAAGTACATAGATTTTGATGTATGGCAGATTGTAAACCACTATTAGTTAGTGCCTCATGGAAGACTTAAATGTAAAACTATTAGATTATGCAATATACAAATAAACAGAGTCAGGGAAACTTTACTCTAAGGCACATAATTTTGATTATAATTTCAAACACCAGTCTGCAACTGTCACCAAAACAGTTAAACATAATTTGAAATTCACGAAACAAAAACTTAGTAACAAATTACAATATATTTGTAATAAAGAAAATATATACGTACAAGGACAATCACTCCACCAAAGCTCATTATTATTCTTAATGGATTCGACAGGACCTACCAAGTCATTTCGGTTAAATTCGCTAGGTATTTGACGAAAGCCGCTCTCAAAGAAATAAAAATAATATATCGAATGATTTAAATTGCGGTCACAACGATTAAGACGATTTATATTTTAACGTACTATACATAATTCAGGTTGTCTTAACTTTGTTCAAAATATATTGGGCATTATCCTGTAATGGTTTCTAATTGTTTGTGTATTTATTTTACATATAAGAATAAAATAGTAAAATTTGATAATGCTGTAACGTGCATTAATCTATTTTCTGTTTCTATTAATAGTTTTTGAATATTATTTATTTTTTCTGGTTTTAATTTTTTTAAATATCAAATTTAATGACATATTTTAATTATAATTTGAATGTTTAAATGTAAATTTTTTATGTTAAATTATGTACAATATTTTATGTAATATGTTCCTGTTACCTACTATACTTACCTACTTGCATATATACATACTTACTGAGCATATATTCTTTATGTAAGATGTGAAGATCTGATCGCAGTGATTATTTTCTTTACATAATTTCACAAGACACTTATTGAGAAAAATTGATAAAATATACATTAATCATATTATTATACATCATTTTCTAAATTTTTTTTCCCGACTTTTATGGAACATTGAAACATAATGTCGTCTCTTTGGCAGCGATACAATCGTCAAGCCATTTTCGTATTTACAACAAGTTGTAATCAAGCCATTCTTACTATTCGAACTGCAATATTTTATCGATCCCAATTTTTGCAATATTTGCGCGAGCGTTATCATCCAAAAGGAAGACTTTGCAGATTGTTTAATTTTTCAATTGATATCGAATCTGTATGAACAATGTCATTCTTTTTTAGCAGCCTTTAATGCGCTTTAGCTTGCAGAACCCATCATATGTAAAACAAGACTAGAATGTCAAGTATATTCCGCTTCGATGTTGATGTGGATGGTTCTTTTGGGCTAACCCATAACTTGTAAATGCTGTAATAGATCCATTTTTATCGCCAGTCGCAATATTTCACAGGCAGCTCGATATTTGCCTTGTTAGCAATGAAACAGTGATATTTAAACTGTTCGAAATGGCACTTTCAGTCACTTCAGTCTTGCAATTCATTATCATGAAATTTTTCTATTCTCCAGATAGTTTTTTGCTATCGACATGAATTACGCCACTTTTGATTCAATGATTTTATAACAATAAGGTTTTGAAAGTTTTGGTTGGCTTTATCTGCAAATAAACCAGGATAAGCAAGTAACAACTAACTAAAATGCAATTTTTTACTCAATAATGTAATAATACTGATTAGAAAACTTTAACATTATGTAGAAAATTTTCAAAACAATCGAGTTTAACAGTTGTTTACGTTGATAACTCACATTTTCATAAATTTATATCGCTGGTCAAAATAAATGAACTTAATTCATTTGAATGCTGTCTTTTGAATAGATTAATGCCTTGAACGTCTTGTCTAAATCACAACAAATATATAACTGCAATTATTGGAAACTGTTAATGACTATTTTTTCTAATTTTTTTGCATATATATATACAGGCATAAGAACAGAAGTACTGTTTAGCCATAAAGTCTATTTCTATGTCTATGTACATATACATTAGTCAATGTACTTAGTAAATACTAATTAAATTTTGACATTGAAGATATGGCCGAGCGTTGTCTTATTGTAGATGTATTTTGTAATATTTTTGATTATATCGTTTTTCATTCAATAAACAGTTCAATTACATAACATACAGATATTCATAATTGTTGCATTTGATATGAGCACAAGTAGAGCAAAAGTCTCACTCGCGGTGTAATCGCACTATATTTTATGCATTACCGCATCATTATATATGATATTTTTAACAACAATATACGAACAAAATATTCTTGCAACCGGAAATATGTATGTAATATATATTGTATAAAAATGCTATCGTACAACAATATCATTGTAATGAAATATTTTGAATGCTACCAACCATATTCAAAATGTCGTGTGGTTATGTTATGTGATTGTAAGGGTTTTACATGTTCCTGTCTTAATGTGTCTAAATGTTTGTATTAAAATTATCTGTAGACACAATGCATGTATACAAAAATTCAAGATACCCATAGAACATTTATTTATTTTTATATATTGTTAGAGGATGTAATAAAATTATTAGTATTAAATAATTTATTGATATTGATAAAGTATTATTTTATGTCATAATTGTACTATGGTATACAACACATACGATGTTACAGCTATTTAAGGATCCACATATTTGTTGTAAATTTTTCACATTTTATGAAGCAAAGGAAAATAATGTTTCGCAAAATTACAAACCAGTGTCGTGATGATTTTCATCTTAATAGCTTTCAAGATTGAAAAGATGCTCCAAAAGGAATCATGTTTCGCGATGTGATAAAAATATGATGACGTAAGAGAATATGCAGTAGCTGATCTAATCTGATATTGTATGATCACGAGTACGTAAGTAGTTTTAATATGTTAAGATCTAAGGTCGTTTCTTTAAACTATATAATTATATAAAATCAATAGGGAGAAGACAGTGACCTGGTCGTCCATAAATATGTCTAAATTTTTGACACCTAAGTGTTACATTTTACAAGTTGTGAACTTGACAGTGAAATATGATGGATAATTTTTATATTTCTATAATTACTATTAAAAACTAATGATACTAAAATATAACTTACCATGAACTGTAGAGTGCTATTTTAAAACCCTGACGCTGAAAATTCATTCTTTGACATAAAAAACACCAAAAAAATAACTACACACTTTATATTGTTGTTTATATATTTTTGAGTACGAACTAAACGAGTTTGGCGACTTGGCCACAACAGGTACGTCGATGAACTAGTTCCTATTGGTGATAGAAAGTTTTCAGTTTCGAAAACATGGGGCGTATAATTTTTTTCCTGTGCATATTTAGAAAGTGGCAGCTTGGACCGAGGGTTAGGCCCATTCGTTCGCCCTATTTTTGCGTGGGAACTTCGATTCGAAACAAAATACCTTACCGATACAAAATGGTTCTCTTTCTGTTTTTGTTTCCAGATTTTCTTTTCGGTTTTAGGCAATAGATTTTTAGCAACAATTTTTATAATACGTGTTATATTGCTCTATTATTTATTATTATCCAAGAGGTTGACGTGACTAAAATCCATATACATACATACATGTATTATTTTCAATTTATATTATAATACAACTTAATATTACGTACAAAGTAGTATAAAGTTTATCAATTGTTTTGATATATAAACACATTTTTTAATTGTGTTATATATTCATTTTAATATCAACGAAGTCAATCACATAACTAGACACTAAAAACTCAATAAAAGCAACAGCTATATATATTTATATATATATATATATATATATATATATATATATATATATATATATATATAGATATAGATATATATATATATATATATATATATATATATATATATATAAGTTCTTCATTTAGAAATAGCTCTAAATGTTTTTTTTATAAAAATTGGCATAATATGTATTTAGTTAATATAGTTATTAGAAATATAAATTATAATATAGCAGTTCAAAATATTAAACTGACATATTACAATGCTTGTGATTTTATTTTTTTTGGTTGGTAATATTAATGTAAGATGTAATTAATAAAAAAAATTATAGTTTGGGCTGTTTCAGAGTATCTAACTTTTCAGTTCTTGTAATGAAAATAACAATTTTAAAACCTTCAAATAGCTTAAAAGTTTCAATAGGTATTTTTACGATAATTTCTTAGCTTCCCTCGTTAATCAGTCGTGCTGACTTGCCTAATTTCACCATTTATAGCAGAATAACATAACATGCATTCTAAATAAACGTACATTATTATGCTTAAAATGTTGAAACAACAGTCCTTTTAATAGCTGGCTTGTTGGCGCAGTGAGAAAGGCGACAGGACGGTCCTCTTACAGTTGTGATAGTCACGGGTTCGGATCCTGCCGGGGCATGGTCGTAAATTTATGTTTGTGATTATTTAATATTTGTGATTGTCCTAGACAAGACTGCAAAATCCGCCAAGAAAAATTATCACATTCTCGCCAGTACCCAGGCTGGGTAAGACCGGATGTCTTCTTAAGTTGGTAACTCGCCGGTCGGTAGGCTTAGTGACGAGGGCCGTCTGGATAAACCCCTAGTTAATTAAAGGAGACTTTAATTTACAGTTATCCAAATAAAAGGTAATTGGGTGTACACCACGTGTTTTGTTTTGAAATTATCAATGGAAAATTAGATTTTATCATCTAACAAAAATAGTGGCGAAAATATAAAAAATATAAGTTACAAAAAGACTATTATATATTTTTATTAAACGTATCTCAAGGAATGTTTTACTATGTATTAGTTTGTTTAAAAATTCGGAATATAATAAACATAACTTATTTGAATAGAAATTGGTATGTAGGTCGTCAAAATCATCTTGTAATATTTAATGTTCTTCATATAATTTTTGTTTCTATTTAATGATTGTTGATTATATGTTTTAGTGTGTAATATTAAGGATTGTTACAACATTTAAAAATATATGATAGGTATTTTTATAGAAATCAAGTGTTATTAAACAATGTTTTATTGTCCAATAATTATTGAGTGTAAATCATTCGATAGTAGTATTGTGTTATTAAAAAAAACAATTTAAATAAAAATAAGTTAAAGTATGTTAACATTAATCAGAGACATAATTTACATTAAATTTCATTAAACCACAGGATATTAGGATAATAAGGAATAATTATTTAAAAGGTTAGGTTAAATATTGGTGACGTAACTACGAATAAATAATTATTAATTATTACTAATATAGAGGCCGAATATTATGTTGTCGAAATAATTGAATTTATTGACGTTAAATAGGTTATAAATTGCTCTCGAATTATTGGCGAATTTTCTCCCTCCCGCATTTAGAACGCCACTGGCCGCCCGCTTGGCTTCCCAACAACCTTACCGTTCCTTCTGCATAACGACCCTCCAAGTCCAAGGGCTATTATTTCACTTTTCACTAGTGGTGGATGGATAATTAAAAATTTATGGTGTATGGGCCTGTGGGAGGGCCTGCTACTTTATAGTTTCTTTTATGTTATATTTCGGTTATTGTACAAATCAGTTTGCGCGAACCTATCAGCTGCGTTAGACGATTCCGTGCTCTTGTGACTCACCGAGTGATTTTCGCCGTTCTTTCTGGAAAAATACGTTCAGTTTTTCCTTCACAGCTTAGTGAATAAGTGTATAAGATTGTTTTGTGTTTATAATATGGTTCTACTTAACAGGTAATAAAATTACTGAATGTTTTAAAGTTTATAACAAACAATATCATAAATCAAGAAATAAACACATCGAAGACCTATAATATTCAGACGATAATATTTAGATAATGATATATTTATATAAAATATGTCAAATTAAGCGGGAAAATTATATAATATAAAAATATTGCCACATTTTGGTCAAAAATGCTAGACATAACCTAAAAATTATATAAATATCTTATATAGCATAGACATGTTTTGTAAATATACACAATTTTATTTAATATGTAAGCTTTTTTAAAATTCAAAAACTAATTTAACGTTTTAATCATTGTCGTGTTAATCGATACATTTTTACGGTTTGTTTAACACTTTTCTATACATTTCTGTCAAAATAGGGATTCTATTCCAAATATTTACATATATATGTATATATTGAATAGGGTGTTATTGCCTGATACAAGAGCAATACTTGTGCAACGGATGATATAGCGGTAGAATATTTTCATTCCAAAATTTTAATCCATTTTTGGACTATCTCTATCTGAGAAAACAATATACGGTTTATCAGCAGTGAATTCCACTTACATATCAAAACTTCAGTAAATGTTTTCACTTCTTTGTAAGATTAAAAGTCTTTATTTTTTAAAAGACTGATATTTTATCATCGATTTGATAGTGTTAATAATATGAAAAATAATAATCTTTTTCATGTTTCCTGATATTCAAAGCTTCAGTGCTTCAGATGTTAGCTTAATGTGCTTCATTGTTATTCATAATTAATTGTAATATTATATGTAAAATATCGCTATAGGAATATAATATTTAAGAATGACGTCCATTCTTAAATATTACTTATTATTGACTTATTGCCTCTCTTTATCTAAGCTATCTATATATATAGCTTACATATATATACATATATATATATATATATATATATATATATACATATATATATATATACATATATATATATATATATATATACATATATATATATATATACATATATATATATATATATATATATACTAATTTTCTTTATAATCAGTTTCATCCAGCAAGAGGTGACCTTCATTAACCCTTTTATATAGACTATACAAATATTTCGAAGTTAGTACTTCCGTTCTATTCATTTAACTAGTTCTTACCGACTGGCGTGTGACAAGCCTAGAAATCATGCCATAAGATATCCGGTCTTACCCAGCCTGGTTACTGGCGTGACTGGGCTCATTTTCCTTGTCGGATTTTGCACTTTTGCCTAACGGCAATCACAAATGTTAAAAAATCACAAACATAAATTTACGACCATGTCCCAGCAGGATTCAAACCCGCGACTATAGCATCAGTAGGACCACCGTCCTAGCGCCTTTACCACTGCGCCTACTAAACCGGCTTTTTGACTAGTTAATTTCATTAAAAAATATTTGAATTAAAATGTATAATCACCATCTTGCTATCATATTTTAATCACCTAATTACAAATCTATTATTTTCATATAAGATGTTCATTATTAAAACATGTGCAATTCTATATTTAATGAAACAAATTAAAATTTACTAACTGTATCCAATAATAGGGAATTTGTTTAATCTCTATTCATTATTTTATTCGTTAAAACTAATTTATTCCTTCTTAATTAGCTATAAACTAAATATAGTAACAGTGTAATTTTTTTAAATAGTAACTGTTTTCTAATAAAGTATAAACAACTCTAAATAGCGATAGTACTGTTAAAATACGTGAATCCATTACATAGAATCCATTGTTTCGGGCATTTTAAGTGTTTTTAAATTTATAAATAATTCAGTTTGGTTGCTTGATCCTTATTTACTATAATAGTAGTTATTATTAGAGGTATATAGTTCTAGGTTGTGTTAAAATATTTAATAATATTTTTTAGTTTGTTACCTCTTTGTGTGTCTACCCGTTTTACCAAAATGCTAAAAATAGTTGATTAATAATACACGATAATAACTTTAAATTCATTTTGTTTTTACAGTAGATAATATTGACATCAAAATGCATTAATTTTATCTAAAAACGTGTATAAATTAAAATTCATAAAATATGTATCTCCATTAAGCTTTTAAATCGAATGTTGCTCTTATACCTGTTGTTTTGTTCAACAGGTCCATGATCAAAATATCTATAAAACAAAAGAACAAATATCCCATAATATATTTCTTCAAGTTCTTTAAATAAAAGCTCAAAAGTTATTTAAATAAAAACTATATATTTGTTAAAGCATGAGCGTTGTTTCCAGTCTTCGAAACATCTATTGAATTATATTGTTTGATTGTCCTTAAAGCCTATTTCGATTCAATTTAATTGAGGTGATATAATTCAATGAAATTAAAACCCTCCAAGGAATATTCAAATAACATTAGAAATATTTAAATGTCCAATCTAGCTGCATATGACAGCTTGAGCAAATACAATGAATTCATACAGAATAACACCCCGGATTTTACGTGTATTCTTTAATCGTATTTCTATACATATTTTTTCTTTTCTTAGCTGATTCTTAAGGAAGTATTATAGTTTATCCTGTCTAACTTTTATAATTGACTATGGGAGGATGGTATTGATGAATGATTATCTTTATTTTAGATCAATGGTTATCTTATAAATCTAATATCGTCGTATAATGTACTATAGATTGTACTAAAACTATTAATTTTGATAATATAAAGAGCAATAACACTGTAATATTAAACTCAAAGGGTTTCTGTTTTTTGACACTTCAACTATCCTTTTCTTCAACATTTTTGGATTGACGAAGTCGTTCTTCGCGATCCTTTGTAACTTTTATGATGTCCTAGGTTCATTAATGTACACAATCGACCGTACTGCTTCTGATGTAGATACAATTTGCGATTATTAAATATATTTGGTTTTCATATATATTTTAGTATCATTCTTTACCAACTAAGATTTACCTGAGCTGGAACTCTTTTTTATACCACCGTGCTCAGTATTAAACTTATTTAAACTAGCCATCATATAACCACCATAGGCTGTTTCTTGTTGGATTTAACCTTGTTGTCTATACATAGTCAAAATTAGAAACAATCATAAACATAAAGTTCAAGCAACCATACTTTAGCGAGATTCTTGTTTAGTTTTATTAGTTATAGTCATTGTAAAAAGCCAGTTTCAGTAACTGTGACAAAATATTAGTTAAGGCCTGTAATTCTTGGATGAAATAGTACCGATAACTAAAAAAAATAGAGAAAAAAAATAAAGCTTATCAAAAATCATTTGGTGTATTTGATGAGTATTTTTAAAATAATTAGAAAATTTGTATATAAATGAGGACCAATCTGAAATGGTACATTCTTGGAAACATATATATAGTCTCTTAAAAGTTTATTTATATATGCGTCATCGAAATTTGTAACGCCAATCAACTCTGAGTTTTAGTTCAGTTTGGCTTTGACATACAACAAAATACTAATCTATTTAAAACAATTAAACAAAATAGTATTTTTAAATATAACTAAGGACTTAAAAGGACTTGAAACTACAATTAAGAACACAGGTATAATAATTTTTATATTAGAGTTGTTTATTATATTTACATTGCACTCTTTCACACCACCCATGGGGTAGAGTCCTAGGCACATATCTTTAACTAATGGTATCCCCCTGGAGACCTAATCCACCTAATTAACAATTATATATCAAAGTAATGGATTTTACTTTCATTCGAGAGCATATTTACCTTTTTATATTTAGTTATTTTTTCCTTCGATGGTGCGTTTACTTCAAGTCATTTGATGTCACTATATTTTTTATTTCTTCTGCTACTACCTGTGTACACCGTTCTTATTCTTATTATATTATGATTATGTCGATAATATAGTTTGATTACTCACTGTTCATATACATTTCGTATATTTGATCTAGAATAGAGCCAATAGCAAGATGGTGAGGATTTCTTGGTTGAATCTAAAGTATTGTTCTTCATTTTGTAAGCGAAGTTATTCACAGTACTTACACTAATAATCAGCGCAGTAGCAACACGCTAAAAAATTTTCAATAAAATTGCAACAACTAACAGTATTTAGTTTCATCAATAATTACCCCTCTAACGCAATTTACGATCAAAAGGGGGCCTTCATTATCTCATTCCTATTCTAAATAACTTATTAAAGTCGCAGTCAACTTATGACCCTGAATATCTATTATTCGGCATTTTCAAACAAAGTGATATGATATATATTTGAGACGAATGAGAATTTTTTGTTGTATGCCAAAGCCAAAGTGAACTAAAACTCAAAGTTAATGCGGCAACATTGCGACGTTTTGACGTCACAAATTTCGATGATGCATATATAAATAAACTTTGCATAGACTATATGTTTATTTCATCTTTAAAATAAGATAAGGCTAATAATTGAAATTCTAAAACTATTTGATATTTAACCGCCCAATGGCTTTCAATAAAGACACCAACCAGAACCAACCAACCTACGATATGGGTGCGTATAACGTAAAATGATAATAACAATAAAATATATAACAAACATTCTTGTTTCTTGAAACAATCACTTTCTGTTCTTTTAAAACTATCGAATACTTGAATGAAGCCATTACAGAAAAAATCATATACAAGAATCTCCTTGTCGTTGGTAGGAATCGGTATATAACTCTTTCCACTAGAGTCACGAAATAGCCCTAAATTTGACATAACATATCAGATTTCCTTCCACGGTTACAATATTAACCTAAAAATTGTGTACGCCCATCAAAATCGCAGCGAGAGTCCAACAAAAACATTATGATTTCTTTAGCGTAATAAAGTTATAACGTCTGGTTATTATTTATACGAAAAAGGAAGGAGTATGTTAATAGGGGAGCGTGAATAGAATCGGTTTAGAATATTTCGATTTTTTTCGGAGAGCTTTAGCTAAATTTTGCGAATGCCTGGAATACACGAAATGTTAGAATGTTGTGTGTTTTGAATATCTGTGACTATTTTCAATTCGTATATTTATTTTTTTCTGTCATGAAAGACTCTTTTGATGTTACGGTATAGTTTTTTTTATTTATGATGGCAATACTTATGGTACCGAAAACGTAAATATAAATATTATGTAGTGACTTTTTGACAGGTTGCTAGCAACATCGTGAGATAAATACCAGTGACTATATGCAAATCTAATTTTTAATTTTAGTTGAATTTTAATTTTAGGCTGAAATGATATCGCATATTATTATATTGTTAAATCTTGCTTTAGTAACAAATATATACTGAATAACGGCCACTAATTTTAATTCATTAGCGGATGATCCGAATTAGTTATCGCATTTCACTAATTTACGGAGGAATGTACTAAATAGACGGTGTGATTGTGGTTTCTATGGATTTTCAATTTTCGTTCGACTCTATACACTGTCTTTATTCCGGGCGGCTTTGGAGGATGAGCATATTCTCCTGAAATTTATAAAACATTTTAGAAACATCAGAACCCTAGGATTTGAGTGTTAGTGAACGAATCTCTTGGTACTTTAAATCTCAACGGGATTCAAGTACTTCGAATGGGTAATACTGCAGAACAAAGTGGTAACTGCTGTAAGAATGACCGACCAAGCTTTAGGAGCCTTTACTTCTCTAAGGTATACGTGTGGAAGAGAGGAAATATGACAATAAAATCTGCAATATCAGCTTTCTTCGACGCTGATCTTGACAATTCATTTGTATAGCGCAAATATTTGGACAATATTACAATCTGATATTTATAAGCTGATGGTAAATCAAATATAATGCCTCACATTTATATGTAACTTTCCGAGATCGTATTAAAAATGAAGTCATTCGTTTAGAACGTGACAAACAGAGTCAAGATGAGAAACAAATCTAAAGCAGCTTTGAAAAAAATTTTTTTAATTAATCTCTTGCCAATCTGTCCGTGGGCAATAGGTATTAATATATGATTTTGGTTACATAATATAACCATCCTGACATGTAGAACATCACTTCAGTAAGTGATCTGCTGTACAATTTATAATCTAAATCTTATTCTAGAAACTATTCTAACTTAGTTTAAAGTCTATCCTAACTTATTCTAAAGATTATTGTAACTTATTCTAGAGATCAGTAAATATCACTCTATATTAGTATTAATAGTTAGTATGGTAGTTTGTGTTTGAACCTATGCTTTACATTGTTATCACGCACATTTAACTGTTTGGCGAATGCATTTGGATGCACTAATAGTCTTTCAGAGTACTTCGCAATAATACTTCCAATCACACCCGTTATGGATTCTAAGGGGATATCGCTCTGAATCAGTTTGTTGGGCACGTAATATGGGGCATCGATGAAGACTCGCAAGACCTTATTCTTTAACCTTTGGAGGATATCTATGTTAGATTTGCTAGTGCTTGCGGAAGTTCATGATTATTCAATTTTACTGAGAGACATGTTCTTCTACAAAGGGCGAATATCACATGGATAGATTTTGTCTCAATTGCGTTGATACGCCACGTTTTCAACCGCAATTTGACTTTATTAAAATGAAGTTGAAGGTTTTTTGTAGCTGATATTGGACCCTGTTGTGATGATAAAACCACTGTATCGTCATTGCGTATGGGGCAAAAGCTTTTTTAATTTAACATGCAGTCCAGTGTGCCATATCTTAATGAATGCCTGAGAAATATCGAGAAATGCAGCAGAGCAATATTTTTTGTCTTTTAATTTTGTGTTAATTTGGCTGACTAATCTATGTATTTGAAAAAAATATGAATCAAGATAACAGAAAGCGAGTTGATAAAAATGGGACTATCATATGTCTTATTTTATTAGTATAAAATCACTTTAACGCCAAGAAACTGAAACATATTACCTATCGATGAGTTCCTATTACATTTTATATATGGTTCCATATCAAATATGAGAGCAAACTTGATAATATTGAAATGAAATAAAATTTTATTTGAATAAAATTAAATTTAAACAGAACATGGAATAATTTTCTTGAAACCGGCTTTGTTGGCTTAGTGGCAGAGGCAACAGTGCGGTGTTCTTATTGTTGCAATAGTCGTGGGTTAGAATGCTGCTGGGTCATGGTCGTAAATTCCTGTTTGTGATTGTTTAAAGTTTATGTTTTTCCTTATGCAAAAGTGCAAAATTTAATAAGGATTATTATTCCCAGTCATGCTAGTAACCGGGATGGTTAAAATCGGATGTCTTAAGAGATGATCTTTCAAGTCGTTCACTGGCCAGTCGATAGGTTTAATTCCGAAGACTGTGGTTTCGAGCCCATGTTAAACAGTAAATCCAGGCCAGATCAATTTATTAATTTATATTTCGAATCACTTGGTATATAGTTATCTCTAATTATATTCGTCATAAAAACTATATATTATGTTATTTTCATTTAGAACTGAGCTAATCATCAACAACCTATTACCGATTTTCGGGGAGATTGTCATCCTAACCAATACTGCAATGTTATATTGGAAGGTTAACAGTATCTGAGAAAAGTTGTGGGAGCATCTTCAACAACTATAAGACTTCATGAAGAATATTCAGTTTTGTGAAACCTAAAACAGCGGCTTTGTTGAGAACTAAGGCTGTACTCGAACGCTAGCTATGAAATAACGATTATAATGATGAATCTACGTTAGTATCGCTTTATTTTTCATCATCAAGTACCAAGTATTCAGCAGTATTTAATGTATCAAGCAGTAGCATTTTAAAATAGATGGATAAAAGCAATATCGGATATTATAATCAGGTTTTGTTTAGCTAAACTGGAAGAGTCGACTTTTCGTATTGATGATACACTGTATATTTACATTCTTGTAAGCAGAGCGAATACTGATTCACTATAACTAGACAGTGTTCAGTGTTATTTCAAGGATTGCAATATTTGATTTGTTTCAGTAAGGACAATTAAAATACATACCACATCCTTGTTAGGATTTTATTCTGAAACAAGAAACAGTTATTACATGCTTATTTTCTAATCAAAATAGTTTTCATAACTTCTTACAAATTTCTCCCATCCTTTTAGTAACATGATCAATCAATGTTTGCACTTCAGCATTTCGAAACCGTATGTCAGCAGCTTTTAATGCACTACACCTTGCCGAATACACCATATGCACAACCAAAGTTTATGGCCGTGACACACTTGTTCTGGACTAACCCTTAACTTCTTATCCTTACGCGACACAATGGTATTTTCAGTCAGTTCGTGAGATGGCAGTTTCTTTAACTTTGCATCTTCTCCATCGGAAATAATAATCTAGAGATGGTTTATTCATGAAATACTACGCTGTCTGAGCTGAAATTTCATTGAGAGTTGAGAGCTTCTTGGGAGCTAGGTTTTCGTCCAATAAGACTTGCAGTTCATTACCTTTGAGTTTTTTTGTCCTCCAAAAATCGTGTTCTTGTAATTGATATTAATATAACCTTTAAAACGTTGAAGCCACAACGATAATTTGAATATACGAATTAGTACCATCATTATTAGCATTTAAATGTATTTGTGGACTTTAGCAGCAGATTTCTTCATATCCAAAGACGAGATCAATGAATATTGAAAATTTAATTCTGTATAAACCCAATAAATATATAATACCAAAAGTTAAATTGTCATTTATATAAATGAATGTCAAAATGATAAAATTTAACAGTTATGTTAAGTTACTTCACATTTTCACCAATAGATGCCATTGACTAAATATATGCAGGCCTACGTTTAATTTACTGCTGGCACATCATCCCCGTAACTGTAAGAGACTGTAGATTTTATTTGATATAAATTTTATACATGTTTGTATATGTTTATTTGAGTTCTTTTTAGTTTCTTTACTCATTAATTTAAATTTGTTAATTAATTGTATTTTATTAAAATATTTCAAACTAACAGGAATTGAAAACTAATTAAATCTCAGATCTAAAGTATTTTTCTATTTTCATTATTTAACAGTTAACTTAAAAATAATCGACATTCTTGAATATACTATACGACTGATTTATAATATAGAATACTTAAATATTCCGATTCTAAAACATCCAAACATTAATTACAAAAAACAAAAAACTTATATCGAAAATTGTTCCTTTATTTATAGTAATCAAGTCCAGTAAAAGCACATTTTGGTTTTATTTTCGGATTTAAAACCATTCGAATATCTTGAAAACTAATTAACTTTCAAATATAAAAACGTTTTCTTGTTATTAACATTGACCGATATATTTAAAAAAGGGATAAACTTGTTGAATATATTTTCCATTTCATATTACGGTTGGTTCAAAATCCGAGAGCCTTGAAAATAAAAACAAGAAAAAAGGTCCGAAACTATCTCGGAGGATTATTCTTTTATTTATCTTAATCATGGGAGAGGTTTCTCCAATAACAACGCTAAGTAAGTGCGTTGTAAAGGAGCCCACCTTGATAATTTCCATATAAATGTTGAGCCATTTGCATAAAACTTTGTGTGTAGCGCTTGAATTTCAGCCAACCGGAGACCTTAAAAGCCAATATCGTATTGGCAAGCGGACCCCGTCAAGTTTTATTCATAATAAAATGTCGAACTTATTACGAAAGAGGACAATGTGGAATTCTTATACGTCCCCGGCCCAGGTCCCACTGGTTTCCCTTTCGTTCGCGAACAAATTCTCGAAATTATGCGCCGATATCGAACGGATACGGCCGATTTATTCAAATTATCCGCGATTCTAAGCCTCGCTTCTACGGTTTTATCATTTTGTTGTAGTCGTTATTTATCTCGCTTCTTTTTTCTTCTTTCTTTTTCATCGCCATGTCTGTTCAGGCGGTTCGATCGTTTTCAAGTCACTGAACGATGAAGATGTCTTCGGAATGCCCTCGAGCTAATGTTTTATGACACTAAGAATCCATCTTATTTTTAGTTCCTGTCGTAGGCGTTTGTTAAAGGTCCTCTACAGTCGTGGTAGGCTTTACGAACTTTTCGTATTAATTATTGTGTATTTGACAAATGAACATCGTGAATATTTTGTTCTGATTTGTTTATTACACGTCGATCCAGCTGTTATTGTTATAGTGTAAAACAAATGACACCTAATTAAATAGAAATTTCCAGTGTATAGCCTATTTTTAAGGAAATAGAGTTTGGGTTTTCAGTTAGGCGGAAATTATTTACAATATCAAGGAAAACATCGGCAGATATTTTTTTAAATCTATTTATTAAAACTAGTATTAACTTTAGTATATTTGTGGTATAGTAAACTAACATGTGGGGCAAAAGTCCCACTACAATTTGGACCACTGCCATCTTGCTCATGTGACGTTTAGCTCAATTTCTTTTTTACATTGTGTTGTGTAGACGTCCAAATTTTATAATGGATAACGCTAAAGGAACGAGCAGAAGTAGTAACAATATTTATTGAAAATAATCTTTGCATTATTGCCACTCAGCGAAAATTGCATCAAAAATATCCTAATCATCCAGTGCCTCACAAAATCACAATTTATCGTTTACATGCGAATTTTCGACAGTTCGGTACAAAACAGACAGGCCTCGTTCTGGAAGATAACGGACATCTTGTAACGCTGAAAATGTGACTCTGGTGTGTGTGTGGGTGTTGCAGAATCTCCAGAAATATCAAATCGGAGACGTGGTTCCCAATTACACATTTCTGCACGCAGTTTAAGGCGAATTCTGAAAACCAAAAAAAAAACATTAGTCCAAAAATTGCTACCGAAATATCCTGATCAACGAATTTAATACAGTAATGTAATCTTAAAGGTGTCGGTGAAATTGAATATTTTTCATATAAATTGATAATGAACGGTGAAGCCCATTTTCTTCTCAGTCGCCACGTCAATGAACAGGAAAGTAGGTTTTGGGCAACACATTGCGTCCACTAAATTTGTATACATGCTGGAAACATCATTGGTCCCTAATTTTTTGAAAATGACCAAGGTGTTGCAGAACGGTACCAAGACATGATTCGAAATATTCTTGTTCCTGAAACGGAAGAGCAAGGACTAGACTTGGGCTGTGGTTTCAGCAAGATGGGACCATATCACACATAGTCGCTCAACAATTCAATTATTGAGTAACGTTTTTCCATGAAGATTAATTTCGCGAAGTGGCGAGTTAGAATATCCAGAAAGATCTCCGGATTTAAAAGCATCAGATTTTTACTTACAGGATTTTTTGAAATCAAGAGTTTATGCGAATAATCCTCAAGGATCTTAAAGACAATATTCGTCGCCAAATTGAAAAAATTCAGATTCAGATGTTGCAACTACAACAAACAAATTTTCCACTGAATCATTTAATGTTCAATCACTGGCAAGATCAAAAGGTTCTTTCCATTTGAGATGTCTAATGACATTATGCATATGTAGAAGTACGGACGCTTCCGTGTTGATGGTGTTCTGGAGTCTTTTTTAATGGAATCGGCAAGTCTTCTGATGATATCCGTAACCACATAATTTCTAGTTCGCGATGGAGGTCGCAAACGCGTATATACCATGGCTAATTCACAATACACTTCAGCACCTCATTTTGGAATCTCTGAATTACTTGGATATTGGAGTCACTGACGCAGTCCCACAGCTGAATTGCATAGCTGGTTTCAGTATCTACTAATCTAAGATAAGCCTGTTGAAAGTTAATAACTCGGATTTTCGGCCAAGCAACCAACAAATTTTGTTGAAATTGATGTTGAGCTCATCGCGTTTCCATCTGAGCTTGGCATTCAGGGTCATACCAAGGTATTTTGCTGTGTTGTCATATGAAATATTCATTCCATTCATAAAGACACGCTGCGGCATGATCCTGTTATTTGTGAATTTAGTCTGTTTAGATTTTGCTCTTAGTCCAGATTTTATTTTTTTGTCAACTTTATCAAGACAAGATTAGAGTTTTTGGGTTGAGCTGTACTAAGGTAGCAGCTATGCTGTGTAATATTGTGGAGAGGTCACTGATGTAAAGGAGATAGAGCACTGACCTCAACACACTTCCTTGAAGTAACGCTAGCCCTTATCGGTTTGGGATCAGAGTATGTTCTTTCATGAATAACACAGAAGTATCGATTAATCAAACAAGATTTTAATATCAGGTGGAAATGTTTACATACCACACATCTTTATTTTCTATAGTTTTGTCAATTACATCTGTAATTCTATATACTTCCTCAATTGTTGAGTGAGTATTTCTGAAACCAAACTGTTGGTATGGTATCAGCTTTCTTTGCTCGAGAATATATATGCGACATTTTACAATGAATTTCTCAAAACGTCGATCCATAACTAGCAATAAATAAATAGCAATTTCGATTTTTACCAGGTTTTGGTATCATTATGGTTTCATTAATTTTCCAGGAATTTGGTACATAGTTCAATCGATTACATTAAATAAACAAGTTGGTTAATTTAACCAAGGGCTTTCTTTGGAGTCTTTAAAGAATAACACGCGTAATAAGATCACAGTATGGTGTTTCTTTCAAATTAAAGTGGTGCTTCATTTCTTCAAAACCTTTCCTAGGAGTATCCGCTACAATCATTTTGGAACAATTATTGGGATTGAGGCAAGGTAGAACATTATTTCCTTAGTTAGGAAGGAATCATTCTTCCAGAAGTTCAGCAGATATATTTGCTTTTTCAAAAGTTTTTCAGATGTTTAGTAGCTTTTAAGTATTTCTTTTCAAATTATTAATAAAATGTGTCTGCGAACTTGTTCAGCACTTATAATAAAAACAAAATTCTAATAGCAAAAATTAACCATTAGATAATGATTGTGTTTTACAATTACTTATTTCTTAGCATAGTTGTTTAAAATACTTGAGAGAGAAGCATTGGTTGTTATTAGTTCTGAATATTTTACGTACTTTCAGTTTCTGATAATATTAGCATGAAATTAACACAATTTGTCTTTATACTCACAGTCTAGATGGCACGACACTCCTCTTATTATTCTACAAATCAATTTCGAATCCCGCCACGGCATGAATTTTTTTCAATATAAGTATCCCTAAGAAATATCATACAATCCAACAAGGAGTAACAAACCCACCTTTATGTCTTCTGGAATAGTTTTCAAATAGGCAACATCATCATCATGTCATCATCAACATCATCTGTAAGCTTAAAGTCAAAGACCATCTTTGGAGTACCACGTTAAGTCTACGATAAATCCTAGTCGGTATATTTAGTCACTAAAATACAACAACAAATAAATTAATATAAATTATTTTCACTTCTGGCATCAGTTAACAAATTATTGTGTTGCTCCAATTTCAGCAGAACTAGAAAATCAAGAAATCAAATTGTTAATCATTTACTTATTAAAAATATTATCCATGCTAATTAAAAACTTGGATGCAACATTTAACAATTTTGCTAACTAATTTTTATATACCACGAGTATATCTAGAGCTATTGTAAGAAAGAACTGTGTATATATTTATGTTAGTAAAAAATTATATCGGATGATATACTCTCAGAATTCATAAATTCTAAATAGACTCTTTATATTACTCTATTAGATTGTGATAATATTGTGTTTTTTTTTGCTTTCTATAGAAAAAACTTAAAATAATATGTGCTATAAAAAGTATTATTTAAAACAACAAAATATTAAAGAAAACAGCGACTTAAAATAGGATGTAAATACTATACGATGTAAACTAATGACCGTTATTTACAACTTCACTCTTCACTCCGCAACTAACAAATTATCTACTAAATGCGAAGCAAATGACTGTTATTGCAAAAACAGTAAAAAGATGATAGGAAGTTGATTTAAATACACAGGTTCCTCTATCTTTCCTTCATTCCTTTTACATAACTTTTATTTCTTAGAAAGTGCAAATAAAATAGCAAATAAACTAAGCTTCCTAACCAACTACAGAAATAATTATCTCGTTATTAATTACCTTAATTTATAACAAACTTGTAAGAATATCGAAATTTAATTTTTTTAATATGACAATCTTCTAATTTCTTTTTTTTGTTGTTGTTATGGTTTACTATCTTCTAACTTACAATTACATTGTACAATTGGACAATTACATTATATAGGAAATTTATTTTTATTTGTAGGGATGGGAAAAAACAAATGTGGGTTTTCCTAATAAATGGGGTTAAAATCGTATATCCTTAGTAACGCTTGTTCCATGAACCCATATCCGTAATATTTTCTGGATATATAGGTATTCGCCATCAGAATTATTAAGTTTGAAATTGAGATACCAGAAGGTAATTTTCGTAACATTATACTTTTATATTTTCGAAAAGGCAAAAATGCGTTTCATCGAATATTATGTGTTGTTTATGATAATAAGAGCTTAAGTGAACTAAAGTTTTAGGGTTAATGTGGTTCTTTTAATCCCGGAAAATCTTTAAGGTGAGGTCTGCTTTCTATGGCCTGTCAATTGATATAAAGTTGGTAAAATCGTCATTAAGGTAACGAGGAAGATAGACATATTTCATTTCGCGATATCGATACGAAACTGCTGACTATAAAATAGACTTTATAGAATAGAACTACTTACATAAGACCGTATGCACAAGGAAACAGTAGTAGTGAATGGGAAGTGTCTTGAAATAAATAATTACCGGACAAATGTATCAACTATGATAATAATATTCGGAAAAGATTTTGGTCGAAGCCCAATTGTCGCCGAAAAGATCAATGCCAAGTAAGTTGGACATGTTGGACAACGCTAAACCATTAATTGGACTTTCTACAATCACCAAATAATGAGTTTGAAGAAGATGATATATTGTCAGAGCTCTAGATTAAACACATCCTTGAAGATTCAGCAATAACAGGCCAATTGAAAAGTCCCCAGCCTGACACATAGATGGCGCTACTGGAATTAAATCCATATGTTTTTTAGTTAGCTCTAACCCTTAAAAGATGCATATATAAATTTGACAGCTGTCGGATCATTAGTTTGTCTATTACAGCATTTTGAGTGAAGCAATTTTTGTTATTGTGAAAAAAATGCAATTTCGCATGTTAATAAAATATTGCTTTTTGAAGGGAAAAAATTCAGTTGAATCAAAAACTTGGCTGGAGGCCGAGTTTCCGGATACTGCCCCAGGAAAATCAACCATCAAGGATTTTTATGCTAAGTTTAAATGTGGTGAAATAAGCACCGAAGAAGGTGAACGCAGTGGACGCAGAAGTTGTTACATTGAAATTGAATGTAATAGCAGACACTCTAAAGATATCAACTAAAGGTGTACATCATATCATTCACGAATATCTGGGTGCGAGAATGTTCTGTGCAAAGTGTTTGCTCAAAGCTCACTTTTGACCAAAAACAACGACGAGTTAATGATTCGGAGCAGTGTTTGAAGATGATCAAGCGTAATAAACCCGAGTTTTTGCACCTATATGTGACAATGGGTAAAACATGGTTCCATCAGTCCAATCGACAGTCATCCGTGTGGGCTCCACACGATGAACCCAATATCCAACGATAATGCTCTTCTATCTATTTTATATCACGGTGAAAGTGTTCAATTTATGGCTCACTCACCATTCCAAGATTAGGAGGAAAAAATCGAAATGGGTATGCAAGAAATGATATTCTGCACCCCATCCTATTAACTTTTTATAATAAGTTATTCACCAACAGCTTGGCATTTTCAATTTTCAAAAATCGATGAATTATTTTCTTTAGTAATAACCAAGCCGCTAACTCTTTCCCGGTAAGATTTTTACTGAATTCATTGTTTTTTATAAATTTTCTTATTTGTGGGTCAACAAAAATCTTTTAATTTAACATCACTTAATTTAGAGAAAACTGTTTTCAAGTACAAAAATCCTTTACCATTCTGATCAATGGCCTTGACAATATTTTATTCATTTCATTAAGTCAAGTTTTATATGTAAGTACCAAATAATCTCATTTTCTTATGGAATAAGAGGTTCATATGTAAGATTTGATTTACCACAACAGAGTCAGTTCTGTTTGTTCAAGATTTAATTTCAGAGAGATTTTTGGTGTCTCTACTGTCCTACAAACAGAAGAAACAACTATATTTAGTGAAACCTCATTTAAATCAGCACAAACTTTCCAGTTGTATCCTTTGTATTTAATTAAGTGAAAAACTTGTTTGTTGTTTTGATACGTTTCTTTTAAATTAACTGAATATGCAATGGGTATGGAAGGATATTGGCTGCTATTGTGGAGTAATATAGTTCTTAATCGTAAATAGTTTTCACACTATTACTAGTGATCCTGATGTGTTAGATGATCGTATAAAATAAACAATGTTTTTAACAATGGAGTAAGGAATTTAAAACACTTAATCTTACTTATGTTATAAAAATTGTGGCACACCGTGTTTATTCAATTAATTTATATATTCTTTTTAACTTCGTCATCATATAATACTACACCCATACACATTGGTGAAGAATTATAACAATTATAAGCAATTAAATAAAAAATTATATATAGTGTATAAAACAGTTATCAGCAATAAGTTGACTAATTAAATTATTAACTAAGAATTAATATTTACGGTTTTAATGATAGTTTAACGCTTTAAAAAAATTCCTGGGAATTATTTCAGGTATCATTAAAATGTGGAAAACAGTGTGTATTTTCCGAAACCGTCATAAAACCTGTACACTTTAATAAGATGGGAAATATGATTTATAGCGCACGTTAAGTTATGCAAGAGAAATAAAAAATGTGACAACTATATTACATCGTTCGCTGGCCCGCATAATAATTTTCGCGATTTTCATTTTAATTAGCGATATTTTTTTTCTACGTTCCCCACAGTTTACGCGCATTTTATGTAAATTTATTCCAATTGAACGGTTAACTAGTTTAAGACTTCTTAATTGCCGAGCCCGCGAGCCCGTGCATTGGAGCGGCGGTTTGGTAATTATTTGCTGGATATTTGTTGCTGACACGTTATTTCTTGCTCGGTTAATTATCATATTTTTCTTTCGGTTACAGGAAATCGGGGATGTGCGGATGGTATCATAAAATGAACATCAACGGCGTAAAATACACTTTCGGTAAGTATTTTTATTAGGTAAGAGTTACCACAATAATGGTGCATATAAATTATAAAGTCAATAAGTGGTTTAAAAACGCCTTATATTATTAGTAGCTTGAGAAATTTATCGCGGCCTTTTTGCAGCTGTATTTTAAAATTTTGAAAAATCAGCTTATCTAAGAATTGTTTGGTTGAATGAGATTATATATATATATATATTATATATATATATATATATATATATATATATATATATATATATATTATATATAATATATATATAAGAATTTATCGCGGCCTTTTTGCAGCTGTATTTTAAAATTTTGAAAAATGAGCTTATCTAAGAATTGTTTTTTGGTTGAATGAGATTAGTAACAATCAAGCTGATCCCAAAATAGTATAAGTTTCAGAATTTGTTATATAGCTTTATCGGAAGTTATTCTTCAACGTTCATTTTTATCACAACGGATAATTTCTAATCTGACAGGCTCATCTTACGAAAAAACATCTTGTAAACAAAAATCAGCATTACCAACCATTTTGATAAGAGCTCATCAATTTGGCTTTAGTAGTTATTCGACAATTAATGAAATATTAGGAATGTTATAATAACATATCTGAAAAACATATTGGTTCAAATTTCAATAAAGCATTCGATGAAGGCCTTCTCAATTCCTATATCTAAATAAAATAGAGCCACGTATAATAAAATACAAATTACAGTTGGACTTGGACCAATATTGGTATTGCTCTATAACACTGATATCCATAAATTTGAAGTTGAAGCAACTAATTTGTTGATGATATTGACTTATCCACTTCAAGCAATGAAATTTTGAAACACTTTCAGCAATGCAGGATGTCGAATGGTGCTTGTTTGGATAACAGTCCGAATTATGGTGTTGCCATAATAATCTGATATAGATGTAACAAAAATGTATCGATATGGTATATGAGTAAAGTATTGTAAACGCTTTATGTTTTGTCAGAAATATGAATATCAACAAAGGTGAGCAAGGATATTAAATGGCTTGAAAAAGAAATATCAAATGGGGTTGTTCGAATATAAGGATATTAGAAAACTAAAATTGCTTAGCGTCAATGGACTTCTATGGATGTTCAAAGACCAACATCTTCAAAACTAGCATGTGCTTTAATAACCAGAAATATCTCAAGTCATTTGGGATCCATTACATTTTGCCATTCTTATTATTTTTGTATGTTATTTCTGGCACTGCATAGTTAAAAATATTTTAGTACCATACATAACTCAGCAGTTTTTTAACAAAATTTTACAGTGAAAATAAATCCTTACATATGATTGCTACGAACTGGTTCCTTGCTACAAAAGTTGACATATTTGATAGAATTTGTTTTTATATCAAGCGAATAGCTTTAAAGGTATGATTTGAAAAATCATTTTTGAAATTGTTTCTTCGTAAATTTGTTTAAGTACGTTAATATTATCATTGTCAAATCAATTTAAGTAAAGTAATATGATGGAAAATGGAACAAGGAACATAGGCTCTTATACAGCATGGCTAATGGCCTAACTGGGATGGCTATTACCTATCGGATTAAGGTATAAGTAATAAGTATCGAGCAGAATGAGTTATAGAATGGTCGATATTTAGGCTATATGACAGGCAGTGCAGAGCTTTATATTTACCATGTTTTGAACAGTTAAACAGGCTGTCTTAAGTAGTTGTGTTATCATAACTCACCAATCTGTCCCAATCAGCCCTATCGTTTCCACAATCCTTACTTCAATTTAACGTTCTAATAAATTATTTTAGAGGCTCGTTATAAATAGTATATTACACCACAAGCACCTCGGGAATCATGACGAGCAGGACCCAAAATTCAACTTTTGGACCGTGTGGTGTATACGATTTTTTCTATCGTATAAGGGTCGAAAGTACGTTATTAACAACATTCAAAACAGCATTGGTGATTATTTTTAGCGTTAGAGGTAGCAACGTTAATAACAGTGGTAAACAATTTGTTGTAGCGACAGAATAAATAGTCCCTAGTTACGATTATAAATACGCATAAGAAATTATTTCCTCCCACCGTTATAGAGGGCACGGGTGTACTTCTCACATGGAGTAAATGTTTAACTTTCTTTCCCTGTTATTAGGGACGAAAATACGTACTTTCGACCGAGGTATGCAAAAACACTGTTATGATCCTTGCCAGAGAACAGTGATTTGGAATTTTATATTCTTCTACTTAACATAATTTTAATCGTCTTCTCTCCTAAGCGTTGTATTAATATTAAGGATGCAAATTCGCCTTTCAATGTTCTTAGATTTTACTTCATGTGGTACTCAAAGTTATCTAGTTATCAGGTACACTATATTGCTCATTCCGAATAGCTGAAGTAGTTGACTAATCAATGTTTCAAAATTGCAGAGGTTTCAGCTTTTTGGTATTGATCTTCAGTCAGATGCTGCAAACGTCTTGATCGATCTGACGTTTGCTGATGGCAGCACTATATTTGTTAATATAGATGTTGAAGCTTGAAGCATTCGTCATTTAGCATTGCAGAACAATACAACTCAGTATTTAATACAGGAAAGACCGAAGAATGACAATTTTCGGAAAGAAGAAGTGGCTTTTACGGCTAACATAAAAGTCCATTCAATTAAGCTGCAGGAGCTTTTCCTTCTCTAAGATTATGCGTGTAACCGAGAGGAAATAACAGATGAAGACAATTGTTTTGTCAATGCTGTATAGTTCTGATACTTGGCTATAGTTGGAGATATCATAAGAATAAATCATAAGAATATCATAAGTGTAGGAAGTCATAAGATACACCAATCTGTTTGTCCAATGAATGCTGACGAAATTTTCACAAATTTCTGTGACGAAATCAACCTTTCGGTAGGAAAATGCAGCGCATGGCTCCAAGAAAGATAAATATTAGGATAGCAGAAATATAATTTGAATATAGAAGACCAGCAATACATTATGAGAAGTATATTATTGTATTCTTGCTACCTGTTGTCAAACAGAGGAAACAAAAGTCTAAATAATAATAATAAATAAATGAAAAGCATATTTTCTATATATTAATAGGTTATGTTAAATTCACACAACGTTAGTTTAATTAGAAGAATCAGCTTCATTCTATATCAGTAAAAAGGAAGAATAAAATACAAGGATATACCACACCTACGATATTTTTTTAAATATATTTTAAAGCCTCCTTTTACCAACTAGGGGTTTATATGGACTGGACCTACAGTTTAACGTGGGCTCCAAACCACGGTCATCATTTAGCATTAAGCCTACCGGCTGCCGAGTGACCGGCTTTAGAAATCACCCCAGAAGACATCCTGTCTTACCCAGCCTGGTTACTGGCGTGACTGGGATCATTTTCCTTGTCGGGTTTTACACTCGTGTTTAGGACAATCACAAATATTAAGCAATTACAAACATAAATTTACGATCATGCCCCAGTTACGATCTTGATATTCAAAATCAATATGTCAAAAATAGCCAACTTGGTGGCGCAGTGGTAAAGGCAATGGGACGGTCCTCCCACTGTTGCGATAGTCGCGGGTTCGAATCCTGCTGGGGCATGGTCGTAAATTTATGTTTGTGATTGTTTAAAATTTGCGAATGTTCTAGGTAAGAGTGTACAACCCGACAAGGAAAATGATTCCAGTCACGCCAGTAACCAGGCTGGGTAAGACCAGATGTCTTCTGGAGTGATTTCTAAAGTTGGTTACTCGCCAGTCAGTAGGCTTAATGCTAAGGACCGTCGTTCGGAGCCTACGTTAAACTTTAGACCCAGTCCATATGAACCCATAGTTGGTAAAAGGAGACTTTAAAATATAAATAAAAAAATATGTCAAAAATGGTTTAAATTTCTTTTAAAGAATTATTTATAAAATGTTGGGTGTAAATCTTTCAAATACAAATGATACTGGTAATGGAAGTCTGGTGAATTAAATAGTTTCATTATTATGACCGAAAACATACAACCGCCCAATTTATAGGCTTAATTAAAACAAAATACTGGAATACTCTGACATCCTAATTACCAACATATTATCAATACCTTTTTATATTATTTAACAATAGATTTACTAACAAATTCTTTTAATTATATAAACGTTAGTATTAATCCACAAGAAAATTAATGGAAAAAGGTTTTAACAGTTTTTTGTCACAAAAATGTTACCGTAAAATAGTCATTAAATAAAAATAACAATATTTAATTAAATTGACACCTGTTGGCAGATTAAAATAGTAACAAAAACTAAATTCCAATAGTTTTTAATGTATTTACAATATGTTACTATAATAAATTATCCAGTGATATTTTACCTTGTTCCTCTTAAAATATTCAACGTCAATCTTTACTAGACAACAATAATTCCTTAATATTTACTATTGAAAATTTTTCTAATCATATACATTACAAATTTAATAAAACGCCTTGTTATTAATTTATTACTACTTGTATATGCGAAAACACCATACAATAGATTATTTACATATAAAAAAATGCAACATTTTAACAAAAGCAAAACAATGCAAAAAAATAACTTAACGCGACATAAATATTCAAGACCAGTTCACTTCTATCAATGTATATATATTTTTTATAAGACTAAACCTCAACACTCGTCGACCTGGCGTCCCACGCAATTTATCAAGAGGGCGGTGCATAGATTGGCAGCCCGACCCGCGTTACTCCGTGGTTTGTTCATTACAAGTACATTTTTTGATTGTGTGAGACAATTAGCCGATCATCCTGTTTACATTATCGGATTTGGTAATGGTAAGTTCTCTATTTCTTTATTTTTTGTTGGTAAATGTGTAGTTATAAGGATAAAAATATCCTAACAAGTTTTTCTGTGATAATTTTTAATATTTTGATTGCTGTCACTGGTAAGCCTCTTGTCAAACTTTACTAGGAAAATAATTTTTATAAATATATGTTTATTTTTAAATCATCGGTAGACGTTTTAAGATGTAAGGTTTAATATTAATTTTTGGATAGAAATGTGTGGTTATAGAATAAAATAAAATGTCTCCAAAATTTTTGGACGCTTTCGGAAGGGTGCGAGTCAACTAGTCTGGCTTTCATTTTCGAGATTTTTTTGTTATATATGGTGTTAGTAAACTGGTCATATTTATTATTTATATTTTAAACGGTTGATTTCTTATTTAAATTTGTTTCTTTTATGATGATTAATATATTTTTGGCATTTGCTAAATAGTAGGTATTATTTGTTTTTATAATTTTAATTTGCATAATTGCGACATAATTCAGACTCTAAATAGGCAACTCTTTGTAAACCTATTGTTTATAGCATATTATCCTTGTCTGATCTCTGGTATATATAACTTATGATAAATCAGTACAAACTCTGTGAATACAATTCAAATATACAACGTAGAGTATTTTTTTCTGGATAAATGCAATGTTAAAGCCATCATGAGATAGCGCTATAGATTAATTTTGGCGTTTTTGAATGGGAAGTTAAAAACATTCATTACTTATGCAAGATAATATGTGATAAAATTGTTGTACAATATAATAATTTTTGAAGGGTTGTCGTACATTACCCGTGCTCTATTGACTATATATTACACATTTCGTTAATAATTAGCAATATTGGGCGACATACTACAATATGACGCCTAACTTTTCAAAAAAGCAATTCAAATAATGTCAGAAATATTGAATATTAATGAATATTCGAAAACACGTTGAATATTCTTAATATTTCATATCATGAAGTCTTGGAATATACGATGAAGTTCTTCAAAATTCACACTTCAAATATTGTTAACTAAGTTAGTTACAATATTTATTTATTAATAAGGTGTTGAAGGTGTTTATCAATTATGATGTTGAAGATGGAAATACACTCCCTGTTTTCTATTCTAATTTCTACTCTGGCGATTGTAATGGCCAGCAAAGATGTTTCATAATATTCTGTTGCTCTTGGAACCAAGACTTAAACTTTTTGGCTATGCGCATGGATGTATTGTCACCTTTCAAAATGGTAATGTTTGGTTTGGTTTGGCTTCAATGGCAGTTCATCATTAAGGATGTAGAGATATTCAAAATCAGTAATCCGATCAATGATTTGAATGGGACAATCTGCTGAATACCACATTATTGCCTCCCAAACGTAATGGAAATTCCCTCGTGCTTAGCTGTGGAAGTCTGTATCGTAGGCTGGGATTCTCTATACATAAACCCGGCATATAAGGGATGATTCATCGGACTATATTAGGTCTTCCAATCTTCAGGTGTCTACGTAGTTATGATGATTACACCACTTCTTTTATACTTTAACGTTGGCTTTATTATAAAAGGTTTCGATATCGCAGCCCCTCCATATATGTTAGTTTCTTGGGACTTCCGTTATACTGTTTTGTCGAAGCAATGTTACTCGAGCGAGTGTTAAGTTTAGCTGTTACCTTTTTCGCGGAAGCTTTATATTATCTGTCCATAATCCTTTTAATATTAGTCCATTTCTGTCAATTAACTTTGGTATTTCAATCACTATTCCTATTCACCGATGCTGTTTTACCATATTTATGTATGCTGTCATTACCATGAATACTAATAAAATTTTAAAAAGGTCTCAGAGATCACATATTTTCACATTTTCACCTACTTGTTTGTAACCGTCACCGAACAAATTGTATATATTGTATAATTCATGAAATAGATCTTAAAAGACTTGCAGTGTTAACTGAGCAATACACGTTTTTGTATTGCATTATCTACTTATGTTAGAAGCAATATTGCCAACATGTAATCAAATGTACACAGTTGCATGGTATTCAGATTATTTTGTCTATCCGCTGCACATGATTGATATGCTATTATTAGCTTATTATTGCTACTAAAGCTATTTATTTATAAAAAGATTTTGAACAACTCAGTCTCAGATTCATTTCACATCGCAATGATTATTTTGCTCATGTAATGGTATCTCAAGTATTGTTATTGTTATTGATCTTCCTGAAGTTTCTTTCGTTTTTTTATAAGATTTACACTTCACACTCTCATTTTATAGAGGATCTTTTTCACAATCTGCTTGGCTTCATTTAGATTACGAAGTGTCCGTTCTTTTATCATTTGATCACCCTTAGAGGCATATGAGCCTCATAATCTAAATAAAAATCCAGTAAATTATCCCTTCATCTTCGTCATGACTAACAATATTTTATAAATTTAATAAAATGTATATGCCTTTAAATACTCCTAATTCTATTTAATTTTTATCACCTTTATATTAATTATATATTTTGTTTTTATTTTTATATAATTACATTATTTAATTGAGAGGGTGTTTATATACCCTCTTTTGCAATAGATTCCAGTGTCTATTTAAATGTTGCAAACCCAAGTCAGTTATTAGTAATTAAGATTTTTAAAAATTATTTCTTATATAGGTTTTTGCGATAAGCACAGGCTATAGGGAATATAAGGCTATTTGTTGATTCTGGCTTATTGTATAGAATTGTGATGGCTGAAAAGATCAGAAGGATATGTCTTCAGCCAGTGAAGTTGTACGAACTTGGTGGTAGTTTCTGTGGTATGTAACTATATTTTCAAATAGTTCATGGAAAATAATGGTGGCATCCTCTTTGTAACATAGTGCATTCCGCAAGAACCAAGTTATGTTCGCATCCATGTTATCAGATTTATACAAAGAAAGTTATCGAGTTATCATCATTATATAGTGCTCGCCTTTGACGGGCTGTTCCAATGACATCTGTAGCAAACAGCAACTTTTTGTTTTGTCTCTTGATTTCTCTCTGATGAACCTCATCTGGAAAAAATTGAGGTACTAAAAATTGATTTATATTTTTGTTTTGCTGCTTAATCATGTTACTTTGCCATTTCTTAAAAGAATCAGAATTTGAATTCATCATTCTGTTTTTAAATATTTTTATGAACCTAATTCATACCTCCAACAATACTGCCTTGACATATACAAACGAATGCTTCATACTCGGGGTTCCTCACCTTGGGTCTGTTCTGTAGTTCACAACTAAACAATGTAGATTCATTCTTTTCCACTACAACACAATCGATAAATGAAATCTAGAACCACATATCCCATTTGTGCGATGAGCGAATACCTTTACCGTGGTTACTTTTTAATTTTAAGGGTTTCAGTCTTAAATAGGGAAAATTTATCTCATCATGTTAAACTAGTCACTGGTAAACGAATATCCTCCACTGACGTAGCAGCTGACATAAACTGCACTCATATTCTATTGCCAGATAAATTGCCTTATTTTACTAACTACTTATCTAATATGTCTATTGGTGCTTTCGGTCTATTAGTTCTGTTGTCAAAAAATACGCAATTATCTTTTTTGATATTTCTAATAATAATTTTTCATTCATCAATTGAACAGCTATTACTACTTCATACATCATACTTATTTTAACCTACTTTCTAATGTACATTAGACAATACATGTCACTTATCCACCCTGTGTCAGTCTAATGGTACTCAAGGCAAGAAATATAGACTCTCCAAAGTAGCAGTGAACTCAAGACATCTCAATTTAAGACGTCAAAACGTCGCAATGATGCCAAATTTTATTTTGACTTTTAGTTTAATTTAGCATATTACATTCAAGGCAAATAAAACATTGAAACAAAATATAATTTATTTTAGTTCACTGTTTACTACTAATTTCGATAGGTTAAATATATATCATTGTTGGTCCAGTTGATGATTCGTCCTGACTTTCTGAAAAATAGTGTGGCAATTCAAACACTGATATTCAAACAATATTAATAAAAATTAAGTCAGTAGTAATATAGAAAATAAGTCCACACAAGCATTAAGACCACACTTAGAACTTAAGGAAGGAAGGATTTATTTACTTTACGTAATATTATATTTTTAATATAACCTATATAACAATTAGTGATAATTAACAAATATATGAGATGAAAAATGCATTTACCAAAATTTAACTATTAATTAATTTAAAATATTTATCATAGTTATGTTTCTATAATGCAATAACATTGTAATAAATGTGCACTCTGATCGGTTTGTTTTACACATCTTTTAATTCATACATTGTAGAAAATTATGGAATTATTATTTATACATATTTGTCAATATATTTTTAATAATTATTTCATTATTTATTTAAATAATTGAATGCAACCCATAGACAGATCAGCATTCTCCATTTAAACCTCTTCAGTACATTAAATTCGTATTTATATTATTATTAAGATTAAGCATATATATGTTTACTTTTTTATTAGTCCAAACTTCTCCTTACTAGCGCCCTCTAGTGAGACGTTCGTTTACCATCATCCTTCTTCCAACCCGCCGTCTGTCTGATTGCTGATTCAATATGATCATAAACGTTTCAGCTTTCGTATGAATAAAAATAGTGCTGCATGAGAATATGAATTCAACGGCGGTGTGCCTGTCTCCCTGTCTCCGTCTTCCCACCGACTTCGGCTGTTCCTTCTTTAGTGACTTTTTTGTTCTTCTTCCCTTGTTTTAGTGTGATGTGCTTCAGGGAGTGTAATATAACATAAGTGGAGGTAAATATAACTCAGAAGCTTATATGTTTTATCGTTCGTATTTTGTGCGAGCATTTCTTTCCTTTAAAAATTCCGAAACCTAGACATTACCTACATCTATCAGCGACGGCCAAAACCAACATTTAAACTGAAAAAATCCTAAAACTTTTATTATTTATTATCCAATGAGGTCCTTTACGACCGCGTTTCGTCTTTGTCGGCTACGAGGCGACGCTCTATCTCCCTCTCCGTCCAGGAGGCGGAATTAAGCTGGTTGCCATGACTGTATCGACCGGTACTTGTTCGCTATTGGCCGCCGACCAATAAACGCGGCCACGTGGTGCCTTGTTGCCATCATGGCTTCGCGTCAATCGGCCGCTCGGTTCGAGAAAAGACCTACCGCCAATGCGGCATTTTCTTCGTCGGATGTCGGACGTTTTCGGCAGGCATGTCGTTGCTCGACACGACGGATCGGGGAATAGTTTCGGTCTGACATTTCCATGCAAATGCAATCGTTTTCATGCATTTCGTGATGCGGAACCCTCTATTTTCCTGAAAGCTGACGGGAAAATTTTATTTTGGGATTAAATTTCTCCGGTTTTTTCCTCCTCCTTTCTGGAATTATATTAACAAGTCCACTTTTCCACCCGCCCGGGGTTGTTTAATATTTACATGTCGTATTTCTCGTTTCCTTTCGACAACTCGTTCGTTTATTTTCCTTACTTCCTCCTTCCGCGCCCCGATGAAAATTATTCTCGATTATTTTCGGAGCGAAATTAATCTGGGCAAATGTCGAATCCAAATTAGGCTAAACTTTTTTACATTCGAAAATTAAATGGGAAAGAATGAGATCGTAAAAGAGAGGACGACGTCGACGACTTGGTTCTGTCTTTATCGGTAGTTAAACGATCTTTTATATAGTTCGAGGGTTTGCCGTTAAATTACGCGAGGGCAGCAGTTGTCTGTCTGTCGGCGTTTCGACCGGGCCAATCGAAAATCAATATTGGGGATGGTGATTAGAGATTAAGCGGTCAGCTCGAGAACTAGGTAGGTTTTGTTATTTGGCGTTTAATGTCGTTTTCGAGATCCGTCGTTTTATTGAATTCGATAAAAGTTCACACGCTGTTGATTGCTTGTAGCGATACTGGTTTCGGGTGGCAACAGATTTCTGTCAATTTTTTTAGATCAGGAAATATTTCCAATCCAGTTTGTCAACAATAATCTATTATTTTTGTGAAACCTTTACAACATAGTGTCGGCAAATCTACTTTCTTATTCTTTTAAACATAAATTTAAAGTTTTTTTTATTGCACATAGTTAATTACGACTTTATCTTATATTTTAGGCACCAAGCGCCTTGAAAATATTATTTTTCATTTTGAGATGATCTAAGATCTAAGTTTTGTTTCCTTATCAAAAAGCGTAGTGTTGCTTTGTCGGGCTATGAGTCTCAATGGTAACAAATGGGGGTCGGAAAGAGTAATATCTAACAAAAACGGCGTGTGGTATTAGGAATTTTCAGTTAATCATATTCACGGAGAAATTCAAGATATGGCCGCTTAACTTGACGTTTTAAAATCACTTGATTATGTTTATACACCTATGATTTCCATTTTTAGATATAACACATTACCATAATGATTTAGCTCGGCTTGAAATCTGAATTTTGCCTCTTTAACCACAAATTTACAATTCGTAGTCTTTGGAGACTGCCCCTGATAACTTTTTTCAATAAATTCAACATAATCTTCTATCTAAAAACAGTTGATGTGTCTCGTCTTCATCTTAACTTCGTCAAATTAAAGACGTAATCATAAAAATGCTAATATTTTAATGAATTAAGAATGTCTAGACTCACAATGTGATGTTTGAAGTTATCCAATTGAGCATTACTTGACAGATGATATTTTCCTCATGTCTGTAATTTGTACAATAAATCTGTAGAATAAATGTTGTTTTAGTGTATGGTTACAATTTACAACAGTTACAAATTATGGAATTAAAATACGTTGTGAGTATATCTGATGAACTTATAATGGAGGGAATTTAAAACATTTAGAATTTATTATTACCAGTGTTATTAGGATAGCGAATTGTTAATTTTCTTTTCTGCAATAAAATCACTTTGCATCTTCTCAATATCTGGGTTGATGAACTTTGTTAAACTACCATTCAATATGCTGACGACTAGATTAATCTGAAATTGTGGCCATATAATTGTCTCTTTTACTTTAAGATATAGTATATGTGGACATATGTAGGTTGGTCCTATAGATGGCGCTTTTAACAACCAAGATTAAAAATGTTGTCATGAAGACTGGAAATTTTTCTATTATTTTAAGGAGGTATTCTATAAATTTCAAGAAATCGATTTTTTTTTGTTCATATTTTCAAAACTTAATAAAATGAAATTTTAAACACTTTTTTCTCGAAACTAATTTGGTACAAGCCTTCTCTATGCTTACTTTTATCATATCAATGTAAAGTGGTGGCCAAATTTGGATTTCTAATATTATTAAAAAATGTTAAAAACTTTGTAAAATATTCTTGTTGTTTCGAACAGCCGTAGTTTGGCGAAAAAAATTGTTCGACTTTGGTACGATAAAAGAGTATATAGAGAAACCTCAAGCCAAACTTTAAGCAAATCGATTTAATAGAACTTGTGATATGATGTCAGAAGTTTAGAAAAATATTAGTTTCGAAAAAACCCTGAAAATAGATATTTCCAACATTTCTATAACAAAATAACCCCTTCAAAAAAATATATACTTGTTACAAAATAATAAACCAATAGTATTATAAGTTCATTGATCACAAATATGTACAAACAAGGACAGAAATGTTACACATTATCTAGAAAAAATACAGCAAAAGAAAGTGTTTTTCGAAAATGAATATTTATTTTGTCGTAAATATTTGAGAAATTATTATTAATTTATAGTTTGCTAGAAAACTTTTTAATAAGTTATTGTTTTGATAGTGATCATTTTAATACTCTTAGCTATAGCAATAGTATGGTATTTGCTTGATTTGAGTTTCCGGACACTGTCCCAGGAAAATCACCCATCAAGGATTGGTATGCTCAGTTTGGAAATGCTGAAATAAGCACACAAGACAGTGAACGCAGTGGAAAACCTCAACTGAACATGTACATCACATTATTCACGAATATTTGGGTATGATAAAGCTCTATACAAAGTGGGTGCCGCGCGATCTCACTTTTGACCAAAAGAGTTGATAATTCAGAGCAGTATTTGAATATAATAATAAATGAATGAAGCGTAATAAACCCGAGTTTTTGCGTCGATATGTGACAGTGGATGAAACATGGCTCCATCATTTCACTCCGAAATCAAATCGACAGTCATCTGAGTGGAACCCGCTCCAAAGCTTGGGAAAACGCAACTGCCGGCTGGCAAGATTATGGCGTCTGTATTTTTTGATGCGCATGGAATAATTTTCATTGACCACCTAGAAAAAGGAAGGACCATCAACAGCGACTATTACATAGCGCTATTGGACCGTTTGAAGGACGAAATCGCCGAAAAACGGCTGCATATGAAGAAAAAGAAAGTGCTGCTTCACCAAGACAATGCACCGGGTTACAGGTCAGTGAAAACGATGGAAAAAACCCATTGATCCACCGTATTCCCCAGATCTCGCCCCTAGCGACTATTTTCTGTTCTCAGATCTCAATAGAATGCTCGCTAGGAAGAAATTTTCGTCGAATGAAGAGGTGATCGCCGAAACTGAGGCCTAATTTGAAGCAAAGGACAAATCGTACCACAAAAATGGTATCCAAAAGTTGGAGGGTCGCTATAATCAATGTATCGCCCTTGAAGAGAATTATGTTGAATAAAAAACTAATTTTGCCAAAAACATGTGTTTTATTGTGGTAGGCCAGGAACTTTTCAATTGTACTGTTATATGCCATAATCTCACTGGTGTTTTGTAACAATCTGGAGCTGAACTCACATTTGAGATCGCAATAAATAATGGGTTTCGTAAATCTCTCTTATCTATTATTAATATTAAATAATGATTGAATGACTCAGTTTTTCTTATATTTTGTCTTCTCTATGTCTACGCTTCATTAAAACCTAAAGTTATTAAAAGTAAAATCTGAATATTTTCGTTCTGTTTTTGGATATTTTGGATATTTTTGGTTTGTATAGGTTTTTAGATATTTCGACATAAAATATATAAAATAGGAAATTAAATATTTAGATAACATATTAGTAATGAACTAAATAGGTCTTTATGACAATAGATTATGTATTTTATTATTATATTATTAACTAGAAACAACAAAATGTAAACGTTTCTGCTGGATATTGTTTACAATTTGCATTTAATTAACTTATACATATCATTTGAAACTTATAGTAGCGGGCTCACTTTTATGTGTAATATTAAGGTGTTATGTTCTGTATACCATTAACTATGTATTAATAAACTACGCTGTTTTTATTTTCTACATAATACATTTTAAGTCAAAAAAATAATTAGATAATTCATTTCTTACAGAATTATTTTAACATATATTTTACTGCTTTTATTTAAAACTATTGTGTTCTATATGTTAAGGTATAAACAAATTTTTAGTCAAGGATACCATGTACATTAAGAAACAATATCAATATAGTCGTATTTATCTTGTTTTTTTATATTGACATATACGTGTTTTATGTTAATTGTTTTCAGCTGTTAATATTTATAGTATGATCGAGAAAATAGCACAAGTTGAGCAACATAGTTAATTTCACGGTCAGTGATATATATTAAATATGTTATTATGTTTTGCCCTGAATTTGAAAATATATTAATAAAACCTGAAAAATAACCAAATTATATATGAATATTTTCTTCAGTTTATGCTTTAGAATTTGGGGATATGCTTCAAAAATGTATACGAATGTGTCTAGTTTCCGACGGATGCCTTATAATCAATCAATATAGGGACGAAAAATAAAACTACAGAAGTATATATATTTTTATTCTAGAATATTTAACAAAATCACGAGAAATTTAGATGGAAACATTATATATAATGTTATATTGATATAGTTTAATTCGGTTTATAAAATTCTTCATTTCTCGTAAGGTAACTCTCATTTAGTATATATAATCTAACAAGAAATAAATATGTCTAACTAATATCTGGTCCACATAGCTATGACTTGCGTAAAACGTTGACTCGGTGCTTTACTGAAACAAAAATAAACTTATTTATTATTAGGTAACATGTTAACAATTCATGTATTTTTGTAATATAACTAAGATTTTTTATAGTTGATATCTATATCTTTCAAATAGTAATTTTTAAATGATTATTTCTAAGTGTCATCGTTTAATAACATATGTTCCCTATAAAATATTAGAGCTGTAATTACACAATGATTAGTTATTTTTGATTAATTTTCAAATAAAGCAGACCAAGAAGAAAGCTTTAACGCCCCTCTGTTATACTTTGTCATCTTTATATATATTTCTCTTTTCCAAATTTTATATATTTCAAATAATTACTTGTCTAGTTTTCCTTCTATACTTACATTGATTGTTATAATATAAATTAGTATAAATATAATTTTATATTAAATATTACTTCTTGTACCCTTTCAGAACTGATAAAAGCTGTTAGAAAACATACTTTCTCTGTATTTTTATTCTTTTTCTGTCTAAGCACGAATTCAAAACCAGAATAATTTTCAAGGTACTTACAAACACTGTAAATATGACGATCAATAGATTTTAGATTAATTATGTTTTACAGAGATTAAAGTATTAGAACTTAATACTTTTTGTATTTGAAGTGATAGAATATAAATATCTTATAATAATCTAATAATAAGTTAATACAACGCTGTATTAATAAAAACTACAATTTAATAGTTTGTTCTAACAAGAGTAAGATTTTAAGGGAACGAATATTCTACTTCGATGTTGATGAGGGAGTGTCTGATCTCATTCTTTTTTCTATCTCTTCTTTTTTGCCTGACAAGCACTGAAACTGCTTTCCGAATGTTAAAACCATTTGAAATATTATTTTCAGTTAATTTGTGTTGTGGGTTCGTATAATTGAAATGGGAGCAGTTGATTCAGCAGCAGTTAAGCTATTCACTGCTCATAGTTTAAACTTGATTTTCGTTCAACAAGTGTTGCATTTCTTTGTTTTCGTCCTTCTTTGACCTTCAAGTTCGTCTTGCCTCACTGACATCAAAACTGTAATTGAAATATGCCAAAACAAGATCACTATAAGTTTGTAAAATTGTTTGACAGGCTTTGGCAGCGGATTTCTTCATATCAAACAAGAAAAATATTGAGTGGCGAAAATGCGTTCAATGATTACACTTTGTATACACTAAATAACTCAAGAAAACTAAATAGAAATATGTTATTTTATAGAGAAACGTCAATATCGAACCATCAAATATAATATTCCCGTTATGTTATTTACTAGCTATTTACATTAATACTTGTAATTTTTTCCAATAAATATCACTGATCCAGCCATCGCCCTGTAGCATTTTTGCAGGAAGGAAAATGTGTATCTCTAATATCTAAATATAACTACAAACAAAATTATAATTTCTTCTCCTTTATTATCCTCTTTAATGAACTAATTGATATTCTAACTAAGGTCTGATATTTAATTAATGATTTAAATAAATTTAGATTAAACAAATGTAAACTATAAAATGATTAGAGGATTAATCAACTTTACTGAATTTATTTTCAAGTTCAAGAACAACATTTTCTGCCTAATTTATATTTTGCGTCATCTCCGTTTAATTGAACCCGACAATTTAATTACTATTTTACCTGCCTTCTCCATTTGCAAAATTAGAAACAATCGGTTCGAGCTTATATCCCTCGTTACCTTCGCATGTTCGTTTCTCATTACTTAAAAGCCTTTGATATGCTAATTTCGGTTTTGACTTATTTAGGCTCTCGCGTGACGCGGCGTAAATTAAGTTTTCCTTTCGGTCGGCTATTTTTTTTCCCAGCCTACCGAGGTAGATATGGCGAGGTGTCGACAGTATAATCAACTCAAATGCGAATATAAAGTTATGCTTAGTGTTGATTTAGGGCATGTCTCGTGTGGAAGATCGATCGAATCGAATAAATAAAAATGAAAATTACGACTCCGTACTGTGTCGTTAATCATATATGTGCCTAATCAAAGGTTCAATGATATGTTCCTAATTGATCTGTAGGTTATATAGGTTATTTTGTAATTTATTGTTGGTTTGTATATTTAAAGTTATTATCCTTGTTCGGTAATTTTAAATGACCCAGAACAACTATTAAATGTGTCCCAGTATCATGTTATTTATATATAGCTACATTGGTGAATTTTACAAAATAATTTACTATAATTATAATTCAATTTACGGTATTTATAACTGACAGTTTAAAAGGTATTTTGTACTAGATTTACATTCGTCAAGTTTTAGCTTTTCTTTTAAATTTTATTTCAAAACTTAATAATTATTAATAAGTTATTGCTGTTAATTCCAAGAATTTTTTAATTGTAAGTGTACATGTGTTTCATGTTTTTTAAAATAGCTGGTCTTTTTAGAGCTTCTTCACAACTATTAATGTATGGCATCGGTAATGTAAATCAGAACAGTCGATAACTAAGACACTGTCGGATAAATAGAGTGGGTGGGGTGGGAGTTCTCATTAAAGCCTTTACAAGCAGGTATTTCATGGATTTTATCGAATAGGATATGGCCAAGAATTGTCAAGTTCCTATGACTTCTTGACTTGAAATTATTCAATTGAAAATTATACTAATATCCCATGGTATCTTCATTTAGTTTATGGAGCTCGCAATAAACGTTGAAATATATATGTTATTTGATGATATGGGGCGTCCATTACCCTCCTCTTCATCGTTTACAATTAGAATTTTCATTCAAAAAAGATTAACATCATCGTCTCTCGATTTAACAAGTGCTGTATCAACTCTAACTTGATGATGTCTAACTATATAAATTGTTATCAAATGATTAAAATTCTATATATATATATATATATATATATATATATATATTATTTCCGACGGAGGATGATGGGCAACAACGACAACATACACATATATTCAAACTACTTTGAAGAATTAATGGACATCGATATTTAAGTAGTTTATATTATTGCTACCGTAATAATATGAACTTGTTCTTAACACATATATAGGATTCGTAACACATATATAGAATTTGAAATTGTTTTAATGATATAAATATATAAGTAAAGATTTGTAGATTGTAGATGTTTTTTTAGAAAAATCCGAAAATTTATTACTTATAACTAAATATTTTTTTAATTTTCAATTAAATTTTTGAATACATACGATATCTGATAAATAAAATATTTATTTTTTAAAAGATATTATTTCTTTTTCATAATGTGACTTAGTGTTTTCTATATCCAACAAAAGTTTCCTCACAACTTGAGTCAATTGTTAGAATCACTTAAAACGTATATGTGATAGAGCGAGAGAGAAAATAGGAGACGTACTGATACATTCCAGGAGGGTACAAGAAATAATAGCCGATACAAAGCCTCCTTGCTTGAAAACGATCACAGATAAAATCGCTTGATAAAATGGTCTACCAAACATACTAGACCTAATTGTTAAATGATGTCTAAACCTGACATTTAGGTCTCTAAAAATTACTTTATCTTGAGAGCAGATGATTTTTTTTTGAATTTTTTAAGTTACTGATTGATATGGTTGAGTTCATTTAACACTAAGTATGTAAGTATGTATTTAATTTAAAATGTAACGATGATTGAGGATAATTAATGTAGCATGAAAAAAAATTCCCGGATATATAAAACAATATTTTAGGTATGTAATTTGGTTATATATATAATCCTACATAAAATAAACAGATATTATTTTTAATTTTATAAATTTTATGTAACATCTAAGTTTTTCTTTCAGTTAATATTATTATATTAGGAGCTTGCATTTATTTTAATCAGCAATATTGTAAAGAGAATAATTTATAAATTATATGTTATCAAAACTTTTTTCAATATAAGATCGGTAATATATTTGATTATTAAGTTTAAATTACTGCACCAGTGAATAATATAACAAAACTACAATAAAGAAGAATAATAAAGTAATATTATTTTCAGAACTGTAACAACTTCAGACTTTCAATTATAAGTATATATGATTTTTCTTTACAATTAGGCTATAATAGTGTATAAATATAAGTATTGAATGAGACAATTAGTTTCTTTATTTTTTACCATATAGAAATATATATTAAAGAACGTATCATTAATGAACATCAATCATAAAATAAACTAATACCTTTTCAAAAATTTAGATTTATAAAGTAAATAATATCAACGATTAATAAACATTTCAAAGATTAAATTGTCATATAGTTTGATATTTTGTTGCATTAGTCAGTAAACACCTCAATGTTTATAGGCAATTTAAAATATTTACCGAATTACTTTTTTTAAAATATATTTTAAAGTCTCTTTTTACGAGCTAAGATTTTATCTGGACTGGAGCTACAGTTTAACGTGGGTTCCGAAACACGGTCCTCGGCATAAAGATTACCGACTGGCGAGTAACCAACTTAGTATTGCGCTTTTGTCTAGGACAATCACAAATATTAAACAACTACAAACATAAATTCACGACCATGCTCTAGCAGGATTCGAACCTGCGACTATCGCAATAGTAGGTGGGCCGTTCTGTCGCCTTTACCACTGCGCCAACCAAGCCGGCTACCGAATTTCTGTTAATAATTCATAATATTTTCTATTTGTCCTATGTATTCTATTTATGCAAATTATGTTTTTTTGTATCCAACATGTAGGCTATAAATTTACCAACAAATGAGGAATTACAATTCTACAAATTACTTTATAATTGTTAATCTTCTTTACACTATTCAATTTCACTCCTGATTAACTGGTATATTCGGTTAGTGATGTACTACAAAATCTGTAATTGATTAGAAGTGAATACTAATAAAATATATAAAAAAATATTGATAAATTTTACAAGTACCTCTAATACAATGATAAAATATGTCTCCGGAACCATATTAGTTATTGTCTGTTCTTAAGCAAGAAAATTTTTTGTTTGTTCTGAATTCAGCAGACATCAAATTAATTTAAAATTTTAAAATTCAAATTGAGCTGACTAATGTTGGTATTATGAATCCGAAAAATCTACTTGCGAAAATATAAATATCTTGTAGAGAAAGAGTACAGACGATTCTTGTTATTCTGGAATTTCGTTAATCTATTTATGGAACAAACTTTCGTATATTTCGTATTTTGCTTTCGTAGCTATTTAAATATACCATAATATAAATATTGTAAAATCGTTTTTTATCAAAACGTACCACAACTTTTTAAAAGTTACAACAATATGGGAATAACGAAAGTTAGTATAAAATTTTTTGAAATTTCTGCTTAAAATTAAATAATAGCCGTAAATCATACGCACGTTCCGTTTTAATATCGTTTCAAAAACAAAACGCAAGAATTTGTCATCTGATTTGATATTGCTCCGCCGGCATTCTGGGCTAGAACGATGTCAGATTTATATCACAACGTAAAATTACACGTTAATAGTCTATTTACATACAACCTAGCAGTGCGTTGGTCAGATCTAATGAAAGTAGAGACTAAAATATTTGTTTATATAATTTGTGTCTGCGATCTGATGGATTTATTTGTGCGCATTTACGTTTTATTGGAAATTACTTATTTATAGGGCATATTACACCAAAAATTAGGCCAAAAAGTTTGTCCTACTTATAGGCTTTAACCATGTCAAATTTCGTACAAATGGAAGGCGAAATTTTCGCTAAGCTGATTAATATATAAATTAATTAATTCACATTTCTTTTTCATTATTTACTTTTAAATATTATCTAATTTTTCTTTCAATATTTATGATGACCCTATTGCTCCATTTTTTTCACGTAAATATATTATTTGTGAACGTGTCTACGGAAGAATATTATAGGAAAATTGAAGAATTTTTTCTTGTTGACATATACGATATTTTATTCACTTTGTTTGGGTTATTGCTTCGTATGTGGTTATTTATTTCGTGTAAGTTGACGAAGTCAATATTGCGTCCCGTTTTTATTCCAACGACTTGAATAATTCCGGTCGATTTTGCCTCTATCAAACTAAGAGCGTTCGTCTTTCGGCGATAACGTTTTTTCTTCTTCCGTCACCCTTCGCCGATGAAAAATTTAAAAGGGATCGCGCGGAACCTCGCCCATCTGGGGCCGCGGCACAGCCTCGGATCGATATTTCACCCCGTCGGTCGCTCGGCCGCCACCCCTCCCGTACCTGGCCTTCGTCGGTCGTCGGCTGACTTTCCAGCTGCAGCCGAGCCCGTTCTCTCCACCACGTCGAATGCGCCTCTGGCCATTTCGGAGCCCTCTCCGTCGCCGAATGGCAGCCACGTTGGGACCCTAAAAACCTTTAGAACTAGGCGGCCATACACTAAACTGATGTAAAATGAACATATAAAACATTCGACGCTGTCAAGGCTTCACTCATGCTTCACAGGAACAGTTTTCGACTTGCATCAGCGTCGGAAGAATGGATATGTGGCTGCGTCCGGTTAATTTCGACATCCGAGTTGTTGCTAGTGCGCGATTTACGTGTTCAATCTGGATTTTTTCTCAGGCAGTGACAGGGAACGGGGGGCGAGAGGGGAGCGGGCGGGGGGCTTCTGCGTTGATGGTCCGTTACGTCACTAGTTTGCTTCATCCCCACCACTTCCACCGTCGAAACGATTCCTTAAGACTTTCAATCTTCGTCGGGCCCTAATGGAAGAAACGTATTTAGGTAAATTAAAACAGGCGATGGTAAAAAAAAACGAAAAATGCACAGTTTTACTTTATATTTAGATACTTAGCCTGAAGTTATTTCATCAGTATTAGTTTTTTGTTTTCATTTAACTAAAATTTACACTTTTTGGTCAGTTAAAGAGATCTGTGTTAAAAATTAATCAATTAGTCTTTGCTGATTTTAGATCTGCGCTTTTATTGAAGTCATTAAAAATTATAACGTTTTAATTTTTACTGCATAAGCTTCATTAGCTAAAGTTAGAATTACTTTAAAAATTCTTTGAAGGACCTTTTACGTTGATAATACAAAATTAACTGTTTACTATATTGTTTTTCTTCGCAACTGAAATTCTTTAAATTCTTCATCTAAATCAACTATAAATTAACTTGTTTTGAATTTATATCAGTTATTACTTATTACTTTTTACATTTTCAGATTATAACAATAACAAAATAATTAAAAAATAACAATATAGATTTTGAAGCCTGAATAAGTTCTTTTTATATTCAAACATATAGCATTACCATGATTGTGATAAAATCGTCTTTAAAATCAGCTAACGTAGGGTGTCAAAATTTTATGATAGTTTTGTCACTTATTTTATATACTGTTTTTTATTGAATCATCGGATTAAAACATTGGATAAACGGTCTTGACGGCTTTACTGGTATATTTTTCCATTTTACATATAATCGTTTTGGAATTTAATTAAATTATTAATATATTTCTGATTACCAAGAAAATGTATGAACAGAAAATTACGCTATTTTAGATACTACACCTCTCAATATACGCAGAAAAAAAACCATGTTATAAAGTCTCTTTATCAAGCACAGTCAATATATTCAGCACAGAATCTGCAGCAGTAACAAGCTTTAAATTAATTTATACTTTTGATATTTTTGACGTTTATCGAAGTCAGGTAGAACATTTATTTTATAGTCAATACCATTATTTCAAATATATTCTCCGATAAAGAGAACACGTTTTTCTCTATGTTTTGCTTTGTACATGCGGCAAATTTTATTATGCAACTTAATTCTGTTTTATTTGAAAATTATGTATTGATGAAATACAAAGAATATGTGTTTGGTTTACGATAATAGCCTCTACAGGGCGTAAAAACAATGATACTTGGGTATATATTATTACGAGCTCCTAAGGAATCACAACCATCAGGGGAAATCGCTATAGTATGCAAATAATGCATTTGATTTTGATAAGGTTGATATAAATAGATACAAAAGACTACTTGGCTGTGTTTGACCTTACCCGTTGGATTCACTGGACATTGATTTACTCGATTGTCACTAGAGGTTTTCGATGCATGTTTCATGATTTAGTTCAGTAGCACTTTCATTTATTCTGAAGACATATATCATATATAATATATTACCTAATAATTTACCTATATAATTTTTCCATTTTTCATGTAATCGTTTTGGAATTTAATTAAATTATTAATATATTTCTGTTCTATTTTAGAACAGTGTTCAGTCAATATATTCAGCACAAAATCTGCAGCAGTGACAAGCTTTAAATTAATTTATATTTTTGAAATTTTTGACGTTTATCGAAGTCAGGTTGAAAATTTATTTTATAATCAATACCATTGTTTCAAATATATTCTTCGGTAAAGAGAACGCGTTTTTCTCTATGCTTTGCATTGTACATGCGGCAAATTTTACTATGCAACTTAATTCTGTTTTATTTGAAAATTATGTACTGATGAAATACAAAGAATATGTGTTTGGTTTACCACAATAGCCTCTACAGGGCGTAAAAACAATGATACTTGGGTATATATTATTACGAGCTGCTAAATAATCACAACCATCATGGGAAATCGCTATAGTATGCAAATAATGCATTTGATTTTGACAAGGTTGATATAAATAGATACAAAACACTACTTGGCTGTGTTTGACCTTACCCGTCGGATTCACTGGACATTGATCTACTCGATTGTCACTAGACGCTTTCGATGCATGTTTCATGATTTAGTTCAGTAGCACTTTCATTTATTCTGAAGACATATATCATATATAATATATTACCTAATAATTTACCTATATAATTTTTCCATTTTACATATAATCGTTTTGGAATTTAATTAAATTATTAATATATTTCTGTTCTATCTTAGGATAATTTATTTTTATTAATTTTTAAGAGACATTAATTGCTTATAGTACTGAACTAAAGTTTTTAATGTTTGATGATGGGTATAATCTGATGAAAATTATCCAAATTTCAAATAGTGGGAAATCATTCGAACCGGTTTCCTTTTCTTAGAAACAAATGAAGAAGATAAAATATATTAATTCATTATGAAGCCAATATAAGAAATACTTATAAATCGAATTACTATGAGATACTTCTTGTCTATATTTTATATTTTATTGCTACAGGGCTATATGTGTTTATATATTAATATAATTTATTTGCTTCTGTGGTACTAAATTTCATATAATAGTAATATCTTTTTATTTGTAGTATTAATTTTTATAGTGATTATTATTTACCATATTTTAAAATGTATTAGTTTATTATTAAATATTGCTATTATATAATCATACTATCTTCGCTGCTAAAAGCAATATGTAAAAATATTATGATGTCACAAGTGTGATGGCATTGCTAGTAATTAGTAACGAATGCAAATTAAGGATAGAATTAATTAAATAGTTTAAATCAGTAAATTACAAGTCACTAGGTTAGGTTAGGTCATTTTTGTTCGTAAATATCGATTTGTTTCGGCTTTGTATTTGGATTAATTTTTCACACACATACTTTTTTCATTTCACATTCTTTCGAATAATTTGAGAATCGTTGTTTTTATTGCCCACTGCACTCTTTCATAAGCAAATTTTCGCACAACATTTCAGCATTTGCTTTTTTATTTAGGAAACCGCTTGAACGATATTCTTCAAAATCTGTGGTGTTATTTTTTTTTTAGTTTTTATTAAGTTTTACTATCAAAATAACTTACAAGAAAGTAGAAAATAATTTGTGAAGTGCTCTCTTTTAGTTTTTCTTTTATGTTCACAGGTACTATCTCTTAATAAACCCCAAAAATAGTCTTCCTTCATGTTTTCATTGTATTCATATATGTATAACATCATCAATCCCGAATTATCATCCCGAATTAAACATTCTGTAGTAATAAAATGGTGTTTTAGTTGTTCTGATGTAGGTAAAAACTCCTTATCGGAAAACTCCTTACTCTTATGAGAACTAAGAGATGATATTTTTCCGCGATAATTTTTTCGGTGACTCAGGTACTGGTCGTGTCAGACCATGTGCAACTAGAGCAGAAGATACTTTATCTTTACTTATCTTTTACTCGGATTCACAATGCAAAAGTAGCAGTCGTTAACGTGATCTTTTGGCTCTCGCTAGATTATTGGTGTTTTCATTGACCTTTTCCCTCTATACCAACCTAAAATATAGAAATAGAATTTAATATGTCTATTACATTTAATTCACCGCTTAATTAGATTTTGCTGATTACCCTCCAAACATTTTTTATAATTATTACAAATTATTTTATATTATATTATATTGCTGTCCATCGTAGACTAGCATTCTAAAAAAAAAATTGCTTGAAATTTATTAAAATAACATTAATGGTGCATGCTACTGGTACAGTATTTCGCCTTAAAAAAGCTGCGGGAGAATACTTGCACCAATATACAAATTGTTATGTCCTTACTGCTAATTCTGTCGATTTCAAACGAATCGTCGGAGCGAACAGTTAGTGTTCTTAAATATCTAGAAACAGGGAACCGCAACGGGATAAATAGAGATAGCGTAGTGTCTCTAATAACAAAGGAAGCGACTAAGAAATTGCGCGGCAGCGTCAAGTTTAATCCATCAAGTAAAATGCTTGCAAGAAAAATATGGAATAATATTATAATATAAAAATATAAAACAATTCATAACGTAAGAATTTGTCTCAAAATACAACGTGGGGCCAAAAGTCTCGCTACCAATTTGATTGCCTCTAACTTTGCTCAAAGAAAAGAGAAGTAAGTTTGGTTTCCACAAGAAGTTTACCTGGTTTTAAATTTTTTTTCGTTATGATTGAAAAAGTATATCGGCTAAATGGTGACCGCAATTTGCTATGAAACTTTCGGCTCTTTTTAAGGCATTTTTCATGACCTCCTGCAAAATTTGAGGCTTCTTTTCTTCAATTTCCTGACCAATATTGTTTTTAAGAGGTTGAATCGGTCATTAACATTTGATTGAACTTTTGATTTTAAAAAACGCCATAAGAAAAAGTCTGGTGCTGTTAAATCGTGGAAAAACGTCATTCAATAATTGAATTGTTGAACAAGCTGTGTGTGCTGTGGCCCCATCTTGCTGAAACCACATGCCCTCTAGTCTTTACTGTACCATTTTAGGCACTAGGAAATTTCGAATGTTGCCTTGGTACCGTTCAGCAGTACCCTGTAAATGCAACACCTTGGTCATTTTCAAGAAATAGGGATCAAATATCTTTCCAGCATGAATACCACACCATACAGTTGTTTTTAATGGATGAAATAAAGTGTCATGGGTTAATTGAGTATTCTGTGTCCCCTAAAACTGACTGTTCTATTTATTAATATAGCCACTCAAAAGAAAATGGGCTCATTATCAATTTAAACGAAAAATCATTGATCAGAATATCTCGGTAGCAATTTTTGGACTAATTGAATTCTGAACGGGAACATTTTCAAATCAGTTTTCAAAATTCGCCTTAAACTAGGTGCAGAAATGTGTTACAGGGAACCTCGTCTCCGAATTGATGTTTCTGGGGACTCTGCAACAATATCGCGCACCAAAGCGTTACGAGACGTCTGTTGTCTTCCAGAATGAGGACTGTCTGCTGTCATACCGTACTGTCGAAAATTCATATGTAAACGATATATTGTGGTTTTATAAAGCACTGGATGATTAGGATATTTTTACGCAATTTCCGCTGAGTGGAATGGAACGATTATTTTCAATAGATATTGTCACTATTTCTGCTCGTTCTTGTCAGATATATTTATCCATAATAAAATTTGGACGCCTACACAATACAATAGGTAAAGCAAAACGGAGCTAAATGTGACATAACCAAGATGAAGCGCAATCAAAATGGTAGCGCAACTTTTTCCCCGCCTGTTATGGAAATATAAAAATAAATATTTAAACGGTTAGAACTTTTGAGCGAAAATAGTGGGGAATCAGTAAATTTTTTTCACCAATTTGGAGAATCTGATTAATGGGCATTGGCAACCCTGCAAATAATCGACGATTTGTAACTTGTAACTTAATATTTTATGCTAAAGATACCTTCAGTAAATATGTTATAATTATACTAATCAAAAACTTGGTTGTAGTGGAGATATATCGAGATATATAAATAAACAATTGCGTATATTTATATGTGCATCAAGAATTAAAAGAAAACAGTAGTTCGCTTTATCGCATCGACTACCATATTGAAACGATAAATGATGATGTAGGTGGAGTATGTGAACATTCGGCGGCTCCCAATTTGTATTTATCCGAGCCATTGAGAGGCGTATAGAAGGCACCGCTCACACTCGTTGATAATAATTTATAAGAAACCGGGAGATGAAAAAAGAAGTCTTGTTATGAACATATTTTATGGGTATGATTTAAATATGTTGTTCGCGCTGTAGGGCAGTGTTTACAGGCGTGACGGGTAGAAGGATTGAAACCAGATGTCGGATATATCTGAAAGCTTAAGTTGTTTGTAGTGCTTATTATTTTTTCAATCGTCAAACATTTTAACCGGCTCGGGATTTCTGACATTCCAGAACTAAGAGCTGTTGTTTAAAATTCTTAATTAAGAAGGTACCTATAAAGAATTTCGTAGCTTAGTGTATATTCATATTTCGGGTTTTTTTTCTTTACTTTTCGGTCTATACTGTTATGTCTTTATTTTATATTTTTAAAAGCAAAGGCATATATATTATCTCCTAAGAGAGTAATTCAATGTAAAAAATACATATTTTGTAACTTTTCGTGTTTTATAAAGAAAACCTTTGTTTTATCGAATATTAAATATTAGATATTAGTAAAATAGGCTCTGTAGGTTTTTATATTTTTAAATATACTCTTGATACTCGGTCACAGTATTATAGATTTTTTCGTCTCTGTTTTCGAATGTGTTTTCGAGATTGTTCAATAATTAATGTGATTTTTCATTGTCATATAGCAACTACTAATTAGAAGAAACTATAACTCCACTAACTATACCTATTATTACATATAAATTATTTTCTATATTAAACTCTATATTTTTGTGCATTGTTTCATATACAATACAGTACAATTTCTACAATTTTTCCATATTTATATCCCCCGTAATTTAACCATTCCTATATTTAAGTTAACTGTATGTAATATAATGTCGTATTTCAATTAATAGTTTATATTTATTCCTTTTCAATAGTAACACTTACGTTAGAATTTATATCAGATATGCCGCTACTAATGTCGCAATGCAATTTGTTTTAAAACAATATCTGATACGTCAGTTTTTTGAATTCATTTATTTATCTTTGTAATGCTGTACTAAATATATTCAAAGTAAAAACTGCTTACGTATCCGCCATTGTTGTTGGCGAAGAGATCCCTTGATATCTGTTTTGGTGTAGAATGAGGAAAAGAAAAAGAAATATAACAAGTTAATACATAGATCTAGTATATTCCTATTAGGATCAGTGACCAATTTTTATCAGTATAAACTTTTCGCTGTAATTTTGAATATTATGACGCATTATTTTAATGCGGATCAATTGAATTGGATAGATGTAACATTTACCGAACACGAGTGATATTTTACCTGTAACTAATAGTGTTTAATTTGTTGTTTGGTCTGGCTGAAAAATTAAAATTTTCTATTTTAAATTGATGGGCTGTCGGTAGATTGCTTTATCATATCTCAAGTGTCAAGTTTGAATTCAGTAACTTGAAAGTGGAGTTTTTGATATCAATGTCAACAGAAAAGTTCTAAGCATTAATTCTTCTAAAAGCAGATAAGATAATAATTGGTGTACCAGCGATTGGAAAATATTTGCATGATGTGAAATGACTTTGTCCTTGGAATTATCTTGGATTTTTACCAAAACGGAAAATCCGCAGTCCAAATTTCTTCTTACGTATTTGGTGAGATCAAAACGAAGTGATGTTTTATGAGTTCTAAAACCTAATGGTAATGACGAACTGATACCCAGGAGCAATCTTAGATACTATACCAGAAAACGTCCGGTCTTACCTAGCCTGGATAATCACAGTCAAGTCAGCAATTGTCAGAAGCAATTTACAATCATGCCCCGGTGATGTTCAGCACCGCGACTATTGAAGCAATAAGAAGATTTTTTGTCATTTAGATTTTGTTGATTTTATTGAGGCTTTCTCACAGCCAATCTTCATACATTAATTAATGTTATTCCCATAATAAATAACTAGTGATTTATAACTAGACATAGGTTATAGACATAGGAATCCAAAATTTTGATAAGTAAACATAAACCTTTTGGTTTAAAAATAGCTATAAATTTATAACGCAGATATAGCTAAGTTGACAAATATAAATATATAATTTTAAACTTAAACTTACTCCAAACCGGTCATATCAGCTCTTATCGGTAATTGGATATTTTTAATTAAAATATTTCGTTTCGTGAAAAAAAAACCAATTTAGTCTTATCGGCGTTATTTTAATTTATTTATTTCCTTGGCGAACATTTGAATGGTACAATACCTCATTGTTCCTTTTGATTTAGCAGGAATCGGGAAAATTAATTATGGTGTGCGTTTTATATTTTCAATTTGAGATTGCATAAGATTATTGTTGATTATTCTTGCTGCCTTTCAATCAATGCTTGCTTCAGTTGCGTGAGTTATTGGCAATGTGGATACATTTTGGTGTCATTTAGAACGGCGTGTCAGATCTTTTGATTTTTTCAATTTTTCTATTTAATTATATCCATTTTCAGTAAAAATATGACAGACATTGTACACGACTTACATTATCTTGACTTCGATTAATGCAGTTTTTGAAGCATTCCAACAAATGAAAATTTTAGAAATAATTTATTTATTAGTATAAGTGATTGAACAAGGCGAAAATCTGTAGATATCTGAAACAATCTAAATATACTATAGCCAATGAGTTGTTGTAGATTTAAAATACCAAATTAAAAATATATCTTTCATTGTTAATGATTAATTTCGTGGAGCTTCCAAAAAGTGAACTACAACAAAAATATTTGCATACATCATTTTATTGCAATTGAATAATCAGTAACAAATAAAAAGCTAAAGATATTTGCAGTAAAATGCTTAGGTCCCCTCAACTTGTTTACTTTAAAATTATTAAAATTATCTGCTCCTGCATTAATACCATACTACACAATCTCAAAAGCCATAGTTCAATCGAATTATCTTCTATAATTCGAGCCTTTTAGAACCTTGATGCTAGTCTAGAAGCTTCATTATTCTTAGCAACTTTTTTAAGAGCCTGATAATTGTGCTGGATTTGCAAGTCTATGGATATTATGATTTCTAAATCTGGGTGCCATATGCTGGTACGATTTTAAGGATTTATTTTGTTTATACATAAGTTATAAATAGTTAATACTTTCTTCTAACATCAATATTAAACTCTTCTATCTTCTTTTATAAATGGCCTATTCAGAGGAGCTTAATATTCAAATAATTTGCTGTATTAGTATAAGAGACTGGGGCATAAGACGAGAATTTACTAGGTGGTTTTACAGGTTTAGGTATCATTATTAGTTCCACTATTTTTCATATATTAAGTATAGGTTTCAATCTAATAGAAGAAATAATTAAATCTGCAAGATTGGTTATTTTTATATTACCTAAAAGCTCGCCATATCTCTGGTGTAATCAAATCAATCTCAGGAGTTTTCTTAGAGTTAAAATATGGGGTTATATTAACTCAAATTTCTTTTAGAGCAGGAAGTAATGCTAATGCTTCATTTTTATGGTGCAATTTTACTAGTTAAGGATTAATGAAGGCGAGCGGTCATTAGACTGAAAAGTCATCTCGTCATTCTGCTTTTTTTCAACACTTTTTTCTGCTTCTTCCTAAAACTAAAAGTCCTGGAGGAATTGCTTATGTGTTATTGGCTACAACGTGAGATAGTTAAAAGAAAAATATATCAGAAAAGAGTTTCTTATGCATTTTAAGGAAACTTTGCACTATATATCAATGGATTATCATATAGTAAATCACTTTTTGTCACAAGTTGTAATATATTTAACATTTTCAAACAAAAGAGAAAAAAACATTAATCTTTTGGTTCTCTTCAGAATCTACTAATATAAACAAAACATAAATATTGGGTGCTTTCTTTTTTATAAACGATTATACCTTTAGTATTATTAAAATAAACCTGCTGTCTGTATACATCAATTTTATTCTTTTTAGCTATGAAGCGAGATATTCTAAATAAAGGAAAACTCTACATATCGCTTATCAGATCATATGGTATCTAGAACATAAACAATTTTTTATGAACTATTCTTTGAATATTTCAGCTAACAAGAAAATCAATTGAAATTTCTATCCAGACTGGACAAATTGAGAAATAGCTAGAGTATATGTGATTTATATAGAAGCAGTTATCAAAATTTTACATAACACATCTTGTACATCTTCAAAAATAAACGCTCTAAAAAGTCTAATCTTAACTTATAAATATTTTTTTTGACAATTATTTTCAAATTAGCATCTTTTATATTCAGAATATCATTATTATGTTATCGTTCGAATCTACATTCGCTTATCAAATTCATTGATCTATCATCTTTACAATTCATTTATTTCTATAACATTTTTAGTAATTTATATTCAAAATATATTCATAGGAACCTATAACCAGTCAAAGTAGGCCATTTCTCTCGGCATTCTGATACGGTTGTAAAAGAGCCGACATATTTAGGTGCGAGAAATTTGGAAATTTGGTTTCTTTTTCTAATCTCCTGGACGTGTTATTCGATATGTTAATTCTCATATTTTTCGGGATTATGGTGGACGATGTAAATCGAGGCGATACAGTTTTAGAAAGGCATTGAAAAATAATGATTAGTTATTTGATAATGAGATGGATTATGTTACTCTTTTCCTGTGATACAAATAGAAATTTAGGAGGCATGTTCGAGAATGTCTCTTATTTCACTGGTGAAATTAGATCAGATTCAATCAAACTGGAATTTACAAATTATGAGCATTTCATTTTATATACACACTGATTAATACACTAACAATTTTACTTATTTATAAACAGGACTTTAAATAGAAAGGAAAAAAGTATCGATCGTCATTAATTGAGTAGAAAAAATCCCACAAGTTAACTTTTATAACTTATACTTTGAATATTAATGATGTAGGAGAGAAGAAATATCACTTATAATGATTCGGAACAGGTTTCTTTTTCAGTTTCCTCTTAATGAAGACATTATCAATATTCAACATTTTCTTAATTTTTTTTTAATAAAATATTATCACTTTATATTAGATTACGTGGACGTACGTGGGAAGTAAACTTCGATGTCAGAATAAGGCAATATATACTTCATATAATATATATGTATATATATATATATATATATATATATATATATATATATATATATATATACTATATATTTCTTACATACTATAATTAATTAATTGTTGGTTAACTTTAGTTCTAACCAATTCTGCTATAACTATAGAACGATTCCTTATTTATTTAATAATATTTGCAAAACTTAAAAGATAAATTTGTATCACAAGACAATTGTATCACACGAATACTGATTAATTTTATTTAAACAATTTGTTATCCATTATAAGTGGCATAAATGGGATTGATATTTTTGGGAATATAAAGTGCTAATTTTCTTGATTCCTCTAGATCTGTTATTCATTAAGCAATTATCTAGAATGAGATTATGATAATCATCTCGTAAACTAACCTACGTGAAAATTATAAAACGCTTTTTATAATTATGGTAATAAAACTTATAGATATGTAGCAAAATAAATTTAGCGATTTACTGCTACTAACTAGTTCATGTTTTAAACATTTGACTATGGCTCCAACTTACTTGGTTAAGTGTTTTATCTTTACATGCTTTTATTCTTGAAAAATAATAATTCATATGCAGTAAAATGGTCTGTGTTAGGTATTTGCTGATATAATTAATTATAAATAAAAATAAATTGGAAATCTTTGGTAATGGTAAAATATTGGTATATAAATTTGATATGAAATTAAAGATTCCGTTATTTACCTACGAATAAGTTTTCTATCGCTTTAGAAGTCTCTTTCCAATTTTATTCTAATAAAAAAAATATCAAAAAGTCTAAATCTGGCTATTTTACTTTAATAAACAAAAGTTGTGCTATTATCATTGTTGCTATTAACATGGTGCCTATCAACATAGGAATATGAACACTTGTGGAAAAATTTATAAATTTATCTGAAAATTATTTGAATTGTTACCAAGTTTTCGAACCAAACAGTTTAAAGTTTAGTTTAAAAGTACAAGTACAGGAGCTTATAAAAAAAGGAATTTATATCATAAAAAAATGTCGACATTTGTCACGATAAAAGATAGAGGTGGTTTAATATGGGGTAGAATTTAAATGCGTTACTAAACTGGTTAGCTATCACATTCATCAAACATTGATTTATTTGGCTATAATTTTTTTGCATCAATAATGACCTGAACAACTATCAATCTTGCGAAACAAATCAAATATTAATTTGCTTAATCATTAAATGAAGCAAATTAATATTTGATTTGTTTCACAAGATTGATAGTATGTACCATTTGGCTAATGTGCCAGGTAAGAATCTATTTCTTACTGCAAAAATGATAGAAGGCGTTAAACAGCAATATCAATAAAATAAATGAAGAAAAACCTTTTTTATTACAAATAAAAATAAAGAACCTTTAATTAAATAATATTATTAAATATTCCAGTCCCACAGCTTTTACTTTTAATTAAATAGCTATCTAATCTAATTATAGTTACTGAATTTGGATAAAATAGCCGATTTGATTCGAACAAGGCAAAGAAACAGTTACTATACCTACTGCTGTGATAGTCATCAGCTCAAATCCTGCTCAAGACGTGGGTGTTTTTAATTTGTATTTGTAATTATCTCTTGGTCAGAGCGTATGATACAGAAGACATCCATTTGTGTAAGGGTTTTACCTTCTGCTTTTTAATTACATTATTGTCGATAGGCCGAATAACGAGTACCACAGTATGAAGAAAATATTAAATGGTAGTTGTTAATAGTTCCACTCCTTATAAATTATAGTATTAGTAGATGAAGCGAAAGTTAAATATAAAATTAGGAAAACCATATGTTTTGTATTATGATTATTTTTTAATCAGCAGAGTTGTATATTAGATGCCTCCATGTATTACTTTTTTCATTCGTAAAATTTCATGGAACGCTCAAATTCACATTTTCAATATTCATTACTTTTGTTCTAAATGTAACAAAGAATGGTCTGGAGGACTAACAAGCTATTGAAAAACTTTGATATAACAGATCAATAGAAAAGTCCCAGGCCTACCATAGTAAAACACATTTTTTTTGGCAAAATTAGTTTTTTAATCGACATAATTATTCCCTTCAAGGGTGATATACTGATTATAGCGACCCTCCAACTTTTCGATAGCATTTTTGTAGTAAGTTTTGTCCTTTGCGATGAAAATTTCTTCCCAGCGAGCATTCTTTTGAGATCTGAGAACAGGAAATAGTCGCCGGGGGCCAGATCTGGAGAATATGGTAAATGAGGAAGCAATTCGAAGAACAATTCATGTATTTTGCCATGCATTGTCTTGGTAAAGCAGCACTTTCTTTTTTTTCAAATTCGGCCGTTTTTTCGACGATTTCGTCCTTCAAACGGTCCAATAAAGCTATGAAATAGTCGCTGTTGATGGTTCTTCCCTTTTCAAGGTAGTCAGTGAATATTATCCCATGCGAATCCCAAAATACAGACGCCATAAGCTTGCCAGCCGACTGTTGCGTTTTCCCACGCTTTGGATCGGGTTCATCGTGTGCAGTTCACTCGGATGACTGTCGATTGGATTTCCCAATGAAACGATGGAGCCATGTCTCATCCATTGTCACATATCGATTCAAAAACTTGGGTTTATTACGCTTGATCATCTTCAAACGCTGCTCCGAATCATCAACTTGTTGTTTACGGTCATTCACAATCATTTTGTGGATTTTTTAATGTTTTCGTCGGTAACAACCTCTTTTGGGCATCCACTGCGTTCACCGTCTTTGGTGCTTATTTCACTACGTTTATACTTAGCATACCAAGCCTTGATGGTTGATTTTTCTGGGTCAGTGTGCGGGAGTTCGGTATCAAACCAAGTTTTTGCTTCAACTGTTATTTTTACATATTTACTCTTTTATATTTTACCTTCAAAAAACAATATTTTATCAACAGGCGAAATTCCCTTTTATGCTTTTTTTTCATAATAGCAAAAGTTGCTTTAGTGAAAATGGTATAATTCATAAACTAATGATCCGACAGCTGTCAATTATAAACGCATCTTTAGAGGCTTAGGGCTAACTAAAAAATATATGAATGTAATTCTAGTAGCGCCATATATGTATCAGGCCGTCAACTTTTCAATTGACCTGTTAGTTCAGTGATAAATCATCTGTTTCCGGACGTTTCCTGCGATGGGAGAGATCCAAAAGGAGGAAAAAGTTCTACCTCACGAATTAGAATTCTGAAATTGTTACTTCGAACCGTTACAATATAATGGTTTGATTGCTCGCTAAGCAAAATAAGAGTTTTCTGGGGCGTATTGCGACTGATAATGAAAAGGGAAATCTATCAGGATAATCCGAAGCGTAAAAAGTCTTGAATTAGTCTGAAAAACCATCCACATCGATCAGTGTTGAATGCGACTATTAATGACCACTAATAGTTACTAAAACTGAATGGAACTATTACCGCTTTTAATTACCGATGTCCACTTAAGACACTGAACGAGGTATTGTTGCGAAATAGAGCAGCAATAGTGAGTAACAGATGCAAAGTCATCCACTTGCTTGGCAACGCTTAATCATAGGTTATAAGAAGATTGCAACAATGTTGCAACACCATTTGAAAGTTCTGCTAAAACCACCGTACTCACTAGATATAGCAATCTCTTTACCACCTATTCAGATCGATGCAGTATGCCTTGGCTGGCGCACAATTTCGAATTGCTGAAGAAGTGCCGAAACCAACATTGTTTTTTTTTTTGATACAGTATGGCTATGTTGGCAGGAATATAGGGAAAATAATGGAATTAAGAGGCGTGTAATGAAGAAAGAACATGCATATATACATGTATATATAAATAAGTCATCTAGTATAATATATGTAATAAATAAATTTGCGAAAAAGGCCATAAAATATTAAGAGTATTATTATACAGTGGATTGAAATAGCAAGTTAAAAGGATAAATAAAATTGGAGTTTCGAGTCGGATAGCACGTGCGAATTTTGGGGAAAAAAAGTGGAAAAAAAACCAAAATATTTGGGGTATTTAGGTCTGACATTTCGTGGTTGAAAAGAAAAATGTATAAAAATAAACAAGCAGCGTTTAGAGATAGATCATAAGTCATCTAGGATAATATGTGTATTATGTAATAACGAAATAAGCGAATAAAGTCCATAAAGTGTTAAGAACATAGCTTGAAATTTGGTGAACTGAGATTGCGGGTTAAAAGCACCAACATTTATGGTTAATTATAATATTTTGAATAATAGATATTAACCATAATGCACAATAAAAATCTTTAGACAAAATTATCAGAATATATAAAAGCACCTAATATTTCAAAGGTTTACTATATGGTGGCCAAACAAAAGGGGCTCTTTGTGTGAAAAATATATCGCTTTGTTGAAAAAATATCATTTTCCGTGCCTAAAGTTTTTAAAATAATAATTTTGTATTGATATATCTATAAATGAGATTAATATTAATATTAAATTTTATTATCAACTATCAGAAAAGGGTATAAAATTATTAACATTTATATTTAATGCTATGCTACGAATTAATTACTGCCCTAGCATTTGGAAAGTAGCTAAAATATTAATGATTCTTAAACCAAGAAAAATACCAGAAGATGTGATCTCCTACCGGCCTATAAGTTTATTACCGATAATCTCAAAAGTTTTTGAGAAACTATACATAAAGAAGTTAAACTATATAATAGAAAAAAGATAAATTGTTCCAGAACATCAGTTTGGTTTTCGCAATAAGCATGGGTCTATAGAACCAGTGCATAGACTTGTAAAGAAAATAAACACTGACCTAAATGCCAAAAGATATTGTTCGGCTGCTTTTCTAGATATATCTCAGGCTTTAGACAAATTATGGTATACGGGCTGGCAGGCTAAACTAAAGAAACTTCTCCCTCATCCGGACAATCAGTTACTAAAATCGTATCTCACTGATAGACATTTCATTGTAAATCAAGGCGATGAACATACCGAATTAAATCCCATATATTCAGGAGTTCCGCAAGGTAGTGTACTGGGTTCAGTACTGTATCTTCTGTATACGGCCGATCTGCCCACCACAAAAATAACTACTGTGGCAACATACGCAGACGACACAGCAATCTTAGCATTCTATGAAGATCCAGTCACAACATCAATATACCTACAAATCCACCTGGAGCAAAAACAATTATGGTTGAAGACATGGGGCATTAAAGTCAATGAAACAAAATCCATCCATGTAACGTTTACCCTGCGTAGAAGAACATGTCCTCCAGTGAATATCAATAGTCGCCCACTTCCCCAAGCAGAGCATGTTAAATATCTTGGTGTGCATTTAGATCGACGCCTAACCTGGAAAAAGCACATACTATCTAAACGAAAACAACTTGGGCTCAAATTATATCAAATATATTGGCTGATCGGGCACAAATCCAAGTTATCATTAGATAACAAGGCATTGCTGTATGAGTCTATACTCAAGCCTATTTGGTCATATGGAATCCAACTATGGGGTACCGCTAACAAATCTAACATATCCATCATTCAACGGTTCCAAAAAAAAGTGTTGCTTAACATTGTTGATGCTCCGTACTATATTTCAAATAAAGTGATTCAACGCGATATTCCTCTTGAACCTATAACGAGTGTAATTCAATGTGTTTGTGTGAAGTATTTCGAAAGACTGTCACTGCATCCCAATGTACTCGCTAACCAGCTAAATATGCGACGTGATAGTGAAGTGCGTAGACTAAAACGTTTAACAGCACCTGATCTGATTACTGGACATATATAGACTTTAGAATAAGCTTTAGAATAGGACTAATTAATTAAGATAATATTTTATACAGAAGATCGCGTAATGAAGTGATTTTCTGCATGTCATGTAAATTTAATGTGGACATAAGAAATACTTATTGCCTATAGAGCAAATTGTGGAATCACAAAGAGTAAATATATATATATATATATATATATATATATATATATATATATATATATATATATATATATATATATATATATATATATATATAACGATTTTTATAATAATGACAAGAATCGTTGTTTGTAACTCAGCAGCGTTTCCGATCCATATATCATAATGGTTGGTAAGAAGAGAGATTGAAACGTAATTAAAAAACCACCTGTTTTATATTATGATTGTTTTCTTCAATTTATATATATACCCGGTGTGATCAACAAATTAATTAATTTAAAATAATTATATTATTTTTCACATTTAAATTTATAAATTTAATAACCAAATGTCCATTACTGATTTCTTTGGGTTGTTCCTCGTGATCGGGAAAATCCCAGATCCCATGGGAAAAAAGAAGGAGTATTTTTGCATAGTAATCGTTCGATATCGGCAGCTCCGCTTTCGATATTGGTCGCAGCAAAGTCGTCCAATAAAAACCGGTACTTTATGTTAATTAAGTAACATATATCCTTGGAGAAAATTGTCAAAGTTAATTAAGTTTTTGCTGGTTTAAAGTCGGACCGTCATTATAACTTTGCATATAGATGTTGGCGGCTCTTAAGGAGATTAAAACCTTTTGGTCCTCGACTCGTCCGAGAATAATATCCGATGTTTATTTGACAATGTCTCCCCAAGTGCCTGAGTCCCATCTCGACGTTTTCCACTCGCACGGACTTGTCTTAATTAGAGATAATTCGTAAACGATTCGCTGGATCGTTGTTTTTATTTTTCGCGGATCTGGTCGGTCCCCTCCCGTCTCCACGCCGGCATCATTTCGCGTTTTAATTGAACGGGTTATTTCGAAAAATGTCTTCTTTTTAACGAGGAGCGTCTTTGCTGCGTATCGGCCTTTTAGAATCAGGAATGTTGAATGACACCCATATAGCAAGTTGAAAATATATAAAAGGAATTATGTAATGGGGATTTATTGAGAACTAGGTAATCAGAAATTTAGGAGTCAACTTAATTAAGCTTTGTCCAATTTTAAGAATAATTCTTTTTGTTTTTTTTTAAACTAATTGAATTATATATATTATTTAAAATAATTAAATATTTGTTTAATATAGTTATTTTTCACTAATATATGTAATCAACTTTATCAACTCATTATTTTTACTATTTCCTTATATTGAGGGATAATATGCAATCTTTTATTTTAACTATACCTACTAGAGATTTCAGATATGGATTTATAGATCTAAGAGTAACTTAACTCTTCAATAATTTTGTCTCAATTTTAATATATTTATTCGAACGGTCATCCGAGATATTGTTGTGTATTTTGCAAAGTCATTTTACATTAAATAATTCAGTCAAAGGGAGATAAATTTGTCAATTAAGCTGGATATTAAAGCAAATAGTTTAATTCACTGATTTTAGTAATATCTTGATGAAAAAAACTTAGACTTTTCACGAATTTTTGTCCAAAAATGTTAGAATAATAATATGGTGTTTTTGTTGTTACCAGTCTGGTTATTCACGGACAAAATTTCTTTGGAATTCCAAATATTATATAACAGGAATTATCTTGGTAGGTAAATGGTCATGCCAATACATTTTATTATAATCAGTGTCGTGGAGGTCTGCCTACTATGATCGAGAATATGCTATTAGTGCCTTTAAAAGTCCCTAGGAATGTATTATTTTCGTACAACAGATTCTGTCATTAAAATTTTCTAATAGAATTTATTTTATTTATTAAATTTTAGTATATTTATGTTATTAGATAGAATAAAGTATTAAAGTAATATCGAAAATATATCGATCAAATTATTAATTTAACTTTTATATTTTTAATATTTTGAAAAAATTCAAGATTATCATATTTTAGTGTTGATCTTGAATTGATATTTCTGTGAGCAAAAAAAGAAATTCTCTGTAATGTATAGCCTAAACGAACAGTCTTGGTTTAGTTCAAGAGAGTCTTGCTGTGAATATAGTAAGATCAGCTGCTAAGATCGAACGATAAAGTTGCTGCAAGATATATGTCAACCCCCCTTGAGGATGTTGAATAACGAGTAAGAGACCCAAAGTTATTCTCCTGCAATCAATTTAGTTTAGTTATCAAGTATACAATCTTGCAGTTGGTATGACATGTTTAACCATATCCAGCATACTCACAAGATATAGCGCCTTCTGATTAACACCTGTACATATCAATGTAGGCTGATAGATGGGCAAATACTGAAGATGATTGATAGATTCCTGCCAAACTAAAATCGTTCTTTCACTGTGTCGAATATTGAGTCGCCATATTAACAGAAAGATGGGAAGTATTTATGAAAATTGGTGAAAATAATTTAATTAATATATCTTTTGTACCAATTTTTCTCGACAGATGCCATTTGAAAGTGAGAAAATGTGATCAGAATACATGAAAACACCTAATAATGGATATAGATATTGATATTCAATATTATTGTTTATGTATTCTATATTTATTCAAAATTATCAATATTCCACATAATAATAAAACAAGTAGAGTTTAATTTTTATCAAAGTATATTTAAAATGAATTTTAATGAATTAATATTGAAAGCAATTTTATATACTTTTATTATCCATTCAAATTAATTTTAGAGGAAATAATTAAAACTATAACTTGTTGATACTTAGATCTATTGAAGTGGGCTGTCTTAACGAAACAACACTTATGGTAAAATAAAGTAAACTTTTCATTAACAGCGTTATATCACAGCTCATATTTTAATGTATGTTCGCGCATACACTTTCGTCCAGTATTTTGGTTATTCCCTGACCCTGAGTGAAGGGCCTATATTTTGTCAATATCTATGAACTAATGCAAAAGTTTATTGTCATGAAACATCTCCTCTTGTAGACATCTGAATGAAATATTCTCATGTAAGATGATCCCACGCCTTCTCATGTCTAATTTCTGTCAACATGTGATATGCAGTTATTTTAAAATAGTTTTCATGTCTGAAATGACATACACTTTCAATCAATCATCAGCACTTTCATCATAAATTTTTTTTGTTAAATGTTATGGCAATAATTTCTGAATTTAATAATATATGCTAAAAATTACCACTTCATAATAATGTGTAATTTGATTGTTATTCATTTAATTATTATACTAACAAATCTATTAAAGCCATATTTTAAAGAATTATTTCCTAAAAAAAAATTTAAAAAGATCTGAATGTGCCTTTTTATTTTAATTAATTTCTTCGCGCTTTTTAATTCACTTTAATTTTAAGAACTCTTTCTCCAATCCTTAATTATGTTTAATGGATCGTTAAAAAAATCTGTCGTTCTTTCAAAGGCACCTTTTTGACCTCATCTGACAAGAATAAAATTAACTGCACTAATATCCAGGAAATTGGGGGCGGAAAAATACGAAGAATCGTTAAAAAAATGCGACAATTAGAGGGCGAGGCCAAGCTGGTGGGAATGGTAATATTCCGCGTCGCTTTTAGTGCGGATTTAGTTTCTGGAAGAAAACCGGGATATAAGGCGAGAAAAAAAAAGACGTAAATAAAGAGACGTGAAATGCCAACGAATAATACTATTGTGTTTTCCGGATTATTCGTTGGTTTTGATGATATATAACTGGCAACGTGTCCAGAAAAGCAAACACGGAAAATTAGGAGCGTAGGGAATTCCAATGAAATCGTGTGGACACGTAATAATATTTACGAGTTTTCGACTCTACAGGGTGGTGACATTTATTATTTTTTTACCTCATGATTTTTCTCCTCTTATGGTTGTTTTGTTTGGGGACTTACTTTGATCAATCAAATTGGTTTTCATCATTCTAATTAACTCATTTCAGGTGTAGAGTTATTGTTTGTTAAGAAATTAACCGTATTTGAATCAAGGTATGTTTCTATAATCAATCTTCGATGTTCTGTCGGGTTAGACATATTTTTTTATTAATCTTCTAGAACATCAACAATCTGCCCGTGTGCAATAAGTATTATTACATGATTTCAGTTATATAATATAACTATCCTGACATGTAGAAGACCAGTTCAGTAAGTGATCTGCTGTACAACTTATAATCCAAATCCTATTCTAGATACTATTTTAACTTATCTTAAAGTCTATCCTAAGTTATTCTAAAAACTGTTCTAGCTTATTCTAGATACAATTAAATCTCACTCTATGTGTCTATTAATCATCAGCGCACATTTAACTGTTTAGTGGGTGCATTGGGATGCACTAATAGTCTTTCAGGATACTTCGCACTAACACTCCGAATCACACTCGTGGGTTCTATGGGGATATCTATGTTAGATTTGCTAGTATTACCCCATAGTTCAATACCATAGGTCCAAATGGGCCTAAGTATTGAATTATACAGCTAAACCTTGTTATCTAATGATAGTTTAGATTTACGCACTATCAGCCGGTACATTTGGTTTAAGTTAACCCCAAGCTATTTGTATTTTGTCACTATATGTTTTTTCCATATTAAACGTCGATCGAAATGCGTTCCTGGATATTAAACGTTGTCTGCTTGTGGAAGTTCATGTTTATTCAGTTTTACTATAGAATATGTTCTTCTACAAAGGGTGAGGCATATATAAATAGTGTTTTCATCTTCTTTTCAATATGAAGAGTCCCTTTTTTATCAGTTAGGATTTATCCTCAATATATAGCCTACTGACTCACGAATTCCGCTAATGGTATCGCAGGACTTCTACATTCAGGAGGAATATTCTTCCTAAAATCTTTTAGTGGTCTGCCATAGATATATTCGGTCTTGGATATTGTTAATATCTTATTATCAGATTGTTCCCTATGATAAGTCATGTCTTTATTTTACCTTCGATAATAGAATATGAAGAACTTACTTTAAGTATCACATTATATCTTTATATCGGAACCATAGAGAGGAATTGACTAAATAAACGCTCCGAAGAAAGGAATTTTAGTTCTCATTGTAATATGTTCTCTCTTCTATAGGAACCATCTAGAAATTTTCCGATGCCGATTTCAATTAAGACATCAGCGGTGCGTCATTGTCACTTTCTTTTCCTGTACTGTTTAAAAATAATATTCATTGGTTCTAGAATAGACTACTATTTTTTGCATGTAATAATAAATAAAGAAGTTGTATCTGAATGTTTAAACATTATTAAATAATCTAATTTGTAAAATTCCATTGTGCTTGTGACAACGCCGCAAATAAGTCACTTCAATCGAATATCTCTTATTTATATATAAATGAATTCGAATCTGGAGTCCGAGATAAGCTCGTCAATATGAAAGTGTTATATTGTCTAAGATTTTAACTAATTTTTAAGCTGGAATTGTTGTCAGTGACACGATGATATTTCAAAACAAAAGTTAAAAAGTCTTTATGAGTACCAGCATCAATATTTCCATAGAGTTGGTTCAACTACATGACCAGAGAAGCAATTCCAAGCAACCTCAAATTGGTACCTCCATATTTGAAACTCGATTTCGTATAATAAAACTTTGTTTTAGTCGAAGTTATCTGGTCGAAGTTATATAATTATATCTGGTCTAGATAACTTAAGCTTTTGTTTCAATCTTATATTCAGTGGACTGTTTATTTATAGTGATTGATTGTAATAATTTCAACAGATCTCAATGTTTTAAACTGCATTTCTCTGAATAGTTAAATTAATTTGCCGTTCTGAGTAATTGATTGAAGTAGAAGTGATAGGTTGGTGCACAATTTTCTCGTTTTTCATAAAATCATTTTTGTCTATATAATTTCTATTTAAATAATTTTTTATCAGCTTTGAAACAACATTTTTGAATTGCAACTGCTTTTTCTTTAGTTAGGTAGCATTGTTTTTTAATATTTTATATATAGTTCCCATGATTCATATATATCAATATATTAATAGTTCCAATGCCTTGTGTATATGGCAATAAAGAAGTTGTTATTGTTATTGCCACTTGTCTAAAATACCCAAATAAACTTCCATAATTATTCTATAATTCCATTCTAAAGAGTAATTCCTTATAATATCTATTTAATAAAAGGCACCTTAATCTATATAAATTAGATATGCGTTACTGGTATAATATTTTACGTATTTCTCTCTACAATTGCCTTTATAATAATATCATTCCGTGGAAATTCATTAACTAATGGTACCTGCAAACCGAATTGTATATATTTGAGTAGTTTGAATGAGTTTTGGAATTTAAATAGAAGGAACGAGAATCAAGTGGTATCGACAGCAGTATATTTGTTAGTGAGTGTTAAATGTACATTACAGAAGAACAAAAAGAACTATATACATTTTATGTCATTGGTTTAAAATCCTTCGATTTTCTTTTCAATACAACGTTTCCTGAAAAATATTATATATCTATTATATACAATTAATATAAATTAATATATCTCGTTATTATTACTTTCCTAAGCATTTCTTTATATGATATGTTTACCGTGTGATATTGTTTTTACTGGCAACATTTTTGTTACATTTTAAGCCTTTGGTTGGTCTAAACAACCGCATAATTCAGAGCTCACTTAAAATATTCTAGATGTAGTCATCTTTTTTAACTAAGCTAATTGCTATTTCGCTTAAGACCACTCTCATCACATTTCGTTTTTTACTTCCTAAAACGGAAAATGTGATGATGAAACAGAAAGCAGATTTGTTGAAAAATGTATGGGGTTTGCGGTGATTTCCTTATGCTCCTACCAGCCAACTAACCGTTAAAAAATTCCATGTATTAATGAAGCATATCAAGACAAATTTACGTCATTTTATCTTGTGAAATTGACACTACGAAACCTGACGTCACCCATAAAACAGATTAATCAGTTTTTAGGTCATCTTTGGAGATCTATATTTGGGTTCTAAGTGTTTTGAGGAATTGTTTTAATACGTCTACAATTTGTCCTGGTCTGTGAAAAATTCCTTTGATGATGTAAAGCTGGACTTAAATTAAAGGAGAGTAGTGAAAATGACTTGATTCAGTTTTTTTCCCAGAAATCTTGGAAGATTTAATATAACGGTATTGTTGCTTTACCAGAAAGAGTTCATTTCTTTGATTAATGTTTGATGTAGTATTAATGTATATATATATATATATATATATATATATATATATATATAATATATATATATATATATATATAGAAAAAAATAAATATTTGCACATCACTTTGGTGTTAATAGAAAACGTCTAAAAATAATTGACTAGGTACATAGAAGCATGGATATTACTGAAAAAACCTACGAAGGGAAATAAGTTTGTTCAGTAACAATCTTGGACGTAGTTCAAGTCTCAATAAAGTCTGGCTTATAGAACTAACGTATAATTTTCATTCAATATTTCCGAAGCCATATGTTGAACTCTTAAACTCCTATTTTAGCCAGGATATTTAGAGTTAATCAAGAAGAAGTTTACTCAACAATAAAAGAAATAAAACAAGTATACCGCAAGACAGTGTTTTGTGTCATTACAGATGGCACTGCGATACTTGTCATTGGAGACAATAGCGAAAAAGCAACCCGAGAATTTCAACATGCAAGTAATATGCACAACATATAAATAAGTAGGCCCAGAAATGGATCATATACCAATAAATATGAATTACGCCATTATCCCATACATTATTGAGTATATCAGCTAAGTGTGTCGGAATGAATCTTGATGCGAAACTTAGTTGGAATAATCATATCGAAAAAAAATAAAATTAACTGAAATTGAAATACAAAAAAAAATGTATTGAATATTTGGAAGTGTCCTAAATGGTAATGACACTGAAAAGTGCTACTTACTTTTATTTTATTAGATAATAAGTGAGGATAAATATGTCTACCTAGATAAGTACCTAGTTTCAAGTCACTCTAGAGACAAATTATAAGTTAGTCAGCAACCTCTAGTAATAACATGTTAATAGATTTTAAAAAATGCCTTGAATAACAGGAAAATACCGAATTGCTTATTACCCAACCAATTCATTCATATCAAAGAATCTTTAAAACGTAATACGTTCGGTAAAGCTTTTTTTGTTACTCATTAGTTATAGATAATATATCCAAGGATTAATTGAAAATTTATATTAGGAATATGATAGTAACATAACACGAAAGCTTGTACAGAATGAACAATTTAGAGGTTTTTGTAAGGTATTAAAGCTAAGCAGCCAAATTAATTTATATACACGAAAGCATATCGATCAAATGAACCCGAGTCTGGAGAATAAACTAGTCGAAATTGAAAAATGCCTTTTTGGTCATGATAACCTTTACCGTTGGTTTATAAACTTCTTGCACGCATCATCAAGCATCTACGTAACGATAATGGCGGGATTGTCGATATCCCAGCCGTTCTGAATGAATCGCCTCGTAAAATTAAACGGCTATTTGCTCGAAGGGCCGTAAAATCTTCCGAAAGCGATTAAAATCAATTATGTTTTCCAGGTGACGTGGCAGCCGCGAGTGCGGAGGTGCAGTACGGGCAACGTCGGCAGCGCAGTGCATCGCGTACGTCGCGACGCCCCGACGTCTGGAGGGCGTCACTCGGTCGACGACTGGTCGGCGTCGACGAGCTGGACCGAGGCGAAACAACTACTCCGGGAAAAAGGTAAGACGCGACCGCTGAATACTTATATATTCATTTTATTGATTCGTGGAAAATCGAACTTGTTTATACTGTTAAAATGCATCTAAAGTTTATCAAACTCATATAACTAATATTATGCCAAGTGTGTGCGAGATGTACGTATTTAAAAAACATGATTTCTTCATAACACCATTTTTGTAATTAGAAAATATGTTTTATTTGGCTTATAAATCACATATACTTTAGAAACAAAAAGTATATCAATGAAGAAATGTAATAAAATATTATAATGGAAATTTTCCTTTTTTTTTGTTTTCGGTACATAATCGGACTGCCTTTAAAACATCTCTAACGCTTCATATAAACTATAATTTCTAAAATACCACATTGATAAGAAAGAAACTAATACACGAATTGGTCTAATTGAAGCCAGAGTAGGAGTTGCGCAGGATTATCATAAAGATCTTCCAAGCATCACCACCGGAATACCTTTATAACCTGGAAACTAAAATTTTGATTTGATCTTGAGCCGTGAACCTGGAAAACTTAATATAAAAACAGATATGAAGTTTAACATCGATCTAATATTTAAAGTCAGACTCAGACGCCAAGTACACACTAGTTCTGCAGGTTATTCTGGCGATGTGGTCCAACTCATTGGAAGGTATAAAAATGTGTCTATAGAAAATACGATTTTGAGAAGCCCAAGACATATTATTGAACAACTAAATTTTCACTCCTGCTGAAGCTAATTATCATATATACATATATATATATATATATATATATATATATATATATATATATATATATATATATATAGAAAAAAATAAATATTTGCACATCACTTTGGTGTTTGTAGAAAACGTCTAAAAATAATTGACTAGGTACATAGAAGCATGGATATTACTGAAAAAACCTACGAAGGGAAATAAGTTTGTTCAGTAACAATCTTGGACGTAGTTCAAGTCTCAATAAAGTCTGGCTTATAGAACTAACGTATAATTTTCATTCAATATTTCCGAAGCCATATGTTGAACTCTTAAACTCCTATTTTAGCCAGGATATTTAGAGTTAATCAAGAAGAAGTTTATTCAACAATAAAAGAAATAATACAAGTATACCGCAAGACAGTGTTTTGTGTCATTACAAATGGCACTGCGATACTTGTCATTGGAGACAATAGCGAAAAAGCAACCCGAGAATTTCAACATGCAAGTAATAATATAAATAAGTAGGCCCAGAAATGGATCATATACCAATAAATATGAATTACGCCATTATCCCATACATTATTGAGTATATCAGCTAAGTGTGTCGGAATGAATCTTGATGCGAAACTTAGTTGGAAGAATCATATCGAAAAAAAAGAAAATTAACTGAAATTGAAATACAAAAAAAAATGTATTGATTATTTGGAAGTGTCCTAAATGGCAAAGACACTGAAAAGTTTTATTTTATTAGATAATAAGTGAGGATAAATAGGTCTACCTAGATAAGTACCTAGTTTCAAGTCACTCTAGAGACAAATTATAAGTTAGTCAGCAACCTCTAGTAATAACATGTTAATAGATTTTAAAAAATGCCTTGAAGAACAGGAAAATACCGAATTGCTTATTACCCAACCAATTCATTCATATCAAAGAATCTTTAAAACGTAATACGTTCGGTAAAGCTTTTTTTGTTACTCATTAGTTATAGATAATATATCCAAGGATTAATTGAAAATTTATATTAGGAATATGATTGTAACATAACACGAAAGCTTGTACAGATTGAACAATTTAGAGGTTTTTGTAAGGTATTAAAGCTAAGCAGCCAAATTAATTTATATACACGAAAGCATATCGATCAAATGAACCCGAGTCTGGACAATAACTAGTCGAAATTGAAAAATGCCTTTTTGGTCGTGATAACCTTTACCGTTGGTTTATAAACTTCTTGCACGCATCATCAAGCATCTACGTAACGATAATGGCGGGATTGCCGATATCCCAGCCGTTCTGAATGAATCGCCTCGTAAAATTAAACGGCTATTTGCTCGAAGGGCCGTAAAATCTTCCGAAAGAGATTAAAATCAATTATGTTTTCCAGGTGACGTGGCAGCCGCGAGTGCGGAGGTGCAGTACGGGCAACGTCGGCAGCGCAGTGCATCGCGTACGTCGCGACGCCCCGGCGTCTGGAGGGCGTCACTCGGTCGACGACTGGTCGGCGTCGACGAGCTGGACCGAGACGAAACAACTACTCCGGGAAAAAGGTAAGACGCGACCGCTGAATACTTATACATTCATTTTATTGATTCTTGGAAAATCGAACTTGTTTATACTGTTAAAATGCATCTAAAGTTTATCAAACTCATATAACTAATATTATGCCAAGTGTGTGCGAGATGTACGTATTTAAAAAACATGATTTCTTCATAACACCATTTTTGTAATTAGAAAATATGTTTTATTTGGCTTATAAATCACATATACTTTAGAAACAAAAAGTATATCAATGAAGAAATGTAATAAAATATTATAATGGAAATTTTCCTTTTTTTTTGTTTTCGGTACATAATCGGACTGCCTTTAAAACATCTCTAACGCTTCATATAAACTATAATTTCTAAAATACCACATTGATAAGAAAGAAACTAATACACGAATTGGTCTAATTGAAGCCAGAGTAGGAGTTGCGCAGGATTATCATAAAGATCTTCCAAGCATCACCACCGGAATACCTTTATAACCTGGAAACTAAAATTTTGATTTGATCTTGAGCCGTGAACCTGGAAAACTTAATATAAAAACAGATATGAAGTTTAACATCGATCTAATATTTAAAGTCAGACTCAGACGCCAAGTACACACTAGTTCTGCAGGTTATTCTGGCGATGTGGTCCAACTCATTGGAAGGTATAAAAATGTGTCTATAGAAAATACGATTTTGAGAAGCCCAAGACATATTATTGAACAACTAAATTTTCACTCCTGCTGAAGCTAATACTGTGGGTTATAAATGGTAGCTACACATATCACAAATAGCTTCAATCCAAATATAGGTTCAGATTGCACCTTGTCTAGAGCTTCATGATTGATGATAATCAATTGACATATTTTGTAGTAATTAGGCGGTAGGATAGATAGGTTTTGTTATGCGAGAAATACGAAAAATAAATGTATACAACAGTTAAACAACATCACCTATTACGTTACATGGCTTAGTCAGTTCTGTTGAATAAAATCATAGATTTCCAATCAGCATTATAAAGCTGTTCAGTGAATATAGATACTAACCATGAAATTCTCAAAATTACATTTTCGATATACATTACTTTTGTTATTTGAAAAAATATGCTGCCGAAACCTCTTAAACAAAAGATTAAATTATTTTAGAGATTTATGGTACCAATGATTTAAATATGGTGATTTTGATGCCACTGCCACATAGGGCCTGCAGAACCAAAAATAATTCGAGGACAATGAACTACGAGGAAATCTTATCAAGACAATTATTGTACATAACCCTAACTGAAATTCAACGAATTAATTATTTCCAGAGGTATACATTCGACGGGAAAGAACTGACTTAAAATACCATTTGGTATATTAACTAGTTGATTAAATATGATAATAAGTAAAAGGAATAATAAGTCAGTTTGCTGTTATATTTAAATGTTATAGTTAAGCATTTTCTTTGAGAGAAAATATTATAAGGTGCTTGCTCGATCAAGTACCGATATCTAGATGTTGGACGTCGCGAAACATGTCCCTAAAATGTTCTATAAAGTTAGATCTCTACTTTACTGTGGATATAGAATGGGAAATTAAATGGGCACACTTGTAATCATGTTTTGTGCGTCGAAACCACTGACGACCGGTAAATTAAAGATTTGAAATTCTGTAATATCTTTGTGACATATTTGGTATATGTCACCCAAAAAAGAAAGATTTCTAAAAAGAAAGATTTATTCTTTTTCTTGTCAGATTATGGACCCATAGGTGAGATATCATTGCAATTTCAGATTCACAAGATGCAATTTCTAATTGTTATTTTAATAGTAAGTCGTTCACTAAAATCTACATCGATAATTATATCGATTTGACTATAGAATATATTATATCTGCTATTATATTATTTAAAGGATAACCTATTTTAGTTCGTTTACATAGGAAATATTTTCTTCATTTTTTCGTTTATTGCAAAATAAAGTATATAACCAAATATAACAAAAATTATCAGAAAATGGCGATCTTTAATGATCAATTGTGCACAACATACTGAACCAAGGCTATAGAATAAGAAAAATAATAATTACGTTTTGCCTTATTCTGGTGGATAAAAATATATGATTGTTAAGGGAAAAAGTGGAAAATTTTGCGTGCTTAGATACAGTATGAATAGTGTCCAATTATATACTTATTAAAAATATGTAAACGAGAACAGGAAGTTTATTCAGTAGGCATAATATTATATTTTTAAGTACATCTTAGACCAATTTTTTTTTAATTTATAGTTTTTTCGAACGGAATTATTAAACTCTATTGTATTGACCTATTTCTACAAAAAAACAATAGTTCCCTATTTACTATTATTAAGTTATTCAGTCTATACTGGAGCTAATCATGAAACGACATTTGCTATTTTCTGCATTTATTAATTTAACTGTTTAACTAATATTTTGCTACCGAAGCAATGCATCAAGCAATTTTATAAAATTATTGTGATGTTGTTTCGTCAAATTTAAATTGCTTGTTATTTAGACTCAAGACAATGAATTGCAACACTTATTGAACGAAAACCTAAAATTTGACTGAAAATGCAATATCGAACCGTAGCAACATTGTGGTTTAACTGGCTACCAAGCAAAAAGATTATTTTTCTGTAGCGTATTGTAGCTGGCGATCAAAACTGACGGATCTAGTATAATGACTCGTAGAGGAAAAGATCATGGGTAAATCTAACAAAGGTAAATCTAAGAGTAATCCACACCAACACCGAAGCGAAATATTCATGGTAACAGTCTTGCTTGGGATATGGCGGGATCAGAAAACTTTAATGTATTGCGAGCTGTTATAAACAAATGAAACTGTTTAAGCTTATCTGCTTATCTGCATCAAAACTGCAAAAGCTTATCATATAACCAATAATGCCTTATTATTGCAAAACAGACTACTAATCGCGAGTAAAAGTTGCAGTCATAGCAAAGAGAACGTTCGATCATAGATGGCAAGAGTTGTGAAAAAGTCTTCACACTTTTGTCACATCCAGTGCACTTAACAAACATAGTGCCCTTTGATTAAAAGTTATTCATATCGATACAGCATGGCTTGGCTGACGCACGATTTCGAGATGCGAAAAAAAGGCATCTATGCTTGAATTGCTGCCAAATCAGCGTTCACCGTCAATCTGGTAGTGCCATATTTCCAGAAAGATGGCAAATTTTTTTCCCATTAAGCACTTGTAAAGTGAAACAATGGTCATAATGCATTCTAGCTTTACCAGCAAGCCTAATATTGACTTCGACGGTATATTGACTACCGTCATTTGGATTGCATATTTAAAATTAGATGCTTAATGACAACTAATACTCGGATAATATAAAAGTACATAAGAGGTGTGTACTCAAGTAACAGTTTAATTTGTTTCCATAAACTATTGCGGAAATTGTTAGGTCTCTTTTATTAAATTCCCCCATTTCGAGAGACCTGCCTATTTGCACAACTAATTGCCATCAAAAACTAAACCCTACAATTATACCACTCTTCATTGCTGCGAAATAATTTTTCATTTCCTTCGACGATCGTTTACGCAGCAGTTTTCATACCGCACTTCAACCCTCTTTCTGGGCCAGCTGCCCCATCTCCCTCTCAACACCGCTCCCCCTCCCCCTTCTTCGCCTGGCACAGTTTTGTTTCTCGTTTCTGTTTGTTTAACCACCTTGTTTGCACGAGCGGAATGTCTTTAATTGGTGGCCTGATGACCGGGCCCTTTTGCAGGAAGCGAAAATAATTCCCTGGTTCTGGCAGACAGGGCTCCAGGTCGACCATTCGTTTAATATAAAAGCAACTGGGAGGTTACTGTTTAATTAATCGATGAAAAGTTTACTGTTATCGTCGATGGGACGGTTGTTTCTCTTGAAGTTTGTTTTTAATATTCGCTAGTAATACTAGGACAAGATTAAAGGACACTTTTATTTATGGTATTCTAATTGCTCCAAAGTCTTTTTGAAGGAATTCTAATATCAAATCATCAGAACCAAACTCCTCTATTCAAATGAGTATTAGCAGGAACTACCAACATCTCATATTATATCAGTGAGAATTATATGTAGGTCTATGTAGTGAAAATTTGATACTATTAGTCAACGAATTTTAGCATTATTTTGGAACCTACGGTTTTATTAATAAAAATATGTTTCACAGAAAATGGAAGATAATTTTGTTCAGTATATTTTATTGCAAAATCATTAGATTTAATTTATTTAAGCTTAAATTCAAAAATTAAAACTTTCGAATTCAAAATTCAAAATGATAGAAAACATTCTGAAGTAACTATAGTAATTTTTAACTGAGAACTCATATGTTTTTTATATTTGTTAAGTTAGATAGTAATGCTAAAGAAGCTATTTGAAACCAACAAATAATTATTAAAATTAATAAATATGTTTAAATATATGTTCACCAATTTTTTTCGATATAACTTAACGTTATATTTAGAAATGGATAATGTGGAAAACAAATTCATCCTATTGATTGTAACTACTTGGGCAATTTCCTTGCTGGTTCCTAGACTTGCAGACGGTGGGGAATGCGGCTCATCCATGGAATATTTGAGTTTAGACTAATTAAGGAATAATAGCACAATTATATCTTGAACCCTTGATATCAACTAACAGTTATCTGTTACACTAATGGTCCGTGTAATAACTGTTAGGAATATAAATGTGAATCATAATGCTCGCAGCACTACTAAAGGAACAGCTGAGTGAACAATTTAATGTGTAATAGTCAGTCCACTTCTTCTTGATGTTGCCTCTTACTAAAGTTTACCATCAAGTGTTATTTATATATAAGATACATCGCTACATTGTCAGGCTTGGGCCCATCACTGATAAAGATTAGCTGCTGACAAAGAATTATTTCTAGTCATTCATCTACATAGATTCCATTTCACTGAGTTTAGTATACTAAGGATTAGTTCAGGTCGTGCCGTTTTCTACAGTTTCCTATCATTTTTATGTTGGTTTTACGATTGCCTTTCCTGGTACAGTCATCGAAATATCAACTGCAAATATAGCAAATGTCGAATTCGAAGCTACGAAAAGGTAGCGATATCTTACAATATTTGCTGTATATTTTTAAGATGTGGACTGAATACAAATTTCATACGGATTATCCTAATTAAATTATATAATTAACTCTAACCATGTAAAGCACTTTAAGGAATTTAGGTGTCATGTCTGATTGGTGCAGTAAAATAAAATATTAATGACTGGGAGTATTTCACTAATTATTAAGATCAATTTTCGCCCGATTACATTTTTAGGTTCAACTAGTTTTATATATAGAGATATAATTCGCATTAGTCGGGCCAGTAATTTGAATAAGAGGACCAGCTGAATACCACACCCAAATGTTAAGAACTATTAGAATATCACCAAATATTTTCCCTGGATAGCACGGTCGCCCTATCTCAATGTAATGGAATCGTGGGGGGGAATTTTTTGACCAAAGAATAAAGAGTAGATTACAATCTGCAACATCACTGAAGTAATTAGATGTTTAGGTACAAGAATGTGACAATATTCATTTTGAAACTATTCAAGCACTGTACAAATGTTTTTTGGGAATAATTGCACGTGTTATAAAGCAAATAGTTGATCAACGCATATCTATTAAATAAATAATGTGTATGTCAGGTATTCACATTATTTTATCCATCCCCTGTATATACATCGTTAGAGAGTGAAATAAAATCAAGATCATAAAAAATAGGAGCTTATAGAGAGGCCTGGTTCGACCGTTACGTGAAATATCGCCTCCATCCGAAGTAATCTCATTAGAGCAAACTTCTCTCCCACCTAACCCGGGCCCGTTCCCTCCCATACCCGCAACCGCGATTACATATTAAATCCAACTCCAAACTTGCCACATCTAATTATCTCCCGGCCACTTATCATCCCGCCCGTACAATTTCCATCCCAAGTTTTCAGATGTCGCTCGTGTCGTTCCATCGACAAACTTCTAACCCACCAAATCCTAACTCGGATGCCGCCGCCCCCTCCCAGTAACCCCGGCCCAGCGACCCCGATAAGTACCCGATTTATCTTTATTAAAGGCGCGGCGACGGGGACGGCACCAAAACCCCCGCCCCCCGCAAAACCCTACGCCGCCGTCGACGACGAAAACAAAATTTCATCAGCGAAAGTTGTCGGGGACATCGGCTCGACACCATCATCAAAATGAAATTCGCCCCGGCTATATCAACGAAACGAGAAAACTTTCGGGGATTTCTTCGTCGATATATTTTCCGACCGTTTGGGCATCCTTATTTTTCATTTTTTTTTGCTTCGGTCGACTCCGATTACATAGATAACATCTTTCGACATGGCTGGGTTTTTTTATTATTAAAAGAAAATTGTGGTGAAATCAAAACGTACTATTCTGGCGTTGTCCGAAGTTACCCAACTGGAAAATACATATTTGGCAGGGTATTCTGACATTTTCCTAATCTAAATGATTATTAGTTATAAGGTATAGTGAATGTAATTTTAAGTTAAAATTTTGAGTCCACTAAGTGTCACTTTTATTTTACCCCATTAATTAAAAATATGTATGCAATATAGAAACAAATGACCAAAAATTGTTTCAAAGGTTTAATAATAGTGAATTTAGTGTCCTAATGAAAACATTTAATAGTAGGTTAAGAGTGCGTAGGGACAGAATTAAGTTATACATCAAATATATTGAAATTGATAAACTTACGAGATCTTTCTTTTATACTTTGGTGGCCATCATGAAAAAGTAGATATCAAAGTAAAAGAAAAATATTGTTCATTGTTAGTCTCTATTATTTTGTCGTGCTTTAGCTTCATATCTGAACAAGTTTCTTATTCGCGATATTCAAAAGCTAATTTACTTTAGTTTGATTTTAAGTCCTGCTTATCTAATAATCTTATATCTTCTTCTACCTCAAAAATATCACAAAATTTGGGTACAAATATGTGTTGCAGCCTTCGTATCATTCTTTGAAAAACCTACTAATAATAACGCATATAAGAAATGTCAATGAAAATGCAGAACTTAACACCGTTTTTGAATTTTATTAAATATATTGAATATTGAAATAAGTTTCAGTAGGTTCACTTCAAGAATTGACCCCGCGAATAAAAATGTCGCTGGAGCAGGCTATATTTATTTACAGTTAGGACTGGAAATCCTGAAGTAATTATTCTTCAATTTGTCGGAGTAAATAAACCAAACTGATGGTTCCTGAGATACGATACACGATGGTCAGTCGACAAGCTTTACTGATTGTTTAATATAAATTCTTGTCCATTATAATTAATTATCATAAATATGAGAGTGTTAATTAAAGGTAATTAATGGCCAATGTACGTGATAAAGCGTTATGTAACAGTTCAATTGAAAAGTCCCCAAAAAATGCAATTGTAAGTCAGGCCTGACACGTAGATGGCGCTACTAGAAATAAATTCATATGTTTTTTAATTAGTCCGAACCCTCAAAAGATGCGTGTGTAAATTTGACAGCTGCTGGATTATTAGTTTGTGAGTTATAGCATTTTGAGTAAAGCAACTTTTGATATTGTGAAAAAAAATGGAAAAAAAGGTTTTCGCGTGTTGATAAAATATTGCTTTTCGAAGAGAAAAAATAGAGTTGAAGCAAAAACTTGGCTTGATGCCGAATTTCCGGACACTGCCCTAGGAAAATCGAACATTAAGGATTGGTGTCTTAAGTTTAGACGTGGTGAAATAAGCACCGAAGACGGCAGAAGAAGCAAAAGAGGTTGTTATGGACAAAAACATTAAAAAATCCCCAAAATGATAATGACCGCAAATTGAAATTGGATGAAATAGCAGACACTCTAAAGATATCAACTGAATGTGTACATCATATCATTCACAAATATTTGGATATGAGAAAGCTCTATGCAAAGTGGGTGCCGCGCGAGCTCACTTTTGACCAAAAACAACGACGAGTTGATGATTCGGAGAAGTGTTTGAAGATGATCAAGCGTAATAAACCCGAGTTTTTGCATCGATATGTGACAATAGATGAAACATGGCTCCATTATTGCACTCCGAAGTCCAATCGACAGTCGTCCGAGTGGACTGCACACTATAAACCCGCTTCAAAGCGCGGGAAAACGCAACAGTCGGCTGGAAAGGTTATGGCCTCTGTATTTTAGGATGCGTATGGAATAATTTTCATTGAATACCTTGAAAGAGGAAGGCCCATCAACAGCGACTATTACATAGCCTTATTGGGCCGTTTGAAGGACGAAATCGCCGAAAAGCGGCCACATGTGAAGAAAAAGAAAGTACTGCTTCACCAAGATAATGCACCGTGTCACAAGTCAGTGAAAACGATGATAAGAATCCATGAGTAGGGCTTCGAATTGCTCTCTGATCCAGCACATTCTCCAGATCTGGCTCCTAGTGACTATTTCCTGTTCTTGGATCTCAATGGAATGCCCGCTGGGAAGAAATTTTTGTTGAATGAAGAGGTGATCGCCTAAACTGATGCCTATTTTGAAGCAAAGGACAAATCGTACTACAAAAATGATATCGAAGTTGCAGGGTCGCTATGATCAGTTGTATCACCCTTCAAGGGAATTATGTTGAATAAAAAAAAACTAATTTTGCCAAAAAATATGTTTTACTATGGTAGGGCGGGTAATTTTCAATTGGCCTGTTAGCTGTAGCTATAAATAACTAAAAATATGTATACATAAAAGGTATATTAGAGAGACAGCTACAGTTTCTCTATAATTATCTCCTCTATTATTCATCACTTCAATTTTGTCATTAATAATATTCGGCAGATTTTGAAATAGAGTTTTAACATTATTTTAATCAATATGTTTCCACTCATCCTGGATAGCATTTGTAGTTGTTACCACGGCACATGTTAGCTTACCCCAACAATTATCAACAGTATTCAAATAAAGGGAGCGCATCATCTAAAAAAAATTATTTTTTTTTTAAATATATTTTAAAATCTCCTTTTACCAACTATGGGTTAACTGGACTGGGCCTAAAGTTTAACGTGGGCTCCGAACCACGGTCCTCAGCATTAAGCCTACCGACTGGCTAGTTACCAACTTTAGAAATCATCCCAGAAGACATCCGGTCTTACCCAGCCTGGTTACTGACGTGACTGGGATCATTTTCCTTGTCGGATTTTACATTCTTGCCTAGAACATTCACAAATGTTAAACAATCACAAACATGAGTTTACGACTAGGCCCCAGCAGGATTCGAACCCGCGGCTATCCCAACAGTAGGAGGACCGTCCCATCGCCTTTATCACTGCGCCACCAAGCCGGCCATCTGAAAATGTTAATATCGTGTTCTGAAAAATACACTTCCACGACGTTTGCATTTTTTGCTGAAAATATGTATAATATTAATTTTCCCAGTTTAATTTCTATATTTCCTTCTAAGTGAATAGAGGTTTAACACATAGAAATTTCTTCACCCAACAGTCTGCTACTTAAAATCACCTAGTCTTTTCTTAATATTATTAAAATATATATTTTTACAACAATCTTACATCTTTGTAATGATTCTTAAAATATTTTTAGAGATCATCTAGAGATAGTTGTAGTTACCAAAATATAATAATACTTAAACAATATTGTACCCCATTCAAAAGCTATCATAGAACATAAATATTGGTTTGATAAGGGAATAGTTCTTACCAGGTACCATTAGGAAGTTTTAAAAAGAATTTCTATCTTTCTATTTTGAGGATGGCCTCTAATTTTTCGACGCTTTAACATTATTTCTTGATTTTTCAAGGGTTTTTTTATTTGCAAGACATATTCTTATTCTTAAGTTAATGTATGTTGGATGAATTTTTTTATGAGCTTAATATAAAAATCAGTAAATGATTCTCTATTTTAATAGTAATTTATTACGTCTTCCTACTGATATGTCACTTGCAAAAAAACATTTATTTAGACTTTTGTAATAAATCGTAAATTAGGTTTAATCCTTTCTTACTTGTTGCACTTTTTAATGGTTGAAAACTAGTTGAAAGTCAGTGTAGTATAGCCAGTTGAATCAGAAATACACATTTTGCTTTTTAATTTTTTTAAACTCTAATCAGCTATTATTTTATCGCTGACTTTTCAGTAATTTGTAAAATAGCTTATTTTGTGCTGTTAGGGTTTTTAGCCCACAATATTGGTACCCTAATATTTTAATTTTCTTAACCATTTAGGGCATTGTTTAATTATTTGAAGATTATAAATATTATGCTAAGATCTTATGCATAAGTTGCTTCTTTATTAAATTCCCTATTGTTGTTAACATAACCTTACTCCTTTAAGCTAACAAATCAGTCCTTATTTCAACACCAAGGAAAATTACGAATTTGCACCCATATTAACGAATAACGGTCAAAATACCCAACAAGCACAATGATTTTTGTCTTGAAGTATGTATGGGCGAAGTATGTAGACAATATAAATTACCTATTATAGCAGCAGTAGTTTGATTGATTAATGTAAATCTTATTAAATTTAAAACGATTTTGCAATTTGTCGATTCAATTCACTACATTCTTATTAATGTCATATTTACGCGGAATTACAATATCCTATTTGTATGTGCTTGTGTTGGAAATTCAATAGTTTTGAATTTGGCAGTTCGCTTTATCAGAATTCCTTCTAAAATAACTTTAATCTTTTAATATATACAAAATATCCCGTGGTCAAGAATAAAGAGAAAAGGTCTGAGTGAGTTGGAGAGACCCAGAGACAATTAAAATAGCGTAATGTACTAGAACACGAACTATATCAGTTCTGCTGTTGAACCATCGTCTTTGCATGATGCGGACATATAATTTCCTTCGGCCAATTAACGGAATCAGTCGTTTCCATCACTTTTACGTCCGTCCTACGACAAGCAAGTGTCCGTATTACCGTCGTTTACGTTCGAGAGCGACCCATTCAATTAACGGAAACGGTTTGAATAGATATTCGTATGCATGGAATGGCGCTCTCTTAAACAATGGTTGTGAAATGAGCGATGGGTAATTTAAGGAACAGATTGCAGGTGTTCCGAGCCCAAGGAGACGACGACGTTTCGAGACGACAGGATGCGTACGATCACGGAGCTTCAACCAATGCATCGTACAATGAATATACACCATCTTTTTATTAATTATTCATTGAATAATTATGTTAAGACTTCAGTCCTGAGTTGTACTGTAATGTACAGACCAACTTCCTTTCTATACTGATTTATTTTCCTGTTATATCCATTCAACGAATATATGTTCTGTCTAACGTTTAATAGTTTGATTGTAATCAAATCTATAAAAACATTTCGATAAATCAGTATATTGCCAAGACGAACACTACAACATGACAAGAAAGTTAACTAACAGGGGATTATTTGAATTAAAATAATATCCAGTATTTGAGATATTATTTATTACTTTATATTTGCTAGATTAGATAAACTGATAATTAATTGTGACTATAGCACTTATTTTCGTTTAATTTATTTTGAATGCCTGAAGTTATCTATCCACTATCTAACTAGTTAGCTGAATAATTTTTAGTTATTAGTAAATTTTGACTGTTTCAATATTGGCAGTTTTCCATTACCATATAGGACTTAGTTCAATCATTTCTTAAATCAATATCTGGGAACTTGCTATAATATAAAGAACACAAATTGCTAGTTCGAAACAAAATTATATATTTGGTATTTGTTTGTATAAGTTTTGATAGTAGCCGAGGATTCCTGGAATTCCTTCGAAATTAAAACCCGCAGGAATAATGCAGTAGTTTATATTTTTTAGAGTATTGATATTCGATAAAATGAGAAGCTGATTTTCTTATCTGTTGATGACAATATCAAAATAAATATGACGTCGAAACTGGTCTGAAACTGAATCACAGAAAACTGGTGAAATTTGATTTTTTTCTCACACTTGAAGATAATTAATATGTGATGTGTAACATATGGAAACAAACAAATTGTAAAAATTCAAACAAATTCTAATGTGAGACAGCATCTAAACACTATCTCTGTTAACTAAACTGTTAATACGTTAAAATGTAGTAAATATGTAGGGCTTCAGAAAAAATTGAATTAAAATTTCTTGCAATATAAAATATATTTAAAAATTACTTTTTATTTTGTTCATTCCTTACAGTTTTCTTAAACCCATTGTAATAAAAATTGCGCGTTTATCATTTACCCTATTTCATTTATACATCAATTAGAAACTGTTGTATCCCTATAATTAACGATACGATTCTTTATTTCTATAACATATTTCTAATGGGCGGTTAAAACAACAGTTATTATGATGCCACATAAAAGAAAATAAGAGCGATTTAAATCCAATTAATAGTTGGACAATTCATTACGATAATTAATATAACAGCTTTTCTGCATTATTGAGCCACAGATACATAGTGCTATGATACATATATAAATCATGCCCAAAATTGCATTTTCGACATTCATTACTTTAGCTGTTTAATTTGAAAAAATTCTGCCGATGCTCACGAAATCCTTTTAGAAACTTATAATAATGTTGCCTCGTCATATACCAATTATCGGCTTTAGTTTCAACTTTAGATTTAAAAATGGAAAGTTTGATGTTATTGACAAAGAATGGCCTAGAGGGCCAAAAAGATACATGATCTGGTGAACATGAACATCATACATGAACTGGTTAATCTGGGGGCGTCATCCATTAAGGGTTTATCTGGACCTTTTTAACGTAATCTACACAATATGGTTCTTGGCATTAAATATATGGTTTATGTCTAGTAAGAATTTGTTACCCAACCTGACCTTCTCTGATTCTATATTGTTATCTATAGAGAAACATGAAATATATCTATGTACAAGCAACGGTAAGAGAGCTAGTTAAAATATTATATGTATATTTGAAGATAGCCTAGTATAATTCTCATTAATTATTTCAACTGTCCATTCAACTATCATCTAAATTTATATATTCAAAATATACAAATATATAAGTAACTTTATTTTGGTGGTTGATTTATGTCGAATAAAATAAAATACTATGATGATACTAAATGGTATTGATAACGATCAAATTGCCGTGACATATTATAGTATCAAGTATTTTCTGATGGTAACTTATTTGGCTACATTAGTAGATTATATTAAAAAGTACAAATAAAAAATTAACATGTACAGTACTCTTTTTGCCGCAAAATAATAAACAATCAAATCCAGCCGCACTAGCAGTTTAATCACTCTAACCTTTCTAACTCCACGGCAAAAATTGAATTTGACTTTCAATCATCGAATACATACAATTTTAACAGCATTTTGTATTATTTTTATTGAAACTGCTACCGACAATTATTTCTTTTTCAAGCAATCTAAAATGTAAAATATTCTAGGTAAACTGATCTGCTGGATGAAAATGCGAGAAATCTTCACAATCAATCCGACCATTACTGAACGTTGAATAGTAAAAATTCTCCAAGACTCAACTAACCGATTTGCGACTTTGTATAATTGCCGCGTAAATATTTCAGGTTTTTGCTTAATTTGTTTAATTTATTCGCGGCCTGTCCGATAAAATGGCTGATTTAAACGGCGGGACGTCGAGCTCTCGAACGGTATGCCCACGATTTCGACGTGAACGACGGATTTTTTTTCGTCATCTACGCGACGAATAAAACGTGTACGCGTATAAACGCGGTCCTGTGTTGGCGACACTGATTGGGACGCCTATCGCTCGACCGTTTCTATCGGAAAGACGACGAGGTTCGAGATACGGGAAGGGCAATAAAAATGGAATCGTCGGACGTTTAAGGCAGCTGGATCTAAGCTGATGCCTGGGTGTGACTTTTATGACAATTGTCGGATTTTCTTCTAGTGAAAGTAATTGAAAATTGCATTAAGCTAATGATGCCAGCGTTGATGGTGGATGACTGTTGATATATTCGTATAATATTTATAAACTGCCGGCTTGGTGGCGCAGTGGAAAAGGCGATGGGACGGTCCTCCTACTGTTGCGATAGCCGCGGGTTCGAATCCTGCTTAATAAACTAATTTTATTATTTTTGTCAGTTCTAATCCTCTATTATTATTATTTTATTAATTCCTCAGTATAAAATATTCAATTAAAAATTATAATCTTGTTCATCATAATAGGCCAGGTGACTATAATAAAGAATCGCAAAAATATCGATATATGAAAATAATATAATATAGAGAGATTATTAAAAATAAATTTATTTTTAAATTAAAAGCGGGATTACTAAGATCTTACTAAAAAAGGAAACACAAAATTTACCATGTTATACACACCATTAAATATGGTGGAATATTGATGAACACTAAGTAAGAATACTACCAGTATAACACATGGCAGGAAAATTAAAATTGCAAGTAATAACACTAAAGAGTAACCAATAATAGTATAACTGCCACTTATTGTGAGAACTATGAGAAGTATTATTAAACTTAAATGCTCTATATTTGCTAAGACAAATGAATATTTTATCAACAGTCAACTTACTGAAAAATTTGATGATGATATTTCGAAGATGCAGGTCCAAATATATTTGACAGAGTTACTTAAATAATCATTTTACATAGTTGAAAATAACTATAATACAAAAAAGTTTAAAGTTATATGTATTTAATGGCGGATATATGGCATTATATAAAATAAGCCTTGTAATATTTGGGTAAATAAAATGTACGAAATTATAATTTTGAAGTTCGGTGTAATAATAAACTTATAATCTTAAAAACATATCGAACTAGTCATCAGTTTCTTTACAAAATCTGTGTTTAGATATTCTTATACATATTAAATGCTTACACGAAGTTTTAAACTGGATCTCTGTTTAGTGCATTTTTCTTTACTTGACTTCAGTGACAACATCTAGGTTCATACATTGTATGTACGTATTGTTCGAAATGCTGGAAACTTCTGTTTACCGTAATACACATAACAGGATACAAAAGCTTGATTAAATCACATGGTTCTATGAAATATGTGTCGGTTACTCTTAACCTAGTGAAGTATAACCCATTGAACTATTTGATATACAAGTAACGATATATTTGATGTTGCTTATTCGTAATCCAACCATGATGGGATTTGTATGACAATTATTAAAGTTGTGATTTTTTTTCTTTGAATTTTGAGAATATGTGGTCGTTCAGTAGTAAAAAGCAGTCACAATCACATTATGTTAAATTTAAATTTCTATATTGTTAACTGAAAAAAGAAGATTAATAGGGACTCATATACACATTAAACAAAACAAATCAGACTTAACCTCAAATGATATCAAGAGTGTTATTTACCTCGATATTACGTTACATATATACCTACTATACACATAGGAATTAATAACTTAACTTTTAGCAATTAATATTATAAAACAAACAATTACTTTCAGTTTTGGGACTGAAATGTAAGGAAATTTTCAATATATATTATTACAAACATACAAAATTTCAAAGCACCTTTCAGTCGAGTGTAGTATTTAAAAGAATTAACTTATTATTCTATATTATTCTAAAGACTCTCTGTGTTCTTTGATTGTATTAATCGAGTCAGTTGGAGGTATAGGTGTTAGCCTATGCACTTCACTGATATCGCGCACATTTAACTGTTTTTGCGTTTCGATTGAAGTGCACTCAGGATCTTTCGGAGTATTTTACACTGCCACTTTGGTTCACTCACGTATAGGTTCTAGGACAATACCGGGCTAACTTAATTTTTTGATACGTAATATGGTATTTTATTTTGAAACTTTTAAATAATTGTCAAATGTTAAACATTTCAAAAAAATTTAAAAAAAAATTGGAGAAAGGTTTCTAGAAAATCATTTTTATATTTACGGTTTACATAACTGATAAACTGAAAGTATTTGAAGGACAATAGAGAGAGTTCGTGGTTACTCACATCATTCACGCAAAAAGCTGAGGTGATGTCTTGTGGATTGATGATCGGCTAGTAGGAATAATAAACAGTTAACTGTCAACAAAATAATACTTCAGAAATATCATTTGAAGGAGGAGATTACTTGTACGTATCATTAATCGAATTATTTATATATTTTAAGAGGTTTATGTCTGGAGGAAATTAAATAATTCGCAATATTTATACTTCAATTGCCATTTACCAAAGTTTGTTGATTGAAAGAACAACACTTGAGGGTATTACTGATGATTTAGGAATACCTGTTAGTCGAAACCAAAGCCATTTTAAATTAGTATATCATCAACGTGCTTTGGTTGTGAATATATCTATAAGGATATTTTTTCTTAAGAGATTTCTTACTGAAAATAATCTCATATGGGTCATAAATCAATAATGGACACTTATATCTTTAGTAATATTTACTCATTGAAGCCGTATGACACCACGTGTGAGAGATAGAGTATGGAATATTCATTTACACGATCAAAAATTGTTGCGCGTTAAAAATGGTGGTTTAAGTATGTTATATTTTTCAATTTTTGTTTTTTTTTTGTGTTGCTTTAGTGTGAACAACTAATACGATTAATTGAGGACAGTGTTCAACCTTTACATGTTTAGTGATTAGGTAAAATTTAAGACAGATTGGCTATAAAATTTTGATTTAACTGGCTATAGTACCTGCAAAATATTCTTAATGTGGGAAAGCCGGCTTTAGGTGAAGAATGTTCAAGTCGCTTTGTCGGTGCATAGCTCAGAAATCTCAGATGATTTCCTGCTACGGTATTATGGTTTTATTAGAAAAGCTGTCAATTCATATTGATAAAGTGATAAAGGCGATGGGACGGTCCTCCTACTGTTGCGATGGCCGCGGGTTCGAATCCAGCTGGGGCATGGTCGTCAATTTATGTTTGTGATTGTTTAATATTTGTGATTGTCCTAGGCAATAGTTTTAAATCCGACAAGGAAAATGATCCCAATCACGCCAGTAACCAGGCTGGGTAAGACCGGATGATTCTGGGATGATTCCTACCAGTTGGTCACTGGCCAGTCGGTAGGCCTAATGCTTAGGAGCGTGGTTCGCAGCCCACGTTAAACTTTAGGCCCAGTCCGGATAAATATAGTTGGTACAAGGAGACTTCAAAATATATAAAAAATAAAATTAAAAAAACTAAAAATGTTGAAGCCACCGGTGAGCTATAATTATGTAATGCAACTTTGACAAAACCATGAAGAACTGTAAGGGAAAATGTTTAAAAATAATATTAATCCTGTTTATATAAAATTTATTAAAAAAATCATATAATAAATGTTTAATTAATTTTATGAAAGGAATTTAATTTTAATTGTAAGGTGTTTAAATATTCTGTAACAAATTTATGTATTTACTTCTATATTCGGTACGTTTTGAATATATTCCATTATACATTATATAATAATACAAATATATTATATCATATATAGAAGAAAATATACATATATCATGTTGCTTCAATTATTACAGTTTCTTATTCCAAAAGGCCCGTTTTAAATTAATTCAGAGAATAGTATTTAACATCTATTATAATTTAAGTTTACCATTGGCATAAGTTTACAATATTTAGTTATTTGAAAACCTTTTAATTTTAATTCAACAATTCTTTCAGTATTGTGGCGCAAATTATATGTAATATTTGAAACATAAAAATAACTAAAAATATTGGGATAGTCGAGTTAAAGAAGAAGTCTTTCAATTACAGTGTTTGTTGAAATTAAATGTTGAATTACTATCTAATTAATAAAGACAATAATTGTATAGCATCTGATTAGTAATTTTGCTATTTTTGTTATAAATTTGTCTTGTTAGCGATTGATACTAATTGTGATGGTCCATAGGTAAGAGACTAATATTCTACAAAGGAAACCGTCAAGTTCAGTTTGAATGATCTTAAAATATTCACACAAAAAAATGTTTATAAATAAATGTAATTATAAGCTTCACTGGTTCATTTTTAATGATTTTTGTTTTGTTTACATATTCCCTTGAATTACCTCTTGAGTATTGGAGAAAGGGAGGACGAAAGGTTTGTGTTATATAGCCGAACGGGGGCAACATATTTAAAATGTATATAACGTTCACCGTTGCCTACAAACTTATCAACGATAGCGTTCGTAAAATCGCACATTTCCAACACATTTCCGTTCCCCTTTCCATTCTATTACCTCTGATCCGATTCCAAATCGCAAACGTAAACAGTCTAAAAATACCAGACCTTTCCAATCAAAGATCCGGATACTTAAAGTCGATGTGCCTCCAGGCACCCACCGACAATAGAGCGGAGGTCGAAAATCGAACGGACCCGCAAAAAAAACAACCCAAAACGTACCAGAAAGTGAACCGTTTTGCAATATCCGCAAACCCCTAGACGGGAATCGGCGGTCTGGGGTTTAAGGGTCGTGTCGGGAGGGGCGGGGGACGTTTTACCGTCGCCGAAGTGAGGTGAGGGCGTGACATCCGTCGGCAGTTGACCTCTGTAATTTCAAAGGATGGCCGAGAGTAGCCGGGAAATAATCCCGACCGCTCGAGTTTGTTTACCTGGAAGGAAATGAGTTTCGAGAGAGGGTGAACGTGAAACAGCCGAATGGGAAAACCGTTTAGGTATAAATCGTCGACGAAGGTTTCGTCTTTAATTAATTACATGAGCGGAACCGTGCTAGCCGGATAGGGGGGAAGGGATATCGGATCTTCACAGAATGTTCAAAATATTTTCGGATATTCTGTTCCAAAACATTCTAATTTTAAAAATGATACAGCCAGTTCGGGATCCTCTATATGTGATTTTATTCCAGTTCAAAGCCACGAGCTTGTTTATACAGGGTGTAAGGAACAATTTACGTGTTTATTTACCATTATAAAAATAGATTTTGTTCGATACTCTAGTCAGTATTTAAATAAATCTACGTCAAAGGAGGCAATTATTAAATGAACAATCATCTAAGTTTTCTTTGATATTCTAAATTTACTTAACGTATTTGCGTATAATAGTTAAGATGTTGATACATAAAATTAAAATTTGGTTGAATGTAAATAATTCTATTAACATTAGTTTCCTCTTAATTAGGCAAAAAACTTATTTCAGGCCTCATTATTCGTGAAAAATAAACCTTCCGGTCGATATTTTTAAGATTGAATTTATTTAATATATCAATTTTATTTTGATATTCTGAATAATTTTGTTCTCGAGAGATCTTAAATTGATTCCTAGTGGGTCGATTAATAAGTTTTAAAATTAAAAAACGGATTAGTTAGCCTCTTACCTAGATCTTATATTAAATATGCTTAGTAGAATCTTAATTAGTAATTATATCTTATTATTGATATGTTGTGATTGCAGCAAGACGAGTGTGGAATATATAAAACAGCGTGTATTTCCCAAGTTAAAATTAAACTACTTCACATGAAAGTTAAAGGTAGGACATACAAATTCGTGTGAAACCCAATGGGTAGCCGTGCGGGCTAAGAGCTCCTTAGCTCACCCACAATAACCCTTGTACATTCAAATCTCGCTGGGGCTATAAAGGTCATATAAAAATGATTGATTGATGATTATGAAATAATTTAAGGCGAAATCGGTTTTTGAGGTGGAAGAAAATCTAAAAGACCATATGAGATACTGCCTTTTTGTATCGTAAAATACTTGATGTTTAAATTTGTGCTTTAATTTATTGAATTTGGGTAAGTGCGTTATCATGAAAAGAAATATCACAAGATCACGAAAGCACACGTGGTTCAAAAGTTTATAAAATAATTTAAGATTACAATGTTGGCAGTTTTAGGAATGATCAATAAGCAGAATTGTATTTAAATATCAACAAAACTAAGGCTAATGCTTGGATGATATCAGAACAGGAACCAGTTTCCAAGCCGAAGAGTTATACGCACTTGCCCTACTTACACTCATATTTTAGTTCAGCATTATAATGTTAGTCTCAAGTCTCATTAATATTTACGAATTGACTAATATATTTCATTGTTAGTTGCACTAAGATCTGTTTTGTTTAAGTGATAAATTAATTTTCTCACGTGTCAAAACTTTATACCTTTCGTGTACCCATCTCGTCCGAAGAGATATGTCTTGAGCATATAGATAATCCATTGTTATTTCGGAGAAACTAACGCCCAAAACTCCCTTTAGTCCCTTATTTTATAATATTATAAAACAATTTATATCTCCCCTTATTTTTTATTCTCCTTCTGCATTGGCGTTTGTTTCTCTATTACGAATTAACTAAAATATAATTTTACTTTTATTTATTTAAATATATTTTCAGATACATCACTCTTGTTCCTCTCTTATACCACTTTATTTATACGTATATCACTTTTTCTACTCTACACATCGTTGTATTGTCTCATTCTGTATTTATTTTACTTATCCATCTACAAATAGTCACAGTAGCAGCTTCAATAAAAAATCGGGTAATGCTCAAAATCCCAGAATTTCAATGTTTGTAGAGCCTATAAAAATAAGCTTAACTGAATCATGAAATTGGAATCGATAGTTTAGTAGTCCCCTAACTTATTTTATTTTAAATAGCTAAATAATAATCCAAGTGTTGAGTATATCTGGTAATCCTATTATTTATGCTTACCGTTACTTAAGCTTGTTACTATTGCTACGAGGGTACCTGTTTTACCATGAAAAAATAATTGTAATGATAATATTTATTCGAAAAAGTGGCTTCAATATTGATATCAATATTTTAGACGTAGCTATGCTACTGCAATTAACAAAAAAATGAGGAAATATAAGTTGAAATCTCATACAGTCTTTTGACCATCGTTATCGATTTTAACATTTTATTTAAGTTAAGCATTGAAGGAAAGCTCTATAGATAAACATAATCACCCTTGTATTAACTAGATAAAACCCCATTTGATTTGCACTTATTGAGATCGATTGTTTGTTAGATGGTTTCATAAGGCTTCAGTTTTTATTAAAGAGAGTTTAGAGGTTTTTCGATGAAACATTTATAAGTTCTCATAAACAGCAAAATGAATTAAAATATAGGGATACATTTTGCATAATAAGGATAAGGCATTGAATTCATAGTACAAAATTCCCATATTTTATTTGTAGTTTTTACATATCATATACATATATCCTTACCCGCCACTGAAAAAAAAACGTTAGAACCTTAGAGGACAGAGACCGCCTGTTTTCGTATCCTCTCTTTTTTCCTCTTCCTGGATCAAAATTGAAGAGCCCGGCGTTTCGCCTGGAAATGTCTCATTTCGTTCCAGACGAGGATGGCTTGCATCCAACTTTTATATCTTGACATATTTCGGTGAGATAGTTCGTGCTTTTTCAGGTTTAAGCTTTTTGCGGAGGACGAGCTTTTGCATGTAGATGATAAGAGCTTCCCGCGACGTAAAACGGAATTTGTGGATTTGTTGAAATATTTAAAGAGGCGTTGGCCGTGGAGAACGGCGCTCTACCTTTTTTTCTTTCGCGCGATTGCCGTTACAATGTTGGCGCTTACAATTTTTTTAAATAGGGCATTTTCTGATATTATAACTCGTAAATAAGGCTATTTAAATTGATATTTTTCTAACATAACAAGTGATTTGAGAATGTATTTTATTTATGATATTTATAATATTGAGTTAGTGATAAGTAATTTTATTGTTATTTCAAGCCTTCAATACTATACGTGCATGTATTGTATAGTTTTGAAGTTTTGAGGTTTCTTGGGATAGATTTTTTTGAGAAGACTGAACCAAGTGATATTTGAAAACCTCCTTGTAGTCAGAGTTACTCAATTTGGTAAATTTTGAAGAAACTATAACAAATGAAAATAGGATGGGGTATTGCCCAGGCAAAATGTCAATGCAACAAACTAAGTATGAGAACTAGCGGAGTGACAAATGAACGGTTTCAATTTGCGTCAATAAAGGATTTGCAATATATCGATATAATTAAATATTTGAAAATGTCTGCAAATTGGCTATCTGTAGTTGAATGATTGATCTATTAAATGATTTTTTTCTTCGCATTTCGTCACCCCTCACAAAAACGTCACTCGAGTGTAAAATTGTGAAATAAAGCATTTTCCCCATAATTTCTATACAATTATGATGCAGATTTCATCGGTGCAGCAATTTATTGAGAAATCTATACGAGTTTATGTGTACACTTAATATATACACTACATAATAGTAATAATTATGAAATAGGTACTCAGTGCCATACGGCTTATAAAAACTGGCAGAAAAAAGGAGCTCATCATCAGCAATATGAACAGATATATACAGGTGATAGACAAAATAATTTAATCACCATGCAAAAGTACATCTAGTCGTATATTTTCAACACTGCTTCCTCGTAAGTAATGCGACGCGTATGTATTGCTCAGTTTATATGCCACTGACTTGTAGGTTATATTTCAGTATATTATACGCTTTGATTTGCGACGGTTGAAACAAGCGATTGCTCGAAAAATGTATGACCTCTTACATTTCGAAAGGGGGCAAATCATTGAGGGCTTGGTTAGAGGGAGCATCTGTGAAAACTAGCAGAATTGTTTGACACGAGCGACATAAAACCAGGCCAGGTAACATTAAGCTATCGCGGTAAAAGGGATAGCAGATCTCATCACTCATTTGAGTAATACTGTTTCTACAAAAAAGTAGAGCGGTATATATATACAAAGCTAACATCAATGGAAGGGCTGGGATTGCCAAAACCGACCGACTTTATGTATTGAGAATCCCAAAAGAAGCCTACCATCCGAAATCTGGTTACTAAAGTCAAGCATAGTGGAGGTTCAGTTATGAACTGGGCGGCAATATCATGGTATATTTCAAGATGATAATGCACCCATACGAAGCTAAAGAGATTCAGTTCTGAGTTCAGAATCATCAAGAATGTCATCAAATTTTTTCTTAGTCAGCACAATCACAAAGTCTCAATATAATTGAGCCATTATGGGGAATTTTTGGAGCAGAGAAAACAATAGGCGGATGTGTCTAAAAATAGAGTGATACTCCTTGGGAAACTATTTAGACATAATACGAATCTATTCCATGAAGATTTTATGCTTTTTTAATAGCTTTAAACCTGATAATGAAGGAAGGGTGTAAACAAAATATAATGTTCTAGATCTGCATGATAATTATTTTAATCTATAAAATCACCATTAGATATTTGCGGTCTTTATGGTTACATCCCTCTATTTAAATGTACAACTTCATCAACATATAAAGAAGAAAATCACACCCACATAGGTGTTGACCATGTTAGACCGAGACAAAGTTGCCACATCCGTATAAAGTATATGAAAAAGGGTCAGCATATATTAAGTATGTAAAGTGAACAATTTTATATCCATGCATATATATAAACTAATATAACATAAATGTCTATTAATATTCAAAGTAAACACCAGTTTCATGTATGACTTCACACTGCTTTTGACGCTTCAAACCAAATATCAATTGTTGAATGTGTTTGTGATTGTGATATCAATTGTGTTTTTTTCAGTATCTTGAAAACCTAAGTTAGCTTGATGTCGCAATATCTTCTAATATTTTCAAAATATACGTTATATAGTTACATAGTGCAAAATCTTTCAGGCCTATACTATATGTACTTATATATAAAACAATTTAGATCTCGAAATAATTTCCACTTACTTGGGGAAAACTAAGTGATGCTCTATTCATTTAATCAAACTATTTTACAATGTAGAGAAATAATGAACGACGAACAGTTTTATATGTCTGGAACTAGAACAGCATATGCTACAGTTACAAAACAGGCCCACACGAGACACATTTATTACGAATGCAATACGATTAATTAAGAGCTGAAATATTGTCTGGAGGTTTCGGTATGCGAAGAGGACGATATTTATGTAACAGCTAAGCAAAACACGTTCTATAAACTAAATGATTAAATTGATTTAGTTAGGATTAGAAATGTTTTAAATAGTTCCTGCATATATTGCATGCATAAGACTGGGATGATTTTGCAGAAAGTTAGGTCTTATTACGAATTCAAATCCGTTAATATTCCAAATTTCTATGATGACAAATGAATATATATATATATACATATATATATATATATATATATATATATATATATATATATATATATATATATATATATACATATATATAAGATTTAAAAACCAATTTATTTATAGTGTTGGTCAAAAATGTGTTAGTTAAATCTTAGTAAAGATTTTTTATGTAAATATAATTTTCAGTTAAATATAGTAGGTCTATCCTCTCTCTTAACCACTGTGACTACTAAGAAATGCAATCGGTTAGTAGCAAACATACTAATGGGTCACGCCAATAAACTAGCTGGGTTCAACTGAAAGTCTAAAGATCCAAGAGTTTGACGTTCTTAAAATTCAGACATCTATAATTAATCAGCCTTTTCGATATATCCATTCTCGATCGCAATATCACAAAATATCAAGAAGATATTATATATTATAATGGAAAAAGAATACATGACATTTTTTTTTCGCACAATATAATACATACTGATAGAAAAATTCATCAATTAATTTACAATAAAAATAAAGAGCAGAGAAAACAAATCAATCCAGAAAAAGCTCAATCACCGATCAGAGAAAGCAATAAATCTACACAACAAAAACAGCCAACAAAAATGGTGTATTACAAACCATAAGAATTTACAAGCTACAAAATGAAATTATTAGCCAAAATATGCAGAAATAACCGTGGAAAAACAACTGAACAGCTTTGGAATTACATCAATAATTTATTATCGGATGCACCATCCATGATATTATTGGATGAATTTAACCTGTGGTGTTCATAAAAGTTCTGATTAAATACAAATACCATACCGTACTGAAGGAATAGAAATTGAAAAAAAAAATAAAGAAGAAATGAAGAAAAATTATATTAAATAATATAAAATAAAATAAACGATTTCTCGATTTTTTAAATACAAATAAAATATTGTTTTATTATTTTATTTTTATATTAATCTTTTTATTAATTTATTATATTTTTTTCGAACAGACGTTTGCTATGTAAATTTTTCTAGCCACGTATTATATCTCCATTTAAAATACTTGAGGTAGTCATTGAAAAAATAAACGATAAAATGCATACATATATGAAAATAGGATCTAGAAGCTCATTTTACATAGAAATGATGCCGTCGGAATGACGATTTTTAAAGTAACAGTTATTTTAGTGGGCCTTGTCCACTGACGCGTCTCGTTCACCTCCGACATCAGAACATATTCGACTTCGACATAACAGAAACGAAAATACCGGTTTTTTTAATAATGAATATTCTTGGTATGCAAATTGAAACCTCCCATGTTGATTGTGAAACAAATTAAGAAGATATAGTCATCAGATTAAATCGGAACAGGTCCAATAAACGGACGGGAGTAATCCTCGGTGTTTGTCTTCTGCGGGTCCATTTTCGCTAAATGAAAATATTTTTCGTCGTTTATTCTTAATTAACAAAACTGATTGCTAAGAGTTTGGCTCCAGGAATGGACTAAATAAATTTAATAATATATATTTCAATCCACTATTGACTCTTTATTTTCTTCGTTGGTCTCTATATGGGCTTCTCCCGATTTTTGTCATGTTTGGTAATTTTTTTTGATATTTTTCTATTTTTATATATATAATTCCTCTAAATATTTTAATTCGATTTTTACGTTTAGTTATTTAATTGTTTGATATATGCAGTTTTGTTTTGGCGCTACTTGTATAAGATTTATTAATACTATTGTATACTTTTTAATACGTATGTCTGTTTAAAGTTATTTTATAAATAAGTAATTTAAATTTATGACATTAAAACGTCGCAATGTTGCTGCATCAAGTCTGAGTATTAGTTCAGTTTGGCTTTGACCTACTACAAAATTCTAATCTATATAAAATAATTGAACAAAAATGTTATCAAATATAATTTATTTTTACATTATAATACATCTAATAATTACAGTTAATTATAAAGCCACAATAGTTTATAGGTTAAAGTTATAACCTTTTACCACTATTTTCTTTCAAGAATTTAGCATACGTCTGACAACCGGACGACTTTGACAGGCTCATTCGTTTACGTGCTCGACTAATCAGATAACATTGTGTCTCTTTTTAACTAGAATAAAATGAGAAGGAAAATATTGTCTGCTTCTGAAACAAATTTACAAATTACGGCAGGCAAGAGATTAAATCTTGATGATGTATATACAAAAAAAACTTTGAATAGAGTATATATACACTAACAAAAACATAGATAAGCGGTACAAGTACTACTGATATTCTTACATCGATTGTAATGATCTTCCATAAATGAAATTTCCAATATAATGGAAAATAAGGGAGGCTTAGTTTCTTTCAAGTTTTGATTGATTCTTTCTTATAATTTGAAGCTTGATTTTTGTCACCCGTGTTGGAAGAAATTTGTTGATTTTTCTGAGTTATATGCTATTACTAAGTTTAAAGCTCTTTCAATTTCTTTCTATACGCAACCATTTTGAAATCAATATTCTCTCTATTTACTTTGATATGTTATGTTTATTTTGCTAATTGCATTTTTAGGTCTTTATCGTTGGTGAACTATTTGTAATTTCTATTCTCATTCTATATATTTATTCACATTCTTTGCGTATTGAGACTTTTTTTTCAATTACATCTAATTCGTTCAGAATTTATCCACAATTGTTCAATTTATTTAAATATCATGTTCTTATTTTATTTTATTTTATTTTTAATTTCACAAACTAAAAATAAAAACTAAGATATAATTTAATAATGTAAACACATTATTATAAATATAATTTCAAGGGTACTTCATACATGTTTCTTAAAATTAATTTTCACTGTTAAGGCTAAAATTATCATAAAAACTTAATACATCATATTGAAATATTTGTGTACAATATTTATATTTAATAATCAAAAGACAAATGTTTTAATTAATAAAATAATGATTAGTCATGAAGAATAGTTTCTCCTAAATGAATGTGCTATTTTATGTAATGATCTGAAGAAACAAATAAAGTCATTGAAATGAAAACTGATTAACACATTATCAAATTTTAGATAGAACAAGGCAAAAGGAAACAACAGCGATAGAAAACCACTTAGGGTATCCGATGTACTAAATTGTTGAACATGGCCATTTGAATTTTTTTTCAACTATGGGTTCGGTCCTGTATCGGAATTGAACAATCTCCGAAAGGCCAAAGAAAAAAATGTTACTCAATTGTATTGGGACAATTTTAAAACGGGCTAAGATCATAAATTAGTTAGGGGTATGGCAGCCATGACAGTTTCGGAGCGCAAGGTCCACCAATGGCATCTACTGATGTCAGACGGTCACATTCTGGGTGGTCCCACTATGGGCTTGTCGCGTAGAGAACTATTTCGCACGACAGATGTCGAAATAGCCTCACTGGTATTCATTTGTTGGTTGGGTAATTGCGTCACTGTTATCATGTAGTATTAATATTTGATTAATTCCTTCGAAATTTGATTATTTAATTGAATTATGCCAAAAATAACAATATGCCTAATTTTTTCCCCTATGATCAATAATCGCAATATACTATTTGAGAACTGTTATAACAGTTATAGGTTTTTTGCTATATATAAGAAAATATGCAACAGAATATATTTATAATTTAGCACTTTCACAACTTTATTAATTTTAATTATTAGTTAACAAATTAACTAATTCCAAAATGATTAATTAATATGTGTTTATTTAAATAAATAAATTAAGACGTATTAGGTTATTAATCTAGATGTTAAAAGATATTAATCAAAATGATAAGTATTTTGAAATTGGTTAAATTTACATTTTAGTTAAAAACAAGCACTTGACAAAATTATTATATAGAAAAGTGTTAAGATTTATTTGTTCATATACATATTATCAATAAAAAATCTATTTCTCTTCTAATCTAATTTATTAATCTATTAATCTAAATCCATTTAATTGGTATTAACTTATATTTATTCATAGGTGTTAAATGTATAAAATGTTTGAGAATACTGTTTAGAAATAATCACTGAAGAATTGTATATCTAAATATATGTTTAAACGTTTGAAGTTTACAAGCATACTGAATTTCATATAACATGAAAATCGATTTTCTCAAAGATCAAATAAAGAAAATATCACAAATAAGGAAATGCTACAAGCGATATAATATACCCAATAGTCCACTTGCTTAGAACTATTCAAGAGATCTTTATCATCTCAAGCTATATCAACATCATCTAGATAAATATTACCTTCGAATTAAATATCTGTAATTACCATGTAGCTACGATTATTTTTGGGTAAAAATGTGCTTTATTACTTTAGATGTATGTTGTTATGTTAACATGTTACTTGTTAACTTGTTGTTAATTAACTTTCCAGACAAAAGACAGGTTACTCTCAGAATGGTTACCATTGTGCCACATATATACGTAAATACTACATAATGAAGATAATTAATATGATATAATAATGCTTTCAAGTTCTGAACAGGGCCTATTGATAACAATGCCATCAGCATACCTGTCTCTTCATGTATCACATATTCCTTAATTCAACTAGGATGACCATTTGTGTTACTACATCGGCGCAACGAATTATAAACCTTCCCATTTCGAAGTTAAACCTTATATTTGAATGTTGCAGCTGAGTGATTTTGTTTAATAAATTCTAAATTGTGTACCTTAATAACAAAAAAACAATATTTCGATAAATAGCTAAATTCCAATCAGTGATAGATGTTGTTGTCCTATATCTTGAAAACAGTAAGTGCTATTAAGGATAAAAATACTCTAACAACACATAAAACGAAATATTAGCTTCTTCATAGATACTAGAGCATACAAACGCATTTTTGTATATAAATTAAAAAATATAATTAGTTAAAATAAAAATTGTATTTGATTCCTTGGTGATACTGAACGTCGAGCGGCTAATGGCTCGACTCCTTTTAAGATGGTGATAACAAAACCAGCAAAATATACATTTATAAAATCTTGCCGTACGCAAATAGAAGAAGAACCTGACCGATCCGGTCGAGAAAGCCAATAAAATGCACGAACTTGAGAGGTATTAAGATAACGTTTAAGATATTTCCTGAGATTCGCATTAGACATTTTAATTCTGGCCGATACTAAAATTGCAAAGTGCATTTAGGCGGTCCCGCGTACGACTCTGGCTGTACGTGTGTAGGTTGATTCGCCTCGTTATTTAGATATCTAACATTCTATTATTTCCGTAAATAATTTGATATTTAATTTACAGTTTCTTGAAAATAATTAATACTATTCTGAGAAGTTAAAATTCTTCTAGAAAAATTTGATTGGTTCTGTTGGTACTCCATCCGATCTAAATATTGATCACTTTTCCAATTTAAAAATAAAAATGGAAATAGATGCAATCAAACAAATATGAAAAATGTGTCAATTTTCTTAGAAGTAGAAATTGAAAACGATGTTTTTCAAATTTCGAAGCTCTTTATAACACACACAATGACACATTTATTTTGGGAAAATATTGTCAACCGTTAGATACAATATTGGCCGATCTTTAACATTGGCGGGAGTAGGATGATAATCTGAAGAACTAATATCTGTAAAATTAGGCGGGTAGGCTACATGTCCCTTTTCTCTTTTTTTTTCTGATGAAGCAATTACCGTTATTCGAGGTCCCATTTTAATCTCTTTTATAGAATCTTTTAATTTCATTAATTCTTTTTATTATAAATAATTTAAAGTCTCCCTTTTACCAACGAGGGTTTATCTGGACTGGACCTAAAGTTTAACGTGGCCTCCGAACCACGGTCCTCAGCTACCGACTGGCGAATGACCAACTTAAGAAATAATCCCAGAAGGCATCCGGTCTTATACAGCCTGGATACTGGCGTGATTGGGATCATTTCCTTTGTCGAATACACTCTTGCCTAGGACAATCACAAATATTAAACAATCACAAACATAAATTTACGACCATGCACCACCAGGATTCGAAACCACGACTATAGCAACAGTAGGTGGACCGTCCTGTCGCCTTTACCACTGCATCAAACAAGACGGCTTTCCTTAATTTTAAACCATCCCCAAAGCCACAAATTGATGGGTATAAACCCTAAAAGTTATTAATGTGTATGAAAGGTCTTGCTCAGTTTGACACTTTTCGTCCTTCAGTAGGTTTTTTAAAACACTTTGCTTCACCAGGACGTTCCTGATTGGAACCTCTGGAACCAATCGCGGTACATTTTGTTATTACATACATGTTTGTGTATTCTGAAAAACGAACAACTTACCACATAATTTAAATTTGTTTGCAAATATCTTGTATTCACAAATTATCGTCAGTCATTTTGAACACCCGTTTCCGGGCCTCCCTTTTTGCAAAACAGTGGGTTTCGTATTTTACCCCTAATACATATAAATAATATATGTTTAATAGTTTAACACTAGTTAAAATAATATTGTCTCTAGAATTATTTCTTCAAATTTCAATTAATATACAAATTATAACATTCTTTATTCGCTTTTTTAAACTTTGACTAAAAACTAGAAAAAAAAGTTTATCACGATTTTGTACAATATACTTGTTTGAATGAAGAAAAACAAATAAATAGGAATATTAACTAACAAAACCCCAAGTAATTTAAAAAAAATGTCACAACAAATAACGGTTTAAAGAATATTGCATATTGTTTGCTATTAAATTTTATAACAACTTCTTTATTGGCGTATAAATACAGAGAACAATCTATTCTCGTTCTTGTTTTGAACAAATATTTTTTAATATAAGTCTTATATCTCCTGAAATTAAAACTGAGAAATTTGATTAAGACAATATAAAAATAAGAATATAGAAACGACTATTACCACAAATTTAAAAAACTAACCGGTTTTTAAATTAAATTAATAATATATAATATATTATATTATTCGGTATCAAATTTTGTCCCATTTTTTCTTTTTATTGGTGCAAAAATAAAGAGCATTATGTGATAGATATTCTTTAACATAATTAATCAACACTACTGAAAAATATGACAACTGGAAATATGATGGTTTTCCAAATCAAAGTATTGCTAAAATTTCACAACAATTAAAATTATATTGTTATATACTATAATTTCAAGCCATTTTTATAATGGAAAGGTTTAACAAGAATAGGCTTTCTAACTTCGTTTATTGTGCCATTCTCGCCTGATCAGCTTATCTAGGTGAAATTTAATGACTGAATAGATAAGTTCTATGTACAGGTTGAATGTATCCTAAATTTTGTATATAAAGTTATATAATTTTTATAAATTGTAATATATAACCTTGATTGATTAATTATAGTAATATAAAGCTGAATAAATGTATCGAAATAAATATGCACAATAACCTTTAATTTGGATGCGTATTAAGTAATTCACATAAAGAAAAAGTTCAAGGCGTATATCAACAAAATTTACGAGTTATAGTTCAAAGTTGTCACCTAGGAACAATTAACAACTAAAGCTTAAACAGAACTTTGTAAATCACCAGATATCGTGACTGCAAATGTATCGCAGTCACACTTCTTTTTTTTCCAGTCCGGTAATATATAATTTTTCTTCTAGAGGGTGTACGTGAAATGAGGTGCTGTATATTTCCCCCTTCCATGGTTCATAATATAATATATGAAATAGGGATTGATTATGAATTATTATTAAACATTTTAAATTATAAAGAAACAAATTTCCTATTGAAAAATTACTCTAAGGTAAACAAGTACAGCAAATTCGATACAAATTCATGCGATTATTGAAAGCATATTTTTTAAATACATTTTAAATAATTTCCTTCAAATTTTTACATCTTTATTAGATACGCTTAGTACAATCTTAATTTACAATTAATTTGTTACTAATTTTCCTATGTATTTGGATTAATTCACAAGCAAGATGAGTATGAGAAAATACATCAATATGTATTCCTCAATTATAAAATTATAACAACTTATAGCTATAGTTTACACTAAAGGTATACACTTTGTATAACTTCGTATGGTTTTGTTCGCTTCAATCTCCTAACATGCTGCGCGCTGTCCAGCAGTTGTATTGCTTCCACGTTAGTATGATTTAGTAATCTTTTTTCGTGTTTCAAGGCGAAATCTTGGATAAGTTCGCACATTCATTTCATTTCCAGGTCATCGTAGCGATGGGAATTGGTAATCAATCGAAGAACCTTGTTTTGACAGCGTTGGACGACTAGTTGATTTGAATTTTTACTGCAACCCCATATTTGCACCCCATAGGTCCAAATTGGCTTTATAATTATCTTATAAATCAACCTCTTTGATTTTAGATTTTAGATCAAGTTGATAGTATCTTCCGACTAACCACTATAATTATTTTATTTTAGTTCTAATGTGTTTTGCTTTTTGTCTAACTTGATGTTTCCAATTTAATCTACCGTCAAGATGGATTCCAAAGTATTTAGCTGATTCTGCTTGAGGAATCGGGCATCCATTGAGTGATATAATTATATTTTTAGTATTTCGCCTTAATGCAAAATTAACGTGGACATATTTGGAGCTATTAAGTTGAATTTTCCAATCTATCGTCCATTTGTAGATTTTGTTGACTGCCACTTGTACTTTTTTTATTGCCTTAGGCAGAGATATATTTTTACCATAATAATTGTGTCGTCAGCAAGGGTTCAAAGTAGTGTTTCTTCTGTTGTTGGAATGTCAGCAGTGTAGAGCAGATGCAGGAGAGGTCCTAAGACGCCACCTTGTGGAACTCCAACCGAAATAGTTTTAAATATCGAGAACGTCATTTCGTGCGACACTCTAAATTTTCTTCCGAAAAGATATGACTCCAGCAATTGACAATATTTACGCGGTAACAATTTGCTCATCTTACAGATTAATTCCAAATGCCAAACCCGATCAAAAGCCTGTGAGACATCCAGGAATATTGCAGGGCAGTATTTCTTTTCCTCAAACGCTCTTTCAATAGCCGCAGTTACTCTGTGCACTTGATCGATTGTTGAAGAATGGTGATTTCGAAAACCAAACTGGAAATCTGGTATTATTATAAAATTTTTAATACGTTTAATTATCAGTTTTTCAAATAGCTTTGATGTTGCAGGTAGTAGCGAAATAGGCCTATAAGATTCGACTTATTCTGCAGGTTTGTCAGGTTCCTTCAAAATAGATAGATTTTTTCTGCTTATCATAGTTATTAATTCTTAATTAAATTGGAAATTCTCTCCATGATTTTATTATTTTAATCCTTCGGGAACGGATCTATTGTTGTTATTTATCTTAATTTAATTATTTACATATAATCGTAATTCACATAACTTATTTTTGAGCCTTGGACCTGTCACTTGAATATTTCATAATCGTACAGTAAAAGGAGTAGTTAATAAAACATTATAAATAAACATTAAATTCAGAAACAGTCGTGACCATATGTTACATTGAGCAAAATAGGTGTAATTTCTTATTTACTTAAAATATAGATTTTGTTTGTATTAATTAAAAATATCATGACTATACCAAAAACTATTCAAATAGCTATAGATATCATAATATATTTAACAGGCTTTATATCTTGTTTGGCCAAAAAAATACTACACTTTTTTATACATAAAAAATAGTAGTAAAATTAAAAGTACAAAAACTAAAGTACAAAAAAAAAACAAAATTATTTTATAATTATTTTTATAATTTATTTATTATTTCGTAATTCATATTAAAAGTAACTAATACAAATTATAAATATTAGTCGTACTAATTAAATATTCCACGTTTAGACAAGAATAATGAATATTTTTTTCTGTCTGTTCAAGTGCTGCAAAATATGTGTATTATATTTATGAGTCCAAACTGGACACAATTGTTGTTTTATGATATATTAATAGGGCAAAGTTCACTGATACCTTTAATAAGAAATTCGAGTTACTAAACAATTTACTACTTAAATTAACTAGCAATTGCTGTAGTATCTTACTAGCTTTTAATATTTTGCGTATAGTTGGAATAGACATTTTTATACAAATATTTATAAAAGTTATTTGTTGGAAAACATTTTTTCTCAAGCCTGTGTACGAATTTTGTGGGAATATAACTGAATGAATCCATGGGAATTTTTATTAGATTAGATCAGATTAGATCATATTAGATATTAGATGGGTTAGAAATAACTGTCCTGTCCAAGGACATTTTTTGTAGTTAAATTATTAGCATATTTATTTAGTTTTCGCGGTTTCTTCTCCCACCATTATTGCTCATAGGTTTGTTTATTGTTTATTATATCAGTTATTTGATATTTCATCGATTGCCATCTCCAAGTATGAAAATCCTTTTTTATTTAGTATTAATAGTTCGAAACATTGTTGTGTATATTTATGTGGGGCCCACTTCAAAAGCAACATACACCCAAATGTTTATGTATAATTGTAAATATACTAATTGCTGATAATATTAAGTTGTCAGGTATTTTACACAAGTTGATTTTACGCTTTTATATAATTAATTTTGAATACATTTTTATGGTTTTCAGGACAACTTCTATTTTCATACCACTACATTTATGTCCAAATTACCGGTCAGCAAGGAATGACTATTATTGTGCAGTAACGTCATATAATTGACATTGCAAATGTTGTCAAGTTAACAAGCGTTATTTTAGTAAAATTGATCTAGCTTGTAAAGTAATATTTAAATAGGCCACACCGAAAACTTATTATAAATTGACGTCAACAATAAACTATAGTGATAGAATAATTTATAAAAAAATAGTGTTTAAATCATATGTTGGTTTAAACTCGCCTACTTTTTCTTTCAAATATTCTTTAAAAGTAACAAATTTAAGTAAAAACGTTAAAAGAGAACGAAAAAGAAATGAATAAGATAGAATCACAGACAGATTTAAACCCTAAAGTCGTTCAGCTTTAAAAATTCGTTGTTTTAATATGTCCATTAGGTGGCAGGAAAAACACGACGACATTATAAAAGCTGGCGAAAGTTCGGAATGATAACATTTACGAAGTAATTAATTCTAACTCCTAGGCATTTCCTCGCTGCCGAAATGCCCCCGGCATCGAGATAGAAAGATGGAAGGAAACGAAGAAAACGGATAAGGGGAAACCGTTTTATTTTAGGGTCACAATTTTATTTTCGTTTCTTTTTAATTTGCTTTGGTATTAATTGGATTTAATCAGCAAATAAATATCTCTGCAGTAGCACTAATACTTTATTAGTTTTTATTTGATTTATATACATTTAGTTATTGTTATTTGAAACATAAATATATGGATATTGATTAACAATTATATATTATATAATTAATATTATAAATTTTATTATATTAATTCATTTTAAAGATACTTCATTGGAAATAAATTTAATTTTTAATTCGTTCTTAATGAAACTTATTGATATTAAATTATTTTAAAGAATTATTTAACAATTTAATACATTAACTTTGGAAAAACGTGAAATCATCATTTTAAGTAACAGTTTTCTAAGAGGTGGTGAAGCCAAAAGGATGCTTTTCATATTAATACGATTACTCAGTTCCAATTCCGCTACGCCGTGTACAGTCTTATTTTTAAATAATTACCCATTTTTACAAAAGTAGAAGGTAAAAAGCTTTATTAATTATAATTTATATGAAGTCTCATAATTTAATAAATATCAAATATTTTTCAAATTTATTTTAATATTTAGTATTTTCGGTTTTAAGGTTACTATGTTTCTATCTTTATTATTTTTCAATAAATTTTACATTAGTTACGTAAATGTATATTATAGATGCTTTATTTTGTTAGTTTCGCAAATAAAATAAAGCTAGATAGAAAACTTTTCAGGACAAGAATATGAGTATATCGAGTATTTATAAAGAATACCAAGGTTTAATTTATAACTTACAACAATACCTGCTTCAGCTAACCGATACAAAATTATTTATTCGTATACTCGAAACCATGATATGACTTATCAAATTAATAACTATTGAATTAAACTAATTAATTTTCAATTTTCAAAATAAACTATTCGTAATAAATATTTAAAGTAATATTCATGAACTATTTTAATTTTTTTCCAATCTATTTGATATTAGTTATAAAAAATAAATGTTGACGCCAGATAATTTATTTCATTTATTATTTTAGGAATATAGAGCAGGGAGTTTTTTAAGAAAAGAGTATTCAGTGTATAGAAATATCTACAAATAATACCATGTTTAACATAAAATATTTACTGTTACGTGCTTCATGTTAATAAGATAGAAATCAAAATGTCAAAATTTATATATATATATATATATATATATATATATATATATATATATATATATATATATATTATCGAAAATTGAATTCTCTTTTGTAGCAATGTATTGTGTTACATTTGACAACTTTATTTGCAATGCATTCTCGATTTTTAATTCACTATACACTTACTTCACTATACTAACTCTGTAGGACCCATAAATAGGTTTGTGAAGTAAACTCATATTGAACATTCTAAGGCTTAGAACATTCTTTGAGTTGGCATTTCCTTACAATACAAAACCAATTAAATTATATGATAGAAATGCTAGAATATATCCAAATAAGATTCAGGTCAGTCAATTTTTTTCCTGTAAATTATATTAAATTCTATATATACCCCCTATAAACCGAAAAGGTAACCTATTATGGACTATGGACTCATTATAAATGAGTAGAGCCTCGGTGTGCAATGTTTGATCATAAAATATCATATGTGCTTTATGTTTATGTGCTTTATATTGTTTACTGATACATGAGGAGCGTATATATCCACGTTGACATCCTGTTCGGCATTTCAGGCCACTAACGATCGAGTTTTTCCAAGTCTCCATGAAGGTATATAATACATGGGCTGAAAAGTCTCGGGCATAACAAAGAAAATGCGTTTTTTTTTGTTCTAAATAGGCTTATTCATCAACGTAATCTTCATCAATAGCAGCACACTCATTCCAGCGCTGCTCTAACATTTCAATACCACTTTTGCAGAACGATTTACCTTTTATCTCAAAATTGGCCTCAGTTTCAGCGATTCGAGCGGTATTTTGAGCGTATTTTTTTGAGGTTTGCGAACAGCCAGAAGCCGCTGAGAACCAAATCTGGTGAATACTGTGGACGTGTAGGAATTCATGTAGTTTTGCCATTGTTTTGATTGATTTGTAACACGCTGCGTTGTCTTGATGAAACAAGTGTTTTTTCCTCTGTTTTTTGGCTGTTGATCATTTCTTTGCAATTTCGGCTTTCAAACGCTCCAATAATGCTATATAATATTCACTGTTGATGGTATTTCCTTTCTCAAGATAGTCTATGAATATTACACTAGGCACATTCCAAATCATCGATGCCATAACGTTTCCAGCCAATTGTTGTGATTTGGGCGAGGGTCACCAGTTGCTGTCCACTCAGATGAGGATCGTCTTGATTCCGGAGTGAAGTGATGGATTCATGTTTCATCTAGTGTCACATATCGACGCAAAAATTCCAGTTTATTATCTTTAAAACCTCCTATATACTGCTCAGAATCATCAACGCGTTCTTGTTTTTGGTCAACAGTGAGCAAACGTCATAGTCAAATGCTCATGCAATATAAAACCAACACGTACTTTTGATATCCTATGTTATATATGTTACCACCTCATTAGGACGTCAACACTTTTCAGAAAATTGCTTCACTCGAATGGTATTTTATCCATTAAGAAGCAGTGTAAAATTAAATTCTTGTTTTAATTTTTTGCTCCAAATTTTATTATCGATAAATATACGCCACAAGAACGAGCAGAAATGGTGATAATAATTATTGAAACTAATTGTTCCATGATTAACACCCAGCGGAAATTGTGTCCATTGTATCGGAACTTTTGCTCCACCCCATGATTTATTCAAAAATTTTTTTCCTATGTAATGTCATACAATATTTTGTATCTTTCTTTTTTGGCTTGCTTTTCTTGTTATATTTATAACCAACTCTTACGAAATATATAATTATTCCGTTCAATTTACGCCACCACTTCGAACATGGATACTTTAATAATTACCGATAAAAATAATGAATAAGCGTATGTAAATGTAGAATTTTCTTTTATGGTTCTCCGGATAAACGTTTCACGCTTGTCGGGGTGTTGAATCGTTGCTTCTCGACATAGATTTGCATATAAAGCTGCTGTTTTCACTTGACTTGATGGGTATTCGGCTTTTTTTATCATTGTCAATAAGTTTAACTTTACTACCAAGGAAGAAGGGCATCCTTAAGCCGCTGCCGGAATGACAACTGCTATTTATTTGATAATTATCATAAACCATTAAGGGCTGTGAGCTTAGATGGAATAAAGAGTGGTTTTAGTTACATCTTAACTTATACATTTAAGTTGTATCAGTTATATTTAACATAAGTTCATCTACGGAAATAAAAAGAGTTATCAAGAGCTGATGAAAGTCTCTATGTTAAAGTTTTACTAAAAGAAAAATCAATTCTTTGTTTTCATGCATACGCGCTATATTGTTAACTTTATTCACACTCTTTTTGCAACTTTTTTTCGTAACTAATCTAAATGTAGTCAAACTTTATCAAAAACACTTAAAAATACATGTGGAAATTTTTGTATTATAACAAATATTTAAAAAATATTCATTAGTCTAGTAACATAATTCCAAATGAAATATGCTGAAATATCTATTTTTTGGCATAAAATTTGATGTAAATCAAATCCGGCCGGCTTAGTTGTTGGCGCACTAGTAAATGTGAAAAAACGGTCCTCCTACTGCTACAATAGTTGCGGGTTCAAATCCTGCTGGGCATATATGTATTTTGTGTTTGTTATTGTAATTGTAAATGTCTTTATAGACAACAGTGGAAATTTAACAACGAATAACCACCCCAGTCACGCTAGTAAAAAGACTAGTAAGACCGGATGTCTTCTGGGACGGTCTAGGTTGATCACTGGACGGTCGGTAGCCCACCTCAAACTGTTCCTCCAATCCAGACAAACCCTGGTTGACACTTACAGAATATTTAAAAGAATCATATCCGCTTCAATTAACATAGATGAGTTGTTTTCAATTTCCCACTTTTTATAAAAAAATTTGACAACAGTACCATTACCATAGAACTGATTAAATAAAATATGTTATATTTTTATTTCTGGGATCAATTCTTTATTATATATTTCGTGTAGATATATAATTGAAAATTATCTATATTATATTCAGATTTAGCAATGTAATTTTTGTTATTTTAGCTATTTGAATTTTATTTTACTGTTGTTTAAAATGTGTAAGCGTATCAGAAGAACTCTTGGCCCATGAGAAAACAGATAATCGAATGTGGACATACCAAATTTCTTCTATATAGTATATGCTTTAAAGTTGTAGTTGATTTTCATTTCAAGTCTTGTTTTAGGTCCTATTAAACATTTATGAGATATTCACAGACCCCATATTTAAGTCCAAAATTGGGTATTATGAATCACTATAAAGATGAAATTGAATCAGAATCTTAAAAGCTGTAATCAGAATTCTATAATAATTCAAAAAGATTTATTTTAAATCCTTGTAGATTGATGAATGTATGAAGCTTATGGTCAAAAAACGCGCAATGATTAGAACTTTGCAATAACCAAAGATTCCCCTGCTTTATTTTTGTCTCGAAGACGATAGAGCAAAATAATATTTGCAATAAAAATAAGCAATATATTTTTTACTTGTTTTATTCGATATCCGATATACCACAGTAAACGTGCTCTTTTTCTGTAAGAATTACGGCTGAAACTTCGAAATTATACGGTACACGACTACGCTCGTATCCATTTAAATGCGAATATTATTTCTGCCAAAGTCGACTGTTCCAAGTCTGTATGCGGATCTGGATCTTTAATGTCTGGCCTTTTTGGCAGAGTCGCAGTAGAGGAATAGAAAGTTTTCAGAACTAAATGAATTTATTTTAGTGCTCTAGTTTATTCAGTTATACCGAATAGCTTGAGATTAAAGCGAAAGAACAATTTGACTTTTGACGAGGAATGAAATGAAACTATTCAGTGGACTTGGAAGAAAACTGGGGTATAGCTAAATAAAATCACAGATAATAAAAAAATATGTTTCATAGAAAGAAATGGAAACAAGAATGTTCGTTCGTTATGTCCCTAATTTTGTTTGTTGTTTTAATATATATTAAATACAAAACCTTATATATAAAAGATATGAAAGTTTGGTAACAAGCAATTTATGTATGGATTTAATATAATTTTTGAAAATAAATAATTTTCTGTATTGTTGAAAATGCAAAGTATCAATATCAACAACTCTCAACAAATAGCTTAACCTAACGACGAAATACATCAAACAATTTTAGAACTTTATAGTGATGATACTTTAACGATTCCAAAGTGATGATTCTGACCATCTTGGAGGACTAAAAATGTTTGAAGACGATAAATTGCGAAATTTATTCAACAAAATTTTCATTTCAAATTCTCAGAGAAATTAAGATAACTTGGTAGTTGATGAAACGACTATTTCCAGATGGTTATATGTTCAGTCGACACTTATTGATGCCCATAACGCCTTTCAGTACATATGCTGAAATCAGCAAGGTGTAGTACATCCAATGCTGAATAAATTGAATGACGTATTGTTATAAAAAAAGATCAGCAATAGAGAGTAACATATACCTCCAATCTATTGCAGACAAAGCAACCTTTCAACAGGTGTTTAGGATATAGTGTTACAGCTCGAAGTGAAAAAAATGGATAGAAAACTATATATATGAAACCCTCAGAAAAAAGTCTTTAACCTTTTCGTTGATGTTTAATGCTCGTTGTTTTGGTTTTGAAAGAACAAGTGCGTTAATTTATGGTAAAACACTCCCACACATCAACGTCAGTACTACTTCCAGATTCTATTTACCCTTAGGATCTGGATACGGAGAGTTATAGGAAAGCTAAGAATAGAAATAAGAGTAAAACGGCTACTAAATTATTCTAGTTTCGGTTATATTATTCGATTTAGTTCCCAAAAAAATTTTTAGGGCTCCTTATAAACTTTACAGTACATTATATACATAATACAGTACGTATTACAGTACATTATAGACGTAGAGCCCTAGGATATCTTGTATAAGAGTATAATTGGCAAAACCCTCTCCATTTTCCAACAAGAAATTCTTTAAATATTCTACTAGATGAAAGGAGGAATAAACAAATACAGAAGAAATATAAATTTCAGCTTAAAACTGAATTATTTTATTTCAAAATGTCTTTCTTAATTATTTAAGGATTCTTAAAAAACTTGACGCTCGCAAAAAAAAACGCTGATCGGTGTCAGATCTTCCTTCAAACTATGACTGAAATATATATATTATAGTTTTATATCTGATACTTTTTCTCATTACTCTTCTGTTTCATTTTCATATATGTATTGAAAGACTTTTGATGAAAATACTTAGTACAGAAGCTTAAATTTAATAACGGATAATATTTTTTGATGGCAATATAATTCACAAATTGTGATGATTTCTAATAAACAAAGACTGATAATTGATTTATTAGAAGGTGACTAAAACTATAAACGGCAAAACGCATATCTTCCAACAAGAGCTTCTATAAATGTTCTACTAACGAAAGAGGAATAAATAAAAACAATGTAAACGTTATCGCTATATAACGAAGAAAGTATATACATTTCTGCTTAAAATTAATAAATCTTTTTTGAAATATATTTCTTAATTATTCAAGGATTCTTAAAAGACTTGACGGTCGAAAAAAAGCCCTGATTGGTATCAGATCTTCGTAAAACCATAACTGAATAATATATATTATGGTTTTAATTCTTGTAGATATATAATTGAGAGAGCTTAAGGACCAAAAGGAAATAATAATAGTCAAATGCGCAAACGCGCGAAACCGAAAATGCTTCTTATATCTAATAATAAATATGGTCAAAGAACGTGCAATGATTTGAACTTTCCAATAACCAACCACTATCTTTCTTTATTCATAGATAATTGTTTGAAAAAATAACTTTTAGAAACTCACTAACGTTATTTACAAGTGATTTCTGCAAACTTTACCTGTAAACACCATGTGTTTCAATTTTGTGTATATTGAAAGATATCTAGTCAATAAATTTAGTTCAGAATCTAAAGGCAAATAAATAATCAATAATATATTTGAGAGGAATGTATTTCACAAACTGTGCTAACTTGTAATCAACGAAGACTTATATAAATCTATATCAATTTATTAAGAGTATAAAAGCTATACCCAATCCATCTTAATCTTATTATTGGCCCATTTTCTATCAAAAAGTTCTTTCAAATGTTGTATCAAAAGAAAAGAGGAACAAACAAATGAAAAACATTTTCAGTATGTTATTGAGAAAAATATACATTTCTTTTAAAACATAATTATTTAATTTCAAAATTTTTTCGTTCATTATTTGAGGATTCTAAAAAGACCTGACGCTTGCAAAAAACCGTGGCGGGTGTCATGTCTGCCTCCAAACCATGACTGAATGCTACTTGTTGCAGCATTATTTCTGAGACATTTTTTAATGTAATTTTAACGACAACTTAATGAATACATAATGGATATGGTTAAAAACGTTCAATAATTTGAACTTTCCAATAACCAACCATTCTTCTTCTTTATTGATTGATAATTGTTTGGAAAAATACATTTTCGAGGCTCTCTAATATTATTTACAAGAGATTTCAGCAAACAATACCTGTAAACAACTCCTCTTTCAGTTTTGTGTTTAATCAATCAATTTAAGAGTTTTAATCAATATATTTAGTACAGACTCTCAATGTCAATAACGTATAATATTTTTGGGGTGAATTTATTTCACAAATTTTGATGACTTTATTTCAATCGATACCAATTTATTAAAGGTACAAGCAGCAAGACTCTTTCCATTTTCGAAAAAGAAGTCCTTTTAAATACCCTACTAAAACAAAAGAGGAATAAACAAAAAATATTTTATGAAGAAAGAATGTAAATTTCTATTTAAAATTTAATTAATTCATTTCAAAATTTCTTCCTTAATTGTTTAAGGATTCTGAAAGAACCTGACGCTGGCAAAAAAACCCTTATCGGTGTCGGATCTTCCCTCAAACCATATTAATCGACCGAAATCACGACGAACTCATTAAGTTGATTGAACGACACGGATATCTTTATCGTTTATTTTCGAAATCATCGCCGGATTCGAAACGGCTCGGGTCCGTTTTCATTTTATTTCGTGCTCGATCTTACGGAAAATTCTCGCGAAACCTTTAAAACTTGGGTTTGTTTGTCTAATCCATTTTATGCTGAAGCCGATAAAACTGGTAAAATAGTATCGTACGGTTAAATGGCGCCAGTTTTCTACATTGTAAATTTCGCAAAAAGGGTTTATGCATCTCGGTCTGCAGACAACGGCACAGAAAATTGCATCCCGTTATATTCTTGTTTATTTCGGATGTATTTCAAAATATTACGTCTATTTTATTTTATATTTTATAATATGACATAAGTTATCTCGCTATATATCTCTCTCCCTCTCTTTTCAATATTTCAATATTATTTCTGTCATTTTTGAAATTATGATGATATACGGATTTAAACCGATTATTTATTTTTCCATTGGTCAGTTTTATCAGCTATAATCCAATGATCTTTCAGTGAGTCTGTATTGCCTCTGTAATTATATAATATTAAATCAAATTGCAAGAAAAGAATGCCCTGCTCCATTTTACAAAATCCAAAATATATCTCCAAATGATTCGTGTATTCAACAAAGTGTACCCGAGATCATTTATTATGTAGCGTTATAGATGAAAAGTATTTCCATTTTTATCATAGCCAAATAATGTGTATTGGCACATATTCACGTGTTTAAATATATTATATATTATATATTAAATATATTAATTTAATATATATATATATATATATATATATATATATATATATATATATATATATATATATATATATATATATATATATATATGCTATGTGCTAATTCCGAATTGTAGGCTAATTCCAAATTGTAGTGTAATTGCAGTCGAGTAAACATTTAGAAAGAATACGAGTGAAACATGTGTGACTGTTTATATCAAACCATATCTGCATATTACTATTAACAATACCAGAGAAAACACGACCTGACTTAGATCGTTGAAGTCAATCAAATGTAGGACGAGTTAACTCACGTGCTGATGGCGTTAATGGCCAGCGAGAGACAGAAAATGATAATAGTCGTATTGGTATGTGACCAATCCGCCCGAAACTGAGTGGGAATAAAGTAGATGGGCTGAGAATGCAACGAGCTCGTGCACATTAAACACAAAAACCGCCAGCAAGGACGTCACATAAAGCATAGCTAGCCACTGCTATCAGGAAACAAGTTATGGTGCCAACAAATCAGTTAGAATTGGGGAAATCAAAATCGTTTGTCAATATTGTACAGCATTAAAATGCAACAGCGAAACTATTAGGTTATGTCCTGCCGATGGAAAAGTAAAATTGCCACTCTCGGTCTAACCACCAAATCCGTTACGCTCATGCGCAAGCAAGATATTCCTATCATTTCTTGACCTTTATTCAAAAATATAATCGTTGTTTAAATAACGATGTTTGGCGCAACGTTGAAATCAACTTTGTCATAAATAAGTTAATAGCATCATGAACAATGAGTTTTCAGCTTGCTTACAATCCAACAGTGAAGATATTGTCCAAGAAATACAATAAAATCTTCATTAGAACAAACTTTTAGTCAAAATGTTCAAAATAGCATTGAATCGGATATCATGAAAGCTTTAATCTCGTCATGAGATCTGAGAAAACACCTGCCGGTGAGCATGCCAGGAAGTTTAATTCACCGACAATAGACGAAGTGGCTATTGTGTATATTTTATGTAAAGACATTTTATAAAATTTTTTTAAACCTTCACTGGTAAGGAAAGATAAAGATATTTACAAAATAAATAAGAAGTGTGTATAAAAGTCTCAGTTTCCGGTGTTAAATAGACTAAAACTAATTAACATATACATTTCAGTATGTGGTGACACTAATGAAATGACGACGGATATAAAATATTATCGAAAAAGGGTGACAGAAACCTGTGAGAGAAAAAAGTTGAAAAAATATGTTGAAAAAAGTATCCCTTTACAGAATAATAGCAAGGAATGGCGGCAAAAAATATCGACTCTAACTGTAACGAATGATTGTGACCTTCGGTTTAGGTCAGAATTCTCGGTACGTTACACCCATAATGGTAGTTTGTTAAGGTGAAGCCATTTTGGGGTGGTGACATCTGAAATAGTTTTAAACCCAGCTATAATTGGTCATTTCTTACTATGAAACCTCTTTTTATACCTTTTTATATATATATATATATATATATATATATATATATATATATATATATATATAATAAAGAGTATATAGTATGTATAAAAGAGTATATATAAATATATATATATATATATATATATATAACAACAAAAAATTATGTATGTATGTATAATTATGCATTGCTAATAAACTTTTAATAAGAGATTACAATGAAGTGAAGCATATTCCAGGTAAAGATGTTTTGTATTATCCGAAACAACTAGTAAACAGAAGGGAGTAGGTTTCACAATATATAGGGCTATAAGGTGGATGCAGCAGAATTCCAATTTACACATTCATTCACTATTTTCCAAATAATTTTTATTATTGGAACATAAATATGGCTGACTTTGGATTAATTTTTGCCTATTAGCAACAATTCACTCTAACAAAATCTCTTTAGTTTCACCATTGGTCGTAACAACATTTTTCTATTCGCTTTTATCACTCCAGCATATCAATTTTTCAGCTCTACTAATAATTCTATTTAAGACGATATATTATTCTGGCACTGATATAATAAAATGAACATCTTAAATGAATACGGCACCCAATTTAATCGCATTTGAATCACTCAGTTTTAAACATTTGATAATGATTGATCAACATTATAACTTAATATTTTTCCATATTCTTATTTTGTTTAACATTAATTTTCAAGTAACAAATACTCACTCAACAAAACGTAACAAAACTATTTATCCTCATATCTTTTGGTAATTTTGGTCGGTTCGAACGTTTTTAAATTCTCGGGTGCAAAAGGCAATTTTTAAAACACTGAAAATAATCTTTATACATCATTTTCTATTATATATTTCCACAAGAATGCAATAGTTTTTCTGCAACATTATTTGTTCATAAAATAACAATATAGTAAAATTCACAGCAAATAATTTAGAATGATTAGGAACTAAATCTAAATCATTTGACTTTTACGCTGGAAAAAGTATATTGTTATAAGAAATATAATTTTATATATTTGGTGTTATTTGTGATCAAAAGTTAAAAATGATATTAATTTAGTATAATAGAAAAATATGTTTAGATAAATGATCAAATTTATATTGTGCTAAAATGAATTAATGTTATTAGTGTTTTCGTAAGCCGCTCAATATATTATTGAACATGAAATACTTTAAAGTCGGTATTACTATATCGTAAATAATGACAACTTTGTAGAATTATTAGACTTCATGTTAACTACTGTTACTTAATAACAATATCAGGAGATAAAAGAATTGATGTAACAGTCTTTTTTTAGCTTTCAATATAGTCGTTTTTTCCTTTTTTTTTTGGAGAAAATCCCACACCACTTGTGCTGTCAAGGAAAAAAAGCCAGTCCCAGATAATGGACCACGTTAGTTTTAAGTGGTTTTGCCGCCCGAACACCATTCTCTATAAATCAGTCAAGAGAATACGCACCTTGTTAAGCCGCAACCATAACTTACGTAACTACGAAATAATATGATTACTGATGACAATTTATAGTGATATATGATTGATATATATACATATATATATATATATATATATATATATATATATATATATATATACATATATATATATATATATATATATATACATATATATATATATATATATATATATATATATATATATATATATATATATATATATATATATTAAATATGACCTGATATAATTATGATCCGGCTGAGTTGAGTTTAGTTACCACATATTGTATACAACGACGGGAATATTGTTGTATTATAATTGTGTTAATATAATATATATATATATATATATATATATATATATATATATATATATATATATATATTAAATAGATCTAGTAATCAATACAAATCAAATCAAAGGATTTATGTATCTTCAATCTGCGTGTAAATCCACTGTAGAGCAGTTATAGTTCTTCGACGGTTTTATAATTAAAGAAACTCTCTTGAAATTAACAATGGTGTAAAAAATGTTTGCCTGATATTAATATTGGATTATTTTGGGCAGTGTTATAATAGCACACCGTAGGTTCACATTAGCTTCAAGATTAGCTTGTAGAATAACAGTTAATTGTGAACAGTTAATTCGGATTGTCATTAAAATAACCAAGCTCAATATATTTCCATTTAAGCTTGAGATCCGGCGCCATCATCAAATATTTATCTGTACTTTCATAAGATCATAGTTTTTGGTGATGTTTTAATCAATATTAAATAGTATTGTGAAGCCATATTAAATTTGTTTTTATATGTTTTCATTAAAAATTTACTGTAAAATTACTGGATTAATATATAATATATATAAATATATATACAAATATATGTATATATATATATATATATATATATGTATATGTATATATATATATATATATATTATATATAGCTTCAATATTACCTTGTAGAATAACAGTTAATTGTGAAGAGTTAATTCGGATTGTCATTAAAATAACCAAGTTCAATATATCTCCATTTAAGCTTTTGATCCGGCGCCATGATCAAATATTTATCTGTACTTTCATTAGATCTATCTATGAATATAAGTAAAAATCAATTGTATGCATGTAATCTCATTACTTCAGAACGGCCGTACCTACTTAGCTAATTCACATCATCGATTTCTATGTAATTGTCACGAGAAGAGTTGTATGAATTAAACACAGAGAGAAGAATGTTGACACAGAAGGTAGTTCATTACGAGGAAAATGCTGCCAGTGAGTCACCAAAATATCGACGTACGCGTAGAGTTATTTATCAATAGTGCAAAGCTTGAGGCTTTAAAGTTCTAATTTAAACTATCAGGATATTGTACGCAAGGAATTCGTATTTCGATCACACAAAATGTTTGTCAATTCGCAACGCAAATGGATGAATTTATATCGAAATTGTTCCCGAATATTGGTACATATTACAAGAATCAAGTTCTGCTTGGAACGCTTTATTTTGGCTGGATGTGGACGATTTGAACATAAGTATTCTAAGCGAGACTAATGGCTAAATTCAGCTCGATCAATTCTATTACCGATCCAAATGAAATCATCAATTATCCAACTGAGTTGCAAAATTCTCATATCTCAGTATTAGTGCTTAAGGTTTGGCAATAGCCATGCTGCGTAATCCTAATCAACCGAAACTATACAATAGAACAAAGGTCACTGTTAAAAAGTCGATGAATAACATAATTTATGAATATCAAGAATGCCATATATCCCAACCAACTCTTCTGAATTTAGGCGTGTCTAATTTCCGGTCCACTTTGTATTAATCATTAGGAGTGGAATAAATCTTATATTACCATCTGTTCGTATGAACAGACATTGCAATAAATTATGATCCATATAGATATTTTATTTCTTCCGTATAATTGTTTTATTCCGTACAGCCGTAAGATGTACTAACCGGCTAGTTGGGACTAAATTGCAATTTTGTGACCAAATGACCCTTTTAAATGTTTTAACGCGTACAAATGCATATTGATTTTGGATATTAAAGTAAATTAAATAAGCATATTGATTAAGTAAATTAAAATTTTTAAGAAGTAAATAACATACTAGGGTATGCTAGTTTCTATGGCGGACTGAAAAGTAACTTTGCGTGATGGTTCTAGGAAATTGAGAAAAACAGCGACCATTTCGTCGATGCCGAGCTCTCTCGCTCGCCGTCCGACAAGACCGAGCGGTAGTTTTATCAATAAAGTTCCGGACAAAATTGGATTAATCTAATCTAGGACCTGTCTCGAATCCATGCCTTTCAACTGGCGACGTATCATAGTCATGCATTTTATATTGGGATTTTTTAAAATTGTATTCGAGCGGCCGTCCTTTCTGCGGTAAACTTTTACTAGTCAGACAGGGCGCTTTATGGGTTTCGCGGATCGCGTCTGTTTTGTTTCCTGACCCGGAAACGCCGGAAATAAGTCTGATTTCGTTGCAAATTAGACCACGGACGAGCCATAAAACGTTCGCCCTTAACAGTTTCATTGTAATAAATCTGTTCCGAAAGTTAATTCCATTTCTCCCAGGAAAAAAGTACGTTGAACCTGAGTTTTTTTGGAGACATAAATAACATGATCGCTGACCACCTCTCGATTTTAATTAGTATGGCAAAAACTAGGTAATATTATTCCTTGTAGAAGTAATTAATTATCCAATACATAATACATAATTATCCACATTATGCATTATTAAAATAACATTTAAAATTTTCCATCAACACTTGTGGCTTTATATTATATAAAAGGAACTTTATACTCTTCTGAAGTTACATACTTTTGTTTCAAATAAGTAGAAATCAGAAAGAACAATGTCAATACGGCGGAACATCCCATTTTAGTATTTCCATGTAAATTTTTCTCACTTTAGTCAGGCACAGCATATATATCTATTGCAGATAGATAAATATTAACCATATTTTTAGTATTTAGTATATTATTATTAGTATATTAGTGTAGCGCAGAACAAAAAAATAAAAGATTCCGGATTATGTTATTGGGAGAGTAGTTTTTTTACAGAATAGTGGAAAGGTATATACACTTTTGGTCATAAGCAAAACTAATTTTTATGGTTGATAAGTATAGCAACTAATAGAAGAGGGAGAATCAAAAGGCATTAGGAGTGTGCTGAAAGACGTGAAAGGTGACTTGTGAAACTTCCCTTGAAAGAAAATAAAAGCGATTGAATTGTGATCTACGCAAAATAAGTATTGGTGATGGCCAGTAATCTGAAAATTTGTTCATTTTGAAAACGCGTTTATTCGGAATAATTGAATCAATATATACTAACAAATATATTTTCCATTATTTTCTACAAATTTTTGCTTGGCAATATTTCGGTGCCGTGTCGACAGAACAATATTAGAACAGTATATCTTTAACAACTTTTTCAACGCATGTCCAAGAGTTTTCATGCAAGATAATTACTTTTTGCAATACGTCGTTCAGTTTGTTTAACTAATGTCGGTAGACAACTGCAGTAACAGTATATTGCGGATTTAACAGTTCGTAAAAGACTGTAGTGACTTTCCAGTACCAGCCTATGACTTTTGCGCTTAATAAAATGGCGGAAGGCCCGATTTTAATCTCCTATCAGAGTATCACAGAAAATGTTTCTTTTATTGCCTGCCAATCAATGAAACTACGATGTTGCAACGATTCTGAAAGTGGTAGCCATTTTCCGCATCTCATACAAACACCCATCTAAAATTCTCTGAGAGGAATCAAAACCAACAGTTGGAATTTGCCAAAGCTTCATCACCATAGGTTTCTAGAATTGTTTTATGGGTTTCGGTAGCAGGTTTCTATGACTTAAAGCACAAAAGTAATGAATGTCGGATATGCACATGTATTTGAGCCCTACGTAATTAGTGTCTCTGTACATCGAATAACTCCTTGGCATAACTTCTAAAGAATAACTCCTCCGATTTATTTGGGTACAATAATAAAACTAGGTACACAAGTTTATGTAAGACTGCTTTGTTGGATAATGAACCCCAAACATACTATGACCACCTGGCTATCTATAATATTTATACATAATACTACACCTATTAAAACAAGAACTCAGCCGAAGAACAATATTGTTTAAAAATAACTTTATTAGCGTTCCTACCTATTAGGTTTAGGTAATAATTTGCAAAAAATTATTTAAGGCAAAAACAAAAATATTGCACACAAATAAACACATTTTTGAGTATATAAATCCTTTTTAAAGTGATAACGATTTTCATTCATCCAAACAAATAATCATATAAAGCATTTTTAGTCAACTTTGTCAAAAGTAGTACTACTGATCTTCCAACGCTTATTTGAGATTTTAATCCTTTCCGCGTTATTTTGATTGACTTATTTTAAATTGATTTTTAATCCAATTTTCTTGGAATTAAACAACATATTTTCTAATATAATATATGACTATCTATTTTAGTTCTCTGAGTAGAATAAATTTAAAATCCTAGTCTTTAAAGATAATTACTTTAAATGCTTTAAGTCATTTATAAATTGATGATATTTTTTAATTTCCAATTTTTTGTTAAAATAATACATTTGTTTTCCTACTTATCTAGATTAAGTTCGTTATGTATGTGCGGTATTACTGTGTTATTAAAAGGCATGGAAACGTTTTGTGTGGGAAATCAGATAACGTAAGATATCATCGTTACTACTTGTTAAGCTAAGTTTTATGTATGAATGAAAATATTTAAATTATGTAATAAAATATTGCTTTAGACGTAGTGAGTTTACTGAGGTTTAGTTGATAACTATAGAACGTAACAAAATGTTCTATTATAATATCTATAGAGCCTATACGGTGCATATTATTAAAATTTCTTTCATTTTTATAGCATCCAGACAATGTAATGATACTACTAAACTGTACTATTAAAAGAAGTAAGATTAATGAAACATTTTATACACTATTATTTCCATAATTCGGAAGTTATATATATATATATATATATATATATATATATATATATATATATATATATATATATAAATATGTAAACTGAAGAAAAAAACTAATAGATGCGAAAAATAATAAAACACTCATAAAAACTACATTTCGACAATCTAATTCTGTTTATCTTGATTGTGACCGTGGCACTAGTAGTAGTAGAAATATGTATAGTATTCTTAAATGGGATTTAGAGATGTGAACGAGTTTTGTATGAGATATGTTTTGTATGGTTCAAAATCTCGGACAATCAATCTAGGACACAAATGATATAGAGATATTCTGAAAACATTGACAGACATGTATCCATTTTTGATATTTTTTGCACTGATATATTTGCATATACATTTTTTTAAATTAAAGTTAAACTAATTAAAATAAAAAATAAATATCAGTAATACAATTAAGTTACAGTTTAATTACTGTCTTAAAAAGTTCCGGTCGTAACAGAGGAAACGGTTTTTTTTAAATTCAAAAGTGACTCTATTTATCAGCGTAATCTCCATCAAAAGCCACAGAATCACTCGGGCGTCGCTCTAACATTTCAATACCACTTTTGTAAAACGATTTATCTTTTGCCTCAAAATAGGCCGTCACCAGTTGCTGTCCACTCAGGTGATGACCGTTTTGATTCCGGAGGGAAGTGATTGATCCATGTTTCACCTGTTGTCACAGATTGACCCAGAAATTCCGGTGTGTTACGTTTAAACATGACCAAACGCTGCTTAGAATCATCAACACGTTTTTGTTTCTGGTCAACAGTGGCAAAACGACTTTCTACAGAACATTCGCATAGTCATGCAATATAAAACCAACACGTTCTTTTGATATCTTTACGATGTTAGCTAACTCATGCAATTTCACTTTTCGATCGCTCAAAACGATTTTATGGATTTTCAGCGTCATCGCTGTCTCTACTTTTGACTACGTTTGAAATCAGCAAACCAACGTTTTATTGTTGTTTCTGATGGAGTGGTGTCCTTATAATACTTTTCAAGCCATTGCTTCGATTGAACGGTATATTTTCCCATCAAGAAGTATTGTAAAATTATCGCGAAATTGTTTTTGATCTATTGTTTTGAATATAAAAATAATAGAGTCAATCTTAGCAAAATAGCTCACAAACTTATGAATAAAATATCTCTACATTTTAACAGATTTCTTTTGAAGGTTAGTATTAATTGAAAAAGCGCTTAATGCAATAAAACTAGCGGCTTTGGGGGATTGTTGCAGAAGCTAAACATTTTAATGGAATACATTCCTGGATAGTTTAATATGCTCCTATATCATCAATTTCATCATCTACTATCATATTTTTTACATCAGTTATATACCACGTGAATGTTGCCATAAGTTTGAATAGAAAATAAATGAAATATATAAAATTTTACGGCATTTATCATTTTAAATATTCATTAATTTTTATATATTTTAAAGTCTCCTTTTACCAACGATGGTTTATCTGGACTGGACCTACAGTTTTACGTGGGTTCCGAATCACGGTCCTCGGTATTGAACCTACCGACTGGCGAGTGACCAACTTAAACATCATTCCAGAAGACATTCGGTCTTACCCAGCCTGGTTACTGGCGTGACTGAGATCATATTCCTTATCGCATTTTACATCGTTTCCTGGGACAATCACACATGTTAAACAATAACAAACATAAATTTAGGACCATGCCCCAGAAGGAATTAAATCCGCGTCTATCGCAATAGTAGGAGGACCGTCCTGTCGCCTTTACCACTGCGCCAACCAAACCGGTACTTGAAGTATTTATAAATATATATTTAAATGTATATGAGAGATAGTAGTGGCGTGATAAAAACTAATATATTTAAATATATCTCCTACAAATAATTATAAGTTGGTATAATTTATTTATATTGTATTCTACAGAGTGACTGCTTTCCATAACGATTTACAAAATATCTAAATACGTTTAATTTATTATATAGTTCGCCAATAAAAACGCCTCTACTTTGAACAACATATTATTCGACTATCTGAAGCCGGTAATAATGCGACAATTAATATGTAAAATTATTTTATTCATAAATTAAACGTTTATCTCCACGACGGCTCCAAATCGTTCAGCTTCGGACATTTTGTCCGTCATACGGCATCATCTTATTTATTCAAATATTCACATTTACGTCCGGGCATCTGATTATGGACGCTAATGGTTAGACTCGTCAGATAACGAAGCAGTCGCTAAAAGACCAGTACACTTGAAGGAGATCTTCACGGGTCTTGGCGTCGAAATAAAATAGTAAAGTAAAAAAAGACTCGGAGAATGGTCGACGTGTTCTTTCGGACTCGGATGGTAGTTGGTTTTAATTAAAAGAAATTCTGGTAAATATTTATACATAAAATTAATGTTTTCATTTTCTTTTTTTACTCGACAGGAAACTGTATAATGTTAACTGCCCCCTTAGGCGGAGGAAGTTATTATTTCGGTTATATTTCGGAGGATTTTTTCGGTGGCTGAAGATGAATTATAATATGAATGCAAATTTAACTATTGCGGCTACATAGACATTACTATTATGAATATTTTATTATAAAATATGTTTTAACTAACAAGAATATGTAACACACGTTAATTCAAGCATTTAAGGATAACAAATATTAATATTTACAGTTGCATCATCAAAAACTACTGAAATATGCTATAATACATAATACTAAAATCCAATGAAAGTAGTTTAATATAAAATTCTATTAAACAATAATTGTCTAATTTAAAAAATACGATCTTCCCGTTCTGTGCATCGTTAACAGGTCAATTGAAAAGTCGCTGGCCTGACACATATATTGTGCTACTAGAACTAAATGCATATATTTTTTAGTTAACCCTAACCGTCAAAAGATGCGTGTACAAATTTGACAGCTGTCGGATCATTAGTTTAAGAATTATAGCATTTTGAGTAAAGCAACTTTCGTTATTGTGAAAAAAATGGATATAAAGGGATTTCGCGTGTTGATAAAATATTGTTTATTGAAACTTTGGCTTGATGCCGAGATTTCGGACACTGCCACAGGAAAATCAACCATCAAGGATTGTTATGCTAAGTTTAGGCGTGGTGAAATGAGCACCGAAATCGGTGAACACAGTGGACGCCCAAAAGAGCTTGTTACCGACAAAAACATTTAAAAAATCCATAAAATCATTTTGAGTGACCGTAAATTGAAATTGAATGAACTAGCAGACACTCTAAAGATATCAACTGAACGTGTACATCATATAATTCACAAACATTTGGGTATGAGAAAGCTCCGTGCAAAGTGGGTGCCGCGCGAGCGTACTTTTGACCAAAAACAACGACGAGTTGATGATTCGGAGCAGTGTTTGAAGACGATCAATCATAATAATCCCGAGTTTTTGCATTTATATGTGACAATGGATGAAGCATGGCTCCATCATTTTACTCCGAAGTCCAATTGACAGTCATCCGAGTGGACTGCACACGATGAACACGCTCCAAAGCGTGGGAAAACGTAACAATCAGCTGGCAAGGTTGTGGCGTCTGTGTTTTGGGATGCGCATGGAATAATTTTCATTGAATACCTTGAAACAAGAAGAACCATCAACTGCGACTATTGCATAGCGTTATTGGACCGTCTGAAGAACGAAATTGTCGCATTTGAAGAAAAAGAAAGTGCTGCTTCACCCAGGCAATGCACCGTGTCACAAGTCAGCGAAAATGATGGCAAAAATCCATGAATTGGGCTTCGAAATGCTCATCCACTTTATTCTCCAGATCTGGCCCCCAGCGACTTTTTCGATTTCCTGTTCTCAGATCTCAAATGAATACACGCTGGGAAAACATTTTCGTCGAATGAAGAGGTGATTGCCGAAACTGAGCAAAGGACAAATCGTAGTACAAAAATGATATCGAAAAGCTGGAGGGTCGCTATAATCATTGTCTTCACTGATCACTCTTAAAGGGAATTATGTTGAATAAAAAAACTAATTTTGCCAAAAAAATGTGTTTTACTATGGTAGGCTGGCGACTGTTATATATCAGAGCTTCTTATAATATTTTAAAGCAAATATTTTAAAAATAAAAATATCTAACATTTACAGGTAACGGGAAATTGGTATTGAATGATGTAAGAAACAGGTTCAATTTATTTTCCTAAATATAAAGACAATATAAGATTATTTTCTTCTCCCACAACATAAAAACCTGGAAAATGTTAATATTATCAAACATTTTATTACTTAAAATTGCAAATTAATAAGTAAGAAATTAATATTAGATTCTGTTTATATGCGACATTATAAACGGTGGGTACATCATTACCACAGGAATTGTACCACATGTTTCATCATCACTATTTAATTTCTTACCAAGCATAAAAGAAGAATTTTGAATGACGTATTGTGAAATATAATGAAAATGCATCTGCTGCTACAATTTCAAATATATAAATATCTCCATTTATCCACATCATCACAGAAGCAGAATATTCATGGCGATAAAGTCTTGCTGTGCATATTGTATGATCAGGATCAGCAGTGTGATCAGCCACTGATACTGTTACTGCAGGTGTTTACCGACATCATTTGAACAAATTGTGTGACGTGTTGTTCCATAAAAGATCAGCAATAGGAAGTAACAGGCAGAAAACGAATCCTCTTACATGATAACCCCCAGTCATAGTTTGCAATATTTGGGAAGAACACACATTCAAACTGAAAAATTATCTGTAGTGTGTAGATAGCACCTTAAATACAAATGTATTATATTTTTAGTTTTATGAAAAGTGTTTCATATAGAAATGTTTTACATATCATAAAACAGTTACAATTTCCAGGAAAATTTTATTTTTATTTATTTTACATGATATAAAATTATTGCTAATCGGATCGGATTTTAGAAATTGCTTTACTGTATTAGTTGTGAAGTACAAGAGACGTCAAAATGACATAATGACGATACTCTTATTGCTACGATAGTCATTGTTTTGGAATGCTATACATGGATGCAAAAAATGTTTTTACAATAATATGAAGTAGTATTTAAAAACAAACTTTCTTTAACTAATTTAATTTCAATTAAATTGATTAAATACTTTTTATATAGAAAATTATTATTAGTATGTAATTAATATATAAATAATAACCCGATAAATTAATTGATATTAATTTAAAGCAGATTTACCGAAGTTGGATGTCTATATATACTTGAAAAACATAATATATTATAGTAGATTTTACTCCAAATATGTATATCTATAAAAGTGTTTATATCAATTTTGTTAGAATAATTACTATTACTGTAAAATTCAATAGGGCGATTAATATTTTCTTTTCTCTTGTAACATACAAACAAAATAATAATAGATATTGAACTGAATATTACCAACACAAATGGCACTTAATATAACAAAAATCCGGAAACGGTTAAGAAATTAATATCAGTGAAAATAATACATATAATAGAATTAAAAAAATAAATGAAACTTATCCGACTTATTTTTTAATCTTATATTATAGTATATAGAGAGTTATTTAGGAGAAATTTGTAACAGTATATTCTGGTACTAAAGGAAACGTGTATAAGTTGTGACAGGTTTTAAAAATATTAAAAACATAAGACCACAGTATTGATCTATAAAAAAACTTCTATATGGGCGGGGAAACTTTGAAAACTTCCTACTTGGTTTTTATCTTGGCAAGCATCAAAAATGAACGAGGCTAACCTTTCCGAACACATGGCATCTCGTTGTTACTTTACTTTATATAAACCCTAAACAAACAGTCGACACACGAACCGGGAATTTTATATACATATACAGAGAAAGAGAAAGGGTGGCTTTTTTTCTTTTGGTAATGGAGTGGATCTGGTTGTTACAGGAGGGTTTTCGGAGGTGCTGATAAAAGCCCAGGGTTATTTCTGGAGCGAGGCTCCAGGAAAAAGCGTTTTCAAATGGGCTAGGTTTTGTGGGCGCTCATTGTATGAAATCAGTTTTCCTTTTTTCCTCTTTCTCGCAACGGAGGAAAAAGAAAATCCGCATTTCGCGTGCCCTGAATAAAAATAATAATGTTGCTTAAATAGCTGATATAAATTCCGGCGCTGAAGATATATTCCCGAGGAGTTTTAACATACATTATAACAAATATTCTTTTTATTATCGGCGTAATATCGCTGAATATAAATTTAAATGAATAATTTATAGTTTGTTGTTGATGTTTCATGTTAAATAACCTCCTTGAACTTGAATGTAACGTTCGGTTTTATCATAAATAAAATTGTTCTTGGTAATATTGTCAGTAGTTGCATGCTGCTTTATCCAGAATATAAATATGTCAGAATAAAATAGAAACGTCTCTCTGCATGTATTTATTTCCAATATTTCAAATATCTTTAAGTTAATTTGACGTTCGGTAATGAGAAATTATGAATATCTTATTGACCATTACAATGAATTAATAATAACGGCTTTCTCGCAAAATTAAAAGTTTCATTGTAAGAAAAATTTAAGTATTTATTCGTTTAATAATGTTCATTGCTAGTCTTTATTTCGTTCTACGTTCATGTTAATAACAAATCAGTTTGTTTTTCTATATTTTCATAAAAAATTGAAACACTATTATGTGGCTTTGTGTGGTACAGATTGTTACAAGCAATATTTAAAAAACAACCATTGTGATCAGTTCTAATACTCAATAAAATAATTGCTATTATATGAGCAGTCATAATGATATTTAATGATGGTTTTATTTCGTTTAAGCTTTCATTTTCTTATTTTAATTCCCTTCTAAGAAGGTACAATCAATATATTTATCGAATAATTTTATTTTTCGTAAGCAAAATGTCATGATGACTTTTAACAGTAATTCCGTTAAATATGGAAAAAAACTTCTGTAATCATGATATATAATAAATAATAAAGAGTAATAGTTAGCAACGCTGAATATAATGAATTACTCTCAAAAGTCTATGATGAAAATAATAGTTGTTAATAATTGATGATTAATATTATTTGAAAATTAAAATCAATAAATAATTATTCTATGAAATAAAATAATATTAAATATTAGATACTTTATCAATCTAATTCATGCCTTTATTTGATCATCATCTACTTTCAACAGATATTTTTTCGATAATTTATGAAGGAAATGGAAATACTCTATAAGCATCATATCTATATTACTTATCTAATATTTATTCTTACTGGTGTATTTATTTAAGTATGTCAGTCTCAGATTGATATTATCTATCTATAAGCACTATAATATAAAAGTTATTTTTTCTATTTCGGTTTCCTAATTTGAGTCTTGCTTGTATATGACTTGCATGAAGTATATATTATTTTGTTAAATTCGATCAAAAATTAAGATGATATAGTCTTTGAGCTAATATGAAACTAGTTTCATTTTAAATTTTGCTGACGTTGATACAAATAATACAAATTTAATAGAAATTTCGCCAATAAAATACGAATGATATTCGATAATCGTTTTTGAGTTTTTATTATGAAACAAAAATGGATTAGCTGCCATGCCTAATAGCTGCCTAGTAACAATTGGCTTTTAGTTTTTCAATCCAAGTGTTCAATCCAAGCACAATACAAAAGTTAAAGATAAAAACTATGCTCTACATTTAACTTAAATTTATTTATATTATAAAAATATTAGTTAGTGTTGATTGCTTTTATTGCTTATATTAATTATTGCTTATATCAACCAGCAGAATGTTCCCACAATAGAAATGGATTATTAAAAATGAATAGTTAAAGCCTGAACTTTTGAGAACTTCATCGATTAGGTTTTAGTTTCCTCCATTGATTGAAATTAATATATTCAGAGTAGGTTTTAAAAGTTAGTGACTAGCCAGAAGGCCAACGCAGACAACGCAACAAGTTGCCGAATGATATTAACATAGTTGAACTTTTAAAGTAAGCTTCATGGGAAAGCTCATTATCTCGACTAAAGAACGTGAAATATCCTTCATGATTCTAGCCTCTTGAGATAAATAGCTTCATTAAATTGATGGATGTTGATGATAATTGTTGGAATATACTAATTTATTACCAATGTAGTTCAGTTAGATAATATTTTGCTAAGTTATTGATTTGATGTGATAAATTGATAATTTAATATAATTTATAAGAATGTCAGTGAAGCTGTATAAATATATTTCTATATACAATAATTCATTGTCTACTAAATAGAATATTTTTCATTTCTTTGATGATCTATTCTTTTTGTTATAATACTGATTATGTAATGTTCTAAAATTCTGGACTGATGTGAACATATTTGAACCGATCTTTAAAAAAATTAAAATTTACGCAGTTTATGGTATATACATAAAATATATATTTTTATAAGCTTATAACTAACCTATTAGAGTAGTTGGGATGACGAAGTGTTCCTATATATGGTAATCTGAAAACAATCCTTTTGTGGGCCAAATTAGATCGAATTTGCGTTTTTCCACAGTTGCACTCACATAGCTCACTTCACGACACCACGATGACGATGACAATGGAGCGTTTTTCCTCAAACTGAATGACAAATCTGAAAATCTGCCACGACCTAGCCAACTAACGGTATCCACTTTACATGTTTTATTGCTCGTAATGTCATGTTTTGCCCATAAAACAACCCGTAACGGCCGTCGTCCATAAAGCGGCACCGAACGAAAGGGTGCCACGATAATGACCTTCGAAAATATCGCCGCTTGCGTAACGGTTCTTTTGATTTTTTGCTCCTTCTTCGCTTTTTGTCCGAGGTAATTCGTTTACACAACATCGTAAACCGTTGCGTCACAGGCTAGGTCCAAGTGTTTTCATCTTCTGTCGGATTATTTCCGATTGCAGAGACAAGACATAAAAATAGAATAATTTTCGGGCATACAGAAATGTGACACAATTTTAAGGGACAGCTTAAATTTCTGTAAATATTGCCCCATTGATAGACTTCGACATTTTTTAAATGTTTTATTGATTTACAAAACATTTTCCAAATATTTGTTCGATCTTTCTATGATATAATAAACGTTTTCATGTATTCTTATTTCATATTTACTAATCATTTTATCAATCATCGATCCACATTCTGATTTCATCAGAATTACGAAATCATGTGCCAGCTAAACAATTCTGCTTCGCTCCGTCCAAATGGTAATTGAAACAGGGTACGTCTGGTGAGTACCCCAGATATGGCAAAACTCCTCATTCCAGCCGCAACAGTGTATCTGACGTTGTTATGTAATAGAATGATTTTACATCTGTTGGTCGCTATTACGGGTCTATTTTGCGACAATACGTCATTCGTTTTCATCAACTGACAGCTTCATACTATTTTAGCCTATGCTCATAGCAGCTGAGTTTTCATCCAATAAGCTTTGCAGTTCATAGTCGTCAATGTCGATCTTTTTGGTCTTTCAAGTCATTCTTTTACAATAACATCAAAATCAGCGATTTTAAATCATTGACTCTAAAACAGATGTATGAGATATGACGGTGTATCATACACCGAAATACATACACATACATACCACACAGAAACTATTATAATGCTGATTTCTTATGATGCTGGTAGACGATAATCTGATAGACTTAGGCGCTATTTATTTATATCAAACAACAAAGGTAATTGAAAAGCGTAAAAAGTAGAATTTCGAGCGTTCGAATAAGCATCTAAAATTATGTAGAATCTAAAACTTCTTACATTTACCGATACTAGACTTAACATATCTTGAACTAACAGAAGTTTTTCTTTTTATAACTTTTTCGTTTATATTTCTAACCAATAAAAGTGGCTATTTACCTTTCTTGTTGATAAAAACTATTGGAAAAAGTTTATTAATCAAAACGGAAGATGTATAATTCATTAGCGTGTGAAATTTATATGAAAATAGGCTCATTGAAAAATAAGAAAGACCCGAAATTACTTTTGCTCAACCCTATGTATGAATTTTTGTAGAATATTATTTGAGATCTTATCTATCTATCTGTAAAATTTGCTGGCCTGAAATTATTCAAAGTAACTGATGGATTTAGAAGACATTTTTTAAATTCCATATACACCTACATTTAAAAAAGTCTATTGCTTCCTTCTATTCCTGTTATATTTCCATAAGGCTTGTTAAAACTCATTGTATTTAATTCATTGATTTATTTGATTTATTGATTCATTATCCATATTAATGTGGCAAATATTTAGTAAGAACATTATAATATAAATAACATAATATAATATTATTGCTGAGAAAAATTAAAGTGTATTATCGTACTGTGTGAATCACAAATTATCAAAATTATTTTAACATATATTTACTTCCTCTGCTATATTGAATAGTAATGAAGAATATATATATAAATTTCTAATAAATTTCTGTTAATTATAGTAATCAGATTTTCAATTTCTATTGTCAAATCCAATTTATACGCATAACAACTATTTTATAAAGGAAATATCAACTAACTCCCATTAAAAATATCCAATTAACCTAAATTTTTATAGACTAATTGGATATTACATAACACTAAACCAAAACGGTATAAATTTGGAAAGCACTAATTAATTGAGCAATTAGATATTATATTTTATTTCTACTCTAATTTTATATACTTCATAATAATTGAGCAATATGAACATAAATACAAACCTTTTGACCAATTTTCTAATCCGTAGTTCACTTATTTTGTGACCTTGTGCTCGGCGGCCTGTTCGATTTTTTGCTGCTAATTTCTTTTAAAACGCCATAAAGTCAGCTCTTTATTTATTGGCCAATTCATTCTGATTGCCAGGGCAAGAAGTGAGAATTTATGGGGCTGAGAATTTGAACGTCGAAGGTAACTGTTTCGCCATAAAAGATTTCTGTGTGCCTTGTAGCATTTTTTGCTTTGTTTTTTTTTTCTACTACGGTTCGGGAATTGTTTTTTTTTTCACTAAGCCAGTGGACTAACTGTTTAACTGTTAATTAACAAAAAAGTGAAATTAAAATAATGATGAATAAATGAAATAATTTTATTATCATTTGAATTGTTTATAAATATGCCTTAATGAATGATTATATGCACTATATGTATTAAGTATTTGTAATTTTATGTTAATATAATTATTATCTGTTAGGTTATTATTTTATTTTAAAATCTCTTTTTATACTAACCAGAGTTCATCTGGAATGGACCAGTGGGACTAGAATGATAGACTAACGTGGGCTTTAAACCATGGTTTTCGGCATACCAACTGGCTAGTGGCAGACTTAGAAACCATCAAAGAGACATCTGGTCTTTCCCAAACTGATTACTTGTTGGATTGGCTACATCTTCTTCTGAGATTATGGACTGTTACTTAGAAAAACGTATAGTTATAATCACATAAAGTTTACAGTCACAAAATAAAATACCTCAATAGCCCTGCGGGAATGCAATCTGTGACTGTCGCAGCAGTATGAGGATCGTCCTGCCGCCTAAACCTACTTTTTTATTAAAACATTTAGACTTATAAATATGGTACTTATGAATGAGATCTAAAATATGTAGATATATAATATAGATATTTAATTTAAACTCTAAAGATTTTTTATATAACATTAATTCAAGAAGAATCTATTGTTTGTAATAATTGTGTTTAAATTCAACATTTCTTTTACAGGTAAGAAGTATAGTATCATCACTGAAATGAACGATGGATCATCGTAAGTAAAGACAAATTAAGGCTCTATACTTTGTCTTTTATATATCTAAAAAATTTATACACATATTAAAACATTTTCGCAAGGACTTTCAATATGTTTGTATAATAATAGTTTTGTATTGTTGCACTTACTTCCTTATCAGTATTCCAGATTGTATAATATATAGGAAATCTAGCTGTGCACCAATTTTAAGACATCGTTTTATTACCAGTAAATACAATTTTATTTTTGTTTATAATATTTATATCTATTTTACTACAACAGTCGCTCTGTTCGAGCAACCCTTCATATTATAACAGGTCAATTGAAAAGTACCCGGCCTATCATAAGCTTTTTGCCAAAATGATTTTTTTTTAAATCAACATAATTCCCTTCAAGGGTGATATACTGATTATATCGACCCTCCAACTCTTCGATATCATTTTTGTAGTACGATTTGTCCTTAGCTTCAAAATAGGCCTCAGTTTCGGCGATCACCTTTTCCTTCGACGAATATTTCTTCCCAGCGAGCGTTCTTTTGAGGTCTGAGAATACCTTGATCGGATGACTGTCGATTGGACTTCGGAGTAAAATGATGGAGCCATGTTTCATCCATTGTCACATATCGACGCAAAATCTCGGATTTTTTTACGCTGGTCAAAAGTGAGCTAGCGTGGTACCCACTTTGCACAGAGCTTTTTCATATCCAAATATTCGTGAATGATATGATGTACACGTTCAGTAGATATCTTTAGAGTGCCTGTTATTCATTCAAAATCATTTTGTGGGTTTTTAAATGTTTTCATCGATTACAACCTCTTTTGGGTGTCCACTGCCTTCACCGTCTTCGTTGCCCATTTTACCACGTCTAAACTTATATACAGTATACCAATCCTTGATGGTTGATTTTCCTGAGACAGTGTCCGGAAACTCGGCATCAAGCCAAGTTTTTGCTTCAACAGTATTTTTCCCTTCAAAAAGCAATATTTTATCAGCACGCGAAATTCTTTTTATCCATTTTTTTCACAATAACAAAAGTTGCTTCACTCAAAATACTATAATTCACAAAGCAATGATCCGACATCTGTCAAATTTATACACGCATCTTTTGAGAGTTAGGGTAAACTAAAAAACATATGGATTTAATTCTAGTAGCGCCATCTATGTGTCAGGCCGCGGACTTTTCAATTGACTTGTTATATGGGCCCCTTTGGTATTGCTAATGGTTCGCCTGTCTTAATAAACACTTTCTTTCTTGGTTGACATTGCTGTTTTGTTACATCCATAATGTGAGGTGATGTACGTAAGCAGACCAATTTCATTGCTTACAATTCATCTCGAATTAAAAATCCTGCTGATTTTATAAACAATATTCTGCATTCTTAACATTCAAACATCTAATTGCTATGGAGACCAAGAACAACTCCAACATTCTATTTGATATATGATAGAAATATAATGATTTTCCAAATGATCAATAAGACAGTAAATTACCTACTATACTACCTACAAATGGCAAACAGAGGACGTTATTCTGAAAAACCTTCTTTGGTGCACGCTTGCTTTCATCAAAAAGCACTAGGACGTATTGGTATGGTACTGCAGAAACATCGAAATTATACTCAAACCACACAGGGAAATATCTCAAATGCTCGTTAACCCCAAAGTGGAAAGGGATATGTTAACACTACAAGGTGTGTAACAAGGTCACCTATGATCGTTGGAGGTATATATAGGAGAAACTGAATTAAGTAAACGGCTAAAAGAACATTAACGATGTGTTCTGAGCTTGACTATTGTTACCTATTAAACTAACTTACAAAGATTTAAATAATTCCTGAAATGTTTAATACTGAACATTATCCACTATTCTAGTCCATCTTAATTTAGAATCATAATTTTTTTTAGTGTATATATATATGTGTATATGTTTAGGTGGCATAGCAGAATTTCCATTAAAATGCAATGACTTTCGGCTACTCATTAAACGAAACTATAATTTATAATATTAATCATGTTTCTTTCATAATCTGCAAACTATCTTAAAAACTAACACTAATTTTTTTAAAATTGGGATTTAATTAATTCTAATATCCATATAGAAATTATATTAAAGTAATATATTTATAATAATTTAAGTCTCAGGCAATTCTCGGGTCTTAGTTCTATAACTAAAATATTTGATAAAATGTTCAAAGAAATAGTTGTCATATAGCTACGCAGTTTAATGCAATCATCGTTAAACATCTGAATATTTATCAGCGATTTAAAATGTTTACCAAATTATTGTTAATATTTCATAATTTCTTCTATTTGCCCCATGTGTTCCATCTAGGGAAATCATGTATTTAATATTTCACTTTATCTACATATTTTCACTACTTCCTTTACGTATAAATATAGTTTTTATCTTTTGGACATATTTTTCACTTGAAATATATATTGAAAAACATTAAAGTGAATAAATAACCAGAATTATTGGATAAAATAATAATTTCTTTAGCCACAATTTTAAATAAAATTTCATCGATATTTAGTTAATTTTTCCACTATCTATCTTCAGTTGTCATATTTCTTTCTGTCAATAAAATGTACTTATTCATAACTATTATTTTATATAATATATTGAAATATCACCATTTCCATTAGCTCATCTTTAATTTGTCTTCTATGGCTTTCGTTAGTTTACTGTTTTCTACTTTGTGTCCCACATATTAAATACTCACTAAAAACAAAACACAAAACTCATTGATATATAGATTATAGCTAGTTTTTGGGGAAACAAATTGTTGTAGAAAATGGTAATTACACCTAATATTACAATATTTATAGATATGGATGGAACTAAATATTGATAAGACAATGTTTATGGTTTTCATAAACCTCTCGTCATCACCTGATATATAGCAATCTACGCTAAGATATATTGCCATTAAATCTTCACACTACTGAACAACTGACATATAACATTACAAAATACTACAATTTTAGCAGCCTCAAAAATCATCATCTAGGACGAATACACAATGGTTCACAAACGCGCATTGGAAATTCTTGATCGAATGTTAAAAGATCTGCGCAATGACTCGAGAATTTTTAGTGGCGCAATGCTTTTACTAATAAACGCTTACCTCAAATCCTCAAATCTGTGGCGCTATGCGAAGAAACTTCAACAGACAGCAAACATGGGAGTTGCGTTGTTGAACGACCTATATGTTGAAGATTTTTCTAAGCAATTGCTGACTATCGATAATGACCGTGTCGACGAATCGAGCGGATTGATTTTATTTCCTCAAAACTTATCTATAACGCATCTCCAAACATCATTGTTAACCTCACAAGTGACAAATGGTTAAGATGAAGATGTTTCGAAGATGTAACGGAACGAGCCTGCAAAAGTTGTCCGTTTGCCAAACGTTTGAAAATACTTCAAAATATTATAATTACGGGTTATAAACCGGCAAACCCTTTTTTAACCCTTCGTTTTAATAAATTTGAAATCGCCGCGGTTTTTATTGAAAATATATTTTGCGCCTTGCAGCTGCACTGTATATTAGTACGGACACAGTCACTAACATATCTCAAAAAATAAAAAACAATATAACCTTAAATTCGTCAAAAAGAAACCGTGTTTATGCGAAACCGGTGACGAATCAAGATCAGCTTGGTGCTTCAGAGATCAAATATACAAAATGTATAAAACAGTAAGTAGTTTTTTCAATCGAAACATAATTTAATACAATTATTTCAGAGACAATTGTTAGTCTGGAAAGTATCCATAAAAATTAAAAATATATATAGCTATTTGAGAGATGTAGAACATCTGTTCATCCATTGTTGGATAATATAAGATTTAAGTGATGTAAAGATAACCCACGAAGGGGTTTAATGGAACTTTCAGAGATTGCTTTTAAAGAATACAATTTTTAAAAACATAACAAAATCAAGGAAGAGATATATCAATTTATATATTTAAGCCAGACATGAATGTTTCAGAATGGTACATTTGGTTGCTCATGGCAAGATGATTATAAATATTTTAGACACAACGAAACCTGATGAAAAAAGGTAAATGTTGGAACAACTATCGATTAGGTTTTGTTAGTCATAACAATTATTCATTGCAGACATACAGTTCGTCATGCTGTTACTTGGTAAATATAAATGAAATATTTAATTGCATTTTATGTAATTTACCTTTTTTAGGAATAAGCCTGAGAAAAGATACATAGTAGCTCAGATTACTGAATGTTATGGCTAAAGATTATTACGTCTTCCTCCCTATCACTGAATGTTGAATCCAATTGAGTTGATACGGGGTATTGTAAAGAATTATTACAATAGATATTCAGATAGTGGAGGATATTCAAACCAGAACTGTCTGGATGTATGGAAAGAGGCATCGTTGAAAAAAGTATCTTCGGTTTGTGTGAGCTTGATCAGGCATATTGAGAAAGGAATTGACAAATGGTAGAATCTTGAGCAAGTTTTTGATAGATTGGAAATAAGCTTAGTTAGTCACTTGACTAGTGTTTCTGAAAATGAGACTGATTGAATAAAACCTTATGAATGTTGGTTTATGATTAAAATTATATAATTATAAAGGTCAGTATACTAGTAATATACTTTAGTTGTAGGGAATTATATTAGAGAATGTGAAAGCTTTATGAACATGTGTGTTAATATACAGATAGTAACAGGACAAACTAAAGAGAAATATAGTAATATCATAATGACTTTACAAGGATGCATTGGATTGAAAGAAACAAGAACTAAGCCTAAAACATAAATATGCTCTCTAATGAGAGTAAAATACATTACTCAGATATACAATTGTTAATTAACAGTTGTACACAACAGAATCGTGTAGAATTGTACAGTACAGAATTAATTGTGGATTAGGCCTTTCAAGGATGCCATTACATACAAAAACGCGCCTAGAACCCTACCGATAGTAGTAGTAAAACAACCCTAACCTATAAATTATTGCAGCTGTAAAATTAATTGAAGTTTTAAGTTCTTCGACAATAAGTGCATTTGATGTTCTATGATGTTAAATATATAAATAAATAAATTATATTCAATAAAATATTTGTTCAATTATTTTATTTATATTAAAATGTTGTTATGTCAGAGTTAAAAGGTACTACTGTTGCTACATAAACTCAGAGTTGATGCAGCAACATTCCGATGTTTTGACAGTTCTCCCGCGTCACTGCTATTTTGAATTGACTATATATATATATATATATATATAATAATAATATTTATAGTTATGGATGGAACTAAATATGGATAGGAAAATTTTATGGTTTTCACAAACCTTCGAATCTCCGGTACCGCAATTTCGTCATCACCTGATATACAGCAATTTACGCCAAGATATACGGAAAAAAGACGATCTATTCCCCAAACTTATAACTCTGATATAAAACAAGGAAGGCGCAGATAAAACATCCACTGATTTTCCTCTCTACGTCCCGTTCGTTGCGACATCGCCGTCGTTGACATTTTATTCGTCCCGTGCATGAATACGAACGAAGAGAATCGTCTTCTTTTATATTTCTCGCGAACGAACATTTTCGAAAATATAAAATTTTCGATTATATTGCGCCCCCGGTTCCGAGGAAACGTTATACACATAGAGATATTCTCTGCAAACGAACGCATAAAATATGCTAAATTAAGTTTATGAACCTAATTTGGGATGGCGAAAGAGAGGAGGATATTAGAGATGGAGAGAGAATATCGTAGTTGGTAGTTTTATTAAATCCTTCGAACCGAGTTGTTTTCGTGTCCGACGATGTTGTTTTTTTCTCCTGCTTTCCACACGGCCTTCTCCGCTATCCTCGTGCTCTGTTCCGGACGACGTCGGGCGAGCGAGAGGGGGGCGGAGGGATATTACGTAAAAATATGGCGGAGGAATGGCGGATAAAAGCCAATTTGGACCTTGTTTCTCATGAATTTTCGCCGTTGGGTTTATTTCGTAGGAGGAGCGGAATATTTTCGGGATATCCCTAAGTAAATTGGTCAATTTTCGGGAGATTTAACAAGTCGGAACGAAAATTAATTAAACCTCGCCCCGTTCCGGACTGACGGGGAAAAAATCAGAAAATATGATTTTTTATGATTCCAATATCGAATTTAATAAGTCTTAATTAGATAGCTGCTTATTTTTTACATTTTTATGCTCGCTTTTTAAATTAAGTTTTTAAAGTATCTAAACATAATGTACATTATTTTCTACTAAGTTTCTTCTTGTATGTTAAACTAGTTGCAGAGCTTCACATATTGATAGTATCATTAATATATTTTTTCATAGACAATACAATTTTTTGTTTAGAAAAATAAATATCTTTATTTATTTGTTGCATTACGTTAGACAAAAGCAAAACACATTAGAACCAAAATAAAACAACTCTACTGGTTAGTCGGAAGATACTCTCAACTTGATCTAACATCAAAGAGGTTGATCTATAATACAATTATAAGGCCAATTTGGACCCATGGGTTGCAAATATGGGGTTGCAGTAAAAATTCAAATCAACTAGTCGTCCAACGCTGTCAAAACAAGGTTCTTCGATTGATTACCAATGCCTATCGCTACGTAACCAACGAAGAATTGCACGATGATCTGGAAATCAAATCGATTTGCGATGCTATCCAAGTTTTCGCCTTGAAACACGAAAGAAGATTACTAAATCATACTAACGTGGAAGCATTACAACTGCTGGACAGCACGCAGGATGTCAGGAGATTGAAACGAAAAAAAACATACGAACTTATATAAAGTGTATACATTTAGTGTAAACTATAGCTATAAGTTAATAATTAATAAATAATTATAATTTTATAATTGAGGAATACATACTGATGTATTTTCTCGCACTCGTCTTGCTTGTTAATTAATCCAAGTACATAGGAAAAGTAGTAATAAGTTAATTGTAAATTATGGTTGTACTAAGCGTATCTAATAAAGATGTTATAAAAAAAATTATTTGTTACCAAATGTTGGCATATATCAGGGGCCTGTATGTATTCCTCTATAGTTTTCAGAAGATAGTGTCCGTGTTGTGTTCGCTGGGTGCCGCAGAAGTTCTCATTCAAGCTACAACAGTGTCACAATATTATTCCTTCACAATTTGTCATGCAAGAGGATGGCGCTGCGTCTGTTATTCAGTATTGCTCTTCTTTAATAGACAGGTAGACATCTGTAGCAACAATTTCGTTCGTTTTGAGCAACTTGTAATACACTACACCTTTCTGATCCCAGTATTTGCAAAATAATTTATAGCCATGAATGTTCCACTTCAAAGTCAATTTCAATGGTTGTGCCCTGAGCGTACCTATTTCACTTTTGGTCGTAAATTATCACGTGCTAGAGAAAACTCATCTTTTTTCTTAAAAACAAACGTGAAGTCCCAAAATATAATAGGTTCGTAATTTTAAGTCAATTCATGCGGTAACTATTCTTGTTCTTTTGGATCTTATCTAGCGCATGTAAATACCTAGAAAAAGTTAATTCGTCAACTATTTGAGCTTTCTAAAATATCTCTGAGAATTCGTTTTGGATTCAATCCAAAGCCAGTTTGGCCCTCCAGGTCGTTTCTTGTCATTGACATCAAAATCGCAACTTTCATAACAGTGCTTGATAAGTTTCGATGGCGGTTTTCTTCATGAAAATTTAATAATTATTCTATACCCTGAATAACTTATTAATATTAAATGAAAAACTATTATTTTGTGTAGGGAAATGTCAAAACTATGGCACTTAATATTTAGGATAAGTTGTTTAACCATAGTTTTCTTATATTACAGGTGCATGCAACCATCTAATATTAAAATATTTTCGGTATTTTATGTAACAGGTCAATTGAAAAGTCCCCAGCCTACCATTTTAAAACATCTTTTTGACAAAATTAGTTATTTTTTGCTCAACATAATATACTTCAAGGGTGATACACTGATTATAGCGACCGTCCAACTGTTCGATACCATTTTTGTAGTATGATATGTCCCTTGGTTGAAAATAGGCCTCAGTTTCGGCGATCACCTCTTCATTCGACGACGAAAATTTCTACCCAGCAGATATTTTTTTGAGAACTGAGATCAGGAAAGAGTTGCTGGCGGCCAGATCTGGAGAATACGGTGGATGAGGAAGCAATTCAAAGCCCAATTCATGGATTTTTGTCATCGTATTCAATGACTTGTGACACGGTGCTTTGTCTTGCTGAAGCAGCACTTTCTTTTTCTTTAAATGCGGCTGTTTTTCGGCGATTTCGTCCTTCATGCGGTCCAATAATGCTAAGTAATAATCGCTATTGATGGTCCTTCCTTTTTCAAGGTAGTCAATGAAAATTATTCTATTCGCATCCCAAAATACACACGCCATAACCTTGCCAGAAGACTGTTATATTTTCCCACGCTTTGGAGCAGGTTCATCTTGTGCAGTCCACTCGGATGGCTGTCGATTGGACTTCGGACTGAAGTGATGGAGCCATGTTTGATCCGTTGTCACATATCGACGCAAAAACTCGGGTTTCGTTACGCTTGATCATCTTCAAACACTGATCCAAATCATGAACTCATCGTTTTGGGTAAAAAGTGAGCTCGCGCGACACGCACTTTGCACAGAGCTTCTCATACCCAAATATTCGTGAATGATATGGTGTACACGTTCAATTGATATCTTTAGAGTGTCTGCTATTGCCTTCAATTTCAATGTACGGTCATTCAAAATCATTTTGTGGATTTTTTTAATGTTTTCGTTGGTAACAACCTCTTTTTGGCGTCCACTAGGTTCACCGTCTTCGGTGCTCATTTCACCACGTGTAAACTTAGCACACCGATCCTTAATGGTTTATTTTCCTGGGAAAGTGTCCGGAAACTCAACATAAAGCCAATTTTTTGCTTCAACTGTATTTTTTGCCTTCAAAAATCAATATTTTATCAACACGCGAAATTCCTTTTTATCCTTTTTATTCACAATAACAAAAATTGCCTCACTCAAAATGCTATAATTCACAAACTGATGATTGCTGTCAAATTTATACACGCATCTTCTGAGGGATGATGAATCACATATGAATTTATTATAACATAAATCAGGGGATATATATATTACAACGTAGGCAGGCCGGGGACTCTTCTATTGACCTGTTATATATGTGTATTATATTTTATATATTTATATATTCTTATACATGTATATATATTTATATATTTTATATAATTATATATTCTTATATTTATATATTTTATATATTTATGTTTTTATACATGTATCTTTATAACTAATGTTTTCTCTACTTTATCTATAACATCACTAATTATTTTTATATTCTGTACTTATTATACTATTTGTAGTTTGTAATTGGTAAACATTTTCACCAAAGTTACTATTTTAATAATAATATTTGATTAGTCTGTTTTAATGAACTAAATTAACTCAAATAACTTTAAAAGAATCGTATTTTTTATATTTTATCGTGTATGTATATAGAATATTTTTAATTATGGTTAGAACAAAAGTTTTTCTGTCACACTTAAATTCAACGCTCAAAGAATGATACGTCTTTTGAAGCCCTACTCTTAAGCCAGCTATTTTTGGACATGTTCATAACAAAGAAAATGTAACTGAGAAATCAATGCAATGAGATGCAATCATAGCAATCGCCAAATCTAGCAATCTCACATGTTTTCACTTTAAACTCCCAATTTCTCATCTATTTTTATTAATTAAATATTTTCAGTATCAAAACTTTACTAGTAAAACCAAAATTTCATCACTTAACTAATAAATAACTGCTAAGTAAAGTATTATTCTTCATTGTAGTATGTTTCAAAGCTGATACATTCACTCCTCTATTTTTTATAATTTTTGTATATTAATTTCTCTTTGTTTATAAAATAATCTTCAATCTCGACAATCGATTCTTGATTGGAACCGAAATTCTGCCCATAGTACATTTTTTGATACCCACAAACACCCACAGATCTGTACTATATGATATGCGGTAAATCAATACAATAGGCAGTTCGGGCAAAATTAGTGTTGTGTACAAAATTCGTTTGAAAAAAATCATTTTTATTTTCGAGATTGCGTAAACAAACAGAAATGTCAAGTTTTTGGTTCTGCAAACCAAGATATCATTAAAAATAATAAAAGCATTAGATCTACTATTAAACATATAATATACAATATCTCAGTATTGATGTTGGAGAGAATTGCATCTATTTATTTCAAAATAGAGACGATAATGGAGTAAACGATATGATTTTCAAAGGAATTTCGTATGCTAGTCTAGTTTCTTCAAGTAAGAACAAACCACACTGGAAGATATTAAGGCGAAAGTAGCATCAAAGATTTATTCGAACTACACTTGAAGATATCTCGATGCAGAAGACGGTCTGCAACCTGAATGCTAAAAAAAGTTCAAAAGATACAGGATCCCCTATATATTTTGGAAAATGTGCATAGGGAAAATTGAGACTTTTTTAGTTGATAACTAAGCTGTGAAGGCCATTTCAGATACAGTATCGGAGCAATTGTCCTGAAGAAGCAATGTGTTACGATTGCGAAATGTCGGCTAGCTTTGGTAAAAAAATATGCCTCCAAGCTCGAAACCAATAATTAATATTTAAGTATAATTAAAAAGAACCAGCTAAGCTATACAATAATAAAATATTAGCAAAACTAATTATCAGCAAACTTAGCAGTTCTGCACATTTAAGCATATATTTTCTTTATATTACGGAATAACAAATACGTCCATATTTTATTAAAGATTGACGTATTCAGAAACAGAATATTTTATATTCACTATTCAATACTTAAAATGCATGTAACACCATCAAACTAACCGAGCGTTAAGATAGACACAATCTAATACACTTTTATATCTACATTAAATCTGAATCGCCAATAAAATAAATATAGCAATAGCCATTAAAGTCATTCATGAGGTAATTAATTCGTCATAAATATGATAATATGTTCAATAAGATTATTATTTTATAGGTTATTTTTCAACAAGCTTTTGTCTGTTTGACAGCGATTCCGTTGTTCTTCATTCTAACAGACTCGAAACCGGAATTATTCGAGTGGTCGTAAGTTTTAATTAAGACTTTCAATAAATATTTTATGACGGATAATAAAATATATATATAGAATATTCTCTCAATTCACCATCTGTTTGACGCTGTCTAAATTGCATATTGCATTTTTATAGTTTATATTTTAAATCAATTAAACATATTTTTAATTCCAGAAATAATAGTCCAACAATTTTTAAACAAACTCATTTTGGTTTATCTGGACTACATTTACTACAGTCAGCATTAGTTTAACTGACTGACAGAAGACAAAAAGTTGTTACTCCAGATGTCCAGTCTCACCTAGCGTGGTTATAGCGTGATAATCACAATGACAAAACAAAAATACCCTCACATCCTGAGGAGGATTTGAACCGACTAATATCGCGTTCGCGCTATTCCCCTAAAAACTGTTTTCGCATATTGCTTGTTATTATAGCATTAGCTTTTTTGAGTTTGCATAAAATATTTTGGTACGACCCCGGAAAAATTCTTGTCTACCATCTTTTTTATCAATTACTCATTTGATTTATTCACGTTTATAATTTATTTCAATGTGTTTTTTCCAAAACAATGATGATTATATCAAGAAAGATCTAAAATTTAGGGTATGCTGCTCCGATTTTCTTCTATATATCCTTAACCCTTTATCTCAAATAATCTGTTGTTACTGCTTGTTATAATTTTTCTTTGGCGCATTATATAAGAAAATCCTTTGAAATAATATTTCAGTAAAACTATTTTAAGGAACATTTATACGTGTCTACAGAGGAACTAGGAATTTTTATTTTTCGATCCACTTTTATGACCTTACGCAAAAATTATCAGTACCCTCTCTCACTCCCTTATAAGAGAGAATAAGGCATGATCGGACTTCCCTCCTCCTCCAAATTCACTTACGTAATAAATGAATTGCTCTTAAACTACTTCAATCATTTTCCACATCTTCTGAACGAAACCGCAACAGCTTTTTAGTTTAATATATTATTGAAATTTTTATAGTAAGTATATTCCCTCTTCGATAGGTTATATAAGTTGGGGCAAAAGTTCCTCTGCAATTTTGATTGCGCGCCATCTTGGTTATGTGACGTTTAGCTCAGTTTCGCTTTAACTTTTGTGTTCTGTAGACATCCAAATTATATTGTGGATGAATATACGCCACAAGAAGGAGCAGAAATAGTGATAATATATATTGAAAATAATCGTTCAATTATTACCACTCAGCGGAAATTGCGTCGATTGTAGCATGACTTTTGCCTTATTTTATATAATGTCAGAAGAAGGAGTGTTTTATATAATGTCAGAAGAAGGAGTGTTCGGTAGTAACATCTTTAAAATTCGACATATATTTTGACTGGTTTTTTACATTTGTGTGACCGTTTTCGTGTTGAAATATGCGTTTGTTTTGTTGTTATTTGCAGTTGCTGTTTATTGACTTATATAATTTTTCAAATCAAAATCACTTTTAAAAAGAAATTTATCACAATTATTTTATGATAAAATTACTTTGTGTACTTCTTATATTAAATTTATTCATATTAAAATACACCCTTTAACCAAATAAAATCAGTGCCTCTTCCACAATGAATGCTTAATTGCGCAGTTAATTTACGAGGAATAGATTCTTAAACAGGAAAAATTACAAATTAATTGCTTGTAGTGCGTCTAATTAATATCAACCTATAGTTTCTGCAATTTTAATGCCAAAAGCGTTTTATACCCTTTAGTCTTCTTATTTATCGTTAGTAAGATTACTTTGTATCATTATGGACATACAAGCGTTAGTTCTTCTTCACATTTTAACAGATTTCTTGTTAGTGGATCTTTCAATAGGTATTATATATTTTAGAAAGATATACACTTACCATTTGTCTAATAACATTGAAATATTATTGAATAATGCTGGTTTGGAGCATTAATATGTCAAAGATGTAGTGTACTTGAATATCTTTCAAATATTACTAAGTCCTAATCTATTAATATTCCTATGATTTCTGTGGAAGTAATATATAGTCTGTCCAAATTCATTTTCTACATACGTCATCCAAATTTGTGACATAAAAACGTCGCAATATTGTCGCATCAACTCTAAGTGTTAGTTCAGTTTGGCTTTGACATACAACAAAATTCTAATGTAAATAAAATAATTCAACAAAAATGTTATCAAATATAATTTATTTCAACGTTATAGTAAATCTAAAAACTAAAGTTATTTATACAGCTACAATAGTTTATAGTATATTGTTATAACGTCTCATCACTATTGCTTTCAAGAATTTTGCATACTTCTGACAGCCGGACGACTTTGACAGGCTTATTCGTTTACGTGTTCGAACTGATCAGAAAACATTGTGTCTCTTTTAACTAGAATAAAATGAGAAGGAAAATATTGTCGGATTCTAAAACGAATTTACAAATTGCGGCAGACAATACACTAAACATTTTAATGACGTATGTACAAAATAATATTAAATAAACCATACGTTTAATTATACTTTATGTACGTCGCGAGATAATATTATTTTATAAACTTAGTGTTCAGTGTTACACCAATAGTTTATTTTATACTATATGGATAGAATCGTATGGAAGTAAACATCCGTCAAATTAATTGTCTTTATCTCATTACATTTTTTTCTTAATTTTCTTACTATAATATTAATATATAACATGTATATATTTTAATATATAACTATATTTTTTAAAAATTTGAGAATTTACGGAAGTTATTAGAGACATATTGTCATTATCAACATCATCATCAATTCATTACAGGAGATGGGAGAGACCTGCTTTCAGTCTACTTTTCAACCAGCATGTTACTGTTGTTTCCGCAGGATTTTTTCGAAATTTTCGAATAATAACTGGGAGAGCCTTCATTCAAATATAATTAATTTATTCGAGATATAGATATATTAATGGTAAGATATTATATACTTTTTGTTATAAAACATCAGATGTAATTAAAGAATAAATATATGGTGCTCATGACGTAAACTATAAACTATAATAAAAATATATTAATTAATAATTATGCAATATTTTTATACGGCCTGATCAAATATTTGTTTTTTTTTAACTTTAAGAAATATAATACTTAATATTTTAATGTAATTTCTCGTAAATTTTATGATTCTTTTATACTATTTTGAAATTATTTAAAGGCACACAAATTCGCACTAAATTTTCAAAAATATATTCCACTGTCATTATAATATAGAAATTATTCATCATGAAAGAGGATATCTTGAATAAGTCTATAAATAAAATTTTACTTACTTTAAAATATAGCTTCTAAAAATATTTATTTCATTTCCAATAATCCTTTCATAATTATAAATATAACTAGCAATATTTAACTCTTACCTATAATTAAATATATTAGCTCTACCGCCTCTTCTTATATATTTTCGGAAATACGTATGTATTCAAAATTAACAAAGCAGTAGGAGTGAATGGCTAGTTCAAACCAATAATTAAGGGAGATAAAATTAGTCATCGAGTTTCATCATTTTCCGACAATGCTTATTATCTTGGGTAACGATCATTTGTTTCATCAATGTGTATAATATAGATTTATTGCTTAATACTCTGAAACTGCGTATATTTAATATTACTTAAGTTGATATTTTTTAAAAGTTGACAGACGTTACTTAATAAGAAATTTATATATAAAACGTCATCGAGAAAAAATGTGAAAAATTTGTCGACTATTTATTTTAAAACAATTTACAAATATATTGATAGCGCAACCAACTGTTTATTTAATATTAATAAGGATTTTCGACATTGGTTTAATAACCCAAGATAATTACTTTGAAAAACTACATAAAATTTAACACATTATGTAGAATTGAGGTATGTAATACGTCCAAAAAAAATTAAAGCATTAAAATGAAAATTGTACAAAAAGGATATTTAAGGAAACCCGCTTATGATGGTTCAAATGCAATGGATCATTTATATCGTAGAAAAAATGGTATCAAAGAACCAAAATGCCGTTCAATATACTCTGATGTGAATACTTAGACAATATGTATTCTGTCAATTCCTACAAGGGCTGTTAGATATATGCTTTCGGTGCAAAAATCTAATGAGTGGAACAACCATAATTAGATATACAAAATATAGAAGGCAACATTTAAGATTTAACTTGCAATACAGGAGGGGGTCTCATGTATTATTTATTTATATATTGCTGCAAATGTTCCATATCTTACTCCTGCTCTCTTACATCCTTATGTCCCCTATATCTATTCACAACTCATTTTACAACAAGAGAAATGCGAGAATGATATTCGAATTTCTTTGTCTAAAAGTTCAGTCAATTAAACTAAGAACTTAAGTAATAGTTCAATCATAGATGTTTCGCAAAACAATTAGAAACACATAGAAACATAACAACAAATAAAAAAAAACATGAATGAATTCTGAATTCTAATCTGAATATATATAAATAATTTTAGATATGCAGAAGTGTCAAACATATTCATATGCGAGCACTTAACACAGGTAGATCTGCTAATTTTTTTATCGTTCTCTATGCTGTATAAATATTCTAAATTATTAGTTCATATATATACATTTTTTAATTGGGCAGTTTAAGTCACACCATTATTTCAAAAATCTTATCAAAAACCATTATCCCAAAAATCATCCGAATCACATTTCTTGAGATGCGTCCTTCCTACAAATAGATGCACCTTGAGGAATATAAATAATCAGATCCTCTAATTGAACAATGCTATTGCCGACAAAGAATAGAAGATAAACCTAAGAAGTTTCCTTAGTCCTAGCGTTGCTTCAGAAACAAATGTGTCACGGTACTAAAGAAGTACAACTTCATAGTTATATTAACCTCATATATCAGGATCTTTCCTATGTACAAGAAGTATTTGCTAAAGGTAACAAATATGTCTAACTAATACAACCCTATGAGAGTATGTATCCATATGTATCCATATGTATCCATATATTTGCATAAAGAAATTAGAAGGCTGGTAATTATATTGATAAAGAATATAAACGAAGTGTGAAATATGAACACACTTGATCCAGTGAGCTTTAGTTGGGCACAGGATGGACACAGACCACAACACTAAGCTCAATACATCGAGATTTGAACTATTCCACAAAACTATTTTGGGTTTTATCCAGTCTGGAGAGACAAAAGCTATATAAGAACAATTTTATCATATCCTATAGTGCTGGTATTTTATGTGGTAATTGTTCAACAAAAAAAATATCGATATAAATCAGTTAACCTCGACATGTACTTGCTTAATAGGGTAACCTGAGAGATGACTGGTTTTAGTCTATAAATGCGGTTTAAATTCTGAAGTCAATATTTCAGGTTGCTGCATCATGTTAATGTTATTCCATTGCTGGACAGCTATCACTCTTAAAATAAATCGACAAGAAAAAATTAGGTGAGGCTATGTCATGGCTCCGAAGCAACTTTCTCTTTGTAACGTACTTCAGTCTTGTAACTAAGCACTAGGAACTTCTTTTCTTCAAAATTCAGCACAATTTGTATTGTGCAGGTCTTAAATTGCAAGTTTGATCATGTTATGAAATGAGTAGTTGTTCTAGACTTGAGGTACACAATTACGTGTATTCGTTCATATATAGCGCGATATCAAATAGTAATATATGAATTACATTTCGATATACACTTTTCTCACAACCACTCGCTATATTTGGCTTTTGTTTTATATTGAAATAATCGGGCTTTTTTAAACACCATCAAAACACATGAACAATAATGTCAAAAGCTATAACGAGATATTAATTAAATAAATTCTTATGATCTGAAGCAATGTTGTAATTGACAAAAGGCATTAAGACTCTTATATATATTAAGACATTTTAGAAGCATTAATATTCAGAGTTGTACACATTTTATAAAGCATTTATTTTTTGTATTATTTTGATTAATAAAATTATAGAAAAATAAACAGTAAGCGTGTTCTAGCAGGCATTATATCAGTCAGTGAAAACTCTCATTAAGAGGGGCAGGAACAAAACAATGCCAAGAACAGTATTTTTGTTATAATAACAGTCGGATATATTTTGCAAAATAGACAGAGGACAATTACAAAAGGCTTAATTGGGAAACTACCATATCTGCTGCTTCCAATCTGTATGAGGTCCATTTGCTTTTTTCAAAAGGTACTTGAAAATGAAAGAAAATGTCAATGAAACTCTATATTTAATAAAAATTATCAGCTCTACATGTGAGAAGATTCTTTCATTCATAAGCAAATACATTCTAAATATTATAAAAAATGCTATATCATAGATCCTGAAAGGTATAGTAGGTTCATAAAGACGTTATCTATCATAGGTCTCTTTATTATATTGTCGCTTTACATTGAATCTAGGAGATAGGACAACTCTTCCTAAACAACCCCACTTATGAGATAAGCTCATTCAATTCCAATATACCCAGTCAGTTTAATTTGTAATACTTTGCCTCAGACCAGAACGAGCTAACCTGGAATTAATTATAGAATACGACCTGGTCGAATAATATATGTAACGTTGAACAATTTCTCCTTCTTTCATTAGCCTGCCATCTATTATGCTTCGTTGGCACGCCAAATAATAGGAATAGCAAAAGTTACACCCTGTTGTTTTCTTCTTTGATAACTTGTTACTGTAAAAGTTTTTTAATATAAGCGAAAACATATGTATTTCTGATCCATGAACTAATCTGGTTTAAATAAACTTTACAGTAGTTCTAAGATGTACAGTGAATTGGACGTGCGAAGGATTTAAGAATTGGATTGCATATGTTCTTGGCATTACGGTATAAACGTTTTTAACCCCAACACTCAATTCATTTAACCTGTATCCTGCTCAAGTATTCTCTCCATGTATCCTGTTTTTCAACAAAAGTAATACAGTATAGAGGGACGAATACAAAAATTAACTTTATAATCTATAAACATCTGATGTCTGATGACCGAAAGAGAAATTCTTCAAAAAAGAGCTAACTGTAATAAATAAGAGCTTCTTAACTATTTTCATGATTTTTGTCATCAACCGTAATTAAAAGTAAATATTTAAAATAAATGTTATGAATATTTTATAATAGTTTAAAATTTCTTACTTTCGTAGGAATTGACATTTTTTACTTCCTTTTTAACATTTACCAATCGCCCTTTCACCTTTCGAAATCCCCCTGGTACATTCACAGCCCCAATGGCCTCCACGTGACTGCCATCAAGCCACTAACGGCGGCAATCCCAAAGGGCAACTGTAAACGGCGTTATCGACTCACCGTGCCGGTTTAACGCTCAACGGACAGATGGCGCTGTCGCCAACCGACTTTGAGCCGCCTACACAATCAACTTTTTTCCCATTCTGTTCTCCTTTCATTCGAGTTCCTAGTGGAGTTTAGGATCGGAGAGACGACGACGTCCCCGACGTGCTTGGGCGTATAAAAAGGGCACACGGAGGAGACGTGTCGTCATCACCTTAGAGGATGACGGTCGTTGAATTTATTTAAATTTATGTAAATTTCGACGAGCACAATAAGAATGCGTTGATGTTTATTTGTTTCGTAATATTTTTTAAAAGGAAATTCATGATTTTCGTCATTTGTATGTAAATAGAGATATTAGTACGGATTCATTACTGGTTTTTTACAGACGTAAATTAATTAGAAGTCTTGGCGCATGGCGTGAAGATATCAAAATTAATGTTTTGTGATTCCGGAGCTGTTTGGACTTATTCGGCATATGAATTAGACGAAAATGAAATAACATAATTGTTAAATTAAATGATTATAAATAAACAACTTGGCTAACCGAATCAGCCTAACTTAAGAAATACTAATAACATCAATATCAAATGTTGTTGTCAACTAGAGTTAGGCATTAGCAGTGGTTAAAGTGACTGGACAATGACTACTGCTGCAAGTGTCGTGAGTTTAATGCCCATATGGCATAAATTGGCATGGCAACGTTATGTCTGCGATTTTAATTGTAAATGTGTTTAGACAACAATCTGACAAGGAATAATCACCCCAGTTATGTCAGTAACTAGTCTGGGTAAGACCGGATGTTTTCTGGTATGGTCTGTGAGGCTGTGTGGCGGTGATCATTAGCTAGTCGGTAGGCCTAAGCCGAGAACCGTGGTTTGGAGCTCATGTTGGACTATGTGCCGAGTCCAGATAAACCGTGGTTGGTAAAAAAGAAGATGTTTAAATACTAAAATAAAAATTGATTAAAGGTTCTATAAAAATTTTCAATAAAATAATAGTTTTAATTTAACAATAGTTGAATCTCTTATTTTTTCTTGTTTCTGATAGATTTCTTCAAGTATAATTATATTTTTCCAGTACATATTTATATATCTGCATATCTCCGGTATTTTTCCATGTTTAACTTAATATATTTCGTCAAAATAAATCAAGAATTTCAGGTTAATCATCGCTGCTTCATTATTGTACTACTGCGCTTTTATTGCATATCAGTTTTATATCTCCTTTTTATGATAATGTAATACTAATTAATGAATTAGTTGCTATTAATATAATATTAATATCATCATATAATTAATATTCATCATAGTATGAAGATAAGGAACGAGCATTTTACATAATTACACAGAGTCTATAGCATGATTTCCTATCTAGTAAAGTTAAGAGGCAAAAGATGCATAGATACTGATTCGGACAAGAACTTGAAAACTGTTTTCAGCGAAGAGTTATTAAGCTGCATCTAAAGAATGAACTCTTAAATGTTAACAATTATTATGTAATGTAATTATATTATGTAATTATGTTATGTAAGCTGAAAACAACCTTCATTACACCATGAAATTGTTTGACAAAAATTTGTACTAGAACACTTTGATTATGATTAAACATACATATCAATAAACATGTTATTAACAATTTAACATAAATATTAAACATTTCAATAAACATTGAATGTAAACGTCGTAATTAAAATTTCCATTTTTAAGTAAATATTACAACAAAAATATATTATTTTTTATTCCATAAACTACTAGTATATTCTAGTGTTATATTATCTAAAGATTGCATTTTTACTTCTGCAATATACTGGTGAAACTAATCAATATTGCGGAAATATTACACATATTTCCCGTGATTAGTAATTAAGGAATTGAAGTAAGCATAAAAAAAGAAAGCTTTTACAAATATTGTATAGAAGCCCAAATTCAGTTATATCTATCTGCAGAAGGAGAAAACACGATGTTTGTGATTGTTTATTATAGACTATAATCAAGAGTGTAAAATCTGATAAAGTTTAACTCTTTTAGTCTCAAAAGTAACCAAGCAGGGCAAGGCCGGATGATCTTTCATTTAACCCAGTGGGTACGTTGAGATAAATAAGAAGCTCTAGAAAGTAATTAAAAAAAAATATATAATAATTACCAGTTACTAATTACTTATATATAATCAATATATCTAGATGTCTATATATTTTTTTAATTATTAACCTTATGTATTTTTAAGTATAACTTTAATACTAACTCTAAGAGGTATAAGGATTAATTCTAGATATTAAATTAGGTTATTAAGTAATAAAATATAATAAAATTTAGTTACACATATTGCACCAATTTACTTGCCATTTCTAAACATTTTTATGAATATTTATCATCACTTTAGATATAAATGACTAATATCATTTTCAATAAACAAATAGAAATGAAACGTAATATCTGAGATACTATACAATATTTTATTGGGACAAAAATCATATAGATTTATTGTTTATAGTGCAAAATATCTTCTCACAACTCTAGTATTCCAATTTAATTATGTCTAATAGTTGGTTCAGATGTATAAAAGATTATTTTAATTTTACATAATTATTTTACAGGAAATACCATTCAAAACATCTTATAACAGTTCGACCTTATGGTAAAACCACAACCTTGATTCTTCTTTCTGTGCTGTGTTAATTAACTTTCGAATACCAGAAAGTCAAACACATTTTACATTCAGTCTTACTATTGTATTTATTGACTGACATTGTTTATTATATTTATTCGTCTGATCTGGGAGGTGTGTACGTGCAACCATTTCTGTCTTACAATACCGACATGGAATCGCTCGAGTAACAACTGATATTCGTCTGCTTTCATTACGTTGACCTCTCCATGGTCGGTTCACACAAAACTGGTATTTTTACCTGAATTATCTGAAAGTCGCTTGACCGGTTACCTGATTGGTCCACCCGATCGGCTTCCATTATCTTGCTACGACAGATATACTAATTTATGTAGCTTTCATTGTAGGATGTCGTTGACCGTTCCGTTATCTATTCGTCCTTTACCTTCGCCACAGATTAGAAAAGAATGTAACCATAATCCGACACAGTCGCTTACCGTTCGGAAACCGGCTTGTTCAAGGTAGCCATGACGCTGTAGGTGTACCCGAAATTGTCAGCACAAGATTTAGATACATATTCGAGTAATTAATTGTCCTTTTAATGACTTGTTTTCGATGTTGTTTGGGTTGAGGAGAGATAGATGGAGCCAGTTGGTTTATTTCGACATGCTGGAAGATAGGGCATTTTGATTAAAACGACACAATCAAAGAATCGTTTATTATATACTAATTTTAGAGTAAATTATGTATTTTGTTAGTAAGGTTCTTTACATAACTATGACTCTTTTCACCTTCACACTTCTTCAAATTAATTATTGTTATACACAATCATGGAACTCACAAAATATATGGACAATATTATATAAATTAGATTAAACTTTGACTTAAACTTGTCAGCCTCAATGCATCAATAAGGTCGTAAAATAGAGTCCTTCCTTTGATTGTCCAGATTATTTATACTGAATAATCACTAAGGTCCAGCAGCAACTTTGGATGACCTCTGAAAATATTTCTGTATTAGTTCATTGTCTGTAGATTTACTTAATTTCTATAAACTGAGATTTTGGAGCAGTTAAGCAGTAGATTAAATCGCTAAAATTGAAGATGATTTTATGTAATTTCCATTTCATTGCAGTTAAAATTTAAGAATTATAGGAACTATGAGGATGTCCTCATCCCCATCATAGAAGTTTTTTATATTTGATAGAGTTGAAAACATGTATAAAAATGTAAATGAAATATTTTAAAACAATTTTCATGGCATTTGTTGTTAATTTTAATAATAATGTAAAATAAGTTGACGTTCTATTTAAATTTAAGGGACTTTTCCTTCGTTATTTCAACAACTGGTGTGTACTGGATTCAGTACTGTATCTTCTGTATACGACCGATCTGCCCACCATAAAAATAACTACTGTGCCAACATACGCAGACGACGCAGCAATATTGGCATCCCCTGAATATCCGGTCACAGCATCAATAAACCTACAAACTCACCTGAATCAAATACAATTATGGTTGAAGACATGGCGCATTAAAGTCAATGAAAAAAATCCATCCATGTAACGTTTATCCTGCGTAGAAGAAAATGTCCATCAGTGAATATCAATCATCGTCAACTCCCCCAAGCAGAGCATGTTAAATATCTTGGTATGTACTTAGATCGACGCCTAACCTGGAAGAATCACATACTCTATAAACGAAAAAAACTTCGACTGAAATTATATCAAATGTATTGGCTTATCGGGCTCAATTCCAAGTTATCATTATATAACAAGGTGTTGCTGCATGAGTCTATACTCAAGCCCATTTGGTCATATGGAATACAACTATGGTGTATCGCTAGCAAATCTAATATATCCATCATTCAACGGTTTCAAAATAAAGTATTGCGTGCTATTGTTGATGCTCCGTACTATATTTCAAATAAAGTGATACAACGCGATATTCCTCTGGAACCTGGAACGAGTGTAATTCAACGTGTTTGTGTGAAGTACTTCGAAAGAGTGTCAGTGCATCCCAATGTACTCGCTAATCAGATAAATATGCGACGTGATAGTGAAGTACTTAGACTAAAACGTTTAACACCACCTGATCTGATTACTGGAGATATATAATGTTTGGAATAAGATTTAGAATATCACCAATTAATTAAGATAATATTTTATACAGAAGACCGCTTAAAGAAGTGATTTTCTGCATGCCATGTAAATATAATATAGAGATAAGAAATACTTGTTACCTATAGGGTAGACTGTGGAATCACAAATAGTAAAAAAAAATTCCGCAATAAAGATTTTTTGGGATTATTAGGGAGGTTTTGGAGAAATCTGTCTGCACATAGCTGTCTTTATCATTGGGTAACAGAAAAAACCTTTTGTTTACTGTTATAATTTAGTATGGTGCTGGTGAAATAATAAAAATGTAATATATATAATGCAATTTATATAGTAATATATAATATATATACTTGAAAAATATAATGTGAAATAGTAATAATTTTTTTTAAATATTAACATTTTTTAACAATACAAAACAATCCATATACCATAAGCGTTTGGTTTTTCTTTTATCATTTTGTTGCACTATTGATTATTTCTTATATTCTATTATATATTTTAAAAATTAAGCAATGTAGTACACAATACTAATAATTGTGATTTTTCTTAAAATTAATCAATACATTTTCCTATGTTAACTCCAGGCCTTTCCTTCCCATTTTTACATATTCCTTCGAGAAAAGTTTGCATTAATATTAATTCCGAGATACTTAGCGTTGTCGCTATATGGAATGATATTATTGTTATTGGTGCTTGTGCCCTCTTATATTATGTCATCTTATATATTAACAAATCAATTGAAAAGTCCCGGCCTACCTACCATTTGGTCATATGGAATACAACTATGGGGTATCGCTAGCAAATCTAATATATCCATCATTCAACGGTTTCAATATAAAGTGTTGCGTGCTATTGTTGACGCTCCGTACTATATTTCAAATAAAGTGATACAACGCGATATTCCTCTGGAACCTGGAACGAGTGTAATTCAACGTGTTTGTGTGAAGTACTTCGAAAGAGTGTCAGTGCATCCCAATGTACTCGCTAATCAGATAAATATGCGACGTGATAGTGAAGTACTTAGACTAAAACGTTTAACACCACCTGATCTGATTACTGGAGATATATAATGTTTGGAATAAGATTTAGAATATCACCAATTAATTAAGATAATATTTTATACAGAAGACCGCTTAAAGAAGTGATTTTCTGCATGCCATGTAAATATAATATAGAGATAAGAAATACTTGTTACCTATAGGGTAGACTGTGGAATCACAAATAGTAAAAAAAAATTCCGCAATAAAGATTTTTTGGGATTATTAGGGAGGTTTTGGAGAAATCTGTCTGCACATAGCTGTCTTTATCATTGGGTAACAGAAAAAACCTTTTGTTTACTGTTATAATTTAGTATGGTGCTGGTGAAATAATAAAAATGTAATATATATAATTTGCAATTTATATAGTAATATATAATATATATACTTGAAAAATATAATGTGAAATAGTAATAATTTTTTTTAAATATTAACATTTTTTAACAATACAAAACAATCCATATACCATAAGCGTTTGGTTTTTCTTTTATCATTTTGTTGCACTATTGATTATTTCTTATATTCTATTATATATTTTAAAAATTAAGCAATGTAGTACACAATACTAATAATTGTGATTTTTCTTAAAATTAATCAATACATTTTCCTATGTTAACTCCAGGCCTTTCCTTCCCATTTTTACATATTCCTTCGAGAAAAGTTTGCATTAATATTAATTCCGAGATACTTAGCGTTGTCGCTATATGGAATGATATTATTGTTATTGGTGCTTGTGCCCTCTTATATTATGTCATCTTATATATTAACAAATCAATTGAAAAGTCCCGGCCTACCATAGTAAAACACATTTTTTTGGTAAAACCAATGGTTTTCTTTAAGGGTGATAATACACTGATTATAGCGACCCCCCAACTTTTCGATACCATTTTTGTAGTACGATTTGTCCTTTGGTTCAAAATAAGCCTCAGTTTCGGCAAGTACCTCTTCATCCGACAAAAATTTATTCCCAGCGAGCATTCTTTTAAGATCTGAAAACAGGGAATAGTACCTTGGGGCCAAATCTTGAGTATACGGTGGATGAGGAAACAATTTGAAACTCAACTCATGGATTTTTGCCATAGTTTTCACTGACTTGTGACACGGTGCATTGTCTTGGTGAAGCAGCAAGCTCCTTTTTCTTCAAATGTGGGCGTTTGGCACCGATTTCGTCCTTCAAATAGACTAATAATGCTATGTAATAGTCGCTGTTGATGGTCCTTCCTTTTCCAAGGTAGTCTATGAAAATTATTCCATACGCATCCCAAAATACAGATGCCATAACCTTGCCAGCCGATTGTTGCGTTTTCCCACGCTTTGAAGAGGGTTCATCGTATACAGTTCACTCGGATTACTGTCGATTGGACTTCGGAGTGAAATGATGGAGCCATGTTTCATCCACTGTAACATATCGACGCAAAACTTTGTTTTGCTTTTGGTAAAAAGTGAGCTCGCGCGGCACTCACTTTGCACAGAGCTTTCTCATACCCAAATATTTGTGAATGGTATGATGTACATGTTCAGTTTATATCTTCAGAGTGTCTGCTATTTCATTCAATTTCAATTTACGGTCATTGAAAATCATTTTGTGGATTTTTTAAATGTTTTTGTCGGTAACAAACTTTTTTGGGCGTCCACTGCATTCACCGTTCTCGATGCTCATTTCACCACGTGTAAACTTGCATACCAATCCTTGATGGTTGATTTTCCTGGGGCAGTGTCCGTCAACTCGGCCTGAAGCCAAGGTTTTGCTTCAACTGTATGTTTTCCCTTCAAAAGCAATATTTTATCAACACGCGAAATTCTTTTTAATTTTTTTCACAATAACAAAAGTTGCTTCACTCAAAATGCTATAATTCACAAACTAATGATCCGACAGCTGTCAAATTTATACACGCATCTGTCGATAGTTAGAGCTAACTAAAAACATTTGGATTTAATTCTAGTAGCGCCATCTATGTGTCAGACCGGGGACATTTCAATTGACCTGTTATATTGTGCCTATAATACGTGAACTGTACATGCACATATTTACTTTGATTAATTTTTTATTTCCAAGTTTAGGTCCAATTATTTATATTCTCAATTCCCATAATTACAACATTATTTCTTTTTAATGCTTCAAATATTTTTTATGTTTATAACTTTAAATATATAATCTAAAACACATGGTTTTATGAATATAAATGGTTAAACTAATTTACAATTTATCCGGTATTTGTAGTATTATAGTATGTCTAGCTCTTGATACAAAAATTTAAATTTTTATATTAATATGATATATGAAAATTTAAATATAATATAAATTATAATAACAATAAACAATATGCATAACAAACAATCAAGAACATCTGAATAGATTATTGTTAAAGACAAACCGTTCTTTGTTTCAACAATGGCGCCGCCGATATCTTAGGCTCGGATGAATCGAATCGAAGAGATATTTGGCATTTTTCAGAACTTATTAAGCGGTGTGCCGTATTCTAATTAAATCTTCTACGTGCCTATCTCCTCGGCATGGCAATTTCGTTTCTTTTATCGTAAACATTTTATTATAAAATATGACGCAGCTAGGCACCTTCTGTGTGGTATACTTGGACCATCTACATAAAAAAAAACCGCCACAGAACCATATGCACACACGTACGTTTACCTTTATATTATACAATCTATAAAATATGTTGACAGCGTAGCTGTTTCTCTCTGCCTATACACGGTGTCCCAATAAGAAAATTAAGAATATTGATCTTTGAACTTGTTTTGATTGATTTACACTGAATGAATATTAGTAGGTATAGTTTTAATATAATTCTAGAGACAGTTCTTTACGCTTCGGCATCACTTGATTTAGGTTATTATTTGTAGACACTTTCACTGGCACTATATAACCTCAAAGGTTTAATTTATTCTGACATAGAACATATTTATTGTTAAGTAACGGATTAGTAGGTTTATGATGTCCTTGCTTCTGACGTCAAATGACTTCTTCAAACCACCATATCTCTTCATTAGGCATATGAATCATCATTAGTCTTCAGTATCAGGTTGGTATCCTAATTTTATATAAAGGTCGTAAAATTAATAATAAACTTTTTCGTAGTGATAACAGATTGATATTTAGGTTTTGCTATTTATGCTAATATATCTAATTTTTGTTCAGTATAAAGGAGTTTCTTCATCAATGTGGTGTACGTTATTATTTTTAATGTATATTGTCTATATCATATTTATAAGTTACGAATTTTTCGTTCAATTTTAAGCCTATTTAATGTAGGAGTATCTTCTAATTCAGATTATAAATACGTTTTAGTGTTGAAATAGTGTAATATTTTCTATAGACTTATTCCGATAACGATCTCTGAAGTTATGTTATTGAAGACTGTCAAAATTCATTCCAACCTCATTACCAAAATTCAAATCAAAGAGCGTTAAATCGCACGTATAGGATGGATGTTGCAACAATTTGTACTTTAATTTTCATACGAGTTTTTACGTCCAACTCATCCAAAATATTGTAGAATAATTTTAGCTTATTACTACTACTACCAAATAGTGGGTAATACAAGTATAAATATATATTTCTTCGAATCTCATGAACGTGATTCTGAAGGCTCATAGTCGATTTCTAACTCATATTAGAACTGAAGCTATAGGTTTATGTTGTCTTTCACTAACTCGAGTTTTTTTTCAATCAAAAGCTACTTAATAAGATGGTCACTTCATAGGAGCCGGCAGCTTTTATGGATCAAAAGTCTAATGGATCAAATATTATAATATAATTTCTCCAAAATTCTCTAAATTAATATTATTTCCATTAAATAAATAACAGTTCACGTTACAAATTCTGTAGTATTTGCAATAAAGTGACTTATGATCCTTTATGCTTTGAGTTGTATTAAACGTCATCTTGTTCAAATGTAAGCATATATATATTATTATAAAATTGGTTTAAAAAAGTTGATTTGGATACACTTCACATATAATTATGTGGTAATTTATCAGAAGTCAAAAGGGAAAATTTAAAAGCTCATTCTGAATGATATTTTTTCAGCAAACTCAGAGCAAACTAATCAATCAACATAGTTATAGATGGATTTAGACAGGACACGCTAATCCACTCATCGTAATTACCGCTAATTATATCTCTTTTTATTTCAATCCATGGCGCATGAACTTAGTAAGCAATAATATATAAAGATAAGATTTTAAAGATTCTTGGATAGGCTCAAGAAACCTTTACTTATTTATATTTTACATTTAAATATTTTAATTCACTATTATTTAAAACTAAACTTTAAATTTTAATTATTTAACAATACTAATAACAATACTACACAGTGGGTAAAGTCCGGAACAGTTTTGTTGTTGGTGCGATAGTTTGCCAACTTCGCCACTTACCAGTAGGTAGACTTAAGTCAAGGACCATAAATTGCAACCAAAGTTAAATAATATGGATTACATCGAATAAACTCTAGTTGTTAAAAAGGACACTCTAAAATATTAGAATATAAAACGATAAAAAGCATATAAACACGTAACATTTGTTATATTATATTAATAAATACTACTTATTACTACTGTTCAAAAAAAGAAAACTTTATATACATAACTGATAATAAATAAACTTTTGGGAAAAGTATCATAAAATATACAATGAAGAACAGTTACTTGGATGGGATAGTGCAGGTATATGTTCGTTCTTTTTGACTTTACGTCATAAACATTTTTATATTTCGTTTTATATACAAGCGACAACTTTGTAAAAAATATTCCCAATATATCTTTAAAAGTTTCCATCGCTGTTTCGATATTTTTTCCCCACTCCACCTGATTGTGTTCGCGTTCATATCTTGTTTGACTTTTACCGTAACGATTTCGTTCTCTTTTTTCCTATCGTTCGTGTTCTCTCTCCCTCACTGTCGCTCTATGTCGAACGTCGGGAAATTTTATTTTACAAATTTCGTATATTTAGACTGTCGACGGCATTTCAGTAACTGGGTTTACTTTAGAAAATTGAATTTCTCGGTATGGAGGCGATGTGTGAGCACGAAATTGGCCTGAAACTTTTAGTTGACGGTCTCATACTATTTGTTATTTGTTTTTCTTGTGCAACTTTCATACGGACCGAGCCAAACAACTCCGGTTTATTTCGTTTGAGGGACTTGACTAAGTTAAACACTGTGCCGGAGTTATGGCCGACGATATCCTCGGAGAATCCGTCGTTTGCTTTAGTCTCGAACAGCTATTGGGCCATGCTTTTTTTCGCGACACAGAGAAATGGCTGTTTCTTTCCAAAAACTATCTCGATTTGTTTTTTATCCTCCGATATATGTATATTTATTGAATCATTTCGTATATATTCACCATCATTTATTGATAAATGTAGTATTACTGTTACATGTCTGCTGTTGTTCGTCCATTTTGTCGTTGTCCAAACAATATGTATGAATCTTTCAATGAGATACTTATACATTTATTTATTTATTAAATAAAAAGCTTTTTTATTTAAGTTTTTATTTGAGTATATATTTAATTGGTTTTGGTGTTAATTCATTATGTTTTATAATAGGTTACGTAAAACATCGTAACCTATTGTTCATTTCGACAATTCTATTTTTCACAAAACAGCTGTTATATAAAAAAATAATAAATATAATTGAGAAACAACATTGTCTCATTTAGTATGCCAATGCTTAACGGAAAGTCTCCAAATGGGCTAAAATATATTTAGTAACTTTTAAAATCACCGATTCTCTAGACTTTGCTTCATCTATTACTTGTTTGGATTAATAGAACCTAACGTGGGGATTCATGAGATAAAGATTAACTAGCTAACTTGTCGATTAAACATACTCTTTGGTTATCGGGAAAAAAGTTTATGGATTTATTAGTTTTTGAAATACACACGGGTATATTTAGCTCGTACTAATCATGCTCGTGTATTAACAGAAGTACAAGAAAAGAGTAGTAAAAATGTATTAATATTTTACCAAGTATATCTAATGTGAGGTGTAATTAATTAATAAAATATTGTGAAACATTATAAATGCATTTTTTATTAAAAATGCACATATCGACTATACACATTCCATTATAGCGATATATCAATCAATCTAAAGCATAATCAATACATACAACTCTTTTCCATTTATCTAATAATACGGTGATCATAGCAAGGCATTATTATAATTTTGTAGTGTAGACTACTGGACTAACCCATGTCTTTTTGCGCTTGACAATAATCTCAAGACACATATACATTAGTAGATCCATTTTTCATCGCCAGTTGCAAAACTTTATATTTTTTGCCTGATAAGCCGCGATGTTTAAATTATACCAAATAGCATTTTGAAATAATTCGTGTTGTAGCCAGTAATGTAGTTTCGCTCTTCTTAGGTTTCTCCATCACAAGTAAGTATCTGGAAATACTTGATTAATCAACTGCTGAAAGTTTGAACTGGGTTTTCGTCTAATAGGTATTGCAATATATTATCTTCTGTTTTTGTACTGTTTATTCTTCTTGGACGTTTTCCTTCATTGACGTTAAATTTGCCACTTTTAAATAGCTGAAACTAAAACGACAATTGAGATGTAATGAGCATCGTCACCATAATTTTCTAAAAGTGTTTGATGGGCTTCGGCAGCAGATCTACACAAATCAGATGACAAAAGTAACAAGAGCTGTCATTTTTTTAACCGAAACAAGGAATAGATGAAGCAGAGTCTAATCGATATTTTGACCCATTTCTAGACTTTCCGTGGCTGTTAGTAGGAGAGAGATCTAAGGGATACGATATTTGAGAAAAGGGAATTTTAGGAATCTTTCACTATATTCTCATATAATATAATTAGTAAATTTTATTAATCCTTTACCTAAGATTATTTATATCAGGACTTCATTATTTTTTATAAGAATTTTAGTTATAATATATTAGAAATTTAAAATTCAACAACATGTTTTCTAGTTTATAGAAAGACTTTTCTTACCTTTCTAATCATATAGCATAACCTGAGCAAGGTAGCTACTTGATTTTTATATCTATTAGTGTACCAATGATGGTTCCCCCATAATGAAAATTACAATGGCTTTATTTCGTTCAAAATATGTTTATATAAATATCTTTGAACAAATAAATATTATAATAAATTAATCTAATATTTTCTACAAAGGATATTCTTACCATTATGTGTCAATTTTCGTGTTCTTAATCGCATCTATACATCTAGTTTAATCAGATTAATCACAACTATAGCTCTCTGTACGTAGTTTTTTTATCTAGGCTAAAGAGACCTATATCTCTCTGTACATAACTTTTTAAGTGCTTTTTAATATTGCGTTCACTTTGGTTTTGTGTTTGCCTCTGATCTTTAAGTAAAAGATGAGTGTCTCTAATTTCTATTTTCTTTCTACATAATTCTATTTTCTTTCAATTAACGTATAAAAATGATCGTCAGTTTTTCTTAATGTATCTTTGATGTATATAACATTACTAATTATAATTGTTATACTACAAAATACATTATTATTTTATATAATGTATATATATATATATATATATATATATATATATACTTATTATTATTAAAAACTTTTAAGATATATAAAATATAAATACATTAATTAAAACTATAGTATGGATATTGGATAAAAATGTTCTGAAAAAAGGTGTAATAAAATAAAATGTAATAATAGTCCAGATATATTTACAATTACAATTAGAAGCATAATGTTCATCCACGCCCTGAGGTATTCGAACCCGCAACTATCGCAGCAATGGAAATACAGCATTCAATCTTTACGGCTACCAAGCCGGCAATTCTACTTTTATTATTGATTACAAATTTCACTTGATTTAATTAATAATTATAAATAAACCAATTTGGGAGAACCCAAGTATTTAATATTTTTAATTTTAAAAATCTAATAACGTGTATTAATAATTTTCGATATAGTTCTGTTCGAATTTGTATAATTATTATGATTATTACTATGCATTTTTTCTACTAAATAACGATTAACAAAGTTTGGAATTTATTATACTCTTCTTAGTTGCTTAATTCCTTTGAATGTTGTACTTTAATTAATTGTACTTAAATTTTAATATCAGATATAAATGCTTATTATTTCAATATAAAATTAATTTAATATAATTAAAAAAAATAATTTAATTTAAAATAATTTTATTTCCTAAACGGTAAAAAGCATATTTATATACTTTGCTCTAATGTCTCGAGCCTTTTAATGTTCAAAAATCTAATAAAACAGTTGTAATATTTATTTTGCTTTAATTGATATATAAAAGATCATATTGCTCATTACTTTATATGAAAATTAGTGCCTGTCTCTGAAACCAAAAAACAAGAATCTTCGATCATACCAGGAGCGAAGTAATATAATATAGATGAAAAAATATAAATTGGGATTTTCGATGTGCTCCTCTCCCTTGTTGGTTGTACTTTTTCTAACAAAAATAAGGGTCCTACGAGACGATTCACCATCATCGCGACAGTCGTCTTAATGCCGAAGATTTACGTTCCCAGGTCCGTCAAAGCCCTCCCCAGTAGCGGTACATTCTTCTATTTCCAAAAAGGTGCGGTCCCTCTAGAGCTATGAACAGGACTTATGATTCTCTGGTGTCTGTCCGTAGGTACAAATATAAGCTCCTTCTTTTATTACGTATACTTTCCTGGTCCTTATTTTCCCTGAGAGGAACGCGAGCCATATTTATTTCAAGAACTGATGTCGTCGTCCGCGTCCAGCCACCTCCAATAAACGCCGCCAGAACAAATCGACTTAATCAAATGCAAGACATGCATGGCTTCTTTCCTCCGTTTATTATGTCGTCAGTACGTACAGTTTAATATTACTCTGTCTCCTAATGAATGCGAGATATTTGTGACTTTGTAAACTATGTTTATGCATGAGATTTCATGTCGTGTTCGATTCACTCGCATTTATATGAAAATTTACATTTACACAAACTAGTTTTGAGCATCTCGTGAAGATTATTCGAATGTTTAATGTAAATGTTACGAAATATTTTAATCGGTTCAGATTTTAGCTCTCAAGTTAGAGAAAATGAATACGATTTCTTTATCTTTTTAATTCTCATAATAGATTTCTGTTGAGTTCGTTCATTATCGTAACTTACTAATAAGCGCAGTATAATTTATTAACCAGATTCGAAACGAACCTTTTTAGATATCCAACTTACTACTTAGTATAGTGTCTCAGAATTTAGTAAATTCCCTAAGTATATAAAAGAATAATTTATGTCTCTACTCTCTGCTTTTCCTGCATTAACTGCATTTATTTCATAATAAAAGAATTACTGCTTCTACTAGCTACTTGTAAGATAGAGTAGGAGGTATAACGTATAATAATTTAAAGGCACAATATATGTTGACAGGCTTGGTAGCCACAGTCCTTAAAGAAAAAAGACGGCTCTCCTACAGCTGCGATAGTCATGAATTCGATTCCACACGGCTTGTTCATCATTGTGGTTGTATATGTCAGTACCTAGGCTGGTAAAACTCCGATGTTTTCTGAGATGATATTTAAGTTAATCAGCGGGCAAATAATATCAGCTGTACAATATTTTCTTAAACATTTATTGTTTAAAAACTAAATAAAAAAATAGAAATAAAGAATAAAATGAATTAAATAAAAGTATGTAACAATAATAAAAAATTGTAAGACAATAATGTTTGGAGAAATTTATATGTAGTTATCATTTGTTGAAAGTTTGCAATATAATCTTTGTTTTTTTTTTAATTTTTCAATTTATTATTATATAAAATACCATATAAAAAAAAGACAAATATTAATAAATAATTTTTATTATTTCAGTTATTTTATCGATGTTGATTTTAAGTTTTAGATATATTTTAATGAATTTGACTAGTAGAATTAATGCTAGGACTTTAGCCTTGATAATGATATAATCCAATGAATTTAAAATATAATTAAAAAAGCTGTTTTTTCTTTTTGATTTTTTGTTGACAACCGATTTATATTCATCAATTGTGACCAATAGCCATTTCCTGCAGCAGGGTAAGTCTTTCAGGCTTACATAATTATTATACTGTTAATTGAGATATATTATTAATATACTAGTTATACAACATTTATTTTAATATTTTTTTTTGTTTTAAAATTGAGATTTAATTTAGCAAAAATAATAATAATAAACTAAAATTAAGAATAGAACAAATAATAAAATAATAAAATAAAAGAATAAATGGTTCCGTTGTGTTTAGAGTAAATGTACCGTTTTAAGTACGGTTCAACTACTTAGACTGTTAGGTGATTTTTGTGGAGATATATATGAGCAAGTTTGATTTTTTTAGGGTAATTAAAAATATATTGAATATTGAAAAAATTGAAAATTGTTACCTAATTCAAATATTTTAGAAAATTGAAAAAATTGCTTTCTAAAACAAAATTTAAAGTCAGTCGATTCAAGGTATACATCTTCGAATATGTTAACTTAATATTATTCATTATAATTTTTTATATTCATTTCATTCATTATATTTAGTAATATTAATATATATATATATATATATATATATATATATATATATATATATATATATATATATATATATATATATATATATATTCTTTTGAATTATTTTCTTGCTAACTATTCTAAATTTTAAATATATTTTGATGAATTTGTATAATACAACGAAAGTTTATAAAATCCATTGTTAACAAAACAGCGCAATTCTTACGCCAAAGTGTACGATGGGTCAGAAATATACGTATTTGTAAATTAATGTTATAATATAAACTTATTTGTTATTATATTCATCTCCTCTTGTTACAGCTGATTTACTCAACATATTTAATCTGCCATACCTCAGTTTGTTTTTTAACCTGCGGATTTACATATGTAGACGAATTATAAATTATTTCTATTAAATATAATTTACATAATATATAACACATTAACCACAATACATTTTTTATTCATCAAAGGATGTTTGTGGTCCACATCAATCTTGAAATATCGCGTTTTCAAATGATAGAAATTCTGCCATGACAAGAATATTGTTTAATACTAGATTGTTTACAATTTCAGCTAACCACAATGAATACATTTGGTAAATTTATTGCAAGTCAACGATCTACGATTACTATTAAGATGCTTCAGTAATGAACATGAATATCTTACTAAACAATCACAAGGTTAAATTCACTGTACCGTTACCACATATGTTTATCTTCATGCCAGTATAGTCCAAAAACGTCTCACCATTTTGACGAAATTGCCAAGGGCCAAATCGCAGTTTGTATTTATATTTGCGTTCATTTAGATCGTAGTTATAGCTCTTTTTTCATGGAAATAAATTTAATAACGGCTCATGAATACATCTATATTTTATTGTGCTTTGAATTACACTTGTGCGGTGGTCCCAAGCAATTATAAAATCTATTTTCGGTTATGGATTGATCTTCTCAAAACTGGTGGAGTTCTTCCGTTTTTTATGAAGTTAATTACGATATCCTCCAGTCACCACATTTTACCTGATTTGTCTGTTCACCCCTGATTCATTCATGTAGGTGCGGTTTAACTACTCAGTCTGTTACGTGATATTATTGGAAATATACCACAGTAAGTTTAATTTTATTAAATATATCTTAGTATAAATAAAAATATATTAATCTGATACTTTTAAAAGATTTTAAAATATTTTTGATTAAATTGTTAAATAATTCAAATACTTTAATTGAAAGAATAAATTGGTAATTAAAACAAAAGCTAGTTAGTGGCTCATTGTTTATGATATAACTTTTGTTAAATCTATATCGCTTTTGTGTTATATTTAATTGGAACAAATATAAGTATTTCTGTTAATTTCACATATTTGAATTAATTAATGTAATTTACTTAACATAATAATTAATTTAATAATAATTTATTAAAGTACTTAATATGCTTTACCATAAATTTATTAAGTTGAAATTATTGTAAAATACTTGGAAATATTAAATTGAATTAAAACATGTTAAAATGATTTTATAGGATTTTCTATAAAGAACGAGTTCAAAGAGCTGTTATAACGAAAATATAAAAATAAACATACATTTAATCAGACTAATGCAGTTATGAAAATATTAATATTATTACGATACTGTAAACAAAGTAATTTTATTTAAAACATTAGAAGTCTGAATTTACTATGAATATTAATTAATAATGTTACAGTTTTGTTAAGTTTTCTGGTATTGGGATAGATGCGATTTTACTTAAAAATTAATAAAGTATTCTGAATTCCAAATATATCGAATTGTGTTATAATTATAATTATAGAAGTATAGGCAATAAGTTTTATTTTTTATATTCAGAAGAAAAGTGTGTTGTTAAAAAATTTACGGTGAACATAAGACAACAAAGAATACGTGAATATCATATATTATATATTGATCATAATGGATACTGGATACTGATTGTAATGGATAATTTTAAACTCAGCTATGACCAACAGACTGTATAATGGCAGAATCGCTTTTTCGAAAATTTGTAAAAAGTACTTAAATGGTACTTACTCCTTTGATCATATCTTATACTGATATGAATCCACATTAAACTAAAGAAAATTTAATAAAACTCATTAATGTTATATACTAACTAAAATGAATATAAAGTTAATAAAAACATAATATTTTAGTCAGTAATGGTATCATACTTTTTTATAGTTTCATAATATTAAGTATTACATTTTTTGGTGATAGAATAAATAATATATATATATATATATATATATATATATATATATATATATATATATATATATATACTTTAAATATTTAGTTGTTACTATATAGTTAGATAATGTGTTAAGCGGTATTATTTCTGCACAAGTAAGCGAATACAAACAAAACCGGCACCTCTATCTATCGCGCTATCTCAAAATGTTGTCGATTTTCTGACAACAGTTCGTTTGGAAACACAAACGCCATACCATTCGTCCTGTTATTCGAATTCACCTACATTTTCCCACTTCTGTTTCGTTTTATTAGCATATACAGTCGGGCAGGGATGATAAGCACACTCACACACACACACGCTCTTGCATATACTGTCGGAAAGAAAAGGGAGACAAGGGCCAGAAACCCTGAGCCAACCCCACCGTAACTGGATAGACCCCCGAAAAAATACCATTCACTTGGAAATCTTCACATTCTTTCTAATAAGTTTGGCGCGATAGCGGGTCAACGGAACAGAAACATTCTATATGTTGTCTTTTTTATTTTCGAAAAAAAATTGTCCAGGAAAGCGACAGTGTCGTGTCGGGAAGCAAATTGTTCTGGTAGGATAGGTAAGATTGCACGATAAGTCGTATATTAATATCTACTCGTAGTTTATAGTTAGCGTTATTGTATAATTTATTTAGTATTGATATAGACCTTGTTAATAATCACGTCATAATTAATCGGAAATTTAATCTTTTGCTAAGATACATTCTAACTTGATTCTGATTATTCTCTTCTTCTAATTGATACATTCTATAATATTGATTTACATTGGGCGGTTACAATTTTGAGTAATCAAGAAAACTATCACAAATAACATCTAAGTTCATATACATATTCTGTGAAATATACGTTATATAAGAAATATACATATCTTTAACTAAAATATAAATATTATACTTGTATACTATGGGGCAATTTTGAAAAATGCACACTAGGTAGCGTATTAGAAATAGACACCAAGTCGCATCTAACATGTCTATTCTATTAATTCCATTCTAATTCAATTATTCTAAAATCGACTTTTTTTGAAAATTAAGAAAAACGTTTCCAATATAACTAAATAAAATTTGAACATATTTATTCTCCAAAATAAAATGATTTAATTAAATCTCGATATATATAGTATTATATAAGTGATAAGAAAATCTATACTTTTTGCATAATTCCTAATTAGTAAGAAGTACTAAGATATTAAGACAGAACTTGCATATTTTAAGATATAAGTAATTTATTTAAAAATTAGATAAAATGGATTTACTATATAGGTTAAATTTGGTCAAAATACTGTACATCATATACATATAATCAAAACCCATTGTGTACCATTAAGGGGCTTAGTAGTATTATATTTGTAAGCTCTGTTCATTCATTCTTACTCAATATTTTTGCTTCAGTCAGGGTGTTTTCTCCTTCCTTTAGTATCTCGCTCATTTTTTCGTCCGTGGTTCGCTTAGATTTTCCATTCTTTCTATACATCTATATTATTATTTAGTCGATTTCCTTTTTTTTGTTCTACTTAATATAATTTTCTTAAAATAAATTAATAATAATTCGTTAATAAATTTGCTATAAATTCATAGATTCTCCAATGTTGGCATTCTTTCTTTTCTGGCTTCAATTACTTCGACTTTTATTAGCAAATATTTAAGTTAATTTAACAATATTTTATCTTTCTTTACTGAGGTACTATATGTACACCCTTCACTTAATTTACTTATATTTATGGCAAAATATATAAAATAACCATAAATAGGTTATTTTATATATTTGGCCATAAAGACTTCTTCAATGAATATATTTGTATATCCCTTGAATTAGTTTCAATTAATCATAAAAATTATTCATATTATTAATTGGTTTACATAGTTGGTTTTTATTATCATTAACAATATGTAAGTCCTATAAATTAATTTAAAAGGATTTACAACATATGGTGTTACTGTGTGTTATATCATATCGAGTACATTTCTTCTCATGCAGAAGCCTCACTAACAGGCTTCACTTTTCAGTAGGTGCCATTTCATCGAAGTGGGAACAAAAAAGTTTATTGCATTCAAAATCTCTAAATTTGTACCGAGTAATTGCAGTTGTGGAAAGTTTTACTTTTTTATGTCAATTTGAAATCATGGAATGCTGTGTGAATGCTCTGTCGAATATAAGACGCGAATACTGGTTTCAACGTTTTAAAAGTAGTGATTCTGACACCGAAGAGAAAGAGGGTTCTGGACAGCTGAAAAAATTTGAAGACGAGGATTTGAAGATGTTACTCGATGAAACCCTGAATGGGGACCATTGTGGACTACAATTGATTCATTTGACCAGAGCACTACGCAAAAAGCTACTTGAATATGAGCAAAGACATAAAAATATTATTCTTGCTACCCCATCCACCGTATTTTCCAGACCTTGCCCCTTCTAATTACAACTTGTTTTGATATACGAGGTGACATATCTGTGTATAGTGCTTTACTTCTTATTAAGATACTAAGAAATGGGTCGGTTCATAGATACCCTCAAAAGATACATATACATCTTTCGAGATGGAATTCGTAAATTCGCCTTAGAGCATTGCCTGGGAGATGTGAAACAGTAGCAGATATTAATAAATAATATCTAAATAATATGTATTGTACAAATTATTCACAATAAAGCTTAAAATTAAGGAAACCATTTATATTTAATTTATAGGGCCAATATTATTAACGCATTTCACAAGGAAGATTTCTTGACATTAGAAATACTTAATAACATTCAGACAAATACAGGATATTTGAAAATTACATTACTTATAATTAGTTACCGTTTTAACAGGTCCATTGAAAAGTCCCCGGCCTAACACATATATGGGGCTATTAGAATTAAATCCATATATTTTTTAGTTAGTCCTAATCCTCAAAAGATGCGTGTATAAATTTTACAGCCGTCGCATCATTAATTTGTGAATTATAGCATTTTGAGAGAAGCAATGTTTAATATTGTGAAAAAAAATATGAATAAAATGGAATTTCGCGTGTTGATAAAGTACTGTTTTTTAAAGGGAAATAATATGTCGAGTTTCCGGACACTGTTCCAGGAAAATCAACAATCAAGGATTGGTATGCTAAGTTTAGACATGGTGAAATGAGCACCGAAGACGGTGAACGCAGTGACGCCCAAAAGAGGTTGTTACCAGAATTTAATGAAATAGCAGACACTCTAAATGATATCAACTGAATATCATAACATTCACGAATATTTTGGGTATGAGAAAGCTCTGTGCAAAGTGGATGCCGCACGAGTTCACTTTTGAAACAACGACGAGTTGATTATTCGGAGCAGTGTTTGAAAATGATCAAGCGTTATAAACACGAGTTTTTGGGTCGATATGTGACAATGAATGAATCATGGCTCCATTATTTCACTCGGAGGTCCAATTGGCAGCCATCCAAATGGACTGCACACGATGAATGAACTGTATTACCCTTGAACGAAATTATGTAGAATAAAAAAAAATTGCCAAAAAAATTTGTTTTCCTATGGTAGGCCGGGACTTTTCAATTACCCTTTTATTGTGGTTCAATGTAATTTCTCTTAATCTGATCAACAGGGTATGATATATCCTAACCGTTCTTCAATTTTCCAAAATTGAAAAATAAATATAAAATTAGATTGCCTATATTATCTGCATGTCTATTCAAGCGTACACCATGAGGACAGATGTTTGTAGACACCGAATAATCATTGATGGATGATACACCCAAAAAAGATCACCTCTGCACACACGTACATATATGTCTAGGTATCTCTCTAGAAGTTTATTAAATTGGTTCCTAAAAATAATCTGTAAATTTACATACAGAACGATTTAAAATTCCTACGTAATCTCGTGTACTATTTCCAACCTGTTCAGGTCCCGTCGATTGAACAATTGGCCACGTTCGGTGTCGAGCGGGACGAAAAACAAATGCCGTAAAAGCGGAAAAATAAATATGTCTCTCGACTACGATGCAACGTCGAAATATCTTGAATAATTAAACGAGAACGTGGACGTGTTCTTTTGCATTCAAATGATTCCCGCTCGGTGGAATTGCTCGAGCATATAGCTCCACCTCGGCCAGTTTCCCGACAAATTATCTCCGAGAGAGTAACAAAAGCAATACTCTCGGCGATCCCGTATCGATAGAAATGAAGCCGGCATCGCACGAGGATTATCAAACTGATAATAAGAGATAAAATAATTATTTTCAGAAATTACTTAATTTTATACTATTTTCCGATATGGTCATCTTTTCTATTAAGTCTAACAATAAAAACTCTTTTCTAGTTGATATTTTCAATTAATAATTTATTATTAACAACTATCTAACCTGGCATATGTCTTTCTGTCAAAAACTATTGAAAAGTGCTCTTGCTACAAAATTTTCTTGACAAGAAAATAACTGGCACCAAATGAGAATCTACTGAGCCAAATGTAAGCTTTAAGTTATTATTAATAATAACTTGTAATTTACGTGCATTTCTTAAAATTTTGCCTTGAAATGAACTTTCCTCAGACAAATATTTGATAAAAGTTAACCAAAATGGTTCAGAAAATCTTCAGCTTTACAAAATAAAAAATATAAAACATCAAATCGTTTCCTAAAATTAACATGAAAAATATTAAATCAATATATTAATTAATATTCTTATTATGTTAGTACAAGTTAGACAATTAATTTATCATTCTATTTTACCTTCATTTTTAATTTAATTTGCATTATATATTACAAACATAATTATAATCATATTTGTAATAATTCTCATAAAGTAGAGACCTAAATATTTAATTCGAAGTTTAATGACAAATTGCTATACAGAACGTGTGTTCAATTTGAATTTGACATTATTTAAAATCAGATTGACAAGCCATGATATGTTGAGTTTTACAAGACTGATAAAATGATATATAAAAATGATGTATAAATAAAATGAATAACTAGGTTATAAATAAAATTAGCCAGAAAACTAATTATAGATTGTTTTATAGCAATTATTGGAAGATAACTAGAATGAATGTAGTAAACAAATTATATGAGTAAATTTTATCTAAATGGAAAAATCAGAAATTACTAGTTTTATGCCTGAACGATTATTTTAAATAATCTATTATGTGTATTATATTAACTTTGCATTAATTTAATATTATTATTTCTCACATAATTTATAATAGCAACAATATTTATAGCAAATAATATGTAGTCAGAATATAATATAAATATATCAACAATTTTACAGAATATTTTTTCAGAAATCTCTATAGCGAATTAATTGTTATAGCGAAAACATAGCTCTTAGTTTACTCATGTATTAATATGTGTTATATAATATAACTAATTAAGTCTCTAACAACTGAATATGCTATGTGTGGTAAAATCAGAAAATCATATTATTTTGTTAATTATTAAAGCATGCCTAAATAACTATGAATTTCGATTATTATTGATCATACCAAATAAAAATCTGAAGTAAAATCACTGTACACATATCAATAAAAGTTGTTTGTGCAGTAATGATGTTGTGAACTTGATTTAATACATTAAAAAGCTATATTATGAAAGAGCTTCACTTATATATCTCTACCAACCTACTTTACTTAACAGACATCACTCCTAACATCACTGGTTCCGATCAATAGCGCATAACCCATCAGCAACGCACATTTGGTTTTATGGAGTAGCAAAATGGGTCGAGGATTGGATTGATTCGAACGATGTTCAATTTTTTCATCGCGGAATCCATCTGTTTCGAGAGAGATAACAAACTACAAAGGCCAATGGGCAATACCGAAATAAAATTTCAGTTTTAACTGTTAGTTTTAAATATATATATTTTTAAATTACTTACGGCACATTACATGTTGTTCGGCAATATGAGCTATTGATTTATTGATTAAACTTTTTAATAATAATTAAATTTATATTTTCAGTTAAGACTCGATCAGTTTCTTTGTATATGCATCAAAAACCAAAATGAAAAGAACTAAAATAATAATATATTTTATTTAGAAGTGTTTAATTAAATTTCGAATAAAATATAAGTTCACTTATTATTAAGTAATAGCTTGTTCGCCTTAATTATTTCCCACAATCAAAGATTAACATCAATTTGTACTAAAATTGCAATTTATTACTCAATAAGTTACAATATAAATATCAATAATTTTAATTTTTTATCATTTGGATATGGTGCTAAATAGATGCTTACTACGTGTGAGTGTTACTTCATTATTTAATACGAAGAAAGGTGCCATAGAAAGGCATTATATTTTAGAACTTACACACACTTAACACTCAAGATTTTTTACAATGCTAAAAAAGTATGAAATATGGTTCTTTTACTAATTTAAACACAGTATCATTAGGAAGTGGAGAATTAAAACATGCTGATTTGATGATATTGAAGAAACAAGAATAAGACAGTTAATTAATTATGACTTAATTAACTAACTATTAGAGTAAAACAAATATCAACCGACCCAAGTGCTGCGTTAGAAGGGCATTATGTACTATGAACTACTAAATAAGACGATAATTGGGAAGCTACAATTGCAATTAAAGTACTACAAGCGTGAAATGGGTAAAATACATCAAATGGCAAATCAAATCATGTACATCAACCATCATCGTATATGGGAGGTTTTCTTTACTCGTCATATTTAGCAGATATTGCTGTATCTCACTATCTTTTGGACTGATTAATAATATGTATGTAGATACGCGTACTTTTTTATACACAAACCATGAAAAAAAAATTAGCGAAGTACTATAATTTAAAAATTAAATTAGCTACTACCATCATATCTCACTGCTAACGGTAATAGCAAAGGTATTTGAAAACTCCTTTTAAACATGATAAAACCAACCAACAATACCAATACACCGGTTTGGATTTATTAACAAAAAATGATCAGGTGCTTAGATCAGACCACTAAAAAGTCTGTGAAGATAGACAGCCATATTCTTAGATGTAGAACAAGATATTGATAAACAGCGTCGACAAATCGTACTAGAAAAATGGTATCGAAAAGTTGGAGGGTCGCTATAATCAGTATATTATGTTGAATAAAATTTTTTTGCCAAAAAGTGTATTTTACTGTGGTAGGCCGGAGACTTTTCAATTGACCTGTTAGAAATGATTACTTGCACCAATACCTTCAGATGCCGACTGTCAATCGGGAATTTAACAGATTCGCAAAGAGACATGAGGAGATACTCCATTCTTATGTTAATGTCGAAGTATTGACAAGAATCAAACCATTTGATCTTGTGTATTATAGTAAAGTATATTTATTAACAGGTCTATTAATACATAAACATTATTAGACTAGAGATTGAGTTAGAGCCGATGGTCCTTCCTAAATACATATCAGATACATGATTATAGACATGATTATTGATATTGTAAAGACAAGTTGTGGCTTAGTCGGCAATCAGTAGTAACAATGTAATGAATAATTTTAAAATTCAAATATCTCGATTAGATTCTAATTAAAAATATCATTTAACCTTATCTATTAATAACATATAAATATGAGGAATATTTCTAGCCCGAAATATAGGCAAATAACCGCTAGCCATAAAAATATTTTAAAAATTTATTTTTTCCAATTTTTAACTATTCCAACTTTCCGTTACCAATAAATATGTATTTCATTAGTAACATAAAACACTACGATTTATTTCCAACAATTGATAGCACTTTTGTACATCTAGTAATATAATTATTAAAAAGATATATTTTATTCACTATACTATACTCGGATAGATTTCCTAATTAGAAAATTTAATTAATTCAGTCCTGTTACCAAATATTTAACCCCAATCTTTCCGCGTTATCTGTGAGAATTAGTTATGTGTCTGGAGGGCTTTCAACCGCTCTCTGATAATTCGAAATCAACGATTATAAATTTGAAAATGTTATACTTACACGGAACGGCGGCCGAAGATAAATTAAAGATGTTAATGTCGTTAGTCCGGCACTTGGGATTATCGGACTCACCCGATAATTTACACGAAAGTGTCAGATTTTATTTCAGACGAGGCTCGAGGATTATATCAATCATGCAGTAAATTAAAGCATATTTTTAAATTCCCCGCACAGATTATTTTCTCTTCAATAAGCGTTGTTTTCTTTCTGGATGCTCCTTATCTGTGGATTTGTGCTCGTTCCGTATGGTTGGTATGGATTATTCCGGCTCAATATATTAATTTTTATTCGGTAGTGACGACTATTTATGGCCATGTACTGCTAATTCTGAAAAATAAGAAAAGGATTTTTCAGTTTTTCATATGAGGACGTCTTGCAAAAATATTATAAAATGATTCGAGGTAATAACTGTTCAAGAAGGATTTTGTGTTTAGTGTTTATTGGATATAAATTAATATCTATATAAATAAAAATACTCAAAGCAACACAACAAATTGGATAATATGTGTTTTGATTTGTGATTTATCAGGATAAAAAACAGGTCAGGTTAAGCTTAAGAAAAAGCTTTTTACATTTATACCGCATAATACGAGGGAAATGACACGGAAGAAAGTTGAATAAACATTGACTGATTGACGTCTTTGGTTTGAATAACAATAGTGACGACCTTGTACAACTACAATAATACATTCAACTAAGAATAAAATAACAGAGAGTCAAAAGAAGGAAGAAATTTACAAATGCAGTTAGGAATAAACAATCAAAACAAGCTAAATCGAAATATTATCAAAACATTTAGAAATGTACCTTAACGGCAGTTCCTATAGTATATATACTCTTGTATACTTTATTTATGTTACACTCAGTTAAATAGGCACTAGCTAATACTTGCAATAAGCACGTTTAAATTTTAAATTAATTTTTATTATCGTATGTAGCAAAGCGGGCGACTATTGGCTAGTAATTGGAATAAAATAATAACCTGGATAAACGCAGTACTAGTTAAAATACATAACTAAGAAAATAATATATTAGGTATATATAAAATAAAAAACACATACATTAATATTGGACTATATCATCATACGAAGTTACTATAAATTTAAATAAATTCACTTCAGATATTTCAGTTGAGCCCAACACTGAATATAGTCCTTAACGAAGTAACACATGTGTAATATTCCTAGAAATCTATTTTCTATTTGTTTCTATTGGTGATTCATGGTTTCACTAAGAAGCATTTTACTTTTTAGAAAAAAAGAAAAAAGAAAAATTGTGCCTATTCTTGTACCGCCTTGAAAGTCGAGTAATTTTCCAATTCGGATTCCATATGTGGCCTGAAAGATGAAGGCAAGCAGTAGCTAACAATGGGCAATACCCTGAATAAAATACATTATGCCATTTACTTCGACTAAAGTATTACCAAAAATATTCTGAATTTTTTTATACTCTACAACAGCACTCAAAGATGTATGTATGCATATTTGGTGGCTAAAATTAAATTAACATGACAGACGTGGTTAGTACTGTTTTAATCTAAATCAAAACAACTTATTATACTAGGACGTGTTTGTTCAGATACTCCTAAAAAGTTGCTGATTTAAAGACTAAAATAAATTAAAATATTTTAAATAAAAATTATTGTTATTTTGGCAATATCTTATATTCGTAATTAATTATATTATTTGTTTATAACATTTACTCCAAGGCTAAATACAAAAAAAATACTGAAACTGACAATAAATATAGTACTAAAGAAAGATATAAAATGAAAATCACCATCAGAAATAGTGTGTAATAGTATAATAAAATGATTACCTCAACATTTAATCTCTTTTAGATATAACTTCATAAGAGTAATGTATTCTGCTAAAGAGTAATGTATGAAATTTATAGTAATACAATACTAACAATCATTAATTATACAAAAGGGCATTAACATGCTCAGATCTTTTATAAGAACAGGTATTCCACAAATAATGATTTTAGATACTCAAGTTATAATTACGACCTTTTTAGTCATCAATCTGAAATCATAACATTAGGTTTTTGAAAAAAGAATCAATAGATAACAATAGAAGAATATAAAAGCATATATAAGGAAGTTAATTAATTATTCGTACGTACTTTGACAGAAGTGTACCGAAACTCCAGGTCCAGTCAAAGGATATAAATGATTATAAATGAAGTTCCTCAACTGGAAGAAAGAAGTGTGAAAAATAGAGTTATATTGTATAATACTTGAAAATGTAGCCTTCAGTAAATGTTCCAGGTTGACAATAATTTGACAATAACTAAATGAGTAAATCACCTATTTTATTGAATAAACCAGAAAACACAGATACTGTTGCATATGTCAGCTAGAGCCAAGGTTATACTAAAATATAATCGTAAGTGACATTGAGAATAAGCCAGCATATATAAATTATGATTAAGAATCAAAGTTTCCTCGAAATCAACCTGCTATTCAAGAATTTCAAAACAGGTAAAGTGGTTTATATAAAAAAATAATTTCATATTTACATTTTTAAAACCAAACAATGCAAAAACATCACAAACGGTCTTATAAACAATATATAATTATAGTGTTGATAAGTCTTCTAATTTATTATTTAAATTTTTATGCTAAAATTATACAATAATATTATTGTGTTATTTTTAATATAACATAACAGTTATTTAATAATTTACCTGTTTATTATACGTACAAAAATATATTGCTTCGATTCTTAAAAAATCCATGGTACTGTATTAACGACCTTTAAAAATTATATAAAATAATGATTTAGTCATCATCGCTCCCTTAAATATACCTTGACAGGTAGACTGTTCCATTTCTTTCATTACCCCTTATCGGTGGCGTTAATTCACTGAGCTCATCATCAGATATCGCACCTACTGTCTCCCTTAAATCAAAATAAACCCATCCTTATATTTTAAAAGTTCTTCGGAGTAAACCCGCCCGTTAATCAGGTTCCGTCCTTTCATTTGCCCCCATCGTCGTTTCTCTCTCCCTTCCGTCGATCAGATATGCCTCTAAGTCACCCTTATCTGTATTAGGGTCCAAGATGGCCGCCGAACACTTCTCGACGGTATAGATCGGGTTCGGAATGGATGGCGCCTGCGCGGTGCAATCCGTCCTGACCCGGATCGACGACGCTCTTGATGCATATTGCAGCTGGTATAAGGCTGAATAGAAATGACATGCCGGTGGGGTTTGATGGAGCCGACGGATGCCGAACGCGAAACGGGGCGGCGAGGGGGGCGGTGGGGTCGAAATTGCATCCGGGGGGATTCGGGGAAGCCTTTTTCCTAGACGTTGACGTCTTTGCAAAAGTAATGTGCAGGTCAATGGTGCGCGGGATCGATGGTGGAAACGGATCTGCAAGTTGTTTTTCCGCGAAGAAAAACTATATATGTTGAGTTTCCGTCCAATTGAATGGGTAACGGAACTTTTCATTTAGTTTGTGTGTAGAGAAAAATAAAATTTATTAAATCAATATAAATTTCTTTTTCTGTTAAACATCTACACATTGTATATTTACTCAAGTTTAATAATGCTGTATTTATTCAATATTTCTGTATTAAAAAAATTATACAAATAATTTTCGATACATAAGGAGATATATTTTATCTTAGAATACGTAATTATTTATTTAAAAAATATGACAAATGAAAGATACTGATTAGCAAGGTTAACTTGACATTTGCGATATAACACTTCCATATTATATGTTGTGAAAATACGAGGTTTTTTGCAAGCTTAAAGCTTTTTTCAGAGAAATTGATTTTATATAATATTTCTATGACTGCACCGTCTTTCAGTCTAACTCATGATATTTGAAATATATGTTGTCGCTATGTGTAGCCTCCGTTCGTTTCTCATCAGAATTCCGTGCAAAAACTTGGTTTTAAATATATTTTTTAAATTTTGCTGTTATAACAGAAATTGGTAGGTAAATATTTGCGTTTAATCTCCGATATCTTCAGTCTATACGACAATTATACGGATGACATTAAAACAATATTTGAACTTTTCTTCCAAGATTTCACCGAGTTCAATTTAAATTCAGTATGAATTTTAACCCAATGAGCTATCCGTCAGCTGACTCAGCTGAGTGTCTCAAACTTTACTAGTCCTCCTTCACATTTTTTGTTACTGGTATAAAAATTACTAAATGCAAAAGATTGGAACGAATAATCACGCATTCCATTATCTTCAGATAATGCAAAAAACTACTCTACCGCTAATTGTCTATTATCGGAAACCATTTAATACTAGTTTTTCTATCGAATATACCTTTAAATACATGAAAGAAGATCATATTTAAATATGCATTACATTTTTTTCTTTCGACTAAAATTGTATTGTCATATCAACATTTATATTACAATTTTGCTATAAATGCTTTTTCTAACAATTGAAAATACAGTAACAAAATGTTAGCTTAAATTATCAAAGCAATTTATTTCTGCTTTATCTTTCGTTTTAATTAGCCAAAGGTTGAATTAAATTTAGTAATAGAAAAGTATAAATTGTAATGTTTTTATTTTATAACGTGCAGAACTGTTGCAGCATATTTATAAAGTTTAAGTATATATAGTATAAGTATAAATGCTACAAATTTTTGAGACCTTAGAATTAAAATATATACTACGTGAATTACGACGTATTAAAAAATATGTTATATCTGGTAATGTCTACTACATACTATGTCCGCTGTCCAATGTTCCATTAAATATAATTCAGGTTCTAAGAGAAAGAATTAATTAGAACAAGTGAAAATTGACTATACTGTAAAAGAGAAGATTATTTCCAATAATAATCCATCTATAACAGTGTGATTAAAAAGAGCAATATGAAACATTTGTGATTTCTATGCCTTTGGTGAACTAAGAATAGTGTCTAACAATTTCAAATGATCATGTTAGAATGAAATTTATCAATAGAAATAACATCTAACACATTATTGAATGGGTTGTTATAAAACAATTATTTTAAATAATAATTTTCATATTTTTACCTTCATGAAATTCACTACAATCTTCAGAACTATAACAGAAATTAGGAAAAACTACATATTTTAAACCACTGGTACTAACAAGCCATAATACTCGACTGTTAATATTTTTTAAGACTAAACGCTCATGTATAACAGAAACTTTCTAAACTACCTTTGGCCACAAAAAACACAGCATTTAATCTAAATAAAGGTCTAATGTTCGAGAGAAAGTAGGTCCTGATTGTTTACCAGACAGGAGATGAAAAACAGGGTGAAAGTTGCGCAATCTTACCCAATATATTGTTGGAACGACAGTTACCGTTAGGCCCATAAGACGTTAAAACTACGCTTTCTTTGACCATGCCTCTTTTACAGTTATTGAAAGGAGTTCGGGTTTTTTTTGACACTATACCGTAAAATATACGTTCGGCCTTTCGGGACATTTTTGGCAAAAACAATACAATCTTCAGCGAACGGCTTCATCAATAAATAATCGGGAATATATCGAGTTGTGTCATTAAATATGTATGAGACCGCTCTCATGGGACACGAGATATAAAACGTCAAATTCCATGCAATATTATTTTGCAAAATGTATGATTTACAAGGATATGCCAAAAAGGAAAATAGTCATTGGATTAAATGAAACAATTTGAGAATGAAGAACATTTAAGGTTTTAAGAAATCATAGATATTTTAAAAAACACAATTTTAACTTAAAAACTATTTTACTTAGGAATTAAATTATTATTTAAAATTATTTATCCGTTAATGTATATTATAAACAGTTTTACTGAATGTTATATAAATAATTAATAAAATATGATAAGAAATAATGATATACCATCATTTTCTGCTAAAGTTTCCTCCAGCTTCACTCAATTTATTATTATTATTTTTCGCTCAACTGATTCTGTGCTGTGATTTTTCTCATTCCTCACTTCTCATTTCTGCTACTAATTTAACTTAAATCAAATAAATAGTTTTTCTACTCTGATAATTTTATAATGTGATATAATTAATAACAACAATAATTAATAAATGTTATTAAGTTTTTGATCTTCGTGTAGTCCTCATGTTATAATTATGATCTACATGTTAACCTTATGTATTGATGCAACTACAACAAAACTGTAATTTGTAAATTAAGGTTCTATTAAGCATATCTATTGTGAGATGTAATTCATTAAAAACTTATGGAAGACCATTTTCTATTTATACATATTTCGATGTGTATTTGTATTTATCGTAATTTTATTACCTTTTTATTAAATTTGATTGCAAAAATTTTAAAGTAATATTTACAGCTCTAGATGAAGAAGTATGTGTTTTTGACAACAAAAATGTTCTACAGATTGTAACATCAAGTAATCACAAGTAACATAAAGAGATTGATACAGGATATGGAGAAGCTATGAATTACTGGTACATTTTTTTAATGTTAATTAAATGTCTGACAATTTGATATTTGATTACCAACATTCTTTTATAAAGTGGGTAAATATCTAAATAGCCCTTCTGTCCGTGTGCATATAATTGAACTCCTAAATGGTTAGACCGATTTTAAAGAAATATTTTCTGTATCTTTTTGTGGATTCGAAAATAGTTTAGAGTAACAATTAAATTCGGTATGTGGCTGCGAAGAATTTCCAGGGGTTTTATAAAATATTTTTGATTTCATCTGGCATATAACTGTAATAGTGACATTTTCGTAGTAATCGTCACAATACCTTAGTTACTACATGTAGAATAAATCAAATATTATATTATATTATATTAAAAAAGTAGAACAAGCTGTCTTTGACAGAACAAGCAAATGTGAACTTAATTTTCATAACACTAATGTATTTAACCGACCTCGCAGATATTTGCTTAATTAGACAATTCATGGGATGTATTACATTATAAAGTGTGTATTAATTTACATTAATGTATTAAATAATAATGCAACATTGCCAACATATTCTAATATTTTGAATTATTGTCATTATCATTTTATTCCCATTGCCAATGTTTTATTTAGTGAAAATGTGTGATACTTATATTTATAATTATTTGTTGTGTATTTATTAAAACAAAATGTGATGTTATCGAGCATGAACAGAAAATATTGGGCGACGTATACATAATACGTAACTATCGATTTAAAAGAACTACAGAAGAATATTTGACAGATAATGAAAACTTAAGAAATTAGGTTGCAAACGCAGGTTTAAATGAAAGAGGATAGCGACACATTGAACATCTTCTAACCAATAGGTTGAGATAACGAGAGGTACATTACATTCGAATATGACACAGAAAGAGGCTATTTGTCATATATACAAGTCGTCGTCGGTAATATGGAAACAAAATGCAAAATATAACCTACATTTAAATACAAAGATGAACCAGCCGGTCTTTGCTACGTATTAGGAAAAGTTTAGAATTCATTATTAAAATAAGATATTGGATATATTGAAAACCCTGTAAGCTGGAACCACACTCCACTCGAAACTGTTTTTGAATAGAATGTGAAAACTGAATTAATTCTTCCAACTAACAGCATTTGGAACAAAAGTAACAGGATTATTCAGGATAAAGATGGTTTGTAATTTTGAATCAAAATTCAGATTTCAGTGCCAAGTGTACCATCAAATAGGTTCTTGGCTTTCGATGCCTGATGCCGCTCCAAAATATTTACAAATCTGTTTTATGTGTAGCGAGGGGCAAAAGATAACACCCGGAGTCTATACAACATCATCGAGCAGATGAAGGGGAACTTTGGGAATGCTCTTGCTAAATCATAATCAGTCGTTTAACAACGTTTCCAACAGATTACAAAACGAGAACTACATTATCATCCTTATATTAAACAAAGTGACACATGGTAAATACATAGCAAGATAAAAAAATGCCAACTGTTAACTTTACAACTTGCAATGTACATTGATTTGGCGGAGAATTTAGCGAAAAAGTTAGTGTTATGAACTTCTACTCATACCGGTTAACTTTTTTTTTATCTGTTAAACATTTTCAATTAAGATTAAGAACATATCACAAGAAAATCATTCATTGGGTGTTATTATGATTATATTTTAGTATTTACTTATTGCCAACACTGTTATTCCATCCAAACAAAAAGCCGTTGTTCGGACAGGACAACGCCTGTTGGGTCCCCTAGTATACAATATTGTATCACTAAAGGCTGTTTTGTATTATAAAATTCTCGTTCTCTAATAGTAGTAGCTATACAGATTAGAACAAGTTTTAGACGAATAATCACAAAATAAAACTTACTGGTGGAAATATTCACTATTCATGATTCATATATGTAAACAGAATGACGGTATTGAAATGACTGACTAAATGGCTGCTAAGCTAGCTCGCGCTACCAACTATCAACATCAAGGAACATTGTTGTTAAACACTGTATTAGAGGGACACAAAAAGCCAGCGGACGAGACCCAAATTATGTGGGAAATGTGGATATAAATAAATTCTATGAAATCGAAATATTATTCAATACTCTTTGTTAAATTACAATTAATTATTTATCCTAATTTTTTAAAATGAATGATCTTTATAGTTAATTAGTTGTTGATATTTTAAGTTTTTTTAATTATTTAATTATTACATTGTTACTAGTAGTTTCCGACTAATCTACAATTTGTATTTATGATAACTTAAATCTAGGTATATAACTAGGAAGACCCATCGGCCCTATTCGTGTTCCTCATGCCTCCTCTCTTGATATCTTGATATCTTGACTGACTGTGGGTCTCTGAAGGTGTCTCGATGTAGGCTGTAGTATTTGGGTGCGCCCACAATACTTCTCAGGATTTTGTTCTGAAAAATTTGTATTTTGTTTATGTTACTCTTTGCAGAATATCCCCATAATTGAATTCCATATGTCCATATAGGTTTTAAAATTTGCTTATATAATAGCAATTTATTATGTACTGATAATTGTGATCTTTTTTCAATTAGCCATTACATTTTCCTATATGTCAATCGCAGTTCTTTTCTTTTCATCACTATACATTCCTTCCAGTGAAGTTTTGCATCCAGATTCATTCCTAAATATTTAGCGTTAGGTTGTACGTGAACTGTACTTGCACCGATTTACTTTCGTTAATTTTTATTTCCCAAGCTTGTGTCCAATTATTTATGTTATCACTTCCTTGTTGTAATTTTCGTGTGGCTTCTTCACTATTGTCTCCGACAGCGATAATCGTAGTATCATTAGCATATGTAGCCATCGTAATATTCTCCATTTGTGCTATATCACAAGTGGAGAGTAGATAAAGCATTGGTCCCAGTACACTTCCTTGTGGCACATCTGCTTTAGTTTCTTTTATTGTAGAATAAGATTCTTCTTGTTTAACTCTAAACATTCTGTCTGTAGTGTACGATTTTAGTAGTTCGGTGTGTTGTTTTGGTAACATTTTCGGTAGTTTATACGAATTTAAGTGATTATAAAAAGATAGTGAGTACTGGGTGATAATGTTATACCGAAAAATAAATTGGAAAATGGGTATTATCATAGACGGGAAAGTAATTCTTAATTCCATCTCTTATCTAATATCCATATATATTTAAAAGAATTATCCAGGATCGAGAAAATCTCATTAGAAACCGGATCAGCGTCATTAACTTAATCAAAAGTCCATAAGGCGGGGCAAAGACATTCGCTCCGGCTGCAGAACAAGAACGAACGCCATACTTCGTGTTCTATGGCCTGTCGTCTGACGGTTTTCGAAAATGTGCCCCAGGTGACGCAATTAGCCGCACAGTACGTCTGAACTTAATCGAATTTAATTTCCTGGAGAAGACAGCGTACGGGTCCTGCTGCGAAATAGCGGGCGGTATGACACGATGCTGTTGCTGTCGCTCCGCAGCCAATTGCTCCGGGGGCCACTCGTTTCGACGGCACGATGGAGCCGGATTAAAAGTTTCGCGAGAAGGAATTTAAAGTTTCCGCCAACGACGGAACGAAATGGTCTCTTCGTTGGGATTCGTTTTTAGTTATCCGTTGACTGAATTGTATTCCTCTGATGGTGAATTTTCTATAGTGTTTTAATGATAGTACTACTTGAATTGAATTTCTCTGCTGTTTCAATGTTTAAGTAATATTAGATAACAAATTTAAATTAGCTGTTATAGTTTTCGTTAATTATTGTTTTAAAATGTATAACAATTTAAAAGTTAATTTGATTATCAATATTAGAGCCCCCAAATTATAGGTATACCTCATTAATAGAATAAAGTTTTAAAAATAAAATTAGACTTTTGGGCGTATTCTGATCATTTTTCCTTAAAAGCCATTTGTTGGGAAAAATTGCAGTATGTGGATGAGCATCGTCATGCAGGGAAATTACTTGGATCTGTTACTGCAGTTATTTTTTTCACAGTACGCTTAATATATTAAATTTATGGCAGTAGGCATCTACAGTAACAATTTTATTAGGCTTTAGGAGTTCCTAATATACTAAACCTCTCTGATTCTACAATAGGCGCAGCAAGACTTGGATGGATATGAATGTCCTGTTACAGTGTAGATATGGATAATTATTCTTGGCTGATCCTCATTCTTTTTCGCCTAGAATAGTCGTAAAAGTTTCACCTTTTAACGCCAGTTACAATACGCAACAGGAAATCCTTCTTTTTTGGCTGCAAGGTAATGAAATCAATTGAAAATGGCACGTCCAGTTAATTTGATCGGTGTAATTTTTCCTTCTTTTGGATCTTTCCTATCACATGTAAATATACGGAAACCCTGAATTCATCAACTGCTAAACAGTCTGTAAGTTCTTTGATAAATTGAGAGAGATATTTGAGAGTTCAGGTCCAATTGAAGATCTGACAATTCATTGCCTCCGAACTTTTTGGTTCTTCATGCTGTTCTTTATTATTGACATTAAAATTACCACTCTTAAATCGTCGAAACCAAGACCCACAATTGGAAGATCCACACATCAATCTCACCATTAGTTCCTAAAAGTGTTTGTCCAATGTCATGTTAATGAATAAATCAATAATTTTCAATAATTTTCACTGATAGGGCGCCGGTATTTTATGTACAAGTGTTAAGACCAATGAGTTTAATCATTGGGTTAGGATGTTTAGCACGAGTTATTGCATTCCCAGTAATGCAATGAAAGCTCGGATCTGAGGAATTAAAAGCTTGAATCGAAGGAAATCTCGGATCATTGAAGTTCTGTACTGGTTTCAAGTGGTGCGTTTAAAGTCGTTATCGGAAAAAAAAAGTACCAACAACGTCTAATATTGTAAAGATACTCGAAACTGACGTTATTTTTTTAGTAGACGTATCATTTTTAAGAAGGCTTATGTTCCCAGAAAGATGAAAAAAATAGTGGAGATAAAAATTTTTTCTTTGTTTAGTTTTTTAGAGTTAAAATCAATTTTGTAACAATATAGTTTATTATAAAATTCGTTTTATGAAATATTATTTGAGCTATACTGACATATGATCAATATACAACTATTAAATTTTATAAGCGTGATCACTGACGTGATTGGGATGCTTATATTTTTTTTGGATTTTAAACCTTTATCTATGGATATTTATAGCAACTAGCCAATTAAAAATATGCATAAATTGAGTACTGAATCTGGTAGCAGAAGGATTGTTTTATTATCCTAAACAGTGCGTCCCAGTTCCTTATAATAAATTATTACTTATAATGAAAACTCAATATTAAACGAGGTTTTAAAATATTTTTAAACACAAAGATAAAATACAATTAATAATTTATTTTAAATATACAAAACTAAATTATTTGAATGATCAGGACCAAACATTATTACTGACCTGTAAGTTAATATAAAGATCTGCCAGATATAATAGAATTATTTGAAATAATTTCGCCTGGAGACTATGATTGAAGACTAAAAGAAGATAGATTGTAATTAACCTACTAGAAACTTACCAGTCGCAACATGTAATTATAATATAACAATATATTATAGTGGGTACATATCTGGGCATTCGTTTGAAGCTGATTCAGTGCACAAGTGTGCCGTGTATTCGTCTACATTTTGTCTTTTTTTAAGCAGTACTCCGAATCCACTCGAACCGAATATTCAGATCTGTACGCAGCATCAGGTATATTTGAATTACTAGATGACCTCTTTCGTATTTTGTGGTACTTAGTCTTTAGAAATAATTGGAGTGATTTATGTTTATACGTTACTCGTTATACATTGTAAATAAATAGGGAACAAAGAAGACTTAAATCAATGAATAATTTTATTCGAATTTAAATTAAATGGTGTACGGCGTAGAAGTTTTACATGTTTGCGGTTGTTAACAGGCAGAAGTGTTGGTTAATGTTGAAGGTGAAGTTGGTAATGTCTTCTTTGAATATCTCCGTCGTAGATACTCACTGCACATGGGACTGTAATGAGAACCGTGGCTTAGACCCACGCAGATCTAGTCCAGATAACCCGAAATTGGTAAAAATAATATTAACATAATATAAAAAAGTATAAAAATAAAACATAAGAATACGTTCGGCCCATCCTCTTGAGACATCGTTATTTATTACAGGAACAAGCTAGTTGTAAATGCGTTCAAAATCGATTACAATTTATAAAAGCTGAGGGTGGTACGTGGGCGGTAGTTGCGCACAAAAGGAAAAGGGAATATCTTTTATCTAAAGTACCATTTTTTTGGCACCCATCCACATCGATGACCGAAACGGTCCGAACGAGTCCGAATCTGCTGTATTCCATTAACCTAAATAGTCGAGCGGGCCGATAATCTCCGCCCGCTTTCCAAAACGGAAATTAGCAGAACGCCGGACTGTAATGCGGGCGAAAATCCGAAATTAAATTGCCGCCGAATGAGATGGCCGTTTTCGAGGGGAAAAAAACAAAACCTTTTAGGAAAAGGCCGTTTTTCCGGCCGGATACTTTTTAAGCGGCCATCGTCACGGCCAACAATTGACGCGGTTAGTTCGGCTACGCCCACGAAAATATTTCGCTTCGAATAAATGTCCGGGCGAATTCGATTTTAAGAAGGCAAAAGTATCCCAGATAAAAATCTTTATTTCCCTTTGTCTATCTTGCTTTCACTCTCTTTCGCTTATTTATACAGTAGAACTAAAGAAACTCTGTTAAAAATCAAAAAGAGTTTCAACTAAATGATATTCAACTATATGTAATTTGAAGAGCTTAAAAACTGCGTGCGCATTGAAAAATGATTTTGGGTACGATTCTTCATCGTAGCTTAGACTGAGATCTACCAACATAATCCCGAATGAAAATAAGTATATAAGAGTTGATGTAAATCCGACTTTTCTGTACCGAGGCCCATTGGTCCTTAGTCGGTAACGAAAATATTACCACCAGTTTCTACGCGATGCAATTGGCTCTAAACTCATAGAATAGTAATTTCTAGTTATCATTTTGGTAAAGCGAATGCGATAATTGTTAAAAGACAAACCAGCCAATAAAATTAAATATTACTTTCCATCAATATAACGCATCTGCTGACACAATACACAAAATTAAGTAATCAATCATTTAAAGAAAGTAGTTTTTTTCCTTTTACTGTTTATACCACTTGCCAAAACTATTCTTAACCAACGGAAAACTATTTTCATTCAACATAGAGCTACTCGCTGCTGTGGAGCAGAACAGCTTCAGCAGAACCTTTTCAATAATGAGTTCAATGATTTTTAAGGTCGTTTAAAGGTCGTTCGAATAAGTGCCAAAAATTGTCTAAAGGTTAATGACGTAAAGATAAATTATATTGAATTCACTTTTTAACAATAGGTTCATATTTTACAGCTCTAGTTTAATTTTCGTTTCTAGATGAATATCCATTATATCGGTTATTTTAGAGACTATAATTGTAAAAAGAGATATTAATCGTAGATATATTGACAAAATTGTGGTCTGTATAGTTCTAATATACTTTACAGCATTAAAAAGCCACATCTGCTTAAAAATTTATTTCCTTTTTTGACTAAATTATTACCTACCACACTAAATAAATAGAAACAAGTCATCTTTTTATACATAATTCTTCTCCCCATGTGTATGTAATTGAACTCCTCCTAAAGGGTTGGACTGATTATTGATGGATTTTTTTTAACTGAACCTGTTAGATAACTGCGATAAGGTTCCAACAATTCATTTAACATTTTTGACTTCAACTGGAGTAGAGTCAGTAGTAGTCAGAGTGACATTATCTTAATAACCACCGCAACCACCTTCGACGGATCAAGCTAAAGCACTGTTAATTCTCACAACATTAATGTATTCATCTAATTTCGCAGATATTTGCTGACTTAGCGCTTTGATGAGATAGAGTGTGTGTTATATTATACAACACGTCTTGTTCAGAGACCAGGATGCAAACATCGCTGTAAATGAAAGTCGAGAGCAACACATTAAACTACATAACTTGTGCATAATACGCATTAGTTGTAAAAAGAATCATGACCAATGTTTTTAAATCTGCTATTTTGAACAGTATGTTTCAAAGTAAAGTTGTTCATCTACCACGGATTCCATTAATCCTTTTAGGCACAACCATTCAATTTAAACGTCAATATCCAAATCTCTTAGTGTCTGTAGTAACTACAATAACTCACAAGATCACACAGTGTGAATTTGTGGCATGCATCTACCATGTAACTTTATTTATTATTTATTTTATTGACTATTCAATGATTCATTTGAATAATCAGGGATTAACTACAAATATTGTACAACAAAACGAATTACGATAGAAATTTAAAAAAATTCATTCCTGTTAATATTCTAAGATTAAAGACATATCTAAATATTTATTTTTATTCATAATATATCTGTTATGAAAATGATATGAGTTTTTTTATTGCAGCTAATTAAACAGTTTTAAGTTTCAATATAACACTTTTAAGCTTAGAAAATGTAGGCATACTCATACATAATTAATATGTCAAGTTGTAATAACTGTATGTCAGATATTTTAATAATTTGTTTACGTATATTTTCCTCAAAACCGCCAAACCAATTACAAGCTATTAAACAGAAATGGAATTATCAGACTATTTCGATTGAGGTAAGAAATCCTACTTAAAGTTTTCATCGGGTTTTACTGGATATAGTGTAATAAATGTTGATGTTAAATGTTGGCTTTTGTAATTTGTTGGTTGCCATTAACATGTTACATTACTATTTCGTCTCTTGTATAACGATAATTTTTCTCCAATATTAGACACACTCCATTCCTATATATTAAAGCCATAGAAGATACCCCAGACGATCTATGATTTCTCAATATTTAAGTTTTTCTATTATTCCGAGGATCTAAATTATTTAAAAAATGTCTTACTTAAAATGTTAATACATTATAACAAATTTGAGTTTGTGGCAAGTATGTGAAGGTAATGTGAATCGGTAATAATACTCATACTCAGGCTGCAATTGATAAAATATAAAATTGTTATGTTCATTAAACGAAATCTAGCAATCTAATAATAATCTTATTTTTAATTGAAAAAAAGAATCCTATCGAATTAGAATATTCTTGAATGTATAAGAATTTTCTTAATACCTTTCAGTACTTAGCAAAATCGATATTCTATCGTCCACATTCGTGATAGCGTTCTGTCACAATATAGGGGCAAAATGTTAAAGACTCTGCTATCTAAAAGATAATTTAATCATGAGATAGATTCTGCTGCCATACTCTAAATGCAAATGAATGGTTAATGTTTCCGAAAGTCATGTTAGTTAAGTAGCGATGGTAATCTAAGAAGGGCCAATTTCTATCATGAGAATGTTAGTATTTATGTTGGGTTGACGATAAGGAAAATGCTCGTATTATGGATAAGTAGGCGTATTGTTTCTTTTTTGACGAATATATTCAGCAAGATTTGTAACACAAAAAAAAATTGATAACTAACATAACTAGCTTGCTGCCGTCATTTCTGTCAAATTACTATGATATTTTCACTATACTGTGATAAACAGTTTTAAAATTATGAATGCTGTAAATGCTTCTCAACTTTAAAACAATGTTTGATTACGTTAATCAAATAGGGAACATTGCCCATCAAACTATACGAGAAACCACTGTACAACTTAATTTATGGATTTTTCAAAACAAGACTGCGCCAGATGAGCTGGTTATTTTAATCTACTATATTCGCATATGCCGAAGAGAACTCCATTCCGTTATAGTTAGGAACTCCGTTATGTTAAAAACAATGCATTAGTGTATATTTGTGTTGGCGGCATGAATTGATATATGAATAGCATGAGCATCAATTATATTTATCATATACTTGAAATAAATATATGACAGGAAAACATTTGGCTAAAATTAATAAATATCTTCAGAAGGAATACAAATGTAAGTAAAAAGTGTTAAGAATTATATGCCTATATAAGGTTATAACATATATTTTATTATTATAGAAATTCATCCGGCATATATTTGTAATCTATTGTCACTAACGGTTATTCTAATATAATAAATACCAATGTTAAACCGTTGAATAAACAAAGATATATATTAAACAACGTGATTTTTACGTTGTGATATTTGAGAGTATTTTTCTCACAGCTATGGAAACGTGTATTCGAAATATTAAAAATATGTTTAATTAATATCGATTTAGAGTGTGTATAATATGTTAATTAAAAGACGATAACTGTGGACTTTAAACTAAATCATTATCATCAATCCAAAGCTGGTGTATGTACTTCCAAAATCAATGCCTTCTGGATTTCTTTATATGAATTAATGCCTCAGAAAGTGTAGGAATATTCTGCTGCACACATTGTTATTAATTTCTCTCTAGTCATATTTTACAAAATATATATAGAAACATAGAATGGATAAGTGAGTCCTTATAATCTGTATAGTTTTTCGTTTATGACCGCCCTGTATATATACTAAAAATATATATCAAAGCTGTAAGTTAATAATATTTGCCGAAAAATTATACGAACATAAGTGAAGGTTCAAATTTGTATTTAATGGTCGGAATCTACTAAAGCAGACCTAATTCCACAATTCTATATTGAACCAACATCACAAATATGTCCAAAGTGACAGGACTGTCCTCCAAATGCTGTGATAGTCGCGGGTTCGAATCCTGCTGAGGGATGGATGTACTTTATGTTTGTGATTGTAACTGTAAAGGTTTTCATAGGCAGTATTTACCACTGTTTCCATCGGACCAGGAATAAACAAACTAGTCACACCAGTAACCAGATTGGGTAAGACCTTAATTATTTTTATATATTACCTCATTATCATACCACAAACATTTATTACGTATTCATAAATATTGTTGTAGTGAAAATTGGAATTTTTTTTGCTTTCAAAAAAATGTTATACCTCTATGTAGTAATATCATCAGCAAAATATTGTGTAGGATAAATAGGCTAGTTTAACAATTTCCTAATATTTGTTCGTATAAACATCATTTCTCGTAAAAAGGAGAAGCAGTAAAATTATATCCAAACTTTTTCTATTATTTATATGTCTTTTCTTTTGTTTCAGCTCTTTCGCGAAAACGATGAAACAAGAGACTAATATATGTTGGGTAAGTCGTTTTCCTTCTTTTTTTTTCCGCGGTCCGGATACATTTTATTATAAATTGCCATTGTTATCTTTCCGTACACCGTCATTTTTATATACGCTCTGTCGTTTTATTTCCAACAAGATTCGGTGATTAACTGGTCCCGGTGGTAATCTGATTTTTTATCAGTTGAAAATGCGAAATTGCACTTGCTTCCTGGAATGCCTCTCGAAAAAAATCATATGTGCAAAAACTTTCCTGCAATTTCTTGTGAAGTCATATTCCCATGACAAAAATGTTTCGCTTTAAATGTTCCACTTAATGTTACTGGGTGTGATACTTGAATTGCAGCAATAAAACTATATATAACGGTTTGTGGTGTAGATTACATTACTATTGTATTCAGTATGTCAGCGAACATACCCATGGGCTACATGTGGAGATTAGGCTGTATGTTAAAACTATGTATTTCAATTAACTTGTTTTAGCTACTGATGAAGCATAGTTTTAGTTTGAAGTACATGTGTACATGTGTTTTATCTTATTGTATAAATACTTTTTCCGTAAACAAAAGACTTGTTCATTAATATCTGCATTTATTTGATCTTAAAGTTTACAATAATAATCTGACTCTATTATTTATTAGCTTAAAGATAATCTACGAGCAAAATATATTTTGCATCCTAAAAAACGTACACAAAATCTTGTTTTAGTTCAGTATTATAACCATCGATCCAACTATCAGTGATAGTGACAAAATTCATTCACATGTGTAGTATTTGTTCCATTTTAGCAAATATAGTTCACATTATGCTCACATTATTTTTGATATTGTTAAATTATATTTAACCAAGATGAAATTTTGTTATACTTTTTATCTTAATTTTTGTGAGTAGAAGAAATCACTAAAATAAGTTATTTTCCGCATCTCCTATATATATTAATTATGATATCGGAGTAACATAGGATAGTAATTTTTTAAACAGTTGCTAAAGCGATGTTGCTTCAAAAACTCATTAAGCAACTTAGCAATAGAGATTCAATAAGTTAAAGATCTAGCGTTTGTATGTTTTTTGTAGATGTCGTTGTATCGTTTTATTTTTACAACATTTATTTCCAATATGCTAAAGATTCATTTTAAAAACTAAACCTTGAGATCCAAAGAGTGTAAGTTTTAATTGATGCAATTTTGCTATAGAGACGATTACTTTATAATATCATACATTTATTTAGATTTGTGAAAATTACTTTTAATTTACGATGTATAAAAAGATATAATGGTCCCAAACACTATATTACAATCACTAATTTCATCATTACCTTCAATTATTTTTCGTCATAATAATTCTCATCAACAAGTAGCCAGCGTTCGATTATCTATTTCTCAATTTATGTTGATGCTGTTCGTGCCGCAGGATTTTGATGATCATTTGACGATCGGTCGCAACTGTTCTGACGTCGGACAATGTTGATCTCCTTTATTAATTCTTTTTGTTCGCTAAAGTAAGTTTTCTTGAATAACCTCATATTCGATACTATTTTAAGTATCTTTTTATTGACACCAATACAATTTAAGCCATTATTTGAAATATGTATTATGTATACATTATATATATATTATATATTATATATATATTATATATATATATATATATATATATATATATATATATATATTTGAAATATTGGAAATATTTACTTGAATAGCTGCTTCGAATGCCATAATACTATAAAAAATGTATTAGAAATGGTAATGGACTTAGTGTATGTACTAAATACTTTTAGACATATCTAAAGGTCTAAGGTAATGATCCCTATAGTTTTTTTCGGTAAGCTGTGCAACTTCCGCATAGAGAGACGAGCAAGATTAGACGTAGAGCAGGAGCATCGACAAGAGTATGGATTCGAGCCACCGCCAACGATTGCGGCGGAGGGTACGGGGAGGAAAAACTGATGTTTCTGGGGGAATTGGCAAAGCCATGCGGACATATCTGTCTGACGTGACCAAACTTCGAGACCTTAAAACTTATACGGTAGTCGGTAATTCATATATTTCCTTTTATTATTCTTTCCTTCTCTCTCCTCTACCTTTCTGATATATATAAGATTATTAGCCACTATTCTTTATAACTGATACCATTATATTGAAATTGAGTTGAGTCATCATATCATATCTTATTCGTCAAATCTCTAATTATTTTCAGGAAGAAATTTATTTTCATTGGTTTATCTTAGTTATAAATTGCAAAAATATTGTGCAATTTTCAAATATTTTTTCATATATCTCTTTATAGAACATTTTTATTAGATACGCTTAGTACAATCTTAATTATAAATTAATTTATTGCTACATTTCATTTGTACTTGGATTAGTTTACAAGCAAGACGAGTGTGAGAAAATACATCAATATGTGTTCTTCAATTATAAAATTATAATAACTTATAGTTATAGTTTACACTAAAGTTTATACACTTTATATAAGTTCGTATAGTTTGATTCGCTTCAATCTCCTGACATCCTGCGTTCTGTCCAGCAGTTACATTGCTTCCACGTTAGTATTCTTTCGTGTTTCATGGCAAAATCTTGGAAAACTTCGCATGCCCATTTGATTTCTAGGCCATCGTGCAGTTCTTCGTCGGTTACCTAACGATAGGCTTTGGTATCGAAAAAGCTTGTCTTGACAGCGTTGGAGGACTAGTTGATTTAAATGTTTAGTGCAACCCCATATTTGCACCTCATAGGTCCAAATTGGGTTTAGATCAAGTTGAGAGTATCTTCCGACTAACCAATATAGTTGTTTTATTTTGGTTCTAATATGTTTTGCTTTTTGTCTAAGATGTTGTTGATTTTAAAATATAATTAGTTTTAATTTACATTTACTTTTGAAATCATAAAATAACTAAATAATGACACCTTTGTTATTATTTCCATTGTCAATCATTACATCAACACAAAGAAGATTTTTTTTAAAGTAAGTCAATTATCATAAAATATTATTTAATGACCCAGTAAATTCATAAAATGTCGTTCGCAGCTTCTTATATTGAAATATTACTGTACATATATGTGTTGACTGATATAAATATAAATTTCGGAGTAGTACTATAAAGCAGTATAGTATACATAAAGCTTATCTACTTGAAACAATGAACACCTTTATTATTACTTGACGTTTTTTAGAAACATATTTAAGATATTGTTGAAAATTATTCATTTAATACCTTTATAAATCATCCAAATGCATTTTTTAATAACGAACATACGTGACTGAATTTCAAGTATCCACCCTTCAGATAGAGGTTGGCAATTTATATCTTTCTTTTAAACTTTACCATGTCTATATAAGTGATTATTCTCTTTCGTATATATATATATATATATATATATATATATATATAAAATTATGTAGTAATCATTATTCAGTATGAGATCTATTTTATTTTCCAGTTTACTTAATTGGTTTTATTTAAAATTTAATTTGTTTGTAATTAAGATTTGTTCTTACTGTTTAATTATGCTTCTGTTAAAACAATTTTTAAATATTTTTAGTATTTTATTTTCAATTTGGAACCGAAATAAATTTTATCAAGTAAACGAATGACGCCACCTTTATTTTCAAAATATAACATTTATTGCAAAAAGATATCGTGTCTCATCAATCATTTTTCATTTAATCATTTTAAATCTTGTGAGTGTTTTTTTATTTTGAAGTGAAAATAATGGTAAATTGTCGACCATGTCAGATTTTTCGCTCGGACAATATCAATTTGTCTTATTTAATTAATGTGCCGATGCGCTGTTCCGGAGAAATAAAACTGTATTTGTCACAACTGATAGTTAAATGTACTTATATATGTGTACGTATGTCAATGTACAATATTTACTATTGTATTGTTTCGTACTTTTGATACTTTTTTACTATTAATAATCCGGTCCACATATTTTATATTTTTGTTTCCTCAATATAGTTCTTGCTGCTAGGACATTTTTGGATATAAATTAGAGAAAACTTGACTATTTCAGCGATTGTCTGTACAACTGTTATACTCTTACAGATTTTATTATACTGAATGTTTCACCCCTTAGTCTCAGACATCAAGTCTCATCATCATCAGGAAAAATCACAAAAGTTATCGATCAAAATAATTTTGCCTTGAGAAACATGAAAATGCAATTTTTTCAAGTCTTCAACAACAATTTCTAATTTGTGGTGTGAGAGTATTAATTATTTAAAAACATTGTAGTGCCAATATAATATATATGTTATATATGTTGAAAATATATACTATTTTTATTTATTCTTATAAGAGCAATGTTTAAAACATTAACTTCAGACCGCGTAATACGACTAAATCCTTCAAACTCTACTATAACCGAAAATAATTTCATTATATTTTGTTGCTTTATAGCTGCCGGTTGGTTTTCCCAGAGCAACGTTTGCCAATTTCATTTGTCCGCCATGTTCCATGTTTTGCTGTTCGTGCCAACAATGATATTTCTTTCCATTGCCACGTCGTCTCCTATTATTGCGTGTTTTCACTAAATGAAAAGACCCACTTTTCTAGCTACGAAAAATATTATACATTTTTTGTTATTTTTTGTTTGTACTAAAATAGTACATATATATATATATATATATATATATATATATATATATATATATATATATATATATATATATATATATATATATATATATATATAATTCAGGAAGTTAAATGGGAATGTATTTATAGCGCACATAGCTATAAAAGTATAATTATTAAATATTGATTATTTAAATAAAGGGTGATTTGAATTTGAATTTGAGGCATAGTTAAAATTACTATACACTCAACAATTGTTTCGTATTTTATAATTATTCTATAGCTATTTTCCAACTATCGCCTCTCTGGACTGGACGATTGTTTAAGTAGGCTTCAAACCACGTCCCTCATCATGAAACCTACCAAGTGGCGAGAGACCAACTTGGAGATAGTCTCAGAAGACACCCAGTCTTATCCAGCTTGGTTACTGGTATGACGGGTATCACTTTCTTTGTCAGATTTTACAATCGCAAACATACATTTACGACCATGCCCTAGCAGTATTTGAACGCACTGTTAGCACTGTGCCAACCAAGCTGACTATATTATAGCTTTGTCAATATATATCAACAGTTATTCATAAATAATACAACAGAATAGCTTCAAAGCTTAAAACGTTTAAGGCGTTCATACGAAAACAAATAGATTTATCTCAAACACATAAACACAAACATTATTGCATCAAAATAGAGCTAGAAATCTACAATCAGAGTTATGTTAATCCGTCATTCACCCAGCAACATTAACATATTAACTCACCATTCAACGACAACGAACGGTGGATGATGAAGGATCAATGAATTATGTACTTAGAGGCATCAATGTGAATGACAAAGCAAGGTAAATGTGACAAAACATATGGTAACTCCAATAATACCTTCAATTCGTAGTTTTAGTTTGAATTAAAAATTAATAAAATCAAAATGTTTCTCTACTGACGTACAAATTCACTTTAGATATATTCAAATAAAATATGACTGTCAATTTTCTATAGATAGATAACTTATTGCAATCTATTGCTCTTTTCGATCTAAGCGCAAGCAGAACAACATCGCAACGTCTGAACAAAAATAAAATTCTTAACCCAGATCGGAACCGAGGAGAAACCTTCTTTTCAATTACCCCTATCAAAATAGGAAATGCCTTTTTCCGTTAGCCGTTCACCAATGGCGGAACGACGAAACTTCCGAAAACTGAAACTCCCTAGTAAATACGAACCGAAAATAAAACAGGACTTCGAGATGGAAAAAGCAGAAGAAAAAAAAGTTAATAATACGGCAGCTCGATGATGGAGAAAACGTCAGCTACGAAATAGATCGCGGTGTTCTGAAAAGCTGAAAGAAAAATGGCTGAGAATATTTGCGACTTGTTCAGCGCGATTGAAAAGAAAATTGCAAAATTTGAATTGGTAAATAGAGATCTCCCAAGAAATGGTTTTCCTCTATATCTTAAATTGGTTCCTACTAAATAGATCGGAACTAATTCAAAAGTTTCATTTTGATTTAATTAGATAAAGATGGGTGAATCTTGAAAACTAGGAATAGACAATTAATATATTTCAAGAGCACCAATTTTCAGGGCGATATTTTAGAGGATTTTGAAGGCATACTTGTATGAAAGTTGTAATATTTTTTATGATATTATAATACATTTATAATCGGATATGCTTAGTACAGTTTTAATTATTTTATTTATTATTCATATTCACAAGAAAGTCGAATCCGGCAAGTCGAAGGGGATAGTCAAAATTAGTGTTGGGAACTATCGACTGAAATCGACTACCGACTGCTTAGTAATTGACTACTTTTTACTATCGACTATTTCAGTCGATATTTTTGGTTCGACTGATTTTACTACTTTTTACCAGTGACTATCGACTGTTTTCAGTCGCTATTTTCTCGCCGACTGATTTTGTTACTATTTACTATCGACTATTTCAGTCGTGTACTTTTAGTTACTATTTTTGGTTCTACTAGTTTTATTCGACTGATTTTCTACGTTCTGGCTCTGTCGTCCCAGCCGCGACCTTAACAAAAATATACCGAACTTAGGCTTATATAGATTTATATTTAATATATATAGTTTAACGATTTTTTTGGTAGTTTGCTTGTAAATAACAATATATTGTATATTAATATAGCAGCATATTGGAACGATATTTTTCAAGATTGTTGATATAATAGGGTATATAGATTAAAATTTTGAATAATAAATAGTAAAATACATTTGACTGTTTTTATGGCAATAATAGGTAATATTTCGACTACATTCTGGATTTTTGTCAAAAAATATTTCCGATCAATGATAAATAAAGTCTTTACGTTATTTAAAAAGTTCTAGTAGTTATTGTGGGATCATTTTTAATTGTTATGTTAATAGTATTCAGCAATTACTTTTTCGCTTTTCTTTTTTAAAGTTAGTACGTGAAGGAATATGTACATCTCCGTCTCCTTTATACTACCGTTGGAAAATATAAACGTGTATAAAATTAACTGCTCCAAGCAATTATCTCCGTCCTTTTCTCTCTCACATACAAGAAAGAGTTCATACATCTTTGCCTGACATCATGAATATAAAAAAATAGTCGAACCGTACATTTGAATGAAAATATTGATTACTATTTTCAGGCGCTAGTTGTTTGATTATGGACTCTTTCGACTGTTTTGCGACTATGGACTGTTTCGACTGTTTTCAGTCGAGAGATCTCAACGCTAGTCAAAATAATACTCGTATTAGATGCATGCGATCTAGTATAGCTGGTTGCATGATGTCACTGATTTTGTTTAAATAATGTGACCCATATGTATTGCTATTAGGATGCCCATCTCAGAAGCTTTTAGAGCCACAGTATCCGCAATAACAACATGTCTAAAACATAATAAAACATCATGGGCAAAGAGGAATAGTAAACGAAACCCAAAGTTAACTGACAAGGACCGACGAACATTAAAAGAACTGTGGCCAGATAAACATAAACTACAGCGACAAAAGTGTCTGCAGAACCCAACACTTATTTAACTTTATATTTATATTTTATATTTTATATTTTGACAAAAACAATACGGCAGTCTCTACCAAGCTAACATTTAACTCTAAGTTGCGATTGAAGTGGTACAGAGATCATAAAATATGGACACTTGTTGATTGGAAAAATGTGGTCTGGTCCTGTAATCTATTATGGTATTCAATCGGACCTCTCATTTACCTCACTGGTCGGATTACTGCGAATAAATATCTTAACATTCACAATGATGAAGTTCTTGCTTTTACTAGCATATTGCTGCCATATTTCGAGATGATCACGCTCCCGTACACGCCGGCAGAATGGTTCAGTGTTGATTTAAGGAGCATCAGACTAGTATTAAAAATCTTCCTTGACCAACAGAATTAGCAAGTCTCAACATAACTGAAATGTTATGAGGAGTTTTGGAGCAAAGATTTAGTAGTAGATCTTCATCTCCAACATTATACTTTCGTGCAAGAATGGGACAACATTCCGTTAGAAACCATTAAGGCACTCGAATCTATTCCGTGAAGACTTATTGGTGTTTAAATTTAAGCTATTTTAAAAGTAAACGGCTGACTGCTCAACACGTTATCATTAAGTTAATGTTGTGTATAAGTCAGTGTTGGATTACTAATCGATTTGACCCTTAGATTTTAGTAGTAGCATATATTCAAAATGAAAAAAACTAAAGCATTTGTTAAATATTGATTCTTGATGGCAACGGCAATGTCCAAATTTATTCGACGACTAATTAGGAAAATCTAACTTAAATGAATTTGGGAAAAGCAAAGAACAAAAGAGAAAGAAAGCGCCAGTACTTCTAACGATCTGAGTTATAATTTTTCTATTTCTCGCATAATGGTTATAGTTTAATAAAAAAATATAATTCATTAACTAGTTTGAATAAGTATTGACTTAATTTGTTAAAAAATATTTTGAAGGACATGCTTACCCTAACGTTTAGGCGGACGAGGGCTATTTGTGTTAAATAATCAACTCAGTTAAATTAAATTGAGCTAAGTTGTTTTCAATATTCTCGAATAATTATTTTTGACTTAAATCAACAAATAATAATGTATGAGTGAACTTATCTCAACTTTTGATGATAAATAATCGCTTATTGTTAACTGATACTTTAATAGCTTCAGTTCAATAAGTTTCAAGGGTCATCCTAAAGATGTACCTCTGATGTCCTAAGTTAATTATATAATTGTAATGTGAAATTTAAATATCCTTAAGCATTCCCAGTGTCAGCATTTATTCAACATTTCATGAGAATGTGTCTATCAAGTTTCATAACTAGAACTGAAGGAGTTCTTCTCCTTCTGAAGGAGAAAATTCATATTGGAAAAGCCAAAAAAATATATGCTGATATTTTTATAGTATCAAACTGTAGTCATAAATTGATTGATGCATATAAATGTATATTATTTGCAACAATAATTTTTCCTTTCTTATTTATTTATATCGTATCGGTATGATTCCGTTTGATTGAATCAAAAATCCGCAGCCAAATATTCTGTTCCCATGTTTCGTACTCTTATCTACAGACAATTCTTGAGATCGAAAACGAAACGCATAAAAATAAAGAACTTCTGTCTTTCTGATCTGTATATATTTTTTATTCGAAATATAGACGTGTGCCGAATCCTCCCCATCTCTAATTTATTACAAATTTATTCCTTTTTCTATACCGTAATCGAAAGACGTTCCGACATCTCCATATTCGGAGATGACTCTCTCCGGTTCGAAAACAATTTCATTAAAGCTCCCGACCATTTTGCATCTTAAATACGAACTGTTAATTGGTCAACAATTCTATGTAATATGTATATTAACTTGGAATAATAAATATTTTAAACCGGATTATTTGGTACAGGTTCTAATTTGAATTTATAATTTTTAATGGACTTATAATTAATGGTCTATAAACGTATCGAAAAAGATATAACGTCGTAAAATGTGTTGATATTTCTATGAGATTGATGCTTCCCGGATATTACTACCCGATTGAATTCTCTTTGATACAACTAGATATAGTTATAAAGTTGTTCTAAGATGCAATTTTACATGAGTTTTTTATTGATGATCAAATTATTTTTTAATTGGGTGTCAAATTATTTTCAAAAAATTAATATTAAGATTATAATTTAATAGACATACTTATATTATAGATAATTTAATAATTAAATAATTGCTTAATCAATAGTTTTAAAAAAGGGCAAGCTAATGATTAGTTAGTAGTAAGATTAGTAGTGGTAAGATTAGTTACCATCAATAAATTACTTTTCCTATTTCTCTGGTATGAATTTTGTTTAATCTCTTATCACGATAAAATATAACGACCTCGTCGGCTATATTATACTATTGTATATCTGGTTCTTATTATTTGCCTCATAATTCTATTTAGAAATAAAAAGCTTATAATATGCACTATATTTGTTTTTGAATTATATTTTAAAAGAAATTTTAGGCTTTTCAAAGCTGCTCTGTCATCATCTTTCAATAAGCCAGTAGGCAGAATAATACCATAATAATTCGTCAAAGTTTATTTTCGAGTAATTTTTTCTTCACTTTAAACCTTTAAATATTGTTCATATTATTTCTATACATTATCTTAAATAATAATATCTCAATACATTGTCAGCAAATATTCTTATTTCTGACAAAATTTGATATATTTAACAATAGGTTGTTTAAAGTTTCTTTTCTAAGGCACTCTTGTACAAAAACGCATTTTTGTGCCAATTTTAAAACTATTAGATGTATTATGTTCATAATTTCATTACTACTGAGGATATTTTAACTTACCACCTTGATTTTGAATACAAAAGAGCCTAAGGACTACTGTGAATCCAAGCTTTTATTTGAAGGCGAACTTGTGTTCAAAAATCAACCAAGACAATATATTTCTTTCGGAGGCAAACGAAATTGTATTCTTGCGTTACCTCCAATATAACAAGAAAATAAAATCGGCTAATTACTGTAACAATATGTACTAATTAGATTTAAATATTCGCGATAAAAATAGGTTTATTGTTAAAGAATATATTTTTGCTCAAGATAAAGCATATGTTCCATTTTCCACTAGTTTCTACCATCTATAATTAATGAATTAAGCTACGAATTGTTTCAACATCCATATCGTTTACCAGATTTAATCTTCTTCTTACTTCTGGCTCTTCTGTCATTCTATAAATGTAGTTTGTGGGTAACAATTTTCATCAATAATGAGCTAAAAGCTGTTGAGTAAAAGTAAATTGAGTTAATTAATCCAGGTCGTTATAATTAGGGTATTGAAATTAAGTGAATACGATATATGTTATTATTTGGAAGTATTAAAGATACCTAATAATACTTTGTTATTCATATAAAACTCAATCACTTATTTATGCTTGTTATTTTTAATTTATATTGCAATCCAGTTCTTCTTCTTGGACAACCATCGCAAATTTTTCTTTAATTAATTATGTTTCTTAATTAATCAACTTTTTCAATTAATTACTAAGTTAGAGTTTTAAATTTAATTCGTGATTTCTATCAATATTCAAAAGATGTAAGAATTTCAAGCCTTATTAAATGAAACCCAAACTTAAACTCTTAAAGAATTTTCACTCAGTTTAGCAGATGATTAGCCAGCTGCTTCTAGGAATTTACATGCAATAGAAAACATACAAAATGGAGGAAAATGGCTACCGCACGAATTGACTGAAAATACGGTTTCGACTCGTCCCAGCATTTTCGTTTCACTGCGTGCCGGCTGAAAAAGAAGATTTTTCTACGATGCATTGTGACTGGCTATGAATTTTCATTTGATCTACAGGGACAGAAAGTCATGGGTCAGAAGAACCATATGTATCGATACATAAGCTGAATATTCATAACCATAATTGGTATTTTTCACCAATATATAATATATGGGGGTAATGTATGGGATGTAACCGACATGAGATGAACAAATAAAATGGCATATTGTTTTATAGAAGCAAATTTATTCTCCTAGATGACAACGCCCGCTGATATGTTGCAAATGTTGTAACGGATGCACTGTTGAAGATCGAATGGGAATTTCTGCTAAACTCAGCATACTTACCATAGCAATACAAGTGAAAACAATGATTAGAATACAAGATGTTTATTTAAAAAGATCTAATATTTATTTAAACTTTGCTATGCGACACTCTTATTTTGTAAACATAACTGTGTAAAACAGGCTTTTTAACTTTAACTTATTCTGTATTAAACCTTTTTATATCCAATATTCTTATTTGCTGAGCTAAGCAGAGAGATGCAGAGCTATTAAAATGAATGACAACACACAATCAGTACAGTGACATCCATAATATTTCTATATATCTACATTAGCTTAATACCGAACAACGGCTTTTTAATTCCAACTAAATTTTCGTCCTTCCTTTCGTTTCTTTTTTAATTAAGATAATCGATGCGTACGGCTTAATGAGGCCGTTCGTCGACATTCGAATTATACCAGCCACCATGTTGTCAACTGACCGCAAGTATCGTTAAAACAATATAAAATATGGGACAGTCGAACGAATATAATTATCGAGAATTTCTCTCAATCGGCTAATGGTCATGGAGATTTTGTAATAACGAACGTTAATTAAGCGATATCATTCCCTCACTGATTGTTCTGTAGCCATTTGATGAGAGTACAGAGAGTTCATTTATACTTAAATAATTCTTGATAATAACGGAGGATTGTATTGTAATAATTAATAACCAACTGACCAAGTTAAAACAAAGAAAAACCTATTTAATATATGAGCAAAATGAGCTACGAGGAACATTAGTTGGTGTGGGCCACCGAGAATAATATCGATTCTAATAAAACTTCAATAATTAAGTACAAAAATACAAAAAACATACTATATATCGATAATATTATTTCTTAAAAATAAATTCTATTATTCAACATAACCTCTATTAATTTATATATATTAATATAGAGCTCCAAGAACTTTTTCCTTAAAATAACTGTATTATTTTTCCCCAATCTTGCGTATTAGAATTGAAGAGAAATTTAATTACACAAAAATTTTAATATGCCTTTATTAAATATTATATTTATATTCAAAGCTGTTCTTTATTATAATTTATGTATTTAATGTTGTATATTCATATGTAATGCTTGCATAGCGCGTGCAGCTGCTATAACCTATTTCTTAGAAGATAGTGTGGGAGCATCTGTAAAACAAAAGTAGGTAAATTTCGTACATAGAATGAATTTACAACAAATCTTAATATATTTAAAAGAATTTTGCAAGGCTTTGCTAAGCTGAAAAAGAGGATCCGTTATTTTGATGATGGTACTCTTTTTCTCGCCAATGTTAACATTCAGTTGATCCAAAAGTAGCCGATACCCAATCTTAATTTTCTATTCCAAAAAACAAAACTGCGGTCAACAAAGGATGAGTATTTTCACGATAGATATGTCTTTTTTCGCGAATATTTATTAAGTCGCTGTAAAAGTTATTTCAGTGTTTTTTTTTGTTCTGGCCTAAAAACCAGGCGGTGGAATGCATGACGCATACCTGGTCGCGGAGACTTGCCCTGGAGTGACAAGTTGGACCGGGTTATGTGGGACAGCCTCTGGGCTTATCAATACACTAAACCGAAACCGCCTCACAGTTGACCCCTGTGGATCACTACTGCTACTGCATTAAATTTGGGATATGGCACCCGCTGATCGGGCAGCCGTTATTGGGCACGAGGGCCCGGCGATTCTATTGATTCGCGAACCTGAGTTAACACAACTGGGTACTGTTGTATGGGGGCAAAAGTTATGGCTGTAGCGACGGATGAGGTCGTTTCAGCCTGGAAAAGGGGGAGAGCTTAGCGGTGACGCGGTGCTAAGCTCCCAGCATGTCGACCAGCTCGCGAACAAGCGCGTTTTCAGAAGAACTTGAGCTGAGTTGTTGTTTGTGGAATGATTGAGATATGAAGTGCTTGATTTCTGGAGTGTCAATTTCCCTATGAATTTGATTATTTCTGACAAACCATGGAGCGTTTAATATTCTCCTGAGGAGCTTATTTTGGAAAACTTGAAGCCGTTTGACCTGGTTGGTATAACAAACTTGAAGTAGACATTAGATCCATAGAGGAGTACGGACCGAATTAACATCTTGTAAAATAAGCATTTGATGGAGATGGGAAGTCTGCTAGAAGGACAGATCAGAGAAGATAGCAGGTTTGCTATCCCCGAACCTTTTTGGATTGCTTTCTGGATTTGGGAATGCCAACCGAACAGCCGGTCGAAGTGAAGACCTGGGTACGTGACGTTATCCAGCCATGGAATTATTGCGGTATCGATCTTAAGTTGCGAGACGCGCGGTGCGTAACGCTTCTTGTGGAAAATGATGGCCTGGGTTTTCAGGGGGTTGATTTGCAACCTCCAAAATTTGAACCACTTGACCGCATGATCGAGCTGCTTCTGTAAACGTTCATGAATTGTAACTTCGAACCTGGCGGCCGTGAAGAAAGCAGTGTCGTCAGCGTAAAAGGCGACGTCAATATGCTCTTTTCTCGGCATATCTGAAATAAAGAGATTAAATAAGGCTGGGGCCAGCGGGGAACCTTGCATCGATTTGTTTACGACTGGAAAGTGACGCCCTGATCTTGACCTGGAAAGATCTGTCCGAGAGATAGGACTTGATGAGAGCGGTTAGGTCTTCTGGGAGGCCTAGCCCCACGCACTTTGCGAACAATCCGTCGTGCCAGACCTTGTCGAAGGCTTTGGTTATGTCCAGAAGAACTGCTCCAAGCTTTTTACGTTGGTCAAGATCATGATGGATGTGTGCAGCCAGACGGGAAGCTTGATGGACGGATGAGTGGTGAGCGCGAAAGCCGAATTGTTCATCTGGAATGATGTTGTTTTTCTTTGTGAAAGAGTTGAGAGCGTAGAGTATTGCTCTCTCGGCAAGCTTCGAAATGGCGCTGAGAAGGCTGATGGGCCTGTAATCAGATGGAGATGATTTTGCTCCTTTCTTGGGTATAACCGCTATATGTGCGCGTTTCCAAGACGCCGGGAAGTGTTGCAGTCTCATGATGGAGTTAATGATGTTTGCCAGTTCTATTTTCAGTGTTTTTTCGTCTCCGTTAAACTAGCCATTCTCCTTCCCCGATTTCTGAGCTTTAACTTGCTTCGCAGTCAAAGTTCCAATTCACACCATAGACGAAGCCTTTCACCGTACCTGATGATTTTGACAGTAGGTCTAACTATCATTTGTAGCAATGGAACTTCTATTATCAACATTAAATTTCTATATACAGTTATACATATATCGGTTGGAAAGTAAAAGCCACATATTATAAGCATCATTCCTTATAAGCATAAACCTTAGTGAACAATGGTTTTGTGGTTGTTCAGATTATCTCTGAATTGACAGAAAGAAATCGTGAAGATGATCAAGTTTCTTTAGATAAAAGTGTTAAATAATATCAGCGGTATAACTCTGGATGCTTAATGATCATAAAACATTAGGATCGTCTAAATAATGCTACTGTGGAGATTTTATTTAATATTTCAACATGTTTAAGTAACAATATCTGATATAACATATATAATATAAAGTGAGAATAGAAATTCTATTAATGTAGAGTAGTAACTTTATTTGGTCAGTTATAATATCATCAACAAATGTAATATTGATGATGAAATTTTTCATGAAATAATATTTACTATCATAAATGTATATATTTTAGGTCTAAAATTCCATTGGTATTTCTTTCTCGCCAATATTTAATTTTATAATAAAACATATAATAATAAACAATATATAACTAATATAAGTTCATATAATTTGTATGTATGTAAATGTAAATAAATCACTTAAAAGTATATATGTTGATGCAATATATTTAAGTAAAGTTGTCCCCTTTTTGCTAAAACATCTAATGTCGTCTATTACTGAAAATTCTATGGAAATTTAATCTGCGATAAATGGTAAACTTTAGCCACTTGATTGACTGATATAACTGAGATGACTGGGATAATGGCGTCAGTTGGGTAATGATATTGCAGCTATACATACAAGCAGCAGCATTTGAACTGTGGTATTCGGACTTGTATACCGTATTTAACACATATAAAACAAAATCATGAAGCTAGACAAAAAGCAGAGCAGATTCAGCAAACTCAACCAACTGTACTCGGTAAATACTCTCAAATTAACATAAAATCAAAGAGATTGGTTTATTAGTCAATCATAAAGCCCACTCGGATCTATGGGGTGCAAATACTAAAATTATACTAAACATCAAACCAACTAGTAATCCACCGCAACCGAAACAAAATTCTACTGTTAATTACGAACGCTCATCGCTACGTAACCAACGAAGAGCTACACGATGACCTCGAAATGAAATGCATTTACGAAGTTATATCAGATTTCGCCTTAAAACATGAAATAGGGTTGGTAATTTACAGTAACAAAATATAGGAAATCAAAAGATTGAAGCGAACCAAACCATACCAACTTACATAGTGTATAAGTGTATTCTTAACTTTAGCTTAAGTAGTTTAGTTTTATTTTAATTTGGGAAATACATACTGACATAAAACTAAGATTGTTCTAAACATATCTAATGTAAGTATATAAGTAATAAGAAAAAAATAAAAGAAAGGAAAGTACTATTGTTAAAATTCAACAATTTCCAAATATCTTTAAGTGCTAACAGAGACATTATAAATAGTGAACAATCTCTATCTATAGACTAAATAATTAACGCATTTTTCTTGTCATTAATATATAATATTAATACTAGTTGTTAATGATGCAGAACTAGAGTTTAATTTGGATTTTTTAATGTAAAAATTAATTATTTTTTTATTTACCTATTAATGTTATTCAGAAAACATCAGTTTTGATTATTTTTAACACAAATTATAATTTCTGTAATAAAATAATAAGTTACATTGAACCGAGTTAAGGGTCGGTTGAAAATTTTCACCTAGGTATATAATTAAATATAATTTTAAAAACTTTTTATAACTGCATATATAAAATTTTGAGTATATTATCATTCTACTTCCATAAATATTTTTTTTTATATTTTAGAGATTCCTTTTTACCTATTTACCGCTTTACCTAGGCTCGGATATTTAATACTACTTAGCACGACTAAGGAGTGACCAACTTAAAATCTCAGAAGACAACTTCTTGTCAAACAGTCTTACAAAGACTAATTACCGACATTATTGGAATGGTTGTTTTTTATCCAATGTTCTGTTAATCTTTTGCCTATATTTTAATAACAAACATAAGGAAAAAGTCCTAAGCAGAATTTCTATGGACTGTCCCATTAACATGACAACTGCGCTACTAGGTCGGTATAAATAATCTAATGGTTACATTTATAAAGTAATTTAAATGATTAACAGTACGTGCTTGAACCTTTTACACTCTACAATATTTAACAGGAATAACTGGACCAGTTATAAAAAATCCACGCCTTTTTTACCTCGATAATGCTGAAGAAAAACGAATCACGTTTTTATTCAGTCGAGTCTGCAAGAACGAATTAAACGGTTCGCAATTCTCGGGCCTTATTGCGAACAAGTTTGAGACTAAATGCATAAAGCCGGTCGCCATTGAAAGCATTTTCCGAGAAACCATTCGACGGAATGCAACTAATAATAAAAAAATATATGCGCCGTACGTAATTTTACGAAATATATCCTTACCGGCCCTGATGAAAATTCGTGTCTCAGATTTTTCGGCACGATACTTGGACCGGGTAGTTTAAATTTAACGGAACAAAAGATTAAAGCTTTTATCACTGGCACACTTTTTCGGTTCAATAACTGGGCTTGCGTTTATGTCGTTTTTATTTTTGCGATATTATGTTGAGATTCGCATCGGAATTTGTCTTGGTACCCTATAATATTTTTTTAACAATCATATTTAGTGCATAGGTTGAAAAAATCCTCGATATAAGTAATAAAAATATTTCATTGACAAAATATTAAGTTACTCTTCAAAGAAGTTGCTTTAAAACAAGTTACTTTTTACTTTCTAGTCCAATATATCTACCTAACTGATCTAAACAGTCCAACTATATTTTACATTTGGACACAAGCAATCTAAACTTAAATTTATACAATTAAAGATTCCGGCATCATTAAAATACTTTTCTTGTCATATTCGACGCAAATTTATATAGAAACATGATTTGTTATGTTTATTATATTTAATGTTCGAAACAGACATTTATTGGTGAGTTTTGCAAAAATAAATGTATATTTAATATTTGTAATTTCTTTTTTGTGTTAATTAAGGATTATATAGCCATATATTTTTACTTTCAGAGACCAGTTTGCGCTTAATTGAATAATGTTATGTGACTATGTATGACAAAACTCATTTATTTATCAGAGTGTGGGAAGTACATACTGATTTATGTTGCCTTCATCGTGGTTGTGTATTGGTGCAAGTGCAATAGAACAGTAGTAATAAATTAGTATGTAAGTTAAGGTTATACTAAGCATGCGAGATGTGATAAAAATTTGCTCTGATGAAAATTCGTGTCTCAGATTTTTCGGCACAATACTTGGACCGGGTACTTTAAAGTTAACGGAACAAAAGATTAAAGCTTTTATCACTGGCACACTTTTTCGGTTCGATAACTGGGCTTGCGTTTATGTCGTTTTTATTTCTGCTATATTATGTTGAGACTCGCATCGAAATTTGTCTTGGTACCTTATAATATTTTTTTAACAATCATATTTAGTGCATAGGTTGAAAAAGTCCTCGATATAACTAATAATAATATTTTATTGACAAATTATTAAGTTACTATTCAATGAAGTTGCTTTAAAACAAGTTACTTTATACTTTGTGGTCCAATAGATCTACCTAACTGATTTAAACAGTCTAACTAGATTTTACATTTGGACACAAGCAAACTAAATTATGTAATGTAAAATAACTAAATTTATGCAATTAAAGATTCTGGCATCATTAAAATACTTTTCTCGTCATATTCGGCGATATCATAAGCAAATTTATATAAAAACATGATTTGATATGTTTATTATCATTAATGTTAGAAACAGACATTTATTGGTGAGTTTTGCAAAAATAAATGTATATTTAATATTTGTAATTTCTTTTTTGTGTTATTTAAATATTATATAGTCACATATTTTTCCTTTTTAAATCCAGTTTCCGCTTAATTAAACAATGATATGTGATATTATATATGACAAAACTCATTTATTTATCGGAGTTTAGGAAATGCCTACTGATTTATGTAGCATTCATCTTGGTTGTGTATTGGTGTAAGTACAATAGAACAGCAGTAATAAATTAGTATGAAAATTAAGATTATACTAACCATGCAAGATGTGATAAAATTATCAAACAAACTTGTGAAGGATACCCCACAAACTTTTCAATATTCGGAAATCATTAAAGACCACATCATTGTTGCTATAGAATCCAGGGTCCTTATATTTTTAACGTGAAACCAAGTCAAGTATACTTGAAATATATCTAGGAACCTTTTGAACATCATTTGAAAAACATCAGAGGCCTTAGTAGTCTATTAGTTTATATTTATAAAATAAATCTATGGTGTGCTACCTACTAGTTAAACTAGGCAAGCTTTTTCATTCAGAAACAATGTTTAATCTCTCTAGTGATTATTAAATTATTTGTATTCAATGAGCGAAAGAAAAAGAAGCCAAATTCATTATTATATATTTTTATAAATTATATGCTATTATTATTTTTTTCATTATTATATATTCTTTTTTAAAAACATTTATAAGATATCTTATAGCAATAATTATGCATAATATTGCAATAAGTATTATCAGTATTAACTAGAATATAATTATTACTAATGATTACGCCCTAATTTATGTAGTTACTATTTGCAATATTTAAATAAATCTATATATAATATGTTTTGATATATGTATGTCCATTGATGTTATTTAGTGATAAACAATATTTATTAGTGCATTTTGCATGAACAAAAATTTATTATAGAATGATATAGAGTTCACATTTGAAGAATATCGAATATGAACTAATTATTATATAGTTATAAATATTTATTAATATATAAGGGTAAGAAATTAAACCAAGAAATATAAATTAACATATAGATTCATAATGATATTATTTCTGAAATTAGATATAAATATTACTAAAATTTGTTTTCCCTTCGGTTATTTTTGGTTAATAGTTACATGATAATATTGTTTTTGTGTTATTTATTGAAAGCTATTCATAAATAATTTACTTCAATTATTAGTTCTAAAATTAAAATTTGTCTTCCCTTCGGTTGTTTTTGGTTAATAATTACCTGATAATAGTTTATATTTTGTTTTTGTTTTATCTATTGAAAGCTATTCATAATTAATTTACTTCAATTAGTAGTTCAATTTACTAGAGAATTTTTGTGTATAATGTGATCTTGGAAAAATATGATTGTGGATCCATTTGAGAAAAAGTTTTACATTCTTTACTACATAAAAAAAGCCTTTCATTTTTTCACATCTACAGCAGACGAGAACAATTCTTAACATTAATGGTGCCCTAAATTTAGATCTTCAATCTGTGTGTCAAGATTGCCTCTTGTTCACGAGCTCATGGTGGCAGCACTGCGCTTTTACAACGACAGTCAGGTGTTTTGAAAATCATTTAGAACTTGTTGTTACATACGTTTTACTTGCATTATAATGTTAAACAAGCAGAGCATGATTATTCTTCGAAACGTGTGAATTGCATTGGTAATTAAATGTGCGTTGGGGAAGGATATTTGACGGACCTGATATTCTAAATATAATGGATGATGCAAAGTTTACAAAATGAAGCAGTTGATGAAGCAGCAACATGAGTATCGTTTCAAAGTATTGTTTAAAACTTCCTCTGTAACCATATCAACATACGTAATCAACAATTTGTTGCAAACCTATCATAATATCGGAGTTGGAATGGGTGTATATTTTATATATTTCTTGTAACTAGTGTGATCCGAAGTGCCAGTGTAAAGTACTCTGAGAGAGTGTCAGTCCGACTGCACTTGCCAAACAATTAAATGGGCGCCATGTCAGTGAAGTGCGTGGGTTAAAACGTTTAGTACCATCCGAATTGACTAATAATGTCTTAAATTTGGTAAAACTAAATCGCAATCTTTATTTGATGAAGTTGAAAACCCGACGAAATTTTCAAATCGTTTTATTATATTTTTAAATTATATACCATATGTATAAAATAAAATTCCCTATAACGTGAGATAAATAGTTTAAACATATACAACGATTATTATTATGTAACGAAATATATTAAACGCAAAGCTTAAAAGAGAACAAAAAGGCACACTTTCACCATTCCACCCAATCTGTGCTCGAAAAAAAACTTTTCAAGAGAAAGATAATTCCAATGTATACCAAGAACTGAATTAAACTTTAAACGTTACGAAAAAAAAACTGATAAATATTTAAGAAACGACGGTCCTTTCCTACGCTGCGAACGAGAATAAGAAGTACGTAATTGGATCAAGGTCAATTTGAATAAAATGGTGATTTAAAGACGCCACCCCCCGATCTTCCGCCTTGTTTCCTTCGGAGTTTTCGTCGTTTCCTCGACTTGTGCCTCAAATATGTATTTTTCGACAAAAAAAACGGGCCCGTTCCAGATATACAATCAGGATAATAGGGCCTTTTTTTGAGCTGTTGTAGCCTTTTTCCTGTCTTTCGCCCTTATCCTGAAAATAAATTGTTTGCGGCGGAATGACTAAATAAAGACAAACCGTGCGGAAATATTTCGTAAACTAATTATTATGTTGTGGCAAACAACGGTTTAAACACACAGGAAAATCACGGTTTTAAGTACGTTTAACTTTTCAAAATGCCAATGAAAAGCATAGATAAATTACCGCCATTTAAGTTATTTTTAAAGAACTATTATCAAATTATAGAATACAATAAAGTAAGGCAATTTAATTATTGTCTAATACTAGAATAAATTCATATTTGATAAAAAATAATATGATTAGCAATAATAAAAAAAGCTCTTGTTAGAAATATTTTTACCTTTCCCCTATTTTTCGGAGAAGAGGAACGGACTTTTCTTTTTTTTTATGCGAAAATCACTTTCTACATGCTATTCAACTAGTCTAATACTAGACTTACATATAATATCGAACAAAAATACTTCATTCAACGGAAAATCTAACATATTTGATAAAATACAAATTGTTATTTATACTTTAAATTAATGAAGTAAGCCGGCTTGGTAGCCGCCATGGTTAAAACAACAGAACGGTCCCCGTGCAGTGTACTTTATGTTGGTGATTGTAATTGTAAATGTCTCTATGTAACAGTGTTGAATCCGACAGGTAATAACCGTCCCACTCATGCCAATAACTAGGCTGGGTAAGACCGAATGTCTTCTCCGATGGTCATTGACCACCCGATAGGCTTAATACCAAGGATTGTGGTTCGAAGCCCACGTTAAGGAGAAAGTTCAGTCCAGGAAAACCCTTATTGAAATGAAATGGTATGGCTAGTAATAGCAACTATATACGAATAGAGGCTACTGAAGAGAACAACGATATATATTCTCCACGCAATCAATGTTGTGTAATTGTTAAAAAATGACGTCGAAGTTTATCTTGATTTTGATTCTTATTAATTACTTCTTCATTAGATAAGTTTAGTGTAATCTTAATATACATATTAATTTATTACTACTGTTCTGTTCTATTTACATTAATACACAGTCAAGGAGAGTACGGGATTAAGGTACTGATGTATATGTGTTTCCCAAATTTAAAATAAAACTATATTAAATAAGCTAAAGTGAAGAACACACTTATACATTAAACAACTTTGTGTGATTCGGTTCGCATCAATCTTCTGAATTCCTGCCTGTTATCCAGTAGCTGTATTGCTTCAACATGGCTGTGATTTAGCAACTTTTTTTAATTAAAGTTTTAAGGCGAAATATTGGGTCACTTTGTGATAAATAATAAATAATTCACAAAGGGCTCCTTACAAAATACTTTTAAAAAGACTGTATTTCTTTTATAGCTTTAATTTATTAAAATATCATTTGCAAGAAACCTCAAAATATACTAAAATTGTTGAGGCGAACTGAGAAGATATGTGGAGAAATACAAAATAAGAAATAGAATGGTTATAACTTACTTGTGTATTCTTTTGATTTCGAGGTCATCGTTCAGCTCTTCGTTGGTTACGTAGCGATAAGGTTTGGGTATTCATTGTAGAACATTGTTTTGGGTTCGTTGGACTACTGGTTGTTTGGATATGTTGGTACAATCTCATATCTGCATTACGTATGCCTTAGATCTAGTGATTAACCAGTACAACTGCCCGACATTGAGTCTAATCTTCCCTGCTTTTTGTCTAAATTACTAAAATATAACTAACCAACTAAAATTATGTTTCCAATTTAGCTTACCATCGAGATGTATGCCGCGGTATTCAGCTAATTTTGCTTGAGGAATCGGACACTAAGTGTAGATACTTCGAAGTAAGTTATAAACATTCTATTTCTTATTTTGTATTTCTCCACATATCTTCTCAGTTTGAGGCGAACAATTTTAGTATATTTTGAGGTCTCTTGCAAATGATATTTTAATAAATTAAAGCTATAAAAGAAATGCAGTCTTTTTAAAAGTATTTTGTAAGGAGCCCTTTGTAAATATTTATATATATGAATATAGTAACAATCATTTTGACTTAAAAAAATATCTTTCTTGAATTCAAGTGTGTTCTCCTAATAATGGTAGTATAGCAGTTGTTGATAAATCTGCAGCTATTAAATTTTAGCATGTACTAGTAGTAGCATTAGTACGACCCACGCTTCGTCTATCTGGGGAATCAAATAATTAAAATTTATAAAACTACTACTTGAAAAATTAAGGAATAATTCGGTTGCTATATTCGGGCGCTAATATTAATAGTATATAAAAGTGGGGTACTACTAGAAAATTCAAAAGAGCCATCCTTCAGAGATTCAAATATAATGTGCTACGTGTTATCGTTGACGCCCTACATTGTCCTAGTTACAACTTAAATTATTTTAAAATTAGCAATATTATGTATAAAATCCTCTGTGAAAAATTTTCATTTATTATATTTATATTGTAGTTTGATCATATTTGCAGAAATATAAGAAATGGGACAAAACAGAGAAAATATAGAGAAGAGAAGGAAAAAAATTAACGATAATCAAGTTCCACTAAAAGAAGCAACACACTAAGAACTCAGGATTAAAATTTGTGGTTCAATTACTTGAATTAAAAATCAATTGATAACTAAAATACTACAACTAAAAGACATTACATTAAAGTAAAAAAACGATATGCCATTAATTTATATAGTGTGTCTTTTCTTTTTGCATTCGAAAATAAAAAAACAATTAAGATATAATTTAAATTTAAGAATTATTGTTGCATAAAACAATTTAATTTCAATTTATTAATTACTATTATACATTAATACTACCAACAAAACCTTACACGTGTCGTTCCTTCACGATACCTTCTTTTTTCTCAAATATATATCCCACGACACCCGGCACACTTAAGATTTTCTTTTAACAGCTTCGCCAGGTCAATGACTTGAAAAATATTACCGCCAGAAATATCCCGGGTATCCCTGCTCGAGTCGCCATTATTACAAAACTCCATTTTTCGTACCGTCCCATGGCCACACTTTCTCCCAGATCTCGTTAAAGCTGAACGACCTTGAGAACTAGCTTGAAAATATTTCTCTTGTTCTCAGATGTGACGGCCATAATGAAAAGGGCGTTACTAAAAAAAATTGCCACACAATTGAAACCGGAGACATTCGGTTATGGGGGTTGAAAAAAAAGTATTCTTTCCTGATTTTTTTTTATGTGGAACATAAAGAAATAGTAATTCATTTTGTAGTGTAATATTTTGTGTATAGTTTTTGTAATATAATTAACAAAAAAGTAAGTTCATTAAAGAAACTCTATAAATTAAAAAACATATATAAAATTTATAAAAAAATATAATATTTATATTTTCTTCTTATGTTTTTTCGTGTATTTTGAATAGGAATATTTATAACAACTGACCTACACAAAATATCTTTTCATTAATAAGATGTTCAGTCATCATTTGCTTTTAAAACAGTTGGAATTTTTTGCAGAATGGATTCATCAAGCATCTGAATAGTTTCCAACGGAATGTTTCACTCCGTCCAAACATCCGCAAATTGTTTCAGTGATGTTGGCGATGGAAATCTACTTGTCCCTCTCTGTCAGGGAAGATTCTTGATGGTATTGTGATGTTCCTCAAGTCCAGACTGAACATTTTTAGTGATTTTAGAATATAGCAATGTTTGCCAGCAATATGCTAGTTATGTTAAGAATTTCATTATTCCATAAATCGAGATATTTTTATATTCACATAATTTTGCTCTACTGTACTTCTGTTACAATTATTTTATTACAACTACAGTTTTTTTCTATCTTTTTGCCTGTAACTCATATTACAAATAATAATTGGTTTTAGTTCACTGTTTATAGTAAACTAGTTAGATAGGACCTGTAATAATTAGTGATTTTTGCCTCATTTAAAATATCCTATCTTAATACTGGTCACTTGCCAATAACACAATATTCAAATATTAACTTTATTTCAATATTCTAATTTTCTTTTCTTTTATTCGAGTTTGGAGCCGAGTTAACATTGCTTAACAGTTAACATTAACTGTTCTTAGAAGGACATGTAATGATGATTAAAAACTGAATAAGTTTTGGATAATAAAACGTCTGAAGAGTGAGGTAATATTAGTTTGTTTTTCTACAAGAGGGACTAACTGGTTACACCAATGGAAAAAATGCGATTAAAAACAACCTGATGTATGAAACGATATAAGAAATCATTAACATTCTTTTATCAAAGACTAATTATTTTCTTTTTATTATCAATTTAAAACATATGATTTGCATAGGACGTTTATTTTTCAAAAGATTTCAAATATTTAATAGTAAATATGGTAAAACTTAAATTTTGCATCACTGCACTTATGTTATATGGATTAACAGAAATCAAATGGAATTTACGAGTATCAGAATTAGTTTCAAAAGTAAAACACGCAATGAAAGGATAAGTATTTGAGGGGTTAGTGTTGAGAATTCAGTCTTCATTACTTCATTGTGGAAAATGCAATTTAGAAAAACATTATTCCATCATTTTCTGCAACTCTTTATCATATATCTGTCAACCAAGCAGGACATCTGCAGTAATAGTTTCAATCGGTTTTAATAGGTCGCAATACGCATACCTTCCTGGTCCTACCGTATAAAAACAATAGTTTATAGCGATTAATCTTTCGCTTAGGTGTCTATGTAAATGTCTCTCCTGGATCAACCGATGACTTTTTGCGCTTATTATTGTAGTAGATACATATTTTATCGCCAACTACAATACCTTTCGAGATACTCTTTTTTTTTTCTGAAATCGCTATAATGAAATTGCATTTTTAATCAATTTGTGTTGTAGTTATTTTTCCTCCTTCTGAATCCATCCCATTGTGTACAAATGCCCGTAAATAGTTGATACATCATCTCCTAATCTGTCTGGGAGTTCTTTCAGAGTTTAAGTTGGGTTTTTGTCCGATTATATCACAAGAAACATAACAATCTGTCGCGAAATCAGCTAGACCGGGTACTTTTCAATAGAAGCCTAGATTTTTAATAATACGATTCCATGTTTACAGTTGTCATTTCCTTTATAAATGTTAACGATCCGACGTTTGTCAACACGATATACGTAATTTATATGCTTTATCATAATACCGTCTATAAATTATGAAATAATAATATTGACATAAATTTCGAAGTAAATGTCCAAATTATCCAAACAAACCGACAGGTACGTTAGAATGTATTTAAATTATTGCGATCGTAAATTTTCCTCTTTTTCTTCAAAATATGCAAATTGTCACCGATAGAATCTTTATTAATGAATAATTGAATCTTAATGGGCGATTTATTAAGATTATTCTTTGCGTAATAAAACACAGCATTTTTTAACACATTTACACCAGAAGTATAAATTTGAAATGAAAAAATATTATATTTTAAGCAATAAGAATAGTTGTTAAAAGTAGACTAAAATAATAAACTAGAAAGATTGGCAAAAACTAACAATATTTTCATTTACTTTTTTATATAAATTTTATATAAATAGTATAATTACTTGAGTGATTGATTCCTTGTCGAATATTGCACTATGTTCATGATCAAGCATAATTAAAATCAATTCGTGGACTACTAACAGGGCAATAGAAAACTCCCGACCTGGAACATAGATGGCGCTAGTAGAATTAAATCCATATGGTTTTTTAGATAGCCCTAACCTTCAAAAGACGCGTGTATAAATTTGACAGCTGATAGCTGTGATCATTAGTTTGTAAATTATAGCATTTTGTGTGAAGCAACTTTTGTTATTGTTATCCATTTTTTTTATTTTATCCAAAAAGTATTTTCGCGTGTTGAAATATAGCTTTTTGAAGGGAAAAAATACAGTTGTAGCAAATTTGCCTTGATGCCGAGTTTCCGGACACTGCCCCAGGAAAATCAACCATCAAGAATTGGTATGCTAAGTTTAGACGTGGTGAAATGAGTACGGAAGACGGTGAATGTAGCGAACGCCCAAAAGAGGTTGTTGTCGACGAAAACATTTAAAAAAATCCAAAAAATGGGTTTGAATAACCGTAAATTGAAATTGAATGAAATAGCAGACACTCTAAAGATATCAACTGAACGTGTACATCATATTATTCACGAATATTTGGGTTTGAGAAAGCTCTGTGCAAAGTGGTTGCCACGTTAGCTCACTTTTGACCAAAAACAACGGCTAGTTGATGATTCGGAGCAGTATTTGAAAATGATCAAGCATAATAAACCCGAGCTTTTGCGTCGCGACAATACATGAAACATGGCTCCATCATTTCACTCCGAAGTCCAATCGACAGTCATCCGAGTGGCACCCACTCCAAAGCGTGGGAAAACGCAGCAGTCGACTGGCAAGTTTATGTCGTCTGTATTTTGGGATGCGCATGGAATAATTTTCATTGACTACCTTGAGAAGGGAAAGACTATTAACAGCGACTATAACATAGCGTTATTGGACCATTTGAAGAAAAAAAGTGCTGCTTCACCAAGACAATGCTCCGTGTCAGAAGTCAGTGAAAACGATGTCATAAATCCATGAATTGCTTTTGAATTGCTTCCTCCTCCACCGTATTCTCCAGATCTGGCCACCGGGGGCTATTTCCTGTTCTCAAATCTCAGAAGAATGCGGTGATGAAGAAAAGGTGATGCCGAAATTGAGGCCTATTTTGAAGCAAAGGACAAATCGTGCTACAGAAATGGTATTGAAAAGTTGGAGTGTCGCTATAATCAGTGTATCAACCTTGGAGGGAACTATGTCGAATAAAATATTTTAAAAATGCCATGAACTATATTTAAAGGATAAGTCATCAAGAATGAACTTGAAATTTCTTAACTGTATAATATTGTGTACTAAGTAAATTAAGTATTTCTATAGTTTCAAGGTCTCCTCGTTTCCTTCCTTCGAATTAAAATGAAACACATAGTATTCATATAATTTCATGTGTTGCAGAAAAAACATCATTTCAAATTGTATGTTATAATGAATAAAATTGTTTTTAAACTACTGCTAATTCCTAATGGTTTTTCGTATTAAACTGATGCCAACTTTATTAAAGATATTTTCTTTTATTTAACTCTTACGAGTTTCATTTTTAGTAGCCGGTAGTTATTTATCAATATAGTATAATGTTGTATTCTTGGCAACTAAAATTGCATCTTTATCTTTCGCTTACTATTCTGGAAGCGTCTGATATTACTTTAAAGTAACGTTTCTATGATAAATTTTACTTTTCTTATTGCTCAAAGTCTCACCTACAAAATTAGCCATTTAGAGGCATTGATCTACATATGTTATTTCATTATTATACTATATCAATATTATTTCGCAATAATATGATATTCAACTAGAAATTCTAAAAATGTCAATATATTTTCCCCTGCTCATGAACGAATGTATGCACAACTTGCCTCTTCGATACCTTAGCTACACATCTTAGTCGAGTTTATATATTAAAATAATACCTCTATTATATGAATTGAATACCTCTATTGCATCTTCAACTTATAATCTCATCAAATTGATTTGAGTTGAATGGAAACCATCTTCACATAAGAGTCAACTCTCCTAATTTCTAATCCATTTTACGATATTTCCCTCAATGTTTATCCCACATATTAATATCAAAATTTCATATAATATGTTTTTTTTTCTACGACAAAGATATATTTAATCATTGTTCTGTTTACTGTCAATGCTGCTGACTGTAACAACAACGTAAAACCAATTAGGTAAAGTAATATTCAACTTCAACATATAACTCTATATATTTCTCATAATTCGAATGTGGTTTGAAGTATTCTAGAAAATGGCAACTCTTATTCAAACTACTTACATAGTAATTGTTCATAAAATCCATATCTAGTATTTCATGGCCAATTAAATCAGCGTTTCGTTGGTGCAATCCACGAAGTTTAAAACAAGGTACAGTTTTCACTACTAGTATCTTCAGGTCTTTGAAATATCATTATAATATATCATGAAGTATTGACAGTGCTCCGAATAACTTGAATTGAACTGATATCTAATTGAATTGAATGAATAATATTGATATTGGATTTCTCTGTACAATCTCATAGTTGCCCACCATAGGTCATACTGTTTGTCAATACAAAATTTGTTCATATAATATCAATTTATTTTCAACGGACTAATAATTTGGAATAGTGATAAATCATCTAGGTAACAAAATTTCGGCTCATTCCTGTGGTTTTTTCTTAACGTGCTCTTTTCATTTGAACTTGGTATCCATAATGGCAATTTCTTAGTCACTCCACTCAGTAATATTATTGGGAGATTCTTGTAATAATAGTTTTTTTTGTTATATTTTAGAGTCTCCTTTATGTAAATCACCAACTTAGAAATAATTCTAGAAGACATTCGGTCTTAGGCAGCTTGGTTACTGGCGCAACTCGGGTTATTGTTCTTGAAACATAAACAATCACAAACATTTATTTACGACCATGCCCCAGCAGGATTCGAGGTACGAGGACCGTCCTGTTGCTTTAACCATTGCGCCAACCAAGCTGGCTAACAGTTATTTCAATTATATTGCTTGTATCATAACACACACAAATATGACCACTGTTACTTCTTCACATCTTCACCTTGTGGTACAGCTTAAATGGGTTTCAAGTTAATTTAGTTATTTAACCTATCTAATTCATTTATATATACTTTTATTAGAAAGTTTGTTAGCCCAAATTTTTACATAATAACGAAGATAATTATATAAAGCTGAAGAACTTTTGCAGAACCATACGCCTTCGATACACTGATTATCATAATCATAATCAACTATTACTACTAAACATTCTTTCATGTTTTCTGCAGTGGCCTGTCCTACAGGATGTTTGAAACTTGAAGCTCTGTTTTTCCGGTTCCTTTTTTATATCGTAATTTCAATAATCTATAGTCTTCTCCAATTAGTTTTCTTCTTACAAATATATGTTTTTATTTATTTTTAATGATGATGTTTCTCCAAAATAAAAAAGTAAATAAAAACGCCCAATATAATGTAGAGTATTAAAGTAAGTAGTGGAAGAAGTAAAATATTGTTTGCAGTAGAGTATTAATAGGTAAATCTCAAAATAGTCACAGCTTGATATTAATCACAGTGCATACAAGCAAAAGCATATAGATGCTTATAGTAAAATCGAGCGTCCAAAAATTAAAATCTTTCATATTTTAATAGTCACCATTAAATTATCACAGGTGTAGTATGTGCATATTAACTTTATTGCAGTAGTATTGCGATATCATATTAATAATAAAAATAGATCTATTTTTTAAATTGAAATCCTGAAAAAAAAATGTTTTATCTACCAGTCAGTGCCACTTGTGTTACGTGCTTTGTCAAAATAAACCGGTCTTAATTTTTTGCCGCTAATCTAAACCCGGCATAAACTCGGATAGAAAAATATCAGGACTGTAATTTACAACGCACTTCCCCACCCATCGACATTTAAAAAAATATCTTCTTTAAAAGTACGAACTTCGAACGGATCGTCTTTAACCGGCGCCTTCACCATTTCTTAGAGTTTCAGCCGTGTCGACGATCCTAGTCATCGTGTCGCTGGGACATTATTATAAACAAAAAAATCCCACTAGGACTAGGCGTGCTTATTTTTAGACCTCCACACAATACATAATTTTTGTTTAACCTTCGCTTGGCATATATACTATACGCCAGCCTCTAAAAATATTCCTCGTCAGTTTCGAGGAGTTCCTAACGATCGAACGTTGCTGGAGAAATGTTTTTTTCTCGTTCTAGTATAGTAACATCATAAATTTAATAATTTTCGAGATATGCGGATGAGGATAGAAAGTTAAGTGGCCGATTCTATCGGCTCTTTATCGGACAGTTCCAATTATGTTATTGATTTATGTAAAACACTGACGCTGACGTCACTGTTAAGTGGTTTACTGCCAGTGACTGTCTTTGAAGTTTATTTATAGAGAAATGGTATTTCGTTTCGTTCGCTTGTTTGTCGCTACTGTTTTGTTTTTCGATGCTGATTTGTTTTTTAAAAATATAATATAGAAAATAGCTGTTGTTTATAATTTTGTTGTTTTGTCAATCCATAACACCACGGTATTTCTAATGAGAGATGAGTTCCAAACGCAATCCTATCTTCGTCCCATTTGCCGGCTTTTTTATTATAATCAGATGGTGCAGGACCTGGCGAATATGGTGGGTTTGTTGAAACTGAAATTATTTTCTAGTTTAACACAATTAATTAATTCCGATTACATAGATCGGCTTTAATTGCTACACCATGTTTTAACATTTCATCAAACACGTAGTGTAATTTCTAAAACCTGAATGCTACAGTTCAATGTCGCTCTTGAAGTATTTCTCGCCTATTCTCTATACTAGAATTATCTGGGTCACAATTCAATGTATATCATATTTCAAATTCACTAGGATCATAGAATATCAATTTTATTTATTCTGTCATGACACTTCGCTCTTAAACATATAGAACAAAATTACATATTTTTAAAATTAAAGAATATATTAATTAATTGTCATTTAAAAGACTAAAATATCTCTAGTTATAAAATTTAAAATGCATTCGATTACATAATACATTATAAATCGAGGTTGGCGTCTGATGGAAAATAAATGGTAAACATAAACTTTAGATTTTTAGCAGGTATTTTAATAAGATTGAAATAGGTGCAAAATTTCACTTCTGCTTGGATTATCGTTGACAATTACCATATATTAATAATTTATACGTGTTCGAAAACACTATAAGTTGTTTAATATTAAAATATGATACTTTTTGCATTGTTTGCGATAATCTCCTTCGAATAAAATGATTCAGAATTTTCAGAGTGACATTGTGGCGACAACAAACAACACAGATGTGTAAACAACATATTTTTCTCAGTTTCGAAGGTATAAGGTTACGGATCAACAAAAATAATTTTTCCGATAGATTTTGTTTTTATTCCAGCGCCGTCAGGGACTTATCATGTATAATTCCATTTTAGTTACCGAAAAGTATTATCAGATCCAGCTCCTACCAAATTATATTTGTTTGAATCAGTGACATATGCTCTAGCTATCTTAGGTATCCGACTTTTAAAGAAGTCAAAAGGCAGCGATAATGAAATAAAGAAGTAGTGATCAGTCAAGGACATTTCTTTGAATCTAATGTGTATAAGCAGTTTTCGAAAAGTTAATAATAATGGTGTACGTTAAATTTGGTGTTAATTAAATACGAACTCTCTATATATAGATTTTTTTAATAGTCAGACAGCTTATTCTGCACGGAAAATATTTCGTAAAGTCTCTTTCTGGGTGGCAGTGCTCGATAAGATAATCCGTGGAGATACGTTCAGAAGTGTGGTTTTTCGAACGTACCCCCACCACACCATACCGATTCCAAGGCCGACTACATGGGCGTAACAGGTTGTCGATTAAACGGGGCCTTCGTCTTAGTTCCGAGCTTTTTGTGTAGATGGCGCGACCGGTTTTGAATATCGAATTTTCCACCGGGCATACTATCTGTAGCAATTGAGGATTCTCGGCTTCTTATAAAATTCAGCCACTTTTGCGAACACCGAATATAGGCTTTCAGAAGATATTCAACCTATTATAACTTACTATAATCCAAGTCGTTCTATTTTAATTTTGTTTTACAGTGAGATTCGTTCATTCTCTAATTATGAATTTGAATGAATTTTTTAATTTCATATTTAGTGCTTTTATGAGAAGTTTTACAATATTTTTATATTTACCATCAATATTTTAAATTATTAGTGATTAGTCATAATTTAGTGGTGATGTAAAGCTTACTTTTAATACTATTAGAATAGGAGCTTACATGAACTTTAATTATAATTAATAAGTCAATCATCTATCTATTCAATCTATTATATCAATCTATTATATTATATCTATTTAATCAATTATTTATCTATCATTATCAATATCTAATAAAAAATTCCATCAGTTTTTATAAAATCAAAAATTGGTTTATATTAACACCCGATATAGGTTTCAGAAAATATTCATAACCGTTCTTATTTTCCAGGAGGGTTAACATTTTATTAGATTATCATTTTATTTTTACTATCTATATTTATTTCCTTTTGAATTATTTTTATATATATTTAAATATTCTATTATACACCAATTCTTCCCTTATTTGTATTTTTTAATAATTTTATAATACCAATATAGGGCTTTTTTCAATTTATTGGCAATATAAACTTGACTTTTACTGTTATTAAGAGAGCTGCTTACAATGAACTATCATTACAAATAAATTAGATATTTACTCCTTTATCATATTTATGAAGAGGAACTATTATACCAGTAGTATATAAATAGAAAAATTGTAAATAAAATTAGTATGCTATAAATTTGATAAATGAAATTCACCTATACATTTTGATTCTTGTATTAGCTCAATAAGAAGTTAAAAGTAGTATAATAATGTTAATAAATTAATGTTATTCGTAATATGCTGTATTTTTATGAAACATGGGTGTTTCCCTACCTGATTCTATATTCGATATACGACCTATGGCATCATTGTTGACAATTTCATGTAATTTTTAAGTAATACTGCTCTTCAAATCATACTAAAAATTATTTTCAATGTGTGACTAAAATATTATTTTCAAAACAACTGGAAGACATCTGGATGTTAATTGAATCTTGCTTTTTACTGGTGAAAATATCATTGTCAGGTTAAATAATGTTTTTTGAGAGTAGCAAGTAGTGGTAGATTGCCATAGAGTAGTTTTTCTAAAGTTAGCAAAAAATCATGCCAATTCTTTGTGGTAAAATGATACAGAATAAAACAGCTAAGAGCCTATAGATATCCGAAAATAATGCGTTTATAAATGTATAATAATGTATTATATTGGTAACATCCGTGTTACCAATATAATGGATTATTGGTAAATTACACTTGAAATGAATGCGGCGTCTATTCACAGAGGGCCAAAAACAACAACACAAATAAAAGACTGGAATGAAAGATATAAATAACAAATTAAACACTACTACACACTTGAATAAAAATATAACCGTTGATATAAATATGATCAAAAACAGAACAATATATAAACATAGGCATTGAAAGCCTTTTTTAAGAAACGTTGGAATGAATGTGTAACTCGTGCATAAAAAAATGGTTTTATTACATGACGAAATGTATATCAAATGATCTATTAATTTTCAAATTATAGTTATATTAATTGTAGTTTTAAAAATAAAGTAAATATATAAAATTACATTTTTCTCTATATATAGAATATTATCTACCGACTGTAAATGTCAGCAAATATTATGTAATAAAATATATTAATAGACCAATATATTATATATACAATATATTACGTATATACAGTATAACACAATATACTTTATTTTAGATTAATAAAGAGACCCAAAAATATTTAAAAACCTTGAAAAATATACCTATCAATTTTGAAATATATTATAACGTTAGATATAACATCGAGTTTATAAACAACGGCTTTCTGAACTTGGTTTTTGTGATTGACATGGGCGTATATATGGCTGTAAGTCAATAAATATGAAATATATTAGTTTGACATGACTAAAACCAATGTATATAGAGGGTGTCCATTTAATGTTTTAAAAGACAAGCAGATTGGTGTAGTGAAAAAAGAAATTGATTGACGTTGCCAAACGTGCGGAAGTTTAGTGATCAGTAGAATATTTGCTGGTAACAAACTGCAACCAATGTTAATTTGCTAAGTAAGTGGTTAAAGGAGTTTCCGCATTCAATGAAGCATCGCCCGAAGGATTTCGTATATTCTTTACAATGTTAGTCTCTTATTCCTCAATTGTCCTATGATCTTTTTCTATGCCTTTTTCGCAACTATCTTTCTGTAATAATATCTTCCGTTAGATAATCAAAGTATCGCATTTGGGAGACCTAAAACTTAGAGATGTCGGATCGTAACAGTGTCCAAATCCTTGAGCTATTCAGAAGGATTAGCAAGATACAAATTCAAAAAGGACGGAATTTAGTCTTTATTGCAATATTTCCTCTGTTATAATTGCATTATCCTAGGCAAGAAGAAGGTTCTACAGCTTGGCCGATTAGGGCTATTAGTGTAGCGGTAGATGTCACTTTCTTCCCCTATACTGCCGATCCCAAATACTGCAATTGTTCTAATTTAATTCCATTAAAGTGTTCAATAGGCGATCTGTCAATCATCAAGACCTTGGTATTTCTTCCAGTGACCCCAGTATATGTACCAGTGAATATAACGCTATCATAAGCGAATATTAGATCGGCCAAGAAACGAAGGTGTAGCATTATATTGAACGTCATGTCACTATTTTGAAAAATAATGGAGGCACGATATCTCTCTAACACCTGCCCGGACCTCATACATGAAATGTGCAGTTTAATTTAAGTTTCAGGAAATGTTTTGCTTCTAAAGTTGCCCAAAGCGAAGGCCAGAATATACAATGGAAAGCAGAACGAAAATGGCGTAGCGCAAAAATCTTATCTACGCAACCTAGATTGGGTCTAAATCCCATGGGTAAAAGTGTAAGAACAGATGGCGTTTTGCAAAAAAAATAAAACCCGCATTTTGATAAATAAATACTTCTCTAAGATACTAAAAATTACAAACTGTTGTTCTACTGTATACTGCTGTTCTATTTACAACGTTTTGCAATTCAATATTTCTCAATACACATAACAGGTCAATTGCACTACTAGAATTAAATCCATATGTTTTTTAGTTAGCCCTAACCCTCTAAAGATGTGTGTATACATTTGACAGCTGTCAGATCATTAGTTTGTAAATTATATTATAGCATTTTGAGTGAAGCAACTTTTGTTACTGTGAAAAAAAATGGATAAAAAGGAATTTCTAGTGTTGACAAAATATTGCTATTTGAAGGGAAAAAAATATAGTTGAAGCAAAAACTTGGCTTGATGCCGAGTTTACGGACACCGCCCCAGGAAAATCAACCATCAAGGATTGGTATGCTAAGTTTAGACGTGGTAAAATGGAGCATCGAAGACGGTGAACGCAGTGGACGCCCAAAAGAGGTTGTTACCAACGAAAACCTTAAAAAAATCCATAATATGATTTTGAATGACCGTAAATTGAAATTGAATGAAGTAGCTGACACTCTAAAGAAATCGTGCACATCATATCATTCACGACTGAAGGTGTACATCAAATCATTCACGAATATTTGGGTATGAGAAAGCTCTGTGCAAAGTGGGTGCCGCGTGAGATCACTTTTGACCAACAACAACGGCAAGTTGATGATTCAGAGCAGTGTTTGAAGATGATCAAGCGTGATAAACCCAAGTTTTTGCGTAGATATGTGACAATGGATGAAAAAAGTCCAATCAACAATCATCTAAGTGGACTGCACACGATGAACCCGCTCCCAAGCGTGAGAAAACGCAACAGTCGGTTGGCAAGATTATGACGTCTGTATTACCTTGAAAAAGGACCATCAACAGCGACTATTACATAGCGTTATTGGGCCGTTTAAAGGGCGAAGTCGAAAAAACCGCCGCATTTGAAGAAAAAGAATGTGCTGGTTCACACAGACAATGCACCGTGTTACAGGTCAGTGAAAACGGTGGCAAAAATCCATGAAATGGGTTTCGAATTGCTTCCTCATACACCACCCAGCGACTATTTCCTGTTCTCAGATCTCAAAAGAAAGAATGCTCGCTGGGAAGAAATTTTTGTCGAATGAGGAGGTGATCGCCGAAACTGAGGCCCATTTTGAAGCCAAGGACAAATCGTACTACAAAAATGGTATCGAAGAATTGGAGGGTAGCTATAATCACTGTATCACCCTTGAAGCGAAATATGTTGAATAAAAAAACTAAATTTGTTACATTATGAATATTTATCTTTATTACGTCTTTGCTTGCATTTTCGTGAGCGTTATTTATAGACGAAAATTCGAAATTTCGACATTTCTCAGCTACATAAAATGACTGTTTTCCACTTAATACTATTGAGTTGTTCAGTATAGAGAGACCTTAATTATAGAACGCCCAAAATGATACTTTCGACTTTTTTAGCTTTTTGAATTAAATAAATCTGCTGCTGATGCCTATTAAACACTTTTAGGAATTTATGGTGTTGCTACTCAGCTATATCCCAGTTTTCAATTTTAGTTTCAAGCTTTTAAAAATATATTTTGAGATTTTAAGAATATGATCATACTCATGGTGATACCCAAAAAGTCATGGATTGGTCCATGGAAGCCATTCACAGTGACACCGAAATAGATTCGGAGTCTATGAAGAGTCGGAGAATATTAACCTCTTTAAACTGAGTGAATCTGTTACTACAGATGTTGACACAATTGAATTAATTGAACGATCTATTTTTATAAAAAGGCTAGAAATATGTTAATTAAAAATGATTGCAAATATTTCTGAAACAATATGAAAAATATTGATTCAATTGGTTTCAGCCTTCCGTCTCTGCACGTTTAGAATTCTATTAAGAACGGGCCTCGAAGCTGACCGCAGCTACGATTTCTACCCGCCATAACGTACCGTGCCGTTCCTAACGAAAACAGAAACCGTCGTTTCAAATGCCGCATCGCGGACGTGAACGTGACCGCACCCGGTTGACGTCCCGCCACCGGGTCACCGTCTAAACGACCTCGTATTTTTAGTTTTTCGGTGAGTGTGGGGGCGCAGCTGTCGACCGACCGAAACCACTTTCCTCTACGGAGCCGCAGAAAAACAGGAAAAGCGAACCGATATATCTATATATGTGTGTGGGTGTATGTGTGTGTGTGTTCGGGTACGCCTGTGGCCTTTTTCGTTTTTCTATTAGCGTATGTTTGGTCATCGTCGTTCCTGGTCGGCGGCAGAATGGAAAAAGTGGAAATATCGGAGAGAAGGAGAGCGCAGAATATAGATGGGTTGTTTTCCGTGCGGGGATGTATTTGCGATATTATTAAGAATCCGGCTTTCGTCCGATTAGGGTTTTGTTCCTTTTTTGCTCTTCCATACGAGGAAAACTTTAAGACAAATAAGTTTTATCGAACTAAGATTCCCATGAATTGTAGATCTCTCCGTGCTATAAAAATATATGGGAGGGAAAACTAATCAGTCGTTGGAAAGAAATTCAACTCATTCTCCTGTACCGGCGGCATATCTTTTTCATAATATATAGTATTATTATATTGATACTAGTTGCTCAAATAAGCTTGTAAAGTTTGATAAAGGAAACGAAGAATAAAATCTAGATAATATCTAAGAAAATAGAAAATATTATTAAAATATTGGAAATTCGATTCTATACATCATTCCCATCTTTCAGGCAATATACGGATGCCACCCCAAAATAACTGTTTATCTTTTGAACAAAATCATTCATCCAGCTAATTTCCAACTTCTTCGAAATTGGCGAAGTGCTGCTCTGCAAGCGCGTGTCCCATTGTTGCGACAAATTAAAAGTCGTACAGGGCAAGGTCTGGAGAGTACAATGGGTGCGATAATAATTTCCGTACAAGTGCTTCCAATGCTTCCTTGACCGGGTGAGCTTTATGAGATGGCATGTTATCATGCTGTGAAATCACTTTACCAGGTCTTTCGTTCGCTGATGTTCGTTGATGATAGTATATTACGATGCGTAATCGATAAGCTAAATGCGGAACAAATCAAAGTATCAGCAATAGATAAATCCTCAATAGCCCAACCAGAATATAAACTCATATTTCCCATTATGTAATAAGTCCAATCGTTTAAACAGCAGAAGTTTATACTTATTTAAGATACTGTAGATGAAAGAAATAAGGTATTACAGTGACGACTAACATTATATCCTTCTGAACGCTCATGTTATCATTTATTCTGAATGAACTCCAGACATGGAGATTACGCTTAATTTTCTTCGATATTAAATTATTGAATAAAGATTGGATGTACAATAATTTGGGCTGAAGAACAGAAAGTTAAAAATATCTAAGGCCAAAATAATGATGGCTAATAACTAGTGTTTGCGACGGTTTGTCACAAAAATTCGAAATTTATTGTTCCAATTAAAATTATTGTTGATGATGAACTTGTTATATGTCACAGTATGTATGAGTGGTCGGAAATCATGTTTTCAACTATATAAGGAGATAGACAAACCAATATGAAGACCATGTTACATCTTGTTGTTGAACATCATGTTGGAAACATTGCTTCCGTATAAATAATGAGACGCGTAAGTATTCCTCAGTTTCTATGCCAAATCTTGTGGGTTATAAACGCTTTTCGCTGCGATAAGCAATAGGTTAAAATTACTAAAATAAGCTAGCGGTAAAAGGTGTACTTTCTGAGGCTTTCTCAAATCTTTTACAATCGATAGTATCAATAATAATGACAGCAGGACACAAACATGGCAAAATATAATCGGCGAGGAGGCGATAGATGCATTAAAAGGATTGTGGCCAGATAACATAAAACTACCGCGGCAAAAATGAGATCAGAACTGAATGCTTGCTTTAGTAATATTGTTTGGAGAAAAACAACGTGGCGGGAGCTCTACAAAGCTTGCATGGCTGCGACTGCTAAACCCTTTACAGCAACTTAATAAAGCTTAACATTGGAAGCCTAAGCTAAGTTCCGGGTGAAGTAGCGTCATCGTTTATATTAATTTCTACAAACAACAGGGTCTATCTATAGACTACCTCAAAAAAGCCAAGAACCAGGATTGCCTGCTTTCTACAGTCAAGCATGGAAGGTTTTGTTACAACTTGGTCAGCAATATCGTGATATTCATATGATCTTCCCATTCAGATCACTAGCCGGGTTACTGCTAATTAATATAATGACTGGCATTTGCTGTCATATTCCAAGATGATAATACACCCATACACACGGCCAAAATGTCTTGGTTTGATTCAGCAGAATATCATCAAACGTCATCCGTGGTCACCAAAATCGCCAGACCTCAACATAATTGAGCGGTTATGGAGAGCTTTATAGCACAGCATGAGTAGTAGATTTCTATCTACAACATCATTTTGTATAAAAATCGAACAATATTTTTGTAAAAACTATTCAAATATTCTGGGAAAAAAATAGTTCCTCAACTTTTTAAAAAATAAGTATTGCATAGGTCAGGTCTTCATATTATTTTGTCCTACCCCTGTAGATACTGATGGTTCGTATGCAACGTATTTATGTCTATGAAACTACGAATACTGAATTTATTATATTTAAGTAATTCTAAAATGTTGTTAGTAATTGCGTCTTTATTATATTGATATTTAAGTAAATTAAACATTGAAAGTTACTAAAAAAAATCGGTTTTATTATCTGTCTAATTTCTTTAAATTAATGTGATATTCCTCATAATAAATCACATAATTCCACGAATTCAAGCAAAAAAATGTTTTCTTGGAGAATAATACAGTAGATAAATAGATTTATATAAAACTAATGTCTACAAACTTAAAATGTAGTGTAGTTGCTGGGACCTCATAATAGTCTCGTATGTGCAGATAACTTTAACAATTTAGTTTATAAAGCCCCTTGTTTATGCAATTTAATATCAGGTGTTCAGATTTACAAGATATTAATGACATTATATTTTACACTGAATTCTAGATCAGTCTGACCAGATCGCAGGTGTGATTTAACATAAGTGCACAGCCAAGGCACATTACAACGAATAAATTTTCAGTTTACATACAAAGATATGGCTCCTATATTCATCTGGGTCCGAACCCCCTATTTTAGTGCGTGTAACCAAAAGCGATCATTTACATAGTTGTTCGTTCTATTGAAACCATTTGGACTAGGTCCAAAAATACCTTCGCTCGACAGTTGTAAACTTGATCCCGAAATATCCGGGCAATGCCATATCAAATGATTTAAAGTAGCTATTGAACGAAACGGTTTTTAGGTTCCACAGCATTTGTAAATAATTAGAAGATTTATTTGATATATGTATGGTACATAAGTAGAACTCAGTTTATTAATAACAATGAATTAAGCTGGTTTTCCGAAAGGCTCTTAAAGAAAATCTCTTTCTAGTGTTCTCTTGTTATTTATATCAATTAGAGTAACATGGTTATTGTTGAAAATATGTCTTACTACATGATTACAGTATTGTCTACTAAAAATTAATTGCTATTTTTTTCATAGTTACAAAGTTATAGAAATTTTTGTTTTATTTAATAATAACGAATGGGTTCGTAAATTTGTATTTGACAGTATTTGATGTGAGGTGAAAGCGGTGGGTTTTCTTTTATTCGAATAGAATATATACATTTAAGATTTTCTTATTTCCAGTAACTTATTTTATAGGAAACTGATCTAATTTTATCATTATTCTAGTAGTATCCATATTTTCATTTTCCCTAATTTCTATTAATGGCTACGTTTCTCTATTTTATTAATTTCTGCTTATTATGCGAATAATTCCACTTTGCTAATGTTGTTTATGTTCTTAGAGAAACTGTATGATTATGGTGTTTATGATGATGAGCGCACTAGTGATTGCAGTGCAAATTGCAGAATTGATTTGTTCATTTCCATTCCGGAAAATTCGACGCCTAAGATAAATTAACATGGCCTGGACGGTCAATTGTTGAAAAAGTCTGTGACATTCTTAAGCATATCGAAGTAAACATTGACCATAATATCGTTTTGAACCATTAGCTGGCTACCAAAAGAAGTTCCTTATTTTTAGGTTCGACAAAAAGCAGTAAAATGTATGAGGAGTTTTTAGTTATGAAGTGCTACTGAATAATTACGAGCAATTAAAAGTGGACAACTTATGACCATGATATTTATTATTATCGCTAGAAGCTCGAAAAAACTTTATATATGGTTGAACAACTCTTATTGAAGCCAATTAATTGTTCCAAATTGGCCAAACCATTAACTCGATCATTAATATGAAGAACTAATGTGGTTGAAGCATGCGATTTAAAAAAAAAGCGACCAGAATTGATCAATATGAATGGGCTGCCATTACCACAAAGCTAACCATATATTTAGAAAAGTGGCAATTGTTGTTAGGAAATATGAAAACGAAAAATTACCTTTTGAACCATTTGGTTTAAATCATATTTTGTTTTCATCATTATAATATTAAAAATATTCTATTATTTAAGCATAAGAAAATCCCAACTTATTTTGTTTTTACTACAGCAGAAATTGTAGATAAGCCTGCAGCCAATATTGCAGAGACATCAAATTAATGCCATGAATTTTAAGGACTATTATTCAGGTCAATTTAGAATGAAAGTACATATCCATAAATTTGTTGAGCAGAGTAAGAAACAGTTTTTATCTAATGGATGATGACTCAAACTTAATTCGTAAGAAACTAACTGGAACTTATTTTTACAGTTATATTGTTCGCTTATAATATTTTAGATGATAACTTTCTGAATCCCAGAGAAATGTACTTGTATCAACATTATAATTTAAAAATATTTAAAAATATTTGAATTAGTCCATGGTCATGCCTCGAGTCATCATCATCCTTCCATAGTCACCGCTTTAGAACGATGCTGTTGGTGCGGAACAGAGAAGTCTTTGAGAAATTCAGTCACATTTCATTCTACAGAGATATTCAAACTATTGTAATCTGCATCTCTGAATTTGTTGGTCAATTATGCATTAATATGACTTATTTTTTGCTGTTCCCGATGTTTGAGAAATAGCTGAACTTATGATTATTCGGAAACCTGGAAAACCATCAAATGAGTTAAAATCTTATTGGCCATTCTCCGTCATACTACCAGCAATAATCAAAGTACTTGAAAAATTTTTGTTAAAATGGTTAAAACCGATCATAGATAGAAAAAATATGCATATACAGGTATAGGGACCAGGTACATAAAATCACAGACATTATAGAAAATGTCAAAGAAGAGAAAAAGTTTGCTCCGCCAAATTCTTGGACGTAGTGCCAGCTTGCTTTCGATAAAATCTTGCATAAAGGGTAGGAACTCAATAACAAGTTAGCTAGGGTCAGCTAGAGTTAAATAAAAGAAGCTTACTGATCAATGAAAGAAGTCAAAGCGCGTCTATTTTGGGTTTTGTTCTTCAATTATTTTATACATGTGACATACCACAAATAAAAATAGATGTTGCTATGGCTATATTTACCGGTGGCACTGCGATACTTGTTATTAGTGACAACAGCAAAGAAACATCCAGAAAATTGCAACACGCAAGTAAAAAATGAATAACTGGGCCCAGATATGAAGAGACAAGAGCAAATCAGTGCCTACTGAATTCATCGGCAACCAAATTTTTCACATTATAATAATTATAAAAATTACTATTATCATATACAGCAATAATGCTGAGTACCTTGGGATGAATCTTGATACAGAAAGAGCATATAAGAAGGAAAACAGCGCGAATTAAAATACTAAAAGTATTGGTTATTTGGAAGAAAATCTAAATTATCCGCACATAATAAGTTTTTGCGGTACAAATAAATACGAAAACTTATGGACATATAGAATTCAGTTATCAGGATATTCTCCGGGAGGTCAACATCAGCATAATACAATTATTTCAGTATATTGCTCTGAGAAGTATTGTTGACACATCCAGATACTATCGGAACAAATACTTACACCGATAACTTCTGATTCACAATAAGATATTTGAACAGACTACATTACATTTTAACAAGTGCTGCAACTCTTGGGTAATGTTGAACTATGACGCAGACTTGAAAAACAGTCTGATATCATATAGTTTTTAGTGAGGTGTACTAAATGTTAAGTGTGTCTTGGGTCTTCTTAGAATAGTAACTAGTTTGAAGTCAGAGAACAATTGTATGTTAGACGGCAACGACTAGTAATTATGTATTAATAAATAAAAAAAAATTTCAATTAATACAGGTAAATTATAGAGCAATACTAGACAAATAAATTTCATCAAGACGTGTCTTGATTAACCTTAGTTATGAGACAATAAACAGGCTTTCTTCGGGAAAATTTAAACTGTTTACACATTTTGTTTCGCCCAGAATTAACATTGCGGTGAACCACAGCCAAATGCAATTCAGGATACACAGTCTGAAGCCGTAGACATTCCAAATTTGCCAGACGGAATCGCGCCCCATCTCACCATTTACCACCGCCGAACTTCCCTCTCGCTCGTCCCCTCACCCCCTCGGCAACAAACCGTCCATTTCACGGCAAACCATCCGACAGCGTGTGCATATTCCGTCGAATATCACGCAAATTGGCAGCGATTTGTTGCAGGATTTACGCCAACGTATCTCGCTAAAGATCCCGTTGGCTTTCGCCGTACCTGTTCCGTTATTATTCCTCCCTAGCGAGTGAAAAACGGCACGGCGAAGCACTTGTTATCCCGGGATGGGGGATATTTGCCGCTTTTTTATTCGGAATGCGCGTAATTCCGCGCCGGGACTGCTTGTTTCTTCGTCGTCGGGGTGGAATGGTCGTTCTAGTTTTTTTTCCTCCTGTTGGTTTTCGTTTTTCTCGACGCTAGGTTTTGACGAAATTGAATTTAAATACGGAACATTACCGGAGACATTGCTGTTCGTTGCCAACAAAATTGCAAACCAACGGTTGAATGGTTGGTTCTTTCTTGTTTGTATACATTGAGTTTTCCCCTCGTTTCAAACTATTCTCTGGAAATTGGTCCATACTGATGTGCGTATTTGATAAAATGAATCATCATATATAGCTTGTCAATATCGCATTAAATTGCGATCGTAATTATAATTACTTTCATAACCATGGTGACCACAGTATGACAAATTAGAGAAATTGAAACAATTAAGTTATCAATTTTTGTTTGAAGATATTCTTGTACAAAAATTCAATATTGTCTAAAAAATTTAGGCAATCCTTTAACTGCTTTTCCAGTTTTTTTGGTTATTATATTACTTTCTATATTTTCTGTGGTATATTTTTGACAGGTTGGGTATAACCAGTATAACAAGTTAATGGTTTGAAATTCTTTACAAATAGAAATCAATCTGTCTGAGCTTCAATCTTATCCAGTTATCGGCGAATTATTTGAATCTATAGATTCCATCTCCGAAATGATTAATGTTTATTTAGAGGATAGTTTAAATACACTCCTATAGGAGCTCTTACTTCTTCATTTGATGAAAATAATGCGATATATGGAAGTATGCAAAACTCAGAGGGAGCTAAGTCTGATGAGTATATATTAGAACAACTCCTAGTTTATTGTTTATTAATAAATTATTACTAATCGTTACCTACTAACAGCTTTTCTCTACAGTAACTTAAAACTAGGTACTTATCTAAGAAGACACATTGGTCCCTACTAAGTCTCTAATAAATTAAAATAAAACTTGGTAGCACTTTTCAGTGCTTTTACCATTTAGTACACTTCACTGCACAATGTCTCACGGATTGGTTTTCTTTAGTCTGCGTACTCAATTTAAATGTTGTCCAAGAGTTGCAACACTTCTGTGTTTACATTGGAGGTGTTTGGATTTACATTACTATTTCCTCTATATAAATTGGAATCCGAGGGTATCTGTGTTAGTAAGTGTTACTGCAGTATTTGGGTTTATCCATGATATTTATTAGTGCTTCATTCTGAAGTACTTGTTTCATGTTGATATTACTTTTCTCAGAACATCCCCAAAACTGAATTTCGTAGATCCATATAGGTTTTAGTAACAGCTTATATAGCCGTAACTTATTATGTACGGATAAATTAGCTCTTCTTCCAAACAACTTACTGAGTAGTACAATATTATTACTCATATTTATTGGTATATGAACAATTCAGGCGTAGGTGAAAACAATATCTATTGATTTACTCTCGTTGACTTTTAGTCTCCATATCTGACTCGCCTAATTCATATAATTACTTCCGTGTTGCAGTTCTCTACTTGTTTCCTCATGACATCAGTAAATATAACTTGTATCATTTTCATTTTATGGTATTTTACATGTATAGACTAGGCAAAGAATAGAACCCAAGACACTGCTTTGTGGTACATCGGCTTCTGTTTCTTTCATTTTTGAGTAAGCTTCTTCTTGTTTAACTCTAGATATTCTGGCTGAGATATAGTGCTGATTTATTGCTTTGGTAATATTTTATAGAGTTTATGTAAGAGTCCTTTATGCCATACTTACAGTAATGTTTGTAACTGGTCAATTGTTGACTGTTTGTTTATAAAACCAAACTGATGTGCTGTAGTAGATATTTCTATCGATGATTGTTTTTAACCATTTTAAGAGGAGTTTTTCAAATACTTTATATATTACAGATAGTAGCGAAATTGGTTAATACAAATGGTGGTTTTACAGGTTTTGGAGTCATAATAGCTTCAGCCATTCTCCAAACATCTAGGACATGTTTTAATCGAAATGCTATATTAATCAAGTTGATATGTTTTCTAATTAACTTTCTTGGTAGATTTTTTAATACTTTTAATACTTTGGATTGATGTCCCTTTTTACAATATTGGACACTTCTTTTAATGTAACAAATTCAATAGGAAGATTTTCGCACTCGCTGGTCGGTTCGATTTAAGTTCAGTTTCATTTGGGACTAATTTGACTCCTAATTTTATTGATATGTTGAGCTATATGAAAAATATCTTGTGGATCAACTTGCAACCAAGAACTCAAAAAAAAAGAATGTATTATATAACACCAATTTGGTGGCACACTATGTTTTACAAAGACAGATTCCAATACATTATTCATCGTTTTTGGAATAAACTTTATAAAACTACTTGCATAAATTCAGGGTTACAATTGTAGACCCTTAGAAATACCCTCGAGAAATACTTCATGAGATCCTGTTATATTTTTTAATCACAGAATAGTGCTCAAAACTATTTTAGGTGTATATGTATATATATATATATATATATATATATATATATATATATATATATATATATATATATATACGATTTATTTTACTGTAGTGAACTTACATTTTACGATTGTAGAATTTTGAGCTAGATTTCTGGAGAGTACCAGATGACTGCTGGAAGAAAATATGGTTAATAGTCCTCGGCAGAACCTGGAATTTTTGCGAGAACGCCATTTTCTCCGTTCTTTATATTTTACAGAAGACGTTTACCAGATGCAGCGAACAGTGTTGTCGATTTGTTTACTTTTTTTGGTCACATATGGCTCTTGCCCGTTATTCCCGAACGGATCGGCGTCGAGACGGTCTCGACGCGGAATACGAATGGCCGAGTTGACGATGTGTAAATGGTAGAACGATTTATCACAAATCTCTGTTCAAAACGAGGGATTACGAGACAATGATGCTAGCATAAGTAAAGATTCTTCGGATGTCAAACCGTCAATGCTAAAGTTAAACAATGTAGATGTATCAAGTTAACGCTTAAACTATTAACGAAATTTTGTTTTTTTTTCGATTTCAGGGAATAAAACTGTCTTAATCGTCTGTGTAAAATATCTTCCATCTTCACATCTCTATATATGACGTCGTTTCTGAGTTGGAAAAGAACTTATATTTCTACAAAATTTGTCCAATAGGGCAACAAAATATTTTTCAGAACATTTTAAACAATACAATTTAAATAGAGAAATTACAAGAAGCTAGTAACAATTTATACAGACAACTTGCTTAAAAAGAAACAACAAATCAGGACACTGATGAGAGGTCTTTGATCTGATCAAATAGAAATCGAAGTTACTTAAAATGGCACGCTGATGGAGACGGTTTCATTGGTTGCGTGTGAGTGCCAAATAGTAAAATTGCGTGTGGAAGCTGGTGTACGTCAAAGAAACGTAGATATCTGAAGAGAGTGGACCGAATTATTTAAAACAAACAAGGCGCTCAATATAATACTACAAGCTTTTGGCCGATCCGATATTCATCTATAATAGCGCATTATAAAATTTTGAGCCTTCTAGCATTATATAGTTAGCACTGCACAGCCATATGGTTCGAGAATTAGTGAAGACAATACCATGTTGACTACTAACTGACCTAACCAATCGCCTAATATTGCAAATCTCATGGGGATCAATTTGAATCAAGTGAAGGAATCTAAGTAACACATTGATTCAGTAATACGGAAGTAGAAAGTGTCATCGACCAAGCTGCACAAGCTTCTACTTCTTTAAGATTTTGCTTGGGGTACAATCAAGATCTGCTATCAAGCTCTGCTATCTGATATCAAGAAAGTCTGCCTCTTTTGAACACTTATCTTGCCAATCCTTCTATATAGCTTCAAGTCTTGGACCTGTTAACAATGTGATATCTGTATGCATGAAGTCTTCATATTAAGCTTTAGGCAAGTGAAATAATTATTATGAGAAATGAAATAATTCGCTTCAAAATTCGACAATCTGCACAGGTGAAGGACAAATACTGATTACAAAGTGAAATATGAATTAATTCCAGAATTGTGAGGCGAAATCTACTTTTGGGGTGGAAGATACATCGAGCACCTCCGAGAAAAGCCATAGGTCATGATGGGAAGATTAATATCATAGAAACTGATCTGAAAAATATGTGACTAACATTGTTTGAGCTCCACACAGTTGTTGTACTCTGTTGTCCATTGCTTGAGAATTATACATTAAAATGTCTTTTCATATTCTGATATCTTGATAAAAATGATAGTCATAATGGGGTGGATGTTTGGCATCAATTTGAATATGTGGTAGTGGAAAATGTGTACTAGGTATGAACGTATCCAAGTAAGTTGGCCTACAATTTGTCTAAGTAGATTTGGTTAAATAAATATAGATATAATTAATAAAATAAAATAAAATTTAGATTACATATTCTTGTTTAAAAAGATGCTCATGCTAGTTAGTTTGGTGTGGTTCAGACGAGATGTGGTCAACAAGGGGATTTCTAAATGAATATTATTTTAACCTTTGATCCATTGTTGTAGAAGACCTTAGTTAGCGATTAATCTAGATGTTTCAAAGGTTTTGACGTTGAAATCCTTACTTCACAGCACTTGGATGAAGTATTTGTTTAAATTTTCTTATGCTAAGATGACCAAATGTTAAATGATGCCGCATCCCAATGTGTAAGGAGACCGACTTTACACAAACTTTGTATATTGGGAAATATAATTAGTCCTGTACTTTCTGACCGATTTAAATTTTAAATTATATTATTAATATACTGTATTTTAAATCTTAATATATACCACTTCACTGATAGTAAAGAGTGTCAAATCAATAAAAGGTAATATTTTGTTTAGTTTAAAGACATCTACATTTTTTACCGTAAACTTTTTATTTTTACTCGAATTACAACAGTGCAAGTAAAGCTTCTTAATAATGCTGAATTATTTTCATAATTTGATATCCTGGTATGCTTCAACAATATGACGCAAGAACATAGAATAAAGCCTCTAATGATTGTATGAATTACTGATACTAATACTTTACTAATTTTTTTTAACTGATCAAAACGATTGAGCCTAAGACTATTGTGAAAAACCATTTAGGCATGAGAGTTTTACTAACAACATATTTTCAAATATCTGTTTATTAGATTCAAAAATATAATTATTACATTTTATTTACAACATTGTATAATGAATACAATATTTCAATATACTCAAGATTCAGGTTTGGTCCAGTTTCGATGTATTCCTCAAGATACCTTCAATATATATTCATTTCAGCATTCCTATAATGTTCCGATGACGCTTGTCCACATCATTTTTGTGGCTGCTGTGTATTTAGCTAGCGATCTTAGATATTTTAATAGGTTTTAGATATTTAATAGTGGATGAATGTTTGTCACATACCGACGTAATTATCGTTTTAACTCCTCGAAATAGTGATATTGCGATTTGAACAGCATTAAAATTAAATTTTCGTATAAATTACAACTTCAATTTCCGATTTTCCAGTAATATTTTGGATAATCATTTAATTATATTTGATTTTATTTGTACAAAAGACCTCATGATGCTTATCAAGCCACTATTTGGTTTGAGCAGTATCTAAATAATTTTTCATTGGTACTGTCAATTATAACCATAAGGGTTTATATTCAACGGGGCCATCAGATTGTGGGCTATAAAATAGAAAGATAAAAGAAACAATACATTATTAATTTTATGAAATAAGTTATTATTTTTAAGCTGCATTATAAGCTATTAATTTTAATATTACAATATATTTTCCATATGTAAAATTGGGCTAAATATAATTTGAGTGTTTCCAAACAACTGAATTAAAAGACGTTTAACTCTAGTAGTATTTATTCAATGGAGTCATTTAAGATGCATTTAAAAGGTAACAGTCTATATAATATTTCATATATAAAAGTAGCGTCAATTAGCGTCTTTAATTTCCGAAAAGGAAAAATGCAGTGCAGGTTTATTTAAAATGATATGCGTATGAATGCTTAAGTGAATGCAAATGTTTGCTTACTCGATTTCATACTCATTCCCCAGATTTTGTTGTTCAAGCTAAACCTCGCCATGGCTGGTCAATCCTTTTAAAGACCAAGATATTCTTAAATATATTGAAGTGGATGCCAAGGTATATATCACAAATCCTTAAGGAACTAGTCATGGACTATAAAATAGTGTTGAAGCATTTAATAAGACTGGATACACAAATTAAGCTTTTCATACATGAGATACACAAAATCGATCTACTTTTGAAAAGAGTAATTACTAGTGAAGAAAAATAGTTCATGTATGATAAGATTATATGAAACGGATGGTGATTAAAGCCCGAAGCAGCTTCTCAAACCATTGCGAAACTCACATTAGCTGGAAGGAAGGTGGATTGATTAACGCAAACAATTATTTATCACTACTCTAATATCAATAACTAACTAAACTGAAACATGGCATTACAGCAACATACAGGATTGATAGCTAGGAATAGTCCGCTTAATTTTTCTATTACGACTAAAGTTATAACACCCATTTTTACAATAGCTCAAAAAATAAGAAAAAATGGCTAAGAAATATGCCCGTATAGACCGGACTTTAGCTTATTCTACTACTATTTGATCCGGTTTCTGCAAAACTCTCTTAATATTGAAAAGAACCTTGCGAAAATCCTCTGTCATGGGACTATGTTTTTACCAGAAAAAAATTAGTAAAAATTAATTTAAAAAGCGATTTTTAAAAAAGGAACAAAAAACAAGCCGGTTGAAAAATTGCTTTTTCCACAACTGATTATATTGATCTTAAAAAACAAGGATTTAAAGAACTGTAAATATCCGCAAGATGACCTTTTGAAGAATCCTCGCGTTTCACCAGCTCTTCCGGTCTAAATTGTCGACGTGGAGATGCAGGAAACATAAACAGAAGTCGGGTATTGCCATGTCCGATAACCGACGACGATGGTGTCGTGTTTAGGCGCCGTAACTCAGTCCGAAAGGGTAACTGTGGGACTCCTCCGCGGCCGTTGCATGCCCGCACAGCCATCTCCTGTGGCCCATAACTTTTGTCAGTTTGTCCGGTGTTGTTTCTTCTCCGAGGGGAAAGGAAGGCCAGCGTTACGTTAAAGATCCGTTAATCCGAATGTCTTAGGTACCCCCCTCCCCTTGACCCCATCATCTCCGTCCCTGATTTCCGTCGTGCTTTATCATTTCCACGAGGCGGTCAAAAACCGATAAGAAGAACGGAGACCTTGCGTGCTTCCATTTAAGTATAAGGCTATATCACATTTGAATAACAATTAACGAGCCTTTATTTGCATAATGTCTTCGACGGTATGGCGAACGATCCAGCCGACCAATATGTTCGAATAACCGAATGTAAATAATTTTTCTTATATTTTAATTAGAGGCTTTTAGACGGCGCTATCGTGGCAGAATGCGCAACATTTAAATGTGAATATTTCGAAATTGTCGGTTGTTTTCTTTGCCTATGTATACGACTTACATGTAATTGAGCGAGCAGCAGGAGAATTCCTTCTGGCGATTACGGAATTCTCGGTATAATGCGAAGCTTTGTTGCCTTTCGTTCCATACAAAACTTCGCCGCATCACCCCCCTCGACCCCCACGTAGGTGCCGCGATCCATTATCGGCGTCCGCCTTTATGTCCCATTCGTATTCCTGCCTTCACGTCGACTGTACGCCCAGCGACACCGAAACTGCAAACCGTCCCGCCGGTTTGCTATATGCATAATCCTCCTGCTCTTTAATCCTGCTCGTAGACTGTTTAATTTACTCGCCATTTGCATAGCGAGTCGCCCGAACGATATTTGTTAAGGCCGCGTTATGTGAAAGCCTTCGATGGTACTCGCAGGAGATGCGTCGAGATATTGCGGAATTATTTCCATGAATTTATCGACAGATGAACAGAACTGCTTGATCCTGTATTCGCTGTTTCTCTTTTTTTTTTCGATTCGTTCTCCTTTTTCCGCTATTCTGCCTTGTTGGTTTATAATTTTCCTCGTTATGGCCGAGCTTTAATTTCCTCACCAGTTATAATTTCTTCATTTTATGCTCCCGTGGTGTTTGGAAGCCCACTGAAGCACGATGGAATGTCGAATCATTTAATCTTTCATATTGAGATATTATTGTTTCCTTCTGGTGACCCTAACGATTAAATTATATGTTAAGATATTTATATCTTAATTATTTTAATAATATGATGACAAGGACATAAATTTGCTTTTGTGGCAGTGCAATAGGTTTTTATTGTCAGTAATATTTAACCATGTAATTAAGGATGTCGGTCGCCAAGAATAATATCGATATTTCGATATTCGTACCAAAAAAATATCGATATGCTCTCAACAGATTTTTTAATAGTAAGTACTGCAATTAATAACTAATTTTAAAGGTTTATTAAAAATAATTGGAAGGTCCTTAAAATGTTTGAGAAATATCTTTAATTTTTTCTAAAATATCGGTTAATAACTTTATGCATCATTCAGCATTTAAACAATGTTATAAAATTAAAATAAAGAGTTAAAATAATTTTCCCCAAATCTATTATGTCGGAAATTCCTTTCGGTTTCTTTTATCGCTAAAGAAACCACGTTTTTTACAATGGATATTTCGCATTCATTTATTTAATTTATCGGCAATTTGATTGTACAGATTTTGCCCATTTCTCAAGTATCCAGAGCTGCAGAGCAGATAACACTTCCCGTACAAGTAATTTCAACACAAGAATTTGAATGTTGGTGCATGAGACTATGCGTTTTCTTGCTGTAAAGTCACCTTATCGCAGCTATTTACTCCAAGTTTCAGTAATTCATAATATATGACACCTATCTGAGCCCACAAGATGCAGGGCATGGTTTTGCGACCAAAGCAAAGGCTAGCTTCACTAGGCGATAACCATAATCGTTATCGCTGGAGATTCTTTAAATTAATCCATATTTAATCACCCATTATATTTCGATAAAGAAATGACATTCCTTCATAAGTTTGAAGCAAAATTTTACTGACGATCTTTCGATTTTCTAATATCCTGTCATTCAAGTCATGTGGCACCTGTGGCACCCTTCCCATCATTCGGGTCTCGGTTTACATTCAAATTTACTGACAATTGTTTTTGAGTTTATGCTGGGTCTTCATCCAATAGTTCCTGCAATTCCATATCTCCAAACATTTTCTTAGTACCAGGACGTTCTTCGCCTTGAACATTGATATTACCGCATATCAATTGTTGAAACTAAGGTACCCATATTTTTATGGTTGAAGCCTGATGGTGATCATCAAGCCAGGGGCAGGGGCTCTTTTCTTTTAATAAAACGTGATAATATATAATAACTATACCAAAACAGAATTTTTTAGTATTCAAAATTGCCAACATAGTTTAAAACAACCATTCTATAAAGAAAAATAGACTTTCAGTTTTTTTTGTTAATTTGGGAGAGCTATAAAATTAACTGAAAAGCATTCAAATTAAAAAGGTATACAAAAAACTTTAAAAAATCTACATTAATATTTAACTAATTCCTTTTATGCGTTATAAATAACATCTATTTCTATAAAATTTGACTGTAATAGAATTAAGCAAAATAGATAATATTAAGAACTAAATTGCAATAGAAAAATATTCGGGTTTTTTATATTACAGGATTATCTGGACTTTTAATAAGTATAATTTAAAAAGTAAAAAACTTGAATTTTATTATAGACCTATATAATTTGCATTTTTTTTAATAGCATAGTTTATGTCTTACCATTTATGAATTTGAATTTTATAAATTGAATAAAAATACGAATGTATCAACTTCATAAGTATATAAAATCAAGTTTTTACACATGGTGGTGGTTATACAATAGTATCAAGATACTTTTCTGGTCAGGTGGCGTTTCAAACGTCTGGACCTCCCGAAGAGCTACTTGTGTTGAAGACAAATAGAACTTGTTTATTAACATGGCTAGCAAAGTAACGCCTCAATGTTAGGAAAAAAAGTACTCCTAACCAAATATTATGATATAAAATTATTTTTAAATTATCGGTTCACTCTTTCTGACCGTATGTAAAAAAATATTAATAATTTTTTGAAAGGATAAACGTCATTCTTGATAACTATACGTTGTTTATCTTCAGCTGAGTATTTTATAATAGTTCCTCTGTTTATAACGACGTTATATATACATATAGTATTTAAAAAAACATCACGTACAAATATTTATCTTTTCGGGACAAAAAAGGGAATATACAGGAGGTATTTAATTTTTGCTGCATAATCACCAATTTCAGAGACCCCCGTTGTTGGCAGGGCATAACGCCGACCCCTCTTCCTCGCCCTCGTCCGTTTTCCACCTTAGAGTCAACGCGAATATTCCACCAACGTCGCCCCCGCACTATCCCCTGCCAACATCAACCCGGTTGCTCTTTACTAAACTGTGCTCAACGTTTTCCTCGTCAGCTACAAATTAAATTTTGGCTGCACTTCAAATTACAACACACCAGCAACGTCCCTGCTGGTAATGTAGGCAATTTACCGGCAGCGTCCACTCGGCTTCGCCATCACGTCCACACGAAGAGATGAAGACTTTTTTGATGCATATTCGAGATAGTCTAAATTAAAAATGATAATCCTTATCTGTTATTAGTTCGTTCCCTTTATTTTCTTTGATAAATCCGGCGAAGGTTTTATAAAAAGTGATTCAGGCGACCGTTATGTACGTAGAGCCTAAAGGAAGGCATCGATTTTCATTATCTCTTAAGAAAACAGAGGGATGTTGAAAAAGTACGTATATTTAATAACAATTTTATGAAAATAATGATTTCAATTCAACGAGAGTTTAAACTTAAAACGACAATATTTATTCTAATGTTTCAGTTATTGACGTCGTCCAAAAGACTTACATTGTTATTGATGGAATGTATATTTATTAAGTTTATTTGCTGTGTTACTCCAAAAAAATCAGGAGTAAAAGTGCTACTGTCAATTTCAATTAACTTTATTTTATATAATTTTCTTGTTATATATTAAGGTCTCCTTTTTACCATCTAGGGTTTATCTGGACTTAATGTAAAATCCGAACCACGATCATCGTCTTCAGGCCTATCAAGAGAGACCTACTTATAAATCATCCCAGAAAACATCCCGTCTTACCCAGCCTGGTTACTGGCGGGACTGGGATCATTTTCCTTGCCGACTTGTGGACTTTTCTTTTGGATAATTACAAATATAAATTTGATGCCAAGACCCAGCGGATTTCGAACCCACGACTATCGCAACAATAGAAGGACCGAAATAAAATTGGGATTTATGAACGATTGCGTAGCTAATATTAAGTTGCATCAGATCATCATATAACTCTATTCGTGTTAAAGTATGTCAATATAATTTCTCTGCAAAAGCTACGGTAAAAACGTCTTGAACCACTAATGATAACACCTAATTTTCGGTTTCGATTTGGACACCAAACCAAACTATCAATCAAGCGCATATGGTAACAGCAATTATTCTAAAGGTGACAGCGGCTCACAGGCCTACGACTAGGTTTGGCATTTGAGCTTATCTACAAGATAAGCAAGTTTGTTAAAAATTGTCTAGCTATTGTTAATTGATGGAGTTTTATATTTCCGAAAAAAATTAGAATTTAGAAAAATTTAATGTTTTTTAAGGATTTCCACATGAATGTGTCTTAGCTACTGTATCTGATCTATGTTGCAGATATCCCAACAACAAAGGGAAGTCTATGAACATTTACAGACAACACAGTCATTACGGCAAAACATATGTCTATGGCTTTAGAAAAACTGTAACTAGCAAACAATAAGATCTACATAGTGACTAGAAACTGTAAAATACAGCGTAATAGTTCGTAATCTGTCCATGTCAATTTTATGTTAGTAGTTACGTGTAAGCTGCTCGATCTTGTTTTTCCTAACCTAAAAAAATTTCATAAACATATCGTTACCTAACTAACAAAGAACATCATAAAATATGAAAGAAGCAATACAACTACTGGATGACTCACAAGATAACTGAAGATTGCAGATCAAACGATACAAAGAATATGACTGTTAATAGTTAATTTACCTCTAGTTAATCTAATTTAATTTTAATTTGGAAAATACTTGGGACGTACTGATACATTTATCCGGAACTTGCCTTACTTGTGAATTGACCATTTTTCATTTCGCTAAACAAACTTCTTGTTGTGTTATCATGTCCTGAGAAAATGTAATTTATAGGACTTTTGTTTTATTTGACGTAAATGAGCAATTCATGGACATCCGTTATTATATGAAGCATCAAGTAAACGTGCTCCATTGATACTGGTGACAAATAATGCAAAAAGAAACCAGTAGACGCTGAGTTTCATGAATTATCTTATCAAGATTAAACTTAAGACAAGTTCTCTAAATCTTTGGTATTTGATACAAGTACTCAATTAACAATTTCAAGGCCATATCAAGAACATGGATCGAAAGACAATATGAATTCAAACTAAGAGACATCAAATACCGTTTTTTTCAAAAATTGAAAAAAAACCTTATATCTTATTTGTGCACCTTAAAATATGATTAGATGATGTGCGTTAATGATGAATGTGGACTACTAATTATGCCTTAAAATTTGTATGTGCACAATATATGCTATTGAATTTCAATCAATGAATAGATTTAATATTTGAATTGTAAATTTCTAACTCAATGACTTTATAGCTAATATAAATGTCGTATAACCGAGAATACATTTAAGGAAACTTAATTCATTTGTTACGAGATGTATTAAGACGTTATTGATCCGCATATATTATTATGACACGTTTAAACTGACGTAAACGTAAAAAACGAGTTCATCGAAAGTTGGATACGACGACTGTTTATATAATTGAAACATGTTTTATGCAGTACTGTTAAATATAAATTATTTATATGCACTATACTATCATCATTTAAAAAGAAAAATTGTTTTACTGACTTGAGTTCAAGTTCAGTATATAATATTGATCTTTGTTTTTATTCTCTTAAATTATAAAATGTGTGGTTTTCAAAAAAATCTATTTTTCCTAATGCATATTTGATGTGGCTATATTAAAGAAAGCGTATTCCAAATATAACAGTTTGTAGAATATCATAAATATAAAGATAGTGTTATTTCTTTACTGAGTCAAAAACTCTTGCGCTTTGTAAATGGAGAATTACCAATGGTGTTATCGTGTTATTTTCTTCCCTTGGGTTCCCTCTGAACTTACAGTGAAAACATTAACGGGTTTAGTTTAGATTTGTGATTTATTGGCTAAACTAAGCAAAATCCTCTCTAAACTATTAATGAGATTAATAACCAGCCAGAATTTGTTCTCTACATCACTGTAGGATTTCTCTTAATAATGTAAATCTGCGTTCGAAAGAGGTCCGTGAAAATCACTTGAGTCAGTTGCCAGCACCAATTTTACTAGGAACGTGTTAAAAGGTATAATTATATTAGTTTATATGTTCTTTGAAATTTGTATGAATAAATTAGATGCGAGATTATTATTATTTAAAATTGTGAGCAGATATTCAAATCAATTGTCTTTTTAATATCTAATACGTTATATGGTTAAAAGTTATTTTAAAAAATATTTTTATATGTATAGAAAGAATGTCGGCACCTTACCTTCAAATCTGGTGATATAGGGTTTAGTTTTCTGGCTGTGACCTCGGCTAAATGACGACACTGAAAAATCACTTCTTCACTGCGTAACCTTGTAGGTGCAATCTTGAAATATCACTGACCCTGGCCAGTGGTTTTGCGGGCATCTTTTTACAATTACGTAACAAAATGCGCAACCCTTTTTTATTACCTGGACAGTTACGGATATTTTATGTTACCTATTTTTTAAGAAAATGATCACGGACAAAATATAGGCCTTTACACTGCCCAAACTTGTTCTAAATTATCACGTCTGCTGGTAAAAAAATAAATATTAAGGAACTAGGTATTTTATATAACTATTTATCTATTATGCTGAAATGTCACATTATTATATTGAATGAAATATTAGTTTTTTTAAATTGTACAACATAGATATTCAGCTTGAGTGTTATTACAAATTGTTATTACTGCTGACTAACCTACAAAAAAATATCAAAATACTTTAAAACCAGATATTTATATAGATGTCCATTGATCTTTACCCAGTCTTCACTATTTAAAAATTTGAAATAAGTTACATTTCTAGGCGCGTTTGTAGTTGTATCCTCTAGAGGCCTAGAATCCACCTAATTAACCATTGTATGTCCAAGTAATATATTTTACTTTTATTACAGAGCATATTTACGTTTTATGCTTAGTTCTTGTGCCCTAAACTGTACAGTGTTTCCTTGTAAAGACATTTTGATATCACTGTGTTTCTCCTTCGTTTAATCTGTTAATACCTGTATACATATCTTTTGATAAAACTGGATTTAATTACTGCATTCTCCTTAATGCATTTGTAATAGCTGCAAAATAGTTACTATACTTTCTGTCCTGACACATTTTAACCAAATGCTCATGTATAATCTGAACAATTACAGACAAATATCTGCACATAAATCTTTTACACTCTACAATAAGATTTCCTACAGGTATCTTACATATACTCACCTTTACTTATTTCCATTCTCATCAACCCGTCTTAGAAATTGGCAGCATTGTATCATGTAATATTCAGAAAGTTCATGTTACTTATTCATTCAAGTGAATAAGTAAGCTGTTAATTTCCAATCTATCTAACAATTATGTAACGTTGTGTAAATACATAAATTGAGATAATAAGTTTTCCTTTATTTTGAGGTCACGTAATACTGATTAGCAGCAGATGTGTCATTTGCTCTAGAGCTATTTTAATGTAATCTATACGATTTTCGTCGTTAATACATCGTTCATGAATTGAAGTACAGACAAAACTACACTCTTGTGGATTTTTGAAAGCAAATTCAATGAAAAATATTAACTAGAGTGTATTATATATAGTTATTGTATAGGTCGAGAGACGATATAAGGAAAAAAACTAACATACTTAAAACAGAAAAACGATTATCCTTCAAGGTAACACGCGGATACACATTCTGTGCAGATTCAATTCCCACAATCATATAATCCTTTATTAATTCGAAAAAATAATTTGTAATCATGTTTAATTGTTTAGTGATTGAGTAATTTGCGTTGAAAACTCGTTGGAAACTTGGTTCATGTGAAAACTTTTTCTAATATTTCAATATATAATCTGTCCAATAATGTTTCCCAATACAATATTTTTGATTATAAATAGTTATTTAGTTTTAAAGTTGATGAAATAATACATCTGTTTTTAATGTTCAATTTATTTTAGATTATTCTGTAACAAAGTTATATAACTATACTAATTCTCAGAAATTTTAACGGATATCTTTTCATGATTTTTTTATCTGAGACCGGAAGTTTTTACATATGAAATATTATGCATAACGATTGATATTTTTAGAACTTTTTAACCGCTATATTACTAGATTTATAATTAAAACTTGATAATGCTTCATTAACTGATAACATTTCAATATTAAATATTTTATGTGTTATGTTAAATAATACTGTACTTAATATATAATGTCTGGTATACTGAAATATATTTAAAAAACATATTTTTCTGTCTGCTAGTATAGAACGTTACCCTTTTTTTCTCCGTTAATTTTTCTTTGGCCCTTTCTTATTTTTACAGCATCCAATATAACCATTGCGCAATAAAATGTAACCTTGGTTTATGCGGTGCATTGGCCACAAGGTCGGATTTATGACCATTGAAGGGACTCTTCACTGACTTTTTTGACGTTTTTTACGGCCTTTTTAATAACCCCAACGTTTAGTCAGTTTTTTAACCTAGCTTAATAAAGTTTGTGTTGGTGTGCTTTTCTGCCGTGTTCGGTTAATATTGAGAGTTAATGGTGAATTGTGTTTTTATTTGCAGGAATTTTGGCGGGATATTACCCGATGGAGACCGGAGAGAAATATACGATTCGTAAGTTTATTTTTCTGTTAATTATTTTTCAATATTTTAGATAAGTTTTTTGATGCTATGTAATATTTTATTTTCAAATTATTAAAAGGGAATAAGCTTTCAGAGATACTTCTAGGAAAAATATATATAGGCGTTATGTATTATATATTAATGACATTAATCTATAATGTTTTAGTGATATCTATTAAATTATTTCAAATGTTAGATATATTCTATATTCGGTTATGTTACAGTCCTTAAAATGACTAATATTACACATATTAAAGAATATATTATATATTCTTCAGGAAGATAAAATATAAGATTACCAAAAAGTTGTCATAAACCATTTTAGCCATGAGTTACAAAAACAAAGTAGAAACATATATAATTTTTTTTTTGGTTTTAAAGTTTAGTACAGTTTTAAAAGCCGAGAAGTTAACACTTTGTTTTTAACTATTATATATAATAAAAATATATTTCATATTTAGTTAAACCGTCTAAATATTTTCACCGTATTCTTTTTAGTTGAGAAGTGAAATATTAATTATTGTTATAACTCCATATTAACCCCAACATATTAAATTTTGCTGGAAAAAATGTCCTTGATTTGCATGGCATTGTAGCTAAAGATTTTTCGATTTTTCAGTCAATCAGCTTGTTGCACTATTCTTGTTCTACCGACATGTATAATGTTCAATTACCGGATAATTTTCAGAATGATATTAAATCTTTGATTTTGACATATTTATTATATGTAAAGTGACATTATCAATACATAAAATATAAAAGTAGTTTGTTTCCATCTTTGTTTGCTTTTCTTTAAATCGAAGTATTGGAATACTCGTCTAGTGGCCTCTGGTTGCGATCCTGGTTTCAATAAAGTGTGTGTGCCAATTGTTATATCGCTAATAATTTTTCTTTCCACTTGGTAAAAAGATTGTTTTTTCATCCACTTACGATTGAGATACAAACAGCATATTCCGGCATCGTATTTCAAAAGGTTTCAGTGTGTCGAAGCTAATACTGGCTTTTACAGAGACATTTAATTCTCCGCAATAACGAAGTACCAATAAATTTACAAATTTTGCTCTTAAGGAAAATAACATCTACTGTCTATATATAACACTTAATAATTCTTTGACTGGTTGTACCTATCAAGAAGGCCTTTTGTTTATGATGTGTTGCTGGTACTCACTTTGAGTACACTTAATCCGTGTATTTTTTTCAACTATACCTAACTTGATGGAAAATTCGAAATATTTTTGAAGCTAACATTATGTATGGTGTTCTATGGGGTTCTAGATAACCTAAATGAAATGGAAATTTCTGGAAATATATATTACAAAACGAGTTTATGGTCATATATTTTGTATGTTTACTTAACTTCTCGCATTTTACCGTACCATTATTCCAATGGATCTTTTTCATCATATTATTTATATTTCGTTAGTGAAAATCGTTTTCTACGAAATAATTTTTGAGGTATGAGAATTCATGCTTCAGATCCAAAGAGTTCGGGTTCACACCACTCTAATTGCTATCAGTAGTGATGATATGATGAACCTTTTAATAACTTTCAAAGTCTCAACACTTGAATGTGTTTTGAGTTTTGTCATCAGTGTTAACTAGTATAGAATATACTGATATCAGCTTTCAGATTGCAGATTTCACTAACCGTAGGTATGTTATTCAGTTATGTTAGGATGTGATATATATGCCATTTTATTATACTGACATTAACCTCAAAACTACACAATTTGCGTTTCAGCAAAATAACCTTAAAATATAGAGTTTTTTGGCTGAAAACGTCCTTTTGTGGCATGTATTACTTTCCATATTTCAACAAAAAAGGAGAAACAGCTGAAAGTCATTGAAATGTGGTTCGAAATGCGGTTCATCGATAATCCCAATCTAGTGAATCAAAGGTTCAAGGCAAAGAGCGTCCTGGTAAACCGAAAACGTTTTAAGATGAGAAATTGTAGAAGTTTTGGACGAGAACCCAACACAAATTCAAAAATAATTGACAGGAAAGTTGAATTTGAGCTGGGTCGAAGTTTGTAAACGATTGCATGTGATTGAAAAATAGATAACAGATATGAAAATAGGCTCCACGTGAATTGAATGACAGGAAATTATAAAATAAAAAATTCGTCAGTGAAATGCTATTTCAAATGTATGAAAAGAAGTCATTTCTACACCGAATAGGAATCGGGGATGAAAAATTGATTTAATTCGAAAATCTTAAACGATAATGATCATGGTTATCACATGGAGAATTTGTCTTATCGTCTGTCGGGTCAAATCGTTTTGATCTCATGACCTGTGCGTCTGGTGGCACCGGGTTGGTGTCATATATTATGATCTATTAAGACCCGGAGAAACAATTAAATCTGATCGCTACCGACAAGAAATGATCAACTTATATTGTACCTCTGTCGAAAATTTTCTACAATACGCTGAAAGGCATGATAAGGTGATTTTGCTATATGACAACGTGCTGTCTCAGTGGTATCTCAGGGAGAAACATTTCCTTTGGAACACGACTCATAAATTAACTTATGAATGGGTAAAATATCAAAAGGCTAATAGTATGAATAAATTTATTCTAACCATCCATTGTAAATGACGTGTTTTCTATTGCAAATGAAAATGGAAAGGAATTACCAACACACCTCGTATTTTTTTTACAATTAAAAGAAATAGTATAATCTTGAAGTAAACTTTATAGTTCACATACGTTTGTTCAGGGTCTTATTTTTTCACTCGTGAGAAAACACGACTCCATATAAAAAGGAATCTTCCTACGCTCTTCCGCTATAGAGAGAGACATTTCGACCAAGGTAAACGACGGGAAAACAACAACACAAGAGCCATGCTTCTAAACAAAGCACTTTTTTCTGCTGATTAAAATTTTATTCGGCATCGTTGAGCTGCACGCTCATACGTAATTCGACCCCCTCGAAAGATCCACGCCGCGAGCCGCCACGACGCTCCGTAACCCTCCGCCTCGTCCCACAGGTTCACCCCCCGTTACCCCCCCGACGCTCTATTCTTTTTCTTCTGCCGCCCTCGTCAATTTCGCTGTTCTGAGCGTGGCTGGCGTTCGACAGAATAAAAAATAAAAAGGACGATCATCGACTACGTCGCCGCCTGTGTGTTGTGCTGTTGCTGGAAAAATCAGCCCGAGTGCCGGGCTACACTTTGCGATGCATTTCCCAAGGGTGTAGTCGGACCCGAACAACGGGTAGTGTGTATTGGGATGGTACGCATTTTCTTATTGAATAGGAAAGTATAAGGTGCTTTTTTTCCACCCTTGTGGTTAAATATGGCTCCGGGTCTGTCTGCGAAACGAAACTATGTAGATGAGATTGGTCGCGGAAAGAATAGGGAAGTGGGCGCTATGGGGGGTAGGGCGATGCGGGTTATTTAGTAGGGATGTGTTTCATTTTTCTGTTGCCGTGCGAGAATCTCTTGATGCGAGAGGTGTTCTGTATTCAGCCCCTAGGTGTGGGATAAATTTCAATTTGTTTCGGAACGAAATTTATTCTAGTACAGTCTGGCAAATCATGATTTTATGAAAAATTTAACCTATACGTCTCTGTTATTTATTAAAAGATTCATACTATAAGAAATCTATCTTCATCATCACGTAAATATATGTTTTTTACTAATATTCCTGTTATACTCTATTATAAAATTCTTGTTTTTGATGTCCTATTATTGCCAGAATAGTAATTATATGTTAAAATTCTGTTACTATTACTTCCTTCTATGCTTAATTTGTAATAACCTATGTAGAAACAGGCACAAATTCTAGATTTTCTAAAATTTATTCATATATGAATAGTAGTCGTTGCCGACTAACTTACAATATTTCTCTACAGTAACTTAAAACTTTATACTTATCTAGGAAAACTCGTTGGTCCTTACTTAGTCTTTAATAAAATAAAATATAGGTAATAACACTTCTGCGTTTTGACATTTGGTGCTAGCTAACTCTTCACTACACAAGATCACATGGTTTGGTTGTCTTGAAGTATCTGGGTACCTCTACAATACATCTCAGCATTTTGTTCTGAAATACTTGTATCATGTTGATATTACTTCTCGTAGAACATTATTTTCGATATTATGGCTTATCGTATTACGGCTCTTTCTTTATGAAATAATCACCTAAATAAATTTTATTACTTACCGATCCTATAAAACTTAATTTTCATATTTTTGAATATCTATGTTTTGGTGATTTCTTTTAATTATTTTCTACTATATGTCAGATGGCATACAATGGAATGAAAATGTTGACTAAATCGTTGTTTTGATGAAAAAATCTTAGTACATTTTAGACAATATTATGAGTACAACATCTATCAATTTCATATTTATCATATCATTATCATATTTCCTATCCCAGAAACTAGTGAGCATAATAGATCCGGTGGTAGGACCAATTCTGACAATTTTACTTTTCTGTTACATTACAGTAAATATAACAGCATAACCCAGTATATTTACCACTGTATCTTGACATCATCACATCTTGACAAAGATATTCATTGCACTTCAATTGTAACTAATATGTGGTGTAATAATCATAATCTTTTGAGCTACCTATCAAAAAATAACTACATTTCTATGAAATATATATCACAGTAAAGTATTACACGGTCAGTGCCGAGAAAATATCTTCAGTGTTAATACATTTTATATTCTAATGGCGGTTACACAATTATGAGCTTGTTATTTTTAATCAATATTCAACATTTTCGGCCACAAAATAAGTTTCTGAATGCATCAAATATTTGATAACTACGGTAATTTTCAAACCTTTGTGACATTAAAAGAAATGATGGTCACACATTTAGAAAACAATTTTTTCTATTATTTTCCTCGCAATAATTCAATTGCAACGAAGGAAACATATGTGAAATAATCTAAAAATATTTAGAAAATGTTAAGCTTAATTCATTAATTAGTCGTACAAACTTTGAGCTTTAAATGTATAGTACTGTTAAATCGATTGGGAGTTGGGTCTCACTTTTCATGTCTCATTTATTATTAAAAAAGAAAAAATTAAAATGAAAGAATGAAAGAGAAATGTCATGTGAATGCACTGAATTGATTTTTTTCAACATGGATGTAGGAAAGGTTTTTTAGGTTGTTATGTAATGAACTTTATTTCCGAAAGAGTTGTAAAATGTATTTTATTCAAAGTATTGTCTATTATTAGGTTTTACTTTTGACTATCTTTCCTGAAGTATATGAAGTCCGCGATAAAAAAATTTTGGTGTTTAGGGGTACTCGCAATTTTTGGCTTCTTCGTGAATGATGTACTGCTTTGCTAGCCAGGTGTTGTCAACTCGTACAAGTAATAATATGAATGAGCCCGATCTGGTGGATGCGACGTCTGCAAACGACTATCTACTTTTAATCATCTCGATGTAGATTTTCCATTTCTTTCTTACATATATATATATATATACATATATATATATATATATATATATATATATATATATATATATATATATATATATATAATTTTGACTGCATTTGTGTTATTTTGCCAGCTATTGGGTCTTTTTTAACTGACCTTTTGGATTTTCTAAACTTCTAGATGATTAAAGAATTTTTAATGAATAATAGTAGTTTCATACAAGTTTCAGTATAATAATAGTTCGATGGTCATAGATAATCGTACAATGGATAAAGATTGATTGATAATATATCATACAAATATTTAGTGGTCATTACATTCCTCTTTACAATAAAGTCAAATATATAAAATTTAAAAATAATTTTACATGATTCAAAATGGAATTGTTATTTTGAAGTAAATTACCGCAATTATAACTTCCAGAGCTCCGAAAGTAAATTTATAAATATGTACAACTCCATCTCAGTTATGGTACGGTTGCAAAAAAACAGTAAGCCTATGTTGGAATGAAATAGAAATAAACTAATTACTTTTGCTATATAATGTCGTTGTTACTATCTAAATATTAAAATACGATTAAATATATTTGATATTAATATTCTATTTCTTTTACACTGCCACTTACCAATTTAAAAATAAATAAAATTAAATGGTAGGTAATGTTTAAGGTATTTGTTTACATAATATAATAATCAGTATGTGATATACAGATGTTTAAAAACACTAGATTTAAAGCTTATTAAAAATTTTCGTTAACTTAAAATTAATTGACACTGTGCTGACCTTCGTAAATAAATAAAATTGGACATTAGGTCATGGACATTCCGGCAATTTAAGAGATAAACGGGAATATTTATAGTCGTCCGATGAAAAAACGGAAACGATAGATGTGCATTATCAACAACAGCGACAACGAACCCATAAAGTCGGGCGTACACGTCGCCGATTGTCGGTCGTTTCGTACGTACGTCACCGTTTTATGTTTACATTCGAAACCATCAAGTTAACCCGCTAACCTATAAACAAATGTCTGGTTAACGTTTCATTTTATTGCACATTAAGCATTTTCACTGTCAAGGAACGACCTTGGACGTCACCACCATCTCCGGCTCGCACGAAATGGCCGCTAACAGTCCCATTGTCGCTGCGGCTCGGCCGTCTCGGCCATAAAATCATGCTTTATGGCCCGCTTGGCAGTTACGTCATGTCAGCGGAGGTCCCACCGTCACACTCGGGGCCCCTCCGCCTCCCGCGCTGCCTAATCTCGTCCCGTCTTTCCGGGCCATCTAGATGTGTCTCGTATTTTTGACGTTACGCTCTCGTCCGCCGGCTATTTTGGCTTTCGGTTATTGCTAATTTTGGCCGCTTTCCGTGATCCCAAAAGGCTGTCGCAGGCATTCACATAAGGTCTTAAAGTCTTACGTTTGTCATGACCACTTTGTAGAATATACAAGGTGTGCAAAATAATTCAATACTTTTAGCAAAAATATCAAAAAAAACCTATATAATATTTCGTAAATTCAATATTTTTTATAAATACAAAAAACATTACAGAGATTACAGAGCAGCAATTATCTGAGGGCACAGAAAAAACTAAGTAAATAACAAGTAATACCGTTTAATTGTTTAAAGCGTCTAAATTTTTATATATTAAATGGATAAAATATGAAATACCTTTATAGAGTTTAAAAGTGAATACTTCTAACTATCAATCTTACAGAACATTTTATATGTTAAATCAATGGTGGCATTGGGAAAATAATTTCATCAAAATTAAATTAAAGAGAATCATCAGATGAATCAGTCTTGAAAAAGCTTTCTTATGGTCTCCTTGCAGACTTATTAGCCATGTTTTCTGATCAAAGTTTCATTTAAAATTATCACATAATCTAATTAACTTTTTGATTTCCTTGAAAAAATCAGAATTAATATTTAAAATATATATAAATATAAAATTAATATCTTTTATTTCAGAATTCCGACAATCAAGAATTAGAAACTTTATACTGATGAATGATGATAAAGATTTACGGTAAACAAAATAAAATTTCATATAATTTTTACGTGACAATTTTAAAATGTGAAAACCATAAAATTACTTGCCGATGACGAGAGATATTGCAAAGAAGATCAAAGTTGCAAGAAGAAATGCAAGAATCTTACTAAAAGACATGTCACTTCACTGCCAGAAAAAGAGACCGTTGCATCATATTATTTATTGAAAACAATTGATGCGACTACAATATATATTAATCAAAGTATTTTCAATAATTTTCTAGAACTTCTTCCCATCTTTCTGGCAATTACCGTATCTAAACAATAATGTTGGTTTGGCAGTGACCTTAATCATTCATCAATTTATGCATTTTTTCACGATTTTGAAAAGGTCTGCTTCAATCATCAACTTCATCATCATTTCAAACCATCCTTTATCTATCTAAAAAAGTTTATTGCCGGTCTCTATTGCAACAATACTTCACCAAATGTCTTCAACAGACGTCTTCTTCAACATGTATCTCTCTTTAAATATTTTTGAACGGGGTTTCTGTCCAATAACTCTTTCCTCACTCTTAGGTCGTTGAAATCCACACCCACAATTGGACATAATAAAACCATTGAATTGACTTCGAGAGCAGAATATTTCGACTCAAACAAAAATGCAATGAAGGTCCAAAATACAACTTTTAACTTTCCATGATAGTAGAGTATGTATACTCCAAATAATTTAATAATACAAATTGGAAAAAAATATAGAAATGTCAAAATCATCGAATTGAAGAGTTAGACAAGGTTGTTTAACAGTTGTTCAATTTATTGTTTTACATTTTCATTAATAGATATCGCTGGTCTAACTACATGCAAGCACCTAATATTTCTTAAATATATCAGGCCTATACAAACACATTAACGTTTGTGAATCTAAGTAAGTGAATTTATTGTTGCTATTAGTTATGGTTAATTACTTATTTTATTGTTTATACGCTTCATTTTTTTGTGCAATCTGTACCAGAGATATAATCTAATAACGATTAGTGTCGACTGCTACACATTGTTAAGGTTGATGCGGTCGTAAAACGTTACTTGGGCGTCTCAAACTTTATTAAATACCCACAATAGTATACGTCATAAACATTTTTACTGTATATGATGTTACTAGGATAAAATTCATAATACTAGGTCCCATAATTAATATTTGTCTTTACTGTTTACTATATTTGTTTACTATATTTACTGTTTATTTATAATTATTGATATTTTTTGTCTATCTATTTATGGTTACTTGTTAACAATTTAACTAAGTAAATAAAAACTATAATAAGTTATATAATTCAACGTTAGAAAGTCTTATTATATATGTTATGGTGTGAATTAAATGTTATGGATTTCTATTAATTAACTTACTTTGAATTATATTCAATTATACTCATCTTGTACTTTTACTCAATAGTTTGGATTTGCGAAATATGTTAAACAAAGCTTTGAGCAAAATCACATATGCAACAAGTTCAGACATAGTTTTGCTAATTTTTGGCCTTGGGAAAGGCATAGAAAATTATTTAAATAATAGTGTATTATTTTAGTAGAATTATTTTATACGAAGATTATTTAAAATTAATATAAATTTTGAAGATTTAACATATGTATTACATTAGTCAGACGGGTGGATGAGTTAAAAAAAACATGAGGATGAAGAATTCGAAACTCTATAATGATGAGTGATGATAAAAATGGTTTCTAAATACACAAAAATTTCATATGTCCTCCATATAACAATTTCTAAATTCAAGAGCATTATGAGTTTGATATCAGGAGTAAATATAAAGACAATTTTACTAAAAATCAGGCTCTTCAGTGCCAGAAAAGAAAATCGGAAGCGAATAAGTATACCAAGATCGTAATATCAGCAAGAAATATTTTTTTACTCTCTATTATAGCAATGTTGCAAATTAAGACTAATAATATATTTGTTTTTACTCTAATTTGATACGATTTTGAAATTACAAAGTCCTTTTTCTACGGTAGACACTTTGGGCTTAACATATGTTAATATTTCTATTGTGCGCTGAATTTTACTAACAACTTTACTATCTTGAAAGTTCTGCTGCATTAGAAACTATGCTATTATTATCTAGCAGTTGGAGAAACTCAACATTGATGTACTGTTGGGAACTCTGTTCATGTCTTTGGACAATGTCGTTGATTATGTTATTGAGAATTTATATATTCGAGTCCTTATGCAGATTTTCTTTACGAATATACCCTGGGGCATCAACAATACTTGGCATTAGCTTGTTTTGGAAATCTTATATAATATTGGTATTGCTTTGGATGGTAATATTCTAGATTGTTTTGTTGGTGATTAATTTTAATGCCCCATTTTTCTGTCCAACATTGTATTTCGATACTATCTGATCGTAACTTTTCGTTTGGTACACTGTTATTATCTCCAATGTCTAGCATTATATATGATATCTAGGATCTGCAGATATATCAACAACATTTCATTGATTATAAGCAAGTCCCGAGCATATAACAGATAAAGGGCCAGTCCCAATACACTTTCCTGTGGCACACCTGCTTGTATTTTCCTCAATTCTGAATAGGCATCTTCTTGTTTGTCTCTGAAGTATCAGTTGTGGTACGAGTTATATACACGTATGACTCTTATGCTTTAAACCCCCATGCCAAACTTTATCGAAAACTTGAGCATTTAAACACCTAAAAATATCACTGAACAAACTAATTAAATTAACTCTATTCTTGTAGTGATTTTTATAGTACATTGGTGATTCTATGGCCTCACGAGCCGTGGAATATTTATTCATGAAACCAAATTTATGATACGGATAGGTTTTCAAATAATTTGTCAGGAATAGTGATATAGGCCGGTATGACGGGGTTTAATATTTTCCCGATGATAATAAAACCAGGGGCCTGTTTTGCGCTGACACCATTTTATATTCCTTTCTTAACCTCAGTCATATAACTGTCATGAAATTATATGATATTTTAAATACATTATCAAATAACACACAGCACATACACAGCTCATATTTTTAATTTAAAAACATTCACTTTTGCATAAATCTAATGATATTCTTTTCGGTTGTCCTTTTCTGCTCTCATATAAAACTCATCATAACAAACTCCCTGCATAATTCCAAACGACTGAGCGTACGTGTCATAATCCCCCATAATACCGTCATCAGCATCGACCAAACAAATACCTTTCGACCAAACCGAGATTGTTACCCGAGTGATAACGAAGCCCCGTCACCCCATCAACTCCAACGGTGCTTTTAATCTCCCCAAAAATCCGCCCTTATGCAAACGATCGCATCTGCATTCTCTGCCGGCAGTTGCAACGATATCACCAAATCCGTTTCGATGCGATGACGCCGGCTCCATCGTCGTCCATCCGCTTCCGAACAAACTCACGCCCGAACTTCTATTAAAACTTATCCAATCTAGACAAATATCGCGGGCGAATTTCTTCGAACGGCACTTCCTCCGACACGACTTGGCTGTTTACTTAAAAAAAGTTTAATTAAAAACCGTTCAGCGGAACGATCCCCGGCCATTTCTCTTTCGCTCGTTATCGTTAAAAGATGGAAAATTACGTTCGGCGGTTGCTTCGTCGAAAACGAGGGGGATGTGATGACACAGTGATTTTTTTAAATTATTTTATTAGACAGATCCGTTTATCTGGAGGGCCCTCATTGTTTTCGTTACATTTAAGTTATAAAATTACTATTTTTGTTAATTTTAAAAATTGTTAAATTATCTTGTTTAATTGCATTTTGAAAGGACTCCCTTTTACCAAACGGCGTATATCCAGACTAGTTTCATACTGAATTTTATTTTATCCTGAATATTATCATTGAATGGAGATCTAGCATATCTTATTTATTGTAAATCGTTAAAAGAAATTTATGGTACAGTAATATTTAAATTTTAGATTATATGTTGGAAGTAATAGATGTATTGTTACCAACTTTGCCAACTTGTGGAGAATTGTTTAGTAATATGTAACATTTATTACGTGAATCAGAAACCGAAAGTAAGACAAAAATTACATATTACTCATAAGAAGTGAAGCGCTTTACAGACATATCACGATTTGAATATCAGAACAAGCAGTAATCGGAAGGAGCAAGGTCTGGTAACACTTCTCATTTTTAATGTTTTCCAGTATGTTTTCACCGATTTTATAGCATGTGATCGAGCGTTGTGATGCAAATAATAACATTGTGGGGTCTTTGCTTCAATATATAAATACAATATAATACAATATCCAAATACAGAGTATAGAGCCTTGAATATTCGGCTTTGCCGTTGATGTTGTTCGTCTAAATGGCCCCCATGATTTTTTTCGCTCTAAATTATCGAAATGTATCCAATTTTATTAATCACCAGTAATAATATGATATATACATAATATGATACATACACAATATGATAAATCTTTCCGGTTTTGCCACTGAAGCAGCATTTCACATATGACCAAATGCAGTTGGTGAAATGTCTTTGTAGTAAGTCAAGACTACAAAAAATAAAATGCTTCAAATACATTTCCTTTAATTTTTGTTCTTCAAATATTGTTTGTAATTGTAAAATAATTATAATTATATTTATAATTCGATTTTCACTCTGATAAATACCACGTTATAACATACTACATCTATCAAGTATTTATATTGTACGATGTTATATCTCCAAGTTCCTCATTTTTCTTGGTGGTGATATCTCAATTGTATATTAAACAAGCTAATTTTGGCACGAAATTTTGTGAATAAATTATTCCTTCATTCTTCGACCCATATGCTGAAATAGTACAATAAAATCCACATGATTTAGATTTACAATGGAATTCATGTTGGGTTTAAAAAAATATTCATACATCCACTCTTAGGATCGGAACCAGAAATTTCTGGGTCTAGTTGTTTGGTCTTGAGTGTAAAAGATATATTCAATAGATATATACGTTTTGTAATTTACACATTGTTACTGTTGTATACATATTACATATAAACGTCGTTAACAATTAATCTACATTTTTTTTAAATAATAATTTAAAGCTTTTAAGATAAATTATATCTAAGTATATAAAAGGAAAACCATAATGGTCTTTATTTCTTCTCGTCCAACAACAATTATTGATTATATTAATATGAAATTTTTGAAAGTAAAACCCTATTAAGAACAAAATATGCACCATCGCAAATATTGCATCTATAATACATTTTTCACATTTAAGTGCTGTAAAGAGACCTGATTTTAATATTAATAATTTTATTTTCTCACTTTCAGGCACATCATAAAAAATAAGTACCTTCACAGCTTCGGTAATTGGATTATCTATTTGCTTTTTTACACTACTTTTTACTTAGGTTTAATTATTCTCAAATACTGAAATACTTGCTTTTACTCTGTTTGAGAATCGATGAAATTTAAGTTAGCTGGCAGTTCATCTGGCCATATGACCCGGCCATGCGGGCAAATATACTGTTAGCATCAGCGAACATCAGATCGGTTAAGAAATAATAACGCACTATTTGTAAACTGTAATTGTAGCTGGCTAAAAGGTCGTAGAATATTCGATGAAGTTAATGATAGAAGAACGTGTTCAGCTTCTAAAACTACCTAACGTGCGGGCCAATGAATATAGTCGAAGGACGACTTGAAATCAATAAAAATGGCAATCGTTCGTATATCGCATAGAACACCTTTCTTTAGCTACTGGGAGGGTGCATGTGATCTAGATTGCAGTTTACATCAGATCTAAGCTTACAGTCGACCACTCAAATAATTTTAAAAAATCGATTTTTTATTAATATGACAGACAATTATTACATTTCATTGCATTTTATTTCGCCGTGTACTATGTAATTAAGGACGATCTTAGTCTTATAAAATTTAAACAAAATAAAATTATTCACTCAGTTTGTTCAATTGTTTAAACAAATGAATGAACACTTAAATTATATATCTTCTTCATATGATACCTTAGCCAAGTCAACCTATCAGAGTTTTATTAAATTTTTGACTGTAAAGATTTGCAGTAGTTGTTTGGCCAGTATAGAAGAGTTATAAAACAGTTTAGGGTTCGTTTTGTTGTCGATGTAGCGGGATAGACAGGTGCCTATTAGGTGGTTCCGTTCAGGCTAAATATTTTTTCACCTTAATAAGGCATGTGTTGTAACATAATTGTATAATACATATTAATCGGTAATGTCTTTGCAGCAACCCAATCATAGAATGATTTTTCTTAATTATTCAGCATTTCAAAACTGTGCGTCAGCTAATATACTCTTCATCAATCTGAATAAGTGGTAATAACAAGGCTATAGGTCTGGTGAGTACGCTGAGTAGAACCGAACTTGAATACAGTGAATTACTCAATAATTTTAAATGAGAAAATATTATATAACTTGAGATATGTCGAAATCGTCGAATTTAAGAGTTAGTTTAGGTTGTTAAGCTGAAGTGTTGTCAGTATCTCTGGGGACTACTGAATTAACTAAATATTTTCAGGCTTAATATATAATCAATTATACAGACGCTCAAAATGAACATATCCCTTAAAATTTGCTTTTCCAAAACTAACATATAATATCAGGTCAGCTGTAGTTTAGAACAATAATATTTTTATATACAGCCGAATTTCACCATATATATTGTTTTAATATGGAGTTGCTCATAAAGATTATCTCCTATAGTAGCAAGAAGCGAATCTTCTCTCTGGGACTAACAATTCAGTTAAAAATACATTATATAATATATTTAGTTTAAGTTTCATATAAACTAATTAGCTATCATTTAGTTCAAATCCTTAGGTTGTTATTTGATAGTTCTTCATGGTTACTGTTAGTTCATTCATTCCTAATATACAAACAGCGCTATTGTCAGAAGATTTTGTGATTAAAATGTTTTATTTAATATAACAGCATTATATTCATAGTAGGTAAAATAGTATGCCTCATATATTGTCTTATTATTCTTTAAAAACAAAAATATGTTTAGTTATTTTAGTTAGGGAAGAGATATTTTAACTTGTAAATTTCTCAACAATTACCTTTTTAATTACATTTTATCATTCTTGGAATAACTCAATAATATTAAATGAAAATTTTTTTTATTTATATTGGCATATGCCAAAACCATAGAATTTAAGAGTCAGGTAGTTTATTTAACATTAATACTACTTAGAATTTTCACCAATAATTCATTGTAATCAGTTAATTTTCATCATTATAGGAAGCTTATATTATCTGATATTAATTTGTTGTTATCGTTCTTGAATTACACCAAGTAACCTTATCATTATATTTAAGAACTATGTATATTTTTCACCTACTTCGAAAAAGGCGGAGTTTATATGTTCGGTTGTATATTTTTTTAATGTATGTTCACCGAATTCTCCGTCAATTGGATGCCGATTTTCAAAATTCTTCTTTTATTCGAAAGAGTACACTTCCGAAGTGATCCAGCTTGGTGACGCAGTGCTAAAGGCGACGGGACGGTCCTCCTACTGTTGTGATAGCCGCTGATTCTAATCCTGCTGGGGCGTGGTCGTAAATTTATGTTTGTGATCAACATTTGTGAATGTTCTAGGCAAAAGTGTAAAATCCGACAAGGAACATAATCCCAGTCACGCCAGTAACCAGGCTGGGTAAGACCGGATGTCTTCTGGGATGATTTCTAAAGTTGGTCACGCGCCAGTCGGTAGGCTTAATGCTGAGGACCGTGGTTCAGAGCTCATGTTAAACTTTAAGCCGAGTCCAGATAAACCCATAGTTGGTAAAAGGAGATTTTAAAATATATATAAAAAAACTTAAAAAAGTGTTTCCATTGGAACCAAATCGGGATCTGATGGGGAGTAGAGAGTTTGCGCATACTTTTTATATAAAATAATAAGATAATTGGGTATAATATTATTGCTAAGCTGATGTGAATGTGAATGTGAAATATTATTTCAACTACCACCATATGATCCGTTTGAACTCGGTACCGAGCACAAACAATATAAAAATAATAATGTAATTTTGTGACAAATACAAAAAGTTAAACTACCAACAAAATATATTTGTGTGTGAATTAATATAACTGCTCGCGTTCGGCACTGACTTCAAGGTAGTTAGTTGGTGGTAGTTAAAATAAAATTATTTACCTATTTAGTAAATAAGTTTAGGTAGGCGAAAAGTTCAACTGTGTGTGTATAGTAGAATATAAAATACGTGTATTTGATAGATTAAATAAGGATTTTGTTTGTTTTTATTTAGTTGCTACAACGATTATCATGTACATATTTTATTTTAAAACGTATTTTTTTTGTTAAAGATCTAAGTTTGATTATTTTCTACTTTTTACTGAGTTCCTTATTTATTTTAGAAGTCGATTAAATTTTTTTTGTTAAAAATATTCTTTGTGTACAACCAACACCGACTGAAACTAAAAACACATCGACTTTTACAGCAGAGAAATGATTTTATTCGCCTCACTTATCATCCCGAACCATCGGCCTTATTATACCCAAAAGCAACATCGATACCCCGCCATTCGAAAAACATTGAATCGATCCAGAACCTATCGATATCCTGATTGAATCGCTCTAAATTCAAATCGGGCATTCGGAACGTGTTCAAATCCCGATGGAGCCAACGGGGACCTCGATCCACGCGAGCCCGATCGCTCCGGGAAATCTCGAATGGCGATCAGCTCTGGAGCGACCGTCTAAAGTCTGTTAGTTCCCGTTTTTACGTGCTTTTTTCTTTCTCATTTTGTAAAATGCGCCGTGTCCATTCCACGAGAATATCCGGAGGTACCAGTACGGTTTTTAACGTCCCCCGTCTGAAACCCATTCTTAAAACTTCATTCCTTTTATCGTTCCAAACTATACAACTTTACTCAAACATCCCTAAGTAGGTAGAAGTTGCTGTTATCAACGTGTGCCTGTATGTGTGTGTGCATCTGAATGTAGTCCGTGGTTGAAATAGTTTCGGTAATATCAGACGACTGCGGCGTTGTCAGATTTACCGAACACTTCGCCAAGTTTTACAAACAATTGGAAAAAAAAATGTTAATAACAGTACAAAGCTTATAAAAATATACATAATTCTACATCTATATAGTTATAACTGTTTAATAGTAATATAGTAATATATAATAGTAATATATAATAGTAATATATAATAGTAATATATAATAGTAATATAGTAATGTAGTAATACATTAATAATAACTGTTTTGAATATTTTGTAAGTATATTAATTTGATGATGTAAAATGACTCTGCTGAAACTATCTAGGCATAGCAAATCTACTATTAGCAGTATAAATAATCCTATTATGTCATTTGTCTCAACATTCCAAGGAAATAAAAATTGAATTGAATTCTTTAGATTAATACGTAAATAATTATAAATAAGAAAAGCTGGTGACCAGATATGTAACAATCGACCCCACGTAACATAATCTCTTTAGATTAATTTACAGCATATACATTGATTTTATGAAATTAAATATGCTTGAAAAAACTTGTCATATATTGTAAAGCTTTTCTCTGTAACAAATTGATTTGGAAACTTTCAAAGTTTTTTGTGTACTTTGTATACACTTATGTAAATATTCCAATAAATTTTACCTATATTTACATTTATTGACTACTAGAGCTATATTAGCCTTTAAGAGGGTTTCAAAGATGCACATATTTAGTTTGGTTGTCAGTGTATTAATACTTAATATTTCTTCTATTTTTAGTGTACATTAGATTAATCATTGTTAATAGATATTTAAAATATTTCTTTTACTGGACCTGTATATATATATTATCTTTTCAATTTTTTCGCAGTATAGCCCGTTCAGTAAAACAGCGATCTCATGTCATAAATGGCATCGAATATATTGCCAATTGCAATTTGTAAAAGTACAACGGGGGGAAAAAGTCCCGCTACCATTGACGCAATTTCCGCTGAATGGAATGATGGAACGATTTCTTTCAATAGATATTGTCACTATTTCTGCTCAGCATCACGTTAGACAAAAAGCAAAATACATTAGAACTATAATAAAACAACTATACTGGTTAGCCGGAAGACACTCTCAACTTGATCTAAAATCAAAGAGGTTGATCTATAATACAATTATAAAGCCAATTTGGACTTATGGGGTGCAAATATGGGGTTGCACTCAACATTCAAATCAACTAGTCATACAACGCTGTCAAAACAAGGTTCTTCGATTGATTACCAATGCCTATCGCTATGTAACTAATGAAGAACTGCACGATGACCTGGAAATCAAATGGATTTGCGAAGTTATCCAAGATTTCGCCTTGAAACACGAAAGAAGATTACTAAATCATAGTAACGTGGAAGCAATACAACTGCTGGACAGCGCGCCAGGAAAGGATGTCAGGAGATTCAAACGAACAAAACCATACAATTTCCAATTTATATCCATACTATGATCTGTCTAGTTTGTTTTTACTTAATATACATCTTTTTAGATGGCGTTTTATATTACTAAGTTAAAATAAACAAAGCAACTACAGCAACATAGCGTTAATGTATACACAAAATGCGTACATTCGTCAATATAATGGGCTGAAATTTTTAAAAAATTTCTTAAAAATAAAAATAATTATTGCAGATGAAATAAATCTATACTTTTTATAAATACATATGTTGGTATGTATTGTAATCGTTATGTTTAATAAAACCTTTATTATTTAAATCACGTTCTTTGAATAATATATGAACATAATATGAACTATATAACTTGCTTTGAATTTGCTTTCTAATTTACATTTGAACTCTATGAACATTCGTCATATGAAATATTATTTTGTTGGACTGTGTGTTATAAGTTTGTATAAAATATTTAATTTCGATACATTTTTCGGCTTGCTGGACTCATAATTACAAAATTGAACATAGACTACACGGAAAGAAATGAATAGTTGAATCCAATGAATATTGTTTGTTAAACCGGAAAATTTTCAGTTTAGAGCATAAATATATAAATTGTCACTTAATAAAAATCAGATGTATTCCATCATTTTAGTTAACAGTGACAACATGGCTTCAGTTAATCGTGCAGACTATCATTCTCCATAGAACGTCAGGCAGACAGCCATGAACGAACAGTAGATGCGCGCGCAATATGTCGATAGTGCATCTACGTCCGTCTCACTTTAACGCAGTCCGAATCATTTATGAAACGATACGATTCTGACATTGAAGTCGGTGGGGTGGAGGCACCGCTTTGAATGCGATCCCGTCGATGACACACGGACAAAAATGGACGGCTGCTCGTTGAAAAGGTCGCAATCTCATTGTTCGGTTGGTTCGAAACGGTTTCCAGTTTTCTTCCCCGGCCAAATATTATTTCACATTGACCCGATCTAAATAAAATCGACTTGTTTAGTCTAAAATGGAATGGAAAATACGGGAATCAAGGCCCTGGGCGTGGAGTAAACAAAATGGGGATAAATATTTGGTCTACCCACAAAGTGAAAATGTGGAGTGTTTTGTTTTTAAGATAAATATTTAGAGAGCTTATATGGGATCAGTGAAGATGGTTCTTAATGTGAAACAGGAGCTTTCATTTTATAAATTAATTTTTTAAAAGCCATTTTTAGTCGTCCCGGTTGGTCTGGCGGCTTTACTGACTTTACGGGCCAATTTTTTATATAATTATTTTATAAATAATATATACGTATAATCAATGATGAAAGTAATACATAGTTTCAATTTAATAGATTAGTTAATATATAATAATTGAAAGAATAAGTATTTTGTAAATGTTTAAAGAAATTATTTTATTACTCCTATATATAAATTTCAAAAAATTTTGAATAGATGGCGCTACTGTGTATTAAATCGCATCTACACATTTGTAACTAATTTCATGTTGAAGCCTCACTGACAGGCTGATTGAATTTGTACGGAGTAAATCGCAAATGCGAGATTTTTTTAATCAATTTAAAAAAAACGTCTGAATGTCATAACGAACGCTCTGTGAACCTTGCGGCAACTATACTCCATCGATTTCAACATGTGAATAATGGTTTCGAAGCTTTAGAGTATAACAATGTCACAACAATGTTATTCTTGAGCATGTCAGCACTTTATCACATCTTGCAAAACCGGTCAAAACAGGCTTAGAAACATTAAATTGGGAAGTACTACCCTACCCGCCAGTATATAACCTGTATTCTCCAGACCTTGCTCCTTCTGATTATTACTTGTTCGTACAAATCAGTCGTGACCTGTCTGAACAGGGCTTCACTTCTTACCAAAATACCAAAAACGATTCGTGGATAGCTTCAGGATATACCTTGTTCTTGCATAGCGCGACTATCGATGCACAATGGACAACAGTTTGAATAATAAAATACATTAAATTACCAATGCCTTACACTAAGGCTTGAAAACTTACAAGATCCTTTAAAATAATTTATAGGCCAATATATTTTTTTTAAAAATATGTAAAATATTTTGAGTTAATATCTAATTTTACAATTTATTCAATCACACATATATAGTACATCCATGTCCTGCGGGTTTCAATCCCGTGAAAACCGCAGTAGCAGAACCGTCCTGTCGTCTTAACCACTACGGCTTTCTTTCATTTTAACTAATACTAAAGATATATAGGTTGAATAGAAAATTGCTATAATTATATAAGTGTATTGAAGAAACTAAAAAAATGGACATTAAAATTTTGTTACAAAAAGGTTTGATAACGTTGACCAGAACCATATATACTTTAACCAACGAGGAAAATATTGTGTGACTATTAAAATAGTTTTGACAGTAATTTCATTAAACAAGTAGTTTTATAATTGACATTATACTGTAGTATTCTAGTGTCTATTGTTCTCGAGTCTTCTTATCTTGTTTTTTTTAATTTTAGTTCTAGTTTTAAATGCCTATATATATTGAATGCTTCCCATAAAATTGGTAATTCAGTAATGTTGAGGCTTGACATTTTTGTTTTATATTTATTTTTTAATTTTATGGTAGGTTTATTATTTAATCCATAGATGTTCAAAATGAACAGGTACATTTGAATTCGTTCTTGTGAAAATGATTTATATATTATCTTATACTAGCGACCCGCCCCGGCTTCGCACGGGTACAATGCTGATACTATATTAAATACACTACAGAAAAAATATGAACGTTGTATATAAAAACATAGCGGCCCGCTCCGACTTTGCACGGGCATAAAATATATATACCTATGTCACTCAATAAAAACATGATTAAAATCGATCCAGTATTTTTGGTTCATTCATTACTGGCCTTGGCCTGCACGCATTAAATTTGGAGTAAAACAATTCCTCTTCCCCTATACTTACTATGAAGATTTCCTGCTATCTTTGGAATATCTAAATTCATACAATTTTTATTACATTACACATTTTTAAACGCAGATTTTAAATCTCCGAAAATATTTGTTTAATTTACATGCTGTAAGGAACCATATTGATCTATATTAATTGCACACTGTATTTAAGGTACTTAATTCGATAAGGATTAATGCCGTATTGCTTAAAATAGCTTCGTAAATAAGCCATTTTCTCACGTAAAAAGTAAACAATAAAAATGGTTAATGTGGGTTATCCCTAAAAGATAAACATATACCATCGCGGACTTTTTTTGTAGACCTTTTTATGGTGTACAATACTGTAGTACATTAATTTGATCTAACTCGTAGGGTTAGGCAGCGTTTTTGCTAATTGCTAAATAAGCCTAAAAAAATAGGTTAATTTACGACATCACGTTAGAAACCTCTAAAATTAGCAATGTTGCCTTAGTATATTATGCATGTATTATACATATAAACCTTCCTCTTGAATCACTCTATCTATTGAAAAAAACTGCATCAAAATCCGTTGCGTAGTTTTAATTATTTAAGCGCACATAGGGATATAGGGACAGAAAAGGCGACTTTGTTTTATACTATATAGTGATGAACATCACAACAACCATTCAACATTCGAACTGCCGTAGTTTAGAAAAATACTTTATAAATTGCTGAAGTTGAGGTTCAATATATACATTGTTTTAATATATATTTGAGTTTATTTTTGAGTTAGATTTGGACATGGACATTGTCTTTTATATTAGTAAGAACAGACGCCTCTCTCTAGATCTAACAATTCATTAAAAAATTATTATTTAACATATCTAGATTAACTGTCATATAAACTCGTTAGCCATGATTTAGTTCATATCTTAACGTTATTTCTTGTTACTTCTTTATGGACACTGTAAGCTCATTCACTGCTAATATATAAACAGCAGTAAAACAGCTCTAAGGCTGTTTTTATTTGAAATATTTTATTTAATACAATAACATGCGATACGTAATACGCAAAATATTGCCTGGTAGGTAGTCTTGTTATTCTATAAAAGCAAACATATTTTTAGCATGTTGCTGGAGTTAATTTTGTTTTAATCAATTTTAGTTATTTTGAGAGGAGATATTTTAACTTGTTGATATCTTAACTAATATCTTTTTAGTTAAAGCTTACATCTAGTGGAATCCCTTCATCTATACGCCATATTCATGAAATCCGCTGAATGACACGCTCTACGCAAATTTCGCCTAGTAAAGCTCCAAAATTACAAATAAATTTATCAAAAACTTATTTTTAAAGCTTATACTGTTACATACCAATGTATGAGAACGCGATTAACCATACGTTATTATGTATTCAGTAAAATAAAAATGTTCACCAAGTACAATTTTATATAAAAGTTATGAGATACCTCCAACCAGAAATTGAAGATTAAATCATCCGAATGGCTTTTTTCTTCCCATTTACCAATTAAACTATTCCCAGACATAGATTACCAGGCTTATTCAATTTTTCCGATAGGCTACGAATCAAACGGACGACCCGAGAAAAATCTCTATATTGTTTTTCGTTAGCGGTACCGGTTCTCAATCGGAATGGATGCGTGATGGTGGGCCTACAACGATGGATCCGGCTACGCATTTGCATTTAAATGACGCGGCATATTTCAGCTGTTTATTTCATCCAGTCGAGAAGACTCCGTAACGGGACCGGTCATTTGGTTATTCTCACATTTTTTGTTTCTTTTTTCTTTAACAGTGTTTATTGTTGATTTCATAAGATTTTTATGTATGTATGGTTAAATGTATTGGAAACCGAACACCTGTTGATTATCAGTTTACAATTTTCTTAAAATAAATTAGAATTGAATATAGTCCCATTTAACTAATATATAAACAGCTAAGAAAAATCATGTCAGACGAGAAGTTGCACAGACAAAACTCAAAATTTAAATACTGTACTGGTTGTCAGGCATTATGGAGTGGGGTAAGCTCTCTTGTAATTACCAATGCTTATCGCAAACGTAACCAACAATGAACTGTACGGTGACATCGAAATCAAATGGATCTACGAAGTTATCCAAAATTTATTTAAATATTTATTTCAAACATAAAATGAAAAATATTAAAGCGTAACAATAAAAGTGTTACTGTTTACATTGGCCAATTTAATTTTAAATAGGGAAATACATACTATTTTTCCTGCCTATCATCATATATCATATCATCATCATCATATATATCATCGACTTCCATTCATTCCTTCCTTAATTTATTTTCTTATATTTGTTATATATTTAATATAGAGTTTGAAATATTAATTTAATCAAGTTCCAGTGTAAATTTGAAACCCTTTGACTATACTATTAACCATCATTATAGAATTAAACAATATAATTCACTTCATATATTTAAAATATGTATCATTACTTATCTTCAACTTGATTTATGTTTTGAAAACCATTTCTTAATTACAGCCTTTGTCGATCCAATTTTTGCTATGGTATAGTGCATTTTTCATGGTTCAAACCAGAATAAAAACATTATGATTGTGGTTATTTTTTTAAAGCATAATAAAGAATAATAAAACCTCTCCTGTTTCCAGCATGAAGAACAATATATCTGCCATAAATTATTGAAATATATTATGGCTACCAAACTCTTATCAAGTTTTATTCTAACATTTACCTTTTTCGTCAACTTTGGTGGCCTTTATACTACTTTAATAGCTTTTTGCCAAGAGTGATCCAATATTCCATTTTGAAAAATCCATGTTTCGTTGAGATATAACATGAACTGAAATAATAAATGTTCTTTAACTTTATTACATGTTTTTAAAAATTGTATTCTCTTAAAATCAATATCTGCAAATTCCATTAGATCTGTTTCTTCTGTTATCTTTACACAATTTAAATCCTGTATTTGCTAACAGTGTATGAGGGCTTGACTTATATCACTCAAAGAGATGCATATCCGTATATTCTTATGGTTATTTCCTAAACTAACTAACAATTTTCTCTCAAATAATTGCATCGAAAGTACAGCTGCATCACCCTACAAATATTTCAAATAAAACAGCAGCAACTTAATATTAATATTTACCTCTCAAGCTCATTTTACTGTCTTACTATAATGTCATTCCTGCAAGTAATTGATCGTAAATTATCACTACAGCTTTCAAGAATTTTTAGGCATTTGATAATTGGGTCGACCAGTACCAGAACAAATCGAATTTTATAAACTGATTCGGTTACATATTTCGATACAACAGACTGCATTCTGTCTCTTTTTAATTAATAAAATAAGAGGAAAAATTAATTTATATTCTGCAAGATTAAGAAGTATTTTACCTTTTTAAAAACTACATTCGGCAATATATTATATGTTATTTACGATATGCATTCGATGTTTTATTTCAAGGGCTATATTTATTATTATTGAATAAAAGTTAAGTATCATAGCAAATGGTTTCAATCTAAAGAAGCAAATGGAATTAAAATCAACGAAACCAAACATCTGTTGTCCGACGATAATTTTCATAACTGGTGACGCAACATTAACATTTCGACTTGATTTGATATAAGGATAAAAAAAATGAACATCGACCGAATCGTTGCTCGGCGGTGACCCGCGATAATTGGTCGTATATTTGTAGCAACCTCCTGAGAAGTCCTCCTCGGGTCGGTGGGCAACGTCGTTTTAAATATGGACGTCTCATTTACGGGGAACGTGACGGCCCAAATGGCGAACGGCATAACGGCGCTCGGCGACTTAAAAACGGAATTATGGAAATTTTATTTAAATATGGCTCGAAAGCCACGGTCCAGTGCCAATGTCCCCTTTGTAACTTCTTTCCATGATGAGTGAGTCCGACGTTTCGCAATTACCATTTTATGGGTTCCTGTTGTTTTGTTTGTTACTTTGCAAAATACAGCGATACAACTCTTGGCTCCATTTTATTTACTATTATTTAAAATGCTAATATTATGTACAGTTTTATTTAATCAGTTTAGTCGGTTCTTGAGTAAAGTTACAAAAAGTAACTATAACCGATGAGGTCTCTTCTAAAGTATTAAGTCTGTAGAGAAATTATCTAAAACATTTTCAAGCTGAAATCTCGACGACGACTTTTATTGATTCCCTCTTCAACTCGACTTTGCTTAGTTCTTGACATTGCATATTTGAGCTAAAAGTTTTTAGTTAAAATCACAAGATCCAAATATGTTTCTAATACTGGCCGATATCTACCCACTGAAGATGTAAATAATTGTTAAATTCGATGGTTTTAACATTTTCCTATATATAATTAATTTTAATTTATTCATTACATTGTTACTAGTCGTTGAAGATTAACCTACAATTTGTCTTTACAATAATTTAAATCTAGGTATATATCTAGGAGGACCCATCTGCCCTATCTTAGTCTCTGGTGTAATAATATTTATGTGTTAACACTACTGTTTTTTCTATTAAGTGCATCTCACTACACTACACAAGATTAATTGGTTTGATTCCTTTGAGTCTATGTCATGTTCTAGTGTTATCCAAAAGCCGTATTACTTCTATTTTGACATGAGAATGGAGCATGTCCTCATGTAGCCCTGCGTTTATCTTGATTTCCTGGGTAACAGTCGGTATCTAAAGGTCTGGATGCAAATACTCAGTCCTGTAGTATCTCGATGCAAATACAACACTTCTCAGGACTTTGTTATGGAAAAATTGTATTGTATTTATATTAGTTGTCTAAATTTTTTTTACAAATAACCAATACATTTTACTATATTTTCACTCCAGTACTTTGCTTTTCGTTTTAACATGTTCCTTCCAGCGAAATTTTGCATCAAGGTTCATTCCGAGGTACATTACGCTCTAAAGTCTCAGTCTGAGTCTGTAGTGAAATTATCTAAAATATTTTCAAACCAAAATCTCGACGCCGATTTTTGTCTATTGCTTCTTCAACTAATCTTTAATTAGCTCTTGGTATTAAATATTTGAGCTGCTGAAATGTTGAAATGAAACTGTTGCAAATGTAAATAACTGCTAGCTTCGAGTGTTGCGAAATTTTCCTGTATATAATAAAATAAAAGTTTTCCCTTTAACATTATTGAGTTATTTAGTCTATGCAGACACAATCAAGACAACTTCAATATCAAGAAAACTTTGACAATTAACAGTTTTACTCTTTTGTTTGAAGTCCATCAATAGTTTCAATTTATTCAAGTCAATCAATCAAAGAATTTTAGAAACTTATGGTGATGTTGCTCCGTCATATTGTATTTGTCAGTTTTGGTTTGGTCTGGTTCATTTCATATCTGTCGATATCAGTTGGAGAAACTGCAGTACGTGTTGTTGCAAAGAAATTACCAGCAAAGGCGAGCAACAGAAAAGTCATCTTTCTCGGTCAGACGTTGCAGGAACTATGAAGGATAAACTGCTTGCTCGAATGGAAAGTACCCCGATATAACGCCATCTGCTTGCCACTTGTTCAGGTTGATGCAGTATGACTTGGATTACACACGATTTTAAAATTCTGAAGAAATGGAAAAATTGATCAACGACTTGATAATTTTCAAACCAATATTGTTCTTTCCATTCCCTATCGCCATGTTTTCAGATATATGGCAAAAAACAGAGGAAATTTATGGAAAATACTTTAAAATATATCGAAATTATCTAAATTCCTGAAAGCACCAAATACTAGAAATACAATTACTAAGAAGAATTTACTGTAACATATCTAATGGACAAAAATTCGGACAAGAGTTGGTGTCGGCGTATACAAGATATTCCAACATGGATGGCTCGATGTTGAAATGGAACGAAAAACTAGTATATAAGGCATTAACAATTTTTTTTGCGTGAGGGGCCCCATATGCTTATATGTAGTTCAATTATCACTGACTCTGCTCTTTATATCCGGATGAATTTATGTGTTTGGTAAAGTTCACTTCAAGAGCATTAGTTCATTATTAATTATTGATAGAGATCTATATCTATTACCTCACAAAAATTACAAAACCCTACTAATGAATAACATTATTATAGTCAAATTTCACGATCTTGGAGTTCAGGTTCTGATTTTTGTTGTGTAAGAGACATCATTGTGACATCCCTTGTGTGGAATTCCACCATTCTACTGGAACCACAACTCGCTTCTATCCATATAGATCAATTTGAACCCCCAGCTAATAATTACGACTGTACTGTAAATATTTTCAAAAAAGTACGCACCAATGGCACTGCCAGTTCAAAATCTTTATTATTTATTACCTGTTAAAACACATACGGCTTGAAGTCACTCGTTTTATATAATATTTATATTTTGAAAGATTATTCTTCGACTATAATTGGAGTTCTAACAAACAATAATTTTATTTTAAAAGTTCTGTGTTATTGCCGTTTGTCTATATAGATTTTGATGTGGTATGGTGATGATGAACAAATAACGAGTAGTGTATTTATGAATAGATGGGTTGGGTGAATAAATAGGAACTGAGCTCGAATGCCAGAGGAGTTATTCCCAGGAACGTTGCTGTCAGAAGACTGGAGAAGATCTGATAATGCTATACTATAGACAAGAATAACAAATAGCAGAACAAAATAGAATATACACACACACACATATATATATATATATATATATATATATATATATATATATATATATATATATATATATATATATATATAGCAAATACATCTGCCTAATATTTTATGATAAAAGGCATGAGCCTGCGTTTTTTTTCGAAATGTATCAAACAGTTTTATACTATTAATCAAATATTATATTTATTTTAAGTTAATTATTACACACATAACATTTTTAATTCAATATCGTCTCTATCGATATAATTTAAAAAAAAAACCTTTTCAATAACCTTCAAAACAACACGACATTACCTCAGTCGTGTCTCTAGCGCTATCGGTGTATTAAAATTTGATTATACTTTGCTGTAAGTTTTATATTTGAAGTGATATAGATTCGACCATCGGGACTTTATTGTTTGAAACGCTGTTTGTTTTTCATGTCGTTTTAATCCCGATATTGTTCTGCGCTGAAAAACACGTCAATAAGAGTTTCTTAAAATAACTTTCCAAAGTGAGAAAAGATGTAAGAATTTGCTTTAAAATATTTTAGGTTTGACTAGGCATATAATATCTATTATATTTTTTATCTTATATAATATCTATTATATTTATTTTAAGATGTAATGAAAGTAAAAATTGGTATTCTCAATAAAATACTTTTCATCGTTTCAATATAATTTACTTTTCATACGTTTTTAATTTGTGTATTTTGCTAAATAATACTGTTGGGGATATGTTTCATCAGAGTAAAGTTTTACTTTTCTAAATTTTTTCGGAATTTATGTGATATAAAACCTTCATAGATAAGTTACCTAAACTAAGCCACTACTAAGCAAACAGTGGCAGCCAGCAGGATCCATAAATGGACAAAGACTGGAAAATACTAAGAAAATAATAAGAGACAGACATCACTTGAAGGATGCTCAACTTATACAGCTGAACCAGCGAAATATCTTGTTTTCCATATCGATGGTTGATTAAATTGGAAATAGCGCCAGTTTAACTAACTGTACTTGTTACTCCGAAAATACTCACAACTTGCCTTAAGATCAAATGGACTTCCAGTCAATAATAAAGCCTATTTGGACTTATGGGGTATATGGGATTACTTAGTCATCAAGGAATCTAGTGATCTAACGCAGCCAAAATAAAGCACTTCGACTAAATACTAAAGCTTAGCGAGCACACTATGAATAACAGCACGATGATCCCAAAATTAAATGGATCCGCGAAGTCATCGAAGATTTCAACGTAAAATTTGAAAGGAAGTTACTAAATAACGACAACGAAGATTGTATTAAGCACGTCTAATAAGAGATGTTAAAGGAATTTATTGTTATATTATCAAGTAAGCTAGCTTCGACTCTTAAGCTTCTTATTATCAGCGTACACAATATTTTGAGGGAATATTTTTTTCCTAACTTATTTTTCTATTTATCTCGCTATTTAGGGTTCAGTACCCCGAAACAATACAATACGACGTACAATTCCCCCCAGCACAACAAAACAAAAGCTTTTTCATCTCCCCCAGGAAACAAGTAATCCTCGATTAGGGTGCGAATCACACCTTCCCCAGAAGCGAAATGAAATTGGCTGTGCAGATTGTCACCAAATTATAAATCTTCTGGCAAGCCTTCTGCCGGTCTACGAACTTGAGGTATTATAATGAAAAATGAGCGGGTTTCGTGATAATTTTTAAAAATTTACATAGCGATTACTTTCGCGCTTTACGCCTCGCGTTGTGTTCGACGTCGGCTCACCTTACAGAACGATATTTGAATCTAAATGGGGGCATAATTTTTCACCGATTTACACATTAATATCTCGAGCTGTCGAGAAATTAATTAACATAATTATGTTATATGGTTTATATCCATATTTGTTCAACACGATTAAATCTAAGACCTAAGCTTGATATGGTTATTTAATTCTGTTATGGTTTGTTTTTCAACAATTTTAATTAAGAATATTTTCTGTACAGTTTTCTGAATTTTTTAGGCTATTAATTAATAAACATTTTTATTCTATAATGGCGTTGATGATTCGATGTACAAAATTATTTAATATTTGTAAAAATTGTATTTGAATATATTTTGTTCTTAATTATTGGCTTTTGGATCGCAGCCGCGTTTGTAGATTAAAATTAACGTTTCGCAATCGTTACAGGTTACATCGTTAAATAGGTTACTATCTCATTGAGAAAGAATAAATACAAAAAAAAGAAAAGAAAAGCTTAAATAGAATGATTCAAATACTTGCATGTAACCTTTCGAGCTACATTATCCCGAATGCTTCTTATATAGACTTTCAAAAGTCCATAAACCCTTCACCCCCTTTGTCCAATTATTAACAATAACGGATGTCCAATCTTCGAATTTCCTGTCCATTCTTCTTGCTAAATATCACTCATTCAAAAAAGTATTCGTCCTGTATTCCTTAATTTACATGGCATTCAGTACACCCGGACCAGATTATTGAAAAAAGTATTCAAATCAGCTTTAATGTGTCCCCTTTTGGTCCGTACCAATTTTTTCCAAATTATTTTTAAGTTAATCACGAGTTGGCTATTCTCTTATAAAAGAGCAAAACACTATAATGGCCGTGAACTTTCAGTCCAAATGTTGACGAACCTTGTTCCGTGTACTTGTTAAACAACCCAATACTATTATATGAAATGACTTTGCATTAAGATTCGACGGCATTTGGGACTAATCTGCAACATAAGCAGGTTGCTACCATGGAAATATTGTCAACTACTGAAGAGTGGTCTTTGCACCACTCCTGTATCTGATCTACAATGTATAACAACAAAAGATAGTATTTGGAACATTTTCCGACGACGCAATTATCATATAAAAATATATACCAGACGTACCGGAAAGCAATTACCGTTTTCTTTCGATAAAAACTACGTGATTTTCGAGAAAATTTCAAAATTTATTAATTCAAAATATTGCCAAACTTACAGGCAATTTATGGATGCCATCATTAAAAAACTGTGTGTCATTTGAGCAAAACCATTCATCGATCCGTGTCTTCGGGCCCACTCTGGACGTTTTTCGGTTAATACATGATCAAATTGATAATTTTTTATCGGTGGCGATCATTATTAACTGTCTAACCGGGCTTCAGTAGTTTGTAATTCACTACTGAACTGTTATTTCACCAAGCACGGAGCTTTCTCTTGCAAACAAAACGATTTTTTGTGCTTTTATTTAATTTGAAAACTGATGTGGCACTCATCTTCCAATCTTTTGGATTTTCCCCATTACTCCAAATTGATTGCTAAACGTGTCTTGAGTTTCTACAAGCATCACTACATCACACATCATTTCTACAACGATCACTTTTTGCTGTTTTTCTCTTTTGATTAAATTAGAATGGGAATGCCTGCCAGAAATGCACGTTTTCAAGAACGAAACTTAACATTTTCAGAGAAGTATAAATCTGTGGAAGTATTACGTAATCGAAAAATGTAACGTGCATATAAGTTTTGCCTAGCGACGTCCGTTAGAAAAAAAGGTAATGCCTTTCCGATTCACCTGGTATCGCTGCCTAAAACTGTTCAAAAAGCACAAGTGGCAGTCAACAAGATCTACAAATGGACTAAAGACTGGAAAATACAGCTTAATAGCTCTAAATCAGACTACGTTAATTTTGCGCTTGGTTATATTGGAAAAATCATGTTAGACAAGAAGTTGAACAGATCAAAATCAAGCAACTGTAGTAATTAATCGGAAGAATATTATCAACATAACCTAAATTCAAAGAGACTAAAACATCAAACCAACTATTAATGAATCGCTTTCAAAACAAATCTCTATGATTATCGCTGCATAAGTAACAAAAACTGCACGATGATCTCGAAGTCAAATGGATTTACAAAGTTATCCACAGCAACAGCTACTGGAGAAAACAGGAAGTCGCAGCACACTAAACCGCATGAACTTGTGTAGTGTATGACTGTTAATATTAATTTGAACTTAAGTAATTTAATTTAATTTTAATTTGACAAATACATACTTAATCTCGTACTTGCCTTGCTTGTGTATTGATGCAACTTAACAGTAGTAATAAATTAAATTGTAAAATAAGATTTTACTGAGCTGATGTAATATAAGATGTAATTGATAAATTTAAAAAAGTTTCTCAGAGTTATATAGAAAATATGTTTTTTTTTCAGATAAATATTCTGCTTCAAATCAACTAGTTTTTTTTCTATTGTATATGTTAAAACCATATATAGTATTCTATTCTCCCATATTAGTTAATACAGTATAAACATTAGATTTACGTAATCTAAATATCACATGCTATATATAACAGCCATTTTCTTATAGAATAAATATTTATCTTGCCCAAAAATCACTTATTTTTAGAGGAATGTTACGTTGCTTTTAAAAATTTCCTATCGAAAATGCTCTCAGATATTTACGCAGACCGTTTAAAAATATGCCGGTTCGAATGTTATACAAGAAAAAAAAACGAATCGTGTCGAATATGTAAACATTTTTAGTTGGTGTGAATAAATTACGAGTAGGAAAATAGCAATCAGTAATACTTGCATAATTTTGTAAATTTAACATAAGGAATACTATATGTAAGAAATATATTACTTTTGTTTATAAACTAAGTATATTTATTTAAATTTTGTTTTAAAATATATATGGAACCAGACGTAAAGAAAATACTGCAAGAAAAAAGCTAACATAATTTTAAATATAATTTCAAAATATATTTAAATATAAATTAAAGCATATTGCTTTATTCTAAGTATGCAAAGTCATTTAACGCTGAACTTTTCATTCGTATTCCTTTAGCCTAAGTTCACAATTATTCAGATTACAAATGATGTATCGTTCATCATCAGAGTTTTCATGTATCTACGCGAAATTTTGATTGTAGGGAGACCTAAGTCTGGACATCATTGCCTATATACCAAGGTGAATATTGGTTTTTGGCACTTGATTATAGATTTTATAATTATTTTATACTATTATTTTAGGCTATCTTCTAAGAAATCATTATTATCTATCTATATCTTACTTTCACTTCACTTGGTTTCATTTTGTACATATTACGATTTTTATGGTATACATGTTAACAATTTTTGTATAAATAAATATAATTATAATACAATAATGGTTTGATTCAAATACCTTGTAGTTTGACTTTGTATTGCAGTATATATTTAAATCTGTTTGTTAGGAGGTATCAGAAAATAATTTCAGTTATCATTTATAGTTTTCTATATTTTAATATTTAATATAAAGTAAATGTTAGCACCACAATATAAACAAATTCAAACGACGCCATTTTATATAAACAATTTTGTTACCTCTTAGTTTTCTGATAATAATGATCATAAAATGTTCAATGCCAGATCTTTGAAATAATGTTTCGTATTACAGTGCATATTATTTACACACTGTATATTAATAGTAGCTTATAGATATGTAAAAATCACTGAAACATTTATATAAATATAGGGTATATATATATATATATATATATATATATATATATATATATATATATATATATATAGGAATGAAAAAATTATTATCCTTGACACATACGTCGGTAGAAGAACCTTGCTGTAATAGTTGTTTGTTCCAATTTAAAACTTGTTATCAATAATAATTTATAGATATCACATTAAGATAATTTGACATTCGCTGTTATAATTTAACCTAATTTAGCAAATTACCATTTATTTCGTTTTCAAACACCAATTTAATAAAACAAGATTTATTAACAAAGCTTATACAAATAATAAAGAAGATTTAACATATTTTTACTTTTAACAGAATGTATTCCCTTAAAGAACTGGAGACTGACAAATATCTTTGTAAATGGGGTGTTACTGAAAACAATCCAGATCACCCCTATCGAGCTTCAAAATGGTTGCAGAAAGGGCGTGCTCTAATAATCTACGTAAAACAACAGTTGGTAATAAATCCAATTTAGACCGTATTTCTCTGACAGTGTTATAAATTTATGTCCTTAAGTATAATATTTAAAAAAGTGATATTAGTATTACGGAGATAAACTTAACACAACAAAGATAAAAAGACCAGTTTGTCATTTTTTAATGTGACTTTTTCACATTTTTTAAAATTAAAAAGTATCAAGTTGAAAACGTTATCATAGACGTATCATTTTTTATATATGTTATCCATTATTTTGAAATTGATTTGTCAAAAGATATTAACCGACCAAATTCGTTTGAAGATTTATTCCTTCAATTATTTGATAAAATATATAATAGAGAGCTTACTAAAACTTAGAACAAAATTTATAAATCTATTTAATTTTTTTTTGATACAGGTTATATAAATTACTATGTCATAAAAGCGATTCCTTTTCTAGGTCTTTTGCTATTGATGTTTTAAATTTTATGTATTCACGTTATTGTTTGGCATCTTGTGTAAACTAGATTTTCATCAATGTTGGATATTCTTCTCATTATTTGAAAACTTTATTAAAAAAATTAATAAAAATAAATTTATAATTTACAAAAAAATGCCAATTATCCTGCTTTTTGTACTTATATTCTGATGTGTTTTGAGCATTTTATTGAACTATTGTATTAATAGTTGCTGCAATGCACTAAAATAACTATTACAAAATTATGTAAATATGGTTGGAAATTCCACAGAAAAAAGGACCATTGTTGTTTCTAATAGATTATTTGCACATTCCAAACCTATTTATATCAATGATAAAAGTAATTGAGCGCATTTTAGATCGTTCTTAATACACAACATTGAATGTAACATTGTAAAACGTGCATTATTTACAGCCATAGCTCTTCGATATGAATTCATGACCGTTTAGTTTGCATAATCAAATTAAATTGTTACGATTTTACGAGGTCGTTAAGCGGCCATTACCGTAAACTTCTTACGGAATTATTCGGTATGTAATGTTTCGGTATTAATGTTGTGTAGCACAGAGGTCAACATTAATTGCATTTAGTATACTAAATACATCAAATATATCGCTCAATATAGTGATAATATTATGAAGACTATTTAAATTAATGTGTTGTAAATATAAACTTTACTCAGACTGCAATACTTTTCTACTTATTAAATGGTAGTTTGAACAAATAATTTTAACTGAATAATATTTATAATTATGTTAAAATTTTATATATTATTATATTATTATCGTAATATAGTAGTTTATTAAAAAATATGTGCTATGTTTGTTACAGCTATTATACAGACTGTTTTTGGGACATGAAAATAGTAGTAATTTGTGATAGATAATGCAAGAATCCATTATGTAATTCCTATTTTACAGGACGATCTTTTGTTAAGTTTTTGATACAGTCTTTTTTTTATCCAGAGTGTAATTTTTAGTACGATTTGATATTGATTAAAATTAACTTTGGGAACTATCAAATGAACATGAGAAAAAAATTAAAATTGATCCCAAAACATTTGAGTCGTGAATAAATATATTATTTGTTATTTTTTTGAAAGCACGCTTGCGAATGTTTTTTTCAATGTTAACATAATATGGAGATGTACGTATTCCTGATACTGCTAATTTGAAGATAAAAAAGGACAGATATAATTGCTTGGGGTCTCTGTATTGTAGACATTTGTCCATTTTATAGGATGTTAAAGGGGCAAAAGGTAATGTAAAATTTATTCCTGTGAATTTGCAAAAAGAATTCAATAATTATCCTAAATATGTCGTGTTGAATTTTATAATTTATTTTACTATTTCGTTAGAATGTGTGCTTAAGTATATTTTTTCTTTGATGCGATAGCGCCATAAGTAAGACTGACAATGTGATGAGATGTGACTGAGATGTGCCTACTCATTCTCCTATCAATATAATTGCTGGGTTTTACTATATTACAAAGATCAGTTCTATTTTGAAAAACGCAAAATTTTAAATTCTTTTGTTTAACTATTCGTTAAGACGTTAATAAATTCAAACGAAAATAACATCCAAAAAAGAGCATAGTCTAATAGTTTCCAAGGTAACATAAAAAAATTCAAAGGTATTTTACTAATTATCAATCAATTTTCTTTCTTTTTATTTGACTATATTAACAAATAATCTTAAATAATAGTGTACCTTAATTCTGCTATATTATAGCATATTATTTCAATCATAAAATATAGGAAACATAAAACCATATATTTACGTATAAGTCTATATAATCACAACTTTTTTTTTACTTTTATATAATGCCAAAGTTTTGGTGCTAATGTAATTATATGAAAGTATATAACCCTAGTTTAAAACTGGAGCCATATTTTTGTTGCTGATTGGCCTTACTGAGATGCAAAATTTCTTCGACATCTACATGTAATTTTTTTATTCGGTCTGCAGTGTGCCATTTATTAATTGGAATAGGGTTTGTGGTAGGAATTTAATAGTGTTAGGAATAGTTTATGGTAAGGATCTGTATCATTCTTATTATATATATATATATATAAGGGGTACACAAATCATCCTGACAATACTCAACACCTTGTTTTTTAATATTAACACAATTTTTTGACTTTGGGCAGTTTAACTATAACATACAAGTACTTTAATTCGGACTGGCAGTTTTTTGACCTAAATAGAGGGAACAGTGCCCTCGGTACGCCATAATTCTGCAGTGACTTTTTGCCTTTTTGAATATCCTGCAATATTGTTTTGTTAACAGTAACTGAAGATTTTGTGATATTGATTTCATATTATAAATTCACTATAAATTAAGAACAATAAACTGACTCTAAATTCCTAATATATTTTTTAAATTCATTGCGAGATATTTCTGTCTCTACTCTATCGATATCTATCAGATATATTTCATACCTAATGTGAAACAAGTTTCGTATTTCCCGATACTTTATATTATTTGGGACTTGCAGATTGAAACCAAATACATATTTAATTTGATGTTGTTCTACTAACCCAATATTTTCAAAGCCTGTATTTTATCTGCGTTAAAACGTAAATTAATACAAAGAAATGTACCATTAGAATAATCCTTGGTGTTAACTGCTTGTCCGACCTTAAACCACTATGGAACGAATTTGTTAAAGATGTATAACCTTGCGCAATAAACCACTTACACCCAGAACCCTTTTCCACACAAAAGGATCTAAAAACCATACAAACCCTAACTTTTCTCTGCGTTTATTTTTTTAAATAAAGAACGGACCCAAAACTTATTGGTAGGAGCTTCGAAGAAAAATCTACTTCTTGTACATTATTAAATATTGAGAACGGATTGAATACAGATATAATTATAAAAACATTTTCTAATGTTCATTAATATTATTCGTTCACAATTTTACATTTCAATTAATAAGGGCATATATATATATATATATATATATATATATATATATATATAGGGCTGGGATAGTTTTCCTGTATTCGATTAAAGAAAGGTAAAAAATAACCCTGTTATATAATATTAGGGTTGCTTGACCTTAACCATACTGGAACAAATCTGTGATTTGTTTACTAGTTTGCGCAATGAACTTAATACCCAGAAGACCTTCCTTTCGGGCAAACCTAACGGGACAATATTTTTTACTGGCGTATCCTTGCAGCTAGAGCACAATGATTCCTTCGTCAAAATCAAAGGATTGTTGCGCAACCCTACTGTGAATAGTATTCAATTCATCTGTGACCTGCGTCTATTATTGGCTATTTGCCCATTTCTCGGAAGTCAGACCAGGCTATTTTTATTGATAGAACGTCTGAAACTAAAAATATCCATTTAAGAGGGCTTGTGTCTTGAACGGTTAACCGACACTAACAGAATATATGCAGCTGGTATATGGTTTCTATTGTTTTTTCTTTAGGCGAAGTTTTATTAGATGACGAATATTGATTATATATGTTTATGTGTAACTATTTTTTATCATTTGATAAAAAATGCATAAAAAAGAGTTAAACGAAATATAATCTACTTTCAATTCCTTAAAATAGTCATATTTAGTAAATATAACTGTAAATATGTTAAAATAATGAAAAAAAAATAAAATATTTTTTTATTATTTCTTGTTATTCTTGGTTAGATACACAAGCAAGATGAATGAGGTATACATATATCAGTATGTTTCCCAAAATTAAAGTAGCATTAGACTACTTAAACTAATGTTAAAAGTAACACTTTTACATTATACAAGTTCATGTGGTTTGGTTCACATCAATCTTCTGATTTTCTGCGTATTTCTCAGTAGCTGTATTGTTTTCAGGTTGCTTCGGTTTAATAATCTTATTACATGCTTTAAGGAGAATTCTTGAATAACATCGCAAAACTATTTGATTTCTAGATCATCGTGCAGTTTAACTATTAATATGCGTAGTTTTGAGTAAGTCTCATGACTCACCAGAGAAGTTAAAATGTTAATTATATCCATAAGACACAAATACAAGATTAAGTTAGGAACAGTGCTTAAACATCCTTATTTGTTAGGCTTAATATATCCAAATAGATCAAAACTGGGCTGTATGAACCTTATGATATATAGGTTTCTATACCGAGTACTTAGAATTGAATAAATATGTATAAGAATCCGAGAAGGTTGCGTACCATGATTGATGTTAATAGAAATATAACTATAATTATAAGATCAACTGTTATAAAATTATTGTATTTTTTCACTAGAATTTTGACTCGCTTATGTGTCAATCAGCTTTTGAATTTTTTTTATTAACTTGAAGATTGAATACAAACAGCTGCTTTGTTTTTCGGAATGCACTCCAAATGGTTTTTCCTGTCAGATTTGTTGGAAAAAAATGGGTCAAAGTATGGATCAAGAGTGTTTACTATTATCCAGATGAAATATCTTGAGAGATGACCTTTTTTTATTACTATTTGGCATCATAATCATTAAAAAAATATATGGATATATCGAAAAAAGCAATCATTTAAATTAAAATTAAAATTAAAAAGTACTAAAATTCACTAAACCTTTAAAGTTAAGTACCAATTTTAGATGTATATTAAAATTAATTTGAAAAAATATTAAATAATAGAACTGTAACCATTAATCTTGAAGCGCGAAAACAAAAGTTACCATAAAAGTTCTCTTGGCATAATTATATATTGAATATATTATTCTCTAATTCCTAATCTCATATAATCTAAAATCACTAATGGACCATTAGTGATTTTTAAACCAATTAAACATAATGTATCCCTTTAATAAAGCATTAAAAATGTGGAAAGTTATTGTCTTTAATTTTATATATGTATTTTATATTCTTGAAATTATTATCAATTCATTCATCATCATCATCATCAATCCATAGCCGGCATTTGGGGACATTATCTACTTCTCAACCAACAGGCTGCTGCTGCAGATATCCTGGCCTATGTTAGTTTCAATTTTTCAGATCACTTTCAGTGATATTGGTCCATGTCTTTTTCGAAGCTGGCCGCTGGATCTTCCATCCAAAAACTCGACTTCGTCACAGAGTTCTGTGAGGATTTCATTATTATATAAACAAAAATGTTTAGTAGTATACTCCATGGTGAGACAATGAAGCGATTAGAACATAATTGAAGGAATAGTTGTTGAAATTTTTGTTAGTTTTATTTTTCATAAATATAAATATAAAAGAAGAATAAAGTACAAGGTAGAAAGTACCCTAATGACTATTTTAACATTTTTTAAAATTGATTAAATCTTACATTAGAGAAGAGTAGATTTTATGGGAAATCAGTTATGTATTTTAATATGATGAAACATTGGAAAAAATACTTCCTAAAATATCGATAAAATGTTAAAGTATTGGGAAGATAATACATATATCCAAAAGTTTAATTAATGTAATTTCACTATCAATGAATATTTAAATTACCTAACATTGAGTTCTTGAACATTAATATCTAGAGAAAAGTCCAACATTTTCCTTTTATTCTTAGAAGAGACAGTTTCCTGTGCATTGATAATTACAAAAACCCCAGTATTTTGATAAATTTCGGATTTCAATGGTCACTTTCCTCTACAAATGATCTTTAAAAACAAATAAAAGAAAATCCAACAGATATTGGACAACTGGTAGTAATAAGATTAACTTAACGACACAAAAATTAAATTAAAATTAAATTGCTCATAACATTCGTCAATTGAAAAGTCCTACCATAGTAAAACACAATTTTTTGGCAAAATTACTTTTTTTATTCAACATAATTCCCTTCAAAAGTGACACACTGATTATAGCGACCCTCCAACTTTTCGATACCTTTCTTGTAGTACAATTTGTCCTTTGCTTTAAAATAGATCTTAGTTTCGTCGATCACCTCTTCATTCGACGAAAATTTCTTCCTAGCGAGCATTCTTTTGAGATCTGAGAACAGGAAATAGTCGCTGGGTGCCAGATCTGGAGAATGCATAAGGAAGCAATTCGAAGACCAATTCATAGATCTTTGACATCGTTTTCACTGACTTGTGACACCAAAACAATGCACGTTTTGGTGAAACAGCACTTTTATTTTCTTCAAATGCAGCCGTTTTTCGGCGATTTCGTCCTTCAAATGGTCCAATAACGCTATGTAATAGTCGCTGTTGATGGTACTTCCTTTTTCAAGGTAGTCAATGAAAATGCAAATCATAAAATACAGACGCCATAACATTGCCAGCTGACTGTTCGGTTTTCCCACGCTTTGGAGCAGGTTCATCGTGTGCAATCCACTCGGATGACTGTCGATTGGACTTCAGATTGAAATTATGGAGCCAATGTTTTATCCATCGTCACATATCGATGCAAAAACTCGGGTTTATTACGCTTGATCATCTTCAAACACCGCTCCGAATCATCAACTCGTCGTTGTTTTCGGTCAAATGGGAGCTAGTGCGGCACCCACTTTGCACGGAGCTTTTTCATATCCAAATATTCGTGAATTATATGATGTACACGTTCAGTTGATATCTTTAGAGTATCTTTTATTTCATTCAATTTCAATTTACGGTCATTCAAAAGCATTTTGTGGATGTTTTAAATGTTCTCGTCGGTAACAAACTTTTTTGGGAATTCACTGCGTTCACCGTCTTCGGTGTTCATTTCGCCACGTCTAAACTTAGCATGCCAGTCCTTGATACTCGATTTTCCTGGAGCAGTGAAAGGGAAACTCGGCATCAAGCCAAGTTCTTGCTTCAGCTGTATTGTCATAAAGCAATATTTTATCAACACGCGAAATTCCTTTTTATCCGCTTTTTTCACAATAACAAAAGTTGCTTGACTCAAAATGCTATAATTAATGATCCGGCAGCTGTAAAATTTATACACGCATCTTTTGAGGGTTAGGACTAACTAAAAAACATATGGATTTAATTCTATTAGCGCCTTCTATGTATCAGGCCTGGAACTTTTCAATTGACCTGTTAATAGGTTTTGCAATTCTTCAAGTAAAGTTTGTGTTATAAATGTTGTATATAAAAGTTAAATTGTATTATAGTAATTGTAATTATAGTAGTATAAAAGTTTATATGAGCTTTATTAGTTAGTTTAAAGTTTCGGCTACCAACTCAACTACTATTCATGAAAACATATAATATTCTAGCTGAGATAAATTTGTAACATAACCATAAATTGATAACATTAATATCCAGCAGAAGAAACATCCCGCCGTCTTGTTAATTGCTCTATCCAGCCTATCCAACTAAAATAACTACAGATATTAATTGTATAGAGCGAAAGTAAAAGATACGGTTGAGGTTATCTGTGTAATATTATTATTTTGAGTAAATAAGAAATGTTTTTAAAACCCATTAAATCAATGACCGGTCATTTTATCACTAAATATCAGCACTTAAACAAACGATAATCACCGTTTGAAGACACGCGACCGCTTAAACCGACATAACCAAACAGAATGCAATAAACTCATAGATCGTTAAATTTCCGAAACGCGTTCGTTCCTCCATTTTCGACAGCTTCATAATTGTTTTATTGTCTGTTACAGGATCGACACCTCCATAGCTGTCAGAAGCGCTAAACACGGTAGTAGACTATAAATGGTAAGTAAACTTTTAAAATAATTATTATCGTGCCATAAAACTGACTTTACGATCTGCCTGGGAATCAGTGGCTGCGATTTATTTATACTCACGGCGAATGAAAAATCAATAAAACACTTGGTCATGAATGGAATCCCGTTAACGTTACGACTAAAATGGTTCAAGAGAGGTACGATTAATCATAGGCGGCAAATGGAATTCGCTCGATTATTATTAGATTCTGGTAAATCTTGAGAAATACTTGATTGATATATAAAGCTATTTTTCAGTTGGAAATTTTAGTTCTCGATATTGTTTATGTTATATTGAAAAACATCGAAAATACTTTTGATTCACGGCATTTACGTCTAAATTCTACGCATTTCGTGTCTTTATTTATGAAGCTAGTGAGAGTGCTTCAGGTTTATATTGATTATTGTTTCTCAACGCTTTAACTGTAAAGCATTTATGAAAAGATACAACAATGTATTAAATTGTATTTATTATTCAAGTCGAATATTATAATATTTATACTATAATTATTATCATTTTGATATTATTGAAACTGCCTCGATAAATAATTTTAAATAATTATCAGGTAATTTAAGAATATTCCAGGTGTAACGGAAAATCATTAGCGGTTTTTTTCGGAAAAAACAACATAATTTTCAAGAAAATAGAAAAATGTTTTTATTGAAAGTATTGGTTTTTTGGTTCTATATATCTTGCCCATCATTCAAGCAATTTATGGATGTCATTCTAAAAAAAATTGTCCTTTGAGCAAATAATTCAATGAGTCATTTTCTTCGAAATTGGCGAAGTGCTCCTCTACAAGTGTGTGTCCCATCGACGTGAAAAGCTGATAGTCGGATGGAGCAAGGTATGGAAAGAACAGTGGATGCGATAATATGCCCCGTCCAGGTGCTTCGAACGCTTCCTTGTCCGGTTTTGCTTTATGACATAGCACGACATCGTGCTGTAAAATCATTTTCGTGTGTTCGTGTTTTCGGGCCCATTCTGAACGTTTTTTGATCAATATATGGTTCAAATTGATCATTTGTTGTCGGTAGCGATCACTATCAACTGTTTCATCAGGTTTCAACAGTTCGTAAAACACCACGCCACTCTGGTCCCGCCAAACACAGAGCATTGTTTTGCGACCAAAACGATTAGGCCTTGAAGTTTCGGCCGGCTTCGCCAGGTAATACCCATGATTGTTGCGTTTAGAGTTTTCAAAATAAATCCCCTTCTCATCACCCGTCACTATTCAGTCACCCTTCGCAGCATTCTGCAGATATTTTTCGATTTTCCACTTGCCTGTGATTCATTTGATTTTTCCATCATGCCTCTTCTGCCAACTGTTTTTGAGTTTGGGTTGGATCTTCACCAATAACTCTTACAGTTTTGCATTCTCAAACTTTTTAAAACATTGTTTGTCTTGCACATCGAAATCACAATTTTTTTTTATATTATGATTAAATAAGAAAGGTAATTTGTGCCGCAGCTGTGTTAAGTGAAAGCACGTTTTCAGGCACGAGATTTCTTCTTCCATTTTCAAATAGGTATAAATTTATTATGGGGTTACTTTCCCAAATTTTAACATGTATAGCTTTAAAGCATGTATTAAATCATAACGTTGCATACTAAAACATAGCGACATCTGTTAGAAAAAACGGTAATGACTTTTCGGTACACCTATTACACCAACGTTAGTAAAGGTGGAGAACGGAGAAACTTTAAAATAACCTTATTTTTCTATATAATCTATATATTATAATATAATTTTTCTGTAAGTGTTTATATCACAGGACTCCTAAAGAGATCCAGGGATGGTTTAAGTTCACTTGGTCACAATTCTACAATTCAAAGGTTCCAGGGATATATGCAAAATAGTTATCTATTTTCTTCTTTTCTAAAAGCATTTTTACTGTGTTCAAATCTACCGATACTTTTTGGATGCAGTCATAATTTGAAAACTGAAAATTCTTATTTTTTATTACTTCCTGGTATCTACAAAGAGTTGACTTAATTAATTTGCTTATTAATTCTTGCGACAGATGATCCAGGAAATACATTTTCTTTACTATTCACCTATCTCTCCTATAATATAGTATACCCATTTTACTTAAAACTTTATTTTTATTAAGAATTTATTTTTAACTTTAAAACTAAATTTACAAAAATTGAATTTGCTGTTGATCTTATTACAATTCTCCTTGGACGACAATTTTCTTAGACAACAATTTCAATTCGCTCACTCTGTTGCAAATTTTAATTTTATGCTTCTTTATCCATTTTTCAAATGATCTGCTTCTTGGCTGGAGGTCTAGCATATAATAGAATTTGAACTAATGTGTTCTCATTATTTACGCTTCCATAATATATTTTTTATTATTTTAGAATCTCTACTACATATTTTTTGTTACTTTTGTTTGAAGTCAATTAACAATATTTATTTTTTATATAGCTTTTTATGTATAAGTTAAATAATGGTATAGGATAAATTAATTGATAAAATGCATCGTTACCATTTTTAGGTAAACATAGAAAATTTTAAAAAATATAACCAGAAAATACAGCAATCCGCCATGACAATTAGGACCCAAATAAGAGCGAATTACGTCAGCGTACAAACACGGTTGCTGCAAGGATGTTGGAAGCGACAAAAATATCGATATATCCTTCTTTTGAAATATATATTATAAATTTATTAACCCGACGACAAAAGAATATCCTTAGTTTGGAAAATTTATCGGTTTGCTGACAAAACTATCGATTTTGATAACTTTTCCATAATATTAAATATAGATATACTTTTATCGATTTTGTAGATATATCATGATTTTTTCAACAAGCGTAGGATGCAGATGTTATTTTGTTCTTTTCCAATGTCGACAATATTTGGGTTTTTTTTTATCGTTTTATGAGCATTTATATGGACACTATACGCTTTAGATTTCATAAATATTAAGCAACATAAATTATGATGCTTTCGAGCTCAACTTCATTATTTACTAATTGTATTTTGACGCCAACGAGAGCTTATGTGCGAATTTAGATCTTAAAAGAGAAAAAAAATTGTTTTTTTTTACTTTTGTTTCCGCCACAAATAATATATCTTTAACAAGCAGTAAAAACACAATGTGACAATAAAATAGCAAACATAAAAAATTAGAGAATGTTTTAAAATATTTTTCATCCCTATATCTGGGACCACTCTTATATTTGCTCTATACTGCTGATATCCAAACTACAAAAGTGACAGTACTTTGAACATCTGCCGACGACACAATTATAATGGCAAGAGATGTATGTATCAAGGCTCCAGAAAAAGCACAAGTAGCAATCAACAAAATCTACAAATTCTACTTCATTTGGACTGGAAAATACAGCTTAATAGCTAGAAATCCATATTAATTTTGCGTTGCAGCGAAATGACAAAAACCTAATTATATCATATGAATACCTCGGCATACATCCGATGGTAGGTTAAATTGGAAATATAACGTTAGACAAAAAGCCGAGCAGATTAGACTCAAAGGCAAGCAACTGTGCTAGTTAGTAGCAAGATGCTCTCAACTTGATCTAATATTAAAAAAGTATAGCAGTCAATCATAAAGCCAATTTGGACCTATGGGCTGCAAATATAGGGGTATACTAAAACATCAAACCAACTAGTAATCCAACTCACCCAAAACAGAGTTCGGAATCAAGTAAATACACAAATTGATATAAGATATTGCTTTAAAACATGAAATAAGGCTGTTAAATCACAGAAACGTTGAAGCAATACTGCTACTGGACAACACGCAGGATATCAGAAGATTGAAGCGAACCAAATCACACAAACTTTTTTAGTTTATTTTTAACTTTAGCTTAAGTAAATTGATTTTATTTCAATTTTGGAAATACATACTGATATATTAATCCCGTATACGCCTTTCTTGTGGAGTAACGCAAGTATAACAGAACAATAGTAATAAATTAAGTTGTAAATTAAGATTTTACTAAGAATATCTAATGCAAGATGTAATTAATTAAAAAAAGCACAATTTCATTGTAAGCGCTTCAATATATATCAGATGCTTAAATTATATTTCCAAACAACTAATATAAGGATATCAATTTGTTGAAACAAATTGTAAATATTCAAACTAGAAATAACTATTTTTTGAAACTTTGCCTTGACCTTTCCTGTGAATAATTTTGTAATTTATTTCAATTACTACAGATTTGTTGAATTTTTTTGGGCTCTCCATGTTTCAAACATCCTTTTCTTAATGAGCATCAATTACAATATTGAAAATCGACGGAAAATTTATCAAGACATCACCGACAAAAAAAACCGAGTTGCCATTAACATTAAAGTAAAATTATTAACGAGAATTTGTTGCAAAATACCGAATAAAACCATTTACTGTTACGAAGATGGAGGATTAAAACGACACATTTCGACGAGATTTATGTGAGACCACCAACAAAACACCATAAACATTCTATAAGAGGTATAAAATTTGAATTAAAACGTCTCATTAACCAACCAATGGCATTATACGGCTAATTTAATATTAACAGAAATATCCTTGTTCGTACCGAAATTAGACAATAATTTAAATACAAACGTTTTTTTGTTTGTTTAAAAATTCAATTTATTCAACCTGTAAATTATTAAAAGATCTGTCTCGCATGTGATTCAGAGATAATTTCTTAATAATGAAGACATAATAAAGACAAATTTATTTATGTGGAAATTCCGATAATAATATAACATTTTTAAGATAAATGATAAAGAACCACATAATTGTTTACTTCTGAATTTTTTGTTTGCCGTTTAACATTACGCATTTTGAGACACATTCTTTATTGAATACAGCTTTCTACAACTTTCTAAATCAAACTGAATATGAAAGAATCTTTCAAAGTTATAAAAAAATATTTTTTACATCCTGATATATTCACTTTTTTTAAACATCCTACCTATAACAGTGAATATTCAATGAGTCTAAACATATATTAATATTTCGATTTAGGTGCCACGATAAGAATAGTTTTTTTTTATATATTCGATTTATTTTAGATTTATAGATTATAATCCCAGACGTATCACATGTGGAAAGTGCATTTTTTTCTCTGCTTTGCTACTGCTTCTTTTTTGGGCAGTCCTGGCAACTGAACATGTTGCCCGAAATATTATCGAACTCCCTCAGGCACCTTACGATAGTTGTATTAACTCTGTGTGAATGCGGAATAATTTATTACATTCACTTGAGACCCGAACCGGTATTAGGAAAGAAGATATCGTCTCTCCATTGTTTTTCAACACAGTAGTGTATGCAATTATGCGAAAAAATTTTAAAGGCAGACATAGCGCTCAATATGATGTCAAAATTCCTTTATCGATGTGATGTTTGCTGATGCTTCCAGTATTCCTCTTGATATAGTTCGTAATGCAGAGCTACATGACTCTTAAATATTGATGACTAAAGTATGATCTCCTGACTGTGAAATGTTATATCTATTACTGAACCAATTAGCCGAATAGACCAAAAGGCAGAAGCTTTTGCTTCACTAAAATAAGGCACGTGGAAATGTGCAAATCGAGACTTATATCTGCTTCTTTCGAGAATGTATTTTACCAAGTCTAAGGTATGGCCCCGAGACATACAAAATATTACAGTCTGATATCTGAAAACTTGAAGTCTTTCAAATGCAGTGATTAAGCCTAATTCAACATGTCTACCTCCGATATCGCTTTAGAACTAATTACTTTCGTTTAAAATATCACAATCAGAGCATAGTCGAAGAAGAAATTCAGAGTCGTAGGTTACAATGGTTTCAAGAGGTCTGTCGAATGTAAGGCGAACAAATTCCTCACAGAATTATATGGCTAAATAGACCTTTTTCGTGGGAAGCGTAGGCAAAAAACCCGTATTAGATTGAGAACGATCTAAAAAAAGGAGACTGATATTTGCCGAGTACAAAACTGCCCTAGCCGATCACTTATTGTATCGAAACTTAGTGAAGAAGTTTTGCGGTTAACACAGCAACGTATTGGTTGAGAAGTGGCTCAAAACACCGGTTATATAGTGATGTCGATGATAGTACAAGAACTTCTATGGTATGCTAATAGGGGTAAAAATATTACCTATAATAAAATGGGGTTTGTCACGGTGCTTGATATGATACGTCGAGAGTACTGGGCTATAGTTTTTTAAAGACCAATTAAATAATATTGATTGTCATTCTTATATTTATACAAGCTTAGGGCTTAATCCCAGTTTAATTTAATTTAACCAAACTAAACCTAATTTTTAATCCTACGCCATTTTTTGTTTCCATTTCCAAAAAGCGATTCAAATACTATTTAATGTAGCAAAATGATTAATTCTAAACCTTCAAATGTTCATAGCATGCTAGATGGACATAAGCACGCATCACATGAGGATCAATAATCCAAATCTTCTTTTTTATCATTTGTTGTAGATTACGTATCAACTGTACAGTATAATTTATATAAGTTATAAGTTATTTCAAGAATCAAGTCAGTTTTTAAGTAAATCACAAGTTAATGAACAGCCAACTTTTTAATCAACAATGTCATTGTTAGTACTATAAAATAATGTTAATTCATATTCACCACCATATTATAATATTAATAGGTTTTGTAATTATTAGTCAGAGAAGGGATCTGTTCACAACCAAAAGCGAATTGTCGTTTTCTTTCGTTTTCAATTCATATTATTGTATTTGGCTTCAGTTAATTTTATTGGTGGTCTTAATACAAATGCTTTTGTCATGGAAATAGATTAAAAGATTCCAATTCAAAGTTGAAGATTATCGAAAGATTCATCTGATCTAGAGTTTGATATGATTTTCGTCTCACTCCGCTACTGTTTAATCTGTCCTAGAGTTGATATTCTATGCTGTCCTAAAATTGATACTGTATCAACTTTAAATCTTTGGCTTGTGCTATGCTCCTTCTATGCTCTCGATATTTCAATCACATTCGTCGCAAACTCCAACAGCTGCTAAATGTAACAGACAAATGATGGAAGCTGTAAATTAACCCACAACAAGCTAGTATACATTACTCAACAATTATCTCCGGATTTGGCGCATGCGTATATACAGCGCCATTTACTTACCCTTTTTTGTATATATTTTTTTTATTACTCTTCGTGATTCCACAATCTGCCCTATTGGCAATAAGTATTTCTTATGTCTATATTATATATACATGGCATGTAGAATATCACTTCATTAAGCAATCTTCTGTATAAAATATTATCTTAATTAATTAGTCTTATTCTAAAGCTTATTCGAAAGTCTACATATGTCCAGTAATTAGATCAGGTGTGATAAAGGTTTTAGGCGACGCACTTCACTATCACGTCGCATATTTAGCTCATTAGCGAGTATATTGGGATGCACTGACACTCTTTCGAAGTACTTCACACAAACACGTTGAATTACACTCGCTATAGATTCTAGAGGAATATCGCGTTGTATCACTTTATTTGAAATATAGTACAGAGCATTAACAGTGGTACTCAACACATTTTTTGGAACTGTTGAATGATGGATATATTAGATTTACTAGCGGTACCCCATAGTTGGATTCCATATGACCAAATAGGGATTAGGAGTATAGACGCATAGAGCAATACCTTGTGATCTAATGATAACTTGGATTTGCGCCCGATAAGCCAATACATTTGATATAATTTGTGTCCAAGTTGTTTCCGTTTAGAGCGTATGTGCTTCTTCCAGGTTAGGCGTCGATCTAAGTGTATACCAAGATATTTAACATGCTCTGCTTGGGGGAGTCGAGGATGATTGATATTCACTGGTGGACATGTTCTTCTACGCAGTAAACGTTATATGCGTGGATTTTGTTTCATTGGCCTTAATACGCCATGTCTTCAACCATAATTGTATTTGCTCCGGGTGGGTTTGTAGGTTTATTAATGCTGTGACTGGATCTTCATGGGATGCTAAGATTGCTGTGTCGTCTGCATATGTTGTCACAGTAGTTATTTTTGTGGTGGGCAGATCAGCCGTATACCGAAGATACAGTACTGGACCCAGTACACTACCTTGCGTAACTCCTGAATGGGATTTATGGGATTTAATTCGGTATATTCATGGCCTTGATTTACAATAAAATGTCTATCAGTGAGATATTATTTTAGTAACCGATGAGGAAGAAGTTTCTTTAGTTTAAGCTGCAAGTCCGTATGCCATACTTTTTCAAAAGCCTGAGATATGTCTAGAAAAGCAGCCGAACAATATCTTTTGGCATTTACTTTTTGTATATATAAATTATTTTTTATAAGCAAATATACACAAATTTGATAAATAATTGATTTAATGTTAAAACTATATATAAAAAAGGAAATAAATATTCTGTATTTATAAAAAACAGCCAACATTTTTATATAGGCAATAGATCATTAATTTTACAAAACAATAGTTAATACCTGTAATAATAGGTAAATATAATAGGTACGCTTATATAATAATGCATTGTATTTTTCTTGTCGTGGCATCATTAGGGTGTCATTGATATAGTTTATATCATATGAATTATATATAGTTTTATATTTTGTTCATTTGATCCAGGTCTACGTTTGTTAGCAAATTTGATTATTTCATAGTATCACTCTACACTCTTCTTACATCTTAGTCATATTCTGTCTAATTTGTTCATCTCTGATTCTCTGAATTTCATATTCTTCGATTTTCACTCTAACAAATCCTACCTACATTTTACCTATAAAATAAAATTTAAATCATTACTAAAATATATTATGTTTAAAATAAATGTCTATCACGTTAGACAAAAAGTAAAACACATTAGAACCAAAATAAAACAACTATACTGATTAGTCGGAAGATACTCTCAACTTGATCTAAAATCAAAGAGGTTGATCTATAATACAATTATAAAGCCAATTTGGACCTATGGGGTGCAAATATGGGGTTACACTAAACATTCAAATCAACTAGTCATACAGCGCTGTCAAAACAAGGTTCTTCGATTGATTACCAATGCCTATCGCTATGTAACTAATGAAGAACTGCACGATGACCTGGAAATCAAATGGATTTGCGAAGTTATCCAAGATTTCGCCTTGAAAGACGAAAGAAGATTACTAAATCATACTAACGTGGAAGCAATACAACTGCTGGACAGCGCGCAGGATGTCAGAAGATTGAAACGAATAAAACCATACGAATTTATATAAAGTGTATACATTTAGCGTAAACTATAGCTATTAGTTAATAATTAATAAATAATTATAATTTTATAATTAGGGAATACATACTAATGTATTTCTCGCACTTGTCTTGCCTGTTAATTAATCCAAGTACATAGGAAAAGTAGTAATCTAATCGTATAATCTAATAATCTAATCGTATCTAATAAAGATGTTAATACCAGTTACTACAATTTTTGCCACTATTTTTGATGGACAAACCTCATTAATGACACCACTTCTTCCTACTGCTTACTTCTTAACTACTTCCAACACAACAAGAATCATTTTCTTCTCCGTTCTTATTATCATTAAATTTTGGCATATGTTGATACCTAGTCAATCTTGAAAATGATGTATTATAAATTCGGCAACTAACATTCCCGCTATAAGTACCACCATTAGGAAAAGAAAACAATATAGTTTCTGTGAAGGATAGTGCGCATGCGCCAAATCTGTATCCTCAGCAAGCTTGGGCGATCTTTTTCTTCAATTAAACAAATTTACTGTTGCATACCCCGAACTTTATTTCGATCACCTTCTAGATGAGACAGATTAAATCTAGTAAGCCAGTACGAAAAGCGTAATGAGGGCAGTGTTGCCTCTGCAGACTAGATCAAGTTCACTACCACTCTCAATTAATCTCATTGGGTATTAATTGCTTGATATAAAAGTATAAATGTCATGTGTATAATGTAAAAAAATATATATGTGTATAAATATACAAATATAAAATATATTCTTAAATAAATTAAATCAAACTTAAATAATTCTGTTCAGTTCTGAATCCATACAATTTCCTTGATTTCAAGTTTAATTAAGTAATAAAAATTATCGGACCCGCACCACAAATATAGCAATTGTTTCAGGTAGAAGAACGTTGAGAAATTCGATTTCACATAGTGACCCAGTCTAAACGGGCAATAAAATCGCCTTTCCTCACGCTCCTTCACATCAGGGCAATAGCAGAGTTTAAAAATGACACCATAACAGTCATAAAAAGGCAATAAAAAAACCCGTGACCAAAATTGTTGTGGCAGGTCGTGATCTGAGGGGATCGTAAAAACATTCAACTGTTTTTCCCGAAAATAACTCGTACTGCATTTCCGTATGGTTTCCTTTGATTATCAGTGGCTGTTAGCATACTGCTCTGGCAAGAACATATTTTAGGATTTAATATATTTCTCTTTTTTATCAAATAAAAAATAATTATATCATATATTTGGTACTACATTTTAAAACATAATAAAATAATAAAATATTCTTTCATTGATAAACTCTTGAAGCCATATAATGTTTGCGTTGTAGGAATGTTCGTCTGGTCGGTCGGAATGTGTAGCTGTCGATGCGATTGTTTGCCCGAACACTCACTACTATTTTGTGCGTTGATGTCATGCATGATGGGCTTCTGTGATCTTCGTCTGTCGCATTAGTCTCGTGGGATAACGTCGACCATGTGATATTGATGGGTTCCGTTCCTCGTGCTATCATTCCATGCACGTGTCGAGCACCTATCGAGTGGCTTATGTTGAGCTGATTTATCTGTTAGGCACTTCGATCACCTCGAGGTCACTAATTGTAGGAATGTTCGTCTGGTCGGTCCGAATGTGTGGTTGTTGATGCGATTGTTTGTTCAAACACTCACTACTATTTTGTGGAAGGAATTCGCACGGGAACTGAAAACACTGATTGAATAAAACTTGTTTATTTCGGTATTGAATGATACATGTGTGACAGGATATTAGGTTAGGTAAAGGAAGTACGGTAGCGTTTTGGAAGTGGTACTGTTACAAGGGGGTAGAGAATAGAAAAGAGAGCGAGATGTCGTTGTGGTGGTCTTCCATAGCCGGGAACCAAGTTGCCAATCCTTGACTTGATGTAGGTGAGTACGTGTTGGCCTAAGGGGTCGTAGCAGCCGCTACATTTGTCCCCTCCTAGTGGAGCTGCCTTGGAACGTACCTCCACGTGATGTAGATTCCTGAATGCACCCGCAATCACGTGCACCCCGGGACTGCTTATGAGAGGGGGACCCAATCTTAGTCAGGATTTTTACGGAATCAGCTGCCATCGAAGGTGTAGCAAGACGTCGTTCGTCTTGGGGCCTTCCGATTTGTTTGAGGTTACCTATAATGAGGGTGCCTTACTTGTCCCATTTTTCGGTGTAATGATGTTGATGTCATGCATGATGGACTTCTGTAGCCTTCGTCCATCGCGTTAGTCTCGTGGGATAATAAACAACCATGTGATTTTGATGAGTTCCGATTATCGTGTTATCCTTCCATGCACGTGTCAAGTGGCTTCTGTTGCACTAACTAGTTTATCAGTTAGGCACTTCGATCACGTTGTTGTCGATAGATTAGGTCGATAGATAGATAAGATTAGGTAAAGAAAGAACGGTAGCACTGTGGAAGTGGTACTGTTACAAGGGGGTAGGAAAAGAAAAGAGAGCGAAACCGGGAACCGTATGGTGCCAATCCACCAGCGTTGCTAACCTTGGACTTGATGTAGGTGAGTACATGATGGGCTAAAAGGCCGTAGCGGTCACTAAAACATCTTTATAGTTAGTATGAATATTGAAAGATTTATAGGACCGTTTTAGATTATAACTCATAACAGTGGATAGTTACTTCAAATATTAATTTCGTTATAGATTAAATATTATTCTTTTTATTTAAGCAGTATGCAGCTTTGACCTCGAAAGGTGGCTTTTATAAAATATTATTTTGATTTCCATTGGAGTTCTCACTAAAATCTGGTTTTTGTTTTTCTGGCATTTTGTTCCTTTTAGCTTCCGAAGCAAACTTCATCTACATCAAAGATATCCGCATGACTTGAGGAAGGCCACGTACAGAAGACAAATATACAGAACATAAAATTCATAATATATTTTAAATCCAGCTTTCTAATGGCTTTTAATGAGTTAGTATTTTCCAATTATCTTATGTCTATTTTTTCAGAATCTCACAAACTAAGATGCATCGGTGTAATATAGTCTACTATGATCTATATTTTCCAAAAAACTATGTATAAATATTTTATTAATTATTTTTTGGTAATAGAACTATAAAAAACATTTGGTTTCCAATATTTGTTTGATATTATATGATCTTATTTGAAAAAGTAGCAAAATTTGCAAGAAATTACTATATTTATTTTTGAATAATAATTAAATATTTAATTTAATTTAAAATTTTATTTTATTTAATTTAAAAATATTTAATTTAACATAAAACATATCATTTCTTTTTAGCCATACATTTGTAGTGCTACGTTTCTTTTATTGACACCAATCAATATTAAAATGCTTCATAAATTTTTGTTCGTGCAGACGATATCTATTAATGAGTATATAAGTTTTTTTTTTCATAATTTAACATAATACACGAGGGATAATAAAAACTCATGTTTATTAAGTCCACTGTTCATTAAATGGAATTATATGCGTTCAAGAGCGATTTTAAATGTTCAATTATCCGGTGGACGGAGAAGAAGCAGCAACAGAAGAAGACGACGGCTCAACAAGAAAAACAACACTATACGGTAATAATAAGTTACATAAACTTATTTTCCATCGAGCTCGTAAAACATTTGATATACGGTGGTCGGGTTTATGGTAATCTTAGCGTCGCCATTACATGAAGCGCTGCATTAATCGGGCCAGTATTTCGTCGAGATTATTTTCCTGCATGACACTCGGTCACGATTGGATTTCGCAATTGGCGTTTAGCAGCCGCAGGTTGGTAGCATTTAAAAAAACTTATTTGTCACCGCTACGTTGTAAAGAAGTCAGTCGTTATGAAAATCCGCTCTTAATACCGTTGGAAATTTTGTATTTATTCATAAGATTGCAGATTCTTTCGCGAGCACTTTCCATGTATGGTCAGATGTGCGTTTCTCGCTGAGGATGCTGAACAAAATCGTATTTAAACATTCATGGAGAACGATTATTATTAAAACAGACTCAAGGATTGGGAAGAATTTATACTGATAAAGGAAAAAATACGCAGAAATATGGACGGCCTCCAGATACTTCCATATTTGGTTCATATTCTAGTGAAGGTCGCTCTGCAAATATTACATTTAATACGAGGGTCACTATTTATATTTCGGGAATAGGAAAAAAAAAGTTAATCTGCGAATATATATTCTTTTTCAAACTAATCGCCACGATGATCGATACACTTTTGCGTACGCTTAAACCAATTTCCAAAGCATTTATACCATTACGAATGAGGTATCTTCAAAACATGATTTTTGAGCGCTTCAGTAGCTTCTTCGGGCTACGAAAATCGTCGATCACGCAGTTTATTCTTCACGGATGGGAACAACAAGAAATCATTTGGTGCCAAATCAGGGCTGTTCAGCGGACGACTCATCCATTCGATGTTTTGACTGCTCAAATAGGCTCTTGTTTGATCTGATATGCGAGAGCTCGCATTGTCATGATGAAGAACAATCCGGCGTCTCTTGTTTGTTTTCCTTCTTTCACCGAAGACCTCTGGCAAACAAATTGTTGCATACCAATCAGAATTTACTGTTCTACTATCCTCTAGAGGCACTGTTGCAATATAACCGGCTTTCTTGAAGAAACAGGCCACCATTATCTTTGAAGCGCTTCGCGCGCGAACAACTTTTGCTGGATTTGGTTCATCTTGGAACACCCATACAGTAGACTGCCCTTTACTTTCGGGATAATACGAATATCGTCGATATCGATAATACGTCTTTAAAGGCATCGCGATTGAATTTCTTAAGCATTTCTTTGCACCAATCGACACGAGCCTTTTTTTAGCGATTGTCAAATTGTGTGGGATCCAACGCGAACATAACTTTCACACAGGTAAGTGTTCATTTAAAATCGCATATATGCTGGTGGAACTAATGCTTAGGGATGCCTCAGTCTCACAATAGGTGATATGACGATCTTGCTTAATCATTTCGCACACAGCATCGATGTTTTCCGGCACAATCGCCGATTTTGGACGACCTTAACGAAACTCGTCGGACAGCTTACGACTACGATTGAAATCACTAAACCAGCGGTACACGGTGGTTTTTGATGGAGCTTCATCGCCAAAAATCAAATTATGTTAATTGATGCACTCTTGTTGTGATAATCCACGTCGAAAATTGTAAAAAAACATTGCACGATTCAGTTCCATTTTTTGCCGAAACGAAACTTTCAACTAAATGTAAAATAAACAAAGAGCGTCCATGCGACAAAATGTTCTGAGTACGTATATCGTCAAAAATGTCAAACTCTACGATGGAACCGGCAGATGCACTCATATGACAACAGTGTTATCAATTCCCGAAATATAAATACTGACCCTCGTACGACCTCTTATTGACTATATCAAATTTAATGTAATTAGTTTACCAATAAGTGTATTTGATGGATTTATTAAATCATTGAATATGCTCTCTCTGATTTTGAACTATAAGTCAACGAAACACCATTTAAGAAGGTTTACTTGATTTGTTAAATTTTGACAAATAATATTTGTTATATAAACTTCAGTGACAAAAAGTAATGAATATTGGTGATCTAAAATATTGATAATGTACATAACCAATCAAAACCCTTTAATAAGAAACTGGAATGCAAATAGATACTATTATATAATGCAAAATGATTGCAAACATTCCTATAGATTAGAAGATAATTAATTCTTTATATAATTGGAATAGGCCTAATGAATTTGCAACGAAAACATGTAAAATTCGTAATAACCCATATGAAAATGCTTTCAAGTACTACTTATATTATTCTCCAAACTTTCTCCTTTTTCATATCGGACTAACTATATCATGATTATTTGGATGAAAGAAAGATTATAAGTGAGTTTCAAAGTTATTTTTCTAATGAAGAATTAACATTTTATATGCCTACAATTTTGGCCGCATTGTGCAAAATTATCCTTTAAAACAAGTTCACAGTCATAGACTAATCCAAAATTATATAATAATATATTAAAACTAATGTGAATACGCTTAAAATTTTTTAAAATATATTATGGAATCATAAATAATTTATTATTGATGTTGTTAGTGGAACACTTTGTGCTTAATAACCCACTGTGTTTAAGATGCCAAATTATTTGGTATACCGAAATGACAGAATTACAGTCCCCTTCGGTGGCACAAACCACGCTGTCGAAAAAAAAATCAAGCACATCCAGCTGCTATCGCAGTCACTATCAAGTCTTGAACGCACTTCCGTAGCAATTGAGTCCAATAGCAAGCGAATTCTATACACATCCATCTATTGAAGAATAGATCGATTTAATGAAGAATAATTTAAAACGTTATTCCAAGAAAACACCCCCAAATTCATAGGAAGTGGCTTTAAAGCAAACTATCCACTTTGGATCACAAAAGGCCAACTTCTGTTGGTGCAGGCATCGCCGGGGTAATAGACGAGATGGAACAATCCCCTCGATATCACCAAACAACCAACAAGTCTACCGAGTGACCTAATTTCCCTGATTCACTCATACTTGGATGATAGATCCTTTCAAGTGAAATCGGCGACGGAGTCTCTTCTAGGATACCGTACACTGAAGATAATTTCAGTTTAGCACATGCGCATTTTCATTTATTTGAAATAATAGTCTCAGTGTAGAAGCGCTCCCGTAGAAAAATTCTTATTATTATTTATTTGTATTAAAACATTTTATCTCTTCCCTCTCATGATCAGTCGGTCATGATCCTCTCCTATTCAAACGCTTCACTATTGACGACTGCGTCATCTATTATGAACTTGCTTTTTGGGTCTATTTTTAAAGTTTCAAGTATATTAGAAAGGAGTGGAATATTTATTTAGTTCTACTATTAACTAATAGATGTTGCTACACTAACTTGAAAAACAAATAGTTTTTGCATCTATTTTTTGTTAGTCTTTGAAGAATTTAAAGCTAAAATATGTACTTATTTATGAAACTTAACAGAATTTGCAATATATTACAATTTCTCGTAAATAAAAACATCTAAATGTATTTTTTAATTTCTTTAGATATTTTTTAAAAAATCAGAAAATATTTCTCAAATAATAATATTTTTTTATTATTTTAGATCCTATATATTATTCTACATTAGATATGTTTGACATAAGGCATAAAAATGTTATCACTCAAGTGCTTTTTAAAGGGTTATTTTTAAACTTATCCGTTAGATTTAAAAATAAAGCGACTCTCTTTACGGCCCGGCCATTAGTTCATAAAGTATCACCGAGATGGCTTAAAAACAACGACAGATTGTATATCGACGAATAAATTGTTCTTGTAATTCCCTTCTGTAACGTCAAGTGGACTGCGTCGTAAATATATTTTTTGTTTCAACTCTCTAGCCTGATATCAAGGGCATTACACCCAGACAAGTGGACCGATAAACAAAAACGTGGTGGCTTGTTTTTTTCTTTTCCAGTGCCTTTTCTCTCTCTCTCTCTCTCTCTCTCTCTCTCTCTCTTTCTCTCCCATGCCTTCCGTGTCTCGCTCTATCTTGCCCGAAACTTCTGAACTTAAAACGTTCTAGCTCTAATTTATAGACAACTTTCGCTAATGCGCCCGTTCGGTCGATATTTTTTGAATATTTATGTGGACGTGAATCGATCGATTTATCAGTCGGACTCTACCCGATAACCTTGCGGAAGGCAATCGCGGCAAACAGAAAGCACTCTGTCGTGATTGAAATCATGTTTTATTCCGAGAATATTAATAAGAAAATTAACGATTGTTCAATGCTAATCAGTTCTCGAGCTATTGCTGAATTAACATGTTAATGAAGTTCAATTGCATCACGGTTGTGTTTAATTAGGATAATGTGTATTCAGAAGATAATACGGTCTAAAGTTCTCGGAAAAATTATTTAATGTTATTCAAATACTAATTACAAAGGAAGCCGAACAATATGATTCTCTCTAAATATTAATGAAGCAGTCTTAGTAGTTAATGGAGTCGCAATAATAAGTATATAATGTAATTGGCTGTTCAATAAGATACACCGTTGTTGATCAAATGGCGATTAATCGAGAAATACTCAGAAAGCATGAGCAGTTTGTTGACTAAAGTTATAGGTTTCAAAAAGTACAAACAGTGAGATAATTCAACAACCCATCAAATGATGGTTTAAAATGATTAAATGACATTGTGCACCGTTCTATTACCATAGATAAAACTTGGATCCGCCATGGATCCAATCCGCCATTTGACTGGAAATATGATTTCCAGTCAAAAGTAGTCGCTAAAAAGTTGTATAAACACATTTTTCTTTATTAAATCCATAAATGCCCATAAATCATTAAAGCAGTTATTTGAATCAGTTTTTTGGAATATTAGAAAAAATAGAAAGAAGGAAACAAGACATTTTACTCCTCTACAATCGTAAATCAATCTCTAATTTTTACCTAATAAACCAATAAGATGTTGAAAGATTGGATTGGATGAAAAACAGGCAAATGAATTGCAGTTTAATTTATATTTCTTATAAGTCCTTCTTCGTTTAATTCATATTTCTCTCATAGTAGAGTAAAAGAACTAACTGAAAAATGATATGTTAATAAAACTTGTTTCCACAATATTTTCCATAAGAGATCTTGTGATCTAACATGGAAATCTAATTTCCACTAACTTATTAATAATAATTCATTGTTTGTATATTAAAATAGAGAATATTTAAATTTTGAAATTGATATTTGATGTTTAGCGTGTGTATTAAAACAATAACCAACATTATTAGGTAATTTATTTTTTTTTATCGAAAAATGTATATTAAAACAATGTATTTAGAATCATTAAGTTAACTGTTGATTGTCCAAAACTTAAACCCATAAAGTAAATAATCAAAATAACTGATACAAGAGTCAAAGAATAAAATGTCATATAGTCACATATTTTATTGCATTAAACATTAAACACCTTAATGTTTATCAATGCTTTAACGTCCTACATATTTTTAATTCTTCATTAATGCATTCATGTTCCTTATGTTTTATTCATGTTTCTCACCTAAAATGTTTATTATAAAAATAATAAATACATTAGGCTGATTAAAAGAATAATTTCTTTACCTAAGCTTTTAATTACAATTTCGTTGTTTTTGATAATTTATTTCACTCTTCGATGTCGCCCTGCAGATAGCTCATCTTTAGTCTTTTGTCTTCTATGGCTTTCATTTATCTATTGCTTTCTACTTTGTCTTATATCGCCTGCGTCTGAATTAAAATTATATGAAGAAACTGTTATACAGCTGCTAATATTCTATGCAATATTCATTTTAACTCTTGATGCACAAGCTTTTTTACTTATATATTCCAGGCCATAACATTGTTTTTTTCTTAGTTTTTTATTTAAAACTCTTATATCAGTACAGTCTTTCAGAATTACCACGAGTGAAATATATTTAATACATATATCACACTACAAAGTATACTTATCAAATAACGTTACATATCAAATAACGCAATTTTTCAAGAAATAATATATAGTTCTTTTGCAAAAATGCAGTTTATTTCTGCTTTGGCAGAATGCTAATTTCATGTTAAAAAAATTATTAGATATTATTTAGGATCAGATACATTTTTCTTCACATCTTCATAGGTATGAATGAAGCAATGCAGAAATAAAGGTGGGATTACATAAGGGATTTTTCATATTGTATCATTTTACAACAATTCTGTACAAATCCACTGCTCTGTTTTTATAAAGTTTCGAATGAATCAATTAAATTGTTAATATGCTTGTGTTGTTTGTATATATTAAAAATTATTTATTAAATATGTATGTTTTTCCTTCTTCAGCATCTAAACCTTTGTAGGTTACTTATGATATTTACGATAAAAATATTTCTCTATGACACTCTAGGTATTTAACATTATACAACAAGTAAATTAGATATATAAATTATATGAAGATAGTTGTTCTACTGAAGATTGTGTTCAATAAGTTGCTTCAAAAAATGCGGGAATATGTTCAAACTCTTAATATTTACGGTACCCGTATCAATAGCCTTGATAAAATTATATGAATATCAAACTCATATAAACATTTAATGTATATATACTTAATTAATATAGAGTTCTATAGTTACAGATTTGATATTCATTCCAGTACATTTATTATTAGTATCATAATTATTCTACATTTACTTTATGTCTAACACTGGGATACGCTAGTCCAAATGCATTAGCTATCCTGAATATATTTTTAAATTACTGCTTCTTGTTAAGAATCATATTTTTGTATATTTAGTTTATATAAGCAATATTTTTGTGATATTTTGTCTATTTTCATATCATTGAAGTATGAATAACTTACAATTTTCTAAATATAAAGACAAATGGGTAATATTTAAGATAATATCAAATAATAATGTATTAAAACTATATAATAATATTATAATATTCTCAATCCATTCCATCTAATCAAAGTATTGTATATAAATTATGTTTACAAATATTTGTTAATAAATCATTTTTATTTTAAAACACTTTGATAGACGAGATTCACCGAAATAAAGAAGGTAATTTTTTAAAATTTTAGAAAATGAATAAGAATAAAATGTGTACTTATAAAATGTCATTTCAGGAACTTACATTTTGATAAAATAACGTCACATTTAAATTTAAAATAAGTTACTATAATACATTGTGTACTTTTTAACTATAATGGTTACCACTTACAAAAATAAATTCTATCGTTGAAACGGTTTCATACCTCGTTTACTCAGCTTCGGGATAATAGACGCCTCAGCAAGGCAACTAATTTTGTAGCTGTTTTGGACCGTCCTGAATGGGGATGGGTAATTATTAGTCATTAAAAATAACTGACGGTTGTTAAGTTTTACCCCTACATGCGAGCCATTTTTCTAATGTACTATTTACTTCCGCCACAATAGTATTTTAACAATTTATATTAATGTGCTATTTCAGGAATTTCAAAATTTAAAGAGAGTTTAAATGATACATTAAGTGAATTAATAGTTTTCAGACTCTAACGGAATATACAATTATAATACTTTAACTAAGATACTATTGTTTGTGCCGTCTGGTCTAACTATACTGAAATCATATTAATAGTCAGATTCGTCTTCAAGCGTTTTTTGCAAATGATATATTTTTTATCCGAAAGATATATATTTATCATTACACTACAATTTGCGTTTATTTATCGCATGTGGACTCCATATTTCCGTCTCTATGGTGACTTCGAAGAGGTACATGCATAATGTACCTCACACCCTCTCAATGTAACTCTGAAAACATAATTTAACGGTACTCTTGTTATTAAATAGAAAAAATTTGTTGGATACACTATGTACTTGAGCAAGTACACAGTTTTCAACTTTCAGTATTCCGCACTATCCTATCTTTTTAATGGTCTTTTTCTATTTAAAAATACTATAAGTTACTGTTGGGGCATTTAACCCGCGATTTCGGTTCCCCAAATATATAAGTATATAAAAATTAAGGCCTGCATCAAACTCGAAGAATTAATTTGCTTTTAATGTAATAAATTAATAGTTTTAGTAACTTTTAATTACATATAAACTATAGTTTTAAATATTTATAGAATTTATTCACCATTTGTAATTATACATATTATGCTAGATATTTTTTATGTACACTACATTACACTATTTTATCAGCTTTAGCAACAAATGGTATGGCTTTAAAAGTGTATAGGCTTGATTCACTATTTGTAATTATACATATTGGGCCAATTTTTTTTATGTACACTACTTGTTTCTTTATCACATTTTGTAGCATTAGCAACAAATAAACTATGGTTTTATATATATATATATATATATATATATATATATATATATATATATATATATATATATATATATATATATATATATATATATATTATTCAATATTTGTAATTATACTAGATATTTTTATATACAATACTTGTTTATTTATCACATTTTGTAGCTTTAACAACAAATAAGCTATGGTTTTAAAATGCATATAGAATTTAACCACTATTTGTAATTATAATTATATTTATAATTTGTAATGTTTTGCCCAGTTATGTCGAGCGAATCTGAACTACTTTCAAACCATAGATGAAAGACATATCTCCCATCGACGTATACATTACAAATAACAGCCTTTACTTTTTTATAAATATGCCAAAATTACTTCTTATCAAACATACATTTTTGATTATTATTTGGTAGTAACGGCTATATATTACTGTATTATTAATTATTTTTAAAGTAATGAAATTTTCTCGTAGGAAAAATATGGATAATATTTTACATTTTGGTAATCTTCCAATTGTAAGTAATGAAATAAACAAATATATTTATTTAAGAAAGATTCGAAGATACTTCATCCGTATTACTTTAAAATTGCTCTTTTTATATCAGATTCTCACAATAACGGTCTTCGGAATGTTTTGGAGTCAGTAATGGTTTTAAATTTGTAATAATCTTTATATTTTATTTATAGAGAAGCGGGTATGCATAAATATTGTGCTAGTCGACTGACTATTTTCGCTGTTAGTATTTTGTTGCTTTATATTAATGTCTTTAAGATTTACAGTTGCTCTAATACGTAGTTCTGTGTTACCTTATTTATAATAATACTTCAAGACTTAGTAATACAAATTATATCGTGAAGTATATTCGAGGCATTAACATCTGCAGCGGTTGAAAGATTTATACAGCCGTCATTGTGTATTATTCGGTTATATATGTTAGTTTTTTCTTAATCATATCGTCTGAAATATTGAAACGTTATCGAGAAAGAACAGGATCGAAAGGATTTGAAATTACAGTAAAAAGATATACAAACAATTAACGAAAAAAACCTATAAATCAAAAGTTTAGACATATTTCGGATAACAGCTGTTTACGTCGGTTAATTTAATGGCGAACGTGACCCGAATTAACAGCAACTAAAAAAGAAAAAAAAAAAACAACAATCAATGGCCTAATTGAATTGAAATGTCTTTATTGTTATTACACGATGAAAAGGCGAAACAGTAAGCACGAGACACTCGAATAAAGATAGACGCGAGATTTTACGACGGCCATAAACCGATTTATAAAATTTTTAATGTAATGATCAACACGATGTAAAGATAAAAGTTTAAGTCGGACGGTGTTGTCTGTGGCTGGTTCTTAAAGTTTTATGACCGTATAAAAGCTACCTTTTATGAGCTATTTGCGGAAACGAAACAAGCAATCAATCTTGCTTTTACTGAATGAAATATTTTGCCGCCATCACTAGTTCACAAACACACACACACACTCGCACAAACGTAGAGCGAACATCAATGGAGTCGTAGTAGACGGCAATGGTAAATAGTAGTAGTAGTAGGTTTTTATGATTCTTCAAGTAAAATCGTAAACCAGTGTAATAAAAATGACATACGGTGCCGTTTACATTAATAACGTCATATTTTTAGATTTAAATGTCGTTTATAGAACCATTATACGCTATCAAAATTTTACGACCGTTATATATTTTATTCAAAAGTGTGCAACCTTGTTCTTCAAAGGACAGTCCACGCTTTAAAAACATTTAACCGGCGTTTATGTTACATCACTCATTCAGGATCATAACAGTAATTTGAGTTACTGTTACGAACTTACGTTTCGCTAACGAAACTGCCATCATTAGTTTATCTTTATTACACTTTAAATAAAGTTTAAATTAATCTTTAAACGCTGTAGTTATTTTATTATCTTGCTTGTGGTTTACTTTCGTTTGTTATGTTGCTTTTAGTGTGGTTTATTATTTTATCCTCGATCACAGTATTTTTTGATTTATTGAACAGATATATTTTTATTAAAACAATGAATTTAATCACTACATAGTATAAAACAAAGTCGCCTTTTCTGTCCCTATATCCCTATGTGCGCTTAAATCTTTAAAATTACGCAACGGATTTTGATGCGGTTTTATTCAGTAGATAGAGTGATTCAAGAGGAAGGTTTATATGTATAATACATGCATAATATACTAAGGCAACATTGCTAATTTTAGAGGTTTCTAACGTGATGTCGTAAATTAACCTATTTTTTTAGGCTTATTTAGCAATTAGCAAAAACGCTGCCTAACCCTACGAGTTAGATCAAATTAATGTACTACAGCATTGTACACCATAAAAAGGTCTACAAAAAAGTCCGCGATGGTATATGTTTATCTTTTAGGGATAACCCACATTAACCATTTTATTGTTTACTTTTTACGTGAGAAAATGGCTTATTTACGAAGCTATTTTAAGCAATACGGCATTAATCCTTATCGAATTAAGTACCTTAAATACAGTGTGCAATTAATATAGATCAATATGGTTCCTTACAACAGGTAAATTAAACAAATATTTTCGGAGATATTACAAATTTAAAATTAGATGTCGTAATTTAAACAGCTTGCATTTTAAATTAAAACAAAATGCAAGTTATTTCAATTTAGTCATATGATACTCAAATAAATAAAGAACAAAACAAATCTTAACCACTAAAGTAACATATTTATATGGATTTTGTAACTAATTTTCTACTAGTTTTCTTTAAACAATTACGTTATCCGATTTTCTGTCCCCAAAAGAAATTAAAACCATAATATTACATGTTCTACTGTTGTCTGTTGGTGCTACACATTCATACTAACTTTCAGCTGTTATCTCTGAAGCAACTCAGCACAATAAAATTCACAATATAGCAAAGGAAAAGCGAACGGACCCCGAACTTTTCAAATTTTCGGTCCTTCGAGCCTGCTCAACCGGCACCATCCTTCTGATCCCCACCCCCCGAAAATCTCGACCCGGGGAGGGTGGTATTTATGAAGGGACCGCCTCCCGGGAACGGGTCGCTCCCTCCCCTTCGCAACCCCTATTGGTCGGGCGGACGAGCCGGGGGCCGTGCTTTTTCCTCATTTATCAAGGCCCGTTGACAATTTCCGACGATGGCCGCCGACGTTCCACCAATCGCGTGCAGGCCGCGTTTGATGGCCGCCGGCAGCACCGTCGCCCGAACTAAACGACTGCGGGCGAGCGTCGTTAGATGGCGCCACGCGAAATGATTTTTGTTTCTGTAACGACGGGTTCCCCAGGGTCCCGAGAAGGGTGTCGGTGGATTTGATCGGCGCTGAGGGGCGTGAGGGGTGAGTTTCCGTGCTTCTGGTTTCTTGGATTCGACGGGAGGGCGGGGAAGCCTTGCGGTTCGGAGTTTCGGTATCGATTCGGGAGAATCGAGCCAAAAAAAAAGTTGCCCGAAATTTATTGCCACGCAAGATGTACCTGAGGGTCCGTTCCGAACTAATTTTAGATCACTATTGGGGATTCGTAGTGATTGGGCATGCTTAAAGGTCGTCTTACTAATAACCGGCTATCAGCTAATCGTTTCAGTTTTGAATGAAACGCACAAGATTAAAGATAATATCCGAATTACAGGCAAATATATTGATATACCAAATGTGCATGCAAACTAAGGAACCAACAACAAGTTCCCACGGCTCTATTATTAGTAGAGATATGGATATTTAACATAACTGCTTATAGCTACTTAATTCAATGGAATATAACAATAGATCAGGTACATAATAATGAATGTCTCCGTTCCCGAGAAACAACATCTAATAATTGTCATGGGCTAATAATTGGCAGAATAATGTTTCGAAGCAGTAACAACATATCTTAATTTTAAATAAAACGAGTATTAATAAAATTGATTTAACTAAAAATAAAACTGCACTCTTGTTTATACATTAATACAAATATAATTTATCATATTAACAGATAACCTCACCTAAATAGGCGTTCATATAGCTTGTCCCTTTTTTAAAAATATAAATTTTAAATCTTACTCTGGGTTTGTTTAACTTAGAAAGGTTATTATAAATAATGTGTACACGTTTTTTACGAAGCTTTAGTCTCTTATTTATATTTAAAACAAACATTAAACACTCACCCTTTTACCCTCGCAACCGCTTCTGCTTCTGTTATCCCAATAGGTACAGATTTAATGTTGAATTTTCCTGTTGGTGCCATACTAAACTGGTTCTTAAAATAATTATTGTACAGCATAAATTATTATTGGTACAATTTTATAAAACATGAATAATAAATAAATTAATTAATAATTAAATAAATAAAAAATTCAAATTATAATGAAAATTTGTTTAAAATAAAATGCCATACTTTATTTATGCATTTCGATATTAGTGTCCAATAACTTCATCAAATTTTTGATTGTGTATGATGAGTTGCCTGACGGTCGTCTTCTATCAACATAATTCCATCTAACGGAATCGACTTTCAACAGCTGTTAATTTCGCAACCCGAGCTATCTTTTTTTTTAATTTCATGGCAGTGAATCCAGCATCGCCTACTCAAATTCCAAATAAGCAGTGATGTAAGCACAATCTGTTCTAACATTATTTATTTGACAGCAGTTTATAATTTTTTTCTTTCATATTTAAAAGACATGATTGGCATGTCTAAGCGGTCTTTTACCATATGTCCATTATCATGCCAATTAAAATTTTATCATAGGTTTGATTTCATCCGATGGTAACTTTTTTATTAAAACTAAGATATCTCGAAAGAATAAACCTGAAGAGATTAAAAATATTACTATTATTGAAAAAAAAACCAAAATATTTGTTGTACTCAAAAATCATCTCAGTAAGCAGACTTTAGTATAGAGGAGGCTTTCTGTGATGACATGGTCTTTATGGTAACATTTTCTGCCAACAATAAATCAAGATTCAGTTTTGAAACTCAAGAAAAGAGTGAATTAATTTAAACTAGTGCATGATTATGTTTAAATACATAACAGCAAAAAGGCGAATTCTGCTAGAGTTGCTGAAGTCTCACTCATAGTGCCCTCTCACCAATCTAAAATCTTGTAGCTACAACTTTCTGCTCTTAAATTCTTCAAGCTTATAAATCCTTAAAAAAGTAACATTTAATATCGTAGGATGTTTTAGGCATACACTGTTCTATATTTCTAAACATTTTATTAATATACCGCAACTTATTGCAACACAAATGTATTAAAAAACTCTTCTAAGCTCAAAATGACAGTTTCGTCTTAAACATGTTCTATTTCCTGTTTCATATCATGTTAAAGAATATTAAAAGAATAATTTTTATCTAGTCTTATTAAGTATTTGTTAGGATCGATCAACGAAATAGTTCATTTAATTTCGATATAGAAAAACATTTCAGTTTGTTTGGTGATATACACCACATTAATTTGATCGCGTTTTTGATATTATTCTACTATGAACTAGAGAGATTTGTTCGTACCGATCAAGTTAATTTTAACCGCTGTCAGTTAACCAAACTATGTCATAAAAAAATGCATATATTTCCAAATGAAATGTTATTACAGTTAATTCTCATTCACATTGTACAATGAGAATAGGTTGCCATGGATAAAATAATTAGCAATCCTCTAATCTTATATTAATTTCGACGTTTATATAAACATCAATATAAAATAAGCTGTTACGTACTAATAACCAGCATTTATTAATATTAGACATATGTAATTTATAGTCTTAATTTAAAACTTGCTTTTATTTCATAACTATTCACTCAGTTTTGTTTTGTAAATAACAATAAAATGTTATCAAACATAAATACAGTAACATAAATATTAGTAAAATAAGACTTCCTATACATGATTAAAATTCATTTCGTATTAATTTTATTCTTAATTTATTTTTTACATTGTTACTAACCGTTGCCGACAAACATACAATTTATCTTTGCAATAACTTAAAACTAGATGTATATCTAGGAGGACCCATCGGCCCTATTTTTAGTGTCTAGTGTAATAATATTTGTGTATTATTTGTGTGTGTTAACGCTGCTCATTTTCTATTCAATGCACCTCACTATACTGCAATACACTTTTCTTGTTTTATCCAAGAGATCTATTACTTCGATATTGATATGATAATGGACTGTGTCCTCATATCTCCATGCAATTCTTTTTATTTTCTAGAACAGTTGATATATGAAGGTGACGGTATAAGTAATTAGTTCTACAGTATCACCTGCAATACTTCTCAAGATTTTACTCTGGAAAACAGAAATCTAGAAATAAAAAAAGAAAGGTAAAGATCTGGACCCAGTACACTTTCCTGTGGTACACATGCTTTAGCTACTTTATTGCATAGTAGGCTTCCTATTATTTAATTCTAAACATTCTGGCTCTAATGTAAAATTTAAATAGTTCAGTGTGTTGTTTTGGTAACATTTTCTGTATGTTAACTTAAGAACAAGCCGTTATACCGAACCTTAACGAAGGCTGGTGCTACATCTAAGAATATAGCAGAACATACATTTTTAGCTTCATAGGTTTTTTCAATTATATCTATTATTCTATGAACTTGGTCAGTCGTCGAATGTTTGTTAACAAACCCAAACTGATGTGTAGGTATTAAGTTTATTCTCTCTATAATCATTTCCTAATACAATTCTCAAATAATAAGCTATATTAATTAAATATGAATACTACCTATTGACATAAAAGCTACTATATAAAAGATAAAATAAGCTAAAAACATAACATAAAACAGATATAAATTAAAATAGAATCAATTTAAATTAAATTTGATGTGACATATGAATAAACACAACAATAATTTTAGAAAGTTTAAATGTTTTAAAATATATTTTGATTTTTATCAGAACCTACCTAATCAAATCTCAATCTATAACATTGGCAATAGATGAACCCCGAAAATTATATGTAACTCTATGTTCTATTATAAATTACATGTAATTAGCAAGCATAACTCTGAAGTAAAGATACTCTTTTATAATATAAACATACATAATGAGCCCCTTTTATTATTCAGAGTTCAATCATTTCTAACATCTCCATTTTCCTTTATACTCAAGGGTAGCTAACGAACTTAATTCATTATTTATTCGTTATTCAACTATTTTTCCTATTCCTTGATTACCAACTTTTTTTCGTTATTAATTACATACGCTCATTATAAAACAACGAACATCTCATTATCATATACGAAAACGAAACGTCCCTAATGGATATTTACAAGAAAGATGTTAATCTTAAGCCCAGAACATATTATGTAACCCAATCGATAACGAGCCTTATATCTTAGATGCATGCTTAAAATTTCAGCTATACACACTCCATTTTCTTACTGAATGAGTGAATTTAATGATCATTATTTAATGACGTTTCGTAGTAATATTATTTGGAGAATGTGTAGATGAATGTGGGAAGAGTCATATTACTAATGATTTCAATACATACGTACTGGCTTTAATTAACTTGATTTTTATAGGTTGTGTCATATTCTTCATGTAAATAATCGTATGAAACAAAATGTAACTGTAACGTTGATTATTGAAGAAATTAAAATTGTAATTTTAATAATAACGATTTTGATATTTGTCAATCTATAAATTTCTACAGACTGCAGTCAATATGTTTAAAAAACCTTTAAAGACATAAATTAAATTTTATAAAGCAAGAGTCATCAGTACTAGAACTTCGTGACCAGTGAACTTATTCTTTCTAGTTCTCCTGAAAACTATAAATAAAATAAATGGTGTAAAATATTCCACCATGATCATTTTATTATAAATTTAAAGTTTATAACTTTCATCATCATGATGAAATGATCAGGCTTTTCTAATGTTGATATTTGAAATATATGTGTAGATATTTACTTAAATAAGGTTATTTAGAATAACAGCTTTCAATGTATTATCCCTTTTCATATTCCTAGGTCTGGAATTATATATTATAAGTTATATATTTTCGTTACCTATAAATGGTATGAAGCTTTCAGGCAAAGTTTTTTTCTTCTCCATTCCTGATAATATATGACCCTAAAATAAGGGGTAGAAATTTTTGCGTGTATTATCACGTTTCTGTTTAACTCTGTAAAATTGTTTCTTGGTTTAGTTCTGTTACTCCTTGATTTCCTTATCTGTATCTATGTTAGGTTGCTTCTTGTACTATGTAAGTCCAGTTTTTTTGTTTATATAATATACGCCATTGATTGATTCTAACGACACACCAATTGCAACTGCTATCAGTTGCAATTTAGATTTGACCAAGCGAGGAATAATAATAACTATTATATATTATATACAAGCAGGTGTGTGAAGAAATAATATTTCAATATAATAACCCCATCCTCACAATATGTTGGTTTTCCTGTAATACACGTATTCAGATATTCAATACATTTTCTTATTTTGTAGCAATTTCTAAGGAGATATCAAGAAAATGATCTTAAAGTGGTTTGATTCATGAGTAAAATATTGCAAATAACGATCTTTCCTTTCGTTCAGCATAAGAATACTCAAATAAAGAATCATTTAAAACGATGTAAAAGTGACTGACGGAAATGATAATTTTGCATTATTGGACTTTATAATATCTGCAAACAAAGTAACCTTCTAATATTAAAATTTTGGTTTTCTTATTCCATTTTGTGTGGAATAAATGTGTTTATTTTTCTTCTTTAACTTGACCAAGAGAGAGAGAGACTAGCTGAGAGTATTCTTACGAAGAATCTTAAAACTGTGTCCACATTTTAGTACCTTCAAAATGCGATAAATGTTTTTAGCGCGAAATCCATATGCTGTTAATTAATACCATGGGATAAATACTGCGACCAATACTTTGAATAAATTTTTAGCTGCCTGCATGCATTGTGATCATTTTTTTACTTTAAAGACACCTAAAATAAATACTTTCTAGAGCTTCTTCCTGCCCCTCTCAAAACAAGACAATATCATGTCGAAAAAATGATCTTGTTCTAGCAGGAATCCAATCATCGACATATTTTCGTAACTCTTCAACATTTTAAAACTGTATGCCAACAAGCCATGGTACATCGATTTGTTCAAGCAGTAGAAGGCGCTATGTCTCGTGAATAGTCTGGCTGTAAAAAACCCATTCAACCTACTTCCCATTCAACCTACATTAGTATATCCTTCAAAACTCTTGAAACCTGTGGCCGAGCCTTGTCATATAAGAAGATGGTTTTGCGTTTTTTACTGGTGCAGTAATACGTTATTGAATTTAGTTAATTGATGTCGCTTAACATCTTCATCAACAGTTTTATTCGGTTTTAGTAGCTCTTAATATACCACACTTTTCTGATCCTACCATATTCACAATAAGTACGTATTTTATGGTTATGAATATGCTGTTTCGATGTAGATGACTGTCCTGAACTAACCAATGACATTGTATGTTTGGGATTACCTTAGTAGATAAACTTCCTATCAGTAGTGTCAATAAGGCACATAAAACTATTTGTATGGTAAGAGACAAAACAGGTTCGAAATAATAATTTCAGTTAATTCGTGTGGTATCCATCTTCCCTCCTTTGGATCTCTGGAAGATGTCTGAAAGTTCTTTCAGAGTTTGAGCTGAACTTTTTGAATACCATTTTTAAATCTTTGAAAGCAAAGCAATTAATTACAATTCGTATATGGAAAGCCAATAATTAGGATAACAGAACAACTAGTTTCTGAAAATGATTGATGGGGTTCGGCAGAATACTTATATATATGGAACAATAAAAGTATTGTTAATATTTTATATACCAAAAACCTCAATAATATTAATGCAAAGCGGTTAGTTGTTTTGAAACATAAGTTAAAAGCAATTGAAAGCTGAACCATATAGACGTCGCGTAATACCTAAATTAATGGCATATTAATTAATTCTTATGACAAAATTATGTAAATTATGGTTAAAATAAGTTCCTATGTTATACTACCGTATTTGCCAAACCTAAACTTCAGTGATTATTATCTTCTTCAATGTCTTACAGTATTATAGTAAAAACTTTTATTCCAATGTATTTATTTTGCGGACAATTATGCTGATTTTTTGTTTAAAATATACCTCTTTTGTGTTAGATATATTATAGACACCCTGTATAGCAGAGTGGTATAAAGATCAAGACTTTATTGCGTTTGGTAGAATGTAACAGACCGAAGTTTACCGAAAGAAGAGGAAAAAAGCAGAAAAATTCATTGGCACCACGCCAATGTTTCGCACAGTTCCGTCTCCAAAATTCATATAATAACACTCAGAAAACGAGAACAAAACCGACCATCTCGGGGCGCAACCCAATCTGCTACCCCCTATGTTTACAAAACGCCCCCGCGACGCCACCGCATCTCTCCTACGTCCCTTATTTCCCACGGGGTGGAAGGTCTCCCCGGCTCTCCGAGGAAACTCATTTTCGGATATTCTTTACGTATTGTGTCCCGCGTTTCACAATTTTATTACCGGCCAATTCCGAGATCGGACTCCTGGCCGCTGCTGGAAGGAGGTAGGGATATGGCATGGCCGGGGCTGAAGGTGAACTGTCGATAGTAATTTTACTTTGGATATATGACGATTGCCTATCTATTCATTAAAGACGTGTTTAAACAATGAGAAATAAATTTTTATCTTAAATCTCGCCTTAATCTAACAAACATATTGTTTTTAGATTAATTGTAAAACTTAGATAATCTAGATTTATTTGTTACAGTGTTCAGTAAGTTACGGATATGAAAAAAAAAACAATATATAGTCTATTCAAAACAGTAGTGACACATGTGACCTATCAAAACGTCGCAATGTTGCTGCAGCAACTCTGAGTTTTAGTACATATTGGCTCTGACATATAACAAAATTCTAATCTAAATAAAATAATCAAACAAAAATATTATGTTGTTATATTATGTATTATAATTTATTTAAACAACATGTACAATTAAACTACAACTATAAGGAACTAATGGTTCCTCCAAGTTCTTTAAAAGCTGATTCTCAAACCACTGCAAAGACAAGTTATGGTTCATTTCCCCATGGTAGTCACCCTTGGACTTAGAGGAAAACACTTATTCTGCATCAGGAATAAAAACGTCATATAACGTTTCCAGCGTGAAAAACTATATGTCTGCACTGAATTATTAATAAATGTTATGAGTAACAAAACTTAATGGATAGTTATTCCAACGTTTACCTGTTTCCATCAACTTTTGTTGTCTTTAAAATATATTTATTATCATTTTGCCATGAGCGACCCAATATACCATTCTGAAATATTCATATCTCATTTAAATATATAAATTGATATGATAGTTCTTTCTTGATTTTGTTGTATGATTTTGAAAATTCTATTGTTTAAAAGCATATATTCAAAGCAACTCTTGAAGTTCCATTAAACCCTTTGGTGGGTTATCTTTACACCACTTAAATGATATATTATCCAACAATATATGAACGGATGTTCTACATCCCTCAAATAGCTGTATAACTTTTGACTTTTTATGGATACTTTCCAGACCACCAATTTTCTCTGAAATCATTGTATTCAATTATGTTTCGATTGAAAAAACTGCTTACTCTTTTTATACATTTCGTATATTTAAACTCTGAAACATAAAGCTGATCTTGATTCGTCACCTGTGTCGCCTAAAAGCAGATTCTTTTTGGTGAATTTAAGGTTATTTTTTTTTTAATATTTTAGTGATCGTGTCCGTTTAACACAGTGTAGCTGCAATTCAGTGTAGCTGCAACGCTCAAAAAATGTTTTCAACAAAAACCCCTGCGATTTGCAATTTATTAAAACAAACGGTTAAAACAACGTTTGCCGGTTTATGTAATCGTAATCATAATATTTTGAAGAATTTTGCAAACGTTTGACAAACGGACAACTTTTGCAGGCTATTTTGGTTACATGTTCGAACTTCTCTAACAGCATTCTATCTCCCTTTAGATAGAATAAAATCAGTAGGAAAATATTGTCTGACTGTAAAATGAATTTACAACTTTTGACAGACACATATTGGTCATGTGTGTCATTACTGTTTGGAATTGACTATGAAGTTCTAAAAATTATTTTATTTTTAGAACAATTTCAACTAAAAAATCTAGCCAATAAACTGATTATAGAATATTTTGTACTTTAATTTTACTAATTATATAGGCGGTTTTTTGAATAAAATGAGCAGGTGCATTATCTTCATAAGTGGCTTTCTTCTGTAAATCAAGTTTATTTTTGAAAAATGTTCCATCAAGTTCATTAAAATTTATACCTGGCTTTGACATTTGCTTGACTTGTCACTGAGCCGTATTCTTATCACTGATTAGACTCTTTTTGATCCATAGTGATGAAACAATATAAAATTAAATTACATTAAATTGTGAAATGTTAATAATTAAATTAAACTTATAATCTTATAACCGTGTGGAGTCTCGGAAATCTTAATTTTGTTCAAATATGAATCAGCTTTTAATTTAATATTGATAACATTGCAGCTATAGTCTATTCAAAGTTTATGTGAACATACACCTTCAAACTGTTTATTGTATTGCCTACCACAATTTATAAATTCGTTTTAGATATTTTCCTTCTCATTTTATTCTAGTTTAAAGCAACAATGCTGTCTGATAAGTTCGAACACGAAAACGAATGAGCCTGTCAAAGCTGTCCAGTTGTTAAATGTAGGCAAAATTCTTGGAAACAATAGTGATAAGAATGGATGTACAATTAACTGTCTGTCGGTCCTAGGTATACCATAATGTTAAAATAAATTATATTTGATAATATTTTTTTTCATTATTTTGTTTAGATTAGAATTTTGTTATAGGACAAAGACAAAATAAACTAAAACTGAAGAGATGATGTGGCAACATTACACCGTTTTAACGTCATAAATTGAGATGACCAATGTTCACACCAACTTTGATAGATTATATAACATTACTACTCGAACCATACATACAGATATTTTAGTCCCAATAATATCCAGATTAAATGAGAATATTTCATTATCCATGGAAATTGGATTGAATGGATTGTCATGGAAAACATTCAGAACGCAGAAAAATGGGTAAGACGTCAAGGGAAACCCACCGCATCGGCGAGGTGTTACTCTTAATTTGAAGGAAATTATTTTTTACATCGTAAGCAGATGTGAAACATGAATATAGCTAGGAAAAGACAGTGTTCGAAAAGTAAAACATGCGTTGAATAGCTTATTGACATATTGTGAATTTAGTGAGGCCAGAAGAGTGTTGTTTATTATGAGCTTCTGAAATCACATTATGAAACGATAACGATTTGTCCAAGTAAACAGGTAAATAATATATTATGCGTTAATTAAAAAGAAGTTAAATTGGACGCCATCGAACTTAGATACTTCGAATAAAGGACAAACAGTATTCTCTGAGCGGAGATAGATAACTTCTAGATTGTTACTCTAAATATTTCAGTACTGCAATAATTCACACCTATATTGATGAGTCCTGATGTGATACGTCAAATGTATGGTACTGTCCTAATCAAATATGTGGTTATATAATGCTAAAATATGGATCTTTAGTAATTTCCTTTTCAATTAAAATTATAACTTATATATTACAATTTACTTTCCAAAAGAAATAGAATACGTAGACAATTAAGTCAATAAATTCATAACAAAAGACAGAAATGGTAGAAGAAAATAATAAAATTTAGAGGAGAATAATATATTTGCTTATGTTTGATTTAGTAGATTTAACAAAAGACTGAGAGATATTCAAAATATAACGTCTGTGTAATAAAATAATTGTAACTCATAATAATATATCAAACCAAATAATCTCTGAATTATTATAAAGTTAACAACCAGTCCACCAAACGAGTCTTAGTTCAAAAATAACGATAATAAACATCTTGAAATGTTGGGCCTACGTTTACGTTGAAGTAAAAACAACTTCACATAAGAAAAGAAAAAATTAACACCTAGACAATGTTATATAAACATACTGATTAATTGGAGGGCAATCCTAGTATTCATCCATGATGAATGATGCTGATGAAAAATATATCAAACCAAATAATCTCTGAATTATTATAAAGTTAACAACCAGTCCACCAAACGAGTCTTAGTTCAAAAATAACGATAATAAATATCTTGAAATGTTGAGCCAACGTCTAAGTTGAAGTAAAAACAACTTCACATAAGAAAAGAAAAAAATGATACCTGGACAATGTTATATAAACATAGTGATTAATTGGAGAGCAATCCTAGTATTCATCCATAATGAATGATGCTTACATACGCCTAAATAAAAATAGCCTTTTCTTAAGAACTGCAAACTATGATTGGGTACTTTTTAGCAAATTTAAACGTTTAAAGGGTGTGTGCATAATTTATTTCAACTTTCCTAACAACACTTATCTACTTTAACTAGTTGCTTAAATCCTTTTACATAATTTTTTGAATTAATTACATTTTACATTAGATATGCTTAGTACAATCCCAATTTGAAAACTAAGTTATTACTCCTTTTCTGTTGTACTTGCCCTAATAAACAAGCAAAACGATTAATACGTCAGTTAAGCTAAAGTTAAGAATACACTTATACACTAAACAAATTCGTGTGGTTTGGTTCATTTCAATCTTCAAATATCCTGCGTGTTATCCTGGGTGTGTAGTTTAGCAACCTAATTTCAGGTTATAACGTGAATGGTGGTGTACTCATTTGATTTCCAGGTCATCGTGCAAGTCTTCGTTGGTTACGTAGCGATAGGCATTGGTAATTAATCATAGAACTTTGTTTTGGGTACGTTGAATACTAGTTGGTTTGATGTCTTAGTGGATTAGGTCGAAATTCGCTATATGATAAACCAAAATTTTTGATTTTATGTCAAGTTGAGATTATCTTACCATTAACCAGTACAGTTGCTTGACTTTGAGTCTAATCGGTTTAACTTTTTATCTAGCATAATATTTCCAGTTTTATCTACCATCGAGATATATTCCAAGGCATTTGGCTGATTGTGCTTGAGGAATTATTGTATTGGGTGTATTATTGGAAGATGATATATTTTCCAGTCTCTAGTCCTTGCAGATCTTCAGCCTTAAACAGAGATATTACATAAAAATGCTAATAAATAAAAAATTATGCTCAGGCTGTATAGGTCGCTAGTTTGAAGAAATTATATAATGCGAATTGGTATTTACTTAAGCACTTGCATGTAAGTTCCCATTAATTTTACAATATCTGGTTGAGCTTTATTATTTTACAAATTTATTATAAACCCATCTAGTGCTATCATTTGTGACTTTCGATTTTGGTGTCGATATTTTGGGCTAACTTTAAAAGCTTTGTTGTTTAATTTAAGTTTATTGGTGGGCCAATGGGATCTTTAACACGTAAAATGGGAAACTTCCCCTAGGAATCTTCTTAACAACCAATGACACATAGTCAACTAACAGAGCTTCGATATAACATATATATATATATATATATATATATATATATATATATATATATATATATATATAATTATAGTTTGATGCGGTGCCCTACAATATTTTACATAATCACCATCATTAAAAACTTTCAAAATTGATACATAGTATTATAATATAGAAGACATATATATGTAACTTGCGTAATATAAAAGCTATTAAATAAAATTAAACCGTTTCTTTCTCCCCTATTAAAATAGTATCAATACGAAAGCGCTATTCTCTCGGTCGTTTTCTTCCTATAAAAGTAGCATCATTAAGATTAAAAATTAAGGCATCAGATCATTACTATTCCCTCTTTTCGTGGGTTTAAATTCGAAATAAAAGAAATTTCACTCGTTTTTACTGTCGCTTTATTGCTCTTTTCTTTCCCCTTTCATCAGAAGAAAGTGTTCAAAAAAAGTTTCTTAACAGGATTTATATATACTTTTTATAGTCATGTATCTATTACCGAATTATTTTATTGTTATTTCGAGACATAAAGGGGACTTATCAATGGTGAATCCAATTAAGACGATAAAAGTGGCCTTTTAAAAGGGCTTAACGAGTGAACGAGTAAAATATGTAAAGATCTGATGCTGGTCCTGGTTTGTTGCTTTTATATCGAGTCGAGCTGATGAAATGACAGTTTTATGTTAGCCAGCCAACTGGGTCATGTGGTTTCTATTGAAGAAATCGGGAGATATTGTGGCCAGAAAGTGCTCGTAAAAATCCTCCACTTCCTCATTATTTGCTTGTTTGGATCTGGTTTGATTATGTTCCATAAAATTGAGTAAATCAGTTTAATACGTTGAAAATTGCAAGGTAACGGATATAAGTCCCTGCTAATTATACAGATAATGATGTTTTTGCTTAGATGTTTAATTTGTTTGTTTCGTCTGTATATAAATTGCACCACAAATTATTTAATTTCCTTAACTTTCCTAACTTGTTATTAACTTCTTTTTAATTGTGTTCGAATCAATTTGTAATGTTTTTCAAGAAATAACGTAGGCTATAAGGTGTGCAATTATTCATTACTGACAAAGTAAGGCTAACAATAAGTTTTAATCCAGTATTTCAATATATATGAAAAACGTGACATAATTATGAAGTTGCACATTAATTATGAAGACACGGTGAGTATGTATGTATAAACTGGCCTAGGCATTTAATAAATTGTGATCTAGTAGCTTCAAATACATTTGTCAGTAGACATGCCCAAAACAAAGATCTTATTTCATTCGTCATATTATTCAAATATTATTCAATCTGAATACCCTTTGTACATATTATAGAGGAGTTTTTAAAGGTTATTATATCGGACTAGTTCGCTTATTTTAAATGTTATAAATGCTACTCGAAAGTTCAGTAAAGTTCGTAGCTGATGGGTAGTATTTTCAGTGCTAATTTTTGTCAAATTAATTATGTTTTTCTACCAAAACCTTAATATATATTTTACGTTTAATACTTTAGTTGGTTCAGTATATATTACAGATAATAGTTTCTACAAAAAAAGTATAACAAGGCAATATTCTTGAATCGTCGTTTAATTATTGTGTTATGTGTTCAATTTTTTGTTACTTTATAAGACAACCAAAATAATTCTCCAGGTATATCTGTTCTCTCAAATTTTTTTGATGGTAAATAATATATTTAGCTTGTACTTCTCTATTATTACTTTCCTTAGAATACATTGAATTTATTGTTTTTTAAAGACTTAAGACACTAACTTGTTTCATTATTGGTATAAAACTAATGAGCATTTTAAAAGAAATAGTTTGTAGAATATTCACAAAAACATTATAATAAATATGCTTAAAATAATTATTGAACAATAGGTAATAATTTATATTCATCAGATTCGTTTCGAAGAACGTAGACAAACTAACATTAACTAAGCTAACATTTTGAATGCCTATAACTTTTCTTAAAGAAAAGATAAGTAAGTTTGGTTTTCGTAAAAAGTTTATTTGCTATGGCTCCAGTTTGCTGAAGCCACATGTCCTCTAGTTCTGGCCCTTCCATTTCAGGCACAAGAAAATCGACTTGGTACCGTTCAATAGTAACAGTAACTGCAACACCTTGGTCATTTTCAAAAAAATAGGGACCAATGATGTTTCCAGTATGAACACTACTACACGATATAGTTGTTTTTCATGGATGCAATGATGTTTAGGATTCTGCGTTCCCAAAATGTACTGTTCTGTTTATTGACGTGGCCACTGAGAAGAAAATGGGTTTCATCGCTCATTATCAATATAGACGAAAAATGTTCAATATCACCTGACAGCCTTGAGATTACATTACTGTGCTCAACTCGTTTATCAATCTCTTGGTAGCAATTTTTGGACTAACTGAATTTTGTGCGGGGACATTTTCGAATCGCACAATCACAGTTTTAAAAATTCGCCTTAAACTGCGTGCAGAAATGAGTACCTGGGAACCACGTCTCCAAATTGATGTTTCTGAAGAGTCTGCAACACTATCGCGTACCAGAGCCACATATTTAGTGTTACAAGACGTCCGTTGTCTTCCAGAACGAGGCCTGTTTGCTGTCGTGCCGTACTGTTGAAAATTTACATGTGCACGGTAAATTATGGTTTTGTGAGGTACTGGACGATTAGGATATTTTTGACGCAATTTCCGTTGAGTGTCAATAATGTAACGATTATTTTCAATAAATATTATGACTAGTTCTGCTCCTTTTTGTGGCGTATATTGATCCATAATACAATCTGGACGTCTACACAATACGATATAATGTTTGAAGTGAAATTGAGCTAAATGTCACATAACCAAGACGGCGGGCAATCACAACCGTAGCGGGACTTTTGCCCACCTGCTGTATTCTTCTCTAAGCTGGTGGACTACATAAATCTAATCTACACAATCATGGTTCGGTCTAAAGCCTGGATGCTGTCTCAGCTTGTTCACTCGTTTAATTCCCTCATTGTTTGCATCAACTTGTATGTATCAACTGTATATTATCTTGTTAAAACAGGCTATTTTGTGTACAAGCAGGTTTTTCTTAGTTTCTACAAGCGATCTATTAATGCCATTTTAATAACATTGACTATTGTTAGTTCTACGTCGACTGAAATTTGGATAGAATAAACTAAATCGCATAACTTATACCAGCAGATTTGCAGCTTAAGAGCCGAGTTATTGTTTATAATACTATAATGATTTGTGATCCATTATTCGTACATTATTAAATCAAACACTAATGAGTGAATCGATTAGCACATACGATCATATTCTTTTAAACTTCTACATTAAATCTAGATGAAAGGCATTAACAATAACCCCTAAAGAAAGGAAGCCATCCAGCTTTGTCACAAACACCTTCAGATCCCCCTCTGGTCCGTCGTCTCCTTCTGGCGCTCCTTCCTTATCCGTACCTGATTTAATGATTTTAATTAAACGTTTCGAGTGGCCGTTGTGGAGGTTGGAAATTTGCGGCCGCCCTACTAAAGTTTCGTTAGTTCGCCGATTAGGGTGGAAGTTTTTGATTATGGCATTAAGACATGACGACTCGCTGCTGGATGTGCAGGCGCGCTGAATAATAAATTAAAATCTCGTAGAAATATTAGAACGTTTATTAATATCCACCATGGCACGTATTCTTGAAGCCCTTATATATAAATAGATTTCCTATTATTACACTTTAATTTATATATGATCTAAAATGTTTTCCACAATTACTGAAGTAATTTTCACTAGATATCCGTGCTTTTTTAAGTTTTTTAAAAATACTAATTGTTGGGGCGATTAAACCGCGATTTCGGTTCACCAAATATTAAACAATGTTTCGAACTGTTTATGGACTTTATTCACTTATATTAATTTCTACACACTGCACGTGTCACCTTAAACGTTTACATTCTTGTTATGTCTTACAATGCTTACTGTTTTTCCGCTTATATATTAACTTAACCTAACTTTTCATATGTCAAACGTTACAACTAATTACATCGAGGACATCGGAACTATCTTACCCAACGAAGAAAGAACTATTGCCCATCGACGTGTAAATAATATATAATTAAATGCGTCGTCTTTACATATAAAGACGCAACATAATCTTTCTCTCTTTCAAAATGAATTTACTACATCTCGGAAATACGGTGGATCGGGGAAAACGGGGTAATGTGAACTATTCCAATTTAAGTATATCCACTTAAGGTACTATTTTGTTTCGATTGCACGTCTGCTTCTTCACATTTGGTGCATAAACTGACCATGTATCAGTTTCTTTGGTAATCGATCTGAATTATTGCTATATTCAAAACGAATATTGTAGTGCATAGCTCCATATTATTAAAGGTGTTGTCTTTTTTAACTTGTAACTTTATTATTAGAAAATTATATAAAACATTTAATTTGTGTAAATAATCAGCAGCACTTTCAGAACTGTATGAAAACTTAACAATATTTGCAAATAATCGCTGCCTCATTAAATGAAACTGTAACAGAATGGAAGATGAAGAAATATTTGTTGAAAAAAATTCTAAAAGGGTAAAAATTTTTTTTTTTTTTTTTTTTTTTTTTTTTATAATTATATACATTGTTACTAGTCGTTGCCGACTAACCTACAATTTGTCCTTATAATAGCTTAAATCTAGGTATATATCTAATAGGACTCATCAGTCCTACATAGTCTCTAACATAATAATAATTGTTTTAACACTTTGAGTTTTTTCTAATGCACCTCACTGCACTACACTACAACACACTACACAAGTTCAAATGGTTTGGTCCTTTTGAGTCTGCGTCCGGTTTTGGTGTTGTCCAAGAGTTGTAATACTTCGAAATTAACATGAGAGTGAAGTCTCTCCTCATGTCTCTTTGCAATTCTTTTAATTTCTTGATTGACAGTCGGTATCTGAAGATCTCGATGTAAATAAATGGTCCGGTAATATCTGGGTGCACCTACGATGCTTCTTAGGACTTTGTTCAGGAAAACTTGTATTAGATTTATGTTGCTTTTTGCGGAACATCCCCATAATTGTATTCCGTATGTCCATATAGGTTTTAATATTTGTTTATATAGAAGTAATTTATTATGTATAGTTAATTGAGATTTTCTTCCAATTAGCCAATACATTTTTCTATATTTTAACTCAAGTTCTTTTCTTTTCTTTTTGACATGTTCCTTCCACCGTAGTTTTGCATCAAGTGTCATTCCGAGATACTTAGCATTATTGCTGTATGGTATGACAGTGTGGTTTATGGTCAATGGTGTAAGCGCGGCCTGTTTATAGGTGAATTGAACATGCACAGATTTGTTTTGGTTAATTTGTATTTTCCAGATTTGGGTCCATTTATTTATAGCGTCAGTAGCCTGTTGTAGGTTTCTGGTTGCATCTTCGCTATTGTTTCCGACAGCAAGAATAGCAGTATCATCAGCAAATGTAGCCATTGTAATGTTTTCGATTTGTGGTATATCACATGTATAAAGTAGGTACAGAATTGGCCCCAGTACACTTCCTTGTGGTACACCTGCTTTAGCTTCTTTTATTGTAGAGTAAGCTTCCTCTTGTTTCACTCTAAACATTCTGGCTGTGATGTAGGATTTTAATAGTTCGGTGTGTTGCTTCGGTAATATTTTCTGTAGCTTATGGACGAGGCCTTTGTGCCATACCTTGTCGAAAGCTTGTGCTACATCTAAGAATACAGCTGAGCATACTTTATTATCTTCATAGGCTTTTTCAATAACATCTGTTATTCTATGCACTTGATCAATCGTTGAATGTTTGGTAATAAACCCAAACTGGTGTGTTGGTATTAGGTTTTTTCTCTCTATAATTGGTTTTAATCTTTTCAAGAGGAGCTTTTCAAATACCTTAGCTATCATCGGTAACAGTGAGATAGGTCGATAAGCTTTTATATCATTTGGTGATTTTCCAGGTTTTGGAACCATTATTATTTCAGCCATTTTCCAAACGTCTGGGACATATTTCAGTCGAAATGCTGCATTGATTAAGTTAGTGAGTTTTATAATACCCTTTCTTGGCAGATTGTGCAGCAATTGCCCTGTTATTAAATCATAGCCTGGTGATTTATTTGGCTTGATGTTTGTTTTAATAACGTTGGTGACTTCTTTCGGAGTTGTTAATTGAATTGTCGAATTTTCGCCGTCTATGTCCGGTAAAGTATGTTCAATTTCACTTTCGTTTGGTTTGAAAGTTTTCTCTAAATGGTCAGCGAATGCTTCTGCTTTCTCCAGGTTGCTGCGTGCCCAACTTCCATGCATGTTTCTTATCGGAGGACTATGTAGACAGGATCGTTTTAGGTATTTAGTGGCTTTCCAGAGCGAATAGTCTGTGTTCTTGTCGTCTGTTAAATTTCGTAGATAGTTATTTATGGAATTGTTTTTAATTTCCAAAATTTCCCTCTTCAACCTTTGTGTTATGTTGTTTAAGATATTCTTATTTTCAGGTGTTCTATTTTGCTGCCATTTTTTCCGTAGTTTTCGTTTTTCAGCTACCATTTCCTTGATTTCTTTCGGGTAATTTATTCCTTTGGTTGAAGTTTTAATTTCTGGAGTGTTATTCCAAGCAGCCTGTTGGATGTCTGCAACGAATTTTTCGGTTTCATAATTTAATTGGTCTTCTGTCTTAAGGGGAACATTTAGTTGAATTCGATTGTTTATTTCTTCAACAAATCCTTCCCAGTCTGTCCTCTTGTTGGTTAATGTTGGATTTTGTTGTTTTCTTATAATGTTTTCACTCAGCGTCAAAATCACAGGTGTGTGATCTGAACTTAAGTCAAAATTTTCTTCAACTTCCATGTAGTTAGTGGTTATGTTTCTAGCTATAAAGAAGTCTAACAGGTCTGGAGTTTTCTCTGGATCGGTAGGCCAATAAGTTGGTTTTCCTGTCGACATGTAACTGCACCCTAGCTCAGCAGCTGCTTTATGTAATTCATTACCTTTAGTTGTCGTCATTCTAGATCCCCATCTTGTATTTTTAGCATTGAAATCACCACCGATTATAAATTTTTCTCCTAGGTTGTTTAGAACATTCAAGTAATTTTCTTTTTTTTGGTTGTATCTTGGAGGGCTATATATGGAAGCTAATGTAACCCTGTATTTGCTAGATATAACAGTTACTGCCGTTACCTGATTTTCTGCTAAACTGAGTCCGGGTTCTTGATGATGGCATATATTATTTTTTATTATTATTGCACTTCCTCCTCTTGCTGTGTTAGCTGGATGAATGGTGTGGTAAAAGTGATATCCTCTAAATTTAATAAAGGATTCCTTTGTCAAATGGGTTTCAGATATTAAGCAAATATCTATTTTTTGCAATTCTAGGAATACTTGTAGGTCAGCGTGATGTTTCTGAATCCCATTAGCATTCCAAATTGCGATGCGGATGTCTTTACTTGCCATTTTTAGTTCTTGAGGCCACCGCCCTATTGTTTTCGAGTTTAAGTAATCTTTCAGAAAACGATTCAATAATCTTTTCCTGGTTGTCCAGCTTTGCTATAAGTTTCAATAGCAGTTCGTTGGTTGTAACGTCTTCTTTTTTTGTTTCTTTTTGAGCGGTTTGGTTTATGCTTTGAGCATAGGTCATTTCATCGTTGACTTCGTTGTACATTTTTGGTTGTTTATTTTGAGTCACTGTTTTTTGCTCTTTAGCCTGACTGATTTTATTTCTTCTCTCTTGGAATGTTTTCGCAACTACGCATCCTCTGTAGCTTGCTGGATGCGCTTCATTGCAATTCGCACATTTCGCTTTTGTTCCTTTGGGTTTTTTGCATTCTCCCGTGATGTGTTTTCCTGAGCATTTTACACACCTTGGTTCCCTTTTACAGAATTTTTGTGTGTGTCCATGTAATTGGCATCTCTTGCACTGTGGCACAAGATTTGCCTTTCTAAGAGGTTCTATTTTTACTTCGACTCCTAGAATTTGTTTAATTTCATAAATTGCTTTTATGTCCGTGTTATGTTGGAATGATAACATAAACAGTGGTAAAGGCTTCTTCTGGACAACTATTTCTCCATTGTTATTTTTATTTCGTTCTTTTTTCAGGATATTTGTGACGTCAGTACATTTAAGTCCATTTTTTATTAACTCTTCCACTATTTTAGTAGTTTTAGCTGTCGGTGGAAGCCCTCTTGCCATTACTTTAATGTCTCTGGTTTGCTTATCTTCATACGAGTGCCATTGTAATTTTAGGAATTCCAAGCACTCAGCAATTTTCGTAAAAGTTTTACGACATTCGGCGTTTAATTTGATTTGTCCATTGTTTAATGTTGTTGCTCTAAATAGTATATTATTTGTTTTCATTGTTTCATATAGCAAGTCAAAGTCTGTGACATTACTTACTATAATTGGAGGTGGTCTCGGCACTTTTATTTCTTTATTCAATTCTTGTGCTTTAATGGTTTTTGGTTGTTGTGGTGAAGCTTCAGGTGTATAGTTTGCTTTTCGTTTCTTATTTCTTTTAACTGTTATCCAGCCTACTTCTTTTTGCAATTCTTCCTCGTCTGTTTCATAGTTTACAGGCAAATTGTTTTCAGTGCACTGGTTCACTACGGGAATGCTAGTTGGATTGTATGTGTTTTGGTTTTTTATTAGGAGTTGTAGTGCATCTAATTGTTTTTGCATATTTGTTAGTGCAATTTCCAGATTCCGTCGGGCTGTTTTTTCGTTAATATACGCATTATAGAGAGCTTGCTCATTTTGCGTTCTCTTATGGTTTTCTTGACAAAAGATTTGATTCTGTTGTGCCAGATGAGCTTCACCTGACGTTGAGGATTGTGTTTCCATCTCATTTAGTCTCTGGTTCTCTCTATCAATCATTTTTATTTAATGAATAGTTTAATTCACGTTTTTACAAAAATTTCAGTACCGGTATTTGTTTCAGAACCGTTATAACGCCGCATTTGTGGTACAGATGATGCACCTCCGACCCTTAACAGCCCCCAAAATTTTACCTTTGTTACTTTATTGCAGTGACCATCGTTTTAAACACATTTTCACTAAACATTTAACGCGCAGTTTTAACACTGTTATTGTCGTCACGGTTTTTACTTATTTTTTAAAATCGCATTTGTGGCACAGGTAGTACACTTTCAAATTTATTACACTGACCGTCGCTCCAAACACGTCTTTACTCTACGAAGGTCGAACGACAACTGAAAAGGGTAAAAATAATAGGAAAAAATAAAAACACATTATTTTAAAAAGTTGTTTAATACATTTTTATTAGTCGTTACCGACTAACCTACAATTTGTATTTACAATAAAATTTTTCTTGTTTTTCGTTTTCTCGTTTTTTCTTGGGTGCTTATATAGAAACTGCATCCTCTTCGAGTGGCAACTTGGCAAATACCTGCCCAAAGCGTTCAGCTACTTCAAGTGTTTGGTTGCTGCAATATATCTACAAACGCAGTCACAAGAATTAATTACTTATTTTTAATAGACAAGTGGTGAACGCGCTGTTTCTGTCAAATTATTTTGATTGTTTAAAAATTACCTGTTAGTCTACGGTTGTCCCAATATATCACCTGTGCTGCTTAAGCACCTTCTTTACTAGCTGTAGCAGTAGTGTCCTTGTTACATCGATACTACTGTTGTGTTCCTGGGTCGACTTCTTATTCCCTGTAAGCTTTAAAGTCTTTGTTTAAAATGGTTGAAAATTTCTTATTCTTTATGTGAATTAAAAAGAAAACGTTGCAAATTCAATCAATTGTAAGATATATTGGATGAAAACCTAGCTCAACCTCTCAAAGAACTTTCAGACACCATAACAAATGACAAATCAACCTTTTTAGACCTTACATGTGACGGATAGATCTAAATAGATGCTACTACCTTCTATTACCACAAAAATTGAGCGAAAATGTCATTTGAATAATGGATACTGTTTCTAGATGCTTACATGCGATGGGAAAGTTAGAAAACGGGGAAAAATGGCTACTATACAAATTGACTGAAAATATCATTTTGACACCGCGGTGTGATTTCTTGCTTGATACAAAATGAAGCGTTCTTCGTATAGTACTATTACTGACAATACTGACAATAGAGAGTGGCTGTACTAGAACAATCCCAAATGCAAGAAATTATGAATTACTCTAAGAGAGACGTTCATATCGACATCGAAACTAAATATTCATAGTCATAAAGCCTTCCTTTGCATCTGGTAGAGTGATCAAGCCGTAGTGTATTACAAGCTACCAAAATGGAATAAAACTATTTTTGTATATGTTTATCGACGTCAATTAAACCAATTGAACGACGCATTTGTGCAAAATACATCGGCGATAGCGGTTAACAGACGCAAAGCCATCCTCTTATATAACAATGCTCGACCACATGTTGCAACAGTTGTGAAAAATATGCAACTCGAAAGCTGCAGTCGAACCAATATCGCTCTTTCAACACGGTAGTCATGTTTCCAGAGAGATGAGAAAAAGATGTGTAAAACGCTAGAAAATATTTTGATTAAAATATATTGTAAACATTTTTAACTAACTTCAAAAAAGACGAAGGTTCTATGTTCGGCTGTATATATTTTTTTAATGTGTGTTCGTCGATTTTTCTGTCAATTATGAACCGATTTTCAAAATTCCTTTTTTATTCGAAAGAGTGTACTACCGAGGTAGTCCCGTTGGAACCAAGTTAGAATCTGGGGGGAGGAAGGGGGCATATCGAGGGAAAACCTCAAAGTTCAAAGACACGTACAATGTTTTCACATATTTTTTATCTAAAATAGTCAGATATTGGCGTATAATACCATTGCTAAACTGATGTGACGAAAAATCGGAAGATCAGCTAGAAGTCGATGCCCAGCCAAGAATACAAAAATAATAATATAATTTTGTGACCTATACACAAAATTAAATTACGAACAGAATAACTCTCATTTGTTGCTCGGTACTAACTTCAAAATGATTGGTAGTTAATAATGTTGCAAATCGTTAATTAGATTTAGGTGGGTATTAAGCTAAATTGTGTGTATATAGTTGAATATTAAATACGTGTAACTGATAGGTTAAATAAGTTTTTTGTTTAATATTATTTGGTTATTACAACGATTATTAGGTACATATTTTATTTTAAAATATTTTTTTTGTGTTAAAAATATGATTATTTTTTACTGTTATTTATTACTTATTTATTATTTATTATTATTTGTTACTTATTTATTTTTCGATATCTACTCAATGTTTTTGTTAAAATTATTTTTTCTCTATAAATTCCTTTTTAAGGCCACTTAATAATCAGAATAATAATAAATAATGATAAACCTTAGCAGTCGAAAGGAACGATTCTTACAAATGCAAACGAATTGTCTGATTGTTTCTTCACCAGTGTCCTTTTATTATTATAAAGGTAATAAATTATTTGATAAAATTGATAAGGCGCATTTACATTTAGATATATCCGAATAATATTGGCGTTTTATTCTATGTAAATATATGGTAATGGTGATAAACCAAAACCGACTATCCAGCCAACTAATGCCGATATCCGATTGAACGGTCAGGCCGGGCAGCCCATAAAAGGGACGGATCGAGTATAAGCCGCGCGCGGCCATTTTAATTAAATCCGCGAAACGCAATTAAGAACTGCGATCCGATAAAATTTTATGCCACAATTTATGCGGAATGGTGTAAATAAACCCTTGCCGTTCGTCGTTCGACCGCCAATAATATAACCAACTTATTGCTTATTATTGCCGGTATCAAAGGCCGTTTGGCAATTCGAAAAAACGTTTCGGGTTTCGTATCGGCATTATTAGCCATAGCCGAGTAATTTTTATCGATACTTTTGCAGTTAAATGCGGAATATATTGCGCCGTCGTGTCATTGGCGTGGCTGGATGCCCGTTTTCCTCGTCGAATCACCATCGGCGAATTGAGTGATTGCGCGCGGGGTGAACGTTTCCGATACACAGAATGGAGCATTCCAAGTACCATCAACGATAACGTAAACAACCGATAAATATAAGTTCGAACGAACAAAAATAAGAAATATCGAGAATCCTTAACAATGGCTTAATTTTTTTGTTTCAGGTGTTTTGCGTGACCTGCCTGATGATCAGCAATATTGCTGTATCGCTAGAGTAAAATATGGTGAGTATAGTATTAAAATTATGAACAGCAAACCGATAAAAGTATCAAGTATTCGTTGTTATCATTCTAAAATATGAACTGGGAATTCATTTTGAGTAAATTATTTTTCAAGGTCTTAAAGTTTTATTTTATTAATTACATCATACATTAGTTATGCTTAGTGCAATCTTAATTTACAAATTAATTGATTACTACTGTTCTGTACTTCTATTAATATACAAGCAAGGCGAGTTCGGGATTAATACAACAGTATGCATTTCCAAAATTAGAATTAAACTAATCTACTTAAGCCAAGTTCGTGTGATTTAATTCGCAACAATCTTCTGATTTCCTGCGTGTTGTCCAGTAGCTGCATTACTTCCACGTTGTTGTGATTTAGTGATTGACTTTGTGATTTTCCTCATATACCCAGCTTTTTCAAAATATGTTCCGAATGCGCTCTTGCCTCTCCCATAACTCAGTAATCCCATGATGATATCGTTCATCAATATCGTTAAAGATCAAATGTATTTACCGTAAATTTTCTTAGCCATCGTCAATCGTCCGAAGTATTTTCGTAAAATTGTACAGAAAAAATAAATAAAAACTCTAAATGGTTCTAGGTCGGTTCCTTGATATTTTTCTTATTTCTCTGGGGAGGAGAAAAAGGGTATATTTTATCAGAATAACCCTTCATTATAACTGCTGGGTTTGAGTATAAATCGTTGGCATAAGTATTGTTACCTAAGGGTTCGATTCACTATAAGATAATCTATGTTAGTTCCATCAAAATTAATATAAAATCCAAGCACGAACACGGTCTTCAGACCAATGTGTTCATGCGGGATACTTAACCTAACAGTCATACCATTGGTCGATTAATAGTAGAATTAAATTTTTCGCATCTTTTCAATAGATTATTATTCATAGGAGTATAAACAATATTTCATTATTGTAGTCGGTGTCGATCCCAAAAATTACAAAAATAATAATATAATTTTTTAACATATACAAAAAATTAATTATCAACAAAACAAATCTAAATTTATAAAACTGTTTGAAATTGTCTTGAAATATAGCAGTATTTGGCAGCAATATGCTAGCATAGTAACAACTTTATCTTTGAGGGTGTCAATATATACATTTACAGTAATCCAGTCAGTCAGGCTAGTAATGTGAATAAGGGTACCCGCTACATACCACGATAATGATGCTCAAATCAAAACGGCTTCCTTTGGTGTTCTATATACCTAAACCCAGTCATTTGCAAGAAACAATGTAAACAATGATTCACCAGTCCATAAATTCTTCCAATCATCAAGTGTTCAGGTTTTATTATCGTCGCACTACTTCTATTGCAGCTTAGCGTTTGCTTCTGTTATAAAGGATTTCGTAATCGCATCCCTTCCGTGAATGTTGAGTTTGTAGATCTCCCGCCGTACTGTTTTTGTTAAAATAGTGAGTCTTTAGTTCTGCTGCGACTTCTGCCGCTGTAGTTTATGTTGTTTAGCAACAGTAATTTTAATATTCCTCGGTCTCTGTCAGTTAACATTGGGTTTCGCCCACTATTCCTCTTCACCGATTATGTTTCTCCATGATTTGTATACTTTCTCATTACCGTGGATACGGTCGCTCATGAAACTTTAAACAATTCAGCTGTTTTCATCACAGACTCTCTCGCTAACCGAGCACCAACGATTTGCTCTATTTGGATGACTAAGAAATCATATATTTTACATATTGCTTGTTTTAATTTTTGCAAAAAGCGTATAATAGTAATCCATACGTATCGCATCATATTAATTTGTCTATTCCTTTAACTCAATTTACCGAATTGGGTTCTTCAAACCTCTGAAAAATTCAACAGAAAGTGATATCGGGTGTGCATTGCTCTAAATTGTTAAAATTATTTTAATGGGCTGAATTATATGCTATTCGATTTCTACAAATGATATAAACGGACTTATGGATGGTCATTAGCTGAGATTAATTGATGATTGATGTTCAAATTTCTATAAATATGCTTAAAATTTTACTTATTCATTTTTTAAAGATTGTAAAGTATAGCATTTGAATTGAGAACTCAGCTCATAATATATGAAACTGTTAATAAGATTATATAACATAAATTGGATCGAATAATGATCAAGAGGATCAATGATTGGTAAATGGATTGATTCTGCTGTGTAAGAAAGTTGATATAGGCTTTCACGAGTTTTGTATGAGTTGTCCTTCCACATCAATTTTTAAAATTTTTAATGATGGGTTAACAAATGTGGAAATAATACATTATCCAGATGATCTACTTGCATCTTGTTTATCGATGGTCGACTAAAGCTCACAGTAATTCAGTTCAGTTTGGCTTTCAAACTCCCTATGTTTGTTTTTAATTTTAATTGTTTAATATATCGAAATTATCGCTATTTTTCTTTTAAATAAGAACGCTACAGCAAAAGTTTGCACCAATACAGGATTCTATTTCTGTAATAAACTTTTTGTTGAACTAAAAAGGAAATATTAAAACACGTGATATCACAAGATGAAAATAAATTGTAAAGTCTAATTAGAACTTTAACATGAATATGAAGTACTCAAAACCATACAGAGTGACTACTATATGATACTATATTGTATAAATAAATCATAAATAACATTGTTGGATTACATTAAATAATTACAGAGTCCTATTTTACATTTTTTTGGTACTCCTACACTGGCAGCCTCTGAAATATTTTCGAATTATTCGAGCCGGAGCGCACCTCCTCCGGCCCTCTCACGTCGCGGCGAATTGTCGGTAAACCAGATCCCCAAACCAGTTTTCAAGTGGTTCAATAAAGGTACCCGGGGTCGGCTCGCGGCTGAAAGAAAGAGCTCTCCACCATTTCGGTCGTTTCGAAAACAACTTCATAACTGTTCGTGTTTAAAAATTCGTACACGACCTACCACTCGTTCTTTCTGGTATTATCGGCGTTTTTGATCATCGGGAGGGTGGTAATATAATAGCCTCTTGGGATTTGTTCCTGTCCCCCGTAATAAAATACCGTTTTAGTCTTAATTGAGCCGATAATGACCTAAAGAGTTCATTATTTCTTTATTATTATACAATTATATTTACATTTTATTATTTTAAATATGTATGTTAGAGTATAAACTTTTTTATTTATATATTGCATTGCATACATTTTTAGGAATCATACTTAGATATTAGACTTATTGTAATACCTAATAGTAGGTTTCCCAATAAGTAATCTAGAACTTTAACCTATTGGCGACTAATTTGTTTTTGTATCTAATAGCTGTCAAATTTGGAAATGTTTTAATTTTTTTGTAGTTAACAATTATTATAGGCATTGAGTATATATTAGGTAAAACACCATAGAAAAAGAACTATTAGCGTTATATCAGTGTTACATAAACAAAGTAATTCTGTTTTAGTAATTTAAGTTTTTCGTGGCTTTTATAAATGTAACTTAAGCGTATCAACTGGCAATAATAGTAGAATTTTTGGTCTTACAATATGTAAATCCAACGTGCGCTAAAGTATTTTGTTGATGTCTGTAACTACTTTTCGACTAATCTAGTGGCCTAAATTCGAATTAATTGGTTTACTGAAGCAAAAGACCTACATTAAGGTAAAAAAAAACGGTCAATAGGAGTCGTGAGATTAATTGAACCAAGATAGAAAACCTTGCTACAATGAACCGTAAATAGCCCATTCCTACTGTTTAAAAACGTGGCCTTTTGAAAATATCTATAGTCTAATTTACCTATATTCTAAAGGTAAATAGCTAGAGGGCTACATTGTGTACTCGTTGAAGTAAGTGTTAAAAATATATAGGAATAACCTGAGAAAAATGGCAATTATTATAATGACTTGGCATGGGTATTAATAATTATTTGTATAATTGAACTTATAAATGCCTTTGCTCTTATTGGTATGGAATCAAGACACAATTTTAATACTTATCGCAATATATTTTAAATGCTTAAAGAGTCATGATAGATAAAATATCGATTCCTCATGATAATTAAACTTCATTTTAAACTAAAATCTAATTATATTATACAGATCAGCAGGAAATTATTGTCTATACTCACAAGAATGTTATTATATGCAACGTACAATTTTAAAACATTTTAATAAATGTTAAAGAACATATTTTTTAAATTTACCACTTCAAATTGTCTACTTTAATATAATTTAAACGTTTCAACATTACAATTATTTATACATGTTACATTTAATATTTAAGTAGCTGTTGTGTTATAATGTTGAATTTGGTAACTGAATTGGCAGTATGATAACAAAATAAATTCTGGTGTTACTAATTTTTATCAATTATTTATTTACAAATTCCCATAATAGGTTAAAATATCTATTCTTGTGAACAATTCTTCATAGTTTTCACTTCAATATTTACATTATATTGAATTTGTACATGTATAGTAATATCAGCATTTCAATGCTACACCAATTACTTTACACCTGGTCGGATGTTAACCTTTGGCAGTTCGTGAAGACACCCATCTGCTAAGTGATAATGTACAGATCATCTTAAAAGGCTTCCGGTCTTGTCCTGATAGGTTACTGATGTATTTAAAATCTGTATATTGCTTTATATTTTTTGAAATAACCACAATAAACCAACATTATGCAGGGTCAAAATCCGCAGTTTTGTAACACAAAAATAACTACATCAACTTTCTAATTTTTCTAATACATGAAAGCGATGATATCAGAAAATTGTACAAGTTTACTAATATGTTGTAAAACTAAGTGAATAGTTGTTAAGCTCTAAAATATTACCTTACAAGCTTAAAAGCTTTCAAATGTTAAATATTTACCAAAGGCATAGACATTTTAAGTAAGGGCAGTATTGGGTGCTTGCATGTTGAGAAAAATTTTAATAATATATATTTCTCTGCGCCTTTCTGAAAATATGGCGATACCGTGTACAAAGGGCCATGTTGTTTTGTTTTGAAGCAATACAAGTAATTGATGTATGTCAAAAATACAATATTGAACGTTCCGTTGTTAACATCTGTATACGCTGAACTCTATAACACTAAATGAGAAATGGTTATTTTATGTAAAGATCATCGAACTGTCAAGATCATTGAATTTAGCATTTAAGTTAGGTTGTTTAACACTTGCTTATATCTTTGCTTCACATTTTCACCAATGCGTATCACTCATTTGCAAACACTTAATATATTGAAATAATTAAGTATTGGAAATTGCTTTGATAAACACAAGTATTTATCACATAGTAACGCAATAATTGAAGAAACTTTTAAAATCTCCCAATAACAAGTAAAACTATGAAAATGTAAAATGTAGTAATCTGAAACAGTTCATTAATTATTTAACTTTATTAATATATCCAATTATCAACAAGTAATTTCATACTATTACGTATAAGTATTACTTATTTAAATATCAGATATACTTTCAAGATATTTCATAGCAAAATTTCTACCAGGAACATTATAAGATGCACAAAAAATGCTAATGCCTTTTCATCGATGTCTTCTAAACGATCGCATTCGATAGGAAAAGAGCCAATTAATTGTCGATATGCGGCTAAGTTGGATCGAAATTCCAGTTTTCAGTATCAATTTATATAATTAAATAAAAGAGCCGATAAGAATATAATCAGTTGGTGCCCAGTTAAAGCCGGACATAACCGTACGATCAGAAACCAAACAGATAATTAAAAGACTGAAATCATAGAAGCTATGACTATCGTCCATTTTTTTTCCTTTGCTTGGGCTGGGGCTTTGGAATCCTACGTCGATTCCACGCATCGATGTATTCCGCGACATTTGCAAGTCAAATGTGTCGCCGCAACATACCGGTCCCTCGATGGGTTTTCGATTAGGACTGGTTCAGTTAAATGCCGTTCAGATATGAATATCGGCTGAAATATCCGGATGTGGTAGCGACGAACCTGTGTCAGTATCGAACCAGTTGATATGTAAAGTATCTTTTTGTCTTGTTTCTGTATGAATATCTCAAATATAATTATTAATAGTTCCTTGGGGATTACATTTTAAAGGATAATAAGTGAATTCTTGTAATATAAGCGGTATTTCAACACGCTTTCTTACTTTGATTTATTATTGTAGGACAGGAGGTTCATTTCTGCCCATTTTATTATCATCAATAGAACTTCTCCCTGTATAAGTAATATTTGAGTATCTCTGAACATAGATAGATGGTAATACTACAGTAGAAATAGTATTAGTTTTGTCAAATAAAGTTATGAAACAAAAATGTTATGAAATCTATATAGTTTTGTTTTAACATTATAGTACATCTAATGTAATCATCTAATATTATCGAGTAATTTAATCTGTTGTTAGTTATACAGCCACAATAATTATATTGATATATTGGTTTTATTCTAAACTATCCATGTCTCATCTAACTGCACAAATTGAAATAATAAGTTTTTTGATTTTATTGGATGTTTTTAAAAGCAATGTTTGAAAGTTCCAGTAAAACGCTTCGATACTTTTCAGATTAACAGTTTCCTCTGAAAAATTTTTGTTTACTCTACGTGAGTCCACAATCTGCCCTATTGGCAATAAGTATTTCTTCTGTCTATATTATATATACATGGCATGTAGAAAATCACTTCATTAAGCAATCTTCTGTATAAAATATTATTTTAATTAATAGTCTTATTCTAAAGCTTATTCTAAAGTCTACATATGTCCAGTAATCAGATCAGGTGGTGTTAAACCTTTTAGTCTACGCACTTCACTATCACGTCGCATATTAACTGATTAGCGAGTACATTGGGATGCACTGACACTTTTTCGAAGTACTTCACACACACACGTTGAATTACACTCGTTATAGGTTCTAGGGGAATATCGCGTTGTATCACTTTATTTGAAATATAGTACGGAGCATCAACAATGGCACGCAACACCTTATTTTGGAACCGTTGAATGATGGATATATTAGATTTACTAGCGGTACCCCATAGTTGGATTCCATATACGTGTTTACGTTATCAGACAAAAGGACTACATCTCTGAAAAAATGTACTAAATTATGTTTATATTGAAAAAACTAATCACAACTTTATGTTTCATGTATTTGATCAGTGACCATGTATATAATATTCAGTGAATCTGCAACAGGTTAAAAATATTTTTAATATAAACCGCGGAAAATTAATATTTAACTGTAAAAATACTTACCTCTTTAAAGAATTATATGGCAAGAAGGTACCTCCATTATCTAGTTGCTCTTCAAAGTAACTGATTAGAGAGGCAATCTATTCTGTCTGGCATCGGCGTGTTTGATGGGAGTTATAAGCAGCGGTTTGAAATTTATCAAAACAAGCAAAACGTTAAAACAACGTTTGACGGTTTATATACTTTTTTCACTATTGTTTTGAAGAATTTTGCATACGTTTGACAACCGGACGATTTTGACCGGCTGGTTGGTTTACGCGTTCGAACGTATCAGCCAACATTGTATCTCTTTTAATTAGAATAAAATGAGAAGCAAAATATTGTCTGATTCTAAATCACATTTATAAATTGCGCCAGGCAATACATTATATATACACAGCAACTTTGTTCCTCACAAATGTCTATTTATGAAACAGTATCACATATTTAACATTTTTCTATAATATGAAATGTTTTTTCTACTTTATCTATTGCTTTTCTATTTTTGCTATTATATATCCTTTTGAAACATTGCAAGTTTTTAATGCCCCCAAATTTGATTTCGTTACAAAATAATATAAACAATGGTTCTCAAAATGTGATTCTATTGCGTTTTTCTGATTCTTTCGTGCGCAGATACAGATTTAAGGAAAATAGGACAAATAAGTTAAACATTGTCCGTCCGGATTGGGTCATCGAATTTTAAAATAGAATATTTAATATCGGCCGGAGTGTCTTCTTGGGCCAGGTCTGATCTCTTCCATTTTTCATCGGACACATCTAGCGAGAATGGAACGTAAAATAGAACGGTGTACAGCGACAAAATGCTGTTAAGCGACATGAAATAGAGTCGATTCGCTTGCCGTTACGAAGCTGCCTTCATCGTGGCGGAACGTACAAAAACTAAGTTATGTCTTTTCGGCTGTTTTTCGAATTTACCCAGTAGCCACATCTTATACATTTTATATGTTCAGGTTGCTTTCTGCCCCTCCCATGGAAACGGAGTTCGTTAAATGGCGCCAGTGGTGGAGACGCCAATCTTGACTGAAGTACACCGGGAAAAAAATGTCGCTTCTCTCTCAAGTGGGGTCTCGAGGAATCCTCATTTTGTTTATCTGTAAGATAACTATTATTGAAATTAGCTTTAACTATGTTACATCGTCGTTTGCTTTGTTCCTGATTACACTTAATGCCCTATTTTGGAATTGGGTTCTCTTTTTTTAATTCTTGTCGAAATATACTCCGGGTCTAACATATATTTTAATCTCATGCTCTCACATCAATAATGGTTTGGAAGTCCTTTCTGTTGATTGGAATATCATTTTTAGATATTACTATTGATGAGTTTGTTATATATTAGAGTGTCTAAAAAAAGCTTAGATTAACGTATATAATATCTTCATTTTTGGGGCGATTGCATTGGTTTAATGGGATATATTCTTCGTTTTTCTGTTTTCCATAGTGTAAATATAAATATATAAATTCGATTTATTATTTTAAATCTTTTTTATGTAATAAAAATCTATTGATTGCTCCTTTCAAACTTTGAATAAGCTGCCGCTTTCTTACAATAGATTATTAGCAAAGTTGGATACTGTATAACGTATTACATTATCACATATATTTCCACAGAGCTGTGCATAACTTTTTCTGTATTATATTAAATAAGAGACAATAAATAATTGAGACTATTGATATGATTCGAGATAAAAAGAATCAATCAAATTATTTATAATTAGTCACATAATTACATAACATTTTCTGTTCTTATATTTTCCAGTTTCTTCATCCAAAGTGGATATTATAGTATCTATTTTTGAAATATTTGTTGCTTGTTTTTCGTTTATGATTTAGAGTCTCCTTTTTACTTTACTACTTTAACTAGGGTTTTGTCTTGGACTTCGAACCAATCGATAATAAGCCTACCGCCGAGCGACTGACTAACTTAGAGGCCATCCCAGAAGACATCCGATCTTACCTGGGTAGTAATAATTTGAAAAAACTGATATAAAAAAACTGATAAAAAAATAAATTAACAATTATACCACGGCTGGATTCGAATCCACAACTATAGCAGCAGAGATAACATCACCGTAACCAATGCGGCAACCACACTAGCTAAATGTATGTTGTCTTTGCAACCTAGGGCAGAAATATTTCTAGAACTGTTTAAAAACTCTGTAAGTTCTAACATGTTAACCAAAAATGTTATTATATAATACAAAACATATTATTGTGATTTATTTTCGGTATATTGCTACTGAGTTTAATATAACTAATAATTATTAATAATTATTTAGCTTCAGTAGCGTTTAGTTATTATTTATAAACCTTCAAATTTTGATTTCGTTGTTTCAATACTTTTCTAAATAATTTGTTAATTAATTTTATGTTTAGAGAATATGTTCCATTCAGTAGTCGCACCAATATACAAACATGGCTAGTGTGGGATATTTAGATCAGTATGTATTTTAAAAATTAAAATTAAATTAGATTATTTTAGCAAAGGTTAAAATTAAACACATATACATTAAAATTCATGAGGTTAGGTTTGCTTCAACCTATTGATTTCCTACGTGTTGTCCAGTAGCTGTTTTGCTTCTATGTTGCGATTAAATAATTCGTTTCGTATTTTAAGACGAAATCTTGTGTAATAAACAATTATAAGCAATGATAATTTATCAAACAATTTTGGTTTGATATCATTGGATTACAAGTTAGTTTGATGTTTTAGTGCAACCCTATATTCGAGCATCATCCGTCTGACCAGTACAATTCTTTGATTTTGACTCTGATTTGCTCTGCTTTTTATCTAACGTGATTTTGAACATTTTAGTTGAATTTATCCGATATTCTCAATTTATGTTGACTTATTAAAACTACACATATTCTGGTAGCTTAAAGTCCTTTATTCGTTCAATAAGTCAGTTTTTTAAACACAAATCTAACTTTAATATTTCGATGTATTTTTAATCTCTTCTGTTTTTGATTGAAAACTTCTGTAATACAATGTTAGCTTTTTAAAATATATTTCAGTTAACATAAAGTTGGATATCACATTAGAAGGCATCCTCTCTAATCTGCCTGGTTACAGATGTAAATAGAATAGTTTTCTCTTATTGAAATGTATACTCCTTATGTTAACAGAAGCAATAAATTAAGCTTTTTTTTTTGTTCCAGAATGACCAGCTAGAACCAAATGGTATTTTGCTGATGTCGGTTTAGATTCGGGATATTGGAGTGTTTTGTGAGCGACAGAGACAGGGTGACGACTGGGTTTATAGTAGTTGGTTATCTACCAAGGTTTGTGGATGGGTAGGGATTCCATCAAGATATTGTCGTGTTCAAAGGTGCCTAGGGAAAATCTTACACTGAGCATAATACAAGTTTTCTCTCAGAGACATACCTGTACCTCACCTATTCTCCGCAGAGGCAGACTGGACGGATTAACATTTTGTACAGAGTCGCATTCTGGCGGTTTGGGAGTTTACTTTTTCTCTATAGGAATGGGAAGAGAAGACTATACACGCCATTGCCTTTGCAGATAGCGTGCTGGATTTGGGCTGACCATTGGAACCTGCGGTCGAACTGGAGACCGAGGTATGATAACTTCTGGAGCCAGGGCATAGGAAATTTCTCAATTTGGCGGCGGTAGGCGCGGAACTCCTTCTTGTGGTGGAACAGAATAGCCTGAGTTTTACAAGGATTAATCTGCAGCCGCCAGAATTGGTACCACGCAATCGCCTGGTTCAGTTGAACTTAGAGTCTATCGCGAATAGCGTCGAGACTGTAGCCGGTTGTGAAAAAAACTATTTCATCTGCATAAAATATTCTATGGGAATGTCTGTGGACTGGGAAATCAGCCATGTACAGGTTGAATAGGACAGGGGCTACAGGAGCACCTTGCGGTACTCCTTAATAAATTAAGTGAGATATATGTTAAAATTTATATTTAAGCGGGATTCGAATCTGACACTATCGCGGCAATAGAAGAACCATCACGTTACCTTAATCACTGAATTACCAAAGAGCTATTAGTGAACCTAGAGTCGTTAAATGCTTATTTTTGTATCAAAAGCATTTGTTGTACTATATAGCTAGTATATTTTTAATTGGAATTTTAATCAAATATGTTTCACTTTCACGGACTAAAATGCATGAAAAAGGTATTTAATTCTTTTACTTTTTTTATAGAAGATAATAGAACTAATATGATAATAAATACATAGCTTAATATTAAAGCAGTAATAAGAACATATCAATTCATTCTCTTAAACATCATATCATATACCGCGGCGAATAAAGTCAAGGCTCCGCTAATGAGAATTTCCTTTTTTCCTGTTCTTCTCCTTTCGGCTCGGTTCCTTTTTTTTATTCCATCCCGGTTTTATAAATCCTCGGGGATGCCGAAGGCCTACTAAGATATACATTGGTCTCTCGGTGCGTGGCTTCACTTCGTATACCGGCCTCGATCTCTCGACTTTTCGGTTATAAACTTTCGTAAATTTCATTCAGTTTTAACGAGCCGGTCCAGTTCAATTAAACATTAATTACCACTCGTTTGGATAAGGCAAGGGGTTGAAGATGGCGTTGAAATTGGAACTGACGGTAAATTTCGATAGAAACAATCATATTGCGGCGATCAAAAAATCGTAAGCGTTTTAAATGAAAAAATTATGGGAAAAAACTGCGAAAGAAATGGCAATAGCTAAGAACTGAAGAAAGTAAGAGAAATTTAATAAAGCAATAAAAGTACTGAAAGAGTTGATTCAAAATGAACAAAACCAAGGCATTCGAAACTTACGGATTATTCACTCTGGAAGGCAACACGAAAACTCAAAAGACCCCAGCAGCATAACCCTTTAATTAAAATAAATTAAAATAATAGGGCTAGAAGCAATAAAAAATGGCCAACGACTTCTCAAAATATTTCAAAAATGTATTTGAACTCTTCCCGTCTAAAGATGACAAAAATGACATTACCACATAAATAATTCACCGTCAAAGAAGTTCAATAAATAACAACCAGAGAGATTAATTGTAAAAAAGCTCCTGGATGTGATCTAATAACCGGAAAATATTACAGAAACTATCAGATAAGGGGCAAACTTATTAACAATCATATTAAATGCTATATTATGAAATAATTATGTTCCTAGCCTCTGGAATGTAGCTGAAATAACTAAATTACATCCTTAATGATGAATATCTATGACTACTATATTGTTGCAAACAGAAAATGGAGATTCCCTCCATATTTTCATATCCAACACCATGAAAGCTATTGGCGGATGTTTTGTCACAAGAAGTAGACAACATTCCGTTGGAAACTATTAATACATTCTACGAATCTCTTACGTGAATAAATGCAAAAATTATAAAAGAAAATGCGGGTTTAAGACCTTATCAATAAATAAATATTGCGTATATGTCATGTGTTCAAATTCCCTGTTATTATGCATGTATACACGGTTTTAGACCTGAGCAACCAAAAGCTGATTCCAAATCTGCAGCCTAATTTTTAAAGTTGGTTCTAATTTTCGAAATATTCAATAACCATATTATTTTACTATTTTTGGCTAGTAACGTAAATTTATCGAATTACAAAGTATAAAGTTTTTTTTATTTATATATATATATATATATATATATATATATATATATATATATATATATATATATATATATATTAGAGTTTTTTATACTACTTCGAAATCTATTTCACGAATTAGGGTCTAACAGTAATCGCTCATCGTATCTATGTTCCAATATCCTTGGTATCTCCTTTCGATTTTCACTATAATATCTTAGTATAGTGCTTCTTCTTCGTTGTCGCTCCTGTCGCCCGCGTTTTGTGGAATAAATCAAGATATAAATGTAGAAAATGTTTAATCTTGTAATATTTTTTGCAACAAATTGCCATTTATGGGCTAGTGTTCAGTTTGTGCTTACTGAGAAAGTTATGAATAACATTTTGAAACGATAATGGTGCGGCTTTAAACATTTTCTCAACGCCTGATGAAATTTACGTCAGCCATTAGTTTATAAATATCACCATTTCTAATAAGGAAATCGCTTTCATTGCTCGCCCTTGATGAAGACAATGAGATGTGTCTTCTTCTTGATCTTCTAATTTCTTTAAGCAATTTTTGCACTTGTACCTGGACAAATTGGCAGTTGATCACTGTCCATACGTGGAACCGGCTTCGACACTGATGACACGTCGGGATATTTATACTGTACATTTTTTGTGTTTATACCCACGACGTTGATCGAGCAAAAGTAACAATCATACACATTAGTTCTCTCTTCTCATTATAACGATTGTAGAGGAAATTATTTTTGCACACATTACAAGACAATTTCGGTACCCATAGCTTGTCAGTGCTGCTAACATACTTTCAAGCCTTTGTACAACGTTGTCAATCGCAGCACAGAAACAAGTTCCAAATGGTGTTTAATGCAACGCCATCTGAGTTCAGGGCATCAAATAATATTCAGGGCATCAAGAATCATTCTCATATGCTCAGCTTTAAAAGTTGACCAGAATTTGTAAACTTGTGTTATTCGTACAGGGGTACATTATTTCAACGTTTATTCCAGTAATGTAATTAATTGTCGTCTTTAAAGATATCTTTGGTTCTGTTCCAGTCGCCCCAATCAACCTAAAAGGATTCTCTCAGGTGGTCCTTTTTAGTATAGAGAATTCCCACAACTCCAATAAGGTATCAACAAAGTACATTATCGTGATATAAAAGCCAAGAAAATTAATATAATTGGAGTATGAAAATGACTATGAATCATCACGATATCTCCGTTTCACTATTTTTTAATCATAGAAGTATATAAACCAGATAAATTGTCTTAAAAATTAAAATATATAAATGTGTGCCAATAAACTTGACTATTATTAATCTCGTTCATTTTTATATTGCCGGCCAAATTTGAATAAATTTAACGGCAGCCTTGCCTTATTACGACAGCAAAAGTGAAATGATAAAAATTCCTGTAGAAAACATAAAATCCGTAGGTCGTAAGCGTAAATGGCCATTACGACATGGTCGTTTCATTCATCAAACGGTCACTTCCATTCATAAAACGTCTAATTCATTCCCGTACGGTTTTATTTTCAAATATTAAATACCGTAGTAGTAAGTCGCGAGCGCGCGCTCACACACAAACGCTCCAGCTCACACCGAAAAGTGAAAAAAAAACGCCCGACACTAACACTAAAATGGTCGTAAAAATCCATTTTATTGCCGTCGTAAATTTGCAGCAATTTAAAGTAAACATGTCAAGATTTAAGACGATAGGTCCCATCCATTGAAGATCAAATGCCGAATCATCTCAACTTTCGCGTTGCACACTCCACTTGTCAACTCGCAATTTTTTTCTGTTGTCGAATTTCCATTGTATAAGAAGTGGAAATTTTTTTATTTTATAGCCGATCATGTCTCTTCAAATTTGTTTCTCTTTAATTCATTTATTACATTTTATTTGTTTCAGCTGATTCACATACAGTTCTTTACAATAACTTATATCTTGATATATGTCTAGGAGATCTCATTCACTCTATCTTAGTCTTTAGTGTAATTATATTTATATATTAACACTGCTGTTTTTCTATTAAATACACCTTACTACACTATACAAGATCAAATGGTTTGATTGTTTTGAGCCTGTGTCCCATTCACGTGTTATTCACGATATTAATATGAAAATGGAGTCTCATTCTTCTTGCGATTGTCTTGATTTGTTGAACGACATTCAGTATTCGTATCTCTGTGTAAATAATCAATCCTGTCTCAAAACTTTGTTCTGAAAAATTTGTTTTGAGTGTACATTATTTTCTAGGTACATCCTCATAATCTATGTTCATATATAATGTCCCTATAGATTTCAATACTCGCTTGTATAATAGTAATTTATCATATACTAATAATTGTGGTTTTCTTCCAATTAGCTAATATATTTTTTATATTTTAATTCCAGTTCTTCTTTTTTTACATGTTCCTTCCAGCGAAGTTTTGCATCAAGATTCATTCCGAGATATTTAGCATTGTTGCTATATGGAATGATAATATTATTTCTTGTTAATCGTGCTTGTACGGTCTAATTAAACATGAACTGCACATGTACATATGTACGTTCGTTAATTTTTATTTTCCAAGTTTGGGCTAATTATTTATATTGTCCCTTGCCTGTTGTAATTTTGTGTGGCTTCTTCGCAATTGTCTCCGACAGCAAGAATCGCATGTCATCAGCAAACGTAACAATCGTAATATTCTCTATTTGTAGTTTATCACATGTGTAAAGTAGGTAAAGAATTTACCCCAATACACTTTCTTGTGGTATACCTTCTTTAGCTTCTTTTATTGTAGTGTAGGCTTCCTCTTGTTTCAGTCTAAATATCCTGGCTGTAATGTGAGATTTTAATAGATCAGTATTTTGTTTCGGTAATATTTTCCTTAGCTTATAAACAAGCTTAGATTCATAGGCTATTTCAATTACATCTGTTACTTTATTGTTGAACCAAATAATAAACCCAAACTAGTGTGTAGGTATCAGATTATTTCATTCAATAATCGGTTTTATTAATTTCAACAGGAAGTTCTAAAGCACCTGAGAAATTACTGGTGGGTTTGACGAAACTAGAAGAAGAGCTTTATTTGAATAATTATCATCGAGTTAGTTGCTTGTAGTCAAGGGACAGTTTAAACAGCTATACAAAGTCCCGTTCTTTATTTTTTGGTATTTCTGTCATATTATGGATTATTCAGAGTCCATCCATATCATATTTACGAACATGTAGAATTTTAATCGAGACTGGTAGTTTAGTTGATCCATATGGTATAGCAAACAGTAAGAAGTCCTATCTTTTGTAGCCATAGAAATAATCTATCCAAGTAAATATATTTAAACCAACTAAACAAGCAAAATTAATTTAGTTTCAGGAAGGAATCGTTCATGATGGAAAATTATCTCTTGGATTTTTTGAATTTGTAAATACATAATAAATAGAATTAATTTAGCTTCCTAAATTTTAGCCCTTTCACTTAATCGTTGTATTTAGCTGCTGTTGGAGCTTGGGGCGTCTAGAAAAAAGCGGATTTTGCGGATTAAACAATACCAGGATGACTGGTAGAATTTCCTAAGTGAAAAAGGATTACAGAATTTGACTTGGAATGGTCGGTTTTCCGAGTATGAATGTGTCAAGTTTATAAGTTAGCCGGAAATACTAAACTTAATGCCTTAAAATTTAGACCGTAATGTAAAACTTTATCTGGAGTTCCTGTGAGGCCCAACAGAGCTCCCCCTATAAAAATCTTGTTATGCCTACTAAACTTGCAGCTTGATGGATTGATGAGTGTTTGGCTCGAAGTCAAATTGCTCGTCGTTCACGATTTTTTTTTATTTTAGTAAGATCAATCAGAGAGTAGAGGATAAATCTGTTATAATGGTAGTTGGAGGGTGCTTATGTGTCTAAATTTTTGGGAATAATGGCAATAATGTGCTAGCTTTAAAGTGTCAAAGAGAAACAAAACTTTTAGTTTTACGATATTCTTGAGGATTATAATCAGTAAAAAGTTAATCAATAAAGCCGGGTGACCATGTGTGCTGTGATATGATGATAATTGTGATGATTATTTAGTCATTGATGCCAAGTATCCATGGTAGGATTGAGCAGCATCTCCAAAAGATAAAACTTATAAATAATCAAAATAAGAGCTCATTAGGACACCAGTTGCGGACGACAAATTTTCTTGTCGAACATAACGAGGAGACAAAGTACATTTTTAGAGGAAATGCTACATAAGACACACCAATTGGAAGTGTATCAATAAAAAATTTATGATCAGTACAATGTCGTTCAATCGACGATCTGCAAATAGTGCTAATAGGACGGTACTATGCGCCACACAGTGAACGCTGCGATGGAAAATATGGATTGAAGTGATATGTGATTTAGAGCTGACATAAATTTATCACCAAGATAATGAAATCAAATCCTAGACTTTTTTTCGTTAAGTTTTTTAAAGTAACAGGCCAAAGAAGGATAGATTAATATAAAAGGAACATTATTAAGAAAGATATTCAGTCCGCTACATGTAGCAGATTTGTTCAAAATTGGACCACTTTGATTCGGATCATCGCTAGAGGTCATGACAAGTTTGAATGATATCATATTCCTTGCATACGTAGGCCCTTTAAAAAAGAAAAAGGATTTCAATGTCATCTTCCTTACAGCCTGTTTCATACATCGACATTTCGACCAATTTCGAACTTGATTGTTAAAATATATCTATATTATTATTGAAATTCTAAATATAAAAATATTTAAACAAACTAGACGTATAAGTTACGATATTATTAAACCGAAATGTCTATTGTATAACGTGCTAACACGCTTCCTTACCGAGAAAACAGAACGACAAAAATAAAAAAGGAAAAAGGGTAGAGCTTTCTAAAAAGCGTTATAAATTACGAAACACTTTCAGAACTATACGCGTCTCCTGGAAAACTTTCGAAATTTTAATGCCCTAGATGTTATATTGCACAACTTTCACGGATTTTACAGTCACCTATTCTACTTCGAAAAGTTACCCACTGTTACAGCATCACCCTTTTTGTTCCCCGCTCGTTTTTTAGGTGTGACCATAAAAAAAGGGTTAAAAAACAACTTTCTCCCTATAGGTAGGACATAAAAAGATTTTTTCTATTTTTTCTGACCAGGTATTGATTTTTGAATTATTTTATGACCCTAATTGGTTTTCCTTGATTTTAAAGGTATTCTTAGGCAGTTTTCTTTAGGAATATTGTTAAAAAAGGTTAACCAAGCAAATTCTGTGAGTATTTACAGAAATAAAGCTCAGTCTATTTTTCCATTTTTATATTTTTTCATAAATCTAGTACTATGACTCTTACAAATAATAGAATTTGTGATATCTGATGAAATATGCGTTGAAGAATTAAGTGTTTCGACATCAGCATCTCTACAATTTTTCACTAATTTAACTTTAATCGATTTATTTTTTGTATTGTAATATTCAGTTTATATAACTATAACAGTAAATAATACCATGTCGGTGTTTTAATTTTCTTTCAATATAACATTGTTAAAATATTTTCTTTGATTCATGAATTAATGATATGAATGATATTTAGAATATATAGGAAAAAACGATTTGTTCTTACCTGTTTATAATTGAATTTAGAGAAATAACACCGGAATAACTACCAATTATATACATATCAACAGGCCATAAAATATTGTCATATCAGTGGTTCAGTTTACTTTCATATAATATTGTTAAAATATTTCTTCGGATCCTTGAATCTATGAAATATTAATGATATAATGGATCAAAAAATTATATAATAAAAAAAACGTTTTGTTTGTCATATTTATTTATAATTGAATTTAGGGAAATAATACCAGAATATCAGCCAATTTAGAATATTTCCACCGTAAGACATTTAGAAAAAATACACTGCCAGTGCGCCCCTGTCTTTGGAAGGCCAATTTAACACTGGTTTACCTGCCCAAAAACCATTTAAGGTCTTCTTTCTGCGGCCTATTGCGTATTTCCTTTTATTTATTGTCGCATTTGGTTTCAGTGGGGCCCATTCGACTCGAAATGCCTCCCCCTTCCGTCAGGGGACCGGACTAGAGGGGGGATGGAAGATGCCCTTGAAACGATACGAATGCTCTTTTAGACATATGAGGGTGGGTATCCGGGTGGTAATGGGAATTAAACCAATGAGTGAAGGTACAGGTAAACGTACATTGTGTTTGATCAGGGCCCCAATATTGGTGACGTAACCGCTTTTATTCGATTATCAGGGTCATACGGTTCCAATGACAGTTTCCGGGCTCCATATAAACTTTTTTTTATCTTAATGGTTGTTGGTTTGGCATATCCTGGTTTAAAATTATATTGTTAGTTTGCTCCAGAATGTTGTATAAGTTCATAGTCCATTAAATAAGCTGCTGGTATTATATTCTATTATATTTTCTGAGAATTTTTATTAATATAGGATACATAAATAATAACTACTGTTAATCGCGTATTAAGACCATCTAATGGTCTGTTTGTTGCACTGGTCGAATGAACGATAGTTCAGCATTAATAGAGTGCGGGTTCGAATCCGACAAGGGCAGATTTGTGTTTTATATTTCTTATAGTGATTGTCCATATATAATGTGTAAAAATCGGTAAGAGCGCTATGTTAGAGCTAAGTTAGAGCCCACATAAGCAGTAGGATCAGTGCACGTAGATGACCTTATTTGAATTAAACGATATTAGAATTCAAACTACGTAAATATCATTTATAAATGTCAATTTGTATTATTTTAACATTAACATTTCATTGATTCATATCTCAAGCAGTTGTGAGTTTGTTACAAAATTAATAAATAAATTATTAAGATAAATATGAAGAACTAAAATGATATAATTTTGCAACTCATTATTTTCATTGAAGTTTCTAATTGACAAGTTTTAGTCCGATTAAGCAACACATGAGGATGGCGGGAAATAGTGATTAGATATTGTGTTTTGTTATTGAAAGTTCAAATTTAAAATATTACATGACCTAAGCGAAATTTCGAAATAAATTGCAAATACACATGGTAAAAAGAGTTCAACTAATTTTAGCTTTTGGAAAACTATATTTAAACTTACTCCAGGCTGCTAATTTATTTATTAGAAACCCTCAGTGTCATCTCCATTGGACCAAAACTCAATTAAGCCACGAAAACCATGACTCCCCTGGGTGACATTGTTGTACCTTTAGTTTATATGGGTATCTTCCTTAAATTGATTCTATTCGTCCATTGTAAAGCAAAAATATTTCTTATATTATTATATAAATTAAATATATTCAAATAAATGCTGCATAGTTCAAATTTTATGAAATATCTAAATCCGTTTACAATATTTATAATAAATTGCAATAGAACTTAATGTCTGAATATTCAATAAGTCCATAATGCAATAATTTCTTGTTCCTCTAATGGAAGAATGAAAGAAAAACTAGGAACGAAAACTATGAAAGAAGAACTAGGATGCTAGATTCGTAGAAGAGAAATATCACACTCAAGACAAAAATCTCATTTTTTATATATTTTTCTATATACCACTGAGATCCAAAATACTGAGAATAAAGAATTATTAGTAGCCGAATTCACAATGATGGCTGATCGTTAGTGGTAGTAGAAGTTAGTAAATCATATCTGCTGTACCATCCATAAATTGCAAGCTAATCGTACTCAGTACTCGATTCGGCGGTACATATACTAAAATTGGAACGATACAAAAAAGATTGGCATGGCCCCTGCGCAAGGATGACACACCAAATCGTGAAGCATTCCACATTTTTTTTCGGGTTAGGGTGAATAGTGTAATTTTATCGTCTTACCAGACAAATGGAGTACCTCAGGGCGCCTGTATCAGTCCGTTATTGTTTATTGTTGCTATCAATAACCGAGGTTATCACTGCTCACATTAACGGTCGGATTTATGTGGATAATGTAGTTATATATCACAGACTTTCTGATCATATATATAGCTAGCACCTCTTACATAATTGCCTCAGAGAAATATCTATATGGGCTGAGAAAAATGGCCTAAATTTCTCAACCGAGAAGTCTGTAAGTGTCCACTTTTCTTCTTTAATAATGTTCTCAATGTATCTGAATCTCGTATATCTCAATGTGTGTAAATGTTTATCAAACATACGCTTACTTATAACTCTCTCCAATCACTACTAGAGAGCACATCGAACGCCGCTAAGCATTATATATAAAGCATTGATAAGAAGTAAACTAGACTATGTAACTCAGTGATGTATCACCGCAGCCCCCTCCTATGTGAAGAAACTAGACCCATTTCAAAACACCGCACTTGAGAATTATATTAGGAGCATTTCGCACTAGCCCGGTTGAAAGCCTACAATGTGAGACAGAGATCCCATCACTCAGCTCACGACTAGAACTCCTACTTACGAATTACGCAAGCTCCCTTAGATTTCACCCCAAATTGAGCCGCTTCGTCTCTTTCTTCTCTGAGAACACAGACAATATCTCCACAACACAAAGGGCAGGCGTCAGGCTTTTTGGAGCGTTTGCAATCGTCTGATGATTTTGATCCCTGCTGCAGACAACAGAATCCATGAACATACATCAAGTCAGTTTGAGAAGCACTTTTGGCTTCCACGTATGACCAGTATTTTCTCTGCGGAGCTACTGATTATCTACAAAGACCTATCTGCCTTCAAAATGTCATTAATAAGCGGACCAAAGCTAATAATAACAGATTCAAAGAGCTCCTTGGAGAGCCTGAGGTCGGCAAAGACAGTCCACCCTGTGGTTATATATATATATATATATATATATATATATATATATATATCAGAGAGTTGTACACTATATTATAAAAGACGAGAGTAAGGATTACATACTTCTGGGTCCCCTCCTATAGGAGAATACCCAGTAATTAAAAAGTCGACTTTTTGGCGAACAGGGAAGAAGACTCAACCAAACTAAGTGTGCAGTTTTGCAAGGATAACCCTAAAACTTACATGAAATTTTCTATAAACAATTGGATCGACTTAACTGGGACCTCATTAGGAAGAACAATAAGTTATGGGAGATCAAGAGGGTCCTTCACCAACTTTCCAACATCAATAACATTACTAGATTCAAATTGAGTATCCTCGCGAGACTACAGATACGGCACTGCAGACTTTCCTATAAACACTTGTTATAAGGACGAGACCTACCCCTGTGTGACCAGTATCAGACTCAGCAAAGCGTCAACCACAACCTTCTAGAATGTCGGAAGCTGGAGTTCTAAAGCAACAACTCGGGATGCCGAGGTCATTAAAGCAATTGGTCCAACCCGAGTAACTAGACCTGCTGATTAACTTTTTGACAGCCATGGACTTGCCCCAGCACTTATAACATCCACTGAGAAATTATATATTATGTTCTTTAGCACTTTAATTCATTTATTATTCTAAATGTGTTGTTTTTAATTTAACTTACATTTTATATATACTCTATACTGTTAATGTTCTATTATGTGTTATATATTTAGCGTGTGACGTATTATATATAAACTAAATACTACATCCCAAGAGGTTGATGGACCGAAAAAACCAATAAAAAATCGACAATCGTAATAATTGAAAAATAGAACCTTCACGTCTAACACTCATTCGTTACAATTTAAAATTAATAATAACTGAAAAGCATTTCACCTCGTTTACATCTAAAAGTTTAAATATTTTGTTTACGTTTAACATTATATTCAATATTTACCTAATGCCTTGGAATTTTGTTTTATGATATGTTATTCTACAAAAGATTTCGTATTGTTCTTGCATTAATTCATAATCTTGTTTCATATTGCTAATTCATAACGTTGTTGCATAAATTATTCATATCCCTAATTAGTTGCTTTAAAGATGACGACTTTATTGCAACCAGTGATGGTTTATACCTTTCTTTTAACAACTTTATTTTGCATGTCTGCTAGGCACATTTGGGCCTTACTCAAGGAGAGACTAGCTGCAACAACTAATATGATATAATTCTTCGTTTCATATTCTTCGTTCGTTTATTTGGATCATCATTAAAAAAACGCTTTTTGATTATGACAAATTATTTAAGTTGTAAAAATCACGAATTGTCTTGCAAAAGACTTTGAGTATTTGGTAGCAAAGACTTACATCCCTACTGATATTTAACATATTAATGTTAACTATGGGACAATTAATTTTGATTTGTCTTCTGATGTTGTTAGATTTTAAATGATTTTCTTATTTACTTTTTACTTTGCGATTGAACTTGATCATCTCGGACAATAGAACAGTTGAAAATAGCACGACTTTTCATTATCTAAAGAAAATTAACTTCTGATTTTATTATATGTCAATAAAATAAAACACGAACTTTATTGGGTTTGCTGTAGGAACTACAACTATTGAATTAACAGTATTAATTTAACTAAAAGTATAAGTAAATATACAATCAATAATCTTAATCAAAATCTTAATTGATTTGATAATCAATAACTAATGTACACTCACCCTGCCACTATTGAAGGCATTGTTTTATTTCAAGTACGATGACAGAGTGTCAAAAAGCTCAAAAGGCTCTTCTCATGTCCCTGTCGTATGGCTGACCTGTAGTAACGATAATCACTTCATTCAAGCCATCGGTGATAACTAACTGATTTATTCTGTATTTCTTTTAATCTTCTCTAACAACTATTTCTTGTGCACATTAATCAATTAATCGTTGATATTAATCTGATACCAATACAGAATTCCATGGTTTTGCATGACATTAACAGTCAGAATCTAGTTAGATCTGCTGGACTATCAAGTCCATCAATGACATCAATTTTAAAGTAAAATGCACATTTACATAAACTAACGAGAATAATAACCATTAAAATTTCACAAATTATAAGATTTTGGGTTTGAATATTTTTAGTCAGCAGTCCTCTATCTAGAACTGTATAACCTTTTAGAGGCTTTAGGATCTTGTGAATTTTTAGAAAATAAATATTTATTACAATATATTTTATATATGAATTCGTTACTATAGTTTTTGTGTTACAAAAGTATTGATGCAAATGATGTTTTGATCGGTTTGACTGGTGAATGATCAAACAGTAATAATAATAATAGTTTTACCGAAAATTATCTTCAAATATAAAACCTATTTCTTGGTTAAGTAGTAGAACTAAGTCGCTATCCATAGAAAAGCTATACAAAATCATTTGTCTAGATTTATCTTTAAATCCGAAATTAATATAGAAATACTAGCAATAAGCATAACAGAAAATATAAAGGAAGCAGCATGTTATGCATAATTCACCAAACAAAATGCAGACGAATAGACACTACGAAAGAATTAGCAATAATTGAGAAATGAAGAAAACAAAGGAAAATTCTATAAAGAAATAATAGATGTGAAAAAGTTGATCCAAAATGAACAAAACAAAAGAATTTAAGAATAATTGGACACCAACTGATGATTACTCATTCTCTTGTTGATTAATAGTTTAAATAAAATAATGTTAAACAGCCATGAAAACATAAAAAATATCGCAATTTATAAAGTACTTATACACTTTTCTAGATATGATATTTTATTGGCGAATAAAACGCATAAATCTCTTTTTTCTTGTGCCAATAAAACCATATTAGCTGAAATTGAAACCCAACGTTTCCGATAAGTTATGTATGCCTCCTTCTAACCCGATTTTTTCTCGACAGGGTGACTGAACCGCCTCACGAAACGATCCGACGTTTGATACTTTATTGTTTTTCGTATCTCGATGATATTTGAAAATAGTCGGAATATTTCGTTCGGTCTATTAATAATTTTTGAAGCAGTCGCCGTGATATTGTCGGCCGGGATATAGACGGCCGCTAACTGAGATATGGTAATTTTATTCATTAAAATGTTTAACTCAAATACCGAGAGACCCGAAAAAGACACGATTTTAATTTGGCGAAATACGAAAATCGTCTGGTAATCTCGTTTGATGGCTGAATAATATTAGATGCATAGATGAAATATTTTTATATCTATCTAGTGCACACATGAAAATTGGACAAAATATACGTTGAAATTCTTTAAAGCTTTATAATTGTATATCTATTTTTACATATTTAAGGACATACATTTATGCTGCATACAGACCGGGCCAGCCAATGAATGGATTTGTTGGGATATTTCTAGTTCTGTTTGGACGGTTTGACGACGGCCAAGGAAGGTTTGTTGGCATTCGCTTGCAATATATATATATATATATATATATATATATAAATATGTATATATATATATATATATATATAATGCAATATGTACGTTTCATCGCAAGACAAGGAATGTTCGGTATGCAACGCCGAATCGCATTCGTTGTCGTTCGCTGGCCCGGTCTGTACACAGCATAAGACTTAGCTATTCCCCGCAACATGTAACAAGTTTTTTTGTCAGTGAAAAATTCCTTCCAACTTTTCCCCTAACTAGAGCTGTTAGCTGTTAGAACATCATGGCTTGATTATTTAATTAAGGAGTCAACCAGAAATAACTTATGAACGGATCTGAGGTTGTAGACTACAGTATTAGCCATAAGTTTGTGAAGGATTTTCTCTCACTATTGTGTTGCTAAATTGGAATTCGGATGCAAAATACGAGATCATTTGATCATAGGATGTCATAGAGACCGAAGAATAAAATACCTTATTAAAAAGACTTATTGTCGAATATTTTCGCGTAGGGTCAGAAGTGAAATTATGATGATGACCACCACTAAAGATGAAATGAGTACTTTTCATGCTATAGAGCTCTCTAGTGAATCATGTTTGTTCTCCCCTAGGTTCTGTTTTCTACTCAATAGAACTAATTGTATCCAACAAATTCGCAATGTATATCTTATATGAAAGTGACATCCAAAATTGCATCAAACATTGCGACTTTTTCATTGTGCTAGTTAAGATTTTTTATTATAAATTGATTTACAGTAGACTAATTAATGTCAACGCCAACGTTTAACCTTTAAATGAAGAAAGTTTTTAGCAACTCTTGCTTCAAATTATTCAAACATCAAAATGCGTTGGCATAACACTAGAACGTTTCAAAATATTCATATATGTTGAATGAACTTAATGGAATTAAATGATACAGGTGCACAGAGGAGAAACGTTATTTCTACGTACTACCTGACACGTTTCTAAAAATTATTTTGGTCGCATTAAGATCATTCCTAACATTTTTCTAGTTAACTTTAACATTTTAATTTATTTGAAAACTAAATTTTACCTTAACGGAAAGACCTGGTGACTTGTGGAATCAACAGTTCAACCACAGAATCACAGAGGCAACACTGCCGATCCAATCCTATATTAATATAAACGACGTCCTTAATTTCCATATACTTCACTTAAAGACAGCCTCTGACAGATATTCCCTTCTGAATAACTCAGTAGAACATACCATTTTTGTGGTCGCACACCCTAAAATGTAAGCCTCTGCCCAATTTCCAGTAAGTTATGTCTATGTTACATAATAGTAATTTCAGTCCCGTTTTGGCGGCCTTACACCATTAAATGCAATTTACATTGCACTAGTTAACTGCACCATTTTCCTAATTTTAGCAGATTATGGCTAAAAGATCTTGAGTATCTTCAAACCATTTTTCATTTACATATACACTGAACTACACTATTTTTACCCAAACTTTACTAAATCATGTCTAGGAATGCTTCGAGTAATCTGTCTAACATATACTTTAAAAGTATCATCGTTTACTCTATTAAATGTTAAATAATATATAGCAATTAAATAGAAAATAAAGTCACATCAGCATATCTCGACAAATATAAAACACTTTCTAAAACGAAATAAAATCGATAAACTACAAATTCCTTAAAACACAATAAAAATTATAACAATTATTATTACAATGTTATCATATTTGATGACTAACGGAATCATTAATTTTGGAATTCCTTTTAGATATTTTTCGAGAAAACTTTTAAAATTGACAACTCCTACAGAATAATCAGAATCAGCAAAGAAAGACTGGATACAATTTTGTTATACATACAAAAAATATAAATCTATTTACTAATCTATGATGACCGATTCTCAAGAAATATATAAGATTTTCATATCAATTGCAGCTAAGTTGTAAATATGGGGAATAAATAAATTTAAAAATAACGTATACAACGATTTGAATATCTAGTAATAAAATAGATAAAGTACTTACTGCTAAAAGACACAAAAACGCTGACTAATAAGAAGAATTAAATTTCAGGAATTCAGGAATCAGGAATCAGGTTCCTCAGGAATTAAATTTTATGTGAAAAAAATAATAAATCTCAAATAGAAACATTACTATAAATTGTTATAATTCTAAAAAATTATGAATTAATACATTTTAATACATAAAACCGGGACAATTTGTTCCAATTATTTTTTGATCAGTGAATGCTTATCGGATTTTTGCTTTTTTACTAAAACATAAACATATTTCTTGGTTAATCAACATTATTAATGCCGTCAAACAACATGTATTCTGAATAATTTATAGCAGTATATAAATCGTTGGATTTTAAATATATTAAACATATGTTCGTTCATTCATAAAATTCCAAACCACTGACAAAATGAAAACATTTTAATAAGTTCATAATTGCTATACTTTTACGAATTATTTGCTACACATATTAATAATATTAATGCCCTGAAGACCTACGCAAAATCTTAAACAGGTGGAATATGATTCTAGGACAATGTGGAATGATAATCAATAAAAGCAGAATGAACGTCATGATAACAGGAGAGACAAGTAATAAATATCCACGTTATCTATTAAACAGAAATAAATAGCAAATTCAGTAATAAAAAGGAAATATACAAAGCAACTTAACATTCAAGCATTCAGTTGGTTGGGCGACATTTTGTCAAAAAGGTAAAAGTGTAAATAAAAGCAACAAAAATGTAATACCTCAGAAGACTTAAGGATTAAAATAAAAAACAGGCAGGTAGACAGAACGAGAAGTAAAGAAATATAAATAGACCTCAATATTGTATCAGTTTAAGAATACATAAAAAAGTTGATGGAGATATTCACAGTACATCTAGCAGATAAGACAGAGAAAGAGAATCTAGAAAGCAAGCACGGAAAACAGAAAAAAAGAGCGAACTTGGGATGAATATCAGAAAATTAATTAGAGAAATAATAAGAGGGGAAAAAGTCCCAAGCAAATGGAGAACTGAAAAAAATGGAAGAAATGTTAGCATGAAAAGCTTGTAGAACATACTAACTGTTAGTATTAATTGACAAAATTATTGTTTGTTTAAAACTGATGTTTTGTCTTTCTTCTAATCTATTGTTGTTTGTTATTCGACCGAGAGAGCATCAAGCATGGCCTTGTACGCACCGTGCGTATTAAAAATATGGGAATTGCCAACGACCACTACGATTTTATTCACATAACTCATTACGGAACCGATAAAACTGAGACGGCCATAATATTATCGTTCGGTACCTTTTTCCTTGGACAATTGATAATCCGTTTGGCGCCACATCGGGATCATCGCAGGAGGATCTATCAAAATTCCGCGCACACCGGAGAAAAACACATTCATTTCGCGAGAGATAAATGCACGACGTGAAACTCATACCGACACCGCCGAAGATTTATGACACCATTCTTCGGACACATAATGTTACTGAAATTATTTCACATAAATATCTTTATATAGTAAACACTCTTTAGATTAATTATATGCCACGCTGCAATATCATAAGTGACCAGATTAAGGTGGGAAATCGATTTTTTTTGTTACATATATCGATGGTAGAACTGTTCAAGAATATACTCTGAAAGTTTAATATTAAAATTGAAAAGCATTTAATAAGTTTTAGTGAGCGTTTTCCGGCCTAACGGGTAGAGCGCGTGACGTAGTACTGGGTGGTATTGGAAGGATTTTTTAGTTCTCATAACAATAGAAAATTTGGATATAAATACATAAATACACAGTATTATTAGTGACTCAGCAATCCAAACTTGCCGAAACAGTAATATTACGCGTTCTAGGTGACTTCATAGATGCACACCACTTGATCTCGAATAAAAAATTCGGTTTCCATGCCACACATTCAAGCCTCCATCAAACTGCTAGCGTCGCAACAACCATCTACCAGGCACTAAGAAAAGGTCACAAAACTGGAGCCGTCTTTCTAGATGCTTCTAAAGCTTTCGATCAAGTATGGCACAACGGTCTACTCTTAAAAGTGAACCAGTTAGGTCTACCGAATGATCTAATCTCCCTGACTGATTTATACTTAGACGGTAGATCCTTTCAAGTAAAGATCGGCGACGAAAAAGTTCTTATTTCTGGCTCCAGAAGGTATTATACCTTGGTCTCCAGTTCGACCGCAGGTTCCAATGGTCAGCCCATATCCAGCATGCTATCTGAAAAAGCAATGGCGTATACAGCCTACTACTTCCTCTCCGCTGCAGAAGGAAAAAACTCCCAACCTCCCATTCTGTCTCTACGGAGCACAGGTATGATATAGGTACGTCTCTGGGAGACAACTTGCACTACTCCAAGTATTCCAATCCAAAAGTCCGCACGTTTCTCAATGCCCCATGTTTTATGAGAAACGTGGACACTCACCTCGAATCAGACATCCCGTTCGTGAAAAGTTACAGTCCAAATATGCTCAGGGTTAGGTTCTTCCTAGGCGCATTAGAACATGATCACTATCTGATAAAATCCCAACTCATCCACCAACTCCGGTAGCTAAACTATGACAAACCCAGTCGTAAACCGGGGTCTCTATCGCCCGCAGGACACTTCTCGATCCTGAACCCGAAGCGACATCAGCAAAAGACCATTTGGTTCTAGCTGGTCAATCTTGAATAAGAAGTAAAAGTGACCCAGCAAGGGTATTTACATGGTAGTTCAAGTCGTAGTACCGGTAAAAGATTTTCACGGAAATCGGTATACAAATGGTCGTCAAATACAGTCAAACTACTCTATTCAAAATAAAGAAGAGGAAGAAAAAGTGAAAGAGGAAGACGAAAAGAAAGATGAAAGTTATAATGAAGAAAATGAAGATTTGTCGAGAGATGATTTACTCGATAGATGTTTAGACAGTCATACTCTGTACAAGAATGAAAGCTTCAATTCAACAGTTTCGCGATTAGCTCCAAATCATTTGAATTCTGGTTTAGAAATTGTTAAGATATTTGGCTGACTGCTGATTTATTGAAGGAATTTCCAGTATTTTAACCATTTTTGGATGAGCTTAATATTACCGTTAGTAGCAGAAGCTTCAATTATTCCCAATAATTTGACAATCGACGCGTAATCCGACAAAGTCGATGCAGCTGTCTGGAAAGCAGAGAAGCTCGAAAGGATCGAACAAACAGCATCAAGCCAAGTACTGCCATAAACTTACGTCTACTGCTAACTTTTAAAAGAGTTTTTCTCGAAAGTAGGTTTTTCAATTCTAGCTCTTTTTTTATTTTTTTACCAATTGTTACTTTTAAACAAACTTTTACATAGATCTTCTTCTATATATAGAGTTTCTCTGTGAACTAAAAGCTGCTTCGAAAAATTTAAATTTTTACTATTTTTTTATTGCATATAAATGAAAATTGTAATTTCCAGAATGTACACAAATTACTTACCTCGAGACTCACAACAGCCTATATCTTCGTCGTGTGTTTATAAAAACTTTTGAAAATTTGTTTATAAACTCTTAAATACCTGTACAATATGTTCTCAAAATATAATAAAATAATTTTCCTACCTCAACACTACAAAAAGCATTATTAAAAAAATCAATATAAGTTCACCCTACGTTAATAAACAAAAAAATCCTAATGTTAATAAAGTTCCAGTGACTATTTCAGTTTATCAATCACGCAAAACTTAAATATCCTGCACCTGGTGAGCGTATATATACTATTGAAACAAGCAATTTTACAAAATGGATCTAGTTTCGACCGTATCCATACATGAAGCTGATTTCAAGCGGGACTGCATCGGAGTTCTGCAAACTGTTACGAACATCTTGCGTTATTACAATAGATTTCGGATGCAGTACACAAGTGTGTTGCATAGACATCTTACTGTTTCCTGCTATTCAGTCCGTTGTTGTATATTGCTGTTTCCATCGACATGTGTTCGATATGGTTCTTAGTATTTCATATTTGATTTTTTATTATACTGGATAAACGTTTAAAACAGTCAATGAAAATATATTAGGATGTGTAATTTAAATTTGAGAAATATATAACAGTAATTATATGTTAAAGGTTTGTAAGAGTTATATCGGCAGCAACCAAAAATCACTAAAATAATGTTTTTATCTATAAGTTTTAAACAATTATACAAAATTTTATCTTAGAAGAAATGTTATCAAAATTTAATCCAAAAAGGCAATAAGCTACTTTCGTGAGGTTTCATATAGGACTCGAATATATAAACTACATTTTTAAATGCTCATGATTTAGAAACAGACACCGAACAAATGTGACAACAAGAGTAAAATTTAGTATATTGTTAATATGAAGTTGAATGTTGTATGCAGGATGTATTATATTAATTAGATATTTTGCGACGAAAATAAAAGTGTGCCATACATTTTTTAAAAATTGTATTTATTTAAAAATGTAATTTAATTTATAATGATTCTGCTGTAAAACACTAATAGTAAAATCTATTATATTATCTACAGTGTTAAAATATGCAAAAATTGTTAATAACCAATGTTAATAAATGGATTCAAATAAACACGTTTGGTGTATTATAATTTTTAATAAATGTATTATAATATAATGTTTGGTAATTATAACTTAAGTTTATATAATCATAATTTAATGTATCTAGAATATTTATAGTAAAAAACTGTTTTGCATTAAAAACGTCGATAATCTTTTAAATTGTTCTTTTAAATATCTATTAAAATTAGGTTAAGATAATGTTAATATATTGTTATACAACTTTTATGTATAAAATGAGTCGTTCCGGTAGACCAGATTGTCGACGTTTTATCAAATAACAACATACAGGCACTTATTCTCAGACAGTGAAAAAAAAGAGAGATAGAAACAGTCGATTTACGCAATCTAACTGCGTCATGCCCGGACGTTTCGATTCTTGTTTGCCTCGAGTCGCGTCCACCATCGCGAGAAACTATCCACAAACCGTTTCAATCAACGCAACCGACAATTTCAGACGGACAAATGTTTAATATCGCATGACACATATTTTAAATGTAAAATATGGCGCTCGGCTCAGAAAAACGCTTAAATATTTATTTTAGGGTGCGTTGCCCAGAAAATTTTTGTTTCGGTCTCGATGATAAATCCGTCGGCATGATAGTCGCGTTTATTTTGAATAGCGCAGATATCTGTATGGTAAACTGTGAATCGGCCTTGATCTGGTTGATTGTTTGGCTGCATTACTAACCCGATTCGAATCCGACCGATCCGAGCCTCCTTTATTTATGTGTAACTGATTTTCTATATATATTTGGTGTGTGCGAATGTCTACGCTCGTTTTTTTCGTTGAAATAAATTGCTTTATTTTAATAACGATATTATTCAAATCATTGTTCAATAAATTAATTTTGATAGCCAACAACTTTGCTCCAAGGAGAGATAAGTAAGTTTGGTTTCCCTAATAAATTTATTTGGTCTTTACGTTTTTCTTTCGTTATGATTGAAAAATTATATCGGCTAAACGGCGACCGCGATTCGCTATGCAACTTCGGCTCGAATATTGTCTTTAAGATGTTGAATCGTTTGAGGCTTTTTCACATAAACTTTTGATTGTAAAAAAAAATCATAAGAATAAGTCTGGTGCTGTTAAATCCGGAGATCTGTCTGGCCATGCTAAATCGCTACTTGGCGAAATTAGTCTTCGTGGGAAAATGTCATTCAATAATTGAATTGTTAAACGAGCTGTATGTACTGTTGCCCCATCTTGTTGAAACCACATGTTCTCTAGTCTTTGATCTTCCATTTCAGGCACAAGAAAATTTCGAATCATATCTTGGTACCATGCAGAAGTAACAGTAATTGCAATAGCTTGGTCATTTTTAAAGAAAAACAGGGACAAATGATGTTTCCAGCTTGAATACCACACCATACGGTTGTATTTAGTGGATGCAATAATGTTTTATGAGTTAATTGAGGATCATTTGTTCCCCAAAACGGAATTTTCTGTTTATTGACCTGACCACTGAGAAGAAAATGGGCTTTAGCGCTCGTTAGCAATTGAGCCGAAAAATCTTCAATTTCACCAGACAGCCTCAGGATTGCATTGCTGTACTCAACTCGTCTCTACAATAATTTCGACGTCCACACAACACAATGGTTAAAGCGAAACTGAGCTAAACGTGACATAACGAAGATGGCGCGCAATCAAAATAGTAGGAGGACTTTTGGCGCGCCCTATCTAGCAGTAACAACATACGCGCACACACACGCTTACCACACAGTGTATAACTTTTTTAAAACTACCTTTCCAGTGTACACTAATGCAATATTTTGGGATATATAACTGGTGTGTGTTATGGCAAACACAAATTTCAAAATATACTTAGGTAGAGGCGCTGTAGGAACCCAAATATTGTCACTGAAGTCACTTAATGTAAAATAAACTAAGCACAAATCTAGTTCAAGAATCGATAGAGCAATATGCTGAAGCATGTCTAAACACAGATTTTGTAATTTACTTAATGAAGTATTTCAGTTTCAGTTGGAAGTCTATAAGGCTATTGTGAAAATAAGTACCAAAATTACAGTTTGCGAATTTTATTTTCCTAATTGTCATCATCAAAAATGTATATATGATTGTGCTATTAATGGGTATTCTTTAAAGTTATTAACTGTAATTATTAATTTTCTTGAAAAGTATGATACTGGTAGATTTTTAGTTATTAGAATAAGATTTAAAGTTCTAGTATTCCTTTAAAGAAACATTCTTTCGCTTATAGCCACACAGTGCATTGTCTCGATTTGGTCTCGATATATCCCATTTCAAGTTTTTCGTTTATCTTTTCTCTCCGTTGGTATATCTCTGTATAAAATATTATTATTATAAATCGATTGGCGATTGTTTGCGATTCTTTATTGCCATCATTAAGCATATTGTCTTAATGCCGTATTACTTATAGAGTTAATTTAACGTATGGAACACAAAAGTGTGGAATATTTTGTTAGTTTGGATAATTCTAAAACTGCCCTCGTATCTATCAAAACATCGTCTGAAAAGTTCATTCTTGTTAAGTTATTTTTATTGAAACAAATATGTATCATTGGAGTATTTTATTTCAACTTGTTTATCATTTATTAATCAATGTAATTAGTCAAGTCAATATTATTTAAACTGATTTTTAAAATTTAAGTTACGTGAAATTATCCGAAAAATCTCTAATTTGTATTATTATCCTTATATTCATATAGTTTATATTTGTTTTTAATTATAATACCATCATACGAAATATATTTAACAAGCGACTGTTCCAACAAGACCCTTCCTCTCCCTATCTACATTATTTTCTGGGTTGTGCCATAGGATACTGATTATGGTCGATTCCAATGACAACGACAAAAACTTCAGACGTGGTTTGCCTTGCGTTCTGCGCTCGGTCTCGTTCCTTTTTCTCTTCTTTTTCTTCTTCGACGTCGGACGTTGCGGTTTTTTTCTACCCCGGACGGTTCGTTTAACTTGTAAATCGTGCCTGAATTTGTTGGAGGTTTGCTGGTTTTCGGTGGTGAATTACGAAGCCGAAACATGCAAATCCCTGCCAGAAAAGTAGCGAGCTTGTCAGCTGGATAATATCAGCTTGTTGGATGTGAAATATTACCATCGTTTAGCCTCAAAATATGGATAATCGCCAGAAATTGGTCTAGTACATCGAGTTAAATTAAAAGCTTTTCTGTTAAGTAATGCAACTTGTTTCAAATTTTGGGGGCAAATTTTATCACAGTATTATATATAAATTTTCTGTAATATCAGTATTAATCAGTTTTGTTCTCTATTTATATTTATTTTTCATAATAGTTGCTTTTTTATTGTATAGTATATTTTTAGTTAAGTCGTTCAATTTAAATTCGTTTTTTGTCGTATTATCTTTTTTATTCTATATTCTATATCTATCAAACCTATCAAAGATTTCGAAAATTAATATTATTTCAATATTTTAAAAAGTATCTAGTCAATTATGATTATAGTTACTATAACTTTGCTTTGATCATATATTTTATTTTGTGTACTTCCGAATTTGCGAACATAATATTTTACTCATTAAAATATATAAAATGAATGTGGTTGGTAAATTCTACGGTACATCTATTGGGTCAACAATCACTTATTAATGTTCAGTATTCCTTAGTGAATTATTTAACGTATACCTGTATTCATAAAATATTTTAAAATAACGGGCTTTTAACATTACTCAAAATTATAGTCGGCCGGTAAAATATCTTACTCTCTATAACGGCTATTTTACAAGTTAACAAATATGTTTAAATGTGAATAAATTGATTGGACAGTTTAAAGGTTGATACACTACTAAATATAATCGAAATTTTGGTAATATTCCAACTATATATGGTGTATACAAACTACAAACTTTTTTTAGGGGGCGTACATCTACTATTCGGTGGTTGTATATCTCAGATTTTTTTTTTGTACTGGAACATACAAGCGATCTAAGCGGCACAGACATGGTGATATTGTATGTCTGACATTTAGGCGTTGACAAGGGAATTTACAAAAAGGTTCTCACGAGCTATATAAGGTGAAGTAAAGGCCTTAGTACTAAATGTTTATACAAAACGTTCAAGTTACTGGATGAATTAATCTGAGACTTAGATACACAACAACTAGTTGGCAGAAGTAAAAATATTACAAATAAAAAATACACATATTTGTATAAATTACGCTCATTTGTTTCTTTTTTCTTGAATTTTATATATAATGGTCAGCCATTTATTCTTAATTCTTATAAATATATAGAGAGCCTACGATAACAAGACAAAATGTGTGTTGACAGAGAGAAAGAAATAGAAAATATAAATATACTACAAACATAAAATAAATAAGATGTTAAAATATATCGTTGTTATATGTAAAATTATAAATGGTATTGTTAACAATTAATTGTAAATTGTTAACAAAAAATATGATTTCAATGTTATGAGAGTTGAGAGAATATTATATACGAACAGTAAAATAGTTTATCAAGAACCGATATACTGAAGTTCCATTATCTATTCTCTAATTTCAAAAAATTGGTTCAAAAACATAATGGCATATAGATTAAAACCGAATCAAAACTGAATCAAAGTCAATAACTCCTTAGAAGTTTAAAAAAATATTTCGAAAAAAATATACCGCACCTAAGAAGTTTTACTATTTTTTATTTACAGTGCATATAATAATAAAATAATATTATATAACAATATCCAAATACTTCATAATCAAAATTTGAAAGCAACTGAAGCCAGGAAAAGTAAATATTGCATGGGTAATATAAAAAAGTATATATTTATACAGATTTCCAACAGAAACAGATCAACATAAGCTACTTGCTGAACTCACTAAACATCCATTTCTATTCACTACCGAACGACCATATTATTCTCAAAATACAAACACAAATAGCAATTAAAATCAAGCCTTCAACAAACGTCATTCAAATCCTATCATGATTAGATTATAAAAACCCAATATTAACTATATGGTTTCTTGTACATCAAATAGTTACAGTTAGTAGGGCTATACTTTATCAGATTAAGGGTAACTTAAGCATGTATGTTTTAACTATGTGATTTTATCAAGTTTTTGCAGCTTGATAAGTGTGTAAGTAAACCAAAGTATCAAATATTTCAAACAATGTTCTAATATTGTATGTAACAATACATACCCAAATGTTGTCGGAGAATAGGAGAGCTTAATATATTAATGATTTTCATTTAATTTTATTTGCCCAAAGATTACCAGGTATTGATTTGGACCAGATTCACGTTTTCATTCCACAGAACTGTAAAAAGTTGTTATCATTTAAACTTTTTTGTGTTATAGTCTCTATCTACTATAAAATGAATATTTTGGTAGCACTGTCAAATATTTTTGCATCAGTATCTCCAAATTATCTTACATTTTTTCAGTATTTTTGCGATAGAATTTGGTCTTAACAAATCTAGGGCATATGATTTTAATAATACTATTGCAATAGTTCCTGCCTGTCGATTGTGTTATTATTGGCTATTCTTAAGAGTTATTACTTGCACTGCATTCATTTTCTTGCAAAGTGTTATACTGCTAGTATTTTTCACTTAATGTTATTCAACCTTCTACCATATTTCATGTTTAGTATGTCTGGTATACTATCTTTAATTCTGTATGGGTTCTAGTATTTTTAAAATTATTATTTCGTCGTTAGTCACACAACCAATTTTGGTCTTGATTAATTTCAGTTCATTGGTAGTGCAAAATATGTTTTTAATGTGAGATATATGACAAATAATTCAAATAAAATCGAAGCGCCCTAAGAATTTAAAAGTTAGAGTGCGAAAATAACACCATAAGAAACGGTAAGTGACGTCAATCTTCCGTAGCGCTTCTGATAGATGATTGGAATAAATAATATTTGAATTTTGTGTTTTTATATATGTTAAAATCTTAACAATTCGACTCCTAATATTAGAAATAATATATTTTTAATAATCCTTGTATAGTATATTATTATTATAAATCAACCTTTTTGTGATTCTTTATTTCACTTATCTAGCCTATTCTGCAATTTTCTAATGAGTGAATTTAAATTAGAAGCGGTCATATATAATTTCAAAAGCAAATTTCCTAAATTTAAGATGAAATGGAATTTACTAGCAAGTGTACAATATATAAAATATTTCTTTAATTACTGCTCTCAAATTGCGGTAATCTTGATAATAAACGTTGTTTTCTTAATGTTAATCGTTTAGAATATCCAGGCGCGGACATTTTCAGACAATCTTAACGTTCGAGCGGCGATACGGTGGCAATTATAAAGCGAAATATAAACCAGTCTTTCGGTCTGTTTCTCCTCAACATATTTTATATTCCGCATCGTCATCCCCGGCTCTATCAGCGCCCGCATCGGTCGGTCCCGCTCTGGCGTGGTCGCGCGACAAGGACGACGACACCCGAGCGGTAAATTCACCATTTTAAAGGCCACGACAGAATAGTCGATATGCGTCCGGGTCCGTACATGCGCCCGACGATCTACTCAACCCCCTCGTGGGTGCAACGAATATGAGTGATGGCTGATTGAGGTAGGTTAGGCGATTTGGAACGTGTGCATCGGTCGACGAATTTGTCTTAGGAGTTAACGGCATCGTAAAAGCGGCAATAAAATGGAAATTTATTAGCTATTTTTACGCTAGTCACTGTCGGAAATCGTAGCGACTCTTAACGGTGAGACGAACGATTTTGGCTCGTGGCAGGAAGGAGGAAATTTAAAATTTTTCGCTTAAACTCTCTTAAAAGGGTTCTGAATGGAAAGCCACTTTAAGCATCTACATATCTTTATTTTTATTACTATTAATTATTTTATTTCTAGTAAACGCTCTCTCACAATTCATTAAGTTAATCATATTTCTCTCATAAAGCAATAAAGGATCATAAAAACTAATTTTAAAATAATATGATACCAAAACTTGTTTTCACAGTATTTTGAAAATAAGATGAAAGATGTATATGATAAATAACTTTTATTAAAATAATAAATGTATATTTTCATTACTTCATTTATGCATTTATGTATAAAATATATATTGCAAAAACAATAAATTTACCAGACTAATTAAAATAGTTTTTATTTGAATTTCTAAGGAAATTTCATCGTTCGTTGCTTTTTGTTTGAATAAATAACAACTTTTCGATCTCATCTTTAATTTGCCTTCTATGGCTTTTGTTTATGTACTGCTTTCTACTTTGTATTATGCCCCACATGGTAACTAACAACCCTCCGACAAATGAAAATTTAAAATTCTATGAAGCTATTTTATAATATCTAACATTATTTGCAACATTCATTTTAACTCTTTATGCACAAATTAATGTTTTTATTAACCTCAATATTTAGTTGGTGGCTTGTTAGGAAATGCCTTTACTCAAGAAACTTGAAATGAATCTGAAATGAGATGAAATGATTTCAAATGAAGTTTAGTATCACTAAAATTTATGTGAGAACCTTATAACTACATCTAGTACAATTCTATACTATTTCTCCAGAGCCATATCAATCAGTTCTTAAGCAAGGCCAATTGTTCTTAGCTGTTCTCTGTTCACCAGATATCAAATTAAATCAAACCCTGATTTCTCTATTCTAAATATGTTGTAAATAATGAAGGCAGACTATTCTTGTTATTCTCGAATTTTTAAAAGCTATATTGGGATTAAATTTTAACATACGGCGGGTTTTGCTTTCTCAACCGTATATACCTTCCGATAAAGTGGACACATTAATTTCAACAAAAAATGTAAAGTATAATTTTACTTGATCCTATTCTTATATTGATACTATTCTTAATCGCGTTTTTTTTGTCGAAACTTGCCAAAACTCTTAAATAGTTCGAACAATGAAAAATCGAAAATAACACTGCTTGGTGGCGCAGTGGTAAAGGCGATGGGACGATCCTCCTACTGTTACGATAGTCGCGGGTTCAAATCTTGCTGGGGCATGGTCGTAAATTTATGTTTATGATTGTTTAAAATTTGTGAATGCTTTAGGCAAGAGTGTAAAATCCGACAACGAAAATGATCCCAGTCACGCCAGTAACCAAACTGGGTAAGACCGGATGTCTTCTGGGATGATTTCTAAGTTGGTCACTCGCCAGTCGGTAGGCTTAATGCTGAGGGCCGTGGTTCGGAGCCCACGTTAAACTTTAGGCCCAGACCAAATAAACTCATAGTTGGCAAAGGGAGTTTAATATCGTGCCAAATGTAAAATCACAAAATTCGGAAATACTGTACTACTTCTTCAGTATGTAAAATCTAAGAATTTGACCTCCAATTCAAAATTGTTTGCCGATATTTTGAGCTATAACGTTGCCAGAATTTTATTTTAAAAATTACGCATCTGTAATTGATTTACGTTGAATAGAAAAGAAGAATAATTTACCGTATAAGAGTTGGAGATGGCAGCGCATCGACCAGATTTTAAAATATTTGTTTATATATTTTGTGACATCAATCTGACGGTTATTCCTGGTCGCTTGATTTTGGCGTATTTTGTTTTACTGGAATTTATTTGTTTTTATCGCATATTACACAAAAATATTAGGCATAAATATTCTTCCTCTATAAAAGCTTTATCGTGAATTTATAGTTTTAACCTGTAATCCCCATCCTTCAAATTCCAACGGATATCTTCATTTCGAACAATCGAACGTGCACTAGTAGTAACTTGAAGCACGTTATTGGAGATAATATAAATTATTTTGAGATTGAATATGCTGCGGACAATGAATTTTGAATACAATATCGGTTAGCTATTATTTAATAATCAGATTTTTCTCATGAGATGCTGGCTAGTATTTTGATCAGTGTTATATATCCGCGGAAAATGCAAAGTATCGAGGCAAATAGTCACAAAAGAACCTTACTGTTGAATACGATAGTTTTAACATTTCTCTGCATAAGAATGTCATCATTAGAGACGCTAATCATGAACCGCACCAAATTACATTTCTGGCATTTATTATTTTGTTGTTAAATTTTAGAAATTTACTATAACTTACAGAGGTGCAGTAGGTGTAGTAGGTGTATTAGACTGAAAAACGTATTGTTACAATTGTTACAGACGCAACGTTTCCCTTTTCCATAATAATGACCTTCCACACATAACAAAAGTTCTGAAGGTCACTGTATTTAACTGCAGGAATTTTACAGTGAAACAAATATTCAAGCACCTACCATATGAGCCTTATATACATAGCAAAATATATTTCAATATCAAATATTTTATTTCGGACATAAGTAGAGAAACCAATTTATATCTTTACTTTTGATTATATAAAACTCTTAAAATTTTGTCTGTGTCTTATCTCTGGAAAATGTCCCTTGGAGCAAATTTATGGATGTAACTAAATCAAAATTATAACTGACAAGTGCTAAAGGATCTAAGAAAACAACAGATGGCTGATTTGTTAACAAAATAAATATTAAAAAATATTTGTTACCTATCAAACACTAATTATTCTACACGCTTGTATTGACTGATCTTAAATTATGATCCATAATTGATAATACATAGTTTTATTATTTGGAATACTGCCGATTTATGACTGATACGATATATGAAAGTTTTTTTCCATAATCTGCTTATCTTTAAGAAAAATGTACGATCTTACTACCTACTTACTTACTTACAACTGTCACCATATGCTTCATGTAATTTAATATTTTATGCTGTAATATAATGTTGTACATATTCTTTAAAAATCTTGATATCTCCGAATATTATATAATCATTTAGCATTTAAATTTACATTACACTTAGTTCCATTTCTAACCTGTATTTATACTTAAAGTGGTTTCACATACATTTGAACATACTTTTTTTCTATACGTGAATGACCTTACGACAGAGAAAAGAAACGTAAAACATGAGAATTATAAGAGAACATTTCCTTTTCCCATTAACATTTATTAAAATGGTTCGTATCATTACACATTTACACGGTGTTTTAAACAAAATAATATTTGGTAACCCTTAAATATACACTGAAATAGATATCATTAACTTTTAGCTTGATGTACGGGTTCTTGTTTAGATAATTTCATCATTAAATTTTCAACGCAATGTGCGTTTGATATATATTTTAAGATTTATTTTCATCCAGTGTAGCAATCAGAGCTTTATTTTTGTTCCAGTAATGTCTAACAAAATAAGGTTACATGGAAATCCAAGAATTCCCAGTTTTCAGTTCCTGTAACACTGCTATTATTTATTATCTTTATTTATAATTATTTCTGCTACAAGAGGTTTATGAACTGTGCTTTTCAAACGAAAGTAAAAACATTTAACATAAACGCAAAGTTCTGTTTTTAAGTTAACTTTGTTATATTCACGCCATATAGTTCTAGTCGTAGGACATTAATTTTTACCATTTTTCTTCTTTAAATAAATGCATGGTCCATCGAACAAATATAATTGGTTAACGGGCGGTTCAGTTAGTTCTATTGGAAGGAATTCTAAATGTGAATTTTTTTATAATGAATCTTGCTACTCTCACGGAATCTGATGCGTTTCCGTTATTATTGGAACCAAAACGTATTGTATGGTAATATTAAAATACTCATTAGGATTTCACATCAGACATTGTTAATCGGTTTCTTCCACACCCTTCGAACAGCGTCTTGATTTTTAATTACCGTCTGAAATATTACACAATTTTCCATAAATTATGAATTGACTATGTCTAGTTTCAAGAAAAACAAGTTGCATTGTTCACGGAATGGGACGGATGTGATGTCAAAGTAATTTATTAATTTTTGTATACATATATTTTATGAAATACCTTGTCCCCATCTAAGTACAGGTTCTATAAATAATTGGTTATATCTAAAATATATGATATATAACTTCCTACGATTACATGACCTGAATTACCACTAAGAGAAATGGTAAAGATACATAATATGATGTATAAGGTGTACAAATAAGTTTTGGAGTTTCAGAAAATGTGCGAAACTGGTATTAATTTACATTTGGTATGTTTTGTGTTGTAACTGTGTTAACTTTTCTTCAAAAAAAATATATAAAACAGCACTAATCCTTTATTTTAATTTGGTTAACCGCAGCTGATTGATATCAATTGATGTGCGAATTATATAGAGCAAAATGAAGCAATTTGAAGAGTGCAAAGAGAGGTCAGTAATGTTTGAAGATATTGGTAAGCTTTACTGGAGAGAAAACTATTAAAAAGATGAGAATTGTTCAACAAGAAATTTCAGACCACATCGGAATGATTCGCAATTGAGATTTATAATTCCATACCCCGAAGGTTTTCTTGTGTGATGAAAGATTTAGAACACTGAAACAATTCAAATGGTGAACTCAATTAAACCACCATTAAGGAAAATAATTGATGACTGACAATAATTGATACAATTGAAATAAACATTAGAGCTTAAATGCTCCCATATGTCAAAAGACACGCCAAGGCACGATAACAATTGGCCACTTGCCTCAAAGGTTGTTACGGAAACTTTGGTAGTAACCCATCTGCCATAATCACCAAACATTGCTGCTTCGGACTACCATTTATACCGATGGATAATTTATAGTCTGGTTAAATAGAAAATAATTCACTTTTGCAATACTGAATATCTATAAACTGCCTGAAAGATTTTATCAAGCTAAAAGTTAATGATACCTATTTCAGTGTATATTTAAGGATTACCAAATATTATTTTATTTAGAACTCCGTGTAAATGTGTAATGATGCAACACTTTGATAAATAGTTAATGGGCTAGAAATACATAGTAAATTGAACATAACTGTTGTACCATTTTATCAGAATAGAAAGACCTCTTCAAACAAAAAATGCTATTTGGATGCCCTATAATATAAGTAATTTTACTGCTTTACATTTTATATATAATAAATATTTTATATAATTATAAATATTATAATAATAGTTACTTGCTATAAATTATTTAACTTCTGGTAGTTTTTAGAATATAGATATTGAAAATAGATGCAAAAAACCTAAAATTGTTTGGTTTCGTTATTAATTTAACAAATTATAACTTATGACATGATTGATAGCTCTATACAAAAAAAATAATAGTTTTCTACTTCAGGCAGCTTAGAAATTCACAAAAAAACTCTTTCCAAACGTTTGCATATGATGGAAATGATCTAAAATGAACGAAAATATCTACAACATGGTTTCAATGCTTGCTAGTCAAAAATAAAAGTTTTCTGTGAAGTATTGTAACTTGCGAGGAAAAATTAAACCAATTCGATAATATTAAAGGCAAATATTGTTAGTTAGTCCGAGAGAGCCAAAACTTCGACGACGAAGTGGAATGTTTATGATAGTAAATCATTTATGTGCACATGATGACAAGCTGTTAAATCTGAATGAGACAGGCTCAACTTCTGCTCAACCTTGCATTACCTTAAGATTATATTGTTAATGATCGAATGGGAGGTTCTTCTCTGCCCTGCTTACTTACTAGACATAGCGCCTTCTGATTACCACTTCATAGATTGTTACAGCAGGCTGACATATGATTTAGAAATGTAGAAAGTTTTAAAATTTATCGATTTCGAAGATCGCTGCCAAACCAAAGTCGATATTTCGATACTGCATCACCAGGTTACTAGAAATATGGTAAAAAATTTATTAGTTTTTTCAAGAACAATGATATTAAAGTAAAAAAATGATTAGAATACATGCAAAAATCTATTATTAGTAAGTATACATAATGGAGCTCATAAACTTAACTTGATATGTTGTTTTGGTATGCCTTTTATTCTATGATATATTTATATTATTTAAGAGAAAAACATTAAAATCTATGCTAATGATCACACTACACAAGATTCAAATATAATAATATAAAGGATGTAAGGAAAGTCTTATTTTATCATATCGTTTTCCAATAAAAAAATAAATATGATATGACTTAGACAAGAAACATGTCTTACTTTTTTTAATTATTTATAATTTTCGAAAAAAAACTGATTTAATGCTCCTTCTTACACTAATAAATTTCTATTATCTCTGGATTTTTATGACGCAACATACAGAAGCCTTTGTATCAACATAAAATGTAAAGATTTGAAAATAAAGAAAAACGTATAAAATTATATGTACTTTCCACTTATTATTTTTTAATAAATTGTACTGGGTGTTGTTTATAGCTGCTTTATTTTATTGCATTATTTACGTTAAAAACCATATTATCTCGAGATAAAAATATACATAAGAAAAATATTTTCGAAGTATTTATCGATATTTATTCTTAAAATAATCTGTAAATCGCCTATAAACCGTCTATTCAATTATTTTGAATAATTAGAAATCTCCAGTCTGTTCAGTGCTGGCTCGAACAATAAATGTTAAATATTTTAACTAGTGTTGGGAACAATCGACTGAAATCGACTATCGACTGTTCAGTAATTGACTACTTTTTACTATCGACTATTTCAGTCGCTATTTTTGGTTCGACTTTTTTTACTAGTAACTGTTTTCAGTCGACTGTTTTCAGTCGCTATTTTCGGTCCGACTGATTTTATTACTATTTACTATCGACTGTGTCACTCGTTTACTTTTAGTTGCTATTTTCGGTTCTACTAATTCATTCGACTGATTTTTCACATTCTGGTCTTCCGTCCAAGCCGCGACCTTGAAAACGCTGGTTTTCGAGGGCAAAAAAAATTAATTGTAAATAATAAATAGTAAGATACTTTTGACTGGCATAATAGGTAATACTTTGGACTGTTATAATAGGTAATACTTTATTGATAAACTTTTATGATTTTTGTCCAAGCCTCTTGTTTGTCGAAACTTTTTTCATAAAATCTTGAAAACTAAACTTAGGTTCCAAAGGTTTCAGAAATTGCATAGATTTGAAGAATTATTTACATTAGCAGTTGTTAAATTTCTTTTTAAAATATTAACCCTAAAGAGGTGACTAAATATGTTAAATATTTGTAATAAATTCATTTTCTGATAGGAAAACTCTACTTTAATATTCAACAATTTATTTTGTTGGCTATTAAAAAGAGCACCACAGTTTTTATTTGTTAACGAATGGACAATCTTAACAGAATGTGTTGCACTTTTAAAGTCCATTGAAATAAGGACCACCGAGTTATCTGGTGAAAAATATCCCAACGATGTCTTTAATTATATGGTTAATAAGAGGACTGGAACATTCCATCAAATCTAGGGTTTTAACAATTGAATGGGGAAAAAATGACAAAATTGTCCATTAGATGTCATCAATAAAAGATTGGCAATTTTAGAAATAAATACGATATGCGGGAAATCCACATTTTTACATTCTAGATATAAAAAAGCGGGATTTGGTGTTACAAATAATGCTGAGGCGAAACAAAAAGTTATCAGAAAATAGGTATCTTCTATTCTAACTTCAAAAAATACAAATATAATTCCACAACTCGAAATTCAAGGCAAAACTACTGACCAAGAATGTATTGACATCTGGAGATATTTTAATAAAAAAAATGGCTAGAATGAAAGAAGTAATTACTGCAGCAACTTTACAGAATTAGAAATTCCATTTACTGGGCGTTTAGATAACCCATTGGATTTTGGCAAACCCATAAAATGAAACTATCTGAATTATATCAGTTACACGTAAAATATTCCTCTATGCCCGCAACATCTATCCCCTGGGAACGAGTTTTTTCAAAATCTGGGCAAATAATTAACGATCGAAGAAATAGGCTCGCAGGAGAAAAGTCGAACATGATAATATTCACAGTAATTTAAAAATATTCCGTTCAAAAATAAATAAAACTTTTACTTAAAAAGGGTATTGTACCATCATTTTTAGGTTAATCATGGTTTAGATTTTTCACTGATTAGGTATACGTTTACATTTTACATTTTGTTTAGTAGTTATGGTTACTGAAAATCTTTAGTTTTTAGGTTTTATTTAAGTTGTATTGTACTATTTATATTTTTTATGCTATATTATTTAAAAATAGCAATTAATATATTAAAACACGAAAAAACATTTGTGGTGTTATTATTCCATTCCTTTTTACACATCCACAGAACATTCAGTATAAAAGTAATCGTATTTCCTTTACAATCATATTATTTACTACATGATAAGAGAAATTAGTTAGTTAAGTTATCAAAAGTGAATAAATATATATACATCTCTGTCTCGTTTATACTACCATTAGAGAATATAAAGACATTTAAAATTAACTGCTCCAAGCATTTATCTCCGTCCTTTCCTATCTCACATTTTATACAGACTAGAATTCATACATCTTCGTCTGACATCACAAATGGAAAAAAAAACAGTCGAACCGTGCATTTGACTGAAAATAGTAATTACTATTTTCAGTCGATATTTTTTTGACTATCGACTGTTTCGACTGTTTTCAGTCGATAGTTCCCAACGTAAGTTAAAACTAACCTACTTTTATTTTCGCTAGAGTAAACCGGCGATGGCAGTCTTAAAAATAGACTATAAATTATGCTTTAAACGCTAAGCAGATCGTCCATTACGCGATAACTTGTACCTTATTTTGTTTGACAGCTAATTTATGAGTTTGTAATTCATAAAGCTCGTCCCAGTATCTTCAATATTGCTACGATAAATATTAACGTCCGCCAATATAGATACTAGGCTGTTACGTATTTAATTTACAGGAGCATATTGAATTTAAAATAGGCAATAAACATGTGGAAATGTTGTTTGAAAAATAATGGAAATGTTTCGACAATGTGTGTCTTGTTTGAAAATAACATAGGCCTGCAACAAAAGAAGTGGTTATTTCAGTAATCGCAAACGATTTCTATATATTTTGATATATATCTCAAACAAAACATGAAATTAATACTTCGCAAATTAAAATATAAATACCCTGGTTAGCAGTTGTATTTCATGTCTTCTTGCGTCTCTGTTGTGGCGAGAGACCCAGCCAAACACTAAACCAAAATAAATTTGACCGCCGAGAGAGCTTAAATATAGTGAAAAAAAGTCCTCCAAGAAATGTTGGTTCCTCTACACATGGTTCTTTTACCGCAGCTCCGCAAAAAGTTGGAATGGATGAAGCCATTTATAAAATAACTTTCCAACTGTGGAGATTGCTGCAAATATATAGTTTAAGAGTTTTCAGCATTCTAAGAAGAATCCATCTAAAAAAATCTTCGAAAAAATGCCAAAAGCTTTAGATTGTCTAATGAGTCTAAAAATAAAGAACATTTATTCCATTCCCATCCCGAATAAATTCTGAAAAGTTTGAAAAATGAGACTGAAGAACAAGGTCAACGATTTCACTCAGAGATGTTAAAGAGATGGAAAAAAAGGCACCAAAGAAAATGGAGAGTCTCAATACTACTACTCTCATTCAACTGTTGGACGCTTCAGAGACATCTTCCCGATTATTTCCACAAGCGAATGAAACAATTTAAGAGAGCTTCACTCAGAAAAAGAAAATATTTTAATGTCTGCTAGTAAACATATTATAAAAATTATATAAATAAATATATATCTTTAATGGTTTGAAAATGAAATAATATTTTTTAGGTAAATTCTTAAATTGGCATTTTGACACAAAGACATTCAAAAACATAAAGATAACGTCAATACTTTATTAATTCAGTAATACCATATTTCAAAATAAAATTAATTGATTTAATTTATTACTGTTTAATAATATTACTTTTATTTTCAGATTCGAGTGACAGTAGTAAAAAGTAAGTAATGTTTATCAATTATGTTGGTATTAATAGTTTAATGTTAGTTGCTTTTTATAATATCTCGTATTATTAACCAAGTCGACAACTAGGTTAGTAAAAATTAAATATTGGATGTCAAACATCTGCTGGAACCAATGCATCGATTTATTTAAAACCAACGTTGAGATATGTCTAAAAATTATTCCGTCCAACTACTAAATTATTTTTTCGAACGAAGTTTTTTATATTTTGGTAAATTTTTATTTAATAGTGACCAAATAATTCTATAATGAATAAATCATTGTTTGTCATGGGTTTTGGAATTGCTATTCAAATCCAGAAATTACTATAAAGATAGAGTTACAACATTCTAAACCAAAATGTGTCTTCACCAACAAACCAGCTGCGAAACAATCGAGCAAAACCATTATGTTCTGTGTGTCGATTATGTTAAGTGTGTATCGAATTTTTTGAAGGTGCTCATTAGCAAACGGTCTAATATAATATGAACCGGTGTTACGGTTAAAGAAAACTCGAACCGAAACGAAACTTTACCATGGATAAATAAAAAATATATTTTATTGTGTAAAAGTATCAACTAAGTATAAAAGTATTGTATAATATGTAGTTTCAAAATTCCTACCAACTCCACAAATGCTTTTAAAGGAACTGCTTCAAACAATTGTTAAACAACCTAATCTAACTGTTAAATTGTTTCATTATTTGTCAGGCATAAAAAGAACAAGTTCCTAGAGCGCAACGAAACCGAATGAAATATTTTCGTAAAAAAAGGCGAACAACTGCGACTAATAGACTCAGTCATCTCCTTGCCTGACAACGACCGGCCACAAGTCCCAAGAGTTGTTAAGAATACCGTGTACTTGTCAGACACAGCGCCTTCTGATTATCGCTTATTCACATCGAACTAACGTGACTGGGATGAAACACAGATTTAAAATGCAGAAGAAGTGCGATAATGTATCGCTGAATGGATGGCGATCATACCTATATCGTTCCTTCGAGACCTTATTTTGTAAAAATATTTTAATTAATATATACTGTTCAAATTTTTCGTAAAAAAAGGCGAACAACTGCGACTAATAGACTCAGTCATCTCCTTGCCTGACAACGACCGGCCACAAGTCCCAAGAGTTGTTAAGAATACCATGTACTTGTCAGACACAGCGCCTTCTTATTATCGCTTATTCACATCGAACTAACGTGACTGGGATGAAACACATATTTAAAATGCAGAAGAACTGCGATAATGTATCGGTGAATGGATGGCCATCATACGTTTGAGATCTTATTTTGTAAAAATATATTGATTAATATATAGTGTACAAATTTTTCTCAAAAAATGCCTATTTTAAAGCGCAAACAATCAGAATACATGCAAGCATGTATGCTAGAGTATACATTTATTTCACCGGTACATCTTTACTTGGAAGTAGAAAAGATAGATTACTCTTTTTTTGTTAAATGACAAATATTTTTTAAACTCTTAAGACGTAAAGTATTTAGGCAGAACATTTTTTGAAGGAAATCAAAGGAGACCTACATTCCATTAAGTGATCAAGTAACCTAAATGAAATAAGGTAGTCATTTAAAACCATGGTTATATAATTTTTGGGTAGGTTTCGGAGAATTTAAATTAATTATAGTTGAAAATGAATCAAAATAGTTTAACTTCACCCGATGCGTCAACCGAGTAACTAAAAGTTACTCATTCATATTATATCATGTTAGTTACTCATTCATATTATATCATGTTACTCATTCATATTATATCATATTATCATTCATATCATATTACAGAGTTCATATTCATATTATAAAATAAGAGAACGCCAGATAATGATAAAGGCCGAAACTAAAAGAAATAGAATGTCAAAGCACAGAATAAGAAATAGGTTACTACGGCTAGTTTATTATTCATTTGAAAAATATATCTGTATATAAGGTGCGGGTTTTATTTATTTCTTATTCCTGATTTATCGTAACTCGGAAACAATTTGATACAACTTAGCTTAAGTCTTATATTTACTTCTAGATTAGAAATAATTTCCCTTAGCATTTCTATAGAAATACACCTTGCGACTAAATACCAATAGGTATTTGTACGTATCTAATTTTAATTAAAGCCGCGGTATTACTATGGGAAATAAAGATAATTTCTTGCGGAATGTACGAAAGGAAAAAATTAATTTTGACCTAGAGTTATAAGAGATCGCGAGACAGAACAACAGACGACCAAGAGGGCCCCCGCTTCGTCCCTCGCCTCGCGCCCCTCGGCTTCAGGGGCTTCCAGCCGGCGATCAACCCTCGTGGGTCGTCATGGCAACCGGATCGGGTGGGGTTCGGCCATCTTGGAATTGCTGCCGTGTCCGGGAGCTGCAACTCCAGCTGATTTAGGAGAGTGGTCCGCGACTAATTTTCTCGGTTTGTTCCAGCGAGCAAGCGAAATGCAACGTATATGGCCGATTTTAGAGGAAACTTTTCGCATTTTCTTGTCGAAGCGATTTTTCTATTGTCTTGAAAGTTAGAAGATCGATAAAAACGTTCATGGATTCATATTAATTTTCAGTGAAACTATTTTGAGGTGAACGTAAAACTTACTAGTTTTTAACTGTTTGTTTCTATTTATCCTAATTAGCGTTGTTTGATTAGACCAAACTTTTTAGTAGGTACTTGGTATTAAATGAGGTAATTTTAAATTTTCTATTACGTAATTTGATAATGTGAAGTTGAAGTATATACATTTGGTTCAATATAGTTTAAATTCTCCTACTACTTTCATTTTACTCAGTGTCAAAACATACATATATTCAGAATTAGCTGTTATTCATCCTGATTTTGAGCAAAATATCACCATCTCAGATAAATAGTTCATTTTATCGTTACTAATCTTTAAAAATAACTCGGGTTTCGTTTCCTTCTTTGAGCTTTTCGCATACAAAAACAGGGCCAATAAAAACTTTCTGCTATCAAATCAGTTCACGCCCACACATCCAACTGTATTATATATTTTTTATATCTCCCAAATTATTCTAAACAGTTTTCTAATCAAAAGTTTTGTTCCGCACCGATCAATAATCTCATTTTACTGTACATGAAAATATAATCAACATATATTTATATTTAAATATGAATTTTAGATATGGTGATGACCAGATGCTGTAGCAATTATTATGATAATCATATTATTATTCTATCAATAGACTAGCTATTTATTAAGTATTATTAAGTATCAAATATTAAAAATGTCTATTTGATGAATATTTAGCACAGGAAAAGCAATTCACAAAATTAATAGTAGATAATTAAAAATGCCTATTTAATTTTTAAAACTCTTGTTGGCTTATAGATACTTTAAAACCTGATATATTACCAACTAATTTTTAGAATGTATATTATCCTGTCACACTCCAAATTCACTTATATTTCACTTTAACACTAATTCACTGTCCACATAATTTTACATGTTTTATTACAATCGTTGTAGCCACTCAAATCACTTCAACATAATTGTTTTTATTAACACAAATGAGCTGGAACTGGCTAGAGCATGTCTCCTTTTCTGGCTGGTGTTTTGATGTCAGCCATAACTATAATTATAAAAACATTGGATTAAACATTTATAGATAATTAATAAATAAAAAATGATTTAGTATTACTCAGAAATCATTAAATTTACGATTATAAAACATGTCAATGCCAAACTTTATATAGGCATTATCTAAAATTTTCTACAAAATGGTGTATATATTTATTTATCTGCACAATAGCAAATTGTTGATAACATCAAGCGTTTTCCTTTTTTCCATAAGAATATTCTCAACACAGATGAATGATAAATCACCTGCTTCTAAGAAAGTCCACATTCTAATGAACTGTCATCCGTTTTTTGACTATTGTAATAGGCTTAACTAACTCCATAGAAAGAAAAAATTAATAGGAATTTTCACCGTTATACTCATTAATAACTTCAAAAACTGTCCACCTTTCAGTGCTGATTTACGCCCATCTTATTTCCGTCGCTAGGTTCGCCCAGTGGGCCGGCATTTTTCTTTTTTCTCAACAAACAATAGAATAAATTTCGATATATTCGGAACCTCTTATTTATAGATTAAAATTTATGCTAGTTTTATTTTTAAATGGATGCGACTAAAATTGAATGGAACAATCACATGTGACTGGTGGTAGTATAAGCGAAAAAATCGATTAAATACACAAAAACACTCGCGCCTTGCTAAATGTAAAATGGTGTCATTACTTCATAATAATATCTCTCAATACTATAAAATTAACGGTCATAAATTATAATTTATCTGAAGTAATGTTATCAATTTTCAATGTTTAACTAAATTAAACGGCACTGATTTTTATTAGTATAATACATACATTGTGCTGTGTTAGTTTATTACTTTATATGAGAAACAATATCCGGTTATCTTTAAAAAAACCGTATTACAATGAATGTATATCTGTGTAGCTTTGTAATGTCGATAAGTTACATTACAGAGACGGATCAATTAAAATAAATACATCTATGTTAAAATTAATCTCTTTTAGATATAATTTATATTGTTCAAAGGTTATTTTAAATTGTTGTAATAAATATATCAGTTTTACTTATGGTATGATTAATTTCCAGCTTTGTCGAATAGAACAAAAATATGTCCTAATGGAGAATCCATCAGCTGTAAAAATACAATGAGCTGTATAAAATAAAGACTGTCTATAATTGTGCGAGCTTTTTAGAGTGAAAAAACCCGAAACTGATTCGGTCGTCGGATTAATCGGTCTGTTACTGATATATTTGTACCAAACCTCCTTGAGTTTCCAATAGAAATAATCGAAACACATTTAACTTTATAGGAATTGTTTATTTTTGAACTGAGGTATCTAGTTCTGCAATGCAAAGTGATGACGGAATGAAACATATATATATCTCATTATGGCTAAGGACCAGATTAGTTTGAAGTTTGAAGAAAAGACCCTAGTCATGTTTATTTCAGTTTATTATAATTTCCATTATCTGAAATATAGATAAAGTGCTGCTTTTTTAAAGAAAATCGTACTTCAACCATAAAAAATCAATGAATGCACAAGATACAAAGCAAAATTGCAAAAACGATCAATCCATCTTAATACATATAAGATATAAGGCATGGAGCAGAAATTGAAAGTGATTACTTAATATAATAGTAATAAACAGAAAATAAGAGGAACCAATGAATTCGTTAAAGTCAACCAAGAGAAGTACAAGGTTCTCCACGTACGTAGAACCCATAACCCATTATAACGTATAAGTTAGAAAACGATAATACACAGTAACACAGATTCGACAGAGATGTATTCGAAAAATAACTGAAAAACTTTCGAAAAATTTAGAAATATCAGAACTGAAAGCAGGCAAATAGAACAGAAGAAGAGAAGCTGAAGAAAATATTTGAACGAATATTCAAAATCTTCGAAATAAGCCATCATAAATATAGTTTTTAATTGAAATTAAAATTACTTTTATGGATAATACTCAATTTTGACTCCCATCTAAAGCTCCATATTTATAAAAACAAATCCCTTCTAAACTTGTCTATACAACCTATAGATGCACGAGCACAAGGCGAAAGCAAAATTATTAATTAGGGTTTACACAATTCTAATTATTTACTTATTCAACGAAAATCCTCTTCCATTATGCTGATTTTTTTTTCATTATCTAGAAATGCGTTATGTAAATGTCCTCAGATATCTTTCTATTCACAAATATAACACGTTTCCTTCCATTTCCTTTTGCTTTTCGTAGTGTCATGTCGATCATCGTCCGTTAAAAATTATTAACCATTCGACGTTGTTTTGGTCTTCCTTCTTATTATTGCGCGTCGCTTTTTACGAACGATTTTGTTTTATCGCCATAAGATCAAGTTTTCGTCGGGATTTTAGAGTGAAAACACATTTTCTAATATGTATGTTGACGAAAGAAAAATCGCCGAAGTTGTCGTTGTTAGCTTTTATTGTTCATTTATTTTATTTTTGACCCTAACCAAATTGTATGTTATCACTTAATTAAATTAGAATGTTAGATCATATATAACATATTAAAATAGTTAGTCGAAACAAAGGAAATCAATGTAGCGTTGCAACATATTATTTATTAATTAAAAATCAACCATCATCATGTTTTCAAAATCGATGGTGTTAACAAAATACCTAATATTAACGAAATAAAGATAGAAAATTTGTAGGAATTTCTCTGTATTCAACAAATTTAATTTCACATATATTTTATATATTTGAATAGTTCAAAATACTTTTTTTTAATATTTTATAGTCTCCTTTTTATCAACGAGGGTTTATCTGGATTGGACCTACAGTTTAACGTGGGCTCCGAACCTCGGTCCACGGCATTAAGCCTACCGACTGTCGAGTGACCAATCTAGAAATCATCTCAAAAGACATCCGGTCTTACTCAGCCTAGATACTGGCGTGATTGCAATCATTTTTCTTGTCGGACTTTACACTCTTGCCTAAGACAATCGCAAATATTAAACAAACATAAATTTAAGACCATGCCCAAGCAGGATTCGAACCCGCAATTATCGCAACAGTAGGTGGACCGTCCTTTCGCCTTTACCACTGCGCCAACCAAGCTGTTTATTAATAATAGGGAATTTAAAAAACATTTTACAGTTGGTGACTGTATTATTCTTATTATATAATAATTTTGCTGAAGAATAAATAACATCTGCATTAGGATGCTAGAAATGAAAAATTGAAAATTAGGTAATAAAATATCAAATACGGGAAATTTTACATCTCCTGTTTAAACCAAAGATTGGTTTTAATGAAGGTCCCGACTGTTGGTTAAAATTTACGATGTATATTATTGCTATCATAATAGTTGTTTCGGCAATTAATTTATTTCTCTATCACTACAGTTAGAAGAAAAGTATGTCTTGGCAATGAATTTCTATGGAAAAAAGACATATAATTAAAAAAGAAAATCTATGCAATTATATTTGTGGTCTTCCAATGTATTCTTAATGTATCATCACCAAGGACAGAACGGAAAAATTATAGTCTGTATAACAAGATCATAAGTTTATTTTTAAAACATTTCTGAAATTTCATTCAGAAGATTCACAGATATTTATTAACATTATAATTAGAATTTAGATTAGTCTAAATGTCTGTTATGTAATTGAGGTGTAAAGTTTTTATGCAATTGAAAATAACACAGTTGAATTAAATTATAAATAACTAGAGAGAAATTACAGAAGGAGCGATCAAAGAGAAGTGAAGGAAGTGGAATGAAAATGAAAATAGGAATGAATGAGAAAAGTAATTCAGGGAATATATGGGACGTACAAATGCTGTAGGCAATAAGACAATAGACGCTTCACAAGAAAAAGTCGATGTTTTAGTTCAAATTTGGTCATAATATATTTATAGATATCATAATAAAGAACTGTTGGATCAAAATGGCAGAAGTGGACATAGAATATCAGAATATGAAAAAAGTAGAAATATCGAAATGAGCTTTTTTTGTTGGTAATATAAGTGATAGATTGATAGTCCAGATCACAGAAAATTCCAAGCCAATGAAATTCCAATAGAATATAGTATTATTCTAAAGAAAATTAAGACGATAATTTTGGTGATTGAAGAACGGGCCGAAATATATATCTAAATTGAAAGAATAAAGATAAATCAAATAAATTCATTTAAATAAATGACAGTGGAAATTTAAAATAACGGAAACTAAAACTATTTCAGACTTTGCCATGAACCAAAAATATATATCAAACAGAACTAAAATTAATGTATACTAACACAAGCTATTTAATATATAATATTTACTATAATATATAATAATATAATTGTTACTAAAAATAACCAACGCTATATAATTCAAGTTTTCATGTTATAAAAATTCTCTCTGATATCGAAGCAATAGAATCAGTAAATAATTAAATATCCTAATATATTTTTATAAAGTAAATAATAATAAAAATACTAATAATCTAATTACGACAAATTTTTACAAATCAGACTTATGATTAAGACCAATGAAATATCGAATATTTAAGGAGAATAGTATATTCCACAATTTAACTAGCATTCTCCTGCTAAAGAAACTGGTTTATAACTGTAGAGCACGTTAAATATAATCTATTTGTTAAAGGAACTAAAAGACCAATTTTAATAAATATGCAAAATTAGAAGTATTAATTCATACATATTAATATACAGTTAAAAAATAACAATTCCCCGACGATTAATTATCATTTTAACGATACCTAAATTAATTTATGATAATTAATAATATCTAAGACTTACGCAGTAAAATTTTGTAGGTCTAGGAACGGGATTCTTCGGGATGTTGGTCTTCAATGTTACTCACTTAGGTAAGAACTGAAAGGGTTCATCGCAGAGTTGGGCAATAGAAAGTTTTTGGACGATTTCTCTTTTTTTTTTCTTTTAACAGATTTTAAAAAGGTTGATGCATTGTTACGCAACTTTCACTGCCTTTATTTCTGGAAGGATTTAGGGTGTACAGTTTCTAAAAAAGGTAATGAATCTGGTACATTTTCTGTATTTCTCTAAGTCCAAATATTCCAACAAATTATTTTTTCTTAATAATCATTTATTTTGCAGTATTGTTATATTATGGTAGAATTTGAAAAATATAGTAATGTTATTTTAACTTAGTCACTCATTTTTAATAAAATATATCAGGACGACCTTCACACTGACCATATACTGTAATATTTATTATCCTAGGTAGTGAAATGAGATCATAAATTCAAAGTCCATGATAGTCAAAACAGAAGAGTGTATTAAATTTGTTTATTTTTGTATCATTATATTTGTCTGCTGAGTCTTAACTGGTATTGTTGGCACATTTTTAAAATATTTCTAGTACATTACATAGTACATTTATTGCATTTACAGTATAATTTTAACAAAAATGTAATTATCTTTAGATTTGATTTAAAAAAAGAAACACTATATGGGTCAATAACTTCCCAAAAACAGTTTCAAAATTTCGTAAAAGCGAAAAATACTTTTATAGTTATAAAAAAAACCCTCTCTACCACAGTTTTAGTTCCTCGTTTATGGGAAACTCTTTTTCACGAAATATTTTTTTTTTAGTTTAAGAAGAACCAGAGCTCAGAGGGGCATAAGTCTGGTGACTAAACTAAATGTTGAAACAAGTCTTATATTGAACCGACTTCGAAAAAGGAGGAGGTTCTATGTTCAGTGTATATTTTTTATTTATGTATATTTCTCCGTCAATTGTGTGACTATTTTAAAAATTATTTTTTATTCGAAAGAGTACATTTCCGAGGTGGTTCCAGTGGAAGATCTGTACGGTGAAGGGGGGGGGTGGGGGTTATGAAATCGACGGAAACGTTCAAATTTCAAAGGCACCTTCAACATATAATGTTATTGCTGAGCTGATGTGACTTAAAATCGGAAGTCGTTTAGTGCAAAATCCATTCAGTTTGCTTTTTAAGCACTAACTATAGCATATAAGACCTCGTAGAAATGTTCTAGAAAACTACTTTTATGGTGCAATGGTTAAATCGTTTAGCTCCCAAAGGAAGGTGGCGGGTTCGATTCCCGGCGTGACCAGTAACTTTTTGTTGTTGTTTAGTTATAACATTTGTTAAATCACCTAGGCTACGTAGCGTACCCCGGGGCCTGAAGCGCTCCTTATTTTCAATCATTGTTTATATCTTTTTTTTCCCCATACGGGTCGCACCTTTACTTGTCTTACCCATTGTAATATTAAATAAAAATGCGTAATTTATTTAATAAATATCCCACACCAAAAAGAGAAAAATAAATAAGGAACTGACTAAAAATTTAAAAAATTATCGAACTTAGATATTTAACACAAAAAAAGCATTTTAAAATAAAATGAGTACATAATAATGGTTGCAATATCTAAATAATAATTATCAAGAACCTTACTTAGCCTATCTACTGCACGTATTTTAAATTCTACTATATGCACACAATACTTAGCTTAATACTTACCTTAAACCTATTTATCTATTTGTAATATTATTTTAATAACTACCAACGTATAACTTTGAAGACGGTGTCGAGCTCAAACATTACAAAAATAATAATATAATTTTGTGATATATACAGAAAATTAAATTACCAATAAAATATGAAAATTCAGTTGTTTGTAGTATAAGTAAAATAATATTGTAAATAAATAAGTTGGTTTAGCTAGGTATTAAGCTAAATTGTTTGTATATAGTAGAATATAAAATACGTGTAGTAGAAAGGTTGAATAAGGCTTTTGATTATTTTTATTTAGTTATTACAACGATTATTATGTACATATTTTATTTTAAAATGCTTGTTTTTTGTCAAAAATCTAAGTTCCCTTAATTTTTAATTTTTAGTGAGTTTCTTATTACTTTTTAGAAATTTTCATTACTACCTGAACTCCTAACTAATTAAATTAATATTTAATTAATAATTAAAAACTAAACACTATGAATTTTTTTAAGGAAATCGTTTCTTCTTGATTAACAATTGAGTTATACAATTTATATTAGGTGTTAATGAATCGTAATTCAATCATACTTAATAAATATATCTATGTATTTTTAGTTACTATTAATTATTAAATTTCGACCCTTTTCACTTCATATTGCTTTAATTTGCGTATCTAGATATTTAATAACATAAAATTTAATCAATCATTAAACCTATAATATATATCTTATACTTTTATAGTAATTTATAATTAATAAAAATTACTTTAATTCTATAAAATTTAAAGATATATTTAATTTTCATTAATATTGACAATTTTCTTCAACATTTATCTATGGACTACCACTCTTTCCTTTTCCCAATATCTAAGAAAACCGTTGGCCTCTCCGCTTAAACATTAATACCAATCTCCAATCCGTGGATTATCTAACACTTACACGAAACCTCCCACAGTTGGTCGGCCATTAAAAATCGGCTTTCCCTTTCCCAAAAACATCTGAACCTGAACCATAAATCTTCGGCTCTTAAAAACGACGTTCGAAGACGCTCTCTCCTCCGTTCAGTATTACCTGGCCGTTGGAGAAAGGTCAACGTATCTTCTCCGATGCGTTTGTGTATATATTTCTTTTTCGCTTTCAATTCCAGTTCGATTTTAGGCAACTAAATATACAGCGTGTGCCCATCGCATTCACCACTCCAGAGAATTTCAAACACATTCACCTTTTACGGTAATAATCTTCTAATAAAAATTTAACGAAAATGAAATAACGCGTTAAAAATAGAGGCACTAATTTAAATAATCGCTTATATATTATTCATTAACAAAGCTACAAAAAAAAGTATGATTATAAATGTTTATGGTCTTTTAAATATAAACGTGAGATATAAATAAAACTGAAGTGTTTATTATGTAGCATAAAGTTAATTTATTAACCAAAATAGACAAATATAAATAGATATTTATGAAATAGATATAAAGTTATTAGATATCTTACAGTACATTTGTTACTACTTTAGAGATTTTCTTATAATTCCATTTATTTGCTATACTATGTAGTAGTTGGTAAACTTTTAAGATCTATAAATTATATGACATTCATGAACTGCTAGTTCTCTGTTTCCGCTATACGTTCCTGTTTCTTTAAAATAATTAATGTAACTTTTATGGGAATCAAGGTACTTGCATGACAGTATTTTTGTCCAAAAATATATTTAAAAAAATAATGTCTCTTAAACGGACCGTCGAGTGCATAGTATTCAACTGGCGCCTTCACCAAAACCAGGAGGGACGATTTCTGTTCGGGTGTCGAAGAAATAAAATTTTAAGATGTGAAGCAGTAAAAAGCGAGGCCTTTTTAAAGCCGGCGCCATAAACTTTGACCTAATAAATTTTTTGTAAAAGACCCGTTTTTATTACCCGGAGAAATCCACCTTCCACGATGTGGGGGACAAACCGAGGAAATCTTTTTAAATTTTTATATCGTTCAGAGAGGATCGGTCCTTAAGTTTTTTTTGAAAAGTTTTTCGTATTGTTCGAACTTCTTGACGATGACGAGAAGAAATGGTGAAGTTTTAGTGATGTTTATAAGTATTGTTTATTGGTTTAGTGGGTTAATGAAAATGCTATGTATAATTTTAAATGTTTTTATTTATTTAGTTAGTTACATATACAGTTTGAACTTATTGTCTAGGTTACAAATTACAACTAGGATTAATATACAAGAACAGAATGGACATGGATGAGTCTCCCTCGACGAAATGTTTCCTCCTGTTACGTATACTGAAGGTATACCGGATAGGAAACACTCAGGATACATTCAGTATACGTACAGGGGGTTGCATTCAATCTTCCTTCATGAGCACCGTTGGAGTTCCCGGCATCCCAGGGCATCTATAAAAGAAACAAGCAGCAGCAGTAAATTAATGAATAAAAAAAACTAAATTCACATTCGCAATTCATGAACAGGGTCTGACACTACAACAGAAGAGGGTGCAAGTCTCGAGGGGATGCAAGAACAGTTTGCCGGAGGGTGGTTATCGTCGATACGTCACCGACGAATTTATACTAAGAGCAAAGGAACAGACACATGCTAAAAAGTGGGGTTTGTTTACTTACCGGCATTGAGTGACGCGAAGGGTTGAAGCTGGAAGTTGAGGAGGACTTGTTCAGCCGACGACCGAAGAAACAGTGAGACAGCGAAGCGTCGGGACGAAGCTATTCACCGCATCGACGCCGACGCACTGACGCTCGCCCGCTCGGTGGGTTGGATCTGGTGCGGTCCGCGTTTCGGGGTGTGGTTGTAGTCGACGGGGATGATCTTTATATATGCAGCGTGATTACGCTGCACGGCCAATACATAAATTTGCCTCCATTACCGGCGCAGTCGTATAGACTGGGCCGGTGCAGGTCTAGGCGACGGACGTCGTCTTCGGCCGCGATGCGGACAGGGTCACGTTCTGAACATCTTCGACGGATTAAAAAGCAGCCCGGGGAACCGGCCGTGTGAGGCGCGGGGCGCGAGGGGGTGGCGGAGGCGGCGTGGCGAACGAGGCGTGGTCTGGCGTTGGTGTGCGTCGTAGCGGGACCGATCCGATGACGGAGATGGTACAGCCAGTCGATAGTATTAAACCTATAAAAAGAGGAAATTTATTAAACTATTTTCGAAGGGTAGATTGGAAAACTAATGCCATTAAGATAGAGTTTTGGAGTTTGTACGTTGGAATGGGGGCCCTGTCGGAGAGCGTCGAGCGGTACCTTTTAGGAATCGATTTTTTTTTTCGGGGCACGATTCTCTCGGAATGTTTGTAGTGCGGTACTACCGGTTCTTATCCGTTACGCACGAGTACCTCGAAATATCTATCGGTATTTGTTCTTTGATTACAATTTATATAGTTTATTCGAAACAGTAGACGACAAAATTTAAATAATCCATTGTAGTCCTTTTATTTAAATGCAAATATTTTATACAAAATGTATAATATATTTAATTATATCAATTTGTATTTTTATTGTTAATTAAATAAATAACCTTCGAACTAATTAAGAAATTATATATTTTATTACATTGTTTCTTGATTAATTACAATATTTTATTACAAATCAATTAATTTATTGCAAATCTAAATGCTATTTTTAATATTATATATATATATATATATATATATATATATATATATATATATATATATTTAACTGTTTAATAATAAATATTTCTGAATTGATAAAAGATACAACAAATGCAAAATTATTTACAATTTATAGGATAGAGTTTGTGAAAAATGTTGCATTGTATTGAAGGCATTTTATTACAAAGTTTTTTTTAATACTAATATTTTATACCTAATGATTTGATTTAAATACTAATATTTCATACATACTTATTTGAGTATAAGAACTTGCATGTTTACTATTAATAAAATTCGTTCTAATTAATAGAGAACTTAAATATTCTATTAAACATTATTTTTTCTTGGTCAATTACAATATTTTATAGCTTATTATTCGTAATTGAATTTGTAATCATCTTATAACAAATTAAATTGAATTTTAAATGAAGGTAATTAAAATTGATATATGTTCTAATAATATAATTACTTATGTAAAATATAAGTATGTTAACAAATTCTATAATAATCACTATATTTAAATGTACTACAATTCGCATTAATTTATACTACTATCTACATTTACCTTTTAACATTTGTATTTACAAATTCATTCATGCATTTATTGTATTAATGTAATTTCAACGAATGAAATTTAATGTTAATTTGATTACAAAAACGATGTCCTATAATATTATATTGTGTAGTATTTATAATAGTTTTTAATGTTTTTTATTTCATCATATGTTAGATTTTAGGATATCTAAATGAATATATTTATAAATGAAATTAAATATTTAAGAAATAAATATAACTTTCAGGATATTTTCGAATTTCATTCTACTTAACATTTAAGAGATAATATAATTGAAATAGAAATTATTAGATATAAATAAAACATTTGATCTCTTTTTTAATTTTGATCAAAATATAAAAGAATTATAATAATAGTTATTATGACACAGATATTATATATTTGAATTCAATAATAAACTGTTTTTGTTGTGTTTGTACACTTTCAAAGTACCTCTAAAAAGTTTCACATATTATATTGTAATTAACTTCTTATAAGTTGTATAGTGCTATATACTATTGCATTTTAAAGTATTAAATCAATTATTAAATTAATTTTCATTTCACAAATTTTGGCTTTGATTAATAATTTTCATTATATTTAGAATTCAGGGTGCTAGGATTTATTGGATATAACTAAAACATTTAATTTTTTTTTCTGTTTTTGATCAAAATATAAAAGAATTAACAATAATTAATATGACACAGATAATACATATATTAATTCATTAACTGTTGTAGTACATTTTTTTAATAATTACAACGATATATTAAGTTTCACATATGTTATATTATAATGAATACCGTATAAGTTGTATCTATAGTATTATAGCTATTATTATAGTATTAGTATTGTATTTTTAATATTTAAGCATTATATTTAATTCTTCAGTTTTTTATCAAAATATAATTAAATATTATTATAAAAACAATTATGTTGGTTTTTATAAATGTGCTATAATTAAGATATTTCAAAAAATAAGTTCAACGCAATTTAATAAAGCTTTAAAATGAGCTCTAAGCAAATGTTTTAACTGGCAATTAAAGCTTGTTCAATCGATTGTCTGGAATTTAGAGTCATCCGACCAACTGTCGATGTAATTTCAAGAAACCGATTCTAACACTGAGACGTAGAGGATCTCAATAGGTCCATATTGATTTTATTCGACAAAGAGCTCGGAGAAGGCCGACATTTCCATTATACTATTTCTATAACAATTAATTACACTGAACCTACAAAGAATATTATGTTATAAAAGAAATAACTCTCAATATATTAATTAATATAGGAATTATAGTCATCCGCTCATACAGTATGTCGTACGTTGCTGATTTCACTTCACAGACAACAGTGATGTAGGTTTCGTATATCTGTTTTATATAAACAATTCATCATCGATCCCAGAGCTAACAAATGAAATTTTAAATTAATTTTAAATATTAATTAATTATTAATAAATATAATAATAAATATTAATGATTAAATATAATTTATAGTTTGCTTGTGATAATTCAATACATTTGTATATGTTATCCCAACACAGAATAAAAAATTAAGAAGTAATGAAACCTATATAAAAATTTACTATATATATTTTTTTAATGAAATGTAATAATAATAGTATATAGTAAACCATAATAGATAACAAATAGAGTTAATAAGTTACTAGCATTTAGTTTAGAGTAGAATTGTATTTATTTAGTAAATAACATTTTGTTTAAAACTAATTTTGAACAAGAATAACTTCTGTATTTAGAAGAGCAAGAATGTTAATCTAACCGAAATAAATCATGAAAAGCACATCGACGGATTTACGGAATTATCCTCACATTTTCATCCCAAAAGGCGTTCAAAGAAAACCAAAAAAATAATCTGGACAATTCGGTAAGCCTCACCAAATATATTAATTTTAAATTAAGACTTTAAAAGCCCATCCACAAAAAGATAATAGGTTATTTATTGTTACGAGTGGGTCAACGTACAGCAAACGTTCAATGGAAAACGAAAGTATAAACCGTAATAAATCCATTTGCTTAAGTCCGATTTATGGCGGTATCAGCCCACATGTTTTCTATCAGTTCTTGCGCCGCGGCTCATGGCTTTTTTTTTTTCCTATATACACAAACAAAAGCTGTTACGCCAGCCACGAATATTGTAATATAATATAATTTCGTTTATGCTGTTATATTAAAAAGCGTGTTCTAGTTTCTACAGATGGTGGCTAGATGGCGCTTCATGCAATGTTATATGGTATTTCCGTTTTAATCAATATTAAGACTATTTTAACGGCTTAACTATGTTCAGATTTATCTGGCTGCAATTTACTTTAAACTGAACACAAAATGTTCTAAATTGTCGTATTATAAGAATTTGATAGCTTGGTTATATCGTAAACAATTTTTAGTTTCATTTCAAACTTGAAGAAATTAAATAATAACTGGTTAAGTAATTTGTTAATATTTCGTGGTTTTTGTCTTATTTATGTTTAAATTCTTTATCTATATAAATGCTGAGTGTAAACTAGCTCAGTAAGTTGAATAATATTAATATTCATTAGAATTTAAAACAGCAATACGAATTCATAAAATATTCTAATAATTATTAACAAAACTGCATATAATAATTAAATATAATAAAATGGTTTTCATTAAAGTATATTAACCCTGTTTACAGAAATAACTGAAAAATATATAAGACAATGTATTGTTTTATACCCTGAATATTCACTTCTATGTAACTTAGAAAAATGAACACTACAACATTAAAGAAGAACGAGGAATGACTTAAGATTAATAAAACGGAAGAAACAAACTTAAATGATCGAATATGATTTTCTAAATAAGAATAGTGAGTATATCGTACCTTTTAGAGATCTACAAAGCAAGCGTGGTCGGTCTGCGATGTTCGTTTGTTCGTACCCATGAAAACACTATAACTGTGCATCTGCCAGTTCTGCATTCGACTGTTATTTTTTCCATCCGTCGCCGACCATGATGACCGTCTCCGAACTGTCACGCACAAAATATACTGTCGTTGACTGGGTAAGTGGTGCGATGTCACCAAATCACAATGTAGTCAGCTGACATTTCGTCCTTGTCCGTTTCGCCACTATCTGTAACGGAAATGGAGCGACAGCACGGGAGGGAGTGAGACGGAAGGTCATGAACATCGGCAAATTCGTGACGTATGACTTGCCGTACGGTAGGCAGTTTATGGGGAACGGTCGTTTATCTGATTGTGTATTGTTTGTGTCCTGACAGCGGCGGCTCGTCAAGAGATTCTAGGGAACTTCGAGACGTATATCTTCCAACATAGGACCTTGTTCCTGAAGTTCCTGGTTCTGCTTAATTTTCTGAAAAAGGTTTCAATATTTAACGGTACTATTAAAGATATTGTACTGTGATTGTTGCTACATTAACATTTATTATCAGGGGATTTTAATTTCGAATTTTAATTCAAAATTTCCAAATTTCATGTTCAAAACTGAGAAATATGTGTTTTATATTTTTATTTTTTTGGATAATTTTTGTAAACAGTTATGTAAAGAGCAAAATTATGAAATTTAATGTTAAGGTAACTCTGAAGTAGTTTACTGACTGCATGTATTATATGCTTTACAGACTGGAAACATCTAAGGTTTCTGATTTTTTACAAATACATACAAATCGAATGCAGTTATTTTAACGTATTAATTGCCATAGCATTTTCCTTTATACAAAAACAATATTATTTGTCAAAGTTAACTTATATAAGCATTATTTCAGTAAAAATGTTTATTTAAAAAAAAATTCACATCATATTTCTTATATAAACAATATTGCTAAGTAACAAGTCAATTGAAAAGTCCCCGGCCTACCATAGTAAAACACATTTTTTGGCAAAATTAGTTTTTTTTATTCAACATAATTCCCTTCAAGGGTAATACGCTGATTATAGCGACCCTCCCACTTTTCGATACCATTTTTGTAGTACGATTTGTCCCTTGCTTCAAAATAGGCCTCACTTTCGGCGATCACCTCTTCATTCGACGAAAAATTTCTTCCCAACAAGAATTCTTTTGAGATCTGAGAACAAGAAATAGTCGCTGCGGGACAGATCTGGGGAATACGGTGGAGGAGGAAGCAATTCGAAGCCCAAGTAGTGGATTTTTGCCATCGTTTTCACTGACTTGTGACACGGTGCATTTTCTTGGTGAAGCAGCACTTTTTTTTCTTTAAATGCCGCCGTTTTCGGCGATTTCGTCCTTCAAACGATCCAATAACGCTATGTAATAGTCGCTGTTAATGGTCCTTCCTTTTTCAAGGTAGTGAATGAGAATGATTTCATGCGCATCCCAAAATACAGACGCCATAACCTTGCCAGCCGACTGTTGCACTTTCCCACGCTTTGGAGTGGGTTCATCGTGTGCAGTCCCTCGGATGATTATCGATTGGTCTTCGGCGAGAAATGATGTAGCCATGTTTCATCCATTGTCATATAATGATGCAAAAAGTCGGGTTTATTACGCTTGATCATCTTCAAACACTGCTCTGAATCATCAACTCAACGTTGTTTTTGGTTAAAAGTGATCTCGCACGGCACCCACTTTGCACAGAGCTTTCTCATACCAAAATATTCGTGAATGATATTATGTACACGTTCAGTGGATTTCATTACTTTTTCATTCAGCCACTGCGTTTTTACTACTTTATTTTCAACAGTAGGTTAATATGTATCATCATTGATCTCTAAAACTATATTCACTGGATGGTTATTCATCATTTTTGATTTAACTAAATACTTTTAGTACTTAACTAAAATATTTTTTCTACTAACACGTATCTAATCATTAGGAATATTATTCGGTTCAATTGTACATTCTGTTCAAATTATCAAAAAAAACTATGAAAACAAATTCATTTCTATTATACATTGATATAAGAAAGCAACAAAAAAAATTCATTGACTTCTAGCAAAAATAACTCGTTTCTACTTATTTCTCAACAATTTTATATTGCTAACGATTATTTAAGAAACTAAAAAGCATTTAAGTGTGTTAAGGTTTTTATGCAACCTTAAATTAACATTAGTTGGTAATTGAAAAGGTAATAGAGTTAATTAAAAATATCATTTATTGGTAGAAATAATCCAATATATATGGAAATATGTTGCTATTATGTTAAAAATTAATGGGGATAACATGAAAAAATCAATAAGTACTAGGATTTTCAATTTCTTTCTTAATTGATATCACTAATATGAAAAATGCATAGAAGCACTTAATTCGTAGTAAGATGAGCATAATTTTAATATCAAAATATAAAATATAACTTCTGAAGATTTGCTTTTAAGGATAAAACAGAAAATAATGTATATATCGAAATGCAATAATAATTCTAACTCATTCATCTATCGTTGAATTATTTAACATAATCTAAATTACTTACTGCTTTCGATATTCTAGCGAAAAGTCCGAAAATATTGGAAATAATTTTTGCTTCTTCATATGTTGCTAACATTGTTCAAAATTATATTGTTACCTATTACATTCCAGAACAAAATTTTGTATGTGCACCCAGATATTACAGGACTGATTACTTATACCGAGACCTTCTGATACTTCAGATTCTGACTGTCACTCAGGAAATCAAGAGAATTGCAGGCGCACATCATGACAGATTCCATTTTCATGTCAATATCTAAGTAATACAACTCTTCAATGACAAATGAACAGGACACAGGCTAAAAAGAATCAAACCGTTCTTGTGTGGCGTTGTAGTGAGATGCATTTGATAAAAAAACAGTAGTGTTATATATAAATATTGTTACACTGGAGACTATAGATATTAGACCTAGAATTAGGTTATTGTAAAGACAAATTGTAGGATAGTCGGCAAAGACTAGAAACAATGTAATACATAAATTAAACTTCTTCTTGAGCAACCTCTGCATTATAAATTGAACAATATATCCACTTAATTTTATTGTGGAGGATATTTTGAAATATAATCTGATTATCGGCCAAAATTATGGCCACGCCGTACAAAAAAAAGTTTTCATAACAAAATTATTATAAATAAAAAGTATGGGATTATGTTACGCCTCTGAATGGAAAAATCTGTGACGTATTGTAGACTCTTTATGGTACAGGGGTGGGACGTAATGTGCACAAATAATGACGCCATTGGTTTAAGGGAGGTGGGAGTCTTTTGCCGGCTCTAACAACAGTATAAATTGTCAAGTTTATTGTGTAGACCATACTCAACTGCACAATACTCTCTGCCTGAACAGTGGTTTGGGTTTTTTATGCAAATTTCCCGAAATGGTTTTAGGTTGGATACGGCTGCCATACCGAGGCAGGTTTGTTTTCGACTTTTATACGATTTAACCGGGAGTTAACCGGTAACGAGCAGCGCCTCTGAGACAAATATATATTTCCGATATTGTCGTAGTCGAACTTTTTCCAAGTATTATGCCGATTTAAAAGGAATCTCTTTCACAACAAACAATAGACCAGTCTGATGTTAGATCAATAAGTAACCAATTTATATTCCAAAAATAATGAATATTTTCGGAATTTTCAAGTTTCTCGTCGATATGACATCGTATTAAGATTTCGGGCACGTTTAATTGAACACTAACATATTCTCTAAAGCAGTATTTGACATCGTCAGGACATGATTCACCGAATTGTGTGTTTTTCGATATCAAAGATGAAAGATTTTGGATTTTACAATTTGTGGCGTGCTTATTATTTCAAATCATTTGATTATTTTCTCGATTAGTTTTGAAACAGTTGGTTTAGGTACGGTGATAAATTAGGAGCGTACTGAAATTTCAATATAATCTTGAAATTATTGGAGAGCCACGACAGGCATTTGTTTTTAAACATGGAAACACATTAAACAAACAGCTTCTCCTTTGGGCTTATTAATCAGAAATCTTCTATACAGTCATATTAAAATCCCGTTTCACATCAAACTGTTTAAAGATTATGCTTATATTCATTGATTTACGTTTAAATTGGTTTCTACTTTTGCTGCTAAGCTGATGTGCTTCGGTTTTTTTTATATTTATTGAGATTACTGTTTCTTTTTAAGTAATATTCAAATTACTTTATTATATACTGTTTTGGAGTATTATTTAAAATTATTCCGATTAAATATGTTGGTGACAATATTAGTGGCTCGTTGTCTATTTTGGTTTGTTTAAACTATTACTATTCAGTCACTGAAGCCAGATATCCAGACGACAGTAAAATGACCCCAGTGAGCATGTTGATTGACTAGAACTGCTCATGTGCATTTATTCTAAATTAGCTTGATCAATTTCACAGCTATCCGTTGTTGTTTATTATTTAACATTAATAGCTAAAAATGCAAAAATAAGTGTGTAAGGTTTAGTAAAATCTTATGTTTTAGTTAAATTGCTAAGCTAGGTAAAAGTTATGGGAATGGGTCTACAAAGGCTCTTATGTTCAAGGCATGTTATAAAAAACATGCAAGAAACAAGAAATGAGAAACATTTTTAAATAAAGAGACGAAACATTTTATGCAGCTGGTGGATTTTTACATTACAAAATTACAAGAATTGACGAATTTTTTAATTATTTATACATGTATATGCTACTACTACTGCATGAGCTACTATTACTTAAGGTAGTTTATGATTATATTATTTTTGAAGGTATTACTTAGATATTATTTGGTATATGTGAAACAAATCTCCTAAAAACAAATACCTAATAAAAGGAATGCTAGGGTAACAGTTGCAAAAACTACTAGATTCATTAGATGATCTAATTGATTTCGATGTATAGAAAAGCATATTGGATATAGAACGAATTACTAAATGTTAATTATATGCTATTAAAATGGTGTAACTATCAGAGCCCATTAGAAATTGCACGAAATACATTATTCGTACAGTTTTACAGCATTCAGAAAATTTGAAGTAAAATATCAGTAAAAAATAAGTTTTTTTTTTATTTTATTTTATTTATTACAATAAAATTTGTTATACGATATATTATTTTTCTGCACTCTTTATTTTCTCCGGAGAGTTATATGAACCAAAAGAAATAATAAATCGCTAAGCTTCAAATCTTATGTTATCAATTTATATCATACTTTCTATTTACTAAATTCTTATTTATAGACATATCTACATGTTTATACTATCCTAAAATGCAAGTCCTTTGAAATATTTGCAAAATCAGAAAGTTATAAAGGTATAAAGTACACATATATGACTTTTTATAATTCTTACCTTTACTATAATCTTCAAATTCTTTTTTCATATAATTTAACATACATATCTATAACAATCTACAAAATTATAACATTTAACAAATAATTCATACCTTATTAAGTATATAAGGTATAGTTTTCGAATTGTCTGCCGCTAATTTTTTCAATTAAATAATAAATAATTTTATTACCTCAACAACATTTTGCCAATATATAATTAAGTTACAAATGACTTCCTAACTACAATACTCTTAGCAGCGCGTAGCTGTGAAACCTGATAAGCTAGTTTAAAAAAAAAGTTCTGGCCAATCATCATGCATACACCAAATATCCATGCAAGTTATATAATTGAGCATCAAATCATCAGTTATATAATTTTATTATCAAAATGAGTCTTGACTAGACAAAAGGAGGAAACTAAACCTCATGGGGTGGCAATCTATCCATAGAAAGTTATTGTTTGTTATAAACTTTTTTGGTTTGGCATATGGTATCAGCTGAATGGCGCTACGTACAAGTCGACGCCAAGTACATTCTGCATGAGTGGCCTTTATAAAGGCTGTACTTTTCTAAACTGCAATGGATTAAAAGCATAAACCCCTCAAATTTAGCTGGTCTTATTCAGTAAAGTCATTGAAAAGTCATCTAGTTAGATTCATGTCTCCGTGAAAACCCATGGCGGCCATTTAAATGTTGTTATGCTCCATATATCATAGCTTTACGGATCTTCTAAACAAAAAAGAATTTTGTTAATTTCTTACACACCCTTTTGAAAAACCTTATATTGGGAGTGTTACTTAATCATAAACGATTTTTAAAAAATCACATTACTGATACTAACATTTTAACGTAATAAAGTTAAGTGCATATAAATCCTGATAATCGATATGTCTCCAGGTATCGGTTTAATAGATATAACAGTGTTGACCTAATTGTCGAATATATATTAGGACGTCTATAAGAAAATTATAACATATAAATTTAATTCAAATTCAACAGTGACTAAATGGCTTGAAAAAAAAGTTAGAATCGAAAAATTTAGAAAATATAAAAGAAAGCTATCCAAAGGTAAAAGGTAACTAAAACAGTAATATTTTAATGCACACATTAATATGTAAGAGTGTTATGGAATTGATGAAATGCAAATTCAATACGGTAACTATATAAATAGTAGATAAATGAGAACAATGAGATACACATATGATATTATTATTACTTGGAAAGGGAATAGATTTGGATTACAAGTATCTCAGCAGTTCATTAACAAGCTTTAAAAAATGTCTCCAGTAGTATTTCATCTAAATAAAGAAGTCATAGTGGAACAAAATAATCAAATATATCATTCAATAAATCTGCAGTCTTACATACTCTATGGCACTAGTCATAGTGGTTTCAGCGAAAGAAACTTTATCGTTTATTTTCAATACAACAAAGAATAAAGAGAAATTTCGTGTGCTGATGAAATATTGTCATTTTATGAACAAGAAACACTAAACTAAACTGAAATTTGATTGCTTTTAAGGTTTTAGAGAGTGGTGGTTTTATAGCCATATGATAATGGATGAAAGTTGGATCCGCTAGAATAAAAATTACATTCAAATAATAAAATGACTGACCGAAACTGATGCCTATTTTGAAGGCAGATGTATTTTTGTATGAAAAGTAGTTAAATGTTCATAGAGTATTGGAAAACATTTACAGTTGCATTAAGAAGGTTCCTTTTTGTTAGTATGTAGTCTTATTCAGTGATGGATTCATAAAAATATTACTGACGATTTTGGCAGACTATATTGTTTAAAGGTAACAATATTCATGGATAATATATATGTTTTAAATGTATTTCAATTTCAATTCACATTAAAATCCTATCTAATCATTAATTTAAAGTTATATTTAAAATAATTATTGAAAATGTACCATATATACTGTTCTGGATACCTGTGTCTATAAAGTATACCATATTTATTTTATGTTAATACTACATTACTAATTCATACTTCTTATTTACGCTTCGCCTTGCTAAGGCGTAAATATTTAGCTTTTTCGGTAGCCCAGATTTTGATATTTCTAGCCAATAAATTGTTTGCCAGAAATTACTGTTGAAACTATTCGAGTGCCGTGGAAAATTAATTCGAGTAACTCCATTCAGATGAACTCAAAAATCATGCTTTTCAACTGAGTGAAATTATCATTACTGAACATTACCTAATACATCTAATATTCCTGAGCCATATACTCCAGGAAGAAAATCCTCAGTTCAAGCAAAAGCACAATATCACATGTTGCTGATGAATTGTTTAACACAAACTAATAAACCACAACCATAAAAAATAAGTCAAGCCATGAGTCCGATGATACCAAGAAATTAAATCGTATCAATTAATGAATAGAATCGAAACATGCTCTTTGATTCACGTTATGGTTATTGTGAAGCCAATCTAACATTGTAATGTAATAATATTTATTTCTATATGTAATCTACGAAGAAAAAAGAATGTCCGTTTTTCAATAAATCAATTTCCATGACCGTTTTTCTTGGCACATATTTCCTGTGCAAATTTTTCCGCTGCATATAGTTGTGGTTATTTTTATAGGAGTTTGAAATTAGTTTTCGTTGCAATATGAGCGTAATTTGAAATGCTAATGTCACTCCGCCGGTTTATCAGTTTGCGGCAACTGTTGTGCGGTATAAATTAGTGTTATCTTGAGGGGGGAAAACTGTAAAAATTACAATAAGCGCTACTTTAGCGTATAACAAGCGGAAAGGAATTTATTGGGCACTGCGCTCGCTTGATTTAACGTGTAAAAAATGGGAATTATGTTGTAGTTGGCAACCCTTGCTACTTTGGCACTAATAAAAATGGCAGCTAATATAATAACGCTAGTAGAAATGACGCGAATTTACCGCTATAATAATAAATAAATTATTTTTATGCTATTACACTTTCAACTCGTAATAATCTTTAATATAATTTATAGGACACCTGTTTACATTTTAGCAAAAAGGTAAATAGAAAGTATATTAATTAATTAATAAAGAGCTTCCATACACTCCAGCAAGAAATGTCGCAGGTTCTACAAAATGTTTCCAGATATTCAGGTTTAATTGTAACTGTTCTCTTCTACCTTATTCTGCCGTTCAACCAACTTGACTTAAACATCCTCTTTTTCTTTTTCCTTTAGATATTGTCATTGTATTTATAATTTATCTTTGATCAACTCTTAACCTATATACGAATCTTGTTGAAATCGACGACTGATATTTTATTTCTTATAATAAATAATTTGTTTAAATAATACATCTCTTTTGTTATCTGTTATTATATTTTTTCAATATAAATTCTCTGTAATTTTTATTACTTCAAGAATTCTCCTTCTTTTCCTTTTATCATATTTAAGAGTCTTATTTCTTTACATCGTCTATCTACTTATTACATCGCTAAGTTATCCCACTGTTTTGGTCAACATTCTGGGTTCCTGCGACCTGATGTTGATTTTTTAAGTGCCATTCTTACCAACCATCTGACCTTTAATCTACTATCACGGTCGTGCCTTTCGCTTTTCGTCGTTTTAGGTCGACTTTTTGGCGGTCTACGTCATAATAGTTCTTTCTGATGCCTTGCAAATTCTTGATTTGGTTTTAGACATTTTATTTCGAAATACTGCATCACTTACGCATACTGCTATTATTGTTGCCTTTGTACTCTATTCTCTTCTTACCATCAACCTCGCCATAATATGAGATTTCTATAACTAAATAGCTTCATCTTCTGAAATTTAAACTTCATTTGCTGCTGCTTTCATTCATCTCGATATTATTTTCTTCCATTCTTCACTTTAATGGTGTTTTTGATATTGTTACACATTTAATATTATGGGCCGATATCTTTATATTAAGTAGTTGGTAAGTTGATCTGATTAAGCAGTTATATTAAGTAGTGGGTAGATAAGTTGAAGTAGTAGTCGCTAGAAATCGTTATGTTGTTAATATGAAACAACCCAAATCACCATTAGGACGTCATTGGTTTAGCACAGAATAGCAATCTCATCGTAACATATTTTGTATATTTTAAGTGAGTCTACATTTTATATTACATCGCCCACAATGACATTGAAGAAGATAGCTACAGAAAACCCCTTGTCGAATACCACATGCCTTAGCTATTGATTCAATCACAACCCCATTTATTTTTTGTTGAATCTAATTTGCTTCATATGTATTTCCCAATGTAGCCCCCAATATTTTTCATTCAACCATTTACATATTTTTTGCTAAGGGTTGATTTAGATTTTGTATGTCTCCAAGGAGGGTTACTTTTCAATCGGTAATTCTTTTCAATTACAATTTCATTTGAAAGAAAATTTAATCTTTAAGATTAAATATTGATTATTTAGACATAATCTGGATGTCGAAGGATGGAAAGCTCTGATAATAGTTTGTACACTTTTTAACTATTAATTAACATTAACACATGGAATAAGTTTTAGACATTTTGGAAGTAAACGGAGCAAACATATTTCATTTTAGCAACCGTTGTTCAATTCATAATGCATATGACGAATATTTCACATGTTTTTCGTAATTTTAGTGACATTAAAAGATTAGGATATTGTTTTTTTTGTGCCAGATTTTATTTGTGCTATTTGAACGGTATTTAATTTATATGGAGTAAGCAATTGCAAATTTCACTGCAAAATTAGATATTAATAAAATATAGCTTACATAGCCTTTATAGGAAAATCATTTTTCACCACAAGAGAGCTGTATATATCATATAGTTACCTACTGCAGTCTTGACTAGTATCTAGTGGTTCCTGATGCTATCGTGGTGCTCAAAACGTTAGTAATGGAAATTGTTCAGTACGAGTGCATCAATAATTGAGCAAACATGATTTGATATTGTTGAATATTTTGTCTTAAACCCGTAGAAATAAAAATGTTCATGTTTATTAATAGGATTTTATATTTTTTACAGATTCTATTGCTCCACTAACATACAAAGTAGAGTGGTAAGTATAAAGTTATTCTGTTCTCGTTTCCTTTAACCGTATCTCTCTTTTAATTTTTTATTTACAATAATAAAATTAATTTCCAGTTATTTATTAGATATATAAATATTTAATTTCCTTGTTGAATTATTGAAACTAATATTTTAATATTTGAATAACTTTATATGATAATTCAGCTAATAACATAAATAAAAATACATGTTTTCGTATATATCCTTGTAACACAAAACACCTTTACCATTCAGTATACACCCTATACGTCGTATTTATTCAATATTCCATAAGAACTTCAAAAAAGTTTTGCGCTCTATGGACGACGGATTTTTTTTTCGCAATTAAGTCGGCACTTTATGGATGGTGTCTTACTAAAATCGCCAAGTGAAGGTGGCCATTTTTTTCGACATTATGTTAATTCAACAGTGGTTCGAACAGGTAGACGGAAAGTTGTTGGTTGTCGGACTTTCATGGGATTTACTGATTGTATAATATCGTGAATAGTTGTACACATAACGAATATTTATCTACGTTTTAGAATAGTATTAATAGATATACTAATAATACTTTCATTTCAAAATTAGACTTAGTAATAGGTAGATATTTGAGAAACTGTAGTGAATAAATACTATTGGCGAAAGTTTTTTTATTAGTTACATCTTAGATATGCTTAGTATAATCGTTATTTATATATTTATTTATTACTACTATTTTGTTGTACTTGATTAATACACAAGCAAGGCGATTACGATATTAATGCATTAGTATGCATTTCCCAAATTAAAATAAAACTAATTTACTTAAGCTAAACTTAAAAATTCACTTATACACTAAATAAGTTTAAGTGATTTAGGTCGCTTCTATCTCTTGATTTCCTGCATGTTGTGCAGTAGATGTATTGCTTTCACGTTGCTATGATTCAGTAACCTGATTTCATGTTTTAAGGCGAAATCTTGGATCACTTCGTGTAAGCATTTATTTTCCAGGCCATCGCGCAGCTCTTCGTTGGTTACATAGCGATAAGCATTGGTAATTAAAAGTAGAACTTTGTTTTGGGTGCGTTGGATTACTAATTGATTTGATGTTTTAGTTTAGTGCAGTCCTAAATTTTCCCCCGTAGGTCCAAATTGGCTGATAAACCAATCTCTTTGATTTTAGGTCAAGTTGAGAGTATCCTCTGACTAACCAGTACAGTTGCTGTCTAACATGATATTTCCAGTTTAATCTACCATCGAGACATATTCCGAGGTATATAGCTGATTCTGTTTGAGGCTTGTCATTTTGCCGCAACTCAAAAATAACACTGGCAAATTTGGACCTATTAAGCTGTATTTTCCGGTCTCGAGTCCATTACTTGCTAAAGTGACAACGTTTTCCTACTTAATTTTACCCTAAAATGAATGTAAACTCTCTGAAATCTTTTTAAAATCTACTAATTTTACGGAATGTACTTTTCGACCATCTTAGAAAGAACAACCATAATATTCAAATGGAAATTGTTGATCACATCAAATATTACGTTAAAAATGTTACTACCATATGAATACCGAAATTATGTCTTCAGTAAAACTAACACAACAATACGGCTTAATAAATTGATACTATCTACATATGGAGATAAGTATAAACCACCTTTCTACTGACATTACTGCCATTTCAATTAATGTTTACTAATAATCTGAGCAGTTGATCAGAATTATTAATGACCATAGCACTTTTTCTTGTATCAAAAAGGAATTTTCTTTAAAAAAGGGTTAAGAGCCTTCAAAATACATTGATTGATGAGATGTCTTAATACTTAAATATGCGATGCGATGCAATGAAAGTTATATAACGTCTAGGAAAGGAAATTTTATTTATGGTGAATTGAGTAAAGAAGCTGTCTATCCAAAAAGTGTTTGTTAATCATTGGGATTTTATTTCTTCTGTACTATTCAAAGATAAACTAGCACGTTCACTCTTTCATCTTCAAAAGAATGGCCGATAATTCCTTGCGCCAGCATGGAAGTCCAATTAGACGCCAATTAGCACAACTATCACTGTTCAGTTTATTTGCATATCCGTTAAAATAAAAATGATCCTCATCTGTAAACAAGACAAGTTGACAAAGGTTGAAAGTACTTAGCTGCTTGGTCTACGAATTAAAACTTTGACTGGCATCTTGACGCTTTAATTTTTGCACCAACTTAATTTTATAATGTTTTATATCTCCAGTTCTTTTGAATTACAATCTATGCATTTAAATTACCAAAGCAGACTGATTCAAATTCTCCACAGTTACTACCGTTCTGGATGACTTGGTTATCCGGATTTTGATCTTTCCAGTGTTCTACATTCTACAAACGCCAAATAATCGTTTTTGTCAAATTCGCGTACCCACAAATCACCGTTAACTCCCCAAAAAGTTACAAAATTAATGAATTCCTATGAGATTCAGATTCGTTACATTCCCATGGTAAGCTGAAAAAGCGTTTCTCGAATTTTGAAGTGATTTTTACAAATTCTTTGTACAATCTGTGACGAACGAAACTTAATTTCACTGAAAAAAATTAATTTATTTTCTACACGCTAATATACCTCATCGTTTCAAAAATTATTTGCTAATTTGCTTTATTTTTATACTCCTATGCGATTATTTATTACATTGATTCTTCTTGGGAGATTCTCTTGTAAGTCATTGTCTCTCAGCACTTATTCGGGAATGATTAAATCATTGCCGTAAGCCTATAGTGATTAACATAATAATTAATTGAATATATTAATAAAGTTGATTTACATTTCATTAATTTTTTCTGTCGATTTTATTTATGTCCAGAAGCTACAAACTCTCGTGTTCCGATTCTATTTATTTCTTATATGGTTATAGTGATTTAAAACGTGCTCCATGACGATACAAACAATGAGCGACAATGATTTATGCTGAAACATTCGGGTGTTTATTTGGTGTATGTAGCGCCCTCTATCTAACCGACTACACCATATGGCCGCGTTTATATACATAGACTTCGTCGGCCCATTAACGTCGCCTTTTTCCTATAACCATAACGTTGAACGTAGTTTATTTGATATCCCGGGTAATTTTTGGCCGATATTTGGCTAACGGTGAATGAAAGATTCCCTAAAAATAACTCGTTAACTTTATGGTCCAAAGTAGTACTAAAATTTTTCATTCACTGTACATATAAATAAATTGTTGTTCCGAAAGTAAAAATATATTTTGCCTCAGTGTTTATAATATAATATAAATATTAATGCAGGTGATATATACTGTTTAAAATGCAACGTTATTAATCAGTAAGTACCATTGGGTTGTTTGTCAGCGAACTGTAAAGCAGTATGCGAATTGTTAAGCATTATTGGTTTGATAACGCGACGGCTATTTAAGCCTGTGAAATGTTAAATTAAAATATTCTCTTCCTTTAGGAAACTGAAAGAGTTTAATTAGATGGATATTGTATTATCTTTCTTTAAAATTTTTATTTACCCTGCAGAAAAAATGTAATAACAATAATAATAAATAGAACAAGTTAAATACTTTGTTAGCCCAAAATATTGTTAAAGTGAAAAAAAAAAACTTGTTACTATTAAATTTTAACAAGTCAATTGAAAAGTCCCCGGTCTACCATAGTAAAATACTTTTTTTTGGCAAAATAACTTTTTTTATTCAACATAATTACCTTCAAGGCTGATACACTGTTTATAGCGACCCTCCAACTTTTCGATACCATTTTTGTAGAACTATTTGTCCTTTGCTTCAAAATTGACGTCAGTTTCGGCGACCACCTCTTCATTCGACGAACATTTCTTCCTAGCGAGCATTCTTTTGAGATCTGAGAACATGAGGAAATACCCGCCGGGGACTAGATCTGGAGAATACGGTCGGAGAGGAAGCAATTCGAAGCCCAATTCATTTTTTCGCAATAGTTTTCACTGACTTGTGACACGGTGCATTGTCTTGGTGAAGCAGCACTTTCTTTTTCTTCAAATGCGGCCGTTTTTCGGCGATTTTGTCATTCAAACGGTCCAATAACGCTATGTAATAGTCGCTGTTGATGGTCCTTCCTTTTTCAAGGTCGTCAATGAAAAGTATTCCAAAATCGCGCATCCCAAAATACAGACACCATAACCTTGCCAGCCGACTGTTGCTTTTTCCCACGCTTTGGAGCGGGTTCATCGTGTGCAATCCACTCTGATGATTGTCGATTGGACTTCGGAATGAAATGATGGAGCCATATTTCATTCATTGTCACATATCGACGCAAAAACCGGGTTTATTACGCTTGGTCATCTTTAAACATTGAATCCGAAAAACACCCACTTTACACAGAGCTTTCTCATACCCAAATATGTGTGAATGATATGATATGCACATTCAGCTAGTATCTTTAGAGTGTCTAATAATTTATTCAATTTCAATTTACGGTCATTCAAAATTATTTTGTGGATTTTTTAAATGTTTTCGTCGATAATAACCTCTTTTAGGCGTCCACTGCGTTCACCGTCTTCGGTACTCATTGCACCACGGCTAAATTCCAATTCCAATTCCAATTTCCAACTAAAAAAAGATATGGATTTAATTCTAGTAGCGTCACCTATATGTCAGGCGGGGGCTTTTCAGTTGACCTGTTATATTGCTGAAGTTTTAATGGAATTTCGAGAAAATGAAATAATCGTTTCCTGAAATGGAAATAAGAAACTGTTTTATAGTTATAAAAATTAAAAATTATTTATTTTTATAATAGCTTTTATAAACATCTTTCTATCGTAACTGTTATCTCTTCGTTTTGTAAACTATGTAAGAAAATCCATTCACATTTTATTTTAATATGTTCATGGATATTAGTCAATCATAAAGGTAATCTGGACATGGGATGCAAATATGAGGTGGTACTAAAATATCAAATCAAGTAGTAATCCAATGCTGACAAAACAAAGTTCTACGATTAATTATCAATATTTATGGCTATGTAACCAACGAAGAACTCGAAATCAAATGGATTTACGAAGCTACCCATGATATTGTTATGAAATATAAAAAAAGTTTACTATATTACTGCATGGAACATGGAAGCAAATAGGTACTGAACAACACTCAGGAAATTAGAAGCTCAAAGCAAAACAAACCACCTGAACTTGTATAGTGTATAAGTGATACTCTAAACTTGAGCTTAAGTAGTTTATTTTAATTTTAATTTGGAAAATACATACTGATACAATACCCGCCTTGCTTGTGTGTTAATCAAACTACAGCAGAAGACATTAATTCGTAAATTTAGATTATAAGATTATGTTGTAATTAATTAAAAAATGTTCATGCGTGGTTTCTTCTCTAATTTGAGTATTTTCAAAGACCTTTTGGTCAATTTCATTCAAGAGCTTAATCTGAGTTCAATCTTTTACCAGTTTTAATGTAATCGGTTAACAAAATTGTTTTTGCATCGTAAGGAGTCATTTTTATTATATGTGCATCCATTTGCATTAATTGCTGGAAACTAGCCCAATTAGCCAAACAACTAACCCAATTATCGATTCGGCATCATCCCATAGTCTCATTTTATTTCAAAATTATGACAATAAACCCAAGCCTTATTCATACTGAGATCAAAACACTTACTCAATTATCATTAAACCCATATAGTGTATATTTGCAACACTTTCTAGCGTTAATGCAGTATTTGGAGGTCATTTAAAGCTTATGCAAATTATCCTAACTAATTTTCATTTCGGTATGAAAGTATTTAGTCACGATATGATTTTTGCCATTGTTAACTATTCTGAAGTGACTCTTGCCCGAATGTAACATTATTAGTTATTTATTGTATTTAGTTGAGGTATGTTTATATTCACATTCTTCTAGAAGATTGAGTTTCCTCAAATAGTACTGATCGAGATATCTTAGGCAGCGAAATTAATTTTGGCCAGATCCATTTGATACAGTCTCTGAACTACTGAAGAGAAGTAAGATAACAAAAAATTTTCGTGCTTTGCCCTAAAGCTTATTTTATGATTTTCCGCTTAGTTATGCTCAAAAAGAAAAAGAAAATACCTTTTTTTGGTATAATGTTTGCTTTTGTAATAGTTATAGTAATAATACCCATATTTGAATTTTGTTATACATTTTAATTATTTTTAATACATTTAAATATACCGCGCGTTGAGAGTGAGGTGTAAACGTTCACATAGCGCTGATAGATGGCATTAGAGTGATAAACAACGACCAGGCGTTTTATACAAATCTAGAATAACTTAAAATATCGTCGCGAAAGTGTAAATATGATGCTGATGCATTTTGTTATGTATGTGGGAAATTTATTAAAGTTCGGGACGTCAAACACGAATTAAATACATCTCACATTCTCTGTGAAGTCCACGAGCATATTTTAAGTGTCCTCTTCGGACACTGTTCGGAATCAAGACAAGACATGGGCTTTACAAGTTGCTTGTAATAATTGTAAAATATGTTTGAAAGGTAATCAGCAAATTTTAATTAGAAGGTGAATTAAATATAATAGACATATTAAATTCTATTTGTATATTTTAGGTTGGTATCGAGGTGAGAAAAGGTCAACGAAATTTGCAACACCAAGAATCTGGCGAGAACCAAAAGATCACGTTAACGACTGCGACTTCTGCATTAATATAATATATTAACATAATAAAAGAGTTAGAGGTAACAAAGCAAAATCTATCGAATATCCTGATCTGGAATCCTTTTCTGCTCCAGTCGCACATGATCTGACAGGATCAGTACCTGAGCCATCGAAAAAATTATGACGCAAAAGTAGCTCATCTCTTAGTTCTCATAAGACAAATTCCGATAAGGAGTTTTTATCTACACCAGAACAACCAAAACGCCATCTTATTACTACAGAAGATCTTAATGATTTAATTCGGGATTTAAATTTGCCAAAAAGTAAAGTAGAGCTTTTAAGCTCTTGCCTAAAATAGTGGAATTTGCTTGATGATACAACATGAACACATGAAAACATGATGGGAGACTATATTTGGGGCTTATTAAGAGATAGTAACTATGAACATAAAAAAAAGTAAAAGCGTGCACTTTTAGTTATTTTGATAATAAAACTTAATAAAAATAATTAAAATGTTCTTTTAAATGGTTTCATTTTTTTTACACTTATTGGAGTTGATTCCTGTACGGTTCTAATATACGTATCGGGTTTTTTCAGGATTTACTTTATTAGTTGATATTATTATTTAATTTTTAAGTTGTTATAAAGTCATATTAACAAATCAAAAAAATAGCACGGACTATAAAAATCCAATATCTTGCTAATAAATGCTATAGGTAAAATATATCCTGAATGTATTTTTTTAAACAACTTTCGAGAGCCTACTCTTTATAATAATTATTCAGAGCTTCCATGGAAAGTAGACATTTAAATAATTTTAAAGCAAATACGTGTTTTAATATTCATAGCATATATTTTATTTATTACTTACACGCATATTTACATATACAATGTTGTCTGCTTCAGTGGTACAATGTGCCAGTAATTTATGGTTTTACTATTTTAATAACATATTAGAATTTTATATTTTACATCTCTTAAAATTCTTTTTTAGAAATGTTTATTAAAAGTTGTTTACCAATAGATTTATATTTTGCTAGGAGGTATGTATTCATACATATTATATCTGTTGTATTTTGTTGGCTTACATAACATATAATTTTTATATAACGACCAAATAGATTAACAATTGATCAACAGTGATAATTAAGCGTTATTCGTTTATATCTTCAAGCGAACACTACAGAACAAATTTATATAATTATACTTAATATCTAACAACTCTGTCACTACAATATTTGCATAACAATAAATTTCAACTGAACAATCAATTTAAATTAACAATGTAATTTTAAAAGAGGAAGTTCGGTGTTTATAAAATAATAAATACAGCAGTAAAAGTGTTCGATGTGCACAAAAAGAGTTACAAGTTCTATGAATATGCTACCAAAACAGGGTGAAAAATTGACAAACCCAAAAAAGAAGCGCCATAAAAACTTTGCCGTGATCGAAATAAATTTGTAAAAGCTTTCAAGGAGGGAACGGACTCTCTGAATTAGGATAGTAAACTAAAAACTTGTCCCATAAGTATGTAGACTAAAGATAAACTCCACGATAAAAAGATCATATATCTACGATTTTATTTTTGACGCATATCGATATATAACGTGTATGTCGTAGGCGGTTAAAATCTGCATGGAGTTGCGATTACTTTGATTAATATTCTTTTGCTTGCTCCTTTATATATTGTCTTGTAATACTTCGAAAATAATTTTTAAATATGATTAATAAAATCTCATGAACATCTTTAATCCCTGATCAAATAACGCCAATGAGTCAGTAATAAAATTAAATATTTATTTTAATTAACAAACATTAAATCTTTAGACATGGATAGGTGCAAATTTTGCTTACAATGCCTAAAGCAACACTCTTTAGATTTTCTTTTTGGTTGTTTGTTTATTCTACCTATGTCTCATTTAAAGACATTATTTGGCAGTAAATATACTATAGTATCTAATATCACAATGTTTGAGGCAAGTTAATAAAATTTTTTATTATCCATTATGATTATCTAGTTTATGATTTATACAAAAATGTACAAATTGTGCTAAAAACATCGTTTTATAATAAATAGTGTAGGAATATTATTAGTCTATTTATTACTATAAAATTTGTGTTTCACTAACGACATTTTTGATAATAACATCCCAAAGATAACCAAAATATCTATCATGTCAGTTGATTATTCGCCGATAAAACCATACGCTTTTACGCATTATCTACTAGTCATTTCATGAAGATTCTGTTCACTCATACCCAATGAAATCGATTGAAAGAAGTGACAATTATTTCTTTGGAGGTTTGTATAGAATGCTCCTATGTTAAAAAAATATGTTTCACATTCTTATCTCTGTTAAAAATACACCGATAGGAATATGGTATTTTAAATCAATTTGCTCAGCATTGAACTTTTCATTTTTATGTACGCTTTTACTTGAATTGAACACAAAAACCAATATTATACAACATATCGGCTCACAAGCTGATCGGTTTTTATTTATTTGACAATGAGGTAACACATATGAACCAGCTAGTTGTTCAACCTCTAGAGTTATTTCCTTATAATTATTTATAGTGTATTCGTTAGTTTTTTAAATCCATATCTAAGGTTTCACATCCTTAAATAAAATTTGATGGATATATTAACACTGGTGCACCTCGCGTATACTTAAAATTTAACACTTTTTCACATTTATCATAACTATAGTGATTCAAAGGATTTGTCTTTCTTGAATCTCCGCATGAGTGCACTACTGTCGAGTTGTATATTTCGGCGTATATATTTTCAGGCAATTTCACTTATTGGCAAAATTGTTGAATTTCTTCCCTGATCATAAGTACCTTTAGGTCTTTGTGGATATCAAAATAGCATGTCAAATACTCATTTCTAGTACTCTGTAGCCAATTATCACTGGAATTTTGCAGCATTTAAATGCATTTTCTATTTATTGATCCATTCAGTAATACTCTTGTCAGCAGTTTGCAATCCATTTATAGTTGTTTTAATATTATTGCTTGTAGCAAGTAAGAACGTTCATCGGCAAATGCAGCCTTTGTATTCGTAATATCATTGGTATAAAACAAGCACACTATTGGTCCAATTGTAGCTACCGAGTAAATGGATTTCAAATTTGAATATTCGTTGTCGGATATTACTTTGAAATTACGATCAGGAATGAAAGATTTGAATATCTGAAACTTATCTGACAGGTAATTTAATTGGTAACTTGTATTCGTTATCCCTGGTGCCATGCTTTATTGAAGGCTTGAGCCACATATAAAAATTTAGCTGAACAAACTTACATCTGTTATACGGTATATTATATACATTTTCGAGTGTTTATTTCTAAATAGAAACTGGTGAGCCAAGATAACTTCTCTTCTTCTTTCAGCTTCTTGTACATGAATGGTGCAGTATATTGGCCGATGTGGTGTTTTGTCGTTGGTCATACTGTAGTGTTGGAGGGTGGAGTTTCGTAAAGTTATTTAAGTAGTTGGCCACTTGTTAGATAATAATCTGATGTCTTTTGGATACTGACATTTTTCTGAAGTTCTTTAACAATGGATTTGCAACTCTTATAGACTTATTCCGACTTATTGGGTTCCTAGCACTATCTTTCCGTGTAAATGGATAGATGAGGTATCCTATCTGCCAGCAAGGTGTGGTTGAACAGTTTTTGCTAATTACTTGGCAAAAACTTCACATTCTCGGAATCTCTTTTGTTTACCCTGTATTTGATTTACAAAAAGTTTTCACATTCTGGTTGATTTCATTTCAGTTTCATATGTATTAATCATCTAATAAAGTTAATATCTAATTAATTATTGTAATAAGTTTTAATTTTAATTATATATTAATAACGTAATATATTATTAATAAAGTGAGTATCTGTTAAGTTCTTTAAGAAGTTGATCAGCGGATGATCTGCTTTATTGATACTTTATCTAGCTTTATGCTTTGTTGCTAGTACCTCTGTAATTTCTCATGTGTAGTTCATTCTTTTTTTGTATTGGGATATTATTACTGCTTTCTGTAAACTAATCATAAGTAAAGTTTACAAAACAAGGATTGGTACTGCCCAAGGCCTAATGATAGAATTTTAATATGAATATAGTTTTAACATCATCCATTGAAACATACAGTTAAAAATCCTATGAAAATATATTTTTATTCAGAATATGAGTTGCGCATAATCTCGTTAAAGTTAATATTGTCATGCATGACCTGTTAATTTATAAAGATATGCTGTTTATAAAGAAATGCTGTTTATAAAGAAAAATAAATCCCTTAACGTTTACTCGCCCTATAAATTTATTATATAAAAAAAACTACAGTACAATTACCAGACCTTTAATCGACAGACCAACTACAACATCGTCTTCTATATTTAATTTTCACCGACATAAACATCCAGTGCGACCACTAATGCCAACGTCAGAAAGATAAACGATCTCGGAAATCTCCGATAAAAATAATTCTCCTCGCTCATAACTCAGAAATAAGACCAGGAAAGAACTCCCAGTCAAAATAAAGCATCGTTTTAGGATTCGTGGCACCAAACTAAAACTTTTTCATTTCGTGTATATAGTTCCTGTTTGATTTTCTACGGTTTTGGTTTGCAACAGAGAAACAATAATCCGATTCAATAATTTTCGCTGTTAATCCAGTCATTTGGATAGTTGAGTTTACATTGAACTATAGGGTTTCTTTCATAATCAAATAATTAATTTCAGAACAATTAAATTGTTCTTAAAATAATAATATTAATTTTAGTTTGAAAGTTTACCTCTTCTCACTGTAAATAAAAATGTAAATGTTCGTTGGTACAAAATCGATCGACGCATTTGAATGCGTGTTTTATATACTTATGTAGATGCTACACCTCTAACAAGGAAAAAAATGCCTTTTTATTAACAGAATATCGAAGTGTGTCCTTTGATTCCCAAATATATATACTCAATGGCGTCATTTTTTAGTTGTTGAAGTCTTAACAAACTCGAGACCTTATATTCAGAACCGGATTCTAACTTTGCTCTTTCTAACTGATAAAGTAAATAATGAATAATAAGCCCAATTAGATAGATCGACGTACCGTAACCAATATTTTCAGTAAAAGAGGTGTGTCCCATTTCTTGTCCTTAATAGCTTTCAGTTACTTTAGATGAGTTTTCTCTTATAGCTTACTGCTTCATATTAAAAGATTATTATTGAGATAAAAATTGCAAATCATTTTCTGCAACATTCTCCCATCTTTCCCAATCATCGATCCGTTTTTCCCCTTCTCCAGTATTACTATGTAACTATTACTCTCTATTACTAATCACTTTTGCAACAATAACCATTTAGCTTGTTCAGTTAACGTCGTTTGCGTATAGTCATTCCTATAACATATAAATACATCTGGAAACAATAGATTCTTTAAATACTTGAAGTTGTCTGAAAATTAATTGAGAGCTTGAGCTTGGAATAAGTCTTCCAGTTAATTGTATAAGAACTTTCTTGACCCTGTAGGTAAAGTAGTACGTATAGTTCTGTGGGCTATTTATCATTGATATTAAAATCAGACCTTTTAAATCCTTAGTGCAATAATGCTAATTGGAAAATTATTTTATATAAAGAAATTTCAAAACCATCAAATTCAACAGTTAGTTTGGGACTCTTTATGCATTTTTTGTATTAGCACTTGGTATTTTTACGAATAAATATCACCTGTATTGCTATTGGTAAAATGATATAATATCTAATATCATATATTGGTAAAATAGCAATTAGATACGCTTAGTATGATTTATATTAAAAGTTAATTTATTGCTGATCTTCATTTGCACTTTTCACAAGTTGTTTCTGTTTTCCAAATTAATATTATAATTCCCTATGCATTTTCTATTAATTGTATTTTTTTCATATTGCTCTAATCTAGTAAAATTTATTACTTTAATAACGCTTAAATAAATTCATGGATCCATTTGATTTTGAGGTCTTCGTGTAATTTTAGTCTTGCTATAACAGAGACAAAAGCAGATACATCACTATGACATTGGCAAATGTTAAAATTACTGTTTCTTTCGTTGATAACATTGCAATCGGCAATATATAGCAGATGACATGTCATACTTGATCAAAGCATGTGAAGAATATTTCAGGGCAGTGTTTCTTTTCTTCAAACGTCTTTTGAATAATCGCAATTACCCTATGGACTTGATTAACTGTTCACTAGTGATTTCCACATCAGTGCGGAACCTATTATATTTATAAGTCATTACACCTCAACAGTAATTTTTCAATCAATTTGAATAGAGCAAGTAGGTAGGCAAAATCAGACATTGAAGTGTATGGTAATGGTTATTGCTTTTAGAGGCAGTTCTTTCAACAATGCTGGTGAAATATCATCAATTCCTAGTGACTTTTTAGGCTGTTTTCACTGAAGAGACTAGCTTTAGACTTTTCGTTCTGACTAGTATTGTCTCCATATTTTATCCATTCTAAATAGAACATATCATTTGATTGAAATACTAGATAGTTGTGCAAATTATTTATCTTTGTCGTAACAGCGAAAATATATGTTTAACCTGGGGAAATTAGAAACGTCTGTGTGAAAACGAATTATTAGCAGACATTGACATGAAAAGAAAAAGGCGTTTAAGATTGAAAGGTATTAATCAAGAAGATATAGAAAATAATATATAAAGCTTTATTATTTCCTTATTTATTTTGAAATATCCAACTGTTAGTAATAATGATAATTTTGAATGACTGAATTAAAAACCCTTTGGGTATGTCGATATGCATTTTTTATTATGGACCATATAGTTAAATTAGTTAAAAATATATCAGGAACGCATTGCTGAAATATATTATTTTATTCCCTATATTCAATTATATGAAGACACCGAAAATAGTTTTAAATTATAAATCATACCTAATATATGTACAGTCACCTAGAATGATTCTATAAACTAAACGGCAATTCATATAAAGATCAAAATATATCAAGTATATGAGCAAAAGTTTGATTTTATGGCCCATGAGGTAACCAACGCCATAAAGTCCAATGAAGTATAGCATGGCTCCTGGAAAAGACATTATAACTGTGGTACTGTGTAAAATTATATGAAGGCCTATTTGCAGTATTATCTGAAACAATAAACATACATTTTATTTCAGATATTAGCATACAATATATTTACTCTATTGAATAATAAATAATTACTAATAATAATGGAGCATACATTCATTATACAATGTATTTCTTATTTTCGTATATTATATATCTTTTCGTATATTAAATAATGTATAGTAGGTTTGTCTTCGTCATTTTCACGAATCAGTGATATTATACACATCTCCTAAGGTTGTGGTCATTATGCAAAGTGAAGTGAAATAATTTGTTATGCATTAGTTTCTTTGGTTTGTTCATATATATCTGATAGTTCTTGATAATAATGAATAGATGAATGAATATTCCTATGAATTTATTAAATATAATAGTGTTTCAATCAAAAAACTTCCATTTTGTACGTAACGTTCGAAATGACACGTACATTTTAACAAAATTTGATCACACGTATGTGAACAATAAAATTAACATCAATGTGGGTACATGTACCATATGGGCAAGCTGGCGTGAAAAACGTGAAACAAAATTTAATTATCAGAATTTGGTAAGGCCCTAAGTAATAGTAAATTATTTTTTTCCATAATTTCTACAACGCCAAAACAAGTTTGATGCTTGTGCGGATGATTCAGTAATAAATTACCTTGTAGATATATTAGAAGTCAAACTGTTATTCAGTTGAAAATTAATTAATTTTCGAAATAAATATTACGACATGTATATGAGTGGACCTCAAGCTCATCTAAAGAGGGCAAAATAACTTAGCTTAATTAGAAGCAGATAATGGACATGACCACAAACAATTTTTAATTACACAACGTAAAAATTCCGATGTATTAGTTTTTTTTGTAATATATAAAATGTCTATGTTTACCCTCATCTAGTGTTTCTATATATATTATTTAATTGAGCTTTTCATAAGGTTCTTGGTAGTTCATACAGATACATATATCTTTTCTTGGTATATCGTTACATTCAAATAAGATATTTACAAATTAGCTGCTACTAACGCTCTTGAATTTGCCCATCAGAGGGGCTAGCAATACGGCAGTCACCACGCCATTGGTTCTACGTAGAATAAAGTAGATTCAAGTCGCTATTAAATGCCCATATACAGATAGAAAGACAGAACACTGAAATTAAGCCTTAAGTATGTATAAATCGTCAGCTACAAAATTTTTAAAACAAGACAGGCCCATATTTAATGCAGAATACATGCATCGTGTAACTTTAGAATAACTATAAAGATCTCTTTTACTTTTAAAGCTCTTATATTATTTAAAACATACTGTTTCATCATCTTCAGCCACAACACGTTAGGAAAGGCTTTGCTTTTTGCCTGGTAATTAATGAAACCACAATGTAGAACTCGTTGGAAATTACATTTGCAGTCAATTTGTGTGGTGCTCACTTTCACTCATTTTGAATTATTTCCATCGTATGTCAGAAAACATTTTTTCATCAATTACTAAGCTATGAGATAGTTTATTGAGAGTTTGAGTTAAGTTTTTGGCCATTAATTCATTGCCTTCGAACATTTTTGATATTCTAGGTCGTTCATTTTCATTTCATCAACACTGAAACTGCCACTAAATAGTTGAAACCGACAACTGGGGTATGATTAAACAGCATCAGTATAAGTTTCTAAAACTCTTTACTCTTTACTATAACTTCGACAACAAATTTCTTCAAATGAAAAAATAAATGACATAACATTAATAAGAGCTGAATTTTATGGGGAAGAACGTTAAAACTATCGAATTTAACACTTGTTTTAAGTGATACATCGCATTTTTACCCTGCATTGATATCGCTGATCAAAATGTATGCAAGCACCTAATATTCCACTCCACCTATTCAATATTTTATATATACATTCACGGCTTTTTAACGACGACTACTGCTGAATCTGACTGTATTATACACTTGTGGAAGTTTCTGGGGAACATGCTCAACAAAAAATTACAAAAATCTGCGGACATTGAGTTTTACGCTTAAAGAGTCTTAAATGGCTGCTGGTATGTGAAAATGAAGAATTAAACGCATTGCTGGATGGCCCAAGATAGACAAATGAGAAAATTGCATTATAGGTACATTTTCAGATACCTGAAAGTTATTATTAAAATTATTTAGAAGCAAGTAAATTTGAAGCACATGAATTTAAGCTAAAATAGATTGAAGAGCAATTTAGAATATCCGAAAGCACAAGCACTGTTGTATTAAGAAGTATTGTTTAAAAGCTGCCGAATCCTAATGATACTAGTGACCTATTATTCACCTCATATTAAATTACTAGTGTAAAACTATTTCAAAACTTCCACTAATGTCTTTTCCAGGATATACTATAACTCATTTGAAGGAATACACAAATTGGTTCGATGCGTTTCTATCTTTGAAAAATATTAGCTGTATGGACTACTCTTAATATAAAGTAATATTTTAAGTAAAAAATTGTGAGAGCTCATCCACTATATAACAACATAATCTAATAAGTATAACTATCGACAATTATATGAATAATTTGATACTAAAACATATTTCGGTACCACTTCACTTTATATATAAACCCAATTAAACTAAACATAAACAAGAAAATATCAATTACCCTCAAGTGCCACTAAAAGAAATAAACAACGTTCTTAAACTAGACGCCACTGGATCAACAGCCGTCCAATTGCATAGCACTCAACGTCCGACATTGAACGATTTATTTATAATAATTGCAGTGGTGCATATATTGGATAATAACCCTCCTAAATTAATCCAATAAATTTCGACGCAGACTTGAACCCTAACCATCTTTGTTCGGGCGGGCGTGTGAACGGGCGGAAGCGGGCGGGGATGGGATGCACAGGTCAAAAAAAAAACGACGCTGGCGAATTTTTTTGTTCGCTCGCCAATGGACCCTGGTAATTTCTTGCTGATAATTTAACTGTCTGGTCTGTGTGCTGGTGGCCGATTGTTTTGCCCTCCAATTTAAATCTGCGCCGGTTAGCGTATGTTTTAATTAGTGCGGTTAATTATGAGTCTCGTCGGAATGTTTATTGACGCTATTAAATGATCAAATTATTTAATTGAGGTTTGTCGTAGTTCTGTATAAATATTCATTTTATTAAGATATTCCGAAACAATAATACATTTAACTTTAATATGTTTGTGTAATGCATTGTAAAACAAAGTTTATATATTTATACTGCCCCACCAAAAATATTTTTTGATGTTTTATTAACTACATAAAAACGAACATAACTTATTGAACTTTAGTCCGGGCCTACTTTAGGGATCAAAAGAATAATAAGATTGAAATAAACTATAAAGAAGTTATTTGTTTCTTCAAATTAAACTATCGAACATCTAAAATTATTAAAGAAATGCTTATTTTTATTAAAAATTAGTTTAAATCCTTCCAATAGGACCAAAACGGTATTTTCAATATTTTTAAAGTTTTGTGAATATCTAGGAATTCGATACAGCTAAATTAGACGAAGGGGGCCATTATTTAATTACATAAGACAATTTGTAGGAAGAGATTCGATTATGTTTTATTTTTTCTTACATGAGGATGGAAGGAGCTCTTTAGAGTTCTCAAGCCGACAAAAAATATAAAAGTTAAGATTATACTTTGAAAAAGATAAAAAATAAAATTTCTTATACACTTCTTAAGTATCTTTCTATGTACAATAAACGTTCCTAAAAATTGTTTATTTGACAAATAAAAATTAAAACCAACCAAACGTATATTTTATCTTCAGTTTCTTACGTAATAAATATTAAACGGGGGATACAGTCTAGTCTAGTTATTTCTTACATAGGACATGAATGTACTCAAAAACTGACAAAAATTGCGCTACCAATTAGGTGGTTTTAAATTAAGAATTGTTTAGAATTGTATCTTAAACTTCTTGGAGATATAGATTCTGCAATAATTTCAATAGCATTTAAATTAAATTTAATTTAATTTAAAGCATAATATCAGTCCCAAAAAGTAAAATTATATTTATATTCAAAAATAACTAAATAGATGAGAGTTATGTATTTGATTTTTTTTAGCTGGGGAAAATTTGTATAAAAAAAATTAAATATTTTCATTGATTTACAGGGTTATGAAAATATGTGTGTTACATAAGGTAGTGCCTTTTGACACCTATTATACTTGCTCTAGCCAGTGATATCCCTTAATGTGAGCGAGTAGTAATAGCTTCATTCGCTACTGTGGATTTAAGCTGTGTGCTGTGATGATGCTCAAAGAAATTAAACATTGATATATGAAGAATATATCAGAACAATACCCTTAGGAGTATTGTCTACCATTTTTGGTATATTAAAAATGGGGACAGCTAAGCTTATCAAAGAAACGAAATGATTTACGATAAAAATACGAAGTGAACGGAGTGAATATAATAGTTATCAACAATATTTCTAATAGTTCAAGGAAGCGACTAAGTTTAATAATATATATACATGGGCATATCCCTGGCTGTCGGTGTAAACAGTACCCTAAAATGAAAAAGGCAGATAGGATCTATTAAGTTCCAAAAGTATAGTAGTGGCTTGGACGACAATCCCATTTTTACAAAACAAATTTTTATTATAAAAACAAATATTTATACCAGTATGAACCTAAGCTGTGTGCTCTCATGATGCTCAAAGGAATTAAATATCAATATATCAAAATTATATCAGAACAATTTCCTTAGTAGTCTTGTCTTTCATCCATAGTATATTAAAATGGGGACATTTAAAAAGACTTGGCTATATATGTTTATCAAAGAAACTAAATGATTTACGATAAAAACACGAAGTGAATTAAATGAATATAAAAATGTCAAAATGCTTCAATTACATTTGTATATAATTGTAATATTTTTGCACACAATTGTTTTATGTGTTTTTACACTGATTTAAGTTAAATTGTGTGAGAAAATTTCGAATTTTGGGCATTTGCGCAGTATACCGGTAAAAGTACATATATAAGTCACACAGCCATTATAGGTCACTTTGTAAGTTTATATGTGATACCGTAGACTTGGATTTCAAAAACATTATTAAAATAACTAACAATTACATAGTGCAAACTAATCATAAGATATATACAAACTTTTGCGTGCTGTTTACTAATCACATTAAGCCTTCATTGATGAAAAATTAAATAATGAAAAAAATCTTTCATTATTAATAATTTCATTATTGTCATAATTATACCGATGTTTAGTGTCTGCTTTCCAAACAATCCTCTGCTGCTGGTGCCGTAGAATTTCGAATCTTGCACTATATCTTTTGCCATAATTTAGTGACCTGCCGCAACCGTTGAATATGATAAAGATAAGTGCTGGAAAACACTTGGCCCGCAGCTTGGCCTATTCCGCTTATTACTTCAATTGTAGATGCCACTTTATTTCTCTGCATTACTAATTAGTACTTCAACTCGTGTACTTGTTGTAACTGGATCCCTGTAAAGTTTATAACAGTTGTCAATACTTTTCTTAAGATGTTTTCGAGCGTTATTGCTCTGCAATGCCAACTATATCGTTAAGAGTGCGCAAAATGTGTATCAGAGAACACGGCGCTTAGCATTAGCGAACATCAGATCGGCAAAAAAATATGTAGCAATCAACTCTTCAATATGATTGGACGCCATTTCTGTTTTTCTCAAATCACACTCGCATGCAGAAAGGAGTTGAAGTAAGTTAATAATTTTATGAGAACATGCTAGGAGATGCTAGGAGAGGATATATATGAGAAGACCCAGTGTATACAGTACGCTTTGGACATCTAATACGTTCCTCAAAAACCCGAAGAGTGCTTATCTACATAATCGGTATAAATCCAATTTCCTCTCGGCGTGTTTCTTCGCGAACTCTTTAAAGCATCATTGATTTGATTTGAGTAATAATTGACTGACTGACTTATTTTTCAGTAGTTTTTACAATGTTTAACATCACCTTTTTATTTATTATAACTGGCTGTAAAACAGAACGTGAAATAGTTGACACAAAGTTTCTCCACAGGTCTTGATTGAGAGGTCAATTGAAAAGTCCCCGGCCTGACATATAGATGGCGCTACTAGAATTCAATCCGCATGTATTTAGTTAGCCCTAACCTTCAAAAGATGCGTGTATAAATTTGACAGCTGTCGGATCATTAGTTTGTGAACTATAGCATTTGAGTGAAGCAACTTTTGTTTTTATGAAATAAATGGATAAAAAGGAATTTCGCGTGTTGATAAAATATTGCTTTTTGAAGGGAAAAATTACAGTCGAAGCAAAAACTTGGCTTGATGCCGAGTTTCCAGATGCTGCCCCAGGAAAATGAACCATACAGGATTGGTATGCTAAGTTTAGACGAGGTGAAATGAGCACCGAGGACGGTGTACGCAGTGGACGCCCAAAAGAGGTTATTACCGACGAAAACACTAAAAAAATCCACAAAATGATTTTGAATGACCATAAATTGAAATTTAATGCTCTAAAGATATCAACTGAACGTGTACATCATATAATTAACGAATATTTAGGTATAAGAAAGCTTTGTGCAAAGTGAGTGCCGCGCGAGCTCACTTTTGACCAAAAACAACGAGGAGTTGATGATTCAGAGCAGTGTTTGAAGATGATCAAGAGTAATAAACCCAAGTTTTTGCGTTGATATGTGACAATGGATGAAGCATGGCTCCATCATTTCACTCCGAAATCCAATCGACAGTCATCCGAGTGGACAGCACACGATGAACCCGCTCCAAGGCGTGGGAAAACGCGACAGTCGGCTGGCAAGCTTCTAGCGTCTGTATTTTGAGATGCGCATGAAATGGTTATCATTAACTACCTTGGAAAAGGAAGGACCATCAACAGAGACTATTACATAGCTATACATAGTTATTGGGCCGTTTGAAGGACAAAATCGCAAAAAAACGGCCGCATTTGAAGAAAAGGAAAGTACCGCTTCAGCAAGACAATGAACCATGATGCTAAAAATCCATGAATTGGGCTTCGAATTGCCTCCTCATTCACCGTATCCTCCAGATCTGGCCGCCAGCGACTATTTCCTGTTCTCAGATCTCTTAAGAATGCTCGCTGGGAAGAAATTTTCTTCGAATGAAGAGGTGGTCGCCGAAATTGAGGCCTATTTTGAAGCAAATGACACAGGACGTGTATTACCCTTGAAGGGAATTTTGTTGAATAAAAAAAAAGAATTTTGTCAAAAAAATTATATTACTATGGTAAGCCGGAGACTTTTCAATTGACCTGTTATTTTTTTCGTCACTTGATTGATTCCAACAATAGAACCATACTTTAATGATATTATAGGCGTTTGCATTTCATTAATTGTTGGCTCGTCGCCAATTTTCTGGTGACGGAATTTGGTGGTGTTTCCGGACTGTCAATTACTGAGGGTGTTGCTAAACCCTATGGTATATAAAACAATGCTCATGAAAACAGATATACTTTATATAAAGTTAAAATGTTAAGTAAACTAAATATACTTTTAAAATTAGTTTTTGGGATTTACAATAATTAGTTAACCGATTTCTTACAATTTCAGTAAATTTATAAAGAATTGATTTTATTAAAACTCGGGAATCACTGGATTTAATGTTAATTGATTCTAGTCTAATGTCTATTTATATAAGGGTGGAGAACTTTTCAGTAGTGTGTTACGTGTTAGTTCGAAGGACCACCGTTTTCGTCGAAAATGAATAAATACCCGTCTTAGCGTCGATCCGCGTAATGTCGCAATTCTGCGGAGAAAAGGAAGAAGAGGAAGACGAAGAAGAAAATGACTAAAAAAAGAGCGTGTAATAAATTGCGATTCCCCACGTCTCTGGAACATACCTGGCCTGGGTAATCTGCGGGAACCGCTCAAATCCCGATTATATTCGAGTAGAATTCCGTGAACGGCTCGGCCATAAGTCGATGCCGAGTGATGTGATGGGCGCGCCGCTTTTGTCGGTTACCTAAATTAAAAACCGAATGGCTATATTACGGTGCAGACCAACGGCCGAACCATCTCGTACTTTGTTCTCGTTTTTGTGCCGAATGCAAATCGGCACTTCGTTCACCGCGAGCAGCCCGAAGTGGCTGTTGCATCGGTAAATATTAATTTTGCAGCAATAAACACCGAACCGGACAAAAGAGTCGAACTGTGCGAACGGTCAATACGAAGCGTCAATACGCTCGTATCAATTAAAGATCTTGGGAGGCCGAAGATACGCACAACAAATTATGCAGACGGGCGTGAACTTCTACTTGAACTTCTCTGATCTAGATCTACTAAATATGGATATGAATGTTTAACAAATGATATTGGTGTGTATTAAATCGCATCTGGTACATTTCCAATCAATTTTGTGTTGAAGAATCATATACTGAAAAATAAAGCTCGTCACCTATTCAGAATGTGCCCTTTTGTCGAAATGTGAACAAAAAATAATATCAATATCAAGTTTAGCAAGAATTTGAAGGAAGTTTTACTATTTTACTTCAATTTGAATAAAATGCAGCTGAATCTCATGGAATACTGTATGAAACTTTCTGGACAGCCAAACAATAATATGAGCTTCTTGAGGAACGAATAAAACTAGCCAAAGAACCAAGTAGCTGTGGTTGATCACTATCCCTCTTGACAAAAACAATAGCATCATTACCTTCTTTACTAGTACTTGTCTTTCTGTTACCCCTAAGTCTTATGTCATGTTTTTGTAATTTGCCTATCAGACACGATTTGTAAGGTTTCGTATTGTTTACCTCTCATCTGTTGTGATGTTCTCCATTAACATCTGTTAAGTTTTTGGCAACTATTCTATTATATATTCCTTGATCAACCAACAGACTATATAACTGAAGCGGCATGATGCCAATATGGCACGTTTTATTTCAGATCACTGTACAAAAAACATATGAAATCTTTTTTTTAAGCTTTAAATAATACACATAAGTTATGCAGTGAAAATAACTGTTTAAATGCACGAAAATGATAATTGACAAGATATGACGATTTGACGGAGAGCACTAGTACAGTGTTGCTAAATTTAAAAGTTGACATATTTAACGGTTGCTTTACGAAAGCTGTCCTACGTTATTTTCTGCAGAAAACACTCATTCATAGGATATCTAAATGTCTGTATATTTATAGGTAACACTTCAATTGAAAAGTCCCCAGTCTGGCACATAGATGGCGCCACTAGAATTAAATCCATATGTTTTTTAGTTGGCCCTAACCCTCAGAAGATGCGTGTATAAATTTGACAGCTGTCGGATCATTAGTTTGTGAATTATAGCATTTTAAATGAAGAAAGTTTTGTTATTGTGAAAAAAATGGATAAAAAGGAATTTCGCGTGTTGATAAGATATTGCTTTTTGAAGGGGAAAAAATACAGTTGAATCAAAAACTTCACTTGATGCAGTAAAAGTTGATGCAGTTGAGTTTCCGGACACTGCCGCAGTAAAATCAACCATCAAGGACGCCTGATCATCTTCAAACACTGCTCCGAATCATCAACTCGTCGTTATTTTTGGTCAAAAGTGGGCTCGCGCGGCACCCACTTTCTCATACCCAAATATTCGTGAATAATATGATGTACACGTTCAGTTGATATCTTTAGAGTGTCTGCTATTTCTTTCAGTTTCAATTTACGGTCATTCAAAATCATTTTGTGGATTTTTAAAAATATTTTCGTCGTTAACAACCTCTTTTGAGTGTCTTCGGTGCTCATTTCACCATATCTAAACTTAGCATACCAATCCTTGATAGTTGATTTTCCTGTGGCAGTATCCGGAAACTCGGCATCAAGCCAAGTTTTTGCCTCAAATGTATTTTTCCTCTTCAAAAAGCAATATTTGATCAACACGCGAAACTCCTTTTTATCTATTTTTTCCATAATAACAATAAAATGCTATAATTCAGAAACTAATGATCCGACAGCTGTCAAATTCATACACGAATCTTTTGAGAGCTAGGGCTAACTAAAAAATATATGGATTTAATTCTAGTAGCGAAATTTATGTGTCAGGCTGGGGACCTTTCAATTGACCTGTTATAGTTTAACTATTCCCAATAAACATTATATACTAAAAAACTCATTGATAGTAAATCTGAATTAATTTATTTTGGGTTAATACAACGAAAATCAATTGTTAGAGACTCAAAAGTAATTAAGTTTGCCGTAAAGGGATTGCTAGGAAGCACTATTAAATTAGAAAGGTTGAAATAATCAAATAAAGCGATAGGAACTGTATAGTAATAAAGAAGTAAACAAGACGCAAATGAAAATGGAACTAGAGTAATTTGTATTAGGATAATTGCGCAATATGTGCCTAAATGTTTAGTTTTGTATATATATATATATATATATATATATATATATATATTCAAAACTAATTTACTGTATTATACAATTTTTTATTTATTGTTTAATTTTAGCTATAAAATATAAAGTAATACTAGTTGTAGTGTATAAATTTGAATACATAATTATTAACAGTCTATGGTATATTAAATAATACAATATTAAATAAAATTCACATCTACATGATAATTTGTAGTAATTACAAGTATCAAGAATGTTTCTAAAAGTTAGGGTCTAAAAAATATATTATAAAAAAAGATTATGGTTGTAACAAAATGTTGAACAAAATACATGGTATCGATTTATCACAATAAAACTTAAAAACCAGAAAAAAATCTTTAAAACTATTTTATTGACCTATATGTAATTTCTGATCTAGTATTATTTTATCTTGTTATATAAATCCGTTACTATCACTCATTACGTTATTTTAAATAATTTATGCCTTATATTATCCTATTAGGTGATTGTATATTTTTAAAAAATTGTATAATATATATTAGTCAAAATGCTTTCTGAACAAGTATTTATCAGAAGCTGCTACATCTGGTGAGTATCCTGGGTGCGGCGAGATTTCCTGTTACGCTTCCACATCTCTTACAATGTGTGGCTGAGTGTTATCATGCAAGAAGTCGACCTTGCGGTGTTTTTTGCAACACATATTGTTGAACAAATTCAATTTAATTGAATTCAAAAACAAGTTAATTTGCGTCGATATATATGTACATCAACAGTTTCATTCGTATTTAGTAGCTCGTAATACATTATACCTTACATAATACACTGATCCCACAAAGTAAGACTTTATGGCCATAACATAAATAATCAATTTTGGTGCTGATATGGATGGCTTTCCTAGAATAACTCTGCATTTTTACATTTTTTATTGTTTAAGTAGATGCATATTTGGTCACCGGTCACAATACGTAACAGAAAACTCTTCTTTCGACAACTGGCGAACAATTAAACCTCCATTGTTTTTTTTAATATTCCATTTCAATGCAAGCGTCTCAAAATACTTGATTCATAAATTATTAAGCCTGAAATGTTTTGAAATTTTGAGCTGCATTTTCGTCCAAAAAACTATGTATATGAAAAATGCAATTTTGTATTTCATGATTAGTGCCTAACATATATACACAAACAAATGACTGAATGAAATGAGAAATGTCTAACTTGATGTTTTCACCTGCAGTCAAGATACATGCAAACATCTAGTATATACTGCTTTTATTGCGTTGATAAAAGCTTTAATTCCTCCCTAAGACTACTGCTCGTTAATGTACGATTTTTACACCAGATAAAAATGCTCAGCCAAGTCTCAATGTTACCATGTTATGAACCGTGTCGCATTTTTCCCCTCGAACCGGCGGCCGCCTTGTTAAAGGGACCAATTCCGTCAACAACTACGGCCCGATATTCGGAGGAGGGAATGGGCCCGATAACACGTAACGATGGCCGCGAGATGCCTGGAAATTTTCCTATTTCGCCAGTTCGCACAGCAACGGGCCGTCCTCAGCTCGAGCCCGACGTAATGAAGGCTTATGCAAATGAGGAACGGGGCGGATCCGATGCCGAAGAATATATTATTGCAAGGGTGTGTTAAATTTTCTTACACCTTCATTTTTCCGGAACGGGTTTTCCCCCCGTTACGCCACCCCGCGCCGTTCGTCGCCACCCCCGCCCACCAGCCGGCTAAGGAGATCGTTAGGGGAACGCGGTGCCTGCCGAAGGGTTTGAACGGATTAATTCCGGGAATTGCGATCTGTTGGAGGCGTACGTTGGGCTTTTTCCTTTATTCCGCCAAGATGTTTTCGAAAGCAAACTTTTATTTCGCCTGGCTAATGGCTTCCCTCGCGGGATCATTAACAATATTTTTGGGAAGATCCTCAAATTTACTTACTAAATTAATGTAATTATCTTTCTTTCCTAATTAAGTAAACAATACATAAATTTTTAAAACAATAATACAGCTTTAATATATTCAGCCAACAATATTTTGGTAATAATAATATAATAATAACGTTCTGGCAACAAAGCGACACCATGTTAAAAGTGCTTCAATAAAATTTCTTCAATATTTCGAAATGGTGTACTCACCAAGCTATGCCATGTTTATCTGAACAAATAATCTGCCTTCCCATTTAAGCTACCACAATGTATCCTCATTATGCAAGAGAGTGACTATATTTATTAATCGTTATTTTGTTAAAAAAGTTCTTTCTTCGTCTTTGGGCGACATCTTCTATAGCTTTCGTAGCGAGCCGCCATTGCAACCTTTTATTTGTTTATTATTGTTGATTTACTGTACATCCTGATTGATCATAGAAGACGATTTCAACTAGAATTTCTTGCAAATTAATGGAACACTTTACACTACTTAGTTTATTTCTATTAATTATAATTTAAGTGACTTAACAGACTTCTTGACCCTAATCTCACGAATTATCGCGAATTGTGAGTTTAGTGAATTAAGTGAATGAATTAGAACACTTCGGCTCGCTCTATTCAAAGTGGCATGTATATCACATATCACAAGAATACTGTATTTGCCAATCACTTTATCTTCTAGCCAATGGTCAATTATAATGTTTTTCCATATTACAAATAGACCAGATGCAACGTAGGAGTAATAAAATATGATCAAATACTGACTGACAATCTGCCATTGTATTTTTGGGAAATAACTATTGGTATTTTGCAAACATAATTAGCATTTTACTCATTTATCTCTCCGACTGTTTAATTTGTTCAGGTGTAATTTTAATCGCTTTTGGCAGTTTTTTATACACTTTACTACACTTGCTGATCGTACTACATACACACCAGACAAAGCTTTATTGTCTGGGCCCCCCACGACAGATTGTAAACATCATTTTGACCGACTCAATTCCTTTCTTGGAAAGGAAACACTTCACACCAGAATATCCAGATGGTATCACATCAAATCACCTAAAGAACTTCACACCAACTTTCCGAGCTTGCAAATATCATAAATTCCATATTGAGGCTAAAGCATTCCCTAAGGAACGGTAAAGCGATACTGCATGCTTTAAAAGGCTTCACAGTATGACATGCTAAACAACCAGGTTCCTCCAAAAGGTCGCAAAGTTCGTGCCATCTTTCTCGATGTCTCCGAAGCTTTCGACCAAGTTACGCAGGGTCTAATTTTTAAAGCCAAAGAACTAGGTTTACCGGATAATATATCACTGATTCAGTCATATTTTGAAGAAAGATCATTTCAATTACAGATTCATGACTCTATTTCCTTTCGGAAAGAAATCGCAAAAGTTTCACAAGGTTTTCCATTAAGCCCGCAATTGAACACAATATTTTATGCAGATAACACCGCGTTCTTCACCACCGGATGCTGTCCAGATGCAATGCAAAACAAACTCCAAGCACAATTCAACCAGGCGATCATGTGGTACAAAGTCTGGCAACTGCACATTAACCCAAGTAAAACTCCGCGCGTACCCTCTCCGAATAAAAAAAGTCCCTCTCCCCTGGACCCAGAATGCCACATATCTCGCTGTCCATTTCGACCGCAGGTCCCAGTGGTCATCTCTAATCCAACGCGCTATCTGCAAAGGCAATAGTGTGTGCGGCATCCTATCTCCACGAAATCTCACATCCAACGCTGTATAAAATACGTTTTCGGCCAGTCTGCCTCTATGGAGCACAGGTTTGGTTAAGTACGTCTCGGAGAGACAACTTGCACTACTCCAAGTGTTCCAATATAAAAAAGTCCTGGCCAATGCCCTATGGTTTATAAAGAAAATGAACATCCATCTAGAATAAGGCATTACATTTGTGAGAATCTCTCATATTTTTAATGTGAGGTTCTCTCTTGGCACCTCACAACATACAAATTCGCTGAGTAAAGCCCTAACTTCTCACAATTCGTGGCAGGTACCTAAAATACGGCAATCCCAGTCATACTCCAGGGTCTCTATTATCCGCAAAATACAAATTTCACTAAACTGAAGCAATATCAGCAAAAGACCTTTTGGTACTAGCTGGACAATCGGTTTCATAAAGAAAAGCTTTATTGGCATTAATATTCGGCTTCGGCGTTAATATGAATGGCCATCCTGGACTAATCTCTAGCGATGGAGTTTGAGATTGTCGTATTATATCCTCTTTTTATCCTCAGTTACTATACGCTTCGACGTCTCATTTTCAGCAATTCGTATGGTAGCCATTTTTTCTTTTTGGGTCCTTCTCGCAAACATCTGATAACAGTCCATTCACCAACCGCTATATTGTCTTGCAACTTCGTTTAATGGTGGATTTTAGTGCAATAAACTCTTGCAATTTTTTGCGCCATTGAAATCTGTCAAAACAGTAAGCCACAGTGTTGATCTTCTAGACTGTTCGTTACTGTATTGCTTCTTAATGCTTTGCTCTAAAACCTTTCCAATACTTATATATTGAGGTTACTTGCTGTGTCCTATAATTAAATATCTTATATCTAGTCTGGCTTGATGATGGATTTGTATACCAACATTTAACTGTCATTGCTTACGTAGGTATGACGACCTTTTAATCAATTCAGCCATGACTATGAAGCTTGCTGTCAACATATTTCCACTTGGTGTTTCTACTACTACTTTACTGTTATGGGTTGTTTTCATTGAATAGTTTTACTGACGGACAGGTTTTCTCCTCAGAGTGTAAGTAACATGAATAGACTTGGTTTGGTTTGGTCATAGGTTAAACCATTCCTCGATTTCATCTTGCATTTATCTTCGAGCTTTTTTTTATTATTTGTTATTAACATCGAAACCTGCATTTTTAAATAATTGATTTTATGAGTGAGTGATTTAAATGGTTGAAATAAAACCGACAATTGAAATGTAACGCCTGCATACAACGAATAACTCAATAAAACTGAATGGAAAACTGTTATTTTACAGTTAAGTTAGTTTGTTGTTTGTTTAATAATTGTTTAATTTTAATAAATATAGATTACTTCTTTACTTTGAAGACAATGGTGGTTCTTCTTTTTGGATGGAATGCTTGCTTAACATATATATATATATATATATATATATATATATATATATATATATATATATATATATATATATATATATATAACAGCATTTTAGTTTTTTATTGTTATTTCGTTCAGTTTAGTTTTTCCTATTCTCGAACTTTTTTAGTTGTGTCTAACATTATTTGTTAAATACGTTAACAATCTGAAAATGGAAGGATTTTGTATTTGAAAAAAACATATATATTTTTGCTACAATATATAGCAAAAATATATCATAAAACAAATATATATAATATAATATATATATAATAAATATATATAACATACAGTAAAAAGTTTTAGTAAACATAATTATATATAAATATAAAACTCATGCAAATTAATTCAAAGCCGTGGTAGGTAAAACATTTATTATTGCATCGAAAATGTCATCTTCATTATTTTTATTTATTACTAATAACTGAACACTGAAAACAACTATTCAGGTATATTTATTTTTAAACATTATCACTGTTGAAACTTTTTTAACATTTCGCTTAATGTGTATTAAGTAAAAAGTAAATCAAAAGTATGTTTGTTAAATCTAAATGTAAATAGGAAAATATGTAAAAATACATTAAAGTGCAACATGCATCAATATCATGTATTTATCTTTCAGCGTAGTTGCCATTAAGACATTCCACCTAATGTGTAATAAGTTGTTTTCATTCCGTCAGTAAAACATTCTTCTTACGTTTTCATATTCATGACTTGCTAACTGCCTTCCCTTCGCCATCGATGTGTATGTTAATAATTACCATTAATGTCTCCTGATGTACCATTGAATCTTGAGTAGAAAAATGAAAATGCAAGATGCAAGATCAGGGGAATAAGGAAAGTGTGGGATCGATTCGAACTTCAGCTTTCGCAGTGTTAGGTGTACAGACAAGGGTTATCATATTGCAAGCTTATTGGCTTCACACTCTTACACTGCCTTGATAAAATATTGTGGGAGATTTCTATATCACATTATCAGACGTATTTAACCATATTTATAATTAGACATCATTATTATTAATGGTTAACATATGGTAAAATAAATATCAGTTAAATAATATTCGAAGCATTGAATATTGTTACAAGCCTTTGGACATTAAAATTAAAATTCTGTGTCGATACTGTATTGATCTACGATCAAAGTGAATGAGATTTAGTGTCGAGAGAAAATAAGATATCTTAGATTTAATAAATAACGAACTAATGTTTCATTATACTTATAGTAATGAGTATTTCTTATGATAGTTAATATATACATGACTTGAAGGAAACTATTTCACTAATGATCTCCTGTTTCTATATATAATATTTTAAACGAAATTGGTGTGTTGTTCTTCAATGCCATTTTGCGAATACAGTCTATATTTAATATATATTTTTTATTACTTTTAGTGGTTCAACAATTTCTATAGTAGGCTATGACTATTTCTTATGATATTACATGGCAAATAGTGAAACACAATATCTCCGGTGTAAAATATGTTTCTAATTATTTCTCTAAAGTTTAGATATATCCGTTAATCAGATCGGATGGCTGTAAATCTTTTAATCTACGCACATTATTGCTGTCACTCACATTTAGCTGATTAGCAAGTACATTGGAGTGCACCGATACTCTTTCGGAATTTATAACACTAACAGTCTGAATTGTTTATGAGTTTTACAAGGAAATCACGCTGTAACACGTCATTAACAATGTATGTAGTACGGAACAACGGGTATAGCACGCAACACTTTATTTTGGAACCGTTGAATAATGGCTATATTAGATTTGCTGGAACTTTCCCATAGTTGGATAACATAAGACTAAAAGGGTATAAGCATTGATTTATACTGCGATTTAATTTGCGTACAAAAGATCAATACATATGGTTCAACTTACGTGGTTCAACTTACGTTCAAAATTATTTTCGTTTAGCAAGTATGTGTATCTTCTAACTTATTCTTCGGCCTATATGCTTTCCAAGATATATAGTATCCTCCGCCTGGGACAGTTAGTAATGATTAATATTCACTGGTAGGTATGTTTTTCTAGGATGGATAAATGTTGCATAGATAGATTTGCTGTCAATGGATTTCATACACCAAGTTCTAAAACACAGTTACATTTCATTAAGGTGTGTTTAGAGATTTTTGATGCTAACACTGTCTGGTAACTATGTCTTTTTCTTATGTTGCCATGTAGTGATTTTTATGGCCAGTATATTAGCAGTATAGAGGATATGTAATATTTTACCATGTACACTGCCTTGTGATATTTCTGAATTTATTTAGTAGAATTTAGTTCCAATGTGTTCATCATCTTTTTTCATAGTCGTATTATATAAGATAACATAAAATTTTAGTAGATGAAATTTGAGTATGATGAAGAAGATATTTTAGATTAACCTACATATCTATGTGCCAAGCTTGTGAATGAAGTGAATAGGAGAATATGTATGTAAGTCATTTAAGATTAATTTATATCAAAACATTGCCTATTCTCATTTATAATTATGCCCCCTTAAAAATAAGCATATATTTGAAAAATATTTTAAATAATTAGTGTGATAAAAAACAACAATCGTGGTGTTGTTCATTAAAATTTCCGTCAGGTTAAAATTGTCAAGAAGGAGTATTGTTTGTGCATTATATATAGTTGAGGAATTATTATGTGTTTTAAAACTCAACCGAACAAAGTTTTGAGAAGTCAAATTCAACAATATGCTTCATAGACTGATTTTAATGAATTTTATTTAAAAAGGGTTTTTTAAAATTATACAAAATAAATTTTTCTTACAATCTTTTGATCAAACTGGTGGTATTTAAAAGTACAACAATCATTACTACATTATTGTTTCATCAACTAACATTAAAATAAAAAATTTGATGGAGTACAAATTTTCAACGTTATGTTTTTTTTATCTATCCCCGTATATAAAGCACATTTACCAAATATTGATGATGTATGCAATGACGAGTAAACACAAGACTATAATTATAGATTGATAAAGATAATCGAATCTAGGAAAAAATGGCGAACACTATTGGACAAGGTCATAACAAATTATATAGTAAACACTTGCAACAGTGTATCCAAATCCGTATAGATATTTGTGTATAGAAGTCTTTATAATAGAAATAATCTGATAAAATCTAATTAATAATATATAAATCGAATATATTTATAATATAATATCCAATAAAAGGCCAATATTTCGATTGTTATTATTTTTATTAAATGACTGTATTTAATAATAATATATGTTTCAATAGTAGTGCAATATCTTGATTTTCATTCAAATTGGTACATTCTTTTGATCAAAGTGGTATCTTCCCTGTGATATTTAAAAATACAACAATGATTACTACGACATTGTTTCATCAACTAACATTAAAATTTATAATTTGATCGAGTTCAAATTTTCAACGTTACGTGACTTTTTTTATCTATCCCCGTATATAAAGCACATTTACCAAATATTGGTGATCTATAGAATGACAAGCAAACACCATCGATCATAGGTTCGACGCACATCATTAAACCTGTGCCACGAGATATTCTCCACACTCCCAGGCGAACACAGTGTACAGGACCCATTTTACGGTTTGGGGACGCGATAACGACCCTCCCAAAATCAGCAGATTTCCATGCGCGAGCAGGTTCGGCCGCTTCAGAAGGCGTAATGGAAAACCATTCGCGTGTCCGATAGGATCTGCATGCGAAATGGATAAACTCTATTTAAAAAACAACTAAATATTTTTAGCGGGGAACGACATCGTTTTATTTTCGTATGGAAATGAGACAGTTTCTATCCAATCTTATAGCTACCGGGGTAGCTTTAATAGTTACCAAAAGCATTCGAACTGTTTATTTATGTACAATAGGTGCTTTAACTTATCGTTAGACATCTTCTAGAATAATTTTGTAATCAATAGTTCATCAGATAATATATCACAGTTCATTTTGAGCTTTACTTTCTATGAAGAAGCATTTTATGAACATTTCTATTAAGAATTCTCAAGTGTTAACAGCAATTGTTTCAACTTTGAAGGGAAAGTAAACCAATAATATAGCATTTGTGAGAAGTGTTTCTATTTTCTACAAAACAAAATAACTTCCAACAGGACTGTCCTCCTACTATAACCTCGGTTTCGAAACCCGTGGACGTCTGGCGGTAAATTTGCATTCGTTATTGTTTCTAATTGTGATTGTTCCTTGGGGAATAGTGTGAAATACAACAAAGATAACTATCCGAGTCATTTCAGTAACCAGATTGGGGAAGGCCCAGAAGCTATCTGGGATATCGCTAGACGGTAGGTTTAATAACGAGAACCGTGGCTAAGAGACCACGCTAACTAAATTCATTAATATTCGCGGAATGGGGTTGAATTGATGGATATTTAGCAACATTCATGATATTCAAATGTACAAATACATGAAATACAAATTACATTAAGACCCTATTCTATTGAAACTTTACATATTTCAAGTTTAATCTGAATAAAATTATCATGATATTGTTACATGATGCATTTCATATAGTCATTGACAGAAAATCCTGTAAGAAGGCAGCAAAGGGATTTTGTAACGTACTGTACGATCTAGCTGAGCAGCCCCTACGCCTTCACAGAAATATCTGAAAGTTGGGCTTGAAATATACGATGTTCTCAAAAGAACGTGCTTTATTTTGGTAAGAACTAGAACTAGATTGTTGAATAAGTTTCGTTCTTCGAAAATGAAAACACAACTTAATTACTTAAAATACATATTATTGGTTAATTTGCGTTTCGTTTCGGAAATCCTTGTGATTTATTATTATTTGCTCTCTAGCTCCTAACTCTAAAATTTTTTTCTGGTTTGAATTTTTTTAAATGTGACTATTGGTAGAAACCAGAAGTAAAACCTCATGAATAGGATAGTGATGAGATTTATTGAAAATTAAAATTTCAGGGAAAATATAATCCAGAATGTTTAATAAGGGTTAATATTATATGTCAATTTACTCTATCTCAGTTAGTCAATAAAAAACTGTCTGGCACAAAAGCTATAATTTTAGAAATATAAGTTACATTTTATATTTCTTATATTCTACATTTTCATTTGTCGAATATTTGCTTTCTGTATTGGCACACAAGTATGAAGATGCAATTAATCCAGCTTTATAAATGCCACAAAAGATTATGTCGGTGCGTAATATGTGGTTTTTACATGTTCAAGGTGTAAAACTTTGGTAAAAAATATATGAAATAGTCTAGGGAACTATCGACTGAAATTGACTATGTACTGTTTAGTAATTGACTACTTTTTACTATCGACTGTTTCACTCGCTATTTTTGGTTCGACAGATATTACTACATTTTATCAGTGACTGTTTCAGTCGCTATTTTCGGTCCAACTAATTTTGTTACTATTTACTATCGACTGTTTCAGTCGTACGTTTAGTTACTATTTTTGGTTTTATTTTGTTCTACTAGTTTCATTCGACTAATTTTTAACGTTCTGGCTCTGTCGTCCTAGCCGCGACATTAACAAAAATGTACCCAATTTATATTTACATCGATTTATATGTAATACATGTAGCTTAATAATATCTTGTTTAGTTTCCTTGTAAATAACAATGTATTGTATATTAATATTATAGCATTTTGGTATGATATTTTTTTAAGATTGTTAATGTAGTAGGGTAAAAAGATTAAAATTGGGAATGATAAGTAGTAAAATATTTTGACTGTTTATATTGCAATAATGGGTAATATTTCAATTATCAGTAATAAGTAAAGTATTTAAATAATTTCATTCATGTTATGTTTTACTATATAATAGTATTCAGTAATTATTTTTTTCATTTTCTTTTTTAAAGTTAGTACGGGAAGGAATTTATAAATCTCCGTCTCGCTTATACTACCGTTGGAAAATATAATCACATATAAAATTGACTGCTTCAAGCAACTATCTCCGTCCTTTCCTCTCCCATAATTTACATAGGAAAGGATTCGTACATCTTCGTCTGATTCGTCTGGTCACGAATTGAAAAAAACAGTCGAACCGTGGATTTGTAAAATAGTAATTAATATTTTCAGTCAATAGTTACCAAGGCTAATATGAAATCAATCAACAATATGTGTAGGTATATTTATGGTGAAGTAAAGTTTTCTTTGCAAAATACATATTGACGCCATATTGCTTATAAAAACAATAGCAATAAGACAATAGGGTTTACAAATGACATAGATTATTGTTAATTTTGCTTGGCTCCAAGCAGAATTTTTAATAAAAAGAGGAACAATAAAATATTATAATCTTTCATCTGTTATTTCAATCTATTCCGCATTGACAGTTTACCAGTAGGGAAAAAGTAATTCCGTAAGTCTTTGACGTCCCATCCCATCCTAATTTAATTGCTCAATTTCTAGGGTTAATGTTATTACAGCACAAACTTCCACATAATTATGCCAGGTTACAAAAAAGAACAAAAACGCAGTAATCTCATAAGCCATCAATTTTAAAATTTGTCAAAAAAGATCAAATACTTTGGGAGATGTTAAATAAACAATTACACTTCAATCATTAACTAAACTTTTTAACACACAATAAATATTTATCTAGTGTGAATCCCCAAATCTACTTAAAAAATTTTTTGTCACATTCGTGTTTCTTGTTCTAAGATTAGAATGAATTGACTCGTGAACTGAAGGAAACATGATTTAAGATTGATATTTTGTCAATGTAATTATTCAAAGAATAAAAAGACCAATCTTATGGAGCCATTGTAAAACGAATTTTCAGTCAATACATTAAAACAATTCCTAGTCCCGATATATCGTTATATTTAATTTGAAACATTATTTTATAAAACATTAAACCATGGTAAAGGTACTGATAGTATATTTTAAAGCGCCCTCGTAAATTTTCCCTGGATTCAAGATATTCACCATGAAGTGGATACATTTAACATGCTTCCATAAAGTAAGATTTCTGATGAGAAACATAGTCTCAGCTAATTTCAAAGCACTTAAGGCAATATCAGTTGAAAACCAATTATGCCACTATGCAAAGGCGGTCCTTCAAGACCATATAATGCCCCATATAGATTCTACCACCGCATCGTCGATGCCATTTTATGTTTTCCCTCTTTCAATAATGTTAAAATAATTTTCTAATACACATTAGGAAAAACAATTCGCAGAATATTTATCGGTGTTTTGGATGTATTTTATAGTACCATTCTCTCTCGTGTCTTTACGGTATATCGTTGAAGAGAAATATGAAAATGTTGTTTATCTAGCTCGTTTTTCTTTATTAGATTAGATAGAAAGCTTTAAATAAGCATTCTATATGTCCGCTCTTCTCTCTTCTGCCTCTTACTCTGCTTTAGGGATATCTATTACGCCATCTTAATTCCGATTTATTGTGGTAGATTTAATATTAGCATAGATTATAAATACATTCGACTGAAAATGTATATAAAATAGAATTTGCAGTCTAAGATAAAGTTAAAGTAACAATTTAGTTGTATATTTGGAAAATCGTCACATTTTTAATAAATTGTTTCATTTCGTGCTTCGATATGGTATTAGATTAATATAAAAGTGTTTTTGTTATCGAAATATTTGCCACATATAAGAATACTTTCTTTATCGCTAGCATTATAGAGAACAATCTAGATAAGAAACAAAAACTTGAATTATAAAGTTTACTGACTTTTAATAGATTTTAGTGGTATCTCAGTAATACATAGCTTAAGTTAAGTAAGCAGGCGCATAATTATAATTATCTAAAGGGTAAAAATATTTAATCGCTTTTCAAGATCTCATATTAAGTGAAATGTGTCTCACATTTTGTACAACCCAATATTAATAAGGAAATGGAAGCGTTCCTATCGAATCTTATAGATACCGGGGTTGATTAAATACCAATGATATTAAAACTATAAATTTGTATACAATAAGGGCTGCAATCCATTTGGTACTTCTGTAACCAATAGTTATATTTATACTCTCTTTAGGCTTTACTTTTTGTCATAAAATCAATTTTTGGTATTAAATGAGTCCATTATGTGCATAAAAGCTAATTAATTATTGTCAAAAAGATAAGTTTGACCATATCAATAATAAGCATTGCAATTAATATTGATTTAGTTTCTTCAGAGACAAAATAGATAATTATAAATCCAAGTTATATATATTAAAAATTGGTTTAATTTTACCTAGTAATATGTTAAATCGGCGTCAAATAAGGATGTTAGATGAGGATAAAGCTTTATAAATCACAATACAATTTTTATTTCACACCACAAAGCCTACAAAAATTATGTCACATCACATCAATATAATAAAAGCTATTTTAATCAATCAAGATCTCACATTTAGTAATGAGACAGTTTCCATTCAACTACCGGGGTTGATTTAACAGTATAAAAACATTACAAAATAGTACTAGAACCATGAATTTATATGCAATGATAATACTTCTGGGATATAAATAAATATAATAAAAAAACATTTTAGTCGCTTTTCAGGATCTCACATTAAACGAAAAACCTAAATCTGACATTCCGTAAAACCCAGCTGACCAGGTATAACCACTTAACAGTTATCTTCCTAGTGAAAACTTTTGAAAAGGCTGAGCCAGTAAGCGAGATAAACTTCCCGAAGATAAGAACTTATTCCTTGACTGTAGTAATAAAATGGCTGTCGGCCCGAATCCTCATCCGATATGCAAACTAAACACCGGCTGGTAAAAATGGCAAAAATTGAATACAAGAAGGGGCCGGCCCACCCCTCGACTCGCGAACTTTCAAGGGCTGACGACGGCAGAGCGGGACGAACGTTACGAGGGGGGAGCGCGGGGCGGGATAGCACGGGCGCAGAGCGATGTGGGGAAACCGCCCGTTTAGTCGAGGCGTTTCGGCCGGGTATGGGAAACGTTGGGCGGCGGCGGAGCGAAGGGCGAGGGGGGGCTCGTTGTTGGCGGAATTCTAATTTGAAAGTTTCGAACGGAAACAAAATCGATACGGGAAAAGGGGGGAAATTACTGCTTTTATTTTCGTAGTGGATGAATTAGCGGCCGTTATGTCGCCAAACTGTTTGTCTCCGTCGTATATTGTGAAAGAGACGCCGTTTTGGACGTTCTCCATTTCGAATCGTGCTCGAAATTTATTACTCCATTCATTGAAGTCGGAACGTATACGAAATTACCGGGAATCTTTCATAAATTGAACAATTTAACCTCAAGTTTAGGTAATGCTATTATCGTTTAAGTTTGTAAATTTTTTGATTCATTATCTTATAGTTTTCATATAATTTCCATCGTTATGGTCATTTTACTGATATTAAACATACATTTATTACTGTAAAGCATTCAAACAACTGTACAAAATATGTAGTCATTTATTAATCAGATAGTACTAAAACAGTGAAATAATTTTAAAGGATTTATAATACAAGGTGTAACAAAGCATTACGTAATATATTACTATAGTGTAAAGGAGATACGTTTTAGAATCAGCCATATCCAATTGCAACTCAACGAAAGCTCTACATAGACCATCACTGCGGATTTCGATACAGTTCATTGCTTAAATTAATTATTAATAATTTTCACAATACATGTCTCAAAAGTAGGCCATATGTGTCTATATGTGTCTACGCTATTTTACTTATACAATAGTACTCACAGAATTGTTCTCCCTTTTAGACTTTACTTATCTAATCCTTACTAAATGCCATCGTTGAGGGGAATTTAACTGTGTAGATACCTGGAAATAAGTTCCCCGCCAAACAGGGTTAGAAAAAGAACAGTTTTTACGATATATTATTAAAAGTACAAATTTACGACATTTCATAAATATATTCACATTATTAATAATATCAAAAAGTCACGAGATGCCATAACGTGGATAATCCTGCTATCACATGAACATAGTAGAATATATATCCCAAATTTTATGAGGACTTCAGAAATTCACTGATTATAATAAATTGTAATATTATAAAATATTGGTTAGAGAAAGTGAAGGAAATGTACCACTTTAGAACTACCAAATTATACTCAAAGTCAAGCAAATGTACTGGTTAGTTGGAAGATACTCTCAACTTGATCTAAAATCAATGATATTGGTTTATCAGTCAAAGCCTATTAGGACCTATGGGGTGCAAAATGTGGGGTAGCACTAAAACATCAAAAGAACTAGTAATCCAACGCATCTAAAACAAAGTTCTACGATTAATTAGCTACGTTACCAACGAAGATCCACCATGATATCGGAATCAAATGCTTACACGAAGTGATCCAAGATTTCGCCCTAAAATTTGAAACAAGGTTGCACAGAAACGGGGAAACAGTGGACTACTGGACAACATGCAAAAATCAGAAAATTGAAGCGAATCAAATCAGATGAATTAGTTTAGTGTATAAATGCATTTTTAACTTTAGCTTAAGTACATTAGTTTTATTCTAATTTGGGAAATACATACTCGTGTACTAATCCCGTACACGCCTTGCTGTATATTGATTCAAGTACAACAGAACAGTAGTAATAAATTAATTTGTGAATTAAGATTGTACTAAGCATCTCGAATGTAAGATGTAATTCATTAAAAAAAAATATCTTATTAAAATACTAAGGCGTATTAATGAGAATAATTAGCTTCCTAATGTAATTTAAGATAAAATAACACTTTGATTGAATTTATTATCAAATTAAAATATATTAGTTAAACTGATTAGAAAGGGATTTTAAAAAATTATATTTCAGCAGATGTTAGACATTATATTGTAAGAATATAGGAACATTGAATCAGAGATCATTCCCATGTCATGAGACATTTGAAACCCAATTTCGGTAATAAGTGAATATTTCAAATGAACTCTTTACATGTCTGATTAATTACAGAGAACTTAAACAATAAATTTAAACCTATGTCGCTAAATGTTCATTCCAATTGTATAAAAGGGTTTGATAGATTAACTAATATTTTAATTTTTTAAACGTTTTTTGTACTTCAAATAATATACATGCAAGACGAGTGATAGAGAAAAGAATCTAAGCTTAATTAATTTTAAGCTAAAGTTAAAATTAAATACATACGCAAACAAGGTCATGTTCGCTAATTCAAATTTTCTGAGTGTTGCTCCTACTTTGCTGTGATTTAGTAACCTTATTTCATATTTTCTTAGCGAATTATCAGATCATATGTAGCGATAAACATTGATAATTAATCAAAGAACTTTGTTTTGGCATCTTTGGTTTACTAATTAGCATGATTTTTGGTGCAACCCCATATTTGAACATCCACAAGTCCAAATAGATCTTCTTATTGACTGATAACCTAATCTCTTTAAGAAAATCCAAACGTCAAGAAGAGCTAAATCTGGTATATAGAGCGGATTTTACAATAAAATAACATTTTAATATTTGCATTTTACGATTTACGATTATGATGATTCTTTTCTTATATAAATCAGATTTTTTCCATTTAGTTAAACTAGACTAAACTTATTTAGTTAAACTATTTTGTTTTAAAATCATGCCAGAGGAATTGAAAATCATAAAAGAACGATAATAATAGCTTCATCTATTATCGAACACAAAATATTAATATTTATAACAGCCAAAATACCTTTATATTTTATCAGATTATAAGATGTGAAAATAATGTTGTGAAGCTTTTTTAAAATTTATAAGGAAAGTTTAATAACTAAAAAGAACCATCAAAATTTATCTCCCGCTGTTTTTAATTTAAATTTATAACTTGTTGCTTATTTTTCCCGTTCCACGGGTTTACACCTAGTAAAATTTCAGAGAAAAAAGGACATGATGCCACTCTGTCCCTATCATGATCTTAAGACCTCTTGATCAATACGTTCATATCACCCTGTTGCTACGTACTTTCCTTCTCCTTTTAATCCCATTCCGTCTGAATCACATCATGTTCTCTCCGCCACCTCGCCCCGTCACCCCCTCGCCCACATGCGCCGCCTCCTCACAACCCTCTTCCGCCATCACAAACCCTGGCCTTCGGTCCCCGTTGCCTGCTAACGCTACCGCCACCGCCGCCTTCCCCCTCGCTCGCCACCCGACCGTCTTGCGATTCCCTTCGCCCGTCTCCCCCAATTCGAAAGAAAAATAAAACCCGTTCTAAAGGAAAGGGAATATTTTCTTATCCGGTCTTAAGTGTTAAAGCGTGTGCCGGATAAAAGATTGGTTTGGGATTAAGGTGTAGGTGGCTTGCGGGTCCAGTAGCAGATATCCTAGTGGTCCCCGGGCGTTAGTTTATTTTCGATTTGGTGTTCATGGTTTCATTGAAGCCAGAAAGGGACGCCGTGGACCAGTCGTTAGTCTTTATTTGTTTTATTAACAAAAAAACTACTAACCAGCTTTCTTGCTGAAAATTACGTATATATATGAAGGTCATCCAACTAAATCAAAGTACATTAAAAAAGTGTTTCAATAGTATATTGTGGATTCGGTTGGCATACTATCATATACATATATGCTGTATGATTGATCCACAAAGTGATCACCTAAATCCTATTTGCATAAAACCCTCCAATCCAAATTCTCATGATGTATCTTACCATATCATGCCAAAATGTTGTAAACATGTGATCGCTCATTGTGTAATAATAAGTTAGCATCTGTAGCTGGCTATTTCTAATATTTTACGTATAATTATTTCTTCATTTAGATTGTTTAATTGATATTAATATTTCCTAGAAGTTCGGATTTCCGATTCATTCAATTTTAGTAGCTTGTATTATAGTACTTATAGTTTCACCAACACAAAATCACTTTCTATTATTTTTAGTCTGTTATTCAGTATTAAGTTAACTATTGTCTACAAATTGGAAATATAGTTTTAATTCATTTTCAGGCTTGCTATTGCTCTTTGCACGTTTGAGTTGGGTTCATGAAAAATATTTTTGAGTGTCCTTGGTGTAAGACATTATTTGTTATTGACATCACCACTTTTTAACCTTTTAAATCAAACTATGCTTACGATAATCGTTAATGAACTTTTATAATACATTTCAAGTCAAACAAGGAAAACAATTAATTGTCGGAAATTTAATTTTAAAAGGTTCATTCTTAGTGTGTTTAAATAAATGTAACTGTAATAGAAGCAGTACAAAAAAATGGATTTTAGTAGCTCCTCAATAAAAATATGAAATGAGATAGATAAAAAAGAAAAATTATTAGATCTATGATCTATATTGGATCATCTATAGTTTGAATGAAAGACAAGATATTGCACTACTATTGAAATATTATACATTATTATTAAATAAAGTTATTTAATAAAAATAATTACAATCGAAATATTGGATTTTTATTGGATATTATATTATAAGAATATTGGATTTACATATTAATTAGAATTTATCCGATAATTTCTATTGTAAAGACTTTTATACACAAATATCTATACGGATTTGCACTGTTGCAAGTGTGTACTATTCAATTTGTCATCCCCTTGTCCAATAGTTTTAGTAATTTTTTTCCTATTTTCGGTTATCTTATCTGTATCAATTTATAATTGTAATTTTGTTGGTACAGGTACTGTTATATATTGTTATACATTGTTATTGAAAAATAAAATCGATAACGATCTATTTTTGTATTCATATCAATACAAACTTTAAATATTCCCTCCTAAGACAGTCCTTTATTTTCCAATATCCTTAGTATAATAGTTCGTATAACATATTTATTATAGATTATTAATAATAATATTTACTTGTTATCCCCTTGTCCAATAGTGTTAGTCATTTTTTTCCTAGTTTCGGTAATCTTTATCAATATATATTTATAGTTTTATTGGTACATGTGTTGTTATGCATTGGTATACATTGTTATTGAAAATTAAAATCAATAACTATCTATTTTTGTATTCATATCAATACAAAATTTCAATATTCTCTCCTAAGACAGTTCTTTATTTTCAAATATCCTTAGTATAATAGTTCGTATAACACATTTATTATAGCTTATTGATACTAATATGTACTAAATAATAAATATATTATTACTTCAGATTCATTCAGATTTCAGATTCCGAAATTCAACGTTTTTTTTTTAAATTAATTTACACACAATCTGCCCAGGGGGCAATAAGTATTCCAAAGTCTATATACGTCTAATAATCATATCAGATGGTGTTAGACGCTTTAGTGCACTTCTTACTTCCGTTGGGCGGGTTTATATATATATATATATATATATATATATATATATATATATATATATTAGGTGTTGGATTAAGTACCTAGCTTTTTGAAAAATATAATTTTAACAATACGACATTGTTTTGTTTTCTCCAAAACTATGTTCCTAGTTAAACTGATATTAATAAAGTACATTGTTCGTTAAATAGTAAATAAAAATAATTCATGTTAACAACATACATTGAATTTAATAGAGTAAATAAATGAGTTAATTAAAGTTATTGTAGTGATATTATGTTGGTGGACAAAACTGATGCAGGAGTGGAGGAGTAACTTCATAAAATATTATGCCAAACTCTTCAAAAATTATTGAAATAATTCAGATTCGGCCTGGATAATAAAAAGATGGAAATTGACATCATGAATTGAAGAATAAAAACATTAAAAGGTCTTTTTGATTTGTATTAAGCTACGTCAATTAGAAAGAAGGACTCTATTTTTGAGTTATGGCAATGGACAGTTCTAACTATAAATGTTCTCAATTTAATTTAAAATGAACTACTTTTTAACAAAATATGCTAGGGATTTATTTATTCTAACACCTAATACTGTTTAATCAGTAAATTGATAACAGGCCAATTGAATAGTCCCCGGCCTACCATAGTAAAACACATTTATTTGGCAAAATTAGTTTTTTATTCAACATAATTCCCTTCAAGTGTGATACACTGATTATTAGCGACCCTCCAGCTTTTCGCTATCACTTTTGTAGTACGATCACCTCTTCATTAGTTGAAAATTTCTTCCAAGCGAGCATTCTTTTGAGATCTGAGAACAGGAAACAGTCGCTGGGGGCAGATCTGGAAAATACGGTGGATTAGGGAGCAATTCTCGGCATCAAGCCAAGATTTTGCCTCAGATTCTGTATTTTTTCCCTTCATAAAGCAATGTTTTATCAACACGCGAAATTCCGTTTTAGCGATTTTGTTCGCAATAACAAAAGTTGCTTCACTCAAAATGCTATAATTCACAAACTAATTATCCGACAGCTGTCAAATTTATACACGCATCTTTTGAGGCTTAGGGCTAACTGAAAAACATATGAATTTAATTGCAGTAGCGCCATCTATATGTCAGGCCGGGGACTTTTCAATTGACCTGTTATAACCTTTTTTATTTTGATTATGATGCTTTGCGAACGTCGCATTGCTTTAAGTTTGCCTTCTTTATTACAAATACGATATAACACCCCTACGTTTCGTTAGAAGTTCTGTGTATGTGCACAAGTATATCGTGGAATCGAACGGCATAAAGTCAATAGTTGAGCCCCATATTGTACATTCTTTATACATTCCCCCTTCGATAATCTTACCAGGTCGGTTTTGGAGGCCATTCGCCGACTGAAACGACAATACGGATTCCAAAAGGAGAACACAATTTCCGTATAAAGACGATGGGAAAAGTCAAAAGGATGGCAATTTTTCAGAGGGCCTACTGCAGAATGTCGATATCGTCGACTTTCGAACGTGATCAGAAGTTAAAGGCCGGCATTTTTCCGACGTTATTAAAAGACGTAAAATTTAATGATTTAATATCAGGCGTGGACGGAATTCTGACGCTTCGTTTAGCGTCTACCATTGGATGGATCGTCCTCGATTTATTAATTGTCGCTTAATAAAAATAATAAATTTTCAATCTAAACGTGAGAACGTTTTGATAAGTATTGGTACTTAAACTTATTAACTGTGTTATATCAATAAATAAATTACAGCAATAACGTGATATTTATGTCTAAATACGTAATTTGCTCTAAATAATTTCTTATAGTTTATTATCTTAATTAAAATATCATTATAGAATTAATTAACGCCACAGAAGAAAAACTTATTGAGTATCGCTTGAATTAACTACGTAGTGACTTCTATATGTATGTAAGAGTTTAAGATAGTAGCATAGAAAATAAAGAAATTTAGATGTTTTCATTTCTATTGTTGAATGATTGCGAATTTTCAAAGTGAATTTATAAAATAATATGTGAAAACTAGTGTTGGGAACTATAGACTGAAATCGACTATTTCATTTTTGGTTCTACTAGTTTCATTCGATTGATTTTTAACGTTCTGGCTTTGTCCTCCTAGCCGGGCCCTTGACAAAAATGTACCCAATTTATGCTTACATAGATTTATATATAAAATATATAGTTTTATATTTTTTTTGGTAGTTTGCTTGTAATGTAATATTGTAAAAAGATTCAAATTCTGCATGATAAATAGTAAAATACTTTTGACTGTTTTTATGATTCTCGATTCTTGTTAAATGCTCTCGATTTTTGTTAAAAAATATTTCCTTGCTTACTTTATTTTTAAAAAGTTTTGTAGTTATTGTGCGATCATTTTTAATTATCTCATGAATTAGTTTTTTTTCAATAATTAGGTATATGTTTAATTTTTATTTAGTATTTATGGTTAGTGTACATCTTTAATCTTTAGGTTTTGTTTAAGTTCTATTGTAGTGTCTATATTTATTATAGTATATTATTTGAAACTAGCAATTAACATATTAAAATACGACAAGAAAAATTTGGCGATATTATTCCATTCCATCGAAAAAATCCATTCCTTCTTACAGATCCACAGAACACTCAAATATAAAAGTAATTCTGCTTCATTTAACATTGCATTTTAATAGTATTCAGTATTTTTTTCCTTTTCTTTTTTAAAGTTAAAAATAAAATTAAAAAAAACTAGTAATTACTATTTTCAGTCGCTAATTTTTTAACTATCGACTGTTTTCACTGTATTGCGACTATCAACTGTTTCGACTGTTTTCAGTCGATAGTTCTCAATGCTAGTTAAAACGGACATGACGAAAATTTCATTCACATACATTTCAAATACTAATCAATTATATTTGTGTCGTTTTTATTGATGATTTTTTGCCACTTCTCTGATAAAACGAGAATTCCGCGATTGTATAGATTTTCTGAATGAGAACACAAGTCCTTTTTAACAAAACACATATGCTAGTTGGCGCGAAATTGAATGTCTGGGCTATACGATACATTCATCAAACATTCCTGTTTACCAATTCACACAATGGCGTTCGGTTCAGCACACCATAAGATCACAATTACCCATTTCTCCCGAAAGGAAAATATGAAACGAAATGACCTAGAATCTCCATTTCAAAGAGCAGTGACTTTTCAAGCGCAACCATCGATTAACTGTTCCTTTACGACTAGACTTTTCTATGGATTTTTGTCTTTAAAACGTGTAATAATATGGCTTATTTGAATAGCTTATTAAATATATGCTATTTCAAATCATCTATTTAAGAAAACTGAAATTGCTTTAATACATTATTATTTTTTTATAACTAAATAGATCAAGATTTATTTGTCTGATGGAGGTATCTATTCTTAGAAATCTGTTTGAATGATCAAATCAATCTTAACAGGGCTAGTGGACGAGAAACTATGAAATCTTGTTCATTGGACATGACTTATACTAGACTCTATAGGTAATCCATTTATAATACCTCCTATTTCAACTACCCAGTGTTGCAACTTTGGATTTGATAAAATTAAAATGTGTGTCCTTAATTCATTAGGATTTTTTCATATTAGGCTTGTTTTTCTTTCCAATAAACAACTTGAGTTTTCCAAGGGTGAGATAACTATCTACATTTTCGTGATTGATCTACAGTTATTAGTTGATTTATTATGATTCAATATATGTAATATCGTGTAATTGTTACAGCACTGTTTACGACAGGAAACTGCATTCATTAATATAAATACTTTAGTTGTTGATACTAATTGTCGTCTTGGTAGTCTAAACGAAGATGAACAATTAGCTGATTAAGTTACATAGAGACTTTGGTTGGTTTTCTTTTTAAAATTTATACATATCTTGTGATATTTTACTTCTAAAAATATTTCAATGCTGTTTAGGATATTCGAAGCATTTATATTATTGTTCTGATGGTAAAAATAAGATATTAAAAAAATAAAAAGTGTTTTTATCCATTTGTTTCTGCTTTGCTATAGAAGCTTGTCTATGTAAATACAGATTAAAAGGGATAAGTAAAACATTTAGTTTTTAAATAAGATCATCACATCGAATTAAACACCAAGTACTAGTGTAATAATAAGTTAGTACCTAAATTTCGACTTATTTGGATATTATATACTCCGTTTGAATCTTATAGTCAATGATAAATTATATAATATATAGCCAGTTAGTAATCTAAAACTACTTTAGTTACTCAATTTGCTTAAAATTAACGTTTAAATTAACCTTAGTCAGTAAAAAGGTGGCTCTATAGGAACATATAACTGACAAACACCTAAGTAGTGTCGAATATGAATAAAAACAAAAAAAGCTTACAATCATGATCCAGAACGACTTCATTACAAAGACGACGAGTCGATAAAGATGACGACTTCAACATCATGCAACCACGTAAATCGGAATTATGGTCACCGAAACTCCCGCGATTATTTCGAAACGTATCTCGTTCGAGATTTAGCCGGAAGAGCGAGCGAGATTCCCGCACGATATATCGATCAGATACGAATGAAATAAATATAAAAAGCGGGATAGCCCGAGTCCCGAAAGAGAATCCGCTCCGCAGCCAGAGATAAGACCGAGAAAAAGTTTTAATAAATTCATGCAGGAGAACCAACCCATGCAGATTTTCTCCGGTTGGTCGGGACCCGTCGCTCTGCATCTTTTAGAGTCCTCGTCGTCTCCTGCGAACGAGAAAGATACGACAGCTTATTTCCCCATAGTCCAGTTCTGTTCTCGAACAGAAATTTACCCGTGGAATTATATTTTCCGCGCAGATAAAAGCGAAAAGCAAGAATGGGCCAAAGATTACTTAGGTTCTCCGTATTACAGTTTAGAATTTCTTCTCTTCAGCTTTCGCGTTGCAGCGGTAACGGGCAGGTTATCGTCAGGAAGTTGAACGTAAACCGGAATTTATAGCGGGACTGAAGACGACGACGGGAAGGGTTAGTGGGGAAAGGGAGGGGGAGGCCGACTCCCACCAACGGTGAAGTGGTAAAAACGTTCGACAAACCAGCGACCTTTTTGAAGGAAAAAATCCCACAATCTGCTATTATCTAGATTGAATTTAAAAGGGTTAAAACGTAAGAATGCTGTTACATTGCGGGAATTAAAAGATGATTAGCAATTTCAAGAAAATCAGATATAATAATATTCTAAGAGTAACAAAACAAAACAATCGATCCTGTTTTTTACTCAAAATATATTAAACTGTAACTACTGATTTAGTTGACATCTGTTATAAACGAATTTGTAAATTGATTAAGTCTTTTTGCCTAGGTTCAATAGATACTCACTAGATACTCTTAGACGGACTTTATATGTTTTAATGAAAGGAATTGTATTTATGTATGAGGAGGGATCAAATATAAGAGAATTCGGGGATGGACGAAAAACTGTAGAAAATGAAAGTCACGATCGACACCCATGAAGTCTCACAAATAACAACATTTGTGCTGTTTGAGAGCTTATTAGATATGATCGCCGGCTAAGGATTGAAGAAATCTCATAATTTTTTTGTTCTGGCCTAAAACCAGGCGCTGGAATGCATGACGCATACCTGGTCGCGGAAACTTGCCCTGTAGTCACAAGTTGCACCGGGTTATATGGGACTGCCTCTGGGCTTACCAATACACTAAACCGAAACCGCCCCACAGTTGACCTATGTATCACTACTACTACTGCTGCACATTTGGGGATATGGCACCCGCAAATCGGACAGCCGTTATTGGGCAAGAGGATCCGGCGACTCTATTGATTCGCGAACTTAAGTTAACACACGACTGGATACTGTCGTATGGAGGCAAAAGTTATGACTGCAGAGACGGATGAGGCCGTTTCAGCATGAAAAAGGGACAGAGGTTAGTAGTGCTAAGCTCCCAGCATGTAGACCAGTTCGCGAACAAGCGCCTTTTCAGAAGAACTTGAACTCATTTGTTGTTTGTGGAATGATTGCGATATGAAGTGCTTGATTTCTGGAGTGTCAGTTTCTATATGAATTTGATTATTTCTGACAAACCTTGGAGCATTTAAGATTTTCCTGATGAGTTTATTTTGGAAAACTTACAGCCGGTTCACCTGGTTGGATGTAACAAACTTGAACATTAGATTTGTAAAGGAGTACGGACCGAATTAACATATTGTAAAATAATGGAGATGGGTAGTCTGCCAGAAGGGCAGATCATAGAAGATAGCAGGTTTGCTATGCCCGAACTTTTCTGGATTTGGAAATGCCAACCGAACCTTTGGTCGAAGTGAAGACCTAAGTACATGATGTTATCCAACCATGGAATTGTTGCGGTGTCGATCTTAAGTTGCGAGACGCGCAGAGCGTAATGCTTCTTATGGAAAATGAGGACCTGGGTTTTCAGGGGGTTGATTTGCAACATCCAAAATTTGAACCACTTAACCGCATGATCGAGCTGCTTCTGTAAACGTTCTTGAATTGTAACCTCTAACCTAGAGGCCGCAGAAATCTCATCAGAATTTGGTATCAACTATGAAAGTGTTCAATCCATCATCACTATTATCACTTGCTTTAAAAAAATTAGTGCTGGCTGAGTTTCAAGGCTGTTGACTGAAAGAAAATTATGAATTGGAGTAAGTGCGCTGGGAAACCCCAGAGCATCCTTCCTATAGCCCTGACATTTCACCTTGTGATTGCTTTTTGTTTGCGCCCTTGATCGAATCATTGGAAGCAAAATATTTGAAAGCAATGAAGAAGTAGAGTATGTGTGCGTAATTGGCTGACAAACATGCCCTCAAAATATTAAAAGAAAAATTTTTTAAAGAAAAAATACTGAAGCTTGCAAATCGGTATCAAAGGTATGTAGAGCACGAAAGGTACATTAAAAAATTATAAATGCTAAGTTTGCGTATACCACTAATCAATAAATTCATATTACCAAAAAATTTCTAGAAATTTTACAAAAATTTACATAATATATTTGATTCCCCCTCGTATTTATTTAAAAATATATTCAGGAATAGTTGATGCAATTCAAATAATGAGCCATTGTTTTAATTTTTGATTTTCCCATTTCTGGAAGTTTTCTTTACAACATATGAGTATTTAATAATTTCCTCAATGAATTATTGCCGAGTTATTCAGACTGTTGGGACAAATTTAAAAATATTAACTAGAAAATAAGATGATGAACGAATGTGAGAGAAACTTTTTCTGGACAAGAATTTACTAACATACTATAATAGTATTCATTATTATTCATTAATGAATTTTGAGTATATCTGAACTTGAAGGCACTAGTTGGATTTAAGGGTATCATTTAATAAATCAAGCAGAACTAGTTAAATGTGCATTCAGTTGATTAGAAAGGTTTGGTTGCTATTGAAAACACCTGCTAAAATTTGAACCTTTGGGATGTTTATCACATTAAATTTTTTTAGATTACTGTTTATATGATTTTTCTGGAAATTGTTCTGCAGAAGTATCTTTTCTGTCCTGAAAATGGTAATAAGCTTTTTCCACACAAACATGGGCTAATTTATCTAGATAAAACTAGATAAAACTCAATAAAAAAGTCTAAAAGATTGCTCTAGTGATTTGAATACTGTTTTATTCAGTTTCGACCTTATTGAACAAATAAACGAAATTCCTTTTACTTTCCAACAAACTGTTACTAGTGCTTTCTTGGTCCAATTGTGAATAAATTTGCTGACGATTGAATAGCTGCGTTTAATCCATTCCTTAGTGTGCGTTAATAAATAGATAGCGCTCCGTCTACCGAATAACCTAGTGACTGTAACATTCTATCTTCTCTTTTCTCGTTCCATAGTTGATTAGTGTTCATCAGCTAGCTGTTATTGGGCAAATTATTAAAACAAGAAACCGATATTAATCTTTTCTTTTGGCTGAAATCATTTCCCTTGCAAATGTACCTTAATCTCAAAAAAGTTGCAGACACACATCATCTGATCTAGTGAGTAATAAGGATGCTATATTACCGTAATTTTATTTTCGTCTAAATATTATGTAGTTACCGCTGCTGTATGGGGCGATCTTAATTAATATGATTATTGTTTTTGCACTTTTAAAATTAATTGCCAGCATTACCTAATAATTCCATTATCACCATCAGATCATCATTGTCAATTCCTAACCTGCATTCAGGCAGTGGGCTTCTTTGACAAACTGATTTCAACTAACTAGTCTTCAGAAAGTCTAGCCGACAGTTAGAAGACTAATATACGTCGAATGTCCAAACGTCTACAATCTGTCATTGCGTCTGAATCTGCTCCTCAACTTGAAAGATCGTTTGAATAATTGGCAGCAGCTATAAATCGTAGTTAAATAATTTTTCTAAATTATTTTCATATACGTTATCGAAATATTGTAAAACTGGTCATCAATAATCAATTTTATATTAAAACTCATTATTCAAAAAAGTAAAATATTTTGTATCAGACCGAAGGAACCATATTCTAGTATGTTAAAAAAAAGAATATGTAATGAAGATAACAGCATGATTCAAAATTATTTCAAGTAATAGTAATAGCAATATCACCTTCAATGACTCAGATGCACTTGAATGAGGAGCACATTACATCAAATAACGTCTAGTAATCTTAAATGATCATAACCTATAACTTCTCATTCCAATATCGGTTCATTTTAAGCGAATGTTGATCCGTCCATTCTCACGCCTCCCTCACAAAATTCAACAAGCCCCAATAGTCGATGACTCCTAATTTTCGCATATATCCCACACTAATCCGCCATTACAACTCTTATCCCCAGAGGCATTAACAATAAGGGCATATTTCCATGCAATCCGCAAGGGATTATGATTCAGACGGCGCGATATTCTTGCTTATTATGTATACCTTAATATTTATGGGAAGTTGTGCCATCTCCCACTATTCGGCAGCGTTCGGTATCCTGGTGCAGATACGTTCTTATTGGGACTGAATCTTCCACGCGCCCACTATGCATTCTTTCAGGCCGGAACACTGGCAGCAGACATTTTCCATATTATAAGATCTCCTTTATTTTATCACCTACAAATAAACAAGTATAAGGTAAATGTAAGTATTTTAACATTTTATTTGTTAATTTGTTAATATAAGTTAAATAATCATGATTTTCAAAACGAAATTAAAAAACTGTTTTCATTGTTTTCTTTTTAAATATTAATATTATTTATATGTAAGCCTTTTCGGCAATAATTTACATAATTTACATTTAAGCAATTTCAAGCGTCCCTAAATGCCTAGATAAAGTGATTTTGCAGATCATATTTCTTATTTTCCATAAGATTAAGTTGAATAGGCGATTTCTTAGCTTAAAAACTTCATTGATGGCAGCTATGTGTTTACTGAGAGTTATATAGAATGGTGCATTAAAATATTATATATTAAAGTTATTTCCAATAATATTAATTTAAGGAATATTTAACAACGGCCTGTTCCAGGAAATAGTAGGCTGACGACCGAATGGATGTTAGGAGGGTCACAATAATATTGATGTTGCATATAAAAGCGTATTCACAATAGTCCAGCGTCTGTATTGGCCAACATCGCATAACGGCCATTTTGGGATGCGCCGTACCATTTCAGATTTCGGAACGACATCAGCCGACGTTATTGAAAATCCGTACGAGGGCCATCCCGGTCCAGATCAGTTTTCGTCGATGTCTTTTTCCTGTCTGTTTTGAGCGTCTGATGGCAGGTTGATATTAGCGAAGGTCAGCTCGGTCGTTAATTTAGACCAGAAACAGTTCTCAAGTTTCAAGTGAACAAGATATTCTGTTTTAACATTTTATTTAATGTACCCTAAATAGACATATATGTATCGTGATGGTTCAGTACTTAACAGAGTTCATTTATTTAGTTATGTAAATAGAATAATTGTTAAAAATATAATTTTTTACGCTCTTGCCTTAGGGACAATCAAAAACTTATAATAAAATAATCATAGAGTATATATTAGTATATATTAAAAAATAAATTTACGACCATGCAACCTCTCGACTTGAACAACTAAATAATAAATTTCTGATCGTTCCTACAATGTACAATTTTCTTTGCTAAACTTATTGTATATAAATGCACAAATTGTTTGAAAAAGGTCATATAATTTAAATGTTGTTTCATCAAGTCATAAATACTCGTAAAAGTTGTTTAAAAATAGAGTAATTCATCTGATACTGACATATCATTCCAGTAAAACAATTTGTTTTTATTCGAAGAATATAAACAAGTCTTTATTGGAACAATTCTCTAACAAAGGCGTATTCTCAAACTACATCATATTGTAGTCTATCTTCATGTAAAATATACACGAAAGTAGTATTGGTCAAAAAAACAAAACAACAAAAACACTATGAACTACATACTAAGCTAATACTGTATACAGTCCTATGAATTTATTAACATCAATTTTGTCCTCCCTCATGAACAAATAATTTTAGATAAAAATACAAGAGTTTGGAACGTTGACTTATAAGATGTATACTAAATTAACAACAGTGTTTGGAGATGAGTTAAGTTCTCAGATCTCACAGTTTGACTAAACGCAACGCTTTATTCCTGGAACAACGATATCCGTATGAGTCACGCCATATATCATCCTTCTTAAGTATACACCAAAGGGAACATTCACCTGGACGGCTCTCAATTGTAGTAAACTTATTTGTGATTATCGACTATAATTTCGTTCGCCAACTGCCTTTGATTATCCTTCGTCCATCTATCCATAATTATATCTATCCATAGTGTTGATGTCCACAAATTCCAAAAGTCCTCGGCTGAATAGCCGCTGAGGTGCTGCAATACCTGAACTACAACCTTCTTCTAAAATTTCTAATAATTAGTAATAAGCAATTTTTAAGTAATTCCTAAAATTACATTCATAGGAACTTCAGTAAGTTTGGTACTCTTACATCGTACAAAGTTTGTGTCAGGAATTCGCGGACTAATGGTTCATTGCAAGGGAACTTTAATTACCTTAAATCTACCTTTGGTGATATTGCACCTTGAACTGCGGTACTTTTGCACAAACTCCACTAAACTATGTCAAGGAGTGCTTCGATCACAAACAATATTGTAATGTTATTTTAATATCAGCGAAACCCACAGTCCGCCTATCATATATCAGTCAAGCTAAAGTCGTCTATTTAAACAGTATCATTACATACAATACATTAAATACATTAAACATGGATTAAATATTACACACTAGAATTAAATATATAATGATAAAATAGAGATTGATGATTTGAGATCTATAAAGTGACCCAAAACAAATTAGTCTAAAAATCATCATCTAATAAACCATCTGAATATATATATATATATATATATATAATACCATAAAATATAAATTGAATAAACCTTTTAATTATTTTTAATAGACCTTTTATATTGATACCTAATTTTATAGGTTTAGGGTATTTTGGTACTTAATTTTAAATAGTTAGGTTGTTTTAGTACTTAATTGTAAGAGTTCGTTAAACAATTTATATATATTGTGAAAAAATACACGACACCTCTGGTCCACGATGACTCAAAATATAGTGGACTTGGAATAACTTGGGAAACCATTATATACAGGATATACCAAGGTAATTTGGGCAAAATAGTTCAATGCCGAAGGTCATTAAAAGGAAGCCGATAACCGAACGTAGAGACGGTACTTGCAAATAAGCGTTTATATGGTGAGATTAATATGGTACTGAATATTCTTAGAAAACCGTCTCCGGTTGACATGATGTGTTTACATTATAAGGGTCTCATTTACATCAAATTAGTATCGAACCGACAATATTGTCTGACCTGCCGATTCGGTCGCCACTTATTTCCGTTAAAATAAAATAGTATTTGAAATCTATTTTAGTTAATTTTATTTTGTGTTCAACCACCCATATTTTATAACATATATATAATTTAGTTTTAATGATCAATGCCATTTATGATATTTACAAAAAGGCTACAATTTGTCAGTGAAATGTTAACAAATACTTGCAAGGATCTAATTTAAATTTGGCTGTCTTGTTTTGCAGTCGTAGAGAAACATGTTGACTTGGCATTTGATTACGCAATTTGGAACCAGTTCCTCCTGAAAAAAATATCATTTTTATTTTATTAGCTTTATTTTGATAAATTATAGTTGTTATGCTGATGTATGTTAATGTAATTTGGTCTTTTCCAACGAGTACCGTAGGTCAAGATCCTCGGTAAATTAATTAGTGTTTAATTAAAATTTTAAACATTTTAAATATATAATTACAAATATAGTTTTTATATTTAATGGTTTTTATCTAATTTTATTTATGTTTTAGTTATATTTTCTTACTAATGATTTATTAATATTTAAATTATTTAATTATATATAATTATTATTATTTCGAGATTTTTTTATACTAACCTTTCAATTATTCATTATTTGTTCTACTTTATTTTTAAGAACGACTATATGCTTTACTACCAATTTGTTTAATTTCAGTTACTTCAAACTCTCATACCTTTAGGTTGTTAAACCTGCTGTTTAAAGAAGATACAAAATCACCTACCCCTGTCGTGACTACCCAATGAAGTCATATTTAACGAGCATTATTAATATGATTTTTATATAAATAAATAAAAGCTCGGGAAAAAGGTAAAATAAATTTTGGAATACACCAAACCAAAATATAATTGGCAAATATTCGTCTTATAAAGATATTTTGGAGTACTATTGGGGGTGGAAACAGCCGAGGAGTTCCAAGATAAATAATTGTAAATGACAAGCAACTTGGAGCTCAACGCTACCAATAACAAAGGTCAAACCAAACCAGCTGCTGGAAATAATTTATAATCATAAAAAGTTTATGTAAAAGTAACAGGACAAGGTACTTCGGATCCATAAACCAAAAGAGATCAAAATATTTATTTGCAAAATATATTATAAACTGGATAGATACAGATATAATTTTCATGCATTGTGCAGGCGTCAGATATTTCATAATGGCAGAATAAACAAAACTAAACATAAATCACTTGAAAGCTATCAAAATGCCTCTCATGAAATGGCTGGGTGAATTCAGTCAATCAATGATAACTTGTTTAAATATGTTAAAAATATGCTTTTTGAAATACAATATTTATTGTTCTTTTTAAACATTTTGATAAATATTTTTAATTACTTATAAGGTTTATGTTCTCGTTCTGACGAATATTAGTATACATAACAGGTGGCTTGGCACATAGATGGCGCTACTAAAATTAAGTACATATCTTTTTAGTTAGCCCTAACCCTCAAAAGATGCCTGTATAAATTTGACAGCTGTTGGATCATTAGTTTGTGAATTATAGCAATTTGAGTGAAGCAACTTTTGTTATTTAAAAAAAAATGGATAAAAAGGAATTTGTTGACAAAATATTGCTTTTTGAAGCGAAAAATATACAGTTGAAGCAAAAACTTGGCTTCATGCCGAGTTTCTGGACACTGCCGCAGGAAAATCAACCATCAAGGATTGGTATACTAAGTTTAGACGTAGTGAAATGAGCACCGAAGACGGCGAACGCAGTGGACGCCCAAAAGAGGTTGTTACCGAAGAAAGATTAAAATAATCCACAAAATGATATTGAATGACGGTAAATTGAAATTGAATTAAATAGCAGACGCTATTAAGATATCAATTGAAGGTGTACATCATATCATTCACGAATATTTGGGTATGAGAAAGATCTGTCCAAAGTGGGTGCCGCCGCGAACTCACTCTTAACTAAAAACAACGTCGAGTTGATGATTCGGGGCAGTGTTTGAAGATGATCAAGCGTAATAAATCCGAGCTTTTGCATAGATATGTGACAATGGGTAAAACATGGCTCCATCTTTTCACTCCGAAGTCCAATCGACAGTCATCCGAGTGGAGTGCAGACGATGAAAGCGCTCCAAAGCGTAGGAAAACGCAACAGTCGACTGGCAAGGTTTTGGCTTCTGTATTTTCGGATGCGCATGGAATAATTTTAATTGGCTACCTTGAAAAATGAAGAACCATCAACAGCGACTATTACAAAGCGTTATTGGAACGTCTGAAAAGGACGAAATCACAGAAAAAGGGCCGCATTTGAAGAAAAAGTGCTGTTTCACCAAGCCAATGCACCGTGTCACAAGTCAGTGAAAACGATGGCAAAATCCATTAATTGGGCTTCGAATTGCTTCCTCGTCCACTGTATTCTCAAGATCTGGCCCATAACGACTATTTCCTGTTCTCAGATCTCAAAAGAATGCCCACTGGGAAGAAATTTTCGTCAAATGAAGAGGTGATCGCCGAAACTGAGGCCTATTTTAAAGCAAAGGACAAATCGTACTACGAAAATGGTACCTAAAAGCTGGAGGGTCACTATAATCACAGTATTACCCTTGAAGGGAATTATATAGAGTAGAAAAAAACTAACTTTGCAAAAAAAATGTGTTTTATTATGGTAGGCCGTGGACTTTGCAATTTATATGTTATTATTATACATAAAACAGCCATGGAGTTACGGTTTCGTACCTTAATGATGTTTTCTCCAAATGAATCATTATAATGGAACAGTACTCAAAAGGAAGTACTTTCATGATTTCCAACACCAAATCAACCATAATAATATTAGCAGTCATACCAGGAGTTCATTTTGGAATAATAAATAACACACCCGAAGTGAAAGAGATAAGAGATCTCAAAATAGGGTTTGTTTTCTATATACAAAATCGGAAAAGACAGAACGGCCATATTGCAATATAATATGAGTTGATATAATCAAATTCCATGATGTACAATAAGTTTTCCTTATTTTTTCTTCGCCAGTCGCCGGGAGAAAGGAGATTTGGCCGCAGTCCAAAAATATTAAAATAATAAATAACTGTCGAAACGTTCGTAAGGCCGTCTAACCGGCAGCTGCCCTTGACTAATAAGAAATATTACATGAATATATTAAGTAATTTCTCTACGCCTTTTCCCAGAAGCGTATAGGTCCTCTTGAAGGCTCGGAAGGGACCCATTCGCAACACATGCCGCTCCGAGAGCGTGTTAAGAACCCGTCCTCGGAGCGGATTTAATCTGGCCGGATTTCATTTTTGTTCGATCGTAAATAAGTGCTCTATTAAACGAATACTATTTTTATTTCGATATATTTATACGGAAATCTCGTCCGAATAATCGTTGTATATGTATTACACGACAATGGTGGCTTTTAATTGATTAAAATTTTCCAGTCCAGTTTCTATTAATAGGATTAGCCCTTAAATATGTTGGGTATATGACTATTATTTTTACTCGACCGGCTTAGAAAGTTTAAATGCTTAATTTAATAAGGCTTTATATTACCTTAATCTTCGGAGAATTTTTATTAAAATATTTTAATTAAGGATTCAGATTTTAATAACGACGGATTATGATAATTTGCGTTTAGTTATGTTAACTATTTCTGCTAAACTTGTACAAAATTTAATGAATTACGTTTGAATTTCGGCCAATGGTCGACTTCTAGTAATTATTATTTATTTTATAGTTTAGAGTATCCTTTTTACCAACGAGGGTTTATCTGGACTAGACCTACAGATGAACGTGACACGACAGTAAAAAACCTATACATCCATGCCTATATAAGTTTCGATTGGCTAGAATTTCACATGTGCACTTCTAATATAGCCAGAGATTTTTGACAACTACGCATCCTTTTCTATATCACCCTTGTTGTTTAACACAGTTGTGGTTAGCGGTCATTTTTAGATAATTTTTGTATTTACATATTGTTGAGATAATATAATTATTTCATAGGCAAAAATACCATATCGCTTAACGAATCTAATAGTTTTTCAACTGACACCCTAGCATTCCCTCTTAGTGCATTTGTTTTTAATACATTGTTCTAAGATTCTATTGCCATATTTGTATTGAGTCGAAATATGTGGTCTTACACAGTCTGGTTACTGGCGTGACTGGGATCATTTTCCTTGTCGGATTTTAAACTCTTACCTAGGACAATCATAAATATTAAACAATCCCAAACATAAATTTAGGACCATGCCACAGCAGGATTTAAATCGGCGACTGTCGCAATGGTAGGTAGACCATTCTGTCGCCTTTACCATTATTATTATTGAATCTTTAAATAAAAACTCTAAAATAGACGCTTCATGGTAACAATTTTGATAGGAATACATTATTGGGGATCACAATGGATTCTGAAAAGCTACGAATTCATCATCATCAATATATATTACATATATCAATAATAAATCATCATTAATAGATACATTACTTGCGGAGAGTATCTACTTCTCAATCTATGTTACTATTGGAGCCGCAGGATTTCGAATATTATTAAGAAAATTTTGCCACATCGGCCACAATTGTTCTGGTCTTGGACAATGTTCCTTATTTTTCAGATCGCTTTCTATATTCTTGTTAAAAATATTTTTGAAGCAACTCATTGCTTTGCCCACTCAAAAATCGATTTTGCCATAGAAGTTTGTAGAATTTTCTATCTAGTATAGTAGTCATATCAACAATACATTACACTTACTCTTCTCTTGTATTACTGAATCCAGGCACTTGAACACCAGCTTCTGCTCTAGTTAACACAATAGCTCAATAGATTCGTCAGCTGTCAATAGTTTAATCTTTATTTCATTAATTCTCAAGCCATATATGACTGCGATGCAAACTATATCATGAAAAATACGAGAAGCCTCATCTGTATAAGGAAATATCAGTTCGGCCAGGCAATTGCAAGGAACGACAAAATATTCCATTTTAAAAACTTTGTCGTCAAGCAAAAGGCCTTACATTGAATCATTGAATTCCATGAAATATACAAATGGGGCCTTGTTGGACAAGTTGGCAAAGTGTAAATTCGCAGTCGCTGTTCTCATCGCATAATTGAACCCAAAATAATGTCGATTAACTTACAAACCATCGATAAAGTGTTCACCATGTTTTACTTAGGTGGTGACTAGCAATGAGCTAACGTTGATTTCATCGCAGCAAATAAAGACTTCTGGTGTCATTGCTTTTTAGTTTAAATCATGTCGCGTAGCAGTACTCGCAATCCACGGCATGATGAAAACACATTCCATCCATGTATATATCTACTGAAACAAGCTTAGCTATATCTATGATGACTTTCGCAACAAAATAAGATAAATTTCAAAGAAGTTATTTAAAAAGATTTTGAGGAAGGAAATTTTAATAGGAAAAATTATAATTTTCGTTGATGTTATGTTTTGTCAAATATGTATACTATGTTAAACCTGTACAAAATACCCTGATATAGCTTAGTTAGTTGAATATGTTCTTGCTGGTTTTATATAAAATGTGTTGTTATGAAAATCCGTTATTAGCCACTACATTTTCTCCGAGTATCCTGTCTACAGATATATTTAACGCCCGAGAAAATGTACCAAATGTACATGCTGCGTAATCTTCCTATATGGCGCCGAGGACATTATCTGATGTCTAAATCCAATCTCTGTAAGTTGTTTTCAACAGAGGCAATACTCACCATAAATTCCATTTTTAATTAAGTGAGCTTCACCTGAAGATTATTTTTTTGACTGAAATAGTGGAACCTATATCTCTGGATATATTTGATCACTCACACAATATGATGATCAGTTCTATAAACAAATTGAATTTTGAATATTATTATACCATTGAATTTCAATATTCTTTACAATGTTGTATTTTCCCTGGGTAAATTTCTAAGGATAACTTACTACCAGCAACTCTTACTTAAGAAAGAACTTAAAAATACTCAAAAATCAAACCTTTTGATCTTATAGATCAGAGATTTTACAAAACCTTACAAGAAGTAATATAGCTCAGTCAAATTATATAATCTTGGAGGTCTATTCAGCTCTACAAGAAATAATCGTACCCTCGAATCGTTCTGTGGAAACCGTATAATTGTACTTCAATTTGATCAAAAATAAATAGGATTTCGTGTTTCTGTAGTGCTCATGCTTAACAGAATTAAAAATTAGGAACCAATAACGCGATCCAATCCTATACCAAACAGCAGCATTTTGTTGATGCTTGGCCAACTGGCGAATTTGGTCTCTCATCTGTTTGCGTGATCACTTATTACCATATACAGTAATTATGCTTGTTAACGCAAATTATCATCCAAATATTGGTTATAGTTGTTAGTTATAGATGGGATTCTTGCGAACTGTTATTTTGATAGCCGGCTTGGTAGACGCAGTGGCGAAGACAATTATAATTGTTTCTAATTGACCATTTTCCATAAACGAAAATGTAAAAATTTTTGTTATTTCAGTACGTTACCTGGTAATGGTCTTTAACATGGTTATTCGGGTCTACAGGCTTAGTTCAGATGTATGTGCAGTTATAGGTTTAGTCGTTAAAATATCCAAGAGGATGACTAAAATCCAGACACATATAGTCTGTTCAGTTATTTATAAGTTATATTATATATACGTTATTTAAATTTGTGACATCAAAACGTCGCAATGTTGCCGCATCAATTCTGAGTTTTAGTTCAGTTTGGCTTCGACATACAACAAAGTTCTAATCTAAATAAAATAATTGACCAAAAATGTTATCAAATATAATTTTGTATTAACACTATAGTACATCTAAAAACTATAGATAACTATACAGCCACAATAATTTATAGGTTACGACTTTGATAGGCTCATTCGTTTACGTGTTTGAACTAATCTGACAACATTGTGTCTTTTTTAACTAGAATAATATGAGAAGGAAAATATTGTCCGATTCTAAAACGAATTTACAAATTAAGGCAGTGTATTGACTTAAACATATGATGTATGTACAAGAAAACTTTTAAAAAACTATACATATATTCCGATATTAATTTTATGTTGGAATGGTATTTGAAAAGTTTTCCAAAACCTAAAAGTACAAAAAATTACGCTTATAATTTCATATTATGAACTTTATGTCTAAAGTTATAAAATGTTATCAAAATACCCCAGTGATCTTAATCTGGATATTTACGAATAAAGTTTTTCCATCAGCTAGACTGAAAAATCTTGACCTTAAAAAGAAAAAAATCTATTTCTGGTAATAATCTCTTTTCTCTATATACGAAAAAATGATGGTTTTTGTTCCAATAGTAATTTTAATTTTAATTAAATAAATATTTAGAAATATAAATTGATCGACCATCAACATTAATATATAACATTCATAATACGTGGATAGGCTTTTGTTAAAAGATTTAGATTTCATTTACAGTATTGTTTGTCTTAACCTATGTTACCTAGCCCTGTTTTTTCTATTTCTCCAAGAAAGAATCGAACCAATTACTGGTAATTTTATCCGATTCATGTTGATCGCTGGATCGTATTTCTCCTTTCTTTCAAGCTTGACTCCAATTCATCAATTACATTGCATTTCAACGATTTCTAATAGTAATTCACTCATTTTTCAAATTCACCCATGTCAGTTCAACATTAAATTCGCGAACCTTTTAAAAGGATAGGAAATAATATATTTCATCGGACGATTTTACCCATAATATACTTGGTGGCGTCTTATTTTGCGGAACGATGGAGAGTTATTTATACTTCCAGTAGCTATTATTAGATTTTGGAATAAATTCGTACCTTTTTGATGAAAAATAATTTATTTACTGTGCTATAAATTGCCACAAATGGTAATTGAGCGGGGCAAGATCTGGAAAATGGAGCGTAACTTTCCATCGAGTTTTTTCTTCAAAATTTATAAACACGTTTGTCTGTTATTGATGAGTCAAACCTTAATAGTTTCTAGGTAATTCTTGAAGCGGTTTACACAAACCTTTATCATGTAATTTTATATAGATTATTTTAAACTTAAATAGAGATTGTTTATAGTTTTTATTACAACAGAATGCGACTTTCGACCACATTTTTTTTTCATATTAAAGTAGGGAAATAATACCTTTGCAGAACACCTGATAAAATTATAAAGCTTCTTTTTCTAAATATTATTCCATACGTGTAATAACAGAAACACGACAGGCAGACGGAAGAATCTGGTATGTGGTATGGAATGTATATATATAGGTTGGAGCAAAAGTGAGGAAATATACGCCACAAGATCATATATATATATATATATATATATATATATATATATATATATATATATATATATTAATGTTTCATATAAATGGCACAATAATTTACCTAAACCCACTATTTTCCTAAAAAGTTTTCAGTTTTATCTGAATAGTGGTAATATTTATTTCAGTCATTCATAATTTTCATTCATCAAAGCTCCACCATTTTGGTTTTGGAGCTCATAACACACCCGCAGCCTAACCAATTAACCTATAATTACTAATATTTATTATATTTGTTGTTAATAATATGACAAAAGATCCAACAATCCCAACAAAAACTTAATAGCACTATTGTACCATATCAGAATAATAGCAAATAGGTAAGCACTGGATGTTAAATTAAAATGAATTGTCCAGCTAAAAATAGAGTATATAGAGTAAAAATAGAGTAGAGTACTATGGCTTCTTGGAAGAAAACTGAGAATCTCATATTGTTCATAGTTGGTAGAGGGTTAAAATCAATAAGTGTATGAGGTAAAAAACTATGGGGATGACCGTCGGATAGGAATAGAAAGAATTTTCAAATATTTCAGAACAAGGTGTTGCATAACACAATCAATGCACCTAAGAATGTACAAGGCCAGGAGTATTTACAGTTAGAAAAGAAGAAAGCTCGCCAGAAAACACAAAGCCTACATCTTCATTTACAGCGTATATCTAGCTACACCTTTATGAAAATCCAGAACCTCTGCAGTTACTAAATACACCAAACTCTAGGAACTAGTGAAATTATTACGAATACATTAATAGTTGGATTGAGAGACCAGTTTTACTATAGAAATACATTTTTTTAAAATTCATAATCCTTTGGATATAACCTTATACCCAGTGCTGTTAAGTAAAACAAAATAATGACAAAGAGTAGAAATTTAGAGTATGTCTGTTAAATAAATGAAATAAATATTTCGATAGTTTAAGAAAAGTGAGTGCAAACCCTCAAAAGATGCGTGTATAAATTTGACAGCTGTCGGATCATTAGTTTGTGAATTATAGCATATTGAGTGAAGCAACTTTTGTTATTGTAAAAAAATTGATAAAAAGGAATTTCGCGCATTGATAAAATATTTCTTTTTGAAAGGAAAAAATACAGCTGAAACAAAAACTTGGCTTGTTACCAAGTTTCCGGACACTGCTCCAGGATCAACCTTCAAGGATTGGTATGCTAGGTTCGGACGTGGTGAAATGAGTACCGAAGAGGGTGAACACAGTGGACGCCCAAAAGAGGTTATTACCGAGGACTATATTTAAAAAATCCACAAAATGATTTTGAATGACCGTAAATTGAAACTGAATGAAATAGCAGACACTCTAAAAATATCCTGACCGTGTACATCATATCATTCACTAATATTTGGGTATGAGAAAAATCTGTGCAAAGTGGGTGCCGCGCGAGCTCACTTTGGCCATAAACAACGACGAGTTAATGATTCGGAGAAATGTTTGAAGATTACCAAGCGGAATAAACCCGGTTTTTGCGTCGATATGTGACAATGGATGAAACATAGCTCCATCATTTCACTCCGATATCCAATCGACAGTCATCCGTGTGGACTGCACGCGATGAACCTGCTCCAAAGTGTGGAAACACACACCAATCGGCTGGCAAGGTTATGGCATCTGTATTTTGGAATGCGCATGGAATAATTTTTATTAGTCAATGAAAAAGGACCTTGAAGAAGGAAGGACCATTAACAGCGACTAATACATAGCGTTTTTGGATCGTTTGAAGGACGAAATCGCCGAAAAACGGCCGCATTTGAAGAAAAAGAAAGTGCTGCTTCATAAAGACAAGTTACCGTGTCGCAGGTCAATGAAAACTATGGCAAAAATCCATAAATTAAGCTTCGAATTGCTTCCTCATCCACCGTATTCTCCAGATCTCCTCTCAGCGACTATTTCCTATTCTCAGATCTTAAATGAATCCTCGCTGGGAAAATTTCGGCGAATGAAGAGGTGATCACCGAAACTGAGCCATATTTTGAAGAAAAGGACAAATCATACTACAAAAATGGTATCGAAAAAGGAAAGGAGAGAGGGTGGCTATGATCAGTGCATCACCCTGGAAGGGAATTATGTTGAATAAAAAAAACTAATTTTGCCAAAAAAATGTGTTTTTAATTTAAATTTAAATGTGACCTGTTATCTATGCTCACATTTAAGACAATAGAAGGCATTTTAAAAATATATGCGATTATTGTTATTCTTGGAAATAAAACTATAAATATATAATAAACTATAAGTATTTGAACCTTTTATTTCGTAGCTTACCGTTGAATTTCGACCACTGAGCGATTGCTAGTAATATTATCTACTTTTTAAATATAAATATTAAAAGCTTAAAATAGTTGGGAAATAAGTCGTTGGGGATAACAATAGTATTACTTACAACATTTTTTCTAAGACTCTACGAATTACTTCCTACGCGTAACAGATTAAGGATATCTGAAAAAATCCGTTGACCAACCAAGACAAATTTGAAAAGGCGAGAGGACAGAATCGATACAATGAATCAATTACTAATCACTTTATAGTGTGAGCTCCACTTCTGCCAATATAAAAGCCGTAAAAGTACACCAGCTGTCCCAATCTAGATATTAACGAACGAATTTAGGAAATTAATCTAATGAACCTTTTATTTCGTAGTTTACCGTTAAATTTCGACCACTGGACGATTGCTAGTAATATTATCTACTTTTTAAATATAAATATTAAAAACTTAAAATAGTTGGGGATAACAATAGTATTACTTATAACATTTTTTCTAAGACTCTGCGAATTACTTCCTACGCGTAACAGATTAAGGAAATTTGAAAAAATCCGTTGACCAACCAAGACAAATTTGAAAAGGCGAGAGGACAGAATCGATACAATGAATCAATTACTAATCACTTTATAGTGTGAGCTCCACTTCTGCCCATATAAAAGCCGTAAAAGTACACCAGCTGTCCCAATCTAGATATTAACGAACGAATTTAGGATATATTCCAGTTTAATCACCGGCCGGATTGAAAGATCTCCACACTGACATTTTACTACTTTTAAGTTATTTCGATCGTAAAATCCGTCGAATGTTCACTTTCTTTCCGTTCTTTCACCATTATTATTGTTTTGTGTCTGAGGTATTTCTTTTCCCACAGCCGGGTTCTTTTATTAAGTGATTTGTTTTTATAGACTCGCGCAAACATAAATGTATCGGTTAGGAATCGTTTCTGGTTCGGGGTTTTATATAATAAATTTCCGAAAATATATGCCGGTGTTTTCGTAAGGGAAATTACGGCCGTTTTCCCGAAGCCACGTTTAATGGCGAAGTTTCGCCGTTCTAATTTGTTTTACGCGCGGTAATATTTGTATTAATCGGAGACTTTGATGTCGGACCGAAGGAAAAAAACCGATTGCCTGCTAATGATAAGTGGTGGTGAAAACCGTTGACGTTCGGACCGGATTTGATTGGAGCCTTACCAAATATTGACATCATTACAAGGCACTTGTATTACAAGACAAGGAACTAGATTAGTATTCAGATATATTTGAGTTCAATAATACCATAATAACGTTGGCACAGGGGCGGCGCTAATACATTTTTCTCAATTTAATGATATTATACAAGGATCAGATTACAACTGAGATAATGACAGTAACCAACAATCAAATATATCTATTTGCATGTTTAGCTCAAGGCTAATAATTAATTTAATAAAATATAACCATAAAATCAGCAATCCTTTTTTCTTATTCCAGAATGACCAGCTCATAACATAACCGTCAGCCTGCTTGGATAGAGAAGTGTTTTGCGGGCGACAAAGACCCTGGATTAGGACTGGGATTGTCATAGATGGTTATCTACCGGGGTTTGTGGATGGGTACGGATTTGACCTGGTTATTTTAGTGTTCTAAGGCACCTAGAGAGAACCTTACAGTGATCATGTTCGTGAAATTCTTCACGAACGGGATGCCTGATTGAAGGTGAGTGTTGACGTTCCTCAACAACCACGGGGTATTGAGTAACGCGCGGACTTTTCGATTGAACACTTGGAGTAGTGCAAGTTGTGCGCGCTAGATTTATGCTGACCATTGGAACCTGCGGTTGAACTGGAGACCAATGTATGATACCTTCTAGAGTCAGGGGATAGGGATTTTTCGACGTTGAATCGCAATCGCCTGAATCAGATGACACCATGAATTTCTTTTATTACATTCTCGCCATCCCAAAGTTTTTCAGCATCTAATATATCGTAAAGTTTTTGGCAGAAACTTCTTTCTTTAATTTTATTAGTTTACCAAATAAGTTCAGGGCAATGTTCCCAATATTTAGAGCATACTGAACAGCAGTCAATGGACCACCAAGCGAGTTGTAACGTCGTTGAAAATACGGATACTATTTATAATGCGTTAATTAAACCACCACCATCAATTAAGCATTCTAAATGCTGTGCTGGATCCCTAAATATTAATTAATACACGGTGATACATTTCTTGAAATAAATTATTATTTTTAATTCAAAGCTCTTCTCCAAGTCCTACATCAGTGTATGAGCTATTTCTCAATCTTTGTTCACTAAATTTCACAAATTAAGCCGATATGATCATTTACTAGATTTTCAATTCTAATTATTAGGAAAACATTTTTGTTAGCTTTACAAATATTTAAAATAAGTATATCAATGTTTAACTCAGGTATATAAATATATAATAACAATAGTCACAATAGTAATTCCCTATTATACGGATTTTTACTTAGTTTCACATTGTGTTTACTTGAAAAGTTTCTAGTTTTATTTATATTCCGAATAATACGATTAATTTCTTACCATAGATTGTATGGAATTTAAAGCTTGCCCGAGAGTTTTCTTTGTTTACTATGTATATTTGTTAGAAACTTTCCAGAAGTAAGATGGACACAATATGCAAAACACGTTGGAAATTAATTCAACCCTGAACAGTGGCAAGTTGATATGGTTTCAACGTAAAGAATTATAAGCCACATTATTAAAACTTGTTAGATCTTGGACCAATTCAGACTCAAACTATTCTGTAAAACATCCCTTTTTTTTCGCAATAGCAATAATAACGGAAAACCTCTAAAAATCTGTTAACATGATGAGCAAAAGCTTCTATGAATAGATCTGATTATTTTAAACATAAACAGGCAAACTTAGCTGAAATTTGTAATAAGACAGTTGAAACATTTCTGTAGCTAATAAAATTTGTCGTGACCGCAATCGCAATTGAATGAATCAGTTGGAATAAAATGATGAAATCTTAATATTTTAATATATTTAATAATTATAATATATTTTTATATTTTAATTATTATTTTAATATATCCTGATAAGACCGTAATTCCTAAATATCCATATTCATAGCTGTAAAATTCCTCCTCTCTATAGGATTCCTAGGCAAAAAACTACATTAAGCGATTTTCAGAAACTTTTTGAATAGAGCTTTACACCATTAAAATAGTTTTACAGAAACCTTAACAAATAGTAGTCTGGCGAGAGGTTGACTATAAATAGATGCACAGGACAGCCAATTTCTCTAAAGTTTTAAGGAGTCGCTAAAAATGTGTGTGATCAAGCATTGTCGTAAGGAGAAACCTTTAGTTTTTTTTAATTGCCTACTTCTACTGCCTGTATTACGTGACATAACATACGGGTTGAAAAGTCCCGGGCATAACAAAGAAAACGCACTTTTTTTTGTTCAAAATTGGCTTTATTCATCAACCTCTCCATCAAGAGCCATACAATCATTTCAGCGCCGCTCTAACACTTCAGTACCACTTTTGTAGAACGATTTATCTTTTGCCTTAAAATAGACCTGTCACCAATTGTCGTGGAAATGATGGATCCACTTTGTTACGTTAAAATATTACCAAACACTGCTCAGAGTCATCAGCACGTTAATGTTTTTGGTCAACAGTGAGCAAACGCGGCCTCCACTTTAATCAGATCTTTATCATAGTCAAATGATCATGCAATATGAAACCAACACGTTCTTTATATATATACGATGTTAGCTCACTCACGCAACTTAACTTTCCGATCATTCACCTCATTTACCACCTCATTTGGATGTCCACTGCATTCTGCATCATCGGTAACTCTACGAAAACGTTTGAAGTCAGAAAACCAACGCTTTGTTGTTGTTTCTGAAGGAGCGAAGTCCTTATAACATTTTTTAAGCCATTGCTTCGCTTGAACGATACTTTTCCCCATAAAGAAGCAGTGTAAAATTAAAACACGAAATTGTTTTCGGTCCATTGTTTTGAAAATAACAAAAGTAATGACATTTTTAGCACAATAACTCATAAACTTATGAGTAGAATATCTTGAAACTTTAACACCTTACTTTTGAAGGTTCGCTCTAACTGAAAATTCGGTGAATGCAATGAAACTAGCGGCATCTACGTGTTAACACAATGACTGTTCAGCCCATGCTGATGTTATCCATTAGGAAATACTGAAATTATTTTTCCACAACTTTATAGGTAAAATTAAATAGAGTCTAATGGTATCCTATACTGTAAACTTGCTTTTTGTTCTGAATTTTGGATCCCAAATATAAAGCCAACATTTTTTTAATAAGAAAAAGTTTATGTTATGGTCATCATAGGCTGTATGAATTTCAAATGAATACCTATAAGATTACTTCAAGCGCTCTGTCAAATAAATTATAATGTTTTAACTAATAATGTATGTGCACCATTGACATGTTTGGAAGGAAATTTCGCAAGATCTCAAAAAATAATCAAAATAATTAATTATAACTTTAAACTATTTGAGAATTATTTTATCAGATTAATGAAAAATTTGAACTATTTGGAAATTACAGAAAAAATATAGTGTCCCAATCACCTGTCAATCACTTCCAGTTCTATCGAGAGGGTTTAAATCGAAGTTCCATTTATTTATATTTATCTATTATCTTTCTTTCCTTAACATAAATATTAACATTTAACATATAATAAATCAGTTATTTGTTTTTTAGTTATGATAATATCTTTAATCACTATGCGAAACTGATCCCCATTTAATATTTAATTATAAGTAATTTTATTGTCCACTATAAATTCGTCGAAACGGCTATCTGGTGATGGCGATAAAATATGTTTAATTGAAATATGAACAATTCCAGAAGCCCTTGAACCACATAACTCTTCAGAGACGCATAGTTAACACTTTATAAATATACATACTAGACAGCAATATAAGTACAACAGTTACATTAATGGCTGTAATCTTTACGACCAGACATTAAACCGTTTTATGAACTCTAAATTGATGCTACAGGCAGATTTTTTTTATCGACAACTATTTTAATTATACATTTCTACGGTCCAATGTCGATAACGAAATTTCCTGCGAAGAAATTTCAATTAGGGTATTTGAATACCATCTCCGAAAGATGTCTTTTTGAATGTATAACCGATTTATTCAATGGTGCAACTGATTAAAAATGCAAATTCTTTTATATCTTGTTTTTATGTAATAAATATATTTACGAACATGACTAAGTTCTCATTACTTCTCATGAGATTTAGTGAGAAAAAAAACGCAAAGAACATTTTATTGATAGCGTTGTAGTCGCCTTTCATGTTCAATACGTTTTCCCATGTCTTCAGCATTATTTGGATTAAAATATTAAAAGAAGTTACATCTCTTCAAGTTAACTATATATTTGGTAAGAATCAGGGATCATCGAAAGGGATAAGATATAATACCTATTGAAGACGACTTGATGGAGGGCTTCATTTTAAGAAATTTCAATCTCATTACTCGGCTTTAGACTAGATTTAATATATGAATTCAATTCATTTATGTTTAAGAAGCATCATCTTTCTTTGGCCATTTTTCTCTAGCGTTGTTAATAAATATGTGATAAAAATATGAGTTGTAAAATAATCTGAATCCGAATTAATTGTTTTGAATAATATTCGTATGAATTAACATAGTGTTTTAAGTATTATTTTTGGCTGCAATAATTCCAAAGCTTATCGAAAAATTTTGCTAATTTGCTAAATATTTCAGAGTGAATACAAAAACATCTAAATAAAATATGTATCCAATAGTATTTTTGAAATATAAAATATTTTTGTTTATTTATTATATAGCGCATGGACAAAATAATATTAACCCTTTACGTATACACTCCTCATTCTCTGATCTAAAACTTTCCATAACGACTCGATTATATTGAGGTCAAACAATGTGCAGACTAGGTAAGATGTTAATAATATGAAGATGATGCTTTCGAACTCTCTGATGCTCCTCAAACCAAGTCTGAAACTTTATGGCTGTATGTGTGAGTGCATCATAATCTATTATATATCAATAAATGTTTGGGAGCAATATGCTAGTAAGCAAGGAAGATGCTTATGAAAGAAGCAATATGCTTGCTAAAAGAATTTCATCATTCAAAATGTCGGATGAGGACTTAATTATAAACTTAGCAATAGATACGCGATTATTTAGACGGAAGCAGTGTTGACAACATGCAACAAGATCATATAATTTTTTCAATCTCCTGAGTGTTATTATGGATTCTCATTAAATATTCTAATTGTTACTATTTTTATAATATAGTTCAGCAAAATTTTAAAAAATAATTTTAAAATTATAAATTTCTCTATAGATATTTATGTAAAAAATAAAGATAAAACCCTATAAAAATTAATTGAAACATTAAACTTATCACTAGAACATTTTTGGTTTCTTTTTTGCCAACTCTGAGTTTTCGGGCCATCCCAGAAGACAGTCGGCCCTAGCCAGATTGGTTTTTGCCACTGGAATGGTTGTCCTTTGCCAAATTTCGAACTCTTGCCTATTAACAATCACACCCGTAAATATAAACTACGCTTTCTTCTAGAGAGATTCAAACTGTGACTATTCTAAAAGCGAGAGGGTGATTTCTTTGTTTTATTTTATTTTATTTTAAAACAAATAAAAATGATATTGTGGTAGTAGAATACATTGTTTACATAGTTACATATTAAATCTAAACTAAAATTTAAAAAATATTAGTTGACTTAAAAAAGTTCAAAAACCATGACTTAATACTGTGTCCAGCCAATATAAATAACGGAGACTGAATTCAAAATAAACTCGTTTTTTAAATAAAGTTTTGACAACTTGGCGCCAGAATTTAGCGGTTTAAATTAATTATTATTACAATAAGTATTTTATATATTAAAAAATAAATCCATTAAGGTTGCAAGAAAATTTTGGTTGACAAAGATATTAGAAGTTAGATAAAAACGACCGTCAGTTTCCAACATTTTTCTGTTGGTACATCTTCTAACGGCTCTTTTCAAACAGAGTCGGGGGGTTCTGACCAACGACCGTAGTCTCCACCCTACTATTGGAAAAGATTTATGGTTTTACTTGTAGTTAATAAAGCACGAATGCCATCTGCCAAACGCCAGAACCATTTCACTAATAATTAATTGAGGTGAATGTTTTTAAAATATCTTAGAATTCGATATTTTAATTTCCAATCAATATTTTTTTTATAAATGTTAAAAAAAACATTACTAGACAAATTGGAAAGTTTTGGCTAGTTCTCGTTTTAGTTCGGATATATTTAACTCGCCATATTTATATATAGACAGCGTCAATATTTAGAGTATAATTTAACTTAATATAAATATATTTTTTCGTAATAATAATCACTAGACTGGTGTATCGCAACATTCTTTTTTATAGTTGCTTTTCATTACAATTTCTTACATTTTATGTAATATATTAGGTTGTTGGGTTTATGTAAAGCGAGTTTTGGTTTATTTAGATTAGGATAAAAGAAATTTGGCAAAGTGTTTGATTAGGATATATCTAAATATAATATTTAAATGAATTGAGTTTCACAGATGATGAATTATCAATAATGGAGAAATGTTGTGATACAAAGTAAAATTATATTAATAATAGTAAAGTTATTATAAATTATCTGAAAGGATCATTTTATAAATATTTACAACTACAAAAATTAGGGAGTTTAGGGCGTATGTATAATAATATTTTGCAACAAAAAATATTATTTTAGAATACTTTTAACGTACACATAATATCCGACAAAAACCATATTGTCGAAAAATAGTATGGCTTTATTTAGGTTAAAGCAAGTTATTCATTGATCTATATCTAAGCTTCCATGTGTTATCAGTAATTTTGTCTTATTTAACAATATAATAATTTACATATTATAAAAATATAGTAATCAGATATTTTAGAATAAAAGAAATTAAATTAAGGTAAATACTACCTCCGTTCCAGTATTCCCCAATATATTTTGATTAGTTTCCTTTAGTATACGTAAGTTCGAATAGTTTGATGTATTTACTTAAGAGTATATTATTATATTATCACCAAGCTATTAGGCGCATGCATGTATGTTCTTGATGAAAATGTGAATGATTAATATAAACTACTGTGATACAACCGAACCTGACTGTTAAATTGGATGGCCTTGATATTTATCACAATGAAATAATAGTTTACCATTCAATATTACTCAGTTCCATTTCCCACATTTATTACTTTTGTTGGAAAAGCAATCATTATGTTGACATATTCGGTGTTTATTGTTGCTTAAATAATTATGACAAACCGGCGGAACTAGTCGGACCTTACAAGCGCAGAGAGTAACTGTTGTTGAGAATGCATTTGAACAAAAAAAAAATACTGCCCTTCAATATTCCTGAACGTCTCAGAAGCTTTTGACCACCTGGTGGTATGGCATTTGGATCTAATCTACAAGATGAGCAAACTACCAATGCTTATCACTGCGTAACCGAGGAAGAGCTGGGCCTCGAAGCCAAATGGATTTACGAAGTTATCCAAGATTTTGTCTTAAAACATGAAATAAAGTTACTAAATCACAATAAGGTGGAAGCAATACAGCTACTAGACAACACGCCGGAAATCAGAAGATTAAAGTAAACCAAACGACATGCATATGTATAGTGTATAAGAGTTACACTTAATTTTAAGTTAAGTGGTTTAGTTTTACTTTAATTTGGGACATACATACTGATACTGATATACTAATCCCATACTCGTCTTGCTTGTTTGATTTAAGTACAGCGGAATAGATGTAATAAATTAATCTGTAAATTAATATTGTATTAAACATATCTAACAGGTCAGTAAAAATTCTCCGGCCTGACCCATATATGGCGCTACTAGAACTAAATCCGTAGGTTTTTTAGTTAGCCCTAGCCCTCAAAAGATGCGTGTATGACAAGTTTGACAGTCGGCTCATTAGTTTGTGAATTATAGCATTTTCAGTGAAGTAACTTTTGTTATTGTAAAAAAATGAAAGGGAAAAATACAGTTGAAGCAAAAACTTGGCTTGATGTTGAGTTTCCGGACACTTCCCCAGGAAAATCAACCATTAAGGATTGGTGTGCTAAGTTTATACGCGGTGAAATGAGCACCGAAGACAGTGAACGTAGCGGACGCCCAAAAGAGGTTGTTACCGACGAAAACATTTAAAAAATCCACAAAATGATTTTTAATGACCGTAAACTGAAATTTAATGAAATAGCAGATACCCTAAAGATATCAACTGAACGTGTACATCATATCATTCACGAATCACGAGCTCACATTTGACCAGAAACAACGACGATATTTGCGTCGATATATGACAATGGATGAAACATAGCTCCATCATTTCACTCCAAAAGCGTGTGAAAACGCAACAGTCAGCTGGCAAGGTTATGGCGTCTGTATTTTGGGACGCGCATGGAATAATTTTCATTGACTATCTTTAAAACGAAGGACCATGAACAGCGACTATTACATAGCATTATTGGACCGTTTGAAGGATGAAATCGTCAAAAAACGGCCGCATTTGAAGAAAAAGAAAGTGCAGCTTCACGAAGACAATGCACCAAGTCAGTAGAAACGATCGTAAAACTCTATGAATTAGGCTTCAAATTGCTTCCTCATCCACCGTATTCTCTAGATCTGGTCCCCAGGGACTATTTCCTGTTCTCAGATCTCAAAAGAATGCTCGCCGGGAAGAAATTTTCGTCGAATGAATAGGTGATCGCCTAAAGTGAGGCCTATTTTGAAGCAAAGGACAAATTGTACTACAAAAATAGTATCGAAAAGTAGAAGGTTCGCTATAATCAGTGTATCACCCTTGAAGGGAATTATGTTGAATAAAAAAAATAATTTTGCCAAAAAAATGTGTTTTACTATGGTAGGCCGGGACTTTTCAATTAATCTGTTGATGTAAGATGAAATTAATTTAAAAAAAAAACACTTTTGTTGTTTGATTTGATGAATGAGTTTCCGAAGACTATCCGACACTTTTAGAGACGTTGCATGTCACTGAAAATAATAAAGTAGTTATCTGTGGTATATTATGACTACCGATGAAAAGTAGCTTTACTATGACTATTCCAAGTGCAAAAAGTCGAGGGCCATTCCAGGAAAACTATCCATATCGACACGGAAGCAGAATATTCATTGTCATTGCTGTGAATATTCTAGGATTGGCAAGGTGGTACCAGCTGGTAAAATGAATAAAATTGTTACTGCAGATGTCTATCGACGAGTAACAGACGCAATCGTCATCTACTTGCATGTAAACGCTCAGCCTCGCACTTTAAGTATTATAAATGGTACATTGTTGCAACTGGAATGGGTGGTTGTTCTGATTACTACTTGTACTTATTAAACAGCATTTTGCAGGCATACAGTTTCTAGATGCTGAAGAAGTGCAAAAATGGATACATGATAGCATGGCCGTCAAAATAATATCCCTATTTGGAAAATAAAAATAAATAAAAAAATACTACAACTACCAGACTACTACATACCAAAACATGATATATTTAGTCACTATATTATAAAATATATATAAAAAAAACGTATCCAATATATCACAAAGAATAAGGATGTCATCTTTACGTCCAACAGTGTAAGTATTTATGAGTATCTTAAAAGATACTTGTATTATTTTAAGCTTCCACATAATTGAAATATCCCAAGAATTATTTCGTGTATCAACAATTCGGTAACATTATTGTCAACAGAACGATCCCAAACGATCTCCATAATCTAAATAGAGTGGTCTTGCCGACCGATATTCCCCATCCTTATAAATTATCGAACACTATCGGAAACCTTTCATAACATCGAAGAATTATAATTACGGAACACGAAATTTACCAATTATTTTCCGACAGAGGTCGCCCTTATCGACACTCGAAACGACAACGAAAAAAAAAATGAATTTATGAGTATTTACGATAAATATTCACTGGTGGGCACCGAAAATAAATTAGAGAGAAACATGAGAGTCACATTATGGGCGATAGGAAACATTGACAGACCTTATGAATATTTATTGTATATTTCACGCTCTTGGACCTTTTTGAACGCCCAGCTCGCATCTCAATAAATCTTGTCGTTCCAGCGTTATTTGTTGATACGTTCGATTGGTTTAGAAATATTTTAGCCATCGTTACCCAATATTTCATTCAAAATTCAATAATTATCATACGTACAGATAAGGTATATCTACGTAAATTGAATTTATTTATATCAGTCCATTTTGTAGAATTTATACGGGATATTTATTAATATTTTGTACCCTATTTTATATTGATCACAATTGTAATGTCATATAGAACTAATGTATTTAAAATCAAAAATTCAAAGTTAATGTACCAAATGCTGTCTTCAAGATATTTTTGTTTTCAAATAAAATTATTCCAATTAATCTTGTATCTTCAGTGTTTCAGCACAGGTTAAGCATATCCAAAGGATTTTTTAATTAATTATTTATTATATTATAATAATATATTGTACAGAAAATAATAAAAATACAAACCTTATAAGAAAAAGAATATAGTTTGGATGCTAGAAAAAAAGAAGTTGTGTTTTCATTTTTGTATTTTATATATCTTTATTTGGCATATATTAGGGCTGTTTTTAAACAAAATCAGGAAATTTCGACAAAAAACTCGAGATTCTACCTCTAAAACTATATTATTGAAACTAGATTAAAGAAAGCTTAAATACTAAGAAGACTAAATAAACTTGTTCTTTCAACAACACTTCAAAATATCGAATTAAATAAAAATCATGTAATACTTATAAATTTAATATCGCAATGGTCATCATTACCCCTTATAGAGCACCTTTGTTAATTTGACTTTATCTTGGGTTGTGAGTTGTCTACAATCGCCATTATCAATGTCTTCATTTCTAACTAAAATAATGGAAGTTCCTTTATTTGTTCATTGAATTCAAAATTCAGTAATTTCTTTTCACTTGTACTTTCGAAATTGTGGTGCCACTCTAAATACTGTCATGACAAATACAACCTAGGAGATTTAACTGATATACTACAGAAAAATTGTATATCAACCGAATTTCAAAATTATGTTTTATCAAATGTTAATTTCAAACAAGATTCTGCTTTTCATGAATTGATAATCTTGTATTTTAGGTCTTATACAAAGTTAATATACATTTTGCTATATTGCTACTTTGTTTTCTTTAGCTAAATATCATAATTTAATTAATCTAATCTCTTTAGTAACTGGCCGTGTTGTCTATTCTTAATTGATCTGTTCTAGCGAAAATTATAAGGTTTACATATTAGATGATCATTATCTCATAATAATCATACTCGGATCATATTTGGCACTGTGGATTTAAAATATAAAATTATCACAACTAATATTATGTATTAAATTAGTTGTTCTTTTATATATTTTTGCATTATTATATAATGAAACTTGTAAGCAGTGAAATTAACATAAAATGTAAAGACAGGCATAATTATTTATATAGACGTTATAACAGAAAATTCAGAATTGGTTGCCTGAAATTGATATTTATTTTACACCCAAGTTCATTTAAAAGTAATAATAATATAATAATATAATTCAAAAAGCAAGTTTTAGATTATATTTAATATAATGAAAGTAACAACAAATTTTTACCTTTTTTTTCGGTTTTATTGATAATATTATTTAAATCACATATGTAAAAATTTTGTGATTATAATGTAACTTCCGATACTTTATAGGGAACAGCTTCCTTTAATCTATTTTACAGCACATTGCTGGTTAAGTGAAAAGTGTAACTTTTCCATTAAAAAAGTTTTGAGGCAATGCAAACCCCTCCCTCAAAACCAAAATCTTTTCTCTGCAATAATCAAGCTCATCTCCCCAACCCAAAATCTTGGATCTGCTAGTGACAATCCTATATTTATTATTTACTGAACTTAGCAATACTATATATTTATAATAATTTAATAAAGTAATATATTTATAATTGTAAAAATTACCTCATTTTTTACAAAACTTATCCCAATAGACTTATTCTAACCATTCTTTATTAGTTTATGGATCCTATCTCTTTAGTAATTCTCCATAAGCCCCGAAAGGATCAGTGTTTTCCCCTCATCACTTTATTTAGTGAAAATCGTTTAAAATAAATATATTATTGAGATATGAATTAGAATTTATAGTAACTGACAGTTAGTCAAGCAGTTCTTGAAGGAAAATTTTGGAAGTAATTCGTCAGCATTTCCGTTTTTTAGCTGAGTTCTGAACACGAACTTGAAGCCCGAACCTCAGGTTCAAACCACTCCTTAGGTACCTTCTTTTTATATATGTAGTAATTAAACAAAGTCTCATCCACAAATTGAGTTATTTTGTTCAAGTGTTAGTGAGCTATTGTGTACACCTGTGGCTCTGGTAGCTGTCAAGTTTACAAGTTTGAAAATTTTAAAACTAAATCAAATCTATTAATACAATATCTAAATCGTTTATAACAAAGGTGGATTATTAAAATGTTATCAACTTATAGTTCTGTTATTGGCGAAAAAATTATGAATCACACACCACTGAACTACCTACATAATTTTTTAACGACGTCTGTTTGTAGAGTCCTGTAGGATAGCCAGTTCTATTTAACCTTGTTACCATATTGATTTTAAACAAATTAAGAACCATTAACTCCACTAATATGAAACCGACAATTTATTTATTTATTTATAATTTATTGAGAATGGAATAGCTACTAATACAGATGGATTTGAACAGATGCAAATTGTTTTATTTTTTCATAAAATCCAAAATACAAAAGAACATCCAACAATAACAAATTTGTCAATGCCTGTGAAGAATAAACAGGCCGAAATGTCATAATAACACGCACTTAAAAATAGTCTAATAGATGCTCGAAATTATATTACTTTAATTTGCACCTAAATTGACTTCAATCAACTATATTTTTTGCAGACCTGTTTGAAGGCACACTTACTACTATAAGTCTTGAGATATCAAATTTAGACAAAAAAGTTGATCAGATATTTGAACGAATAGACAGTTTCTTAAATATACAGTGTTGTTATTATCTAGCATGATGAAATCTAACAAGTTTTTTCGATAGATTAATTTTGAATATTAATTTAGTATGAAACTGGAACTGACCAAACATTCTCTTAAATTACATTATCTGAACAATAAATACTTAAAATTTTAAACCGGGTCTATATGGTTTAGCAGAACGATATTTTTTACGACCACACAATGAAGTAGTGCGGGTATATTAACACTTACATTCTTGACTGTGGTAGTATCATGCCAGATGTGTAACTATCATTTTACAGAAGGGCGGGCAATAGAATATAGAGACATTAAATTTTATTTCCATTTTTTTTAAATAAATGTAAAAACTAATATAACTCCCACAGCTATGGAAACAATCAGTTAATAAATAACTATATAGACGTAGAACAATGTTTTTGAATTTAAAAAAAAATGCGTGTGTGTGGCCGTGCCACGAAAGGTAAGTGGATTTAACATATTGATTTACCATGAAACCGTTAAAAATAGACAATTTATGCTATATTTTCGACGTCTGACAATATCCAGCGTAATTCTCTAACAAGCCATACCTCCAATATCGGTTATTTATTTTCTTTTCTTCAGTTTCCGGCTACTTACGTGTACCCAAAACGAAAACGAATAACAAGAAGTAATTGGACAGTAACAATTTCGACTTCATTCCCAACGGTTTCGATGGCCCCTCACATAATTTTCACGGAAAGGAAAGTATTTTCTTTCACGAAGCAACGGAAAAAACCGGTTCATATAAAGCGGGTGACAAAGGAAAAACGAAACAGGAGCATTCGGGAGATATTTGAATTTTTCCTATGGCATCTAGTACAGACACATAATTTAAGCCAAGTCGAATATTTGATGTCTCTTTGTGTTCCTAACAGAAATATTTCGTTTGCTAGATAGCACCTGTTTGATTAAATATGTGATGACAAGTATATCTTTGATCTTACAGGTTTATTTTGAGCTACTTAAACAAAAGAAAACTATCACGGAATCGTTAATATGCAATTAGAACGTGATAAGTTTCCAACAGGACAACGCTCGGCTATAACAGGTTAAATGAAATGTCCGCAGCCTGACACATAGATGGCGCTACTATAATCAAATCCATATGTTTTTAGTAACCCCTAACCTTCAAAAGATGCGTGTACAAATTTGATAGCTGTCCGATCATAGCATTTTGAGGTATTTCGCGTGTTGATAAAATATTAATTTTTAAAGCGAAAAAATACACTTGAAGTTTATGACGTCTATATTTTGGGATGCGTATGGAATAATTTTCATTGACTACCGTGAAGAAGGAAGGACCATCAACAGCGTCTATTACATAGCGTTAATGGACCGTTCGAATGATGAAATAATCGCCGAAAAACAGCCGCATTTCAAGAAAAATAAAGTATTGCTTCACAAAGACAATGCACTGTGTCATAAGTCAGTGAAAACGATGGCAATAATCCATGTATTGGCCTTCGAATTGCTTCCTAATCCACCGTATTCTCCAGATCTGACCACCAGCGACTATTTTCTGTTATCAGATTCCAAAAGAATGCTCGCTGGGAAGGAATTTTTGCCGAATGAAGAGGTGATCGCCGAAACTGAGGCCTATTTCGAAGCAAAGGGCAAATCGTACTATAAAAATGGTATCGAAAAGTTGGAGGGTCACTATAATCAGTGTATCACCCTTGAAGGGATTTATGTCGAATAACAAGAACTAATTTTGCCAAAAAAAGTGTTTTACTATGGTAGGCCGGGGACTTTTCAATTGCCCTGTTATGTAAACCTTGATAAGACTAACAAGGGGACTCATAATTCAGTTCACCAATACGCGGCCGTTCATGGCCGACTATCGGCCGCAACCATTTTGGCCTCAAATTGTATTAGTCTCTAGTTCCTCAGATCCCTTTTTATGGCCTTGACCCCTGTTTTCTTCAACCAGTTTCTTGAATCTTCTATCCAAAAGGCTGAATTTGTTCCTCAACAGCACACTGACTCTTTTCTTAATTCATAATTTAATTTTTAATACAATTTCGGGAAGAAAGAGGTTAAATTTGCCTTAAGAATCTTTAATAATATTGCTCATATCATTATGATTATATCATTATCAAGTATAAATGTTTACAAAAAAAAACAATTATTATGATAATAAATAAATAATTATAGTATAAAACTATTATCATTACTTTTATATATAAGTTGGTTAATAAAGTGTATAATGATAATTAGGGCAAGCGCTTGAAATTCCCTAAACAAACATAATGACAGAAATTCATAAAATAATGCGGCATCGACATCCTTTGATTCATCCTTATTCTGCTTCTATATGTCATGTATTTTATTTGGAAATTCAATTAGAATGGATATGATAATAGGTATATCGGTAATATACAAAACAGGTAAATGAAATAATTGGCCGAATAATTTATTTAACCCGAAGTTCTAAACCAAATGGAATATTTGATGAATCTTCGACAGCACATTGGCATTTAAAGATATCTTTAATATTATTTTTGTTTTAATATTACTGTCATAATAGCAAGTCATAAACAAAACCTACACTTTATTTCTTCCATGAAAAGATACTTGCATGTATCTTAATCATTATTTCGCATCTCTATAGTCTATCGCACAATTTATTTTGCACTATAGTATCACAAAATGCATTTATTTGATACAATGTACTCTCTAAACCGCCTTAATCCAAAATTATTCACATTGTTTTTGATGTAGAATTTGATGCAATTTGAGAGATAGGATAGTTAATACTCTTAATTTATAGTCGCAATATTTTTTATTGCTAATTATTTGTTTATTTTATGAATCCAGATCGATTATGCAACGGTACACGTTTGGTCATCAAAAAGATCGACGGAAATATTCTTCAAGCAACCATTTTGATTGGAGTTTAAAGGAAAAGTGGTTCTGTTGCTACGTATTCCAATGATACTGTCTGAATCTACGATACTCTTCAGAATGCTACAGTTTCCCATTTGTTTAACATTTGCAATGTCCATAAATAAGTCTCAAGGCCGAACAATATCCATTTGCGATTAAGATTTGGTTGTTCTAGAAAAATAGCAAAATATATGCATACTCACGTGGGGGGAGAATCATCCAATGGTTCAATAAAGACAGGTTAACTAAGAATATTTTGCACCGATTAGTGCTGAATTATATTAAAATTGAATATGCTTATAATTCAAAATAATAAATATTATTGTTAAAAATAAAGAATTATCCACCCTACCTATCTCATTTATAAAATTAAGTGCTACAAGTTATCAACTAATAACTTTGTAAATTACTTATTTGTTACAAACTTGAATATAAAATTACTATAATATAAAATTCAATATTTTATGCTGATTGATTATTGATTATGATTTATTTGTGCTTAATATCAGCTCTACGAAAATTTTTATCAATCTTTTTCAAATTTTGACCTCAAGTTCAAATCTCAATCCCATGGATTTTAATACCGGTTATAATGTTTTCGTCTTTATTCTTAAATAATAATTTCACTGTTGAATAGTTACATACATATACACATATAGGTTTCCATACTTGCTTGTATAGCAGCAATTCATTATGTACTGATATGTTCATTATGTTCCTTCCAGCGGAGTTTTGTATCAAAATTAATTTCGAGATATTTAGCTTTATAGCTATATAGAATAATATTTATTTATTTCTATGTCTGGTGAGTATGTAAGCAACAGTAGAACTTCCTATTCGAGCTTCAACAGTGCCTTCACAAATCTCGCGTGACCTTGCTCGAAGATGTTGCGTCTGTGACTCGCTGTTACTGGTCTAGCAATTCATTGACCTTAAAATATTTGATCCTTTGAGCCGTTCCGCTGTTATTGACACTTTAATTTTTATTTTTAAATCGTGGAAACCAAAACTGACATTTGGGATATGACGGAGCAGCATCATACAATAAATAAAAATAACATATAACAAATATATCCAAATAAAACAACTAAACTAAGTATATTGTTAATTTACTTTTGAGAGATCTATGATTAGTGTCTGTAAATACTGAATAACTCAATAATTCCAAACGGAAAGCTGAAAAAACATTTAAAATACAATAATGTAGAGAAAAGTTAAAACTATAAAATATAAGAGTTAGGATGGGTTGTTTAATAATAACAGGTAAACAAACCTTGATACTTCCAAGGAAAATTATCAAAATCCTGCCAGTAATCAGACTTATTAAAACTGTATGATTTTACTTACTTACTTATTTATTTTACTTATTTAAGAGATAGAGTTTATATATAAGAGATGAAACTTTACTTAAAAGGCATTGTAAATGTAAAATATCGAAGTAATTAAGTAATTTCCAAATAACATATTTTCCTTCGAAAAGCAATAAGCGCCCAATATTATTTATATGAAGGAATATTTTATAATAAATAATATTAATTTATAATCGTATTAGTTTATTATAATTATTGTTCATTATATTCTAGATAACTGAAAGTTCAAGTTGTTAATAATCTTAAAAGAATGTTGATTTTTTATTTTCATATTATTTATAATCAATATATATTTGTATTTTGAATAAGTATACACTATTTTCCACCAGAGAGTTACTAGGAGGGATAATGATAGGTTAAATGTTATGAATAATCTTATAGTCCCAAAATTTTTTAACCTCAAACTTCTTGATATCTATTACCACTCGAAAATGTGTTTATAGTGTTTAAAAAGTATTACATTAATGTTGCTATAAGTAACAAAACCACACCGAAAAAGTTTAAAACAAAAAACGAAGGATTGGGGTGATTACTCGAGAAAAACTCATATTAGGCGCCGCTTGAATCTCGCTGTAGTTAGACCATTCTAAAAGCTTCAAAAGTTTGATTGTAATACTTTTAATTAAAGCACAATGTTACTGGGTTCTTAAATTCTAGAGAAATAATTTAATTTATGTTTTGCATAGATGTTTTAACTTTAAAAAGAACATTTTGTATACCACAGCATGATTAGCGACATGAAATGGATACACAAAAACGATAAGATAGCTCTACCCTAACAGAAAATGGAGAAATGTGTCAATACCATCGGCAGTGAGATAAGCTGGACAAAGTTTATTTTGTGCTACTTATATCAAACAAAACTATAATGGAATTGTGATTGTTTTAAATTCTGCAGCAGGACAATTCTCGGCTATATATAGAGCTTGATAAGACTAACATGGGTACTCATAATAGAATTCACCAATACGCGGCCATTGATGGCCGACTATCGGCCGCAACCATTTTGGCCTCTAATTGTATTAGTCTCTAGTTTCTCAGAGCGCTCTTTATGGCTTTGACGCAAGTTTTTTTCCATCTGCTGCTTGAGTTTTCCATGCAAAATACCTAGATTTATTCCTCAAAAGTACACTGACTCTCATCCTAATTTATAATTTAATTTTTAATACAATTTTTGGAAAGAAAGATGACGAATTTGCCTTAAGAATTTTAAATAATATTGTTCATATCATTATTAAAGTACGAATGTTTATATAAAAACAGTTATTATGATAATAAAATATATATTTATATTATAAAATATTAGCAACAGTTTTAATTTGTTATATTTGGAGTATTAATAATGTGTATAATAACTAGGTCCTTGAAATTCCCAAAACAAACACAATGACCTAGAAATTCATAAAAAAATGCGGCATTAATGCATAATGTTATGTATTTTATTTCAAATTTTAATTAGAATGGAAATTGTGATGTCCAGTACATAAAAAACTTGCAGGACCTCTACGTTTTCTATTGTAATGGTGAAGCCTACGGGTAAATAATGACAATAGTGATCAACAAACAAAAACATATTATATTTATGAAATGAAGTCGGATTGATGGAAAAAAATATATTAATTTTCATATGTATGTCATATTCTATAGTTTGATCGTTTAATCTACATTGGGGCTGGACCACATCTCTTATACATTTTAAAATTGATAATTATTACGCAAAATAATTAAATATGATGCTTTCACGCCCAACTTCATTGTTTGATCTCAGTTAGACATCGATGAGAGTTACATCGGGTTAAAATGAATTAAAATCTAATTTATCCAACATTCAGTGGCTCCAAAACAAAGAGATTCGTGCTATACTCGAAGTTTGGAACTACGTCTCTAATTAGGTAATGCAGAAGAACTCTGGAATCACTAACGAGAGTAAATCAAGGTACTTATATTAAGTGTCACTGTACCCCAATGCACTTGTCAATCAGCTAAATCTAATAACAATAAATTTTAATAACAATAACAATTCAATTCCTTGATACTGTAGTGATTTTCTATATGTCACGTTAAATAAAGCGAATAAAAGGAAACATTAAGTCTTATCTATCATTAGCTTCATTTGGCGCCTTAAAAAGTTTACATTGCTGTGGACTTCTTTCACTGCAATTATGTGGTGATCTATTGTTGTCTAATTAATCTGTATAAGCAATATACGTGCATTTCCTTTATCATGTTTTCCTTAAACTGTATAATCTAAATAACAGAAAGAAGAAGTCAGTGAAGGATTGAACAATGGGAAACTGTAGACGATTGACAAAGTCGAGGCATGAATTGTTTTGTTTCGAAATTTCTTTCTCCTATTGCTGAACGAAATCTGGTCAAAAAAAATATATTTTACGATATTTTTGGGGAATAAAATCATAATCATTGTCAGCCAATGCAGCTCGTAATAAAATTATCCAATGCACCATGCAATCATATCATGCTCGATACATCTTTATTAATACAATAGTATCCAACAAACAAATTATATTAGCAAGATCTGGATCTTCAGAACTAATCTAATCTAATTCCGACTATTAAGTAATATTACTCAAAGGTTTTCGTTAATAAATATTAAATATGAGATTGAAATAGGCAAATGATCTTGTTCCCTTTTGTAAATGATAACACTGCAACCAAAATATATCACTCAAAAGGCTTCGAAGGCAGTATCGCTGTTAATATTTTCCGAGAATACTAAAAAAAAGGAACCACTATGAGGCAACCTTGTAAAAATGACTAACCCTTTTTAAAATCCCTTATTTACAACCATTTGTCACGAGTTGAATGACACCACGACCTTGTATGTGTGTGTTTTTTAGCTTTTTTGTGTGTCTCCGGCTCTGATAAACATAAATGTGACCGTACGAAGTCTCCAGGTTACGCAATACGACGAAGACGACGTAATACCAAGCGCAGATAAAGCGCCCTCGCGTTATACATTTCGCTTTACCACGAAAAAGAACTAGGAACATTATAAAAGGCGATATTAGTTTTTTGTAGTTGGACATTTAGACATGATGGGGTGTATTAAAGAGACAGGTATTTTTTTCCTAAAAAAGGAGTAGATAAATAAAAAGTGAAGGTAGTTTACAATCGGCAGTAAAAGGGTTGTAAAGGCTTTTACCTTGAAAGCTAAAATAACACGTTTTACGATGCACGAGAGAAGTTTTAAGGTCGATTTTTCGCTTCTATTAAACGCTATTAGTAATTTTGCAAACATTATATTCAAAGAATTTTTTAACGGAATCACCTTCAAAACATTAACCTTTTCAATGACAGTATCTTTTATGACAGGTGCTAATACAGGTAAAAAAGAAGCTTGAAAGTAGCTTAAACTCGAAAAATACTGTTTTTATATTAAATATCTGTATAATAAAACTTTGAAAAACATATTTTCGGTTTTATTTTCTTTTAGAGTAAAAAAAAAGAATAAAAATATAAAGGTTTATAAATATTAGTGTTACAGACTTTTGACAGGTTTATAAATATTAGTAACAGACTTGCCATTTCTATTTGGCACTATATGTTAATGTTATATTTAACAATGGTTTGATGATATTCCTTTTGTGAAAGTTCTAAGAGATTTTCTCAAATGTTGATTTGGATCAAAAAAAAACCGCCTTCGTATAATATAACTACCTGACATAACTATATAAATATCATTTATAACAATATATTTAAATTATTAATTAATATGAACATCTACACTAGCTATTATTATTAATACAATTTTGAGCTACCCTTTACCATTAAAGCAATTCTTTGCTGTATACAAATCAATATTACTCAAGTGAGAATTGAATTCTGTTCTCACTTTTTCCGCGGTAATTTTATTTTGTCGGATCACAATTCTTTTTGATATTCGTTGATCTCTATCTACTAAGTTAACTTTGGGTTCCACCCATTATTCCTCTTCTCCTGGCGATGCTTTATCATATTTTGTGCGTGCTATCATTATTGTGGATACCGTCGCTCGCGAAGCTTTAAACAATTCAGTTATCTTCAACACAAACGTTTCCTCTAAACGAGTACCATGGCAATACATATGAACGCATTATTTACACAGAAAAAGTGTTACCAACATGAAATTATTCTTCTTTTATTGCATGATGTTGATACACTTTTGCCTGCTCCCTGTATATTTGGTTTCTTGGGACCATTTCGACGAGAATGTTAAAGTTAATTGCTTCGAAAATGTTTGAATTTGTACCGAGTAAATCTTAATTGCACAAAGTTTTATTTTTTTAATTCACTTTGAAGAAAAAAGCAGCGGAAAGTCATTGAATGTAGGATGAATCAATCGTGGAAGACAAGCAGCGTACTGAAGAGCCAAAAGACGACGGTTTTAAGGCATTACTCTATGAAATCATCAATAGACATCTCTATAGACTACAAATGATGCTTTTCGGCAGAGCACAGAGCTGAAAAATGACCGAGATACGAGCAGACACATGTTATTCTTCAGTATGAATACGCTCGACCAACATGTTGCCAAATCGATGAAAACATACTTAAAATGGGAAATGCTACGAATTCCCACCCGCCGCGTATTCTCCAGACCCTGCTCCTTCTGATTTGCATTTTTCCAATATGTGAGTCGTGACCTGTCTGAATAGCGATTAATTTCTTCTGAAGATAACAAAAAATAGTTCGATTCATAGATAACCTCAAAAGATAAATATTTTTTTCGAGATGGAATCCATAAATTGCTTGTAAGATGTTTTGAGTAACAAGGTCCCCGGCCTGACACATAGATGGCGATACTAGAATTAAATCCATATATTTTTTAGTTAGCCCAAACTCTCATAAGATGCGTGTCTAAATTTGACAGCTGTCGGATTATTAGTTTGTGAATTATAACATTTTGAGTGAAGCATCTTTTGTTATTGTGAAAAAAATGGATAAAAAAGAATTTCGCGCGTTGATAAAATATTGCTTTTTGAAGGGAAAAAATTCAGTTGAAGGAAAAACTTGGCTTGATGCCGAGTTTCCGGACACTGCCCCAGGAAAATCAACCATCAAGGATTGGTATGCTAAGTTTAGACGTGGTGAAATGAGCACTGAAGCTGGCGAGCGCAGTGGACGCACAAAAGAGGTTGTGACCGACGAAAACATTTAAAAAATCCGCAAAATAATTTTGAATAACCGTAAGTTGAAACTTAATGAAATAGCACTCTAATAGACACCCTAAAACATCAACTGAACCTTTACGTCATATCATTCATGAATATTTGAGTATGAGAAAGCTCTGTACAAAATGAGTTCCGCGCGAGCTCACTTTTAATCAAAAACAGCGACGAGTTGATGATTCGGAACAGTGTTTGAAGATGATCAAGCGTAATAAACCCGAGTTTTTGCGTCGATATGTAACAATGGATGAAAGGTGACTCCATCATTTCTCTCCGAAGTCCAATCGACAGTCATCCGTGGACTGCATACGATGAACCCGATCCAAAGTGTGGGAAAACGCAACAGTCGGCTGGTAAGATTATGGAGTCTGTGTTTTGGGATATGCGTGGAATTATGTTCATTGACTAACCTTGAACAAGGAAGGGCCATCAACAGCGATTATTACATAGCGTTATTGGACCATTTGCAGGACGAAATCGCTGAAAAACGGCCGCATTTGAAGAAAAAGAAAGAGCTGCTTCACCAAGACAATGCACCGTGTCAAAAATCCATGAATTGGACTTCAAATTGCTTCCTCATCCACCGTATTCACAAGATCTGGCCCCCAGCGACTATTTCCGTTTCTCAGATCTCAAAAGAATTCTCGCTGGGAAGAGATTTTCGTCGAATGAAGAGGTGATCGCCGAAACTGAGGCCTATTTTGAAGCAAAGAAGAAATCGTACTACAAAAATGGCATCAAAAAAGTTGGAGGCTCGCTATAATCAGTGTATCACCCTTGAAGGGAATTATGTTGAATAAAAAAAACTTATGTTTTACTATGGTAGGCCGAGGACTTTTCAATTGACCTGTTAAAATACATTGAACCGATTTTTCTCAATAAAGCTTCAAACTTAAAAAAAATCTTTAAAACGAATTTATAATTCTTATAAAATTATCATAACATCTATTATTGTATTATGTATTATTGTTAATAATATATTGTTGCAAATTTCACTCCAATAGCACACAATTATTAAGAGAAATTAGATTTAACTCGTGTACTATATATATTACCTTAAAATAGCTTTAGTTGTTCAACGTGTCTCTATATAATTCAATATTTAAAAACATAATAATCATTTCAAACAGCCGAATCGTACATACTTAATATGTACATACGTACTTCAACATATATTGTGGCAGGTCAGTTTCGGCCTCTTATGCAACTATTTTTGGCGTTTTACTGTTGCTGTTTAGTATTGACGAGCGCTCCTAAATCAGCCATTATTTCGCTTTTACGACGCTGTAAAATTTTTATTGCTGTACCGGAAGAATTTTACATTCTCTCACCGACTATTAAGTGTCTTGCCATTCGAATTACATAATTTTCGTATTAATCTACCATCGACGTGGTCGAAAATTAAATTAAATCAAGTGGTCCTGGTCGCGAGATGACCGAACTTTAACGTAAACCGTACAGTTCATTCAACCAAATCAATTTTAAGGCCATTTTTAAACCGGGTTTAAACAATAGAATGCTGATGAAGGTGAACGTGATTTATTCATTTTACGATCTTCAGTTTTATGGCCGTTATTATCTGAAGCGACATCAATTTTTACACATTTATTTATTTTTTTGAACTTGGGCTTGGATGGTTTTAATAGATTTATGTTAATAAATATGTTTTACGACCGCTTAATGATGAAATAATAAAATCGATATTTGTTCGACGATTTAGTTCTTGGTTTGTCCCTTTGAAGGTTAGCAAAAATTATTAGAAAATAAATTCGTTTTGTTAAAACAATTTATGTGAAACCGAAAAATAGGTAACTTTAGTTTGGTTATATTTCAAAAGGGTCTTTCGGTTTGATAAGTAACAGTTTAATTAGCTGTCAGCCACATGTTGTTCAAAATTGATAACGAAACAACACTCTTGCAGACTAGGCGCCAGTTGTTTGATACTTAAAGCAATGTGTTGATATATTTCTTTATTATGTTTCATAGGTCACGGTAAACTTATGTAAAATTAAAAACCCTTCTGATGTGTATGATTACAAGAAATAATACAAACTAATAATTATTTGCATAAAATAATTCTAATATCATAATTTCAGGTAAACATAAAATAAAGAAAATTATAGAAAAAAATTCTATGTTGCTTTTAGAGAAGCTTTAATCTATTATAGGTTGGGATACTATAGGTATAAGAAATATTCCTACACACACTTTAAAATATATGTCTTTGTATGTCTTGATAGGACGGTCCTCCTATTGTTGCGATAGCCGCGGGTTCGAATCCTGCTGGGGTGTGGTCGTAAATTTATGTTTGTGATTGTTAAAAATTTGTGAGTGTCCTAGGCAAGATTTAAAATCCGACAAGGAAAATAATCCCAGTCACGCCAGTAACCAGGCTGGGTAAGACCGGATGTCTTCTGGGATGATTTCTAAGTTGGTCGCTCGCCAGTCGGTGGGCTTAATGCTGAGAACCGTGGTTCCAGAGCCCACGTTAAATAGTAAATCCAGTCCCGATAAACCCATAATTGGTAAAAGGAGAATAAAATATATAAAAAAAGAAAACAAAGGAGGTGAAAATTATTATGTAATATTAACTAATTTTAGTTTTGCAGCGGATGGCATAATGGAATGTTAACTCTCTAAAACACTACTGGGACTATATTAATTAATCGACTTTAAAAAAGGAAAAGATTCTATGTTCGACTGTATATATTTTTTTAATAAACAATACAAAAATAATAATATAATTTTGTAACAAACCGACCGAACGACACCAAACCGATCAGGTGGTAATATTATAAATAAATAAATAGGTTTAGATAGGTATAAATCTAAATTGTGTGCATATAATAGAATATAAAATACTTACAGTAAATTGTTAAATAAGGTTTTGTTTATTTTTATTGTTGTTAGATATTACAACGATTATTATGTGCATATTTTCATTTAAAACGTTTTCTTGGGTTAAAAATCTAAGTGTGATTATTATTTAGTTTTTAGTGAGTTTCTTAGTATTGGTCTAGATGTTTTCAAATAATAATTTCAATATATACACGAAAATGAACAATTATAGGCAAAAATCGAACAAAATCACCTTAGTGTAGTAAATAATTCTGCAATGCCTAAATATTTATAGCGCAAAATTCGCGAAAAGCTTCACAAATACACTTTAGTAGAATCCTGCTCTAGCCGTTGTATTTACCAGACATCTGTCCCTTTCGATTATCACATGGTTTGATTGATGCAAGATACTTTGGCAGAGGGTTGAGCTTCCATTTCTGTGTAGATACACGAATATGAGCTCTTGAATATCTTTAGGACTCTTGTCGTTTTTTCGGAGAATTTAAATACTTCCGGAAATATGAGAAAAAGCACTTTAACCAAAAAAAGTTCGAAAATGAATTTGGAAATATAAATTTAACAACTAAACGTACGTATAATTGTGTAAAATGTTGATTATATAGTAATATTATGACAGAAACATTTATCTACTAACTTGTTTAAAGCTTTATTATTATCTACGTGTCTGTGTGGCATTAAAGTGTTTATTATACCAATTCCCTTCGACTGATAACGATAATTGTTCGCGTTCACTGTAGTCACAACAAACTGTAAACTATTTAAAAGGAAGAAAGAAAATGAAAAAAGCGATACAGAAAGCGAAAACCCTTAATTAAAAGCCGACTAGCACGCGAATACAAATCAGACCGAAAGGATAAATTATAAAATACATCGGCAAGTGTTAAATGCCGAACGCTTAGAATGGGGAAATAATTCATAAAATGCAAATATCCGAGCAGTAAATACCTCATTACGGCGGCATTAAGATTGTCCATTTAATATAGTGCAAAGTTTAATAACAATAAAAAATATTTATAAGATGCTGATAATGAGTGCGTTTTTTTCTTCATAGCTGCATTTAATGAGGTCGTAATATCGAGGATTTATGGTTGCCGGTTCTTATTTAATCCAGTTTAAATGTGTCTTGAAACAATAGGATAGAACAGGAACTACAGATGATTCTTGTTGTTTACAAAATCGGCGCACTTTGTATAAGATATCTGTTAATGTATGGGCAGACTTACTGCGACTTGTTACCAAACCATTAATTACCTTACACTTATTCACTTTAATTTTAACTTAGATTTTAAAATAAACGGTTATTGATAGAGAATCGTATATTTTTTAAATTTTCATAATAGTTTTTGTTATACTCGTTTATTTGTCTACAAAATAAGTTAAAATATTTTCCAGATCCAAACCAAAAAAAATACAAGGTAACCTAAATTAGAATTCTGTACTTATTCTACCTATAATATTACCTTTAAGATAATAAATTTTAAACGTGTATACGGAGGTGAATTTAAATGTATAAAATATATAAGTTCTAGTTAACGTTATTTAACCAACTTTATGCGGAATGCTAAAACAGATACGTTATGATAAAACTCCATAAAATGTCTTTATATTTATTGTTACACTAAAAATAATTTACGAGGGAAAAAACGCATATAAAATCTGGATTAACAGTTGAAAGTTGTTCATGTAACGGTAAAACTAATAAATCTAGTACTATAAGTGGCTTTATAACTATTAAAAAGGCTTCGTGTTGTGCATTGGGTGTTAAACATAGTGTGAAACAATGCTTTATTGTTGTTGATTGGTTTCGGTTGGTAATGCTAGCCTTGTACTTAAGTTTGCTGATATCTTTAGGAGTATATTAACATTACTTGCGTTAACGTAACCTACATGAAAGAGTGAATTTTAATATAATACTAGTATGAAGATAAACTTTGAAGTGACTTATATATAACAAAATAAATTTCTAATATGAACAATATATTTTCTGGTGAAAAACACACATCCTGACCTACCTCAACATCTTCGATCTGTCAGCGACGTCAACGAGAAGCCAGCGGTGGCTTGGAGCAACGGCCGCAGGGACGGCAACCGAAATAACCGAACAACAATAACAACAACGAACAGGAGAAAAATTGTGGAACGGCCCAAATTGCGAAATCGTCTCGCGCGTATTTCCATACGGAACACCAACCGTCAGAATCTGCACTGATTGGTTTTTTTGTCCCCGATTAGGGAGAGCGACATTTCGACAGTTGTCCGTCAGCCAGCATCCATGTTGGGTCCGTCGGCGGCCATATTGCCATATCGACCAACTGGCGTAGCGGCAACGCCCTTGATCTATTGTCTGCCTGGGCTTCGGAACTCTCGAAACCCTGGGTCTGCCGCACGGCGGACTCGGCGTTAAATCTTTTCGGATGTGTCTCTAAGTGAATATTTCGGACAAGGATGGAACAGCTGACATTTTTCAAGGCCTAAATATTGTATCAAGGTTACAAGAAGCAAAATATTTACAAACAATCCTATCTTTATTTCATATTTGTCACGTATAACAAGCGTACCATTATTTTAAATATATTTTAATCAACTACACTAAAAATTAAAAGCCCAGAAAACCTAATATACAAATTAGACTCCGCTGATCTGCATAGTATGATATATATAAGAATTCAAGATGTTAATGGGACTGAAATCTATATCAGCAGTGATTTAGAACAATTATATTTATATTTGGTATAAATTGGTAATGTAATTCTGTAATGTTATATCTTCATCTTTGTCCTTTCTAATAATTCAACTCACCACAATTTATTGAATAATAATACTGCGGGCAATTACCTCTACTAATTAATTAATATTATTATTAAAATAACACCAATATTACATTTTTTAACTATATAGCCTAAAAAACATAAATAAAAACAAGTTAAAAAGAAGGCGACGGTTAAATTTAGCCTAGCGTATCTGGAAGTTGGTAGCGCTAATTGTAATATAAAGATGATGAGAATTACTTTGACAATAAATTTTACTTTAATCCATATTGCATTATAATTTATAAAATAATTCTTCATAGTTGTATTCATTTTCAGTCTGCTTAATATTAGTTAAAATAAGAACTGAAAGCATACCAATTATGGAATACGGAAAAATTACAAATTATTGTTAAGTAAAATTTAGGTTTGATGATTTTTTTGTGTGTTAATTAGTAGTAGTTATAATATAGTAAGAAAAAAATTAATTATATTTTGTAGCGTTTGAGGGTAATAAGTATATAAATAATATAATAGATTCTAGATAGTGTTGGGAAGTATCCAGTGAAATCGACTATCGACTGTTTAGTAAATGACTACTTTTTACTATCGACTGTTTCAGTCGTGTACTTTTGGTTACTATTTTTGGTTCTACTAATTTAATTCGAATTATTTTTAACGTTGTGGCTCTGTCGTCCTAGCGACCTTGACAAAAATGTTCCCAATTTATTGGTAGTTTGTAAATAACAATATATTGTATAATAATGTAACAGCATTTTGGAACGATATTGTTCAAAATTGCTAATGTAACAGGGTAAAAAGATTAAAATTATCAATGATGAATAGTAAAATATATTTGACGATTGTTTTTGTGACAATAATAGGCAATATTTCGATTACTCTCTCGATTTTTGTTAGAAAATATTTTCGTTCAATAATAAACTTTATTTTAATTATAAACCACATTTACTTTATTAAAAAAAATCATCAAAAAATCTATTTTTAATTATGTCATGAATTAGTTTTTTTTCTATGACTAGGTATACAAAATAAATATTAATGTAATATAAATAATAATAATATGTAATATAAATATATATAATATAAATAATGATAAATAATAAATAAAATACAGCTCCGTCCTTTCCTCTCTCACAATTTACAGGTAAGGGTACATCTTCTTCTGACGCTTTGATCACGAATTGGACAAAATAGTTGAAACATTTATTTGACTGATAATAGTAATTACTATTTTCAGTCGCTAGTTTTTTGACTATCGACTGTTTCGATTTTTTTGCGACTATCGACTGTTGCAACTGTTTTCAGGCGAGAGTTCCCAACCCTAATTCTAGACATATAGATTTGAAATTCGAGCAAGAAAAAATTTTTAAAATAAGGAAAAAAGTAAATAATTTTAAAAGTTTCTAAAGGGTTAATATAATACAAACTCTCTCAAAAAAAAAATAGATACTACTCCCTAATAATAATATCATGGGTGAGCCACAGCGAAATATAGACAGGTCAGCTTATTAAAATATAAAAAAAGAAAGTCAAAACTGAAAAAGCTGACTAGACACTGATCATTTTATTCTTAAACACTACTACTTCTAGAGAGACTACTATGTGAGTTTGGTTAAGAAATATCCTAAAATCGCAAATCCATGTTAACCTGGTTATCATATAGAATGAAGATTGAAAACGAGATTATAATGGAGTGTATATCAGACTATAATATAAAAATTACATTGTTTAACAAGGCTGTCTATTGTGTGACTCACTGTGTCCAACTGTATGTGTTGAAGTCAGAATGGAAGAAATTGACGTATTACTGAAGCTTGAAGTTCCTTTTACACACTTCGGCGATTGAGTTTGTGAATTCAGACTAACGACAGGCCCGTTTCTGTTGTTATCGGGTTTATAAGCGTAAGTTTACTATTCCTAACTTTACTACTTTATAAGCATTCATAGTAAACAAACTCGAAATTAAATACATATCATTCCACTAAATTGAAAAATATTTTGCATAATCAAAATTTACTTACAAACAGTAAATATGTTTAGTCTGATGTAAAAGAGAGTATTTATGAAGAAACTTATTGCATTAATTTTAAGAAATCTCCAACAAATGCCAGAACCGTAAAACAATTCTCGTTAAAATTTAGCATGAACATATATATAAAATAAGATTTAGTTACATTAAATATAACAGCTTTAAGGTCCATAAACCAAGAGCGCTTTGGTTACAGAAATGGTTGAAAGAAATTGATGAGTTTATCTTCATTAGATTCGGCTAACTCATATTGAAACTAGGAAGAAAAATGGCAAACAAAATTCGTAGAGAAACAAAAAATCGAATTACTCATTATATTTCATACACCTAGATATCTTCTTGAGAAATCAAGAATCATTTAAACGAGGTATATACCCTTTCAATTTTATTTCTAAATCAGCACCAAACTGATAAGAAAACAAAAATATAAAGTTACTTGTAAATAAACCTTAAATATAAGGTTTATAAGGATGGTTGAAGAAAATCATTGAAACAATTGTGTTGAAAATATTGCTATTAAGATTTTTATAATCTCAAACACAATTTATTAAAATAAGTTACAGTTCCTCTTGAATTCTAGTGACTAAAAATAGTAGTAAATAGTAAAATAGTTAGTTGAACAAATTGAACAAGGTGTAAATAGAGACTAACAGATACACCCATCCTACAACATAACAACACTCGGCTACACGTTGTAAAAGTTGTGAGAGATAAACTGTTACAGTTCGAACGACAAGTTCTCTGGCGCACAGAGTACCCATCAAACATAGCACCGTCTGATTATTAGTTATTCGGATCGATGCAGCTTCACTTAACTGACGCATAGTGTCGAAAAGCTGAAAATGGCACGACGATTGGATGGATGCCAAACTAACATCATTCTTTCGACACAAATGATGGAAAATATATTTCTTTAATATCTATTGTACCAATTTTTCTCAGTGAAAGTTTTTTTAGAGTGTAGGAATGCTCACCTAATATGGTAGTACATAAGATATGATATATATAAATCAATGTATAATATAATACATTGTATAATTAATAGTGCAATCCTGTTGTTGTTGGCTAATTAAAATATTAGAAAAAAAAAAATTTATCCATAATATTAATTACTATAATCATCTGATACCGTGTCGCAATACAATATTTAATTAACGTTAATGTTGATTTTCTTAACAGTATTATTTGTTATCAAGCCATGTGTTCGTCTTGAAAAAAGAACTGAACTGTAAGTGCAAGATGCATCGGCCTGTCGGTTTCGCTGCTATTATGAAATTTCTTGGTCGTAAAACAATCTTTATATCGGATCGTCGGCAACTTTCAACACTTCACCATCGTATCCTTCAAAGCAAACGTCGCCGTTATAGGCGAGACGGGTGAGCATTCGATGGTGGAAACTCGGAGAACGCTCCATCGATTCCGTACTTTCGGAACTCTTGAGGAACCGACGCTCGTACATTTACTTGATTACGTGAGAAAATTGTTAAAGTTTTGTTGGCCAAGCCCGTCGAAACTTTACAGAAGTTGGACGTTCTTCGTCTAACACCTGCCTTATAGCGGCGGTAGTTTTTACGAGCGGCAAACTATTTAGTTCCAGTTACTTTATGGGCGAAAAGCAGGCGGCGGACTTGCGATGGTATTTTGTTGTAAATATGCGACGTGTTGAAGGGTTTAATTAAGGAATGATCCGATTAAGGTGCATTATGAATGGCTCAGGCATGAGAAGAGCGCACGCGTTCACCAGCGGTTGCTTTATAGTATTTGTCATTGTTGTATCTGTTTTCAAAATAAATCCACTTTTCATCATCTGTCACTATTCAATGCTAAAATGACTTCCGATCATACTTTTTAAGTAACATTTCCCAAACGATTTTTCGATTTTCGATATGTCTGTCATTTTAGTCGGTTTATATCAGTTTGAGTTGGGTGTTCATCCAACTCTTGTAGTTTGGCATCTTTAAACATCTTCGGTCTCCCCTAGAGAGCGTTCTTTGTCTTGCACATCAAAATCACCACCTGAATTTTCGAGACTACGTCTCACATATTTTCAGGATTATCCAATGCAATTCCTTTTTTCGAGTCTAGTCTGCTCTGCTTTTTGTTTAACGTGATGTCATCAATACTAATGAAATTCTTCCAAGGACACTTACATCACAGAAATCTGCTTTGCTTTGAAATTTTAATTATTATTTAAAATTATAAAATAAAGGTTTACATTTTAGAAAATACCTCAGTCATTCTTGGCGCTGCAATAATTAAAATGTAGTTTTATTGGTAAACACTTATTAATAATATGTTTTATTAATCGCTAATAAGTTTTTTTAATTATGAGAATTTTTTCTATTAAAATTAATCACCATATTTCAAGATTACAAATATCTTTGCTATTTAGTTTTCTTAAAAATTATTTAATATCATGTTTCATCGTGTATTGCAGTATACGTTTTTTTCTACAATTTTAATACCAGATCTGTTGAATCACAATTCTTAACCACATATTTGGGTACTATCAATCCATATCAAAACAAGTGGACTTAATAACTGTTCCATATGTAGATTTTAATTAGCAGCTTTTAGATTTTTCCAATTAGCTGTTAGGAATCTCCTGACATTATCAGTTTGTAAAACTTTTATTTTTACTGTTGATGTTTCCGATATAACGGTTTCATTTTCTTTGGATAACATATATTATTATATTTGTATATATTATCAAATTTGATGCCATTAAGCTAATAAATCAATCATTCTATTTATTCATGTTTTCTTTTCTATAAAACACATTACACAATTATTTAATTAATAGTAGTACTCCTAATTTTGATACTTAATCGCGTTATTTTTAAAATATATATATTATTTTTTATTTTAATCAAGTAATGCTAAAGGAAACCCAGATATAAAATACGTAAGAGTAACGATATCCGAACGGTTCTGGCATCACTGGATGTTAGGACATATTTTTCTAATTAAAAAATTTAAGTCGGTCAAAGAATTTAGTTTGCCTAAAAATAAGAAATCGATCACTATAACGAGACAGATTTATAGAGAATGTATAAAATAGAAATACATATATATATATATATATATATATATATATATATATATATATATATATATATATATATATATATATATATATATATATATATATATATATATATATATATATATATATATATATATATATATATATATATATATAAAATTAATTATAAATATGCAATTTTATGAAATAATTTTATGGCTTTATTATTTTATGTATAAAAGGAATGAAATATATAAATTATATCTAAAATAAATAATTGTATGTTTAATGCATAATATTTATAGTTTTATTTGAACGTGTTATAATTGTATGAATTGTTAATATTAACAAAAATTAGTTGTCCACTTAATTTGATTGCTTCAAAAAATATATTATAATTTATATATTGAGATTTAATCTTTTCTCTAAAAAAAGAACCTGTATGTATCGGGTGCTCAGTAATATCGTCCATTTAAGTAACAGTATTAACATCATACAAACACGTTTCAAAAAAATCCATTCCAAAAAAATATTAAAGTATCTAACACTAAATAAATCAAAATAATCCAACAAAATAATCGAAAGACAAAACTATAGTAATAAATAATACTATTTACTAATAATTCTAATTACTAATAATACTTGAGAAGATTTTGCTATTAAAATCTATTCAATCGAAATAAAAATTATATTAAAGAATAATCAAGAACAAATACTAAAATTTTACTGATCCAACAGCATCTATGACATCATAGTATTCCAGTATACTAGAATGATTTGTAAAATCATATAAAAATGGAATATCACAAATATATTGTGGTCTAGAATTGGTATAGAAAAAATATTACTGAATTTTTGATGGGTATGTTTAGAACAAAAATTAATTAATTAGAAATAAAACTAGGATTTATTATACCACTAACAATCTGGCATTCTGTATAATACTTATAACTAAAAGGCTTACCAAAAATCTTATAATATATATTCACTAATAACAGTTTCTAAATCCCACAGTGAAATATTCTTGATCATCATTATAACTAACTTAAGATATCATCCTTATTATGATATTTCTTAAATTATAATTTTATTCGCCATCATGTTATGGCACACAGACCAAAACACTTTTTTCGTTGAATGAAATAAAGAAACAACTGTTCCTCAATTGGAAAATTATTAATAAGACAATTGAGATATTCGCATTGGCTACAGAAAAGGAAAAAACAAATAGCTAAATTATTCTAATTAATTTCTAATATTTCGTCTTACGAGTCGTTATTTAACGTATTAGAATAATTTTAAGACTAAACCCTAATTAGTTGTTGAGATGAATTTATTGGCAGCATCTACGTTGCGCGCAGCCATCTTAATTTATGGTAATGACCGCGTAATAGTGAATGATTGTATATAATCGTTAATATACAAGATTCCGTGGGTATGATGGACGCTTTTTTGATTGTAAATAGATACTAGGAATGTCCTGGGAATGAAACTAAATAATAATCAATAATTGTTAATGGTTAACTGCGGTCTGGTCTCCAGAAAGCCGCTAAACTAACGGAAACAATCTATTAGCATTCGACCATTTTGTTTAATTAACATTTTGGTCCTTTTTTTTCAGTTTCTCAATGGAGAAATTTATTCCAACTGTCTTTATTAAGAAATCATTTGAAAAATCTGATGAATAGCTATGAATAATATGAATAATAACGGAGTACTGGTGACGTAAAGGTAATGAAAAAAAATTATTTGGAACATGATTGTGAATTAATTTTCTGGCGATTGCTATATTTTTGGATCTGTAAACCTTGTTACTTTCTAAACTTTGCTAAAAAAAATTAAATCGAAAAATTCCAGACTTGCTACAAATCAACAATATAATATATCAAAAAAAAAGGTCAATTTCCCGTCAAATTTTTAAAATGTTAATTTATTTTACAGTAGACATAGATCGCTCAAAATATTAAAAAGAAATAATTGCAAGCTTTAACTAAATAAAACCATTATTGAATACAAATATCACATAGAGTACAAACGTTTCAAACTAGCATGGTACAGAAAACTGATTATTTCAAATCAAAATTGTTTGGCAGAACAGTATTACCTTGAAGATAACTGAAAATGGGCGAATTCTTGGATAAATTCAAATAACGTATCGTTTTTTTGACCTAGAATTCTATTTATACTTCTACTATCAGCAAAATGAGAAAAAATAATTGGCAAGTAATAGAAAAACACCTTATAGATCATTAGATAGAGGTGGCATGAGTATATTTACACTTTAGGAAATATTGTGGAAACATAGAAACATGTAAAAAGTGTGAAAGGGGAAATAACAATGTAGCTACTCATCTCAACAGCTCGAATTATAGGCCGATTTTTTCATCTTTTATTCGCCATTCAACTCATTCGACAATCACCATATTTAACTAATTTAACTCTGACCGATTCTCTAAACCGAACTGATAATGATTTTCGAGGAAGACTTCCTATTAATGTATATATTATAATATAATTTAACATCTATTTCAAATAGAGAAAAGAAATTCATAAATATAATTATTATATAACTTCCATTGGAAATTAAAATAAGTAATCTGTATGTATTTAGTTTTAAAATATTATATAAAATATTTTATGACAATATCAGTAATGAAAGGATTAAGTTTGTAATAAATACTAATTATTAGATGTCTATATATATCCTAAGCATTTTTTTCTGTTGGTATTGCTGTGGATGGCATTACTGAACTATTCCAAAATTTTTGCTATTGGGATTATCGCATAACTCATGTCATTTTGTCAATTCAAGTAGTAATTTCCAATATTTTTGGATCTTCCCCATCGCATACAAACTCTGGAAACAGTAAAATGCCTTAAGAACTTGAGTTGGGCTTTTGCTCAATAAGCTTTCTAATTCATTCTCTTCAGACCCCTTGGTCTTCCAGACCATTCTTTGTCACCACTAATATCAAAATCACTACTTTTAAGCAGTTGAAACCAGTAACGGCAATTGGAATATGACTGAACAGCATCACCATGATATCTAAAAGTATTAAAGGGGCTTCAGCAGCAGATTTATTCAAGTCAAATAACAAAAGTACCGAATATCGAAAGTGTAATGTTAAACGATTTGTGTTTAGCGTCTGGATAAACTAAGTAACCTCAATGCTAAATGAACTAAATGAAATGATTAATAATGAATTGTTATTTTACATAAATAAATGTCAAAAATATCGAAAACAACCTTTCTGAATTGGCATTCAACGTCATCAATGGATATAATTGATTAAAATGCATGCAAGTACGTATATTTGGGAAAATAGATCATTTATAAGTAATATAAAGCAAAATAAGGATTCGCATTAAATTATGTCCAAATTTATTGATCACTAAACTTATTGTATTTTAGTAGCATAGAATATTAATATTTATTAGGACAATAAATGATGATTATAAAATTGTTTTAAAAATTACCTTAGAATTTTCCCACGATATCCACCTTAGTATTCTTCTATCAATAACCAATTTCACTAATAACATAACATCGAGAGCTTATAACAATATCATAACTACAATCACCAACACACTGCAAAACCAAAGAAAAAAATACAAGTCATCCTCATCACTGTTAGTATACTGAAATACAAAATACCTAAAACTCTGAAAAGGTCCCGAGCTTGTCAAGCTCAAGGGTAAATCTACAACCCTTTTTTACAACGCAATCTTGTCTTGGAAAGAAAAAAAAAACATTTACTTTTTTATATTGCCCAATAATTCTTCTTAGGCCGTTTAACCCATCGGAAAGGACGTTTGACCTTGTTTCTATTCTTCCCAATAGTTAATTTCCTCGAAGTGTAGAAGGCCAGAGCAGAAGGTAAATGTGGTTTATATTATCCAACCAGTTCGTACTTTTCTGCAATTTTTTTATTGATCTATCGGTCACGCTGCGGGGGTGTTTAACCCATTCGGTTATGGTTTTTTTACTTCTTAGTTATGAAGTTGACAAAGCTAAACTTAACAGATAAAGTTACTAATGATTGATGGGTTATGCATAGCATAACGAATTAATATAAAATATTTTTAACAAAAGAGTTGAACCGACTTCAAAAATAAATAAGGAACTTACTAAAAAGTAAAAAATAATCAAACTTAGATATTTAATTAGATATTAGTTAAATAGATATTCAGTCTAAGTTTGATTATTTTTTACTTTTTAGTGAATTTCTTATTTATTTTTTTTAAGTCCGCTTAATTTGTTGGTTAAAAATATTTTATATTTCTCTTTTTAGTATTAGATATTAACTCCTATTAAATATTAAGCCTTACAATGGGTAGGCCAAGTAAAAGTGCAGCCGTATGAGGAAAACTAGGAATAAAGAAACAATTATTAAAAATAAGGAACGCTTCAGGCCCCGCGGTCTGCTACCTAGCTTAGTTGATTTAATAAATGTTCTAACCAAACTAGAACAACAAAAAGTCGTTAATCCAATCCATGACCTCCCTGTTTGAGCCGAAAGCTCTAACAACACTATAGAAGTAGTTGCCTGCAATATTTCTACGGCTTCTTTGATGGGGTTATTGCTTAAAAAGAAAACTGATCGGCTTTTGCACTGAACTTCTTCCGGTCTTCCATCACACTAGTTCAGCAATAACGTTATTCCCAAATATCTGATTATTTTAGATAAAAAAATATGTGAAAACGTTGTACGGGCCTTTGAAATTTGAGGGCTTCTTTCGAATAAAAAATATACAGCCGAACATAGAACCTTGTCCTTTTTAAAAGTCGGTTAAAAATAGTTATATATGGACATTTTTAAGATATGTTTTATATGGTTTCTTTAGGATTTTTTATATTTTTTATATTAATATTAATTCTCGACATTTAAAACTATTTCGGCTGGAGTTCTACTAGGGAGCGTTTTAGGACCTCTAGTATATAGTAGATAAGGCAGTACAAAAAGTACAAGTGGTAGTCAAAAAATCTACAAATAGACGAAAGATTGGAAAATTCAACTTAATCGCTCCAAATTTGTCCTCGTTAATTTTTCATTGCGGCGAAATAATAAAAACCTAATTATATCACTCAATGGATGCCCGATTCATCAAGCAAAATCATGTTAGACAAAAAGCGAAACATATTAGAACCAAAATAAAACAACTATACTGGTTAGTCGGAAGATACTCTCAACTTGATCTAAAATCAAAGAGCTTGATTTATAAGAAAATTATAAAGCCAATTTGGACCTATGGGGTGTAAATATGGGGTTGCACTAAAAATTCAAATCAACTAGTCATCCAACGCTGTCAAAACAAGGTTCTTTGATTGATTACCAATGCTTATCGCTACATAACCAACGAAGAATTGCACGATGACCTAGAAATCCAATGGAAAGAAGATTACTAAATCATACTAACGTGGAAGCAATACAACTGCTGGACAGCGCGCAGGATGTCAGGAGATTGAAACGAACAAAACCATACGAACTTATATAAAGTGTACAGTTTTAGTGTAGCTATAAGTTATTATAATTTTATAATTGAGGAATACATATTGATGTATTTTCTCGCACTCGCCTTGCTTGTGATTTAATCCAAGTACAAATGAAATATAGTAATAAATTAATTTATAATTAAGATTATACTAAGCGTATCTAATAAAGATGTTATAAAAAAAATTTAATATAAAGTACGGTACTTAGTTATAAAATATCTATGAACGAACTTTAAATAAGTCTTAATACGAATTACAAAATTCGCATAAATAAGGACTATAAAGACGACTTTTATTAAATTAAATATTTTTATTTACATTCCAACAAAATGATATTTTCGGGAAACTTTACTTTTACACATCAATTATATAATTCGATAGCTTGTTTGTTGAAATTAACCGTAGTTGAGAAATTTAGAAACGGTGATTTTAATGGTTAAAACATGAGGCAGTTTTTTATATGAAAATCCGTACTAAAATATTTACAAGAACTTACAAAAATATGAATGATCAGACTAATATATCCTCAGAAAAACATACCAAAACATAATTTGTGGCATTGTTTCATATATTTTTTCCTTCTCTATTCTACGTCATGGCAATATGTCTTAAATAATTAAAGAGACGTCTTCAACAAATATTAATAGTTTTACCACTTTCAAAATTACATACACTATTAAACTACCATTCTGATAGAAAGTTATGAAATGAATTATTGCTTGCTGTGAATTGCTTGACTATGTGTAGATGGATTAGATTTTTTCACCAGTACCTATGAATGTGTGAGACTAACATTCATTGTTTGATTTAAGGTGTAGGAATTATAATAAAAATCATATATAATACTGATTTTGGTTAAGTAAATGATATTGAGGTAGTTTATTTTTGGTATAGGCATTGAAACTGCTGCTGGAATAGTCCTTTCTGCTAAATCAATTTTACTGCCCAAACTTATTTCCACACCATTTCAAGACTAGTCGGGTATCATGTTTTACGTTTATATATAAAGAAAATAAAACAAATAAAATTAAATAATATTTACTACCTTGATTTACAGAAAATAATAAATAATGAATAATGAATAATCATAATTAAAAAAAAATGGATTAACTATTATAACTACCTCAAGAAATTTAGAAAACATACCTGGATATCATTGTTTCAGTAAAATTCCAGTTTACTTGTGTTAACTTGATTAGCTGAACCTCTAAAATATTTGTTAAATATAACATAATTATATATCTTCTTGCACTGGTTTCCATACAACACTAAAAATTCAACATTAGATGAGAAATAAACGTCCTTAATATGAGTGTCTGCTGATCTTGCGAGAAGACCTCATCATAAATTTACTACGTGGTTTTATCAGCATAAAAGAAAATTAACTTTTAGTTTATTTAAATTTCATTAAACTAAAATACGCACACTCCTGGGTTTTCTAGTATTAGGTGCTTGTACTTATTCTGGCCAATTTTTCGCTGACCAAGTACCCTGGGGCGGCTGAACTTGCAACAGTGTATTCTTCTCAACTCTTCCATCAAGTTCCCAAACGTTGCCTTGAAGTAGATGTCTGTTTCTCGCTATTACTGACCCATTATACTCATGACTAACCTGGAGGCTGGATTGACTCTTTATGTTTGGGATTAACGTAGTAAATCTGCCATTCATAAAAAATCATAATACGTCACCGAAAAAAAATTGTCTGGCAAGCAACAAAACTGCAATGTTTAAATGAATCGAAATAGCTTTTTAAGTCAATTTCTGAGGTAGCCATTGTCGCTGCTTTTAGATGTGTTTCTTCGTATGTAATCATCTGTAAACAGTTAAGTGCAAAGCTATTTGAAACATCTTTGAAAGTTTGAGCTGGTTTTCGTCAAATAAGTAGACGAACATTTTGATCCATTCTTTGTTACTGATATCAAAGCATAGGTTTCTAAAAGTGTTTGATGAACCTCGGATGAAGATTTTTTAAGCAGAATAATTTTGAGCGTTTCGTTATAAGCACCTGTATACATTCTGCTGAAACTGTCTACTTCTCAATATCATAAGATGTAATAGTTAGATTAGGGTATTTAAGAGTTTCTTATATTGATTCACATTTCCACCAAAAGATATCGCTAATCGAAACATATGCAAGTACATATTAGAAAAACTGTAGATGTTCAATTTTGATCAATAAAATACACGATAAATAATATTTACCTAATTATTATTTAAAACTGATTCTATGCGAAATAGCTCGTTTCTATCGTTTTTTTTAGTTGCTGTTCGATTTCCTATAGTGATCACCAGTAATAACAATGAGCGGTCAGATTGCTGGCAAAAATCATTGGTAATAAGATATCTATCTATCTTCTCATCTTTAATTAAGCTAATTAACGAGATTTTATTTCGCAATTAACGAGGTGTTATATTGTTGAAACGGAAATCTACCTTCATAGTCTACAAACAGGCAACAGACATCAATGTCATCACAATTTTTGAGTAGATTACCCCGATATTAACTCAACTATTATTCATGGGAGAGTCCCACAACCAGCAGTTAATTTGGTTTGTTGTTTCTCCAAAAATAAAATTAATTTCGATTGATGGAACCGTAGTTGTTGCATTTATTCTAGAAATAATTTTTCGTTACTCTCCAATGTTCATAAAGCGTAAATCGATCCAGTTCTTGAACCATAGAAGAAGTCATAATCAGAAGTCTATGATCCAAAGAAGTTTGTCACTGAAGATATTAGAACCTTTGATAGTGTTATCAATGTCTCAATACATCAAGAATCCATAACGACATCAGACTCTAAGTTCATAAACACAATCACTGAGAATTTTATAAAAGGTATTCGATATATCGCTACATTGTTTTTGATATTGGACGCAAATTAACAGATTACAAACCCTGTATGTTAATTATCTAATTTCACTTGATTTGATATTTTTCACTTTCGCATGATTTTGTACCATATGCCACAATTTTTTAAAATATTTTGATCTTCCAGTAAACATAACTTTCAACAACATTTTAAACAAAAAATATTACACTTTTAGTTCATGGACTTCTCTATAAAGATTTATATAGTAGATATATGGATTATATACTGTTTTTTGAACATTCAAAAAAAATTTCACTGTATTATGTCTTTCAATAGTTTTTATTATAAATCATCATAAAATTACATACTCTGTGTAAATTCATACAATTTTATATTCATACAATAATTTCTGATCTTTAGACGATGTTTATTCAATAGTGTACTCGCCATGCCAAAGCAGAAAATTGGTTAAGACTCATTTACATTTTCTGTTGTAACAGTGAAGTGATGCACCATGAATAATCATAATTTTTCCCAGAAATTTGACACATATTCAATGTGTCATTTCATTCAATCCTACAAAGTTGATGCTGTTATTTTGTATTTCTCACATAGTTTGCGTATCTATAGCTTTACATTTAAATATTATTTCAAAACAAGATAATTTCGCATTCACCATATTCACCTTGTTAGTACTTGACATCCTCGTATGGTAGTTAAACAAAATATAAGTACCCATAAAAATAAATGACGCTTATATCAATAATAATAAATTTAATTAAACATGCGCGGATAATCAATTATTAATAATTAATAGTAACGATTTATTCAGGACGTAATAAAATATTTTATGTGCAATTTAATATAATAGTGTCATAATTACATTACAAATTGAGATATTATAATACGTGGCTTTTTGACATTGTTACATTGAAATGTGTAAATAATTCATAAGTGTTAAAAGTTTGTATTTGTTGATTTTATATCGTAAATATAGAGAAAATCGATGATATACATTGGGGAAATTGAAGAGCTCTGCACGAAATTCACGGATCAACCCTCCGCGAAGGGGTTGTAGAGTTTCGGCGACACGATAATAGAGGGGTCTGATGTCTCGGCCTTTACCTCTATGCCGTATTGATTAATCATAGCAGGCGAATTTTAACTTTTCTGGACTTATTTGAAATTGTGATGATACTCTTAATTAAAAATTATGAAATCCGTTAAGTATATATCATCAGGAATATCTTTGAATTGGTCATAATTGGATGTGAATTTGATTTTGACTGGATATTGGGACAATTTTGAAAATATATAATAAATTACATCTACCTATCTGAAATGAATTTTATTTTTATTCCAAATATAACGTTGGGAAAATACTTCTTATAAATAATGTTCGTCGCACTTACCAAATTTTTTAGGTAACTACCAAACAATATTTAAAAATGACAGTACAATATCATTCAATAAAAATTGTCGAACCTAAATTACCTTATTAAAGAATTGTCTTTATTTATTTAATAAAATAGCTATTATAGATCAATAAAAAAAATTATAATCAATTAATATAATAATGTGTATTCAATCACAACTAAAAATAGCTGACATAACAACATAAACCTTCTAAATAAAAACAAATATCTGAATAGTAATAAGAGAAGAGATGTTCATTCCTATTAAGCTGTAATTATCCTATTTGAAAGGACTGTTAAGTATATTTTGTTTAACTACAAGGTTCCGCGAAAAAATATCAAACAGAAACAAACAAAAGAAAATTTTTCCAAAGTGTTCTTGCAAGAGGCAATGTCTGATAATTTTTGAGATTTTTGAGGAGGTTTGGCTCTTTGGGGGAAACGAGAAAATATAAAATTTGCTCTTAACATGTAGAAGTAAATTTTTTCATGGATTACCTACAAACTGGTAAAACCATAATTTATTATGGATCCATGGACCAAATGGATGCAAAACTCATGAAAATTCCTGAACTCACCTTACTATAAAACTTAAAACCCCAACCCTAGAATCAGTGAATTAACGTTCTAATTGTTTCAACATCCAAAATATTCATCACATTTAGCACTATCTGACTTGTGACTTGTTGACTTTCCCCCAAATAAATGTTTTGCTAATAAAAATTACTGAAACCAACCAAATTAAAGCACTACTAACATCTTATTATTTTTCATTAATTATTGATTACTTTGATGTAAATTTCATTAAGCGGATATAGTTTATGAAGATATTTATTTTTTGTATACTGAAATTTCGAATGTCTTTTATTGGTTATGTTACGACTGTATTAAAAAACAGTTCGGCTACTTCATAAAGAATACGAATGGGGTTATTAAGCTCCGTATACAACCGGACCTAATTTAAATTTTATTTTCATTGGGGACAAAACAACGGAAAATGGAAGCGGGCCGAAACAGAACACGAAAAAAAAAACGAAAAAAAGCCAACTGACGACTGCGACCAACTCGTGTCGCCATCGAGCGAAACGCGAGAAAAAAATTAATTATATTCGCAATTAAGTCAACCTAGACGTGAAAATTAACCATTCGGGTGCTCTGGTAATTTGCAAGCATCCAGAATCCAGACACAAAAAGGCGACACGCTGTCCCCACCGTCGCCCATCCACCCGCTCACCCCCGCGTCAACCGACCACTCCGACCCTACAACCGCCCTCGCGCGTCAGGTTCCTGACCCCGGACGCGCTCCGCTAATGGTCACATTCGGGGGTTTGTTTATGGGTGCGTTAATGTCGAGATGTTCAAGAAAATCGTCCGGGACTTAAGATAATGAGAGCGTCCTGGATGCTGGGGACGTCTCGTCGAAGGAGAAGCTTAGAATTGGTAATTTTCGAATTGGCGTTTCGTCGGGGTGTGGGCAGGGGGCTTCAGCAGAACGACGAGATGGTCGGGCTCTTCTTCGCTCGCATTGTTTGATGTTCCACATCGCGTAAATTATTACGGCTGTGTTTTAACCGCGTTGTAAACTCCTCGTATTTCTTGGTTATTCACTTTTTTCATCCCTGCTTTATTATTCTTATTACACTTACTATATATTTATTAACTCTGTTGGCCTTCATTTTCCTAATAAATATTTAGTCGATTACACTAAACTTTTATAATTTTTCGTCACCTTTCTTGCTAATTTATTAGGTCAAACGATATCATTTTCTTTTCATTGCATCATCTTTCATTTATTCATAACAGTTCTTTGTTACACAATACACACATCATATTACATACTATTTGTACTAATTTGTTACTTTTGCTCTCTTGTACTTGCACCAATGCATTAGCAAGATGACTGCGGGATAAATACATCTGTTTATATTTCGCAAGAGACGAAAAGTAATACTAATAAATGTAGTATATCCAAAATAGCAGTGAACTCACGTCATCTCAATTTATGACGTCAAAACTTGGCAATAGTGCCGCATTTAACTTTGACTTTTAGTTTATTTTAACTTAGATATTTAACAAGATTCTAATGTAATTAAAATTTTGAAACAAATATATCGATAGACTTAAACTACAGTTAATTGAAGATCCACAATAACTTGTAGGTTAAAGTTATTTTACTAAATTAAATTGAACTCTTTCCTAAACCACCTATGGTATCCCCTGGAGCCTTAATTCAACTAATTAACAATTGTATATCCAAGTAATACATGTTATTTTCATTAAAGAGCATATATACTTTTTTAAGTCAATGACTAAGCTGTTAATTCCCAGTTTAACACTAGTTCACAATTCCACAGTTTGTTTTTTTTTGTCTGCCTGATGAGTTCTTACAAACCTAATGGTGTTATTGTAGACAGTCCTTTCCACATATCCAAACAATTTATTGTAGTAATTATTTGCTACATCCAAAATTCGATTTCATTGAATAAGTGACAGTGAGGAAGAGCTTACACTCTGTGTCCATATAATTCAGCCATCTGACCTACTGTGTATACTTTTTATTTTAATTAAATATTTCGTTTATATTTACCAATTAACAATTTGAAATAGTTCAGTCTTTAACATAGTATCTTCAAAAATTAATTTATGTTTTGCAAGACTTTGCCGCCTACTTCTTGGTATTTTTTTTGTTTGATTTCTTTTTCTAGCATATATAACAGTATATTTGCAATGGATTTTTAATAAATATTATGATATATAAAACCTTATCATCAAATGTTACTATAAATTTTACCTTTTTCCATCAATTTTTGTTGTCTTCATACTCTCTTTATTACCGTGTAGGCTGGCCTAATATTGCATTTTGAAATGTCTGTATATATGCATAAGTTGAGACAACAAATCTTCCATAATTTTATTATATACTTTTAAAAGTCGTACTATTTTAAAAGCACGAAAGTTTCGGAGGTTTCATTAGACCTCTTCTTGGGTTATCTTTACACTTCATTTAAATCATATATTTCCTAACGGTGTTTTGACGGATGATTTATAACCCTCAAAGAGTTGCATATCCCTAATTTTTCTATGGACACTTTCCAAACTAACAGTTATCTCTGAAGTAATTGTATTAAATTATGTTTTTATTGAAAAACCTACTCCCTGTTTTTATATATTTCATAAATTTAATCTTTAATATAAGTAACATTAAGGGTATGTAGACATTTTCTTTTCTTGTTCTATTTTTTTGAGAAATCTTATTCATCTTATTCATTCGTATTCTTATTCTAATATTTAATGCAGATGCAACATAATAAAAATATTTCCAACATAAACCTCAACAGCTTAATATGTAATAGAATTAATTCTCTCTCTAAAGCATTTTATTGATAAGAACGGGCCCCCTATTATCTCGTTTCTGTTTGAATTTATTGATGACGAACGTAATCTGTTTCTGACTTACTGTTTATTGGCTTCGATATTTTCAACCAGAGTAATCACAAATATTAAGCAGCAATTTGAAATGTATCAGAACAAGAGAAGTGCCAGAACAACGCTCTTATAACGTCTTATTATCATTAATGTTTCGAAAAATTTTACAGACATTTGACAACCGAACAACTTTTACAGGTCAATTCGGTTACATATTCGAACGTATCAGACAGAATCGTATCTCTTTTTAACTGTGATATCATGAAATCGTTTGGGATTAAATAGAAATTGCAAACTGTAATAGGCAATACATGATACATCCTGATGACCTCCTCTATCCTCCTGATCTGAGTTCACAGCTACTTCGCTGTTCGTGTGGTTTGGTTCTCTTAAATCTTCTAATCTATTGCATTTGCCCAGCAGTTGTACTGTTTACACATTATTGTGATTTAGTAATATTTCATGTTTTAAGGAGAATTCTTTTGGTGTAGATTTTCGTGGTCATTATGCAGTTCTTCGTTGGCTACGTAGCAATAAGCATTGGTAGTTAGTTGGTCTAAGTGAATGCAACCTCATATTTGCGCCTATAAGCCCAAATAAGAGTAAAGTCTACTGAATTCCTTCTTGGCATTCCTGGCAATTGGGAATTCCTCAAGTGATATAATTAGATTCTTGTCATTTTGCAACAACGCAAAATTGACTTGGACAGATTTTGACCTTTAAATATGGCTACCACGTGTATTTTATATATAACTCTGGGCAGGAACTTTTGTTATTTGGACATCGGCAATCTAGAGCAGAAACAGTATTAGTGCCATGACACTACCCTGCGGAACTGCTGTTAAAACAGGTTTATTGGGAGTCTGAAGGGTGTAAGTAAGTCATTTATTTATTACCTAAGACGACTTAGGAGACATTGAAAACAATATATAGCAAGATTTATTGGACCAGAAATGCAGATCAATCTCTTAAAGAATTTTTGAATAGTATAATAGTTGATGACTTAACTATTCTGAAATTTACATGGAGTAAGAAAGACCCAAAAGGTGAGAAAATGGATACTACATGAAATAACTGGAAACTTCACGTCACTTTCAATACAGTTTCACTGCTTTTCAGACAAATATTATGAGTTGTTATGGCGTATTGTATAATAAGTATTATTAATGACGGTAACTCTTTACCGTTAGTTCTTCGTCATATTTTTGATTTGAATTTGAATTTTGAAATTGAAATGAAATTTGAAATTTGAATTCAAGTCACAACTGTAAGGCGAATTGATTAAGAATTAGATGAATTCAGAAGATAATTTTTGGAAGGTAGAATACGATCTTTGAACCACCAGAAGAGGTCTTGAACAATTTTATCTTGTTCAATAATATGTGACTCTCATGAAACATAGTGTCGCAAAACGTTTACTCAATAAGTTCAATTTAGGAAAACTAAAATCATTAACATTGTTAGATAGAGTCTAATTTATATTCAACCCCAAAGAGCTCTATAGTGTTTCTATAAAGCAAAATTATAACGAATGTACAAGAGATACGTAGCCGAACTGTCAAATTTAAAAATGGTAACCATTATAATGGAACACTGATAACTTACTTGCCGTTGTAAAAGAGGTCATCGAAAAGTCTCATAGTATAGGAATTACTGTTTATATAAACTGAATTGTAGTCTACAACCACACATGGTTATGAAAACCCTTCACAGCTTTGATGAATATGATTTTATAAAATCAAAACAACACCTAAATGTTTTTGGTATCGGTTCAAATTTCGTAATAATTCATCAAAGCACATTACAGATATTAATAGCATTTTAATTTGAGGCTTACGATGACAAAAGTATCACAAAAAAGATTTCCATCAATATTATACACGCGTACACCCATGTTATATCACAAATAAAATCACCTGATATTTATTAGTGGATTGACAGAAAAATAATTGACTTTAAGGACGTGGTTATTGCTGGCACAAACAGCTATTTCAAATAGTTGGCAAGAAGTCAAATTTTTAGAGACAAAACGCCGTATTTTAAAACTAAAAACGTTTGTTCTTATCAAGAACAGAAGCTCGTATATAATGTATTTCCCTATATTTTATTTAACTAATATTCAAATTTCTTAACGATATCTTCTGATATTTCATCAATTCGCGGTAGTGCTGGTATTGTTCATAGGGGGCTTTTTTATTTATTACGTAAAACGATTTGGGGGAAGGGGGGTCGATCAAGTCTAATTTTTTCTTACAAGGGGGTGGGATGGGATCTTGATGGTAGAAGATTTTGTTTCGGTTTGTTAATAAATTAAAACAAACCAACATGCATTTTATTTTCTTTAGAGTCTTACATAACAAATCAATGGCGTCCAATGAATTACTTATTACTTTGGTAAGGCCAAACTGTAAATAAGGAGTCAACAAGGAATAATTCATTTTAAAACTTATATATGTGAAGAAACCAAAGTGGTCAGATCACTGTTGAATGGTTCATTGTTACCATTATCACTCACCATATTTATAACTTATTGCAAAGTTATGTGGCTGTTTTTCGTTATCAATATTTTCTTCATACATTATTTTTCTTATATTTTAGAACCGTATCTTTAACAACTAGGATTTATCTAGAGGGTACCTACTGTTTCACATAGTATCTCGGTCGTTGGCATTAAGCCTACCTAATGGCGAACCAACTTGAGGAACATCCTACAAGAGATCCTATCATACCCAGCCTGGTTCCTGGCGTCACTTACATCATTTTTCTTATCGGGCCTTTTGATCGGCACTCAGGCCTTTTAAATATTCACAATTTTAAGCAATCACAAACATAAACTTTCGATCATGCCCCAGCAGGATTCGAATCCGCAATCATCGCATCAGTAGAAGCACTATCAGCTTTAACCATTGTGCCAACCATATATATTGTGTTAGTTTTTACTCTCACAGATTTCCTGTAAAGTAAGTTAAACATAAATTTTTCTTTTAATAAAATTAATAGAATTAAATTTTGTTATTTTTACTGAAATAATATATTTTAACTGATAAAACAATTATAAAAAATTTAAATAAAGCCATTAAAATTAAGACATTACATCTGTGAAAAAAGTTCTATATTATTGTATTAATTCATACTAGGATTGCCATTTATATTTCGGGAATTGGCAATATTGTTGTCATGTGAGTCCATCTGACGGTTCCATCATAAAGTTTGAAATTTTTGACAATATTCGAATTCAGAACATTTTGTCGCATGGATGCTATTTGTTTATTTTATATTTAGTTAAAAGTTTCGCGTCGGCAAAAAAATGGAACTGGTCGTGAACATTTTCGTGCGATGATTCTTTTTATGATTTTCGACGTAGATTATCACAACAAGAGTGCATTAATCAACTTAATTTGACTTTTGGTGATGATGCTCCATAATAAACAACCGTGTATCGCTGGTTTAGTGAATTCAATCGTGGTCTTAGTGCGCTATCTGACAAGTTTCGTGAAGGTCGTCCAAAATCGGCTGTTGAAGCCAGAAAACATCGATGCTGTGTGCGAAATGATTAAGCAAGATCGTCATGTCACCTATTGTAAGATTGAGGCATCCCTAAGCATTAGTTCCACCAGCATATATGCGATTTTACATGGATACTTTGCTGTTCAAAGGTTATGTTCGCTTAAGATCCCGCATGCTTCGAGAACGTTTAAACAAAATTGGATTATTGCATGTGAGCCCGAAAGTAAGCAGCAGTCGAGATGTTCCAAGATGAACCAAATCCAACAAAAATTGTTCGGGCACGAAACACTTCAAAGAGAGTGGTGACATGTTTCTTCGGGAAAACTGATCATATTGCAACAGTGCCTCTAGAGGATTGTATAACAGTAAATTCTGATTAGCAGACAACCATTTATTTGCCAAAAGTCTTCCAGAAATAAGGAAAACAAACAAGAGACTCCGGATTGTTCTTATTAAGCTCTCACACATGGGCTCAAACAAGAGACTATTTGAGCACTCAAAACACCGAATTGATGGGTAATCCTCCACACAGCCCTGATTTGGCACCCAATGACATTTTTTTGTTCCCATCCATGAAGAATAAACTGCGTGGTCAACGATTTTCATCGCCCGAAGAAGCTATTGAAGCGTTCAAAGATCATGTTTTGAACATACCTCATTCGGAATGGAAAATTATTCGGAATGGAATAAATGCTTTGAGAATTGGTTTAAGCATATGCAAAAGTGTATCGATCATCGTGGCGAGTACATTGAAAAACAATAAAAATATATTCACAGCTTAACTATTTGTTTTTTTCCTATTCCGGAAATATAAATAGTAACCCTAGTATTCATTTTTACATAATCATCAATATAAACACTTTTTAATCAACCTAACCCAACTGTAGAACTCAATTGGTTTAACATTCCTCTACACAAAATAGTAGTTATTTATTTAGTAATACTGAATTATTCAGCGTATATATTTTCCACATCTATTACTTTTGTAATTTAACAAATCTTTAAGGAAAAAAGAATTTGAGAAACCTGTGGTGATGCTTATTTATTATATTCCAATTGTGCCTTTTGATTCTGGTGAATGAATTAAAAGTAGTGATTTTAAAATAAAAGGTAATAAAAGAACGGTCTGAATGCCAAAAGCATCGAAAATAATATATTGCAAGACTTAATTGACGAAAACCCATGCCACTTTGAACCGTTTCAAGATCGCATTGCAGCATCTGCAGCTTTCTGCGCCGTTTCATTGCTTGCCAGGCCAAAAATGAAAAGATTTCTATGGCGTGTTGTGATTGGCGATGAAAACAAAGTCAACTAGAACTCCAAATGCTAAATGTCATCCGGTCCGGAAAAACTTTCCATATCGAATACGATGAGAAACATTCATGGCCCTAAAGTCTTAAATTATTATATTAGATTTTTTCGTTGTTTTTACAGAAATAATATCTATTTCATTCGTGAAAAATCAAGACATTACAGCTGTGGAAAAAAAATACAAGAAAAAACAATAGAAAAAGCCGTCTAAATCATGGCGCTGAAGTGTCGTATAAAATTCAACGAAATTTCCTGGTTGTAAACCGACAAACAGATTATTATTATTGGGCAATCTAAAAGTTTATAGATCGTTTACGTTGTCGTATAAAGTATACGGCCGCTACTATTATTTAAACAAGTCCCCGGCTATATATATATTCCAATGACACTTCGGAATCTACTCTCGAAATTATTATTAACGCGATTTTTTTTCGTTTTACACTTTTCTCCGCTAGTTTTATGAACAGTTTGTCCTGATTTATGGGCAGTTTCTCGACCACCGATTGTTTCCGATCAGTGCGGATCAAAATAAATACTATACATTTATATTTTATTTCATTAAAACTGTTTGATGAAAAGATGTCCATAAAAATGTCACACGTATCAAAGTAAGGGCCATAAATATAATGTTGACAGTTAGCGGTTTGTTATAATAGAGACCAAGTTAAAGTTAACTGATACCGGTTATTATATTTTAGTCTACTTTTTACCAACAAAGGTTTTATCTGGAGTGGATCTTTTGCTTAAGGTTGGCTTCGAACCACGATATTTTACGACGAACCTACCGACTGGCGAAGGATCAACATAGAGACCAGAACGAAAAACATCTGGTCCTCCTTAGTGTGACTGGGATAGTTATTCCTTGTTGAGTTTTACATTCTGTCCTATAAACTACCATAAAACTAAACAAAGAAGAAAGCTGACAGAATATACTATCGCCTTGCAGCTTTTATAACCTGATTAACTTATTATTCAAATCACTCGGAAGTTCTTCTTGAGAATTTTAATAAAACATCTATTGCAGAAATTTAAGTTAATTATATTAGCCACTTACATGTATTTTGATCAGGGATAACTATTGATGAAAAAGCGAAATATCAACGTAAACTACCTAACATAAATATTAAGCTCGATGGTTTTGACATTTCTCCACAAAAAAAAAACAGTTTTTTATGTAGAATTATTGAATCATTCAGTGTATGCAGACTCCAGTGATAGAACTCTCAAAGTTGCCTTTTAACCATTAATTAGTTTCGTTGTTCGTTTCAAAGAAATTTGCTGCTGAAGCATGCTAAACACTTTTAGAAACTTTTGGTAATGCTGCTCCGTAATATCCCAATTGTCGGTTTTAGTTTCAATGATTTAGTGAGTTGATTTTGATAGCATTTGATAAAATAGATCAGAAAATCAAAAAAAATGCAAGCAATGGATTGCAATACTTATTGCAGACTTCCACACTTATAGATTCGTTAACAAAGATGCAAAAGGTGAAGAAGTTATAGCAAATGATAGAAAATATTTTGATTAATATAAATTATGACAATTTTTCTTCAAGCACCTACCGTATACTATAAATCTATTTCAATAAAAAATGATTAAAGGTATGTCTACATTATAAGCACATAACAAATGTTATATAAAAATATCATTTCTTTGATTAAAATTTTGAATTATTTTTTATGATTCATTAACATAAGGCATATTTAGGAAATATAGTAGTTCTTAAAAGCAATATTTCATTCTAATCATCGTAATTAACAGACATTGTATTTTCCGTTTATAACTTTCTTTTTTTCAATAGTCGTTTATATTAATGCCGCCTTTTCGTATAGCTTACATCCATCCTGTATCTAAGATACCCAAAAAAATGGTTCTTCAATATTTTCAAAGGATGTTGCGTTTTACCTAACTGGCTCTTTGATTTGATTATATCTATATATTAGTATCATCTAGATTTCAGGTACTTCCCAGTTTAACATAGTTTATAGTTAAAAAGTCCATGAAAACTTTCATATGCAATTAATTTAGGTTTGTATTTGTTTGCATAATAAAATCATTTTCTGTATTTAAGTATATTTCTATTCAAACAAGTTGGCTTTTACAATATTTTACTTTAAATGAAGTTGCTTTATTATTTGTTCTATTAAAAGTTTGGTCTCTAAATACTTTACAGAGATTCCTTGAGGATTTCCGTTTTCTTCAAATCAAGTGATCTTCTGGTCATTCTACGTTCTTTTTAGTTTTGAAATTATGTTGTTTCATTCAAACATGTATGTCCTATTAATAATTATTTTCGATATTGATATGTAAAGTTTCATTTAAACCAACTAAGAGGACTTATCTGGACTGGACTGGGAACTGCTTAACGTGGGATCTGACCCATGGTCTCGGGATTAAGTCTATTGACTGGCGAGTGACTGACTTCCAGGAATCATCCCAGAAACTATCCTGATTGCTGGCGTGATTTTGCACTTTTGCCTTTTGCGCAATCAGAATTAAAAATATAAATTTACAACCCAGCTTTTTCCCAGCAGTATTTAAGCTCCTGGCTATTGCAGACTATTTACAGAACTTTCAGTGATATATAATTATTGAAAATAGATTGTATATTTAATAAGTACGTCTCAATATTTTGAAAAAATATGCTTGATAATATTTTACGCTTTGTTGTTTCGAACACCAAAAATTAAGTACTCAATTTATTCCTTTTTCATTAAGCTTTTGCCCGATAAGCACTTTAAACTGCTGAAATCGTACCTTACAGGCAGACATTTTATTGTCAAACATGGTGGCGAATACAGTGACTTACACCCAATATATTCGGGTGTTCCGCAAGGCAGTGTTCTTGGCCCACTGTTATATGTGTTGTATGCAGCTCACCTACCGACTTCAAGAAACACTACTATTGCTGACTACATATGCTGACGATACAACGGTTTTATCATCACACGAGGATCCAAGACCAGCCACACGAAACCTCCAACTTCATCTTATAACAAAGTCGAATTGTGGTTGAAAACGTGGCGTATCTGAGTAAATGAGACCACCCATCTACCCATCTACCTATGTGATATTCACCATTTGTAGAACAACATGTCCCCCAGTAAAATTGAATAATCATGAACTTCCGCAAGCAGACAACGTTAAATATCTGGGAATGCATTTCGATCGACGTTTGATATTGAAAAAACTAACAAAACGCAAACTGCTTGGACTTAAACTAAACCAAATGTACTGGTTAATAGGGCGTAAATCTAAATTATCATTAGATAATAAGATTTTGCTGTATAAGTCAATACTTAGGCCCATTTGAACCTATGGTACTGAACTGCGGAGTACTACTAGCAAATCTAACATAGATATCCTCCAGAGGTTTTAGAATAAAGTGATGCGAGTCATCGTCGATGCCCCATATTACGTGTCCAACAAACTGATTTAGCGCGATATCCCCATAGGACCCATAACGAGTGTGATTTGGACTTTAGATTATAAGTTGTACAGTAGATCACTTACTGAAGTGATCTACTACATGTCAGGATAGTTATATTATATAACTGAAATCATTAAATAATAGTTATTGCCCATGGGCAGTTGGTTGACGTTCTAAGATATTAATAAAAAAATATTTTTCATGAATAGCTTTAGTGTAATATTAACAGCTTTTAGGTTAGCCCTTTCTTTTTCTGCCCTATGATTCGAGTTATTCTGTAAATCAAACATATTTTTTACTAGATGTTCTAATATATCTCCTCAAGTTTCACAATATATAAAATTATTTGAAATAATATTTAATTACTTGTAATTAATAATAATCATTATTATAATAATTGTTACTAATTATTATTAATCAGTAATAATATTTACAATCAATCAATACATTCTACATATATTTTTTCAACAATTTTTTATCCGACAATTTTTACTACTTTCTATTTAGAGAATATAATTTTTAACGTATCTTAGTATTAGTATAGGTTAGAGTATAAAATCATGAAACAAATAATCATTTTATTCGAGCTAGCAACCAAGCTGGGTAAGACCGGATATTCTCTGATGATCTTGATAGGCTTTATAGCTACGTTCCAAACTGCGTTAAATAATTAATACGTAATTATTAATAGCGTTAATAATAGTTTTCTAACATAAACAATAAATTAATGTTATTTTCCAAAAGATTCTTAAAATCTCAACGTACTGAAGCTACAATAAAATGCATAATTACGATAATTAATTCACAAACTGTTATGAATATTGAGTCATATTGAAGATAAATTAAACTATCCAATAACCGATCGGCTTGAATCAAAGTCGTGTTGTGGGACATTCTTCCCCAAATATCAGGTAAAATATAACCGGCTATAAAACCATCCACTTATAATTAACGATGCGGTCAGGGAAAAATGATGGACGCGTACAAGAACGATGTTAAATTTATTGTTTTGTGGTGATTTTCGGCAACTAGCCGGAACGTTTACCATTTTTTTCTCTTTCGCCGTCCTCTTTCGGTTGTTTGTCGAAATGGTCGAGGCGTATGGGGCTTTACCACCGTTTTATGGGTTATTTCGAACCAGTAAAACATGGGTAAAGTGACAATCGCCGCTGGCGTTAAGATAAAGGCTAGAAAAGGTCGGATCTACGCGGTTTGGATGGAATTGAGGTGGTCTGGAACAGGACCGTATTTCACTATATTAATTTTTGTATTATGCATTTCTTAAACTATATTATTATCGGAGTAGAGTTACAGCTTTTAGTATATTGGGATTACAAAATTATTATAGAAAAATAGAATATATATAAAACTAAATTATATGTAACCTACTTATCCCTTTAAGGCTGCGAAGATTAAAGGTTTCAACAAATATTTATATCTTCGGTACTTGTATTCTTGTTTTTCATCAATGTCATAGAAGAATAATTGATTGTTGTATTTGATTTTAATTTAGTAATTGAAATTGATAGATACTATATTTCCACAATTCATTCATCTTCTTGTGATTTTTTAAACATTTCTTTACCTGTCATTATTTATCAGATTTCTTTAGCCCCTTATAAAAAAATAGTTCAACATTTTTAAACAACATAATTTTGTTGACCAATTAATACTGCTATAACCAATAAACATTACTAAGCCCAAAAATAATATTTTAATGTTCCAGTGGCTATTATTTTTATTTAATGGTCTTTTTTAATTACACTGGATTGATTAACACGTGTTTTAAATGTTTATGTATTTCCCAAATTAAAATAAAACTAAACTACTACTAGCTAAAGTTAACAGTTACACTTATACACTATACAAAACCTCTGTGATTTGATTGCTTCAGTGTTGCTATAATTCAGTAACCTTATTTCATGTGTTAAGGCGAAATCTTGGATAACTTTTTAAATCTATTTGATTTCTAGGTTATCGTGCAGCTCTTCGTTGGTTAAGTAGCGATAAGCATTGAAAATTAATTGTAGAATAGAACAATGATTTAGCTTGTTTTATGTTTTAATGTAACCCCATATTTGCATCCCGTAAGTCCAATTTGATTTTGTTATTGTCTGACCAATTGAACCCTTCGGTTGTTACTTTGATTTTAGGTCAAGTTGAGATTACCTTCCTATTAACATGTTCTGATTTTTGTCTAACAAAAATGTTATATGTGTCCGAAACTTTTTTTGATTATCTAATTTACTTCAAACTGAGTATAAAAACTTGAAGGTCACGAAAACTATTTATAATATCCTTAGTAGATATACCTTCCGTCCATGTTATATGAAAATAAGTGATCGTTTATTCCGTTTTAATTTAGAATCTGAATCGTGGGCCTCATATATCAACAATTCTTCTATCTTATTGCACCGAAAGACGACTGTTTTTTCCGACGTCAATATTTCACCGTAAAATTCCTTCGACTTCTTGAAGCAGTTCCTTTAAGACAATTTTTTAAAATATTTTCATTATACAATTAGAACGCGTTGTAATCACAGTTAATAAAAATATCTGAAATTTTTATGCTTGTACTACATTACAAGATTTATATTTTTCCACCAAAGATTTATCTATATTTTTATATAATAATAACTACATAATTGATATTGCTGAGAATTTTAATAAATATTTGGAATATGTTTCCAAAATAAAGATTGTTGCATTTCTCAAACCTTTCTCGTTTTCAGATACACATTTGGAATGAGATCAGAGAACCCTAAACTGTAAGTAAAACTCATAGTTAAACAGAGATTATTTAAGTTTTAAATGAAACCGTAAAAAATTAGTATAAAAATTATGGCAAATATTTTAGTACGGTACTGTCAACCGTTCCTTTTTTGAGCCCCTCGAACCCCTCATAATTGCATTACTGGTTGCACTTGTTTTCCATCTCTTTCTGTTGCAATAAGTTCTGTGTCATTTCTATAGATGGCGCGACACATACTTGTTCTATATTCGGTTCAATATTCTATGATTTCGGTACTTTGATTTAATACAAAATTATTTAGATTTATGTTTGTCGTATGTTGGCAATAAAATTATGTTTTTGCGTTATCTGATAGGGCGAAATGTTATACCTGTTTATATTATGGTTTAAGCTTAAAATGGTGTAATAAATAGTTGGTTTGTTGTGATTGACAAGTTGTAAATAGTTGTTTATGATAGATAGTCGGCATTATCGAGATGTAAGTATATAATGTTTTCGATTTTAAATAATAAAAACATTCATGAAAATTTTAATAATTATAACGTCAAATAAACTATCAAAAACGGTATTGGAGAAAACTATGAGGAGTAAGCGAGGAAAATGTATTTGCATCCAGATAATGCTGATAAACTTTTGTAATTTTGTTGAAAATATATTTGGTAGTAAGCATTTTGTGATTTCAATTAAATATTAAACTTGAACCATATTAATAGTATTTTTGAATAATTAGTTTAATATTTTTGCTAAACTTAATGATTTGTTTATTATTGTATTAACTGGTATTAAATAGACATTTACACTGACAATATAAATAATTTAATTTATCAGCATTATCCAGATAATGCTGATACGACTAGCGTTGAAAATATATTTGGTGGTAAACAAATTGTGAAAAAATTAAATATTTAACTTGAAATATTGAATATTTAATTTAATATATATAATAATCTGTATATTATTGTGTTAAGTAGAGATTTTTGGGTTGTTTTAATTATTTTATTTGAATGCATATGTGTAGGATATTAGGGATACGTGTGAGCGGGGGTTATTTGTAGTTTTGCGGTATTTTAGTGTGTGAATTATGGTGTGGTGATATAGTGATAATGGTCGAGGAAATTTAAAAATACGGCGTGAAATTGGAGGTAAGTACAGAGAGCGACGAGGCCCGACGTAGAAAAAAAGAGAATCGATGAAGTGGCACGGAAAAGAGAGAGCTGACGAAGTCAGTCGGCCGAGCCGAACACTGGCGGTCCGAACGAGGCGAGGGATGGCTCGCGAGACACCGCGTGGCTGCGAGCGACGCCATTGGCTGAAGCCGCACCTGCTCCGACCAGAGCGGCGTGGAGGGGCGAGCCCGTTACGATCTCTAGTACCGTGGATAAGGCATAGAGGGCTATAGACGGCACATACATGGGTCATAAAGGATTCGAAGAAGTGGAAGAGAAGGACGCGTAAGAAATCACTCCGACAATAGGGTTATACGGGCAGTCGGTCGTAAAGCATATCGCGAATGATCGTTCAGCAGGACCTACTATGGTAAATAGTGCGTGGTGCGAGTGCAGTGTCCGGGAATTCGCGAGCGCCGCGTCCTCCCGACAGCGATGAGTTCCAAGTTCATCATCGATAGCATGCTACCCAAGTACCATCAGCAGTTCCAGCACCAGCACCTGTTCCAGACCTCGCCGGTTGGCGGTTCAGCCTCCTCGATCGAGGCCAGTCTCGCGTCCGCCGTCAATTGCAGTTCCTCGGTATCGCCCCACAGCGGATCGTCACCGCAGCACTCGAGCAGCAGCGCATCGTCCACGTCGCCCGCCTCCAGGATGTACCCGTACGTGTCGGCCGCCACGGCCGCCGCTCACCACCACCATCAGCAGCAAGCAGTAGCGGCGGCGGCCTTCGGTGCCGCTGCCGCCACCGGTTCCATGGTGCCCGGCGCTTTCCCATCGAGCACGGCCGCTTTGGCGGCAGCCGTCGACGCCGCCACCACAGACAAATCCTGCAGGTACACGGCAGGATTGGCCGGTAACGTGGCCCCGACCGATTCTATGGTTAACTACACCCTGGGTCATCATCATCAAAACGGAGCGGCAGTGTCCGCCGCCAGCTCGGTTAGCGCCGCTTCCGCATCCATGGCGGTGGCCGCCCAATTCTACCATCAAGCAGCTAGTGCCGTCGTTGATCCGCTGAATTCCTGCTCCCAACCAACCGCACCCGGCGGACAACCCATACCGGACATTCCCCGATATCCGTGGATGTCAATCACAGGTAATGAATCCTTTATAAGCCCACTCAATCGGTGTCCATAAAAACGAAAATACCCTAATAGTTGACAGAAAATCACCCATAAGTAGTCTCATCACCGTTTATTACACTAGTAGTCATTTTAATAATCACGCATGCGTTTATTTAACCATTTTTAATACTACTTAAGTATATTTCACCAATAAAGTTTTATTGCACGCCCATTTACCTTTAAAGACCTCTTAAATGACAATAAATGCCATTATAACACAATAAATAGATCATAAATCATCAGTCACAATTTTATAACTAAATATGAATTAAAACAATAATAATTATTGCAAACCACCATTATTATCATTATAAAACAAAATTCATTAAGGCGTACGTAACATTATTATGGATACACATACGGCTTGTGCTAAATCGGAGGTTTAAAATAATAAATGAAGCCTTAATTATACCAAATCGTTAAAATTAATTATTATTATCACAAAATTATCTGGAGTTCATAGTGCACAATCGCCATCGGTCATATAAAATTTATATTTCCAAACAAATTCGGAACTCTCGAGACATACCAAATTAACTTAAATATTGCCAATTACTAACAATAAATATTAACATAATAATTTAAGCCAAATTCATTAAACTCTATGGTGCGCCAAATTAATGTTTGTAACCGTATCAAGTAGTTTTGTCATATCTGAAAACATCAACTAAAACTTGATTTGATGGGATCATAAAAATTTAATAGTATTTTTATTAACAGTTAAAACTCAACGTTTTAACAATTTTGTGATTTATACATCTAATTTAATTAATTATAATCATTAATAATAATTGCTTATCTACCCTAAACCTGTATGGTTTGGTTTAAATAAAAGTTATTATTAATTAGCTAAATACAATCTTGATTGGCTCCAAAAACAATATAAAAATTGGCTATATCAGAAACATATTTTAACTTTTATCTAATTTTAAAACATCGTTTTCTTGCAATAATGTAAATGAAAATACAAACATTAATACCAGAGAAATGTTCGGAGTTTAAAATTAGGCCTAATATTTCTCTAACTACTTTTTACTTTTTGTTAATTATTCTTATAAGTTGATTTGGATTTTTGACCGTAAGTAATTATTAAATTATAGTTAATAATAATTAGGTAAATATATATTATACAATTTAAAAACTAATAGGAAGATCGATGACATTATATTAATATATTTCTAATTGACATAAAAAGTAATATTCAGGAAGCTAATCTTAAATTATGGATAAATGTATAATAGGTTAAAAACTGTTATCCACTAATTTGATTATAAATCGACTAATAATAGCTTTCCGGTTAGATAAAACTCAAAAATGTTCGGATAAATTCGTCATTATTAGATAGAAGTATTAACGGTTATTTTAAATAAGTTATCTAAAATTGTAGATATTAATTAAAACCTATAGAGAAGTGTTAATTATACATATCCTCAGTCACCATACTGATTGGACCCTTATGTTAGTTAAACCGTTTTCATAGTGTCTTGTCCATAAAATCAGTATATGCGCAATTAAATTACTATTTGGTGTTACTTTCTGCTTACAAATGAACTGATTGGCATAAATTTCTATTACACTGCAATTCATATCATAATTATTACGAGAATAAAAGTTAATGGATCATAAACAATGTTACAATTACTTAGTTGTGTGCAATTGTGGTTTTCAATTTCTAGAATATTTTTAACACGCAACTTTTGGTTTGCTCGCGGAATAATATAACATTATATTAAATGAACATTACCGCACTGGATGAGTTTTATTGCGCATTCGAAGTACGGCATTTAATAAAAATAGGAAGTTCCGCATATTTTTACATCAATTTTCAATCAAACATACCTTGGAACAATTATTATATATTTAGTCGACTGTTCCAATTGAAGTCGCGTTCTTTACCAGTTATCGATGTCGATCAATTTATTATCTGTTAATACATTTAAATGGTCTATTTCGGTAATAACATCAGCATAACGCCAATTTAAATGCGACATTTGTCATTTGTTTTATCGTTTTTATTCGAACAATCGTTTTCTATTGTTTATTGAGTCTTTTAAATAATGTTGACCGCCGATTGCGGTAGGCTATTGTTAAATATATAATAAGATATCTTAAGAGTCAATTAACAGTTGTAATTAACCATTAAAATTATAATTGCCAAATAATTTTGTAATTCAAAAGAATATAAAGAAAAAAGTTGGTCTGTAAATTATTTCATTTTACATCAAATTAATTTGTTAAAACTGTAGGAAAATGGTAGAAAAACAGGAAATAATCTTGTTCACCGAATATCAATAATACTTAGATTGAAATATAGCTAAATTCGGTAATTGTTTAACATTTACTTTTTGGACTGATTTTTAAGAGTGAAAAATAAAATTTTGATTATTTTTCGACTTGTTTTGCACATGTAATGATTGTTAGAACATTTAATCATCTCATAATCAGGTCTAATATTTATAGGTATGCATTAATACTTGATGTAAATACTGTAACATATGTTAAAAGTTCTTAACTCGTATAAATAAATAATCTAATATAAATCTGAAAAAATATTAGAATATATTAAATTATAAATTACTTTGAAGCCAAAAATGGTGCTCTCTGCTAGTTTATTTTTTATTAAATCTTATCACTGCTCTTTTATATTTTCTATCCTTTAAATTGTTTCTTATTTTTAATCAGTTATTTCTTAGAAGAATCTCCAAAGCATCTTCCACTCAAAAGATTTATTATGTCAAAAAATCTTTGAAGATTTGTTCAATCAATAGGTAAAACACTTACTAGCGGTATATGTCAGACAGCATTGCGTTCAGGTTTTGAAATCAGATAAAAGAACTGAAAAAATGAGCATTTGGAGGAGCCTGTTTTTACTGATAATTGTAATCTTAGGAATGTGTCTTACTTCACCCGTAGATTGTAGATGATCTGTTACCAATACTTTCGTCTTTTCATAATTTATTATTAGGCTTTATGCTATATCTAAAGATCAGTAATTTAGAAAACTAGTAAAGTTGAGTGATATATAAGATCATAATGAGGTCACGTCTCTCTTAGCGAGGAAGTCTAAAAATGATAACCTTTCATGAAAATAAAGGAGGTCTGAAGACAATGACAATATTTTGGGTGAGTTCACAACTGAAGAACAAAGTAACATACACCTTTCAGATATCGCCCTATGTGTTAGAGAAAGTGTTATAAGCAATAGATTGAGACTGAAAAATATTTTATGAAAGACATAGAAAGTGGAAAGTCGATATTAACGAAATATTATTAAACATAATCCCTCTGGTAATCTGAGGAGATTAATAAACAATCATCCGACACGATTACACGGTTTTCTGATCCGTCGGAAGTGGATAATTTTACGAGCGATTTTACGATGAAGATCTTCATAAAAACGGACTTAATTTTTTTTATATCTTTCCAATTAAACAAAACAACCGGACAAATGCCGACGGATGCGTCCACGGGGTCCACCCCTCATGATAGAGCGGCACTGGAACCGCCGTCGAAATTCATAAAACGATTTTTACGGGCGCTCGACAACAACAAAAAACGGAACAATTAATTGTCCAGGTGGTTATTGTTAGGAAAAAATGGTGATAAACTGCTTCCATAGAAGCCGGCGTGAAAATATTGGCCAATAAAAAGTGTGTAAAACATCTTTTAAGTACCCCATAAACTGGCGCCTCAATAAAAATGCTTTACCTACCGTCAAATTCTCACTTTTTATGTATTCAAACGGTCTTGGTGCTTAATTCCTGTCCAGATATCACCATCTATTTTTATCTGGATGATTATCGTTGCAATTTCATTGCATTTTTCTAACGTTTATCTCTCATAATCTTTGCATGCAGATAAAGATAATTTCCAATAAAAACTGAAATGTTTTCAAACACAGAAAATATACCGTTTGAGTGAAAGCGGAAGACATGAGGAAAATACTGTTTTCGCTCTTATTATTTGTACTTACTGTTTTAACTTTATGGCGATTCTTGGCCCATTTTAATCTTTATCAAATTGTCATCCTAACTTTCTATGTATCACAACTCATTCTCTTGAATTGATTGCTGTATTAATCAATTTCACCTGATTATTTAAATGTTTATGTCACATTATATTATTTTTATTCTATTAAAGTACATTAGTTCTTGGAATATTATTAATTCTACGTATATATGTTATAGTATGTTGATGAGTTTTTCCACAGTCATACTGTCTTCGGGCCAATGAAAAAATGAAGCAATAAATATTCAAGTCACTTAGAAAAATATAATCTAAATAATGAATTGTGTTTGTGATGATGTTCCTGTTGAACATAATACTAATATATGCCGTCTATATTATAAAAAGCAGTATAGAAATAAATATGAATTCAACCATAGTTTTCTTGGTTTTTTAATTTAAAATTCAGAATTTGTTTAAAAAATATTTATTATTTTCGGAAGAATAGATCCAATTTTTGGCCTAGTTCTAGAAAAAATTGTTGGCATCTTGATATAGTATAAAACATCGATCATCAACAATCAACATAACCAATGACTGGCAATTATGGCGGATGATAACGTGTTTATTGTAACGTTTATTCAATGTTTGATGATCTTTCAATACCGTGGCATCTTGCATTTTCAGTTCCTTACCGCATTTCTGACGTCAAATATACAATTCTTAGACTTGCATCTAAAATCTGTAATCATAACTAACTCATCTGCAAATTTATTCAAGTTAAAGAAGCACATTGAAATGATATTTTTTGGGATCAAAAAAATGTTAAAACACTATACGTATTGCTAGAACATAAACCACTAATACCTTGCTTTAGCTAACATAGTATCAGTTTTTTTTAAATTATATTTATACTTTCATTTGGATTTCCTTTCTTTTTCATAAATAGAAACTATAATCAATAAAATATAAATTGTTTATACCCAAAAACAGTTGTAAGTAAAATTACACTAGTATTTAAGTATGATAAATCTCATATTATCTAAATATCTATACATATACAATATACAAGCTACATATATTTTTTATTCTAATCATATGCTAGTTATAAAATGTAATAAAGCGCATACTAATACTAACTTAACTGAATGTTTAACATTCTAGGATTTTTACAATGGCCCCATTTTTGTGTATGACATTACATAACTACAATAAATGTAATTAAATGAAATCTAATTGGCATTATATCAATTATACGGATGATCTGAAGTGTGAGAATACGTGTAATATTAATGTGATAATATCAGTAAATATTTTAATTAGTTTACAATTGAAGAACTCTACCGAAAACTGTAGATTCATTGACTAAATCCACGATTAAAAATTATTATTAAATTGACACATCCATTTTTATCTTTTATATTTAATATTATAAGCTATCTGGTGATGAGATTACTTATTATATATTATATATGGCATTAAGTCTATAGAACTAGATATTTCTAAGAGATGGCGCTACAAGTGCTTCGTAAGTCTTTAGAGAATAGTCAGAATTTTAGTTAAATTGAAATAAGCGGTATAATTTATAATTTGTATAATATTGAACAAGACTAAAAACAAACTTTTTTTTTCTATATTTTGTTCAAAGGAAATGCGGCTCTGAAAAGGCTTGTGTGCTTTTTAAAAATCATATGTTGTGTGTAAAAGTCTTGGGGATAGTGTCTCACAATGATTTCCTATTTTACTTTGCTAATTGCATCTTATGATATTGAGCTCTTTTCCTGAGCTTCTCCGTTGCATATTAAAAAAAAACATTTGCCATAGTATTATATCAGGAATTCGTTCACATTTCATTCGACAGTCTTCAATGTAAGAACCAGACTGTAGTTTTAACTTTTTACATAAAACTCTGAACCATGCTGAACAATAGGTTTATTTTAATAACAACATCGAAAATGAGTAATAATGGATCATAATTAGTTTTACGTTCCGGCTGAAACAGGTGTTAGTTGTTCTGTGGGATTTATTTCTAGAAGTTAAAAGACCAAAAGTGGAATTTTATTAGAATTACCTTTTTACTTTCACTTACAGAATAACAAATGCTTCCGTCTTATTTTTCCGTTACCGCCTTTTCAACTAATGTCTTGGGGTATGTAATGTGATTCTAGTTATGCCAAACTTATTATAAACATAGAAATATTTCATTAGAATGCATACAGTTTTATTTTCAAGAACATTATTAATTTCTTCTTTATTTTGCAATTTAGTAACTACATATTCTTTTTCCTATTTCAGCTGCTTATGACCTGCAACAGAGTGAGTAGCCATTATATTCAAGCTAAATTAACTTCTTCAGATAATTAAAAGCTTACCAATGTACAGAAATTTTAACATCTATCACAAGAGTTGTATTAACTCGCGCTTATTTGATTTAAAATCACATAAAGGCCAGGAAACCAATACATTTTTTCTATCTGAGTTTAATATCTAGAGCTAAACGGTTTGCTTCAAATGTTCAGTTACATTTTAAACCAAACATTCCTTAATATTAGTTATTCAGTCAGATTCAAATCCCGGTTGTAGTCTTGATTGTAATATGTCCTCTCTTCTACATACCCTATCTCTAGCCGAAAAAGAGTCCTCTTATATAAAACTCTGAAATATATTGAAAAAACGATCTATTTTAATAACAACATCGAGAATGAAGTACATTCTATAATCAGTGCATTGTATCAAACAAAATATTCATACTCCAAATGTTCTGTTAAGTGTTCAGTAGATCAAAAGATTTTCTGTTTCGACAATGCAAAGCCATCTTGAAGATGTTAAAACAACACTACCATTTAAATTTTCGTTTCAATATATCTGTAATAGATTTTATATCAGAAGATCTCCCGTGCAGGAGGCTATTGGTGCCAACATGTATCATGTGCGGTATTGATGCTCTCCTAGAACGATGACTTTACACCAAATTTTCAACATGATGTATGTTAATGTATGATGTTGCACGGACTATTTAGTCCTATTTTTCAAAATTCATGAAAAATTACATACATACCCTTTAGGAGAAAACCCAATCTTATTCGCAGTATTCTGCGGATATTGCTCCTTATAATTATTATATGTTTTGATTAACCGGTAATTTTCACTGTTAATCCTAATAAGATGTAAAGAATTGTTTTAAAATAACTATGTTTCAACTCAAGATCTGTATTGTATTTGAAAGATGGAAGTATTTATTACATTGTTACTAGTCGTCGCGTACTAATTTACAATTTGTTTTTACAAGAATTTAAATCTAGGTATATAGTTAGGAGGACCCATCAGCCCTATCTTCATCTCTGGTACAATAATGTATCTGTATTAACACTGCTGTTTGTTTTATAAAATACACCTTACTACACTACACAAGATCAAATAGTTTGATTATTTTGATCCTCTTCTGGTGTTATACAAGAGTTGTAACAGGTCAATTGAAAAGTCACCGGCTGCTGTAGTCAAACATATTTTTTGTTAAAATTAGTTTTTCTCATTCAACATATATCCCTTCAAGGGTGATACACTGATTATAGCGACCCTCCAACTTTTCGATACCATTTTTGTAGTACGATTTCGTCGATCACCTCTTCATTCGACGAAAATTTCTTCCCAGCGAACATTATTTTGAGACGTGAGAACAGGAAATAGTCGCTGGAGGCCAGATTTGGAGAATACAGTGGATGACGAAGCAATTTGAAGCCCAATTCATGGATGCTTACCATCGTTTTCACTGACTTGTGACACAAGCAGCACTTTCTTTTTCTACAAATGCGGTCTTCTTTTGGCGATTTCGTCTTTCAAACGGCCCAATAACGCTATGTAATAGTCGCTATTGATGGTCCATCCTTTTTCAAGGTAGCCAGTGAAAATTATTCCATGCGCATCCCAAAATACAGACGCCATAAACTTGAAAGCCGACTCTTGCGTTTTTCACGCTTTGGAGCCGGTTCATCGTGTGCAGTCCACTCGAATGACTGTCGATTGGACTTCGGAGTGAAATGATGGAGCCTTGTTTCATCCATTGTCAGATATCGATGCAAAAACTTGGGCTTATTACGATTAATAATTTTCAAACACTGCTCCGAATCATCAACTCGTCGTTGTTTTTGGTCAAAAGTGAGCTCGCGCGGCACCCACTTTACACAGAGCTTTCTTATACCCAAATATTCATGAATGATATGTACACGTTCAGTTGATATCGTTAGAGTATCTGCTATTTCATTCAATTTCAATTTACGGCCATTCAAAATCATTTTGTGGATTGTGTGGATGTTTTCGTCGGTAAGAACCTCTTTTGGGCGCCCACTGCGTTCACCGTCTTCGGTGCTCATTTCATCACGTCTAAACTTAGCATACAAATCCTTGATGGTTGATTTTCCTGGGGGAGTGTCCGGAAACACGGTATCAAGCCAAGTTTTTGCTTCATCTCTATTTTTTCCCTTCAAAAAGCAATATTTTATCAACACGCGAAATTCCTTCATCCATTATTTTCACAATAACAAAAGTTACTTCACTCAAAATACTATAATTCACAAACTAATGATGCGACAGCTGTAAAAACGTATGGATTTAATTCTAGTAGCGCCATATATGTGTCAGGCCGGGGACTTTTCAATTGGCATGTTATTACTTCGGTATTGGAATGATAATGGAGTATATCCTCATGTCTCCTTCCAATTCTCTTGATTTCTTGAGTGACCGTCGCTATCTGAAGTTCTCGGTGTAAGTAATCAGTCCTGTAGTATCTGGCTGCACTTGCAATACTTCTCAAGACTTTCTTCTGGAAAACATAATATAATTATTGTTTAAAAAATAATTGAATCGCGTATGTCTATACAGGTTTAAATACTTGTTGTAAAATACCACTTCATTATGTACTGATAATTGTAATTTGCGTCCAATTAACCAATATATTTTCCTATATTTTAACCCCAGTAATACTTAAATCAATAGATATTTTTTACAATTTAGCCTCGGTTTTCTAAAAAGACACACACTAACCATTTTTTACAAGTTTTCAATCTTATGTATTGCGTCATAATTATGGTGGTTTGGTTGGATAATATATAATCTAATAATATCGAATCTTGATTGCATAATGTCATATCTAATATTATCAAAAACGACGAACAATTATTTTAATAGTTATTATAATGTATTTCAATAAATAAGTAGTAAAACATTATTAATTAGATTAGTTATTAATCACCAGCAAATAAATTAATAATGTTTATTTTTTTACAGACTGGATGAGTCCGTTCGACAGGGTTGTCTGTGGTGAGTACAATGGTACATATATTTTTATTTTTTTTATTTTCGCTTTTGTTGAATCTATTTGTATTAACTTTTGATGGAGCCTTGATAATTGCCATGGCAATACGAACAAAAAGTGAAATCAAAGAGTTTGAACGTCGAAAACGGGCCATGACATCAACGTTACGTCCCACCGCTACAATTTTCTTAAATTCATCGTCAAGGCTGCGTTTTGTAATGCAAATTTCAGACGGGAAACTCTTAATAATATTTTTTTGATATGAATGGAGTTTGATTTGAGACTCGGCAGCGCGTTATGTCGACGACATGTTGCCAGTTGTGTTTTGGTCGTTTCGAATGTAGCTACCGTCAAAGGTCACCCATATGAAGGATATCGCGGAATTACATAATGAACTAATGGTATTGAGTACTAATTAATAGGTAATGTAAAACTGTTTAAAAGCAATTGCTGAACGCATTGACAAGCTCGTCAATTTTCTAGCCGTTTTGTTTTCACAAAAATTGTTAAAACGAAAACAATATCTTAACATACAATAACAGTCAATATTTTAACATAAGAATTTTTGAAAACATTAAAAATTAGATGTTAAAAAGAAATCACCACTTTACAAAACATAAAAAGGCATGTTACAATGACCTCTTAAAATTATAATTTTTCTGCTTTATCTTTGAACTATATATAATTTAATATAATAAAGAAGGAGCCAATACAAATTAGATACAAAAACTTTACATCCTTAAATTAGATGTACGGAAATATGGGTGAAAACAATAATTACTTCCTAATATAATTTATTCCAATATATCTGGTTATTATGTTTAAAAATTTTGCATTTACACGTACTACATCTTCTAGGTCTAAATCACAACTTCCCATTTATTTGTCTTGAATAATACTGGAACATATTTACTTTGATCTTTCGGCTGGAAAAAGTATCAGTATCTCTGTGGGATTTATGTCTAGAAGTCAGGAATATATTGAAACAATGAAGTTGAATTTTATTAGAAATACCTTTCTACTTTCACTTGTAGAATAGCAAATACTTCAATCTTGTTTTCCACATTACATTTTTTTTTGGTTCTATTCTCTGAAGTAGCCCTCTTATTCAATTAATGACTGGTTATGTATTGTTATACCTGCTATATCAAATTATTAAACTAATATACCATTTGAATGTGTATAGTTTTTTCGAGAACTTGATTAATATCTTCTATATTTTGTCATTAATAACTGCATATTCTTTCTCCTATTTCAGCTGCTTATGATCTACAACAGAGTGAGTAGCCATTACTTCTTTATATATTCAAGCTAAATTAACTGCTTTGGAGAATCAAAAATATACGAATGCACAGAAACCTTACTACCTATCGCAAGAATTATGTCAACTCATCTGTCACACTCAAATTCACGTAAAGGTTAAAAATCCAATGCATTCTTTCCATCTTAGTTTAGTTTCTACAGCTAGACGGTTTGTTTCAAATTGTTAAGTTACATTTTACACCAATCATTCCTTAATATTAGTTATTCAGTCAGATTCTAATCAATTAACAGTTTGATAGAAAATTATTACTAGTAAACTAATATCTAAAATATTTTAATAATCGGAGCTCAATAAATAAGGTGGTGAATTTTATTCCCAAAAAAGTTTAAGTGCTATATCATTTATTTTTGTTTAAAAACATATAACTTAAATACTTTTATAATATTTATTAAATGTTGCTAAATTATATAAGCATCTTTTATATATTCAAAAGGGTGGATTTATTATAAATAAGATAAAATATAAAGCGTTAAAGTTGTTAAATATATTATTTGGATTCATAATTCTTACATCTAGAATAAAGTATTTTTTTATTTTCTCAAAATTTTCAATGAACGTTTCGCTGAGGTAAATTTAGTTGAATTAGAAGAATTTTACAGATTTTAACACCTAAATTGATAAGCATATAATCGCTATACATCTGCACTTAAATATATCTTATTATGTATAATTCATTCTGTTATTAAATTCGAATAATAAATGAATATTGGATGACTAAATGCAGCTGTTTCTGTCATTCACATACTAAGAATATTTTTAACATACATAAAAAAATAAAATGATTTATAACAAATAATATAAAATGTGTAAAATTATATCATTCTCAAATTAAGAATTATAGGCTTTTAATAATGAAAAATATTTTCTTAGCTTGTGTTTTACTAAATTCCATTAATTTACATATTTAAGTTGATATGGGAGACATAATTGAATTATATTAACATTATTTTCAAAAAAAACTCTATTCAATAAGAATAAATGATGGATGTACTAACTAAAAATCTATGCTTTTTGTTGTTTATAACTGATGTGACAACTGTTAAATGTTGCTGAAATAATAGGAAAGAAATAAGATTTATTAAAATTAACGTCAATAATATTCCATTTTACAATTGTAGACCTTGATAATATTTCGTAACAAGTATAATTAATTAATTTAAACATATTTCACCAATTATACGGACTAAATCGGTTTAATTATTACTCTCTTTTAGTTACATAATATCCGATAAATAACGATTGTGTTAAATCAATGTCCGACTATTTCTGAAAATATATGAGCTGGCTATTATTTATAAAATTGTAAAAAGCAGCTGTTTCTGTTATTTATATCTGACCTGACAGTCGTACATATTAAAGTCTACATTATTACGTTTAAATCAAACATTATACGAATATAATACACGTTTATGATACCTTTTGATTGCCGATATACAATCATAAATAATATGGCCGGCTTTCGTGTCTTTTCGAAACCGACTACGTTTTTATGAACTGGTCCAGCTTTCAAGCACGACGTAAAAGGCTCACCCTGGTTCCAGTGATTTGCAACCCTTTTTGTGTGTTCTTGTGTTGCTGACTGCGATTTCTCTTTTTTTATCAGGTAAAAAAAGAGTTTTATGAAAAAGAAAGGGTTCCTAAAAAAGTTTCTTTTTTCGGAAGGATGCACGTTTTCGGTTATGGAAATTAAAAGGAAAGTTAGAGGTAAAAGAATTAGTTTTTCCCAAGTTCAAGTTCCTTCAGCTATCTCTTTCAGGCTGATGGATGGCAGATCAAATTTGTGCAATTTGAAATATCGAATCTAATAATAATTTATGGTACAGTGCTCTTGGATTGTATTAAAACACTATTTTAATAGATATAATAGCAGATTCTGTGTTTAACCAGCTTTTTCAGCACCCGGTTCATCTCAAAATAATTTTGGCTATAATACACTATAATTAGAAATATTTTCTATTCAATGTGATCAATAAATAATGTTGTTGGCAGATGATTGTTGTTTGTCACAACTTGGTAACCGTTTTGATATCTAATTTAAGTACTGATTTTCATTTATATGTGAGAAGAAGGAACTCTAAATACTAAATAATTTTTTATATGCTTTATCATAAATATATTTTTCTCAATAGTAAGATGTTGATAACACCATCAAAACATCAAAATATTAATATTTTTACGAAATATTTAATATGTTAATTTTAAACAACTTTCACTGTAAATATAATTTTCCTCAGTGATATTGAAATTTTTATTAAAACACTTTACTAACTTTAAATATAGTAATATATCCTTGTTTTTAATATTAGTTTTTCTTCTTCTAACCCTTTAGTCTACATATCAAATTTGGTATACAGTCCTTATGTTATATTTTGAAATTTCTGTTGTTGGTTCAAAGAAAATGATTATAATAGTGCTCCATATTTAGGGCCTATATTTTTTCAGTGATTATTTTAAGCCAACTTTTTATATTTTTAATTCTTTATTAGGTCTTTTTACAATCTTATCTTTCATATATATAAGATTAAGAATCTTATATATCTTTAACAAAACATTATAAGTAGTTTTCTCTTTAAATAGAACCAAATTACACATTTCTGATATAACTACAAAAATTGTTTCATTTTTTGAACTTGATCGATTCGAAAGTAATCACTTCTTAAACAACATTTTAGAAATTCCATCGACCTTGACACCAGAAGTCTCCAGTACGCATATGTCAACAAAATGTAACACACAGCACTGGTTTACCTTCCAAAATTGCGAGATAACGACGATATAAAACATTTCAACGGTGATTTTTATAGTCGATTGTGGACAGTTACTCGTCTAAAATGGTCCATTTCTGTTTCGTTATTGACTCAGATCGTCATTTATTTTATTTGGCTTCACGAAAAGAGCGGTGCATCGTTAATTTTGTCAGTGTAAATTATCAGACCGAGCAAAGATATTAATTTCGTATGACCTACATATATTATTTGCTCTTATTGGGTATAAATATTTTACTTGAACTTGAATTCTTCATATTTCCTTTGGTACTAAATAAAGACCAATGGCTCTTCTTAAATGAGAAAAATTAGTGAATAAATTATTTGTTTAAAATATTTGACTATAATTTAAATATAAAGAGATATGGAGGTATGGTCATGACTCATGTACATTAAAACTTTTTATATTAAAATCTATTCTTAGCACTAAAAGAAAACAGAATATTTTACACAATTTATGTATTAAGAGTTTTTTAAAATGCTTTTTACTAAATCATTCTTGACTTATACGTAAAATATATTGGGACATTCTTTCGAATTTTCAATACTAACAGTGAATTATACATATTATGGTTTCTAGACGGATATTATTTTGCATCACTTCATTAGAGATATAGTCCAGAGCATTGACTATAGTACACAACACTTTTTTGTGGAACGGTTGAATAATGGTTATATAAGATTTACTAGACCTACCCCATAGTTGGATCCTGTAAGACTGTCATGATTGATTTGTGCTCAATATTTTGTATCTTGTAATAATTTCGATTTTCGTCTTACGAGCTAATACAAGTTAGACGTCAGTCTAGATAAACTTCTACTCACTAAAGATTAAGGACGTTGGCAATTATTAATATTCATTGATGGGCATTTCATTCTACTCAAGTCAAAGGTAACATGGTAGATTTTGCTTTGCTTTAATATGCTTCATTTTTCAGTTACGGCTGACGTTTTAATAAGGTGTGGTAAACCTTCTTGATGTTTTAATTGGGCCTTCGCGAGGCTTGGCTTTCCACACATCACTAGTTTATCGATCAATAGTTCAGAATAGTATACAGGAGATACAATATTTTTCTACTAATTGTATAGTCATTTTGTATTATAGCAAACTATATATGACAAGATAAAATTTCAGTAGCTGAAAATGGGAATGAGGAAGAAAATTTTAATGTTTAACCTGCAGCCCTGCGTGCTATACTCTATAAAAGGCCTAACAGATACCCAGGAAAGCAACCGAGACAAAAATGTTTAAGCTATTACGTCTGCATTTATTTGGTTTAACAGTATATGTATTTGTTTTACAGTTTGTATTCATCAGTTAAAAGATGCTTTATTACAATTTTAATTCTATTAACGCCTAACGCTGTAATAAAACTCCAATATGACTGATTGATTTCATGTCATACCAACTATTAATTTACACTTTACTGGCAGTTATATTAAGGACGTAGATTTAGAATTTCGCTCAAAATGTTGATCATGTTAAGTAGTTGATTTCGGAATGAGTGCCGTATTTTCTAATATCGAACCAAAAACAGCCTTTCTTCGAAAATTCAGAACGCTGTTTGAAACTGTAAAGCGAAATAAAATATATATGAAATACAGCAATACATGTATTATATAGACAGAAGCTAGTGAAAATCTTCCAAAAACAACAAAAAAGTTATTCTACAAAAAGTGCACTAAAAGATTAAGGCAGCGTTAGAATAAATATATCGACATTGTAGAAGGCTATTCTCTGAAATAAAGGGGTAAAAGTACTAAAAATTATTTATTTTTCAGTTATGTAAACCATGGATGCCAATTGATTGATGTATAATTTTGTGATAATTCATTGTTTATAAAATTACACTTACAACATTCTAATCGATAAACAACATAATAGATCTCCAGCAGCGTTCATAACCTCAATAAAGCATATTTTTCCGGCCGCATCGTTAAGTTCGAACTGGAACAGCACAAATGGGCATTTTCTCTCATCGATAAAGTGACAAATCGTTATTCTCTACGATCCCCACGAGATCTCGACGTTTATTTATATCCAGACATTTGCAAACAGCGGTCATACGTTATTTATAGTTAATAATAGACACGCACATAATACGTATCATTAAAACAATCGTTTAGAACGTAAATTTTTTTAAAGATTCTTTTTTATGCGCGCGTACAACAATATCGGAGACGACTTAATTGGGTTTAACTAGGTCGCTGAATCGTCGAACCTTCCTTGCTTAGGATAATAAGGCACACAAGATGTGTATTTTTATCGATGAGGCGGTATCGCGTGCACCAAGAAGACCGAACCACTATGGAAATGTTCAACAATTTGATTGTATAATTGATACAGTAGCTTTGTATTGGCTGTGAACGTTGATACGGGCATTTTAATTAATTTAGAATATGTTCACAATATTCATGATAAAATCAAAATATTATGGTATATTCGAATTCAAATTGTTCAACTATTTAAGATCAATGTGTGACATCTTCATAACAGAATTTTGTAGTGTAGTGGAGTATAGTGTAAAGATATCAAGATTGTAACATAATCCAATTCCGTGATAATAGAAGAATAGTTCAATCATCCAACTTTTGATTTTTAAAATGTGTACTTTAACATTTGTACGAGCTTTTAACTCATGATTTTGATTCCCAAATATCAAACACATTTATTAACAAAATAGGACTTTATTAACAAATTTTAATTGAATATAAATATTATGTTTCCGACTATCTTTTTATGTACATGTTTTTTCATTGTTATTTATTTTTTTACTGTTAACTTAACCTTACTACTTAAGAATAACATTTCTTCTAAATGTACCAAGGATGTTTGAACTTCCTTCCCAACCAAGGAATATAAAGCTACTGTTAATCTGTAGAGTGTTTCGTTGATATATTAGATTATTCGACAGTTTTTAAAAATGTATAACATTTTATAATATAAAATAATAAAGGACCTATATATTAAGAAAATAAATAGGTAAAATGCATTATCCTACTGCATCATAGTGCAACTATTTACCTATTTGCTCTATCGAAAAAAAAAACCATTCCAGAACGAGAATTCAACTTTAGTTTCTCCAAAATAAACTATTATAGTCGATGTTCCATGTTATGTTTCTATTGAAATGATACAGCACGATATCCCTCAAGAAGCGTTAGTGTTCATACATAGTTCAAAAGAGTTTTGAGTTTTAGTGCACCCTAATGAATATATATATATATATATATATATATATATATATATATATATATATATATATATATATATGACAACAGCAAAGTGTATAGACAAATGTTTTAGAGAAGAAATAACTTACTAAAGTGATATTCTACATGTTATGTACGTTATGTATATACTAATTATCATAAGAAATTCTTATAGCCATTAATAATATAAAAAAACAACTATTTCGAACTTTGCAAAAAGTTAGCATTGCATCAAAGATCACTTTGAAATTTATAAAAACAATTACGCTATTTAAGACTTGTTTTAATCGTTTATTGATTTTTCTTACTGCAGTATATTTGTTAAATGAAGAGTATAATAAGTAAAACTAACTAAATAAAACACTTTTTAAACTGAAATAAATAACTGATATAACATAATTTAATAACCATACAACTTGACAATCCTTGTTAAAAACCAACGCAAAAAGTCCAAGTCTAATGATTTATCGATATTCAACCTTTTCTCTTTAAATCAATTTACCTTGAAGATAATTTAGGCGGGAATTAATTAAAAAGTCCCAGACCATCGGATTGACCATAATTAACGTTCGCCATGTCAGGAAAGAGTCGGACAAAAACATACACACATGTGAGAGACTTGGGAAAGAGAGAGCGAAGACCGAGATGGAGAAAACAGAAACAAAAAACTACCTTCCGACGAAGATTGAGACTACCATAAATCTGGACATGGTCTGAAACGTGCCTTTTTACGTTAATCACTGTGGCTTGTTTGTTATTTTCGTTTTTTTCCCTTTAATGTTCGTTTTTTTTTATTTTGGGGCTTCGTTGTCGAGTCCAAACGACGGTGTTCGGTTTCAGCTTCGTGTTTCACGTTGATTTACTGATATTCATCCGCGGAACCTGGCGGTGGGCGCCGTTTCTGCTTTGTAAGTTATCTTCATGCCTTTCACACAATACACTTCGTCCTATTCATCGGAAACGTGAGTCAGTGTGAAAGCCTTACCGGGATATTTCTTTTAAGGTATGTATCTGGTGATATTTCTCGTACGGGGCATCGACATTAAGGTGGACCTTCGCCATTGGTATTTCTTTTGTTCTTCTATCGTATCATTGTTTCATGCTGTCTAATATTGTGCTACACTTTTAAGTCATACAATTTATTATTATGATAATATAAATTACAACTTTTTCTTTCCTTTTGATGATGACAAATATATTGTAATTGTGTTTGATAAACTACACTCGATACACCAGACTATTTTAAACCTCAAGTTCACCTCTGACACTGCTACCGTAGTTATGTTGCATAATTTTGTTTATTGCACTGATTTGTAATTAAGAAAAGCCTTCATGTCATTCCTTAGCTGTCTTGTCCAGCATTTACTAAAAGTTTCCTCTTAGGATTTAATGCTATAAGGTGAGGTAGATTTATATAAAACGAAATAAATTCAGACAGATGAAGAAATATATGATCACAAGAAGCGAACATTCTTGTAGAAAATTCATTTGGTTCAATATATGTATATGTAGTTACCAATTTCTAGGATAACCAAGGAAATAAATTGTATTTCGATTTCAAATTGTTTATTGCATTGTTACCAACTAACCTACAGTTAATTTTATAGTAGATTAAATCTAAGTATATATCTAGAAGGACCTATCGGTCCTAAATTATTCCTTTGCCCAATAATGTTTATGTATTAACACTACACGTTCCACTACAAAATATGACACACTTTTGAGTCTGTACCCTGTTCTAGTGCTGTCCAAGAATTACAATAGTTCAATATTAACATGAGAATGGAATAACTACTCCTATAGTAGCTGGGTGCTCTTACTGTGCTTCTTAGGACTACTTCTTCTGGAAAACTTGCATTATATTTACATTGATCTTCCAAATAACCAACATATTTTCTTACATTTCAACTCCAATACTTTTTCTTTTATCATTTATTAATATTGGTGTTTGTGGGGTGTTGTTATAGGTTACAGGTTTGAGTCAAATTATTTATAATGTCATAGGTCTATTGTAATTTTCAAGCAAATGTAGCCATTGTGATATTTTCTATTTGATATATCACATATACTAGTGTATAGAAGAAGTTTTGACATGACTTGAAGGAATGTATCATACACACATGTATTCTATAGAATATAATTCAGCACCCTCTAATTTAAAATAGTAGTGGATTAATGATACCTGGAAAGATATGCAGATACAAAAAAGGATTTTCAGTATTCATTATGGTAATTTTGTTTACAGCTGTAAATGATGAAAAGTAATAAAACTTTAATAAACCGTGTCTTACTTTCTTTTTATAGTGATGTCACCACGACATATATTTTGTATTAACTAACAAGATAATTTTTTTATGTTGTTGCTATTTGGTGGTGAGATCTTTCGAATCAAAGTTGTTAGTAACTAAAAAATTGATAATATATCGTCGAGAGCAACATTTCGCTTCGTTCTGTGATCGTTCGGATACAGGACGCGTCAAGGAGGGAGATACCTTTCCCTTTTGCGCACATGGTGGCATCGTCGAAAATCGACATTGGTAGGGAACGAGCGACACGGCGTGTGCGGGAGAGAGAGAGACGGAGCGAACGAGGTCGACGGCCATAAAATAGCTCGGAGAGGGCTCCGGAGACGCCCCGATCTCACGTGGCTTGCACGGAAAGCTTGATTTTGTGCATGCATTCCGTGTAGGGAAACGACATGGAGCTCGGTTTCGGTCGAGGACGCGGGGCCGGGGGGGTAAGGCAACGGATCGTCTGACGTATTTATAGTTGACAACGTAAAAAATGACGGGGTTTCGTGTATAAAATACTGAATCGTCCCGGTCCGAGACGTGGCCACTTTCGGTCGTTATGCAGATGAGATAAGGCCGAGGAAAAAATCAAATAATTCAAATCGCAAAAAATATGCTGACGTATAATTCGATTGGATGCAAAATAGTTTATTTATATATAAATAAACTATACATATATATATATATATATATATATATATATATATATATATATATATATATATATATATATATATATATATATATATATATATATATATATATATAATTCATCATTGGAAATGTTTGAATTTGTACCGAGTAAAACGCATTTGCGGGAATTTTATTATTTTAATTCAAATTGAAGAAAATGACGAATGTAACACTTCAACTGTGAATGTGAATACTAGTTTTGATATTTTAGAAGTGGTGATTTGGACACCGAAGATAAAGAGCGTTCTGTGATCAGCCAAAAAAAAATTATCATGGTGGCCAAAAATGTCAAAAAAATCAATCAATCAGTGGGGTTCGCTATCTACTACAATCTTTGCGTTTGAGCATTGTATGAAATACGGCTGGAATGAGTAAAAACAGCAACAATATTGTTCTTTAGCATGACACAGTTGACCATGTGCTGTAAAACCGATGAAAACATACTTGGAAACATTAAAATGGGAAGTGTCGTCTAGGCCGCCGTATTCTCCAAACCTTTCCCTTCCTGATTTTTACATGTTTAGAGTCGTTACCTGTCTGAGCCGATACTTCATTTCTTATGACGATACCAGAAAATGGGTGTATTCGTGAATAGTCTCAAAAGATACATTGTTTTTGATTTTTGATGGAATCCATAAATTGATAGAAAGATGGAAAAAAGTAGATATTGTCCATTGATAACACTGTGAATAAAAGACACTATACTGAGTTATTACAACAAAACATCTAATTCAAAAATACTTATAGGCGTAATATTATAAAAAAAGAGCTTTATTTTTTAGATTAATTTTATTTTTGTCAAATTTCTATCAATTAAATAATCACAAATCAATATAATACAAGTACAAATTAGACAAGCAAAAGAAAGAAACTATAAAGCTTCGGTGATACTGCATCAACATATACAATATACATGCATTTTTGGTCCTTTTAATTAACAATTTTACATACTAATTAATTTAAAGTAATTACCATACAACAACTAAGAGAAAAATATTTTCACAGATCTAAACTTGTATTTATATCAGTTATAAGGTTATTACCACGCTGCTTTCATTTTTTCAAATTTATAGTCGCTATTTGGATTAGATCTTCTCATCTTCAAATACTGAAAGAAGGAAGGAGAACTGAACTTTCTGTAGTAAAGAGTAGTGGTCAATGGGATAATCGCCTCGATAGTAATTTTTAAGGTTTTTTTTTTATATAAGCTCCCATCACTGCAATCCATATATTTCTCTTCGCCACTTAATATTAATAATTTACCGTTAATTAACTATCTTCACATACATACAACATAAAAATACGTAAACATAACAACATCTATAGGGAAATGATTGTAAAATTGGTTTATATCTCGAGCAAAATTAACTTGTTTACTTGTTTATAAATTATTAGCATCTACTGAATGCATCATAAATCTTATCACTCCTTGATATTTGGGTTAGCTGATATAACGTCATTGGTCAACGATATAATTTTCCAATAAATATTGCAAATGCTAACCATTCAGGGATTCCAAAAGTTGTTTTTAAAATACAGCGTCGAGTTATACATTTCATTTGTGATGAAATGTATAACTTTATTTTTTATATTTTAAAGTCTCCTTTTACCAACGAGGGCTTATCTGGACTGGATCTACACAGTTTAACGTGGGCTCCGACTCACGGTCCTCGGCATTAAGCCTACCGACTGACTAATGACCAACTTAGATATCATCCCAGAAGATATCCGGTTTTACCCAGCCTGGTTACTGGCGTGACTGGGATCATTTTCCTTGTGGGATTTTGCATTCTTTCCTAAGGACAATCAGAAATGTTAAACAATTACAAACATACCAGACCATGCCCCAGGGGGATTCGAACCCGCAACTATCGCAACAGGAGGTCGCATTTACCACTACGCCAACCAGCCGGCTATAACGTTATTTGTTTATTTACATTTATTCATAACATGAATAAATAGACTTTAAATAAGTAATATAAAAATATGTAATATTGTATAATATTGGGTTGTATTGGCTATGTACATATATTATATCAGGGCCCCGTAATAAAACGATGTCTTATACAGTCTTAAACAATGTCAATAGAATATTCTCGAAGATCAATAAATGTAATTTGTTGAAGTAATGAAGACAAATCTTGAATATGGCTTATTACAAAACTTATAGTTGCTGAGTATGTACGGGATACCAATCTAAATAATAAAAAATGTAATTTTGAGTGCTTATTATTCATCAACTTTTGTTTCGATACAAGGTTTATCGATTATCAAGTGACGCAGATACTCGGAAACATCCCAAATTCAAGCTGAGATGACGTTTCTGTGCTACAGATGTTGCAAGTTTTCAGGATAAAGGGTAGATAACGTGCTAAGAGAATTAGTCTGAACAACTTGTTCAGTAAAATGATAGTGAAAATGTTCATTACATTCAATACCGCAGCAGGATAATTTTTGCAACAAAAACATTGAGGAAAGTGTTCAAGTTTTAAATAAATTTATGATACAAGGTTTTTATAGTCATTGCGGAAAGTTAAAGAAGGAAGAAAAGAAAAAGGCCACGGTTTTAAGTAAGATTTACCTATTTGGAGACCAGTTTAGCTTTGTTATGAGTATTAGCATGACTGGGATGATTGTTTATTTTATTCTTATGCCAATAAATAGTTACCGACTTAAATTAAATATATCTAAGCCTCGATAGGGATTCAAAACCGGAACAAACAAACGGGCAGTTTCTATATTGCTCAATTAATAATTTTGTGTAAAATCTAATTAACTGTTAGCATGTATAAAAATTAAGTAATGCTAAATTATTATAACTAACATTGTCTAAATTTTGATAAATATATGAAGGTTAATATATGCATATATGAAGTTTTTTAAAGCAGTTAGTTAAAAAAGAGACCCATTATAACAATAAACATAAAACAAAACAATAAATCATAGAATTTCTTATCTGGGAAGTCTTACAATATAACAAATTATTTAATTTAAAATAGACACATTCCATATTTACGTTTCAACAGGCGATAGTGATAAATGCGTTTTCGTGTGATATAGGAAATATTAATTTATTGCTTTATCTGTTGAATATAATTCTAGAAAGAAACCACTATGTTTACAATCGAATGTGGAAATAATAATATTCCAATAGCATAAACAAACGCGTTTTATTGTTAATTACCAGTCATTAATCAATCGATAATTAGAAAACAAGCAGCGTGGCTTTGAAAAATTTAAATAAAATGTTTTGATGTGATTTTATGAAACTAACTTTAAAAATACAAATGGAAAACTTTAAAGTACCAGGTGAGTTGTTCAAAATAAAACAAACGACTATATATAGCTTCATTCATCTAATGGAGGGAATGGTAATTTACGTTTTATTATAAAATAAAATGAAATATTTGGATTAATATGAGGAAAAAAATCGCTTAAATCACGGTTTGTTTCTAGTAAAAAGGGGAACCGTCTATTTTAAGAAAGCTTTTTTCGATTTATTTTCATTCACCTCGCATTCTGGATATAATCCAGTGATGTTGCCATAAAACAGTTGTTAGAATCATTAGGTATACGCTGTGGAAGCCATTTAAGGAAATTCGATGATTTGTTATCTTGTAGAACGAGTTATGGTTCTGTAGATTTAAGAAAACACCATTTGTTTTGCCCTGTTTGTTGGATACAACGCGTTGTAAATATATGCCGGAAGTATGGGTCCTTTTTTTTCTCTCTATCTCACTCCGAGTTATCTTTCCCCTTGATTTCTCTATTCTACTTGTTTAAAAATGGTATCAGGTCGATATTACAATAGATATCGTTACTGTGTATTTGTATTACTGAACATTTGTAATCAACATGAAGCCTCTATAGTGGGCTTCATTATTCATTATATGTCATTTCGTCGAAGTGTGTGCATTGAAAATGTCTGAATTTGTACCGAGTAAATCACATTTATGGGATGTCTTACATTCTTAGTTCTTATTTGAAGATACAGATGACCGAAAGTCATCGAATGATGTGCGACGCCCATCTATTTCAACAAGTGAGCACTAGTTTCGACATCTTAGAGGTAATGCTTGTGATCTCGAAAATGCAAATCGATCTGGACAGCTAGAAGAGCGAGGATTTGAATGCGTTACTCGATCAAACCATCAATGGCGATTAAGCCGAGTAATGCTGGAAAACGGCCGGAAAACGAGTACAACAATAATATTCTTCAGCATGATAGAGCTCGACTACATGTTGAAACACTTTGATACATTTAAAAGGGAAGTGCTACCCCACCCGCCATATTCTTCAGATCTTGCTCCTTTTGATTAATGCTTGTTCCGATATATGAGTCGTGACTTGTCTGAGTAGTGCTTCACTTCTTACGAAGATACCGAAAAGTTGATAGCCTCAAAAGATACATCGTTTTTTCGAGATGATATCCATAAATTGCCTGAAAGTTGAGAAAAAGTAGTGGGTATGGATGGACAATACTTAATAGACAACGAATAAAATATATTGAAAAGATTTTTGACAATAAAGCTGCAAATGAAGAAATAATTTATAGGCCTAATATATAAAATAAATAATATAGTGAAATATTGAATAATTATAGATAGAAATAATATTTAGTGAAATATTTAATTTATTAGGAAATTGCTACGAATTTTTTCTAAGGTACCTAAGGAGATTAGGGCTAATTTTACACTCATTTTCTAAGAATGAGAATAAACGGTTTTTATTAGAAGTGAATCTCAATAGCATTCTACATTCTCTTTAATAAATAATTATATTATATCAATAATTAAGAGTAATATCAATTATTTACATCATTGTTATTAATACTTTTGCTAGCAAATTAATTAAAAATACTTTCCATAGATAATATATGTAAATAGTGAGTAGTTAAACTATTGCTTCAGTTATTGATTAACATAAAAAATCAACATGAATTTCTAAGACCATTTCCAAATCAACTGCAAAGTACTTTACCCTAAAAACGACTCACAAAACGCTAGCCGGAAATAACCCGCTATTTCCCAGAACAAAAAAACAGAGAAAATTAAAACGGGAACGTTCTCGTTTTTTTTGTTTGCCTCGTCGAACAACCCACCCCCCATCAACCTCCACCCACCAACCCCTGCGCCGAAACAATTAACAATTATAATTAAAGTGGCACAGGTTCGAGCGGATTCATACAAATTGCCGAATTACCTCGTCGAATTCCGCAGGCCCAGCCGAATAGAAACGATCCCATTGAGCCTAAACCAATATAATAATTTTGGAACTAGATGGAGTTGGACCCGACAGGAGTGTGGGGGAGTACGGGATGGAAACTAGCGCTGTTTGGCTGGCAATTCTCTGAGTCACGAGACCGTATATTTACCTGGATTAGCGGTATAGTCGCTCTAATGTCTTGTAATGGCTGAGATAATGGCGTGGTGGTCTGCTGATATAGTTCAAATGATGATTTGATGACGTTTGTCTTTTGTTCGATTAACACTATTCTAAAATGGATGTCGTAAATTCCCACCATAGTAATATTAATTCCCTCGCAAGCTTTGTCGACTCTAAAATTTCTTCCGGATACTTAATATGTTATAGTCTCCAATATTCTGTATAAATGAATTTTGCAAACATTTCAGATTACATGTTATAAATATCTAATTCGGTTTGTCTCATTTATTTTTTTTAATTTATAAATTGTTTTTTACTTCCTATCACTTTATTCTTTTATGATTCAATTTTATAGTATATATAATAGCGTGTATTTTTGTTTATGACTGTAATTGTATGTCGGTGTTGTAGTTATGAATATCCCTAAAAATAGCAATCTACCTAGTTACTCGAATTGACTTCAGAATGATTTCTAAAATGCCCAAGTTCATGGTTCAGTCATGATAAGTGTTATAAAACAAGCATTCATAAAATCTCAAATTTCTTCCATTTTCAACGCTGATTCTTCTAACATGTTACATGTTATGTAATGTAAAATTGCAAGTTGATTTATTGAAATTAATTTTGTTGGCAAAATAATTTGTGGCATTCATCTATTTATTCATAATTTTTTAAAACTTATCGGAAAATAATATTATAATGAATATAGTTGATAATTAAACACAGAAGAATTTCTCCGCACCAAAAACATAGAATATAAGAAATATAAGAAGTGTGTTGCAGTAAAAATATTCATTAGAATATCATCAACGTTATCAGTGAAGTTTAGTTAGGTTGAAAAATTAGCTCTATGATCACTGGATTAGGAAAATCATTAGCCATTATTATTCTAAACTAATTTTTTGTAAGCTCGGACACTGCATCTATCCATATCAAATTATCGAAACATTCTCTTTCAACTTTTATAAAAAAACATAAGTTATGGAAAATGTATGGCATGTTGTCACTGTGTTATTACGTGCATATCAATAAGCCATAACAAACTGAAAAAAATCTTAATCATCAGCTACAATATCATAAAAATATTCAAACTAATGGTGTGATAATGACACTGTTATGTTTTGGCTGTTGTTGATTCAATAAACACACCAAAGGTTGTTTTCGAATATGTAGTTGAAACGTAATATCAACAACGTTAGTTTGTTTACAGTATAACCATCCATTTGTTTCAATAATAAATATTCGTTGCTAAGGGTACAATCTAATTTCACCTCTAAAATTAAAACATTCGCCATATTACATCTTATTTTTTTCATAAGTGAAATTATTTCTTATTCCGGGAATAATTAGAGAGAATATCATGCCACAAAATACCTTCGTCCCTATCGCCATTCGGTTCGAATTCTTCGTAAATTACATTCCGTTCATGTGGGTATTGCTGTTAATTGATCTGGGAGCGTCGCGCCATGACAATTACCGCAATGCGGAGTTTGATAAAGGGCGAAGAAGCTCTATTAATAAAGAAGGGATTATCTTGATTATTATTCAATCATGCTTCGCGGGGGTGAAAAATAATTACAACCCGAACACGTTCGGTATATTTTTTTGTGGAACCAAGTCGGGCGAATAACGTGTACGTGTTTAAAACTGGGAAATCTCGATAAAACCCGCTCTGTACATTCGACAATGCCTACCATCCAAAATGGTGCGTTACAAGCCATTTCCGTCAGCGCCAAGAGCAGTAAAAGGCAGATTAAGCACGCCCAGACAATTCAAATCATATTTCGCGAATCTTACAGGAACGTTAGATGCGTATCGGCCTCCAGAGACCTACTAGACCGTGAGCCTCATTAGACTTTAGCCGTCATTATCTTTACCTCGTCGGTGTGTGTTCGAAGCAAACTGTTCCGCAATTGCGATAAACTTACGCAGAATGGCGCTTTTACTGCGTTTATACTTCCTAAGAATGTCCCGATGGCGGGCGTTCGATTTTCTGACAAGGAGACGACGACCGGGGGGATGAAGAGTTTCACGTGTGATATACTTGTCGTTTTATCGCTTGATTATATAAAAGGGGGGGTACTTTTTCTTAACTTGTGTGAGGAATATTCATTGCTAAATTATGACTGAAATAATGTGATATTATGCTTTTTATTAAACTATTTTGTTTGTTGCTACTTTTATAGATTTTCTCTTCTGGATCTATGATTCACTCTTGTGGGATTTTAATATTTCGCATATTGGGAAAACTATTAATTAGTGATGGACCAAATTGGACACAATCTCGGAACACATTCGGCTTTAACCAATTTGGTCACTAGCGTTCTTGATCGTTATGTTATTCTACATTAAATTTTGCAATTTTGTCTTTAAAAATTTTAAATATTCATAACCTAAGCCGGACTTGAATCCAAGACCTTTTTGACTAGGCAATAATACTACTATAGAGTACTTCATTCATTATTATAATCTTTCAATATTATTAAGAGGTCAATTGAAAAGTCCCTGGCCTGCCATAGTAAAACACATTTTTTGGCACAACTCTTTTTTTTATTCAACATCCTTCCTCCCTTCCAGAGTAATACACTGATTGATTACAGCGACCCTCCGACTTTTCGATACCATTTTTGGAGTACGATTTGTTCTCTGCTTCAAAATAGGCCTCAATTTCGGTGATAACCTCTTCATTCGACGAAAATTTCTTCCCAGCCAGCATTCTTTTGACATCTGAGAACAGGAAATAGTCGCTGGTGGCCAGATCTGGAGAATACGGTGGTTGAGAAAGCAATTGGAAGCCCAAATCATGGATTTTTGCCATCGTTTTCACTGACTTGTGACACGGTGCATTGACTTGTTGAAGCAGTACTTTCTTTTTCGTCAAATGCGGCCGTTTTTCGCCGATTTCGTTCTTCAAACGGCCCAATAACGCTACGTAATAGACGCTGATGATGGTCCTTCCTTTTTCAAGATAGTCAATGAAAATTATTCCATGCGCATACCAAAATACAGACGCCAAAACTTGCCAGCCGGCTGTTGCGTTTTCTCACGCTTTGGAGCGGGTTCATCGCGTGTAGTCCACTCGAAAAACTGTTGATTAGACTTAGGAGTGAAATGATGAAGCCATGTTTCATCCATTATTACATATCGACGCAAAAACTCGGGTTTATTACGCCTGATCATCTTCAAACACTGCTCCGACTCATCAACTCGTCGTTATTGTTGGTCAAAAGTGAGCTCGCGTTTCACCCACCTTGAACAGAGCTTTTTCATACCCAAATACTCGTGAATGATATGATGTTCACGTTCAGTTGATATTTTTAAAGTGTTTATTTAATTTAATTTAAATTTACGGTTATTCAGAATTATTTTGTGGATTTTTTAAATATTTTCGTCGGTAATAACCTCTTTTGGGCGTCCACTGCGTTCACCGTCTTCAGCGCTCATTTCACCACGTCTAAACTTAGCATACCAATCCTTGATGGTTGATTTTCTTTGAGTAGTGTCCGGAAACTCTGCATCAAACCAAGTTTTTGCTTGAACGGTATTTTTTTCCCTTCAAAAAGCAATATTTTATCAACACGCGAAATACCTTTTTGTCAATTTTTTTAACAATGACAAAAGTTGCTTCACTCAAAATGCTATAATTTACAAACTAATAATCCGACAGCTGTCAAATTTATACCCGCATCTTTCGGGTATTAGGGCTAACTAAAAAATATATGGACTTAGTTCTAGTAGCGCCATCTATGTGTCAGGCCAGGGACTTTTTAATTAACCTGTTAGTGCTCACTCTAAAATCTAAAATTGTTCAATGTTGTTAATGACTGGCTTAACATAAGGCTATGCCAATGTTCCTCAAACCAGGACTGAATCTTTTTGAATGTGTGTATGGGTGCATTGTCATTTTGAAATATGGCCTTATTTGACAGCAATATGTTATTCCGAGAGATCATTGAGTCATAGTCATTGAGGATGTCGAGATTTCATCTGTATTGATCCTGTAAAAATGATGTGAATATAATAACCAGCTGAATTCCAGGATATTGCCAGAAAACTAAAACGGAACCTACCCCATGTTTGTCTGTCGGAAGCAAGCCATAGGTTTCATTCATTTCCATACATAAACACGGCCTTTTGTAGAAAATAATGTGAACGGTAGTCCATCGGCCCATGCCACATTCTTCCAATTATCAAGCGTCCAGATTTTATGATCGTTGAATCCTTCATCCGCAGCTTATCATTGGCTTCAGTTATAAAGGGTTTCGCAACCGCAGCTCTTTCATGAACGTCAGCTTTATAAAGTTCCTAGCGTACCATTTTTGTCGAAACAGCTTCATTCAAGTGAGTGTTGAGTTCTGTTTTTTTCCCGCGGTAGTGATTTGTTAAACAATTCAGCTCTTTTCGTTACAGGCGTTACCCCTAATCGAACACCAACGATTTGTTCTCTTTCTGAGATGAGCGATCACACTTTCAACTGATGACTTGTTGTGATATCTGACACACACTCTATAATACACTGAAATACAACTTACAAGACTTGGTCTGCAAACTTGCACGTTCTTGATAGTATTTTGCGTATCCCTTGTATAATAAAGATATTGTAAACGGCAATTAGGGAATGATTTTTACCAGATTTATTCAATTGCTAATAAAGTACATTAGAGATTACTAATTTGATTTAAAAATAGCAAAATTATCTATATATGTAATTACAAATAATTTTTTACTTGTAATTAAAAATTCTGTAACAATTATTTACCTATTTTGTAGCCGAATTTCAATAATGGCACGCCAAAATTGTTTTAATTGATATTACTAACCATTTTAGTTATGGATGGTGATTTTGTATAGTTAACATTTTGTTTGTATGAATTATGTTAACTTTGCTACTTCGTTACACCTACTAATCAATTTAAATATATATGATGGCCCAATGTTTATTTTATATTCATATTTTTTTATAGATTTAAATTAATAAAATGACGCAAAAATTCTAACACCAATTATTTTTATAATTAATTGTAAATAAAATTAATATATAAATCCCAAATGTTACGTAAGCTACATGCCTTGTATTAATGAATTTTTGAAGTATACTTCTGATACTTTGAAAAATATTTCAACCTCTTTTTTACACTACATTCTATATAATACTTCAGTCTAGAAATAGTTTGGTTCTTTATTTAGTAATATTTAAACTCTTCAATAATAGAAATGTAGTATTGTTTGTAGAAATGTAGGTTGTGAAATGTAGATTGGCATTTACTGCTCGAGGGAATTTTAAAATTTTTATTCTTTTGAGCAATACTTCTTCAACTAAGTTAAACGAATAATAAAGCAAAACAACAATATTTGAGTTAATGTATTGACTATAATTTAATTCATTTTTATCTTTTTATCAGAAGCTTTTGTCTTTAGTGCCGGAGTTATGATTCTTAAGTACTTCAAGTTACTTTTATCACAATTCTCACATATTTCTAAAAGCTATAGATCAGCGTCAAGAGAAGTAAAATAAGTAAAGTTAAATCAAAATGAGGCCGGCTCAAAATTCAAAGAGAAAAGAGACCCAATATGTTATGCTGAAGCAAAGTCGCTAGTTACTAGCAGTGCACTCGTATGTCAGGAACCTGGATAGATACTGAACAGTATAAATTAAATTATGTTAATAGCAAGTTAAATGATACATATTTAACTGAGAAATTAAGAAAAGCTATGAGATATTTCGATATTGGTAACATTATCTACAATATTAATGTACCTATAGGATATACATTAATGGACTTACTGGAATTATATTACAAAATATTGGAGAACTATTTCGTAACAAATACTGTGTTGCAAGGTCTGTATTATAATGTTTGTACCTTAGGATTAGGAGTAATATAAAAATAAATTATTAAAATAGTAAATTGAGAGTAATAATGATTAACATAATTTGTTTCCATTTTGAAGATAATTCCATTTATCTCGCCCGCTTCTCTCAAAGAAGCCGTTGTGCATGTTGTCAAAAAACGTTGACAGTCCATATTGACAAACCTCTTTTAAGGCCAGATCTTCACTAGCAAGATAATTGCCCATAGACAGAAACAGGTGGTAATTATAAGGTGCCAGTCAAGTTCCCGGAGTATCTGGCATCTGTGTGTCTTTTTTTCGTTCTGGCCTAAAACCAAACGGTGAAATGCATGACCGCGCCTGGTCGTGGAGACTTGCCCAGGAGTGACAAGTTGGACCGAGTTCTGTGAGACTCTGGGGCCTCTGGGCTTACCAATACACTAAACCGAAACAGCCTCACAGTTGACCCCTGTCGGTCGCTACTACTACTGCTACTGCATTAAATTTGGGGATGTGGCTAACAAGCCATTATTGGCCACAAGAACCCGGCGAAAAAACATATATTGAACATATATAACACGCGACTGGATTCTGTCGAACGGGAAGAAATTTATGACTGCAGCCACAGAAGAGCTCGTTTCAGTCTGGAAAAGAGGAGCATATCGAACGGCTCACGAACAAGTACGTTTTCAGAAGAACTTGAGCTGAGTTGTTGTTTGTGGAATAAGAGATATGAAGTGCTTGATTTCGGTAGTGTCAGTTTCCCTGTGAATTTGATTATTTCTGACAAACCATTGAGCGTTTAATTCTCTAAGGAGATCTGATTCTCCTGAGGGGCTTATTTTGGACAACTTGAAGCTATCTGGGTGTGGCTTGGCGTCTTGATGAAACACAATACCTGTTTCCGTGACCAAAGTTGGTTACTTATAATTGTTCACCTTAGAGGTTCGAGTTACGAATTTAGCTCTAGGAAAGCGGCTCATAGTATGGGATTATTAGCCAATAATATAGGTAACGCAAAAACTTCGTGGCCCAATTGAATGTACTGTGTAAGATATTTATCAATTTGATAAAAAATTTAATTGTCGAATGACATTATGGAATATGTTATGTTATTATTAGCGTTGGGAACTTACGATAAAACATTTATCGACTGTGTAGTAATTTACTACTTTTTACTATCGACTGTTTCATTCGCTATTTTTGGTTCGAATGATTTTACTACTTTTTACTACTGACTGTTTCAGTCGACTGTTTTCAATAGCTTTTTTCGGTCCGACTAAATTTATTACTATTTCTATCGATTATTTTAGTTGTCTCCTTTTAGTTACTATTTTTATATTAAAAAATTTAAAATACTGTAATATATTTAGTTTTAGGATTTTTTGGTATTTTGCTTGTAAATAACAATATATTTTATATTAATATAGCAGTATTTTTGAACGGTATATTTCAAGATTGTTAATGTAACAGGGTAAAAGGATTAAAATTGTGAATGATAAATAGTAAAATACTTTTGACTGTTTTTATGGCAATAATAGGATTAACATTTTAGTTTCGATCTAACTCTCTCGATCTTTGTTAAAAATTATTTCCCTTCAATAATAAATAGAGCATTTATTTTATTTAAAATAGCTCTAGTAGTTATTATGCGATCACTCTTAATTTTGTCATGGACTAGTAATTTTCTATGATTAGCTATATGTTTAATATTTACAGATCCACATAACATACAAATATAAAAGTAATCCTACTTCATTTAAAATGAAATTATTAATTGCATGTTAATAGTATTCAGTATTTTTTATCCTTTTCTTTTTTAAAGTCAGTACGGAAAGGAGCATATATATACATCTCCGCCTTGCTGATACTTCCACTGGAAAATATGAACATACAAAATTAACTGCTCCAAGTAATGATCTCCGTCCTTTCTTCTCTCACAGTTTATATAGGAAAGGATTCGTACATCTTCGTTTGATATCACGAATTAAAAAAAAAAAACAGTCGAACCGTGCATTAGTAATTACAATTTTCAGTCGCCAGTTTATTGTCTATCGACTGTTTCGACTGTTTTCGGTCGATATTTCCCAACACTGGTTACTATTGAAGAGGGCAACGATAATATTATAAAAAATCAGATAGCTCGCCTTGTATTAATTAGAATATAGACATAGTTGAGGAATTTCTTGAGAAACCAGATTCCACTTATAGACGCTTCATGATCTGCCAAGTCCTCTGAACGTTGTTGGACTGTTAATACTCTGCGAATAGTTATATCAAAAGAATTCTGCTCTATCACGAGAACTAGGGTTCCCACTATGGCGAAATTAAATTTCAGCAGTTGCGCGTCCGCAAAGAATTAATCTTGAACGCTAACCCTTCACGAGCGAGCCATCCAATCGTCCACCGTCCAAGATATGGGTCGACGGGGAGCAGTCGGGGAAATTACCCTTCAAAACAGGGGGAATGTCGTTTTGACACTTGCGGCGAACATACGGCCGGTCGGCCGTGCCGTAAAATTATCCGGCAAACAAAAAGGGTCCGCAATTGACATCCATCCAAACGGTTACTTGGCAACCGTAAACTTTACGATACGCGTTATGGCGGAGGTTTTATTCGACACAAAATGATGCATAATTTTCAAGACCACGCAATTGACGGCTGTGACGTGGTGGGGGCGCCACTCGAAATTATGCCGCTTGTTATTCTCCATCCCTTGTAAGTAGGCTAATTGCCAACTACAGTTTACTATTCCTTTATGGTAATGGAGAACAATGGCTACGACCAAATTACGTGGCCAATCATCAAGGCATTACTGCCACCTTATTGAAACTTTCATATCCAATTAAATTAAATTTCTATTAAATTGAAACTCAATATGTTTTAAAATTTAATTAACTTGGTAATTCACAACTAATTTAATTTATTTTACTTTATAATGAAACCTTTAAAATAAAATTAATAACTGTAATGAACAATTTCGTTTATCTTAAACTCAATACTCAGTAAATTCTGGGACACATTCCGTATTAAGGTAATAATTTTGTTTTTGGCGTTTTTCGTATATTTTCTATAATTTAACTATTTAGATAGACTAGGAGTACTTTGTTTGTGTAGAGGCCTTTCTTCTTGAGGTATATTATTTCCATTTAGATTAACCTCAACCATCACAGCTTAATACTTTGTTCTGTTTTCGAATGAAGGTCTTGTTTCACAATCAGTACTAAGGCCTAATATACTCGATTGAACTTTTTTTCCACTGATATCTGTCTAGTCTGTTCATATGAAATAATTTCAAGAATTGTGTAATCCGACCGATGCAATGGATATCTCACTGTGTAGCAAACAAATTGATATATTCAGCTGTTTTCATCAGTAAAGCTGCTAAATATTAAGTGCTCGCATATGCTACAATATTTTTTACACATTAAAAAGGATCTGATAATAAGGATTGAGGAATTGCAGGAATTCCATCATATTCTACAACCTTTTTCCTATGTCTCTGGCACCGCAACGATATCAGTTATCGTGTGTTCACGTGTCGAAATAATAATGTTGGTTTGATAAAAATCAAATCATCGATCTGTATTAAAGCTTCTTCAGCATCTCCAAATCGTTTATCAGCCAAGCTATGCTGCATTTATCTGAACAAGTGGTAATGAAAAAGCGCTGAGTACGACAAAATTTATTTTTAGAACTGCAACAGCGTATCTTGCACCACATTTACAACTTGCGACCTAGTATTGTCATGTAAAAGGGTAACTTAGTATCTGTTCACTATTGCTGGACCTTTTTATAACAATATGTTGTACAATTTGTTTAACTGATCGGCAGATATCTGCAACAGTTTCATCAGATTTTAGTAGGTTCTAATACACTACACTTTGACTATCTCATGCCGATCAATTCACTAACTCATGACTTTTTCTCTTATAACCGTTGTACTAGATCAATTTTTCGTTACCAGCCACAGGAAACTCTTTTTTCTTGCCCGGCCTGCAATGACACCCAGATGTTGAAACAGATTCAACTCAATAATGCTATTAAATTGGTTTTAATAGTAGTTTACATTGACATTGCATTTTCACCAATAGATATCGCTGATCAAAATACATGAAAGCGTAGTTTTTAGTAGAAAACGTAACAAAGAAGAATAAGACGCAGATAAATTTGATGAGATATTTTCTTAATTAAAAATATTATAATTAAAGCTACATAACTATTGGTTTGTAAGTATTAGGAGATATTACAACAAGTACTACCAATACATCTTATATTTTTTATAATAAAAATAACTTTTATTTTGGAACAGTGTCTTTTTTTGTTCATAGATACTAAGTACAGTTTACCTTAAATCAAATAGCTCCATGCGTTTGACTACCTAGTACGTTTCTTATTTAACAAGAATTTTTGGTGTGTATTTTGAATAAAGTAAATGATACTGAAAATTATTTAATCCAGTTTTATAACGTTAATATTTTTTTATTTAAATAAACGATCCTCGTATGTTATCATATCATGTACCTTTAACAGTATAGAAACAGACACAGTACCATATCAGCATACAAATTGAACCCAAGGTAAATATTATTTCTCTGAAACGATATCAACTGATGTTTCTTAAAATTACGTTAATTATAAACAACATAATGATTATAAAAAAATAATAATTATTTCATTTACATGTTAATTAGTATAATAGGACTTGAATATAGGTCTCTCTATTCTTTTGTTAAAATTAATGCGTTAGTTTATAAAAAATTTTCAATAGATATGTTTTCCATTATTAATAACTATTTTTTCTTGATTTTTAACAATATATGAGCTCTTATGGGCCAGATATGTTTCTATAATGTTACACCAATGATAATTTTAAAGGGAACAGAAAAACCACCTGGGAAGGTTGGTACCACTAATAAATGCAATGAGTAGAGAATTTCTCTTAGTTTCGTTTTAACATTAAAATTGTTCTTGACAAGCTTTCAAAATAATCTAAGCCCCATTAAGAAATTTGTAATACTGCAATTGCAATTTTTCGCTTAAAATAATGTAAATAATTCTAAATAAGATATTAATAAGGTGGCTTGGTTGGCATAGTGGGAAAGGTGACAGAACGTCCTCCTACTGTTCGGATAGTGGTGGGTTTGAATCTTTCTGAACCATGGGATGATCGTTAGTCGATAGGCTTCATGCCGAAAATCATATATTGGAGTACATGTTAAGCATATGTCCAGTTTAGTTGAACCCTGATAGGTAAAAATAAGGTTCTAAAATATTTAAAAAAAGATACTAATAAACCCAAAAGACAAACATATTATTCTTTAATAAATAATCATAATCATCACTTATGAATACTACGTAGATATATTTTTAAAGTGTTAAATCTAAGTTTAAACAATTTTAATTTTATCCAGCAATAACTCAGACTCGTAACTAGATCGCGTGACTACCCCTTGTAATCCGCAGATTTATGATTCATATTCATTTTGATAAGACGTAAAATAGCCTGTTTATTTTTAGTAATAATTTATGGGGATCGTTTAATCTAGTTTATTGTGATTATGCTTGATTATTGATCTATATTTTCGGTGTACGGGACCCACTGTTTGGATCCTTTCACATGATGGGTTATCATTTGTACAAGTTGATTTACGATCGCCGTCTCGATTGTGTGTTGTTTTTATTCGTTATTTATTGGAACGGTGATAAATTGATAGGGTTTCGGAGGGGGTTTAGATTTTTTGTTGCGATTAAATAAACAGGTGTTTGAAATGTTATACGAAACTACTTACTCTAATATTAATAAACAATACACAAGGAGGTACTCTAGTCTTGAGGTATAGTTAACAGTATTTTTGATATCCGTTTTTTTACCAGATATTTTTTAATATATAATATTATATATCTTGATCTAGTGGTGCTGCTATAGTTGTTATTTTGCCAAATTATGGCTGTTTTGTCAAATTATGGCGATTTTTTTCTTGATATTTCCGATTAAAAAAATTTATTATTATCTAAGAGGCTTACACCAAATTTAAAGAAAATGTGTTTAGTTGAACTTACATTTTTTAATCTGCGATTTTTGGTCCATACATTTGGTCTTCCTTTACCTAAAAAAAAGCAATTTCTGAACTTCTTTCTTTCAAACCAGCGGTTTTGGCTTCCGAAGCATTAGAAGCTGGTATATCTAAGCACCCAAAGCTGGTATTATCAGGTTTGAAGATATAGTTGCATGAATGTTGGCACAGTTTTCTTGGCTTATTGTTATTACCATAAAGCTCATCATTTTTGATGGCTGCTATAAATTCAAACTGCTATAAAAGTTGCTACTATACTTCTTAAATAGTCATGTAGATTTATTAAATACTTGACCTTATTGAATTGAAAGTTATGGCTGGTATTCATTCAGTGTTTCAACAAATGCTGACAAACGTCTGTCCATATCTCACAGATGGTTGACATTTCGAGATAAGGAGAGATGTGAGAGAAACCAGAGAACAGAATATGTTCAGTATATTCCTAATAATACATAGCTTCAGGATATGTTTACTTCATAATAACCAAACAAGACAAGTGCGCATTATATACAATTTGACTATTATGACTTTCATTAGCTTAAACTGGATTTTAACACTTATTTCTTTCGATATTTATTTGTTTTGAAATAGCATTTCTTTTAGGATGATGTTATTTAGCTTTATTACTAGTAATTTTTTGATAATTGTATTGTATTATATTTTGAGTTGGAAATAGAATTGCGTCTGTTTTTATCGTACATGAATATCTTTAACTCAAGCAAAGATCATTGAAATAGAAGGTCATTTAAGTTTGAGAGAAAAATATCACATTTGTACATACTACACAATATTTTTAACACAAAAATTAACATTTTAAGGTCTATTTTCAGTCGATTGGCATGATGACGATGCGTCGCAATTGAATTTATTCGTTGGTCTATGATATTGCTTCAGAGGATGTTAACTTTGATACCTATATTATAAATGTGGATAAATTGTAAACTTTTTATGATTTGTGGGTTGAAAATATTGTCAGAAATAATTTTTACCGTCATGTTAGGTATAAAGCAGAGCGGATCAGAAATCAACGGTACTGGGTCAGTAGATGCTTCCCATTCGATCGATAATGAAAGATATTATCTTACCACTGAATTATAAACTCTATTTGAACTTACGGCAGCATTAAAATCTAACCAACTAGTAATCCAATGCTACGAAAATACTCTTCTTTAATTACCTATGCCTATCGCAGTATTTCTTACGCATCAATTGTTTGCAATATCTAGGTCAAATGTTGTCGAACGAAAACAAAACACAACAACCAAAACTTTGGCTTCATAACAAACTCGTTGAATTGATATATTACACCTCAGTCGATGCAATATCCCAATCCCGTTTCAACCCATTCCCCTGGCCAATATCACTCATTTTCCGACACGATCCGAAATTCTATTAATAATTGAAATCGTACCGCACAAGGCCACGTCATTTTAAAGGCCTTTCGCGATCTCTCCGAAACGATTTTCACATTTTATCGGCCATAGCCGCCCATAAAAATAGTATAAAGTCGTAACAACTTCATATTAATATGTCGGTTACTGTTTATTGCATCGTTTAATATTAAAATCCTGTTTTGCTTCGCGTTTTTATTGTGTGTTTATTTGACATTTAGTGATACGCCGCGGAAAAGAATAGCATTTGAGCCGGGCGAGACATTTAAATCGGCTCAGAATGAGACAGACGATATGTGAAGGTGAAACAACGCTCATGTAACCAGATATTGACCTGATATCTGATTATTTAAAGCGTCCTCTATGGGTTTCGTTTCGGTTGTACGCATATATGTAGATACTTGTTGGCTTCGACCAGATTCGATAAATTTTAAACAAAAGAAACAAGAAATTTTAGAATTCCAAAAAATTTGTGCAACATATGTTATATTTTTCTCTAAAAATGGCTTCAATTTCGCTTAATTTGTTTATCACTGTCTACCAAAACATCCAGGTTGCTACAAAAGAATGTAAAAATAAAATTAAAAAAATAATTCCAGATTCTTAAGCAATGAGCAATTATTAAATGAGTTCACTATCAATTGCTTATATATTGATCAACTAACTTCATTTTTAAAATGGTCCAATGACGGAAAGTGTTATAATGTGCCTATAACGACACATCTAAAATACTGAAGCGTAATAATGTCAGAAATGACATAATAAGCCTTCGGAAGAGACTGATATTACTAATAATTGCTTTATTTTTCTTCATATAGATGTACCATATTAGAAAAGGTCTTGTGACTTGGCTAGAATGCCTATATTATTATTTTCTTTTCCCTTGCTGATATTTCAACCATTAATATTGTTAATAGTTTTTATTAACTCCAAAATCGAATAGTTTTGAAGGTTTAAGATTTTTTTCTTCATTTCGATTAATTATGAAATATAGTAATATTTTCTATTTGAATGAATAATCTTTTTCAATTAAAATGACTATTTTTAGAACTATAAATTAATTTAATTTTAAACTTATAAATCTACTAAACATTTTTTTCTTTAGATAAGTTCAGTTAACATTAAATGTTTTCTTTATAAATTTTTTATGTTCTCAATACATTTCCGTAGTCTTTAAATTCAATTAAAAGTTAAATATTCTATTACATTTGTTCAAATCGCCGTGGTAAAGGCGACATGACGGTTCACCTATTGTTGCGATAGTCGCGGGTTCGAATACTGCTGGGATATGGTCGTAAATTTTTTGATTCGTAAAATTTTATGAGTATTGTATGGTTATGGTAGTATATTTGTGACTGTTTAATATTTGTCATTGTCATGGACAAGAGTGCAAAATCCGACAAGGAAAATTATCCCACTCACGCCAGTAACCAGGCTGGGTAAGGCCGGGTATCTTCTGGGATTATTTATTAAATTGGTAACTCGCGAGTCGGTAGGTTTAATGCCCAGGACCGTGGTTCGAAGCTCACGTTAAACTGTACGTCCAGTCCAGATAAATTCCTAGTTGGTAAAAGGAGACTTTAAAAAAATATTTGAAAAAATTAAAAAAACATAAAATAAAAATAAACAAATAAAAAACATACTACTTAAGTTATATTAGAAGTACAACAATATTGTATTTTTCATATTAACATTTTTAACAATTTATGTCTAGTTTATTTTGTATGAAATAATTTAAATTAAGCTTAAAAATTTAACATATCACATCAGAAAATACCACCACTAAAAACATTTGTATCCCGTATTGATATAACTCATTTTACTTACCCCTGTGTACGAGATATATAGGAATAAAAGTGGTTGGTCAAAAGGGGTCCCCAAAAAAACGGGGAGATTCCTTCGGGATACCTTGAAACGACATTGCTGGACGAGCGTGGTGGATGATACGTGATTATCATAGGTTAGATGTTCGGTTTTATTTTTTGTTAGCGATAGGGGAAACTGGTCAGTTACTTATGGTAAAAGGCATAAAAGAAATTGGAAATGGGGTGGTAACCACCCCGTAATGGATGCGGTGGGAATCCTCCAGCTCCTGGGAGATGAACGAGATGAAAAAAGAACCGGCTTCTTTACTGGAGTTTTATTTTAATTTTTAGGGCTTTTTATTTGCACTGGGTATTATTACAGCGGTCTACCAGATGATGTTTCATTTGGGTAAAGGGATTCGTACTAATATTAACTGTCATTTTAAAAATATGTTAAATTCCTCTAATATTATTCGAAAGTTACTGGATGATGGTTAGCTAGGCGTAAGAATTTGGGTCTATAAATGTATTAACAGAAATTCACTGAAGAATACATTACAATATATTTTTCTGGATGTGTTATTTTTGCTGGTAATACTGGATACTGATTATTTTGCTTCGACTAAGTTGTTGGAATATTTTAGAGCCCATTAATTTGTTAGTTTAAGAGATAAGTGAATAGTAGTAGTATTTTTTTTTATCTATAAAAACATTCTTACTGTAATAATTAAAAAGACAAATAGCACTTTATTTATCCATATAGTTTAATCATTATTAAATAATTTAATGAAGCAGAACTGAATTTTGGGAAGGAAAACTTGATCAAAGATATTAAAATTATTCTACGATGCTAGTTTCTAGAAGTAATATCTGCATAAAGAAGAGCGAAGAAGAAATGGCATTATTTCAGAACTCAGCAAAATAAAACCAAACTGGATAATCTTACATCAGATAAGACATGAAATTATATAAATAAATATGACAGCACGAGTTAATTTGCTATTGCTTGGACTTGCTACTAATACTAATGCTGAAAATTCGCTACCAGAAACATAAAAGGGCCTATTATCCAAACGCCTCTGATAAAGAAAAACCAATCACTTTACCTCTTACTTTAATTATAGCTTATGATGATAAACTCAAGTCTTATCCATGATGAAAATATGAAAAAATTCTTAAACCATTTTTAAAATTGCAGTCGGATACGTCTTTGTTCCATAGTTCTTTGCTTTTACCTTGTTGTGATTTAGTAAACATATTTATCGTAATTTGTAATCGTAAGTGCTTGGTGGATAAATTTTGGCTGGGATTGCTACATTACTAGTTGATTTGATGTTTAAATGCAACCCTATATTCGAACACCATAGGGCCAAATAGGTTAATGACTGATAAAACCAATCTCTTTACTTTTAAGTCTTCGGACTAACCAATATAGTTTTTTGATTTTGAGCTTGATCAAAAGCTGTTTTTTGCTCAAAACCTGTCGTATCTTCAAAATTTTTAAATCAAATAAAATTTGATTAAGAATATTTGGTGTTATCTTTATGAAATACTCCGTGAACTTATTGGATAAAATTGTATAATAAAGTTGTTTTCTTATGTCTTATTTTAAACACGGAGAACTACGTTTTTTTATTCTCAGAGATAATATTTCTCTGAAAACTCGTAAGTCATTTATTTGGACAAAAACCAGATACTTTTTACTATTGGCTCTTCAAAGGAATAGCTATACAAACCGTCATCGCCGCATTATCTTTTCCTGAAATTATTCTTTGGATTAGTGCTAAACATCATTATCGGATGTTTATAATGAACCGCTTGTCTTTCATCGGAGTACCAGAGAGAATAACAACAGTAATAAAGCGGTGTTAACATTTTTATCGTCGTATAATCGTCGGGAATGAGAGGTACGTGATAAAGTCTGAAATCACTCGACATTTGGCCATTCACGCCACAAAACAATAAAGCATCGAAACGTAAACATTGTTTAGCCGCTGAGCAGCCAGCGTTCGTCAATAGCGCCAAAAAGACGACAAGAGAAAAATAATAACAGCACAAATTGCTTCATTCTCCGTTGAACTTTATATGAGAACGTCATGCGCGTTCGATGCAAACCGAGTTCCGAGTTATGACTGCCAACCTAATTGGAATCTGGAACAGTTTTGAAACTAACGAGCTAATTATGTATAGAACGTGCCCAGATATTTGTCAACGTCGGTATTGATTTATGAGTTGTTGGGAATTCGATCCTCGGCTAATTTTTTTTTCGGTGGTTTATTTTTGTGTCGGACATAACAATTTGTTTTACGTTGAATTTTATAACAGTTCTCTCATAGCGGAAAACGTTCGGTTATCTCAAAAATAGAGCTGACATACAGTAGTTACTCATTGAATACAAAAGCGTCAGCTAGTTTTGAGGAGACCTTTATGGTTTTTCGAAATAGCCATAACAACTTATTTAAGTACATTACATCAGCTCAAACAGATACAACAACAAAGAAATCAGCAAAATTATTTAAAAGCTTTATGCCTTTTCGAAAAAATCTCATTATCTTTAACCAGCTGTTAAATACACTGCACGATATATGTTAATTACATGGTAGCTTTTATTTAAGATTTTTTGTCTCGACTGTGATAATCACTCTCAGCTTTTACTATAATCAGTTAAGTTCACTACATTTACCTCGGGATATATAACATGATCTTTCTTGAAAATGTCAAAAGTAAAGTCCTACTCAAAAACAAAAGCTGCATCGAGATTGGAAACATATTTAACATGGTTTATAGATTAAAATAGTCACAGGACGCATTGAAAGGATTGACTTGATTCCAATAACAAGCCGGCATAAATAGGGAGCATTTTTTCAATCTTCGTTATGTCGAGGATATTGTTTCATTAACTGAAGACAATATAATGGTTCTGGGGTGAGAGGAACCAGAGACAAAGGGCCTGTTTTATGAATTGAAAAGTATAAATTACAAAAATTTGCTATAAAAAAGCTATTTGATTATTTTCAACTGATTTCCATATATTTTGGGACTCAAACTTGGTTTTTGGTATTTCAGTTTAAATCAGTTCTACTTCACAACAGCTATTTTTATGATTCAATTTCTGTAGCCCATTTCCTACATCTCAGAGAAACCTACAAGAGATTGAAATTGTAAATATGAAGGCCATAATTGACAGGTGTGCGGCGATTTTAAAATGTTGTGCATGTTGCTTGAACAATAAGCTGAGCTTAGCAGATGTCCTTGCTTTTTGTGTCTATTGGATAGCAGACACAGAGCAAATCAGTAGACCGAAAATATTTGACCACCGAAGTAGCTTAAAGTTGGTGAAAATTACTCCAAGAAACATTGGTATCTCTATATAAAAACCCTAACTATTAAAGAAAATCGTCAAAAGGATGCTAATAGTAGTTTACGCTTTAGGTTGGTTAATGAGTTTAAAACTACATTTTCTCATCTCATCTCGAGTATTTTCCAGAAAATTTGGGAGATGTGAGTGAAGAGCAATGTGAGCAACTAAATGTGAGCGATGGCAGTGAAATGCGTAGACTAAAACTTTTAGTATCATTCAATCTGTTCAATGGATACATAGAAATAACACTTTAGAATAAGGTTTAGAATAAGGCATTTTTAACAGGGATTAGCCGAAGTAATTTTCTGCCTGCCAGATATTTAATAATTATCATAAAGATTAGTTATTGCTCACTGGGGAGATTATTGAACCACTAGGGCAGTAAAAACAGTTTGTCTTTGAAAGAAATGTAAAAATATTGAATGTTGAATCTAATTAAACATATTTTCATATGTTTCATATATCTTCACTGACTTATTTGCTTGCTGTGCTTTTATAAACTGGTTGAAAACCTGTTTTAAGCTTTAGGCATTCGACAATTTCTCTATTTAAAATCTAATTTTTTGGTACCGGCTTGGTTCGCGCAGTGGTAAAGGCGACAGGACGGTCCACCTACTGTTGCGATAGTCGCGGGTTCGCTGTTAAATCCTGCTGGGGCATGGTCGTAAATTTATATTTGTAATTGTTTAGTATTTTTAATTGTCCTAGGCAAGAGTGTAAAATCCGACAAGGAAATTCATCCCGGTCACGCCAGTAACCAGGCTGGGTGAGACCGGATGTCTTCTGGGACTATTTCAAAGCTGATCACTCGCCAGTCGGTAGGCTTAATGCCGAGGGCCGTGGATCGGAGCCCACGTTAAACAGTAGGTCCAGTCCAAATAAATTCTTATTGGTAAAAAGAAAACTTTAAATATATATAAAACAATTATTTTGGTTTTAAATAATTAACATAATTCTAAATAATAATTACGCTACAGAATGTGTAAATGTTTGATTTTCAAATTGCTTCAGTTCACTGAAATTCCAGTTTAAAATTGAAACCAACAAAAAAAATTTATTCACTACGAGTTTACTTAGTATTCAACTGGCGGTAGATCAGGGATTTATGGAGGATACGATATTATTTCCAAATCAGGTTGTAATGATTTCGTATGAGTGACCATTTTTGGGCGATATAATGTATTGTTATAATGAAATATAGAAATGTAGCTCTAAAAGTACCCATACTAGTGTATATGTTATATTTTTTAATTCCAGGAAATTAGTATAATAAAATTATAGAGTCGGAACTTCTGAAAATACTTCTGTATTAGTAATAAGTAACAGTACAATGTTAGCTGGAAGATCCTCTCAACTGGACCTAAAACCAACGAGATGTGAAGACTGCCTCTGAGCTTCTCACTAAACCTTACCCTATCAGCTGATCTCATGATCCTCACTGATACTTTTTACATTTAGTAAGAAGAGCGCTCGTAACTAATGCTTAAGGTACCAGTACAATATGTAATGCTAATACTACGTAACCAACAAGAGTTGCAGGATGACTTTGAAGTCAATACTAGTTATTCTTCTTTAAAATATGAAATAAGGTTATTAAATCACAACAACGTGGAAATAATACAGGTACTGGACAAATCGCAGGAAATCAGAAGATTGACACGAACTAATCCACGCCAATTTGTATAGTGTAAAGTGTTAATATTAACTTTAACTTAGGTAGTTTAATCTTATTTTAATTAAGGTAATACATACTGATGTATTTATAAAGCTGCAACAGAACAATAGTAATAAATTAATTTGTAAATTAAGATTGTACTAATCATATCTAACATAAAATGTAATTTTAAAATATAATAAAATCTTTTGTGTGATACTTTGGCAAATTCTTTGTCAAAGTTTTATATTAAGCCATACGGGTTTGGTTTGACCAAATCGTAATATTGTTGTGTAATCATTATAATAATAACAGTTCATAAAATTCTGAAAATCGCATGTAGACTAGAATATTTTGGGATTAAGATGCACTCTAGGAACAATATCTTAATAAGGCAACCAAGTTTAATAACCATCTTACACCATTTCTTTAGTTTAACAGTTTTTTCTTAAGAATATATATTTCCAAACGATCCAGGGGTTATGTTGGAGTAAATAATATTGCAAAAATTGGAAGAATGACGCCCGGAATAATCCAGAACCAAGTTCGCTCCTTCTCTCTGGCTCCATTTCCGTCAGTCACTTTCATTTTCTCGGGAATTTCGATGTCAGAAAAATTACGTCGCCAATTCATTACGCGGCATCGTAGGCCCTCTCAAATTAGCATTACAACAGTACATTTTCACGTAGCCCGGCTATTGGGTAGGCCCCGGATATCAACCGCCGCGGCCTGAATCACCGTCGGAACGGGTCCGGGGGGTCACTAAACTGCTGAAAAATTCAATCCCGACAATAACCCGAAGCTAATTTATCTGGCATGGGGTCGGAAGGCGTGGGCTCCTTTCCGTCGTCTCAAACTTCGAAACTCATTACCGGGACGGAGGAAAAAGGGCCAATGGATCGCGAAAACTTTTTCCTCGGCGAAAAAGGGGGACGAAGGTACGCGTGAGCGAGAGAGAGACGGTCGATCGAAAATAAAATATAAAATATGGGTTTTAATCTTAGGTCGGTACTGTGGTGGCGGAAGGGCCCGGGGTCCGGACCATAAATTCGCCACGGCGGCCGGGGACCGGTGGGGAGCAAGGGGGGCGAGTTTTCGGTCCATGATATATCGGTGCAAGATTGCACTTCCTCGGTTTTCCGGGATTTTTACCCTGGGGCTCGTTCGGGACGCGAGGGCTTTCCGAGCGCGGGGGGAGAGGAAAGAGGTAGCGGGAAACGTTGCCGTAAATTTTAGTTAGGGGGGCGTCTTTATGGTACGCTTGCCGTTCCTTTAACTTGTAATATCACGAAAGCAATAAGCCCGCATTTATGTTTAATAACGTTTCCTTAATTTCTGTAAGGGGCTTAACATAAAGAATGTTTTCCATCAATTCGTTTTTTTTAATATGATTATGCCGCCGTTTCAGAAGATTAGGCATCTATAAAGAACATAACCTGCAATTATTAACTATTCAGTAACACCATCACATATTTCTTAGTATTTCTTTGAATTTCCACATTGCGCATCGAAATTATATATATATATATATATGGTAATTCAGAACAAATAGTTTATTATGAATGATTTAATATGTATAATTACTTATTAATATAATATTACTAATCGTTTCCAACTAACTTAATATTTGTCTCAACAATGACTTAAAACTAGATACTTATCTAAGAAGTTTGTCAATCATTGGTTGACTTTTACGTAGTTTCTAATAAAATAAAAGTTAAAAGTTTCTGTGTCTTCAACATTTCATTCTCAACTACACAAGGCCACACGTCACTTATGGGTCTACCCTACTTCAGTGTTGTCCAGTTATCACCAACGGTTGTAAACACTTCAGTGTCTGCCCGGAAGTGAGTCTTTCTTCATGTATTGTTGCGAAGGTCTCGGTGTAAGTAATTATTTCTGTAGTATCTGGGTGCATCTATAGTACTTTATTCTTCCTTCCTTCCATGAGAAACTTTAGAATAAAGGCTTCTATAAGCCGTTATACTCAAATACTTATATTATGTTGATGTTATTTCTCGTAAAATATCATCATAACTGAGTCCCATAGGTCCGAAAAAATATTTTCGTTACCTCCTGTCATTCTTTTAACCTGTAGGTTATAATAAAGTAAAAATAAACAACGCATTTATGTTTATTTATTAAATAAATATCATCCATAGCGATTGCAGTTTCTGTATTCCTACTTTACAGTTTCGGCATTTTTAAGCTTCAATTGAGAAACAAACTCAGAGAGGCAAATTACATAGTTTGCACATATCTATTGATTAAAAGGTGTATCTTGGATCGAAAAATAGAATGGACGATGCAATGACGTCAACATAACCTTCAAAACTCCAATTAATCGATTGAAGGTAAGGATATCTGGATTGAAGGTGAAAAACCGTTGATGTATTTTATTAGTTCGAGAGGAATATCATTGCATAATGTTTCCTTGAAAAGATCTGAGAAAATAAATCTTCTAACATAATCTTGTTAGTCATATTTTGTGGAATTTAACAGGGTGTTGGTGTTGAAAAAATATTCAAGGCAGTAAGACAAGACAGGATCCTACCTTATGAGCACTATTGATTTTTACCAACCTCATGGGATAATAATTATTAACAGTTCTAATAGGCTTATCTAATGACGAGCAACAAATATATAGATAGGGCCTTATATAAGAGATTTAAAAGCCAGTCTAGTTTCCATCACGTTTCTAAACCCGCGACACGTTTTAATGAAGTGAACAAGCTTACAACTTTACAGATTACACCAACCGGTGATTTTAAATATTGTTTAAATATTATTGGATGTATCAATATTAATACATCTGTCTTCTAATTCATGACAAAATAATATATCTTTTATTTTATTCAAAGAATAATCCATCGATAGCCGCTACTTTTTGTCATCTTTTAGGCAAATTGCGGATTCTATCTCGAAAGAACGATATCTTTTGAGACTATCCATGAATGTTCATAAGAAGTGAAGCGCTGCTCAGATTGATTACGAGTCATATATCGCAACAAGTTCAGAAGTAGCAAAATCTGGAGAATACGGCGGCTGGGGTAACACTTCCCCTTTTCATGTATGTTTTCGCCTGTAACATTGGTGTATCTTTGATCGTATTTCCGTCGTTTTTCGTGTAGTAGCAAATGCATTAACTGTAGTCGATAGCGATGCCCATTCATTTGCCTGTTCAGAACGCCTTTTGTCTTTGGTGCCAAAATCGTGACTTTTTAAACGCAGAAAGCAATATTCGGATGTCGAAATCGATGGATGCCATAAGCTTCACACAACATTCGGAGACCTCCTATTTCTTCAAATTGAAGTAAATAAGTAAAATTTCTTCACGTGCGAGTTACTCGGCCCAAATTCAGACATTTTCAACCCACTGAGAAAAATGTTTTGTTAGCACTTGAAAAGGCACGCATGACACATATCGAAAAGTGAAGCCCGAAGATTCACGAGCGAGGCTTCAACATGTTGATTAGAAAAACACCCAGTGTGATTTAATACACAATACCTGTCAATATGTAATCGGTTGCAAATCTTCTAAAATTAATTTATAGACTGATATATAAAAAATGTTCACTAAAACTAAATGAAGTAAGTGAAACGTATGAATTTTTACTATTCAAAGTGAACACCTAAGTGAAAATGAACGAACGATAACGGCCGGATACAACTTACACCCAATTTCTTTGAGTACCGCAAAGCCGGATCGTGAATTACACCGATGTTCTCCGATAGCATGATGAAAAAACAAAGGGGGTGCGATCCGCCGCCGCCTCGGCCCCGCACCGTCGCGGGGAGCGATAAATTTAATTTTCCCTTAACTGGAAAACGAATTGCTTGTCTGGCTGATGCCAAACGAAGTTAGAAGTAGAAGTAATGGGGCCTCCCCTAATAAAATCGATTAGTAAATTGTTGTTTGTGTTTCCAGGGAAGAGGCCTCACCGTTCTTAATTGAAATTTACGTTGCCAATAAGGTTTATTTGGGGATGGAGCGGCGCAGCTCGGCAGGTCGGGGGGCGGGATGGAGGATTACGAGGCGTTGCGAAGGCGCCCGGAGGAGGCTGGAGGATGGGGATTGCAATTTTGGGAGGGTGGTGAGCTATAGGTATAATTTTGAATTTGGTATAAATAGTAGATACGTCTAGAGGGAAAACGAATTGCTAAGAATGTAATATCTTCTATAAGTAAAAATATTAATGAATTACTGTTAGTTGGTTTTACTACCAATAGAGAATATTTATGAAAGACCATGGAAGATTCATATGGTTTGAAATTTCCATATGAATATATGGTATTCATATAGTAGGAAATAATTGTCAATAACGTGAACATCAATTGAAAAATAATAAATAAGATATACCTCATATATGATACAACTAACACATGGGCTTAAATGTCCCTGGCCTAAGACATAAATGGTCCTAGTTTTATTGCATTTACCACTTTTTCAGTTAGTACTAGCCTTCAAAAGAAAGCTGTTAAATTTTCATAGTATTCTACTTATAAGTTTGTGAGTTATTGTGCTAAGAGCGAGACTAGTTTGGTTATTTTTAAAACAATGGATCAAAAACAATTTCGTGTTTTAATTTTACATTGCTTCTTGATGAAAAAAATATCGTTCAAGCCAAGTAATGGTTTGAAAAGTGTTATAAGGACTCCGCTCCATCAGAAACAACAATAAAACGTTGGTTTGCTGACATCAAACGTGGTGGTAGAGACACCGACGATGCAGTGGACGTCCTAATAGGGCGGTAACACCAGAAAACATCAAAAAAATCCCCAAAATGGTTTTGAACGAAATAAAAATGCAGTTGCTTGATTTAACTGACAACTAAAGTTATCAAAAGTATGTTTGGTTTTATATTGCACGAGCATTTGACTATGAGAAAGCTCTGTTCAAAGTGGGTGCCGCGTTAGCTCAGTGTTGTCCAAAAACAAGAACGTGTTGATGATTATGATCAGTGTTTGGCGATGTTTGAACGTAATAAACAGGAATTTTTGCGTTGATATCTGACAATGGATGAAACATGGATCCATCATTTCACTACGGAATCAAAACTATCGTCATCTGAGCAAACAGCAACTGGCGACTGGACTATATTAATCAAAAGATAAATCGTTCTACAAAAGTGGTATTATAATATTACAGTGGCTCTGGAATTATTGTAGCTCTTGGTGGAGATTACGTTGATGAATACAGCCAATTTTAAACAAAATAAACAATTCTTTTTACGCCCGGAACTTCTCAGCCCATATGTTATGTAAGAAATGTTTATGGTGATGCATATTTTAAAAATATATTTCACATTTGTTATTGTTTAGTCACAAATTTAGCACGTTAGACCTCTCCCTGACTGGCTTAGATCGGCGAGGTCAATCAAATGCGCTATGAGCTAGCTTCCGTGCTAACTACACTGATGATTAGCGAGAGATAAAAATGTAAACCAGATACAACAGCGAGCACGACAGAATGATATTTAGTGACTCCACGGAAGCAGTGCTTCTGTGGTCCAAGGACGAGCAGCATTCCACTACGATCCGGAAATAGATTATGATGGCATTCCTTTTTCAATATTGTAAGGTACTAAAATGCAGCGGTAATATTCGACAAGTGAAAAATTAAAATTACCATAATGAGGGCTGTTTGGATCTGAATCATAATACGTAAAATATTTCGACTCTTGGAAGTCTGCAAATGAACGAATAAGTGAGAGTTTAGTAAGCTAATTGACCTTGTCTCCTGGAGATCATTTGGCCTTTTGGGTGGTTATTACAATAATATGAACATGTTTTCAATTATCTGGAATAAATTGGCATCTTAAAGTGGCATTGATTATATTGAATAACCCTTCTAGTTGTTTGTCATGGAGATTTCTCACGAAGACAGTAATATCATCAAGGCTAGGAGTTATGGTTCGAGTGCAAGTTTTGAAAATAAAAAAAAATTTAACATGCAAATATTGAAATAACATTGCTCTAACTGTGTCAATCAATCAACAAGTGAAAATCTTAAATATTTTGAAAAATAATAATGCACTCAATTATCGACTTTAGAAACGTATTTGTAAAAGAACAACTCTTAATATGTTATATCTTGAATGAAATATTTTAATTAGATAGAAGACCACCCAGACTGCCAGTATTTTGTTTTCGTCATCAACACACTATCAATGGCGAAGACGTCCAATATATTCAATTTGCTGAATAACCAGTTTTTTTATTTAAAATTAGAATATAAGTCCGTTATTATTAAAGGAAAATCCGACAACATCTCTAAAGTGTTTCTGATTTTATTTGATCCGATATACTCTTCACTCGCCTGAGGAACGTCTACGTAACATCGATGCCGAAACAAACAATTTACACACTGTTTCAACTAAATCAAATCGGTCGGTAAACTAGAAGCCATTCGACGATTTACAGCAATGTTAACGATATCTTTATGGGGCTATTAAAGATCAGGTACTTCGAATATTTTACTCACCCACATTATGACCGTTTAAGGGTTTTTATTGCCGCGTTTGACGTTTCGGTTTTTTTTTTCACCACTCTCCTTTTCATTTCGCCCCACTGTATTTATCATTTGGTGCCCTTTTTTTTCGTCGCTCACTGGTTTTATTATTGCCGTTTATTTTATTGCCTATCGATTACGACCGTAAAGAATCTACCGTTTAATGTCTTTAACTAGGTTAGGTTTTTAATTATTTCTGATTTTTTTTTGGGGGTCATCTTTTCTGTGAGAGAACGATTTCTTTCTAATGTTGACTGCTGACTTGGATCCAATTAATATTTCTAATAAATAATAATCCTCAAATACATACATTTATGCTAAATAATTGTTATTAATATCTTTTTTTTAAATATATTTTAAAGCCTTTTATAACTACGGGTTTATCTGGATTAGACCTACAGTTCAACGTGGGCTCCGAACCACGGTCCTCAGCATTAAGCCTACCGACTGGCGAGTGACCAACTTTAGAAATCATCCCAGAAGACATCCGGTCTTACCCAGCCTGGTTACTGGCGTGACTGGGATCATTTTCCTTGTCGAATTTTACACTCTTGCTTAGGACAATCACAAATTTTAAACAATCACAAAAGTAAATTTACGACCATGCCCCAGCAGGATTCGAACCCGCGGCTATTGCAACCGTACCGTCCTATCGACTTTACCACTGCGCCACCAAACCGGCTAATATCTTTTTATTATGTCACTAGTGTTTTTCTAAGAGTAATTTAATTTATTTCACCAATGATAAATTATTTTTTCCTTTCATAGGAAACCCAAAAATACGGTGTACCAGTAAGTTCTAGATATGTTAGAGGGATTTTGATTGGGTGCCATGCATGTTTTATAATTGTTGCTATATTGTTCTTGTTTCACGGCTTGCTCAGTCAGTCAGAGACATACCGGAATTCGAACCTTCGGTTTTGTAGGCAGAAAAGTTATCAAAAATTACGGCTGTAGATTTGGTTATAATTATTTTTATTAAACTTCCTTTTTTTAAAGCGTTGTACCATAAATATTTATTATTGGATAATCAATGTGTTTATATTATTCATTAATATTCAAGGATATATAATTTCCATATAAATATATATTTCATCAATCATCAATCAAAATCAAATCATCAAGATCAATATAGCTTTATATTAGTATAGCTTTATAGATGGCTCCGGAGCTTGCAGTACAATTATTATTTACTTTTGGCACATATGTGTTTGCGCCAGTCAAGATGAATACTGAGGAATGATGTAGAATCTCTGTATTATAAAGTTTCACAGGTGGGCAGGTTTTTCCTCAGTGTGTGAAGGTTACTTGAACCTACTTTTATGTATTGGCTTTAATAGAACATTGCTCGAGCCATGCTTCAAACAGAGTCAGGGGTAGATTCATATAGTTAGGTGTAGAATATGATGCAATTGTCGGTCAATATATCCTCCTCCAAAGTCCCCAACATTTACATAATAATTGTAATGATTTAAGGCATCTGCATATAGAAACTAGAAGATGAGAGATCGTAAAGATCTTCGATTGCTTGGAACCAAGTATGGTACGTTTCCTTTCCAGTACTACATATAAAGGAAACAACCACCAAAATTCTGCAAGAGTTACACTGCACAGTCGCTCGTGCAAAGTACAACATCTTCTTTACTATAACATACGGTTTTGCAGAATTCCAAACCTAGTTCTGCGGAAAATGTTGTGTGCAAAAACATGCAACAAAATTCTAATCTAAATAACATAATTGGACAAAAAATGTTATAAAATACAATTTATTTTAACGTATAATCTTCTAAATACTATAGTTAATTATACAGCCACATTAGCTTATAGGTTAGAATTATAGCCTCTTATCAGTAGATCTTTCAATAATTTTGCATACGTCTGGCAACTGGACGACTTTGACAGACTCATTCGTTTACCTGTTCGAATTAATCAGTCAGCATTGTGTCTCTTTTTGACTAGAATAAAATGAGTAGGAAAATATAGTCTGATTCTAAAACGAATTTACAAATTGCCGCATTAAACATCTTGATGATTTATCTTCAAAAAAACTGGATAGACTATAGACAATATGCACATGAAACAAGGCGTACTTCTAGATCAATAAATATTCAACTGTGATTATAACAATATAAGTTAAAACAACTTCTGGAATAAACGTTAATTTTATGTTTTTTATTAACACAAAAACAACCTTTTGGGATCAGCTCTCATTACAGGGAATCGTCTTTTGGTTAACTATGTTCACTATATAGAAATGTGAACTTCTATTGAAAAACTGATCCGCCCTCACTTAACCCGACCAGACCAGTCCTCAAAAGTAAACATCATCCGGAGCGAGTTCGTTTCTTGTAGCTTTATTGTTGCTTTGTTATTCGAAACCCGGACCCGCTGGACCATTTTTAATGTTCCAACAGTGAAAATCGCGCACGTCGTCTAACATTACCCCGCCGTTTTACGACCGATCGGCCTTTTGGAACGGTATTTTGTCTCGGTTCTGAATATTCCGCTAGCGGACGCGAGGCAACGGGCGTTCGACGAGCGCGAATCGCCTTTCGGCGTGGGAGAAACGACACCGGCCCATGTGGGACGCGAAAAACACATGCATAAAGTACTCCCTACACGTGGATTTTTGTCGCTGGGTATCGCCTAACGTCAACCCCATACGCGAATGTATTTATGCCTATTGTAAATAGAAAATGTTTTTTCGAAGTTGTGTATTGGGGAATTTTAAAGTCAGAAGGATTTTATATTGAAGTATCAACATCGAAGACATCTTTGTTGTCTATTGTAGTTACTTTAATGTGAATTTTATCCAGATAAGTAATTGAATCAAGAAGATATTATGTAGGAAGTCTCCGTATAATCTATGTGAATTAATTTTAAGGATTCTAAAAATTCAATTCTGTATTGTAAAAAATTGTCTACATGATTATAGTTCAAAATATTATCAGTCGCTGAGGTCGAAAGAGGTTCAAATATTATTTCGAAGATCGACTGAACTGTAAAACAAGGGATTGAGAGTAATCAATTCACTATTCTCTTGAATGTCTGACTTATCGAGATAAATAGTGTATCGGAATAAATACTATTACTCCTCTTATCTGAATTAAGAAAAATAACACTCTGCAGAAACACTCTCTGTGTATTGGTTCTTAATTCTACTTCCTCAGATATTTTTGACAACTGACTTAAAATGTGTCTCTATAGTGACTTAAAATTAGATATTTATCTAGGAAGACCAATTGGCCCTCACTTAGTCTTTAATAAGTTAAAGTTTTTAGTCACCCTTGAGTCTTCGTCCTACTTCGGTGTTGACCTAGAGTTCCAGCACTTTAGTGTTTACATTCAAGTGGAATTTTTCCTCATGTCTTGGTGCGAACCTCTTAACTTTCTCTACAGTAACTTAAAACTAGTTATTTATCTAGGAAAACCAATTGGCCTAATTGTCCTAATTCAGTGTTAATCCAGAGTTGCAACACTTTTGTGTCTACATGCTAGTGGAGTCTTTCCTCATGTCTTGTTGCGAGCCTTTGTCTATCACAGTTGGAATCCGAAGTTCTCGGTGTAAGTAATTATTAGCATCCGGATGTATCCATAATACTTCTCAAGTCTTTATTCCGAAATACTTATATTACGTTAATATAACTTCTTTTCTAATATTTTCTTATACAGCAGCAACTTATTATATTTATGTGTGGATAATTTATATTTTTTTTATATATGCCCCTTCCAACAAGATTTTGCATAAAGATTCATCACAAAGTACTTAGCAATGTTAGTGTATGGAATAATAGTATTATTCATATTTCTTGTTATGTGGACAGTTTGGCTGCTATCCGAGATGATAAAAAAAGTGTAATGAGTTACCAAGTTTTATGCTATAATATTCTGTTAACATGAGCATCTTCAATGATATTTAATGCAACGATATATATATATATATATATATATATATATATATATATATATATATATATATATATATATATATAATATCTATCTAACCAACATAACCAAACAATGCAATCGAACACAATCAATTCCATGATTAATAAACATATGGACTGTACAACAAGAGATATTCGCTAAGTCTAGTGAACTACTAGAGTAGTGTGACTAGACAAAATTAAAAGAATCGTGAGATGAGACATAGGTGTCTGGACATGAACACTATCGGAAGATTTGCCTATTCCCATCAAAAAGGGCTCCAGAATTTCATCAAAACGGAAGTGTGCCAACTTTCAAATGTGCATAATATCGTCAGGCATCTAAAAAGGAAAAAGCTGTTTGATCTTACCAATGTCTGAACAATAAATTATTCAGTGGAAAACATTTTAGTTATGATAATCATCGTTAGTTATAGAATGGTTTTAATAAATAATTGAAAGTCAATAGATTAAAATATGAGTTATTTCAAAATTGAACCAAAATCTAGATATCTGGCAAACAAGTTGAACGTCCTTCTCCTTCCTGACTTCGTTTAAACGAAGAGATAAACTGTTGTAACTACAGTCGATATGTTAAGACATTATAATGGCAAGATCCATAAGCCATAATTCGTATATGTAATTATTTTTCTATGAACTTATTGAACAATCTAGTATTAGTTAAAAATGGAAAATTCGCAATTGATACCACACATATATTTAAAAAACGCGTAATGATGGGCGACACAAAGAACAACTCGCAGACCAACCGGGTTTATCGGGGCCTCCATAATCCGGTAATGGATCCCCCCATGGGATTAATTTATGGCATCGGGCGAGTTTTATCTGGGATGATGCTGTACGTACCCGGTCGGTCGGTTCGCCTTCTATCTCGCTCGGATCGTCTCCCATCGTTTATTCAAATGCGCCCGAGCCGAACCGACCATAAATTAGACGCGGGATTTCTTTATCCCGTCTGTTTTCTATTGTTCGGCGGTCTGGGCCGTGTTCTTCTGATGGATATCCCGGTCCAATATGCATACGGGTTTGTTGTCTTGTCTCTCTTCGAGTTGCGGTTGGTTTGTTTTTTCTTCTCGTGAATCCATTAGGACGAGACTATGGCTGGACCTCGTGGGAACGAGATGACCATTTTAAATTATATCGGCGGCCTTTACTGGTTTTGAAATTATTTGGAGCTATGGGCCGCTCTTTCTTGTACCAAGTTGACGAGTACTAATCAGTTGATAAAGTCTTTAGGGCGTTGCCAATTTTTTATTTTGCTAGTATTTATCTTTAAATTATCTTATCAAAATAAATGAATGTATGATAAAATAACATCAAGACTTTTTGAAATATATCGTTTTCTAAATTATTTACAATTACATCGTTACTAGTCGTTGGCGACTAGCCTACAATTTATCTTTGTAATAGCTTGAATCTGGGAGGACTCATCGAACCTAACTTGCTGCTGATCTTAACAGTACTATTTGTTTATATTAAATGCATCTTACTATACTGCTCTATATCTTACTACACAACATCAAATGGTTTGATTCTGTTAAGTCTACGTCCTATTCTGGTATTAACTATGGGTTACAACATTTAGATATTAACATGAGAATGTAGTCTCTTGTCCTGTCTCCTGGCGATTCTCTTAATTTCTTGAGTGACAATATTGATCAATATCTGATGGTATCAGTGTAAGTGAATAAGCCCTGTGGTATCTGGTTACACTTATGCTTCTTAGGACTTAATATAATCTATAATTAATATGTAAGATAATAACTAAAACCTATATAGGTTTTCGTACTTGCTTGTCTAATGGTAATTTATTATGTACGGTTAATTGTGATTTTCTTTCAATTAACATATAATAGCAACGATATTGAAATGTTATAGAACAAACTATGTATGAGATATTTTTTGATAAATAACATTATTCAGGTGTGTACTGTGTGTCTTTTTTTTAGGTAAAGAAATATTTTTATGTGAATTTTTTAATTCTCTAACAAAAACATATCTCTGTATTTATATTTTCAATATACCTAATAATTATGTAAATTTATTCAATTATGCTCCATAGTTATTAGATCTCACATATAAGATGCGTGGAAAACTAATCCACAGTGTATTGTATAAATGTACTTTTATTCATTTTGATGATTAACAAATGGTAAAAATGGTGAGCACAAATATTTTCCGGACTAGTTTACTTACGGTTTTAAAAATCAATTGAAATAGAAACAGCACATAAAATCAGACAAAAAAACTGACAATCTAGCTCTGTTTTGAATTCTATTGATCTAAAACTAACCATGAAAATCCGAAAGATTGTTGGGTGTCTCATAGTTGATGTTCTGATGATCAAGTAAAACACATTCTCATTCAAAATATTTAAAAACTATGATTTTAACATCAACTAAGTCAGAACAAATTGAACTTTCTCTCAAAATGATCGATATTTGTATCATTTTTATCTATTAGTTGAACAAGTTGATTCATTTTTATTCTATTTAAGGGCCAGTGATAACTTTATTTGATGAGTAAATGAAATTCAACGACTATAACGATTGAACAGAAAAACTATGGAGTTAAACATGTCAATATCAATTTTTATCTAGAGTATGAAAAATTCCATATATCCTGATAAAGTAAAATAATCTTGCGAATACACGCGGACTCGCTTTTTAAATGAAGTCAGTGTTTCTTGATCTTTCTGGCCGACACTATGTTGGAAGACATCTTCTAAGGATATGCATGAATTTTTCCCATAATAATCTAAAGAAATCATTATTATGAAGCAATGTCTGGTCAATTATTAATTTCCTCTCCTATGTATATCAAGTAAACTTTCAGTACCAATTATAATCGTTGCATATCAGGCTATGGTAGGCTTCTAAGTAAGTCTTCATTTCATTCCTGAATCATCGTGTCCAGAATTAAAGAATCATTTGACTTTTTGACATTTCAACCGTTAAAATCTATATTTCAATTCCGAATTACAAGCAAATAATGTCTAGTATCACTGCAGGTAGGATAAAGGCCCTTTTAATTATATCAATATAGATTTTCATAGATTTTGTAAGATGTAACTAAACATTCTCTGCAGACTTCACTAAGGATAGTTTATATTTAATACTTGACCTATAAATATCAATTTTAATAGATCAATGTTTGACATTTAAATCCAAAATCCTGGGCTCCTACCATTCCAACCTTATATTGTTACTACATTTTGGATGCTGAAGTCAATATTGTTAAACATTTTAAATGATATTTTCAGCTATATTTCAGAATATCTAAGGAAAAGGAAATATTTGATCTTGTATATATTAATTTTAAAGTTTGTATTATTAAATCTCAATAATGTTTGTCTATATATAGCCGGGGTTTGCATAATCCGATGTATATTTGATAAATTTGTATCAACCCTAGCATGATATATAATTTAATTTCCATCGAGCATGTACAGTTTAATAATTGTTATGTTTCCAACCCTCCGCAACTGACACCAAATGACACTAACGCACCCCTTCCGCCCTAATTTAAATGTTAGCGCAACATACAGTCCCGACGTAATTGCGATCCTATACCGAACGACCATTTTTTTCTTTCGTCCCTCCAATTAAAACGTTAATTTCCAGCTAGCGAGCACCTCCCGCCTCCACCGCCAACCCCCGCCAGTAGGGCTGTTTAATTTCGGCCATCGCGTCCCGTTATTTATCTGCGGGCGGCAACATGGCGTAACACAGCCCATTTAAAATTACAATTTGCATTCGCCAATCTAATCTGCAGCGGCGTTCGGTTGTTCTTTTTTTCTCTCGTTGCCATCCCCCGCTCCGAAGTGCACTTCCGACTTTGTCGTGCCCAGAAAACAAATGAAGCGGTGGAATAGCGAACAGAGTTGGCCGCGATGGGAACAAAGAGACATTAAGTTTTGTTGAGTGTGAGTTCATTCTCGTTAGTTTAATAATTATCATCGGCTTTGACGATTTTCATTGGAGCGAAATATTAGCGGGCTTCATTATTTCGGTTGTATATCGATGACCCAACAAATCGTCAACATTTCAGTTTTACTCTATCAATAAAACGGGCCAGATGATTCAGTTGCAAGAGATGGAGATGAGACAAATAACAATTAACTTTTGTCTTAACCCATTCATTTTATTATTATTTTTTCTTTCTTATTTGCAACATATTATTATAACAAACTAATATATTGGGCACAATGGGTTCATATCAAGTCATGGTTTCCTTAATCAAAATATATTATTTTCCAAATATTTGAAGCATTGGGTTTTTGCAGACTTCTACTGAATTAAAATTAGGTGTATAACTATATGTTCTTTAAAGTTTTAAATTAATTACATGTTATATTATTTATTCTTAGTACAATCATAATACATAAACTTTATTACTATTGTTTAATACAAGTACGCAGATCAATATATAAGCAGAATTAACATGAAACAAATATATTAGTATGTAATTCCCAAATTAATATTAAATTGGATTAAGCAAAAGCAACAAATTCATGTAGTTTGGTTCATTTCGTTCTTCTGATTTCCAGCGTGTTATCCAGTAATTGTATTGCTTCCACGTTGCTGTAATTTAGTAACCTTATTTCATGTTTTGAGGCGAAATCTTGGAAAACTCCATAAACTGTACGTATCGGTAGTTAATTTGATGTTTTAATATAACCTCATAAGTCTAAATAGCCTTTTTAACAGCTGGGAGTATCTTCCGTACTATCTAGAAATATTTTCGCAGTCTTTTGTAATTGGGAAAAAACTTGAATCGAACTTGGGTCTTTTAATCCGCGTTTTTCTTATCCTTTCTTATGAAAATAGGTTTAAAAAATGGTTACATATTTTAAAGTCTCCTTTTTACCAGCTATGATTTTCCTGTAATGAACCCATTGTTTAACGTGCGCTCCGAACTACTAACGACGCTCTTAACGACTGGCCAACTTATAAATAATCCCAGAAAACATCGGGTCTTACCCAGCCTGATTACTGGCTTGACTGAGACCGTATTCGTCGTCGGATTTTACACTGTTGTTTAAAGACAATGACAAATGTTAAACAATCACAAACATAAATTTACGGCTATGGCAACAGCAGCAATTTAAAGAATATTTTTATATACATGTTGGTACATTGTCACATCTCTTCTTACTGCTTCTTAAAATTATCCTTACATTTTACTTTAACACCGACATGCCAAACCTTAGTTCTACAAGCACTAAGGATATCGAACCTTCTTTTCAAACCAAGAAACATAAAAATATTGCAAATCTACAGTCAACTACACGATTAACAATAATGAATCGGTTGTATCTTAATACTTATTATTAAAATAGTCAGTTTATTTTGATAAATAATATTTTCAACAAGAGGCATGACAAATGAATCTGTGGCGCTCTTCATACTATGTTTGGTGAAAGGTATAATATTTGAGATACTGGATATTTAAAATTGAAATGTGAGAAATTATATGCTTTGCCAGATAAACACAAATTCACCCAACAATAGCAGCGAGCACACTCCTCACTTCCTCAGAAGTGCAAAAAATAGAAATATTTTAAAACTTTATTGATTTTCTGGCATCAAAAACTTGATAATTAAGTAATAACTATACTTTTATCGTTTTCACAAAAGTCCAATAGATATTAAAATGGGACATACTCTTCTAAAGAATATATCTGTGTATCTGGTAGTATAGGAAATTGGTGCCTTTTTTTAGAGAACTATAATTAACAATTGAAAAAACCAGGCATTGAAGTTGATAAAAAAATATCGTTTACTACGCAAGAAATTTAGATTCATTGTTGCTGACAATGATCGATCTTATTTAGCTCCTATACAAGAAAACACTCTTGTACTTGAGATGATCAATTCTACGGTACGCTATGTATTTACCATATTTGGCCTCATCAGTATAGTTTAGTTAATAAATACTTTAAAACGATAATACATAGTATATATGACTAATAGCAATATATTTATGGGTGACAGATAAAATAAAAGGAGCAAATATCGAGTTTTGCTCCCCTGCATACCAAGGGACCAATGATGAGACTGCTGCAAATTATTGCCACCTCTTAACATCGTCCATTCACCAAAGCCGTAAATATCCATCCCCAACCCAAAACCACCCAGTTTCGTCCCCAGTGTCCCCCACCTCCGTCACCGCGATTCCCCGACAAGAAATCGATCCCAGCCAGATAGGTTTGAAACGTTTTTCAGATAAAACGACCGGTAAGGGTGTCGTAAATGTTCGCTTGATACAAGCGATGTTCTTTTGTTTCGGTCGCCTCGGCCGAGCCGGATAGATAGGTGAGTTGGTTGGGGTAGATGATCTCCGATCTGGTCGATGTTTTTATTCCAAATGGTGTATTTAGTGTTTCGAAGTTTATATGATAGTATATTACATCATTAGAACGCGCATTTGAGGGAAACTAAGTATTGGTTAACCTAGCCGAGAGTGTCCCACTGTGTACATACATTATAATAACTAATTATATAATATTTCGAGTAGCTAAAACAGCGTTCGGCTCTAAAAAGTACAAATAAGGCTCTGCCTTAAAAAAACAATATATCGTAACATCGAACATCTATTATCATAGTATCTCTACAGTGCCAGAAATATGTAAAGCAGTAGAGATTAATTGATAATGTTTTTAACAAAATAGAAAATAACTATATGAGAAAGAATGAAAGTTGAGATATCGATCAGTTCTCATAACTTGTAAAATAAAAATTCATCTGCACATTCCTTACACGTGTATTCAAAAATTTTTTTGTGTTAGTGCAACTTTATAATGTTAAGAGCTGACTTTATCATATTTTCATAGCTGTTAAATGCATGCATTATATCAATCTAAAAGCTTTTTGTAGGGTTTTGATAGTATGAGTATAATCCTACTTTTCTTGGTGATATTTATAACTTGTTAATCCTTTATTTTTTCAGGAGTTTTAAGGCCTTATTTGTATTATTAGAATGATACGATTTAGATAAAATGCGCCGTTGTTGTTCCATATTTTGTTGTCATTTTGGAGGTAAATTCATTAAGCCTCTCAAGAAAAAGTTATTGAGTTTCATTTCAAAGAAAAACATTTCACCATTGACCAACAAAGATGGCAAGAAGTAGGGGTTATGTATGGAATATAAGATCAATCATTATCAAAATTAATCAATATGTCGATAATAATGGCGAATATTTCTGCCGATGCGTGTGACCTGGAATTGTCTTGACGACAAACACTTCCTGTCCTAGAAGTCCAAAGTTGGCGAGTTCTGAGCGATTGCTTCTTCAGATAGCCTATTTTTTCACAGTATTACTGGTTAGAGTTAAGACCTTGTCCGTAAGGGTGCAGCTCATAGTATAGATTGTTTATATAGATAGTATAGATAGATTATTTTCCAATTTCACTAATCACATACCTAAATATTCCTGATCGTCAGCCCTGTTTTGATCATCTTAGACCATTAACCCATGACTTCATCCATAATTTTGAAAAAATGACCTAATTCGAAGAAATATTAATTTTCCCATTTTCAGCCTCCTGGCTTGCGTTTTCACCTTTATTGAATAAATACTGTAAAATATAATGCATTTTTTCTTTGTTTGTCTCTACATATTTAACATGACTTAAAACAAAAATCGAATTAACCATTCACGTCAGACTATCTGACAAGTTTTTTTAGTATGAATAAAAGCTGACATTTTTTAATATTATCTAATTAAAATGGTCGGATTGTTTTAAGATAATAGTAATTTTCATTATTAGTAGTTTTATTGCCATTTAATAGTTTCCAAAAATGTCATATAAGTGGATTTTCCTCAATGTACTCAACAAAAAATTATTTAATACATTTTGGTTATAACCTAATTGCTTACTCCATTAGGAATATCAATATCATATATAGGAGCAACTATATATACCATTAGGTCTCATGTTAATATATTTATAGATTTCAGGATGTTGAGGATGATTTCAGGATATATATATATATATATATATATATATATATATATATATATATATATATATATAGCAGCATTACAAAGCACTACAGATACATTATTAACATTAAATCCACACCAGCTTATTTAGCTGGAGAGTTAAATTTAATTTTCGTTTTACAGGTAATATTTCATAAGAAACGCGCCCTGTCAGTAAAGTCCAACACGCCATGCCGTTTCCAAGTGCAATTAAGCGTCATTTCGTACGGCCCAAATCATTAAAACTAGCCATATTTCTGTCGCTCTTCCATTGCGGAAACTAAACGACGATTATCGACGGTTCAGTGTAACCGTAAATGCGTTTTTTCTTGCTATTCCGCTCATTCTTTACAGATTTGAGTAGTCTCGTAAAAATATATGGATATACATTAGTAACGTATTTCACACTCAACAATATACCTGGTAACAGACTAACGATATACCAACAGATATTAAATAAAGTAGGTGAGGATTTATATATTTTTATTAAAATGCATTAATGATTATGGTAATATATCTTACCATTCATGGATTCTAATACTATTTCTATTTAGAAAAGTTTTTTAATGGCTTGTGATACCCATGTAGCTTATGATCAGTTATTTTTACTCAGTCTTTGGAGATGCTAAACAAGACTTTGAATGAATGGATATGTGAGCAAGCGTAACTGTAAGAATGATGCCAACTTACATAAGATTTACTTTTATAGATTACTATTACCATTTTCATTACCATTACCATTATTAGATGGCAATAGATACCCAAATTACTCTTTCTTACTCGCAGATTTTGGACTGGCAGAGATATGTTTTCATCCCATCAAAATTTAATGGTACAGAATGATGATAACCGAATTTTTTTGGATCAAATTGAGGGGTATAAACGTAGATAGCACGTATTTCTAGTCGCGCGAGCGAAAGTCCACAGCTAGAGCCATAATAAATACTACTGAATACTCAAAATAAAATAAAATGATGATTAGTTATAACTTTGCTTGTGGTAAATATAGGTCGAACTATATATGCACAATCAAATAATTACCTTTATACAGAATCTAATCAGCATAAAAATATTTTCAACTACCTATCTGACCAATTCTTTTGTATGACACCAAGACTTGCACATTGTTACAGTCTGATATATGATATACTGTGAGCTTTAAATCATTCAGATGTGATTTTAGAAATGACGTAATTCGTTTAAGATCCAAGAGTCAGTCCGGAACTGAAGAACAAATTTAGATACCCTGATTATGGTACTTTGGACATGTTTGTAGAATGAATGTAAACGAATTCCTCACATACTTCTATTACGAAATGAACCTGAATTTGGGTGGAAGGCGTTACAAAGTAGCTCCAAAGAGAGAATAGATCAAGATCATAGAGAGCGATTTGAAAAAATAGTACAGTAACATTGTCCCATTGGATTGACGTCCTATTGGACGTTATCAAAACTTATCTCTTTTAAGACATTGTAGTTCATACTTCTTTATACTACTACCGTAATAAACTATCTATATCATAATCATTTTAGCTTTGTTGATTCAACAACGTATTCAACCTCAATATGTTATTATGGGTCCCATGTTGAAATACTCGTAATTCTTTATCATGATCAGAAAGTGACCTGAACTGCAAATAACGAGAATTATTTTGCAGGCGATTTCCACCATCAATATGAAAAAATTTGTAGCTGAAACTAGATCATCTGAAAAGAAATGTTGTTAAAGAAGTATGAAGGTGATTATATCTTTATGTTGCATAATAACATTAGGGCATATTCGAACAATATCCATAAAATAGTATACAGACATGCCTTCAGTAGAAAACCCCTCATATTTTCCAGGTGTTAATTTTTATTACTAACTAATATTAATTTTATGAAAATATATTTAAAATTTTATGAAATAGTTAAAAATGTCTCATGAAAAATGGTAGCAATACATCAACGATATAAAACACTTTGAATTATAAATATATATCCTTTATTTAGAATAAAGTCTCGAATTGTTTTCTATATTTTCGTAGAATTACTTTTATAAGAATTATATGTTTAATTAGAACATTTTATTTCGAACTTCAAAAATTCGAATTCAAAATTATGACTCAGATTTAGTGAGGTATTCGATAAAATATCCTGATGCTGGCCCAAGGCGTATATGGCGAATTTATCCCGTTAAGAGGTCGTCCTCGAATCTCTTTATTTTCTTTCTCTGTCTCTCTCCGTCGCGTTCACCGTTTCCGTCTCTTTCCGTTCCGCCGGCGCATCTTCCAATGAAATGCAAAACAGCAAAACCGTACTCGGCGTTGACCTTCCACCATAACCATAAAGAAATCTGTATCAGCTAACGAGATTTCCGTTTTCACCAGATAAGGATTTTCAATTAAACGTAAATTAGACGGTAAAGCTAATGGGCCATCGTGCTGAAATGAACCCAACGTGCTCGGCCGATTCATAATCGTGAAAAACGGCCACCATTCGGTCAGGTTTTTCTACTTTCGAATTGGTCGTTATGCCGCGCAATGGACTACCATCGAGGTAGGCCGGGAATAGTTCGCTCTTTGGAATTAATCTGCCTGTCAAGCTGCGGTTTTATATCTCCTTTACCTCGGAGAGATTTACCAGGACCTTAGTAGTTGCCTTTTGCCTCCTTCGGTTCTTCCAATTGATACTAAAGTTTTGGTTGAGCTTTTTCGGGTATTTCGGAAGAAACATGTATTATAATAAACAAGACAACTTTTGTTCACTGTTACAATGTTTTTGTTATAATATCATAAGATAATAATAGGCATGGCATTTAATTTCAAAGTTTAGTATTTTTGAAAGCTATCAAACTGTTTACAATTCTGAACTTTACTTTAACATATTATGAACGGTTGATGAATTAGTGATACCGGAAGAATCTATATTGAGTAAAGCGAATAAAGTATGTAGGATATTTTAGTTTTTCCTAGTTATGTTTTAGAGGTTTTGGAACTGTGAATTAGAAAATATTTCGTCTTTTTTGTATAATAAGTAATTTAATTCGCTTTTTAAGAAATTTAGCAGGGGACAATTTGATACTATACTTGATAAAAGTGTTATTTGATGCCCAAGATACCTAAAAAGCATTTTTATGAGCGATGTATTTGTATGAAATTAAAAATTACATTAAAGTACATGTTGTTCTAAGTAGATAAGAATAAGTATACCTCCTAATTCAATTAAGTAATTAAATGAATACATTTTGTTCAAGCTCTAATACTATTTTCAAATTTTGGGTGCAAAAACAATGATTCATCAGATTTCAAAAACCAACAATAGAAAAGCGAAAAAACTGTTAAATAAAATAAGGTTCATTTCGAAGAATACTCCTTAATAGATTTTTTATTACAATTAGGGCAAAATTTCTAGATATCATTTGCTATTAGGTGCCTTTCAATTATTACATAAGATGATTTTTGCTAGTTTTTTTCCTCGCACAGCAGTTTTTTGTGAAGTTGCTTTGACTTTGTCGATTTCCAAGTATTTAGAGCATACTGAACAAATTCTTATAAATGCATCTTGTATTGATGGACAGTAAAAATTGTAAGGAGCAGTCCCGAATATGTCCCCAACTTCTATGTTTAAATACTGTCGCATCAACATAGATGCAAAGTGATCAGATGCTTTAACATCCTCTGGGGAGGGAAGCATGACGGAAGTTTCACACCGTAATGGTGGAAGAAAACATTCTTGGGGAAGTATCTTCTTGCAAATGTCTTGTATACCAATATTAATTATATACTGCATTTGTCATTTCTCCAACATCTTCATTATCTGGAGGCAAATGTTCTGCTACTACTGATTCCATGACTATAATAATCTTTTAAATCGAATTGGTAGTTTTTCTGTTTCCTGATAGCACCAGACTAAACAATGGAAGGCTCAGTGCTGCCATTCGTCGTTCAATCCTGTTTAATGCACTTTTCCTTGATATAATCTTTAAGTATTTTTGTGGCCGAACTGCCTCCAACGCAAATCGTTTTACGTAATTAGAGGCAAAATGATTATTGAAATATTCAAACCCATATAACTTCTCATCAATGAATTAATTTAATATATACCTGTCAACAGTAAATTAATTTGTAAAGGTTTGACAGTATATTAATTATAAAATTATGATTTTTGAGTTATATATGAAAATTGAAGTAGATATAGTAAACTGGAGGTTACCATAAAATACTGGCGCGAAAACAAACTGACGCCAGATAAAAAGGAATAATCAAACGCTGATGTTCAACCCCGTCGATCGCCAGACAATCCGACCCGCTATTCTCCACGATGGAAACTTTCCAATTCCCAAGTCTTTCTTCCAATTACTGCCATCGTCTATGCGCTCGTTTTCAATAGACACGTGCATATCTATATGGTGCAACGTAATGGAACAAAGCAACTCCAGTTTCTATGACGACAAAGAGACTGCGTCAGCGTCGATATCGTTGACTTTGCGCAGAGCCCGGACGAGCCCCATTTTTGAGTCGGCTAAAAGGTCGACAGTGGCGTATAGCAACTTTAGTTCTCCCAATTTAATTTTGGTTTTCTCATACCTAAAACTGATCCGTAACTCTTAATAGAGAGCCAGAAATATGCATCAGTTGTGGAATCGCCCAGTTGTGGAAATTCGAGTTAACTTAATAATTAATTATATTTCTCGCATAATAGAATAAAGAAAATCAATTAAAAATGATATGTTAAGCTAATAAAATAAAACTTGTGTTGATAACATTATCAACATAAGATCAAAAATAATTAAGGTAATATATGTCCGTATCTTAAGACATATTTTTTTACTCTTTGTGGTTCCACAATCTGCTCTATAGGCAATAAGTATTTCTTATGTCTATATTATATTTACATGGCATGCGGAAAATAACTTCATTAAGCGATCTTCTGCATAAAATATTATCTTAATTAATTAGTCTTATTCTAAAGCTTATTCTAATGTCTACATATGTCCAGTAATCACATCAGGTGGTGTTAAACGTTTTAGTCTACGCACTTCACTATCACGTCGCATATTTAGCTGATTAGCGAATACATTGGGATACACTGACACTCTTTCGTCGATCTAAGTTCATACCAAGATATTTAACTTGCTCTGCTTGGGGGAGTTGACGATGATTGATATTTACTAGTGGACATGTTCTTCTACGCAGGGTAAACGTTACATGGGTGGATTGTCTTAAGACATGAAAATAAAAAATTCCTTTAATTAAATTTAATTTCCATCAAGTTTCAGTAATGAACAAAGTATTAATAAGTTTATGTTACTGCACCACTCAAACTTTATAACAAAAGTACATTTTCAGAACTGTAATAACTTCACAGCATCAAATATAAGTACAAATATTATAGATATAAATATAGAACAATAAATGGAATGTGAGTAAAATTTGTTAATAAAACAGGCGACATATAAACAAAACAATTTTGAAATCGACATTTAATTTTAGCATGTATATTAAAACAATAACCAACATAATTAGGTGATTTATTTTTTACAATTTAGAAACGTATAATAACGAATTATATTTACAATTATTAAATAGTCTATAAATTGAATAATTAAAATAATTAATATAAGGTTCAAAGAATAAAATATCATGTAGTGACTATATAAACTGCATTAATTGTTAATTACCTTAATTTTTATTAATACTTTAAAATGTTTACAAAGTTAATGATAACAATTCATTAATTTTATTTATGTGGTTCAAATTCTGTGGTTAGTTTCATTTTAATTGCTCATATTTTCATTTTAAAGGAATTAAAGGAATTATTTCCTTACCTAAATTTATAAATTGCATTGTACTCTACTTATTTATTCCATTCTTCGATCTTGTATGAAAACAATAAATATTACTCTTGCAGATAGCTCATCTTTAATTTGTCTTCTATGGCATTCATTAATCTACTCCTTTCTGCTTTGTCGTATATCTCACGTGGGAACTAATAACTCACTAACAAATGAGGAATTAAAATTCTATGATGCTATTTTATAATTGCTAATATTCCTTGCAACATTCATTTTAGCTCTTGCTGCAATCTTCTATATATTATATCATTATTCGTTTATTGCTTTATTAGGAAATTAAATTACCAATGAGACCTGAAATGAATCAGGTGTTAGTATCGCTAAAATTTATAGAAAAATCTGAATAACCTTTAGAATTACCTCTAGTACAATGATATGCTATATCTTCAGAACCATATCAATTACTATCAGTTTTTAAGAAAGAACAATTTTTCTTAGCTGATCTGTGTCACCAGACATCAATTTAAAGCCGAAGCTGCTTGCGAAAATCTAAATATCTTGTAAACAAAGTGGACAGACAATTCTTATTATCCTCAAATTTTGTTAATCTATAATGAAATGAAGATGAAATGTTCGCATTTGTCGAGTTTTTCTTTCACAACAGTATATATATTTAGATAAAGCGGGCACATTAATTTGTTCTCTCTAAAAAATGTAAAATGTCACTTTGCATGCTCATACTATTCTTAATAAATTTTAAATTGAATTTTTTAGTTTTTTTAAAATATCTCCTTTTACCAACGAGGGTTTATCTGGACAGGACTTACAGTTTAACGTGGATTCCGAACCACGGTCCTCGGCATAAGCTCACCGGCTGGCGAGTGACCAACTTAGAAATCATCACAGAAGACATTCGGTATTTACCCAGCCTGGTTACAGGCGTGACTGGATCATTTCCCTTGTTGGATTTTACACAAATGCCTAGAACATTCAGAAATTTTAAACAATCACAAACATAAATTTACGACCATGCCCCAGCAGGATCCGAACCCGTGGCCGCTGTTGCGAACAGTAGGAGGACCGTCCCATCGCCTTTATCACTGCGCCACCAAGCCGGCTTTAATTATTTTTATTTGTAATTAATTTAATAGTTCCAACAATATCTGAATAACCAAAAGTAATAAATGATTGTTACAAGTGTTAAAATAGGTTTGCGGTATTTAGGTAGCCGATCAGCAGATTCAGCTGCTCAGGTTGGGCCAATTGTTTAATTCCTCAGATCATCATGCTTTTAACAGTCCAGTAGGATGTGTCTGACGCTAAGTTGAATCTGGCCCAAATCACATAAGGGTGAGCTCTGTCCCTTCAGCAAATATTCATGTATCAATCAACAGTGCCCAATTCGTAGTCGTGCAAGGATGCTTGACTTATGTCTACTGATGTAATTATAATCTATGGATTGATAGAAGATCCCCTAATTTCCCACAATTTGTTGTTTTTTTTGAGAAGGTCCCATTCTAATTGGGTCAACTGCCTATTTAGGCCCTTCATATACACTTTGGCATCTTTTTTGCTGAACAGATCAATTAGTCTACTATCCAGGTGGTCGGCTCTTTCATTATCAGATTTTCCGTTAAGGGAGAGGATCCAAAGATATGTTACTCTTACAGCCCTATACTGTAGCTTTGTCTGTATCTCTCTTATGGATGTGACCAGAGGGTGGACTGTCCTTACTGATCTTAGGCTCTCTAGGGAGCTCATAGAATCCGATACTATTAGTATCGATTCGCTAATCTGTAATTCTCCAGAGCCAGCAGAAAACACTAGTCAATGATGGAAGCCAAAAGTGTCTCTCAAGTAGATTAGACGTGTAAGCGGCACCCACAAAGTTCTCTCGTTTTGAACCATCTGTGTAGATGACAAGATGATTCGTATAATTCTCTTCAATTATCTGTCTAGAAGGACTATTTGTTTCCTTGTTCAGAGCCTTCATAGAGAAGTTTGTGTGTATTCTTGAGAATTGCCATGGTGGTATAGTAGTGATTATACTATTCGCATCTGGGATCACAATCATTGTTCGTTTGCTTATCCTCTAGAAGACTAATGAAGGTGTTAATATATTTTGTGTCACCGATTTGACGGCTATTCCTGGTTGCTTGATGTGGGCGTATTCGCGTATTCAATCCTCCTTGATATACACTTTAACCATGTCAAATTTAACGTCTCTAGGTGCACTCTTTTCTCTCAAGAAGGGAGGTAAAATTTTGGTGGAGCCTATTAATACATAGATGTCTTAAAAATGCAGAGTTCTATAAAACTAGGATGTGGACGGAATGGAAAACATAACAACGAACCGTCTAAGTCCAAGTGGTCAGCGAAACGACTTGCTCTAACTCACGTCCAGTACATAGCGTAAGCGTGATTCCGTCAGATCGTCCCATTGACGAAAAATTATACGTCGCATTTCCTGCAAAACTTCCAAATCCACCACGAAAAATCCAGGATCTCTAATCCGGGCGTCTTGCATTCGCTGGAATCCCAGACATACCGTTATCTCTTCCCACACCCTTCATCGGTCCCGTTCTAAGGCAAACTACCGTCAGCACCCCCCGCCTCCCCGCCTCACCTTCAACCCGGTAATGCCGAAATGCATCTAAGGCCATTTGCAGCCGGATAAACGACGACGTTATCTTCATTTGCGCCCTCTGGTGTCTCGAAACGACGACGCCCTCTCCGTGAGCGGTTTGCGCGGGATCCAATTTCGCAACGAGTGCAACCTGCAACGGAGTTTCGGGATAAAGGGAATCGGCGGGGTGGCGTGGGGGCGAGCGGGGCTGGATGATGGCGGTTCCGGATCGGGCGGACGGTTAGTGGATGAAAGGGGGGATGAATTCAAATATTTAATTAGGCGCGGGATTGCGCCCGGAGCACCACTACCACCGGGAAGGTTAATGTGAAATACGGCGGCCGGGTCGTCTCCTGCATATTACCCCGGCGGTTTTTGCACTGCAGGATAAAGTTCGTCGTTTTAATTGGCCAGTTTTTTTTTATTTCCCCTGTCAGATTTTGTATCCGTAATGTGTCCGGCTTGTTTCGTTCATTTTTAAGAATGCATACGAAATTTTATTTGTTCATTGTTTTTAATCCATGAATATTGCGTTTTAATATGTTTGCCCAAGAATTTATATGCAAAAGCGACAAAATTTTGGTCATTTTTCCCATTTTTTGTCCCCAACCATTCAATGCACACATATTGTACTCTAAGTCTTTTCACTGACATCATAACGGATTTTGGTCTCTTCAGGCTCTTCAATCACCAGCCAATCTCACAAAATAGCGCAGTATAAATATCCTGGCATATAATTAGTGCCGAAGCTAGTTTCACGTGAGGACTGTGATCCATTACCAATTTATTCAGATACAAGCGCAAAAAGTGCTAAGAAGAATTTATTAAGGAATATTTGTCGGAGCTGATATTCGAAAACTAATAGCTGACGCAAAATATACAAAACGTTTAACGCCTGATGAAGTAGCAGCATGGACATCGTTTCAAAGTGTTGTCACAACTTTTTCAATGATAAATAATAAATAAGTCATAATCTTAATCTGTATTGACATTTCGGGTTTTATTTTTTAATAGACGCTGTCTTTTTCAAGAACATACAATATCTGACCTAAATATTGAGCAGTTATTTCAGTACGATAATTTTGTTTAATTTCAAATCCGGTGAACTGTTCCTAATTTTATTCTTCGTTGTTTGGTCCACTCATTTATTTTATTGCTAGATAACTGATGTATCTTTGCAGATACTTCTTGGATCTTGTCAACTACTAAAATTTAAGGTGGAACTGGAACAAATTAATAATAAAAATGTCATGTATCACTAAGCAACTAAAAAGTGAAAACAAATAATTGATCCATTTTTTCAAACTTTACCGAACATGAACTCCTACCTAGACATTGATCGAAGTAAGTGATAAACAGACGAAAGACAATCTGAGGAATAGGAGTATTTTAAAATATTTCTTAACCAATTTAAAGCTATATTGGCGAGCAATTTCATGCTGAAGAATGGAAAATACCTTTATTCCTTCTGCCTTCTATAAATAATGTTCAATGGTTTTGATAAAGTATTAGCACCACTCAAAGAGTGACTCCGCAGATTATTATGATTTATTAGCTGTCCTAGTAATTCTCTTTCTTGCAAATCAATATAACTACGTTCAAAATGCACAAGAAACATCCGAAGCATTTGCTCAGCTTTGACTTCTACTAAAATACCATGTCTTTAAGCAGCATACTTTTTATTTTAACCACTTTCCAATTAATATATTCAATATTTACACTATCAATCAAGTATCGTTTAACCTACGAACTCAGAAGTTAAACCATAAACCGGCAACATAGAGAGTTTAGTCTCTCCGGCTACCTAAACGATTTCCAACGCAAAACCATTAAAATCGCAAAAAATCAGTTCCTTTCAATTAGCTCTGATTGTTTCGAGCGTTGGAATTTTCTTTCGATCCCGCTTGATTACCCATTGTTTAATGCGTTTATTACTGGTAACATAATAAGCCTCGGCGTTGTATTAATTTGTCTACCTACCCATAAATCACCATTATTATGAACATTTGCGAATAATGACATAAAATTAATTAGTATTTGTGCAAGTGGGCGAGGAATTATTTACGAGCTATTCCGTCTCACTCTCCACGCTTTCCTCTCTCTATTACACGCGTGAACCTCTCCACCGTATAATTTCCTCTTCTTCCTTCCTAACTAGTTCTAATAACGATAATTTCATTCAGTGCGACAGGTGCTTTTGATTATTTGCATTTTTCGGCGTTTCCCATTACATCAGTAATAGGACTTTTTACCGCTAAATGTTATATACATCTGTGACGAAATAATCATTTACTAAATGATACGTCGAGAGTTGGGAACAGTTAGATGCTTTAAATTCCGTATGAAAAAAAATTAACGAAGAAAAGAAATGCAATTCACGTTAACGTGTGGGCTTATTTTGGATGGTGTTGATTTGTCAGAGGTGGTTCATATACGTCTGCCATCTGTTGTTATTAATTTTTTTTAATACGTGTCGGTTATTTTGAGAAAAAATTAAACAGAATAACAATGCTATTTGTATGGTTAGAACGTAGAACATAAAAATGGTGCATTGTCATTCTTACAGTCTTAGGTCAACAGGAAAGTAGAAACAACTTGAAGTTTCGTCTTCACGCGGAGTTCCAACCGAAACAAAGACAACTAAAGGCTAAAATAATAAGTAATCGTATAAATTAGGAAACATTATTCATGTGAATACTGATTTGGACGTTGGAAAAGTGATGATTTTGACACCGAACACAAAGAGCTTCCTAGATAGCCAAAAAAACTGAAGACAAAAATTTTAAGGCATTATTCGATAAAACTATTAATGGGAATCACTGTCGACTAAAATAGATAGATCTGAGTCGAGCACTGCATAAAAAACGGTCGGATTACAAGCAAAGGTCCAAGAATTTTATTCCTCAGCATGCTCGATAACATGTTGCAAAATCGGTGAAAAACATACTTGAAAACATTAAAATGGGAAATGCGATCCCACCCGTCGTATTCTCCACACCTTTCTCTTGTTACTATGTATTCTGACAGATAAGTCGTGACCTATCTTAACAATACTATACTTCTTATAGGGTTACCAAGAAAGGTGGTAGCTCGTGGATAGCCTCAAAGGATACCTACATCGTTCTTTCGAGATGGAATCTGTAAATTGACAGAAGTATGGGAAAAAGAAGCAGCTATCGATGAACTACACCTTGAGTAAAATACGTTATACCTATTTTTTACAATAAAGCTTCAAATAACCAAATGTATAAGCCATTCCAGTGATATGTTCGATGTGGATAAATGCAAACAAATATATGTTTTGAGGCATATTTCTACCATGTTCCATGTCGTGGATCTTCCTGCGGGAAACCAAAGTAGATCAGCCTCAGTTTTAAATATTTAAAGGGCGACAGCATGTACTCTAAATTAAACATTAGTGAAAAGTAACTTTTGGATGATGCCTTGCATCCACCATTGGGTATTAGATTTCTTAAGATTTGCTCTTAGAAATTCCATTTTTGCAGTATAAATGCAAAATTTTCCAAAACTAATTTCGCATCAATATCAGGTAATAAAATTATTTAATAATAAATTCGAGCTAATTGTTATTGTTGCTCAAAATATCTCCCTTTGTTGTATTTGAGATAAATCACCACACAATAACTCCTGATATTTTTTGAAAATCTTTTCCATAGAGTTTAAAGTTTCGTAACAAACATTTAAAATCAGCATTGTTTCTGTCCAAATTTCGCATTCTTTTTAGTTGCCATTTCGAAATATCCATTTCTAAATCCTCTCCGGCTTTACATATCGATATGGGCCAAATTTTCGGAGGTGTATTTGAGCACTTTTCTCTTGATGAATAATAAAAATAGTTCTTCCTACAAACGTCGTTTCGTTGAAAGGTAATTAGATACTTTTTACATTAACAAAAAAAAGTGTTTTTAACTCTATTCTAAAGTGACTGTAAACTTGCAGTAAATTATTTTATTAGAAAAATTCCAAATATTAAGAAAAAATAAGGAAAACGCCATAACTATGTAAATACTACCTGATACTTCATCTGTCATTACTTATAACACTTAAGTTTAGAACTCATTTTTTATTTGTAATTTAATTTAATTTAACGATTAACATCCAATCAGATTTTGAAATAACAGACAATTATCTAGTATTAAGACATAAGGTTGAATATTTTTATTTATATTTTTACCTTTTAAGTGAGCATCATGCTTTTAAGAAAGTATTATCACTAAACTCAATATTAATCTATCCCTTCAAGATAGTTTCAGATCATCGGTTTTAAATATTCTATACTGGTGTTAAGTTAAAATTAGGTTTTTTTCAAATAGAGCTCGAGATGAAGCATGACGATAGGGAAGAGTGAAGAGAGAGAGAGAAGCTGTAATGGGTTACTATTGACTTCATAGCCTATATTAATAGTTTTTTTATTGTCTTTATTTTTAATGGAATACAATATTTGTTCGTTCGTTATATATATTTAACATCCTGGGTCTTTTTGTATCATATGATAAAATCATTAAATCCAAAGAATTAAAAATCAGATTGAAATTGTCGTTTTTAAATTATAAATATAATTGAAGTATAACAAACAAATAAGTTAATATAAAAAATGGCTTTATTTCAATTGAAGTTGGCCTAGATTTCGTGGACAACTAAACATCTCGTCAATAAAGTATCGTTCAACGGGCAGTAAAAAGAGTTTATGGGGTTGTAAAAACTGAGCTTGTTTGCATTTTTGATATTTTGTATACGGCCTTCATTATGGCTACTATAAGGAAATGTTTATGGCATGGTGGGCCATTCAGAAGGTGTGAAATTGGACGATTACCTGTGGCCACGAGCGGAATGGTCATTGTCGTTTAATTTTTCGTGAATTTGCTTGCGATTTTCATCTAGTCAAACTTATATGCTTTACTGGTAGTTTATAAAGCTCATAAAGTGCATTACATTTTATGAATACCAGATCGAGTTTTCTTTCATGGTTTCTTTATTAGTTGATACTAACTTTCGAAGAGTGGAAACATTTTGAGAAGAGACATTTGATGAGAAATTAATATATTTAGAAAATATATTTTGTTTTTAGATTCCAGCAGAAGATATTTCCGAATTGATTTGAATATTTTGTTTCAACGAATATATTTGCAACCAAATATAAAACAAATTTTAATGGAATAATTTAAAATTATTTGTTATTTAAATATATTTTGTATATAGTCATAAATAAAACTAAAAAATATAATGAGACACCATATTTACCTATTATTATTATCGTTATTGTTTTTGTATCTTTTAATGTTTCTCTATTTAAATGATAATGGTTATATATATGTTTTATTTATATTATTTCGGAATAATAATATTACAGGAGCCAGGATTAAATTTAAATAGTAGAATGAGAATTAAACTGTACTGAATTTATTTTACTATATATTAAAGAACTTTATATCGTCATTCTTGTAGTATTTGTAGAGTTAGTACTCTTAAAACTACATGTAATATTGCATAAAACGTCAATAAAAATAAATTCGCATAACTATTTGGCATGACCTCGTATATCCTTAACCATCATCGGATATTGCAAAGTCCGGATTTTAATGTATGTGTTTATAAATACCAATTTCGAATACGTTTAGTTTTTTTGTCATTCTACAATTTCGACGAGCAAAATTTATTACACAATAACAATATGTTTAATTGATTCATAAATAAGGGGGAACGACGGCGGACATTTTACGTTCTATTTTTATTATTCGGTCTGTTCAGAATATGGTCAATATTTTGAATATGTCGGTTGAATTTTAGTGACTATTTTTGTTATTGGGTTGTAAATTTTTATACTACCTAAATAAATGTACTAAATGTTCATGGCTTAGCACGTTCGGAAATATTCTAATATGATTATTATCTGATAAAATATGAAACCGTCGTTTTTCGACTATATTTTTTTAATATGTTCTTCTATATGGAAGTGGTATTAGGATTGTACAAACAATCTACGTTTTTAAAGCAATTTCTTGCAATTAAATTAGTTTTAAACATATTTTCTTCATTTGAAGCTTTATTGTGAAAAATCGGTAAAATATATTTTATCCAAATTTCCAATCTTTCAGGTCACTTACGTATTCTATCATCGAAAGAAAAAGTATCTTTTAAGACTATCCACGGATCGACCCATTATTTGGTGCCCTCTAAAGAAGTAAAACGCTTAGTGTCGGAACAAGTAGTAATCAGAAGGTGCAAGGTCTGAAAAATATTGCAGGTGGTTTTTGCATCATGTGGTCGAGAGTTGTCGTGTTGAAGAATAACATTGTTGTGTCTTTGCTCATGCCCCAGTCTTTAAATATTTTCAGCTGTTCAGAATGCTCTTTGTCTTTGAAGCCAAAATTATGACTTTTAAAACGCCGAAACCAGTATTCACACAATATTCGATGACCGTCAGCATTTTTCTTCAAATTGAATTAAAAAAGTAAAACTTCCGGCAAATGCGTTTTAGTTAGTACAAACTCCGACATTTTCACGGTACTGAAGCGAAGCCTGTTAATGAGGCTTCAACATCAAGTTTATTACAAATATACCGAATAAGATTAATAGATAGTAACACCTCTGTGGTAAATCTTTGAAAATTATTTGTACGCTTGATAATTGAAAATCTTTTGTTGTTTTTTTGAAAAAAATGTTTAGCCATATTAACCAAATTACTGTAGTGTTCGCTACTTTAAGATATGCCTGTATACGCAGGCAAGAAAATATTGTCGGCTTCTTGATAATCTTCTTATCGTTAGGAAACTTGAGCACTGTTATATCATAACTTCAGTAACCATTGAAATATTTCAGTTACGTTATTTGAGCCCCCCTATTTTGTTAATACATAAACTTCATAGCATGATATTAAGATCGTTCCTCTAAATTTCTGATTAAAGCAATTTAGTTACATTGTCCGAGAAAAAAAAGGTCCAATTAAAACAACTAACTTTTTGACTATATAACAATAACAAATAAAAGTTAACCAAAAACTATTTATATTACATATTCCGAAAAAAGGAACCTATTGTAGTGCCAGACAAATACTACATTCTATTTTTGTCTTTAAGCGACTAGGTATTGCCTCTGTCATATTACTATAAATTCTAACTCAAACAATGTTAATTTGGTGACAATATTTTAAATCACGGCTCTTACTCTGATTCTCACCATTCCTCATTTTGCATCATACCTGAAAATCTAATAGCGTTGAATGAGTAGTATTTTTTTTTGCACTATTTTTACTTCTATCAACCATATTGTATTTAACTCAAAATTGAACAGAGTCACAAGGAGCAAACAAAAAGTAATTTACCTTACGCATTCTGAAGGAATTAAAAGACTGTTGAGGTATAGTCTATTCTTTTATCTGCTTTATTGAGAACAAACTAACAGGTCAATTAAAAAGTCCCCGGCCTACCATAGTAAAACACATTTTTTTAGCAAAATTAGTTCTTTTTATTCAACATAATTTCCCTCAAGGGTGATAAACTGATTATAACCTCCAACTTTTCGATACCATTTTTATAGTACGATTTGCCCTTTGATTCAAAATAGGCCTCAGTTTCGGCGATCGCCTCTTCATTTGATGAATATTTCTTCCCAGCGAGCATTTTTTTAAGATCTCTGAACAGGTAACAGTCGCTGTGGACCAGATCTGGAGAATACGATGGATGGATTTTTTACATCGTTTTCACTGACTTGAGACACGGCGCATTGTCTTAGTGAAGCAGCACATTCTTTTTCTTTAAATGCGGCCGTTTTTCAGCGATTTCGTCCTTCAAACGATCCAATAACGCTATGTAATAGTCGCTGTTGATGGCCCTTCATTTGTCAACGTAGTCAATGAAAATTATTCTATGCGCATCCCAAAATACAGAAGCCATAACCTTGCCAGCCGACTGTTGCGTTTTCCCACGCTTTGGAGCGGGTTCATCGTATGCAGTCCACTCGGATGACCGTCCATTGGAATTTGGAGTGAAATGATGGAGCCATGTTTCATCCATTGTCATATATCGAGGCAAAAACTCGGGTTTATTACGCTTGATCATCTTCAAACACTGCTCCGAATCATCAACTCGTCGTTGTTTTTTATCAAAAGTGAGCTCGCGCGGTAGCCACTTTACACAGAACTTTCTCATACCCAAATATGATGTACGTGAATGATATGATGTACACGTTCAGTTGATATCTTTAGAGTGTCTGCTATTCCATTCAATTTCAATTTACAGTTATTCAAAATCATTTTGTGAATTTTTAAATGTTTTCGTCGGTAACAACCTCTTTTGGGCGTCCACTGCGTTCACCGACTTTGGTGCTCATTTCACCACGTTTAAACTTAGCATACCAATCCTTGATGGTTATTTTTACTGGGGTAGTGTCCGGAAGCTCGGCATCAAGCTAAGTTTTTGCTTCAACTGTATTTTTTCCCATCAAAAAGCAATATTTTATCAACACGCGAAATTCCTTTTTATCCATTTTTTTTTCACAATAACAAAAGTTGTTTCAGTCAAAATGCAGACAGCTGTCAAATTTATACACGCATCTTTTGAGGGTTAGGGCTAACTAAAAAGCATATGGATTTAATTCTAGTAGTGCCATTTATGTGTCAGGCCGGGGACTTGTGTTGACCAGTTACAATTGCCTCATTCTTAACCTAGACAAAACTATTTTATCTACAGTAGACATATTTCAAATCACATCTCCTTGTCACGATATCCGATTCCGCATCCCATTCTGGATTAAAGTAAACGGCGACGACAATGGTGACATTCCATCAGTAGCATCCTATTCGATAAGAAACGTGGATAATGCAACCTGGCTACGGAAGGGTGAGCAAGGGAAAAAAAGAACGAAAAGGGGAAAAAAGAACGAGAGCGGCATTCGGAGGTGGCGACGGAGGACAGGGAAAGGACCGTCGGTGTCGGAGTGAAGGGGGTAGGGAAGGAGAACCACGCAACTGCGAAAAGGAAGCAATCGACATAAAAGTAACGCTCTCGAGGAAATGAAAAGTGCGCGAAAAGGTAAAAAAAGGGTCGATGACGCCATCTAGACGGGACATTGACACATTTTACGAGGCCCTAGATCGGGGAGGTGGATGATTCTGTTGCGTGCTATTTTCTGAGCCATTTTTTGCGTCGCAATGGAGAAAATTTGTACAATCGGGTGTTGAGAAGCTTTGGCGGAATAGGGGGACGATATATCCCGCAGCTTATTTAACTGGGACAGTTATCATAACTTGCTTTCGACTGAATATATCGTACCGTTTTGATTGTCCTAATATTTAACGAGTTTGCCTTTTTTATTCGTGTCATTAAATAAACAGGTTTCGCTTTCTTATCGTTAATTGTACTTTAAAGATTTCATTGGTGAAATTATGTTGCAATAACAGTAAAAGAATTGCCAATACAGTTGAATCATATAGAGAAATCTGGAAGATGATTTATTTAAATGTTTTTTAAAACAAGGAAGATTCATTAATCAGTTTTTAATTAGGTTTTTGCTTAATTATTAAATATTACCTATGTCATGAAATGTATTTTAATAGCTTATTAACTATAATTTATGGTGTGGAACCTGACATATAAAACATTTTATTATTTTAATTACTATATATATATATATATATATATATATATATATATATATATATATATATATATATATATATATTAATTACTTAAATGTGTAAAGTTTGTGTTAAATCAAATAACACTATTCCACTTTCATTTCAGATATATTGCTATTATTTTGTAATAATAGAAATTGAAATTTATAGAAGGTTATTACCCCTATTAGATTATTATACCTACAACAATTTTTAAAATTAACTATATTGAAATTGGTCTTCTAGACCTAACATTTATGAATTCACATACATTTTATATTCTACTATAAATTTTTTAAATTAATTCTGTATTGAAACTGTCCCAATAGATCCAACATTAATTTATTCATAATATTTATGAATTCATATTTGCTGTAGTTCATCGAACAATGAGCTGTAGTTCTGTTCTCTCAGTTTACATCGTTTTAACTCGCACACTGTTACAGATTTTTTCTAATTGTTGTGAGAATGATGCGATTTCTATCTAGCCCCTTCAGAGGCTCTCGGTTTCATTTTTACCAGCGAACCTTTTAATTCCTTCTTTGACTATAGGGATATCTAGGTTTCAATACTAGACTTTATTGCATACACAACAAAGTGGTTGCAAAAATAATGAATATTGGATTCTATTGTTTATTATTCTATGTATAGTCTATTCAAAGTTATTTTGTACATACGTCATCTAAATTTGTGACGTCAAAACGTCGGAATGTTGCCGCGTCAATTCTGAATTTTAGATCAATTTGGCTTTGACATACTACAAATTTCTAATCTAAATAAAATAATTAAACAAAAATGTTATCAAATATAATTTATTTTAACATTATAGTACATCTAAAAATTATAGTTAATTATACAGCAACAATAGTTTGTAGGTTAGAGTTATAACCTCTTATCGCTATTTCTTTCAAAAATTTTGCATACGTTTGACAACCGAACGACTTTGACAGGCTCATTCGTTTACGTGTTCTGAACTAATCAGACAGCATCGTGTCTCTTTTTAACGAGAATAAAATGAGAAGGAAAATACTGTCAGATTCCCATTACATTAATCAGGCAATGTATTGCCTTCAAACATCTGGACGACTTATCTTCTTGTACAACAACTAAGGCTTTTCTGGATATCACTAGCAGCCAGATTGACATAACTAAAATAATTGTTTCTCGCCAGGTTTTTATATATAATATTTAAAAATGAAATAAGAAAACACTCATACCATAGAATTAAGAATTCGAACTAACCGCTATCGCGCCTATATCACGACTATCCTATCACTTTAACCACCGCGTTACTAAGCCAGATATACAAAAATTAAAAATGTGTTACGTATAAAGTTAAAACTCAGTTGTTAAATATAGAAATCATGCATTAAAGGTATCACTCGGATGCGATGTTGCCAATTTAAGTTGATCTCTGGTAAACTTAAATCGCATCCTAGTTACAAAAAATAGCGAAACCCTGAAACGGAAAACTAAAGCGTGCGAGCTTCAATGAGAAAAAAAACCTTAAAACATAACTCATATAGGATCAAAGAAATTTCAGTGCGCTATAAAGCACCAATAATAAACATTGAAAATTCGTAAATTACACTGTTGCCTTTTATAAAGTTTGTGTAATTAGTTGGCAATAAGAGCGTATCCGTTCTAATTTGGGTGATTATTAGATTTTAAATTATTCTCATAGTGAAGAAATCCGAAACCCATCCGATGTTTGAAATTTGCTACAGATATTACACAACTTCATGGAAATGTGCGTTTATTAGTTTTATGCATAATACATCAAGCTCAATAGGTAACAGTGTATATATACTTTTAATTTTTAGTTAAAGCTATATTTATTATCTTTATTATTTGCGAGATGAAATACTTTTTATAGAAGAATCTTTATAGTTTTTATGAAAATTTTTTACCGGTTATACGAGGGTCACTGCTTATATTTCGGGAATAATAAAAAACAAATAGTTAAACTGCGACTATATTTTTATTGTTTTTCAAAGTACTCACGATGATCGATACACTTAAACATACGCTTAAACCAATTTTCAAAGCATTTATTCCATTCCGAATGAGGCATCTTCAAAACATGATTTTTGAACGCTTCAATAGCTTCTTCGGCGATGAAAATCGTTGACCACGCAGTTTATTCTTCACAGAATTCTTCATCAATTCGATGATTTGAGTGCTCAAATAGTCTCTTGTTTGAGCCGATGTGTGAGAGCTCGCATTGTCATGATGAAGAACAGTCCGACGTCTCGTGTTTGTTTCCTTTATGTCACCGAAGACTTCTAGCAAACAAATGGTTGTGTACCGAATCAGAATTTACTGTTCTACGGTCCTCTAGAGGCACTGTTGCAATATAACCAGTTTTCCCGAAGAAACAGGCGACCATTTTCATTGTAGTGCTTCGTGCGCGAATACTTTTGGATTTGATTCATCTTGGAGCTGCTTACTTTCGGGCTCACACGTATATATCCATGATTCGTCACGTGTCGCGATGTTATAAATGTCTATAGATTGAATTTCTTAAGCATTTCTTTGCACCGATCGACACGAGTCTTTTTGAGCGATTGTTAAATTGTGTGGGATCTAACGCGAACATAACTTTCGCACAGCTAAGTATTCATGTAAAATCGCATATATGCTGGTGGAACTAATGCTTACGGATGCCTCAATCTCACAATAGGTGACATGACTATCGTGCTTAATCATTTCGCACACAGCATCGATGTATTCTGGCACAACAGCCAATTTTGGACGACCTTCACGAAACTCGTGGGACAGCGAATTATGACCACGATTGAATTCACTATTCCAGCGATACACGGTGGTTTTCAATGGAGTTTCATCGCCAAAAGTCAAATTAAGTTGATTGATTGAGTCGTAAAAAATCATCTCACGAAAATGTTCACGATTCAGTTTAATTTTTTGCCGAGACGAAACTTTCAACTAAATATAAAATAAACAAATAGCGTCCATGCAACAAAATGTTGCGATACGTACTCATATCGTTAAAAATGAAAAAACTTTACGATGGACCCACATGACAACAGTGTTGCCAATTCCCGAAATATAAATAGTGACCCACTGTTGTGTGATCACTCCAGGATAGTTAAAACAAAACCAATTAAAACCCAAGTGGCATTTTTAATAAGTCATATGGATATATCCCCGGGAAAGTTTTAAACCATTCTTATAATGTTTACTAAAGGTCAATTTTCATTGTTGGAAATTATATCATTACAGGATTAGAGTTGATTAGAATTAGAATTTAAAGAGTCATTGAGACTGGAAGCTATTTTTAAAAACTATTGGATATTTGTAAAATCACCCATTATTCCTCTTATCATACTACTCCAAATTACTATTAATATATTTTTCAAAGGCTACAGCTTTTGATTTTGGTTGATGTGTTCATTGTAGTCAGCAGAACATTATTTATCACTAATGTATCACATACGAGGTGTGACAATTTTTAATTTTTTCCAAAAATTTCCTCTAATATCAGAAAATATAACATAACTTTGCGGTATGAAAGTTTTGTTTTTTTAAAAGATCTTTAAAGTCTCCTTTTTGCCAACGAGGATTTATCTGAACTGGGCCTACAGTTTAACGTGGGCTCCGAACCACGGTTCTCGGCATTAAGGCTGGCCAGTGACCAACTTAGAGACCATCCCATAGTACATCCGGTCTTACCCAGCCTGGTTACTGGCGTGATAGCATAGTTATTCCCCGTCGAATTTTCCACTGTTGTCTAAAAAAATTAACAATTTCAATCACAAATATAAAGTACATCCATGCCGCAGCTGGATTCGAACCCGCGGCTGTCGCAACTGTGTGAAGACCGTCCTGTCACCCTAACCACTGCGCCAACGAAACTGGAAAAATTTTGTTTTAAAGGCAATATAACAGTTATTTTCTTTTAATGTACATTTTTAATGGTATGATATATAAATTATATCCAATTTTGTTTTTTTTTATGAAAATTTGACTGGTCTATATTGTCTCGCTCTCAAACCCCATTCTAACCAGTGAATTTCACTATATAAGACTGAACAATAAGCCTTCTAAAAAAACTCTCGATGTTTCGCTCGTTCATATCACATAGTGTATATGTGTCTTCTGTGAAAAAGTGAATACGTTTCTTTTTATTGGAATGGAAGGATGTTTATGAAATATTTATCTTACAAATATTATTTTGGTTTCCTAGTAAATTTAGCTAGGACATTTATACAACTTTACTAAACAAAGTTAATATCATTATATATAAATTATATTATAAATGAGACAATTTAACTTCACATCATCATCGTTATATTGGTAAGCAATAAAAATTGGAAATTCTTTAAGATGTTCTCTGACTTATATACAAGACATTATCAAGATTTGCTTCTATAGAGATAGTTGGAAAAATGCTTGTCTTAGTTTTTGTTAAACTCTCAAGTCGTGAAGCCAGAATTATATTCAAATAACCAATGTATTTATGCCAATTTGATTAAATGAAACAAACACTAACATTAAACCAGAAATGTATAGATATTTATCCTAATTCTCATTTATATTCCAGATTTAAATCTATCCAATCAGAGTATTTGTGTGAACTTAAATTAATAAAAAGTAATCAAATATAAGAGGTACAAAAGCAACAGAATTAAGTAATAACGTAAACAGTGAATCAGAAGTGTGTAAATATTTAGTATGCATTATTCCCATTTACATTCAATTACTTCAATGCACGCCATCTACTAACCAAATCGGTACATTCTCATTAAATTTTAAACAATGTTCCATTAGAATAATCGTTATTGTTGGCCATGGTGTGTCATTAATTAAAGAATTGCAATTAACAAATGAATAGCATTATTAGTCCTGGGTACTTATTTATGCATAACGAACAATAGCTAATTGCTTAAAATTGACGCATATGATTAGAAAAAATATTATTTTAGTTTATTTATGATTAGCACTAATACCGAGGATACCGTAAAGCTAACGAAGAATTGCCTAGTAAACTAGTTTTTAGTTTGAACTCATGCGCCTATTGGTGATTTATTTATAATTAACTAACCGATTTTATTTTAAATTAACGAGCTTTGCATTTGATTGATGGGTGGGGGGGTGTTTCATAGTTTAGTCACATTCTAATCACAATAAATCATGTCCTGGTCCTCGTGAAACCATAAATAAAACTTCGTAATTGTTATTCAATTGAATTTTATGAGATTTATGACGGTGAATTTTCAATTCGAACTGGCCGTTGTGTAGAGAAACAGGCTCACACTTATTGATATTCACGTTGAGTCTATGACGACCATTTTTATAAACACATTGATGCGACATCGTCTATGGGAATGAATTAACAACGATACAAGACGATACAAAGTTGTAGTGATGTACTTACAAACGACAGACCTTACATCCGTTGTAAACAATTATGACTCAAGGGTACTGCACAGAAGAATATTAAAATATGGATGTTCTAAAACTATGTTTAAATATTTTAAAGTATATGTGTTAAATTTTGTTTCATATTTTTTGCATATATTCTCACATCGATATTCAGAGTTTTTGGAGCCAGAGAGATGATAAAATCGCCGTAACTTCAGAACATGTTGCCACAGTGGTGGTGTTTGAGGGCGATACGTCAGCTGTATAAAGGAGATGTAACAATGGACTTCCTATATCCATTCCCTGTGTAAGAGCTGAATATATTGGATGTAATTTAATATATTCGTCGCCCAGATGAGTTTAGTAGGTGAAAGTGCAGATGGGTCCAGTGTGCTACATATTATCAAAAGCTTGAAATATATAGAGGAATGCAGCCGAAGAATATTTTTGTTAGTTCAAGTTTTTATTCATTTGATTTGCCAATCTGTGAACTTGCTCCACTTATAGAATTTATAGGACGATGTTTTCAGTCAGTCATATATAACCGACAGGTAGTTTAGAATCAAAGAAAATGATCCCTATTCTAACTTGAAGAAAATACAAGCAGGTGTGCCAGATCTTTATTTGCTGTTGACTCGGGACCCAAGTCTCGATTACATTTAATGGAAATATTGTTGCAATTGAAATGTTATTGCTACAATGCCGGGCACAAAAATAGCTCATCAATATCAAAATAAATCAGTGTATTTTGAATTCTTCAGCAAAAGAATCAAACACAAGCCAGTATATATAAATCAATAGGTATAGAAATGACTCTTGATGCTAAACTGAGGTGGAAAACATTTTTTCAAGAAAAAGTGTGAAGAGTAAGTTGAAATACAAAAAATGTACTTGTTATTGGGTAGATATTCAGCACCGTCAGTATATAATAAGCTTTTGCTTTGCCAACAGGTCTTGAAACCCGTATAGACATATGGTGTTCAACTCTGGGTTTATACCAGCCAAAGTAAACAGAGTAAAAAGAAATATATTATAAGTTTGTAAAACAAGGTACAGCGAGCAAAGTACAGTTGATGCTCCATGATACATTCGCAGTGACAACTTGTTTAAGGACCTGAAGATAGACCCTATCGATATTATTCTGTATTGAAAGACATGAACAGAGGATCCATTAATAAATCAGTATGCATATTAAAAACAGTAACATAGATGTTAAGTCCAAAGTATCCATCGTAGAATAAGTGTTAAACCATAACAAATTAGGATAAAAACAAATAGCTTATTACTGTTAAATTCCTAGATTGCTAGATTCCAGATTCCTAGAATCTTAATTTACAAATTAATTTGTTACTACTGTTCTGTTCCCAAATTAGAATAAAACTAATTAAGCTAAACTTAAAAATACACTTATTCACTAAACTAATTCGTGTCGTTTGGTTCGTTTCAATCTTCTGACTTCCTGCGTGTTGTCCAGTTGCTGTATTGCTCCCACGTTGCTGTGATTTAGCAACCTTACTTCATGTTTTAGAGCAAAATCTTGGATCACTTCTTGTATCCGTTTGATTTCGAGGTCATCGTGCAGCTATTCGTTGGTTACGTAGCGATAAGCAGCGTAAGTCGTAGAACTTTGTTTTGGGTGCGTTGAATTACTAGTTGGTTTGATGTTTTAGTGCAACCCCATATTTGCACCCCTTGGGCTTTATGATTGACTGATAATGATAATGATATCTTTCGACTAACCAGTACAGTTGCCTGACTTTGAGTCTAATCCGCTCTGCTTTTTGCCTGGCACTATGTTTCCAGTTTAAATTACCATCGAAATATATTCCGAGGTATTTAGCCGATTCTGTTTGAGGAATTGGGCATCCGTCAAGTGATATAATTAAATATTTGTCAATTCGTCGCAATGCAAAATTAACATGGACGGATTTGGAGCTATTAAGCTGCATTTTCCAATCTCTAGTCTATTTGTAGAACGTGCTGACGGCTACTTGTATTTGTTGAGATTAGATAGAGATACATCTTTCGCCATTATAACTGTGTCGTCAGCAAATGTTTCAAGTTTTATAATAATTAATAATGATAAAAAACACAGTATAATATAAATTATAATATTTATATAAAATGATGGTTTTGTGCTTTAAATTACTCCCATGATGTATTAATATTTAAATTTTCTGTAGCAACCAACGTACATCTTAGTCATCTTAGTAAGTCTTGCAACATATTTTAAAATAAAACTACAAAAAGCTTCACCAGAAGCCATTCAGTTTTATTTTAAAATACAGTAGAAAAACATTAAATTCAAATATGCCGTTATTAAAATAAATAATTTTCCACGAATGTTATGTCCAGCTTTGTGCGAGAACTTTGTATGCACAAACGCGGTAATAATAGATATTAATTTGTTTTTTAGCGTTTTATGGGAGAATCCATCATAAAAAACATCGAAAATTTGCAGGTATTAAAGAAAATCTACCGGGATGATTTATAACAGAAAACAAGGTATAAATTTGAAATATCATTATTTTTATAGGTGTTTTACGGTTCAAATTAATTTTTACTGTTTTTATATGAGCTATAATCTTATGTTTATTGTTATTTCGCGTCCCGTGGCCATTCAGGATGATACTAGACACACCTTTCATTGTTTTTTTGTCGTATTTTTTTTGTTTCGGCACATTTGTGTAGGTTACTAATTCTATTTAACATTTTATATGGCTGTATATATAACATAACATTTAAAATATTATATGTCTAGTTATTATGACATATATTTTATATTTATAACATGTTTATGTAACATTTATAATATATTATGGTATATTAAAATTGTTTACACCCAGTTTCATTCCATTCGCAAGACACACAAATTTGTCTTACATATCTATGAGAAAATATTTGGTTCGTGATTAGATACTATATTTCGTTCGTGATTTGAAGTCCAAGAAGTCGAAAACCTTTTCAATTACTAATATCAGACTCTTTTTTACTCGTTTACTAGATACTCGTTAGACTTCATTCAATTTGTGAACAATTTTTAATTTTATCCTCATTTAATATTCAACATATTTTCTATCAATGGGCGTTTTCACATGTACCGGCACCGGTATATCTTCTTTGAAGAAAATGTTTATTCCGTGAACTTTTTCTTAAGGTATGAAACAGGAGAGGATTCTTTGTCGTTGTTGGAAACTAACATTGACAGTTTCTTTCTTTTCGACAGATTTGTCGTTTGGAAATCGAAGAACCGGTTTCCCAGCAGTCTTTGGTATCTTAATTTCGTTTCAAAATTGTAGCAGTAAACCCAAATATCATCTATAGAGACGAAAAATGCTTAAAATACATAAAGATATAAAATCGAGGAAAAGAAAATGGAAGATGTCAAAATTGTAGTTCTACTGTTAATAAATCGATGATGCTTATTGATTATTGAATAACGGATACTAATTGTGAATGATGTCGTTCTAATAGTTGGAGCCTCAGCTTCTGTATCGGTGAACATAGTGTGACATGAGGTTGACTTTGAACTTATAGTACGAAAACAGTAGATCTGCCTGTCGGTCTAATCTGAATTATAGAATTGATGGATAGGATAGATTGCTTAAATGAGCTCAGTGACTTTCAGTGGAAAGCATTCACTTTCTAGAGTGGTCCAACCAAGACTTCAATGCATTTAATAAATATATTTAGTTCAATGATTTAATCCATATACGTTAACAGTTCAATTAAACTACGTTTATTTTTCGATGAATTACATTATTCTACTAATATGACAGTATTTTATACTAATATTGTAGGAACCTGAAAAGCTTTACTACCGGCATTTTTTACTTCTACCAGCCAAATGATACCAACGTCAAGTCCAGCAACCTTGGAAGGAAATGAACAATGAAATGAAATCAAAGGCACACTAATTATTATTATTGTTGATGCTGCTCACTCTGATGATTTATAGTTTGTCAAGATAAAATATATTAGCGCTATTACGTGCTTTTATTGAAACTTGTTCCATATGTTTAACGATTTTTTAAATTTTTATTTACTATTATGTTTAACTTGAAATATAAAGCATTTAATAATATAAAACAAGAATAATTTCATATCATGTAAATTGCCGATCTCAAAAATTAAACATGTTCATTCAAGCCATTTAACTGATATTTACGATATAGTTAACTATAAAACTGAGATAAAATTAATTTATTTTAGTAGATTATTATGCACGTAATATGTATTTTGTTTAAACATTTTGGTTGTTTTAGTTTTTTGTTGTAAACAAGAATCTTTTAGTTGTGAATTAAAATGATTTAATTTTTGTGAAAGTTGATCTCAATAAATATTATTCGTATTCACAAATTGTAATATTTAGATATAAAAAGTAATATATTAATGAATTAGATATTATTTTACTATTACTATTATTTATATTCATTTTTGTATACTTTTGATTTGTATTGAATTGCTTTAAATGGGATTTTTAACTTGTACTTTCATTTTATATGCAACTGATTAAATATCCACGATACGAACTTATTAAAATTTGAATCATCCATCCAGCATCATTCAAATTCATCTACCGAACTCAAACGATGACATCGTTCTATTTTTTAATTTCGCTTAATTACGTCCCGGAACATTCTGCATTAATTGCTCGACTGTAAATTGTCGTCCTTCCTCTCTGGTACACCCTGCCCCTGCCGCGCACCCCGGCTGATTTACGGTTGATCCGAGGGGGCCTGGCTGCATCTCGAGGGGTGGTAATCGAGAGGGATTCGGTATGGTCGTCATGGTAACGTGGCAGTCGGAGTGTGCCATATTGCGCCTGGCGTAGAGATTCCATTGTACGGAGGGTTGCCGGGTTGTCGGCGAGAGGTGTTGGGGGGAGGGGGATCTGGGGAACGGTTCCAGTGGGGGGAAGGGGAGGTAGTTGGATGAGCGGCAGTGAACAGGGATGGATTAAGGAACGTGAAAATTTTATTCGTTTTAAAATTGAAAGCAAATAAAATCTTAAAAATTAAACTAAAATGTTGAAAAGTGTTTTTAAAATATAACATTATATCCAATTTTGTTCAGAGGTTGTTTTGACATTAAATTATTCGTATTCTATTATTTTTATTTTTATCTGTTTCTTGCAGACAGAACTTTGCTATATAAAAATTCTGCAGAGTTATAGCTATTAGCAGTCAGTCCTTAGTGTGAATTTCCGAACAGTTCATTCAGTGTATGTACCATAAAAGCGTGAATTTATTTTTGATTTTTGGGATTTAAAAGATTATGATAAGTATATTATTTTCTTAGCAATGTAACATAGCGCATATAATGTAACATAACAGCACAAGCTATAATTCACTGGCAATAATGAATTGAATTGTTAGCATTAAATAATATGTTAGTAAATCAGAAGTATCTTCAGAACAAATTTCAGAAGACATTTTATTATTTATTTTTTAAACAGAAATGAGAAGATATTCGTCATGCCAAGTTATTGGTTATAATATAGAAGGTAGGTCGGATTACGGTTCATTTTAACAAGGTAATTTTTTTATTAATCTCAACTTACAGAACATAGTCAAAATAAAATACACAATATTCACACTCACATATTTACATATTCTTCACTTTATTTCTCTTTATTGGAGAAAAAGTACTAAACTGTGGTCGCGTGTTGTGTGCGGTTACGCAGTTTTAGTTATCGTGTCCAAGGAGCAATCAGTTCCATGATTTGATGATACTGACTACACCGTCACTTAAGTCAATTTTTTGGAGAAATGCACATTTTATTACATCCATAGCATTGCGACCATATTTTAATGTCTTCTTCCTCGCCTTCTTCCTCTTCTTTATTAACATGCACTGTGCTTCATAGGAAATGCACTAGCGATTTCTATTTTTTTTCTTTGTAAAATTTTGGTCTGCAAACTTAATGATTTTTCATTTCTCAGTTAGTATTGTTTACATTAGTAAGCATCAACTAACAATAACTTTCTTACTAATAATTTAACGCCACTGAATTATTGTAAAATTAAGTGATAATAATTGGTATACTATATAAAGATGATATATATATATATATATATATATATATATATATATATATATATATATATATATAAAGATTGTAAGTTGCAATAAAATCGTTAAGTAGTGATCATTAATATCTTATCTATATTCTACAATGATTAAAATTTCGTTATAAGGAGGTTTTTCATAAATGTATTGTTAACCTAAAGGTATATTTTGCATTAGTTCTTATGGGTAGTCCAAGGATCTGTCAAAAATTCGTTAAATCATATAGAACAAACCTAGATATGAAAATTATATATATTATTTTCATCTCATAGTTTGCATACATGCACTTTAAATATTACATATTAAATCAATTTTAATAAGAGTATGAAAAATGATCCTTTATTAACTAATTTTCTTCATATTGCATTATAATTATCGTTTCAAAACAGTGATGATAAAACATTTATGGAGCTATAAATTCGTCATAAAATAATTGCAGTGGACTAGTAAAAAATCCAAAGATTAAAGAATGACGAAAAATTTAATACAATTTTCTATCGTCTTTATTAGTTATGTCATCTGATGGAAGTGAACTGAAACATGATTTCGATAAACTCTTATATTGAGGCTCGTTATATTATGATTACAATATATTATCCAATCTTGAAATAATTTATTACACAATTCCATAGGCAACATTTTTTAAGGTATATTCGCTGTATATGAATGCGGAAATATTAATTTTCATGGTACAAATGAAGTCCGGCTCTGGATTGGCACAGCCCTGATCAGCAATCTCCATCGTGGCAATACCGGAACCGTTACCGCTTCTCTCCATCGTCCATCCTGTTATCAGCGCAGTTTCATCTTTATCTCATGGGTTAGGTGCACAGCACTAACCGCCATCATTAATAACGCGATAAACTTCTATCTGCATTAATTAATCTTCCCGGAACGAGACTTGCAAACGTTGTAAACTGTAAACAATCACGACTAGTGACTGCGTTATCTGCTCTGAATAGGAGAAGAATGTGAAATGATGAGTGTACTTCGTCTGGAGGGTGGGGCACATTTCATAATGCCGAGAATATATTTTATTATCATCGTTCATATATCATTCAACATATAGAAATTAAAATATTTTACTTAATATTAAGGACCCTATAACGACTCACGAACCAAAAGAAGTATTCTATATTTTAAGGAATATAGAACGTAATATTTGAAAAGAAAATCGGTGGGACACGTTAACAAATCCTTCCCCGAACAATGGAAAAGCCACCGTATCGTCCACGATCTAATATCGAGTCAGTCACGTGTCCAACACCGGCTGCAACTCAACTTCAGACCCACGGTGAAGAACACTCCTACGTGTATCGAATACCATATTTCACTGTAAGCATCGAAGTTTTCTCGTCTGTAAAACGTAAAAAGAGAAGGACCCTTGATGACAAAAGTTTCCTAACAATCTCGATGGCATTACCGGAGGATCCGAATAACGTTCTTACTTGTAACATCGTCTGGAAATAGGAATAGATAAATTGAAATAGAAGAGCTTAAATTGCATTTTTACTAATTCATAGCTTTATTTTCTCTTTTATTTTTTTAGATTTATTGAACCAAATCAAATTAAAAATTTTTAGAAATTGAGTAGTATATGTTAAGTAGTCTGAAACTCTTAGTCAAGGGCTTCTTTTTTGAATGTGTTTTAAGATGGGTTTTGAACGCGGGAACTCGGAAATGATATAGAGACATTTCTTAATTACAAATCGATATAATCTTGAGTATTGTTTCACATGATCATGGAATGAGAGTCGAAATGGCCCGAATAGAATGGATTCTGAAATTGGATGAAAACTTATTATTTATACTAGAAGTTCCTTTTATGAACTTTTCAGTGTTGGTGCTTGTAAAGCTGTTGTAGAGTCATCCTCTACGTCATAGCTTCGAAGACTTAATCATTTCAAGGAATTTAGACCATGCTTGCGAACCATATAGAAAAATGGAAGGTTTTTGCACGAAATTATTTTTAGAGAGCGAAATCTGACCAAGCGTTGAGACAATTCGTACTTTAATTCATGAATTTTAGGGATGATGGTAGTTAACAATAACATAAGCAATACGAAAACGCCTTCCATTTTGTCAGATATCTCCCTTCGACGCCAAAAAGTCAGATTCACACCACTGCTTAGCATCTCTCTTATCTCTTATTTTTGATTCAGAATTATGTCAATGGACATGGATCTTCAAATCACATCTCTAGTGATCATATAATGCACAAAATTGTTTTAGATTTTTTAAAGGTAAAAATAGTTCTGTTATTACAAATAGATGGTGCTTGTAGTTCATTAGAGATCTAGTATTTTAAATGATATATTTCGACTATTTGAAGATTTAGCTTATGTATCAGTAACCAAATCGCAACATTAGATACATTTAGACATGTCTAAACTTTAATTAATACGTTTAAAATTACTGTATGCTTAAAAATGTAGCTTTGATTGATACTTAAAAATTAATTAAATTTTTGAGAACTATTTACCTGTTCTACTATAAAGTATATCGTTATTTATTTTGAATCATCATCACTGAATATATGGGTTTAATTATTTAGATCGTTCACATTTAATTTGATGGTTTTCTATTCTTAATTCCTTTTTTACGATAATATTTTGTTTTATTATTTTTATGAATTTAAGAAACTATAATTAAGTTCCTTAAAAATTAAAATTAAATTCGTAAACATTTTGGTTGCATTGGTACCCCATTATTTCGAAACAAATATGTATATGTAACATGTATTGCAAATATATTACTTTTCTTGGACCCTTTAAATTTCTGACCTAATTTTTCTATATTTAAGGGACCACCTATCTTTTGCAACAAAGTCGAATTTTAGAGCTTTCAACTTTCACCCACAAAAAGATAATTTCCGAAACTCCAAACCCTTTTTTTAGGTAAAAGCTTGTCTGTCAGTTTGATTTTATTACTTCTTTTTTTACCTATCTCGGACCCGATAGAAAAAAGACTTTATACCTTTTAACTTCGACTAGGGCAATAAAAAAAAGAAAGTTGCTCTGTCGATATGAAAGGGTGAAAGGAATCAGATTTCAAAGGGTTTCAAGTCGAGGAAAAGAGAGTTTTTTAATAATTCCTCGAAATTTAGAAAGTTGAGTTTTTTACGAAAACAGTGTTGTTCCGAGTGCGATTTCGAAAGTGTTTAGAATCGTAACAGAAAAATGATGAGACTATGGAGGAAATCGATAACGAGAACGGCCTTTTTGGTGAAAAGAAAAGCGAAGAACGTATGGTCATAAAGCCTCCTTTCCATTTTTTCTTCCATTAAATGACGATCGTCTTTATTTGGTCAATTGGGGGGCACGACAAATGGTCGAATGAAGAAGAACTAGGGATATTCTACTCAAAATAACTATCACTGTTTATAATATAATTTTTTTGATTTGCTCTAGATTATTATATTCATATTTCATGATATATTTTTTATTAATATTACCAGAAACTTTCTTATGTAGCATATAAATTGTATTAAATTTATTAGATCAACTTCATAATTTCAAGTTTAGTCAAATATTTTTTTAATAATTAAAGCAAAGTATATGGCTCCTAATAATTATTAATATATTTATTAATTATTTTAAAATTAATCAACATAATGTGTTACCAGATGTTCGGAAAGTCATTACCGGTTTATTCGAAAAAAATCTACATAATTTTCAAGAAAACGGAAAAATTTATTTCTTCAAAATATTAGCCATAGGATTATACACATCTTGGCCATCTTTTTGAACTATTTTTAAATTGATATAGTGCGGTTCACCTCGTATTATGCAATAATAATATTAATTAATATAACATAAATCAATTTAAGTTGATTTTAAATCTATTCAGAAGTTCCTTATACTACTACAAATTGTGAATCTCTTTTGATATTGAGATTACTCTACAGCTAGCTAAACTGTCTTTAATCTATTATATATCAAGGTTCAATCACTTGTTTTGCTGTTTTTCCTCATTACCCGTATATGTTGATTTTTATATGACAACCCTACAACTTGTGCAATTGTTTTAGGTCCCAATGGATGCCCCAGAAGACGCGGCCGACAGACGTACACCAGATTCCAGACGCTCGAGCTGGAGAAAGAGTTCCACTTCAACCACTACCTAACCCGAAGACGACGAATAGAAATCGCTCACGCCCTCTGTCTGACCGAGCGCCAAATCAAGATCTGGTTCCAAAACAGGAGAATGAAGCTGAAGAAGGAACTGCGAGCCGTGAAAGAGATCAACGAGCAGGCGCGTCGGGAGCGCGAGGAACAGGAACGGCACAAACAGCAACAGCAGGAGAAGCAGAAACAGAGCATCGGCAGCGATAGCATACACCAACACCACCACGATCCTATGAAGATGAACCTCACTAAAACCGAAAGTTCCTCGGATCTTTTGAAAACCGTAACGAAAGTTCCGACATAATTTTATGGCTTTGGTTAGTGTCGATTTTATGGTGAATGTTTAGTTTCGTTTTTATTTCTCATTATTTTCCTTGAATTAACGAACATTTACAAATGTTATTTTGTTGCTCCTTTATTGGGAGGTCATATTTTAAGTGTATATAAATATTATGTTATTTTTTTTACTGCGGCTTGATATCGAAACCAAGAATGTCCAGGTGTGGTGGTATCAAGCGCGTTTCACAGTTTTTACGTTTCATTATACCGTTCGTGTTTGATGTTTTTCTGTTATACGATAAAACGAAAGAAGAAGAAGAAGATAACAATGAAGAATTCATTGCCACTAGTGCAGTTTAGTTTTGCGCATGTGAAAACGAAAATGAACTTTTGATTATGTCATTATTATTGTTTAACGGACTTATTACTATTCTCCGAAGCTTTAACGCAGAACATTATTATTACTATGATTACTACAGGAAGCCATGCTTTTTTTATTTACAGTGTTGTATAAAAAATCCGTTGTATATACTAGAAGTGTGTTCAAATTATTTTTTTATACTTAAAGTAATTGTAATTGTATTTTTTTATTATTATTATTATTAATTTAATTTCGGAAGGTTGATTATTGATGATCATCTTTCGATGTGTTAACGATCGACCGAAACGGCGATCAAAAAAACTTATTTTTTTATTTAACGTTATTATTTTAAGTAATATTGTTGTGATTTTTTTTGTTATCTTGGGCCTACAATGTTATGATGCGTCGTCGGGTCTCACAACAGATGCCCTGTTATGAACTCGACGACGATCTGTTTGTATTTTTTTTTAATTTTGGCTAATTTCTTTCCTTGACGAAACGTACTATATATTTTGGTTTTGAGGGTTAACTGACTACTGAAGCAATAAATTATTTTTAGTGTAAGATTTGTCGAAGTTGTGTACATTTCGCCTGTTTGTGCGCTTAACAACAACAAAAATAGTTTCACCATGTAAGTACTTAGTTATTTTACTACGCGCGTTTTGTTATGTTTTGACTTTGTGCCAAGCTTTTTTGGAGACTAAAAAAGCGAACGAAAACCGTCATCAAAAACAGAATATATATATATTTTTACAAGTTTCCAAGATATTCATATTTGATGAATGATCAAGCCCATTTGTGAAAATAAAAATATGTTTAGTACTCTATACGTAATTTGGTGTCAGGGTAGAACAAAAAAAAAACGTATATTATAAAGTTTAGAAATAAATATATACTTCAGAAAAGATAAAAAAACTACTTTCAGTAATAAACTTTTACAAATGTATCTCTTAAAGATACGCCACATATATATTATATATTTACTATTAACGAGAAGCAGTCGCAAAGGTACTGCAATCATCAAAGTTTTATACACTTTTATTCCATATTTTTGATCAATCGATACGTTTTTTTACGAAAACTAAACAGAACTCTTTTTGATTCAATATACATATGTAATTAGTTAATATTCAATATAAAATTAAATTTTATAATTTAGTTCAAGGAATCTTTATAGTTTCTGTCACCTTTTTGTTAATGGATAGTAGCAGTACACATTTGAATATTGTTGGTCCCTAGTTAAAACGAGATACACCGTCTACACTCTTGTAAAGAAGTACTTTATTAGATTTAAATAAAAAGAAGAAAGACGAAGAAACAATTGGTGTTATTTCAAATCTTATCTTAAGTAGTTGTTCGGGCGTTTCCGTACTCGAACGTCAAGCAAAAAAAAATACTCCACAAATAGATACGTAAAACTGTACAATATTTCGGATAAAGTAATTTTAAAAGAGAACAAACAAACATAAGCGTAACTGTAAATTTATTTCATTAATGTAAGTCAATGTATATTTCCCCTTTTTCCTTCTTCATCGTTTATATATGTAAAAAAAATCTTTGTATACGCAAAAAGAAGTTTTCGTTTGTTATCTATATACTGTATCCCTATAGGAATACGAATCGAGTTACCCACGATTCAAATTCGATCAAGATATTGATGGATGAAATGGTGACATTTTTTTTTTCTTTTCTGTTGGCATCTAGTGACATTGTTATAGTATTAGACTTTAAAAATATTTCGCGGTAAATGTCGTTTTAAGTGTACAGTTCACTTATGTAAATATTCTTATATATTTAAGGCTGCTTGAAAAGAATTGTTCTTATTTTTTTTGAATTGGATATGAGTAGATCGATTTACATATATTATCATAGTTAACATAACTTTAGTATAGTTGACGATTCTAAATTTCTTTTAATATTAAAAAATATATATTTAATCCCTACATTGTGATTTAACCAACTGACAAAATTTCTTTTAATTCCATCGTTTAAATTATGATGATATATTCTCGATCATCCTATATCCAAAAGCTAACATGCCCGACTGATAGATATATCGCTAAAATGCAGATTGTTTTTTGTTCTGCTGTTTGCATTTATAGCAAATAAGCACAACTAAAGTTATACACAGTGAATATCACAAAAACGAAAGATGAAAATTCGCCAACCACATTTACGATGGTGTTTAAAATCATTTTGCAGAATCCTTGTATTTTTAACGTTTTGTGAAGCTTCATACCTGTGATAGAGAACCTCCACTAAAAGAGAAAAACAAACTAAGTTACATTGATCCCCCTATTAGTATTATTGTTGTTGTGGTTTTCTTTGTTTCCATCTCTCTGCTCTTTGTTTCTGTTTCCTTATTGTTTTATAACATATAATGTGAAAGTGCAATACTAACATTAATTTTTTAAGTTATATGTTGTGCAATGATAAATTTGTTCTAAACAAATAAAAAAATAAAACGTTTTTGTTTGTGACTATCATTCAATGGTAACTTAGTTTTGGAAAAATAGTTTTCGTTGGATTTCGGAAAAGTTAACGCCCCGTACAATTGAATTCTGATTTCCCGCTGTTATTTTCACGACAATTAAAACATTCGAAATCAACTCTCATCGATTCAACTATTTATGAAAATGTTTATAGTATATACTTTTAGGGACTTAAGTATTAAGATATTTCCGTAATTGTATGATGTAAATTAACATTTAAACAATGGCACGACTCTTTAGAAACAAGCCGACGTTCAGTTCGGACGGAGTTTTACTGTTAAAATGATCTCGGATGTATTAGTGACGTAACAACCGTATTCAGACCCATGATATCGTAACAATACTGAAAGTCGCCTGGTTTCGAGACAGTTGTCGATTTGGAAACCCTCAAACCGAATTATTAAAACTAAATAAATGTACTATAAATAGTTAGGTGTATCATTAGAATACAACAGTTAGCTTTGAATGCCATGTTTCTTATATTTAACTGTATAACCTAATATAATGTAAATGTACAGAATGTCGAACCTGAATAAATATTTCTTTGGAAAAACATCATTGTTTTTATTTAAATTATATATTCAATCATTTAATTAAGTATTATTGGGGAAGTTATAACTCTAAAGATAATGATATATCTTTATAAAATGCTTTGATATATCCGAAGATTATTTGCCATAATTTTTGTGCTTCTTGTGCAGAACAAATGACTTATTTCATGGTGCAGCATTTTGTTTGTCCTTGTCAATTTAGTTTATTGAGTACGAATGTATTTGAGAGTCTTTTTATTACATATTTTATTAGATATGATAAGTATATTTTTAATTTTTTGATTATTTTATTTTATTAGGACTGTGATATATATTATTAAGTATGCCTAGTTGACAAATCCAAAATAGAATAAACATGTACAAAATACATATAAGATATAATAAATACAGATTGTACAAGTAAAATAATAATCAATATATAAAACGAGATAAAACATAAATAAATATTATACATTTAAAATATATGAATATATATAAGTAGATTATGTAACACAGCGGATAAATATAAAAACATAGATAAAATATAAAAATAAATAAAGAAATAAAATTAACTTAAAAGCACATATAAAACAATATAATATATTGAGACCAAAGCAGTAGATAAATATAACATAATAGTAGAATATTTTAAATAAATTTCATGTAAATCATGTGTATCAAATATTTTATCGACGTGGATTGAAGTAAAAATATTTTACAGATTTATAGGTATATTATGTCTATCTCAAATAGACCGTAGAGCCTCATATGATTGAAAAACATGTCGGACTGTATTTACTAGTTCACAATAATCAACTAACGGAGGAACATCGCCAGTCATAAGATACGAATGTGAGAACCGACAATGCCCAATCATTAGCCTATTTAACAGGACCTGCTTATACCTATTAGTAGATATAATGTTATAGAAGCAAAAAAGTCTTGCTTAATAAACCACAATTTATTAACGCCCTCCAGCAAGTCCCACTCCAGTTGAAAAAACTATCCATTTTAGTCGTAATAATAGGATATAGATCCTTATAATATGGAAAACTAAGAATATATCTACCGCGTAGAGTGGCTTCTTTAGGTGCTTTGTCTGCTTTCTCATTACCTTTTCCACATGACTAGGGACCCAAACAATTGATATTATTATTTTCCGTACAACAAGATTGTGATAGATATTATAGATGCGAACGATAATAGGGTGTCTAAAACTTGCATTCTCAATTGCCAGGATAGAGCTCACGGAATCAGTACAAATCAACCAATCGCTCTGGTTCTCTGTCTCAAATTGCATATATGCTCCTTCCAAGTAAGCGTTTGGTCGAAGTAAACACCAAGAAACTTTGTACTCTGTTTAACAGGAATTCATAGGTCATTCAGAGTCAAAGAATAAAGCCTTGTACAATGCCGTTTTCAGAAAAAATGCACTATTGAAGACTTTGTAGAGGATATTATAAAACCAGCTACCCGAGTCCACTGAGCAACTCTTTTCAAATAACTGAATTATCTCAGACGCTTCACTGGGATCGGAAGAAGAGCGGAATGCCATTATGTCATCTGCAAAGAGCCTCAATATGTATTGTATTGGGAATATCAAATATAGAGTTTATTGTTATGTTAAACAGTGTAGGGATATGATAGAATAATATTAGATAATATTAGATTTATGCTTTCTTCCCGCAATTAAAAATTGATATGGACAGATTTCGAGTTATTAAGCTATATTTCCCAGTTTCTACTTAATTTATCGATCTTGTTGTCTGCCACTTATAGATTTACTTTAATTCTCAGACAATAGCTTGCTTTAATTTCAAGAAAGACATAGTGGTTAAAATTGTGTGAAATCACTGTTTGATGATCTCTTTCAGAGGAAAGTATCAATAAGCTGGTAAATATTACAACAGTAACAGGATAATGCCCCTGTAAAAATTCAAACTGAAAATATAATAATCGTAACGGATACCTACAGAGTCTCTGCTCTTATGATTTTTAGCTAGCCAAATAAATGAATTATTAGTATTTGGCAGTTATTAATTATTGTTAATATTAGCAAATTTAAAAAAATCACCGATACCTATTTATTTATAAATTTATAAAGAAACCATTTATTCACTCCAGAAAGCCACGAAATATCTAAAGCGCTCATGTCTCCATAGTCCACCTATAAAGGACCTATGTTGGAATGGGGCACGTGACAATCACCAAGAATCAGAAGAACTTGCGGAATGTATAGAAAATACTTTCAAACCAAATGAAACTAATATTGAAAATAATTTGCCGGGTATAGAGTCTGAAAATTCGATTATTGATTTATAATGAATGATCCCAAAACCTGAGAGGACACCAAACGAAATAAAAGCTTATAGACCTATATCACTGCTGCCAGTAATATCTAAGGTTTTTGAAAAACTCCTGTTGAAAATAATAAAACCGATCATAGAGAGAGAAAACCTAATACCAACATACCAGTTTGAGTTTATTAACAAGCATTTAACAATTGACCAGGTCCAAAGAATAAGGGATGTTATTGAAAAAGACTACGAAAGTACAAAAGTATGCTCAGCTATATTCTTGGATATAGCACAAGCCTCCGATAAGGTTTGGCATGTTGGCCTTGAAAGAAGAAGCTTACTCTACGATAAAACAACCTAAAGCCGGTGTACCACAAGGAATTGTACTTGGGCCAATGCTTTATCTACTGTACACTTGTGGCATACCACAAAAGGGGAATATTACAATGGCTACATTTGCTAATGATACTGCGATTATAGCTGTCGGAGACAGTAGTGAAGAAGCCTCACGAAAATTACAACAGGCAAGTGACAATATAAATAATTGGACACAAGCTTGGAAAATAAGAATTAATGAAAGTATATCTGTACATGTGCAGTTCACCTACAATCAGACCATACAAGCACCAATAAAATTAAATAATACTATCATTCAGCAACAACGCTAAATATCTCGGAATGAATATTGATGCAAAACTTCGCTGGAAGGAATATATAAAGAAGAAAAGGAAAGAACTGGAACCGGATGTCTTCTGGGATGATTAATGGGAGACCGTGGACCGGAACATTAGGCCCAGTCCAGATAAACCCATAGTTGGTAAAAGGAGACTTTAAAATATACAAAAAAAAACAAAATTAAAAAAAAAATTCCTGGTTTCATAATATAGTTAATAATATCATACTGAAATAATTTTAAAACAAAATAATTTTAAATAAAATAAGTTTACAATCTGCGAGAATATTTCCTTCCTCAAAATCTAAAAATAAAAGGATATTTAATACGATTTTAATATTAGTCCAAAATTATTTTACGTCTACATTTAAGCCGATCCAATGTTTACTTGAACCGGCCAAACAGCTATGGCATTGATAAAAAAACAATTGACGATATAGATATGAGGCTTTTCATAAATAATTCCATGCGTTTTTTTCAGGATTTTTTGTCTCAGTTTGTATTTGATGGTCTATATCTGTCTTAAATACATATAGTTTGAATTGTGTCGTACCATATTAGCCGATTAGTCTCGCTGCATGCTTCGTAACGAGCGTTAGTGTTTGAAAAAGTTAAGCCGGTTGATTGTAAATTAAGGTAAAATAATTTTAATCCAATAATAATTGAATGATATAAAATAATTGTTAGATATATTATCCGTTTTTAGATTAATTAGACATTAAGTTGGATCGAGTATACATTATATTATACTTAAAAATATTTTCAATCTTTAACTTTTGGTTACGACTTTCATGTTATTCTTTATGCTACATTTTATATATAAGATTATAAATTATTTTAACTATACCTGTCATAGAAAACATGATTTGTATTGGATATGAAATCCAATCCTGTGAAAAGTGTCTTATTTCTTGCTGATTTCAAAAACATCTCTGCACTAGACTCTTAACAGGTTACAACTTTTTTTTCTGTTGAAATATTATGATATGAAATCGCTCAATAAATCTAGTGTTATATCTTAATCTCCTAGGACTTTACACAGTTAAAATGTACTATTTTCAACCCTAGATTATCCATTTAACTGAGGTTACTTAAAATTAATTTAGTTATTGAAAGTGACTTTGTAGCTTTCACAACATGGTTTATTTACTGCTTTGATCTGACTATATTCATATAGTTTTTATCAATAACTATTTTGTATTTACTATTTTAGTTTGTATCTTATATCTGCTTTTATATATATATATATATATATATATATATATATATATATATATATATATATATATGTATATAACATATATATAACACATATATATATATATATATATATATATATATATATATATATATATATATATGTATATAACATATATATAACACATATATATATATATATATATATATATATATATATATATATATATATATATATATATATATATATATATATATATATATATATATAACTTTTATAACTTGCCCATATTTTTATATTTTGTCGTCTTGTGTGTATGGTTGGGTAAGACTGGATGTCTTCTGGGATGATTTCTATGTTGGTTACTCGCCAATCGGTAGTCTTAATGTTCGGTAGGTCTAGTCCAGATAAACTCTCGTTGGTAAAAAGGAGAATTTATCGCATAATATTTTTTTGGTTCTATCTATATATGAAGGTTATTTTATTATCACTAACATCCATATCTAGGCACATTTTGATCTGATTGCGACAAAATATCAATAATCCATAGGAAAAAATCGTGTGTTTAATGAAATAGTTTTTCCGAGACAAAAATTACAAAATAGATATATACAGAAAATTATTTAACCGTATTCTAATTAGGTAAAATGGTTTATTCATTTGACGTCCCAAGGACATAATAGTATTTTCTATTTCAGGTAATGACATAAACGTATTCATGCAGTAAAGTTCAATAAAACCACTATTTAATAATGGTAAGTGATATTATATCGGTCCGTAATAATTAATGGGATCTTATTTGTATGAAAGTGTTTGCATATATACATTATAAAACTACATTAAACATTAGTTTCTTGTCATCGAATCTGGAGACTCATATATATGCTAATATTATTTTATAAGGTATATTTCCGTCCTGGCATTAATAGATAATTGTAACAACTAGTAATTTTATATTAACAAGCAGTACTATTTTTAACAAACTTGTCTATTTGCATTGATAAAATTACTTCGTGAGGCGTTTTTCAAAGAATATTCTCATACATTACCAGCATTCCAAATTAGAATCAAATACATCTTTTACAAATACAAGTTCATGTGGTAGGATTCACTGCAATCATCTGATTTCCTACGCCTTGTCCCCTAGTTATATTGCTTTAATATTGCTGAGATTTAGTAACTAAATTTTAATTGTTTTGGTGCGATATATGATAATTTTGTTGAGCAGTTTGATATTGAAGTCAACGTACAAGTTGCCGTGCGTTTGGAGTTATAACGTTAATGCCCCCAACACTATAACTCCAAATAGGCTGACACCTTTAACTAATACATCAATCTATTTGATCTAAGATGAAGTTGAGAATATCTTTCAACTAACCAAGACAGTTATTTAATTTTCAGTCTAATCTACTTACCTTCCTGTCTTAATATTTTCAAATTATTTTAATATCGAGTTGACTGCTTGAGGAATGGGACATAAATCAAGTCGTATAATTAGAGTTTTATATTTCGCCAAATCTGAAGGTTGACGTCGGCATACCTCGAGCTATTAAGGTGTATTTTAACGTATCTGTTCACAATTAGACAGTAGATACAATAACTACAATAAATGTCGAGGTACCGAGATCAAATTTAACATGTGCGTCTGTAATCTCATTGTTTCAGTATTTCAAATAAATTGCTGAACATAACATATTAGACATATAAACAATTAAAATATATGGTTTAAATCAATGTACCCCAAGATATTTTTTTATTAATTACATCTCATATCAGGTATGCTTAGTACAAACCTAATTTGCAACTAATTTATTTCTACTATGCTGTTGTACTTGCATTAATAGGCGAGTACGGGATTATTAAAATAAAATGAATCTACTTAAGCTAAAGTTAATCTACTAAACAAAGTTAAAAACGAATCTACTAAACTAAAATACACTTATGTACTAAACACGTTCACGTTTACGTATACGTATGGTTTGATTCGCTTCAATCTTCTAATTTCTTGCGTGTTATTTAGCAGCTGTATTGCTTCCACGTTGCTATGATTTAGCAACCTTATTTCATGTTTTAGTGCGAAATCTTGGATCACTTCGTCTAACCATTTGATTTCGAGACCATCGTGCAGCTCTTCGTTGATTACGTAGCAGTAGGCATTGGTAATTAATCGTAACTTTGTTTTGGGTGCGTTGGATTACTAGTTTGTTTGATTTGTTAGTACAACCCTATATTTGCACCTCATAGGTCCAAATTGGCTTTATCATTGACTGATAAACCTATTTCTTTGATTTTAGGTCAAGTCCAGAATATACTCCAACTAACTAGTATAGTTACTTTGACTTTGAGTCTAATCTGCTCCGTTTTTTGTCTAACATGATGTTTCTGATTTAACCTACCATCGATATATATTCCGAGGTACTTGGCGGATTCTGCTTGAGGAATCGCGCATCCGACAAGTGATATAATTAGATTTTTGTCAAATTGCTGCAACGCAAAATTAACATGGGCAGATTTGAAGCTATTATGCTGTATTTTCTAGTCTCTTAGTCCATTTGTAGATTTTGTTGACCTCTACTTTTTCTACAGCTTTACGTAGAGATGTGTATTTTGGCATGATGACTGTGTCATCGGAAAATGTTCCAAGTATTGTTTCTTTTGTTGTTGGGGTATCAGCAGCATAAAGTAGATATAGGAGTGGTCCCAAGACACTACCCTGAGGAACACCAGATAAATTGGTTGAATTCAAGATAAATGACAACTATTCTGTTGATAAGAAAAATGAAATAAGTAAGCAAAATAACTTGGAACAAATGAGAGGTTCTGATGTTCTTTTGAATTAAAATTTGAGTCTTTTCCATTTAATGGTGTCCTTTTTTTTTCAATTTATTCATTGCGTTGTTACTATTCGTTACCATCTAACTTACAATTTGTCTTTACAATAACTTTAATATCTAGGAGGACCTATTGGTCATATGTTAGTACCTAATATAGTAATGATACCTGATATGTATTAACATTGTTGTATTTCTATTAAATATATCTCACTGCCCTACACTACATAAGTTTAAATGGTTTGATTATTTTGGGTCTAGGTCCTGTTCTGGAGTTATCCAAGAGTTATAATACTTCGATATTGATATGAGAATAGAGTCTTCCCTCTTGTCTCCTTGCGATTATCTTGGTTTTTTGAGCGGCAGAAGATCTTGGTGTCTCAGGGGTTTATGGTCGAAAACTTGCAATTGAATAATATAATATAACCAACGCATTTTCCTATATTTGAACTCCAGTTCTTTCTTTTACATTTGTATATGTTGCTTTCAGTAAAGTTTTACGTCAAGAGTCATTCCGAGATTTTTAACGTTGTTGGAATGATAGTATGACTTATTGTTATTGATGCTTGTGCGGTCTGATGATAGGTGATCTGCAAATGCACAGATTTACTTTCGTTAATTTTTTTCCGGGCTTAGTAAAATAATTTGTATTCTGTTACCTAATGTAATTTTCGTGTGGTTTCTTCACTATTATCTTCGACAGCAAGAATCGCAGTATCATGAACAAATGTAATATTCGTCATATTTTTCATTTGTGTTATATCACATGTGTAGGGTGTGTAAAGAATTGGCTTCAATACATTTCCTTGTAGTACTGATTTAGCTTTAGGATCTCCTTTATATACTTTTATTATAGAGTAGGTCTCTTGTTTGACTCTGACAGTGTACTGTTTCGGTAACAGGCTTGTACTACATCTAAAATTATTATACCTTTTTACATTCATAGTCTTTATCAATTAATTATTATGTTATCATTTATTTATTTCCATGTTATTCTATGCATCTGGTCATATTTTTAATGCTTGTTAATGAACTTAAACTAGCAAACTAATGGGTGGATATTAGTTTTTTCTCTCTACAAGTTTATTATTAACTAAAAACAAAATTATGAAAATGTTTCATAAAAAAAACCGATTCCTCAAAATTAATTCGCATTAGTTATATATTCATTTAAAATATATGGAACAATCTTCGGAGAGAATGAAGTATCACAAAATCATAAAAATTAAACGTATAGTGCGGCACACTTCGTTTTCCAGCCATGAACGTCTGAAAAACAACCGACAACTTTACTACAACGTTTGCGGTTATTGAATTGATCAATTTGGGCTCGACATGGGCGATTTCGTCGCGGCAGGGGTGGCATTGTCGACGTCGTTCCACCGCTCGGCAGCCCCTTGATCCAGACACGATCCGCAGCCAGGACCATCCCCGGTCTCGACGAAATGGGACCCTTATTACGCAGTAAAGCCGTAGAGGAAAGACCCGAAGAATGTGTGTTATGCTCCTGGAACATATTGTTATGCTTACTTTTTCATTATGCATTCGAACTTTCGATGTTTCAGTCACAGCGTGGCGGTAAAGCGGGACCGAGGGGGATTACCGTATACGCTTCCATTCCGCTCTTCATCTTCTTCCCCGTCGTCTTCTATTTTTTTTCTTGGTGATTTTGCGAATTTACATCGGTGTCGGTATACTAAGCCGATTGCATAGTTTTGTTTATCGATGAGGATTCGTATAAAGCCATGAAAGAAAATTGATACCGACTTCTTTTAGAGGCAGAGCACGATTGCGAAAAAACAATTACTTTTGTATCTTGGTAGTGAAGAGATTTCTTTGAATAAATCAATTCCTAGCCTCACGGTCTTTATTTGCTATTTAAGGGTGGTAATATAATAATGGTAGTACTTAATATAATGTTGTATTGATAAAATTTAATATATAAGGAAAATTTATTGAGAGAAAACAAGATATTGATCTATTGCAAACTTTTATTTTGAAATTTTAACCTACCTCAGTGTTGGTAAGCAAAATTAATAGGCTTAATTCTAGTAATCTCTAAGATTCTATCCACGTTGGTCTCTAGTCAGTGGTTGGCTTTATGTATAATATATGCATGCATGTATGACTTAGTTTTTACTGCTTTTTTCAATATAATATATCTTGGCTGCTTCTTTTCTTAATATCATATTAATAGTAGTTTCTTATTAATCAATTGCCAGTACAATTTTCTTCGCCTGTAATAATTTTAAATAAAAAGCCAAAGTGATGTAAGAAACTCTTTTAAACAACTTTCTAACTTATTTTTGTTGGGTAAAAATAGTTGCAAAAATCATTTATAATATATCTTTTTTAATGTATTAATACATTATTACTGCTCGTTGCTAACTATCTTACAATTTTTATCTACAGCAATTTAAAACTAGGTGAATATCTTTAAACCATTGGTCGTTACTTAACATACTCTGTAATAAAATAGAATAAAAGTTAGTAACACTTTTCAACGTTTTTTTTCATTTAGTGCACTACACAAGATCACATGGTTTATTTTTCCTAGTTCAATTCTATCCAAGAGTTGAAGCACTTCGTGTTTATATGGAATTGGAATCCTTCCTCACATCTTATTACAATTCTCTAAATGTCCTTTAGAACAGTTGGAATTCGAAGATATCGGTTTAAGTAACTATTTTTGTAGCATCTGAATGTATTCATAATATATCATGTATACCATGTTGAATATTATTTACTACAAAGAATCCTCCTAATTTCATAAGTCCATATAGGCTTTAGTATCTGCCTGTATAGCAGCAACTTCCAAATAACCAATACAATTTTTTGAATTTTAGTTAGTTTATTTACCTTTTGATGTACCCGAAGTTTGGCGTCAAGACCATCCCAAGATACTTAGCACTGTAACTGTATGGCATAATATTATTATTCATATTTACTGGTACAGGAACAGTTTGGTTGTTGGTAAAATCAATATGTTCTTATTTACTGGCTCTTGTTATTAATCTGGCTCGACTTCTTTAGATTATTACTTGTGTGTTGCAGTTTTGTGGTTACTTCTTCACTATTATCCCCATTAGCAAGTATCGTAGTCAATAGTAAATATAGCTATAGTAACATTTTCTATTTGTAGTATGAGAAAAAAGATTTTAAGAGTTTAATGTATTGCTCTGACAACATTTTATGGAGTTTATGCACGATTCCTTTATGCCACACTTTATCAAAGGCTTGCACTATGTCAAAGAACTGAGTAAACTGTTTTCCCTTAGGAAGCTTTTTCAGTAATGTCGGTGATACTTTGTGCCTGGTCAATTATTGAATGTTGAATGTTGAAATGTTGAAATTACATTATGAAATACAGGGTCCGCAAGACCTGTACTTGGTAAAAAGAAACTCTAATAAAAACTAATTTTTTATGTTCATGTAATTTGATCATTTTCTCAATTTTTGTGAAAAATTAGTACAATATGTATTAATAAAAATGTTATCCAATATTTTCCAGAGTATCTTTCCATATTTATGGCAATATTATGGTTATATCTTGTCGAAAGATCGATGTTTAGAAACCATCAACTATCCATCCATTTTCGCACTTATTCATACACCTGACTGTGCTACTGTGTGCGCTGGCTAGGCTTTCCATTTAAACTACTGTAGTGTATCATTCACTTTTAAAACTCTTCATGCAAGACAATGACTTTGCATCTGTTATTTGCTATTGTTAGTATATTTTTATATCAATACGTCGTTCAATTTGTCCAAATGATGTCGCCAACAGTTTCACTCGCTTGTAGCAGTTCATTTATCTTGCTAATCCATGAACTAATTCCATGGTGTTAATATTCCGCTTCGTGGTCGATATGGATGGCTTTCCTGAAATAACATATGAGTTTTTGCATGTTAAATTATCGGAGTAGATCTACTTTTTATCACCAATCGCAAAATGACATAAAAAACATTACCTGATAAAGATATTGAAACAGTTGGAAACGGCATTTGGTTAGCTAATTATTCTGATAGTAATTTTCTTTCATTAGCTAATTATTCTGATAGTAATTTTCTTTCATTTTGGATCTTTCCTCATATTTTGTTATTATTCTTTGAGAGTTTGAGCAAGGATGAGCAGGAACCGTTTATATGGATATGACGGAGTATCATCACAAGCTTCTAAAAGTGTATACTAAACGAAAATAATGAATCTAGAGAGTTCAATTCAATGGAAAACTCAATTATACAAAACAAAAGTATGTAAACTGATAAACAAGTGTATAAAAAATTTAACAGTCATTTTAGGTTCTTAGCAGTTGCTTGCATTAATACTACGCATTTTATCCTATAAGTATCCCAGATCAACATACATACAAGCACCTAATTGCAAACAATCGCAGTTATCTTAAGAACATTTCCAAGGCAACTTTAAAATAGCTATCACACCGTTTTTTTTTATTTAACAAGAAAACCAGTATATTTTCTATGCTAGCTTTCAAAAGCCCATTGCAGCACCTCAGTTACTATTTTACATTAATTACTGACACAAGTTAATGACCTCGGCAAATAAATAATTAATTAATCTTAAAGTGTATCTGATATAGTTAAAAAATGGCTTTTATTTAATATCTACTGGTAATATTAAATATAGTTTACCTAAAAATTACAGTTAACTCAATATTCTAAAATATTCTTTTATGCTAAATATCGTCAAACCCACGTACCTCATCATTTAGCGGAAACTGAATCACATTCGGTAGTCCCAAAAACATATCGGACATGTTTATTATTGCTATCAAGTCACAATAACAATTCGAACCGAAAATATCTAAATAAAGCCATTTTATGGTAGATGCAGGCATTTTATGTGCGAAAAATTCTTTATTTCGCTTTTTTACGACCTCTTCGACATCAACGGGCATCGAGCGTATGTTTTGATATATTGCGATTTCTGTACCCCGCTATGCAGAACAACACTCGTTTTCAAACAATGTCGAAGAAACGATCTGTTAATCGACCTCTTCCCCCTATTAAATCGTACACCATTCACGGCCAGGTACCTTAAAATTCTGCACGAAACTCCTTATTGAACCATAGGTCCCCGAATAATTACGTTCAGGCTATAAAACCCACATAAAAGTTTTAAATGTCATAGATCCGAGATATATGGAAGCACAACAGCAAAGTGGTAAAAAAATTAGAAGACAGAAGGATTTCTAGGGGTATTTTAAATTCACTTTCGAATTTTTCTCGTAGTTACTATATATTAAAAATGAAGGACAAGGAAAGAATTAAGTAACCGAAAGACAAGAACAATAAAACCAATAAACAAATTATCTTATGATTTTACAACAAGGTTATAAATTATTGTTCTCAAATTTTAATTAAAACCTATACTAACAGTTACTTTACAATTAGTAACATTGTTAAATTTGTTAAATATATTTAGTAAAAACCAAAAAAAAATTAATAAATTTTTGGTTATATTTTGGCTTCGTTAAAATGACCACCCTTGTTTTTAATTACTTGTTCATAGTTTTACTTATTCTTTTTAAAGATAATAAACCCCAACACCAACATATTTATTTCAAAATGGATTAACAAAAATAGGTGTGTAGTAAATAGTGTCTCCAATCTTTTGCACAGTAGTGTAGTATATATCGACGCCTTTAAGAAAACTTTTACACAGAAAACAAACAATATGAAAAATAAAATAAAAATATCGATGCTAGTTCAAAGAAATGGCGATCAAAATCATTTTTTAAATATATTTAGCAATACAATTCTGCAAATAATGCTTCAGAATGAAAATTATTACACTTCCGTGCCGCAAAAGCATCTAGCTTAAACTGTTATATCCTTCGTGGTTACAATCGATTTTGCAACAATTTCTGTTATTAGTTTATTGCAATAATTTATTCTTGAGCGGTTTTGAGCAAGGCCTTTATTTCAAAACTATTTTTTTTCCACTCTATTCACCATCCCTAAAATGTCTCTAGACATTGTCGAGATTTAGTTTCTTGTTTCCTTCTTGTAATTTCTTCAATTCCATTCCTTTGTTATCGATCAAAATAACTGAAAAAGTTAAGGTTATAAAAAATTAATAACGACTTAAAAGTTGACGATAATAACCAACGTTTGTTTTCTAAATCACTTTTGTTAACTAAATATTGTTAATGTCTTAAAATATTGTTGAGTCTACAGTGTCTTGCTGAACCGCTTAAATATAGACGGTTTAAGTTAATTCTTAGATTAGCCTACAGATTTGTTGATACCAACAAGCAACAAAATAATAAATCTGTCCATTAGGAGACCCATTACACCGTCATGTAGGGCACGATCTTTCAAAGACCAGTTATTTAAGGTTATAAAGATGATCAACCTTAATACAGATAAACTTAACGTCTCCAGATTCACAAATTTCGCGCCATGGATGTTTCCATCGCTGCACACAGATAGATGTCTAACTATTCACAGCAGGGATAATTTTGGTCCTAGAATCTTCAAGGGCCTGTTTGGTCATCTTCTATCGCTGTATCCAAGCTATAAAGTTTTGTACACGGATGGTTCCAAATCGTCCGAGGGAGTAGGCGCAGCTGTTTTTGGATCCTCTAGAATAGAAACTTACAAACTTCATAAACATTCATCCATACTATCGGCAGAATTAACAGCCATCTGGAAAGCTCTACAGATTGTATTGGAGGTTGAGTCTGGCGATTGGTTGATTTGTACTGGTTCCCTGAGCTCTATCTTGGCAATTGAAAATGCAACTTCTAGATACCCTATTATAGTTGGTATCTATAACATCTATCACAATCTTGTTGAACGGAAAAGAAGAATATCAGTTATTTGGATCCCCAGTCATGTGGGCATAGATGGTAGCGAAAGAGCAGCTAAAGAAGCCACTCTAAGTGTATATATTCCTAACTTTCCATATTATAAGGATCTATATCCCATTATTACCAACAAAATCGATAGTCTTTAGAGTGGGACTTGCTGGAGGGCGATAATAAACTGTGGTTTATTAAGCGAGATTTTTTTACTTCTATGACATTATCTACTAATAGGTATAAGCAGGTCCTGTTAAATAGGCTAATGATCGGGCATTGTCAGTTCTCACATTCATATCTCATCACTGGCGATGTTCCTTCTTTGTGTGATTATTGTCGACATGTTTTAAAATCATATGAGGCTCTACGGTCTATTCGAATTAGACATAACATAACTAGAAATCTGAAAACTCTTTTCACTCCAAATCACATCTATAAAAATTATTTACATGCAATGCATTTACAGTATTCTATCTAATTTCTTATCTCATATTTAATTTTACTTTAGAGAAACCAGACTATTTTATATTTATAACCTTTACGTTATATTTTATCTACTGCTTTGGTTTCAATATATTAATTTATTATGTATTATGCATTATAATTTTTTATACTGATATTATTTTATATGTGTTTTTAAGTTAATTTCATTTATGTATTTATTTTTATATTCTATCTGTCTATTGATATATTTTAAATGTTTCATTTTTATTAATGTTTTATCTCGTTTTATATATTGATTGATTATTATTTTATTTATACAATTTGTGTTTGTATCGTATATGTATTTGATACAGGTTTATTCCATTTTGGTTTTGCCAACTAGACATACTTAATAATATATATCACAGTGCTAATAAAGTAAATATACGTTTAAGTCACCAAATAACAAAGCAGTGTTGAAATGACTATAATTAAAAATAAAAAAAATATTGTTGCTTTATTCTATACTATATAGAGAGAGCTTTAGATGTCCCTTCTAATGGAAAATAATTTTCTTGATATACCCGTTCGTGCTGGCTGGATTGTAAACCACGCTCTGAACTTGATTTGAAGCGTATTGTCGATGGTTGGTAACTTCATATTACAAATTTGCTCAATGAATTCTTGTATCCTTCAATTGTTTAATCAACCTTTGACACGACATCTTAATATAATCCAATCAACTGGCATCATAATTCTTTCTCGGTCCAAAATGGGTCAGTCTAAAAGCCAGTTTTTCTTCAATTTTATAGCCCGAAATTAGAAGTTATATTTATCAAGCACGTAGTAACTTACCAGGACTGCTCTATATTGCCTGTATATTCCTTCAATATATTCATAGATTTGCTTACGTTATTGTATTTTCCTGCCTTCATTGAACCAATGTTGCTCAAACCAAAATCTCTCAACCTAAATCATCGAATAGCATTCACAAAAAACCCATTGGCATATTAATATAATGCACAAATTGCCCAAACGTTGATACCTCCTATATTCAATGAGATAAAAGCCAATTACCAACTAACACCGTTACAAACCACATGATCAGGAAGTTTTAATTTTTCTTTCTCACATTTTCAACATTGTGTGTTTTAAATTTCTTTAGCTTTAAGTGCCATAGAAGAATTTAAACTGTATTAGTTATATAAAAATAAATACATAAGAACATACAAGACGATGATACAAGTATGTTCATAAATATTTTATATTTTCCTAAAACACTAACATATATGTTAGTCTCAGATACTAATGTTGAAATAGTTTTTATATTAAAGCTATTAAAAGGTGATCGATCACCCATATTATATATAATAACTACCTACAGATTCTAACCAAATCAAATATATATTTGAATGGATGTTTTTTCATTCTGTTAGTAATTGTAAACTATTTTTATAATTTTTAAATTATTCTGTCTGTTAATTTATTTCAATTATCTGGTGGAATTATATTTAAACCTTTAATCGGTAGAGAATTGCAAAAATTAGTGTCAAAACATATGTCCAAAATATTCTAATCAATATTAGTGAAAAAAATTAAAATTAATATTTTATAGACTATTTTTTTAAATTGATTTATATCGTTTATAACGTTTATAGCTGTGTTATTTTTTTCTGCAACTGAAATCTGCGAATGGTAACATTTATCTTGTACAGAAATAAAAACCATATAGACCATAACTTATCGCCCATCATACCCAAACCATGGAGCACATTCAGGTAATAAAACTCGCATAAAAGTCTTAAAGTGTCATAGATCCGAGATATATGGATGCACAACATTAAAAAGGTAAAAAAGCACACTGAATGTGGAAAAAAAAGGAACTTTTTACACGGAACTTAAAATACATAAATTATATGTAGCCCCACCCCGAAATTGTCAAACAAACCGTTCAACCATCGTTCTAATTTATCCAAGAGGTCGAAAATAATAGAAGAACGAGGAGGTAAATAAATTAAATATGGCCGACAAGGGGGTCTTTGTAACATGGTGGATGACCTGGTGAAATGTTCAGGTAGTTAAAAATGGTTTACCTTTCGAAAAACCATTACCGTGAACGTAATTTTTTTTCTCTCCATCAGAATTTATTTATAACAATTTTTATTACTTAATTCAACAACATTCATATTGCTTAATAAAATAAAGTTTATGTGTTTAAAAGAAAATTATTTGCACTGGCTTCAGTATATTTCTATGTTACTACTACATCCTTAATCAATGAGTTTTCAACACGTGAATTTGTTGAAATGTAAGTAGCTGTATGTTAAAGAGAGATAAATCTGCGATATTCAGTACGGTATCTTTTGTAATAATTGGTACTAATTTATGCAATATTTTAAAAGATCTGTTGTTTTATGGGCATTACTAATACAAAGAATACGATTTTTTTATGTAAATTTTTATTCATAATTGTGCAAAAGGTCTTAACTTAACTCTCTTAACTTTCCATATGCTGAAAATGGTTCCATTTCAGTTGTCTACTTTCTATATGAACTTCTAATGGCTCTATAGTGACCTATCCAGTCTTGTTGCTCTTACCACTCTTTTAAATTGTTTATATTTCAGCTATTTGAATGTTGTTCTTTGATTGTCTTGTGTAGACGGTATGAACTATGAAATCAAAAAATTATAATATAATAAATTATAAAATGTATATAATATAGATTTATAAATTATCGATACTTTATTACAAATCTGAATGGTATTATATCATTTGTTTTATCAACTTGTACCAAAACTGAAACACAAATTCTTTAAATTAGTTTTGAAAGAGATGCTTTGAATAAGCAGAAGAAATATATGCATGAATTGAATAAGTTTACTTTATTTTACTTTTTTCAGAGACAGTAATATGTCGAAGACGACAAACTTATAACACGGAGATGATAAGAGAAATTTCAAATTGTTTCCCTGATTTATGGAAGTCAGTTGATTGATATGTAGCCAAGCCCTAATTTTCTTTATGAATTACTGAGATTTAGAAAAGTGAAACAAGACAAGATTACTTTCGCGCTAGTGCAATATTTTCTAAATTTCATCTCGATTATTGTTATTAAAACCAAAATTATATCTGATAATATATAAGTTTAAATTAATATATGTAAATTCTAACTTAAACTTGTTATGAATACCCCTAATTATTCAGTTTTCAAAATCTCCAAAACTTTCATGACTGTCCAAGTATTTTTAAAAATACGTGAAGAAAATTAATTACCATTTAATAAAATTATTTTTACAGAATAATGTGTTCGATTTTGTTCAGTGTTGAGATATCACTAAAAATAATGTATTGCGGATAAATTAAACAAATATTTAAAAAAGCTAAACGTTTATGCTAATGTCTTGTGATTTAATGAGAATTATCTCATAGAAATTAGCTGGCAATTGATGTTATCATTCCGGACGTATATCTTTATAAAAACTAAATGAACTGAATTAGAATGAGGATGAGAATTTATAATTAGTTTATTTAAATTTGGCTACTTGTATAATTATGTCATCATCATTATTATCTAAATTACGAATCGTGTAGTAAAATATTGATTGAAACTTTTATTTGGAATATGTGCTTTCCTATGCTCGATAACAATATTTCATATATGTTCAGAAATCTGCTTATCAATCATAATTTATTATCTGTGTTATTTTTTGTCTTTTGTTGGTTTTCACCGTTTTGTCGCCATGTCCGCGGGAAGAAGCACATAGACCAATGAGGGCTCCAGGATAAGTTCCACGTCAAATAATAACTTTTTACTACCGAATACTTATTTTAAATAAAATGTTCCCAGTTGGTTGTGCTGACATCACCGATTTGACAACAATAATTTAAATAGATTAAACAGAAAAACTCAGAAACATCCTCAAGTAACCTCTCCTAGGCCCACATTTTCTCAAAACACTTAAAAAATGTTTTTAAACCTTTCTAGTCTCAGCTACATAAAGATGAGGAAAATAAAATTACTGGCTTTCTAGATTCGCCATTTCAACGCACGAGATTTACCGCACGAGAAATTAACGGTCAAAAAGTTAAACAAACAATAATGAGGAAAATTAATATTAAAAAAGCTCCTGGTTATGACTTAATTACTGGCAAAATTTTAAAAGAACTAAGAAAAGGGTATAAAACTATTAACATTTATATTTAATGCTATGCTACGAATTAATTACTTCCCTAGTATCTGGAAAGTAGCTAAAATATTAATGATTTTTAAACCAGGAAAAATACCAGAAGATGTGACCTCCTACCGACCTATAAGTTTGTTACCGATAATCTCGAAAGTATTCGAGAAATTATACATAAAAAAGCTAAACTATATAATAAAAAAAAGAAAAATTATTCCAGAACATCAGTTTGACTTTTGCGATAAGCATGGGATTATAGAACAAGTGCATAGACTTGTAAACAAAATAGACCCTGACATAAATGCCAAAAGATATTGTTCGGCTGCTTTCCTAGACATATCTCAGGCTTTTGACAAAGTATGGCATACGGGCTTGCAGGTTAAACTAAAGAAACTTTTAACTCATCCGGACTATGAGTTACTAAAATCGAATTAAATCCCATATATTCAGAAGTTCCGCAAGGTAGTGTACTGGGTCCAGTACTGTATCTTCTGTATACGGCTGATCTGTCCACCACAAATATAACTACTGTGGCAACATATGCAGACGATACAGCGATCTTAGTATCCCATGAAGATCCTGTCACACCATCAATAAACCTACAAACCCACCTGGAGTAAATACAATTATGGTAGAAGACATGGCGCATTAATGACAATGAAACAAAATCCACGCATATAACGTTTACCCTGCGTAGAAGAACATGCCCACCAGTGAATAACAATCATCGTCAACTCCCCCAAGCAGAGCATATTAAATATCTTAGTATGCACTTAGATCGACGCCTAACCTGGAAGAAGCACATACTCTCTAAACGGAAACAACTGGGACTAAAATTATATCAAATGTATTGGCTCATCGGGCGCAAATCCAAGTTATCATTAGATAACAAGGTATTGCTGTATGAGTCTATACTCAAGACCATTTGGGCATATGGAATCCAACTATGGGGTACCGCTAGTAAATCTAATATATCCATCATTCAACGGTTTCAAAATAAGGTGTTGCGTGCCATTGTTGATGATCCGTACTGTATTTCAAATAAAGTGATACAACGCGATATTCCTCTAGAACCTATAACGAGTGTAATTTAACTACTTCGAAAGAGTTTCAGTGCATCCTAATGTACTCGCTAATCAGCTAAATATGCGACGTGATAGTGAAGTGCGTAGACTAAAAGGTTTAACACCACCTGATCTGATTACTGGACATATGTAGACTTTAGAATAAGCTTTAGAATAAGACTAATTAATTAATATAATATTTCATACAGATGATTGCTTAAAGAAGTGATTTTCTACATGCCATGTATATATAATATAGACATAAGAAATACTTATTGCCAATAGAGCAGATTGTTGACTCACGAAGAGTAATAAAAAAAAGTAACCTCTAAGTAGCAGTCAAGAAGATCTACAAATGGACTGAAGACTGGAAAATACGACTTAATAGCTCCAAATCTGGCCATGTTAATTTTGCGTTATATTACTTCACGGATGGCCGATTACTCAAGCAAAATCAGCTAACGACCTCCGAATTTATCTCGATGGTAGGTTAACTAGTAATACAACGCCCCCAAAACAAAGTTCTACGATTAATTACCAATGCTTATCGGTACGTAACCAACGAAGTCATATTAAATGTTATTATGGAAATGGAAGAATACTCATTCATATTAAAGGAAAAGGATAAGATTTACATCAGCTACAGCGGGATTATTATACTTCGGCTTCTTGGGACCACTCCTATCCCATTGTATCTCCTGTATGATATTCCAACAACCAAAGAAACAATAGTTGGAAGATTTGCCGAAGATACAGTCAGCAGGAAATATATATTTGCTAAAGACTGCTAAAGACTGACAATGTAATTGACAGTAAAGTGACAGTCAACAAAATCTATAAATGGGCTGGAAACTGAAAAATACAGATTAGTTGCTCCAAATCTGTATAGGTCAACTTGGCTTTGTGGCGAAATGACGAAAACTCTCAAGCATGAATATTGATTCCTCAAGCAGAATAAACTAAATGCCTGGGCGTCTATCTTGGTAGTAGATTAAATTGGAAACAATATGTTATCATGTTAGACAAAAACCAGAGAATAATACACTCCAAATCAAGCAGCCGTACTGCTTAGTTGGAAGATATTTTCAGCATGAACTTAAATCGAATAGAGTGGTTTATCCTCTCTAATCAGTCATAAACCCAATTTAGACCTATCGTGTGCAAATATGAGATTGCACTAAATCAACCAAATCAACTAGTAATCCAACGCTGCCATAACAAAGTTCTACGATTAATTACCAATCCTTATGGCTCCGTAACCAACGAAATGCTGCACGATATCCTTGAAGTCGGATGGATTTAAGAACTTATCCAAGATATTGCCCTACCATGAAATACTGTTATTATATCACAGCAACGTGGAAGCAATGCAGCTACTGGACCAGATGCAGGAAATAAGACGATTAAAGCGAACCAAACCACACGAACTTGCAGAGGGTAAATTGTTACTCTTAACTTCAGCCTAAGTAAGAGTACTGAGGTATTTATCCAATACTCGCTTTGCTTTTGTATAAGTGCAACAGAGAAGTAGTAATAAATTAATTTGGAAATTCTCATCTGTAAATCAGATTAATAAACATTAGTGATCGCACTATGGTCGAAATTCGACGAAAGTCGACCACAATTTATAAACCTAATCATAATAGAGTAAAGGAAATAATATAAAAATTATATGTTACTAAAAATTGTTTTCATAATATTTTCAATATCAGATCAGAAATGTATTTAATTACATATTTAAATATATATCTCAAAAACTCACATTCACTAACTTTTTGTACTACTGAACTATATGACAGGGTATCATAAGTAAGATTTTTTCAGAACTGTAACAACTCCAGAACATTTTTCTTTACCTTTATATTATAAACATAAATGTGGAATAACAAATTAAGTAATGCATGTTTGTACATTAAAACAGAGAATGTATAAATAAATCAATTTTTAAATTAATATTTGTCTTATACAATGAACGTAATTAGATAATTTATATTTTAAAATTTGGAAATGTTTGTTAAAGGAATGTATCTAAAATCATTAAATTAACTATATATTTTTCAAACTTAAGTTTATATAGTAAATAAACAAAATAATTGATTCAAAGAAAAGTCATTATCGTATACATTTATCTTTTATCTATATTTTCATATAAAATATATGTTATAAAAAAACGCCAGGCTGATTACAAACATCATTTCTGGACCTAAATTCTTAACTATAATTGCACCATTCTTTGCTCATTTATTCCTAAAACAGCAGCTGTAATTATTTTCCTGTCAACACATGTATGTGTATTTGTATTTATTTCAAGCTATTATTTTAGGAATTTTATGTATATTTGGAATCTCGCCATTGCGGGTAAATAATTTTAAATTTATCATCTATGGCCACTATTACATATATCATCCATTGGTTAATCTGCTAAAATAGTTCTTTACATATTTTGTATCACCGTTTTGGCGGCAATTTCTGATTGCTTGATTTGGCCGTATTTGGTTTTAATGGAATTTACTTATTTGTAGCGCATATTATAAAAAAATTTTAGTCCTAGAAGTTGTTCCTCGATGTAAACTTTAATCATATCAAATTTCACGCCTCCAGGTGCACCCGTCTTTCTCTAAAAATGGAGGCAAAATATCCATTAAGGCGATTAATATATATATATATATATATATATATATATATATAACAGGTCAATTGAAAAGTCCCTATGCTGACACATAGATGGCGGTACTAAAATTAAATCCACATGTTTTTTAGTTAGGCCCAAACCTCAAAAGACGCGTGAATAAATTCGACAGTTGATTCGGATCATTAGTTTGTGAATTATAGCATTTTGGGTGAAGCAACTTTTGTTATTGTGAAAAAAATGGATAAAAAGAAATTGATAAAATATTGCTTTTTGAAGGGAAATACAATTGGAGCAAAAACTTGGCTTGATGCCGAGTTTCCGAACACTGCCCTAGGAAAATCAACCATCAAGGTTTGGTATGCTAAGACGTGATGAAATGAGCACCGGAGACGGTGAACGCAGTGGACGCCAAAAGAGCTTGCTACCGAAGAAAACATTAAAAAATCCACAAAATGATTTTGAATGACGGTCAATTGAAACTGAATGAAATAGCGGACACTCTAAAGATATCAACTTAACTTGTACATCAGATCATTCACGAATATTTGGGTATGAGAAACCTCTGTGTAAAGTGGGTGCCGCGCGAGCTCACTTTTGACTAAAAACAACGACGAGTTTTCGCGTAAATATGTAACAATGGATGAAACATGGCTCCATAACTTCACTCCAAAGTCCACTCGACAGTCATCCGAGTGGAATGCACACGATTAACCCATTTCACAGCGTGGGAAAATGCAACAATCGCCTGACAAGGTTATGGCGTCTGTATTTTGGGATGCGCATGGAATAATTTTCATTGTCTACGTTGAAAAAGGAAAGACAATCAACAGTGACTATTTCATAGCGCTATTGGACCGTTTAGAGGACGGAATCGGCGAAAGACGGCCGCATTTGGATAAAAGGAAAGTGCTGCTTCACCAAGACAATGAACCGTGTCAGAAATCCATGAATTGGACTTCGAATTGCTTCCTCAGCCACCGCATTCTCCAGATCTGAGAAAGCTCTGTGCAAAATGGATGATGCGTGAGCTCATTTTTGACCAAAAACAATGACGAGTTGATGATACGGAGCAGTGTTTGAGGATGATCAAGCTTAATAAACCCGAGTTTTTTCGTCGATATGTGACAATGGATGAAACATGGCTCCATCATTTCACTTCGAAGTCAAGTCGACAGTCATTCGAGTGAACTGCACATGATGAACCCGCCTTCCAAGTGTAGGAAAACGCAACAGTCGGCTGGCACGGTTATGGCGTCTGTATTTTGGGATGCGCATGGAATAACTTTCATTGACTACCTTGAAAAAGGAAGGACCGTCAACAGCGACTATTACATAGCGTTAATGGACCGTTTCTAGGACGAAATCGGCAAAAAACGGCCGCATTTGAAGAAAGAGGAAGAGCTGCTTCACCAAGACAATTCACCGTGTCACGAGTCAGTCAAAATGATGGCCTAAATTCATGAATTGGGCTTCGAATTGTTTCCTCAGCCAGCGTATTCTCCAGATCTGGCCCCCATTGACTTCATCTCCTATTTTCAGATCTCAAAAGAATGCTCGCTGTGAAGAAATTTTCGCCGAATGAAGAGGTTATCGCCGAAACTGAGGCCTATTTTGAAGCAAAGGACAAATCCTAAAAATGGTATCGAAAAGTTGGAGGGTGGCTATAATCAGTGTATCACCCTTGAAGGGTATTATATTAATTAAAAAAAACTAATTTTGCAATAAAAAAATGGTTTTACTATAGATGCGGTAGGCCGAGGACTTTTCAATTGACCTTTTATAATATTTGTTGTTGATATTACCAGAACTGGTAGCATCAAAACAACGCTTTAGTGCGCCCCATTTTATAGTTGAAAATGAACCATAATATCGCAAGAGACAATTCCATCCACATCAAGATATCGGAATAGAATCGAAATTAAACCCCATCAAAATCTCCGCGCGCACCGCCCCGATATTAATTCTTCCCCATTCTCCATCAGAACACCACCCCGCCCGACGCGCCGCCCGCATCCCCCCTTTCCCCGAGCGCGTCCTGCCACGGCCCGGAGCTCCCTGCTTCCTTTCTCCGTCGCCGCCGCCACCACCACCGCCGCCCATAATAAAACAATTCCTTCGCAGGCCCTGCGAGACTCGAAGGCCGTAAAACCGAAGACCGCGTGACAGAGCCATAAAACATCCTGCTAGGCCGAAGCAGCAACCTGCGACTGACGGGGACGGGAAACGCAATTTGTGAGTCCCTAATGGTCCGAGGCCAATCCGGCATGACGATGGCGGCATTGGGAATATGAAAATTGGGATTTATCGAGTTTAATAAAAATATATTTATAAGGAATGTCTTGTGCAGTCGATGGCATCGGCGCCTTTATTTTAATATCCGATGACGTCTCGGATAGTTTATGCGCGCGCTCATCCTCCCCATATCCTCGTGAAGCCTGAAAGTGACAAAGTGGCGGAGATGCTTCGATGATACTGAGATTGGATACGGGGGCCGATGATACTAATCCCAACAATTTACACTGAGAGAAAACTTTCAAAGAACTCCAATATATACGGTGAACTTTAGTAAAGCTTGAATTGTTTCGTAAGACATGAGAAGAACTGCGTGATGAATTAGCTAGTACAATAGCGGCCGTAACTTTGATTCTGTCAGTTGAAAGTATACTATTTTTTTTAAAAATTGTGAAAATTCGGTGGTTTTGAGATTTCCCTGGATAAAATAACAGAATTAATAAGTGTATACAGACGTTAATCATGAAACGCTTAAAGTTTAATTGTAAGCAATCTGTTGCTAAAGCTGATCAAACTTTTTCAGAAATTTATAACGATATCCCTCCATCGTATTAAAATTATCAGTTTTGGTTTCAACAATTTAAAAACGGCGGTTTTGTTATCAATGACTCTTAAATATGTCGCAGAGATAAATGATTAAAGTGTGATGCAGGGCTGTGTGCTATGCTGGGTGTGCTAATACTAATAATAGTTTCTTTAAATATATATAACGAACCAATAAAAGGGTTTTTTCTATTTAATTCAAAGGTGCTGATCCAAATTATCAAGTTTCTTTCCCATTATCACTTATTCTAATCAATAATAGCTTTATCTCTACAGCACCTGGCATTTGACTCGAAGAACACATATTGTTTTTTAGGTCGAATTCAAATATTGCCAGCATATGGCTAACGCTAGAGAATAACGTCTTTAATTTGACAAATAATGATATATAAAATGTCTTGCCATGAAACATTGAATTATATAATTACATATTATCCGAAATTGACATTAGTTTATAATGACAAATATTTCTGTGTTAAAATCATATCTCGTTTCTAATTCAATTTTATTTTATGTAAAATTATAATTGAAACATTTCCAAAGATATTAATTAAATATAAAATAAAAATCGACAGCAACCGAGTGCTGCCACTGTAAATATATGTGACCCAAACATCCTTTTCATCTTTTTCCCACTACCATAAACATAACTGCACAGGACACACCAGTAAAAACAAACGATAACCAAATACAGATTGTAAACACACCCTAATATCTAGGTGTTGATCTTAATGATCGCCTGTCTTGGAAGGCATACATCAAGGAAAATACTAAGTGAACAGGAGTTCTCCTATTTAAATATATATCTTTAATTTTGCGAGGTTATAAGGAAAATCTACCAAGCCATGGTAACGTCAAGGTTAATCACCTACCGTACAATATTAATTTTAAGTCTGAATAATGTCGTCAATATTGGTTCATTGCTTTACGTGGTGACTTCAAATCTGATTGAATCTTGAATTATGTTTTTGATAAAATATCATGAATGTTATTTTTTTCTTTAATACTATATTTGCTCCTATTCCATACATAACAGGTCAATTGAAAAGTCCCCGGCCTACCATAGTAAAACACATTTTTTTGGCAAAATTATTTTTTTTCCTCCCAGCGAGCATTCTTTTGAGATCTGAGAACAGGAAATAGTCGCTGGAAGCCAGATCTGGAGAATACGGTGGACGAGGAAGCAATTCGAAGCCCAATTCATAGATTCTTGACACGGTGCATTGTCTTGGTGAAACAGCACTTCAAATGCGGCCGTTTTTCTGTGATTTCGTCCTTCAGCCGATCCAATAACGCTATGTAATAGTCGCTGTTGATGGTCCTTCCTTTTTCAAGGTAGTCAATGAAAATGATTCCATGCGCATCCCAAAATAGAGACGCCATAAATTGGCCAGCCGACTGTTGCGTTTTCTCACGCTTTGGAGCGGGTTCATCGTTTGCAGTCCACTCGGACGACAAATCGATTGGACTTCAGAGTGAAATGATGGAGCCATGTTCCATCCATTGTCACATGTCGATGAATTTTGTTCCAATCATTGTGGATCATCACAATTAGCATGATCTACAATTTGTAACAAGATTGATTTGTACATTCGAGACAGCTTGGAGGCTTTAGTATGATTCTTTAATTTAAATTAAAATTTTCTTTAGCTTTTCTATTAGTTTTGCTTTAGAACTTGTACTTGGAACTTTAAGTGAATTTTTTTCTTAAATTATAGCTTGCAGAAAAGTTATTTTGTTAGATTTGGTATTTAAACATAAATAATTATTGAAAGAAATTATTTATTGGGCTGTTTACTAACTTAAAAGATATTGGTCAAAGATAATACGTGAAATGAGTCTATTTACTGCCACGAAGATTAATATGCACAGCAATAACTTACAAGTCTTAATCTTACAAAATTTATCGATTTATTTTGCTTATTTAGTTCTAAAGTCAATGTGTATAACCTAAAATAAGTCATATAGTTCTATCTGGTCTAGACCGAGTAGAAGCATCTATATAAATTTACCGTTACAAAATTAAGTTGATATAGAAACAGCAGCAATAAACATTACAAAATATATATAGAAGGCAGCATATTCCGCGACTCCTAATAGTGAAACAATTCCAAGAAAAAACACGCATATACAAAACATCATGTACAATTCAGAAAAAGATAGCAGAAAAAAGATAGTTACGACGGAATTGGCAACAGCTAAGAACTGAAGAGAATAAAAGATAATTTAATAAAGCAATCAAAGGGCTTAAAGAGCTGATCAAAAATGAACAAAACCAAGGCATTCAAGAATACTTGGAAAATTTCACACCAACTGATTCTACAGACTATCCGTTGTGAAGAGTAACAAAAAAGCTTTAAGAGACCTCAGTAACATAACACACCTATTAAAACAAATGAAAATAATTGGACTAGAAGCACTAAAGAGAGGCCGACATTTTCTCAAAACACTTAAAAATGTTTTTAAACCTTTCCAGTCTGAGCTACATAAAGATGACGAAAATAAAATGACTAGCTTTCTAAATTCCCTATTTCAAATGGACTTACCGCATGAATAATTAACGGTCAAAAAAGTTAAACAAATAATAATGAGAGAGATTGATATTAAAAAAGCTCCAGGTTATGATTTAATTACCGGTAAAATTTTACAAGAACTATCAGAAAGGGGTATAAAACTATTAACATTTATATTTAATGTTATGCTACGAAATAATTACTTTACTAAAATCTGGAAAGTAGCTAAAATATTAATGATTGTCAAACCAGCAAAAATACCAGAACATGTCAGAAAGTTTTTGAGAAATTATACATAAAGAAGCTAAACTATATAAAAGAAAAAAGAAAAATTATTCCAGAACATCTGTTTGGGTTTTGAAATAATCATGGAACTGTAGAACAAGTGCATAAACTTATAAACAAAATAATAGCATACGGACTTGCAGGTGAAATTAAAAAAATTTCTTCCTCATCTGGACCATCAGATACTAAAATCGTATTTCACTAATAGACATTATACTGTAAAACAAGGGAATGAGCATACCGATATCCATCCAATATATTCAGGAGTTCCGCAAGATAGTGTACTGGGTCCAATACTATATCTTTACCACAAAACCCATTTACACCACACATTAATTTAATGGGATTTACCCACCACAAAAATAACTACTGTGACAACATACGCAGACAACAGAGCAATCTTAACATCTCATGAAAATCCAGGCACAGCATCAATGAACCTACAAACGCACCTGCAGCAAATATAACTGTGATTGAAGAAATGGTGCATTAAAGCAAAAGAAACAAAATCTACATATATAACCTTTACCCTATAACCTCCCCCAAGCAGAGGATGTTAGATATCTTGATATGCATTTAGATCGACGCCTAACCTGGAAGAAGCACATACTGTCTAAACTAAAACAACTTGGACTTAAATTATAGCAAATGTATTGGCTCATCAGGCGCAAATCCATGTTATCATTAGATAACAAGGTATTGCTCTATGAGACTCAAGCCTATTTGGTCATATGGAATACAACTATGGTGCACCGCTAATAAATCTAATATAAACATTATTCAAAGGTTCCAAAATAAAGTCTTGCTTGCCGTTGTTGATGCTCCATACTATGTTTCAAATGAAGTGGTACCACGCGATATTCATCTAAAAACTATAATGAATGTAATTCAACTTGTTTGTATGAAGTATTTCGAAAGAGTGTCAATGGATCCCAATATACTCGCTAATGAGCTAAATATTCGATAGTGAAGTACGTTTAAAAACGTAAAACGTACGACTAAAACGTTTAACACCATCTGAGCTAATTATTGAAAATATATAGACTTTAGAATAAGATTTAGAGTAAGACTTTAATTAATTAAGATAGAATTTTATACAGGAGATCACTTAATGAAGGGATTTTCTATATCACTGTCTATTTTCTATATATATATATATATATATATATATATATATATATATATATATATCAAACATAAATTTGCAAGTATGCATTACAAGATTCAGACCCGCAACTAATATTACAACAGTAGGAGTACATTTGTGATATTGCAGTCACATTTTTGTTTCTATAATCATAGTTTGTTTCAATATTCGATTCAAACATATCAGTGTCAATCTACAGACCATAAATTCAAACGATCAGTCATCTCATTTGCTTTGAGCTTTCCGCATGTTCGTTAAAGTACAGTCCTCTTCAGTATCTTTCTTTTCTTTCGTTCGTTTAGTTACAAAGAACCGACTCATCTGAACATTATTTACAATTTATTAATTACATTACATTTTATCATAATAACATAATATCTCTAACCTTTCCTTATTTACATTTTAAAATTTTTTAAATGAGGCTTAATCTTAAAATATTTCCAGATATTATTCTAACTATTATAGTACTATTATTGCAGTGGTGATAGAGTATAAATAAATATTGCAATAATATACCTGGTTTCGTCAGTGATAAAATAACAAAAAACAATAAATAAGCATATATACCATTTAATCATGTATTGCATGTTCTATTAGCATGCAAAGATTCTAGCGCAAAGGATAAATCTTTGATTTTTTTGTCTATCCAGGACGCTCTTTGTCTTCGGTGTTAAGATTACGACTTTTAAAACGTCGAAATCAGTATGGCTGCCATAAGATTCACACAGCATTTTATGTCCTTCAGTCACATTTTTCTTCAAATTGAACTAAAAATGTAAATCTTCCCGCAAATGCGATTTACTTCGGATATATTCTCCATGAAGTTGGTTACAAACTTATCCGATGGGATTTAATAAACAGTCGATAGTAAATCCGTTAAAATTAATATATAGGCCTGATATATGAATATTTAATATTAATTTGTCAACTCTATTGCGTACGATATATATAGATTTCGAATATTTCGAATCGGTACACTTTATGAACCTTTTTCGCCACCCATCATCGGAAAACCGCTAGATTTTCCGGTATTTTTCGCACATATCTAGCGAGCGATCGAGTTTACCACCCCGTCCACCGGGCCGTCCGCACAATAAATTCCATCGGGGCACATTCTCGTAAAATATTCTGCCAACTACCCTTCGGAAGGGCGGCCGAGCGGCGGTAGGGGAGCAGGGAGCATACTGCTCCCCCAACATTTTCGCGATAACGTCGAAAACGGGGCAACGCAGCCCCCGATTTGTAAGCCATTCCTAATTAGAGAAAAGAGGGAGAGAAAGCAATGGAAAAAAAACGCCAAGGCGGGCAGGTAGATCTGGTAAAATATGGGTTCCGAAGAGGTTAAATGTACGAGGTTTTTTTTCTCTCTTCTGGCTGTGGGCGAGGGGCGGCGCCGGCGGGGGTGGGGGAAAATATATTTCGCTTTTGGGAAGAGAATTTTCGGTACGGTTCACGTCTTTTTTTTGGCTTTCGCCTTCCTTTAGGTCGAAAAAATGTAGATTAGTTCTGATCTTGTTACATAAATAACGGGCCGCAAAATGAATTATTAGGATTTGGGCGAGAAACGTTAATGAAAAAGCCAGAATTGGCGTGAAAAATAAACGACAGCAAATTAGGAACGGATTTTATTCTATTTAGAATAAAATGTCACTAATAATGTACGGAAAAATTATTACTTATTTGAATAAGTAAAATTATTACTTATTCCAAGTGTCTGATTTAATTTTCATTGTGTGCTTTACTTTTCGAATTTTCTAAAATCAAATCAATTTCATTTCTCCCCTAGAGCCTCTTTGAGTATTCTTGGCTGTATTTTTGTTTCTGCTCTGGTATGATTCGTTGGATTGGATCTTTGGTGTGATAAAAGTTGTATATTACCTCAACAAAATGTATATAAATACAAAATTAACCTAAAAATTACTTCTAACCACAACTGTGGTAAACGACAAAGCGTATAGAGAAAAGGACGCGTAGTTGTCAAATATCTCTGGCTAGATTAGAACAAGTGGGTATGTGCAGTTCCCGCCAATCTAAACTTATATAGGCATGGATGTAGAGGTTTTTTAGTGTCGTCTGGTCACTCGCCAGTCTGTAGGTTTAATGCCGAAGAGCTTGGTTCGGAGTCCACGTTTATCAGCAGATCCATCCCATATAAACCCTGGTACTTGGTAAAAAGTAGACTTTAAAATATAACAAATAAAAATCTTTCAACTTCTTCAATACACTTATTCCAAAGATCCTCCAATTAATGATCCAATCACTATATGATTTTCTCGAAAACCTGGAAAATACCGCTTTACGACAGCATTGTTTCAAGAACATCATTTTCCACGAAAAGTTTTCCGAGGAGTGACAAGAGCGAAAAGCCAGAATTTAATCGATTTTAATAATGTTCTTATTAGCTTTTAAATGTTTTTCTTCTGTAAACTACGTCGCTTTCACAAATTATTGCATGTCATGAGTTCAAAAGACAATAATAATAATCTGCATTTATTGTTTTGCCAGTGTACAGTTAATGTAAGGAAGTGACGCTAACATTTTTTTAGCTCTTTAGATCGATTTCTTAAACCACAATCACTTCACAGTGAAAACGCTGATCTGAACACTTCATTCGTCTTGGAACCTGATTCATAATAATGAGCCTATTTCTTGGTTCAGTTCAGTTCCAACCTTCGTAGGGTGAAGACGTATCTTCAATACGGTCCAAGCTATAAAAAGATACCTTTCTTTAAAAAAACCCAGTATTTTATTACGGTTATTTAATTGAGTGTTAAAAACGCATAACAGATGCGGCTATCCGTCTCTCAGTGGACCTAAAGTGTAGTGAATACGTGTTTACGTGACCAGACAAAAGGACTGCATCTCATTTTTATTAGTGTTTAAAATAATTTCATCTTATTTTACAACAGTCCTTTTGAAATTCATTTATAGTATTTATAGTAAAAAACTAGTGCTAAAATAACGTAAGTGAAAAATGAAGTGCGTGAAATAAACAATGTATTTATTTTATTTTTTTTATCCTCTGGAAGTAAATTAAATAAAATATTAAAAATTAAAAAATGGCAAACAATAGCGATTCAACCAAATCACCTGCACACTTTGATATAAGATTAGAACAAACAGCAATAACGCAAACTCCACCATCAGAATGGGCTACAGTCGTTAACAAAAAACGACTGAGAAGTCCAGAAGAAGAAATCGCGAGGAAACAAACAAGAATCAGTGACTATTGGTTGCAGAAACCGATAGAGACAAAAAACAGTTTTAGCAACCTGTCGGAAGAAATTGAAGAGAACATACAACCAAGCCCTGAAAAAGTTGTTCCCAAACCACCACCAATAACAGTCTATAAGGTAGGAATAATAAAAAACATCCATGATTTATTAAAAACCATTACTACGAACTATACAATTAAAACAGTGAGCTATGAAACAATTAAAATCCAATTGTTCGAAGCGGATCACTTTAAAGTTCTTATAAAAGAATTAGATGAAAGAAACACCCAATACCATACATTCAGGCCAAAATCCGAGAGAACATTTAAATTCGTATTAAAAGGATTACATCACGGGACGGACTTTAACACCATCAAGGTAGCACTAGCTGAAAAAGGCCACGAGGTCGTAAATATTCACAATATACGACATCACACGACAAAAAAACCTCTGCCTATGTTTTATATAGACATAAAACCTAATGGAAACAATAAGGCGGTGTATGAAATCACCAAATTGGAAAATAATATTATTAAATGCGAACCACCACATATAAAAAGAATTATACCACAATGCACAAGGTGTCAAGCGCACGGGCACACAAAGACTTACTGTCGCAAATCATATAGATGCGTAAAATGTGCAGGAGAACATAAGACAGGAGATTGTACTCGTAAAGTTCGCGATGAAAAAGTGAAATGTGTCAACTGTAACGGAAATCATCCAGCGAACTACAAGGGTTGCGCAGTTCACAAGCAACTACAGCAGAAACTCTATCCTGCCTTAAAGGAAAAAAGGCATCAACAAAAACAATCCACTACTACCAATCTACCACTACCCACCAGAACAAGTCAACCAGACATAACTTATGCCCAAATAGTTGAAAATAGTTCAGCACAAAAACGAGAGACAATATCTCAACCTACTGAAACTAGCAACATCTCAAGATTAGAAAATATGATGGCCAAACTAATGGATCAAATGAGTACGATGCTTGGTCTACTCACAACCGTCGTAAGCAAACTTGCCTAATGCCTGAAACCAATAGCTACAAAATCGCCGTCTGGAATGCCAATGGGCTCCAACAACATGCCAGGGAACTAAAAATGTTCGTAATTGAACAAAATATTGACGTTATGATGGTTTCCGAAACACACTTTACGGACAAAAATTATTTGAAAGTTCCTAAATATAAGCTTTATCATACAAATCACCCTGATGATAAAGCACATGGAGGTACAGCCATAATAATTCGAGATGATATAAAGCATTTCGAAAAAGAAAAATTCCGCAAAGACTACCTGCAAGCCACCAGTATAACCATAGAGGAAGCCCATGGACCATTAACAATTTCTGCGATGTATTGCCCACCCAAACATAACAACAAGGCAGAACAATTTCAAGAATTCTTCCGTACGCTAGGTAATAGATTTATAGCAGGAGGAGATTATAATGCAAAACATTTAATGTGGGGTTCAAGAATAATAACCTCAAAAGGTAGAGAACTGCTCAAAGCCATAAGGATAGATAACTTACAACATATCTCTACTGGTGAACCAACATATTGGCCTTCAGACAGAAATAAAAAACCAGATACAATAGATTTCTGTATTACAAAAAATATTGATCCAAAAAAGTGTCAGGCAGAATCATGTTTCGACCTGTCTTCTGATCATTCACCAATAATAGTAACAATTTCTTCAAAAATTACCATCAAAGATAAACCCCCTTCTCTGTGCAATAATAGAACTAACTGGCCCTCATTTAGAGAAAACTTAGACCAAAATATCTCTCTAAACTTACCGTTACAAACTGAAATGGATATAGAAATAGTAGCAATAAATCTTACAAAAAATATACAGGAGGCAGCATATTCCGCGACTCCCAACATTGAAACATTTCCAAGAAAAAATACACATATATCATGTACAATACAGAAAAAGATAGCAGAAAAAAGAAAGTTACGACGAAATTGGCAACAGCAAAGGACTGAAGAGAATAAAAGAAAATTTAATAGGGCCATAAGAGAGCTGAGAGATCTAATCCAAATCGAACAGAACCAAGGCATTCAAGAATACCTAGAAAACTTGACATCAACTGAGGCTACAGACTATTCGTTGTGGAAAGCAACAAAAAAGCTTAGGAGATCCCAGCAGCATAACCCACCTATTAAAACAAGCGAAAATAATTGGGCGAGAAGCAATAAAGAGAAGGCCGACATTTTCTCAAAACACTTAAAAAATGTTTTTAAACCTTTCCAGTCTCAGCTACATAAAGATGACGAAAATAAAATTACTAGCTTTCTAGATTCGCCATTTCAAATGGATTTACCGCACGAGAAATTAACGGTCAAAAAAGTTAAACATACAATAATGAGAGAGATTAATATTAAAAAAGCTCCTGGTTATGACTTAATTACTGGCAAAATTTTAAAAGAACTATCAGAAAAGGCTATAAAACTATTAACATATATATTTAATGCTATGCTACGAATTAATTACTTCCCTAGTATCTGGAAAGTAGCTAAAATATTAATGATACTTAAACCAGGAAAAATACCAGAAGATGTGACCTCCTACCGACCTATAAGTTTATTACCAATAATCTCGAAAGTTTTCGAGAAGTTATACATAAAAAAACTAAACTATATAATAGAAAAAAGAAAAATTATTCCAGAACATCAGTTTGGCTTTCGCAATAAGCATGGGACTATAGAACAAGTGCATAGACTTGTAAACCAAATAAACGCTGACCTAAATGCCAAAAGATATTGTTCGGCTGCTTTCCTAGACATATCTCAGGCTTTTGACAAAGTATGGCATACGGGCTTGCAGGTTAAACTAAAGAAACTTCTCCCTCATCCGGACTATCAGCTACTAAAATCGTATCTCACTGACAGACATTTTATTGTAAATCAAGGCGATGGACATACCGAATTAAATCCCATATATTCAGGAGTTCCGCAAGGTAGTGTACTGGGTCCAGTACTGTATCTTCTGTATACGGCTGATCTGCCCACCACAAAAATAACTACTGTGGCAACATATGCAGACGATACAGCAATATTAGCATCCCATGAAGATCCAGTCACAGCATCAATAAACCTACAAACCCACCTGGAGCAAATACAATTATGGTTGAAGACATGGCGCATTAAAGCCAATGAATCAAAATCCACGCATATAACGTTTACCCTGCGTAGAAGAACATGTCCACCAGTAAATATCAATCATCGCCAACTCCCCCAAGCAGACCATGTTAAATATCTTGGTATGCATTTAGATCGACGCCTAACCTGGAAGAAGCACATACTCTCTAAACGGAAACAACTAGGACTAAAATTATATCAAATGTATTGGCTCATTGGGCGCAAATCCAAGTTATCATTAGATAACAAGGTATTGCTGTATGAGTCTATACTCAAGCCCATTTGGACATATGGAATTCAACTATGGGGTACCGCTAGCAAATCCAATATATCCATCATTCAACGGTTCCAAAATAAGGTGTTGCGTGCCATTGTTGATGCTCCGTACTATATTTCAAATAAAGTGATACAACGCGATATTCCTCTAGAACCTATAACGAGTGTAATCCAACGTGTTTGTGTGAAGTACTTCGAAAGAATGTCAGTGCATCCCAATGTACTCGCTAATCAGCTAAATATGCGACGTGATAGTGAAGTGCGTAGACTAAAACGTTTAACACCATCTGATCTGATTACTGGACATATGTAGAGTTTAGAATAAGCATTAGAATAAGACTGAAGATTGCTTAATGAAGTGATTTTCTACATGCCATGTATATATAATATAAACAGAAGAAATACTTATTGCCAATAGGGCAGATTGTGGACTCACGAAGAGTAATAATAAAAAAAAAAATTTCTTGGTTCAACTATTAAAGCATGCGGCCCCTTTAATTAACTTGATTTAATTTAGTAGTGAAATTTTGGTCTTCTTGTAAATCTTCTTGTAAAAAATGCATTATTAAAATTTAACTCATTTTTAATTCTCATTTTATGAAATTGATGATACTTGGTGTAGCGATCGCTACAACTCTTTAGGCCATCACGCATTCACCTAAACCAAAGTCAAAGGTTGGCAACGCTGGTGGATTAGTACCATGCGGTTCCTAGCTATGAAAGACCACCACGACGACGTCTTGCTCTTTTCTTTTCTCTATCCCCTTGTAACAGTACCACTTCCACAGCACTACCGTACTTCCCTTACCTAACCTAATATCCTATCCATTCTCCCGTCGATCCCATGTATCATTAAATATCGCACTAAACAAGTTTTTCTATCCGACCGACCCGACCAGACGTACATTCCTATACTTGGCGAACTTATTGAACAAATCTAGTACTGTAATATTTTTACAAATATTCTTCATTTATTATTCAATTCACATCTCAGCAGCCATATGCACATACATATCTTTCCAACACGATAACTGGTGGGTATTTAATTATTAATGACAAAAAATCTCCATAAACTGTGCAGCATCTTTTCAATCTCATTTCAGATACAAAGGTTTTACTTTATAATACTTAATAATACTAAACTCATTCTCTCTCTCTCTCTCTCTCTCTCTCTTTCTCTCTAGCAGTCACCTCTAGTTATTGATTTATTTGATTTATTTAAAAATTCTGCGAAAATATTGATTTTTATATTATCCATGGTACATTATTATATTCCTCCATCTTTCTGGATTTTTGATAGATGCTTTACCAAAAAAAAGCCTTATTCCTTACCAATTAGGGTATATCTTAAACCTGACTTAAACATTTAGCTTATGAACAATCACAACTATTAATAAACACAACAGCACATTTACAAGGATGCCCCAGCAAAATTCGAACCCAGGACTGTAGTAGAACCCATGAACAGTAGAAGGGACACAAAATTTATCATACTGCTGTCTCGTTTTTGCTTCTGTAATAACAGTTTGTTTCATCAATATTAGATTCAAACACATTAGCGGCAATCTACAGTTAATCCATTGAAATGATCATTCACCTCATCCAGTTTAAGCTTTCCAAATCTTTCTACACTTACAGTGTTCTTCTGTTTCTCTATCTTCTTCCATCTCTCATTCAGTCTTACACGTTTATCTGCAAGCAACCGATACGTCTTAGCTAATTACATTACATTTACATGTTAATTTAATATATCTAGCCTTTCATTATTTAGATGTTTCAATATTTTAAATACGGCTTAGTCTAAAATATATTTCCAGATTATATTCTAACTATAATGGGATTTCAGAGCTTAAATAAATAATGTAATGATGTCTCCAGTTTCCACATTCATAAAATAACAATAAGTAACAATGGTGGGTTTAATTTCAGTAATCAATGTAATTAAGATTTACACGAATTCTAAAACATTCATATATAAAATTTAAAACATCACGGTGAATATACGAAATTTCAAATGATCCTAAACATATACCCCTTTTTTATTTAACTTATTCCAAGATAAAACTCTGTCGATTTCAATACTCTTTTTAGTTAGCAACTCAAAAATTAACTCAATATTCATAATTAGTTTATTTTTTGGTATGTTAAGTATTCGATGAAGACTATTTATTAATAGTTTAATAGATATCCAAAATTACTGCCAATAAAAAAATAACAAGGTAGCATATGTGATGTTGGTTTAATTGAATCTTACAATATGACGATAATTATCATTAACATTTTCTTGTGTTAAAAAACAAATATTTATTTGTATCTCAAACATAATACAACATATTTTAATTACGTCAAATATTAATGAAATGATTAAATATACCTTAATAATAGAATGTTGTGCAGATAAACAACAATTGTATTCTGATCTAGTTCTATATATTCAAGGTTGTTATTAAGTAATCTAGTACAATACTGTGTTGTTTCATATCAATAGGTAATTATCCACATATTATTGATTGTTCAATTCAGTGTTTAATCTTAGCATAATTCTAAGAATAAATACGTTATATATTAGACGTGTAGGTAGTTTCTGATTACTGTTAATTGACAGAGCATAAATTACATCCATGATTATGTTATTATTTATGGTTAATATTGTGAGCATTATCATATTAATTACACATAAGCTTTTAGCACTGCTTGATATTTTACTTTTTGAATAACTAAGATTAGACAGGATAACGATATTACGCAAAAATAATATATCTGATTTAATATTAACGTTCATTAATGAGTATAACTAATTCGATCGAGAAACTTTAGATTTTTAATACTGTTTGAAAATGTATTTTGTCATTTTAGTTTGAAAGGAACTTGAAAAAATACAAATATTTAAATATCTACTAATATTGGATATATTTACTAGTTCACTAGTTTTTTGAAATATTTGGGTTTCCTGTTACAGTTTAACCATCTGGTTATCTAAGGTCTCCATGGTAGTCATCGTTTTTGAATATTTACATTAGTAATTTTCTTTAGTGCTTTCTTCTAAACTCCTAATCATGTTTATACATCTTCTTATTTGATGTAATATATTGTAATATGAGTTTAATATGGGTTATCGCCCAGTATGAGATGTAGCAGTATGTTGACGAAATATTTATTAAATAAGTACACAATTAAAACTATTCTCTATTAAAACGTTAACCTTTTTTATTTTTTAGTGACTAAACCTACAAATTAACGTGAGCTCCGAACCACGGTCCTAGGTATTTATTCAACATTTATCCATTTATTATACGACTGGCGATTTACCAACTTAGAAATAATATCGAAAGACATCCAGCTTGGTCTCTGGCGTCACTGGAATGATCTTTCTTATCGAATTCTATACTTATGTTTGCACTAACATAAATATATAACCATGCCACTAAGGGATTATTGCAGCAATAGGACGGAAAGGTCTGTCGCCTTCACTACTGCTTTGAACCAATGCTTTATAATACTTATTTAACACGTTTAATGTTTATTGTTAAATTATAGTCTTAACAGTTGCGTTCTTCTTAATTCATGAGTCCCATAAGCAGTGTTTCAAGTTGTATATTTTCAAATACGCAACTAAATCTTTGGTTTCTACATCGTAACTCAATAATCCAGATGACTAAACATGAAGCAACCAAAATTGTTGTAATAATTGTTTTAAACCTTAAAATCTTTTTTCCTTTTCTATAATTGGTGAGAGATAAAAATACAAGAACCAGATTTTAGACAAACGAAGGGCTCTAGGAAGTAATATATATATACAGTCACAAGAAGAACAATTTAGGGAGAAGGTTTCACGCTACACAGCTGTCGGTGGTGTGAGTTACATAGTACTCATTCTGTAGTATTATCAGTTAGTTTACTATATCATGTAGCTAATATAGTCTCTTGTATTTTATATAAAATTACGTTTCTTTTAAACGTATCTAGTAGTTTGCAGAATTAACATTGATATTATAAAATGAAAAAGACGTAATGATAACTCTTATCTAACGTTACTAAAGTTATTTATTAAATATTGATGTCAATAGAGAGTTTACCAAAAGCTCGTTAACATATTCAATTGCATTAAAATAAAACCCTATGTCGTAGTCAAGAACTGTTTGTTCAAGAATTCTTTTAAAGAGTATAATTATCCATATATTTTTTGAATAAATTTTAAGTTTGCTTTGTTGATTTTAAAATTCTTTGAACTAAGTTCATTTGGTTGAATGGATTGGGAATTCTACGATACTAGTACGAAAGAATCGCTATACAAATGAGAAGAGAAATGAGAATTTATAATGTTTAACTCGTCTCTTAAACGTAATATCCAGTAAAATCCTACTGTCGATTAAATATAAGTTTAGATTTGTCGTTTCTCTATTCGAGATCCCATTGTCATTTCTCTATAGTAAGAGTACTCAAATATTAATTAATACTGTTGTTCCTTTCTATTTTTCTTAATTAATCTCCTAGAACTTCAACAATCTGCCCGTGGGCAATAAGTATTATTTTATGACTTCAGTTATATAATATAACCATCCGGGCATGTAGAAGATCACGTCAGTAAGTAGTAATCTTCTGTACAACTTATAATATAAGTCATATTCTATATACTATTCTAACTTATTTTAAAGTCTATCCTAAAACTTATTCTAAAAACTATTCTAGCTTATTCTAGAGATTATTAAATCTAACTCCATGTGTCTATTAATTAGTCGGTAGGGTAGTTTGCGTTTGAGTCTATACACTACACTGTCGTCGCGCACATTTACCTGTTTGGCGAGTGCATTGAGATGCACTAATAGTCTTTCAGAGTACTTCGCACTAACACTAGGGATATCGCGCTGAATCAGTTTGTTGGTCACGTAATATGGGACATCGATGATGACTCGCAACACTTTATTCTGGGTTTTTTTCTATTAACCACATTTTACTGCACGGTTAGCTCCAACGGCTTGATCATTTTAAAACAGTATTCTGCCCGAGTGTTGTCCAACAGATTCAATACTTCGATATTAACATGAGAGTGGAGTAATATATCGTCATGTCTCTTTGCGATTCTTATGATTTCTTGAGTAACAATCGGTATCTGAAGGTCTTGGTGTATGTAGTTTAATAGTATCTTGGCGCATCTACGATACTTCTACCCACTTTGTTATTGGAAAAAATTATATTCTATTTATGTTACTTTTCGCCTAACATCACCGTAAATGGATCTCATAAATCTATATCGGTTTTAGACTTTATTAACATATTATATTCGGATGATTGAGGGCGTAGGTACTTGGCGGTGTTGCTATATGGGACACCAGTATTCATTGTTTTTATTGTATGTGCAGTTTGATTATAAGTAAATTCAATATGCACCGATTTAACTTTTATTCTCAAAGTCCTGAACGATTTATTTATATTGTTACTCGCCTGCTGGTTAATTCTTCGATGCCTCAATAGTAAATATCCCACTATCATCAGCAAATGTAGCCATTGTGATATTTTGCATTTCTGATACTTCACATATAAAGGATTGGCCTCAGTACAGCCTAATGGTATACCTGCATTAGCTTCTCTTATTGTACAATATACTTCCTTTTATTTCAGTCTAAACATACTGACGAAATGGCTGAGATGTAAGAGTTAAGTGTGTTGCTTTGATAAGATTTTCTAAAGTTTGAAGATATGTCCCACATATCAAACAGGCATTTTTATCTTCATATGCTTTTTCAATGAAGTCTGTAATTCCACGCTTTAGTCAATTGATTGTTTATTCGTGAGACCAAACGGATGTGGAGGTATTAGATTTTTTTTCTTTGTTTTGAGTTTCTCAATTCTCATTTTCTTCAAATATCTTAGCGATTGCCAATATCGGTGAAGTAAATCTGTGAGATTTTCGTTCATTTGGCAGATTTCCTGGTTTTAAGATCATAATAATTTCAGCCAATAAAATAATAACATTTTCCAAACACGAAATACATGTTTTAGTCAAAATGCTGCATTATTGAAGTTTGGTTTGAAGATTTGTTTTAAACAATCTGCTTTTATTGATTATCACACACCCCAGTTCCACTTATTTATTTATTATTACACTAAAATATTTTATAGGTGGACTCTGTAAATTTGAATGTTTGAAATTTTTGGTGATTTTTTAGGGCGAGTAAACTGTTTCTCTATCATCTGTTAGCTCTTGTACATCTATTTATGGATTTGTTTTTATATATTATCATTATTTATTAAAATATTTTCATTTTTATTTTCTAGTGTTCTTTTTGATTAATGTTTTTTCGTTGTATTTGCCTTTCTGCTATCATTTCTTTAATTTGTTTGAGATAACTAACTACTTTATTTCTGCTCCTAATTTCTGTTGTATTATGTTTAGCAAATTGTATCTATGGCAACTATTTCTGCTTCGAAATTTAATTGTTCTGTAATTCAACGGGACACGTTTATCCGAATTTGATTGTTCAGTTTTTCAGCAAATCCATGCTAGTCTGTCCACTTATATTAATATATGTTAACATTTGATTGTCTTTTTGTAGTTATATAGTACTATTGACATTACAAAACTTCATAAACAAAAATCTTGAAATACGAAATATAAAGTAAATTATGTAAATAGTATCGAACTGCGCTAACAAGTTTGCATATACACTAACTGCTTAAATGAAAATTATTAGCGTTGGCAACTATCGATAGAAAACGACTATCGACTATTTTGTAATTGGCTACATTTTACTATCGACTGTTTTAGTCGCTAGTTTCGGTTCGACTGATTTTACTACTTTTTACCATCACCATTTTCTGTCCGACAGATATGACTACATTTTACTATCGACTGTTTCAGTCGTGTACTTTCAGTTACTATTTTCGAAGCCACTAGTTTCATTCCACTGATTTTTTTTATGTCCTGACTTGTTCGCCCTAGACGTAACATTGAATATAACATGCCGAATTTATGCTTATATAGATTTATATGCAATATATATGGTTTTATGTTTTGTTTATAGTATGATCATAAATAACAATAAATTATACAGTAATATGTCACGGTTATGGAACTCTATTTTTCGAGATTATTTACTAATGTTATAAGTTAAAAACAACATTTTGATTAATAATCATAAAAATTAATTTGACTGCATTTATGTTATCCTTGCAAATATTGGATTTTTTTATTGACTTTCGATTATCTCAAATTTGTTTAATCCTTTTGAATCTTACATAAAATAGAGCAATTATCTCTTTCCGTTTCTTTCCCAAAAAAAGTTCGAAAAGGAAAAAAGCATATGTTGGAATGGTATAGAAATGTCATTGTTACTTGCCGAATAATAAAATACGACTAAATATATTATATATTATTATTTCATTACTTTTTTACACTGCCACTTGCCAAATAAAAGTATTCAAAATAATGTCATCTGTTTAGCAACAAAATAATCAAACAACTTCCTCCGTCCTTTTCTCTCTCAAAATTAGTAAGGAAAGAAATTGTTACATCTCCGTCTTTTATCACGAATAGAAAAACAGATGAAGCCCGCCTTTGACTGAAATAGTAATTACTTAGTAACTGTAATAGTCGATAGTACTAGTTCGACTGTTTTGCGACTATCGATTGTTTCGACTATTTTCAGTCGATAGTTCCCAACGCTAATAATTAGTGGTGTTAATAATTCCTTGTTACTGCCATAATGTTCATTCGTTCAGATATATTCCATGTTGGATCTTATACTTATACTGTACAGTACCATATTGAAGACATAGTAGCATATACTAACAAATTTATTGATCGTTCTAAACAAATTAGCGTCAGTTTTTAGGGTGCCGCTCGCGAATGGCAAAATTTAAATGAAGAGCGACGATCTAGCCGAAACCCCCATTTTAAAAACTCATCTGCCGTCGACTGAAACGTTTTTTAATCTGTTCGACGCGACTCCCGCGAGACCATAACGGAACTAATATCAATAAATATTCGCATGTTGAACGAGTCGCCGAATACTTCTAATTTCATGCTCGGATACCATTGATATTCGGGCCGACTGCGCCATTTGTCGTCCTCCCCTTTCTAATTTTCCGAGGGCCCAGGTGGAGAAAGGGATCTCGGAGAACTATACAAAAATTTACGAGATAAAGAAGACGGCGCATAACGATAGAACAAAAAGAGAGAATGTCAAAATATAAAATGTGCTCATGATTCGAACCCTTTTAGGATTTTCCTTAACTTTTCTTTAAATTAAAAATATATTATATACCTTCTCAATTCACATTATCAGTATATCTGTTCTCGTATCTAAATTATTCGAATATAACCAGAAAAAGATTCAAGCTAATTCTTACAGCCAAGGTTCTTCGATTGATTACCAATGCCTATCGCTATGTAACCAATGAAGAACTGCACGATGACCTGGAAATCAAATGGATTTGCGAAGTTATGCAGGATTTCGCCTTGAAACACGAAAGAAGATTACTAAATCATACTAACGTGGAAGCAATACAACTGCTGGATAGCGCGCAGGATGTCAGGAGATTGAAACGAACAAAACCATACGAACTTGTGTGAACATTTAGTGTGTATTATTAGTGTAAACTAGAGCTAAGTTAATAATTAACAAATAATTATAATTTTATAATTGAGGAATACATGCTGATGAATTTTCTTGCACACGTCTTGCTTGTTAATTAATCCAAGCACATAGGAAAGTAGTAATAAATTAATTGTAATAATAATAATAATAATAATAATTAAGATTGTACTAAGCGTATTTAATAAAGACGTTATATAAAAAAATTCTTACAGCAGTCTACAGATTTTGCTCCATACCAACAAGCAACCAAATAATAAATCTGTCCATTAGGAGACCTATTACACCGTCTTAAGGTTATAAACATGATCGACCTTAATATAGATAAACTTAACATCTCCAGATTCACATCTCTCCCACCATGGATGTTTCCATCATTGCCCACAAATAGATTTCTAACGATTTACAGCTATGATAATTTTGGTCCTAGAATCTTTTTCTATCCTAGAAATTTATAGGCACCCTATTATCGTTCGTATCTATAACATCTATCACAATCTTGTTGAACGGAAAAGAAGAATATCAAATGTATGGGTTCCATGTAGGCATAGAGAGTAATTAGAAAGCAGACAAAGCAGCTAAAGAACTCACTCTAAGTGGTAAATATATTCCTAGCTTTCCTATAAAGATCTATATCCCATTATTATGACTAGAAAGAATAGTTTTGTTTCAACTGAAGTAGGGTTTGCTGGAGGGCGACAATAAAATGGTAGTTTATTAAACAAGACCTTTTTGCTTCTATAATATTATCTACTAATAGTCATATAAGCAGGTCCTGTTAAACAGGCTAATGATCGGTTCTCACATATCTTATGACTGGCGATGTTCCTCCGTTATGTGATTATTGTGGACTAATAAATACAGTCCATATTTTACAATGATGTGAGGCTCTATGGTCTATTCGAGATAGACATAACATACCTAGAAATTTGGAAACTATTTTTACTTCAAACCACATCGATAAAATATTATATTTAATTTCTTATCCCATATTTAATTTTATTTTGGAGAAACCAAACTACTTTATATTTATAACATTTACATTATATTTTATCTACTGCTTTGGCCTCAATATATATTGTGTATAATAAATTATAATTTTTTTATATGTGCTATTAAGTTTATTTTATTTATTTACTAGCTGACCCGACAGACTTCGTCCTGTCAAAAAGATTTGTAATGTGGCAGTTTTTGTGCCTACGTATTTTAAAAAATTCTCCTGAACAGAACCATCACCCTGGTGATAGGGCGTTGTGAATAAAAAATAATTAAATAAAACATATATAAGGATTGAAAAGTAAGTAATCGCTTTATTGTTAATCATGTGAATCATAATTATTATTATTATTATCATTATATTGCTTTGTGGTATACGATGTTTTTTGTTTGATTACCTGGCGCATAGATAAACAAATCTGATGGTTTTCCAACACGGGAACAGGCAACATACAATTGACCATGTGAGAAACATGGGTTTTCTAGATTAATACCACAAACACTTAATGATTGCCCCTGGGACTTGTTTATAGTCATAGCAAAAGCAAGCCGTCAACATGTCTATAGGAAATTTGCCATTACCAATGTCAATGAGTTGTTTAGAGAATATGTTTCCAGATTGGTCATTTTGCAACTCGACACGCATATTCTTGCTTAAATGAAGTACTTTAACATGTTTCCACAAATTGGAGGACTTTAGACATGCATTGAGTTCATCAGCTGGCGTTGATCGTGGAATCACTGGCAATGTTTGACGAAAATCTCCTGCTAATAAAATCATTGCACCACCAAATCGGTTATTATTGCTACGTAGATCTTTTAAGGTTCTGTCTAAAGTCTCCAAAGATTTTTTATGTGCCATCGTGCATTCATCCCAAACAATCAATTTACATTGCTGCAAAACCTTTGCCATTGCAGAGTTCTTCGAAACGTTGCAGGTTGGAGTTTCATTGCTTTGCATATTTAATGGCAATTTTAGTGCTGAATGGGCTGTTCGACCACCTTCAAGCAAAGTTGCTGCGATTCCCGACGAAGCGAGTGCAAGTGCAATTTTATTTTGTGAGCGAATTGTTGCTAATATTAATGAAATAAAAAAAGTTTTTCCTGTACCACCAGGTGCATCTAAGAAATAAATCCCTCCAGTTTCATCATTTGTTACTTTCATAAGAGTTTCAAATACATACTTCTGTTGTTCATTTAACAGTGGAAGATTTGTTTGAATTTATTCTTTCAAAGCGTTGAGATCATACAGTCTTTCTCGATGCAACTCTTGGTTAAAAGCGTCATGCATTGGACGATTGGGCGCGGTCAGGCCTAATTGAATTAATAGTTTGTTTGACATTATCAAGCACATGTCCTCAATTGAAATCAATGCTTCATTGTAAATTTCTTCACTGATTTGTATATTTGGATTTCCCATTCTATTCCGTATTTGATACAAAATATCATCACACATATAATCTTTGTACTTCATCCACAAATCAATTGGGTTTGATGGGAAGCATGTAGATATGATTATAGAAAACAATGTTCGTATTTGATGAGTGTGTGATGATATTACAGCATCATTGAGAGTTTGATCCCAATGAGCGTCATTTTCAAGCAATTGCAAACGTTGACAGGCTTCTCTGTAGGATCCACACAATTCACCATCAACAGTTCGTAACTGTTGGAATGATGTTGGGCCACGTACATTGACTAATAGCAGTCGTAAATAAAAACATTCATCATTGCTTGGATGTACTGAATAAATCCGGCCAATCGCATCGGTGGAATATACATCTGTATATCCTGGAACTGGTTTTCCTTGTTTCCGTCGTATAAATCTCCTTGAGGATTGATTCCAGGTATAATATTTTGGCATTTCAGAATATAGCAATGTTTGTGCGAAATCATCGTTTTGGCATGTCTCAAAAAAACTGGTTAATGTAGTAGATGGTGGCTGAGCAGCTCTTTGTACTGCGTTCTGTGCTGTAAAATACACTCTTTGTCCATTTTCTAAATGCACAGCTAAGTGAACAACAGAAGGGTGTCTCTCATGAATAGGAAAAGAAAATATTCGCCAAACTGCTTCATTACTACTGACATAGCGGCCCATTTGGTATTGGGTAACTTCATCATTAGAATTCTCTGCACCAATTTCAATCACAGCCATATCACTCCCTTTGCTTACATATTTGCAAATGTATTTAATCGATTTCACTGAATGGCAAGATTCAACGTTGATGTGTGCTTTGAATGTCTTTGATAAAATGGGTGAATATGGAACAATCCAACGATTATCTATTTCAATATCTTGTTGATTTAATTTGACAATTGTTGGTTTTCCATTGTCTGCTGTCGATCTGCGACGATACAATGGATAACCGTCATTACCAGTAATTGTTTCCGATATTAATGGATATCGTTTTGAACATTTACCATCCATCATACACGGTGAATTTTGATTAAGAGTTCCACAGGGACCATGTATCATGTTTTTGATAACTACCTCATGCAATCCAGGATCTACTTGTACATTAGGGATTTCAGCTGATATCACTGCATCAACTTCATTTGGCCTTATCTTTTCAACCAACCAAATCAAAATGTGTGCATGTGGCAATCCTCGTTTCTGCCACTCCACAGAATACATCCAGCAGCGTGTCTCACCAAACACATTATGTTTTACGATGAAATTCATTAAAGATTTCAACTTTTGTCTAAAGACTCTGGCTGTAATATCATGACGATCAATGGATGATTTCCCAGGTAATAACTCCTGCTTAATTTCTATCCATTGCGGATTGCATGTAAATGTGATGAACAAATCTGCTGTACCATAATGACGAACATACGACATGGCATCTTGAGCATATTCGTGCATATGCCGAGGGCTTCCGATGTATGTTGCTGGAAGAATAGTCATCCGACCGACATTCTGTGCATTTCCATCAGTATTAATCGCATCTCGAAGGTGAATATACTCTTCAGATCGGAGTTTGGTTTGATTCAACCTGATGAATGTTAATCTCTCCGTTTCAATTTTAACATACATGTCATCAACATATTTGTGATATAATCGCCGACATTTCAATATGCGATTATCTGCATTTTCCCGAATCATTAGGCGGTATGAATAATAGTTCATTGAACTGACTTTTTTGTTGGTTTCAGAACCTGTAAACAGATTTTGTTTTAATAACATTCAAATATAAAATTAAAATACATAATATAGTGACTGAGATATTATCGCCATAGCTAAACTAATATTTTAGTTACCTGTAATGGGATTTATCATTTTTATTGATAAATCGTAGCCATCTTCACCTTGCCAAAATATAATGGGATATTGCAGTGCATCATATGAGCGGTGTGTTTCCTTTATAGGTTGTAATTGAAAATTCCGACGATGTAAAACAATATCACGGGATTCCAAGTTTTCTCCAACTACAACGATAGCAACTTCATCAATAGTTGGTGCATTAAAACGTCTTGTATGTTGACCTGCAGGTGTTTTATCAGCTCTGATTACAATTTTGTGATTATCGGATGGCATCAGATCCAGGGCAGTTTTAAACAATATAATCAATTGATTGTGTTGATGAAATAAAGTTTGTAATTGTTCTACAATAGACCTTTTTACTAAATTGTTATGTGCACAACGCAGATCAATTTCTTGTGGTGAATTGCCCATAAAATAAATTTGCAGGAATTTGTTGTCGCTATCTGACACTGGTAACAGTGAACCTGCTCTGTGATATATTTGCCCTTGTATCTGTAAATAAAAAAAATATTATGGTGTGGTATAAATTAATGGATTGTCAATGATCAAACTTAAATAATATTTGATCTTAAAAAGTATATATTTAGTTTTAACTAATATCTATCAAATATAAAATATAATAAAAGTGTCACTGAAACTGAATCACCATATAATATGATGACTAAGTGATATATTTCGTAATGATTAAGAAATTGAAGATTAGTAACACATCTTAACTTTGGTGACAGAAAATTTTGTTCGCTAAAATAATTATGAGTAACTGCTATAATACATACCTTGAAAGTTGGCATAAAATTTTCCCGAACTGCATTTGTTGCCCCAAATGAAGTCATTTGAAAGCAATTGTTATATTGTTGAATATGTGTCAAAAAGTGTATAGAATCTGTTCCTATTCCTGAAACCAATGAGTACAATGGTTCTGGTGGTGGATCCAATTGTATCAATTTCACTTTACCATTTGCGCAACACAATCCATTGGCTTCGTTTTTGTATTTTAATGCCTTACAGTGTGAGCAAACCAAGTTCATAGAACCAATAACAACACATTGGTAGTTACTGTAGTCAATTGACACATCGTAACTGAAAGCAGCTGGATTCAAACTTGCGCGATTATTAGTTGAATGTCGCGCTCGCGCTTCACGCGAATCAAATATAAATTATTTTTTCACTAATCACGAACTAAACAAACACTAACTAACTAAACACTCTGCACAAAACACGATATACGAATTTGTTTCGTGTATCACTTGACAATTCATCTGTCATCTGTCAAAAGTCATCTGTAACAGACAACTTTTTTTTTTTAAATTTGATATGACTTGAACTCAAATCCTTTTAATCCGTACGAATTGTTTTATTTATTTAAAATTTGAATTAAATTTTAAACAAATAAAAAATTTTAAATAAATAAAACAATTCGTACGGATTAAAAGGATTTGAGTTCAAGTCATATCAAATTTAAAAAAAAAAGTTGTCTGTTACAGATGACTTTTGACAGATGACAGATGAATTGTCAACTGATACACGAAACAAATTCAAACAAAAAGGGCTATTTTTAGGGTTTTTCCAGCAATAATTCTAATTTTTCTCGCCGTAAAAACCATCCCTGAACTTCAACGAACATTTTAAAAAAAGATTTGGCCAAATTGGTCCAGGCGTTGTTGAGTTATGCGCTTAGGAACATATTTTGCGATTCATTTTTATATATAAGATTTATCTTTATATTTTATCTATCTATATTTATCCGCTGTGTTACATATTCTGCTTATTATATTGATATAATTTAAAAGTATATTATATATATATTTATGTTTTTTTTTCTCGTTTTATATATTGATTGATTATTATTTTATTTATACAATTTGTGTTGGTATCGTATATGCATTTTATACATGATTATTCTGTTTTGAATTTGTCAACTAGTCATACTTAATAATATATATCACAGTTCTAATAAAATAAATATACGTTTAAGTCACCAAATAACACAACAGTGTTGAAGTGACTATAATTTTTATTTTTTTTAAATTTTTTGAAATATGCTTCGACGGTACATTTCAATTCTTACAGAAGAAACATTAAATGTATGAAGCTATTCAGATTCGTATAAATTATATTAACGAATGCACTACTAATCATATGTAATAATCTCAACACTTAAACCTATTTCAGCTGGAATTCCGCAAGGTAGTGTCTTGGGACAATTTCTAACGAATCAGTACTTGGAACATTTGCTGACTAGATAATTATAATAATTATAAAGTATAAGATGCATCTCTGTCTAAAAATACAGAAAAAGTAAAAGTAGCGGTCAACAAAATCTACAAATGGACTAGAGACTAGAAAATACAGCTTAACAGCTCCAAATCTGTCCATGTTAATTTTGCGTTGCGGCGAATTGACAAAAACAGAATCAGCTATATACCTCGGAATATATCTCGATGGTAAATTCGAAACATCATGTGAGACAAAAAGCAGAGCAAATTAGACTCAAAGTCAAGCAACTGTACTGGTTAGTCGGAAGATACACTCAACTTGATATAAAATCACAAATAAACCCCAAAAACATTTACTGTATTTATTAGTAACTGTTATAACAACTATTAGTATTAATTAACTTACAAGATAAATTAATTACAACAAGACAACTAAAGCCCAGAATCTCCGTTTTACAAATCGAAATGGCGGAAACGACATCCGTATCCGCCGTTCGCACTGATCGATCTGAAAATATTCTGAGGCCGTTAGTTGCTGCGTGCGCGAGCGATTTCTTTCGATTTGTCATGGAACGGGTTCAAAAACGGCAAGCGATATCCTGTTCGCCGCTAGAATCAAAGAGGAAAAAGTCGGGACGGCGTGGAGGCATTGGCGCATAAATAGAAATACGAAGTGCATAAATAAGTCGGTGCGTTATTTACGACCGTCGTATTTCATGCATTTGTAAATCATTGGGGAGAAGGCAATTATTTAAGACATTGTTTCTGGTATGATGCGCGAATGCTGGCTCGTTTCTCGATCGTTTTTAGTTTGCGAATGGAGTTTGGGGAGAGAGAAAAATCACAAAACCGTAACGCCGGTGATGGATGATTTTTAACAATGCCTTGTGAACAAAATACTTACCTTATTGAGGTTACAGGAAATCAGATTATAGATGCTCGCCACTGGAATTCCATCAAAAATTTTGTTTTTTTTTCTTTATTTCAATAGGTCAGAAGGAAGAAGTATTAATTTTTTGTTAATAGTGATAATGTTCTATCCAGAGGAAATATTTATATAGTCAATTCAAAACAGTAGTGACACATGTGTCACTATGTGTCTGTCTAAAGTTGTAAATTCGTTTATATTCTATTTAAAAAGAGATATAATGTTGTTTGACAAGTTCATTCGTAACTGAAAGAGTCTGCAAAAGTTTTCGGTTTGTCAAACGTCTGCAAAATTCTTCAAAATATTACAATTACGTGCTATAAACTGACAAACGTTGTTTTAACGCTTTGTTTCAATAAATTCCAAATCGCCCGGGTTATTATTGAAAATATTTTTTCCGCGTCGCAGCTACACCGAATATTAGTACGGGCACGGTCACTAAAATATCTCAAAAAATAAAAAACAATATAACGTTAAATTGACCAAAAAGAAACCGTATTTATGCGAAATAGGTAACGAATGAAGATCCGGTTATTGTTAGATGTATCAGAGATCAAATTTATTTCTTTATTAGGTTTTCTTAGCCATAACATTTATTAATAATTCATTACAAACATATAGTTCTTCATGCTGGACACAGAAATGGTTTTATTTCTGGTCCAGAATTAGTGTTTTCCTCTAAGTCCAAGAGTGACTACCATGGAGAAATGAACCATATCTTGGTTTTGCAGAATTTTGAAAATCAGATCTTAAATAACTTGGAGGAATCATCAGTTATTGTTATGTACAATGCACCATATCTACCATATATATATAGCACATTGATGGGGAAAATCCCTATAAGTGCATCAACAAAGGCTGCAATTAAGGAATGGCTTAAAGTACATAAAATAAGTTTCGAGGAAATCATGGTAAAGAATGAACTATTTCAAATTGTTACTCGGTAAATATAAATGAAATATTTAATTGCATTTTATGTAATTTACTTTTTTAGAAATAAGCCTGAGAAAAGATACATGATAGATCAGATTACTGAATGTTATAGCCACAGATTATTGTGTTTTCCTCCCTATCACTGCATATTTAATCCAATTGAGTTCATATGGGGTATTACAATCGACATTCAGGTCGAGAAGGATATTCAAATCAAAACTGTTTGGATTTATGGAAAGAGGCATTGTCGAAAATAACACCTGGTTGTGTGAGCTCAATCAGACACATTGAAGAAGAAATTGACAAATGATAGAATCTTGAATAAGTTTTTGATAGATTAGAAATAAACAGCTTAGTTATTAACTTGATTAGTGTTTCTAAAAGTGACAGCAATTGAATAAAACTTATTGAATGTTAGTTTATGACAAATGCATTAAGGAGAATGCAGTGATTAAATGTAGTTTTATCAATAAAGACGTATACAGATAGTAACAGGCTAAACTAAAGAGAAATATAGTAATATCATAATTACTTTGCAAGGATACATTGTATCGAAAGAAGCAAGAACTAAGCGTTAAACGTAAATATGCTCTCTAACGAAAGTAAAATATATTACTCAGATATACAACTGTTAATTAGGTGGATTAAGCCTTCGGAGGATACAACTACATAAAAAACGCGCCTAAAAATGTATAAGGTATATGTAATAAAACAATTATAACCTATAAATTACTGTGGCTATATATTTAATTGTAGTTTTAATTCTAATATATTTAATTGTAGTTCTTCTATAATATATGCATTAAATGTATTATAATGTTAAAATAAATTATAATACACAATATTTTTGTTTAATTATGTTACTTATATTAAAATGTTCACATGTCAGAGCCAAAATGTTTTACGTTGACACACTACCAGCTCGAACTCTTATACGGTATTATTCGTATTATTATACGTATTATTTACGTAAATCAACTAGATACCTTTAATTTATAAAATCAAAATCTGGCAACGTTTTACTGTTCTTACAGATTTTTAACACAAAAAAAACATTTTAAATTAAAATATGTACACAATAGTCGTTGTAATAACTAAATAAAAATAAACCTTATTTAACATATTTACTACACGTTCGGTTCAATTTATTTGTTAAAAATATTTAATTTTTCTGCTTTTAGTGTTAGATATTTACTCAATAAATTACGCAGTTATTTCATTAAGTATTACAATGGGCAAGCCAAGTAAAGCTGCAGTCCGTATGGGGAAATATAGGGATGAATAAAGAATGATTGAGAATAAGGAGCCCTTCAGGCCCCGCGGTAGACTACCTAGCCTAGGTGATTTGACAAATATTGTAAGAAAGCTAGAATAAAAATTTATTGTCCCCGCCGAGAATAGAACCCGTGACCTCAGTTTGAGAGCCAAACGCTTTAACCATTACACCATAGACGCAGTTGCCAACAATATTTCTACAAGGTTTTATATGGCACAGCTAGTGCTTTAAAAGCAAATTGAATGGCTTTTGCATTAAACTACTTCCGATTTTCCGTCACATCAGCTCAGCGGTAACATTATACCCAAATATCTGATTATTTTAGATAAAAAAAATAAGTAAAAACTTTGTACTTTCCTTTGAAATTTGAGCGTTTCCCTCAATTTCCCACTTCTCGCCAAAAAGATTCTGATTTTGTTTCAGTGGTACCACCTCGGAAATGTACTCTTTCGAATAAAAAAAATTGATAATCGGCCCAAAATTGACGGAGAAATCTTCTCCTTTTTGATCACTGACATTTATTTTTATCTAGTTGAATTAATTAACACGGAAGTATTATCCCACCAAATGATCTTCAGCTTTAACATTTTGGGCACAACGGTTAGTGATTTTTTCGCGTAAATTACGCGAAAGCTTATAGAAGATAAGCATATTTTGTTGTACGCATATATATTCGAACTCAGATTCGAACTGAATGAAACATATAACGAGACGTATAGAGATGTATCAAGAGAAGTAACATTTTAGCAATCGGGATATTTTAAGCCTTCTGAAGTAACAAAGATATTCCTAGATATTAAGAAAAAAAATGGAACTCCAAAATTCTACACCAACGCACTAAGGTGAACTACATTATAGAACTATAAAGTTTTACTATAATAACGTTACTATTCACTGGCTTGCTTGATGCAGTGGTCTATGGCATAGAACATTCATCCTATAGTTGAAGATTAGGTTCTTGCTGGGGCATGGTCGTAAATTTATGTTTGTGATCGTTTATAATTTTCACTGTCCTTAAGACAAAAGTGCAAAATCCTACAATGAGGGTGATCCTAGTAACGCCAGTTACCAGGCTGGGTAAGACCGGATGTCTTCTGGGATAACCTCCAAATTGGTCACTCGCCAATCGATAGGCTTAATGCCGAGGACCGTAGTGCGAAGCCAAAATAATATGCTCATGTTAAACAGTAGGTTCAGTCCAGATAGATCTCAGTTGGTACAAAGCAGACTCTAAAATATATATACATTAAAAAAAAATGCTATTAATGTACTATTAATATAGATAAGTTAATTTCATGTAACACTGTCTTTTATAATCAAAGAAGCTATTACATATGTTTTTCTAAGACACCAGGGATGTCTTATTTTGAAGCATATTTTAATATTTTCTGTTTTCATTGTTTTTTTTACCATCAGTTTAAATAGATAGAGGAATTCAACATTGGACGCAGCGCGGAATTTTACTCATCTTCCTTGTAAAATATTTCATTCACAAGTATGATTGCTTGGCCAGTATCTCGCTAAATAAATTATTTCTTCCATTTAGGTATTAAATTATTTATTCATGTCTCTATGTGATCTATATTAGTTATGTTGTACTAATTTTGCTCTCGGCTACTTGATAGCAGGTTTAATTTGTTTTCATTTATTATCGAATTTCTAATAATTTAAATTACATACCGTAATTACGTTTTTCAAGCGTTTCTTCCTACTACCACAATGGTTCTAAATTTCCACAATTCGGTATTTTACCAAGGCAGCTCTGAGTTAGATATAATTAAACTATGTAAAATATCAATTAACAAATTACTTCTATATTCAGTTTCCAAAATCTACCAATTTATTTATTTTTAATATTTATAATAATAATAATTCTTGCTATATACAATGGTCTGCTAACCGATTTACTTAAAGGTTTATTTTTATAAACTCAACGAATATTCATTGGATATCCTTCATAATACTTATATTTAAGCTCATTGTATAAATATTTTTGTTGATCTTTACATTTTCTGCAATCTGATCGAAAATTAAATAATAAATAACTAATAACATAAATGATATATGGATACCACCTAAGATATAGGAATAATAAGATATACTTCATTATCTGACCGAATAAGTACATTATTCCTACCATTATATAATACAAAATCGTACATTAATACAATTAGTCTATAAGTCACCGCTTCTTTTGGTTTTTCTTTATCAAGATCTTAGCTTTTTGCAAATATCGCGAGAATCGACAATGGTAAATCTTGTAAATCATTTGATTGTATCATATCAAATTTAAATTGAAGGCACATATAAAAACAATACTATGGACTCTATATTAAGTATCAAATTTTACTGCAATTCCTGGCTATCAACAACACACAGCAAGCTTATCTTATACAATCAAATACTAACGCTAACATAAAGTTCTAAGATTCAAATATAGGACAGTACCACTGAATCTAACATTCAAGTGATTCGAAGACTTTAAGATAAATTACCCAAATGCATTGTGAATATTAAGTTTTTTTTGTGGAATATCAAAAACATTAGTATGTTAAGACTCCTATGTGAAGGTTAACTAGCAGCCCCCGTAGCTAAATTCCTTATGACCTTATGATGAAATAAGAATTTATGTAGTAATAAAAAACGTATATGAATACACCAACATCAATTAAATGTACTGAATGACTTAAAAAAGTCCAGCAATGGCTAATCAAATACGTAAAGTCACCCTTCTCGATGATAACGCTCAGCCAGGCGTTGCAATATATGTGAAGTATACCCACAGATCGAAAGGGAAGTTCTGCCGTATCCAGTGTACTCACCAAACATTGAAACACACTTCTGACTACCATTTGTTCAGCTAAATGCAATATGGCTGGCACACAGGTTCGAAATATTGAAGAAGTACGAAAATAGATCGATGATTTGATTGCCTCCAAACCTATATCATATCTACACGGTATCGCTGTGCTAGCATAAAGATGGGAATCATTTGCTGAAAATGAACTTGTTTTGATTAATATATATTGTATAAACAAAAATACTGCTATCAAATATAATTTATTTTAACAATATAGTAAATTTAAAGCATATATTATCAATATACAAGCATATACAACAATGTAGTGCACAGTTATAAGAGTTTGTAGGTTAGTGCTGTGTTTGATTATATTTACATTGAACTCTTTTCCATACCACATAAGAGTTAGAGTTCTAGGCGCGTTTGTAGCTGTATCCCCTGGAGGTCTAATCCACCTAATTAACAATTTTATATCGAACTAATATATTCTACTTTCATTAGGGAGCATATTTACATTTTATGCTTAGTTCTTGTGTCCTTCGGGAGAGTATTATAGTAAAGACATTTTGATATCACTGTATTTCTCCTTCGTTTGTTATGATAAAACTAGATTTAATCACTGCATTCTCCTTAATGCATTTGCCATATCAGTAAAAGAATTACTATTCTTCACTCTCTCTTAGAAATTGACAGCAATAAATAAGATCATATTCGGTATATTTCTTTCAAGTAAATAACTAAGCTGTTAATTTCCAATCTATCTAGCATTTGTTGACAATTCCATCATTTGTCAATTTCTTCTTCAATATGGCTGATCGAGTTCCTCTAAACCGAAGGTGCCATTAACTATTCCTATTTTCAGTATGAAGTACTATATAACTTCAACGAATTATTAATAAATATGATGACTAATAAAACCTAATTAATTGTTATTCCAACTTTTTAAATATTTTTTCATCAAGTTTTGTTGTCATAACACTGTTTTTATTATCATCTTGCCATGAGTAACAAATGGGTATATTGGTCCCATTCTGAAATATCCTTGTCTCATCTAAATACATCAATTGAAATAATAAGCCTTCCTTCATTTTATTATATGCTTTTAAAAGCTGTATTTTTAAAAGCAATATCCGGAAGTTCCATTAGACCTTTTTAACTCTTGATTCCTTTGAAATAATTGTATTAAATTATGTCTGTATTGAAAAACTACTCTACTACTATTACTTACTATTACTACTACTATTTAATTTCTGGTAGTGCTAAAATCAAGCTGATCTTAATTATATTTTTCATTTTTTGAGATATTTTAGTAACCGTGTCCATGCTAATATTCAGTGCAACCGCAACACCCTGAAGATATTTTCAAAAAAATCCCAGCAAATTAATATTTAACAGTAAAAATGTGTATCTCTCTAATGAATCTTACTGGCAAGAGGAGCCTCCATTATCTCGTCCCTGTTTGAAGCAACTGATTAGAGATGCAATCTGTTCTGTCTGTCTTCGGAATTTTCAATCAGAGTAATAATAAGCAGCGATTTGAAATTTATTAACAAGCGAAGCATTAAAATAACGTTTGCCGGTTTATAACCTCTTATCACTATTATTTTGAAGAATTGTGCATACTTTTGACAACTGGATGACTTTGGCAGGCTAGCACAGTTATACATTCGTACTTATCACACAGCATTGTGTCTTTTTTTAACTAGAATAATATGAAAAGGAAAATATTGTCTGATTATAAAACAAATTTACAAATAGCGGCAGGCAACTTGATGTATGTACAAAATAACTTTGGATAGACTATAAGTAAGCACTTAATAATTTTCATTCGGTGAACTAATACATCTTGTTCAGTTGAAATCAAAATTGCAAACTGTTGAACCACCAAGAGTAAATATAAAAAATGTATTAAAATTATTTATTTATAATTATTAACCATCATTAAACTATAAGAAATAAATAATGTTTAAAAAATGCCTATAATTAAAAACATTAATTAACGAATATCTCTATTTCGCTTTACAGATGGCGTTCAACTGGGTCCGATTTGAAAAGGAAAACCAGTTTATTCCACCGTGATGACGACCGGGATTCTACGGTAAGTGGGCAAACAATTTTACTGACTAAATCCTCAATTATTCCTTATATAAGCGATTATTTATTACCTTTAAATCCTACCCGGTGATTAGAACTTGTCTGTTGACAAGTTATCCCGATAATTACGTTGATTTTATTTATAAACCTAATTAGAAAGTTGGTCGAGTCGAAATCATTCCGCCTAGAGATATAATGAGCGGCGATGGATTTCCCCCCTTTAGAGATACGAATATTTTTTTAAATACCGTCATAATTTATCGACAAGTGCGTACTAATAAATAATCCATTTAATTCCATCATCGTTTACCATCCACGGGTATCGATATTTCCAATTACGAGACATAGAAATCATTATTTCTATTAATTTGTTATTTAGTTATATAAATAACCGTAACAAAAATTAACTGTAAATAATTTTAATTGCTACAAGATTCCTTTAAATACTCTCTGTCCTAGGTTAAGTAAAAATTACTTAATACAACTACTAGAAAAATCCATTTTTAAGATCACCATCTTTATTAACCAGTTGGTTTTCTTAGGTTGACGAAAAATAATTTAGCTTTTTTTGCATTTTTTGTTTTTTAAAGCGGATTTATTAACAGTTTTCCAACTCTAGTCAGTGGTGATTGATGATCTTTTAGTGGCAAATCCATTATTTCCTCCCTATTAAACTTCTGAATCTGAACCAAGTGATGGTTAAGAGAGTTTTGCAAGGACCAGAACAAATCGTGATCGTACAGGGCAAGGATATATATATATATATATATATATATATATATATATATATATATATATATACATATATATATATATATATATATATATATATAATGATGCCATCTGCTAGCTCAGAAAACTTCTGCCTAATCACTGATATATTTGAGATGGGCCTTCGTTGTCAGATTTATCAGTCTTGTATATGTACAATCAACGTCTATGTACAAACTCCCTGCTCTTGTAGCAGTAGCGATAGTACGCTGACCTACAATAATATTTTAGTTTTATAGTATTTTAATTTCACTTCAAATATTCTCTGGATATTTCTGGATCTAGTATAATTAAAACGAAGATCGAAAATAAAAGCCAGTTTATTCTACCGTGATGACGATCTCCTACGGTAAGTGGGTAGTAAATAATTTTAGTACCCGGTGATTAGAACTTATCTATTGACAAGTTATCCCGATAAATACTTTGATTTTATTTATAAACTTAATTAGAAAGTTGGTCGAATCGCAACCTTTCCGCCTAGAGATATAATGAGCGATGATGGATTTCCCCCCCCTTACGGATACGAATATTTTTTAAATACCATCATAATTTATCGACAAGTGCGTACTAATAAATAATCCATTTAATTCCATCATCCACGGGTATCGATATTTCCAATTACGAGACATAGAAATCATTATTTCTATTAATTTGTTATTTAGTTATATAAATAACCGTAACAAAAATTAACTGTAAATAATTTTAATTGCTACAAGATTCCTTTAAATACTCTCTGTCCTAGGTTAAGTAAAATTTACTTAATAGAATTAATAGAAAAAATCTATTTTTAAGATCACCATCTTTATTAGCCATTTGTCTTTCTTAGGTTGAGGAAAAATAATTTAGCTTTTTCCTTTTTTTATTTTCCAAAGCGAATTTATTAATAAATTTCAAACACAATGGTGATTGATGACCTTTTTGTTGCAAATCCATTATTGCCTGACCATAAAACTTCTGATTTTTGGACGACAATCTGAACCAAGTGAGTCTCTATTGAGGTCACCTTTACATCATTAAGAGAGTGTTGCAAGGACTAGAATGTATTGCCCTCGCCAAAGCTGTTTGTGATATAGCATTGTCGTAATCCATTTTGGCCAGTTTTTTTTAATTGCTGGCTTCAATTTTATTACTTCTCGCCAATTGGAACCCAAATTAATGGGTTCGCAAGGTGCCAGCAGCTTATCATGAACATTTCATTTTCATATATTATCCATTTTTCATCGTTTACAACAATTCCTCTCAAAAATTATTATATTTCAAGCTTCTTTTCGTTTCTAATATTATCTAAACGATTCAAAACTGCTTTATGGCGAATGTTTGGTTCTGCAGAGGTACGAAATTTGGCTGTCTGCCTGCATATATTAAAATATATCATCAACTTTTTCTATTAGCCGGACTGTGCCAGATTCATCATTAATTTCTAGAACGCGAACAAGCCAATCAGTTCTTACACTGGCCTTCTGTAGAGGCCATTTTCAAAGGCCGTACTTCTTATTGAGCGACTAAATATGAGAATATTTATATTTAGAATGTTTTATCCACTATTTAATGACGCTGTAGTATGGCTTCTTAAATCTCTAATAATATCTAATATAATGGAATAACTAACATATATATGTGACGCAAATATTTAGTTCGAAAGAACGAAAATATAATGAAAAATAATATTTAATTAGCCCGCTTGGTTGGCGCAATGGTAAAGGCATCAGGACGGTCCTTCTACTATTGTGATAGTCGCGGGTTCGAATCCTGCTGCCGCATGGTCGTAAATTTATGTTTGTGATTATTTAACATTTGCGATTGTCCTTAGGCCAATGTGCAAAATACGACAAGGAAAGTGATCCGAGTCACGCCAGTAACCACGCTGGGTAAGAGCGGATGTCTTCTGGGATTATTTCTAAGTTGGTCACTCGCCAGGCGGTAGGCTTAATTCCGAGTACCGTGGTTCGGAGTCCACGTTAAACTGTAAGTGTAGCCCAGATAAGCCCTCGTTGATAAAAGGGGCCTTTAAAATATGTTTAAAAATATTAAAAACATATTTCAATTTTATAACCAGAAATTTACAACTTTATAGCAATAGCAACATTAACAATTTTAGATTTATTTAAGTGATTCTGATTTGGCAGTAAACTAGTCATCTAACAAAAGATTTCTAAGCAAGTGTTAAATATTTTTCATATCTGAAAATACATAGGTACCCAGACATAGGTAGAGGGTTGTCAAGGTAGCAACATACATCTGAATATAGATTTAATTAGAATTTATAACCATATTGCTTCAGAGTCTGTAGTTAATTTAATTACAACTCTTTCTTTCTTCCTGACAATTTTTAAACCCATATGAAACAAATCTAGAACTTCACTGTAAAACCAATCCAATTTGATTCAGATTGTCTAATTCAGGAAATATAGTATAAAAAACCTGAGTGTCTAGGATCATTCCTTTGAACTGAAAATTACTTAATATAGATATTAATTTCGAAATATAACTGGTAAGACATATTTTGTTTTTTCAATCGTCTTTTACGATTTCCCTTTCAAATTTGGGAAATATTTGTATGGACTATAATTGACTTCACTTCATTATTTGTAGAATTGTTGTTATTAACTAAGTAGGTCCATATTGTTGTTAAAATCTCCCAAAAATTAATTAGTAATTTATTGACCATTGGTCACTATATTAATTAATTTTGTTCTAATTTTTTTTAATTTTACTGGTTCACAAAACCCTTACAAAAGCCATTTTCATCTAATAAAATAAAAAGTCTAACAAAGTGATTTTTTATTTTAAATTATTTTTGTATTAAAAAACTATTGTTTCAGACCGCAACATACATTTTATTTCAACAAAATGTAATGTTCCATTGCTGTTTTTAATATTCCATTATTGGTAATTCCAACAATGCGATATAATTATATAGTTAATGTACCTACAACATCAATTCAATTATGCGATCACAGACGATGCTCTTTAAACGCAGTGAAATCAGAATTCACACGTTTAAATCGACAGGGATTTAACTGCTTTGTGGTGGGACAGAGTTCTACCTAGGTTGGTTTAAAGTTGCGTTGAGAATTATCGAACTTTTTGGACTGTTGACTGATTCGTTCAGTCGATAATCCAAAAAGTATTCGAATGAAAATACACGTTTCGTATATTATTTCCATCCCTATTATAAGACTAAAATGTACGAATTCCGTCTCGTATTAACTTTGAGAGAGGAAAGGATAGTGATTTGCGCTGTAAAGATTAGTTCATTTTAAATTAAATCAAAGTTTGATTTTATATTTTGCTATTACTTTGAACTTTATAACAAATGCAACAAATTAGATTTGTTTTGTTTGTAATTTAATTTTGTGTATAAGTTACAAAATTATATTATTTTTGTATTGTTTAGGCTTGGCACCGACTACAAACTGATCAGTTGGTAGTAGTTATAATAATATTGTAAATAGCTAAATAGATTTAGGTAGGTATTAAGCTAAATTATGTGTATATAGTAGAATATAAAATACGTGTAGTAGATGGATTAAATAGGTTTTTCTTTTATTTTTATTTAGTTATTACAACGACTATCATGTACATATTTTATTTTAAAATGTTTTTTTTTTGTTAAAAATCTAAGTTTGATATGATAAATGATAAATTTGATGATCTATTTTTTGAAGTCGGTTCAATTTTCTTTTTAGTGTTAGATATTTATTCAATAAATTGCACTGTTACTTTATTACGTATTACAATGGACAGCCCAAGTAAAAGTACAGCCCGTATCAGGGAAAATAGGAATAAAGATTGAAAATGGGAACGTTTTAGGTCTTAGGGTCTGCTACCTAGTCTAGTGTTCCAACTAAACTAGAACAAACTTATATGCTGTCCTGTTGAAAATCTAACCCGCGACCTCCAAGTGTGAGTTTTAACGTTCTAACCATTACACCATATAAACGGTTACCAACAATGTTTCGTCTGCACGTCTTCTCACATGATATGGTTAGTGTTTAAAAAGCAAACTGAATGGCTATTATACTGACATATTTCATCAGTTCAGCAATAACATTATACAAAAATATCTGATTATTTTATATATACTGCCGAACATAGAACATCCTCATTTTTTTAAAGTCGTTTAAAAACTAGTAATTACTATTATATTCAAATAAATTAGTCGCGACGGAAAATTGTGCGAACAAAACATTGGAGTGTTTCAATCGCTAGTAAAAATTACTCAATTACTAATCGATAATCGTTTTCATTCGATAATTATCTAGTTAGGGTATAAAAATAGCATAATAATATGAATTAATTATTGTCTAATGCACCTATTAAACAGATTATTAAATTAAAATTTTTTTATTGAATATCGGCTTATTAGAAACACTCAATTCCATCTATCAGCTGATATTGGGGCATTGCTCGCGTACAACTAACTGAAGTCGAGACCGACACAGAACAGCCATAAAAATCGTAAACCCCATAAAATTCGGAGATTAAAAACGCACCAAAAAAACACTGGCGTATCAAGTGGTAAAGTGTTTCAGGCCTGGCCAACACGCTTTCAAGTCTGCGGGATCTGTTCTGAGCACTTTTTCGGCTGTCGATGATTTACGGTCTGTTTCTGTGCGTTTAACGTCTTGTTTATGTCACATTTGAGGGCCGTGCGAGAAAATATATCTATCCACGTTTAAAATAAGATCCAATTTGTTACTGGGACTTAAGCCCGCTATGGTTAGTGAAATGACACAAGACGATTTGGTCGGACAAAACCTCTGTATTATACAAGGAAACTAATCGTTTGAAACAGGTTAATTTTGGTTCGAAAGCAATCCCAGTAATCCTAAAGATAAAAGTCCTGTATTTGTAGAAATCGCTATTTCAACACTTCTACTACATAATTATTTTCCTACTATATAAAACTCTTTAAAATTGACCATCGACTGTTTAGTAATTGATCACTTTTTACAATCGACTGTATTAGTCGTGTACTTTTAGTTAATATTTCCGGTTCTACTAGTTTCATTCGACTGATTTTTAACATTCTGGCTCTCTCGTCCTAGCCGCGACCTTAACAAAAATGTGCCGAATTTAGGCTTACATAGATTTATATGTAATATATATAGTTTTATGATTTTTTTGGTGGTTTGCTTCTAAATAACAGTGTATTGTATATTAATACATCAACATTTTGAACGCTATTTTTCAAGATTATTAATGTAATAGGGTAAATAGGTTAAAATTGAGAATGATAAATAGTAAAATACTTTTGACTGTTTTTATGGCATTAAAAGATCATTTTTTAACTCTCTCGATTTTTGTTCAAGCCTTTTGATTATAGAAACTTCTTTCCTAAATTCTTGAAAACTAAATCTAGATTCGAAAGGTTCCAGAAATCGATTTGAAACAATTTGAAGAAGTTTTTACAGTAGCAGACAAATTTCGTATAGAATATTAACCATAAAGAGGTGATATATATCTATATTTATACTAAATATTTCTATCGAATAAATTTTCTAACAGGAAAAATCTATTTTTAATGTTCAACAATTGATTTTTTTGACTATTAAAAAATACGACAAAATAATGATAGTCAACACTTCTTATCAGCAAGTAAGACAGAGCATTTTTTTACAGTCTGTTTTCATTATTTTATATTTTTTCAGTAGAGTGATGCATTTAGCGAAACGTTCTATGGTTTAAGAATATTTTGAAAGAGAATCCTCATCTTCTACTATCTGCAATTAGATGTCATCAATAAAAGAGAATCCCTTTTGAAAATTGATTAATAAAATCAGTATTAATATTACAAATAATGCTGAGGGAATATAAGAAATTATCACATAAGAGATATCTTGCATTGTAACTTCAAGAAATGCAAATACAGTACTACAACCCGAAGTTCAAGATACAAATATTAATGAAGATTATATTACAGCTGAAGTCATTTTGATAAAAAATTAGCTAGAATGAAAAAAATAATTACACCTACAACAACTTTACAAATTAAGCAGTATTTGGAAATGCCACCTATTGGGCGAAGAAATCACATCACAGGAAAAATGCTGAACATGATTATATTTTTGAATAGCGATTAAAGAATATTTCTGTTCAATAAGAAATGAAATTAATTGGAAATGTCATGGATTAGTTTTTTCTATGATTAAGTTAATGTTTAATTTTTATTTAGTATTTGTGGTTATTGTACATCTTTAGTTTCTAGGTTTTGTTTAAGTTCTATTGTATTATCTATATTTATTATAGTTTGTTATTTAAAAATAGCAATTAACTTATTATTAAAATACCATAAAACATTTGCCAGGCTATTATTCCATTTCTTTTTACAGATCCACAGAACATTCAAATATAAAAGTAATTCTACTTCCTTTAAAATGAAATTGTTCATTGCATGGTAATATTATTTCTTTCCATTTCTTTTTTGATGTTAGTACGTGAAGGAATATATACATCTCCGTCTCGCTTGTACTACTGCTTGCTCTCTCACAATTTATACAGGAAAGAATTCGTACATCTTCGATATCACGAATGAATAAAACAGTCGAACCATGCATTTGACTGAAAAAAGTAATTAATATTTTCAGTCGCTAATTTTTTGACTATCGACTGTTTCGACTGTTTTACGACTATCGACTATTTCGACTATTTTCGCTCGATAGTTCCCAACGCTACTTTAAACATATTAAAATTAATTAATTTTTTATTTTACCATTGTTTTATTTTAAATAGATTTAAAGATCTACAGCTAACAGGTAGCTTTAAGCAATGTCTTTACGGATACGTAAGTATCAGTTCATTTTCACTTATTATCTAATTTTCGTTAAAATTTTTCAACCAAATCCGTGCCGCCAAACCCGTGTCGTAATGACACAATGACAGGAGTTTCCATTAGACATTATTGACTATTACTAGTAACTGTTGCTGACCAAAGTCAGATTTAATCGATTTAATCTTATAAGTATTTTTATGATACTTGAACATGTTTACCTCACTTTACATACACTTTTAAAGCATTGCATTAACTCTGTAATTACTGTAATTATATATAAAAATGTCTAATTAATATTATTATAATTTTCAACATTATCTACAAATTTATTGATAACCATACAATATGACTCATAGTTAATATGGTAGATAGTTAAAAACATATAGGATATAAGAATACAAGAAAATTCTTATTAATTACCCTAAATATTAGTTTGGCATAAAAGTTAGAACAAAAAGATAATAGCCTTATTAATTCAATGGCTTATGTTCATTAATTGAATAAATAACAATAGTTTTTAATATAGAGCGGCTAAGGGGTTGTAGTCGTCACTAAAAATTCTAAGCCCTCCCATGACAAATTTTAAATTAAACTTAAAACCAGGGTTAGGGCCCTCCAAACAAAAATCCTGAATCCGTTACTGTTATTGCCAATATTAAATGCATAAATATGAATTATAGCTAAACAAGTTTTTGATTTTGTTCTGTCTATATCTTACATACTGGAAATATCTTACAGTGTGGATTTTTCAGTTTGTTTAGAAGACTATTTTTACTATTTTTTCTATATTTAATATATATATATATATATATATATATATATATATACTATTTAGTATTCCTTGCCCTATATAAGAAAAAAAAAGTTTTTTAGTCAATTAGTTTTGCCCCATTTTATAGCCCCATTAAATTTTACGTCAGTAGAAATAAGAAAATATTCATTTAATAATTTTGTGAAATTAAAAATTTGTAATATTGTTAATCGGCGATTTTATGAATTCATTTGAGCCTATGTACCATGAAGAACAAGCATTTCTTGGTAGATTCCACAAAAAGACATTTTTGATTTTTTTAAAAATTCTATGGTTTTTATGGTGATGAATGCTTTAGGGAATGCCACTATCATAATTGGTTTGCCCAATTCGATGATAAACTTGAACCTCGCATGACCAATGTTTAAAAAACAAATATTTACCTTTTACGATCAATATTAATTAGTCTTTGTGCTAAACATTAAGCATAAAATAGTTTCAAAAGACTATATACCAAAAGAAGGTCGACAAAAGAGGTTCCACATGATTTATAACGAAAAACTTAGTTGCTCGAGTTTCCATTTATGAATCGTTCCTGAAGTTAGACTGAAGCATTTTTGTAAGAAAGTCAAGAAGAGTTAGCTGAGTGTTTCGTTATGAGCTGCTTGAACTTGGCAAGGCCTTAACCCAACTGTATCTTTTGTCAATAACTAATGGAATTGAAGCTGCTACTTAATAAACAACCAGAGTTTATTAATAGCAAAGGTCTTTATAAAACCATTCGTATAGCCTGAACCAGTCTCTTCATTTATAACATAACTCCCTTAATGACGTAAGATAGGCTTTATAAGAGACTGGTGAATGGTTGGTCCTCACTTTTCGCTCATAAACCTCAAATGTTGACAGTGATGGAATTATGATGTTACTTAAAAAGAGGTACATCATCGTTCAAACAACATATAATTGATTTTCTGTTTTAAACTTATTTGAATAACTTTGCATACTTTGAAAAACATAACAAAACAAAAACGACGAAATTACCTTTACCTCAATCTATTATAAATCAATGTTGATGCTATTCCATAAGAACCATAAGCACTCCCCTATCCCCTTGTAAGAAAGAAAAAATAAATGAGATATGTTCCCTACATCCAAAATCATCCTACATCTCATAGTAAGGAATTTGGAGTTTTTTTTTCAGTTAAACTGTATTTCACTTTTCCTTAGTGTAACATTTGATGAACACATTAAAGGCAAGAATTTTTATTGTATTATTGATATGCAATTTACATAGTTTGAAGACGTTACAAATGGCTTAATTACAGTGAGCCAAGGAGATTGATTCAATGACGGTAATTGTATATTGACGATAATGATTGAATTGCCTAGATCTTTGCTCAAAGAAAAGATAAGTAAGTTTGGTTTTTATAAAAAGTTCATTTGGTTTTTTTTTTCGTTATGATTAAAAAATTATATCGGCTAAATGGTGACCGCGATTCGCTATGCAACCTATTAAGGCTCTTATTAAGACATTTTTCATGACATGCTGCAACATCTGAGGCTGAATTTTTTCAATTTCGTGAGGAATATTGCTTTTAAGATATTGAATCGTTTAAGGCTTATTCACATACATTTTTTATTTTAAAAGACCCGATAAGAAAAAGTCCGGTACTGTTGGATTCGAAGATCTAGCTTATCATGCTAAATCACCACTTCGTGAAATTAGTCTTCGTGGAAAAAAGTCATTCAATAATTGAATTGTTGAACGAGCTGTGTGTGCTGTGCTAAAACCTCTCGTCCTCTAGTCCTTGCTTTTCCATTTCAGACACAAGACATTTTCGAACCATGTCTTGGTACCGTTCAGAAGTAACAGTAATTGCAATACCTTGGTCATTTTCAAAAAATAGGTACCAATGATCTTCCCAGCATGAATACCACACCATACAGTTGTTTTTAGTGGATGCAATGAAGTTTGATTAAAAAGTTTCAATTTCACCAGACTTAGGGTTGCATTACTATGCTCAACTCGTGTACTAATATCTCGGTAGCAATTTTTGGAGTAATTGAATTTTGTATGGGAACACTTTCAAATCAGTTTTCAAAATTCGCCTTTAACTGCGTGCAAAGATGTGTAACTGGGAACCACGTCAACGAATTGATGTTTGTGGAAACTCTGAAGTACTATCGCACACCAGAGCTACATTTTCAGCGTTACGAGACATACGTTGTTTTCCAGAACGAGACCTGTCTGCTGTCATACCGTACTATCGAAAATTCGAATTTAGACGATAAATTGTGGTTTTGTGAGTCACTGGACGATTAAGATATTTTTGACGCAATTTCCGCTGAGTGACAATAATGGAACGATTATTTTCAATATTTCTGCTCGTTCTTGCGTCGGATATTTATCCATAATAAAATCTGGAGACCTACGCAGTACAAGGGTTAAGGCGAAACTGAGCTTCACGTCACATAATCGAGATGGCACGCAATCAAAATGGTAGCGGGACTTTTGCCGCACCTGTTATAAACATCAGTAACTCATCAATATAAATGACTTGTTATTGCTCGGTGGGCAAAATTCAGCTGGAAATATTTCTTATTTTAATTCCCCATTGGGTTATGATATTCAATCAGCTAAATTAACAATAATTAATAAAGTAAAATAACAATTGAATGTATTATATATATGAATTAGCATTTTGTGATATACAATCTATCTTAAAAGGATATGTTTATCACTGAATATCAAATGAATAATTCATATTTCTGATAATGTTATCCTTTTGCTATTTAGTAATTACCATTTTAAAGTTCAAGAACTATACATAAATAAATAAAGGATATAGTCGCTTCATGGCTTCATGATTGATATATATTTTAATATATCATATTATATTTATTTTCTTATTTAAGAACTATACATCTAATTATAATTGATAATTTAACTTATTAATATATATAAATATATTTTTAATATATTTAATATAGTTCTGTAGCCAGAGTCTGTTGAATAATGTATTTCGTTGGCATTATCCTTTTCCTCTTTTTTGCGAAATGCCATATTAAAGTTCAAGTACTGTATATATGTATTTAAAGGATATGTTGATATATAAAGTTGTTTTTATTACAAATATATGCTACGTTACTAGGTTATATTCTGGAGTTAAAATATCATTTTTATGTAACATAATATTGATATTTGATGAATATATTGATTGAATATTATTTATTGTTTAATTACATCTTCCCTTGAGTTAGATGACGCTTTTTTTGATAACATTGCTGTTACTACATTGTGAAAACAACAGTATGGCTGCTGTAAAGATTATTTTATTGCAAAATAAAGGAACTAGAATAAGTCACACATATAGGCTAAAAAACTTGAAGAGTAATATCGTAATAGTTACTGACGAAGATAAAACTAATTACAATTTTATCATTATTTGGTGGGATATTAGGAAGCAGACGTTATGGTATGCCACTGATCAAAGAAGAACCAAATTTTATATGATAATTTATTAACTATAGTCCTGAGTTTTCTATTATGAATCAAAACTGTCAGTATCAAAACAATTTGTTGTTGGCGTATAAAAAAATTACATTTCGGTGAAGCCGACACTCGCCACTTGGGGAACCCAAGGAGTGAACTCAGGAAATACTCGACTTTCAGGCTCGAATACCTGATATTTAAGAATGTTATAATATAACGTAATTGTATTATGAATGAAAAAAAAATTTAATTATGTTTGTACATGTAATATATTAATGCAATTTTCTAATATGCCAATAACATTCATTTTTATGTTAATTGTTATTAAACCAAAATAGAGTAAATACAACATATGGAAAATAGTTTTTTGTTCAATCTGTAAGCTTGTCCAAATTAAAAAGGGAGGTTTTTAGAAATACTCCAACTAGTAACAGTATGTTCCGATCATTGGACTATCTAAGAACAATTAATTATTTGCATAAAATCTTATTAAATTCTTCGATTGACTTCCTTGTTCACTGTGATAATACTGGTTATAGACCCACTTCGTATTTGTCTCTTCCATCTTTTATTACACGTAGTCCTGCACCTACAGTCTCTTTTGTCGCCATATATTTGTCTGGTTCTGTCTGTTCTGTTCATCGTTTATTAACAGAAAATTCACCAACAAACTATAAACCAAACTAAAATCCATCCTAACATAATTAACATAACTATTAATTCAATAAATGTCCTGTTTATACTTGAAGAAAAAAAACCTTTTTTATTTACCATGATACCATATGCACATATTGAATTATCCACGTATCTTACATGGTACACGATATATGGTTGAACGTTTACGAGCGGCCGTTCGACCTGCGAAATTAGCATATTTATTTTATTTTGCGCGAAAATCAGAGAAATCTACTTGGGCTTTTGGTATTGGCATCGTTACTGGTTGATATACGTCGAGGATTTCTTCTGTGGTGCGTGTGTTCTGTATGGGTGTCGGGTTTCGGATTTTCGAAATCGCTGGAATTTATAAAGTGTCGATAGTGGGTTTTAAATGTTTCCTGGACTTTTAATCCTTCTCGCCCTTTCTCTCTCTCTCTCTTTGTATACTGTTTCTATTGAATTGTTATGTATTAGATTTCTTTTTAGATTAAATTCTAATTTATCTCCCTATAAGGAAAGTTTTCCTGACGTATGGTATATATTTATTATCCAAATATATTAAATATAAAGAAGTTATTATATATGATATAAACACTACATTATCGTACCACATCAAAACCCATAAAAAGATAAAAAGCGAGAAAGAAGGAGAGCTAAGGAGAAGCTAATTTGATATGCCTAGGAATATTTTATACATAAGTATTAAAATATAAGTATGATAATAAAATGTCTTATTACGTTAAATTAGAAATTATAATTAGTGTCAAAAAATGTTATATTGAGTAATTTTCGCATCTATTTCTTCTAATTCGAGTATTTATTATTTTTATAATTTACTATTTTACTATCATTGGATACTAATTTATAATAATTTAAAACGGAACATAGGAAATATGACAATTGAAAATTGATATATACATCTGATTCAATTTTTTTTATAATTTATATATACACAATTTATGTATTTTATAAATAACTATTTTACTAAATGATTTTTTTAAATATTTCATATGTAAATAAATAAAATTGTAATGTACCTTCTTACATCAATATTTTGTGTAAAAATATATTTAAAAAAATAACACCAATAGATATTATTAGATATTAAAATAAATAATAAATCAATAAATAAGTATATTAGCTTATAATATATAAATATTAAAAGATATTTAAAGTATCCATTGAAACTTATACGGTATTGTATTCTTGAACTTTTAGTATGGAAATTCACACAAAAAATTACAGCAAAATACATTATGTAATCACAAGACATATGTTTAATATATACTGCTTATAGATCAAAATAATTTAAACCTAATATAACAAGTCCTTATATACTCACTTCTTGAACTTTAAAATGGCAATTCAAAAAAAGCAAAAGGATAACATTAACAAGGGTATAATATTTAACGAAAAATCATTTAATTATTTAAAACTTTTTGAAATGTTAAATAATAAACATATCCTTTTAATATATGCAAAACGAAAAATAATGGATTTATAAAAGAGAATAAATTATCTAAAAAAACATTATCATTATTTCAGCTGATTATATTTAACCAGATAATGGAACGTTTAAGATAAATAGAAATAAATATATTTAGAACAGCTTTAAAAATTGGAAAACCAACCACTCTGCTAGACTAAACAACAATTCAATGCGCGTCAAGAAAATAGATACTTGAGACACTATATAGATGACCACTTAACATAAAAGTACATTAAAACCGAAACATAACTGTTAAAAAATACAAATGTTAACAGGGGAAATAACACAAAAAAAGAATTAACTTTTATATTTTATCTATAACAATAAATATTATAATTAATACTTGTTCACACATATTCAGTAATGATTCGTTATCGTTTTAAATGATCGCCCTTTTTCTTTTAACTGTTTTTTCGTTTTTTTTATAATTTGTAAGATATATATCATGATTGACTGTGATATTTTGTTTAATTGTACTATTTTTTTGTATATAATACTATTCGAAAGAAATTCTTACTGTTAAGACCAAAAAAAATTAGTTCTAGTCACTACAATAGATTCGATCTTCATTAACATTAGAGTAATAATTTAACTAAATTTCCTTAATTAATTATTAAATAATTCTTCTGTTAGGTATACTTATTATAATCATTAATAATTGTATCATTTGTACATACAATGTCTTTCAAAGGTACAAAAAGACCTGTGAGGCCACCTCAATGTCAATTTTGTATATATTTGAAAAAAAAACAATAATAAAAATACAACTGAAGCCTAAGATATAGGATATGTCGATCTGGTAAACTATAAATGTCATATATTTTAAGTTTAATAACACCGTGTTTCATGGAATTCACCAAGTATCTGATCACATAGAAGATGAATTTATACACCGATTGGCACACCCAAGCCTTTCGATATGCTTCTGATTCTAATGAAACATTAATTTCTGAATTTCCTGCGTGTATTCTCGTTGAAATATATGAAATAAAAACATTAGAGCTCTAATGTGTCTATAATTTGCATATATGAGTTGTTGATATAGAACGAGAATAAAATACATTTATCACCAAAGTCAACCAGTCATTTTAACCTTCCTGGATTATGAAGCATTGATTAATTCATTACAGTTCATTTGTTATTAAGTGTGAATATCCTGAAGTAGTGTAAAGTCTATTTTTCAGAACTTATCGACCCTACAAAATGAAATTTAGTGTGTTTTTCGGTATCTAAAAAAAAGAACCCCTGATTTACTGGATCAGTAATTTTGTAACTCAATATATTTAGTTATTGTTAACAAAGTGCTACTTTGAAAGCATGTTTAAATAATAACAAACATAAGTTCCACTTAAATGTTTACTTTATCAAGATGTTTTAAACCTCAAGAAACAATAATCAAATACGAGATGAGGACAATTCAGAAAACCTTTGCCAAAGTAATCAAAAAATATTCTAGAAATAATCCAATAACAATACAAGTGATCAATAAAAGCGAAGAACATAAGGGATGAAAAGAGAAAGTGAGACTCAAACAAGATATTTAGATGATTCAGAAGCTCCACATTTAACGTGCAATTTAATGGCCAATTTAATGGCGTACAATAACATTCGATATCAATCTCACCGAAAATGAATGATAAACGATCGCGTCCCGTAAAATAAAAGGAATATTAATTAAGTTTATTTCGGTTTCGGTCAGTTCGGTTCCAATTTAACAATCCGAAATGGTCTTCCTGCACCATAACAAATTACCCCCACGTCCGCCACGAACTTAAATTATTAGCCGAAACGTCGTGTTTCGAAATTCCTTCGGTGGAAGATAAAACGACGAAGAAAGGGAGAAAAAAGAAGACCATAATTCTTTCGCCGACCATCGTCGGTCTTGAATTATCTGGTGGACCTATCAGGTGAAGCTCTGTGAAGAATTTCAGGTAAATTGATAGTTCGGATGGCCTTTCACCAGCCATCTTTCTTCTCGCTATCGTCTTAGATTTTATTTAAATTTAATTGATAAAAAAAACTTACTTCCACTTCATGATATTAAAAAGATGTTTTATAAACTCGATTTTTATTTGTTTTAATATATATATTTCTTTCAGTTTAATTATTTTTTTCAATTATGGGACATTTTTGAATCTGTTTTTTTGAAGATCGAAAAAATCTGCTACAATTATATTTACCAAAACATTTTCCGAAAATGTATGTAAACCCTTAGGAACTACCCTGAGATGAAGAAAACCACCGACTTTCTAAATTCTCTATTTCTAGTTTTCTGTAATAACCTATCAAAAAATACTGTTAAGGAATTTAAACTAATAATTATAAATGAAATTAAAAATATTGGATATAATCAGGTTTAAAATTAGTCACATTTATAATTGATGCATTATTACTAATAAATTACTTCCCTGGAATTTGGAAAGTGATTAGAATCAATATGATTCTCAAATCCACCCCCCCCCCAAAAAAAAAACAATCAGTTTACTATTTATAATTTTCAAAATTCTTGAGAAACTGTTTATCAAGAGGCTTAACACAATAATTGAAAATAGAAATATTTTATAGAATGTTGGATCTCTCTTTCTCTTTCAAAATATCAATTTGTGTATCCCATTAAGCACGGAACTATGGAACAAATGCATAGACTGGTAAATTAAATAAATAAAAACCTGAGTGAAAAGTATATCATTCCTGAATATATCTCAGGATTTTGATAAAACGCGTCACACTTTTTACACACAGTACTGCAATGTATACTGCATAAACTCAATCATACTTTCAGAAATTTTATCTTACAAATAGTTTACCATAAAACAAGGTGATAAACACACTGAAATGCTTCCAATATATTGAGAAGTTCCTCAAGGTAGTGTACTGGGCCTAATATTGTATCTACTGCTAGATCTATTCGATCTACTCACCAGAAACCCTTCAAACGCACATAATAAAAACAACTGTGGCTGAAAACTTGGCGTATTAAAGGCAATAAAATAAAATCTACCCATGTAATATTTGTCTGACGTAAAAGAACGTACCCATCAGTAAATATTAATAGTAGCTAACTACCAAAGGCAGATGATGCTAAATACCTTGCATGCATCTAGACTGAAGCCTAACTTGAAAGAAGCACATACTTGATAAACAAAAACAATTTGGACTGATAAAACTAAGCAAAATATACTATTATCCGACACAAAGTTATGCTTAGATAACAAAATATTCCTTTATAAATCAATATTAAGGCCTACTTGGTCCTGCGAAATTCCACCATCGGGTACTTCCAGTAAATCTAATCAATGGTTCCAAAGCAGAGTTTTAGCAATTATACAACGCGATATATCTCTAGAATCAACGCATAACGAAAGTAACTTAAAGTTTTAGTGTTAACTACTTCGAAAGAGTATCAGTCCACCATAATGTACCATGTTGCCAATCCGATACTAAGAAAAACAGGCCAGTTCAAGATTCAAAGAGTGCATCTGGAAAAATTAGATTATTAATGATTATTATTTTCATATTGTGCAATTATCAAAAGTCGAAAGAAGCTTTGCAAAATAAAAATTTGAACATACATAATTTTAGTTAGAGAATGTCAAAAGCCATATGCTTCAACCAATTTATAGAGAACGCTTGTCTCTTTATAGATTGTTATAATGATATAGACAGTGAAAATTTACGAAAAAGAGGTATACATTAACTGTGTTGATATAAAATATTAAAACTTATTTTATTTTTCCATACTGTAGTTGGGCTAGTTTCATAAGTTGTAGTGGAGTAAACTTATTAACTGGTTTTACGTAATAAAAAAAGCTCTTTTATAATAATGTTTAACATCTTAAGAATTGTCTGTTTTTAGTTAGAAAATATAATATATTTCAGCATACTTGCAGGGAACGCTCAAATCCCATCTCTCTCTCAAATTCATCTTTAGGAACTTTTAAATTATTTAAAGGCAATTTTTTGAAGTTCCAAAGAAGTATTGCAAAATAAAAATTCGAGTGCTCATACCTCAGACATAGGTCCTTTTGAACTGTTATAATAATATAGTCAGTAATCGAAAAACAGATATACATTAATAGTGATGATAAAATATATTAAACCTTATTTTATTTTTTTAAATTGTATTTAAGTTAGTTTTAGTAGTGTAAATTAAGTAAGTATTAATAAATTAGGTTAATAAAATAACTATTTTATAACAGTCCTATGTTTATGTATCTGTTACTGTAGGTGGGATATATATTATAAAGTTTTTAAAAGAACAATATTTCGATGCCCATATCTCGTAAGTAAACAAAAAAAGTTGAACAAAGAATCTAACAAACTTAATCAAAACAAACATGTCCACATATCACGTTCGGTATTCAGACGGCATCCGTCAGTCGCCGACCTATCCTAAGACAAACGTTACTGTCAAAGTCAAAAGACAACTAACAACAACTACGAGAAAAAAAAGCGACCCAAATGTGCGCTCCAAATAAAGTCAAATTCGCATCGAAACGGCGTCAAGGTGAGGTCTGAGCTTTGTTTCGTTTAATTGCGCGTCATCTCGTTTCGTGACGGCCTCGTAAACACTTTGCGGCAGATTCGCTCCTTGTGATTTACATAATACCGGCGATGCTGCTTTATAGCAATGTAAACGACGTTAGTTGCGCCGGTTACCGTGACGCAAAGGCTTATTTTGACAAACCCACACGTTGTTTCTTGTCGAAAAACCACAATAAACACGAGGATATATCCTGAAGGTGCTCTAAACATGGTTAAGATTGTCAATATCAAATAGTAGCGTCTTAGATTTGAAATAGAAAATTGCATAGTTGAATTTCAAAGCCTTTATTATTATATATATTCAAATAAATTTAGAGTAAAATGTTACTTTTTTTCTCTCACTCTCGCTGGCTTTCTCTTTCAAAGAAAATCTCGTTTAACAAAGTATTAACATGGTAGGGTTATATATTACCTAGTTATTCCATCCAGTTATATATTTTCTATTGAAAATGTATATTTTTTAATTAACTTTATTTTTAAATTCGACAATAACCATACACTGATTCTAATCACTATGTTTTAGTTTATTACAATATTAAGTTATAGCAAAGTGATCAAAAGTACCGAAAATACTTCTTGATGGCGAGAGAGAAAAAAATATGGGACGCAAAGGCTTATTTTGACAAACCTATGCGTTGTTTCTTGACGAAGAACCACAATAAACATGAAGATATATCCTGGAGGTGCTCTAAACATGGTTAATATTGCCAATATCAAATAGTAGCATCTTAGATTTGAAATAGGAAATTGGATAGTTGAATTTCAAAGGCTTTATTATTATATATATTCAAATAAATTTAGAGTAAAATGTAATTTTTTTTCTCTACTCTCGCTGGCTTTCTCTTTCAAAGAAAATCTCGTTTAACAAAGTATTAACATGGTAGTATATTACCTAGTTATTCCATCCAGTTATATAGAAAATGTATATTTTTTAACTGACTTTATTTTTAAATTCGACAGTAACCATATACAAATTCTAATCACTATGTTTTATTTTATTACAATATTCAGTTATAGCAAAGTGATCAAGAGTACGGAAAATAATCCTTGATGGCAAGAGAGAAAAAAAATATGGGACGCAAAGGCTTATTTTGATAAACCTATATGTTTTTTCTTGTCGAAAAACCGCATAAATATGAAGATATGTCCTGGAGGTGCTCTAAACTTGGTTAATATTGTCAATACCAGATAGCGTCTTAGATTTGAAATAGGAATGTGCATAGTTGAATATAGGTTTCTTTTTCTATAATTTAAAATAGGGTTTTTTTTTCTATATTTTAAAGTCTCCTTTTACCAACTAGTGGTTTATCTAGACTGGACCAAACCACGGTCCTCGGCATTAAGCCTACCGACTGGCGAGTGACCAACTTAGAAACCTTGCCCAGCCTGGTTACTGGCGTGACTGGGATCACTTTCCTTGTTGGATTCTAAACTCTTACCTAGGACAATCACAAGTCACTTTTACCACTGCGCCAACCAAGCCGGCAGACAGGGTTATATATTTTTCAGTTATTTCATTTATATTGAAAATATTGTTTTTAAAAAATGGTTTTATTTATAGATTTAACAATAACTATACATTAGTTCTAATCACTATATTTTAATTTACTACAATGTTCAGTTATAACAGAATTATAAAAAGTACGGAAATTTTTCTTAAATGATGATAGAGAAATGGTTATAATTTATGCAGAAATATTCTTTGTTTGTAAAATATGAATCAAATATATTAGACCTATAAATTTGTTTTAAATGTATTCGTCTAGTATTATTGTGAAAAATTGGTACAATGTATTTTATTCAAAGTATTGTCAATCGATAGCCGCTACTTTTTCCCCTCTTTCAGGCAATTTACGCATTCTACTCGAAAGAATGTATCATTTTTAATATCTTCGTGTATTGTCAGCAAATGCTGAAGAATCATGCTTATATTCTGGCCATTCTTCGCGCAGTGTTCAGCTCAAACGCATCAATTATAGTTTACAGCGATCTTTATTAATTGTTTCATCGTGCAATATCTTCAAATCCTCGTCCTCAATTTTTTTTTGACTGCCCAGAACGTTCTTTGTCTTCAGTTTCAAAATGGCAAGTTTTATAATATTGGCTCCACTGTTCACGTATTGACATCAATGGAGAATGGTTGACATTAGCTTCACACAACATTCGATAACGTTCAGCCGCATAAATTGGAGGTAAAAACTGAAACTTCAAGCAAATACCATTTACTCGAGACAAATTCAGACGTACTAAATCAACAATCAATATCAAAAGTTCAAATTCAACACAATCACACGAAATGACACATACTGAAAAATGAAACCTGTTACTACACAGTATCTGTTGTGAATCCTTTAAAATTAATTTATTGGCTTGATATATCTTAAAGAGAAATCGAAATATTATCAGTTTCTAGCTACAAATGAATTGAGATGATCATAAAAACCAACAATCACAAAAATGTTGTATTTATATATCTATTATTCAGTTTATTTTCATATTTAGGTCGATATTAACAATTACCAGCAACTCAACATGTTCAATCAATATTTTAAAATAATGTTTTATACGTGCAAAATACTATTAGGTGAGAACTTCGAACATTTCTGGGTTTTATACTTGATCGTTTTTATTTAGAATTCATAATTAATACACAAATTAAATGATTTGGATGCTTTCGCGCTCAACGTCATTGCTTTCTAACTGTATACTGACGTCATATAAAATACCGGCGAGCACGTCGACAGGAATTGGAATCTTAAAATAGAAAAAAGCTATTTTTCCTACAGAAATAATATATTTTAAGAAACAACAAATGTGCTTTAATATTATAGAAGGGTTCTTCAAAATTAGCTATTACCTCTGTTGCATCGTTATATGTTATTATTTGTTTTACACGTCGATGGGTAATATTTCTTTCTTCGATAGTTAAAATAATTCGGATATCCTCGACGGAATTAGTAACGTTTGACATGTATAAAAAGTTAGGTTAAGTTAGAATATAAGCGAGAAAACAGTAAGCATTTTAAGATAGAAGAAGAATGTAAAAGTTTAAGGTAACATATGTAGTCTGTACAAATTGAATTCAGTGAATAAAGTCCATAAACAGTTCAAAACATAGTTTATTATTTGGTGAACCGAAATCGCAGGTTAATTAATAATTGTTAACAAATTCAAATCAAATCATTCGAAGCAAACTGATGAAACTTCCAACTACCGTTACCGTAGATATTATTCCTCTTTTCTTATACATTATATTTCCCTACGGATCACAATTTGATATAAAATTATTTCTTTCTGCGTTTGAAGCCAAATTATATGATACCCGTGTTACTTTTTTTTAATAGCTCTAATAATTTTAGTTGTCTATTCGAAAACATTTAAACTGTTTGAAGAACTATTGAAACTAAACTGTTGCAAGTACTCGTATTTATCCTGGACATTTTGATAAGAGTTTGTTAGTTCGAAATCCCAGCTTCCAAATCTCTGGTTTATTTCGATTTCTCTTTTTTTTTCTTCTGGCTAAAATATAAAAGTCACATTTCCAGTAAAATAATTTCTACATATATTTATAAACAAAATTATAAAATAATCAATATTATAAACATTCCACATTTTATCATTGTAAGAATTGGCCTGATTAATGTTTTGAATTTTGAATATTTATACGATTTCTATATTGTTATTTTTTAAATAGTTAATAGACTAATTTGGTTATTTTTCGAATATCGTAATATAATTTTTGTCTATATACCGATATTATTTCTATTATTATAACTTACAATATAGAAATCAAGACCTTTATTTCATTAAAATAATTAAATCAATATTTTTTTGTTTGGCTATCATGAGATTTATAATTAAAATATTAATTCATATTAAATCCATAACATTCTCACTCCTCCATGTTTAGAAATTAATTTATAGTTTTAGCCTCATTACGATACTATAATTAAACCAATTAAATTTAATAAATTAATTTAAATGCCGATTATTAAAATTGTATTTCTATATGTCATAATAATTAATTTAATTAATATACAGAAATATAATTTATAATTAATTAGACAGAAATACTTTGAAATGGTAGAATTATATAAAATATTGATTGACTGAATTTTAAATTAATTTGGATATTGTCATATTTTTAAGTACAGAATATTTATATTGAATATATTGAATATAATAACACATAATTTATATATTAATAGCGTATAATTTGTACATTTTGTAGTAAATAAAACCTTAAATTTTTAAAATACAATTCGGAAAGATGTTTCTTTTGTGTAATCTTTACTCCGTGAAAAGCTATATATTAGTTAAATCTTTAAAATATTGCATATTTTCTATTGGTATTGCAAAACAATAAATATGTAGACATTTAATCTAAAAATATAATAACTATCCATTATTAGAATAATCATAAACTTACAATCGCGCGACTATGAGTGTTTTGAGATGCGATATACGCTAGATAAATGTGCTGCCATAAATATTACTCAAGTACGTCATAAATCATGGTCAGTTTTAGTGACGCATTTTCGGAAACCATATTTTTCCAATGTTTTATCGAATGTAAAGCGGATTCGGTTTCGATCGACCGAACAAAAATCAACTATCATTCCATACAACTGCCATTGCCATTCTTTCCAGTTGTGTGTTTACGTTAGAATCGGAAAGGTTTTCGCCTTTTGATGTTATTTGTTTGGAGAGATATTAATCAGTATAAAACCGAAAAAATTTACGGCGCTAAGATACTAATAGAAAGCATATTTTAAGACAGTGTGTCAAAATATTGATCTTTAACGCTAAAGAAACAACCGCGGAATCTTTTTCGTAAATATTTTAACATATTCGCCACTGCCGTAACAATTTGGAATGAGTCCACGTCCGACGGGAAACCGTGCAAATCCCGGCGTTCAATCAACACGCCTATGGAGCGGATCTCGACCAATTCACTGGCTAGATGTAATTGATTTATAAAAGTTGTTTTTTAAGAGACTATTTATAATTCACCGCTTACCGTTTTAAAACATCTATAAAAATATATAATAACAACGTGGAAATACGTCTTAAATAATAATATATATTTTGAGAAATGCTCAATTTTTTTCAGCAATTCATTTGTTTTATTTATCACAGGGAACTTGAATTAATTTAAAGTAATTATATCTTTATAGCAACAATCCGATAACATCAATAAAATCATAAAAACATCTTAAATAAAGTTTTTCAGTATTTCATTTAATGATTTATTATAATTTACAAATAATTATACAAAATAAATTTATCGAATGTTTTTATTAATATTTAATTAAATTAATATTTTTTCAATTAATCAATGCATATATTCGTAATGTAAAGCTAAAATAAAAAATACAAACAATAAAGTACAAGTCCTAGATTCATTTTATTTTAAAACAAAATACATTTAATTTAATTCAAAATGATTTGTCATCACAAGGAACTTGACTTAATTTAACGTAACTTTATTTTTATTGTAACAATCCGATTTCAATAATATTTAAATCACGTTTATATAAAATTATAAAAACCTCTTAAAAAAATGTTCAGGTATTTCATTCAGTTATTTACAAACAATTAAAATTAAATAAATTACACTAAATAAATATATCCATTTTTTGAATTAATATTTAATAAAATTAATATTTTTTTAAATTAATTAATAGATATATTCTTAAATAAATAAACATAATTAATGTCAATATAAATAATAAAATAATAATCCAAGATTTTTTTATTTTAAAACTAAACCCACTTAAGCTTAATTCAAAATAAAATTTCCAAAATTTTCTGTAACTTTTTTTTTGGAATATAAAAAATTAAATCATTCCTAGGGTATTGTCTTCATTTTTATTATTTCACCCGTTATGGACTATTTATTAAATTTAATTAATTTATGAAATTTCCTTAACATATCTGAACACTTCTGTTTAGAAATTTAATTTAAAATTATTTACAGTATTCATTAAATTAAAACTCTCATAATATATTTCAAAAAGTATCTAAAATACAAACAAAAGCTTCTTTACACGATATGAGTTTATAAAAAGTTCCTTTTTTTATATGAAGAAGTTTCTGAACCTACTTTATCCATCAGAAAAAAGCTTTTAAACCACACTTTAAATGCCCCTAAATTTTGGATTACGATTAAAAGAAACTATTAAGATTAAATATACAGAGAAATAAAAGCGACTGTTCTAAAATCTTTTCGTTGTAGGTTTATTGTATTAACTATAAGAAAGAAATTCTTATTGGGAAGCAATGCTTGTTAATTATTTTGATAAACAACTATTTCTAAATTAGGGTTCCAATTTCTGGTTAATATTTTAGAATGTATTAAATTTCAGTGAATTAACCAAACTATATTAATAACCAACTGGAAGTTTGATGTATCCGAAAAGATATTTGTGTTGAAAATCGCTAGGGTATTATCCTGGATTGTAAAACGAGAATAATTTATTTCATAGCCGCCTTGCCGGCATATCACCACATTATCGAACTATTTCAAATTTCTGATATTGCCCAAACAAGCCATTGAATCCTACCAAAAAAGAGAGACGATTCCTGGACCTTAGAGAGGAACATCAGCACCACCACTATCGACAATAACAATCGCTCCCTCTCGCTCCACGACGCTGAAAGCGATCGGTTATCTTCGTCCGCGGTGGTGGGGGACGCGGTGGGTCGACGTCATCGTTTTAGTGCCCGCCTTTGCGCGGCTTATGGGCGGGAAATAAAGAAAATTTACGACGTGCCATAACTGCTATCTGCCGGCAGCGTAACGAACCATGCGGAGGCCATTACGACTCCGCTATTGGTTAGATGATCGCTACGACGTCCGTCGCCAAGATCGACCGGCTATCACTCGAACAATCCCGAGTGAGATCGAGTACGAGACGGCACGTCGTTGATACCCTACATAATCGATGCGGAATCGGCCGTCCGGTAAAAGTTACGACAAACGTTTAAACTGTTGGTTCCCTCTACTACACAGCTCGGATGAATGAAAGAGCCGGCGTAGGGTGTGTTGATTCGTTTGTATGGTCGTTCTAGAGACGTTTCGCGGGATATTTAAGATATTAGAACGGTTCAGGTTAAGCGAGAATTTGCCTGGAAAAATATGTTATGGCCTGTAAAGAATTTATCTTTTTATTATTTTATTTTAAGAGGCGCGTGATGGGGCAATGAGTGGGACCCTTGGCGTGTCCCCACAGGTCCCACGTATGGTTTATTATTTCGTCTATAGGCGGTTACTTTTATGGTTCGTTGGGCGAAATTACGTTTTATTCGACAAGGTAGATCTTGTTCCGGTATTAATTTCGGCTCTGTTCTGTTATTTTTTGGAACCCTTCAAGATTTTCCGTGGTCCCTCCTTTCTAATTATATTTCAGGCACCTTCAAAATTTTATTTCACATAATAATAATAATACAAATCTTGGTCAAATTTTCTACTGGAGCACATGAGAATGATTCTTGATGTTATTTCATGTCCTGAACTTAGATCTTGAATCCGTATGCCAAGATTAGTTCTAGTGTTCGAGTTCCCACATGGTGACACCACTGCGCTTTTATAACGGATGTCACCATACGACGTTTCATTAAACATCGTTTAAAACTTATTTTTGTGATATTATTATGCTTTAGAACGTGCGAAAATGCTGATAAGGCGTTGCAAAATGGATACAGTATGTTCGGTTAGATATTATGTGCTCAGTAAATGTTGAAAAATCATGACGAATGCTCTCAAAGCTGAATATTTGCAATACCTTGGTTCGTCATCAGTGTTGAAGCCTGTTCCACGTACGAACAGTGATCCATTGTCATTGTGTTTAAGTACAAGTACAAAGAATTTTGAAAATAAATGTTTTGGAAAGTACTTCGTCTTCATCACTGGTGAGCAATGAAACCTATTTCGTCATTATCGAAGAAAATAATTTAGTTTCTCAAAGTGACATTGATAAATGGTTAACACAAAATTTACAAAATGTTTAACCCCTGATGAAGTAGTAGATACATCCAGATATCATCAGATCATCCCCTGATACATCGCCAGATAACAAGTACATAATCGACAATTTGGTGCAAAGTTACCAAGAGATTTGGTACCTTCAAAGTACATTTTATACATTTACATTTTGATTTTTTTCCGCAAAATTCGGGTAACACGCGTGTTTACACGAAACGACACTACAACCACGAAAGTATGATGAGCGGTTACTGTTGGACCCTAACCCCCGAAACAGATACCAAACAACAGAAAATACAATAAATCTCCGTTAATGGTTAAAAACAGTAAAATAATTAATTTATTGAATATTTCAAAAACTAATTATCAATTTTCTAATTTTCAAGAACCAATTTTAAAATACGCTGGCTACTGATTTGGATTCAACCACCCAACTTATTTTGTAAAAAACTTTTGGTTGCTTAAGTCAAAAGCCGTGTATACTTATATATAATAATAGTAGTTTACTGTTATTACTTTTTAGCTAGACTGCTGAAATTTTTTAAAAAGTTCTTATTTGCATTCTTAAATCATTGTTTGAGGTATATTTCTGGGGTTATCCTCTCTTCTATTACAATGTGAGATAATTCGGTCAGATAACAGTATATAACTGAATGTTTTGAAGTAGCTTGTTCATCAAAAATTAAAGTATATATCCCAAAAAGGCAAGAAAAATGGCATGTCAAAAATTCAAAAACAAAATTCATGTGGACTGAAATTGATCCTCAGCATAAAGAACGACTATAAAATTATACAAAGAACACAATATTATCACAATTTAAACTAATGAATTAATTTTCATTAGTGTGTTTTGGGAGTAATTTTGCAACTTTTCAAAAATTTGTTTTAAAAATATCCTGGATAAGATAGATTCTTTAAGAAAACTTAAAATAACAAAATGACAAATATACCGACAAAAATATTCAAAAAGCCAATAAAAAGCTTATAAAAATGTTAGTTGTCAAGAAATAAAAACACTGTCATTCTCGTTGTCATGTCCTGAAGTATACAAGTCCATCGAACACACCTTGAAGAAGTGGTCGACATATAGCAACAGCTATAGCAATCAGTGCCGTCAGCAATGCGTAAATCCTGTGAAAAGCTTGTTGTGGAGCGTCAGCAACATTTACTGGAGAAATAACACTTGCACGTTTTGGCTATACATTTAGATTTTCACCCTAAATAACTCTTTAAGCATCAAATCGAATTAGAATGGAATTAGCTGAAGAATACGAAACTGTGGGAAATTAAAATAATCACAACCCTTACTTGTCCATCACAACCCTGAGATTATTCATGAGCACCTTTTTAAGGGGAATACCCTCCACACTGCACAATATTTAACAGTGAAACATATTCTACCAGAGCGCAAAGAACACCAACAAAGGTATAACCTAGATATCACCAATAAACTATCTATGTGCTGGAATAATAGAGAGACCAAACAATTGCTATTTAATATACAACCTATGTTGCAAGATATAATATAATTTTGCACCACATGTTTCTTTCATACTTCAACTCTAAAAACTTCAAGAGACTGTCGGCACGTAAAACCAACAAAATAAAAAATGGCTCTTAACAGGTGATTCAAGAAATAATTAGTTGTAAGGCTCCGTTAATTATTGCGTCCCATTTCACCGTATTAGTTGTAAATAAGACCCAATTACATTCTTATCATAGTCAAAACAACTGGAGCCGAAACAACACCCCCTCGCGCCGATAAGGAAGAGACATGTCGTTGCCTCGCATCCGTCCCATCGCATAGTGCAGGTAAAGAAACGAAAAAACGCACCGCCGCCATTACGTCACGCCGTAAAGTGACGTCGTCGGTGACGTTTACGATACGGGGTGCGGTTTTGTCATTTTAATGGTTCGCGATAATGTTTATTATTATTTTTATCGTCGTCGTGACGAGATTGGCGCGTGCCTAGAAACGCGGCCGTACATCTTCATTGACGCACTCTTATAGTTTTAACTGCTGTAAAAGTCCTTTTTAACGGCGTTTTTATTGCAACTACCTTCGAGGTCTGCCCCCACGTTTTTACTACCGCTAAAAACTGTCCCATAAAAATCTTTTCTCGGCGTTCAGTTACATCATAACGTCTCTATCAGGCATCTCTGTCTCTCTCTGTCCCTCTCTTTCTCACGCTTTTAAAATCACACTATTGAATACCAGGTTACTATAACAAGCGCTTTTATCACCAAGAAATGATATAAACATGTTCAATACTCATTTAGTGTTTATTTAAAATCAGGTGATATAAATGTTATATCGCAACCGAATCGTTACAGTGAAGAAACAAAATAGTATTAACTCGGTTCATCAAATTAGCCGATAGCTCGTTAAAGGAAACAGTTGAGTATTGATTGAATGAATGTTAATTTAACAGTTGAGTGAATGGTTCAATAACGTTAATAAAATCATTTGATATCTAGAAGTACTGGAAAATATTTCTAGCTTGTGATCTAACGAAATATAACAACTCAAAGATTTTGGAGAATAAACTAAACGTACATAAATAGTATTAAAACTTGAAAATACCGAAGAAATCTGTTATGGTAATTTTGGTATCACAGTTGACAAGATCACCATGTAGTTGATGTGTGAAGCTATACCTGCTCTCACAAAGAAAATAAAGTACAGACGTCTTTTCTGCACGTAAAAGCTATCTGGATTGAATGAAGATCATAAAAAATCCTTGAATATTTGGACAATGGTTGAACTTCTACAGGTGGGACGCGTCATCAAACCGCCTATTCTTATGCCGAAAATTGCTGACAAAGATAACCATATAAAGTAATTTCCTAATAAGCTTCATATTCAAGTATTAAAGAACACTATACTCAAAATTTATATTTGATATTTGGGAACATCATCGGGTACGAAGTCAGGGTGATATGACTTTTTGAATATTTATTCCTGTCAATGGTCTGACCAAACCTATAAATGCTCATATTGAAGACGCGGACAAGTTACATTTTTTTGTTATCTGTAGATGTCTGCAAGAACCAAAGTTCTTTAAATAATTTAAGAACTTTTGGATTCTTATTGAAATCATAAATTGAAATATATATGCCTGCAAACATACACCGTATTGTACGATGTCAGAAATGGAAAAAATATCGATATTTAACAAGCGTATTTCTCAATTTAAATTGAATTTCATATTTTCTAAATTTGTTCTCTGAAGAAACTATTGAAATCATTCCTATTGATTTATAAAATATATCGGTTTTTGTGAAAATATCAGCAAAATAACCTGTCGATATGTAGGAACTGATAAATATTAATGATTCAATAAAAAAAATTATGTAAGGTTTAAAATACGCATAAGCCTACTTTGTAGGTATCTATCAAAAAGCTTATAAAAGGACCAAACATATAAGAGCATGAAAAAATGGGATATCTTTTATTTATTTAGATTGCAAATGCTAATACTATTAACACTACAAATAATTTTGAAGCAGAAACATTTCTGTAGACAGATATTGAACATAATAAAAAGCTTTACATACATAGAATCGCATTAATCGTATATCAAAAACTTATAAAACATCTGAGTTCAGTTGATAACGTATTGAAATATATAAACAAATATAATAAACATTGAAAGAAAAGGAACAGATATAATATTTTACTAAAGCACGAGTTTCTAGACAAAAAATTCTAGTCTAATAAAACTGTAGAATGTTAATATTCTATCTAATGTAACGATTGTTTATGATACATATGCTTTTATATTTCTTACGTATGTATTTATATATGCTATACGATTCTTTACCGTATAAAATTTGAAGCTAAATATTCAAAAATCAGAAAAAAATCCTTTCAGTATCTTTCACTTATTAATATATGAGTGACATACAAGATTGTTTTATCAAGTGGCCCATATATAATAAATATAAGAAAACACTGAGATTTTACTTCATATATGTTATTAACAAATATCAACTAATGACAAATTGTGTCAACAAAGTATTAATACACTTTATATTATGAATTGCAGATTACGCAAATTATTAAAATATGTCTTCCCGATAATTTAACTGTTATTTTAGATAAATATTACTTCGATTTCCAAGTGATATATTTTTTACAAAAAATGCATTCACCAATTTGTCGTCATTATTTAAATTATATTTTTTACGCTATGTTGTTCTCTTGTGATATTATTGAGTTTTCTTGCATTATAAACCTTTTCAAGAAAAGTTTAAATTTATCCGGTATACAAAAAAATCCTCTTTACTGATCAGCAAAACGCATTCGTTATATTATTATTTTTTGGCTCACGGTATATCAAGTGTACGTAATCATTTCAGGCGTGGTGCCATCTACACCGAATGAAGCGAAGCGAGTCGTCTGGTCCCATTTCGCCGTGGGACCGTTTACGATCGAGTGCGGCGTTAATTTACGCCTCCACTAAAAGATGTCACTAGCTGCTTTAAAGCTCAATAAACGGCCTTTATGGCGCGTTTTGTCGTTTATGTTGCAATTTCCTATTGAAGAAAACTGCCGTTCGATACGGAAACAGAGCGGTTTTCGATGCTGTTTTATCGACGTTCGATCCGATTTGGTTTTTATGAAACTGTTTCGTGAATAATTTCATCGATTATCTGTTCGAGATCACGCAGAAATGGTAGATCCATGTTTATTTCAATTTAGTGGTCTAATATATTTGATTTAATATTGTAGATTTCTATAAAAGAACCTATATACATATAGTAAATCTTTGCAGAATTGAGTATAAATAAGGAAATAAATATTTTGTAATCTTATTACAGGATTCTATAATAAATATCAAGTCAAAAAGTCAATATCCAAGATAATTCGATAAGCTTGAATAATAGAAGGACTTTGTGTTGCTGATTTTTACTACTTTTCTAGCATTTACTGCTATGTTTTCCTTGCTCACCCCTGTAGACCCATTAATTCTTGTTAATATTTAAGATAAATTAATCCTGCCTCTCCTGTTTATTATTATTTGAAATTTATCAGCACTTAACAACACTTCAAACACCGAACAACACTGAAAAACACGAAACAATAAATAATGCACTAAACAGCACTCGGATAATGTCTAAACGTACACAGTTCAGCTCTGTTTCGGTACTAAAAAAGTGCCTGAGAAAAGTACCTTTAACTCTTTCCCTGGTACTGATTTCACTTTTTTATTGTAAGCCTTTTTTTCGCTGTGTGTTTTTTTTCAGTTTAAAGGTGTGACGACGCCCATTGAAAGGAAACTTTCTATTTTATGATAGGGGTATTGTGGGTACTTCTAAAAAATATAAAACATGTATTGCATTTTTTTTCTACTGCCGTAAATAAAAGTTCACAAATTTGTTATTTTATTACCACTATTTTATTGCTTTATTAACAGTCTGTTACTATTACATACAACTATTAAATTGTTTACATAAACGTAAACACACTTATGCACAAATACACACACATTAAATAATTATTTATAAAAAAAATAAAAGCACAGGAACAACTATATTAGGTGTTTGTATATTATTTTTCAGATTAAAAAGACATCAATTGAGAAACATTGGTACAATATTTATTAATCATATAATATTTTCCATAATTTTTCACAGCGTTTTCCCATGGCGATACCATGTCGAAAGAACGAATGAATGGTCGAAATTCTTCAGAATTTTGAGATCGTATACAGTCAAGTCATGTTCCATCGTTCCTTATAACCGGTATTCAGAAGGCGCTATGCTTGGTGAGTATTCTAGATATAGAACTTCTTCGAGCTGTAACAGTGCATCGTTCACAACTTGTACTGGTAATACTCGATTGAGCATTGTATTTTTTTCTTTTTCCATAGTGACCAGCTAGAACAAAATAGTCATTGGCTGATGTCGCTTCGGATTCAGGGTTTTGCGGGCGACAGAGACTCTGGGATACGACTTATTTTCATGTTGTAAGGCACCAAGGGAGAACCTCACACTGAACATGTTCGTGAAGCTTTTCACGAAAGGGATATCTGATTTTAAATGAATATTTGCGTTGCTCATAAATCATAACGCGCGGAACTTTCCTGGATTGGAATTCTTGGAGTAGTACAAGTTGTCTCTCGGACAAGTACTTGTACTACATCTATATTCCGTAAAGGCAGATTGGACGGACCAGTATTTTATACAAAGTCACTTACTGGGGAATTGGAAGTTTGCTTTTTCTGCAGTGCAGTGGGAATAGTTGGCTATTGTCATCGCCATTTCCTTTGCAAATAGCGTGCTGAATTTGGGTTGACTATTGGAATCTGCGGTCGAATTGAAGATCGAGGTATGATACTTTTTGGAGCCAGGGGATAGAGACTTTTTCAGTTTGGAGACGGTATGCGCCGCACTCTTTCCGCCGATGGAATGGAATAGCCTGAGTTTTGACCGGGTGAATTCTGATAGAATTTGTACCACGTAATCTCTTGGTTGATTTGGGCCTGAAATCTGTCACGGATGGCGTCGGGACTGTTACCGGTGGTAAAGAAAGATGTTTCGTCTGCATAGAATGCTGTGTTTGATTGCTTGGAAAGTGGGAAATCAGCTATGTACAAATCTAACAGGGCTGGGGCAAGTGAAGTGCCTTGCGGGACTCCTGCGGATAATTTTCCGAGATGAATTCCGAGATTGACTGCATCGCCGATCTTTACTTGAAAGGATATATCTTCCAAGTATGAGTGGATTAGGAAAATTAAGTTATTCATTAGACCAAGTTGTTTTTCTTTGAGCATTCGATCATTGTGCCACACTTGGTTGAAAGCTTTGGAGATATCTAGAAAGATGGCTCCCGTTTTGCGACGTTTTTTAAGTATCTGATGGATGATTGCTGCGACGCGAGAAGCTTGATGATGGCTTGAATGTTTGGCACGAAAACCGAATAGTTCATTAGGAATAATGTGGTACGCCTCGGTCAAGTTGTTTAGAGCATGTAATATCAGACTGATGGGCCTGTAGTCAGAAGGGATTTTTTTTTGGGAAATGCTTTATCAACCGGATGGAATTAATGATATTGGAAAGCTCTGAACTACCATGAGCATTGTCACGAAAGAGGGTAACTCTGCTGCTGGCCTTTTCTCCAACATTATGTCACTTATTTTATTCACTTGGCCCCTGTAGATATCTACAGTAACAGTATCATTCGGTTTAATCAGGTCGAAATACATTACACCCTGCTGATCCCACTATATACACACCAAGATCCTGAAGTTACACATGACCATTTGCGCTTGCGATTTTCGTAGTAGATCCAGTTTTCTTACCTGTCACAATACGCCACAGACAACTCTTCTTCTTTGTCTGGCAATTAATGAAACCGCAATGTTGAAATGGTAGGGAAAAGCATTTTCAGTCAATTCGCATAATTTCATCATATGTAAATGTATGGAATGTTTGAAGATTAATGTTAATTATTTAAGTTTTGAAGATTGATGATATAATATATTATATAAAATAACACAATATGTAAATGTATTCAGTAATGTGTTTAAAGACACTAGTAATGTAGTAATTAAATACAATCAATAAATATCACTAAAAGTACAAGTAAAAATATTAAAATAGGCATTATCATAAGACATATATAACATATAAAATGAAGTCTCAATAGGACAGGTTTAAAATACATACAACAATAAAAATAAAATACATATAAATAAAGTACAAATATAAATATAAAATATGGAATATTTTAGGAAATAGAAGATATCAATAAAGTAATAAAATTTTGTCTAAAATTATCAGCCGGCTTGATATCTCTAGTAGTCAAGGTTGTTCTACAGCTATGAGGATCTGTTACGGGTTCAGATCCCATTGTGGCGCGGTTGTATTTATTATAAGTAAGCAAGTTTATATTTATGATTGTTCATCGTTATTAGTGTCCATAGGTAAGAGTGCAAATTCTTTAACAAAGTCTCTAACAAGGCTGAACAACTCTGAATGTCTTCTGGGATGGTTATTAAGTTTGTCTCTCGACAGCCTGCCCACGTCAAACAGTTTTTCCAGTTCAGATAGTTGATAAAAAGAAGACTAAAATAATATCAGTTTTCAAATATATCCTAAATATAAAACATTCATCGAAACTGCTTCAAAATAAATCATGTCATGTCAGAGTAGAAATTTGTGCTTGTTCAAAGTTTATTGAATTCGATATTTCAACCCGAACCACATATGCCACAAATTTATTGCTCGAACCACAAGTGTGCGATACCCACTAAATTATTTAATTGATGAATGCTTCAAGCCATGGCTCAGTAAAATTATTCACTATTATCCTCTTCATGTATTGAATGAATGAGTAGAATCTCTGAAAGCTACTAAGCTGCAATAATACAAAATGTATTTTGATAGGTAACAAGGTGCCTTAGAATCAGAGAAAGCTATATCTTAAGCACTGATGAAAGCTCGATTATATTAAAAGCGATTTTTCGAAAATACCTTCTTCTTTAAATTTTAGTTATTTTTTATACGCATACTTAATGCATTTAGCCTGATGAAGAAATGAATTTGAGGCCAAATTTTGAAAAATTATGCCAAATGGTCACATCACACATACTTACTTCAGGAGGCATTCATATTTCAATTGCAATAAGCGGACGATTATTTCCAAAATATTTCCAAAAATATTCAATTTTAATAATAATTAATATTTAAAATTTAAATTTTGATTAAAAAACCTTCTTTACGTCCTATAACTATTTCTCTTCACCCTGTCATATATAAAGGATTGAAGAATGTTTCTTTCTAGCATGCCCTTTCTAATTATTTTGATTTGTAGGCTAACATTAACGTTGTGAAAATATTAAAGGAGCTTATTTTTATTACATTATAGAAATATTCTGTCAAGTATTCAAGTCTCTCAAAGAGAATTATTCAAAATCGTCTAAAATATTGCGTACTGCAGTACAATATTCCGTTTAATTCTGTTTGGAAACAATACACTAAAATGTTTGTGTTGTTATGATACAATGAATATATAGATTAAAGATAAAATATATTCATGACATTATTTGATCGTTGATTTTGATAGCAATCGCCAGATCTTTACAAAAATGCCAGTATATGCTCGTATATTTCAAGGAAAGAAATAATTAAAAGTTAATTAGTTCAAAGGTAAGTCACAGTGCAAATAAATTACCATTATGGTGATGAGCATATATTTCCTTAATAAATAAGTAATATTTTAAAAAATGATATTTCTTAATGTAAAACGGCTTTTATTAAAAAAAAACATATATTAAAAAATTCGAAGTATGTTGAAATGTTCTCTATAGTAACATAAATATATCATATAAAAAAAATAAAAAACGCCTCACCGTGACAATGCTTGCACATTGCCGTGACCAGGATTCGAACCTGGGTTACTACGGCCACAACGTAGGGTCCTAACCACTAGACGATCACGGCTGTTGAGGCCTGGTGAAAGTTGATTTAATCACATAATATAAATATAGAATTCAATATTTATAAAATAATTGGGAACAATTTAGAACAAATCAATAAATATTTATTTATTTACCTTAATTATATAAATACCAATAGTACATGAAGTTGTATAATTTTACTAGTTGAAATAAAATATTTTGATATATTTTTGCAACAACATTCTATCAATAATTGGGGCTACCTGTTTTAAAAAAAATTGTTTTAATAATGTTAAAATTGTTTTTACAAAAAAATAAAGCGTCCTCTCTTATCACGAGTCTATACTAACGCCGATGCACTTAGGGCTTTGGTTACAGGTTCCTGTAATGAGAGGGCTAAGAAAAAATTTTGTCTATAGGCTTCAGAAAGGGATTTAGGCCTAAAGGGATATTATTCTTACAGACCCTTTATAGTTCAGTAGAAGAAATATAGATGACTCAACAATCCATATATGTACTATTTATTTAAAAATTACAGAAACATTATTTAATATTAATATTATTCCACTAGCCGTATTAAATTATGTAATAAATTCTATACATTTTAAACAATATTTCTTAAATAACTATATTATATAAATTCCAACATACACAAGCAATAATTTTGATTGGAAATAACATGATATACGTTACGTGAGCTGCTCCACAAATAGGCATTCGAATTTTAATATTAATTACGTTTTTTTAAGAAACCATATACGTTTACTTTATAAGTTAATAGAATTTAATTATATGGTAGCGTGAGAATACCTTGGAACTTAAGCTCAACGATAACAATCTAGGTTTATGGGTTTTGTATGTTAAAATATATGTGGTGTTGCCAAAGGTTGAACCAATTATGTTGTATATGGTCGGTAATATTTGTTATATTTACATATATAAATATAATTATGTTTTAATTGAGTTTTAAATGTGATATCTACACCATAATTTACTGAATGCAATGTAACTGCTATCACTTGAGTATAAGATATTTATCTTTAAATCAATATCTAGATGTATTTTTTTAACGAAGAATTGTTATGCTGTTCAAATTATTCTCCACATAACGATATTTTATTATAATAAGAAAACATTATTGGGGACTGGGAAAATATAGCACTTAGAACAAGGCAAAAAACTAATATGTATTCATTCAAATCCCAACCGCTTACTAATAAAATAAATTGATTTCTAGGATCTCCTAAATATATACTACAATCTTATGGTTAAGTAATACATTTGAAGTCTATTATGTTTCGATTTCGCCAAAATAAATGTTTTAGCTAATTTTTGTCAGCTAGCCAGCGTTGATTTTTTGGTGGCAGAACAGCTTGATTTTTGTTAATATTTGTAACATAGCCATAGATAACCAAAAAACTAGTAATTACTATTTTCAGTCAAATGCACGGTTCGACTATTTTTTTCAATTCGTGATGTCAGACGAAAATGTACGAAACCTTTCCTGTATAAACTGTGAGGGAGGAAAGGACGGAGATAATTGCTTGGAGCAGTTAATTTTATATGTGCTTATATTTTACAACGGTAGTACAAGCGAGACGGATATGTACTTCACCTACTAACTTTAAAAAAGGAAAGGAAAAAAATAATTACTGAATATTATTAACATGCAATATATAATTCCATTTTAAACGAAGTAAAATTACTTTAATATTTGAATGTTCTGAGGATCTGTAAAAGCGAATGGAATTTTTCTATGGAATAATACCCCACAAAAATTTTATCGTATTTTAATATGTTCATTACTATTCTTAAATAATATACTATAATAAATATAGATAATAAAACAGTACTTAAACAAAACCTAAAGACTAAACATGTACAGTAACCATAAATACTAAATAAAAATTAAACATATACCTAGTCATAGACGAAAAACTAATCCATGACATAATTAAAAATTATCGCACAATAACTACTAGAGCTTTTTTAAATCAGTTTATCTAAATTAAAATCTAATCTAAATCTAATAAATAATAAAGTAATCGAAATATTAATTTAAAATCAGTAAATTCTTTATTATTGAAGGGAAACATTGTTTACACCCTATTACATTAACAATCTTCAAAAATATCGTTCCAAATTGTTGCTATAATATACAATATATTGTTATTTACAAGCAGAGAACCAAAAAAAAACTATTTATATTACATATAAATCTATGTAAGCATAAATTGGGTACATTTTTGTCAAGATCGCGGCCAGAAGGTCAGAGCCAGAGCGTCAAAAATTGGGCGAATGAAACTAAATATAGTAACCAAAAATAGTAACTAAAAGTACACGACTGAAACAGTCGACAGTAAAAATCAGTAAAATCAGGACCGAAAATAGGGACTGAAACAGTCACTGGTAAAAAGCAGTACAATCAGATGAACCAAAAATAGCAAATGAAACAGTCGATAGTAAAAGTAATCAATTACTGAACAGTGGATAGTCGTTTTCAGTCGACTGTTCCCAACGCAAATTCTAATTAACTTTTGGTTGTAGATCGTACTGACATCGAATGTTAGACAATATCTCAAATTACAACCAATTATTTTTTAAAAATTTTCATAATCATGTAATTTTGGTGATATTGGAAGTGGTAAAAAATCATAGACCAAAATCGTTAATAAAATTGGTGCTCAATCGAATTTTTGGACGTATGATAGGATTATATTAATGGATATAATAGACTTTCATACTTTGTGGTATCAATCATAACCTATAATATCAACCTCCGTTTTTTTAATGGCTGGCAGAAATTAAATTGAAAACCTTTTAAAAGCAGTTTACCGATTGCTTCCTCTTTCTAACAGATATTTTAAAAGTTTCTCCGTTTATGTTATAAAAGTTTTGTTTCATAGATGGTTACACACCAGAAAAAAAAACTCTTTTCTTCGCTATTAACCATCTATGAATGGATATTTTCATCATTTAAATCTATTTCGGCTGAAGTTTCACATAGCACAGTCTTGAAATCATTCGTGTATTTGCCTTTGGGCATTGATATCTCAGTAACAAAAGAAACAGTCCTTGGAACATTTGCCGGAAACACAGTCATTATGGCCAAAGACATATCTGTGTCTAGGGCTCTAGAACAAGTACAAGTAGCAGTAAACAAGATGTGCAAGTAGACCAGCGACAGGAATATATGGCTTAATAGCTCCAAATATATCCATATGAATATTCCGTTGCGACGAAATTACAAAAGCGAAATGCCTCGGCAGACATTTCGATGGCAGGTTAAATTGGAAACATCATGTTAGACAAAAACATGAAGTAGATCAGATTCAAAATCAAAGAAATGCGCTGATTAGTTGGAAGATTACACCCAATAAAAGTCATTAGTTTATCAGTCCATTATAAAGCCTGTTTGAATATATGGGGTTACTCTAAAATATCAAATCAACAATAATCTAATGACGCCTAAACAAAGTTCTTCAATTAATTACCAGTGTTTGTTGCTACGTAAATAGAGGATGAACTCGAAACAAAATGGATTTAGGAAGCAATTCAAGATTTCGTCTTAAAACATGATATAAGTTTACTAAATTACAACAAAGTAGATGCAACGCAGTTACTGGACAATTCAAAAGAAATCAAAAGATTATAGCAAACCATACAACACTTCTATGATATAAATTTCAACTTCTATAAGATATGTCATTATATTTAAGCTAATTTCATTTTAATTTGGGAAATACGTACTGATATATTTTCCCACACTCGTTCTGCTTGTATGTTGATGCAAGTACAATAGCACAGTAGCACACATTTATTATTTATTAATCTTATAACATAAGTTGATATGGCATATTAAGTAGAGCATATCTAATGTGTTCTTGTTTTGTCGATTATGCAGCAACAAGTATATTAAAAAAAAGTTTCACACTCACCTGGTAAGAGAATATATTTCTTTCCTTTATTTTCATTCTCGGGGTTTTTAAATTCACTCTAAAACAACCAATAATCCTTAAACTGTTTGATATGAATCGGACATCCGTCAAGTGATATATTTACGTTTTTGTCATTTGGCCCCAACTCAAAATTAATATGGACGGATTTGCAGCTACTAAGCTGTATTTTACAATCTCTACTCCTTTTGTAGATTTTGTTGACCGCTACTTGAACTTTTTCTACAACCTTAGACAGAGATACATCTTTTGCCATGATAACTGTGTCATCGGCAAATGTTCTAAGAACTGTTTCTTTTGTCGTTGGGATATCAGCATTATATAGCAGTGGCCCTAAAATCCAACTCGGTGGAACTCTCGAATAGAACTGTCGAAATAGGTTTGAATGTTGAGAATGCGCAATCATGCCGGACGCTAAATTTTCTTTTGAAAAGATATGATTCCCGTAGTCAACAGTAATCCCGCGGCAGATTTTGTAGATTAATCCCAAAAGTAAACTCGGTCATAAGATTGTGAGACGTCCAGGAATATTGCAGGGCAGTAGTTATTGTCTTTGAATACCTTTTGAACATCCGCTGTTACTTTGGGCACTTGATCGATTGTGGAGTGTTCAAACTGGAATTCGAATGGAATCTGATATTTCTATATGGTTTAATACATTTTAACAGTAGTTTCCCAAAAAATTGATATCGCAAGTAGCAGCGAAATAGGTCTGTAAGATCCAATTTGTTCTGCCGGTTTGTCAGGTATTTTAAGGTACTAATACTGAAGCGATTTCCAGCGCTTCATAAATCTGTGATAGGACAAAAATTATATGACAAGTAACGAACTCATGCTATGTTTGATTTTGATCAACATGGGCTTAAACTTCATGAAGATAACATTGATGGTTAACGGTATAGAGTTAAAGTGTTGCCTAAAATATGCTTCGAGAGAATACTTGTTCTCAAACATAATAAATTTAATATCCTTACTGCTAATACTACCGTTCTCGAACGCATGCAAAATTTGTGTATTCTTAAAAATTAAAAAACAAGAGAAAGGGACTAAGAAATTGCGGAGCAGTGTCAAGTTTAACCCATCAAGCAAAATTCTTACAAGTTATGTATGGAAAAAAAGTGTAACGTAATAATTCATAACATTGCCTTTTATTCCATATTATGAAAAATTAAATAATAAATATAATTTAAAAGGTTGAGATCTGTTTCATTTCTTAAAATAATTTTGAGTTTACGTCTCATATTTCTTGTACTGCAAATTGAATTCACCACTACTAAAATCTTCCACTAAAATAATACTTTCATCAGAATATTCTTCGTGGACAGTAGATTTTTGAAGGGAACAACAGCATACTGTAATATCAGCGCCATCTTCAGTAAAACGAATTAATCCAAAATCGAATAATTAAGAACCATTACATTACATCGAAAATACATTTATGGTAACTCGGCATTAATATGGAAATACATATATAATCTGATACATATCTTTGGTTGTTTAACAGCGTGATATGCAATAAAATTAACAGAAACAACAACAAAAGAAACGTTAAATAAAAACAAAAAAATAACGACAGTTCCAATGGAAAGATAATGATTCAAACTTGAACATAATATATAGAGATATTTGTTTCGCCAAGCATCCGAACTTGTAGTAAAATTGAGAGGTCTAAGCGGATTCGGCGGCCTTCTTATCTCCTGATTGAAATTTATTCGACTTTAATGCTAATGCATCTTGCATCTTAATCAGGGCCGTATTTCTTGCGGATAATTTATTTTAATGGCGATTTATACGTGTATTTATATTTCGCTTTATAATGGTCGGTCGATTTTTTTGTCCTTGTCGAAAGAATTAATGCAGTTTGGCTAATGAAACCGAGAAATGCCTCGCGAATGCCGCCGTTAAATTTAAAATACGATCTCTATTCGGTTGTTTTTAATATCGTTTTTATTTAGTTAATACGGCGTGTATTCGTTTTATATATATGCATACGATTGTTGTGACTCAGGAAGGATAAAAATATCGTCGTTAAACTCAATTTTTATACCATTAACATCAATTAGAAAGCAATTGTATTTTTTTATAAAGCAAAAGTTTTGAGTTACAGGAATGATATTACCTTAAATTATATATGTTCTTAACATATCATAAATGTTTTAGTGCATATTTTTACATATTATCATTTGCTTTATTATTTAAATTATTTTATTAATGCTATTTATATTCTTTTATTTACAGAGTGAAATTAAAGTTCAGGTACAATTTCATAGATATTTTATTCTGTTATATTTATCGTAATATTTTGGATTATAGATGAATTATTTGTAGGCAATTTGATTAAATAATAGAGCCTTGTATTACCAACTGGTATTACATAGTCTATTCAAAGTTATTTTGTTCATACGTCATCTAAATTTTTGAAATCAAAATGTCGCAATATAGCCACATCAACTCTGAGTTTTAGTTCAGCTTGTCTTTGACATACAACAAAATTCCAATCTAAATAAAATAATTGACCAAAAATGTTATCAAATATAATTCATTTTAACATTATAGTACATATAAAAACTACAGTTAATTATACAACCACAATAATTTATATAAGGTTATAGTTCTAACCTCTTATCACTATTGATTTCAAGAATTTTGCATACTGACAACCGGACGTCTTTGACAGGCTTATTCATTTACGTGTTCGAATTAATCATACAGCATTGTATCTCTTTTTAACTAAAATAAAATGAGAAGGAAAATATTCTGATTCTAAAACAAATTTACAAATTGCGACAGGCAATACATTAAACATTTTGATGACGTATGTATAAATAAACTTTGAATAGACTATATACCTAATATTCTAGATTATTAAACATGTACAAAATGCAGATATTCAACGTAGTTTCTTGATATTAGGCGCATATTTTTTTTTAAGTCTTCCTTGTGGTGTGCAAATTACCGGCTAAAATCAGTAAATGAATCAAGAACGTTTTTAATTTCTGGATAAGATAACCCGAGAAAGATCATAATCATAAATTGGTACATTGTTGGACAATGTGCAACATGACTGCGATAGTACAGTCGAAATGGGCCGAATTAACAGGCCAATTGAAAAGTACCCGGCCTACCACATTAAAACACGCTTTTTTGGCAAAATTAGTTTATTTAACATAATTCCCTTCAAAGGGGTATAGCGACTCTCCAACTATTCGATACCATTTTTGTAGTACGATTTGTCCTTTGCTTCAAAATAGGCTTTAGTTTCGGCGATCACCTCTTCATTCGACGAAAATTTCTTCACAGCGAGCATTCTTTTCAAATCTGAGAACAGGAAGTGGTTGCTGGCGGCCAGATCTGCAGAATACGGTGGGTGAGGAAGCAATTCGAAGCCGAATTCAGGATTTTTGACACGGTGCACTGTCTTGGTAAAGCAGCACTTTTTTTTTTCAAATGCGGTCGTTTTTCGGCGATTTCGTCGTTCAAACGGTCCAATAACGCTATGTAATAGTTGCTGTTGATGGTACTTTCTTTTTCAAGGTAGTCAATGAAAATTATTCCATGCGCATCCCAAAATACAGACGCCATAAACTTGCCAGCCGACTGTTGCATTTTCCCACGGTTTGGAGCGGGTTCATCATATGCAGTCCACTCGGATGACTGTCGATTGGATTTCGGAGTGAAATTATGGAGCTATGTTTCACACATTGTCACATATCGACGCAAAAGCTCGGGTTTATTACGCTTGATCATCTTCTAACACTGCTCCAAATCATTAACGCATCGTTGTTTTTGGTCAAAAGTGAGCTTGCGCTGCACCCACTTTGCATAGAGCTTTCTCATACCCAAATATTCGTGAATAATATGATGTACAGGTTCAGTTAATATCTTTAGAGCGTCTACTATTTCATTCAATTTTAATTTACGGTCCTTCAAAATCATTTAGTGGATTTTTTAAATGTTTTCGTCGGTAACAATCTCTTTTGCACGTCCACTGCGGTCACCGTCTTCGTTGCTCATTTCCCCACGTCTAAACTTAGCATACCAATGGTTGATTTTCCTGGGGCAGTGTCCGGAAACTCGGTATAAAGCCTAGTTTTTGCTTCAACTGTAGTTTTTCCCTTCAAATAGCAATATTTTATCAACATGCGAAATTCCTTTTTATCCATTTTTTTCACAATAACAAAAGTTGCTTTACTCAAAATGCTATAATTCACAAAGTAATGATCCGACAGCTGTCAAATTTATACACGCTTCTTTTGAGGGTTAGTGATAACTAAAAAATATATGGATTTAATTCTTGTAGCGCCATCTATGTGTTAGGTCGGGGACTTTTCAATTTACCTGTTACTTTGAAGCAACGGTGATAGTAATTTAAATCAACACATTATTACTTTTAATCCACATATGACGTCCACTTTAAGCAGAACCTTCCCATAAATAATGAATACATTTCTTAGGATGTACTATTGTGAATATCTTTCATTTTTGCAATAACTGTTTCAACGTATTTGTTATTTTAGTGGCCCTGAGGCAGAATCATATCTATGATTATTAAGTTCTAGTTTTAAATATTCCAGAATAAACATGCTAAATTAAAAATAATTTATAATCAATTTGAATCAACAAATCACTTGTAAATAACACACATTAACGCGGAAGCAATTTAGCTTACATTTTTAATCAGTATAAATGAATGTTTGTTACAAATACATATATTTTTTATCCATAAATAATATTTTTTTCCTATTAATTTTTCCTATTAATAAGTCCTTTTTTATTTATCCAATAAATTTGAAACGTTTATTTAAAAAAATATATATAAAAATATTCACAACTATTTCAATATTATCAATAAAACAATTAACAAAATGTATCATGCAGTAGGTTTTAATTGTCGCCATTTAATTTTAATAACTACCTCAGTTATTACACAGTATCATTTAAATGAATATAAATTCTGATAATGTTCAGATGTTTGTGAAATGTCATAAATTTATTGATTATGGAGAACCATTATTATTTCACTGGTATGTTGAAAGTGCTTGATTCTTGCCAATATACTAAAGTAAATTTATTTTCTCTATATGGTTGGTTATTTAGTTTACTGAATATTTAATAGAAATTGTCGACTATTAGAAGAAAATATTAGGCAATAGGCAGGTAGCTATTTAAAATAATGTATTAAACTACTAATTTATTTGCAATAATAAAGATATAATGCTTTATTTTATCGTTACTATTATACCCTAATTAATTATACAATAACTTATGTGTATATACGAGCTTAAAAATAATTTTTAGAAGATATTTAAGGGGACATTTCATTTATATATATTCTGCAATGAAGCGCATCCAGCAAGCTACAGAGGATGCGTAGTTGCGAAAACATTCCAAGAGAGAAGAAATAAAATCAGTCAGGCTAAAGAGCAAAAAACAGTGACTCAAAATAAACAACCAAAAATGTACAACGAAGTCAACGATGAAATGACCTATGCTCAAAGCATAAACCAAACCGCTCAAAAAGAAACAAAAAAAGAAGACGTTACAACCAACGAACTGCTATTGAAACTTATAGCAAAGCTGGACAACCAGGAAAAGATTATTGAATCGTTTTCTGAAAGATTACTTAAACTCGAAAACAATAGGGCGGTGGCCTCAAGAACTAAAAATGGCAAGTAAAGACATCCGCATCGCAATTTGGAATGCTAATGGGATTCAGAAACATCACGCTGACCTACAAGTATTCCTAGAATTGCAAAAAATAGATATTTGCTTAATATCTGAAACCCATTTGACAAAGGAATCCTTTATTAAATTTAGAGGATATCACTTTTACCACACCATTCATCCAGCTAACACAGCAAGAGGAGGAAGTGCAATAATAATAAAAAATAATATATGCCATCATCAAGAACCCGGACTCAGTTTAGCAGAAAATCAGGTAACGGCAGTAACTGTTATATCTAGCAAATACAGGGTTACATTAGCTTCCATATATAGCCCTCCAAGATACAACCAAAAAAAAGAAAATTACTTGAATGTTCTAAACAACCTAGGAGAAAAATTTATAATCGGTGGTGATTTCAATGCTAAAAATACAAGATGGGGATCTAGAATGACGACAACTAAAGGTAATGAATTACATAAAGCAGCTGCTGAGCTAGGGTGCAGTTACATGTCGACAGGAAAACCAACTTATTGGCCTACCGATCCAGAGAAAACTCCAGACCTGTTAGACTTCTTTATAGCTAGAAACATAACCACTAACTACATGGAAGTTGAAGAAAATTTTGACTTAAGTTCAGATCACACACCTGTGATTTTGACGCTGAGTGAAAACATTATAAGAAAACAACAAAATCCAACATTAACCAACAAGAGGACAGACTGGGAAGGATTTGTTGAAGAAATAAACAATCGAATTCAACTAAATGTTCCCCTTAAGACAGAAGACCAATTAAATTATGAAACCGAAAAATTCGTTGCAGACATCCAACAGGCTGCTTGGAATAACACTCCAGAAATTAAAACTTCAACCAAAGGAATAAATTACCCGAAAGAAATCAAGGAAATGGTAGCTGAAAAACGAAAACTACGGAAAAAATGGCAGCAAAATAGAACACCTGAAAATAAGAATATCTTAAACAACATAACACAAAGGTTGAAGAGGGAAATTTTGGAAATTAAAAACAATTCCATAAATAACTATCTACGAAATTTAACAGACGACAAGAACACAGACTATTCGCTCTGGAAAGCCACTAAATACCTAAAACGATCCTGTCTACATAGTCCTCCGATAAGAAACATGCATGGAAGTTGGGCACGCAGCAACCTGGAGAAAGCAGAAGCATTCGCTGACCATTTAGAGAAAACTTTCAAACCAAACGAAAGTGAAATTGAACATACTTTACCGGACATAGACGGCGAAAATTCGACAATTCAATTAACAACTCCGAAAGAAGTCACCAACGTTATTAAAACAAACATCAAGCCAAATAAATCACCAGGCTATGATTTAATAACAGGGCAATTGCTGCACAATCTGCCAAGAAAGGGTATTATAAAGCTCACTAACTTAATCAATGCAGCATTTCGACTGAAATATGTCCCAGACGTTTGGAAAATGGCTGAAATAATAATGGTTCCAAAACCTGGAAAATCACCAAATGATATAAAAGCTTATCGACCTATCTCACTGTTACCGATGATAGCTAAGGTATTTGAAAAGCTCCTCTTGAAAAGATTAAAACCAATTATAGAGAGAAAAAACCTAATACCAACACACCAGTTTGGGTTTATTACCAAACATTCAACGATTGATCAAGTGCATAGAATAACAGATGTTATTGAAAAAGCCTATGAAGATAATAAAGTATGCTCAGCTGTATTCTTAGATGTAGCACAAGCTTTCGACAAGGTATGGCACAAAGGCCTCGTCCATAAGCTACAGAAAATATTACCGAAGCAACACACCGAACTATTAAAATCCTACATCACAGCCAGAATGTTTAGAGTGAAACAAGAGGAAGCTTACTCTACAATAAAAGAAGCTAAAGCAGGTGTACCACAAGGAAGTGTACTGGGGCCAATTCTGTACCTACTTTATACATGTGATATACCACAAATCGAAAACATTACAATGGCTACATTTGCTGATGATACTGCTATTCTTGCTGTCGGAAACAATAGCGAAGATGCAACCAGAAACCTACAACAGGCTACTGACGCTATAAATAAATGGACCCAAATCTGGAAAATACAAATTAACCAAAACAAATCTGTGCATGTTCAATTCACCTATAAACAGGCCGCGCTTACACCATTGACCATAAACCACACTGTCATACCATACAGCAATAATGCTAAGTATCTCGGAATGACACTTGATGCAAAACTACGGTGGAAGGAACATGTCAAAAAGAAAAGAAAAGAACTTGAGTTAAAATATAGAAAAATGTATTGGCTAATTGGAAGAAAATCTCAATTAACTATACATAATAAATTACTTCTATATAAACAAATATTAAAACCTATATGGACATACGGAATACAATTATGGGGATGTTCCGCAAAAAGCAACATAAATCTAATACAAGTTTTCCAGAACAAAGTCCTAAGAAGCATCGTAGGTGCACCCAGATATTACCGGACCATTTATTTACATCGAGATCTTCAGATACCGACTGTCAATCAAGAAATTAAAAGAATTGCAAAGAGACATGAGGAGAGACTTCACTCTCATGTTAATTTCGAAGTATTACAACTCTTGGACAACACCAAAACCGGACGCAGACTCAAAAGGACCAAACCATTTGAACTTGTGTAGTGTGTTGTAGTGTAGTGCAGTGAGGTGCATTAGAAAAAACTCAAAGTGTTAAAACAATTATTATTATGTTAGAGACTATGTAGGACTGATGAGTCCTATTAGATATATACCTAGATTTAAGCTATTATAAGGACAAATTGTAGGTTAGTCGGCAACGACTAGTAACAATGTATATAATTATAAAAAAAAAAAAAAAAAAAAAAAATTTATATATATTTACCTGAGATTATTATATAAGAATATAGGTAAACAAATTATTGTTTTGTGAAAATTATGATGTATTGACTGAGATTTCTTTCAGCTTAAATGTACGATAACCCATTCGTTTTAGGCTATTATTAACGATATTCGTCTTTTTTATGGTAAAGTTTATTTATATGGTATTTGGAGTTCTTGTTAATTGTTCAAATATGTAAATTAATTTAAGTATGGTGTTTTATAAAAATAGAAAGGCATATAGAAATTATTTTTATCATTTCATCTACCGACTGGCCAGCGACCAACTTAGAAATCATTCCAGAAGACATCCGGTCTTACCCAGCCTGGTTACTGGTGTGATCATTTTCCTTGTCGGATTTTACACTTTTTCCTAGGACAATCACAAATATTAAACAATCGCAAACATAATATATATATATATATATATATATATATATATATATATATATATATATATATATATATATATATATATATATATATATATTTAAGTTCTTAACTACTTCTGGAACCCTTAATGAACTTTTATTGCATGTAATCATAAAATATAAATATTTTGCCTAAGCATCCTATTTTAACAGTTCTACATTTAATTCCATATTTTTTTCTTTTAACGTTCTGTGAGTGTGATTCTTAAGTAAAGTTGTTAATCTTTACACCTGTACTTGGAAACGTCTTCACCTTTTCCTTTTTTCTCACCCTCATATATCAAAGCTTCCCCAAGTTACCAATTCATCTAAATCATTTTATTTCATTCAACCGCCACCCAGATGATTCTACATCGAAATTTCAACCCCCAATGAATCATTCGTCAGGTATATTAAAAACAGGACCCACAAAAAACACACACACACACTCGTAGACATATAAATTCGAAACCGTGAAACCGTTTCGGAACCAGGCCGAAAGAATAATCATAGATTCATTTTTCCTCCATTCGTATTGAAATAAATTTGGAAAAGAAAGGCCCCGACATGTTTATTAGACCTGGCCGCGAGGGAGAGGGATCTTCAGGTAACGCCTTCTGGTACCGGTGTCTATGCTGTCCTTGGCCGGGGCCGTTGGAGATCGGTATCGGGTTTCAGGAAGGCCGACATTTTAATTTCGGTCCGTGTGATTTAAATGGTTAAACAATCTCCTCTTGTTTCTGTCTCTAGGTGCGGCGAGATGAAAGCGGAACGTTCGGAACGAGATGACTTGATTTGTCTCGCCGTGGTCGAGGCGTCACTTTTTAACGAGCTCATTATTTTCAGTTGGTGGTTTCGCTCCATAGATGGAGCTCTAGGTTGTCATTTAGTTATTATTTAAACATCTATTGGTTATTATTACAACTTATTCTTAAAGTTATTCTTATATTGAATAATACATCCTACAATCCTACATCCCATAATGAATTCAGGTTTAATATGATTTCTTCTTCTTATCATGCCTATAACTTAATTTTAAAGGATTAGCAATAGATAGTCTTACTGTCTATTAAAGCGCATCGGGTGCATTTGTAACCAACTTAATACTGAATCATTACTTACAGGTTTTACTTTTCAGTAGGTGTCATTTGGTCAAAGTGTGCACTAAACATTTTTCAATACATTGGGAATGTCTGAATTTGTACCGAATAAATCGCATTTGCGGGAAGTTTAACTTTTTTACTTGATTTTAAAGAAAAAAGTGACTGAAGATCATTAAATGCTGTGCAAAATCTTGTTAAAAGACTAAATAAAATTACTATTATTAAAATTTACTATATTTTAAATAATAGCATTTTATATAATATGTTGACACAGATTTTAATACCTGTTTTTCATAAAAATCGCTCATACAAATTATAATACCAACGCCAGTATAATAATAGTTTCCTTCAACTAATATGTTTTATGTTTATAATGTAATAATTCTTACATTTTATTAATATATCCTTTTCATTTCAGTGGCACAATGAAAAATATCATTGTTGTAGTGGAGTTGTCCATTCGGATCAGATATACCGTAAGTTGTTATCTTGTGTTAAATGTTGTTTAATTATTTTTTAAATTCACTATACTATTCTGCCCATTCACATTAATAAGACCAAATATCTGAATAAATACGTTAGACTTCGGTAGTTGTATCCCAGCTCTATTGAAGAATATATCATTAATTTATTCTCTTGGAAATTGTAACCATATGATGTGACGTAGATGCTGTGAAACGCATGTTCAAAAGCAAGTTCTATTTGAACCTATTTTTAGTCGTTTTACGGTACTTGCTCTAATACTAAACGTGATAAACAATTGTTTTTTATATAAATATTTTCGTGTATTATCTATATTCTTGTTCTTTGCAATCTACTGTTTCCATATCTTTTTAAAAGCTGATTTGTTACTTGATGTTTGTAATGTAATATTGTATGTTAATAAAAGTTTTAAAAGTAGCGAACTTTTATCAGATTCTACAAATAAATATAATTATCCTAGATAAATTTATAAGATTTTGGACACAGGATTAACAAGATTTGACTTTAACCCTCAGATGATAATTATTTATTTTAATTTTATATAATTGGTATATTGCCTCTATACTACTGCTGTATTTGCATCAATATTTCCCAAATTAAAATAAAACTAAACTACTTAAGATAAAGCTGCGAGTAATACTTTACAATACGCATGTTCGTGTGGCTTGGTTCTACGCATGTTCGTGTGGCTTGGTTCGCTCAAATCTTCTAACTTTCTGCGTGTTGTCCTTAGCAATGCTGTTTCTACGTACCTGTAATTTAATAAAATTATTTCATGTTGTAAGGCGAAATATTGGATAATTTCGTGAATCTATTTGATTTTGAGATCATCAGCAGCTATTTGTTTGTTACGTAGCAATAAATGTTGGTAATTAATCGTATATATAAATAAAACTTCCGATTAACTGGTACAGTCGCTTGATTTTAAGTTTGATCTGTTGTGCTGTTTCTCTAATATGATATTTCCAATTTAACCTACCATCAAGAGAGTTGACAAGGTATTTCGGTAATCCTACTTGAGGAATTGAACATCCGACAAGTGATATGAGTAGGTTTTTGTCATTTCCCCTAAATGCTGTATTTTCCAATCTCCAGTACATTTGTAGATCTTGTTGGCTGTCGCCTGTATGTTTTCTACTTTTCAATAGATATGCTATTAGTTTATTAGATTAGTTTCAATTAGCTTTAGTAATATGTATTGGCTGAAATGAATATACAGTTTATTAAAGTAAAGCGAAAGAACAGTATATTTTAACGTCAAAATAAACAATGAAAATTCGGTAATTCTAGGGAAATAACCATTACTTTATAAAAAGTTATATACATGTTTTAAGCTATGCAAATTTATGTTGTATGTACATATCCACAAAACTTCCAATAACATATTAATTAAAACTAAACATATTAAAATGAAAATATTATCTCACCTTATAGCAAATAGACTAGATTTCTGTTTAGTAGTTTACTATTATTATATATATCTTTATTCTGATATCCTATTTCCAAAATTAATATTTGAGATAACAATAACCAAAATAATACTTGATTACCTTGGCAGCGTAGTGGTCAAGGTGGCGGAACAATTCCCCTACCGCTACAGTAATCACGAGTTCATGGGTGTTTGTAATTTATATTTGTATTTCCTTGTAATGATTAATGCTCAAGGGACGACTATCTTACTATATTTCCTACAGATAATTAGTCCAGTAACTAGACTGGGCAAGACCAGATGTCCTCTGGGGTCTTCTCTAAGTTTGTCATTGACCAGCTGATTATTGTATATATTGATAATGTAGCTGGCTTATTGTATAACATGTATAAAATCTCTGAGGATTTTTTCGAAACATGTTTTAGGATTTTTAATTTTGAAAACCGAATAAATTAATTATTTAGCAAGTGTGTTGAAATATTTACCCTGTGATTAGTTTTTTCGCCTTTTAACATTATTTAATTTATATTTTAGAAAGGGTGTATAAAGTAAACAATTTTTTATTTTATTTTTAATTAGCACTGTTTTATTTATATATTAAATATACATCTAGCTATTTTGTAATTTAAAGTTTATGCTATTTCACTAATTAAAATGCATTGATTATTGCCATAAATGAATATACCATAATAATTAAATTAATAAATCTTTTATTTTATGTTGATATTAGTTATATAAATTTTATTTGCTCAGCTGTTTTACTCAACCTACATAAACTAGTATAATAAAAAAATTACGTTTTATATATAATATAAATATTATAATAGTTGTAGGCCTTCAATTATTATTCTTGATTTATATTTAAAAGTTCGGTTGGTATAGAAATTTGCACCATAGTATTAACAATTTTTACAAATTAACACTTTGTTTTTAAAATATCTTCTATTTCTTTCATCGTGATAGTATACAATATAATTATTTTAAACCCAACTCATGTATTTGAGGTGGTGAAAAATATAATGGCCTAAATCTTTTCTCTTAATCCGAAGTAACTAATTACCTTTATTCTATTATTTTTTTGTGACACAAGATGTTATAGAGAACATGCCTTCAATCAGGAGAAACATGATTAGTTATTAATCAAAATTCGAATTATCTATGGCAAAATTGTATCGTTTCTTAAAGTTATATGTAATGTCCCCAGTGGGAGTATATACATTAAACCTAATTAAATTTAGATCTTAAATTCTAGATCTGGACTTAACAATATTAACGAATAATAATGATAATCTAATACGAATAGAAATTCTAGATAATATTATATATATACCACGTGCTTTTTAAATTTATGTAAATTGTATACCAGGTGTACCGGAAAGTCATTACCGGTCTTTCTTACAGACACAGATGTCGGTAGACTTATTTAGTTATTTTATTCTACTAACACCAAACTTCAAATATATATATGCTATATTTTGAGAAAGTAGCATCTTCATAGATTTATACCTCTTTGAAAATGTCATGTTTCGTACCTCAAAACCTACACTTGAGGCACGCATTACTTGTCTTAAGAAAATCATCGTTTTCTGGTAGAAAATGCGGTGAACATGGTCTAACCTTATAAAATGTGATGCGGGGTTTCGATCATTCAATTCAAATTCAATTTCTGGTAGACCCAAAAAGCCTGAAGATGCGAAACATTTATTATGATGTTATTGAATACCTAACAGAAACTCAAAAATATTCGGCAGAAGCATTAGATATGGCCTAAGAAACGAATAACGACCGATTACGTGCTATAGGGAAAATTCAGAAGATGAAAAGATGGGGTGCCACATCATTTGAATGACAGAAAAACGAAAAATAGAAAAATTTTGAAATCTTTAAACGACTCGATTAACTCCAAGGCCTAGTCGTTTTGGTCGCAAAACAATGCTCTTTGTTTGGTGGGATCAGAGTAGCCTGGTGTATTACGTTGAAAACTTAACTGTTGAAATCTGTGGAAATAGTTAATAGTGATCGCTACCGATAGCAAATGATTAATTTGAACCATGCATTTCTCAAAAACCATCCAGAATGAACCCGAAGACATGGTAGAGTAATTTTACAACACGATAACGTGCCGTATAGCCATATAGCAAAACCGATCAGGGAAACGTTGAATGCACTTGGATGGGACATACTATCACACTCGCCGTAACTTTCGGACCCTGCTTCGTCCGACTATCAATTTTTCACATCAGTGGGATGCGCTTGCAGACCCAGACCGGCACTTCGCCAATTTCGAAAAGTTAGAAAATGGCTCAATGAACGGTTTTCTTCAAACAGTTTTTTTGGGATGGCATCCATAAATTGTCTGAAAGGGGGGCAAGACGTATAGAATCAACTTGTCAATACTGTGAAAAAATATATTTTTCTATTTCTTTTGAAAATAATTTAGTTTTTTTTTTCGAAAAAACCGATTATGGCATTTCCGTTACGCGTGGTAAAATATTGCAAATTCTATTAACAATTAATTATTCTTCTTTTCCTTTCATCGTAACTATACTGTACTATAGTAAGAGAGAAATTGAGATGATGAGAGGCATATAATGAGGACCTTCAATCCTGACAAATACTTATTAATGAAAACATTGATTATTAATGAATTCTTTTCCCTGTAATTATTTTCTAAATACTTTTAATCTTTTGATTTTTGCCTCCATTTTCATTTCTAATTTGAACTATTTACTTTGTAGGGGGCTGAAGAAATGTGATGGCTGCTTGAACGTTACTGTGTATTTCTACGTCTATTTTCTATATCTAATTCGTATTTCATTCTGTCATTATTATAGAATTTGTTATTATATAAACATATTTTGAAGTCAGTGCAGTCCTACAAAGTACGGTGTGTAATTATGTGGTTGCACAAAGAAATCCAGTATTAATATGATCCAAACGTATCAAAACAATCTTCGAAGCATTCTTATATATTAGGAAAGAGGGCATCCATAAAGGCTTAATTACAAACAATTTAACAAGAATATTGAAGAAATACTACTATTTAGTTAATGAATTAATATATATATTTACTTTTTAAATAAAAAAATCATAAACACTGCAATTTTTTAAAAGTTTTTCATTATTCTCTGTTCGTCGATGTAGTTATAGAAATGTGAGGGTTAAATATCATATTTGTTTCCGAACCATCCTGGTCGAAATGTCCATAATTTTCTCAATGTATTTTACTTTCAATCATATACCAAAAATTTGCTGATAATATTGGTAGGCAAAGAAAAAAAAACAAAAACTTCTTAAATAAGAGAAAACGATCCAGGTAGGCCGCCGTGGAGATGGGATCGGCGGAAGGACCAGAAATATCACCGCTCGACGAAACTTATTATCGTCAGCGTCAGCGGTGAGGGGCGGTGTCGGTAGCGAAGCGGGTCGACCAGGAGATGGGGGGCTTGAGGAGTGGTGAAGGGGGGGAAGACGGGGAGCCGCCCCATTCCAACGGCGAACAGGCAGGCATTTCCAATTTAAAGAAAGATACGGTCGGCAGTTTAATCTTGTAAAATATTCGCGACCGTTAATTTGAATAAAAGCAACGTTAAAACATCTCAAGGTGGCAATGAATCTCGAGAGGCGCTGCATCCGCGGGCGGCCCGTCGTCATGGCAACCGGTCCTTTCTCCGCCAATGGCGTTCGGGCGGGCGGTGGCCCCGGATGGTTTAAGATCCCGCGACGGAGATAGTTCTCCTGCGGCGTTGGCGGCAGCGTCGGCGGCCGAGGTAGCCGGAATCCCATTTCCTGGCCGATTCCCTGGCGATGCATCAGGCGGCCGGCTCACCCCGGCAAAGATATTGTTCTTGTTTTCTTTAACGACCTTGCCGGTGCCGTGGTGGCAACCGCCTCCATTCGGACAAGCTGACGTATTGGTCCTCGGCGACGTCCCCATTTAATTTCCCGAAATTGTATGGAAGCTAAGTGTGTTCGGTGGGTTTCCATGTAATAGCTCCTTTAAAGTAGGCAACCCATCAAACGATGATCCTTCGGACCGATCATTATTCTTTCTGGAAACAAAAAAAAAATCAGCATTAAAAATACAGTATTATCGCATAATCTAATTCTAAGAAGGAAATATAATTCTTTTAATAAAATTCAGATTATTCCTTAATATATTCGGACAGATAATTTATAAAAAAAAAACAAACAACAAAGTATATTAGCCAATTATTCAAAGAAATTATAATTAATTATTTTATAGAAATTAAATTTTCAGGTATCCTTTAATAGTCTTAATATCTGTCAAACATAGTCAACATAGTCTTATTAAGTTATATTAGTCTTATTTTTAGTTAATTAACGAATTTCAATCAGTAAGTATGTTTTGGAGCACTTTTCTTATTCTCTACACTGTCTGAAAACATGTATTCTGATGATGTTTTGGAGCACTTTTATTATTCTCTACACTGTCTGAAAACATGTATTCTGATATTAAAATTGTTTATTTCAAGAGTTCTTCGAATTGTTAGAAAACGAAAAATAATTCAAACTAACCATATTCTCATATTTTATTTTAGTAGCTAACGAATAATAATCGAGTTTATTAAAGAATTTCATCAAGTTCATCATTTTCTTAAACTAATCAAATAATGGCTTGTTAGCGTAGTGGTCAAGGGGATTGGTATGCTAGTCGCGGCTTCGAATGCCGCTAGTTTAGATTTTATGATTATATGTGATTATATAGTAGCAGATCTAATCACAAGTTTAACAAGATATATTTCATAACTATTTGAACTTAGTTCATTTTCAAAATTAACGTTAGAACGTACTGAGCAAGGATATATATGTTACAAGAATACAATACACTTTAATAATACTATCATGAGAATAACATATCATCACCAGAATATATAATAAATATATCTTCTTGGTGATTAGAATAGAACGAAACTTAAAATGAAGTAAAATGATTTACATTTAAAAATTAGTACTATAAAGTTCAATGAAGCAATAAAATATATTAGGTTTTTGTATGTATTTTGAATATAGCTTCACATTAAAAAGGCATTTATTAAGATATAAATATACACTACATATTAGTTAAAGTATTTTTTATAGTTTTCTACAATTTTTTTAAATTTCATAGCAATTTGGCGATACTTTGTCGAAGATAAAATATTGGTCTAAAATTGATCTATACAAAATATAATTAGAAGGCGCTGTGCCTGGTGATGAGCCATGTTACACTGGTTATGCTGAGTTTCTCCTTCGAGCTGCAACAGTGTATCATTCATAACCCCTTCACATGTAAACGGATGATTTTGTATCTATTACTTATTTTAGCTGCTGTTTTTTGCAATAATACGTCGATGAAATTGTTCAGTTAACATCGGTAAACATCAGTACTAATATTTCTATTAGGTTTAAATAAGTTTTAGTTAGCGTTGGGAACTATCGACGGAAAACAGTCGATACAGTCGACAGCCGCAAAACAGTCGATAGTCAAAAAAATAGCGACTGAAAATAATAATAACTATTTTCAGTCAAATGCACGGTTCGACTGTTTTTTTTTTTATATATATTAATTCCCCTGATATCTTTAAAAAAGAAAAGGAAAAAAAAATGGTGGATGGAAAAACTGTGGATGTGTAAAAATGAATGGAATAATAACACCACAAATGTTTTATCGTGTATATATATTAATTGCTATTTTTAAATAACATAGCATAGTAAATATAAATAGTAAAATACAAAATACTTAAATAAAACCTAAGAATTAAAGATTTTCAATAACCACAACTACTAAATAAAATGTAAATGTATACCTAATCATTGAAAAATCTAATCCATGATCTAATCAACCTAAAAATAATCGTACAATAACTACCAAACCCTTTTTAAATAAAAGTTTTAGTTATTTTTGAACCGAAATATTTTTAAATTAATGTGAATATTATCATGTTCACTTTTCTCTCGTGAGGCGATTTCTTCGATTGTTAATTATTTGGCCAGAATTTGAAAAAACTCGTTCCCAGGGGACAGATGTTGCAGGTATAGAGGAATAATTTACGTGTAACTGATATAAATCAGGTAGTTTCATTTTATGGGTTTGCCAAAAATCCAATGGGTTTTCTAAACGCCCAATAAAGCTGCAGTACTTAGAGTAATTACTTCTTTTATTCTAGCCATTTTTTTATCAAAATATCTCTAGATGTCAAAACATTCTTGGTCGGTACTTTTATCTCGAATTTCGAGTGGAAATATACTTGTATTTTTTGAAGTTAAAATGGAAGATACCTCTTTTATGATAACTTTTTGTATCGCCTCAGCATTATTTGCAATACCAAATCCTGCTTTTTTAAATCTAGGATCTAAAAATGTGGATTTTCTGCATATCGTATTCTTTTCTAAAATTGCCAGTCTTTTATTGATGACATCTAATAGACAATTTTGGCATTTTTTCCCCATTCACTTGTTAAAATCCTGGATTTGATGGAATGTTGCAGTCCTCTTATTAACCGTATAATTAAAGACATCGTTGAGATATCTTTTACCAGATAACTCAGTGGTCATTATTTCAATGAGCTTTAAAAGTTGAACACATTCTGTTAAAATAGTCCATTCGTTAACAAATAAAGACTGTGGTGCTCTTCTTAATAAAAAGGTTTCGACAAACAAGACGCTTAGACAAAAATTCTGAAAGTTTATCAAAAACTATTACCTGTTATACCAGTCCAAAGTATTACGTATCTTACTATTTATCATTTACAATTTAAGTTTTTTTGCCATCGAAAACTAGCGTTCCAAAATGCTGCTATATTAATTTACAATATATAGTTATACAAGCAAATTACAAAAAAAACATAAAACCACATATATTACATATAAATCTATATAGCCATAAATTCGGTGCATGGAATGGAAGGCCGGAAAGTTAAAAATCAGTCGAATGAACTAGTAGAACCGAAAATAGTAATTAAAAGTAAACGACTGAAACAGTCGATAGTAAATAATAATAAAATCAGTCGGAGCGTAAATAGCGACTGAAAACAGTTACTAGTAAAAACAGTCGAACCAAAAATAGCGACTGAAATAGTCGATAGTAAAAAGTAGTCAATTACTAAACAGTCGATGGTCGATTTCAGTCGATTGTTCCCGAACAGTCGAACCGTGCATTTGACTGAAAATAGTAATTACTATTCATTTCATCAATACCAAATGTGATCAATGAATTACTATTTTCAGTCGCTAGTTTTTTGATTATCGACTGTTTCGATTGTTTTGCGACTATCGACTATTTCGACTGTTTTCAGTCGATAGTTCCCAACGTTACTAATAATAGTGAAGATATATGAATATATATATATAAATATGTCATATTATCAGGATATATAATATAATTGTTATATATTTTTTAAAGGCTATGTAGTATGAAATAAAATATTTGCAGCCAGAGTGTAGAAGTCGAAAAGTTCTAGCTAACTGCGTGAGAACATGGTGCTACACCTCCAACGATGTGTCCTAATCTAAGACGAAATTTCAAATCCACCACCATCTAAGGAGGTTCTTAAAAATCAGGATGGTGCGTCCACGTCCGGACCATAAAAGCTTAAAACGAAAATTTCGCAACCGTTAGGATTTGCGTCTCCCCAGCTCCCCTCGCCCCTGGTCGCGGACCGCCAGCGGCAGCTCGTTTAGCAGATAAAACGACCAACGATGAAGAACAAATATTAGCAAGCGGATGAGTTGAACGCCTTACGTGCCGGGAATAGGGCGGGATGAGCAAGATGGAGAACGGCCGTTAACCCGGGGGGATGAGGGTAAGGCGGGGAGATCGGGGGACCGTGTGCCGTGGGTGGCGGTGGTGGTGAGGGGGAGCCGAGGGCCCCCCCACGGTTCGTTTTTTGCTGTATTTTTTCCGGAATTGCCTCCGGAATGGATAACGGCGTCGTCTTTTATCCTGGCTTGGAAGTTTGTAATTTCAAGAAAAAAGGAGGAAAAAACCTATTGAAAAAAAAACAAAACTCGTTAAAACTTCAACTATAACTAGTCCTAAATGTCGTTCTAGAAGATTTGAACATAACATATTAGTACAACTTATTCGATTTCCACGGTCATGGCTCCAAGTGTTTGTAGGAATACTGATTTTAAGGACAGATGATAATTCATTATTCATCTCATATGCAGCCTGGGTGTGAGAATGTTGGTCAGCTTCAAGATAATATCTGACTATAGTGGCAGTAATATATTTCTATATTTCCTATGTAGGAAATACAGTCTCCTATATAGTCTCCTTTGAATTTACTAGAGTTTCTCTGGACTAGACCTACTGCTTAATATGGGCCCTGTATCACGGCCTTCGGAATTAATCCTACAGATTGGCGAGTAACTAACTTGAAGATCATTCCAGAAGACATCCGGTCTTATCTAGCCTGATTACTAGCGTTAATTGGATCATTTTCCTTATCAGGTTTTGCACTCTTGTCTTCAGGACAATCACAAATATAAATTTACGATCATGCCCCAGCAGGATTCGAGAATGTCATCAACGAAGCCGGAAAACCACGTTATTAAATAAAATGATGAACTACAGTATTTTTTAGATTACATAGATTAATTAATTACTTTCTTAAATGATAATTAACAAATAATATAGTTTACTTGCTCTATTTTTTTATTATAATTTTAATAATGTGAATTTTATTGCGATATTCTGTATATATAAAGTACCCATTAATATATTTATAATTTTGAAATAGTTCAGTGCAGAGTTAATAATAGATATATTACAGTTAGACATTTTCTTTTTAAACTTTTTTCTCATTTAAAATCAATGAAACGTTCTCTTTATTTAATTTAGGGACTATATTTACTGGGCATATTGATGGAAATTGATTATTACTAGGTAAAATTACTTAAAAAGAAGTTATCTTGAGAATTCAAAAGTTCAAACAAATGCTCTCTCCAAACTATTAGGGGTACCTCTTCCCAGGTAGGCTATCATCAGAATCGTTTCATATTCTATTTTTAATAACATTTCTCTAATATTCACATGAATAACACCAAACACACAATTTTTACATCGGTTATGAATTTAATCAATGAAATGTTAAGCTCTATTAATTCTTAATAACTCTTTAAGTTTTAATTTGTTTTTTTCTGCAGTTCACTACAAGCACTCAACTTTGTCGACTAGCTGGAATCAAAAGCAGTAATATATAGTATTATTTCAATTAATAAGATAATCAAGATCATTTAATATTCACATATATTTTTTTTGATAACCTCTTTATTAGATATGCTTAGTACAATCTTAATTATAAATTAATTTATTACTACATTTCATTTGTACTTAGATTAATTCACAAACAAGACGAGTGCGAGATAAATACATTAATATGTATTTCTCAATTATAACATTAAATTTAAGCTCTAGTTTACACTAAAGGTACAGTTTATATAAGTTCGTATGGTTTGGTATCCTGCGGGGGGTTTTCCAGTGGTTGTATTGTTTTATAGCCAAATCTTGGATAACTTCGCAAATCCATTTGATTTCCAGGTCACCGTGCAGTTCTTCATTGGTTACGTAGCGATAGGCATTGGTAATTAATCGAAGAATTTTGTTGGATGACTAGTGGATTTTAGTTTTTAGTGCAGCCCCATATTTGCACCCCATAGGTCCAAATTGGCTTTATGATTGTCTGATAAATGAACCTCTTTGATTTTAGATCAAGTTGAGAGTATCTTCCGACTAACCAGTATAGTTGTTTTATTTTGGTGTTTTGCTTTTTGTCTAACATGATGTTATTCGCATTGAATGAAGTTTTTTTGATGGAGTTATTTACACATAGTGAATGGACAAAATAATATAAACACCTGACATATACACAATATTTATTTATTAAATGTTGTGTCACCATTTGCTTTTAAACTAGCTGCAATTCTTTGTAGAATAAATTTGTAGAGTGTCGTAGTTTCCAAAGGAGGACAGCATTCCATTCTTGTACCAAAACATCCCCCAATAGCCTCAATGATCAATGATGTTGGAGACGGAAATCTATTACTCAATCTCTGATCTAAGCCTATATCTTCATAACGGTTCAATAATGTTGCGGTCTAGTGATTGCGCAGCCAGGGAGAAGGTTTGCTGATATTTTGATGGTCCTCAAACTAAGAGTGAACCTTTTTGTTTATCTGTCTGGGCGCATTATCATCTCGGAATATGATACGTGGCATGAATATGACTTTATGAATATGAGGTTTGGCAGCAATATGCTGGTGATAGTGAGAAATTAATCATTAAGGATTTCAATATATTAATTCGCACCAATCCGGCTAATAATGTGTCCAAAACGATGATATTGCCGCCAAAATCACAAAGCAACCTGCTCCATTATTGATTGTAAGAAACAGACAGTCCGGATCGTAGGTTTTTTTGGCTTCTCCATACATAGACGCGGCTGTTTATAGGAAACTATACACCATATTCTTCTAATCATCAAGTTTGCAGATCTTAAGACCGTTGCACCACTTCTTTCACAGCTTATGTTGCCTGGTCAATTCCTTTATAATGTTCGTCGGTCTCATCAGTTAACTTTGGGTTTCGGTCATAAGTCGCTCGTTTTATTATATATTAGCTCTTTTATTATATATTTATTTTATATTAGCTCTTTTCACACATTTCACCGATCGCTTGTTTTAACCGTTGCCGATCAAAACGTATAATACAATGAAATATAACCTAGAAGACTCGACAATGTAAATTGAACAATATACACGCGTATTATTACATGGAAACTCTATTGTCAATATGCAGTAAGATGTACTATATTGATTGATGTTCATATTATTTTGTCTATTGCTCGTACATCCTAATACTTTATTATATGATGTCATACAAAAATCTAATGATATTATTTTATTTTCATATTTGATGTTTTTGGATGAAACCAACAAATCATGTTAATTAGAGAATGATATATATAGTTCAATATTACACCCCACATAATCGTTTATGTTTAGTTTTTCCAATGGAGCCTAATATGTAGTTAATATTTACTAAATAAACAACACGACCCGAAACCCAAAACGCGAGATAATACCCCTAATGGTCTTAAAGTGACATTATGAAAGACATTCCCGGGGCGGTAGGGGGGCCGTGCCAGACGTTGCTGTGTGCCTCGTTATCTGACGCCATTATCGTCCATTTAATTCCTACGCATTTGTGGGATCGATGAAAATTGCGTCGCATAGGCCCACAAAAATCTTTGGTTATTGTCCACAGAATGGTCGGAAACATTTCATTATTTTCTGAGAAGAATGTTAATAAAGATGACCCGGATATTTATCAGATATTTTCACATAGCTTAATATATATTTAGATTCATTAATACATAACATAAAGATTACATATTATTGGTCATATATAATAGTCAGCTATATATAATACTTACATGAAGAAATTTTTTAAAATATTATTTGTATATACTATTTTGTTCAGTTGAATACCAGCCACTGATTTAGTAATCCTTTTTCAGGGAAGCATCTTTTTGATGGAATATATTGGCATTTTTTTATTATTAATTATATATTAAAGTGACATTATGAAAGACATTACCGGGGCGGTAAGGGGGCCGTGCCAGACGTTGCTGTGTGCCTCGTTATCTGATGCCATTATCGTCCGTTTAATTCGTACGCATTTGTTGCATCGATGAAAATTGCGTCGCATAGGCCCACAAAAATCTTTGGTTATTGTCCACAGAATGGTCGTAAACCTTTCATTATTTTCTGAGAAGAATGTTAATAAAGATGACCCGGATATTTAACAGATATTTTCACATAGTTTGATATATATTTAGAATCGTTAATACATAACATAATTATTACATATTATGGGTCATATATAATAGTCAGCTATATATAATATTTACATGAAGAAATTTTTTTAAATATTATTTGTATATACTGTTTTGTTCAGTTGAATATCAGCCACTGTAAGCTGATTTAGTAATCCTTTTTCAAGGAAGCATCTTTTTGAAGGAATCTAGTAGCATTTTTTATTAGTTCTTCTCACTCTCATCACTCATCACTCTTTCTTGAGTAATGTATTTATAATGCTGATTGTATATTAAATGAACCTTATTACAATAAACTACACAAGATCAAATAGTTTGATTCTTTTGAGTCTGTGTCCTGTTCTAGTGTTATTCAAGAGTTGGAATACGTTGATAGTGACATGAGAATGGAGTCTCCCATCATGTCTCCTTCCAATAATCTTGCTTTCCTGAGTGACAGTCGGTATCTGAAGGTCTCGGTGTAAGTAATCGGTCCTATAGTATCTGTGTGCATCTACAATACTTCTCAGGACTTTTTTCTGGAAAACTTTATTTTGTTTATGTTACTTTTCGCGGAACATCCCCATAATAAAATTTCCAATGTCTATATAGATTTCAAAAATTGTTTGTGTAATAGTAACTTATTATGTAGTGATAATTGTATTTTTTTTCTAATTAACCAATACATTTTCCTATATTTTTACGCCAGTTTTTTCCATTGTTTTCCATGTTCTAGTGAAGTTATATATTAAGATTAGTGCTTGTGCAATCTGATTATACGTGAATTACACATGCACAGATTTACTTTCCATAAATTTAATTTCCAGGTTTGTGTCCAATTATGTATATTGCCATTTGCCTGTTGTAATTTTCATGTGGAATTTTTCGATACTATTTCAGCAGCAAAAATCGCAGTATCATCAGCAAATGTAGCCATCGTAATATATTCCATTTGTGGTATATCACAATTGTAGAGTACGTAAAGAATTGGCCCCAATACATTTCCTTCTCGTACAGCTGTTTTAGCTTATTTAGATTGTTATTACATTATTTAAACAGATAGATCATCTTGTTTGACTAAGAACATTTAAGGATATCGGTACATACCTTTTTACCTTACAAGCTTTTTCAATTTTATCTGTTATTACATGCACCTGAGTAATTGTTGAATATTTGTTAATAAACCCAAATTGATGAGTGAGTATTAGGTTTTTTCCCTCTATAATACGTTTATTATATTAAAAGTGTATGACAAAACCGGTGTCTTACATGCTGAAAGTTACTAATAGATGGCGCTACTAATACGAGAACTATGCTGAAAAGCTCTTATAAAATTATACCAGAAGCTCAATGAGTATAATATTTGTCACAAACATTTGATATATACATATATCATGATATTTGCCATCTTAGTTTTGGTGAAAGTGCAAAAACTTATTATTTATAATATTAATAAAATTTATTTTCCGATTTTCCGAAAATATAATTTAAATGAATAATAGAATATTTATTTTCAAAACTTCTTTTTTATAATAATGTTTTCTTTTTTACGTTATATTGAATTTGATATTAATGGCTGGTAACAATATTTTTCAAATGGATCTATTGTTATAAAAAAGCCCCATCTACTGAAGAACTAACCCTTTTTTCTCGGAACCATGGGGCCGAATCAAAACCGGTTAAATAAACCCATGGTTACCGCCAGTCTTAGCTGGTCCCTAAAACATCTCTATTTCAAGTAATTTGTCATTTGTAGAAAACGTCAAAGTCCCTCCCTCCCGTCGAACCCCCGATCGTGTCCGAAAAACCAGTCGGTAGCGTCATCAATCACGTCCTTTGTTTCTTTATCTCTCGAGGAGGAAAATAGTTTGGAATGAACATGTAGAGAGTGGCGACCGCGATCCTACGCTAAGACTCTGAATAAATTTTCTTAAGTTATTCCATTCTGATGCAAACGGCTTTATTATGACGCTATTGAATATAAAGCGAGCGGGACAAGGGCGATATATGGTTAGGAATGGGGGATGATAGTGTAAGGATCGTCGTATAGCGACGGGTTACTTTCTGGAGGCCGAGGACATATATGTTTGCTTAAAAATATGTATATTGCTATTATTTTCACGTAGATACCATGAATAATTTGGGAAAAAAATGGTATCCATATTTCTTGTTAATTCTAAAACTGGTATGTTTATGAAAATTCCGCGATATAATTCTAATATGTTTATTGAAAGTCATTATTAATATTTCCATATTTTCGTATTGAATGTTACAAAGTTGCTCAGGAAATAAGCATTTATATCTATTATGATTCATAATGAACTAATTAGGATTTAGTAGAATTCATGCTTTTAATATTTATTCCCTTTTCCAAATCGTTGATTTATTTAACTTGTTCAATCAAGCAGTTCATCTAGACTTGCGTAATTATTTTGTCGATTGCAGTTTTTTTGGTGCCATTTATGATCTTTTTGATTACTCTTTGATTATTTTAATGACAACCTGAAATGCTGGTTAAAAGTTAATTTGTTGTTACTATGATTTGCTGCATAAGGGATAGTGTTCCTGAAGAATAAACTTTAGTAAAAGGAAACTAGTTATTTTAGAATTAATGAGTCTACTAAGCATTTAGTTAACTATGGATCTGATATCTGAAATCTAATGAAGCGAATATGAAGAAGATTCACTGCATTGTTTATCATCTTTTCCTTAATCGCGGAGTTCAGTAACACCGTCGTTTCTAACGATCATTTACGAAATAGGAAATTGCCAAAAACTCGTATATGCGGAGGGGGTATTGCGACAGGACCTGGAGCTCTCGGCGGTGGAGGTGGGGAGGGGTTAGATTTGCTGTTGCGGCGGTGAAACGGGAAAGGGGGGACCGGAAGCCGTAAAGGTCGTAGACGGCAGCCATTATGCGCGTTAAATGAAGTGTACGGGCAAAAGGTGAATCGAACGCGGCGTAAGCCTTTTCCAGAACGCCGGATAAGGGCGGCGTAGCAGGGGAGGTTTGCCCAGTGAAGCGAAACGAGATCCGATAAGAGATATTGCCGGCGGGGTCTGCAGGGCTCGGCAACGGAGACGTGGAGGTGGAGTATCGTCGGAGGATGGCCGGAGTTTGCGAGATAAGTGAGTTTTAGTGGGATTTATGGGGTCCCTTTCGGGGTGGGAACCAAATGAATTTTACGAAAAATTAAAGGGTTTGTATTAGGTGGCAACCAATTCCACGCGTGGGTAGGCTGAAAATCTTTTTGCCCGTTTGATGGAATTCTCTTTCGTTTAGCTGAAAAAGAAAATTCACGATAGCTTTCATATTTCAAAACATTATAATAATAACTAGTGTTGGGAACTATCGACTGACATCGACTATGACGACATATGACATCAACATACGACTGATATATCTAGTAATTGACTACTTTTTTCAACTGTTTCAGTCGCTATATTTGGTTCTACAGATTTTACTACATTTGACCAGTGAGTGTTTTCAGTCGCTATTTTCGGTCCGGCTGTTTTCCTACTATTTACTATCGATTGTTTCAGTCGTGTACTTTTAGTTACTATTTTTGGTTTTACTAGTTTCATTCGACTGATTTGTACGTCGTGGCTCTCTCATCCTAGCCGCGACCTTGACAAAAATCTACCCAATTTATGCTTACATAGATTTATATATATATATATATATATATATATATATATATATAGTTTTATGATTTTTTTGGTTATTTGCTTGTAAATAACAATATATTGTATATTAATATTTTTGCCATTTTGAAACGATATTTTTCAAGATTGTTAATGTGCAAAAAGATTAAAATAGTGAGTGATAAATAGTAAAATACTTTTGACTGTTTTTATGGCAATAATATGTAATATTTTGATTACGCTCTCGATATTTGTTAAAAAATATTTCCGTTCAATAATAAATAAAGCATTTACTTTATTTCAAAAAGCTTTGGTAGTGCGATCATTTTTAATTATGTCATGAACTAGTTTTATTTTTCCATGATTAGGTATATGTTTAATTTTTATTTAGTATTTATGGTTATTATATCATTAGTTTTAAGTTTTTTTTAAGTTCTATTGTATTGTCTATATTTATTACAGTATATTATTTGAAATAGCTATTAACATATTAAAATACGATAAAATAGTTGTGGGGTATTGTACCATTCCATAGAAAAATTCAATTCCTTTTTACAAATCCACAGAACATTCAAATATAAAACTAATTCTACTTCGTTTAAAATGAAATTATTAATTGCATGTTAATACTGTTCAGTAATTATTTTTGTCCTTTTCTTTTTTAAAGTTAGTACGTGAAGGAATATGTACATCTCCAATTGTGCTCCAAGCAATTATCTCCGTCCTTTACTCTCTCACAATTTATACAGGTAAGGGTTCGCACATCTTTGTCTGACATCACGAATTGAATAAAACAATCGAACCGTGCATTTGACTGAAAATAGTAGTTACTATTTTCAATCGTTTTTTGACTATCGACTGTTTCGACAGTTTTGCGACTATCGACTGTTTTGACTGTTTTCAGTCGATAGTTCCCATAACTGATGATTGATATAGTGCAAATAAATTAATTAATTATATTTGGGCTTAAATTTTTTTTTTTCGATTTTTCAAAAAATATTATTTAAATATATAACTCTAGTTAACTTGATAATATTCGTATCACCTAGATCTACCTTCAAATTTTTCTCCGATAGTAACAATAGCCACTTGTTGTGTAACCACTAAGTGTTTTGTTGGATCCGATGAGGATATTATAATAGTTATATAGCATCAGATGTTATGCTAATATGAATATTTTTAATAAATGGTTCTGATGAATAAACATTTTTATTTCTTAGCAAATAATTCGCTTCACTGTTAGATTGTGAGCACAGCGCCTATCAAATTCCGCATCCAGATTGCCCATAAAATACAATTATAATAATTAATTAATTAATTATAAAAATTATAACAATTTTTGAAGATTTTATTAACTTATTTCTGATATAAATTTGAATGTTACCAAAGAAACTTTTATGATAAAATACCTTTAAAACGGACACGAAATTGTCCTGTATAATATGCATTACGTGAAACGACGTCATTTAGAAACAACTATTATATTACGTCGGCCAAGAAGTGGTTAGAATCATTTCCCATTCTATAAACTAATAAGTTTAATGGATCTGGTGGTATGACCAATTGTAGCAATTTTACTGTTTCACTGGCACAAAATAACCCAACACATTTACCGCTGTATTTTAATGCCTTTTTAATATATTTACCATTATATTTCCCTAATCGTAACTGATTTGTTAGCACCATAATATATTTCCGGATCGCAGTAGAATGTTGCTCGTTTCTGGATCAGAAGAACGCTACACCTGCAGTATCGCTCAATTTAATTCGTGTCGAACTGGCTGTTTTTCTGCTTGATATCCACGAACTAGTTGTATTCTATGCCTGTTAGCTTTATTTCCAGTAACTCTCGAACGCAATGGTGTCATACCAATACGACTATCAGTATCAGTATCAGTGTTTCTAGCTGATTACTAATGATCTTAGCATGTGAGGTAGTTTGTCGCGCTTTTGATACTATATACTTCAATGACCTAAGTAATCTCTTTGGAATTGTTAATAATAAAAGCAAATAAAGTTATCGTGGATTAAACATGTGACACTAAATATGAAATAAATTCATAGAGCATGCTTTACTATAAATAGTCACTATATATTTTAACTCTATTCTTGGCAATTGTTCGACCGCAATTAGAATACAATTCGAAATTCTAACGTAATTTCTGTACATAGTTATACCATACCTGACGAATATGCCACTATTTTTCACTTAGTTTTTTACGTTATCTATATATCTATCAAAAACCTACATTTGTATGCAATTTAAAACGTGCTAAAGTATTAAATGGTCAGTGGTAAAAAATAATTTTCAAAATTTAGTACAACTAATCGCGGATTGAATAGTTTGAATAGTGGCCGATAGTTTTAATAAGTATTCAACATTTTTAAAAATGCACCGATAAATATTTCACAGCCAACAATGTTGATTCTTTGTGACAGTTAAACTATTGATGATAATGACTCTGACACATATAGCAAAACATCACACACGAAATCGTAAAAATTTTCTTATTCTTTATTCCTGCGCCATATATTGGAATGTATAAATACTATCGTGAAATAACTTTAAGAGGTTTTTTGAAATGTTCAACCACATATACTTGAAGTGTGCTGTACTGGTTGGCAGAAATAATAGTTGGATGTATCCAAGTTTGGTGAATACAAAAAGTGTTGTATGTGAGGCAATGCATGGATCTTATCTTGCAGTAATTCTTGATTTACTTCCCTTCTGCTCAACAAATAGGCTTCTCTGAGTAGGTTATTCGTTCTTGAATATTCAATTGTCACGTTGAGAATTTGGTTACCATCTGACGATTTTCCAGGATAAATTTTGATAGGACCTCCTTCATGTTCTACCAGATACTCAGAAGAAACTTGTTTTCACTTTATATCCCGTGTTGGCGTGACTCTATACTATGCTTTTTCACACCTACTCGTCACAATTATTTACGTATTTATGTACAAGCCCTTACAGTTCATCATTTCCTCGTTTTTAAGAAAAGAAGTATACGTCTATATATATATATATATATATATATATATATATATATATATATATATATATTCATATTCGTCAAATATGGTATAACTATGTACAGAAATTACGTTAGAATTTCGAATTGTATTCTAATTGCGGTCGAACAATTGCCAAGAATAGAGTTAAAATATATAGTGACTATTTATGGTAATATACTCTATGAATTTATTTCATATTTAGTGTCACATGTTTAATCCACGATAACTTTCTTTGCTTTTATTATTAACAATTCCAAAGAGATTACTTAGGTCACTGAAGTATATTAAAAGCGCGACCAACTACCTCACATGCTAAGATCATTGGTAATCAGCTAGAAACACTGATACTGATTAAAAGTAAAAAGTAAAATAATCGAATAATGTTATACTTAATCCATTAAGTTTACTGGATGCATCGATTTTGTAGAAGAATTTTATCGACCTAATTTAAACTGACATGTGCACAGTTAAACTGCTTATTCATGCCGAGCCGCTAAACCAATATCAAGCACAAGCGAAGCGAAATCGAACCAACTCATTAAAACCCACCCCTCGAACGTTCCAATCCCATCATACCCTCGTCCGTACTGACCGGTCCCACGCACGGCCACGCCATCCCTCCAAGGGCAGTTTAATTCGACGCTGCCCCATTAACAAACAAGATAAAAACTTCGTGATTATAACCCTTCGCCATACATCCCAATTAAAACCTCGTCCTCCGCGTCCCGTCCCTCAACCCTTCGTTTCGTGTTTCCGTTTCGCAATCAGCGTAAATCAACCCTCGGCCAGGGCCGGAGGATCCCTTCTGCTCCCGTGGAGCGGGCAGCTCGGGATACCACCTCCCCTCTGCTCCGCTAGCCCCCCGTTCTCAATCCGCGTCGCTCCGGACTCGGTAGTTCGTCCGTTTCTCTCGGGGTGGGTCAGGACCCTGGGGGGCGAGAGAGGAGCAGGAGTAGGAGAGCGGGGGTGGGTGCGGGTGGTCGCTCTGACGTCCCGTTGTATTTGTTCGGGACGATAAAGCCTGATGGACGGATATGTCCGCACATAACAGCATATATTCCGCAGTGTTCCGCTTCCAGGCAACTGATCGACCAGAACTCCCCGGAACCCGTCCATAACCGTACATCGTCGAAGATTGGACCAGATGGGCGGCCGACTATGGCAGCGGTGGTGGAGAAGGATGACGGGGAGGAAAGGGGGTCGTGCGCGCCGCGCTTTCCAATTTGAATTTTAATTTACGGGGTGAGCGAAAAGCGAAAATTTATGGGGATCGTTCGTCGACGCCCGTGATACGTACCAATCTCCGTTGTTCCGAGAGCGGACCCCACGATAAGGGGAGCTAGGGGCAGTGCGGGTCGACGCTGTTTTTCGCCAGTATTTTTGATTGGATTAAGCCGTCACAGAACGATTTATTGTTACGAGAGGAGGGAAACTCGCGATCATTTTAATTGCAAATGGATTAATAACTGTTTAAGATAAATATATACGGAGTGAGCATATAAAAATCTAATGAAAATTAAATTTATTAATAAATTAATAAGTATCCATTTTTTTTTCTAATATTAATATCAAATTTGTTAATGAAAACTATTACCTATTCTGTCTTCAGCTTTTTTGTTTTATTTTTAAAATAACTAAAATATATAGTACTAGTTGATGTATCGTCTTATTAATTATCTTTATTATAACAAATGATCATCCTATCGTCGAAATCATATCGTTAATCATGTTCCTCTCATAACAGATATAATCAATACAAGATTAGAAATTTATTTGACATACAATAACAGGTTAATTGAAAAGTCTTCGGCCTGATACATAGGTGGCGCTACTAGAATTAAATCCATATGTTTTTTCGTTAGCCCTCACCCTCAAAAGATGCGTGTATAAATCAGACAGCTGTCGGATCATTAGTTTGTGAATTGTAATATTTTGAGTGAAGCAACTTTTGTTATTGTGAAAAAAATGGATGAAAAGGAATCTCGCGTGTTGATAAAATATTACTTTTTGAAGGGAAACAATACTGTTGAAGCAAAAACTTGACTTGATGCCGAGTTTTGCGGGTACTGCACCAGGAAAATCAACTATCAAGGATTGTTATGCTAAGTTTAGATGTGGTGAAATGGGCACCGAAGACGTTGAACGTAGTGGACGTCCAAAAGAGGTTGTTACCGACGAAAATTTTGAACGACCGTAAATTGAAATTGAATAAAATTGCAGACACTCTAAAAATATCCCCTGAATGTGCACATCATATCATTCACGAATATTTGGGTATGAGAATGCTTTGTGCAAAGTGGGTGCCGTGCGAGCTCACTTTTTACCAAAAATAACGACGTTGATGATTCGGAGCAGTGCTTGAAGATGATCAAGCGTAAGAAACCCGAGTTTTTGCGTCGATATGTGACAATGGATGAAACATGGCTCCATTATTTCACTCCGACGTCCAATTGACAGTCATCCGAGTGGACTGTACATAATGAACCCGTTCCAAAGCGTGGGAAAACGCAACAGGCAGCTGGCAAGGTTATGGCGTCTGTATTTTGGGATGCGCACGGATTAATTTTCATTGACTACCTTGAAAAAGGAAGGACCATTAACAGCGACTATTACATAGCATTATTGTGCCGTTTGTAGGACGAAATCGCCGAAAAACTGTCGCATTTAAAGAAAAAGAAAGTGCTGCTTCACAAAGACAATGCACCTGTTCTCATATCTTAAAAAAACTCGCTATGAAGAAATTTTCGTCGAATAAAGGGGTGATCGACGAAACTGAGGCCTGTTTTGAAGCAAAGGACAAATTGTAGTACAAAAATGGTATCGAAAAGTTGGAGGGCCGCTATAATCAATGTATCACCCTTGAAGGGAATTATGTTGAATAAAAAAAACTAATTTTGCCAAGGGGACTTTTCAGTTAATCTGTTATTTGTTAAAATTGTAAATGTCGGTATATCAAAACATACTAAAATAAATATTTCAAGAACTAGCTTACTAACTAACTTTTTTAAAAGGCATTCATTAAATCTAATTTTCAAATTTCAATAATCAACAACGTATTAATATGTTTAAATTATTACACCACCGGGCATTATAATAAAGTAACATAAGTAAGATTATTTTCAGGATCGCAATAACTTCAAAGCATTAGTCTTAATATATATGACATAACTTATCATATACATGATCTTTCTTTACTTTTTTGTTATAGACAACATACATATTTGTATATTAAAACAGATAATTAGCAATTGACATGTTTATTAAAACAATAACAGACACAATTATGTAATTTACTTTTTACAAATTAGAATTATATATTAATGTATTTACATTCATAAAATTATCTATTTATTTTTCAAAACTTAGTTTTATAAAGTAAATAAACAAAATAATTTATACAAGGTTTAAACAACAAAATATCATACAATCACATATCTTATTATATTAGTTGTGTTAAACGTCTTAATATTTATCAATGTTTCTTTAAAATATTTATAAATTTACTGTTAATAATTCATAATTTATTTCGTTTGTCCTATGTTTCATGAATGCAAATTTAATTAATTAGTTTTATTTTAACTGTTACATATTTTTATTACTTCATTTATACTCTTTATATCTCAAAATAATAATTTCTTTGCCTAAATTTTCAAATAAAATTGCATTTATCTTTGTTTATTTACTCTACTCTTCGATGTTACCTTTGCAGGTAGCTCATGTTTAATTTACCTTCTATGGCCTTCCTTTGTCTAGTGCTTTCTATTTTGTCTTATGTCGCACATGGGATTATCTAACAGCTTACCAACAAATGAGGAATTCTATGAAGCTATTTCGTTTTAACTCTTGATGCACTAATTAACATATGTATTACGTGCAACTATATATTTAACCACTTTCTTTTTCACATACTTAAACATTCTTCTCCGTGCTTTTTTTGTCCAGCTCAAATAATAATCACTTATTTAGCTATTGAAGTTTTTTTAAAGATTTTCTATCAAGACATAAATTTATTAATTTAATAATATTTACACTGAAAGCAAGATACACTGAAAGCAATAGACGAAAAGAGAAGCAACTTTACACTGAAATATTTAGCTCTTTGCATAACTGAAAAGTAATTTTTCTTGTGATCTTGCGTATTTTTTTTTGTACATTTGCGTATATGTTGGTTTTTTAAGGTAAATTTTTCTGCTATGTTGCTCTCACTCGCTAGTATTTGATCTTTAAATTTCGTTTCAATCAATGTATGACTAATTTTGTTCTCTTTTTCACCATCATATTATTATTTCATTTATAAACAGTAGTTCGATTTAAATACAGATTTAAAATTATGAAAAACTCAATATTGTATTGACTTGAATTATATTGTATCATTGATAGTATTTCTTGAAGAAATTTGCTACTGAAACCCATCAACTATTTCAATACTTCAATTGTCTAATTGGTTTCACCGATACAAAAGTGATGATTTAGATGTCAATAACAAAGAATGGATTAAAATCCTTTGATTGCAAAATGTACTGGACGAAAGTCCAACTAAAATTCTGATTCTGAATTTTCAGGCAACTTTGCAATATATAAATCAACTGTCTCCGAATGTTTTCATGTCATGGAAAAGACAAAAAAAGTGAAAATGGCTAGGACACAAATTGATTAAAAACGAAATTTCGAACTGCCTCGTCGAGAGCCATCCACATCCACACGAAATGTCCATGGCTATAGTATTTTCTGCATGTGGTAGTATCAGCAAGATGTAGTGTATTAAGGGGCACTAAAATTAAATGTGATTGTTATTACAGATGTCTACTGACGTCAGCTGATCAAGTACAACGACGTATTGTTGTCGAATGGGAAATTCTACCGCACCCAGCCTACTCACCTGACTAACGCCTTTTGGTTAACATTTCAGATCTATGTAGCATGGCTTAGCTGGCATGTGATTTCGAAATTGTGAAAAAGTGCAAAAATCTATTATTGGATCTCTGCCTAACGTCTGTTGCCATAAAGTTTGGTATAAGTTGTTGTGGTACAATAGTAATTTACAAAATAATTTATTACTAGTGGTCTGTTGTACTTGCATTAATAGTTAAGCAAGGCGAATACGGGATCAAAATGTATTTTCCAAATTAAAATAAAACTAACCAGCTTAAGCTAAAGTTAAGAATAATGTACTATATAAGCTCATGTAAGCTATATTGCTGCCACGTTGCTGCGTTTACGAAATTTAATTTCAGATTTTGAATCGAAATATTGTATCACTTCGTATATCTATTTATTTCAGTGGTTATGTAGCGATAAGCATTGGCTTACTAGTTGGTTTAATGTTTCACTGCAACCTCATTTTTGCATTGATTTTAAGCATGGTTGAGAGTTTCTTTCCACTAACTTGCTTGACTTGATTTTCTTTCTTTACTAGCGGAGAAGGTGTTATCTTGGCTATCTTCCTCTATTATCCTTCTGTCCTATCTCCTGTTCTAAGTTCGTCCTCATTGGTGAAATATTCTTCTATATAGTTGTCTACTTTTCTTGATGTCTCTTCGATGTTTTGTAAATGATTGTGCAAATACAATGACGCAGCTGCAATATCATTAGTTAATTCCAACAGTATTTAGCTTAACTGCTGATTAGTTGCTTTCAATTCGTTGTTTTGTTGCATATTTTATTATAAAGATAAAACTTTGATCATTTGAACCTTCTTTGTTTCGCGGAACGTATTCATTTCACTATTGTTTCCATTATGTTATCTTTTAGGAAGTGTTTTTAAGAAAAAACTAGACTAATTTTGGGAGTAAGCAGAACTTTAAGTTTGATATAAAATATTGTCGGTTGGTAAGCATTTATTTTTTAATTCTACGACAGTAGCATGTTATATAACTTGAGGTATTTTACTTTGGTTTTTGATATATTCATAAAGTATATAATGTTGTTCGAAAATCAGAACAAGCATTAATTAAAAAGATGAAAAATGTGATCTAATTTGACAGTGCACGTGTTTTTATACCTATTTAAAATTTTCCACATATTTTGTAAAAATGATCAAAGTATAGCTGTAAAAATATGTGTCAGTATTTCTGTTCCTATCACAACCACTTTTATTTCAACATCATGCATCAAATGCAACTTGTATCAAGTTCACTATTATTATTTTATTAAACATATACTTATAATTTGTATATAACAATTTAGGTCTCATAACTAAACGAACGACTTGTTTCGAATTGCTTTACAATGAAGGCAGACAAATTACGACATTTTCCTATGATACCATACTGATATATAATCGCTAATGTCTAAGGTCGGTAAGTTATATCTATAGAATTCTTTTGTGTGGAATAAAATATTTGACCATAAAACGTGGATGGTATCATTACAATAAATAGGATTGTAGATGAAGTGAACGATAAATGAGAACGGGTCGAGAATGGCACGTTTTTCTTTCGCTTTCTCCCATACCGAAAACGGTCGGCTTTAAAAAGGATTATATTTCAACTGTTAATTGCGGAATTTCTGGAGCGTCGCCACGTCGTCGAAAGAAGCCGAATAAAAAAAGCAGAAGCAATCTATACCCCGCCCAGCCCCGCGTAGTCTACGAAAAACCGGCCCGGCGATGTTCCGCGTGTTGCATAATTTACACGAAACGATCTAGCAAGCTCATTCCGCGCGACATTTATACGCGTGAGTTAGGGCGTTTCTTTCGTTTTACTTTTCCGCTTATCTCGCCACTAAATTTCTGATTTTAATGGAAAAAGAGTGGAAGCAATTTCCTTGCTTCGCGCGCGCCCTGCCTACATTCCCTCGCCCCCGCACCGACCAAGTTTCACTCGATCTCTGTCTCGCACACTCTCGTTCGAACCGACCCCCCTACCCCTCCAGCCCCAGCAGCGGCAGCGCTCCTGGCGGCCGAGCACTTAACTTTTACGAGCGCTTTTTTAAATTGGGTCTATTGTTATTGGCAATTTAAAGCAATCGAAAGCGTCTCTGGAATTTTAAATTGGATTTTTCACTGAGTTACGGTGGCGCGGGATCCGTGGGCGGCAGGGGGTAGGGGCGTTGATAGATGCTCAGTGTCGATCCCTTCTTCCATTAGGCTTAAGAGAGTGGAGTGCAATCAACCGTGAGGGGCGGAGAGTTGACTTATTAATTCGGAGTAGCGTCGTAATTCATTTCCGACTAGTAATGAATTGTTCTGTCTTAATTAGAAGATAGTAGAGACAAGGATCAGCGATAATGTGAGGTTTGTTACGAGGCTCTTTAAAATGGAGCTGTTTTCTAACTTAAATTGTAGCCAGATAAGAGTTGAGTATACTTTGACGTATATTTTAATGACGTGTCGCCTTCATGAACATAACAAGTATTATAGATTGAAAATATTTGCCAATGTAGTAATACGCTTTGCCGTGCTATTGTTTCATACAAAATTATTTACCTTTCTTCCCTTTAAGATATTAATAAGATTTCCTTTTTATTTTTTTTATGTCCCGATTTTTGGATCATTGATTGAATAAGAGCCAATAAATAGAAGCTGCTTGAACTGAAATAGATTGTTTTAGTATCTACATATTGACAGTTTACAGATTACTATCAGAAATTTTGTTACAAAGGACCTATTAAAACTTATTAATTAAATAGCACTGAAATAGTTTCTTCAACTATATGTGATAAAATAAAATTAAAAAGGCCGGCTTGATTGTTGTAGTGATCAAGTAGACTAGACAGTCTACTATACATTTTAACTATGCATTGTAAATAATGTGTTTTCTTCAACGAACAAACCAGAAAGAAGTTACCTATACACCTGGTTTTATTTATAATACCTGGTATCACCTGGCAGTTATACTATGGAATTGAATGAAAAGTAAAATCGACCAAGTTCTAATTCTGCTGTGATATAGTTGTCAATTTATGTTTGTGATTTTTCTCAAAACAAGAATGCATCCGACAAGAAAATTCATATCACCAGTCATATCTGTAACCAGACTGGATAAGAAGGCATGTCTTTTGAGATGATCTCTAAGTTTCTCCTTTAGTCAGTAGGCTTAATGCCGAGAACCACAGTTTGGAACCTACATTAAGCAGTATATAAAAGGATCAGCGATAATGTGAAATTTTTTACGAGGTTCTTTGAAGCAGAACTGTTTCCAAGCTTAAATTGTAGCCTGATAAAAAGTGTGGCACATTGTAATGGTCTGTCGTCTTCAAATAAATAAAAATAGATTGACAATATTTGCCGCTTTGCTGTTCCAGTTTGATACAAAATTATGTACCATTTTTCTCTTTTATATATTGATAAGATTTCTTTTTATTTATTTTATATACTAGTTGCATTAATTGAATAAATTATTTTACTATTGTTATGTTGTATGTAATATATATTTTACTAGGGTTATTAAAAGAGCTGCCACGAAAAGCAATAATCAAGTTGAGTTATATATTTAATGCTTGTTTAAGACTGAATAATTAATATTCCGGAATGTCTTAAGGCTGCTTGAGTAACTATGGTTCAAAAACATGACAAATAGGCCGAACAAGTTAGATCTTGCAGGCCTAGTTCTCTGCTACCTGCCATAACAAAACATTACATTACAACATTATTTGAGAAACTACTCTTAAAATATGTTGATATATGAAATACCATATTTTCAGATCGGATATCGAAATATCTACTCGACAATCGAACAAGTGTACAGAGTAACAACGGTTTTTGAAAAGACATTTGAAGAAAAGAAATATTACCTTCCAATATTCCTGGATGTCTCACAAGCTTTTGACCGGGTACGGCATTTGGGATTAATCTATAAAATGAGCAAATTGTTACCGCGAAATTACTGTCAACTACTGGTATCATATATCATCTCGAGACCGTGCATATATTTGATCTATACTGCTAATATCCCAACAACAAAAGAAACAGTACTTCAACATTTTCCGACGACACAGTTGTCATGGAAAATATATATCTCTGTTTAAGACTATAGAAAAAGTACAAGAGCGGTCAACAAGATCTACAAAAGGACTAGAGACTGAAAAATACCACTTAATAGCTCTAAATCAGTCCATGTTAATTTTGTGTTGTAACGAAATGACAAAAACCTAATTATGTTAGACATATTAGACAAAAATCAGAGCAGATAAGTCTCAAAGTCAAGCAACTGTATTGGCTAGTCGGAAGATCACTCTCAACTTACCTAATATTAAAGAGATTGGTTTATCAGTCAATCATAAAGCTAATTTGGACCTATGGGGTGCTATGGGAGACTAAAACATCAATCCAACTGATAAGCTAAAACACTACGTGTTCTACAATTAATTACCAATGCTTATCGCTGCGTAACAAACGAAGAGCTGCACGATAACCTCGAAATCAAATAGATAAATGAAGTGATCCAAGATTTCTACTGGATACAATACCCCTACTGGAAAACACACAAGAAATAAAAATATTGAAGCGAATCAAACCACACAAACTTGTTCAGTGTATAAGTGTATTCTGATTCCAGGGTCAACTTCCGCGTTGTTGTGATAACATCAAAAATAAATTTAATTTCGTTGTTTTAATTTTTTTGTTTTAATTAGATACTCAGCGATAATTATGGGTAATTAATCGAAGAACTTTTTGTCGCTGAGTTACTAGTCAGTGTAATAGTTTAGTGCAACCCTATGTTAGTATCCAATAAGCCCAAATAAGCTTTTAAACTGACTGTTGAACCATAGGTTAAATTGGGAGTATCTTCTGACTCTTGTAACCAGTACAATTGTTTCATTTTGGGTCTGATCTGCTTTGCGTCTTGTCAGATGTGATAAGTAATAGTAATTGTATAAGTAATTGTTGTTAACAACTTGTTAATTTCGTTTACTGCCACGTTGCATAAAGAGTACATTTATTGTATTTTATTTTGAATTATTTTTGGACAATTTTTCGAGGACAAAATTTGAGTAAATCAAATTGATTATTAATTGAATGTAAAAAGAGTTTTATTTTCCCATAATATTAGCCATTAAGGCAACACTAATAACTTTTAGCTTACTTTAGTGAAATGCCATCAATTTATGTTGCTATTACATTCATTAAAAGAGGTTTATGAAACTGTGTTATTTCAATAAACAAACAAGTTTGGTTAAACTACAATTAGTACCTCAATTATGATCAGTGAAGGGAGTAAGGTTATCATATAAAAATTTAAAACAAGTGTCAGATAAAATAATTAATTCCGATTCCAAATATTGGAGGTTTTGATGCTTATTTCATAAACATTCTAAGTTAAACACATCTTCGGAAATGTTGTCATGATAACAAAACAAAATAGTTAAAAAGATAATAAATAGTTATCAAACAAAATTATTTTCGTAGTAAAGTTGTATGTTTGTTACACACAATATAAGAAACAAGTCTACAGAAAATATATAACTTGATAAATATAGATGAGACCCAGAAGGATATTATTGAAAACAACATTCTTAGATCAAGGTTTCCTGGATATTTTATCCTCCTTTTCCCTTAACAAAAAAGCTAACAAACACAAAGAACGGTTACAAGCGATTTCCGTCGATTTTAATGTTTCCGTCGACTTTTCCAACATCCATATCCCGAACGACTCTATCGACGAACGAGTCCCCCCACGGTTTGGCTCCAGCCGAAAGAGAAACGACCAAGTTGCAACGGCGACAAACGAAAACAAACCAATAAATTTTCCGAAATACAGTTTTCAGTTCATTTTCTGCGAGTTTAGTTGCGATTTCACCCCATAAACTGTCTGAGCTTGCCATCGTCGTACAAACAGAGCCTTGATTAACGATGCGATTGGCATTTTTTCCTTTCCTTCTTCCTCCCCTTCCTTCTATACTAGTTCGTCTTTTTTTAACAAGTAAAAAATCGTTCCGGATATCGACATTTCCATTTATGAAGGAAAACATTGTTCACATGTAATAATTCAGTTTACGGACCTTTTTTTATAGTTTTAGATTTTTACATGTATTGTCTTGAGTTCAAAGTTTTTTTTGTTTTAAACCACATAATAATAGATAATACCAAATTATGCTTTTGATAATATAACTCAAAGGAGTCTTATGGTAAGTGTTTTTAATATTACAAGGAAAATTGATTTCACCTTTGCTTTTTTTTAATTTATTTTACAAACTCTTTTTTATTCAATGTAACTACAATTTCAAAAAATGGTTCATAACTATAACGAAGAGAACTGTATTATGTCTGAATTGATCAAATGTCAATAAGAATTTTAACTTACAAGATATTAGTTAAAAAGTTGGTATTAGATGTATTATTAATATTAATTAAATAGAAGATTGTTAATTGATTTTCACTGTTAATCTACGTATATCATTGATTAGTACATTACATTTAAACGGGAAAATTATACTAAAATAGCAGATTGTTTAATAAGTTTTGTGCTTGATATAGCAAGAAAGGTATTGTTATGCAAGCTCAACCAATATTGTTATAATTATTATAGTAGATTAAAAAAGATTTTGAAAATTTGTATAATTTTTTTGTCGATAAAATATGAATGAAACAAATATTAATTGTTCATTTGTTGATTGATTAGATGATCATTGACTGAACAAGAGCTGATAAACAAAAGATATATTAGGCTGTAGTGTTGAGTTTAATATGGATCCAAATACCATCACGAATTTATGTCAGTAAATTAAAACAAATGTTATTTTAACATCCATCAGATTTATCAAATTTAGCTTCCTTTGACTCTATATACTTATATATGGAGTAAAAAGCACGCGCAGATATATAAATGCCTTTTTTTTGGTAATCCTCAGATTACTAGAGCAAATAATATTACACACTGGTACAGGACAGGCGATTATATATTCCGAGATGATCTCTAGGTTGGTTACTCTCTAGTGAGTAGGCTTAATGTTAAGGATCGTAGTTCAGAAACCACGTCAAGCAGTAAATCCAGCCCAGATAAACTTTAGTTTGTCAAAAAAAACTTATTAAAAGATTATTCAAAGGAAAACCTACCTATGCTATCAAAAATTGTTTAAATCACCTGAATGGGAAGTTTCATCGCATTTGCTCCACTCTCCAGACCGGGCTCCATCTGATTACCACCTTTTTGCATCGATGGAGTACGCGCTTAAAGCAGCTATCTCGAAGAAGTTAAAAAATTGCTCGATTAATTGTTTTAGCTCAAAGGGAAACTGTTGTTTTGGGATGGCATCCATACATTGCCTAAGAGTTGGGTAAATTATATAGAACCAAATGTCCAATACTTTGAATATATATAATCTATTTATTCATTTTAAATAATGTATTTTCTTTATCCACTAATAAACAGGAAAGGAATTACCGATAAACCTGGGATCCTTTATACCTCTTTATAGGAATGACTGAATAATAAAAACGACCACTGGTTTTCAATATTTTATTATCATTGAATTTTATTATCATAGAACTTCATGGAACTTCCATTAATAGAGCAATAGAACTAACTTCCATAGAAGATAGAAATAGATACTTATGGATAGAAGGCGAAAATTCTAGGGTTAAGATAAAGGAAATCAAGAATTTGAGTCAAAAGGTGAACTACTGGGTTTACTAACAAATTCTATACTTGATCAGGTACAATAGAATAAGAGATGAAATTTAAAAAGCTTATAAAAGTAAAAAAGTATCTTTAGCTACATCCTTGCGCTCATAAGCTACAGGAAATATTACATTACAAAATACATTAGATTGCAAAAGAGGCGAAAACACATCTAATATAATGGAAATTATCACTATGACTACATTGATTAATGACCATGCGGCTCTTGCTTTCAGAGACAATAGCAAAGAAGCAACTAGAAAATTACAACAGACCACTGATAATATAAGTAAATGAACTCAGACATAGAAAATAAAAAATAACCAAACCAAATCTGGAAATGTGCAGTTCTCCTATAATCACACCGCACAAACACCAGTAACAGTAAATAGTATCTCCGAATGTTTCTTGGTGCAAAACTAAAAAAATGGAAAGAACTGGAGTTGAAATATAGGTTAACTTTATGGCGAAGAAAATCACAGTTGTCAGTGCATAATAAATTACTATTATCAAGCAAATATTAAAACTAATATGGACCTACGGAACTAAGTTTTGGTGATGTACCTCGAAAGGCAATGTTAGTATACGGTTTGCAGAACAATGTTCTGAGATAATAAGTGTACCCAGAATTGTAGGATGGAATATAGGAAGAATAGGATTGATTACTTACATCAAGACCTTCAGATGCCGACTATTCCTCCAGAAATCAAAAGAATCGCAGGGAGACATGAGGATATATTCCATTCTTATGTTAATGTCGAAGTATTGCAATTTTCAGATAAATCCAGAACAGGATGCAGACTCAATATAATTAAACTATTCTATGTACAGTATAGTATAGTGAGGTGTATTTGATTGAAAAAAATAGCAGTGTTAATGCATAAACATTACTGGACCAGAGATTATGTTAGACCAAATGGGTCCACCTAGATATATATCTCTTTATTATTTATTAAAGCCTCATGGGCTATTTACGACCTAGTACATGTAAATGACCCTGTAAATGTTACAGAAAACATATATCTGAAAACATCTGTTCCATGGATCCCTTTAAGCCAAAGAACCGCCTCTGGAAGGATCTGCACCTATTACAAATGGGTGGGTTTTCTCCCTCTCAAGAGAACCTCATGAGTCAATTTGCAGTGGCCTATTCGAAGTCGGGAGAAGATACCTAATTTGCGCCTACCAATGTTCCGAATATTGGTGAAAGGTCTTGGTAAAATTCTTTTTTTACTTCGCATAGTTTATTATTTACCATCAGATCCCGGTTTAATTGATCCTGTTTTTTTATATGTGTGGTATAATGGGAATTCAGGTCTCTGCTCCAATGAAGAAAAATCTCCGAAAGCAATCCTTCCCTCCTCCCGCTCTCTCATTACCCTCAATTTTCATGTGAGATGGAATCCACATGTAAGTAATATTCTTGCAATTATTGTGAATGATAACGTTTAGCTCTCGCATGCACATTGTTAGTGGATGATGTGTCTGTACTGATCCAAAACTCTCTAGTGAGTTCATGGAGTCAGTGACAATTACCACCGAGATCACTTCTAGGCTGTTTTGAATGTATTTTAGGGTTTTATAAATGGCCAGCAATTCGACAGTAAAAATGTTTACCAAAGAGGGCAATTTAAAATGCTTTTCCTTTATTATTGAAGTATACGCAACTCCCTATATTCATTACTCTTAGATCAATCTGTGTAGATCAAAACATGATAAGATATTTTTCAGAAATGATTTGTTTGAAGAGGGGAACTGAGACCATCCTTGGGAAGAAGCCTCATCGAGAGATCAAAGGTCATAAACGTATTTTGCCAAGAAGGTATTCTATTTATAATTCCATCTCTGAAACTAATGGCAAGACCCTTTATATATTCTTCCCATCCCATATTGGGACAGTCTTGGCTTGAGCCTCAAAGGGCCTACATACTTTCGCAACAGGAGCTCCCGTCGAGAAATCAAGAAAGTAATTTCCGTTTCGCGAAATAAACTGTGTGTGAACTGTGCTGTGCTTTGGATTAAGTTAAGTCTTTTTATACAAGAGGACTCTGCAGAAATGAAGCACTGGCAGCTATAAACAAACTTACTCAACATCAACGCTCTATAAATGTTCAAGACGGTGGTTTTATGGGCACTCCAATGAAAGTTGGCAAGGGATTTAACTAGGCTAATACCAGTCAGGCAACTGTTCCTTATATATTAGGTATGTGGGAGCCAGCTGAGCCGTGAGTCAAATATAATTCCCAGGAATTTATGCTCAGACTTATTATTAACATGATTACCATTGATGGTTAAAACATTCATTCAGAGGCAATTAAACTCAGACTTATCAGGAGAGAACCTCATCTTGTGATCCTGATGACTATGAAAGAGAACAATGTCATCTGCAAAGAAACGTATTTTATTTTGCCTTGGTATAAAATATTTGATGGAGTGGAATACAATTAAAAACCGAATTGGGCTGATGCTGGAGCCTTGAGGTATACCGTTTAGCTGCCGACAAGATGACGATAGCACACCCTTTACTCTGGCTTTAAAAGATCGGTCTCTTAAAAAGGATGAGATAAAGCGGTACATATTCCTGAATATTATCTATTCTTGTAATGAAATGGTATGTTGAATTCAGACATAAAAAGTATAATAGACTCTTTTAAATTGATCTTCACCACGGAAATCTTTCGCAAAAGGCGAAAGAATTATTCGCTCTGACGAGAATCCAGAGTTAGATATATATTTAGATTTAAGCTATTTTAAAGACAAATTTTAGGTTAGCCAGTAATGACTAGTAACAATGTAATAAAAAATATAATAATATTTAATCATTATCACGTACATTTTTTAAACTATTAATAATTTATTTGTAATTATTTTCCAGAATACTTTTTTTATTGAATGTAAATTAGAGTTAAGTTTGTCAAAGGCAGATGCTAAAACCATTAGATTTACATTAAGGCATATTGTATTATCCATTCGGTAATATATTTGGCATAATATATTGGAAACGATTAGTAACGATTCCAATTTAGAGCATCCGTCTAAGGTTCATCGGTATCGGGCGGGATCAGAGGGGAGCAAGAAAAAACCGATAACAATAAAAACTTTTTCGAATCCTCCTTTAAGGGGCCATTAGCGCAAGACGCGAGGATGCGTCTAATGGTCGTTCGCCGAGCCGTCTTATACCGGAACCCACCCTCCCTATCCGCCTCCCCCCTCGGCTCGATCTGAACACGTGTTACATCCAGTTTCCATCAAGACGCAGAGGGGGCGGCATGGGAAGAGCGCGGGCGGCGTTTTCTTGAGCAGGAGATGAAACGTATGGGGGCGGGGGTCGTGGGGGAAGGGGGTTGGAGAAGCGCGGTAGGTTGGTTGGTTGGTATTGCGAGCGGCAGAGGTGGCGGCAGTCGGCGGCCGGGTATTCCGAAATGAAAATAACTTTCAGAAAACGGTTTGCGCCCTTTTAAATCAGGACGGAATGGCTTTTCGGGGAGAACGTGAATAGCAGATGCGTCTTGGGCGCGCGATGCCTCCGGAATTTCACTTAGGGAAATATCCGGGAAGATGCGAAATACGAATTATTTAGATTAAGTTTCGTTGGGGGCGGGGGGGCGGTCTAGGGTGGATGGAGTGAGGTTTGTAGTCGTTGTCGTGCCGTGGGGGGAGCCGGGTCCGGATTCCGGGCGAAACGAGCAAAGATGATAAACATCGCTGTATAATTAGGCCGTTAAATATTCAATTAAGGTTCTTTAAATGTTGACTTTGATTTAAAATTCCGGCCATAAAAATTGCTGTTGGTTCTGAAATATTCATTATCAAAGCTATTTTCATCATCTTATAATATGATTTTTTTTTATCATTCCATTTATACTTAAAAGAAATGTACATGTCTATATCAAGCCTATTAAATAATTTTTAATGATTTAATGTGAATAAAGACGAGAATTTGAAGGCATTTCTCGATGAAACCGTCGATGGGGATCACCATCGACCACAATGAATGCGATAGCCGAGGACTGCCAGAAAAAGGACTTAAGTACGAGCAAAAACACAACAATGTTATTCTTCAGCATGATGACTCTCGACCATATGTTGCAAAACCAACATCATGTAACACAAAAACAAAACACATTAGAACCAAAATAAAACAACTATACTAGTGATCTAACTAAACAACTTGATCTAAAATCAAAGAGGTTGATTTATAAGACAATTATAAAGCAAATTTGGACCTATGGCAACGCAGCATCTCAAATTCTACTTAACCGATATAAATTACTCTACTTGTATACTTATCATTAATTGTCTTGTATGATTTTATTAATTAATAAATGTATAAATCAAGTATTTCTAAGTCACTATAACATTAATAAAATTAAAATGGCAACAAGCTATTTAAATATTTTTTCTCATGATGAGATGATACATAGCTCATTATAACATAATTTTTATTAGATCGTCAATCCTTGATTCGATTAAGGTAGTGGAACGATACAATATCTTTAAATACGGTGGGTGATGTGAAACTTCCCTTTAACTCAATAGTTTCGGACAATTTGGAGAACGAGTTTTGTATTGGAAAATAATTGACCCTAATTGTTTCATTTGGTTTTAGTATTTCAGAATAGGATCAACTAACTCTTCCTCCAGCCGTGTTATTCTCGGTCAAGTTGTCAAAACTTTCGCTTCTTTAAGATGGTGCGTGTTAAAGAGATGAAATATTACAACTAGACTAAAATTCGTCACTTTCGAACGATTATCTTGCTACTGTATGGCTATGATACTTATATAGCAGTGTTAGAGTCTGAAAATACAAAGTTTCTCAAACTTTTCAAACGAGGTCTTTCAAACGAGAAGCTTAAGGCAAATTTTATATGTTTATCTAATCTTGTCTAACATTGCCCGAGAGTTAAACGGTTTCCACTGATCTCCAACTGTGGCGAGATTGACTAAAGAATATTTATAGTCCTGCGGCATGAACAGCAGCATATTGGTTAAATACACTCTCCTCCAGTTCCGTCTACGGATTGATGAAGCTGATAATGATGAAACCACATACAGTATAATAGCGATCACCTTTATATTATTGATTTACTCTTTGTGCCAATTTCCGATAACAACTTCATTACTGGTTTGTCATTTAGAGAGAGGTGACACATTGACAATGGTTGGATGGGATGATTTAAATTAATTTAACTTTTATATTATTTTTCAGTTATAACAGAAATATTTCTTATTTAATCGAGATAATTAGCAGGAAGTAATATGAATATACGTATGTAAAATGTGAACTATTTGATAAATGATTTACTTTAATAGCACTAATTAGTAAACTGCCGTCGGATAAAAGGTAATTTTTTCAATAGTTTTAAAATATAACTTTAAAATTATGTTGCAGATATTCGAACAGATTAGCCACTGTTAGAAGATAAATGTTAGAAATAATACGAAATTTACGACATCACGTCGATGGTAATCTGTAATTCTTGATGTAAATTATATAAAGGTTAAGTTACACTAAACCTTTTTTGTTCTGACCTAAAACCGGCGGTGGAATTCTTGACGCATATCTGGTCGCAGAGACTTGTGACCTGTGGCTCGCTACTGCTACTGTATTAAATTTGGAGATATGACACCCACCAACCGGACCCTTATTGGGCATGAGGACCCGGCGAAAAAAACAGATAGCCAAACCAACTATAGATTCGCGGACTTGAGTTTACACAATGAATGAATGACTGGATGCTGTCGCATGGGGACAAAAGTTATGACTGCAGCGACGGATGAAGTCGTCTCCTGTCCGAGCTCCAAGCATATCCACCAACTCGCGAAGAAGCGCGTTTTCAGAAAAACTTGAGCTGAGTTATCTGTCGAAGGATTGAGATATAAAGTGCATGATTTGTGGACTGCCAGTTTCCCTGTAAATTTGATTATTTCTGACAAACCATGGAGCGTTTAAGATTCTCCTGAGGAGTTCATTTTGGGAAACTTGAAGGTATTTCACCTGGTTGGGTGTAACAAACTTGAAGTAGACATTAGATCCGTAGAAGAGTGCGGACACAATTAACATCTTGTAAAATAAGCATTTGATGGAAATGAGAAGTCTGCTAGAAGGGCAGATTAGAGAAGATAGCAGGTTTGCTATCCCCGAAGTTAACTTTCAGGATGCTCATGTGTCGATCTTAAGTTGCGAGACGCGCAGTGCGTAACGCTTCTTACGGAAAATGATGTCCTGGGTTTTCGGGGGGTTGATTTGCAATCTCCTGAATTTGAACCATTTGGCTGCATGATCGAGCTGTTTCGGTAAATGTTCTTGAATGGTAACCTCGAGCCTGGAGGCCGTGAAGTAAGCAGTGTCATCTGCGTAAAACGCGACGTCATTGTGCTCTTTTCTCGACAGATCTGAAATAAAGGGATTATATAAGGCTGGAGCCAGCGGGGAACCTTGATATACGCCAGCGTCAATTTGTTTTCGACTGGTCGAAGTGTTTTTTTGGATCTGTAAATATTTGTCCGATAGATAGAACTTGATGAGAGCGAGAAGGCTAAATTAGATCATTCGTAACGTCTAAGTTGACAATATAGTGGTAATTTTGACTGCATTCTGATCATTGAGCAACACCTCTAATTCTTTATCGCTGAATTTCTTCAACTGTTTGTTTTAAGACTTGAAAAACTTAATAACAAACTAAAACACTAAAACATAATGATCTTTACAATTTCTAGAGCTCTAATTTCGACATATCACACATGCTCATTACTTACTTATTTTGTAAAATTAATTCCAACAACTAAAATTGTGAGAACAATACTTAAATAGGCAGTGATATAAATTCTTGAACTGTATCATCGCCGATAATGGCGTATTCCTGAAGGGTTTTATCGTTCGTAAGCTCGACCGAAGTTCAAGTCGTCGGGCGTTTCGTCCAAAGCCAAATGAACTGTTAATCCGCTTTAAAGTCGTCGCTTCGAGGGGCTCCACGAAAATAATAAATTCGCAGCTTTATTTAAGCCCTGGAAACGTGACGCGAACCTCGGCCATAACGCGCCCCGCCCGAAATCTGGGCCCGCTCTGTGCCAGGCCAGATTTGCATATTTGAATATCAATTTTATCACTTATCTCCATTTCGGAAAGCGTCGTAATTTTCGGATTATGACCGAGATACAATGAGGCAAAAATGGCATATAAATTAGGAATCTTGGTTCGTCGTCTTTGCACCTACGAGCTCCGAGGGTAAAACGAAACTTTGGTATGTTGGATACTTACTGAATAATCATTAAAATAGCATACACTCAACACTATTATCATCTTCTATATAAAAATTAATGTTGGTTAGTTTCTCATCGATACGTGTCAATTCGATAATATTAAATATACTGATCCAAAACGATGTCTATTCGAGAAGGTGCAAAATACCTATATAAACAACTATTAAACATCTTAATCTCTACATAAAATAGTTATTCAATTACATACAGTTAATCACGAAAGCTCAAAATTGCATTTTTGACATTCATTACGTTTGTTTAGCGTTGGGAACTATCGACTGAAAACAGTCAAAACAGTCGATAGTCAAAAAACTAGCGAATGAAAATAGTGATTCGTGATGTCAGAGAAAGATGTACGAATTCTTTCCTGTATAAATTGCGAGAGACGAAAGGACGGAATAAGGATAATTGCAGGAAGAAAGATTGAAGGAAGGGATAATTGCTTGGAGCAATTAATTTTATATATGCATATATTTTCGAAAGCTGGAATAAGTGAGACGGAGATGCATATATTCCTTCACGTACTAACGTTAAATAAGAGGAAAAAAATAATTATTGAAAACTATTATTAACATGCAATCAATAATTTCATTTTAAATGAAGTAGAATTACTTTTATATTTGAGTATTTTGTGAATCTGTAAAAAGGAATGGAATATTTCTATGGAATGAATAATACCCCACAAATGTTTTATCATATTTTAATATGTTAATTAGTATTTTCAAATAATGTACTACAATAAATATAGACATACAATAGAACTTAACAAAAAATTAAAACCAAAGATGTAATAACCATAAATTCTAAATAAAAATTATACCTAATCATAAAAAAACTAATTCATGACATAATTAAAAATGATTGCACAGTAATTATTAGAGCTTTTTAAATAAAGTAAATGCTTTATTTATTATTGAAGAGAAATATTTTTTAACAAAAATCGAGATATTAATCGAAATATTACCTATTATGGCCATAAAAAGTCTAAAGTATTTTACTATTTATTATTCACAATTTTAATCTTTTTATCTTATCACATCAACAATTTAAAAATATCGTTCCAATATGCTACTATATTAATAAGCAATATATTGTTACAAGCAAACTACCAAAAAAATTATAAAATTATATATATTACATATAAATCTATTTAAGCATAAATTGGGTAAATTTTTGTCAAGGGCGCGGCTACGACCACAGAGCCAGAACGTTAAAAATCAGCCGAATGAATCTAGTAGAACCAAAAATAGTAACTAAAAGTGCGACTGTCGGTACGACTGAAGTAGTCGGTAGTCAATTTCAGTCGATAGTTCCCAACACTACTATAGACTATAGAAATATAAACAAAACTCGTTATTGATAAAAAAAGTAACTGAATATAACCACTGTCAGAATTCATGCAAACATAAACGCCATTCACACAAGGAGTGCCTAAATGCCTATTCCTATTAGTGAGTTCATTCTCTGCAACTAACGTATCTTACCCATTATTCTCTTGGGGGACTGTCTGAATAGTACTCGATGCACGCTAGACAAAAATATTCAGCCTCTTCGTATTTGAAGGAAGCAGAATTTTCTTCATGTTCTTCCTATTCTTCTTGTTGACTGATTTATTAATTGTCTTAAGAGAGTGTAAATTATGAAATTTTAAGGATAAGGAAACGAGGATGCTCATTTTTATGAACACCCTCGTGTCTGACAGATTCTCTCCATCTAATTACAGGCCCATCAGCCTCATCAGTGCTATTTCGACGCTTGCCGAGAGGGCAATACTCTAAGCCCTCAACTCTTTCACAAAAGAAAACAACATCATTCCTAATGAACAATTCGGCTTTCGCGCTCACAACTTCTGAACCTTATCAAAACCTTCGACAAGGTCTGGCACGACGGTTTGATCGCAAAATGCGTGCGGGTAGGCCTGCCAGAAGACCTAATCGCTCTCATCAAGTCCTATCTATCGGACAGATCTTTCCAGGTTAAGATAAGTAAAATAATTTATAGTCGAAAACCAATCGATGCTGGCATATCTCAAGTACTCATTATTTCAGATCTGCTTCGCGTTTTACGCCGATGACACGGCTTTGTTCACGGCGGCCAGGTTCGAAGTTACAATTCAAGAACGTTTACAGAAGCAGCTCGTTCATGCGGCCAAGTGGTTCAAATTCTGGATTTTTAGTTTGCAAATCAACCTCCTAAAAACCCAGGCCATCATTTTCTATAAGAAACGTTACACACTGCGTACCTAGATCTCCACTTCGACCGACGGTTCATTTGGCATTCCCAAATCCAGGAAGCAATCCAGAAAGGTTCGGGGATAGCAAACCTACTATCCTCTCTGATCTGCCCTAGCAGACTTCCAATCTCCATCAAATGCTTATTTTACAAGATGTTAATTCCACTTCAAAATTATTAAATATTCAAAATTTAATTGTACTTAATTCAAAAGTCTGTTTTAAGTTTCTTACACCCAGCTAGGTGAAACGGCTTCAAGTTTTCCAAAATAAGCTCCCCAAGAGAATCTTAAACGCTCCATGGTTTGTGAGAAATAATCAAATTCATAAGGACACTGACACTCCAGGAATCAACCTCTTCATATCTCAATCATCCCTCAAACAACAACTCAGCTCAAGTTATTCTGGTTTCTGGTTCTCAAGTTCTTCTGGCGATCTGGCCGACATGCTGGGAGCTTAGCACCGCGTCACCGTTAACCTCCCCCCTTTTCTAGGCTGAAACGGCCTAAATCATAGCTATTGCCCCCCTATTACTATCATAGTATTATCATATATTACTATCCAGTCGTGTGTTAACTTAATTTTGTGAATCAATAGAATCGCCGGGTCCTTGTGCCTAATAACGGCTGCCCGATCAGCGGGTACAACTGTGAGGCGGTTTCGGTTTAGTGTATTGGTAAACCGAGAGGCAGTCCCACATAACTTGCTACTCCAGGGCAAGTCTCCGAGACCAGGTATGTGTCATGCATTCCACCGCCTGGTTTTAGACCAGAACAAAAAAAATCTGACGAATTTAAGTACGGGATATAAAAATATATACAGTATGAGTATAGTATAAAAATGATCAAAAGAAAAAACGACTTGAAGATGTATTTCTGCAAAATAAGCGGGGAAAAACGATAGATTTATAAGAGTGAATATTCCATAATCCGAGTCTGTAAGTTCAATCATTTTTATATTTGAGCGTATATAGACTGATAAACAATTCAGTGAGGATTTCCAATAAATAATTTACCAAATATTACCATCTATCGTCATTTTTACTGTGCCAGATGACTGTTTTCCAGCGGATCCTTTAAATATTGATGACACTTTCGTTGGCCCGATCGACCTCCACCCCCTTCCCACCCACCAAAACTGGATCGGTGCCCTTTATGGGCCATTTCGGAACGGAATTCATCCGACGATCGATCGAATCGATAGGGCAGACATCAAAATATTCAAAACGTGTTTTATACGCAGTTGCTGGTTCGGTTTTGTACAGGGAATGGCGCTAATATTGTCCCGATAGGTCATAAAAGCCTTTGCCGTCGATATTTACGGGTCATTCAGTCCAATAAATTGGAAAATTATCAACAGGATCAGGCGTATTTGGTGGCCTGTTTATTTTCGTTAATATTTCGTCATTTTTTTTTCGCCCGTTATCGAACGTTAAAATGAAATTATGGTTTTGGAGCTTCGGTTATGGGGTTTCAACGAATTGAAAAATACGGCGTGTCATAGCGTAATAGAAATATGGCTATTTGGGGACTAACTAGCAACGATTTTTGCAGAAAAATTAAATTTATTGTCTATTACCAGCATGAAAATGCCACGAATATCATCAAGACCCTATAATAACAGATAATTTAATATATAAAGAACAGATAAGTAAGTTTGGTTTTCATAAAAAGTTTACTTGGTATTTACAATTTTTTTTCTTCACGATTATATTGGGTAAATGATGACCGCGATTCGCTATGCAACTTTCGTCTCTTTTTAAGTCATTTTTCATGCCATCCAGCAACACCTGAAAATGTATTTCTTCAATTTCGCGACGAATATGTCTTTGAGATGTTGAATCGTTTGGGACTTATTCACATGAACTTTTGATTTAACAAACCCCATAAGAAAAAATCTGTTGGTGTTAAATTCGGAGATCTGGCTGGCCATACTTAATCGTCATTTCGCGAAATTAGTCTTCCTGGAAAAACGTTATTCAATAACTGAATTGTTGAACGAGATGTGTGTGCGGTGACCCCATCTTGTTGAAACCAGATGTCCTCTAGTCCTTTCTTCCATTTCAGGCACACGAAAATTTCGATTCATGTCTTGGTACCGTTCAGCATTAACAGTAAATGCAATACCTTGGTCATTTTCAAAAAAAATAGGATCGAGTTATGTTTTCAGCATATATATTACACCATACATCTATTTTTTGTGGATTCAGTGATGTTTCATGAATTAATTGAGGATTATGTGTTCCCCAAAACTGACTGTTCTGTTCATTGACGTGGCCATTGAGAAGAAAATGGCCCTCATCGCTCATTATCAATTTAGACGAAAAATTTTCAATTTCATCAGACAGCTTTAAGCAGTATTGTATTACTGACTCAATTCGTTAATCAGGATCTCTCGGTAGCAGTTTTTGGACTAATTTAATTTTGTACGGGAACATTTTCAAATCGTTTTCAAAATTCGCCCTAAACTGCGTCCAAAATATGTAACTGGGAACCACGTCTCCGAATTGATGTTTCTGGAGACTCTGTAACACTATCGTGCCCTAGAGCCAAATTTTCAGCATTATGAGACATCCGTTCTCTTCCAGAATGAGGCCTGTCCACTGTCGTAATGTACTGTCGAAAATTCGCATGTAAACGATAAATTGTGGTTTTGTGAGACATTGGACGATTACGATATTTTTGGCGCGATTTCCGCTGAGTGGCAATAATGGAACGATTATGTTCAATAATAAAATGATGAAACATGGCTCCATCATTTCACTCCGAAGTCCAATCGCAGTCATCCGGGTGGACTGCACACGATGAACTCGCTCCAAAGCGCGGGAAAACGCAACAGTGGGCTAGCAAGATTATGGCGTCTGTCTTTTGGGATGCGCATGGAATAATTTTCATTGATTGTCTTGTAAAAGGAAGGACCATTAACAGCAACTATTACATAGCATTATCGTAAAACAACCGCATTTGAAGGAAAATAATGTGCTGCTTCACCAAGACAATGCACTGTGTCACAAGTCAGTGAAAACGATGGCCAAAATCCATGAACTGGGCCTAGAATTGCTTCCTCATCCACCGTATTTTCCAGATCTGGCCTTCAGCGACTATTTTCTATTCACAGATCTCAAAAGAATGCTCACTGGGAAGAAATTTTCGCCGAATGAAGAGGTGATCGCCGAAACTGTGGCCTATTTTGAAACAAGGGGCAAATGGTATTACGAAAATGGTATCGAAAGGTTGGAGGGCGGCTATAATAAGGGTATCACCCTTGAAGGGTGATACGTTGAATAAAAGAAACTAATTTTCCCAAAAAAATGTGTTTTACTGTGGTAGGCCAGGGACTTTTCAATTGACTTTTTAATATATATTATATATGTTCTTGCATCTAAGATTCAATTATTTGTTTCGTCGCTTGAAATGACTTCGGCATAATCGTTAATTGCAAATCAATGGATAAAATCCTTAGAAAATCATTATGATCTGATTATAGCGATGAAACATACGTATAGCTGAATTCTGTCACAGTTTTTGATATAATTTAATGAGAGAGCTAAAAAAAATCTGATGATAAAGAGAAAGTGAGAAGAAAAGAATTAGTAACAATTAAAACGAACCCGTAGGTAAAAGCTAATAATGGATATGATAAACTGCGAACTATGAAATTAGGAAATTGCAAAGGTGTTCCGGTTATATATTCATATTATTTTATTAACCATTTTGTGGGTGACTTCATATTATTTCACTACCCAACAATAAAAATGAATAAAAATTCGTATGTATTTTTGTCACCTCTTTTAAAATTCGCCATAAAATATACCAATTACCTTTAGTCATAGAAATACTTGTTTTTCGATATTGACAGACCTGTTAACTGCGATCTATCTATTTAAAGATATTAAGAGGATGTATTCTAAATCTTGCTCTAAAGTCTAAATCTGTCCTGTAATCAAGTCCAATAGTAGTTTTTTTAAATTAATTACATCTTACATTAATATCCTTAGTACAATCTTAATTTATTACTACTGTTATATTAGAACATTGCTTGCAACTTGCATTAATACACAGGGGAGTACGGAATCAATACAGAAGTATATATATATATATATATATATATATATATATATATATATATATATATATATATCCTAAATTATAATAAAACTAAACTACTTAACCCAAAGTTAAAAATACACTAAACATACACTATACAAGTTTATCTGGAAGAACCATCCAATATTGTTTTGTACAATGAACCATATCTACCATATATATATATATATATATATATATATATATATATATATATATATAATACACTGGTTGACAAATGGTAGAATCTTGACCAAGTTTTTCATAGATTGGAAATAAATAGCTTAGTTATTCACTTGATTAGTGTTTCTGAAAGTGATTCAATAAAATTTTATGAATATTGGTTTATGATTTAATGCTGACAATTACCAAGACAGGGCAATGAAAGAGGAAGCAGCTATAGGTCTGTATATAATTAATATACTTTAATTGTAGGGAATGGTATTATAGAATGTGAAAGCTTTGTGATCATGTGTGTTATTCTTCAGAATATGCATGAACGTTTGCTTAAAATACATGAGGAGAGAAATAATACTAACCGTTTTGCAGATATGGAAAATGCATTAAGGAGAATGCAGTGATTAAATATATTAAATATTAAATGTAGCAAATTATCAAGAAAGGTGTATACAGGTAGTAACAGGACAGGTAACAAGTAGTAACTAGTAAGGAGAAATGTAATAGTAATATCATAATGACTTTACAAGGAAACATTGCATGGAAGGTAACAAGAACTAAGCGTATAACATTATAATGCTTTTTAATGAAAGTAAAATACATTACTCAGATATACAATTGTTATTTTGGTGGATTAGGCCTTTGGGGGATACCCTACATAAAAAAGGGCCCCTAGAACTCTACCTATACTAGTGTAGAAAAAATTTCAATGTATATATAAAAAACAACTCTAACCTATAAATTATTGTAGTTGTATAATTTATTGTAGTTTTTCGTTCTTCGATAATATATGCATTAGATATACTATAATGTTAAACTAAATTATAATACATAACATTTTTGTTTCATTATTTTATTTAGATTAGAAGTGTCATTATTTATTTCGATTTTTTTATATTAGATCCAAAATGTACTAAAACTCAGAGTTGCTGCGGCAACATTGCGACATTTTAACAACTCTTATGCGTCACTGCTGTTTTGAATAGACTATATGTGTAGTAAAGGCAACTGTACTACTGTAAGTTAAATAAAAAGTAAGTTTTAATCTACACACTTCACTTTTATTTTACTCATATTTAGCTAAATGGCAAATATAATGGGGTGCACTTACATATTCTTTCGAGGTACTTAGCACTAACGGAAAATTATACTCTTTATGGGTTCTAGAGGAATATCACGCAGTGTCAATTGATTAGATATAATTAATATTTACCATTTAAATTGAAATGACTCAATTTACGTTGTTCTTCAGTATTATGAAATTTAGAGCTCCCTATCTACATTAGAAACAGACAGAAAACAACAAAAGAAAGAATGTCTGGTGTTCCAAAATCGGAAATCGAATTTTTCGTCAGCCGGCCGAACCGAACGGACTTGAATTATAACGGCGTCCTCTTTTTATTAAAACAGCAACACGATCTAGTCACGGTTCGGTCGTAAGGACGTGGAAATGGTCCCGTACGGATCTCCGGAAATGAGATTCAATAAGTTAGAGATTCGGGTAATACTTCTCGTCCCCGTTGGAACTACGTGCAAACTGCCCCACGTTCATCCTCCTGCTGTTCGAACATTAAAAGTCCGATTCGGGAACATTTCGCTTCGGACATGATAACTGTTATAATAAAATAGAAATCCGAAAATAGCTTTAAATTAAATAAATGTATATTTTTTTGATATTTTAGAGATCATTTCTCTTTTTCCCCAACTAGGGTCTTTGGATTTGTCCAACTACTTAACGAGGCTCCGAACCACGGTCCTCGACATTAAGCGCCATATTGGCAAGTGGTCAAATTTAGAGACCATCCCAGAACCCATCCGGTCTTATCCAAACCGGGTACTGGCGTGACTGGGTGATTATATTTGTCGGAATTTACACTCTTACCATATGGTCAAATCCAATTAGAAACAATCACAAACATAAACCTTGACCGTTACACCAACCAAGCCACCTTATATTAATTATTTATAGAAAAAAGAATTAGTAAAAAGTTGTCATAATTGGCAATTCTGCCATAAATTAAATTCAAAGCCAAGCAACTGTATTGATTAGCAAGAAGATACTCTCAACTTGACCTAACACCAAAGAGATTGGTTTATCAGTCAATCATAAAGCCAATTTGAACTGGGGTCCAAATATGGGGTTACACTAAAACATCAAACCAACCAGTAATTAATAAGCATTGAAAATTAATCGTAGAACTTTGTTGTGGGTGCGTTGGATTCTACAATTAATTAGCAATGCTTATCGCTACGTAACCAACGAAGAGCTGTACAATGGCCTCGAAATCAAATTGATAATAGTTTACCTAGGTGATTGAGAGAGATGCCATGAAATGCAATCATCATGTTGACGTACAAATTCAGTGTCTGTAAGAGACTCAATCATGTTGTCGAATGTCTTAAGGTTGCTCGAATAATTATGTTCAAAAAACTGACAAACCGGCAGAATCAGTTGGATCTTTTTGATGTTAGAAACTGATGTTCAAAATTATTATACCACTTATAGAAATACCAGATTTTCAGTTTGGATTTCGAAATTACCATTCGACAATCGACTAAGTTGACAGAGCGGTTGTTGAAAAGACATTCGAAGAAAACAAACCTGCAATATTACTGGACGTCTCACAAGTTTTTGACCGGGTATTTGGGAATAATCTACAAAATTAGCAAATTGCTGCCATGGAATTACTATCAGGGGTATTCTCAACACTTAACCCTATTTCAGCTGTAGTTCCCCAGGGTAATGTCTTGGAACTAATTCTGTATCTTCTCTACACTGCTGATATCCCAAGAATAAAACAAACGGGAATATTTGCCGACGACACAGATATCATAGCAATCTCTCTGTCTATGGCTGTAGAAAAAGTACAAGTAGCACTCAAGAAGATCTACAAATATACTAGAAACTGGAAAATACACCTTAATAGCTCCAAATATATTCCTGTTAATTTTGCGTTGCGGCGAAATGTCAAAAACCTAATTATATCAAGTGATATGCCCTATTCCTCAAGCAAAATTAGTTAAATACCTCGGCATCCATCCCTTTGATAGACTAAATTGGAAACATCACGTCTGATAAAAAGCAGAGCAGATTAGGCTCAAAGTCAAGCAACGGTACTGATTAGTCGGAAGATATTTCCACCTTGATCTAAAATCAACGAGTTTGGTTTATCAGTTTATCAAAGCCAGTTTGGCCCTATGGGGTGCAGATATTGGGCTGCAATAAAACGTTAAACCCACCAGTAATTCAACGCAGCCAAACAAAATCTAGTAATAAGTACCAATGCTTATCGCTACGTAACCAACGAAGAGCTACACGATGACCTCGAAATCAAATGGATATATGAAGTGATCCAAGATTTTGCCTAAAACATGAAATAAGAATGTCAAATCACACACGTAGCTGTGCAGCTTGAAGCAGTGCAATGATACATCACGCAGGAAATTAGAAGATTGAGGTGAATCAAACCACAGAAATGTGTATATTATGTTGTTCTAAACTTTAGCTTAAGTAGATTAGTTTTATTTTAATTTGGGAAATACACATTGATGTATTAATACCGTACTCGCCTTGCTTGTGAATTAATGAAAATACAACAGAACAATAATAATTATTCAATTTGTAAAATAAGATTGTGAAAACTGAGAGCGTAAGATTATAGAAGGGTATGACCAATATTGTCGAGATTAAGTATGTTGCTTATTTTCTATATGAAATAGATTCCGCTAAAAAGTTATAAAATTTTAAATCATACGCTTAATTTAGCGAGAAAGAAATGTCAGAAAAGCCTTGAATATATCAGAAATCACAACGGCGTATTTGTTTTACGAATATATTGTTAATGGACCTGTTAAATATATATTGAATTAGCTTTTAGTTATCTTATATCATCAATGGTTTTCATGAAACAAAGCATGACTAAGTGAAAGTACTTTTTATGGGATATAAACACGAAAATTACAACAGGCAAGTGACAATATAAATAATTGGACACAAGCTTGGAAAATAAAAATTAACGAAAGTAATTATGTGCATGTGCAGTTCACCTAAAATCAGACCGTACAAGCACCTATAACATTAAATAATACTATCATTCCGCATATCAACAACGCTAAATATCTCGGAATGAATCTTGATGCAAAACTTCGCTGGAAAGAATGTATAAAGAAGAAAAGAAAAGAACTGGAATTGAAATATAGGAAAATGTAGTGGATAATTGGAAAAATATCACAATTATCAGTACATAATAAATTGCTATTATATAAGCAAATACTGAAACCTATAGGGACATACGGAGTTCAATTATGGGGATGTTCTGCAAAGAGTAACATAAACAAAATACACATTTTGTAGAACAAAGTCCTGAGAGGTATTGTGTGCGCACCCAAATACTATAGGACTGATTACCTACATCGAGACATTCAGATATCCACAGTAAGTCAATAAATCAAGACAATTGCAAGGGGCATGAGGAAAGACTCCATGCTCATGATAATGTTCAAGTATTGCGGCTTTTGGATACCACAGGACCTAGACTCAAAATAATCAAACCATCTGATCTTGTGTAGTGTTGTGTAGTGAGGTGCATATAGTAAAAAATACAGCAGTGGCATGTATAAACATTATTTCACCAGAGACTGAGATAGGGCCGATGGGTTCTGCTAGTTATATACCTATAATTAAAGTTATGATAAAGACAAATTATAGGTTAGTCGGAAACGACTGGTAGCAATATAGTAATTAAATAATAAAAAAAGGGATATAAATATTCCTATAAGTCGTCTTAATCGCAATCTATTTCTTCGATTTCTATCCTACAAGAACTCCATCCTCAACGTCGATTAATATAAATAAGGAAAGTTTTCAATAAAACATCAGCGGGCAGAAATCGGAGAAAGTTTTCGCATAACCGTAAATCCAAAAGTGAAAGATGTATCGGGATGAAGCAATAAAGAAGGGTTATGGGGAGCAGTCCGTGGCCCCTCTGCCCGACTAAATTTAGATATTATGGTCGTACACGGCAACCGCCCGCGCTTCGATAAATTGCCGGCTTTATATTTTTAAAAAGTTCGAGCGGGGAGAGAGTTAGGGTAACGGCGCCACTAAGAAAACTTTACACCCATTGTTTAAAGACGTGGAGTTGGCTGGAAGCGAACAAACACGGCCCGAATGTTCCACCTTACTTAACTTTATCGCTGATATCCTTAAACGCGATCTCAAATCTTCGACCGGCAGTTTTATTCTACTTTATTAAATTGCCTCCGAATCGTTATGGTATGTACTGGGCTAGTGATTTTCCTCCGCTAACAATAAGAACTACATCGAACCTGATTGTTTTCATTAGAAAATTGCTTTATACAATTCAATACCTATATATTACAATTAGGTAACGATAGAAATTATCGGGGGTTGGATACTTTTATTCCTTCATTTTGATTAAAACTACATATGTTTTCTCATTCCTTAGAGAAACGTATATGTCATTAATGTAACAATTTGTATACATATAAACATATAAACATAATATAAATGAAAATATTCAATATTTATTTATAACTTCAAGGAATTGTCCTTTTTGTTTATTTTTAATCGTTAGCTCAAATATTGGAACGATAGGCAAATGTAACACCAAATAACAGGTCCCGGCCTACCACAGTAAAACACATTTTTTGGCAAAATTAGTTTTTTTATGCAACATAATTCCCTTCAAGAGTGACACACTGATTATAGCGACGCTCCAACTTTTCGATACCATTTTTGTAGTACGATTTGTCCTTTGCATCGAAATAGGCCTCAGTTTCGGCGATCCCCTCTTCGTTCGACGAAATTTCCTTCCCAGCGAGTATTTTTTGAGATTGGAGAACAGAAAATTGTCGCTGGGGGCAGATCTGGAGAATAACGTGGATGAGGAAGCAACTCGGAAGCCCAATTTATGGATTTTTGCCATCGTTTTCACTGACTTGTGACATGGTGTATGGTCTTGGTGCAGCAACACTTGAGCACTGAGTCACTGAGCACTACGGACTGAAACGATGGAGCCATGTTTCATCCATTGTCACATATCGACGCAAACACTTGGATTTGTTAAGCTTGATCATCTTTAAATACTCCTCGGAATCATCAACTCGTCGTTATTTTTGGTCAAAAGTGCGCTCAAGCGGCACCCACTTTGCACATAGCTTTCTCACACCCAGATATTCGTGAATGATATGACGCACACGTTCAGTTGATATCTTTAGAGAGTCTGCTATTTCATTCAATTTCAATCATTCATTCAAAATAATTTTGGGGATCTTTTAAATGTTTTCGTCGGTAGCAACCTCTTTTGGGCGTCCACTGCGTTCACCGTCATAGGTGCTCATTTCACCAAGTTTAAACTTTTGCTTTAACTGTATTTTTTCTCTTCAAAAACAATGTTTTATCAACACACGAAATTCCTTTTTATCCATTTTTCTCACAATAACAAAAGTTGCTTCACTCAAAATGGTATAATTCACAAACTAATAATCCGACAGCTGTCAAATGTATACACGCATCTTTTGACGATTAGAGCTAACTAAAAAACATATGGATTTAATTCTAATAGCGCCATCTATGTGTCAGGCTGGGGTCTTTTCAATTGATTTGTTATATTAATTAGCAATATGGCCATAGCGATAACATTTTTCATGTGTTAATAATGTTTTTTATTTATTTAATACATTTTTACTAGTCATTGCTGACTAACCTTGAATTTGTCTTTATATTAACTTAAATCTAGGTATATATCTGGAGGACCAATCGACCCTATCTTAGTCTGTGTTGTAATAAAGTGTATTTATTAACATTACTGTTTTTCTATTAAATGCACTTTACTACACTACACTAGACAAGATCAAATGATTTGATTCTTTAGAGTCTGACTCCTGTTATGGTGTTATCCAAGAGTTGTATTACTTCGATATTGACATGACCATGGAGTCTCCTTGCAATTCCCTTTATTTCCTGCCTGATAGTCGGTATCTGAAGGTTTAGATGTAAGTAATCAATCCTGTGATATCTCAGTCCTGTGTATTTGTTTAGTTTTCGCGGAACATTCCAATAATTGTATTTCGTATGCCCATATAGGTTTCAATATTCGCTTATATAATAGCAATTTATTATGTACTGATAGATATGATATTTTTTTATTATGTACTGATCATTTTGTAGATTAATCCCAAATGGCATACCCGGTCAAAAGCTTGTGAGACGTCCAGAAATATTGCAGGGTTGTAGTTCTTTTATTCGAATGCCCTTTCAACAACCGCTGTTATACTGTGTACTTTATCGATTGTCAAGTGGTGATTTCGAAATCCAAACTGGAAATCTGGTATTTCAATAAACGGTTTAGTATGTCCTAACAACAGTTTCTCAAATAATTTTAATATTATATATTGAGGTAACATAGCAGCGAAATAAGCCCGTAAGATCCAACTTGTTCTGCTGGTTTGTCAGAATCGTGTGGGTGTGTCATATATAATCATAATTATTCGAGCAATCTTAAGACATTCCGAAACATGCTTCAGTCTAAATTAGCAATTTGATTGAAGCAATTATTTTTTAGAATTAAGATTGTTGTCAATTTCTATGACAACTTCCATTAGATAAATCAGATTTAGAGATATATCGTGCTGATAAGCGTTATTTATATATATGGTAGATTCTATTCAGCTTTTCCATCGTTGCGTCGCAACCTACTTCTTTCTGAAATTCTTCTTCATCTGTTTCGTATGTAACAATTGGACTGCTTTTGTTGGCTTGGTGGTTTATCGTTGTTTTGTCCTTGCCCTCAGAGCTTTGTTTATTTAGTTGTAGCTAGCATTTATTTGTTTTTGCATATTGGTTAATGCAATTTCAAGACGATCCCGCGCCGAGTTTTCGTTCATCCACGCATTGTAGAGTGCCTGTTCGTTCTGGGTTCTAATTGTGTTCTCTACATTCAAAACTGCAATATGTGACACGCCTGTTGTCGATGTTTCTATTTTATCTGCTTTTTGTGCAGTGTTCTTCTCCATATTTTTTATATATTGTTGAAGTAATACTGTTATTTATAAGTTTCAAATTTTCCTACGCCGCATTTGTGGTCCAAATGTTGAGTTTTCAACCCTTAACGTTTTATGGCATTTTGCATTTATTTTCTACGGTACTGACCTTTTTTTCCGATCGCACTTTCACTTTTTCACCAGTAAGTCAATTTCACTGACCGTCTCTCCTAACACGTCTTTACTCTGTGAAGGTCAAACATCGACTAATGCTTCTTATAATAATGAAGATTGTCTAAAAAAAGGAATTGCCGTAGCTCTTTTAATTAAAAAAAATCGAAGAAGGCATTGAAATAAATACACTATTTTTGAAATAAGTTGGGGGATTATGTCACATGCGACCTTATTCCTTATTTGATAGCCAAACTTTTTATTAGACTACGATGAGGTCGAGTAAAACTGCAAAATGCGGAAAATAAATTATTGGCGACTTTTTCGAACAATGTAGCGTAAAGTTTTCCCGACGAAATTAACTCGGACGTTCATGAATATTTAAAGGCATCGTTTGATTATTTCAAAACTACTTCTTGCCTATCCCCTTTCCTGTATCTGGGCCTGTAACGATCGGCCGGGGTCCCGTTTGTTTGCCTGTAAATTACGGAATTTGCATCGAAAGCGTCGGGAAACTTCGACAAGAAGAAACTTTTAAACTCGCTAAAGTTATCGAATTAAGCCAAACAGAGGCACGGGGATTGCCGAAATAGCGGCGAGGGAGGGGATGCACTGTCTTATAATAAATATCAAATAATCAATCAACTTAAAGATATAGCATCTACCATTCTTCGGAACAATATTTATATTAGAACAATACGCAAATGTAACGTCAACAGGTCAATTGAAAAGTCCCCGGCTTACTACAGTTAATCATATTTTTTCGCCAAATTAGTTTTTTTTATTCAACATAATTCCCTTCAAGGGTGATACACTGATTATAGCGACCCTCCAACTTTTCAATACCATTTTTGTAGTACGATTTGCCTTTTGCTTCAAAATAGGACTCAGTTTCGGTGATCACCTCTTCGACGAAGATTTCTTTCCAGCGAGCATTTTTTTTGAGATCTGAGAACAGGAAATAATCTCTGGGGGCCAGATCTGGAGAATAGGATGGATGAGGATGCAATTCGAAGCCCAATTCATGGATTTTTGCAATCGTTTTCATCGACTTGTGACATGGTGCATTATTTTGGTGAAGCAGCACTTTCTTTTTCTTCAAATGCGGCCGTTTTTCGGCGATTTCGTCCTTCAAACGGTCCAATAACGTTATGATATAGTCACTGTTGATGGTCCTTCCTTTTTCAAGGTATTCAATGAAAATTATTGCATGCGCATCTCAAGATACAGACGTCATAACCTTAACAGCCGACTGTTGCATTTTCCCACGCTTTGGAGCGGCTTCATCGTGTGCAATCCATTCGGATGACTGTCGATTGGACTTCGGAGTGAAATTATGGAGCCATGATTCATCCATTGTCACATATCGACGCAAAAACTCGGGTTTATTACGCTTGATCATCTTCTAACACTGCTCCAAATCATTAACGCATCGTTGTTTTTGGTCAAAAGTGAGCTTGCGCGGCATCCACTTTGCACAGAGCTTTCTCATACCCAAATATTCGTGAATAATATGATGGAGTGAAATTATGGAACCATGTTTCATCTATTGTCACACGCAAAAACTCGTGTTTATTACGCTTGATCATCTTCAAGCACTACTCCGGATCATCAACTCGTCGTTGTTTTTGGTCAAAAGTGAGCTCGTGCGGCACCCACTTTGCACAGAGCTTTCCCATAGCAAATATTCGTAAATGATATGATGTACACGTTCAGTTTATATCTTTAGAGCGTCTGATATTTCATTTAATTTTAATTTATTGTCATTCAAAATCATTTTGTGGATTTTTTAAATGTTTTCGTCGGTAACAATATTTTGGGCATTCAATGCGTTCACCGTCTTCGCTGCTCATTTCACCACTTCTAAACTTAGCATACCAATCCTTGGTGTTGATTTTGCAGTGTCTGACTCAGCATCAAGCCAAGTTTTTGCTTCAATTGTATTGTTTCCTTTCAAAAAGCAATATTTTATCAGCACGCGAAATTCCTTTTTATCTATTTTTTTCACAATAACAAAAGATGCTTCACACAAAATGCTATCCGACAGCTGTCAAATTTATACACGCATCTTTTGAGGGTTAGGGGTATTCATATATGTCAGGCCGGAGTCTTTTCGATTGACCTGTTAGTGATCAACTAAGATTACAGATATCTAGGAATTTTTCTTTCATATTGTTCATAAAGCCTATATCTAAGGTTTTAGACCAAAATTTAATTATATTTTTTTAAATTTATAAACACGGCACAATTTTCTCACATAATTTAACTATACGTATATTAATTCAAAATTTCTGCTTTTGCAACCTTCGCTGGCCTTTAAGTTTTTGTGACTATCCTCATTTCTAATATACTATGGGGGTTAACAAAGCCACGAAGATCTCTTGTTTTGGAAATCGTAGGCCCATATATGCTTCACACTTTGTTTTTGTAACCATTTATTTTGATGTGATAATTCATATTATCATCCAAGTAACCATCACAGTTTTGTTTAGGCTTATACAAAATTTTACTCGTTTCATTTTTAACATTTGGGCTTGGCATCCAGTATCATACTCAAATATCTTGTTTTTATCTCATATGGAATCACACTAAACCAAATTATCTGTAGGTGGTCCACTTTTTGTATGAGATATATGTAGACTTGTAGTAGTATTTCATATCGTTTGTAATTTCTTAGTCCAATCAGCTATGTTAATAAACAGGCCATTGTATTTTATTTTCCTATTGTTCTATAAAGCTAGTATTGCTAATATATTTAGTATAGGTATATAATAGATATATTTGAAAATAATTATTTGTATATTAATAATAGGTGTATTTTTCTGTACAAACTTCACACAAACTAGGTACCCATCTTTTAATGCAGTCATCACACAACTACCCAAGACCACACAGTTTGGTTTTCTAGAGGCTGCGTCCTAGTTCAGCGTTGTTTGGTATTTTTTCTTATGTCTTGTTGCGAATTTCCTAATTTCCTATATGACAGTGGGAATCCGATGGTCTCGGTGTAAGTAATTGTTCCTGTAGTATCTGGGTGCATCCACAATACCTTTCAGATATGTATTCTAGAAGTATTTAATATTATTCGCCATTTCCTAGTCCACTTGGCAATGCTAATAAACAATTTTTATTGTATAAAGTTAATATTGAAATATCACTAGCAAATGTGGCCATTAATCTTTCAACAATATAATCACTGAAGTGTAATCACACACACGGAGTAAATACAGTATTTCTTCAAGAATACTACCTTGTGGTACACCCGCCTACATCGGTTACATATAGGAACAAATTTCCTCTTTTTAAAATTTTGCCCAGTTACACCCGTAATATGATGAGATACATTGCTCCACAATATCTCCGCATTTGGCACATGCGCACTCTCAGCATATAATAAACCACAAAAAAGAATAAACTCTATTGTCTTCTTTTTCTAACGGCGGTCCATTCTATTCGGGTCGGTCGGTACGGTCGATCATATCAAAACAACAAAAAAAGGATATTTAGATTTTGTCCTACATTAATAATTCTATAGTAATAATAATTAAATTGATACCTTATTCTTGGTGGTTTAACATACATTGGTTTTAAAATATGTAAGAACACGGGGAAGTGTAGAATGTAAGGTTAAATGTTTAAAAGGTTTAAAATCTAAACAGCGTCAATTTTATTTATGGTGGGAATTTTAGCTGCCAAATTTATAACACTTTATTTTTAACGACCTGGAATAAATACCAACATATGCCACAATTTAATAGTAACAAGAAGAGAGAAAAAAATTATTCTTGTTGTGTTGGAGGTAATCAAATCATAAATGAGGTTTGTCTATCAAGAATAGTAGCAAAAACTGTAGTAACTGGTAGGAAGTAGAATTTGTTGAGAGTAAAAGTCTAAGAATGTGAAATTCAGAGAATCAGAGAAGAAGGAATTAGACAACATTTTGCTAAGATATAAGAACAGTCCACAGTGATACTTTGAAATAATTAAATTTGCTAAAAAAAAGTAGACCTGGATCAAATAAACAAAATAAAAAACTATCAACGACACCCTAATGATCTAATGACAAGGAAAATACAATACATTATTATATAAGAGTATAGATAAATAAATTATTGTTTTGTGAAAATTATGATGTATTATCTGAGATGTCTCAGCTTTAAAGTACGATCATCCATTCATTTTAGGCTAGTAAATGTACAATATGTTAATCGAAATCTCGAGGTAGTCAATGCATTAATGGGGTTGTGGATCAAGAATAGTAGCGATAAGATTTAGATATTTTTAGGCAAATTTTACTGCTTTCGTATATAGTGGTGGGTTTTTTCGTTTGGTTTTAACTATATTGGCTGTGTTAGAGGTTTATTTAATGTTAATGTTTATTTATATGATTCTTGGAGTTCTTGTTAATTGTTCAAATATGTAAATTAATTTGAATATGGTGTTTTTATAAAAATAGAAAGGTATATAGGAATTACTTTTATTATATCATTTTATTCAATAATTTTTTCAATAAAATATGTTATTTCAAAAATTTTTCAATGTTTATTTCTTTCCTTATAAATAGTTACATTATATAGTCGACATTAAATCAATTATTTATCATATTTGTGTATTTTTATTTATAAAAAATAATAATATTGTGTAATATGATATTTTTATTAATATTATGTTTTTATAAAAATAGAATAGCCGGGCATTATATTTTTATTAGTTCGTTATATTTCAATATTTTATTAAATAAAATGTGTTATTTCCAAATTTGACCCTTTTTATTTACTTCCTGAACCTATATATTTACCTGCTTTATATATTCGACATTAAATCTAACAATCGCGATAAGAAATAAGTAAATAAATCTGCATATACGTATGCGCCAAACTCGAATTCTTTGTTATAAATTGAATGGATCCAATATGCGCATGCGCCAAATCAGGAGATGTTATGAAGCAATGTATCCTAATATGATGTACTCGTCATCTATTAAGTCTTCGACTTTATTTTTAAATCCAAATAGTTGATCCCGGCTCAGAGTTGCTTTTCTTCAGTAATTAGTTTGAGTCGTTTTAAGAACAATTTCTAGACAAAAAGGTGCAAATAATGTTTGAGGAAATATTTACACACTATGCCAAATAGAACCATTTTTATACTTTCTTTAAGTACAGCCCTTCTAATGGTTAAGTTCAAATTTCAAAATATTATAAAGAATAAAAAGGCTTTATTGTGTTAGTTCCGGCTCAGTGACCCCAATTTTTTTTGACTACCCATATCATTCTAAATAAGAATCGCTGAAGAATGTTGCATTTAGACCAAGTTACCTATATTATTTTTACAAATTATAATCATTTTTTTCTAAAGATGCCTCTAATTGTAAGCATGCAAATAAAATTATTCCTTCACAATTAAATGAAATATTGACATAAGTATGCCTGAAACGGCTGTATGTTTACATATGCTAATAGGACTCACTTGAAATAGTAGACCTAATGCATTTAACGTGCAATCAAAATTTAAAATATGAGCTTTCCCAATGGATACCCTATATTTGCTTGTTTTCTTAATACATAATTTTGAACATAATTGATACTCCATACCACTTATTATTTGTTAATATCGCTCATTCGTTTACAGCATTATACTTATGACAACTTGACCGCGTATATTCTATTTAAACTCTGTTGTGAAACTATTATAAATGAGCACATTGTATATGCTCTCAAGTCAAATCAAGCGCCAAGTCATATGCCTCTTCTGTCACAGCTGCAGCATGAAGAATTTGATTTCGTCTAATCGTAGAGTAAATTTTGTTTAATTTAAAAAATACTGAAAATTATTAATTAATAAAAATATTAAATAAACAAAGGTAAGGCAACCAGTAGAGGGAGACAGAAATAAGGAGCATAGGCACTTCTAAATCAATATCTTGTTGGAAGTTATTATAAAATCAAATTGTAGTTTAATTAGCAATGAGTAGTAACAATATTTTAATATATAAAAAAATGAATAGTTTAGGAAAATTTGCTAATAAGGAAATTTGTTTTAGATAGGGGAAGTCGAAATCTACATCAATCTCGCCCACTTAGAAGAGGTAAGTACTAACAAATACTAGAAAGCTTTTTTTTTTTTTTTCTTAACTTTCCTTGATATTGGTATTGTATACCATTGATAACCTCGGGGGTCTTCCATATGAGTCAATAAAACAAAAAAACTCGTGAAGTATGTCCCACGTAATATTGTAGAAGCAATTGTCAAAGATGACAGTATTATGGTTCAAAATTTTAACAATTTACTTGTTCGACTGAACTTATAACCCCATAAAACCCATTAGCAATCGCCAGAGAGTGGCTCTAATAACCTCCTCGATCTGTTTTCGGTTTCAACAAAAAGAAAACAGCGGTTGTTTATGGATACGAGATCATAAATACGACGCGTTCATTTGCAACTTTTATCGATTTCGGAACCGGCAAAAAAAAACACGAAGAACGATACTCGAGAATAACAAAACACCACTTCGTATCAGAAAATATCGGAATAAATTCGAGAAATGGCCGGACGACCAATTGATTCATGACGATCGTTTCGATGCCGGCTCAGAAGGACCGTTTCGACTGAGCAACGGCATCATTAACAAAACATTCAAAATGAAGCAACAGCCATTCGGCGAACGATTATCGTGGTTGTGTGGGTAATTTAAATTGAGAATAACGTGTCCGCTCGCTGCCCCATCCGACCAGCATGCGGTCGGAGGCATGTGGGACCATCGAGAAGAAGGTTTTCTTTTTTCTCGATGTGTATCGTTTAATGCTGCTTATCCCTATCGGCGTACCTTTTTGTGTGCGAGTGTGTGAGTGCGTCGCGTTACTGGTCAGGTATAATAGTTTCCTTTCGATGGAGCAGTTTGATACCGCCCATCGGAAAGAGCTGCTCTCTGCGGGTTTTAATTATATAGCATACATCAGACACGAATGTGCTCTTTATATAATATCATTATCAACTTATAAACACTGAAGCTTAACAGTTAATGTAGCTTTTGATTAGAGAGTGAAATGTTGATATCTTTGAAAATAATTATTTTTATACAAATAGTAGGAGTATGAAATTAAAAAGAAATCCATTATTTCAGCATGAAAATTGATTTATTTGCTATATTTAAAAGGCTTTATTTAACATACATAGAATGGTCACATTCAAAGTTTAAATAAATCCATCAGGACTCTTCCATAGGAACCCTTGTTGATATTGTCAAAAATAGAAGAAATAGTCAATAAGTAGATTTCTACAAGCCTCTGAGGCAATTTTTTTACCAGCAAATATGTATATTTAAAATACATTTTGTACCAGGTAAAAACTGAAAAATCGAAAAGCTCCCGTACGCTGGTTTGTGACCTAGCGTTTCCTTGACGAAATACAATTCCGGTCCAACTTGTGTGCTTCCTTCAAACGACCCAGTTTTTCAAAATAAAGATTCGGATTAAGAGCTTGGTCGTAGTTAACAGCTCATAGTATATAATTATTTGCCAATCACACTAAACACACTGTAAAATGTTCGGGGCAACGATTCATAGTTCTTCATGAAAATTCGGTCCATGGTGCTTTTTTTTTGGTTTAACTTGTGTGGCATACATACGTCCAACCACTTTTTGTAAACTGTACTAAATGGTTCCAAATAAACAGTGCTTATTTGATGATCGACTTTTGCCATTTCAATAATTGGCCTTCCATTACGTGTTGTAACTTTAACATTGAATTTACTGGAATGCAATCGACGAATTCAAATATGGTATTGATTGATTGTTACAATATCAGAACCATAAATACTTTTCATTTTCAGTCATGTCATATTTTCACCTATATCGGAGAAAAAAACGTAAAATATAATGCATTTCTCTTTCTGGTGTTTTTTTATGTGATTTAACAAAGCTAAGACAACCATTGGTAAATCTGTCAAATGAGTTTTTCTCTTCAAAATTATCAGCTTTTTCTTGAATTGGGTGACAACTTCAGCTCTTGCAGCACTAAGTGCAAGTTTTTAAAGCCATATAGTGAAAAAATACTGCATTTTTTCTTACTAGACTTAATATAATGGACTCAAGACATAACCGTTACGCAGGTTATCTGCTAACTTGGTCATCCTGCTGAGGACATTGAAAACTTATAGCTGCTACATAATAAAACCGTTTCAACTACTTTTAAATTCATGTTTATATTTAAATTTCTTCAATAAATTTCCTTAAGCTATTAAAAATTATTATTCATATCAGTAACTGATCCCTTTTTAGTTTATATGAACATTATGTTATATCCACTTTCATTTGCAACGCGTAATTTTAGCTTCCATAAGTAAGGTTAGTTTTAACATGATAAGTTTTATTTCTCCACTATGGTTTTACTTATTTTCATGTTTCGCATAGTCTTATCCAATTTTGTTGACCTGGATAATATTTGATGAATAAGAACGTAACTTAATACAAGATTCCCAACGTTTGTGATTTGTTTTCTTTTTCAACCAATGACTACAGCTGTAAAATGAATATCATATTTTAAAATTTTATTATTGTTTTAATGGAGCCAGAATTACCATTCCATATTATTAAATTAGTTGTTTTCATTTATACGAATCACTTTCACTGTTGTTTATCATTTGTTTCTCTTATTGTCGGTTTCTTTCTATCCATGGGTGTTGCATTCGAAAGTGTTTGCAGTGCTTTCTATCTCTCCCATCATATCTTTTTATCTCAAAATTAATTAATTAATCTTTATTATTAAGGAATATAGACAAAAAACAGATAAATTTAAATATAACTTGAACTGTAGTTATAAAATCTAAAGTTATTAAACAGACAACATATTTTCTGTCAAACGCAAGCCTATGTAAAATGTTACAACCAATAATGTCAGTTTTCGAGTGCGAATTGAACCACCAATGAATATTATTGTCTTTCTGTCACCAAGCCAAACTGTAAGAAATAACATTTAGGGTAATTTCTTATTCATATTTACTTAAAGTTGCACAAATAATTATGCTAAAAAACCTGACAAACCTGCAGAACAAGTTGAATCTTACAGGACTATTTCTCTACTACCTGCAATATCAAAGCTATTTCAGAAACTGATATTTAAACGTATTAAACATTTGGTAACAATACCAGATTTCCAGTTTGGTTTTCGAAATCACCATTCAACAAACGATCAAGTGCACAGAGTAACTGCGGCTATTGAAAGAACGTTTGAGGAAAAGAAATACTGCCCTGCAATATTCCTGGATGTCTCACAAGCCTTTGATCGAGTTTGGAATTTGGGATTCATCTGTAAGTTGAGCAAATTGTTACCTCGTAACTATTATCAATTACTGGAGTCATATTTATTCGGAAGAAAATTTAAAGTATCGCACGAACTGGCGTTCTCGACATTTAAAAATATTTCGGCTGGAGTTCCACAAGGTAGCGTCTTAGGATATCTCCTGTATCTGCTCTACACTACTGACATTCCAACAACAAAAGAAACACTTCTTGTAACCTTTGCTGATGACACAATTATTATGGCAAAAGATATATCTCTGCCTAGGGTAATAGAAAAAGTACAAGTGGTACTCAACAAAAATCTAAAAATGAACGAAAGATTGGAAAATTCAACTTAATAGCTCCATATCTGTCCACGTTAATTTTGCATTGAGGCGAAATAATAAAAATTTGATTATATCACTCCATGGATGCCCGATTCATCAAGCAAAATCAGCTTAATACCCTGGAATCTATCTTGACGGTAGATTATATTGGAAGCATCACGTTAGTCAAAAAGCAAAACACATTAGAACCAAAGTAAAACAACTACACTGGTTAGCCGGAAGATATTCTCAACTTGATCTAAAATCAAAGAGGTTGATCTATAATACAATTATAAAGCCATTTTGGACCTATGGGGTGAAAATATGCGGTTGCACTAAAAATTCAAATCAACTAGTCACGCAACGCTGTCAAAACAAGGTTCTTCGATTGATTACCAATGCCTATCACTATGTAACCAATGCAGAACTGTACGATGACCTGGAAATCAAATGGATTTGCGAAGTTATCCAAGATTTCGCCTTGAAACACGAAAGTACATTACTAAATCATACTAACGTGGAAGCAGTACAACTGCTGGACAGCGCGCAGGATGTCAGGAGATTGAAGCGAACAAAACCATACGAACTTATATAAAGTGTATTCATTTATTGCAAACTATAGCTATAAGTTAATAATTAATAAATAATTATAATTTTATAATTGAGTAATTCATACTGATGTATTTTCTTGCACTCGTCTTGCTTGTTAATTAATCCAAGTACATAAGGAAAAGTAGTAATAAATTAATTTTCAATTAATATTATACTAAGCGCATCTAATAAAGATGTTATAAAAAAAATATTTGCTTTATTTTACATTGTAGTTGTTTAAGTTTTGATACGTAGTATTAATTATTTACCCTTTGGTGGTTTAGTTATAATATTTTATTTCAAGATCAGGTAGTGTGATCTATCCAAATATTGCAATAGAAGTGTAATCAAAATGGCTCTTCTGTCTTGATGGGTATCGCATTAGTGATAATGGAACAAAAACTTTCATTCACAAACAAACATTTCACATGATGCTGGATCAAAACAACTTGTTTAAATTGGTGAATTTTAAGCCCTCGCCCCGTTGTCTTGTCAGAAATTGTTCAAGAAAATGTTTTTGGAAGGGAAAAGGAATTTTGCTGATTGGTGAAACAATAAACTGGAAAAATATTAATCTCTTCACATCATTTTTTTCAAAGACTAAAAATTATCCTGGCTATTTTAACTAAACAAGGAACTGATAGCTACTCTGGCGGTGTATTTTGCAGGTTTGTAGCAAAAATTATAGTGAAGCACTCTATAAATTGGCGAAATAATTATATTAGTAAAAAATATCTTTAGTTAATTAATAATTCAATATTATTACAACGATTTATTGCTAACTAAGTTCTATATATCCAGGTAGTAAATAATAATAAATAACATAAAATCAAAACTGTTGTTGGTACATCAGTAATTAAAAAAAAAAGAATAATAAATCCTTAAAAGAATACAATTTTGCATCTATTTTAATAGTTTTATTCAATTATACAGTTTTTAAAATACTATTTCGACTAACATTAAGGCATGTATTTATAATACACAAAATACTTCTTAAGGTTTTTAAAAAATTGCATTGGCGGTTTACCCTTGATGTATATATAAACCTAAATAATTGCACAGTTGTCTAAGAACGATAATCTGGGTAATACTTCGGCATCATAACGGTTGTTCCGAACAACATTGCAATGGAAATGTGGAAAATCCGTATCCGAGACGACGTCTGACACCCTTCCGAAACATAAGCCGAAACTTTCCCTGAACGATGAGGAGGAGCGTTTTAAGGCGGGCGGGTAAGACCGCGCTCCGTGGGAATGGGTCGGTATCAGCGCGCACCAGGTCTCCTCGTTCGCCAGCTTCTCGGTTTCCTAATGAAACGACCGTTTTAATTAACCATCTAAATTATATCCTAAATTAAATTCCGCTATGGTTTATCTGAAAATGCCGGCTCCGAACTTGGACCGTACGTCTTGTCAGCGCTTAGAATGGCTACGAATTTTCGGTGGGTGGGCGAGTGGGGAGAACTGAACATGTCGCTACGTCTTTGGGTTTAAACAAGAAGTTTCGCCATTAACTTTGATTAATTGATACTAGACTTGCTTTTCAGACAGGTTAATGACAATATCATTAATTTGTATGTATAAGCCAATATCTTCAAGATTATATTTACAAATAATAAAGCTGATGTCATAGTATGATACAAAATAGTAAAGACCACATCAAAGTTATTTTAAACTAAATTTGTATGTATTCTTTTATCACTTTAATTCAAATTCAATTGTAAATTGCTATTGAATAGACATAATTAAAACTATGGCGATTAAAGCAAATAGTGGCAGATATATTTGAAATTGCAATTGCTAATAACTAGGAGTTACTTCAACTAATAAGGAAAACGAACTATAAAGGGTAGGTTGAAAATTATCAATATTAGAAAGAAAAATAAGCAAACAAATGCACTGGGCCTTCACTGAGTGTAGCTTAGAAACAAGGCCCAGCAGCAGAACAAAGAATTACGTAATTAAAAGTACTAAAATTATGCTAAACCTTTAAGATTAAGTTTTTGGTAAATATAAATATATCGGCCAAAAAATGTCACCCTAAAATATCGGTATTTTTTCGATATCTATCCCTAGTCCAGGCCCCCTCCAATCATAACATCACTGATTACATAAGTATTTAGAGTTTTCATTCGATGAATAATAACGAGTGCAAATTCGCAACAATAGCAGGGTGATTAGAGATCCAAGAAATTCAATAGAAAAGACATTAAAGCTATGGCAGGAGGATTAACATTAAGTCAATATTACAAAAATTTGGCAAATTAAAAACCATATAAGTGTAATTAATATTCTGACAGAAACAAAAACACAAATGGAGACATTCACCCAGGTGTGTAAAATATTCAGAAAAACACTTTAATAAAGTCTACAGGAAATTAAAATGTGAATATTGCATCGATTAATATCTAGAAATTCTAAATGATACTTAATTGCCCAAATATAAAAACAAATAAACTTACTCAAGTTAAACAATCAGAAAGAGCGACGTAGATAGAGTAACCAAAAATGTATAGTCGGTATAATGATAAACAATGACCTATACTATAATAAGATATAATTAGTATACTAATAGAAAAATATTACTGAATCGTTCTCTGAAGGTCTCCAAAGATTAGAAAACGGCGATATGATCCCAACGAAGATAAATAGTAAATAAATATGTTAAAATTAATATTTTGACATGCATATTTACACTGCATTTTTCGGATACAACAGCATCGAAATGATATACAAACCTATCTACACCTAAAATCTCTTTACACCTAAAACATATAATCAAAGACATAAGACTTATTTCGATCTAAGCTCAGATTATTCGTCAGTTTCCTTGGTTCTGAGTGAATGCTTAATAAAAAAAAAACAAAATCCAACTTTCGAACAATTAAGCCACAGCAATAAAATTTAAAAGTAAAATAATGATTATAAATAGTAAGTAAGCAGCGTGGAATAACATCCCAGAAATTTAACGGAAACTTTAAGGAATCTATTATACAAAAGGAAGATAATAATAATTTATTGATAAATGAAACAAAACATTCGCAGATATAAATTACCTGGTAGTTTATAAAACAATCAATAAAATAATTATTATATTGCATTAGATGCGATTAGAAAAAAAAAACTTCTTTAACTAGCTGATAACCATAACCTCTTTTGACTTTTCTTATGCTTCAGTTTTGGTATTAAAATGGTTTTCACGTGTTCTTTCTTTTTTCATTATTCATTCTCCAATTTCACCAATTTTGATTCACAAATTGGATACGATGATCGTATTAATTATTATTATTATTATTAATTACTATTATAGTTAAGAGAAATTACATATTTTTTTATTCTTTGTGATTCCGCAATCTTCCCTAGGCAATAGGCAATAAGTATTTCTTATGTCTATATTATATATACATGGCGTGTAGAAAATCACTTCATTAAGTATCTCATGTATAAAATATTATCTTAATCAATTAGTCTTATTCTAAAGCTTATTCTAAAGTGTATATATGTCCAGTAATCAGATCAGGTTGTGTTAAAGGTTTTAGTCTAGGCACTTCGCATATTTAGCTGATTAGCGGGTATGTTAGAATGCACTGACACTCTTTCGAAGTACTTTACACAAACACGTTGAATTACACTCGTTATAGGTTCTAGAGGAATATCGCGTTATTTGAAATATAGAACGGAGCAACAACAATGGCACTTTTGGAACTGTTGAATGATGGATATATTAGATTTGCTAGCGGTACCCCATAGTTGGATTCCTTATGACCAAACAGGCTTGAATATAGACTCATACAGCAATACCTTGTTATCTATGATAACTTGGATTTGCGCCCGATGAGCCAATACATTTGATACAATTTAAGTCCAAGTTGTTTCCGTTTAGAGAGTATGTGCTTCTTCCAGGTTAGACGTCGATCTAAGTGTATACCAAGATATTTAACATGCTCTACTTGGGGAGTTGACGATAACTTAAATTATGTAAAAATATAAATATGTCAATATTCATACATTTGATGAATAGTGGTAATTTTTGAATCCCTTTATTACGATTTTGAAATAATCCTTTTATTTATGTATATTTATATCTATATATAATATAAAAATATTATATCAATGCAACATATTGCACTATAATTATCAACACCTTTAGCATACTGACGCCAAGAAATTTCAAGGAAGTCTTACCTATTCCGCTTTAATTGCAAAGACGTGGCAATGTCTTGTTTCAGTAATTTGATACAGGAAAGTTGCGGTTTCCTATTCGCAATATTGAATCCGTAATATTCAAGAATTTGGGGTCTTATTTACGGCTCAATCGCTATGTGGTTATGAGGGAGTTAGGTAAACTTTCAATTAAACACTCTGTTAATTATATCCTGTATTAGATACGATTATAATAGCATTCTTCCAGTTGCGGTTTTAGGTTCGTTATTTTTATTTCAATAAATTAACGAATATAAATTATTTGATCTATAATGGAAATTTATTTTAAGTAAAGGCAATTTTAATTTTGCTTACTAGCATAAGGTTTATATTTATTTTAGCTCACTGGTCTTCTTCTCATATTTAAAGTAAACTGAAAACTTGCAAAAACTAACATTAATATAATAGAATAAAAAATTGTTATTTATTTAAAGTATAATAAAAAAATTCTATTCAGTATTTCTCTTAATGAGTCTGTTTTTTTTTTGGTATTAGAAAATAAGTTTGAAATTCAGTTCTAGAAATTAATAAATTTAAAGAAATCGCAATTGAAATTATTAATACCTCTAGTAATGCAGCCAATTATGCTGCGAGGCTCGGTTTCCCTCATTGCAAAATGACCATCAGCAATCTGAGGCACTACATTTGGCAATGCAATAACATTTTATTAAGAGTAATTGTACTGAAACATTAGATAAAATTTTAACAACAAATGTAGTAGTTCATTACTTCAATAGTCTTATGATTATGAATTTTTGGATTAACATATCCCAAGTATTCCTGTTTAATTATTGAACATACTTGCAACAATTGCATTAACAATAGTCTCCACGTGGCACATAGCATATAAACCATGACCGAAGACCCGACCACTATACATTTCTCTCTGCTACTTTTATTTACTTTTGTCTTTATTGTTTTGCTGTTTGGTGAATTATAGTTCAACTCTTAAGAGTACTTTCAAACTAAGATTTACCATCTTATGCTCCTAAATAATAATATATTTCATAAAAATTATGAAAAGATGCTCTTGCGTCTTGCTTGACTCTTAATAGCTGACTGTTCTATTTCCATGGTAACGCTTTCGATATCTTCGTGGGCCCATATTTACCTGTCTTCAAGAGTGGTAATATTCAAATATAATTCACAAATAATTTGGTAGTTCTTACTGAGCACATCTAATATTCATTGGCGAATTATAATATGCTTTGTTCTTGGTTATAAATCAGATGATGGAATAACAATTAATACAGATTGAGAAATTGAACTTAAATATTTGATATTGTTGCAATATATCAATTTGCCTGGATCGAGGAATCATTGTGCAATTCTAAAGGTTTGGTTTGGTTTGATTATATGTATGTTAGTTAATAAAAGTATTAATATGCAGAGCTAATACTTTATGTACAACCATGTGACAGATGTGGACTTTAAAGGTTATAGCAAAAGCAAAATTGTCTATCGTTTTATACCATATTACGTCGTTTTATCCTCGTCCACATGTTAACTTGGATCAAATTAAATCGGTAATCATCGTGGTGTGTATTAGAATGGAAATGCTTTTATTAATGATCAGTGAATATTATATATTATAATGATTTAATGAAACAGTAACTTTTTGTGGATGCGTTGGGTTTCGTCTCAGTAGGCGTCGTTCTAGATGCAACAGTTATATTTGTTAACATAACAAGATGATTTATTGTACTGATAAGATTTAATTCTTAACGAGTGCTCATTTTTAAAATAAAGTTAATATTATTTAGACGTGTTGCTCAATCGCAGAACTTGTTATAATATGTTTTACTTATACTTTTTTTATTCTATTTTATACGTTTTACTGTTGAACTGCAATGGCAACGCTTATCAATTTCCGCATCGCCGGCTTGGTGGCGATGGGACGGTTCTTCTGCTGTTGCGATAGCCGCCGGTTCGAATCCTGCTGAGGCATGGTCGTAAATTTATGTTTGTGATTTTTTGCTCACGCCAGTAACTGGGTAAGACCGGATGTCTTCTGGGGTGATTTCTAAAGTTGGTCACTCGCCAGTCGGTATATATATATATATATATATATATATATATATATATATATATATATATATATATATATATGTATATATATATATATATATATATATATATATATATATATATATATATATATAATATATATATTATTCCGCATCCTTATTGTCCATAAGTTACATTTTTAAGGAATCTAGGTATATAACTAGGTTAGTTATATACCTAAATCTAGGTATATAACTAGGAGGGGGACCCATAGGCCCTATCTCAGTCTCTGATGAAGTAATATTTAAACATATGACTGCTGCATTTTTTATTACATGCACCTCTCTACACAACACTACACAAGATCAGATGGTTCGATTCTTTTTAGTATCTATCCTCCTCTGGTGGTATTCAAAAGTTGCAATAACTCAATATTCTCATGAGAATGGAGACTTTCCTCATGCCCCTTTGCAATTCTCTTGATTTCTTGACTGAGTGTGGGTATCTGAAGGTCTCAATGTAGATGGGCAGTCCTATACTATTTTAGTGTGGTACTATTCTTTTCAAAAGGAGTTTTTCAAAAACCTTAGATTTTAGTGCTGTACTATTCTTTTCAAAAGGAGTTTTTCAAAAACCTTAGATATTACTGGCAGCAGTGATATAGGTCTATAGGCTTTTATGTCGATTGATGAGTTTCCAGGTTTTGGAATCATTATAATTTCTGCCATCTTCCAAATGCCTGGAACATATTTTAATCTAAGTGCTGTATTGATCAAGTTGGTGAGTTTCCTTGAATTCCCTTTCTTGGTAGTTGTTGCAGTAATTCTCCTGTTATTAAATCATAGCCTTGTACTTTTTTGGGATTAGTGTCAATTTGAATAACTTTGGTTAGATCTTTCGGTGTGACTAAGTCACACCTTTTCAGCTTCTATGTCCGGCAAATTGTATTCAATATTAGTTTCGCTTGGTTTGAAAGATTTTTCTAGAGATTCAGAAAATGCTTCTACATTTTGGTGATTGTCACGTGCCCAATTCCCACATAGGTCTGTTATTGATGGACTGTGTAGACATGAGCGCTTTAGAAACTTCATGGCTTTCCAGAGAGAATTATCAGTTTCTTTATCATCTGCTAAATTTCTCAGATATTTATGGATTTGTTTTTAATTTCCAGTATTTCCCTTTTTAGTCTTTGGGTTATATTGTTTAAAGTATTTTTATTTTCAGGTGTTCTCTTTTGTTGCCATTTTTTCGTAATTTTCGTTTTTCAGCTACCATTTCATTAACTTCTTTTGGATAATTAATTCCTTTAATTATACTCTTAATTTCTGGAGTATTATTCCAAGCAGCTTGTTGAATATCTGCAACGAATTTTTCAGCTTCAAAATTTAATTGTTCAATTGTCTTGAGGGGTACGTTTATTTGACTTCGTTTTTTCAATTCTTCAGCAAATCCTTCCCAGTCTGTTCTCTTATTTGTTAACGTTTGGTTTCTTTTTTTTTATTATATATTCGCTCAACATCAGAATCACTGGCGTCTTTTATATAGTTGGATGTTATGTTTCTTACTAAGAAGAAACCTAACAAGTCTGGGGTATTTAAGAGAAATGACAGAGAAACACTACTCTAGACGTTCAGGTTTGTTTTCTATCGGAACGAGCTATTGTTAGCCGAAAACTAATTATCAGAAGCCATCAACCGTAAAAGTGAATTTGCGAAGATTGCCGAACGACAATTCAAACACACCCGACCGGCACCGATTCGTACGAGCCACGGCCAGTTCGCGCCCTCAATTTTAAATAGCAATTACACTTGCAACTTTTAATCTGCATAACTCCCGACGAAACGGCCCATAAAAGTCAACGAGGAAACTCAGAAGCTCTCTATTTCGCGTCGAAAAAACGTCGATTGCAACTCCTACATTTGAATACGGGGACCGGGTTGTTCGGTGTATGGCCCTCATATCTCAGCGGTTATTGTTTGTTTTGCAGCGAGGTCCAACGTTCCGCAACGCCGTTTGTTAGCGTTAGTGTTATCGATTCGGCGTTCGCTGTAAATTTTTCGCCATTGCCGTTGTTTTTCGCTTCCAAAGATATCACTGTCTAGTTAAGGACCCTTCTCAGTCTAGACTATAAAATATGCGACGTTTTTAATCATTTTATGTCGTTATTTCCTTTTTCTCATTCGTGTTTTATATTTTCTCAACGCAAATATCTTGAATATGATCTTTGATAAAATTAACTGTTTGTTTAATTAATTTTATTACTAGCATTTATCTTTACTATATTAAGCATAACTCGATTAAATATTTCACAAAAAGGAGACCATTATTACATTAGATGTGATTAAAAAGGAATTAACATGTAAACGTGTGTGTAAAAAGGAATGTTCACGAAAACAAGACAGAGAATCTGGTGCTTTTACAGAAATATCTGATATTCATTTTCTGATAATAAAATTTCTCTAATTAATTGTTTTAATGAGTTCATTGCCAAAAGATCGGCTGTATTTCTGGACTTATCTTAGGCTTTTTATAAAATATGATAAACACTGCTTCCTCATTGACATTTTCAGTTACTAAAACCATTTCGCGAAATACACCTCAATAAAATACAACTGTGATTGAATATATGGCGTGTTAAAGAAAATGAAACAAAATCTACCCATTAACATTCACTCTGCTTAGAAGAACATACCCACCAGTGAATATCAATAATAATCAACTTCCCCAAGCTGAAGATTCTATTATGTACGACGAAGAGTTTACCGACTAAATCGAAATTATGAAAGGTTAATAAATCATTCATTTTGGTTATTGTTTTGTTAATTAATTATCTATAGTACTATTTGTAGTGTTATCCCAATACTATCCAAAGATGACAAAATGAAACAATGACATAAATACCAAAACTACAATCAATTTGTAATAAGTCTTCCAAATCGGACAGCGATTTAAGTCTGCAAAACATGAATAAATAATCATTTTTAACCGATTACGAAAAAGGAGGAGGTTCTATGTTCGACAGATACCAAGATATTTAGCATTTTCAATGGAATGCTTTTGGTCTTTTAGCTTTGGCGCCTTTTGTAAAAGGCTACGAATTAATTCCAACACCTAAATCATAGAAAAATGCTTTCATATTTCAACATGTTTTATTAAAATAATTTATTTATGAAAATGCCTGAAATTTCTAAGTCACTTTTGATGTATTTATTGTTAAAAAATGCATAGTATCAATGTAAACAATTTTTCTTTGTATAAAGTAACAGCCTTCTGTTTAGTATTATAGAGTTATTCAATATATACAGACGTCACAAAATACTTTCAGGACCACTTATAGATTTTGGTTTTCAAAGATTTAAAAGTGGTGATTTTGATAATCTAAAAGAGTAATCTACATCGATATCGAAGCAGAATATCCAAAGCCATAAAGCCTTATTGTGCATATGGTGGGATCAGAAAGTTATAGTGTGCTTTTACTGCAGATGTCTGCCGACGTCATTTGAACAAATTGAATGACGTATTGTTGCAAAAAGGCGAGCAATGCGAATGACAGACACAAAGCCATCCTCTTACTTGGAAACGCTATGTTAACGTTGCTAGAATGGTGAAATATACATTGGTGGAACTTCAATGGAAATGTACATTCAGCACTCCCAGCGTCTTTACCAGATATAGTGGCTTCTAATTATCTTGTTGTGTATTGAAGAAATCCAAATATTACTTGAGAAGATTGAATCGTTCCAAATTAACAACAATGTTTGGAGGGAAACGTTCAAATATCAAAGCACGTACGTTTTCACATATTTTTTATCTAAAATAATCAGATATTTGCATATAATTCATTTATTGGTGAGCTGATGTAGCGGAAAATTGGAAGTCATTTAGTGCAAAAGTCATTCATTTTGCTTTTTAAGCACCAACCATAGCATATAAGAACTCGTAGAAATATTGTAGACAACTGATGCTGTAGTATAATGGTTAAAGCCTTTAGCTTCCAAACAGAGGTTGCTGGTCGATTCCGGGCGGTGAAAATAACTTTTTGTTGTTGTTTAGCTAAAACGTCAAATCACCTAGGCTAGGTAGCGGACCCGGGGGCCTGAAGCGCTTCTTATCTTCAATCATTGTTTCGTATTTCTGCGTACTGTAAATCTACAATAAAATAACTCTTAAATAAAATAACTGCGTAATTTATTGAATAAATATCAAATACAAAAAGGAGAAAAATAAAATATTTTGAACAAAAAAAATTTACCGACTACAAAAAACAAATAAGGAGCTCACTAAAAATTAAAAAATTAGCAAACTAAGATGTTTTACACAAAAAAAACATTTTAATATAAAATACGTACATATAAATCGTTGTAATAACTATATAAAACTAAAAAAAGCTCTATTTAACCTATCTACGACACGTATTTTATATCCTACTAGGTACTCACAATTTAGCTTAATACCTACCTATACGTATTTATCTATTTAAAATATTATTATAACTACTACCAATTGATCATTTTGATGTCGGTGCCCAACCCAAACAATACAAAAATAATGATATAATTTTATGACATGCTAAAATTAAATTACAGACAAAATAAATCTAAATTAATATAACTGTTTGGGTTCGGCATCGACTTCAAAATAGTCAGTTTTTTAGTAGTTAAAATAATAATGTAAATAGATAAGTAGGTCTAGATAGGTATTAAGCCAAATTGTGTGTATATAGTAGAATATAATGTACGTGTAGTAGATACGTTAAATAGGGTTTATTTTTATTTTTAAATGGTTATTACAAGGATTATTTTGTACGTATTTTATAGTAAAATGTTTTTTTTTGTATTAAAATCTAAAAAATATTAAAAAGCTCTATTATTATTTAATTTTTAGTGGGTTCATTATTTATTTTTTGAAGTCGGTTCAATTTTATTGTTAAAAATAATTTTACTTGTACGCAGTCTAACATATACTGTGTATACTCTTTGTGACTGGCATTGTATATGTTCACTAGACTGTAAAAGTTGTTATCTGTCTATTCAGTCGTAATATTTAATAATTTTATAAGTTGATATACTATATAAAAGCTGTCACATTATAGCACGCGAACTAAAACAACGAATAATCAGGACTAAAACACAGCCTTCATCCGAAATTAGAAAATACAAAGGAAAATTCCCGACACGACGAAAGAAGTGGAGGAGAAGCTCCCGACAATACTTAAAAGTAGGTCGATTCCGCCCTAAAACCAATAAGATCCCATCGGTATAAAACCCGTCGTGATTTCTCGACAATCACCAGCCGAAGTACCTTGGACCGTTTTAATAAAAGTGCGGCGTACTAAAAGCGACTTAACCCCTCTGTTTATACTGTCGTTTTAATCAATTTTAAGATACTTCTTACCGATCTGTCCCCGGGCGCTTCTTTTTATCTGTACTTTCTGTGTGCTCCGACACCGATAAAATCCTTATTGGATATTGAGGGTTTGAAATTTTGTAATTTTCATTTCAGATGATACGACCTCCCCTTCGGATCAGATATCAAGACGGTTTTAAATTAATTATGAATTATCGTTGAGTAATATACTGCTACAAATAAGTATCTTATATAAGGTCGGGATATTTGTTTACTTTGCAAGTGAGTGTTATCTCGATATTAGCAATAATAGCATCCTTGACACATATATTAGCCCTAAACACTAACACCAAGGTAATTTTGATGAAATTCAAAATATACAGGGGATGTACACAATACAGTGGAAATATACAGTATTTTTGATCAATTAGTTATTAAGCCACCATTTGTTTTTAATAGAGCTGCAATTCTTCACGGAGCAATATCCGAGTTTCCAAAAGAGTAGAGCGTTCTCTTCTAAAACATCCGCCAATTTCCCAAATGATGTTGAAGAAATCTACCCTTCACCCTCTGCTCGAAAACTCCCCATAATGGTTCAATTATGTTGGCCATTCTGCTAGCCATGGAAAATGTTTGATTATATTCTGTTCCTCAACCTCTTTGGCTGTAGTGTGGCAGCGTTATCATATTGGAATATTTTTTATTACTCTTAGTACTTCCACAATCTGCCCAACGAGTGTGATTCGGAGTGTTAGTGCGAAGTACTCTGAAAAACTATTAATGCATTCCAAACTCGCCAAACTGTTAAATGTGCGCGATGATAGTGAAGTGTGTAGGCTCAAACCGCAAACTGCCATACGAACTGATTAATAGAAACATAAAGTGATATTTAATAATCTCTAGAATAAGCTGGAACAGTTTTAGAATAAGTTAGGATAGACTTTAAAATAAGTTAAAATAGTATCTATAATAAGATTTATATTATAAGTTGTACAGCAAATCACTTACTGAAGTAATCTTCTACATGTTACGATGGTTATATTATGTAACGGAAATCATACAATAATACTTATTGCCCACGGGCAGATTGTTGATGTTCTAAGAGATTAATAAAAAAAACTGATCGCCTGTATAAAATATTATTTTAATTAATTAGACTTCTTTTGAAGCTTATTCTAAAGTCTATATACGTCCAATAATCAGATCGGATGGTGTTAGACGTTATAGTCTACGCACTTCACTGTCGCTTCACATTTTTAAATGATTATCGAGTACATTGGGATGCACTGATACTTTTACGAAGTTCACACAAATACTTTGAATTATACGTTATTGGTTCTAGAGGAATATCGCGTTATATCACTTCATTTGAAACAAAGTCTGCAGCATCGACAATGGCACATAACACTTTATTTTGGTACCGTTTTATGATAGATATATTAGATTCCCATAGTTCCCCATAGTTACCCATTGTTCCCCAATTTCTCTTTGGTTTAGGTAAAGTATCAGATTCGTCAGCAGGTAAGTTGGAAAGTATTTTCCAAGTGGTCAGTAAATAAATCCGTGTTCTAACTATCTTTTTTGATCTACTCTACTTTTGAATGATGCTATGATATTGGAGTGATGCGATATGCATTGCAATGGGGCATTTCAAAGTGATGGAATTAAATTTATTCATTGGGACTTCTTTAAATTCCGTTAGCCGATATAGAGCTAAAGAATAGTAAACGTAGCTTAGCGGCTATTTTTGTTGAAATGGTAAATCCTACGTATATACAAAAAAATTAAGGATATCTAACTGAAAATATTAAATGTGTGTATTTAGAGGATTCCAAGATATCACGTCATCAATTTGAATTATAACTTAGTTAGAAGGTGTAGTAGCTTCAATAAGATTATCAGTAATATAATTTAATGTTGATCTCACTTATTGCTTTAACATCTGGAAAATTTTAAATAACATCTATTTATAATTACTTTATTATTAATATATTGTTATTAGCTATTGCTTTAGAAATTTAGCTCTAAAACTTCCTTATCTAGAAGTATCTATTGATCTTACTTGGTCTTGGTAATCTTGTAACCGTTTAAGTATATACATTTTTGACCAGAGTTTGAAACAAAAGTGACAAGATGTTATATCAAAAAGCAAAAATTGTATTGTATATTCATTCTAAAGTTAAACATTTGCTCCTTGGTAATATTTGCTAATGTTTCCTTTATAATGAGAATCAGTGAGTAGTCTGCATTGAATAAAAACAACAAGCAATATATTTTGGAACAATCCTTTCTTAAAATCTATTATTACTAGTCGTATGTGGTATAAAAATAAATCCGCAATGTCTACTTATTCCAAAAAAGAAACTATGAAGGAAACGGGCGAGGAAATATGGTTTATATATATGAGGAAAATGAAAACGGCGAGGAAAATACTATCGGATCTTTTCCTCTCGGATTGGCAGCTTCCGACAAAAACCCCAAAAAAACGATCAAGGAAGACCTCAATGAATAGTCTGACGCTATGATATTGGAGTGAGGCGATATGCATTGGAACGGGGCATTTCAAATAACTTTTTAGTTGATTTTTCAGTTGTTAAAATGGCAAATCCTACTTATATATCAAAATATTGAGCATTTCTAACCCAAAATGTTAAATGTGTATTTGGTGTGTAAGGATTCAAAGATAGCAAACCATTGGATTAGATCTTAGTTAGTAGGTGTAGAGCATCATAAGATTACAACTGGTATAATTTAATTTTGATTTCAGTTATTACTATCACGTCCGGGAATTTTTAAATAACATTTAATTATAATTATTTTATTATTAATATATTGTTATTAGCTATAGCCTTAGAAATTTAAGTCTAACCTACATATCTAGAAATATCTATTGATCTTACTTGGCCTTTGCAATTTTGTAACTAGCACTGGGAACTCTCGACTGAAAACAGTCGGTAGTCGCAAAACAGTCGAAACAGTCCATAGTCAAAAAACTAGCGACTGAAAATAGTAATTACTATTTTCAGTCAAATGCACGGTTCGACTGTTTTTTTCTGTTCATGATGTCAGACGAAGATGTACGAATCCTTTCCTGTATAAATTGTGAAAGAGTGAAAGAGAAAAGGACAGAGACAATTGCTTGGGACAGTTAATTTTATATATGATTATATTTTCCAACGGTAGTATAAGCGAGATGGAGATGTATAAATTCCTTCACGAACTAACTTTAAAAAAATAATAGAAAAAATAATTGCTGAATACTATTATAATAATAAAACATAACTTGCAATTTATAATTTAATTTTAAAGGAAGTAGAATTACTTTTATATTTGAATGTTCTGTGGAGCTGTAAAAAAGAAATGGAAATATTCTATGGAATGTAATAATACCCCACAAATGTTTTATTGTATTTCAATGTGTTACTTGCTATTTTTAAATAATATACTATAATAAACATACACAATACAATAGAACTGAAACAAAACTTAAAACCTAAAGATGTACAATAACCAAAAATGCTATATAAAAATAAAATATATATCTAATCATAGAAAAAAAAACTAATTCAAAATGATCTTAATGAAATGATATAAATGCTTTATTTATTATTAAAGGAAAATATTTTTTAAAAAAATCGAGAGAGTAATGGAAATATTACCATTATTGCCATAAAACCAATTAAAATATTTTAATATTTATCATTCCCAATATTAATCTTTTTACCTTATTACATTAACAATCTTGAAAAATATCGTACCAAAATGCTATAACATTAATAAACAATATATTGGTATTTACAATCAAACTATCAAAAAAATCAATAACCTATATATATATTACATATAAATCTATGTAAGCATAAATTGCTATGACGACCGAGCCATAACATTAAAAATCAGTCGAATGAAACTAGTAAAACCAAAATTAGTAATTAAAAGTACGACTGAAACAGTCGATAGTAAATAGTAACAAAATCAGTCGGACGAAAAACAGCGACTGAAAACAGTCGATAGTAAAAGGTAGTCAATTACTAAACAGTCGATAGTCAATTTCAGTCGATATCGATTCCCAACACTACTTGTAACCGTTTAAATATATATATTTTTGTCCATAGTTTGAATCAAATGTGACAAGATGAAAAAGTAAAAATTGTATTGTATATTGTCATTCTTAAATTAAATATTAGCTCATTCGGGAATGTTTCCTTTATAATGGGTCTGCATTAATTAAAAACGACAAGCAATATATCTTGGAACAATACCTTCTTTAAATCTATTATTACTAGTCGTATATGGTATAAAAAAAAATCCCGAAATCCGCAATGTCTCGTTACTACAAAAAAGAAACTATGAAGGAAACGAGCGAGGAAATATGGTTTATATATATGAGGAAAATGAAAACGGGGAGGAAAATATTATCGGGTCTTTTCCTCTCGGACTGGCAGCTTCCGACAAAAGCCCAAAAACGACCAGGAAAGGCCTTAATGAGCGGTCTGATAGACATTGGAATGAGGCGGATCGTAAATCGGACGGCATCGCTGGGACGCTGACAGATATCGGCAGTTGTCTGCTTGTAAATTGTTCTTAAATTGCGCATAACTTCTCCGAGGTCCGTTAATGTTTCCAGGACCTTTTGTGCTGCCGGGCGCTTTGCGTTAAATATATTGTATTTTTCTTTCGTCCGTTCCGCCCGTTCCGTTGCAGGGGCAGGACGATTGTCTCGCATCCAGAGAAACGAAGATCATTTCAACTTTTACGAAAAAAGACGTAATGGTTGAGTGGTGATTTTTTTGTTTTTAACTAAAGGTCGTCGCATGTTTTGAATCTCAACGGGTTTTGTATGTAGCTGAACTAAAAAGTTTCATTAAAGGATGCAAATATTGTTTCATTGCAACTAAGCATCTCCTTTATAAAAAAAAACATATTAAAACAATCTGAACCTTTTGCTAGGGAAAATCTTAGCTAATATTTTCTTCAAAACAGTTCTTCTTAAGTTACTGAGCAATATCATCTAGATTTAAGTCATAGAGCATAGATTTTTTTAAGCATTAGATTGTTGTCCCAACATTATCAAAAACTTTAGTATTAAATATTAAATTAATTAGTTTTTATAAGTTATTTAATTGTTAATTTAGTAATTAAAATTAGGAGATATTGCAAGGGCAGTCTGAGAAGTCAGCGATTTTTTTAATTTCCCATCGCACTTTAAATGCATCACTACTGTGCTCAAGCGTCATCGATCAATAGATTACTGTAGAATTTTCAACAAGTTGCAGCATGTAGTTTTTGTTTGAGAATCATTGATAGCAAATGATCTCTCGAAATTTCGTGTACTGATTAATTGTATGCTATTGATTGTATGATAAATTAATTATAAGAAAAGTCTTGATAAACACTATGAGAACTCTTCACTGTTAGTTTCAATGGTTAAGGAGCGGTGTACTCAGTTGCATTGTGGTCATACCAGTAGAAGTGATGCCGAAAGTTCAGGTCGCGATGTGTTTAACTAGGTTTAGCAGTGCTAAGCAATATTTAACTACAAGAAGAACGAGTACCTAAGCAGCTTTGAAATAAGAAAATATCACTTAACACCAGACAGCAAGGAACAATCAAAACAGTGAGTTACTCTGGAACCTGCGTTACAGAAGGTAAAGTGTATCTCTCAGAACAATACACACAGTTTCAGCCATATCAATCATCTTGCAAAGGGCAAAACGACTACCGGTTATTACTCAGAGCCTTCGAATAGATTTAATCCTAAGTTGAAGCAAGAACAACAGCATTTGACGAAGAAAAAAATTGCGTTCCTTCAAAACAATGTACGGGTGCACCCATTTGTGGTCACCATGGCGAAAATCCATAAATTAGGATACGCTCTCCAGCATATTTTCCAGATTTGGCTCCTTGTCACTATTTACTCTCAATTTGTATAAATGGCTGACTGGTAAAATATTTGGATCGAATGGAGAGGTCATCACGGAAACAGATGCCAATTCTGAAGGCCTTGAAAAACCTATTATTTAGAAGGAAAAAAAATGAAAAACGCTGGACTAAATATATAAAGTTAAAATTTGAAAAATAAAACCCTTTCTTACGAGGAAATTCAATTCAAAGCGTGAATGACTTACCAACTGCCCACGTATTAAGGATATACATTCTTTAAGAGATAGTATTTGTAGTATAACATTTCGTTGTTCATTTCAATAATATTCATCGTAAAATATATTATACTATCAAACAGGGAACGTAATTCGAAAGGTTTTATTTGTTGAATTAAAATCAATTAGTTTTAGAGACGCAAACAATAGTTTAAATTTTCTTCATTTTACATTTTCAGTTTACAGAAAATTAGTCCGTTTCTTATTAACACACTTGCTCATCGCTAAATACTCATAACCTAGCCGTTTAAAGGTAATATTGCTGTCACGGCGAATGCCATAATATTGATGCATAATATTATATGGAGAATTTTAAATATTAAAATTTAAGTAAAAGTAATATAACTATCATGTTCAAACGGCTGAGAGGTTAGAAAAAAGATCAATAACCTTTACTATGCTCATAGCGAGAGCGAGAGCGTAAGCAACATAGCAGACTGACATTATTCCTTGAATTCACCTATAATTGATTGAATGGTTAATTTTTACTTCATCTACTGATCCGTATATTTAATATTCACATTCAGACACTTCTACACTACCAATGTTTGTCAACTCCAAATGTTTGAATTAAACAAAATGCAAAGCAGTGTGAAGGTAAGAGTCTTTGACATCCATTGAGTAAATCAATCACTCAATGATATCAGAGCCTCTCAACACAGACTACGCCAATGAAATCCTTTCCCTTCTTTTAAGACAATAGTTTTTTGTTGTTAAATTAATTAATAAGTAGAGCTAATCAAATATCATCATCATATTCGATTTATTTTAATACAGAATTAGCAAAGTAAGTCAAGAGCTGAAAAAAAACTTAATTCTTTGTTAAGTATTAGTATCACAGCGTTTATTTTATTACATTTACTGGAATAAATGGGCATTGTATTACTGTATTAAAATAAAAATTATATTTTTAAATTAATTGTGTTGGATCCAACACCACTACACATCAAGAAAAGTTCAGTGATGTAGATATTGGGATTGGATTAACTCTCTGACGACACCTTCAACAACTATCCAAGTCATAGGGAGTTGACTTGCCAGTAGCGCATTTGAAATCGCTTCCGGATGAAAGACAGTGAAGGTAATTGACCCCAATTTGTATTGAAATTTAGCTACATTGAGAACATTTCTAAAAAGTGCTAATAGATTCTTGTATACAATTACCGGCAATGGAAAATCCATCTTTTACAATACTCTCAAATATGAAAAGCCATTACCAACCCCTTGAAAGTAAAATATGTTTGGGTATAATATTGTGTTGTCTATTTAATGACATCAGAAAGGTGTAATTTACTGTGCATTATTTAAAACTAAACAAAATCATAAGTGAATGAGTGTTAATTTTATACTGAAGGTCGAAATATTCCGAAAGACATGATAATTATATTTCAGTACATTGCTCGGCCACCACGTCTCAAAATCGGTGAAATATGTTTTGGAAACGCTGAAATAAAAGTCCGTTTCACCTGCCCTATTCCCCAGACGTTATCCTGTTTGACTAGCTATTCCAGTTCAAAATTATTTAAAATTAATTCATTCATTCTTGTATGACTTGCGGCAAAAAGTAGTAGTTAGCGATGAATAACACTGTTCGATTATTATTTTAAATAAACTAGTTTTTGTTAGACATAAGTTACGAATCAATTCCAGATATTATTTTCTACCTACTTATTGGAGCTTATATGTTATTCAACTAAAATTACATGTTTATTCAACGTATTAAGTATATTCTAACATATTTTCTAATAGATCTCCAGTACAGCCTGACATGTCTTTAAACCCATTCCAAATTAAATTAATAAACAGCTATTTCTTGTTAGATTAAAAAAAGTTAGTTATTAGCTTACCTAAGTTTCAAACAAAATGGCTTCCTCACGTTAGGACGCGATAATTAAGATGGTATCTAAAACACGGTGGAAACGATAAATAAAGGCCTGACTGGGCGTGGTCAGACAACTGATTTACTGACAGATTAATTGTAAAATACAGGGACAGAAGATGTAAATTATTTTTATATATCTGGAGGGTATTTCGCCAGGTGTTTCTTGAAGACCAAGTTTCTCATATTAAAAAACTTATCAAAATGGGGCCTTGGTTTGAATTATACTATAATTCCTTAAAAAATTCATTCTTCATTAGTTCAATTCATTCCAATTAAGATTGTCTAAGATAGATAAAGTAGTTAGATACTATATGATAGACGCTCTATTTCTATACCATATTTTGTTACAATTATAACTTACCTATATAACTATCTTAAATTGCCTTATCTTATTGGCTCTTTGACTAATTTCATATTAACGGTTTTCCCATTTTGTCCCCAATGTTCCTTTATTTTAAGAGTTTGTAATAATAAACATGGAAATTTGACATATAAGCTTTCCCAATAATAATTTAAATGAAAGAAGTAAATAATTCTAAATCCACTAAAATTAAATTATTGAGGGATGGTGCTGAAAACAAGTTGCAATTCACAATCTAATGTTTAATATAATTTTGTTGCTACATTATTGCTTGTTCAAACGATTGTGATTGTTTGAGCGATTTCAAGATAAACATATAGAATTTCGACCCAATTACGTGATTATTGAAAATAATGGGTATTTGCCAAAGTCATCGAATATTTGTAGAGCCTTATGCATTCTCTTTTAATGTCTGCAGTTGACCACCTCCCCTGTATTATGATGCTTACTGGCAACCAACGCATTTTGTAACTAGAGGTTTTTAACTATTTGTCTCAGGTGATAGTTTAAAAACTCTACAGAACCAAAATTTCTTTTCAAGTTCCCATTTAGTTATGATACAATAATATCTAATCATTAATATAACGTATTGCTCTTAGCAGAACATTACCATTGTAACAACTGTTTCTTTAAATTTAATCTTAAGCTGTACTTTCTATAGCAACTGACTTCAATACATCAATTTATTATTTCCAGTATACTAGTTCTACAGCCGAGAAAGTGTTCTTGTTACTTTTGAATTTAACCATTTCGCTTATAAAAGCAACACAGCGTTATTATCTACAGAATAAATATTTCAAATACCAATTACAAAAATTGTAAGGTATTGAAAATTATTGTAATTATGGTCAGGTATTTGAAATACCAACTATAGATTACACTTTTAAGAAGTAATTGAATTACAAATAGCAAACATGTTTTTGTATTTTAATTATGTATTTTAATTACATGTAATTCATATACTGCCAATCTTTGCCGATAATACGTATCTTATTTTCACACTTTTCAACCTACATCGGAAAAGGGAAAGGTTCTATGTTCGGCTGTAATTTTTTTTATGCAACAGGCCAATAGAAATGTCCCCGACCTGACACATAGATGGCGCTACTAGAATTAAATCCATAAGTTTTTAGTTAGCCCTAACCCTCAAAAGATGCGTGTTTAAATTTGACAGCTGTCGGATAAATAGTTTGTGAATTATAGCTTTTTGAGTGAAGCAACTTTTGTTATTGTGAAAAAAATTGATAAAAAGAATTTCGCGTGTTGATAAAATATTGCTTTTTGAAAGGAAAAGAATTGGTATGTTAACTTTATACGTGGTGAAATGAGCACCGAGGACGGTGAACGCAGTGGACGCCCAAAAGAGGTTGTTACAGAGGAAAACCACATTTTAAAAATCCACAAAATAATTTTGAATGACCGTAAATTGACACTCTGAAGATATCAACTGAATTTGTACATCATATCATTCACGAATATTTGGCTATGAGAAAGCTCTGTGCAAAGTGGATGCCGCGCGAGCTCACTTTTGACCAAAAATAACGACGAGTTGATGATTCGGAGCAGTGTTTGAAGATGATCAAGCATAATAAACCCCAGTTTTTGCGTCGATGTATAACAATGGATGAAACATAGCCTCATCATTTCACTCCAACGTCCAATCAACAGTCATCCAAGTGGACTGCACACAATGAACCCACTCCAAAGCGTGAGAAAACGCAACAGTCGGCCGGCAAGTTTATGGCGTCTGTATTTTGAGATGCGCATGGAATAATTTTCATTGACTACCTTGAAAAATCAACGACCATTACATTACAGCGACTATTACATTATGAATTGGGCGTCGAGTCGCTTCCTCATTCACCGTATTCTCCACATTTGGCGGCCAGCGCCTATTTCCTATTCTCAGGTAGCAAAATAAAGCAAAGGACAAATCGTATTACAAAAATGGAATCGAAAAGTTGAAGGGTCGCCATAATCAGTGTATCACACTTGAAGCGAATTATGTTGAATAAAAAAAAAGACTAATTTTGCCAAAAAAAAGGGTCTTTTACTATGGTAGGTCGGGGACTTTTTAATTGCCATATTATGTTCGCCGATTTCTTTATCAATTGTGGACAGATTTTCAAAATTCTTTTTTGTTCGAAAGAGTGCACTTCCACGGTGGTCCTACTGAAACCAAATCCGGATCTGTAAGGGAAATGGGGGGGGTAGTGAGGAAAACTCATAAATTACACGTACAAAGTTTTCACATATGTTTTATCTAAAATAATCAGATATTTGTGAATAATGTTATTGTTGAGCTTATGTGACGAAATATCGAAAGTCGTTTAGTGCAAGAGCCATTCAGTTTGCTTTTCAACCACTAACTGTATCATATAAGACCTCGTAGAAATATCGTAGATAACTGCTTGTATGGTGTAATGTTTAAAGTTAGATTTTGATCACAAAAAATAATTCTTAAGATAAAATATGTACATAATAATCATTGTAAGAACTAAATAGAAATAAACAAAACCTTATTTAATCTATCTACTACACGTATTTTATATTAGCACAAAAAAATAATAATATAATTTTGTGACATATACAAAAAATTAAATTACAAACAAAACAAATCCAAAACAACGTTAATACAACTGCTTGGGTTCGGCACCGACTTCAAAATATTCAGTTAGTAGTAGCTAAAGGTTATTTAAGATTTTTTAATATTTTTGTTTAGTTATTACAACGATTATTATACACATATTTAGTTTTAAAATAATTTTTGTGTTAAAAAACTTTGATTATTTTTTTAGTTTATAGTGTGTTTCTTATTTATTTTTTGAAATTTATAGAAACTAAACTGTATTATCTGAGAATTGATTCAAAACAATGATTCGGTATCCATGACAATTTCAGTATATATTTTCTTGCACAATATGTTTCATTTGTTATATAGTAGATTGTTTAGAAGGAACGATTCTAGTAATTGTCTATTGTATCTACAGCTAGACAGCCTGTTGTCGGGGGCAATTTTATACCGGTTAATTGAAATCCGCAATGGTTTTTGATCCGAATCGGTTTCACGTTTATCTCCATAATCCCAGTTCGTTCGCTTTATCTTAATGCCAATCTAAACTTTCTGCTTGCGCTGCGACAGATAAAACCTGAAAAGTTGCTCCATTCGCTGCAGCCCTAGGCGGCCGTTATCGACTTCCAAGTTTAATTTTCTTTAGTTCGCTTTTGGCTCTTTCACCAACTTCACTGTTCTATTCAGCAATGGTTTCCCCAATTTTTTCCCTAGCGTCCATCGAGGGGTTTACAAGGGGAAAAATGATGAATGAACTGATTTTTGAAATATTATTTTTTTGAAAGGACATTGTGTACATGTTCATATCGCACAAATACGTTGTTTAAGTACTTATAATATAAAAAAATTGAATCGGGAAATTTTTTTCTGTCAAATTTTTGTTGGGATTTTGATTTTAAAATTATTAAGATGGTCGGTTTAGTCACAAAAATTTGTAGAGTGGTTACTGAAGACGATATATATATATATATATATATATATATATATATAGATAGATAGATAGTAAGGTTAATATCAATTCCATTGAAATGGTTAGCAATAAAATTTCCTGTCGATAGCATTTCTGTTTTATTGATTACCTTTGGTTTTTCTGTATGAGTGTGCTGTCCTGTACACACTCCTGATTATTAACTCCTTGTCATAGAGTATATATAGAGGTTTTACTTATATATGCTGGAGATCATTATTATATAGGTTCATTTGAATTTCCTTACAAAAGCATTTGATTGGTCAATTTCTATAACCCGATTGTTTGTTTCTTGGAATGCCTTTCTGTGGATTTAGGACGCCATTTTTGTGTGCCTGACATTGAGTACGATCAACATTTTTAGTTATAATCACTTTTATTTGATTATAATGTATCTTCTTTCCAAAAAGTGTTGTGTATCCAGTATATGCGCGGAAATAAAAAAACCCGGCGTCATTTTCCTAGGAAGAAAGAACTCAAGTTTGCTATATTAAGGATATCTGTGTAACTCAGCATTGCTTTTACCGATTACGTGTACAATTATTTATAATTAATTACCCACACTTTAAAATCAAAATATATCCAAATTGGGCGGTGGCAAAATTACATTGAAGGTAAATGGGATTATACTACATGAAAGGTTTTTGTTACCTTTTAAATAGTTGCTTGTAAATTGCCATCAATTAAAAACTTAATTATTTCGAAGGGGTTTATTTACTTGAAACAAATGTATATTGGTTAAAATACTTATAATAACTATTTTAGCTTAAGGCTCCTTAACCGAGATAACCTTTTCAACAAAGATGTTTAAAAAATACGTTAATACAAAATAAAATTATACAATTTGTAGATCAACAAGATGAACTTAATTTTATAGACAAGAGGTTGTTTTACTACATTATTAATAGATCCTTAAGCTGACTCTTTAACTCCCCGATTTTACTATAATAAGAGCACAGTAGTAATTTTGATATACAGTTATCATACATTTTACTTTTTTGTCGCCGTTTTTTAAAGTATTACTTTTTGGTATGTTTTCTCCATTTTGACGTATCATACAATTTAACGGTTTTATTGATCCGTTCCACAATATTCACAATAACATTTTAAAAATAATTATAACTTGTTTCAATAAATTTTTGGGTTGAACAAGCAAGTAAAATATAAACAGACACAGACTTTCCGTTGTGCTGCTCCGCTTTCAGAATAAGGGAACAAAATGATGGAAAATGTGTATTAAACATTATTTAAAATGATAACACTAAATAAATATGAAATAGGGAAAAAGCACTATAGACAATTTTGATTATATTTGTCAGGAGATATCTTATGTATTCAATTAGATTGCAGCCTTTCTTATATTCACCTTTAGTTATTTTTTATTTATATATTTATATTTCATTATTTCTTATTTATATTCATTATATGCTTATATTTTAGCTTTATGATATTTTATAATATTTATATTTATATAGAATTTTATTTGAATAAATTGTTTTGAAAAATTACATTTGGGTTTAATTTCAAATTTAATTGGTCAGTAGAATGAAGTCCTCGACCAATGAAATGATTTCCTATTAAAATATCTTCTTTACAGGTGCCTGTAATGGTAATTTAAACTAACCAATGAAATTCAGCGAAATGACGCTCTAAGCGCCTTCCTGCTGATACCACGCAAAAGAATACTGAAATTATTTATATTAAGTTAACACTCTATATATTGCTCTATGCTCCTTGTTCATTTGTTTCATTGCGCACTAGATAATCTCAATGGCTTGTTTTTTTAAATGTTTTTTTCAATTTCATTTTTCTGAGTTTCTAGCTTTCCCAAATATTCAGTTTATTCCACTTCATCTATTAGCCAAGTTAAGATGGTTCTAATTTAAAATTTACTATAAATTTACTTTTTTTGGAACTTTTGAGTTATATTGACAGTGATTCTTCATAAATTTTGCGTTTAATAAAAAATACCAACATGTCAAACCATACTGTAAAACCTGAAACTTAATTGGTAATCGGGTTTACAATTAATTATTTTAAAATAAATGTCCTGGGCGTCTCAATAGGGCGTACCGTGAAAAATATTTTGATTCATGTTCTGGTTAGCAGAAAAATATGCTCAGAATGTGTATTAATAGAACACAGTATAATCCAATACGTATTGGTCTATATTATAACATTTATTTACATGGTCTAGTCTATCATTTTTGTCTAAAAACAAGTAAATTATTTTTAATAGTTCAAAATCTTATCAAGAGAGTCAATACTATCGTTGAGAACTATCGACGGAAAACAGTCGAAACAGTCGATAATAGCAAAACAGTCCAAGTCGATAGTCTAAAAACTATCGACTGAAAATAGTAATTACTATTTAATAATAGTAATTTTAATAATAGTGATAGTAATTACTATTTTCAATCAAATGCACGGTTCGACTCTTTTTTTCTATTGGTGATGTCAGACGAAGATGTACGAACCCTTTCCTGTATCAATTGTGAGGGAGGAAAGGATGCGTTTAATTTTATATGTGCTTATATTTTCCAACGGTAGTATAAGCGAGACGGAGATATACATATACTACTTTAAAACTTTGCAAAAGAAAACTTACTAACATTAAAAAGGTAAAAGTAAAAACCAATTACTAAATACTATTAACATGTAATTACTAATTTCATTTTAAACGAAGTAGAATTACTTTTATATTTGAATGTTCTGTGGATCTGTAAAAAGGACTGAAATTTTTTTTTTGGAATGGAATAATACTACACAAACGTTTTATCGTATTTTAATATGTTAATTGCTATTTTTAAATAATATACTATAATAAATGTAGATAATACAATACAACTTAAACAAAATCTAAAAACTAAAAATAACCATAAACACTAAATAAAAATTAAACATATACCTAATCATAAAAAAAACTAATTCATGACATAATTAAAAATGATCGCTCAATAACTACTAGAGCTTTTTTAAATAAAGTAAAAGCTTTATTTATTATTGAACGGAAATATTTTTTAATAAAAATCGAGAGAGTAATCCCAGAATTACCTATTATTGCCATAAAAACAGTCAACAGTATTTTACTATTTATCATTCACAATTTTAAACTTTTTACCCAATTACAATAACAATCTTGAAAAATATCGCTCCAAATGCTGCTATATTAATATAGAATATATTGTTATTTACAAACAAACTACCAAAAAAACATAATAAAATAATATATATTTCATATAAATCTATGTAAGCATAAATTGTAGCTAAAAGTACACGACTGAAACAGTCGATAGTAAATAGTAACAAAATCAGGCGAACCAAATATAGCGATTGGAACAATCGATAGTAAAAAGTAGTCAATTACTAAACAGTCGATGGTCGATTTCACTCGATAGTTCCCAACACTAGTCAATACATTAAAGTATGAATTGTTTCAATTTCCACTTTATTATCTCGATTGAACTTTTGGTAATATTATCTTAAAAAATGCATAGGTAAAAAATTAAGTTTGTGGAAGATAGATGCAAAAATAATCATAAAACGGTATTTGGATCTTCCTGGTTTTCTCTTAAAGAATCATTTTATTAATGTTTGATCAACTGACTGTGTGTATTCCTCTTAAACTTCTAAGTTCTCACTTAATGTGTTCGAAAGCTTCATTGACTCTGTGTTTGTTTGATTCCTCTTTTCAGCCCATTCATTAACATCTTATGTCTTTATGCTCTTATAGTTTCGCTTCTTTCACTATCCAATAGCGTATTTTCATATATTCTACCTTTAGTGAAGATATTTCAGTTGTTTCTCTTAATTTTTTGATTTTTGCTATCTCATCTTGAGTTTGTGTGGTGTGTAACATTAGATATTGCCATAAACTTGTAAATTATTTACTTGATGTGACATACTATTTTTAAATCATCCTGTTATTCTTGTTGCCTTAATGCTCACTTACCTCTTCATCAACATAACCATGAATATAAGTTATCTAACTAACTACTTAACATTTTCTACTGAATAAATTTGCCTTCATTTCCAGATTGCACCTTAATGATGTTTATGATGCTGTAATACATTTAGTTTTCTGAACCGATATCGCCATATTAAGTGATTTGAGTGCATTCTACAAGACCAATGAACGAATTAGTCCCTGTAGATCGTCTTCGGTGCGTTTTCAGCCAATACGGCGTCAGCGACATCAGTGTCGTAATTTTTGTCTCTGCTCTTGCTTGAATTTGCTTCATTCAACTTGAACTCGATTTCATAAAACGTTTTTTGAAATCAACCAGACATGTACGATGAGTTTTTATATACAATTAGTTTTTCAGCTATCTGTCTTATGGTAGAAATCGCGCCTATCCATAATCTACCAGATGTAAAACCTTGCTAAAACATGTTAAGTAATCAGTTTTGTTTCAAGTTATTTTTATAAGCTTTACTGTAGTGCTTAAAACATTTATACCAATGTAGTTTGAGGATGGTGTATTATATCAGTTTTTAAACATAAGAATAGTGATGCTAATTAATCATTCAATAGGTATCTTCTTTTGGTAGAGGATTTTTCCAATAAGAATATAATAACTGTTGAATGATATCTATTCTTTAGATTTCGAGGAACTGTCTTCTATGTCGTGTTTTTAGTTCACTCACAACTTCTTCTGATTTAGGTATTGTCGTTAAACAATTAATCCATGTTCTGGGAAATTGCATTTAATATTTTTGTTGTATAAAATAGCGTTTTATATTAAACGATAAAATGATGAAAAGTAAATATATGTACAGCTAGGGGGATTTAGAAGGTGCCTTTAAGAATAATTTTCTATAACAAATTGTGTCAATAACTCAGAATAAATTCAATTTAAACAGCATATCATTGAGATCACATATGATATATATTATCAAAAATTTGGATCATCATCATCATCATCATCAATCCATAGTCGACGCGTGAGTGGCGTTTTATTTCTCAGCTATTGCGTAGTTCTTTGTGCTGTAGGACTTCAAAATTAGTCATTAAAATTTAACACAAAACAGTCCGCCGCAGTTGTTCTAGCCTCGGATAATGTGAATCTCCTATTTTTCAGATCACCTTCTATGACCCATGTCTTTTTCGGAGCTGTTCGCTGTATCTTCCATCCAAATGTCGATTTCGCCACAAAAATCTGTTAGGAATTCTTTCACTTTTCATTCGACATACATATCAAAATCATAATCTTCGTTTCTGAATTTCTGGTTTAATTTACTGTCGCCCATAAAACGAATGAGTTCATTTCTAATTCGGATTTTGGAAAGAAACATTAGTATATACTAAACATGGGATAGGATAATAAATTCTACCCACTAAATCATAGTCTGTATAATCCTTTTGTTTGATATTAACTTTGCAGAAACGAGTATAAGTTGTATCTTACCTAATATGAGATTAAAACAAAATTATGTTCAATTGACTTATAATGACCATCAAATCTATTCAACGATCTTTCAAAGTCACCGAAATTATTCTGAAATAGTCTTAATTGGATGGCCGCGCATTCAAAAGTGAATAAATCTCTGTCAATAAGCGTCAATTAAAAATTATCTGATCATTGTTTTTCACCGATAACTTTATGGTAATCAACTGTTTAAAATGCGAACCAATAGGAACGAGGACGAGTAGGATCAGATTTCGTTCGTGTTTAGGAATAAATTCTTAATTTAGTCGTTGGTGGTGTCATCTATATCGTGGGCAGGTTGATGTTGTATTTTGGTCGATAATTGGTTTAAATTAATCAATGATCTAAATATCATAAATATTGTATTGGGTATATTTAAGGTTCGATTCTGATTTTTCATTCTGATATATTCATTTATTTTCTTAATTTTAATACTTAAATATTAATAAACAAAATAGAGCAGAAAAGCATCTTATAATTCAATCCTTGGAATATATATTCAATTTATAAGTATTGTGAATTAATTTTAGAGGATGTTTTGCATTATTACGAAAAATTGTATGCAAATACAGTTCACCGGTCAATCTTTTTTGTTGTTCTTTTCGTTTCATTACCATTAATATTCATATTAATAAAACTAGGCGAAGTGTTTACGATGACGATTTTTGTTTGATTTTCGGTTTTGAAAGCTCTGAAATCAAAAGTCGGTGGAATCATTGCATCGTTTTGAAATTTTGTGTAGAAAATATTCTGAGCGAAAATGTTAATTTAGATTTTGGTTTAAATGATTTATTAGTGGTTATTTAAATTTGAAGAACTTTGCCTTCCTTCAATTACCTACTTCTCTTTTGCCTTTTGACAATATGACAGTATTAGTATTAGGTATATATTTAATTTAAATTAAATAGATTCCATAGTATCAATCCATATTGCTCTCTTATACGAACTGTTTTATGAAGAACTTCGAAAGCTCTAGCACCAGCATCAACGAATATAGCTCTATAATCATAGCGAACAGCGAGATCAGTTAAGCAGTTTGTAGCATCAAGTTGTACGTCCTATATGTTTTCCCACTTGACTTGCCACATAATTGCATCAACTACTATATATAGTGTTACTATACTGTTATGGGAACATGTTCAGCTTCCAAAGCCACCCAACAGGAGGGCCAGCGTGTATAATTGAATGAAGAATCAAAATCAATAATCACACGCTTTCCACATCAAATACATTCAGCCATAAATTGACGTAATGCAAAAATCTTATCTACACAAAATAATTTGATTTAATCCTACTAGTCTTGGAATGTTTTTACGCAAGCACTTTTGGGACATTAGCTTCTTTAATTACCTTCAGGTGTGGATTAAAAGATGAACTTGTTTACAAGGTTCTAAAATTATCGCTAAAATGAGTAAATTAAAGTGTGAATTATTATCCAATCAGCTTATTCGCTAAATTTAGTTACATCAGATTTCTAGCTCTCCTCATATTTCAAAACAGTCCTATGTGCAAAATCGAGTTTTATTAAATAGATACAGTAGGAGTATTTTGCGGGCCTTTAAGAAAACCGCTACTACATTGGACTCTAAATTAGTTTTAGTTTTTTTAAAATTTTAAACTATATTATAAAATATCGGTATAATGTGTTTTATACAAAGTATTGCCCATTGACAGCCGTTACTTTTTCCCATTTTTCAAATAATTTACGGACTCTATGTCGAAAGAAAGATGTATCTTTTGAAGGTATCGACGAATCGATCCATCTTTATGTAGGAACAAGTAGTAATCTGAAGGAGCAAGCTCTGCAGAATACTGTGGGTGTGGTAGAACCTTTTTGATGTTTCCAAGTATGTTTTCACCGGTTTTGGAACACGTGGTAGATCGTTTTTATACCGAATAACAACATTGTTCTGTCTTTGCTCATATTCCTGGCGTGTTTCGAGCAGTACTCGTGTCAAACGCATCAGTTGTAGTGAATAGCCGTCCCCATCGATTGTTTAATCAAGTAAAGCCTTCAAATCCTCATCTTCAGTGTTGAAATCACAAGTTTTGAAACGTCGAAACCAGTATTTATATGTTGAAATCGATGAAGTATAATTGCTATAAGCTTCTCACAACATTCGATGAATTTTTGCTTCCTTTTTCTTCAGATTGCTGTAGAGAGGAAAACTTCCCGCAAATACGATTTACTCAATATAAATTCAGATATATTTAACGCAATCTACATTTTTGTACTTCGAGGATTTGGTACATACTGAAAAATAAGGCTTCAGCATGAAGTTTATTACGTATGTACCGATACGATAAATACGCAGTAATGCCTTTTATTGTAAATCCAAAAATTAAAGGATCGTTGAGATAAATATTGAAATAGATGGAAATCATACCCAATACATTTTTATGGTTGTAAATCCAAAGATTTCCACTGTATTTCCGCTAACTAAGTGAACAAACTAGCATGAACAGTGCAATATTGTTAACATACAGGTTAATCTGATCTTACCGTACAATGGAGAAAACATTTATTATAACTGTACATCTCGAGAGGAACATCATCAGGAAAATATTGAAATAGGATCGGAACGGGGAGATGCGTTCTGGGTCGTCGGATTCGGCCTGGACCCGAATATGCAAGGAAACTAAAATGAAAACGTCTGAACTCACCTCCGGAGTGCCATTTGGCCGGGGAGAAACGACAATGCGTCTTGAAAACGACTTTTCGTCTGTGCCGCTCCATGAATACATTTTCTTTGTTCCGTCCCGCTCTCCTGGCGTTCTCCGCTTTCCATGCATTGAATTTTGAAGAAGCCGTTGTCGGCATAATTAGGTTTTTGTTATCGTTTTCGATGTTTCCCTTTTTTGTCTTTCCTGAAATGCGTACAATAACATAACAAAATTAGGTTTACGTTTTCTCGTTGTTTATTAATATTACACTATCTTTACTACATTTTTGGCGTTATCTTTTTTATTTTATCATATTTTGAAGTCTCCTTTTAAACAGCATGACTGGCGAATTAGTAATTTGAAATCTATCCAAAAAAATGTTCGGCCTTATCCAGCCTGACAGTTGCCATCTGTGCGAGAATTCATATCTTTAATACATACGTGTTTCTTATGGTTAGTTACAATTTAATACTATTTCACAAAATAAACCTGACGTGGTTACCAAATTAATTATCACGAAAAGGAAGACGGGTTGACGTTCGATTGATAATCGTTCCGCAGTTATTCGAAACATTTTTTAGTGTATTTAAGTGGAGTTCAGGCAAAAGTATGTTCTAGTAGTGGCAAAAGAAGTTCTAAAGTCACAAATGGTGGATTGAAGGTGCTTAACGAATCCTAGCCATAAACTCAGAGCCAAGTAACAGGTCAATTGAAAGGTCCCCGGCCTGACACATAGATGGCGCTACTAGAATTAAATCTATATGTTTTTCGTTAGCCCTAACCCTCAAAAGATGCGGGTATAATTTGATAGCTGTCGGATCATTAGTTTGTGAATTATAGCATTTTGAATAGGGAAGCAACTTGGATTGATGCCGAGTTTCCGAACACTGCTCCAGGGAATTAAACCATTAAGGATTAGTTTGCTAAGTTTAGACATGTTGAAATAAGCACCGAAGACCGTGAATGCAGTGGTCGCCCAAAAGAGGTTGTTATCGACGAAAACATTAAAATAATCCACAAAATGATTTTGAATGACCGTAAATTGAAACTGAATGAAATAGCAGACACTCTAAAGATATCAACTGAACGTGTACATCATATCATTCACGAATATTTGGGTATGAAAAAGCTCTGTGAAAAGCGAGCTCACTTTTGACCAAAAAAGTGTTTGAAGATGATCAAGCATAATAAACCCGAGTTTTTGCGTCGATATGTGACAATGGATGAAACATTGCTCCATCATTTCGCTTCGAAGTCCACTCGACAGTCATCCGAGTGGACTGCACACGACGAATCCGCTCTAAAGCGTGAAACGCAACAATCGGCTGGCAAGGTTAGGGCGTCTGTATTTTGGGATGCGCATGAAATAATTTTCATTGACTACCTTGAAAACGGAAGGTTATGGCATCTGTATTTTGGAATGCGCATGGAATAATTTTCATTAGTCAATGAAAAAGGACCTGAGAAAGGAAGGACCATCAACAGCGACTATTACACAGCGTTATTGGACCGTTTGAACAACGAAATCGCAGAAAAAAGGCCGCATTTGAAGAAAAAGAAGGTGCTGCTTCATCAAGACAATGCACCGTATCACAAGTCAGTGAAAACGATGGCAAAAATCCATGAATTGGGCTTCCAATTGCTTGGCTTGGCCTCCAGCGACTATTTCCTGTTCTCATATTTCAAAAGAATGCTCACTGAGAAGAAATTTTCGTCGAATGAAGAGCAGATCGCCGAAACTGAGGCCTATTTTGAAGCAAACGACAAATTGTGCTACAAAAATGGTATCGATAAGTTGGAGGTTCCCTATAATCAGTGTATCACCCTTGGAGGGAATTATGTTGAATAAAAAAAAACTAATTTTGCCAAAAATATGTGTTTTACTATGGTAGGCCGGGGACTTTTTAATTGACTTGTTACTTTAGCAAAATATAGCATAATGGAGCTTGATATCAGTAGAATAAATTGATATATGTGTCTTTAAGCCTAGCGACTTCTGTTAGAAAAACCGGTAATGACTTTCCGGTACACCTGGTATATTTGTTTATTTCTCTGTAATAAAAGTAATTATATAATATATATTTCATAAACATATCAATATGGAGCATATTGGTTTAAGTATTTAACATACAGCCTTAACCAATCGTTTTGGTTGCCTAGTCACAAACACCGGCAATCAGTAAATTAATTATATAGATCAAATAATATAAAATGTCTTGTGTTTGTGTGATATTAAAATATGTGTAAATATTAACGCGATTAAAATAACAGAAGCACATTATTCCAAAACAGTAATATTATAGCTTGCGTAGATAGTTAGCATCTAAATAACTAACCGTATTTACTAACGATATCTATAAGTTTTAATTATATTCTTATCGTGATAGTTGAAAGGTGGATTTTCTCGCGTTAAATGGAACGCAGGAAGAAAGAAAAACACCATTTCCGCAATGATAGCCGGTCCTTTTCCTGTTCGACACACTGAAACCGTCGTGTTTTCAATAAGCGAGCTAAAAATTCAATGGGCCACTTCGCGAGATGATGGCCCATTCGGTCCCGGCACGATCCATTTCGGTCGTCGCAAGTGCCCATCGCCCCATCTCCAGTGCTCGTTTTGCCCCCCCCTCAGTGCGGGTTCACCCTTCCATAGGCGTTACATAGGGATATTATTTTGCTAGTTAATAATATTAAAATTGTTACTATAATTTTGCGTTTTTTTTAATTAATAGTTACATATAAATTATCTATATTGTTCTTCTAAAACTTCATTAAATATAATTAAAGAATGAATCAACAAACTCCTACATGTAGAAATCGGAAGAAAAATGCGATGTATGATACATTCCACATATTTTTCGAAAGTGTATTGGCGGTTTATATAAGAAGAATTTTTAACATTTAAAAATAATTCTTCTGTTTTGCCGGCTTCGTTGGCGCAGTGGTAAAAGCGACAAGATGGTCCTCTTGCTATTGCTATAGTAACAGGTTCGAATCCTGCTGGGACATAGTCTTAAATTTATGTTTGCGATTGTTTAACATTTGTAACTCTTCTTACAGCAGTAATCAGGCTGGTTGTCTTCTGGAATGGCCTCAAAGTTGGTCACGTGCCAGTCGATAGGCTTAATACCGAGGACCGTGGGGTTCGTAGACAACGTTGAACAGTAGGTTCAGTCCATATAAACCCTAGTTGGTAAACAGGAGAGTCTAAAATATTTTTAAAAAGTTTCAGTTTTATTTTTTAATTATATTTTTATTATAATAGTTTGGATTTTTCTTGCTCCTAGCGTTCCTAGTTCCATAATTCTTAGCATAGTCTTCCAGACTATCGAGGAAGCAACCTCCAGAAGACAACAGTACTTAATAATGTACTGACGTGACTAGACTGGCTGTTCATGTTGAATTTTAAACTTTGATTACTTATATATAGATTGCAGTTAATTGCAAAGATATGCGGGGTTTAAACACGTGACTATCGCAGGAAATAGGCGAACCATTCTATGGCTTTTGCGACTTGCCATTGTTAATTGTAATTGTAGTTGTTTCAATGATTCTTATATTTGATATTTAAAATTGCAGAAAACTGCAAAACCTGAAAAATTGACATTGATATAATTTATGCCAAAATTCAAGTGCTGCTTGGCGCATCATTATTTGACGAAAAATAAAATGAGAACTTACTTCTATTTAATATACACATAGAATATGAGATGTGGAATTTCAAATATTGAATAAAATTAGTTTGAAAATGTGCATTCACTAAACAAATATAATAGTTTTGTAGAAAACGGTACAATGTAATTAGTAAATAATGTTTTATTTAAAAAATTAAAGATTAAGACACAGAAAAGCAGTGACAGAAATCATTGATAATACTATATAGCATAAAGTATTTAGATCTAAAAGTATGTATATGTATCAAATATGGGTAAGGTTCAAATAAGAAACTAATTATTTACAGTGGATTATTTACTCAGTTAAATAAACCTTTTACTTTAAGGTAATTATTATTTGAATTATTATATACATTATATTATTTAATCAATCAGTTATAATTGTTAAAATGATATATTTATTATATTAAGGGTTTGTGGTTTAGCTGTAACTGTATAATTCAGTTTTCCCCGTTGGTAAAACTTGATTGTTACAACACTGGTTGCTGGTGTATGGCCCAGTTATGAGCTGTTCATAAAAGCTTGACGATTATTTGATGATATTCGTGGCAATTATAAGAACTTTTATTTCGACTTGTTGCTTATAGGTGGCTACACGGTACGATTATTTAATTCACCACTTAAATCGTTTCTTTATATTTCGTCTTTGACTCAAACAACGCATATAAATCTAAATTTTCAAATTAGGAAATAATGTAAGCAATGTTTGTCACTGTTTAGTATATTTCAGTACAAGTTAACCTAATTTTTATTGATTTTATGTGTTATATAATTTTATGTATATATATTTATATTAACAATGGATATAGTGTTGTCCAATACTTGTATAATGTTAAACGTGACTACAGTGGTAGAATCGGAATGGAACGAATTACCGTATTATTGATGCTATAAGATGTTAGGAACTTTTCGGTGATTGAGTAAACTTGTAAACTCAGAGATTAATAGTATCCCCGTTTCTCGATGTATTTGGTTGTTTCTGACGTACCATGTGGAATTCAAACTCATCTTCAACATTTTGTTTTGGCCGTTTTTTTGTATTTTTTTAATCTTAGTGAGTTTGAGAATAAAGACCATATTTATAAACTATATAGAAAAATGGAACGTATAATAGCCTAATATGCAAGAATTTTGATGGAGACTGGTAGTGTATTTGATCTTCATACTCGAAGTGGCTTATTGGATTTTATCTAACCAGTTTAGACGGCAGTCGAAATGAAGTCTGTATGTAACTTTTTGTGGCTACGGGATGGGAAATGGAATAAATAAATTAGTTTTAACAAGGAACGTTTATTGTAAAAAAATTATCGCTTGGTTTTTTGTGGGTTAAATTCGAATTTCAGTGTGATGGTGTCTTCTACCTATTAGTCCTTTGTAAAATAATTTTTACAAAATCAACCAATTCGAAAAAATCGTCATTTAAATTTAAATTGTCACTTTCTGATATCCTAAGCCGGTCTCTAAAAATCGAAAGCAGTTTCCAGTTTGTTTACCATATTTTTCTACAGTTACATTTAATGTTTCTGTTCTCTTGGCTATAATATACAAATAGTATCTCCCACAAATATTGCAATATTAAAATTGGATTTTTTAAATGTAAATTCGCACTGTTAATAAAAAATTGTTCGATCTTGTTACTATTTTAAATAAATATGCATATATACACAATTTAAAACTGATTTATTAGTTTAAATATTTTTATTTAGAATACCTAAAACCACTTTAATTATATTTATATAGTAGAGACCATAACTCCTAAATTAACTTCAAGCAACTTAATTTGATATTCAATAAGTTCTAGCATTTGACATTCAATAGTTTTATTATCTATGGGCGTAGCTAATAAATCAACAACCCTTATTTAAACTTTATATATCAAGATACACTTCTTCAAGAGCGATACATTCAAATTTTTCTTTTTGTTATTTTCGTCGTATATTTCTTTATTCTCGCAATAAGCTTCAACTTCATTAATTACTTCTTCATTTGAGCCAATTTCCTGGTAAATGGAGGCTATGTCAGTACTATATGGTGGGTGGCTAAGCAATTCGAAACGCAATCAGTTTTATTTAAATACTTTTTCATCTATTTATGACACGGTGCACTATTGAAACAACACTTTTTTCTATCGCATCTAGAGAGTTTTTTATTTTCTTCATTTACTCGATCCAATACAGTCATTAATGATTTTAGCATTCTCAATAAATCCAATCAACATCTAAAAGTTTGAAGGACTAATAGTTTACATCAGATTTATAAAGGTATGGATGTAGTTTGTACAAAGTTCCAAAAGATACTTATAAGAATTGGACAATTAACCGTTTATGAAAATCAATTGCCACAAAAATAAAAGTTTAAATTATAAGTTTCCATCTTCCAATAATATTAACTTTATCATAAATGTAATAACGTGTTGATTCATTTTGTGGGAAAGTGGCGGAAATATCAAGTGGTGGGCAAACGAATCTGTTTACACCCGATAAGGCCCCACAATAAAAACGTCTTCACCAAGCCACGACGTCTTTATTTTACGGTATGCCGAAATGACCACTTAAGAGGTCTCAAATTCTCATCAACTGTCGCTGTATTAAATTTACGACCACCTATGAATAAAAATTTCTCCATAAAACCCGGCCATTCTCATCTGCACTAAATGTTTTGGCTTTCTTCGACCTTTCACTTACCTGTACGCATACATCGACCCTTCCCAACAGCATGAATTTAAAAAAATGGCGTGTAGCTTCTACTTTCTATTCTTTCTTTTATTCTCGTCTTTTTTTTGTTGGTCGCAACTTGAAAGGAAATGTCGGCTTGCGATCTGGGTCCCACCCTTAACGTCTCAATATAGATCTCGTCGAACAATGCATCGCCATTACGCATTAATCTTCGGAGAGGGTTGGTTTTGTTCACTGAGCCGTACTGTATCAGACTCACATCGACGAATAGCCTTGCGGATTTTTATGAAACTGAACTTTTCATGTGTCATTCCGAATCCATTTCGATCTCGTAAATCTTGTAAATATGCCATTATGGTTTCTCCGCTCTTATTTGGATGATATGGTCTTGAAGCGCATATGTATTGTTATGCTACAAAAGAATTATTTCCAAGGGTGAACTGAAATGTATGCTTCTTTTCTCACAATTAAAAGTAACCTTTTAAATATTTTTTTGCATATTCTTATCTGCTATTAATTGCCTGATTTGGTTAGTAGCGGTATCAATGCTTAATTGTTTTTTTTTTAATATTTTTATGCAGAAATCCAACTCGCAGTTACTCTAAACTACTTTGATCGAAAAATACTTAGATATAAAATTGTTTTGTTGCTCATTATAAATTCCCTTTGCTTCCTAAACTTTTAGTAAAGAATATTGCGTATTTGAATCTTATATTATATAACTTTTGAATGTTCTTTGCAATAAAAAATAGTTTATACCATAAACATTGCAATAACCCGTCGGACTCCTTACCTAAACCCAAAAAAAAACCTCTTCGAGGACATCGTTGATTGAACATAGACCTTTACATTAGTGTACTGTATCCAAAGGATGTAATTTTTATCCCTACTACTACTACTACCACTATCTACTATCGACTGTTTCAGTCGTGTACTTTTAGTTACTATTTTTGGTTCTACTATTTTCATTCGACCGATTTAGATTTCCAATTTATGCTTACATAGATTTATATGTAATATATATAGTTTTGGTTTTTTTTGGTAGTTTGCTTGTAAATAACAATATATTGTGTATTACTATAATAGAATTTTGGAAGGATATTTTTCAAGATTGTTAATGTAATAGGGTAAAAAGATTAAAATTGGGAATGATAAATAGTAAAATACCTTTGACTGTTTTATATAGGCATGGCAATAATAGGTAATATTTTGATTACTCTCTCGATTTTTGTTAAAAAATATTTCCGTTCAGTAATAAATAAAGCATTTACTTTATTTAAAAAAGCCCTAGTAGTAATTGTGCGATCATTTTTAATTATGTCATTAATTGTTTTTCTATGATTAGGTATATGCTTAATTTTTATTTAGTATTTATGGTTATTGTACATCTTTAGTTTCTAGGTTTTGTTTAAGTTCTATTGTATTGTCTATATTTATTATAATATATTATTTGAAAATAGTAATTTAATATATTAAAATACGATAAACCATTTGTGGGATATAATTCAATTCCATAGAAAAATTTAATTCCTTTTTACAGATTCACAGAAATTATTAATTTCATGTTAATATTATTCAGTAAGTTTTTTCTTTTCTTTTTTAAATTAGTACGTGAAGGAATATGTACATCTCCGTCTCGTTTATACTACCGTTGGAAAATATAAGCAGATATATATTAACTGCTCCAAGCAATTATCTTCGTCCTTTTCTCTCGCACAATTTATACAGGAAAGGGCTTGTACATCTTGGTCTGACATCACGAATTAAAAAAACAGTCGAACCGGGCATTTGACTGAAAATAATAATTACTATTGGTATAGTTTTTTATGTCGAATGTTTGGTCTGATTTGCTACTATCGACTGTTTTTTACTGTAATTTGATGATTTCTATGTTCTATGCTTTCCTAAATCATTGAATGTGACGAAATTCGGATTAGTTTTTTTGTGAATGACTGCGGAGGTTCTTAACCAGAAACAAAAAGTGTCAATTATCATATTTAACGGGAGATCAATAAAATAAAATTAAATATTTGACTATACTCGGCAGTTTACAATGCTACGTAAAATAAAAATGTGTTTGGTAACTATTATTATTATTGTTATTACAAATTAAACTGTTTCCCGCAGCTTACAAACTTGTAAGAAAGTTTTAGAGTAATATTTTAATGCGATTGTTGGTGTCACTTTTCTACATATGGTTAAGAATAACTAAAGCAGTGCGTGCTTAAATATCTACCTGTGCGTATACAACAGAAAATAAAAGCATTATCGTTACTGTGGTCAGTGAGTACTCTGAAGGAAAAATATTGATTTTGTAAATAAAATAATGCTTAATATTGTATATAATATTATATGTAAAGATGTTACATAGTATAATATATTAAGTGTATTAGTATATTAGTATATTAAGTTGGTGTATTGAATTTGGTTCTGTAGTATCTTCCTTAAACTTAAACTAGTGCGAAGTTAGGGACAATACATTATTTATAGCCGATAATTAATAAATTTAAAAAATTATAAATAAAATTAATTTAAGGAAAGGTTTTCACAAAATAATTCTGTTAACCGTAAAGTTGAAAAACCAATCTCTAATAACATTAGAAGAAGCTAAAGATACTGAATTGCATTGTATATATTGATAATATAATAACGATCATGTAAATATTAAATATTTGAGCATAATTATTGAACCTTAGCTTTATTAACTATTTTGTTAATGCTAATTTTATATTGCCAAAACAATTAATTAATTTTAAGGGAATACTGTAAATAATATTTTCAATTTTATAGATATATCATACTATGAACAAACTCCTCCATAGCCACAAACGCGTATCTTTTTTTGTAGATGAAGTTCAATTTCTAACAAAGTGTCTAATTATTTATATATTTTTTCAGGTACTTTCAAATTATATGAAAAACGGAATGTATAATAGCTTGAAATATAAAGGTTTTGATTGAAAGTGGTATTCTACTGGATCTACATGGGAAGGGGAACAGTATTTTCCTTATGCCATAACCCTTCGCATTGACTCGCTGGATTTAATCTTTGATTATTTTAACCTGCGGCCAAGACGAAATCCTAGATATGTAACTTTTTGTAGCTGGAAATACTTTGAAAAAATAAATTAATTTTTGTAAAAAGTCGATTAGAGTGGAAATTATCGCTTGAGTTTTTTGTGGCTTAGTTTGCAACTTCCACAATTTGAGTCATTTGCAAATACTTTTGGAGTTTGAGACGTATGTACATTTTATGTAAGTTTTATTTGTTTAATAAAATATATCCAATAGTGCGAATATATAGTAGCGTTGGGAACTATCGACTGAAAACAGTCGAAACAATCGATAGCTAAAAAACTACTATTTACTATTTTCAGTCAAATGCACGGTTCGACCGTTCTTTTTAATTTGTGTTGTCAGACGAAGATGTACGAACCCTTTACTGTATAAATTGTGAGAGAGGAAATGACGGAGATAATTGCTTGGGGCAGTAAATTTTATATGTGCTTATATATCCCAACGGTTGTATAAACGAGACGGAGATGTATATTTTCCTTCACATACTAACTTTACAAAAGAAAAGGAAAAAAGTAATGGCTGAATACTATTAACATGCAATTAATAATTTCATTTTAAACGAAGTAGGATTACTTCTATATTTGAATATTCTGTGGATCTGTAAAAAGGAATGAAATTTTTCTATGGAATAGAATAATACCCCACAAATATATTATGGTATTTTAATATGTTAATTGCTATTTTGAAATAATATACTATTATAAATATAGACAATACAATAGGACTTAAACAAAACCTAAAAACTAAAGATGTACGGCAAATATAAATACTAAAAAAAATTAAATATACAGGTATATAGAAAATATCATAATCTTTTTAAAATAAAGTTAATGTTTTATTTATTATGGAACTTAATCTTTAATATTTGAAATTGAAATTAATCTTTTTACCCTATTACATTGACAATCTTGGAAAATATCGTTCTAAAATGCTGTTCTATTAATACACAATATATTGTTCTTTACAAGCAAACTACCAAAAAAATCATAAAACAATATATATTACATATAAATCTATATAAGCCTAAGTTGGGCATATTTTTGTCAAGGTCGCTGGGCAACAGAGCCAGAACGTAAGAAATCAGTCGAATAAAACTAATAGAACCAAAAATAACAATTAAAAGTACACGACTGAAACGGTCGATAGTAAATAGTAACAAAATCAGGCGGACCGAAAATAGCGACTGAAACAGTCGATAGTAAAAAGTAGTCAATGACTAAACAGTCGATAGTCGATTTCAGCCAATAGTTCCCAACAGTAATAAATAGTAACCTTCAATTTTTTAAAATTGAAGCATTGAAAAATAAAAATTACCTTGTTTTTGTTTTCCTATATTTAATTATTCCCTGTATTATGAAAACGGTAGTTACATATTTCACTCCCACTTCCCTAGTTTACATCTACATCTGATAAATTATAATGGATACGAATCTATTTTAATTTCGTACAGGATTTATCAGATAAAAAATCTGAGTATTTTCCAAAACTGTTGATTATATATCTTATAGCTAGTATAAATATATAGAAGTAGGGGCGTGTGTGCTCCATCAATCATTGAGATTAATTTAAATCTAATAAACTGAATACGAACTAAACAAAATATTCAAAATAAATAAATCAATATTTTAACGTAGTAATTACCGTCTAAAAACGGCAAGTTCTCGACCGTGGATGTGCAACAATAAAACTATTGGAGCCCCATTTGGCAATAGTTCCTTTACCGAAGTGTATCGCTATCAGAACGAGCTATGTCCAGTATTCGCAACATTAAACACTATAAAGTAAATTATAGGTTAATCTCCGAACGGCGACCCATCCTGCTTAATCCTGCGGGATTAATGGTGAGCTCCTGTCGGCACCAGGCCGTAACTCAGGTGTTAACGGTCAACCAAACGGCTTTAATGATTCGGGCGCATTGCGATAACGCTAATCTACGGAACCTTTTTCGTTAATGACCAATACCTAATGTCGAATTACAGTGTCGCCGAATGGGCTTGACAATATGGGGAAAAGAACGTTGATACGGTCGTCATTCCATATCAGTTACGCCTTGTTAATATTGATATTTTATTTGCGATTCATTGATTCTCCTTTTTTCATAAATCTATCTAAACAAGAAAGGTGCAAGGGTTTTAAGGTTAGTTTTTGAACTAGTCTATGATAAACTAAAGGAAAATCAAATAAATACATTCAATGCGTCTATTGTTTCAACTTTTCCAAACATTCAGTTTCAAAATGCCGACAATTGCTTCTATCCAAATATATTTAGTGTCATAGATAACGCAGCTATTCCTACCACTTTGGATAGATCCTCTGTCACACTGTCCCCAGCTAGACCAAGAATGTTCCGTTTTCGCCAAATAAAATCGAAACCATTACTACCTGCTTAAATAAAGCAGTGAAACTCAAGACTTGAACCGTGAGCAACTTTTAGATTTGCTGCAAAGTATTGGATACCATAATGGAATATTGAGAGTATAGTATTGCAAGTTTAATTAAAAAATTGCCAGTAACTGTTTTAGTTCAAAACTAAAGTTAGTAATAAAACTGAAGCTAAAATTTTAGAGGGAATTGTAATAAATAGACTGATTAATTTCACGCAAAATTAAATATCGACAAAAATTATTCGGAAAATAGTTTATGGAGCACATAGTTCACTACAAATTAAAAATAACAGCAAAATCAGAATCTGTCAAAGAAATAGAGATAATCCGATAACCTACTTATCTTCATCAAATATTTCCTTCCGGGCAGTTTTTTCAAGGTCCGAGGTTCCTCAAGATTCTCTTTGGTTATAATGAAATAAGAAGACTATAATGGAAAACGCTTTCTATATCCAATGTATTGTGGTCTGATCCATATCATGAAAAGGACTATAACTTTCTAGGGACAAAATTTATATCAAAATGAAACAGGCAATAACTTGACATCATTTTTTATACTAAGATAACTATCAGAAAACCATTGTTAGTTGGTAAGTAATACTTATTATTAATAATACTAGAGATTAAATTAGATTAAATTATTAATTAAAACAAATTTGCTGTTAATTTCATCTACAGGCCGGCTGGGTGGCGCAGTGGTAAAGGCGATAGGACGGTCCTCCTACTGTTGCGATAGCCGCGGGTTCGAATCCTGCTGGGGCATGGTCGTAAATTTATGTTTGTGATTGTTTAAAATTCGTGATTATCCTAGGCAAGAGGGTAAAATCCCACAAGGAAACTGATCCCAGTCTCGCCAGTAAACAGGCTGGGTAAGATATCTTCAGGGATGATTTCTAAAGTTGGCCACTCGCCAATCGGTAGGCTTAATGCCGAGGACCGTGGTTCGGAGCCCACGTTAAACTGTAGGTCCAGTCCATACATCCATACGATTTTTAATAAATTCCACATTTCATTAATTGCTTTAGAAAACTTGATATGGCTGGGTTAAAATCATTCTTTCTTGATATCTTGATTAATCGAGATAACAGAAAATAAATGGTTCTCCTTTGAAAGAGAAATGTACAGTAGAATATACGGCTTTCATTAAATGAAACAAACACAATCTGCTTTACGATCAGAGAAGAGGAAAACGAATCGCGAGTTATGAGAAAAGATTGGAGCAGATGTTTCTAAGAGGACGTCCCTAAATGCATTCTTGTTAAAGTTATACTAACGGCTTGTAGTTAAAATGTCAAGTAGTTTTTATCAGTTTGTTAGCATATGGCTATATGTGCAAGACGGGCACTTTTCCTATATTAAATTGAGATATCTAGTAAAGCTTTGACACAAGTTTTTTTAAATATGTTGGCAAGAATATTATTTTTGATTTGTACAAATTTCTGAAGGCAATTAATATTAAACTTTGGATTCTCTTCATGTTAAATTTGTCGACAAATATTTCGGTCTTCGTATGTTATGATGGTTCTAGTACAAAAATAGATATATAGTCTATTCAAAGTTTTTTTAGTAAAGCATCATGGATATTTGTGACGTCAAAATATTGCAATGTTGCCGAATTAACTCTGAGTTTTAGTTCAGATTGGCTTTGACATACAAAAAAATTCTAATCTAAATAAAATAATTGAACAAAAATGTTATGAAATAATTTATCTTGACATTATATCATATCTAAAAACTACAGTTAATGATACAGCCACAATAATTTATAGGTAAGAGTTAAAATCTCTTAACACTATTGCTTTTAAAAATTTTTCATACATCTGACGGCCAGTCGCCGACTGGTTGTCAGTTCTACGCTAAATTATTCAAAATATTAGTTATAATTACTACAGGTTATAAACCGGCAAATATTATTTTAGCCCTTTGTTTTGATAAGTTTTAAGTTGCTCCATAATATACCATATTACTTTTGAAAATGCCGAAAACAATACTCACAAATTGCTTGCGGCTTTAATAGGTTATTTCGAAAAGGAACGAAAGAAACGCAAAAGGGGGCCCCCTTTTGCTGGTATATTCCGTTAGAGAGGTAATTATTGATGATATTAAATAATATAAATCCTTACAATTTGATTTAAAATGTTTTTAGGGGGTTGCTGCCGCTCTAAATATTAGTGTAGGTTCCGTGAATAACATCGTTTACAAAATGAAGAGTAATACATTAGATTCACCCAAGAAAACCCGTCTACATACAAAGTGGGTAAGGAATCTTGACTATCTTGATATTGGCTCTATTCGAGACGATACGAAATGTATAAGGAACAGTAAGTACACAAACTAGTTTATCGATATAAACATAATTTAATAAAATTATTTTAGAGAAAATTGTCTGTCTGAAAAGTATACATAAAAGAATTAGGGACATGCAGCTTTTTGAGGAATGTAAGACCTGCTTTTATGCACTCTTACAGAGCATAGTGTTTAAATAGTGTAAAGATAAACCTCGGAGAGGTTTAATAGAACTTCCAGACATTACCTCTAAAGAATTAAATTTTTAAAGGCATAAATGAGACCAAGGAAGATAAACTATTTGAATTTGTGTATCTTGATGAAATTTGGATATTTCAAAATGGTTCATTGTGGCACTCTTGGCAAAACGGTAGCAAAGAAAGTGTAAAGACAACAAAAATTGATGAAAAAAGATAAAAGTTACAACAGCATTCGATTAGGTTTTGTTGATCATTATATTTATTAATAATTAATTGCAGATATATTGCTGGTCGAGAAGGATATTCCATCAAAAACTGTTTGGATATGTGGAAAGAAGCATTGTCAACCATAACACCTTGGGTTTGGATGGACTCGATTAGACATACAGAGGAAGTAATTGATAAATGGTGGAATTGTGAACATGTTTCAGACATATTATAAATTAACAGTTTAATGATTGAATCGGACAATTAGCGGGAAAGTGAACGTGACTAAAGGAAACTTTCAGGATATGTGATAATGCTGTGGAATGCTAGAAATTCCTGAGATAGAGTGATGAGAGTAGAAACAACTAGGTATGCACATAGTTAATTGAATATAACTATAGAAAATGGATTTGTAGGACGTGAAAGGTTTGTGTGCACAGATATGATTGTAATTGTTCAAAATTAAACATGAGCATTAGGTTAAAACGTATCAGGAGAGAATGAATAGTGTTTTGTAGATATGATAAATGCATTAGACAGAATTCAGTGATTAATTTTATGAAGAATGGTGTACATAGATAGTAGCAGAAGAAATAAAATATACAGTGATATCAATATAACTTGACAAGTAAACACACCATTGAAGGAGACAAGAACTGAAGGAAAAAAGATAAATATGCTCTCGAATGAAAATGAAATTCGTTTCTCAGATATACAATTATTAATTATGTGAATTAGGCCTCCAGGGGGATACCACTACATGAAAAAGCGCCTAGAAACTCTACCTCATGGATGGTGTGGAAAAGAGTTAAATGTAAACAAAACAAATCTAACCTACAAACTATTATAGCTGTTTCTTAATTGTAGTTTTAAGGCCTTCGATAATATATGTATTAAATTTACTATAATGTTGAAATACATTATATTTCATAATAGTTTTGTTCAATTATTTTATTTTGATTAAAATTCTTTTGTATGTTAAAGCCAAAGTGAACTAAAACTCAGAGTTAATTCGGCAACATTGCAATATCTGGACTTGACAAATATCTATGATGCATTACTAAAAAAACTTTGAATAGACTATATGTGTCAGAGTCTTCATTTAGAATATAGTTATTTTAAGAAAAAATTGTAAAGAAAGAATTTTTAGTTTTTTTCTAAAGGAATTTAATATTCAGTGATTAGAACCATTTTAATTTAGAAGCTTATATTAATATATAAAATTATATATAAATACTATCAAATGAAAACAACCAAAGTTGTTCGATAACTTTGGAACCTAGGGATATTGTTAAAAAATCGATACATCAATATATCGGACAAAAAATACTCGTACTTCTTTTTAAATACATCAACATATTTTCTTGTCACCTAGGAAATATATCTATTTGTTCTTATTGGAAAACAAATATATTGATATATCGGGCAAAAAAATATTCATATAAGTTATTATCTAAAATTAAGTACCGAAAACTTCGTTCTCAACGTTAATTCAAAATATCTAATCTATCTATCTAATATATGATTGTTTAAATATCGATCAACAAATATATCAATATATCGGGCAAAAATGTTCATATTTTTTAAAAAATATTTATATTGATTGATATTTTTTCGGCATCCTTATTCGAACCATTCAATAACGAAAGGAATTCAATACATATTTACGAATGTTTTTCCCACCCGTCACATAAGTAAGTAAGGGAACAGTTCATTTTAGATAATTTTAAGTTCGCAAATGGCAGCGTAAATTTAATTTTATTTCGAATTTGTAAAAAAGGAATAGAAAAGTCATACATTTTTAATAATATTGAGAAAGCAAGGGTAATATAATATAACGAAATCGAAGGAGTTACAAAAGAATAGCTTATCAAAAAAGTACTGAACTCAAAAATACACTTCATGTACTGAGTTGCATGTTATTCTATATTGACTTCAAAATAACTAATTTATTTGTTCTGTTACCGATATATTAATATTTGTAATATGCTTAAGTCAACGGTATTTTACTATTAATAAATCAATATTTGTTTCTATTTAAAATATCATTCTTAGAAGTAGAATTCTTAAAAGCCTCTATATTAATGTCCCTTATTATTTACTATAATTCAAATAACACATAAACTAGCTACTTATATCACATATTTATCATCAAAGTTACGGCTGAGACAAAGCAAGAACGTCAAAACCTAGTAGGTCTAAAATTAATGATGAATGTAATATTCGATAGTAAGAAAACAATCCGTTAGTTCGATCTGTGGACAATAAGTATTATTATATGATTTCAGTTATATAACTATCATGACATGTAGTAAATCACGTCAGTAAGTGATCTACTGTACAACTTATAATCTAAATCTTATTCTAGATACTATTCTAACTTATTTTAAATTCTACCCTAACTTATTCCAAAACTATTCCAGCTTATTCCAGAGATTATTAAATCTCACTCTATATGTCTATTACTCGGTTCGTATGGCAATTTCCGTTTGAGCACTTCACTATCATCGCGCCTATTTAACTGTTTGGCGAGTGCATTGGGATGCACTAATAGTCCATCGTACTAACACTTCGAATGACACTCGCCATGGGTTCTAAGGGGATATCGCGCTGAATCAGTTTGTTGGAGACGTAATATGGGGAATCAACGATAATTCGCAACACTTTATTCTGGAACCTCTGGAGGATATCTATTAGATTTGATAGTAGTACCCCACAATTCAATACCATAGGTCCAAATGGACTTAAGTATTGACTTATACAGCCAAACTTTATTATCTAATGATAGTTTAGATAACGCCCTATCAGCCAATACATTTGGTTTAGTTTAAGCCTAAACTGTTTGCGTTTTTTAACTATACGTTTTCTTCCATGTTCCATGTTTTTTCCATCCCAGATATATAACGTTGTCTGCTTCCGAAAGTTCATGATTATTCTTTTTCTGACTTTGTTAAGATGAAGTTGGAGGTTTCTTGTGGCTGATATGTACTAGTATATCGATCAATTTATCTACGATCCTATTTAGTGCCCTTTATATTTTCATCTTTTCGATTAGAAGAATTGATGGAAAATATTTGGAGGAATTTTATGCAAAAAAACTCACTCAAATTATAAACCTATTGTTAAATATTTATTCTTCTATAATTATTTACTATTGTTTCATTTAAACCAAATTAAAATTTTAACTTTCCACCTGTGTTACTATGATCAACAAATAGCAAGACGCAAAAATCATGGTATTCCTTATTAATCATAAAGAATAAATCGAAGAAATGACTATCCAATGAGGAATTATGCCGCGCCGATTACACGACGTATTTTTTTTAACCCGCATCACAGTAGTATGTACCCAACTATTTATTGTTCAATTATTTGAATCAACAATCCCTATTACTAAAATATATGTTATAATTTATTGATTTTTGGGTATCTCTGCATGATATCTAACATTATTTTTTTTATTTGTAGAGTATAATGTATTTAAAATAAATTAAATTATAACGTTGAACAGAAGTTTACGGCCGTAAAAGGCGGTCTATTAAATTATGTTATAACCCATTCATTTAGAAACTTTCTTGATAATGTAATTTCCAGCGGTTAAAACTACCTAGAGATCCGGAATGACTGCGTTACACCTGAGCCTCGAATCAATTCCAATCTGGGCCCGGGTCCCCTATTGGTTACGCGTTCTTCTTCTCCATAATTTGGTTAATGGCCTCCGGCGGCGTTCGCCCCGTCCATAAGTCTTCTGTTACAAGAAGTAATGGCCGCCTGTCACGCACCCGTCCCTTCGCCCCGCCGACGGCTCGGTTCGCCCCACCCTTCGACCCTTTGGCCGATGCCGCTGCCGCCGACGCTAGAGCCCTCTATAAAGACAATAGGCCGTTGTATGGCATCGTAAAAATAAAGGTTATTGAGCCGTAAACAGTTTTTAAAACCGCAAATAAGCCTCAGCTCAATTTTTTACTCCCTCTCTGTCTCTTTCACTCCTTTCTTATCCTCGTTCCTGCATCTGGATTAGGGAGACGCAGTGTTGTTTGTTTTATTCAGTTAAATTCATTGGTTACGTTTGAAGTATAGTCGGCAAATTAAAACACAAAATTTTCATTTCAATCCTACCTCTTAATTTTTTATTTTCTCATTTTATTTTTACGAAGTTACATTTGGTGTATTCTATATCAAACCTATATATCTATATATATGAGTGAGTGAGCTAGTTTCTAAGTTTTTGAGCCCTGTTTCTCGATGTATTTAGTTGTTTCTGATATACTGTTGGCCATTGAGAATAATCCACAACATTTTGTTTTGGAACTTTGGATGTTTTTTTTCTTGGCCAGTTTGTGAAAAAATAGAACGCACCATTGTTTGATACACAAATGTTTTAATTGGTAGATTGCTTGATCTAAAAGAAGAACTATGTCTGTAATGGTTTACTAGATTTAATCCCACCTTTTGTGTTATGAAACATAGATAGACAATAAATTGGTTTTAGTAAAGGAGTATTTACGAGTCCAAAAAAATATAATTTTGCGACAAATGCAAAAAATTAAATTACCAACAAAAGAATTCTAAATATAACTGTTTGAGTTCGGCACCGACTTCAAAGTAGTCAGTTGGTAGTAGTTAAAATAATATTGTAAAGAGCTAAATAGGTTTAAGTAAGTATAAAGCTAATTTTTTAAATAGTAGAATACAAAATACGTGTAGTAGATATATTACATAAGGTTTTTGTTTATTTTTATTTAGTTATTACAACGATTATTATGTACATATTTTATTTTAAAATGTTTTTTTTGTGTTAAAAATCTAAGTTTGATTATTTTAAAATTTTTAGTAAGTTCTATATTTATTTTTTGAAGTCGGTTCAATTTTTTTATTACAAATATTGTTTTTACATTCAATAGTCAAAAATGAAGAATTTAAACTGACATCAAGTCTCATTAAAATTACAAATATTGTAATGTTAATAAAATAATTATTACGATATTATAATTAAATAACACAAAATTACTATATGAAATTAATATTTTGACGTAATAAATGAAAAACCAAAACAAGTTGCTCTTCATATTATATGAATTATGGAATAATTACTTGAATAAACCTATATTAATTATAGTCGTTTTCTTCTATACCATATAATATAGTTAATATTTGCACTATAGTTTATCAGTTACAATCATGATATGAATATGAATCTGAAATCTTAATCTGAATCGTTAATATGAATCTGAACTTGAAGGTGATGCAACAATATCTCTCAAAACTCCAAGAATATAAGTTATGAAAAAGGGACAGCTTTAATTTTTAAGAGAAATAAGTTAATCGAAACTTATTTGCGATTTTTTATTGTTCGGCCTTGCCCTATGCCATTTTTTTGTTACGGCAGAGATTTAACAAGAAATCGAAAAGTGCTTAATTATATATATATATATATATATATATATATATATATATATATATATATATATATATATATATATATATATCCTATAAACGCTTGAGTCGGACGAATTTAAACAATTTGATTTGAAACAGAATTTGAACCAAGGGTCACTTATTTCTTATTATATTATGAATAGAATAATACGGCGCGTGTATAGACATATAAGAAGAACCCGGTAACTTGTATTAAATGGTACAATTTAAACAAAAAAGTGTATTAATTTTCATTGATTGCAATATTCTTTTTTTAATGGCAATATTCTTTTTAAAATTTTAAATGGCAACGATTTAATTAAAACAAATTATTTGAGACGAATTTATTTCGGTATTAGGATTAATTCATGTTGTGGTTCAATAAATTTTGTATTTAAAATTTACAGTACCGAAACCTGAAATATCCCAAACAACAAATTCTTCTAATTGTATAAAATTACTGTTCCTAGTTTCTGTTGTTATATGTTTCTGCTATATATGAAATAAATGAAGGCCTTATCAATTTCGATTATTAGATTGATTGGAGGTCGCTTACTAAATAAGAAATTTTAGACAAGAAATAAGCTATTAAATTATAGTAGAGGAAACAAGTTTTGTTACCACATAAAGGCAATTTGAAATTCTACAAATCAGATGGAATATGGTGGCTGAGATATGGCACTAACGAATGAAAACAGAAACTAACAGAAATAGAAGTGGCTACTTGTTGAACCGACGGTGCGTCTAATCTAATGGAAACCCTTATATTACAAGAACTACACTCCTTATTTTTTAAACCACGAACTAATACATCCAATTCATAAAATAGATTTTTTTTAAATGGTTACTTATTAATCATTTTTTGTACGAGGCCAAGTTATTATATCAACGAAAAGTAATCTGAGAAGTATTGTGGATGCATGGTTAGTATAAGAACAATGTCTCAACAACTGTTGTAGAGGAAATTAAGAGATTCGCAACAAGACTGAGGAAGGGCCACTCCCATGTTAATACCGAAGTGCTGCCACTTTGGACAGTTCTAGGATGTAGACTCAAGAGAACCAAACCATGTGCTATTGTGTGTAGTGCAATGAAGCCCACTAGATTGTAAAAACACTTAAAAGTGCTATTAACTTTTATTTTATTAGAAACTAAGTATAAGTATGTGCCAATAGACCTTCTAGATAACTATATATAGTTTTAATCAAATAATTATTAAATTATTAAGTTAAATATTCATAAAATTACAAGCACAGTGAATAATTCGCCGTATTTTTTATATCAAAATTTAATAATCAATTTAATTGAATAATACCTCGAAGATGCAGGGAAATAATTTTTAAAGTTCATCCATTTGTGACATTACTAGTTCAATATATATTACTATAGAAGGATATAATAAAACCAAAGAACTACAAACAAAAATTGTAGTAATTCTAATAGAAATTTAGTTTTGGCCGTGAAACTTAATAGTAGGTCCAAGAGAAACCCCACCTATTCCCTTCCTTTAACTGTGCCTTTCTTTCCATCAGCAGCAGATCTTTTTAAAAAGAAAAACACCCAAACGGTCTTAGTGGTCCTTTTTGTGTTATTTCCACCCTTGGTTTTTCTTTCTTTTTTTAAAACCTTAACAGTATAGAGACGTTTTTCTTCTAGTCCATACGAAATGTTGTTCGATGCGCTCGAACCTTCCAAGCCACACATTTACTCTTCCTTTTTCTCTCGCGGTTGATTGTGTGTCGCGCTTTGATTAACGACGAATACACGGACCCACTCCAGTCCGTGACAAGGACCAACGTTTTAATTAAACTCTCCGCGACTGATTTACGACGGTTTTATTTTGGGTTTGGATTTTTAATTAGATTTGTTTGCGTTTCGTTCCCCGGCCGTAGTGACGCGTTGGGGTCTCAGTAGGCCTCGATGAAAACCGATGGTCGTTTGGGGATTTGCGAAAAGGGCGGCTCCAAATGGATGGGAATGGGGTGATGGCGTAGGGCGCCAGCCGGATTGGGTAATAATTCTTTTAAGGGTCGTAATATTTTCAATTCTTAGCGAGTAAATTATTGTACGGTTCCATTTCACTAAAGAAACGTTGAGATATATATCTTGTTGGATGATTCTCAATTTTTAATGACCCGATATCGCCTAAATGGTCTTTTTAAGCCTCATAGATATGTCGGTTCATAAAATATACATTTCTTCGGCGAGAATGCTACTCAAATTGAAATATAATAGAGTTTCGGTCATCAGAATTAAACTAATTTTTTGATGTTCTGAAAATATTTTTATAATAGCAAACACCGTTGCCAACTTGTGGGGAATTCCTCAACCTGTTAGGAATCTCATGTTGATTGACGATTTGTTGGGGAATATCATAATGAAGATAGAGGGAGTGAATTTTGATATCTAATTATTTCAAAACATTTCTTAAGTTACTTACAGATATAGATAATGACCCTCCATAATTCAATACTGCTCCAAATTTCAACAATACCATATTTGATTTCTATAAAATTGAGATATATATTGTTACGGTCGGTCCCAGAAAATTCCGACATTAGCAACCGATTTGATTGCACCGATTTTTTTATATTATTTTATATCCATTGTGAATACATCAAGGAAAGGGTATAAAATAATAAGCGGCAGCGTAAAGTTAAAAAAATCAATAAACATTCTCATTAATCATCATTCTCATCTCATTCTCATTAATCTCAATCAATCAACATTATGAAAAGATAAAATATATATATTATTCAAACGGTTGATAGTTGTTTCATTTCCAAAAATAATTGTGACGGCAAATTGTGGGGAATCAGAATTTTTTTCTCCCCAATTTGGTGAATTTGGTTTTGTATTGTTGGGAAATTTGACAAACTAGCATTGGCAACACTGATAGTGTCATGTTAATTAGTTTATGGTATAACGCTATTTTTTTTCAGATTTTGTGTTCATTTTTTTGTATTAGTGATTTTTTTTACTTTCATATATTTTCTTATACTATTTTGACAAAACGAAAACTTTTCCTGACAGTCTAATTTAATAAAATTTTTATGAATCTGTAATAGAATATGCGGTAGACCGACATATTTCATATTGTGATATCGTTATGGAACCAAACGTCGACCATAATAGTTTCAAACCATTTAGGTAAGACTATATAGCAAAATAAGTTTTATCCTTCACACGAACTAACACTTAAAAATGTAATATATTGAGATTCTTTTTACGAATTTTTTCGAAATGAAAGGTTAAACATTTAAGGAAAAGACGACGTGTGATAATAATTTGTAAAACAGACCGGTACTAACACCAAGAAGATAATGCTAAGTGTTTGGTAGTGTGCGATAATGTAAGTAGTTATCTTCCATAATGATAACGCTAAAATACGCTACTTTATCGACTGTGCAAAAATTAAAATATATTGACAGGGAAGTTTAGACGCATCCACCATATAACTTGAACCTTACATTGTCAGAGTACAATTTGTTTGGGCCTCTGAAAAACATTCTTGTAGTATTTACATTCTTCAGTAGAGGTTTTCGAAAATTACTTAGTTTAGTTTTTCGCCTATAACTGTGAGAAGTTCTACAGTGATTAAACTATGACTACAACATCAATAATGATTAGTGCTTGTAATTTGTAAATAATTTAAAAAAAAACTGTTTAATCAAATCATTATTTATACTTAAGCGTACATCTTGGCATCGAACTCGGGTGCATTACTAAAGTTTATTAGAAGCCCCCTATCTTTCTGGATAATTATTTCTTATGTAATTGCATTCTTTATCATCTAGAAGAGCGTTATAGTATTGTCTACAATAGTTATGGTATACCATAAGGAGTGTATTCTATATTGCATACCAACTTAAATATTTAATATTATTTAAAAAAAAAAGTTGAGGAATTCTTAAATATTGTGGAGTAATTTATACTTTTTACGACACATGTATAACCTTTTTGATTGACTGGTGCTGGTCGGGGCACGAAAGAATGCATTGCATTTATCAGCTCAAAATATCTAACCAATAACCTAACCATATTTTCACTTTCGCATCTGCATTCCAGCTAAATAGTAAACTAGTACAATTTAAACAAGGGGGTTTATTAACCTTTAGTTATAACAATATTCCTTTTTGTACATCTTCGTTCTTTTTGGAACATTTCTAGTAGAGTAAACTTTAATGAAATCGATGCAAGTAAAATAAGTAATAGACAAATTTATTTTGGCATTAGGATAAATTGATATTGCGAGCCAATAATCTTTAAATATATACAGTACCAAAACCTGAAAAATTGTAAAGTTACTGTTATTAGTAAAGTTAATTATTATATCGATTAAAAGTCGTTTACAAAATAAGAAATTTGAAACAAGGAATAGTAATAGGTGAAACAAGTATTGTTGCCGGAATAAAGCAAGTTATTATTCTACTGAACAAGTGAAATATAATGGTTGAGACATCGAAATAACGGAATGCTTATAATGTAGATGATAAAAGAAATACTTTTAAATTACTTAGAACTCAAAATATGTATATTTAACAGCTCAAAATATCTTACCAATAACCTAACTGTATTCTCAATCTCGCATCTGCATTAGAACTATATATTTAACTACATAATTAATAAACTTATAAAAGGATATTTTGTAATAAAATGTGTTAGATTTTAAATTATATTTGAGATAGTTTTATTATGTAACAGAAGGTTTGAAAATGTGTAACGATAATCAAAATCTCTGAATAGCTATAACATCTTCAAAGGTCCGATTAGGTATATTAAAAGTAGGTAGATCGAAAGTTGGTCATCACTAGAATTACAAGCTGCTGATGGATGAGAAAAAAGGATGATATGAGAATTCGATATATCGAGTTAGGACTTGACAAGAAATGACCGCTATATCAAAAAGGATTACAATGTAATCTTGTCATGTGAAAATGTTCATCCGCACGTGGCTTAAGAAGTTGAGATTTATCTTAAAATTTACGCCACTTTCCGTATTGTCCAGATGTTGTTACTTTGTATTATTATATATTGCTGTCAATAAGACAAGGTGGCTACAGCAATTTTGAACATATTAACATTATTGGATTTTTGGATCTCTTCCAAAAACAAATTTTATCGATCCCGAATCTGCATGTTTCCCGAAAGAAGAACCAAGGTTGTAGATAATGGTGAACAATATTTTCCTGAATAACAGGTTTAAAATTTGGGAAGTAACAACAATTCCATTTGCACCAATAATAAAAGATACAAATATGTAACGGTTGTAGTTAACAGCCTGACAAATACACACACTAACAAGATTGAACAAAACAACGGTTGCATATTTGCATATATTTAGTTACAATGCGATAGTTGATAAACAATTGATAAACATTTATTGAGAAAATACAATACACATATTTTACTTATTTTCTCTTTATAATCAAGTCAAATATATGAAGTATAAAAACAATTTTACATCATTCAAAATGAAAGTGTTTTTGAACATAATGGAATCTAGCAATTATCTATTTCCTTTAGTTCTCCAAAGAGAGTTGGAGGAAGAATACGTACATCTTTGTTTCATTTATGACACGGTTAAAAAAAAAGTAGTAAAGACACATTGAAGTGAAACAGAAATAAAGCAATAGCTTTTATTATATTATTTAACTGTTACTTTCCAAATATTTAAATACTATGAATTATATTTGAGATCATTATTTAATTCCAATTCCGACATTGCCACTTGCCAATTTAAAATTATTTAAAATGAACTCATCTATACAGCACAGACAATTATATTAAACAATTATATCCCTTTTGTCCTTTTTCAAAATTAAAACTGGAAGAATCTAAAATTAGTTATTACTATTTTCAATTGCTGGTTTTTTGATTATCAATTACCTTGAGAGTTTTGTGATTACCGACTGTTCCGGCTGTTTTTAGTCAATAGTTCCCAACGTTAGTTTCAATGCTTCATGGTGTTCTGACCAGGGATACAGAAAAAATATCGATATTTTTCGGCAATTTTTAATAAATCTTAAAAATTGGTACTTAAGTTTAAAGGGGAATATAAATATATTTTTTAATATTTTTTCGGTGGCCAACACCCCTAGTTCCGACACCAAATGTTTTCAGTAATAATATAAACCAGTTACACATTTATTTATTTATTATTAATTTATTTCGTAATCATAATTAAAGCATATCTTTGCTTCAATATATTTTCCTGTTATTCAATATTATTTATCGTGGTAAATCCAACAAATACATTAATACCATGTGAATCATCCTACCGTGTTTGTTAGAATATAGTGGAGTAACCACGCCCACATTAATAAAATAATCAGAAATGTTCAAACAATTTATTCGCTAATCTGAATTATAATCCCAAACGGATCTCCTTCGGCCGGCATCGCGCACCCATAAATCTGCAAGGCCAAACAAACAACATATCCATTGATCTTGGCTGCGTTTAAAGTCTGTTTTCTTTCGTTTACGTTGGAAAAATGGAATTTGTAATGAATCCACCGCATAGGCTCCAAATATTTGGAATCTACGATATATGTTTAGAAAATTCGTCGGAATTGATTGGTGTTTTTGAGCTTGAACTGGATTTTATTGATTATTTTACACCAAATTTATCAAACACCCGTTTCCAATATACACAGCATACCACTTGGCATGGCGTATGTCTTATGTGGGTTGAATTATATAAAATAATCTAAATAACAGTATGAATACTATGCAAATAATATAACAAAATAGGGTATAATAACTTTGTTACAGACATGTTAAATAATAATGTTATTTAGAAAATTAGCGTTACCCATCAAAGTGGGTAGAAGAACCGTAACTAAATCAAACAATAGCAATTAAGATCACTACGGAATAATCATAACCATTTTTTTTGTTTCTTAAATGAAATGTCATAAATGGATATACTACAAGAATTTGATCAATATATGGCTAACTCTCATATAACTCATGTATATTGGCAGTAAGAACATGCGATTTATCCCCGCTAGACTGTTTTTGTGGAGTTTTCCAAAATGGTAAGCATATACCAATATGTCGCCATCGATGGAAATCTTTTATCTTAAACAATTATGTCAACATAAATCAGGCTATCGCTCAAATTTAGTTGCAGAGACATCGTTGACTCGGGTTTTCGCCATCTTCAGAAGCCACTTTTGATGATATTATACAATGGTATTTCAACAGTATCATTTGAAATAAAAAATTATAATTTTATGAATTCGAGAGGTATAAAAATGATATAAAGTTGAAATAAATATTGCAATTTATCTATCAAATTATAATAATTAAGTAGTAACTCCTGAATTATCGTAAAAACAACAGAAACTATAGCTGCATGTTTATGCCAAATTCATAAGAGTGCCTTGGTATTATTGAACAAAAATAAGTCTCAATAAGTAGCTGAATCTGTACAGGTATAATTCGGGTACATTTTATATTAGTTGTATGAAGCTCCGAATAAGAAGATTCTAGAAAAGTTACTTGAATTATGTTTACTGGCAAGTTGAAGTTGAAACACGTCGTTTGTGGTTATTAAACAACAAGATATCTATTAAAGTTAAATGAATCATCTATTAAATTATCTATTAAAGGGGCCTTAGAGCAATTTTTTCAATTTTCAATTTTTTTTATTTTATACAAAATTTATCAGCGATATCTGTTCGTGTTATTTCACGTATCATTGGAAGCAACTTTTGAAAACCATAATCTAACTCTAAAATTCGAAGGTTTTGACATTCCTCTTCTAAAAATAAGGGTTTTTCATTTATCTTATATGGTCTTATTGAGCTATTTCGTTTTCAAATTATCATTATTTGTATTGTGTGATTTGAAGAAATTTGCTGTTGAAGCCTACCAAATACATTTAGAAACATATGATAGCGTTGCTTCACCATATCCGAAATATGGCTTTGGGTTTCAGTGATTTTATTGACCTAAAAGTTCAACTGACACTCCCAAAGAACTCTTAAACGAGTTAGTAATTAAAGAATTAACTGTTTTCAGGCATTTATATGCCAAGGGAGATATATAAAAAAGGCAACCTGTTGGCCACACATTGTAAGAGTCGTGAAGGATACACTTTTGCAGCTCGAATGGAAAATTATTCCGCACCCATCATACTCACCACGCATGAAACTTTCCAATTACCACTTGACTGGCGATAATATTTGGATATACATAATAGGTCAATTGAAAAATCCCCGGCCTACAATAGTAAAACACATTTTTTGGCAAAATTTGTTTTTTTTTTGATTCAACATAATTTCCCTTCAAGGGTGATACACTGATTATAGCGACTCTCCAACTTTTTGATACCATTTTTGTAGTACGATTTGTCATTTTCTTCAAAATAAGCCTCAGTTTCTATCACCCCTTCATTCGACGAAAATTTTCTTGCGAGCATTCTTTTGAGATCTGAGAACAAGAAATAGTCGCTGTGTGCCAGATCTGGGGAAAACGGTGGATGAGGAAGCAATTTAAAGCCCAATTCATGGATTTTTGACATGGTACATTGTCTTTGTAAAACAGCATTTTCTTTTTCTTCAAATGCGGCCGTTTTTCGGCGATTTCGTCCTTCAAACGGTGCAATAACGCAATGTAATAGTCGTTAGTTGTTTTTGGTCAAAAGTGAGCTCGCGCAGCACCTACTTTGCATAGAGCTTTATCATACCCAAATATTCGTGAATGATATGATGTGCACGTTCAGTTGATATCTTTAGAGTGTCTGCTATTTCATTCAACTTCAATTTACGGTAATTCAAAGTCATATTGCGGATATTTTCAATGTTTTCGTCGGTAACAACCTCTTTTGGGCGTCCACTATGTTCACCATCTTCGGTGCTCATTTCACTACGTCTCAATTTAGCTTACCAATTCTTATTGGTTGATTTTCCTGGGACAGTGTCCGGAAACTCGGCACCAAGCCAAGTTTTTGCTTCAACTGTATTTTTCCCTTCAAAAAGCAATATTTTATCAACATGGGAAATTCCTTTTCATCCATTTTTTCACACTAACAAAAATTGCTTCACTCAAAATGCTATAATTCACAAACTAATGATCCGACAGCCGTCAAATTTATACACGCATCTTTTGACGGACGGACGGTAGTTAGTGACTAACTAAAAATATATGTATTTAATTCTAGTAGTAGTAGTAGTAACTCGACTTTTCAATTGACCTGTTAGATAAATTTTTAGTTCAGTAGTGATATAATAATAAAGATACTTATTACTTACTTTTAATATAATAAATAACTTAATGTGATAATAGCAAACAATAATTTCCGGATACCAATTAAATGTTCTTTTCAATATCAAATTTTGGAAACTGCACATTAATTAAGTATACATATCATACCTAAAAATTTACGTACCTGGGACATCATTCGACCTAGTCACATCAAATACAACAAGTCACTGCGATAGGTTACAGTGTGTAACAAGGGCATTGCTTCCTCTCCTGTATAGATTAAGTTAACCACCAATGACAATTAAAATACATATATTTCAGGCTAGTGCGATCTGGTTTCTTCAAACAGATGAGGAAATGAGTTCTAAAATAATATGTTGAGGATGATGTTGAATACCCCATGATATGGTTAGGAACAACCAAGTATATAGAAAGACGGGGATGCCATTAGTCTCTGAATTCACAAGAATTCACAATTTACATCACCGAGAGGTTGATAAGGGGATTTCCAGGACCGATAATGCGTTCTGTTCATTCCGACTCTGCTACCGTAGTCATGCTGCGCCATCGTTTAACAGTATACCGATTTGTAATTAAGAAAGGTTTTCATACCACTCCCGAGCCAATGTAACCTGAAAAATGTTCTTGACCCATCTTTTGGTTTTCCTACCATAGTTCCAATTCCAATGTATATAGCACACTGTAAGTCTTAATAACAAAACTTAAAAAATATTAGGATATCAATTGGACAGCTTACAGAAAATGGAAGTAACACAGTGTATTTCTATAGAGACGTAGAGATTCTGTATTTATAAAAATAAATTTAACGAAACAACTAAAAACCGTTTTTTAGGTGAAATTACATTTATACGTAATTAAAATCAAACGAAATCCTCGATAAATTCCTCAAGAGATAATAACGTTCAAAGAACGATGCTAAAACAAAAATCTCGCTCCCGAAACGAGACCTAGCATCCCCTTCGACCGAAAACGCCAGCGTAAAGGGATAGATATCTCGACCTTACGGCCTACGATCTTCATTACTGCTTCATAATTCGTAACCTGGAGGTTTTACGTCCGTGAGCGGCATCGCAATTTCCCACCCGCTGATATTTTCTCGTTTGGCCATTCCGGCGAACCGGCTCGCACACACACACACCCACAAACACCCCCCATCTTCCCGGTCCCTCATCTAATTGAAGAATGTCCGGCCTTATTATAACGGATTCCAATAAATAGAGACCTTTTTTTAATTAACTCGAATAACGAGAAAATATTTGATTGAAAGGGCGAGATAAGAGCGGGAAAATGTTGCGTGACGCGAATGGAAATTTTCGGGGAAAAAAAGGAAAATATAATCTTCGTTGAGAAAAAAAATGAGCGGGCGGGCCTTAAATCAGTGGTACAGGTCGCTCGATGACTGTTTTATTAAACGCTATCAACGAGAATATCAAAACCACGTTTCTGTTTCGTGTTATTAGAATATATTGAGGGCTATCAACATTTTTTCAAGTCGTAAGTTTTCTGTTATTCACGATCTTGACGATATGACGATTCTAGGTGGATTATATATATTTTGAATCCAACATTACTAAGAAGTATTACATTGTATATTAACTACAGCAATCCACTGTGTCCAATAAATAGTAACACGTAATAACTCTTTCTTTTTCACAATACAATGTACATTATCATACACTGTTAAGCATTCGAGAATTCTTCATTAAAAATTAATCTTATATAATTTAAGGACTATCCTATTAACAAGATATAGCTCCATCGTATCTCTGCGAATTCTTTAACTGTGTCAAAGAGTAGAAAAAACATTACCATAAATACAGTCTGCTATTACATTATTTACCAATATCTATAAGATCAATATTTACTTAAAACTGCGCTACCACAAAACAACGTTCTTTGATTAATTGTTAATATTTATCGCTATGTAACCAATGAAGAACTGCATTATATTCTCGAAATCAAATGAATTATGAAATAGCACTACTAAACCGCAATGACGTGGAAACAATACAACTGCTGGACAATACACTGAACATCAATAAGATTAAAGTTAATCAAAGCACATGAACTTGCTTAGAGTGTATTTACTGTCAACTTTAACTAAAATATTCTAATGTCATTTGAATGTGAGAAATAAATACTGCTCTTTTTATACTACGCTCATCTTGCTTGTATATTGTTGCACAAATACAACAGAATAATAGTAACACATTAATTCTATAAATTAAGTTTGCACTAAACATATCTAATAAGATGTAATAATAAAAAAATAACTTCAATAATCATCCTAATTAATATTCCGGATATTAGATTATAGCTTGATATATTTTTGTTTTCAACTCTGCAGAGGAAGAAAATATTTATTTTTAACAAACAAAGTTTAATTCTGAGCCAGATGAAACATTAAAATTAACAAAAATATTAAGATTGTTGAAACATTGTAGTTTATAATAACACACAAATAAAGGTAATAGCGATTTCCTAACATTGACACTGACAGAACATTGAACCTTGACATCTATTTGAGAATTTTACAAATGACTTTATTTGATGAAAATGTTCAATGTAGTTTACGATGAAATTACAATTTTTAATTTATACATGCTGTAACCAAACATAAATCAAAAATTAAGAACGATTATAATATAAAGCGTTTCATTATTTACTCACATCATAATACACTACTTTAAAACTTATATGGCTAGTTGCAACACTTTACCCTGATTTTACTATAAGAGGGCAAGTTAGACATAATTCTATTATACTTAGTATCATACATTGGCTAATAGAAATATTTTATTAGAGAAAATGTTTAATACTAAGATTAAAGTTACTAGAGAATGGTTAAAAATCCGACGGTGCCAAATTAGGCGATGGTTGTGAATCCATGAGTTATACTTAAAGTATCTTCTAGCAATAATTTCACATTGCTTTTTTATAGAAATGTTAAAAATGGACGCCTAATTAAACTACATTATAATGACAAAATTCACAAAGTTGCAGTTATAGTCTTTCTAAAAAATATTAGTTAGACATTACAATTTTATTAATGAATATTTTTGATATGTTTTATTTCTATAAAGTTTAGATTGATTGTAAATGAAGTAAACTAAGCGTGGAAACTAGTGTGAAAAATACTAATTATGTATATTTAACCACAAATAGAAAGACGTTAATTCCTAAAAGGGAATGATTTATTTATAACGTAACTAAATTACTTTTATTTACAGAGTAATTTTCCTTTCTCTATGAACGATTTATAAATGATTTTTACCTTAATTGTATTCTATAAATAATCAAAAACAAAACAATTCTGTTAAACATGAGAAGTCTGAAGGACGCTTTAGATTATAAATACATTAACAATCAATTATATTGAAGGTTTAGTAAATACGTGAACGAATGACGTGAAACGAACGTGAAAGGGATTATCTGAAACTAAACATTAAAATGTTGTTTCTTTACATGGATGGTTATGGATATAATATTTTTATATGTAGTGTAGTAAGGCTTAAAATTATATTTTCTTTTACAGAGAAACACCACACCTTTTGATTTATTCATCAATGTCAATTACTTAAATTATAAAATAGAGTTTGGAAAAATTATGTAATGTAGGAAATTTCGGATAATAATGAGTAAAACAAACTGACATGAGCGAAGACGATAATATACAGTTTGAGAGTAAATTTATAGAGCAGCAGGATCTGGAAAAACTAAATCAACTAGGAATAAGCGCAATAGAGGAAACTTTGACAGAATTGACGTCAAATACATAGGGAATTAAAAGAAGAATCTTAAGGATATTTCGGACATATTATATCTAAATAGACCGGGACTGTTCCACTGTTGGCAATAAACAAAACTGTCAATTCGAAAAACAAGTTCTTGTCATTCTTTAATTTCTGTAAAAATATCATAATTATTATTTTCTATGTTGGTGACTTGTTAACCGATTGGTTTAATACCGAGGACCATGGTTCGAGGCCTATGTTAACTAGTAGGTCCAGTCCAGGTAAACTTAAGTTGGCAAAACGGAGATTCAAAATATAAACGAGGAAAGATATTTATATTGATTCTGATACCGAATATATATTATTATTGTTTATTATATTTTCAGACTTACTAAATGAAAGTTTCATGTATACGAACACTTAAGTAGTAAAAAAACCGAAATCCAATACTGGTTATATTTGTAACGTAGTATCTTGAGAAAACATACCCATCGAACAGATGCCGCTAAAGAAGTGATCTTTCATCTCTAGTACAGAAATTATCCAATCGACTGAGAGCTTAATTTTTAGAATAAACATACACAATAAGACACTTTAACCACTTGTTTTCACTCACAAGATAAGCCGCGATTTAAAATGACAGTTTTTTTTAGTGGAGGAACGATGGTTGGCGAGAACATTCAGAGACAACCGATTTTTTAACACAACTGAGATTCGAAGTTAAAAAATCCGTTCACCATGGACATTGGGAAGAAGGGTCAAATAGATTTTTATAACAGGAAGAAGGATTTTGTTCGTTTTATTGTCACCTTTGTTTGGGTCTGTGGTTAAAGGATTTCAAGGTCGTGCCAGCTTGTTTTTCGCAAGGTCTGTAGGTAATAAAACGGCGTGTTACCCGTTAGTAAACAGTCGGGGAAGAATAGTAAAAAACGACTTCAAGGTCTGGCCGTCAGTCACTTTTTTAAATGGGTAATACCGTGCCGAATTTTGTCGAATTATACCTGTAAATTATCCGTCCGGCTAGCGACACGGCGTTGACTCTGAAACAGACATCAATTAAAAAGTTATTAGGTGCGACCTCTACCGGGACGTCATAAGCGCTTTTGCATGTTAGAGTTAATGGGGAGTAACGAGAAGATATGAACGTAGGTGTGCAGCAGGTTGAAAATGTTCATTTTCGGCTGTATTTAATGAAACTCCCATTACAGTCATACATATAAAGTTACTTTCAGATTTATATTAGAATATGTATTATAATGGTGAATTTTTTAGGAAATTTAAAAGTTTTGTTACTATATACAATTACTTTATATATTTTACAAAGTAGGATGTCAATGGATCAATATATGGTAAATATTCATGTTTTTTCTTCATGAGAATATTATTTAAAAACATTATTTTTATAGCAACATTTTTTCCATTTCCAGTAAAAATAAAATATAAAAATATTTTTTGATTAATGCATTATTCGTTCATACGAAATATCACACTTTATCGTATCTAGATCCAAAGCTTTTGTATTGAATTATATTGGCTGCATAATTGATCTGTTGTTAATTATTGGAAGCCGAAATATTTTGGATATATTTTCAAAACCTACACCTCCTAGAGCTAAGAATAAATGGTAAGTTATCTCAAAAGTAGTATGATATAATATTAAATAAACAAAATTCAACAAGTTTTTACTATTGCTTAAAGAAAAATAATATTCATTTATTTAAATGAATATTAATGTTGTTCTTCCAAATTTGTAGCACGCTATGGTCCTCCAAATTTTTATGTTAACACGTTCGCTGCCGATCTGGGATCAAATACTATTTTTTTTATTACAACAATAAACCAGCCTAAACTTTAATATTTTTGATAAAAATTTGTTTTTTTGCGTCACGCGCCAATGCGTGCCGATCACGAGGTCATTGAGGTCACATTCTTTTGGCGAGCGCGCGGCGAATTAAGATGGACAGAATAGGAAAATTGATAGTTGATTAAAAGAATCAGAATGGGAATGAATCAACTATTAAAATAAGATAATAAATATTCAGCAGAAAAACGAGAAAAAATAACTAAGTAAATGTTAGTACAAACAAACAAAATATCTATTCAAGTAGATCGAAAAGTAAATAGAAATAAATGAACGACCATAAGCTAATACAAATTTTCACTAAAACTCACAAAATAAATAGAAACCCTATTCAGATAAATCATAAGACGTCGCTCATGACTAATTTTTGCGCAGTCTAAACAGTAACCAGGATATGCAGTGCATACATGAACAGTGTCTTCATTTTTTGGATAAGAGCAATTTTAATATTGCTATCTCATTGCCTTTCCTGCTTTTTTCTCCTCTTGTATTTTCAAAACATGAGTTCGCTGATAACCGCTCTGGAAGTAAGTATGGACGGAGCCTTTAGTAGCCTTTTTAAGACAGACAAACGAATGTCGTAAATTTAAATACGATAGCCTGAATATTTATTGTAAAGTTAGGGCACGTTTCAAATCTATGTTTTCACTTTTAGGACTAGAGGGCCCTGACATATCGATATTTTTCCAGCCATATGCAATTCTGTAATTCATATGAATCAAAAAGGAAAAATCGAAACCAAGCACGTAAATGACTCAACTCTAGTCTTCAGATATTGCCAACACAACTGTACGGGCACACTGTTAATGCCAAACTCAGCACAAGGTTTAAAAAAACCATATAACGCGCTGGAGCGTAATTGGCGTCCAATGTAAGCATCACATTACGCACTAGCATGTTATTGGCAGCGAACGTAGATGGTATATTCCATCAGGCTATGAACTTGTCAAACCATATCCAAGGAAGTGATAAAGACACATCCCCTGTTTTCCAACTAGATTTATGGAAAATAGTTTAATCAAACGACCGTTGCTATATTACAAAATTATTTTAATGGAACGGAAAAAATAATTTCGTTTTCGTTTTCATGTTTTATTTATACATATTTCAAATATTTCTACGTGTGTTGTTGTGACTAATAACTTCTTGTAACTACTTTTCATTACCCGTACATATTAATTTAAAAATAACTCGATTTCGATTCATTTCAGCTCATGTTCAAACGCCTCCGATACGAAATGAGGATGGGAATATGTTGTTTCTGCATTTACAGATAACACTGTAATTCTAGCTATATTGCTATAATATTGTGAAATGTTAGAAAGGGAACAGCTATTGCCGAAATACAATTCTGTACAGAACAATGACTCTTCAAAATGAATGACTATTGAGTAGATATTCAGCTCTATCAGTATGTAATAAACTTTTACTTTATTCTACCCCTGAAAGTAGCATGGACTTATGGAATTCAACTCTGGGGTTACACCAGGCAAATCAGTAGAAATAGCATAGAAACATTCCAAAACTACGTACTACTAGGTAAAACTAGACAACAACTAAAAAACTAAATTTAAAACCGTAGCATTTTAGGATAAAAATAAATAGCTTATTAGTGTTAATTTCTCAGATTAATATAATAGATAGTTACGAAAACATCACATAAGGAATCGATGAAGCTTATTTCTTCTATACTTCGACATTATGAGCGTTTGACCTGAAAGGGTGAATAATTTTTAGCAAAGAAAGATCAGGAATGAAACTGAGCAAACCAAGCAAATCACGTGAGTGGCGTTCACTTAGGAAACCATCGGCATACACATCACCTAATTTTCAATGAGGTAGTACTGTATATTTCTCTTTTCAAAATTAAAAATACTACGAAAATGGCAAGGGTTCCAAAATAAGATGTTGGGGATCATTCTGAAGACCCCATGGTTAGTGAGAAACTATATCATTACATCAAAAAACGGAAGTGCCATTAGTCTCTGAATTCATAAACTCACACTAACATCACACTAACACTAACACATCACTCACACTAACATCACCGAAAGGTTCGTAAAGGGAACTTTCAGCATCAATTATACGTTAATTCGTTCTGTTACCTGGTCTCTGGTACCACAGTAATGTGGTACATTACTGTGGTACCATTGGGCGTCAGAATACCGAATTGCAATTAAGGAAAGTCTTCATATTATTCTCGAGTAATCGTGTCCAGAAATTAAAACCGCTCTTGAGACATCCTTTGGATTTCCTACCACAGTCCCGATTCTAAACGGTAAATCGCACACTGCAAACCCAAATGGCTAAAAAATTACCATACCCTTATCAAATATCAATTTACAAAGTGCAACTTTTAACTGAGCAAACGATTTTTTTTTATAATATTTAATTATTACATTATTACTAGTCGTTTCCGTCTAACCTAGAATTTGTCTTTATAATAATTTAAATCTAGATATATAACTAGGAGGACCCATTGGCCTTATCTTAGTCCCTGGTCAAATAATATTTATACATGTCACTGCTGTATTTTTATCATATGTACCTCACTACACAACACTACACAATATTAGATGGTTCAATTCTTTTGAGTTTGTGTCCTGTTCTGGTGGCATCCAAAAGCTGCAATATTTCAATAATCTCATGAGAATGGAGTCTTTCCTCATGCCCCTTGCAATTCTCTTGATTTCTTGACCGACTGTGGGTATCTGAAGGTCTCGATTTAGATAATCAGTCCTATAGTATTTGGGTGCGCCTACAATACCTCTCAGGACTTTGTTCTGAATAATGTGTATGTTATTCTTTGCGGAACATCCCCATAATTGAACTCTGTATAGGTTTCAGTATTTGCTTCTATAACAGCAATTTATATGAAGTGATAATTGCGATTTTCTTCATATTAGCTAGTACATTTTCCTATATTTCAATTCCAATTCTTTTCTTTTCTTTTTTATATGTTCCTTCGAGCGAAGTTTTACATCTAGATTCATTCCGAGATATTTAGCGTTGTTGCTATATGGAATGATAGTATTATTTAATGTTATTGGTGCTTGTACAGTCTGTTTATAGGTTAACTGCACATCTACAGATTTACTTTCATTGATTCTTATTTTCCAAGCTTGTGTCCAATTATTTATATTGTCACTTGCCTGTTGTAATTTTCGTGAGGCTTCTTCACTATTGTCTCCAACAGCTATAATCGCAATATCATCAGCAAATGTAGCCATCGTAATATTCTACATTAATAATTAATTCCATTATTAATTCCATAAGTGTAGAGTAGATAAAGCATTGGTTGCAGTACACTTCCTTGTGGTACACCTGCTTTAGATTCTTTTATTGTAGAGTAAGCTTCTTTTTGTTTGACTCCAAAAAGTCTGGTTGTTTTGTATGATTTTAATAGTTCGGTGTGTTGTTTTGGTAGCATTTTGGGTAGTTTGTGAACAAGGCCTTCATGGCAAACCTTATCGAAGGCTTGTACAACATCTAAGAATATAGCGGAGCATACTTTTTTACTTTCATAGGCCTTTTCAATAACATCTGTTATTCTGTGGACCTGGTCAATTGTTGAGTGCTTGTTAATAAACGCAAACTGGTATGTTGGTATTAGGTTTTTTCTCTCAATGATGAGCAAACTAATGACACTAATATAATGACAGTAATATGTGAGATATTATATGGACTGTTACCTTTCAAACACGCTTTATTGCGGCTTAATTGCATACATATTATTAGAGATATTCGATTTTAAAGGTATTTATTAGAAAAATTCAAAATTACTTTTTCCCCAACCTACAATTTATTTAATTTATTTATTACATTGTTACTACTCGTTGCTGACTAACCTATAATTTATCTCTAGAGATATATTAAATCTAGTTATATCTCTAGGAGAACCGATAGACACTATATTAATCTCTAATATTTATGTATTAACTCTCAGAAATCAAATGATTTCTTTATTACTATTTTCCTGTTCTGGTGTTATTCAAGAGTTGTATTACTTCGATATTGGCATGAGAATGTCTCTTGTCTCTCCTTATATCTCCTTGCGATTATATTGCGGTCGCAAGGATGTCGGGGTGTAAGTAATCAGTCCCGTAATACTTTGGTGTACCTACAATACTTCTCAGGGCTTTGGTCTGAAAAATACAATATAATAGTTGTTTTTCTGTCAATACTCAATTAAACTCTACTGCAACCAGTAGCCTTAATCAATTTCGTTAAATGATGATCGCAATAAAATACAGTTTAACGATACAATAATTGCTATGAGCTGTTTAAATTATACGATCTATGACTGTAGGAATCTTCTTTAGTGTAAATCAAAATATCTTGGGAACGTGATAGTGTCCTACGAAATATTATACAATTTTACATACACAGGAAAACAAACATATAATCTATTCAAAACAGTAGTGACACACGTGATAAATATATGTCTGTCGAAAGTTGTAAATTCGTTTTACAGGCAGACAATATTTTCGTTATCATTTTATTGTATTTAAAAAGAGATAGAATGATGGGTTATAAATCGGCAAACGTTGTTTTAAGATTTTGTTTTAATTAATTTCAGATCGCCGCGGTTTTTATTAAAAATACTTTTTTGCGCGTTGCAGCTGCTGTAAATGGGTAAAAAATTAGTATGGGCACGGTCACTAAAATATCTCAAAAAAAAAAAGAATGATATAACCTTAAATTCACCAAAAAGAAACCGTGTTTATGCTAAACATGTAACGAATCAAGATCAGATTGAAGTTAGCTGTATCAGAAACGAAATATATGAAATGTATAAAAACAGTAAGTACTTTTCTAATCGAAACATAATTTAATACTATTACTTCAGAGAAAATTGTTAGTCTGGAAAGTACCCATAAAAAGCCAAAACATATACAGTTATTTGAGGGATGTTGGGTAAGAGAGGATTTAAGTGGTGTAAAAATAACCCACGAAGGGATATAATGGAAATGATGGAACTTCCAGATATTGCTTTTAAAAGAATGCAATTTTTAAACGCATATAACATAATCAAGGAAGAACTATTATATCAATTTATATATGTAAATGAGACATGAATATTTGAGAATGGTATATTGAATCGCTCATGGCAAGATGACAATAAATATAATGTAAAGGCAACAAAAGTTGATGGAAAAAGGTAAACTTTGGAATAACTACCGATTAAATTTTGTTTTCCTCGAAGTTCAAGGGTGACTACCATGGAGAAATGAACCATAACTTGTTTTTGCAGTAGTTTGAAAATTAGCTTTTAAAGAACTTGGAGGAACTATCAATTCTTGTTATGTACCATATCATAGTACACTGGTGGCGAAAATCCCAACAAGTGCATCAACAAAGGCTGCAACAAAGGAATGGCTTAAAGTACATAAACTTCTTCCCTATCATTGCATATTTAATAATTGAATTCAATCAGGTCGAGGAGGCTATTAAAACCAGAACTGTCTGGATTTTCATTGATAGCCATTGTTAAGCCTTCGGGAATACACTACATTAAAAAACGCGCATGGAACTCTATCTATATTAGTTTGGAAAAAAGCTCAATGCAACTCAATATAATTAATTGCAGTTTTAAGTTCTGCGATAATATATGCATTAGATGTACTAAAATGTTAAAATAAATTATAATACATAACATGTTTGTTTCATTATTTTATTTATATTAGAATTTGGTTATGTCAGAGCCAAAATGTAGTAAAACTCAGAATTGCTGAGGTAATGTTGCGACGTTTTGATAGGTCACGTGTGTCACTACTGTTTTGAAGAGAATATCAGTAAGAACACCTTAAATTTTAAAGGGTAGAAAAGTTGACTAACAAAATACCTATATTGAAATGCTTCAACGTTCATCAAGTGAAACGGAAAAAGAGAAAAGGAGAAAAAAAACGGATCTTCGCAAAATTCAATATCATCGTTATCATTCTCACAAATACAGAACAAAAACGACGCCCCTCGGCTCGTATCCCTTATTTCCTCCTCCGTCGCTTTATCCGGCGTTCTTTTCGGCGTTTGCATAAATTCCATCGGTAATAATAAAAACGTCCAATAACTTTCCCGTAACGTTTGTATGGAACAGCAAAATAAACAGAGCAAGTTTCGCGCCATTCCGAACAAGTATAATTCAGTTTATGGTCCTTCCGAGCGCCATATAGGGCTGCTCTCTGGGGACAGGAGTGAATCGAGCCGGAGGGGCCTTAGAATGGGACCGGAGCCGTGGCGCGGCGGGGCGAGTGGGGAACAGTCTCGTTGTTAGATAAGGTGTCGCAGTTTTGTATCGTTATGCTTGTAAATATATCAAAGAGGCATTACTGTTGTTTTTCCAGAGGAGGAGGGAAGTCAGATAAAAAAAGAGCAGTAGCGAAGTTGTTACGCGGTAATATTATTGAAGCAAACGACAGTCGTTCGCCATACAATGAACTGGCAGATATGACGGGGAGATTTATCGAAGATTGTTATTGGTTTCCAATTTTCTATTCTACATCAAATATTCTCTAATGTTTCCGTATGGTACTTTGGAATGAATAACAAAGAACGTGTAAATCATTCAATTTTTTGTTGATACAAAATGGTAATTTCTTTCTTATTTTTTTTTTGGATAGTTAAAATATATTTGTTCAAAGTAACAGGTCAATTGAAAAGTCCCCGGCCTACCATAGTAAAACACATTTTTTTTGGCAAAATTAGTTTTTTTATATTCAACATGGGAATTATGTTCAAGGGTGATACACTGATTACAGCGACCCTCCAACTTTTCGATACCATTTTTGTAGCACGATTTGTCCTTTGCTTCAAAATAGGCCTCAGTTTCGGAGATCACCTCTTCATTCGACGAAAATTTCTTTCCAGCGAGCATTCTTGAGATCTCAGAACAGGAAAGAGTCGCTGGGGGTCAGATCTGGAGAATACGGTGGATGAGGAAGAATTTCTAATCCCAATTTTTGCCATCGTTTTCACTGACTTGTGATACTGTGCATTGTCTTGGTGAAGCAGCACTTCGTTTTTCTTCAAATGCGGCCGTTTTCCGGCGATTTCGTGTTTCAAACGGTCCAATAATGCTATGTAATATTGATTTCGCTGTTGATGGTCCCTCCTCTTTCAAGGTAGCCAATGAAAATTATTCCATGCGCATCCCAAACTACAGCCGCCTTGCCAGCCAACTGTTGCGTTTTGCCACGCTTTGGAGCAGGTTCATCGTGTGCAGTCCACTCAGATGACTGTCGATTGGATTTCGAAGTGAAATGATGGAGCCATGTTTCATCTATTATCACATATCGACGCAAAAATTCAGGTTTATTACAGTTGATCATCTTCAAACACCGCTCCGAATCATCAACTCGTCGTTATTTTTGGTCAAAAGTGAACTCGCGCGGCACCCACTTTGCACAGAGCTTTCTCATACCCAAATATTTGTGAATGATTTGATGTACACGTTCAGTCGATATCTTTAGAGTGTCTGCTATTTCATTCAATTTCAATTTACGGTCATTCAAAATCATTTTGTCGATATTTTACATATTTTCGTCGGTAACAACTTCTTTTGGTCGCCCACTGCGTTCACCGTCTTCTCACACTAAATATTTATTAATATATTATGCACATAACTAGTAATATATTATTCTAGCTAGTTTCGTGATATGTTGAGCCCTTTAGTTGAAAAGCAATCTTTCATTAATCGACCTTTTAGATATCTTTGACTTTCATAGAATATGTGATAAATATCATTGCAATTTTTGTTTAATTTTCTTATAGAATATGGGATATAAGCGAAGAAAAATAACATTAGTGTTACGGCAATCATTCAGCTTTTATAACAATCATACTATTACCTTTGGTTATATAATATAATGTGAGTATTCTAGCGTAGCTGAAGGATTTTTAAATAGTTGTAAGTTTATTTATTAACGTATAAAATATGGGAAGATTATTATATTCAACAATTATTATTATATTAAATCTTTAACAAGTTGACTTTTAACGAAGGAAAAGAAACTCCGAAAATTTATAATAAGCTGCAGCTTACGTCCCTCGGAGTTTGACAGTATCGTTCAATCCGATTAAATTGATGACCGTCTCAGGTCTTACGATATCCTTATATTTCCTACAACGGAAAACGTTCACATAAAGCAACGGAGATCGTTACTGTTAACTTCTCTCCCGTTCTGGTTTTCGTTTTAGTAGCCGTTTGCGACCAGTCCTTTTTCTCTCGCTCCGTCGAAAAATCCGTTCCTATAAAACACGTGTTTTATATTTTGGCGATAATGCTTTTTCACCATTAAAAAGCCAACTTTCACCGTTTATTTTCGATCCGAGAACGGGGAAATAGAACCGGGCATAAGTCTGATACACGCCGTTAAGACTGCCGTGTCGCAAATCACCGGTAAGTGTTTTTTAAAAGGTTTTTTTCGAAAACGTATACATTTCATCCCCAGCCAGTCAATTAGCCGGCCCGCGCCATTTTAAAAGAGGAAAATACGTCCGGTTTCACGAGTTTAAGACGATGTTTTGCGGTCGTACCTTTTACTGAACCAATTACAGAAAAAAACTCATAAATTTCCTTCATCTATACTAAAATAGAGTAGATAATACCAAAAATAGAATACCGTAAAACTAAAAATCTAAAATTATCTATAATCGATAATATTTCTTAATTTATGATAAATATGAAATATATTAATAAGCATGTAAAATTATATTAAAGTTCTAATTTAAAATAATTAATCTGATTCAATAAAACTTATTAAATATCTTTTTTTATTAATTACATCTTATATTAGGTTGCTTAATACAATCTCAATTCACAAACTAATTTATTACCAGTATTTTGTTGTACTTGCATTAATACACAAGCAAGGTGAGTACAGGATTAATCATCAGTACGTATTTCCCAAATTACAATAAAACTGAACTACTTAAGCTAAAGCTAAGAATCAATCTTCTGATTTCCTGCGTGTTGTCCACTAACTGTATTACTTCAACGTTGCTGTGATTTAGCGACCTTATTTCATGTTTTAAGACGAAATCTTGGATCTCTTCGTATATTCCTTAGATTCCGAGGTTCTCGTGCAACTTCTCGTTGATTACGTAGTGAGAAGTATTGTTAATTAACAATAGAATTTTGTTTTGAGTGCGTTAGATTACTGTTGGTTTGATGTTTTAATGCAATTCCATATATGCACCCCCAGGTCCAAATTGGTTTTATGATCGGCTGATAAACCAATCTCTTTGGTTTTTTGTCAAGTTGACAGTATTTTCCAATAAACCAGTACGGTTACTTTGAGTCTTATCTGCTCTGCTTTCTCTCTAACATGATCTTTCCAATTTAGCTATCATTGAGATATATGCCGAGGTATTTAGCTGATTCTACTTGGGGAATCGGTCATCCGTCAACTGGTCTAATTACGTTTTTATCAAATGGCCGCAGCGTAAAATTAATACATATTTTCCAGTCTCTCGTCCATTTGTAGATATTGTTGACCGCTACTTGTACATTTTCTACAACCTTAAGCAGATATATATCTTTTGCCATGATATCTGTGTCGTCGGCAAATATTCCAAGAACTGTTTCTTGTGTTGGGATATCAACAATATAGAGCAGATACAGTCGTGGTACCTCGACACTACCCTGTGGAACTCCAGCGGAAATAGATTTCAGTATTGAAAATGCCCGTTCATGCGAGACTAAATTTTCTTTTCAACATATATGATTCCAGCAGTCCATGGCGATTCTACTGTAGCAATTCGCTCATTTTGCAGGTTAATCCCGAATGTCATACCCTGTGGAAAGCTTATGAGACGTCCAGGAATATTGCAGGGCAGTATTTCTTTTCTTCGAACAACTTTTTCACAATCGCTGTTAGTTACTCTGTGCACTTGGTCAATTGTTAAGTGGTGACTTCGAAATCCAAACTGGATATTTCCATAATTAGTTTAATACGTTTTAACAGCAGGTTCTCAAATAATATTGATATCGCAGGTATGAACGAAAGAGGCGAAACGAAATAAGGTTCAACTTATTCTGCGATTTTGCCAGGTTTTCTAAGCATAATTATTCGAGCAACCTTAAGATATTCCGGAATTTCTGAATATAACTTGGAATTTTTTAGAGTATCTCAATCGCTCACGTTTCTGTTTCACGTAAGTCAGCATTACCAATAACAATCGATATGCATCATTTACCGATTTCTTCACATTAAAGATGTTAAATAAAAGGTCCCTGCCAATGATGCTTTCCGGTTCAGAATTTGAATTAAAAAAAGAAAAAACACAACAAAAACACAAACACAAAAAGAGTGAAATTTTTTAAAAATGTACATCTTATATTAGGTATATTTAGTGCAATCCTAATTTTTAAAATGAATGTATTATATTATTCTGTTGTACTTTGCATCAATATACAAGCAGGACCAGTGTAGGAATTAAATTAGGCAACTTAAACTAAAGCCAAGATGAAGTACTTATACACTATATAAGTTTAGGTGATTTGATTAGCTTCAATATTGTGATTTTCCGCGTGTTGCTCATTAGCATTAGCGTCATTAATATGTGCCTGTCGCAAATTGTAAATTCGTTTTAGAATGAGACCATATTTTCCTTTTCATTTTATTCTATTTAAAAAGAGATAAAGTGCTGTTTGCCGAGTTCGAACATCTAACCGAATCATCCTATAAAAGTTCTGCGGTTGTCAAACGTCTGAAAAATTCTTCAAAATATTAATTATAATAACTACAGGTTATAAGCTACAAAAACAGTATTACTTATTTTGTAGTTATAAAAGGGCAAACGTTATCTGAATGCCTTGCTTGTTTTGATAAATTAAATCGCTTATTATTACTCTGATTCAAAATTCCGAAGCCAGGCACAACAGATTACGTTTCTAAACAATTACTTTGAACAGGAACGAGATAATGGAGTAAAAAATGCCAGTAAAATTATTTATGAGGTACGTATTCTTACTGTCAATTATTAACTTGCTGCGGTTTTCATTGAAAATATTTTTAGTGTGTTGCAGTTGCACTGAATATTAGTATGGACGGTCACTGAAATATCTCAAAAAATGAAAAATATAATCTTAGATTCATCGAAAAGAGAGAGTCATTGTACTAAGGGGGCGACGAATCAAGATTACCTTGATAGGAATAGGAGAGAGGGAAGTGTTAATCTGAAAAGTATCCATAGAAATATTAGAGGTATGCAACTCTTTGAGGGATGTAGACGTTCTTTTCATAGACTGTTTGGTAATAGGATTTAAATGATGTAAATATAATACGAAGAGGTCGAATGGAACTTCCAGACATTGCTTTTAAAATAATACAGTTTTTAAAAGCATATAATAAGATCAAGGAAGACTTATTATTTCAGTATTTATATTTAGATGAGACATGAATATTTTAGAAAGGGACCAATATACCCATTGGTCACTCATGGTAAGATGATAAAAAAAATACGACGTGTTACGACAACAAAAGTTGATGAAAAAAGGCAAACGTTGGAATAAAAATTTATTAAGTTTTATTATTCATTCATATCATCCAAAATGAACTAAAACTCAGAGTTGATACGGCAACATTGCAACGTTTTGGACTCATCAATTCAGATGACGTAAGTTCACTGCTGTTTTGAATAAACTCTATATTGCTATGTTTCAAATGGGATATTTTTTTATTTAGTTAGCTATTTATCGATATGATTTATTAAATGATAACGTCTTCTATTGTTGGAGGTAAGAGGCTTATTTGTGTTCAAAGTCCTTTTGTGGGGCTTTTTTATAAGACGTTGCTTTGAATTCGTGTAATTTACAATTTGGATTAATATTTGAAATAATATATCTCAAAGTTTACCGACTGACAACTTTATTCACTATATATAAGTATGAGCTACATCAAGGATTGATGAATTGAAGGGGGTTGATCTGTCAGCACTAATATAATAAATAATATGACTGGTATGATTCTTGCGATTCTTTCTGAAATAGTTTATATTGCAATTGTGCAATATATCTGGAATTATCTCCGAATAATGACGATAATTTTTAACAAATAGATATTTCTTCTAATATATAGATACTAGGCAGATAGTTTCTCCCAAATATTATTAGCTCTATTATTTGATTATAATTAATTACAATGAATTAATCGATATTACATCGAGTGGGTTCTATATCAGCTTGTCACTTTAATAAGATTTAAGTAATAATCATATTCAACAGTTCATGTACATTTTGTTTAGAGATTCGCTAGACATTTATATCAGATACAATTATATTAATAGTAGAAATTCAATGACGTATCTAGATTTAAAATCTTTACTGTGCCTTTATTATTTAAGATACACTTTAAATCATGAAGCTCCATAAGTTATCAACCTTTTATACCTTGTTAAGCCACATTTTAACCAGTAACCAACATTACATATTTTTAACAACATTTTCATATTCTTGTTGTTCCAACTTTTAGTGTACAATGTATTAGTTAGAAGTGGTATATTGATATATGAGTGTGGTAAAAAGCCCAAAGGATGTTTGTTAATAATGAATAAGGTTATTTAGGAGAAATGTATGAAAACTTTTCTTAAATATCAAACAATTTACTGTTGCTAATTGTGTAAGATAACACTATGGTGGTAGAGCCGGAATAGATCGAATTAACCTTTTATGCCTAAAGTTCCTCTTATGATCTTTTCGGTAATTCTGTTGAGTCAGCGACTAATTACACCCCCATATCTCGATGTACTTGGTTGTTTCTGACATGCTATGGCACACTCAGCATTTTAGAACACTTGCAGCTATTTAAATTTAGCCCATGTAAGGAAACGATATTATAATTCCGAACCATATAGAAAAACGGAACGATTAGGATTTAATTCAGACTGATGGTTTACTTGATCTATATAGGAGAGGAACAGTTATCTATAGCTTAAGCATTATTTTTAAAATAACAATTTCACGAATGTAAATTTGTTCATCATATATGTTTCATTAAATTAATTATTTCCTATTATTAAATTAATAAAAACTGACTGAACTTAAACTAAAATAATTTTAATTTCTTAATAGTCATTGATTTTCAAATCGATTTAATTAAGGCCATCATTTTTCTGGCTCTCTCTATATCGTATGCTGCAACGAGAACCGAAAATAAAACAAAAAACCCAAAGCCGCGGCGCCGTTTCACCGCGAACATCACAGATGGCTGTACTTGACTTATTTAAAAAACAAAAGATCATCGAGATATCTGTTTCCACTTGAACGGGAATTGGTTGGTCGTCCTGCTAACAGAGCGAGCGCTTACTGCAATCCAATCATTTAATTAAACGATGCGTTATTGTATTTCAGGATTATAAAAAGGCTTTGAGAGCGTAGGAGTTATTTATTATATATGCATATCAATATGTGCATTTATTTTATAGGTGCCATATTTTATATAAACCGAATTTGCTTTTCCATGTAAGCCATTTCGAGTAAATGGTATTAAATCCGCATTAGCAATGATTGGATTTGGGTTATTTTAGTTTTATTTGAATATATTTTTAAATTTATGTTTGTTTTGTATATCCCCATTAGGTAATATGGAATATATAGCATATCATTAACTGGTAAGAGTATTTCATTTGTAACAATAATATTACAATAGATTGAAAACATTTCAAAGCAGACAACGTTAAATATCTGTGAATGCATTTCGATCGAGGTTTGACATGGAAAAAACATATAGTGACAAAACGCAAACAACTTGGGCTTAAACTAAACCAAATGTATTGGCTGAAATAAATTATCGTTAGACAACAAGATCTTGCTGTGTAAGTCAATATTTAGGCCCATTCGGACCTATGGTATTGAACTGTGGGGAACTACTAGGAAATCTAACATAGATATACTCCAGAGATCTCAGAATAAAGTGATGCGAGTCATCGTTGATGCCCCATATTTCGTGTCCAACAAACTGATTCAGCGCGATATCCCCATAGAACCTATAACGAGTGTGATTCGGAGTATTAGTGCGAAGTACTCTGAAAGAAGTGCATCTCAATGCACTCGTCAAACAGTTAAATGTGCCCGATGACAGTAAAGTGCGTAGGCTCAAACGCAAACTACTATACGGACTGATAATAGACACGTAGAGTGAGATCTAATAACCTCTAGAATAGGTTAGAATAAGTTAGGATAGACTTTAAAATAAGTTAGAATAGCATCTAGAATAAGATTTAGATTATAATTTGTACAGCGGATCACTATACTGTCTCCGTAGTGTACCTAGACTCTAAGAACAATATGAATTAAACATTGCTAGATATTTATTGTTAATAACATGTTGTAATCTATTGTGTAAAATAACTTGTTTTTAAAAATATTTTAATCTACCCACTTCATTTTCATCACACATATTTAGCTGATGATCAAGTACATTACAGTGGTACTCTTTCGGAGTCGAAATTTAGCATTAACATTTTGAATTTTTCCAGATATTGGTTCAAGAAGGTAAACGCATCAACTTTTACTAACATTTTTTATTTATTTTTATATTACCAAATTTGTGTGACTTGTTTCTAGTTTCTCATTGAACTGAAATCCAAATATTTTTGCTTGATTTGAAGAAAAATGAGGGCATCAATCGCGAAAATGCTTGAAGCTGATTGTACCATAATAACGAGAACGTTTCTAGCTAAATATGAGATTATGAGAACAAAGGAGAGACTCACATTTACCATTTATACTTCAAACTTACTGCATAGTGCACTATAAAGTTTTGTAAACATTTGGCATCTGGAGTACGTTACATAACATTAATAGAAGCAACTAGGTAACTAGGTAAATGATAATGAATAAGATATGAGAATATTATAATGAAATTGATGACTGGCAATTGTTAGTTTTGAGAAATTGACGACCACTTAAATAAGCGATTCGAAATTTTATTGACAACAATTAATACAAATTTAATTATGACTTTATTCGTCACTAAAGTACACCATAAGAACTATATTCTGAACTGTATTTGATGCAACTTGGCAATGACTCTTGTTTGTTTTGGCTCTGATGAATTATTTTCAATATTCTAAAACTGATATAAACTTTAAAATCCTAATAATTTTCAATAGTGTCATACTACTTTTCTCAAATATTAAAGCTTATTTGATTAATTAATTAAAAACCAATAGAACTTATTTAACATCACCTTTTTTGACACTGACCTGAGACTAAAATTAACTACTGTATACTGAAAATAAACCTTTTAGAAACATCCACTTGAAAAGTTGTCATCTTTTCCGAAGTAGTTTCTGTTAATAGACTTTTAGAGGTTTCATTTAATTTAAAAAAATCAAACTAACACTACGCTTTTTTAACAAGATATCTCAATTGTAAATGCTGTCCGGCTATTTGCTAGGAAACAGGGAATAGAAAATAGGATATAGGAAATCGTATAAAATCGAATGGAGAATATCAGGCTGAGTAATTTTGAGATACACGAATTCCAAAGGACTAGCTCTAACAATATGTATGTGAAACTGTACGTCTAACAATAAGAATTTAAAAATTGTTTTCAGACTAATTATACATTTTTAAAATAACTATACATTTGATTTTGGGTTAAATCAACTTACTCGTCTAAATTTACTGCTAAATAATATTTAATTAAGTTCATTATAGAGAGTCTGCAATCAAAAAATATATCCCTAACTTTTTTGCGTTTTATTCCATATCATTATCAGTTATTTTTCTTTTATATTAAACATCTCTACTGAGCCAAACTATATTCACCAATATAATAACATGTCGTTTACATGAAGTTAGCCATTTTAAAATGGAAGACTTATCAGATGGTGACTCGAAGTTCTTTAGGGAAAAATTCGACTTCTGATGCTAAAAAATTGCTCCATTTGCTTCATTTAGCTCAGTTAAGCTTGACTGATTAATTGCTTATATATTAAACATAGAAGGCTGTGTAGGAATGTTCGTCTGATCAGTCGGTCGGTTGGTCGAAATGTGTGGCTGTCGATGCGATTGTCCGAACCCTCACTACTCTTTTTGGAAGGAACCTAGTGGAACTGCCGTGGAAGGTACCTCTATATGGTACAGGTTCCGGAATGCACCCGCAATCACACAAACAAACGCCCAGGGACTGCTGATGAGATGGGTATCCCAACTTGAGCGAGGAGTTTTACGGGATCAGTTGCCATCGAAGTTGTAGCAGGACGTCGTTCGTCTTGGGGCGTTTTGAGGGTACCTATAAGTGTGGTGCCTTACGTGTCTCGATTCGTGATGTGTCGATGTTATATATGATGGGCTTCTGTGGTTTTCGTCTATCAGACTAGACTCGTGGGATGTCGTCGACCATGTGATGTTGATGGGTTCCATTCCTCGTGCTATCTTTCCATGCACGTGTTAAGCACCTGGCTTATGTGGAGCTGGTTTACCTTTTAGGTACTTTTATCAGGTCGGGGTCATCAATTGTAGGAATGTTCGTCTGGTCGGTCAGTCGGTTGGTTGAAATGTGTGGCTGTCGAAGCGATTGTTTGTCCGAACACTCACTACTATTTTTGGAAGGAATTTGCCCGAGAACTGACAACACTGGTTAAAGAAATACTTGTTTATTTTAACTTAAACTGATACATGTGGTCGACGGGGGAATTGACAAGATATTAGGTTAGGTAAAGGAAATACGGTAGCGCCGAGCAAGTCGTACTGTTACAAGGGGGTGGAGAAAAGAAAAGAGAAGAGAGCGAGACGTCGTCGTGATGGCCCCCCACAGCTTGGAACCACACAGCACCAATCCACCAGCGTCGCCAACCCCCGAACCCCCGTAGGCGAATGCGCGGCGGTTCAAAGGGTCGTGACGGTCACCACAGCTCTAAAAGTCTTTCTTAAATTCGAATTCAGGCTATTAAAATTTGTTTCAAAAACTGCAAATAATGTTGGCATACATCCATTACGTTCAAGAGGAATTGAATTGAATGAGATTAAATTAATTTAAAAAATAATTGGCCTATTTGTAAAAAAATAAAATTTCTGTTAAATTATGGTAAGATATAACTAGAAAATTTCTAGATACCCGTCTCGCGATAAACACTGTCTGCATACAATGTATCGTCATTTTAAAACTATTATTCTAACCATGTAAAAATAAACCAAATTTGCCAATTAAAAGCTGAAAAAATATTCAATTATAATACACTATGAATAAATTTGCATTAATAAATAATAAAACAACGTATATAATCGATTTTCAAGCCGGCAACATTTAAAATATTTTAAAAAATTCTGCTGCTATATATTCCATGTACGTACGAGAGTAACAAGTGCAATCAAGATCAGGTACCAACCCGTTTCAGAATTAAAATCAATAAGGGTGAGCAAGACGAAACGATCGGGATGTAACCAGAAGAGCGAGAAAAAAAGGTAAAAAATTGGATGATTATTATAATTATACTAAATTCTGGTGATGCAACGAAAGCGAATGAATGAAAGAGCGCGCTGGGTATTTTGGAATTCTAGGGACGAGCTCAGGTTTCTGAAAAAAAGTCAGTTCCCATCGCGGAATGAATAACTTTTCGTAAAAGACGAAGAACTCGGGAGGCCAGTGGTATGGTAGGCCGTCTTCTGCCGTTTTCTTTGTGTTTAGAATATCAATAAAACTGGAAACAATGAGTAAAATTTCAAGATTTTCTTTGTTTAAAAATAGAAATAACGTCACATAATCTTATATATAAAAATGAATCGCAAAATATGTTCCTAAGCGCATAACTCAACAACGCCTGGACCAATTTGGCCAAATCTTTTTTTAAAATGTTCGTTGAAGTTCAGGGATGGTTTTTACGGCGAGAAAAATTAGAATTATTGCTGGAAAAACCCTAAAAATAGCCCTTTTTGTTTGAATTTGTTTCGTGTATCAGTTGACAATTCATCTGTCATCTGTCAAAAGTCATCTGTAACAGACAACTTTTTTTTTTTAAATTTGATATGACTTGAACTCAAATCCTTTTAATCCGTACGAATTGTTTTATTTATTTAAAATTTGAATTAAATTTTATACAAATAAAATATTTTAAATAAATAAAACAATTCGTACGGATTAAAAGGATTTGAGTTCAAGTCATATCAAATTTAAAAAAAAAAAGTTGTCTGTTACAGATGACTTTTGACAGATGACAGATGAATTGTCAACTGATACACGAAACAAATTCGTATATCGTGTTTTGTGCAGAGTGTTTAGTTAGTTAGTGTTTGTTTAGTTCGTGATTAGTGAAAAAATAATTTATATTTGATATGCCTCCTATAAGACGAAGCAATTTAGGTAGAAGAACCAGAAATGCTATAAACCAAGCTAATTACCGATCTAATCGTACTGCACAAGAACGTGACGACGGAAATGAACGTGAAAGAATTCGGATATCACAAACGCGTGAAGCGCGAGCGCGACATTCAACTAATAATCGCGCAAGTTTGAATCCAGCTGCTTTCAGTTACGATGTGTCAATTGACTACAGTAACTACCAATGTGTTGTTATTGGTTCTATGAACTTGGTTTGCTCACACTGTAAGGCATTAAAATACAAAAACGAAGCCAATGGATTGTGTTGCGCAAATGGTAAAGTGAAATTGATACAATTGGATCCACCACCAGAACCATTGTACTCATTGGTTTCAGGAATAGGAACAGATTCTATACACTTTTTGACACATATTCAACAATATAACAATTGCTTTCAAATGACTTCATTTGGGGCAACAAATGCAGTTCGGGAAAATTTTATGCCAACTTTCAAGGTATGTATTATAGCAGTTACTCATAATTATTTTAGCGAACAAAATTTTCTGTCACCAAAGTTAAGATGTGTTACTAATCTTCAATTTCTTAATAATTACGAAATATATCACTTAGTCATCATATTATATGGTGATTCAGTTTCAGTGACACTTTTATTATATTTTATATTTGATAGATATTAGTTAAAACTAAATATATACTTTTTAAGATCAAATATTATTTAAGTTTGATCATTGACAATCCATTAATTTATACCACACCATAATATTTTTTTTATTTACAGATACAAGGGCAAATATATCACAGAGCAGGTTCACTGTTACCAGTGTCACATAGCGACAACAAATTCCTGCAAATTTATTTTATGGGCAATTCACCACAAGAAATTGATCTGCGTTGTGCACATAACAATTTAGTAAAAAGGTCTATTGTAGAACAATTACAAACTTTATTTCATCAACACAATCAATTGATTATATTGTTTAAAACTGCCCTGGATCTGATGCCATCCGATAATCACAAAATTGTAATCAGAGCTGATAAAACACCTGCAGGTCAACATACAAGACGTTTTAATGCACCAACTATTGATGAAGTTGCTATCGTTGTAGTTGGAGAAAACTTGGAATCCCGTGATATTGTTTTACATCGTCGGAATTTTCAATTACAACCTATAAAGGAAACACACCGCTCATATGATGCACTGCAATATCCCATTATATTTTGGCAAGGTGAAGATGGCTACGATTTATCAATAAAAATGATAAATCCCATTACAGGTAACTAAAATATTAGTTTAGCTATGGCGATAATATCTCAGTCACTATATTATGTATTTTAATTTTATATTTGAATGTTATTAAAACAAAATCTGTTTACAGGTTCTGAAACCAACAAAAAAGTCAGTTCAATGAACTATTATTCATACCGCCTAATGATTCGGGAAAATGCAGATAATCACATATTGAAATGTCGGCGATTATATCACAAATATGTTGATGACATGTATGTTAAAATTGAAACGGAGAGATTAACATTCATCAGGTTGAATCAAACCAAACTCCGATCTGAAGAGTATATTCACCTTCGAGATGCGATTAATACTGATGGAAATGCACAGAATGTCGGTCGGATGACTATTCTTCCAGCAACATACATCGGAAGCCCTCGGCATATGCACGAATATGCTCAAGATGCCATGTCGTATGTTCGTCATTATGGTACAGCAGATTTGTTCATCACATTTACATGCAATCCGCAATGGATAGAAATTAAGCAGGAGTTATTACCTGGGAAATCATCCATTGATCGTCATGATATTACAGCCAGAGTCTTTAGACAAAAGTTGAAATCTTTAATGAATTTCATCGTAAAACATAATGTGTTTGGTGAGACACGCTGCTGGATGTATTCTGTGGAGTGGCAGAAACGAGGATTGCCACATGCACACATTTTGATTTGGTTGGTTGAAAAGATAAGGCCAAATGAAGTTGATGCAGTGATATCAGCTGAAATCCCTAATGTACAAGTAGATCCTGGATTGCATGAGGTAGTTATCAAAAACATGATACATGGTCCCTGTGGAACTCTTAATCAAAATTCACCGTGTATGATGGATGGTAAATGTTCAAAACGATATCCACGGACATTAATATCGGAAACAATTACTGGTAATGACGGTTATCCATTGTATCGTCGCAGATCGACAGCAGACAATGGAAAATCAACAATTGTCAAATTAAATTAACAAGATATTGAAATAGATAATCGTTGGATTGTTCCATATTCACCCATTTTATCAAAGACATTCAAAGCACACATCAACGTTGAATCTTGCCATTCAGTGAAATCGATTAAATACATTTGCAAATATGTAACCAAAGGGAGTGATATGGCTGTGATTGGAATTGGTGCAGGGAATTCTAATGATGAAGTTACCCAATACCAAATGGGCCGCTATGTCAGTAGTAATGAAGCAGTTTGGCGAATATTTTCTTTTCCTATTCACCCGAGAGACACCCTTCTGTTGTTCACTTAGCTGTGCATTTAGAAAATGGACAAAGAGTGTATTTTACAGCACAGAACGCAGTACAAAGAGCTGCTCAGCCACCATCTACTACATTAACCAGTTTTTTTGAGACATGCCAAAACGATGATTTCGCACAAACATTGCTATATTCTGAAATGCCAAAATATTATACCTGGAATCAATCCTCAAGGAGATTTATACGACGGAAACAAGGAAAACCAGTTCCAGGATATACAGATGTATATTCCACCGATGCGATTGGCCGGATTTATTCAGTACATCCAAGCAATGATGAATGTTTTTATTTACGACTGCTATTAGTCAATGTACGTGGCCCAACATCATTCCAACAGTTACGAACTGTTGATGGTGAATTGTGTGGATCCTACAGAGAAGCCTGTCAACGTTTGCAATTGCTTGAAAATGACGCTCATTGGGATCAAACTCTCAATGATGCTGTAATATCATCACACACTCATCAAATACGAACATTGTTTTCTATAATCATATCTACATGCTTCCCATCAAACCCAATTGATTTGTGGATGAAGTACAAAGATTATATGTGTGATGATATTTTGTATCAAATACGGAATAGAATGGGAAATCCAAATATACAAATCAGTGAAGAAATTTACAATGAAGCATTGATTTCAATTGAGGACATGTGCTTGATAATGTCAAACAAACTATTAATTCAATTAGGCCTGACCGCGCCCAATCGTCCAATGCATGACGCTTTTATCCAAGAGTTGCATCGAGAAAGACTGTATGATCTCAACGCTTTGAAAGAATAAATTCAAACAAATCTTCCACTGTTAAATGAACAACAGAAGTATGTATTTGAAACTCTTATGAAAGTAACAAATGATGAAACTGGAGGGATTTATTTCTTAGATGCACCTGGTGGTACAGGAAAAACTTTTTTTATTTCATTAATATTAGCAACAATTCGCTCACAAAATAAAATTGCACTTGCACTCGCTTCGTCGGGAATCGCAGCAACTTTGCTTGAAGGTGGTCGAACAGCCCATTCAGCACTAAAATTGCCATTAAATATGCAAAGCAATGAAACTCCAACCTGCAACGTTTCGAAGAACTCTGCAATGGCAAAGGTTTTGCAGCAATGTAAATTGATTGTTTGGGATGAATGCACGATGGCACATAAAAAATCTTTGGAGGCTTTAGACAGAACCTTAAAAGATCTACGTAGCAATAATAACCGATTTGGTGGTGCAATGATTTTATTAGCAGGAGATTTTCGTCTGATATATGTGATATGATATATTATTATTATAATGATAATAATAATAATAATTATGATTCACATGATTAACAATAAAGCGATTACTTACTTTTCAATCCTTATATATGTTTTATTTAATTATTTTTTATTCACAACGCCCTATCACCAGGGTGATGGTTCTGTTCAGGAGAATTTTTTAAAATACGTAGGCACAAAAACTGCCACATTACAAATCTTTTTGACAGGACGAAGTCTGTCGGGTCAGCTAGTATTATCTATAATACCCTTGATAATAAATTAATTATTAGTGAAATTTTAAGTAATCTTAGTCTTATCATTGTATAAGTACGAAAAGCGTAGAGTTTAAAACAAAAACTCTTTGTTTCCTTTAAAACTATTTTATTTTAATGAAAAGAAGTGACGACTGATTGAATCGTCTTCATAAACGACACTCCCGGCTCAATTCTATAATATAATATAATCCCAAATATAAACGAAACCCTTATAATATATACACCGATTTCTTATAATATACGTTAGCGGCGAACTTTTCGGATCCTTCCTTCCTGAAATGTGATTAATCCACAGACTGGGAGTATTTTCGGATGTTTCCCAATTCTAGTAGTCCATTGTTAAGGAATTTTGAGCACCTTAAATCTACCTCCGATGACATACTAGCCTGAACTGAGATACTTTTATCTGAAGAATCTGAACTTCTGAACTCTCTTTTATAGTCGAGTCGAGTCGAGATACTGAGGAACGCTTCGAGTAGCCGCAAAACTATTATCAATCCAACGTCCATCTGTCTTCTATACTAATATATAAAAAACTTATAGAGCAAAGACAATACTCAACTAAATCTCAACCACACGCGTTGAGAAATAAACACGTTACCAGTCCCTTATTAATAGCGCTATATAACATATATTTGTATCGAGATAGGGAGAGCCTTCATAAACCTCAGCAAAAATAGAAATAATAGGTTTTCATACCAAATTCATCATTCTTAATATATTTCAACCACTCACAATAATATATTTAGGTAATAAGTTTAAGCAATAGGAATAAGAAATACATATGTCTAATATTTTAAAAATACAGATACTTTAAAATTAAAGTAATAAAATAAAATATTCTAAGAAATACGATTAACTGGATTAATAAATTCAAAAAAAAATTGGTACTATACTAACTGACACTGATTCAAATTAGGCTACGTAATTATTATAGATTCATTCAAACTCATTCATATATTTTTCGAGAATATTTATTGGTATATTTCATATGTATATATTTTTAGATACTGGTCTGCAATTTATTGTTTATTTTAAATTGTTTAGCATGATTTGTACATCCACGAATTTGATTATTTAAATATACTAACAATGTTAAATAGATATATTTGAAATAAAATTAATTTTATATCTTAATTGAGACCAGAAATATATCGAACAAAGTTAGCTAGTTATGCAGATTATCTTTAGAGCGTACAATAAACTATATTAATATTTATTTCTATTAAAAATAATATTTCAATCCTCGATTTTATTCATTCAAATCCCCAATTTAAAATATTTAAACGAATCATTTTATGTAACGACTGGTATTTAGAATAATATTCCTCATTTAAAATAAGTCCAAAGAGGTATTATGGAGTCTCATTTAAGGTATTTCAGCTAAGAAGTATGTAGTTCAGGTCTAAAAAAATCATTAGAAAAAGAATCACGTTGTTTAGTTAATATTTCTTGCCTGAAAGGTTCTTGCCCAAGGTTGAGTTACCTTAAAAAGCACAAAGAAAGTTATGGTTAAAAAAGGTAGGAATGCTTTTTTAAACCTGCAAAGTAATTTTTGATATTTTGAAATTTTAGGTTATTTGGCTTTTTTCATAAAAACTCCATTACTTTAGTATATAGGATATATTAAGATGATTGTATTTTTAACTATAGTTATCTGGCCATGAAATGATCTTCATTATAATAAAGTTGACGAAACATCTGTTATATTTGTACATTCAAATTTACAGCTAGGCTTACTAATATTAACAGTATTTTGTCCAGTTTTATCTGTATAATAGATGCACGCCATTAATTATCTTGAATTATTTTTTTGTGTGATGTCTGGTATGTTAAACTGTTAAGCATTATTAAAGAAAATGTGTATTATTTTTACAATAATAATTAAAAATATCAGGCTCTAAAATATAGAGAAAACCAAAAATTGCTCTTAATAGCTTTCAAAATCAAAATAAGGTTTGTGATTGTTTAAACTTTGGGATTGTTCTAGGCAATAGTGCGAAATCCAACAAGGAATATGATCCAGTACGCCAGTAACCAGGCTCGGTAAAACTGTCTTCTGGGAGGATTTCTAAGTTGGTCACTCGGCAGTCGGTAGGATTAATGCCTACAACCGTGGTCCAGAGCCCACGTTAAGTTTAAATATATCGATATCGATTTGGGGATGCTTGAGGTATTCTTTAATATATTTATTAAACCATTCTTGGCCTCTAAATATTTGTTTTGGCTTTAGGGTCTAAGAACATACTTTCTCGAAATATCACGAGAGAAATTTTTATAAAAGTATTTTAAGCATGTAGTTTTAACAATGCCATCCAGCTATGGAAAGTAGGCAAGGGTTTTAATCATTCATTGTATTCTCTTATATTCGGATATTTCTGATTTATAAACCATGAGTGTAAATTTTAAACTTCATTACTTAAAGTAAATAAATCCTTTGTTATACTTAGATTTTATATCAATACCAACAAAAGTTATAAAGGACCAAGTGGATTTTCTTTAGCTAGAATTGAAAATGCACCAGACTTTTCTATGGTTTTATATTCTTTTTACAATCCGTGACCCAATTTTGCATTATATTTGAAATTTCTAGTCGCATATAACTATAACATTTTAGAGCATTTTCTCTCAACACAACTCGGCGATTTTGTTTGTTTAATTATATTTCTTGTTTACAAAAGTATCTCTTTTTGTAATTTAAGAAGGATGAACAAATGTTGAGTTGAGTTTATTCTAATTTTGTTGACAATTTTTGAACATCATATGTTGTTTCTTAAACAAGAGCCTCGTTTTGCCGGTTTGGTTGGCGCAGTGGTAAAGGTGACAGGACGGTTGAGATAGTCGCGGGTTTAAATCCTGCTGGAGCGTGGTCGAAAATGTATGTGCGTGATTGTTTAATATTTGTGGCAAGAGTGTAAAATCCGATGAATATAAATATATATATATATATATATATATATATATATAAGGGATAATGGAATATCTCATATCATTCTAAACATTCCCCTATTTTTTTCAAGGTCTATTAAAAAGATCTATTTTTCCAAAGAGTCCAATCAATTTATAACAGAAATTAAAAATTTTTTTTAATTATTGTAGATAAAATAAGTAACTGATATTGTTAATTAGATTTTAGTCAAATAAACCTAGTGGTGCAGAAGTATTTTCCCTGAACGCATGTCGGCGATTTTATTTGTTTAATTATATTTCTTATTGACAAACATTGTAATTAAAGAACGACGAACAAATTTTTACTTTATTCTAATTTAATCTATCTAATTCTAAATTTACTTAATATTCTAAATTTACTTAATTCTAATAATTTTGCAATTATACAACAATATTACGGCAAAGAATTCGTTGCTTTTTGAAGGTCTGTTAAAAAGATTTTTTTTTCAAAATAGTCAATTAATGTATACCAGAATTTACAGGCATTTTTCGGTTTCAATATCAAGTAAATCTAGATTTATGGAAACTTGATATTGTATATTAGATAATGTTAAACATTACTTAGTTATTTCATCAGAATAATTAGTCATCTAGTTGTGATAGAGAACTTTGACGTTACCAACAATCGACAAAATCATTTCTACTTGCAGAATTGAAGCGTGAATGGTCCAGGCCGCCATCGCACACCCATAAATCCGGATTAAGCTGATACGGGCGCAGTGGACCCCGGCCAACGCCATCAGTGTAATTAGAAGATAGGACACGAAGGGATTAGGCGAATATGAGCAGAGCGAGGGGGTAAGTTATAGATGTTTCAACGGCGTTAGGGCGTCGACAGTCCTAGTAGGGATCTATCGAGATAACTGACCAGGGGGGTTTCGGACAGGTTTGTGTAGATTTTGGGGAACAATGGATATAATAATAATGAATATTTTGTAGAAGAATTATATAAATGTAGTGATAATTTGTTTGTACAATATGTTCACCCTTGTTGAAAAGTCCCCGATCTTATTAAGCATTTTTAATACATCAGTTGGTTATGCGTTGGTTTATCTATCATAAATATACCCAGTCTCCATCTCTTTATCATTAGCTATAGCTTCTCGGTTAAGATAAACTATAACCAATTTATTAGGTTGTTGTTGAGAAAAGATCCAATCAATTTCGAATTTATAATATTTTACCATTTACAGTAAAATTAGCAGGTATATAAAAGTGCAGAAAGTATATAAAATTGTAACAGTATTCAAAGGCCTCAAAAAAAGCTTTACTTACTAAATAATACGTTAAGCTTGAAAGCAAAATGACAAAAAGTGTCTCTACAAACAAATGATAGGGCTGTTGCCAATAGTCTCGTCAGAATAGTTTAATAATATATTACAACATTCAATACAACATTATATAGGTGTTTGTAATTTCAAAATAAATTAAAGCTGACCTTGAGAGTTAAAATGCAATATAGTATTGGCTAGTAGTATACATTTAATTTTCCTAGTGTTTTTTGAAACATATTTCATCTATTCTAACAATTTATATCACTTTTGATTTTTTTATTTTGGTCTGTCATTTCAGTTACCATATATTATAATGATTAATGCTTAATAAGTTTTCATATAACTTTTGTTTAATATGGTTAAATAGGACCAACCATTGAGGTGTGGCACTGCATGCTGTTATTTTTGTTTAGTTGATAGATTAGGCATAGAACATGTCAGAACAGTATTACTATTACTATACAAAAATTACTGTGTATTAATGATTTGGTTCAGTAAGTTATATATTCTAAATATCTTTGATATTTAACCAAGTTTCTAGCTATTATACCTGTGCTTTAATAAAAAGCAACCAAATATAAAAATACCCCATGTCGATTTAATATATTTCGAGATAGTTTTGGGGTAGTTTCGTCTGGTTTTTATAGAAGATTTACATTGTTAAATGTCTTTCGTTATCTTATTTCATTTATGATCTAATAACTGTGCTGAGAATACTATATATAAGCCATATGAAAATCAACAGGATATTATCAAAAATGGGAAAAATGACGCAATACCATGATGAGCTCTATTCGTAATTGAAAGAAATAAAAACATGGCCTACTATTTCTAAAACTTTTTCTGCTAACGATACTTCTATAATGTAGGTAAAAACCACAAGGAAGCAGCAACCAAATTGCAAGCGCCAGTAAACAAAATTAACAATTGGAACAAGCAATATTCCTTCTTATTTCTTGTAATTGAATAACTATTGTTTGTAAAATGTTACTTTTTTATTAATCTCTAATTACAACATGTATTTTCAAATTAGCTTTTAAATTAATATTTAAGAACTTGTATCTACAAATATTTAATATTTAAGGAACATTTTTACTAGCTTTCTAAAATCAAGATATTGCTAAATGAAAAAAATTTATTAAATAATTTCTGTGTCGGTAGTATTTATAATGCAGTTTAGGGACTACTATAATTAAAATAATATTATATCATATTAAGAATGTCGCTCTTGAAGACCCTTCATGGCAATTCATTTGCAATTGTTCATAGGCCAGACTATAAAATGTAGCATTTATATTACTCGCCACTAACTATATAGTTGAAATTTTACAGCACTTATTGAAAGAAAATAATTTCTAACCTAAGTAATAATTTACTTTTTAATTATTTTTTCTATATATAAAAAATATCTATATTACATAATTTAGATAAAATCTAAAAATAATATCAAAAACGTGTTGAACGAATTTCGGTTACTGATAATAATCAGGTCCCAATTATCTGTTCACTTTGAATAGCCCTGGTATAAAGTAACATTCATTATCCATCAACGTGTTAGTTTGTTTTATCTTCCGAAAACACGAAACAGTTTACACTCTGCATAAGTTATCGTTTTCGGTAAATATAGAACTGATTGTTTATAAACACCGTTCTATTGTTATTATAGCAGATATAATTATAGCAAATTCCTGTGATAGTATATGATAATTTGGTGTTATATATACTGAAAAACTACTAATGTTTTTTATTGCAGGAAATTGGATTTAGTTTCATTAATATATTTTTATTATTTACTGTATAGTTTAAAAAACGAATATCTAGAATTAATATTACCATCGTTTGTTATATGTTTTAATAAAAAACGCACCACAGATTTTAAATCAAATATGCCCATGGCGACAATGACATCGTTTTGTTCTCTTTTTCTTTGATGTCTCAGTAGTAGAAAGAGTTAATACTTGAACGCTTTTGAAATACGATTATTTAAAATATACAAAAAAATTACTATTAATTAATTAAAAGGATTGGATTTTGTGAATGATTTTGTCATGTATGAATTTGTGATACAATGATATGATTTGTGTTGAAATAATCCTCGTTTTCATATGGATAACATGGCTATTTTAATTAGGATAACTTTTGTTTAACAATTTTAATATATAATATAATAATAATAATAATATATAATAATATAATAATAATTTTAATGTTTATCAATAGGTATGTTATTTTAATTATTACGAATTAGATAATTCACAACAATATGATTTATATTTTTTCTGTTTTGAACTACCGACTGAAAACAGTCGAAATAGTCGATAGTAGAAAACTAGTCAAATGCACGGTTCGACTGTTTTTTTTTTCTATTCGTGATGTGATCTACGAACCCGTTCCTGTATAGATTGTGAGAGAGGAAAGGACGGGGATAATTGCTTGAAGCAGTTAATTTTATATAGGCTTATATTTCAAACGGTAGTATAAGCGAGACAGAGATGTACATGTTTCTTCACGTACTAACTTAAAAAAAAGGAAAAAAAATTACTGAATACTGTTAACATGCAATTTATAATTTAATCTTAAACGAAGTAGAATTACTTTTATATTTGAATATTCTGTGGATCTGTCAAAAGGAATGGAATAGAAGGGAATAATACCCCGCAATTGCTTTACCATATTTTAATATGTTAATTGCTATTTTAAAATGATATCCTATAATAAATACAGACAATGCAATAGACGTTAAACACAACCTAAAAACTAAAGATGTACAATAACTATAAATACTAAATAAAAATTAAATATACATCTAATCATATAAAATAATTTTATTAAATAAAGTAAATGCTTTATTTATCATTGAACGGAAGTATTTTTAACAAAAATCGAGAGAGTAATCGGTAATATTACCTACTATTGCCATGAAAACAGTCAAAAGTGTTTTACTATTTATCATTCACAATTTTAATATTTTTACCCTATTACATTAACAATATTGAAAATATAATATCGTTCAAAATGTTGCTATATTAATATACAATATAATATTATTTACAAGCAAACTACAAAAAAATCATAAAACCATATCTATTACATATAAATCTATGTAAGCATAAATTGGGTAATTTGTCAAGATTGGGGCTAGGACGATAGAGCAAGAACGTTAGAATTTAGTCGAATGAAACTAATAGAACCAAAAAATAGTAATTAAAAGTACACCACTGAAATAGTCGATAGTAAATAGTAACAAAATCAGTCGAACCGAAAATAGCCGCTGGAAACAGTGGACTGAAGTAGTCACCGATAAATAGCAGTAAAAGCAATCGAACCAAAGATAGCGACTGAAACAGTGGATAGTAAAAATTAGTCAATTACTAAACAGTCGATAGTCGTTTTCAGTAGATAGTTCCCTACTCCAGTTTAAACTAAGTAGTTTATAAGATTTTTTCAAGCTGAAATAATAACGTGAATATATACTTTAAGGAAAATAAATGTACAACTGGACACAATCTTGGATCATAATATCAAAAATAATCTTTACTATGATTAAAAAAATCCTACGCCAAAGGCCAAACATCCTACAAGACAGTACAAGTATTCAGGAAATATATTGTCTGCCTGTAGACAGAATAATCCTGTGTTGACGTAAACGTACGCGCCAAATTGACTTAATAATTCAACACAATCAATCAGTACGAAGAATTTGTGGAAACGTTCGAAATCTTAATTTTTCTTTAATGCCTTCGATGGAGACAGGCATTATTATTATTCCCTCTGGGTAAATGTAAATGTATTTATTCGTTTGGTATTATAATGATTTTTGGGTACAGCGTGGGAGATCGTCAAGTCAAAATGCAGTGAATAATTCCTTTGTGCACCTAGAAATCAGGATACATTTCCTGTCTTTGTCTTAATTATAAGGACTTGATAATTTATTCAGAGGTATACTTGTTTTTAAAAATGTCTACTAGGGTAATCAATTGGCCAATACGTATATGTTCGATGTCATATGACATAATGGGTGGATATATATGATATTAGGATGTCTAAAAATGTTTAGGGATTTTTTCAATTGCCCACTTTTCATTCTTCTTTGTATGTTTTACAATGAGATTTAGATGTGCATGGCGTAAGTGACTATTTAAATGTCATAAAATTAACAACCTTAGTTTTGTAGTCCTGGATATATTCAGGTGTGTTTAAATTAAATATTTAAAAATATGTTTAGTGTATTTTTTAGTAGTATAATCACATAAATTACACTTCTTGAGGTCATACTTATATCATAAATATAAGATTTTATTAGGTTTTATTTGTCTTTTACTTGTTATACATGAGTGATATGATACAGTGATATATCAGTGTAAAATATCGTTTCCATCGTCGCCCACAAATAGATCTCTAACGATTCACAAGAATAATTTTGGTCCTAGAATCTTCATGGGCCTGTTTGGTCATCTTCTACCACTGTATCCAAGCCATAAAGTTTTGTACACGGATGATTACAAATCGTCCGCGAGAGTAGGCATAACTATTTATGGATACTCTAGAATAGAAACTTACAAGCTTCCTAAACATTCACCCATACTATCGGTTAACAGCTATTTGGTAGGTTCTACAGATTGTACTGGAGGTTGAGTTGCGATTGGTTGATTTGTACTGATTTCCTGAGCTCTATCGTGGTAATTGAAAATGCAACTCTTAGACACCTTATTATTGTTCGCATCTATAATATCTATACAATCTTGTTGAACGGAAAAGAAGAATATCAATTGTTTGGGTCCCCAGTCATGTGGGCATAGACGGTAAGGAGAGAGCAGACAAAGCAGCTAAATCAGCCACTCTAAGTGGTAGATATATTCCTAGTCTTCCCTATTATAGGGATCTATATCAGATTATTACGACTAAAATGAATAGTCTTGTTGAACTGGAGTGGGACTTGCTAAAGGGCGATAATAAACTGTGGTTTGTTAAGCAAGGATTTTTTTGCTTCTATATTATTATCTACTAATAGGTATAAGCAGGTCCTGTTAAATAGGCTAATAATTGGGCATTGTCAGTTCTCACATTCATATCTTATGGTGATTATCTATTGGTGATCTTCCTCCGTTGTGTGAGTATTGTGGACTAGTACAGTCCGACATGTTTTACAATCATGTGAGGCTCTATTCGAGACAGACATAACACACCTAGAAATCTGTAAACTCTTTTTACTTCAAACCACATCGATAAAATATTTGATTATTTATATGAAATTATTTACACTATCCTAATCAATTTCTTAACTCATATTTAAATTCATTCCGGAGAAACCAAACTAATTTATATTTATAACCTTTACGTCATATCTTATCAACTGCTTTGATCTCAATATTTTAAAATATTATGTATTATGAATTAAAATTTTTTATATTATTATTGTTTTATACGTTTCACATGTTTGTTAATTTTATTTATTTATTTATTTTTCTATTTTATCTATATTTTTATATTTATCCGCTCTGTTACATATTCTACTTATTATATTGATGTATTTTAAATGAATAATATTTACTTATGTTTTATCTCGTTTTATATATTGATTGATTATAATTTTATTTATACAATTTGTGTTTGTAGCGTATATGTATTTTATACATGTTTGTTCTGTTTTAGTTTTGTCAACTTGGTATACTAATTACTATATATCACAGTCCTAATAAAATAAATATACGTTTAAGTCACTGAATAATGCAACAGTGTTAAAATGACTATAAAAAAAGTGTAAAAATATCGAAGCTATTACAGTACAGTATTGTGGTTCAGATCATGAAAACGATGGAAATAAACTGACAAATCTAATAATATGCTTCTTGATCGAAACTATGATTTCCATTAAAATGAATTCATGAATATTTTAATTTAGTGCTCCAGACTTCTAATACATCCCTCAAGTCTCGAACCTAATTAATAGAACAACATTTTTAAAGTAAAATTCAATCATTTTCTAGATAAATTCATTCAAGAGTGGTAGATTCAGTTATGTCCTCAAGGTTTGTCTCTGCTTTGAAGGTGGTCTTACAGCTAGGAATTATATATATATATATATATATATATATATATATACGTATTTGACCTTTCCCTAGGTAATTATGTTGCAATTTGAAGATAGCAAGTAGTAACTAAGTGTTAACTTGACTGCTAACTGTTAACTACTCCATTGGCAGAAAATACAGAGGTTTTGGTATCGCACAGTTATTGAAGACGAAAAGCGGATTATCGTAAAATCATTGCCACGTTTCAATATTCATATCCACGATGCAGCACACTATCGAACTCAACAAAAGTGGCCACAATATCAAAAGGAGCATGACAAAGTAACCTTATTATATGACAATTTCTGACTGCATTTGTGTGCAGTGCAGTTGCTGCATTCTGCAGATATTGCTCCTTTCGATTAACATCAGTCAATAGCACACGGTCTGGCAGAACATCAGTTTAGTTTTTTAGTAGATATCAAAAATTGGGTGGATTCCTTGACAACCCCCAAAGAAGACGAATTCGATGGATGCTGAATCTGTATAAGGGTGAACAGTATTACCACATGCTCATATATAATAGTTTTTAAGAAACAAATGGCAACTGCGGCCTTCTATTTGTACTTTTACGTAAAATATATACATTGGTTATAAGTTCTGTTCATATATAAACCAAGAAACATTTTTATTTAATAATTAAATCTTACATTAGATATGCTTAGTACAATCTTAACTTACAAATTAATTTATTATTAGTGTTCTGTTGTACTTGCAAGTACAACACAAGCAAGACGAGTACGGAATTAATATATCCGTACGTATTTCCTAAATTAAAATTAAACTAGTCTACTTAAGGTAAAGTTAAGAATACACTTATACACTAAACAAGTTCGAGTGGTTTGGTTCCCTTTAATCTTCTGATTTCCTGTGTGTTGTCCAGTAGCTGTACTGCTTCCACATTGCTGTGATTTAGCAATCTTATTTCATGTTTTAAGGTGAAATCTTGGATCATTTCGTGTATCCATTTTATTCCGAGGTCAACGTGCAGCTCTTCGTCGGTTACGTAGCGATAAGCATTGATAATTAATCCTAGAACTTCGTTTTGGGTGCCTTTGATTACTAGTTGGTTTGATGTTTTAGTGCAACCCTATATTTGCACCTCATAGGTCCAAACCGGACTTATGATTGACCGACAAAAGAAAAAATAAGATCCTGAATATTAGACTTATTATGTTAGATGGTGGTATTCTTTGGTATCGTTTAAATAATGTTAATATGTATTTGTAAATTTATGAATTTAAATAATATTTAATAGGTTTTTAACATAATGAAGTTCATGGGTCTTAAAAATTGACAATATGAACACCTTACTATATAGTACATCTTGTTGCGTGTACACTGCTTCAGTGTAAATAATGCGACGCGTACGTATTATTTAGTTTACACGCCAAGTGTTATGTTTCAGTGACTTTGTACATGTACAGACTTTGTTCAGTAACGGTTAATACAAGCTGTCGGTGATGTGTGTTAACAGCTGAATTGTTATGACAATGACAATTGTTATGTAATGACAGCATATACAAAATATTGTAAAACATTTTTGGCAAAGAGGAATACTGGGAGGAATCCAAAATTAACGGGCAGAAACCCACAAACACTAAAAAGAATTGTGGCCAGACGAGATAAAACTACCGCTGCTAAAGGTACAACAGAACTCAATAATCTCTTGAGTAACACTCTTTCAACAAAAACAATACGGCGCGAGCTCTACTAGGCTAACAGCCAACGAAGGGCTGTAATTGTGAAACCCTTTATAACGAAAGTCAAAGCTAAGCTGGGAAAGTGATGCAACGATCATAAAACCTAAACCCTTGATATCAGAGGAAAGTGGTATGGCGCCATAAATTATTGTTACAAGAACGTTCCTGGTTTGAGGAGCATCAGATTATCTTCCCTGGTTTGCACAATCAACAGACCTCAATATAATTGAACCGTTATAACGAGTTTCAGGGCAGAGTAGACTCAGTTGGGAGTAGACTTCCATCTCCAACATCACTGAAGTAGTTGTTGAATGTTTTCGTACCAGAATGGGGTAGCATTTCGTTGGAAAGTATTTAGCCACTACAAATTTATTCCAAGAAGAATTGCAACTGTTTTAAAAACAAATAGTGGCTCAATACTTTATTATTAAATACATCTTGTCTATATGTCTATATATTGGTTGTATTTTTTTTTTCTTGGATATTGAAGAAATTAATAATAGGGGAGTATAAAAACGCCGTTACCGCCATATTTGTTCTTCCGCATGAATCCCCCACCCTCCGGTTTCCCCACGTCGTCCCACCCGCCCTTTTTCGACGTTCCTTTGTCGTTTTTTGAATTATTCGACGGAGCGCTGTTCCAGCGCGGCTTTCCGCACCATTTCGTCGCGGCGCGCTATTTTTAACGAAGGCGAGCGTCGCGACGCCCCGCCACGTCGGGATTTAAACGTAGCGTGACGTGGCGGCAACGATGGCGACCGGCCAAATGGACTTCCGGTCCGAGGATGTTGGCGATGGATCCGGGATTGTTCCCGTTTCGGTTGCGGGCGGGAGGGGGTGCGGGCGGCCGGCTTTTGTTTTATACCGGAACGGGGCTGTCCCGGTCGTCGGTTTTTATTTGCTCAGTCTGGGAGCATTCGGTTTCCTTTGTCGGTATCGAGAGGAGGGAAATGGAGAGAATTCGCGATGGATGAGTCAGATATCTTTAACGAAAAGAATACAATCAGAATCGTCCATATGTATATACGTTGAGTCCAACAATATCTGCTGCTTTAGATATTATAAAACTGATTTGAATAGTATGTGAATTTGGATTTTTTTTATTAATCTCCTAGAACGACAACAATATGCCCGTGGACAATAAGTATTATTGTATAATTTCAGTTATATAATGTAACTATCCTGACATCTAGAAGATTATTTCAGTAAGTAACCTACTGTAAAACTTATAATCTAAATCTTATTCTAGATACTATTCTAACTTATTTTATAGTCTATCCTAACTTATTCTAAAAACTATTCTAGCCTATTATAGTAAATCCGGTAGGTTGATAGGTAGATCATCGCGCACATTTAACTGTTTGGCAAGTGAATTGGGATGCACTACTAGTCTTTCAGAGTACTTCGCACTAACACTCCGAATCACACTCGTTGTGGGTTCTATGGGGATATCACGCTGAATCAGTTTGTTGGACACATAATATGGGGCATCGACGATGACTCGCAAAATTTTATTCTGGAACTTACGGAAGATATCTATGTTATATTTGCTAGCAGTACTCCACAGTTCAATACCATAGGTCCAAATGGGCTTAAGTATTGACATACAGCACAAACTTATTATCTAATGATAATTTAGATTTACGCCCTATTAGTCAATACATTTGGATTAATATAAGCTCTAGCTGTTTGCGTTTTATAACTATATGTTTTTCCCAGTCAAATGTCTATCGAAATGTATTCCCAGATATTTAACGTTGTCTGCTTGCGCAAGTTCATGATTACTCAATTTTACTAAGGGACATGTTCTTCTACAAATAGTGAATGTCACATGGGTAGATTTTGTCTCATTTGCTTTGATACGCCATGTTTTCAATCACAATTGTACTTTGTTAAGATATAGTTGGAGGTTTCTTGTGGCTGACATTGGATCCTCCTGTGATGATAAAATCGCTGTATCGTTGCTAGAAAGGTATAGGTTGATAGATAAGATATAACAATGTGCCAAGAACACTGCCCTGCAGAACACCCGAATATATTGGGTGTAGGTTAGTGTATTTGTCACCCTGTTTGACAATAAATGTCTGTCTGTGAGGTAATTCGGATTTAAAATTAAAATGATGAATCTTCATATATAGAAATAATTCGATACTATTTACCAGCTGCATATAACAAAAAGATAGACTAATCTTGTAAAAATTGTAGCTCATGCACCAAAACAATTCTAAAAATCTATACATTAATTGTTTATGGAATAAAGCAGTGTCTGATCTGCCCTTCTAGCAGACTTCGCGTTAATTCAGTCCGTACTCCTCTACGGATCTAATATCTTCTACTTCAAGTCTGTTACATCCAACCAAGTTAAACGGCTTCAAGTTTTCCAAAATAATCTCCTCATGAGAATCTTGAACGCTTCTTGTGTGCTTGTGGGCTTGTGAGCAATAGTCAAATCCATAGGGAAACTGACACTCCAGAAATCAGCCATTTCATATCTCAATCATTCCACAAGCAAAAGCTCAAGTTCTTCTGAAAAACGTGCTTGTTTGCGAGTTGATCGATATTCTGGGAGCATATCACCGCATCACCGCTAACCTCCCACTTTTCCAGGCTGAAACGATCTCATCGTGCCCAATAGCGGCTGCCCGATTAACGGGTATATCCCCAAATTTAATGCAATAGCAATAGCGATCCTCAGGGCTCAACTGTGAGGCGGTTTCGGTTTAGTGTATTGGTAAGTTCAGAGGCAAGTTCGCATAATCCGGTCCAACTTGTCATTCCAGGGTAAGTCTCCCCGACCAGGTATGCGTCATGCATTCAACCACCTGGTTTTAGGCCAGAACAAAGAAAAAAAACAAAGCAGTAGCATTTGTTTTATCCAGACCAGAAAATGGAATCTCAATACGATTGTCGAGGTTAATATGGCCAATATTAGTTACTTTACCAAGTGTACCAGGTGCTAGTATTAACAGAAATTAATTACCAGTCATGTCATGGCTACCGACAACAAATGATCATACTGAAACCTGCAATGATTGAAAAATGTCCTAAATGGGTCCGAATACATGGCAAAGTGATTTTACAGCAGCACAACGCGCCGTCTTATAAAAGAAATCGGTCAAGGAAGCATTGAAAATACTTGGATAGGATATATGATCACGCCCGCCGTACTCTTCAGACCTTGCCCCACCCGACTATCTAATATTCGCATCAAAGAGACACGCACTTGCGAAGCAGCACTTCGCTAATTCAGGAGAAGTTAATGGTTTTGCGCATGGGACAAACAGTTGTTTTGTGATGGCATCCATTAGTTGACTGAAAGACGGTGTAGAATCAAATGTTCTTAAAAATTATGTAGTTTTTTTTAGAAAAAAACAGTAATTACTATCCGGTACAACTGGTATCTGGTAGTTGGAATGGCAAGTTCTGCAATTTTATAGAAATCAAATTTGCCCCAAGTTTAAATCTATAATAAATGCAAAAAATATATCCAATATATATTTGTAATGCACACCGTATATCCAACTCTCCAATCGTCATAACTTTTAGGCTATATAGAAGATCCCACCAGTGAATAGCAATAATTATCAACACCCCTAAGCAGAGGATGTTGAATATCTCGGCATACGTCTAGACCAATGGCTAACTTGGAAGAAGCACGTACTTGTAAAACGAAAACAACTTTGACTTAAACTATGTCAAACGTATTGCTCATCGGTCAAGGTATTGAATCAACTCACTAAGGAAGTCATCATTAATTGGTTTCCAAATAAAGTGTTGCCTGCCAATACTGATGTGCTACTATGTTTCTAGTGAATTGATACAGCACCATATCACGATATAATTTAGAGTGTTGGTATATGTATATATTGAGTAGGATTTCGAATAAAATATTTTACACAGGAGGTTAGTTATTGAAGTGATTTCTACATGTCATGTATGTAGTTACTATAAAAACTCATTACACACTAAGCAGATTGTTGAAACATTAACAATAATAATAAAAATTAAATTGACTAAGAGAAAAAGTTTGGGAGATTGAAATGTAAAACATACGAGGTCTAATCATTAACGAAGTGAAACTGAAGAAAGAATTCAGCTATTTAAGCGACAATGATAATGTTGCACATGTTAAAAATTTTTACCCAATACATTACTAAAATGTTCTATCATGCTATAGGATAAACTGCTCCATTTATTACAAATTTGATTCCAATTATTATGTTTAATCATATACTGAAAGCCTTGACAGTAGAAGAAACTCTACTTTTTACTCATTGTTACGAAATGAGGATATTATCATATATGCATTAGTTTTTATTCTCAGTAAAGGAAACAAAGAAATAACAGAAACCTCTAGAAAAAAATATTGAGAATGGATAACCCGCGTTATTTCAACATTTCCTGCTTTGGCATTCGATCTATTCTCCTGTCCGTTTCCCTTTTGCTAAATAAAACATAAACAAAATATTTATTCAGAAGGTTTTCTGTTATTTATGGTAGCGAAGTGTGGAAACTGGTTTTTGTGGTGAGGGGAGACGGCCACGGTTTATTGAAGAAGGATAGAACAAGAGGGATAGAGCGAAAAGGCTGAAAAAACGTCGGTAGCGTCGTTCTTGACTGAGAAATGGATCGTTCTATGGGTAGAAATGTTTTATTTATTAGACATATCGGCGGGGGGTCCGGGGAAGATGGCTCGGGAGTCTGTCGGTTATTGATTGAATATCAATGCCACGAGAGATGGTTTGGATTCAGGAAGGAAGTAGTAAGTTCAGATATCTTTAATAAAATCCCCTTTTTTTACATTACTTTCATGGAAAATTAATGTAAAATAATAAATTTTATTAATAATTATATACATTCTAATTTTATTTTGACAAATAGTAATTATAATACAAAAAATATAAATAAATTATAAAAATTTAACTATATAATGCATTCATTAAGAAATTATTTGTTAATTAATTACAAAAATATTCAAAAATATTATAATAGTGGCCATTTCTCCAATTTAAGAAGTAAAATGAAATAATGTTAAATGTAATTTATACTTTTTTAAAAATATTGTGTAATTATTTATAAACATTAAAATTTCCTCTTAGTAAGAAATATTCATATTCATAACTAATATATCATTAAAATATGAAAAATTTGTTAATGTTTTAACATTAACTTGCAGCCTAACTAACAACATCTTTATAAATTCAGTGTTCTTCATTTACCATTAAAATTTTTAAACAACTGCTTGAGTAATATTTCAAGAAAACATCTATACAAATTAAATTAAAAATTACTCTCCAAAAAATAACACCAAACATATCGAAAATCACTGATAAATTAAAAATAGTAAACACGTTAAAAATCATAGTGGATGTTTTAGTTGGTAAACTCTCATCATACATTATATTAACATTTTCCATCCCATTGGCTTGTCGAACGGTTGAACGACATCATTATATGAGCAAATGGTAAACACTCCCCCTACTAAGGGGTTATTTATCTGTCCCCATCTTAGACAATCTACTACCCCATTAGCAATACACATTAAGGGATGGTTGTTATAAATTGTAAGATACTATGGTAGATCAAAATGTCTGTCTTCATATATTATTGGATTTTTATAGAAAAAATCATATCAGCGGAAAATTTAATTAACCGTTATTAATTACCTTTGAGATTATTGTTTGAATATAGTATACTTATTTTGTATTGATATAAAATTACAACTAATCAATGACAAAATTCGTTTTTGAGAAATTGTGTTTTTATTTGTTTAAAAAAAATTATTTATTAACATATATTTTATATATTTATAAATATATTACTCATTTTAAGTACATTTAAATAATATTTATTTAGTTACAGTTCTCTTAAAAAGTAACTTTAAAAATAAATTAATTGTAGTATTATAATTATTTTAAATGTTATGTCTCTGAAAAATGTACTCCTATCATTGTGATCAAGTGAAAGAAACATTTGATGTTTAAGATTTCCAAATCCAAATTTTCATAATATATGCGATATGTGATCAAATGCAGAACCCATATAACTCTCTAAACCAACCTCTGTAGCTAAAATAAGTTGCCTCTCGGTATACGACTCAGGGGCATCATTTGCAATGAATAGTCATATATCATTAGGAAATATGTCTTTCATTTATTTCTTCAACAACAAAGTTTGAAGTATCTTAATCAACATCATCGTATTTATTCTGAAGATTTAAACAAATTTATGCACCAACCAAGCCTGCTAGTTTTTAAAGAGCTAGTTTTTTTACAGATACTTTATAGTAGGAAACATCTCGCAAACGTCCCTTTAATTAAGCGGCGAAAATTGTTGTTTGCTAAATGTTACAATCAAGCCTAAATCCTATTCTATGGTTCCGAGACGTGGACATTTGTAAACGTTAAGTCTTTCAAATGCGATAACAATGGCAAATTCTGCATGTTTCTCGCTGAGATCATATTAGAAGTGGTCATTCGTTTAAGATGCATTAACTAGTGCTCAGTTGAGGAACAAAATCAGAGAAGCAGAATGCAATGGTTTCATTTTTGTTGTTTGTCGAATGAAGAGTCGCAAAAGTTGAAAAAAAGAAAAAGAAAATGAAAATGTCGAATGATGAATTCCTCACATATTTTGTGGTGAAGTCGATCTTTTAGAAGATACAGCGAATAAATTCAAGGTTGTTTATAGATGTATTTGTTAATAGCTAGGTATATGTCAAACTACGCTCCTCTCTGTTAGGAAAGTTTCAGGTTCGAATCCTAGACGGATCCTGGAGGTTTGTAATTAGTGTGTAAAATATGGTATCAAATAACTAGTGTAACTGAAATTATGCCTACTTTGATTATTTGCTAGGCAATGAGCTTCTTCTCAGTAAGATGGATGCTAAAAGGGGTGAAAATAAGTGGTAAGTGGTCCGTAGTTTATAGCCTACATTAGATAGTCTCTAAAATAATCTACGAGTAATAAGTACCTGAAGATAGGCCGACAAATCTATAAATAATTTTTAATATTTATAAATATTTCAATCATGTTTTACAAAGAGAATAATGGGACAGAGCAAGGTCTAGACTATAATGTTGATGCATCAAGAAGTCTCTCGTGATTTTTGAAGGACACTCACAACCAGCCTGAACATTTGTTCTATAGATAAGTTCTGATTGATATTCATCGATTGTATATGTTTTGAATCGATATTTGACGTACATGGATACTTTTGATTCGGTGTCAAAATCGATGTTTTTCTAATATGGATAATTCCTTTGGACTTTTTTTTGAAAATTTGCTTAATTTATTATCGTCGGGAACCACTTTTCATTGCCCCTAATCTATCGGTTCAAAAATGGGTTGATATCGTTTTGTTTTTCAGTAGCCAATTCACAAATGAAAACTTGGTCCTTTGAGTTTTTCAATGATAATTCATATGATACTCAAATATGGATTCTTTGTTACTTTAAACGATGTTGACTTTTCTTCATCCACTAGCCAAGGCGAGGTTAGTTTTGAATGATGCTACTCTTATAACTAAAACATTCTATGATCTGTTACTGTTTAAACGCGCTTTGGTATAGTTTCATTTATTATAATTTACTAGAGATATATCATTTGTATATGATGACTTATGACTTATGACGTATATTATGTATATGACGAATTTAAGGTCACATCGGTAATCAATATCAGTAACTATTTGGAAGCGCATTGTTTAAGATATTGTTCATCGCTAGCTACGACTTTTCCCCATTTTAATATATTAATATTTTTAATTTTTAATTTTTTTTTGCTAACAGAAGGGCACTTATTTAAGGCTTTAATAATTAAAATAAAAAAGAATTTTCCTTTATAAAGATATCTTAATTTTTTTATTAACCAATTAAGGTGATATCTGATTCTCTCTTTTAGAAATTATATACTAAATAATATAGTAGAATCCTGATTTAGAATAAACGCGGTGTGTTTCGAACAGCAAGTTGCTACCATCAACAATCAAACGGCCCAAATAAATAATGTTGACATTGACCCGGCAAATGTCGACGATATTTAATTGGACGACGGTGGTTGGCATTTGGATGTGACTGTTATATTGTTTGCCAGCTGATTGAAGTTAAACAGTCTGAAATAAATTAATTTATTTGTTCGGGCCTGAAACTGACTAGACGACGACGCGAGCGCAAACCTTCCCCCGACCCCCCTTCGATACAACGTGCGCTTTTTTCCGTCGTCATTGATCCGAACGTATTTTTAAATGGTGACTACCGTCCCTTTATCAGCGGGTTTTATTATGTGATCGTGACGTAGTACTTTGTCTTATTTTGTTTTTTAGCAATTGTTCTATAAAGTTTCTTAGAAATTTTATCATTATTTTATTAATTAAATTTTTAATTAATAATCAACTAATGATCAAATATCATGAATTTACACTGTAAAATATGAAGGTTTATAAGTTTGGATGTTTTTTTAAGAGAAATTGCTGCGAAGAAGTGTTTATCGTTAATTCCAGATATTTTCATTTCCGCCTTTTGAAGCAATCCGAGAATCAAGCCAAATTTTGTCTTTTTCATAGAAAGTGGAGTGCTGATTATTATGAATATTTTGTCACAGTAATCGACCGAAATAAGTGATAGCCGAAAGAAGCAATATTTAGTGCGCAATGTCATTTTCTCTTAATTTTCATAGACATCTAACTAATAATGTATTAATAGATCCTCGAATGTAGAAGCTCACTAATATCTTTTCGTCGATTTTTATACAGTTTTACCAGAAAATTCATATAGGTATCAATAGGTATCCATAGTCTATTCAAAGTTTTTTTAGTAATGCATCATCGATATTTGTGACGTCGAAACATTACAATGTTGCCGCATCAACTCTGAGTTTTAATTCAATTTAGCTTTGACATAGAAGGAAATTCTAATATAAATAAAATATTGGAACAAAAATGTTATCAAATACAGTTTATTTTATCATTATAGTACATCTAACACATATATTACAGAAGGACCTAAAACTATAGTTAAGAACGCAGGTATAATAGTTTGTAGGTTAGATTTGTTTTGTTTACATTGAACTCTTTTCCACACCACCCATGAAGTAGAGTTTCCAGGTGCGTCTTTTTTATATATAGTGGTATCCCCCTGGAAGCCCAATCCAGCAAATTAACAATTGTATCTCTGAGAAACGTATTTTACTTTCATTCGAGAGCATATTCACCGTTTAGTTCTTGTTTCCTTCGATGGTGTGTCTACTTGTCAAGTCATCTTTGTATCACTGTATATTTTATATCTTCTGCTACTATCTGTGTACACCATTATTCATAAAATAAATCACTAAATTCTGTCTAATGCATTTACCATATCTACAAAACAGTTAGGATTCATTCTTTTCTCGTACGTTCTAATCTAATGCTCATGTTTAATTTTGAACAATTACAATAATATCTGTACACATACACCTTTCACGCCCTACAATACCATTTTCTCATCACTCTGTCTAAGGAATTTCCAGCAATGCACAGCATTATCACATATCGTGAAAGTTTCCTTCAGTCACTTTCACTTGCCGACTCACTGTCCAATTCAACCACTAAATTGTTAATTTCTGATCTGTCTAAAACATGTTCATGATTCCACCATTTATCAATTAATTCTGTATGTCTTATCAAGTTCATCCAAACCGAAGGTGTTATGGTTGATAATGCTTCCTTCCGCATATCCAAAAAGTTTTTGATGAAATATCCTTCTGGACCAGCAATATATCTGCAATTCATTATTAATAAATATAATGACCAACAAAACCTAATCGAACGATATTGTAATTTTTACCTTTTTCCATCAATTTTTGTTGTCTTTACACTTTTTTTGTTACTGTCTTGTAAGTTTCATCAAGATACACAAATTGAAATAGTTTATCTTCCTTGGTCTTATTTTATGCTTTTAAAAATGGAATTATTTTTAATGCAATGTCTGGAAGTTCCATTAAACCTCTCTACCATTTAAACCCTGTGCCCTGTAAGAGTGTATGAAAGGACATAGAGTTTAAATGTTTACATATCTAAAAAGCTGCATGTCCCTAATTCTTTTATGTATACTTTCCAAACAGAACATTTTCTCTAAAATAATTTTATTAAATTATGTTTATATCGATAAAAATTTTTTGTGTACTTACTGTTCTTATACATGTGGTACATTTGGTCTCGAATAGAGCCAGTATCAAGATGGTCAAGATTCCTCACCCACTTTGTATGTAGACGGGGTTTATTGGATGAATCTTAACATATTATTCTTCATTTTGTAAGCGATATTATTCACCGTACCTACACTAATATTTAGAGCGGCAGCAACCGGCTAAAAACATTTTCAATAAAATTGTAGGGACTTATATTATTTAATATCATCAATAATTACCTCTCTAACGGAATTTACCGGCAAAAAGAGGCCTCCATTATCTCGTTCCTTTTCGAAATAACCTATTGAAGCCAGAATCAATTTGTGACCCTGAATATCTATTGTTTTCGGCATTTTCAAACAAAGTGATATGATATAATACGAAGCAACTTAAAATTAATCATAATAATCTAAGGGGTTGAAATAATGTTTGCCAGTTTATAACTTGTAGTAATTATAACTGATATTTTGAATAATTTAACGTACATCTGACAACCGGACGGCGTCCAGCTGTCAGATTTATGTAAAATTCTTAAAAGCAATAATGATAAGATGTTTTAATACTTACCTATAAATTATTGTGGCTGTATAATTAACCGTAATTGTTAGATGTACTATAATGTTAAAATAAATTAGGTTTGATAACATTTTTGTTGAATTATTTTATTTAGATTAGAATCTTTTGTATGTCATAGCCAAACTGAGCTAAAACTCAGAGTCGATGCGGCAACAATGTAATGTTTCGACGTCACAAATATCCATAACGTTTTCTAATCCAAATCTCTTTCTTTATAATGATAAAAGAAATGCTTTCTCATTATTTAATTATGTACTTGAATTAGATATCAATAAAAACACTATTTAATAATAATTGTTTGTACTGTATTAAAATGTATAAATTGCGATATTTATTTTGGTTAAATATTATTTCTTTAATATAAGATTTTTATTAAATACACTTAGCCTAATCTCATTTATAAATAAATTAGTTATCTTTCCATTTGTACTTGGATCTATTCACAATAAAGATGAGTAGGAAATAACGTAAATAATATGCACCAACTGAAACTAAAGTTAATAATAAGACATAGACTTTGTACAATTTTGTGTACATTTATTCGCTTCATTATTGATACACCCCATATTTTTTGCTGCACCTACATATCTACATTCGATAGCTCCAAATAAGCTTTATTATTGTCTGGTAAATCAAGTTCTTAGGTCAAGTTGGGAGTATATTCTGACTAACCTGTACAGTTGTCAAATTTTGAGTCTGATGGACATGGACATATTTTGAGCTATCAAACAAAGCTATTGGCAATATAGAGCAGAAATAGAAATGGTTCAGAGACACTATCCTGCAAAACTCCATTCTAAATAGATTTAATTGTGTATGTTTCTTCATGTATCTTCATGTACCCTAAATTATCTATTTAAATATATGACTTCAACAAATAATAGTGGCTCTGCAGCAATAGTTGCTCATCTTGTGGTTCAGTTTAAAATGGAGAGTCCAGGTGTACCGCAAGTTAGTTTCTGCAAATTTCTTTCCTTCACGCGCCTTTTCAATAACCGCTGTTACTTTATAAACTTGATCATTTGATGAGTATTAAATATAATTAAATACGTTTTATGGCATGGAGTAAGTCGGATTGGGTTAATTAGTAACTCTTAAGTAGTAATTAGTCTTTTATTAAAAAAAAACACATATCGACTTTAATATCTGATTATAACAATTACGACCGAATTGAAGAATATATAAAAAACATTCCAAATATCGAATTAATTAATTTTCTCGAAGGCTGCTAAAATAATTAATACAAATAAATTGCATCAAAGGGAGATACTCCTCAGTCATCACCGGTTTTGGCGCATACGCACTACCCTGCAATACTTTTCTAATACCCGTACTTTTTTTTTGATCGGTACAAACGATGTTGGAAGTAGTCAAGTCATTAATGAGTTTTGTCCAACAAGAATAGTAGCAAAAATTGTAGTAGCTGGTAATATTTAGATATATATTTTAAACATAATATATTTTAGTAATGATTTGAATTTTATTTTATATGTAATATGTAACTAGAATTTGTTCAGAGTGATAGTCGAAGAATGTGAAATTCAGGAAAGAAATTAGATAGCATTTTGCTAAGATGCAAGAACAGTGTACAGAGATACTATAAAATAATTAAATTTGCTAAGAAAACCAGATCTGGATCAAACAAAGAAAATATAAAGAAAATATATGTCACTGATAACACCTTAATGATCTAATGACAAAGAAAACACTAATTATTATATAAGAGTATAAGTAAATAAATTGTAGTTTTGTAAAAATAATGATGTATTGTCTGAGATTTCTTTAAGATTAAAAGTGCAATAGTCCATTCATTTTAGACTTGTAAATAACAATACGTTAATCAAAAGCTCGAGGTAGTCAATTCATTAATGCGGTTTGTGGATCAAGAATAGTAGCGATCATAGTTGATATCACATTTGGTGATCTTTAGGAGAATTCATATATAGTGGTGTGGTATGGTGTAGGTATAGTGGTTTCAACTATATTGGCTGGGTTTGATCTAAAAGATTTTGGTCTTTCTTATGGTAATGTTTATTTATATGGTTCTTGGAGATCTTGTTAATTGTTCAAATATGCAAATTAATTAAATATGGTCTTTTTATAAAAACAGAAAGCTATATAGAAATCATTTTTATTATTTCATTTTATTCAATAATTTTTTAAATAAAATGAGTTATTTCCAAAAATTTTCGTTCTCATATATAGTTTCAACATTAAACCAATTATTTATCAAATTTGTATATATTTATTTATAATTATTCATATATTTATTTATAATTATTTATATATTTATTTATAATAAATAATGATGTGTAATATGACGTTTTTATGAAAATAGAATAGAAAATAGAATTACTGAAAAAATTTAAATAAATACAGCTGTAAGTACGCATGCGCCAAACTCGAATTATTCTCTGTTTTAAAATTAAATGAATAGAAAATAACTTTTTTTTATTTAGATTTAAAAGTATTTACACAGTAACATAAAGAAATTATTTAAATAAATCTACTGCACCCTGATTTTGTAATAAATAAATCTGTTATATAAATTACGTCGGAATTATTACTTCAAGAGTTTTCCATATATTACCTGCAATTATATACTGAATAATTATAGTCCAACATACACCCACAGGCGTCATTATTCATAACAATTTATGTTGTTGATTTATCAATTCAATCTTAATTCTCTTATAATTAGGTATAAACTATTCTGAGTAATAGATATTTCTTATTAATTAGGTTTTAACTAGCATTGGGAACTATCGACTGAAAACAGTCGAAACAGTCGGTAGTCACAAAACAGTCGAAACAGTCGATAGTCAAAAAAATAGCGACTGAAAATAGTAATAACTATCGATATAGCGCGGTTCGACTGTTTTTTCTCCATTCGTGATGTCAAACGAAGATGTACGAACTCTTGTCTGCATAAAATGTGAGATAGGAAAGGACGAAGATAAATGCTTGGAGCATTTAATTTTAAATGTCTTTATATTTTCCAATGGTAGTATAAGCGAGACACTGTACAGTACTGTGAATATTATTATGTTCAACTTTTTTCCAGTGAGTTTATTTCTTCGATCGTTAATTATTTGCCCCAGATTTTGAAAAAACTCGTTCCCAGGGGACAAATGTTGCGGGTATAGAGGAATATTTTACGTTTAACTGATATAATTCAGGTAGTTTCATTTTATGGATTTGCTAAAAATCCAATGGGTTTTTTAAAGGCCCAATAAATGGAATTTCCAAATACTCTCAAAGTTGCTGCAGTAATTGCAGTAATTATTTCTTTCATTCTAGCCATTTTTTTATCAAAATATCTCGAGATGTCAATACATTCTTAGTCAGTAGTTTTGTCTTGAATTTCGAGTTGTGGAACTATATTTGTATTTTTTGAAGTTAGAAGGGAAGATACCTGTTCTGTGACAACATTTTGTATCGCCTCAGCATTACTTGCAATTCCAAATCCTGCTTTTTTAAACCTAGGATCTAAAAATGTGGATTTCCCGTATATCGTATTCATTTCTAAAATTGCCAGTCTTTTATTGATGACATCTAATAGACAATTATGTCATTTTTCCCCATTCACTTGTTAAAATCCTAGATTTTATGGAATGTTGCAGTAGTTTTATTAACCGTATAATTAAAGACACCGTCGGGATATCTTTCACCAGATAACTCTGTGGTCATTATTTAAATGGGTTTTAAAAGTTGAACACATTCTGTTAAGATGATAGTCCATTCGTTAACAAATAAAAACTGTGGTGCTCTTCTTAACACCCAACAAATAAAATTAATTGTTGAATATTAAAGTAGAGTTTTCCTTTCAGAAAATGTATTTATTTCAAATATTTAATATACTTTGTTCACCTTTTTAAAAGAAATTTAACAACTGCTACTGTAAAAAATTCTTCAAATCTTTTGGATCTATGCAATTTCTGAAACCTTTGGAACCTAATTTTAGTTTTCACGATTTTAGGAAAAAAGTTTTGACAAACAAGAGGCTTGGACAAAAATTGTGAAAGTTTATCAAAAAAGTATTACCTATTATACCGGTCGAAAGTATTATCTATTATGCCAGTTAAAAGTATCTTATTATTTATCATTTACAATTTCGCGTTACGTTACGTTACGTTTTTAGCCTTCCAAAATGCTGCTATATTAATTTACAATATATAGTTATTCACAAGCAAACTACAAAAAAGAAACATAAAACCACATATATTACATATAAATCTATATAAGTATAAATTCGGAGTATTACTTTCAAGGTCGCGGCTAGGAGGGAAGGCCGGAACGTTAAAAATCAGTCGAATGAACGAGTAGAACCAAAAATAGTAACTAAAAATAAATGACTGAAACAGTCGATAGTAAATAGTAATAAAATCAGTCGGACCGAAAATAGCAACTGAAAACAGTTACTAGTAAAAATAGTCGAACCAAAAATAGCGACTGAAACAGTCGATAGTAAAAAGTAGTCAATTACTAAACAGTCGCTAGTCGATTTCAGTCGATTGTTCCCAACACTAGTTTTATCATTTGCTACGCCTTTTAACTTCACATTAATAGGAATAATGGATTAATGAATAAATATTTAATGAGATTGTTCCAGTTAACATCATCACTGTTATATGTATAGAGTGTATTGTTATAAAACTGAGAAAACCCTATAGTACATCAAATCGAGATGGAATTAGAGCAGGAAATGCTTCGGTGTGATTTCGTCTATTATTAGACAAAAACCGAAAAATATCGCTTTGGTGCGGACGCAGAAAAAAGCACCACCAACGAAATAAAGTAACAATTTTTAGATGAGCTTCGTGTCAAAACGTATAAATCGGATTTTCACTAGAGCTGTTTGCGAATCGCAGAAATTTACGGTATTAAGAGGATTTGTCTCGTCGCTGAAATAAATACTAAGCAAAATGCAATAAAAGCATCCGCCGGACGGTAATGTTTTAGTATTTGTACAGTGTTTTCGAGGGACGTGGTATTTTTGGAGGTAATGCACCGCAAGTTGGTTGTTACTGTCATAATATACTTATATGAGAGATGACTAGGTACGAAATTAAATTAGTTTTTATTTTAATAAGAATATATCGTGTTTCTATTACAGAATAAGAATTCGAAATATAAGTGATGCTTTCATTCAAATATTTTTTTAAAATTTGTTTTAGTGATTTTGGTCAACTGCCATTTGCCTCATTAAATAAATATATGGTGGATAATATCGTATTCCAGCACCCTCTGAATATTCTCTACTTAACATACAGAAATTCAGGAGTCATTCACTTGGAGGCTTGCAATGATGGCTATTGATTGTGTTTGACTATTAGTGCTACATGCAAAGCAAGTTAGCTGCGGAATCTAAATTATCAACATGGTTTCCAAATTGATATGAAACAATAGAAAAAGCAAATATCTGAAACAATTGTTGCCTCTGAATGGTTACAAATGGTAGAAGAACTGTAAGTCTTGAACTTGAACTCTGAACGACTACCTTTAATTACTATTAGCCTTAAATCTTCGAAGACCCCCAGTGTGCTTATGCCTTATTAAATTTTACTCTTCCACGTATCTATAAGCAAGGTTATACTCAATCACAAGCACAAATTGGAGACATTTCCTTGAGCGGGAGTCAAACAGTTCATAGTAAAACATATTTTTTTGCCAAAATTAGTTTCTCTTATTCAATATAATTCCCTTCAAGGGCGATATACTGATTATAGCGACCCTCCAACTTTTCAATACCATTTTTGTAGCACGATTTGTCCTTTGCTTCAAAATAACCCTCAGTTTTGGCGATCACCTCTTCATTCGACGAAAATTTCTTCCCAGCGAGCACACTTTTGAGATCTGAGAACAGGAAATAGTTGCTGGGGGCCAGACCTGGAGAATTCGGTGGATCAGGAAGTAATTCGAAGCCCAATTCATGGATTTTTGACACGGTGCGTTATCATGGTGAAGTAGGATTTTGTTTTTCTTCAAATACGGCCGTTTTTCGGCGATTTCGTCCTTCAAACGGTCCAATAACGCTATGTATTGCTACTATTGCGTTTTCCCACGCTTTGGAGCGGGTTTATCGTGTGGAGTCCACTCGGATGACTGCCGATGGACTTCAGAGTGAAATGAAGGTGCCATGTTTCATCCATTGACATATATCGACGCAAAAACCCGGGTTTATTACGCTTGATCATCTTCAAATACTGCTCCGAATCATCAACTCGTCGGTTTTTTTTCGGTCAAAAGTGAGCTCGCGCGGCACCCATTTTGCACAGAGCTTTCTCATACCCAAATATTCGTAAATGATATGATGTACACGTTCATTTGATATCTTTAGAATGTCTGCTATTTCATTCAATTTCAATTTACTGTCATTCAAAATAATTTCGCGGATTTTTTAAATATTTTCGTCGGTAACAACCTCTTTTGGGCGTCTACTGCGTTCACCGTTTTCGGTGCTCATTTCATTGCATCTATACTTAGCATACCAATCCTTGATGGTTGATTTACCTGGGACAGTGTCCGGAAACTCGGCATCAAGATAAGTTTTTGCTTGAACTGTATTTTTTCCCTTCCAAAAGCAATATTTTATCAACAAGCGAAATTCCTTTTTATAATTTTTTTTCACAATAACAAAAGTTACTTCATTCAAAATGCTATAATTCACAAAGTAATGATCGGACAGCTGTCAAATTTATACACGCATTTTATGAGGGTTAAGGCTAACTAAATACATACGAAATTAGTTCTATTATCGCCATCTATGTGTTAGGCCGGGGAGATGACAGGTCAATTGAAAATTGTCAGTTTTTGATGTTCGATGTATGTTTCCAAATTACACAACTGGTTATATATTTCCAATAGTTTAGGTTACTAATACGTTAATAATTAAATTAATTAGTAACGTTTTGGTGATTATATTCCATGTGAACTGAAAGTGTTTGTTTTTGTCTATAAATCTATAAAATATAAATCTGGTTATGCTAAACAGAAGCGGAAACTTTTTCAACATCAAGTTTTTCTCCAAAAAATTTATTAATTATTAGAGATTACAATGCTACAATGCAAAAAAAATAATGTTGTTCATTGTTAGCCACTGTTTCATCCTATTCTTAAAAAGCTGTGATGCTATAATTCTAGAACTAAATAGGATTAAGTCTAAATCTTCGAAGCTTATAAAATGTTCGAAACTTACATTTCAATGAGATGATTTATCTTAAAAGTAGTGCCTAATGACATTAATTTAATATGCACATAGTTCCAGAAATATCCAAGCTATATTAGAAATAGAAGGCCAAGTCAATATAGGAGGTTCAAGCAAAAATGTTTAAACTAAAAGGCTAAATAAATATTGGGGTAGTTTAAGGATTGATTTGATTTGATTTGATTGGAATTTTAAAAGACAGTCTAAAAGCTAGGTAGTCTGGAAAGGAAAGAAAAAAATCTTCATTGACGAAGACCATACTCCTACAAATGTTATAGGGACAAGAAGAACTAAAAAAGAACACCAAGGATTGTGACACAATCCAAAGATGACTTTTTACTATGTTTTACCTATTTATACTTGTGGCTAGAAGAGTGTCTAAGAAATGGTAGAAAGCATTTGGGTAGTGACGAAATGATATTTTATACCCTCCAAAAATTCGAAATTGTAAACATTTTGTGTATAATTATTTTTGTTTCATTAATAACAATAGGTAATTTGATTTTATTTTAATATACCATACATTACTTGATCTCAAAGAAATTGTGTATAATAGCTTTGTCTTGTCTGTTTTTGTTAGCCTGGAAGAAATATGCAGAACTATATAGAACTGACATAAACAATTCATAGAGCACATGCAACAACGTTATTTTTATTTGTTACTTTAATTAGCTTGTTTTATGCTATTTTTAATATAGCAATTGTTTGATCAACGATGTACATTGATGAAAATATGAAATAATTATGTAAGCTACTGGCTTTTGAGATTTATATGCACAAAAAAAATTAGTTTTTCATTAAGTATTAATGAGTTATTTTAGTGTATATGAACAATCCTTAGTTTCGTTATTTATTACAAAAGAAGTTCGAAGAGAATGAATTACAAGACTTATTCGGCAAAAACCCAGCTCAAATTATCAAAGAATTTTTAACAGCTTAACAGTTGATGAATCAACTTTTTTCAAATGTTTATATATGATGGGATAGATCAAAAGGAGGGAAAATGACTACCACATAAATTTCTATTGCTTGCTAAAACAGAGTAGTCCGTGGTGTATTGTGGCCGATAATTAAAAGTTGATCTACTGCAACAATACAAGTACAAAACGTCACGGGTTCGTGCAGGAAAATATTTCACATCAAGCCATAAAGACTTGCTGTGTATATGATGTAATTTTACACTGTTATTGCAGATATCTACCTGCCAATTGAATAAATTCAACGACATAACGTTATATGTTGAGAACTAACAATCGCAAAGTCAAAATGATAATTGAAGTGAAAAAATTATCAGCATACATGCGAACACTTAATAATTTTGGGCATCTTTCAATGTTATTGTTTGTGTTTGTCCATTTATGTCATCATGAAGGTATTATAGCTCTGTTTACCAACCAAATTTGCATAATTTGCGGTATATTTAAATTATATGCCTCTAAATGAACAAATATGTTGACTGCTAATGTCAAATGCTTATGGTGAAGCGAAATTCGAAGCTCTTACCAAATAAAGCCATCTTTGAATACTATAGATTATTATTTATACGTTTAAATTGTGTATTTGAAACAAGTCATTAGGGAATCTAGATAATGTTGAAACAAAGTTCGGTAATTTATTGTAAAATGTGTAAAAATCTACATATAAATAATTAAATGGACAAGCAAAGTTGCACATTGCTTCTTATAATTTCTTTTGGTTGGTGGTAAATTGAATCGATATGTGCGTTGCTTTAAAAGATAGCCAGCATTTTTAATGCAAAACGAACGCCGTCTTGATGGAATTTGACTTTTAATAAAAAAAAAACACCTGTCTCAAAAATAGGAGCAAATATGGCGAAATCAAAGTAAAGTACACTTGTCATACAATTTCAGGTTGATTATGACAATATAATTAATATGTTTAGGTATATTACCGTTCAATTTCAACTTCTTGTTTGAATTGTTTGAAACACTTCTTGAATATTTTAGTAAATATGTAAATAAATAATATATTAGTATAATAATGTTCCTAAATTAGATTTTCTCTCTCATGTATTTCTAATAAATATAGATAATTGATAAACTGTGACTGCATTAGAATTTAGTGATTTTAAATTTAGGAAAGTGAACGAGATAAAACCTAATTAAAAGCCGTGTAATTCGACCCTCGAATTAGATAACTGCACAGCGTGCGGCCTAAACAGTGTGACGCTTAAATATCGGCCGGACACCTTGGCTGCGCAATGGAATTAATGACCGTTTGGAGTGCAATTTTGCAAAAGAGTTTTCAGTTTAGTACTGGCCGCAACCCGTAAATCCCCCAACGAGAAAACCACAGCGAAATTGCTACGCGTTCGCTATTTACGAGCATGTGGCGCGTGTTTTAATATGCTAAAATGCAAAACAACAAACTCTCCGTCCGCATAAACAAGCAGTTTGAGTAATTAAAACCGAAGACTGTCAAAGGATATATTAATTGGCCATATATGGCGATATAATCGACGCAATAAAGCGTGCGAATTTATGGTGTTTTTATTAATCCCAGTCGGTGGTAATTAATAATTAAAAAATGGTATGATGGAGAGGATTTTAAAATAACACTCTCAAAGATTGCGAAGACCTGAAAAACTACACTTCTTATCAAGTTTCCTATCATTTTCTGTTGCTAGGTCACCTTTGAAAGAGTCTCGTTAAGATTTACGTTCTTAGAGCAAAACTTAATCAACACACTTTGTAAAAATTTGTAAGATCAGATTGTAGGAAGAAGATGAGCAGTCTATATATCTCTAGTACAATTTCTTTAGAATTAGTTCTAGTACTCTAGAACTGTGAAGTCCCAAACAGGGGTTAAACTACAATTATTGGGGATATAAAAATCTAGTTAGCCAAATAAACCTCCATCTTGGTTTAATGTGTGAAATTTTGATACTGATTTTTCATTGAAATTTCTATTGAAAATATTTTCTATACTCAAATGATGTTCATATTTTTTAATTTTTTAATATTAAGTTAATTTATAAAGAACTTTATTATATTTTGAACACATATAAATAATAAATTCAAAAAGTAAATATAATGGTTACCTTTACTACAGGAAGGGCTTGAGTATTACCCCTTCAATTAATTTGCCACTAGAGAATACTGAGGATGCATGAGATCTGTAACTGTAACATAGATAGTTATATTGGATATTGGATATTTACATCTCCTACAGTTTCAAAGTAAAGTATATTCAGGGAAGGAAAAAAAATCTGCCTTAATATGAAGATGCCTATAATTAATGATAAGATTAAATTTTTTTGCAGATAATGGAAAGATCGGAAATAAATTCATGAAAATCTCAAAGTAACATCGCTACTTACAACCAGCTTGTTTGATTCTAAAAAAACATTCTATTTTTATGTAATGCAAGGAAGATTTATAAGTTAATAAGTTGGCAGTGTCAGAATAATTTTGTTTGTTTTTCTTTCGAATATATCAAAGCAGATCGAAATTTTTCTCCGGTAATCTTGCAATATCTCCACGAACTTAAGCATCAATCATAAAATAATTTTTAACCACTTACATAAAATTAGATGCTAAAATTCTATATTCTACTCCACAAGAATTAACACTGATAAATTTTTGTTTTGAACTTAAAAAAAAAAACAGTTTCCATTTGTGAATTCCTGCTGAGTGCAAATCCATTTTTGAATAGAAAGATGACGAGCGATGAAATGTGGATAGCAACATCATCATGAAATTGTTCATAACTTTTGTTTCAACATGACGGATACTTAAGAATTAATGACACTCGTATGATCTAGATCACTAGATCATATACTTGCAACAGACTCATATTTAACTCACCAAAAATAGATAAAAATTAGCATCTATATTAACAAAATTAGTGAAATTCGTTTGGAAAAATATTTAAACAATCGTAAGAAAAAATTTAGGAGATTTAAAATAATTACAATAGTATAATTTAATGTATATTGTTAAGAACATTATTATAAAATATTTTATAATATGAAAAAATATTTTGGGGTTTAATGACAGACCCATAATTACTTTATCACACATAAACATAAACATGAGTTACATAAACATAATTTAAAAATTCAGTGAATGACTTGGATTTGCTAAAAAGTATATTGCACAATGTTTTAAGTTAATAATTCGTAAATATATGTTGACCGTTTTTAGTAATAAAAGTTGCACATATATAACATATACCATGGTATTCTTAAGTCCTTAATTATACCTTAATAAAACGTTTATACTAGGCGTATTTATATTTATATGATTTTTCTTAAGTCCTATAATCCCGTTACACTTGTATTTGTCTTCAAAGAGCTCGATAGCCAGCTAACAGTTATGGCATGAAACCCTTGTAGCTTTTATGCACGTATATTAAACATATTCATATCATTATTTAACGAGCCTTCACACTAGATTCCAACTGATTAATTTTCTTTCAACATTTCATCACAATTTCAGAATTAATGTTTTGCTTTTCTAACTCCCGCTGGTTTAGTTTGTAAAATTTAAATTTTAAAATCATTGAATATGTTATCTTTCAATGTACAGGTTACTATCGATGCAACTGGCAACAGATTAAAGTATCAAATTTGTGGTACCGCATTTCCACATATGCTGATTGTATGGTGAGGATTGTTCGTTACTTCAAAATTACTACTCTAACATTAAATATACTCAGTACAATGTTAATTTACAAACTAATATATTACTATTGCTCTGTTTTATTTGCATTAATACACAAGCAAAATTAGTGCGGAATAAATACATCAATATGTATTTTCCAAATTAAAATTAAATTACACTACTTAAGCTAAAGTAACACGTATACTCTATACAAGTTTGTATAGTTTGGTTGATTTCAATCTACTGATCTTCTGTACATAGTCCAGTTTCATTGCTTCCACGTTACTGTGATATTGCACAATGCTTTAAGTTAATAATTCGTAAATATATGTTGACCGTTTTTAGTAATAAAAGTTGCACATATATAACATATACCATGGTATTCTTAAGTCCTTAATTATACCTTAATAAAACGTTTATACTAGGCGTATTTATATTTATATTATTTTTCTCTTCATTCAAAAATATTTTTAACTAAGATGTAATATGATATAATTGTCCAATTTTGGAAATGTAGCAATATTACTTTAAATGAAAATGCTGAAAATATAACAAAGCGAGATATAGACACGCGCCAAATTATTTTTCTGGGCGCTACTATATTTCGAAGAACATTTGTTTTAACTGGGTAGTTAAAACAAACACACTATCTTCAGAAGAAAAGTTTTTTAATAATTAAGTCCTATAATCCCGTTACACTTGTATTTGTCTTCAAAGAGCTCGATAGCCAGCTAACAGTTATGGCATGAAACCCTTGTAGCTTTTATGCACGTATATTAAACATATTGATATCATTATTTAACGAGCCTTCACACTAGATTCCAACTGATTAATTTGCTTTCAACATTTCATCACAATTTCAGAATTAATGTTTTGCTTTTCTAACTCCCGCTGGTTTAGTTTGTAAAATTTAAATTGCAAAATCATTGAATATGTTATCTTTCAATGTACAGGTTACTACCAATGTAACTGTCAACAGAATAAAGTATCAAATTTGTGGTACCGCATTTCCACATATGCTGATTGTATGGTGAGGATTGTTCGTTACTTCAAAATTACTACTCTAACATTAAATATACTCAGTACAATGTTAATTTACAAACTAATATATTACTATTGCTCTGTTTTATTTGCATTAATACACAAGCAAAATTAGTGCGGAATAAATACATCAATATGTATTTTCCAAATTAAAATTAAATTACACTACTTAAGCTAAAGTAACACGTATACTCTATACAAGTTTGTATAGTTTGGTTGATTTCAATCTACTGATCTTCTGTACATAGTCCAGTTTCATTGCTTCCACGTTACTGTGATATTCATTTGATTTCGAGGTCACTGTGCAGTTCTCATTGGTTACGTGGCAATAAGTGTTAATAATTATTCGAATAACTTTCTTTTGGCAGCGTTGGATTACTAAATAACTTGGTGTTTTCTTGATGTCTACCAAATAGTCTCTATAATTGACTTATAAAGCAATCTCTTTTATCATAGGTAAAGTTGATGTCAGTCAGTGCTCCCATTTATGGATCTTATTGATTGCCACTTATACAGATATGTCTTTTCCATAATTACTGTGTCGTTCTCTAGCTCCAATTATTGTTTCTTGTATTGTTGGGATATCAGCATTGTATAGGATATACAGTAGAGGTTTAACACGTGTTAACAAACTGTTTCTCACGTGACTTAGATATCATAGCCATAGATATCAAGTAGCCATATATGCAACTATAATCCTGTAAATATTAACTTGTAAGCATCATTATTTGTGCCAGCAACATTATGATGCCAGTTCTTTTAATTTCTTTTTGGCATATGCGTTTAAGAAAAACATCGCTATTTTGGTATATCTTTTATTCCGATGGTAAAGAAGTCATTGATCTGTAGTACTTACATTGTGATCAATACTATTAAGATAATTGAAGCAATGGCGATATAATCTTGGTTCTAATAGCATAGGCAGACGTTTGGGTATATTTGCGAGCCTACAGCTATTTTGTCACTAAATTATGTTTTATCGGAATATGAGTTATTGAACTATGATTGCAAAATCTGGTTTAGAAGTTAATACTAAACGACCTACGACCATTTAACTGGCATTTTTTGAGAAAATTGATTTCAATACTCGAAAATTGTGCTTCTGAATGAAAATATATTTACTATATCAAGAATATTATCGAGAAGAAAACAAGAGATAACAAATTCTGACATATAGCTGGAATTGAATAAAATTTATATTTTACAAATGAAAAAGAAAATAAACTTCTCTCTATCGCCCACTATATATTTAACTCGAACTTTGATATCAGAAGGACTCTAGGAATTTAATAAACAATAAATAATTTAGTTGGCAAAGAAAAGCAACGTTATCGCTGAGATTACAAACATTCAATGAATAAATTTCGTGGATGATAAAGTGTTTTTATTGGCAATAGTCCAAGCATGATAGAAAGAAAGTTAAATTTAACAGTTAATTAATACGACCACCATTTAGATTAAAGTGATGGAAAACCACGAACTGGAGACGATCCGAAAGCGACGGGTCACGATGTAGACGGTCATTTATCCGTCGGAAAATTTTTATATCGTCCATTAAGGAACTTTGGCCATCTTGTTTCACGACACCATCACGTAGCCCGGTCCGCCATTAGTTAAATTGCGATAATGAACCGTCCAAATTTGATAACGCCCTCTAGATATCATATCCGGGAATTATCCCGAGTGTTAGTGTCTAAGTTTGCCCTTGTTGCACCGACGGCCCTGCGGCTTAACTTAATTGGAAGCGGGATTTATACTGCCTCGCGGCAAGTCGTCGTCGTAGTCGAATCCTTTTTGAATGCGCATTTATAATTGGACATAAAACAAAGCCGGATTACTTTGGCCAGGAAGCTTCAGCTGCGTTCTCATATTCATATCGAAATTTTTCGAATAGGAATGATTTTCAAATATGTTTAGGAACGTTAGTTATATGCTGATGGCACCTGTGTCACCGTAATATTTCGGAAATTATAATAAAACCATAAGATTTTATATATTCTATCCTTAGTTATAAGTCACCAACATGTTCTTGATTTCAAGATATATAAACAAATATCACAATGTGAGCTTCAAACTTAACTTTTCCTACCGACCAATAAGTTTATTACCGATAATCTCGAAAGTTTTCGAGAAATTATATATAAAAAAGCTAAACTATATAATAGAAAAAAGAAAAATTATTCCGGAATATCAGTTTGGCTTTCGCAATAAGCATGGGACTATATAACAAGTGCATAGACTTGTAAATAAAGTAAACACTGACCTAAATGCCAAAAGATATTGTTCGGCTGCTTTTCTAGACATATCTCAGGATTTTGACAAAGTATGGCATACAAGCTTGCAGGTTAAACTAAAGAAACTTCTCCCTCATTCGGACAATTTTATTGTAAATCAAGGCGATGAACATACCGAATTAAATCCCATATATTCAGGAGTTCCGCAAGGTAGTGTAATGGGTCCAGTACTGTCTTCTGTATACGGCTGATCTGCCCACCACAAAAATAACTACTGTGGCAACATATGCAGATGATACAGCAATCTTAGCATCCCATGAAGATCCAGTCACAGCATCAATAAATCTACAAACCCACCTGGAACAAATACAATTACGGTTGAAAACATGGCACATTAAAGACAATGAAACAAAATCCACGCATATAACGTTTACCCTGTCGTAGAAGAACATGTCCACCAGTGAATATCAATCATCGTCAACTCCACCAAGCAGAGCATGTTAAATATCTTGGTATGCACTTAGAATGACGCCTAACCTGGAAGAAGCACATACTCTCTAAACGGAAGGAACTGGGACTAAAATTATATCAAATGTATTGGCTCATCGGGCGCAAATCCAAGTTATCATTAGATAACAAGGTGTTGCTGTATGAGTTTATACTCAAGCCCATTTGGGTATATGGAATCGAACTATAGGGTACCGCTAGCAAATCTAATATATCCATCATTCAACGTTTCCAAAATAAAGTGTTGCGTGCCATTGTTGATGCTCCGTACTATATTTCAAATAAAGTGATACAACGCGACATTCCTCTAGAAACTATAACGAGTATAATTCAACGTGTTTGTGTGAAATACTTCGAAAGAGTGTCAGTGCATCCTAATGTACTCGCTAATCAGTTAAATATGCCACATGATAGTTAAGTGCGTAGATTAAAACGTTTAACACCACCTGATCTGATTACTGGACATATGTAGACTTTAGAATAAGCTTTAGAATAAGACTAATTAATTAAGATAATATTTTATACAGAAGATTGCTCAATGAAATGATTTTCTACATGCCATGTATATATATAATATAAACTTAAGAAATACTTATTGCCAATAGGGCAGATTGTGGACTCACGAAGAATAATAAAAAAAAACTTAACTTTATTTCTGATATTTCTTGTTAAATTTTGGTTACGAATTACTTTATCACACATTGTGTAGTTCAAATATGCCCTCCAGCTGCTTGCAGACTTTAAAATGGTGTTCTAGAAAAAGATGTTTGGTTTAAATGAGGAAGGGAGTGCTATTTTGAAAGGAAAAACAAATCGTTCTATGACAAAGATATAAAAGGTAGTATTTTGAGGAACAAACAACTATTGAATGATGAATTATTAAAACTTATATTAAAAAGTATATACGTATTAAAAACTATAGTATCGTATTAGATAAAAAAGAAATATTTTCTTAAGTATTTTTCTATAGGTTAATATACCCAACAGAGTCGGTACGAGTTCTTCAATAAAGCTGTGGAACATAATTCATCAATAACTGAGCCAAAAATTGTATATCATTTTGATATTTTATGTTTCAGATCAACATGATCAAGACTTCATGCATATTTTGAATGATTATAGAAAGATAAATCTTAATAGTTACATACCAGTTTCGATATATCAACCAGCATTTCTGGTTGAGAAAGCCTATGAAGGCCATCGAAAAAGTATGGTATGACAGCTTTTACCGAAATAGTGAAGTATTCAAATCTCACATTATAGTCAGAATATTGAGAGCCAAACAAAAAGAGGCTGACTATACAATAAAAGAAGCTAAATCAAGGACACCACAAGGAAGTGTATTGGGGATAATTTTTTACCTCTGATATACCACAAATGGAAAGTATTACGATGGCTATATTTGCTGATAATACTATGATTTTGCTGTCGTAGACAATGGCGAAGAAGACACATATAAATTACTACAGGTATGCGACAGGTATGCGACAAAATAAATAATTCAATCCAAACTTGGATATTTAAAATTAACATAAATATGTGCATGTGTAGTTCATGTATGGGATTCATAGACTGAAAACTGGAGAACTGAGATCTGGAGAATGGAAATCGGATGAAATAACTGCGTTGACAATGAGAAAAATTATAAAGACATTTTTCTCATTATCCGCTATGTTGTTAAATAACCCGGCATGTTTTTTTTAATCAATTTTTCTTCCATTTTTAACAAATACCTTCGTGCCTCTATTGTATTTTCAAAATATTTTAGAAAAACAAATAAGAAGAATTTAACATATGTTTTATTCATAATTATATGTAGAAACATAATCTATTTTATATAAATTTGTTCATGTATATAACAATCATCGTCAAAACAATTTCAGATTATATTGATATATTTTTAGATTGTATTTAGAAAAAATAAAATTACTAATTAATGGATCTTCATTTCCATTAAAAGAGATAATAAGAAATAAGATAACTTACGTACAGCATATATTTTTTTATTAACAACAACATTTAATTTTTAAAACATTTTAATACAGATATCTTATTATGATCTGAGTTTTTTGCCATTTTCGATAAACAAGAAGTGGGGAATGTAATAATATTATAGAATAGAGCGTATATGAGAGTAATCGTTTGGAACGCAGCTACAAGTTTCAAAACTCTACGCGTGCTTTAACATTAAACTTTTGGTGTTGTTCGAAGATCACATACGTGCACATGGTTTAAACTTTTCGCCATAGAATTTAGACATTAGACAAAGGCAGGATCAAACTTTGTTGTATCCTTTTTGCTTAAATAATGACACCTATTATACACTGAATAATTATTTGCTTTATACTAAACTGCCTTTTACATTGCATATTAAAGTTGATTATAAATATGAATGCTAACATGGCCAAGACTTTTTTTCAAAGATTTCAAAGAATTTATAAAATAGTTATTAAAAATAGCTATTAGATAAACAGCTATTTATAGGCTGTAATATGTAGTCAGAAATACAACTTTCTTGAAAATTCAACTTCCTTCTTGATTGTTGTAAAATAAATTTATATAAAATGATAAATTTCATTACACCAACGCAGTATTATTTATACTAAACATTGTATTATAATTTAATTAATTTCAAAAATATATTTTGGTTCAGTTAATACTCAACAGAATGACATCCAAGTTTTAAGCATTTTGACTAAAAGAGGAAGACTGAAATAGAAACTGTACGTAAGAAATAAATAAATGAAGTTAATGAAGAATTGATGTTTAATTTTTTTTATCTGAATATAGATTTTGGACACTAAAGGTGCTTAGTAATTTTGGAAATCGAACAAAAGAAATCCAAAATTAATTACGAACTAACATTATCGGAATATTGTTATTTTGTTTATATTATTTTTTTAGTATATTTTATAGTATTTTTTTACCAACTGAACTGGACATTTTATTTGGATTGGGTTTATTACTTAACGTGTGCTCCAAACCACGGGACGTTCAGTTTATGTGTATGTTTCGCAAGTACGGTCTCTATTCCTTACTAAGATTAAAGTTCCAAAAAGATGTTGAGGATGACTCTGAAAGATCCATGGTATGTTAAAAAAGATCAAATATTTCGATAAACGGAGCTGCAATTATTCTCTGAATTCACAAACTCAATTAAAGAAAAATATATAATAGGAACTTCCAGCATAAATAAAACGTTAATTATTTTCATTCATGGAATTTTTCTATGGAAGGGAATAATATCCCACAAGTGTTTTATGGTATTTTAATATATTAATTTCTATTTTCAAATAATATACCATAATAAACATAGACAATACAATAGAACTTAAACAAAACCTAAAATGTAAAGATGTATAATAACAATAAATACTAAATAAAAATTAGTTTTTTTTAAATAATAGCGTTATTTATTATTGAACGGAAATGTAACAAAAATCGAGACAGTAATCGAAATATTACCTATTATTGCCATAAATACAATCAAAAGTATTTTACCATTTATCATTCATAATATTAATCTTTTGACCCTATTACATTAACAATCTTGAAAAATATCGTTACAAAATGCTACTATATTAATATACAATATATCGTTATTTACAAGAAAACTACCAAAACAACCATAAAACTATATATATTACATATAAATCTATGTAAGTATAAATTGGGTACATTTTTGTCAAGATCGCAGCTAGGACAATAGAACCAGAACGTTAGTAAAACAAAAATAGTAACTAAAAGTATACGACTGAAACAGTTCATAGTAAATAGTAACAAAATCAGGCGGACCGAAAATAGCGACTGAAACAGTCGATAGTAAAAAGTAGTCAATTACTAAACAGTCCATAGTTCCCAACACTAGCTAAAACTAAATACAGTCCTTGAATAATTTTGAATGTGAACCGGGAAAACCTAATGAATAAATAAGGAAGAATTTATAACATAACTGGGTAACAAAACCCTGTTTTACATATTTCTATGACACTTTAATTTTAACCTAAAATATATTTTGCAAATCATAGCCAGATAGATGCAAAATATAATTAGAACTATTATTTAATACTGATATAATTAAATATTTTTATTTATAAGTGATATTACAAAAGTTAAATTACCAGTTTTTGCCTTTTCAAGTAAATGTAATAATTTTTCGATCTATTACGATGATGAATTTTTAGTTAGATCAAAAATCCTATAATTTATTTCAATTGCTTAATTCGTAATTCCATTATAATCAAACATTCAAACAACACTTAGAATAAAATATGTAATATTATTGGCCCGCATTGTTCGAGAAGATCTACCAGAACTGTATGAGGAGTATCCAACAGTTGGTAGTTATTGCAATTTAGCTTTTGTTAAAAAACAATTTTGCGAACCCATATTTCACCATGCCACGTACACTCAAGGGTCGACACATTCAAGGCCGATATTAAGTTTTTCGACCTTCCTTATTCCGATAAAAGAAACGACCGCCATCATTAGAATCATCAAATGATATTTATTCAAATTTTTTTCACTCTGCCCTTCTATCAAATTCAAATTGGAATTATCTACGCCGTTATAACGACGGATTCTAATCGAGATTAAAGTCGTAAGGGCTCTTCCCTTCAACGAAAACGTTCCCTGGAGCGGATGGTTGCTGACGTCACTCACCCTCCCGGTGGGTTGTCGGTTTGTGGGACTCTCAGCGGGTCGGTCGCGCGAGGGCATCGGTGGGGCGAGAGGGGTGGCGAATCCGTACCCGTTGGCGAAAGAAAATGGCAAGATTTCAGAGAATGTTGCGAAGGGAATATAATGGATATCTGCCGAAAAATTAAGGAATGTCGCTTAGGAATGGGGTGACTGATTTATACGATTCGACTTCCTTATCCAGCTGTATGCATAAAAGGCTGTATTTAAATTTACCACAGATAAACATCATGATTTTGGTTTGTGATATGGTTTATGATATATACGGTTTTATCTGGAGATTTTTTAAAATATCTTTATCTCATTTAGCTTCATTCTGTTGTTGCGGTCACATATTATGTTCTGTTATGTTTATTATATATTATTTTGTGTTTTATTATATCATTTCTACATCATGTATTTAATATATGACATATGCAAATAGGTGACTTATCTTCATACATTTTTTTACATCTTTTAGAAAAAAATACAAAACATAAAAATTTTATAAAGCATTAATATTCATTAATGTCAATGTTTCAATACCTTGCTCAGCCGGCTTGGTGGCGCAGTGGTAAAGGCGATAGGACAGTCCCCCTACTATTGCAATAGCCCCGGTTTCGAATCCTGCTGGGGCATAGTCGTACATTTTTGTTTGTGATAGTTTAAAATTTGTGATTGTCCTAGGTAAGAGTGTAAAATCCGACAAGGAAAATAATCCCAGTCACGCCAGTAACCAGGCTGGGTAAGACCGGATGTCTTCTGGGATGATTTCTAAAGTTGGTCACTCGCCAGTCGGTAGGCTTAATGCTGAGGACCGTGGTTCGGAGCCCACGTTAAACTGTAGGTCCAGTCCAGATAAACCCATAGTTGGTAAAAGGAGAGCTTAAAATATATTTTTAAAAAATACCTTGCTCAATTTTTGGTTCCACCGAAACATTTCATTATCATTGAGGGTGTACTAATTTTGAATTCGAGTCTCTTAGTCAGTCATTAGTCATTTTGACATATTTTAATGAGGTGAGAAGAGAAAAATGAAGATTTGGTGACACATTAAGTAAACGACTTTATTTACACTGCATATGACGCAAAATATTTAAAGTAATTTGTCAGGTATATATAAAATTCTACCTAAAACCATTTGCTTCAAATTGTAAAGCAAACTTCAATGTGTAAGACTGCATCTTTTTTTTTTTAATAAAAACAATTATAAATTATTTAAAAGACAGTTTAATAATATTCCAGTACTTTTTTTTCGATGATTATATTATTATTATAATTATTATTATTATTAATTAGTGATTTAGCAATTGTTTGTTGGTAACTATTTTTATATACACGAGCATTCCAATAGTCGTCGAAATTGGTCCATTTTTAACAGACGTCAAAAAAGGAGGAAGTTCAATTATTAGGATCTATTCGGGATAGGGGGATATCGAGTAAAACGGTCTTGGTAAAACGGTAAAAAAAATCTTTATAAGCACGTACAAAGTTTTCACATATTCTTTATCTATAAGACGGTAAATCAGAAGTCGTTCAGTGCAAGAGCCATTAAAGTTTGCTTTTTAATCACTAACTATAGCATGCAACACCTCGTAGAAATATTGTAGACAACTGCTTCTATGGTATAATGATTAAAACGTTTATCTTCCAAACGAAGGTCGCGGGTTCGATTCCCAGTGGGGAAAATAACCTTTTGTTGTCGTTTAGTTACGACATTTGTCAAATCACCTAGACTAGATAGCGGACCCCGGAGCCTGAAACGCTCCTTATTTTCAGTCATTGTTTCTTTATTCCTATTTTTCCTCATACGGGCGCTTTTACTTGACCTACCCTTTGTAATATTAAATAAAATAACTGCTTAATTTATTGAGTAAATATCTAACACTAAAAAGAGAAAAATAAAATATTTTTAAGAAAAAAATTTGGACAGACTTCAATAAATAAATAAGGAACCGACTAATTATTATAAAACTTAGATTTTTAACACAAAAAGCATTTTAAACTAATATATGTACATAATAATCGTTGTAATAACTAAATAAAAATAATCAAAAATAAAAATAATCTACTACACATTATTTTATATTCTACTATATACACACAATTCAGCTTAATACCTACCTAAACCTATTTAACAATTTATAACATTATTTTAACTAACTAATAAGTTTGAAGTCGGTGGCGAGCCCAAGCAATACAAAAATAATAATATAATTTTGTAACATATACAGATAATTAAATTACCGACAAAACAAACCTAAATTAATATAACTGTTTAGGTTCGGCACCGACTTCAAACTAGTCAGTTGGCGGTAGTTAAAATTAAAATTAAAATAAAATTGTAAATAAATAAATAAGTCTAGGTAGATATTAAGCTAAATTGTGTGTATATAGTAGAATATAAATCACGTGTAGTAGATAGGTTAAATAAGGTTTTTGTTTATGTTTATTTAGTTAATGCAACGATTATTAGGTTCATATATTATTTTAAAATGTTAAAAAAATTGTGTTAAAAATCTAAAATTATTTTTTAATTAATACTTATTTATTTTTTGAAGTCGATTAAATTTTTTTCTTGAAAATACTTTTTAGATATATCATATATTTTTCTGAATTTAATCTATTGCCTTCGCTGATAATATTGTTGTTTAAAAAAATTTAAATTTAAATAGAGTTGAAAAAGCAACTTTTTTTTATTAGATCAATATATACATATATATGTAAGGTATTTTCTATTTGCAATATTTGTTTGGTGTTTTTGTATTCATTTACTGAACCCAAATTGAAATTAGTACAGAAAATCCTACAAAAGTTTACAGAAAATCCTAAATGATAATCATTTGTTCATCGAGAATACTCGATTTGAGCATATGCCCAAATGGCATAGGTAATCGCTCTTCATGCGCGCAATATCTTTGAAAAAGTAGCTTTGGCTTAACGGTATTATTACTTCAATAGTGCCAAACTTGAAGTTTCTCGTTGCTCCCGTTTTCCTCAAAAATGGAGGAAAATTGTTCTCTAAGCTGATTTATATATAGACTATATCAATTTTTTTCAATGAATGAGTTTTTAAATTGAAATAATGATCATAATACATGCGAGCACAATCAATTATAATATATTTTTAACTAAATTAATATTATCAAGCCAAACAGTTATCCAATATTGATGGCTAACTATGGACAATATTTTCGATATTTTTGGGGTAGAAATGAAAATTTTAAGTGGACTTATTCGACGGCCTCTTAAATTGTACCGAATTTGGTTTGTATTTGCATGCTAAAATAGGCACCAAACTAACAGCTTTAAATCAAAATACACGTATTACTTGTAATCCATATTATATGTGCAATAAATAAATCTATATAATAGTTCTATTTGTTTTTCTTTTCTCCATAATTTTATACGTATTTATTCTAAACAAATTGATAAATATTTCTTGGAATTTTTAAAAAGTACATATTAAAATATAATTATTATAATGTAGTAGCATATAAAATAATCGCTCTCATCTATTTTTAGTGAATCTGAGTTTCCTAATTTATTTTTCCTGGCAATTTCGTAAATCTCTTTTATTTATCTGATCTCTTAGTTCCTAATAGGGAGCTAACAGAGAGACATTAAATAATTTTAATCTAACTTTTCCTGATTATCTTATATTCTTATGGCCATTGTGGTAGCAGTTGATTATATCAATTTCTAATTTTGTCGTTAATCGCTTAATTCTCTTTTTTGTATTTAGGGCGAGACTCTGAACCGAAACCGCTCCTTATTAGTCAGCATCTCAATGCGTGTCATTTCTAGGTCAACAGTATACCAACTTATCGATCCACAGTAAATCATAGCTAACAACAAAAATCATGCATCATATATCTTGGCGGATTTTATACCAACATGGAGAATAGAATAATTCGTAAAGTAAGAGTGAAAGAGAGAAGAGAGACAGCGAAGAGCTCACCAGCTAGGCTATCTATGCACGGACGATATAGTTTGAAGAGTTGCGATAAAATGTCTGAAAATGTCCATAATCCAATCGTTGTAGGTGTAAACGGCGCGGAAGATAATACAAAAGGAAAATACGAGAGGGCGGGCAGACATACCCCCTTCCCCCTAACCGGATAAAGTCCAAATTTAAATTTATCACTATGTTCCCCCCTCTGTTCGGTTATCTTGTACATGTGTGTGCGTTTGTGGGTGTAAATGGGTCATATTCACGTTTTAGTCCTTTGATCAAAACATAGAAAGATTTTTGAAATAAAATACAAACGTTATTTATGTTCACATTTATTTCAATTCAATACATTTGTATCTTTGCCTTCGTTCGAATGAGTTTTAAAAGCTTCTTCAACTGGGATTACATTTTTAGGGTTTTGAAGAATAGAAGTCCGACGGAACTAAGCGAAGCAATAAGAAAAATTATGGAATTACCTTCATATGGATTCACATCATCGATTAAGAGCATTCAGGTAAGATTCCTTGTTGGCAGTTTTTTTGCACAGCGGATTCTTTGTTTTATGAGCTTTGTTGTTCGGTCTTGCAATGTGCAATATATTGGTAGGAATACGAATTATAACCGTAAAGGATGAATTAGGACGAAAATTAATGTTAACCAATAGACATATTGGCGTAAAACCTCTCTAACGCATTATCATTTTTCTATTTACGTAAACTCTAAATAATAGGCTAGAATTCTTTTATCTATTACGCGTTCCAAATGAAAATAAACATTTAAAATAAGAAGACATCAGTTCACTAACAAGTTCAAATATAAAAAGGCAAAAAGTCGGTACAAAACTAGTATAAAAATAATTAAATAAAAATTGTATTCGTATATAGATTCAATTCAATAAAAAATGAAGATAGGTACAACATACAAAATATATTTAATATTAAGCCCGGCGTTCTTTAAGGAAATAAAATAGCTTTATTAAATTTTGAAGCAATAAAACTTATTCCAGTAAATCAAATAAATCATAATTAGTTGAGTTAATAATTTAAAAAATGCCACAACTACTAGAAAATACAACTTGATATAAGACAGAAACAGATTTTTCACAATTAGGGCAATAAGTGCCTCAGTTCGATCTATAAGGAATCCATGGGAAAAGTGATAAATTGGACGGTTCCCTATCACCATTATTTAAATTGGATTTCAATGCGTGTATCTTCTAGAGAGACCTTAACACTTAAGGATTTTAAGTGAAATTAGCACTACTCAATAGAATAGTGCTAATTTCACCAATATACATCTACTATTCCAGTGAAAAAAGATTAAAATAAAGTATACCACCTATTTTACGCCTTTTTATTACTCTTTATCTTGTGGTATTATATTCGCTAATATAGTATACAACAACTGAAAGAATAAAACAATTAGTTCAGCACTTGTTTTTTGCTCCTAAATAATTTGATTTTTATCACTTAATGCAAAATAACCTCGCTGATCATGCAATGCAATGCAATGCAATTTGGAAATGGGTTTAGTATTTTTAGTTAATGCCAGTGTATTGCCTTTATATCTAAATTTATTATTTAGCTATCCGTATGCTCCCCTGACAAATCTGTCACTACAGCCAAATTTTCCAACAATCTCAAATTTTCAAATGATATTTTCCTACACTATTTATCTGAAAAACTTGAAAATATATTGTTAAATAATTATCTGAGCTATGTAAGAAATTTACACAAATTTAGACGATCTGTATGAAATCTAGATGATTCAAAAGCACATTATAATAATCTAAGTTCGTGAATAACAACAGTTTATGAGTAAGTTACACGATTATTCAATTTTTATATCGATCCAAGTTCATAATGATGGATACATAATATTGGGAATAAAGTGATTTTGAATTTTCCTAATAGACAGCTTTCAATCACATATCTCTAGTAATATTTAATTCATAAAGCCGTATTATATCTAAAGGTAGAACCAAAAGGTTATTTTCATGATATTTTGCTTTCTGGTTTTTCGAAAATTGAGTTAGAATATCTAAGCTATCTAATCGCTTAGAAATTGTGGCTGAGAGTTATGGAAAATGGAAAATTAAGTCTTCCATGCTAGACCACACATTTCTTCAGTGCTTCAGCAAGAAATTAAGAGAGATTGACTAGGTTTTATAGCGTCCGGCTTCCATATGTTCCGATCACTTTTAAATATTCAAAATAGAAGACAACTTGGTTTAGTTTTTCACTTAGAAAACTCAGATCTTCAGGAATTTTTAAATGGTATATAAATGTTTAACTAATTTTTGGAATTTATATGAATACATTCACTTCGAAAAATATAAAAGAGAAACGAAATTATGTTTTTCTCAACCTATTATGTTCATCCACAGTAATGATACTATACAAAACATGTTTTTTAAATTCGTAGTGCAAAGTTTCATTATTAGCTTTTTTAAAACAAAAATTTGCCGGCTTGGTGGCGCAGTGGTAAAAACGTAAGAACGGTTCTCTTAATGTTGCGATAGCCGCGGGCTCTAATCCTGCTGGGGCATGGTCGTAATTTTTAGGCAAGGGTGTAAAATTCGATAAGAAAAATGATTGCAGTCATGCCATTATCCAGTCCGGCTAAGACCGAATGACTTCTGGGATGATTTCTAAAGTTGGTCACTCGCCAGTCGGTAGGCTTAATGCCGAGGGCCGTGGTTGGGACCCCACGTTAAACTGTAGGTCCAGTCCAGATAAACCACTAGTTGATAAAAGCGGCTTTTAAAATATATTTAAAAAAATTCAGATAAAATATTATTCTACCAACCTAAAGCCTCAATTAAATATCTATCAATTAACTGACAATATAATAATTAACAAAAAAGAAAAACATTAAACGTACCATCTCCATCTCTTATAGAACATAAAAGAAGTTTATATATTACCGTTAATATATACCATTGGTTACGAATTAAATCAAGTTTATCGGTACTAGTTCCATATCAGTTCCTTACTAAATAAATCCTCGAACAAAAAAGATCGACCGTCTTTGACCTCAAAGGTACATTGTTCTCGAAAACCAGAATAAAATCTGATGCCTTACACATTTCGTACCATAAATCCCGACTGTTTCTCCCACATATCATTGTGGCCCATTAAGAACGGCATGCTTGGCGTTGTTAAAGAAACTCAAAACCTTTTATGTACGTCGTATTATCATAGACTGTATGGAATAGTAAATAACAAAAGTGGACAGGTATAAGTACGCTAGATTTATCGATAGAGTTAATGTCAACTAACACCTCGTTACCGCTGAATAAAGACCGGTATCATAGGTAAATTGTGGGGGTTTTGATAGATTGAGTTGTTTGCTTTTTTATCAACAATATAAACTATGATTATGTATACATGTACAGTGAAATTATTTTGCGCTTAAGTAAACTGAAAATAATTTCATTCATTATTATTTTAGTTATATTATATTGATATTATTTTATTATTTATTTAAAAAAATATAAAAAAGGAATTACAGATAGTGTTTACTACTTTTACAAAAAGACACTTCAGAATGATTATACTGATTATATATTTGATTATATATATGATTATAAATTTTCGTTTAAAATTTTTAATCGAAAATATAAATGAACTATATTAAAATAAAAAAAAACACAATGGTCATATTTAACAAATTGCTGTTGTATAACCAAATTCTGAAACCGATATGGATCTGTGAAATCTATAGGTTAGAATCAGAACCAAGTCCTAAGAAGCATCATAGATTCTATTAATGTTACTCAATGTTATATGAGAAGATTCATATAACAGGTCAATTGAATAACAAAAAATTGTCAAAATAATCTCGGCCTACCATTATGAAACACTTTTTTTGTTATTTATTCAACATAATTCCCTTCAAGGGTAATACACTGATTATAGCGACTCTCCAACTTTTCGATATCATTTTTGTTTTACTATTTGTCCTTTATTTCAAAATAGGCCTCAGTTTCGGCGATCACCTCTTCCTTCGATGAAAATTTCTTCCCAGCGAGCATTCTTTTGAGATCTGAAAACAGGAAACAGTCGCTGGAAGCAGATCTGTAAAATACGGTGGATTAGGGAGCAATTCTAAGCCCAATTCATGGATTTTTGACACGGTGCATTGTCTTGGTGAAGTAGCATTTTCTTTTTCTTCAAATGCGGCCATTTTTCGGTGATTTCGTCTTTAAAACGTTCCAATAACGCTACGTAATAGTCGCTGTTGATGGTCCTTTCTTTTTTAAGATAGTCAATGAAAATTGTTCCATGCGCATCCCAAAACACAGACATCATAACCTTACCAGCCAACTGTTGCGTTTTCCCACGCGTTGGAGCGGGTTCATCGTGTGCAGTCCACCCGGATGACTGTCGATTGGACTTCGGAGTGAAATGGTGGAGCCATGTTTCATCCATTGTCACATATCGATGCAAAAAGTCGGGTTTATTATGCTTGATCATCTTCAAACACTGCTCCGAATTATCAACTCGTCGTTGTTTTTGGTCAATAGTGAGTTCGCGCGGCACCCACTATGCACAGTGTTTTCTCATACCCAAATATTCGTGAAGGATATGAAGTACACGTTCAGTTCATATCTTTAGAGTGTCTGCTATTTCATTCGATTTCAATTTACGGTCATTCAAAATAATTTTGTGGATTTTTTTAATGTTTTCGTCGGTAACAACCTCTTTTGGGCGTCCACTGCGTTCACGGTCTTCGGTGCTCATTTCACCACGTCTAAACATAGCATACCAATCCTTGATGGTTGAATTTCCTGGGAAGTGTCCGGAAACTTGGCATCAATGCAAGTTTTTGCTTCAACTGTATTTTATCCCTTCAAGAAGCAATATTTTATTAACGCGCGAAATTCATTTTCATTCATTTTTTTCACAATAACAAAAGTTGCTTCACTCAAAATGCTATAATTCACAAACTAATTATCCGACAGCTGCCAAATTTATACACGCATATTTTGAGGGTTACGGCTAACTGAAAAACATACGAAATTAATTCTAGTAACGCCATCTATGTGTCAGGCCGGGGACTTTTCAATAGACCTGTTACTATTGGCATCATTACTTAGAGTGAGACCCTCAGGTAAAGCCTATTGCTCAGGAAATCAAGAGAATTACACAGAGACATGAAGCTAGGCTTCACTCTCGGGGCTAATCACTAATCCTCACACTATCTGCTGATCTCATGTTCAATACTTATACTTCTTACATTTAGTAAGGAAGGCGCACGAGGTCGAGAAGACCAAGAAGGTCGAGACGACTGGAAATATGAGCACGACGGGGAGGTGTCGCCTACAATAGAGTAAGACCAGGAGGAGCTAGATTACTAAATGGCCTAAAATATCGGTTAGCTCGGTAACATATTTATTATTCGAGAGACGAACAGTGGAGGTATATCTAGAGAAGACCTCGGATACAAACTGTTGAACCTGGCAGACATCTAACTCTCGGTGAATTTGGTTACTCCTAGCGAACCATGGGGCATTGATTATTCTCCTTAGAAATTTATTCTGGAAAATTTGAGGCGTTCCTCCTAACTGGGTAACGCCTATTTGAAATAAACGCTAGAGCCGTATTCCACGACTGGACCAATCAGCGTCTTATACAAGAAAGTCCTGATGGAGAACTCCCATATTAACAGCGAAGTAATGTAGCAATTATTGAATAATAATTGAGCAGACACAGTCAAAAGAATACACTCATTGGATATTATAGCCCAGTGAAGTTTATTTATCAAAAAAAAAAACACAGAAATATTACATCAAAGTTCCTGTAAATAATATTAATAATATCAATCCCTTTATTACCATTTTCTCTGCTTGCAAAAACTCTTGCTATAATAACAAAAACTTCAATTCTTCAAGTACTATTTCTTCAAAATTTGAAGATAAAGCTTATAAAATATACAAAATTAAGTGAGATGCTTTTAAAATAAGCCGTTAAGTTTTAGACTAAAACTGAAACTAAGCGATCACATAGGTGTGAAGTCCAATCAATAAGAAGCAGTTGCAGCGTTTAAGGAAAAGCGAGCTTTGTACAAAAAGATATCCGAAAAATATAACTCTCAGCCCCATGTTACTACACCCGTGAGAACTTACTTAAGAGTTTTTAAATGAAGTTACTATTTTATCAACGATACCTATTTGTGTAAATGCAAATTATCCACGTTAAAATTGTTAAACAATATAACTCATTTGTTCATACAATGTTTTCGGTATTTCCCTATGAAAAATAACATACTCACATTTAGAATTATTGACTTATTGAGACAAACTGACTTAAGATGACAAACTCAAATTATAGAATTCAAAATTACGTTTTCGACATTCCTTACTTTTGATGGCTTGGATGAACCAAAAACGATCGAAGGTAATTAATTTTACCCACCAAACCAAACCAAACTCTGAGAAACTTCATACAGCTTAGCTGTTAATAGATCAACTATCTTCAAACCCTTACATGTGATTGTTGGAGTGTAACAGGACAGAAAACTGCCACCCCAAGAGAACTTCACTCTTATATTAATAGCGAACCGTTGCAGCAACTATTGAGTATTAACTGAGCAGAACACAGTCAAAAATACCAAACAATTTGATATATTGGAGTGAAGTTAATTTCACAAGATAAAAACTGAAGTATTAGTTAATACATTAACATTGTTCTATAATAAGAGCCTAGGAAAGAATCAACGCGTTCTCCAAGATATATTCCTACTTTATAAGGGATTGGAAAAACGAATTGTAGGTAGTCGTTAGAACGAATAATAATCGACAAAAAAATAGTATATGTACTTTTAGTATTCTACTTTTATATTAAAAGCAAGTGGTACGCTTTTAATATAAAATGCAAAAGAGTTTTTATTTTTTCAAATATAGTTGGTCCTTTTGCCAGCTTCCAAAACCTATTCGGTTCGGATTTAATTTATTCAATATAAAACATAACATAAAACAATGCCCTCGAAATGGTTTTTAAAGGCAATGGAGCTAAATCAATCGAATGGAGCGATGCAAATCGAATATACCTAGAATTTTAGCTGAAAATGTCTTTATGAATTAAATGTTGCGAGAGAAGGCACTTTTTCTGTTATCATGAGAGTTAGATAGCTGAATAGCTTCATTGCAAACATCGCGTAACACTCAAGGTATGCTTTTGTCCATTTTCAGTCAAATTACTATTTTCATTGATCTGCTATATTTCAAGTATATATATATATATATATTTCTTGACGAGGGAATAAATATTACCATAAATCTATTTTATGAGATAATATCAGAACAGATAATCCTTACATATTAAACAAACCCAAATGACCCAAAAGAATTTCTTGAATATCAATATATCTTTTTATAATTGTTGCCTCAATTTTATATATTTTCCTAAAACGTCAACTTAATTTAGTTTAATAGATTTTAATAATAGATTTGGGAAAAGGTTAATACTATATAAAATTTTATACAATTCAATTAATAGTATAACCACATCGCCCTTTAGATCTCTCGAAATATTAATTGAAAATTACACATTAAGTACATTTTAATATATTTTCATAAAATAAAACTAATTTAAAAATATATAAAATAAAGAATAGTGAACTGAACATAATTGTGAAAAAGAAACCTTAGAACTATCCAACAACTTCCCAACAACATACTAGTGATGGGAACTATCGACTGTTTAGTAATTAAATATTTTTTACTATCGACTGTTTCACTCGCTATTTTTGGTTCGACTGATTTTACTACTTTTTACCAGTGACTGTTTCAGTCGACTGCTTTAAGTCGTTATTTTCGGTCCGACTGATTTTGTTACTGATTTTGGTAGTCGACTGTTTCAGTCGTGTACTTTTGGTTACTATTTTTGGTTCTACTAGTTTCATCCAACTGAGTTTTGAATACTGTTCAATTTCTTTGGTAGTTTGATTGTAAATAACAATATATTGTGTATTAATATAGCAGCATTTTGGAACGATATTTTTCAAGATTGTTAATGTAATAGGGTAAAAGATTACAATTGTGAATAATAAATAGCAAAATAATTTTGATTGTTTTTATGGCAATAATAGGTCATATTTCGATTACTCTCTCAATTTTTGTTAAGAGATATTTCCGTTCAATAATAAAAGAAGCACTTACTTTATTTAAAATAGCTTTAGTAGTTATTGTGCGATAATTTTTTATTATGTCACGAATCAGTTGTTTTTCTATGATTAGGTATATGTTTAATTTTAATTTAGTATATATGGTTATTGCATATCTTTAGTTTTGAGGTTTTATTTAAGTTCTATTGTATTGTCTATATTTATTATAGCATATTATTTAAAAATAGCAATTAACAAATTAAAATACGATAAAACATTTGTGGAGTATTGTTCCATTCCACAGAAAAATTCCATTCCTTTTTACATATCCACAGAATTCTACTTCGTTTAAAATGAAATTATTAGTTACATGTTAATAGTATTCAGTATTTTTTTTCCATTTTTTTAAGTTAGTACGTTAAGGAATATGTTTATCGCCTCGTCTTTTCAGTAGTGTCAGTCTGAAGTACAAGACTCTCGACTGTTTCGACTGTTTTCAGTCGATAGTTCCCAACACTAATATTTACCCATTAAATATAAAAAATAAATGTAATTAAAACATATGGAATCTATTAAACCGAATATATTCGACGCCTCTGATCAAAGGTTGTTTTCCAAGATCGTACGCCACTGCTGTTCCCCCCAGAGGGCGCTGCACTCGCCCAAGTCGTGTCTATGTTTTATGTAAAGAAGCGTCGTAAATAACGAATACTTTAAATCATGCAGTGTACCTCTCGGCAAGCAGCATTTCTTTCTACAACGGCACCTTTCAGGTGGTCGCGGGAGGCTGGGCGAGCCTCACAACCATCGCCATTAAGAGTGCGCAGTTGCCATTTGCTTTTTTTCCTCGCCATTACGGTCGTCCTCAAATAATTATCGTTAATAATTTTATCAAACTTATTAGGCTTAGTCGAAGAATTCAATTAGAATAATAATTAAGATGTAGACTTCTTCGTTTAGAGTGTTGTAATGATAGGGGTACTGTTATTGGTTCATGTATAGTGATTATTAATTTTCTAATTACTTATATTTAATCATATAAAGTATTTTCAGTGTTTCACAGTTACTTCATTTTTGTTTCGAATAGATTATAATGATTTGATTAATTAAATGTTTTTTTTAATATTTTACATTTTCTAACATATAGTTCAAGGAACGAAGCTCCATTTTTACGATTTTCAAAATATTTCCATAACATCATATCTAGTGACATTATTAGAATACAACATAAATAGTTAACTTAACAGTTTGAGTACGTTATTATTTTTAAATTGATGTATCCTCATGAATCTCAGTTTAAATATATATTGTGAATATTACTACATTTTTTATGAAACAATAAGGATTACTATAAGTAAGAAAATCATAATTTTAAGGAACTAATTTAATTGACCTGTGCACTAAAACTATAAAAAACAAGATTTGCATATTACATGTATTTGCTTAGTATTTTAATGACACTAAATGTGTTTTTGTTTCAGGTAAGTTATAATTTTACACATAAGAAAATTCAAATAAACTAGTAGAAAAAATTGACAGTGTTCAGTTTTAAAACTCAAACTAAACTAAACGGTAAGATTGAGAAAGTTATGTCGGCGAGAAATATAAATAAAAGCAAGAAGAGCAAATAGTATAATTAATTATTTTTAGACTCTTGTAACCTATGGATATTAAAATATATTACCTATATAGCAAAGCGAGCTGCTATATGGATTTTATTTATCTTATTGGTTTTAAAATTTTGGTTTTTGGTTTTTAATCCACTAAAATCAATCATTCCTTTGCTTTGGAAATTACCCTCCAAAGACAACAAAAGAGTAAAAGTGTGTACGTGAGTTTTGTTTCGCCTGGACAACTTATATTTATAGAAAAATTATTTGCAAATTATCACGATGTAGCCTATATATAATGGTTTCCGAATTTTTGATATCATCAAAACTCAAGGGTACATAGTTGTGGAATGCATGCAACCTTGAACTGTTGTTTTCTATCCAAATTATAATATACTAAGTTAGTTTACAGCAGATCCAATTCACATTTGCTGGCCTTACACCAGGAACCCACAGATAAGGATTATTTTGTAAAACATGGAGGATTTCTAATTTCAATAATTCATTGTTACCATTCTGGTATATCAAGGAATGCTTCAAATAATTAGTGTTCTTAATCCAACGCCAACCTATCTTCTTTGCTTAATAAGCAAGTTGACTAGCGATTAATTTATTTAATTCCGTATTCATTATATTTTACTATTCCGATATAAGAACTACATAATTGTATTCAATTGTACTATAAAAATATTCTGATGCTTGTCTATTAACATTTGATTTGTTATAAAGTAATTATTCTCATATTGTATTCATATTTATATGCTCTATCTGCTGTATTTATTCCAGTACCTCTATTTCTAAGAGGTAGTTTATTACGAATATGCTTCATTATATTTTGTTTGTTCAGAGATTTTTTTCAAGCCTATATGTTGTCTGAAATATCTAATAGAGATATGCGGACATCACCTGCAAGATCTAAGATACGTAGATGTTGTTTTTATTCATTAGTGCTAGCAATGAGAACGAAAGAGAGGAATCTGCATTTTCTCAAGATGTTTAATTTTGATATATATGTTCTTCTCAGAAGTTTATAGATCTTTAATGTCTATTAATGCTGGTATCTATGTAGTAGGATTGCTATAAAAATTGTTCATAGCGTCAAGATAGCTTAATAACAAAAATAAACATATATAAAATGAACTGAAGAAGAGTATCCTTTGGCAACATTGCTTAAAGCTGATCATCTCACGTACCCCTTCTCGTCTCACAACGGCCATTGTCTTAATGTCTTTATTTCGGATTTTTATTTATTAGGCACATTATACGCATCATTTGTTTCTAAAGAGTGCTGCTACTATGATTTATCCGTCGTATCTTTTATTCCGACGCCGCCCAGAAGATTCCACGTGCCAAAACAATTGAACGTGGGCTCGTCAGTTGTTTCTTGATCCGACCTTGAAGCCGTTCTTGTTGGAGATAATCACTTACCATTAGGTTTTTTCGGTTCTTCTTTAGCTTTTTTGGTATTCTTCTTGGAATATATCGGTATGTATCGCCTCGTAATACCCTTTTAAGGTAGACGTATTATTAATGTTGACGTTTTTTTTTTCGTTTTTTTAAATTATATTCCAATTGTATTATAGAAAGGGTCATCTGGTATTGAATTTCTCTGACAAACAGGTAACAGTTTAGGATATTTAGTGTATGGGGGTTTTGAGTTTATTGAAGATAATTGCTGTTTACTTTACTGGAATTGTGGAATAATTTTGATGCTACATCTAAAAATATAAATATATAAATATATTAATTTATCAATTTAACTCTTTTGTATTCAAGTCCTGTTTATGATATTATTATTCACATTTTACATTACTGTTCATAGATAATCACATAACTAGGTACTATAGCAGCAATAGCAGTATCTTGTTGTCTTCACCACTATGAATATAAAATCGACTTCGAGTTTATTTATAATTTGAATCTCTGAAATATATAGCTCAAAAATAGACAAATAAAAATAATAATAGTAATAACAATAAGCTGAACTAAGTGATAAACTTAATTGAACAGGCTTCACTTCTTAAAAAAGATGGTAGTTGAAGGAAGATGGGATACACCGGCACTGCAATATCATATTGGTTCAGTAGTAAATGTACTCGGGATCATAAAGGGATTAAATCACAACTATGAGATGATGGACAAACGCTGAAAGGCTGGTACTGGAAAGATTGGATCTCTCCTAGCTGATGTAGAGAATATAAATAAGAGTTAATATGTATTTATTATGTATTCTGTTTAACGTTTTCATTTTGATAGAAAAAATGCCACTATTCCACAGAGAAAACCAAAAACAATATAACAATGCAATATTTTCCATTATTCAAGAGTAAAACACTAAATCAATTACTTACAGTAGAAGTTCAACAAAAAAAACGTGAACTGCGGAAATACTTAATAAGATATTTTTAACAGAAAATTTAACCGACTTCAAAAAATAAATAAGAAACTCACTAAAAGGTAAATAATAATCAAACTTAGATTTTTAACACAAAAAAAGTTTTGAAATAACATATGTGCATTATAAACGTTGTAATAACTAAACAAAAATTATCAAAAACCTTACTCAACTTATCTACTGCTTATATTCTACCATAACTACTACCAACTGATCATTTTGAAGTCGGTAATAAGACCAAACAATACAAAAATAATAATGTAATTTTCTGTCATATACACAAAATGAAATTACGAACAAGACATATTTAATTTGTTGCTTGTACCAACTTCAATGACTTCAATTCATCAAAATAATATTGTATATATATATATATATATATATATATATATATATATATATATATATATATATATATATATATATATATATATATATACATATATACCAATTCACTATAGAATACCACCATTAGTACTCATAGTTAAGTGTAAAATTAATAAAAGGATTGCCTAAAATTATTTTTCTTATTAATTTTAGGGAATGTTATTTATTTATTTAATATTTATATACTATTATTATTGTCCATTTGTATCTCAACATAAAGTAGATTTTATCTGACAATAAATGACGCAAATAATTTTAACGATTTTTGATAAAGGATTGACGCCTAAACTCCATTCTGAGGATAATTCCATTAAGAGTCTCTTTCAGGCCAATTTTTCACCAGCAAAATAACTCAAAATGAACAGTAGTATTCATTTTGTTCCATGTTTAGGCTTCCATCAGGTGGATACCTAAGAATTTTCAAACTAAGTTCGTCCATCTTCTTTTTGTATCTACCCTTTTTTAAACATATTCATATTGGTAAAACTATATAACATCTCTCTCTAGAAAAAACGACCAAAGGGATATATGTTTCCATTGAGCTATCTAACTAGTTTACACTAATTTGTAAGCATTGATTGTAGCTTTGTTTATCTTCTGCTGATATTCTTAATTGCACTGTCTTTATTCCAATTTCCACTGTATTACATATTCGCAATGGTTTTCCAAGTTTTGGCGTCCAGTATTCTACTAGTCCGTGGCCGAAGAACTGAGCTAATACAATTCGCCTTTGATGACAATATGAAGATTTCGAACTGGACCAACTGAAGTTGTGTCTGATATTCATTCAACGCTTTGTGCACTTGTATTCTTTTCACGATATGTTCTTGAATTAATTTCTTTATATTGCGTTTTATTATATTTTATTATTCCGGTATAAAAGCTACATGATTCTGTTCAACTATTTTATAAAAATATTTTGTTGCTAGTTCAGTTATCCTTGATTTTCTAGAAATGCATTATTCTTCTATTCTATATTTATTAAATGCCACAAGTTTCTATATAATATCCAGCCTTCTTAAAATGGCCCCGGGTTTTTACACAATATTTAGCGTCTGGATAATAGAAACAGTGGTTGTTATGACACTCGGAATCGGCCATTATCATTATATTATCTACTATTTCAATGATTGGTCTTTCCAGAGCATGATGCAACACTGATATCGAAATTACAGGAATAGAATGGACGAAAACAAAACTACATTTAATTGACTACTTCAGTACCATAAACACTATTCACATTTTTAGCTTCTAAACTTGAGTTTTGATCTTATTTTCGGCTTGCTCGAGTGCATGTTTGACGTAAGTTCAAACAACATTGAGTCAACAATTCACAAAGCTATCAATTTATTTTTTTTAATTAGAAATTGCCTGCTTTCTAATGTCATCTAATGTAAAGAAATCAAACATTTACATCTTGGCTTATAATGTATTAAATCAATCTATTGAAAAAAACAACTCATGACCGTATTTGATTGAATTTAACTGAATTGATTGCACAACAATTGAGTGATGTAACTATATATACATCTATGGCAAACTAAATTGACATTTCATCTGCATAGGCCATGAAAACATAGAATGTGTTATTAATTTACTATTGTTCTTTGAGGAAATAATAATTGTTTATATAAAAGAAAAAAATTGTTTAAAATGTTCGTCTATTGTTCGACGCCTACCAATGTTCGCGTGTACCCCATGTCGTGTCACTTGTTACAATTTGATCAAATTGACGACAACAAGACTCGTTAGCGTTGTACACTTTTACTTGCCCGTTGTACAAATCGTAAATAAGCAGGCGACAAGCCTTTCGAAACGCGTAGAGAAATAGCCGGCAGTTTGTCAGCAACATTATGCATATTTCTCAAATACACGGCATATATGTGTGTTCTTTCGGTGGAATAGCTTAGTTGTTATCATCATAAAGGGAATAGGTTCCGAGAATGTTCTTTGTTTAGAGTTCTTCGTTTTTTTGTTCTCATCTCCCGGACATATAACACGCGGTAGTTGTGAACGATCATAACGGAGAAATTCAGGGATATACACGAAATTTAAACGACTCTAACTATGCCGAAACTATGATAGAACAAAGAAAAAAGCTCCGGGAACTGGGCCCGGTATATTATTTGGTTCATAAAGAACGTCATGTACCAGTTTCTTTGTCGTAAACGTTTTCATTCTAAGAACTATTTTCTTCGCGATATAACTGTACCGAGGTAACGTAGTTCGAATGTGTTTTTTTATATTTTGATATATTTGATGATATTGCGCGGCTATAACATTTGAAATTCTTTAGACATTTGTAATTTAGCCAACTACTTTATGGTATGAATAATTCGGCTGGGTTCTTTTTACTGTAATGGAATACGCAATTTGCTCTTTTTTGTTTTATAATTTTTCAAAATAGTGGTTAGTTAAATTTAGTTTAATGTTTTCTCTTGGGATTTTGTTATGTTTTTGTCAAATTACCATTTTTCGTGATATAACTGTACTGTCAAAATAAAATATGCATATTATTTTTTATGTCTATATGCCCGTTTGGAAAGATTAGCTCCTGATAATGTAATTTTTCGTGTACAGTATTAGTACAGTTAGGTCATAATCTGAGGTCAAGTACCAAATTTGAATAACAATTTCTTGACGGATATTTTGTTTATACTGAACTTTTCAGTGCAGCAATTTGGAGTTTAAAACACAGATATCTATATCTGAAAGTTAGGTAACAAACAAAAACATGTATTTATGTTAATAACCACAAATGCTTTTTTAATTAGATTTTTTTATTAATGTTTCAACTCTATTTTTGAGTCATCCTCATAAATAGAAATCAGTACTGCACAGTTATATTTTTTCTTCTAAATAAATTCTTCAAGAAATCCCTCTCCTATTGAAATATTTGACATCTTTGAACTTTGGAGCAAAAAACACCCTTAATTCAAAAATAAATGACCCCTTATAATTAAGGATATTCCAAATGTATATTGACCATCTTCTGACCTGTTCCTTATCCCTACCACACTAACGATATTCCATAACAACTATATTATATATATTTTGTGCCTCATTTTTAACGTACTATGTATGGAATTAGTTTTCCACCATTATTTTAAAGTAAAACAAAGGGCTAGAAGGAGTGTGAACTTGGCGCATCGGTTACAATATGATTTTCTGTTCAGAAATTAGACAATAGAGTGTTACCATTAATTTATTCAGATAAAAAATAATTTGTTAACTGGTTTATTAAAAAATAATAAGTTATCCATAAGGATTAACGACCAAACTGTCTAGTCAATTTTAGTTAAAATGGAAAATATATATGACAAAATTCAGTATACTAATGGTATTTTTAAGTTCTTGTACTTAAACAGCTAGTTTTTAAACACAGCCTACCGTTATTCAAACATTTCGGCATGCTGTGCGATGTTGTGCATGATGTGCGATTTAGAATATTATAGTTGAAATTGATATCAAAGAGTTCGATGGTAAACATCAGAAGAGGCTAAAAACCCACGAAAACGTTGAACGACCATTATTTAACAACTAGCTTTTTTAACGACTTAAACGACTGGAAATGTGCTCGAATGAAGTGAATCGCTTGATGTGAATTGTTTTAAGTACGTTCATCTTTTGAGCTCAATACTCAATACTAACTCAATTATCAAAACGTCAAGTTGTTCAACAACCAGTGTAGGTAAAAACAAAGTGACCTTTATTTAGATAAAATCGAATTTATCTAACAGATATTGATGTTTTAGGAACTATCATTTATGTTACTTTTCTTACCAAATTTCAAACAGATGTCTACAGAAAAGTATACTACAGTAATAAAAGACTCCAGGAGTTTTAACATTCCTTACAGGCAGCTTATACAGCTAACCAATATCATCAATTTTAACTTTAGGTTCCATCCTTCTCTGATGTAAATTCAGAAAAGACCCAAGCGAATGAAATTATCAGAATCCTCTCGTGATAAAACATTTTTAGTGCTTCTCAGCTCGTTCAAACCCTCTTAAACTAAAGTACGGTATCTTTGACTGAAGTCAAGCCTTCTAATGAATTATTTACGCGTCGAAGCTGTGAAAATGAAAACAAAAACATAATGGGGGTAGATTTTCCGGACTTCACCAGTATCACTAGGAACAGTTGGAACGTTTATGTGTCTTAAACATTTCTTATACACCGACCAAAGTAAAAAACTGACTCCACCAATGCAATCAATGGCAAGTTCATAAAAGGAATTTCGGTATTAGAAATTAAGGTAAATGATTTAAAGAATTTGAAGAATATTCTATTTTTATCTACACTCCCTATTTTTACCTTTGGGTCTTTTTATTTTTCGATTTCTATTTGTATAATTCAAATTAAAAATGTCATTGTGTATCTGTCTATCCTAAATATATCCATATATTTGTTATAGCATCAAGTTTAAGATGGGCATTTAAAAAATCTATACTTGTTTAAATAACAAAGTAACGATTACTGAACAGAAAACGTGCAAAACTTAATTAACAACGGACGGATAAGATTGTTTCATCTCAATAAATCCTGCAGATAATACTTCAACTCTCTTCCTTGGTGAAAAATCTACAAGACAATAAATAAGATAGGGACTGACTTTTTGTTGAAAAGAGTCAACAAATAAAAAGAAGAAAACATTACCTGTCGCTTACGGCTTTCAAAATGGCAACGGATTAAACGCTTCTCTGTCGCCTGAGCGGGACGATCGCGAGAAGAACGTACGTGGGCTAGATGTACCATGCATCTTGACTTTACATCTTCTCGTGCTTATCTGGTCCCATAATTCGCCCCGTCGGTTTGGTACTAGGCACGGACTGTATCTTGTTTGTATGGATTTAACAGAGATTAAACTGGTACGGTCTCGACGACGATATAGGGGCATAGTTTACGTTTCACCTGGTGGGTTTTGATTGTAGAATTGTTGTTATTGTTGTTTATTTATGTATCAAAAAAGTACATCCTATTTTTATTTAAACTATTTATAAAGTTTATATTTTACAGCATATATTAGGTTTAATAAGAACTTGAGCTATTTTATACGAATTAACAAGTCAATCGGAAAGTTCCAGGCCTGGCACATAGATTGCGCTACTAGAATTAAATCCGCATGTTAGCAAAAGAGGTTGTTACCGACGGAAACATTTGAAAAATCCACAAAATGATTTTAAATGACCGTAAATTGAAATTGAATGAAATAGCAGACACTCTAAAGATATCAACGGAACGTGTACATCATATCATTCACGAATACTTAGGTATGATAAAGCTCCGTGCAAAGTGGGTGCCGCGCGAGCTCACTTTTAACCAAAAAACAACGATGAGTTGATGATTCGGATCAGTGTTTGAAGATGATCAAACGTAATAAACCCGAATTTTTGCGTCGATATGTGACAATGGATGATAAATGGCTCCATCATTTCACTCTGAAGTCCAATCGACAGTCATCCAAGTGGATTGCACACGATGAACCCGCTCCAAAGCGTGGAAAAACGCAATAGTCGGCTGGCAAGGTTATGGCGTCTGTATCAAAAATGTATGAATTGGACTTCGAATTGCTTCCTCATCTATCGTATTCTCCAGATCTGGTCCCCAGCATCTATTTATTGTTCTCAGATCTCAAAAGAATGCTCGCTGGCAAAAAAATTTTCGGCGAATGAAGAGGCAATCGCCCAAACTGAGGTCTATTTTGAAGCAAAGGACAAATCGTGCTACATAATGGTATCAGAAAGTTGAGGGTCGCTATAATCGGTGTAATACCCTTGAAGAGAATTATGTTGAATTAAAAAAACTAATTTTACCAAAAATGTCTTTTACTATGATAGGCCGAGAATCTTTCAATTGACATGTTATATGAAAACCATGGATATGCTGTTTAAAAATGTGATTTCTTTAAACCTCAAATTCGTTAGCGTCACCGTTTTAAGAAATATAATTGAATTTAAAAGGAAATTCAAAGCAGATAATTTTTGTCGTCTTTGTTAAACTTTTCGAGCATTTCTACAGCATATGGTTAAGGTTTCGCTTGCGTTTCTTCTATTGCTTTTAGACCACAGTAAAATGGGTGAAAAATAATTCTTTTTATCATTAAAAATATCTTCTTGAAAGGTTTAAAAAATGAAATTTACTAAATTCGAGGCTCTCCGAGTCAGTCGTATTACCCAGATATATCTCCATATGGTTGTTATTTATTTATGATAATTTATGTTAATTTTGTAGTAATCATGAAATAGGATTAATATATGTTTTTTTTTTAATAATTAAAAGGTTAACAGAAACCACTTTTTAATTATAATGAACAAAATGAATATGTTTAGTTTGCTAAATTGCAATTAGCAATATTATTACTGTATGTGGATATATATATGCAAATATAACTATACTCTATTCAAACTCTTTGTGTATGTATCATCAAGGTGTTTAATGTATTGCCTGCCGCAACTTATAAATTCGTTTTAGAATCAGACAATATTTTCGTACCCGTTTTATGCTAGTTAAAAAGAGACTCAATGCTATCTGATTCATTGAGTTCGTACATGTAAACGACTAAGCCTGTCAAAGTCGTCCAGTTGTCTGGTGTATGCAAGATTCTTGAAAACAATAGTGATAGGAGGTTATAACTCTAACCGATAAACTATTGTGGCTGTACAATTAACAGTAGTTTTTGGATGTACTAGAATGCTAAAATAAATTATATTTGATAGCATTTTTGTTCAATTATTTTATTTAGAATTGAATTTTGTTGTATAATAAAGCCAAACTGAACTAAAACTTAGAGTTGATGCACTCAGAACATTCCGACATTTTGACATCACAAAATTCGATGACGCATATACAAATAAACTTTGAATAGACTATATATATTAGTGCAGAAAGCAAATAAATGGCAGTAGTTCTAGCAATAGTATCTATTTATTTTTCTTGTATTTAAATCAATATATCTTGAAATTAAAAATTATAACTCTTAAATAGAAATTCTAATTTATGTTTTGCCTTTATTTTTATTATATCCCTATTTGTCTTGTGACAGAGTAGCGCTTTGAACCTGGACGTATTGGCACATAATAATATTATTAGCTGCCATAAATTGTTCACTAATTCTATATGTCAAAAATAATCTTAGAGAAATATTTATTAACTATAGTAGTAAACATTATATATAGGAGCAAGTTTGAGATCTAAATATACTATGCGATTTTTTGCATAAAAAAATAGAGAATTAATGACAGCGTGAAGAATGCTGTTTCAAAAAGATAAATTAGCTTAAAACAGTCCAACCGTTAAACACATTTTTTCCATAGATCTTGTAAGAAACTGGTGAAAACCTGCAGTTCGAATAATATGGGGAAACTATTAACATTTATTTTATAAACTATTAACATTAATAGTCAAAAGGGCAGCTTAACAAATTTCCCAGCTAAGCGTTGTTCTTTATAGGCGAGAGTTGTGGTTAGAAGATTTTTATAGATTAATTTTATATTTACAAAAGTTTGTGGAGGTAATTTAAATATTTTATATAGAAAATTAGAAACAGTTAATACGAAAACAAGAAACAACAAACAAGTCAAAAACAAATGATATCATTCAAGGAAATTTGAAGCAAAATCAAAATAAATCATTAATATAAATTAAACTTGTGAGAATAGTTATAAAACACTATATGGTAGAGTATATCGGATTTGTGTATATATATATATATATATATATATATGTATATATATACAAATCTGATATACTCTACCATATAGTGTTTTATAACTATTCTCACAAGTTTGATTTATATTTGTTTTATTTTGATTTTACTTCAAATTTCCTTATATATATATATATATATATATATATATATATATATATGTATATATATATATATATATATATATATATATATGTATATATATATATATATATATATATATATATATATATATATATATATATATATATATATATATATATATATATATATGTATATATATATATATATATATATATATATATATATGTATATATATATATATATATATATATATATATATATATATATATATATATATATATATATATATATGTATATATATATATATATATATATATATATATATATATGTATATATATATATATATATATATATATATATATATATATATATATATATATATATATATATATATATATAACATTTTGAAATCAATAGATCAATATTCTCAAAACGAAATACGTAAGAACACCAAGGTGATGCTTCAGAGATTTCTACAATAAACAAAACCCAAAAGGAAAACGTAAGATGGAAAAACAGTAATACTTACCAACTATCAAATGTAGAAAAGTAAATATGTTTTACCAAAAGCCCAATATATTACCTCATTATTTTTCTCACTCTTAGCAGTAAATGTGAGGATAATTAACGAAAAACAAAAGTTGAATTAGGCCTACCATCACAAAATGAACAAATAATCGCACCTAGAACTTAACCTTATAGGTGGTGTGGAAAAGAATTCACTCTAAAAATTATAAGGATATGAATACAACTCAACAACCTGTTGTCCATCGGTATTTGGGTACATCTTTGTCCTTTTATAAAAGTGTTAAATATATGTTATATATATATAGAACTAGCGACCCGCCCCGGCTTCGCACGGGTGCAATGCTGATACTAAATTAAATACACTACAGAAAAAATATGAACGTTGTATATAAAAACATAGCGGCCCGCTCCGACTTTGCACGGGCATAAAATATATATGCCTATGTCACTCAATGAAAACATGATTAAAATCGATCCAGTATTTTTGGTTCATTCATTACTGCCCTTGGCCTGCACGCATTAAATTTGGAGTAAAACAATTCCTCTTCCCCTATACCTACTATGAAGATTTCCTGCTATCTTTGGAATATCTAAATTCATACAATTTTTATTACATTACACATTTTTAAACGCAAATTTTAAATTTGTAATATCTCCGAAAATATTTGTTTAATTTACATGCTGTAAGGAACCATATTGATCTATATTAATTGCACACTGTATTTAAGGTACTTAATTCGATAAGGATTAATGCCATATTGCTTAAAATAGCTTCGTAAATAAGCCATTTTCTCACGTAAAAAGTAAACAATAAAAATGGTTAATGTGGGTTATCCCTAAAAGTTAAACATATACCATCGCGGACTTTTTTGTAGACCTTTTTATGGTGTACAATACTGTAGTACATTAATTTGATCTAACTCGTAGGGTTAGGCAGCGTTTTTGCTAATTGCTAAATAAGCCTAAAAAAATAGGTTAATTTACGACATCACGTTAGAAACCTCTAAAATTAGCAATGTTGCCTTAGTAAATTATGCATGTATTATACATATAAACCTTCCTCTTGAATCACTCTATCTATTGAAAAACCGCATCAAAATCCGTTGCGTAGTTTTAAAGATTTAAGCGCACATAGGGATATAGGGACAGAAAAGGCGAGTTTGTTTTATACTATGTAGTGATTATTTAAATTTTTGTTATAATATATCATTTATATTGTTCCTTACTTGCTTATATTAACTTTTTTGATTTGCAATAAAATCTATTATATGCTCAGGAGAGTTATATAAAGAGAAAAACACAAAGTTTCAAATCTTGTTTTGTACAATCAATTTATTTAACACTTTCTGCTAATAAAATTATTAAACTATCCCAAAAATTCATGACATTTTATTTTAACATAATCTTTTGAAATATCTGTAAAATCAAAAAATTATAGGTACGAAGTATACATATATGACCATTTTTCATTCTTAACTTTACTATGATCTTCAAACAAATCCTGTTTCCAGATTATTTAATATAAATATAACGTTGTTCCATAGCAATTTGTAAAAACAGTGCTACACAATTCGAATAATTTACTAATAATCCACGTCTTATATAGTTATTTTCGTATTGTCTGCAGCTAATTTTCTGTATGAAATAATAAATAATTATTTTACCTCAACCAACTTTTGTAAACATAAAAGTAACCTAAAAAATACAGCCGCAACTCTTACTCTCGTCTGTAAACAACGCGTAGCTGTGTAATTTACCAAGCTGGTTTCGAATGAATGCGCATGAACAGCCAACACACCCTTCGGTTTTTACCGTCATCTTATACGAATAGGTGCGTCAAGAAGGGCTTCAAGACCGGCGCAAAGAAGAACATGCGTAAAATTTTACGGCATCCTTAAATCATCTCATCTTCGTCGTTATTTTTTCTTCGTTCGTTGCGCCCTCGACCGACTCGACGGCCGTTCCGCCGGTCAGTTGAAATTTACACGTGAGCACGCGGCCATCATTAGTTTAGCGCCAACGTTCAACTGTAAAGAATGTCGTACTGTGCGAAACGCTTCACGAACGAGCCGTAGATTAAACGGGACGCGTACATACAAAACCGGGGCCCCAACTACCTGCCATACGTATGTACGTTCGTCGGGCGCATGTGAATTATTCACACCGATATATATTATGGATTCGCGATCGTAAGTCTGACTCCGCACGCCATCTGCGTGATTAAGGAACAGCCTGCGCCCCGAGGGGAGGTTAGCCTGATTATTTAAACAGGGCTCGAGATTTACGCGGCACTTTTCCTTTATAATATCGCCGAGGAAAACGGAAAAGGCTAGAAAAGGAACAATGCTCGAGAAATATTAAACTTAGTTTAATATTCAGTCAATACAATTCTCTCGACTCGACTGGTCCTCAGCCTACAGGCCTAAGGATATGCCAGGTCGTTCAAAAGTTTTCGTCTTAATTACTTTTATATATACATTTTAATATTCAGTATAGTCTTCTTGAGCTTCAACATACATAAGTTATGAAACGTACAGGGGTTAAAATATAAAAAAATTGTTTACTTTAAAAACGATTTTATTTTACGGAAAGGAGTAATACTGAGGGTTTAAATATATTCTAATATAAACCAAATCAAATTCAAATTCCAATAGTTTACAGTTGGGAAACTGAGCTACTGCAATCTGTCTTTGGTGGCCGTACACCTTGAACTGAAAACTTCTGTCCAAATTCCAGTAGGATTACAGCAACTTTAGTCTGCTTTTGGTGGCCTTACACACTGAACTTGGATACATGTGCCAGGAATCCAAGAACTAAGGGTGTTTTTTATATTGATCTCTTAGAACTTCAACGCTCTTCCCGTGCAATAAATATTATTATATAATTTCCGTTATATAATATTCTGACATCCTGAAACGTAGAAGGCTATCCTGATATGTTGAAGATCGCTTCAGTAAGTGATCTGCTGTACAACTAATTTGTACAACGTATGATCTAAATCTTATTCCAACCTAACTTATTCTAAAGACTGTTCTAACTTATTCTAGAGATGATTAAATCTGCCTCTATGTGTAATCAGTTCGTATGGTAGTTTGCGTCTGAGCCTACGCACTATACTGTCATCGCGTATGTTTAACTGTTTGTCGAGTGCACTGGGATGCACTAATAGTCTTTCGGAGTACTTCGCACTAACACAATAATCACGCTCGTTATAAGTTCTATGGGGATAATGGGCCATATATGGAGGTAATATGGGGCATAGGCGATGATTCGCAATACTTTATACTATAATTTTACGATAGGTCCATATGGGCCTAAATATTGACTTATACAGCAAAACCTTGTTATCTAATGATAATTTAGATTTACGTTCTATCAACCAATAAACTTAGTTTAGTGTAAGCCCAAGGTTGAGGTCGATCTAAATGCAATCCCAGATATTTAACGTTGTCTGCTTGCGGAAGTTCATGATTATTCAATCTTGCTGAGGGCCATGTTTCTCTACAAATGGTGAATGTGACATGGGTAGATTTTGTCTCGTTTGCTTTGATTCGCCACGTTTTCAACTAGAATTCGACTTTGTTAAAATTAAGTTAGATGTTTGTTGTAGCTGATATTGGATACTCGTGTTATGATAAAACCGCTGTATCGTCAGCATATGTTGCAACAGTAGTGTTTCTTGTGGTTGGTAGGTCAGCTGTATACAAAAGGTATAATAATGGGCCAAGAACACTGCCCTGCGGAACACCTGAATATATTGGGTGTAGTCAGTATATTCGTCACCCTGTTTGACAAGAAAATGCCTTGTGCCAGGCTAAATTGATGGTCTGGAATAATATTTCTCTCTTCTGAGATTATTTTGTGTCTCTTAATGTATAATTTCTCAATATTTTCTTTATATAAGAACATTTTAAACTCCCTGGAATGTTTCTGGAGTCCACTAACATACCAGACGGCTATTTTGTATTTGCTGTAATGGGTATCAGTCATTAGGCTAGCTTGGTAACGAAGAGAATGAGTAAATTCACCATTGTACTCATTTGCTTCATTAATTTACCCATTAATTCCTCTAATTTACAAATGGTTAAGGATGTTTTTGAAACCTAATTGGAATAGTTCTCAGCCATGGGGTCTTTGACCACCTTCAATACATCATATTACAGCTTCAGCTGCTATATTATCGCTATATTATATGCTTTATAACTAAATTACCTATGGTTATCAAGAAGACAAGGAATAACAAATAACAAACGTCAGACATAGCGCGTTCTGGTTACCGCTTCTTCACATTGATGCAGAATGGCTTGTCTGGTATAAAAATGCGAAAATGGATCAATGCTTAGATCGCTACCAAACCAATATCGATATTTTGTATTGCCATGTGGTCATAAAGACCAGAAAAGTTATAGGATAAAAAATATGATATTTCATTTAATTTGTGAATTTTTATAACAATTTTTCTCAATGCCCTATTAACAGGTCTATTGAAAAGTCCCCGGCCTGACACATAGATGGCGCTACTAGAATTAATCCAAATATTTTTTAGTACCCTCAAAAGACGTGTATATAAATTTGCCAGCAGTCGGATTATTAGTTTGTGATTTATAGCAATTTGAGTGAAGCAATTTTTGTTATTGTGAAAAAAATAAATAAAAAAACAATTTCGCGTGTTGGTAAAATATTGTTTTTGGAAGGGAAAAGTACAGTTGAAGCAAAAACTTGGCTTGATGCCGAGTTTCCGGACACTGCTCCAAGAAAATCAACCATCAAGTATTGGTATGCTAAGGTTAGACCTGGGGAAATGAGCACCGAAGACGGTGAATGCAGTGGACACCCAAAAGGGGACACCCAAAAAAAGTTTAAAAATCCGCAAAATTATTTTGAATCGCCATAAATTGAAATTGAATGAAATAGCAGACACTCTAAAGATATCAACTGAATGTGTACATCATATCATTCACGAATATATGGGTATGAGAAATCTCAATGCAAAGTGGGTGACGCGCGAGCTCGCTCTTGACCAAAAACAACGACGAGTTGATGATTCGGAGCAGTGTTTCAAGATGAGTGTTTCAAGATGAGTGTTTCAAGCGTAATAAACGCTAGATTTTACGTCGATATGTGACAATGGATGGTCCATGGGATGAAACATGGCTCCACAATTTCACTCCGAAGTCCAATTGACACTTATCCGAGTGGACTGTACCCGTTGAATCCGCTCCAAAGCGTGGGAAAACGCAACAGTCGGCTGGCAAGGTTATGGCGTCTATATTTTGGGATGCGCATGGAATAATTTTCATTAACTACCTTAAAAAGGGAAGGACCGTCAATAGCGACTATTGCATAGCGTTATTGGACCATTTGAAGAACGAAATCTCCGAAAAACGGCGGCATTTGAAGAAAACAAAAACGATGGCAAAAATCCATGAATTGGGCTTCGAATTGCCTCCTCATCCACCGTATTTTCCAGATCTGGCCCCCAGCAACTATTCCTTTTCTCACATCTCAAAGGAATGGTCGCTGGGAAGAAATTTTCGTCGAATGAAGAGCTGATCGCCGAAACTGAAGCCTATTTTAAAACAAAGGACAAATCGTACTACAAAAATGATATCGAAAAGTTGGAGAGTCGCTATAATCAGTGCATCACCCTTGAAGGGAATTATTTTGAATAAAAAAACTAATTTTGCCAAAAAATATGTCTTACTATGGCAGACCGGGGACTTTTCAATTGACCTGTTAAAGTAAAAAATGATAAATCTAGGGTACTTAATATCTAAAATAAACTAAGGCTTGGAAGACTGAAATATACTACACTTTAAATAATTGTAATACTTTTGACGTCGGAATAATAATCAAAGGACAAAAGGAAATAAATACAAACTAACACACAAAGAAACACAACAAAAAAACTAAATGTTTTGTGCCAAGACAATGACTGGCACTCTTAAATTATCAGTACAATTAACACCAACACGCAAAAAGGAGAGAGAGAAAAAAACGACGACAAACGCAATACCTCAATTCAAAAAAGCTAATTGAACACCGAGAAGCCGTCCGAAAGAGGGCCACCGGTTTGCCATCTCGAGGGCGCAAGAAAAAGTTTAATTACCGCCAAGCAGATGAAAGTTAATGAACCCCATCAAAGCATTGCAAATAAATCACTTAGTTTAATCTGTAAGAAAGAACTTTTTTCTTGAGCTCGTTTTCGCTCTCTCTCTCTCTGTTTCTCTGGTGTTCGGTTCTTAATTGATTTAATGTCTGGCGGTTTAATGGCAGATATGATAACCCGTTTCATAAATAAGCAATTATTCTGGATATATTTTTTAATTTGTCGTAAATTTTATGGCAATTAAAAATTCTATTTGAATATTTATGATCGATTGAAAATGATAGTTTTAATCATCATAGTAATAAAGAGTATACTATTTGCTGTCGGAAAAGTCGACCAAAACATGGCAGAACATCACATTTCGGTATGGACAAACCATATCAGTTAAATAAATAATATTCATGAAAAAAAAAACAGAGGGTATATAAATAAATATTATTCTGTAACATTAATTTGCAACTCAATTAATTTGGGTTTCGTCATAAGCGTGGAACTATAGAACTGCATAGATTGGTAAACAAAATAAATATATACTTAAATTACCATCAAATAAGAAGGAATAACGACCGAATTCAACACACTGAACATTCAATATATTCAGGAGTTCAACAAGGGAATGCAAAAGTTTCTATATTGTATCTCCTATATCAACTGATCTCTCAACCACAAAAAATATTATTATGGCAACAAAAATCACTGCTGTAACGAAAAAACAGTCCTGGCATCAGATGAATGTCAAATAGCAGCATCAAAGAGTCTTCAGACACACTACTACTTAAAACTTGGCTCCAAATTGGCTTTATGATTGACTGATAAACCAATATCTTTGATTTTAGATCAACTTGAGTGTATCTTCCGACTTGCCAGTACAGTTGCTTGACTTTGCATCTAATCTACCTTACTTTTTGTCTAACATGATGTTTTCAGTTTAACCTACCATCGAGATATATTTCGAGGTATTTGGCTGATTCTGCTTGACGAATCGGACATCCGTCAACATGACGAATCGGACATTCGCCGCTAACACGAAATTAACATGGACATATGTGGAGCTATTAAGCTGTATTTTCCAGTCTCTAGTCCATTTATAGATCTGTTGACAGTTACTAGTACTTTTTATACAGCCTTAGGCAGAGATACTTCTTTTGCTATAAGAACGGTGTTGTTGGCAAATGTTCCAAGTACTGTTTATCTAGAACTTAGTATAATGAAGTAACACAATATCACTTTAGGATACTCATAAGGATTGTAACTCAAGGTGTTCGCGTTAAATATTTCGAAAGAGTGTTTGTGCACCCCAGCATGTTTACTAATGAGTTAAATATGTGACATGATAGTGAAATGTATTAAATAAAACGTTCAACGCCACTTATCTGATTAATTGATGTACATAGAGTGTCGAGTAAGGTCTATAATAAGATATTTTATTCAGGAAATCACTACATGAAGAACATGAAACATTACATTACATCAAACAGAACATACAACATTACATAAAGTGATTTACTACATGACATTTTATACTACATAATTTTTTATTGGATACGCTTAGTACAATCTTAATTTACAATTAATTTATTACTACTTTTCCTACGTACTTGGATTAATTCACAAGTAAGACGAAGGCGAGAAAATACATCAATATGTATTCCTCAATTATAAAATTATAATAACTTATAGCTATAGTTTACACTAAAGGTATACATTTTATATAAGTTCGTATGGTTTTGTTTGTTTCGATCTCCTGACAGCATGCGCGCTGTCCAGTAGTGGTATTGCATCCACGTTAGTATGATTTAATAATCTTATTTCGTGTTTCAAGGCGAAATCTTGGATAACTTCGCAAATCCATTTGATTTCCAAGTCATCGTGCAGTTCTTCGTTGGTTACGTAGCGATAGGCAATCAAATAGTAATCAATCGAAGAACCTTGTTTTGACAGCGTTGTATGTCATAAGATGTTGAGCATTTTTATTATATAATTATGGTCTTCTGGCTTATTCTTCTTTTCAATAACTAATTTTAAAATTGTCCTTGAGCTGCTCACCAAGGACTATCAAAACAATCGCACATCTTCCCTTCTATTTTCTCAAAAAATTTTTTTCCTATCTTTTTTTTCTTTAGGTCCTATTATTCAGCTTCTAGCTCCATATTGTAGATGATATTATAACATCTCTTGAGCCTTGATTTTCTGGTATATATTATGGTGTAGGCATAAGAATCTTTAGGGAGATTGTGAATTTAGATTAAGGACGTTTAAGGAGAATTGGCAATTTACGGTGCTGTAACTATAATATAAGATACTGTACTAATTCATAAACAAGATAGCCTATTTGAATTAATTGAAGCGAGCGACCTATGTATGGAAATAGCTTATTCGGTCTTACCTCATATAGGTGTCTATTTAAACTTCTTATAACATTATTTTACAGACATCACTACCTAAGTTTATTATTATATGTTATGGGAACTTCTAATTTCTCTATTTAATTTCAAATAAATCATTTCTGTCACAGATCAAGGATTACTTTCGATATTCAAAAGGAAATTATTTCAATATTTCAGTAGAAAATATGTAAAGATAACAACTTGGAAATCCAGTGGAATATGATCAACTATATAATTTTCTAAAATAAAGACAATGACATGAAGAAGAACGAACTTTTGGACAATACGGATTAAAAGTATTGAAATAATAATGAGGTATCGCTGGCTAACACAAATATATGTATTTTTTTTCTTAATAATAAAAACCTCAACGAATACCCTTGGAATTCCCTATATGTACATCAATAAAATTTTCGAATTGCAAAAACCATGTGCCAAATTTAAATATTCAAAATGTAGCGTCCTATACCTCAATACACAAAAATCTACTGTCACAAAACCAAAATCACTTTTTTTAAACCTGATAATTTACCTTAACAATCATTTAATTAGTTATGACAACACTCTTAATATATCTACGACAATATTGAGACCTTACCATAAACCACCGTCAACATAAAGTACAGAGACAGAAATAACATTATTAACAAGTTTTCTCAAAGGTCTGGAACGAGGTTGGTTCCGGTTTTTTATCGTATAATCCAGCAATAAATTTGTAAGAAATTTCGAGTGGGTTGAGGTAGAATTAATAGGGCTGTAAATTCGAGTGAGTTTATGCATTTCGGAAAAGAAACGTGTTCGTTTTAGAAACAGAATTATTAATATTTCATATTTTCGGGTTTTTGTTATTGTAAACATTTACGTGGTAGGAATTTGTTATGCACGTAATTGTTTTCGGGTAATTTTCAGTAAATCAATTGATATTTCTCGAGAAAATTGTAAGATTCTGAGAAGAATTGTAAAATAATTTTGCACATTAACACTCTTAGACTATTCAATTTCTTATTTAATAAATGATGGATATTTTCTTCCAAAGGTAGATACTGTCTTTGCATTCTCTCCTGTCTGCTTAATTACTATATTGAGATTAAACTTGTGAGCAATCAAATGATAAGAATTGCAAAATTCTTAACATCTAGTCGATCTTATATCACTTATTATTTTATGTTCTGAAATAAACTATAGTTGGGTTTATTGGTACATCTTTGTGGATAATGTTTTTTTGTTGTGTACTACAAAAACCAAAAATATTTTTAATAAAATATATTTTACTGATCCATCATATTCTCATTAATATTTTGGTATCTGAGAGTCCATTATAGCTGTTAAAAATGTGTTCTGGACACAATAAGCTTATTTGAAAAAAGCAATAATTTATGCGATATGCCATATATTCAAATATTTATTATCAAAATTAACAAAATATTTTATTGAATTTGCTTGACGATATTTGTTTGTGAAAAAGAAATGAATCCAGCTATACGTTATAGCATATTGATCTGATTATGCACCGAAAATGAATAAATGAGTCGTAGGATCGAATATCGCACTATGTTTATTCAAGTTATAAATGTAGCAATATATAGACGATAGATATAAAATCCACACAGTACAACCATCCCGATTATGTCAATCATCAAGGGTAGTAAAACCAGATCAATCACTAGTCAACTTAATGTCGAGGACCGTATATCCAACATTATATTACAACATAATAACATAATATTGAAGCTAATAATAGCTTCAATCCAAATAAACTATAATTGGTGAAAAGGAAAATATATTTTTTTATTAATCTCTTAGAACTTCAGCAGTCTGCCCGTGGGCAATAAGTATTATAATATGACTTCCGTTATACAATATAACTCTACTGACATGCAGAAGATCACTTCGGTAAGTGATCTGCTGTACAACTTATAATCTAAAGGTTATTTTAGATACTATTCTAACTTATTCTCAAGCCTATCCTAACATATTCTAAAGACTATTTTAACTTATTCTAGAGATTATTGTATTTCACTCTATATGTCTGTTAATCAGTTCGTATGGTAGTTTACATTTGAGCCTACGCACTAACAGTATTTCAGAACACTTCGCACTAACACTTCGAATTACTTTCGTTATGGGTTCCAAGGGGATATCACGCTGAATTATTTTGTTGGAGACGTAAAATGGGGCATCAACGATGACTCGCAACACTTTATTCTGGAACCTCTGGAAGACATCTCTGTTAGATTTGATAGTTGTACCCCACAGTTCAATATCAAATGGGCCTAAGTATTGACTTACACAGCAAAACCTTGTTTTCTAAGAATAATTTAGATTGACGCCCTAATCAGCCAATATATTTGATTTAGTTCAAGTCCAAGTTGCTTGCGTTTTGTCACTATATGTTTTTTCTATGTTAAACGTCGATCAAAATGCTTCTCCAGATAGTTAAACTTGTCTGCTTGCGGGAGGCTTATAATTATTTATTTTTATTGAGGGACAAGTTCTTCTACAAAGGGTGAATGTCACATGGGTAGATTTTATCTCATTTGTTCTGATACGCCATGTTTTCAATACATGTTTGAAATGTTTGAATTATGTCTGTAATATCACAAAATAACAAACACAAATATATGGTTTTATAGCATAGCTCTAATTAGTTTTATAATTAAATGATAGCCTTTTTTAAGAAAATCTTTCAGTGAATTTTCAATTTTTTGAAATTCAAAAAAATGTCAGTGAATATTCAAATAACATATTAAAAATTTAAGGAACATATTTCTAGAAACGTTTGTGTGAAAGTATCGCCAAATAAAAACTTTTAAAGATATTTTTTACAAAAATTGTTTTTCTGCCTATATTTTAAGTCCCCGGTAATCGGCTATTGTAGCTTTTTACTAATTACATCCTTCATTAGATATGCTTAGTACAATATTCAATTACAAATTAATTTATTACTTCCATTCTGTTATATTTGCATTAATAGACAAGCAAGCCGAGTACGAGATGAATACATCAGTATGTATTTCCTAAATTAAAATAAAACTAAACTACTTAAGCTGAAGTTAAGAATGCACTTATACACTTTATAATTTCATGTGGTTTAGTTCGCTTCAATCTTCTAATTTCCGACGTGTTGTCCAGTACCTATATTGCCTCCAAGTTTCTGTGATTTAGCAACATTTTTTCACTTTTAACGGCGACATCTTGGATCACTTCGTATATCCATTTGATCTTAAGGTCATTGTGCTGCTCTTTGTTGGTTACGTATAGGTAACCATTGGTAGTTAATCGTAGAACTTTGGTTTAGCTGTGTTGGATTACTAGTTAGTTTAATATTTTTGTGTAACTCCATATTTAAACCCCATAGGTCCAAAGTGGCTTTATGATTGACTGATAAACCAATCTCTTTGATTTTGATTTTAGGTCAAGTTGAGAGTATTTTCCGACTAAACAGTACAATTGTTTGACTTTGAGTTTAATCTGTTGTGCTTTTGACCTAACATGATGTTTCCACTTTAACCTACCTTTGATATATATTCCGATGTAACAGATTTGGAACTATTAATCTGTATTTTAGAGTCTCTAGTCTCTTTTTGGATCTTATTAACTGCTACTTGTACCTGTCTGTCTTAGACAGAGAGATATCTTTAAGACAGAGATAATGTTTCTTTTGTTCTTGTTACATCAGTAGTAGAGCAGATATAGAAATTTTTCGAAGACACTACCCTGGGGAACTCCTGCCGAAATAAGTGTTGAAAATGTTCTTTTTTGTGAGACTCTAAATTTTCTTTCCAAAAAATATGGTTTCAGCAGTCGATAGTAATCCCGCACTACAAAATTGCTCATTTTGTAGCTTAACCCTAAAGGGCAAAACCTAGTTACACGCTAAAGGTGTAACCCTGGTCAAAACCGCTGTTATTATGTGGATTTGGCCGATTGTTGAGGACCGCTGTAGTTTATACCATATATTTCTCTTGAAGGGGCACATCCGACTGTTGGGCATGTAATGATTGAGTATTGCATGACCGATTGCAAAGATTATTCTACTCAACTTAGAAGAAATGATAAAACCGTTCTCGCATGTGGTTGTCGCTTTATAATTATTACTTTTTACCTTTTATGTTTTATATTTTGTATTTTATATCTTGTATTCGGTGCATTTGCTCACTTATATTTCTTTCGAATACTATTTCTATTCTGCAAAATTGGAAATATAAAATTGTAAATTGAATTGTCTTGGAAACGATGGGTCTTTAATAAATAACTAAATAATATTAGACTAAATAAACATTGACTTAAAGGAAGCATTGTTCTATAACAGTCGGAGAAAAGTTGAAAATTTAAATTTTTTGGAAATAATTTCATTCATTTAATACCTAATTAAACGAAAAGTAAATATTAAGATCAAAAATAGTATTCCGACTGTGCCTTTTATTTTATGTCTAGATAATTAGAGAAAAACTGGATGATTAAAAAACCAGCGGAAATAGTTAAGAAAGTGATTAGAGATAATGACACCCCATGCCTTCTAGGATCTGAAAACCGCAAGAGAAATAAAAAACCTTTTCAGCTCGTTAGAATTAGAATCTCTCAATATTTAAATCAATCGCATCAGTTATTGGACTCTCCTCATTCTCCCAAGATATACACGATGTGTCTAAATCACTCCGAAGCATGCTCGATACAAAGAATTATTTCATTTCCGCGGGGAAGGCTACACAAACAGTACTCGGGAAAATAATAAAGTGAACGCCGAGGAAAAAATGGTCGTTTCAGTTAGTTATGTCGGTGGTAAATCAGCCGCGTCGAACGATCGAAGGGGAAAAAATACGAAAACTCTAATGAGAAATCGCGACGCAACGGATTTTATTGAAACGCGACGGTCTGAGCTGTTTATTGGGGACGACGAACCTTCCGCGGTGCCGGCCAGCTTCGTTCGGCATCTCCGAGGACGTAAACCAGTATTTCAGGCTTCTGACAAGGAACGAGAAATATCGAACCAGTAATTTTCGTACGGCCCTCCCCCCTTAATTGAATGCCGAAAAATGTGTTGGTTTTTTTGATGTGATGCGTTACAAACCCGATAGAAATCTCGTGGTGCTTCTACATTCGAGCTTAATGAACGATTAGTGATTCCTAATGTTAAGCCTACGTGTTGCTGCTGTTGCTGCCGTCGGACATTCTTGTTAACAACGATCGACCTATTCTAGCTTCGCTAAGAGTTGTTCCTAGTTTTTGTCAACCACCCTTTATAGTCATTCACGTCTTGATTTGTTTTCGTTCACTGAATCTCACTACTTGTAACAGCATCTGACTGAAGATATTGTTCAACTCAGTGGCAATTCAGGAATTATCAATACAATCTTAACTTACAACTGGAATTTGGACAGAAGCTTTCAATTCAGGGTTGTTAGCCACGAATGTCAGATTGCAGTTTCTTAGTTACTGAACCATGGACTATTGAAATTTACATACTGTCTATATCATGGTAATTTGGGTAAAAACAACGAAATTCAGATACCGACGGACGACGTGCAGTTAATACTCACAAATAATTGTATAACAACCGTAAGCTGTCCAAACGGGACAACATATATTCCTGGTTGTCCTTCAGGTGTACGGCCCTGGTTGTTCGAAAACAGTGTGTTTAGTCCGGCTGTGAGATATGATGAGTGAAATGTTTAGTAATAGGAGTTTAGTTTATACTAATATAGGATTAGATCGGCAATGTTGTTTATACCGTGGATTCAACAAGTTACCAATTCTTTCCGTTAAAATAAAGTTAAAGCAAATAAAATATGGTTTGCTAAAGTTTTTATTTTACAAGTTTCTTTACAACTATGTATTTTAAACAGATTTTAATCATCAGTCTTTTGAATTTATAAATAACTTTACTGTTGTTCTATTGTTTAACGTGACCTTTCAACCTGGAACTTCTTCATTGTTTCTTATTATTTGAGTAATGATTGTATCTTATAACTGTAAAATGACCAGCCTAGAGATTATTTTACAAACATATTTTATTAACATGCTAAAGCATCATTGTGGGTGTAACAATTTAACATGACTATCATTGTATAACCATACACAATCATTTCATATCTATTTCAAATTCTATACTCTTACCTATAAACAATTATAAATATTTATTTCCAGGGAAGTATTCAAAAGTGGAAACATTTTGACACACCATAAATAGTATCAACAAATTTTAAATAGCTTAAGTCATTAAACTAATCTGCTTTTTCCAGCTAGGCGTATCCAACAAATAATTTCTTGGCAGCATTAAATATAATAAAAACATAACAAATTTTCTATACTAGTAGCTATAAAGAATTTCCATATAGAGTATTCTAACAATATTAACCATGGTCAATGAAATAAAATTAACCCAGGTAACCTATGTCGTGTATACATAGATCTTAACAAATAAAAATCAATTTCTGCGTGCTAAAAATAGTAGACGCTAACAGCCCGAGTATGTATCACTTAATACAATCAACTATCGACTAAAAATAAACTGAACGTGCATGACTGTATATTAAATATTCAAAAATATATCCAACAAACTCGCATTACTAAAACATGATATATTTTTCATTAAATAATCTAACAAAAAATTAACTAAATTATATTTGTCCAGTTAAATAATAAATGCTGTATTTATCACTGTATATCAATTCACTTTTTAATTAATAATATTAGTTGTTTATGAAGCCTTCTGATTGGTGAATGATCAAGACGCGCACCATCTTAGTTGCGAGGTCATGCGTTATACCCTTAGCTAAGTAATTGCAAAAAGCCATGCCTAATTTGGTAATCGGTTGATTAGTAAATCAAATCAACGTGGAAGCAATACAGCTACTGGACAACGCGCAAGATTGAAGCTAACCAAACCAGCCGAATTTATATCAAAGTGTCATTCTTAACATTCGCTATTTTTTAATTTGGAAAATATATACTGATGTATTTATCCTATACTCGTCTTATTTTTGTTCTGATGCATAAGTATAAGGGAGTAATAAACTAATCTATATATTAACATCAGTATAATAATTAACATGAAATATATTTTTAACAAAAAAAATTAACCTACTTCAAAAAATAAATAAGGGACTCACTAAAAATTAAAAAATAATCAAACTTTTTAACACAATTTTTTTAAAATAAAGTATGTATATATTTAAAATAATTAAAAACCTTATGTAACCCATCTACTACACGTATTTTATATTCTACTGTATATATCCAATTTAGATTAATATCTACCTAAACCTATTTATCTATTTGCAATATTATTTTAACTTTGAACCCAAACAGTTATATTAATTTAGATTTATTTTATTGGTAATTTAATTTTTTGTATAGTCACAAAATTATATTATTATTTTTGTATTTTTGGGCTCAGTTAGTTTATTTAACAGTATTAACAACTTAGTATCAGCATCACATATTTCTTACCTTTGCAGTTTTGAATGTCACTTCCGGAGAATTTTATTTTATTTTCTTTTAAATAATTTTCAGATTAATCATTAAATATTTAGTACATCATATTCGCCAAACATTGGCCCTTTCGATCATTTGCTCCAGTCGGCGAGTCATATTTCCGCCGAGGTGCATTTCACTTTTGTACGAAATATCTAAGAATTAGACTGATTCTCGAATCACCTCAGTTACAAAAGACTAGAAATATTTTTGCTCATAACGCGCATACCTGAAAGATCAAGAAAAGTTGTAGGTCGCCATAAACTATGGATAAAATATATTGTGCTAGGTGCTTGCCTGCATTTTGATCAACGATATTTATTGGTGATAATGCAAAATATCAATGTAAACAAGAGCTAAGCAACCTAATCTAACTGTAAATTGGGTTGAAATGAAATGTTTTGAAATTCCTTTTCATAAAATAACAGTCAGTCAATCGCTGAAAATTTCATATAAGTAACTTCCAGTATCAATATTACGTTAATTCATTACATTCCAACATTGCTACCGTAGTATGTTGCACATTGTACAGTAGTATACCTATTTGTGATTAAAGAAGATCTTCATACAATTACCGAGTCCTCGTGTCCAGGTTTAATTCCTAACGTCTCCTAACGTCTAACATTTCGACGTCCATTTCGACGTCATTTTAAACGTCTTTGACAAATTTTTTGGGTTTCCTACCACAGTCCCAAATCAATCCCAAAAAAAATACACAAAAGGACTTAAAAAATACGCAAATAACAGTTAAACAGCTTAAAATAATAACACTTATAGTATAGGTTAAGGTTTTGACATTTCTCCGTATAAAATTTAATAATTCAGGGCCTACAGAAGCTACTCATTGAGTTTGATTTGAACAAATCTACTGCCGAATCCTATAAATTACTTTTTACTATAAAAAATTGATCCGACTTCAAAAAATAAATAAGAAACTCACTAAAATGCTAAAAATAATCAAATTTAGACTTTTAACACAAAGAAAACACGTTTTAATATAAAATATGTACGCAGTAATCAATGTAACAACTAAATAAAAATCAGTTTAAGGTGATTTATTTATTTATTACATTTTAGTGAGATCATTACTTATTTTTGATAATAAAAATATATTATTTTTCCCTTTTTAGGGTGAGATATTTACTCAATAAATTAATTAGTTTTTTATTTAAGTTTTACAATAAATAGCCCATGTAAAAGTATAGCCTATATGAAGAAAAATAATAATAAAGAATCAATTATTGAAAATAAGGAATGTTTAAGGCACTGGAGCCCGATACCTAGTCTAGGTGATTTAACAAATGTTTCAACCAAACTAGAAAAAAAAGTATACCCAAATATCTGATCATTGTGGAAATATTGTACGTGCCTTCCTTCCCCCCATCTGAACATGGGATGGGCACTCTTTCTAATAAAAATAAAAATCGGCCCATAATTGTTGGACAAATCGGCGAATATAAATATATATATATATATACATATATATATATATATATATATATATATATATATATATATATATATATATATATAGAATATATATATATATATATATATATATAGAATATATATATATATATATATATATATATATATATATATATATATATATATATATATACATATATATATATAGAATATATATATATATATATATATATATATATATAGAATATATATATACATATATATATATATATATACATATATATACATATATATATATATATATATATATATATATATATATATATATATATATATACATATATATATATATATATATAGAATATATATTATTCCATAATGCCATATAATGGTTAAAAAGAAGAGTTTTCCGTGGAATATTCCGATTATTATAAAAAGAGGAAATTCCGCCAGACCCAGCGAACTCACCAGACATAGCGCCTTTTGATTACCACCTGTTCAGATCGATGCAGCATGAACTGGAACTCGGTTTCGAAATACGTGTTTGAAGTGTGAAAATGGATCGATGATTGTATTGCTGTTAAACAAACATCTTTCGTAAACACGGTATGGGTACATTGACAGAAAAATAAAAAACATTTGAACAGAAAATGGCGAAAAATATATTGATTAATCTATATTTTGCCAATTATCCTCAATAAACACAAATACAAAAGTGAAAAAAAATGATCAATCTACATGCAAGCTCCTAATATTTCTTTCACACTAAATTTACAAAAAAATACAAAACTACTAAATACACATATCATATAAATATGGTTTTCAGTAGCGTTTTCTTTTAATTAGATTAAGATAGTAAAATACAAACAATTATCCCCAACACATTGTATATTCTATAACAGTCAAGATGTCAAAGATTAACTAACAACAAGGAAACTAAAAAAGGTGTACTCTATATTTTATAAATATATAAATCCCAACAATTAAAAATCAAGTTTGCTATTTCCCGAGATTCAGCGGAGAATCAAAGAAGGCGTGCCTATTCGACCGCCAACCGAGTACATAACTCAGGGATATTAATTACCCGTGCGGTTTGTATGGCGAATCAAATCGCGTTCCTTGTACATGTCATAAGCGCTATATTTACGACATTATAATGGATATTTATTGGTTGCAGCTTTTACCCACAATACGTATTTTCTCCGCACCGACCGGCACGGGGTAATATACAATCCAGACATTCGAATCTTTGTACCTAGCATGTGTATACGGACAGGCCGACCGTTTAAACCATCGATTTGTCTCGTTTCCGATCGACCCCCGTATAAAAAACGAACTCTAAATTGTAATTCGGAAGTCTGACAGGCGCGGCGTTCACGGTGCACTCATTTCCATATCGATACCGAATAGATCCACCTGTTGCCAGGTCAGTTCTAATTTAAATATCCAGCCAAAACTAACTTCAGTTGCATATTTACTCTTTAATTCCATTCAGTGCTATATTATTTTATGACGTTGAATTTGGACTGAATTTATTCGTATCGGTTAATTACTCTGGCCCGTTAAATATAATTAAAAACAGTAATCTTCAATAAATTAGATCAATTATCGATTTGGCAACACCGGTAGATTCGCACACCGTCCACTCGACCACCTATCGGTTACCATAGAAACGCCTTTTTTACCAAGTTGGCTGGTTTCAATAGTGCGTTAAATTTTATGATAGATAGACAATAAAATAGTTTTATTTGTATAATAAACGTGTTCAGTGAAAATACCTGTTAGAAGCTTAGTGCTGTTATAGTGAGTATTTAATAATTTAAATTAATCAGGTTTCTCTCATAATAAAGAGACTATTTTAAAAATATTATCTTACTGAAGTTATTTTGACAATAATTTCAATATAACGTCAGAAATGTGTGCTACGCATATTACTAATAGAATTAATAGAAGTAATATAAGTTTGTCTGTTAAAATATACTGTTTAGAAAGTCATATTAAAGGAAATGTATAACTACTAAATGATTATAATCATTAAATAAACTATTGACTTTTCAAAGTGAATCAGATCTATGAAGTAAATAATTGATAAAAAGTACAACGATTAAAGTGTCATATAGTTACACATTTGTATATTAAAACAATAATAAAAATAATTAGGCACTTTTTTATGCCAGTTGCCATATTTTGCATAAATATTTTAGGTCTATAAATTTTTTCAGCACTTTTGCGTCTGCTTCGTTTTCTTCAAAAAGGGTGGTAAAATGTTCGCTAATATATAAAAAAAAGATAGATGCCGATTTATTAATTTTATATAAACTGATATATCTCTGTGTATTAGAATTAACTGTAAACTATAACCGTTCCTATTGCTTTTGTTAACCATGCTGGGAACTTTAAATGAAAAACGAGCTTCTTGGTTCTTTGAGCTCGCTCGTTTTTCATTTATTGCGACGACACCGTGGCGGGATATAAATCGGCGGAAAATACTTCCATGAGAATTTCCGCCATTGCGAATGCCCGACGCTGCAGCAAAACCACTGCGGGTAGTCGATGAATTAAGTGCTGGGACGGACCGAAAAGTTGCGTATATTGCGAGTTTTACGATCGAATATGCATGTATACACACAAAAACCGGGAGTGTAATATGCGTATTCCTACTAGTCGAAATTATGTAGCAGGTACGTTTTTTTTATTCAAAATAAATATTAACCACCTACAAAACCTATAAAACTACAATAGCGGTCATAATATTTTTTTTGGAGTTGATTTTATATATTTAAGATCAATACACACCTATTGATCAAAACATTCAAATAAAAGGTTAATTGAAAAGTCCCCGGCCTACCAAATTAAAACACATTTGTTTGGAAAAATTATTTTGTTTTATTCAACATAATTCCCTTCAAGGGTTCGATAACTGATTATAGCGACCCTCCAACTTTTCGATGCCATTTTGTAGTACGATTTGTCCTTTGCTTCAAAATAGGCATCAGTTTCGACGATCACCTCTTCATTTTTCCCAGCGAGCATTCTTTTGAGATCTGAAAGCGGGAAATAGTCGCTGGGGGCCAGATCTTGAGAGTACGGTGGATGAGGAAGCAATTCGAAGCCCAATCTCTTTTGGGTGTCCACTACGTTCACTGTCTTCGGTGCTCCTTTCACCACGTCTAAACTTAACATACCAATCTTTGATGGTTAATTTTCCTGGGGCATCAAGCCAAGTTTTTGCGTCAACTGTATTTTTTGCCTTCAAAAAGCAATATTTCATCAACACGCGAAATTCCTTTTAATCCATTTTTTTTCACAATAACAAAAGTTGCTTGACTCAAAATGCTATAATCCACAAATTAATGATCCGACAGCTGTCAAATTTATACACGCCAGCTAATAAACATATTGATTTAATTCTACTAGCGACATCTATGTGTCAGGCCGGAGACTTTTGATTATTGACCTGTTGTTGATACATTTTCCAAAATGTCGGTACACTAATATGCTTTACATTAGACATTTTTTTTTAATTAGATACAATCTTAACTTGTAAATTAATATTTTATTACAGTCCACAAGCAAGACGAATGCGGAATAAATAAATCAGTATATATTTCTCAAAATGATATTAAATTAAACTAACTTGGAGTTGGATAACCAGTTAGCAAAACCCCAAACTTTGTAATTATTAACTAAAATAAAAGAAAAGCTAATGAAACGTTTGAATCTTAGATTAATTCGGAGATATATGTCAAATAACTAGTACAGTTTGATATTGATCCTGAGCTGTAGAGCTTTTTGTTTAGCATAATAGTTGAAATTTTTGGCCTGCCCACATGATGGATGCTGAACTACTTCGCATATTGTGCTTGAAGAATTGGGAACCCCAAGTGATATAATTAGGTTTCCGTTTTTTTTGCTGAAAAGTAAAATTGACATGGAAATATCTATTTTGTATTTATGGATATTGTGGATTTCCACTTCTACACTTTTTCTAGAAAGAATCATTGGTCAATCAAATTTTTAAAATAGTTTCGATGTTTATACAAGGTATATGTCGAAATTAAGAAGAAACGATTTCTTTGGAAAATATTGTTTAATACTAGTACTGTATCCAAAAACGACTTACGACATTATAGATTAACTTTTCCGATAACCAAAAAATGATACAAAAAAAATACAAACAAAAAACAAGTACATTTCAGTAATACAACCGACAAAAAAGGCACAAAATAAAAAATAGTTTTATCAGAAAAATATCGATATTGATAGTTTTTTTTTTTAATATTTTAAAGTATCCTTATTACCAACTGTTGTGAGCTCCGCAGCCCATGGCGTTAAGCCTACCGACTGGCTAGTGACCAACTTAGAATTCATCTCAGAAGTTATCCGGTCTTATCCAGCCTGGTTACTGGCGTGAATGGGGTAATTTTCCTTGTCGGATTTATACTCTTGTCTAGGAGAATCACAAATATTAAACAAACACAAGCATAAATGTACGACCATGCCCCAGTAGGATTCGAACCCGCGACTATCGCAACAGTAGGTGGACCGTCCTGTCGCCTTTGTATATTTTTTATAGATTCAGGTAGAATATAGATATTTTTAAGATAAATTATACTGGTGCTTAATAACCAAAGAAATCATTAATTCATCAAGAAGTTTGACGATATTTTCTAGTTTTATTACTCTGAAGAGAAAATAGGTCTTTAATTCAAAAAAACTATCAGTTTTTGAAAAAACTGTCGAACAAAAAATATCGATATATCCAATAGACTGATCGTAATATTATGTTGTAAGGATTGTGTGTTGTCGTAGGTCTCTATATAGAAGTGAAATGCTGCAACGATTATGCATTAAAAATAATTATAATGAATGATTTATATGACAAGTAAAATTTATGTAAACGTATTTTTTCTTGTCAAGTCTTGTTCGTTTCGTTCCTATCGGTCAGTTTACCTGTGGGTTTTGAAGATTGTGAGCTTTCCATAGATTAAGCAATTTTCGAATTCTATGTCGAAAAAATGTCTTAACCTTTTGGGCGATCAAAGATAGGAATTATATTTCAATATCTGCCAAGTGTGAACCGATAATCTACCAAATCATGCTACATCCCGTGGAACAACTACTAAGCAAGAGGAGCAATGTTCTGTGAACACTGAGGATGTGTTCATTTCACTTAGGCCCAGATAATATTTCACAATTTTCGAAATATAACACCGAGCGTTATATTGTAACAGTAACTTGTAATTTTATCTCGTAATATAATATAAAATAGCCTGTAATGGAAATGCTACGTGCAACAATTTTCTTTTAATATACAACTTACTTATAAATACTCTTTAAATCACAATATAAGATGACCTTCGAGACATAAATAATCCACTTTGGTTTTAATGTTGAAGTTTGTTCTTTTTTGCCTTTGTATCAAGTGTTTGTTAGAAAAAATCGCATTTCATTGTCTTCTATCTTGTATTTATATTCATAAGACAGTTATTTACTCTTTTTGTGAACTGTTTTATCCTTCAAATTAAGGTTTTCTAAACGTCGAACTAACGGTCGGTTGGAGCGTTATCTTCATAAACTTTAATAATTATTTAACATTCTTCAGCTGTATCTTGCTTGCAATTAATGCAGAAAATTAACAGTTCTGGCAAATTATGGTAGGTTTTATTGTATTTTAATCTGTATACTCAAAAATGTAGACTGATATATGTTCAATATAAAGTTAAATTAAACCACCACTATAGTGCTGTGATTTCTGGGATAGTGTAACTATAGTAATATCCTTAAGATGTGCATTAAAACCAGTAGAATAGTGGTGCGTTTAGATTTAATTATTACAATCAAGCGCGCGCCATTATAAAAGGTAATTTATTTCCTATTCTGATATACAGTTAAAAAATATCATCTCTAGCAACATCATTATGGTTAGATAAATAATTAAAAATTTCAACTGGCTGTGATATGTATTAAAAAATTTCAAAAGCTTGAATTTATTATTAAACTATTAGATATATTATTAATTTAATCCTAGTCGTTGTATTTAAATTATATTTAATTTTACTGTAGAAACTAAAATTATATGCATGAATTTTAATAGTCATAAACACTGGAATGTTATTGAGCACATAAACGCAAATTACAGATATTTTAGAATTTCTATTATAATATTTATTGCATTTTACAATATCATATTCACGGAACAACATAAACTACAAACATAAAATATAAGTTTATTGAATCACTATTAAATTTGAACATAGAAGTTTACGTGGGACTTCCGTGGATATATCCATTTAAACTACTACTAATAATTAAATTAATAACTCATATCAACACTTATTGATTTTACCATATTTAGCTTGATCTATGAAGCTGTAAATGTAAAATTAAGTCTATTGCAATATAATTTTGTTCGGTCATTGATGATAACATCTTGTTTTATGCCTATGTTTTACTTAACTACATTTAAGTAATTTCCTACATTATTATTATACTGGTGTTAAACTGGCTATTGACTACTTGTAACTCAACACGTGAAAGTTAGCATAATAGATGGCGTATTGTAAATTAATTATGATTGTTTCTTTAGCTGAAATCTTACTATATTATGGCTAAATATCTATATATGCATAAATATATACCTACCTATATATTGGTTTTGAATGTGTTGACAAGTCAAAACCGACAGGATCCTTTCTGATCATTGTGTGGTCTAAATTATGACCTTAGTGATTCGATTTACTGCACACAGTCTCGCTTAAATAAAGGTGTTATGGATACCGCAGAGTTCACAGTTATTATATATGTAAACCCATTGCATTCCAGTTTCTCGTTCCAGTTCAAAAAAGTTTTCTTTTTTACCTAGTAATCAATGAAATCATAACATTGAAATTGTTATAAATGACATTTTCATTCTGTTAATGTGTCAGTTATTATTCTCTCCTTTTAGATCATTCCAAATGCATGTAAACAACTGGAAATAATTGATTCACCTGTTGAGTTTCCAGAAAGATTATTGAAGCCTTGAACTATGTTTCGCTCAACAAGTATTGCAATTCATTGTCTTCCAACTTATTTTGTCCTCCAGACCATTCTTTATTAATTAGTATTTTAAGCCGAGTAATGTCAAATAGTGCGAACGGAATATAATTTTAACAATTAGGTTAGATCATTTTATGATTGTCTAAATTGATATCTCGCATTTGCAGCAATAGGTATCGCTGATCAAAATATACTCAAGCACCTAATATGCACATTTAATATTTGAGATGAAACCGGAACTGATCAAAATTAAATGAAAAAAATAAAGGAGGCAAATTAGCATGGTATAACTATTCAGATGCGAAAATGAAGGAAAAGAGGAACCAGACCTTTGAGATAAAAAAATAAGCTTCATATAACACTGAACTATCATATATGTGTAAATAATATGTCTTAGAACATCGATTTGGCATTTGGTTAGTAGCAAGTACCAAAAATAAACCACAAAACTTCATGAAATTAAAAAATAATCCAATACGCTTGCTATATTATTTAAATAAAGAATCGGGATATTTGAAATTACCTTTTTATAACTAGGGTTGAACTAAAATTCATTTCATAATACCTAACTTAGTTATTATAATTCATTCCAAAATCAAGTATTCTCTTTTATTTATTTGTTTCTCAGCCCATCAACCTCTTGGGCTATTTAGGGTCGGTTACAATGTGGTATTCAGTTTAAATATAATACATCATACAGTAAATACGTAACACATAATAGAAAATTAGCAATATAGAGTATTTATAAAATGTAAGATAAATTAAAGACAACACATTTATAATAGTAAATAAATTAGAGTGTAAAGTGTCCTAGCAGGTCGCCGGCTGTCAAAAAATTAATCAGCATGTCTAGTTGCTCGGGTTGGACCAATTGCTTCAATGACCTAGGCATCCCGGCTTGCAGCCTTAGAATTCCATGCTTCCGACAGTCTAGAAGGATGCGCTTGGCGTTCAGCTGAGTCTGACACTGGACACATAGGTGGGCCTCGTCTTTTCAACAAATGTTCGTGGGTAAGTCTGCAGTGTCCTATCCGCAGTCAAGCAAGGATACTCAATTTGAATCTACTAATATTGTTGTGTTGGGAAGCTGTTGAAAGAGTCTCTTGATCGCCCATAACTTATTGTTATTCGTAAAGAGGTCCCAGTTTAGTTGATCCAATTGTTTATAGAGAGCTTTCATGTATGTTTTAGCGTGATCCTTGCAAAACAGCATACTTAGATTGATCTTCTTTCTAACTCGGTCAAGGTCGGCTTTTTCATTTTCGGGTATTAAGGGGACCCAGAGGTATGTAATCCTTACTCCCTTCTTTTGTAATGTTGTGTCCAGCTCTAATATATATATATATATATATATATTCGGTAAAATTGGTAATATTGCAACAGTGCCTCTAGAGGATCGAACAGTAAATTCTGATTGGTACACAACCATTTGTTTGCCAGAATTCATCGGTAAAATAAGGAAAACAAACTAGAGACATTTTGCTCTCACACATCGGCTCAAACAAGAGACTATTTGAGCACTCAAAACATCGAATTGATTGGTCATCCGCCGTACAGCCCTGATTTGGCACCCAATGACTTCTTTTTGTTTCAATCCGTGAAGAATAAACCGTGTGGTCAACGATTTTCATCGCCCAAAGAAGCTATTGAAGCGTTCAAAAATAATTTTATGAAGATACCTCATTCGTAATGGAATAAATGCTTTTAAAATTGGTTTAAGCGTAAGCAAAATTTTATCGATCATCGTGGCGAGTACTTTGAAAAACAATAAAACTATATTCGCAGCTTAACTTTTTTTTTCCTATTCCCGAAATATAAATAGTGACCCTCGTATAATTCTCAAGGTGGTGTTTTGTACTGGGTCGAGTTTCTTCACATGTGAGGGGGCTGCAATAATATAGCTGCTGGCTGTATATATTGCTTAGCGATGTTCGATGTGCTCCCCAGTAGTGATTGGAGAGAGTCTTAAGTCTGATAAACATTTGCTCTTAATGTAATTTATGTGTGAGAGCCAGTATAGCATATGGACAAATACCAAACCAATCTGAAAAAGTGGACACCTACAGACTTCTCGACTGAGAACTTCAGACCGTTTTGCTGGGCCAATATAGGTATTTCACTGAGGAAGTTCAGTAGGAGATGCTGACTATACATATGATCTCAATGTCTGTGACATAATTATATCATCCGCATAAATTCGATCGTTAATGTGAGTAGGGACAACCTCGTTTACTGAGTTCATAGCCACGATAAACAATAACGGATTGATAGAGGAGCCCTGAGTACTCAATTCGTCTGGTGGTAAGACGCTGAAATTACACCATTCACCCTGACTCGAAAACATCTGTCAGCCACAAAGGAGGCAATAAATCTATTCAATTTCCCCCCTATTTGCCAGTCCAATAGTTGTCTTTGGATGCTATTTGTGTTCATCGTGTCAAATGCCCTTTCCAAATCAAGGAACAAGGACAGCAGTCGCGTGTTGCCCGAGTTGAAGGCTTCAAAGAGATCCTTCTGAAACCCGGTCAGGTGATCGAGTGTAGTGTGAAGTCCAACCGACGCACATTTAATAGTCTATGTTTTTTAATTATAGATTGACACATATAACTAAAAGACACAGACTATTAAATGATCGGTGGCTGGACTTCATATTAAACTCGAGCCCACATATTTATATTTTTATTTTTTAAGACCTTTATATTTTCTAGACCAAGGACATTATATTTTTCTAATTACTAACAGTCATTATACAAAATGGTCATATTGTGGTTGAGTATATTAAAAAACACTAACATGAGACCAGGAGAAAATATTAAATAAATTCCGTCAACTTCTAATATATCATTTAATGTTACATAAAAAACTTTAAAAAATTTTTTTTAATATAGCATAACATCAATTTACATCTCATCTTCTTCATTTTATTACCTGTTTACTCTGTTCCTTCAATTAAATTGGTGATCATGTTAAAATAAAAGTTCTCGTTTATTTTAAAAGTGTTTATTAGATTATAACACAAACCTGTCCGCCAGGTAGAGTTTTGCTTCCAAATAGCCCATAACCTAAATATTATTAGCTCTCACTCCATAAAGATATCAGTGCCGGTTCAGTTTTAACCATAAAATTCCGAAACGCATCCATGGCTTATTTCACATGTTGTTGTTGCGCCTGTCGATCAGCTTCCTCTCGGATTTGCGTGGCTAAAATAAAACAGCTCTAGTAAAAATTTCGACGATACGTAATCAGCTAAATTAGCAATAAATTCTAGTGGTAACTAGGCTATGTTTGTACGCGATATAAAGCCGCGACTATTTATGAGGAAATGCACGAATAAATCAGGACGATAAGTCGTGATATTTGTTAGACGATGGTGATTTAGCGTCGTCCGTGGATGGTGATTTACCATCGCCGATGGATGGTGATTGAAATGCGGTATTTTTTTTCCCTGGAGGTCGATTTACTAAGCTATCGAGCGGTGTGATTTTGAAACATGATAATGGTGAAATTAATGGTCAGTCGTAAGGTTTGTCACTGCATTATGGCTGTGACATTGTTAAATTTAATAGGTAATAAATCGAGTTTAAACGCGTTTACTGTTAGTTAATCTTGTTATATTTTTTATGTCATACATCAGGTGAAAAGTTCTGGGTTTGATACATAATTGTCACTTGTTATAAAAAAATCTAATTGGTATTATATTTCTATCTTTCACTTCAGTCTTCTTACAAGTTTTCCCATACAAAATTTTAACATATTATACTATTTATAATGCAGTAAAACTTCAAACTTCAAATGTTAAATCCCATAATACTAGTGAATAATAAATTAGAAAAATTTAAGTACTTTTTTCATTTTGTTTGAATTGTGTGAATGTTTTGATTTTAAAGGATTAAGTAGTTGAAGTATTAACCATTAATAAACCTGCCATGATTAGTGATTTTGACAGGCCTTTTGGAAAACTATCTTTATACTACAGAGTTCGACATATACCGGACCAAATGATAGTCGGACATTTTTGTTTTGTTTGAAACATATTGTCCAGCTAATACCAAATGGTCTTTTTCTGATGTTGTATTAGTCTCATGGTTTTGATCTTTGCGGACGTCATAGACCCTGAGTAAATATTATCTGACTATCATGAAATATGAGAAGATAGGGTTCTAATCAGCGGATTATAATTTTACAGTGTGTCAAGAGAAATCGTTACACTGAGCATAATCTTGAAACATTTAACTTTTTTGGATTTGTGCAAGTTGTCTCTAAGATATACTTTCTGTGGAATGGAGAGTTTCATATTTCCGCAAAGTTGTGGATATAGTAGGTTATACATACCTGCTGGCTTTGATCTGTTAATCGGACAGAGCAAGGTTCGGCTTATATAATGAATATGTCAAACTTCTTAGCCAATCGCGCTCGATTCTTGCCCAATGACTAAATATGTCAATGGCCTAGCATTGTCATGACGGACGAAAAGTAGTACATTTTCCAATAAGGTCAAATAATTTTTTGGGAGATTTTTTGAAGGTTTTCTGGACATCACTCACATTCAAAAATAAATAGTAAATGACAATTTTATTATTCACATCTAGTCTATTCAATTTTCCACTGTAAATCCATATACCAGCTTGGTTTTTAAACTCTCATGTTAGAATTAGTAAGACATCATAGACACGGCAAGACAGATATTGTATCTTTAAATTTTAAAAATGCTTCTATTACTAATTGTTTCCAAAAAATCGCAAAGATAACAAATAGAATTTGACATAGAACATTTATTGAATTAGTATTCAACCTGTCTTCATCTTAGAAACATTTAGCCAGAAATTATGTAGAAGTTCAACAAAAATCGAATATAAAATTCCATTTTTAAATTTTATATAACTATGTATTTTAATGAATAAAAGTATGAGAAACTAGTGTTTTAATCAATACGATGATAAGATAATAAATTTTGTGAAAATCATTTATCATCTCTTTGATTTATTAGAGGTTTAATTAAAGCTTTTTACCACTCTCACAAGGGACATCACTTTTATTTTTATACCATATAAAAGATTTTAGTAATAAATAGTAATAATAGTAAATAGATCTTAAATAGTCCAATATGAAGGATTCTTGAATAAGTAAACAAATAATTGAACAAAAATTAATACATTTTTAGTAGTCCATGATATTTTTATTTCTTAGATAACGATAAATATATGGTATAACTAAAATAAGCTACTTTTTGGAAACAATAACACGGCAGTCTATATTTTCACTAAATTTTTGGTTTAAAATATCCCTCATAAACAGGAACATAAAAAACTACACATGTCTTGTTTAAAATTCATATCCTATACTGTTTATTATCATACTAATGAATACCTCATAAACCACTGAAACATTTTGAAAGATAACTCCTTACAATCTCCAGGACACACTTTTAACAAAAAAAAACACAGCTGTTTTACAAGATGTTCGCAGTCGACCTCTGTATGTATCGATATATTCTACTAACTACGTAATATTTCCAAGGAATTTTATCACGCTTCGTTAATTTATATTATTTTGCGAATCTACTTGATGTAATTGATGTACTGAATCAATAATTATTATGGATAATTGTTTGTTACAGGTTAGGCCGTTACATTGCTCGGACTTGTATAGGTATGTTGAAACAATATTTTTATAGATATAAGAAACCTATTCAAAAGTTAATATTTAATCGATAGTATACTCTTTCGGGTCACGACTACCATTCATACGCAAAACAGTCGGGTGACTGTGATTTGTATTGTTCAAGTTTGAATTTGCATTTGTCGTGTCTAGTACAGTTGCAAACAATAACTTCAATTTTTAATCTAGAGTTTATCTAATTTAACAACGTACATGTAACGTAACAGGTCAATTGAAAAGTCCCCGGCCTACCTTAGTAATACACATCTTTTTGGCAAAATTAGTTTTTTTATTCAACATAATTCCCTTCAATGGTGATACACTCATTATAGCGACCCTCCAACTTTTCAATACCATTTTTGTAGTAGATTTACACTTTGCTTCAAAGTAGGCCTCAGTCTCGGCGATCTCCTCTTCATTCGACGAAAATTTCTTCCCAGCGAGCATTCTTTTGAGATCTGAGAACAGGAAAGACTCACTGGGGGCCATATCTGGAGAATACGGTGCATGAGGAAGCAATTCGAAGTCCAATTCATGGATTTTTGCCATCGTTTTCACTGACTTGTGACACGGTGCATTGTCTTGATGAAGCAGCATTTTCTACAAATGCGCTCTTTTTTCGGCGATTTCGTCCTTCAAACGATCCAATAATGCTATGTAATAGTCGCTGTTGATGGTCCTTCCTTTTTCAAAGTAGTTAATGAAAATTATTCCATGCTCATCATCCCAAAATACAGACGACATAACCTTGCCAGATGACTGTTGCGTTTTCCTACGCTTTGGAGTGGGTTCATCGTGTGCAGTCTACTGGGATGACTGTCGATTGGACTTCGGACTGAAATGATGGTGCCATGTTTCATCCATTGTCACATATCGACGCAAAAACTCGGGTTTATTACGCTTGATCATCTTCAAACACTGCCCCAAATCATCAACTCGTCGTTGTTTTTGGTCAAAAGTGAGCTCGCGCGGCACCCACTTTGCATAGTGCTTTCTCATACCCAAATATTTGTGAATGATATGATGTACACCTTCAGTTGATATATTTAGAGTGTTTGCTATTTCATTCAATTTCAATTTACGGTCATTCAAAATCATTTTGTTGATTTTTTTAATCTTTTCCTCGGTAACAATCTCTTTTGGGCGTCCACTGCATTCATCTTCGGTGCTCATTTCACCACATCTAATCTTAGCATACCAATTCTTGGTGGTTGGAAAATCAACATGAGGCAGTGTCCGGAACTCGGCATCAAGCCAAGTTTTTGTTTCAACTGCATTTTTCCCTTCAAAAAGCAATATTATATCAACACGCAAAATTCCTTTGTATCCATTTTTTCACAATAATAAAAGTTGCTTGACTCAAAATGCTATAATTCACAAACTAATGATCCGACAACTGTCAAATTTATACGCGCATCTTTTGAGGGTGAGGGCTAACTATATATATATATATATATATATATATATATATATATATATATATATATATATATATATATATATATATATATATATATATATATATATAATCCTGAGTCCAAGCGGTAAATTGCACAAGCTACCAACCAAACTAACAAAAATGTCTGATGAATATAACATATGGGGTAGGACTTCTCATTTAGGCTTTCCTGCGTATACATTCACACACTCACATCACATAGCAAAACGATTTTAATGCATTTTTTTTGGACGACCTTTCCGAATACCTGTTTGGGCAACCTTGTGATCTTCCTTGTTATCACTGTTATTTATTATGTTATTTCATATCTATACATAATGCGAAAAAAGATGTTTAGATTTCAGTAATATTATAGATAATGCCAAAATCCTTGTGGTATTTGAATTTAGCTATATAATAATGTAATAACGAAAATGTCTTAAAATTAAATGACAGTACTAATATTATTGTTTTTGTGTAGTTGTGAAAGTTTAATTATTATTAATATTTTTTTCATTGTCATTATAGAGCTGTTTTTATAAAAGCTATATAAGCTGTAGTTCCGAAGAATAATATGTTTTTATTTTGAATTTGCCAAGTTTAGTTTTAAATTGCAACTATTATAAACGTTTTACTTTATTATTTTTACAATACTTTAATTTAATATAATATTTAATATTTAGTATAACATATATAATAATTTGATTATCTACATATAGTGTATTCAGATATAGTGATGTAGAGTTTAATTGGCCAAATTTATAATTCACGCCATTCATTTATCCATATGAATAGCATCTTTATATAAAAAACGCGCGATTCTAAAACTTCAAGCATATCAATTATAGGAATTTTAATATCTTTAATTGATATATTTGTTGGAATAAAATAATTACTACGGCCTATTTGCTTCAACCACTGTGACACTCTGGTCTCAATTTGAAATAATTTATTCTACCCGTTATTTCAATAGCTTCAAGCAACTTTTCAGGCATTCTACCTTTATCTTCATCATGATTAAATCCAAGCATTTTGTATAAAACAATTCATCTAATAACAACTATACATAGGGGCAAAGGTTATAATTATTACTAAAACTTGTTTTGAAAATACATTACCATAGATATATTTGATAGATAACATTAATTACAGTAACAATTGTCTCTATGCTAAAATACATGCAATCTCAAGAACAGACACTCACAACCTTGTTTAAATGGCATTTAATTGAATTTAATATCCACTAAGTCTTAATAATGAACAAAATATCTAATAAGTTTAAATGACTACTACAACAAAAGTCTCAAGAGTAAGATTATGTTCCGAACTGCAACATCAGAGGATCATGTGTCCATGTGTACATGTTAAAAGTCCTATGTATTCCATTTAGGCAAATTATGTAGTTACTTTCGCTTTATCTGCGTATTTTCATTATTTGAAACATAAGTAAATAAAAAAACAGGAATATTTTATAAAAGTATAATTTCTTTACCTACTAGAATTTTGTTAATCTATGTTCGATGAAATATTGGCATATGTCGTGTTTTTCTTTCACAGTTGAATATACCTTCCGATTAAACGGACTCGTTTAATTTGTTGTCCCTACAAATAATGTAAAATGTATCTATTTGACCAGATTTAAAGATCGTTAAATCAAAACTACCATGCTCTTTAAACAACACTGCTTAAAACTAAATAAATCATCATTTAATCATTTAATATGTTAACACACTCACTTTCCACGTTAATATCGTACAGCGCTGCCATATTTACATCACCGCGTAAAATTACACGTTCGTAGTCGATTTACGAACAACAGAAACGGTGAGTTATCTACCGTATTAGAATTGGAGCTGTCAGCGCGCAGCCGGTTGTTCAGGTCCAGTGAAAATATAGCCTAAAATATTTGTTTATATATAATTTTTTTATTATTTAATTATTACGTTGTTACTAGCCGTTTCCGTATAATCTACAATTTCTCTTTATGATAACTTAACTCTAAGTATATAACCAGGGGGACCCATCCGCCCCATCTCAGTCTCTGGTGAAATAATGTGTATACAAGTCACTACTGTATTTTTTATTATATGCACCTCACTACACAACACTACACAAGATCAAATGGTTTGATTCTTTTAAGTCTGTATCCTGCTCTGGTAGTATCCAAAAGCTGCAATACTTCAATATTCTCATGAGAATATAGTCTTTTTTCTCGAGAATGGTATCTGAAGGTCTCGATATAGGTAATCAGTCCTATTGTATTTGGGTGCGCCCACAATACCTCTCAGGACTTTGTTCCGAAAAAATTTTATTTTATTTAAGCTACTCTTTGCAGAACACCCCATAATTGAACTCCGTATATCCATATAGGTTTCAGTTTATGAAATAACAATTTATTATGTAGATAATTGAGATTTTCTTCCAATTAGCCAGTACATTTTCCTATATTATATATAATATGTCACCGATATAACAATTCTGGTTTCTTAATTTGGGCGTATTTCGTTTTATTGGAATTTACTTATTTGTAGGGCATATTGCACAAAAATTGTAGACCTAACAAAGACAGACGAACAGAGACAAACTTATCGCTGGCTGGTTAATGTATATATTACATATATCATATATAAAGTAATAAATATTTAAAAATATATCCGTATTCGAATTCAAAGTTGTATAAAAGTTCAAAACATATCTTAAGAACAGCTTATTATTTCACTCTGTAAAAATACCTTTCTCAGGTACGACTTCCTGGTATAAAGATTCTGATCGAATTATACGAAACAACATAATCTGTTATCATCGTAAACGTAAATAACTGTCAGAGATTTACCAGAAAATTGAACGACGGTCGCTCAAAAGCGTCGAACGTCCATTATAAAATAATCAGCCATGTTAACGTGTACGAATATAATATAAACAGGTACCACTTTTTTAATACAATACAAGTGACCTTTAAAAATCGAAATTTTCGTTAAAAAACGGCCCGAACTAATAATAATAAGAGTCATCCCGAGGCCAGAAAAAAAACTTTTAGCGCGATATTTACGATCTTGTAACGGTTTTTTTACAATGTCAAAATTGACCCTGGACCTCGAAAGGATGGTCGACGTTGGCACTGTTGTTAAAAAAATCACGGAAATGTTCCAGTCAATAAAACGAAAAGGTAAAAAAGCCAGCGTAATGGTAGGGTTCTGGTCGGCCCTTCCTTGAAACTCTTTAAATTACAAGGTCGGAGAAGAGTTCGAACGGTGGTTCGTTTTTTTAAGGACGTTCCATAAAAAAGGAACCGACACTGTTAATTTTACGGTACCAGCAATTCGATTGTAAACAGGTAACTAAGCATTTTAGCGATAACACATTAAATAAAGCGGACCTTGAATCATTGAAATTGTTAGCCTATAGCAACTGTAAGAATCGTTAAAAAATTGTATAGCATTAAAAATACAAATAAAAGTCCGCCGGTCGAAAACAGAAGATGTCACGGGTAGTTTCTGATAAAATTGTATGATGTAAAATATAACATCGTAAGTAATTTTGTATCGGTATCATATACTCTTTTTTACGATAATATCGAGTTCTGAGCGTCGTTTTCCCCAGATACTTATTTTAATTTTTTTAATTCAAAACTTTCACATGAGTTACTTATAAAAGCACTAAGCTAAGGCTGACTTAAGACGAGTGATAATTGACATATAAGAATAAAAAAGGTATGATATAAAGTAATTATAAAATTAGTGTTTCTTTCATTAAAAGCAAAACATTAAAGACAATAGCAAAACAATATATGTAAATGAGATCAGGTAAACAAGTCTAAGAATACAACAATGAATAATTAAATAAATAAGTTTAATAATTAACAGGTCACTTGAAAAGTCCTCGGCCTACCATAGTAAAATATAATTTTTGTCAAAATTAGTTTTTTTTTTATTCGACATAATTCCCTTCAAGGGTGATACACTGATTATAGCGACCCTCCATCTTTTCGATTCCATTTTTGTACTACGATTTGACCAAATAAGCCCCAGTTTCGGCGATCATCTCTTCATTCGACGAAAATTTCTTCCCAGCGAGCTTTCTTTTGAGATCTGAGAACAGGAAATAGTCGCTGAGGTCCACATCTGGAGAATACAGTGGATGGGCAAGCAATTCGAAGCCCAATTCATGGATTTTTACCATAGTTTTCGCTGACTTATGACACGGTGCATTGTCTTGGGGAAGCAACACTTTCTTTTTCTTCAAATACAGCAGTTTTTCGAGGATTTCGTCCTTCAAACGGTCCAATAATGCTATATAATAGTCGCTGTTGATGGTCCTTCCTTTTTCAAGGTAGTCAATGAATGTTCATGCGCATCCCAAAATACAGACGCCATAACCTTGCCAGCCGACTGTTTTCCCACGCTTTGGAACGGGTCCATCGTATGCAGTCCACTCGCATGACTATCGATTCGACTTCGGAGTGAAATGATGGAGCCATGTTTCATCCATTTTCAGATATCGACGCAAAAACTCGGGTTTATTACATTTGATCATCTTCAAACACTGCTCCGAGTCATCAACTCGTCGTTGTTTTTAGTCAAAAGTGAGCTCGCGCGGCACCCACTTTGCACAGAGCTTTCTCATACCTAAATATTCGTGAATGATATGATGTACACGCTCAGTTCATATATTTAGGGTGTCTGCTATTTCACTTAATTTCAATTTACGGTCATTCAAAATTATTTTGTTGATTTTTTTTATGTTTTCTTTGGTGTTGAACCCTTTTTGGCGTCCACGGCGTTCACCGTCTTCGGTGCTCATTTCACCACGTCTAAACTTAGCATACCAATCCTTGATGGTTGATTTTCCTAGGGCAGTGTCCGGAAACTCGGCATCAAACCAAGATTTTTGTATAAACTTCAACGGTATTTTTTCTCTTCAAAAATCAATATTTTATCAACACGCTAAATTCCTTTTTATCCATTTTTTCACAATAACAGAAGTTGTTTCACTCAATATACTATAATTCACAAACTAATGATACGAAAGTTGTCAAGGTTATACACGCATCTTTCGAGGGTTAGTGCTAACTAAAAACATATGGATTTAATTCTAGTAGCGCCATCTATGTGTCAGGCCAGGGACTTTTCAATTGACTTGTTACTGTCTTATTTGACCGTTACAAAGATTGATTCCGCCACATAAATTTAGGAGAAATTCGTTTGCCTTTCATTCGAAGAATCTCCAAACTACTGTAATTAAATTATTAGTATTAATATTATATATTTATAGAAAAAAAGAAATGAGAACAGTTGATAAGAATCAGCGGACAATGTATACTCTAAATATGTAGTTTGTCCTAAAATGTGGTATTTTATATTTACATCTTCAGTATAGGTATTATTAACTTAACTAATTTTAATATTATCAGAATACTTATTTTATTTATTGAGCTATACTAGAGATATACTCGATAAATATAAAATATGAAAGATTCTTGGTTAAATTATTATTTGAATGTAATCCAACCTAATTTCAAGCCCAACCTATACGAACGTGTCGAGCAAACCACCAATACCGTGTCGGTCGATTCCTGCGGCCCTGTTGTGTGTCGGCCTGTGAAAAATTATCTTAAATATGAGCCCGTGTACGCTATAAGTCGTGTGTGTTGGTCGCATAAAAGATTCGGTTTCTTGTCTTGTCCGGTGCGTGTGTAAAGTGCCCCGTCCAGGCCGACGGAATTAACGACCTGGATACGCTGCAGATATTTAACACTGGCCCGCACTTAAACCCACCTAGTGGAATGTTTTAATCTGCATAAAGTACGGGGATGGTTCGAAACCAGGAAACCGGCGTCCGGGTGCGGCGAAAGTTCGCTGGAATGCCGTTGAAAAAGGGGAATTTCATTTATGTACACCGCAGAGGACAAATGAGTAAAAGGAAAACTTTGTACGGTTTATTGTTTTTCCCTTGTCAGGTACCAATGTTCATTTTAATGAAATAGCATGCTTCAAATGGTATCCACCACAATATTTTCATTCGCAGGATACTTATTAAATGTTTATAAAAAAATATTCAGCACTAATTGTATAAATACATTTTGTAGCCAGAATCATCATGAACGAAGAATAAAACAAACCATTACGGTTAGAGTTAGTAAAGAATGGGATTAATGGGGAAAAACAAATGGAAATAGACTGAAATCCCATTACTGTGCCTGATGTTTAAGAAAATAATGAACGAGGTTATAAAGAAAAGTAAATTTTAAAAAAAGATGTGTGTAAAATCTGAAATTATTAAATTTAAATATCGGCGAGTCAAAATATTGCAAAAAAAAATCTCACATATGATTTTAATCAATTATTTTATTACACATAATTTAAGATTTTGCCAGTACAATATGTTTCAATCTGTATGAGACAATTTTCATAATAAATAATTTCAATTAATTGAAAAATAATACCAGTTAAAATGTAAGGGTATTAAATTTATAGATATGTAGATATGGTATATCGGACGGCTGATACGTCCTTGGCTACGAAGACTGTGTATTCGAAGGAATAAGGCCGTTTATTTATGTTAAGACTGAATGGTTAAGACTGATTAGTGAAACGTCTAGATATAAGGGTTCGATTTATGCTAGAAATATTTAAACACTCAGTGTCGTATCTCTGTTCAATATGTCGTCATTTATTTCCATTAAATAAAATAGCTTTTTAAAGTAAAATAAAGTCGCTGAAAAAACGCCAGTAAAACTAAAGCATTCCTTCGTGTAGCTAAGTGGAGTTGGGACAAAAACAGAAGCTAAAGCTGAAGGTTCTGAAAAATTGGGTTCAAGATGACTGGATTCTCTCCATGTTTTGGAGATCAGGGTGTAAGTCCACTAAAGGCAGACTGAAGCTACTGTTTATTAATATTATCTACTGGAATATGGACAAAAGCTTGCAGTTCAGGGTGTACGGCCAGCAAAGGCTGATTGCAGTAATTCGGTTTCTTAGTCTTAGTTTAACTGTCTTTAATGTTAAAATTTCGAGACATCAAAACTTGGAAAAGCATTCCATATATCATGGAAATATATTTTTTTATAACATCTTTATTAGATACGCTTAGTACTCTTAATTATAAATTAATTTATTACTACATTTTCATTCACTTCATTTGTACTTGGATTAATTCACAAGCAACACGAGTGCCAGAAAATACATCAATATGTATTCCTCAATTATAAAATTATAATAACTTATAGCTATACTTTACACTAAAGGTATACACTTTATATAAATTTGTATGGTTTAGTTCGCTTCATCCTCCTGACATCCTGCGCGCTGTCCAGCAGTTGTATTGCTTCCACGTTAATATGCTTTAGTAATCTTCTTTCGTGTTTCAAGGCGAAACCTTGGATCGGAAATTCATTTGATTTCCAGGTCCTCGTGTAGTTCTTCGTTCTTACGTAGAGATAAGCATTCGAAGAACAATCGAAGAACCTTGTTTAGACAGCGTTGGATGACTAGTTGGTTTGAATATTTGCAACCCCATATTTGCATCCCATAGGTTAGATCAAGTTGAGAGTATTTTCCGACTAACCAGTATAGTGTTTTATTTTAGTTCTAATGTGTTTTGCTTTTTGTCTAACATGATGTTATGGAAATATGGGTAAACATAAACCCTCACTGTCGTTCTGTATCGCCCTTCAAGAAGTAACCAATTCTTTCCGTTATAATAATTCCTAATTAAAATAAAACTCTTTGTTATTTTAAACCATTCGCTTTATAATAAAGGTATGTGTTGAAATTAATTTTAATTTTTTTTTATTAATATTATATATATATATATATATATATATATATATATATATATGTATATATACAAATGTTTGAACAATATGATTTCATTTAATTTTAGTCAAATTGAGTTAGTTCGTAGGCAAATCTTCTAATTTCATTAGATGCACATATGAAACTACTAACTCTCAATGCATTATTGCTCGTTGTATGTATGCATATATTTTTATGTTTGGGAATGCTGTAGCACATCCATTTCCCCTCTGAAAACTGGTAAAAATCTGATACAAAGATCTAAAACGTACAGTAAAATTGTCCTTATTTGTCTGAAATAGCAAGCCTTGTTGAAAAAGCAAGCCGCAAAGCAGAAGGCGTTTGAGTTTAATTTAGTGGTAGAGCCAACTTGCAAGACTTTCCGGTAGTGGGTTTGCAAATTACCTTGTATTGAAAATGATGGCAGCTGTTAAATACGCATACTCTTTTCAAATTGTTTACGCCATTCTACTGAAATGTTTACCAAAAGAAGAACTTGGAATGCTACGCAGTGAATTAATTTCAGCTCCGAGTAAAATGATGAAGAGTTTTTGTATTCAAAATTACAAACAATTTAATCTAAATATTAATATATTCATATTAACGAATCTATTGTATTAATATAGTATTAACACCGTGAAAAACGTTAGTTATTTACATATATATAGCTTACTAACGGCTTTCTCAAATAATTTTATTCACCAAATGGCTTGAACAAATAGGAAATATTTCGATGAATATTAATTACAGTTAACCTTGAATGGCATTCAACTGTTTAATGTGTAGAATCAGGCTCAGCTTGTAGGCAGGGTCAGTTCTTCAGAATTAAATGTGTCTAGCAAGAAAATAATATTGCTTTTTAAGCTTAAAATAATACTCATTTTTTATATCTCAAAAGTAGAAGAAAACATATTCCAATTTAACATTTGGGCTCGTAGTTCATAATTCACTTTGATATTTTCAACATTAACGTTGGAAGATGTGGGAAGTAACCTGAGAATATTGAATCCACAACCCCTCAAATATATACTGTGTACTACCAGAAGAACAAACACGGTGAGCATTTTCAAAATTTAAAAGTTATGGAAAAAGGAAAAGTGAAAAGACCTGAAGCAGGAAATTTAACGCTGGGCTTATTGATTCGGGTGCTTTCGCTTGGAGTCTCACAATAGGAAAGAGCAATTCAAACTCAGCGGAAGCGACGCCGAAGGTTTTTATCAAAACTTGTTTTCTATTTCCCTGTGATTAGAACTCGTTATTGTATTGTTTGGAAGACATACGTCTTTGGAAGAAATATGTCTCTACTGCAGCTATTGTTCACCAAGAAAAAAATTATTCAAGTACGAGTATAAGAAGAGCCTAAAACTAAAGGAAGCTAAATCTGATGAATATTTTGGGTATTGAAACAATTTGTGTTTTAATTCTAATGCCGGGTTTAGAGCTGATTTTTGGAAAACTTATACAGTGTATTTATATACTTAAGTTAACAGTTTTTAGAGCAGATTTTAGAACACGAATGTCTCAAGATCATGTCGACATCACCACCATCACCATAAGTGTCATCCATGGTGATGAGCGATGCTAATCATTTTAATCATTTTTATAATCGCACAACCCATTGTACTCACAGCTTCTAGTAATGAATATTGTTCTTCTAACTTTAATATCTCTGGTCTATGTTGGTAGGGAAGCTAAGATGAAAAGTCTGTTATATAAGGCTAACACAAAATTATTCAAATCAGTTATATAACTCTGTACAAGTAATGCTAAAATAATATCTAATATTCAATACAAAGATGCCTATCAATCTGTAAGAATTGTGAATTCGCTGATATTGTGATATTTACTTTAAATCCTGTACATGAATCTTTGTTATCTCTCAATCTTATCGAAAATATATAAAATATATTAAATTATTCTCAAAAAAATTATTCAATCTAAGTAAAACCTATATATAGTCTATTCAAAGTATTTTTAGTAACACGTCGTGGATATCTGAGTTTTAGTTTAGTTTTGCTTTGGCATACAACAAAATTTAATCTAGTGTTATCCCCCTGGAGGCCCAATCCTCCTAATTAATTTAACCTATTAATTTACTTTTTACATTTAGTTCTTGTTTCCTTCGATTGTGTGTTTACTTGGCAAGTCATCTTGGTATCACTGTATCTTTATTTCTTCTGCTACTACCTGCTATACCATTCTTGATAAATTTAATCACTGAATTCTGTCTAATGCATTTACCATATCTACAAAACAATTAGTTTTCATTCTCTCCTCATACGTTCCAACCCAATGCTTATGTTTAGTTTTGAACAATTACAATCATATATCTGCACACAAATCTTTCACGCCCTAATATCATTTTCTGCAGTTATATCCAATTAATTATGGGCATACCTTTAGTTGTTTCCACTCTCATCACTCTCTATCAGGAATTTCCATCATTGCACAGCATTATCACATATCCTGAAACATTCCTTCAGTCACTTTCACTTTACGACTCACTGTCCGATTCAATCACTAAAGTGTTAATTTCTAATCTGTCTAAAACATGTTCACGATTCCACCATTTATCAATTACTTCCTTCGTATGTCTTATCGAGTTCATCCAAACCGAAGGTCTTATGGTTGATCTATTGATTTGATGAGTCTATTCTCTTCCTTCCACATATCCAAACAGTTTGTGATGGAATATTCTTCAATCAGCAATATATCTGCAATTAACTATTAATAAATATAATGACCAACAAAACCCAATTGAATGCTATTGTAACGTTTACCCTTTTCCATCAATTTTTATTCTCTTTATACTTTTTTTGTTATTGTCTTGTCAAGAGTGCCACAATGAACCATTTTGAAATATTCAAGTTTTTTATATTATTTTATGCCTTTAATAGAATTATTTTTAAGGTATTGTCTGGAAGTTCCATTAAACCTCTACGAGGGTTATCGTTACACTATTTAAACCCCATGCCCTGTAAGAATGTATGAAAGGATGTCTTATATCCCTCAAGAAGCTGCATATCCCTAATTCTTTTATGTATACTTTCCAGAGAGACAATTTTCTCTAAAATAATTTTATTAAATTATGTTATATCGATGAAATAGTTTGTGTACTTACTGTTTTTATACCTTTCGTATATTAGGTCTCGAATAGAGCCAATATCAAGATGGTCAAGATTCGTCACCCACTTTGTATGTATACGGGTTTTCTTGGGTGAATCTAAAGTATTATTCTTCATTTTGTAAGTGAAGTTATTCACAGTACCCACAGTAATATTTAGCACAGCAGCAACCCGCTAAAACATTTTCAATAAAATTGTAGGGACTTATATTATTTAATATCATCAATAACTACCTCTCCGTTATTTTATTCCTTTTCGAAATAACCTATTAAAGCCGCAATCAATTTGTGATCTTGAATATCTGTTATTTTCGGCATTTTCACACATAGTCAATGATATATTACAGAGCTACTTAAAATTTTTACAGAGCTACTTAAATAAAGGGCTAAAATAAAGTTTGCCGGTTTATAATCTGTAATAATTATAACTAATATTTTGAATAATTTAACGTACACCTGACAACTGGATGGCGACCAGCTATCAGACGTATGCAAAATTCTTGAAAGCAGTAGTGATAAGAGATTTTTAACTCTTACCTATAAATTATTATGGCTGTATAATTAACTATAATTTTTAGATATAGTATAATGTTAAAATAAATTATATTTGATAACATCTTTGTTCAATTATTTCATTTAGATTCGAATTTTTTGTATGTCAAAGCCAAGCTGAATTAAAACAGTTGCAGAGTTGATGCGGCAACATTGTAATGTTTCGACGTCACAAATATCCACGACGCATTACTAAAAAAACTTTGAATAGACTATATAATCTTTAAGCGGCATATATATTTTTTATTGATGAACATTTTGTTATAAATATATTTCTTGTACTACTAATGCTTATTTTATATGTTTCAATTTCCACTCACTATTGACTATATGAATTTTACATTGAACTGGTCATTTAGACAAGTTTTCTTGCAGCCTTATTCAATGAAATCCGGTCGTTTCTTTCTTAGGTCAATGTATCTATGGAATTTTGTAAATGATTAAAATATTTTTCCGTTTAGTAGTACTACTTTGTTTGGTAGCTGGTATATAGCCGGTTGGTTTTTTAGATCGAGCTTCTTATGTTTTATATTACTATATCGCTGGATGATTTCATCAATTTTCTTCAGTATTGTTGTCAATAATTATAGCACTGTTGGTAAAATATATTTTTAAAGTGATGTAATAAAAATTATTGGGAGAAAGCAAGGTAATTTTCTATAAACAAGGTGTTTATACAAGGCCATTAAAAAAACTAAACCGTCAACTAAAAATATATTTATTAATTATAGGACTGTTACTAAAACTCCTAGAGTACATCATTTGAATTATTATTATTATATTATATTTCTTAAAATTTCTGGAATTTATTTCTTAAAAATAATTAATATCACCCAAAATTCATCTTCAGAAAAGTAAGAGCTGATAATTACTCGTATCGATATAGACATACATTCGGTCACTTTTTACAAAGTGGTTACCGTTAAATGAATTTCCAGACTAAAATGAAAAACGTTCATCCAAAATTAATTTTAGATTTTAGTTATATTTAAAAAGTTTCCTACAGCATTATTTGTGTAAAATACTATAAAAGGTCAATTGAAAAGTCTCCGGCCTACCATAGTAAAATAAATTTTTTTGGCAAAATTAGTATTTTTTTTCATTCAACATAATTCCCTTTAAGGGTGATACACTAATTATAACGACCCTCCGACTTTTCGATACTATTTATGTAGTACGATTTATCCTTTGCTTCAAAATAGACTTCAGTTTCGGCGGTCACCTCTTCATTCGACGAAAATTTTTTCCCAGCGAGCATTCTTTTGAGACCTGAGAACAGGAAATAGTGACTAGGGTCAGATCTGGAGAATACCGAGTTCTGGTGGATGAAGAAGCAATAAATAAGAGCGATATAAGCGTGTTTTTAAACAAACATTTTTGCAATCTGAAGATGGACTGCAATGTTTCTTAATTCAGTAAGCTGTTTATGACAAAGATTCTGTAGCAGTCGAATAGTTATATTGCTGGCACCTTGTGCTTTTTGGAGTGATGTTCTGTATAAATTTAAATTTCTTGAAGATTTAAGAAAATTTTAATTACGACTAAATTGAATAATACTTCACACATATTCTACCATTCTTGGTCGCATTTAACTTTTCTAGTACTTTCAGGTCATCCAACCAATAAACCATGAAACACTACGTATATACGGCAACTACTAAATAATTGTCAGATCGAGACATTTCGAGATCATGATTCAGCGAGAGCGAACATTTTAACTCATAAATCATAAGCTCACGTTATTTTTGATATTGTTACTCTCAACTCCAGAATAACTAATTCGACTTTTAATTGAAAGTTATAAAAAGAACAAATAAAAGTTGTCGAAGTTTTTACGTGAACAAAGGGACCATCATATTTTGAAATGTTGTTTAAAAAAATGCCTAAATGAAAATTCATTTCAGTTACTAATCATCTATATTCAACTATCAATATTTTAATAATCAATAATATTAAATTCAAACACAAGATAAGTACGGATATAATATTTCATTGCTTGCATCAACACTCTGATTCCAAGCAACAAACAAAAACAAAGCATAAACTTTAGTCTATTTTCGAACCATTTTATCAAACTACTACATTTCCTCATTCCGCGCAACAACACAAAAAAGCTCTTACGGCGCCGGGGTTGGATGAACTTTCCGAAAATAACCAAATTTATACGAGCTTGTTTTCGATTTCGCACCCCGTCGACACAGCGTTGCCAATGGAAATGACGCTTACGCGCTGATTTTTTTTACCATGTTCAACACTCCACAGAAAACATTTTTATTTTTGCATTTCCTTGTTTATTTTTCAGTATCGTCGGACTCTGAAAATAATTAGCGAAAATTTATTGGTATTTGCTAATCACCTTTGAGTATTTTATTGTTGGCATGTATAAATAACTGGCTGCCTTGTTACTTTTAATCACTTTTGAGTTTTTTATTCTTGACAGGTAGACATGTATAAACAACTGACATCTTTATTATTTCTTTCTTTGGTTTTATATTTACAAGTTATATAACCATGAATAAGTGAACTATTTAATTTAATAAACTACGAAATAATTCTGGTTAACATTTAGTAAGAACGTAAAATCTATATAAATTAAATAACACATATCTGGCTCGACAATTAGATGATACTACGATACATACTATGATGACATCACAGAGCCTTATAATACATAGGGAGTACTAACCAATGTGTTTAAATATCTTGCTATTACAATCAGTGATTGTAACATTGCAGAAAATGAAAAAAAAAGAACAACAGTATTGTTAAAGAAAAACAATAATTAGTACTGTAGGGGCTAGGTGGCAAATCAACTGTGATTAATTGATGTTCTTAAAAGTAGTTGTAGACAACTAAACAAATCTTATAATTTTACATGAGAATGTAAGCTTGTATAAGTTGCTTTCGTTAACAATTTAGAGCATGGTTTCGTTTGCTTAAATCTATCGAAGCGGATTTTTATTACAATCTTAATTTACATATTAATTTATTACCACTGTTCTGTTGTACTTGCATTAATAGACAAGCAAGGCAATATAATACATCAGTATGTATTTCCCAAATTAAAATGAAACTAAACTACTTAAGCCGGAGTTAAGAATACTCTTATACACTATACAAGTTCGTATGGTTGTATAGTTCATTTCAATCTTCTGATTTCCTGCATATTTTCTGCTTCTCTTTCGTGCGTTCCTTGTCCAGAGCTGTATTGCTTCCACGTTGCTGTGATTTAGCTACCTTATATCATGTTTTAAGGTTTTAAGGTTTTGTTTTAGTACAACTCCATATTTACATTCCACAAGTTGAAATTTGCTTACGCATAGATTGATAAAATAGACTCTTTCAAACTTTTTTTAAGCATAATTATTTATGCCACCTTAAAACATTCCGTAACATTTTTCAGAACACATAACACATTTTTCCGAAATACTGCAAGATGATTTTATAGTCAAATTCACCATCAAGCATTACGCATTGTAATTACGATGAAGCGAGTATAGTAGAAGTATCATTTATAAGGGGCAATGCAGTTAACATCAATAAGACTATCATGCTGGCAGTATTCTTGGACTATATTTATGTATATAGTTCATAAGCATGTTCTCGATTCATCTCGTTTTAGAAAAGATCAAAAAGCTGAAAATGTTCCAATATAATATGTTGAGGATTATTCTGAATGACCCATGATATGTCAGAAACAACCAAATACATCAAGAAACGGGAATGACATTAGTCTCTGAATTTACAAACTCAATCACCGAAAAGTTCATAAAATATATCACTAGCATCAACAACACGTTAATTCGCAGCATTCCAGACACGTTGCACATTTTACAGTAGTTCAGTGATTTGTAATTAAGAAAGGTCTTCATAGTAGTCCCGTGTCATCGAGTCCATGAATTAAAATACGCCATTAACGCAATGTTTGGGTTTTCTGCCAGCCCCCTTTCTAACTGGTCTAACACTGCAAGTCCGCCTAACAAGACTAAAAAAATTGTTAATAGTCTCGATTTCATTCCTTATTTTGTTTCTTATTTTATTTATTTCTTCGCTAATAAAGCCAAAAATAAAACTAACAGGTCAATTGAAAAGTCCTGACACATAGATAGCGCTACTAGTATTAAATCATTATGCTTTTTAGTTAGCCATAACCCTCAAAAGATGCGTGTATAAATTTGACAGCTGTCGGATCATTAGTTTGTGAAATATAGCATTTTGAGTGAAGCAACTTTTGTTACTGTGAAAAATATTGATAAAAAGGAATTTCGCGTGTTGATAATAAAATATTGCTTTTTGAAGGGAATAAAATAGTTGAAGCAAAAACTTGGCATGATGCTGAGTTTCCGGACACTGCCCCAGCAAAATCAACCATCAAAGATTGGTATGCTAAGTTTAGACGTGGTGAAATGAGCACCGAAGGCGATGAAGGCAGTGGACGTCAAAAAGAGGTTGTTAGCGATGTTAGCATTTAAAAAGTCCACAAAATAATTTTAAATGACCGTAAATTTAAATTGAATGAAATAGCAAACACTCTAAAGATATCAACTGAACGTGTACATCATATCATTCTCGAATATTTGGGTATGAGAAAGCTCTGTGCAAAGTGGGTGCCGCGCTAGTTCACTTTTGACCAAAAACAACGATGAGTTGATGATTCGGAGGAGTGTTTGAAGATGATCAAGCGTAATAAACTTGAGTTTTTGCGTCGATATGTGACAATGGATGAAACACGGCTCCATCATTTCACTCCGAAGTCCAATCGACAGTCATCCGAGTGGACTGCACACGATGAACCCGCTCCAAAGCGTGGGAAAACGCAACAGTAAGCTGACAGGGTTATGGCGCCTGTATTTTGGGATGCGCGGATGGAATAATTTTCATTGGCTACCTTTAAAAAGGAAGGACCATCAACAGCGACTATTACATGGCGTTATTGGACCGTTTGAAGGACTAAATCGACGAAAAACTGCTGCATTTGAAGAAAAACAAATTTCTGCTTCACCAAGACAATTCACCGTTTCCCAAGTCGGTGAAAAAGATGGCAAAAATCCATGAATTGGGTTTAGAATTGCTTCATCAACCACCGTATTCTCCAGATCTGCCACCCAGCGACTATTTCCTGTTCTCAAATCTCAAAAGAATACTCGCTGGGAAGAAATTTTCGTCGAATGAAGAGGTGATTGACGAAACAGCGGCCTATTTTGAAGCAAAGGAGAAATCGTACTACAAAAATGGTATCGACAAGTTGGAGGGTCGCTATAATCACCCTTGAAGGGAATAATGTTGAATAAAAAAAAACTAATTTTGCCAAAAAAAAATGTGTAGGCCGAGGACTTTTTCAATTGACCTGTTAACACAACACCATTCGATTTCCCAACTGACAGTTTCTCTTTGGAGCTGCGACCAAACTCACCGAACCTGTTAAGTCTCACGTTCGCTGAATCCCCTCGTCCCGCGCTCGCGCTCGTCCCCCTCGCCTCCACTCTACCCGCAGCCCATTAAAACGGAATTTATCGGCCGTAAACCAAATCCGCGCCATATCGTCCGACGTTTTCGTAACAAGTCCCGGCCGATAAACATTCATTTATCGCGTATTAGCATCGAATTAAAATACGCTTAATGGCGACGCAACGCCATTTCGGCCGTTAAACGGTAGCGGCCTCTATCGGCGTAAATTCGTATTAGCGAATTGGGTTCCAATTGACGTACGGGTCTAATTAAATCCGATGGGCGATCGTTAATTGGTGGGCGCGAGCCGTCCCGTCGCGACGGCCTTTTCGGGGGTAAATATTTAACGGCAAACAGTGTCAATGGCTGGGTTAACTGGTCTTTAGCAGGTATTAGATTGCAAGTTAAATGGTTGACGTACGGCTTACTCGGGCCCAATCCGGTCTCGATTGTTATAGATAACGATAACGAAACTGAAATTGCCCTAGCTGTCGTGACAACTTCTAATTTAGTTCTACTATTTTTCGGAGTCTCGGATTTTAATCTCGAGAAATTATATTTTTCAATGTCATAATTAAATTTGGTCTATTATTATTATAATTACTCTACTGCTACATTTTTACTAGTCATTCCTAACTAATATACAATATGTTTTTACAGCTACTGAAAATTAATTACACTGTGTGATAATTTTTCTTGTTCTATAACACATACCATTTTAAATCATATTTATTTATTTATATTATTAATTTAAAAGAATAGTAAAATATATTTGCGAATCGACAGTGAATGACAAAATAGCTCAGCTTTAAGTTGTCAACAGAAAATATGAGCCATGTATTCTAAAATAACCTCGGAATATATCTCGATGGTAGGTTAAATTGGAAACATCATATTAGAGAAAAAGCAGGGCAGATTACTGCAAGCAACTGTACTGGTTAGTCAGAAGATACTCTCAGCTTGACCTACAATCAAAGAGGTTTGTTTATCAGTCAATCATAAAGCCTCAACCATAAAATATGGGGTTGCACAACAGCATCAAACCAACTAGTAAAACAAAATTAAACGATATATTACCAATGCTTATCGCTACGTAACCTACGAAGAGCTGCATGATGACCTCAAAATCAAATGGATACACGAGGTGACCCAAGATTTTGCCCTAAAATATGAAAGCTGCCAACTGGTCAACGCGCAGGAAGTCAGAAGATGGAAGCGAACCAAATCACACGAACTTGTTTAGTGTATAAGTGTAATTTTAGTTTTATTTTAAGTAGATGAGTTTTATTTTAATTTGGGAATACATACCGATGAATTAATCCCTTACTCGGCTTGCTAAGAACAGTAGTAACATCTTAATTTGTAAATTAAGATTGTACTAAGCATATCTAATGTAAGATGTAATTAATAAAAAAAATTTTTGAAAGAAAAAGACGAAATATTAACTTTTAAAGAGTAATTTGGCATTTGTTGAAGCAAAGACAATAAAATATATTACACCTTGAGTAGTACTCGGCATGTATTTAAATTATGCGTTAATTAAAAATTGTGTTTAATTGTATAATCAGTTTGTTGAAATTAATTGGTATACACATTATTATTTATGTTGCATCATGGTAATTACACGTATTTTTTGAAAGATGGTCGAAGGTGACAGGAAGACACATATAGATTTGTAAAAAGCTTATAATAAAGTAATAAAATAAAATTGTTCGACACACGAAGATGTTCCAGATATGGAAAGAGAAAGCATTGCCATTATGCCTTTACTATAGTCAATGTCATTTTGTGAATGAATTTTGTCCACTGTGAAATTTGCTGTTTATAAACAAAACATTGTTTAAATCGTAAAATTTAAACTTAAAGTGCCAAATAAAATAAACGAATTTAAAGAAAGCTTTTTCAAGATGATGACCTCAACTTATTTTGAAGTTGAAAATACGGTATTGAATGGTATAGACATTGATAGTATAGTATACTGAAAATTCAATTTTTAATTCTCCAGGTATTGATCCCATCTTTTTTTCACAAAATACTTATGAATTTTTGAATTTAATTGTGTAATTATATTATAAGACAATTTATGAATAACAAATCGGTAAGTAGATCTAATCTAAACGTAGTAAAAAACTATTTATAATGTGCTATTAAAACTATTAATAACTATTTTTGAAAACGGTATATTAACATACAGTTAATACTTCTATTTACGCAGATTTAGAAATATTCAAATTAGGATGGCCATTGATGAAAATTAGGATTCTCTACAATTCACTTAATAGTAGTATAATAAAATTATTAATATTTTAGTCATCCAGATTAGAACATTGATAGAATATTTTCAGTATGCTTTTATGAGTGATGAGTTTACCTATAAATAGACTAAAACGCTGTAACCTCACAAGCATATACGGGAGACGGACAAAAATTAAATAATCACCTGACTTATACAAAAGATCTCTTTGTTAATAAAGTATTGAGCAACCAATTGCTTTTAAAACGACTGAATTTCACGGAATGTTGTACCTTTCTTGTACCAAAACATTCGCCAAACAATTGCTTCATTGTTGTTTTAGATGGATCTCTGCTCTAAAACTCCCCCTAGTGTCTGCTGTCACTCTTGCCGCGATAGTTTTATCCTATCTGGTCTCAATTTAAATATTCGTCGGTCTCTGTCTGTTATCTTTGGGTTTCGCCAACTATTCCTGTCCTTTCGTCCACTCGTCGATGATGTTTTACCCTGTTTTTTATATGCTGTCATTACTGTGGATATAGTCGCTCATGAAACTGAAAAAACACCGAACGCTTATTTAAGCTATCGTAAAACAAAGCGTACACTGATCCTATACTGAAATATCGCCTACAAGAAATAGTTTGTACACTTAGCAATAAATAAGTGTAACATTATTTATACGGAAACAGTGTTGCTAGCATGGAACAAAATGTTATATATTGCATGATATTCATATTATTTTGTATATCCTCTGTAAATGCTACTATATCAACTCTTCATCATTATGATACTTCAGACATCATCAACATAACAAATACAGTCGAGAGAGTAATTTTTTTTTAATTTGGTTAATCAAGATTAGGTTAGTCATTGTAAAAACAGACTATCGTAAATATTGAAACATTATAATATAATACCTCAAAAATGCTAATCCATAATGTAGACTAACATTAGCTTATTAAATAATAGAGCATTAAGAAAACAACAATTTACAATCTAGTTCTAAAACTATTATTCTACAGTTAAAATTCGGATTTTTTAGGATTTATTGATAATTTAGATTAAAATAACTTAATTATCAAATGAAAATTGAAATCTACAGGTAAGAGGGGAAGAAGATTTTGATATATCATGGCTTTAAAAACGTTCAAATAGTTTATGTATTTGATATAAATCTAATTCATTTTGATCACAAACATGTGAATCAATCAAGGTTAAAAGTTGTTCTCGGCTATCGTCTGAAAAGCATCAGCGAATAAAAACCGAACAGTTTTGCGGTTTCTTTCTGTGCGATTTCCTTTCGTTGGTTTTATTGTCGCGATAATGCCGAGCCCTGGTACCGATCGCATTCCACCGGAGCGGGTTCTTGTCCGGCCCGACGCCCCAGGTCCACCCGGTCCCCCGGACAGGATTTATCTGCGCCATTTCCTTGAGATACGAGCCATTGTCGTCGATGCGTCGACCCACGGGATACTTTACAAACAACGACACCAAATTTGGCCACTCCATAAAGCAACCTTCAAAATGGCTTCATTTGCGATACGGACCCGAATGGCAATTTAGATACTCCCCTTTTTATATATGTATATTTCGGTCTTTACCTCTCGCGGTTCTTTTCATGGATTACCTCGCTGTGATTTATTCGTTTTTCATCACTGCTCAAGATTGTAGAAGATTAAAAATTCTACATTTCCAGAGAATTTAACTTTTCTACATTTTAAATTTATAGGAAATGTTTTTATTGTAACGTAAAAACTGAAGAAACGTATTTACAAGGACTGCTCAAAAAGCAACGGAAATTTGTGAATTTTGTGAGCTTTTAGTTCAACTGACAGGACATCTTTGTTCATTTTTTTGCCAGCTGTTGACAGAATAATACGTGTTCTGTGTTATGTCTGCCCCATGGCAATATGTTTCAGAAAAATAATACACTGTGTTGTCCACTATAATGTATTATTTCCTGTTTTACTGTTTGCACAGCAACAATAAGGTACATATATCTGTTGCTCATGCCTTGCTCTGAAATCTTTCCAATATTTCTATTTCTTGCTGTGCCCCATAATTAAATGACGTATGTCCAGATCGACTTGGTGATGAATTTGTATACCATATTACCCAGAGTGTATCATCATTGTGTTCTCTCTGCTTTAATGGAGATAACGATCTAGTAAACAATTCATACTACGAAGCCTTCACTCCAGTTGTTTACGTTTCATTCAGATATGCTTCTGCCAAGTTAACCTGCGATCGAAATAAAGGCCCCAATATTGTACAAGTTTATCTTGTGGGAATATTTCGTTAAATAGTTTTACCGACGTACAGGTTCTTCTTCTCAGAGTGCAACATTAGTGGACATGGTTTAGTTTGCCTTTATTGCCTATTGGTTAAACCGCTTCTCGATTTTATTCAGATGCCATTGAATGAAGCAATTTTTTAATCAGAATGCACTTAGAGGACAGCTGTGTCGTCAGTGTAGGTCCCAGTCATTATGTTCTCACTAGTTGGAAGATCCGCAGTGTAAGGCACACTAATTAATTATTAATAATTAATATATTATTAAGATAAAATATGCCCATTAATAATATCTGATGATTATAAACGTTTTAGTTCACGCATTTCACTGTTATCACTCAGATTTGATTGCAAATGTCTTCAAATGTCGAATAGTTGTGCATCGACTATATCATGCAACATTTTATTTCGGAATTTTTATACAATGGCTATATTAGATTTGTAAGAAGTTCCCCGTAGCTGGACCAAATGCGCCTTGCAATTGTCCGGCAATATTTCAGCAAGTTTTCTAAAAATAATTTCAATGTACTTCCGACAAGTCAATTCATTCAGTTTGCCGGCTTGGTTGGCGTAATGGTCAAGACGACAGGACGATCCTCCTACTGTTGCGATAGTCTCAGATTCGAATCCTACTGGGACATAGATGTACTTTATGTTTGTAATTGTAATTGTAAATGTCAACAACAGTCAATGTTAAAGGTAGCATTAGAAAATCTGACAAGGAATAACCATCCCAGGCTGGGCTGGGCAAGACATAGTTGTAGTTAGGTAGATCTAAGTTGATCATTAGCCAGTCGGTAGATTTAATGCCGAGGACCGTGGTTCGGAGGCCACGTTAAACAGTAGTCCTAGCCCAGATAAACCCTCCTTGGTAAAAAGGAGATTGTAAAATATATTTTAAAAAAATCATTTGGTTTAATTTAAGTCGAATTGGTGTTCGTGATATAACAAATATATGATTCATCTTATTTAGACGTCAATTGAGTTGCACGCCAAGATGTTTAGTTGGATCAGTTGGAAATTATTATATACTGGTGGGCATGTTCTTCAGCGCATTATAAAAGTTACAGATGAGTCAAACTTGTTGTTCGGTCTTGCAGTGTATAATATACCAGTTAAAATCGGGATTTTACTAGGAAACAAAGTCTTTCTTTTTGGTATAATTCTGCAAATTTTACAATAGGTTATTACTTCTTTATTTGATTGAATGAATGCTAGTGGATTCATAGACTAGTGTCATCCGTATTTTTCGATGTATTTAATTACTTCTGATATACCATTCGGCATTTGGCATCAACATCTTATTTAGGATCACTTGAATTTATTTCTTCTAAGTTATCTCCAAATAATGAGACGATACTTGAGAGCTACTCCAAGGAAAAGAAAGGCTCTGGTGCGATCAAAGAAAACTGTACCCATGAAGCTCTTGTCATTAGAATTGCGGTTTACTTCACTTACAAGCTTCACAGCTTAATGTATTATTGTATCGTATAGTCTGATTCTGGTATATAAAGTAGTAGTAGTCCTTCCTGATTTATCATACAATTATTTTCATATTATCTAATATTGTAATGAGGATTTATATCCCAAGCACAACAATGATTTGATTAATATATTTTGCAACTAAATCTAAATTTAAGAAATGTTATGATTAATAATTTTTAATTAAATATATTTAGAATTTTCCGTTTTTCGCTGTACATTGCAGCTTCTTTATTGTAACTAATAATAGATGTATATTAATAACACATTCGCCTATGGTTTAAACTTCGAGACTTATTTAAGAAAGGGGCAATAAACACATTAGTTATTAAGTTACGAATACAAACAAGTTACTTTACATTGCGAGATATAATTAGATCAAACATCATTTGACATATTTATTTTCCATTAGTGAAAAATATTCTTATTCAATAACAATGCGCTTGTAAACATATTATTTATAGTGGGTGCAATGTACCCAGATTCATGTATTCTTCAGTGCTTAATTTGAATGAAAACATTTTTCTCCAAGATTATTTTCGTGCAATTGTGTTTAAATTATATTTAGTGATCAAATCCTGTCCTGTTTCGAACCATTGGACTAACCACAATATTGTGAGAACAGTCTCGATTTAAAAACTATTACTTGGTAATATAAGTCTGGTAATATGTACCTTATGGGATAAATGCTTTAAATTTATTTGTTTGTTGGATAAGCTTCCAGTTCCTCTCGTATTGTGTCGGTGACATTTTCTGAAGCTTGTGAAGACATCTCTGATACCAAACCCTATCGAAGGCTTGAGCTACATTTAAAAGTAGAGCTGGGCTGATTTTTTATTCATTAGCACTAAATTAAACAGCAAAATTTAGCACGAATGTCATCCTCAACAATATTTTGTTTATCTCTACACCAATTACAGTACGGTTTATGAAAGGGATCCTACATCTTAAAAGAAAATCCATAAAACCACGTTATTATATCAAAACATCGAATGAGCTTCAAGCCAGGACACTACAGAAAAGCTAAAAAGTATATATGTTTTTTTGTCATTTTTGAAGAACATTCATTTGTTAAAATGAAATCAAGGAATATGGAAAACTTCATACTGTAATAAACTGTAATGTGTAGAATCCAAACTGCTTTTTTTGCAAGTAGTAGTTTGAAGCTGTACATCTAAATTATTGTCAGAATGTCACGCTATTATTGTCTCTTATTGCGAATGTAATTTAACCGAATGACCTTTTCCCTTTTTCTCAATGGTGTCCTTATTAACATTCATGGCCTGTTTGCGAGGGCATTAGCAGTTGTACGCGACTATGCTTTTATTCTCGTATTCCGTACGTGACAAAATACTTCAAACTAACGAAACCAAAACGTGGAGACGACCAAGAGAAAAAAAAACAGTGTCGCCAAGCAAATTTTCGACTTGCGAACCGCGATATGCTAATGGACGTTTCGCTGTTTGTTCTGGCGTATTTAAAAGGGCCATTTCGAACCGTTGTCGGCAGATTTTCGATGCCTTCGAACGCCCGGGGGTTGTTGGATTTGATATTCGTTGATGTTTGCTCGCTCTTATTACTGTACGAATGTACTTTCAACGACCGCCTGTCAGGGTATGTCTATTTGAAGAAGTTAAGTGGACTCAAATGTTCTGGTAATTGTTGGGAACGAGTATTTGTTCTCGCACAACAGGTGGGTGTTTGTTTTTTAAACTGTTTGTTCCGGTAATAGCGACTATATGTAGCGATATAACATGGGATAACTTAAATGGTAGTATAGCAGCATACATTATCAGCAATCTACCTCCGTAACCCGTCTTGCCATACTCCCCAGAATTGTCTAGAATACGGTATTAAAGAATCACAAAAATATTGATTAATAATAATAACATACTATAGAGAGTTTATTAAAAATACATTTATTTCAACATTAAAAGTACGTTAAGCCAAACACCTGTCAGGAGCGAAATGAATCCCTATGAATCATTGACGTTACTTATCATTTCTTAACCATTATTTGCGCAATCCAACATTTCAGATTATTTATCTTATATTAACACAATTAAAAATTTGGTTTTGTGCAACCAACGGTGAGAGGAGATAAATGAAAAAATTAGACTGGGATTTATCCAGACAAATTAACTAATTTTGTCCATAATCGATTCGTCAATATTGACTGTACTGTGTTACCGTAACTGAAATAATAATTTTAAAAAGAATACTAGAACTTTTATGGAAAAGTGAGTGACTATTTCAGACACACTAACCATGAAATATGATAGAACATTGAAAAATATTAAGTTAAAATACTGTCAGTATAACGTATATCGCCACTTGGGAACTATGAGAATAATGTTGTTGAAATATAGTGCCCTATATTTGCTAAGAAAAGTAAAATAAGTTCCGATAATAGAAATCAGTATCGATAGCAAACCTACTGAAAAATTTTATTATCATAATTTGAAGATACAGATGCAAATGTATTTGACAGGCCTACATAAACTTTACATAGTTGATGTTAACAATAAAGGTTTAGATTATATAATGATGTATATTTGATTTTCTTAAACCTTTCGCAGCTCTGTAATGTATCAAAAATGACTTTGTAATGTTTGTTCATTTTGATAATAGCCCTACTATCTTATAGCACATGCACCTACAATATTTCAAGTGATTTACAAAACCTGTGTTTAAACATACATTAACTTATCAAGTTATCAAATTCTCAAACTGAATCTCCTGCTTAGTATCTTTTACTTTACTGGACTTCAGTGACAACATTTGGTTCATACATTGTTGTTCATTCATAAATCACATTGTGCAATCAAATATGTATCACTTACCCTTAACCTGGTCAAGTATAGCCTGCCGAACTATTTGATATACAAGACACCATGTTTTTAATGATGGATTTTGGTAATCTAACCATAATGGTATTTGATTGATACTTGTTGAAGGCTTGTTTTTATTTAATATTTTTGTTTGTGTTTGGAGGATATATATTAATAAGAACTCAGATACACAAAACAAATGATGCCTAACCTCAAATGTTATCAACAGTATTATTTACCTCGATATCACTTTAAACTACACTTTAAACATTATTAAACGTACTTAAAATATAAAATGCTTACGTTAGATTGAGCTTATTGCTGTGAATAAATTACCGATATTCAAATTACAGTGGTTTATTCCCTCCTTGCAAGATTTTTCGGCCTTAAAATGAAAATGCACGACTTATTTGAGGTGTTTAGCGTTGTACAATAACATTAGGACCCCTGACACCATCTATACACGATAGAATGTCTAATTATTAACACAATATTATTAAAATAATGTATAAGTAACACCTGTACCCATACAAACTATCCAGTGCGACCAACACTTTTGAAGCTTTTAGAGCCCATTTAAAATGGCTCTATTCCAAACGTCAATTTTTCTTTCAAATCGATTTTTTTACAGAAATAAGTTTTATTCCGAGTAAAATAAATACGTAGAAAAACAGTTCTTTAAAAATAGTCATCTATCCTATCAGTCACAGTAAAGGATAGGATCAAGGGCATTTATAAATTTCAAGGATTAGATCACTCGAGAAAAGCACGAAAACCTTAATAAACCTCTTAATTATATATCGGTATACGCAAAGTATGCATTACGGTAGCAGAGGAAATGGATGGAATTAACGTATTATTGATGGCTGAAATTGCTTTTATGAACTTTGTGATTGTGTTTGGGAATTCTGACACAATTTTTTTTATTATATCCTAATCTTAATTTACAAGTAAATGTATTTACCTTTAATTGTATTGCTTCCACGTTGAGGTGATTTAGTAACATTATTTCATGTTTTCAAATGCCATATTGTATAAAATATGACAGAACAACAAAACTTATTAAAATATAAACCACAGTCAACAACTACAACTTTTAACGGGCTTCAAATTACAACATTAAACAAGATAGGGAAAATATTGAATGAAAAAATATAAGAACGAAATGCTGAGGATAGAATTTATTGATTCTTCTTCTTAATGAAACTATTATGAAATATTTTAGACCGTGGACTTTTAAATAAAAGTCACAACACCGGAAATTACTTATGTATTTATTGTATTGGTCTGATCCTCTTGTCTCGAAACCAAAATTCCAAGATTTTTGAATAATCAATTTATATCGCCGCCTTTGGAAGCGGTCAAACTTCTCCTTAACCGCATGTAGCGTCATGGTTAGAAAACCGTTTTCTTCTCCACCATTCTTCTAGGGAATTAAATTTATTGCGTTTGATAGTCAGGTATTTTTCTGACTAACAAGGTCCCATTACTGGTCGTGTTTTTTTAGATCTATGTTAGAACGAGCGTTAGAGGGGGGAAAAGGTTTTGTGAAATTTAATACCAGATTTTAGAGATGTCTTCTTTAAGAATTATTACGTAGAACGCTAGATGACTTAACTAAAGCTAGTAATTTAACTTGGTTGTTTGAGTGTGGGAACCAGAGCTCATTTGTTTTATAAGTCTGTTTTTTAGATATAATTTACAATAAAATGCTTTAACTATAAAATCTTACATAGAAAAGGCAAATGAATAAAATTAATTGCTTTAAGCACTGTGTGTTATTACTGTATCTCCTTTTTACTAGCCAGGTTTTTTTGACTGGATTACCACTTAACATGGGTTCATTTGAATTTTATACTTTGCTTATGAATTTTGCTGCTGCAATGACTTGAATTTACAAGCATATAGAAGTTGGTAAACAGGAAACCTATTCGAATTTTTCGCTATCTCTCGCTAATCACAATCGCTAAATAAATGAATTAATTAGTGAACTAATCAATAACTTGGATCAAAAGTGTCTTATAAATACGTTTAGAGACAGGACACCTTGAGCGCTGACATAAAATATAAGTCCCATATAATATAATAATTTGAAAAAATTTTACCCAGAGAAAATTAAATACAAGTATATTTTTTCTATTTATTTTAAATAAGTACTAATACTCACTCTATATAAGTTATTTATAGAGAGCATAAAAGATCTTAATAACTCACTCTTCTGAATTTCACAAACTATACCTTAAAATACCATAAAAGATTTGGTAATGATTGGTCGGTCAATAACATTTAATATTTTGTGTTGTAACAACAATGTTAATTAATAATACAGTTAAATTTATAAACGACTTCCAACATATAGTAAAATTGAATAGATAACAAAATCAAATACAACGGCCATGTCGCATATCATATTTCTCAGTGATCAGCTGCTCATTACATGATGCCAACATCATGGATGCAGATGGGTCGATAAACATACTCCTCGGTTTTCAATACTAATAGAAGTAGACATACACAGTATAAAAATGTTCTAAATTATTTCTCGCCCGAATAGTGATTGTAACGATTCTGTTTTTAACATATTGTGTTAACCACAGCTTTTTCTGCAGTTAAAGTATAGATATTCATTGTTAAAATGTGGATACGTGTAGCTTTTGTTGTCTGCATATTAACATATTTGGTAACAATTGCTCTAAAAGTATGCTTTCTATTGATAAATGTATTAGGGGCTTATAAGTACTCTGATCGTTCAGCTTTTCAGATCATAACATCCGCTCAAGTTAGCAGACAGTAATGGATTCTTTTTTATAGTCGTTGCTGAAATTATCTTTTCTCATTGCAACTACTCGTGCTACTAAAGTAGATATTTTGAGGTGATTAGGCTATTTGAGGCTATTTGAGGTGCAGTCGGACGTAGATTTCGATTCGATAACAATACAAGAAACTTATTTTTATGTCTACTTATCCAAATCTGCCTATGTAGATTTGAAGCATCCAGATCTCTTCCAATCTTGATTTCCTCCAGTACCTCGTTTCCTTATAATGTACTCCTTCCGGGCACATGAGTATTTCTACAACATGTTATGAATCAGAGAGCATGCTTCCTAGCTCAAAGTACAGATAGCACCTCGCCGTTCAAGAGAATAAGTGTATCCTTTTTGCCATTTTAAGCTATTATGAATTGTTGTAACTATTATATAAACGTCACAAAATACGATGAACTCTAATTTAATAGTTCTAAAATTGTGAACCCATTTATATTATTATATTATTTAAAACATTAGGCCATATACAATATAAAAGCATTCACTAAAACTGTCTATTCTAAGAAATAAACAACCTTTGTGGTCGGTCATAAGTCGTGGACAGGTCCTTTTTTTTCGAAAATAAGGGATATTTAATAAGTGACTACTAATTATGTTGATTAGTAGTACCATATAGATTTCATAATAATTACGTTAATTTGGTAGAGTGGAACATTTTAAACTTAATTCAGTAGAATTGGGCAATTTTCTTCAAAATGCATCAACAAATATATGACCTGTAGTTTTAATAAATACTCAAAGTAATTTAAATATGTTTTATGTCTTCTCATAAAAGATATTATTTGACATCTTATTGCAATTCAATTATTTATAATTGCAAGATATTATTAGCAAAACTAGGCAAATGCAAAGAAATAAGTCATATTCCATGAAATGTCATCTCATTTTAACTGCTCTGTAATGTGATTTATTACCACACCATAAAAAACGAAATATAGGTTAAAAAAAGAGTTACAACCCATTATTCCATCCGATTAACTTCTTCAACATCTGTGTACCATTTTTTTTTCTCGGGAACCTCAGATCACTCAATAAACCGTTGCAGTTGGAGTTCGAAAAAAATTATACTGCCTACCATATAAAAACCACACCATAAATAATTCTTCTGAAAACGATTCTTTTTTAATTGGTAGCGTGCTGAATTTTAACCCATTTCTATTGTTGCCGATGGTTTACGATGGCTCAGATTTCGACCGTCGGAATGACAGAAAAAAAAACTAAATTGACCTTGCAGCTCTTTTACAGAGAAGTCAACAAAAAAAAAAACATACTTTCCTTTATATTGGAAAGGTTTAAAGGAGATCAACAAGATGACACAGATCATGGTTTTTAAAGAGTAAACTTAAAAATTATTTTACCCAATAATACTGCTTATTTTGTTATTGTCACTATTGTAGATATGATAAATTATTATAATTTAATTTTGGATTTTTGTTATGTGATACTGATGTCACGCGTATATCTAATATGTCGATAATTCATTTCCGATTTTCACAACAAACACAGACAAAGACAACACATTATTTACAATGGATAGTGCTTATTTATTATTTATTAATATAATTTACTTATTTATTATTTAAGTATTGGCCATTTTATTATATATATTTTGGCACCACTTTTTTAACTTCTTCAAAATCAGTGAAGTGCTGCTGAGTAAACACGAACCGCCCCATCGAAACGGAAATGTAGTAGTCGGTTTCCTGACAGACATGGTAGAAAATGGATACATGTGCGGATAGTACTGTGGGTGTGATAGAACTTCCCATACCAGTAATTTCAATACTTCTTTAACTGCTTTTGGGAATTTTTTGAACATGAACATTTGGAACTGTCTCAAGGTTTCAACAGTTCATAATATATGACACCAACCTAGTACCACTAGATACAAAGCATTATATTGCGACCAAAGCTGTCGCAGTCGATAGGCCAACTTTCAGAAATGATTTCCTTTCAAACATTTGAAACATTAATTCACTGACCATCTTCTAATTGCTTGCCTTTCAATTCAAGTGGCACACAACTTCCCATATTTTGGATCTTTGCCTTCACTTGTAATCGTTTTTGCCAATTGTTTTTTTTTTATTTTGTGTGTTAAATCTTCATAAAATAGCTTCTGCTATACGGCATCTGCAAACCTTCTCAGCCTACCAGGGCGTTATTTGCCTTGAATGTTGAAATCAGTACATTTGACTTGTCGAAACCACAATTCATAAGTTATGAATGCACGTTTTCGTTCATGTCAGTTAAATTAAATGACATACGTAGCAAGTCATAACATTTCATACTTATAGTGAACTGACTAGTGAAATTTGTTACAAAAATTGGAAAGTAATTACACTCACAACAGGCTTGTAACAACAAAGCAAAATTAACCATTACCGACGGTATCCAGGTACTTCATGAATACGATGCTACCACTAACTCACGTACCTATATATTAACTGAGTAATTTAAGGTTTCCGCGGCAATTTGAATCGATCGAACGATCCGCAACGTCGATACAGCTTATTTTGCCTTGATATCAATTTAAATGGTACTTTATGGTCTTTTAATACCTTCAGAAAATTATAGGTTTCATCATTATGCTATTTATCTTGTTCTACCAGTAAATGTCATTTGATTAAATAATGTGCATATTTTGAACGATATTTATTAGTAGAAAATGGTAATGACCTAATTTATTTTATTTCTATATAATATAACAGATGTACAACATTTCTTCCGACCCTGTTTTATATAAATAGTTTAGTTAAAGAAGTGCGTTTAGTTAAAAGATAAGTGCGGAATAAATATATTTCCCAAATCAAAATTAAATTAGACTAACTTAGCTAAAATCTGTAGTAACACATACATTACTTATTTTACACAAATTTGTGGGTTTTGGTTTACTTTAATATTCTGATTTCCTGGACATTTTTGTTAAATCCTGTTGTATGTGTTATCCCACGGGACAGGTCAAGGGCGTTTTTTAATTTTTAGACAAAATAACTCGGGAACGGTATGAATTAACATATTGTTGATGAATTCCATGTATTGGTTCCTACAATCCTCAATTTTGGAGAGTTCCAACCGACTAGATTTTATTTAATATTCAGTCTAATTTCCTCAGATTTTTGTCTAACAAGGTGTTTTCAAACATTCAGGTGTTTCACTGATTCTGCTTGAGTAATTTAACATCCCTCAAGTAATTCTTGAGGTTCCTGCCGCAAAATAAAATTGACATGAATAGATATCAAGAACATGATAGATTCATAAACAGTACTTAAACCAAACATTGTATGAAAGGTTACGATATTATTAGAACAACAAATGGCCACTTACGACGGTCACTATTTATATTTAGGGAATAGCAAGAAATCAAATAGTTAAGCTGCGAATTTATTTTTATTGTTTTTCAAAGTACTCGCCACGATACACTTTCGTATACGCTTAAACCAATTTTCAAAGCATTTATTCCATTCCGAATGAGGTATCTTCAAAACAAGATTTTTGAACGCTTCAATAGCTTCTTCAGACGATGAAAATCGTTGACCACGCAGTTTATTCTTCACGGATGGGGATAAAAAGAAGTCATTGGGTGCCAAATCAGGGCTGTACAGCGGATGACCCATCAATTCGATGTTTTGAGTGCTCAAATAGTCTCTTGTTTGAGCTGATGTGTGAGAGTCATTGTCATGATAAAAAACAATCCGATGTCTCTTGTTTTTTTTTCTTATTTCACGGAAGTCTTACTTCAGCGGCAAATAAATGGTTGTGTTCCAATCAGAATATATTGTTCTACGATCCTCTAGGGGCACTGTTGCAATACGATCAGTTTTCCCGAAGAAACAGGCCACCATATTCTTTGAAGTGTTTCGTGTGCGAACAACTTTTGTTGAATTTGGTTCATCTTGGAACACCCATACAGTCGACTGCTGCTTACTTTCGGCCTCATACGAATATATTCATGATTCTTCACCTGTCACGATTTTATAAACGTCTTTCGAAGCATCGCGATTGAATTTATTAAAAATTTCTTTGCAACAATCGACACGAGGCTTTTGTTGAACGATTGTCAAATTGTGCGGGAACCAACGCAAACATAACTTTCGCACAGCTAAGTGTTCATGTAAAATCGCATATATGCTGGTGGAACTAATGGTTAGGGATGCCTCAATCTCACAATAGGTGACATGACTATCGTGCTTAATGATTTCGCGCACAGCATCGATTTTAGACGATCTTCACGAAACTCGCCGGACAGCGAACTACGACCACGATTGAATTCATTAAACCAGCGATACACGGTGGTTTTTGATGGAGCTTCATCGCCAAAAGTCAAATTAATTGATTGATGCGCTCTTGTTGTGATAATCCACGTCGAAAATCGTAAAAAATCATCGTACGAAAATGCTCACGAGTCAGTTCCATTTTTTGCTGAGACGAAACTTTTAACTAAATATAAAATAAACAAATAGCGTCCGTTAAACAATTGGAAACCTCACTAGTAACTAGTTCTGGTATCCGAACAAGACAACTAAAGTCAAAATAGAATAAATCACTCTCAACCTAGAAATACAGAAACAAAGAGAATTCTAAGAATTTGTATAAATAATGATGATATCATGCAGTAAAAGTACACATAGACATACATATAAATAAACATTATTTTGAAGATTCTCGCCTAAGCCCGTTAATATTTGTTCAGTTGCTTGTTCGGGTCGAAACGGTACGGCCCCATAAATCCCACTAACGCCCCCCGGCGGCCCGGGCACAATCGCAACTCATACGCCACACCACGGCCGTATAGGCTTAATTCTTCTCTTCTCCCTTTTGGGCCGTTTTCCGCTTTTTTGTTTCTTGTTGTCGGGCCGGGCCCGAGTTAATTAAAACAATACACTGTCGGTTATTGTTTCGCATGATCTACGCGGCGAAGCTTAGTTTCGGTTTCGGTTTTAATGAAAGAACTACCGGATATTGCGCCAAGAATCATTATTATGTGTTAATAACTATACCGATATATTTCTTTTAATATTATCACTTATTTTTATTAATAAACTAATGACGAAAGTGCACGTAATGCGCCTTTTTATTAAATAACCCTCGGCTAACGGATTAATTTTAGAGAATTTACAATAGATGGTGTTACGGTGCAATAATCACATCGGGTACCTTTGTAAATACTTTTCCGTGTGTGTCACTGCATCGATGTGTAAATTTTTTTCATTGTCTGAATTGGTACCGAGTTAATCGCATTTGTGGAAATTTTGTTTTTTTTTCTTCAATTTGAAGAAGAAAAGCGGCTAAAGTTCATCGGATATTGTGTGAAGCTTGTACCAATCATGCTCCATCAATTTTTAAGATGTGAAAACTGGTTTCGACATTTCAAAAGTGGCTTTTGGACCTTTAGTGGCTTTGAAGATGGTGATTTTGACACCGAAGATAAAGAGTGTTCTGGATACCAAAAAAAAATTGAAGACGAGCATTTGAAGCCATTACTTCATGAAATTATCACTGAGGATCACTATCAACCACAATTCATTAAAGTTTCAGCTCAATACTGCGCGATAAACGGCCGACCTAGAAGCAAAGACACAATAATGTGATTCTTCAGCATGACAATTCTCTACCACATGTTGTAAAACCGGCAAACCCAAACTCGGAAACACAAAATTCTGCCTTTGAAGCCTGATGTTGGGAAAAAGTAATAATGAATAAAATGCATTGTACCGATATCTCACAATGAAGCTTCAAATAAAAAAAACGCACTTTAAAACTAATTTATAACAGCAATATTAAATATGTAGCTTCGAATGATACCCATTATACCCCCTAACTCTCGAATGATAAGTTTGTCCAGAAAAATCTAAACTGATCAGAATTGTGGAATCGATAATTTTTATCGATATTTGTTATTTCGACATATCGGCATATTGGGGAACGATATATCTTCAGCAAAGCAATATTTCTTCCGGACCAATGACTCTTTTTGCTCTTGCGGTATATTGATCGTTTTTCAGCAAGAAGATAATTTCACAACCAATAACGTTTTTTTGCCACTTGGTTTATACTAATTATTATTAAGCCTGAACATATCGTTCTATTTTAAGTTCCAATATATGAAATTTTTTTCTATACAAATATCTATCTTGAGTCTGTCTATGAATATTATATGAGATATTTCTAATTATATTAATGGTCAGCTTGAAATGTTCTTCTTCGTAATCTTCTTAATTACAAATCTGTATACTGTTGCAATTCATACAATACGGCATTACAGTAGCAGAACCGAGATGAACAAAATTAACTTATTATTGATGCCAGAATTAGATTTTTTAATGAACTTTTTAGTCAGTGTCCTTGTGAATCCAGGGACTAATGGCACTCTTTATATCTGGATATATTTGGTTGGTTGTGTCTGATGTCATGAAGCATTCGGAGTCATCTTCAACATCTTATTTTGTGACACTTGCGGTATTTCTATATTTAGTCGGTTCGAGGAAATGAGACTATGCTTGTCAATCTTATTGAAAAATGGTAAAAAATTTATACAAGGATTTTAAATGAAACTGGTAGTTTACTTTATCTAGACAGGCATATTCGAAATGGCATATTGAATTTAATCTAACCAGCTTAGATAGCTGTCGAAATGAAGTCCATTGAACGTAACTTTTTATAACTACAGAATGGGAATATTTTCATATATGCAAATTGGTTTCAATAAGGAACGTTTAGGGTAAAATATAATCGATTAGGCTTTTTGTGGATCAATTTGCAATAACCAAAATTTGAACCACTTTACTTTTTTATTTAGCTTCTCTTGAAGTAGCGTAGGGAGAAAGCAACATCATCTACGCAAAACGCGAATTTTACTCCAAATTGGACAAGACTCCCAGTCAAAAAAGAATCCCCGAATTTGACTTGGAATAATAGTAATAATAGGTATGAATATGTGTGTGTGTCAGGTTCACAAGATCATCAAGACACCAAATGTTAAACCATGTCGCCATACATTATCAAAGGCACTAGCGAAGTCTGAAAAGACTGCCCAATGAAATTTTTATGTGATTTTTTGCCTGTTAACTCGCAGCTTGATTGAAGAGTATTTGAGATTCGAAATCCAAACTGCTCGTCTTGAATGATGTTCTCGTAGCTTCAGTGAGACAGCAGAGAACTACTATCTCATTTTCTTGTCATTTTTACCTCAAAGATTAATCGAACTCAGGGAAAGGGTACTAAATTGTCTCCTTTTTTCGAAATAACATCATTATCGGCATGTTTTTATAAAGACGGGCATTGTTGCAAAAAAAATCAATTCCTTTTTAAAAATTTGCCACTCTTGTCGTTACTGCCCATAAGATAAGAATTTTATAATATATTTCCTGGAAACACCTTCTAAGTTATTTTACAACTCACTAATAAAATAATATAATGACTGCTGTTTTTAACCGACTTGAAAAAAGGAGAAGGTTTTATGTTCGACTGTATAATCAAATATTTGGGTATAATATTATTGCTGATGTTATGACACTAACCATATCATATGGGAAGTCGTGGGTTCAATTCTAGGCAGAGGCAACAACTTTCTATTGTTGTTCTAGTTTGGTTAGAACATATGTCAAATCCAGGTCAATAATCAAATAAATTAATCAAAAATCCTTTCAAATAGGTAGCAGACCCCGGGGCCTGAAGCGTTCCCTATAAACTAACTGCAAAAAAGGAGGTCCTATGTTCCTAATACCTACCTAAACCCATTCATCTCTTTACAATATTATTTTAACTAGTACCGACTGAGCCATAAAAAATAATATTGTAAATATATAATTAAGCTAAACTGTGCGTATATAGTAGAATGTAAAATACGTGTAGTAGGTTAAATAAGGTTTCTAATATATAATTATTTCTAATGTGTAACAAATCTAACTTTGATTATTTTTTTATTTTTTTAGTGAGTTCCTTATTTATTGTTTGAAGTCGATTCAATTTTTTTGTTAAATATATATTTTAACGTCTTATTATTTTTTAATTGCAGTAGTATTTTCTTTTTAACATCAATATGTTCTTTATAATTATATAGTTAAATATAAATAACAAAAAAGATATCAATAGATAATTAATAAAAATTAACGGCTATAACAACTAATACAAAAATTTAAAATATTTGATTAATAAATTCCTTTATTTCGTATTATTTTATTTATATTAAGGAAAACCATAAATTATAGTTAATCATCTGTAATCCCAAATCAGTAGATAATTTTCTTAATTAACATTACAAAACAACAAATAAATAAAGCTAAACTCTAAACCATAATGTATTATAATTATCACATATTTTAATAAGTTATTTTACTCTATCTAAACGACTGCTAATACAGATAAATAAATAAATAGTAATAACACTTAAGCTAACTCCCTACTATTAATTAATAATAAACTTTTATTCCGTTGAACATATATATCGGACCCATCGTCTGGCACTGTAATGTAATTTAATATACGTACACGAGTCTTGAAACTAAATCAATCAGCTGGAGCTTTTAAATAAAAGCCATCGATTAGTTTACGACCTTGACGATCAGGTATTCGATGGGCGTTCGAAATATTTAGTATTTTCCCAATGAACGAAAGGAAGCGCGTATCGTTGATAGATAAACGTTGTGAAGATAGAGGGAAGTACGAGGCATACTTGAAAATTTTTCATATTTAAAAACATTATCTTTCTACAGGATCTGTATTATTATGAGTAAAACATTAAATTGAAAAAAAAAATATTTTTTTTTCAAAAGATACTTTGAAGTAATCCTTCCAAATAATAGTTCTTCCATTATCTGACAAATATGAATAGTGGCTAATTTTAGAGAATCGTAACCGGTATTAGGTAAACTTCGGTAGTTTCCATCTGATTTTGCGACGTTGCCACTTACAAGCAATCGAGAGGTAGAATCCAACGAACTATTTTTGGTTTGATCTTGGCATTGGCAACAGATTTGTTTTGTAACAGTATCAACATTTTGATTATAAATAATAGGCAATAAAGAATAAGTCATCCAGGCTCATAGTTACTCAATTTTCATTTTTGTTTTGCAAGTCGGGTTCAGTTTTGCACCAAATTCATTATATTGTAGATATAGGTGAAATGTCCACTATGTGAGCAAACCTCATGAAAATCATACCTTTTGAGTATAATTAGAATTCAGACAATTCAAATTAAATATCTGGGAATATATTTTGATCGACGTCTGACTTGGAAAAACATATAGTGACAAAACGCAAACAACTTGGCTTAAGCTAAACCAAATGTATTGGCTGATAACGTAAGGGCGTAAATCTAAATTATCATTAGATAACAAGGTTTTGCTGTATAAGTCAATACTTAAGCCCATCTGGACCTATGGTATTGGACTGTGGGGTACTACTAGCAAATCTAACATAGATATACTCCAGAGATTCCAGAGATAAAGTGTTGCGAGTCATCGTCGATGTCCCATATTACAATTGTCCAACAAACTGATTCAACGCGATATCCACATAGAACCCATAACGAGTATGATTCGAAGTGCTAGTGCGAAGTACTCTGAAAGACTATTAGTGCATCCTAATGCACTCGCCAAACAGTTAAATGTGTGCGATGACAGTGAAGTGCAACGAACGCAAACTACCATACGAACTGGTACATAGACACATGGAGTGAAATTTAATAAATTCTAGAAAAAGTTAGAATAGTCATTAGAATAAGTTAAGGTAGACTTTAAAATAAGTTAGAATATCTAATCTAGAATAAGATTTGGATTATAAGTCAACTGGTAAAAATTGCTAGAAATGGGAATGTGAAATAGAAAATATTAATACATATTTAGGGCATAAAAGTGACAGTGGTAAGATATTTCTATTAAAATCTAACTACTAACAATCTAACTACTGCAAATTAGTTGCTAAAATTCTATTGGATGCTATGTTGGATGAAATCTGAAATAGTTTAAGCAGTGTCAATTTAGAATGACTAAGTTTATACATGCCTAAAGAATTATATAATATTCATCAAGCATGCCGATTGAATTTCACATGAACAAAGCATAAACGGAAAGCAGGACGGAACAAAGCATGGCTGGAACCATCTAGAATGTGACAATACGTATATATATTATTCGGTAATTATAAAGATAAAGGGATAAGACGAGACAAATTATATTTGTTGATGTTGTTTTATTTTCTCTTTTTCATTTCCAATTTATTATAAAATGAAATATGTTTATAAAAATTCTTCATATTAAATCTTTATAGCAAAATGAAATATCAGGTTAGTTTCTGAATTCAAGAATTTATTCTATTGATATATTCTTGAAATATACGTATAATTTGCAATAACTGGTAATGTCGCAAATTCAAATTCTTGTGCGCATGCCACGATGCACCAGAATTAGACTCAAGTGTAAGTATGACGCGAAAGCGATAACACAACAAACTGTCAAATAACTTCATATAAATGCATTCAAGCATCTTATTATTTTTTTTATCATAGTAGCAGATATAATTTCAAAATCAATCTTAATCCACATAATTTGTTTTTAAAAATCAAATAAAACAATTAAACCGAAACTATTATTTTTAAGCTTTTTTCGTTAATTATATATTTATATAATTATATTCATTATTATTTAACAGCTAGAAAATAACTGGATATTAATTATTTAAATTAAAACTATTTGAGGTAATAAAAATAATATACATATATTTATATCTATATGGATATATTTCTTTATACCTGACCAAGTAATTACTTTACCGATCTCCAATGCTGTAAAAAAGTCAGCCAAGGTTCTTTTTGTCAGTTCTAGGTCAGCGTGTTACTTGACAAAAGAAGGGCTGCAATTTAAGGGTTGTGTGTTTAATGTTTTGGCCTGTTATTCTTTTTTTGGTTCTAATTTTTTCATGGTCACAACGAACCATATCGAAAAGAAGTATATTGGTTCTTGTCAGTCTGTGTTCTAAGTTGTTGCTAGAGTGGTTGTTGGAAGTAGTTTTAAGTGTATTTGTGAAGTGTTAGTTTCCCTTGTGATTATTTTAAACAATTTGTACAGGAATTGCAGTGATTTAATTGGAACATGAGATGTATACAGTAGATATAACAGATATGTCATAATTTTTGATAATTTCGCTACTTCGCTAATTAATTAAATTGATAATGTTATCAAATTTCACAGTTCCTCATAATTTGTGATTATGTCGTTAAATTTCAAATTATACCTAAATATTGAAAATTGATTCATAAATTATTCAACAGTTTATACCTATCGGTAATATATTAAACAGTCTCACATGGCGTTTACGTTTAAGTATGTAGGATCTTGTAATTTATATGCTCTAAATCACTCAAGATACTGGATATTTATCTTACACAAGAGTTAGAACTCTGTTGATGTTTACAAGGATAAAAAATCTAAAAGACAAAATACCAATATAGTACCGTTTTATACAGGGAGATATATTATTTACTGAGTTATAGTTATATATATTTTTTACTTCTTATTAATTACATCTTACGCTAGATATGCTGAGTACAATCCTAATTTACGAATTAATAAAGTACTATTGTCTTCATGTACTTGCATTAATAGGCAGGCAAGGCGAGTACCGGATTAATACATCAGTATGTATTACCTAAATTAGAATAAAACTAGACTACCTGTTTAAGAACATACACTATACAAGTTCGTGTGGTTTGGTTCGCATCAAACTTGTCCAGTAGCTGTATTGCTTCTACGTTGCTGTGATTTAGCAAACTTATTTTGTTTTTTAATGTGATACCTTGGATCACTTTTTTATATCCATTTGATTTCGAGGTCATCGCGCAGCTCTTCGTTGATTACGTAGCGATACGTATCGGTAATTAATAGTAAAACATTTTTTTGGCTGCGTTTAATTACTACTTGATTTTGGTTTTGGTTTTATGCAGTTATATAATTTCCAATATTATAAAGAATAATTAGAAATATTTTAATGTAATTTACAAACTAGTAACAAAATTTTAGATTTTATTAAAATTGAATATGATATAGTAAAAATTATAAAGGGAGATCATAAACAAATAATATAATTTTGCATTATAAGTTGTATTTAGATTCAAAACTAGTACAAATATCTAAAATAATTGTATAATAAATATTAAATATTTTATAAAAAATAATGTTATTCTATATGGAAACTACGTCCAGACATATAAAATCTAAAGCTGAAAATTTAAATATAATTTAATGGCCTAATATTTGATTTTAAAATATTTATTTTTATAACTTCTTCCCAAATGAGTATTTTGGCAAATGGCACTCTTACATGCTTACTTGTAAATATTCTTGGGTGTTCCAATTGATTCTTTTCGATTGTCAAATATATTTAAACCTGTTAATAGGTGCCGGACAAGCCTATATTGAAATTTTCTCTTGTATAAAGTATTATTTTATTATTTAGATGTATGTTTGGGATTATTATTCCTCACCGAAAGCAATTTGCTGGTAGTGTAAATTATCATTGTATCCCCTAGAATATGAACGTTTCTAAAACGGTTTATAATAAGATTTAATTTTTACCATTCCATCACCAAGGCTCTCAATTCATTAAATTGTTATTACCATGTCTTAAAATTAAGCTTGTGCATTTAAAACAACATTACGTTAACGTGTTGTTCCTTCTATTTTATACAAATTAAACCTACGGTCATCCCACCACAATAATTTCCACACATAATTAACATGCTTTGTTGAAAATAAAATGATTAACCCTAAGGTAGTGGATATATTTCTGCACATTTTATTTATAACCAGAGCTTTATTTAAAAAATTGCAAAGAATATTCTTATTAGAATTCATCGGTATTTATAACACAATTTCGGTATTTGTAATAGCATTAGGATTTCCCCGACCTTAAACGCATTAATTGAGATCAGCCGCAGGTTGATAGTTTTGTTCCGTTTGAGTATTTAATAATCAACTACAAGGAGTTTGTCTCACTAAAGGAGAAACTAAAAGGAAGTATTGATGTTCTTCGCTGGTGTACTCGCCCCAATATATTTAACACTTAGGGTTATCGTAATATATTCAAGTTTCAACGCCAGTCAATATATGTTTCCATAAAGCTTTCGTTTCTATTTTTGAAGTATTTATTCGGGTCCTCTTAGTTTCTTTTAGTAACTCCTACGGCACATAAATGAGGATTCCGAATACTTTGAAATGTTTCTTAATCGAGTTCTCAGTTAGCATCGAATGAGTCTTTGTAATATCATAATTATAACTTCCAACAATGTTTAAGGTATCTAAGAAAATGTCTGCACCAGCTAAATACTTTTATTAATAATATATGTTTTACGCGTTCTCTCTATTTTACTGCATTTTTATTGCAGTTACTTTAGTTAGTGTAGATTAAAGTATATATAATTTTCGGAAATTCCTTCGAAATTTATTAACTTTAAGTTTTCCCTCTTCATGTGATTAATAGAATCCTAATGGACAAATTAGTTTATTATTATTGTTTTGTTGTACTAGCATCAATTAACAAGCAAGGCAAATATAGTATAAACACATCAATATTTATACCCAAATTAAAATTAAATTAGACTACCTAGTTAAAAAGCTAAAGTTAAGAGTAACAAATACAAGCGCACAGAAACGCTGTACAAGTTGGTAGGAACAAAAGAATTTTATAAAATATATTTATTCTGGTTTAAATAAAATAAAAATAGTAAAAATCTCCAAGAAAAATCGGAAACATCTTCGGGAGATGATCGTCGCATTCAAACAGTTTATAAAAGCGCCGATTCCGTTTCTTTGAACGGTCACATAATATGGATCCCCGTCCGTGCGAGCGAAATGGCGTCAGATGTTCGTTCTCTCGCCCCGTCTCGCTCGCACCCGTTTCCTATCTCTCTCGCTCGCCAGGGCCCCAGAGTCTCAGACGACGACGTACCCTACTGCATGCGGATGTTTCAGAAAACGTTTCGTTCCCTCCGTCGTTTTTAAGCCGCTTCTGGGCGGAGCACCGTTGCCAAATCTACCTCGATCCGAACTATGGCCACTCTTCATGGCTTCCTTGATTTTTTTCATGTCTCAGAACATCTTGAAATTTTTAATTCGAATTCTATTCAACTTTTGATATGATAGTTCAAATTGTATCATATCATTTTTATACCATTATGAAATTAAATTATATTATATATATCTTTCATTCAACTAATTTGTTTTTTCTACCTTTGTATGTAATTAAAAAAATTATATTACAGAATTAAAAGAAAACATTTAAAATATCCTTCTTATGCTATAACTAATAAATGAAAACTTTAGCTTCTGTTAGCTGTATAATATTACTATTTAAATATTATATACCATTTACATTTTTTTTAATTATAACTCTTATTTTAAAATTATTAATTGAATAATAACATTACTTTTTGTTTTATTTTCTTCGTAAATTGTCTTTTTATACATCTATTAATATATTTATAGTACCATTATTTTAATATTATGTTAAATTCGTCAAAAACAACAAAATGAAAGGTGGCACAGCAACAAAAAAATGTTATTAAGTGAATTTTTGAAAATAATAAGCTAGTTCTTTGTTACTCCTGCTGTGCCCAACCTGGCAACCATGTAGCAGCGTCTTCGGATCTGTTTCTCCTTATCGTTATTGGACCTCGAATGGGTCGATTATTTTTAGAAGGCATTCGTATGGTGTACTGATTTCGTTTTGATATTCGAAATAGTAATTTCGATACTTACTTTGCACCAAAACGTAAAGTTCGCGGATTTCAACATGAACTTTCTAGCGCCTTCTGTCAAATAATAACTCATTATAGTTTCTATTAATGTTTAGTCAGATTACTTTAATACTAAATAAACTATAATTTTTTTGTAACAAAATATAATAGTAGTATTTCCTATAATTTCAAATTAAATTAATGTTAAGATTTTTAACAAAAAAATGTCCAAGGCTTTGTACAACTAGTCTAATATCACTATTCGAATTATGGATTCTTAGCTTCATTGCTCCCTGGAATTTTGTTTCCGAGATCTTAAACTCTGAAATGTCCCATTCTTAATTTAATTTTTTTAACGTTAAAAATGATTTCCAAAAATGTTCTTTCCAGTATATTGGTTATCATGAAGATACCGCGGCTTTTCATATTTTCCAATGACTATTGTAGTTAAGATATATTTCTCCACTATTAACGTCAAATTGATTTAGTTGTATGATATAATTATATTCTTATTTTGTTATGATACTTAAAATGTTATAGTATTCTATTTCCTATTCTCTATATACTTTACAGATTGATGTGTGATTATTATTATATTTGAAAATATTTAATATTTGGGTGACAGTATTTTGCATTTTTGTGATAGAAATTTCATATTTCGATCAAAAACGAATTTTTAAAAAATGAACCTGGCAACATAAAATTAATTATTTCAAGTTCCAAAAAGAGTTATACTCAATCAAGACAATAATCGCTGAATTGCCTGATTACTAATGTGCCTTCAATATTACTATTTCATATCAAGGCGTACAATCATGTTGGTGTTCTCCAAAATCAATTAATAATTGGGATATTATTCTTATTAACACAATCTTAAATTTGTTCGACCATAGATGTTTGTTTACCGAGTCTGTAGTAACAATTTTAATTAAAAAGTTTTCATTTTATTATATTTTTTTCTATTATTCTGATTGCAACTTATATTACTTCCTTGCTTATTAATTTATTTGTAATTGTTCCATTTATTACAAGCATTAGAACGAATATGTTTTACAGTTAATTACATTGACTGAAAATAAACAAATAATTTGTCAGTAGTACAAGAAAGCCCACACGTTATTGTACAGGGGCGGCTCTAAAAATTCGAAATTCAGTGACCCCTGCAATGTTTAGGGAGGTAAAGTAGTTCAGTAAAACCTATTAAAAAACACAATTTAATAATATCATCGGTTTGAATAAAGACTATTATTTCTATCAATGTTCTTAAATAGTTAACTTATAGCCAATTTGAAATATAACTTACAATGAACTTTTGAAATATAATAACAAGACTAAATAGGGGAAACGTTAAGTTTTATATTACACCTAGTTTCATGTTGCTTGCCCACAATCCTTCTTAATATTCGTCGGTCTCTATCAGTCAGCTTTGAGTTTTGCCCACTATTCCTATAGATGATTTACCATGTTTTGTGCTTTTTTTGTGCTATTTTAGACACTATAGCTCGTAAGACGTTAAATAATCATTCAGAGATAACACATATCACCGACCGCTTATTTGAAGCCTGCCAGAACAAAGCGCATAATACATCGTGCATAATAAATATACATCGTGTTATTTACACGAGAGAAATTTTCTCAATACCAAACGCGCCGGAAAATCATTGCCAGTTTTGCTAACAGATGTCGCTAGGTTTAAGTATGCAGTGTTATGATTTGATAAATATTTCTTTTCATTCTACTGACATCAAGCTTCAAAACTATATTATAAAAAGCTACGTTATATTTTGCGAAAGTGACACCATCATAGGTTGAAAATGTCGTTTCGTGCTTCAGACCTGCATTTGCGGCACGCCTTACTTCCCTTATTTAACCAAGACAAAAAAGCCGCTGAAAGTAATCGATTGTTAGTAGAAACTTACGATGAGCATGGTAAACCTTAAACCTAACCTTAAAAACACGTGAGGCGTAGTTTTGAAAGTCCAAAAGTGGTGATTTCGACGTACAAGACAAAGAAACTTGTGGTAGACCGGAAATGATTGATCTGAAATCATGATCTGAAACTGCCTGAATTATTGGATGAAGACCCAACCCAAACTCAAAAACAATTAGCAGAAGCGTTAAATGTGCCCCAAGAACCAATTAGAGACCGATTACAAGCAAGGGGGAAAATCCAAAAGATGGGAAGATGGGTGCCACATAAATTGAATGACAAGTCAAATGAAAAATCTAATAATCGTATGTGCAATTCTGCTTCAAAGATATGATCGGAAGTCATTTCTGCATCGAATAGTACGAGTGACAAACATTATTTATCCCCTGGTGACGCTGGCCGTAGGATTCCAATGCCAAATCGTTTTGGTCGCAAGTCGCTCTGTATTTGGTGGAACCACAGTGGCGCGGTGTATTACGAAATTTTGAAATCTGATGTTGCAGGTAATAGTGACAACAAATGATCAAATTGAACCATACATTTGAAAAACGTCCAGAATGGGACCGAAGACACAGTAATGTGATTTTACAGCACGATAACGCAGCGTCTCATAAAGCAAAATGGATTAAGGAAACGTTGAATATATGGGACATCTTATCATATTCGCCGTACTCTCCTTGTACCATTCAACTATCAACTTTTCGCATCAATGGGACACTCGCTTGCATAACAGATCCTCCACAATATTGAAGAAGTTAGAAAATGGCTCGATGAATGGTTTTACTCAAAGGACAGTTTTTGGGAGGGCATCCATAAATTGCCTGAAAGATGAACAAGATGTATAGAATACAAGACCAATGCTTTGAATAAACAAATTCTTCAATATACTTAAACATTTTTTTTCTGAAAAAAATCCGGCAATGACTTAGCGGTACACCTGGTATGCAAGAAGATGTACTGTATTGTATAGTGTTCATATTATTTTATATCTCCCCTGTATAACAATTAATTAGATATTATGACATAAGAAAGTATACTGTTTGTCTGTATATACGGTATTTGAAATTATACGTTTCTTACTTATTATATATATCTGTTCTGTTTTCGTTGTTTTTTTATTTATATTTTATATTATTATATTTATATTTTATAAAGACGCTGTATATATAGCACAGTGGAATATATATATTTTCCACTTCTTTTAAAATACCGTCGATATCACCGCTTAAATTAGAATAGCCCATCAAAGATAATAACATCGAGTTAACAGCACAAAATATATTGGCCATTTTAATCACGAAAAATCGCACGCCTCGAGACCGAATCCCAGACCCCTCTCGAAAGACCGAAAAGAAAAAACAAGAACCAGAAGACCCGTTAGGAGCACTTAGCTCAATTGACTTTACGATCGATCCAAGAGCAGTACGGTCCAAACTTACGACCTGTTTATATTTTAATTCGGTTTAACGGTCCGGCGATCGTCGATGACGGGGCTCGGGCCGCCGCGTCTCGAGCCGAATAAAGTCGGCTGAAGATCTTATGGTTCAATCAGTGTCATTTTTATCGATACTTTCGATTATTTGTCGGCCGTTTGCCGTACTATTATGCAGCGTTCGATTTCGATTTTATTAATTTGATTGCGCGTTAAAGGCGTGAACGGAGCAGGAGGTTAAGTTCGATGAAAGCATCGCGAACATTTTTATTGGCTTTTTATTGTTCTTTTATGGGACATATGTGGGTGATCAAAAACTCATTTAGATATCGCGTTGATATGATTACGTATGTACGTGGAGTAGTAACTTTTTTTATGTTCGTATAATTTCAATTTGCCAGTATCTCAGTCATGTGAAAACGGGTCGGACAACTTAGGATGCCGGGAATAGTGTGATTCAATCCTGAAATATATTAAAACACAACTTGAATTCCTTTAAAAAAAATATTATCAAGGCTTTTCAATAAACATATTTTTTTTTATTTGGTATATTTTAAAGTCTCCCTTTTACCAACGAGGGTTTATCTGGATAGGACCCACTGTTTAACGTGGGCTCCGAACCACGGTCCTCAGCATTAAGCATACCGACTGACCAGTGACCAACTTAGACATTCTCCCAGAAGGCATCCGGTCTTACCCAGCCCGTTTACAGGTGTGACTGGGATGGTTATTCGTTCTCGGATTTTCCACTGTTGCCTATAAAGGCTATTTACGATTATAATCACAAACATAAAGTTTATCCATGCCCCAGCAGGATTCGAAGCCGCGACTCTCGCAACAAAAGGAGGACCGTCCTGTCGCCTACTGTCCCACCAAGCCGACAATCAACGTATTAAAATAATTTTTGCAAAATTCAGAAAAACGGCTCTGTCTGACGTTAATTTTCCATTTAATTCACTATATTCATTCCAACGTTTTTCCATTTTTTTATTTCTTCCAAATTATTTTGAGGTTTTCTCGCGACCTTCCAAGAAAGAACTGGAAATTGAAGTTATAAGAATATATTGGCTCTGGAAAACATTCCGCCTTGTAAATATACAAAACAGTTCCAGTAATCTCTCTCATCTCTTATCATGGACAAGGGGGTCCAGCTATTCCTTCAGTTTTGTAAATTGGATATAGTTGCAGGGGGTTAAATCTGGAGAACATACTGTTTGGAGTACCAGTTAAATTAACATAAATACCAAATCTGCTCAAAAACTTTGAATAGTATAGGTGTTCGAGATAATCGATATGAACAACACGCGTTCTTTCAAAAAAAAAAAACTGTGATCAACCGACGGTCACAGGTCTTCTTTGGTACACGTTCGCCAGGACAAACCCACCATTTTGATTGTTCTTTGGTGTCTGGTATTTTGTGATGTATCCGTGTTTCTAAACGGCGCTTAAACTCGTTCAGATTGCAACTGAATATCGCCAAGCACTGCCTTTGAAGAGGTCGCGCTGTTGTGAGACACTGGTTGCGCTTTTGGACATGTGTGAATATCTCTTTCATATACAAATATTCATATAAAATGTGATCCACCTGCTTAGTTGAGGTGTCTACAGCTCCAGCCATGTACGTACTTTCATTTTCTGATTTCTTAGCCTCAATCCATGGGTTTTATCAACGGCGTCACTTGTATTGGCAACCACAACGGAGCTCTTCTTACTAAACCACTTCTTAACTATTGGAATTGCAATGTCCCCATAATATTGATCAAGTCTTTGCTTGTCTTCAAAAATAACTTTTCTCTATTAACCTAGCTTGCTCAATATTTAACAATAATCTAAAGATAAATGCAGGGCAGCAGTAATTCCTAGCATAAATTACTATGACTGAAGATGAAGATGACTATGATGAAGGTTTTGTTTTGGTATTGTTTTGCACTCACCGGCTGAAGCTTCAACACACTAATAACATTCACGCTCTATATCTGGTAATAACAATTATTGCTTAACCACTTCACAAAGAGGATGCTAATTTGCTAACATTTTACTCAATGAATATATTAACAACTGATATTTTCTATAATCCGACTTCTTCAGACTTGAAGCCTTCTAAATATGCTAATTGTTTATTTTTACACAAGATCATATCATAAGCTTAATTACAGAATAAATAATGATTTTTATATGTGTACTGAATGAAAAGTACAACCTCTCTCAGAGATCTATGAAGATCGCATACAAAAGCCCAAAAAATGATGCTGAGTAAGATGATAAGAGAGCGATATAAGAATAAAAGTTATGCAATGTCCTAGTCCAGGTAGCCGAGGCCAATCGCCAGTATTGACGACCAAACTTGGTGAAGAATATGTTGGAAAAAATATTTACCCATAAAATTCCATGTATATTTTACACGGATTATAAAAAAGCAAATTTTAAAAGAAGGGAAGATTATGAGTGGTGTTTTTTTAAAATATTTGACTTATTACAGAAACAACTTTATTAACGCAATAATAATAGATGTAACAGATTATACAACAACCGTGAACATATATAACATTAAAATTAAAAGCCATAAAATAGACATATCAAATAGACAATAGACAATCATCTATTATTTTCAGAAATAAAACGTAATTTAATTTCGAATATCAGTTTACTTGCACTCATATTTTATATAAATAACCCGTGATCACAGATTCTGCCCCGGAAATCTCACTCTTTAAGCTTTAAGTAGCTTTATCTGTTCGTTCTTCGTCCCCAAGCACTTGAAAGAACTTAAATATATTTAAATGAGTTTTTGAGACTTTTATAGCAATAATGTAGAAAACCAGTAGTTTTTAATGGCATAGAATCACTTCGACACCATAGGGCTAGTATATTTAAATTATAAGATTTACCCTAGCTAGTTTATATGAAAATAGACCAAAAGGATCAGCAAACATTGAATCGTCAATAGCAGGTCAATTGAAAAGCTTACCATTTTAAATCACTTTTTTTTGGCAAAATTAATTTTTTTTATTCAACATAATTCCCTTCAACGGTGATACACTGATTATAGCGACTCTCCAACTTTTCGATACCATTTTTGTAGTACGATTTATCCTTTGCTTCAAAACAGTCCTCAATTGCGGCGATCACCTCTTAATTCGACGAAAATTTCTTCCCAGCGGGCATTATTTTGGGATCTGAGAACAGAAAATAGTCACTGGGGACCAGATTTGGAAAATACGGCGGATGAGGAAGCAATTCGAAGCCTAATTCATAGATTTTTGCCATCGTTTTCACTGGCTTGTGACGCGGTGAATTGTCTTAGTGAAGCAGCACTTTCTTTTTCTTCAACTGCGGCCGTTTTTTCGGCGATTTCGTCCGTCAAACGGTCCAATAACGCTATGTAATAGTCACAGTTGATGGTCCTTCCTTTTTCAAGATAGTCAATGAAAATTATTCCATGCGCATCCTAAAATACAGACGCCGTAACCTTGCCAGCCGACTGTTGCGTTTTCCCACGCTTTAGAGCGGGCTCATCGTGTGCAGTCAACTCGGATGACTCTCGATTGGACTTCGAAGTGAAATGATGAAGCCATGTTTTATCCATTGTCACACACCGACTCAAAAACTCGGGTTTATTACGCTTGCTCACCTTCAAACACTGCTCCGAATCATCCCAACTCGTTGTTGTTTTTGGTCAAAAGTGAGCTCGCACGGCACCCACTTTGCACAGAGCTTTCTCATACCGAAATAGTCGTGAATGATATGATTATTCAATTTCAATTTATGGTCATTCAAAATAATTTTGTGGATGTTTTAAAATTTTTTCGTCGGTAACAACCTCTTTTGGGCGTCCACTGCGTTCACCGTCTTCGGTGCTCACTTCACCACGTCTAAACTTAGCATACCAATCCTGGATGGTTGATTTTCTTGGGAGAGTATCCGGAAACTCGGCATCAAGCCAAGTTTTTGCTTCAGCTGTATTTTTTCCCTTTCCCAAAAAAAGTTGCTTGACTTGAAATGCTATAATTCACAAAGTAATGATCCGAGAGCTCTCAAATTTATGCATGTATCTTTAGAGGGCTAGGGCTAACTAAAAAATATATGCATTTAATTCTAGTAGCGCCATCTATGTGTCAGGCCGGGGACTTTTCAATTGACTTGTTAATTGTAAATACATGCATTACATTACTCTACATACTTATTGTCAAATCCCTAATTTCTATCTCGGAGATATGAAAGAATTAATATTTTGTATATTTTACTAACAATACTCTGTATTTTTGGCACCAATAAAGAATCAAGGAGACAGAACGTATAATTGGAACAAATAGTAGAGATCAGTCCTATCAGGTCTAAATCAGTTCAAGTAAAACTATAATATAAATTAAAATGTTTAGAATTACGGAGATAATCACAAAGCACTACCATATATATTCTTAACTGTGCGCATTGTTTATTAATTCTAACAATCTGTTTATTTTTCTATGAATCTGTCATTTTATTGCATCATCAATATTAAAATGTATGTGCTTTTAATACCTATAAATTATTTTAAAACACATTATTACGGTAAAGTTTTAGTATTTTGTTTTAACATGAAATGAAACCAAATTGTTTCATTAATGAGCATATTCGAATATATTTAAATATATTATTTAGCCTCGTCAACATTAAAATCTTAATGTCTGTGTCATCCAACAAGATTTGATTCAACGAGGAATTGAAGTTATATAAGGAATTGATTAGCACAAAAAGGCGTCATTTTATTACATCAGTGAAACTATAAAATGAAAATAGAATTAAATAAAAAGTTACATAAGGTGAATTAATTAATATTATTTGACCAAAGGCGATGTAGCTAAGACAGTTTTTTGTTGTTCCCTTCCATATTTCACCTTCACTCCTTCTAACACCAAGTCAAATATGTGTTTTATCATTTTATGTGTGATCAATATTGTAACGCGTTTTTTTGTAAAAAGATGCAAAATATTGAATATTGCTCTGTTCTGCAGAGGCACCCAGAAGTATATTTTTTAAAGCTAATAATGTCTGTTGCCATAAATATGATTGTTGATATCAATGGTAATTAATTGCAAAACTATAGTAATTTTGTTATTATTCACAGAAATTCTGACAAGGCAAAGTCAGTGCTCATCATCACATAAGACAATTTGAAAAAAACTACACGCTTTGTTCACACAGCCTGACTAGAACTATATCTCTTTAAAGTCATCGGATTGTGTTGCAGAAGAAGAGTGTAGATTACTAATTTCTTCGCACATTTTTTTGAATAATCATCAATAGAGGAAACCACTTTTCATGTAATGGACGTTACAGTTTCATAAAGAATTTTCTTTAAAATGGATAGATGACATTATGACACATTGTGGCACAAATTTTTAATTTCTGATACGGTGTGACAGTAGAAAATATAAAATTCTACTGTTACAGTGCCCAGTTGCAACATACGTCAAAAAATTCCATCCAATCAATTCTTAGTTTATGTAAAAATCTATGACGATCCAGTTGCGCTGTAAACATTTTGAAAGCATTCAACAACAGAACTAAGAATCTAAGCTACAGAACCTTTAAATTTCGCCAAATCCATTTTAGTAATCGCTCTGCTGCAGTAATTTCAACTGTACGGTTTCCGCTGTTAAGCTTGAAGAACCATCTCACTCAGAAACAGTAACAAATCCAGTATGTATGTCTGGTGACATTAGAAGTATGTAATCTACATTGATCCAGCCAGAACTAAATAAAACCATAGTTGAGCCTCGCTATTGACTACAATATATTCACTTGAATCGTACATTGAAGAGAAAGCAGCCGTAATAATTCGATAGAAGCAATAGAATTATTTGTAAAGAAGATAATACTAATCTGAAAGCCGATCAATAATTAATTGGAAATATTTAAATTGCTCTATTCTCTTGACGTTGCTTTATCTGAGCTCTGCTTCACTCAAATCGAGGCATCTTTCCTGTCAAGGTAGAAGTTAATTTCTTACGAATATTGTAAAATATAAATCCATGCGTGTCCTGCATATATAGATTAGAAATTATTTCGTTTTTGTTTTTTTACAAACTAGCAATCTATAATATTATTAACAATAATTTGTTCATTTCGGACCTTAGATAAACCATTTTTTATTGAAAATGAAACACAAAAAAAAGTATACAGGTGATGCGTTTTGATCAGCGATATTTATTGGAGAAATTGCTTATTTAAAGGGAAAAGTGTCTATTTAAATAATTGTTAAACAACTGAACTTGTTTGATTTGAAGTGATCTGCTGCCTAAGCCCGTCAAATACTTTTAGAAGCTTACAGTGGTATTCTCCATCATAACCCAATTATAGCTTTTGGTTTTAATGATTTAATCGTGATGATTTTTATGACATGACAAAAAAAAACGGCCTGAAGGATTAGAAGGGCTTAAGGGGAATGGGATTCAATAACAATTAATTGAAAAACTTATTAAATGAAAACCTAACAACTCGTGCTCTCAAAGAACCTTCGGATAGCTTAGAACTTCTTAAATCTTATCGAAATGATGATGTAGCTATCACACAACATTACTGAAAATGCCATTTCGAATAGTATGAACATAGCTATTTCATTGCTTGTCAGGCAAAAAAGAAGCGTTTTGTCTGTCTTATTATGACTGGAGCTACCGCGACAGCGTCAAGCGCAAAAACCCGTGGGTTAGTCCACAAAACCCTCGACATTAAAACTAAAAAGATATGGCCATAAATCCTTGCTGTAGCAACATATAAACAATGTCTAGTGTATTATGCACTACTAAAACCAAATGAAACTATTGCTGCAAATGTCCACCCACGTCATTTGAACGAATTAGCCGACATATTATTGCAAAAAAAGACCGGCAATGGCGAGTAATAGACACAAATCCACATCATCTTGCATAACAACGCTAAACCACATGGGTTTTGTAGCCTGAATTATCAGCTAATGAGTATGAAGTTTCCGCATTTGTTCTGGACCGATGAATCCGAACCAGCTGCTTGATCCGTATAATAATATGGATATAATCAATAATCTGTAAAGCAAAACTTTGATTGATGATGATAATTTACTGGCTCTGCAGATGAGAATGTAAAGAACGGAGGCGACTCCGTATCCTTTATTAATTTCCTCATTAATTTGTACGGACCATGTAAATCTGCCGCTGAAATTGGGACCGGCTTTTTGTCTCCATGGAATTAGGACATTTTCCGCTCTGAACTGGTCTTCGACCATACGGTGGAACAGTTGTGAATGTAGAGGATAAACTGCAGAAGCGAATGGAAAATTTTGTCTTACTTAAAGTACTCACTTTCTAATTACCATTTGTTCAAATCCATGCAGCATTGCTGGCACACAGTTACGAAATACTGAAGAAATGCGTTAAGGGTTCGATGATTACACCATCGTTTTTTTTGACATGGTATATTGCCTTGTTACCAGAAAAATGAGAAAAGTTGTAGAATATGATGGAAGTTATTTTAATTAATATGTATTGTACTAATTTGTATCAACAAATATCTTTTAAAGTGAACATATGATTAGAATACTTGTAAGTGCTTAATTCTTGCACTATAGCAGATGATACAAATCGAAAATTGAAAAACTGTTTAATTCGTAGGTGTTTAATGGGCGTCGTCACCGGCACCGTCGAATCACGTCCACGTTAATTGCGGTCACTTAATCGACGACCTTGACCGAATTACCTCGGCACCTAACCGGATTAATTTTCCAGGCACATCCCGAGCAACAGACGAGAGACGTGCCATACGGACGTCATCGCAAACTCGAACGCTTACGAACGTTTATCTCGTTGATTTTTACGATCATTTTACTGGCCATAAAAATCAGAGTTATAGCTTGTTTACGTTTACTTCTGTTTAGAGAGACGGGCGTTTTGTTACCATGGGTGTCGACCGTTCCGACCCTGACCTACCGTCGACGACGTGAAGTTGGCCACCGGTCGGAGTCGGACAGCACGACGCGTGCCCCCCCGTTTGACGTGAGGCTGTCAGTTTTAATGACAGCTCTTCAACTTCACCGCCGTTGTCGATTTGTCGGTTTTATGCGTTTTTTACGACGCGCAGTTAATCGTCGGGTTCTTGTTGTTTCACACCACCGCCCTCTTTGATGCGGAGCTCTATGTGCTTAATATATTTAGTAGGTTTTTATTACGTTTGATGGTTATCATTCAAATTACAACAAATTAGGTTTTACGGCTCATTTTATGGCTTGTTTAAATGATTTATTAGGTGTATGACTTAATGTTTACAGATTTATGAGCAGATTTATTTCGTATGAAAAAAGACAAACTTATTCTTGTACATATTTTCTATTAATTTATATAATTTACTGCAATTTCTCAAGTAATATACGAATGTCGTCACTAAAGAAACTTTGCTGGCTTCGAGCTGAGTTGAAATAAAGTTGAGTTTAAGCCTATCCTCAAGCATTTTGAACTGTTTATCCATTAAGGTGTTGAACTGTTTATCCACTAGAGTAAATGGTAGTCGGTTTATGTCAAGTCTGGTAAATATGCAACGCGCAGAAGGGTTTCTCATCCCAGCAAACGTCGGCTTTTGCCGTGCAGCTATATGACTCACTTGCTTTCTTCTTTTTTATTCCCATCCACCAAGTTTTTGATTTTTTCCGCTTTTGTGCCGATGACGCCTACAAGGGTTGCAAAATAGTGACATCGAATATTTATATTAGTTATATCATGTTGACATGACACAACGTCAGCACCACGTATATTACAAATTGATTCCCGTGCTTTTCAGGCATTTCTTATAACATTTCGTAATTTTTACTACCCTCAGTGACTCAACAATCTGGCCAGCGAACAGTATTGCTTATCATAATTATTAAATACATGATACATATAGACGATCACTTCAGCAAGTGATACTTGAGCATTATAGACTCTAGTAGGTAACACTTTGTTTTAAAACCGTTGTTTTTTTCGGTTGTATTTTATCAATGTATGATTTGGAGTCCCTTTCATGCATGAGATGCATGAAATATTAAGATTGCCGTTTCGTCTACATATGTTGCTACAGATGTGATTTTTGTGGTCGGTAAATCATCAGTATACAGAAAACACAATATTGTTGATTTAGTTCAGTTTGATTTTCATTGTGTTGTAAAGTAAACGGTCTATCCTTAAGATACGATGTCAGTAGCTGCCAGTAAACATGCGGATTTATCCTGTAGCCAAGAATCTTTTGGCATTCACATCGGTATTTATTTGGTTTGTCAGGATATATGATTTTTTCTATAGTTTAGTTTTAGGAAGGGGGTTTCTATATTCAATTGTTTATTCAGCAAATAGAATGCCTACAGAATGTGTTATTGAAATCAATTGTCATCGTCTTAACTCTGCTATTCTGAGAGGGTATGTAACTTACATAAAGTTCTTTTCAAAATAACCTACTATTTTAATCTTTTACCTGATCTATACAATGTTGTTTTGAAACTACGTAAATTTCAAATAAGATTTTCAAAACATAAAGTTACTGTTTGCGATTTATTGAATCTGATCGGTCTTAAAGAGTCTTAAATGTAAACTTATCAATCTTATTCAATATGTCATAAAGCGTTGTCATGCACCTATCTTATTTCTCGCGTGTCTGCATATTTGATGATTATTTTTCATTCAACTATCAGACTAAAGCTAATAAATTGCAATCAATAATGCTTTCCTATTATGTTTTCTTTCAGTTTAAGCTTCTCATCCCCAGTATTTAAACTTATAAGATCTGTATCTGTATTAAAATTATTTTATTTACAACGTTGAAACTAATGCTCACCTTTTTTATTATTAACATTTTATCATTGTTGTTTTCAGCAACCCGGTGACCGCCACTGTAATTATTATATTTTTGTTAAACATTAATTAAAAAACTTTCTGACATTACTACTTTATTGACACATAATTCGCACATATTTTAATAGTGATCTCAATAACCATCAAAATAAATAACACCTACTTCCCTTATAATTAGGTAACAGCGTCATAGTTAAGAAACAAAATATTTTTCTCAGTTGTTTATAACACATCATTCAATAATTCTCCAGTCTAAGATATACATTTGTTTAATTTATAAATTGTACTCATTAACATATTCACCTTCACGTAAACATTCATTCCAACGTTTCAATATTTCCGATCATTTTTATGGAACGATATGTTCTTAATTGCTTGAGACTAATCTCATTGACCGCTGTCCAATCAATTCATGATGTTTAGCATTTAGTATATATTTTTAGCGTTTAAGGTATTCATATTTTTTTTATTGTGACATTCTAATTTTTTAATTTCATTTAAAGCTCCATTTGTCTTAGACAAATATTCATGTTACATTTTCAAATGCAGTGTCTCCAGTAACACATAATCTAATTTTTTCTCTCTAAAACTATCAGGTCGATTTATTTTAATTATTCGAAACAATTACGGATTGTCAACAACAGTCTATATTCCCATTAAAAAATAATATTTAATCAAATTAAAATTCAATTCAATTCTTTTTGAAACTGAAAACGCAGTTCGTTACACTGTAACTTGTAAAGTATAGTTTAAACACAAATTTTTTAAAAGATAATGGCGCCATCTTATCATATGGCATGTGTCAATAAATCTATGTATTGAGCGATGAGCTCTACTAAAAATCTTATTGTTTGAATAGCTTTAAAAGTCTTTGACACGATTAATTTTAACTCAAGACTAATAATGTCAAACACATTAACGTATGTACTGTGAAATTCCAGAAGAGTTAACATTTAAACTTTACTAATGTGACAGATTTATAAAGACTCCATCACCCGAATATATTAGATTTTAATTCGGAATTAGATAATCATTTATTCTCTCTTCTGGCAACTTGGTGAGAAAACAACGTATAATTGTCGAGAATAACTCAATCGATGCAAATATCATTGCAAAATTAAAAGATAACATAAACGATGTTATTTTAAAACGAAACGGGTACGACGGAAGCATTTATTCAGTAGCGGCTAAACACGATTACGGCGTCAATCGCCCGTTTCGTTCTAAAGAAAAAGAAACAACTTTTCATAAGGAAAGTCCTCGTTACACTCAAAGAGCCCAGCCGATAATTAACATTTACCATGGGCGAGTCTTGACGGTATTTAAGTAGGTTTATGAATATTTAAGATCGAGATCCGTACAAGTGAAGATTACCATGCGCACATAAATATTTATATCAGATTGTAAATAAGTGATAAATAAACAATAAATAACGAGCATGCTGTTTTCGCGTTTGTATGGCATTTTCAAAGAGCCAGAATGTTATTTTAATATATGTGCTATTACAATAATAGAAAAAGTTGTTTGGTAGCACCTTATCCTGGAAATTGTACACTTGAATTTATAATTATTCTGGTTCTTTTTGCATTCTGGTTTGAATAGAGATAGGTGTTGATGTTCTTCCTCATGGCTTTATCAACAAATAGCTTCTTTACATAGAAATTAAACCTGAATATATATAGAATCGTGATTAGTACTGTTAAAACATGTGCGAATGAAAGCGTGTTACGCTGGATACTTTGTTTGTTGTTTTATTCGATATATTGGAGAACGTAAAAAGAGATATCATATTCAAAGAAGTTTGAATGTTGAGATTTCGCGCAATATTCATAATATAGTTCACATTACAAAGTCATATAGCCTGATAATTAATAAAAGAAACACATATCAATCAGTAATATCACATATCAGTAAATATCAACGGCATCCAGTCAGAGCAAGTGTAGCAGTTCAAGTACTCAGTAACGGCAATATAGGAAAGCTACAAAAAGTTTTAAAAAATAATCTTCAATTTACAAGACTAGAATCCGACTCTCGAACGCTGATTGTTCTGTCTTCTGATTGTATGGTCTCGAGACTTGAATGCTATTAAACCTGACATCCGTAACAGCATTTTAATCCACTGAGAGATTTTTAAAAGCGTTTCAGTTTAATGCGAATGGTTCCCAGACTTGGACACCATTGCGGCGTGCATGTTTGAAGCTTTTCAAATGCGATGTTGAAGGTATATTCTACATATTTGTTTCCGAGGTCGTGTTATAATCAGTGCACAGTTTGATAAATTAGAGCTCTGAACGTTTAGAGCCGATAATCAACAGTGGTGATATTTTGTTCTAAGTTCTGCAGCCAATTTTTGCAATATATATAGTTCTGCAGCGCAGGATATGAATTGACGATTATGATTTTGAAAAAGACATCGTCAATAATCTGCTAGTGTAAAATTGAAATATATGATGATCGATTGAAATATATGAGACGAACATAGTATTATATATAAGTTATGTTTTATGAAAGGGTTTGAAGTTGTTTTTTGGAAAAAAAAACTATTATTTTTCGTATAAGCTGATTTATTCAAGAAAAAAACAGACGATCCAACAGGCGATGCAAATCGACCCTGAGGGTAAAAACAGACCAACCGCAATCAGGTAGTTAGAAACGCAGATGGCCGGATTGTCTGAACCATATTACATAACACCTCCCTAAAGAAACGGCCTCATACGTGGTCGTTTTACAGTTTGGACAACTTGTAGTTTTTAAAAGAATTGTTTTTGAGCATCGATTGTATCTTCTTCCGCAAATTTCCATGAAACACCTCTACGCAATCATCCACCAAATTTTAGTTACTCCAGATTCTAATAGTCTACGGCTAAGAAAGTGAGCTACTGCAATCCACCTTTAGTAGTCGTTCACCCCAAACGGCCACTGAAGGAAATTCCAGTAGACAGCAACTTCAATCCGCCTTTGGTGACCTTACACCTTGAACTTTGATGCGTGCCGATAATCCACAGACCAGGGATATTTTTCAATGTCGCTTAGTTGGAATAGTTTATGGCTAGAGGTCATTGAGCACCTTCAAACTACTATTAGTGACCTTACAGCTTCAGCTGCAATACTCTTGCTCAAACTCCAATTAACGACACCAAGAAACGCTTCGAGTAATTGTGGAACTATTACTAATCCAACGTCAACCTGTCTTCTTTACTTTACAATTAGATTGACCCCGGTTAATTGAATTAATTCAAAAGAGAAAAAGCTTTATCTCCTAGGGATCCCACTGACTTCGCCAGTTATATTTTAAGAAAATGTTTTAAACAAAAAAAGAACCCTTATTTTATTTAGAAACTGATTTATTCAAGAAAAGAAGAGGCGAGTGGTTGAACGGCGATACAAATCGACACTGAGAATAAAACAGACCAACCCGTCTCACTCGTTCACCGGTCAGGTATTTAGAAAAACAAATGACCAGATAGTCTGGTCCTTATTACATATATTAACTACACATATGTTATTTTCTTGTTGTTAGTGAGTTAATGAAGGTACGTTAATATGATATATGTTCAGTAAAATTTTTGCGGGATTAACTAACACCATGAAGTCTTAAATAACGTTTTCTAAAATATAGTATCAATTAGGTTACAATAGTATAACCACAATGACCAAATGGACAACATTCAAATCCTGTCCATAGATGTAATTTATGCCTGTAATTGTTTATGATTATTTATTTGAATTTTATCATAGCTAAAGCATAAGATCTTTAGTATTATCACTACATAATATAAAACAAAGTCGCCTTTTCTGTCCCTATATCCCTATGTGCGCTTAAATCTTTAAAACTACGCAACGGATTTTGATGCGGTTTTTTTCAATAGACAGAGTGATTCAAGAGGAAGGTTTATATGTATAATACATGCATAATATACTAAGGCAACATTACTAATTTTAGAGGTATCTAACGTGATGTCGTAAATTAACCTATTTTTTTAGGCTTATTTAGCAATTAGCGAAAACGCTGCCTAACCCTACGAGTTAGATCAAATTAATGTACTACAGTATTGTACACCATAAAAAGGTCTACAAAAAAGTCCGCGATGGTATATGTTTATCTTTTAGGGATAACCCACATTAACCATTTTTATTGTTTACTTTTTACGTGAGAAAATGGCTTATTTACGAAGCTATTTTAAGCAATACGGCATTAATCCTTATCGAATTAAGTACCTTAAATACAGTGTGCAATTAATATAGATCAATATGGTTCCTTACAGCATGTAAATTAAACAAATATTTTCGGAGATATTACAAATTTAAAATTTGCGTTTAAAAATGTGTAATGTAATCAAAATTGTATGAATTTAGATATTCCAAAGATAGCAGGAAATCTTCATAGTAAGTATAGGGGAAGAGGAATTGTTTTACTCCAAATTTAATGCGTGCAGGCCAAGGGCAGTAATGAATGAACCAAAAATACTGGATCGATTTTAATCATGTTTTCATTGAGTGACATAGGCATATATATTTTATGCCCGTGCAAAGTCGGAGCGGGCCGCTATGTTTTTATATACAACGTTCATATTTTTTCTGTAGTGTATTTAATTTAGTATCAGCATTGCACCCGTGCGAAGCCGGGGCGGGTCGCTAGTTAAGAATAAACAATGCTGCTGTGAATGTTATTTTAAAAAATTGAAATACTTGTTTCCTTGTCTGTTAAAATTGACATTTTGTTAAGAAATAAAGAGCTCCTATGAAATTAAATAATTATTATGTTTTATAATCCTATTTACCCTAATCTTGTTATGTTTTATGCAAACTTAGTTCCTTATCTTACAATAATATTTATATGTTATCCAGTGTTTGTTGATGACCGTAATTTTTATGAACTCCAAGACTAAAACTAACTACATTAAATCAGTTGCTCATACTCATGTAAAAAAATATCGGTGTTTTTTATCTATATATTTATTTTTAATCTGTTTATCTTGACGGGACCAGATTTATGGCGACCAGCCTAATATATATTTTTCGTATTTTTAGAAAGCTATTACGTGTACGTTCCTCTTGCCTCTCTATAAATAATGTTTTGTGACGATGCGTGTTCACAACAAATGACTCGTTTTCGTTTGGCTTTCGGTTTTATCGTGATTTCCTGGTATAAAATCGTGACCGAGCCCGGGCTTGTCTCTCAATCTCGCATCCTTTATCAGTAACGTGTTGTCAAAATAGTCGGGTTTCCAGACGGCCGACCCATGAACCAGATTCCGACTTATCGACCGAAATATCAAATTTATATCGTAGTTGTTTGGTATGTGTTTTTTTTCTTGTTTATCGAAACGATAATTCATCGATACTTATGTACGTGGAAGGGCAGTTTTATGGTTAGATCACTGAACATACTTCTAACAATACGGAATAAGATAAACCACGGAAACATTATCTCAGAATCAATTCAATTGAATTTTATCGTTATATGTTAAAACATACTTGTTTCATATATTTTCATAAAATTTTTGACATTTTGCTACTTCGTGATATCGTCGCGATTCGTTCAACCCTTTATATACTATCTTTTATAACCCTTATCATAACTTTTAATCTCACTCACAAATGACAATTATCTTCTTTTTTCCAAACACAACCCTTATTTACGCACGCTAGATCCTTTAAACGACCTTATTGAGAGATGTGATTCAATCCTTTAGTATCTGAATAATCTACAAGACACCAAAATCTTCAGAAAATCTTCCGTAATAATCTGATTGAAACCACTGATTTCACCAGATATAGCTCCTTTCAATGGCCTCCGATCAATATGTCGCCATACATATACCATTCCAATCCGTTGCTTCTTCTATACATACTTTTTTTCTTTTCTTTGCCTTTGTCTTCAGGGGCCGCTATTCGAATTTTTAATTAGGTTTCTTGTATCTCGAGCTTATATTGTATGGTGATCACACTACCTGAAAAACTAAACCTCTCTAATAGATCTCGAGTCTGATTTTGCATATTATACTGTTTATTATTATAATTTCAGTCTTCTCTCATCATCTTTTTAATCACGAAGTTGTTTTTTCCTTTATTTATATTCTCGTTATATACCTTTAAACTTGTTCTTGGCTTTATCTTACAGTCACTCAGTTGTATAAGTTAGCAAAGTATTATTGTGATGGCAGATTAGTACTTTCACTAACTATTCAAGTCTCATTAATAGTGTTCTTCACCACGTGTCGCTCATAGTTTAATGTTGTTAATGTATTACTGTTATTAGTATACTAAACTGTTATTAGTAAACTTGATATGGTTTGAACTAAACAATTATCGTAATTTGTAAAATAAATTTACTACTATTGTTCAGTGGCATCAATACTTACAACAATATACAAACAGATTAGATGTGGGATAAATACAACAATATATATTTCCCAAATTAAAATTAAATTAGGCTACTTTAGCTAAAGTTAAGATTAAACTCTTATACGCTATACATTCATTGTCGTTTGGTTCGCTTCAATCTTCTAATATCCTGCGTGTTGTTCAGTAGATATTGCCTCTGTGCTGCTGTGATTTAGTAACCGTATTCGCGTTTTAAGGCGAAATATTGGATAGCTTCGTAAATCCATTTGACTTAAAGATCACCGTGTGGTCCTTCATTGGTTATGTAGCGATAAACATTGGTAATTAATCGAAAAATACAGTTGTTTTGGCATCTTTGGATTATAATTTGATTTGATATTTTAGAGCAACGGCATATTTTAAACTCATAAATCCAAATAGGCTTTATGATAGACTGAAACAAGAACCTCTTTGATTTTAGATAAAGCTGGTAGTATTTACAGACTAGCCAGTAGAGTTCTTTGATTTTGAGCCTAGTCTGTTCTGCTTTTCGTCTAACGTGGTGTTGGTGGAGATAAATATGCTTTAGATATTTTATCTAGAATCTTGTGAAAAATTAATTAATGTAATGTTCTAGTACAGATCTGAATAACCCTCCAAGTTGGAAAAAAACCTGAAATAAAAAAGCTTGGTTTGTTGTCATTCCTGTACCAATCATAGGAAGGCTGTCTGGTGTAGCAGCTGTCAATAGTAAATGTGTATGTGATTGTTTTGCTATGATTCAATCAAGTTTGGACAATCTTAGGACAATTAGTAAAATTAGTAAAATCATAGTCTCATTGTTACGCATATGAGAAAATTTATAGCTATTTTAAGTAAAATAATTATATATACAATAGTTCAAATATTTAATAGACGAAACATGTGATCTTTTACTAATTTAATTTAATATAGTTCGCGCATTTGATTTGGCTGATCGGTCACCGTCATAAGAATATTCACATTAATAAATACATATATAGTAAATCACAAGTATTGATAAAAGAAAACGCATACCCAGGGTACATTAACATATCTTTCATATTTTAATTAATTTTTAAATTCACCAGCATTGGTTTTACGTTATAGAATTAATATTAACATAAATAGTTACATAAATAATAACATAAAACAATTACAATAAATAGTAACATTAATTTTACAATTATTAAAATAGCAATTATTTTGTCAACTAAAAATGGGGATTGTAATTTTTTTTATTTTCTTAATAATTTTTATTATCCAAATCAAAATACTTTTTGAAATTTATACGAATATTTGCAAGAACATGAAAAATGAGTATTTAATAATTTAGTTACGTAGATTTACGATTGCTTATAAATAACTAAACATATTTTGAAGTGAATCTATAAATTCACTAAAGATTCGATATATTTTTAGTTACATAGTACGCAAAACCGTATAAAATAATAAGTTAAAATTAATAAATATTTGTATTTTATAAGACTAATAAATAATATTAAATAAAAAAGAATCTGACAATATCTATATATCTTTCTAAAGAAAATAAAGCAGAAAATTGTAAAGTGTTTAATTATTTTTAAAATTAGAATGAGGATATAGTTTCTATCACTTTAATTAATATTAACATTAATTTTAATGAATAAAATCACAGTTTTTAACAGAAGCATTAAAGCATATCTAGCATGAGATTTTAGTTGTGTGACTGTTTAAAAATATCTACTCAGATTCCAGAAGGAGTCTTGATGCATTATAAGTTTCATCGTTCCGAGACAGTTGGGATTTCAACGATTTTAATTAGGAGTTTATGCCTGGTGAGAACATCGAAAATGTAAGGCGTGTCACTAGCCGGTACGTTACATCTGAAAACTGGCATCACACCACTACGCACAGCACCCAAAATAAAATGTCGCGTGATATTTCATTCCGATGAAGCGGAAGTATTTATGACGTTCCGTGCAAACCGTAGCCGGCCCCCCGTTTCCCAACCGACAGTTTTTTTTTGTGAGGCGGACCACGACCCGTGTAGAGATAAACCAAAAAAAATTATCTCGCTTTAATTAAACGCGGCAGTTAAATTGGCAATTTTATCGAATGGCCTTCGCCAGTATGCCAGTGTGAGTGGCACATTCGGTATTAGCCCGTGTCGCGGATACCGTTTTTAAGATGACGGCGAGAACGGTATTGCGTCCCAAAATTGCAATCTACCCAAATCTGCCCAATTAATTACGATGGCTTGCACATTTTTTTTCCGAGGAATTTCCAGTTTATTCGGTCGAAACCGTTTGGGTTTAGCGAGATTCTTAAGTATATGCGGCGGTATTTCGGGAGTCCACGTCAAAATACGAGTCAGAAACGCTTGTTTAGGACATTGTTCGTTGCCATTTTTTCCGATTTTATTGCGTTTAAAAACAGTAAAGTTCCTTAAGTTAGGGGCGCGTCAACATTTAAGACTATTTTACGGTTTAACGTGGGCGGTTTTACTTTTCTCTTATGCGAGAGGCTTACTGATAAAAATGTTGTTAATACGGAATACCTAATCAGAAAATATCTGACCTCAAGCAAGGAATGTATGCTGTTCGTTAATGTTGAATTCATTAAACCATCATCAAGATTCGAAAGTTTACCATATCTGGGTGCAAAAAGAAATAATCAAAATATAATCATAAATATGCAACAAAATACAACTTATCCTCATAGCATTGGCTAGTGCTACTGCTTGGATAAGAAGAGACGTAGAAAAACTTTCAAATCAGTTTTACCTCGATCAAGCCAGTGGGTCAGTATCAGTGTGACAGATAAATAATTGGTTAAGATAGATAAGATAGATAAAGTTATTCTTCAAGTACAATATTTATTCTATCCAAAAATTATTGTTATATGTGAAAATTGGTACAATATATTATAATTCATCATTCATCATATATATTCATTTATCATTCTCTACCACTTTTTCCCATCATTTTAGTAATATGGTCGGTGTCTAAGTATTGTTGTTGGTTTAGCAGCGATCGAATCATTTTTCGTACTTCAGCATTTCGAAACTGTGTGTCAGGCAAACCATGCTGTATCAATCAGTACAAATAGTAATCAGAAGAAATTTCTGTTGAATCCGTTGAGGCTTCTTTTTCCCATTCCAGCTGCAAAATTATATTCTCGAAACTCCTGCACCCTGCAACCAAACACTGTCATGTAAAAAAGTTGACTTTGCGTCTGATGGTCCATATTTCTTATATAATTTTTTAGGACAATGCCTAGTTCATTTTGTTCAGTTGACGCCGAAATACATCAGTAGCAACAGTTTAGTTCAGGTTTAGCAACTCGCAATACATTACACCTTGCTGATCCCGTCATATGCACAGTAATACTTATATACTCAGCTTCAGTGTTGTCTTATCTCTCTATATACTTTTGATGGCTGGTCACAATACGTCAGGTATGCTTTCGGATCTTTTCTATCCCATGTAAATGTTTGAAAAAAGATGATTCATCAACTACCAAACTATCAAAGGGTCTTCGAGAGTTTGAGCCTCCTTTCGTCCAATAAATCTAATTTTAATTTATTGTCTTCAAACTTTTTTAGACCTTTAGATCGTCTTAGGTCAATGACATCAAAATCACCATTTTTAAATCGTTTTAAAACTGTTTGAGTAACTTTCTTCAAACCAAACAACAAAAAGAATCGGTATCGAAAATGCAATAAGTTATATAAGTTACTTTATTTAACATTTTTGACAAGGATACTTCGCATTTCGGTTGACCAATAGATTACCAATAGATATTGCTGATCAATATACATGCAAACACCTAATAATTGAAGCAGAAAATTGCTTTTGAAATTTAAGTTAATATCATCATATTTTTACTGCATATATTTTAATTAGTATCAGAAGAGGAACGAGATACCTGGATCTTGCAGATTTTGATGTACCAACTACTGATTTATCAGTCTTGATGCAACCGTATCTCTTTATAAACAACACTTTTATTTTAATCGACAATAAATATTCCAAAACACCAAAAACAATGTCTCCACTTTTGTCTATATAAAATGTACCTACCATCGTTTTTCCATCGTACCTACCAAGATATTTTGAGACTTTGACATATTTTACTGGTATAGTTACCGCAAATAAACAAGAAGGAATATATGAATCAATTAATATTAACTAATATGGTTTAATGTTATTATAATATCAATATTAACATTTTCTCTCCAACCGATATTTCATCTAATAAATTAAATAGGTATAATTTCAAAACAATATTTTTGTTACTTCATATTTTAATACCCCTATTTGAATCAACTTTTTAATGGAAACAATGCCATCGACTACTTTATCTCGTTCTCAATAGAAATCTTACACTTATACCATCTCAAATGCATAATAAAAAGTTTAAATGATGCCCAGAATAATCCAAGTTATATTTTCAGCTAGGAAGAAAAACTATACTAATTTACGTGTTTTCGACTTTTCTTTTGTTTTCTATAATAAATAGCACATTAAATTACTCTATCTATATTGAATTTTATGAACTATTAAGATATTTCGTAAGAAAAATTAATGTGATGTGACTGAACACAAGACGTGCCATAATTATACATAATAGATTTAGTAGCAAAAACCACAAAAATAATAAACAAACTTATTTAACACTAAACTCCACCAGCACTGTTCATGCTATAATACAAACAATTAAATGCTTAACGTTTAATAAATATTTAGCATATTTAATACAAAGCTGGAATAGTTAACAACAAAAACTTATTATTAAATTATGCTACACTCATTATGTTCTATACTTATTCTATATTCAAAAGCAGATCTTTATCAAAAACTAATTTTGCGACGATAAGAGTTAATCGAATATGTGTTTTATTTTTATCTATTTTAAAGAACAGTGTAAATAAATTAACTAACGAGAAACTAGATGTATATTAATATATTAATATTAATAATATGTATGTTAAGATAGGACCTACGCAATATATTATTGGAGAACTCATAGTACGTCATTATTATTTTGATATATTTCAAGAATGAAAAGGTAAGGTAAACAGTTAACTTCTTTGTCATATTCTATTTTTAAGTCATTCAAAAAATCTTGCAAATATATTAAAATTAAAGCACAAAGTTTTGATTTTGAAATATTAGACAATATATAGCTGTCTCATCAGCCCCTGAATTTTAATATATACTGTTATTGCCAGCATGACACCTCATTAAAAAAATCTAGAATGAAGATCCGGGTAACTCTGAATGAGCATTTTGATCATTATCTTTTGTTAGCATTTTTATGACTTATTATTAACAATTTTTAATTCAACGCCATACATAACCAAACTGCTTTTGTTTAGAGAAGATTATTTAAATATATCTAGATAATTATGTTTTATAATTTTAGTATTATATTTACGATATCCCCATATATTCCGTGGTTTTCAACTAGAGTAAATATATTTACATTATATTATAATAACATATTAATTCTTGAGAATGTTATATTGTTGAAATATTATAATTTCATATTTTAAATTCAGATTACTAATGGTATTTATGTTTATATAAAGTTTATCTGAATACAAACACTGCGTATAATACAAATATTGCGTAAATGTTATATTACACAGCACATAATATATTAAATGTTTCTGTATTAAATAAAATTTTAATACATTATATATGATATGATCTTTTACTGCATGTTTTACTAGATACGGCTATTATAATTTATTTGATCTTTTTCTTGAATAAATTCACAAGCAAGACGAGACAAGACTTCAAGACAAATACATCAATATGTATTTTCCAAATTAAAATACTAATTTAAGCTTAAAGCTTACAACAAAATATTAGATAGCGTCGTAGATGCATTACAGACCGATAGGCGTTGATAATTAGTAGAAGCTTGCCTTATTAGCGTTAGATTACTAAGGTTTTTATCTTTTCTCCGCAAAACAGACTTAACAAGGGCAGATTTAAAGTTATTAAGGTGTATTTTTCAATCTCTAGTTCATTTGTAAATTATTATCTTTATTTTTATTGCTATTGTCACTTGTAGTTTTTCTGTAGCTCTGGGAATGATGTATCTTTTAACATAATGATTCTGTCGGCGGAAAATGTTCCAAGCACTGTTATCAACAGACTACTCCTACGAAAGAACTTGGAATACTGATAATGCCCGTACATGCAACCAAGGAGAGGTACTACTCAAAAGAACTATTAGCTTGTGGATCTGGTTCCAAATGCCATAACACGGTCTATAAGACGTCCAAGAATATCGTGGGGCTGTTTTTTTTTCTTCAGCGCTTTTTCAATAACTTACATTATTTGCTATTATTATATGTATTTAGTTGTCCATTGATTGGTGATTTCAAAATCTAAACTGGACATCTGGTAAAACTTTAACGTGTTTCAGCATTAGTTTCTCAACTAATTTAGATATGGAAGGAAGACCTGACTTGTTCTGCCTTGACTCTCTCTCTTTCGTGGTATTTCTTTCAATAATCCTGTAGCCGTTGTATGATTGAAGTTGTTCCAATATCTACTGAAGAAACAACTTTATAACTGTTTCGGCGAGATAAATATGCTTTGCATCTATTTTAGACTGTTTATTGTTTGGCTGAAATAAAGTAATTTAAATATAATAACGCTAAATAAAAATAAGTGCATTTTAAAATGGATAAAGCATTTTATTGCAAAAAATAGTTTACTAAAATAAATAGTTTACACATTTACAATTACGGTTACAATTTAGATGTTATAACAGACAAACTCCCTCACATCGATTGCTTTCACCAAATCATTAATGAACATTAATAAAGTCATTGATAAGAAATTATTTATAATTAAATATCACACCTGATATATATGCAATTATATTTTTTCTGCTTTTCGTACAGCGTCAACATAATTCCACTACGCAGCTAAATAAATAAATAAAGTGGTCGTGCCGTCGAACTCGTTTGCGTGATATTTAATTTCGAAGAAACGGAAGTATTTATGGCGTTCCGTGCAAACCCTTGCCGTACCCCACCCGTCACGACCACCCAAATTAATTTTAACCTGGTGGCCAAAAAGTAAAAAGAACACAGAAAGAATAATTCCACACGAAAGTGAAAGTGACAGAATTGCAGCAGGATTATCAGGCAAGGGAACGGAATATTTGATGATTTAGTCATAATACAAAATGAATTCTAAGCGCAAAATGGCATAATAATTAATTAACTTATTCCGTAATACTAATTCAATTTTGTATTTTGAAATGAAACTGATTTTAAGTTTTTCCTTATCCTAAATGAATATCAACTGAAGATTACCCATCCATCTCCATATTGACTTAGTTTTATTGAAAGTTATATTATTATTTCATTACCACTACAGAAGCTCAAACAGTTTCATTGGAGCATTCTTTATAAAAGCCTATATATAATAATGCTTACTTAACTTTACAATTTTACAAGTTCTTCCACTGCCACTACACCTTGATACCTTTAAACCATGATAAATATACAAAAATAATACATACTACATTATAGTTTGAATTATCAAAGTAAATATTCAAATACGGCCACTTGAATGACTGTCGATTGGACTTCGGAGTGAAGTGATGAAGCCATGTTTTATCCATTGTCATATATCAATGCAAAAACTCGGGTTTATTACGCTTGATTATCTTCAAACACTGCTCCGAATCATCAACTCGTCGTTGTTTTTGGTCAAAAGTAAGCTCGCGCGGCACCCACTTTGCACAAAGGTTTCTCATACCCAAATATTCGTGAATGATTTGATATACACGTTCAGTTGATATTCTTTAGAGTATCTGCTATTTCATTCAATTTCAATTTACGGTCATTCAAAGTCATTTTGTGGATTTGGAAGTTTTTGCTTTAACTGAATTTTTTCCCTTCAAAAATCAGTATTTTATCAATACGCGAAATTCCTTTTTATCCATTTTTTTCACAATAACTGTCAAATTTATACACGCGTCTTTTGAGGGTCAGAGGTAGCAACATTGATTCTAGTAGCGCCATCTATGTGTCAGGCCAGGAACATTTCAGTTGACCTGTTATTTAGAAGCATTGCTGATCAAGAAATTGTGAAAAATATTCTTGCCTACCAAGCTCTTATGAGAAGCTGAGGAACTCTTCATTGTTATAATCAATATAATAGAGTAAAAGTATACTACTGTACACAGGACAGTACACTATATAGCCGATATAGTTGGCGCACTGGTCAAGGCGATAAGACAATAGTCACGGCTTCAAGTACTGGGACATGGTTGTAAATTTATGTTTGTGATTGTTTATAATCGTGATTTTCGAAAAGGTAAAAGAACCAATGACCGTGGTTCGGAGCCCATGTTAAGCAGTAGGTCCGGTCCAGATAAACTCTGATAAACCAATATAATAATTAGATTTTAAAATATATAAATAAACAAATTATACGGTATTGTTATACCTTTATTTTTGACAAACATACAGCATTGCTTTTGTATATATTTACAATAGATGATGTAACTTATAACATATCGAATAAGACAAAGCTTATTTTCAGAAACCCATTACATGTACATATAAATACTTAAATACTACCTTCCGATAATCATCTGTAGAACTTTAATAAAATACTTTCATTTTAACCGAGACCCAAACGACCAGTTGGGTCAGTATAGTAGAACAGCATTTTAAATAATAATTTTTAATATATTTATTATCTAGAGTCAATTAAAAAAAATCAGTCAAAAAATCGCCAGAATTAAATTGTACTCTTACTTATATATATATATATATATATATATATATATATATATATATATATATATATATATATATATATATATATATATATATATATATATATATATGATAAACTATAACTTTGGTTTTATAAAAACACGCAATGATGTTTTCGTTTTTTAGACTTTTTTCATTTATTTAGAAATATTAAACACACAATACAGACAAACAAAATAATAGTTAAATTAATTTCTTTTGACATTATGTAATGTAACATGTAAAATAATGTTTAATCTTAAGTTCGTATAAACAATTTGGATATGTTCAGAAATTATTATTGTGTTATATAATTTCAAAAATGGATCATTCATCATCATGATCATTCATGAACTCTTGAAATGGTTAGACTGAGGTTAGGTCTAGACCTGTGAAATGGTTTAGAACTTAGAGGCTAGCAAACCCGGCGAATTAAACGAATCGCTTAGTTATTTAATTCATTCGTTTAGATTATATTTTTTCATTCCTTCTTAAGGTTATCTTTATTGAAAACAATTTCTTTCTTTTGTAAACCCTTTTTTTAAATATCTTTATCAAATTGGATGAAACTGTCCACCTTCTAATTATTCGTTTAGATGCCTAAGAGCTAGCTTTATATGCTATTTTAGCCTTTTATGACCAGTGGCATTCATTGTGAGGAAAAATTATCAAAAACCTTTCATTAACACTTAAAGTATTAGTTTAAATATGATTTTGTCATACTGTTAGCGAATTGACACTAACATAGTAAACAGATTGCTGTGTAATTTAAAAGTTAATCGTATAATTTAAAATAAAACTGAGTTCAATTTAATACTACATTTTTTTAAACGTTAAAAAAGTGTTGGTACATGAATGTATTGGTCCTCACATCGCGGATTAGCGATACTTTCTTCAATACTTTTATAAAAATATAAATACAGGTGATATCTCACTAGAGCCCTATGCCCTTATGATATTCCGTGAGGCTTTCCAAACCTTCCACCCCCCATCATCCCTTATGGAAAATTAAATATTATTAATCAGAATCGAGTATTTCGATGACAACTGCAGGCATTCAAGTGACCTTATTGTATTGAAATTAACGATACTGTCCTTAGTTTAATTTGGCAAAGCATTTTTCCCATGGCGATTACTTTGTTACATATTTTATTTTGAAGAAACTGGATTACTTCCTTATACACGTAATGTTATTCCATTTTTAAGGTACTAGACGTTTTATTTTAATATATTCAGAGGGAAAACACACCAACCTGTACTGTTTTTATTGCGCAATACAGACCTAATGCTAGGTTTCTCACGCATATTTCAAAACAAAAAATTCGAACGCTTCTCCGGTCGACATCTAGCCGCGGACAACACTGTCTCGTCCGCCCGTTTGGCTACTCAAAACATACGAACTTTGTTTTGTCGGTCGGATTTCAAACGGATCCCATCGGACACATCTTCAGCGCAATTAAAAGCGAATTTTATTCGATCGAAAACTAGACTTTGACGTATTTACGACGACTATTTTCGTCTTACCGTTTTGCATATCGTTTGGTGACATCCAGGCAGCAATAATATGCGAAATTTATCGCTTTTATTATTATATATAATATTTCGTCGACCTTGTACGCAAAAATTTCGGGAAATAACACCTTCCAAGACCTAAAAATAATACAGCACGTACGTCATCGCTATCAATCGATTTGTGACTCGGGCAAAGAACTACCAAACAACTTGGAAACGTAAACACCGTTCCTGGTTTATGCATTTGTGATGCATGATGTTTAATAAACTCTCATTGAATATAATCCACAATTTAATCATTTTATTAGCTATTTGTTATGCAATCACCTTTAATCTACATTATTATTACACGGTTTACAAAATATTTCTTCCCAATAAATTAGGGATTACTTTTGAATATAAATTACGCGAAGTAAACGAGCTTGTCGCGCATAAATTAAGTCAACGTAATATGTAACACAACTAACTCTTTCTGAATCAATTTCAAATAATGAAAAAGATAACTAAGTTTATCAGTAATCAATAATTATCAGTAATTAATAATTATTATTATAATAACAATATTCGTATTTACTTCAATCAATAATAACTGAAAAAACAAATTTTGTATATACATAATATCTGCGCGAGTTTATGATACCAAAAATATTTAAAAAATGAATTAGTTACCGTTAAATATCACCCTCTGGCTTTTAATAATATTCCGCTTGAAAATTATTCTAAATTTGCTAAATATTCTGCTTTTCCTCGACAATAAAGTAGGATAGTAGCAGCAATTTGAATTGAGTTTGCTTCGATTAGTTTGCCATAAGGCTTCATTTGGAGTTAGAGTTATCTGAAAGCTGTTATCGGAAATTCTAATGTTTTTTTAGATTTAGAGTTATTAACCTTATGCATCAAAAAGCAATATATGTTACACATTTCTGTTACAATTATTTTCAACATTATAAACATTGTTTCCCTGATTACTCACTTTGGATAGCCACAAAATATTTAAAGCGCTCGTGTCTACACAGTTCACCTATAAGAATATGTGGGAATTGGTTGTCACCAAAAAGCAGAAGCATTTGCTGAATATCTAGAAAAACTTTCAAACCAAACGAAACTATAATTGAACATAATTTGCCGGACATAGGAGCTGAAAATTCGGTGATTGAATTAGTCACGCCGAAAGAGTTAACCAAAGTTATTAAAACTAATTAACCCCAGGAAATTACCAGGCTACGATTTAATAACAGGAGAATTACTGCAAAAACTACCAAGAAAGGGAATTGTAAAACTCATCAACTTGATCAATACAGCCTATAGATTAAAACATGTCCCAGACATTTGGAAGATGGCTGAAATTATAATGATCTCAAAACCTGGGAAGTCAGCAAACGAAATAAAAGCCTATAGACCTATATCACTGCTGCCAGTAATATCTAAGGTTTTTGAAAAACTCCTGTTGAAAAGAATAAAACCGATCATAGAGAGAAAAAACCTAATACCAACATACCAGTTTGGGTTTATTAGCAAGCACTCAACAATTGACCAGGTCCACAGAATAACAGATGTTATTGAAAAAGCCTACGAAAGTAAAAAAGTATGCGATAAAGTTTGGCATGAAGGCCTTGTTCAGAAACTACAGAAAATACTACCAAAACAAAACACCGAACTATTAAAATCATACACTACAACCAGAATGTTCAGAATCAAACAAGAGGAAGCTTACTCTACAATAAAATAAACTAAAGCAGGTGTCCACAAGGAAGTGTACTGGGACCAATGCTTTATCTACTCTACACTTGTGATATACCGCAAATGGAAAATATTACGATGGCTACATTTGCCGATGATACTGCGATTATAGCTGTCGGAGACAATAGTAAAGAAGCCTCGCGAAAATTACAACAGGCAAGTGACAATATAAATAATTGGACACAAACTTGGAAAATAAGAATTAATGAAAGTAAATCTGTACATGTGCAGTTCACCTATCAACATACCGCACAAGCACCAATAACATTAAGTAACGCTATCATTCTATATAGCAACAACGCTAAATATCTTGGAATGAATCTCGATGCAAAACTTCGCTGGAAGGAACATATAAAGAAGAAAAGAAAAGAACTGGAATTGAAATATAGGAAAATGTACTGGCTAGTTGGAAGAAAATCACAGTTATCAGTACATAATAAATTCCTATTATATAAGCAAATACTAAAACCTATATGGACATACGGAGTTCAATTATGGGGATGTTCTACAAAGAGTAACATAAATCAAATACAAATTTTTCAGAACGAAGTCCTGAGAGGTATTGTGGGTGCGCCCAAATACTATAGGACTGATTACCTACATCGAGACCTTCAGATACCCACAGTCAGTCAAGAAATCAAGAGAATTGCAAGGGGGCATGAGGAAAGACTCCATTCTCATACGAATATTTAAATATTGCAACTATTGGATACCGCCAGAACAGGACACAGACTCAAAAGAATCAAACCATCTGATCTTATGTAGTGTTGTGTAGTGAGGTGCATATATTAAAAAATTCAGCAGTGACATGTATAAACATTATTTAACCAGAGACTGATAGAGATAGATAGGGCCGATGGGTTCTCCTAGACTTACTCCTTACAGACTGGCGAATGATCAACTTTAGAAATCATCCCAGGAGCCATCCGGTCTTTCTAAACCTGGTTACTGGCGTGACTGGGATCATTTTTCTTGTCGGATTTTACACTCTTGTCTAGAACATTCACAAATTTTAAACCCTCACAAACATAAATTTACGACCATGCCCTAGCAGGATTTGAACCCGCAGCTATCGCAACAGTAGCTGGACCGTCCCATCGCCTTTACCACTGCGCCACCAAGTCGGCACTCTTAGTGTTAAACATGTCACATTAAAAACAGATTTCATATCCAAGATAAATAATAAATGCGGTCCTTTTATTTTAATTTAATATTATCATTCTAATAAATACCAAGTGTCAAGTGATTAATTTTTTATGACACATGTTTCTTAGTATTAATTAACTTAAGGTAGCAGCAGAAGTTATTTCAAATAAATTGTCTTTAATTAAAAAAAATTGTGTTAATATATTTCATTAGTAAATTAGAAGTTATACTAACTTATATTATCTAGTAATATTACGTACAACATATATTTTGGTATGTTATACTAGAGGCAAATCATTGATTGTCAAATATTTGATTAAGATGTACGATTATTAATAATACAGCATATTTTCTTAACTGTTATCTTAATCTTAATTGTTATCATCATATAATATTATATTATATAATATTCACCTTATAATAACCTATAAAAAAATTAAACAATAGACATCGCAAGTACACCACTTTAGAATTATTTTGTTATCTCTTTCAAAATACATAATAATATATAATATAATAGTCAATTTTTACGTAAAACATTTAATTAAAAATGAAACTTGAAAAGTTTAAAAAACTCACATGTATCCTATGTTGTGTTGTAAATCCCTTTTTGGATATTGACATTCAAGATTCACTAAATAGCTAAATCAGCTCAGAACCTTTAAATATTTAAAATTATAAATTTCTTAAAACATGCGAAACACTACTACATCTTTTATACTAAATTAATGTCTTTAATCGTTTAATATTTAAAATGGAATGTATATAAACTATAAACTATATATAGTACTATAACTATATATTATATAGTTACTAACTTTAATAGTAATTCGTTTAGAATGAAACATTATTATGTGCAAACAATTTTGTATATATAAATTGCTAAGTTTGTGCTAACGTTTAACGAACTTTTAATTATCCACACAAAAATGAGAATTAGTCTACATTAATCTACTTTAGTCTTCATTAATGAACAACAAAATGTGTATACCCAATTATAACTGTGTGTTTTAAATATCATCTAAATATATTTTGTTATGGCTACTGCTCTAGCAAATTATTTTTAATCAATTAGAATGGCCTGTTGATAATATGTTCTTAGTTAAGTAAAAACTTGTCATGTCATGCATATTAACTCAATGACTTACTATTATTTATTTTGTGACGTAAATAAATCTAAATGTCAAAATAAATAACTATATATAAATATAATAATAATAAATATTTTAAATAATATATTTTATATATTTCATAGTTGGTGTCAAGTATTTGAATATATTCTTCTTAAAAAGCTAATTATTCAAGTGCATATACTTAAATAAAATGATACGCACTGAAAAAAAATCATATTCAATGCAATATAATAATGAATACTATAATGAATATACAAATAATGATTCAGATCATTGAATTCGCTTAAAGGCATATAATTAATTATTACCATTAATATTTTATAATAATTATTACAATAAATCCAATTATTTCTAATTATTAATGACTTAATTTTGTTATACCTTCCTTAGCATTTTTACCACTACGTGTCGCTTCTATTAATTCATTAATTTAATTTTTCTATTGGTGAGATCATATTATGATTAAATTGTTTATTGACAATGTTTACTATTTCCGTATCAAACTAAAAAACTATTTCTTCAACTAATAATGAAATTTATTTTTTTCTTATGCCATCAAAATGAAATTATTACGAATTTTTTTCAAAATATTTAAGATATTCTGTAAAATTATTCCTTGAATAAAATTGAAAATTATTATAACAAAATTTTATAACAACAAAATCATAATCAATGTAATGTAAGTAATTCTAATTTTCTATTGTTTGAGATCATATTATGATTGTTGTATTTGTTTATTGACAAGGTTTATTATCTGGGTCATTATTTCTCCAACTAATATTGTAGTTTATTTTTTCCTACTCTATCAAAATGATATTATTACCAATTTCTTCTATAACACTAAAAGAATATTTTATAGTATTATTCCTTCAACAAAATTGGAAATAATTATAACAGTTATATAAAAATAAATATCATAATAAATGTAATATAAAGTACAATAAAGTCGCTTTGAGCTATATAATTAATTTGTATCGTAAATATTTCAATTATTTTGAATTATTAATGATAGTTTTCTTTCTTATACCTTCCTTGTTTTTCTATCGTTAATTCATTAATTCTAAATATCTACTGTTAGAGATCATTGCAATTGAACTGTTTATTGTTAAGCTTTATTATCTGGGTCACTCTATCTTAAACTAATATTGTAGTTTTCTACGCCATCAAAATGTCCTTATTACCAATCTCTTAAAATATATTTAAGAAATACTTTATAGTATTATTCCTTGATTAAAATTTTAGATTAGAGTTTTATAACAATAAAATTATAATCAATGTAATGAATATAAATATGACAATTTATGTCATTAAAGTCGTCATTTATATAATCATTAAAATTATTATGACAGTAAAATACAAATAAATATCATAATCAATGTAATATAAAGTATAATAAAGTCGCTTAAAGCTATATAGCTAATATTTTATAATGATTATTGCATTAATACCATTTATAATTTATAATCATTTATAATTATTATTATAAATAATATAATTATTAATGACCTATATTTTATAATATTTTTCTTCTATTAATTCATTAATTCTAATTATCTGCTATTCGAGAATATATTGCAATTATATTATTTATTGTTTATTGTTAACATTTATTATCTGGGTTAGTGTTTCTCCAATTATTATTTTAGCTTTTTACACCATCAAAAGCACCTTTATAATTTATTTCATAATATTTAAGAAATACTTTATAGTATTGTTCCTTGATAAAATTTTAAACATTTTATAAGGAGGTGTCATAATAATAAAATTATAATCAAATTAATGAATATAAAAATAACAATTCAGAACATTGAAGTCGCTTAAAGCCGTATAAATAATTATCACCGTAAATAAATATTTTAAATCTAATTACTTCCAATTGTAATGACACAGTTTTCATTATTATACCTTCCGTGTAATCTTTGTATCATTACTATCACTAATTCTATATTGTTCGAGGTTAAGTTACGATTAAACTGTTTATTGATAACGTTTATTATCTGGTTCTTTGTTCTTTGAACTAATATTGTTTTTTTATGGTAATTTAATTAGGAATATTTTCTAAGGTTCATGCAAACAATATACTTAGCAAAAACCACCTAACCATACACACTGGCTTCATATCAGTAGATGTGGCATCATTGCTGTTGTCGCCTACCGAACCTCACTTTTATATAAACGAAAACTAGCCCGCATTTTTTCTATCTTTTAATAGTTCTACATTTCCAAACTTCCTCTTACTTACCAACATCCATCTCTACACCGCGGCGAACCTTTTATAAACATAAAAGAAAGAAAAATAACATACTTAAGGTAAACACGTACGTAAGACCTAAAAAGCCTCCGAAAATATTCGGGCTTTGAATCGGGCCGAGAGATCCATTGACTGATCACCAGCCGGTGGGAGAGAGACGGAGAGAGCCTTTATGGGGCAAGATGGCCGACTGCAAGCTCAACGCCGACCACGGCCGGCTGGATTTAAAGTTTTCGTGTTCCTTCGAACTCGATTTTTTTTCGACAATTTTCCGGGATATCATGATGAGATGCGTGTCGATGCCCAGTGCCTCGCGATGATGATTTCAGTGCGTGTTTGCGCGGTCGATGAGTGCGACCTTTTTGAATACGTTTCGTGGTGTATTTGCGTTTGCCACGCCTACTCTGGGCAAGTTATGGTGCTGACAAAAGAACGTCGTGGCGGCCATTAAACCTATTCCGGTGTTTGTAAGGACAAAAGGATGAGTAATAAAAGCGACTATTGATTTTTGTTGGTTATTTTTATATGAAACACCGTGTCAAGACGCTGTTAAAATACATATTCGAAGCCGCCGATTTAGATAGTACGACGACAATGATATAGCCATATATTTTCTCGTACATGCGTATATATGTTTGCGAGAATGCATTGCTTCATGTTCACAAGGCACTATATCTGGTGAATACATAGTATACAAAAACCAAAGAAGGCACGGAATAAAGAAAGATTAAGGTTTTTCCTGTATTTGTTATGTTATTACCTCTGATTTATTTTCTACTATGTAAATGCAAATATCTATATTTATTTAGTCACTTTATATACGACCGTAATTTTAATTTTAATTTATACAAATTATTTTAGTTCAATCGTATGCAAATTTTGATATGATAATCACATTTTGCTATTATTATTTTAAGTAATATTAATTTAGTACAGAACAAACTAGACTTTTATATATGATGAATAATAATTTTACAAATCCTTTTATTTATTAATTATAAAACAAACTTGCTAAAACCTTCCACAAAATAAATTAATAAAATTTTAATAAATATTAAATACTTAAAATGGCTTATGATGTTATAGTTATATATTCGCACAAAGATTCTTATACCATATTCAAAAATTGTTTACTTCATCATCTATAATTTGTTACTTTTATTATAGGCATAATTTAAAGAAATATTCAGAAAAACATATCATTACACTGTGGACTATAGTGGTTTTTCTAATAACCTGGGATAATTGGATAGTTTGTATCCTACTATATATCCACGGCAGCTATACATGTTTATGAAAATATTTTTTCACGAATTTGTTAGGATTTTAAAAGAGTCAGAAGTCACTCTCTGTGACTTTTGACGCTTTTGGCGATATATTTGGCGAAAATATTGTTATGTTTGTTGCCGTGGTGGATAATAGTTTATATTTTCCACCGAGACATATTCAAGATATTTTTGCATCCAACTGGTTATAAAAATTATACTAACTATAGGAAATTACTCTTTTCCTAGTTCGTAGCTAAGTTAATCAAAATTCTCCTTGTATTCCAAAAAAACGGACGCTTTCATAACTATTCCTGACTAAGAACTGGCTTTGATAAGCCAAATAATCAGGTTCATATCACTATTGTTCCTTACATTTTCATAATTACTAACACTCACTGTATATTGTTCCATTCTTCGTAAAATTATGTTCTTATGGAAGATGAATTATAAAAATTTCGTGGACATTTTTGGTGTTAAGGTAGACGGCAATATTCTAAATTAATTATTATATTTCCAATAATAATTGTCCAAATCATTCATAATGAATTATATTATTTTCATTCATTACTCAACTATTATCATTATTAAAAATGCATTTAATATTTTTAGTTATTAATGATATAAGTACTATTTATAATAGTCCGTAAATAAAAAAAGACAGGTCGCAGTCGGTAGGATTCGAACCTACGCTCCCAGAGGGAATCTGATTTCTAGTCAGACGCCTTAACCGCTCGGCCACGACTGCTCATGGAGAAGTTTTTTTCTGTCTCTATATAAAACAAACCTAAACGAATTAATTAACAAATATCATTTATCTATATATTTAGCATAAAATTAATTGAAACATCTATCAGACTAAAAATTAAAAATATAAAGTTATAGAAATATATTTTAACACACCAAGTTCTTCTATCTTTTAACCCTGGCGCATCCACCAAAAATAAAAACGTTGGTTTCCTCGAATTTAAAAACAAACGTATTTAAGCTTAGAGGAATTTCTGTATATTTAATGAGGACACCAGAATGTTTTATTCGTTCTAAAATGTATCTGATTGCTTTTCATTTATTAATTATATAAAGGTTTAAATGCCGAAATCCCATAAAATAATGCGCTTAATTCAATGGATTAAATTAAGTAAAAACAATATAATAACATCTGGCTTATCGGTAATTATAAACCGACATTATATTCATGATTAATTCCTCATAATTGCTTTTTTGTTATACGCCACCGATCGTTGACAAATAGGATAATATGATACATAAATAATAGCGCTCTGTTTTTTGCAAACCAAAACAATAATACGTTTATTTATAATTATGATTAATAGTGTTAATATATCAAGTGCTGTAATTAATAACCGGCTTGATAAACGTATCGAGGGGTCATTAAAACCGTTGACTGTTTTATTTAACCGTTCCTATTATGTTTTCTAAGTTGTTACAAAGAAGTAAATATTAATATATTTTTAATATCATCAAAAATTTCTGCGTTTTTATTTTCGGATGATTAAAAAATTTATTTTAAAATCTTCTTTTTATAATTTAGTCCACCCTGTCTGAACCAAGACTAATTTAAAATTACAATATTTTTTTTTACTTCAAATATTGGCCTTCGAATGCACAGTCTAGGTAGCCAGGGCCGTATCAGTCGCTCGATGTAATACCTCCCTCACAGATAAACAACGAAAGGGATGTACGAGGCCATTGTCCCTTCTGGACAGCTAATTGGGGCCTTCAAATTCCAAGAGTCGACGGCTGAGAAACAAAGAAACTCGACTGAGATATTGTAATCCGCCTTTGATGACCATATACGTTAAACTGCAAGCTTCTGTCCAAATTCCAGTAAACTATGTTAGTTCACAGCAGTTTTCGTGTCATTGAATTTAATTTTAAAACATTTAATCGGAAACTCAATAATTCAGGACCAATTTCTAGTGAACTTGTTTTTATCTCACATTACACTATATTCATGTCATGCTAGAATTGGGACAAAATACCGTGAACTTCGATGCTTCTTGCCGGTTATACTTCCGATACTTGGCCGAACTCCACTTAGCTACACCAAGGAATTATTGTAATAGCAGAATAATAGCCAATCCACGGTCAACTTCTATATATTTACCCGTTACTCGTATCACAATCGTGAAATTTGTGAAACTAATCTATTTGAATATCTATTTTACATAGTTTTTATTTAAATATTATATCTATGTATCTAATGAATAAATGTATAACACTAATTCAGCCGATTCAATAAGTAATTCGTTGTTAAAAAATATTTTTGTAATTAATGAAATTCTCTTCTAGAACAAATATTGCTTGGTTAACCAAACCAATTCACTCTGCTTGTTATATATTGCTTAATAATAATATTCTATTGGTTTTGAAGCAAATTCGCAGTACATTGTATTTAATTAAATACTTTAGAATATTTTATTATTGCCCAGCCTTATTTTTCATTTCTTCTTAATAGCATCTGAATCTGCTTAAGAGTATCTAGGTGAAGATAAATAGTAATCAGAAGTTCTAGGTATTTCTAGTATATATATATATATATATATATATATATATATATATATATATATATATATATATATATATATATATATATACATATATATATATATATATATATATATATATATATATATATATATATATGTATAGTAATTGAAATAGTTCCTATTAAAACGTTTCCAAAGGAGTTTTTATATGTTTTGGAAGATGTGAACGAACGTTGTAATTATGAAAATACTTGTGTTTCTATTTTGGATATGATAGTTTTCTTCACAATAAATAACGCCCAGTTGATGTTAAAAATTGATCCTCTTTTTAAAAGGCCATAATTTTATCGAAGATAATGGAATCGGAGTTATCATATGAGCTCGTACTTTTAGAGTTATCGTTTTTATTTTTAGGGGCGATTATGACGAAAAAAGTTTCCTTTTCTGCTGTTCAAGCGGCTGGTCACACTTGAAAAGTCATTCTGTTGATTTTTGAATAATATTGATTAAGAACTATTAACAAGTCTTAATGTAAAAGCAAAATTAAAATGAAATCAATATCATTCTTCTATTGGAATAAACTGAAGAATGAACCAATATAAACACAAATAACATAGCATGGCTGTTAAATGCTTATTATTCCATAAAAATATTCAGTTTCAGTTTTAGGAACCAAAGATATATTTGTTAGTATAAAGCATTTTAATTTTCGTATAGACTATAAAATGATATTTGGGTTATAGTTGCACAGGAGATCATTCTTTAAAGTGTTCTTCTAGCAGCAAACAATAAAATATTAAGCAATAAACATAACTTATTGTTTAATGGACATATGAACCAGAAATTTTAATTTATTTTTCTCTTTTAAAACTAAACTGAGAGAAAATGCGCTAGCTGTATAGCTATATACGCTAGTATTAGCGTATGATCATCCCTAGCTACTAGTTATGGGACTAGTAATAAACGACAATCACTAGAATGTAGAAGACTAATACAAAACAGCTAACACAGTAAAATATGTTTAACAAATGTTTCTGAAAACAGTTAATAGATGACATTTCTATGCACTTTCATAGTCGCAAGACACAGAGTATGTAAAAATGCCTTCCTTACACACTTCTAATGAGATTACCCACCTGTCCCTGGTCCCCCCTCCCAATCACAACAAATAATCCAGTAAATTACCTAAAATCGGCCCGTAACCATCATCGCCTAAACACAAAAGACCATCCAGATCGTAAAAATCCCATAAAAAATCTACTCCTACCGCCGTAATATGGCTTCATAATAAACTGAATTTCCCCCGAGGCAAAAGGAAAGCAAAGGTAAAAGAAACGTCAGCCTTATGGCGTATAAACAACATAACCAAAAGTTATTCGGTAACCTTATCGTAAGTAGGAGCGTTTGTGCCTCGTTGTACAAGCCGTTTTCGTTCTGGAACGACTCCTTATTGGTCGTAAAACTCCCATCGTATTGATTGTTAATGGGACCTTAAATAAACTCCACCGTGTGCGCTCTCGACAAGCGTTCTCTCGCTTCGAACGCTCAAGACAGACAAGGACGGAGCCATAATCCGGAGTGGTTTAACGAAGTCCTGTTCATTTCGTTGTTGAAAAAAAAAGCGGTCGCTGCGGTTCGTACGGTGCCGAAAGGGCACAACGAGTTTGGGCCACTTGTCCAGAGAGGGCGCTGACTGCTTTTTGTAAATAATTTCGTTTGAATCTGACTTTAAATAGAGTAGAATTTAATAAATTTAAAGATGCTGAAGTTTTCTTTACAAAGTATATATATTGTATATATATATATATATATATATATATATATATATATATATATATATATATATATATATATATATATATATATATATGTATAATATAACATTTGATAAAGCTCTCTTGTGGAATTTATATTTTCTTTCAATTTATAGCGGTGAATTTTTTTCTTATTACTTTTACTGGTTCCACAATCTGCCCAATAAGCAATAAGTATTTCTTATTAGATCAGATGGTGTTAAACGTTTTAGTCTAGGCACTTCACTATCACGTCGCATATTTAGCTGTTTAGCTATTTAGGATTTGTTTGTACATTGGGATGCACTGATACTCTTTCGAAGTACTTCACACAAACACGTTGAATTACACTTGTAATAGGTTCTAGATGAATATCGTATCACTTCGTTTGAAAACATAGTTCGGAGTATCAACAATGGCACGCAACACTTTATTTTGAACGGCTGAATGATGGATATATACTAGTTTTACTAGCGGTACCCCATAGTTGGATTCCATATGACCAAATAGGCTTAAGTATAGACTCATACAATAATACCTTGTTATCTAATGATAACTTCCGTTAATATAAGTTCTTTCCGTTTAGAGAGTATGTGCTTCTTCCAACATATTTAACATCCTCTGCTTGGGGGGGTTGATAATGATTAAAATTCACTGGTGGATATGTTCTTCTACGAAAGGTAAAAGTTATATGGATGGATTTTGTTTCATTGGCTTTAATACGCCATGTCTTCAACGACAGTTGTATTTGCTCCAGGTGGGTTTGTAGGTTCACTGATGCTGTGACTGGATCTTCATGAGATGCTAAGATTCCGATGTCGTCTGTGTATGTTGCCACAACAGTTATTTCTGTGGTGAGTAGATCGGCTGTATATGGAAGATACAGTACAATACCTTACAATCGAATTCCTGGATATATTTAATGTAATTTAATATGTTCATCTCATTGTTTGATAGTAAAATGTCTATCAGTGAGATACGATTTTAATAACTGATAGTCCGGATAAGGGAGAAGTTTTTTTAATTTAACCTGCTAGCCCGTATGCCATACTTTGTCAAGACTGAGATATGTCCAGGAATGCAGCCGAACAGTATCTTTTAGCATTTAGGTCCATGTTTATTTTGTTTACCAGACTATGCACTTGTTCTATAGTTCCGTGCTTATTGCGAAACCCAAACCGATGTTCTCGAATAATTTTTCTTTTTTCTATTGTATAGTTTAGCTTCTTTATGTATGGTTTCTCAAAAGCTTTCGAGATTATCGGTAATAAACTATATGGCCTTTTTTCTGGTTTGAGTAGCATTCATATTAAGCTACTTTCCAGATGCTAGGAAAGTAATTAATTCCAAGCATAGCATTAAATATTAATGTTATTACTTTTATACCCTATTTTAGGCCACTTGTCCAGAGGCTTAAGGCTTGACAAAGACTTGTAAAAGTTAAGTTGTGTTAAGTGTTAAATTTTGTAAACGATTTCTTTTGAGTTAGACTTTGAATAGAGTAGAATTTAATAAATTTTAAAATCCTGAAGTTTTCCTTCTTTTTATCTAATCTCTTAATCTTAAATTAATTGATATGATTGTTTTGATTAATTAGTAATTAATTAGTAATTAATTAGTAATTAATTGATTATTTTACAACACGGTTTATGGAAAAGCTACAAGCTCTTTGTGTTTTTTATTATATCAGTTTATTGTTCATGTTCATCATTCTTATGCTTTCACTTCTCTGTTTGATCTCATTAGGAACTACATCCATGTTCTCTGTAGATCTGTAGATTCCTATAAATCGGGAGTGCTTTATTATTTTTACATATTTTTTGCTCGTTAATAGAATTATCCATTATATGGTGCTGTGATCCTGTTAAAGTAGTGAATCATGTATATCAGCAATTCTTAAAATCAAATGCGGTTATAGAACCAATCTTCTTCTTAGAAATCTTCACAATCATAAATATATTTGCATATTAATATATCAACATAAATATATTAATATAAAATATATACATTTTTGAAAATCAGAGTAGGCTAAAAGTAGTAATATCTTCTTTAGAAGGATTTTGTTTTTTATTAAGTATAAATTAATTTTTTTCTTCTTTTTTATTGATAAGTTTCATAAATACTTCTTGCTATTTAAGATCTTGCTTGATAACTGGTTTTTGTTCATAAATATATATCTTTTACGTTTACCTAAATTTTTAATTTTAGCAAAATTCCGCAACAGCTATTCTTATACTTAATTAAGTGAACTTATTTTTATAGAAAAGTTGTGAAACCTTTGGACACTAACACTAAAAGAGATTAACACTTTCAATGTTGCCATATAATTTAGAATGCTCTTAGTCTTTCTAGTTTCATATTATTTTTGATGGTATTGGTGATCGCGATTACGATTATATTGGTGATCACGATTTGGATTATAACCATAGGTCCTTTAGACCATCGATTCATACTTTTTAATCAAATATGTCAGAACGTGGATGATATTAAATTGACGCATGTCTGAAGTTGAATCCGATAATTCACTACAGCTCTTTATATTCAGCATTCCATATTCTAGATTCTATATATTTTACTATAGCCACTTCTGTACAAAGAACGAATTTGTTATATAGTGATAGAAGTCAGAAATATGTCCTTTCTTTTCTACAATTTAATTCTTTGCTTTGCACATTTGTATGCATCCTTCATTGCAGTAATCCTTCTTTCACTAGATGAATTTATTTCAGGTGTGTTTTGAGATCAAGAAATATTAAAATTCTACCAAAATTAACGTTCTTTAAATATGATTTTGTTTTTAATTTATGTTGAACCACGTACACATTGGTGATGCGGTATTATGATATAACATGATTCACGTTCTGGCCATTCTATATGAAGTGACCCTAAGACTTACTATTTAGTGCTTCTAGTTAATTTTACCTTTTCTTTCTTAACTTTTATTATTCCTCCAGTATTTGGAGTTAAAAGTAAATTAATTTTTATGTATATTCATTTCCAACTATGGAGTACTGTTCAAAAACTGTACAATTTCATTCAACGTAATAACGTTCTACAACCCATAAAAAATAAAATACAAAGAACATACAAAGAACAAAGACAGAGAAAAACCTATACATATTGTTTTTTTCAATCACGGCAAATCGTTATCTGAAAGACAATTCTCTCCAAAGAATTACATTTTTACGATAATATACTGATCTAAATATAAAAATTAACACGAAGATATTTAACATTTAATTCATTAATAAATTATTATTTATGAATGCTATATAAACACTATATTACATTCAATCATAGATCGAGTCTCGATGTATGTCTTTTACGTTTTTTATTCTTGTCTTAGAGCTGAATTTAATACTTCCACAAAACTTTTATATCCTGCTTTCCTTCTTTCGCAAATGTAATTTCCGGTTGCTTTAATGAAATTATAGTTCATACATTGACTGTCACTGGCAAGTAATGTCTTATCAAAAGAGTCCAAAATTTAACCTCCTTTAAGGGGCATAGCCTAACCTAGAGTCATTAATTTTAAAGAATACATAAAAGAACAAGTGGAAGAAGACGAACACAAGAAGAAGTGGGGGTCTCAAAAATGGCGCATTGTTTGAATAAACGAGACATTTTTTACCGCTTTTTTATAATTTCCGATTTTATTAAAAATATTGAAACACCGATAGAAGGATGTATAGAGAAGGCTTACACCAAACTTCAAATAAATCGGTTCAGTAGAATTTGGGACATCAGGACGTGGATGATGTAGGGAGGGGATCAGTAATAGATCATGTCAACCGTCTCGAGAAACTAGTTTGTTAAGGAAAAATCCTCCATATTCTTAAAGGATTAAGCTTTACTAATAGGAAAAAACTAATTTTTTTCTTGAACTATGTAGACTACCCTTTAATTTAGTGCACTGTTTCTTCATGCTGTTGGTAAGATTATTCCCAACAATTTGCAAAGTTTTTTATATCTGGCTAGATATTTTCAGTTGAGCGAGTAGGGCGTCACCAGGTAAATGATATCCTAACCACTCTATCATTTTGATGGTTATCGTTGGTTTATAAGAGGTAGAGAACGAACTCGATAACATTACCCTGTTAAACCCAAGCCCAGACTGTAGCCACTTAAACCACTGTATTGTTGAGTATTCGCCATATTTGAATCTCTGTGTAATCTGAACAATTTTGTTTACTTCCTAACGAAAATATAAACAACGTAAAATTACTAGTACAAATTGCGATATTTTATACCCAATAAATGTTTGTAGAAAAAAATATAAACTGCTTCATTAGAAAGTTACCACAAAGCAGAATAATGTGTTTACAATTACGACTTTTCTACTAGGTTTTCCCATATTATCAGTACTTGCTATTATCATAACGATTCATTAAAACGCCGCTGATTGCACGCTAGTGTTGACATCATCAATAAATTGATCAAGATCCAATTAGCTCTGCATAAATAATTATTTATTTTACGTTAATAATCTGCATCCGAGTCGGTAATGGTAGAAACACGCCGGATCGACGACATTTCAGTGGCGTGTCGTGGTGGAGCCGATCCCATCCAATTGAAAAGAGACGTTATGTTGGATACACATTTTAATGAGGTTAATTTGGTATTAGTACTGGTGGGGACATTCCGATCTCTGGGTCTATTTTCGACAAAACAGATGTTTGAATTAATTTATTGTTATCGACTTCTAAGGATCTTAGATTGTTTTAGAATTCTAATTGATTCACCTGTATCTTTAAGCCAACCAGTTTTTTTCTATCGAATTTTGGTGGGCTTTAACTTTTGTTAAAAGAGCCTTCTTTACAACACACTAAATTTATCATAGTTTAGCCTTAAATACTTCGGTCATATACTGTTAATTTAAAATTAATATTTGGTAACATATATTTGTATTTTATATTGGAATTTCGTAAAAATGTAGTTCAAGTGAAGGGAAAGAACCTGTTTGTGTTTTCTTTATTGCTTTAATAGGAAATAACTTAATAACTATCGGGAAACAATATCTGTCTTGTTCAATGTGTCAATACTAAGCTAGAATATGTAGAACGATGGAGATCCAAGTATACAATAATTATTGATAAATGTCATGGAAATTATGGGAAAAAAAGTGGTACATCATATGATCGAAAGATATTTAGTTATTGATGAAATCTTTCTTGGTAAACGAGGAAAAATGAATCTAAGGGGCTAATACTTCCACATAATAAGTGAATGAGCTCAGTGAACATTTGATAATACTATTTTAATCTACTTTGATAGGGCTAAAATATAAAATATACATTATGTCAAGAATGTATCGACAATTATTTAATAAAACAAAAAATGTTTCTTAGTTATTCAAATATATAGCAAACGCATTCAATTTTGAAACCTTTAAAAGTAATACAGTCATGTTTCCTTAAAGTGGTAATTGGAGTTTTGAAAATTCAGAGAACGATTCGTCCACAATTATAGATGATCGTACCATGTTAATTTGTCGCGATGCAATTATATTTTACCTTCTTCAACCAAACCAACTTGCTTTTTAGTGGTCATTTCCTTTCCTTCACTTGAACTTCGGTTGCTTATTTAACACCCTCAAACTATCGTCCAATCAATATTCTGAGTTCATCATTACAAATCGTTGAGAGAGTAATTATTTATGCTCTCGAGGCGAGTAGTTTGATTTTCAAGCCACTTGCCATTCTATCAGTCTAGGCAGGTTCTGAATGACTACACCTTCACAGGGTCAGTATTTTCAACAAATGTTCTACACTGAAGTGTAGTATTCCCAGTGATCTCGTAAACATTTTTTCCAAATGAAGGTTGGTGATTCTTTTTCAGCTAGGAGATTCATCCCACCTGCTCGTTCTCCGGGGTACCACTAAAGTTGAAATAGTAAAATCCGCGTTTTATACGGATGACGCTTGTTCCTACCCTAATCTTCTACCTATTCATTCTTCTTAAGCGTTCTCTTGCTGAAAAAGAAATTGTTAATTGCTCTTGTCCTTATCATCTTTTGGGTTTCTGTTTACCGGTTATAATCGTGATTGTGATTTGCCATTGATACCCATCCTTTCAAGGCCGTTTTAAACTTCTAGACAATAGAGCTCGGAAATATCCTTAATTACAAATCGTTATACAGTTTCACAATGTGATGACGTAACTTTTAGAATTATATCTTTTTCAACCTTGTTAAATTGTTCATATATAAAAATTTGATCGAAAAATAACTCTTTTATATTGTGTACATTATAACAGTTCAATTGAAAAGTTCCCGGCCTGACACATAGGTGGCGCTACTGGAATTAAATCCGTACGTTTTTTAGTTAGCCCTAAGCCTCAAAACATGCGTGTATAAATTTGACAGCTGTCGGATCATTAGTTTGTGAATTATAACATTTTGAGTGAAGCAACTTCTGTTATTGTGAAAAAAATTGATGAAAAGGAATTTCGCGTATTGATAAAATATTGCTTTTTGAAGGAAAAAAAAACAGTGGAAGAAAAAACTTGGCTTGATGCCGAGTTTACGGACACTGCCCCAGGAAAATCAACTATCAAGGATTGGTATGCTAAGTTTAGATGTGGTGAAATAAGCACCGAAAACGGTGAACGCAGTGGACGCCCAAAAGAGGTTGTTACTGACGAAGACGAAAACATTAAAAAAATCCACAAAATGATTTTGAATGACCGTAAATTGAAACTGAATGAAATAGCAGACACTATAAAGATACCAACTGAACGTGTACATTATATCATTCACGAATATTTAGGTATGAGAAAGCTCTGTGCAAAGTGGGTGCCGCGCGAGCTCACTTTTGACGAAAAACAACGACGAGTTGATGATTCGGAGCAGTGTTTGAAGATGACCAAGCGTAATAAACCCGTATATCTGCGTCGATATGTGACAATGGATGAAATATGACTCCATTATTTCACTCCGAAGTCCGATCGACAGTCATCCAAGTGGACTGCACACGATGAACTCGCTCCAAAGCGTGGAAAAACGCAACAGTCGGCTGGCAAGGTTATGGCGTCTGTATTTTGGGATGCGCATGGAATAATTTTCATTGACTACCCTGAAATAGGAAGGAAGGGCTAAATCGCTGAAAAACGGCCGCATTTGTAGAAAAGGGAAGTGCTGCTGCACCAAGCCAATGCACCGAACCAAACATCCCTGGATTGGGCTTCGAATTACTTCCTTATCAACCATATTCTCCGGATCTAGCCCCAGTGACTATTTCCTGTTCTGAGATCTCAAAAGAATGCTCGCTAGGAAGAAATTTTTGTCGAATAGGAGGTGATCGACGAAACTGACGCCTATTTTGAAGCAAAGGACAAATCGAACTACAAAAATAGTATCGAAAAGTTGGATATCACTATAATCACTAATATATAAAAGTAATAAAAAACTAATTTTGCCAAAAAAATGTGTTTTACTATGGTAGGCGGGGACTTTTCAATTGACCTGTTAATAATATTTTACTAATCAACTTCAATTCGTTGACAAGCATAATTAGAAGCATAATTATAACTGGTTTTAGGATCGTTTATTTTTTTTAAACATATTTATACAGTTACCGTCAAAATTGTCGAAATCAGTAGCTTCCATAAATAATATAATGGAAGAAATGTGGAAATAAAAACAATCTCTAAAGCTGTACTAGCAATTAAACAAATAAAGCTACATAAAACTGATAAACTGATAGAGAATATCAGTTTTATTACAGCTGCAGAGATTATTTCAATAAGGGTATGCTTTCCTTTTTTTGCAATTAGAAAATAATCTTTAAATTATTGCAATTTTGTTTATTATAAGTTTTCCTCTTGAACATAATAAGGAAATATAATTATAGATTTAAAATATTACCACGTACGTCACTGATTATGAGACAAATTAAGCGAACCGTATAAATAAATTGTCGCATAATTGCGTATCGTAAAATTCGGTGTTAAAAGCATCTATCTCGTTAAAATCCATTTTATGATGGACGTACTCTATTTAATATACCGCCGCTTTTATTTACAACGAGAAGTTCATTCTATTACGAATCCTGGCACTTTTACAACGTATTATATTAGCATATAGAGCGATGTCGTTCTTGTCAAATGCGGTCACGGTTTGCATTGAACGGCCTAATTAGGAAAAAATCAATGCTTTTGAATAACTTTGGTCCGATTTCAGTCAAGCTCTTATAATGCTCCAAGTATGGAGTGAACATTTACTAGTTTTATAAATTACTCCTTTAGTTATTTGTAGTGTTATTTGTTACTGATATTTTATAGGCTTTCGAATTACATACTGTTTATTTGTTTTTCTTGAACGCATTTTTTTAGAGAAATTTATAATTAATGCAAAGCTGTTATGGACAGAAAGATATATAAGATTACACAATGGGTATTTAAAATAAAAACTGAATTTTTTAGTTTATTTTAAATATGTCTATAGGGTTCCAACTATAATTACTCTTATTTCTTATATATATAAAATAAAACTTGCATAAAATATTCTAGGCTCTCCATCGGGAATCAAACATCTACATCGCAAACTTCAAGAGTAATTAAATGAACCAATCAAATAATTAACATTTTGAAATCTGTAAACGAATCTATAAAAGGACTTGTGTGTAAATTTTACACTTTAAATGCATCCAAATTTACTGGCTGAAAACTTTCATATTCTATGTCTAAAAGCCACATAATTCGGTATTCATTTTGACTGCTGTCAGATCCATTTTAGAAAGCCACTGTGAAGGGTTACGAAGTATGCTGCTCTCTCTCTCTCTTGCGTACATTAAACTGTAAGTGTTCCAAAATAAGATTTAGAGGATGATTTTGAATGCCCGATGTAATGTCAGAAGCAACCAAATACAACGAGAAATAGTGGTGCCAAAACAACGAGAATGAGAATAGCGCCGTTGATCAGCTTCCTTCATCAATAATAGCTTTTGCAACATTTAGTAATTAAGAAAGGTCTTTACCGCAGAAATTAATAAACGCCCTTAATTCATCCTTTGAGTTTCCTACCACAATTCCGGTTCGAACCGGTTAATTGAGTATTGCAAGCCAGAACAAGATTTAAAATGTCACCGAAATGATCATAAAAACAACTTGCAGGAGCTGATAGATGTCTTCGTGCCTTTCCCGAGTTGCTTTGTCCAGAAATTAATAAACACCCTTCACTCACCCTTTGAGTTCCCAATCACAATACAGATTGCAACCGGTAAATCGGAAACTGCAAGTCAAGTCTAAACAAGACTTACAAAAGGCTTAATTTCTTATTTTTATGATGACATTAAAGACACTATATTGAAAAAATAATCTTTTGAGGATGATGTTCATCAATCTACCTAATTTTTATCATCAAAGTATCTTCATCTAATGAGAAATGCTAAGCAGACAGACCCAATGCCTGATTAGCCCATCAATAAGAAACAGCAAAATGATTAATTTTTTATTGTATGTAATACCTAATCCACGTATCTTTCGTCTTTTATACATATTCTAAGGTACGTAATGATGTATCTCTCTCTGTGCATCGCTTAGGACATCAAGTAGTCTTAATCTGGCGCTGGCATACATCATTAATCGAAAGAAGAAATAATCATAAATAACAATCACTGGTAAATACAATAGATGAATAGACTTCTCATGTTGTAATATCACTTAAACACCTTCTATAACGCCTATTTTTATATAAAAGGTATTAATGTAAAATTACTTTTATATGCGAATGTTCTGTGGATCTGTTAAAAGGAATAGAATTTTTCTATGGAATGGAATAATACCCCACAAATGTTTTATCATATTTTAATATGTTAATTGCTATTTTCAAATAATATACTATAATAAATAGACTAAACAATAGTACTTAAAGAAAATCTAAAATCTAAAGAGGTACAATAACCATAAATACTAAATAAAAATTAAACATATACCTAATTATAGAAAGAAAACTAATTTATGACATAATTAAAAATGATCGCACAATAATTACTAGAGCTTTTTTGAATGAAGTAAATGCTTTATTTATTTTTTTTAGCTTTTCTAAGGTCGCAGCTATGTCGACAGACAGCAACGTTAAAAATCAGTCGAAAAAAACTAGTAGAACCAAAAATAGTATCTAAAAGTACACGACTGAAATAGTCGATAGCAAATAGTAACAAAATCAGTCGGACCGAAAATAGCGACTGAAAACGGTCGACTGAAATAGTCACTGGTAAAAAGTAGTAAAATCAATCGAACCCAAAAGAGCGACCGAAACAGTCGATAGTAAAAAGTAGTCAATTACTAAACAGTCGATAGTTCCCAATACTAATCTGTACCGACTTAATATATCTAATGTTTAAATATGGTACTTAATAATTACAAACCATTCTCTTCTACCAACCAAATACTTCTTTTCAACATTTGTTTACTACTGTTTCAATATTTGTAGAAACTATTATCTTTTTTGTTTATTTTATTCGACAGACATATTTTATTCTACTACTGAGAAATGGCTGACTGACGTTACGAATCAAGTGATGTAGAAAGTAAAGAAAACATCGTAAAGCAAAAGACGTAAATCTATCGTTCGTAAAAAGGGGCACGAGGTATGAAACTGCTTTTGTCGGAAACACCAGTTCAATAGCCAATCCGTATTGTTCGACTGAATATAGATCAAGATGTTTTGGGCAAAACAGATGTATGAAACTTGAGGAAGCAAAAAAATATGTTGGGGTTTCTATTCAACTACTGTTTGTGTATATTTCAATCCACTGACGATATACAAAACAAAATATTGAGAGTGGACGTTCAATCACTTTTTGTTTTTACATAAATTCATGTTAAATAATATTTTTTATGTTATTCAGAAGTTAGTTTAGGTGATTCTTTTCTATTTCAGAAACGAAACAGTGAATGAGGACCTGGCTACAACGGCTGCTAAAAGGTAAGTTATTCCTATTTTAACCATTTTAATGAACTGCGTCATATGTCATTATGCCATATATAGTTATAGATGTTTCCACACATGTTGTTTCTTATTTTCGTATCTTATTTAGTCAGGAGATGCGTCTATATATTCTATTTTTAGTATCTACCCTCTCCTAGACTTACGCTGTCTCGCTACATTCGTCTCATTTGATTATACATATATCCTAATAAGTATTTTTACCAATTTTTAAATTATTTTCTTAAAATCTGTTTGTTTTGCTTTTGAATATAAAATATTTCTTAAAAAATGGATTGGTTAACAGAAAACTACCTGAAGTTTCTTGAAAAGAGGCATTAGAAAGTCAACCCGTCCAAGGGTGAACAGATAAAAAACGACAAAAACTTTCTAGAGGTACTGAATGGTATTTTTGCGGACTGGTGTAACGAATTTGATTTCGAGTTGTGGTCCAAACTAATTTGAAAAAAATTTGTGGTTAAAGAGAAGTTTAACGCTTTAGTTTGATTTTGGAATTGTAAAAAAGTAAGATACAGACGATAAAAAAATGAAATAAATAACATTTTCCACAAATATCACAAAATATGCAACTGTATGGAAAATATACAAATGATATCTGGGCAATGTAAAAATATCCTTAACAAGATAATGTTATGTTTAATTAATTTTTCTGTGAATTCTAGTCTCAATAATATATCTAATCACTACTTATTTTATTATATCTAATACAACTGAGACTCAGTTTTGGAATACTTACATATTAAAACACTGCCATTAAGTTTTAAATGATTTTATTACATCTCAATGGCTGCAACTACCATGCATCATTGATATTTGATAAATGATGAAGATGTAAGAGTTCTCTATCGATTTACACTGAAGAAAAATGGTTGTTATGCAATCAGAAACGCGACAAAATTATTTTCCTACATACCCGAAAACTTACATGAACTATTAATGGAACATATGGCAACATTTCATTAAAAGTTCTGCTCCACTGGCCTTATTTACTCTAACACTGAATATAAATGCTCTAATTTTTTTAATACTGTTTCTGGTTACAGATGATATGTTATAACTAATAACATCTTTTTTTATTAGACATATATTTTACGTTAGGTATACTTAGTACAATATTAATTCACAAATTAATTTATTACTACTGTTCTGTTGTACTATTTCAATACACAAGCAATGCGAGTACACTATAAATACATCAGTTTGTGTTTCATAAATTAAACTACTCAAGCTAAAGTTAAGAGTAACACTAAAAGCTGTATTTCCCCACGTTGGTGTGACTTTATAATCTTATTTCATACATTAAGGCGAAATCTTGGATAACTACGTAAATCCAATTGATTTTGAGTTCATTGTGAAGTTCTTCGTTGATTACGTAGTGATAAGCATGGGTACTTAATTAAAGAACTTAGTTTTGGCATAATTGAATTACTAGTTGGCTTGACCTCCAGGTCCTAATTGTTTTTATGATTGACAGTACAGTTGTTTCATTTTGAGTTTGCACTGCATTTTGCCTAACCTGATGTGTAATAATACTAATATATAATACTCGACTTGGGCTCCCATTGGGCTATAGATATTTAGCTAGAGCTTTGGATTGTGATTGTTTATATATAATAATTAAAATTCGACGAATGAAGAAAAATGAACACAGCAACCAAGCTGGTAAGGCTGGATTATTTATGGGAATATTTTAGTAGGTTATTGGACATGCTGACTGCTTAACACCGAACACCTGGCTTAAACAGAACCCACCTTAAACAATAAGTTTATTTAACATTAAAATTTAAACAAAAAAATGGTGAATGGTGCCCAGATATTCTCATATGAACTAACAAAATTTGGATAAAATTAAATTAAATTACAATTAAAATATTTACCAATTAGCATTTATGTACATGAATTGTAAATACTTCAAAGTTCGTTTAAGTTGCTGTAGAACTTGCTCTGAATAATGCCATATGGCTTAAAAAGCAAAAGTTCTATGAAACTAATATATAGATGGAAGCTCAGATTGAAGTAAAACATAAAAATGATACAGATCACCTACAAAAAATTTAAACACATGGAATATGACACTAAAATAATACAGAATGTTATTATATAAAAGTAAAACGAAAATCATGGTGATCGGACAGGTTCAAGGCAGTCGTCAGTTGTGATAGTTGTGGGTTCGAATCCTGCTGGAGTAAGGATGTACTTTATGTTTCATGATTGTAATTGTAAATATTTTTATAGGCAACACTATAACATTTAACAGTAACTTTATAGGAATAACTATACCAATCACGCAAGTCATTAGGTTGGGTAAGGCCAGATGTCTTCTGGGATAATCTCTAAGTTGGTCACTGGCCACTCGGTAGACTTACCGAGGACTACTACGAACGAGGATCGTAGTTCAACGCCCATACAGTAGGCCCAGTTCATAATAATGTATGTTTAAGAAATTACATGTATTTAAATATTTAGGTATAGAAAACGGATGTAACGGAAACTAGGAGATGAATGCTTAAATTGGAAAAACTACAAATTTGTACTTTGGTTTAAATCGAAAATTAATTGTGTTGTAACAAAAATATTGAACGATATTGAACCAGTGGAAGAACATATATAAAAGAGACAGCTCATTTGGTGGAGACACCTGTAGCGTACAGAAAAGATAAGACAGCTAAAGAGAACTTCGGAAGCAAATACGGAGATGAAAAGATCAGAGGACGACCTAAAGGAATCAGGGATGAATGTTTCAGGGAAATACTGCAGAAAAGAGGGAACCCCCGACCGAATCAGGAAACCTTATATATTAAAATAGCTCTTAATCTCGTCTTTACTTATTGATTAACGTGGACTCACCATCCTCAGCATTAAGCCTACTGACTAGCCAGTAGCCAGTTTAGAAATAATCACAGATAACAGACGGTCTTACCCAGACTGATTACTAAATTAATTGAGATGGTAGCTCGTTGTAGGATTTTTACTGTTGCCTATGGACTATCAGAATTAGAGAATTACAAACATGAAGTATATCATCAATTCCTTGACGTTATTCGAACCCGCATTTATCGCAGTAGAGGACTAAAAAGACGGTTAAATCTTTAAATTAAATTCATAACAATATAGTAAAAAAATAATGTTATGTCGTATCATAGACCTTCAATAATATGGAAAATATGGAGAGATCAATAAACCCATGTATTATTATAAATGTACATTTTTTAAATAATTGTCCGATTATAACCCATATGTTATTTTAATTAATGCATACGGTTGTGTTTATGGGTGATTTCTGTCCGCAAACAGAAAACAAACAAACCATAAAATCGTCAAGCCATCAAAATCGTATCTGGTCCCATAAAATCAACTACAAGCCCATAAATTCTATTATGCTTAAACCGTCCGTGTAAAAGTGAGGGGTTAGTCGTAAAATTAACAGATTAGCTTCCTAATAATGACTTATATAAAGCTATAAAGTCACTTAACGGACTTGCCGCCTCTCAAGTGTTTCATAATGGTTGCCATAATAATATCGTAAAAGAACTATAAAATTCGGATGTCGGATAGTCGACCTTACGTACGGCCGGCCGAGGAGCAAAAACGCCATGACGAGTGTTCGGCACTTTTTTGTATGCGCGGAGAGGTAAAGATATAGTTGTAAACGGGACGGTTTTATTACAATTTGAGACATCGTAAATGTCACCAATACCAACCCGAAACAGTCGTCGCTTTCTCACCACGTTAAACGTTCGCCGTGGCTCGTGCCAGCGACCATAAAAATTTTATGTACGAATCACATCAAACCGTAACGATTTGTTTACATTATAAAAATGATATTAAAAATTTTACGATCTTTTTATTAGGGGGCTCGGTGAGCTTTACGCCGATTTGAATTGGTGTTTTTGTTTTAATGCCGTCGTTAAATGTCCGTGTCTTCAATGATTTACGGTACTCGATGATTTACGCGATAGAAAATTTATTTACGACTCGATTATATGGCTGTTAAAGTGTATTGACTGGATGCTATGACTGACAGATGGGTTTTTATTAAATAAACTGATACTGCTTTTGAATTATGCCAATGGCAACATGTATTTTTTTTTATTACAAGGAATATTCACTATTCACGTTGTTTGAAATGTTACAGATATTCAGATATTTTTTTTTAACTTTTGTTATTGTTATAATATATTCATAATTTTGCCCTTAGTTTTCATGAATTAACAAAGCCCTTCACACCCTTCCCAAATTATTGCATCCAGAAATGGAACATTCTCTTGGTCTATTCTATGAATTATCTCTCATAATCCTCATTCCAATCACTAAATGGGACAGGGAAAGACCGAATAACAAGACTTATATTAATAATCTGTTGATTTCTAGCTTAGGATATGTACAAGTTCATTTTATTAGTTCATCATTAGTAGATTATATTATTATTTATTTTAAATACATTACCAAGATACCAGTAATTAAGGAGATATGGTGACACAGACTGACTGACATTATTTTATTTGGATTTTAGTTTTCCGATATTCTAATTGATTGATCATTCAATTCTAATGCGTGATGTAATTTAACGAATCTCTTAATCAGTTTCTGATATAGACAGACATTGTTGAGAGAGCCATATGATTTCATTAGATTACATCTTAAATTCCTTATTCTTAATGCAATCTTAATTTTTAAATTTATCAGATTCAGATATTATATCAGATATTATAGTTTATTACTATCGTTCAGTTGTACTTGTCTCTGTTGTGGGATAAACATATCAGCATCTTACAATTTAAAATTAAATTAGACTACTTAAGCTAAATTTTAGATTAAACATTTCTGAGTTCCTGCCTGTTGTCCACTAGCTGTTTTGCTTCTAGGTTGCTGTGACTTAATAAACTTATTTAATCTTTTAAGACAAAATCTTGGATAGCTTTCTGTATCGATTTGAATTCGGGGTCATCAGTTCTTCGTTAGTTACCTAGCGATAAGCAATTCATTATATGTTGGTTTGATGTTTTACTGCAGTCGCATATTTGAGCCACCTAAATTCAAATAGGCTTTATAACACACTGATAAACCAATCTGTTTTTGTTTTATTGTCAAGTTGGGAGTATCTATCGACTAACCAGTACAGTTTTTTGCTTTTAGGATTTACCTGCTTTTTGGCTAATGTGATGTTACCTTCAAATGTTACGTCAAAATATAATATCTCTCCAAAAATTAGTTTACACGATTCAATGATTTTTCTCAAACAACTTCTTTTATTTTTAAAATATTGAAGAAACATTTATTGATAAAATATTTTTTTTAATGAGGAAAAATAGTGTTCAAATCAAACATTCAGATATTCAGATCAGATAAATGAAGTCTTATTGATCGATATATATTCAATAACTATTTAGGAGCTCATAAAGAAGTCCACAAAATAGTTTTGGAAAATCGAAAAACTAAATCAAAAAACATAAGTATGTATCAACAGTTACACATCTGAATCAAGTAGATCATCAGTCAAATCGCTTATAAAAAAAATTACATTAAGACATTTACAGAACTTTGTAAGAGTGTGTCACTCTTAAAGATCAATTTTTTATTTCGAATTCTAATTTTAGAAAGAAATTAAAAGCTAAAACTGAGACTTAATTATTGATATACTATAATTAAAATAAACTGTTGTGTAACGAGCACTCAAGTGTCTACTAGATATTAATAATCCAATTGTTTTAGCGATTACATGAACTAACAAATGATAGTTGTAACTGTCCATGTTTTACTTGCATACAAAAGTATCATCTTTCATCAAGGTACCATCTTTAGAGAAAGTATTATATTATTACGTCCTAAACAGTCTATGAGGCTGATTAATTTCCCATTGTATATAACCAATTTTGTGTTTATGTATAAACTTTAGTTAAATAAGTGTTTCAGCAGTTTCAAAAGTGCCACTTTAACTAACGTTTTTAGAATTTAGCTTTAAAAAAATCTATCATCATAATCAATTCAATTAATTTTTAACACCCACCCATTCTGTTCCACCGCAAGAAGGAGTTACACGTTTACCGCCTCCAAATTGATAAAGTCCCTATCCCCTAGCTCCAAAAGGTATCATACCTCGGTCTCCAGTTCGATCGCAGGTTCCAATGGTCAACACGCAATTTGCAAAGTCAATGGCATATACGGCCTACTATATCCACTCCTCTGCAGAAAAAGCAAACTCCCAATCCCCTAGAAAGAGACTCTGTAATATAAGATAAGATGATAGTCTGTCCAGTTTGCCTCTACGGAGCACAGGTGTGGTACGTACGTCTCTGAGAGACAACTTACACTATTCCAAGTGTTCCAGTCCAAAAAAGTCCGCGCGTTACTCAGTGCCCCATGATTTATGAGAAACGTGACCTCTCTCCTCGAATCAGGCATCCCGTTTTTGTTCAAGTTTCACAAATATGCTCAGTGTAAGGTTCTCCCTTGGCGCTTTAGAACACGCCAACAACTTGATCAAATCCCTACCCATCCACAAACCCCGTTAGCTCAACCAACTACGACAATCCCAGTCGTATCCCAGGGTCTCGTCGCCCGCAAAATTTCTCTATCCCGAACCCGAAGCGACATCAGCAAAATACCATTTGGTTCTAGCTGGTCAATCGAGAATAAGAAAAAAAGGCTTAAAAAAAAGTAATAAAATAAATAAAAAGCATAATAAAAAAACAATAATATCGTTTTGATACTTATTGGTCACAAACTGGGTAGTGAGAGGCTGAGATTGAAAAGGCAGTGGACACTATAAAATAAAAAGCATTCACAGAACTTCTTCATAGTTTAACATTTATATGAAAATATATATATTTTATGAGCTTATTATGTAGTGTAATTGATACTTTCATTCTCAGAAAAACTGTGTTATTTTTAGTATTAGTTCATATTTTGGAGAACGTCTTGATTGAGGACTCGGTCGATATATTACTGTTGTTACATACAGTTTCTGATCACCTTGTTATGTCTTTTAGACTTCGATTGGATGTTGGAATTACGGTGAATGAACAACGGGTGTTCTAGAGTTTGCTACCCCTTCTGAAGCTTCAATTTAAATATACGTTAATAATAGTCTTTTTAACTGAGTAACTTGTTCGGTTATTGGTTGCTGATAAAAACAGTGTATGTGAAAAAAGTTTATATTAGCATTAAATGATTATAAGCTTTAGTTAATTTTCAATAACGAAAATTTAGTAAACTTTAATATCAAAACAATGAATCAAAACCCCCACATTTTGTCCCGTTTAGCCTTATTTGTGATCAATATCTGAAATAGATTTAAATTTACTGCCAATGTTTATTTTATATGGCAATTAACGGCTAATTTATTTACTAATCAATACTCTTAAAATAGATAAGTGAGCGAAACTTATTCGAATATTATTTCTAAATCTTTCCTGTTTATAAATGAAATATAAATATATATTGGATCTTTGATTTCATTAATTTATTATATTTTCATACTATTTATAGAGAATAGGAAAAAGAGACAACAGAAATTATTTATTTTTAATATTGCATAAAAATAGTAAGTTCAATATTTATATAAACCAATGAGATAAATAGAAATAAGTAATATATTTCAGGTTCTATCTAATAATTTATGACAATTTACTGATCTGAAAATAATGGTTTCAAACAATTACGTTAAGAATAATGAAAAACTATATCTAATTTCGTATAGAGGAGAAAACAAAACGTTTATCATATCATGTTTGCTCAGTCACAAAAAACAATTACAAATGAATTATATTAATTGAAATATAATTTATTTATTTTCCAACTGAAGCTATATTTTTACATACTACGTATTTATATTATACCATGAAAAGTGGTCATAGTTACTAGTAAAACTATGAAAAGCTTTTATTAAATATTCAATTTTAGTCAATATTGGGAACACCCAACGTTGGAGTGGCGAAGATTTAATATACCATTTTAATTAGCATATTTTAATTTTTAATAGATATTTTCAAAGTATTTAAAAAAGTATTTATTGATAATAAAATAAACCAAGTATATGTCTGGTTACAGCAATAATAGTAATTATTAACAATGATACAAAGTATCAATCAAAAATTATATCAAATAATATGACAATAACCTCTTATTTTCATTTATTTTAATCTTTCTACTAAAAACAAATACAAAATTAATGGTATTGTAAATTCTGCTATCACTTCGGTATTTTCGCTTACCAGCTGATGTAAGAATATCAAATGATGTAAAGAAATCTTTTCAATTATTTTTATACTAAAATACCTGTTTTAGGTTTATTTTTAACGATTCAAAGATGATCTTTATTTTTAATTTCTTATAATAATAGTTTTTTTCCTATAAAAAAAATGCTCCAGGGAACATCCCACAACCTGTCGCATTCATTAAATCAGAGCCCCACTGGCTGAAAACGGTCTCAAGTACTAATTCAGTAGCGAGCGTGCCGACTTTTACGATCGCGAGAACGATCATCGATACGACCCATTCGGTCCTCCGAGCCGGTCTGTCCGTTCTCCTCTAGTCGAGAGCTCGGCAGAAAGAGGGCGCCGCCGGCGAACGAGCGAGCGAGACGGATAGTGGGGGACGTCTGACTTCCTTGCGCAACTGTACTTGTGGGCGCCTACATCGTGACGAATTCCGACGCCATTGGTCCTTTTATGATCCCTACCATTGTTCTCCGTCCTTGTCGGTTAATTGTGTTTGTTCTCGTCCTACTCGCACGACGGGGCGGGGGAATTTGTTTAAACAATTTATTGTTGTTATTGTTGTACATGATTTTATATATTATTTAACCAGGATTTGGTCGGTGGTTGATAACTTTGTCGGTGGCGAGAAGAAAATTGTTTTTGGGTCTCTTTGAAGAGCGTTATTTGATCGCGATTTTTTTTGTGTGAAGTGAAGTGGGTAGAAAGAGGTGATAATTAGGCGTGGAGAAGTGCAGGTAGCGAAAAGAAAGCGGTAGGTATTAATAAGTAGCTATTATGTTGCCTCGTGGCCGCCGCAGTAAAGGAGGGGGAATGAGAAAGCGCGATGGAGAACGGGAGCGCGCGATGGGCCGGCAAGCAGGCAGGCAGGCAGGCAGGCAACGTGTGGGTCGAGTTTGCCCCGTGCTTCTAGTGTACAGTAGGTTTCCGATACGCGATTCTCACAAGCAGTGACGGCAGCGCTCGCATTCCGGACTCGGCAATCGTGCGTTACGTCTGGGCGCTCCGTGCTCGAATACCAACCCCCCCAGTCGGTTCAGACATCGCGACCAGCGTTCTGCGTCCACCCCTCCATCGTTTTGCACGTTTATTATTATTGTTATTGCCATTATCGCCCAGCGTTGGTTATTACCGTTGTTGTCTTGTTGTTATTGTTATTATTATTATTTTTTTTGAGTTCTCGTCGGATATCCGGATCAATTTATTCCGACAATGACCGTCGCGGTTGGTTTTCGCGCGCCGTTCGACCTCTAACTGACCCGCAGTGTTTTTGTTTACGTTCAGTGACTTGGTGAACTTGGTTCTCGCCCTGTTTTATTATTAATATTATTTCTGGTTGCGTTTGCCGCGCTCAGTTGTTGCTTTTTTTTTGTGGACGCGACACCTCCCTCGACCTGAGGGACTCCAGCCGCCAAAATTAACGCCGCAATCATGAACTCGTACTTCGAACAGAGTGGCTTCTACGGGAGCCACCATCACCAGGCGGCCGGCTCGGTCACCGGGGCTCACCATCATGATCCGTCGGCGGCGGCGGCCGCTGCCGCCTACCGCTCGTTCCCGTTGAGCTTGGGAATGTCTCCGTACGCCTCCAGTCAACACCATCACACCGCACATTCCCTCCATCAAGCCAGACCGCCGCAGGATTCTCCCTACGACGCCTCCGTGGCGGCCACGGCATGCAAATTGTACTCCACAGACGGACAAAACAGCTACAGCAACACGGGAACTAAGTCGGATTGCTCTAAAGGGAACGCGGATCAAAACGGATATGCTTCGGTGGTAGCAGCAGAGGCGGTCAAAAACGCGTGGCAGAACGCCACATCAGGCGGTAGCGCCAATTTGGCCAACAGCTTGACCGGACCTGTGAGACCATCAGCCTGCACGCCAGATTCCCGAGTCGGTTACGGATCATCGGGATTAATTGGAGGCGATCCGTCCACCAGCCCCGGTACCGCCTCAGCAGGACGAACCTCAAACTCGTTATCTTCATGGAACAATCCCTGTTCGCTCAACACATCATCGTCACAGCCTGTAGGCACTCAGATTCACCAGCAAACCCAGCACACATTTTATCCATGGATGGCTATAGCAGGTAAGTCGAGAATATTATCTAAAATTCGATCTGAATAAACCCCAAACTTATCTTTAATTCACTATCTTCTCCTATATACATATAACTCAGAATATAACATTTAAATCATAAAAAAATTATCTAAAATAAATTAAACTAATCATTTATTGGCGGTTTCAGCTCACTTAAGCCATAATAATCAAATTAATTGTCTTTAAATAATCTAAATTAATCGTGTTGAGCTAGTCAATTAACACTAGTCCATAAAAAGAATATATATGTACTTTTTTAAATCCACATTAACAGTTATTTCGGCTTTTACAATAATATAGTACGAGAAAAATAAACAATCTATTTCTGTTAATTTGCCTTCTATAATAATATTTCATTTAAAAGTAACATTATAAAAATATTTTTCAATTATTTATTTTTGAAGTATTTTGAGACAGGCTGATTAGAAATGAATTTATGTTTTTTGAATGTGCCAAATATAAATAACCCAATACACCTGTTAATAAATCTCATAATATTTTATTTTATAACCTATTATTTTTGAAATTATTGAAATATACTTTTAATTGTATTTTCAGTTTATTTTTTTAATTATTTTTGTTAGACAGTGTACTAATAAAAGAATAAATTTAATTTTTTATCATAATATTCATCTCTTTCAAAATATTTTCACATTTATTCATAACATAGTTTTCACTATCATATATCTCTTTTTTGGTATTAATTACTTTTTAAACTTGGACCACCATTTTTTTAAAGTTAATAGTTGTTTTATAAAATTTTATTGACTATTTCATTACAATTTAAATATCTTTATTAACTTACATCAAGTGAAAATATATGAATACAATATTTCATTGTGGTTTTTACGTATCTCTCAGGTCATATACCTTACAAACACATTATTAAATACCAAGCGAAAAGAACCAAAAAAAAAGAACATCCTAATCAAAAGCCGATTTGGTTCACCCCAAAAACGAAAGAGTCAAGTGTTCGTATAATTAGGGTTGAATGAACTGAAGTGTTCTCTGTCTCGTGCGTTAGTTTCGGATGGGGCCCGGGTTCTCCGTCTCTCGATTTTAATGCATTTTCGCATGGCCCCCGGTGTCTCTACGAGCTCGGATCAGCTGTTTGGGACTGGCCTATTTCGAATGTCGGTCTATGAATGCGTCGTTACGTCCCGATCCCGACAGAGACATCATTGGTTCCCAGAAAACGTTCACTTTTTGTAAGTTCCTTTGCATTTTATACGGTGAATTTTGGTTTTTTGGTTTCAGACGTTTTAAAAACTTGTTTGTTTTCTAAGACCCCTAAAGGTGTGCTGTAAGTTCGATAAAACTTTTTTTTTACTATTTGGTCGATTGTAAATATTGTTATTTATTCCCCGTATACATTTCCATGTTCTCCAACAAAAATATGTCTGTTCTAATTCACCCGGATTTTTATTGGTATATTTCACTCAATATTATGAACATATTTAATTTTATCAAATTAATAAAGTTGGGTGTATTGTTTTAGTTAAAATTATTACAAAAATTAGATATCAATAAAAAGTTACTAATGCTTCACTTTATAGTTAAGTTGTTAATCTATTTTTTCCTTGTTGAAATTAAATAAGAATTATTCAAATATTAAGAAAAGTATTAAGTAAATATTAAAAAAGAAACCATTTATTTTTAAATTTAACACCCTTCATATGTTTGGTGTATTATTCCTAAAATGTTGCTTCACTTTAATTATAGTTGAGTGGTATAATTCTATTTTTCCCTTTGTTGAAACTAAATAAAAAAAATCAAACATTAATCATAGTTGCTTTATTTGTTACTTGCTTCATTAAAATCTATATATGGCTAAGTACAGTAATAATTCTAAGTATATATTAAAAAATACTGTTGCTTTTCAAAAAAAAAATGATATAGCTTTCCAAATTTATTTCGGTCATTATTCAATTAATTTTTTTTTTGATACAGTACATTTGTCTTGAATAATTTTTTAATGTCTTCCACAATTCACTTTTAATCTCCTCAACGGACGAACAACAAAGTCCTCGAGGTCCTCTTTTTATTCAGCGAAAAGTCAGAAGTCCGACGGAACTAAATCGGGCAGATAGGCAGTAGAGAAACGATATGAATATAATTTTTGATGAACAAATAGCGAAGAAGATATTAGCCATATCTGCTGGCCTTTTATGACGAATAATTTCATACGAACTATATATACTAAAATATTCTTTCTTAATGGTTGTTTGGCTTAGAGGAAGAGTTACAATATTTTTTTATCAAAATAGCAGCAAACCTTATGTTGTCTTTCAAGTTATAAATTGTTATTTAATATGTGGTTAAATTTAAATTATCAGATCCTAATATTTCTTGTTCTCAGTTTCTAAGCTACGACTTTCGTGATTCAAAAAAAACAAGAGTGTAAATTGTATATTTTATATTTTGAACATTCTTGATTAAATTTATATTATCACAATTATAACTATGCCATTACTGAACAGCATTAATTAAATCGATGCTTGGCACGCACATATGTTTATTTAAATGGTTACTTGGCTGAATCATACAAAACAAAAAAAGGATCCATGAAACGGGCATCCTAATCGAAAACCGTGTTTGTATGTTTGAAGTGTAATATATGCTTCTCATTTTCGGTTTTGGATAAATGATTGTGATGCACCCGAGGTTAAAATTAGGCGTCGCAGCCCGATATTTACGAAGAAACATTAGTAGGCCAGACACAACAAACTCTCCAAAAAACCATTGCCGGTGTAAAATATCGTTCCCGCTCAAGTTGCAACATTGTACGTTGTTGCTAATGGGATCCGATGCAACCGAGAAGCGAGATGGGCGAACGAATACAGCAGAAACAGCGAAAAGGAAAAGGAGGAAAAAATGAAATAAATACAAGGAAAAAAATAACCGACAGAAAAATCGTCAGGGCCGATTTTCGCGCTCTTAAACTCGACGGTTTTATGCTCTCCAACCGTCTGAAATACGATCCATCGAAGCCGAAACTAAAACACGGTACGTTAGCCATTCTCAAAACATACCATTATAGCTTCAAAAGTGATGTTTTGACGGGTATACAGGCCCGATGCGTTAGGAAGGACCACACGGTACTGCAGAGCGCCCCTCTGACGGTTAATAGGGTGAACTACAAGGGACGTGGAAGTTTCTGGAAGACCTTGTAGATGGCGCCGGTTATTTCGCAACTTGGTTATACTTGACCGGTACGTTACATAATTCTCTGCTGATATTGGATATTCGAAAGCAAAACAACCGAAAAAACCAGGTGTTAACATTTCTGTCGAATCGACAGAGTGAACAAAAATATGCATTTCATTATATGCTTAATAGTTGAATAATAATTAATGATGCCTTTTGTTTTAAATCTATGAATTTTATTAGGTTTTTAACGACATAATTTGATTTAAGGCCACTCGACTGTTTTCGTTAATTACCCCAAGGTTACTTTAAATTAACAATACTCTATTTTTATCACATACACAAACACGATCTTATCTACAAATAAAAACAAATGGAAACGCCTGTAGTTACTGGTTGAGTTTACAATTATGCATACATATAGGTAATCAATTATCAGCCTGTGCAAACCCTAATTTACAAGGATTTTAATGACTCGTATTTAACTTGCTACATCTCTAATTATTCATCTGTTACTTTTTTGTTATAATTATACCTCCATTATTTTGAAAGACGATTTTTTGTCCGATTTTATTATATGCCGATAATTTCTAAGGAAATTATAGTGTAAGCAATTTTTTTAAATTTTAAATATAACCGCAGTTTTTGTGTCTATATTTGTTTAATCTTTTGACTGGACATCTGGACGTCACTTGGCTTAATTACCTATAATGTAAATATTTGCAAAATCCTTTATTATAAACATTTAAGAAAATAAAAAATTATGATGTTATAATTATTTATTATATTTTCTAGTTTATATAAACTGAACAATGTGATGCAACAATTAGTTACATATTTAACATGTAAGTAAATCAATTCAATTTCAGGAATATAAAGAGTAAATTAATTTAAGTATCTCAAATTTGTTATTAAAATATTCTTGGAGATATTAATTGGGTGCTCTTAATTTATCATTGAAATAAAAGGTATTAGAAACCCCAGAATATATTAATTAGTTATAAAGTTGTGATAATTTTTATTTTTGGGTCTGGTTTAGAATTATAACGAAGGCAGGTAATATATTATAAAGTTTAATTAAGGAATTTATTTACGTATGTTTATCTTCCTTGAAAGTATAAAAATAATATATTAAGAACTATAATTCGAATAACATGAATATGTGATTTATACGAGGATGTTATAGTTCTAAAATATATTGTGTTTTTATATATTGTTGTTATATTATCATACTTTATCCTGGTACTTTTAAATACTTTTAAAGCTAAAACAATAAAAATCGAGTGAAATTTATATAAATCCTTGTCTTTGTTAGCAACCCTGAAATATAAACCACTATCAAATCGATTATATCCACTATACTGGCAAGATTTATCACCCAGAGACTATGTCAAATAAATCTGATGGATTAATAACTGTTATAATAGAATTCATAAAGTGAAATTTTCCATTTTCTGTAACTCCCATTCTTAATGTAATGAATGAATTAATTTTTAATAATTCCCAATTTTAATTCAAAATTAAAGAACATTTTTGTTAATACAATTTGCTGTTGTAATTTGTTTTCAAATATACGTAACTAGTTCATGCAAAATTTCTTTTAATTTACACGCAAATATTGTGATAATACAATTTTTGCTAATATTTCAATTTAATGGAAACCAGTATCTTATAAATTAAACGTTAATAAAAAATTTAACTGTTATTGTATATATCAGTCAGATCATCGCGTGTTCGAATCCCACTTGGGGCAAAAATTTTTATAAATAAAAATGTAAGGTTGAATTGTTTACATTTGTCAATCGCTAATTTGTAGCCTTCACGAATTGTCGAATATGATTTTTCTCAAGTCTATACATATATACAAAAATTTAAATTTTATGTAGAATATATATAGAAATATTAAGCAAAAGCCTTTCTATTAACAATAATTAGTATCATTTATGGATTTTAGAATGATTATATTAATTACTTTTCAATGCTAAGTTTATTTAAAAAAGCGGAAAAAATAAAGAAAATTTTAAACCGAGATGGTAAAGCTTTAAAGGATTGTTCCTTATACTAGAATTGATAGTATTGATCATGAAATTAGTTGCAGGCCCGATGAACTGGAAAGAAGAACACAAAAAAACAAGCTATTTTTCAATATGGGTAATACTTTAAAACGCACTGTTCTACATGGTGTATTAAGTTGTCAGCGTCTTTAATCGAGACGTAGTAAATAACGAAGGAATGAACCATAAAAATCGGCTACACGAGTTTAATGTGCGTTAAAATCGATGTAAATTAAGTGATAGGTACGTAGTTTTTTTTTTCACTTGCATTACGGTTTGACGAAACGATCGTATAAACATTACGGCTCTAAAATTAGCGCCCGAAGTTCGAATGCTACTCCACCATCGATCATTTCCTCGCTTGGAGACCCGACCTAGCCCAATGCCACATCCAGAACACTTTCGGGCCATTCGTTACTTCGCCTCTTTGGTTTCCAGTCATCCCCTTGGTCCCGTTAAACTGGCCAAATATCGTTTCACCGTTTACAGGTGTCTTTTAACACTTCTCTATTTTCTTTTACACCCAATTTTACACGTATATATATTTGATTTTTTTTCAGAAATAATAAATGATTATTTTTCTTATTTACTTCATGTTTTTAGCATTATAGTAATCAGTAATTTAGTCGTTGTTTTTAAATAGTTCTGCGTTGCTATTTTCTTGTATAATTTACCTCGTAATGTTTCATTGAACTTGTCCTTGAATAAATAAGTTGCTATTAGTTTCAGATTATTCAGTTTAATGTATTTAGTTTGTCCAACCTTTGGTCTTCCGTTTCGTTTTTTTTTTGGTTGTTAAATTATGTATACGATTTAAAAATCGATAGCGTCTAAACATTAATTGTAAAATTAATTTTCACTAGCAATGAATTAGCAATAAATAAATATTTCATCAAGCTAGTTGTTTTATTGAAACAAAGTATCCTTATGCGTTTTTTTTCAATATTTTATTTATTTAAATGAAAGTCGTATGGACGTCCAGATGAATTGCCGCTCTACAGTTTTAACCTGCTCGGTTATTGAATATTGTATTATAATGCTTCCTGAATTTTTAGTGTTTATCCGAGATCTTCTAATAACCTAACCTATATAATATCCCTCACCTATATATATATATATATATATCGATCGCGATATCGAGAGCGATCTTTTGGATATGAAATACACAATATGATAGCATATTGACGTTACTTATTATTTGGTTCTACAATCACAGAAAAATTCTTATGAATGATTATAAATCGGCCAGATTGCTTGGCGGTGTAGTCAAAGCGACAGGACAGTCCTCCTATGATTGTCTGTGATTGCCTAAAGGCAAGAGGCTTAATGCTGAAAACGGAGAAGTTCGGAGCTTACGTTAACCAGTAGGTTTAGTCCAGATAATCCCTAGTTTATAAAAAGGAGAAATTTTGAAATATATATAATAATAAATCATAATAACAAGAAAATAAATAGAGCTTAACTAAAAACATTTTAGCATTTTTACATAGCACAAAAATATTTCTTACCAAATTTTGCAATTACAATAAAAAATAAAAAATTATATTGGTACTAGTTGTCGATTAACCCAGAATTTGTCTACAGTATCTGAATTCTAAATATACATCTAGGAGGACGTAACTTAGACTTAGGACGGTCCTAACTTAGTCTCTAATAATATTTATATTTTAACACCGTTTGCAGTTTATTCTATTAAATGTCCTGTTCTGGAATTATCCAAGAGGTGTAATTCTGCCATGTTAACATGAGAATGAGTCTCTCCTCACGTGTCCTTGCGATTCCCTTGAGTTTCTGAATTTGAAGGTCTCGATATAAGTAATGAATCATATAGTATCTGGATGCACAAACTATACTTCTTAGGACTGCAATCTGAAAAGTTTGTATTATATTTACATTGCTGTTCACGGGACATCCCTTAATTTAATTCCGTAAGTAACAGTAACTTATTATATACTGATAATTATAATTTTCTTCCAATTAACCAGCAAATTTTCCTATATTTTTTAAAGTATAGGAAGTTTTGCAATTGTAATAAACTAAGAGGAGTCCTGCATCAGAATCAAATTTTTATTAAGAATTTTAAGATCATATTCTGAGTTAGATCTCTTTCATCAGTTATTATATAAATCTACTTCTATTTTGAATTAGTATTTTTTCTTAAACTAGAAATATTATTAAGGAGAAAACAAAAACCGTATTATTCTAATTAAAATTCTTTTAGAAAACAATTATTGAAACGTTATTTGTAACATACTTTTTTCATACAACATCAATAACATTTTATATTAATATAAACATATTTCATTAAACATATATTAATATCATTTGAATATTGATGAATTTTTAAAATAAAAGCTCCCACGATTTTTCTCAGCTAAGACTAGTATCATGAAATTTTAAAATGAGTCCAGTACTACTGAAATGTAGTCGCTCAAATCCTAGATGGTACGAATTTCTATTGGAGAAGGAAACCCATATTTTTTTCTTATTTATCTTCAACTTTGTGTATCCACTAAGCTCCTCCTAAACGGTTTAACCGATTTCCTATGAAATGTTTTGTGTGTGTTTATGTGGATTTGAGAGCGGTTTAGATTCACAACCGGGTCCGGTAGGTGGCGCTGAAATAGGGCTTCAGTTTTATATGTTTTAAATAATTTTTAAATTCATATCATTCAATTTAGAACATATCACTTCAAAATCACTATTTTACACTATTTCATCCCAAACAAAAAAGTAACATTCGGGCAGCACAACGTCTGTTGAGTATATATAAAATTTTTCATAACATCCTTGATATTAATATAAATTCAGAAGAAAAATTAGTAGTAAATACATTTTTTTGAGCTAAAATCACTTCAGCCAACAAACTGGCTTGAGAAATACAAATATTGTTTCGACGGCCTTGGCATGATTTACTGCTATTTATTTATAAATTCTGATGGATCGCGGAGATTCGAAACCAATTGTGCGTATCAATCAATAAAGCGGGGAAAAGAGCGACGATATCACTCAATTTAGCAAACAAATAGTTTTTAACGAGCGATACCGACACCTTATCATTATCTTTGGCGTTTATTACAGGCCGGCGGGTGCGGTTAAATCAAAAATCGTTAGCGAAAGCGACCGCATCCGACAGTCGTAACCAAATAATCAAACAATTACCTCGACCGTGACTGAAATCGTCTAAATCTCGCATAATCTTATTGGACTGCTCACCATTAGGCCATAAAGGCGGGGTAATGACTCTTCAGTACCTGCTCCATGGCTGATGGGTGTTTTATTTCTGTTGGCCACGCTAATATCCTTTATCGGCCACCACGTTCCGTATAAATCCTCTTCGGCGATTCAATCAAAATCGTTCACTATTATGATTTAATTTCAATGATCGGACATGCACTATCGGTTTACGACCAGCGTAATATGTTGTATTATCGCCGTTCTACAAGAATTGTTTTAGTATCTTCATCCATAATTGTCATAATATTATATTTATTCGACGTTTATCTAGATATCGCGGAAATTATTCCTCCATTGTATCGATCCATCCATCCGAGTATTACCTCTGTTTCTATAACTTTATACATTAATAGTTTTTTTGCTGGAAAATCAGACGCAACTAGATCTGGTGAATATGGTGCATATTAAAATAACTCGTATTTTAATCGACTAATTTTAACGCTCTTATTTCTTTTCTCATGAATTTCTGCATCCAATTCCAGTAATAATCAGAATTTGTTGTTTTAACAATTTGAAAGTAATCCACGAACCAAATTTATTTCGAATCCTCTAACCCTTCTTTTATAACGCTTCTTATTCAATTATGGTGGTAGACTCAGGACTTCACGTTTAACCTATAATGCTACTTAAGCATAAAATCATTGCATAAGTTTCATTCGATGTTTCATGTGTTTCTCTTCGCTTGTTATTGGTAGTTGATTTTTAGTTCTATATTAATAAATAGATGGCGCTTCGCTTACTGAACAACAGACTACACCGAAGTGAACAAGATATTAGTTTGATGAGCGCATATGCACGTTTTAAATGTTTTATAGGCTCATATTCCGTTGAGAAGTAAAATTAACGATATTATTTCTCTTTGAAAAATAATTCATCATAATACGATTACAATTATCAATATTTGAGGACTACTAGTCGAATAGAAGGTTGAAAAACCTAACTCAACATCAGAAATCAACTCAAATCTACTAATAGCCTCTTGTTTACTAAACGACCTAAAATGGTATAAACAAAAGCTTTTGACTGAAGTATTCAAAACAAAAGAAACAAAACAAAGTTTATGTCAAATACGGTATATTTCAATATCGAGGTAACAGAATCGATATATTCAATTATGTACACGGATTATGAAATTAATATTGATATATAAAAATTTACAATATACCTTACCAAACACAATTAAATAACAATGTGAGTTTTGACAATAACCCTAGTCTGGTTTATTTCAATAATATGTAGTATATTTAGAGATATTACCCTGGGATTAATGTATATATATATATATATATATATATATATATATATATATATATATATATATATATATATATATTCATAAACCCAATTAGTGGTCTCAGCATCACTATATTAAAATTAAACTATATTAAAATTAAAACAATTATTAATTAAATAAAAAATTAAATATTCGAATCTATATATACGAAATTAATAATAACGTGAAAGCATAAGCATAAACTAGCAAATAACAAACATAATCAGATGTAGATTACCTTAACGCATTCGCAGAACGAATCATTCCTATACTACATCTTGTTCACGTCTCTATAGTCTGTAAACAATCTAGAATGTACTTATTATGTCATTTTGCTTTCATCATTTTTGATCAAGTTGTACCTGATTTCTGTTTGATATTTGAAAAGTATTATTAATATATTATTACTAGTCATTGCTGACTAAAGATTAGAGAGATACTATTAGAGAGATTATAGATTAGAGAGATTAGAGACTTAGAGATGCAGGTACTTATCTAGGAAAACCCATTGACCCTTATTTAGTCTATTAAAATAAAATAATGGTTCTTCACTAAACAACTACATCCAAGATCACACGATTTCTTTCTCTCGGGTCTGCGTCCTAGTTCAATGTTGTCCAAGGGAGTATTTCCTTATGTCTTGCTGTGAATCTCTTAATTTTCTCATTTTAACAATAGCAATCCGGAGGTCTCGGTGTAAGTAACTATTCCTGGAGTATCTGGATACATCCACAATACTTACCACTTTATTCTGAAATACTTGTATCATGTTGATATTACTTCTTGTAGAACATCCCCATTAACGAATTCCGCAGGTCCATGTAGTTTTTATTATCTGCTCGTATAGTAGTAATTTATTATATACGGATACTTTAAATCTTCCAAATAACCAATACATATTTTTGTTTTTTTTTGCTCCAATTAATAGATAAAAATTAAAATATTAGCTAATCTAATGGTTTTCTTAAATGTTGCTTATATTTTTACGAAATACCTTTCCATTTTTGTGAATAAATATATATTTCGTGGCAAGAACCAATCATCCAGGAAAAAACTAATTTAAAAATCAAGTTATTATATTATTATGGAGTCAATAAATTATTCGGGCCTCCCAAACAGGTATAAAGGTATCAGTAAACGAACTTTTTCTAGATTTATGGTGGTCGTAATAGTTTCCGATACCGTTATGCGATAGTCAGTGAAGTAACAAGTTTATTATGAAGCGCCCGGTCTACGGTAAAGGAAAAAAACTGTATTTTCCGCTCAAAGCTATATCTATCGATTGTAAATCCGCCAATATATTTTAAAAAATGAAAGGACTCACCGAACGATCATACGGGTTTTGATTTTCCAACGTTTCTATAGTTTTTAGGGGATATCTTGATTGGATTTCGACCTCGTGTGTCGGTTTTTGTATGACGAGCAAGACGTAAAGAAATGAGACCAGAGGCCTAAGACCGAGTAGTAGTTTCCTCGGGCACGGCATTATTTTTTGTCCGAGCATAACCAGTCCAAAAGAGATATACGATTCGTCAACATGTCGTGTGTGTTTTTTTATCAGTGTTCTGTTTGTTTCGTCGTCTTTTTTCTCCCCAACTCGACCGTTGGCCGTACATGTCCGTCGCCGTCGATGAAATACAACGGCTCTGATTTCGAGAAGTGGATTTTTATTAAAATAACCTCTCGATCAAGACAAGAAAACTAACTTCGCCATTTACAGAGCGTCCGGGCAAACGTAGCGCTCGAGGCGTCCGCTTTTTCTCCATCTCTCTCCGTCTCTCCCATCTGCTCGTTTTTTGTTTCGGTATCGCGCGCCACTCTCATCCACGGAACGAGAGCACGATGCTTCATTTAGTTTAATTCAATTAATTAACGGGAGAATGTTAATTTCCAAGAATTCGGCCATCGCCCGGCCTGTCTTAATGGCATCATCGTTGCGGACGCTTTGGTTTCGATGTCGGAAAAAAGCGTCTTCGATCATTTTCGGGGCGGCGACGATTCCGGCCGGTTGCGTTGTGACATAGTAGGCCCGGCCCAGAGCGGAGAGCAACGAAAGTTTTAACTTTTCATCCTGTTTGTCTTGACGACGATATGAGTAACGGACGCCCCTAATAGTGCGCGTCTGGTTTAAATACTCCTTTGTCGTTCTTACTCTTGTTTTAAAGCACCAAACTGTATCGGCACTTAAGACTAACACTAATGAACGCTGTGGTGACAAATGGCTTCTTTCAGGTACTTTTTCTCTCCAGTTTCAGTTGGTTTTACATCGACATCAAGGATTACCGGCTTTCTACAGCTTGTTTGATGTTTAGATGTATCTGTTTTTGTTTTTTAAACTTCTAAAAACATAGCTCTGAACAGGGATCTAAGAAATCCCGAAATAATCCAACTAGGTTCAGTTAATGACATGTGAAAGTATTTTATTTTAATTAAATTGGAAAATAAATTTTAATTATATCTATATCGCAATTATTACTCATTTAATAATATTAATCATTTAATAAATCATGAATGATTAATCTACATACACTATTATATATATTTATGCATAAATAATGTAACGACGTAAAATATTGTGATATAATTGAAAGAAATATTACACAGATTTACCGCTGCTACAGACTAAAATATGAAGTAATTTAATCATTACAAATATAATTAATTTTAAAATAATTAGTAGGTTTCGTACCGTAAGAAAATAGAAGCAGTTCTACATCAGTAAAACCACAAAATTTATTATAAGTTATTATATTAATTGTAACATTACATATTTTAATAAATTAATAAATTTGTCCTTAATTAAATAACATATAATAATGAATTTTCTTCATATTAATTATACACAATGCAGTATTATTGGCAAATTTAATTAGGTATCAAGTTAATGAATTAAATCTTATAACAATTTTAAATAAAATTTACATAAATATGAATATTAAACAAAATATTATGAATTGTATCGGAATACATTTATATATTTTCTTTCATAACTGGATAATTTATTAATTATTTTAGAAGATTAAATAAACATTTATTAATGAAAGGAAAATTAAGCTTAAAGTAAGATGATTATTAAATTAAACTGGTATCTTCTCTAGAAATTTTAACATATATATGTATAGATAGACAGAAGGTTATTCAAATTTGAAGTATATCGGTTTAGTAGAATTTGGCGTAGCATGTCAAACATGTCAAAAAATATAGTTTGACGAAAAACGTGTGTTTAAAGTTTCGTTTTTAATTATCGCGTCACTAAAACAGTTATTTTTCCGGAAATAATTAAAATTTTGAAAAATCCTTTTTAGGCTATATTCTTAAATGGTTAAACATCGAAAATATGAAAAAAATATTAAAAAATATCTAGGCTAGTTTACCCCCTAGTTTCCAGTAAAGTTACCCGCTGATATAGATGTCGCGTCACTAATAAAGCTCTTTTTATATTTTTAAAAATATTTTTGAAAAATTCTCTTAACGGAGTTTTCCTTAAAAAAGTTCTATTCAAAACTTTGCATATATTAGAGAAAATTAATTTATTCTAATTTCTATACACGGATACTCTGTTAAAACATGTAGTTCAACAGAAACTTATAGCAAAACTAAATAAAAATTATTTTATAATTCTTATAAATATGTTCTAACAATAAATAAATAAATGTTATTACATTAAATAGTATTAAACTTGACATATTTGTTGAATGTTTAGAAGATTTGGCGATTTTGGTTCTATCCGATACAAAATAAGGTAGCTTGTGGTGGAATGGTTTTGGATCCTACTTAGATTCCGCCTATATTCAAAAACAGTAATGTAAAAATTTCATAATCATTAAGTCGAAATAGACCTACATCACTCTGCCAGTAATATCTAAGGTTTTTGAAAAACTCCTGTTGAAAATAATAAATCTGATCATAGAGAGAAAAAACCTAATACCAACACACGAGTTTGGGTTTAATAACAAGCATTCAACAATTGACCAGATCCACAGAATAACAGATATTATTGAAAAAATCTACGAAAGTAGAAAATTATGCTCAGCTATATTCTTAGATGTAGAACAAGCCTTCCATAAGGTTTGGCAGGAAGGCCTTGTTAATAAACTACAGAAAATGTTACCAAAACAACATTAATCTTAATTAACCGAACATTAATTAATCGAACTATTAAAATCGTACATTACAACCATAATATTTAGAGTCAAACAAGAAGAAACTTATTCTACAATAAAAGAAGCTAAAGCAGGTGTACCACAAGGAAGTGTACTAGGACCAATGCTTTATCTACTCTACACTTGTGATATATCACAAATGGAGAATATTACGATGGCTACATTTGTTGATGATACTGCAATTATAGCTGTCGGCGACAATAGTGAAGAAACCTCATAAAAATTACAATAGGTAAGTGACAATATAAATAATTGGACACAAGCTTGGAAAATAAAAATTAATGAAAGTAAATCTGTGCATGTGCCGTTCACCTATAAACAGACCGTACAAGCACCAATAACATTAAATAATATTCTCATTCCATATAGCAATATCGCTAAATATCTCGGAATGAATCTTGATGCAAAGCTTCGCTGGAAGAAAAGAAAAGAACTGGAATTGAAATATAGGAAAATGTACTGGCTAATTGGAATAAAATCACGATTATCAGTACATAATAAATTGCTATTATAAGCAAATACTGAAACCTATATGGATATACGGAGTTCAATTATGGGGATGTTCTGCGAAGCGCAACATAAATAAAATAGAAATTTTTCAGAACAAAGTCCTGAGAGGTATTGTGGGCGCACCCAAATACTATAGGACTGATTACCTACATCGAGACTTTCAAATACCCACAATCAGTCAAGAAATCAAGATAATTGCAAGGAGGCATGAGGAAAGACTCCATTCTCATGAGAATATTAAAGTATTGCAGCTTTTGGATACCGCCAGAACAGGACAGAGACTCAAAAGAATCAAACGATCTGATCTTGTGTAGTGTTGTGTAGTGAGGTGCATATAACAAAAAATACAGCAGTGACATGTATAAACATTATTTCGCCAGAGACTGAGATATGGTCGATGGGTCATCCTAGTTTATATACCTAGATTTAAGTTATCATAAAGACAATTTGTAGGTTTGTCGGAAACGACTAGTAACAATATAATAATTAAATAATTAAAAAATGAATTAAAAATTATCATATTATAGAGTATGTCTCAAATGCAATGGTATTTTTATTGGTGATATTAAAGATTTTCACGTATGTTTGAAGGTTATAGAAGAAATAACTGTAGTATTTAAAGCATATACATTTTTGTACAAATAAACGTAGTCGTGTATGAATTTTTTTATACATCTTACATTATATGCTTATTGTTCTGTTGTACTTACATCAATATACAATTAAGAGGGGTGCTGGATCAATACATCAGTATATATTTAAACCAAATTAAAACAGTTGCTGTTATTTCATGTTTTAAATCTTCGTATTTCAGTCCTTCCTTGGTTACGCAGGTCTAAGTATCGGTAATTAATCGGGGATCTTTGTTAATTTAGTAACAAAAGTTCATTGAACAATTAAGCCAGTAAATGGTTAGCTCAGAATCAAACAGAAATTTAATATATTTAGGACAATTATGACTATAATTACCCATCGGGCGCTTCATTTGATGAAAAAACTGGATTACTCACATGGACAATCAAAGGAAATGACTAGACTATCATAATTAACATTGGAATATCTGCAATATGCAACTTAATGAGTCAAACTTACGTGTACTTGAATGAGACCAAGTTGTTATTTATTTTGATACATAGAGAAGATGTCTGGTTATGGAGATTATATCGCTCCAATTCTCGACGCACAAGAATTAAAGTATATAACATACCGTTAATACTAGGTATGTCATATGTCAATGTATGTTATAGAAATGACAGTTACAGTGAATTACAGTTAAATGTTATTCATGCTCCCTTTACTCAGTAAGAGTACATTTAAAGCATTGTTTTATGAATTATTGACCTGAAAAACCTGATCTTTACCATTTACTTCAATCGAGATATTTTGTATTTTCAACAATATTTATTAGTTTTCAAGTAATTCTTATAACAATTACAGTACTTAAATATCTTAATTCCACCCAGAAAAACACTTTCGCTTTCGTTCGATCAAATACAATAAAGACGATTTTGTATTCTGGACTGCCGAGCGATATAGTACGCGATAAGCATCCGTGAACAAGCCGAAAAGGCCGGGCTGTAGGCCAATGTTGTGCAACGCCGTACGTAATAACAGAGCACCGGGGCCGGGATAGAACAGAACCCCGGCTATTACAAAAAGCCAGTTTTTAATGGCGACCCTGAACCACCGCTTTTCTTCCACTCCGGACCATTGAAATTTTGGCATAATAGGGTCCCTTCGTTGCGCAACCGTTAGTTTTCGGACGTGGTTCGTAACAGCAACATGCACTTTTTTCGGCGTAGCTTTAATGGTGTATTAAAAAAAAACAACTCAAGCCGTAATCATTATTACGCGATGATGCTTATCAACGTTTCGGAACTGGCGTGCGTTCAGTGATGGACGATCAGAACCGCGAGTGATTACAGAGTGTTTTTCAGTGAGAAGTGTCTTAAACCATATATGACCTTTTTAGTTGACATTTAAGCAAACTTTTGATCGTTCAATAGAATCGGTCGTATTTCACGCTATAAACAGTGCTTATTAAATCAGTATAAGGAATGAGTCCCATTACGATCAAATAATATATCAGAGGCAATAAAATTTCAATGATATTGTGGTGTTTGGCTATAAATAATATTTAAACGACGCTAATGCAATTTGCAATGTTTACGACCTGACTGAACTTATTAAATGAGCCAGTGAGGTTATTGGAGACGAAACGAATAGAAGAAACAAAAAATATCCAACGACCGAGTCTCTTTCTCTCTCTCTTTCTCACTCCCATCCGTACTGAACGGGAACCATCCGAGCATAAACAAAAACTAATCTTAAAATAGTTTCTAATTTTCTCCAGGTTTCATATATTTCGGCGCATACCGAAAATAGACGCGAACGAAAGGCAATTGCATGTTTTTAATCCGGTGTAATGTACGAGATGGAGATGGCCGACTGTACGAGGAGGAATAATTGGGATAGATATTCGATGAAGTTGTTTTTGTAAAGAAAATGGAACCAAATAGATTTTGGTAATAATCAAAATTGAGGGAATTTCAGTTTTCGATATTTTATTGATTTTCGGTTTCATCAACCGAGTCTTTTATATAATTTAAAATTCATGTGGATCCATATTTTGTTTGTTTTTAATTGTTTTATTTTATCCGTTCATGTTATACAAGAACAAACTTTAATTCAACTTGTAATTTACAAGGCAATTTATAGCCATATCAAATACTATATTTTACTATATTTACTATTCGACTTGGATTATATATTTTAATAATAAAAAACTTAATTCTTCATTAAATTAATGACGTTAATACTATCTCGTTAAAATTAATTAATTTTAATTAATATTTCAAATATGGTATATAAATAATTATACCTATTAAAAGTTTTGTATTAGCTCTTCTGAATGAGTATTAACTATTATTAAAATCCTATCAATAACTTGATTAATCAGTGTATCAGTATATTGTATGTATGTTTCAAAATTAAAGTAAAACTAATCTACTTAAGCTAAAATTGAGCATACACTAATACACTAAACAAGCTCGTGTGGTTTGGTTCGCTTCAATCTTCTGATTTCCTACGTGTTGTTCAGTACCTGAATTGCTTCGACTTTGCTGTGAGACTGAAGTATTCAGTACAAATTATCTTTTAAAAAATTATACGTTATATTGCATCTAATTAATTTTTAATGTTGAAAAAGGTAATAATAAATAAACTGATAGGATATCATTGACAATGTTTTACAGACATAATTAATAATTCAACGTGAATTTAAAGTTAAGGGAAGTACCGCCACTTTGAATAATTGACTGGCCAGTTCTGGAACATCCGTTAATCTCATTTTTTTCCTCATTTCGTTCGAATTTTACATATGCTACGTACCATTTTCTTGATCTCAATATTTTAAATTTTGCTGTGCCTTATTTTTGGCTATAATTTACCATATTTAATAATCGTATAGTTAAGTGTTTTTAAGCACCAGTTGCTGGGCTTCAATAATTATGTATCATATATAAGGTCCAGATCGCAAGTTAAGTGCTTTTCATGAATGAAGGTTAAGAATAATTTGAAATAAAATTTACATAAATATTAACATTAAAGATCACAGGAGGTACATTATCCATTAATGACCTATTAATGAATTGTTATTAAGGTAGTGATAAGAAAATTACAAATCGGATAGCGTTCAGTATATTTGATTTATAATTTTCTCTTAATTTTAATTTGATATAATATAGTAATAGCCAATGCAGTGCAATAATAATAAATATGATATGTAATGAGTTCTAGTGTTAGTATTTATCGAATGGTTCTAATGAAATAAAATTGTAAGTGATTCTATAATAATTTTAAATAAAACATCATTATAACTAATTTAATTTAATTAATACATTTAATATATGAATAAATTTTACACAAATATTTTAAAATATTTTATTAGATATTTCTGATATAAAATATTTTACTAATTTATCTAATTTAAAGTCTTCCTTAAATTATATATTTAAGTTATAACTGAATGATAATTGGTAAGTAGTATGTAAACAAATCTAAATATTTTATATGCTTAATTTCTTTTAATTAGTTCCATCTTATATTAAATATGTTTAGTACAATCTTAATTTACTAATTAATTTATTACTATTTTTCTGTTACTTGTATTAATGCACAAGCAAGACGAGTACGGGACTAATACAATATATAAGTATGTATTTTTCAAATTAAAATAAAAGTAAACTACTTATAAGTACTACTTAAAACTACTATTTAAGTTCGTATGGTTTGATTCGCTTCAATCTTCTGATTTCCTGCGTGTTGTTCACTAGCTGTGTTGCCTCTATGTTGCTGTGACTTAGTAACTTTATTTCATATTTTTAAGTGAAATCTTGGATCACTTCCTAAATCCGTTTGATTTCAAGGTGTTCGTTCAGTTATTCGTTGGTTACGTAGCGATAAGCATTGTTAATTAATAGTAGAACTTTGTTTTGGGAATATTGGATTACTAATCGGTTGATAATCCTACAATAATAAACCAATCTTTTTGATTTTAGTTCAACCTAAGACTAACCAGTACAATTGCTTGATTTTGAGTATGATCTGCTCTGCTTTTTGTCTAATATGATGTTTTCAATATTCGCCATCGAGATGGATGTTGAAATATTTAGCTTGTTCTGCTTGAGGAATCGGGCATCTGTCAAATGTATAGCTTTTCTATCATTTCGCCGCAACGCAAAATTAACGTGGACAGATTTGGAACTATAAAGCTGCGTTTTCCAGTCTCCAGTCCATTTGTAGATCTTGTTGACTCTCACCTGTACTTTTTCTCACAGCCTTAGTCAAAGATATACCTTTTTGTGTCTAATAATGAGGAAATATTTATTTTAAGCAATTGTTGTTACTCTTATTCACTATATTTATGGATGTGTAAAAAATAATAAAATAAAATCATATAATATAAATATAACCAAAAATATATTAATATAAATTAATCTATTTTTCTAATTAAATTTATAGAAACGAAGACTTTATTAATTTTATTTTTGTATATTTTAATAAAATTAGGTGTTATACTTTAATGGAGTAATATTAAACTAAAATGTAAAATGAATTTAAATTAATATGAGGTATTTTTTAAAGAATTATTATTATCTTGTTTGGTTGGAAATAAATGTTATTTGTTCAGGTAGTGAAGATGCATATGTAAATGTCAATGAACCAAGTTTCTTATATCGTTGATATTTAGAGATCGAAGCAGTAGAGATCGAGAGAGGCATTCTGCAATTTCTCGATAATCCAAAACCTCGGCTATTCCTTATTCAACACCATCTGTACAGGCGTTGTGTCGAAACGCAACGACTAAGCAAAACTTAAACAGCTCCATTCGAAGACGTTATGTGTGTTCTATTTGTTATTATCGTATCGTAGACGTTCGACTTTTGTTATTAACATTCGACGTGTCTGCGTATATCAGACGCCAGCGTGTCCACCAACAGCAAAGGAATATTAATTTTTATCTATCTATCTAAAACCATTTTAGCACTTGCATTGTTTTTATCGCCCATTTGTGTCGTTATGATGCACCATTGCAGCGAAGTTTCGCAATCATACAAGCAATTTCAATTAACACCGTCGAATTTTCGTCGCTGGTTCTTCGATTTCTGGTTGACTAATTTTATTTTCGAGGGATATACGTTTTTGATTTACGTATCCTGTTTTGGTCAATATTTTATCAATAATTATCAGATATATCTTAAAATAATTGGTGTAATATTTAGTGTTAAAGGACCAATAATGTTATTTTAAGCCGCCGTTGTTTCTTATATAATCTGTTTGGCTTTTTTTCTGGAAACTGATGATTTCTTGTTCGAAATTAGTCGTATTTGAAATTACCAGAGTGGCGAATATAGCGGAAGACAATCCCAACGAAATAACGATATGATCGAGCAAGAAATATCTTGTCTTCTGACTGTTTCACGTCTTTATTTTAACTAAATCACATTCGTTGTATAGCTTTTACAGTATTTTAAAAAAGGCAGTAAATCGAGGAATTTCTTGTTTGAAGCAATATTTATTCTTCTTTTCCAAAATTATTTTGTATAACTTTTTAATCATGTTCATGACACTTTTTAGCCATAGTTTTTGGGTTGACGTATTATGCAATTATCTATAACTTATTTTTATAATTTTTCGCCGATGGATGGTTTTAATTTTCCCACTGAAGACATTGAATACAATTTACTATGTAAATTAAACGCACCGAAAATTTTTTTGTTCGCATTTCGAGGAAATGACACATAGTGAAAGGTAAAGCCTATCAGTGGGGTTTCAATAAGTTGGTTACAAATGTACCCGATGATATTTAATCAATCTAAAATATATTTAAAGTATATTTAATTAATAAATAAGATAATATAATAAATAAGATTCTTAAAAATTAATTTATGGGCCTCTTTGTTTTCAAAGTTTTATGTTCCTCTCCTAAATACCTCTTTGTTTCCATGAAACTCGTGCAGCGGTATCAATGTCCTGATTTCAAATGGATTTCTTGTTTTGAAGCAATATATTTTACAATACACTTTCCTCTCCTTCTTTCTGTCAAACTATTTTGTATTACGATAACATATTTCATAAACATTTTCAAAACATATTTTATCTATAGTTGTTGGTATAACATTTGACAGTATTACTTTTATAAGCTGTTTTTGAATTTTTTCGCCTATGGGCGTTTTTACTACATTGAAGTTTCAGTAAACATCACTAACTTAGTTGTACATTTACTTGATTTAAATATAGTTTTTGTATATGTTCATTTGTTTAAGATAACTTTTAACTTATCAAAAACGTATATATATATATATATATATATATATATATATATATATATATATATATATATATATGTATGTATATATATTATACTAACAACTACTTAAACTTCTTCTAGGTACGATTAAATACTTCATTAAATACGTACTTCTTTACGATTAAATACCACGCCTAAGACATGACTTATCGATTTAAAATAGTTTTTATCAATAATTGGTAAAATTTCAACAGAAGAACATTCACTAATACCAATTTTTAATCGAAACTATTAGAAATACCATGAAGCATCGATGAAGGTATCTGTAGGAAGAATAACTGGGCAGCAATCACGCACGACCGTATACGTAAACGATAATCCAGGAAAATGATGACATATCAATGCAATCGGTCGCCTCCACGATTTGCAACATATATGGCACAGTCTAAACGCAAACGGAATAAATGTCAACACTAACACGCCGTTGTTAACATGCCCGGCGTGTCGATGCTTTATTTGCCTTAATTGGAAATAGAGATATTTCGGTCCTTTATGAAGTATTCGGTTTTTATTTATGGCGCTGGTGTACTGTCGAAACAGCTCCGGAACCTACATTATTATTAATGTTAAAGCATGAGCATAACTATTCGATATTTTATAACGTTCTTTCGCTGGAAACCTGAATGAACCCGATAGATTTTTATTTTAATTCGTCGGAGAACCGGTCGGTTATGTTTCAATCAATTTGTGGCCATTTGTCACGGCTCTTGGTATTGTTGGACATTTAAATATAAATTCAATTTGGATTTTCATTGTCAGAAAAAAAAAATGATTTCCTTATATAAGCAATAAATTCATACAGCCAAAACCATTTATATTAAATAATTTGTTTTTTCTCTAAGATATGTGTAAAAATAGTGCTAAATATACCTATTTTCTATATTATGGATTTTATAATACATAACAGAAGAAATTACTTCATTATTATTTGTTCTTTTATCTTTTTATTTATTTATATTATCAATTTTATTTATATCTCCTCATTTTTTATAAAATAAACTTTAATAACCAATTATCTTTAATTATTCCAAATGGAATTGAGTTAATTAAGTAACACTAGTTTATCAGTTTTTAGAGTGAGAATTTGTAATGAGTTCTAATATTACTATTTTTCAAATGGTTCTAATTAACTAAAATTTATTAAATGATTTTATTATAATTTTAAATAAAACATACACGAATATAATTAAGTTGTGAAAGTGTCATTTAAATTTAATTAATGAATTAACATTATTTAAACAATATTTGTTACTCCGGCCTTAAAAATAGGTATTTAGTAATTGTTTGAAATTAATTTTAATTATATTTTACACCATATTCTTTGAAATTAAAGGGTTATTTTTAAATAATTATTGAATTGCTGTACTTTTATTGTGACATAATTGAAATTTAATGAATGATTACTAAAAAAAATGAAAATAATATGATTCGATATAAAAACACAGAATTTCTTTTTTAAGAAATTACGCTTACCAACGATTAACGTCCTTTTAAATATATGTTGCCAATATTTGATTTATTTAATAATTAGTACTGTACTGAAATAATTTATAACCTAGCAGTCATGGGTAAGGGATCAATAATTTGATATTATTTGTTTAATGATTTATTAAACTATATACTATAAATACATTAAATGATATTGTTTTGTTAAATTGAAATACATATATAATGACTCAATAGATACCTTGATTTTTTACCTTACAAAATATATTTGAAACTCATAAATAGTTATAAACTAATAGATTTCAGTTGCTTACATGTGTTCTTATCAGTTTTTTAGTATAAAATGGTATTTATTCAGAAAAATGGTAAAAATATATATTCTATCAAAATTTCTTCCATTATTTTCTGCCTCTCATCTTTCTGATAACATAGAGATACCGCGTCGAAAAAACGACGTTGATTTACCAGCGTAGAATGAGCAGTGATTATGATCCCACCCGATACACAGTAACATATTTTGGCCTTAAGCATTCCTCCTCAATGTTGATATGAATGGCATTCCTAGATTAACTTTTTCTCTCCTTTTGGATCCGTACTATCGCTTCTAAACATCTAAATTGTTACAATTCATTGTCTACGAGCATTTTGGTCTTTCGGGTCAGTTCTTTTGAATAATATTAAAATTGCCACTGGAAATTGAGATATGATGGAGCGACATCTCCATCACACAACAATAATAATGAAAACCAAAAATGCAATTTTAAACGCTGAATAGCTTATTAACACTAAATTAGAACCTGTTATTTCATGCAGTGAAATGACAAAACTATCGAATTTAGTAGTTAAGTTTAGTTATTTAGTTAATAGTTGTTTACGTTGGTACATGCAAGCACCTAATATTATATAATAATTAATACATGAGTATTATTAGTATGAGTAAATATTTTACTTAAGAAAATTAAAAAACCGAGCTTCTTCTAGTACCAAATCAAACGTGACCTTATCTACAAGTCTTCAATTCCACATACTTATTAACTTACCCCTAAGTATTCTGAAACAGTAGAATAACAATAACGAAATAAAAAGTTACTAATTGTGATTATGATATTCCTCTTCATTCAAATAAGTTGATATCAATCAATAATATAAATCAATCAATTAAATTAACAATTAAAAGAATATATATTTAAGATTTAAATTGAAAAGAAAGACGGGAGTTAGTTTATCATCTAGCCGATAATCAACGCTGCATAGCAAACAGTTAATTTACGACTTTTAGCTGTACTCCGTACAAGATATGTTAAAAGCTACTTCGTATCGGTAGCGTTCAAACGAAGGAAAACTGAAACTAGTAAATGACACGTCGAGTGTTCCTCCGGTTGCAAATGACTTAGTTAGATCGGGCTAAGCGTTTAATTTTCCTAAAAAATACGTCACCCGCTTCGGTACGTGCTTTTCGTTTCGACTTCGGAAACCAATAAGCGAACTAATTGCGCGAAACTATTATTCGAAAATATCCAGTGATAAAAACTGACCCGAATGTCTGAACGGCACGAAACGTCCTATCGCTTTAGACCAGTTAGATTTCTTTTTTAATTATCGCGAAATGCGAAACGGGAACATAATGAGCCAATTAGGTTTAGCACGTTTTTGTTTATGCAGGTGTCGATACCTGGTCATTTAACTTGTTTCTGTCTCTTCTGGTCTGTTAGACGACATTTTCTTCTGAGGCCCAGCTAACGAACCAACGATTAGATGTTTAACATAATGTTATGGAGACAATTACGGAAAATCTACCGAAGAAGATCTTCTTCCACTATAGTTTCATGAAGTTCAACATTTATATTCTATGGCACATATAGAAGAAATCATAGAAATGAAGATTATACCAGTTTTTAGTTTGAATTTCTGGATTTTATTTGGTTAATTATTGTTCACCAATTTCCTCCTATTCAAAGTTTTTTTTTGTACAAACGTCATCAAGATGTTTAATGTATTGCCTGCCGCAATTTATAAATTCATTTCAGTATCAGACAATATTTTCCTTCTCATTTTATTCTAGTTAAAAAGAGACACAATGCTGTCTGATTAGTACGAACGCGTAAACGAATAAGTCTGTCAAAGTCGCCCGGTTGTCAGACGTATGCAAAATTCTTGAAAGCGATAGTGGATAAGAAGTTATAACTCTAACCTATAAACTATTGTGGCTGTATAATTAACTGTAGGTTTTAGATGTCTTATAATGTTAAAATAAATTATTTTTGATAACATTTTTGTTCAATTATTTTATTTAGATTAGAATGTTGTTGTATATCAAAGTCAAACTGAACTAAAACTTAGGGTTGATGTGGCAACATTGCGACGTATGTACAAAATAACTTTGAATAGACTATACAATTGTTGTATTGTTCAGAATATCTATATAGAACCAGGACGAATGTAAAGGATACATTCCTCAGTATGTATTTCCCACAATAAAACTAACTCTCATACTATTTAAGCTAAATTAAGAATAAATACTAATGCACTATGCAAGTTCATGTGATTTGGTTCGCTCCGATCTTCCGATTTCCTGCATGTTGTTCAGTAGCTATATTTTAGTATCGTTGATTTGACGGTTTAATGCAAACTTTAGCGTCCAAATAGGCTTTATAACAGACAATATAATATTGTTCATTAATATAAAATCATATTATAACCTCTGTTATTATTATAGTGTTTGAGAATTGACATATTTTTAAGCAAAGAATAATTTTAAAATAACATTAACATTTACAAATTAAAATAAACATTTAAATATAATATAAGCATCTTAATTGTGCCCAATTACTTATTGCGATTAAAATGCTTTTAAAATATATTGTCCATATTTAATGTATTTAATTATATTGCAATATTTCATAACGTTACGCGCTGGATAATGGACGAATACGTTTTTTACATTATTGTTAAATTGTATTATATAATCATAATATCATTTGTTATACAAACACGTTTGAAATTGAGTTTAGGTTTGCTATATTTAAGGTTTGAAAACAAGAACAATAATAAACAGAAAAGCGTTCTGAAAATAGCTATAAAATAAAATATATTTAATATGTTTATTTGAAGATAATTATTTAAGAACCTTATGAGCATAATACAAACTATTATAACTACATAATACTATATTTTAATGTAATATAATTAATCATTTTATTTCAAAAATATATATAAAATACCATTAACATCTACATAAATTGATAATTTTGTTGAATGATGTTTCGATCTTGAATACTTGTTCTTAGTTAGTCGAGTAATAATATACCACGATACAAGAATTGTAACCTACATTTAAGTATAATAAGCATCTTAATTTCGCTTAAATGCCCACTGCGAATTAATAATTTTTACTATTCTAAAATAATTTATAATGATAACACATTACAGATTTTTAATTTACATAATATGTTATGTATTATTACGTTATTTATTCGAAAGGAGCTGTTCTTAGGCTTATATCTTTCTTATGCATTTATCTTATACTTATATATATCACAACTTAAAATATTATATTACCTGTTTCATCAAAAGAACACAAAACCGCCAAATATATTTAAATAACACGATAATTTTGTAGAATGATAATGTTAATCTTAAAAATTCTTTCGACTTGATCAAGTAGTGATGTATCTACATGCGAATTATTTTAGCACTATTGCATTTTTACAACAAAGTTGGTTAACAATTTACTTCACCAGAAAAATATTATAATAAAATAAAATCTAATACTATTACATCTACTCTAGAATTTCTACTATCTATTTACTAGTATCCAAGAATATATAAATGCCCGTAGATTCAGGTTTTAATTACTTAGAAATTATTTTTTACAATTAGGTATTTGTAGTTTTATCAAATTTACCATAACCTGAACCTGAACTGTCATACCTGAAGATTTTCTAATCATTAGTTATATTTGGTTTAAAAGGGTCGTTTCACTTTAATTGATTCAATATCTTAACATTGAACATCTTTATGCACTCACGATGTATTCAATGTATAATCTATTTAATCTGGTTGTAATGTTATTTAGTCATCATTAGCTTCAACGTTGGTCAAACGTTTCCTTGTTATTTTCGAATGAATGAATCTATGCCCAATGAATACATATTCATGTATGAGCTTATGTAATGGTAGCTCTCTTTCTTACACAGAAATACCAAAGTAAAATATGCCGGATATGTTAATTTTTTCATGCAATTTTTAAATGTATGCAACAGTTTTAATTTATTTGACTATACACATATACTAAAAGAGAATTCCTGAAAAGTTTTATGGATAGAAATAGTAATTTATTTGCCTTATGGAATTCGACTAAAACTGCAAAATGAAAATATGTACAATTAACTATTGCGATAAAAATTGTGTATGTATCGTCATACCTCGTATATGTTGCTGAATCGTGGGGAATCTATTTGCCCGTTGGAGACTAATAAAACAACAGCTAAACAACAACTAAAAAACAGGGGCAGCGATACGTTTCTTTATGTCGGCTGGTGCCCCTAAATCTTTCACGTGGGGAACGGAAGTAAACTGCTGAACCCATCGTGTAGATTACGGGCGTAATTCATCTTGTAGGGAGGACGTTTACTCCAAGTCTAGAATGATTTAGAGCGCACCAGTTGTCACGGGGAACGAAATTATAACTCTTTTTAGTTAATCCCACCTAGCGACACGGTTTAGCCTCCGACGAGAGTGTCGGATTGTAGTCGTCGTCGCCGTAACCGAGGAGAGAACTATGGTGGCCCCCGGCGAGGGAGACCTACACCCAGAACATGCCCTACCACCGGCCAGACAACGTAAAAACTGATCGCATTTCTAATTGAGACGCTGGCGAGTGAATTATTTCATCAAAGATCGAAATCCGGTAATGATATGTTGATGGAATTAGTAGATAAAGAATCGCCGGAGAAATATAAATAATTTTCGGTTATTTCCCATCAATTCTTCGACGGTGTTTTGGGTCGTTCGTTCAATCGAAAAACTTATCGGGACGGACCTACTATGGCAAGGCCAGGCCGTGATCTGGACGTGATTGTCGAAACCGAGGCGATTTTCGGTGGTCGTGTCCTGGAGCCGGGGCGGTCGCCTGATGCATGGCCTGTCGCCGCTTGGTTCAGTAATGGAGCCGTCCTCATCCCTTTCGCCGTGCGCCCCTCCGACGGTCGCTACAGCTGCTTGGTCGGGGTTTTGCGGTTCGTGAAAGAGCAAAAGCTGAAATAAGCCCGAGCGTGGTGGGACCGAAGCCGTAGACCTGGGGTCCCTGTTTGGTCGAATATGGATTTTTCGCGGGATTTCGAGGGATGTAGGTCAGTGATGGATACTAGTTTCGAGAGGGGGTCGAATTGTTTGCAAATAATCGTTTTTATTGAATGATAGGTTCCTTACCTTACCATTTTTCTCATATATAGGCAACTTATTGTGATGAAAAAGAGTTATGAGTCATACTTTTCATTGCAATCTTCTCCGATCTTTTCTTAACTCAAGAATTCGGTAACATTTGGTTATTTTTATTAGGATAATACAGCATTGCTTCTTTGCTATTTCTTTATCGGATGTAATCCCTATACATTTGATGTAACACCGTTGAGCTTCTAATTGTTCTATAAACTAAAAAAAAGGTTTCAAAACATTTTTAATGAACTCCATTGAGTCTCCATCATAAGCGAATCGAAGAGGACTTGGAAAGAACGCCAGTTCAAGAAGAAATTTCAGAATATTAATAAAGCGTTTACCTTTTCTTTTTTCTCATATAATAGTCGTGTTATTTATTGTAACCTCTTTCTGTCTTTTTCTACTCAAGAATTCAGTAACTTTTAATTATTTCTCTTAGGATAATGCACCTTGTCTTCCTGCATTGCTTCTTTGCTACTTCTCCATCGGATGTATTCTCTATTCACTTGTTGAGACTCTGTTGAGCTTCTAATTGTTCTATAACCGCAAAAGGTGTCTTCAAGGTCATTGTTTTGTATCCAATTGAGCATGTTATAACCCCATCAAAGAAGAAATGTTTCCTCTGAACGGTATTAAATATATTTGGGAAAATCAGCGTCTCTGAAAAAGAGAAAGAGTAAATGAGAGGTGGTCCAATAATTGTGCCTTGAATTTTTTGGTCTTCGTTAGTATATAATTAAATTGTGTTTTTTTGGTATTGTTTCTCATTAATACGCTTCATGGTTTGTTAACTTAATTATACAAAATTAAAATGTAAACACTGGAACTGTTTCATTGTCTCAAGTCTTACGGTATTCGTTGGTTTGCAATGGCCATCCGAAGGTCTCTCGAATAAAATAGAACTATAAATTTCATATTGTCTAAATTTGCTCTTTTACAATATTTCAATTACTAATGTTAATTCAGTCACATATATAAATAACATCATATTAGACCGAGGGCAGAGCAAATTAGATTCAAAGTCAAGCAACTGTATTGGTTAGTCGGAAGATATTCTCAACTTGACCTAAAATCAAATAGAACTTGTTTAGTGTATAAGTGTATTCTTAACTTTAGCTTAAATAGTTTAATTTTATTTTAATTTGGGAAATATAAACCAATGTATTAATCCCGTGCCCGTCTTAATTTTGTATTAATGCAAGTACAATAGAATAGTAGTAATAAAGATTGTACTAAGCATATCTAATGCAGGATATGATTAATTTTAAAAAATATGTAATTTATAGTCTTTAATACCTTTAGTCCATATTGTATATCTCGGGTATTTTTACTAGTACTCTCAAGTATAAAACTAAAATAATTGTCATATATCACCAAAAATTGGAGACTAGAATCTAAAATATAGTCAGTACGTTCACACTCTATTTATAATTGCTCAAAATTATGCCTCGTAAACAGTTTAATAAATGAACTGTTATACACGTCTGAGATTTGACGTTATATTAAGCCATAAAAATAAAGACAATAAATATTTTTGAAGACCCATTAATTACCTTGGTTTTACAACAACTTAATTTTGCTATTTCATCTCTAGATAAGTTACGTTTATGCATTATTCCTCAATAATATGCGCATAATATAACATTTATATTGCGCATTAATATATTTAATAATTTAAAATGTCTAAATACTTCTGGAATTAATTTAAAAGTAAAATAACTCCATTAGTATAAAATCTTAAAAACAGTATACAAGAATCTTACATATCTTATATAACATTGTCTCTATTTTACTATTAAAATATTTCGTTGACGGATTTAATTTTTTTTGAGAAATCATTTCTTAATTTTTGTGTTGCATTTATGATCTCTTTTCGCTTTAGGCTTTTTTTTTGATAATCCATTAAATTGGTTTGAATTTTCCTTTTGTTTGGTTATTGCACAAGGTACAAGGACCTTTTCGTTCGACGTTAACGGCCAGAATGTATCTCGAAATTTGATGGCGGCGCATAATTAAAAATAAATCATGGCTGAATCAGATAGGGCGTTCGGGTAGAGGCACCTCCTTAGCGCGCCACCATAAACTCTCTGCTCTGTGTATTTTTCTGCAAGAATCAACACAGAAGAGATAGGCCGTATCTAACCGACTACACCGTGTTTATATAAATGAAATGGCGCCATTCCTCACTTCTAACGGTTATTAAAATTGTGCCCCGATCCTCGTTAGGGCACGTTCGGTCTTCATCAAATAACTCGTGATAAATTGGGCCCCGTCTGATGATTTTTTTTCCAGAATTATGAAACCGTTTTTTTTTTGCGCGCGCTTGCTGATACTGCGAGGACGTATGTTTTGATGCTCATTCAGCTATTTCTGTCTTCAGTAACTTCAATTTTTGAAAAAATATAAGAAACAATTGGGAGAATACAAATAATGATAGAGAAATTAAAAATTCCAATTTTTGTATGAGTATTATATATTATAGCGAGTATAACAGATATAGACGAAAATATTTGTCCGGCTACTTGTTTTCACTGTATATGTTTGTGTTTTCTGAGCTTGTATATTGACTGCAATTGGTGGTACCAACATAAATCATAACAACAGCAGTTTTGGGTATATTTCTTTCATTGCCACATGAAGAAGGTTTCATGTTAGTATAAATAGTTGTTGTCGAATAAACTAATTGTTTAATTATTACAAAACTTACTAAGAATTATTAATCACTGATTTCTTAATCACATTGTAAGCTTCAAAAACATATAATGCCAATATTTAGACATGTTGACTGAGAGCTATGAAGAGGCTAATAATGTTCTAGAAGCCCTTGGTATTACATACAAAATTCTCTAAACTTACAATATATGAGCTTTCTAACATTGAACTAACTGCTTAATATGCAGAGTATAGCAGATATAGACGAAAATATTTGTCTAGGTACTTGTTTTCACTGTATATTTTTGTGTTTTCTGAGCTTGTAGTAAGATGCTTTCGGGTAATTCATCAGAGTACGAAACTAATTACAAATCGAGATCGCCATTCGACACACTCATATTAATTATATATCAGAGTGGTCCAGGAGGCCGGCGAATATATCCCCAAAGGTCGTGGTCGACAATCGTTATCGCTCAGATCGGCCGGTCAGTTGCCGGTACCATCGCGATGGTACCTCGAAGTAACCCGACGTCTACGCCGGTGGTCGGCCATATATAAACGCCTATTATATTAATAACAACACTTTGCGAATGAGGCTCTTATTAAAAATGCATTACTTCTGCCTTTTATCGACAGGATCGGACGGCGAGATACGTCGTCCGCTGGACATCTTTTGATATATACCGTGTCTAGTTACAGAAAAACGGTCGGTTTCGAGTCGCGGCCCCACCGTAATTTGCTCACAGTTCGCCGCATCTTTTTGAACGTTTAATAATTAATAAATAACAATCTTCCACGGCTTACTAGATGACGGAATACCCTGGCTCGAGATCCTCGGATAATGACGATAAAGAGTAGTCGGTAGGTTTAAATCGACGTAAAAATGATTTAATAACATTGAAATCACTTTACACCGAATACAGAATGTCGTTCGTGATATATAAGGCACCAGGGTTTAAGAGCGAGTCACGCAACCATTTCTGCTTGTCCATCAGTTGGCCCTTCTGTAACGGTTCAATCAGTAATTATTCTTTTTTGGGGATTATTATGTTAGATAGTCGTTCATTGTTTGATTGATGCCTTTGAATCCAGCGAACAATTAATCGGATCCCTGTATGATAACTGTATTTATCATTTAGATATTTCATGTCTCATGCATTAGTTCTTATTGGGATACTCAGAAGAAAAACTAAATTAAATAAAAAATATTCTTTCCCTTTTTGCCAAATTTTTTTCTATGATAATTTTTTTATTGGGGTAATACATACGGATTTAACATTTATTGAAAATAAACAGATAAAGTGGTGGATTATTTTTTCTTTATCGTAACATTATTTACTTGTTTTTTCTCATTTTTTGTTAACAATAATTATGAATATAATGTCAGTCAACAGCAATTGTAAATATTAGATAAAAGACCAGAAAGTAGAAAAGTTATTTGCGTTAACACATATCAATATATATACCATTGAACTAATTTTTTTAGTATAATATATCGCTGTTATACTAGAGAAGTTAAACCCTTTTTACTATTGAATTAACAATATAGAAAACAATTCACAATGTTTATTAATTTTACAAATTATTGTTTTGTTTAAAAATTATAGTAATTTTTTGGCTTCGATTATCACATTTTTCTCATTTAATGTCACAACGCTTTTACCTTTTTACACTTACGTCAGATTAATGAAACGTATTTTGTAATGTGTCCAAAATCTCTCTGTTGAAATGGAAACTACTGGTTATAATAGTTTTACAACAACAACGACAGTCAGTCTACATAACTAAACTGTCATACAAATTAACATAGCGGAAAAATATTTCCTAACTTTTATATGTAATGAAATTTTATGTGGTACGATTTTTTTTAAGTTATTATATTTGTATGGAGACTACTGCTAGTTTAGACTTACTGATTTCATAACAGTTACATATTTAAAAACAAGTATATATAAAATGTGATATCGAAAGAGACATTTATATTTAATTTTTTATATCCAAATTTATTTTGAATTTATTGGGAGGTATAATACAAATCGACCCAATTGTTCGTATTCTATATAATGTGAGAAGCTGGTGATAAGTAGAAATCAAGGAAGAAAAATGTTTTCCTACTGTCATAGATCGGGGGTACAACATGTGGTCAACCTTCGTCGGTGTGGTAGCTTCTCCTTTAAGTAAAAATAGTTCTTGATGTTCTTGTTGTTGATAGTGATGAATTCACGTCTAGTACACTTTCGGTTCTCTGTGTGTAGAATAGATTAAAAAAGGGATTAATACTAATAGTGGCTTTAAAATTTATTAGGAATGTTGTCTAAATGATAGAGGAAATTATATAATTTTTATTAGGTTACTAAATGTGACTACCATCTGAGGGTTAATTGTTCACGAAGTGTTGTAAAACGAAAACGGTTACGTGTTATCATCCCGATTCACGAGTCTTTTGCCAATGCTCCCAGCACCGTAATTAGGCAAGAATAACTGATTTATAGTATCCACAATATCCACCTTAGAGGCTATTAAAATTATAATTCCTCTTGATTTAATTGTTAGATAAGTGTTATCCTTACGAGGTGTTACAATTAATTTCGTGTTGTGGTTACGTTGATCCTTTGATACAAGAACGGTGTTAAATAATGTGTTCGATGATCTATTGCCAATTCGTGACTTTCCAACATTAAACCGAGAAGGTAGTTGCAAAATTTCCAATAATAATCGAACGTAATATTCTGTTAAACCCGTTAAAGTAAAGAAACCTGTAGCAAATCGGATAAAATTAATACACTTTATAATTAGTAATGATAAAGTCGATGGTATTTAGAGAATTAAGAAACATAATATCTTAAAAAGTTTAATTAAAAAGAAAAAGCTGAAGAGTTAATTTATATTTAATAGAAGCTCCCGTATTTAATTTATGTTGATCTAGGAATGGGAGAATATTGAAAAATTACCTGGCTACTTGAAGACCATAATCTACGATAATAAGCACACTTCATAGATCGACTGTAGCAATTTTAATGGTAATAAATACGGAATTTGACGTTATTCAATTAAAAAAGTAAACAGCGTCTCGCAAAACGTTAGGTTGCTTTTCGATCAGCTTTATTACAATAAATTTTCAATTATGCTTTGAACCTATTAAATAAAACGGCGATATCATTAAGTTTTAATAGTTTGAAGTAAGGATTTATAATAGCTTCGATCATGTCGTTTTCTAAACAAAAAATGTTTCATTTATTCGGAATCAAAAACTGTAAGAAGATTCCTTCATGTATTCACCAATAAGATATTTCTAAAAACTCGGGTTTATTACGCTTGATCATCTTCAATCACTGTCCGAATCATCAACTCGTCGTTGTTTTTGGTCAAAAGTGACCACCCACTTTGCACAGAGCTTTCTCATACCTAAATATTCGTGAATGATATGATGTACACATTCAGTTGATATCTTTAGAGTGTATGTTATTTCATTCACTTTCAATTTGCGGTCATTGAAAATCGTTTTGTGGATTTTTTAAAATGTTTTCGTCGGTAACAACCTCTTTTGGGCGTCCACTGCGTTCACCGCCTTCGGTGCTCATTTCATTCCTTGATTGATTTTTCTGGTGCAGTGTCTGGAAACTCGGCATCAAGTCATCTTTGATGAATCGAAAGAGACCCATTTCTTGATTACTTACTGTTGTTTCTGCAATGTTTTTAGTGTTACATCGAATATTTAATATTAGGTTTAGTTTCTTTTTCTTACTAACATTTAATTTGAAATATCGTCAACATGTGAAAAACTTCAAACTTTGTGTTTCTTCCTTGATGTTTCGCAACTCAATGAACAACGCTGTGCTATGGTGATAATATAAAAATTAATAATAATGGTTTGAATTGAGTATTTATACATTTTAAAAGTAATACTGTCGCCAGTTCTTCTTTAGTTCTTCCACGTGTTTAGAAAGCATAACATTCTAATAATATTACAAAAAACTACATTATTTGGTTTTTCCATGTAGTTTCTTTCCCATCTTGCCTATATTATTTATATTCATAAATACTAATTATATGTCTATAATCATTTTTAATTTGTATTAAAATTTCATTGATGAGAGCATTTAGTAAACATTTTATGATGTCTTTGATTATTTGGAAGATGTATTACAATTTAGTTGAGGTTAAAAGTAATTGAGATTGATATTCATTGAAAACATTACAATTTTCTTGCGGCTAACGTGTAAGTGTTAATAGAAAAAAGTAAACACTGAAATAATTTAGTAATTTTCATATATTGTACATCATGTATAGACACATAATGTTACTATATTATCAGTATATATCCATACAAAATGAAATAGTACAACTAAACACTCAATAAAGGTATAAATAGTACTCGACTTTATTAGCTATAATGTAAGTAAATTAGTAATTGTTATCATTAAGCTATGTACACATTAGTAGACATGAATAAATATTAACATTATTATAATGGGACAATTAATTCTAGCCTTTCTTTAAACTAAATCATGATTATTATCAGGACATTGTTAACTACCAACTCAATAGAGAAAATCATAATATATTTTTAATTCTATATGTAAATGTGTATTAAATTTATCTTATTTGTTCTCAAACTATATTCTAACTGAGATTTAGGAATAATTTTCCGAATTTCCCCCACGTAAATTCTTCTAAAATCAAAAAGGAATACTGAAAGGAAGGATTTCTTCGTCGAATAATACGTTAAATCACAAAGGGCATTCTCGGTCTTATTAGGGATCGATTAACGATAAATCGTCCCGTAATTATTAGAGCTCTCGTTGGTGTTCCTATATGCCCGTGTGTATGTATGTTTGTTCCTAGCACCGTTTACAACTTACAGCATTCTAATGGACAATTATAACGCAGTTTATTTTCGTCCGACCACAAAACGCTTTTAAAATGTTTTAAGAGCCTTTAAATGTTTTTAAAAAAGTTGTATAGATTTGGTTTCTTTAGGTAAAATTTGCGATCCATGAATTCTTTCCGCTAGGCGAAACTTTTGATAAAGAGTGCTATCTATGTGTTTCTTGAAGAAATAATAAGATTATTAATTAATAATAAGATTAAGATAAATTTTAACAAAAAATATTAAACTGACTTAACTCACAAAAAGGAACTCACTAAAAGGTTAAAAATAATCAAATTTAGCTTTTTAAAACAAAGTAAAATTTTAAATTAAAATATGTATCGTTGTAATAACTAAATAAAAATAAACAAAATACCTTATTTAACCTATCTACTACACTTTGAAGTCTGTGTCTGGTGAGTTCCTTATTTATTTTTTGAAGTCGGTTAAATTTGTTTGTTAAAAATATTTTATTTTCCTTTTTTTAGTGTTAGATGTTTACTCAATAAATTACGCAGTTATTTCATTAAGTAATACAATGAGTAGGCCAAGTTAAGGTGCAGCCCGTATGAGGAAAAATAGGAATAAAGAAACAATTAGGTCCTGGACTCCGCTACCTAGCCAAACAGATTTGAGAAATTCTAACCAAACTAGAACAACCAAAGTTATTGTCGCCGTCTGGATTCGAACCCGTGACCTCAACGTGTGAACTGAACGCTCTAACTGTTACACCATAGAAGCAGTTGTCTAGAGCATTTCTACAACTCATGTGATATGGATAGTTAGCCATTGTTTACTTTTGCACTGAACGACTTCCGATTTTCCATCACATCAGCTCAGCAGTAACATTATGCATAAATATCTGATTATTTTGGATACAAAATATATGAAAACTTTCTACGTGTCTTTGAAATATAAGTTTCTGTCGATTTCCCCCCTTCCGCCACAATATTCTCCCACAGAGTACGAAAAAAATGACCGATGTAAATGCAATTAATCTGGATGTAGATAAATAATTAAAATTTAATTTCAATATTTGTTTCATTATTGCCATATCAGTATAAAATTATTGAAATAAATTGTTAAAAAAACACATCTAAAAATAATATTACTATAGTTAAAATACTTTTAAGTTTCTGTTGAAGAAATCTATATCGAGAATATTTGGTGTTTTAAATGTTTGGTCTAGTTTAACCTTCAGTAAACTATTATGGATATAATTCCTAGCTTAAATTTCTCAGAGTTCTATTTTACCTCAAAAATACCTTACACCAACAAAATCAGTCTACAAAAAGCTTTTTTAAACACGTAAAATCACGACCTTGTACACTTTAACGGTACTTTTGCCCTTCGTTTTTTCCTTTCTCGTCAAAAAATAGCATTTCGCTTTTCAAAATCAATTCAGCGATTTTCGACGGACAATAACCTATAGTATTATACAAAGGTAAAAAAAGTACCAGAGAAACAAGAAGGTCAACTTAACGATTATTATATGGGGTGTATTGTGGAGATTTAAGAGTAAAAAAATAGTTTTTTTGTCGCCACCAGCTCAGGTATAAAAAAAACCGTAGCGTTAAAAATTCGACTCGTCCTTAAATTTATTCTTAACAAACATTAATCACTAATTGCTTGGAGTTTGTTTTCCCGTTTCGACAACGTTAAATAATCAAATGTTACCAGGTTGCCAGTCATCGATGGCGATCGTTTGTTTGTTGTATTATCAGCACCGTTTACACTTAGGTATGGCAACGTTGTTGATCGTTTATAATTTACAAACCAAGATATCATTTCGATTGTTTATTGGTTTTAAATAAACTGCTATAGTGTAGTGACTGACGTGCTGCTTAAAATTTTAAGTATTTGGTTCGTGCGGTGAATTCATTTCGTACATTTTACAATGAAGATATACTCGTGGCTGATGGAATGAAACAGAGATTGTACTTTGTGTTACAACTTTACCTGAAAGAACAATAAAAGTAACAATTTAGCGGCATCTTTTATCATCATACATCAATTCATCATCATTTATCAATCATACAGACATTAAGTCGAACTTGAAAAGCAGTTCTTGTGAAGCAAATATTACTGAGTTAAAAAAATCGCGTCGTTCATTATGAATTTCTTCTAATGAAGATAATTTCTTGGCAATCAGCCATGAAGTTATTGATTTCAAGAAGCTGGAATTATAGCCTAAAAGTAATGATTCTTACCACGCTGTAATGCGTCTCGCCAAAGAGCATTTTTTAGCTCTATCTAAAGGTATTTCCAGAGTTTTATTTGATCAACTACTTCAATGTATTTTTCAATTTAGAGTAATTAATTACCTGTTTGCGGTTTAAGTCAAAAATCAACTATTTTTTTGCGGAACAGCAGTAAATCAAATATGTGTTGATTATTCCAAAATCTATGATTACAAACAATACACGTTTCCAATTATTTAATAACAAAATAATTCCACTTATTTATTTCGCTCTAATAAAAAAAAATTATCCGAATACGAAAGAAATAACACTTGAAAAAACAGACTCAAAATGTTTAATTCACTCTTACCTAACAACAATTAATCATTTACGATCATCAGTTATAAAACAACTTGTTTTGTATTGTTTTATTTAATACATTTTGTGTTGCATATTTTAACAGTTTACATAACATTATATTGCCTTTCCCAGATTTGGAATGTTTAATTACAGTGTTTATATGAATTATTTGTAGATTGTTGATTTAATTAATATAAATTAAAGTCATAATATTAACAATTAATATAATTAACATTGGTTTATTATGCTCATCAGTGTATAATGATTGTTTATTACTGCATCTTTCAAATAGTTAAAACAAATACTGGTTAATAAACACAATTTTGTCTTGTCCGTTTCTATCAAAATAACATCGATTTTCGGACGAGTCCTCCATATCCAATCATACAGTTAAACCAACCGTTTTGTTAGTGGGGGCCTCTTAAAGAGCAATAAAATCCGCGGCGCCATGTTTATGATGAAAAACATTTCAAATTTCAATTGCCTATTCTAATTCGGTAATTTCAGTGCTATTAAATCGCTATCAAACTGCATCATTATCATTCGCTCTCTCGTGCCGCATTATGAAGCGGTCAGTGTTCGACGTTACGAACGATAAAACTTTTTCAACATACGAAATAATAACTTCGTATTCGATTATCATTGCTTTTATCCGGTTTTAATTATCTGTAATTATATTATCAATGTATAGGCTTATAAATTATTTTTTTTATTAGGATATTTTAAAATTCGATACGATGTATTTTATTCAAAGTATTGTTTGTAGTATAGGCTATCCACAAATCGATCTTTTTTTTGGTATATTAATAAGTGAAGCGCTGCTCAAACAGGTCACGACTCGGGTGTCGGAATAAGTAGTAATCTGAAGGAGCATGGTCTGGAAAATGCGGCGGGTGGGGTAGTATTTCCCATTTTAATGTTTCCAAGTTTATTTTCACCAGTTTTGCAACATGTATTCGAGTGTAGTTATGCTGAGGAATAAGATTGTTCTGGTTTTGCTCGCATTCCGACCGTTTTTCGCGCAGTGCTCGGTTTAAACAAACCAATTGTAGTCGATAGCGATCACTATGATGATTTTATCGAGTAATGCCTTCAAATCCTCGTCTTATTTTTTTGCCAGTCTTATTTTTTAGTCCAGAACGGTCTTTGTCTTATCCCAATCACCAGTTTTAAAACGTCGAAAGTAGTCTTCAGCCGCCTTTTTCTCCAAATTGAAGTAAAAAGTAATACTTTGCTCAAATGCGATTTACTCGGTACAAGTTCAGGCATTTTCAAGGCACTGAATAATATTTTGTTCACACTTCAACGAAAAGACACATACGGAAAAGTGAAGTTTGTCAATAAGGCTTCAACATGGAGGTCAGCAAAATGGTATCTGCAAAGGCAATGGCGTGTACAGTCCACACTTCCCACTCCTATTTAAAAAAAGTACACTCCCAATCCCCCAGAAAGTGACTATAAAATGCTAGTCCGTCCAGTCTGCCTCTTCGGAGCCCAGGTATCGTACAGGTACATCTCTGAGAGAGAATTTGCAATACTCCAAGTATTCCAATCCAAAAAGACCGCGCGTTACTCAATATCCCATAGTTTATGAGGAACGTCAACACTCGAATAAGGCATCCCGTTCATGACAAGTTTCACGAACATGCTCAGTGTAAGGTTCTCCCTAGGCTCCATAGAACACGACAACATCTTGATCAAATGGCTACCTATCCACAAACCTCAGTAGATAACCAACTATGACAATCCCAGTCGTAACCCAGGGTCACATCAGCAAAATTGGTTCTAGCTGTTCATTCTGGAACAATTTAAAAAAATGGTCAGTATAACATATTTTTCACTGATTGATGACATCAAATGCAGCTTATTATTCCTCATTGGTGGAGGTGATAAGTTGTTTTAATTAACTTAACACTTAGCGAATTAATATTTTAAATATTTATCACATATAAATCTAAACATATAGTAATAAAAATTGACTATAATCAAAATGCAAACAAATGAGTAAGAGCTGATGTCTTCTGGAATCATCTCTAAATTAGTTACTGGCCAATCACTACGCTTAGTACCAAGGACTATGGTTTTAAGGTAACGCTAAGCAATAACTCCATTGATTAAAGGGTACAAGGGACACGCTAAAACAATTAATGTAGTCCTAGCATAGCATATAGTCCATCCATTCAGTTTACCAGCAATTTTATTCATAATAATATTTCTGAATAAATATTTTTTTTACACATACTACCTATCAACCATTTTAGAAAATATTTTTCGGAATGCTAGGTGATTTTCATCCGGGATCTCTGAAATGTTAAAAATTAATAAGATTATATTTTACCAATTTTCTTCTTAATAAAATTGAATTGTATAGTTTTCAGGATTTTTTTGTATTTTCTTTGCAATTTTTCCTGGTCATATTTCATTTGATTCTAGGAAGATAACAGTGGTACGGTGCGAAATAGACGAATTCTGCTTCAGATCGATCGTGAGTTAGATCAAAACGGGCGACACTTAATTAAGAAGAAATCAATTAAGGAATAGGCCCCTCGATGGGGAAAAATAAAACCCCGGTTGAAATACGACGCGGCAAACAATCGGATCGCTGTTTTATTGCTCGTTCAATCGGCACTTTCTTAGGTTTTCTCACCAGCCGACGACTGTAAGACAATAAAACCTGATCAATTGTCATTGTATACGACAGCAAGAATCTGCTTTGATATAGTGCCACATCGAATTGAGATGCATTGCCGCATGCAAATTTAATTGCCAGGGCAGGATACGGGGGCGGATACAGCTGGAGGTCACGGATGATTTTTTTATCACATTCCTTTTTTCTGTTTTTGTTCAAATATATTTTCATCATCTATCTAAACATGCATTCTGATTAGAATCAGTTTAGTCTCATTTCTTACTAAACCTCCGATGCTCAAAAAATGGTTAATCCTCTTTTTCGCCTTGTATCTTGTTGCTGTTCTCATTTTAATAAGTGTTGTTCAGTTTGTTAGACTCAACATTTTTAGGCTTTTTCTCGATCTCTGCATAAAACATTTCAACTGTTCGGAAACTTTTAGTTTTCCTATTTCTTCAAGTGAATATTGAAATGGAATTTACTATATTTATAGCGTTTCAAAATTTGTCCGATAAAAAGTGTTAGGAATAAAAGTAATTAAAATATCCAAATAATCATTCTAGTAATAATAAATTGCTTAAACTATTGAGTTTATATCTCAGTTTATTAATAAACTTCTTTGGAATGAAAATTTTTATAAAACAACTTAGTTAGAATCATAAAGAGTTCAGGTTATGTTATTGGTACTTAACTTATACCCTTTATTCAGAACTAACAATACTGTTTAAAATTATAATTGACCCTTATCCATCTTTAGACTTAGACATCCAATATTTCTTTATTAATTAGGTTTTGTGCCATCATTTGCTTTTAAAATAGCTTCAGTACATTGCAAAATAGATTCGTAGGATGTCTTAATAGTTTCCAACGGAATATTGTCCTTCTTGCATCAATTTCTTGTATCAAGACTTCCGCCAATTGCTTCAATAATGTTGGAGATTGAAATCTGCTTCTCAATTTGCTCTAAAATTCCCCATAACGGTTCAATTATGTTGAGGTATAGCAATTATGCTGATCAGGAAAGATGTTTGATGATATTCTAATGCGTCTCAAACTATAACTGACATCGCCTTTATCTTGTTGCTGTTCTCATTTTAATAAATGTTGTACAATTTGTTAGACTCAACATTTTTAGGCTTTTTCTCGATCTCTGCTTAAAACATTTCAACTGTTCTTAAACTCTTAGTTTTCCTATTTCTTCAAGTGAATATTGAAATGGTATTTACTATATTTATAGCGTTTCAAAATTTGTCCGATAAAAAGTGTTAGGAATAAAAGTAATTAAAATATCCAAATAATCATTCTAGTAATAATAAATTGCTTAAACTATTGAGTTTATATCTCAGTTTATTAATAAACTTCTTTGGAATGAAAATTTTTATAAAACAACTTAATTAGAGTCATAAAGAGTTATGTTATTGGTTCTTTTCTTATACCCTTTATTCAGAAGTAACAATACTGTTTAAAATTATAATTGACCCTTATCCATCTTTAGACATAGTCATCCAATATTTCTTTATTAATTAGGTATTGTGTCATCATTTGCTTTTAAAATAGCGTCAGTACATTGCAAAATAGATTCGTAGGATATCTTATAGTTTATATATATTTATATATTAGATATATAATAGTTTCCAACGGAATATTGTCCTTCTTACATCAAGTTCTTGTATCAAAACATCCGCCGAATGCTTCAATAATGTTGGAGATGGAAATCTGCTCCTCACTTTGCTCTAAAATTCCCCATAACTGTTCAATTATATTAAGATCTAGCAATTATACTGATCAGGAAAGATGTCAACGTGCTAGTAATAGTAAGAACTTCATCGTTGAGGATGTTAAGATATTCATTCACAATAATTCGTCGAGTAATACCATGCTTGACTGGAAAACAACCCGTCCCGGTCGTAGGCTTCTTTTCGGATTCTCCTTGCATAAACCTGGCCGTTTGTAGGGAACTATCTAAGCTATGATTCATCGAGCGATACCAGATTCTTCCAATCATCAATTAACCAGGTTTTATGATCAGTGTTGGCTTGGATCTCATTGGCCCACCAAGGTCAAGATATTAAATGATTATTAGAAGTTATTACAAAAGTTTACAAGATAATATTAAATGGACTAGCGGATCCACGTTAACAGAAGAGTTTATTGAAGAGTTTAGGCATGAGACTTTGTTAAAACCAAGAGAATTGTGGCAAGATTATATCAATCTAATTTTTAAATAAACTAGTTAGCTGCATATTAACGTGTGGGTAATATTTGTACACAGACCTGAACGCCAGGGAAATTATGGATAATATTTCAATACATCAGGTTTTAAGGAAACATTGGAGAAAAGTGAATAAGAACCGACAGATTATTGTGCCATGAGATGAACTTTGTTATTTATGTAGATTTGAAATGGTTAAATTTTATTTTATTTGAATATATCATCAAATGTTGAAATTTAAATATTTTGGATATTCCTGATGATCTACACTCAAGATAAGACATTTGATGACGGTTCATCGTACTTAATTAATTTTTACTTCAGTATCATTTAATTAATTAATTAATTAACAGTTTAAACACGATTTTTTTTGCCTGTTGGGGCAATGATTTTTTCGTCAACATGATCAGCATTTTATTTTTATTCGTCATTCTCATGTTAATAAATTGTCGTGAATTTATCGTTATTTTGAATTCTTCTCGGCCCACGCTAGGTCCTACACGCTTTGATCATCCGCGTTTCCATAAATCTGCGTTTAATATTTTATTTATATCTATATCTTTCGCACATAAAAAACCATTTCCCTGGTCAATCGCCCTAATCATTTTCATATAATAAATATATTATGAATAATACGAAATCGTTTTCGTTCTTGATTGAAGAACGCCACGTTGAGGTACGACGAGGTCGTCTTGTTCCCTCACGCCAAAACAATTTTAGGCGGGCTGAGACGGACCATTGCCAAGATATACGAGGCTGTTAACAAACTCGATTCTCGTAAATAATGACTGAAATAGTGTCGTTTAGAAAATAGACCGAAATAAATAATAATTCTCGCGTTTATTTGCTGTTATCACGAAGCGAATTTAAAAAAAATAATTACCCATCCCATTGTGAGATATCTTCGCAAACGCGGTAGGCTCAGTAGAGGGGTGGAAAAGCCTGGTGTTTATTATTACCCTTATACAGAACGTTTCGTTTTTTCCTTCTTCAAGAATAATCAATAGTTTGTAGCTCAATTCTATTTTTAACTTATTTTGCTTTTCTATTTCCTTTTCTTGAATATTATTTGCAATATGTGAGCTACAGATATGAAATGAAAACAAAATAAGTACGTGTGGTGAGAAAAATTATTAAGTACCAATAGCTATTATCATTTATATTGATAGTTAATTGTAAGATATTTTATTGGTGTCCATACAATCCAAAAATTTAAGCCTGTATGTATATAGAATGGATCAATTTTTTTCCAATAACAAAACATGTTCAGAAAATAAATAAAATAAATTTGTATAATAAAGTTACTGCGTGGATACTGAAAACAAATATCTTCATCTATATAAATTCGATTGTAGAAAAAATCAATTAATTCAGATAATCTCATTTTTATCGTTTTTAACGTAATATATTTTTGGCTATTCCTTATATGCCAGATGTATGTATCTAAATATTCTTTAGAATGTCTATTTCTTTCTGTATAAATGTATATTTAATTTCAATTATTTAAATTATATTAATTGTATTTAGTATGAAATAGTATGAAAGCACAGAACAGTTTTAATAAAAAATTATGCAATCTTTGAATTACTTCTTGAAGTGTGATGATTTAGATTCTAAATTAGGTTATTAAATGCCTAATATTTGTTATCTTCCTTGAAAATAAAAAAAGATTTATTTTAATTTATTCAGTAATTTTTATAAAATCTTGGTTTAACTATTTTTTATTATGTTTAAATATCAATTAATTCTTATATAACATTTCATATTATCTATAAATCATAGTCTCGACTATTTTTAGTGATTGGCGAGCTTTAAGGTGTGATATTTTGGATTAGCTTATAAGATGCAATTATCTCTATTTACGAAATATATTTTAATTTAATAAGTATTTTCTATATAATCCTATTTAGGGAGAAAAAGACTTTTAGATATAAATATAAAAGCAATAGGGAGTTAAATTTAAAAAAGCACTGTTTGTCAAGTTATGGTTTCTTCCTTTTTAGTTAATTTAAGACAATTTTAATTAATGGTAGTAATTCCCTTTCATACTATAATTATAATTATTTAATTAATTATTAATAATATAATTTGTTTCTTCTTATTAATAATAATATATAATTGACATACATTAAATTTTCTTAGTACGATCTTAATTTACAAATTAATTTATTACTAATGTTCCATTGGAGAAATCATATTTACAGCTACATCGGGCTGATAAACAGGATTTATATCTATTGTAGATTCTATATCATTCGGTTGAAATACGTTAGCTAAATGTTCTTTGAATATTCATCATAAACAATTTGTATTCCAAAAACAAAATCAGTAGTAAAAGGTACAGTCCAAATCGTAAGACAGTTAAAGAAAAAAGAGACTGAAGTAATTTTAAACATTAGAAATTTAACCTTAACTGATTATTAATATATATATTTGCAGATTTAAAACACTATTAGAAATTAAATAAACAACGTAAAATAAAACTAAATGCCGAAACCTAAATAAAGAAAATATATGTTATAGGAAGAATACACCCAAGTTAATAATCCTTCAGTTATATCGAGGTATATATTTCAGTTTACAAATATGAACAGTATTCTAAATCCAAAATTATGGTCATTAATTATCTGTCGCGTTCAACGTTTCGTCTTTCTTGTGGTTGCTTCTTTTGTTAAATTAAAGCTGTAGATAACCCCGCGGGGCCGTAGAAGGCGACCTTAAATGATTTATTAACTAGGATTTCGATATATGTGGGCTACTATAAATACCAATCTCCGGCCTTCTTTAATAGAGCCATTGCTGAGCTTTCTGTTTCACGGTATATGAATAAATTAACTAAACTAGTTTATTTAACCGAATATTCGGAGAGGATCTGGTGGTTCGAGGCCTGTCTAGAGAGAACCCACCTTTTTTTGGGAGAGTTTTTATATTCTATTCGAGTTTAAGTTATATTTTAGGTTTGTGAGCGTAAAAGTATTAGTTAGCCATAATAGAGAAATTTTACGAATGGGATGTTATTATAAAATGATACATATTAAATAATTTTATTTGCCTATTTGTATGTATGAAAATTCTAATTTAAATTTTAAGTATGGAATCATCAGTATTCAACTAACATTTGTGTTTTAATTAAGTACTGTCCATTCATACCTAGGAATGTCTATTCCCATAATTATTGGAATGCGATCAAATATGAGATTTTTATTTTAAATTAAAGATTTAGGTTCTTTAATTTTTTTATTTTAAGTTGTTTGGCTATTATTTCCATGATGGTTTGCTTCATTTTAATCTGAATCCTGGTGCTTTTTTAACATTTTCGAGTACTGTAAGCTGTTTCTGCCTTTTACTCTTTTAATTATGTTAACAAGTTTCTGTTTCCTTCGTAAATCTAATGGTGCGATGCATTTTTTATGTACTTTTACCAATCAGTACTACAAATGCCAAAATTAACCAAAGGAGTTTTTTGAATTCTTATACCATTCTGTTTTGTGAATTGTCCGTATTATTTTTAATTATAGATGTATAATGTAAAATTAGCATTGGGAATTTTTGTGTTTTGACGGAAAACTTTAAGACACTTTTCAACTCGTCGTCAACCGCAAGATCAAATCCAAAGAGTTGTTTTTTGTAATTTAGAAAGCTCCACCGGGTTCTATCTATGTATATTCTAAAATATGTTCCGAAATATAAGATTTCAAATAATGTTTATAAAACATATGCTTCTGAAATGTTTAACCGTAAGGTGGACTGTTTACTGATTGTTCCATAGTTTTAAGTTTAAATATACCGGCATATATATGCCTTAATTGCTTATCAAATGTACAAATATGTAATAGATTCAATAAACGTTGAACTATTGTGTGTGTTTAATGCACCTTTCCAATAATCTAATTCAGTAAGAAATATTTAATCGACGGGGTAAAAAAAGCGAATACAGGTATACCACTATGTTTGTCGTTCGATAATCGCCGTTGATTTATCGACCGCCATCAGGAACGTCGTCGGAAACTGTTTCCAAATCCCGAACCTGTCGACGACGGAAGGAACGGACAAAAAACCGCACTCCCGAACCCCCATCCCCCTATGGTCGGTGGCATGCCGTTCTCGGCGAACATGAATTATGGCCATCACGGACATTTACAGGACTTCACGGCTACGTCCTTTCGGACGATCAAACACACGGCCGGCCCATACCGAAATGTAACCGCGCAGCTTATGAGCAGCTATCGACTGTCGCGCCACCTGGCGTCTATGGGTATTAATTACTGGAATTAATGCTCGTCGTTGTTATTCAAGCGATTGGTCGTTTCTCTCCCGAGCCGAAACGTTGCCTGAATTGTTTCCATTGGGTTCCTGTTTTTTTTCTTTAAACAGTGACACTTGATGCTCATCATTTTCTCTCATTGTATACTGAGCGAAGATCTCGATTTTCGCAATGCAATTAGAATAATGAAGTGACTTAGTTCTGACCTAATTATAATGGGATATTATAAATATCTGTTCCCATTTATAAACCGTAAGATAGTTTGGTGCAGATTGAGTGGGACTTGCTGGAGGATGAAAACAAGCTTTGGCTTATTAGGGACTTTTCTTTAGAAAAAGCAGATTCACAAATGAAATTAAACAGGCTGTTGATTGCTCGCTACCAATTTTACCCATTCCTTCTTAACAGATCGAACTGAGGGTCCTCTCAGCTTCTATCAGTCAGTCTCCCATATCTGTCTGATTTATTGCGAGAATCTATTATTACATTATATTATTATTCTATAGTTCTTGTCAGTTTTTATTTTATAATCTAATTTTACCTTGTACATAGTTTCATTTTAAAATAACTTACATAATAATAAGATACAAAATATCTATCAGTTCTCACCAAGTGGCTTCATCTGTTTTAATCGTGTTATCTAGTGAGTTTTAGCTTAAACTTTGATCAGTTTTTTTGTCTCTATTTTGGAAATATCAGAGTTGGACCTTAATGATTAATATACTGTACTGAATAAAATGTTTTATCATTGAGTGTTAACTTTGCTGGCACATTTCTATGCTATATAAGTTGTAATCCTTGATAAAAATAAATATTTTTTTATAACATCTTTATTAGATACGCTTAGTACAATCTTAATTTACAATTAATTTATTATTACTACTTTTCCTATGTACTCGGATTAATTAACAAGCAAGACGAGTGCGAGAAAATACATCAGTATGTATTCCTCAATTATAAAATTATAATTATTTATTAATTATTAACTTATAGCTATAGTTTACATAATAATACACACTAAATGTTCACACAAGTTCGTATGGTTTTGTTCGTTTCAATCTCCTGACATCCTGCGCGCTGTCCAGCAGTTGAATTGCTTCCACGTTAATATGATTTAGTAATCTTCTTTCGTTTTTCAAGGCGAAATCCTGCACAACTTCGCAAATCCATTTGATTTCCAGGTCATCGTGTAGTTCTTCATTAGTTACATAGCGATAGGCATTGGTAATCAATCGAAGAACCTTGTTTTGACAGCGCTGTATGACTAACTGATTTGAATTTTTAGTGCCACCCCATATTTGCACCCCATAGGTCCAAATTGGCTTTATAATTGTATTATAGATCAACCTTTTTGGTTTTAGATCAAGTTGAGAGTATCTTCCGACTAACCAGTATAGTTGTTTTATTTTGGTTCTAATGTGTTTTGCTTTTTGTCTAACGTGATGCTAAAACAAATATAAAACACCATTTATAAATTTGATCAGTGCGTTCCATAATTATTGTAGGATAAATAGCAAGGTTTTTCTATAATAAGTTCTAATGATGTGTTAATCTGTTTAACAACTACCAGACATTGTTTACATGTGAACAGAAATGGAAAAACTAAAACCGAAAGAACCTAATCCATACATTTTCAAGTGGAATCTATTTATGGTAGTAAAATATGAATATTTTCTCTTGTATAAAATGTTCTTCATCACTTTGATTGTGTGCTTGAAGTTACTGTTATGCTGATTTTTCCATACCAAAAATGAGTGTTTTTCACTATAAGGTGGCAGTGTTCTCCTTCAGAATAAAACCTTCTGTTAGTTGTAAACTTGTTCTTGTCTGACCACAATACGGCATTTCCACAGTTTGTCTATCCAGTAATATTTTCATATATAATCAATATTGTATATGTCAATAATATAGAGTTGAACAATTTTATTTATATTATATGCTGTTTTCGTTTAAATTTAACGATGTAGAGTCGAATTCTCACTCGAAATTAAAATATCCATCATAGATCCGGAAGCTCACGCAGCGAATCCGACTGGTGGCTTTTACCACAATTGATGTTATCGAGAAAATACCCTCGCCGAAAAAAAAAGGTTATCTTTGACGCTTAAATTAGTGTAAGAATTTTTTATCGGTCCTCATTAAAGAAACTATTTTAGAAATTTAGATGGTCGCCAGGTCCCTCTCTCCTTTTTCTCTCCGCCACGGGAACACCAACTATAATTTACTGTCGAAAAGCTTTATTAGGCGTGACATCCGTTAATTTAGTAGATTTCTTTTCTTTTCTTGGGTTAATTCACGCAATTGTTTTTGATGATGTAACGAGATTTTAAACAGCTCGAAATATTGACTAGGTTGTTCAAAATATTCCCGGATTTGTACTTGTAAAAATATCTTTGTGCCCCCTAATATCGTTTTTTCATTTATGGGTCCTTTCATTGTAGCTGTTTTCCTACAGCAACCTCCCAACTCCTTACTATTAGTCCTTTGTTTCATCAAAGCAGTTCTTCAAGAAATAATGTCTTGATATATAAAACGAGTTAGAAATCAGGGTGAGCTAAATTTGGAGATGCTAGATGAGTAGGTATTGAGTATTTAAACAATTCGTGCTGGTGCTTTATCTTAATCAATTGTTTCTTTTAACAACCCAAATTTTGATGCTCTGGCAATCCATGTAAGAGAATATTTTTCTTTATTATTTACATTTTACTTTAGATATGCTTAGTATGATCTTAATTTATTACTTCTGTTCTATTGTAGTTGTATTAATACCTTACACAATACAAGCTAGTCTACTACGGGATCAATACGTCAGTATGTATTTCCGAAATTAAAATAAAACTGATCTACTTACGCTAAAGTTAAGAATACACATACATTAAACAAGTTTATAATAATCTTCGGGTTTCGTGTGTGTAGTCCAATAGTTGTATTGCTTCCACTTTGCTGTGATTTTGCAATCTTATTTCATGCAAAATCTTGGATTACTTAGTGTATCCATTTGATTTCGAGGTCATTGTGCAGGTCTTCGTTGGTTACGTAGCGATGAGCGGTGTTGGGTGCGTTGGATTACTAGTTGGTTTAATGTTTTAGTACACCCCATAAGTTCAAATTGGCTTTATGATTGACTGATAAACCAGTCTCTTTGATTTTAATTCAAGTTCATATTGTCTTGCTTGATTTTGAGTCTAATCTGGTCTGCTTTTTATCTGACGTGATGTTATAATGTGGTGTCTGCCAGTCCCCCTCAACGCAAATTCAATATGAACAGATTTGGAGCTAAGAAGCTGTAGTTTCCAGTCTCTAGTCCATTTGTAGATCTTATTGACCGCTACTTATATTTTTCCCATAGCTTTAGGCAGAGACAAATCTTTTACATTGATAACTGTATTTTGTTGTTACTATTATTATATATTCTATTACTATTATTGTATAACTTATATTTATACAAATAACTATAATTAAGGTCCTAACCACAATAAAACTAATTTTAATAGACTTAATCCATACAAAATTTAAAACACTTTTTATTGTTTATAAAAACAGAAAAATTTAACTTGACAATTAAGTGATTTGGCTGGACAAAAGTAGCAGCAGGATTTTACAGTATATCACCAATCATATTAATTCAAATAAAAGTTTTAAGCATTTCTAAAAGTTATTATTTTATCACTGTTGTATACGTTTCTATGGCGAGTATGGCTCACATTTATCAAATATTTCTATATCAAATTCCGGAATTTAAAATTGCATCAAATTAGAAGAAGAGATTAATGATGCAAAAATGTGATGAATTACTTTGTTTTTTTCTTTGTATATTATTGATTTTCAGCAATGATTTATTTGTAATAATTTATTTTACTGTGATCGTTTAACTTATTAGTATAATATATTATTATATATTAGTAACGAACTGAATTTTTTTCAAATGATTACTCTTCGCCAACTGTTTATATATTCATTACCGAGCAGAACTTAAAAAGTTGGACAAAATTATTGACAGTGATCGATTACATTTGTTTTAAATTTTGTTTATAAAAAAAACCCTATCAGGGCAGTCTTTTACGATCATTTAATAGTCCAAAGTATCAGCATTGTTACATTTAAGGCAGTTCGGATATAAATCATGATACGTTTAATTAGCAATATATATGTCAATTTTTTAACAAACTATTGCTTTTTATTTTAGATATATTTATAAGAAATGTATGGCACTTAAAATCGTTCCTGCATTACATAATTAAAATTAAAATGTTAAATAGTTCAAACAGATCTTGATGAATTAGTTTGTTACTATTCAATCAATAATATAGATTTATGTAATGATATTTCAATTTATGTGAAAGGTATATAAATACATTCCAAAGAAGATCTGTATTAATATAATGTAGAATCTATAATTAGAATGAGAATAATTAGTCTGACACCAAAGCAGCTATATGTAGAATCAGACACAATACTAAAACACAGGTTGATATTTTACTTGATTGTTATATTTTGGTTATATCCCTGATAAATCAGGTCTTTGTAGGCACTCATTAAGTAGATCAAATGACAGAGAAAATTTTGTATCAGTTTTATTTAAAATTAAAATGTCGGAAACAATAATTTGGCTACTCAAGTTCTCGTAATAAAACAAGAACGAAACTAAGACGCATGAGAAATCCTGCTGATACCAGGGAATTTTTTTATCGTTTATTACAACACATTCATATACATACACACATAACAAATCGTATGGTAACAAAAGTCATTATCAATATAAGCAGCATTTCTCAGAACTTATGCCTTTGCATATATATCTGACTCATTCGCGACGATAGAAAAATGCTATCAAAATTCTTCAGTTGCATGCAGTCAGCAATAAACCTTCTTTGCATCAAAGCAAACACACATAAAAATGTAACTGAAACGTTGGATTTTTTTTGTTCCGGACAAAAAGTTCTTTGTGTTTTGTACGAAACACGGGAATTGTTGGATGAAAACTGTATTCCCTCCCGTTGGTAATTAATATTTTAGTCGGAGTTTTACCATTACGCAATCGTCGATGTATGTGTTTGATAGTGGAAGGTGCCGAAAATGTGGAGCCTTTTTCCATTGATTAACTGCGTGGTTTCGTGCTAGACGAAAATATCGTCAGCGAAATGAATCGATATGAAAAGAGAATTTTACACGCGTTGTGTATTTTTCCTGGCGGTTTTGGTATAAGTATCGTTTAGTTTTCGGGGGGCCAGCGACATTGCCCTATTCGTACTAAATTTGATGCAATGGACATTTGAGAGGAATGGGTTTCAGTGGCGTTGCATTAGCCATTTTCTAGATTACTAGTGTGCTACCCGTTGAAATTTATTCTTTAATAATCATTTTAGTGACGATCTTCATGTGATTATTAAATTTAATTTTGAGAAATTCGATATCGAAAGAACTTTAGTTTGAATAATATATCTACATCATTAGTACTAGTAGAGTATTTTTTTTAATTTATTTATTACGTTCTCACTAGTCTTTGCCGATTAACCTCCAATTTTTATTTGCAATAACTCCGAACTAGGTTAATATCTAGGACCCATCTATTCTATCTTAGTCTGTGGTATAATAATGTTTGTGTATAAAGAATGCTGTTTTTCTATTAAATAAACCTCACTACACTACACTGCACAAGATGTTTTACTGATAATTGTGATCTTCCAATTAATCAATCATTTTCTCATATTTTAACTCCATTTCTTTCCTTTTAATTTTTTTACATTTTAAGAGTATAGCAGAATATATATTTTTACCTTCCTAGGTTTTTCAGTACATCTGTCATTCTATGCACCTGGTCAATTGTCGAATGATTGTTAACAAACCATAACTAATGTATAGGCATCAGGTTTTTTTCTATATCATAAATGTATTAATATTTGTATATTTCATTATATCTGTAACATGCAACAAATTATGAACACTGGCAAGTTGCGGGACTTTTAAGATACATTAGCATAGATGCTTGTTGACCATTGAATATATTGCTTTATAATGCAGGGGTCATACTATATCTTCATTTGTATTACTTTTCATTGCCTTCAAATGAGTTGGATGAAAATAGATAAATTAACCCTTTTCCCTCTTTTGATCAAGTTCCTCTTGTCTAGAGAAATTTATGTTGTATCTCTTCATTGGAGACGTAATACGCAGCATGCACTATACAAACTACTTGTAGCACAAAATATGTCCCTGATGTTAAAAAGGAGCTAAATCGTCTTAATAGAGGCAGTTGTTAAGGCGATTTGACCCTTTCTATTGCTGTGACAATCTTATGTTCAAATCGCCTCAAGTATGCATCTAAATTGTCATATTTATTATGGTTTGTAATTATGATTACCTAAAAACGAGAGCGTAAATCTCTACAAGGGTAAATCATCCCAGTTATGTCCAAAGTTACAACCAAAGGCAGTTGTCTTTTAGGATGGTTTCGTAAGTTGATCACTCGTTCGGTGCTGATGCCGAGAACTGTGGTTCGAAACCCATGTTTAGGCAAGGTCCAAACAAAATAAATTGTAATGGATGTAATGGATAGGTTTTATTTTGATATAACGCAGGACCGGTATTTTGGAAGATAATTAATAAACTTTTTATTCATAATCGTCAGCTATATCAACTGTTTAACCATTTAATTAATGTGCACATATTTTAGATGCGAAGACAGCGTTCCTATATGCAACTTACATAAATATCAGGATTATTAAACGACACGATACCGGCAGTAATCAACCCTGCACTGTTATTCGGTTTATTTTCGCGCGATCCAACGATCCCAAGTGCGCGCCAGTGACAGATAGCCTAAAACACCTGACAAATGAAACACTGCACCTTTGATTTACGATGTCGTAAATTCGCGCTATATATTAAAAACATACAAACAGGAATTATTAAAATGGATGTTTTTTTAGTTAGGCCCGCGACAAAATTACATTTTCGCCTTGTTTTTTTTTCGTTCTCGTTTCGTTTTTAGTTTTATTTTTTATTTCGGTTATTTCGCTTACGCCACGGTCTTTTTACCGTTTCACCGGTTGCAGCTTCCCCCTTCCTGTCCCCTTGGCGCCCGTGGCCGCGAAAAAGAAGATTTATTTTTCGTTAAACTGCGATTATTATTAATAAAAACAGGCGTTGTGTCGGCGGGTGCGGCACATTTGTCATCGTTTCGCGTCCAGTGGCACCACCACATTGCTTCCCATTCATTATATATTGAATAAAATGCATTTGACATCGGTAATTTTTGTTTTTATTGAGTTTGGTCCTCTATAATTGATATGAACTAATAATTGGCTAATATATCATCTTATAATTTATAGCTTTTTTAAGTCTTATCGCTCTGTTTTTTATTGACAATGTTTGGTGTTCCTTAAGTAGCTTAAACTATAATTCTTACAGACTAAAGCTATATACATTAAGTTGTATAAAAATATCGTACATTATTTAAAAATTATGTCACAAAAATTAATTTCTATTTTGCAGTTAGTTCTTGTTCTATTAATGCGTCAGTATCATTTGCATCTATGGACATGTCTAACCTTTATTGGCTTATTAAATAAAGTTATAGGCTCACTCGATAACACAGATAAGAAAACATAGGGTAAAAGTTGATTTGTGTAAGGCTAGATAAAGTTAGAGTCCTTTTTAGACTACCTCCGTGCTGGTATTGTGGTATTAATCAAGAGTAACCAGTAATAGTGACATCTGCTTTAGATACCTAGTCTGTATGACGTTTAATCATCGGAGTGGCTTCGGGACAGTAAAAATAAACTTTATAGATATTTTTATTAAACAAATAAAGCAGTTGTATTAAGACTTAGTATAAATTAGAGTGAAAATGTGTAACAGATAAACTGCTTTGAGAAATGTAAAAGAGAATTGGTTAACAGAACAGTAGCCAAGATATTAAATTTAGGAAGCGTATGCAAATATTATTAGTTTAGACTGTCGCAAAGACTAAAATTAAAAATCTTCTGTACTTTTTTTGTAATTTTTCATTAATTTTTTTCCATAAATTTTATAGTTTTAAGTTTGAATAATTTGCGTTTTAATTCATTTATTGATCATATTTGGGTGTCTTAAACAAAAAAAAATTAAAATAAAGAATTATGCCGCAAAATCTCAAATGTTATTTTTGGTTTTTGAATAATTTCCTTTAATATAAATTACACCTTTATAATTTTGCACCATATAATGATGTTTTAAACAGGTTCCGTACGAAATACACATACTTAACTTGCTTTTTGATTTTTTACTCGTTTAAGCCTTTAATTTAATATAAATGGGTGCATTTAGCATGCTTGCTTTACGGTAAAAATCTTACGGTCCATATTTAAGCATACATCGGTGAAAAATATTTCGAAAACAGGAAATTTTATACGACCAACTACTGATTAGCATTTATAATATATGTGGTGGTGATGCGTTAGGATGTTGCTGTCTTTGACCGTTTCAGAGCTCGATAAAAGGCCTGGTCGTTTTTCAACCAAAACGTACCACTGCATATCAGCTGAAAATAATTAATTATGGGCATCAATAGGGGTCCACTGGCGGATTTCAAACTTAGACCACCCAAGTGTGTTCTGCTGAACCTGCGAGTGAACATAACAACAACCAAAACAACAAACTGGACGTCCTGATCTGAATGTTTTGGATGCTTGTTTAATTTCGTATTTATTTTTTACACGTTCGCATATTTGAATTTGTTTTTTTGAGATATAAAGGTTCCTTAAATCAAATTAGTCTCAGAAAATGTCTTTAAAGAAATAATGCTTATTACAATCATTGAATATAAACTTTTTTTAAAATATTTTAGTCTCATTTTTGCCAACGAGGGTTTATCTGGACTGAACCTACAGTTTAACGTTAGCTCCGAACCACGGTCCTCGACATTAAATCTAACGACTGGCGAGTGACCAACTTAGAAATCATCCCAGAAGACATTCAGTCTTAGCCAGCTTAGTTACTGGCGGGACTCTGGGATCATTTTCGTTGTCTATTTTACACTCTAGCCTAGGACAGTCACAAATATTAAACAATCACAAACATACGTTTACCATGTCCAAACAGGATTCAAACTCGCGACTATCGAACAGTAGGAGGACCGTCCTGTCGCTTTTACTACGGCGCCAACCAATCCGGCAATATAATCAGTTTTTGGCTCTTTTTATGTTGATATAGTTATCAATAATTTTTAAATTTGAAAACTGGGACTTCATTTTTCATAATTCGTTTTTGTATCAACGTAATCTGGATATTTAGAAGAAAATATTAGTATCTGATGGCGTAAACATTGCAAAGCATATTTTAATCACTATTTTCTGTCATATTCGTAGATATTTTAATAAAAATTTGTAGTAATGTATAAAATCATTATTATAACTATTACTGGTAGAACTTGCGAATACATTTGAAATCTTATTAAATAAACATGATCATTATTTAACACCGTATTTTTTATTTTAACCTGCCATTTAAAAAATATTTATATCATCCTACTAACCCAAAACAAGTCCCGCTTTTCCTCCAACATACTTACCCCAGCGCCATCTACGTCTAGTAACCCAAGTAAGTGATGCGATTACAACCGCAAGCTCCCTCTATCAGTGGGAGGCAGAACCAGCCCGAGTCATCCACGTGCTTTCGCGTCCGTGTCTATGGAAGGCGTAGCTTTGCTCGTGGTGGGGTTGGTAGGGGAATAACCCGAGCGAGACGGACTGATGTTTTGGTTAGGGGTCGTGGACATGGCCAGGAATCCCATCCGCACCAATAAAAAGTTACGATTATTTACGAAAATATCTTATTTCCCCAAGTAGAGTTGTAAGATGTTTAATGGCTATTTAATGGTAAAAATGAGGAAAAAAAGTGTGCCATGTGGTAATTGGGATTTTCACTATTTCCATATCTGATTTCTGTACGATGTTTATGAGACCGTCTGTGCCTTATTTGAAACATTCCTTTCGTTCGGCACTCCATGGGTTAAGACATTAAATAATATATTTGGTTTAATGTTTCAATTCGAGCAGACAATACCATAATGGTCGATAGGTTCAATAATAAATAAATGTTAACTATGATGTAGCTTCATCATTATTGGTTCCATAAACCCATAAAGAAAAGAGTTGAATATGAAATTCATAATGCTAATCCTCAGGTATGAAATTGAATGTGGTGTGTTAACTGAAACAATAAAGTTTTGAATATAAAATATGAAATAAAACTAGTAATGGTATCTACATTTTATTTAAAATATCTGAAATTAACAATAACAATAGCGTTATTCAGTCCTCCTTATTTTCCAGTGATTTTTCTTTACTGCCTTTCTTGATGTGGTAATGTTGACTTCACAAAGTCATAGGGGACTTTTCCAGATAAAGATTTTTTGTTGTTTAGTGATGAAATAAATATCCAAAATATCAATAATAATAAAATAAAAGATATAACTACCTTTTGGGTACCGTATGATGAATTTTGAATGGATATTGAAGGTCGACCAGGACGATACAACTGCTATTAATTCTCGTTCTTCTCACATTGCTTTTTACCATTATTTGCTTTTGATATGCTTTATTTACTGTTGGTCTTTGCAACACTTTTGTACGAAAAAACGAAAACGAGATTTCCCTTGGAATGTTATATTTAAAGCAAATGTTTTGTTTAACTTAAGATTTTATTGTAAATATAGCAATATTTTAGCACCCTGAATAACAGATACCGCTCAGAATTTGTAGAATAACCTAGTACATCGCTGTCAATTTACAAAAAATATATGTCGATAAATTTTACGCGCGGTAATGTATTTGATAAAAAAATATACATACAAATATCATAAATTAATTCTAATTTATTTGCAAATCAAGACAATAATTAGGCAATATCATTTACTCTTATTCAAGGTTCAATGTTTCCTAATGTTACTCTTTTAACGTATGTTATATTCTCAAATGAAATGTTACTCAATAATTGACTAATGGATGTGTTCAAAATAATTTAAATATTTAAATTTTAGGGATATGGGATAATGTGGGATATATCAACATTTTGGTTGTAGTTAAATTCAACATGCTTTACTCTCGTTAACTTTTATTCTTCATATATATTGTTACTTGCGTATTGCAGTTTTTTGGTTCCTTCTTCGCTATTTTCCCCAATAGCAAGTATTCCGGCGTCATCATAAAATTTAACTTCTTGTTTATACGAGGATATGTTGGATATGTAGGAGTTCTTTAAGAGCCCAACGCACTGCTTCGGTAACATTGTGGAGTTTATAGTCCTTTATGCCGGACTTCATCAAATACTTGACCTACGTCCAAGAATATAGCTGAGCTTCATGTGTAAAAGTGAAACGTTATAATATTGCTCTACTGTAAAATCACTATCATAGAACGTATTTTGTAACTTTTTGATATTGGGGTACTATTAGACAGAGATTAACCTCTTTTTAAATGAAATTAAGATGACTTTTCGAGCCTACTTATTAGTTTTATGTGAACTTCCAAAGATTTAAGGAACTGTTTATGTAATATAGGCTGTGATTATAAAAAACGATCTTTTAGAGACTATTTATTAGCGTTGGGAACTATCGACTGAAAACAGTCGGAACAGTCGATACTCGCAAATCAGTTGAAACAGTCGATAGTCAAAAAAACTAGCGACTGAACGTAGTAATTACAATTTTCAGTCAATTGTACGGTTCGACTGTTTTTTTTTTCAATTCGTAATGTCAGACGAAGATGTACGAACCCTTTTCTATACAAATTGTGAGAGAGGAAAGGACGGAGATAATTGCTTGGAACAATTAATTTTATTTGTGCTTATATTGTCCAACGAAGTATAAGCGAGACGTAGATGTACATATCCTTTCACGTACTAACTTTAAAAAAGAAAAAGAAAAAAAAATTACTGAATATTATTAATATGCAATCAATAATTTGATTTTAAAGGAAGTAGAATTACTTTTATATTTGAATGTTCTGTGGAAAAGGAATAGAATTTTTCTATGGATTGGAATAATACCCCACAAATGTTTAAAGAGCTTTTTAAATAAAGTAAATGCTTTATTTATTATTGAACGGAAATATTTTTTCAAACAAAATCAACAAAACAAAAACCGAGAGTAATCGAAATATTACCTATTATTTCCATAAAAACAGTCAATAGTATGTTACTATTTATCATTCACAATTTTAATCTTTTTACTCAATTACATTAACAATCTTGAAAAATATCGTTCCAAAATGCTGCTATATTAATATACATTATATTGTTATTCACAAACTACCAAAAAAATCATAACTATATATTACATAAAAATCTATGTAAGCATAAATTGGGTACATTTTTGTCAAGGTCGCGGCTAGGACGACAGAGCCAGAACGTTAAAAATCAGTCGATTGAAAATAGTAGAACCAAAAATAGTAACTAAGTACACGACTAAAACAGTGGATAGTAAATAGTAACAAAATCAGTCGGACCGAAAATAGCAAATGAAAACAGTCGATAGTTAAAAGTAGTCAATTACTAAACAGTCGATAGTTCCCAACACTACTAATTATCCATTTCCCTTTGAATATTAATTTCTTTGACAAATCAGTGAAGTCAATGAGTTTTTTCCGATCTTCCATTAATTAAATTTGAATTATATTTATCTCCTGCAAAGATGCAGAATTGTATGTAATTCTAAAAACTTCTTTAGTTTTTTTTTGTTGTATATAGAAGTGAAACAGGCAAAACATTTTTCTTTTATTCTAACACAAACGAAACACCCACATGTCCAACAATATCGAAAACCAGAGAAAAAAAAATGACAAACAAAACAAACCGGTAACTGCTAACCATTTCGTCCGTATCCCAATCGATTTATCTCCATCATTAAATCATTCAACTGCCTCTCGCTGCGCAGGTAGGTTTATTTTAAATACATCCTGTTCCACGAGTCTTGAATTTGGGCCGTATGGCGTACGGGATTAGGGGCTGTTTTCGCTCTCGATCGGCCCAGGTGACTTATGGAAAACCACTCACACCCTTCTCGGAGGTGCGATAAATCACTCGGGGCCTCCCCTGGACGCGGGCAATATGTCAGACGAAGACACCTAGGGTGAAAGTTAGGTGGGTGGTAAAGAAACATGGCCGAAAGTTATCTCAGTCAACTCGTGGTTTTCGTACGTTGTAAAATAATATGGGTGGAGATAATGCTAAAATTAAAAGCATAGATTTTTCATTTATTTATCTTATTTTAATAAATTTTTGTAGCAACGAAAAATTGTAAGTGAAATCGAAGTCAATGTAAAATTTGCTTTTTTTCTATTCTAATTTCTTCAGGCTTCAAACCACATGCAATCAAAAGAGACTTTTATTTTTATGATTTTATCATAAACCACCAATTCACTCTCAATTGTTACTAGGTCTGATCAATTCGCTATTTTTAAATTTTTTAAACTGATTACATTGTTACTAGTCGTCGCCGACTAACCTAGCATTTGTATTTACAATAACTTAAATCTAGGTTTACATCTGGTGTAATACATTTTCTGTATTAACACAGCTGTTTTTCTAGTAACTACACCATACTACACTACACAAGATCAAATGGTTTGATTCTTTTGAATCTGTGTCCCGTTCTGGTGTTATCCGAGAGTTCGATTTCTTCAGTATTTATATGAGAATTTCTCTTTTATTGAGTTTCTCCTAATATCTTCTTGCAATTATCTTGATTTCCTGAATGCCAGTGAGTATCTGAAGGTCTCGATATAAATAATCAGTCCTGTGTACCTACAATACTCAGGACTGTTCTGCTGGATTTTCGGTATTTTAAAATACATAATTGTGTTGGTGTAACTGCTATAAATATTTTTATTGTTAGTTGTATTAACACTCCTCATAATATTTGTACACGCTTTGGCGGTACATATACTAAAAATTGGAACGATACAGAGAAGATGTCCCTTGCGCAAGGATGACGGACAAAATCGTGAAGCGCTCCACATTTTTGACGGATCTAAAAACAATGAATGTACAGGAGCTGCATATACATCAACAATGAAGGAATAATTAGAAGGTAACGAAAGAGCCGACCATCTTGCTGGAAAAAGGGAAGGATCACTTTTAAAAACTATCTATACTGGAGAAGGGATCTGAATACATATCATACTGCTTTTTATAAAAAACTGGGACCTAATTATCAATAACAAAATTGTGCGAGGTAAAAGAGGAGTTTTACTAAGATCTCAACTTTTGTAACTTAACAGCCGTATATTGGGTATTTTTTCCAGACTCAGAATAGGCCATTACCGGCTGACTCACGAGTTTCTACTCAAAGGCGAAAGTTCGGTCATCTGTGATAGATTTAGATCCCCGCTGAGCATCAAACACATCCTAGTGGAATGCCAAGGGCACGCCCTCCAAAGACGACTCTTTGGCCTAAAGGGATTCATGAAACAACTTCTACAATTGAAGAACCTTGAACAACTGAGGAACTATTTGGCTGCCATCGGAGTACTCTAAAATATATAATATGTTCAAATATACAAAGTTGTTCACATTTTGCAAATGTGTGATTCTTCCAAGTTTGGCCTCATTTCAGAATCTTACAAACAAATATATTTAGCTTGACGAAGTCGGCAACTATTATTTTTGGTTTATGGTGGGCAAATGTCAGATAGGTAGATTTTTTTAGCCAACTGTAATACTTATAAAATATATCGAATGGAAAACATTCTTTTGAATTCTTATGATAATGCGGCTTGTTAAATATGAGATAAATTCATGTAGTGAAACCCTAGACTCAGTTATACCATACCACGTACGCTTTCGTAGATAATGTTAAGCATATATGAGATGGGATACGTTATATTTCAAGTAGGTTACTTAAAATTCACATATATATTTAGCTGTGCATCTATTTCATTCCATCTGTTGGATCATTTATTTATTCACCGTCTTATTATCATTAATAAATATTCGCCTTGTCAATTATTATTCCGTTTTAGTTAGAATCGATAACATTGTGGTATATTGTTGTGATATTGAATTACGTGATATTGAGTAAGATATGAGTAAGATATTTAGGATTTTTTTAATTTGAACTTTTCTTGTGAAAAATCTGTGCAATGCATTTTATTCAAAGTATTAATAAATTAATTATTATTGATGTATCTTTCGAGGCTATCCATGAAAGGGCCCATTTTTGGTACCTTTATTAAGAAGTGAAAAGCACTCACAGACGGAACAAAGTATGGAAAATACTCTAGTTTCTCCGGTTTTGCAACATGTCATCGAGCGTTGTCATGCTGAAGAATAACATTTCCTGTGTCCTTGCAATACGAGCAATGTTGCTTGTTTTTCGCACAGTCAAGAGCTTCTATGATGATTTCATCGAGTAATACCTTCAAACCCTTGTCTTCAATTTTTGGCAGCCCAAAATGCTCTTTGTTTTCTGTGTTAAAATCACTACTTTTAAACGTAGAAATAAGTATTCAGATGTTGATATTTATAGAGCTTGCTGGTCATATATTTTTTGTTTATATTTTGAGGTAGTATTTACAAATGTACCTGATGCCATTTAATACACAGTAATACAATGTATTGTACATCCTTAATTACTTATTAATTAAAATTAATTTGTAGACTTGATACTAAGGTGAGTTAAAGCAATCAGCTTAAGGCTTCGAAATAAGTTCGTGTTTAGAAAGTATTGTTTTACTCCAGATGGGTTAAAAAATTAACTTATATTATTATTGTTGTAATCGTTTAAATCAATTATTATAATTTGAAGTAAAAATATTTCAAAAAGGCCCAAAGAAAAAAAATCATTCCATCAAACTAATATGTGCTTGTATTACATAGAAATCAAGTACGATTTATTTCAATTTTCAGCTTATTTTTCAAGTATAGCTTCTATTTCACTTGAAAAGCATTTTTTGTGGCAAAAGATTTTCATCAAACGAAAAATGTCATAGTTATAGAGAAATGTTATTATATATAACAATGACATTATATGTAAATGTTATGTTTCTAGAAAACTACTACACTGATTGGATTACTATAAATTTTGTACTATAAATTTTATAACTAAAAATTTGTTTTTTCATTTAAAAAATGAAAAAAAAAATTCAATTAGAAATTTCAAATAAAGTGATACAACGCGATATTCCTCTAGAGCCTATAACGTGTTTGTGTGAAGTACTTCGAAAGAGTGTCAGTGCATCCCAATGTACTCGCTAATCAGCTAAATATGCGACGTGATAGTGAAGTGCGTAGACTAAAACATTTAACACCACCTCATCTGATTACTGGACATATGTAGACTTTAGAATAATCTTTAGAATAGGACTAATTAATTAAGATAATATTTTATACAGAAGATTGCTTAATGAAGTGATTTTCTACATGCCATGTATATATAATATAGACATAAGAAATACTTATTGCCAATAGGGCAGATTGTGGACTCACGAAGAGTAATAAAAAAAAATTCAAAAAAATTGGTTTACCTAGTACATACATAGAACTCAAAAGTCTTTATATATATACGTCATCTATCTCTTTTGTTACAATATACTATATATATAAGGCACAATAAATTATATTGAAAAAATATCTAATCAAAGATTTCTAATCAAAAAAATAGTGTGTTTCCTATATTGAGTACAGTAGGATGGAGGATATCTGTGGTAGATTCATATTTTGATAAAGCGTATTAAGAAGAAAAATCAATGTTGGCTCGTTCGTTATCCGGCGCGTAGCCAATGGCCATAAACACGGGTCGAAATGAAGACGCAATTGCCATTCCTAAATTAAGAGTCGATTTTTTCGCCTTTCAGTCGCGGCGAAGAGACTTAATGCACCGATAGGCTATGCAAATGCAATTTTAAAGTCATCATTTAAGTCGGGCTGCCGCGGGCCCGATCCGTTTCACCAAAACGAAACCAGAGTTGCATTAATGAACTCCTTCCAGGGCCGCGACCGGCATGTTTATGTCCACGCGGTTCTGCACGCGTTTCCAGACCATATCGTTTATTTATCGATATCGAGAACGTGACCTGGACTATGGAGGAAATCGTCGGAGTTACGACTCCCCCGGCCGGGCCGATTGATCGATTTATGACGATCCGCGCGGCTACGTCATCGCCACGGGAATCCTCTTATATTAATCCCGTCCAGGACCTGGGGAATCCGCCGTTGTTGATTCTTCATCTTCTCGATTTTCTTGTTCATTTTTTCTCTTCGGTATCCGCACTTTGTCAGCCTTAAAAGTCACATTTACATTATTATGCAGGAAAAAAGTATTACGGTTTTTTAAAATATGTTTTTCTATAATAATTTTATATTTTCATCAACAGAAAACTTAATAGCATAATCCGTAATACTATTTAATACTTGTAGAGTTCTATTCCTGGAAAGACCGTTGAAGCCTTTCTTTGATTTGGTTTCAAACTTCTTAATCGAATCAAGAATAGCCAGAATTTTAATGGGGCTAAATATAGTACTTGCGGTATAGTATAATTGAGTTTTCGCTGCCAATTCTGATTCTACAAACGAACAGCTTCCGGCAAATGTCATAATAATAATAATAATAATAATAATAATAATAATAATAATAATAATAATAATAACATAATAATTCAATAATATTCATTATTGACAATTTGATTTGGTTTGGTAACTTATGAAAAATACTATCATTTTTAGAAGTAAGAGATTTTGGGAAGCTTGTTTTACTGATTGTACTTGATTGTGACTTGATTGTACCTGATGGCATTGATGCATAACATCATTTAGTTTCTTGAATAAAAGTTAATGTCAATATATCATTCTAAACTTATTATATTTAATACAAATAATATAATTAGAAATATATTTACCTAAGAAATTAGTTTTTGGATTCGTTTTTTAGTAAAATGTCTGGTGATTTTCATTAATATATTTCAAATTAATATCTGGAATGTTCTTCTGTACATGAGCAATTGCATCTATTTTGTTCAGAAATATCCATGGGTAAAAATGCAAAGTATCAATGTAAACAATTTTCGAACTTACCTAACTGTTAAATTCGATGGTTTTTCATTTACTGTTACTGAGATATCAAATTTATACAAACGCTAATTGTGGATCCCTCAAAATTACATTTTCAACATCCATTACTTTTGTTGTTTAATTTGAAGAAATCTGCTGCCGAAGCACTTTTAATCACCTTAGCAGTTGATGATTCAATTGTTTTCAGAGGTTTACATATCATAGAAAAGATCCAGAAGGCGTTTAAACATCACGATTTCGTTGCTTGAGGCATTCACACCGACACCGAGGCGAAATATTCATGGCCATAAAGTATTACTGTTGTTTATATGGTGAAATCAGTAAAGTGTAGTGTATTACAAACTACTAAAACCGAATGAAAATTTTACTGTAGATATCTATCGACGTCAATTGATTAAATAAGACAATGTATTGTTGCAAAAAGTAATAATAGCGACTAGCAGACACAAACTTATTACACATATGTTATTATCGCACAATTATTTTTCAGTATTGGTCAAGTGTTAAGTAATAAATGTGAAACAATATTTCGTGAACATTCTTAACACATCATTTTTGAACAATAATCAAGTATATTAAGATAAACACCCAATTGAGAAATAACGATGAAACATGAAGTATTCCATAATTATATCAAATTCCATTCGGGTATTTCCGAATGCCAGTAATTTCACGAAAAAAAATTACCGTTTTTTCCATTGATACATAAGTCGAAAGTTTGCATAATACATAATCGCGTATAATGAAACTGCCTTAATGGCTAAATCTCTTTCGAGTCGATTTTCGGGAGGTTGTTTATAACGTCAATTTAAAATTGCGCTACGAGCGATCCGTAATAAAGTTAATGATTCAATTAAGTGAAATTGGCTGCGCAATCCCCGCCACATTTTACGGGTGTGTTTCGGAGGTCAGGCATCAAGGTAGCCAACGAGGAACGCCATTCTTCATGTTCGCGATTATCCACGCTGCTCATTGTGACGTATGCAAATAATGTTCTACTTGTCGAGGATACATACACACAGTCTAGAAGACGACAATAAAACATGTCGTCTTGTTTCTTATCTGGGATCTATTGAAAACATTCCAAAATATTTCGTATTGATCCGAAGTAATCTGACGTAGTTATATTGAGGAAGTTCAGCAATCTCATTCTCTTTTTCTATGTGACATAAAATATTCAGAGGCTATACTAGAGGAGCCCTGATATATAAATTTTGTTTTAATTCTCCAGTTATTGGTTGTTACCAGTATTATCCTTTTCAATGTATTTTTTGAGCAGCGATGTAATTCCGGTTACGAAATTTTTCAGGATAGTTTTTCGACAAAAGAATACATTTTCATGTATTACGTCTTAAGCACTTTATGGATTGACAAATCAATATTTTTGATCTATCTTCCGACTAACCAGCACCGCTCTTTCATTTTGAATATGATCTGGTCAGTTTTTTATCTGGACGATATCCCCTTTTAATCTATCGTTGGGATGGATGCGGAACTATTTTACTGATTGAAATTGGGTATCCATAAAGTGTAGTTACTGATACGCATAAGTTATATTTTTTAGCAAGATCATCAAGAATTTTCTCTTATGGGACAAAAAGCGTGTTGGCAAACATCCTCAGAAAGGGAAGAGTTCGTTAAAACTTTATGATAAGATATAAGTATTATGATAACATACTTTTATTTAACGTATAGCTATAGCTTTTATATATTATCAATTTATGCATATGTACTGTAACATAAACATGATTTAAGTTAATAAAACAATAGAAAAACACTAACACTAAACAAAGTACCAGGAATTGATCAATAAAGCACAAATTTTTAGTTTTTATCTAAATTTAATTATCCAAACAAATCTGGACTGCTTTTGAATGATGTACATAAATACATAAATCATGAGTTATAAATGAGCTAGTTTATCAAAAGCCTTCTGCAACATATTCACATTAACATTCTTTCTGAGATATTTTTATTCATTATAAAAGTCATTACCAAATGTACTCAAGCACTGTAAAGAAACTAAATGATAGATGATGGATAAATACTGGTATAGAGGACAGTTACAGAGTTAGTACACAGTGCTAACATATGGGTTAAAATTAATTTTGACATCATATTTTTGTAAACGTATCACTTATCAATAAACTAGAACTTTAATACTAGTACTTTAATACCACTTCTAAAGAAAATCGAGTTTCTATTCCCTTGTTTTAGATTCATTAATGTAACGTATCAGAGACAAGATCTAACCTAATTATATATAGCTTACTGTCTCAGGCATTAGTTGCTTATTCATTTTAGCTGTGAAACTGTACTTTTTCAAACCCACACACCATCTCGCGCTTCTAACCCTCATAAATCACCCTAAACTGTAACGTATGGTGTTTTAATTGTCGTTCTGACCCTCCCTCGGTGGCGGAAGGGTCCGCCGCCGCCAAGGAAGAGAACTTGAAACGACGGGGTGCGAGAAAATGAGAACTTACTGCCGTTGCACCATCTCCACGACGCTAATTTGGAATTTAAACCGACGCTAAATTAGCTTATATGAATTTTAGTGAACCCGAATAAGGGGGTGGCGTGGTGATGGTCGAGGGACGAAGGCGCGCTTGATGATCTACGGAGTTCTTTTCAAAGTTTCAGAAGTTGGGAGTTATTGTACGCCCGGAATATTTATCGGCGTTCGACTTTTTCCTCGTCTCTGTACCCCTCGCTCAGTCCGTCGTCATCTTCTTTGCTGGCTTGGAAACTTTTGCGAACTCGTGCTGGATATTCGCTCGCTCTGTCTTACACGCTCCTTTTTTCCATCGGAGAGGGTGGCCAGGGAAAGTTATACGTTCATATTTCATTAGTTACCAGTCTGATGTACGAGTGGTAGTTGGCTCGCGTATAAAAGAAATGAATCTGGTAAGGGTGGGTAACGTCGTAATTCAACCGTCCGATACCACTGCCAAACCGAATGGACTTTTGTGTTTCTTACAACAAGGCATGATTTGCGACATTACTGTGGCAGCCCTGCATTTATAAGTCGTCGCTAGTCGATTCGGACTTGTAATGGGACTTGTTCCGTATTACTTTGAATTATGTCGGGCTAATTCATGACTATTGACTTCCAAAATAGATATTTAGTTTCATATTAGATAAAACGGGTCAATATCCACTATATTATTATTAGTGTTTTATTACATTATTTATTGTTTTTTGTTTGTTTCAGGTTAGTACCCGAGCATTGAAGTACAATTTGTTGATATAGGGTAAGCTTGATAATAAATTGTTGTATCAACTTTTACTGCTATTTTTTTTATTTATTAATATATTATTAGTAGTCCTTGCCAACTAACTTACAATGCGTGTCTACAGTGATTTAAAATTAGGTACTTATCTAAGAGGGACACATGGGCCACTTCTTCACTATTCACTTCACCATTTCTTCACTAATAAAATAAAAGTGAGTTTAGTTAGTTCACTACACAACTACATAAGGTCACACTGTTTGGTTCTCTTGACTCTGGGTCCTAGTTCATTGTTATCCAAGAGCACTTCAGTGTTTACATGTTAGTGAAGTCTTTCCTCATATCGTAATTAACGTTTGTTTTGCATCTGTTAATTTCCTCTATGACAGTTGGAATCCGAAGGTCTCGGTGTAAGTAGTTATTATAGTATCTGGATTTATCCACAATATTTCTCACAGTTTTATTCTGAAATACTAGTATTATGTTGATGTTACTTTTCGCAGAAGTTGTCCATAACTGAATTCCATAGGTCCACATAGGATTTAATACTTATTATGTAGGAATGAATTGTCGATAATTTGTTTGGTAAGTTTTGCGTCAAAATTAATCCCAAGTATTATTATTACTGTATGGGAAAATAGCATTATTCATATTTATAGTTTTGCTTATAGGCGAATTCAGTATGTACTGATCACGAATTTCATCAAAATATAAGTATATCAAATGTGTTGTTATCAACTGTCCCAATCATCGGCCAAATAGATTACTTTTCAAAGGCTTTTTGGGCGATAACATTCTCATTTGCTGTAATAATAAAATGATTTTTTTTTTTGAAAAGTTTGAAAGCAAAAATCTCTTTGGCTTCTTTCTTTTACACTTTCGCTTCCCTAAGATAGTGCGTGAACAGACAATATTTTATTTCTTATATAATTTTGATCCATTAATATGGTTTTTTACTGTATGTTATAATTACTGATATATCCTTAAAATGATTTTCCTTTCCAAGGTTCAGTTGACTTCTTGCTTTGCTGTAAGGGTTGCTTGGTAAGAAGAATATGCTTGGAAATTAGCTTTGCCTGGTGGTTCAATATTCAATAGATAGATACTCGTGCGTAAGCTTGCAGTATCTCAATTTGAGGCGGGTAAAGTTGGGATGCTTTTGCGGGGAATATATGGGGCATCTGGAAAAACAAAGTAAAATATTAGATTAGGTAGAGTTGACTGATTTCACAAAGCAACAAAAGGAGAGAAAAGATTTGAAATCTCTCTTTTCTTTCTCTTTGAACTAATGTTTTATATCAATATACATCACTAATAAAGGAAAAATAATAGTTAAATTTGTAATGCAATTACAATTGGTGAATAAAGCCGATAAATAGCTAAGAACGTAGTTTGATATTTGGTGAACCGAAATCACGGGTTAAAAGCTTTAATTAATTAGTTTGGGGAATTGCAAGGGAATCCATAGTGGTTCTTCTTAGTATCCCAGAATTTGTTTCCATCTAACAGGTCGCAGTTCAGTAGGTCTAGATTTTCAGGCTGTGGTTAGATGATTATCTAAATCTTTACTCCAGGTGGAGAACGGTACTCTGCAGAAGCTAGTTCGAAGGCCCGCCTATTCATGGACCTAGACTCCTGTGTGTATGGGAAGCCATATAAAAGAGATATAGATAGATAGACATAGAAAGAGATATATTTTTACTGGTTTATTCTAAATTTATGGCTATCCTTAGGTTTTCCATATGGTTATGCTTAAAGAGCTTAAAGATGAAAGGATTCGTCACATTTATGCGGCAATATGTTTCGTTTAGTTACTTTTTGACGTGGAAGTTCAGCAAATTTGAAACATGCTACCTTGCATTATATCTGTGCTCTCAAATAATGTCCGAAACATGTAGTAAATGTGACTCCAACAGCAATGATCTTTTATGGTGTGGCTGCATACCTTCATTTAGTCTCATTTATCCATTTGTAAATTTAAAAACATTAGAACAGATGTGCTATGGACTTCATTTGGCTCATTAAATTGGCTTAGATCTCTTTCGGAAATTTCTGTTAACATATATATTTTATCACAGCACCAAACACGTTTTGTTTTCTTTTTTTTTAAGTTAGCTAATGTTTATTAGTTCTATTAACAATAAACGCATTGCTCTGGGTTTTCTAATGAATATATGTCATATGAACAACTCCAATAAATAATAGACGACTCAATTATTTTTTGAAAAGTTATTCTCAATAAAAAATCCATACGAAATATATTTATGTACATGGAACACGGTTGAAACCGAAACAAGTATAAGAACTAAACTTAAGACCTCGCCTTGGACGAGTTATGCTTTATTTGCGCGAGAGCGGTGGCTGCCAATATCAATCTGGGAACTTTCAATTCACGCCTCGTACTCAGGACGACGAAAAAGGTATCGGGACAGGTCGCCGCCATCGTTATGACCGATGACTGAAAATCTGAACCATCTCTGATGCGTCCACTCTGTGGGGTCGTGTCCATCTTTGAATCACTATGCCTTTTAATTGTTCTTATTAGTGGACCACATTCCATGACTGGATTTCTGCCTTCTGTATATGGCCGATGCGGTCTCGATCGCTAATGAGTTGGTTTTTCTTCTTCTTCTCCGTCTTCGCCTTCGCCTCTCCTGCTTCGTTCTCGTGGTTGCCGTCGTAGTCGTCGTCGTCGTCGTACGGCAGGAGTCCAGTTTCTCCTGCTATCGTTCGGATAAATATGCGGTCCGGTCTTTATAAGAACTTTATTTCGCGAGCAGCGATACTTGTCCATTTCTGGAAAGGACGACGTCGGATGTCGGACACTTCTGGCGCGACTCTATCGCCACTTTTAACAGCGCTCACCTTAAAGATTATGACATCTAATTTTCGCGTAATTGTTTCAAGGGAACGATCGCTATTAAAACCCGCCGTGATGTAATGAAATGCATATAAAAATAAACTCGCAATTTTCTTCAGAACGGACAGGTCGTCTTCCGCATTACGAGGAAACTCTTTACGCAAAATTACAGCGACAGGAATGGCTTGCGAACGTCCCGACTAGAACACACACCGTACAAGAAATGGAATTATTTAATTTGGTTTAAATTGGTTTAACGTTTTATGTTTTATTTTTAACATCGATGCTCAATAAATTATAATAAAGTAATGGTTAGAGTTGGCATAAAAAAATTTTCTTGGATATTAGAAAAAACACTTCGTTCTCTAAACTAAATATGGTATAGTATAATTAACAGTTTGTTCACGAAATATCTACATTATTACTGTTTTTCTTAATTTATAATTTTCTGTTTTCTTATTTTTTTCATTATGATATAAGAAATCTGTATTAAATCATTTATCTGGACTGGACCTACAGTTTAACGTGGGCTCCAACCCACGGTCCCCGGCATCAAGCCTACTGACTGGCAAGTGACCAACTTAGAAATCATCTCAGAAGACATCCGGTTTTACCCAGCCTGGTTACTGGCGTGACTGGAATTATTTTCCTTGTCGGATTTTGTACTCTTGCCTAGGACAATCACAAATATTAAACAATCATATACATACATTTGCAATCATGCCTTTGCAGGATTCGAACCCGCGACTATCATATCATAGGTGGAACGTCCAGTCGCCTTTACCACTGCGCCAGCCAAGCCAGCTAAATCATTCTTGTTTCATTTCGGCAATTCTGCATAAAAAATATTTGGTAACGAATAATTATATTTATTTATATCGATATTTTTAAATAGTTATGTATTCCGTAGTTGAACCAATAAATTATGGATTAAACATAGTTGTTTCATTTAAATTTTCACTAACGTCAAACTTTATTTAAAAATTAAAGAGTATGAACGTTTTTCTTTTTAAAACCCTTTCTTTTCTTTCTTTTAAATTTTTCTATAAAATATGAATTTAACTTGGCCAACACGAAAAATGTAATATATAGTGACAAAACGAATTTTTGTAATAAAGGTCGTGTAAATAAGCATAATAATTCATTAGACATCATTCAATATGGAGTTTACTAAGCAATTCATCCAAAAAAGTACATTTGCTTGTATTTTGAACCAACGGTCTTATTCATATTTCTTTGAAAACGATAAAATAAAATCGTCAACGCCTATCGCTACAGTTTTTTTTTGTACATACGTCATCAAGATGTATTATGCCTGTCGCAATTTGTAAATTCGTTTTAGAATCAGGCAATATTTTCCTTCTCATTTTATTCTGGTTAAAAGGAGACACAATGCTCTCTGCAAGTCGTATGCAATACAAATCGTATGCAAAATTCTTGAAAGTAATAGTGATAACATGATATAACTCTAATCTATAAACTATTGTGGCTGTATAATTAACTGTAGTTTTTAGATGTACTATAATGTAAAAATTAAATATATTTGATAACATTTTTGTTCAATTATTTTATTTAGGTTAGAATTTTGTTCTATGACAAAGCCAAACTGAACTAAAACTTAAAAAAGTTGATTGCGGCGTTTTGATATCACAAATTTAGATGACGTATGTACAAAATAGCTTCGAACAAACTATATATAACAGACGACGTTAAAATCGACGTTCGAGTCTTTTAAGCTTTAATTTTTTGAGCAATTTCTTTAAGTGGTATATCACTTATGGTACGGATGGGTGATCAATTTAAATACTCATCTATTATCGATTGCATACTCTATTTACGCAACAATTTGAATTTGAATTTAACATCAGTAAATATCGAACAGCAGCGAACAATTTTTATGCTTTTTTTTGGGTCTGCTTCTGTGTCTGTGTGTTTGGAGAATGGAGTCTCTCTTCATGATTCTTTGCGATTCTTTTGATTTCCAGAGTAACATTGCCAATCGGTATCTGAAGATCACGGTGTAAGAAATCAGTCCCAGAAGTATCCGGGTATAGTTTCTACACTTCTTAGGACTTTATCGTGTAAAACTTTTATTATATGTATACTACTTTTCGCGGAACTTCCCGATAATTAATATCCGTAGATTTATATAGGTTTTACTATTTGGTTGTATAATTGTAATTTATTATGTACTCATAACTGTGGCTTTTTTTCTAATTAACCAATACATTTTCCTATGTTTCAATTTAAGTTATTTTCTTTTCCTTCTAGCGAAATTTGCAATCAAGTGTCATTCCCAAATGATAATATTATTTATTGTTATTGGTCTTTATGTCTTTATATTACAGGTGGCGTTAAATTTTATTTTCCAGGTTGAGGTCCAATTATTTATATTGTCACTTGCCTGTTCTAATTTTGTGTAGGTTCTTAGCTATTGTCTCAACAGCAAGAATCATCAGCAAATGCAGCCATCGTGATATTTTCTATTTGTGGTATATCACATGTGTAGAGTAGGTAAGGAATTGGCCTCAATACACTTCCTTGTGGTACATTTGCTTTAGCATCTTTTCTTGTAGAGTAGTAGGCTTCCTCTTGTTTGACTCTAAACATTCTGGCAATAATGTAAGTGTATTGTTTTGGTAATATTTTCTGTAGTATATGAGACTGTCATGCTGAACCCTATAGAAGACTTTTTTATCTTCATATGCTTTTTAATGCTATCTATTCTCTAGCTTAAGCGGACGCTGATTAATTGCTAATGATTGTTAATAAACCTATACTGGTGTATTGCTATTAGATTTCTTTCTAAAATAACTTCATTAATTTTGTAAATATTAATGTTGTCAGATGTAACAGGTATCAATAAAATCTCGATAAAAGTGTATGTATCATCATACCCTGGTATACTTAATAATTTGAATATATTTTATTCTTTTTACTATTTTAATGTGTAAGTTATGTCTTTTGAATGAAAACCAATACATAATCTCTGATCTATTTAGATATGCGTATAAAGAAAACAATTTTCATTAATTATTTTTTATTACTGATGATAGATGGGTCTCATCAGTAGTGTACGTTCTGTAGACTCATTGCTCTATTTAACCGGATAGCTTAGAGCCATCGAAAATGAAGGAAAAAGTGGACGCCAGCTTAAAGAGAGACAATTAGAAACCGACGAGAAATCGAAGATGGACACGACCGCACAAAGAGCTAATCCAAACCGAGATGGTTCAGATTTTCAGTCATCGGTCATAACGATGGCGGCGATCGGTCCCGATGCCTTTTTCGTTCGTTCTAGGTACGGCTAGGTTCGAGGCAGTACCGACTGATGGCGTGCCATACCGTTAGCAACAATTGCAATCGGTCTGAATCTTAATTAGTGACCACCCGTGCGCACAGGTCGCATCGAGCTGAAAAAGTGCGCGATGGAGTGAAGAAAGGAACGGCGAGCACGGACGTGTGGCGACGAAGGGGGTGGTGGTGGCCGGATTGGCTCGGTACGACACCTAACCCATTAGCCCGTGCAAATGGTTTGTCTATTTTGATACTGGAAAATAACGAGGAGGCTGGGGAATTGTGGAGATAAAACAAATTATCTGGTATGGAAATGTATTTCGTTCTGGTTTAGGAAGCTGAACCATTTGGTTCCGTGTCCATAATTATTGTTTTTATCTAATTTCAACTAATAATAAATTATATATAACATTTTCATTTTATATGTTTATGTTTTAAAATAAAAAATTGTTACACGCTCAAATGATTTAATAAACTTTAAAAGGATTAGTTGTAATAAAACAGTTTCGTCATCATCACCATCATCAATCCATAGCAGGCGCTCGAGGTGTGCACAGAACTTCACAAATATCCGTCACTAAATCTCGTTAGAGTTAGCTTCAGCTATTCTGGCATCGGACAATGTTAATTTGCGAACCGATTTCGATGATCCATGTCTTTCCATGGAGTAGTCGGCTGCGTCCTCCAGCCAAAGGCTCGATTCACAGACATATCCAAACCATTGTAATCTGAGTATCTAAATGTGTTCCTTAACTGAGCACTTTTTTGAGTTTTGTTATTCAAATTTGCAGTGTACAATTTACGGGTTGTAATCGGGACTTCGGTAAGAAACCCAAAGGATGGTTCAAGAATGACTCGTGAATGGTATAAAGCTTTCTTAACTACAAATGAGTGTACTGTTTCATAATGTGCAACATGTATATGTGCATTCCCTTATGTACTTATGTAAAATGGAACGTATCGTAGCCTGAAGAGAAAAGGGATCAGTGCAAGTAGATTGGTTTCAGAAAATGTATCGCTTGGTTTTTTTTTGTGGTTTAATTTACAATTTCCAAAATGTGTGCCATTTAATTGTTATGTTTAGCTGCTGTTGGAGTTCGAGGCCTATGTGTTCAGATGATTGAGAGTGTAAATGGAAGGTAGCATCATCCACATAGAACAACGATTTTACTCTTTCAACTTTAGGGATGTTAACTATGTAGTTAGTTAATAACATGTAATGGGGGAGTAACGAACACTAAGCAACATCAGACTGAAAAGAAACCAGAACAGGAAGAATAACTGACTCTGACATCCGATGTCCGGTTTTCCATATATGAGTGCATTTAAACAAATTAATTCATTTCGACAATATCACCGGTCAAATAAAAAGCTGTAAGCAGTAATGAGATTAGGATTAATAAAAAGATTATGATGCAATTACAAAAAGAGCGTAACAATATAATCCTACGAGACAATCCCGCACGGAAGCTGATATGCCCGTAAATAAATAAACAATCGAATCCACTACGAATTCGCCCGACTAGCCTAGCGTATTACAAAATCGACCGTAACTCATTTTGCAATATTTTAATTGAATTTACCGCGTGTCGGGTCTACCCACTTCTACATTCGATTTCGTGCCAGTTCAGCGAACGTTAAAAGCCGTCAGCTGCCGATGGAGGGAAAGAAAAGCTAACAGAACCATCAAAATACAAAGAATTCTAGAGCGGTCTTCCTTTCTGTTTCTTCTTTAGGAAACAGTTCAAATCTATAAATTATTAGTGAAGTAAGTAATATTTGTGTTTGTTTATTCTGGTACCCAAAACACTATATATACTGTAGAGGAACAGTACTCTCTACCTCTGGTCTAATATACCTTCCTTGATGATAATCTTTTTGATTTAGGTATTAAAATATAAGAAATTTTGCTTATTTCGCTTTATCTTTATGTAAGTTATTTCAGGTTTTCAAGTTTAATTTGGAATATCTACAAAGTTTTGACAATTACTCGTAGAACATTGAGTCAATACCTTAATTGGTGTGAATTAGTTAACAAGCCCTTACTCCCATTTAGGTGATGAGAGTTTCAATGCTGAAGTGTAACATTGTTGTTTTTGCTCATATTCCGTTTTCGCACAGTGCTCGGCTCGACGCATCAATTCTAGTCGGTAGCGATCCTCGTTCATCGATTAATACCTTCAAATCTAACTAAATCATAACTGTCCAGAACGCTCTTTGTCTTCGATGTCAATATTACCACTTTTAAAACGTTGAAAAAAGTATTCACATGTTAAAATCGATGGAGCATAGTTGCCATAAGCTCACATAGACCTTCAGCAGCCATTTCCCCCAAATTGATGTAAAAAAGTAATACTTCCTGCAAATGCGATTTACTCGCTACAAATTCAGACATTTTCAATGCGCCGAAAACATTTTTCATTATTCCTCATTATTCCGCAAAGCATGGGCATCAAGTATATGTATCTGAATTTCGGTGTGTGAACAGTAAAGCAGGAAATAATGCATTATCAGAGGAGTCTTCCACAGCATACGAGCTGGCATTGCTGCTGAGTGGAATAGGGAGGCAACAGCACGTAAGGCTCAAGATATGGGATAAAGCCAGTTTCAGCAACAGAGTTATGTAGAAGGATGAGATCTGCGTCTACAGATTAAAGATTTCTCATCAAAAATATACAGTAATAAACAGTCTAGAAGATGGCTTATTGTTATGAGACAGATTCTTAACGTGCAGAACAGAGAGGGGAAAATACATTAATTTAGTATGAATTAAGTTCCCCAATGCAGTGTTTCTGTAACTCTTTTCAAGTCACTGCATTAAACTCTGTTATTCGACACGAGAAAATATTATAATACTTTCATTCATTGTTTCGAAAATAATAAAACTTGTTATACTAAAAGTATTTTTTTATTTGGGGCTTTAATGTCAAATGCTTAAAAAAGCGTTACAATACTTTATTCGTATATTATATATAAGTATTGTGAGGTTTCAACATGAAGTTGGTTACATGCACCCGATGCGATTTATTACACAGGAGCACCAACTGTTGCAAATCCTTTAAAATGAATCTATAGGCCAATGATTGCCCTTAATCCTATACTTTTTCCAATAATTTTGAAAAATAAGTGTCAAAACAAATCCTACAAAACCAATCCCTAATGGGGACTAGAAGAAACTATAATTTGAATACTATAAGTTGGATGGTTGAAAACAAGGATCGCCGGTTTCAACTAGATCATAGTCGAAATTGACCATAGCTGAAAGACGAACGGTTAGACATGACGCTGTCCATCAAACGCGTTTCATGTCAGGGAAAATGGCGTGTTCCAATTTTGTAACGAACGCCGGTTCGGAAATAGCGCTGAAAAAGGCAAAATCGGTTTGATGTACGTCCGAACGCTGAGCGGCTAATTCAGTCTCCACTTTACGGCTTTATTAATGGCGATTTATGATCGACTGTCGTTTTGTTAATCAAATGTTTGCCGTGTGCATGTTTATTACGAACCGTATACCGAGCCACACAGAACTAGAAATCTGGTCACTTTATGTCGGCCACTTGATGTTTTTTTTTTTAATTGTGTATGGATGTTTTTCATATAAAAGCTTCAACCATTATTTAAAATTAATTGTTCATATAGCATCATTCTCTTCTGTCTTTTAATCACTTGCAATAATATTGCCAAGACCTGTATTTATTTAGGCAATTATTGTTCATCATATTTCTTTAGAACTTGCTTCTTCTTTTATATATCAGTCAATATATTGCTATGAGAGTATGAAACTTCCATGTGATACTTCATTCATCTTTTTTAAAAGTTTTTTATTTCCGATATTCAGCCAAAGCATTAAACATCCTAAAGGCCTCACTGACACTTATTTTTTATTTCTTTACATATTACTGTAATCTTAATGTTTGCTTCACAATAATTATTAAATTTCATTCCACCTCTGCAAAAGTAACATATTGAATTATTTGACAGAAGTTCAAGCTTCTGAGTTAACCTGTAAGTGTTTCAGTTGTTTTTTCATTTTTTGTTATTTTTGTAATTGGCCTTTAGTCTCTAATAAAATGAAATAAAAATTGGTAGCACTTTTCAGCATTTAGTATACTTCACTACACAACTATACAAAATCACACGATTTGTTTTTCTTAAGTCTGCGTCTCACTAGATAATTTCATAAAAGTTATAATCTTGATGTAAGTACAACATCAGACTTGTGATTTTGCTTTCTACCAAATACTTAGTTGCTAGTGCTGTATGAGATGATGAGTTATAAGTGAGGGCATCTTAAAATAGTATATAAGTTTGTAAACTTGTGTATTTGGCGACTTAATGGAACGAGTGTATGGACAACATTATCTACTAAATTATATTTCAATATAAATTATTAATCCTCAATTCCAAATACTTCACTCAAAACATTTTATAGATAAACATACCATTTTTTTCGAACTACCAGTCCGTTATAACAAATGTTAATCTAACTAGCGAACATGTTTAATATTGACTTTGTCATGATAGAAGTAACTATTAATTATATTCTTTCCATATATTCGTTTTTTCAATTATATTTCCGGGCTTAACGGCCTAACTAAAAAAGACTAGCTTAATTTCTGTGTAGCCGGTTCATGGTTTGTACAGTTATCACGGCAACATGACAATCAGGGATTCGAAACCTGCCGTAGAATGATTGTACATTTATGTTTGTGAATCTTTATAAATGTGAGTAACCATAAGGCAAAACTGCAAAATAACAAGGCTGGGGAAGACCGAGGCTGAGATCCCAGTCTAAATTGGTTACTCGTTACTCTCGCAGGCTCACTGGTACTGCAAGTACTTACTACAAGTCTGCGTCTCACTAGATAATTTCATAAAAGTTATAATCTTGATGTAAGTACAACATCAGACTTGTGATTTTGCTTTCTACCAAATACTTAGTCGCTAGTGCTGTATGAAATGATGAGTTATAAGTGAGGGCATCTTAAAATAGTATATAAGTTTATAAACTTGTGTAGTTGGCGACTTAATGGAACGAGTGTACGGACAACATTATCTACTAAATTATATTTCAATATAAATTATTAATCCTCAATTCCAAATACTTCACGCAAAACATTTTATAGAAAACATACCATTTTTTTCGAACCACCAGTCCTTTATAATAAATGTTAATCTAACTAGCGAAAATGTTTAATCTTGACTTTGTCATGATATAAGTAACCATTAATTATATTCTTTCCATATATTCGTTTTTTTAGTTATATTTCCGGGCTTAACGGCCTAACTAAAAAAGACTAGCTTAATTTCTGTATAGCCGGTTCTTGGTTGGTACAGTTATCACGACAACATGACAATCAGGGATTCGAAACCTGCCGTAGAATGATTGTACATTTATGTTTGTGAATCTTTATAATTGTGATTAACCATAAGGCAAAACTGCAAAATGACAAGGCAGGGGAAGACCGTATGTCTTCTGGGATGATCTCTAAATTGGTTACTCGTTACTCTCGCAGGCCCACTGCTGAGAGCCATATTTCTGAGCCTATTTGGTAAAAGGCTATTCTCCAAAATATAAACAAAAAACATCTTTTAGAAAAACAACTATTTGGTTATATTCATAAACCATATTGAAATGAATATATCAACTTTATGAAATCATCGTCCCACAGTTCTTTAGCAATAATTTTATTTTGCTATAAAAATGCTAACTCAGAGTTATTGTTACACTATAAAGCTTATTTAAATCTAATCTCAATTTTTAAAATAGTCAGTTTCATTTCAGAGTTATTGTTAAAAACAAAAATAGAGATATTTAAAATATTAACATTGATGAAACAAAAATAAACTTTTTTAAAGATATAAATCAAAATTGTTATTATGATATGTTGATATCAGTTAATTTTGACATTTTAATGCATATTACTGCTGTTATTTTGATGATACATAAACATATAGTATTTTAAATGTGGTTGTAAACAGAATAGTCGAGGTTGGTGGCAGTTAAAACATCGCCGTACAAGGCTAGGTTAATTTGAATAAAAGGGAAAGTGATTGTTAGGAAGGTGTGCGATCATTGTGTGTCTATCAGCCTATCGTTCCGATGTAGTGAAGGGCGGATCACAACGGAAAGATTAACCAGAACAAATGTAGATATGAATCGGAAAGGACGGCGTGTAATTTATGATTCCGGCATCAAGCTGTTGCTGCTACTGCTGCTGCTGCTGGCTGATCTATCGACCGTCGACGTGGTGCGCTCCGACGTGGGAATAATTCTTCGGTAGTCGAGGAATTCCGCCTAATTAAAGGGCATTTTCAATTATCCAGCCACGTTGTTGCCGTGTTTATCAATAAGTTACCGGTCCTCGTGTTTTTTCCTCTGCCATTCTTCTTCTTCTTCGTCGTTTGTTCGCGCGCTACCGCCGCGGCCCGCGCTCTTCGACGTCGACGCTGACGTCCACTAGGTACCGAACGGTGCAATTTTCTGATTTCCGTCCGAGATAAAGGCTAGTGCCTAATTATCGAGCCGCTAAAAGCCGTTTTTCCTATAAATTGTCTTTTTTTCTTTCATTTACTCTGTCGGCTCCCGCAAAATATAACAAGCAGCGCCGATGCCACGAGATTACCGGTGGCAGATAAATGCGTAATTAAGCAAAATGACGTTTGAGTTATGCGACATGACTCGGGATGATAAAATGTCCCGAGTCGAAAAAAAGTAGTGACATCTGCGGTATGTTCCCTCAACCACGGATTTTATTTATTTTACTGTCGTGCTTAACTTTTTTTCGTTTCCATTAAATACATAATAACTAATAATGCAAGTATCAATGTTCAGCTGATAACTATCAACATTTAATTACATTTTGTCATCATTAAACTCCGATTACAAGAAAATGAACAACATCTAGTATTGCTTTCATATCCGTATTTCGTTGAGGTGTAAATTTAGGTCTTTGAGAAGTATTTCAAGCAAGCAAAATTTGAATTCAATACTATTATAGTTATCAATATTTTAAGAACAATTAGTAGAATTGAAAGTAGAAAAACTTAACTCAAAATAAAATCAAATATCAACAGATAGTTATTATTAACGTTGGGAACTATCGACTGAAAACAGTCGAAACAGTCGATAGTCGCAAAACAGTCGAAACAGTCGATAGTCAAAAAATTAGCGACTGAAAATAGTAATTACTCTTTTCAGTCAAATGCACGGTTCGACTGTTTTTTCCATTCGTGATGTCAGACGAAGATGTACGAATTCTTGTCTGTATAAAATGTGAGATAGGAAAGGACGGAGATAAATGCTTGGAGCAGTTAATTTTAAATGTCTTTATATTCTCCAATCGTAGTATAAACGAGACAGAGATGTATATACATTCATTCACTTGATAACTTTAAAAAAGAAAAGAAAAAAAATTACTAATTTCTATTATCATGTAATAAATAATATAATTAGTAAAAGGAAGTAGGATTACTTTTATACTGAATGTTCTGTGGATGTATAAAAAGGAATGGAATAATAACACCACAAATGTTTTATCCTATTTTAATATATTAATTGCTATTTTCAAATAACATAGCATAATAAATATAAATAGTACAATATAACTTAAATAAAACCTAAAAAGTTATTATTTTGAATAACCTTAACTACTAAATAAAATGTAAACGTATACCTAATCACTGAAAAATCTAATCCATGATGAACCTAAAAATGATCGTACAATAACTAGCAGACCCTTTTTAAATAAAAGTTTTATTTATTTTTTAACAGAAATATTTTTAAATTACTGTGAATATTATCATGTTCAACTTTTCTCCCTTGAGGCGGTTTCTTCGATCGTTAATTATTTGCCCAGATTTTGAAAAAACGCGTTCCGTAGACAGATGTTGCGGGTATAGAGGAATATTTTAGGTGTAACTGATATAATTCAGGTAGTTTCATTTTATGGGTTTGCTAAAAATCCAATGGGTTTTCTAAACGGCCAATAAAATGGAATTTCCAAATACTGCTAAATCTGTAAAGTTACTGCAGTACTTGGTGTAATTACTTCTTTCATTCTAGCCATTTTTATATCAATATATCTCCAGATGTCAATACATCCTTGGTTATTAGTTTTGTCTTGAATTTCGAATTGTGGAACTATATTTGTATTTTTTGAAGTTAGAATGGAAGATACCTCTTTTGTGATAACTTTTCGTATCGCCTATTACTTGCAATACCAAATCCTGCTTTTTAAATCTAGGATCTAAAAATGTGGATTTCCCGCATATATCGTATTCATTTCTAAAATTGCCAGTCTTTTATTGATGACATCTAATAGACAATTTTGTAATTCTTTCCCCATTCTCTTGTTAAAATCCTGGATTTGATGGAATGTTGCAGTCCTCTTATTAACCATATAATTAAAGACATCGTTGGGATATCTTTTACCAGATAACTCGGTGGTCATTATTTCAATGGGTTTTAAAAGTTCAACACATTCTGTTAGATAATCCATTAGTTAACAAATAAAAACTGTGGTGCTCTTCTTAATAGCCAACAAAATATGAAAGTAGAGTTTTCCTATCAGAAAATGTATTTATTACAAATATTTAATATACTTTATTCATCTCTTTATGGTTAATATTTTTAAAAGAAATTTAACAACTACTACTGTAACTGTACTGTACTGTACTGTAAAAAATCTTTTGGATCTATGCAATTTCTGAAACCTTTAGAACCTAATTTTAGTTTTCAAGATTTTAGGAAAAAAGTTTCGACAAGACGCTTGGACAAAAATCCTGAAAGTTTATCAAAACGGTATTACCTAATATACCAGTCCAAAGTATTACCTATTATGCCAGTCAAAAATATCTTACTATTTATCATTTAAAATTTAATTTTTTTGCCCTCGAAAACTAGCGTTCCAAAATACTGCTATATTAATTTACAATATATAGTTATTCACAAACAAACTACAAAAAAAAAACATAAAACCACATATACTACATATAAATCTATATAAGCATAAATTCGGCGCATTACTTTCAAGGTCGCGGCTAAGACGGAATGCCAGAATGTTAAAAATTAGTCGAGTGAACTAGTAGAACCGAAAATAGTAACTAAAAGTAAACGACTGAAACAGTCGATAGTAAATAGTAATAAAATCAGTCGGACCGAAAATAGCGACTGAAAACAGTCCACTGAGAACAGTTACTAGTAAAAACAGTCGAACCAAAAATAGCGACTGAAATAGTCGATAGTAAAAAGTAGTCAATTACTGAACAGTCGATAGTCGATTTCAGTCGATTGTTCCCAACACTAGTTATTATTATGCGTTATGCTAAAATTTTCTAATACACCTTTCTTCTTCACTAAATAACTTAAAAAAATATATAAAAAAAACTGTTAACTGAGATATTGAAAACATCAATGGATTTCAAGATACAAAAACAAGTTGATGTTAAATATAGTATGTTACAATATCGAAGTAACAGCAACTATATTTTCAATTATGTATATTCACATAGTAGTGATATATTATCTTTGAATTTGGTTTTTTGATACCACCGATATACTCCAAATAAGGTATATTAAGATAAGGTATGTCTGGATTCTTTTCTTGTAAATTTATTTTTCATCTAGTAGAATCTATGTACTTTTACAAAAATACAGTATATATAAAAATGTAACATACTCTACCAACAGTGTTACATAACTAATTATATTTTACATTATCTGCCGTTATATGAGCTTTCAAAATTACTCTATCCTGGTTATTTTGTTGATACTGTAATAATATATTACAATTTCTATTTATATTCTAAATATGTAGTATGTTAACAGTTACTTTCTGGGATTAATATACTATATTCATAAAGTCAATATCTGGTCACAGTTTCGCTACAATTTGTCCATTTTTTCTTTTATAAATTTTATATAAGCCTATAATCAGCAAATAATAAATACAACAAGATGTAGTTATCGTAATGTGCATGCGTAGAACAAACCAATCTTATTGCATCTTGTTCACATTCCTGTAGTCTATTAAATTCTTTAGTTGAGTTATAGTGACGTTTGGTGATGGTGTTAATAATGTTCGTAAAAGAATTTGGTGTATTTCTTATCTTGCGAAATGTACTAAATATGGATAGGTCAATGGTACTTTTAAAAACAATGGAGTTGTACTTAAGAATATAATATGCATTAAACCTAATATATTAGTAGAAAAGTTTCTATTTTTCTACTTTTCTTCTTCATGAACTTGTGACGGCTGTATTTTGGTTTATTCTGTTTTATATATATGTAGGAAAATTCTGCATGTTTCGTTCTGATATTTTTTTAAAAATAAAGTGGCCGACTTTGTTGAAGAAGTGGTTGAAGCGACAACACGGCCCTTCTACTGTTGGCATAGTCTCGGGTTGGAATCCTGCTGAAGCATGCTTGTAAATTTATATTTGTGATTATTCATAAGGCAAGAGTGGAAAACCCGACAAGGATAATCTGATAAGTCGCGCCAGGTTGATCACTAGTCAGTCGGTAAGTTTAATACCGAAGAACATGGTTCGGAGCCTACATTAAACAGTAGATCCAGAATAGATAAACCCTAGTTGGTGATAAGAAGACACTAATATATAGCAAAAGAAATTAAGTTATGTTATTAAGACGTGATAGTTGAGCAATAGTCCTAAAGACGTAAATTGCAGTTTGTTTTGGATGAGATTAACAAATAAACAACAGTTGGAGTTGAGAAGTAAACTCTCCTTAAACAACTACTCTAGACAAAGACTATGAACAAGTTAAACTAAGTCCATACATTGATATATAATAAATAAATATAAGGAAAAATAGACGTGTTAAAAGACAAGAGCATCAGAAAGTTGTTATTTCAGGGTAGCCTAACATTTGACGCTATACTCTTTTAGGTTGTTTTGTCGGTACTGGTCACGCGGTCACTTTTTGCTTCTATCCGTATGCGACAAGAGTACCATTCAGCGTTTCGGAAAATTTTTGCTTCGCCCTTTGTGTAACTTTTTGTTGAGCAACGTTTTTGCTCACTTAGTCTCTCTCGCTGAACTCACCGCAATCTGGCGTATGTCGGGGTGAAGGGTAAAGGGTCCGGGAAATAACTTAGTCGGGGTTCGGAATGTAGTACCATACTACGCGTTCGCGGCATTGTTGTGACCCGTTGACATTCTGTTAAACGTAGATTGGCTGGTTATCCTCGGATACAACCACCATATTATATTTCGCAACTTGCAAATTCTTATGGTTCGGTGATATAAAGATATTTACTTGATTATAAATTCTTGAAATAACGTGTCAAATATAGTCGTCCTAATCTGAATAACGTATTTCCAGTTTTTTTATCGCTTTTTAGATCTCTAAACTATGACTGAATTCGTTTTATTTATTGTTTAATAGCCTACAGCTAATTTTATGCAAAATATCACTTTATAGAAGATAAAAGAATACAAAAATTAATGCTTCTCTTTATAGATAATATCATATCAAATAAATTCACATATATAATTTAATAAATTACTCGTTAAATATTATCACTTCAAAAATAGTATATAACATTAATAAGAGTCGAAATTATTTAAATTATTTTATCATATTTTCATCAAATGTTCAACCATTAATTACTTCAGATATAAATTAAATAAGTAAACATCTAAAACAAGTTTCAAATTGTGTGTAATTACTTATGTTTTTAGTTCATTAAATCTTTTGTGTGTGTGTTGAAGTTGAATTGTGTGAGTGTTGAATCTTTTAAGTGTATTAATATATGTTTCTTTTGTGGCTGTTGTTATTTTACATAACCATTTCTTTTAATTCAAATTATTATAGGAAGTTGCCTAAATTAATTAATTTTAAAAATAATGTTTTACTCATATTCAGTCATCATAATCTCTCTAGGGTATTCAGCAATTTGTTCTAGCTTTAGCAATTCAAAGCCACTTGAGATACCTTCTTATCTATTTCATTGACTGGCACTACTCTGATTATTCATACTAGTTGTTTGTCGATTATCATGTTCAGGATATTCCATGGGGCATTACCAACACTCCAAAGTGTTCTGAAATAGTCGAATAAACTTGGATTTGAATAATGGATTACCATCCGTACATCCTTAGGATTCTTTTGGACAAAATTTACTTACAGAGCAATTACTTTATATCTGAGTATTACATGTGAGTGATAAATATATTTGAGATTGATTTCTCATGTTTTTTTTTTCGAATTGGTTTTCTGTCTTTGCTTGCCAGGTATGTATTTCCCATTTTATTACCGTTTAATTTATTAATTACAATAACTAATGATGCAAGGATTAATGTTCAGCTGATAACTATCAACATTTAATTAGATTTTGTCATCATTAAAATCCGATTACAAGGAAATGAACAACATGTAGTATTGTGTGCATATCCGTTTTTTGGTGTAAATTGAGGCTATTTTGAGTTCTTTGAAAAGCAATTCAAGCAAGCAAAATTTGAATCACAATACAATTACTTTATATCTGACTATTACATGTGAGTGATAAATAAATTTGAGATTGATTTCTCATGTTTTTTTTTCGAATTGGTTTTCTATCTTTGCTTGCCAGGTATGTATTTCCTATTTTATTACCGTTTTATTTATTAATTACAATTGGCACGTATTTATATTTCTTATATATGACATTGAGATGTTAATTCCGTATCTACTTGACAACATTGTTAATGGTAGCTTGGATTTTCTCTATTACATCTATGTTTAATGTATACTTAAATTTCCTATTATAACATTTTGAGACAATAACATTGAAAATAGTGAGAATACTTTCAAATTTAATTTAAACCACACTTGAATGCTATCCTCCAAATTTAGGGTTCTAAAGATATGAAGCTGTCAAATTTACTAGAAACAAAGATATTTATCTTAACTAACTTTTTAAACTTCACCGTATACCAAAAGCAATATCCGCCATTTTGACTGATACCTTTGAATTGCTATTGAAAAGAAAACTAAAACTCATCCTGAAAATGGTGTTTTGTTTCTTTCGTAATTCGACATTGTTACAGTTTTCAAGGAACTAAATGGCAAATAATAGTCGTTCAAAATTAGTTGTTCTTATTTTAACAATAAATTATTTTTAAAAATTAGTCCGAACTTTTGATTGAGACTATAATATTTGACTCAAAACTTTTTTTTTATTACTCTTCGTGAGTCCACAATCTAACCTATTGGCAATAAGTATTTCTTATGTCTATATTATATATACATGGCATATAGAAAATCACTTCATTAAGCAATCTTCTGTATAAAATATTATCTTAATTAATTAGTCTTATTCTAAAGCTTATTCTAAAGTCAACATATGTCCAGTAATCAGATCAGGTGGTGTTAAACGTCTTAGTCTACGCACTTCAATATCACGTCGCATATTTGGCTGACTAGCGAGTACTTTGGGATGCACTGACACTCTTTCGAAATACTTCATACAAACACGTTGAATTACACTCGTTATAGGTTCTAGAGGAATATCGTGTTATATCATTTTATTTGAAATATAGTAAGGAGCATCAACAATGGCACGCAACACCTTATTCTGGAACCGTTGAATGATGGATATATTAGATTTGCTAGCGGTACCCCATAGTTGGATTCCATATGACCAAATGGGCTTGAGTATAGACTCATAAGCAATACCTTGTTATCTAATGATAATTTGGATTTGCGCCCGATGAGCCAATACATTTGATATAATTTTAGTCCCAGTTGTTTCCGTTTAGAGAGTATGTGCTTCTTCCAGGTTAGGCGTCGATCTAAGTGCATACCAAGATATTTAGCATGCTCTGCTTGGGGGAGCTGACGATGATTGATATTCACTGGTGGACATGTTCTTCTACGCAGGGTAAACGTTATATGCGTGGATTTTGTTGCGCTATGTCTTCAACCATAATTGTATTTGCTCCAGGTGGATTTGTAGGTTTATTGATGCTGTGACTGGATCTTGATGAGATGCTAAGGGTGCTGTATCGTCTGCATATGTTGCCACAGTAGTTATTTCTATGGTGGGCAGATCAGCCTTATACAGAAGATACAGTACTGGACCCAGTACACTACCTTGCGAAACTTCTGAATATATTGGATTTAATTCGGTATGTTCATCGCCTTGATTTACAATAAAATGTCTATCAGTGGGATATGGTTTTAGTAACTGATAGTCCGGATAGGGGAGCAGTTTCTTTAGTTTAACCTGCAAGCCCGTATGCCATACTTTGTCAAAAGCTTGAGATATGTCTAGAAAAGCAGCCGTACAATATCTTTTGGCATTTAGGTCAGCGTTTATTTTGTTTACGAGTATATGCTCTTGTTCTATAGTCCCATGCTTATTGCGAAAGCCAAACTGATATTCTGGAATAATTTTTCTTTTTTCTATTAACTAGTAACTTGAGATAAATATATTTGATGTTTATTTCTCTTTTTTTTTGGACTTATTTTATTTACCATCATTTCTTCCTAGGTACGTGTTTTCGCCTTTTATTACTGTTTTATAATTAGTTGCTAACAATTGGGACGTATTTGTATCTCATACATGAAGTTGAGATTTTAGTCCTTTATTTACGCGGTAATATTGTTAATGGCTTGGATAGTTTAAATTTTCTCTATTTTTAATGTATACTTAAAGTTCTCAATTTATATCAATCATTATAATCATGTATTATAATTATGTTAGACATTCATATCTTGTATGTATAATTAACTAAAAGCAATAATTTTGATTGAGCCTATGATATTCGTTCTAACTTCAAATTGGTTTAATGACCGACCATCCCAGTGGAACTTGTCCATGTAAAATATCACCAGGGACAATTTGACAATCGAACTGTTGGCAGCTTTTTTTCCATCAGCCTCGCTGTTCCAATTAGGTTTTTGTTCGTAGGGGAATTTCGACCGGCTAGAAATAATTAGCGGCCTTGTTTTTCGGCGACCTTCACAGTTTTTCGGTATCGTTATGAATCACGCTCGCCGCCATTGTTATTGGCCCAACATTTTTTTCCGCTGATGCTTAATTAAAATATTCAAAAGTTGACGATTTATCGGGCTGATATAAAATGACCCCCAGTTAAATAACCCTCATTGGTTGAATTTCATTAATACATCTAATTAATTAAATCTTATCAATCAACTTATCTTGACTACTTTATTATAATATTTGTTTCTAAAACTGATAAAAGTAAAATAGGTGAGTAAAAAAACCGTACAGTAAAAGCCCTTCTTAAATTGTCATTAAATTAAGTAAATTATTTTAGATCCTTCACCAATTTTTGTTGCAACATTTTTTTCAGTAACGAAGAGCAACAAAAAGAGGACCTGTCATTATCAATTTCCTAAGAGCATGCCTATTGCCTTTCAGTGGAGGGCAAAAAAAATCAACAACACGAATAAACATAGCATAATTGAAATAAATTATGCGGCATAAGTAGATCGTGGACTCAGTGAATTTGCATAATTAATTAAAGTTGAACGTTTATCAGATTTAGAATTTTTTATGTGCGTCATAAATTGTTTTTAATTAAAATGCCCCGTACACGTGATAGTGTGTTAAAATATTCATATAGGCACGAAAATGAAACGGATATTTGTGTGTTAATTGAGTGGAAATGATGAAATTTTATCAAAGGAAGCGAGATGCTCTTTTGATACTTGTTCTTTTAGGCTCCGCCATGATTATCTGCGATATAATCTATTCATTCAGATTACAGTTAAATTTATTCTAAATCTAAATAAAATATAATTGTAGGAAAACTGCTTTTCTTTGGGATTTTACGAGTTATTTTTTGTGGTAATGTTTCCTTGTCTTTGTTTTAAGTTAGTAACGCCATTCTAGACGCTTATAAATAATAAAATGTGTATAATAATTTAGTTTATATTATCGGTTAATTTTTCGTTTTTCCCTTAGAGTAATGCACTATCTGTCTAAGCGGTTTTCTTTTCATATATTTAATTTAACGAAACAATTAATTACTTAAAGAGAACTTATTTAGTTATATTTTGAAACATTTCTTGCCCTGAAACCGGCGTAATAGTTGATGCTGTTAAACATATAACACAGAATAATATAATATTTAAATTAGAACTAAATTAGTAGTGAACATTACTATCTATGTTCCAACTAACCTATAATTTTTTTACAATAACTTAAAAACTAACACTGTTGTTTTTTCTGCTAAATACACTTTACTGCGCTACTAGATCAAATGGTTTGATCTTTTTGAGTCCGTGTCCCATTTGAATGTTATCCAAGTGTTATTATTTTTTTGTAATTTTCTTGATTTCCTAAGTATCTGTATCTGAAGGTCTAGGTGTAATAACCATTTTTATAGTATCTGGGTGCATCTACAATAACTCTTAGGATGATTACCAAATTTGTATTTTATTTATGTTACTTTTCAGGGAACATCCCCACTATTGAATCCAATTATCCAGGAAACCCATAGATCCATATCGATTTTAAAATCTGAATTTTATGTATGGATAATTAAGATTTTTTCCTAATTAATCCAAAATATTTCAAGTCCAGGTTTTTTGAGTTTTTCATCAACGTTTATTCCAAGCTACTTGGCTTTGTTGCGATATGAGATGAGAATATTATTCACTATTATTTCTTTACGTGCAGTTTGATGTGCAGATAAGTAAACTCAATATTCACCGAGCTCTTGGTCCAATTATTTATATTGTTACGCGCCTGTTTTAAAGTTCTTCGCCATTGTCTCCAACATACATCCATCCAATATCATCAGCAAATGTAGCTATGGTGCTATTTACCATTTCTTGTATATCACATGTATAAAGATGTAAACTTTTGGCTCCAATATATTTCCCTGTGGTACACCTGCTGTAGCTCCTTTTATTCTAGAATAATTTTCCTTTTGTTTCACTCTAAACATTCTGGAAAACAGTTTGTGCACCCTTTCACACCAGTTCGTATACGATATCTTGAGATTATAATATTGAAAGTAATGAAAATACCAAATTTACTTATACCACATTTGACCGCTTTCCAATTCCATTGAGGAACCGTAAGAAGTGAATCTCTGAAATTTACTAAAAACATCTTGACAATGATCAAAAGCAATATCCGTAATTAAAGTATTTAGAAAACAACTAAACTTGAAATCTGAATAGTAGTTTGTTGTTGAGACTGGAAGATCTGACTGGGAACATGTGTTGAGGCTATCGACGCCAATACCATCGATATTTTCAGATAGCAACCACTGTTGTTCGTGTATTGTTTTAATCCAGCCCGGTGATAATTCCGAACGATATCTGCAGGAATATGAAAACCGAAGTCAACATTGTGTGGTCGTTTATAAAATGGCGCCGCCGTATATTTCGGTTTAGAGCGAGAAAGAGTAACAGTAAAAGAGCGAGAGAAGGAGAGAGAGAGGGCGACCATTGGTTTATGGGTTTTTCATTTAAATTTCGGGGCTTTGCTAATCTTCAGGCCAATTTAGCTCGCATAGGTGTGCAAATTAAATAAATTATTCCCGCGGATTTGATGGACGATTCCCAACGATCTTTATTTATTCGAAACGCCATTTTCGGCCTCATACGTAAAACCTTGTGTGCGTTTATAATGTATACGTATGCATTTACGATAATTTATGTATGGGCGCAATGGATTTATACGCTGATTAATACTAACTAATTTTCATTCCATCGAAGAATTAAAATCCTATTGACATTTCGACGAGGTACATTTTTTTCCGTGGAAATGCATTTTGAATGACAATTAATTTATCCTGTACGATAATTGTTTTGCGTCCGACATTATGTAATAATTAACATCGTGGTCGGAGCTGTAATTTATTCATCATTGTCTCGCGAGCATAAAGAAACCGACTGTTTTTAAATCTGACCCGAAACTGTTTTGTTAAATTTAACAACCCAATATTATTCTCTTATGACCTACCTTAGATATATTTTTATCCAGGATACAATAAATAATACAATAATTCCGATAATTTGAGAAAAATATTCAGTCTGGAATCGTAGTAAATTATTTAAATATAATTAATGATTTTATAACGCTGAAAACAAATATTTTACAAAAATGAAACAGATTGAAAGTTTGTATAACTCTTCCCTTTGGAGGGTTAAAAGTTTTAATCAATTTTACTAGCTAAGTTGTGGTTACCAATGTTTGTATTCCTTCCAAATACTTGGCTTTCGTAGTTATTGTTTTAATGTTTACATTTTTTCGTTTCTTTAAGTTATTTTTATCTAAACCTGTATTTTTTTCTATTTTTCACATTCTTTATAATTTCTTCTATAACAATCATTGACATAATAAGATCATAAAAATCTTAAAGTGTTTAAGTTTTTTCTTAATACGATGTTATATACAATGTTGTATAAAAATGTCAAGTCATTGGCAAATATCTGAGTCTTGGAGACATGTACACTAGAAAGTTGAACCAGACACATAACACCACAAGATTAAAATTAGGATTTTTGACCGATTATTGATCAATGAACAGATGCCAAACCATACGCGAAACAATTTTGTTTTACATTATTTTATACATTGAAGTGAATTTTATGTCGGGTCTATTAATTATTTTTAAAAAATTTAAAACATGTTTGGTGTTACTGTGTATTAAATTGCATCGGGTACATTTCTAACTAAGTTCATGTTGAACTTTTCAGTATGTCATCGAAATATGAATACATTTTGTTCTGCTGCTGTGCTGTGTGAATGTATGGCTTATAACCATGCTCCATCGATTTTAACATGCGAATACTGGTTTTCGAAGTTTTAAAAGTGGCGACTTTGACACCGGAGACAAGGAACGTTCTGGAGAGCCAAAAAATTGAAAATGAGGATTTGAAAGAATTATTTGATGAAGCCTTTAATGGAGATTGCTAGCGACTACAATTCAAGAATACAATATACAACAATGTAATTTTTCAGCATGACAACGTTCGACCACGTGTTACAAAGCCTGTGAAAGCATACTTGGAAACATTATAATATGAAATGCTACACCACTCGTCATATACTCGAGACCTTGTTCCCTCTGATTAATACTTCTTAGCATATAAGTCCTAACCTGTCTGAGCAGCGCTAAGTCCTTCAATTCTTATGAATAACGAATAAATGGGTCGATAGCCTCAAAAAGTTCCTTGAGGTGGAGTCTGCAAATAGCCTAAAAGATGCGAAAAGTAGCGACTATAGATGGACAATACTTTCAATAAAATGCGTTTTAACTTGACACATATGTATGTTAAAACGTGTTGTTTAACGCTAATGTTAAATAGCGCTGTTAAACTAATAATTTAATCTAATTAATAGTATTTACTGAATAATTATTTATCAATCGACAATATCAAGCTATCACGCTAGGCATTTAACTGCAAATTACGTTTTGTTTCCTTAAATAAAGCAATTATATAAAAATGTCACAAGCCGGCTTGGTTGAAGCAGTGGCCAAGATGGTAGGACGGTCCTCCTACTGTTGCGATAGTCGCGGGTTAGAATTCTCCTGGGGCATAATCCTAAATGTATGTATCTGATTATTTATAAGGCAAGAGTGCAAAATCCACTAAGGAAAATGATTTCAGTAACACCAGTACCAGGCTGGGTAAAACCGGATGTTTTCTGGGATGGCTTAAGACTGATAGTTCTATGCACGTTGAGCAGTAGGTGGTGTACAGATAACTAGTACAGTAACCGTAGTTGGTAAAAAGGTGACTCTGAAATATAACGATAAGCAAACAAACTCTTATATTATCGGGGGAACCAGCAGTTATATTTTTCTCACCCCACCATCTGTCACCTAACCCCATCCGATGAGTATAACAATTTCCGTTTTCAGTTGAGGATCAATCTATTACCGAGAAAGAAAAATCGAAGAAAATACCAGGATGACGGTATTTAAATAGGAAAAAAACACAGAATCGAGCATCGAACGGTCTCTTGTTGCGGGGGTCGGTGGTGATTGGCCGCCACCGTTTGGGGTGGGGTTAAGAGGGCGAGAGCCAAGATAACATTTGCCGGAAAATTGGATAGATTCCTCTCCTGGAAGGAGATTGAATTTAATGGACTTATTTAATCAAGTCGATTGTACCGACCCCCCTTCCACCTCTGGTGGCCCGGAGGATTTTCTCGACGATTCTTCTTCTCGACCGATAACGAAATAGGCTAGTTTTCGGTCTGGTGGCTATCTCGGAAATGGAAAGTTGTTTGATGTCGGACTTAGGTCGCTGAATGACTCCTATGAATGCACAATAAAACAGTTTTAGTTCAAAGAAACTGTGATTTATGGTGAACCGACTAACGAATGGGACTGTTACAATACATTGAATTTGAATAGAAAGTAATTTCGATTCTGTAACATAACAAAATTAATGTTTATTAACAAAAATTATACTTAAAAAATTACATATCATATTTTTCATTTTGTAACCTATTATTTCATCATTTGTTTGTATTAGCTAAACACTGACACGGTGATATATTTATTACATTTTAGAAAATTAAAATTATGACGATGGGGTCACATGGAATTTCTGATCATTGTTACGACGAGTTTCAGATCATCAAACTTCTTTAATTATGCCTTTTCTAGTCAAATAAAATTGATCAGGAACAATCAGTATATTTCTAGCTGTTTCAAACTATACCTTGATCCATTGTTAATTAATTTCACTTTTATTTTTTTAATATTTTCACATTTTTCAACACATATATGGATGATTGGTTATATCAAGAATTTTAATTATGTGCATTAAACAAATTAATTACAATTCTTATGAGATTTATACATATTTTTTTCATTAATTGAAATTACTTGTTTACTTGAGTTTCGTTTGGACACAAAATTTTTCAATAAAAAATATCCTAGGCAGTTTGGTTTATTTAATTTAAAAATATTTCTGCTGTTATTTCATCATTATTAGCATTATAGCGCTTCCAATAGACGCTCCAACTTGCTTTCTAGCTCTGAGGTTTAGATGTCTTTGTCACTGGAAACTGTAGCACTGAGAAATGCTTAAGGTATTAATACGAGGGGGAATCAAATTTAAATGGTAATTTTGTAAAATAATTTTATTGATCATTGGTATACTCAAACTAAACATTTAACATTTTTCAGTGTAATCGCCTCTGTGCTCTGTACACTTTCGCCACCGATTTGGAAACTTGAATAGTCCTTCTTCATAAAAAGTTTAAGGCCGAGTTGTCAACCAATTGCGCACGTACTCCTTTACTTCTTCATTGCTTTCAAATCTTTTGCCTCCAAGTGATTCTTTAAAGTAATATTTTCCGATGGTTTAACGCTTTTATTGGTTAAATACTTTATGATGATGCGTTGTGCCCTCGTAGTCAGCCATTTGTCATTGTGTTGAATCAATTGTAATTAATTACATTCCTATAGCGTTCACACTTGATGTTTTTAAGAAATATTACTGCAATAAGCGGGAGTGTGTTGGTAAATATTATTTTTCGTACCTGAAGGTTTGTTTTTAATTTTACCGCCCAATATTTCAGAGGTTGAACATGTCTGTGATTCTTTACAGATAACGTCATGAATTTGCTGACTAAACTTTGAAACTGTTGAAAATGGGGCAATTACCAATAGAAAGTCATAGCTACTGATTCACGTGACTCACGAGTCATAATCACCGAACAAAGTCATCACTGATATCCAATTTTTGTGACATTTTTGGTGTCCAATGAATGACATCAACAATATTTGTTATAACATTTTTTATAAAAATCTTGTATCCATAAATGTGGATATTTGGAGTCCATATTGTACCACCATTTCGTTCAAGTAGTAACATGAAAACCAAAAGAAGCCTTATAAGGAATACATTTCCTAAACAAAGACAAAATGAATGTGTGATCGCGGAAATCTTTTTTATCAATCCAATTCAATATTATTCCGTTATCGATTCCATATAAATGGCTTTTTTCGTAAGCAAATTCGCCAGGATATTTTGCAACCCCAACAGCTTTTTTTAATCAGATCGGACCCCAAATAAATCACTCGATGGAACAAACAAAAGAATACATTTCCTTTTAGCAAATCAATCGATCGAAAAACGAAATTGTCCAAATCCCCCGGACTCTATCACAAATAACAGGAGAAAGTTTCGTTTTTTTCTGGATATTTGTGTGTGTGTGTGTGTGTGTGCGTTTGTATCCCTCTCTCCCCCCGATCCAATTGCTGAATTAGCAGAAATATGTTTTTTGTGCTCCTCCATTTGAGACACGATTTACATCGGTTTTGTTTATCTTTTAGATATTGGAGAGGCGGAGACGGATCCCTCCTTTCCCACTCTCACTATCGATATCCTCAGACGGTCGTTCCTTCCTTCGTTCAGTTCATCTGGAAAAACAATCGGGACATATATCGGGAGGGTTTGATTTCTCTCATCGGTCGTATGTCTTTTCACTGACGTATTGAATTAGTTGCGAGAAATTGGTTTTGGAATGGATCGATCTGTGACTACGGTTCTTTGTTCTTTGGTTTTTTAAAAATTTATATTCTATAGTGTAGTAATTAGCATGAACAGATGTTGCTCAATAATATAAAATTTATTCTTAATCATAAAAGCACAACATGTTTAATTGGGAATTCTTTAATCTTGTTGTAATATTTTAAGGCCTGATAACATGTACAGGGGATGAACAAAATAATATGAACATGTAATAGATATACTATTTTATATGTATTATTTATTAATAAGGCGTTGAGACATCATTTGCGGACTTGATTCGTAGAGTCTCTCAATAGTTTTCTACGGAATACCGTTCATTTCTTTAACATATCTGCCAGTTATTTGAAAGACTTTGGAGATGAAAATCTGCTCATCAGTTTCTGCTCTAAAACTTCATATAACGGTTCAATTATGTTGGGGTCTGGGAATTGTGCTGGTCAAGGAATATGTTTGATGATATTATGATGCTCCATGAACCAAGACTGTACCTTATCGCCTATGCATATGGGTGTATTATCATCTTGGAATATGGTAATATTTGACAGCAATATGCTAGTCAACTTTTAGTCAACTAGAATGTTGATATATTATAAATAAGTGAAGCTGAATATGATATTGACTGTCACAGAACAAAGCGATTAATACATTAAAATATAACCTGCCCTTTGAGTATGTAAACTGAGCAATATATAGGCGTCTTACATTATTTATACAGAAGTAGTGTTGCCAATATGCAACAAGATTTACTATTCAAGGTGTTCATATTATTTTGTCTATCCCCCGTACATTCGTCTTGAGTAACACAGATCAGCATATTCAGAACCATTAATATTTGATCAACAGCTTTTATATGCAGGTTACTAGTCAATTATAATAATTATTTTAGTTAGCAGCATTATTTCCTATCGTACAATATTTCTTAATAAAAATTTGGCAAATACTTATTTCAATTTTGGCTAACTTGGTAACCTACTCTTGTGTGTTTCACATCAATAGATCAAAATATTACTAAAAATGATTTATGAAGTGCAGTGATTTGCATAATATAAACTGCGTTTGCTATATATAATGTCCATGATGCTGGCAATAGATGAAATGCAGAATGAGAAAAGCAACGGCTGCGGCTACCGCGCGCAATTTCACCCTCCACGGCAGCAACTATATCACGAGCACTCCAGCTCTGAATTATAGATAATGAACGTTCTGTTTATTTAATGTGAAATACGACGGCGGCGATCCCGACGGCCGGTAAAACAGATTGCCGTTTTGTTGACGGTTGAAAAATTGCCCTTCCGGACTTTTGACGGATCCGAGTTTGTTTGATAACGATCGTTGGTGTCGACTGCGGCAATGCGTATGCTGTTATTTTGGACGTTGCTTTGTATATATGTGGTCGTATGTTTGAAGTAGTCATAAATTTGCTTCAAATTACAACCGGTCAAGTTTTAATCTACCCAAATCATCTTCCTATTGCTGTGATAGTTATTTATTGAAGTTGGAATTTCGCTACAATGTGGATGTTTTTATGTTATTTGTAAGATTCGACAAGGAACAGCCATCTCAGTTATACTGGTAATCAAGCAGGGTGAGATTAAATGTTTTTTCCAGACCAGATTTTTCTGTGTTAATTACTTGACAGTTGATGAGGTTGATGCTAAAGCTCGAAGTTTGGAATCTAAGTTGTTGGTAAAAATTAGTATTGGGAATCACCGAACAAAAACAATTACTATTTTGTTTAAAAAGGATGCGGTAGTTAAACATTTGATAAAGATTGAGGTATATGTATTGATAGTTGTCAGTTATGTAAGAGATGAATCATACGTTAATTTGTTTTTAGTATTTATTAAAAAATATTCTACATCTTTATTTTTTAAAATTTTATTATATTATCTATATATTATTATATATATCATATTATTAAAAAGTATCAATTCAAATATGACTAAAATGTGATAAAATATTAGGGCTCATTATTTAATCCCACTTTACAAATCCAAACAAAAACTAAGAGATAAAAATAATTTTACACCATTCATCATTTCAAATGAAACTATTCTGTGAAAGACAATAAAATCCACCAATAATCTTTGCCATTTTCTTTCCCAAAATGAGCACGATAAGTAATACATACATCTTCGTCTTACTTATGGCACTTAAAGTGAAATGATCTCTGTAGCAACTATCTCTCTGTCCTTTTCTCTCTGAAAATTAATATAGCAAGGAATTCGTATATCTCTGTGTTATGTCACGAATGGAAAAAACTCTAAAAGCGTGTATACGGCTATTTTAAAATTTGATTACTTTTTTGACTATCGACTAATTCGACTGTCTTGCGACTATTGATTCCAACGCTAGTAATAACTATAAAAATATTGGGATATTGTAGAATACAATACATAATAAACAATATCTCCATTGAATTAATGCAATTAATTAATGAATTGATTAAACAACTAAGAAAATTAGCTATCGTTTAAATTGCATATAAAAAAGAACGATATTATTAAAACTAAATTAAAAGTTTATAGTGTAAAATATTAAAGTAAATAAAATATAATAAGACAAATAAAAATAGTGGTTGGAAAATAAATTTAAAAAATAACAAATTATCCAATTTAGCTTAATATTACTATGTACAGTTGACATTATTTACTAATTTGTATTTAATTTTAATATTAAAAATTACCGAATTGGTTGGCGTAGTGGTTAAGACGACAGGACGGTTCTCCTACTGTTGCAATAGCCGCGAGTTCGCAAACGAAAGTATAACAAAAATATATTAAGAACTAAAAAAAAAATAAAATTAGTAATAGAAGTTAATATATATAATGTAGCATCAGATAAAATAACGTTATAACAATAATGTAAATATTGTCTATAAATTAACATTGAACTAAATTTGTTTAGCAGTATTTTTATAATATATGTAATTCCAGGTTAAATTTAATTAATATGATGAATATTTAAGATTTATTATAATTACATATTTATAATTAAAACTTCTTAAAGCTAAATGTATTGGAGTATTGAGATTATTTGTATTTTTTTTAAAGCTCCTTATTTATATATATCTTTTGTTTCAGGTTAGTCACGTAGATAGTAAGCAAATCACCATAAACTTGTCATAAGGAGAAGGGTAAGAGTTTGTTATATTTTTATCGTAGCAGTAAATGTCGTGCATCATTTATAACAACTTTTCTTTAATGCAGTTTAACTCGGTAACAATAGTCGTTTTTCATTAAATTCTATAATATCTGTTTGACAGAACGAGAATGTATATGTAGTTGTTTTATTTTTTGCATTTGTTCCTATAGCCAAGGGTTAAAAATGTTATCTCGCCTACTTTAGAAAGTTTGTTTAAAAATGAAGCTGAGATAGAGCCACAGCACTCTCGTATTATTTAACCATGATTGCATTTAGCAACGGGGCCCTATTGCCAGTTAATTAAGGACGAGGGGGAAATGGAGCGAAAGAGAGAGCGAGACGGGGCGAAAAAAAATAAGAACGAGACAAAGAAAATCGCCGAGATTATTCCGAGAACAAATCTGTGTGCGTAGCGATTTTTTTTGCGCTAGCAACATCGTAGAAGAACGAGAGCAATCCGCCGGCGAGCGGCTCGTTATTGGAAAAATTCTAACCTTAATGAGGCCGGGCTACGTTGCCGTATCGGGCGCAAATATGGCGTATAATGTCAATCGTATGGATTATTTCTGCGAACAAAATTAATGAAATTGATTATAAGACGTGATTTAAGTTGTGGCGGCGTCTAGATTAAAGGGATACTACTGGAACGCTTCCTCGTTACAAATATGGACAGACATGTCACTTGGTAAAATGTTCTAATTGTATTTTGGCAGCTTTGGTAATGGAGGAATGAGGATTGTTGACACTAAAGAAATTATTTTCAATCCTAAACTCATCATTATTACAGACTTTTATATCCAGCTCTCATATACAGTCTACTTTCTCCTCGTTTTTCTCGAATAATTTGATTAATTTCTTTATTATTATTTAGATACCTGTTTGTTATAAAATTGCTTGAGATTTTTATGTTTGTCTTTTAAAAAAGTTTCTCTTTTTAAAAAATCTAAAAAAATCTTTCTCTAAAAAATCTTAGTTCATAAAAGAACTTTTCCAAAAACTCATATATTGATGGTTTGGTCTTTGAAATGAAAATAGAAGCTTTTTATTAAGGTTTTTCATTTTAACTATTTATATTTCTTGATAAACAAGTACCTGAATCAAGGAACTTGTGTGAGATAGACACGATACGATCAATTCAGCTTTGACTTATCACAAAGTTGTCGAATAGTCACAACATGCAGTTATATATTTGAAGATCTAGCACTGCACAATGCTCTCTTAAAGGAAAACAATCTAGAATATCTTGAAAAACAACAACACCAAAATATTTTAACAAAGAAAAGGAGAAATCGACTTATTCCTTCTTTAATTTGATATGTATTTGATTTATTCATTATTTTAACGACAGCTTTTTTGTTACTTGTATTCCCATCAATAATTTTCTGAAGGAGGAATAACCGAAAACTGTAACTTAAAATAGAAAGAAACTGGCCAATTTGTAGTATTTGACATAATAGTTAAATGTATGTACACGTAATATATTTATTAAAAAAGATAAATCTAATGAATATTTGAATCTAATGAAATATCTGTAACTAATTAATAATAAACTCGCTTCCATTAACGCATAATTAAAGAATAAATCTCCTTTGAAAGTGAAATCTTACCTAGCTCTTTATGATAATTGGTTTAATACCATAGAGTTTTCTCTTAAATATTAATTTCACCTTTATAGTAATTATCAAGAAAATTACTTAAGTATTTCTGTATTTTATTCATTATATACTTGGAGAACAATAGTTTGATTTGGTTACGTATCATGCTAGAAGCATCTTTTAAGAAGAAACATCAGTATTATTTATGTAATTATTTTTATCATTGTTATTTATTTCTAATTTATGAATTTATGTCAGTTTCTTTAATTAGTCTTGTTTTTCCTTTGATTTTATGTCTCAATAATGATCAATCAGTGTTTTTTGTTCTACCATAAATAGAATGTTTCGTGTTAAATATGATGACACATGAAATAATCCTTGACATGTACTAAAAATATAATTATTATTGTTTTAAATATAACATATTAAATAATTAAGAAATATTATTAGGAAAATAAACAAATTCAATTGTTTGCATTTACAAAATTAAACCACAACTACTAAAAGCTATATTATTCAAAAAATTTAATTAACATATTATTTTTAATATTTATGTGTCGCTTCAAATGTGAGTTATTTTCGATTTTATTGGAGTCAAGTTGATCTCGATCTGATTTACATCATTTTTGCTGCTCCCTTTGTTGTACATCATCGATTCTGATATTACACATTTTCCCTTATTTGTGAAAATAAATGCGAAGCTCTTCAGATGGAATAAAAGCGGTAATTTTCAAAATACCGATCTGTAAATTCTAGACTGTTATCTCAATCCTGGGCTTGGTCACTATATTCCCGCCAAAGTACTACCGCCAGTACCCAGCCAAGATCTTACACCGAACCCATGATACCTTGATAGTTTTGACTCTAACAAAGGATATTGTTTTGCGCGATATGGTCTTATCAGGTGGCGTATCTGTTGTCGGCTCTATAAATATGCAGTTTCAGACGTTAGATTCCGAAGGCTTATGATTTGATGCCGCACCATTTATGGGTACTGCTTCATTTTTTCCTTCGTTTTCTTCTTGTTCGTCGTGGCTAGGTCGCCATATAGGCGTCGACCAGCTTTATATGGATGACTAGCTGATTTGATCTGTTACCGATTTCCTTTTTCATGGCCTTTTGTTATGAGTTTTTTTTTATATTTAAGTGTTCACCAGTTTTATCAGGATATTGGAACGAATTAATAACTGTTAGTGATATTCGCATCACTTCCAAGACCATCCCAGATGCAAATATCAACAATATACCTAAAGTGTATATTGCAATAATATATATTAGTTATTGTTTTAGGCAAGAGTGTAAGATGGGGATATTTTGTTAAACATTAGTTCGAATGGATTTGGTCTCATCAGTCATCAGAAATATGTGTATTTGAAGTAATGGTGCGTTTTGATGGATATATATGGTGTTCTTCTTGTATCTTTTTCCTCACTATTAGGTTGCTATCGCTATCGCTTGCGTAACTATGGTGTTCATCAATTTTGAGTATATTTCAAATATCAGTAATCATATTTATTTTTAGAAAAGTTTATCCATTTTATTTCATTGATTTTAACACTTTATTCTGTTATCGTGCTGACTGCGATTCAGAAATAGTAAGTCTTTTTGAACAAAACTAAAGAGTCTCTTTTGGGTTCTATAACCTCAATCCATTTTTTTTAACCATCTAATGGTCTTATGCTGATATTGCTTCGGGTTCGGGATACAGAAGAACCTTATACTAACCTGACGGGATGTCTAATTCGGGGTGAGTGTTCGCGTTCCTTATAAACTTGTTCCATCTGCATAAAATGCTGTATGTAAATGTTTTGGGAGTTGGACACAATCCACTCAAACCTATGCGCTCGAAGTCACTTTTTTAATTGAGTAGAGCGGGTTTTATGAAAAAGTAACGGAAAAAACTAACGCTGTGTAAGAACATGCATTGTCGTGATGAAAAATAAAAGCCTTCGAACTATACTTGCAACGACGTAAACAATAAAGTTTTGACAGGCGGAAAGAAAGGGTAAAAACAATTATTTTTTATCACGTGACTATATTGTACTATATATGAAGCCTCAAAATATAAATAAGAAAAGTGATACAATGGTAAGATATATGGTGAAAAATAATATACAAACATATCGGTAATTTAATTTAATAGTTTTAATTTAATTTATCTAATAATATTTAATATCACTATTTGACCGGACTAAATGGACTGGAAAGAATAAAATCAGATTGTATAACAAAAACATTCTGCTTATTAGTTCGTCAGTTTAGTTCACATTTGACCGGACTATATGTGGGCACGAAAGAATGAAATCTCGAACGTCGAATTTCGTTATGCGTTAGTCGCTACTTCGAAAATGCAGCTCGAAAATGTTGCTAAAATCTGGTTCTGACTCACAATAAAAAATGTCGCTCTCTTATAAAAGGGCTTTTGTAATATGGTAAAGAAGATGTCGAGGTCGACAGTTACCCGTGGTTGACAAGAATCGAGCTTTAACATTCCGATTTTGGGTCTGGTTCTTTCGTCACTACGTATATTTAGTCCGTGATATACCGTAGAACGTTCAGTTAATCCGTAAATGATAAAACGAATAATTTAATTCGTTCACCAGAGAATTGCGGCAACATATCTAATGAACCAAGAAAGTTATTGTTGATCTAGAATGAATGATAATAAGGGAAAAGGTCAAATCGTAACACGATTCGTCGAATGGTTCCAGCGAGTCTGTCTGTCTCGCTGCCTCTGTGTCCACGTCCACTGCAATAAAATTAGGTACTAAACTCACGTTAATAATTGGGCGGTAAGTCGTAGAGACAATTTTGAATTAAAAGCCGAAGCTAAATTGCCTCTTTCGTAATACTGGTGAGATTAAGGGCGGTCCTCGCACGAGAATGGCCGAACTTAAACAGTCTCGTTATCGGGTTATTAGTTTTCATCTCCTAAGGGCCTTTTTTCATTAAAATTGGGTACTAAATGAACAGTTTAGTCCGATAGGATTTATGAACGATTTACCTAGAATGTCAACAAATTTTTTACCTACAAATAAGTCCAGCAATCAAACATTCTTTTGAACTATCGATAACGTGATATGAAGCGACAGTCAAAACATTCTACTGAAGGATGAAAATTGGTTTTAAACAAGATGATGTGGATTCTTTCAACTGGCAAGAGAGTGGTGTCCTTTTTCTTGGGGGGAGGTGTGTTTTGATTTACATTCGTTATATTTTAATGATAACTTTTTCATTAATAACTATATAATTAATAGTGAAGAAAATCAAGGAATACAAAAATATTTAGAGACACCAACTAATGCAATGGAATATTCTCTCTGGAAACTAAGAAAAAAGATTAAAAGGTCGCAACAATATACTCCACTTATTAAGCATACTTGAGCCAAGAACGACAGAGATACAGCAAATGTTTTATCTAAACATCTAGAAAATATTTCCGTCCGAAATATCCGTACATGAAGAAAATAGTTTAACTGACCTTCCTAATACTCCATTTAAATGGATCTACCACCCGGAAAATGTTAGAGAAGAAGAATTAATGCTAAAAAGTCTCCTGGATTTGATGTAATAACTGAAAGCATCTTACAAACACTCTCAGAAAATTACTTCAAGTTATTAACGTTTATATTTAATACCACGTTACGTTTAATTTAGGTTCCTTAACACTTGGAAGGTGACCCAAGCCATTATGATTCGCAAGCTATGAAAAAATAAGACGACGCTGCCTCGTCATATAAACTTGTTACCTGTGACATTCAAGCTTTTCGAGGAAGTATTAAGAGGCTCAAAGTAAATACAGAAGAAAGGAATATTATTCCAGAGCATCAATTTCGTTTCTCAAAAACAAACACGGAAAAAGAAACACACAGCAAGTTCACAGATTGTTCAATCAAAGAAATAAAAACCTAAACGAGAAAAAATATTGTTAGGCTGCATTCCTCGACATATCTCAAGCTTTTGATAAGGTGTGGCACACTGGCTTCAAGTTAAATTGAAAAAACTTTTCATTTTTGCTTTTTTAGCCACTAAATAATAATGCAGATGTTCCCAACTTACAGAAATCAAAAGATCACTTCACTAAAATTTTGTTCAATCTTCTAATAAATATGTTTAAACCAATGAAAATACGTGTGGGTCGATAATTTCCGAACAATGAAAAATAACCGAATAAAAGAAGAGTGTGTTTAATATCGAGAATATGATCCCCTTTCATTGACGTGTCCATTTTTCTCCTCTCGGAGATTTTTTCCATAAATTTCCCATCGAAAAATTATCCAATCAGGAAAGTTGAAGGGGGTGAATATCGCTCTATAAAAGATTATATTGGAAGAACGCCCCGGGAATTCCAATTTTCCTTTGCCTACCTTTCGAAAACTTTATAAATCGTATCCCGTCGCCTCCCAGCCCCTCCTGCTTAATTGCCCTAATAAAGTAATCGGGCGGGGGGAGGCTCGTAAGAAAAGGGGGGACAACGAAAAAATATATCGTCGGAAAGGACGTAAAGATAAAAAAACTGAATATATGTCCCGCCTTATTCTATATTCATGGCACTTTATAAGGGTTGACCAAGGCGTTTTTAACGTCGCTGCTATTTTTAACAATCTCTTTTTTATTGTGTTAGTAAGCGCTCTTTTTTTTTAAATAACAATAATTTTGAACCATCTGAAGCTGATATAAATTACTATGAGGTCTATAAATTATTATATACTATATAGTATTAAATAGTATCAGGTACATTTGGAACCAAGTTCATGTTAAAGCCTCAGTAATAGGCTTTATTTTTCAGTATGTGTCTATTCGTCGAAGTATGAACAGATATTTTTTTCAGAAAGTTGAAAGTGTCTGAATTGGTCATCGAAAGCAGTGTGAAGCTTATGGTAACCATGCTCCATGATTTGTTTTGAAAGTGGTAAATTTGACACCAAAAACAATGAGCGTTTTGAACAGCCATAATATGAAGGCATTACTCGATAATGGTCTATATAAAACGCAACAATATACAAAACTGTTGGGAGTAACACAAGAAGCTTGGATATTTTGTGCCGTATGAAATGAAGCCAAGATACATTGGCATGCAAAGGAGTTTCATCGTGCGTGGTAAGCAGCTGCAACGACAAAGTCAGACAGGTTTTTTGCTTTGTTATGTTGAAAAGTGGTGACCACCTCGTCATATATCATCAGCAATCCAAATATTCATGGCTATCAACTAATGCTCTGTATTTGGTGGGCTCAGCTTGGTGAGGTATGCTATGAGCTGTTAAAACCTAATGAAACTATCAATGAGGATGCCATCGACTGCAATTGATGCGTTTGAGCTACTTATTTATTATTTATTTTAAAATTATTTAGTTTTTTTCTTCCAAAAATCGGTGTCTTGAGTCGTTTAGAGTTTATTAACTTTTTTTTTGTATTTTTAATGCTAGCCAATTTTTTTTTAATCAAACTATTCATAGTTAGATTTGTATTAATATGTATATTTGTCCATTCTACGTGAAAAGTAATTGTCGACGCCAATTGATTGTTCCAAGTACGTTGGTTCATAAAGATGAACAGAAATTCATTCATTTTTCCATGTCTGCAACGTCACTGGTGCGACTGTCTGATTGTTTAAGATGAAATTTATATTGTCAGGGGTGCATAGGTTAATGGAGTTGGGAAATTCACGAAAAGAGCAGACGGGCATATATACGACTTTTCTCTCCCTCTTGATCAAGATTAAAAACAGCTACCGATTCGACATTTGCATACCTTTACAGCAGTTGCTTGAAGCCACGCGTTTGATCGCCTCGCATTTCCAATTTACGCAGGTCCGTATCCATGGATTTTTTTTCCATTTAAAGTTAATACACACGGAAATAAATATTCTCAAAATTATTTGTTCCAATGTTTATAGTATCGTTCGGAAAATTTTATTTCTATTGTTAAAAGAAAAGTGTACTTGAAAATCGTCGCTTTAGTATCGAAATTGACATAATTCTTGTATATAATAAAAACATAGGAATATTTTAATCATTTTAATTTTAACAATTTAATAAGAAGTAATGATAACGATATTTATGTTTTAATTTTAAAATTAATGTTGTTATATTAATGTTCTTAATTATTAACCTTCAGCATCGCCTTCATCTTCGACTTTTTTGGCATAATTTCTTCGATTATTCGATGGTTTAAAACTTTTTAGCCAGAAATCATGGGTTTATAAACTTTAACACGACGCTTTGCTTATCTTACTCTTAAAATAATTGATTGTTTTTTTTGTAAGAAACGACTTGAAACTTATTGAATAACTCAAATAATAAGTCGATGATGCTGATGAGGTGTATAATTATCTCTCGGCCATTTTGAATACCTAATCCCTGATTAGTTGATGCGGTTTTCATTGATAGATCCCCAAGGATAAATAATGCGAACATTCTCAATGCATACTTTCAACAACATGTAATCGTAAAAACATATGTTTTGATTATCACCAGATGATTGTGCATCATCCTGAAATTTTGGCAACGCTAGTTTTGAAAAAAAAAATGTTCTGTGACTCTATCGAATTTGTATTAATGTTAAAAATAGTAAAATGTTCTTTTCTTGTTATTATCTACAGTCTTAATTTCTTTCTTTCAATTTTTATTCAAAATCAATAAAACGCCAATAAAATAAAGAGCTACTTTATCTGTTAATTAATTTTATATCTGTAAAAACGATATGCGAATTATTTTTGTAATGAAAAATTTTATATTTGTATACGTAAAATATATATGATATTAAAACCGAAAATGAGATCCGATACTGTAAGTGCCTTTCTGTGGCTGGTTTCAATTTATTCAAGACGGTGTATACGCATACATTTGGTACAGTCTAAATTTACGTCAAACAGAATAAAAGGAGGGTATCGAATGCAAATTAATTGAAATTATCCGTAACAACCGTCTGAGAAGCCGTGCACGTTTGATTCAGTAATTAAACGCTGCCAAGATGGTAATTTATCGTATTTTAAGCAGGCGTTCTTCACCGCGCTTCGTGTTGGGCGTTTTGCTTTTTTTTCGACTTCTTCTCCCCGGGCTATTCTGCAGGTCCCCGGTCCCATCTTAATCTCCTCCTGCTCCTCTTCAACGAGAAAACGCGAAAACCATTTTATCCGCGAGACCGAGTCGATGCGATGTCGTCCATGATCGATTGCGAATAATCTGAACGGTTTTTTTTCGGTCGGCAGTGTTTCCATCACCCGGGCAACGCAACGCAGAAACAAAGAGAGCCGGGGTATTTTTGCCGCACGCCGGCCTCGTCCGTCTTCATTCGTCTCCGCGTTATCTCCGCGCCCGAAGGTCCAGGGGGTTGGACGGCGGGTGGGTTGGAAAGTGCGGCGCGCGGAAAAAGCGAACCCAGAGAGAAAGACAAAGAATGCGACACTCCAATTTCCATTCGAGATCGGAATTTCCTCGTTCCTGCGCCTGCTTTATCGCTTCCTTCGGAAATTCGCAGCGGAAAGTTAATTGTTGCTGATAAAATGACGCCAACAGTATAAAAAGGTCGTTGTATACCGGGGAGAGTTGATATTTATTTATTTTAGGAGTTTAGGAATAAAAATACTGGTGCAATTTATAAAATATTTATTCACCGTAAAATACTAAAATATTTTCTTAGTGGTTCTAAATGACTCTTTAGTTTCTTATACCTGGTGTGTCGATAATTAATTTCTAGTTATCCCTAAAGAAAACATTATTTATAATTGCTATTCAAAATTTATGTATTATTTAATAATGGTTGAGTAGTATTTGATTCTATACTTTTTACCCATCTTTCAGGTAATTTGTGGATGCCATTTCAAAAGAACAGTTTCTTCTTTCAGCTAAACTCATCTTCGATCCACTGAAGTTTTTCTTAAAAATGTTGTAGTCACATAGAGCCCGGTCTGGAGGAGAGTATGGCTGATGTAATAAATCTTGTGATAAACCAAGTTATTTCAACATTTGTTTGACTGGTTTTGCTGTATGAGACAACACCTCGTCATGCTGTGATATCACCCTCATCTTATGATTATATATTTGAGCGTGTTGGGGGCGTTTTTGTAAAAAATGTACAATTAGTATTAATTGTTTCTCCTGGGTTCAACAGTTCATAACATACGACACCAAGTTGCTCCCAGCCAAAGCACGGTCTTGCGACCAAAGCGATTTGTTGTTGCAGTCGACGGACTTTCACCTGGTCATAACCAGGATTTTATATTGGGATTTTCGAAATAAATCCATTTTCTAACGCGCATTACAATTTGATGCGGAAATGACTACCTTTCATAGCTTTGAAGCAATATATTGTTTTTGAATTTGTGTTAGGTCTTGATCCAATAACTCCTCTAATTCCGCATCTGGCAACGTTTTTGCCATACAAGGAGGTATTTTAGATTAACCGTTGAAATCGTCACATTTGAATTGTCAAAACCAAGTTTCTAAAGTTTATTAAGGAAAATATGGTTAAACGGATTATTTTTGGTGAAACCAAAAAGTAATACTTACTTGTGGCAACTGGAAACATCAACCACAAAACTTGACATTTTCAAAAAATTATAAATCTATAACGCTGTTATTTTGGTGCAATGTAGCTTTTATAGTTCTACGGATAATGCCAGTAGAATAAATGACATGTGTAGCAAATCATAACATTGCATAGTGTTATTTAATAAAATCTGCTACAAGAACTGAAAAATAATTACCAACACACCTGGTATGTATCGATTCAGCCATATCCTTAAGTATATTGTTTTAACATGTGTAGGATAACTAGGAGTCATCGTGGTATAAAATAACCTGAAATAGAAATTCCTGTTTTGAAAAATAAATAAATTAAAAAAAAATCCGAATTGCTTAATTTCGTTGAATTCAAGTTAAATTTAATTCCAAAAATCCCTTTGTTGGTATAGGAAGATTTTCTATTTCTGCAAGGCTTTATCAACAGAATTTATCAATGCTATTCACTGAGATTTAAGACGAATAATATTTCGTTTTATTGGAAAATTGTTGGTGATGATAATTTTTAAACTTATAAAAAATATTTGGTTATATTCTGTATCAAAAAAAAAACTTTAACCATTTATATTACATACAATAATCTTCATTTCAATCGTTTTTAGCAGTTTTTTCAAGGTTCTATATATTTGTATAGCATTACTCTTACATGTTCTTATAGGTACAATGCATATTTTTAAAAAATTCCAATTTAATTTGTTTATCAAACGAAAATGAAAAAAACTATTATTAAAACTAATTTCATCTAATCACCAGCTATTATAATGCCCTTACAATATTTCTGCCAAGAAACAAATCTGGGGCCTTTGGATTCAGTGAATGAATATAAATCATGCATCTTTGATTCGAACAAGTCGGAGTTCAGGCAGAATATAGTAGATAATATCCATGATTAACCAATAATTATCATGTATTTATTTAGACATTATTATGTACTTCTTTTATTACTGAAGCAGCATGTCACAAGTCACGTTGAAGCAGTTGCTTCCTCCATTTTTAACGATTTTAAACATCTTCTGTTGTTGGCAATTTTCAATTTCACTCAACAGTTTGTTGAAGGAGACACCTACGCCATCTGTTATAAAATCTAGGAATTATGAAGGATAATATGAAGTCAGGAAATATACTAAATTTTTGCTTGAGTAGAAAGATTAGTACCCAGAAAAACTGATACCAGGAGAACATTTTTTAAACTAACACAACTTTAGAGTGACAAGAACAACTTATTTTTAATAATCGAGATGGGTGGTGGAAAGATGCGAAAAAATTGTCGACACAGCAGCAGCAGATTTGTGGAGACAGATTAAATGTATCTGTCGTTCCGAATTTCTCTCACTGGAAGAGTACAATTAAACGGAATCGCGCAATATCATAGCAAAATTCTATTTCTAATGAATATTAGGAACAGTTTTTGACCCTAAATTATAAATGCCCGAGGCAAAAATTGGACATGACCATTTGTGGCCTTCGCATTATCGACGATCGCTTAAAGCTGGTGGAATGGCTTTAAATATGACGCGTTCTACGTTACTGTGTCGTAGCCCGCGGAGGCGGTTCGAGCGGCGGCGGGCGTAAGAGTTTTCGGGATGGGGTGGGGGGTGGATGAGGGTCTCTAGAAGCTTGGATGGCTGAGACTCGCATCCTGCAGAAATTATGTACAAGACTTGGGGAGTCGTAAGTCTTGCGCTGGGAACGTGCTAGACGCGGCAGCAACTTGAGAACGCGGGGGTGATTCCCAAGGCGATCGTCCCTCGAAATGAGACAATGGGACACTTTGCCGCGTCTTAAATCGTTATTTGAAGAAAGGAAGTTCATTAGTCGGTTATGGGACAGTTACGCCCACACTGAAATAACATCGGACGTATGGTTGTTTTTCCGGGTAGCTCTGACGGGCAGAGGGACGGGGGGCGAATTAGAGTAGGGTATATATCTTCAGGGAGATCGCTGAGTGTGTGAAAATTGAGTTCATTTTAGTTCCAAAGGAATTTCTTTTTGTATAAACAAGTTTTATCCATTTTACATCAGCATTTACATATTTTTCAAATATTTTACATATTTCATATAGATTTGCCCATAGATTAACTATATCAATTTAAATGGCCCTTCAACCTCCGTGTAGGTCCACTGTTGTCAAGCAGTTGTAGTACTTCGATGTATTTATATTCGAGCAAACTCATTTGGTGTTCATTGCAAACTGTTGATTGATTTCTTCGCTGATCGTTGGTACGTCTTTGTGGATGCCCTTATTTCCAATCACCATGATGCTTTAACAATGTTGTATCGATGAGTTTGAATCATCATATTAGTAGTGGATTTCTTTTTTTCAACCTTATATTTGCATACGATACTGGCTTCAAAATTTTTTTATATAATAGCAATTTGTTCAAGTTTGAGTGATAATTTGTGTTGTCGTTCAAACTGCCATCATAATTTTTGGAGCCTCATTGAAAGTTGTACTTGTTTATTTCCATTTGAGTTGGCATCCAGTATCAAGCTCAAGTACTTTGCTGTGTTCACCCATGGATCTATTCTAAAACCAATTATCATTCGCAGGTGTTGTATGTGAAATATACATGAGTAAACTTAATGGCATTTAATTGTATTCGTGATTTCTTAGACTACTCAGCAATGCTATATACATTCATAAGTGAATTGAAAAGTTTAAGCGTATATTTAACGTCAAAAAGACAAAAAAATCTAGTGGTGGCAAGTGTCTCAAATCGCGGAAAGTAAAGCTCAGACCAAACTAAATCAGCACGAGAGATCACTATTGATACAAAATTGCACATTTAAGCAAAGCATTAAAATATATATATAAGGCACTCTCAAAGAATCTGCTAACTATTGATAACAATGACATATTTTAATATGTCATTGATAAAAACTTTAAAATTATAGTACCCTATTGTGTATTGTTGAAATTTTGTTTATAACTAAATGACCCAGTGAACGTATCACAAATTTTTTCCTATAAGAATTGATGGTCTGCATCTGATAGTGGTAACAGCACACCTAGTAAGTGATAACTTTGTGCTTTTTTAAGATTTTGGTAACCTATTTCTGATATAAATTTGAATGTTACCAAAACACTTTTATGGTATGGCTTAAAAGTGGACATGAAACTGCCCTGTACAAGGTGCGTTTTACGACGTAATTTGGAAACTACTACAATGTTTTTGAATGTTGGCTAAGAAGTGGTTAAAATAATGTTCTATCGCAGAAACTAATGGATGTAATGGTGGTGACCGATACGACCAATTCTGGAAATTTTACTTTTTGACCGACACAACATTACCTAGTATATTCATGGTTGTATTTTAATCATCTACAATATTAATACGATTGTCATTTCCCCAATTGTAACGTCAGTGTAGTTATCACTTGAGGGTATATATATATATATATATATATATATATATATATATATATATATAGAGAGAGAGAGAGAGAGATGATTAATATTATTGACGAATTATTAATATAATTTACGAACTGCATTGACGTAACGTAACGTGTAGAATAAAAATATTAATGAGAAAAAAGTATTCATGATATTAATCCAGTAAAATTTATATATCTAAATATTTTTTATATATATTTATGTGAAATAAATAGAATTGAATTGGCGAAGTGAGAGGGGGTGTATGCGCGAGCATTAGACCGGGCCGGCAAAATGGCCGTCGGCCTTGCAATTATTTTCTTCGCAAGTGATTAACTCGTTGGTTGATTTACGAACGGTTCGCCGTTGTTTACGAGCCGAGCGATTTGACATGTTGCATGCATGTAGGCAGAGAGCACGGCCGAACGTTGCATGTTAATTTCAAATAGAGTTTGAGCTCGGCGGAAAAAAGCGCACGTTTATAGAGAAGTATTCCTTTTCAGCGAGACGTTCGATTCCAGTCATAGGATTTGTTTATTGCGTCTATCCGATCGATCGCCTAGGAATGGGGGGCGGGGGGCGGCCGCTTTTCTTGTCATTGCTTACTCTAGAAATAGATATTTCACTACACTATGCGATATCTACACTGTACGGGCCTGGGAGGAAACTCATTTTGATATTTTTATCATATGTTTAAAAAGACCCAACTAGTAAAATGACTATATGTGAACCTTTTTTGCTAATATTTTGCATCTTTTTCGGGTTATGACTTCATGGCTGCGAATAGGACGAAATTGAAATACTACGATGTTATATTTTTATTGAAATATCAAATACTTAGAAGTGTTTGTATGTATGCTGATATTTTTTTCAGTTTAAAAACGCATTTATTGAGAAATGTTAGATAATATATGTTTATTGAAATATACTTTTTCGTTGTATTTCCGGCAACAACGCTATGCCGATATGTTGTCGAAAGAACGATGACAGCAGTCCATTCAACGAGCTGCAACAGTATATCATTCACAACCCTGACAACTTGTAGTCCAGCGTTTTCATACATTCTTTTCGTTTATAACTTGATGTTGTTAATTTTTGCATCTTTTATTTTGGTCAATTGACATCAGATGTTTCATTAGGTTTTAGTCCATAGTATACTACACCTTGTTGATTCTACTATACGCACAAGAAGAGTTTGGTCATGAATATTCCGGTTCCGTTAATACGGATTAACCCGTGATTTTTTTCGACAATGACATTTTCAATCAATTCGCGTGGTAACCATTTTTCCTTAATTTGAATCTTTCTCATCATATGCATGTATTTGGTTTGGTTCATCAAATGATAGGCTGTCTGAAAATCCTTTGAGAATTTTAGCTCAGTTTTAATCCTAATAAGTTTTGTAATTCATTGTCTTTTTAATTTTTTTTTTTTGAAGTTCAAGGTATTCTCTTCTTTTGATCGAATCTCCATTTTTAAGCCCTTGAAATCAAAACGTTCAGTTATATGAATTATTCGACTGAGCAGCATCTCCATAAGTTGCTAAAATTATTTGATAATAACAACTAACAGCAGATTTCTTCAAATCAAACAACATAAGTAATGAATAACAAAAAACAAATTTCAGTGTTTCATAATTATTGTCTGTGTATATTAAATAATACAACAATACTAGATGAAAAACTGTTATTTTACGTAAAGAAATGTCAAAACCATAAAATTCAACAGTAGTTTTTTTTATTTGTTTCCAATAATCTTTCTGCTTTTTTCCAACTTTCTGCATTTTCACCAATAATCTAAAGAAATGTAATCACCTAATATATGTGTGTATTATGTTCGATAATCATTTATTAAAGAAAGGACTAGAACCATTGCATATCATCTCTGACCAACTTCTCAGAGTTAGTATTTCTTCGCTATAAATGCTTCTAATTTTCAAATATCGGGTATTGTGTTAGCTCGATTGACCTCTGATTTTTTTATTGTTGTATTGTCAGCTGTTGAAACAAATCCATGTGGAAAATTTAAATTATTTTTAATTAACGGATAAGAGAATTTGAATTTGATTTTATTAGCAATTCGTAATGACGTGTATTAAATTCTAGCTCCAGAAGCGAAGAGAAGTTCCATTGATCTATGCTGTAAAAATATTTTTTTGATTTACGGATACCATCTCGAAAGAACGATATCTATTGAGACTATCGACGAATCGACCAATTTTTTGGTGTCCTCATAAATAGTGTAGCGCTGCTCAGACAGGTCACGACTCATACAGGAATAAGTAGTAGTCAACAAGCATGAACAATATCTGGTAAATAGGGTAGCACTTCCCATTTTAATGTATCCAAATTGTAGTCGCTAGCGATCGTCATTGATTGTTTGATGGACTATCTTGAATACTCTTTGTCTTCGGTGTATCTTATTATAAATAATTTTAAGTAAAAATGTAATTAATGCATATACAATAGGTAAGATTATTTTAGAAACACGTTATTATATATCCTGTTAAAAAAAACCGCGGAACATTTGATCATCAATTGCTTCGTATGTGTAGAAGCAAGTTTAGGCTTATATCTGGAGAGAAAAGGGCAGTACAGCTAAGGGCAATAACCACCAAACTAACACTAAGATCTAAAAGGTTTCAAAGCACTCCTGGATTTTGAAAATATTTGGTGGAGCGTGCCCCCCCCCCCCCACTTGGTTGTCTTAAGGAGATGGTGTTATTAAATGCCGAAAGAGAATATGTTTAGTAATTTTTAGTTTTTTTATGTAAAGATAAAGGGCTTTTAATTTTATGATTTATGATTAAACATAGATTCTGTTTAAGACTTCACTGAAGCAAGAATTTCAACTGCTCTGAGGGTGAATTGTAAATCGTCAGATACTGGAAAGTTGTTGGAAGTGAAACATTTTTGCGACCAATGTCACAACGTATTACCGGGTTAATTCGAAGGAATGTCGTCCTATTCCGGGAAAGGGAACTGTTCCTCCACGTCCGCCCCTTTTGCCAATATTCAAAGATTTATCGTTGCGTGACCAGGTCGTCGGTTATGGTCGTGCCTCCCGGACGAAGCCCGACTGAATATGCATTATTTCGTTGACTTTTCGGAATTTCAAGCCGCTCGTTAATTCCCGAATGACAGGCGGAAGACGTACGACTGACGCTCGTCTCCTCCAGTTGTCCGTGCTCCTTGTCGTCGTCGTCGTCGTCATCGTCGTCGACGCCGCTTCCTTTTCGTTAAAAGCGAAATACGTACAGCTCTCCCCCTTATCTCCCTCGACAAAAGATAAACCGTTTTGCTTTTGTTTTCGCGGTCGACTCGCGATGAATAATGGATGTCGTCGTCTAATGAATATTTATCTCTCTGGTCGCGGCTATGTTTTTTCGACAATTTTACATTGGGATCCGGCACTTTTAACAAGCTAATCGCATTTCAATGCGAACGGACGTCGCGGCCGTAACGAGATGAAAACGAAAAATGCCGCCGATCGATCCCGCGCCCCTCTACGCCATCGACTTGAGACTTTTTCGACCAGCTGAAGCTAGTTTTTTTTTGAGAAAATGCGCGTCATCTCTTCCGATCATTCAGCCGATAAATCTCGCATTCAGGATCCAATCAAGATCACTGAACGTTCGTTAGCTGTCCGTGCTGCTTTACGCAGCTGACAACTTGATAATTTGTCTTAAATCGTCTAATCGATTATAGAATCAGAATCAACCAGGTGTCTTTTATATATATATTTTTTATTACTCTTCGTGATTCCACAATCTGCCCTATTGACAATAAGTATTTCTTATGTATATATTATATATACATGGCATGTAGAAAATCACTTCATTAAGCGATCTTCTGTATAAAATATTATCTTAATTAGTCTTATTGTAAAGTTTACATATGTCCAGTAATCCGATCAGGTGCTGTTTCATCACTATCACGTCGCATATTTAGCTGATTAGCGAGTGCGTTGGGATGCACCCACACTCTTTCGAAGTACTTCACACAAACACGTTGAATTACACTCGTTATAGGTTCTAGAGGAATATCGCGTTGTATCACTTTATTTGAAATATAGTACGGAGCATCAACAATGGCACGCAACACCTTATTTTGGAACCGTTGAATGATGAATATATTAGATTTGCTAGCGGTACACCATAGTTGGATTCCATATGACCAAATAGGCTTGAGTAGACTCATACAGCAATACGTTGTTATCTAATGATAACTTGAATTTGCGCCCGACGAACCAATACATTTGATACAATTTAAGTCCAAGTTGTTTTCGTTTAGAGAGTATGTGCTTCTTCCAGGTTAGGCGTCAATCTAAGTGCATACCAGGATATTTAATATGCTCTGATTGGGGGAGTTGATGATGATTGATATTCACTGGTCGACTTTTTCTTCTACGTAGGGTAAACGTTACATGCGTGGATTTTGTTTCATTGGCTTTAATGTGCCATGTCTTCAACCATAATTGTATTTGCTCCAGGTGGGTTTGTAGGTTTGTTGATACTGTAACTGGATCTTCATGGGTTGCTAAGATTGCTGTGTCGTCTGCGTATGTTGACACAGTAATTATTTTTGTGGTGGGCCGATCGGCCGTATACAGAAGATACAAGTACTGGACCCAGTACATTACCTTGCGGAACTCCTGAATATATGGGATTTAATTCTGTATGTTCAACGCCTTGATTTATAATAAAATGTCTATCAGTAAGATATGACTTTAATAACTGATAGTCCGGATATTTTTTTATTATTTAATTAATACATTGTTACTAGTCGTTTCGTCTAACCTACAATTTGTCTTTATGCTAACTTAAATCTAGGTATATAACTAGGAGGACCCATCGGCCCTAACTCAGTCTCTGGTGAAATAATGTTTATACATGTCACTGCTACAATTTTTTAATATATGCACCTCACTACACAACACTACACAAGATCAGATGATTTGATTCTTTTGAGTCGGTGTCCGGTTCTGGTGGTATCCAAAAGTTGCAGTATTTCAATATTAGTATGAGAATGGAGTCTTTCCCTTATGCCCCCTTGCTATTCTCTTCATTTCTTGACTGACTGTGGGTATCTGAAGGTCTCGATGTAGGTAATCAGTCCTATAGTATTAGGGTGCACCAACAATACCTCTCAGGACTTTGTTCTGAATTTTTTAAATTTTACTAATGTTACTCTTTGCAGAACATCCCCGTAATTGAACTCCGTATATCCATATAGGTTTCAATATTTACTTATATAATAGCAATTTATTATGTACTGATATTTGTGATTTTCTTCCTATTAGCTAGTACATTTTCCTATATTTCAATTCCAGTTCTTTTCTTTTCTTCTTTATATGTTCCTTCCAGCGAAGTTTTGCATCGAGATTCATTCCGAGATATTTAGCGTTGTTGTTATATAGAATGATAGTGTTATTTAATGTTATTGGTGCTTGTACAGTCTGTTTATAGGTGAACTGCACATGTAGATATTTACTTTCATTAATTTTTATTTTCCAAGCTTGTGTCCAATTATTTATATTGTCACTTGCCTGTTGTAATTTTCGTGAGGTTTTTTCACTATTGTCTCCGACAGCTATAATCGCAGTATCATCAGCAAATGTAGCCATCGTTATATTTTCCATTTGTAGTATATCACAAGTGTAAATTAGATAAAGCATTGGTCCCAGTACACTTCCTTGTAGTACACCTGCTTTAGCTTCTTTTATTGTAGAGTAAGCTTCTTCTTGCTTGACTCTAGATAGTCCGGATGAGGGAGAAGTTTTTTTAGTTTATGCCTGCAAGCCCGTATGCCATGCTTTGTCAAAAGCCTGATATATGTCTAGAAAAGCGGGCGAACAATATCTTTTGGCATTTAGGTCAGTGTTTATTTTGTTTACAAGTCTATGCATTTGTTCTATAGTTTCATGCTTATTGCGAAACCCAAACTGATGTTCTGGAATGATTTTTCTTTTTTGTAATATATAGTTTAGCTTCTTTATATATAATATCTCGAAAACTTTCGAGATTATCGGTAATAAACTTATAGTTCGGTAGGAGGTCACATTTTCTGGTGTTTTTCCTGCTTTAAGAATCATTAATATTTTAGCTACTTTCCAGATACTAGGGAATAATTAATTCGTAGCATAGCATTAAATATAAATGTTAATAGTTTTATACCCTAATTTGGGCCGCTTGTCCAGGTGTCTTTTTGTTGTCTCCACCACAGGTGTCTTTTTATATAAAAACTTGATGTAGCATAGCGGAAGTCTCTGGGTTTATCTAGTCAATATATTTTTGTACCAAAATTATCTTCACTGTATCCTTGCAGGGCTTTTTCGCCATTACAGAACGATGCCATTCCCTCTCTCCTCAATGTAAGCATTTATCTAGGTTTCCTTTAAATCGTCGTTTAAAGTCATTTGACATTTAAAAACAAATAATAACGACTGGTGTCAAGTTTTATTCACTACAGTACTATCCCAAATAATATTGATTTTACACCTGTCGATTTAAAAGACAAAGCTCCATATGTGCAATTGTTTATTATCAACTTATTCCCATGACTTTACAAAATCATCAGGTGCGAATTAAAAATTGTTATTTTATCATTAGCGGTTGTTCAAAAATCTACCCAATGGGAAATAAGTACATCTTATAATAAATAATCCCTAAATCAAAATTAAGCAATTAAAGTTAAATTTTGTTAGCAACTCATAATGACGTGTAAGAAAATTCAGTGCCTTAGAGCAAGAGTTTTAACTTCGAATAATATTCAATCCTTAAATTATACGCTGTAAAGCGTTGCTTAAATAGGTCACGATTCATATGTTGGAACAAGTAGTAATCGGAAGGAGCAAGGTCTGGAGGCTACGGCGGATAGAGTAGCACTTTAAATTTTAATGTTCCCAAGTATGTTATCATCGGTTTTGCAACACGTGGTCGACGATTGGCATGGTGAAAAGGTTTTCTGATCATATGAATGATTCCCTATAAAACATCTTATTTTAAATCTTGCTCTAAAGCATATATATGTTCATTAATCAGATCGGATTGTAGAAAACGTTTTGGGCTATGCGCTTCACTATATGACACATTTCACATTTAGCGCATTGTCCATTGGGGAGCAGATTTCGAAGCACCTAACACTAGTGCTTTGAAATGTACTCATTATTGGTTCTAGAGAGATATCACGCTGTCCCACTTCTTTAGAAACTTGTACGGAGAATTGACTATAATATTCAACACTTGGAACCGTTGAATTGTAGCTATATTAGGTTTGTTACGAGTACTAATGTAAATGGATAAAAGGAATGAATCTTGACAGAAAAGTGCAATACAGCTAAGAGCAATAACAACTAAACTAACGCTAATTAATATCTAAAGGGTTTCAAAGCACCACTAGAATTTGGAAATATTTGGTGCACCGAGGGTTCCCATAGTCTTCATACACACATTGAGATGAAAACATTGCAATTCAAAAAGCGATCTAACAGATTAATATATACCCACAGATTAAACTACAAGTACTTGGTTATCTTAAGGAGATGGCGTTATTAGAATGCTATTAGATTCAACGCTTTATTTTGGAACCGTTGAATTATGGCTATATTAAATTTGCTAAGAGTACTGATGTAAATGGAATAAAATGGTAAATGGGTTAAAGGTATTGATTTGTACAGCAATATTTTATTTTGTGCAACATTGTTTAGTTACATTTTTGGGATTAGCGTCATGATTTTGAATTAAAACAAGTGACTAAAGAATGACCTGAAGTCAAAGCAAGTTCGTGTTATGCAATCGACCACGAAAGTGTTAAGATCAGCATTTATTTGGATATCTAGGTGAAATTTTGATTCTCAATCACCTCTAAATTGATTAAAATATTACTCTCGAGATTATTGTTCTAAAATGTTGAACCAATTTCACGTAAAAATCCATGAAAAAGGCCTTGGTTTTCAAAAGAAAAAAAATATTACGGAAGACCATTTTAAGAATAGCAGATTAAAATACGAATTATTATAACATCCAAGTTACATTTAGAGATTTAAGTCAGATTTGGCTCTCACTGAGAGCTGGCTTTTCTGACATCTGTCATGGAAAAGGATTTTCATTCCGCCTGCTGATCCACAGATTGTTGGATCGCTTCATGAAATCAGAAGATTGGTCTGCAAGATGAGACTTTTTTCAATATAACATATAACTAGATTTGTATAACTTTTATTTAGCTAATCTTCCCTAAACAGACAATGCTCGTCATAGATGACGTCGATTATATTGCCAATTAAAGTTTGTAAAAATGTAAAATTCGTCTTAAACGCGGAGTGGGGTTTTCCTTCTCATTTCATCTTAGTTGAAATGAGATAGAAATGAGGAGATACTTCATAACAGGTCAATTAAAAAATCCCCGGCCTACCATGGTAAACAAATTTTTTTGGCAAAATTATTATTTTTTTATTCAACATAATTCCCTTCAAGAGTGATACACTGATTATAGCGACCCTCCAACGTTTCGATACCATTTTTGTAGTAAGATTTGTCCTTTGCTTCAAAATAGGCCTCAGTTTCGGCGATCGCCTCTTCATTCGACCAAAATTTCTTCCCAGCGAGCATTCTTTTGAGATCGGATCTGAGAAAAGGAAATAGTCGCGGAATCAGATCTGGAGAATACGGTGAATGAGGAAGCAATTCGAAGCCCAATTCATGGATTTTTGATATGGTGTATTGTCTTGGTGAAGCAACACTTTCTTTTTCTTCAAATGCGGCCGTTTTTCGACGATTTCCTCCTTCCAACGGTCCAATAACGCTATGTAATAGTCGTTGTTGAGGGTCCTTCTTTTTTTAAGGTAGTCAATGAAAATTATTCCATGACATAACTGTCGATTGGACTTCGTAGTGAAATGATGGAGCCATGTTTCATCCATTGTCACATATCGACTCGAGTTTATTACGATTGATCATCTTCAAACACTGCTCAATCATCAACTCGTCGTTGTTTTTGGTCAAAACTGAGCTCGCGCGGTACCCACTTTGCACAGAACTTTCTCATAGCCAAATATTCGTGAATGATATGATGTACACGTTCAGTTGATATCTCTGCTCTGAGTGTCTGCTCTTTCATTCAGTTTCAATTTACGATCATTAAAAATGATTTTGTGTTTTTTTTTAATGTTTTCATCGATATCAGCCTCTTTTGGGCGTCCGCTGCGTTCACCGTCTTCGGTGCTCATTTCACCACGTCTAAACTTAGCATATCAATCCTTGATGTTTGATTTTCTGGAGCAGTGTCCGGAAACTCGGCGTCAAGAAAAGTTTTTTCTTCAACTGTATTTTTTCCCTTCAAAAAGTAATATTTTACGGACACGCGAAATTCCTGTTTATCAATTTTTTTCACAATAACAAAAATCGCTTCACTCAAAATGCTATAATTCACAAACTATGATCCGATGGCTGTCAAATTTATATACGCATCGTTTGAGGGTTAAGGCTAACTAAGAACATATGATTTTAGTCCTAGTAGCGCCATATATGTGTCAGGCCGGGGACTTTTAAATTGACCTGTTATTTCCAGGAAAATGCTACAATGATCCATAGATTGAAGGGTCGTTGGACTAAGTGTGCTGAATCAGGGAAAATTACAGAAATACATACAAATCTAATGATTTGTTCGTAACATAAATCAAATCTCAAAAATCGAAATATTGAGCAAAAAATTAAAAACCCCCAAAGAACAACGACACGAGAACGAAGAGGATGAGCAAAAAGTCGCGTCGCCCAACAACGCAGTATCGGTTGCTAAAAAGTTGCCCCCGCTGTCATCGTCCAGGTAGATGCTCAGTATGTTTACGTGGCCAAGCCAATTTCCCACAGTCGATAAGTGCGGGCCCCTAACTTATCGGCTCCTCTATCGGATCCAATTACGCTAACAGCATATATAAGGCCAATGAAATCATGAAAAGCCGCTCGAAACGATTGGTATCTCTTCGACGATAGTCCATTGAACGCATGTGCCTTTGCTCCCCCAATATCTAATTCTGATTCACTTTCTTCGCTATATTTATTTTTCTTTTCTATTTTTAAATCGTACTATTGATTTTTCCGATATATTTAAGTATATAAGTATGTTATGGTTTATAAAATTTTAATTATTTTAAAAAAAATTTTATTAAATAATATACCAGTGATATTACTAAAAATACAATCTAAACAATACTTGTTTAATATTGTGTTATACTAAATTACTAAAAAATCTAAAGATTCTCGCATTGATATTTTTTAGGTTCCATCAAATTCTATACACTAATGTTACGTGTACACTAGACCAGTTAAAAGATTTAGTCTTCTTGAGTCGTCTTGTCCGATCAGCGCGTCGTCGAGAATACTAACGTGGTGAAGTACTATTGAAAACCCTCATTGGTAAAAACGAGACTTTAAAATATAAAAATAACTTAATAATACAAAATTTAAAGTTTTAAAATTAGTTTCAATAATTTAGATTTATTTGTTCCTAATTCTTATTAATTACTTACTAATTCTAATTCGTTCTATATCCTTATTTTAATTTACACTAACGGCTATTTTTAACTAGAGAAGTTTTTTTTTAATGGTATATTAAATATATGCTGTAGATGATCAATATGATTCCGACAAAGTCTTCAAAAATTAATTACATATTCCATCGGTAAAATTGTATGAGTGTTGATCTGGACATTTATGAGTCTGATATGTCATACAGTTGATAAAGAACACCCTGACTAGTATAAAGAGTGTGAAGAAATTGGAAGCTTACTCTGAAAATATTCATCATGAGAATAATCATAATTAGCGACAATACACACAATCTTTCGCATTATAATCTTATTTGTATTTTTAAAAATCTTCCTTATTGGTCCTTCCTACCATTAATTTGACTATCGTTTACTTTAAAAATATACAACCTTCTTTACGACGGCGACGGTAGCAAGGGGGAGGGTAGAAAACCTTTTTTTCCACGTAACAAAATGGCGCGTCTGCCCGAGCAGCCAGAGCGACCGTTCGTTCGTTTGATTCAAGTTTATTTGACGGCCAAAGCCCGCTTGATTTATCGCCTTAATTTAATGGTGGGGGCAGATATTTGTAGAAAATAAATATGGTTTATATGACGAGGCCCCTGAGCTACGGTTGCATGTAGCCCAAAAACTTGGAGACTAATATTGCGTGGAGGCACGCACGAGATGATGTTCGACGAGAACGACGGAGGTGGGGAGGACGTGGGGGTGGATTATCCGGGACGATTTTGCGAAGGAATGATGAGGGGTGATGGTGGTTGGAAGCGTGATGAACATCCGGCTGGCTATAGACAAAACAACGTCTGGATGGATTATGTTTATATCGATCATGTGTTAAAACAAATGAGGGTGTTGGGGTACTTGATGGATTTATCCGTTTCATTTTCCTTTCCCTTGTTAATAGTGATTAGATTAACAGTTGATATTAAGAATAGTTTAGTTATTTTTGGTATTTTTTAAATTATTATTTCAATGTTTCATGCTTGTAATTTTATGTCACTCAAATTCAGATAATTACATTTCTGAAGTTGACCAGAATTGTACAAAATTTGTTATGGAGATATTACAAAAATTACAAAATTCCAATTACCAATTCCAAAAAGTCCAATTATGACTATTACATAGCGTTATTGGACCGTTTGAAGGACGAAATCGCCGAAAAACGGCCGCATTTGAAGAAAAAAAAACGTATTTACAAAAATGTTGAATTATGCTATTGTTTTTGACATCTGTCATACAAATATTAGAGAGAAATTCATGAATATTATACTAGAATAAACGTAATTATTTAGAATATATGAGTTACTACATTTGATACAAATTAGAATTTTAACTAATTGTAAAACTACATATGTCCCGGGCCTAACACATAGATGTTGCTAGTTTAATTGCATTCCCCGCATTTTCATTTAGTAGTAACCTTCAAAAGAAAGCTCTTAAAATTTCATGATATTCTACTACTATAAATTTGTGAGTTACTGTGCTAAGGGTGACACTACATTTATTTTCAAAACAATGGATCAACAATTTCGTGTTTTAATTTTACACTGCTCCTTGATGGAAAAGCAGAAGTCAACAGAAACAATAAGAAAACGTTGGTTTGCCGACTTCAAACGTGGCCGTAGAGACACCGATGATGCAGAAATACAGTGAACGTCCAAATGAGGTGATAACATCAGAAAACATCAAAAAAATCCACAAAATCGTTTTGAATTATTGAGGAGTGAAGTTGCGTGCGTGTTAAAAGAACGTGTTGGTTTTACATTACATGAGCATTGGACTATAAGAAAGCTATTTTCAAAGTGGGTACCGCGTTTACTCACTGTCCAAAAACAAGAACATATTAATGATTCTGAGCAGTGTTTGGCCATGTTTAAACGTAACAAACTGGAATTTTTGCGTCGATATGTGACAATGAATAAAATATGGATCCATCATTTTACTTCGGAATCAAAACGATCATCCTCTGCGTGGACAGTGGACGTCCAAATGAGGTGATAACACCAGAAAACATCAAAAAAATCCACAAAATCGTTTTGAATAATTGAAAAGTGAAGTTGCGTGCGTATAAATGTATTCAGATGTTTTAAGAGAATTAGGGAGATGTTGTCGATCTTCAGATGGTACACTGAATTTATTTTCTTGTTCGTCCAATAATTGTTTTAGTCATTGAGATCAACTTTTGTCGATTTCTATAAGAGATTTTTTTATTTTTCTTAGTGTGGTTACAATGTATTTTTTAAACTAACTTAGAAGACTTTTATTCTGACTAAATTACAAATGTTTTAAATGACAATGAAACTATTAAAACAAGTTTTTATACTATTCGTAAGTGCCATTGTCACTGCTTACTTATAAACAATGATCTTATCTATACAGTTTTTCATGCTTCAAGTATTAGTGATTATAATATATTTCTGTGCAAGTTTAAGTTATATTTTCACCATCACAAAAATATTGCTATTCTTTTATTTTTTAATTTTTGATATCCTATTTGCTTTTACTTGTTATCGGAATGGATGATGTTAAGAATCAGTAAACTGTTTTCCAATAAGTATCAACGAAATCAAATTTAAATATTCTAAAATTACCTTGAAATAAATTCTTCATACCTCATTTAATTTAATGGAATATTTCCTATATCGGAAGTTAACAGAGCCTTAATGTGTATCGATATTTTACAATCTCTCTCATGATGTCATTAAGCCGATACCATTCGTGAATAACAATTGGCAAGTTATCTAGACAAATGTCCAAACGAGGTATCGATAAATTAAACGCGAAGGCATCTTACGTCTCGTGCATCTTAATGAAGGCCACAAATAGAACATCTGATCTCCATTATTCGTTCCAACAAGCGAGAATAGTCAAAAATAACAGTTGAAAATCGGAATTTTCCGTCGTTTATATCAACAGTAGCGGGAAGGGAACAAGGAAACGTCGAAACGTAAAAAAAATCGACCATCCATCCATGGCCTACTCCGCAATCGCGATAGATAGATAATCATCCTCTCTCTCGGTTCTTTCGCGGGTTCCAAAACGACATTCGGAACGGTTTTACGAGTCCAATTTTTCGTCGTAAAATTATTCCTTTCTCTATATATCTTGGCTGCATAAGAAAACGCAACTCTCAAGGAAATTTATCGGTATAATTCGCATTTTCCCGCAGAAAAGTTGGGCCGCTCTCCGCTGGAAATACGAGTACGGTTACTTTTGGAATTGTGTGTTTTTTTTTTCTCCTATTTCTTCTTCTCCTTCGTACGTTGTTCGTCCTTTCCCTCGTTCTTAACGAAACTCTCTGGCGAATTTAATTAAAATCAACTTGTAATAATTGGATTTATGATGACAAATGTCGTACCAATTATGTCTCTACGTGGATAACTAGTTTTTTTTTAAATATAGTCTAGCAATAGACTTTTTTAAGGCATGAGACGAAATTGTTTTATAACCAGTAGAACTAGAAGTGCTTGATGCAGTAGAATTATGGTTATCATTATTATTGTCATATTTTTAATGTTAAAGGTTGTAGTTATAGTTGACAAAGAATAATTCAACTGTAGTGAAACTATTTGATAAATAAATTTTTGTATAAGGTATTAATTACTTGGGAGACACAACAGTTAGATTTACTTCAATTCCAATAATTTAGTATCATTGGCCAAAAACTATGCCATGTCATCTATGTCAAACTATGCTGTGTCATCATAATTTGACATCCATTGACCTTCAATGGCTTCTTTTTTACTCCAAAATCAACAATATCAATGAGAAGTAACCTGGATAAATATCATATCCTAGAGTTCAATTTAATGTATTCTATAAATAAAACTACTAATTTTGATGCAAAATTATATTTAAATTTTCTTAGTTCGTTGAGAATTCCTAAATTTATTTGATTCTTTATCCAAATAACCTTCGATCCCCTGTTCCCCCACCCAGTCAGGGCCGTTTTTCCTTCCGTTCAGATACCCTTCATCATATTCTCGTTTCGTAACAAGATCCAGGAAAATTTATGTGGGCGCAAACCAATTCAAATCGAATTTTTGGCTGAAATATCGTGTAGCCGTCAGCTAGAAAGGCATCGAGAATGGCGTATCAGCCCCAATGGCAATATGCAAAGCTTGTGCCTAATGACTTTTGAAACAACCCCATAGATTTCTTTTTGTGCTGAGTGGGTTCGGCTGGCTCTTGTCCAATATAAATTTTGCCACTTTAAGTGTTCGTTTCGTTGCCGTTCCACGGGGGCTCTAAGATGAATTCAATATAATTTCTCTCTCCCGGTGCGACTCCTGCCTGTTCCTCCCGCTCGGTTTTGTTTGTTCAAGGTTTAATCGATATCGATGTTTCCGATAGTGAAACCTTTTTCAACCACTTACTTACACAAACTGCCATGTTTTTAATGATTTCTATACTTTTTCTATACTATTCAATATTATTGAGGACTAACAAAAACTATTTCGTGTAAGGGCATTATATAAGTAATGGGACGATATGATGTATTATTTTTAAACTAATTGATGTTTATTGTTTTGTTCTTAAGTCAGTTAAAGTGTTAATTTCAGTATTGATATAATATATTATCTTATTCTTCTCTCTAATACTGTATTCCGAATAATGTAATGTGAATATCGCACAATCCGCCAAAATTCTCGATTTTTCACAAGTTCTCAATGCTCCTCCATTACCAGAGAGAAATGTAAGTTTATAAATTTGTATGTTGTTGTGTGGATGATGAATGACAAATTCAATGTCAGGTTCATCATCGATAATTGCTCAAAACATTAGATTGATGCAAAAGGCTATGTTATAACCAAAACAGAGTTAATTGTAGAAAAACAGTTGTATATCAATATGTCTATAATTACGCGTCTTTTTTTGGTTGAAAACATCTGTCTGATGGGTTGGTTGCAGCCTAATATTTGCAGTTTTATTTGTGTCCAAACTTAGCGTTTTCTCGATTTTTAACTATAATGAATCACTAGGTATGAGTGCTCACACTTTCGCTTGTTTTTCATATTTTGTGTTCTAGCTTTAGTAATAAGCTTTTTAAATGGCTTATTTATTGTTGTTAATGTATAATCGTTCTTTTTATTAAGTAATTATCACTTAATTGTATCTTTATGTTTCACGTTCTACTCTTGTTTACATTATTATTATTTAAAAACAGCAGCGTCATTATATATGATGTTAGTTTTTCTGTAGCTATTGTTGTATTGGTATATTAATTTCAATTAATATCGAATTACCTACAGCAGCATCAAGTTTTCAAGTACAATACACAATCAATCATACGAATAACACACTGCTTGGCTAGTGGGTTTCTAATTCAGCATATGCTGCATATTATATTTAGCCAAACAGTCGAGGTCTGTTCAGTAAAAAATGCGTTTCATATGGACTTCTTGATCAATGTGAATTATCTGAAACGTTTCAATTTTTTTTTCTATTTAATATTGTTGTTTTGTATCGAAGTATATTTTAAATTATGTTTATGCTTTCTAGCATTATCCGCCCGATATTATTTATAGCTCTGTGTTGTTTGATACTAACAATCAACAGACAATATTATCATAATTTTTAACCAGTCAAAAATACAATGATTTGGATAATTAATTATTAAGTCACGCGAATACTAACTGACTTTTTTTACACATTTTAGTGAATTAATATATTGTTTTGTTATGTATATTGAAATTATAGTTAACTTTTGCATGATGTTTGTATTTTGTTAATTTTTTAGATTTTTTTTGGTGTTCCTTTATTTTTTTACAGAATTTCCTGAATGTCTTAAAGTATAAATCAAATAAGAACAAAAAAAATCTAAAAAGTTCGATTGTGCAGTTGCATGTTTGCTAATGCTTTTGCTTTATATGTTTTAACATTTTTCTTTTTTTCTATTTCAGGATTGTACAGAGGTAAGACCGCATTTTTATTTTAATCGATTAGGTTTCGATTTATGTTTTGTTTATTCATCTTTACACGCCTTGTGTCCCGCCAACGCCTGCATGATCAACACTAATTGGATGTTTTAATACATAATAAATAAATTTTGTTGGAAATTATTCTAAATTTAAATAAATTAGTTTATGGGTTATACTGTTAAATTTTATAATCTTCCAGGTCTCTCTATTGCCATTACCATTTTGATTTCCTTTTTGTAATTGTTATTATAAAAGCTCTGAACTCTGAAGCTCTTTATTTCATTAATTTATTAACTGATAAACCTAATGAAATACTATGAATAAAAAATCTAAAATGTTTCAGAAATCCTTTCAATAAATCAATAATGTTAAGACAATAAAGATGGAATTATGTATGTATTAATGATAAAATTCAGGCTTATTCATAATTGATTACTCGAGTACATTTTATAGGGTATTTAATTTTAAAGATTTTTTTACTAAGCTATATATTAGCTAAATTATTTTCGAACTGTTCTTTAAAATTGGACGGATTACGTGAATGGGTTATTGACCTGAACAAGTCTGACGGAACGATATCTGGCGAATAAGACGAATGTGGCAAGGCATTTCAGTGAAGAACCTGCAGGGTGGTTGAGAGGCATAGTTTCATTAATAATAATTTTGAACAGCTTATAAGACACAATCCTCTTCTGCTTCCACCATCAGTAAATAAAACATTTTTGTCTTAATGAGGTTAAATATTTCGAATTTTAAATATTTATAAAAGAACATACAACTTGTTTTCATTTAGGTGTGACGATGTGAGCGAAAATAGTCATTTAGTAAACGCGTAATCGTCGATAAAAAAAGTTTATTCGCGCCACAGGGCGGAAAGATGGCAAAACTCAATTGGCGACCAAACAAATTCGGACGTACGACAACAGAAGGGGCCTGATATAAAAATCCAACGAAATGAAGTGTAAATGGAGCGGCAGCATCATCGTAAAGGTGAAATGGCCGACGCTAACGCTTACCAAGGCCCGAAATGGGACCGGTTATCGGCCACTCGGGACGGGAGATTTGGCAATAGTGCGCCGCGCGCTCCACGCCGTCGGCAATGATTTAGGAGCCCGCAACGTTGCCACAGGTTGATTTTTTTCTAGAAATCCCGCAAAAAAATATTCGCTCGATTAAAAAAGAAATTAATGATATTCAAAATATACCTTCCAGCTTTCATCACTGTATTTTAGGTTAACTAAAAAGCACTAAACTTTCATATATTTTATAGAAAACAAAGACATTATTATTTAAGTATTTAACAATTTTTGGTCCTACAACCAAATCATCATTATAAACGTTCTTAAAATTAAACATACACATGTCATACGATTTAATTGAAACTAATAAACTCTGTAATATACGGGAAATATTACACCAGTCATGTTATATTAGAGCGTCCGTTTGCATGAATATTAATGAAATAATGTTGTTAAAGATTATTGTATGGCGCTTCATACATTCGCCTTAATTATACCAGCGCGCCGCTTCGGTTCTAACACTACAGGCGCTAAAATTGAATTAAACGACTCTTGAAGAGAAACACCAGACCAATTATAAGTGGGCTTGAACATGCGAAACAAAAAAAAACGACACTTGAGACGCTGCCGTCATTATAAGCTCGATTTACACACATTCCTTCGGTGCACCGTTTTTTCGTTACCGCTATGAGTTTATCCAGATTGTACGTCTGGTTCGGCAATAGAATCAACAAGTTGGTGATAGTGTAAGAATATTTAACGGACTTACGGTATCAAGCACAGGTTATAACACTAGTCACTCACTAGAACACCGACTGTGAAAAACTACGTCACCAATCGTCCGTGCTCGATTCAATGATTTTAGTCAAACTTACAACTAACGGTACCCAGGAACCAGTTGTAAACTTTCACTCAAAAAAATGGTCCTTTTATTATCCCAGTAATTTGTTCTGGTTTCATACCGCTATTAGTCCGAATGAACAAGTATGTATACCTGAAAAAATTGGGGTCAGTTTTTTAGAATTAACTTTCTGTATATTTAAAAAACGCACTACCATGAAAATAGAAATTGTGATTTATTGCTCTAAACTTTCTGGAGAACAATTGTACTGTTAAATATAAAAATACATAAATGTAATATTTGGAATATGTACAGAGTAAGTTACAGAGTAGTTAGATACGATTATTATTAATGTTTTAAAGATATTCGGAAGCTACTTACGAATTTCGGATGGTTATGTCTACTTACCAGCTAAATGATACTACCTGTTTCAATTTTTAGTAAAAAAGTGACCCGTTCAAAATATCCTGTGTGTGAATTGTTAAATTTGTTATGGTTTTGCATTAGAATTTATTGAAGAATAATGGCAAACTTCATACCTGTAAAAACCTCAGGTGTCAGTTATTTTAAGAAGCAACTTTCTATATTTTTTAGGAATATACTAGCCCTAAAAAACAGTTGTGAAATTAGAAAGTGCATAATTTATTGCACTGAACGGTTCGATACAAAAAATCTTAACCATTATCAGACAGAAATGCCGAATATACTCTACTTTTGAACTTCTTTGTATGAGATTATATAGTAAAGCAATTTTACAACCATCTGAGAGCATTGGACCCTGCTGAAATCATTTTCAGAATCGACCAGGAGCTTGGAAATAATATGTATCCACATCAATAAAACCTCACGCGATTAAACCATGATATTACCATGACCCCAAGCGCTGATATGACATTTAATCAAAGTATAAAGTATGGCGAAAACCACGTGCCATTTTTTAGTGGAAAATATAACATAAATAATCAGAAATAAGAAGTATTTCTTTTATTAGGTGATTAAAATTTTCAAGAAAAATAATTACTATATCAGTTTTTGACAAAATATTTAAAAATTTGACTTTGGAACTCACCGTTTGTAAATTCGGGGGAAAATGTAATATTAATTATTTTAGTTGGTATTAAGTTACTTGTACTCTGAATATATTACAATTGTTTTTGAGTCTTGTTATTCGGGCTTGCAGTGTGCAATTTACCTTTTGGAATCGGAATTGTGGTAGGAACCCCTATGGACACGATGACTCGACAATGGTATGAAGATTTTCCTTAATTACAAATCGGTAAACTGTTATCACAATGGAGCAATAAGACGGTAGTAGAGTTGGAAGGGAGGGAATTCAGAATTTTTTAAGGATTTTAATTGAGATTGGTAGTTTACTTGATCTACGCAGGAGAGGAAACATAATTCGATACACGATAAGCTTTCGAAGCAGCTTATTGTACTTCGGGTACTTGTACTTGAGGTCGAAATAAAGTCCTTTTTCGATAATAAATTGGTTTCAGTAAAGGAAAGTTTACGCTGGAAAATTATTCCTTAGGTTTTTTTGTGGATTTTCTGTTTCCAAAATTTGAGCCATTTTGATTGTTATGTTCAGCTGCTCTTGGAGCTCAAACGTTTATTACAATTAAAAAAAAACGTGTGTTTGCCTTTATTAAAATTCTACCGTGAATAATATTTTAAACTTCTTTATTGAATATATTATAAATTGTATCTTGAACTACTAACTTTCATTTAATTGAAAGCATATGTGCGTTAGAACGTCTTCGTCTTTTAATTAATGGTATTAATCCAGTAAAGAGCTTATAATTACTCTTGCTTAATGCTTTTTTCCCGAAATATTTGCGAACGCGCTGACAGGTCTGTCACTTGTTCGAAAAATAACGGGCGGTATCGAGCGCCAAAAATCGCATTAGCCTGTACACAGACGATATATGAAGTCCGACAGTGGATGGACAAGGGGGCAGAAGGCAAGCGAAAGGAACCGCTATATCCGATTAGGATCTAAAAGCCGCCGTCAACTCCACACACCGCACATGTAAATATTTATTTATTTATGTATTTATTTCATTTGTGCAAAGCGACCTGGCAAGATAACGTATGTGTTGGCTGTGGTACACGCGGCGGCATAACTTAAAACGACAACTCTATTTTACTCACGACCTTATTGCGGACGATATTTTTTTTATTCTTGCGCTGCCGTCGTCGCCAACGTCGTTTTGTTGTATTAAAATTAACCGGGCGGTCGCGCGACAGACTTGCCAGTTTCTGGATTTGTTCTGATGGACCTTTTTATATATTTCACATCTCCAACCAAACTATAGGGATAAAATCGATATATAGTATATTTGCTTCCTATTATTACCATACTTAAACTATTAGGTGTAAAATTAAGTATATATCTCTCGAAAACAAAGACGCTTGCACTAATAAAAACATCAGTATTGGCAATATGGTGTTAATTTCAAAAATTATTTTTTAGTTGAATGAATTTCTATTTTACCCCGCTAATTTGAAGATATCATATTTATAAATTAATTTTAAAGGATTTATACTAGGTTGTGCTACTCTGCATTAATGTTGAGTAACACCCCACTGATATACTTCACACTTCACTTGACAGGCTTCACTTTTGAATATGTGTTACTTCGTCGAAGTGTGATCAAAAAGTATTTTCAGTGCGTTGAAAATGTCAGTATTTATACCGAGTAAATAGCACCTGCAGGAAGTTTTACATTTTTACTTCAATTTGAAGGTAGCGATGGCTAAAGCTAATTAAATCCAATGTGAAGCTTATTGCAATCATGCTCCATCGATTTCAACATGGTTTCTGGTTTCGACACTTTAAATGTGGCGATTTTAACACCAAAAACAAAGAACTTCCCGGACAAAACTCACAAGTCTCTATTAAAATATCGATAGGACTACAATACATGCGTTTGACTCGAATACTGCGGCCGAAATGCGATCAAGGACACAACAATGTTATTCCTCAGCATAACAGTGCTCGACTATATGTTGCAAAACCGGTGAAAACATACTTGAAAGCATTAAAATATGAAAAAAAACGAAGGTCTGAAATAAAACAAAATTCCGTTTTAAATCAATGTATAGAGTTTGATTAAAAATATTCCATATTAAGATTTACACTATAACTGCTTAAAACGTGCCCCTTAGAAACGAACATAGTTTACAGTTAATGTCCAGATTACGTGTTAAAAATACTTATTTGTCAATATGAATTATTGTTAGAGTAGGTTCTATTGATTTTTTAAACTTTCTGTACGAAATCATCATTACTATGGACGCTTTAAATTAATTTTTCGAAGAGTTTCCGAATGTGATAATTTTATACTCGTAACAAGCGGTAATAAAAAGCTAGTATATGCCGAATACGTCCAATAAATTATGCGAATAATTTATTGATTATCGAATACGACTGACGAATTGCTACTTATCTGAGATGATAGCCGAAGTGTTCGCTTCATCCATCAATCATATGGTTTAGGCAATATTGAACTGATACTTCTATCAATGCCTGATTCTTATGATAAGAAGTCGATATGAAGATCTTCCGTTATCATTTCGTCCATTTTATTAATATTCTAAGCGAAAAGTAACCGATTTTGGAATGAAATTAATATTTAAACGAACAACTACAGCTAAAATCGATTGACAATAAGAACAATTGATCCTGAATAGTGTTTTATCGTAACCAATAATCCATTAGTGCACTGCTATTGAGTAACTACATTGATAAATACATATGTCGACATATTTAAACTCATATAGCTTCTACGACAGAAAATTTACATATTCAATAGCAAAATTGAACCAGCATTAGTTCAATACAATACCGATATATAAAAAACAACCAACTTCATTAGTTTGAAAGACTTTATGATAATTTACATTATTATTGCGAATGTTTTTAAAGTTTCATGAATCAATACAATTGTTTTGGTAAACATCTGAGTGTCGGTCGTTTGATTCCTTGAAATCATCTCAAAATATACTTACTTCAGTACCACGTCAAAATAACAGCAGACAAATATTATTGGAAATAAGACATTATTAATTACCGATGAAAACGTAAATATTGATTCTTTGTGTGGGATTATTTGTATTCAATTCACGCGAAAACCTAAATAGTCGTATATTAAAGAGTACAAGGTATTTTAGGTATTTTCTTACAGCTCATCAGTTTATTTGCTTGCAAATAAACATAGTGATTTTAAACCTTCGTACAAATAATGTTTATTTTTACATTTTCGTCAACGTTTTCCTGACGACGATTTGTTCCTACTGTCACATTTTTATAAACCGAATGTAAAATCTTTTATTATCTTCATTCTCTACTACTACCACCACATATATTTGACCACTGGTTATTTTGATTAAAACTGAGTTTTAAAGTTTGAGTTTTAGTTCAGTTTCAATATTCAATAAATAATATTTTAGTGAAATAATTAAACAAATATGTTATCAAATATAATTTATTTTAACATTATAGTACATCTAAAAACTAGAGTTAATTTACAGCGACAGTGGTTTATAAGTTAGAGTTATGACCGATTATCACTATTGCTTTCAAGAATTTTGCATACGAGGAATTAATAAAAATTAATAAAAGTCGGTGGATGCCAAATATGGACTATATGATTATATGGAATAATTGATGAATTCGTCTCTTTCATCAATGAAGCCTTCATGTCATAAACTTATGTTGCTTCTACTAGTGCTTCAACGCCTATTAATGACTAAGTCTAGACGTTGCAGTATCAGTTTATTTATATAATATTGCGGTAGTACTTTCTAACCTCCAACCAAGATTTTCTAATATTTTTATTTCGCTTTTATATTTTGTAACTTCTCCCTTATCCAGACTATCAGTTACTAAATCGTATCTCGCCCATAGACATTTTAGTGTAAATCAAGGCGATGAACATACCGAATTAAATCCCATATATTCAGGAGTTCCGCAAAGTAGTGTACTGGGTCCAGTACTGTATCTTCTGTATACGGCCGATCTGCGCACCACAAATATGACTACTGTGGCGACATACGCAGATGACACAGCAATATTGGCATCCCATGAAGACCGGTCACAGCATCAATCAAATGGATCAAATACAATTATGGTTGAAGACATGGCGCATTAAAGTCAATGAAAGAAAATCCACCCATGTAACGTTTACCCTGCGTAGAAGAACATGTCCACCAGTGAATATCAATCATCGTCAACTCCCCCAAGCAGAGCAAGTTAAATATCTTGGTATGCACTTGGATCGACGCCTAACCTGGAAGAAGGACATACTCTCTAAACGAAAACAACTTCCACTGAAATTATATTAATTGTTTTGGCTCATCGGGCGATCAAATCCAAGTTATCGTTAGATAACAAGGTGTTGCTGTAAGAATCTATACTCAAGCCTATTTGGTCATATCGAATCCAACTATGGGGTACCGCTAGCAAATCTAATATATCCATCATTCAACGGTTCCAAAATAAAGTGTTGCGTGCCATCGTTGATGCTCCGTGCTATATTTCAAATAAAGTGATAAAACGCGATATTCCTCTAGAACCTCTAACGAGTATAATTCAACGTGTTTGTGTGAGGTACTTCGAAAAAATGTTAGTACATCCCTATGTACTCGCTAACCAGCTAAATATGCGACGTGATAGTGAAGTGCGTAGACTAAAACGTTTAATATTTTTTTTATTATAGGCATAACAAATACTTATTGCCTATAGGGCAGAATGTGGAATCACAAAGAGTAAAAAAAAGAATTTCGCTTTTGATTTTCTACAGGCTATATCTTTACTACAAATTCTTCATTGTTAATTACATTTCCGGCTTCAAATCCCAACTCTTCCTGTTGGGCTCAGTCAACTTCATAATGCAAATATTCAGCGGCTCTTGAGATTTAACACCATAGAGACGACTAAGTACCACAACTATACTATATAATTTATCGAAAATTTTACAAATCGTTTAAGTATTATTATTAACAGTTTTTAAAAAGATTTTAAAACACAACTCTATGAGACCAGATTTTGACAAACCAAGTTAGAAATAAACCAAGAACAAGAAAGGTCCATGCCGCTTGAATAACATGTTACTTAAGACAACAAGCAAGACAGCTTATACTTAAAATTAACGAACTTTACTTGTTAGTCGGCAGATACTTCCAGCTTGATCTATGGTCAAAGACATAGGTTTATCAGTCAATTTGATCTTGTGGGGTGCCAAAGAGGTGTCGCAATAAGACATCCAATCGACTAGTAATTCAATGCTACCAAAACAAAATTCTTCGTTTAATTACCAATACTTATCGCTATGTGATGAAGACAGTACGATTTAAGAAATATGTACTGATGTATTTATCTCGCTCTCATCTTGCTTCTGTACTTGTAGCAGAACAATAATAATAAATTAATTTGCCAATAATGTTTGCATCATAGTTCCATTAAAAGGGAATTACTAATATAATTACATACAATACAATTATCGACATCGATTATCGATAATTGTTCGCACTACCCCAGTTTCCCCAAATTTTTCATTTTGCCCCGTAAAACTCCAACGAAACCCGGCCGTAATCCATATAAATCCGACTGAAATAGTGATCAGACGTCGGCATCAGCGTTTCCGGAAAATAATTGACCGGATTTATTACGCGTTACATATATATTTATTTTTGACAGCACTGAAAAATCGTGTTCGTGCACGTGCGTAGGAGGTGGTGGTGTGCATTTCGAAATTCGGGCGGCGTTCTAGCGTCGCCGCGCAAAGGAAAGTCGACGACGGATTTAGGAGAGGAACGCGGGCAGATTTACCGTCACGACGAAGACGGACGACCGTTCCACGCTACCCGGGAAAACGAACGACGTTTTTCCATCGACCACCTCCCGCCCTTCCCTCGCCCCCTCCGAGCACCAGCACGCGCTCCCCACGAAAAGTGCGACGAAGGAGAGACGTGTTCATTTTTCCGAATCATTTTTTTATGGTTCGAAACAGGCCGTTTCGCTTAGAGCCAAACGGTCTTTTTTTACGATCCCGCTGACTGAACGTCGTTTAATCCCAGAGAGTTACGCTTTTAAGTTTCGACGCCGTGCGATATAATTTTCCTCTCGTCGGCCGATAAATTGTTACACGCTTATTTTTTCTCTTCCTTCCTCTCCTCCACGGCTCTCTCTTCTAGACTCGGAACGGAGAGGAAGGAAGCCGGGAACGCGCGAATGGGAAACGGTCAACGCCTGAAACGAATAAATTCGGTAATATCGCCGCGCGTTGTCGGGGCCAATTCTAAATTTAGCAAATCGATGAAAAATTGTCCTCGTTTTGGGGATTTATTGTGACACAGTTCGATATAAAACAGTCCTCGCCATCCCTTATATTTATCAATGCATTATGTAATCCAAAATCTTTGTTGCAAGTAAATTTAATGTAATTATCTGAGTGAAATCTAGTCAAAATAATTTACTCACTTATATATAGACAATCACATCCCAAAATTTCAAATGCCTGAGTAGGGGGTCACATTACAATACGTGCGTCGGTCACTGAGAAAAGTACCGATATATCGGAGAAAAAAAATATCGATATTCTTTATGTTTTATTTAGTAATAACATATCATTTATCAGTTATATGTGATATTTAACACAATTTTTTAAAAATATATTTTGAAGTATCCTTTTACAAACTAGGGATTTACCTGGACTGGACCTACAATTTAACGTGGCCTCCGAACTACGGTCCTCAGCATTAAGCCTACCGACTGGTGAGTAACCAACTTAGAAATCATCCTAGAAGACATCCGGTCTTATCCAGCCTGGTTACTGGCGTGATCGGCATCATTTTCCTTGTTGGATTTTGCACTTTTGCCTAGGACAACCACGAATATTAAACAATCAGACACATAAACTCAGAACCATGTCCCAACAGGATTCGAACGCGCGACTATTGCAACAGTAGGTGGACAGTCCTGTCGCCTTTACGACTGCTTCAACCAAGCCGGCTATCACAATATTTATTTACATGCCAATAATTGATGCAGTTTATTCTTATAGAAGTAAAAATACTGAAATTAACAAATGCTGCGTTCATATTTTTAACATAACTATTTATTCATTCTGCATATCGACCACCATTGTTCCGCCTTTTTCTCCTAATTTTCAACTTTTTTCCTTTTGTATTGTAATTTTCCAGACTAATAAGTGTTTAATAAACTTTATAACGTTAGCTTTCTTAATGTAATAAAATTTATCAATGATCTACTAAAAAGTGGCCGGCTTTGATATTGCAGTGGGAGAAGAACAGGACGATCCTCCACTGCCGCGACAATTGCAGGTTCGAATGCCGCAGGGGATCTACTGTATGTTTGTCACTGTAATTAATGGATCTATACAACAAGATAAGACCCAACAAAGACTAATCATCCAGATCACGCCAGTAACAAAAGCGGGCAAAACAAAATATCTTCTGGGCTGGTCTCGTAGTTGATTACTGGCCAATCTTGGTTAGAGTTCATGCTGATGCCCAGGTTCTTAGCTTATATTAAGCAATAGATACAGTCCAGATAAACTTTGGTTGGTAAAAAGGAGACGTATGTGTCAAAAAGTATCTTTTTTACGCTCAGTTGAATTCACTCGTGATATAGTTTTAATCTAATATAAAATATTCGTAGTATTTTACAGCTTCCCATATAAATTAAATTAATTGATAATTAATTATTATGAAGAAAATTTCAACATAAAAATTGACATGTCACTACTATTAATGTATTTTTTTAATGAATCAAACAAGTGAAAACTTTAGTCTTCAGTGTTATATAAACAATTATTCGCTTTTACTAGAAGTTTGTTTCCTATTATTAAACCTATGGTTTCAATTAAATAATATTTTATTGTTTGGAATAGATAAGTAAAATTTAAAATATATACTTTACATCTTAAATAATGGTACGTTATATTAATAATTAACATATTGACACTTTTCTATTTTAAAATGTCTTACAATGCAATGTTCTGGAAAGTAATTATAGTTAATTAAAAAAAAGGTTTAAAATATACATTGCATAAAATACAGGAAATATATCAAATTTAAATAAAGGGATAAAAACTATTTCTAATAAACTAGGATAATTTTCTCAAACTTATTATTTCAATTAAATAATATATTAGTATTTGAAATAGATAAATAAAGTTCAAAAGATATATTTATATTATATATTAAACAAATAAATAGTAATGACATTTTTTTATTTTAAAATATATTATTTAATATAGAAATATTTAAAATCAACATTACATTACATATAGGAATACGTTTCTTTAATCTTAAATAATTGGATTAAAACCAATTTCTAATAAACTACATTAATATTATTAAACTTATTACTTCAATTAAATAATATTTAATTATTTGGAATATATAAAATAGGATCAAAATATATATTTTAGTTTTTAAATCATGTTGTTTTATGTTATATTATGAAATACTATTTCTAAAAGGAACAAAATAATAAATATTTTGGTATTTTTAAATTTTAAAATATCTTATTGTATATAGTATTCATGTACCTAATTATCATTTATTAAAAACAGTTTTAAAATATACACTGCATTGTATATAGGTATACGTTTTATTTTTATCTAAACAATTGGATTAAAAACAACTTTAATAAACTACAATAATTTACTACAATTATTTCAATTAAATAATTTATAAGTTCGAAATACATATTTTACTTTTTAAATCATGTTCTTTGTTAAATATAAAATAATATTTCTAAAAAAAAATAAGTAGAAAAAATATATTGGCATTTTCTATTTTATTATTAGTATTAAGAAAAAGTTCTATCCATTCATTATATTGGCTTTTTTCTAAGTATCCAAATATCAATTATTCTGAAACAAAAATGACAATTTTCGAAACTCTTAAATATGAAGTGAAATAAGCTGTTAAAATACAAAATACTCCTCTATACGAGCTTTAAGTGGGCAAACGTTGAGTTAAAATAAGACGATTTTATCTTTTACTATGGGGATTTCGTGCATTGTAAGTTCTTAGAAGAGTGTAATATTTACGCGTACACTTTTGACTTTAATTAATTTATCTATGGGCGATTTAGGAGCTATAAATTAATAAAAAAGTAACAACAAAACCATTTTTTACGCATTTGTCGCACAAAAACCCACATCACATCGCAAAACTATACATTGCCCGAAGTTCGAGCCATTTTGGTTCCGCACATGATCGCCGAGCCATGTTTGCTTCTGCCCAAATGATTGGTGGCCATTACGCAACGGCCAGATGCCCGGTTCTTGGTCTCGTAGCGGGCCGTTTCTTCCGCGTCCACGTTGCGCGTTCTTCACGGCGGCAACCGCGAGTCGGTCGGAAAAACGTCGTCCATTCCGAAAGGTGAAAAATTCGTACGGATTTTCCAGTCGAAACCGCTGAAAATCGTTTCGAAATCGGCCCGGCGTCGGACCGCAACACTGTCGTGAATTCAACATGGCCGCCGGCGTGCGCAGTCCCGGCACCTACCACGCATGTCGGTGAGTGTATGTGTCTGTTTCTAGCGATGTATGCATGAAAGTGGGTAGAGCGAGATAACATGATCCGGCGCTTGCAATAATAGAGAGAGAAAGACAGAGGCAGGAGTGGAGACTTGGATACGTTGTTATCTCGTGTCAGAGGAAGGAGGGAATTTCAATGTATTTTAAAAAATCCTTATTTTTCCTATTAAAACCAGATAAAATTAACTGAATACTCAAGAAAATTCTTGGAATTGAATGGTTGATTCTTCTATTTTTTTATTTAATATTTTCATCGTAAAGGATTCAGTCACTAAATATTATTTCCACTATAGTAGGAAATTTAATTTTTATTTTTTATTTAGGAAAGAAGTTGAGAAAACTCTTTCCTAGAGTTACGCACTCTAGAATTTTCAGATTCTTATAGAAAGCTGGAAATGCCAACTCCACGTGAATAACGGTCCCTTTTTCTTTAACGAAATTATATCAAAGTAATGTGTATTTAAGAACGTTATTAACTTACAAGAATATAATTTCCATTGATGTATGTTTCACAATCGCTTTTTTATAATTTTTATTCATTGAATTTTACATTATAGTCTTACCTTCCATTGATTAAATAATTGACGGAGATTTCTCTATTATTCGGTAAACGAGATTACATCTCACAAAACTCTCAAGCTTTTTTTTACTTCAAATATGTCTTAGTCCTTTAGTTGCATGGTATGGCTGTGTATTTCTATTGATCGATGATACCACGTCTATAAAATAATTTTAAAGGATTTGTAACCAACTTCAAGTTGAAGCCTCACTGATAGATTCGTTGTTCAGTATGTGTCATTTCACCGAGAAAATTACTTCTCCAGCGCGTCGAAAATATCTGAATTTGTATCGAATAAATGGCATTTGCGGGAAGTTTTACTTTTAAATTCAACTTGAAGACAAAGGCGACTGAAGATCATCAATGGCTATGTTAAGCTTATAGCATCAATTCTCCGTCAATTTTAACATATAAATACCGATTTCAACGTGGTGGTGGTGGTCATTTTGACACTAAACATAAAGAGCGTTCTGGACAGTCAAACAAATTTTAAGACGCGGATTTGAACATGGATCAATGGGGATCGCTGTCATTTACAATTGGTGCGTCTGCACTGCGCGAATAATGACCGAAATAGGAGCAAAGACACAAAAACACCATTCTTCAGTATGACAACGCTCGACATATTTCGCAAAACCGATGAAAACAAAAGATCGTTCTTTCGAGATATAATCCGTAAATTGCCTTAAAACATGGGGAAAAATGTCGGTGGACAATACTCTGAATAAAATACATTATACTGATTTTTCATAATAAAGCATCAAATTTAAAAAAAACTTAAATTAATTTATAGACCTAACAGTATATTATTTTTATTTGTTAGTATTCATTGTGGATAACAGAAATAATGAATAAAATAATAATGTCTCGATGAAAATGGTCCAGCAATTTATATGATAAAAAAATATCCGCTATAATAATAAGTAGAGATACAAATCAAAAGCGCTGCATCAGCTACAAATGGTAAATCTCCTGGAAAATATAAAGCCCTTAGACTGGGGGACTCTAAAAAATGGAATTGATCAGCCATTAGCTGATATTGCGATATGTTCAATACTCTTCATACAATATTCATGACTGCGTTATAAATATTTTTTATATAAACTCGAAACAACATTCCTTATTATTATATAAACGTTTAAAACAAATTGTTCTTAATGGTACGACGTCTCCGTTTTGTCGCAAATTTACCACAAGCCGTAAAACATCCAAAAAATCCAAACACACACAGCCGGGTAATTTAATAGTTTGCATCGATAAGAAGCTATTTTTCTTATTAAACAACGCACACCATGACAAACCAGCGCGAATACGTCATGTGAAACGTCATTCGCTGAGTGAATTATGGTAGCATGTGAACGATTTTATCTTTATAAAGGTTCTTATAGTGGTTTCCATCCGAGTGGAAGGAGGACGGAGGGAGAAGGAGAGAGAGAGAGACCGAATCTCTTCGGCATCATTTGCATATACATAATAATTCACTTACTGCCACAGTTCCTCCTATTTCGGACACTGCATAAATATCGAGTCGTTCGCGCTTTGAAAACAACAACACATGAGAAAAAAAGAAAACGAAGTAGAAGAAACAACGGAAGAAATCGCCCAAAAAAATTATGTTGCATCTGCATCGTCAACGACCTTAATACGTATAAAGTTATGACAAAATGAAACATGTAAAATAGCTCAGATGTGACGGTGGTGAGGGCGGTGGCCTTTAATTTTGTCACCATTGTTTTGGTACCTCGAGGTTGGTCAATGTATGAATAATTTTAACAAACAATTTTTAAGAGTCACAGTTATTTCAAAGATTTTTAACATATTTAAACATTTTATTTAGTTGGTAATCTCCATGTTGGAAATGCTATTGTGGCACAATCTAAGAGACATCAAATTAAATTCTTTGTTCACCATTAGCGCATCAATATCTTACAAAACCTGTAGATAAAACGTCAATTGCAAGTCCCCGGCCTACCATAGTAAAACACATTTTTTTGGCAAAATTTGTTTCTTTTATTCAACATAACTCCCTTCAATGGTAATACACTGGTTATATCGACCCTCCAACTTTTCGATCCCATTTTTGTACTACGATTTGTCGTTTGCTTCAAAATAGGCTTCAGTTTCGGCGATCACCTCTTCATTCGACGAAAATTTCTTCCCAGCGAGCATTCTTTTGAGATCTGAGAACAAGAAATACCCGCTGGGGGGCAGATCTGGAGAATACGATGGATGAGGAAGCAATTCATGGATATTTGACACCGTGCATTGTCTTGGTGAAGCAGCACTTTCTTTTTCTTTAAATGCGGCCGCTTTTCGACGATTTCGTCCTTCAAACGGTCCAATAACGTTATGTAATAGTCGCTGTTGATGGTCCTTCCTTTTTCAAGATAGCCGATGAAAATTATTCCATGCGCATCCTAAAATAGAAACGCCAGAACCTTGCCAGCCGACTGTTGCGTTTTCCCACGTTTTGGAGAGGGTTCATTGTGTGCAGATCGCTCACTGTCGATTGGACTTCGGAGTGAAATGATGTAACCATGTTTCATCCATTGTCACATATCGACTTGGGTTTAATACGCTTGATCATCTTCAAACACTGCTGTGAATTATCAACTCGTCGTTGTTTTTGGTCAAGAGTGAGCTCGCGCGGCACCCACTTTGCACAGAGCTTTCTCATACCCAAATATTCGTGAATGATTTGATGTACACGTCAAGTTAATATCTTTAGAGTGTCTGCTATTTCATTCAATTTCAATTTACGGTCATTCAAAATCATTTTGTGAATTTTTTGGAAGTGTCCGGAAACTCGATATCAAGCCATGTTTTTGCTTCAACTGTATTTTTTCCCTTCAAAAAGTAATATTTTATCAACACGCGAAATTCATTTTTATCCATTTCTTTCACAATAACAAAAGTTGCTTCACTTAAAATGCTATAATTCACAAACTAATGATCCGACAGCTGTCAAATTTATACACGCTCTTTTGAGGATTAGGGCTAACTAAGAAAACTTATGGATTTAATTCTATTGTCGCCATCTATGTGTGAGGTCGAGAACTTTTCAATTGATCTGTTATATAGATTAAAATAAATCGTGTTCAGACGGGGTAAAATTTGATGAATATAGCAACTGGGATTGAACTTTCAAAATGATATATTCCTCATTTTGCTTGTTGGCATGTTTCAGTTTTTACTGTTCACTACAAATTTGTTTGGTTCAAGTGCATCAACTACAATTGCATCGAATTATTCCTCTTATCTTTTGATTGAGCGCAATGTTCGAATGAATGCAGGTATCATCACTCGAACAGTAATTATTGCTACTTTGGTCTGAGTTTTTCTTGTATTTGTAACTAAACATTTCTCTATACTTGATACTTCTATTTCTTCTTCTAATTTGTTTCTGAATGTATACCACATCATCGCATATTAATTACTTGATTCCAAACTAAGGTAATGCTTAATCTACTAAAATACCTAGGTATTATTTAAAGCTATAGTGTCAATTAATTTTAAGAAAAGTCCCATTTTTGTTGTGCCAATAATAACGTTGAGGTTCCAGTGTATTCCAAGATAATTTTGTTGTTGATTTATGGCGTATCAAGAACACTGTTCTGTCTCCTACATAGATCAAACAAATTAATTGTTCCGTTTTTATAGACGGTTTGCAGTTCATGACAAATAAACGATGAAGCTGAATATCTTACTTTGAAAAAGTCATAAAATGAACTTTAAAAATTAATAACAGAATAATTGACACATTTTCGCTTTTCTATCATAATGTTGTTAATGTATAACAGTATGACTAAGGAAGGACTTCATTTCTTATACTTGTCCATAAATTAATTAACGTTATTTACTCATCTTGGATTTCCTTCAACAATCCTGATTTTGACATCAGATCGATATTGATATCAGTAAATTTTTGTACTGCCAATATACTGTAAACTACTCTTAAAACAACATTTATCGAGATAAACATTAGTTGGTAAAAGGAAATTCTAAAATATTGCTAAAATTGATAATAATATAGATAACTTGTATAAATCTTGGCATTTTATTAAATAGTAATTTAATAAATAAATAAATAAATAATTTTTAGTGCTGCTATGGATATTGACTATATATTGCGGCGTTATAACATTAATATTTTTAATATTATTAGAATCAAAAACTAACATAGCAATTCATCGAATTTCATCGCATCCTTACTAAATAAATATAATAACGATTTGATTACAGTTTGTTTTCGATTATAAATCGTTCGTGCTGGTGATTTATGTTCAGCAGTAGTTTGTTTTTGCGATATTATTTATATAATTAGTTATGCAGGGGGCTGTACAATAAAAAATATGCGAATTAGACGTATAAACATGTGCTGCAACAAATTTAAATATTGTCAGGATAATATAGTGTTTATATAACGGCAATAAAAGTAATATATACGGGCAATAAATCAGATCGATATTGATATCGGCTAAAACAAGCGACAAAAAGTGTTTTTACAACGTTTTTGCCGCTGGGTTATTTTGTTCGGATTGTTTTAAGTTTATTAGAAATTAACAATAATTGTAATTGTAAAGACTAAATTAGCTTTTTTATGATTGTTTTTCGATTTTTTGTATGTGTTGTGTGTAACATGTGTAATAGTGATTATGTTATACTATATTGATGCCTATTTCAGAATATGAGGGTCCATAATATACTGAATCCACCTTTTAAAATAGTTCTTTGTTTTGATCGTACTGCGTTGATGATTACTTATATTCAAAAGTTCACTGCGATTTAACATGTATATGTCACATGTATGTCAACAAATTTGGAACAAACTTGAATTAATTTTGCTATTAGCCATCGATTTTTGACAGTGTATATTATTTTGATAATTTTTCTTGCTATAAATAATCATTTCTTTTTTGGTTTTAACAAATTTTAAATTAAATAACAATTTTTAAAATGTTCTTCATTGTTGTTTCTTTTTATACTACAAGTTTAAACATTAAATATGTTGGAGTTCAGTATATACCTAGTAATGTTAGTAGTATGAAGTGAAGATTTTTCCATGGAAATTATATTTTCAAGTTCTGCTTTTGAGTATGTTGGTTCCGTCTCTATACCAGACCGGTGATATTATTTATTATTTGTTATACGGGCATATTGAGATACAATATGTGTAGTATATAATTCAAGATTATTGAAAAACACAGATGAAGAAAAAACTTTATCATAGACAGAGAGTTATGGCCATGGTTGAACGTCAATCGTTAGGCAAAAACCAACAAGCTTAAAAACAAACAGGCAGGCTCGATGGAGGAAAAGGTGGGATGGATTGTGTTAGATTTATATCGCGACTGGAAATGGTAAACGGTCGTAGAGGCCGACCACGCCCAAGATGAAAAACTGACGTTCGAGATTTTAAAATGGCATGTGCGCCAGAGAAAAATCGGTCCTCGCGGGACGACACCAGCGAAGGGACAACGAAGAGACGAAACAGAAGGAAAAAGGGGAAAAAATGCAGCAATAAATCGTCAAAGCTATCGAGGTAAATCAATATAATAGATGATTACATTATGAGTTTAACGATATATAGATCGGAGCTGAGTTGAGTTGAGTTGGTCGCCCCCTATTTTTTATCGCCATCTATGATGGATAGCATTCCTTCTACGTTTCATTGGATTTATTAGAACGACTGTAAAACATGAGTTATATGAAAAATATTTTTTGTTGCTCGCAGAATGTCAGCTGTTTCATCCGATCACAGCTCAGTTACTGTTATCAGAGCTTGTTGGTGCATCTAGTTAATTACTGGAATTTTAATTTAAAAATTTTTGATGGATTTTTTTCATGGATCATATTTAGTGTTAATGTATTCTTCAATTGTATTCATTATAGTTTGTTTTTCATCTTAATCACATCAGCTTCAATATATCCATATATTATATGTCAGTAGAATACAGTAGTAGTACTTGGACTTTTGGATGAGAACATTAAGTTATAGTTAAAAAATTAATTTCAAAAAATATATACAGGTGAAATTGAATAGAAATATTAAATAAATATATATAATCACAATAATAATTTGTAATTACCATTTCGTACATATCCCTCTTACGATTTGGAAACAATATATTTTATATATTTTTGAACCTTCATGTCTATGTGAATGAAGGATGTTTCAAGATGTTTTCTGGCGACCAAAAGTAGTGCCAATTGGATTTTGCTAATATTGCTTCGAGTTGTGATATTAGATTTGCAGGTTTTAAAAACTCTTGAATTAATTCATTTAATTTTCAAATTTCATTTAATATGTTAATGGAACACAAAAGTTTTCAGCATATTATTTTTTTTATATATATATTTTAAAGTCTCCTTTTACCAACTATGGGTTTATCTGGACTGGACCTACAGTTTAACGTGGGCTCCGAACCACGGTCCTCAGCATTAAAGCCTACCGTAGTGACTAACTTTAGAAATCATCCCAGAAGACATCCGGTCTTACCCAGCCTGGTTGCTGGCGTGACTGGGATTCTTGCCTAGAACATTCACAAATTTTAAACAATTACAAAAATTAATTTAAGACCATGCCCCAGCAGGATTCGAACCCGCGGCTATCGCAACAGTAGGAGGACTGTTCCATCGCCTTTACCACTGCGCCACCTAGCATATTATTTTAACAAGATTCCTATAGATTCATTGCGCTACTATGATTCTGCTATACTCTTAAATATGGTCTTAAAGCATTTGTAATCAAGGTGTGCATGATGAATGTTATGATGAACCTTATGCTTTCGGATTATGTTTCAGGAAAAAACTTTAGTTTAGCTGCTTTTAAATATTTTTTCATTATCTACTTAGATGCGGAACGGTGTATGTGTGACTTCGAAATTATTTAAGTGTTAAAAAATGATCACGCTTGTACATTCCTCTATATATCTGGATATTTTCTGCTATCACTTCACTTTACAACATATTAATAATTTATCGATGTTGATGTATATTCAGTATTTGTGAAATAAATATATTCTTATTTGCAACTCTGTTTTGTTAGGGTAACAATATTGAGAGCAACTTTTTACTGTCTTTTCAAATACACAGAATTTTTTCTTATTAATCTCTTAGAACTCAACATTCGGATTATTATATGATTTCAGTTATATAATATAACCATCCTGATATGCAGAAGATAGCTTCAGTAAGTGATCTGCTGTACAACTTTAATAAATCTTATTCTAAAGACTGTTCTGACTTATTCTAGAGATTAAGAAATCTCTATGACCAAGAACTAGGCACTTGGTCGGGAAAATTGTCCGGTTTGTTCAAATAATATCTTTCTTGATGTCTTTCCTATATCCGGAAATAATATACATATACTTTTTATGGATTTTCTTGATATCGACATTTTTTCAACGGGTCTAGTATGTTAATGTTGTTTTATTCGTACGAATTTTGCCAATTTCTAAGAATATTTAATTTCTGATTTTCATCATTAGACCAACTTCATAGATTGTTGCAAAACTTCATTGTTTTGGCGAGATGTTTGTTAGGAATTTAAATCTTAAAAAATAGAAAAACGTTTTTTTAGGAAATAATATTTGTTTAAGCAATAATAAATAAAAATTCATTAAAATACTGCAGAATGGTTTTTCAAAGTTAGTGAACATCCCAATACTTATGCGTAAAATATTCCAAAACTACAGCTTTTTAATAAAAAATTTCTCAGTGTTGATTGCCAAGTGTTCTGTCCCCTTCATTATTGATCATTCCCAGTTTTTTACCAAGAGTAAGCTTTGTAATTTATAACGTTAACCACTAATTTCAGTGTTTAATCATTACTTCCTTGAGACATATATTAGGACTAATTATGTTTGGTATTTATTTCAGATCTTTATCTTTATTAGTGACATTTGAGAGAGTTTATATAAACAACTTTCGAACTTAGAGAGAGGGTCGATATAAATTCCCCTCCTTCCGCACAAAATATTCCTATCCCGAATATCAGCATGAATTTTAAATGGACAGGCTCCTCTCCAATTCGAAAACGATATATCCGAAAGCCCTTTAGCCTGCTTTATGACTTTCTAAAGTATGGGATTTTTCGATATATTACCCTTATATAGACAATGGTCGGCGAGTTGGTTGACTCATATTACGAGCCCTTTATTTTAACCAAACGCCAGAAGCTTTCAATTTTTTATTATAACACGACTGAAATATCACGAAGACTATTTGTGAGTATAATAACATCGTTTAATATCGACTAAATGGTTTTAAAGTCGTTGAAGTATTCATGACGGGAGTTTAAGGAATTAAATGTAGTCGCGAAAGTGGTCCCATACTGTTTTATCGTAACTCGTTTGAAACAGTGGCAGGGGCTATATCGATTAGCTTTTGCAAAAAAAAAAGATCCATGCGCCAAAACTTCCTACCAGTGCCTGTAGAAAACTGATAACGGAGAGTTCTTTTTCTTTATAGCAGCGGATTTATTTTGAAGCCGATATTTAGATAGATCTTTTTTATCTATCTATCTATTTATTTATAGAGATACTATTAATATAGTACCTTAATTTTTCATTGTTTTTACTATGATTGTTTAAATGGCTTCAGCTCCATTATTACTATTTGTTTATTTAGTTACATAATTAAATAATTAAATGAACAGAAACAATATCAATATCAAAATTAGATGAGTAAGTCATATAACTTCAGAACATTATAAACAATCGCAAAAATGTACAAATTCACTCTATAACAAAGGTACATCTAAATCCTTGATCCAAATGATTGCTTTTAGTGTGACTGCTGCAATCTGTTATATAGTGTGTTATATATGTTTCCATAATCCGTTGTAATATGATTTACAGTTTGTTTTTTATCACATGTTGTGCTATATCAAGGTTATTATTTGTACATCAATATTCTTAAATATTTCGGAGTAGAGTTGAGCTTTATTTCTCAAAAAAATTCAACCTGGTCGAAATTAAATCAAGAGATTCCATTAATCTCTCAAATTTGTTGAAACTAAGAGATTTAAGGTTTTATATCCAGTCCAGCAATATGATACTGCGGGATATTTATTTCATTTTACCTAAATCAAATTTAACTGGTAAATTAGGTCGTTTGTTAAAAACCCATACCAAAGGCCGGCGTGTTAAAATCGTGAAAATAGAGCCCGAATTTATTTCCTAGGGTCAGGTCTTCAGTAAACCTATTTAGTCATAGTTAATAATGTCCGAAATACCATCGGATCGCTCTATTAGATTATATTTCGTGCTGGAAACTCGGCCGGCTCGCTCATACATCTCCGATGTATTGTTCTTTGACCTGGAGGGGGATCAGAACGATATCCGCTCGTAATTTAACCCGCGGGGAGAATACGCTATCCGTTGTAGCTGGATTAACTCCGACTTGTTAATGGAGAGATTACCGCCTCTGTAGCCCCGTTTTGTGCCCGAACGTGGCGGAAGGTGAACGAGGGGGTCGAGGAAAAATTTGTTTGACAATTGGGGACTGTGCGGCGTCCAGTTTAATTGCTCCATCGTCGCGTGGGATCGACTGTTACGGAGGTTGTTGCTACATTTGTTCTAGTGAAGCTGTCGTTTCATATCCAGAATTCTAGAGGAGAATCATAACGCCGACATAATAATATAATTTAAAGGCCGAAATATATCGAAATATTTAATGAGAATTGTTACTAGTTTTATTCTGTAGCATAGAGTATATCAAAATGAAAAGAAAAAAACTTGAATTAGAATAAAAATGTGCTGTTTTTTTGGCAGAAAATGTAAATTATCCGTACATAATAATTTACTGCTGTAAAAGTAGATAACTATATCCTATATGGACTTATATGGAATTCAGCTGTGAGATATAATATCAATATTAAAACTAGTATTTCAGAGTCAAGTTCTGAGAAGTATCAGATACTACAAGAGTAAATATTTACAGCGAGACCTTCAGATTCAAACTGTCATCAGAGGATTAATAGGAAATTAAGAGATTCGTAAAGACATTATGTTGACACTGAAATGTAGCATCTCTTGGACAAGACTGAATTAGAACGCAGGCTCAAGAGAACGAAATCGTGCGATCTTGTGTATCTTTATAATATATTAAATGATAAAAGTACTGAAAAATGTACTAATTTTTATTTTATTAGAGACTAATTAAGGACCAGTAGGTCTTCCTAGATAAGTACATGATTTTAAGTCACTGTAGCGATAAATTGTAAATCAGTTGGGAACAACTGATTGTAATATATTAATTTAAAAATTCTGTATCAGAAAATAGTGGCCTGAAATTGAGACTTTTGTTTTCTATTAATTTGACTTGTGGTTAAGGTAGTTAGCTCGTTTCCTACAGAGAACTAAGTTATGATGATTGTTTTGAAAACAAGAAAGTTAAAACAGGTAAAGTAAATTTCTAAAAAGTTGAAAAAGCGAAACGTTACTATTAGAAAGATCAAAAAGCAATCATTAGAAATATAGTACATAATAATTAAATATTCTAATTTACGAAATATCGTACTAAAAAATAACTACTGTGGTAACATACGCAGACGACACAGCAATCTTAGCATCCCATGATGATCCAGTCACAACATCAACAAACCTACAAACCTACAAATCCACCTGGAGCAAATACAATTATGGTAGAAGACATGGAGCATTAAAGCTAATGAAACCAAATCCACGCATGTAACGTTTACCCTGCGTAGAAGAACATGTCCACCAGTGAGTATCAATCACCATCAACTGCCCCAAGCAGAGCATGTTAAATATCTTAGTATGCACTTAAATCGGCGCCTAACCTGGAAGAAGCACATACTCTCTAAACGGAAACAACTTGGACTTAAATTGTATCAAATATTTAATTGTATTGGAATTATAATTGTATTGGCTCATCGGGCGCAAATCCAAGTTATCATTAAATAACAAGTTATTGCTGTATGAGTTTATACTCAGGCCCATTTGGTCATATGGAATCCAACTAAGGGGTACCGCTAGTAAATCTAATATATCCATCATTCAACGGATCCAAAATAAGGTGTTGCGTGCCATTGTTGATGCTCCGTACTATATTTCAAATAAAGCGATACAACGCGATATTCCTCTAGAACCTATAACGAGTGTAATTCAACGTATTTGTGTGAAGTACTTCGAAAGAGTGTCTGTGCATCCTAACGTACTCGCTAATCAGCTAAATATGCGACGTGATAGTGAAGTGCGTAGACTAAAACGTTTAACACCACCTAATCGGATTACTGGACATATGTAGACTTTAGAATAAGCTTTCGAATAAGACTAATTAATTAAGATAATATTTTATACAGAGGATTGCTTAAGGAAGTGATTTTCTACATGCCATGTATATATAATATAGACATAAGAAATACTTATTGCCAATAGGGTAGATTGTGGACTCACGAAGAGGAATAAGTAATAATAAAAAGAATGACAGTTAAAGGAGAAGAAACATCTTGAAACAAGACTACAAAAATAAAATGAATAGAAATATTAGGAAACAAGAAAAAATTAAAATTAACTAAAAATAAGAATGCAGGAATATTATACATAACTTGAAGAAACATATAGAGAAGGTAAGAAAGGACAATGAGGACATAATACGAAGGAGTAAAAGAAAAATAAAAAAACGGGAATGAGAAACAAAATGTGGTTACAAAGTACATTAAAATTACAGCAAATTGAGTACCATGTAATTAATAGAAATAGAAATACTAATAAAGATTGTAACAAAAAAAAACAACAAGATAACAAATTGATAACAAATAACAAGATCAAAAAGAATTAATACAGGAGGAAAAACTGACAAAATAAAAACTGTACAGAGACTGATTTACTTCAAAGAAACTGGAAATCAACCTCAACACAATCAACTTTATATGATAAATAATGAAATATTTATTAAATAGTGAAATATTTTTTTAAAGGAAACTTATTTATTTTATCAACGAACTGCACTGAACGAACATTTATCTTATCTGAGCAGCTGTAGCAACAAATATTAGCTACAGCTACTGCAAACTAAGCATTTTGGTGAGCTTAGGCGTGTTTCGTAATCATTTTTAACAAAACTAAACAATGTTTCAATAAGGAAATATTTGATGGAATTCTTTATAAGGAATATTTAGATATATTTTTATAATGATTAATTCTAACTGTAAATTGTTTAATGATCTATTGATCTTAATCAATTTAAAGAGAAAATATTCTAATTCATTTCTCAGTTTTAAATGTATCATCGATATTGTCATTGTTACAGTAGTAATCGATCAAAAATGGTTACCCATCAGAAAAATTCGTTTCGCTGCACCATCAGAAAGATCAATATAATTGTGTTTGCTTACCTTGAAAACAATTTACCTTGATCTATCGAAAATAATATCGTTTTATTTTAAGCTACAGGGGATATTTCAGTTAATTTTCTGATGATTATTTAATAATTTATACACTAAATTTAACAAAATAAATATATTTTAATGTCCTGCAATCTTTCATGTGAGACCCGTGCCGATGTGTCATATTTTGATACAATCATTTCAATCAGGTTCAGTACCATTGCGTTATGTTGCAATATTACTAAATGTTTTAAAATATTGCTAATTGTGTAAGTTGTGTGGTTGTATTTTTAACATGTTTTTAATATTATATCAGTTTCATAATATATTTATTGGGTATTTTATTTTGAAACACTAACACACTTTCTAAATATGATTTATACGATTTAATTTTAATTATAAATTTTGAATATTTGATTTTTTTATTACATATACCGTTTTTTGTATAAAGAAGGATTATAAATATAATTTAATTGCATTTAATTTGAACACTAAAAATTATACTTACTGTTAATGCAGTATTTCCTTTATTTTATATTAAAACGTTGCATTTAATTGCTATTTAGTGAGATGAAGGATTGCTAAGCACTTTAGGTGTTATTATTACTATTATTATTTTGTATGTGTTTTGTAAGTGTTCCAAAATAGGATGATGAGGATGATACTCAATGATCGATGATTTGCCAGAGACGACCAAGTACATTGAGAAATGGAGGTTCCATCCCCATTTCTCGATTCCATTCCGATTTCTTGACCATAGCCTTCATACTATTCCTGAGTCATCTTGTCCAGCAATTAAAAAACGTTCTTGACCCATGTGTAAGCACTTGGGCACGGTATAAGCTCGAATAACAAAACTAAACAAAATATTTTAGTGTTAATGTTGGAAAAACGTTCAATAGGTATCATTTGTCTTGTTTATCTTTACTTAAATATAATGGCAAATACTCCTTTAATGTTTAATTGGAGTAGTATATTTTGTTATACTAAGATAAAAACATTTCATCATCATTCATCATAAAAACATTTTATATGTTGTATAAATTGATTATTTAAAACATTACGGTGTTTCCCCACGATCGACTTTCCAGAAAGTTAAATATTAATTAGTTGTCGACGTAGTTGTTATATGAATTACAAATACAATTGAATTTGGCAAAATATAAATAGGAGGCCTTGATGGTGTTTAATCACAACAAATCCCTGTCCAAGTAAAATTTTCAGGATTTAAGTCAAAATGTTTCAAAACATTGTGAGTTCGTATATCTAATAACTGTTGGTCAAGATTGTAGCTTTGTATTTAATGAATAGCTTACCTTTTTTACAACATTTTTTTTTACCATCGCCAACTTACCTCGAATTTTATTTATTGTATGGAAAAGTCTTCACTGGATTTATACATTTTTAGTAGGAACAGTTGTAATTCCGTTGATGAAGTACACGGTTGGAAAATATAATCATCTCTTAAGCTAATGTTGTATGCCCACTATGTTACGATGCAGCCTGAGACCTTCGTATGAAACATTCACGTTCGAGAAGTCGACTTAAAAAAGCCTAAAAACCATCGCTTTCATTCACTTCGATATAAATAGTTGAATTAATAAATTAGTATTTAGTGCAGCGAGTGTTTTATGGTTTACATGCGAGTCTAGCTGAGTTCATCTACTGTGGGTAATCAAGGCAAGTTGAAATTAGCGTCAGTGTGAATCGCTGGCATTAGCAATCAAATAAAAACGCACGTTCACTAGGAAGCTATCGAAGAACTTCTCCAATATCAGTAGACGAACACAATTGTTAACATTTTTGTTCCATTCAGCCAAATCAAGTATTAGAATAAAGTTACTATACATTATGAATTAGATAATCGTACCTATTTACACGATCCCGAAACATAAAAGACAACTCTTGTTGATAATAATTAGTCTTATTTTACTTGAATTGTTATTTTTGGAAAGGGTAATGTCATTATTGGAAGAACGTCCGTCGTTTTGATCTAATTTTAAAACGAACCATTAAGGAGACGACGTTCTTGAGATTCGACCGTAACAGTAAGCCGTTCGAAATCTGAGTCAGCTTTAGCGACGCGATAACGATTACATTGATTATATTTAAAAGTGGTTTTTATCAAGGGCACGTAAAGAGGATTAGCGCTCATACCCGTCCGGTTCGATCGCCATTTTTCGGTAGCCGCGGACCGAAACATAAATAAAAACCGGCCTCGGACACCTGTCCGGGTTCATTTGGGCACGACCGGGATAAGAAATTTTACTAATTGTACCTCTATATTACTTTATAACGGTGACCGTAAAGCTCCGAGCTGGCACCTTAACATTTCGAGATAACCTTATCGAATCACCATGAAGAATGGCATCTCGCGTTTGGTCAATGTAATAAGAGCAGTGGTGGCGGTGCCGTATATGGACGGAATCTTTGCGCTTGTTTAGGTGTATATGTGTGCGTATGTGTTTTTTCCTGCTGTTCGATTTAAAAAAAATCAAGGTAGCCGATCGGCGTTCACCATACTTATATAGACGGACGAAATAACAACAAGACTACAACAATCAAGTCCACTAATTGGACCAATGTGTTAAAAATCGAGCTTAATTATTTTTCTCCTCTTTTATCTTGTTCTTCGCCAATTTTATATGTTTACTGTGAAGTTTTCATTATCATAATATTCTACTAAGCCTGAGCTAATTGTAAATATATATATTTTTAACCTTAAATACTTTATGGTCTGATTTAAAGACACAGATGTCAATGTTTTGGGCTTGTTTGATGAAGCATGAATTTCATAGACTTTCATGGTGAATTTTACCTTATATATTTTGTTGTCTCAAGACTCATTATCATTATATTTATCCAATTAGGTACATCTTTGAAATATATATTTCCTCCGTTAGTTTAAAAGAAGAAACAGTTACACTCATCTGTAACCTTGAGTTATTTCAAATATTTCTCTCCCAGAACGTATTAGAAATGAAGTCATTCGTTTAATATGCTACAATCACTGCAAAGTTGAGGAACAATTGCATTGCAAGTGGATTGCTTGATAGTTTGGATATATCTGTCGAATGAAATGTTTCGGGTGAAAAATACAGCGAACAGCTCCGAAGAAGACATAGACCAGGATCATAGAAAGCGATCTGAAATGTAGATTAATATTGTCAAACGCAAGAATAGCTGTGACCGATCGCCAACCATGGCAAGATTAAGAGAAGATTATTCGAAGTCCTGCGACAGCAATAGCAGGGTATTGGTTGAGAAACAGACACTCTCCCGGAACTGGCTATGGATTGATGATGATGAGAAACAAGGTTTCAGAAGTAGGTTTTATTTTTTCAGAGAGAGCTGTTTTCAGAAGTAAGACTTAATAATACCAGCCTGATTATAAGTGAATATGGATGGATATTGTTGACAAATAGAGATAAAACCAAATACTAATATCATAGTTTTCCTTCTCATTTGTTCTAATCTAAATAATATGATAATACAAATAATATTTTAGTTATACCTAATTTAAATTTCATACGATATCAGATAATTAGTGACTAATACATTTTTTGTCACTACACACATATATGTTAAAGTCATATGTATATGTACTGGTTCCCTATTGGTGCAGTTGCAATTAATGATCAACTAAAATGTCATTATTCTGGCTGTGATTAAGTTTTTCAATATTTTGGTAATATTGATACCATTTTCGCATTGATGTCCCCATTTATTAAAATGTGGATCAAAATAAGTTCAGAATGAAAAGCTTTGACCTTACTTTCATTATTTTACTAGTATTTTTCTCAATCTAATCAACAGTGAATCTGTCAAAGTGTAACAAAGTCTAATTCATGGTGAATATTTTTGTAGAGTGTATTTCTTGTACTTTATTGGTGTAATTACGGTGGATATTCCAAGATTACGGTTTTTAATGAAAATTAATGAGTATTAATTGAATCTGTATTTTTTTTTGTTAGTCTATCCGTACGTACGCCACTGATCGTTGGAACTGAAACACGCTAGCAGAGTAACCGGTTCTATATAAGGCCTCTACACGACAGGTCCCCAAGCTGCTGTCAGAGGCATTTCCTCCACTAATGAGATAGAATTGGAAGGACAAGCCAAAGCTGCTGACCAGCTTGCCACTTTTCGATGCATCGCTAACAAACTGCATAGCATTATATTTGATAGAAACGAAAAAACAACGGTATTTTACGATAAAAATAACGCACCTACTTTCAGGACTCGACAGTCACAATAAAGCACATTTCTTTGATGACTTCCACCAAAAACTGTGGTATTTGTCCGCCATTATAGTGCATATTCATCCTAAGAAATGTAGCTGGGTGTACAGCAACATAAGGAGGCATCATTTTCTTTTCAAGGAGTTTCCGACTCTCATTTAAAAAATAAATAGGTTATGTAAAAATCTCAGATTATCTGTTTTTACCTTCTTTGTATACAATTACAACATATAATTTTTTTATAAAGTGAACCTATTTTTCATTTTTTTACTAATACTAATATAAATGCGCGATAGTTGTAAAAGTATTGGCCAGAGTATAAATCCAAAATGTGCTCAAATGGAACAATTTCAAAAATATTAAGGTACATATGATTGCACTACAAGAAGATTTGTATCGTAAAGTCAATCAACATTTGGATACTATCCATTGCATTGCATTTTAAAAATATACTTATTAAGTATATAAATAATTATTAAGTATATAAGATAAGTATTCAAATCACCATGTTATGGCATGAGGCTACTTAACCAAGATAGTTCGGATAGAACTAAGTCTGTAGACCAAAATGAGATAAAGATTATAGAGGCAAGGTAATATCTCACGCCAGACTTACCAACTCAGTCAAGGTTCTATATCTTGTGTTGTCTTTAAACTATCGGCTTTATTGTATTCCTAGATTCTGCTATGTCAATAACTTAATAGTAATTTTACACACTCACAAAGAATCTGAATGATAAGAGTGACATGCTTTTGGATTAAAGAAGTTATTAGAATTATATCGAGTAACACGACACATTTGTTTTCAATATAATAAGATATTTGTTTTTAATGTAATAATATAATAGATATAATTATTTTATTTCAGTTTTATTTGTTGCATATTTAAACTAACCAATCAAATTAGCAGAATGGCGATCTGGATATTGCACATGCAAAACTTTTCGGAGACACCTATTGAGTTTTCTCTCTATTACTCTATGAATGTAGTTTAAGATACATCTGGAAGATTTTGAAAATGATATTTTTAGGCGTCTTTAGGTTTTTTAATACAAGGTTTATTTGTCGAGTTACAATAATTAGATGACTTGACGAGTTAGTGTTCGAGTTTACAGATGGTACAGTGAATTGAAACATGTTGCGGAAAGATACTGTGAAACGAGTGGCACACAATTTACACCCTTTACGTCTGGCGCTTCATATTTACGATTCTCCATATCCCGCAACTCCATTCCCAAAAATGTTTAATAAAGCTCCGGGCTCGTATATTAAGTGGTTTATTATCGGGAAGCTGGGACGTTCTAAATTAGCGACGGGGCCCAGTGTAGTTAACGGCACTACTAGTTGTCGGCCTGCTGGTGCGCCATTAGTCTGCGGGTCTACGGTATATCATGGCCCCAAACCGCAGTCTGACTTACGTTCCGGCTTAATATTGTCTTGTGTAGCCGTATGTAGCGCCTTTTCGGGTCTGGAGATGTGTTCGCTTTTAATTGCCAAGTTTCTATCCATTGTTCCTCCACTTTTGTTTATCAGAGCACTGTTCATTCATTCACATTCAGAATTTACTTTATATTCATATACATTATTATTGTTTATTTATTCAGTCACCACTATCCCTTTTTTTGATTATTCTCTTAAAGTTTCTGGACATACAATGGTTTAAATGTTTGTGTATTTTATATTGGATCATGATTTCAATATACACTACATGTTCTTCTTTTTTTTCTTATCCACTTGTTTTTAATTGTGATTATTTCCTTTCCTCCTTAATTGCAGCGATTTGTTTCGTTGTTTCAACTTCAGTCTGCTTATTTCCATTCTTTTAATATGATATTATATTTTTTATATAATTACATTTATTCCATTGAGTGAATCTTCTATTATTTCAAGTATGGTTTGACTTTAAAGGAAATTAATAAATAGTAGTAAATTAAGTACTGATATCCTGTTGCTTCATGTTAGTTTAGGTATTCTCATGAATTCGTATCTTTCTACTCAACTAGCAAGTTCCTAGTAGAAGCTTGGGCGGCGAAAAATACATGAAAGGAAAACAGATGAAAATGTGAAAAATAAAAAATACAAAAAGTTACAGGCTGATGAAATTTGTGGTTTAAAAAAAATGGCTTTTATTGAAACAATTTCAACGTTTCTGCTAATATGAAACCAAAACAAAAGCAAAGTGCTCATTATACATAGTACAGAAAATCAAACATTTTTTTGGGCAATTGATTCTTAAAAACGATCAATTTTTTAGCATTTCTAAATTTTCTCATTCTGAAAATTTTGCATTTTTGAATTTTCCTAAAGAATTAAAACCTAAATTTTGTTACAGTTATAACGATAGAGGGATAAATACAAAAAGACTCATACCAAATTTCTAGTTACTCGGTTCAATAAAGCTTTATGTTAGCCGTCATCAAATTTTGTTTCTAGTTTCGAAAAAAACACGCGACATATGCTGCGTCACTAAGATAGCTATACATCAAAAATAATTTGCATAATGAAAAGAAAATCAATTAAATAAAATGACAAGAAACAAGGGAAATATGTATACACTAATACAAGTTCGTATGGTAAACTCTTTTCGAGATATCGAAATAACCTCGATTATCATGCAGTACTTCGTTGATTATAAGCGATAAGCATTGGTAATTGATCGAAAAACATTTTTTTGAGTTATAGAATATCTTCCGTCTAACAAATACAGCTCTTTTATTTTGTCTCTAACGTTATTTGTAAATATAAGACCTAACATCTGATATTTTTCGAGATATATTGAAAAAGCACTATCCAGCAAACTTGTTACAATTTTAAACCAATGACTGAAATATTTTGATGTAATATCATTGGCTGTTGATATTATTCCGTTTTCCAAGTAAACCGATGAATAATGGGCTTATTTTGAGTTGTATTTGTACAAAATCTCTATGCGCAATTGTTATGTCGTTATTTTAAGTGCAATCGGCTACGAATTTACGAACCGATATGATAAAACAAACATTACTGCGACACTAATTCAATGGGAAATATTTAAAACAATCTGGCATGATCCAGCCCGCCGCCGTTAGCCCACAAATTGTATGCGACGCCCCGGCCATTTTATTGGTTTTACCTGTAGTTTATCGGCGACCATATCTAACCGCCGCAAATATATCAATTAAATATTGACATATTACATTTGGCCCTATGTAAACATAATGAGAATTTACCGACATTCATATTTAACGGTAAGCGTATGTCCTATTAATATAATTACAATGATTCGGTCGTAAATTGTCGCAATCGGTGGCTTCGACGGCTCAATAACTGGAAGAGTTTGCAGATAGTTCAATCCATATTAAAAAAAATATTGTTGAGAAAGGGTGTGCGTTTTTTTTGCTGAGTTTAATTTTGAGCTTGTGTACAGATCCCATACACATATAGTAATTTAATATTTTGGGGGCATTTATGAGCCAAGCGTCTTTTGTCTTTTGACAAAAGCATTCTTTGATTCTCTGTATATTATGGGGGTATTATAGTCTACAGACATGCATTTTCGTTATTTTCTTCAAGTGGAATATTTTCGTTATTTTCTTCAAGTGGAATAAAAAGACCAATAATGTTTTTACCATTCATTTTTACTAGACGATTATTTATGTTAAAATACTTCTTACAGAAGACTAATCTTACAGAAGCAAACAAATTTTTTTCGCCCATTTATGGTTGTTCAAAACAACGAGAAATTGTTTACATTAAAAACGAGAAATTGTTTACATTAAAAAAAAATAGTAATAGAATCCGAATTTTGTTGTAGCTTTACTTTTTTGTAATAATTTAGAATACGATCCCACCTAGTTGATAGAAAATAGTATTACTAAATTTTAAGTACATCCATTTGGTAGTAGAACTTAAGGTATCATGTCGCGTAGAAAACGCCCTTATAAGTTTCGGATCAAAAATTTCGACTTTTTAAAATTTTTAGACTAGAATCTTCAGGTACTCTAGTGATGAAATATCGAGCTTTTGTCGTTAATATGTTAATTAACGATAGGACTCTTCTAGACAACATTAATATTGTAGTAGTTGTGTTGCTAAGTTGTATGTATTGGTTTTTATTGGATGGTTGGGTTTAATAGAAATGGAGCCAATGGTTTTGCTACAATTTCTTATCTTTGGTGTATACAGTACTAATTAAGAATAATATCTTTTTAAATATATGGATATAAAAACAACGAGTTCTGTATTATGTTAGGAAAGATTCAAATTCCTGAATTTTCAGGTCTACTAAATCACTGCACAAAAATCCTTCATTATAGTACTTCGATGGTGAGGTGAACTGTTCCTCAACTGTCAATTGATTATTGCATCTTAAATGATTGACTTCATTTCCAAAACATTCTCGGAGAGAAACATGTACAATGTGCCGTAAGCATCGTATTTGAAAAACCTCAACCATATAGATTATACAGTGATACAGATTATAACAATGTCCAGGTCTCAGATCCATACAGAAACATTGGCAAGATAAGCGTTCGAAAGAGACGGATGTTAGTTTGAATTTTAATATTTCCTCTCTTTTGCGCCATCTCAAAGAAGCAGAAGCTCCTGCTTTACTGATCCCAAATACAATGCGTCAGTTGTCAATAATTATTATGAATGTAAAGGATCCCAGAAGCGTCATTATCAGTGATAAATAAAGCATCCCATTGAACGTCATGCCTGTATTTAAAATATTTTCGCATAATTGTATCCACTACTATAGTGAAAAGTTTTGGTGAGACATATACTTGGAGAAAACTGGCTCGGGTCTCAAATAAATTTAGTAAATCCATTCGATATCACAAGCAGCTAATGGAAGCATCCTAGAACAAAAAGATTTAAGAACAATTTGATGCCAAAATATCTACAGTGAATTGTTAATAACGGCGAATTTGGTAAAGTATTTGAAATATCTTCCCTGACGTCTACTAAATATATAGAAATTATTGTGCAGAGAAATTACTATACTGATGACCAAATATCAACTGTTGATATTGGAAAAGACCGACGTGATTTGAATTTAAAAACTAATAATAACGAGAAGCCAACGTTTTTTTTTATCGTTGAAGGAATTCCAGTAAAATAGCGACGAGCAAAAAGAGGGAACGACACGCAGCCGGCAATATTAATGCGAATTGAAACGGCGCAAGAACCGAACGGATTTAATAATGGATACCACGAACTCCGGCCGGAGTTATTCGGTTTGATTTTTCGGGACCGAGCCTTCGCATACTTGCGCCACCGGCACGGACCCCGTCTCCATTTTAACGTGTTCGCGAGGGGCAAAAAAGTCCCGCGCCTAGCCATCAGAAAATTTTAATTAGTCTCCGCCGGACGACCTGTGGCGAATCGTCGTCGATCTCAGCGACCGAGGAACTGGAAGCAAGAAGAAAAAAGACAACCAACTCACACACACACACAGTCGCATACACCGGGTTGAAGTCGCCTTTCGCCTGTCGCCGACGTATAATGAAAGTCGATGGACGCGATCACAGAACAGAAACCCGATGATGGAGAAAAAAGAAACGCTGAACATCGTCGGAGTGATACATTTTTCATATCGCGGTCTTGTCCTGGATGCCGGGGCGTTCGCGCTCCTTCTTTATCCTTCAGCCGAACAACTTTAATGCCCGAAACACTATTAGGGCAAGAACATGTTCCGTCTTTCCGACGATTTTCGGGTGCGGGTTTTTTGTTCGCGGCGTTCGGACGGCATTAATTGGACTTTTGCGGACCGGCCCATTCAAGCTCCACGTTCCGTTCCGATTTCTTTTTCGGAGCGTTCGTGCCGCTTTTTTACCTCCGATTTTTGACGCTTTCTGTAAAAATATAAAGCCGATGCATCACCACGCTTGTTAAAAATTAATGTATCGCAGTGGTGCTCAGCTCCGTTCGTTATTCAAGTCCATCACTAGAACCCATAAAACAATTTTCAGTCAAACAGACGATTTAAGAGGAGCCAATGTGATTGTATTTTATTTTTATCTCAAACCTTTTCACAAGTAAAAAAATGCCCGTAGTATGGGCCTATAAACTAGTTTTAAAAGATTTCTTTTTAAAATTCGAAGCGTCATTGTGAAAAATCAGAGTGAGCTAGGTCTGGATAATATAGCTGGTAGGGTAATACTTCCTTTTACAACATGTGGTCGAGCTTTGTCATGGTGATGCATAACGTTGTCTTTATTCGTATTCTGTTCGTTTTTGACGGCAGCGGTCGGCTCAAACCATGGAGTAATATATAGAGTGTTTTATTTTCAGAGTTGTTTGGATCATCATCGAGAAGTGTGATCTTCCTTAACTATAGATCGGTATACTATTACATAATCTGCAACATGACTAGTATGTCGGCCTCGGAATTGCACGAATTAACATATTATTGGCGCTGAAAGTCATAAGATTGAGTTTTTGAATTTCGAGACTAATGGCAGCCCTGTTTCTCGCGGATTACTATGTTGAATTTGATCTGATCATTAATCACGGAATAAGAAAGATTTCAACCAAAAGCTTTGAATATAGAAACGATTTAATGATTACAATTTAATGGTCTGACTAAGACGAGTCTCTTCCATATTCGTGAAAGGATTTAATAAAAATCTCAGCTATAATCAGTATCACCAGTGTCAGCAATGTATAGTTCAAAAAAGTCATTTTTTTATTATCAGAATTTTCATGTTCTTTTTAACTAAGATGAGTCTTATTGGAATTGATCTAATGAGAAACGTTTTTGGACCTTATGCTTGAGGACCTCTCTAATCACCTAATTATATAATAAGCAAAAGCACAGAACCAAAATTGAATTTATTCTAGTGATTCTCGTTAACTGGACATTAGACCAGTCTTTTGTAAAATATCATCACTAAATGAATGTTTACGTAAAATAAGACAATAACAAAGTATATGTAGAAAAATTGAATCGAATAATTCAAACCAGAACTGTTTTTAAACCTCATTCAAAACATAAAAAAACGAAAAAAATAACTGGAGTGAAAGTAGTCCTGGCGAGTTTCGGTTCCGTTATGGGTCTGCGTTTTTTTTTTCTCGCAAGGGGTGAAAGAGAAATCTCTTTTTTTATTGCCTATTGCCTTTGCACCTTTTTTTTTGTTGAACTTTTTTACGCCGACGTTTCCAACGGTATACTTATGAAGGGTAATGTGCTTTTTTCTGTCAACAATATAGAAAGTTTGCTACTTTCTAAACAGCGACCAGAAGTTTCTCTGGTTGGTTTTCAGTTTTGAGCGGGATGCTGCGCGAGACTTGTAAAGGGCATTGTTTTTATTATCGTTGAAAATATATTGTTAGAAAGTGATAGCTGTTTGTTTATGTTAATTTATATTTGTTTATTAAACGTTGGTTTCGACTCAGTGACAGTGAATTTGATGCTAACAAAAATTTACAAAAAAGAAAAGTGTTAGCATATATTGGTGGATAATCATAACATTTTTCTTTGATCGGATAAATATTTAAGTGATTGGTAAGCAATGCATATTTATTTCAAAAAATACGCTCTTTTTCTTAACTAAGATTTGTTTCATTTGATTCTTTCCATCATCAGATTTCTCTGTATATACATTCTCTACATTTAAATTCCACACCAAGTTCACGTTAAAATAATAACGTGTTTACAGTGTATAATTTTTGATATATAATCTTACTACCAAATAACTGGTACTAGTCTGTTCGACAGGACTTCTAATTTTACTTCTGCTGTTGCGATAGTCGCGGGTTCGATTCCTGCTGAGACGTTGTTTTGTTTATTATTGTGATTGTCCATAGGGCAAGAGTGTAAAATCCGAAGGGGGAAATGATCTCAGTTAGGCCAGTAACCAGGCTGGGTAAGACCGGATGTCTTCTGGAATGATCTCCTAGTTGGTCACTCGCCAATCGACTACTGGATCGGAACCCCCGTTAAAAAGTAGACCCAGTCCAGATAAACTCCCTAATTGGGTACCTGTTAAACTTAACCAAAAAGAAATGTTTGAAACTCAGATATTTTCCCGTTTCTATAGTTATGTAAAAAAAGACACTTAATAATTAGCTAAAATTATCACTTAGGTTATTATTCATGATTATGCATATAAATGAGTAAAATAAAACCTGAATGTGCTAAAACAGAAGAGGGATAAGCCGAAACGAAGAAGACTTCCAAAATAAAAGAACGAACCAGAAAAAGAAGCGGAAAAAAGAAAGTCGGATTGGTTTGTCGTGCGCGGAGTGATAATATATTTAGCAATTAATTTAAGAAGCACGAGATACGACGAAATATACGAGGCATTCCGAGATTTATTTGCGAAATTTGAATTAGATTCGGGTCCGTAACCCCGCCATCCAGCCGACGAGAAAAAGAAAGAAAAACGACCCATAAAATGTTCGTTCTTTTTTTTTCGTATCATTTGAGATTGTGTTTTGATTAATATATTGTATTATATATGTTATGTTGCTGTATATTAACTCGCATCGGGTATATTTCCAACAAGCTTGATGCCTCATCGACAAACACTTTTCAGTATATGTCATTTTGTGGAAGTGTGAACTAAACAGGTTTTTAGTGCGTTGAAAATGTATGAATTTGTACCGAGTGAATTGCATTTTCAGGAACTTTTACTTTTCTACTTCATTTTGAAGAAAAAGACAGCTGAAGATTATCAAATTCTGTGTGAAGCTTATGGAAACCATGCTTCATCGATTTCAACATGTGAATACTGGTTTCGGTTTATGAATGGTGAATGGTTGAGGTGGTGATTTTGATCTAAGACAAAGAGCATTTTGGACAGCTAAACCTGAATACGAATATTGGAAGTCATTACTCGATAAAACCATCAATGTGGATCGCAATTGACTACAATTGATGCATTAGAGTCGAACATCCGAAATACGATCAAAGACACAAAAATATTAATCCTCAACATGACAACGCTCTTTTTCAACGCAAAACCGAAAAAAAGATACTCGAAAACATTACAGAAGGAAATGCCATTCCACCCGCCGAATTATTCAGAGCTTGCTCCTTCTGATAGTACTTGTTCCGTATTATGAGTCGTGACTTGTCTCAACAGTGCATCATCTTTCCTCATTCATTCCAGATGGAAAAAGTGGCGACTATCAATAGACAATACTTTAAATAAAATATATTGTACCGATCTTTCACAATAAGTCTTCAAGTTAAAAACCTTTAAAACTAATTTATAGGTCTAATCTTAAGAAAGAACTAAAAGAAGAGTTGTTGAAAACTATACCAAAACTAAATTAAAAAAATTAAATTTTTAAAAAAATATAATATTTCTCTTTCTGAACAGAAAAAAAATTAACTTCAAAAATTAAGTATTGACGGGCTATTATTCCTCAGTTACTCAGAGCTAAGAGTTCATCGAATATTCATAATCTTCATTATATAATAAAATATAAATAATTATAATATAAAGAAATGTTAATACTGATACCGTGGTAATGCTAGGAATTATTATCATTGAATTATCCCATGATATTGAAGGACCGTTAATGAAGACTATAAATATTTTCAACGATTAATTAAAAAATAAGAGTTATGTTAAGAGATACGAGGACGTATCGATTCTCAGCTTGATTAATTTATAGCAAGACAACTTCTAATCGATTTTCTTCTCTTTTTTCCAGGTTAGTAGCAGTTATTTTCTTCTTCAGTTAGCTGCTAATTAAAGTCCACAATGGAGTCCGTGAGTAGATAAATCTATAGCCTTCTTGTAGCGCGTTTTTTTCTTCACTACACCAACCAACGAAACATTGCTGGCAAACGAAGCTCGCCGATGCTTTATCTTTCGGTCGGCTCCTTCCACGTTGGCTTTATAACAACAAGCCAGCAAAAGTGGCGATAGCACGAAAAAGAAAACGCAATGACGACTTTCGAAAATCGTTCTTAATATCCGGACGTTTACCAGTTAAAACGGTCGCCTTTCGACTGTATATGGGGCCATTAAAGAATAGTAGAATTGTAATGTCATATTATATATATGTGGGGGAGCTTGATGGCCTCAAAAATGACAGTTATATTAAAAGAATTTTGCTGTCCCCGTATATTTTATTAATAGTTTTTCCAGCAAAGGAATGGTGATATGATATTATTTTAAAGGAAATTATATGTCATATACAACTTTAGAATATTAAATAATATTATTGTAAATATTTAACAACAAATTCGATTATGCATTATTTTTACTGCTATATTATAGTTAATGCATTAAAAGGCTTCAAATAGGTTCATTGGAATAATTTTTACTTAAGATAAATCGTCTTTTAGAGGAGAGTAATATACACTAACCTTCATCAATTTCGAATGTTTTGAAGTCACTTTGTTTAAATATAAAAAATAAAATATATTTTGTATAAAATATTAGGTTTTGGTGATATTTTTTTGTGAATTTTTGAAGTGATGTTTGTGGTGCAATTAGATGATTGGTTTTATTAATTGTTATTAAGGATTAGGATTTATTTGAGATATCTTTCTGTACATGGATTGCTGCATGTCAAAAATTTATGTATGTGACTATTTTTCCCCACTGAGCACTACCTTTTCTCATTTTCCTGTCATCACTTAAATTTTACATCTTCTTTTAAAGTTATTAAGCTATTATTCATAGTCTATATAAACATGAATTTATTTTGTGACTGTGTGATTTTTTCTATCAATAAAATGCTTTTTTAAAGCATAAATCAGTCCGGGTCTTTTCACACATTTTAGTTATGTATGTATGTATGCGAAACTGAAAAGTATCATCCGAGAGCAGCCCTTTTTATTTCGAGCCAAATACTCTCGAATCTATAAAGCTGCGATACTAGCGAGCGAAGTAAATTGCAATTTTCATGATAATGCCCATGGGCAGTATTCTGGAACCTCATTAGGGCCTTCGACAAATTGTGGCAGCATGGTCTAGTATTCGAGGCACTAAAACTTGGTATTTTTAGTGATCTTGTAAGTCAAATACATTCATATCTGGGAAAACCTATTATTGCAAGTCAAAGTCTGTGATATCTTCCGATTAGGGGATTCATGCAGTCTAGTATTCTACAGGAATCTTACGTATATACCCTTATATACTTATAGTTTTAATTATGTGAGTGTCGTTAGGTCTGAAATGTATTTTTTAATAATTTGATCTATTGTTTATTTTATACCTCTCTTTATCCATGTCTATCAAATTTTATTATCATGTAGGACTCTTTTTAAATGCAGTATTCAGTAGATTCTAGTTTTTTTGCAGTCTGCAGAAAATCTTGGAATTATATTGCATTACTTTTCTCTAAAGAATTTAAATTTTCTATAATATATTTTGGAACTGGATACAACTAAATAAAAATGTATTTGCTGACCATCGAGAATAAACACATCGCGAGGCTTACGAGCCATTTCCGACGACAGACATATTGGATTAATCCTCGGCCAGGCAACGACCGTCAAATTTACGATCGCCCAACTAAATAGCCCGCGTAATTACCTGACAATGCGCCATGCGATCAGGACGTATGGCAATTTCATCTTCGCTCGTCTTCGACAGTAAATCAACAATTTGAAACATTGATCGTGACTTACGGTCGGTGGGACTTTCACAGCAACTAAATGCGTATGATTATTCTATATTTATTGTTGTAAATCATTCCAAAATTTTTTAAAAATATATTTTGTATTATTTTAAATGTCATGTTAACATTTTGGATTTCGCAGTAATTGTTAAGGTGGTGTAATGTAGAGAGATCTTATTAACGTACGGTTTTAATCTCCAAGTTTTTGTATTGTTTTGATTGTCCTAGGCAAGAGTGCAAAATCCAAAAAGGAAAATGATCTCATTCACGCTAGTAACCTGGCTGGGTAAGTCCGGATAACTCCAGGTATGATTTCTAAGTTGGTCGCTCGCCAGTCGGTAGGATTCATGCCAAGGACCGTGGTTCGGAAACTACGTTAACAGTAGGTCCAGTAGTCCGTAAACCCTCTTTGGTAAAAAAGAAAAAATATATTTAAAAAAATTAGAATTGTGGCCTAACACAATTGACTTAAAATACATCAAATATTGTTACTTAGTCCAAAAGTACGTCTTACGTTTTTGAACTTTTGGTTGGAGAAATTTGTATGAATGGATGGAAAAAACTCTAAACTAAAATTATGAGAATTTTTTGAGACTTGAAATTATAATTTTCCAGTTGAACAACCTATACGAATCAGTATCACTAGGTAGGTCATGATAATTAAGTATTAATAAGAATTCTAATTCTCCATATAATACTACTTCTGACTTAAGATATTATATATGAAATTAAATATTATATTATATTTACATTAGTTGTCAATGATCCCTGATAATATTGCATTACTAATGTAATATAATGTAATAAGTTTTAAGTGCCATAAGTCAGACGGAGTAGTACGTTCTCGTGCTAACCTTGGGGAAAAAAAAAGAAAAGAGACAATTGATGTATTATATTATGTTGCAAAGAACACTTTCATTTTGAATAATGTAAAAAATATTTTTATATACTAAGAACATTAACTTTGGATTTATAAAGAGGAATTAGATATTTTTTATCGATATAATAATATAAATATAATAATATATACATAATAAAATAAAATATCAATCTCTATCAACTAATTGCCGCACCGTTTATACAATAATATTTGACCTAACATATACTACCATATTTGACTTATGAATATTACTGACTAACTTATATTGAATATCATATTAAATTTGAATTTTTTGATCCATAATTCTCAATAAGTTACGCCTGTCATAATTATCGTATAATTAGTTCACAGTCGTTAATCACAACTAAATGTGTGTTTTTATTCTTCAAATTGCCCATCGTAGTTAAAAAACATCTTTAAATTAATGAAACTTATATATGCACAAAACGCTTCTTCCTGATACACGTTGCAGTTTAACAATTATATCGTGTTTTTATGTGTTGTTTGTTTCATGAACGATTAGCATAATAGGTATCCCGCATTTACACAAAACATATAATCGTCGTTAATACGCCAGAAATCGTAATAATAATAAGCGTTAATAATAAAAAGTGCTAATTAAATAATAGCCGACCGTCCGGTTGGTCAAGGATCGAACCGGTGCGGCAATTGGCGAGAACCACCTGCCCAGTTGAGGGAACGCAGGGCCCAGACAGTGGCGGTTTTTTGTTTCGAGGCAAATATTTTAATAATATTAAATAATTCAGTGCAGTTGGGTAGAAATGGTTGTCAAACGGGCTTCATCGGCATCATAAACTGACGTGGTAACGTCGGCATACCTTCATGGGCGTGCGTATTCGATACGGGTTTCCGTTTTATGTTTTCTCTTTTTTTTTAATATCGATTCGTTAGTTTGCTGTAATGCAACACGCATTAATCACTCAATATAAAGTTAAGTAAAACTTTGAAATTTATGACTGAGGAATAGTCGAAGAGTATAGAAATTACTAACGAAACACATGAAACCAGGTCAGGGGAATACGAATTATTTCATAATTAATCTACCATAACGTTTCAGTCCTTCAGTATTTCTCTTGATTTGTTTTGCTCCATTAAATGAATATCATGTTATTTGTTTGAATTAACTGTTACTGTACGTTTAAGATCGACGATAAGAATGTGTCAGTAACAACTCAACTTGGACTTGGCTCCTGCAACTTGACCGATTCAGCTTATTACTTGGGAGCTAGATGCCACTTTCTTCTCTTGTATTATGATCCTAAATTCTTGAATTCCTATCCTTGCCATAATTGGATCCCGTTGAGGTTTGCAATAGGTAATCTGTCAGTTATCAATATTTTTGTCTTTTCTTCATCAATTCTCAAGCCATATGACTCGGCAGTGCGAAATATATTATGAAGAATGCTAGAACCCTTAACATCTATATCAGCGCTATCATTTATGCGAATATCAGATCCGTCAATGAATTTGTAACATCATATTCAAATCTTTACAACATTTCTGTATTTGTAAATGAGGTAAATTCTGTAAATTCAGGCCGGCCTTCAACTATACCTCGTCAAGTATTTCCTAAATTTGAAATTGTATCAAATGTTTATATTAACTTTTAGATTGTTTAGACGTCAAGGTTATGTCAGTTAAAAAACTATATCAGCGGCTGAACTGAATTTCACATAATATTAATTATGATTTGTTCATATATCATTATATAAAGGGAATTAAATCCAAAATTAAGTAGATATTCAAGATTGATTAATATTCAACCGACGGATCTTCAGTCTAGTTCCGTGTGAATAACAATAATTGGAAGAATAGTTAAATGAAGCAAACTAATGCCAACACTATAAAAAGTTAAAAATCCGGAAAATTTTCTATGTGTTTATTGAGATAATAGTATTAAAAACTCTCTTTACCGTTAATTGAGTTTGCATCTTGCTAAAATCAACTTGCCATGTCAGCACGCTGTATTAAATTGGATTTTTGGATCCAATTGGATTTACAACGTTTGCCAGTTTATAACCTTTAATTATTGACATTAACGCTAACGTTTTGAAGAATTTTATAGAGATTTGGCAACGTAGTCGACCACTCACTATCAACAGAAGTCGAATTTTATAGAATGAGTCTGTCTATTTTTAAGTAAGTTTATTTATTTAATTTCATTTCATTTCTAATTGTCATCAAATAATCTTAAGTGTAGGCATTTCTAATAAATCATGAAAGAGAGAGTTGATAAAAGTAGGGAGTCTTAAGTTAAGATAATTTTATTTATTGTTATTTTTCTCTCTGTAATTACTAAATCAAAATTGATTATTGGCACGTCATGATTTGAAATTTGACTATTGACAATTGATTTTTTTAGAGAAAAACGAGTTATATGGATTAATTTCAATAAAATGCAATCTTTAACAACTGACGTTGACTCGTCAAGACATGTTGAGAATGTTTACAGTTTGTATTTGATGGTATTAAAATATTTTTGGTTGGCATTGCGTTTTGGGTGAGATACTCTTCATAGCTGTGATTCCTTTAAAGAGATATATGATGATACAACATCATAAAACGGTGGTTTCACCAAGGTTTCGTGCAGGAACATGCGCAGTAATGCGACTGACGTTGACTATAACGAGAATTTCTCGTACAACATCTGAACGTAATGAAATAAACAATGAGAGAACGAACGATATTTGTTTTTGCCATCTCACCACCCATCTGCATACCGTCCACGGAATGTTAATTTCAACGGGGTCCCATTTGCGAAAGTGGCACCGGCAGCGACCATCGGCCACCGCCGGACATGGACCTGAGTGACGCCTTCGTCTCCCGGTCCTTTGCGCTGGTAATTGGGCCTCAGTTTCCGACGCATTCGGAATGGCTACAAAGGCGGGCTGCTTCTTTTGTGTCGCGCGGACTGGGCACTGAAAATTTTAATTGGCCGCACAGGGCTGTCCTTTTTGCACCAACAACGACGTCAGTAGCCGACTGATGCTCTGGTGTGCGTGCGTTTCTGTGTGAGACTGTTGACAGTTCGATTCACAGACGCCGACACCAAATACGAAGCCTCGGTTTATGTGACGATTCTGATATATTTCTTAATTGGTTTGTTTTTCTTCTTTTCGTTGTCGAAAATGTTTGCATTTTATTCTTTCACAATAAAATACTAACTTCAAAGCCTTAGTATGTTCAATATTTTTTAATTTTTTTTTGCAATTTTCACATTGTCATTACATTTTATTTAGCACTTGTTTATCACGGTTCTTTTTCTATTAAAAGTTTTCTTCTATTAATCTAATTTCACTAAATAATTGTAACATAGTTTAGGTCATTCAGGCGGCAATTAATGTTTATTTTTAAAATTATTTTTATATCATTTAGCATTGTAGCAACGTATGCAATTTTTTTGTTACAATGTAAATTTACTCAAAGGTTGGGTTAAGGGATTTTTAAAATTTTTCGACAAGATAACTTAGGAAAGGTATGAAGACTTTCTTAATTACTAATAATTTGACCGTAACATAGGCAAAATGGCTCAAATTATCGTATTATTGACGCCGGAAGTTCCCTTTATGAACTTTAATGAATAATCATCCACATCTCATTTTGGAGTATTCTTTGTCTTACTCATTTTGAGAAAACAAGATTATACTTGCGAACCATATAAGAAAACTGATCGTGTCATAGCCTCATATAGAAGGATTTTAATTAAGAATGGTAATTTTTGGTGATATTCTAAGTAGTTTATTAGATTTAATCTAACTATATTGTAAATGAAGCCCAACGTACATAGTTTCTGTAGCCATAATTCTTGTGACCTTTAAATTATTCACATCCTTGCGGTAAAATTATTCTAGACAGCATTAACCTTTTTTTTTGACTTCGTTAATACCGAATTCTAACAAACATAAGCTAATAGCAGCTTTTCAGAGTTTCAATAGATTGCGAATTCCGGTTGTTTTGGATTCATCTTCAATTTTCCATGAATAGTTTTAATTTTAAATTACCGTGCATTGATATTGATAACTAGCGCAAAACAGTCGAACTGGTCGATAGGCAAAAAAGTAGTGGAATGAAAGTAGTAATTAATATTTCAATCATTATATTTGTTTTTCATTCATGATATAAGACGGTGATGTACGAATTCTTTCCCATAGTAATTTTGACAGTAGAAGGGATTGACATAATTGTTTGGATCTATCTGTTGTAAAGATCAGTTAATTTTAAATGTCATAAATGGAACGGAAAAGTACGTAGCTATTCTCGTGCTAATTTTCAGAGATAAAAAGACATAATTGATAGATTTTATTAGATAGATATACATTTTGAATGATGTAAAATACTATTTTCACGTACAAAGAACGATTTTTGTACAAACTTTGGGTTTGTTAAGAGGACCCTTTATAGAAAAAATAATACTTTTGTTGATCGCTAATCAAGGTTATTTTTAAATTGTTATTGGTTTAAACTTCAATCAAATAAGTTCAAACATCAGATCTTCAACAAACGTCGAGATACTTAGAAAATCCAAAAATTTAGCACAAAAGAGCATTACTTGCCAAGGTAACATAAATACAGTCAAAAATATGTTACTATTTATCATTGTTACTATCAAAATCGTATTCCTTTTACGCTATTCATTAATAAATACAACACAATAGCACATTAATAAATAATATTAAAGATAATATTGAAGATCAGGCGTTTTAGTTGCTAAATATATCGATGACACAAAATATATTGGGCTCTGACCGACGCACTGTGACTTATCGATTTTTTGTTGCAATAACTAGAAAAAATATCGCTGTTAATAAACCTTTAAAATTAAGTACATTGTAAATAAATCCTTTTAATACACTAATAACACTTTTACACTAAACTGTAAAAAATATATTATCTAAAAATCTAAAGTCAAATATCAATTTCAAAATTGTTTTATTACTATAGTTTCTGTTTTAATATACAAACATGTATTACTTCCTTTATTATTTCATATTTATATATATATGTTTATATTATAATATAAAAGTAAAGAAAGATTTGTGTTACAATGTTCAGTGATCTAGTAATTTAAATTTATCAATACTTATCAAATATATTTCTGACCTTATATTTACAATACTGTAAAAAGAAGTTTTAGTTAAACATTATTTTTAAATTATCCACTTTATTCTGTTGAGAGAAACATGATTAAGTCAATAAATTGTGGTAGAATTCCGACCACAGAGCGATCACTAATATACATTATTGCCATATTACAAACAAAACATAAAACCATATATTTACTTATAAGTATAAATTCAACACATTATTTTCAATGTCAGTGTTAGGACGGCAATGCCAGAATGCTAATAACTAGTCGGTTTAAAATTAGTCGAATACGTAGTCATGACTGAAAATAATAACTCATAGAACATTCGAATGAACTAGTGAGGTTGAAAATAGCCGAATGAAATAGTCAATAGTAAAAAAAGTAATCAATTACTAAACAGTCGACAGTCATTTTCACTCGATATATCCCAACACTATTTATAACTAATATTCAGATTTGATGAATGAAATCATAGTTTTTGTCGTTCTTATGAATGAGTCACGTACGTATGAAAATATTTCGACCTTTAATTGATTTAATTTTACCAGGAGTTCTGGAACCGGCCGCGGTTAACGCGCGTGCAGTCACTTCGCATTTGCACTTCATTAATAAAATTACAATTCTAGATTTCGCATAAAATACGGTTTTTGTCCTACGCATTTATATCGTTGCCGACCGTTGTGCCACTTCGAAATGTTAACGAGCACGACGACTGGTCGGCTCGGCCGAAACGTATTTTATTTTTGTCGCTGATTTATCGGCCACGATAAGACGGCCTTTCAAGTTGCAAAAAGCCGATTTGCATTTCGATTCCTCGATAGAGTTTCGGCACCGTTCCCGCTCGTCAAAGGAGCTGATGAAGTGCTCGGAACTCTGGTTTTGCCCGGAATCGATATCGAGGAATATGAAACATATTCCTGGATTGTCAGAGATCCAGCTTGGTTATTAAGGGTCTTGGAGATTTTTTATTCCAACCGTTCTAACCGCGAAGATATCAATTTTCAGTATGCTGCGTTAAATTATGGAAAACGAATACATATTTCATTATTTCAGCAGAATATTTATTACAGCTCTGAGTTAAAAATTTTAAAAATGTATTATAGTATTTATTTTGATGAAATGTGAACAAAGTGATGATTGAGAAATACTTTCGAGAAGTTATTTTTTAGAAACTAAAATATGATACCGAAATTCGGGGTTATTGTGACTTCATTATTCCTGTACTCTTGTTGCTAGCCAGTATCCTATCCTATCCCATCTATTTATCCAACACCCAATTTATTTTCAGTTCATCTTTATAAATGCTAAACCGCTGCATATTTAGATAACATTTAGTGGTAAAGATTTTATAAAAATCTTTGTAACCTATATTTCAGTGTTGTTTAATTAGAATTCATTGTAAATTACTTTGCCGCAATTGTACTAGAGTATAGGTTTCATTCTTAAAAGTTAAAATATCAAGGACATGTTATATGGCTTGTGAAGAAGTGACTCTAAAATATATTAAATATATACTAAAATTGCGCTACCAAATGACACCTTTGTTCTTCTGCAGGTCTCTTGACTTTCATTATTGCAATACTTTCCTCAAATCAGTCAAAACCAACATTCATGGCTAAACCAAGAAGATTTCGTTACATTTGATCTGTGAACTTATCAACGTTCTTGATTTACTGATATGTTTTTTTATTAAATATAGTGCTACATTTTGCTCGTTTAGAAAGATCAATCAGCAACATTTTGCATCTATTTTCTTTAAATAAATATGGGAAATACTCATGTGAATATCTTCGAGGCTAAGAGAAACATATGTTGTACATACTTTGGTAAATCCAAGAACAATATTTTTAACATGAATGTAGTTGCAAAAACGCCTGATTGTGACTTTATCGTTATTAATTTCTTCTACTGCATAATTACACCTTTTACTACATCGATTGTTGTCAAATTTGCCATCAAATATTCCACATAAGGAATTCAATTTACTGAATATGTCCTGTCGAACTAGTTATTTCTTAAATATTTGAGCCTTTTGATTCCTTCATTTTGAGCCTATTGAGGGGATTAAAACCTAACTGAATAAAGCTGTCAATGATTACTCAAGACATTTTAAATTTAACAAGTAACTCGAAAACTGAGTAATAAATGGATATTAAATATTTTAAAGATAATATAATAAATAATCCTTTTTGCTTTTTACCACAAATATTAGTATTTTTTGATTTAATTATTAGTTTCTTAACATTATTACAATTAACCCATAATATGTATATATAATAATGTAATATAAGTATTTCTTGTTGTTTAGAGAATTATTGGTTGTTATTATATTGTTGAAGTATTTCTCATAGAAAATCTATTTAGTCTCGCTTGTTTCTATTGTAGAAAAGCTTAGAGGTAAAAAGGTGGTAATCACTTGATGCGAGGTCCGAACTACAACAATGCATAAGATCATTGCTATCATTGTGTGTGGCCTATCATTGTCTTGATGAAACATAATTTCCTTCTGGTGAAGTGGCTGAATATAGCAGTATCTTGGCAATTGTTTCCAGTTCAATTGATTCAGTATAGGTGAATGCATGTTCAAATTAGGAATCTGGCCATAGAGGCAAAATATATGATTCTTTGGTTATATCACCAAATGTACAGCAATACTTTCTTGCTCGTCAATCATGGATTGGCCATCTTATGTGCCGCCTCACCACGATTTGACTACGGTTCTTTCCGCTTGACGTTATCGTAGTTGACCTTCTTTTTCATCATCAGTCACCGTTCGCTTCAGTAACGATTGACAATTCGGTGGAGAATGTTTTTTTGCTTTAGCTTATGTGATACCCATACATTTAGATTTTTTAGTATCCAGGTATTTTAAAATAGCTACCAACGGTTTCCTCTGCAATGTTTAGCTCCAGGGTATTAGAAACGGTCCTTATTAGACTCGACCATTGCCATGAAAATCGAAATTACTGGAGCGGAAACAATGAAACCAAAATTGCGCTTGATTGGCTACAAAAAACTGTAAAATCTGGCATATTTTATCTTTTAATCTTTGATGTGATATTAAAGAAAGTTGAGTCAATAATTCATTAAACTCTCAAATACGTTATACTAAAATCCATCTATTGGAAAAATAATGGACTTGACATATGGTCTCTGAATAAAATTAATTAAAAAAAAATACTTAAACGGGACAAGTGGTTGAGTTTGAAAAAAACCAATGATTCTGGTGGGTGTTCAAATAGTTTGTCGAACGTCTGAAATAGATCGGCATCGTGTTACGGCCGAAGACAAGTACTTCTTCGGTCGGGTTTTTTCTTCTCTTCCTTGAACTTTTTGTCGGCATTTCGTAATCCGATCGGTGCCGTTCAAGCATCCCCGTCCTCCGCGACCACTACGTCTATCGTCCAATCGGCGGCGAAGTGAAAAAGAGATTTTCTTCGCGCAAATAAAACTCCCTTTTCGGTCGTGGAATTGCGTTCCGTGTGGCGGCTGCTAATGACGCCGTTCGCCGTGCGCCATTTCTATGTAAAAACTCGTCGCGGCGTTAATTAACCGGCGTCGAATTAGATGATTGCTAATTAAAATCGTTGCTTGGAAGGCGACACCGAGACAACACCAAGTGATCGTTCGCTTTTTGCATGGTCGCTAACGTGCCAAATTAACACGACGAGAGGAATATTGCGCCTGACGCGGAACAAAACGATACCAGTTCGTTATATACCGACGGTCGATTCTCATTTAATTATGCGGCTAATTGGATTTGTTTCTCGGCGAAATCGTATCGGACCGCGTCGATTTTCATCACTTCGCGACCATCAGGTGAACGAATAGCGACTTTTTTCGACCCGGTAAATTGTTTCTAAATAACCACTTCATGAACCTATTCGTTATCTGCACTAATTGTGATCCATTCCGGTTATTCACGCGCCTTTAAGGTCATTACGTTAAACCTGTTACTTTTTACCTTAAACGGCATAAAATAGGTGACACTTACATCAACATCCAACGATGACGCGGCGAAACAATTGTGAGTTTAAACCATTATTTATATCGGCCATTGATTGCTCGTACAATTGAATCTTCTAAGCGTTAAATTGCATTAATTAAGTGAAGACTAATTAATATTTTAGATGACAAACGAGTCAAAATATTAATTCTTTTTACATTTACTTATATTTAAAAAAATGTTTTTATTAATTATATTACAATTATTACAATCTTAATTTACATATTAATTTATTACTATTGTTCACATATACACAAGCAAGTCAAGTACCTGTACAAATACATGAATATTTCCCAAAATTAAAAAAGTTAAGAAGAATGTTTACTTCGATTATCTAAACATTAAAGCGTTTTTAACATCTGGATATTTGTGAAAGCTCCCTTCATGTCTTAAAATTCTTCCATTGTGATGCAGTTATTGTACCACAAAACATTAATAATATGGTATAATACTGCATTTTCAATTAATTCTTCAATATACATTTTCGTAAGCACATTTATTGGTTCACATTATATTTTTTGTTTATGAATTTTATTCACATTTATTGAACTATATTTATTTTTTTAAAAGAGTTCCAATCTTCAGTTATTTTTTTGACTTTCAAAAAAAATTCGATGTCCTGTATACTTATTATTAAAACAATTAGCCACGATTAACTAAACTGAATTATTATCAAAAATGTTTACTATAATGAATAAAGGAAGTATGAAGTATTTTCGTGCCAAAATTATCTCGACAAATATTTTGTTAGAGTCACACCAATTTTGATTAATTTTATTATTAGCCACAGTTCAATGCATAAGCTTGATTCTGCAGCAAGATCTCAATTATGATCAATGAATCAATTCTAAGAAACGGTTTTGTGATAAAAGTCCAATCTTCATTCTTTTAACTTTCTCTCAACATTCTAGGCTCTGTTTAGTTATTATTAAAATTAATAATTAACAGATAGACAGTATGAATACAAGTATGTGAATACAAAATATGATGATGAATATCTAAACGATTTAGTAATATGTGATTAATTCTTTTCATGTTAAAATGATCTTGTCGGATCCTTTTTAATAGTCAATAAAATTAATTGTTGTTTTGAATGATCGTCAATGGTACAGCAAGTTTTAATCTTTTTATTAACATTTTTAATTCAATGCAAATATTAGTTTCATTTTGGCTCAGAAGGTTTTTGAACTATGCATAATGTTTAGTAAAAAGATTTTGTGATTTTTGTTATTATTTGTTTATTACATTGTTATAATATAGCTGTTGTCGTTGCTGGATAACCTACAATTTGCCTTTACAATAGCTTAAATCTAGGTTATAATTAGGAGGACTCTTCGGCCTATCTATCTTAATATCTGGTGTGATAATATTTTTGTATTAACAGTGCTGTTACGCTACACTACACAAGATCAAATGGTTTGATTCTTTTGAGTCCGTGTTATCCAAGAGTTGTAATACTTAGATATTGACATGAGAATGGAGCTTCTTCTCATATCTCCTAGCTATTTTCTTGATCTAGGAAGATTCTTGACTTCTCGATATGTGAAGGTCTCGGTGTAAGTAACCAATCCTATAGTATCTAGACGTACTTACTATGCTTGTTAAGACTTCCTTGTTCTACAAAACTTGTATTATATTTACATTGCTTTTCGCGGATCATCCCCATAATTGAATGATTTTTAAAATTAAAGATATTTCACTCAACTCGGAGCTATAAAGATTAATGTCTATATTCAGATACAAATTCGTAAATAAAAAAAAAAGTTATTACCACGCGAACTAAACAATATCCATTGAAATCGCGAATAATAGGAATCGTCAAATAGCAGACGAGTAGATAGGATCAAGATTAATTAAATTTAGACCCCTACTGCATGCCTGTTAATATAATCTGATAGAAACGTGAGATATATGCCGTTCCGTACGACGCCAGTGCGATATTTATGCGACCACTGTGTTTATGGTGTTTTTTCCAGCGTAAAAGTTACATTTACACGGTACAGGGATGCATGCAAAAATCGCCCGTTCTTTATTCATAAATGGATAATTTAATTTTCGGTGACCATACTGTTTTAAAAGTCAAATCTTCATTCTTCTTTTGGTTCTAATTTTCGGTGTCAGAGACTTAATTGTATCACTATTTTAAAGTTAATTTATTTATTTAATTTTATGTTAGTTTTATTCATATTTTTGTTAAGATAGGAAGCATCTAATTGTAGTCCCTTACAGTTTTTGGCTTTGCTGTTTCTATAGATGTTTCTTTTTCTTATTTTATCTTCGTTCCTCTGTTGTTATAAAATCATTTTTCTTCTAGTAGTTTAGAGTAAGATATCGACCAAAAGGAGACTTTAGATCTTTTGATCTTTAGATAGATAGGAAAAGCTGTCTCGTAACAAAAGTTACAGCATTATTTCTCAAATTGATGACAATAAGAAATTGAAATTATACTTCAATTATTCTGCTCTCACGCGTGAAATTCTTAGAAATCTCAGATTTCATCCAATCATCTTGAAAAAAACTATGGTCATTTCATCACAAGAAAAAGGAAAATATTTAGATAATTATCTACCTATTCTATATTTGTTCTTATATTTTCGGACACTCTATTCTTGTATTACCAATTTGGGTTTATTGCCCTTTATACCGAAAACATAATGAATACGCTTGGAGCACATAATTGGGAGTTCGAAAGAAAAGTTAGGAGTAATATAGTTCAACTTCTATAGCAGAAGCGAAACCGGATGCAGCATTTCATTTTTTATGGTGCTGTCTAACATGAGGAATACAGAGAATAAAGCATTACAGATGGTAATGCTAAATTATTATTTTGAAAATGTTGGACACGGTCTGTAGTTGTATTTTCGATTTAGTTTTCTATTGAAAAAGTTATCTGGAATAAAAATCCTGTCCTGTTCCAGTCCCAACAGAGCACATCCGGCCCGTTCTCTCGTCATTCTTCGGGAATGATAGCGATATTTCCCAGTCGTATATATATATAGCCATAATTTAAACGGGATGTGCATAGAAACTATTGTAGCTCGATCTTATCGAAATATATGCAGTACGCTCGAAGATCTCAGATCCGGGATTCAGTCGTTTTGCTCTCGTTATCTAGCGGGCGACGCGGGCTCGGATCTGGATAGCTCGGGAGAGACACGATCCTGGATGCCGGAGTTGCTGCGATTTCGTTAAGACGCCGCTGCCGTTCGTAGCTTAAAAGTTTGGCTCGAGTCTTTGTTTCAAGTGTTGGAGCGACAGACCGTCTTAAACATTCCTCCTAGAGTATTACCAGACTTGAGTGGGACGTGGAAAGTTTCAGAGAAGTGTAGTTTGGGAGACTGTTTAACTTTTTCCTCATATTTTGAATCGTTGTGGATTGGATACTGTGAAATCTGAATCATATCAATGGCGAAGAAATTCCGATATTCCATACTTAATTACAATAAATTTAATTTTAACTTATATGCTAAAAGCAAGAATAAAAACCGGGATTTTTGAAAATTTATAAACAGATTGTGGCTTAAATATTTCAGTAATAATTTGTCATTGTCTACAAATTACCATCATGTATATCCTTTTTAAAGGATAATTTGATAAACTCATTAACTCACAAGATTATCAAAAAATAATCATAAATAATCTATATTTATATATATCTATATCTATGATTTATAAAAATGTTGTGTTATATTCTTAACACATTTATTTATTATTTTCGTAATACATATATTTCACATTAATGATGAAGACATTCTGAAGTTGTAAACTCAATTTAAAACATTTAGTTATATATTTTTACCTGATTTTATTAACACTCACTCTTTGACATGCTCTAATTCCTGATCGATTACACTTAGTAGTGGTAATATGTTAACCAGAATAGGATCAGAAAACCCCCAACCTCAAAAATGGAGGTTTAGTTGTCCTTTCAATATCTCCTTTCCATGCTTCAAGGTCTTCAAGTGAGTCAAACTTCAATATTTCTTGTTCAATTTTAATGTAGAATAACTCTATATGATCAATGAGCTGTGATTTTGGCGAGGTATGGTCAAATGAAGAACATCGAGTCATATTTATCTGTACATTTACTTTCTCAGAGAATTTAGTCCAATTTGGAAAATTAAAATCAAAATTGAATAGATACGCACCTGGACGGAATGTCTTCATATGTCTGTTCAGATAAAACCTTTTTTGACAATATTCACAAATCACTTCCTACTATTTATAATCAATTTACTGCCTACTATTTATATTCAAAATATGAACAATACAAGAACAAATAAGGTATAAATAACAATATTAGTAACTTTACAAAACAAAGCTACTAGCCAGTACCAGTGTTAAATGATGAAAATGACAATTGTAGTTCGTAGGATTCTATCTGTCGTTTGCTTGTAAATGGTAACATAGCAAAATCAGGAGAAAACTACCGAAGTTTATCGAATACCGGCTATGTTTCGCCCAAAATAGTCACTGTCATAACAATTTGTCATTACTCACTGAACGGAAAGGTTAAAACAAGATGACGTCAACCACTACACGCTGCATTTTTATGAAGCAATTAAAGAGTCTAAATAATTTTCTCTGATTTACAAACGCATTATTAATCATATTACAATTGCTTATTGAACAGGAATATCAAAACATAAATGCATCTGCGATCTCATATACTTGATTAAAATATTATTATTACACCTTTTTTATTGAAGAAATAACAGGAAAATCGATGTTATATTAGAAAACTATATTTCAGCACTAGAACTAATGAGTAAACATATTTTTCTCACCACTATAATAATTGAATTTTTTTTATTATTTAATTATTACATTGTTACTAGTCGTTTCCGTTAACCTACAATTTGTCTTTATGATAACTTAAATCTAGGTATATAACTAGGAGGCCCTATCTCAGTTCAGATCAGATGGTTTGATTCTTTTGAGACTGTGTCCAGTTCTGGTGGTATCCAAAAGCTGTAATACTTCAATATTCTTATGAGAATGAAGTCTTTCCTCATGCCCCCTTGCAATTCTCTTGATTTCTTGACTGACTGTGGGTATCTGAAGGTCTCAATGTAGGTAATCAGTCCTATAGTGCACCTTTGCAGAACATCCCCATAGTTGAAATATATGAAATACAAAAAATGTATGTCCATATAGGTCTCAGTATTTGCTTATATAATAACAATTTATTATGTACTGATAATGTGATTTTCTTCCAATTAACCAGTACATTTTCCGATATTTCAATTCCAGTTCTTTTCTTTTATTCTTTATATGTTCCTTCCAGCGAAGTTTTGTATCAAGATTCATTCCAAAATATTTAGCGTTGTTGCTGTATAGATTGTTATTGGTGCTTGTACGGTCTGTCTATATCGGAACTGCACATGTACAGATTTACTTTCGTTAATTCTTATTTTTCAAACTTGTGTCCAATTATTTATATTGTCACTTGCCTGTTGTAATTTTCGTGAGGCTTCTTCACTATTGTCTCCGACAGCTATAACCGCAGTATCATCTGCAAATGTAGCCATCGTAATATTCTCCAATAGATAAAGCATTGGTCCCAGTATGCTAATAATTGAAAATAATCAAATTAATTTTAATTATTCTGTGTGTGCTTAAGCCAAATGTGTTCTATTAAAACTCCAAACAAGAGCCGTAATGATGTTTAAATAGCTACTATTAACTTAATCAAATTGAGCTTTAGAATACAGAAATGTGCATCGCAAACGACCAATTAACTGGTGTTAAAACGATATTTCTTTCTCTTTCTTCGGGAAACCGAAACATAATCGCTGAGTATTGTTTCCAATTGGGACTTACTAATTAAATTTTTAATACGGAAAAATTATCTTTATTCATAATTCATTTATGTTTCTAGTCTTAATAAATTTAGTAATTTTTCTGTGTTCTTTTATGTCTGAAACTAAACGAATTAATCAATTCTAATCAGTTCCAAAAAAAAATGCGTTGTGTGCAGACCTGAAATTATTTCTCTATGACCAGAACTGAAGCTCTATGACGGTCGAAAAATTAAAAATCCCCCTTCCAAATGACCAAATCGCAAACGGCAATCCGAATTTTTCCTCCTGATGGGTCGTTGGGAGTGCGCCGCAAGCCCTCCCTCGGGAGGGTGCGATGCCAGTCCGGAGAGCAATATTGTCCCGGATATGCAGCAGTTTAACGAGCCTATAGAGTCTGGTCTCTGATGCTCTTTTATTCGGCAATTACGCTGCAGTTTACGTTGATAACTTTATTGGTGGTACTGATTGGAAATGACGATAACCGTTTTTGATGTTGGGGACTCACCGAAGGGTTGGATAATGTGGCGGCATTCATTTTTGATTTTGGAAATTTCGATTAGATAATTTTAAGCATTCATTTTCATTTTTTACTTACAAATGGCTTTTTAATGGCAAAAGTATAATATTCCTTATCCATGTTCTCATTTTCCTCAAATATACTCACTGATTTGCGCGTTAAAAATTTAAATAATATTGTATAATTTAATTTTATTAGTCTGTCCAGTGATCAATCGCTTCAATATTAACGTTACTGTGTCGGCGTTCTTCATATTTCTATATCATTTATGTTATTTAAGTATTATCTATTCAATTATATCATTTTAAGTCATAATCAGTCAAATAATATGTTGCTGGTGCAAAACGTATATTTTTTGGTTGTTATTATTCTGACATACGAAACTTTTGCTCGATATTTATGTTTAACACTTTACCAGGTCATTTTTTTTGTTGATACCGATCATCATAATTGATGCTTATGGGTTTCTTCACAATTTGAGTTCTTCATCGTGTTTATAATACAACATAAGCTTCAAGGTTATTGCTGTTAGATTCAGCAATGTTCCATAATATCTATAAAAACTGTAGAAAATTTAACAAAAGAGGCATGGACAACAATAAATCCTTTTTGCTGTCTCTAAATACATCATCTTTAAGAACAAGAAACTAGTGCTCCTGCTTCGTTGGTAATTGGGCTAATTTATTATATTCACAGCAACATTTCTTCTTCTGAAATTCGCAGATACTTGAACTAAACACTCGTCTTCCTCTATTCTACTACCAATAATAGTCTCAAAATGTGTTCTGACTATTTTTACAATCACCGCTAAATAGAGCAAATAAATAACAAATATTAGTCCAAAATATATATATTTATGGAATTAAGTATTTTCATTTGAATTGTATTAAATACTAACCTGTTTTTTTATAATTTTGAATTAATCTGCTATGATATGTGTGGTTTAATTTTTGAGTTGACGTCAGTACCTGCAGTGACAGTTTGATTAGTTTGTACACATAAAAGCAGAGCAAGAATATTTAGCTTTGGTGTCGATGTGGATGGCTCTCGAAGTGCAAAATTCCTTTGGCTGGTCCATGATTTTAAACACTTGGGATTGTCCTAGTAGATTAATTTTTCATTGCCAATCACAGTACGCACCAGAGAACTATTATTCTTTGTCTGGAAAGCAATAAAACCGCGATGTTGGGAGCAGTTGATTCATCAGCTGGTAATCTTTCTGAAAGTTCTTTGTGAGTTTTAGCGAGCTTCGTCTAAAATAACTTTCAACTCATAGTCTTCGAACATTTTTTTGTCATCTTTGTTATTGATATCAATATCACATCTTTGATTATATTACTACAAGTTTCTAGGAGTATTTCGTGGGCGTGAGCAGATTTCTTCAAGCCAAACAAAAGTAGGAATGTCGAAAAAGCAATTTTGCACACTAAATACAAAAAATGTTATTTTATGCAGAGAAATGCCTAAATAAACCATCTTATTTAAGGTTGTGTTGGGTTATGTTGTTTAATAGTACGCCTTTTTACCAATAGATATCACTGATGAAAATATATGCAAGCTTCTCATACATCACCATTCAATTAAATTAGCATTTTGTGCAGGTTATGAACTGAAACTAAATAGTGTAATAATATACATTTATCATTATATATTATTAAATTATTTCGGATGAATATAATGGATGAACTTTCACTTTTACACTTGATATATATCACGGACAATTTCAGGACATAAATTTAACACCTCAACTACCTGAGCTCATCCCACACAACACTAATTGTAAGTAAATCCGCGAATAGCATTAATCATCTTTCTCGTATTCAATGCGACAACATTATCTGCCATTATTCGAGATTAATATTTATGAAATGATTTCTACGTGTTAGGAAAAACAACATTTGCCGGGCGCACAGGTGGACGGATAACGTAAACATTCGGTCTAATGAAGGGGAATGTGAAAAACCGTAGCGTTGCCGCCAAAACTCGGGATTTAAACCGATTCTACGATGCGTAAATCAAGCAAATGAAAAGACCGTTTCGTTAATATTTCGAACGACCTTCCTGAGGAATTTACATAAGATGGAAAAGCGAGATTAGGTCAATGAAAAGGGTTCCCTGTTGTAATTCATTGGTCACAGGACGTATAAGGCTGAATAGGAAATGTTTTTATAATAAATGAGTTTTTTTGGATTGATATATTACCGAAATTAAAAGGATTTATTTTTTGTTAAGTGAAATTTTATTTGACTGGTCCTATTTATTAATGATTAATCTATAGTAGAAAGACATTTAAAGCCCAGACAGAATTGAACACAATATGAAGCCTATGAATATTATTTCACGGTACAATCTTAATTTACAAATTAATTTATTTCTATTTTTCTCTTATACTTGCATTTATTAACAAGCAAAATAAGTTGGCCTTTATTAACAAGCAAAATAAGTTGGCCTAACACTATACAAGTTTGCGGTTTGGTTCGCTTCAATCTCTCTAGCGTAGGTTATAACACTTTGTTAGTAATTTATTTGAAAAACTTTTCATTACCAATATTGGATAACTACTCGATTTTATGTCTTAGTACCAAACCCCATATTTGCACCGCATCAGTCCAAATAAGCTTTAATCTTGTCTGGTAAAATAATCTCTTTGATTCTTAGGTCAAGTCGGAAATGTCCTCCGACTAACCAGAGTATTGCTTAATTTTGGGTCCCATCTGCTCTGCCTTTTTTCACTTTATGATACTTTTACGTGTAGATGGTAGATGGTTGGATTATTTTTTCTTTGATTTAATTAATGTTTCTTCGACAGTAGGGAATATTTTTATTTTAAAATATCACAAATTTCAAAGTCGTTCTAGATTCCCTTAAAATTTAGATTGAAGCGAGTTTTTATAGTATACATTGACTAAATTCGTTCATTAATTGTTATCTGTTATCTACTCTATCTGTCTGCTAGTTCTCCTTTGTAACAATACTACATTTACAGTAATATGTATCTGTATAGAAATCTGTTGATACCAAAATTTCGAAAGCCGAAAGGATTCATTTATTTTAAATTATTCAGCAGTAGGTAGAAAGTAGTACGGAATTGACACGTAAAACATAACAGTTTTTTGGAACAAATAATATTATTTTGTATTGATTTAAGCAAAAAATATATATTAATAACAAATTTCTTCAATAGACGCCCAAATCCACATCATAGCTAAAATTATTGTCCCATTGAGTGTATCCAATTATTGCCTAATGTTATTATTCATTTTGTTCAGTAGTTACCATATAAGACTTTATAAATACATAATGTCTAATTTAAAAATAAGTAATATTGTATTATAATAATTAATTACTTTGTAAGAACAAGTTTATTATTACCTGGGCCATCGCCCGTGCTGTTTTAACTTACTAACCCCAAAGTTACTCTCAAGCCATGAGAGTCCTACCTTATTCAGATTTAAGATTTTAATTTCCGGATAAGCACAGGTAAAATAATTCTGAAAAGAAAAAATAACAAGTGAAAAGCTATATGAATCTCCTGATGGAAAAAGTACCATGAATTTAACTTGAAATGATCGGTTAACAAGATCACTGGGAATATCAAACTTTAACGCCTGGTGAGGTCCAAGAAGACTGCTCCCAACTGCTGAGGTTCTTATTTTGAAAAGTGAGGTTTATTTGGCCTACTATGCTCACAGTTATATAGAAAATTATCTTGGATAATGTTTATCATTTTCGCACCTTCATTGAAAGTGTAGAAATAATTTATTATTTTATTCTTTAGTGTAGCTTTATTGGATAATATACACTAATATGTATTCATATGTACCTGATTATTTAATGTTAATAATGATTATATGACATGTAAATCTTTCGTGATTTTCTTATAGTATAATCGAAGCTTGATCATTAGAAGTTTATGTCTCTATTCGGTCGCTGATGAAGGCAGGAACATTTTGATCCATTTTCGCGTGTAGTATTGTATGCAGCAACGAGGCAGCAGGCCTTATTAGATATTTATATAATTCCTCTGTACCACACGACTTTACCATTGATTTCAAAACAGCGGCACCACAGACCGTTTCCGTTCCCATAGCCCGATATCCCGGTACCTCGTCCTCGACTACGATGCCTGCAATCGACAAAAAAAACCTAACCAACATAACCCCCCTGTTACCCGCGCACCTTTCACCCCAGACCTACGGCAAACGGTGGGTGTTGGATCGCAGAGGCCGGCCTTTTGTTCGCGCTCTTTATGAACATCCATATAGATTTCAGGCCGTTGTCTTGCAAATTGTGTGCAAAATCGCACCTCCGTATGGGCCAATTATAATATCGACTGGGGGCTACTGGCCGGCCTCAGCCGTTTGATTAAAATTACATGTAAACCTGGACCTGTGGCTTGTTTTACATTCCATTGTCCGTCGTCGAGAACAAAGCACCAGCGAGCCGCGCGCTCTTTCTTTTCTCCGCTTCTTCGGCTCCTTCTTCTTTTCTTCGCATCGCGAGGTCTTAATTTTTAACCGCCTCTTTGGTCGATAATTTATCGTTTCAATCATGCATTATACATTTCACTTATGTCTTCATTCGCATATTTGCCTTCACCATATTTACATTCGATCCCTTTAACCTTATTGTGTTCGCACTTCGTTCTCATTTCTTTCGGTCTAATAATGATGGATGTACACCATTTAAGTTTATTGAGTAAATAACTACTGTCAATATTTTAGTATATAAACAATACTTTTTAAATGTTATTTACTGCCGTAAGAATTAAAACTAAGTTTTATCTGCATGTGAGAAATTATTTTGTATTTTTTTTGAGATCGGAGTTGGTGTTCGCCGCTGCTTTTCAACATAGTCCTGGAGGCAATTTTGCGAGAAGTTTTCAAAACTAGATTTTTTTAAATTAATTAAATCTAACGAATGCAAAGTACAATCTTAATTTACAAATTAATTTATTACTACTGTTCTGTTATACTTAAAATAAAACTAATGTACTTAAACTAAAGTTAAGAATACACTTATACACTAAAAAAGTTCGGGTGGTTTGGTTCCCTTCAATCTTCTGATTTCCTGCTTATTATCCAATAGCGGTGTTACTTCCATGTTGCTGTGATTTAGCGACCTTGTTTTATGTTTTATGGCGAAATCTTGAATCACCTCGTATATCCATTTGATTTGGAGGTCATCGTGCAGCTCTTCGTTGGTTATGTAGGGATAAACATAAGTTTTGGGGGCGTTAGATTACTAGTTGGTTTGATGTCTTAGTGCAACCTAATATTTACACACCATAGGTCCAAATTGGCTTTATGATTGACTGATAAATCAATATCTTTGATTTTAGGTCAAGTTGAGAGTATCTTCCGACTAATCATTACAGTTGCTTGACTCTAATCTACTCTGCTTTGTATCTAACATGATTTGTGCAGTTTAACCTACCATCGAGATATATTCCGAAGTATTTAACTGATCCTGCTTGAGGAGTCGTGCATCAGTCAAGTGATATAATTAGATTTTTGTCATTTCGCCGCAACTCAAAATTATCATGGACAGATTGGTAGCCATTAAGCTATATGTTCCAGTATCTTGTCCATTTGTAGATCTTGTTGACCGTTACATGTACTTTTTCTACAGCATTAGACAAAAAGCCAACCACTGAATTCAATATAATTCTATAAACTGATGTTAATGATATCAGGTTGGTTCATATGTTTAGATTGCTAGGATTTCCAGCAGCATATGCCTTCAGAATACATTAAGATTAGAGAAGTACTGACAACTGACAAATCGTCTACTATTGTAAATCTCAACGGAATCCACGTATAGCAAGTGCAAGAGTTCAAGGACTTCACCAGTAATACAAGAGAAGAAAGTAGCATCTACCATTGAAATGATAAACCGAATTAAGACTAAAACCCGCCTCTTTCGAACGCTTATCTTACTTGAGACTAGGTCACTGTTACGGTCTGATATCTGTAAGCAGTTGTGGAAAAAATAGTATACGCAGATTACAACGCTTTAGACATTTCTGATGAAAACGAAGGGAACTAATTCCTCACAGACTTTTATGGCGGAATGGACGTTTTAAAAAGCGTGGGCATTCCATAGAAAACGAAAATAGGAAAGTACCATTGTCCGAAGCCAGAAGAGCTGCGGCACTAGCAGCAACCAATTGGTTGAGAAGCAGATATTCTACCCTAGTTATTGCTATAGAGTGATGATGATGAATTAAAACTATATTATACCCATATATATTGTTTCTTGTAATATTTACTTAGTGTTCATTATGTTGACACATCACGATCATCAAGCTATATGTTGAGACACTTTCACTGGCTTTTATTGAAATCTTGATTTCCTTCCTCGTCTAGCTACCTAATCAATTGCTCGACAACTTACTTTCATATAACGATGAAAGGTTTTTTTTATTTTTATATTTTTGTAAACAGTAAGATATGACGATGACTGAAAACTTATTACTAATAATAACTAATATCAATCGTAACTGAAACCTTTGAGCTGAGTATGGAAACCTGCTAGTGTCTGCACTGGATATAAAGCAAAATTCGTAAATATATTGGAAATGTTTAATTGTATTCATCTGCTAATTCAACAATTTTCAAAAATTATTGGAATTTAGAAAGAATGGATACTATTAGGAAAAATCAAAATATAACAGTATACATATTTTGAAATATTAAACTCAAAAATAAATTAAGAATTTTTAAATATACTTTCAATCATATGTTGTGAACAAATAAATGTAACATTTAGATGTCAAAAATAGATTCATTCAGCCTTATCATATTGAGAAATATATTTCAAATGTGTTTAACAATCATTCATAATTTTAGTGAACAATTGATGCAAATTGATGCATTTTCCATATCTACTAGGGTTGTACCTAGTGTCCATACCAACCGTTATTGACATTTGAATATAAATAGTATTTTTGACGCAACCAATTATTTATTATTCATGGTAGATCGTGCATGTTGAACATACGTATCGGCATTAAAGTTTGTCTGCTAACGCCCAATATCTCCAATCTCACGCCAATTCATCCGCCATCCCTTCGACCCTTATTTCCCGAAAACGAGTGTCCATAAATCACACATCTGCCGTGGAGGGCAAGACCCACGCACTCTCCCTTTCTCTCCGTTCGATTTTCGTTCTCTTTCGTTGCGCCCAAAGTGATCAGGATCCACTTAACTTTAACAAAGAGGCCGGACACTTTAAAAACGTCAAACATGATTTACAAGGCGAAACATACCCCCAAAAATCCGTATCACCTTTTTGGCCGACCCTACACCATAGGGCATTGAATATTACATGCCAAAATGGATTCAAAAATGGCGCGATCGATTGTTATTGGTTTGTTCTTTCATAGTTCTGTTTATGTAAATTGTTCTTTTTATAAAACGGGTGTATATTTTTTAAACTATCAATGTATCAAATAATAGGCTGAGGAAACGATAATTTGGTTTATTTTTCATGTTATTCAAAGGGAATTTATTCATATAAATTTGAAACACTAATAAAATAAAAATAAATGATAACTAAAAATGTGGAAAATGTAAAAATGTATAAAATTTGGAGTATATAAAGTATCAAGCTTTTGGCATCCGGTTTTATGTAATAGGTTCAAACTAATTTTTAGGTTGATGTTTAGCTCCATAGCGAACAATGCAATAGATCAGTTTCAAAAGCTTTATTAAATCCTTGCTTTTTTAAATAATTACTTTTATTTAATTATATTAAGTTTTAATCTTAAATTAATTAATAGTAACATTTTTTTAATTAATTACGTCCTACACTCGATATGCTAAGATTGTACTATTTTACAAATTAATTTATCACTATTGTTCTGTTGACAGCAGCAAGGCCACTACGGGATTAGTACATCAGTACGTATTTCCCAAATTAAAATAAAATAAAACTAAATAAGTTAGTGTGGTTTAGTTGGCTTCAATCTTCTGATTTCCTGCGTGTTGTCACATTGCTGTGATTTAGCAACCTCGTTTCATGTTGTGTCAAGGCGAAATATTGGATCACTTCATATACCTTTGATTTCAAAGAAACCGTGCAGCTCTTCGTTGGTTACAGAGCGATAAGTTTTGGTAATTAATTGTAGAACTTTGCTTTGGGTGTGTTGGATTACTAGTTGCTTTGATGTTTTAGTGCAACTCTCATTTTGCACCCCATAGGTCTAAATTGACTTTATGAGTGTTAAACCAATCTCTTTGATTTTAGGTCAAGTTGAGACTATCTTCCGACGAACCAGTACTGTTACTTGACTTTGAGTCTAATCTGCTCTGCTTTTTGTCTAACATGATGTTTCGAATTTACCCGACCAATGAGATATATTCCGAAGTATTTAGCTGATTCTGCTCTTGGAATCGGGAATCCGTCAAGTGGTATAATTAGGTTTTTGTCATTTCGCCGCAATTCAAAATTTACATGGAGAGATTTGGAGCTATTAAGCTGTATTTGCCGGTCTCTAGTCCGTTTGTAGATCTTGTTGACCGCTACTTCTACTTTTTCTACAGCCTTAGAGAGAGATACATCTTTTGCCATGATGACTCTGTCATTAAGCAATTATTCCTAGTAGTGATGCTTAAAAATACCATCAAGTTTTCAACGATAGGTCAGCTAGGGCGATTTTTAATATCGAAATTTCCACAGCGAAAACGTGAAAACCAATTTTCAGTCTGGCCTGCACTTAAGCGCTTCAATATCATAAAATTACCTGCATTTCCAAATCAACGCAACAATTTTTGACTATATCAACAAATGATGCTTTTTCTAAACTTCTACTTTTTCTATTACTTCTAAAGTAATATTTGTATATATATATATATATATATATATATATATATATATATATACAATTATATTATAATATAATATAATTAATAAAATAATAGAAAGATATGCTTTTAGCAATTATGATAATGTATTTGTACGTAATACTTCATACGTTTCAAGTATCTCCATATAATTTGCACAATTTCAACCGTATTATCGAGAGGACAATGCGTAACGCTCTGCCAATTAAACAGACGTATAAATAATGTTATCCGATGTATTTTTCTCATCACCATGGCAAACCAACCATTACTGATGGTTGCGTTCTGCGTACTTAACCACAAAATGTATCAAAATGGTAATTATCTTTTTTTTCTTGTTAAATTCCTGCCTTGATACAATGTTGCTGAGCAGTTGCTTAACTGTGCTTTTAGTGGCGTTTAAGATGAATCAATTTTCTGTCTATAATTAATTGCGCATTCTGTGTGTGATTTGTTTCTTTATTTCCTAATTGTTGATGTAGCTATATATTTAGATTCTTATAGTTATTTTATTCAGACCTCGTTCATAACATGTTAAAGAACAACAAGATGGTGGTAAAGCCGAGAGGAATTACGCAAAAAAAATCCTGGTGATATAAACGTTGAAAGTGAAACGTCCGCGATTGATTTATGAGCGAAATAGTTGGGCGGTAATTAAGAATCACGCGTACCCTTCCAGTTAGTGCGGGCCCAACCTATAATTATACGTGGAGAAGGAGGAGTCTTGACGCGGTGGAGGTAGGAGTGAGGCCCCACCTGGTGCATTGTTTAAAGTTTACGTTCTATGTTTAAAATGATGGAATGTAATGTTGCAGCTAGCTGGGCTGTTTGAGATCCTGGTCACGGGAAACTCTACCCGACCTGGGTGGAAAGTTTAAATTGCTACAGCGTCTCTCGGAATCTCATCGGGTTTTGACGCACCTGCTTGTTACGTACAACTGGATAGGTTACGATCCAAAAATAATAAGAAGTTATTTTTAGTCGTATTTTTTATATTGAAGTTAGATTTGGGGTTCCTATGTAGAGTTGTTGTTACTCAGTGCATGTTAAATCTAGTTTTCTAGATCTATCAGTAATATACTTGTAATAATTCTTGTCATTTCTCATTGACTATTGTTATTTCACTTTGCACAAGTTTCTAGGGCCGGCTATTTTTTGGGATATTATTTGTTTGGTATTGGATCGTCAATTGAACATTACCTAGTCTGCTTCTGAAACATGGACCCAACAATATAACACCCCAAAATCCAGCCAAAATCAGCTCAGCTAATTCAGAGTTTTTTTAATATGTTATTTTCATTTAAGTTTGGCTTTTAATATCGTTCCTATATATTTATGGGTGTTTTTAGGTTTTTGCAAACTGCTGCATGTGCTGTCTTGTGAAAGCAGTTACTACGCTTCCTTCTAATGCTCTTGATACAGGATAAACTACAACACCAAGTGATTAAAAATGTCATTTTTAACTGTTTCAACTTTACTGTTCCATTGCTTACTAGGAAAAAGTGTTTTCTGTTGCGATGAAAAGTGAATCTACTATGACAATCGCAAGCGCAAAAAGGCATAGCTTATGTCAGGAGAGACATTCATATTGACCCTTCATATCTTAATATATGGTGGAATCACCAAAGTATTGTGTAAAAAGTAAAAGTGTAGTGTATTACTAGCCGATAAAACTAAATGAATCTGACGCTGCTGATATATTTTACACACATTTAATGACATATTGTTTCAAATAGACCAACTACAACGACTAACAGACAATACTGAGCCAGCCTACCCAGCGTACTTACCAAGCATAGCGCTTTTTGATTATCGATTATTCAAATCTATGTAGTAGGTTTAGGGAATTTCGATACATCACTATTCTTTAATAAATTCAGAAAAAAATATATTTTTAGGCTAATATTTCACTATTTTTGTTTCATTAAAATATCGATATTTTTTATGCTTATTGCAAAAAAAAATATCGATATTCTTTCCTCCGATATATCGAAATATCGATATTTTTTTGGTGGCCGACACACTCAATTCGATTCGATCGCTGCTAAACCAATATATTTCTTTCGACGTGGCTGTTGCTAGAAAATGGGGAAAAGTTGTGGAAAATGATGGAAAATATTTTTATGAATATACCAATTATTCTCAATAACTTTCTTTTTGCTGTAAAAAATGATACGAATGTATGTAATTACCTAACACAGGTTCTCTTTTAATATCATTTTAAATTCTGAAAAATGCTTCATTTTACAAACAGTTCAAAGTGCGATGAGTGAATAATTTTTAACTACAAGAGAGTGTTAATAAGAACAAATATCCAAAGTTGCTAATAATAATTATCTGTATTCGATGAATGTAAACATCCCCTGAAACAAAAAAATTCTCGTTATATGATTTAAAATTTTAAAAAGTCAAGGGACTAGGAGAAACGTCCGCTTAATGTACATTAAAAGTGACCGTCGTACATTTAACAAATTCAATAGAAACGCAGACCGATAAACTTTTCTAGGTGGAACACACTCCACTTCGGCTCGTAAATTCGACGGCGAATTTCGTTTCAAATAACATGTACCAGAAGAAAGACGCTAAATGCAAAACAGTACGGTCTGAACGAGAGAACAATATCGCCGCAACGGGCTGTTGCATAAACAGTAAAAATAACTCCGCTCGTAAATCTTTTAATACACAGAGCACATAGCGTGGAGAGTGAGAGAGGAATAGTGGGGTCGAAGTTAAAGTGGGTGTCAAATTGCCTTGGTCGGTATAAATATGGTCTGGCGGGGGCAAGCGGGAGCGGCGGCCACGAGGAATCGCCAGCGACAATGGAGTTTGACTTCGGGATGTGTACAGTGGTTAATTGCGACCCGATAACTACCCCATTAGAAGAACGTCTTTTATCGCTCTTGAGATGTTGAGTTAGTGCCGATACAAGATAACAGTAGCAAATACAGGCCGTTCTTATTCCTGACAGATGGATGGCACCATAAATAACGCCAACGAGCCTCCGGGTGTTGTTATTGTATCATATTTAAGTTGAAGTTAATCAACGACTCCCGACGATATTAATTGGATTAGATTAAAACTAATAAAAGTCTTATTTATTCAAGTCCAAACTTTTAATTGGTTTTACAAAGATCCTTAGATTATGGAGAATACACCATAATCCAGGACGAAATTGTTAAAATAATTAATCTTATTATTTATAATATTTTCTCAATTTTAATTAGGAGATCTGAATTGGTTATTTTAAATTATTTTTTAATATTGTTAATGGATTTAGCAAATACTTTATTACCACTATCTTTCAATAAATAGATTAGAAAATATTAAATTTCAATATTTTAAGTACAATATGAAAAGAAAGATAAATGAAGAAAACACAATTCTAGTTTTAAACTAGCGAAAAGTTTATCGAAAATTATCTTCAAAAAATGGTTAAAATACTTCAAAGTAACGATGTCGGCCGCATAGATAAATATCGATATATCGCCAGACAAAAAATATTGATATTTATTTTTAACAATATCGATATTTCCTTATTCCAACCGTACATTTTCACGCAAAATTTACTTGCTAGTTCACCCACAACAAAAGTTCCGTACGCTCCTTCAAAACCCTTAAGTTTTTGTATCCAATTTTTTTCCGCTTCAGTCCTATTTTTCACCAAAAGAAAATTTTGATGACGGGGTCTAGTTTAAAGTATCTTAGGACTTAACCCAAACTTAAAACAAAAATTTGATACTCTCGTTCACAGACCTTAGGTTTTAATATCGATATTTTAATTTGCAACTCAAAGTTCTTTTTGAAAAAAAATATGGATATAACGATATTTGAATATAATGTTTGAAAAATCCCAATTTTTTACCATATTTCCAAATTTTAAAAAATTGGGCAAAACCCAAATATTGTTATAGCTTTGTGTACGACAGAAGAATGGAACAGGTGGGGCAAAAATCCCGCTACCATTTTGATTGCGCGCCATCTTGGTTATGTGACGTTTAGCTCAGTTTCGTTCAGTTTAGCTCAAATATACGCCACAAGAACGAGCAGAAATAGTGACAATATTTATTCAAAATAATCGTTCCATTATTGCCACTCAGTGGAAATTGCGTCAAAAATGTCCTAATCGTTCATTGCCTCACAAAACCACAATTTATCGTTTACATTACTGTCTGGTGAAAATGAAGATTTTTCGTCTAAATTGATAATGAGCGATGAAACCCATTTTCTTCTCAGTGGCCACGTCAATAAACAGAACAGTCGGTTTTGTGAAACGCATAATCCTCAATTAATTCATGAAACATCATTGCATCCATGAAAAGCAACTGCATGGTATGGTATTCATGCTGGAAACATCGTTGGTCCTTATTTTTTTGAAAATGACCAAGGCGTTACTGTTACTGCTGAATTTTCTTGGGCCTGAAATGGAAGAGCAAGGACTAGAGACTCAGGACTAGGACCAGGACAAGATGGGGCCACACCACACTCAGCTCGTTCAACAAATTCAATTATTGTACGAGGTTTTTCCACGAAGACTAATTTCGCGATTTAATAGTACCAGGCTATTTCTTATGGGAGTTTTTGAAATCAAAAGTTTATGTGAATAAGCCCCAAACGATTCAACATCTTACAGATAATATTCGTCATGAAATTGAAGAAATATCAGCCTCAGATATTGTAGGATGTCATAAAAAATACCTTAAAAAGGGCTGAAAGTCGCATAGCGAATCGCGATCACCATTTAGCCAATATAATTATTCAATCATAACGAAGAAAAAGTGTAAAGACCAAATCAACTTTTTATGAAAAGCAAACTTACTTATTTTTGCTATGAGCAAAGTTATAGGCAAGCAAATAGTAGCGTAACTGTTTCACGTTGTATAGAGAAGACTCGCAACAAATTTCAACTAAATCAGTTCAGTATAACTTGAGAGATCATGTTAACTATCGACAATTTCGAGAAAAGGGGGTTCAAAACTTCGCTTTTAGATGTGACGTCACTAAAACAGCTATATTTCCGAAAATGATTTAAATCTTCAAATATCATTGCTTTAAAAATCAAATAATAAAAATCGACTTTTTAAATTTCAAGAAAAAGAATGTATATACAGGAAATTAAATTAATGTTACAACTATTATTACTGACTATTCGAATATTAATCTGTATTACCAGATTTATTTAAATTATATAAAGAAACTAGTGGACGTGTCAGACGTTGTCCTGTCCGAACCTTGACTTTTTGTTTGGATGGAATAATGTATTTCGACAATGAAACCAATACTATAAGATTATACCAAAAGCATTCATTCGTGACCACTTGTTGGAATTTGTGACAACTTGTTGGAATTCTATACATCAAACGGGAGTTGTTGTTTTCTTCTATATATTTTATGAACAACATTTTCTACGAACAAGTATTTAGTTGTCTAATTACAGCTTTTGCAGGATTTAAATTAAATCCTAGGCAAAATTATTTAGTGGAGATAATTTAGTTATTTTTCGTTCACCTATACGTATTCTTAAAAACTAAAATTTTCTGTTTGTTTCAGGTAATATTATGTTCCTTCAGCTATTATTTGTAAGTATATTTTAAATATCAAATATTTGTTCTCAGACAAGTAAAAGCAAATAAATCTTAAATTCGCACAAACATTGTCTAAAAACTATCGGGTATATGATCGCTCTCGAGATTTATACGGTCATATACCATTTCATATCTAATTCCCAGGGACTTTATTGATTTATGAACATTATCTGCCGCAAAACATGTAGAAAAAAAAACAACTTTAGGGTCTTCGCGCCGCGAGGGAAGGGGAGTATGCGAGTCTCGGCCTACGTGGCTGTTTTTTTCCTCGAGGGCGGTGTGAGAAAAGCGGCATCGGCGGACCGGGGGGTGTTTTATTGGTCTCTGGAGACGTACGCGAACCCGCCAAGATAGAACCTATTCGGATCTGGATCGGTCGGGCGCTTGTGTCGTGTCTCCAGCGACGCTGGATGCCGATGATGCCAACTAGATTCCATAATTCTTCATTACGCAGCGACAGCTACAAGTAGTGCTGGTTTATAATCCTTGAGTTTGATTTATAGGACCTTTATATATCACGATTAATCATGTTACTATATTAAAACGAACTTCTGTTCAGTATACCAGACGGTTTCGTTTCTTTGAGATTCTTTTGTGTTAACTAGAAACCTTCTGCTTATGCAATGATAACTTTGGTTTTAATATAACGAAATAATTTATTGTTTTAGGGGGTATTCTTGTCTAGAAATTTGAAAAAATATATTTTTTTAAAATTATCAAAACTTAACCACTTATATATATTTCCATCAGAGCGTTTTTTATGATACAAAAGCTGTTTTAGTGACGTGACTTCTAAATGGTTATAAAAGCCCATTAGTCCAAAAAATATAAGATTTTTTACATTTCCGGGCTAGAATACTCCCTTAAATTGATTTCTGGTACATATGCATATAACACGTGGTATTTCATTTAAAATACTCTAGAAAATCTATTTTTTAATGTCAAGACTTATTTTTGAGAGATTTGTCTTTCAATTGGATCCCTAAGAAATTTTATGTTATTTATTTCTCAATTCTGAGTGTATTATTGTATTATTTTTTGTTTAAATATATTTTATAGTCTCCTTTTACCAACTATGGGTTTATCTGGACTGGGCCTAAAGTTTAACGTGGGCTCCGAACCACGGTTTTCAGCATTAAGCCTACCGACTGGCGAGTGACCAACTTTAGAAATCATCCCAGAAGACATCCGGTCTTACCCAGCCTGGTTACTGGCATGACTGGGATCATTTTCCTTGTCGGATTTTACACTTTTGCCTAGAACATTCACAAATTTTAAACAATCACAAACATAAATTTACGACCATGCCCCAGGAGGATTCGAATCCGCGGCTATTGCAACAGCATGAGGACCGTCCCATCGCCTTTACCACCGCGCCACCAAGCCGGCTTATTATATTTTGTAATGGTGAATCTGTCTTTACAATATTTTATGCAGAATTTGTTTCATTATCGAATTTATAGAGATAGCTTTAGAGATTATTGCTGTAGCTCTTTACTGTTGCGTATAATTAGTTAATAATGTCGGATGGTCGATAATTCCATTCCATTTTTTTCGCTTAAGAAAACACGTTATTTACAATAGCTAGTTAAAATTTAAAGTATTGGCCTGTTGATTCTGTACATTTTCCCCATCTCTCCTGCAATTCATGGATGCCATTCCAAAAGAACGGTTTGTCCTTTGAGCTACTTTTTAACCGACTTTGAAAAAGGAAGAGGTTCTATATTCGGCTATATATATTTTTTTATATGTATGTTCGCCGATTTCTCCGTTAATTGTGGAGCGATTTTTAAAATTTTTGTTTTTATTCGAAAGAGTGCCCTGCCGAGGTGGTCCCATTGGAACCAAGCCAGAATCTGTTGGGGTGAGGGGGGTTAAATCGAGGGAGACGCTCAAATTTCAAAGGCATGTATAAAATTTTCACATATTTTTATTGAAATAATCTGAAATTTGTGTATAATGTTATTGCTGAGTTGACGTGACGTGAGAGTTCACCTATTAGCAATACGTTTTTCTTACAAAACACATGACATTCAAATCACTTCAGCAAATTTTAGCACACTTTATTTTGATTTTACACAGTTTTAGCAACAATGAAAATAACGTATAAAGTACGCGGGTAAGGTCCGTGTTTTTGAGAAATTCTGAATATATTCAGCATAATATATGAGATTATTTTATCATGCAAAGTCTTCTCTCAAATGACGATATAGTTCGGCAGTATTTCCATTCATTAAAAAATCATTTATCTACGTCGAGCTACTGTCATTTAAATCAGCGCCGGACAGAATTACGCGATGTTTAGCAAACAATTACATACTGGTCGTAATGAATATCTAATGAAAACGTAGTCATTCAAATTATAGCAATCAAGTCGGCATAATTATGGGTTGTAATGGCGCCCGGCAATTGTGAACTAGTATTTTCGCGATTCAGACTCATTACCGTGCCGCTGGCCATTCAGCATCCGAAGCGGGCAGTAAAAAGGGGCGGTCACTTTTAATTCACGCATACAAATGCAAACGTAAATTACCGTTCGTTCGTTTTTTTTAAATTAGACTTCATAATTGATATACAATGATTAGTATATCAACGTGTTGATATATAGATAGAGATCTTAGGGATAATATCATATATAGAAATAAGTATAATCATCCGTCACTAATGAAATGTTTTTTTATTACTGTGCTAATTAAATTGACTCAAGCAAGAAATAATGGGAACACGTCCGCACAACCAACTGTCCCATCATCGATCAAACAATTTTAAACCATTTGTATTCATTCTAGACGAGCAAGCTGTAGGAATGCACCATTTCCTCGTATTATCATTTAAGCATCATCGAGCGGAGATAGTTAGCTCATTATCTAAGAAATGAAACAGATACCCTGCATCGTTATTGGTAATTTTTCCCAGGAAATGATCCACCTACCATATCGATAACATCGGAGAAAGCAGGAAGAGTGAGTAAGTGGGTGTGCTTGTGTGTTTTTTTTTCTAATGAGGTCCATATTTGCAAGGATTTTGTCGTTCCGTCGAAATTAGAAATAGAGAGCAATTTTCAATGGCGGCCCTGGGCCTTTGTTCTTTCTTTGGTTTGGCTTTGATGATTTGGTACTTTCTTTGGTCACGCTCGATGTAATGTTATTTATGAGTTGGTTGTGACGCCATTCAGATTCGATGGGGTTTGAATCACAATGGTCCGCTTTTTTTTCTTCCGATTACGTGCTTTATAAAAATAACATTTGAATTCTTCGTGCTTTTTTAAATCGGTTTTATCATACAGGAATACATTTTAATATTTTAGTAATTACTAGAGGGTTTCAGAAAATAGAAAATACTTTCTTCTAATTTTGATTTTTAACTATTTATTCGTGAATGTTGTGATGTTATTTGGGGCCATACAATTTACTAATTTCCTAATTTATTAATTTTTCCTAATTTATTAATTTACGACCACAAGGTTTGAAATACAATGTAAATTGGTTATTTCTTTTTCCAAATTTGTATTTATAATTAATCCCTAATCCTGAATCATTGTCGAATTAAATTTCTTGAATAGTTTTTGAAATCTTCTTCGACTTGATTTTCTGAATTTATTATTTATTTTTTGAAACGGTTTTTTTTTTTTTGCATTTAGGAAATAATTAATATCATAACAACGGAGCTAAATAAAGCAGGTAGTTGATGCAGAATTATGAATAACATAGTCCTATTATCTTCTGTGTAGACATTTTGTATTTATTCGGTTGACCTAAAAGTAATTTCGGTTTTTTGATAGGTTATCATTGTTATTTTTTGATTTGATTCAAGGATTTGTTAAATTTCGTAAAATTAAATTTTTAACAAAATGGAATCAAGTGATCGTAGTTTCTTCATTGCAAAGTATTCTGATTTTCAAAGAATTTTGAAAGTTAAAAATTTTTGGCGAGTCCAATATCCAAAAGTTATCTAAATGGGTTTAATTTAATTTTAGTTTAATTGTTTTAATGTTGTTTTAATTTAATGTTAATGTTAGTTTATTTTTATTTAATTTCAATCTCTTAACTCGTGTTTACGTAAAATTCAAGAACAAATATTTTTGTTATCACTTTTTTTTCTCAACAATATCTTAATTAATAATGAATTAAGTTTGGTAGCCGTAATGATTAAGGTGGCAGGAAGGCCTTCCTACTTATTATGTATGTTTGTGTTTTGATTGCCCATAGACAAGAGTGTAAAATCCGACAAGGAAAACCATCCAAGTTACATCAGTAACCAGTCTGAGTAAGACAGACTACAAGATAGTGAACCATTGGTTCGTTCTGCATAACGATGACCTATATCACATATTTAGTTGTGAAAATATAATGAAATTCATGAAAAAATTAACTGGAGATTAATATGTGTTCATAAACTAAATTTCGTCTCTGCTTCGCTATAATTTATTCATTTCTTCAATTACAATTTTTTTTTGTTTCTTTCGTTTTCGCTAATGTTTTTAATAATTCAGTTAAAAACCTATATTTATTTTATTTTAAGTTAGTGAAGAAGAAAGGTGTATTAATAAATGTAAACATGTTAAGAATGTATTGATGCTAGTTTCATTTTATTTTGAGTCAGGTTTCTTAAATTATATTTCCATTAACTGTCCTAAAAATAGAGCATTTTAATGGTATTGTGATGACATACCTTACAAAGAGAAATAATGTCATTAGCTAAATGTACTGTCAAACTAAATAGGAGCATATAAACAATAAAAACATTAAACATAACCAAACTATATTAAAATCTTATTCATTATAATTACGCTTGTGCTTCTTGTTCACTTTCCTATAGTCTGAGTGGGACGACCGGATCGTTCACCAGTCGGTAAGCTTAATGCCGAGGGCAGTGGTTCGAAGCCCTAGTCACGCAGAATAAATCTAGTCCAGATAAGCCCTGGTTGGCCAAAAAGGGAAATAAAATATATATGAATTAATTAGATCACAGAATGTGGTTATTTGGATTTTTTTCCTTTTTTTTTAACTGGTGAATAATGAGGGCCTTTTGAATAATGTAGCTCGCGTTGCTATAGGAGGATATCCCACCGCCCGCTAATAAACATTCAGTATTAATTGCCATGTACCCGGTCCCACCTCCACTCAATTATCTCCCCCTCAAATTTCGCAGCCCGTAAAGCAGGGTTGGATGTATAAATCAGGAACGAGACGCGGGGGTTGGAGCCCATCTGTACGCATTTTGCGGCGACTTGGAATGGCGCCCTGGTCGCCCGGTTTCGCACGCGCTTGCTGAATTATTGACTATCTACTTATAACTTCCGTCCGGTCACGCCCGCACCAACGATAAACTTCCGAAATTGCCCGGAAACGATGCCCGATCGAACTAATTGTCTGTTTTTGCTCGCGCGCACTCTGCCGCCGTTGTAATTAACTGAACTACGTTAGTCGGTCCCGGTCTTGTTTCGGTCCGTTTTCCTTCGGCCAAGAAGAATTTTTCTGTTTGCTTTTTTGGCAAATGTTTCTCTCGTGTCCTTAGTCCAACCGCACCAATAACCAGCAAAAATTTGGTATTTTTATACAAAATTACTTACTCAACCGGTTGTATTTCGTACGTAATATAACTAATGCTGGGATACTTTATTCCCTATTTCTAACAACAATCTATGTCTAATTTATATTAATAATTTTTTATAAGGACATTCCGGTGTTATTTAGCTCCCATAAAACCATTTACTTCATTATCACAGTATTACCCTCAAGTTTTAATACTGTTAACTGTGGTTTTGGTCAATGTATTTTCTTATTATTATAAATAATCAGCCAGCGAACTTTTAAATGACCCTTTTAATGTTGAAAGATAATGTAAATTAAATGACGTCCCAATTCTGCAATAAAAGTTTTTTTTTAATTATTACTCTTAGTAGCTCAAAAAACTGCCCAGTCGGCACTAAGCATTTTTATGCTTATATTATATACAGCTGTGTATATCTCCAGTGTAAAATATTATCCTAATTAATTAGTCTTATCCTAATGTCTGTCTTCCATAATCAGATCACATTCGTTATAGGTTCTAGACGGATATGGCTTTATAGCACCTCTTTAGAGACATAGTACGGAGCATCGATAATAGTACGCGACACTTAGCTTTGGAATCGTTGTATAGTGGCTATTTAGGGTAATTTATATCGCTCGGGGAATGGAGGTAGGTCGAAATTAGACAGTTATGGTTACATGATGTGACCGTTATTTATTGAAGCTGTAAAAAAGTGGAAAATAGAAATAGATAAGTTGGATCGGCGCTGGATTTACCTGCAGAAGAGGCTTGGGTAGTCGATGGTGGCACGTCTGAACTAAACTGTGGTCAGTGACTGAATGAATGAAGTACCCTTCAATAATCTCCCAGATGAACGTCTCGGGATTGCCAGATATTCGTTATCGTATACTAGTTGGCGCTACTGGTATCCCGCCTGTGTTCAACATCTGAGATTATATTTCTGAGTATTTTGTAGCCCGTTATTCCACAATGTAAAATTCGACATGCCCCATAGTTGGATTCCATATACTAAATAGTTTTAAGTATTGATAACAATACCTTGGATTTTCATCCGATAAGCGAATATATTTGATATAGTTCAAGTTATTTCCGTTTAGATATATATGGTTCTTCCAGGTTAGTCGTCGATCTAGATGCATACCAAGATATTTAGCATCCTCAGTTTGGGGAAGTTACAATTAATGATATCCACTGTTGGTTATATTCCTTGATGCAGAATGAATGTCCTATATTTTAAGTCATAATTGTGTTTGTATGTTCTTAAGTTAGATTTATTAAAATTAATCCAGAAATTCATCTTCCACTGTAAACGTTCCTTTAGTGTGATCAATTATATTAACTGGTTGAAAAAGCATTGAGTTGAGGCAGCTTATTGAGCTAAGGGCAGAACTTGAAGTACTAAGATTAGTAATCAGTGTTATTCTAAGCAGAAGAGAGGGACATCTACGGATGAAGTAACGCGCTGAATTCGTTAAGCTGCAGGAGCTTTCTCAGATAGTTTCGTGCATTCAAAGTATAAAAGAAATGCACATTATATACATACAATTAAAAAAAGGCACAACAGAATAGAAATACGATAAAAAATATGAATCATAATCATAGAGGCCGATTTGAAGCTTTGAATATTATCACATTCCTGAGGAGTTGCGGCTATCCTCAAGAGTAGGGAGATTTAGTGAAGAATATTCGAAATCCTGCATCATCAAGTGTTTGGCGTAGCCTTTTGTTGCACGACTCTCCTCGAGTGTCGGTTATAGACTGTATCTTGAATCCTTATGTAGAAAATGTCGAAATTATTAAAGATTGTTAAAAAATATCACGTCATTCTCGCTGAATATTTTTATTCCATTTTTACAGAGCAAACATTCGATGTAAATTTGAATAATTCTTTATAATACTGTTGTTTTATTGTTCTATCAAGCTAGAAAAGTTTGGTGCATTCATATCGAGGTAAAGCGCAAAAGAAACGTACGTATACACACACACACACGCAGACGTCCGAGGTAACCGAGAAGAAATACGGGCTCGTGGTATGATACATTCGTAGCGACCCAAGTAAAAAAATAAGACCCCGTATGAGAAATGTATATCAGACCTCCCAAGTGGACAGAATAATCTTTGGAGGACCGGCTAGGTCAGATCCGTTAATTAATTCGTATGGCTGAACGTTGCTTAAAATTGATCTGTCATTATCCGGTAGCCATTTTGGTATCCAGACATAATTGATCCCCGATAAACAGTTTCGATTTTCGAAAATAAATAATCGATGTAATAGCTGGGCGATCTTTTTTTTTTTCGTCATGACAATTAACTTTCGTTCAGGTCAGCGCTTGCTTCGTTTAACTTATTTTAATACCTAAATAATTATCACAAAAAAACATCTTTTCTCATCAAGATACTCTGAAAACTATTATATTAATTCAAAATATCACTAGTCTCCAATTTTTTTTTCGTTATTTTTAAATATTAATTAATTTTCGGAAACCAAAAAATGTTGAAGAATTTTGACATTGATGCGTTTTGGAACTTTGTATACGGAAAGGAGTTTTTGAATGATTTTTTGTTTGTCAGCTTTTTCACTGCCTAAGAAACCATGGCACACATTTGTAATTTCGAGTCACTGATTCGATAAATTTTTTTTGAGGGCCTTTAAAGACTTGATATATACAAAGTGTTTAGTGATGAGGAAGTACTTGTAGAAAGGAAGCCCGATTGAGGATGGAGACAGGAATTATTTGTATTATCTAACTACCCATTACTTTTAGGAGGTACTGGAGATAAAGAAACTGTTTTTTTACAAATGGGATATACGGGTATATGATTTTATTCCTTTTTCGAGAATCCTTGTGTTGATGTCATTCAAAAGGGGCAGTCATTCTCGAATAATAAAATTTGATATATTACTATTATAAATTTCTCAATTATATTCTTGAAAAATCAATTTTACATGTTACATTATTTATAATTTTTATAAAAAATCAAATACAAAAATTTCTAAATTCCAGTTAGTACAAAAAACAAATCGCGAAATCAAGATATGATCTCAAAAAATCACAAGCCAATAATCGATTCGGAGCATTAAAATACTCATATTTATGACAATTTTGTTTGAATGAGGATTTCGTTGCAGACCAGTGTATAGTATTTTCTTGGTAATACATGGTCTGAGTTTAGCCATTTTTAAATTAAAAGTATTTTGTCGTCCCTGTTCTAAGTCACATGTGGTGTATCCTACGTTTTTTTTAATCCTAAAAATAGGACAAGATTTGTGAGAATCAGAACAGGATATGGAACTGGTAAATAAATTAGTTGAAACACTAATTATTTTTTGATGCTTTTTAACGGAAACTTACGTAGACGCAGAAGAAATACTAGCTAATTTAACAATTTAAGACAAAAATTTAAGGATATGTCCAAAAATTAAATTACTCTTCATATAAATTGTCTGTTCTTTTTGGTTCAATAAAGGGGATAAGATCCCGAAACATAAAGAATACGTCAAAATAGCTAATAGATCACAGTCAGGAAATGCGAGGCATCGAACTAGGTACAACCGGAGGCTGGGGCGGATTTATGTTACCACCCCGTGTAAGCTAAAGGGGGCGGGGAGGGGCGCTGCGGCGAGTGGCGCGACGTAGGTCTATAAAAATGGCGGATGCATAACGGAACCGGAATCGGTAACGTTGATGTTCCGATCTTCATTTATTAAAGAATATTTTGTAACTTTAAAATTACAACTGATTTTTTTGAAAATCATTATTTGTGTAAGGTCATTAGAAAATGAATTTTCATTAAAATTTGCAACAGAAATCTTCCCCTGTCTCGCACTATCTGGTGGAAGCACTCGCAGCGCCCTCTATGGTCTCAATTCCGCCGTGAAGTTAGCCGCAACCTCGCGCCTAATTTACTGCCTCCAAATGATCCCTCCAATTTATGTCGGGAATTTGCAAATAAATTGGAGACCACCTAACACCGAATGGCTTCATAAACAAATAGCTTTTGGCTCGACAAGATTAAACACCGTGGGATTGGGGCCGTAACGTAACATATTGAAGCCGCTGACTATTTGTGTGATGGTTTCTCTGTGCTATGTATAGTACCAGCGGTGGGTGGGAGTGATTTTTAATTGATCGTCAAATTTTCACACACACCGGAAACTGCATTCTTTGATTACTTCATTAGGAATGCTTTCATAACAAAAGCCTAATTGTACCATCTTAGATTTTTTAACGATAGATTTGGCAAAAAAATTAATATATTAAGCCATATTAATTTTTATATTAACAAACACCAAGGAATTGTTAAATAGTTAGTAGGTTTTTAGGCTGTTATTTACAATATCTAAATAATTTTAGTAATTCACTCATCTATCTTTCCAATTATTTGGATCTAGTCAAGTACTTTCATTGAACTTAATGCACATTCAATGGATTTTTCAACCGATTTTTTAAATTTATTAATTTTTTATATTATTAATTTTTTATTAATTAATTACTACGCATCGCCGAGTAACTTACAATGTTTCTCTGCAGTAACTTAAAACTACGTATTTATCTAGCAAATCCATTGGTCCTAGCTTAGTTTCTAATAATATAAAATAAACGTTAGTAGCACTTTTTAGTGTTTTTGCTATTTAGCGCACTTCACTAAATAACTACACAAGATCATACGGTTTGGTTCTCTTGAGCCTACGTCCTAACTCACTGTTGTCCAATAGTTGCAGCACTTCGATGTTTACATGGAAGTGGAGTCTTTCCTCTTGTCTTGTTGTAAATCTCTTAATTTCCTCTATAACAATTGAAATCCGAAGGCATCCGAGTATGTTACTGCTTCTATCGTATCTGGGTGTATCCACAGTATTTCTCACCACTTTATTCTGAAATAGTTCTAGCACTTCTCGAAGAACTTCCCCATAACTGTTATTAAAGCAAAATATTAAGATCGATTTATATTTTATATGATTTTGTTTGATTGTTATTCTATATTAGACATTCATTGAAAAATACACTCAGCAATCGACAAGTCAGAAGCGACAAATTAAATATACGGCTCAGAAGTAAGTTTGGTCTGACGCTGAAGTAAATAGGTAACTTGCAATAGTCTAATAGAGATATTAATCGATATATTTGCTGATTTGCTATTTTAGTAAGAGGATGGTCTAGTTGGAATATGGTCATAATATAGGGTCTAAATCTTACAATACAAAAGTTGATGACTCATTGGTTTCAGAGATAGTTGACTAGATCTTATCTAATTAGCAGTATGGTCTTGAATGATCGTCTTTAAAGTTAAACTAGTGAGAAATCTCACACTTTATATAACATCATTTGAGGAATATGAACATAGTTGGCTTGTATATATTTTGATCGGAAATATCTATTAGTGAAAATACAAAATATCAATATAAACAACTATTAAGCTAATTGCTAAATAATCGCGTGTTTTGTGATATTCCTCTACATAAAATAAGTTTTCAGTTTCGTATCATTGTATACAGGCTCTAATCATGGAGGCTCAAAATTGCACTTTCGATATTCATTAGCTTTTTGTTTGCCTTGAAGAAATCTGATGCCGAGGCCCTTCAAGCACTTTTAGAAATTTATGGTGTTGATACTCCGTCTTATCTAAATTGTTGGATTTGGCCAACGATTTAACAGTGGTGATAAAAGAACGGCCTAAAATAATGAATTTCAAGACTTATTGTGCGAGAACCCAGCTCAAACTCTCAAAGAAGCTTCAGATAGCTAGCAGATGAGCAATTGATTGTTTTCAGATGTTTATATTCGATTAAAATGATTCAAATGGAAGGAAAATGACTGAAAAATTAAATTAGTGATAGCCGGATCAACCATGATAATCTCAAATTCAGGAAATCATAAGTTAATCTAGGAGAGTTATCTGCATTGTCATTAAATCTTGCGCATAGGGAGGATACCATCTCTAGCATAGTCACCAAGTATTAACACCTTCTCATCTTGCTACTTGATACTAGAACATAATGGAAAGTAATTTGATTAATTGTCCTTTTCTTAATAAAAGACTTCTTAGAATGAAAACAATTATCAACATACGTGGAAGCACTTAATAAACATTGAATTCTTGGATTATTATAGAGTTTGATCGCAAATATTGGATTTTAACTTAAGAGCCAGGTGTTTTTTTAAATTTAAACCACAGGAAAGCACCAAAGGCAAGAGTTATAGAATATACTGGACGCGAATATAGTTGCTAAGGAAATGGAACAGGATAGATGAGTACATTTTTCATGTTCAGTAAGATACACTATTATAGATTCCGATGAGAGTTTACACTATTCTTTCCGATAGTATACAATGAAACAGAAATAAAAACCCACATTAAACTCCCACACATTACGAAACAACCCCCTAGTTTCACCCTTACGCTCCATTTTCTCAACCCCTTCCTCGGCGGTACGCTTTCTTCGCGCTGTTGTCTAACAAATCTGACTCAGCTTTTAGTTTATGCACGATAACCGACTAGATTTATTTCGATTATAATTAATAGTGTTAAGGGGGGAGGAGGGACAGCGTCGGGGAGGCGTGTGATGGTAATTAAAACAGAGATTTAATAACGGCCGGGGTTGGGATAGATGGTGCGTCTTATAAAGTCTCATAACGAAAAGGCGAACGGTTGTATTTACGTGTCGAGCATAATTTTAACAAGTTTCGTCTAATTCCGAGGCTCTTAAATATGTCCCGGACCTAAGACCTGAAATGTCTGGTTCGTGGTGAAATTGTTCGCGGCACAGGAGGGCTGACGAAGTTTCCCCAGTTTTTTCCGGTTCTAAAGTGCGTGATGAGAACATTTTGGGGAGTTTTTATTGCGCAAGTTTCGTCTTTTAAAAAATCTTTACCAAAATTATATTCAAACCAGAAAGATATTTTGCTACTCTATCTATTACTGCTATTATATTCTTTTGTTTTTAGTGCTTTATTACAGATCGTCGCCAAATAACAAACTAACTCTACAGAAATTACACTACTACACAAAATCAAATTTTTTGATTTCCTTGGGTCTACGTCTTACGCTCATATTATCCAACAGTTGCAATAGTTTGATGTTACTTAAAAAATTCTTATTTCTTCATATGATGGTGATTCGTCCCAAGATACTTAAGATTGTTACTATAGGCAATGATAGTCAGTAGTAGTCAGTCACTATATGCAGTTTGACTGTGTGAACTCAATGTGAACAGATTGGGTCTTACTTTTCATTGTCTGCCTCACACTTTTTTATTAACAGACTTCAAAAAAGGAGGATGTTCGGTCGTATATATATTTTTTTAATGTGTGTTCGTCGATTTCTCCGTCAATTATGCACCGATTTTCAAAATTCCTATTGGAACCAAGTTAGAATCAGATAGGGTGAAGGGGGGGAAATTTAGCGAAAACCTCAAATTTCAAAGGCATGTACAATGTTTTTACATATGTTTTATCTAAAATAATCTGATATTTGGGTACAATGTTATTGCTGAACTGATCTGACGAAAAATCGGAAGTAGTTCAGTGTAAAATTCAGTTCAGTAAAAATCCATTTAGTTTGCTTTTTAAGCACTAACCATATCGTATAAAAAGTCGTAGAAACATGGTAGGCAACTGTTTCTATGGTGTAATAGTTAAAATGTTACGCTCAAGTCGTGGGTTGGATCATCAATAGAGCAGCAACTTTCTTTTTTCTAGTTTGGTTGGAATATTTGTCAAATCACCTAGACTAGGGAGAAGGCCTTAGTACCTGAAACATTCCTTATTTTCAATCATTGTTTCTTTATTCCTATTTTTCCTCATACGGGCTGTTCTTTTATTTTGACTATCCATTGAAATACTTAAGAAAATAACTACGTAAATTATTGAGTAAATATTTAATATTAAAGAGAGAAAAATAAAATATTTTTACAAAAAAATGATCCGACTTGAGAAAATAAATAAGGAACTCACTAAAATGCAACAAATAATCAAACATAGACTTTTAACACAAAAAAACGTGTTAAAATATGTGCTTAATAATTGTTGTAATATATATTAAATTAGATTTTTGTTTTTTTTTTAATTTTGTGTCTATGATATAAAATTATATTATCATTCTTGTATTGTTTAAGGGCTAGGCACCGACCTCAGACTGATTTTTATTTAGTTATTACAACGACTTTACGAATTACTTTATACTTTGTCACTTGTAGCAAATATAATACTGTTATATAGTATATTACATTTGTAGAGTATATTTTGCCCCAATAGACTGTCTGAAAAGTACATTTCATTAAATCATGAAAATTCTCGATGTTGTAGCCCGAAATACATCTTATTCTTGAGATGCGAACTTTAGGTAATGCTCATTATATTATGACATTTATGACAACATAATGAGTAAAGCGAATAACTATTTTAGGTAATTGGAATAAACTCCTAATCTGCAGCAAGAAATGAGTCATAATGGACAATTTATAAGGCTTAAATCTTGGTCGTAATGCCATATATCCTCATACCAATTAAAAGATTCTGTTTTTATGAGACTTTAGGATAAAAGTGCGAGTTTTGAGTGATATATTAGTATTTATTATAATATTAACAGAAGCACTAGCACACGGTGAGTAGCACAATTATATTTCCTCATTCAGTTCATTACAAGGCCTGGAATAATAAAAACAAACTTTAATTGATATTTGATGAGTGCTATATTTGATATATTTATGTCCGTCTATTCACTTTTATACTTTTTTTATATTGTTTGCCACAGTTGATGTTTTATATTAGACACTGTCTAATTTCAGAATTTTATCGCAGAAAATTTAAAATATCTTTAAGAAAGTTTAAAATATCTTTAAGAAAGTGACAAATAAAAAACTATTGGTGATTTCATAGCTATTAAGATGCTATATGTATTTAAATTAAGAAGTATAACATATAGCGAAATAAGTTTTGCTGAAGAAATGTAACATAGATTGTTAGATTAATTCCATATAATAGCTTTTAAATAAAAATGACTAAAGTAGGGAACTATAGTGAAATTAAAAAATGGAAAGAGAACTTATCTGATTAATTTTACAGGGTCTACTTTATACTATATAAACGGAAAATCTTTCATTATATTTAATACATTATTCATAGTTGAGTGCTGTAGCGACAATGGTGCGCATTTAAATTGAAAGTGAAACCGTGACCAACCCAGTACATTAAAGAATTACATTTCGGATGCACAGAATTCGTAAAAGAAGTGCCGACAAATGATTCTAATCCCTTCCAACCGCATATTTTCGTTCGGTAAACGAGGGGTCGGCCGCCGTGCCGGTGGAGCAGCAGGAGGGACAGGAACGGTTCCCATCCGAGGGGGAGGCTGGAAAAGGGTCCTCCGCTATCCAATTTAGTTGGTCTCGCGCCCATCTAAATAACTTAGGAATGTCCTGGAAGTAATATTGCTGCCATACTTACAGTTGCATGGCGTGGAATATAAGAAGAAGGGTAGAAGATGCTTGAGGGGGTGTCTGAACAATTTGTCACCCCATTTTTGCCGGTGCTAGTGGATGCAAGTTATGAACAGGGTCGTTCTCAATTTTTATTTATTTTTTTCTTATATTTAATGGTAAATTTAGTCCTGCATTCGTCCATGTTATTAAGGAACGAATAGAATAAACCATCGACAAAATTGATACTTGGTGTAACATTTTAGGTTAAGAGTACCATTATTTTCTCCAAATTTTTAATAAAAATACATTGCTACTAGTCATAGTCAACTAGCCTACAATTTGTTTTTATAATAACTAGGTATATAAGTATGTAAGTATATATGTAATTCACACTGCTATTGTTTCTGGTAACTCCATTTCACAGCAGTACGAGTCCAAATGGTCTTCTTTTAGTATGGGTTCTACTCCACAAGTTGTTATTCAAGAGTTGCAATATCAATTACGGAACTAACATGAGAGTAGAGAGTTTTCTTGTCTTGTTATTCGTACTTCCAGTGTGCAATTTACCGTTTGGAATCTGGACTGTGGTAGGAAACCCAAGATTTCGAGCTTTCGAAGTGGCTTATTGAAGGCTTGAAGGCGGCGGTGGCGAAGTCCGAGATATGTAATTATTTGTAACCACGGAATGAGAGCTTTTTCATCCAGTAAATTGGCTTCAGTAACGGAATGTTTGCGGTAGAAAATTATCGTTTGTGCTTTTTGCGGATTAATTTTTAGCGAATTAGTTTTGAGCATTTGTAATTTCAAAATTTGATATGTTATGTTCAGCTACTTTTGATTCTTGTGATGTGAAGGTTTCGGTGTACGCAATCATTGGTGTAGGATATAGAAAATTTGTATTTTGTTTATATTACTTTTCGTGGAACATCCCCATAACAAGATTAGTATATCGTTTTTTTCAATATGATGGCATTTTATAAAGCCTACCATACAAATTTTGGTTTCCTAATAGTTTATTTTTGCGAAATCTGATTAAATCTAATATTGTTTTGAGACATATTTTATTCACACTAAACACTTTTCAACTTTTTTCACATTTACGAAAATTTAAATGGCTTTAGCCTTTTTAGTTATCAATAAATACTTATTTTTATCGATAACTATTTAACTTTCTATTTTATTTATGAGGATCGTGGTTCGAAGCCTATGTTAACTGTTGGTCCAGTTGAGATGAACCCTGGTAGGAATTTTTAAAATTAATTACATCTTACATTAGATATTAACTAAAGTTAAGACTACACTTATACACTAATCTAGTTCACGTATTTGGTTCGCTTCAATTTTCTGGTTTCTTGCGTATTGTCCACTAGCTGCATTGCTCCTACATTGCTGTGATTTAGCAAACTTATTTTATATTTTATGGCGAAATCTTGGATCATTTCGTATTATCTATTTGATTTCGAGGTCATCATGGAGTTCTTCGTTGGTTACGTAGCGATACGGTAATTAATCGTAGAATTTTGTTTTGGGTGCGTTGGATTACTATTTGGTTTGATGTTTTAGTGGAACCCTATATTTGCATCCTATAGGTCAAAATTTGCTCTATGATTGACTAACAAACCAATTTCTTTGATTTTAGGTCAAGTTGAGAGTATCTTCCGAATAAAAAGTACAGTTGCTTGACTTTGAGTATACTCTCTACTTTTTGTCCAACATTATCTTTCTGACTTAGCCTACCATCGAGATGTATGCCGAGGTATTTATCTGATTCTACTTGAGGAATCGGGCGTCCGTCAAGTGATATAATTAGGTTTTTATCATTTCAGTCTCTAGTCCATTTGTAGATCTTGTTGACTGCTATCTGTACTTTTTCTACAGCCTTAAGCAGAGAAATATATTTTGCCATGATAACTGTGTCGTCGGCAAATGTTAACAGTTCTGTTTCTTTTGTTGCCGGGATAGAGCAGTTACAGTAGCGATCCCAGTAGTTAAATGCGATAATTTAAAATATGATATTTTTTAAATTATTTTTTAAAATTCACTTCAGCATATACTCATTTCAACACTGTTGTGTTATTTAGTGACGTAACAATAATACTTGTAAAATAATTAGTGTGATAACAGTGTGTTAAAACATAATTACTATATAAATTTTGGAATATTGTTATATCCGGGCAATTTGTCGTAAATATTGGCTAATGAATCAACAAAAAATTAAAAATAATTTGATTTATGAACTTATCCAAATCAGCACAAAGTATATTACGAACTTAATATATCTATACTATTTTCTTCTATTCTTTCTATCAGAAAAGCAATTCCTCAATAAAAATCGATGTTTTTTCTAATTTTCTTGGGGACGCCACTGGAATCGGAGCATTTTAAATAGCCCTAGGGAAACGGATCGTGCGTTCGCCGATGGGGAAAAACTTAGAAACGACGAAGGAAGGTGGCGGGGGCCGGCGGGACGAAGGGAGCTCGTAGAGGGCGTCAGTTCCCAATTAAAGCCCGGCCATAAATCTACAGACGTATCGCGCGGAGCTCCGTTCAAGATGGACGACCATCGTCGATTAAAAGGACGCGGATATGAAGTCTAAGTAAACTCGGAGAATGCCAGAAAAGTTTCACTCGTTTGTTTTTTTCTTTATTTCTTTTCGTACTTTTTTTTGGTTTATTTGTTCTTCAACTTTGATTCGGTCGTTTCTTTTTTGAATTTTGTTAATTCGATTTTTCTGAATGGCAATGGAATCAGTACTGTTATATCAAAATTTGTTAATTGACTATTTTATTATGCTCTGGAATATTTGGTATTAAATTATCACCCATTATTCAAAATGAAGCTCAAAATTTATTACCTTCAATAATAATTGTGAAACCATTTTAATTAAAGACTTCGCCCGGCTGAAACAAAAACGTTTCGGCGGACTGAGATAAAGTGCCACCCCCAGTCCCCCTCCCCGTTCCGCTTGATATCACAACGAGAACTGCCTACCCTCTTAATCATGATCAAAAACGTGAGATTCGAGGCATTCGGTTCATGGCCTCGCCATAAATCCAAACGTCGCCCCTCACCCTCTCCCGCATCCTTTCCCTTAATATTTAAACCGCCGTTTTTATCGGACCGAAAAACAATGAGACGCGACATTGGCCGCCGGTTCCTGGGCGGTGGGTGGGAACCGGTTAGGGAGAGATATTCGGAAGACGTCGGTATTACTCTTAGAAATTAGTTTACAGCCCCCCATTTCGGCTGACAAATGATTAAATTGGCTCCGGGTGAACTGCGGCGGGCGGGATTTACGAGCGAAATTATGAAAACGGAAATGGGATTTGCGTTTCTGACGCTTTCCATTCTCGCCAGTTTTTAAACTGACTCCGTAATAATCTCCAGTGGTTTTTTAAACAACTTTTAGTATGATAGTCTGGTATCATTTGAAAGTTGCAGTCGATGGCGTTGAAAATTTTGTGAAGAAAGAGGTATGTTACTATATTTAAAACAGCTTTTCATTTTCAGATAAAGTCAAGGCAACAATGTGATGTTTGAATATTACTGCTCTTGAGGGCTGATCATTCATTGTTACTTTACTAATTTAAATAGCGTTGTCTGATGTAAAGACTCCTCATATTTTCAAAGATTTTGAGAAAGGTAACCAAATTACTTGGGATGTGTCTTCTTTATTGCCCTTAAATGAGGGAAAAAGAGGTATCTTTTATTTTTAAACCTATGTTGTGCAATTTACCGGGTTTTAGCGGGAATTATGACAGGAAACTCAAAATATGAATCAAAAGCGTTTGTAATGCGTAGACACAATCAGCTCAGGAAAGATATTCTCCAGCTATTAAAAGTGAAAACACCATGTAATTAAGAACAAATGGTATTATAAATAGACAGTTGATAGACAGATGGATAAATTGAAAAAGAATAATCTGCTCACCATTAACTGTTTTATTGGACGAGCTATAATTCATAATTTAAATTTAATTTTCTCTAGTTTAATCAAAAATTGATTTTAATTTATGAATTATATAAACATGCTGAAAAAAGAAACCACTAATTTAGCAAGCATTCCTAGAACCAATGTTCCATTTAATTTCTTGGCTTCTATATGCTGAACATATCCATTCAAAAACATTCGCAACATATTTTAAAAAAACCTGCAATGATAATGAAACCAAGATGATAAATATTGGATGGCAGAATAAACCAAAGAAGAGAACTTAACAAGTTTTAATTAAATTAATAATAATTGTAAAAAAATGCTTATAGCTCATTTTTTAAATAAAAGATTTCTAATTTATTCACAAAATTGATTTAAATTTAAGGAATATACTTATAATTTATGAAGTATAATATATTTTAAAAATATGTATATAAAAATGTTGAACCATAAGCCACTAAATAATCACATCTCTCTAGAAACAATATTCCACTTAATTCTTTGGCTTCTATGTTTTGAAGCAAATAAAATGAAACTAAAATTAAAGGAACTGTTGAACTTCCCTCTACTTCTGATACTTTCCTACAACATTGCGCATATAACATATCCTATTAAAAATTATCCTGTATAATTTAATCAATATGCTTAGTAATATTTAGAAAAACTAGCATTAACGATGAATACTTATCGGTTAAATCGCGTAAAACTAAATATTGATGAGGTAAAACGGCGAAGATATGGTCTTCATTACTGAACAACATCGGCCTGTACTCCTTTACATATCTAGATGCACGATAGAACACACTGATACGCCGTATACCAGCTCATGTTCCTTAGGAAATATGTATTGGCTTTATGGCCAATAAAGTAGAGCTGATGATGTTATTAGAGACCTCGAGATGGCCGATGTGGAGTTAATGTCTTCGGCATAATTCACTGATATTTCCTGAAAGATATCGGACCCGTTTTTCAGTCGTTATTTTTTGTATGTGTTATCTAGCGGTGCGAGTTTAGGGAACTGTCGAATTGTAGGATCTTTTATCAGTGTTACCGCATATATACCGTATAAATTGCGACGATATTTTATCATGTCATGGGTAGATTCTACTTGAATGTTAACGAGTTTATATAGAGGACCTTTTGCAAATGTTGAATTAATATCCACGCGGAAAAAGTCGACGTCTATAAAGGTCAGTCGTGGAAATGTGTGTTTCTCCATGCATACACTTTTATTAGAACTTCTGAGTAAATAGAGTTAATGTCAAATATTCGTCTAATTAATTTATTGCTTCTATTAAAATATATTGAAAATTTATTAGGTTTGAAGCTTTATTCAGCGAGACTGGCACGATGTATTTTATTCAAAGCAATCTCCATTGATAGGTGCGACATTTCTTCATCATTCAGGTAAAAATGGGTTCTCCATTAACTTGATCTAATTTTTAGCTTCTTAAAAAGTGAACCTTCGTAAGAAATTATAGTGGGAGGGAAGAATTTTCGATGACTACGGTGAGTGGAATAGCGCTTTCCATTTAAACACTTTCTTCTATTTTTATGTTTATCTTTTATTTCTGACTGAAATGTGCATATTTCAATATATGCTATTCAATAATATCCTTTGATCTGACTTCCCTTCCTATACGTTTTCAGATATAATGTCCTTAAGCTTTAGAAAGCACTCCGCACGATTTGCTTCAGATAGGTCGACATTATCATATGATTTTAAAGGTAATGGAAATGTCCTTCTGCAAATTTTTACATCATTTAGTTTATGGCGACTTCTTTTTTTTATAGATATACTATTACATATTTAAAGTATAAATAATACATACAGCATTTAAAAGGAATGAATCGGTTTAATGCATATATTTTGTTTTGTAACTAATGTTGAAAATTTGAGTTTATATTTCCTTGTGCACAGCTCCGTGGTGGAGAAATTTGGCCGCATGTAATTAAAAAACTATAATCAAACATATATTACCATAGTAAAGCCCCTCCAACAGTTGGGAGCTCGTTTAAAGCCTAACAACGGTAAATGTAAAGTAATAAGGCAATGCAAAGTAATAAGTAAAGTCTGCTATATATGAATAAATATAATATTTAACCGTGGAATTATATGTACATTTTTACAATTGTTAGTGTTGTAATTGTGTTTACCAGGTAAATAAAAATTGGAATAATATGGCATATTTTATTAGAAAATATTGTAAAAATTTGAAATAAAAAGATTTTTTAGTTTTTGAAATGAGTTTTACAATTTACTTTTGCTATTTTATAAAAATGCATTTTTTTCCTTGTTCCAAACTTCAGAGAAGTCAGGGTGTCGTTGATGGTTAATGTTATATGCTTTGTTTATTCGATCTAAGGTAACTCTTGTTAGTATATTTGATCTTTTCAAAGCATCGTTATCCACTATTTTTGCATCCTGCAAAATTCTATTCAATTTATTTTCTTATTCGAATGTCGTTTTCGAATAAAAGTAAAATTAAATCATTACTAAGATATATTATGGTTAAATTAAATATCTAGTTATTACCGTAACAGCATTTTTACTGCTATTCTTGATGGACAAACCCCATTAATGAATTGACTATGACTACTGACTATCTCTCTCTGTAGACGTGAAATTCTTCAGGTCAGAGTAAAAGTCTTCGAAGAATAATTATAAAGGCACCTAGACCTTAGGTATCCCGTTGGAGAAGATTTTCACGAACATGCTTAGTGTGTAAGGTTATCCCTAGGCGCCTTAGAACACGATAACAATTTGACAAACTCTCTACGCATCCACAATCACCGGTAGATAACCAACTACGACAATCCCAGTCGTAACCCAGGGTCTCTGTCGCCTACAAAACACTTCTCTATCCCGAACCCGAAGCGACAGCAGCAAAGGTCTATTTGATTCTAGCTGGTCATTCTAGAATAAGACAAAAAAGGATATTTGAGATCATGGTTATTGGGAAGGATACAAAAAACCAGTAGAACTACATAATGTTAATTATTTAAGTGATTTTATTAATTTTTCCAAATTTTTGTTTTTAAATGAAGTAATAGTATTTGAAAAGCGCCTTTACATCAAATCAGCGCTGGTGACATGAAGATAAATGAAGAAGAAAGTTCATCGGATTATTTAATTCGAGTTTTAAACTGTTCATTGTTTAAGCTATTCGTAATCAAGCATTTTAGAGGTATAATTTTTTTAAATAATTTTTTAAACCGTAAAATGTTCGACTGTTCTGTAGCGGTATAAACTGGTAGACCTTTCTCCGTTAGTATTTGGTATAATATTTTAAAAATATACGGCCGATAAACTCACATGTGGTAACGCTTTGTCACGTACCTAAAAAAGGAGAGACACCAATCAAAAACTTCTATTGGTCATGCTTCTAATCTAAACCGTATACGAGCCGACGTCGGATGTTTAAAATTCAGTTTCGAATTGGACTTTCGTGTCGAGATACAGGCATTAATTTATCCTCTGATATGGCCGCGTTTCGTTCCCAAAAAGCCAAACACCCAGGGACGTGTTGCCTCATTAAACGAGCGGCCGAAGAAAAATAAAAACGAACCGGCGCGTCCAGAAGGGCAATTATAAAATTTTAAATTTCGCTCGGTTGATTTTTTTTCAGTTTCTCGTTTCCCTTTTTTTCTTTCGCGGCTCTCCGCTTTTTCTCAGTTGCGACGTAACTGGTTTAGTTTGGGCTTCGACAGGAACGGTTTTGTAATACGTTTTGATTTGATTCTGTCGCCTGATAAAAGTAAACCAAAGCAAACATTTTATAACATGTCATATTATGGTAAAGAACTAGGGATGCAGGGAAAATATCAATATATCGATATTCTCCGAAAAAAATATCGATATTTTTCAGCCGATATTATTAACCTTTAAAAGTGGTACTTTATTTGGTAGTAATATTTCACTATTTTTATTTTGTCTTAAACATATCGATATATTTTTTGTAAAACATCGATATTTTTTATACTTGTTGCAAAAATATACCTATATAAATATATGGATATTTTTTCGGTGGCCAACACCCCTATAAAGAACATTATTCTAAACTAAACGAAATTCGACCACAATTTGTTAAGTTAATTATGTTTTTCTCATAACAGAGTAAAGGGTATAATTTAAAAATAATATACTACTAAAGGGACACAGTGTTTTCAATATAAGACCAGAAATTTATTTGATATAATAGCTTAGGAATTAAGACTCAGTAAACATTTTTGTATGGCATTTAATTAAATCTAATTTCTATTAAGTTTCAATAATCAATAAAGTATTGATAAGTTTACATTTCTACATCACTGAACTTTATAACAATATATCATAAGTAAGATTATTTTCAGAACTATATACAACAGCGCATCAAATATATCAAATATTAAAATAATAACGAACACAGTTAAAGGAATGTATTTATAATCATTTAATCAAATACTGATTTATCAAAACTTAGGTCTATAAAGCCAATAATCAAAATAATTAATATAAGGTTGAAAGAATAATAGGTCATATAGTGACATATCTTATTGCGTCAATCATTAAACATATTAATATTTATCAATGCTTTAAAAGTCTACAAATTTACTGTTCATAATTCATAATTTCTTCAATTTCTTCTATATCTAAGCAAATTATGCAGTTAGTTTCATTTTAACTGCCGCATATTTTCATTACTTCATATATGTATTCATATAGTCTTTATCTCTTATCTATATGTTGCTAATCGGTAATTTGCGCACTAGAATACCGAACAACACTTGTAAAAATAACATTCCTCAGTAGTGATACCGAAAAAATATCGATATTTTTTGACGTATATAGCGATATTTTTTCAACAAACAATTATTTCTTAACCATTTTAAAAACCCCTTAATTATTTTTAATACTTTTTAAATCGCTACTTTTTTCAATCGCTAAGTACTTTAAAATGCCTAGTTACCTTCGTGAAGCTTTCAAAATGTATTTTATAAGAGCAGTCTATTTTGTAGTGATAATTAGTGATAATAGTATTGATAGCGAAGCAAAAAATGCAGCGTTTCAAACTGTATCATGGCAGGTGAGAAAGTCCAGTCTGGATGGTCTTGGGTAAAACGGGATCACCGAGTGTCTTGGAATGATCGGTTTTCCAATTATAAATGTAGAGGGGTATATAATTGAGCCCAAAAATCGCGGCTTAATGGGTTAACGAGAATTTGAAGTGCGGTTTAAGTGTTTGGATCGATATTCAAACTGTTCATCTTGGATGATAGATCTTTTTTCAATTTTAATGAGAGCGTATATAAATACGATGTTTGATCTTGAGCTTTTGGACTTATTGGATGGAAATATCTGAAATCTGAAGGTGGAATTTGTAGTGTTTATTAGTCAATAAGCTCAGCTATTTCTGAGGAATTTTGTTGTGTCGGATGGTTATACTTTTGGGGTACGGCGCTTTTTGGGGAGTGAGATTCTGAATTATTGTTGGAATAATTTTTTCAAGGAGTTCCAATAAATCCTCTCGTAAATTTAAGTGGCAAAAATGGTACCTATATCTGTTACCGAATTATTGACGTATTTTACTTTGTTCATAATTTTTATTATAAAAAATGTCAACTATATCAATTAACAACAAACCAAACAAGACTTCTGGAATAGATTCCAATTCAATCACTCTAGTTGCTTTATGTCGAGGACCATGTTAAGTAATATATGCGATCCAGATAAACTGTAGTTGGTATAAAAGATACTGTTAAGAAATAATAATAATATATATTAACAGAGTATCTAAACTTTTCGCTATCGAAATGAATAGATTTGCAAACCATGTGGACGTGCTATTCGAAAAGAGAAGTATGTAAAGAAACGTTTTTTCTTTATCTTTGTAAAGTTAAAAAATGGTCTTAACAATACTGACAGGAGAAAGCGTAGCTTTCACCATATAAATCTTTCCCTTTTTTAAGAAAAAAATAAATAGTAAAAAAGGGAAAAACTGTCTTTACTTTTCAGGTAAAGATCGAACCTTCGACCCTTTCCGAGGAGAGTTTTTTTATTCCTTTCCGAAGACGTTTCGTCGAAAGGGTATTTTAGAAAGTTTTTCTTCCGCTGAAGATTTCTTTTTTCTGTTGTTTTTTTTTACGAATGGCAAAGAAGTCGCTTTTGATGGGGTTTCGAGCGAGCAGATGTCCTCTGTCAAAGTTTTACTGATTTATACAGTTCACTGGTTGATTTTTATTTCATTATTTTTGTCTCGCTTTCCAAACAATGGCTTTGAATTTATTTTCATGCTATATTAAGTTAACTATTATATTAAATGTCATGAACATTTATTACATTACTTGCTGAGATGATATGAAATGCTAGTATTTATGGGATTTTATTTTTCCTGGTATATTTTCAAATTTAAATAAGTAGGGAGGGAATTAAATCGAAATCACTAAAAAGAAGTTAGCCATATTTCTATACTGTATTAGTGCTTTCATTTAAATTAATTTACAATGTTCAATATTATTTTGGGGATTTATTTTACTTTTTGCTTACTGTTACATACATAATAATCATAATAATAAAGTATATATCTAGATAGAAATATCACTGATGATATTCCCTACAACTACAATAACAATAATAAAAAAGTCTGAACAATTTGAAACATTCCTGGGTAACATAGGTTTTCGAATAAAATATCGCTGGCACCAATATATTTTTATAAAATACTGTTCTTCTGACCTGCCATGTTGGACTGCCGGTTCATTCGTTTATCTAGACAGCGCGGCCCGAAGCCATAAATCGCCCATGACGCCCAAAAAACCGGCCTTATTAATCATTCAGTGTACAGGGTGTGTCCCTTGTTCCCCACTACCACCGTCCGGTGACCAACAAGGCACAGAAAGACCAGAAAAAAAATCCCGCCGTGTCTTGTTCATATTCGTGATTTGTCTATTGATTACGGAAATGCCGTCGAAATACCTTTAAAACATGGGAACATTTCACGACCAGAGTCTCATGATCATCTTATCTAGTCGTCAGTTTATCCAGATCTAAATCTTCTCGCAATTCAATAAACCTAATTGAAATGTTTTTCTAGCTATTCATTATTTGTATCGTCCACAAATAACCTATTTTATTATATATAGATATAAGATACATAAGCCTCTTATCAGTATCTTAACAGTACTTAATAATAAAGGATGTTCATTATAATTAATCTGAAATTAATTCTGAGTTGAAATTAGCAGAAATATGGAGATATTCAGTGATTATAACCGTAAGAGGTATTTGGAGAAACAGGTGTGTCACTATCATTGACGTCTGGGTTTTCGATAGGATTAGAAAGGATACTGTTTCATGTGCTACTAAAATCTTGAAACAATAACTTAATAAGAAATTATTACAGTTGTTTTCTGAAAACCTAAATTATTAACATTAAATAGACCATTAAAACGAAATATTATGAATATTTTCATTTTGTTGTGAATATCAGTTGTCCTTATTTTTATCTTGTTCCTTCCATGATCTTATTCAGACAATTACTTAATCTTGGTGCATATATTTTTTATGTTACATAACCGATAATCATATTTGTTTTATTTTTGATATTTCTTATTTTGATCTACAGGAAGTGTAGTGCATATAATTTTTGTGTTTCCTAGTAATTGGTTATATTCGGTTTTTGCTGTTAACGATTTGATTTATAGATAACAATTCTTGTTAATTAAGAGGTAAAAACATCAACTGCATACACGTTTTAAAGACTACTAGTTTTATATTTATATTTAAACGTTTTATATTGATGCTTTGTGGAAAATTCTTATCGGTTGATGAACGCGGCTCGTTTAACGACTCCTAGTTTAACTTCAGGTGTCAGGTGGCGGTGCTATGGCCTCGCCATTAAAATCACATTAAATATTTAGTTATCGTGGGCTATAATGTAAATTTCGTACTTCTTATTTGCTCGTTTTCAATAATTAATTGCCATTATTAGCTCGAATTAGTTCTAGTTTTTCGATTTAAGTCTCTTTTTAATCATAAGTCATACTTGACAGGCCTCAGACTTGATAAAGTTGTTAGTTTAACAGTATAGTTTCATTTTTTAACGAAATGACTCCAATAGTATTATTCAACTTCACAGCTTTATGATATGTAAGACATTAGGATTATTAACGAATGGTAATTATTAGAAATTTTTGTTGATTATTTGTTAAGATCACAAGAAAAGAAGATAATAATTTAAGTTTCATGTTTTATTTCAATATTGAACTGGAGATTAAATTGATAAATACAAAATTTGTTCCGTTGTAAGTTTAGCATTAAAAGGAAAAATAATTAATTTGAATAGTAGAAAAATTCAATAGCATAACACATAAGAAATATCCAGTGTAACTAAGAAAAATAGATTCTGCTCGAGTAGTGAACTGGATACTCAACTTCGAGACTTTTATATTTATTGCAACGCTTCTTGGAGCTTTTGGTGCCCTCTTGTAGAATTCTTTGCCACTGAGAGCTTTTGGCCACTTTCATCCATTATTATACCGCATGACCTTTTTTCTTAAATAGTGTATTAGTGTTCCAATGTTTCATTTACTCTCACGTATCAGTGTAAAAATATTTTTATCTCACTTGAACAGCCCCAAGCGTTGTCTGATCGAAGCATTTCCTGAAAAAACAGCTAGCTTTTAATGGGCCAACGGATTCATCTAGACAGCACACTCTGGCATCCATACCGAATTGGTAATGGTTATTTGGTCTGCGCCACTTATCTCTGCATAGGCTGGACTCTATGAATATAATCGATTTCTCGTAGAAATCCCAGGACACTGGCAGTATTCTCCTGTTTCTTCTAGCAATTTCTAAAGTTTTGCAGCCCATATATAGACTGAGGTAAGGGTAAGGCGATAAAACTCTCAGTGAGCAGGCAGGCTCGAAGTTATCAAGTTACCGTGCGAGAATCAAGCGTTTAAGTTTGTTATAACAGTCGATTTCCTTGATAACACCACCATAACTATTCTTAAGCTAGTATTTGGTATAAATATACGTACGCTTTTAAATGTGCCATCAAAACCTCCTGATTATCCATATACTCCAAAATAATCTACTAAATAACATTGCCAGTGGTTCTTGATGCATCAAATACACTGTCATCCATCGGCATAATTTGTAAGCCACCACGGCAGTAGCAAGTAGCTGCTAACAATGATTTCACCAGTATGTAAATTTTAAAGCAGTCCCAATAAAACTCTATAAACAAGGGGGCAAAATTTTATGACTAAATTTTTAAAAAGCAAACCAATAAAATCGATAAATTCAGTATAATATTAGAAGACTCAGGTACAATTATCAAAATAGAATTATTAAAAACATTTATATAATTCATTTATGGACAGAAAATGTAAAAATTATCCTGTTTACACAGACGAATCACTATATTTCATGTTCAGAGATAATAATGAAAATTTATCTACCTACATACATTTAGATCATTGGTTACGAATGACTCAAAAGAGAAAATCCATTTTCCCTCTTGACAGACCCTAAAAATAATGCGAATTGAAATAAAATTACCAACAAACCCAAAGGTTAGAGTTGATTGGATTTAAATGGCCGGCACGGGTAATTGCCAAGTAATTGTGTTTACCGTCAGCCCTGATTCCCCACCGCCTACAGGCCGTACTGCTCCAGATCGAAACCCCAGTTCCAGAACGGACAGTGTTTACGGTATCGCCATCGTAAGTCTTTGCGGAAGACACGTCACTTGCTAGCCACTGATGTAAACACAATTAGGGAATTGGAAGCGGCGACCACACCACCCTCCGAACTAAGTTAGTGGATATTGGTGGGTGGCAGGAGTTCGAGGGGGAGTCAATAGAGAACCGGTCGCCCATAGATATGTCCTGGGGGAAGTAAATCGTATTAGAACGAAGGTATATTATCCGATATTACGTTTGTTTAAACATTGTGGTGAACGATGGTTTAGTATTATTGGAGGACGGAATGGTCTACTATATACTGTGCGACATAAAGTGGCATGTGTATTCCGGGTGCGTAAACGTATATTAGTGTGTTGATATGTTTATGGGACTGGAAGATTTAATACTTGTCTAGACGTTTCTTTCTCATACCAACGAAGAATTTTAATATCATACATTTTAATACTCTTTTCAATATTATATGGTAAATCGTCTTTGTCGTAAACCGACTTTACTAAGCACATAACAGGTCAATTGAAAAGTCCCCGACCTACTATAGTAAATCACATTTTTTGGCAAAATTAGTTTTTTTTATCCAGCATCATTCCCTTCAAGAGTGATACACTGATTATAGCGACCCTCCAATTTTTCGATACCATTTTTGTAGTACGATTTGTCCTTTGCTTCAAAATAGGCCTCAGTTTCGGCGATCACCTCTTCATTCGACAAAAATGTCTTCCCCATGAGCATTTCTTTAAAATCTGAGAAGAGGAAATAGTCGCTGGGGGCCAGATCTGGAGAATACGGTGGATGAGGAAGTGGATATTTTCACTGACTTGTGACATGGTGCATTGTCTTGGTGAAGCAGCTCTCTTTTTCTTCAAATGCAGCCGTTTTTAGACGATTTCGTCCTTCAAACGGTCCAATAACGCCATGTAATAGTCGCTGTTGTTGTTGATGGTCCCTCCTTTTTCAAGGTAGTCAATGAAAATTATTCCATGCGCATCCCAAAATACAGACGCCATAACCTTCCCAGCCGACTATTGCGTTTTCCCACGCTTTGCAGCGGGTTCATCGTGTGCAGCCCATTGGATTGGACTTCGGAGTGAAATGATGGAGCCATGTTTCATCCATTGTCACATATCGACGCAAAAACTCGGGTTTATTACGCTTGATCATCTTCAAACACTCCTCTGAATCATCAAGTCATCGTTGTTTTGTTAAAAGTGAGCTCACGCGGCACCCACTTTGCACATATCTTTCTCATACCCAAATATCCGTGAATGATATGATGTACACGTTAATTAGTTAATTTCAATATACGGTCATTCAAAATCATTTTGTGGATTTTTTAAATATTTTCGTCGGTAACAACCTCTTTTGGGCGTCCACTGCGTTCACCGTCTTCGGTGCTCATTTCACCACGTCTAAACTTAGCATACCAATCCTTGATGGTTGATTTTCCTGGGGCAGTGGCCGGAAACCCAGCATCAAAGCAAGTTTTTGCTTCAACTGTAATTTTTCCCTTCAAAAAGCAATATTTTATCAACACGCGAAATTAATTTTTATCTATTTTTTTCACAATAACAAAAGTTGCTTCACTCAAAATGCTATAATTCACAAACTAATATTCCGACAGCTGTCAAATGTATACGCGCATCTCTTGAGGGTTAGGGCTAACTAAAAAACATATTGATTTAATTCTAGTAAGCGCCATTTATGTGTCAGGCCGGGGACTTTTCAATTGACTTGTTGGAAAATTAATCTATGAGCTACCAAAATGGTTTTAACGAATCGATATGCAACAAGTACATAAGGAATACTAAAATTACTAAAATTTATATAAATGAATCTGTGGCGGATTTATCAGCCTCAATATTTTTTACAAAGTCACAGCATTTTCTTTCTATTCAGCATACGGAATACTCCTGTTTGTCTATGAGAAATTCATTATTTAAACTATTTGAGATATTGATTTACTTTAAGTCAAGAAAAGCGATATACTTATAGATTCAGAACTAATGAGCAAGATTTTACACAACGATAAAATTGATGATTTTGTGTATCTGAAAACTCCCAAAAAACTAATGTAGAACTTTCATAACTTAATTGAGTACATTGTCGTCCTCAACTGGATTTTTCAGCCGAAACTCTTAAGTGAAATAAAATATATTTTACGTTTCACAAATATACATTATTTCGTATAAGCTGTGTTGTGTAATTAGTTTTAAAGCATAACTTACCTCACCTAGTAACTACTGCTACTTGTGTATATTTTTTGTGTAATCTTGGTTTGTCAAAATAATCTAGAAACTGACACAACCATTTTCTTTTTCGAAATCAAACTAATAAGGGGAAAAATCTGTGGTAGTGAAGACTATAGAGCACAAACCAAAAAGTTACAATTTCCTATATAAAATAGTAATCAGTATGATTGTGAACTATGCTATCCACGAATCTATAAATTTATTTGAAAAAAGAAAGAATGATAGAAATCTCATTCAGAGACGTCTATAAAGAAGATGTCTCATTTGATTAGCAGAACAAACTATAGGGCATCCAAACGATCATCTACCAGGTTGTTATTACCATTTTAAATCGATGAACCAAAATATAACTGTATTATTAGCCAGAAAATTTTCGCCAAATGAATTCGTAATTTCAGGTGCGGCTTCTTTTGATTCCAACTGATTTTTAAACTTGTGAAATTGACTTGAATAATGAATGAATAATAAATATATAATAAAAATCAAATATACTTAGAATAAATAAAGAACATGTTATTTAACAAGATATTATTTTTATCTCAAATAAATCCTTGTTCATTTTCTGATTGTTACAATTAATTTATGCAAATAATATTATATCGAATAACTTTCTTTCAACACTTTTCTAATTGGTTATATAATCCTAGTTTGGATGTTATTATAAACAAATTTTTGAAATATAATTATATTTAATTATTCTAAAAACTTATACTAGTTATTTTCATTATTTTTCTTTAATTTTAAATGTGCTTTTTCAGTAATATTCTTCTGCAACTTTCCTGCAAAAGATTTAATAACATATTTACTGTCCCAAATACCCTGACTTTATTGTTACAATTAATAAATAATTATAAATATTAAACATCACATAAATAAATACATACATTAAAAATTAGTAAAGATTCAGTTTATTTCATTAGCTTTTTTTGTTTTCAAGGTAATCGATTGATACAATTCGGTCTTTTAACTAGCAATTACTACAAATAAAAAACGAAACACTGCACTTATTTATTTATTTTTTAAATATTTCATGAAGAATGAACTCAAATTCACCGACGATACAAAAAGGCAAAAGCGAACGAAGACAAACAGCGGACTGAAGAACGACGAAAAGCAACCGATACGGTAAAAGGTACGCGAAGGCAAATCACGAAACTATTCGATCTTAATGAAACTGACCATCCAGCTGTGCAGAAAATCGTTTCTCACTCGCCCTCATATTTTAATAACTTCGCAACATTAATTTATGTCCGGTTCATTCGATCGACATGCATAGAATTGGCCATCTTTATTGGCCGATCGGTAATTGCGTGTATGTGCAGAAAAAGAGAGAGGGAGCTGCGCTGAGCTAGCTGATTGAGATATTTCATACAGACATGTTGCTACCTTAGTGGGTATGGTTTTAACTTATTCTTTTATGCAATTAATTTATTAAGAAGAAATATCAATTATTCCAGGTCAATTAATGATAATTGTTTAAGATTATTTAAAAGAAAATCACACTGGCTTAGTAACTAACTAGGCTACTATATAGAGAAAAATAAACAGGTTTATCATTAAATGTATCATTAAAAACAGAAATTCATAGAGAAGCATCAAATATAAACAAAGAATTTACGGAAATCAGTGAAATATCTACAAGAAAAAACATACAGTTATGTGCAATTCAGGAAAAAAAGTAGAAAAGAAGCTTACGAAAGAATTGGTAACAAGTTAGAACCACAGAAGATAAAAGAAAATTCTATAAAGCAATAAAAAACTTGATCCTAAATGAACAAGAGGCTTAATAATATGATTCAAAAAAAATTATTTCTAATCGTCAATCAAAAATATAATATCAATTTATTATGTACTCATAACTGTGATTTTCTTCCAATTAATTAATACATTTTCCTATATTTTAGCTCCAGTTATTTAATTTTCTTTTTTACATGTTTCTTCCATTGCTACTTCCAATGAAGATTTGCATCAAGATTCATTCCGAGATAGTTAGCGTTGTTGATATTTATTGTTATTGATGCTTGTGCGGTTTAGTTATATATGAACTGCACATGTATAGATTTACTTTCGCAAATTTATATTTTCTAAGTTTAAGTCCAATTATTTGAATTGTTATTTGCCAGTTGGAATTTCCGTGTGGCTTCTTCGCTGTTGTATTCGAAGCAAGAATCGCAGTCTCGTCAGCAAATGTAGTCACCGTGTTATTTCCATTTGTGGTATATCACAGTGTGTATCACATAGCCCCGATACACTTTCTTGTTGCACATGCGTAAGATTTTGATAACATAGTTCGGTGTGTTGCTTCGGTAATATTTTCTGTAGCTTATGAAGAAGGCCGTCATGCCATACCTTATCGAAGATATGTTTTAGTCAAAATGCTGCATTGATCAAGGTGAGTTTTATAACTCACGATATTGGTAGTTTCTTGTCCTATAATTTTAATAATAATATGTGTGTACTTCAGTTCATTTTTTTGCGGGTATTCATCCACATATGGTTTTTAAGAGGCGTTCCAGGCTCTCTTACCTTTTCTTCTCGTTATACGAAGAGAAATGTTGAATATTCATGATAACTTCATTTGTATCAAAGTATATATATATATATATATATATATATATATATATATATATATATATATATATATATATATATATAAGCCAACCATTCCATCCAATTAAGAACACCAACGATAAAAGGAACGCGTGTGGCTCAAAGCAACAGCAGACGAAAAAAAAACAGATAAAAATGGAGAACATTCTCCCCTATTATCTCCCGACGCACTAATTATATTATTCCTAACAAGATCCAGAGACATAAAGTTTTCTAATTTATCTCGCTTTTTTTACTGCTGTATATGCCATCGTCTCGATCCGTAAAGTCCCTAGTCGACCATATTTGAATTAGAAAGTTTTTTTATGGCGCTTTTATCTCATCATAATTAGGAATATCCCCTGTCCTCCTCCATTCTTCCTTTGTCGCCCGCGGTTCCATCCGTTATTTATATTTAATTGTGTTATTAATGACGCTAACTCAGTTTAATCACCGGAAGCTATAAGGGACTCAAGTATTCTTATTTCTTCAGGTAAAACAGTTTTTTCTCGTTCTTTATATTCCTAGTTTATTCCTTCGTTATCGTTTTTATTTTTTTAATTATATTTTTGGGAGGAATATCATTGGATATTTGTAGCATCGAGGATCCCTACCATCCCTCATGATGGTAATTTTAAAAAATTTATCCCCAATCGCAATTAAAACACTACCAGGGTTCCGGCTCTCTGGAGAAATAAAGTGGCCACTTTAAATGCATCCAGTTTCGTCGAAATAAAAATCGAGATGACGTCGAAGATGGCAACGCCTGCAGAGACCTGAGGGATGATAACACCGGGACTTATTTCTTTTCCCTCCTCTGTCCGTCGTCCGCGTATGTGTGCCATATTGGCACGAAAATAGGGGAAAAAATTGGTGACGTCGACTATCGGAGAGATGCGCGCACATGTTTCACAAAAGCCGTGCCGGGGTTTTTATTTTTTCGGGGTGATTTATTGGGTCCCGGGGGATATGTGAGGACCGTTTGGACCATCCCGAAACCGAAATTGGTTTTTTATGAAATTCTAAGGTCGTTTTTTCGATTTGCTCTACGTCCCCGCGGTTGGGCCATCGGGCGGGGGACGAATTTATCGGGTAGATATCAATATTGGGATTCGGTAGGAGCCTGCCGCCAATAATTGTTTCAGTATGACTCAGCATATTTCAGTTTTTTATGCTTCTAACTGAACTGAAGGTTCTACAGTAAACATTAATGAAGCCTCAAAAGAAGAGTTTTAAGGCAGACTACGAACGATTTTAAAGGATTAAGAGCTTCTGTTGAAGTCACTTAATTTTTTCTCAAAACAACTAATTTCTTTCTTGAAGCTAATTTCGCCTTGGGATATAACTAGTATAAGAAGTTTTTATCCTAACTATGGTGTTAAAATTAGAAAGTATTTATTTTACTATAGACATTTTGGACTTAACAATATATGTCACTGTTTTTAATTTACTTCACTATTATTAAGGCATCATTATGACAGGACTTCAGCTTGAGTTCTCATATTTTTGTGGTTTCTACTTAAGTTTAACACAAGGGTCATACTAAGATATTTAGCTGTATTTCCATATCAAACTACTTGCTGATTTATATATACTTATTTGCATTACATCTTTTTGTTGACGAAATTAATATGCTCTGATTTATTTTTATTCATTTTGATACAGCATTTTTCTGTTCAGCATTATATTTCGACAATATCTGTTTGTAACTTTTTGGTTGATTCAGTGTTGTTGTCTCCAATAACTAGAATTGCCGTGTCATCTGCAAATGTAACAACATTTTCACTGAACGTAGGGCCTAAGTAAGCCCCTAATATACAGCAGATAAAGCATGGGCCCCAATACACTTCCTTGTCGCACACCTGCTTGTAGGATGAGTTGATGATAGTAAATTGCAGTTTCGGAATATATATTATTAAATATCTTTTCATATATTGCATATATGTTTCCGATTGTGGAACTTGGTGTCTGAGGTCTACTTCTCAAACACTCCTTTGTCTGGTTGTTTAAGCTTTTGGTTGTAATTTGGAATATATTCAATCTATAGTTCTAGTAGCTAGTTTTTAATTAATTTATTTAGTTATAATATATTTTACGTTTTACGTGACTGCTGTCATTTCGCTGTTCAATATGTTTTTTAGTAGAATTGAATATATAATTATTTGATCTGATTGATATTTGATGTGCATTGCTTCCTAAGACTGTTTGAAATAATAGCTCATTTATTAACGATTTTCATGATCATTTTTGTACCGCCAGTAAGCTATTCAAATTTTACGGCCACTACCGACATCTGCAATTTGATAGCAGATTAATTTTTTTACTAGTTTAATTATAAACTAGAGTGGTCGTGTTACGTTACTAGATTATTTTTAGTCAATTTAAATATAATATTAATTATAATATTGACGAGCTATTCAAATATGTTGAAAATTCATAATCATTAAGGTACATTTTATTCAGTATTTAACGTAAATTATTTAGTTCTAAATTACTGTGATATTAATTAAACTTCCGATGCTATTTTCTTCATATATGCAATAGTGTTTATTTAATTATGACAAAGAACAGATATATTTGCCGCTCTAGTATCCACCTACTCAATATGCTGGTAAATCTACCGTCAAATAATATTTTGGGTCCGAAACATTTTCCAAGCCATGCTTTCCAACCATATAGAAAAGCAGAATGCACCATAGCATGTTATTTTAGCATTTTAACTGCTCGAATGGTATCCAAAAGTTGCAATACTTCGGTATTAACATGAGAGTGATCCTCCTTGAGATTCTCTTGATTTCTTGAAGAACAGTCGGTATCTGAAGGTTTCGGTGCAATTAATCATTCCTAAAAAAAATTATTTATAAGAATTTGACTCTTCTTAATTAACTACATAATTGTCCGAAAAACCTCAAAGTGTAAACAAAGACAATCGAGCGAGAGGGAACTGTTTACAGAGATGTACATAAGAAAATAACGATAATGAAAGAGTCACGAAAGTTGCAAGGGTAGAAAATAATTCGAAATCCGTCGGAATTCTTTTCTGGTTCGAAATTCTTCGGCTTTTCCCCGGCACGAAATCAAACAATCGAGAGGAATCGCGCTGGGCCGCGCACCCAGCCAGTCCCAGGTAGAAGAACGGATATAAAGACCTTCATCTCTGTCAAGCCGGTCCGCTGTGGGATATCAGTGCCGTACACCAATCATACCGCTCCGAGTCCGAAGCTCGGTTTTTTTCTCGTGGCCCATGTCCGTTGCCTGGCCGACGGCCATTTCTAAGATCTCGTCATCAGTTGATGTTAGTGTGTGTTGACCGTGACACCGTTCCCCATTTCGGCGATGGTGCTGCTGGTAAGATTCCTTCATTGTTTCTGATGGCTGACAAGTCTATTTTCTCAATCGATACAACAAGTTAATTTAATCAAACCGTTCGACAAAAATAAGTAATTGTTAAACACATTGACATTGTCTGAATGCTGATGGTGGTCGATTATTGTGGCTCTTTATGTTATAAAACATTTGTTTTTTCTTGATGTTTTCTTTATATATTTAATATTTTAGATATATATTCATAGTTTGTAAACATGCTGAAATATATATACTATTATTATAAGTTATCTAATCTTAGTTGCGATTTTAGAAAACAAAAATTATCTCCAAGCTTAAAAGTGCTTAAGTTATATAATTATAATGCCCTCTGTAGATTTTATTTTTAACTAATTTAATACACGCAAATATTCGTTTCATTTGGGTTATTAGTGTGCATTAAAAATCGTATGGCCTAAAAATGATGCTGTTCATTATGATTTTCTTCCGCCGGACTGTCAAACTATCAAAACGCACCCATTACAGCATTATTTGAATCTCATGCGTGGTATGCTTGAGGCTAGCGGAAGAAGTTAATCCCTAGTTTTTCACCCAAATTTCTTGATGGTCTGACTGATGACTTCCTGGTCTGACTTTGTTTATTTTTCATTAAAACATTTGATATGCTTAATACAAATTAATTATTATTGTTATGTTATGATGTGTGCGGGATAAATCAGTATGTATTTCCCAAATTAAAATAGAATTAAACTACTTAAGTATTAATAATCAACAAAGAATTAATAAGTTTAAATTACTACAGCACTGAACAGATTATTTTCAGAGCTGCAATAAGTTTAGGGCATCAAATATGGGTATATGTGATTTTTATTTACTTTTATATTATAATCATAAATATGAAATATTAAATGAAGAAATAGGCACTTTATTTTTCGGTTTTGAAATTATATTAAAATAATGTATTGATAATTATTATATGAACTATTCTAAAAAAATTATAGATTTATAGGTAATAAAATGTTCAAAGAATACATGTTTTATTGCTTTAATCGTTAAATATCTCAATATTTATTAGTGGTTTAAAATATTGACCAAATTACTGCTAATATTAATTATTTGTCCTGTGTTCCAACTATGCAATTTGTGTGGTTAGTTTCACTTTATCTACATATTTTCATTACTTCATTTATGTATTAATATAATTCTTTTATGCATATTTTTCACCTAAAATATATATAGCAATATAAAACAATAAATTTAATAAAAAACATGCTTATTTGATAGAAGAATAATTTCTTTACCTACATTTTTATATAAAATTGCATCGTTATTTTACTTATTTAGTCCACTATTCAATCTTTAAAAAAGTAGATGTCATATTTTCTCCTGTCAGTAAATTTTCTATTTCTAATACAATCTGTGCTATCTCAATTATTATCAGATTTTAAGCAAGAACAATTTTTCTTAGACCTTGTGGATTCACCACATACCAAGTTAATTGAAATTATTAATATCAAAAATGTATAGATAGTTGTATTATGAATCTGAAAAAGCTGCTTGCGGAAATATAAATATCTTGTAAACAAAGCACAGACGAGTTTTGTTATTCTGGGATTTTGTTAGGATGATATTTTCGCTTATGTCGTGTTTTGCGTTCACAGCTGAATATACCTTCCGATTAGAGGGACACATTAATTTGTTGTACCAAAAAAGAAATGTAAAATCTTTTAAACAACACTGCTTAAAGTTAAATGAAATAATTTAATAATGTCTTATCTCACCCACTTTTCGTGTTAAAATCGTTTCAAATGCAAAGGAACTTCCGATTAGGTTATTCTGATTTAAATTGCTCTTCCAGCATTTTGCGGTATAACGTTGCCAAATTTACGTTACAACGTAAAATTACACGTCGATAATCGATTTACATACAACAGAAATGGCGAGTAATTTAGTGTATTAGAATTGCAGAATTTACAGATGAGTACTTTGAACTGCTGAAATCATACCTCACAGTGAGGCATTTTTTCCCAATATATTCGGGTGCTCGGCAGGTCAGTGTTCTTCTCCCATTGTTATATCTATTGTATACAGCTGACCTCGAGAAACACTGCTGTTGCAACATATGCTGACGATACAGAGATTTTATCATCAGACGAGTATCCAATATCAGCCACAAGAAACCTCCAACTTCATCTTAACAAAATCGAATTGTGGTTGAAAACGTGGCGTATTAAAACAAATGAGACAAAATCTACCCATGCGACATTCACCCTCTGTAGAAGAACATACCAGTAAAATTGAACAATCATGAACTTCCGCAAGTAGACAACGTTAAATATCTGGGAATGCATTTTGATCGACGGTTCACATGGTAAAACATATAGTGACAAAATGCAAACAGCTTGGGCTTAAATTAAACCAAAAGGCCGTAAATCTAAATTATCATTAGATAACAAGGTTTTACTGTTAAGTCAATACTTAGGCCCATCTGGACCCTTGTGGTATTGAACTGTGGGATACTACTAGCAAATTCTAACATAGATATCCTCCAGAGGTTGCAGAATAAAGCGTTGCGAATCATCGTCGATACCCCATATTACGTGTCCAATAAACTGATTCACCGCGATATCCCTTTAGAACCCGTAACGAGTGTGATTCGAAGTACTCCGAAAGACTATTAGTGCATCCCAATACACTCGCCAAACAGTTAAATGTGCGCGATGACAGTGTTGTATGTAGATGAACTGATTAATAGACACATAGAGTGATATTGAATAATCTATAAAATAAGTTAGAATAGTATCTAGAATAAGATTTAGATTATAAACAGTACAGCAGATCACTTACTGAAGTGATGTTCTACATGTCAGGATAGTTATATCATATAACGAAGATCATATAATAATACTCATTGCGCACGGGCAGATTGACGTTCTAAGAGATTAACAAAAAAAGAATTGCAGCGGGCAGACGCTCGGCCAGACCCAGTGAAAATAGAACCTAAAATATTAGTTAATATATTATCTGACAGCTATATCTGGTGGGTTGATTTGGCCGCATTTCGTATTATTGGATTTTACTTATTTGTAGGGCATTTTACAATACATTATCAAATATTTTAGGCCTAAAATTTCTTCCGCTGTAGCTTTAACCGTGCCGAGTTTCTCAGTACGGTTAAATTGTTATCGAGTGTCTCGGAAGGCTCTCGGTGCTTCCGCTTTATCGAAAAAGAGAGGCAAAATTTTCGTTAAGCCGATTATTATATAGAGATTAGATTTGATTTTGAGTTTAATTGAATAGAACTGGGACTTATTATAAGTTGTTAATTTCATTATTTTATTTGTTCTGATATTTATTAGCCAATCGGTTAAATTGTGCAATTTAATCAATCAGCCTTCTTCAATCAAGTCTTCTGTTTTATTCGGTATCGCGTTCAATTATAGCCGTATATCGTTGATTGTTTTAAAATATCGAACTGGTACTGATAATTTACCGCGTCGATAAATAAGTGGCCATTTTTTTTCGGTATCTGACCGGTAACGCTGTACGATCCCTCACGATATCAGATACGTATATTTTGTTTTCGCTCCGGAAAGACGAAGAATAAGAACAAGAAGAGAGGAGTATAACTCACCGCGGAGGCAACATAAAACATATCTTTTGTTCTTCTTCGTTTTTTTTCTCTGTTCCTACTCCCCGATTCCTCTTCTTTTATTAACGGGCCGCGGTGTCAGTTCAATAGCGCCCCGCGAGAGACCACACATTGCGATAACAATTAACAGGAATTTCATATCGATCGGATGGACGGAACGGCATTGGCATAGGCGTCCGAAATTTCGACCTCTCTCTTTTTTTCATCATCAATATTCAAGATTCGTTCTTGCCCATTTTTATGTTAACCATTCGTTTTATGAAGTAATTTTCTCGTTCAAACTTCTGGCAGAATTTATCACTTTGTAATCACTAGAAATTAAGTTCCGATATAATATATATATATATATATATATATATATATATATATATATATATATATATATAGTAGAATATATATAGAAAATATAATATATTAATATATATTATATTTTCTTAATTCAGAATAAGGATACTTTTTATATACAATATTTTTTTTGCAATAATTACCTACGCCACTGAAACAATCTGTAAGAAGATACAAAGACCAAATACGAAGAAAAAATACTTAAGAGAGAAACCAAAGAAAAAATAACGACAGAAATTGAAAGGGCCAACTATTTAATAGCCGATTGAATCTGCCTAATTATTATTTTCGTACGTGTTATGAAACACCCATTTAATCTCTGACACGTCTATGGTTATGGTGGTATAATTTAAATCCTCAACTGCAACGTGAGTATTTTGCGATATGATAAAGTATTGTCCGTAGCAAATGAACACAGTTTAAAACGTGTTATTAACATCGGTGCTCTTTGGTTTCGATTTTCTTTTGTTTATGCGGAAAATTTATTTAAGGAAATACGTGCACAGCCTACTGTTGTTTTTATCTATTTTATTAATACCACAGAAGAATTGTTATCTTAATAATTCTTCTGTGGTATAGTATAGTATAGTATTGAGCTGCGGTTTGAATGCGTATTGAACAGCCTCATTGTATTACAACTTTCTTCTTTTTGAACTGCAATATTTTAGTTGATGCACCTGATTTTTTTACTTATCGTGAAATGTTTTCTCCTTTTATTTAACTTTAATTTTCATTAAACTTTCCTTTAATATGTCATATTTATACTGTAATATTTATCTATATGGACTTATTTTTCCTACAAAACCTTGCAAATGGATTTTTGCAGTTTTTTAATATTACGTAACGATTTAAATGCGTATTGAACAGCCTCATTGTATTACAACTTTCTTTTTTTGTCAAGTCTAGTTATATTTATTACATTGCGATAACAATTAATTATTAAATTAATTTATTATTTATCTATATGGACTCCTTTTTCCTACAAAATAAATATATTAATATATTAATAAATTATTTTAAACTTAAATATAGGCTATTATCGCCATCCAAGATACTAGCACAGTATAGAGCATTATTGTGATAGTAGCACTCACTTGGAGCATTACTAAAAAATTGGAATTATTTAGTTGTGGTTGTAATATAATTCTAATATTATAACAAGCAAATTGTATTCAGTTGTGTTCAAAAATAGTGTAAAATTGGTCATAATGATTGAATTATTTTATATAATAACATATCTTAGAGAAAACTATCAATAAAATGGTAAACAGTGGATAGTCTTGACAAGAAACAAAACTTGAATGTAAATAGACCTGTTCATATTAAGATTTGCAGATTGGTTTAAAGATAAATCATATCTGATAGGGGAAAAGGAAGCCCAACATAGTCAACTATTCTATATATTCTCTTCCAGCTTTCTTCTTTAGATTTTCTTGATTTCAGATGGAGACATAGGTCGACAGGTTGTCATTGTTTGCTTGACTATATCACAAAGATTTTAATCTAATACCGTGCTTATAAATGAAATAAAATATAATTGCTTTTATATTGTTAGATAAATCGATATCTACAAATTAATTAAATTTTTTGGGATATATTTCTTCAAATATTTTACAAACGTTTCTTTTGCTTTTTTTAATTTCCACAAGCGTTAACATTTCTTATACCTAGGATTAAAAATAACAATGTTTTACTTGCCTATATGTTATTTGATTTTTAAAAAAGTCTTGGTGGAAAGACATAGGATTATTAGCTACTTTCTTTCTGAAATCTAATAATCATTTTCTTTTGGTTCTAGGAGCAAATGGCCTCCGAAGGCGTGGCAGACAGACGTACACTCGGTACCAGACCCTCGAGTTGGAAAAAGAATTCCACACAAACCACTACCTGACCAGGCGGAGAAGGATAGAGATGGCACACGCTCTTTGTCTGACAGAACGACAAATAAAAATATGGTTCCAAAATAGGCGGATGAAACTGAAAAAGGAAATACAGGTAATGCGTTTTTTTCTTCCTTCACTTTGACCCATTCACGTGCTGTAAACGAACCGCACTACTTACTACCAGTAATGTCTCTTTCCTGATTTAACATGTCTAAATAACTCGGCTAACTGACACTACAGTTATTGGACTCGATCAGCGATACTCCAGAATACCATAACGGGAACATTTATAGAAGTAAATAAATTACAATGATTTTTTTTCTTTTTTTATTTTTCTTTTTGCAATGTTACTATAGACTTGTTAGTGATTATTCTCTAACTAGAAGAAAATATCAGAACACTGCCGAGGCCTGGCGCATTCGCCAAATACCCAACATTCCTCTAGAAATTTTTAATCTCGTTTAATTATTTCTTTAATTAGTTTGGAATGATATAAACAAATAAAATTTTGCATAAATCGAGATTTATTAAAGGATATTTTTGGCAGTAATCAATTTTAGTGTTTATAATTTATATGTTTTAAAATATATTTTTCATTATTTCTTTTATTAACAGTTCTAATGAAATAATTTCTGTTACAGGCTATTAAGGAACTGAACGAGCAGGAAAAACAGGCGCAGGCACAGAAGGCGGCGGCAGCGGCAGCGGCGGCGGCTGCCGCCCAACAAGTGGATCAGAATTAGTTAAATGTTCCCTTTCCCATTTCTAGTGATAATGAAGGGATGCGGCTGAGTTTGTTTACTCAATAGGTGAGTACACTTCAGCCATATCACTAGCTAAACCTACAATAATGTATACTATAATCGAATGTTTTCGTCCATTAATTTATTATTTTTATTACTAATACTAACAATTAATATCAGCAATGAAAGGTATACTTATTAAGTTAAATAACATATTAACTATTTTAAGTTTTGTTTTTGGTCTTTTTTATTATGAAATAATAAACAGTTTAATATATTTCTTTTTTTGTATTTTTTTTTGTATTTTCGAATATTTTCGATTTTATTCCTTTATCTAAATATTTGGCTAATTTTGGGGTATGAGACAATTCGAGAGAGTTTTTAAGTAAGTTGTTTATCACTGGCACTAAGATATTCGAAATATCTGCTAAAATAATATTTTTGTTATTTAATAAAACACATTTAATTTTATATGTTATATGTTTTTATAACTGATGTTTCGTAGACTGTTTGGTTCTTAATTAACGCATTTTTTAATAAGTTCTCGCTCTAAAGCCTAGTTGTTATATTTATTTCACCTTCAAAATGTTATTTCAGCTTATTTAACTTCATTAAACTTTGTTTTTGATGACGAAATATACTGTTGAAGACAAACAATGGTTTGATAAACCTTATAAAGTGTTCACACCAGGGAAGGTAATGATTGATGATACAAGAAAATAATTTGTTTATAGTTGTATAGGACAATTTAGTACAACTGTAGAGAACTCTTTGAAACCCTTAAAATGAAACAGAATGGATTTCTTTCATCGGTATATTACAATTGTTGTAACATGGATCTTGGATCCACTACTATACATCTTAATCAAATATTTCGTCGTCTGAGGGAACAAGATCTAATAAAATCGTCCAAAGAAAGGTGAAATAAATCATCTCTGACATCAAAAACGAATGTGTTACTCTTGAAGGAGAATAGATTGATGAATAAAATTAAATTATTTTAAAAAACTTAGACCGTAGATTTATTGATGATGTGCTATAAATGTAATTACGGGGAATCCAATTATATTAACAAAATGTTAAACAAAACAAAAAAAAACTTATTAAAAATTAAAATTAAACAAAATTAAAAAATAATAAATAGTTTTCTTCAAAATTATTCAGAATGAAGTTTTTGTTAATAATAGAAAATGATCACTTTTAATGACAAGAAATCATACAAATAATTATATGAAGATCTGGTAGAATAGTTATTAGCAAAAGTATTTATATACTAAGCACATGCATTATGTTTAGACAATTTTTTTAAATATGAATATTCTAACATTTGTACACTGTTAGGCCTATCATTAGTTTTAAAGGACTTCTTTTGATTTGAAACTTCATTGTGAAAAATCGGTACAATGTATTCGATTCGCTATTTGTTCCCATCTTTCTGGCAATTTACGAATTCTTTGAGGCTATACAACAATCTAATCATACGTTGGAATAAGTGCAAGGGGACCAGAAGGGGCAAGGTCTGGAGAATACGTCTAGTGGGGTAGCATTCCCATTTTGATGTTTCCAAGTATGTTTTCACCGCTTTTTCAACAAGAAGTCGAGCGTTTTCATGCTGAAGAATAGCATTGTTGTGTCTTTGCTCGTATTTCTGTCGTTTTTTTTTCGCGCAGTGTTAGTCTCAAACGCTTCAATTGTAGTCTATAATGATTCCCATGACCATACAAAAAACATTTCTGATTTTGCCGTTGAAGCAGGAATTCACACATGATCAAACGCACACATTACTCAAGGATCTTGGATCATTCCCATGTTCTTAGAGCGATTGGGGATGTTTTCTTTTGTTCTCCCAACAATTATGCATATTTTTCTTGCGTTTTACATGGATCGTCATCGAGTCCCTCAAATCCTCTTCTTCAATTTTTTTTTTTGGTTACCAAGAACGCTCTTTGTCTTCAGCGTCGAAATCGATGGAGCGTGGTCGCCATAAGCTTCATACATGATTCGATGACCTTCAGCCACCATTTTCTTCAAATTGAAATAAAAAGTAAAATTTCCCGTAAATGCGACTTATTCGGTACATAATCAGACATTTTCAACGTACTGAAATAATGTTTTGTTCACACTTCGATGAAATGAGACATACTGAAAGTGGACCCTGTCAGTGAGGCTTCAACAGGAAGTTGATTAAAAATGTACTGGGTGGCATTTAATATGCAGCAATACCATCCGTTGTCAATCCTTTAAAATTAATTTATAGGCCATATATAATTAAAAGGTACAAACCATACTATTTAATATTGTATTTTTTATGCTAATGTAAAAATTTAGATATTAATATTCTGTTAAGATATTTATAATAAACAGTCATCAAATTGTTGTAGCAGGTCAATTGAAAAGTCCCCGGCCTGAGACATTAATGGCGCCACTAGGATTAAAAAGGAATATTGTGTGTGGATAAAATATTGCTTTTTGAAGGGAAAAAATACAGTTGAAGCAAAAATTTGGCCTGATGCTGAGTTTCCGAACGCTGCCCCAGGAAAAGTTTTTTAAGTTTAGATGTGGTGAAATGAGCACCGAAGACGGTGAACGCAGTGGACGCCCAAAAGAGGTTGTTACTGACGAAAACATTAAAGAAATCCACAAAATGATTTTGAATGACCGTAAATTGAAACTGAACGAAATAGCAGACACTCTAAAGATATTAACCGAACGTGTATATCAAATCATTCACGAATATTTGTGTATGAGAAAGCTCTGTGCAAAGTGGATGCCGCGCGAGCTCACTTATGACCAAAAAGTTGATGATTCGGAGCAGTGTTTGAACATAATCAAGCTTAATAAACCCGAGTTTTTGCGTCGATGTGTGACAATAGATCCATCAATTCATTCCGAAGTCCAATCGACAGTCATCCGAGTGGACAGCACACGATGAACGCGCTCCAAAACACGGCAAAACGTAATAGTCGGCTAGCAAGGTTATGGCGACTGTATTTTGGGATGCGCATGGAATAATTTTCATTGACTACTTCGAAAAAGGAAGGACCATCAATAGCGACTATTACATAGCATTATTGGACCGTTTGAAGAACGAAATCACCAAAAAATGGCCGCATTTGAAGAAAAAAAAAGTGCTGCTTCACCAAGACAATACACCGTGTCAAAAATTCATGAATTGGACTTCGAATTGCTTCCTCATCCATCGTATTCTCCAGATTTGGCCCCCAGCGACTATTTCCTGTTCTCTGACTATTCTCCTGATCCTCCTGTTTCAAATCTTAAAGGAATGCTCGCTGGGAAGAAAATTTCGTCGAACAAAGAGGTGATCAAAAATGGTATCGAAAAGTTTGAGGGCCGCTATAATGTCGAAGGGAATTATGTTGAATAAAAAAACTAACTTTGCCAAAAAATGCGTTTTACTATGGTGGGCCGGGGACTTTTCAATTAACTTAATAACTAATAATTAATATAAAACTATACAAAAATGTGTTCAAATCTTCAAATCATCTTTTCTGTTCTTTTATCGACGCCATATTAAGTTACGCCGGAAAAAAAATGCTAAAAACCACAAAAAATTGTGTTTCGAGATTGGTAATATCGATACGGAATCGGCCCCCGTTTCCTTCGGGCCTTGTTCTGTTCGGTTTTTATCTTTTCCGCGTAAATCAAAACAAAGTAGCGTGTCAAGATCTACTTTAGTTTCCTGTGTTATTCCTTGTGCGGCGATAGGTTTTTTCTTTTTTTTTCCTCTCTCTCTCAAGTGGTTCTTCAACAATTCTAAGTGGCGTATAATTCATGACATACATCTCCATTATATATACGCGTTCCGTATTTAAATTGCATTTTTATTAATTTTGTTCAGTTCCCAGTAGCGCGGCTTGTTTATTTATCAGATATATTTGTTTTGATACTTAATTTTAAAGCGCTTAATTAAAAAATAATTATACATCAGGGTATTATCGTTATTGCTCTCTGAAGAATAAACGCTAATTCTATACAATATCCCGCGAAGCAATTTTTTTTATAATAAAATACTGAATGGTTCTCTAGCTGCTGTGATAGTCATGGGTTCGTATCGTACTGGTTATGGCTCCAAATTTATTTTTGTTCTTTAGACAAAAGTGTAAAATCCGTCACAGCCATCACGCCAATAACCAAGCCATATAAGACTGGTATGGCATTATCTCTAAGTTGGTCTCTTACCAATCTGTAGGCTTAATGTTGTACTTCGCAACGTTAAACAGTAGGTTCAGTTTAGATAAACTCTAATTAGTAAAAACGTTACTAAAATATAACTAAAGATAAAAAAATAAATGTGTTTGGTAAAAATGTATAACTTATAATCTATTAATCCGAATAAATTATAATTAGAAAGAGTTTCAGTTCTAAAAATAGTTTCTGTTCTGCCTTTTGTTTCAATGATGTGTTATATACTATTAATAATTATTATCTATATTGCCGCCTATAGTACTTTAATCTGATTTCAATAGTTGGGAAGCAAAACGTTATCCTGACTCAATTAAATTATCTAGAATATCTCCTTCTATTTGAATTGAATTGATTCTATTATTGGTTAAAATTTAATATCAAAATTGCTTTTTTTCTCTCTGAAGGAATATATTTTCTTTTTCTTAGATCTAATGAATCTTACTTTTGAACTAACATTAAATTATCATTATGTGATACTTGTAAACAAGTTACTTTGTTACTGTGTTAAAGTGTGGTTAGATATATATATATATTTTAATATATTTAACTATGGCTTTACAACTTAGGCTGTACTGGGCCTAAAGTTTAACGTGGGCTCCGAACCACGGTCCTCAGCATTAAGCCTACCGACTGGCGAGTGACCAACTTTAGAAATCATCCCAGAAGACATCCGGTCTTACCCAGCCTGGTTGCTGGCGTGACTGGGATCATTTTCCTTGTCGGATTTTACACTCTTGCCTAGAACATTCACAAATTTTAAACAGTCACAAACATAAATTTACGACCACGTCCCAGCAGGATTCTAACCCGCGGCTATCGCAACAGTAGGAGGACCGTCCCATCGCCTTTATCACTGCGTCACCAAGCCGGCTTAGTTAGATATATTCATTGTCTATATTTGGCAAAATGTTTTAAAATTTTATGGTGTCATATATTAAAAATATTTATATATACTTAATAGAACTTACACGATTTTTGATTTTGTTTTGCTATAATTAGTAGGTGTAATTAGTTTTATATTTAAATAGTTAGACAATAGTGTCTTAAATAAGTAAATAACTAATAAATATAAGAAACACTGCAAACAGAAAAGTAAAGTTTAAACAATTAAACAATGAAAAAGTGACAATTCGGATAACTAATATTCCAAAACCATAAACCTAAACATATAATTTCTTTAGGAATTTATAAGGAAAAACGCTACATTTAACCCGTATCATGTGACTTCAGTATATATATATATATATATATATATATATATAGCCAGTAAATTGCGAACGTTGAATTGAATTCGAAAGCATCAAAATCATTAATTTTGCATATGATTTGGTTAGTGGTGTGTGGTCCCGTACAACGGAGATAAATCCATCAAATGATCAAAAACATAGAGATTATCAACGTCCACAGAATAAACAGACTTAGAACTGATTTATTTACTACAGGGGGAAATTAAAAGATAGAATTTTTTTATCAAATATTTTTTAAGTACCATTTGTACACTACTAACTACTAAATTAAATACTAATAACATTTGTATAAAACATTTTCAAAATTAACCAAGAAACAATATCTAATATGACTAATAATAACTTTTCTAATTGTATATTGTCATTGTCTTAAATATTATAAACTAAAAAACAACAAATTAAAAAATTAATTTGCAAAATATACTCAAAATTATAACATTTGAGTTATAGTAGTTACAGTGCTACTTGTTACTTAATTTTGATGACGAAACCTCGTTTTCTTTTTTATATATTCTTTTACAGATATGTAATTGGACTTTGCCCATATTATATGTTATGTAGTCATGCAAAATTGTCTATTTTTGCTGTTAACAATCCTATTTATTTTTTCCATTCATCAAAATAAGCGCAACACCTCATTATTATTTTTCTTAATACATTACCTTTGCTCAGGATTGTCTACACAATTATTAGTTTAAAAATATTGCCATTTGTTGACAATATCTGAATGATAATTTTCGTTACATTTGGTTTTATACATGCTTTTGTCCATAAATAAAAAGGCCTAGAGATAGCTTTGCGCACAAATGATTTAAAATAGGTCCCTTGTACCGTTAAATAACATTTACATAATATAACATAATAACAGAATCTTTTTTTTAATTAATTTCTTGGAACATCATCAATCTGCCCGTGGGCAATAAGTATTATACTGTGATTTCGGTTATACAATATAACTCTTCTGGCATGTAGAAGATCTTTTCAGTAAGTGATCTGCTGTACAGATTTATAATCTAAATCTTATTTTTTATTTTATATTATTTTTTATACACGTACATTTTTGTACAATTTTGTTCTATTACTTAACTATCTGAATCGCCTTGGATCAGGGGCTTCGCGGAAAATACTATATTATTACTTTGAAATCAGATGAATTCAGCTTTTTTTAAATAAAATTTAGTGCATTTGAAAAATTAAAGATACCTGTTAGATAACCTTTATGACTTACTTTAAGCAGAAACTGTATCTGAACTGTTTCGAAAGCCAACAGGATAATTAAAACATCATTGAATTTTAAATTGAGGTTTAATTTACCATAAAACACATCGGCTGAGCGATTTATCGCTGTTTAAACGCGCATTATCCGAACAACAGTGAGATAAATTTAAATACGTCATAAACCAATGAGGAACAAGCAATAAAATTTCGAGGTGTTAACAGGGTACTCAATAAAGATTTTCTTTTTATTGACATCGTAAATTCCCAACTTTGCGGTAACTAGTTTTACGAGGCTCATAATCTTGTTTGTATAAACCCCAGCGCCGGAAGAACCACCTTTGCCAAGGAGGGTGTTCTTTTTACGATTCCGGTAAAACATTCGTTGTGGTCGTCGATGATTATTGTTTGATTTTTATGGCGGTTTAATGATCGGTTGAATTCTAAACGGTTTTGTCGGCGAGATTTTTATTAGTTTACCGGCAATTTTATTTCAGTTTTAGTACTCCTTTAGGTCATTTGAATGTGATTAATGAACAATAGAATTTAGGTCATTATAATATTATTTTAAAACGTGTTTGATTGTTTTCTTATTATTCAATATTATTTTAATCGGTTTTAATTTTCTACTGGTTCAATCTTGTACTTATATTTTATTACGGCACTGTTACTAGTCGTTTACTGTTGCTTCAACCTTTGATTTAATGTATTAAAATATATTAAAAATTCAGTATGATCTTTTGACCTAAGTATTCTGGATCCCATATTTGTGGATTTTTCGTTTATATTTACCAATTTAAGTTCGCATAGCATTTAACACTCTATGCTACAATTATGCCATATGTTCATAACCAAACCAGCCATCGTTTTGTCTACATCTAACTTCTATTTCATTTTAATTACTTGACAGTTAATGTATAAAAATTAACCAATCTGTTTTGCCGTAGTGACAAAAAGTTAAGAAAGATTTTCGATTAATTTGTTACAGTTTCTATAACAATATAACCGAACCATTATGTTTTTGGTTTTTTTAGTTATCAACTTCAAGTCAAATTTGTATTTAGAATCTTCTATTTTTTATGCTTATTTTCATGTACCATTTTGCGTTTTGTACCATGTTTCAAATTTGTGATAATTAATAGTATATTCCTTCCACAACGTCCTCACATAGTTGAACGATTTCCAACGATACATTAAATTTTCAAATTAAATCATTAGTAATTATCAAAAGCAAGTTGATTCATATAATTTTTATGTTGTGTTGTTTCTTGAATTTATATTACAGTGTGTAATACATTTTATCAAATATTTGATATGGAGCCAATTTTTGCTTTTCTTTATTTTTCTATATTTAGTATATCGAGACCTACATTAATTAAATTATATATTCAGCATTTAACGAAATATCCAAAATATCTTCGCTAATATTTAACAATAGGTCATCTACTGATTATTTTTATGTGGGTTATTAGACTTAGTGGCGACCTCTAGCGGATAGATCTTAAGAGTATCGAAAAAGACTGTGTTCGAAGACCTGAGAACAGAAAGAATTATATAATTAATTAATTATTATTCTTATATATTAAAGTTTAAGTAATACATTTTTTCTGAAGATTAAATAAATTTGTGAAAATCAAGATTAAAGATTAAACGAATTAAAATATGAAATAATAAAAAGGTATCTTTATTATTTACGTTGGTTTTCGTTTGCATGCTTAAATAATTTGGAAAAAAAAACTTTGTTAGAATGAAACATTTTGTTAGATATACATTAAAGTTCAATAATTTTTGTATAAGTGAGGTTTTCTAATTAAAATAATCTGTTATTTAAATCTGATGTGGTCATAGTTAAATAATAATATTTTTATATATTTTTATTTGCCCATTAAAAGTATATAACATCATGTCAAGTATTTATGAATTGTTAAACCAAAAAGTAAATAAAAGTTCTAAATAACCCAAAGTGTATTTAATAAAACTGAAACTATTAAGTGACGCATTCGCCATTTTGTCATTCCGAATATGCTTGAGTTATCTGCGTAGTCATAAATCATCCATCGCTTTATTTATCGCCATCGGTAGGCCTTGTCGTAATTTTAATATTTATTATTATCGCTATCTATAATTAAACGGTTAGAATAATGCAATAATTACAGTAATATGATCGATATGCATAAGCAGTTCTGAAACACAATGGGTATGGTTATTTTCATTTATTATCCGTGACCAATATTTATATCTTTTCTTGAAATTGATTTGCTAAATGAAGCAATAAATAATCCCGCTAATTGATAAATATCCGTTGTTTGCTTTATATGAAACTTTAGCGGAATTTACAGTCGTAAAAATACTATGATAAAATGCAAAATATTATGTCGCTTTCAGTATAAAATGTTTTGGAATTATTTGGACTACAAATTAATTCGGTTCGTCACTTGTCTTCCTTGTGGAACTTCAATAACTGATTCCGATCAACCTCCCATTATCTGAAAATCATTCGAGCCTAGAACATAGGTATCTAAATATTCAATATGTTACTGTAATTTTTATTCTCTTGGAACCAACATCCTTAAGCTCTTCGTCAAATATTCCGCGTTAGTCTTCATGTTATATGAAATTCTGCACTGACAGGTGCACTGTCACTCGAAATAAGTGATAATCAGGAGGAACAACGTCAAAATCAATAATATTTCAAGACTGTTTAGATAAATGCTCAGTCTGGCGACATGTCGTCAAACAATTTTAACATAATATCTTTGGTCGATCGGCACTAAATTATTTGTATATCTAATAAAACATCTACTGTTTATTTTATCGGAATATAAGTTGTATGTTAATTAGTGTTCTTTTAGAGTAATTACTGTCATTCTAATCTTGTCGAGTGTATTGATATTTTATAATTTCCGTGAACGATCCTTTTCCGACTATTAATTAGACGGGAACTGGGAAATGCACAAAGAGAAAAACCGAACAGGCAGTTCATTAGCATTTATCATTCGTCTCTACGTATTCGTTACGATTGCTTTGGCAATTACATTGGTGGCGAACTATTCCCGGGTGTATTCTATCTAGAATTTTATCGAATTCTAACAACATATCGGACCGTAAATAAGAGTTTAGATTAGTTCTGCCGCTACCCGACCCTTGTTGCCAGATATTTGTATCCGTGCTTTCAACCAGAAAGGTAACTGATGACCATTTACATATTTGGATCGTTACAAAACGTTCACTCTTTTGTCTATAATATTTTTGTTAGGCGTTACTATGTCAGCTGACACTCACAAGCGATCAAAACTAGCGTCGCAAGTTCGAATCCAGCTCTGGGCCTGGATGTTTGTAATTGCTTGGACTGGAATGTAAAATATGACATTAAATAATTATTTTAATTTTATCAGTCAGTAAATTAAATGACATCCATATTGGACAGCGGGGTTTAAGAGTTGTTAAAGACAAATTCTAATACTCCATAGGATGTTAAACGATGGAAATTGGCCCAATTCAGAAATTAGTTCAGAAGTCTTGTTAAGCATTAATATTCCAACAGTTTGTTGTGATTAAAAGCCAAATAGTTTAGCGCTTATATGTTAGATTATTAGATTTTGTAGCGGCACGAGAACTGTGCAGTGATCAAAACTAGAACTGGATAGCATTTCCAACATGTACTATCGTGATTAATGAAATAAATCTATTCTATACTCCATACTACAGAAAATAATTTCAATAAGTAGTTATTATAACAAATTATATTTCAATTATTTTACAGTGAAGTTGGAGGATTTGCTCAGTATGAACTAGTAGTGGAACCAAAAAACTTTGCGTCCAATTGAATTGAAATAATTTTTGTGTAATTTTATATATTATACTTTTCAGGAAATTCCGAAATTGTAGGTACAATTTCAAGAACCGGCAACGTCGCACTGTGCCAATACAAACGGAGTTTTCTGTATTTCAAAGTTTGTTCTCCCGTTCGTAACTCACATTGCAGTAAACTGCGTCGCACGCCGACGGCCTGCTATATATACTACGGACATAACTGCCTATGAAGCTTTATGAGGTTATAGTTCGGCTGCTAACGTCTAGATGGCCTATGCGGTCCCCCTCTGCGACGTTAAATGCCTGTAATTTGATTAGTCGGGGTTTCGTGGACTAGATGGCGCTGGTCGTGTCGGGTCGACAAACTATCTAGAATAATATTTCGGGGATTTTTCCAAGTATCAGTTGTAGTTTTTGTATAGTATTATGATTTTGTCTTATGTAAATGTAAACATTATTTTATTGGTTGTTATAAATTGTCGGGAAGATTTCTTTTCTCTTTACGTGGTATTGAGGTTGAACCCTCGGGGATTCCTACAGGTCCCTAACGGCTGTTTCATAGCCCTTACTCTAATGGTAAATCTTTTAACAAGTGTTTTTCGCACTAGAGGGGACCCCTTATAGTCGATGGTAGTTTAGTTTGGATTGGGTTATCTTCATGTTATTGATTCTCTTTAACTCTTATTAGGTTCTTCTTTAAAAATTACTAGTAGAAGTTTTTTTTAATTTAACTGTGGTATTTTTGTATATGTATTGCTTAAATATTTTAAAAATTATTTAATGTGGTCTCTTAATGTCATTTTTTAAATATTTGTATTGCACTTTTTTGAATATTTTTTTAAAAATATTTTGATTTACTTCCTCATATTTCGGTTCAAGGCCATCTGACACAACCCTTTTTGAATTAGTTCTGAACCTGACCGTTTCAACCATCCCTCGCTTTCAAAATGGCCGCCAGAGGCGATCCTGTCCATCGGCGCTCGTTTATTTCCGTCTTTCTCCGGCCTATCGCCGTCCCTATCGGTCCTCTCATTTCCCGCACGGTTGGACGCAATTGAGTACCTTTTTAAGTTTTAGAAACTATAGTGTCACTTTTATCTGATAGTGAGGCGGGGTAAATTTATAGGTCTTTCTTCTTTTCTGTGTTTGGATCTATTTTTCAAGCTATTCGGGTCCGGGTCGGTTGGGGGGCGAAGAGGGAGGATGGGACGATAGGAGATCCGTTGTTTTGTCACAGGGTTGTACTGGGTTATTTTTTCTAGTATCATTTTTGGAAAAAATCCTTGATTGTTCGTACATTGAACAGTCTAAAGATAATCAAATTAGAAGTATAGTTTCGTACAAAGTATTACTCAAAAATTGACCATACCAAGAACTGATAATCACGCAACATATTTTAAAATGTCCGAGAAAACAGCACGTTTGTTATAGAGGATTATTATAGTCGTGTTTCAAGAAATAATAGAGTTATTATGATTACATAAGTAAAATAATTGATTAAACTTATAAGAATTGCGGCGTTTTGCATGACAAACAATTAATTTTTATCACAAACAATTAATTTACACGATTAATAATATATTATACATACAGCAATGCCTTATTTGATGTTCTTAGCCACAACTTATATTGGCATTCTTTGTTCCAATTATAATTATAACATGATTAACTTTTTTAAACTTTTTGTTGAATAAATAATTGATCCATTAAATAGGCAGGACTCGGTCTTTTTCAGCATTGTAAAAGGCTGAAAATGTCTACCGACGGTTTCAAATACGTTTGTCTTCATTTTTCCTTTCGATGACCTGATGTATAGTTTCTGCTGATTTTGGAATTTTTATTATTTGAAAATGTTATGAAAACCTTATTTACATGTCGGTATATTATTGCACCTTGTACAGTATGATTACGATAGCGGAGTCAGAATGGAAGGAAGGTATTATGATGTGTTAAGAATGCTGGAAGTTCGTTTTATGAACTTTTCGATTGTTGAGTTTGTGAGACCTCGTGTATTTGGTGGTTTTTGACATATTATGGGTTTTTCAGAATCATCCTCAACGTTTTATTTTGGAGCAATTGCATTTTTTTATCTCACTAAGTTGGAAGAATTGAGATCATACTTTTGAACCATATAGAAGAACGGAACATAATAGGGTCTGATGCACCAAAATTTAATTAGGACTGGAGGCATCATAATAGTGGCTTATTATATTTGATTTGATTTGGCCAGATTAGACAGAGATGGAAATGGAGTCTGACATATATAACTTTTTCGATAAGTTAATTGGTTTCAGTAAATGAACGTTAACGATGCATAATTATCGCTTGGTTTTTTTTGTGGATTAATTTGCAGTTTCCAAAATAGTAATCAAACAGATTTTAAACTCAGAGATCAGTCAGAATAAAACTTTTGATTTTAGTTAAGGGGAATATTATTGTAATATTTCAAGAATGGAAAAAACCGTTGATTGTGAAATATCTTAAATTGTCATATATAATCACATTTTAGTTGATTAATAACAATTATGGGGTTTTACTATCAGAATTAATCAATTTACGTAAAACATAAATTAATATTATAATTGTTATATTGTTTTTAGTCACGTCAACCTCTTGGATTGTTTGTGACTGAACCTACAGCTCCGAACCTGCATTAAGCCTACCGACTGGCGAGATACATGAATATTAAACAATCACAAACATTCATTTACGACCATGCCTCATTAGGATTCGAACCCGAGACTATCGCGACAGTAGGAGGATCGTCATGTCGCCTTTACCGCTGCGCCACCAAGCCGACAAAATAAATTAATATTAGTAACATCATACAGAAATACAACAATGTTTCATTTAGTATCATCAATTACAACCTACAACCTATAATTTTTGTTCAATTTGCTTTGTATTACTGATCCAGCTACAGTTTTCTTCTTGATAATTAACATATTGATGAATGCATGTTAAAAAGAGGCAAGTCTTGCTGCCCTCTTATATCTGATACTCTTTGGCAATGCAATTCATTAGGGATTACGTGAACTGCACATGCACAGATTTACTATAGTTAATTTTGGGAAGAATCGCCAATGATGTACCCAATAATATTCCTTGTTCAAGTTTTTAGTAATGCCTTAATATTTTGAAAACTTATTGAATCTATTTTCAAGTGAGCATGATTGTTATAGTTAGATGTTTCTTCATTCTGTACCGCACAGGTCGGCCATTTTCTTCACCCGTCCTCTCCGAATCCGCGTACCTCTCGTGCGCGTCTTCACCGTCTTCGTTCGGGGTTATATAACGCGGTTTATTTTTTTCAGAAGTGCCGCTTGGATGACAGTGACAAGTTCCCGGTAAATACTTATTTATGGGATCTTATAAACTAGCAGGGAGTTGGGCCTCACTGGCCAAGACCTTTTCTAAGTAGGATTTATGACCGAGGGAATGTTTTTTTCATCTCGGACGTCGTTTTTTTCCCTTCTCTTCTTCGCCGCAGCTCCGCTCTCTTCTCTCCTTTCAGTTGGCGGATGATGCGCGTAAAAAATATGGCTCGGCTTTTTGGGACGCCGTGGGTTGTATATTGTTCCGATCGGGTCTGATTTGTTCTCTGGTTTTAATTTATCGTTTCGGTCCGGGACACGGTGGTACTAAGGTACCATCAGGTTTCGTTATTGTTCGCTCCGTGGATCCGATAATTATGGCTTCAATTACAACACCATGGGACATAATCAAGCAGTTGTATTTTAATTATTTCGTTTTAATGGTTTTAAACGGTTCAGTCAAAAGGAAATTTATTAGTTGGTGTTAATTGTTAGTATTGTATTATGATATTGTATTTTTAATAATCCGTATGATGAAAAGGAAATAAATATATATTTTTATGTTATATTTTGTGGAATATTAATTTTTTCCTTGCAGTTTGTTTTGCGAATTCGAGCTTGCAGTTTGTTATTGGCACGTTTGATTATTTCCTGTTTGTTCATTTCTGGGCCTCTTAACTCTTAACTTATAATTCCTTATCGGAACACTGTTGCAAACTGAAACTGTGCTATCATTAACCAAATTAACCTATAATTGATACTGGAAGTCTTTTTGTGGACTCTAGACTAATGGTAACCCTGTTTCTCGATGTATTTCTGGCATGATGGGGCGTTCAGAATGAGATTTTGATAATTATTATATTCACGTGAATATATTGTCTAATTGTTGAATTGTGTTAGTTGGTACTTTTATTGTTCTTTATTATTAAATTAATTTATTATTATTTTATTGCTATTCGACTTGTTACAGTCGAGTAGTGATGTTATTTTAGCGTTTTCATAGTAAAATCTATTGTTTAATTGGAAGAAAATAACAATTATCAGTACATGATAAATTGGTTTTAAATAAGCAAGTATTGAGACGTATATGGACATACGGAATACAATTATAGGGATGTTCCGCGAAAACCAATATAAATATAATACATGTTTTTCAAAACAAAGTCCTGAGAAGTATTATAGGTGCACTGAGATACTACATGAGGGTTTACGTACATATAGACCTTCAGTTATCAAGGAAACTCCAGGTAATGAAGATAATTGCAAGCAGATATGATGACATATTACATTTTCATGTCAATATCGAAGTAATACAACTTTATATAATACCAGAACAGGACACAATCTCAAAGAAATCAAACAACAATTTGATATTGTGTAGTGTAGTGCAGTGAGGTCAATTTAATAGAAAAACAATAGTGTTAATACATAAACATTATAAAACCAGTGATTAAGATAGGACCGATGGATCCTCCTAGATTATACCTAGTTTTAAGTTAATGTAAAGACAAATTGTAGGTTAGTCGGCAACGACTAGTAACAACGTAATAATTATATTTAAAAAAATATTACATACGAATGAGCATTTATTATTTGTCAGCAATGCCTGTTTGATTTTTGTTAGTGAAATTATTTGTAGTAATAATAAAAATAAATTACAATGTAGAAAACTATATATAGAACTATATTTATGTAATATTCGTGCTGTTCTTGTACTATTTTATTTTAGATTTTTAGATATATATATATATATATATATATATATATATATATATATATATATATTATACTTATTATAAACTTGCTATCATGCTGCACAATTTGCAAGGCTTATGGATTAGTAATTAAAGGGGTTTTCATACATTTCCTAAATTGTATTTTCGAGAAATTAATAAACATCCCTCACTCATCTGAGATCCTATCAACAGGTAAATTGCACACAGAACAAAGAACGTCTATATTGTTTAGATGATCTAAAAAATTATAAAAATACAAAAATACTACCAAGTTGATTTTATTCTCATTATTTTTATTATTTTTCGCTCATTAATGTTGGAAAGAGTACAATAGTTTAAAACTCAAGTTAAGAAGTAATTCTAAACCTGACTCTAAACTATATTAAACAGTAATAACAGAGCTCATAAAAACTATTTTTATATTATAATTTTTACTAGGCTTTATATTAACGATATAGTATGTAGTCAATTTATGTATTAATTTTTGAAGAGATTGTATCATGCACGCAGTAGCATCATCAATGAGCATTTCAGGTCTCCCGAACGTATAAACCCATTTAAAATCAATCGCCTTTCGAACAGGGAAAGGTAAAAACGTATGCATCGGTAATAAACGACTGTGGAAGTGGTGGCTGATTTCCATCGGAGTCAGTTGTTGTGAGCAGGGAAAAATCGTAACTAACGACCGATAAAAAGGTGTCATTTCGCTCGGGTAAGATGAGTCGGTGGCGCCCCCCGACAAAGCGTTCGGTACGCCGTTGATGGCGGGACGCGTTATTCGACGTTTACGATCCAGTTTACACATCGTAAAAATCATTTTAACTACCCAGAAGTGTGTTCGCTCTTTTATTACGCATTATTTCTTCATTCATTTTCGTTTGTCGCTTTATGGGTGCGCTCGTCATCGCCGTTTTATGGCTTTTTAAGTGGCCAACCCGTTCCGAACGCTTTGATTGTTTGCACATCTCTTTTTTCCGTCTTTTTTGCGGTTGGTTCGGTCGATGCAAATACCTTTTTACGTTCATCTGTTGAGCGCCTGACAGGACTTACGTTTATATTCATGACATATGTGATCTAGTGGCAGTTTAAATCTTGTTCCATTTTAAATCATTTAGTGGTTCAGGAATCTGCACCTAAGTATTTCTTGTCATCTATCGGATAATGTATAATATACATATATAATAATACCTTTTTATTTACGCGCTTCTCTATTATCACGCACATTTAGCTTATTGGCAAGCATAATATCGTACACTGACACTCTCTCGTCGTACTTAACACTGACATTTTGAATTATACTCTTTATAGGATCTAGAGGGATATCATGCTGCATCAATTCATGTTTTCGTACCGTTGAAGAAATGCTATATTTTATTTTCTAGAAGTTATTCCCATATTTGGATTGATTTATAGGCAATGGACATCAATATCAAACCGAACCAGTAGAATTATTTTAGTCTAAGTTTAACTTACTATCATTGGGTCCTCGTTAGATGCTAAGATTGTCGTGTCGTCTGCCACAGTAGTGGTTTTTGAGGTCGGTATATCAACAATTTACAGAGGCTACAACACTGCACCCAGTACACTGCTCGTGAATCCTAAAGAATTCGGTATGTGAATAAAATTTCAATAGCTGAGTGCGGAAAGAGCTGATGAGGGAGAAGCTTTTTAATTTAATCTGCTGACCAGTGTGCCAATTTCTATCAAAAGCCTGAAATATATTCAAGAATACTATTTGTGTAGAACAATATCTTCCAGCATGTAGGTCTGTATTTATTTCGTTTGGTTTGGTAGGCCATAAAATGAAACACAAAATAATATTTATATTTTCAATTATTGTATTAAGCCCCTTAGGTTACAGATAATAAAATTGTAGGCCGGTAGGAGGTTATATCTTCTATATTTTTTAGGGTTTTAGGATCATTATGATTTGGGCCACTTTCCACATGCTATGGAAGTAATTAATTCCTAATATTTTATCGAATACAAATGTTTTAAATCTGATGTCATTTTCTCGTAGTTTTGTGGAAATTCCTTTGAGTTTTTAGATCAGAAGTACTTTTTATAGAATACGGATAGAATTACATTTTGGTTAACAGCAAAGGTACCGTGGTTGTAAAATAATTTTTCCTTCAATATTATAATTTTAAATCCTCTAATTATCTATAATGGTTCAATTATCTTTTGTTAATGTTGTTTATATATATATATATATATATATATATATATATATATATATATATGTATATATATATATATATATATATATATATATATGTGTGTGTGTATGTGTGTGTTGTGTGTATGTGTGTGTATCTACCAAAATAACCTTAACGTTAAGAAATATGTCTACTGTCTAGTTTGAGTTATGGCCCATGGAGAACACGTGACTGCGCGAGAAAGAGGACGAGACGACAGAAGGGCGGGAGAAAGAAAAAGGGACTGATCAATAAAACATTTCCCCTTATGCGCTCTCAACCCCTCGCCCAACCTCCGCTCCCCTCCCGCGCCGACCCCTCGCCCGGTCCCCGTTCCTCCGCAATAGAAGGAAAATCGTTACCCCGAAGAGTGTAATAAATGGCCGTCTTCTTCGAATATCAGGTTTATCGTTTTAGGTATTTTTTCGGTTAAAAAAATTGTATTTTCATTACTTTTATATTACAACAAATTTAAATTATCAAAACAATATGTGACATAGTCTAAATATATTTCTGAGTGATAATAATTATATCGAGAAACAATGATGCAATAGGAATAATGACTAATGAAGAATGACACAAATAATGACTGATAATAATAATGATTGATATTCTAAAAAATATTTTCAAATTACAAGCATGACTACTAAGATTTTATAGAAATAAAAGCAGGATATTTAAAATTTTGTCATATTAAGTCAAATATAGTAAGTCACTTAAAGTTTCTTAACTATCATTTCCATATTCCAACGTTTGGACTTTTTAGGGCGCTTTTATTTTATTTTGATTTTTTATCTTATATTTCAGAGTTAAATAGGTAGAAATGAAAAGATTCACGACAACATTTCGATGGAATACGATTAAATAACCTAAATTTGTCTAGAATCCATCATCGATGGTGACTGTATTGACTGACTGTAGTTAAAATAATAATTTTTAAAAGATTACTAGAACTCTTATATATTTGAAATGGCTAAAAAATAAAGTAAAATTACTGTCAGTATAGCACGAGAAGCAATTTAGTAAGTGAAGATAATAACCTAATAATAATACAATCGCCAGTTGGGAACTGCGAGAATAGTGTTATTCTAATCGTGTGTCCCAAATATACTGAAAAATGTATGATGGTAATTTGAGCCAATGTATTTGATACGGCTACTAAAAATGTTATTTTTACATTGTATATTTTTTGTGTTGTGGATACAACACAAAACAAGTTATACACGTCTGATGATGGATATTTGTTTTCCGTAAACTTTTAGCAGCTCTGTGTAAGGAAAGCTGAAATTACCTTATCATATTTGAATAAAATGTATAAAGAACATTAAAAATTGTTCATTTGAATAAAACACTTAAAAGCACTTGCAAATGCAATACCTCATAAAGTAATTTACAATATCTGTGTTTAGATATGTTTTAACGTAATAAATTATCATATGAATTATTATCTTTGTCTGGTTTACTTGACTTCAATGACAACATTTGAGTTTATTTGGCCCAACGCATTACTGATGTACAATAAACCAGATATTTGTTGATATATATTGGCTCTTTGTAATCCAACCATGATGGGATTTGATTAACATTGGTTGAAGGCTTGTATTTAATTATCATTCTTTGCATTTTGAGAATATATGGCCCTTCAGTAGTAAACAGCAATGAATCTTCGATTTTATGATGAAGACTTATTAGACAAATATATTTATAAGACACATTAGACATAACTAAAGGTAGTTAAAATAGTAAATACTTGCATTAGAATGGTCTTCACAATAATAAATTACTGCTATACCGCCTTGGAGTGAAGATACACAACTTTGGAGTTTTTACCGATGTATTGGATCACAGGGAATTTTACATCATCAATACACATTACTTTATTACTATTTATTACTTATTATTACTTTGTTTATTAAAATTACACTAATTAAAATGTCTTTTTTTCAAATCAATTATTTTCCGAAATATCTTTATGATTTAAGTAAATACGTAGAATTGTCAGAAGTAGTCTTTTCAAAATGGTCATCTAGCATACTGCAATTAACCCAAGCATAATTGCACCCTAAGCTGACCTTAATTTGAGCCCTTGTGTCTGACCTATAGTTTCAATAGATATATATTTTCCCCTACGAATATTTTTTCCATCAAATATGCTATATTTTAGGCATATAATCAATAATTTAATAACAGAAATCCGGTTACTAATGAAAAGCTATTTATTGATGTTTTTTAACAAATTATGTTATTGCTGATTCGCGTCAAAAGTTGGGAAGAATAATTGCTGTAAACTATAGAATATTTAATCTTATTTAAAGTGTTATCGATCCATCAATTACCGTCAGAATAATGGATATTTAAAATCCATTAGGGGAGGAAAAGAAATTAAGTGATATAAATGCGCGCTCAGCGATTTTACGGCCCAACTTTACATCTCCCGGATAAACCGTTAATTAAACAAGTATGTGTGGTTGCGGTCCTCGCCATCCGAAAGACAAACTCCGCAAACCCAAGTTCGGCGGGGGTCGATTAGTTTTTGGTCTCTTGCGGTGGTTAACCTGGCGTAAGATAAGGCACGGATCCCGGCTAAACGTTAATATCGACTATTGTGTCTATATAACTTGAATTAAACCGAAATAATTCACGGTGGTCGAAGGCTCGTCTTTAGAATGAAGATGGGCTGGCGGGAAATAGATTTCGGTTTTGCAGTGTAGATGAATTACCTCCTATTCAAAGTTAATTTTTGTATATGCGTCATCGAAATTTGTGACGTCAAAACGTCGCAATGTTGCCGCATCAAGTTTGAGTTTTAGTTCAGTTTGGCTGTGTAACACAGCCAAATTCTAATCTAAACGAAGTAATTGAACTCAAATTTATCAAATATAATTTATTTTAACATTATAGTACCTCTAAAAACTACAGTTACTTATACAGCCATAATACTTTATAGTTTAATTGGTTAATAGTTTATAGATTTATAGGTTAATAATAGGTTTAGGAGTTATAACCTCTTATAAATATTGCTTTCAAGAATTTTACATACGTCTGACAATCGGACGACGTTGACAGGCTCATTCTTTAACATGTTCGAACTAATCAGACAGTATTTTATCTCTTTTTAACTAGAATAAAATGATAAGGAAACTATTGTCAGATTCTTTACGAATTTACAAATTGCGGCAGGCAATATATTAAACATTTTAATGACGCATATACAAATAAACTTTGAATATGCTATGTATTTTATATTTTGTGTTGCATTGTATCTCATTTTAACCATTTATCACATCAAGCAGATGATGATGGCACACACACCGGACTGGTTAATTATTTTTAAATTTTTGACTTTTTTGTTTAATTATTTTGTCCAGCTTTATCATATTACTTGATGTTCCTACAGGATACTTTAATAAACATCTCAGAATTCATTTTTTTTTACATGCGGCGTATTGGTTTATGTTTTTGTGTTGGTCTAGAATATATCTATACATTTTCAGTTATATTGGTTGCTTACTTTTTTTGTTTCCTGCTGCTGTTGTTGAAATATTAACATGTGTTGTGGTTTTATGGACCACTTTTCATTGCTTTAATTCACTACATCTTGCATTGTATATGCTTAGAACAATCTTAATTTTCGAATTCATTTATTACTACTGTTCGGTTGTATCAAATGCAAGCAAGTCGAGTATGAGACAAATATATGTTTTTCCAAAATTAAACTACTTAAACTAGGGTTAAGAGTAACACTTTACACTATATAGTTATTGTATTGTATGTGTAATTGTACCTAAAGGTTAATAATGAAATATTCAAAATGTATTTGTAAATATGTTATAAAATCATTTTGTCCGCTTAATACATAAATATATAGTATGGCTCCAAACTTGAACCCTAACCACAACTGCTTGAAATTGGTTATTATTTCAACTGGGGTAGCTGAGACACAAACCAGACCAGATTCATCCAGAAGCGGTATTTAAAGAAGTTTTAACATAATAATAACAACCTCAAATGGCACCAATAAATCTTCAGTAATACTAGTCGGATATTGTCACAAGTGTCAGCGAAGTAGTTCGCAAATTTTCGAAACTGTTTACAGTTACGAGAGATCATAGATAAAAAGGTACCGAACCATGAGCTACTTGACCCCAAAAAAAAAGATGCACATAAAAAATACTGCCATAATCTGTATCATCTGGTTTCGCCTTTTATGGTCCTTATTTTTACAGATTTTATTAGGTCAGACGAGTAGAATAGATGCCAATAAAAAATAAACGTAAACAGTTGGATATTGGTGTAAAAAAACGAACCAATAAATTGTGTTGAAAATGTCGTAAATCTTTGTGGTAGACGTTTTATGTCTGTTTTTTAAATACTACGAATGTATATGCATATATATTTTAGATTAAGTAGATATATTTTACTACTGTGTTTATATTAAAGAATCATGTAAATTGATTTTTTCCATTGATTTTTTTCTCTGTTCGAATAAACATTACTTACACTAATAATATTTATTTTATAGTTATTACAACCGGTTGTTTAGGGAACTTTAAATGAACTTGAAATTAATTAAAACATTAAAGGGAATGGATAATATTTTTTTAACTATTTTTCGCTTTTTATGAATTCAAATTTTGTTAGTGAAGTAAAATGTCTATCATAAAACATATATTTTAATAATCAAGAAGTTAGTGAGTATTTTAGGATTTCGGAACCGACGAAACATGTTACTGATTGGCATTGCAGGTTTAACATCGTTGGCAACATTATGCCAACGTTGTCTTAAGATTACTATGCAATATAACATAACTGAAATTCACCAAGAATGTTACTTAGTGTTTAATTAGTTTAGGATCAAAGAATCGATTACTATATATCCTTAGAACGTTTTATGTCTGTTTTGTAAGTACTACCGATGTATATGCATATATATTTTAGATTAAGAGATATATTTTACTACTGTGTTTATATTAAAGAATCATGTAAATTGATTTTTTCCATTGATTTTTTCTCTGTTTGAATCAACATTACTTACACTAATAATATTTATTTTATAGTTATTACAACCGGTTGTTTAGGGAACTTTAAATGAACTTGAAATTAATTAAAACATTAAAGGGAATGGATAATATTTTTTATAACTATTTTTCGCTTTTTATGAATTCAAATTTTGTTAGTGAAGTAAAGTGTCTATCATAAAACATATATTTTAATAATCAAGAAGTTAGTGAGTATTTTAGGATTTCGGAACCGACGAAGCATGTTACTGATTGGCATTGCAGGTTTAACGTTGTTGGCAACATTAAGCCAACGTTGTCTTAAGATTACTATCCAATATAACATACCTGAAATTCACCAAGAATGTTACTTAGTGTTTAATTGGTTTAAGATCAAAGAACCGATTACTATATATCCTTAGAACGAATTCACCAAACATAATCAATTGTCCAACGTCTTTAAAGCAACAAAAAACATAATTCGCCCTGGATGGCATTTCTTCTTGTCCCGCTTACCTCTGGAGACCAATAGTCTCGGCGGGTGAAAACGCAACCAGCAAAAAAATTATATATATAGTATATATAGAGGACGGGCGGAAAGATGGAAAACTGCCGCGAACAAATTGAAAAACGTTATTATAAATGCCAGGGCCGTAAAAATGTAAAACAAAACCCATAACTCAAAATAACGAGCGACCCATTTGTGAGGATTAGCATTTTCGAGAACAGACACCTTGGCTTTAAAAAGAAACGGGGATCCGAACGGGAAACCGAGGGGAACAAGGGCGTGCGACATTCAGGGATGTACGACTTGCGAATCTGGTTAGTGTGAAAGAAAATTGCATTCGAACCGCAGCGAAAATATCACGTAATTTAAGGAAGCGATTCTTTAATATCTTCTTTTCCTTTAATGTGAACGAATCGTTAATGAACTGTTCAAGAAACCAATCTAATATGCTGCAAAGTGTTAGAATGAAAGTACTATTTGAGCTAAACCAGATTGTTCACAAATGATATTATGCTTGTATGATATTCATCCGAAGAACTTAGAACTTATAATTTGATAATTCTTAGATTGTTTAAAGCTTAGTCTTCAGCTACAGAGCATTGATTTTTTGAAATTTATTTAAAATCAACACTGATCATTCCAAAATTTCACTGTTCGTCTGATTTCGAAAAAATCGTTTTGTGTTAATTCAGATGATAAAATTGAATTAAAAAATCTTTAGAGCTCATTCATAAAATATAATTCAACTGTATCCAAGACTAAAAAACAACGGGACATAAATACAATGACAATAATTAGGAAATGATAAACATTCAATTTTATCTGTACAATAAAATGATTTAATTAATTTGATATGCACTATGGTATACTATAGATTGAAAGGACAATGACCTTTATTTAAATTGTTTAAGCTCAAAAAGCAAAATTTTAAGTCTTATTTTGCCTATAATGTTACAGGTTATTTTTTAGACAACTATTTGAACATTTATTAGTTTTTACAACTATTTGTTTTTTAATATGAATGGCTAGGATCAGGAACATATTTTTAGCTATATTTTTATTCCTAAAGACATAACTATTAAAAAGGGATACATACAATTGATGATATAAATGCAATAAATTTAATAAATACAATAAAATATCCAACTATATGACAATATATTCTTTGAACCTTATGAATTATTTTAATTATTTACTTTATTTTAAGTTAGGTTTGATTTTAAGTTTTGAGAAGTCTATATAATTTCTATATTATAAAAATGAGGTGCCTAAGTGTGTTCGTTATTGTTTTAATTAATATACAAATATGTATTACTTCATTTAATATTTCAGATTTATGATTATAACATAAAAGTAAATGAAAATTATATATACTTATATTTGATGCTCTGAAATTGTTGCAGTTCTGAAAATAATCTTATTCATGATACTTTTGTTATAATGTTCAGTGATGTAATTTAAGCTTATTAATATTTTGTTGACAATATTGTCAAAACAAGTTTTAATAATATTAAGATATCATTTTTAAGGTACGCTTTTTAGTATGTCATGGGAGAAACAGTATTATCTTTATAAATTGTGGTCGAATTTCGACCAGAGGGCCATCTATTTTTTATACTTATAATTTTGTAATTGACCAAGCTAGACGAGGCAGGATACATATGAATATAAAATACAAATGAATGAGATAAACTTAAGCTAAAGTCAACAGTGACACTTGTACATTTTATACAAATATGTGTGGTTTGATTCCCAATTCAATCTTATTTCTTGCATTTCTGACTTCATAATTTTCATTTCTGTAAATTTAAGATGGGTGATTTCAAAAGCAATATTATAAGTTGCCAAATGATGTAAAATATGCAGAGTATAATTTATAGAGTATACTTCAGGATTTATTTATTTCTATATTCATTATATTGATATTTTTATATTTATTTCTGCTTTGTTTCAGACTACAAAATATAAAATTATTCTCACAAAAATAAATTATTGAATACAAGTTAATAGTGATTGTAATTTTAAATGGAATAAATTCAATAATTTATTTAACGTTGTTAACATATTCATTAGGTTGTATTATAAAATAAATAGATAATAATAAATAATTTTACACAATCATCGAAAAAAATAAATGAATCTTCTACTGAATCAAATTAAATGAATTAATTAGATTTAAATTATATTCGATAGAGATTTATTTCTACTATTTTTGTATATATAATTAAATACAATCAAGTCAAATCTCATAAATTTCCTATTCTGTTTTAAAAAAACAGCAATGATGAGTTAATCTCTGCTAAACTTGTAGGAATCTGAAGACCAAAGTTAAATTTATGAAATAATTAGCGATGGAGAACGAGCGAGATTCTGTTTGGTTTAAAGAATCGCTTCTGTCTGTTATTTATCCGTATGAAGCAGTCTTCTTCGACATCACTCTAATGAATTAACGTAACACGGCTCGCGGTATTGCAAAAGAGAATGTTCGGAATGTTCGGTTAACAAGGCCGTGGCATCATATAAGGAAAAGGCGCGTAAAATTCGTCGAAACCAGTGTCCGTCGACCACTTTATCTTCTCCAATCTGCCGACATGCGTCTTTTTCGCAGCTAAACAAACGTCAGAATTAAAATGTCGTACGGCTGCCACGACTTCATTTGCGGGGCAAGAGACATAAGGCAATTTTTTTTTCGCGACCCTAATGCTCATTGTTTCGCGAATTGACAGAAGGGGCGGCGACATAGGATATTGTTCGATGGATCCAATTTAGAAAAAGACAATGGGCGATCTAATTGACACGTCCAGATGTGAAATAATGAGCGTTTGGAGGGATGGTTCTTACTTCATAGTTGATGGATGTGACACGACCGTTTTAAGATATTTGTTATTTGTAGTATGTTCAATTAAGTGATCCAACCATCTTAGTATCGCTTTAAATGAATATTTTTGTTTGGGTGTCTTCATGTATTCAAGTATACATTTTTATATATTTAAATATGCTTATAAATATTTGAAATAAAATAAATATAATTATTACGTAACTTTCTTACTTTCTTCTCTTCGTTGCGTAATTATTCTGTAGTGAATTTTGTGCAGTGTATTTATATTTATATTACTATTTTTGTAGGGGTACTTTGGGTTTTTTTTTTGATTTCGAATTGGTTTTTTTTATAATTTATTGGACAAAAATCCTAGGAAATTTCAGGAAAAACACAAGTTTACAATTTCGTATCAACTTTTGGACGAGATTCTTAACGCTATTTGATGCCATGAACTCAAATTTTCAATCCGTGTGCGCCCCTAGATTGGTTCTAGTTTTCGAATTCGGGAATGGTGGCAACACTTGCGCCTGTGCTGTGTTTGTGCTTCGGAACGTGTGAAAATAAAATGCAGAGACAGCGTTGCGAAGTCTATAGAAAGTGTTCACGTTTGTGGATGTTATATGCTCTGTAATCATGAAAAAATCATGACAAATGTACTCAAGGATGTGAGTATATATCATCTGTGTCCAGTTCCACGTACGGACAGTGGCAATTTGTTTATAAAAAGTGCAAAAAATATCTTAAGAACAAGTGCAAACAAGGTTTAAACATTAAAGAAGGAAATTAACCTAATATTCGAAAACTAATGACTGACGGAAAGTTTACAACGCTTGATGAAAGATTCATCATAGAATCATTTGAACATTTAAAAAACTACAACCAATTTTAAAAAGCGGACTGCTTTAAATCCAGCCCACGATCTATCTTATAAACCGCTTTTGGTTGCTCAAGTCCAAAAATGTATATACTTGGGTAACTAATTATAATAAAACCTAGCACCATATAACTATACATTCATACACATGTTACTTTGTTCAATGCCGTTTCTGGAGTAAGATTTTTCCAAGAATTTTTTGGGTCTTAGTCTATTAGTTTTGCAATGCAATGTGCGGTTTACGGATTGGAATAGGGATTATGGTAAGAAACCCAAAAAGAAAATGGGTCAAGGGCAATCTGGTCAATCAGTATTTTGTTCGCACATGAGCAGAAGCGTTAGTTGATACAGTTTCATAATTTAGTTAGGTACTTTTGAGTAAATTTTGAGTTGAAGTAGGGCTATAACATATATATATTTATAACTTCTTTGAATCCATTATTGTATGACTGTACCGTGGTGTGAGCTACAATATTGACAACACTTTCCGTTGGTTTTCGTGTTTTTGATCAGACGACAGTAATCAAACTTTGGCATTCTAACTAAACTCATTAGATTATCATTAATTTGATGAACAACATTAAATATATGGATAAAGAGACTGTGAAGACTCGTTTTTTTCCAAAGGTACCAAGAATATTCTCACATTTTCGTTGTGAATTTTTTTCTAATTGGATATTTTATTACTTATTATAAATATGAGATATAAAGCTATAAATATATGGATAAAGGGACTGTGAAGACTGTTTTTTTCCAAAGGTACCAAGAATATTCTCACATTATCGTTGTTAATTTTTTCTAATTTTTTTCTAATTGGATATTTTATTACTTATTATAAATATAAGATATAAAGCTACATATTAGAAATTTAAAATATTGAAAAATCATCCAAGATGGCACAATTTTTTTACGATACGTGATTTAATGTTTAATGAAATAATGAGATTAAGGATCTACAAAAGCGGCCCTGAGGGTGATGAGATGTTGATAATCAGTGCATTTGGTACTGGAAATATGGAATTTATATTTTGATCGCATTATATATTAATGGAAATTCGCTTATGTATAGAAAATTTTATTTTTATTAACTTATCGGCAACCTACTTTTCCGTTCCCTCGCCAATTCGTAAAATCGGACGCCATTTTGCGCCCCAGATAATGAAGGCGAATGAAGCGAACTGCGGAAAGAAAAGACGATAAGTATAATTTAATAATGACGTATGACCTTAAGCTTGAGGATTACAACAACCATGATTACCGAACGGTCGTAAATTTTCGGATTTGTCAATTTAAAACGGGGCTAAATAATTATTTATTACGCGACCGATAAACCCTCCATCTACCTCTCCCGCCGCCACCGCCAACGGCCCCCCTTCGTTCCTCTACACCTCCCCTTCGCATCTCTTCCAACCGCCTCATCCCGTTTTAATTTCAACGGCTCGGTGTACCATTCCGGCAATTTTTTTCTAGATTTTTCCCACTCATTTTTTTCTTATATTTAAAAGTGTCTCAGCTATAACGTATTTATCTCAATGTTGTCTGAAGATGTTTAATTAAACTAAGACTGTGAGTTTTATTTGAGGGATTTACAACAGAGGGCTATATTTATGTCAATGCTCTTCTTTATTTTATTTTATTTTGCTGAAGTTTAAAGAAAATTTAACTTGTATCGAGTGAATGTCTGAATGTGTTGAGTTATAAGTCAATAAAACAATATTTAAATTAAATAAGAGCTATTAATATATGGTTGGAAACATATTGGCGATATTCATTTTGGCCAAGTAATATTCATTAAGTTTTTCTAAAAAAAGATGCTGTCAGACATTATCGATTTATTGACTAATGTGGAAGAATAATACAAAATAATATCGTCACCTAAAGGCGTTTTATTTTTACATTAGAAATATTAATTTTGAATAGCAATTGTAATACTAACAGTTTTGTATTTTTTTATTGAAAGAAAATTGAAAAAATAGGCTTTTTCTGAAGAATAGAATTATTCATTTTAAATAGTTATAGTGACGTTACTAGTTTTGTGATTTTTAAGTAACTTCTACTGTGGTAAATTATATTCTAAATTAAGTTCATGTTAGTTTTATGCTTTTTTTTATTAATAGTAAGCAATCTGAACTGTTTTCGAGCTATTAACATTATTTGGACGCTGGAGACTTTTCACACTGATAGAGCATTGCAGGGCTTGTTATTCGATCTTGCAATGTACAATAGTTTTTTGTAGCGACTGAGGTAGGAATTGTTTCAAGGAACCCAAAAGATGGACAAGATACATGGGGAAATATATGGGGTATACTGTACAAATATGAGGACGCAACATTATACTAGTAAATTGAGAATGTTATTGATAAGTTCCTTTTACGAACTTTTTGGTGATTGTGTTTGTCAAGATATTCTTGAAACTGGTAGTTGTTTTGTTCTGGTAGTTTCTTTGAATAAGTAATAACCCTTCACATTGGCTTGCTAAATTTGATTTGATTATCTTGGGCTAAATCGATAAACATTTTATAAATATAATAAAAGCTTTCAACGTTTATGTAACTGTGATGTACTATAGTATTTGCCAAAGGGGCAATATTAATACCATTGACTAATCTATGTTGTTTAATTTTATATTGCTATAAGTTTTCTATTTCATTTAATTCTATCTTTATACCTGTTTCTATAAATTATTGTATCCATATTGTAGTGGTCTCGAAATCAATTAGCTACATATCTATATATATATATATATATATATATATATATATATATATATATATATATATATATATATATATATATATAGAGAGAGAGAGAGAGAGAGAGAGATAGAGAATTTTACAAGGATTTTTTCTATAGAAATAGAAATAAGAGAAAGTATACAAAAATAATGTCTATATAAAATAATGAAATTTACATTTACAACAGAATTTCAAAATGGGCTAATGAAAAAGAAATGTATGCGAAATTATTTTGTATATCGTACTCCAAAAAACATCACTTTGCACGATAAGATAGTTGTAAGGTTGGCAATAGTATGCTTAAAGCCATTGGCTTGAATAGAAAAATAAAAATATATTAATGTTGTTCTGAACTGGACAAAATATGGAGGAAGGGGTATTCGACAAAAAAATACCGTTCTTGTATCGAAATAGTTTTGCAAGTGATCGTCATAAAGAAATAAGCGCTATCAATTAAGTTAGCGAGTCCCCCGGGGCCCGAAGAAGAGAAACGGCGAGTCCCCAAATCCCCACTCAATCAGTTGTGGCGTAGTTTGCGATCGAAACAAAGAAAATGTCTTTGAAAAAGCGTTCCAACGTCGAGGGCAGCGTCATATCGGCCAGGGAGAGGAACAAGATCCGTGCCGATGCTGGTATCTTGCAGACAGTGGTGGCTCATTATAGGTTCATCATTCATTATTTACTAGAGTATTTAACAATTTAAAAATAATTATGTGGGTGTTATGAATGATTAGATATGTAATGGTAATTAAATTGTTCATTTTCCCTCTTGATTCGTTAATACATTTTTAGATAACATTTAAAGATTGTGAATTAAGTATTATTATGGCTGTGGTGTTTTAAATTATTATATAAGCAGGCAAGAAATTATTTTGCAGATTAAGAAAGATAGTAATTAAAAGATAACATTGAATAAAACACCTTAATATTATAATGTATTGACATTTTATCTTTTATTTTTTAAATGTTCAAAAAATTTTTTTAATTAATTACATCTCAATTTATTACTACCTACTTCTACTTAAGCTAAAGTTAAGAATACACATATATTCTAAATAAGTTCGTGACGTTTAATTCTCTTCAATCTGATTACTTGAGTGTTGTACAGTAGCTAGATTTCTTCCATGTTCCTGTGATTTAACAACCTTATTTAATATTTTAAGGCGAACTCTTGGATCACTTCGTATATACATTTGATTTCGGGATCATAGTGCAGCTCTTCGTTGGTTATGTAAAGATAAGTATTAATAATTAATCGTAGAACTTTGTTTTCGGTACGTTGGATTACTAGTTGGTTTGATGTTCTAGTGTCGAAAATGGCTTTATAATTGACTGATAAACCAATCTCTGATGATTTAGGCCATGTTGAGAATGTATTTCGACTAACCAGTACAGTTGCACTCAAATAGGAATGCTAAGAAGTCATAGGATTTTTGTTAGAGAATTTCAACGATAGCACGTTTGGACAAAGAACGCTTCAGATAAATCATCAGGTAAAATCCACTCATCTAGTTCGGTGATTACAAGCTTTCGATTTGACCAAGTGTGTGGGTAATATATTTCGTTTATTTTTCGCTAATAAAAACATATTTTTTACATTACATTATTGATCTTATATTAGATTAAAATTTATTTACACAAAAGTATTGGTCATTTGATCTTATACATTTTGCATATCTCTTAAGTAATTTATGAATGTCATTCTAAAAGAATAGTTTTTCCTTTGAGCTAAACGTTTTGCACGAGCACATGCACATTTTTAGGAACAAATCTGAACATTTTCAATAGAAAATGGCAAATTTATAAGGCTGTTATCTTGGTCGAACGTAATTATATGTTCGTGTGTAGTTTTGAGATATGTATCAAATTATAACATTGTATATTTATGTCTAGTACATTGAATCTTACAAAATCCGGATCTATCTTCATGGATTAATTTGTTAATTAATTCATTGTTGCTACATCGGAAATTCCTTAGTAAAAATTTTCTTCAATTTTTTTTAATAACATCTTTATTAGATAGGCTTAGTACAATCTTAATTTACAATTAATTTATTACTACTTTTCCTATATACTTGGATTAATTAACAAGTAAGACGAGTGCAAGAAAATACATCAATATGTATAATAGTTTACACTAAAGGTATACACTGTATGTAAGTTCGTTGGTTTTGTTCGCTTCAATCTCCTGACATCGTGCGCGCTGTCCAGCAGTTATATTGCTTCCACGTTAGTATGATTTAGTAAACTTCTTTCGTGTTTCAAGGCGAAATCTTGGATAATTTCGCAAATCCATTTGATTTCCAGGTCATCGTGCAGTTCTTCGTTGGTTACATAGCGATAGGCATTAGAAATCAATCGAAGAACCTTGTTTTGACAGCGTTGTATGACTAGTTGATTTGAATTTTTAGTGCAATCCCATATTTGCACACCATAGGTCCAAATTGGCTTTATAATTGTATTATAGATCAACCTCTTTGATTTTAGATCAAGTTGAGAGTATCTTCCGACTAACCAGTATAGTTGTTTTATTTTGGTTCTAATGTGTTTTGCTTTATGTTTAACGTGATGTTTCCAATTTAATATACCATCAAGATGGATTCCAAGGTATTTAGTTCATTCTGCTTGAGGAATCGAGCATCCATTGAGTGGTATAATTAAGTTTTTGTTATTTCGCCGCAATGCAAAATTAACGTGGATGGATTTGGAGCTATTAAGTTGAATTTTCCTCAATGAATAAATTTCAAACAATGAATTTCATCATTTGTTCATTTGTAGATTTTGTTAACTGCCACTTTTATTTTTTCTATTGCCCTAGGCAGAGATATATCATTTGCCATAATAATTGTGTCATCAGCAAAGGTTCCAAGTAGTGTTTCTTTTGTTGTTGGAATGTCAGGAGTGTAGAGCACATACAGGAGAGATGCTAAGACGCTACCTTATGGAACTCCAGCCGAAATAGTTTTAAATGTCCAGAACGGCATTTCGTGCGACACTCTAAATTTTTTTCCGAATAAATATAACACCAGCAATTAACAATAGTTACGCAGTAACAATTTGCTTATCTTACAGATTAATTCCAAATGCCAAACCTGATTTAAATAATATTTCTAGTAAGAGTAGAATATAAGTTTGCTAGTTTTAGAGTTTAACATTAAGTTTGACATTAATAAAATTACACAGGAAATTTTTAAATTATGTTTATAATTTCCATTACATCATTAGTTACTCCAAATTGTTAAGTAAAAGGCTGGATAATTTAAATTTATAAATGAAACGCACGCCCCTGTTGGCTAATAACTTACGCCAGTCACAATCTAAACTACTATAAAAGTTCGGTCATGGTAAATGCCGCTACGACCGTCAAGGGTAATATAAAGAAAATGAAAAACACTATATGTAGTATTGTCTTGGAAAGGTGATTCGGTGACTGACGGTTTCTCCATACCGTGAGACACCAACCAGAAACGATTCTTTTACTTCTTTTCGATTTTGTTTTCAAATTTTTTTTCGTCCCCCCACTGCCTTTTAAGGCGTCAGTTGAACACTTAATCTTCCAGCGGCTGAAAACAATAGCAACGTGTTAAAATATTTATTATTTACATTATTAAATGATATGTCAGCTATGGACTGAAATTTATACAATATAATTAATTTTTGATGAAATATTAATTTAAGTTTTTTTGCGATAGGATCAGAAATTGATCAATAATAATATAAACTCAGATACATAAAAAACCAGTTGTTACTGAGTACCGCCTAGTAAAGATGATCGACGTGAATTGATTTGGCCGAATGATGTATAATCTACAATAGATATTAATCCTGTTTGTTAGTTTGATGTAGCTGTAAATCTGATTTCTCCAATGGAACTTGCCACAGAAATTGACAACCACCTCAATTCTAAAAATTATTGTAAGAGGTGTCACGAAAAGTACTAATTATATTGACATATATATTCAACCAACAAGAACCCAACAAACCGACAGAACACGTTGGATTTTACAGGTCTATTTCGCTGCTACCTGCGATATCCAAAGTATTTAAGAAGCTGGTGTTAAAACTTATTAAAGTACTTATAGACATACCAGATTTCTAGTTTGTATTTCGAAATCACCATTCGACAATTGATCACAAGTGTACACAGTAAACCGCTGTTACTGTTAAAAATGCAGAAGAAAAGAAACACTGCCCTGCATATTTCTGGACGTCTCATACATTTTTGGCATATATTGGGATTAATCTACAAAACGAACAAATTGCTACCGCGGAATTACTGTGGACTGCTGGAATCATATCTATTCGAAAGAACATTTAGAGCCTCATGCAAGAGTATTCTCAACCTATTTCGGCTGGAGTTCTACAGGACATTGTCTTGGGGCCACTCCCGTATCTGCTCTATACTGCTTATGTCCCAACAACAAAAGAAGCAGAACTTGGAACATTTGCCGACGACACAGTTATCATGGCAAAATATGTATATCTAGCTAAGGTTGTAGAAAAAGTACATATAGCGGTCTATAACATCTACAAATAGACTAAAGACTGCAAAATACAGCTTAGTAGCTCCAAATCTGTCCATGTTAATTTCGCGTCGCAGTGACATGACTAAAAAAATTAAATTTATATAGATTTCTCAAGTAGAATCAGCTAAATACCTCGGAGTACATTTCGATGGTAAATTAAATTGGAAACATCAAACTAATTAGTAATCCAACGTACCCAAAACAAAGTTCTACGAATAATTACCGATGCTTATCTCCACATTACCAAGAAGGAAGAGCGGTTGATCCAAGTGGTCCAAGATTTCGCATTAAAACATGAAATTGGGCTACTAAATCACCTGGAAACAGTCGATAGTGAAAAAAACTAGCAAATGCACGGTTCGACTGTTTTGTTCAATTCGTGATGTCAGACGAAGATATACGAACCCTTTGCTGTATAAATTGTTAGAGACGAAAGGACGGAGATAATTACTTGGAGCTGTTAATTTTATATGTGCTTATTTTCCAACGGTAGTATAAGCGAGGCATATATATTTCTTCACGTACTAATTTTATAAAAAAAATACTGAATACTATAGACATAGACAATACAATAGAACTTAAACAAAACCTAAAAGCTAAAGATGTACAATAACCATAAATAAATACGAAATAAAATTAAACATATACTTAATCATAGAAAAAAAAATTCATGATATAATTCAAAATGATCGCACAATAACTACTAGAGCTTTTTTAAATAAAGTAAATGCTTAATTTTTTATTGAACGTAAATATTTTTTAACAAAAGTCTAGAGAGTAATCGAAACATTACCTATTATTGCCATAAAAACAGTCAAAATTATTTTACTATTTATCATTCAAAATTTTGATCTAATAGGGTATTATTAAGAATCTTGAAAAATATCGTTCCAAAATGCTGCTATATTAATATTAATATACAATATATTGTTATTTATAAGCAAGCTACCAAAAAATAAACAAATACCAAATCATAAAACAATATATATTATATATAAATCTATCTAAGCATAAATTGGGTACATTTTCGTCCAGGTCCAGGCTAGGACGATAGAGCCAGAATGTTGAAAATCAGTCCAATGAAACTAATATAACCTAAAATAAAATAGTAACTAAAAGTACACGACTGAAAAAGTCGATACTAGTCAATTACTAAACAGTCGATAGTCGATTTCAATCGATAGTTCCCAACACTAATAAAAATGATTATATGAATTAAAAATGAGCTAAAATGCTTGCAAAAATGTTGCCCATACTACAAAACCAAAGCTATTTTCTGCCGATGTTGCATGCCGATCCAATAACTGTTTTCACTTAAAGTTATACCTGTAATACCTCTAACTGAACCACGAAAAAACCTCGGAATTCTTCCTCTTACGACGAAACGCTCGACCTGTAAAACGTCGTAACTGTTGTCCATTATAATTAAATTTATCTTGACAAAAAATGCCAAGGCCGTTTTTTATTTCTCCTTCCTGGTAGAGACGGAGAGGACAAAGCCGGGGCTGGGCGAGCGAGAGAGACTGAACATCCATTTTTTAGGAACGACCATCCAGTTAGGGTGCGTGGTCAGGTAGATAGGGCATTAAATCAAAAATTATTTGTGAGCCAATCCCTTGAACCAGATGTGGTGGATAGATACTGTACCTAGCTGACAAATGGGTTATTGGATGCCTACTTGCCCCCGCTATAAATTTCTTCCAAAATATTTATTGAAAAAGAAGAGGAAAAACCTTATTGTATTCCAAGTACTTTGCTTCAACTAGCGTCTAAAAAATAATTATTTTTGATAACCTTTTTGTTTAATTTTTTTTCTAATCTATAGTATTCCTTTGTCTCGAATGTTATTATTACTAGTGTTGGAAACTATCGACTGATATTGACTATCGACTGTTTAGTAATTGACTATTTTTTAATATCGACTGTTTCAGTTGTACTTTTCGTTACTCTTTTGGGTCCTACTTGTTTCATTCGACTATTTTTAAAATGTTCTGGCTCTATTCTCCTAGCCGCGACCTTAACAAAAATGTACCCAATTTATGCTTACATATATTTATATGTAATATATGTAGTTTTATGATTTTTTAGGAAATTTGCTTGTAAATAACAATATATTTATTAATATTATAACATTTTGGTAAGATATTTCTCAAGATTGTTAATGTAATAGGGTAAAAAGATTAAAATTGGGAATGGTAAATAGTAAAATATTAACTGTTTTTATGGCAATAATAGGTAATATTTCGATTACTCTCTCGATTTGTGTTAAAAAATATTTCCGTTCAATAATAAATAAATAAAGCATTTATATCATTTCATTCAGCTTATTTTTAATTATGTCATGGATTAGTTTTTTTTCTATGATTAGGTAGATGTTTAATTTTTATATAATTTATAGTTATTATAGATCTTTAGTTTTTAAGTTTTTTAAGCTCTATTGTATTGTCTATATTTTTTATAGTATATTATTTGAAAATAGCATTTAACTCATTAAAATACAATAAAGAATTTGGGGTGTTGTTATTCCATTCCATAAAAAAATACCATTCCTTTTTTCAGATCAACAGAATATTCAAATACAAAAGTAATTCTATTTAGTTTAAAATTAAATTATAGATTGCATGTTACGTTTAATTATTATAATAGTATTCAGTAATTATTTTTTTCCTTTTTTTTAAAGTTTGTTCGTGAATGAATTTATACATCTCCGTCCCGCTTATACTACCTTTGGAAAATATAACCATATATAAAATTAACTGCCCCAAGCATGGTTTCCGTCCTTTCCTCTCTCAGTCGAACTGTGCATTTGATTGAAAATAGTAATTACTATTTTCAGTTTCTGTTTCGATTGTTTTCAGTCGATAGTTCCTCCCAACGCTAGTTATTACCATTACTGGTATTACATGGTTTTACTGGTTATAAAACTTGAAATTAAAAAATTAATATGTTCCCCTTGGTAAAATTCTTGGTTTTTGATGGAATCCATGAGTTGACCCATTTTTTAGAAATTTCATAAAATGTGAACTCCTGCTGGGACGGGCCATAGTGCCTGAAAAGTAGTCAAGTGCAGCAACATCTGGAGAATATGGTTGTTTTAGTAGGAGATCCCATAAGAATATTTCAAATATTTTATGTACAGAAAAACATTTTCATATTGTAACTTTATTATTAATATGGTGTTCTTGATGATTGGGAGGGATTAAAATTACTTATGAAAAATTTTTGTAACCAATCCAATAGTCAAAATATGCCGGATTTGCGAAATATTTTTATGATATTCCAAATGTGTAAATATTGTTTGCGAAAATTGTAAATACAAGGTTTCGTCTGACCCGAAAAATATTTTTGAGCATTATAAATTCTAATGTTGTATATATAAAAACAATGATACGAAAAAGGCAAACGTCTTAGGGAATCGGGCCGTATTCAACACACATACGAGACAGCAATGGGGCATGATTTATGGTCAGGTCTAAAATGGTACAAGAAACTAGAGGAAACAAATTTGGGTGATGCATATTTTGTTGCTGATATTTTTTATACACGTATTTTGGTGATTTTTGAACCTGTTTTTATTTGTTCAAAATGTTTACCTGCTTAAATTGCAAAATATATACCGAGAAAAAACATATATTCGACTTTATATTCTTACAAAATGCATATATTAGGTGTATTTTTCATACTTAATATAAAAACAGTTTCTCTTTTTTGAATATCTTTATTTTTATAAATAATTTCGAAAATATATTTAAATTATATTTATATAACAACATTAAATTTTGTCTACAAATATTGTATTGTAGTTACAATAATTGAAAATCCAGTAGTCTGTAATTAGTAAAAAATGTCTTAAAATATTGTATTTATTCATTGTATTAATGAATCAATGTTTTTAATAGCAACTATTTAATTTTTCTTCTGTGTAATTTGTGTAGATCTTCAATAGTTTCATGTGGTTTCAGGTATAATTTTATGTATATGTTTGTATTTTGTGTTTTAATTAAAAATAGTATAATACTCTATTATGTATTTTATATTTAAAATACAGGTATTTTAACTATTTTTATTTGAAATATAAATTTTAAAAAACATATAAAATACAGTTAGGTGTTAGGTTATATAAATAAAATTCAATCAGCAATTGGCCCAGCCTATTAATCAGTAAAAAAAGAATGTCCTTTCACTAACACTAGATTTTTAAATGTACACTGTTATTTACGAATGGTCCTGATGAATAAACTTAATGAGAAACTTATCTTATATTGCATGAACACATTTTTTTTTGGTTGACTTATAGTTGATTCCAAGAGCTTTTTGCTTTTATTGTTTAGGAAGCTAACTCACTCTAACTGCATTTTAGCATTCAGTCTTTTCAGTCTGTGGTTGATCATATGTCTGTGACTTCGCAAGAACAATAAAATCATCATTTTAGTGTATTATTCATCTTACTATTAGCATTATTGTTGTATAATGCCTGGAAGTACACTATTTTGTAATTCTTTGTCTCTCATCTATTGTGATCGTTTCTGGCAACCAAAGTATTTCGTAACTAGGGTGATAATATGGCTCCACTTATTTCAGGTAACACTATATATATATATATATATATATATATATATATATATATATATATATATATTCGAAACTTCATTGTGAAAACTCGATACAATATTCAAAGTATTCCCATCGATAGACGCTACTTCTTCCCGTCTTTCAGGCAATTTATGGATTCCATCTCGAAAGAACAATGTATCTTTTGTTTTCTTTTGATTCAAAATATTCAAAAAGTGTTCAATCTTTGTAATAAATATATATAATAAAATATAAGTTTTAATAGTGATCATATTCAATTATTAATAGTTTAAAGATGACTCAATTTATGTCGCGTCGTACGAATGTATTCTTCATGTAAATATCGTAAAGACCAATTCATTTTCTCTTCTGCGCGCTGACTTTTACGAGTTTTAGTATTTTATCAAGACCAAAAGTGTGTTATGGACGGTACGGTTAGTTCGAATCGAATTTAATATAGTTTTAGACGAGCAAGACAAAGAATGGCGACACGACAACTACCACCGCCGGATACAAATCGCGCCCGACGTTATTTTAGGGAGACGTAGCCGCCGGGAATATATCAGGAGGCGAAACAAAAAGTGACACCGAGCACAAGTTCGCACAAATTACGGTTCTAAAATTGGGGTTGTTCGCACGAACTTGCAGAGTGAGAGAGGGCGGGGGCGTTTGTCTTTCTCCCCGTCGACCAAATGAGGGGCGTTCTCGATCTGGATATAGAAACGGTAATCTGGGCCCCAGAAACTTTTCTGACTCGGTTCGGATTTTTCGCGGGATTTAAGTGACGCTAACACGGCAAGTGTGTTTTGTTTTCGCGAGTAAACGACCAGGATCTTCCCCGAAACGCATTTGGCGTTATTTATCGTTAGCGGGGTGAGGCGTGGACGGGAGACATAAAGTATGACGTGACAGTTTTATAACATTTAATTTGAAACAACAAAATCTCGTAAAAGGAACGACAAAGAAAAATAAGATCCAGAATTTTTTTATAAAGAACTGCTTTTTGAATTTATATTTGATTACTCTATGATGATTCATCCCAATCACCCAGGAAGCGATCCTGTATAAGTGCTAGTCCGTAGATGATGCTTCGAGCTCTGCCCCATGCGTCGATGTTTTAAAAGTGGCGATTATGATATCGAAAACAAAGAGCGTTCTGGACGACCAAAAAATTTAAAGACCAGATTTTGAGGGCCTTACTTGATGATGACTCTATGTAAAACGCAAGAAGAATATGCAGAAATATTGGAAATAAAACCATCTATCATGGTGTTACTCCGAACACCCTGATAACCACCCATGTTAGTAACATAAAATCATTTCCAGTTCCTTGCAGGTCATGGGAATGATGTAAAACTTAAATATTTTGCTCCGTATGAATTTAAGCCCAGATAAATAAAAATGCGTTTGGTCATGTGTGATATGCTGCTTCAACGGCAAAATCGGAAAGGTTTCTTGCATCATATTGTCACTGGTAATGAAAAGTTGTTCCATTACGATAATCTAAAGCGAAAATAATTATGTGGACTATCTGGTCATGCATTAACATAAACAACGGCAAAGCCAAATATTCATGACTCCAAGCTAAGGCCCTTGTATTTGGAACTCAGTGTTAGAAGCTGCTAAAACCTAATAAAACCGTCATTATGGACTATATTTGATGCGTTTCAGCAAAGTACTGCACGAAAAAACCGAACAAAACCGGAAGGTCAAGTGTTGTTCAAATGCAAAATACATTATACGCCGACAGAATTATATTAGCAATAAACACAGAGTTGGTACAAGGATACTATACAGTTGTTAGGTACTTTTTTTACTGCAGAAGTATTTACATTTGTACACTGGTACTGCTAGTCAGAACATGAACTTTAGATCTTGTATAATTTACTATTGTCTGGGAATATGACATTAAGATATAGAGAATATTACGTATGTTAGCTACGTACGATATACGATATACTCAAGAATAAAAATAATTGTAGTGTTGATTATCCAATAATTTCCATTTTGTTACTTAACAATATATATTCAATAATAATGTCATGTAGTAAATTCTTCATTCATTCTATTTGAATACCAAATAAAATAACTAATTTGGTTTAACCATCAAAATTGTTCTTGTAATTGTTATAGGTAGTTAGGATGTATTAATTATTATTAGTGATTCGGTGGGTATATCTGCTAAGCGCACTCTCCTCCTCATATCCTTTGGCTAGCATTTTAATAGAGTAGAAAGATTTATCAGCAAATATAACTGTGTGGGATTTTACAGGGGAGGGGTTATGTGAGATAGGTTGGGAAAGTTGGTGAGATTGCTTATTTATTTATACAGTTTTTAATACCCATGGTGGAATTTTAGTTTGCAATATATTTATTTATGTTCATTTGTAGAAAACATGAATGGGAAATCTATAGAAAGAGAGTAAAGGTCTTGGATTGAGTACATTAATAACGTATTATTTCTATTGATTAATGGATATATAATTTAAGACTTCAGTGGACACTTTTCTATGGTAAAATAATCTTAGATCATTTAAAAATCTTCTTTACAATTAGCTTACTGAGCTAACAAATATCACAAACTTTATATTCAAGTTGCAAAAATTTCCTTCTATCTAGAATTCCGCTTATATCGCTGTTATCCTGAAGAAAGGTGACAAATAAGCTCCTTCCAGCTGTCGTCTGATCAGCTTTCTGAATCATTTTCATTTTAAGAAAGAGAGATATGTAATTAAACCATATGAAAGAAAAATCTGACACAGGTTCAAAAAAATCCAAGCAGGATTTCGACAATTTAAATCAAGAAATAACAGAGATAAAAGAGCCTAAGTCGTTTCTTAGGTGGGGAATCGTGAATGAACCTCCTGCTCCAACCAAAAAAAACACACTCAGGTCAAGCTACAACATCAGAGGCACTGAAAATCTGGACTCAAAACATAAAAACAAATAGCTAGCAACATGTTCGAGTTCGCTATTATGTTATGTTTTCGTTTTTTTTTTCAAATTAATATAAAAAACTTAGGTTTGTTCTTAAATAATATATTGTGGAAGATTCTGATTGCCCGAAGGGATGTTAGAAACAACACACGTACAACGCGAATCAAGGATGCCGTTAGCCTGTTGATTTCTTCTTCAATTACTAAATTTGATTTGAAGAAAGTAGTGCTCCATTTGGTCCATTCTCGTACTGCTACCGTAATATCATATTATACAATTTACTACCTACCAACATAATCTCGACTTCAGCTGGTCAAGTGCACTTTAAAAGACCGAAGATTGCCGTCCAAAAAATGGACTAATGGTTTCTAGTTTGGTTAAAATTTAAAAAAGAAATAAATCTATGAAATTAAAAACAAGAACAGAAAATCCTTGAATGTTTATTTATCTAATATTCAAGAAAATTCTAGTTATATTATTCAATAACTTACTGATATGATATGTACTTCATGATATGTTTGGTGTTACAATAAAAATTAATTTTTTAAAATCATTTACGTTAATAGTTTAATGTTATATATTTTAATTTGTGAGATACAGTGATTGTATCTTGTTGGTAATACAATGAAATACAAAAGAACAACGTCAAACGTCGAAGAAAATATGGAACTAATTGTGAAAGAACGCCATAAATAACGGCCGCGAACCGTTTTACAATAAGATGATTAATAAGCTCGAGAAAATAAAACGTTTATTTATTTAATATTATAATTTATTCAAAAAAGACGTACAAACAAAAAAGCCATACCGGTCTGGTGGTAAATCTAAGTCTCCTTCTGACGGGTTACAGCGAGAATATATTTTAAATCTTGAATTATGGCCCGAAGAAGAAAACCTAAAAAGATTAAGACAAAATACCAACAAGTTTTTTTATCTCGTTTTGGGACGCGGGTTCGTTTCTGAGAGTGGCCATCGTACCAAAATGGTTCTGTTGCTCTAGAATTGGGTGATTTTATTGTTTATTTTCATTTAACATTTCTCTATATTTAAGTATTCGATTTTTGGTAAGTTTTTCTGGTAATTCGGCCTATTCCTCCATATGGGAACCTATCAGTTATAATTAATAACACCTGATATGTGTCAGCATTACTAGTACCAAACTCGATACCAATGTGTGCCAAATTATGGCCAATGAGAATTATTTTGACTAGACAAAATGTATAAATTATAAATATTAAATGATACAGAGGTTGAAAGAATTTTTATTAATAATAATTAATTAATATGTGGTTATAAGGGAATACAAAGGTAATGTCTAGTTTTTCCCTAAAGCAATGAACTTAAACAAAACGAAATTTAGTCACATAAATTTCAATTAAAACGCGAATCAGACCATCTAACAGTAATTTAAAAATTATAAAAAAATTTGTCTATGATGTCAAGCTGATGTGAGCGGATCTTTCTATGGTTGCTTTTTCAACATCCCGAGTTGTAGGTAGTTCTTAGTTGATCTGATTTTTTAACGTCATGTGTAGAGAAAATAGTTTCATAAAAAATCTAGTAAAATTAAAATTAAAATGTATTACTACTTCGGATTATTATGAATGCTCGATGATATCAAGGATGAAAGTATCCAGAAAGACCAAAGGGTATCATAGTCACCAGAAACAATGAACGGTTTGTTGAGACAACATGGCCATAAGAATGGAGAAGTGTTTACTTATTACTTGACAAGAGTGTTCGGAGGTTGAAAAGATAAAACTCAATGTTACCACATAATTGAAAAAAGTGAACAATATATCGAGTTGTTAAAATATATCATTAAGAACAGTGGGAGTGTTAACTTTTTTCAACTGATAGCTGGTCTAAATTTGATTTTGAGACTTTAGACCTGGATGTATAACATTATTAAAATAAAATTGCTAGATAATGTAAAACAGTTGTAATATATGCGCCACGTGTGTTTAAGTGATACAAAAAATACATCTTCAATTAAGAACTAGTATTCAGATCATGTAAATCCAACAAGATATATATAATAGGGACAAGCAATAACTATTACGCACAACTTAACCTTGTGGACCATGTGTGTTGTTATATAATATTTTTGTTGCTATGACATTTTACAATGGAAAGTAATTATTATGTGCTGGCAAAGGTTTTGATCAGCTATATCTATCGATGGGAATGTATTAATGTATTTAATCGTTAAATTCGATGGGCTTGATACTGCCCTACATAAAATAACAATATTCTGTTGAATTCCAAATCTGCCAGAACTTTTAGAAAGTTATGGAGACGCTGCTCTGTCATATCGCAATTTTCGATTTTGGTTTCAAATAACTAAAAACGGCGAGTCAACTCTTTTTAGACGTTTATGTGCGATGAGAGATATTTAAAAAGGAGGTAAAATGGTTATTACAACGTGGGGCAAAAGTCCCGCTACCATTGACGCAAGTGGTTTCCGCTGAGTGGCAATAATGGATCCATTATTTCCAATAAATATTGTCAGTATTTCTGCTCATTCTTGTGGTGTATATGTAGCGGGAGTTCTGCCCCACGTTAGTGTGAAATCAAAATGGTAGCGGAGCTTTTGCCCCACCCTGATTACCCTAATTAATTAACTAATTTAATATTTCTCATTACTGTCAAGTTTTTTTTATTACTCTTCGTGAGTCCACAATCTGCCCTATTGGCAGTAAGAAAGTATTTCTTATGTCTATATTATATATATATGGCATGTAAAAAATGACTTCATTAAGCAATCTTCTGTATAAAATATTATCTTAATTAATTAGTCTTATTCTAAAGCTTATTCTAAAGTCTACATATGTCCAGTAATCAGATCAGGTGGTGTTAAAGTTTTAGTCTACGCACTTCACTATCACGTCGCATATTTAGCTGATTAGCGAGTACATTGGGATGCACTGACACTCTTTCGGAGTACTTCACACAAACACGTTGAATTACACTCGTTATAGGTTCTAGAGGAATATCGCGTTGTATCACTTTATTTGAAATATAGTACGGAGCATCAACAATGGCACGCAACACTTTATTTTGGAACCGTTGAATGATGAGCTCTGCTTGGGGGAGTTGACGATGATTGATATTCACTGGTTGACATGTTCTTCTACGCAGGGTAAACGTTATATGTGTGGATTTTGTTTCATTGGCTTTAATGCGCCATGTCTTCAACCATAATTGTATTTGCTCCAGGTGGGTTTGTAGGTTTATTGATGCTGTGACTGGATCTTCATGGGATGCTAAGATTGCTGTATCGTCTGCATATGTTGCCACAGTAGTTATTTTTGTGATGGGCAGATCCACAGCCAAGTTAAAACAGAAGAGTTTTCTAGTTGAATCTTCTACGACTACAACGTCCAGAGAAACCATCCGCATCAATGCCCAAGCGGAATATTCATAACCACTTAGGTGCTGAAGTCAATATGCCTGGATCAGTAGGATGTACTGTACTACAAGCTACTAAAACCGAACGAAAGTATTAGTGCAGATGTGTACCGATACCAACGGAACACGTTAAATGGTTTCAGATATCAGATGACCAGAATACATGCAAGTGTTATATTACTTGTAAATTCATTTTCGTTTATTATTGTAACCAAATCTATTAAACATTTTTCTATATCAGAATTCCAATTTATTATTACATTCTTACTGTATATTCATTGTAAATTAAATTTCAACAATTACTCTAAGCAATACCATTAAAGAAAATATTTTTCTATGTCGAAATTCCGATTTATTACTGGATTCAATAATCTCGCCGTGTATTATACTTTAAAATAGGGCCGTAGATCAAAATAAGCTGGAGGTAGTAGTAGATAAACCAGACCACACGAAATGATTTGATGAAGATCGTCGGATTCGCGGATACATACATCCGATGGAGACCAATAAAAACCGGGGCGGATATCGAGGCGAATAAATAAAAACGAGATAAATAACGAAAGACATGTCGACAAATACGGTTTACCAAATCGGCAATGGAGATCGCAAATTATAAAAGCTAATTTGTCTGGCGATAGAAGGAATCCGCAAAAGTTTCGACATAATTTTGCGACCATATCCTGACCGCTGATTTATACGAACTATCAGTTTAAACAGACCAAGTACTCAGCAATTTCTCGTCGTATATAAATTGAGCGGGGCCAATCTCAAATAGTCGCTTTTATAGATTATAATGTGGCTATTTGAATGAAATTGGGCGTATTTTATAATGTAAGTGAATGCCAAAATGACTCAGATCGGGAACACCAATAAAATGATTTCTTATACCATGGTTAAACATTTTGAATATAGGTTTTAGTCGAGAATTTTTCATCACATTTTTGGTGTAATTTTACTCTTTCTTTCCCAAATTAAAAACGCTAAACATATACAATACACAGATGAAGACTTTATTTCAAATACTAAGTTTTTAATATCGTTTAATCTCAGGTTTCCTATGAAGCTTCAAGAAGCATTTCGTTGCTATAAGTAAAGACAATGTTGTTGGCTATATAAAACTTAGGTATTGCAAAAATGAAAGTGCAGAAACATTCAAGCGGAATAAGAAGCACTTAATCCAAAGTAAGGCGATGGTTGGTTTGAATTAAACCCACTTTATTTGATTTAATTTATTTAACAAAGTTAAAAATAAAATAAAAGCCTAAAATCAAAAATTCATTATTTTTCCCTTATCTTAACTTATAAAATTAATTTAGTACTATTGCTCAGTATTTACATCAATATACAGGGGAGAATATACAGGGAGTGTAGGATAAATACATCAGTATATATTTGCAAAGTAAAATTAAACTATAGACAAGATTAAAAACTTATACACTATACAGGTTCATGATGTTTGGTTTGCTTCAATATTTTAATTTTCTTCATATTGCCAGAAGCTGTATTGCTTCTACGTTGCTGTGATTTAGTAATCTTGTTTCATGTTTAAGGCGAAACTTTAGATAACTTCGTAAATTAATTTGACTTCTACATCATTGTGTAGTTTTTCGTTGGTTACGTACCGACAGGCATTGGTAATTAATTGAAGAATCTTGTTTCGTTTTTTGGAATCGTTTCATTTGCAGAAATTTGAGATCAATGGATTTTTTTGTTTACTGTTTTAGTACAACCCCATAAGTTTTATAACACAGTGATAAACTAATGTCTTTAACCCTTCATCGAGATGAATGTCGAGTTATTTGGCTGATTCTACTAGAAGAATCTGGTATCTACCAAATGATATACTGCCATTTATATATTTACTACCGCCTTATGCAGAGATATGTCTTTAGCCATAATGACTGCTCGTTTTACATTTAGTTTTTTGGTATAATTAATTAATAAGTTTAAACACGTTCTTTTTTGTACGACATAACATAGTTATTTTTCAAAGAATATAGTTATCAGCGAATGACAGATTATATGTAGGTTAAAAGCATGTTTCTTTTAAATATTCTGAGCTGAATAACAAATAATGTGTTACGAATAATTTTCATTTAAATTTATGAAAAAATATTAAGTTCCGATATTGAATTTTAAATACACGTTATATTTTTATAGCTTATATCGTACAATTCATTAGAAGTCACCAAGAGTTGTCAACACTTGTTCTAAGTTTACGGTGGACATATGGCTTATGAAAAAACATGCTAGATGTCATTTGGAAATGTTGAAAATGGAAGTTAAAATTGAAGGGCACAATTAGAAGATTCGTCTATGGATTGTAATTGATGCAATGAGATACTGAGAAATGTTGGTAGATTTTTAGCGTCAATATTGCAATAATCCTAGGATACAATAGGAACACTTGTTTTCAACAAGATGAGGCATTAAAATATAATAGCTTTTATTAATTTTACGTATAACCACACTATGCAAGCAGATATGAAGTGATTTTGCAACGGTTTTTTTGTTATGAATTCAAAATCTTAAAATTAGTTTAGGAATAACTTCATAGCTTTTCATGAGCTTTTAATGAGGCTTAGACATATCCAGAAAAGATGCCCAAAAGTGTTTTACAATGTTCCAAGTCCAATAATTGTTTGAGAATCAATTTCTGTTTCTGCAATTATTCACGCGTATGTTACATCGCCCACTATATAATCAATATTGTTGAAATTTAACCGTAAATATCACCAACGAGTCGTAAATGATAAAGGCACGTTTTGCCTCGGCATTATGCTATTACTGTCGGTTTTCCGCGAATAACAAATTATTTGTCATTGTTGGAACCATACCGACAAACGGATAAATCAGCAACGTTCACTATTAGCATGAGAAGCGTATAAACAAAAAAGTTTCAGAATGTGAATATTCCGATGCCAACCGGAAGACATATTAGATGATATATTGTGATGGGGACGGGGAGAATCGGGAGAGGAGGTGGGTCGGTTGGTGAATAATCCCCTCCCCCCTCTCGATACCACCCCCGCTCGGGGATGTCGTGCCCCACTAAATCTCGGCGACGCTCTCTTGTTTTGAATGGAATATATTTAATTTTTTAAATGTCTGCAGTGGATCCGGCGAAATACTATTTGTTTCCAGGATTTATGCGGCTTGTTTATGTATGATGCCTTTTCATTTACGCCAAGTTCTCGGTCTTGATATCGCTCGTCTAGGATGATATGTCGCGCTGTGTTAGTTTTTTTTGTTTTTTTTTTAAACCTCACAGGTCTCCACATAACTTTTATTTGAATATTTTTGATGCTATGAGAGTGAATTTTCTTTAAGGACATTACATCTGTCTATAGATATCCTATTCTCCAGGTGCATAGACTAAGGGGCTTTTTCGAACGCACTTTTTAATATTATTAAATTCCATCATGTGTATTTTCATCTAGGTCGGTGTTGTCAGTATAAAAATACCTTGTTATAATTTTAACAATTGCAGACAAAACAATAAAAATGGTATGAACCTGATCTTAAGTTAAATTGGGTGTATATTCTGATAGATGTGCTCACTCTTTCATGGTCATCTTCTGTATTCGTCATCTCGATTCTGCTTGAGCATTTTGGTATCCGTCAAGGGATATAATTAGGTTTCTGTCTTTTTGCCTCAACGTAAAATTGACATGGCCAGATTTCAAGCTATTAAGCTGTATTTTCCAATCTATAGTATACTTACAGACTGCCACTTGTTTTTCCATAGCGATTAGTGGAGATATATTTCCTGCCATAATGACATTTGTTGAATTGGCAGAAAATAATTTTGCTTTTGTATAGTTTTTTTAAAATTAACTAAAAAAAAACATTTAAACATTGAACAAAACAGATTTTGAAGGAGTAGTGTAATCTTTTTTAGGTCTTTTATATCTATTGTATCTATTAATATTGGAGCTTTAATGTATATATTTTCAAGTACATTTCAAGAGAAGCTAGTATTTGTAAGCTAGCTATCAAATTAATAAATTATTCTTTACTTCCATTATTGTTTCTAATATCTAGAGTTTTTAATTATTTGTTTTGAAATCTCGCGAACTGACTATAATTTGGTTTTTTATGCTAAGTGATATATAAAATAAACTGAATCGAAAATATGTTATAAATATATTTATTGAAAATTTTACGTCAAAATATCTTTTGAATATACCTTGAAAAGCTCATACCAAAAATTGGGAAAAATCTGTTCTGGTCCTGAGAGAGTCTTGGGTTCTCGTGTGAGTATCAGTCAGTATCTGAAGGTCCCGGTATAAGTAATCACTCCTATATTATTTGGCTGCTGTTTTAGAAAATTGTTATTATATTTACACTATTTTTTCATGGAACATCCTCTCAACTGAGTTTCATATAGGTTTTCATAGTTTTCATATAGGTAGCACATAGTTTTCATATAGGTAGCAAATATTAAATTTGCTTGTATAACAGTAATTAATTATGTACTAATAATTGTAATTTTCTTTCAATTAACCAAAACATTTTCCCGTACTTCAACGCCAGTTCTTTCTTTTTCTTTTTAACATATTCCTTCCAGTGAAGTTTTGCATCAAGAGTCATTAAGAGATATTTAGCGTTATTAATATATGAAATTATAGTATCATTTATTGTTATTGGTATCATTGTGCGATTTGGTTATAAGTAAATAATTAAATTTTTTTATTTTATTAAAATTCAGATGAATAACATTAGATTCAAAATTAAGTTACATTCAATATAGTACACTAAGGAATAATAGTGCAACAATGAAAATGTCAGTCTGTGAAAATAACTCACATCTATAAAAAGCGAAAACTTGGATGCCTGTTATCTTATAGCCTATCCTTTGGACGCTAATTAGAAAAAGGATTAGCAATCGCGGTAGTTAGACACCAACTAAAGAGGAACGTTAGATTGGAAGCAGGAAGGAAACCGGGGGCGGGGGGAGAAGTGTGGGGAATTCGGTTGTTTCGCAACTTTTTCTCGTCCCCCTCTGCCTCTTCTCCCGAAACCCGTGGTGTACGAGGGGACTTTCTCCCGTCCCGCCACCCATCGCGGCATCTATTTTGCAAAGCTTGTTAACCGGGAGATTAGCGGCGGCCGAGCCAGCGAGAGAGTTTCATCAAATCCCAATGAGATCCTCTACTTTCGGGTTCGCCTTGCCTGGATAAATTGGGGGATTGGTCCGGGCTTTAGGTTGAGTAATGCCGCGTCTAGTACCGTTGCCCGCCCAATATATTTCGGGCGGGCGGGCGGCGGCACCGCCGCTGGTCCTGCCTCCGTTCTATATTTAATTCCGAATTTATACTTGCTCTTCGCGATTTTGATGGACGACCGTACTTTCGCACAATCCCCAACGGAAGAAATATGAATGTCTGACGATAATTCACGGGATCGGACAGCTCGTATATCCGGATTTTATAAAATCTCACTCACTACTTCTTTCATTTTTTTTTGGCAGCCTTAATAAATAATTTCCCTTCGTGTTATATTTGTCATATCTTTCAATATTTTTGGTTTAACTATAATTTTCTATCTTTGAATTTGTTAAAGAGGATATTTTGATACAATTATTATCAATCAGTGATTATCAACTTTTTTCAACAACTTAAGAAGTAGACAGCACACTAACAATAAAATAAATTTAAAAGGATTTTACTTATTTTGGGTTAACTATAATGTATTATTTTCTAACATGATTTGAAAAAATATTTTGATAGAACTAATATCACCCAGAGCACAGTAACGTTAAAATAAATTTAAAAGGATTTTACTTACCTATAATACATTGCATAAACAAGTTCATGATAATAACTGGGTTATATTAATTACATCTTGCATTAGATTTGCTTAGTACAATCAAAATTAATTTATTAATAGTGTTCTGTTGTATTTGCATTGATACACAAGCAAGGCGAGTACGGGATTAATCCATCAATATGTATTTCCTAAATTAAAATAAATCTACTTAAGCTAAAGTTCAGAATTCACTTATACACTAAACAAGTTCGTGTGGTTTCGTTCGTTACGATCTTATGAATTCATGCGTGTTATCCACTAGCCGTATTGCTTCCACGTTGCTGTGATTTAGCAACCATATTTCATGTTTTGAGTCGAATTCTTGGATCATTTCATATATCCACTTGCTTTTTGGCGTCATCGCGTAGCTCTTCGTTGGTTAAGTTTCGATAAGCATTGGTAATTAATTGTAGAACTTTATTTTGGCTGCGTTGGATTACTAGTTGATTTGATATTTTAGTGCAATCCCATATTTGCAAGTTGAGAATCTGCACAGTATTTTGTCTGATTTAGTTATATTTAAAGTAACAGACTTCTTCATCACATTTACCTGCGCTATTTTAGAGAAGTTAAAGCTCCTGTAGTACTTGAAGTCCTACGCAGGTTCTAACTGGATATTTACACTAGCAGATGATCCTTAGTTTTCTATACTTTACAATGATTAGCTATCGATTCCAAAATACACTCTTAAATGTAAGCAAATTTAGTCATTTAATTTTAGTGTACGATATTTCCTTAATTACGAAGAAAAAAGTCAAAATTTGTTAATCGAACTGTATTTCATTGTTATATTATTTTCCATATGTAGATTTTAAAGAAGATGTCAACCAAAAAGTAGAATATTCAAAGTGACAAGAAGATCTAAGAAATTTGAAACAATTTGATTAAGCATTTCAAACGTTCATATGCTTATGGATTTGTAAAATATTGAAAATTTCTCATTGAAAGGAGAGTTCCTAATATTTAATAGTTTTGTTCTAACAATGTTCCAATTGCCAAATCGTTATCCACGAAAGAATTTTCAGAAGAAGTTTCGTCATCGGGCGAATGAGTTTGTTGTTGAAGCTTATTGTATTATATGATTTTTCAATTTTTCAAGTTTTCCACTCAAATAGGTTTTAGGACGCCAACCCATAGTGCACACAATTTTCTGTACCTAAAAGTTTTGTTCCAATAAAACAGGCAAACGTCATAAATGATATCGGATATAGTGCCAATTGCAATTTGTAAAAATAGGAAATTCTTGTTTCTAATTTTCATATTAGTTAAGAAGCGATAAAATGATGTCTAATGCGTTGGAATATATAACTGAATGAGTTTATAAAATTGGATTTGGGTTTTACTGGTCCGCCATATCGTCAAATGTCTGCAAAATTCTTTAAAACATTAGTAATAGTGATTAGGGGTTATCAACCGGCAAACATTGTAAACCAAAAGTCAAATTTGATGCGGTAACATTGCGATGTGTTGACGTCATACATTTTGATACCATGCATAGGCAGTTTTATTACACGGGTTATATATAGCACGGTTAATACGGCAATAGATGTTGCTATGTTGATAATGCTCCACAAACTTTTATTAATTTAATTAATCAGATTTAATGTAAAGAAATTAGAGTAAGGTGAGGTGCATAATCGATAATCTAAATATACCAATTGCGTTTGCTTAGTTGTATAAACCGTGAAACATTTTAGCTGGTGGAAAATTGGTAGGGACCGAAAGTCTAATTTTCCCCCTGGTCGGTCAATAAATTCCGCAAGTTCGGCAGTGGAGACCGACGATAAGAAAGGACTGATCGTATTGCCGCCAGCCCAGATCACAAAACAAATAGATCAAGATCGGATTCCGCCCAGTTGCCTGCCGTCTTCTGGGCCCCGCGGCGTATTTTGCTTGGCTCTGCATACCGTTCGTCTCCCGTTTTGCCACAGATGTCTTCCGCAGCAGGAAGTCGCGGGTGATTCTCCCGGAAAAAAACTATCGTTCTTTCTCGCGTTGATGTCCTTCCTCTCGTTGAGTGAATGGCAATTGTGGGACAATTATTTCAAATTGTGTCGGATTAAATTAATAAATACGATTTTAATTATTCATAAACAAATATGGAGTTATTCAAGTGGAGTTTTATTTATTGTAATTCGTTGTTGGGGTGGGATATCGAAAAGGACAGAAGTATAATAAATTGAGGAATGTTACATATGCGAAAGAATCACCCTCCGATATAACTATAGTACATGCACAGATACAGTTTTTCCCTCGACAGAAAAACGGATGTTGATGGCGACAAAATTGTGCCGAATATACGGAAAAACGATATCGGTCCTCCTCAGTCGGTTCTGAACCCTTCTCCCCCGTTACCCCACCGCCTCCGGCGTCCGCCCCCCTGCCGCAGCATCCGTCCCCACCACCACTCCCACCCAATTACGTCCAACGTGAAAGATTCGATTTGAGCATAAAATTGAACGGGAGCGAATTTATCTTAGGCAGGGCTGTGGCGGTGGTCGCTACTTTCAAAATTTATCCCTTTTAATTTTATATCGACGAAAATTAGATAATTCCTTTTCCGAGTTTTCGGGGAAAACCGATACTGTACCTAACCGCCCTGCCAGCCCTGCTATCCCCGGGGCCGCTTTTTCTTCTCCCCACCCCACCAACTCCTCCTTCGTCTTTTTAGTCGGGAGACCCACTCGTTGCGAGTTTGCTTTATTGGACCTTTTAAATTAGGATTTAATTGAATGTTACGTCTTGCAACTTTATTTCTAAATTTGCATATAAATGGTTTTTTAGGAAAGCACATCATGCATGTTCTCGATTCCATAAGATTTCGATATATACGAGAGTGATCCTAGAAGTACCTGAAATTGCGGTTTTTTGTTGGTCTATGTCATATATAATGCACCCTAGTTGACACTACACAAATTATAACGATTTGAGGTTCATTTGTTGTTAATCTATCAGTAAACCTTTTGCTTATGTTCACCGTATGGTTACTTAACATACAATTTCTCTTTATATAAGTGTTTTTTAATTGAAATAATAGAAATCCATTCATTCAGTTAAAATTATATCTCTAATCTATGTTTGTTTCAATGGTTGGAGATCCTTGAAAATGTTCTTTTTTAGATTTAGCTGATATGTACATGTTGAACTTAAGACTTAAAAGAAGATATATTTGTTTGTTAATTATAATTTCATATATATTTTTTCAATATTTATTATATACTGTAAATTAAACATATGATGTATAGCACACAGAGTTGTATATAATATCGAAATAGTTTGTTTTCATTAATTTATTATTTTAATTTCATCATCATTTATCCATCTGTTAGTGGTAGAGTGTCTCCTCAACCAATTCATAGGTGTTTCTGCCGCAGAACCAGGAATATTCTTTATCATATCTTGTCACAGTTGACGATCGGTTGCAATATTTGTGGCCTCACACAATGTTATTTTGCCATATTTGAAATCGCTCCTTATAATTCTGATCCATGTCTTTTCTGGAGTTCTTCTCTACGCCTTTCCTCTAAAGTCCATGTACAATAGCAGATAATCTATCAGTTATCAGTCAATACTTTGGTAATTTCTTTATTAAGTTACAAGCCATATGCACATCATCATAGAGAAAAGGCGGAGCAGATCAGACTCAAAACCGAAAAACTGTACTGGTTAGTCCGAAGATACTCAAAACTTGACCTAAAATCAAAGAAATTGGTTTATTAGTTTGGAATTTATGGCGTTTAAATATGAAGTTGCACTGAAACATCTAATGAACTTCATTCAATGGCGCCAAAACAATATTCTTCAATTAATCACGTAACAAACGAAGAACTACAGGATTAAATTTTTTATAAATTAAATAAAATACTTTGGGCTTAATTGAAACCAACTTACTTTCTTTGGAAATTATTGGCGAAATGCTTGTTTTATTCATACACTGATAGTTCATTGTGTCTTACTAGTTTTCTTATACCATATTTATTATTTCGACTCTTTCATTTTTACAATTTTTGTTTCTTAAATCCAAGATTAGCTTTAAAACTTGAAATAACTACCAAATCACAGCAAAGTAGTAGCAGTATAGCTACTGGATAATACGCTGGAAATCAAAAGATTGGGGCGAACCAAACCACATGAACTTGTATAGTGTATAAGTGTTTAATCTTATATTTTGCTTAAGTAGTTTAATTTAATTTTTTTAATTTGGGAAATTCACTCTGGGATTTGTTATATTATGTTGAAAAAGATTTCTTTTTTTATGAACATTTTCTTTTTCTTGTCACTCTCTAGGCACATCTTGGTGATTTTATCTGCTATTTCTATAAATTTTATGATATTATTTTCTTACTCTATTTATGTTTCTGTATATATATAATTTTAATGATAATTATTGAGAACTTTGATTTTTGAGTAGTTTTTGAAGTTATCGTCACCATAATTGTTTAAATTTATTGATTAATATTTGATAATTTTGCCGTTAAAATACTTTTATTTTATTATAATATAATAATAATTTTAAATAGTATTGTGTTGAGATTTTTCAGTTTAAATTTGTATTTTTTACTCATCCTTCAAAGACATCTAAACCAGACTGTACGTTTCTGTCTTAAGCTTCTTACGTTCTAGTCTCAGTTATTTAAAATATGCTCTACAGCAATATCATGTATTCAGTAGCAGCTTAGTGCCGTGATGAATGTTCTGTGAAAGTATTTTATTGATTTATTTAAAATAAAACGGTTTATTCTGCAAATGACTGAATATTGGAATGGAAAAAAATAACTTGTTTCACTTACCTCGAAACGTCCTAACTGGAAATTAAAAACCAATACCTTTCAGTTGGAGCGGTCGTAATCCGAAATAATAAAGACAAATACCCATACGGCACAGGACCGTATTCCCGCTTTCGAAATATCAAATTATCTTATTTATGGCCTGCGGACCCGCGCAAAATGAATTTACCATTTCCCCGACCCTTTAATATTTCTCAATTAATAAAATTACAATACGCATTAAAACATGTGTTATTACGCTTTTAATAAACCATAAGTTATCATCGGCGGCCATCGGTAATTTGTTACTGAAATTAATTTACGAAAGCCAGTGGCGGCGACGCCCGTAAATCAACTCGGAGCCCCGCGAGAGTCTGACGGTTGAAAATATGTATTAATTAAAAAAATCGAGAGAAAAATAAGAGAACGTGCGAAAGAGAGAGAGGGAGACGGAGATACCGCCCAGTTCTTTTCGCTGGAGCGGTATTCTGGTGCTGTTCAGTTTTCTTGCTCGTTTTGCGATTCGTTTTCAGTCTCTTGCGATCTGTCTTAATTCCAAACGCAGGGACGTCTGCACTGAATATTCTTGTATATAGTTTTTTTTATCATTTTCATTGTGGTTAATTCTCAAAGAAATTTCCAATCCCCAAATATATTTTTCTAAGGCTGATTGAATAAAATTCGTTGAAAAGTATCAGTGAAAGGTATTATTCATATTTAGCTGCTACTTTTTCTCATTTGTTTGGCAGTGTTTCATCAAAATACATGTGTTTATATATTTTTTTTGGATCATTTTTATAATGTTTAATGTTCACTGAAATATTAAATCTCCAAATAATTTTTTTCTATATTGGTTGTTTTTTAAATTTTAAGGATAGTGCTGACACTGATGAAACAAAATTCTCTCATCTTTATGACAGTACTTCAACGCTATTATAGTAGCGAACATGGAATAGAATAGAGATTAATCAGAACGGGCAATATTTGGTGGATAAGGTCGGTGATATAGATACATCTTTTTATTTATTTCCAAATAAATTTTCATAGACCTTGAATCATACAGTCAAGAATTTAACACTGCAATGTCACTCCAAAATACCCACTAATACAGAAAAATCACGTTCGAATTTTCCCTTATATGATATACTCTTATATATAAGTTGGTAATAATACTGTAATGAAATGAGATTAATGTTATTGCAGTGTTTTGGTCTAGATACATGTTTTAAGCATTTATTTTAAGTGCAACAAAATTAAGGTCCCTTTTTTCAATAATGTTTTGCGAGTACACGTAAGAAAATCAAACTGAATTCAAAAATATTACGAACTGGTAAAGTATCTGACATGATTCTTAATCAATATAGATGCTTTCACTAAATATTGGCCAGAGCAAGTGAATAAAAGCAACTTATTTTAAATTATTCGGAATAGGTTTGGAGATATTAGGCTAAGCAAATTTAAAATTTGCCGGCTTGGTGTAAAGACGACAGGACGGTCCACCTACTGTTGCGATAGTCGCGGGTTCGAATCCTGCTGGGGCATGGTCGTGAATTTATAATTGTGATTGTTTAATATTTGTGATTGTCCTAGGCAAGAGTTAGAATCCGACAAGGAAAATGATCCCAGTCACAACAATAACCAGGCTGGGTAAGACCGGATGTCGTCTGGGATGATTTCTAAGTTAGTCACTCGCCAGTCGGTAGGCTTAAGGCCAATGACCGTAGTTCGGAACCCACGTTAAGGAGGAGGGGAGAGATTGATTACTTTTTTCGAATTTAGCGTTTAGCGGTGCCTTCTTTACTTCTTAATTTCTGACACTATATGCAGGAAGAAAAAGTAGATAAGCGATCCTCGTTCTATTCAATGGGGGTCTCCCTTTACGAGGTAACTTGAGCTAAATTAACAGGTCTTTCCAGCTTCAGAAGCAATTCAAAAAGCAGTCGTATTTCAGATTGATCAATAACTATTTCCACCTTCAATATCCAAAGCTAGAATTCGCTTTACTTGAAAATTATAGCAAAATTGACAGAAACTGGTTTGAACTGAACGCTAAGTATGAAATATTTCAAACAAAATGCATTACAAGGGTGTTTGATCAATTCTATTAATAAATATTTAAATACATATTAAGAAATGATTTTCTATTCTGACTTTTTCCTGACAATTGTACCGTTTTAGCTGTACTTGTCATAGATACCACGTCATTAAAACACATATGTCTTCCAAAAGAATTGGTATAAAGTTGAATGAAGATTGAAATTGGAATTTGAAGAATGGAAATACCGTTAAAGTTATTCTTAATTATTCAAAAATAACGGTTTATTTTCAATATTCTAGGTCAAAATGTCTTAATATTAATTTCCTACCAACTTTAGATAGAAAATTTCAAGTTAACTATTCGGTTTTTTCGATTAGGTTGATACATGGCTGTATTTTTCCATTTTATTTTGTTAACATTCCTAAAATAAATAGTATTCTTTTTAGAGATTGAGTTTTAACACGAAAAATGTTAATAACTTGATTTTAATTTGCTTTTAATTATTAATTTGTAATAGTAATACGTATTGCTAATTTAGTTCTGTTAATTCGTTTCTGTTTACGTTGATTATTGGTAAATAAGTGCGGTCCTGCGCATTCCTCTCAATATGGCGGAGCATAATTAACGTAACTAATACTGCAGCAAAGAGATTAATATGCAATAATTTACTGCTGGCGCTCTCCAGTTCGCTCAGAGTGGCGAACGCAGAAAACTGAACCGGGCCCTCGACCGCTCGCCAGTTCTCCCCATGATTAACTCGCTTCATTTCGTACACAAATTCCGACCAATGCAAATTTAATAAGTGCGGATATTTTTGCCGTTTCAACACGGCCGACCTCACCGTACTAGGAAGGAAAAACTCGCTTTTTTTCGATCGGAGAACCGCACAAACATGTCTTATTTATTACGTTTTGCATGAAAAATAGCCGAATTTAATTTTCGCCATTTTTTGTAATCTTGTGAAAGCATTTGTTCTGAATCTCTCCTTGCGTCCTTCATATATCAAATTATTCGTTTTAATATATGTGATCAAGTTGGCCATACAGTAGTGCTGCTGTTGCGAGTATAGCGGGTTCGAATCTGAGTTCAAATTATAAAATACGCAGTCTCTCTCGAAAACGTCGAAAACGGAAACACATCTCCGCAGGTGTCCCGCAAGGTGCTCCACTAGCCCCTGCTCTGCTCAACCTTTACATGGCTGATTTCCCACTCCACACAGCAATTTATGCAGATGATACAGCTTTCTTTACCACCGGTTACCGTCCCGACACCATCCGCGACATACATCAAGTCTATCTGAACCGTGGTACAAATTCTGGCGGCTGCAGATAAACCCAAGTAAAACTCAGGCTATTATGTTCAACCGCAAGAAGGAGTGCCGCGCTAATCGCCGCCAAATTGATAAAGTTCCTATCCCCTGGCTCCAGAAGATACCATACCTCGGGCTCCAGTTCAACCGCAGATTCCAATGGACAGCCCAAATCCAGCACGCTACCTGCAAAGGCAATGGCATGTATAGTTTACTCTTCCCGCTCCTCTGCAGAAAAGATAAACTTTCAATCCTCCAGAATGCGACACTGTATAGAATGCTAGTCCGTTCACTCAGCCTCTTCGGAGTACAGGTGTGGTACAGGTACGTCTCTGAGCGACAACTTGAACTACTTCAAGTGTTCCAATTCAAAAAATTTCGCGCGTTACTCAATGCCCCATGGTTTATGAGGAACGTCAACATTCACCTCGAATGAGACATTGCGTTCGTGAAGAGTTTCACGAACATGCTCAGTGTAAGGTTCTCCCTAGACGCCTTAGAACACGAGAACATCTTGATCAAATCTCTACCCATTCACAAACCTCGGTAGATAACCAACTATGGCAATCCCAGTCGTAACCCAGGGTCTCTGTCGTCCGCAAAACACTTCATTATCCCGAACCCGAAGGGCAATCAGCAAAAAACCATTTGGTTCTAGCAGGTCATTCTGGAACAAGAAAAAAAATTATGAAATATAACAACCATCCATCAGGTTAAATGCAATAACCAAGCTTATTTTTTAAGTACTCGAAGCCGAACTCTTTAATTATATGCCCTTAAGAGGGCTTTTAAAAATTTATATTATTTTCGGAGACATAGTTGTTTGAGTGACGCGGCATCTAAAAACTCAATTTTAAACGAATGTTTCTCAATATACAAGTTCTACTGAACCGATTTACTTTGATGCTTCTCTATACATTCTTCTATCACATCAAATTAAAAAAAATGTTCGAAAAATCGAGATACTTTTTCCCATATATTCTTATTATATATTATAACAAGTTAAACTTTGAAAGAATGAAACAAATCATTTCTTTTCAAATTTCTAGCCTGGAATTCCCCTTTAAATCCAATAACTTTATGTAGATGTTTTAAATTATAATACAAAAATTATACATTTTAGATTTAATGAATAAAAACTGTTTTATAATGTGTTTATATACTTGCATCATCAGAATGATTCTATCTCTCTGGAAGAAAGTGCACCTGTCTTTTTTCTCAATGATTTTTTGCTAATAGTAATATTGGTATGTGATCGTTTTAATATATATTTTTATACGCTGTATTTACCTATTCTGTGTACTTCGATGCTGCAAAAAGCTAGAATCGATTAAAACATCCTCTTATGTCTGTAATTTAAAATTAAGCTCACGCCAACTAGTAAACCTTATGGTAAATTAAATTTAAATATCTACACTATCAGGTTTAACTAAATATGTTGAAGTTAGAATTGTTACACAACACAATACTAGCACAATTACGTAAAAATGATAATACCAAAACTGATTAGTACTTTTAATGTACATCCTCCTATTTTTTATAATTTAAATCGATCTTGGGCGGCGTTTCACAGAGGTTTTTCCACTACTAAAGTAAAAGTAAAATATAAAATTAAAACTAATAACCTTTTGCCGACTTGATTGTTTAATATTTGTGATTGTCCTAGGCAAGAGTGCAAACTCCGACAAGGAAAATGATCCCAGTCACGCCAGTGACCAGGCTGGGTAAGACCGGATGTCTTCCGGGATGATTTCTAAGTTGGTCACTCGCCAGTCGGTAGGCTTAATGTCGAGGACCGTGGTTCGGAGCCCACGTTAAACTGTAGGTCCATTCCTGATAAACCTGTAGTTGGTAAAAGGAGATTTTAAAATTTAGAAAAAAAAACCTGTTGTTTGCGTGTAAACAACCTTTCAGTTAGCAATAGCTGTCTCTTTGTATTGTTTATAAGAATTATATAATCTAAATGCTAAAAATATGTTTTTATTAAGAGACGTAATGTAAAAGTGTGCTAAAGTTTTGTCGCTTTCTTTTAGTCAATATATATATTGACTAAAACAAAGCTGACTAGTTAATTAAAGTATAAAGCTTAAATTACAAAAATTACTAGGTGATCAAAAATCATATTGATCTTAACGTTGATAACGTATCTGGGTGAAACTCACTAACAAAACTTTATAAATGTTTATTTCGAATACACATAATTATTAATAACCAAAATGTCTACTTGTACTGTATTTTTACATGTACTTAGATCTAAAACAATGAAGGTTTTAAAAACACAAAGTATCTATATAAATTTTGCTATATATTTTTAGAAAAAAATTGTTAATATTGTGCACAGCGAATATCTGCAGGTTGAGAAGAAAATAAATTCTAATTTGCTAAAAATTTCAATGGAAACGAATATTTAATAATGGTTAAATGTGAATAACGTGTGTGATACAGGGGTCGGCGTTATTTTTTCGTCGTTTTCGATTTGATGGCGATTTTTTTCCTCGGATAATACCAGCGATAATTCAAACTGAAATGACATTTTATTCCTGTTTGCTCTCAGTCCGGCTGCTCGTATATCTCTCGACAAAAGATGTTTTTGATGGGATAGAACGTTGCGGGTGTTTTTAATAAGAAAACACAACAATCCAGATGTCGCTTCTCGCAGTGGGATAGTGAATAAAGCGACTGGGAAAAAAATGGGATTTTCACTTGATAAATTGCATTTTCGTGCGATAAAACTGTTGGGTGGTTTGTTGTCTTGGCGTGGTTTAATTTTCAGAACGAAATGGTCATGAGATATACGAATTGGTTTTTGTTCGCGTTTTTTTTAAATTTTACACCGTCATTTGCTTCACATTGAACTGTTTTTCATTTTTCGTCAATTCATTCTTGATTAATTTTATGTTTTTTTTCTATATATATACATATATATATATATATATATATATATATATATATATATATACATATATATATACATATATATATATATATATATATATATATTATGGAAAAATAGAGATGATTTATATAGTGGTATTGTAACAAGAATAGATGCGGCATCTATCGCGATGTATCTGGCTAGATGGTAAGGAGATAGGCCCCGGTACCACCACGTGGGGCAACAATCGCATCGGGCAGTATATAACTCCAAGCAGCAGCAGGGCGTTTCCGAGTACTGATACAAGAATTACGAGAGCTGTCTCGACGGCTTTATGAAGATATCGCCGTGTTGAACGGCGGTAGTACCAGTGCCAGTACCGCGTGAGAGAATTATGGGGCCGAACGAGGTGCACTCGAGGTTTAGAAGAGCTGGACGTCATAAAAATAACGGCGTGAATTACGACTAAGATTCGCCGTGCATATATATATATATATATATATATATATATATATATATATATATATATATATATATATATATATATATATAAAGCAAATGACTAAATCAGAATAGTTACTATCATCAGAGAGGTGTTGGATGTTTTTTTAGAATGTTTTTTCACTAAATTTAATTAAACATATGTCTGTATTTAGTTATTTTTTCTACAGAGAATATTGCTTTTTGTAATTTTAGATTGTAGTTTATACAAATAATTTAACATACATATTTTGAATATAAAATTTAAATTGAAATGAAAAATTTTAAAATATTGAAAAAAATTGGAATTGAAAAAATTCCAAAAAATATGGGAATTAAGATATATGGAACCACTAAACTAACTTTAATATTTTAATTCTTATGATATTATTAATTATTTTCATTAATACCTTTAATTTCATGACTGTGATTTTCTGAAATCTCAGCTGGCTTAGGCCAATAAAATTCACAGTCTTCTCGAAACTCCACTTTGTTGTCAAGTGATTGTTAGAATTGTTTTAGTAGAAAAGCTAGCACAACTGTCCTTTACAGACGCATAGTTTCAATGCCATTGATTACTTGGCAAAATTTTGCTAAATTCATCTCGAGTCTGATTTGAGGTTGTACAGAGAGTTTGTTTATCGAGATATGGGGGAAGATTTACCTTTTTCTGGTTCGCTTCTAACATCTCCAGTTGTAGGCAACATAGCAAAAGTAAAGGAAATGACGATTGAATTTTGTCTTTTTTATTTAAATGAGAAAACTATCGTTACAAATAGGCCAGCTTTATGGGAAAAAGACTCATGGATTTTGCATCATAACAACGCAATATATCACAAGACAACACGATCTCACGCATTCGGCACGGATTCGCCTGATGTTGTTGTGGTCTATTTCATTCTTTTTTTAAAACTCAACTTAACTAGATACTCGTTTGCAATCTATGGAAGATACAGAAAAGAGTCACCATAGGAACTGCAGTTTATTATGAAAAAATTAGTTAAGCAGTTCAGCAGAAGTATATTTTTATTTAACTAGATGGATTTCTGGCCTACAAGTGGGACATTAAATTATCCTAGTTATCTAGAAATATCAAAATGATGCTCGGAGGATGCTGAGCTACCCTTTGTTATCTATACTAAGGTTCAGATCAGGGTAACTTCTCTTATCGACCTCATTTTCACTTATGAACACTGTCCATTTTTTGCATTGTTTTATCAATTATGCTGTTATTTCTGCTAGCTTCCTGCTAGAAGTTCATCAAGAAATGAAACTCTTGAACTTGCTTGGACTCTTTGGGTTTTCTTTTGCTATGTGGTTGTAATTATTTGGAATAAAGAAGTAACCTGGGGTAGTCGAGGGCATATATTAGGAGATGGGTGAGAGAGGCAGAAAACTCTTGAGAGGACTACGGATTGTTGGCATTGCTGACTTTATTATTTACGCATTACAGTAGCAGTGGAAAAATTTTATTGAAATGTTTTTATTGAATTATTGTTGAATGAATCTGAATGTATTATTATTATTATGTTGGAAACGGGGTACTTTAAAGACAATACAATAAATTGAGGAAAATCATAATCATGTTGTTTTAATGATCAATTCCTCAAATTTTGTGACATGTGTATACAGATGTTCACTTTCTTAATATATTTTGTTTGCCGAAAACGAAATGAGGAACATAAAACTTATTCCATGCACTAGGCTTATAAATAATTTTACTTTAAGGGTTAGCTGTCAAAATAACACTTCGTATATATCAAAGATATTAATTGGACGTCTATCTTTCGAAACGCTTGTACAATTTTCACATAAGAACATTACGGTTGCCAGCCGTTGGAAAACCGTGTGTTGTTTGTAACGAATTTTCGTCACGCAATTTACGCCGGAAAATTCCCGAAATTTTCACCATTCCATCCATATAAATCGCCCCAGCTCCGGTCTCGAGAACATGTAGACATTACGTCATCCGTACGGTGGTGAGCTATTACACCAGTAATTTACCCCGTGAGCACACTGTGAGTTAACACAAAATTAAACTACACTTTAAAGGAAGCCAATTAGGAACGACGAGGAATAAGATTTATCGCCATAGCAACGTACCGTCTGTCTCCAGCTGAAGAATCATCGGTCAGACATGGTCGCATGGCGCAGAGGAATGGCGCTGGCTTAGCGAGGGTTGTTTGGTGACGACGGGGCAGAGACGGCGGGGGAGATCGGATGTCGGAATTTGAAATAACGGTCACCAGGTAAGGCGTAAGCTAAAGGGGAACGAATCGGGTTTTGTTTCAGTTTCGGGACGATCTTCCGGATGATATTCTAATTGGTGTTATCGAGGACCGGCACCGGAAGCTTCTCTTAACGCTTAAGCTTGATTAATGGCTTTATCAGGGGGGTGAGCGAGAGGTTTTGGCTCGGGCGCAGTTTTCGAATATATTCCACCCCACGGTCGTGTAATATTTTCACAGTCGGCAACACTAATCTATAATGAAATACGGGGCATTAATTAGCTTAAAGTTTCAGGAATGAATCTTGAAGATAATCAGGTGATATATTTGTTTCTTGGACGATTTATACATATTTATCTATATATTTATAACTATTTTTTGGTAGTGTATTTTTATAACATTAATTTTGCTAATAAAATTAGATGAATATGAGAAATATTTATCGTATAAATGATGTATATAAAGACAAATACTTGACAGGATTTTTAAAGGAGATGATTACAAAAATAATGTCAAAATTTCGATTAATATAGTTGTAGATTCACGACTTTTTGGGAGGCTGATGGACATATAGGGAGATTATATTATACTATAATAGGACAAACATACTCAAATAATACTAAGCACGTATTAGTGAATATATAATATATGAAAATATATTGACATGTGTAGAATAAAATGGAAAACAAAATGGAAAGCAGCGTTTTTACGCAATATCGAAATATGAAGTAATAATGAAGGCAAGGGATTATTAATTTTAGAAAATAAACTATATTTTCTCTTAATATGGTTAAAAAATAATAAACACATAAACTTCTAACTATCTTTGATTTAAGTATCACTTATACATTATGATCAGATTTTAAATAAAATAATAGTTTTATCTATCGGTAATGGCAATATTTTAAAATTAGCATTTTTAAAATTTCAACAAAAGCAGTTTTAACATTCGGAAGGCTTGAATAAATATCAAAAATATTAGAGAATTTATAAAGATGGTTATAAAGATTATAATATGCCATATAATTCGAGTAATTTGCAAGGTAACATAAAATCAGTTATTATAATATATAATCAGTATTGTACCATTTATCATTTAGTATTTTGTTTTTTTTACCCTTTTACAATAATACATAATCTTGAAAAATTGTTTTTCTGAAAAATGAGTTTCTAAATGCTGCTGTATTAATATGCATTGTTATTTAAAATCATGTTACAACCAAAACATAAAACTATATATTTACATATAAGTCTATAAACATAAATCGACACATTATTTTCAATGTCAGGGCTAGGATGCCAAAGTCAGAACATCAAAAATTAGACTGCAAAATTTTGTTTTATTGTTGTGTTAAGTTTATACAACTTTTAAATTATGAAGATATTTTATTTTCTATGATGAAATTTCTAGGATGAATTTTCTGTGATCGTTATGTATGGTTACATTTCTAATTTTTTTCTCGGTATTTATGATTCTAACTTACAAGTATGGAATTATGTTAAGAGAGTTATTTAAAATAGTATTTGTATTAAAACAGAAACCTTTTCAATAGACAATTTCATAATAATTAAAATTTTATTGTATGCCATAATTTTATTTAATGTTAATAATGAAAATAATTTAATATTTAATTTTATGTAATTTGTTTATATCTTAACGCATTTTATTTTAATGTTTGATCTTTTTTTATTCTAGAAAATGATGTAAAATAATAATTTTTATTAAAAATGATGAAATATCGTTCAACATTATGGGTAAATATAATAATAAACTAGGAATTCATAGAATATTCCATTAAAATAATGCTAAAAACAGTGGAAGGATCAGATTTAATACAGCTCAGTATTCATGTTATGATGTTTTATAAAAAAAATGTGCATGTATAGAATTGCAAATATCATTCCTCATACTTCAGTCACCTTTTATTATCGCATATAGCAAGTCTTATTATCATAAAATATCTACACAAAGCAGTAAACAAATATCATAAATAAAAACTGATCCGCGTTATATTTCGGCAATGCTCTCTCTATGGATACGCGTCGTTTTTTTCCCTTCTTTCTTTTTCTCGAAAATAAAAAAAAACACATAACAACGAGAAGAAGAGAAGTTTGAACAACTACCGCCCCCTGTCCCCACAGTCGCGGCACCTAAATTCCCCCCCGCGGTCCCGGATCCCGTTTCCTTTGTTTGGTGGAGTAGTGTGCGAGAGTCGAGCGCGTTTCATAAAAATGCGCGATATACGAACGGACATATCTTATTGTAATTTTATCGGGGATGATACATTTTAAAATGTGCTGAAAGAGCGCAAAGAATGAGGGATGTGACGTCGGCCGCCATGCTGTCGCATCCCCTCCGCGTCGCCCGCCGCTCCCGTCCCCCGGTGCCGGCTTGTGTACGCGATCCGCATACTCACGTCGTTCCGCTAAGGCCTTATCTTCGTCTGGAGTTCAATAAAAATGTACGCCGGACTTCTGTGAAGGGGCCGGGGGTCGGTCGGTCGGTTGGCGGTGTCTGGGGGGACCGAGGGATTGATAATAAAGGCTCCGTATTACGGGTGTCAAGACTGATTTCGATTGAAATTGTTTCGACATCGACTCGATCAATGACTCAATTTTATTTAAACTCCAGCAAAAACAACCATTAATAATTGTGGATATTCATTTGCGTTCTACTTCTCCAGGTGTGGGACTTCTCCTGATTATTTTTTTTTAATTTGAAGCTTTATTGTCGAAAAATCAGTACAATGTAATTTATTCAAAGTAATGGCCATCGATGGCCGCTACTGTTTACCATATTTCAGACAATTTAGTGATATCTTCATAGGAAGAACTGATACGAATACAACAACAGAGAAGATTTATATATCGGAACAAGTAGTACTACCTATTTAAGTTTTATTAATAAGTATATTTTCACCAACATATGGGTTTTGCAACATATGGTGGAGCGTTGTTATGCTGAAGAATAATATCGTTGTTTCTTTGCTCGCATTCCTGTCATTTTTCGGGCAGTGGTCGGCTCAAGCTCATAAATTGTAATCAAAAGCGATCTTCATTGATGATCTCATCGAGTAATGATTTCAAACCCTCGTTTTCAACTTTTTTTTTTGGTCATTCAGATCGTTCCTCGCCTTCAGTGTCAAAATCACCACTTTTGAAACGTTCTGTTCACACGTTGAAATTTATAGAGCATGGCTGCCATAAGCTTCATACATCGAGGAAGTCTCGGAGTTTGAAGTCGGTGCCAAGCCGATATTATTATTATAAAAATAATAATAAAATTGACATACACAAAATTAAGTTACGAACAAAACAAATTTAATTTTTTGCTCGGCACCGACTTCAAAGTAATCAGTTGGTGTAGTTAAAATTATATTGTAACTAGATAAATGATTTTAGGTGGGTATTAAGCTAAATTGTGTGTATATAGTAGAATATAAAATACGTGTAGTAGATAAGTTAAATAAGGTTTTAGTTTATTTTTATTTAGATATTACAATTATTGTAATGTTCATATTTTATTTTAAAAGGTTTTGTTTGTGTTTAACATCTAAGTTTGTTTATTTTTTAATTTTTAGTGAGTTCCTTATTTATTTTTAGACGTTGGTTCAATTTTTTTGTTAAAAATGTTTTACAGATACATAAAGGCGTACCAATAATTCCTCAATACGTATAGCCTTATAGTCCCAGAATGTTACTTAGTTCACAATTGGATTCGGTAGATGGCGGTCTGGTAGGGGGGCAAAAATATTTTTCAAACTTTTGATTTAAATCTTCAAATTAAAGCATTTTGTTATTAATATATTCTTAGTAGTCATTGAAGATTAAACTACATTTTTTAATAAATATTTCTTAAAACTGGGTATATAGTTTTTATAGGAGAATCGATTGATCATGTTCATGTATTCTACTATCAATACTACTATTTTTCTATTAAATACACTTTATTAGGCTACATATTAATTGGTTTTGATTCTTTTGAGTTTTTGTCCTGCTCGAGTGTTATCCAAGATTGGCAATATTTCGGTATTAACCTGAGGTGGAGTCTCCCCTGATGTCTCTTAATGAGTAACAGGTGATAACTGAAGGTCTCAGTGTGAAAAACAATCCCCATAGTATCTGGGTGCATCTATGGTGCTGGACAGTGAGGGCATAGCAGTTGTTGGCTTGAAATACCTGGATCTAAATTTTAAAAGCATGACAATTTTGATAAATTATTAACATATACTTATTTATTTATTAATTGACTTTATTAATTATTTCTTTTTAATTTTACCTACCTACGTATATATATATATATATATATATATATATATATATATATATATATATATATATATATATATATATATATATATATATGTATATATGTATTTAAACAATGTATTTTGATTTACTTTAGCGATATATTTTCTTTCGTAGATCTTACGAGAGTTAGGCTGTTATCAAGAATAGAAAAAATTCAATAATGGAAGAGTGGCTATCCATGTCCGTTTAATTTATGAAATTCGTATAAAAATTGTTTGAGCACTCACTAATTGAAGAAAGGTTTATTTAAAAAGTAGAATAATCACGTGATAGCTTGTGGAGATCGAATTACTGTCAACTAAACAGGAGCATCTAATAATTATTAATTCCAAAAATATTGATGCGCTGGAGAAGATTGGGAACAATTGAATTAGATTATTAACCCAAAAAGAAGAGTTAATCTTCGTAAGTGACGTTAAGAATTTGAATTTTTTTACCACTTTTCAGCATTTTTTAAAATTATTCGAAACGACCGTAAAATTTGCTATTTATTCACCAGATTTGTCAATATGTGACTTCTGGTATTTTTGAAGTTTAAAAGATATTTTTGACGAAATACGTTTCAGGCAGAAGAAGATATCGATATTGCTGTTAAGTATCTAAAATTTAGGTTCCTTATATTAATATTAATTTTTTAGGGTTTAACGTTTATTTCTTAAAACTAAACATTAAAAGAAGATAATTGTAAAGTGTTTTGTGTCATTAAAAACTACTTTGAATATATTTAAAATTTATTATACAAATGGTATTAAATATTTTTACTGAATGGAAGTTTTTTTACCACTTTTCAGCACTTTTTTTAATTATTCGAAACAACCATAAAATGTGCTATTTATTCACCAGATTTGTCAATATGTGACTTCTGGTATTTTTCAAGTTTAAAAGATATTTGTGACGAAATACGTTTCAGGCAGAAGAAAATATCGATATCGCTGTTAAGTATCTAGAATTTAAGTCCCTTATATTTATATCAATTTTTGTAGGGTAAAAGAAGACAATTATAAAGTGTTTTGTGTCAGCAGAAACTACCTTGAATATATTTAAAATTAATTATACAAACGTTATTAAATATTTATATTTACTGAATGGAAGTTTTCTTACCTTAACCTTGAATGTTTTCATAGTAAATCAAAATCAATCGATATTTCGAACAAAAGACCGTCAAACCTTGTACCAAAAAATACACCTACCTAGTTTTAAAGTAAATTGCATAATTTTACCTAACGGTACACGTACCTCTCGACCGAGGGCCACAAGAATCGCCAAAATAACATCCGTTATTGCGCAACAAATTCAAGGTGAGAGATACCTTTGTGGCGTACCTTTACCGTCTCCGTTGTTCGAAAATATTTGCAAATATAATCATGCTCCCTTTTCATATTTTATTTGCAGGTCCTTTGAAGCGCTGTAAAAACGGTCCAAGGTGAACGAAGATCGTTGAGATCCGAAGGACACAAAAAATAACACGAAAAATTAAAAAAAGGGCATGTTTTATTTATGAGCTGACTTGAACAGTACGGTTCAAAAATTCTTCGGCGAAGCCCGTCAGATGAACGTCCGAGATTAAGAGTGAGATGTTCGGTAATTGTTCTGTAGTCGTATTGAAATTATATTCAGGTAACATTTTACTATTTCAATTAATTTTTTTTCGTTCGGGGGACTAATCTCGATCATGTACGACACGTACGTGTCCGGCGGGTCGCATCTGGAGTAGTTTTGTTTAGTCTGGAGAAACCGAGACAAAGCCTGTTCCCATTCTAATCGTGCACAAGTTCCGAAATTGAAAATGTTTCTTCGTTATTGATGGATTTTATCGTTTCTAGACACCGTAAAACTTCTTTATTTGTTTCCGTCTGTTTGAATTTAGTTTGTAGTAGTTCGAAATTATTTATTTAGATGTGATAGTTGTTATATTAATTTACTTATTGAATAATGCGCGCGACTTGTGTGAACAACATTTTCTAAATTAAAAATATTACGTCATCAGATTCTTGACTGTTATCATATATTATTTATTTTTTGCTTAGTTATAAGGGATCTCTTATTCATCAATAGAGCAGCAACTTAATTTTTTCTAGTTTGGTTGGAAAATTTGTCAAATCACCTAGACTGTGTAGCAGGCCCCAATGCCTGAAGCATTCCTTATTTTCAATCATTATTTCTTTGTTCCTACTTTTCCTCAAATGAGCTGTACTATATATATATATATATATATATATATATATATATACAACAAAACAACAAACAATACAACATTTGCAACAAAATGCAAACAAAATTCAACCGACTTCGAGAAATAAATAAGGAACTCACTAAAATGTAAAAAATCAAATTTAGATGCGTTGCCGAGCCCTCAAGCAATACAAAAATAATAATACAATTTCATTTCATAAACATAAAATTAAAAAGAAACAAAACAAATCTAATTTAATATTACTGTTTGGGCACGTTACCGACTTCAAACTGATTTTTATTTAATTATTACAACGATTATTACATACATATTTTATTTTAACATTTTTTTTTGTGTTAAACGTGTTAGTTTAATTTTTTTTTTCAGTTTAATCCAATCCATTCTCACTCCGAGGATGTCCTTAATTAATAATTACATTAATTACTAATAATTACAAAGGTCAATTTCTTCCTTATTTTCAGAGTCAATCACTGCTTTTTGTTCTCATACTGTTGCTATGGCATCTGTAACAAAGTTCATTTATTTTAATTGGAAAATATTAAGCAAAATATAATTAACAACAAACAAAACAACAAAAAAATATAATTAACAGTCCATTTTGACGAATCATGTATATGTATGTATATATGTTTTATAAGTTTGGGAAACATGAAGTAACAAAATTATGTTCATTTAATATTGTGGCATTTTGCGAAATGTGTGTAGCAAAACTATAACAGATACATACTTCTAGTTTACACAGATTTGTCATTTATTTTTATATCTAGTGCCCATGCTTCGTGTTTTTGATTTTCTTTGACAGATTTATCAAAAATTAAAAATATACGACTATCTGAGAAGCCAGATTCTATCAATACAATTTTCAACAAACTGTAATTAACAAAACATTTCCAAGGGTAAAATATAAGATTGCTGACCAAAATAAAACAATCCATTCAAGAAAAATATTGAAAGGATTTGTTAGTTGTGGAGTTAACACTAGCTGTATTTGATTTAATTTTATTATAATTGCAACATTTGGTTATCCCCAATCGATTGTCGAGTACAGCAAATAGTCCGGAAATCCAGCAGTGCTATGCATAAATAAATAATATTTCTTGTTGACAGATTAGACCGGTGGGAATCCTATTTTTTGATCACGGTACTATATGCTGAAAACAAATAGATAAAGAAATGGGGAAATACTATTTCGAATAAATATCAATTTTTTTCTATATCTATAATTTCGTAATGTATCTTTGTGTTGGTACCGTAGCGATATCTACAGTTATATGGCCAGTATTTTTTATCTCGTTTCAGTGCTGTATCAGTTGTCGGTCTTGGTCTTGAATGGGGATAGTTAAGTCTAAGCACGCGTCCTTGCTTTCCTTATATCGTATCGAGCGGCAAGTGTTCAACGTGTAAAATGTAGTGGTAAATGTTAATTGGCCGTTATTAAGTTGTCGATGGCGCAACTACCACTATTTACTAACGTTCACCTCTTCTTTTGGTCGATGAGCGTCAAAATGTCCTGGAAAAAATCGACCGTTTGTCCGCAGATACTGATTAATTTCGTGTTTTGTTAAATCAGAGGCGGCGGCACGTTAGATCTTCCTGATTTATATCGTATATGTGTATATGTGTTCAAGTTTAGTTTGTTAAACAAAGAGTTTCAATGCATTTTCAACATGAACAAGTAAATGCCCTTCAATTCAAGGAATACAAATATTTTTCCAAAATTGTATATAGATTTATTCTGTTTTTATCTGTGTCATATCTGTATCTGTTAACATAGTCTAACTTTTAGGATTTTTTAATTGAATTTCTATTTAAATCATTACAGATATACCTTTTGAACTCAATTTGTTTTAAAATATTTTCAATTATAGTTATTAATTTAAAATGTATTACTATTGTTAAGAATAGTAATAATAAAGAAGTATATAAGATGTCTATATCCACACAAGATTAAGTTAAAATAAAATATATATTTATTTGAATTAAACTCTCTTTTACTTCTTGAGTCTTTATATAAAATGATAATAAGTTCATTTAACTGTAATATTCGAAGCTTTATTTTTATTAGAATATTAATTATCTTTATTGTCTATTAGTGTCTTTAGCAGATAAATAGTTAACATATATTGAAAAAATACATACAGATTCAACATCATATTACAAATTGTATTGCAGCAAATGATATGATATAAACAAGTAATACTTAATTAAACACGAAATACATCCGTAGAAAGTATTTATACTAGCGTTGGGACCTATCGACTAAAACAGTCGAAAAAAGTAACCGACTGAAAATAGTAATTGCTATTTCATTGAAATGCACTTTCCGACTATTTTTTAGGTAGTAAACGACATAATATAGCTGGTATGGTTCTACTTCATTCGCATATGTGCTTACGAATGCTTTTTTTGATAATTGTTGGATTCATATTCCAAAGACCAATTTTGTTTTGAATGATTTTTATATTTTATATGATATATTTGATTTTATTGTAAAAAGGAATGGAAATGGACTTTTTTAAATAAAATAATAAATTTATTTATCGTTAATCAGAACGATTTTAAAATAATTATTCGTTGAAACTTGAATGAAAAAAGTTTTAACATTCACAAGGTTTGAATAGACATCGAGCGACTTAAACATTTGAAAGAATCAATCAAAAAAGACCTAATAATTGTCGAAATAATATAAATAAAATCGTAAATATTTTACTATTTATTAGTCCTAATTTTGTTCTTTTTACCCTATTACATTATTAAACAATAGTTAAAAATAGAGCTCCCAAATGTTGTTGTATTAATGTACATTATTTGTTGCAATCATATTATAAACAATACATAAAACCATGTATTTCACATATAAGCATACATTCGACGTCAGAACGTCAAAAACTAGTGAGTAAATAACTAGTAACGATTGTTTTAGTCGACTGAAATAGTAATATATGAAACAGTTAAATAAACTAGTAACTACTGCAATAATTCCGCCAAAAGTATTCGAATGTAGTCGATAACTAAACATTCGATAGTTCCCAATGCTATTTATACATCAACTTATTATACACTCTTAATGTTCGAGAAGTAATACTGCTTCTCTTTTTATAATATTCCATCTTTGTTCATTATAGAAAATAGAGGATCGCATTTGAGAGCTGATAATAATAATTAAACGTATCTGCGTTCTATTCGTGTATATATATTAAGTTTTCACAATTTCTACTATCTAAAAATAATGGTTCATTATGAATAAATTAATCTCCTTCAATACAAAGTAGACAATTACTGATGAGTATTTATTTCTGTTTATTTTATTCATTAACATTTCTTTTTGTATTTTTTATTTTTGACTGACTTTATCTTTCGACTTTATTTGCATTTAAATTAATAATTAAAATTGAATTGCTAAATTAAATTACGATATTAAAAATATGTTAAGAAAGGGTATTAAATGCGTTTATTTATAATATATTTGTTTATACTTACGTTTACTTTTGTATATATTAGTTATTGTTCTATATTATTATTATTATAGAGTGAATGGTAAACATTTTAATAACATTCAAATTAGTACATAATTAAGGAACTAATATATTAGAATTAAAATTTTGATTGGCCGATTATGTTCAAACGCCGCCACCCATGGCTGCCCCTACGCCATTTCGGCTACGCAGCCATCAGCCGGCCAGTGTGTATGACCAGAGAACCGGTTCTCTTCAATCCGCAAGATGTCTCTATCGTCACGAGGATGGCTTTATGGTTATTTTACGGCAATTAGATTGCTGCGCTGTAAGTCTCCTTTTTGTACGCGGCAGCAAGACAGATCACCGCTATGCGGGCTCCAACACATGCACCAGATGCACCAGCTCGGTTTTGTACTGTTGGTAGTATCCGATGTTCTTTTTTTCGTCCTTCTCGCGGTGGTAAATCTATACAGGTACCGACTACTCCAACGGTAAAACTTTTCATTTTCATTGTTGTCTTGTATTATTCTGAAACGGCGATGAAGAACATTTTTTTAAATATATATATATATAGGAAGAAGCTTCAGCATAATACTAGTCCAAATTTGAACCACTTTTTTAAAAATCTGTATATTAATCGGCTTAACGAAAATTTTGCCTCTCTTTTTGAGGAAAACGTGGGTAACTGGAGGCGTAAAATTTGACACATTTGAAGTTTGTATGTTTAAAATTTTTAGGCCTAAAATGTTTGTATAATATGCTCTATAAATAAATAAATTCAAATAAAAAAATACGCCCATATCGAGCAATTAGGATATCTGCAATCGAATATCAGATCGGATCTACTACATTTACTGACAGGAACACTGTTTTACAAAATCGAAGAATGGAGTAAATAAACAAAGAACGATGCAATTCTATTTTAAAATCTAGATAAAGAAATTATTCTATTAATCAGCCGATAGTATTTATAGGTTTTCAATATGTATATATGTTTTACCTCCAATCCATACATAAATGATGAAGATTATATGAATACATAAATGAAGTAATGAAAATAAGCTGTAATTGAAATGATACTAACTACATAATTTACATAAATGGGAAACATAGAATAAATAGAAGAAATTATGAATCATTAACAGTAATTTTGTGAATATTTTAAAGAATTGATAAATATTATGTTAAGGTGTTTAACGATTAATGCAATAGATTCACATACTAGACACTGTATTCTTTGAACTTTGTATCAGTTATTTTGATGGTTAACATTATAGGCCTAATAGTTTTAATACGTTTTATTTATATAAATTATTTAGAACTTTTAAAGAAAAGTTAATAGTTCATTTAATATTTGTAAATAAGTTCCTTTATTATACACTTCTAAATTGAAAAAAAAACAATTATGTTATTGTTAATTAGTTATTGTTTTAATATGCATTCCAAAATCAAGTATCAATTTCGAAATTGTTTAAATTTTCATATATTCTTTGTTGAAATATACAGTCGTGTATTACTTTATTTATTGTTCCATATTTTCTTTATAATATAAAAGATATATATAGATATATAAGATATATATATATATAGATATATATATATAGATATATATATATAGATATATATATATATATATATATATATATATATATATATATATATATATATATATATATATATTTATAATATAGGCTTATAATTTATGCTCCGATGTCGATGTAGTAATGGTGCAGTGATTTGGTAATTTAAAATTATTAATACTTTGTTGATTATTGAAAATTAATGGAAATTAGATTTTATTTAAACTCAGTTTGAAAATTCATGTGACTGTCAGTTTTTGAATTAGTTTGCATATATTTTAATATGTTTTAATATACAAACAAGATTTAGTAGTATTTCATTTCTAAATTATTATCTCTATTATGTGAAAAACATTAACAGAAACAGCTTTTAACTTAATATATCGTGGTTGAATTTCGACCACTGGTCGATCACTATTTTTTATAATTTTATTATATTTATTTTAGTGTAATAGATGAATATTACACATACATTACACATAGGGACCACAGGATAATCATTCCATCAATCACATACATTACACATAGGGACCACAGGATAATCATTCCATCAATCAGTCAATCAGCTCTGGTCAAAAATTAATACAAAATGAGAATCAAACTGTCAATAAGGAATATTAATTAGGTGTCATGAGGCTTGCCTCAATATCGATTTTTGGTGACCTTTTCACTAAAAATTCAACTCACTATTGATAAATTACTAGTTCAATATCATTATTACACAATCTCTCTGTTACCCTACCTCTATTTAGCTCATTCGGACTGGCTAGGCACTAAATAAAAAAAAACCGTTTGGATGACATCATTTTTAGTTTTTTTAATACTATTTTTACCCTAAACATTATACTGTCACCATATAGTTCGCAATTATTTTAGTTTATTCAGTTATAGTTCAAAGTCATTGTTGTAGAACAGCGGTGAACAGAAACATTGGATTTCAATATTTTTATTTTCTGGATTCTTCCAGGAACTATTCTTCTGGATTACCTTCTAGCTTGAGCTCAGAAGTATTTCCATAACGTTAATGCATTTTCTGGTACTTCACCACAATTTATTTTTATATTTTCTATTGGTTTCCAAAATTATGTCCTGGAAGATCAGCTTCACAGTATTTCTTGTTGATGATGTTGGTGATCAACTGACATATTATATCATTTTACTTAACACGACAACTTTCTGACCAGTTAGTGGTAATATTGCCACCAAGTTTCAATGCTAGAACATAATTTATTCACGCTTAATTAATCGCCAATATTCTTCATACGAATAAACGGACGTTAATTTAATCTCGTTCAATTTTAACTATTATTAGACATCTATAAGTCTAAACTTTTCGAATGGCACGTCATTAATTTCGCTGCACAGGAAGTATAGATCAGACACAATGATATATTGGCGTCTAATAAAGCTTTTAACGAATGAATCTTGCTCGTGTCGACGGGCTTCTTATTTTAGACGAAGCTTCAGCGACAATGTAAGCTTTTAACATCTTCTATTTTCGATTTTACCTTGGAAATTCATACAAGGGAATAATGGTTTATTCAACTTGGTAACAATGAAATTTTGAATTAAGATAGTTAGAAATAAGTCTTATTAATTTTGATAATGTTAACTAACAAACTTTATTAACATTAATGTTTTTTTTTATTAAATGCACCTTACTTACTATACTACATACGATCAAATTGCTTGATTATTTTCAGTGTGTGTCCTGTTCTGGTATTATCCAAGAGTTGAATTCTTCGATATTGATATAAAAGTGAAGTTTCTCCTCATGCCTCCTTGTGATTCTCTTAATTTCCTGAGTGTCAATCTTGTCGTATCTGGATGTACCTACAATACCTCGTACGATTTTATTCTGGAAGACTTGTCCAGTCCAGTCCAGAATTCTTGGTGAATATATATCCATATAGGTTTCAATACTTGCTTGTATATTAGCAATTTTTTATATACTGATAATTGTGATTTTGTTGGAATTAACCAATAAATTTTCTTATATGTTAACTACTTTTCTTTTTCACACATTCCGTCGTGCGAAGTATTGCCTCAAGTGTTTTTCTGAGATACTTACAGTTGTTGGTCCATGGAACGATAGTATTAGTTTTTGTTATTGGTGCTTGTGCGGTCTGATTATATGTAGAATGTACATCTACAGATTTACTTTCGTTAATGTTTATTTTCGAGGTTTAAGTGCAATTATTTATGTTGTCACTTGCCTAATGTAATTTTTTGGTAGCTTCTTCACCCATTTATTCAATGGTCTCCAATAGCAAGAGTGGCAGAACCATCAAGCAATTTAGTTCATCGTTATATAATCCATTGGTGAAATCATGGTCACATATGCAGAGTATCCCAATACACTTCGTTGTGGTATACCTGTTTTTAGATTCCTCTTGTTTGATTCTAAACATTCTTCCTGCAATGTAAGATGTTTGTTAAGTTAATAAGGTTGAATAAAATAAATGGTACCAATTCCTCTGAATAAAGATTCAAATTTTAAGTAAATTAATTGCTTTTCCTTTTCCATATTAATTGCTGAGATTTATTATTTGTTAATATAAATGTGTTAAATAAATGTGAAGGAAGTTTCAACATGAAGAAGTAAATGCCTTTCATTTCAAGGTAGACAAATATTTTTCTTAAATTGTATATAGATTTATTATAGATGTATTTATAGATTGTATCTGTAAAATTAACATAGTCTAACTTTTAGGATTTTTTAACTAAATTTATTTTAAAATCTTTTCAATTATAGTTATTAATTAAAAATGTGTTACTATTTTTAATAACGAGTGGAGCAAGTATATATATATATATATATATATATATATATATATATATATATATATATATTTGAATAAAACCATCTTTTACATCTTGGGTCTTAATATAAAATGATAACAAGTTCATTTAACTATAATATTCAATTATTATTATTATACTATTAATTTATTATTTTCTCTATTGTCTCTTATATATATATATATATATATATATATATATATATATATATATATATTGAAAAAATACATACAGATTTTCACATCATATTGCAAATTATAATGCAGCGAATGATATGATATACGCAAGTAATATTTAATTAGAAACGAAATACATCCGTAGAAAGTATTTATACTAGAGTTGGGAACTATCAACTGAAATTATTTGCTTTTCTATTTCCATATTAATTGCTGAGTTTTATTATTTGTTAATAAATCTCAAAGTTTACTTCATATTTATTAGGCGATCATTATGTTGAGGAATATATAGTATTTTCAAAAAGTATTTTTGGAATCGGGTCGATTTTGCTGCTTTTTCTTGACATTTAAAGGGCGTCAAGAATATATAATTTTTTAAAAATAGAAAGACACGTAGGAAAAGAGTGCACAGCGAAAGGGTCGGAAAAATTAAAACGGATCGGTATCTCGAAGATAAAGCATTTTTAATTTTAAATAACAAGTGTTAACGACACAGTTTTAATTGGCCTTTATCTTCCGCACGCTTCCCGCTCCGCCGGAAGACCGTAAATCCTCATGATCCCCCGGACAACTTTCTGCAAAAAAAGTTGAAAAGCTTTTATAAAAGTTTGTATTTCGGGCCGTGGGGATGGCCGGGACCGAGGGGCGAGGGATGAGTGGGCATTTTAATAATTCATCGTAAATTCGGCCAAAGATCAACGGATATAATATACTACAGGCGTGGTCACAGTTTCCTCCATTGTTAATGGAAGTAATTTATATCGCAAGGGCTTCCCATATCCGCATATGTTTACTGATTAACACCGGCTATAATTTGATTATTTAGTAGATATTTTTAATGTATTACGTCTTCATTACTCATATATTATGTTTAAGGAATCGAGTTTTAATTGCGATTAATCTTCTAATCTAATTTATATGAAATATTGAATTAAATGTGTTTTATATCTTTCAATTTATTTTCGTCTTTTATGGATATTATTTTTTTGTTATTATTTGGGTTCTTATTTTAAATCAATAATTGGGCATATATGTTAAAATATGGAACTTGATGTTGTATTTTGAATATATTTTGAGTGGTTGCTTGGAGAGGTTATGTACCTTAATTTTAATGAAATGGCAATAGAGTGGTTTCTCTTAATATACAACTCAATTTCGTGGAACTTTTGTTCTTGGAGACTTTTGCTCTTTCATTATATTTCTTGTGCTCGATATATTTTCTTGTGTGCAAGTTAGAAATCATCCCTGAAGACATCCGGTCTTACCCAGCCTGGTTACTGGCGTGACTGGGATCATTTTCCTTATGGCATTTTGCACTCTTGCCTAAGGACAATTATAAATGTTAAACAATCACGAACGTAAATTTACGACTATCTATACCCCAGCAGAATTCGAACTCGCGACTATCGCAACAGCAGGAGGACCGCCCTGTCGCTTTTGCCGCTGCGCCAACCAAGCGGGCTTGCTCTCTATTTTCAATTCACTCATAACAGTTTATTTATCTTCATTTAACAAGAATTAGCTTTCTATCAAGTGTAGATTTCTTTAAACTAAGAAATAATAAGTTACACTTATATAATCTGAAAATAAAAGAGATAAATATATATACTGATGCAAAATCACCAATTCACCTTTGATTCAATTCAACATTTTAATATTACAATATTTACTTATTAATTAATAATTATAATATTTTAACTAAGAGGAACTAAATTGAAAAACATTTGTCATAAAAACTAATTAGCATTAGAGGCATTAGAGTGAATATTATTTTACAGTCGATAAATTATTTATAGTCGATATTGTATTACAGAGAAAACATTTGGTCTAGTCAATAGTCAATAAAGTTATCAACTGATAATAGTAATTACTTTTGTTAGTCAAATGCACACTTCCGCCATTTCTCCCTAATTAAAGAAGATGTACGATTTCCTTCCTGTATCAGTTTCGAGAGAGGAAAGGACGGAGATAATTGCTTCGATCTCTGAGCGGTAGAGTTCAGTTCAGTTCAGTCTTATTCTAAAGCTTATTCTAAAGTCTACATATGTCAAGCTTATTCTAAAGTCTACATAAGTCCAGTAATCAGATCAGGTGGTGTTAAAAGTTTTAGGCTACGCACTTCACTATCACGTCGCATATTTAGCTGATTAGCCAGTACATTGGGATGCACTGAGCATCAACAATGGCACGCAACATTTTATTTTGGAACCGTTGAATGATGGATATATTAGATTTGCTAGCGGTACCCCATAGTTGGATTCTATATGTCTAAATAGGCTTGAGTAAAGACTCATACAGCAACACCTTGTTATTAAATGATAACTTGGATTTGCGACCGACGAGCCAATACATTTGATATATTTTCAGTCGAAGTTGTTTTCGTTTAGAGAGTATGTGCTTCTTCCAGGTTAGGCGTCGATCTAAGTGCATACTAAGATATTTAACTTGCGCTGCTTGGGGGAGTTGATATTCACTGGTAGACATGTTCTTCTACGCAGGGTAAACATTACATGGGTGGATTTTGTTTCATTGACTTTAATGCGCCATGTCTTTAACCACAATTGTATTTGATCCAGATGGGTTTGTAGGTTTATTGATGCTGCGATTGGGTCTTCATGGGATGCGAAGATTACTTCGTGTCGTCTGCGTATGTTGGCACAGTAGTTATTTTTGTGGTGGGCCGATCGGCCGTATACAGAAGATACAAGTGCTGGACCCAGTACATTACCTTGCGGAACTCTTGAATATATTGGATGTAATTCGGTATGTTCATCGCCTTATTTTACAGTAAAATGGCTATCAGTGAGATACAATTTTAGAATCTGATAGTCCGGATGAGGGAGAAGTTTCTTTAGATTAACTTGCAAGCCCGTATGCCATACTTTGTCAAAAGCCTGAGATATATCTAGAAGAGCAGCCAACAATATCTTTTGGCATTTAGGTCAGTGTTTATTTTGTTTACAAGCCTGTGCACGTGTTCTATAGTCCCAAGCTTATTGCGAAACCCAAACTGATGTTCTGGTTGACCTGAAAACAATGACCTAATGTAATAAATATGATTGGTTTATTTTAATTTTAAAATTTTTTGCACCCTTTTTTTAAATAAGATGATCATTTTATTTATCGTTAAAGAGAAATGTTTCAAAAATATTATTCATTGAATGTCAATTAAAGACATTTAAGATTCAAAAGCCAATCAAAAATAGACCTAATGGTTGAAAAAATAAGATAAATAGGGTCAAAAGAGTATCTTATTATTCAATAATTTTTTTTTAATTTTACCCTATTCCATTAATAAGTAATTGTAATTTAATAATAAATTATTAAATAATTTAAAATGAGAGTTCCCGAAGACTGCTATATTAAAGCACACTGTTTTTTGCATTAACATTACATACAAAACATTAAACCCTATATTTACGTATAAGTATAAATTCGGCACATTATTTACAAGGTTAAAGCTGCCAATATCACAATAATTAGTGTATTATACTAAAAATATTGTCAATATCATTCAGTATATTAATATTTAAATTTGATTTGGCAACTGTCGAGTGATAACAGTCGATAGTTCCCAAAGCTAATTTGAATTAATTTGTTATATTTTTGTGAAAATGCAGGGTGGGCATATGATTTTTATAATAAAAATACTAGATCCTACTCTGGATTATTCGAGGAGTCAGCTTAGAAGCTCATACAATTGCGCTTGAATTAGGATTCTTCCTTCTACCTCAGGCCACACTCGTGCCAAGACTGTCCTGATTTGGCGGCCGCTCAACATATTTTTCGGTGTGTGGGGGGGATCTCCATATTTCTTGGTATATTCAAAGGACGTCTCATGCCAACTACTTACGGTCAGTAAACGGCGTATGCTCACATATATTTAAAACATTATTCACATTAATTAAATTATTAGAGACTACTTTGGCAGAAGACGTGTAACAAATTTTAGTGTAAATTTGTGTGATTGATACGTCATCTTTCGTAAGAATATAACAAATATAAGTACTCTTGAAGTATTCATAACTTTTACTTTCTTTATGTCATCAATTTGTCTTAATGTTTATTATCGTGCATTACTAATAAGGTTAGAACAATTACAGTTGACAATTAAGCGAATTATATAATAATATAGCAGCAGGCAGCCTAATATATGATAATATTTTGTTTTCAGGATTTGCAAAAGCTTAATTTCTAATTCAATTTTCAAGTATTGTCATTCATCACTTCTTTTACTCACACTAAGCTGTACGAGGTACATGATACGAGGTACTTATTGCAATGATCTATCATTGGTATTTTCATAATTAATTTTTTAAGATCATTGGCTCGAATGTTCTAAGATCACATGAAGTTCGGAGTACAGTGTGATCAGTCAGTTTAGATATATTCAACAAATATGAACGAAAATACATACCATTAGCGTACATCAAATATCAATATTAACTATTCCTGTTACCCTACGTCTGAACTATGTCGAGTTCATGTTTCATTCGAACCATCTATAAATTGCCCTAACTGACGGGCATCTTAATGTATCAAATCACGGAGTTTAATGATTTATCCGTCGCCGTCCAGTAATAGCCCTATTGATTTGCATTAACATTGTGTAAATTTGCTATTTCCTATTTGACCGACGGGTCGCGTCGTCCACGGCCACCTTTACCCCGTGTAGTTTTGCGTGCCGGAGAAAAACGGTTTTAAAGATTTATACTGCAAGGTCTCCATCAACGGCCTTATAAACACGGTGATTAATTATAGCCGGGTCGAATCCAAACAAATGGCGCGGGAGAAGCGAATGAAAAAAACTGGAAAGGGACGGAACGAGCCGGATAGAGCGAGACGCATAGAGAGACACTGTCTCGGGTTTGAATTATTTTTTTCGTTGATAAGATTGATATTTCGCAGGGATCGTAAATCTCGCGTGTGTGTGTCTGTGTGCGTTCGCCTAGGGTCTTAACAAATAACTTTTCGATATCGTTCGTAAATCACGTCTATGGAATCTAATATAAATAATTCCCGTTTGTGTCCGTCTCTATCTCGGGCGGCGTTGTAAACAATCGATGCGCGCCAGAGGTATTTTTATCATCTGTTTTCGTCTGTTAACTAGTTGTTCTATTGCGCGTAAATATTTACGTATCGTGGTTATTGAGTCGAGTTGGATCTTTTTCATTGTTAAATTGTTTAAACTTACCTATTATTACGTGCTCTTAGTTTGTTTTGCGAAATAATTTAGTATGCCTTGTTTCGTAGGTTAATATTTCCCACAGCTCGTTTCTGCATAATTTAATTACTATTGACGGTATAGTAGGTGGTTCAATAATAGAACAAAGCATCAGCTGAAAAAACAATCACAAAAATCAACGAATTAAATAAATTAAAAGAATGGACGTACAATATTGATTCGTTCTGTATTCTGGGTCTAAACAAACTATATATAATATTGTTTTATATCATAGTATTTAAAATATTATCATATATTATGCTTTGTCTCCATATCAAACTAAATATTTGATTTAGTATTATAATTTAATACTTGTAAATGAAATAAATACAAATGGTTATCCATATTTATTTTCGTTGATATTTCGTTAATATTGTTCATGTTATATTTATTTTTATAACTATAAATAAATATATTGCTTATTTGGCATAAATACATAAACAAAAGAAATAATTTATAATTATTTTTAAAAATCTTTTATGGGAGGGTTGCCTATTACATTTCGGGATTCTTCTAAAGATGTATTATTATCTCTTTTAATGTTTTTTTTTAACGGTTATTTGTACGTTCTCAAAAGGTGAGGACGTACTGGTGTCAGTTATTCAAAAAGGATCTTAATTAAAAATTGCGCTAAAATATAACTTAGCTTCGATTTTTGGTGAGGAATTTATTGAACGCATTTATGACCAACTGCAATTATATTTTTAGTGAGTTAAAGTTCTAAGGTATTCTTCCCAATTATTTACATCAGAATATTTCCAAAATTCAACAACCTTATGGTAGTCAAAGGTGGATTATTTTCTTTATGCTTCCAAAATTTATTAAAAAACTACAAAAATATATTACTGTAATTTTTCGTGTCGAGTAATTCAGTTGATAAATTAGATAATGACTGTTATTTGGAATGTTGTTGAATACCAGAAATATAATTTGTTAAACAAGTCTGAAAATGTTTTAAATAGATCGAATAAATTGATAGCACTAAATTTAGAACTAAATAACAATTTCTAGAACAAATAATGATCAATATAGTTGAGCAAATACAGGTGGTATGCCCGAACATATTGATATTAAGGAGTTACTATAGTCATTTTAGTTATTTCTTGAAGTGAAATAAATAACTGAACCATATTTTTACATCTTACAAGTTTTTGCTTACTAATATTTAAAATATATACAAAAAATAAAAAAAATTAAAGATTCAAAAAAGGCTGGTCAAGTGAGGTGTCTCAAAGACCCGCCTGTTCACCATTTTTTAATCATCCAATTAAAAATAAAAAAATAAGAAATATTGTTGTCAACGATAGAGGAATATATAGAAAAACCTTTTAAGTAGTAGAAGGTTCAATAGAACTTGAGATATCCTGTCAACCGTTTCGAGAAAAACGCGTTTAAAGTTTCGGGTGAGTTACGAACTGGTTTAGATACCACGTCACTAAAACAGCTATATCTCTGGAACGAATTTATATATTGAAAAATGCTCTCAGAAAGCATATTGTTAAAGGGTTACGTATTGAAAACATGAAGAAAAAACAATTTCGAATTTCTAGGTTGGAGTACCCCCTTAATATTAATATCCACACCTTCAATTATTATTTGATTATATTTTCGCAAGAGTTTTTAAGAATTTAATGGATATCGATATCAGTGCTATATAAATGACGAATATAAACAGACGGGAGAGAGAGAGAGATGGAGAAAAGGAGAGGTTGTAATGAAGCGGCAATACCTTTCGTGGTTTCGCTATAAAATTACACGACAAAAACGTGATTTGGTTACACGGCTCTACCATGTAGCGTCGTTATCTCTAACATGGTACGGCACATGTTCAGTCGCCGAAAGACGTATTGAGACGTTGTTGACAATCTCTGATCTCGTTCGATTCCTCGATCTCGCGGGTCTCTCGAACGCCACGATCACCAGTTAGATCGGCCAAGGAAACGGAAAGCTCATTAGCGGTTGGGTTTTCGTGCGATCGTAAGGGCGAACCTACAGAACTACCGCATAATGGTCATGTCCAAGTTATGTTTATTGATTACATCTGTTTAGTGCGAGATAGTTGACTAATAATCCGGGAAATTTTTTTGTTTAAATACAGGTGGGGTATTTGAAGTATAATTTACTAAAATACGTAATTGAAATATAAATATGTAACAGGTCAATTGAAAAGTTCCCGTCCTGACACATAGATGGCGCTACTAAAATTAAATCCATAAGTTTTTCAGTTAGCCCTATCCCTCTGAAGATGCGTGTATACATTTGACAGCTGTGGGATCATTAGTTTATGAATTATAAAATTTTGAGTGAAGCAACTTTTGTTCTTGTGAAAAAAATGGATAAAAAGGAATTTCGCGTGTTGATAAAATATTGCTTTTTGAAGCGAAAAAATACAGTTGAAAGAAAAACTTGTCTTGATGCCGAGTTTCCAGACACTACCCCAGGAATATCAACCATCAAGGATTGGTATGCTAATTTTAGACGTGGTGAAATGAGCACCGAAGACGGTGAACGCAGTGGACGCCTAAAAGAGGTTGTTACCGACGAAAACATTTATTTTTTAAATCCACAAAATGGTTTGAATGACCGTAAAATGAAATTGAACGAAATAGCAGACACTCTAAATATATCAACTGAACCTGTACATCATATCATTCACGAATATTTGGATATGAGAATCAGTAGTGTTCATGATAACGTTCGAGAAACTTATGTCAAATATAAAGCCACCATCAAAGGGATTTTTTTAATGTTTCATAAGTTTTTAAACTGTCAGTTCAGTTAATTTGGCCTCATGCTACCACCCTAGTTACAAAATGCATTGGTTGGCAAAAAGCATCATAGCAAATAAGCAATTCGATCTTGAAATTCATTCGAGGCAAATTACAAAAAACATAAAATAGTGACTGGAAATAACATTACCAGATTTAACAATACAACTTTGCGCTCATTAGGACCTACAGAGAGATTGCTTTCTTTAGCAGATTTTATTCATTCCCTAATAAGAGACTGTTTGTTTGATACAGTACAGTAAAATATAATATTCGTGAAAGGAAATTATTCTTTCTCTAGTTGAATGGCTAGGGTTGATTGGGTCCACTGGTATTTATAGCATATTTGTTTTCAGACTCAATAACTTTGACTTATTAAAAACATAATTCGCTTTTCATGATTGCTGGGATTTTTATTATCAATATGTAATATTAGGCTGACTTGGTAGCGTTTTGTTTCTATTTTTGTTATAGTTAATCATTAACGCTCAGGTCATAGGTATTTATGTTTATAATTGTCTATAGCAGAGTGTAAAATCAGATAAGCAACAAGTATCTAGGATACGTTATAAATGAAGATGGAAAAGACCGAAGGTGTTCTGAATAAGGTGCATACAGTTTAAGGGTTCATTCGCCAGTTAGTTAACTTAATAGTGAGGGTTGGTAAATTATAGATCGTGAAAAGAGGACCGCAAAATACAAAATTTGGCGTCACTAAAATCCTTATCACTTTAGGCCTCGCGATGTAATGAAATATTAACATATTAAGCTTTATGAAACTTCTTATGTCATCACATCTTAATTATTAAATATTTTAAACTAATGCGACGTATCAATGTGATTATTATTCAACTGTGAAACAACTAATTGTTAAATTCGATGGTTTTGATAATTCTTTACATAAAATAATAGTAGTAAGTCGGTTTATGTAGACGCTAATTCATACTTTTGCTGTTTAATTTGAAGAAATTTGCTGCCGAGGTCCATCACTCAATCCTAATATTGGTTTTAGCTTCAATGATATAAAACTGATTTGTGATTTTGTTGTTAGTGGCAAATAATGTCATTGAGGGCCAAAAAAGAAGTTGCTGATGTTGAAGTTGACAATGATGACCAGCTCAGGCTCTCAAGGAAGTTTCAGATGGGTTCTCAATTAATGAATCAACTATTTTAGTAAATACAAATTCATTGTTTTTCACCCAAAAAAATTTTTTTGATGAATATTGTGACTGGCAAGGAATAGTGGTGTACTACGACAGTTCTATGGGCAAAAAGTCATGGATTAGTCTAGCAGATCGATACGCTTTTAAAGTGAAAAAGTGATCAAAGCACAAACAAATACTGAAATTACTTTCTTGCAAACTTTTCAGGAATGTTCTTGATCTAAATGGTTGTTTGCCAAATGTTTGAAGTTTTACTACCTGATTCAGTTACTAGCTATTCGTTAAAGAGTTAAGATATTATGCGAAAAGTTGCTATTAGATATAAAACACACATTTATATTTGGAAAAGTTTGAATCAAGATGAAGGCAGAGAAAAAGAGAGGGCGATTTAAATATTTCCGATATTATATCAAAAACTGCTTTTAAAATGAACTATCATAAAGCCATTCGATTCAAATTGAGCCAAATCCATCCAGGCCCGAAGATCCGGGGCAATTCCGCGCGAAAGCACAAAATCCTCCGCCGGCTTCAGATAAATTTTCTGTTCCTATTTACAACGCAAACGATACGGGCGATCGTATATCAGGATTTTTGCATTTATCTGAGCCCTCATTCGTCTACGGACGCCCGTTCCGCCGCTACACTCACTCCTCGGTCTGCCCTGTTACGCGCAAAACCCCGCGTCCTCCGACGAATATGCGCCTTGACGTTGGACCGGTGCCGAAGAACGAAATTTGTCGCCCCATTTAACATGTTGTGCATGTTTCAGTTGCCTTGCAGTTGATTTAACTTTGTTACGACCATATTGCTGCAGTGTTTACTTTTCGCTTATGTGGAAAAATACGTATTTATGGATCGCTTGTCAAGAGCACAATAATTTGTTGATTTCTGTCGTAGATATTCTGCTAACTTTATTTTTATTGTTATACAGTTTGCAAAGCTTCTGGCCCTCACAATATATTTACAATTAGCATTATCTGCTTCTTGCAATAAAACAATAAAAATTATGGAAGAAATTATACATATCGAAAAAAATACTATGAGTTATATATAATTAACACTATGAAATAATTTCCGTGCCCTGAATTTATGGCTAGTTTAACTTTTACTTGTTTATTTCATAGAAAATCATCGAGTAGCGTTGGAAATGTGTTCTATGATTGTGACCCTTTTGAGATCCGAAATGTTGGAAGATTTGTTCCTACTCATGGGTTTTAGTTATTGAAACAGAAGGTATTGAGCATTGAAAGAGAAACTTTTGTTATGCTTGCTTTTGTTCTGATTATTTTTTTCGCGTCAAAAGGGTGCCTGGTGAGAAATATTATCACAATATTTTTACAACTTTTTCCCATATTTCTGGTAACATACTATATCGATAGAACAATGTCGGTTATTCAGCATTTCAAAACTGTGTGTTATACTACATCAGCCTGAACAAATGTTAATCATATGCTTTAATATACAATACAGCGTATCATTCACAACTTTTGCAACGTGTGAATGAATGAGTTGTTGCACTTAACTTATGTCGTATCCATATTTCCTCATTTTGGCCCTTTTTCATCGCATGTAAACATCTAAAACAGTTGATTCGTCACCTGCTCAGCGGTCTCAGATCTGGTTGTCTGAAGTTCTTGGAGAGTTTGTACTCGATTATCTTCCAATATACATTGAATACATTGCCTTTGAATTTTTTTGACTTCCAAACATTTTTTGCCATTGACATCAATATAGCCATTTTGAATTGCTGAAACCAAAATCGATATTGGGATACGACGAATCGGCATTAAGGTTAGTTTTTGAAAATGTTAGATAGCTTGAGTTGAAGTTTTCCTCAAATCATAACAGTAAGCAGTAAAGAGTAAAGAATGTAGAACATGTTAATTGCGAGCGTACCAGGATTAGTTTCTGTATACACGGAATAACTCAATAATACTACATAGATTCATTAAATAACAACTCAAAGCCGTTATTTTATGTAGATGTGTGTCAGAATCATCAAATTTAATAGTTGTTTATATAGTTAGTATTATCAGTAATAGTTATTGCTGATCAAAATACATGCAAACATTTAATTATATGTACATGTGATTTAACAATAAAGTTATTTTACAACGCTTCAATAATACTATATATGAATGACAGTACCATGTGTGACTAACAGTGACATTATATATCAGATATTACATCATCTTTGTTCTATAAAATCAATGATTGTAATTCATCATATTTTTTTATAAACGTTTGGCAAAATTATCGTCCAATTTCTGAATAACCAAGCTAATTTAAGAAGCTAATATTTTAACTGGTCACAATATTTTCTCTTGTATCGTTTTACATTTTTTGTTACTAAAATATTTTACTTTTTAGTTTTCAGTCTTTTTAAAGATATAGTGAGAGGCATTTCTTCAATTGAGTTGAGTTCGTTGATTGTTCAAGTTATATTTTATAATTTTTTTTGTTGATATTTTATAATTTTTGAATCTCTAATAAAATAATAACTAAATAAGAATGAAACAATAAGAAATTTAGAATGTTTAATGCTATTATAACTTGTTTAATTAGTGCCCAATTTAAGCGTATGTCTGTATTTATTAATTTTCGTAAAAAACTAAATATTTTTCCTAGTAATTTGATTTTGAGTTTGAAAGATATTTGTTTTTAATTAAACTATATCTCGACATTTTGACACAATCGGTTTTATTTACATTGGTCTTAAGTGACATGCATAATTAGTTTTTATAATTAATTTCCATTATCGATGGGTATACATTTCGAATAGATTACAGTTAAGCACGGCGATGAATCACGACGAAACAAGCGGCTGAGATCTAAATAAGATCTCAGCGCGTTTGAAACGAAAATAGTCATACTCCAAGGCGAACCGGATGATTTAATATGTCACCTACGTCAACCACATTTGGCCGTTCTTCGAGATAAGCTCCACCGTTGTCTCGTCTTAACCGAATTCGTCTCAATTTCGTTTGTTTCGACCATTTTACGCCGCCAGGATGGGCAACGCCTACCGATTTTTCTCTGACAAAATTTTCGAGCTAGGCAACACCCACCCACCCGGTCATGGACATGTTCGTTCGCTCCGTCGTCTCGCGGATAGATAAGAACCTTCCCGCCTTGTCTTTTTCATCTAAACAAGCTCGACGTTTGACTTATTACCAGGTAGAGGAGTCGGATCCCTGCTCAATCTTCCCTTCTACGTTCCCGGCGGCCTGGACTTTGATTTATCGCGTTTCTGATCCGCGCTAACGACGACGGTGCCGGTTCAAAATGTCGCCACGGTTGTATGTAATCGAAACGGCGATGTTAACAAGTGAAAATAAATACCAGGGATAGTAACCAAAACTAAGATACTCGAATGGGCATGAACAATTTTGTTATTTCAAGTATATGAATTTATACGCAAAAGTTTTTTTTGGTAACATCTTTATTAGATAAGTTTAGCACAATCTTAATTATAAATTAATGTATTACTACATTTTATTTGTACTTGCATTAATTCACAAGTAAGACAACGAAAAAGTTGAATTGTTCGCACAATACTTAGCTAACATATTTCGACCTAATGATATAGAATCTACCATGGATAACTTTGCCTTTAAAATTGATAACCTCAATCCTAAAAAGACACCTGGTATAGATGACATTTCACCTGGAATATTGAAAGAACTATCACGAAAAGCAATCGTCATGTTTACATATATATTTAATGCCTGTTTAAGGCTGAAGCATGTTCTGGAATGTTTTAAGGTGGCACAAATAATTATGATCGAAAAACCTGATAAATCCGCAGAACAAGTCGAATCTTACAGGCCTATTTCGCTACTAGCTGGAATATCAAAGCTATTTGAGAAACTAATATTTAAACGTGTTAAACATTTGGTAACAATACCAAATTTCCAGTTTGGTTTTTGAAGTCACCATTCAACAATCGATCAAGTGCACAGAGTAACTGCGGCTATTGAAAGAGCGTTTGAGAAAAAGAAATACTGCTCTGCAATATTCCTGGATGTCTCACAAGCTTTTGATCGGGTTTAGCATTTGGGATTAATCTGTAACCGCGTAACTATTGTCAATTGCTGGAGTCATATTTATTCGGAAGAAAATTTAGAGTATCGCACGAAATGTCGTTCTCAACATTTAATATTATCTCGGCTGGAGTTCCACAAGGTAGCGTCTTAGGAACTCCCTGTATCTGCGCTCTGCACTGCTGACATTCCAACAACAAAATAAACACTTCTTGGAACTTTTGCTGACGATACAATTATTATATCTCTGCCTAGGGCAATAGAAAAAGTGCAAATGGCAGTCAACAAAATCTACAAATGGACGAAAGATTGGAAAATTCAACTTAATAGCTGACAGATTTGGGTCCACGTTAATTTTGTATTGAGGCGAAATAATAAAAACTTAATTATATCACTCAATATACTTTAGAATCCATCTTGACGGTAGATTAAATTGGAAGCATCACGTTAGACAAAAAGCAAAACACTTTAGAACCAAAATTAAACAACTATACTGGTTAGTCAGAAAATACTCTCAACTTGATCTAAAAGTAAAGAGGTTGATCTATAATACAATTATAAAGCCAATTTGGACCTATGGGATGCAAGTATGGGGTTGCACTAAAAATTCAAATCAACTAGTCATACAACGCTGTCAAAACAAGGTTCTTCGATTGATTACCAATGCCTATCGCTATGTAACCAACGAAGAACTGCACGATGACTTGGAAATCAAATGAATTTGCGAATTTATCCAAGATTTCGCCTTGAAACACGAAACGTGGAAGCAATACAACTGCTGGACAGCGCGCAGTATGTCAGGAGATTGAAGCGAACAAAACCATACGAACTTGTATAAAGTGTAAACTATAGCTATTAGTTAATAACTAATAAATAATTATAATTTTATAATTGAGGAATACATACTGATGTATTTTCTCGCACTCGTCTTGCTTGTTAATTAATCCAAGTACATATTAAAAGTAATAATAAATTAATTGTAAATTAAGATTGTACTAAGCGTATCTAATAAAGATGTTGTAACAAATATATTTGTAAACTATTTAAAATTAATTTATTGGCCTAGTTTTTATTAATTATTTATAAATTTATTTGTTAATTTATTAATAGTTTTACATTAATTAACTGATGTAGTCTTTTGGTGAATCTGATGAATTTGTTGTAAATAAGGTTTCGTAGAGCATTGATATCCATTTATAACACGTTATCCGTCTTCCATATTTATTAGAGTGTATGAATTGTCACCAAGTAACATATCAAAATAAAAAATTATTGTAGTTAATTGATTAATAAAAATTCCTCAAGGTGGGCCCTCGTATCATTCTGACGCGACCACCGTCGTGTTCTCAGCTTGATTGAAACGGGACCGTCTGATCGGTATCATGCTAATGAAGTTAGCGATAGCTCATTAAAGATATATATTTAAATGGAATATTTGGAAAGGATACAGCTCTTCACTGAATGAGCAGCTTGACTTGGATATCCGTCGATTTTGCATCGATTGTCGTTTATCAGCGAATTATTGTTGACACGATTCGAACGGTTTCCAAGGAATTATTGGAGATAAGCTTGTATGGCGATGATATAAACTTTAACAATTATATTTTATTTGGAGAAAGAAGAAACAACCCGTGAAATAATCATATATTTATAATTTTGAATATTTAATGAAATATTAATTAAATAATAATGAAACAATAAGAAATTTAGAATGTTTAATGCTATAATTTATTTAGTTAGTGTTGAATTTATGCATATATCTGTATTTACTACATTTCATTGTGGAAATGGAAGAGCAAGGACCGGAGAACATGTTGTTTCAGCAAGATGGGGCCACGGCACACACAGTTCGTTCAACTGGTCAATTATTGAATGACGTTTTTCCACGAGGACTAACTTCGCGAAGTGGAGATTTAGCATGGCCAGCCAGATCTCCGGATTTAACAGCACCAGACTTTTTGTTATGGGTTTTTTTAAAATTAAAAGTCTATGTGAATAAGCCTCAAACGATTCAACATCTTAAAGATAATATTCGTCACGAAATTAAAGAAATTCAGCCTCAGATGTTACAGGAGATGTCATGAAAAATGCCATAACGATCATAACGAAAAAAATGTAAAGATCAAATAAACTTTTTAGGAAAACCAAACTTACTTATCTTTTCTTTGAGCAAAGCTATAGGCAATCAAAATGGTAGCGGGACTTTTGGCCCACGTTGTAGTTGCATAATATACTCCTTGTGTAGTTTGACCAGAATTTATTTTTAAACTTATATTTCTGGACAATAATTCAAAATACACAACAGGTTTGAGGTTTCCAAAAAATAATAAGATTCGCTGGATTCATTTTATTTTATAAATATAGAAAGTGAAAGTTCCAGAAAAATTTATTACAAATTGTTTAATATGGTGTACTTGTTTATCTGTTTTATCTATTGATTAAAAATTGTTTTAAAGAAAAATCGACTCGATCAGCAAGATAATATTAGTGATATAATCTATAATAGCGAAATATTTCCATCATTCTCCTTCAAATCTATGCAGGTTATAAAAGAATAACTGATTATTTTGAAATAAATTCAAAAAATAACAAGCCCTTGACAGGATCGTATCTTCAGCATCCTTGCTATTGATTCAGGGACGTTTTACAACATTTTGAGAGCTGAGGAATGTTTAAAATTGGGCGCGACCGGTTCGGGTCCCGAATATTTTAAAATCCCCGATAAAACAAAATTCTGTCCGGATTTGGTAGTTTTCCCCGATACCGGATCGTGAAGGGAATATAACCGGCTGGATAAGGACGTTTTATTGTAGTTTGTAGCTTCTACATTCGTCAGTATTTCAAGGAGGATTTATTTGGCATCGGGTAAAGAATTTTCGAAAATACTAGGTCAAGACATGAATAAAATGAGATCGGAATGAGTTAGGGGACGGAGAAGATTAGCATGCGGACTATTTATGAATAGATATAAGATATTTAAAGAGGGTTATTTCCTTTATGCAACTGAAGATGATATTTTCTATTATATATCAGTACATTAATTTTATTCATCATTTTTGCCCTATGATTTGTTTTTCACGTTCTATATTGCTATATTAATTTACATTTATGATATATAGATGCTTTTATATTGATGAGAGTTTATTAATTTTCATTAACATTACTTTACTGTACTTGTTCCTATCATTTTAGCAACATCTCTTTCATGTAAGAGTGCTAAATATGGCAGATGAGAAGAACTTGTAGAATATCAGCTCGATTCTAACATATTAATTGTAACTGATCACTTCCAGCTTCATTACCTCCATCCTGTTAACCAGAATGTTCGTTGTGTCTTTTACAATTGTATATTTATTATTATTTATTGTATATTTACATCCCTATACCAACAAGAACAGTAAAAAAATTTCAGTTAAAGTTTATGTTAACAAGCAACTTTTACAGTTGTTTACTTTAATTGACTGAAAAGTGCAACTGAATTACATAGAATACTTAATATAAGCTCTATTAATAATTCTCAATAACTCTCTAACTCTGAATTATATAAGGAATTCAACGTTTTAAGAAAGGTGATTTTATTGCTAAAGGCAGACCTTGCTTCGGATGGAAAAAAGTCACAAAATTAGAAGCATTATTCGACGAAGCTCCTAGTTAGGGCGCAAAAAGCATGTAGAATTATTCAAAGTTATACTAAAATTTAATTTTTCCTGTTTGAATTCATTGGAACAATACTTTATAAAGGGAAGCATTAACGCTTTAAAAGGCTCTCTTTCACTTTCCGTTTTCCTGCAGCCGTTTAAATGCTGTTTAAAAACATCATCATCAATCGATAGCCGGCGTTCGAGAATAATATCTAATATTCATCCAACATGCAGGAATTGGTGTTGAAGGACTTGACGATTGGCCGCAGCCATTCTAGCTTCGAACGATATTTGTTTTCCTTTTTTTGAATTGATTTTTGTGAGCTTTATTCTATTTTTTTTTCGAAACTGCTGACTGCGTGTCCCATTCCAAAAAATCGATTTCACGGCTTTCATTTGACAGACATCTCGCAACAATTGTAAGCTACGACTCGATTTATTCCTCATATTTGCAGTGATTGTCGCATGTTAACTAAATGATTCATTTCCAATATCATCCTCTGGAGAAGCATGTAGAATTTGCCATAATTGCATATAAAATACCTTAAACTTACAGAAATCATACTGTAATAGAGTTCTAGTCTTGGTACCATGCAAAACAATTGGCAAGATGTAAGTTGGGAAGAGCCGCATTGTAGTCCTTATTAGCTCCTTTACCTTGATCAATTCGGAGTGTCACGTATGTTAATTGCGTAATTGCTTTAGCCTTGTTTCATTAACTTTTTGTTGAATCCATTACTGTGTGGCTAAATGATGTAGAGACGTCATCCCCTTGGCGAATATCAGCTTGAATCTCAAATGAATCTAACTGATCATTTCGCACTCACAGCAGCTAATGGAACCATCGCAAGAATCTTGAAGTGTCATCATTTTGAAGTGAAGTTTAGGTGTTAAGCTGCCCAAAGTGAGGGCCACTATCTTGCCTATTCTTCTCGACATGGTTCTTTGTGAGCTTTTGTAAGCCTCATTTCTATGATGTTCGTAAACAGATATCCTGCTATGTGATTAGCATATTTCATAATTAATTCTTTTGAGTCCGGAATTACAAAGAAAATGCGAAAATAGTCCCGGTGATAGGATAACTTCTGATTTTATATTGCAAAAGCTGTGAAAATATTTGGAAACGCTCAAGTTGGATATTTTACCACATTCGTCGTATTTGCCTTCTTCTGAATACTCATGATTGTTGGCAGAGTTGCAGGATGATTTACAGGCTGGCAGGTTATCGGTTTATTTCACAGCTTTGCATATAAAACGCGAGACTTTTTTGTGATGGAATTCGAAAATTGCCCAAGGGGTGGGAAACTGTAGTAATCAGTGATGCACATTACTTCTATTAACCTGCTCATTTTTGTACTGAAATAAATACATTTTCGATCATAATAGGAAAGTATTTTACTTTTATTTGTGGGAACCATGTACATATGGCATTTCAATGTTATTATGCCGCTTTTTGGGGATATTGGTACAATAAAATTCATTGTATACATATTCTCTCGAACTATTTGATCTCGAACAGTCGCATACTTATCTATCCATACCATGTACGAGACTGTAACAAAAAAAAAGCGAACTTGGAAAATAAAAATTCAACTGTTCGATATCGATGCCGAGCCCAAATGGACCGTACGCCTGTATACGTAAGGTATACCGTCTTCCATGTTTGCCAAAAAGTTGTTCGAGCGCAAAATAACGGGAGTTTTAGAAAAATAGGGGCGTATTTTTTCGGCGTGAGTGATTTATGGGGTTGAATTAATTTAAAATGAGAACGTTCGTTTCGTGTTGCCGTACCGGTAAAAGTTTTTCACCATTGAGTTATGGACCGAATTAAAGTTATGTCATTTTTTTCCCGTCTCGCTCTCGGCCTCTCTCGCCCTCTCTGTCTGTTTCCCCATTATTTCTTTTTTCATGGTCATTGGACTTACGGGTTGAAAAGGGCACAATAGGATTGGCAGTCGGTAACTCCTAAAGTTGGACTCGAATATCTGATTATAGCTATAAGATAAAATATACACGGGGTTTCACAGAAATGTAGTTCTTAAAAATATACGGTCTTGATCTCTATTTCTTTATTTTTATCTGTCGTATAGATAATTAACTATATATATATATATATATATAATGATAAATAATGATACATAACATCTATTCTGTCTATACATCATGTTCATGTTCATCAAGGTTATGGACAAAAAGCTAAAAGCTAACAGAATGAATGAAAGTTAAATGACGATAGATTTTTTTGAACGTTGAGAGAAGCATCTGAAAATGAATTGTAGGTATGAGGATTGCCGAAAAGGGTTTCAGTCGAAATATAGTTGAACGATCACAAAATGCTACAAATTTTGAATTGCTAGTAAATAAGAATATACTGTGAGCTACGAAAATCTAGTTGCGGAATATGGAAATGAACATATGTAATTATCTATGGTATTTATTAGTGAAGGCTTCATAATAATACTTAATTATATAATATTCTTGGAGAATAGAGTTGGTGCAAAATAAAAATTAAAGTACTTGTGATTATTTATTTGATCGTCTACTGTCTATTGTTCTCAGTAGAAAACTCTTTTTTGCCTGACAAGCAATGAAAGAAATATGCATGATTCTAAATGATATTGTCAGCCAATTCATGTGGTAGTTATTTACCCTCCTTTTAGATTTACATCGCACGTACATGAATGAAAATCGTAAAAACCAAAATCAACTATTGCGATATGATGGGGCAGCATCTCTTGGACTTTAACAGAAATTTTTTTAGAAAACCATTAGCATCTTTATTAGATATGCTAGTACAATCTTAATAATTACTACATTTAATTTGTACTTGGATTAATTCACAAGCAAGGCGAGTGCGAGATAAATACATCAATATGTATTCCTCAATTATACAATTATAATAACTTAAGCTATAGTTTACACTAAAGGTTTATATAAGTACATATGGTTTGGTTCGCTTCAATCTTCTGATATCCTGCGCGTTGTCCAGTAGTTGTATTGCTTTCACGTTAGTATGATTTAGTAATCTTCTTTTGTATTTTAAGGCGAAATCTTGGATAACTTCGCAAATCCATTTGATTTCCAGGTCATCGTGCACTTCTTCGTTGGTTACATAGCGATAGGCATTGGTAAATAGAGAAATGTCAAAACCAACGTTAAGTAAGTAAAACAGCAGTTGAGGAGAAGAAAGAAGCAAGTTGAATACCACTGATCAGTGGTGTGTAACAAAGAGATGTACCGAAAAAGAAATTGAAAATTTGGGCCTTCTACATACAAGCAAACTTCCTTTGGAAAAAGTTTATATTGAATTGTGACGAATGAGACTTTATCGTCATCCACTAGTTATGCAATATGCTTGATAGAAATAGAAGAAAGTAATTGTTCTTAAAATGATGAACGAATCTTGAATATACGAATTGTTGTCAATAGTTTTTCTTTCTAGATAAATTATTAATTTTTATTTACAGCACATTTTAATAATTTTCGAAAGTTTGTACAGCTTTTATTATGTACAGTGATACCCTAAATTGTTATAGATTTGTTTGCATTCAGTGATGCTCATCAAAGATCATTCATCAAAATCGTTTGTTTAATCAATTAAATGATGTTTAATCTAAATTTTAAATAAAAGTGAAACAGAACCTTCTTTATTACAATCCCAATCACCAACAGGTATATGAATACGTCGCAAGAACAAGCATCTTTGTAAATTCCAATTTTAATATTATTTAATGAATTATAAATGAAATCCTAAAATATCTATAACTAAAAAAACTATTTTAATAGACTCAATTTTCATTTATAATACACGTAGAATATCTGTGTTAAAACTGGTTCATCTAGCTTGTAGTACATCGATAGATTAATCAAGTAGTTATTAAACAATCGAAATTGGCTATGATTTTTACTAACGTTCTTTTTTTTTTCGGAATCCTTTCAGAAACCAATCGCAACTTCAGGGTACCAGAACAGTGATGATGCCGTGTCGTTGCCAACTGCCAAGGACAAATAGCGCCGCCCTCTATATCCGAAAAGGGAAACAAAAATATACCGTATATACGTACTCGACGGGATAGGGATGTATCCCGACACAAAACATAATTAATAAAAAAAACTGTGAAAAATGTGTATACTCTCTTTATAAAGTTTAAGCATAGTATAATTTAATATAATGGTTATGATAGTGTATAAATATAAAAATAAAATATTTATAATCCAAAGTATAAAACTATATGATAAAACATATTTTTCGAATATATTTGCCGTGGTTTTTTTTATGGTTTCAGAGTTCTGTTCGGGCGAAGCAACCAATGTCGTTCTGTTCAAATCCACTGATAAGCAACTGAAATACGTAAAAAATTTGATATCGGTGCCATATTTTTACACAAGTAAAAAATAAATTCAACGATATACGTAAATATGAATTTCCTAGCGACTACGCATTATATAATAATCATAAGGTAACGATAATTATTATTTCTTTGACTGAGAAAAAAATTGATTTTCTATATACTTAAACAAAATACGATTTTGTACATAGAATTATATACATATACTTTAAATTATATGTGCTTTAAAATATTTAAATTCCGTTTGGTATTATCGTCAGTATGTGTGGATAGTAAGCGCAAATTGACTGACGTTGATAACGAACAATCAAAATTCTTTATAAACGGCAATATCCTACGGCTAGAGTCGCTTTAGAGAAAAAGTGATTTTTCATGGCACTTGATTATGTGCAATAATAAATAAACTTGTATGTTCTCGCATTTTTTTCTTAATTAGTATACTAGATGATTTAGAGATGGATTTTTATTAGTAATTTCTTTTTTGTATTGTAAACTTATTAGCGCAATATTAATATTATTTAATTTTTGTAATCGTTCGTCAAGGTTTGTACGGTTTATATTTGTAGTTTAAAACTAAGTTCAACCAGTTACGAACCTTGAAGTGTATTTGGTATACTTTTTTTTATATTTACATAGTAAACAGGGTCTTTTTATTGTATTTTTCTTTCAAATTCATTCAAAAATGATGACAATGATATGTTTATTCGTGCAATATGGGTTTCAGTATATGCAGAATTAATGCTTTCATTTTTGTTTTTTTTTTAATATTTCCCAGTATAGTATATGTAATAATAAATAGTTTCATTTCTTTCATTATCTTTAAAAGAGACTCATTGCACGATTAAAAAATAGAGTTGGATTCGTTCGAATTTTAATATGTTGATGCTAAAAAAACGTTGTGTAGTCGTAGATATTTTTGTAGATCACTTAAAGTACGTATTTTGGAACTCGTTACAGTATAGTGTTGATAGAGCTGTTAATTTACTTAAATTAAAGCTTCTGGTAATTTAGATGAATGTTCATTTGACCGTCTCGAGAAATTTGTAAATATGATCAAATCTTTTCCAAATTCTTGCCTGTTTGTATAGCTATAAGCTGTAGCGTGTTTTCGTTTTTGTTTTTTTGTAAAAATACATGCCCTGTATATATAAAACAATTTCAAGAAGAACCTCTTGGTATGAATTTAAAGAAAACTCATAATGAAAAAATCGTGCGTAAATAATGTACCTAAAAGTACCATTTAGGTTTAAGTAAAATGACGTTCACAAACAATCCGATTGGTAATTCAGAACTTACATAAAATAAGATGAATTGAAACGAAAACGATTTTTTGTGAGGTCGAAAAGTATTATTTTTAACAAATATTTAGTTTTAATTATACTTTTTAGTTAATTTTATGATCGTTCAGAACGAGAGTACAACAACTGTATACGTAAAATATTTGTATTGAGAAACTACTAGAAGTCGTACTAAAATAAAAAAAAGTTAATTGTAAGTAGTATGATAAGTATGGATGAAGAATCAGAAAATCAATGATGAAACTTTTCTATAATGGAAGTAGTACTATACTAAATCAAGATTGGCACTCAGTTTGCAAAATCAATACGTCCCCCTGTTTTTATTTTATTTTTAAATGATATTAATCAATTAGAAACTGGCTCACTCAAAACAAAAATAAAACAACTTGTACATAAGCTGTAAAATTAACTAGTATATAAGGATAAAATGTATACTGTTTATCTAGATATTATATTGTTTGTTTTTTTTGGTTTTATGTTATTATAAAAACATTTGTTGCTTCTTTGTTGCTCAATTTTTCTTAATTTTTACTTTCCTACCATTTTCTCTGTAATATATGCTCCTTTATCTTTATCTGTCGTCTGTGTGTGACTGTAATTTATTTTAATAAAAGTCATGTTCTAATGTTGGTATTTTATTCTATTAATTAGTCTCCTATCCATCACGTTTGTTATATATATATATATATATATATATATATATATATATATATATATATATATATATATATATATATATATATATATATATATATATATATATATATATATATATTATTCAGTTGAACTCTATGGTTAGTATATTGATGGTTACTCTGGCTGTATGAACGGAAGTAATTTCTTTGATTCCTAATTATTTTCATTATATATTTAATTAACTAACGTTTATAATGTTATTGAAGTAATAATAAATCTAATATTATGTCTTTCTAGTATATATTTTATAAGTACTTTATTTGGAAGATATATTCATGTTCGTAATAGTTCTTTCACCAAATTGACAAAAATGATGGGAAATTAAGTTTCAATAAAGTCTAAATGTTAATCTAATAATTCTATGTGTACGCAAATTAATATATTTAAATTGGTTTTGTTGTATTTTAATAAATTTAATATTATTATATAGCCAAATTAGAGGAAACTGTATATATATTATTAAAAGTAAACGTAATTTTAATATATTGTTAATTTTAGGAAGTGAATAAGAATTTTAATTATAAATTTATACCTACGATAAATTATTTTTGATCATTGATGGTTTCGTATCATTTCGATATTTAATATTGACCGGACCGGAATATTGGTACAAGCGAATTAATGCACTTTTAATGATATCATCAGCGTTTTTATGATGTTATTGTATGAGAAACCTAAGGGCATATAGGAATATCCTAGTGCGACTGTCGTCTTAAAACAGTATGTAATATAGCATGGAGAACAAAACTGATAAAGTGGTAACTAAGTGAAATGTGAAATCCGACGAAATTATATCAAGAGCTTAAGAAAAGTACGATTAGTTTAAACTAGATGAAGCAATAATGTCGATCAAAAAAGTAAATCATGAAGATGTCATATTCCATTATTACATTATAATAACTAAAATAAGAAATGCGGTTTAAAATGGTTCGGGCATACTTGTCGTATGAAGGTCAGCGAATACATCACATCGTTAAGTCAGCTCTTTGGATGGAAGTCGCAGCGATGAGATTAACATTGTCAGAAAACTGCTTGCACCCAATCTTCAATTGTAGCAAAATTTGGTTCAGAATATTTAAAATCCGTTTAACACGAGCAGCAGCATATTGGGCGAGAAGTAACCACTCTCCTCGATCACCGGCGATGCATCGATGTGGGATAGTGCTTCGTTCCGTGGCTGTAGATTCTATACAAGAACCTGAGTTGGAAAAGACATGTTATTTCTTAGGGAGGCCTAGCAATTTGAAAGTTATGGTATTTGTTCAGGATAGTCAGGTGTTATCGAAATTATATTACAATATGTTTTATATACTAATATGGCCGCTTGATTGGCTATTAATAAGACATTTTTGCTAGTGCGTCCTTAAAATCTCGATAATACTATTTGACTAGTCGCCATCCAATCTTATCGGATGGATGTAAGCTAGAAGTACAGCACCATATACTAAATACAGAGTTACAAATCCACATTGACTGCTTTTTCGGTTAAATACCTTAAATAACTACTACCTTATGCATATGCATAAAAAACGATACGAAGATCGCACTACAACTATATCATGCAAAACAAATAGTTGTCTATTAAATAATAAGTCTCGTTTTGTCCATTATAATATGTATTGTGAAATTGGAGTGGGAAATAACTTACTGCATAAGCAAGTCTAAAGTGAATATTGAATTTTCACAAGTGAGAATGGATTTAAAATATTATATATAACGTGTGTAGGAACAAACTTTAGGAAACAGTTTATGATGGTGAATATACATGAGTCAATGAAGAAAGTCCTTTATATTTCAGAAGATTATATTTAGATTGGAAAACCACAAAACAATTATCCCTAATTAATATTTTAAAAATTGTCTGTGTTAAGTAAAGTGTTAAGAAAGGGAACAATGTTGTATCATGATAATGCTTTATCTCACATAGTAGTGGCGGTTCTTCACAAGATATTTAAATGTAAACAAAATTACAGTTATAGATAGAAACATTACACCTACTCAAAGCAGACAATTTTTGTTATTTGATTGGTCAAGAAAAAGTTGCAAGTGAAACAGATTTAAAATTATCAAATACAGCTGGCTGAATGTTTTGAAATAGATGAAGAGAATGAGTATTTGTATTATCGTAACTGTTAAGGTCACATTTAATTTTAAAAAACAAGAATTTTTTTATTAATTTCCATAATTTTGTCTTCATACTCACGGATTTAGTTTTTTTGTATATTTTAAAGTTTCCTTTTACCAACGAGGGTTTATCTAGCCTGCACCTACAGTATAATGTCCTATCCCGAACCACTGTCTTCGGCATTAATCTTACCGGCTGGCGAGTGGACAACTAAGAAATCATCCCAGAAGACATCCGGTTTTACCCAGCCTGATTACTGGCATGATTGGGATCATTTTCCATTTTGGATTTTGCACTCTGGCCTAAGAACAACCATAAACACAAATTTACGACCATGCCCCAGCAGAATTCGAACCCGCGACTACGCAAGAGTAGGTAGACCGTCCTGTCGCCTTTAAATTATTGTATTAAATTCATTTAAATGAATGTTATTGATCAGCTTAATACGAGGGCAGTTCGATAAGTTAGTGAATTTCCCGAGCAGTAACTTTGCTTCTGTTAATTACCACTTGTTAATCTTCATGTTAAGTGTGTACTATGGAGACTACCGTGAAATATCGAGCAAACTGCGTTACTTTGTTTGTGCTTGAAAACTATTGCTAGGAAACAATTTCCTGAATTGTAGCAATACTGAAAAAGGTGATTTTGGTTTATTGGTAAAGCATTATTTTTTTGTTTAAAAAATCTTTACTGAAACCCAGAAAAGGATTGATACTATTAATGCATGTCACCATTAATTTCAATAGTTAAGAAGTGTTTTACTGCGTTCCGTGTGACGACGAACGTTCAGGTGTGCAAAAGTTGAGAATAAAATCCATGGAATTATACTGAACCATCAAAGAATTAAAGTAACGTGGTAGAGGCGGTAGGTATCTCAACGGAACGGATACATTACATGGAGCGGACATTTTGCATCAATATTTCGACATGAAAAAGCTATACGCCGGATTGGTGCCGCTATTGCATACACTAGACAACCATAGACTAAAGAACAATCAAAACAGTGCTTTTCTCCGGGTGAATGTATACCAAAGAAGGCCAAGTTGTGGTTATAAAGCCAATAAAGTTATTGCAACCGTTTTTTGAGATGTATGCGGATGATATGTCATTCATATCATTTACCTTGAAAATGGTAAAACGATCACCGTTGAAGGTTTAAATTTTTTAGACATATTTTATATTGATTTGAACCAAAAATGACAACATTTGGCGAGGAGAAAATGTTGTTCCATCAAGACAATGCACGATTGTACACATGTCAAGTCACCATGCCAAACATTTATAAATTGGGTTAAAGATTACTATTAGATTCGGCATATTTCTTCGGATTTGAAGAAAATTATGAAGAAATGGCTGGGCGGTAAGAGATTTGGGTCTAATGAGAGAAGATGAGAAGAGATGCTTTGAGGGGCCTTGATAAAACCTGTTAATTGCAAGCAAAAAAAAATTGGACAAATGATGAACCAAATGTATTGGGTTATATGTATATAAAAAACTTTTTTCCGAAAAACTCTTTATAATTTGAATTTACAAATTAGTTCACTACTATTCTTTTGAAGGAGTTTCATCAATATACAAGCAAGGCGAGTACGCGATAGATACATCAATATGTATTTCCCAAATTAAAATTAAATTACTTATACATCATACAATTTCAATCTTCTGATTTTCTACGTTTCCACGTTGTCCAATAGTTGTATTACGGCCATGTTGCATTTAACAACTTTCTTTTATGTTTTAAGGCAATTTATTTGATAACCTTCATAGATACATTTATCTTCATGGTGATTGTAGAATTCGTCGCTAGTTACATAGCGATACTATTCGTTAAACTGTAGACCCTGTACGTTCGGGTAAAATCGGATTTTGCAGTCGGGGGTAATCGCCGGACGATCGCCATTTTTGACGCTGTCTGCGAGTGCGATAGATGACTGAGAGCATATTTTTAATAATAAAAGTCATAACAATTGGTTTTAGAAATTCCAAAAGTAAGTATACTTTGAAATTTTAGAGATTTTATTATAGAGATAATTTAGTGTGTCAATTCTGCAGGAAAACATTCCTGGGTATAATCCAGTATTTCAACTAACGTTATGAAAATACATCTACAATACGTCAGCCACCAGCTAGAGGTAGTCAATTCAGTCAGGGGGTCACTGGTAACAAATAGAACTATATTTTAGTCGTTATATGTTTTAGTAATAACATCTATTTTAGATGAAGTATCCCTTGAATATACTGAGAAACATGTGGGGCATAAATATGAGATTTGTTACAAAAAATTGACAAAAGCCGAAGAATAAACACAAAGATCAATTGACTGCTGGTGTAACTGTTTATAGGATTTTGCAGTGGTAGAGAATAATACTCTAAGGATAAATGTGCTGATAAGAGTTGGCAATCGTTTCGTAAAAACACATAATATCAATTGTTAATGACACCCGAATGATCTAATGGTTACTACTCTCAAGGTAGAAAAGTGGAACAAAGAGCCTTTCTATTTAAAATAAAATAGGTAAAATTTTCCATGAATATTTGTTAAATCCCAATACAATTTTACAATTTAATATGTGTTTTTATCCTTGTTGTTCCTTTACTTTTGTAATTCTACCCTTGTAAACTATAAAAAGTGTGTATATCATTCTTTAGTTAAAAAAACAATCAAGTCATCATATTAGATTGTTACCTTCAAATTCACTATTTTGATTTTTTATATCATACATTAATTTATATTTAATTTTACCAATTTAGTTAGTATCAATAAGTTATTTTAACAACTGAATTAGTTCATAACTGATATCAAGACAAGGTAAATCTCAAATATTCTATCAAAATCGTTCAACATTCTTCAATAAAATTTTCATATCTTTTAATTAAAAATCAACTAACCAAGTAGTTAATTCAAAAGTGTCCTTCTTTCCTTCCTCAAACATGATTAATATTCAATTACTAATCTAATACCCACTAGTAAACATGCAACACCCAATAATTAACACAGAAAAAATAATAAAATAATTGAAACAGCAGACAACTTTTATTATCAGAAGTCTAACCTCAACGATTTACTTGTCTTGGAATTGATCGGCCATGTGTACACGATTATACCCGAACGCACAAGGTCTGTAGACTAACGCTAGTAGCGATGAGCATTGGTAAGTATAGAAGAACACTGTTTTGGCAGCGTTCGATGTCTTATAATTGACTGATAAACAAGTCTCTGTGATTTTAGAAAAGATTGATATATGTCCGAGCATATCATTCCTTCTGCAACCCTTCTTCATATATTTATCAGCTTTACAGAACTTAGAATTATTTAACGCTATAGCGTGATGCAATAGTGAAATGAATAACTCGATAAAAATATTTATTATCCATTTCGAGATATGCAGAGATAATAATTTATAAATAACATATATTGAGCTAATCCGATTAACTTATTAAATTATCAGGAAAATTTGAATTATATTTAGTAGAAACTTTTAGATGACAGTAGTGCTCGGAGAATCATTTTATTCAACCGCCGCGTATAACTATCTGTTCCGAGTCGAAATCTCACCAACGGACTGTCGCGGGATTACCGCGGACTGGCGAAATTTCACAGGCGGAAAACTTCAGCCGGAAAATGATGGCCGACCGGATCGTCGACTGAATATTAAACAAACCAGCCCGGACAGCATCTTATATAAGCCGGGAGATCGGTGGCGGTGGTGGTGGTGGCGTCGGCGGCGGCTGCTGAAGAATTTATCGAACCGAGATGGGGAATTACGTTTCCACTATGTCGGCGCTAATTTATAACGGGCCTTGTAAAGGCCATATTAAAAATAAGATATATTTAGGAGGCGGAAAATTTCCCTGCGGACGAATAATTCTTTCGCTTGCAACAAACACCGCGCTCAGTGAGAAAAGGAGAGAACCAGGGGCACGTCTGGATGGGGCACGGCGGGAGTGAAACAGAACGACAGGGCAGGGGGAGAGACGGAGGGTTGGCTTGGTCGGGACGTGATGGCAAAGAAATCGCTTTAATTTGATGAATTATTTCACGCAATCTAACACCAAGAGGAGTACGAATCTTGCTTTGCAGATATTTTTAGTGTACATGTGGAGTTTGGTTCGAAAATTGTAGCGGGTGTTTATATTTCAGTTCATTTTACACGATAGAAATAAGTTTAACATCTATATATTGTCTGAGTTTTAAATAATGAAAATATCTAAATTAAATTTACTATATATAACATGTCAATAACAAGTATGTCAATAGATGCTAGATAATGCCCTTTGATAATAACCCTTTTGTTAAAAATCATTTAATCGTAGGTATTGTTTTGAAAGTCTAACAAATACTTTTCTGTCAAAACTTCCATCTCATCGACTTTTACCACATTTTCAGTTGCTTTTTGGTACATGGACCTCATCTCAAACTGTAATACTATTTTTCATTACGGATATTCAAATAATCATCATCATCGGAGAATCTGTCTAATTGTCAACCATCATGTTACAGTTAGTATTTTTCAGGTTGATTTCCATGATTGACTCGTGTCTTTTCTGAGCTACTGCCATTAAACATATATGTCCAAACGATTGTAATTTGGGTCTGTAGATTAGTTCCTCAACTGTGTACTAAGATCACTAATACAAGAAAATATGACATGTATATGCTTTAATCAGCCGGCTTGGTGGCGTAGTGATTGTTTAAAATTTGTGAATGTTCTAGGCAAGAGTGTAAAATCCGACAAGGAAAATGATCTCAGTCACGCCAATAACCAGGCTGGGTAAGACCGGATGTCTTCTGGGATGATTTCTAAAGTTGGTCACTCGCAAGTCGGTAGGCTTAATGCTGGGGACCGTGGTTCGGAGACCACCTTAAACTTTAGGCCCAGTCCAGGTAAACCCATAGTTGGTAAAAGGAGACTTAAAATATATATATAAAAAAAATATGTTTTAAACTTATATCAGTTCTTTTTCTTAAAATAGTCATTTGTTACGAAATTTTACGGATTTACGGACGAATAGATTATCGATAATTACAATTTAAGCTGCCTTCGATCCTGTGCCAACAAAACGTCACACTAATACAAGTTATCAAGTGCAGAAAATGGCGTAATTATGAATGAAAATTTGGCAAACCGATTTTCCACTCTTGTCCAGACTGTCGTTATCGCGAAACCGATTAAACTCGCCCGAAAAGTGAATATTTCCAATAACTATCTACAAGAAACCAGCGGCAGTTTCAGTGCCAAGCTGACCTGAGCCTGTTCCCGTCCAATTCGGGTTTTATTCCTGAGGGTGAACGAAGGTGGAGCATATCTCTTTTGCGCGGACAGCTGAATTGAATAGACGCGTGATATACGATAGGATCCGGCCCCTTAATCTATTATACAATTTCGTTCAAGTTTAGCCCAATAAGGGTCCATATTTCTTTACGTTGCAGGATTAATTTTCCTGCTTTTCCCAGAAAAAAATGTTTCCACTCGTAAATCTTCGCGGCCTTAGAATTATGGCGGCCGAACACAAATGAGAATCGTTACTTTTCCTTCTCTCTCTTTCCCTCTCGTTTTTATTTTCTTCGATCAATTTCCCATTCTGCTTGCGTTTTATTAATTACTACAAGCTTTTGGTAATCAAATATTACCAGATGAAATTAATTATAATTAACTTATGTGTATGTATTTCTTAAATACAATAAAACAAGTTTAAATAAATCTATAATTTTAATATTATTTCAGGAAAGGCTTCTAGAAAATGATGGGAAAATTTTCCACAGCAAAAATATACTGTCAACTTGGTCAAATAGATTTATCAGCCAAAATTAAATTGGCGTTTCTAACAGGCCAATTGAAAAGTCCCCGGCATGACACATAGATGGCCCTACTAGAATTAAATCCGTATGTTTGTTAGTTAGCCGTAACCCTCAAAAGATGCGTGTATAAATTTGACAGCTGTCCGATCATTAGTTTGTGAAATATAGCATTTTGAGTGAAGCAACTTTTGTTATTGTGAAAGAAATGGATAAAAAAAGTAATTTTTCGTGTTGATAAAATATTGATTTTTAAAGGGAAAAAATATAGTTGAAGCAAAAACTTGGCTTGATGCCGAGTTTCTGGACACTGCCCCAGCAAAATCAACCATCAAGGATTGGTATGCTAAGTTTATACGTGGTGAAATGAGTACCGAAATGCGTTCACCGCGCAGTGGACGCCCAAAAGAGGTTGTTACCGTCGAAAACATTTAAAAAATCCACAAAATGATTTTGAGTGACCGCAAATTGAAATTCAATGAAACAGCAAACACTCTAAAAATAGCAAGTGAATGTGTACATCATATCATTCACGAATATTTGGGTATCAGAAAGCTCTGTGCAAAGAGGGTGCCGCGCGAGCTCACTTTTGACCAAAACAACGACGAGTTGATGATTCGGAGCGGTGTTTGAAGATAATCAAGCATAATGAACCCGAGTTTTTACGTCATCCGAGTCATACAATCAACATTCAACGTATTACGTCATACAATCAACGTATTACGTCATACAATCAACAGTCATCCGAGTGGATTGCACACGATGAACCGGCCCCAAAGCGTGGGAAAACGCAACAGTCGGCTGACAAAGTTATGAAATCAGTGAAAACGATGGCAAAAATCCATGAGTTGGCCTTCGAATTGCTTCCTCATCTACCGTATTCTTCAGATCTGACCCCCGGCGACTATTTCCTGTTCTCAGATCTCAAAAAAGTGCTCGCTGGGAAGAAATGTCGGTCGAATGAATACGATGAACGATTACCTCGATCGCTGAAACTGAGGCCTATTTTGAAGCAAAGGAGAAATCGTACTACAAAAATGGTATCGAAAAGATGAAGGGTCGCTATAATCAGTGTATCACCCTTGAAGGGAATTATGTTTAATAAAAATACTAATTTTGCCAAAAAATATGTTTTGCTATGGTAGGCCAGGAACTTTTCAATTGACCTGTTATATAATTTTATAAATTATTAATTGATGAATTTATTTTCTTTTAAGTCTCCTTTTACCAACTATGGGTTAATCTGGACTGGACCTACAGTTTAACGTGGACTCCAAACCACGGTCTTCAGCATTAAGCCTAGCGACTGGCGAGTGACCAACTTTAGGAATCATCTCAGACATCCGGTTTTACCCAGCCTGGTTACTGGCGTGACTAGGATCATTTTTCTTGTTGGATTTTACAGTCTTGCCTAGAACAATCACAAATTTTTGAACAATCTCAAATATAAATTTACGACCATGCCCCAGCAGGATTCGAACTCGCGGCTATCGCAACAGTAGGAGGACCGTTCCATCGCCTTTACGCGAGCGCTCACCAAGCCGGCTAATGAATATATAGACAGAAAACAAGTAGAACGCGAAATAGAATAACGTTAACTTTTTGGAGGATATTAAAAATAAAAGAAAAGAATGCAATTAATTTCAAATAAATAATAGAAAATCTATAGGAAAAGAAGAAAATCGTAAAAGATATTCCTACATAACAAGTTGATGTTGTGTATGAGGATGTTCTGCCAGAAGTAACATCGTCATAAAATAAGTATTTGGGAATAAGGTTTTAGTAAGTATTGTGGATTCACTTACATACTGTTTGAACAATCACTTACACCGATACCTTCAGTTTCCAACTCTCATAGAGGAAATTAACAGATGCGAATAGGAAATGAGGAGAGACACCACTCTTATGTTAACACCGAAGTGCTACTGCATAACATTAAACTAGGACGCAGATTCAAGAAAACCAAGCCATGTGAAATGGCAAAAACGCTGAAAATTGCTACTGATTTCTATTTTATTAGAGACTAACTAACGACCAATAGGTCTTCCTAGATAAATGCCTGGCAAGGACTAGTAATAACTAAAATTCTTAACCAGCGTGATGATTGCCGACGATAGGGCTAAATTTGTTGATACAGATTGAACACCTTATTTGAATGACGTATTTGGGTAATTTTATAATCTAGATTACATTTTTTGGAATCCCTCACGGGACTCAGATTTCCAATCTGGGTACGGGGAGTGACGACCCCGGGGTCCCGAGTCTTCTTCAAGGGGTTATGGTTACGGAGTGTAGACCATCTCTGTTCCGCTATTTTAGTGCTGTTGTGATGATCCTCCGGGTACCAGTCTTATTGTCTTATGTCGTCCTCTTTGTGTTTATTGTATTTCCTTAAACCATGTATAATACCAACCGAAGGACTGGGTAAGTCTCTCTCCACCGTCATCCAGCATCTGATAAATATCTTTAATAAGTGACCAGGCCAACATACAAATAAATGCAACTGGCTTTAAGTGAGGGTTAAAGTTGAGGGTTGAAGATGCTGAGACTCAAAATGTATTATTATCTCTCGTAGAAGGCACACATCGAAGACGTTAAAACAAAGTCAGCTAAGGATCTGAATATACAATCTGGATAGGATCTTAGGATCTTATATTAATTTCCAATGCGACAGGAAACTTTGACCAATATTTGTTATTAAAGACCTGTAAAATTGCAGTCAGGTGTAAAATAGATTATGGTTGCTTTGTATATAATTCAGCACCTCTTACTTATCTGCTAAATATAGAAGCAATTCAAAACTAGACTTTGAGAAAGCTATACTTTTTAGGTATATTTAAATCCGAAACGATAAGACGGCTGGCTGCGTGCTGGTGACAGCTCTGTAACTATAGACTCCTGTAAACGCTCGCCGGCAGAGGGCGAAACTATTTTATTACAAAACTCTCCAAAAAAATGCATATTGCCTGCTAAGTCGACCAATGAACTCTCTGAAAATAATTGTTCTTGTTTTGTACAGTTTAATTACCTCCGGACAAAAATGCTCGTTGGGATCGCTAGCTATAGTTAGTTATATCCAGTAGCAAAGTTCATTATTTGATGGAATTCTTGACAGCAAACATTTTAGCCATATTCACAGTGATGTATATAAACTCCGGTGCATATTGATGGTGATGACTTCAGTTTTATAAAAGTAATTAATGAGTTATTTAAGTTAAGTTATGAATATGTAATAATTAATATGAAAATTAATGCTTCTACTATGAATGAATTGCCAAAATAGCTTCCAAACACATTTTTAAACCGTTTTAAATTCTGAGTTGAGATGGATGGGCCCAATCTTCAAGATTGGTGGAGTTTTTGAAATTTACCTAATCTAAAATTCTTCTAATGGTTTAATGCACAGGTCTTCCATTAAATTAGACCAATATGCTATATTCTATTTTATTATGCCTCTTTTTCTTTTTTTCTTTTTTCTTTGAGTTACAAAATCTCTCTAACATAGATTCCTTCCCGCATGGGAATATCGTGTAACGGATATGCTGATGCTCTAGTCAGATTTAAGTTCTGCCATCAGAAGATATATCAACGATAACTTTTAATACAATTGGTTAAATCTAACGACAAATGAACCTTATAGATTAAACCCAACAAAAGTGTTTATACTAGAGACAATATCTACATACGGCTATTTTTTTCTTCAGGAAAATTTATCAAATCCATTAAATTATCGCTATATATATAATTTAAGAAGCGAACACTAACTCTACAAAAGTATTTAATTGTTCTTTTGTATTTTAATTCACGTTATCTAACTAATTTATCGGTTATATTAATTTTATTCTAATTATATTTAGAATAATTATACTTAGAACTTTTTTAAATATATTTTAAAGCCTCCTTTTACCAACTATACCAACAATCATCCCAGAAGACATCCGGTCTTACCCAGCCTGGTTACTGGCGTGACTGGGATCATTTTTCTTGTCGGATTTTACACTCTTGCCTAGAACATTCACAAATTTTAAACAATCACAAACATAAATTTACGACCATGCCCCAGCAGGATTCGAACCCGCGGCTATCGCAACAGTAGGAGGACCAACAGCCTTTACCGCTGCGCCTCCAAGCCGGTCTATACTTAGAACTTGCTTCTTACGCAGCGCAAACAAATTTAATGTTCTTAATGTTGTATCTAGTATATCATATATAATTATTAATATAATAGATTTAAGGGTGGTAATTAATGTAATTTTCGATAAAAATTTTAGGACTTATCTGCACTAGACGTATTACTTAACGTGGGCCCCCAACCACGGCCCTTGGCATGCGGTCTTAACCTGCCTGTTACTAGGTAATAAATTGTAACATAACGTAACTAGGTTATAAGTTATAAGTTACGTCAGCAACCAGGCAGGTTAAGATCGAGAGTTTTCTGGAATGATCTCTTGTGGATGTCTTATTTCTGTTTGTCACTCACCAGTCGGTAGGCTTAGATTTTTGTTTTTCAATTTTGCATTCGATGGGATCATGGACAATCAAAAACATAAATTTGCAACAATGTCCCATTAGGGACAAGCAAAAATAGGAACTATAGGAAAAATAGGACTGCTATCCTATTTTATTAGTACCTCCTGGAAAGTTAAGAAATGGTAAATACGGAAAGCTATATGGCACAACTAAAGAAATTGAACGAGAAACTTAATCAAAAAATGTCTTTTGTTGAAGAAGGATGTACGGAAAACATATTGCTGTATCCAAACAATGGATTTTGTAAACGACATGGTAAACTCATGAAAAAAATCATGTATATATATACACCAAATCCAAACCAAAAGAAGTCGTAATTTAAATTATCTGTTCTACCTATATTAAAAATGTGTCTGCTTGTATAAAGAAAAGTGTCTTGTCGACATAAATACTAACGTATCTACCAATATTCCAGAGCATCTAGGCTATTATTTAAAGCATGATTGTTGCTAATGAAAATGGGTGTATATGTTTCTTAGTTTATTTTGCATACAAATATATCAATTTATTAAATTGTTTTGTATATTTAATACATTTTTCTCGATATAGATAATAAAGTGTTTTTGACATTTAAGCCTGATTTATTAAATTCATTATCTAACGGCAATGGTGATCAGATTAAGCTGTTATATAAACAGATTTTAATGATGAACGATTGGCTAAAGCCATCGATATAGTTAGGCGTCGAGTTTGTGCGAAAGAGAGAGAAGAAAAAAGTCATCGAAAAGCTATTATAGCAATTTCCGGAAGCAATCGCGAGAGAGGCAATCAGCTTGATTCAGTAAATAATAATTTTCAGCGGTGCAAGAGCTGAAGCCAAACATATATTAGGGCAGCAATGAATCAGAGTTTCAGTTAAATCCACCTTGATGAATGTTTTTGGCTTCATGCCTGTATAAATCCTCAATGCATACCAATGAAGTGGTCTCTGTTCCGGTTTAAGTGGCTTCTACGCGTTTCCTGTGCTTTTCGCCCATTTTTCGTCTCGTTTTAGTCGTCCTCCTCGTCATTCGCGCATGGGGTTCTTATTCTTGAACTCTAACATATTTTTTTGTCAACTCTATTTTTCACTCTATATAATTTTCAAGTAAAAATATTAATTATAGAAGTATATTTAGAGTGAGGAGTGTTATATTACTTATTATTTGCTTTTCCATTACAACAAATACTGAAAAATAGGCATAGAGACTAAACGATAATGTTAATTACTTTGTATTATCTGACATATTTTTTTCTATTAAGAAATTCCTTTTTATTCGAAAGAATGCACTTCCGAGGTGGAGGCGGAATAGGTGGAATACGGGGAAACCGAGGGAAATCCTCAAATTTCAAAGGCTCGCTTCAATATAGGCGCCTTCAATTTCACATATTCTTCTTACCTATAATAAATAGATATTTTCTATAATGTTATTGTTGATTTGATGTAATGGAAAATCGGAAGTCGTTCAGTGCAAAAATCATTCAGTTTGCTTTTTAAGCATTAACCATATCATATGAGAAGTCGTAAAAATATTATAGGCAGATGCTTATATTGTGTAATTGTTAGAGCTTACACGCGGAGGTCCCGGGTTCGATTCCGGCGGGGTCTACAGATTTTTGGTGATGTTCTAGTTTGGTCAGAACATTTGTTAAATTATCTAGGCTGGGTTGAGGAATCCGGGGCTTGAAGTGTTCCTTAATTTCAATTATCATTTCTTTATTCCTATTTTCCCTCATACGGACTGCACCTTTACTTGGTCTACCTATTTTAATACTTATTAAAATAACCACGTAATTTATTGAGTAAATATTTAAGAGTAAAAAGGTAAAAACAAAATATTTTTAACAAACATATTTAACAAACCTCAAAAAATAAATAAGGAACTCTCTAAAAAGTAAAAAATAATCTAACTTAGATTTTTAACACAAAAGAAACCTTTTAAAATAAAATATGTATATAGTAAACGTTATAATAACTAAATAAAAGTTAACAAAAGACTTATTTAACCTATTTACTACACGTATTTCATATTCTACTTTATACACACAATTTAGTTTAATACCTACCTAAACCTATTTATCTGTTTACAATATTATTTTAACTACTACCAACTGATATTTTGAAGTCGGTGCCGAACCCAAACAATACGAAAATAATAATATAATTATGTGACATATACATAAAATTAAATTACTAACAATAATAATATTGTACATATTGTATTTTAAAAGGTTTTTTTGTGTTCCTCTTTATCAACTATGGTTTATTTAGACTGGAACTACAAAGCAACTTGGGCGCTTAATCAGGGTTCTCCGATATAAGCCTAGCCCACATTATTCGCAGATTTTTGATTATATTAAGTTGATTATTTTTTCTTTGATTTCGAACTTTTGGATAGAAATATTTACAATTACTGTCACAAACATAAAGTACATCCATATCTTGTCAAAATTCGAACCCGCGACTACGACAACACTAAGAGTATCGTCCTATCACCACATTGCACACATTGCAGTGGCGGCCAAGCCGGTAGAAATATAACAGTGTTTTCAATGTTCAATTTATATCAACTGAACAAATTGGTAGAATATGGAAAGCGAATAGCAAAAATATATAGGTCTCATTATTTGAAATATTTAATTGAAAATAATTCGTGCACTTTTGGACTTCTCATTTTATTTTATTTAAAAAGTGATAGAATGCTATTACAGAAGTTCGAACATGTAACGGAATGAGCCTGCAAAAGTTGTCCGTTTGCCAGAGGTCTAAAAATTCTTCAAAATATGATAATTACGGTTATAAGCCGTCAAACGTTATTTTAACTCTTTGTTTTAATACATTTGAAAGCGTCGCCGTTTTTATTGAAAATATTTTTTGCAGTTGCACTGTATATTAGTACGGACACAGTCACTAAGATATCTTAAGCAATAAAAAACAATATAACCTTAAATTCGTCAAAAAGAAACCGTGTTTATGCGAATGAAGATCAGCTTGGTGTTTCAGAGATCAAATATACAAAATGTATAAAACAGTAAGTACTCGAAACATAATTTGATACAATTATTTCAGAGAAAAATCCAAAAGATATACCGCTATTTCAGACATGTAGAATATCCATTCATACATTTTTAGATAATAGAGGATTTAAGTGGTGTAAAGATAACCCACGAAGGGATTTAATGGAACTTCCAGAGATTGCTTTTAAAAGAATACAATTTTTAAAAACATTAACAAAATCAAGGAAGAAATATATCAATTCTTATATTTAATGATACATGAATATTTCAGAATGGTTCATTGGGTTGCTCAAGACAACGAAAGCTAATGAAAAACGGTAAATATTGGAATAACTATCGATTAGGTTTTGTTAGCCATAACATTTATTCATTGCAGATCTATAGTTCTTCATGCTGTTGCTTGGTAAATATAAATGAAATATTCAATTGCATTTTATGTAATTTACTTTTTTAGAAATAAGCCTGAGAAAAGATACATAGTAGATCAGATTACTGAATGTTATGGCCACAGAGTATTACGTCTTCCTGCCTTTCACTGCATTTTTAATCCAATTGAGTTGATACGGGGTATTGCAAAGAATTATTACAATAGATATTCAGATCGAGGAAGAAATTCAAACCTGAACTGTCTGGATTTGTGGAAAGAGGTATTGTTGAAAAAATAGCATCTTCGGTTTGTGTGAGCTCGATCAGACACATTGAAGCAGAAATTGACAAATGGTAGAATCTTGAGTAAGTTTTTGATAGATTGGAAATGAACAGCTTAGTTATTCATTTGACACTAGTTTCTGAAAGTGAGAGTTATTGAATAAAATCTTATGAATGATGGTTTATGATTCAATGCTGACGATTACCAGGACAGTTTGATGAAAGAGGAGACCACTAAAGGTCAGTGTACAATTAATATACTTTAGTTGTAGGGAATTTATGAGCATGTGTTGTTGTTCATAATATACATGAACGTTTGGTTAACATGTGTATGAGGAGAGAAATAACACTAACTGTTTTGCACATATGGTAAATGCATTAAGGAGAATGCAGTGATTAAATGTAATTTTATCAAGAAATGTGTATGCAGATAACAGTAGGACAAACTAAAGAGAAATATAGCAATATCATAATGACTTTACAAGGATACATTACATCGAAAGAAACAAGAACTAATGAAAGTAAAATACATTACTCAGATATACAATTGTTAATTATGTGGATTAGGCCTTCGAGGGATACCACTACATTCAAAAAACGCGCCTAGAACTCTACCGATAGTAGTGCGAAAAAAGCCCAATGTATATATAATAAAATAACTTTAACCTATAAATTATTGCGGCTGTAAAAATAATTTTAGTTTTAAATTCTTCGATAATAAATGCATTTGATGTACTATGATGTTAAAATAAATTATATTTAATAAAATATTTGTTCAATTATTTTATTTATGTTAAAATATTGGTATATGTCAGAGCCAAAATGTACTAGAACTCAGAGTTGATGCGGCAACATTGCGACGTTTTAACAGTTCTCCCGGGTCACTGCTATTTTGAATTGATTATATAATAGTACATATAGTAGTACAGAAAAATTCTCCTTTAGTGTTTTGATGCCATTGGTACAAATGTATATTATTAATGTTATCTAGCGTATATTTTGATTTATTATATATACATTAATATATCAAATAAAGGTTGATTATTTATAATAGGCAAACTAATTTTGAATGCTAATGCCTTGATTTCCTGTTTTAATTAATAAACACTTAAATGTAGCCAATATTTGTAGTATTTAAAGATATTATTTCTGTGTAATTGTAACTAAAATAGAAGTTACATCCAAAAAATTGAAAAAACTGAGAGAAAAAATTGTTGTGCAAGGAAGTAGGGAAGTTATGCTATCGTGCGAAATCCAGTGTTTCACTCACTAAAAGTCATGATAAATTTTAGAGATATGGCTTCTGAAAAATTCCAATTAAAAAGTGACAAAAAAGCTTTGAAGGCTATGTGCTTGTGATTACTTGTTTGTGACACGTATTAATAAGATATTCTACTCTAATAACCATCAGTAATAGTGGGTAAGCCTACCACAACTTGTAACACACCTACCACAACTACCGGCGTAGGTTTCACAAGTAGCCAATGGACATGGTTATTTGGTAACAAAATCCGCAGTAAACTGAAATTATAATACTTTGAGATAACTTTATATTATGAAAAATTGTTGGTCTCGAGAATATCACCCCTACCGGCGTTCTTTTTGAGCCGACGTGGGGCCAACACCGCCCCGTCGAGGGCTTATGGAAAAGTGTTCTTTAATAATAGTAATAATTTCTTTCGGACGTAATTCGTACTATTGCTTAATTCACCACTAAAACAGATTTAATAAATACGACGGCGCAGAAAAATACATCGCTTTTGATACGGTAATTTAGCGTTGGAAGGTGAGGATTTACGAACCGATCTTTATTTACCTTCTCTTTTCTCCCCTGCTACCTCTGATCGCGTTCTATTTTTTGCTTCACCGACATTATTTATCGATAATCGCCGATGGTCTTCGTAATTGAATGGAAATCGTGATGGCGATTTATCCTGCGATTATCTTGGAAGGTATATTCATTGAATCGTTTGTCATCAATACGGTGATACTGTCTTATTAGTCTAGTAATTTTAGAAATTAGACTGAAGAATTTTTTTTATATTTTAAAGTTACCTTTTTACTAACGAGGGTTTATATTTTATATACCGACTGGCGAATGACCAAACTTAAAATTCATCCCAGAAGTCATTCGGTCTTACCCAGCCTGGTTACTGGCGTGAGTGAATTATTTTCCTTAACGAATTCTGCACTCCTGCCTAGTACAATCACAAACATAAAGTTATGACCATGCTCCAGCAGGATTCGAAACCGCGACTATCGCAAGAGTAGGTGGAAAATCCTATCGCTTTTACCACTGCGCCAAACAAGTCGGTGAATACTTTTTTGAATTTAAAATAGCATTGGTTCGATTATTGTCCCTGTATCTTTGTACATCAACATTAATAGCTTCCGATCGGTAAGAAATTCACTGGTAAATCTTCTGAGATTTCGAGTTATATATTCTAATAGGAAATGGGATTGTTATAAAAGTATGTATCAAAGTATTAACATACTGATTACCAAAAATGTTTATCTTAAGCTGGAAAAAAAATTGGAAAAATCTAACCCATATATAACATTGTTTCTTTAAGAATATGCCCTCAACAGGATTTTTCAAAATTTAAATTTTTGGAGAAATAGGTTTTTTAGTGACTTAAACCGGCTTGACCGGAACGGATCTATGTATATCCGGAATAAATCTATGTTGACTCAATGTTTAAGTTCAGAAACACAAAATAATAATAAAGATCGAGATTCAAATGCTTCAATAAAGGCCAGAACTGCTCGTTTGAAAGAACTGATTTAAATTATTTCATGATATTATGATTCAACAATATCAAAACAATCGTACAAAAATATCATGTTAACAAAAGATTATTAACAATTAGTTACCAGGTTTCCCACTGCTACTGTAATGCGCAGACAGTACTGCCAGGAACGCCAGCAATTCGCTGTTCTCTTAACAATTTTATGTCTTTCCCAATTTTATTCTAATATATCTGCTGTAGATCCCTTCTTTCGCGGGTTGCCGTTTTACTAATTGGTCTGCCCTATATCCCAAAATAAAAAACAAGTAAAATTAATAAACAAAGGCGCCAAGCAAGGTATCTACTTATGATGTTGTGCAGGAAGAGACAAAACACAGTGATCGGAATATTAATATAAATAACAACGAGTAACTGATCTACATCCTTCTGATCTAGAAGTTACAAAGCTGATCTAGGGGTTACCTGCATCATAGTAATTAAAATAACTAATGTATCTTCTTTCATCGATTAATTTTTATTTTTTTTCTACGAAAACGTCTTTAACATAAAACATATATCATTCTAATAAATATATTCAGAATATCAGCTCCATCGAACCCCAAAAGTTTTTAGATATAGGTACATCTACTATCCATCACCTTCAATAAACTAACTTTATTAAAGGACAATATGTCTCTTTCATGTGGCTGCCTTCATATTCAGATATGAGAGGAAGTGAAGTGCTTTGACTATATCCTAGGAAGGTCTCAAGGCTCAATAACGAAGAATAATTTAGCATAAGTATCTCAACGTTCACAACATTGATCAGTTTAGCTAGCTCGACCAATTAGGACAGAACTTATTAGAAGAAAGAAGCAGTGGGAGATTCTAAGAAATTTATACCAGCGCTGATACAGTGCACACTACATGGAAGAGGATCTACAAACGAATTCCTCTTGTTTATATAGAATACATCAATAATGTCACAATACAGCACATCCTACTTGAATGTAGGAAATAAAGCCACCAACGCTAACAATGATCTGTGTCTATTATGATTCTTCACCTACATTAGTCCTAAAAGATTTTCATTTTATATACAAGATAACATCTCAAAGCTCACATTATTGAACAGTTTAGACAGTTGGGAAATAAGAAGGAATTTATTAAAGGAATCTATTTTTTTGTACAGAATGCACCAAAATTATCACAATATAGTATATTTTACTTGAATGCAAGTAATACAACCAATGCCAACAATTAATATCTAAGAAATCTGGACAATTTCATATCAATATAATAATAAAGTATTTCATTTATCTTGATTATAAATTTTATATTTGTTTTATATTTATTGTTCTTCAGTATATTAGTAGTATTTATATTATTGCATTTATATTTATATTATTACTAGCTGACCCGACAGACTTCGTCCTGTCAAAAAGATTTGTAATGTGGCAGTTTTTGTGCCTACGTATTTTAAAAAATTCTCCTGAACAGAACCATCACCCTGGTGATAGGGCGTTGTGAATAAAAAATAATTAAATAAAACATATATAAGGATTGAAAAGTAAGTAATCGCTTTATTGTTAATCATGTGAATCATAATTATTATTATTATTATCATTATATTGCTTTGTGGTATACGATGTTTTTTGTTTGATTACCTGGCGCATAGATAAACAAATCTGATGGTTTTCCAACACGGGAACAGGCAACATACAATTGACCATGTGAGAAACATGGGTTTTCTAGATTAATACCACAAACACTTAATGATTGCCCCTCGGACTTGTTTATAGTCATAGCAAAAGCAAGCCGTCAACATGTCTATAGGAAATTTGCCATTACCAATGTCAATGAGTTGTTTAGAGAATATGTTTCCAGATTGGTCATTTTGCAACTCGACACGCATATTCTTGCTTAAATGAAGTACTTTAACATGTTTCCACAAATTGGAGGACTTTAGACATGCATTGAGTTCATCAGCTGGCGTTGATCGTGGAATCACTGGCAATGTTTGACGAAAATCTCCTGCTAATAAAATCATTGCACCACCAAATCGGTTATTATTGCTACGTAGATCTTTTAAGGTTCTGTCTAAAGCCTCCAAAGATTTTTTATGTGCCATCGTGCATTCATCCCAAACAATCAATTTACAGTGCTGCAAAACCTTTGCCATTGCAGAGTTCTTCGAAACGTTGCAGGTTGGAGTTTCATTGCTTTGCATATTTAATGGCAATTTTAGTGCTGAATGGGCTGTTCGACCACCTTCAAGCAAAGTTGCTGCGATTCCCGACGAAGCGAGTGCAAGTGCAATTTTATTTTGTGAGCGAATTGTTGCTAATATTAATGAAATAAAAAAAGTTTTTCCTGTACCACCAGGTGCATCTAAGAAATAAATCCCTCCAGTTTCATCATTTGTTACTTTCATAAGAGTTTCAAATACATACTTCTGTTGTTCATTTAACAGTGGAAGATTTGTTTGAATTTATTCTTTCAAAGCGTTGAGATCATACAGTCTTTCTCGATGCAACTCTTGGTTAAAAGCGTCATGCATTGGACGATTGGGCGCGGTCAGGCCTAATTGAATTAATAGTTTGTTTGACATTATCAAGCACATGTCCTCAATTGAAATCAATGCTTCATTGTAAATTTCTTCACTGATTTGTATATTTGGATTTCCCATTCTATTCCGTATTTGATACAAAATATCATCACACATATAATCTTTGTACTTCATCCACAAATCAATTGGGTTTGATGGGAAGCATGTAGATATGATTATAGAAAACAATGTTCGTATTTGATGAGTGTGTGATGATATTACAGCATCATTGAGAGTTTGATCCCAATGAGCGTCATTTTCAAGCAATTGCAAACGTTGACAGGCTTCTCTGTAGGATCCACACAATTCACCATCAACAGTTCGTAACTGTTGGAATGATGTTGGGCCACGTACATTGACTAATAGCAGTCGTAAATAAAAACATTCATCATTGCTTGGATGTACTGAATAAATCCGGCCAATCGCATCGGTGGAATATACATCTGTATATCCTGGAACTGGTTTTCCTTGTTTCCGTCGTATAAATCTCCTTGAGGATTGATTCCAGGTATAATATTTTGGCATTTCAGAATATAGCAATGTTTGTGCGAAATCATCGTTTTGGCATGTCTCAAAAAAACTGGTTAATGTAGTAGATGGTGGCTGAGCAGCTCTTTGTACTGCGTTCTGTGCTGTAAAATACACTCTTTGTCCATTTTCTAAATGCACAGCTAAGTGAACAACAGAAGGGTGTCTCTCATGAATAGGAAAAGAAAATATTCGCCAAACTGCTTCATTACTACTGACATAGCGGCCCATTTGGTATTGGGTAACTTCATCATTATAATTCTCTGCACCAATTTCAATCACAGCCATATCACTCCCTTTGCTTACATATTTGCAAATGTATTTAATCGATTTCACTGAATGGCAAGATTCAACGTTGATGTGTGCTTTGAATGTCTTTGATAAAATGGGTGAATATGGAACAATCCAACGATTATCTATTTCAATATCTTGTTGATTTAATTTGACAATTGTTGATTTTCCATTGTCTGCTGTCGATCTGCGACGATACAATGGATAACCGTCATTACCAGTAATTGTTTCCGATATTAATGTCCGTGGATATCGTTTTGAACATTTACCATCCATCATACACGGTGAATTTTGATTAAGAGTTCCACAGGGACCATGTATCATGTTTTTGATAACTACCTCATGCAATCCAGGATCTACTTGTACATTAGGGATTTCAGCTGATATCACTGCATCAACTTCATTTGGCCTTATCTTTTCAACCAACCAAATCAAAATGTGTGCATGTGGCAATCCTCGTTTCTGCCACTCCACAGAATACATCCAGCAGCGTGTCTCACCAAACACATTATGTTTTACGATGAAATTCATTAAAGATTTCAACTTTTGTCTAAAGACTCTGGCTGTAGTATCATGACGATCAATGGATGATTTCCCAGGTAATAACTCCTGCTTAATTTCTATCCATTGCGGATTGCATGTAAATGTGATGAACAAATCTGCTGTACCATAATGACGAACATACGACATGGCATCTTGAGCATATTCGTGCATATGCCGAGGGCTTCCGATGTATGTTGCTGGAAGAATAGTCATCCGACCGACATTCTGTGCATTTCCATCAGTATTAATCGCATCTCGAAGGTGAATATACTCTTCAGATCGGAGTTTGGTTTGATTCAACCTGATGAATGTTAATCTCTCCGTTTCAATTTTAACATACATGTCATCAACATATTTGTGATATAATCGCCGACATTTCAATATGCGATTATCTGCATTTTCCCGAATCATTAGGTGGTATGAATAATAGTTCATTGAACTGACTTTTTTGTTGGTTTCAGAACCTGTAAACAGATTTTGTTTTAATAACATTCAAATATAAAATTAAAATACATAATATAGTGACTGAGATATTATCGCCATAGCTAAACTAATATTTTAGTTACCTGTAATGGGATTTATCATTTTTATTGATAAATCGTAGCCATCTTCACCTTGCCAAAATATAATGGGATATTGCAGTGCATCATATGAGCGGTGTGTTTCCTTTATAGGTTGTAATTGAAAATTCCGACGATGTAAAACAATATCACGGGATTCCAAGTTTTCTCCAACTACAACGATAGCAACTTCATCAATAGTTGGTGCATTAAAACGTCTTGTATGTTGACCTGCAGGTGTTTTATCAGCTCTGATTACAATTTTGTGATTATCGGATGGCATCAGATCCAGGGCAGTTTTAAACAATATAATCAATTGATTGTGTTGATGAAATAAAGTTTGTAATTGTTCTACAATAGACCTCTTTACTAAATTGTTATGTGCACAGCGCAGATCAATTTCTTGTGGTGAATTGCCCATAAAATAAATTTGCAGGAATTTGTTGTCGCTATCTGACACTGGTAACAGTGAACCTGCTCTGTGATATATTTGCCCTTGTATCTGTAAATAAAAAAAATATTATGGTGTGGTATAAATTAATGGATTGTCAATGATCAAACTTAAATAATATTTGATCTTAAAAAGTATATATTTAGTTTTAACTAATATCTATCAAATATAAAATATAATAAAAGTGTCACTGAAACTGAATCACCATATAATATGATGACTAAGTGATATATTTCGTAATGATTAAGAAATTGAAGATTAGTAACACATCTTAACTTTGGTGACAGAAAATTTTGTTCGCTAAAATAATTATGAGTAACTGCTATAATACATACCTTGAAAGTTGGCATAAAATTTTCCCGAACTGCATTTGTTGCCCCAAATGAAGTCATTTGAAAGCAATTGTTATATTGTTGAATATGTGTCAAAAAGTGTATAGAATCTGTTCCTATTCCTGAAACCAATGAGTACAATGGTTCTGGTGGTGGATCCAATTGTATCAATTTCACTTTACCATTTGCGCAACACAATCCATTGGCTTCGTTTTTGTATTTTAATGCCTTACAGTGTGAGCAAACCAAGTTCATAGAACCAATAACAACACATTGGTAGTTACTGTAGTCAATTGACACATCGTAACTGAAAGCAGCTGGATTCAAACTTGCGCGATTATTAGTTGAATGTCGCGCTCGCGCTTCACGCGAATCAAATATAAATTATTTTTTCACTAATCACGAACTAAACAAACACTAACTAACTAAACAGTCTGCACAAAACACGATATACGAATTTGTTTCGTGTATCACTTGACAATTCATCTGTCATCTGTCAAAAGTCATCTGTAACAGACAACTTTTTTTTTTTAATTTGATATGACTTGAACTCAAATCCTTTTAATCCGTACGAATTGTTTTATTTATTTAAAATTTTTTATTTGTTCAAATTTATTCAAATTTTAAATAAATAAAACAATTTGTACGGCTTAAAAGGATTTGAGTTCAAGTCATATCAAATTTAAAAAAAAAAAGTTGTCTGTTACAGATGACTTTTGACAGATGACAGATGAATTGTCAACTGATACACGAAACAAATTCAAACAAAAAGGGCTATTTTTAGGGTTTTTCCAGCAATAATTCTAATTTTTCTCGCCGTAAAAACCATCCCTGAACTTCAACGAACATTTTAAAAAAAGATTTGGCCAAATTGGTCCAGGCGTTGTTGAGTTATGCGCTTAGGAACATATTTTGCGATTCATTTTTATATATAAGATATTGGTATCTGTGTAATTTCTTTATATCATTGTTAGAGTCATCAGCGTTTTTTATTTTTGAATTTATTTTTTCTACTTTTCTTCCTGTCAGTTTTATGTTCATTGTTCATTTATGTTTCATTTATGTTTGTCAATATAATGAGTGTTACTATATTTATATTTTATTTTATTATTTATATAACACGTAATATCAAATATACACATACCGACCCTACATTTCTTCAGGGGCTGTTTTATTAGTAAAACTAATAAAATGATAGACATAGTGGATATCGTAACATACCTCAGATACACCTCTATATCGTAACATACCTCAGATACACCTCTAAATTATAATAGAAATGAATTTATCTTTTTAAAGTGCTCTTTTATTATTTTAAACACTGAAACTATGTTAAATCTATTATAATCTAATTTTTATTTAATATTCAGCAGATTAAATTCATTTTCTGATACAATAATTATCAAGACTATTTCGTTGAAACTTAAATTTGTGTATGTGAGATAGGAAAATTTTTTTCAATATTCTTTCAGCACATCATTTATCTATTAACTATTCAACCATACACTGGACATCCTTACACAGTCGGCCAATAGTGTACAGAAGCACTTTTTATTTTTATGTTCACACATTTGGAGCTTTGATTTTTACTTTGATTGTAACATTAACTTTCTTTCATACGTATCAACTGAAGTAAAAACCTCCAAGATTTGGTTTATATTTGGCTTATTATTTCAACAGTAGATGCCACTTGTGCAGTCCAAATTTAAAATATTCCTACCCAATTGACAACCTGTAATTGTTTTCTTATTCTATACGGCCATATTACTGTATAACATATGAAAAACTATACGGGATATTTTAAATTGATTTTTAAAGGTTGTACATTAGAAGAATCTCAATGTTTAAATTTATTGAAAAATATATCCGGATATACTAAAAATAATTTAGCGTCAATGATGATTCTTCACCTATATATATTAGTTCTAAAAGATTCTGAATTTATATACAAAAAAATAAACATATGTTACTCAAGAAATATTTGAGTGTATTTTCTTTTTCCATAAATATACTTCGCATTACTGCGGGATCTTTTATCGCCTTGTGATGATTGTATATATCAACGAAACGCACGTTACTTGATACCCAGGTTTCGATTTGCTGAATAATTTGAAGCAAAAGTGGCATAATTTCCTTTCGCAGGACGGTAAAAATAAGCAACCGCAGTGGCAATTTATACTGATTTGCCAAACATTCGCGAGCGACGACCATTCATCTCCATTAGGGCGCAAATTGTCTATGGTATGTCTTGTCGCAATCAAACATTAAGTATTCCAGGCCTGGCTCCCTGCTCATCCATCAGCAGGGCCTGGTCCCGTCTCACTTCTTCGCCAAACCGAGCCATATCTCTTCATCAGCGTCCCTCAGGCCCGTTCCTATAGTCTGTTTGACCGTTTTTTCTCCTTCAGTTTCTGTCGCCGACGTACATTTTCTCTTTCTCTCTCACTCTGACTCACGCACACACTATACGTTGGGGTCCGTTTTAAAACTGCATTTATCTTGTTATTGATTCCTTATATCTTCATTTTTTATCCAGTAATCACGAGCAAATCAATCGTATTTAAATTATATATTTATGTCAATTTATTCTTTTATTATATTACCACGAAATATACAATCTGATCAAAAATTGTTAACACTTTGACGATTTTTAGTTGATTTAAGAGCATCTGAAAGACATAGGAAAACAACTACTAGTGATATGCTAATCACAAAATATTGAGTAAAAACTATAAGCAATAATTTTTATTATAATATTATAATATAATATATATTATTTTTATTACTTTATTATAATATAATTAAAAATTATTACATTGTTACAAGTCGTTGCCGACCAAACTACAATATGTCTTCACAGTAACTTTTTTTTAAATTAATCTCCTAGAACGTTAACAATCTGCCTGTGGGCAATAAGTATTTTTATATGATATCAGGTATATAATATAACTATCCTGTCATATAGAAGATCACTTCAATAAGTGATCTATTGTACAACTTATAATCTAAATCTTATTCTAGATACTATTTTAACTTATTTTTCTGCACTAGCACTTTATTCTGGAACCTCTGGAGGATATCTATGTTAGATTTGCTAGTAGTACCCCACAGTTCAATACCATAGGTCGAAATGGGCCTAAGTATTGACTTATACAGCAAAACCTTGTTATCTAATGATAATTTAGATTTACGCTATATCAGCCAGTACATTTGGTTTAGTTTAAGTCCAAGCTGTTTGCGTTTTGAAACTATATATTTTTTCCATATCAAACGTCGATCTATATGCATTTCCAGATATTTAATGATGTCTGCTTGCGGAAGTTCATGATTATTCAATTTTACTGAGGGAGATGTTTTTCTATAAAGGGTGAATGCCACATGGGTAGATTTTGGCCCCATTAGCTTTGATATGCCACAAGATCAAATGGTTTGATTATTTAGGGTCTGTGTCTTGTTCATCTGTTATCCAAGAGTTGCAACACTTCCATATTAATGTAAGAATGGAGCCTCTCCTTATCATGTCCGGTATCTAAATGCCTGGGTGTAAATAATTTGGTAGCATCTGAGTGGAGAACTTTTATTGTATTTGTATTATCTTAAGCAACATATTTCAACCTAATGATATAGAATCTACCATGATATAGAATCTAGATCTAAATCTAATCTTTCCATTGGAAGTTGCCACTGAAATTGATAACCTCAATCCTAAAAAGGCACCTGGTATAGATGACAATTCACCTGGATTATTGAATGAGCTGCCACGAAAAGCAATCATCATGTTGACATATATATTTAATACCTGTTTAAGAGTGAAACATGTTCCGGTAAGCTTTAAGGTGGTACAAATAATTGTGCTCAAAAAACCTGACAAACCTATAGAATAAGTCGAATCTTATAATCCTATTTGGCTGCTAACTGCAAAACTGTTTGAGAAACTAATATTTAAATGTGTTAAACATTTGCAATAATACTAGATTTCCACTTTGGTTTTCGAAATCACCAGTCAACAATCGATCAAGTGCACAGAGTAACTGCGGCTATTGAAAACGCGTTTGAGGTTGCAATATTCCTGGATATCTCACAAGCTTTTGATCGGCTTTGGCATTTGGGATTAATTTGTAAGATGAGCAAATTATTACCGCGTAACTATTGTCAATTACTGGAGTGATATTTTTTCAGAAGAAAATTTAGAGTTTCGCACGAAACGGTGTTCTCCAGATTTAAAATTATTTCGGCTAGAGTTCCTCGATGTAGCGTCTTGGGACGTGTCCTGTATCTGCTTTACACTGCTGACATCCCAACAACAAAATCATTACTTGAAACTTTTGCTGATGACACAATTATTACATCAAACGGCATATATCTGCCTAGGGTAGTAGAAAAAGTACAAGTAGCAGTCAACAAATTCTACAGTTGGACGAAAGAATGGAAAATTCAACTTAATAGCTCCTAATCTGTTAATTTTGTATTGCGGTGAAATAATAGAAACTTAATTATATCACTCAATGCCCGATTCTCAAGTACAGGCAGCTAAATACCTCGGAATTCAACTTGACGGTAGATTAAATTGAAAACATCATGTTAGACAAAAAGCAAAACACAGTAGAATCGAAATAAAACAACTATACTGGTTAGTCAGAAGATACTCTTAACTTGTTCTAAAATTAATGAGGTTGATTTATAAGACAATCATAAAGCCAATTTGGACCTATGGGGTGCAAATATGGGGTTGCACTAAAAATTCAAATGAACTATTCATCCAACGCTATCAAAACAAGATTCTTCGATTGATTACCAATGCCTATCGCTACTTAACCAACGAAGAACTGCACGATGATATGGAAATCAAATGGATTTGCGAAGTTATTCAAGATTTCGCCTTGAAACACGAAATAAGGTTACTAAATCATACTAACGTGGAAGCAATACAACTTCTGGACAGCGCGCAGGATGTCAGTAGATTGAAGCGAACCAAACCATACGACCTTATATATAAAGTGTATACCTTTAGTGTAGACTATAGCTATAAATTATTATAATTTTATAATTGAGGAATACATGTTGATGTATTTTCTTGCACTCGTCTTGCTTGTGAATTAATCCAAGTGCAAATGAAATCTAGTAATAAATTAATTTATAATTAATATTTTACTAAACGTATCTAATAAAGATGTTCCTTCTAGCGAAGTTTTGCCTCAAGTTTCTTTCCTATATACTTGTTCGATAACGTTGTTGCTATATGGAATGATAGTATTATTTATTGTGATTGGTGCCTATGTGGTCTGATTATACTTGAACTGAACATGCACAGATTTACTAATTTTTGTTTTGGGTCCAATTATTTATATTGTCACTTGCCTGCTGTAATTTTCGTGTGACTTTTTTACTGATGTCCCCGACAGCTAGAATCGCCGTATCATCGCAACTATAGCCATAGTAACATTTTCCATCTGTGGTATATTTCATGTGTAGAGTAGGTAAAAAAGTTGGCCCCAATGCATTTCCTTGTGGTATATTTGCTTTATGTTATTATTGTAGAGTAGGCTTCGTCTCGTTTAACTCTAAACATGTGTTATTTCGGCAATATAGTTAAAGACCTTCGTAGACTTTTTCAATTACATCTGATATTCTATACATAAAGATCGTTGAAATTGCAACAGGATATGCATATGAAAATTATGATCTCTGAAAACAAGTATTAGTGTTGGGCAAAAACTAATTTAAGGCTTGTGGATCAGCTGAAATACAGTAAGAGACGAATCAATGAAAAAACCATTTAATTCAAAACATATAATATCAATTTATAAATATGGTGGTTGACAATACAACAGTTTTGAGGAATTTCTTTGTTAATAAATTTGGTTGCAGAAATTAAAAGTATTTTGGATCATTTCTAGCGTTTTTATATCTTAAAAGTGTGCTGTAGACTATATGCCATAGAACGCTTCAATTCCAAAGATACAGCCAACACACAAGTTAAAAAGTAACACAAGAGAATATACAAAAATACAAATCGATTCTTTGACAAAAGATACGTCAAATTTAATAGTAATGTTAGATTGTTTTTTATTTATACTTCGCATTTTCATCGATGATTAAAATGCATTTAAAATAAAATATACAAAATGATTAATTAAATTTTACAGGTTATAATAAGAACTTTAACTCATATCGAGTTTATTTATCAAAATGTCATTGGAAGCTCACCTCTAGAAAATGTTAGTAAATAAACAAGACGTTTAATATAATACATATACTTATTAAATTTTATAATATACAAATGACAACCAACACATAAATTATATAGCGACGAGTTGTCTATTTGTAAAATTTAAGAGGTTTTAATAGATTGCAATAAGCGTTCGCGTTATTAGCAACGAATTACGTGGCATATCCATAATGTTGCCGTTATTTAAAGGAAAAATATGGCTTCATTTTTCACTTATACCCTTTTATATACGATCGGTAGCGGACCGTATGTTTACGTGCAATTTGCAGTTGTTACTGATTTAAATTGACTTGCCGGCGAAGTCATTAAAATTTATTGGTAATTATTTTCGTTGGCGCTGGCCAATATTTGGGAAATGTTCGCTTTCGCTCTATGGACATCGTCCAGTTCATTATTGCGTGCGTATTTCGTAAATTGGAAATTATTCGCTGGTTCAGTCGGTTTAATAATTCGTCATCTATTTACAGTAAAAATATCGATGTTTTGTCGTCAGTTATTAACCTTCCTGCAATACGTCATAGTTTATGCAACACAATTTAATTATTCGAGCTCTATTGTATATCAAGTAAAATATGATGTTTTAATGTGGAATTAATATATTGTGTTTTCACTTCGTTGTTGTAATTAAAACAGATAAGTACATGGAGTTGACATGAAGGTTGCAATAAACGAACAAGTTGCCTTATAATTTGTAAGCTCGATAAGAGAGTGCGCTTTTATTCATTCAGACACTTTATTAAGCAGAGTTAGCAATAATTTTTTTTATTAATCTCTTAGATCTTCAACAATATGTCCGTGGGCAATACGTATTATTATATGATTTCCGTCATATAATATAACTATCCTTACATGTAGAAGATCGCTTCAGTAAGTGACTTATTAATCCAAATATTATTCTAGATATATATTAACTTATAATCTAAATGTTATTCTAGATAATATTCTAACTTATTTTAAAGTCTATCCTAACTTACTCTAAAGACTATTCTAACTTATTCTAGAGATCATTAAATCTCACTCCATGTGTCTATTAATTAGTTCGTATGGTAGTTTGCGTTTGCTTATGCACTACTGTGTCATCGCGCATATTTAACTGTTTGGCTAGTGTATTGGGATACACTAAGTTTTTCAGAGTACCTCGCACTAACACTTAGAATCACATTCGTTATTAGTTCTAAGGGGATATCGCGCCGACTTAGTTTGTTGGATACGTAATATGGGGCATCGAGGATGACTCGTAACACTTTATTCTGGAAATTTGGAGATATCTGGAGATTTGCTAGTTGTACCCCACAGTTTAATACCATAGGTCCAAATGGGCGGGAGTTCTGTTCAAACCACCGCGGAGTGCAGACGTACCCTTCAACAATAATTTGGCCGAAGTGTGCTATTTCAGAAGAATATGTCGTATAATGGGTACTTTGCTTCCTCTCTATACATGAAGTCTAACAAGAATAACTTTCCTGTAGCATAAGACTAATTTTACCGTAAAGTTAGTTAAATAATATATCTAATTATTACTATAAACCTTTAGATGAATCCGATTATTTATTAGAAAATAGCGTTTTACAGATAAAAAATAATGTTTCCTTTCAATCAACCTAAAATATTATTATAAAAATCGGTTAATTTTCTGATTATTGCAATTCAGTCCATGAATTCATCCAATTTATTTCCATCTGAATAGCTACTTTTTTATTATATTTTAAAGTCTCCTTTTTATCAACGAGGGTTTATCTGGACTGGGTCAGTTGACTAATCAGTAGATTAATGTGGGCTCCGAACCGGTCCTCGGCATTAAGCTTACCGACTGGCGGATGACCAACTTAGAAATCATGCCAGAAAACATACGGTCTTATCCAGCCTGGTTACTGGCGTGACTGTGGTCATTTCCATTGTCGGATTTTGCACTCTCGACTAGGAGAATCACAAATATGAAACAACCACAAACATAAATTTACGACCATGCTCCAGCAGAATTCGAACCCGCGACCATCGCAACAGTAGGTGGACCGTGCTGTCGCCTTTACCACTGCGCCTACCAAGCCGGCTGAATAACTACTGTTACAGATTAAGTTAATGTACATCAACATTTATTTCTAATCTTAAAATCGTGCTTTTTTTATGCACCGACAACATTTTTTGGATAATTGAAACTATTCATTTAACCTTTATATAGAGAGGGTTAGATTGGACATATTGAAATGACAACGTTGAAAAAAATATAATGTAATCCCCACGCTAATTATAAAAGCAATACTTCATTGTACATACCACAGCAGATAAAGCGTTTCTATGGACAATAATTATATTTTTTATTTTATTATAAAATATAACTATTAACCCACTAAAGTTTTTAGGGTCTGTTACAATAACAAGTCTTAATTACTATACGTACAGAATTAATAACATAATTTGAACAACTAATATATACTAGATTACTGGTTGAATATTAGAGCCCCATTGTTCAGGTATGTTGCCCGGTTGTCTATTTGTTGTCGATTTCTTCGCTGTAAGAGTTGCTTTCTAGAAGAATGCTTGATAGTCCGTTTGTTCGGCTTTCTGTGGTGGTTGTTCGTTATTTGTCAAGTCCCTCCATAGTACATCTCATTAGTATCTCACAATTTGTTTTCATTTAGCAGGTCCCAGTTCAGTTGGTTAGCTTTAAAGACTGTAGTAAGACATAGTCGTTTCTCCACATGGTCGGGGGGTACTTCGCAGGATCCAGTATGAAAAGGAGCCTGCCCTATCGTTTCTCTGAATTTCTGAGTTGAGGGAGGAGAAGGAAGATTTGCATTTGTCGTGAATTTAATACGATTAAGAACAACAACAATCAAGAATACACTTATATAGTAAACAAGTTTGGGTGGTTCGGTTTGTATCAATCTTCTGATTTCCTGCCTGTTGACCGGTAGGTATATTGTTTCCACGTTGCTGTGGTTTAGCAAATTCATTTCATGTTTTAAGACGAAATCTTGTATCATTTTGTGTATCCATTTGCTTCCGAGGTCACCGTGTATCTATTCGTTGGTTACGTAGGGATAATCATTGCTAATTAATAGTAAAGCTTTGTTTTGGGTGCGTTGGAGTACTAATTGGTTTGATATTTTAGTGCAAAGCTCTAAATTAGCTTTATTATTGACTGATAAACCAATCTCTTTGATTTTAGGTCAAGTTGAGAGTATCTTCCAACTAACCAGTACAATTGCTTGACTTCGAGCCTAATCTGCTGTTATTTTTGTCCTACTGTTGTTGTTTTTGTGTTTCTAATTTAACCTACCATCCAGATGTATTCCGAGGTATTTATCTGATTCTGCTTCGGTATTGGGTATCCGTCAAATGATATAAGTAGTTTTTTGTCATTTTGCCGCAACGCAAAATTAACGTGGACATATCTGGAGCTATTAAGCTATATTTTTCAATCCCTAATCCATTTGTAGGTCTTGTTGCCGCTACTTGTACTTTTACAGCCTTAGACAGAGTTAATTATTTTGCCATGATAATTGTGTTGTGGACTAATGTTCCAAGTACCGGTTCTTCTGCTGTTGGGATATAAGCAGTATAGAGCAGACACATATGTGGTCCCAAGACCCCTATGGAACTCAAACACAAATATGTTTAAGTGCTGAGAATGCCCCATTCATGCTATACTGGAGAGAATTTCGAAAAAATATGATTCCAGCGGTCGAAAGTAATTCCGGGGTAGCAAATGATTATATAGACAGCAAGAATCATGAGGAAGGTCCCCAGAAAATTTTCAATGTTAAAGCAGTTTAATTGATTGACAAGCGGGCAATAAAACAAAATAATGCAATTAGCCGCAATCTTACTGTTTTAGGACAATGTCAGTCATCTATTTTTTAAGATTGCTTTCTATAGTATTAATCCATGGATCCATCCTTTTTCGGAGCTTCCCACTGCGACTTCCACGTGAAAGGTCGATATCGAAACAGAAGTTTCTGAGTCTACTTTTATTCAAGTGACATGACTAGTCCATTTTAATTTCTCTCTGGCGTTGTTGCTCAACTGTGCACTGATTGTTACGTCTTAAGACAATGTTTCATTTGCAATAACATTTCGGAGCGATATATGTAAGAAAGGCTTAAGCATTGCATTTGAAAGAGCGCAAGGTTTCAGACGTCCGACTACGTCGAAGCTCAAATTTCACAAAATACAGAAGTATTGTCAATATGAGCGTTCGAAGGAAACAGAATAATAATAAAACGAGATGAAATGATAGAAAATAAAATAAATGAAACAACAGAATTTATAATTTGAAATCAAAGTAGATATTACTAATATTTTTCTAATTTTTAAATACCCAACATCTGAAGCGGGATATTTGAGATTATTAGAGGTCCGTACGTGTCCACGTCGGAAAAAGCTATGTATTTTATAACTATCGGAAAAAATACTACGCCATGTCCCGCATTAATTTACACAATTAAATAAAATAAATGTCCAGCAAGATATTCGACGCCTACTTTGATGGAATACTCAAACCAGGAAGAGAACAATAGCACAAATTGTTGCGCACAATGCGTACAAAACCAGAAATTGACGTCGTAAATTTATCACTTGGCGTTTGTAAACATGCATCATAATATGTTTCACAACGGTTTCTATCGTACATTCGATATGTGACGGGTAGTGGATTGTGTGTACTTCCTAGAATAATAATAAATTCGATAGGAAACAATCGATATTCTAGCAAAATATGTCCCGATTTTAGTTATTCGATTTTTATCGTATAAATTGGTTTTTACGACGACTTTTACTACATTATCTTTGTAAAATATAAAATATTAAGTACATGATAACTGATTGATCATTTAATGTTATATACTAAAAATATATTAGCACGGTATGAAGTAGTTTGCATAGAGCTCCTGCAAAATGATGAAATTTTGTGGTAGTGTCATATAGTACTATAAATGTTTATGTAAAAATAACATCTAATTAGTCAACATGCAATTTTACTTTAAATATTACGGGGTTGTGGGTAAATGGACACCAACTACTCGTCCAGAGGTCAGAAATATTGCTAGTTTGAAACCCGCTCTGCTGTTTGCATTTTGTCACTATATGTTTTTTCCATGTCAATCGTCGATCAAATTGCATTCCCAGAACGTTGTCTGCTTGCGGAAGTTCACGATTATACAATTTTGACAGACATGCTTTTTTACAAAGGGTGAATGTCACATAAGTAGATTTTGCCACGTTTCAACCATAATTCGACTTTGTTAAGATGAAGTTGGAGGATTCTTGTGGCTGATATTACATTCTCATGTGATGATAAAACCGCTCTATCGTCAGTATATGTTGCAGCAGTAGTGTTTGTTGAGATCGGTAGGTCAGATGTATAGAATAAATATAACAATGGGCCACGAACACTGCCCTGCGGAACACTCGAATATATTGGGTGTACGTCAGTGTCAGTATACTCGTCACCTTGTTTAAGAATAAAGTGTCGGTCTGTGAGGTATGGTTTCAGTAGTTGAATGTGCGTATGGGGCAACAGCTTTTTCAATTTAACATTCAGTTCAGTGCGCCACACCTTGTCGAAGTGCTGAGAAATATCGAGAAATACAGTGGAGCAATATTTTTTATTGTTTAAGTTTTGTTAATTTGGTTGTCTAATCTATGTATTTGTTTTATTGTTCCGTGTTTATTAAGGATGCCAAATTGATGGTCTGGAAAAATACATCTCTCCTCTGCGATTAGTTTGAGTCTCTTAATGTATAGTTTTTCGTAACGTTTAGAGATCACAGGTAATAGGCTTATAGGACGGTAAGAGGAGACGTCTTCTAATTTTTTCCCTTGATTTTGAAATTGGATAAATGTTTATTACCATATACTTGTTCAGCCAATTCAAGTATTTGTACAACAATTACCTTAGAACATGAATTATTTATTTATATACCAAAGGGAGTTATAACCGCTTAACCTCTGTAACCCATATAAAAATTACTTATTTGATTGAATTTTTGAATTATTATTGAATTATTTTTTGTGTTGTGTTTCAGGCAGTTTCATATATTTTTCAATAAGTTTCTAAAACAATTACTTATTGGAATTGTGACATTATTTTTCAGTAGAATTTCAATAATATATTTCAATACATCTATTTCTACAGTTCATTGACTAGTTGGTGTAGGCCTTTACAAAGTCTACAAAATACCTCTCTACTGCAATTTTTACTTGTTTGTTCCATGAAATTTTTTCATAAAGGAATTTTTTTCATGATATATAAGCCGAGTATTGAGATAATTCGTACTTTAGCGTATTGACTTTTGGTGTAGTTTTTTTTTGTATTGAGTAAATTATAATATAGCACATGTCTGCAAAATCTGTAAGAACTATTTAGGTTTTGTGACGTAACATTTATGTTTTTGGGTGTGCTGAATCTGAAAATGATCTTTCCTTTTGGTCATAGGACGACTCTTTACTTGACAATTTTAGGTATTTATGTTAAGGAAGTTATTATATACAGATAAAGGAGAACATAATAAAAATATAAAGAGGATTATTAGAATATTATTTTATTTAAAAACCGTTAAAGATACATATTTTTTATCTAACACAAGTTCACTAGCATCATTAAAACATTTTATTTTTACTAGTGAGATTCCTCTTTATATATTCTTCTTGTGGGAAAAATCTGGAAGGTCTCTTTGAAGCGTCCAACAATAGTCTGATGTCATTGCGACCATTTTCATGGTATCTTTTCTCCACCTCTGTAATATCGTGATAAAATCGTTCACCTTACTCTATATTCAGGTATCTCAAATTTTCCGGAATATAGTCGAGCTAGGAATAAACTTTTAGAAGAAAATATACTGTAGGAATATTTGCCTTTTCGGTCCTAATGTGTGGCTGTCGATGCGATTGTTTGTCCGAATACTCACTACTATTTTTATGGAAGGAATTCGCACTGGAACAGAAACCACCGGCTGAATGAAAACTTGTTTATTTAGATCTCAAATGATACATGTATTCGATGGCAGAATTCACAGGATATTAAGTTAGGTAAGGGAAGTACGGAGGAAGCGCTATGGAATGCTATGGTTTGTTATAAGGGGGTATAGAAAAGAAAAGAGCTCGAGACGTCGTAGTGGTGGTATTTTATAGCCGGGAACCCCATGGTATCAGTCCACTGGCGTTGCCAACCCTTGAACTTAGTGTAGATGTAATAGTGGTGGCCTAAAGGGTTGTAGCGGTCGCTACAGTGCTTTTAATCTCATTGGGATACGGTACAGGGACGATAAAGCTTGAAAGCTTTTCATCATTCTTTTAGGTAAATGTTTATAGTTAAAGTATTTATTTGCTTAAAAGCAATCCACCATTATTTTTAAGGTATGATCGTGGTACATTTAGATAGAATAAGCTGTCTGCTGACTGATCCGAAGAAAACTTCTTCCTTCACCTTTGTTTCTGAGAGGCTTGGAAACTTTGAATCTATATATTTGAAGCCATATTCAACTTTGGGAAGTTATTTTCGAAATTGCGTAGGTAAAAGAAGTTGATGTAGGGCTACTAATTGTTCTTGGGGGACGTTTTCTTCCTCAACTTTAAGTTCTAATGTCCTGCGGTTCATAGAAAATACATAAAAATCAGTTGAAAATATTCAAACACCTTTTTTGTCGTTGACCTGTGGAATTTTTGATTACATTTGATGCAACAGTCTGAACAATATCAATCTGAGCCTTACCGGTTGGGAAGTTAATCGACGAACAAATTTTTCTTATGTATTTTAAAATACTCCAGTCTTCCGTAATCAGTATTTTGCTGTCAGAAACATGGAACGATGCACAAAATGTGGCTATCGGATGTTTATCCTTCATTGTCAATGTCCTTCATTTCTCCATATGTATAAACTTTAAGCTTCTGCTGCTGTTTTTGTTGTCACCTCCCAAAACATAATAAATTGCTACTAGCATTGATCTATTAAACGACGATACACAGCAATGTCTCACGAAAATAAATGTTTAGCTATGTTATTAAAAATTAGGTGGCACTTAGAGAACTTCTTCATTCACCTAGTGCAATTTGTTCATAAACTACAGAAAATGCTGCCAAAACAACACACCGAACTATTAAAATCATACATTACAACCAGAATGTTTAGAGTCAAGCTTACTCTACAATAAAAGAAGCTAAAGCTGGTGTACAACAAGGAAGTGTACTGGGACCAATGCTTTATCTACTTTACACTTGTGATCTAGCACAAATGGAAAATATCACGATGGCTACATTTGCTGATGATACTGCGATTATAGCTGTCAGAGACAATAGTGAAGAAGTTCCACGAAAATTACAACAGGCAAGTGACAATATAAATAATTGGAGACAAGCTTAGAAAATAAGAATTAATGAAAGTAAATCTGTACATGTGCAGTTCGCCTATAAACAGACCGTACAAGCACCAATAACATTAAATAACACTATCATTCCATACAGCAACAACGCTAAATATCTCGGAATGAAATCGCAAAACTTCGCTAGAAGGGACATATAAAGAAGAAAAGAAAAGTATTGGAATTGAAATATAGGAAAATGTACTGGCTAATTGGAAGAAAATCACAATTATCAGTACATAATAAATTGTTATTATCTAAGCATCTATTGAAACCTACATGGACATACGGAGTTAAATTTTGGAGTTGTTCTGCAAATAGTAACATAAATAAAATACAATTTTTTCAGAACAAAGTCCTCAGAGGTATTGTGGGTGCACCCAAATACTATAGGACTGACTACCTACATCGAGACCTTCAAATACCCACAGTCAGTCAAGAAATCAAGAGAATTGCATGGGGACAGGAGGAAAGACTCCATTCTCATACCAATATTGAAATATTGCAACTTTTAGATATCACCAAAACAGGACGCAGAGAATCAAACCATCTGATCTTGTGTAGTGTTGTGTAGTGAGGTGCATATATTAAGAAATACAGCAGTGACATGTATTAACATTATTTCACCAGAGACTGAGTTAGGGCCGATGGGTCCTCCTAGTTATATATCTAGTTTTACGTTATCATAAAGAAAAATTGTAGGTTAGACGGAAACGACTAGTAACAATGTATTAATTAAATAATAAAAAAAAACCTAGTGCAATATGTTTAAATATTATTTTATAAATTTACGATGGAACGAAAAACTATCTCCAGATTGCGAATATTGACCATTACTGATATGCAAATCCTCTTCTGAGCAACCATATTTATTTTCAACCCCGCCAGTCGCCAAATATTAACCTACGCACCCGACTAACCCTCCGCGGCAAGATTAAATACCGGCTGGTAATTTACGATGCCGTCACATCTAATATCTCCCGTATTAATGAAGAACAAATTGACATTTTTCAAGGTTCGTGCTTGTTGCGTATGCGGAGTCACGCCGTAAACTTTGTTGTGTGGGGGTGTGGTGGCGCAGGGGGGACTGGGCGCGAGACTTGAGGGGCGGCAGAATGCGGTAAAGAGGTGCGGAATTTGTGAGGTGGTCTTTTATTAAAAATGGCGAAACTAATTTGGGAGAGGTGTTTTAGTCGGCGCTACGTTCGAATGGGACTGTGCCGTTTTATTTTTAAACGAAACAGGACTAATTACGGGTTCTGTTTAGTTTTAGGGCGTCGGTTATGTTTTGCAAAAGCCATAAACGTATTTGTTTGAGTTTAGGCTCAATATGCAGAATCTAGAAAACCATTTAATAGTGAGTGATGAACAACATTTTTCAAGGACGTCGGCTTTTATAGTAGATTTTTTTATAGTTAGAAAAATCAGCTAACGGAATTAAAGTTACGAGTTTTGGCAAAACTATAACTTATATCGGTTTTGTGTGACCTTATATAAATTTTACAATTAGGGCATGATTAAATAGCTACAGAAAAATGTACATTACAGAACAAGAATAAAATTTAAGCATTCTTCAAACTAGCTATGTCCCGAAACACATTGTAGTGACTCAGTGTGCCTAAATAAAAAACAATAATAAAACAAAAAGAAAGTACAAATGAAACGTTACTATTAATTGGTTGGGAAAAAGTTGTTTCTTTCTTTAAGTAATCAAAGTATATACGTATTTCTGTTTAAGCCTGACAAATGCTTCAATCATGGCAGTGCAAATAATTGGCGTTCGATTAGCGGGAGCGTTTGTGATGAAAACAGGTGAATTATATGTCGTTTCATGAACGATGGTATCCACGATAATGACAGCATACACATATTCATAAGAATGAACTGACAGAGATCGACAAATATTAAAATGGATTATGATCAGACAATATAAAACTACCACAACAAAAGTGACATCAGAACTCAAAACTTACTTGGATTATACCTTTTTGGACAAAAATGGTACCACGGGAGCTCCATGAAGCTAACATTCATGAGAGGACAAATATGGGACAATACGAAACTCTTTATAACAGCCAACTCCTAGCTGCAAAATAATTATTTCAACGATTAAAAAATCTGGACACTTCATTGGAAGAATGTGGTATGTTCTGATGAATCATCTTTTACATTTTTTTCGAATAAACCCATAAACCCACTTCCCATACTCAAACAACGATGCTCCATTATGATCTGGGCGATAATATCGTGGTATTCGGCTGATGTTCTCATTCACATAACTGGCGGAATCGTTGGCTAACACTGTCATATTCCAAGATGATAATACTCCCACGTACAGCGAAAAAGGATAAGTCGTGGTTTGAGGAGCATTAGGATATCATCAAACAGGTTCTCTGCCAGCACAATCGCGCACAAAAGAGAAAACATTTTTAAAACAATTGACGCATGTTTTCGGACAAGAATTCGGACTAAATTTTGTTAGAAACTATTCAGATACTCTAGGGATCTATTCCGTCAAAAAGTATAGCTCTTTTAAGAGCAAATGGTCGTTCAATACCTTATATATAATTCTGTGCATATATCAGGTACATATACCATTCTGTTCATTCTGTCTCTATTATATTTTAGTAGATGATCTTTTGTCACGTTTCCAGGAGAATTATAAGTTCATGATTGTAGAGTTTCACGAAATTTTGGGCGAAAAACTAAACTAAATTATATTTACAAGCCTCTTTTGTAGCTATACTTATAACATTAAGAGGGTTTTACAGAGGTCGGAACAAATGGTAGTCCAATGAGGCAATATCGATGGCATACGATGGTATTAATGCATTAAAACTTCTCAAGTCCATTTCTGCAACCACTAAAGTTGTTTTTGATTTGAAAAAATGTGTGAAAAAGCCTTTCTTGTCGCCTTATTTGCCTTCATCAATAGTTTTACTTGTTTTATCCAGTTCTTTTTCAAGCCCAGCAAACACTTTAGTGACATCTCCTTGGCGCCAATTTATAACCGTTTATAAAGCTTTTCCGGATTAGTGTCACGATCACGATTATTGTCTTGTGTGATTTTCATTACCCTTGTTCATTACTTTCAAAAACGACTCATTTCATCACTGGTTCTCAAATGAAAACACTATCTGCTACTGCTAATTCATATGGAATACAAATGTGAAGCTTTTTTGGTCACCCAAACTTATTAAAATGGTTTAAAGCTCATTTGGTGGATGTTTATTCTTAAATATGTTCCTTTTGTCGATAGTAAAGAACCAAACACTACATATACGATTTTTTGGTGCGCAGTAACTTTTGACTATACAAACAAATAATCCCAATTTGTGTTTAGAATGTTCTATGGACTGTTACCTTTCAGATGTTCTATAGTCTGAATTCGCTAAATAAGTGTTATTAGATATACGCGAATTTAAAGTCTTCTAATAGAAAAAAGTAAAAATTCTTTTTCATCCAACTGATATCTTTAGTTTTCATATTTTCGTGCAAGTATTTCAGGAATAAGACATTCAGACAATAAGAAAATGCGCAATAGGGATGATGACTAATTTTGTAAAATTATTCTCTTATATTTCAGTACACTTACTATTTCGTAAAAAACATTATTTCTGCAGTATTTGTTCAAAAATGTGAAAACGTTTTTTCACGTATTAACTTTTAAATTCGCATCAAATCCTCTCTGCGGTGTTATAGTATTTATTTGTGACGTTCAAAATCATCAAAATCTTTCATATTACCTGTCAATATTCTCTAATTTATATTTACGAAAATAATATTAATGTAAATTGTGATATATTTCATATATTCTAAAAAGTTGTGTGAGTGTATTAACTTTGATATAATAATTTATTCCAAATCTTTTGAGGTTAGACTTAATCTTTTGAACATATTCACCACTTCATATATTGAAAGGAATTTTGTTAATTATTTCCAAAGGATATTGTCAAGTTTATAGAGTATTATGTGATGCAATCGGTATCCGATGTCCGAGTTTTCCTCAATGTAGTTTTTAAATAAGCGTGTTTGCAGCCTGATTATGTAACCTATTGATGGCACACATATTTCCATCACATTTGAACAACAACTAGCTTAAAAGGGCATCTCCGTAAGATGACCTAAAGTGTCTGAAATGAAGCAAACAACACTATATGTTTAAGTAACATGATCTATAAAACTAAGAAATTAAATAATTTAAGTTTAGATTTTTGGTATTACGAATACATACACATCGTGTAGTACGTTTTGATCGGTGTTCTATATTGAACATAATTTAATCATTTTAGATAAATTGATTAAAATTTGTCAGCTTTTAGGATTTTCTACAGAACAACATCCACATTTTTATTTCTATATGTAGTTTAGGTAAAACCGTTTAGACCACTTAATTTTGAACCAGTAATTTTTAGGGTATTTAAATAAAATGAAAGCGCTGGGACAAATACTTAATACATAAAAAAATAGGTACAACAGACGACTTCATACCTTCATATTAATTGGCTGAATCCAGTTGCTTCTTTAAACAAATATTAAACAATTGATCAGATGCAGATATATAGACATAATTGAAAAAGTCTAATCTGCTCCGCGTTACACTTAATTCAAGCGTTTGACAAAGTTTGGAACGGGTACAGTCACAGGTATCACAAAATGTTACTGCATAGAACCCAAACTCTCTATATCTTAATTAGAATATTTGAAGTTAAACAAGAGGAAGCTTACTTAACAATAAAAAAAAGCAGATATATCAAAAAGCAGTGTATTGTGACCAACCGTTATTTACCTTATCCGTGGGATATACCACAATTCAATACATATTGAGTAGATAACATACTGAATATTGATGTTAAACTAAGAGTAAGCATATTAAAAAGAAAAATTATCACGTATTTCTTCGTTATTTTGTACATAACATGTTCCTGCTATATAAGTAAGACCTCCTAAGTATTTTAAGACCTCTATAGATTTATGTAATCTAGCTATCAGGGATCCAATAATGTCCTGCAATAGGTAATACAAACTTAAAACACCTCTTCAGAACAATACTGACTATCTCCTATATATTCAGGTGTTCCACAGACCACCTTGCTCCATTGTTATATCTATTGTATACAGCTGACCTACCGACCTCAAAAAACACTACTGTTGCAACATATGTTGACGATGCAGTTGACCTTCAATTTCATCTTACTAGAGTCGAATTGTGGTTGAAAACATGGTCTATCAGAGCAAATGAGACAAGATCTACCCGTGTGGCATTCACCCCTTGTAGAAGAACTTGTCCCTCAGCAAAAATAAATAATTTTAAACTCCCATAAGCACACAACGTTAAATATCTAAGAATGCATTTTAATTGACGTTTAACATGGAAAACATATATAGTGACAAAACGCAAGCAGCTGAGATCAAACGTATTGGCTGATAGGGCATTAATACAAATTATCTTTAGATAACAAGATTTTGTTGTAACAGGTCAATTTAAAATTCCCCGGCCTACCATAGTAAAACACATTTTTTTGGAAAAATTGATTTTTTTATTCAGCATAATTCCCTTCAAGGGTCATACACTGATTATATTTTTGTAATACGAATTATCGTTTGCTTCAAAATAGGCCTGAGTTTCGGCGATCGCCTCTTTATTCGACTAACATTTCTTACCAGCGAGCATTCTTTGTAAATCTGAGAACAGAAAATAGTCGCCGGGGGCCAAATTTAGAGAATACGATGGATGAGGAAGCAATTCGAAGGCCAATTCGTGGATTTTTGCCATCGTTTTCATTGACTTGGGACACGGTGCATTGTCTTGGTGTAGAGCACTTCCTTTTTCTTTAAATGCGGCCGTTTTTCGGCGATCTAGTTCTTCAAATGGTATAATAACGCTATGTGATAGTCGCTGTTGATCGTCTTTCCTTTTTCAAGGTAGTCAATGAAAATTATTCCATGCACATCCCAAAATACAGACGTCATAACCTTGCCAGTCGTTCAGTCCACTCGGATGACTGTCGATTGCACTTCGGAGTGAAATGATGGAGCCATGTTTCATCCATTGTCACATATCAACGCAAAAACTCGGGTTTATTACGTTTGATCATCTTCAAAGACTTCTCCGAATCATCAACTCGTCGTTGTTTTTGGTCAAAAGTACGTTCGCGTGGCACCCACTTTGCACAGAGCTTTCTCATACCCAAATATTTGTGAATGATATGATGTACACGTTCAGTTGATATCTTTAGAGTGTCTGCTAATTTATTAAATTTCAACTTGCGGTCATTCAAAATCATTTTGTGGATTTTTTAAATGTTTTCGTCGGTAACAATCTCTTTTGGGTGTTCGCTGCGTTCACCGTCTTCGATGCTCATTTTACCACGTCTAGACTTAGCATACCAATTCTTGATGGTTTATTTTTCTGGAGCAGTGTCCAGAAACTAGGCATCAAGTCAAGTTTTTGCTTCAACCGTTCATTTTTATGCCATTTTTTTTCAACATCAATATTTCATCAATAACAAAAGTTGTTTCACTCAAAATGCGCTAAATTAACAAACTAATGATCCGAAAGTTATCAAAAAATACGTGTTTAAGCATCTTTTGAAAGTTAGGGCAAAGTAAAAAGCATATAGATTTAATTCTAGTAGCGCCATCTATGGGTCAGGCCGGAACTTTTCAATTCACCTGTTATAAGTCAATACTTAGACCTATTTGGGCCTACGGAATTGAACTGCTGGGTACTACTAGCAAATATGTCATAAATATCCTCCAGAGGCTTCAGAATAAAGTGTTGCGAGTCATCTTCGATGCCCCATGCCCCATATCAACGTACATCGTCTCCAACAAACTAATTTAGCGCGATATCCCCTGAAAGACTGTTAGTGCATCCCAATGTACTCGCCAAACAGTTAAATGTGCGCGATGACAGTGAAGTGCATAGGCTGAAACATAAACTACCATGCGAACTGATTAGCAGATACTTAAAGTGAGATATAATAAAGTCTAGAATAAGTTAGAATAAGTTAGAGTAGAGTTTAAAATAAGTTAGGATAGTATCTAGAATAAGATTTAGATTATAAGTTTGTACAGAAGGACATCATATTATAATACTTATTTCCCACGGACAGAATGACTCCTAGTAATTACTAATGAGAGTGAATATAAGTAAGATACAAACTTCTGCATTATCACTGTCTTTTAGGTAATCAAAGAAACCGCAACGATCCGGATTTTTATATGAAAACAGTATTGCACCTCTTAGATATTATTGTAGTCAAAAGGCAGCTTCAATATCATCAAAACTATTTAACTTTGTTTAGTGCAGTGTATGTGTTCTGTTCAATTATTATAAAATGAAAATGTAAATTATTCCTCAATCACTGGCAACAATGCATACTTCTTGTTAAATATTAAACTACTACATTAAAGCATCAACAAGACATTGTGTAACAGAAATTTATTACTCCGAAAGTATTACTTTAAAAGCGAAATTGAAGTAAACAATGGCAATGATATTGTATTAGGTATAATCACTCTATAGCGAAAATGAAAATAGGAACAAAAAGTGGTATTTTTTTGTGGAGAATAAAAATACCTTGAATTAATTCAACTGAGATCTGAAAGTGGAACTGGCTGAGTGGCCAATTCTTGGAAAAATTTACGAAACCAACTGGGTTACGTAAGTACCTAGAAACGTTTTTATTTTAATGTCTTCATTTCTCGTACTGGGTGAACGTTTTTTTTATCTGCTCGATGGTTGGTAGTGTGGTGTTAAAAAGTCGTCGTACAAGGGATTTTATGGGCGCGCATTTACCTTTCGTAGTCGTCAACTATGTGCAAGAATGGTAGTTAAATTCTTCAGCATATGCCTTTTTCTAATTGGGATTATGCGGTTTAATGAACAAGATGTGACCGATTAGCGGAAAAAATCGTCGAGCTCTCGATGTCACCGCGAGTTGTAAATCGGATTTTATATGGGAATGTTCTCTGTCGCTTGTTCGTTTTTCTTTTCGCCTTTTTCTCGTTGTACGAATAAATTTATCGGTGGTCTAGATAATGAGATTAAATTAGATGTGGAAACTGTCCTAGATAGATTGATGGCCAGCTGTCGTTTGAAGAGATCGAGGAATAATTAAGATTGTTTTCTATTAATTGAAAGCAAAAACATCTGCGAAAATCAAGCCTTTTCAATTTGGATATCTGTTTATTCTTATATGTTCCGACATACTTTACACAAAATGATATTGCACCTTAGAATTTTACAGGCCAGTCCCATATTATAGTAATGTTGAAAAGTAGCGATTCTTCAGTACATATATCCTGCCATCCCATCATTAGGCTTTTAAGGATAAAACATTATTGTCTGCATCAATCAAAAAGACTACATATAAATATTTTTCAAGCGCTTGAAGTTAAGAAACAAAATCTTCATAGGTTTCCAACGTGGTGTAAAATTATGTAAAATAAAATATGTACATAATGCTGTAATAACTAAATAAAAATAATCAAAACCTTATTTAACCTATCTACTACACGTATTTTATATTCAATTTTATATTATTTATATTATTTACTATTTTTTTTCACACTAGTATAGGTAGAGTTCTCGGCGCGTTTACAATTAACAATTCTATATCTGGTTAATGTATTTTACTTTCATTACAGAGCATATTTACCTTTTACGCTTAGTTCTTGTTTTCTTCGATGCATTCTTCGATGTTTTCTTGCAAAGAAATTTTGATATTACTACATTTCGCCTTAGTTTGTTCTGTTACTTTCTATATACATTTTTCTTGATAAAACTACAATTGATCACTGCATTTTCCTTAATGCATTTGCCATGTCTGCAAAATAGATAGTATTATTTCTCTCCTCATACATTTCAACTAAACGTTCATGTATATTCTCAAGAATAACACACATGCTCATAAAGTTTTCACACTTTTTAATACAATACAGTTAAAGTCTATTAATTGTACACTGACCTTAAGTTGTTTCCTCTTTCATCACACTATCTTGGTAATTGTCAGCATTGAAGCACAAATCAACATTCATAAAGTTTTATTCAATCAATGTCACTTTCAAAAACACCAATCAAGTGAATAACTGAGCATTTTCAATTTCTTCTTGAATGTGTCTGATCGAGCTCATACAAACCGAAGGTGTTATTTTCGACAATGTCTCATTCCATAAATTCAGACATTTTTGGTTTGATATCCTCAATTATATATCCTTCTTGATTATATATCCTCCTCGACTTGAATGTCTATTGTAATAATTATTTGCAATGCCCTATATCAACTCAATCGGGTTAAATATGCAGTGATAAGGAGGAAGACGTAATACTCTGTGGCCATAACCAATCTGATATACCATGTATCTCCTCTCAGGCTTATTTCGTGCAAATAATGTAAATGTAAATTGCATAAAATGCAATTAAATATTTTATTTATATTTGCTGAGTAACATTGTGTCTTCGAAACTTATTTTATATACTTTAAACTATTTCTTAATTGCACCCTTTGTTGAGACGTAGAGGAAGACCCTAATTCTGCATCAGGAATAAAACCATTCCTGTTTCCAGCATGAAGAACTATATGTTTGCTTTGAATTATTAATAAATGTTATGACTAACAAAACCTAATCGATAGTTATTCCAACGTTTACCTTTTTCCATCAATTTTTGTTGTCTTTACACTATATTATATGATTATCATCCTGCCTTGAGCCAATATACCATTCTGAAATATTTATGTCTCATCTAAATATACAAATTAATATAATGATTCTTCCTTGGACCACGTAGGACCACTTCCACGTAGTCACCCTTGGACGTAGAGGAAGACCCTAATTCTGCATCAGGAATAAAACCATTCCTGTTTCCAGCATGAAGAACTATATGTTTGCATTGAATTATTAATAAATGTTATGACTAACAAAACCTAATCGATAGTTATTCCAACGTTTACCTTTTTCCATTAATTTTTGTTGTCTTTACACTATATTATATGATTATCATCCTGCCTTGAGCCAATATACCATTCTGAAATATTTATGTCTCATCTAAATATGCAAATTAATATAATGATTCTTCCTTGATCTTGTTATGTTTTTAAAAATAGTATTCTTTTAAAAGCAATCTCTGGAAGTTCCATTAAACCCTTTCGTGGTTTATCTTTACACCACTTAAATTCTATATTACCCAACACTGTATGAAGAGATGTTCTACATCCCTCAAATAGCTGTATATCTTTTGGCTTTTCATCAATACTTTCCAGACTAACAATTTTCTCTGAAATAATTGTATTAGATTATGTTTTAATTGAAAAAAACTACTTTCTGTTTTTATATCTTTCGTATAACATATTTGATCTCTGACACAGCTAACAATAAGCTGATCTTGATTCGTCACCTGTTTCGCATAAAGACGGTTTGTTGCTGGTGAATTTAAGGTTATATTGTTTTTTTATTATTTGAGATATTTTAGTGACTGTGTCGTAGATATATTGTAGCTGCAAGGTGCACAAACATATTTTCAATAAAAACCGCGGCGAATTGAAATTCAATAAACAAAGCGTTAAAACAACGTATGCCAGTTTATAACCCGTAATTATAATATTTTTAAGAATTTTGTAGACGTTTGACAAGTTTTGCAGGCTCTTTCAGTTACATGTTCGAACATCTCTAACTGAATCTCTTTTTAAAGATAATAAAATGAGAAGGAAAATATTGTCTGACTGTAAAACGAATTTACAACTTTTATGACGTTAAAACATCGCACTGTTGCCGCATCAACTTTGAGTTTTACTTCATTTTGTCTTTGACATAGAATAAAATTCTAATCCAAATAAAATAATCAAACTAAAATGTTATTATACCTAATTTATCTTAATATTATAGTATGCCTAATGTATTATTATGGAAGGGATTTATTTATTTTTTCTTTATTTTATTATATTTAAATTAAACTATTTTCAACGCCACTTATGAGGTAGAGTTCTAGGCGTGTTATTGTATGTAGTAGTATCCCCAGGAGGCCTAATCCACCTAAAAGTTGTCTAACCAAGTATCCAAGTAGGTATATTATTTTCATTATAGTTGTTATTTTTTCCTTCATTGCAGTGTTTCCTTTTCAAGTCAATTTAATATATTTTGGCCACTTTGTTTGGTTTGGTCAAATAGTTTCCTATGCTATATGTGTACATTTCCTTAATAAAATTAGATGTAATCCTTGCATTCTTCTTAATTCATTTGCCATGTCTGCAAAATAGTAAAAGGCAGCGATAAATTATATTGTCATCTCTAGAAATATTAATTCAGTTGTTATAATTGTCAGTAGATAAGCTGTTGGTTTCCAGTTTATCTAACACTTGTTCAAGATTCCTACATTTAGCAATTTCTCCTTCAATGTGATTGAGTTAATCCAAAATGAAGGTCTTATTGTAGAAAATGCTTCTTTCCACATATCCAGGCAATTCTTGCTTGTGTATGCTTCTCAATCAGCATGATTTTGTAATAAATTCTCTTCCACATCACATATCAATTCGGTTGGATTGATACCCGGGTTGATTGGATAGGACCCGGTAAAAGAGCAGCTAGTTTAGCTAACTGTTGATATGCGATCTTGAGTCAACACACGACTGGAGGCTCTCATATGGGAGCAAGAGAGATATGACTGCAGCGATGGATGCTGTCGCTGCAGCCTGGGAAAAGAGGAGATTAGCAGTGGCGCGGTATTAATCTCTCAGCATGTCGACCAGCTCGTGAACAAGCGCGTTTTCAGTATAACTTGAACTGAGTTGTTGTTTATAGCAGGATTGATTTGAAGTGCTTGATTTCTGGAGTACCAGTTTCTCTGTAAATTTGATTTTATCTGATAAACCATGGAGCATTTAAGATTCTCCTGAAGAGCTTATTTAGGAAGACTTGAAGCCTTTTCATCTGGTAATTTACTAGCTATTTGAAGTCCGAAAATATCATTATTCACATTATATATATAAATATATATATATATATATATATATATATATATATATATATATATAATGTCATGGAATAAAATGACTAAAATTTTCCAAACCTCAAGCTCGCAACTGCTCATGTGAAAACATGGCGTTTCAAGATTTACTCCACACACTTCTGATGATTAGCTGTGATTTACAGATCGTAAAGGTAAATGCAAAGCAGAAACTGAGAATGCTTAGTTAAATCAAAAAGAGAGTCAGCTGGACTGAAGTATATCAAGTAAAATTTTGATAGGAAGTGATTCTGTCCATGATCATTTCTAGATAATTGTCTATTAAGATTCATAGTCATTAAATTATTTACACACACGTAATACTTTAGTTTATTTATTATAGTTTTGCTTTACTATTGAACATTAGCAGAATCATTCGCACCATTATCACTGTAGGGATTTTAACTGTAATGACTAAAGTCCCTTCTAGATCTGAATGTATAGCAAAATCTTAGATGCAGTGGAGAGTTTATTAGGATGTAAATAAAATTATTGATACCTTTGTATAGTATATTAAAAATAGCAATAAACCCACGTCATCACGATGTCGAATGTAATGGACGTATATCTATTAGGGATAAAATTTATGAAATTTATAAAGACAGTGAATTTTCAATATAAACATTCAAGGAAACTATTCGGAGACAGTTCATGACTAGTTGGAAATAAAATAGCGTAAACACAGTAAAAGTTGATGGAAAAGGTAGACGTTAGAATAACATTTGATTAGACCATGGCTGGATGAAGTCACGTATTCGGTTCGTTTCGTATTCCCAGGCCCAGAAAACAATCCAGAAATATCCGGGATAGCAAACCTGCTATAGCCTCTGATCACCGTTCTAGCAGACTTGATGTTAACGTTAATGTTTATCCGGTCCGTACTCCTCTTCGGATCTAATGTCTATCTGAAGTTTGTTTATAAAAACACTGAGATACTTTGGAATGGTTTCAATAATCTCTAATTAAACTGACCGTTATTAAAGCCATACAAAGTGAAACCTATGATGACTCGACGATGACTCGCAACATTTTATTTTGGAACCTCTGGTGGAGATCTATGCTAGATTTGTTACAAGTACCCCACAGTTCAATACCATAGGCCCAAATAGGCCTAAGTATTGACTTATATAACAAAACCTTCTTATCTATAGTTTAGATTTTTAAGTTTAGGTAAGCCAATACAATTGATTTAGTTTAAACCCAAGCTGTTTGCGTTTTGTCACTATATGTTTTTTCCATGTTATAAACGTCGATCAAAATGCATTATTATAAGTTGTAGTTAACGTTGTAAAATAGATTGAAAAATATATTCTATACCAATTTCTCTAAATTTAGCATTTCAAACGTTATTTGTGCACCCAATACATGTGTATTTTTGCTCATTTTCTTCTAAGTATTGAGTTGTTTTCACGCGTTTTTGCAATTTTATTTTCACTTAACTGTTGTTTTATAACGGGAACAGCATGTTTTATTGATAATCACGTTAGAACGCAAATATTGTTTAAGGTGTTTAAATAGGACCAAATATCACTTAGTAAGGATATATACATTATTATTTTATAGAGTATATACGTCCTTTTTTATATAACTCCTTTTTTTGTTGTTTATTTTTCGAATAAATTAAATAAAATTAAAAACATTTTAATTATTTTAATCCAAAGTTTAATAATATTAACACTGTGAAATATTAATGAAGATAGAGACTATGACTGATAGAACTATTTAGCTGATGTGCTATTTGGATATGATACATATCACATAAAATGACCATGTTTTAAAAAAGATTTAGACGAACACTGAGATACTTTGGAATGTTTTCAATAATATCTAATTAACCTGACCGTTATTAAAGCCATACAAAGTGAAACCTAGAAAAGCAATAACGGTAAAAGGACTTGTGAAAAAACGCCATCAAGAACTAAATGAGATGGACGTGATATCAAAACACAATTTACGACTTTTTGCTCCACTTTTAACAGTTTCTATTTTTTTAGATTGTTGCAAAGAAAGTATTCTGCTCTTGTACAATAATTCAAAATAATAATTGTGTGGGCTATCCAGGTAGAATAACTGATTATAGTACGGCGTGACCTAAAAAATTATCAGATAAAAAAATCCGCTAACTGTTTCTCTGGATGTGGACGGTAAAAATTACATGACGTGTCGCATACTTTACAGTAATAACGTAAAGGAATATGAATTAGTTTCGTTATAAATATTGCATTAATGCTGTTAGGCAGGATTATCACCTGTTAGGTCGAGTTATTTCGAGTTCTGTCCTTTCTTCAGGTGGGGGTCACACATTACAACGCACTGCTTCCCATGAAAATATTTTATTTTCCGCATTGTACTATAAAATTCAAGGAATTACACTGTTAATGTTTCAACTTTTATTCTGTATATTAATACAGGATTTGATTATACAAGTATTTTAATTTACAAATTTAAACACACTGGATCCAACCTTAGCGGCTTTATAACTATTTGTTATCTTTGAGGTTTATCACAAGGACAAGAAAATAAGTTGAAATAAAATAGATAAACAATGTATTCGTTATTGGAAATGAAGTCTTACTTATCACTATACGCTTCACTGAATAATTATTATTAATTTTTTTATAACATCTTTATTAGACGTGCTTAGTACAATCTTAATTAATTTATTACTACATTTCATTTGTACTTGGATTAATTCACAAGCAAGACGAGTGCGAGAACATACATCAATATGTATTCCTCAATTATAAAATTATAATAACTTATAGCTATAATTTACACTAAAGGTATACACTTTATATAAGTTCGTATGGTTTTGTTCGCTTCAATCTCCTGACATCCTGCGCGCTGTCCAGCAGTTGTATTGCTGGATAACTTCGCAAATCCATTTGATTTCCAGGTCATCGTGCAGTTCGTCGTTGGTGACGTAGCGATAGGCATTAATAATCAATCGAAGAACCTTGTTTTGACAGCGTTGGACGACTAGTTGATTTGAATTTTTACTGCAACCCCATATTTGCACCCCATGTGGGTGGCTTTATAATTAGCTTGGCTTTATAATTTTCTTATAAATCAACCTCATGGATTTTAGATCAAGTTGAGAGTATCTTCCGACTAACCACTATTATTTTTTAAATTTAGTTCCAATGTGTTTTGTTTTTTGTCTAACATAATATTTCCAATTTAATCTAGCTGATTCTGCTTCAGGAATCGGTCATCCATTGAGTGATATAATTAAGTTTTTATTATTTCACCGCAATGCCAAATTAACGTTGACAGATTTAGAGATATTAAGTTGAATTTTCTAATCTTTCGTCCATTTTATAGATTTTTTTAACTGCCACTTGTACTTTTTCTACCGCCTTAGACAGAACTTGTCGTTTGCCATAATAATTGTGTCGTCAGCAAAAGTTTCAAGTAGTGTTTCTTTTGTTGTTGGAATGTCAGCAGTGTGAAGCGGATATATGATAGGTCCTAAGACGCTACGTTGTGAAACTGCAGCCGGAATAATTTTAAATGTCGAGAACGCCATTTCGTACAATGCTCTAACTTTTCTTCCGAAAAGATATAACTCCAGCAATTGACAACAGTTTGCGCGGTAACAATTGGCTCATCTTACAGATTAATCCCAAATGCCAAACCCGATCAAAAGCTTGTGAGAGATCCAGGAGTATTGCAGGGCAGTATTTCTTTTCCTCAAACGCTTTTTCAATAGCTGCAGTTACTCTGTGAACTTGATCGATTGTTGAATGGTGATTTCGAAAAGCAAACTGGAAATCTCGTATTATTACAAAATGTTTAAAACGTTTAAATATTAGTTGCTCATATTTAAAGTTATTTACTTTTATTTAAGTTTATTTTATTTTATATAAACTCTTATTTACGTATTGTAATTATTACATATTTTCAGACATTTTACTATTTTGTCAATCCATGTCTTAACCGCATAATATAGTACATTAATACTTATTATATTTTAGTATTACTGTTCCTAGAAAAACCTATTATTTTTATAGAATGTTTTCGCGTATGTCAACATTTTTATTTTCGTTTCTAACTTTTAAATTCGCAGCAAAACATCTCGTTGGTATCATACTATTCGTTTGTGATGTTTAAGAACATCAAAATATTGCAGATTCTTTGTAAATTTTTGCGTACATTATTCCTTCATATTTAAACTCTACGTTAAAACACCATTCCCATAAGATGGCCTAAATGAATGAACCCATTCCAAAAAGACAAAAACCATATTATATACTATTGGATATGCCTTTGTTTGTTGCTGTCATCATGCATATCCTAAAAAAGTATGCTTATCTTTGTTGGTGATTTAAAATATTCATAAATAATGACTTTATTGTAATTTATTTAATAACATTTTCTAATAAACTTTTTTTTTACTGTAATGGATCATAGAAAAAATAAAATTAATTTGTTGGTCAGCAATTCTCAATACAGTCAGCAATACTGAAATATTATTCAACATAATCAATTATGTATTACGTATGTATCAAGGTATTCATATAATTAAAAAATCACCTGTTTCCTATCAGAGCTATGACATCGTTTTAATAGGTAATATAAATTGGAACATTATGATGCAAAAAGGCTCGAATAATAATTTCAAAAGATTGGATTAAATTTTTTTAGTTTTGCGTTTCAGTTTAGTTAAAACCATTAATACCAATTTATATAGCATTTAGTTAAACAAATGTAATAGAGAATAATAATAATAAGATAATGAGAGAGTGGTATGCACTTTTTGAAATATTCACTGATCCATGGAAGCCACGTAGGGATGTTCTACGATAAATATTAGGCCTATAATTTATTTCTAACAGAGGGTGTTACTGTGTATTAAATCGGATCGGGTTTATTTGTAACAGACTTCATGCTGAAGCTTTACTTTTCAGTATTTGTCAAGCAAAGACACAACACTATTATTCTTTGACATGAGTTTTTCGACCACATATTGCAAAACCGGTGAAAACATACTGGGCAACATTAAAAATGCTACCCCACCTGCCGTATTCTCCAAATGTTGCTACTTCTGATTACTATTTGTCCTGACATATGAATTATGACTTGTCTGATTTTTTTAAAATTCATCTCTTAGAACTTCAACAATCTGCCCGTACTGACATGTAGAACATCGCTTCAGTGAGTGATCTGCTGTATAAACTTATAATATAAATCTTATTCTAGATACTATTCTAACTTATTCTAGAGATCATTATATCTCACTCTATCTGTCTTTTAATCAGTTCGTATGGTAGTTTAAGCTTGAGTCTACGCACTTCACTGTCATCACGCACATTTAACTTTTTGGCGAGTGCATTGGGATGTATTAACAGTATTTCAGAGTACTTCGCACACCTAACACCTAATATTGCGCATCGACGATGACTCGCAACACTTTATTCTGGAACATCTGGAGGATGTCTATGCTAGATTTGCTACTAGCACCCCACAGTTCAATACCATAGGTCCAAGTATAGACTTATTCAACAAAATCTTTTTATCTAAGGATAGTTTATATTTTTAAGTTTAGATCAGCCAAAACATTTGATTTAGTTTAAACCCAAGCTGTTGCGTTTTGTCACTATATGTTTTTTCCACGTTAAACGTTGATCAAAATGCATTACTATATATTTAACGTTGCCTGCTTGCGGGATGAGTGAATACGAGTAAAAAAACACAGACCAAAGACACAATGTTTTTCTTCTATATTACGACGCTCGACCATAAACTGGTACAAACATACTTGGAAAAGCTAAAATAAGAAGTGCTACTTGTTCCGACATATGAATCGTGACCTCTTTGAGTACCACTTCACTTCTTATGATGATTCCATAAAATTTATCTAAAAGATAAATAAATCTTTTTTTGTAAATTGAGTGAAAGATGGAAAAAATACTACCTATCAAATTAAAAAAATCAGTTAAAAGTAATTACTTTTTTAATAATTATTTAAAATTGTAGGCCTAATATAATACAAGTTTTTCAAAGTAAAGTTTTAACAAGTAGCAAATCTAGAACCAATGCTTTTTAGGTACATTACATATCAGTTTTTGTTTTAATGTTACGGTGTTTATGAATCCTATTTTTATAATCGATAGCTCTTGTTGTTTTGTTTAATTTTTTCGCTCAATTCATGATATTGATTTACATTGTTGCGTTTGCATTTTCTCTTGATTAACAAAACGAGCAAATTTGTCGTATCCAGTGCATGTACATGTTAGTTCTTATTAGTTAGTTAGATTACTTATTATATTATTTAATATTTGCTGGTCAAATAATATTTGTAAAATGTTTCTGCATGATTTCTGAAGATCTCCTCATAATTCATTATATTCCTTCAGATCCTCTTCAATTCACTATAAAACATAATTTATTCATACTTCATCTTACATTTCGTCAGCAATTCGACAATTAATATAAAAATAAAAATACTGGGATTATAGATGTAACCAGTGGTGGAGGAAAAATCGTTTTCAATATAAAATTAAATCTATGGCCTATTGATGATTAAGCTTTCTAGTTTATATAATGTTTTGATACGAGGGTTACTATCTATTTCTGGCCTTAGCATAATTGCTATATCTATCAGAAGTGAGATAACGCTTTCAATAGAAACTTGGCATTGTTAAAGATAAACTCCTCCAGAACATTTTGTATTTTAGCATAATTTTTGTAGGTTATAATAAGTTAAAAAATTTATACCTGAAAAAAAAACCTATTGTGAACTAGCATTTAAAAAGATATTACTCATCATTCGGCTGTAAAATATATTTATTGGCTCAAATTTCGATTTGTGTTCAAGTGTTGCGAGGAAGAGTTTAAAAAACATATTTTTATAAAAAAAATTGAATCGACTTCAAAAAATACATAAGGAGCTCACTAGAATGTAAAAAATAATCAAACTTAGTCTTTTAACACAAAAAAAAAACGTTTCAAAATAAAATATGTAGGTAATAATGGTTGTAATAACTAAATAGAAATCAGTTTGAAGTCGGTACCGTGCCCATTTATATTATATTAGACTTATTTTTTTCCTTTTTAATTTTGTTTTTATGACATAAATTTATATTATTATATTCGTATTATTTGAGTTACATTTTAGTGAGCTCCTTATATATTTTTTGAAGTCGGTTCAATTTTTTTGGTAAAAATACTTTATTTTTCTCTTTTTAATGTTAGATATTTACTCAATAAATTAGGCAGTTATTTTATTAAGTATTACAATGGATAGCTCAAGTAAAACTACAGCCCATATGTAACAATGATTGATAGTCTAGTTGATTTGACAAATGTTCCAACCAAATTAGAAAAAAGAAAGTTCCTGCACTGATGGCAATTGGAGCCGTGACCTCCGTGTGTGATCTTAACGCTCTAATTGATACTCACGACTTCTCATATGATATGGTTAGTGCTTAAAAAGCAAATTCAATGGCTTTTACACTGACCTACTTCCGATTTTGCGCCACACCAGTTCAGCAATAACATTATACACAAATATTTGATTATTTTAAATAAAACATATGTGAAAATATTATACGTGCTTTTGAAATTTGAAGTTTTCCCTCTATTTCCCCTCATCCCCCCATCTGATCCGAGCTTGGTTCCAATGGGACCACCTTGGAAGTGGCTCCTCGAAGAAAAAAATTTGAAAATCGGTCCATAATTGACAGAGAAATCGGCGAACATACATTTACAAAATATATACAGCCGAACATAGACCTCCTCCTTTTTTGAAGTCGGTTAAACAATACTTTCAAGATTCATTAAAAACTGTGCATAATATCTATACAGGCGATGAATCATTAATATGAGTGAAAATATGTGAAAGGGTTTAAAATATATTAATTTAAGCGAAAGAAAAGACGACTGTTTGAACGGCGATATGAAGCGAGCGTGATATGACACTGAGGGTCTATTAGAAAACAGATCAACCCGCCTCACTCGTTCACTATTTAGGCGATTTTAGAACACATAGCTGGATAGACAAGATCGTATTAGATAATATATATTCCTATCAACTCTAAATAAAACTAAAATTGACTGTGTTGGTCTTCCAAGATGATTAAAAATGCAATAAAGTTTATAAAATAAGTCGAATAAATCGAAGCGAATGGTTGAAAAACAGTGAAAAATGCGATATGAAAATTGGTCTGTGGATGTCTCCAATGCATGAAAAAGTACATTGATGTTCATGGGAAATATTTTGCCAAACAATAAATTTAAATCAACAATTCGGAATTATCCGAAGTTTTATGTTTACACAATTCGTACTAATTAAGTTGTACTACAGTTTAACGTGGGCTCCGAACCACGGTCCTCGGCATTAAACCCACCAACTGGCAAGTGACCAACTTAGAAATCGTCCGAGAAGGTATCCGGTCTTACCCAGCCTGGTTACTGGCGTGACTGGGATCATTTTCCTTGTCTGATTTTGCTCTCTTGCCGAAGGATAATCATCAATGTTAAGCAATCGCAAACATAAATTTACGACCATGCCCCAGCAGAATCCCAGAAACCCGCGACTATCTCAACCGTCCTTTCGAATTTACCACTGCGCCAACCAAACCGGCAAATTATTGTTTTGAATTATATAATAGTTAAAATAAAGCTATACATAGATGAACACAATATTTTAGGTATAATTTTGTATATATTAATTTATCGTTCATGTTAATATTTGCAGAATATTCGGAATTTTTGTCAATTTCGTAAAACATCTATGAAGATTTCATAATCTATATGTTATACAATAATGAAAACTTATAAACTGTAAATGTAAACTTCCATACTTTGGATCATTTTAATTTATCACGCAGAAATATATAAATTAATGTTATGTAAGCTTTATATTTTCTAACGTTTATAAACGTTTTCGATTTTGTATTGATGAATAGTAAGTAAGATGTAAGTTAAACATTACATGTTTCATTACATTTTGCTTTAACACGTCTTTGGGATCTTATGGATTTGACTCTATTTAGATATTCAATGGTTCATTTAACTCCCTTAAGTACCAAAATTCTCATAGACGGTATCGAATTTAAGAGAATGAACACGTCTTGAAAACATCAACCTTAATGATAACCATTTCATCAGCCTAATTAAATAGTGTTGGAAGACAAAGAAAAGCGGACAAGAATCACCTCATTAGGCGTCCAAAATGACCAATCAGCATCGAATTAAATATCATTTAAGCTTTCAAATCGCCCATTGAAAATTGTCGGACTTGGGTCACGAATACGAGAAATTGCCGGTTTTTGTTGCCGTCTCGTATGTTCCCACGCACTGATACAAAATTTGACAAGAAACAAATATCGTCGATGATGTTGGTGGTCAGTAATAAACGGATTTATGAGGTTTTTCAACTGACATTACAGACGGAAAGCAATTGCCATCAATTGGAATTCCGTCGTGCATAAGAGGTGGCGGTAATGGTTTAATTAGCGCTCCTTGATAAAGGGTGCTTTAACAATGGCGGCGAGTTTTGTTTTTTAAATAGGCCGACGGCTAATTGAGGTGGTGGTCAGGAATCTTTATTATTGTTTAATGAAGGCGGCGTGAAAAAACTGACACTTAATATTGTGATAATTTTACACACACTCGAATAACATAGAAACAAATCGGATTCAAAAAAGAACATGAGAATTTTCCTTGTCTGAAAAAGGAGATTTTGATTTACCGTTCGGTTTATGTCGGCTAATTAACATTCATGATAACCAACGGACGTCTGAAGAATATTTTATGCTGAACAAATAACGCTGCATGAGCTTGATTTTGATGTTAAATATCCTGGTTATTTTAATGAGGTCCTTAATTAGTTTATTTTTACAAATAACAAGTTATTTGAAAAGTCGCCGGCCTACCGTAGTATAACAAATTTTTTTGGCAAAATTAGTTTTTTTCATTCAACATAATTCCCTTCAACCGTGATACACTGATTATAGCGACCATTCAACTCTTCGATACCATTTTTGTAGTACGATTTGTCCTTAGCTTCAAAATAGGCCTCAGTTTCAGCGATCACCTCTGCATTCGACGAAAATGTTTTCCCATCGAGCACTATTTTGAGATCAGAGAACAGGAAATAGTCACTGGAGGCCAGATCTGGAGAATACGGTGGATGAGGAAGCAATTCAGTGGATGAAGTCCAATTCATGGATTTTTACCACCGTTATCACTTACTTGTGACACGGTGCATTATCTTGGTGAAGCAGCGTTTTCTTTTTCTTGAAATGCGTTCGTTTTTTGGCGATTTCGTCCTTCAAACGATCTAATAATGCTATGTAATAGTCGCTGTTGATGGTCTTTCCTTTTTCAAGGTAGTCAATGAAAATTATTCCATGCGCATCCCAAAATACAGACGCCATAATCTTCCCAGCCGATGCACTCGGATAACTGTCGATTGGACTTCACCTGCTCTCATACACTTCAAACACTGCTCCCGGTCATCGATCCGTCGTGTGTTGGGTCAAAAGTGAGCTCGTGCAGCACCCACTTTGCACAGAGCTTTCTCATACCGAAATATTCGTGAACGATATGATCTACACGTTCATTTGATATCTTTAGAGTGTCTGCTATTTCATTCAATTTCAATTTACGATCAGTCACTTTGTGGATTTTTAAATATATTTTCGCCGGTAACAACCTCTTTTGAGCGTCCACTGCGTCCACCGTCTTCGATGCTTATTTCACCACGTCTAAACCTAGAATACAAATCCTTGATGGTCGATTTTCGTGGGACAGTATCTGGAAACTCGGCATCAAGCCAAGTTTTTGCATAAACTGTATTTTTTCCCTTCAAGGCGCAATATTTTATCAACACGCGAAATACCTTTTTATCAATTTTTTATCAAGGTGCTTCACTTAAAATGCTATAATTCACAAAATAATGATCCGGCAGCTTACGTTGAATAAAAAGGTATTTGATTTTTTTATTATATATTTTTTTCATTTTATGGTAAGAGTATACAAAGCATACAAAAAGAAAGATATAGAATTATATTAGTTCAAATGAGTGAAAGTACTATTAGGATGGGTTGAACATTTCTCCATCCAAACCAAAGAAGACATTTTTCACGTCAATGAAGCAAGTTATTTAATCAAATTGGATGTAAGTAAGATTCAGATTAAAGAAAATTTTATAGTTACATGGATGTAATGGTGATATTTCAATAGACAGATAGTCCAACAATCAAAACATAGTATTTATAATAATTTTAGCCACTTAGATTTTGTCTTATATTAAAATATTAAATAATTAACATATATTTTTCAAAATATTTTTTGGAAAGTTGTTTCAGTTACTATATTATATCCAGAAGCTCTTTTACGTTTAATGTATCTAATTATTGTTTGTTTAACTTCTCAACAGTATTTTGTTTATAAGGCAGATCCATTTTTACGAGGAAATAAGGAAGTAAGATATGTATTAATGTATATGATATATTTTAATAAATTAAGATTAACTACATGCCTCTAATTTACACTTCATTGGTCATATATAGCAGCAATATTAGCATGTTCTTGATTTTATAGCACTTCAATGATCACTTACGTTATGGTGCATTGGCAGTTATCTATTTTTTTTTACGCGAACCTTCCCTAAGTTCTCTACATGGGCGACACTCTTCAGAGGCCTACTTAATTTTCTGTTTACTAAATCGACTGCATAGTGTACCCATGCAGGGAACTTACTGATTCTGTAAATTAAATTGAGAGATTTTACTAAATTTATCTTTATTAGTTAGGGTGTTAAAGATTTTCAAAGATAAGACAAAAGTAAAGATTTTTTTGGAATGTAATATTTCTATTTAATTTTGTTTAATATCGTTTAGATATTGATTCTTGTATATAAAGAAAATCTTTCATGATAAACGTTCATACGGTTTTAATTTATAAAAATAGACACGAAAAAAAAATGAAAGTAATGCTAAGAAGAATGACATTAGCATATATAATAATCTGGAAACTAAATATGGATTAGGAGACCACATTTTAGTAGTACTAGTAATTAACCAGATGGATAACATCTTTCTTGGTATTTTCGATATCTTTTTTGGAATTTTTACGATAACCAAGTGCCAATTATTGACTATAAATATTACAGAGAGAAAATTCTAATACCGACACGCCAGTTTGGGGTTTATTAACAAACCTTCAACAATTGACCAGGTGCATATAATAACAAATGCAATTGAGAAAGCCTATAAAGTTAAGAGGGTATCTTCATCTATATTCTTAGATGTAGCACAAACCTTTGATAAGGTACGGCATGACGGCCTTGTTCATAAGTTACAGAAAATATTATGGAAACTATACAGTGAATTACTAAATTCATACATTACAGCCAGAATATTTGGAGTCAATGGAGAGGAAGTCCACTCTACAATAAAGGAAGCTAAAGTAGGTGTACTGCAAGGAAGTGTATTAGACCATTTTCCTTAATTCTTTAACTACTCTACACATGTGATATGCCGCAAGTGAAAAATACCATGATGTGTTCCATTAATGATGTCACTGCAATAACAATATAAGTATATGTATAATTGGACCCAAATAAATAAAATTAAAACTTAACGGTAGTAGATCGGTGCAGTTCACATATAATAATATCTTAAAAGCATCAATAACAATAAATAATACTATTATTTCATATAACAACAAAGCTAAGTATCTAGAATAAATCTTATTGTAAAAATTCGCTGGAAGCAACATTTAAAAAGGAAAAGGAAGGAGTTGTTCTTCATACAGAGGAATATTTATTGGTTAATTGAAAGAAAATCACAATTATCTGTATATAATAAATTGCTATTACACAAGCAAGTATTGAAATCTATATAAACATACGGAGTTCAGTTATGGAGATATTCCACGAAAAATAATACATATATATATATATATATATATATATATATATATATATATATATATATATACAAGTTTTCCCCAACTTGTATTGAGAAGTAATGTAGTTGTACCCAGATACTACATAACTGATTACTTTCACCGAAATCTTCAGATACCCACTGTCACTCAAAAAATTAAGAGAATCAATCAAAGAAAAGTGAAAACAGACTCCATTCTCATGTTAGTATCAAAGTAAGATAACTCTTGGATAACACCAGAACGAGACACAAACCCAAATAAATCAAATCATTTGATCTTGTGTATAATAGTTTAGTGAAGTGCATTTAATAGAAAAACAGCAATTTCAATACATAAACATTATTATACCAGATACTAAAATAAGGCCGATGGGTCTTTCTAGATATATACCTAGATTTAGATGATTGTAGTGACAAACTGTAGTACTGTAATATGTAATATTAAGCATTATTATATGCAAATAAAGCATTCTTTTAAGCAGTTTATGCAATTCGGGTGAAAAGTATTTGTGGAATAATTAATTGAAAAAGTATCCAAAAAGTTAAATTGTTTTTGTAATAGGCTTGGGATAACGATATATAATAATTAAAGGAAAATGTGAATACGTATTAGTTTTGAGGAATCTTTCAGATCGACGTTTGTGGATCTTCTACTATTATTAGAGATTTTATCATTACTGCACCCAAAAAAGGAGGTTGTTTTAGAGAAACAAGAAAGAGAAAACAGTCTGAAGTAATATTTCTATAGCGAGGAATACGGTGGATAACTAAATTACCTATTTCGTGGTAATATCCAGACTGAATCTTTCCAAATGTAATAAAGACATTAAATTAATAACAGCATTAAACAAAGAATTTAATCTAGAAGTCGATCTATAATTCGTTAAAAATAGAAACTGTTATGCGAATTGATTAATTTTTTAACAAAGATATAAAGTTGTTCAATAAGATCACAGTACATTGCTAATAGTAGATTTCTATAAATCATAAACATAGTAAACATTTTATTGCGATTTATGAATTAATTTTTTTCGAAGTTACTTAAATATGACTTTTGTTTATTATATTTTAGTTCCCATCACCTCCAGCTCTTCTCACGTTTCACGTTAAGATTTTATTAAACGAAAAGGAAATAACTACCCTAGAAGTGTATTTACCGGGATTTCTGGAAACAGTGAAGTGTGATTTAATTAATTGTAAATATTTTTATTAAAATAAAATATTTTTGGATAGATTGTTGGAAGAAAGACGGAATGTTGAATATATTGTCAAAAGCAACAAATTAATTGAAATATTTATTACTAAACTTTACTTAAGTATTCAAACCTCATAAATTGGCGAGCACGAACATAATTAACATTTCTCCGTGCCTGTTATTTAACATGAAACAACATTTTTAATGTTAGAAATGATTGCCGTGGATGTAGTACAAATATTTGAAATTTGTCGACAGAATGCATGTCATATGTATCATAAAAATGCATCTCACGTGCAGAAAAAAGCCATATGTGTAGATACAGAAATTAAAATGATACCTTATCATCAACCCAATTTTTATGAAAATGATTTAAAATGCATTATTCTTTGCAACGAATACGCAATAAGCGTTTATGTTCCTTCGATATTCCTTGATCGTTTCGACCATAAAAAGCTGACGTGTCGGTCAACTAAATCACTTGTTTATACCTTACTTACTTCCTATGGGCTAGTAGGCAATTACAGGACGGCACCTCGTAAGAATTTTTCCTTTAGCTTTCACACGTTTCAATAATCGAAGTGCATAGATACTAATTGTGTGGGTGTGGCTTTTTGATTTTATTTTATTTTATTTTATCGGTGCATCCTTTAGGTGTCAAATATGTGACTCTTTTAAAATAAATAACATACAATATACGGGAGTTGTATCTATTTTATTTATAAAATATGACTAATGAATAACAAGTTTGTAATGTTTATTTACTGGTGCCATGTCGAATACTAAACCAGTGATATGATCTTCCTTTCTAAGGATATTAAAATCATTATTAAGATTTTAGAATTTTTGTCTATTAATATGGGGTTCTTACCATTACGTTGAGATTTTTTGGACCAAAAATATAATAAATATTTTCATTTGTGGATTTTCGCCAGCTTGTATTGTCTGAATTTTGTATTAATCTTCTTTCATTATTTGTAAAATTACTTTTTGAGAGCTCCTATTACTTTTTGGGGCATATATAGTTGCAGATAAATGCTTCTCTGATAACTTATTAGTCATTTTCTTTCTCACTACTCTATTTTTCTTGTTGAGGCAAACGAGAGTACTCAAATAGTAGTTATATACTACTCAGTTGTTCTTAACTCTCTAAAATGTAAGACAACCTCAGCCAATTCATTTGAAGGTCACATGTATACGTTTAATTCACAATGTCCCATATCAGCAAGAACCAATTTCATCATTGCGTCTTCCATCAAGTCCTTTTAATTCAATTTAATTTAATAACATGTAGTTCTTATATATATGACATTTTGTTTCAATATTGTACAATTTTATTTTACCGACAAATTTTTCTCGTCTGGGTAATGCCGGATGTCTTCTGGGATTATATCTAAGTTGGTCACTCGCCGAGAGTCATTCGGAGCCCACGTTAAACAGTAGGTCCAGTTCAGATAACCCTCGTAGGTAAAAAATGAGACTTTAAAATATTTTTAAAATTATAACCATATTATGAGTATCATATTAAAGAAACATATTCTAACAAATATACAGATTTGGAAAAGAAAGAGCTACGGCAGCAATGAGAGAGAAATAAGATTATAATGTAAATATTTCCTTGAAATTGGGGATGTGATATAAACAGAATAAATTCGAAACATATTTTTTGAATTAAGCGCAGAAACAAATATTTATTTCAACCACTATTCGACCTATTTAACCGAAATATATAATCTATAACGGATGCAACACCAGTTTTTCTGCTTAGCAAAGAAGTCATTAACAGGCTACTGAAAACCTGACAAGTTGACGGGCAGGACAAGTTAAATCATACGTTTCTAAGTCGGCGATACAAGTAAAAAATGTTAAACCACTTGCGAAAATGTCTAATTTAACAATTAGATAAATAATAATAAAATAAATTGAATCAAAGAACAGGCGTTTCATCATTAAACCAAAAGCCACATCTCTATCTAGAACTACAGAGAAACTACAATTAGTAGTCAAGAAGACATAAACCTGATTATATTACTTGAAAAGCGTCCAATTGCACAAAAAGAATCAGTAAAATATCTCAGCATCCATCTCGATGAGAAGATTCCCAAATCACCGAGATCTGTATAAAGTGTATTGTAACTGTTATCAGTGTAGTATGATCAGAAATGGATCTTATTCAAAATTTTTGTTGAATTTTTCAGAAACTCTGCTTTCTAAGAGGCAACATTCAGTGCAGAGTTTAGGTGCTATAAATATTGTTTTTATATTCTTAATAGAAATGGATGCGGAAAATGTATTAGGAACTATTTATACAAAATAAATTTGATGCAAGCGATTGTTAGCGATTGTAAATTATACTTTTGATAGCTGAGAATCAATACAACATTAACAATATGTAGATTGCAACACAGCGATGCTCAAAAAGTTTTAAAAAGATAAAATATATTTGTAAACATTTAAATGAACAACTATTTTTCACTCGCCATATTTACTTGATATTACACCTTGCGATATCGTGTGGTTTTATGAATATGCTTAAAGATGTTTTGACTTCAACAGTCACGTGTTTTTAGAACACACAGTACAGAATAAATTGTTCATTGGTCAAATGAATAATTATCATAGAATATTAATTAATAACACATGGGCTGAAAATTTGTGTTAAAGTTGTATTTCATTCGCATTTTTTCAGTTAGTACTAACCTTCAAAAGAAAGCTGTTAAAATTGTATGATCTTTTATTCATAAGTTTGTGGGTTATTGTGCTCCACTACTTTTGTTATTTTCAAATTAATGGATCAATTATATTAAATAACGGAACAATTTCGTGTTTTGGTGGGAAAAGTGCTGTTCAGGCGAAGCAATGGCTTGAAAAGAGTTATAAGGACTCCGCTCCATCAGAAAGAATAATAAAACGTTGGTTTGCTGACTTAAGGCGAGGTCGTAGAGACACCGATGATGCAGAACGCAGTGAGCATCCAAATGAGATAATAACACGAGGAAATATAAAAAATAATCGCAAAATGGTTTTGAATGATTGAAAAGTGAAGTTGGGTGAGTTAGCTAATATCGTAAAGGTATCAAAAGGACGTGTTGGTTTTGTATTGCATGAGAATTTGATTACGATAAAGCTGTGTTCAAAATGCATGTCGCGTTTGCTTTCTGTTGGCCAAAAAAAAAAGAACGTGTTAATGATTCTGAACAATGTTTGGCCATGCTTAAATGTAACAAACCGGAATATTTGCATCGATATGTGACAATGGATGAAACATGGATCCATCCAGGAACTGATGACAGGTCTATTTTAAGGTAAAAGATTCATCGTTCTACAAAAGTGATATTGAAATGTTAGAGTGGCGCTGAAGTGTGTGGCTCTTGAGGGAGATTAGGTCGATGAATAAAGCGAATTTTTAACAAATGAAACGCGTTTTCTTTGTTACGCCCGCGACTTTAAACCCTATGTTTTAATAAAGTGTTTTAAGTATTTCTCTCTAGTGTTATTTATTGTGAAAATCACGTAATGAAGATTTGAAAATCAATTATTATTTTTAAAATTTTATTGTGGACTGATGAAACGACCGTGAAGCAAAATGTCTTATATAGTGGCTCGATTTTGAGAGTCATCGTCAAAAGGACATTAAAACAGGAGCCGTTCTTTTTTTTTCCTTTCTGTTTTAGTTGAGATGTATAGTTCTTTAGCATCCTCTCGCTCTAAATCACTTCGGATCTTTCTTGTTTATCTGGATTGGCGATGGAATTTATGAAGCAATATAGCTACTATGGATAGCAATGGATTGGGGGATAATGTAATCGTTATCAAAGGAATGAAACATTTATGAGGCCTCCTCGGTTATCAGTTATAAAGGAGTTTGGCGAGATGGATGGCTTGTTTTCCAGCGTTTGTTTCCAGCGGCTCCTCCTTCGAGATGGATTTTATATCGATAATTTATCCGGAACTAAATTAATTATACGATGTCAATCGAAGAACAACAGAATCAACTTCTTTGATTTCGTTTTGTTCTTGTTAATTATGACTCGGTTTCCCTCAAGTGTATTCCGACATTTTTATTAGTGAGGTTTTATTGCAGTTGAATCTTTTTTCTTGCTGAGATGTCGGTTTTAGTTTTTCCTCGAATAGTATAAAAAACCCGTATAAAAAGATCTTGATGAATGAAAGTTGTCTTTTAAGGATACATAAAAACCTTTTCTTATCCCAACTAATTTACTTAAATTTAATTAACAAGCTGTTATGTACCCTGTTTTTTATTTTTGAACGTTTTTTTAGTCTATTAGTATAATCTTAACTGATTATGAGTTTTATTACTGAGCTTTAGTTCAAAACGTTCTTCACTGCTTACGTATGATAGATATATGGTCTTTACAATGAAGCTTCTAATATATAACATACTAAATACTAATACTACCAGGATAATATGAAAAGTTCTCGCCCTGACTATGGAATACTGATATTTTCAGTTAAAAATTATTATATTTCTCTGCATAATTTATTTTAACATATTTCCATGTTTCTCCAATATCAGTAATCCTTGCAATTTGACAGTTTGGAAGGCTGTGAAATAGTTTGAGGTCTGAGAGTGTTATACCAGCAGAATGGGAGGGATGATAGAACAAATCGCAACCCAAATCTCGCACTTTTCCCATTGTCGATGCACCCTTCTGGCAGGTGCATTGTTCTGGTTAAATATTATTTCTTCTTCAAACCAGTTCTCTTTACGCGAATTTTTGATGTCCAGTATGGTAATAAATTTAGAATAAAATTCACCTACAATTGTTTTATTTTTTGAATTTTCCGATATATGCCATCGACTTAACCTTTTTACGCTAAACCACCGCCTTTCACCCAAGGCTGCTCCGGCTGCTCTTTCGTTTCTGGAGTATTGTATTGGGGTCATGTCTCTTTCCTGGTATCCAAATACCGTGCAAAATCGTGTGCCCATTTACTTTTGATGACATCATGTTACACAAAAAGCAAAACACATTAGAACCAAAATAAAACAACTGAACTGATTAGTCGGAAGATACACTCAACTTGATCTATAATCGAAGAGATTGATTTATCAGACAATCATAAAACCAATTTGGACCTAGTGGTGCAAATACGGGACTGCACTAAACATTCTAATCAGCTAGTCATCGCTGTCAAAATAAAATTATTCGATTAATTACCAATGCCTATAGCTACGTAACCAACGAAGAACTGCACGCTGACCTGGAAATCAAATGGATTTGCGAAGTTATCCAAGATTTCGCCTTGAAACACGAAAGATCATACTAATGTGGAAACAATCTAACTAATGGATAACGCGCAGGATATCAGAATATTGAAGGGAATCAAACCATACGAACTTATATAAAGTGTATACCTTCAGTCTAAACTATAGCTTATGTTTTTATAATTTTATAATTGAAGGATACCTATTGATGTATTTATCTCGCACTCGTCTTGCTTGTGTATTAATCCAAGTACAAAAGAAATGCAGTGATAAATTAAATTATAATTATTATAATTATTTATAATTAAGATTGTGTTAAACATATCTAATAAAGATGTTATTAAAAAGAAGTTACTTTTGATGGGACATTAGGAAATGTTAGGCATCCATCTTGCGCAGATACTTCACCTTTCAAATATATATATATATATATATATATATATATATATATATATATATATATATATATATATATATATATGAATATAAGGACAGCCAAATGTTAAATGTCGGCCAAATAACGATTAGCGACCGATTATGAGCAATGGGGAAAATCCAAAAGATGCGAAGGTGGGTACCACATCAATTGAATGAAAAATCGCCTGTGGAATACTGCTTCAAAGGTACGATCGGAAGTCATTTCTGCGTCGACTAAGTAATGGGTGATGAAAAGTTGATTTATTTTGAAAACTCTAAGTGTCTAATGGGCCCGAATACACGATAAAGTGATTTTACAGCACGATAACGTCGCCGTCTCATAAAGAAAACCGATCAAGGAAGCGTTGAAAGAACCAGGATGGGATAAGTTATCGCACCCGCTATACCCTCTAGACCTTGCCCCGTCCGACTATCAACATTTCGCATCAATAGAACACGCGATTGCAGAGCAGTACACAACATGAATGGTTTTGCTCAAAGGACAAACAGACAGGGATGGTTTCTATAAATTGCCCGAATGATGGGCAAGATGTATAGACTCAAATGGCCAAAACTTTGAGTGAATAAATTTTTCCATTTTCTTGAAAATTAGGTAGTTTCTTTTTCGATAAAAATCACAGATATGAACTTTACTGGATGTTACTCTTAAAGGATGTGTATTATAGCCTATTACGGTTAATGACACAGTGAAAATTTGTTGATGTATGAAGTTATATAGAAAATGCCTTTTTAAATACGAATTAATTTTTAAACAGCCCCATTATTTCCTGCATCATTTTACCAGGCCGGTCGCGCGTTGATGGCCCTAAATCAGCGAGATTGATATGCAAATTTACTTATTACATAAGAGCGGTTTCTCTTGTTTTCTTTTCTCTTCTCGGATGAAACGGCAGCTCCTCGAACCAGTTCCCGCATCCAGGGCTGTTGCCACTCTTCCTCCTCCGTCTCTCCTCCGACGCCGCCTCCGCCTCCACCACCACGACGACGTCGTCGTCGACGCCGCTAGCCCCTCGGTTCGCGCTCGCGGCCCGCCATTCGGCGCCCATAAATCATGGGTTACCACATTGTAGCTCGGTAAATCATGCGGAGCTGTGGGGCGGTGGCGGGGGGAGCGGAGGGTGTTCGAGTTGAGGGGAGCGGGGGGGGGGCCCGGGGGAGACGGACGGGGACCGGCGTGAAATGAAAGCCATTCGTCTCTGTCGGGAGTTGTGCGGGCCTTCGCCGTCTCTCTCCGTCTCTCTTTCGCCCTCTCGCTTTTTCGGTTCGTTTTCGGTGCTGGAAATATAGCCTCCCCCCGCCGCACCCCGTCCCCGCGTTTGTCCGCCCTCCCCCTCTGCGTCGCTTCGCTCCCGTGTCCGGAGACCTCGAGAGGCCGAATTTTGTTTTCGACGGTTGGAACACTGGGTGTTTCGTTCGCATATTTGTCGAGAAATTAGCATAGAAAAATTACCTAACATGTTTCCGTTTTTCCGGAATCTTCAATAAGTTTGAAATCGTTTCCTGCTATTTTTATCTTAACTCAATTCAATGATGTAATCATTCTTACGCGATTAATAGGTATTTAGTTTTTATTCAAATTTTGATTAAGCACCATATCATAATTCCTGAACTATTAAAGAGTATTCAGATTTAATGAGGCTATATTCATATTGTTGTTACTGTATTTTATATGTATTTAGTAGTTATTTTACTGATATTGTTGGGGGTAGATAATGACTGATAACAACCAAATCTGGAAAGTCAAAATTCGTATCCTAATTCAAGAATATTTGACATGACGAATATTTTCCTTTGTCAGAAATATGTTTGTTTAAAATACTGTTGAAACTATTGTTTAAAAAAAACTATTAGAAAATGTTTTGATATTCAAATGAGGTCTTAATTACTCAATCAATGTTATGTTACACAACTCAGATGACTTGAGTCTTTTATTTTTCGTAAATTACGTCACTGCATTCAGCATTCACTGATTCACTAAATGAATATGGTAAATTAAATTGAAAACATCACGTTAGGTAAGAAAACAGCTTGAGACTTGAGAAAATTGTTCTCAGAAGTCAGAAGATGCTTCCAACTTTATTTAATACTGATGTTTATCGCTACTAACTAACGAAACATGCATTATGGATTGTAAATCAAGTGGATTTATGAAGCTATCCAGAATTTTGCATTCAAATATGATATAAGGTTATTAAATAACAGCAACGCGGAGACAAAAGAGTTATTGGATAAAATACCGGATATCAAAAGATTGAAGAGACCCAAATCACACTAATTATTGTAGTATAGAAGGATTATATATATATATATATATATATATATATATATATATATATATATATATATATATATAGAAAAAAATTGAGATGATATAATAATCTTATTTCTATTCTTCACTTATGATAAGTTGTAGATGAATCACAATATGTTTTGAGATAATATTATATATCTGTTTTATTATTTTCTTATGAATTTAGTTTGAACTTCAGTTATTATATTAGTTATATTTTAAGGTGTCAAATATAATTTTTTATATCTCTAAGTATAACAGCAATTAGTTTAGTGTCATGTTATTTGCATAGTACTTAATAGTGCTTAGAAATGCTTCAATGAATATAGTGGCTGTGAAGTGGAAATATGAATTATAATCTATAAATAGAATAGAAAGTCCCTGATATTTATGTGGAAACTTTTTTTTTGAACAAGGAATCAATGGCATAACAATCTCACGATATAATAAATCCCTTCTGACGATTATTGGTAATCAACTGCTTTAAAATAGTCTGGGAAGCATACTTCACTAACACAAAATTATATGTGAGTATTAATTGTACTTTTTCCGCCAGATCTGATATTTTTGTAAACTCCTATGTTTCCCCCAATTCCATAGTATACAGACTATGGATTGGCTTCATACACTTCATACACTGTCATGGTTTTACTGAAATTGAAGCAACCTATTTTACGAAATACTTGGTGTAATATTCGGACCAATTACTGATCTACCTTTTTTTTTCTTGATATGCCCTTTGATGCTGGTTAACATTGAAACTGTAAACCGAACTTCCCTATAGTTTTTTTTAAAATAATAATCTCGATATCAAACAAGACATCTAAGACAATCGAATTCCAACCTAAATGAATATAAACATTTATCGGTATCAATTGAGCGAGGAATTACCAAAAATGTAGTGTAGAAATTACACGATCTAAAGTTTACAATTAGTTTCGTCAGACATAACTTGGTTTGAGTAATATTTTGATCCACAGAACCACAATTTCGTCGCTGTAAAGCTGATGGGATATTGGGATTACGATCTTAATTATGTCAAACAAGTATGCGAAATAAAACGACGGTGCAAGGTGTAGGGAATACGGTGGATGCAACAATATTGTTAATACAATAAATGTGTGCAATATTTTTTATTAGCCATGTTTCCTTCAGTCAGTTAGTATTATGAATTGTAGTGTCTGAGAGGCCGTTGATTTGGCAGTTTGATGTTCAAGGAGCTTAAGGTGAACAATTTTTCCGAATTATTACACACTTAGCAATTACCTTGCTTGGAATCAATGCGAACAATGCAGCCGTTTGTGAAGCTTTTCCGAGCTGTGAATTACCTATAATTTGTGATTTTTTTAGCGATTCACAGAAATGTCGGTTCATTAAATTATCCTAATACACATTTTTATTAACGTAGAACTCAAGAAAAGCTTCTGTTGATATTCAGATTTATGTAAAAGGTATTTTAAAAGGTTTTTAGTTCCTTTTAAAAGGTGCTTAGTGCCGCCAAGATTGCCTACTACAATTTTTTAAGAATTTCATCGACATTTTCGAAACGGAAACGAGCAAGCCAATTCCAAATCACAATAAATATCATAGATTGTTCGATGAGCCTGTGCTGCATATTTCTTTTCTTGCCAAAATATAACGAAAATGCCCTTCTGAGATCTGCATTTTCAAATCTCAAAAATGTTTTATTGTGTAAAGGCGTGTAATGACATTATAACTAGAATATTTTATGAGCCGTTACCTTCAGCACGCTATATGGCTTCATTGAATGACTATTACTTGAATTACGCTTTCCTCAATCTTATTATAATCAGTTTTTACTTCGCATTTTGATTAACTTACAATTATATGGCTATAAACATTACTTTTAAGAAACTGACCTATTTAGAATAATTTAATAGGAATTATTAGTAATAATTAAAGATTCAATGTACCCAGAGGTAATATTTTTATTACAGTTTGTAGCTAACTGCTGTTGTAACTGTGTTTGATTATTATTTTGAACCAGTAGCTTATAAATATTGAACGGTAAGCCAAAAATGAAGACCTCCATATTTTGGTGCAGAACTTTTTCTTTTGTTGGGTGGGATTATATTAATGCAATTTTTTCTTGATTCCACTGTTTGAGGGTTTATTCCGTAAGACCGTCTTTGGTTTTTGCCCTACGGCTATTTATGGCATTGAGTGTTATTGACACGATGGCGATATGGATTTATGCTGGGGACCTTTATCATGTAAAGCGTGCTACCATAAGTCATAGCGATTTGGGGCGTACTTTTTGTATACTGGGGGTTTGCTACGAGGGTTATTTGATGAAAGCTAGATTTGTCACGGAGATTGTTACTTTATTCTTGTTTTGATCTAAATCCTAGTTTAATACTTACCACCATATCGATTTTGTATTTTCAAATGGTAGCTAAAGCAGTATTCCACTAAGTTATGAATTATAAATTAAAATATTTAGTAAATAAAAATTAAAATAGTTTTAGACCAGCTAATTTTTAATTAATTATTTTCCAATAATTTGTGTGTATGTGTATGTGTATCTGTAGTTCAAATTATATTCTTATGAAACTCGTTAGAAGCTATTCCATAAAATTGAACTAGTTATTCATGTTTATCATAAAATATGATTAAAAAGTTTAGTTTAAAGTCATGAATGTGGAGAGCTCTGCGACACTTTTCATCTTAATTTTATATTGGAAAATAGTATCTGCATTTTTGTACAATTCTGTTTGTATTTGTAATCTTCAGTGGCAAAATGAAGAAGAAGTGCTTTCTTTACTTTATAGCTACAGCTTTAAATTTAAGCACCAATACCAGTTCAGGCAGCTATCGCTGATTTTATTTTAAATTCAATGTTATTTTTTCACAGACAGACATTTTATTACCAAACAGGGTGACGAATACACTGACCTACACCCAATATATTAGGGTGTTCCGCAGGGCAGTGTTCTGGTCCATTGCTATATCTATTGTATACAGCTGACCAACTGACCTCAAGAAACACTACTGTTGCAACATATGCTGACGATACAGCGGTTTTATCGTCACACGAAGATCCAATATCAGCCACAAGAAACCTCCAACTTCATCTTATCAAAGTCGAATTGTGGTTGAAAACGTGGCGTATCAAAGCAAGTGAGACAAAATCTACCCATGTGACATTTAACCTTTGTAGAAGAACATGTCCCTCAATAAAATTGAATAACCATGAACTTGAGCAAGCAGACAACGTTAATTATCTGGAAATGCATTTCGATCAATGTTTAACATGGAAAAAAAAATATAGTGACAAAACACAAACAGATTGGGGTTAAACTAAACCAAATATTCTGGCTGATAACCGATCAAATTATCATTAGATACCAAGATTTTGCTGTATAAATCAATACCTAGACCCATCTGGACCTATGTTATTGAATTGTGTAGAAAATCTAACATATATATCTCCCAAAGGTTCCAGAATAAAGTGTTGCAAATCATCGTCGATGCCCCATATTACGTGTCCAACAAACTGATTCAGTGCGATATCCCTTTAGAACCCGTAACGAGTGTGATTCGAAGTGTTAGAGCGATGTACTCTGAAAGACTATTAGTGCATCCCAATGCACTCGCCGAACAGTTAAATGTGCGCGATGACAGTGTAGTGCGTAGGCTCGAACGCAAACTAATATACGAACGGATTAATAGACACATAGAGTAAGATTTAATAATCTCTAGAATAAGCTAGTGTAGTTTTTAGAATAAGTTAGGATAGTAGATCACTTACGCAAGTGATCTTCTACGTGCCAGGTTAGTTATATTATATAACTGAAATCATATAATACTTATTGCTCCCGGGCAGATTGTTGACTTTATTATTGTCGAGATTAATTGAAAAAATATTTTTAAAGACAGAGTAAAATAAGTATCCAATGGAACTATTGGATTTCAGCTTATAAGTCCCAGGAACATGCAAAAACTCTGTAAATATTTGTGGTAAATTAAATATGAAATAGCAACAAAATACAATAACTCATTTAATAAAATAAACGAATGAACTTCACTTGATGTACTTTTTCTGTTAGTAACCCTCCATCTTTTTGTGTTTTATCTGCATTTTTAATTCCTTCAAAAGAACCTTGTTTTCGTAAACAAGTTGATTTAAATAATCTAATTCGATATATATACGGACTGGTATTTGTTTGTTGTTACATTTGTTTGTTGTTACAGATTTAAATATATATTTAGCAAAATTGTAAGTCGGATTTCTGATGTTGAAGTGTGGAAGGTTTGGTGTTGATAAAGTATTACTGAGTTACGCCAATCCTCGCAAAATAAAAAACCCTGTAGATTTTCTTATTAGTTTTGACTAAGTCAAATCTCATTAATGAGAAAAAACCTTCTCGGTCTCATTAAACACCGCCTTTCATCCACATGCTCGTGTTCCAAGAACATTTCTATGAAAATTGACCGTCGGAAAGTGTACATAAGGGAAACTGGGAGCACGGAAATTACACGGATAAAATAACATCAACGATTTGTGAGGTAGCAGGTCAATTGAAAAGTCCCCGGTCTACCACACGGTTTTTTTTATTCAACATAATTCCTTTCAAGGGTGATACATTGATTATAGCGACCCTCCAACTTTTCGATAACATTTTTGTAGTCCTTTGCTTCAAAATAGGCCTCAGTTTCGGGGATCACCTCTTCATTCGACGAAAATATCTTCCCAGCTCAGCCCAGTCGTTTTTCGGGGATTTCGTCCTTCAGGCGGTCTATTAGCGCTATGTAATAGTCGCTGTTGATGGTCGTTCCTTTTTCAAGGTAGTCAATGACAATTATTCCATGTGCTTCCCAAAATATAGACGCCATAACCTTGCCCGCTGACTGTTGTGTTTCCCCACGCTTCCAAGGAGCGGGTTCATTGTGTGCAGTCCACTCGGATGACTGTCGGTTGGACTTGAAATGATGGAGTCATGTTTCATCCATTGTCATATATCGACACAAAAGTCGAGTTTATTACGTTCGACTTTATCATCTTCAAACACTGCTCCGAATCATCAACACGTTCAGTTGATATCTTTAGAGTGTCTGCTCTTTCATTCAACTTCAATTTACGGTCATTCAAAATCATTTTGGGGATTTTTTTAATGTTTTCGTCGGTAACAACCTGTTGTGTGTCCGTCTTCGGTGCTCATTTCACCACGTCTAAACTTAGCATACCAATTCTTGATGGTTGATTTCCCTGGAGCAGTGTCCGAAAACTCGGCATCAAGCCAAGTTTTTTCTTCAAATGTATTTTTTTCCTTCAAAAAGCAATATTTTATCAACACGCGAAATTTCTTTTTATTAATTTTTTTCACAATAACAAAAGTTGCTTTATTAAAAATGCTATAATTCACAAACTAATGATCCAACAGCTGTCAAGTTTATACACACATCTTTTGAGGGTGAGGGCTAACTAAAAAACATATAGATTTAATTCTAGTAGCGCCGTCTATGTATTAGGACGGGGACTTTTTAACTGACCTGTTATGTATACACGCTCTACTCACTTTTGGTTGGAAATGTATGTATATTGACCACAACTCAAAAGGTCTATGTTTTATCCACTTCGTAAGGATATTTTAAGAAAAAAATTAGACTTCCTTTAGTCTTGACAGGCACTTACGTAGAAAAGGTAATACGATTAAAAGAGGGTCAGTCAGTATCAGAGCTTTTGTCCTGAATATACAATCTGCAAGGACCGATAAACGCAGTCTCATTTCGGAAAACAACAATTCAAAATACTATCCATATATTTTATGGACATTTTAGAAAGTGTCTCATATTTTATTAGTTTATAAAGAATATGATATATTTTGTTTTTGAGATTAAATCTCCTGATTATCGTAACTCTAGAATATCAGATGAAACATAAAATTATGTAAATTTTACTATAATAAAAAGTGTCACAATAATTTATGATTTTCTATTTATACAGTTTATTTTTATATGATTATTTAAATGTAGGTGAATTATTTTTATATATTGTTTTGCGCATTCTCTTTATCTTAATTAAATATTATTAAGCAATTGTGCTTAAGGCATTCTGATTGATATATTTGAAGTCTATTTAATATCAATGCTACTCTATCTAATATGTCTAATATTGCTTTGAAATTCTTACTAATTCGTAATAGTATTGGCTGTGAATTCTTTGATCATTGCCTTCTTTAGATTATTGTAAAATTTAGTAAACAATTAATTGACCCGATCTTTGATGACTGATTATCGTTAATTGACTCAAAGAATTGTCAATTGAATCAGAAAGCGTAGTTTTACTGCTGTCTCTAAAATTGTTTATTTTCATCTCATTTTACTTCACTTGCAACTTTCCTGGAAATATATAGATTATGACATATTGACTTATCATCGATCAAACACCCATTTTATAAATCTCCTGTGTTTTGGATCCTCTAATGTTGATACTCCTGTTACTCATAAAAATCTGTAAGGGATTCGTACACCTCTCAATCGCCTGCGTCTTTATATGTTGTTCATTAGCTGTGTACTGATGGTCGCACATTAGTAGGCTTCATTACTAACATTCCCGTAGAGAAACATGTTAAGAATATCATTTGAATTTCTTCAAGCTCACATATAATAAACTCTAGCATAGTCTTGTATGCAAATAATGTAATATTTCCTCTTCCACGCGGACCATCGTGGAGAAGAGAAAGCTTTTTCAGCTATACCAATTTGGTTCATTACTTCAGACGTAGATGCTTAAATTTTCGGTATTATTGTAGTCAAGCACTTGAACGCTTATACTTCCTTTAATCCAGTTAGGATTTACAATAGTAGAAAATCTTCATTAATTCTTGAATCATGTTTCTCTTTAATGTAAATATATCGTGAATAATGCTTGTTAACATCTATCCCAGCGCATATAGCGCCACCATCAGTTTGCTATAGATCGGTCAAGAAATATCTAGCACCATATCTTCAGATGTCCAAAGAAGTTTAACACTTTTTAGAGAAACATGTTGATCTTCTAAAAACTGCTCAAAATAAGGGCTATTGTATACAGTCGAAGACAATTTAAGAAATTCCCAATGTGTTGTACATTCCTCAATAATTTTTACAATTTGTATCTTTTTTTTTTATATTGAGACAATTATTACATTTGGTTTTGGTAGAATAAGGGTTGAAATAATATTTTCTCACGGGCCTGCTGCTGTCACTTTGGCTACTACAGCAGCCTTAATATACTATGATGATATCATTGCTGTTCATAAGTCATCCATTTTTGACTTGTCATTTCGAAATGAAATCGTGGTTCTAGAGCTGCATTAATAACGCCTTCAAGTTCTGGAGATGCTTATTGTTATATTTGTTTTTTTATAGGTCATTCTTGTATTGATTCTTTCCGTTCTATATCCAAATGTTTGATAATGATGTTTCGATTCAGCCAATTCCTAGTCAGCTCACCCACAATTTCAACAGGCCTATATTTTTAAATTTCAGCGAACAACTTGCTCAATAAGTCAAAAAGGTTGCTCAATGAGGATGGTTGTTTTGGCAATTACCAATTGAGCTGCAAATTGGAATGCTGAACATGTTGCAGTATTGAATGAAACGGTGCCACATTTTAATAAGATGTTTGCTTAAAGAATATTTTCTTTAATCTCTATGTACTACTTTGTATATTCTATACTATATATTACTACTAAGTACTAATTTTTTCATTGTCTACTCTACCTCATGGTAGTGTTTTGGGACCACTCCTGCTCTATACTGCTGATATCCCAACAACAAAACAAGATGTAATTGATGATGTAATGAAAATTGTCCGCATATTTACAATATATTTAACTTTCGGTTGTTGCCACATGACTAGAAGTTATTTTATAGTGAACGATATTCATTGAAGGGTTGGATACATCCGTGATTATCTATGATTAATATACTCCTAATTTACAAATTAATTTATTACTACAGGTCTTTTGTAATTGCATTAATAGACGAGTAAGGTGAGTACGGGATTAATAAATTAGTTTTTATTTCCCAATTCTGATAAACACGAAGAGTTTTAGATCGATATGTAATATAATAGTTAGCCAAATTTGGTTATACCGAGCTGTTCTATATAAAACGCCTAAACTCCTATAACCTCAACCAAGAAGTATATTAGACTTATGTATTTATGTAAAATTTCATTATTCTTCTAGGCGCTTATTCGAAACTGTTGAATTTGATTTGTTTGCTTTCTAGGGACGGCTCTTGTCAGATACCGATCTCCGTGCCATACTGTACATAAAATTATGCAAATTCCTCCGGGATCGACTGAAAATAAGCCATTTGATTTCGGTTATATTTAAATCGCGTCCCAAATAACGTCGCCCGACCGGCAATGATTCTCCGAATCGTTCGCTGTCTATTTCAATATAATAAAAGCCATCTCTTTCTGTTCCTTTCGGGTGAACTGATAAAAATCAGACCACAGTCACAAATCCCGAGAACCGAATATATAACGAAATTATCACGAAAACGTCGCTGAGCTTTTACGTTTATACACACACACATACACAGGCGCGCGCTCTGGGACGGACATAGAGGCCGGGAGACGGACACATACAAGAACAACACAAAAAACGGTGATACCATCGCGACCCCGTAATTTATTTCGTAAAGAATTTTCGGCCAGAGTGACAAGATCTCTCGGTGTCCGGCAAGAACGAGCCGGTCGAGGTCGAAAGGTTATCTGGATGGCACTTGTTCACGTCCGGGGGACCCAGGGCCCACTAGATTTACGAGGTCGTCCATGATCCCATCACGGGCCTTTTTGTCCGTGCGGTTTTTCGGTCTACGTCTCAGACCGATTCTCAAGAATACAAAAATTCGGCATAGAACAGGATATGGCCTGTTTGCTTCCGATTATGGCGGTAATCATAGCTTAGTTATGGGAAATATTATAAGCCTGTCACATTTCTTAAGGGAATAGGTACATAAATGGCATACATTTATCTTTGTTTAGTTAATTATAAACATAAATTTAATATCCTTTAGACATCAATTTAAAGAGAGAGAACTTGAGATTAATAATATTAATAATTGAAATATACACATAGTCTATTCAAAGTTATATTATACATACGTCATCTAAATTTGTGACGTCAAAACGTCGCTATGTTACCTCATCAACTCCGAATTTTAGTTCAGTTTGGCTTTGACATACAACAAAATCCTAACCCAAGTAAAACAAAATGTTATCAAATATAATTTATTTCAACATTATACTATATCTAAAAACTACAGTTAATGATACCGTCATAATAGTTTATAGGTTAGAGTTATAACCTCTTATCACTATTGCTTTCAAGAATTTTGCATACATCTGACAAATGGACGAGTTTGACTAGAATAAAATGAGAATGAATATATTGTCTAATTCTGAAATGAATTTGCAAATTGCGATAGACATTACATTAAGCATATTGATGACGTATGTACATAGAAACTTTGAATAGACTATAATTTGTTCATGCTGGGTATATTATCTTGCTTGCTTGTGTATTTCTATTAACCATTTCTGCTAGTAAAAATGCAAAACACCAATGTAAATAATCTAACCTATATATTACATACGATGGATATCACATAAAAAACAGTTTTCAATTTAGTATTATTGAGTTATCAATATCTCTTAGTTTTATATATAGCTCACCAACTGAGGAAAATGCATTTCGAACCGTTTAGACAGCACAGTTACTGTGGCGTATTTTGACTGGTTATGAAAATTAGATCTATTAAGACCAACCAAAGCGCAAAAATTCAAAAGTTAGTCCAGGGCAGCCATCTATATCGGCACTGAGTCGGGACATTCATTCATTAAATATTTCTGTACAGATGGTAGGATGATTAACAAGTTGTAGTCTATTACGAGCTGCTGAAACCAAATGAAGCTCTTATTGCAGATGCCTACTATCGTCAATTTAACAAATAGATCGACGTATTGTTGCAAAAAAGTCTGGCAGTCCGGAGACAACGCTCAGCCACACCACGCAAAAGTTTTGAAGTATACATTGTTTCAGTTGGAATGGAAAGCTGTGCCACATCTGTATATAAACTATATATTTATGAAGTATAATATTTAATTTATATAAAATCGTCAAACATATATGTAATATTTTGGTTTATGTACAAGTCACATGTAACAACATAAATTATACAATAGTAAATTAATGTTATGTAGCTCAAAGCTAGGATTAAGGACAAGCAAAGGATTCGGTGGCATAAATTTAAAATTAATTGTTATAGATAATCTGCTAGTATCAACCAATAGTCTCTCAAGCAATAGCGATATCGAATAGAGATTAGGGCAGGACATTTACTTAAGAGATGCCAAGTAAAAGTAGGCCTGCAGAAGTAAACTAATAATAAAAACAAGGCCGCGAGATCTGAGAGAGTGGCTAGACAAGCTTCAAAAAGAATAAAGCTAGGTCTCAAAAATATTGTCGTTTTTACGTCATCTTTGCGCAGGAACTATTCTGATCTCTGAATCTTTCCAATTTTAGTCTTTCATTGAAGGAAGTACTATTCAGCCAGGTTCTGCCACTGGAATATATTAATACTTGATGTATTTTTAGCTGTTGAAAGATAACTTACGACATGACGTTTTATGTCAGAGTAGTTTACATTGTCTACAAACTGGTGGATTTTATAATTTTGGTCACTAATATACCTTATATTATATATTACCTATAGCGAGTATTAAATAATGTAGAGTCTCTACATTGCAAACAAGAAAATCATTTGTTATTGCAACCTATATAAAACTTATTATGAAATTATTTTGGTGACATACTAAGTTCATCCACTAAGGTTTGTAATACTGAAGTTTTATTTTAGAGTCCGTATTGACGTTAATAGTATATCACTTTTTAATATGTCAGCGGTTCCGTTTTCTTTGTATTTCTGATGGCTCTTGGACATTTACCTGAAATTCCTCGATTAACACTAAATGTCTTTAAAAACTGTTTTGAAAATTACTATTTTTTATATAGCTCGTTGATATCTCATATATACTTAATTAATACAATCAGAAAGCATATCATACATTAATCCAGTTTACAAGCATACTTTACATCATAAATGTTTTAAAGAACAGAACAAAAGATATATAACAAATAATTTCTTATATATCATTTTCGAAATACCGAATAGATTGATGGTCCCCTTATTTCTTATTTCTCAGTTATAATTATATTGCGCAGGATTTCAGGCTAATGTTATTGGTAACTATACTTGTGACAACTAGGCAACAGTTCAAGAAGAGTGCAGGTAAGGTAACTAAAATGTGGTTGGATTTTTTGAATTTGGATTTCATGGTGATTTTCTTTCTTCATGAAAGAAGTTAAGCACAGAAGAAGTAATATCGCAACGTGCATATGACCGAGGAAGAAATCACCGAGAAATTCTGCCTAGTACTTTTGGAGCCTCACTGAAAGGTAGAAGTAAGAGGTAAAAAATATCATAATTGACAAGAAAGGTTACTGTTTCATGTTCTACAATATGTACGCTACAGATTGCAGTATTCGCATTATTTAGATTGCTCTAAGAATAGAATAACTATCTTTTATTGCATAAATTAACAGGTTAATTGAAAAATCCCCGGCCTGACCATAGATGGCGCTACTAGAATTTAATCCATATGTTTTTTAGTTAGCCCTAACCCTCAAAAGATCCGTGTATAAATTTGAAACTGTCGGAACATAAGTTTGTGAATTGTAGCATTTTGAGTGAAGCAACTTTTGTTATTGTGAAAATAATGGATAAAAAGGAATTTCGCGTGTTGATGAAGTATTGATTCTTGAAGGGAAAAATACAGTTGTAATAAACCCGAGTTTTTTAGTCGATATGTGACAATGGATGAAAAAGGAAAGACCATCGACAGCGACTATTACATAGCGTTATTGGACCGTTTGAAGGACGAAATCGCCGAAAAACGGCCGCATATGAAGAAGAAGAAGAAGTCACCAAGACAATGCACCGTGTCACAAGTGAAAACGATGGCAGAAATCCATGAATTTGGTTTCGAATTACTTCCTCATTCACATGGAAGGTCGCTATAATCAGTGTATCATTCTTGAAGGGAATTATGTTCAATAAAAAAAAACTAATTTTGGCAAAAAAATGTGTTTTACTATGGTAGGCCGGGGACTTTTCAATTGATTTGTCAATTATTTACTTTAAATTGACTAAAAAACAATATTTTTGGTTTTATGTCAAGTTGGAATTATCGATTCTTTGATTTTGACTTTGTTCTTTTTAGTTTTTGTCTAACACAATGTTCTCTACAGGAATAATCATAAACTAATAAGTAAGAAAGACAAGCTAATTCCATAGAATGTATTTTAATCAAGTTACACAATTTACAGATACTGAAGAAAACGATATTGTTACCGAAAATAATTACGTGATATCAAGCAATATACAAATTTTTCACGTTTGCTCTTGCTCAGGCTGCCTCCGCCATAAATACCCATTTGTCATACGGGCTGAAGACGGTACAATAGCGTGTCTCCAATATACGTTATAAATCTGTGCAAAGCTGTGAAACGTAATATAAGTTGTATTCCTGTCGCGTATGCCTCTCGGCCTCAGGAGGAAAGCTACGTTCCAGCTTCACATCATGGAATAAGTAAATATCGAATTTATGTTTTTTGATTTATTATAACTTATTTAATTTAATATTTCTCAGAAAAAAAGCCATAAATTGTCGAATTATATGATGAATATATTTTATTAGTCTTATTTTATTCAAGAGAATTAATCATAGAAAAAAGTCATTAAATCACCTTGGAATAAGCTATTCTATTAATCCAGTTTTACTTTATATTATCTATTACACGATTAGAACACTCCTTAATATATTTTCAAGATAGTTCAGTTGAGTTATATTACGGCCTATTTGATGCATAAGCTTAGTAAATTGTTGCTACATTGTTTTTTATTGTTAGAATCATATCTTTTCGAAATAAATTTTACATTTTCGCATGAAGGAACATTAGCAACAATTAAACCTATTAGGGTTAATGTTCCCTACGATCTTGGGACCACTCCCGTATCTGCTTTATTTTCGAACACGAAGAAACACAAAGTCTTAGTGTTATGGAGTCTTAGCGATATAGCAAAAGTATAAATAGCAGTCGATAAGATCTACAAATAGCCTATTGAATTTTGTGTGTTGCTGAAAAGAGACAGAAACCTAGTTATGTAACTTTAGGGAATACCTTTGGGGAATGCTCAAACCTTATTTCGTGTTTTAAGACGAAATCTTGAATCACTTCGTGTATCCATTTGATTTGGTGCATTGAGTTACAAGTTGTGTTTTAGCGCAACCCCATATTTGCACACCATTATGGTCCAAATTAGTTTTATGATTTACTGAAAAACCAATCGCTTTCATTCTAGGTCAAGTTGAGAGTATCTTTCAGTCTATTTGCTTGATTTTGAGACTAGTCTACTCTGCTTTTGGTCTAACATGATGGCGATGGTAGATTGAGTTGGAGACACCATGTTAGACACAAAGCTGATCAGATTAGACTCTACTTAAAATATCTGATATGGCTAGTGAGAAAATACTCCCAACTTGACGTAAAATTAAATATATTGGATTATCAATCAATATTAAGGCCTGTTTAGACTTATAAGCTGCAGAGCTGGTTTACTAAGGCTTCAAATGGATTAGTAGTCCAACCCAAACCAAATTGGTCTGCGAAGATATCCAATATTTAGCCAAAATATGGAAGAAGACTGCTAAATCACAGCAGTGTGGAAGCTATACAATTAATTAATATCACACAAGAAACCAGAATATTGAAACAAACCAAACCAAACCATATGATTTTGTATAGTGTCGGTATTATATTGAATATTATATTGTTACTCTTAACCTTAGCTTAAGTTACTCAAATTTAGTTAATAATTTGTACATAGGGACAACAGAACAGTAACGCAATATAAGTGACTGATGTTATCAGATGCTCATTCAAGTCGCAGCCTTTATTTATACTTTATTTATCGCCATATCGCCTTTTCCACCATATGTGGTTTTGTGGGACCCCAAATGAGAATATAAAATAGGTTTTCAACAGATTCATTGCAAATATCATATTTGTTCTAAAAAATATATTGTCATCTGAAGAATATATGTAAATATAGCTTTTTTAATTGGATTATATAGTAGATAATGTTACTAATGCTTAGTGAATTCGTGATGTAAAATTACTGTTATAACCAATAATCTGCCATTTACCATTTTGAATGAAACTTAGACCAATATTTTGGTTCTTTAAATATTATAATTTTATTTCAATGAAGCAATAATTGCGAAATTTATCTTTATTACTGCATGATGAAATTGCTGAAAGTTTAGAAGGATGTTAGAACATGAAAATAAAATGTTGCCTCTGAGCGAGCAATTATTTTAATGAAAATTCATCTGTTTACTATGGTGTTTTTCAAAAAGGGATGGTCAACATTAAAATTAAATTAAACAAGCTTTATGCAATGAAATTCTTTTTAAACCCTATTTAACACATTACATACGAAATATAACAGGTGTTACTAAAACAACATGGCCAGCCCGAGCTGCCAGTTAAACCTCTAACAAAAGTAACATTTTCTTAGAAATAAGGAACATACTAAATCAATAATATATCCAATAGCTAAGCAAGGTGATATTATAATTTATAAAGCTCATTGTGTAACTATCGTGGAGTAGATAATCATTTATATATTGTAGGCTAGAAGTATTGTATAGCATGTATGTGTTTCCGTTGATATATTAGTGATGTTTATGAAGTATTTATTTATGTATTAATTCTCGAACACATCAAACCCCTCAGTATTGCGCAAATAACAGAAAATATGACCTTTCTTTTCCCACATAGGCCCGAAGTGTTCACTACTGCTGCTGCAATTCTTCATTTCTGTAGTTTATGTTTCGTCTTTGCATAGTCAGGTGCCGACGCTGCCTTACGAAACTTCAATATTTCTTGGGATTTAGCAGTAGTTGATAGAAATCATTATACATTATTTTATAATACTTTATATAATACATCAAGGAATTGACAAAGTAGAAGAGAAATTAAATTATTAGAAAACCTATTAAAGTAAAATAATTATAAAATTATTTCAATAGTTTCTGGAAAGTTATTTAAAAGTTGTTTTCAAATGTAGCTACTATCTAATAATTAGTAGTTAAAGAGTAAATGTATTGTGTAATATTGTTTATATAATATTTTATGATGCTATGTATTATATGGTATATATTATACTACTGTTATATATTAAATGTATTTCATATTACTTGCATTTACATTTACGAATCTCAAGCATTTTTATTCGGTTTGGATTGGTTATGGACATTCTGTTTTAGTTATAATATATATGGTTTCTACGACTCCAATATTTTTACGTTTGATTGTCAACATAGATTCATGTTTCATGGATAGCTCTAATAAACTACAAAATAGTTTGTTTTAGCTCTTGAGAAAAAAATATAACTTATGGACCGATTTTCAGTGTAATTTTTAGGCAATTCATCTGCTAAGCATTATCCTTTTCTTTTGAATTTTTACCGAGCTATGGAAATATTTTTAGTGCTTGTGTTTTCATTGCTTAGCTTGATTTGATTCGTAAAATTTTTTTTTACTTTTGTACTACAGGTTTATATATAACAACTTGAAATTCGTCTTAATTTCGGTTTTCTGAGAATTACTTTTTGATTGGTAACAATATAATCATTTTTAAACAGTTAAAACTAGAAAGTTGAATTTGGCAGCGTTCTTTTATTAGAATTAAGATATTAAATTATTGAATAGGAAAATGCAACTAGCGGCCAAGAGTCAATTATATAGTGCGAAGAATAATTAAGCCTTATAACTAATTAGCAATAATTTTGGGCTTTAATATACACAGATAGTTACAAAAACGAATATCTTAACCACTCATCTTTATCCTATACTAAAGTACAAGCATCTTGAATGGAATTTTGAATAGATTTTTATAAATTATGTTTATTTGCGGTTCGTTTCTTCTTCTCATTTATAAAGAGAAGAAATAAAATGTGACGTTTATAAAGTAGTCAGCAATAGTTTTCGTTTGTCTATGATTGTTCTACTATAAATATTTTGACAAAGTACTGATGAATCAAGTATGATAAGTGACCAATAAATAAACTTATTACATGTAAACGCGCATTTGGAACCTTTTGCATATATTCAAAATTTTGTATTATTATTATTATTATTACTATTGTTATTATTATTATTACTATTGTTATTATTATTATTACTATTGTTATTATTATTTTTATTAATATTATAGTTTCTTTACCTTCTCACCTTTTATTGCAATTTTTTAACAAAAGTATCAAAATCCTTTAATCCAATTGTAGAAAAAACAGTTTGTGTCATATGAAAAATGTAAATATTTCTAATAGAAAGTTCTATTAAATTAAGTTCGTGATGTTCTAACAGATGCATTCTAGTTAATTAATAACAATATTATAGAAAAATATGCATCACTTGAAGGATATCCAATTCCTCAAGCAGATTCATCGATATACCTCGACATCCATCTCGATGGTTGGTTAAATTGGAAATATCACGTTAGAGAATATGCTGAGTAGATCAAACTCAAATTTAAAAAACTGAACGGCTTAGTCGGAAAGTACTACCAACTTGACCTAAAAGCAAAGAAATTGATTTATTTGATAAGTTGCCAATGTTTATTACTACGTAATCAATGAAGAATTGTACCATGACCCCGAAATTAAATGGATCTACAAGTTTTTTCAATATTTCGTCTGAGAACATGAAATAAGAATAACTAAATCACAGCAACGTGGAAGTACGGTATTTCACCTAAATTAGTGAAAGGGCTGCCAAGAAAAGAAATCATCATGTTTCAGTCTGAAGTATGTTCCGGATTGTCTTAATGTTGTTGGAGCAATTATGCTTAAAAACTTGACAAGTCGGAAGAACAAGTTGGATCTTAAAGGCATAAGATTTCGAAATCACCACTCGACAATCAACCAAATGTACAGAGTAACAGCGGGTTTTTGTTGAATACTGCCATAGAATATTAGAAAGAAAACGTAGAGTCTCGCATGAACGCGTATTCCCAACACTTAAACCTATTTCGGCTGGAGTTCTACAGGGTATCATGAGAGTATTCTTGTATGTGTGCTACACTGCTGACATCTTAACAACAAAAAATATAGTACTTTTGCGGATGATATTGTTAGCATGGCAAAAGATATATCTCTGCCTAGGTCTGTAGTACAAAAAGTACAAGTACCGCGATGAGCAAGACCTAAAAAATCTCTAGAGTCTGAAAAATACACCTTAGTAGTTCCAAATTTCTCCATGTTAATATTGCGTTGCGGCGAAATGACAAAAACCTAATTATATCTCTTGACGGATGTCTGATTTCTATCTAAATAACTCGGGATGCATGTCGATGGTAAGTTAAATTGAAAACATCATATCAGATAGAAAGCAAAGTAGATTAGGTCCTCTCAACTTGATCTAAACTCAAAGAGATTGGTCTATAAGACAATGAAAAAGCCAACTTGGACCTATGTGAAGCAAATATGGAGCTGCACTATAACATTAAGCCATTTAGTAATACAACGCAGCCAAAACAAAGTTCTACTGTTAATTATGTTTATCGCTATGTAACCAACAAAGAGATGCGCGGTGGCCTCGAAATCAAATTGATATCCGAAGTGATCCAGGATATCGACTTAAAACGTGGAATAAGGTGGCTAAATCGCAGCGACATGGAAGCAATATAGCTATTGGACAACACGCAGGAACATGAGAAGATTGAGGCAAACCAAAAAAAATGAACTTGTTAATTGTATGTGTAAGTGTATTCTTACCTTTAGCTTAAGCAGTTTAGTTTTATTTTAATTTTATTTTAATTTTAATTTTAATTTTATTTAATTTCTTACACTTCGTGCTTATTTAATACTGCAAGTACAACACAACAGTAGTAATAAATTAATTTGTAGATTAAGATTGTACTAAGCATGTCTAATATAAGATATAATTAATAGAAAACAAAAACTTTAAAATGCTCAGAAAATATCGATATTTTTTACTGCAAGTCCAGTTGACTAAAAGTATCCGAATTACCAAGCATGTCTGATGTAAGATATAGATACAAAATATGAAATTCAAACCCTCGAGTAGTCTGAGAAAATCCCGGTCTTTCGGGTACTAGTTAAGAAAACAAAAATATTTAGACAATTAAGATATTTTGTATAATGATTACTCTCATTATACAAAATATCTTAAATCAATGGAAAACATTATTACCAACTTGCTCGTTAATTATTTTATCACCAGGCGTTGGCCGGCGACGCGCCAGAATGAAGAGAGTCGCGATTGAATCGAATCCAAAATCGGACATATCCCGTCCGCTCCCATCCAGCCATTTCCGCGTACAATTTCCCCAATAAAAAGCTAATTCTAAATGCGCCGTTTGCAGCAACCGGTCCACACGCTGCCCCCTTCACCGCCCCTCGCCGCCCGCCCCTCAGCCGCCTCCGGCGTGGGCCAGTCCAATTCTGGCTCGTAGATATTGCAGCGGGCCTGGCGTATAAATTTCCAGCCAGACTTCATTTCGGGCCAGAGCGGGTCTCGTTTATCTTACACACAATAATTCACTGGCGTCTCTCTACTTTTTTCGGCGTCGTCTTTTTTTCTTTCTTTCCTTGTTCTTCTTCTTATTGTCTTTCCTTGAGACTTGCTGCTGCTCCTTCAAGAAACACTGGAATGGAAATTGTAATCTCGCTACGAAATGAGTTATCGCCAACGGCCGGGAATGAAGATCAAGTGAGCGTCGTCGCTCGTAAACAGGCTTATCGTCTCCTGTTAATCCAGTGTTTTGTATGTCGTCCGTTTTACGCTACAAAAGCGGAATGATCCGGACTAAATTGGACTTTTTTAAGTTCTCAATGCGGATATGTTTTGGTGGCACCGCAAAGAAATATAACTTATGGAAAATTTGTAATGTGTTTAATACATTCTAGGAGAAATAGATAATCTTCGATGTAACAATTATTTTTCACTAATCTTTTTGTTATATTTTGGAGTCATTTTTTATCTGAAACTAGTGTTAATATACATTAATAATCACTTTGTGGTTGAAATTCGACAATAACTATACGTGATTCAAATCGTGAATCAAATAAGAGGAAGCCTGCTCTACAATAAAAGAAGCCAGTAAGTACCACAAGGAAGTGCATTGTGGCCAGTTTGTATCTCCCAATGAATATTGATGCAAAACTTTGCTTAAAAGAACATGCAAAAAAGAGAAGGAAACATCTTGAGTAAAAATACAGGAAAACTTATTGATTACTTGGAAGAAAATCACAATGATCAGTACATAATAAATTGCTATTATACAAGAAAGTGTTGAAACCTACATGGACATACGGAATTATATTTGTAATTGAATTATAATTATACATTTTGGGGATGTTGTGCGAAAACTATTATACGATACAAGTTTTCCAGAAGTCCTGAAAAGTATTGTAGTCATTATTCAGTCATTATATTATGTAGTTATTATAGACCTTCATAGAGAAAAAACTAATACCAACAGAACAGTTTGGGATTATTAACAAGCATTCAACAATTGACCAGGTCCCCATAATAACACATGTTATTGAAAAAGCCTACGAAATTAAAAAAGTATGCTGAGCTATACTCTTAGATATATCACAAGCCTTCGAAAAGGTTTGGCATGAACGCCTTCTTCCTAATCTACAGAAAATGTTACTAAAACAACACATCGAACTATTAGAATCGTACATTACAACAATAATGTTTAGAGTCAAACAAGAAGAAGCTTACCCTACAATAAAATAAGCTAAAGCAGGTGTACCACAAGGAAGTGTACTGGGACCAGTGGTTTATCTACTTTACACTTGTGATATACCACAAATGGAGAATATTGCGATGCTTGTATTTGCTGATGATATTACGATTGTAGCTATCGGAGAATTACAACAGGCAAGTGACAATATAGATAATTGGACACAAGCTTAGAAAATAAAAATTAATGAAAGTAATTCTGTGCATGTGCAGTTTACCTATAAACAGACCGTACAAGCACCAATAACATTAAATAATGCTATTATGCCATATAGTAACAACGCTAAATATCTCGGAATGAATCCTGATGCAAAACTTCGCTGGAAGGAACATATAAAGAAGAAAAGAAAAGAACTGGAACTGAAAAATAGGAAAATGTACTGGCTAATTGGAAGAAAATCACAATTATCAGTACATAATGAATTGCTATTATATAATCAAATACTGGAAGCTATATGGGCATATGGAGTTCAATTATTGGGATGTTCTGCAAAAGAACAACATAAATAAAATACAAATTTTTCAGAACAAACTCCTGAGAGGTATTGTAGGCGCACCCAAATACTATAGGATTGATTACCTACATCGAGACCTTCAGATACCCACAGTCAGTCAAGTAATCAAGAGAATTGCAAGGGGGCATGAGGAAACACTCCATTCTCATGAGGATATTGAAATATTGCAGCTTTTGGATAGCACCAGAACAGGACACAGGCTTAAAAGAATCAAACCATCTGATCTTGTGTAGTATTGTGTAGTGCGGTGCATATAATAAAAATACAGCAGTGACATGTATAAACATTATGCCACTAGAGATTGAGATAGGGCCGATTGGTCCTCCTAGTTATATACCTAGATTTAAGTTATTATAAAGACAAATTGTAGGTTAGTCGGAAACGACTAGTAACCATGTAATAAATAAACAATTAAAAAACAAAAAAATATAGAACCGATTACTTACACCGAGACCTTCAGATACCGGCTATCCCTCAAGAAATTAAGAGACATGAGAACATACTCGATTCTTATCGACGTAATACAACTCTTCGCTTACACCACAAAAGGACACAGACAAAAAAATCAAACCATCTGATCTTGTGTAGTGTTGTGTAGTGAGTTACATTTAATAGAAAAAACAGCAGTATTAATACATAAACATTATGACACTAGAATCTCAGATAGGAACGATGGATTCTCATAGATATACTTACATAATACCAAGATTTAAGTTATTGCAAAGACAAGTGGAAATTCATTCGGCAACGATTAGTAATAACGTAATAAATAAATTTTAAAAAATTATAGAATATTAAGTAGAACCAAATGTTTTAAACCCTCATGTGACAGTTTATGTTAACTTTATGCTGAATTTTTAACAATTGATAGCGTTGGAATTATGTACTGATTTAATCAATTGATATATGTTAGTGACGATATTAAATAATATTTGTGTTTAGAACGCTATGAGCCATATAGGAATTGGATCCGAAGAAGCGTTAGCGACAATAATACGGTCAAGTTTTTCGAGAGTAATGTCTAGTGTTTATTTGCGGCGACATCGCAGACCGTCGCTTAGTTTCGGCCTGGACCATAGTTCAGTCCCTTCCGATTTACTATCCGGAATTAATGCGGATCCACGTCGAGGGCGGCCATGATTCAAAGTGAGCGATGGCCCGACTTAACTCAAGTTTGTGCAAGTTCGGGGACCGGGCTAAAGAAAACACGATTTATGTCGGTTTCGTTCTTTTTTCGGCCTTCCTCGTCCAATGCGCCTTTGCTTCCGTTTTGATGTCGTTCAACGTTTAATCGTGATTTACCATCGGCTCTTTCTCCCTCCCTCACTCGCCCGTTCCGCGACCCTCTTCTTTTTTCACGATTCTCTAAGGTTTAGGTATCGATGATTGATGAGGACTTTTTTAGTTCTTCGACAAAAAGCGGTGGGTTTTAGCTAGACGTTGGGGGTCATTGTTAAGCTAAAGAAACGTGTAATATTATGAATTTAAATACTTTAAAATAAAATATTTTGATTGATATTGTTAGGATGTTAAATATCATGATCTTGTCGAAATAGTGTGAAAATAAAATGACTGTGGACGTGGAAGTTATAATCCACTTATTGATATAATTTAAAGTAACTCTTCTGAAATTTTATATATATTTTTTAAATCCCACAATGTATAGTTAATTTAAATTAGTTATATGATATATTAACAATTATTATTAGACACGTTTGGGCCCTAATGAAACACGCGAATTACAACGAAGGGCTCTTTTTCGTTCATCTGACCACTTTGTTCCAGGCTTCCTGGGTTTCTCTGCCTGGTATACCTCCGAGTTGCAAACTTTCCATTCAAAAACCTTAAAAACCTTTCTATCCTGTACTTCTTGATGTGCTATTTTGGCTATTTTCATATCCTCCTTAATTGCAGCGATCCATATCATTGTTTTAGCCTCATTGCGAGCTTCAACTGCTCATCCCAACCTGTCTGGTCAATCTGTTTGGTGGCAATCTTTTGATATGCCCATAAAACTTTAGCCTGCTTTTTTCCAAATCCGGATATATGTTGATATTTAATTCTTTATTTGCCCTTAGCCTGTATGTTCCTTCTTCAGTAAGCATTGTCCCTCTTTATGTTCAAAATGAGAGATTCATCTCCTTAAACACAAGAAGGCTAAGGATTTGTAATAAAATATAATGAGTCATCAACTGAAAATGTACTTTCAAATACTTTTACTATTGTTAAGTTTCAATAATCACAGTAGAAAAATTTAGCAGAGCACCCACCTTTATTTCCTAGATATCTAAACCGAACTCACGTTTTCAATATGTTTGCCTTGTTCAATATATATTGCCTACCGCAAATTGTAAATTCGTTTTCGAGTAAGTCAATATATTCCTTCTCAATTTATTCTGGTTAAAGCGATGACTGATAACTTCCGATAACTTCTTATACGTAACCGAACCAGCCTGCAAAAGTTGTCCGGATGTCAAATGTCTGCAAAATTCTTCAAAACATTTATTATAATAATTCGTTAGAAAAGTAAAAAATGTTTCTGTTAAGTATTACGCCGCTACGGTTTTATTGAAAATCATTTTAGCGGGTTGTAGCTGCACTGAATATTATATATATACGGACATGGTCACTGAAATATTTCAAAAAATGAAAAATATAATCATGAATTCACTGAAAGGAAACCGAGGTGGTGTTAAGAAAACAAAAACTGATGGAAAAAGGTAAACGTTGATATAAAAATTCATTAGGTTTTATTAGTTATAACATTTAGTAATACTGCATTTCAAATATTTTGTTATTCATGATGGAAACAGGAATGGTTAATAATACCTTCGGTTTCTTACTTTAACACTGTACCAAAGATGCTATCTAGTGAAAGTAGAATACGTTACTTGGATATACAAATGTTAATTAGGTGGATTAGCCTCCAGGGGCACCACTACATAAGAAATGCACCTAGAACAGTACCACATAGGTGATTTGGAATTGAGTGACAACAGAGTTGAATGTAAATATGAGAAAATACAGCCTTAACCTATAAACTGTTATAAATGTATATGCAATATATGCAAAACAGTATTTTGGTTTAGTTATTTTATTTAGATAATAATTTCATTGTATAGCAAACCAAAATTATCTGAAACTCAGAGTTGATGCGACAACATTGTGATGTTTTGACGTCATCAATTCAGATGACGTGATTTCTCTCTTTTATCATTGTAGTTCATTTTTATTGATGTAAGAGGTTATTTGAAAAATATTGGAATGATTGTATGAAAGGAAAAAGGATTCAAGAAAATTAATTATGTTATATAATCATTCAATAGATATGGAAAATATATTATGAATAACAGCGGCCAAATATAGTTTTATCAAGACAGATGTAAACGGTTAGTAACTGAAGAAAGTAACTTAAACAGGAAATATTGCAACAAGGAAAACAAGAATTAAACATAAACGGTAAATATGCTCTCTAATGAAATTAAAATACATTACTTGGGTATATAATTGTTAGTTATGTAGCTAAAGATTTCAAGAGATATTATAACATTGAAAAATGCTCGTAGAACACTATCACTTAGGGGGTGTGGAAAAGAATTCGATGTAAATATAATAGAAGGCAAACCTAACCTACAAATCGTTGTGACTGTATAATTAACTGTAGTTTCGATAATATTGCCCTTCGACATATATATGAATTGGATGTACTATAATACTAAAATAAATTATTTTATTTCTCTTAGAATATTGTTACATGTCAAAACGAAAATTAACTAGTTGATGCGACAACACTGCGACGTATTGACGTCATGAATTTATATGACGTGAATTCACTGTTTGATTGAAGAGTCCATAGAGTGTAAACAAAACGGTTTAGTTAACTTTTAATCATTATCTTTATTTAAAAATATATAAGTGAATATATAAAAGAGAAAAAGGTAAATTAATTATGTTGTGTAATCATCCAGTAGGCTACTACTATATGACGAACTTGCGATGATCTTGCAGATCCTATCATGGACGGTTTTCTTGTTCGTAACGTCAGTTTTGACGTATTAGCGTCGTTTATTCGGTGGCTCTGCTTCGGGCTTGCTCGATTTTGATTTACACACAGACAGGTCGACACGGCACCAGCTTAACCTCGTAAAGGTAATAGTGGCCTCCCACTGGCGGATAATCGGTATATAGTTAATTAATTACGCCACTCTTGGACGCAGTGGTCGTTCCGAGATGACCGAACAACTCGACTATGTGCGGGTCTTCGGTAGGGATTTGGATTATCCGGCTCACGACCGGCTACAGAAATTAATTCGTCGCCTGCTTTCGAAGACTTTAAAGCTATTTAACCTCGCTTTCAAACAAATCGGATTTTATTTAATAAACCGTTATATCGCAACAGTTCACGCCTGAATATTAAATAAATAAAGTGTTAAATTAAGGTCTTTTTAATGCTAATAAAGTATTTTCTTGTCACTTAACTGATACAAGTATTCTCATCGAGATAACACAAGAAAAATATGGTACTAAACATATTTATTATTATTAAATTAATCGTTAATTCCTCTATAAATTAACCGTCTAAATGAAATGATAGGACGATTTACGAATATTGATTTACAGAAAATATTGAATTACAATATATTCAAAACAACTAGCGTTGGGAACTATCCACTGTTTCAGTCGCTATTTTTGGTTCGACTGATTTTGCTACTTTGTACTAGTGACTGTTTCAGTCAACTGTTTTCAGTCGCTATTTTCGGTCCGACTGATTTTGTCACAATTTACTATCGACTGGTTCACTGTCGTGTACTTTTAGTTACTATTTTTGGTTCTACTAGTTTCATGCGACAAAAATGTACCCAATTTATTTGTGTAATTATTGTAAAGAACAATATATTGTATATGAATATAGCAACATTTTGGGACGATATTCTTCAAGATTGTTAATGTAATAGAGATTAAAATTAATTAGATTAAAATTGTAAATGATAAATTATAAAATACTTTTGACTATTTTTATGATAATAATAGGTAATGTTTGGATTACTCTCTCGATTTTTGTAAAAAAATATTTCCGTTCAATAATAAATAAAGCATTTACTTTATTTAAATAAGCTCTAGTAGTTATTGTGCGATCATTTTTAATTATGTCATGGATTTTTTTTTTCTATGATTAGGTATGTTTAATTTTTATTTAGTATTTATGGTTATTGTACATCTTTATTTTTGTTTAGTATTTAGGTTTTGTTTAAGTTCTACTGTATTATCTATATTTATTGCAGTATACTATTTAAAACAGCAATTAAACATTAAAATACGATAAAACATTTGTGGGGTATTATTCCATTCCATAGAAAAATTCCTTTTTGCAGATCCCCAGAAAATTCAAATATAAAAGTAATTCTACTTTGTCTAAAATGAAATTAGTAATTGTATGTTAATAGTATTCAATAATTATTTCTATCCTTTTCTTTTTTAAAGTTAGTACGTGAAGGAATATGTACCGTATCTCCATCTGGTTTATACTACCGTTGGAAAATATATGTACACATAAAATTAACTGCTCCAAGCAATTATCTCGTCGAGCCGTGGATTTGACTGAAAATAGTAATTACTATTTTCAGTCGCTAGTTTTCTGCCTATCGACTGTTTCGACTGTATTGCGACTATCGACTTTTTCGACTGTTTTCAGTCGATGGCTCCCAACGCTAAAAATAACGATCATATAAAGAATAGATAACTATTTTTTAAAAGTTACTTTTCAATTCTACATTTTTACTTCACCCGTAATAAAAGTTATTTTTATAAAAAAATCTATATTAATATCTAAATGAACCACAATATGTTTTTTCTCTACTTTAAGAATTAGCTGTTAAAGAACTAGGAGAAACCATTAATTTTTGCTGTGGACAATACACCATCAATTCAATTTTCAACTGGGGTAGTAGCTTTTTTCTTCTAGTTTTTGTTGGAAAATTGGCAAGTCATCTAAACTAGATCGATCCCGAGACCTAAAGCGTTCCTCATTTTCGAACATTCTTTCTTTAACCCTAGTTTTCCTTATACGGGCTGCATTTTTAATTGGGATATCCACTATAATTTTGAGTAAATATCTAAGGCTAAAAAGAGAAAATAAAAAAAATTGAACCGACTTCATAAAATAAATAAGTAAATAACTAAAAATTAAAAAATAATCAAGATTAGATATCTAATACAAAAAAAAAGCTTTTAAATTATGATATGTAGATAATAAACGTTGTAATAACTAAATAAAATAAACAAAAAACTTATTTAACCTTAATATAATACTACATGTATTTTATATTCTACAATATACACAGTATTCTAAATAGATTAATCGAGAAATGCAGCAAAGCATTATTTTTTATCATTTCAGTTTTTGTGTATTTAGTTAACTAATCTGTGTATTTGTTGGGTTGTTCCGTGTTTATTTCGGAAAGCAACTTGATGGTCTAGAATAAAATTCCTCTTTTCTGTGATTGTTTTGAGACTTTTAATGTATAGTTTTTCAAAAACTTTGGAGATCACATCTAACAGACTTATAGGATGAGTAGGAGGCAATTCCTTAAAGTAAAACAAATTATTCCAAATAAATCAATAACAATTTTAATCATTTCAAATATGCTGGCTTGCTATTCATATTTTCAACATATGGTCTTAATAGTTTCGGATATTTTCTACGTCGCCCAGTATAGTATGACATGGTAAAATGAGACGATTCTGAATGTCGTCTTCAGAAAAGGCAATAAATTTACTTTTTTCCTTAAATGCTTGTACGTTATACTCAACTTGTAATATTATTACGTATCATCGGCATGATATTTTATACGAGAATACTGTCGCGCTTGAAAGAAAAACAAGCGCCACGGTGGTCCTATACCGAATTTCACACCGACATCAGGCCGGTGGCTGAGTGTGGTACGACGGGCGCTACATTTTAAGAACTACTTAAGCCCGAAAAGAGCGAGCCCAACATTTAGAAAATGGTTAACGGCCCATTACCGCCATATTCTCCAAAACCAAGGCCTCGTTCCCAGATCGATAATGAAATGAATACGGCCGATGCGACAATGATACTCACTATCTCGTCAATAAAATATTAATTAGGATCGATTCCGATTGATTTAGTAAAGGGAATGAGAGAATTTCACATTTTATATTCTGATCGACAATTGAAGCCCTAAAGTCTCATTTGAAAATAATTAGAAAAAATAAAAAATAATTTTAAATAATTGAAATCATTTTTTAAAAATTATTTTCGAAGTGCTTTATTTTTTTTAGATTTTTAATCAAGAGCTTCATGGTTTTCTTGATTGCTGCGTGTTCAATTTCCATGTAGGTCTTTTGTAGGTGGACCGTGTAGACAAGATCGTTTTAGGTGACTTTCCAGAGCAAATAATCTGTTTCCTTGTCATGTGTTAGATTTCTCAGATTGTTATTTATGGATTTGCTGTATAAGGGATATGTAACGTTTGGCTTAATTTGTTTAAAATATTTTCATTTTCAGGTGTTTTAATATATTGCTATTTTTTCGTAACTTTCGTTTTTAGCTGCTATTTCCTTGATTTTTTTCAGATAATTAGTTCCTTTAATTTATTTAATTTATTTTTTTTTTAATGCGGATAGAATGTTTTGAGTAACGTCAATGTTTCGTATTGCCTTTGGTAATATCTTGGTAATCCCACTTTTATTTTAACATGAATATATTTTAAATAATCTCTCTATAATATACTGTTATTATAATTCACCTATTTTTTGTAGTTATCTTTAGGATATTAATATAATTGGAAGATTAGAAGAGGATTGGATCCATAGCGCTTTCTATAACATTTTTTTAAAATTAATTATATCTCACATTGAATGTGCTTACCACAATCTTAATTTACATATTAATTTATTATTACTGTTCTATTGTATTTGCATTAATACACAAACAAGTACGGCATTAATACAATATACTAACCTACTTAAGCTAATGTTAATAATACACCTATACATTAAACAAGTTCGTGTGGTTTGTTTCGCTTTAATCTTCTGATTTCTTGCATGGCGTCCAGTAGCTGTATTGCTTCCACGTTGATGTTTAGGCGAAATCTTGGATCACTTCGTGTATCCATTTGGCAATGACGTTGAGCAGCCTTTCGTTGGTTACGTAGTGATAAGCATTTTTAATTAGTCGTAGAATTTTGTTTTGGATGCGTTGAATTACTAGTTGGTTCGATCATTAGTTTAGAACGCCTTGGTCCACATTGGCTTTATGTTTGACTATTAAACCAATCCATTTGATTTTAGATTAGGTTAAGAGTATCTTCCAACTAACCAGTGCAAGTACGTAGATATATAAAATATCTCAAATAATTGTGATACAGCAGGTAGCAGGGAAATGGGCCTGTTCTGCTCTTGTTCTGCCGGTTTGTCATGTTTTCTTAAGAAGATTTATTTAAACCTTAACACATTCTGGAACATGCTTCAGTCTCAATCAAAGATTGAATATATATGTCAACATGATAATTCCTTTGCGTGGCAGTTCTTTAATAACCCTGGTAATTAAGTAGATTAATTAAGTAAGTAGATTAGTTTTGTTTTAATTTGTACTCGCCTTGCTTGTGTATTAATGCAAATACACCAGGACAGTAGTAATAAATTAATTTGTAATTTAAGATTTTCTAAGCATATCTAATGCAAAATGTAATTAATTAAAAGAATAAAAAATACCTTATTTTTAATTAATTTGCTAGACTAACACAATTTCAATAGATTTTTAAACCATATTACGTTGCTGTAACTATTAGAGCACGCTGATTTAAATGAATTAAGTAAAATCTTGCACTACCATATATATAAACATAACTTAAGTCCAACTAGGAATCATAGCCGAGAGTAGCACTTCCAACTAATCATTTCCTTAATATGAACCGTTGATCACAAACCCCTTGGCGTGCCTCAACAGTATTTATTTACCCGAATTTCTATAAAAACGTCTGATAGACCGCACGAATATTGTTACATCTTCATTAGCATTATTTACGGGCCTAGATTCGAACTTATCTTTTTTTAATCCACTCCTTTTTGACTTAATAAGCTCGACTTAGAATATCCGTCCATAAAAATGATATAGTGAACGAGCTGGCTTCAGTTAAAATAGGAAGACTGTTGTCTTATCGTGCGCCTTTATCTCTTATTGGATGCGACATATTAAGTAATAAAAATTCCATTTTTGATGTCCAGTTTTATTATGATTCGTGTTATGACCCGCAAATGTTTCTCATCATTAACCGTATAAATGGTTTAATTTCTAATAATTGTTTTGGTATAAATAATAATTTAACAGACATAGCCATCCAAAACAATTTCTCTCTATTTTTAGAATATATGTGCGAAATAATCAAACAAAAAAAGTAATATAAACTATTAAAATTAATATATTTTTATATATCAGTGATGATTCTTAACAATTAATGTTTTATTATAACATGTAATTAGATAGATTAGGTTAATATATATTATTTTTAAATGCGTATAATGCGATTTCTTATACCTCTCGTGATATAATATTAATGTCTGGAATATTAGGGTAATTTTTATATTTCGGGATTGTGCTAAATCAATGTTGGTGTTCAGAAATTGATTTGTCTAATATGATTAAAGGTATACTTGATTTAATTATATAATATTATTGGTGTTCACCAGAAAATGTACAGACAGAAAAATCATGTACATTTTGGGTAAGGACACATAATCAAGGAATAATATTTATCTGTGATGTTTCTAAATCAATCAAGAAATATAGTAATATCCTGCAATGTAGGTTCAGTCACGATTGATGTTAATCACATGTGAAACAAATATGTTGATCAATATTTCTCAATAAAATCAATTCTAAACGAAAAACATTAATTAACATATCAATCGTTTAACCAATTAACAAATCAATATCTCTCAGTTTTATAATTTTATATTGAATTCAAATTCAGAGCAATGATCAAACTAAGAGTATAGTCAGGGCGGCATGATGCTCTTTTGTGTGACTGTGGTAGACAAGAAAGCAGAATACGCCAGTAATCAAGTAATCCGGTAACCAGAAGGGTTAACTTGTCAATCTGTTGATGTTCGTAATCGATGATAAATGATATGTCCAGTCCAGGTAAACCCTAGTTGGTAAACTAAGAAATATAATTAAATGAAAACACAGAAATAGTATTAAATTATGTGTGACTTACTAAATTTTAATTTTGAGTTCATTAGGATAAGTTCAGTGGGACCGTTGATCCGTAGACAGATTAGTTTGTCAAATCTGTTTCAGTTTCATGTATGGTAATAAGACTAGACTATCAATCAGTTGTTTATATTTGATCCAATAGATGTATTCTATTTTCTGTCTCCTTGTATATTTTTCATATATTTTTTATGTATATTTATATATTTTTTAATTCACTTTTGTAACTATTTGGTAAGTATTTATGCCCAAAAGGATTTAATATTTTAGTTAGTTAGTAAACAATTTGCTCTCAATTTGAAACGATATTAACATGAAAAGTGAATGAGTTAAAATAAGTTTAAATAATTTTTTTAATTTTAAACAAATTTATTACAAATTTTAATTGTGTTGTTTAAAATTTTGTATTACTTGTGGTTATTCCCGTTATTATTGGGACTATTAAGAGTTGTGGTAGTTAGCATTTAACGATTAAGAAAATCTAACGGTGAACGGTGAACTCGGAACAGGTAAGAAAAATTGTTCTGCCTTAAGAACTGATAGTAATTGATAAGGATCTGGAGACATGGCATATCATTGTGTTAGAGTTAATTGTGTAAAATTTATTAAGATTTTTCTCCAAATTTTATAGGTATTGACTTCTAATCCATTTCAAGTTTCATTATTAAATACATATGGTATTAAAGTGTTAAAATGAATGTTTTAATTTGTTTTTTGTTGCGTTATAGTCGTCATAAAGTATACGAGGCAAAACGCAGCAGTAGATTAATCAAATTCATAGAAGACAGATTAAAGATGCATCTGTAATGGGTATAACAAGATAACAAGATTCCAGAATATATATAAAATGATAGTTTGAAATAAATAAATTTACCGAAATGAAAAAATATGCCAGACACTCTTTTAAAAAATTGAATAGTGAAATAAATAAGTAAAGAACGATGCAATTTTATTTAAAAATATAAGCAAAGAAATTATACTTTTATTAAATAAACCTGGTTTTTAATAAATCTATTGCTTTCAATATATATTTTTGGTGAAACATATGTATAAATACGAGGCTCCCGGAAATACCATAGGTGGTGTAGAAAAGAGTTTAATTTAAATCTAATAAAATAACTCCAACCTACAAATGTTTGCGGCCGATTAATTGTACTTTAACGTAATTTTTTTTATAACATCTTTATTAGATACGCTTAGTGCAATCTTAATTTATAATTAATTTATTACTACTTATCCTATGTGCTTGGATTAATTAACAAGCAAGACGAGTGCGAGAAAATACATCAGTATGTATTCCTCAATTTTAAAATTATAATTATTTATTAATTATTAACTTATAGCTACACACTTACACTAATAGTACACACTAAATGTTCACACAAGTTCGTATGGTTTTGTTCGTTTCAATCTCCTGACATCCTGCGCACTGTCCAGCAGTTGTATTGCTTCCACGTTAGTATGATTTAGTAATCTTCTTTCGTATTTCAAGACGAAATTTTGGATAACTTCGCAAATCCATTTGATTTCCAGGTCATCGTGCAGTTCTTCATTGGTTACATAGCGATAGGCATTGGTAATCAATCGAAGAACCTTGTTTTGATAGCGCTGTATGACTAATTGATTTGAATTTTTAGTGCAACCCCATATTTGCACCCTATAGGTCCAAATTGACTTTATAATTGTATTATAGATCAACCTCTTTGAGTTTAGATCAAGTTGAGAGTATCGTCCGACTAACCAGTATAGTTGTTTTATTTTGGTTCTAATGTGTTTTGCTTTTTGTCTAACGTGATGCAATAACGTAAAATAAATAATATTTTATAAAATTTGTGTTTCATTATTTTATTTATATTGGTTATAATCGAAACTAAAATAAACTAAAATTAAAAAGCCTCAACGTTAAACGCGGCAACGTAGCATCGTTTTGACGTCATAACTTGAGATGACGTGAGTTCACTGCCACTTTGGATACACTATAGCCTATAAATTGGTTTATATATTTTATTTATTTTTTAATACTATTTATATATTAGGAATTATTTATTTTCGGGAAAGTAGCTGAAATAATAACGATTCACAAACCAGGGAAAACACCAGAAGATTTAATTTCCTACAGACCTATAAGTTTATTACCCATATTCTCGAAAGTTCGGGAGGAACTGTACATAAAGAGAAAGATTATTCCAGAAGAAAACCAATTTGGGTTTCGCAATAAGCATGGAACAATAAAAAATGTGGAAAAATATAAATATGGAAAAATATATTGTTCAGCTGCATTTATATACATTTCTCAGGCTTTTAATAAACCATGGTATATGGGATTGCAGATAATGTTAAATTGAAGAAACTTCTCCCTCGTTCGGACTATGAGCTACTAATATCTTACCTTACAGATCGTCATTTTACTGTAAAATAGCGCGTTAGATATACCGAATTAAATCCCATATATTCGGGAGTTCCGCAAGGTAGTGTACTGGATCCAGTACTACATCTGCTGTACACAGTCGATCTACCTGCAAAAATAACCACTGCGGCAACATATGAAGCACGGCACTTTTAACCTCTTATGAATATCCAGTCATGGCATCAATCAACCTACAAACACACCTAAATCAAATACAAATGTGTCATATAACTTACGCTAGGTAGAAGAACATATCCTACCATTTTACATCAATAATTGTCCACTCCCAGAAGAAGAGGATACTAAATATGTATGCACCTAGATCAACGACTAACTCGAAAGAAGCACATATTCGCCAAACGGAAACAACTTGGACTTAAACTCTACCAAATAGAGCTCTTTGGACGAATATTTAGTCATATGGAATCATATGGGGAACCGCTTACAAGTTAAATTATCCACCATACAAGGTTCTAGAATAAAGTGTTGCGTACCATTGTCGATGCTCTGTCCTATGTTTCAAATGAACTGATACAACGCGATATTTCTCTAGAACTAGAAACTCTAGAAAATAACGAGAATGAATTCAACGTGTTTGTGTTCAAAGAATGTCATAAGAATGTCAAAGTGCATCCCAATATACTCGCTAAGCAGCTAAGATAATAAATACTTGTTACTCAACGGACAGATTGTGGAACTCATAAGAGTAATTAAAAAATATATATTATCTATATTATATAAATTTGAGCTAACTGATTAATTAGTAGACAATAAAAAGTATATGTTCATACAAATGACATTAAATCCTCCAATAAAGTTTATCTTCAGTCGTCCTCTTCCCCTTCGTAAAGCGTCCCCCTCCCCCGCCAAAACAAAATCCCGAAACGCAAAAATCGTTTCGCTTCATTCAATTTCACCGCAATATTTAGACTCGTAGGAAATAAAAGTGTTGCCGAGCCAAAATTATGTTTATAGTAATAGTTATTTTAAGGGCACACTTGTTGTATTCTTCGGGTCTCGGTCGCCGTCTGCGTCTTCGTCTGTTTCACGGACCGTCGGGATGCCGCTATCCTCGTCGGGCGCGTGCGGTTCGGAGTTTTAGTACTTCATAAAATAAAAAGGAGCACGCGAGAGACTGAAATTGCCGGTTACTTGGGGTGGAGGCCTTACGGCGGTTATGGAGCCGTAAAGACCGGCGATTTGATTTTATGTACCCGAGGATCGAGAAACGCTTTACGATGATCGTTCCGAACGGACCATGGAGGATGGCGGGCACCAGGGTTCGTTCGGTGCGAGCGGAGGAAATAATCGATTCGATTAACTGTTGAGTCCGATACGTTCTTGCCCGGTGGAATCTTTATATCCCTTCTTATATGCTAGGTTAAAATTTTACAGAAGTCATTTTATAATGTAGCAGGTGTACCGGAAAGTAATTACCGGTTTATTTTGAAAATAACTAAGCCAAAAAACTTTTCGGGAAAACGGATAAATGTATTTATTCAAAGTATTGGACATTTGAGTGCATACATATTGTGCATTTTTCAGGCTATTTATGGATGCCATCTCAAAAAAGCTGTTTGCACTTTCCAAAGTTTTCTATCTTCTTCAAAATTGGCGAAGTGCAGCTCTGCAAGCGCGTGTCCCATTGATACGATTGATATTTAATCAGGGCTAGGTCAGCATAGTTCGGCGTGTGATAATATGTCCCAACCAAGTATTTCCTTGACCGCTTTTGCTCTATGAGGCGGCGCATTATTCTGACTTTAATCACGTTACCATATTTTCGGGCCCATTTTGCACGTTGTTCGAAACATGCATAGTTCAAATGGATCATTTGTTGTCTATAGCGATAACTATTAACGGCTTGACCAGGTTTCAAGAGTTCGTAATACACCACGCCAATTTGATCCCACTAAACACAGAGCAGGGTCCAAGTCTTGTGACTATACGATTTGGCCTTGGAGTCAATCCTTCTTCGCCAGTTCGATACTGCTTCGCCATGATTTTTTACACTTACGCTTTTCAAAATAAATGCACTTTTCATTGCCAGTCACTCTTCGTTACAGAAATGATTTTCGATCATATATTTGAAGCAATATTTCACAAACAACTTTTCGAGTATCCATTTGTCTGCCATTCAATTGATGTGGGTCGCTAATCGTCTCTTGGTCCACATTTAATTTAATGCTTCTGCTAATTGTTTTTGAGTTTGGGGTTGGGTCTTCATCCAATAACTCTTATAATTTCGCATTTTGAAAATGTTTCAGTCCACCAACATGTTCTTTGTCTTGTACATCGAAATCACCCCTCTTGAATTTTTGTAAACACACCTTGCATGTTATTAAGGTTAAAGCATGCTCACCGTACTACCAGCAAGTTTCTACTAGCAAGCGATGCCTTTCAATGGCCTTTCTTCTTTCGATTAAATAAGAATAGTAATGCTTGCCACAAAAATGCACGTTTTCAACAACGACACTTGACATTTTCAAAGAGGTATAGATCTAGAGAGGTTGTTACGTTCGCAAAATATAATATACATATATACCTTTGAAGCTTGGTGTCAGTAGAATAAAATGATTTATATGTTAACGGTAATGACTTTCCGGTACACCCAATATGTTTATCTTAAACTTTTTACTGATGTTATTTAACACCGATAAATGTAAATTTAAGGTCTTAAATCCAAATAATAATAAATTGGCGATTGTTGGAAGTGTGGATACACTTTACTTCAGTGTGTTAGACAATTTCCTTCATATGCTTCAATTGTATTATGATTTCAACATAATAGTTAGTATTCAACAATAGCAATTTATGTAAAATCTAGGAAACCCAGCCTGGACATGTAAATCTCGTAGACAAAAATAGTATTTGCTAGAGATAATTGGTTCTAATTTCGGATACGAACACAGATAAACTATTGGGTTTGGATGCCAATATCAAATGGAAATAGCATATTAGATCGAAAAACACATTATATGACGATCAATAAATATGATTTTGTGATTGCTGAACGACAATATCAGTTAATATTTCACAACAAATTATTATTGAAAAGACACCAGTCGAGGCTAAATGAACATAAAATCTCGAAGTCTAAAATCTTAGATCGGATCTTAGGAACAATATTGAGGACAAATTGCTAAATAGGGAATAATTTTGTGTAATATGTTTACTATGTTCTTTATAAACAAGAGTATATGTTTTATTTACTCTTGACTTATTATTTAACACTTATCTATACATACCCTGGTTCAAAATGTTAAATTGTCTTTCTGTCATGTCAGAACAATATATCTAGGTTTGTTTCACAAAATTAATAAACTTTTTAACCATCAACAAATTGTCTTTTACTGCAGTTTCGGGTAATCTTCAGATTATATCCATGGAACATTCCATGGATATAATGGTGGAAATATAATGGTGGAAATATAATCCATGGAACGTTGGTGATATTCCAAAATATATTGCCCTGAAAGGTTTAGGCGTCATATAAACATATAAAAATGATGAATTTATACAAGAATATATGTTTGTTTTTTGATATTAGATACTTATTTCCTGATCTTTCAACTGATCGTCATTTTAGTTAACTCTTGAAGAATATTCACTAAATTTAAAATTAGTTAATCACTGACACAACTTATAGAAGTTGTTATAGAACTGTTATATAGATAATAGTTCTTTTCTACTCTTCTAGAACGCAAAAAGACTTCTCATTACACTCAAAACGATATCGCGGTATTAATTAAAATATTAGTGTAGAAACTGCTGTATTTAATAATCAGATTAAGAAAATATTAATGGTTGTTTATGAACATTCAGGTATAACTTCATGTTTGTATCTAGCTTTTCACTTTCTACAATGCGCGCAGTTAGGGTACGTACAATTATAGATACTTTGGATTTATAAGTAGATTGTTTTTTGTAAATGTAATATTCCAATACTGCTGATGAATATACATTTGTATTTGCTTATTAACAAAATATATGTAAGATCTGATCTAAAATTGTCGCATGTATAATCGTACTAACTTACTTAGGTTAGTTAGTTCGGATAACTAAATTGATACATCCAATACATAAAAGGAAGGCAGAATTGATGTAAATAATTACACAGAAATCTCCTTTTTATCAGACACCCACAAAATTCTCTCCCAATGTCTCTTGGACCGAACACCGAATGTCTTCAAAATTGGTGATATCAAACAGGTCCCAGATCAGGCAGGTCTTGTCAAGAAGAAATATTTATTCTAAAATTAATTATCAGACAACAGAAACAGTAGAGAAAGTGGTCTGATCCCTTTTTCAAATAATAGAAGAACATGGTCTGGATTTCAAAAAATCAATAAAATTATCAGATAAACGCTGACCGGTATAAGTGCAAGGTGAAGTCTAAGGGTAAGTCAGAACACTCAAACAGTGTTTTGAATGGCAAAAAATTAACATCAATATTTTTAGAAACTAAGTACGGCAAAATCAAAGGAGTTTCGCATATCAATTATTTGGGCGAAACTATTCAAGAAAATATTATGGTTGGCTGTCAGAAAATAGATATCGCATTCAGATTAATAAAAAAACATCTACAACAAAAAATGTAGCACTGTAATCAAAGACAAGATAGAGAAACCCAGTAAACCTAGAATTTTTACACAATGGAAGCGATATGGTCCGAAAGAAGAGAAAATTAATAATGAAATGTCTCTTTGTTACTTCGTCCAAATGTTTATATGTTATTATGACATAATGACCAGTTTTGTAAGACTCAATTGAAATCGGATCAAGAACGAGCGAAAAAAAACCTAAAGTCTTATGCCGGTTGAGGAATAAATCTGCACGCACAAATCCGGCCCGTAAAAGGCCCCAATAATAAATAATAATAAAAAACGCATCGAGAAAGAAGAACGTATATAAAAATAAGCGAGCGATAAATCGAACTGGTTGTATGCGAGGATCCGGCCGATCGTGAATGAGTCCGAGTTTATCCTTGCGAAAATGACGAACAAAAAAGGGGAATGGTGCGGTAAAAGAATGCGTATCACAAAAAAATATATTAAGACTGGATATATCTAGTTGAAATAATTTATAAACATACTATTTTCGTACTTTATCGTCGATTTTGTTCATTTTTAAATCGACGTCTGCTGTGAAACGTTGGTGATGTATATGTATAGATTTAAATGTATTTATTTTTAAGTAAATGAAGTACTCTTAGTTATGGAAGACCCAAGACATATTTCTGTAGAAAAAGACATAGAAAATATTTCTGGTAAGTTTGGTTTTGTCTCAATCAGCCATAATTTAGATAAAAGCATCCATCAATGTTCTCTTATGTAGTTATTTTTGTCAAAATTTGGGAAATTGTTCAAATTATTTTTGATGAAAAGCTCCTAGAGTCCTTCAAATAAAACAATCAATGCGCATCATCAAAATGTATGACGTGACAACATGTCAATGTAATTTAATCATAAAAATTTTTGTTTTGATTTATTTTGAATGGCATATAATATACTAACAAGACATCAATAAAATAATGACAAAAATATAACGTTGAAATATAACTTATTGTAACATTATAGTAGATCTAATGAATACATTGTTGAAGGACTTAAACACTATTGAATTTAAACCAGAGTTCGTAGGTTAGAGTTGTTTTCCTCACATATTTACATTTTGTTCTTTTTCACGCCACCTGTGAGGTAGATTTCATAGCAGGAATAATTATATATCCAGGTAATATGTTTTAATATTATTAAAAAGCATATTTACCGTTTTACATTTAATTCTTTGTTTCTTTTTTTCGTTTGTTTTATTATCAAACGATTTTGACGTTCTTGTATTTCTCCTTAGTTTCTCTTGTTACTGTTTGTGTAAATCTTCCTTCATAAAATTGTTATTCTAATCCGAAGGAATAATTACTGGAAAATATGGTGGATGGGGTAGATTTTAATCTCATGAGCCACATGCGCACGGTATTGTCATGTAACAATATTACTTCACCATTTCTTTCTTGATATAGCGGCCATTTTTTTTAATGACCGGCTCAAACCCATAAGTTGATTGCAAGAGGGTGATTCTATAATCGTTTTTCTTGGTTTTTCTTTGGCAACTCGGAATTGGTCCCTTATACACAAAAAGGTGTTATATTATAAATGTGGAAACGTGACCTGAGTATCCCTAGGATTTTCTTTGCTTGAGGTTCTTAAATTGAATGAACTTTTCGATTTCAGAAACTATGAAATGTTAAATTCCCTTTCTTTTCTTCTGTTGGGCTAGCTCACATGCAAAATACACCATTCTCTGTTCAACGCTAGGTTCTCTTTTTTCTATAATTCGGATAAGAGACTAATCATTTCAATCATTAACTTGTAATTGACCTTGAATTACGCTTTTTTAATGTGCATGGCAAATAATCTTCTGCCCTGACAAGTAAAGTGTTGCAAGTGGTAAATCTAGTAAGTGTAAGTAATCTAGCAAGTGTAAGATGGGGAGAATAAAGAAATTGAAATAATGTAAACATTGCGTCGTTGTGTGTGTGTGTTTTTATTTTTCTTACATTAACGAGCCTTTGCCCTATATTTAACCCAAAATACACTCAATCATTAACGGCAAAGAACACGTATGATTTATGTTTGAAAAATTAATCAAGTGGTACTCGGAGGACTCTTTTGAAAGCAGTTTAATATAATTGAGACGCATATATCGTGACGTGTCAATTAAGACTTCTTTAGCAATTTTCAATGGACCATGACATAAGTATGTGATTATTGAAAGTAGCTCATGGTAGATTTCCTTTTAGTTGTACAACACGCATATATTTTGGCTTAATGTTGCAGGCAAATCTAGAGGATTCCTTTTATTATTTCTCCACCATAGCTGACGTTTTCAAATGTCATTACCAAATGCCAAATCAATCGATATGATACGTTGATCATCATTATGATTATGACATAATAATAATGATACTATAGAATATTCTAGTGAATATTATAGTGTTCCTTGGAAATATTCTGAAATGGTTTTCGGGTCAATATCTAGCTCCATACCAATATCATTACTGTTGATATACTTAGTTTGCATGGCTCTTTTAAGGATTTGATCGTTTTTTTTTATTTATTGAGGTGCCTGGATTTGGTCTTTAACATCAACATTACTAGAATGAAAACGAAAAAGTCCTGTTGTACACAGTTGATTTTCCTAAAGTTCCTTTACTGCATATGCCATATATACATTCAGAAATATGTGCTTTATTCGTTTTTGCTCTGTTGTAATTTTTATGTAGTTGTATCCCTTAGGGACCTAATTTAACCTAATTAACAATTGCATATCCAAGTAATTTATTTTACTTTCATCATTTTGATATCACTGTATTCCCTTTTAGTTCTCTCTGGTACTGCCTGTCTATATTTTTCTTGATAAAATGTATTTTATTGACTGCACCCTCCATATGAATTTACCATATCTACAAAAAAATAATATACTCACCTTTAATTGTTTTCGTTCCCATAGCTCCATCTTGGTAATTACTGACACATACTGAAAATTTCATTCAGTTACTGTCACTTTCTGATTCATAACTCAAGTCAATATCTAAACTGTTAATGTGGTCATAACCTGCGGCTATATTATTCAGCCATTTGATCTAGGTGTATCTTTTTCCAGTTCTAGATCAGAGATTTCATTTATATTTACCGAAAAAAAATTTGAAATATTTCATTCTTTAACATGGTTCCTTCAAAACTTATATTGTAAACCATACCTTAGTTACAGCCTTTGTCGATCCAGTTGTTGAGATATTTTACACCAATGTGCTATGGTATGGAGCCGTGTCCATAATAATAACCCGTGGTTCCCCCAAGTTCTTTAACAGCTCATTTTTGAACCAGAGCAAAAACATATTATGATTCATTTCTTCATGGTAGTCACCCTTGGACTTGGCGGAAAACACTAACTCTGGCCCATTCCGGTTTATAATATGAATAACAGTATATCTTCAATGAGTTACGAATATTACGACTAAGAAAACCTAATCAAATGTCATTCTAACTTTTACTATTTTACATCAACTTTTATTGCCTTACAATATTTTTACTAGCCTCTTGCCAATAGTTGCCTTTTTTATTTTGATATGTCCATATCTCGTCTTAATAGTATTATTTTAAAGGCAAAGTCTGGAAGTTTTATTAAGTGTTTTGTGATTTTCTCGTGGTTTATACTATTTAAATCCTATGATACCCAACAGTGTATGAAAGGATGACTTACATCTCTTATAGAACTGCATATTCCTACATTTTATAATACTTCCCAGACTAACGGTTTTCTCTGAGATAATGTTGCCTCTATATCAATACTTCTGATTCTGATTTAGTAATTATTGGTTTCGGCAATTTCAATCAGAGTAATTCCAAAAATTATGCAGCCACTAGAAATTTATTTAAAAAAAGCAAAGCACCATAGCAACGTTTGTCGGCTCTGAATGTCTTGAATAATTTTATAGATATTTGACAATCAGGCACATTTTATAAATTGATTCAGTTAGAACAATTGAAAAGTCCTCGGCCTATCATACTAAAATACATTTTTTTGGCAAAATTAGTTTTTTTTTATTCAACATAATTCCCTTCATGGGTGATACACTGATTATAGCGACTCTCCAACTTTTTGATACCATTTTAATAGTACAATTCGTCCTTTGCTTCAAAATAGGCTACAATTTCGGTGATCACCCTTTCATTCGACGAAAATTTCTTCCCAGCGAGCATTCTTTTGAGATCTGAGAACAGGAACTAGTCGCTGGAGTCCATTCAAACGGTCCAATAGCGCTGTGTAATAGTCGCTGTTGATGGTCCTTCCCTTTTCAAGGTAGTCAATGAAAATGATGTGCATACCAAAATTCAAACGCCATAACCTTGCTAGCCGACTGTTCTATTTTCCCACGCTTTGGAGCGGGTTCATTATGTGCAGTCCCCTCGGATGACTATCGATTGGACTTCGGAGTGAAATGATGGAGCCATGTTCCATCCATTGTCACGTATCGATGCAAAAACTCGGGTTTATTACGCCTGATCATCTTCAAACACTTCTCCGACTCATCAATTCTTTGTTGTTTTTGGTCAAAAGTGAGCTCGCGCGGCACCCACTTAGCAGAGAGCTTTCTCATACCCAAATATTCGTGAATGCCATGATGTACGTGTTCAGTAGATATCTTTAGACAGTCTGCTATTTCATTCCGTTTCAATTTATGGTCATTCAAAATTATTTTGTAATTTTTTTAATGTTTTTGTAGGCGTAGCATACCAATCCTTGATGGTTGATTTTCCTGGGGCAGTGTCCGGAAACTCGGCATCAAGGCAAGTTTTTTGCTTCAACTGTAGATGTTCCTTTAAAAAAGCAATATTTTATGAACAGGCGAAATTTTTATTAATTTTTTTCACAATAACAAAAGTTGCTTCACTCAAAATACTATAATTCACAAACTAATGATCCGACAGCTGTCAAATTTATACGCGCATCTTTTGAGGGTTAGGACTAACTAAAAAATATATGGATTTAATTCCAGTAGCTCCATCTGTGTCAGGTCAGGGACTTTTCAAATGACCTGTTATTGTTCTAATCATTATTCGTCATTTAAGTACTGTAATGATAAGCTAAAACAAAATTAAACTTTTTTGTCAGCCAATGTTGTTCCTAATACTAAATATAAACGCTTATATACAAACTGTTATTGTTTTTGAATTTTAGTCATAGTCTAAATATAACTAATTAATTGAATTACACAATAATATAAATCTGAGAATATTTCGTAAAATTCCTAAAAAGATACGAGACATATAGATGTATAAACTATTCACGAACACATTTGAAATATTGATTCTTCGTTTACGGAAACTACTGAAAGTAAATCCGTGAATAAATTTAAATTAATAAGAAAAAAACCGAGTGGGAATCAATACGCCCAGTATACGGTTCCCAATTAAAACCGCATCCAATTATCTAGCCAATAATCAAAACAACTCGTCCGGCAGGTCGGTAAATCAAAATCCTATTCCGACTTTTGAATTATGCCCGCGTCCGCGCCATTGCATAATTCAGTATCTTCAGGTGATTTGTTTATTCGTTCTCGGAATTAGATTTTGCGTAATCCGTCCGAACCGAACCTTAATCGACGGGGACCCCGCGGATTCGCGACCGGATTGGATTTCAATATTCAGATTCCAATATCATCACTTATTTTCGATGATATATTCTGATCTGCATTTCATATAATATGTTATTTGAATAATGGTGGCGGTTTTAACCCTCGATTTCATTCCGATATTAAATTTTTTTTAACAGTTTTCAATTTTAATAACCAATTTAATCAGTACTAATAATCGCCCAGAAGTTAAAGATCGGTATTAAACAGTTTTCTTAACAATTGTGAACTCTATTAACCAATTCAGTCAATACTAGTGGTCGCTCAGTGTTTGAATTTCTATATTAAATACATGTCTTAACAATTGCGAACTTTATTAATCAATTCAATCAACAGTAGTTATCGCCTAGAAGTTAAATTTCAATATTAAATACTTTTCTTAATAATTATGAAACTCTATTAACAATTTAGTGATCGCTCAGTGGTTAAGTTATGATATTAAATAATTTTCTTAAGAATTCTGAGCTTTACTAACCAATTTAATCTATACTAGCGATCGTCCGGTGGTCTAAATTTGAAATTAGAGCAAAGCGAATAATTTTAAAACGATGCGTTACAAAAATTTGTCCTGGCAATAATCAATATAAGATCAGAATATATATGATCATATAAGTTTTTATGTTAAAACATATTAGAAATGTACTTCTACTGACTTCAAAATTAAGATCCACAAAGTAATTAATGTAATTAATTAAAATATTGGCTGTAATTACTTAGTATATTTCATTAATCATTAAACACCTTAAATTTATCGACTGTTTAAAGTATTTACCAGATTACTGCGAATAATTAATTTTTTCTTATATTTATCTTCCTGTTCAATCTATGCAAAACATGTAGTTACTTTCTTTTTTTCTGTATATTTTCATTATTTTATTTGTTACTATTTTATTACATAACTATATTTCGCCATCTAAAATATACAATGGATAAAAATAAATATACCAAGTTTGTTCGATAAAAGAAACTGCTTTACCTAATTTTTTGCTGTGTTCTTTTTGTTTGTTCCACTTTTCAAACTTTAAAACAGATACAGATGCCCTATTTTGTTAATATATTTTTTCCTGTCCTTAAATGTATTTATTTCAAGCTATTATTTTATGTAATATTCCGAAATTTCGCCCTTGCAGGTTCTTCTGCGGCTCATTGTTAATTAGTCTTATATGGTTTTCGTTAATCTACTACATTCTACATTGTAGTGTGTCTCACATAGGTTCAAACTATCAACTAACCAGCAAATGAGGAACTAAAAATCTAAGAAGGTATTTTATAATGGTTAATATTCTTTACAACATTTGTTTTAACTCACAAATGCATAATTTAATATATTTATTAACTGCAATATTTGGCTAATGCTAATAATCTTAATAACTTTTATAATTACCTCTAGTGCAATGATATAGCATATATCAGTTATTAAGCAATAACAATTTTTATTAGCTGTTCTGAGTTACCAGACATCAAATTAATTGACGCTCTTAAAATTCAAAATAGATTCATTAATGTTTATATTATGAATATGAAAAAGGGGATTGCGAAAACCTAAATATCTTGTAAACAACAAGGACAGGCGATTTTTGTTATTCTCGAGTGTTTTTTTATCTAAATTAGTTACTTAGACCTATAAATTTCTCCTCCGTATAAACTTTAACTGTGACAAAATTTCGTATATCAAAATGAATATATAGAAGATACACGTTATGCTGGGCAACTAATGTTTTGTCATTTTATTTCGTTCTTACCTTATTACAGCTAACTCAACCTAAATTATTAACCTAAACAGGCCAAGGACATGAGACCCAGCTTGCCAAGCAAGCCAATTTGGATCTAACTTCACTATTAATAATAAAAAGCCTTTTGTATCTAAAAATGCAACAGATAGGTTTGATGATATTGGATTAAAATCTTTCAGCCTAACTGAATTAATAAAATTATAAGTAAACATTGGAGAATTTAGCATATATGTAGTAGCATCTAACACACTTTTCAATATGTCAATTTCAATCAAAACACTTTCATTAAATTTTCTCAAATAAACGTTGAGAGAGTAATCCTGAATGATTCAGCTTATGCTGCGAAAATAAAAAATATCGTCCATGTCGAATGGTTTAATTTTATCCAAACCCTTATGATCCATCAATCTAAGAGTTTGGCAGGTGAAATAAATTGTAGTTTTCATGAAAATAACCTCATGGAGGCAGTATCTTTTATCCCACTAGGGATTTTGACAAAATGTACCATCATGATTTAATTTTCAAGGCATTACAAGTAAAAGTCATTAATAATTTTCCGGATAGGAGATCATTCAGCCTGGTGCTCCAAAGGCTTGTTCTGGGTACTGTTTAATGTCATGATGGTTTGAAGTTGAAACGTCCTTGATCATCTAAACATATATATGCCTCGATATAACTCCTGTATAAATATAACAGTCATAGCCCTTTGATTAGGAGGGAACTAGGAATTAAAAACTTCAAATTAATCCATAAAGTGACAATCTTTCACCGCAAGCATTACTGTCCTTTACTGAAGACAACTTACAAAAAGTTACACACTTTCAACTTTATTGCAACAGCCGTCCAAGATGTTGAGATCAAATTATCACTCTCAGTTAAGATCCTTGTATATAAGTAGATAACACGTTTCCTTTTTCCTTTCCTGGAGCATTCAGGCCGCAAGAAACTGCACGTGTTCCACAATAAGATGTTCATGATAATGAACATGTATGTCAGAATCAATCAGTTACATCATCATTGGTCTCCGAGAGATAAACTCAATCGCTGAGAAGTTCATAAGGTGGAATTTCGGAATTATTTTGGAAAATGGAAAGTTAATAAATGGCCCTTTCGATTTTTTATCACAATCCCGTTTTCAACCTGTAAATTGCACCCTGCAGGTCTGAATAACAAGATGTTGTTATTAAACTTTTTAATTTGAATTTTACGTTATTACTTTGTTGAGTCTTGCTGGAAGGATTTACTTTTCCTATTTAATTAAAGTGTGTGTACTTAATTATCACCTAAAGACACTGAATGTTGTTGAAAATTTATGTTAATATACTCTATTGATGAACAATCATTAATAATAGTTTAGACGTTTTAAAATTGCTAATTATAATGTATTCCACAAAAATAATTCAGGTCTGGATAAACGGTATCGCTCAGATATATAATTCTAAAAAAATGACGTGGGAACCCTTAAATAGGAAGTCATATATCACTTGTCCGATTCTCCAGTCATTAACCCTTCAGAAAGTTACTTATTTTGATTAATGTTGAAAAACGCTTTCGATATTTTATTAAAACTCTGCAGAAATTTGTGACAAATAATAAAATATATTAAAAGATATCTCCAATTTGACATTTCTAAATTATTTTTATAAATTGATGCATTTGTTTTCATTTTAAGGACAGTTGTCTCGAAAGTTGAGAAAGTTTCAAAAAATATGCTCTTAATGTATGTACCGTATGTTTTAATTTGAGCTAAAATGTCCAACGATATCCACATTGTTCAGAAATAAAATATAATAATTGCCTAAAGGCAGATTTAGCATCAATACAGAATTAGTTCATGTAAATTGTCAGTTTCAACCAATAAATTAATTAAGGATTTGTGGGACATATTGGTGAAAGAAATGGTCATATGACATTCCTTTATTCGAAGATTCATCACTACATAGTATAAAACAAAGTCGCCTTTTCTGTCCCTATATCCCTATGTGCGCTTAAATCTTTAAAACTACGCAACGGATTTTGATGCGGTTTTTTTCAATAGATAGAGTGATTCAAGAGGAAGGTTTATATGTATAATACATGCATAATATACTAAGGCAACATTGCTAATTTTAGAGGTTTCTAACGTGATGTCGTAAATTAACCTATTTTTTTAGGCTTATTTAGCAATTAGCAAAAACGCTGCCTAATCCTACGAGTTAGATGAAATTAATGTACTACAGTATTGTACACCATAAAAAGGTCTACAAAAAAGTCCGCGATGGTATATGTTTATCTTACAGCATGTAAATTAAACAAATATTTTCGGAGATATTACAAATTTAAAATTTGCGTTTAAAAATGTGTAATGTAATAAAAATTGTATGAATTTAGATATTCCAAAGATAGCAGGAAATCTTCATAGTAAGTATAGGGGAAGAGGAATTGTTTTACTCCAAATTTAATGCGTGCAGGCCAAGGGCAGTAATGAATGAACCAAAAATACTGGATCGATTTTAATCATGTTTTCATTGAGTGACATAGGCATATATATTTTATGCCCGTGCAAAGTCGGAGCGGGCCACTATGTTTTTATATACAACGTTCATTTTTTTTCTGTAGTGTATTTAATTTAGTATCAGCATTGCACCCGTGCGAAGCCGGGGCGGGTCACTAGTTGGATATAATAATAATATTGATAATTATAGATGTGAATAATTTAATGTGTACTGTATGTATTATTATTTCTTTCACAGCGCTCGATTAAATATATTTTATACATATTTCCAAATTTCAAAACCAAAACCTTTACTATTAATTATTATGTTATTAATTATTTTGGACATCTTTCCAATCAGTCAGCCAGCTAACATAAGATACTTCTTAAGTCACTTCACTTAATTATATTATTATTTGCTTGTTATTTTTCTTTCTCCATTAATTATATTATCTTTTTATTTATATTATTTTCGGAGTTAATATATTAACGATATTCATATATGTTGTCTTACAGGTCTTACTTATTGATTGCAATCTGCAAAAAACCACTACAATCTTTACAATTACTTTATCTAACTTTACTTTGCATTTATTTAAAGTTTCTAGCCACTATAGACACAGATGATTAGTTTCAAGCAAACCGATATATAATAGTAGTTTTTCCTGCAAATAAATTATTGGTTTTTAGATTTAATTAATACGAATTTACCTGCTATTTTTGGACATAATATGCAATATATGAAACTTTCCTTCTATACAATATAAGGAGAATTTTTGATAAATTATCGTTGTCGATGAATAATGTCAATGCAACAGTTATTCACTTTTATATTACATTTTTATCATACCTTAGATAGCAGAATATCAAATTTGTAGACCATTTCTTATATTTGATGTTAATTTTCACAATTAAACTAATGGATACTTGTTACTTTTACCTTTTTGTATATAGTTGCTTCTGGTTGAATAACAGGGAAATATTATTAAAATCACTTAATATACAATATATATTTATTATTTTTATGATATACTCAAGCATTTTAAGATGACTAACATCTAACATCCCTTAATCAATTATTACAACATGGCAAAAATATATTTTAAATATGGAACAGGAAATGCTACAATATATGTTTTCTTAAACATGTATAAACGATAATTGTTTCTGTTATACTTTTAAGCTAGCTAATTTTGGTCTAAAATTATAATTTTATAATATAATATATATAATATAGTATATATTTATAAAATCAATTTGTAATGAATTTCTGTTAATAGCTGTTTTATTGTTGTGAACAAGAGTGACCATTAAATATATACAAGGTCAGTTCAAGTTCATAAGATTTAACCTGAAATATAATAGCTGTTTTGGAAAAAAAAGGGATATCTAAATAAAAAGCAATAATGAGAAATATATGTTCAACCAGTGATAGTGTTTTATGGATTTCTAATAATATGATGTAAATATTTTTTTAGTCTCCTTTTAGCTAACGAGGATTTTTCTGGACTGGACCTGCAGTTTAACGTGGGTTCCGAACCATGGTCCTCGGCATTAAGCCTACCGACTGACCAGTGACCTACTTAGAGACCATCCCAGAAGTCATTCGGTTTTACCCAGCCTTCTTACTGGCGTAACTGGGATGGTTATTCCTTGACGGTTTTTTCACTTTTGCCTAAGGCATTTACAATTACAATCACGAACATAATGTACACTCATGCCTCAGCAAAATTCGAACCCGCTACTATCACAATCGTCCTGTCACCTTGACAACTGCGCCAACGAAGCCGGCGTATAATATTTAGGTCTCGCCTGATATTTTTTAGATTAATTTTAATACTGTGTTGAAATCGTCACTTTTATTTAAAATATCGACAAATATACTTAGATGCCTTAATAAAATAAATAAGAATATAGATAAAGAATCTTGATCGTACGTTTCCAATAATATCTCTTAAATTAATAAACAGTTTATCATTTCCGGAGGTTATTTATTATTAAATTATTTATTACATTATTACTAGTCTTTGCCAGCTAATCTGCAATTTGTCTGCAACAGTTTAAATCATTTTATATATACCTAGGAGAACTAGTATCAAACGGTTTGATTATTTTGAGTTTGTGTCCTATTATGGGGCTATACGAGAGTTCCAATACTTCATTGTTAACATAAGAATAAAGTTTCTACTCATTTCTCCTTACAGTTCTCTTGATTTTCTGAAGTCTGAAGGTCTCGGTATCAGTAACCAGTCTTACTTACTATGTGTGAACTATTACTATGTGCGGAACATCCCCATAATTGAGTTCCGTAGATCCATATAGGTTTTGGTAATTCCAATTAACCAATACGTGTTTCATGTACCTCATCTCCAGTTCTTTCCATTTTTTTAACATGTTACTTCCATGAAAGTTTTGCATCAAGAGTTATTCCTAGCTTGTTGTTGCTATATTTAATCATTACTTATTAGTGATATATTACAGTGTTTATGCGGCCCGATTATAGGTGAATTATACATGCATATATGTATATTGGTAAATATTTCCAAAGAAATCATAATAAAATGTACTTTATGACAGAGATTTTCAAATATTAAATTATACAAGCCTAAACAATCATTTAAAATTTATCATTATAATATACTCAAATTTAATAATTCACTGTTCTTATATAAACATCTGTTAAGTATTTTTTCCATTTAATAAATTTAGTTTTAATAATATTACATAAGCTTGGGAAATATAATTAAAAATTCAGAGATATTAGTAGATTTGGAAAAAATAATTTACATTTAACGAAATTAATTTAAATATTGACATTATTCCAATTTTGAAAAAAAAACCTTGTTCAAAACATGTTCTCTAAATTGTGCGTAACATCACGGTTTTTTAACGGATATCGCTAGGCTTAATTATGCAATGTTATGATTTGACACCCAAGTCATTTTTTTCTACTGACATAAAGCATCAAAACAACACACGTTGATTTTGCGAAAGTAATACAGTAGCTTCATAGATTTATGCCTCCGTGAAAATATCAATTTGCGTGCCTGACTACACGTTGTATTTGCGACAAGCTCTATTTTTCTTATTTAATCCGAAGAAACTAACCGCCGAAGGTCATCGTTCATCTTCGTCATCTCAAAACATGTGAGGCGTTGTTTTCAAAATTCAAAAGTGGTCAGTTGAAGAACGTCCTGGTAGACCGAAAAACTTTGGAGACGCGAATTTGCAAGTGTTATTGGATGAATACCTATCCCATACTGGCAAACATTTAGAAGAAGCGTTAAGTGTGGCCTAATAAAGGATTAGGAATGGGAAAATGGGAAGACGCATCAGTTGAATGACGGGCAAATGGAAAATTGAAAAATCGTCTGTTAAATGCTGCCTCAAAGGTATGATCGGAAGTAACTTGTGCATCGAATAGTGACGGGTGGTGAAAAGTGGATTTACTTTGAAACCCCTAATACAAAATACATTACTGAAATTTTTTTTATATAACATCTTTATTATATACGCTTAGTACAATCTTATATAGTTCGTATGGTTTGGTTTGCTTCAATCTCCTGATATCCTGCGCGCTGTCCAGCACTTGTATTGCTTCGACGTTAGTATGATTTAGTAATCTTCTTTCGTGTTTCATGGCGAAATCTTGGATAAGTTCGCAACTCCATTTGATTTCCAAGTTATCGTGCAATGCTTCGTTGGTTACGTAGCGATAGGCATTGGTAATCAATCGAAGAACTTTGTTTTAACAACGTTGGATGACTAGTTGACTCGATTTTTTTAGTGCAATCCCATATTTGCACCTCATAGGTCCACATTGGCTTTATAATTGTCTTATAAATCAACTTCTTTTATTTTAAATAAAGTTGAGAGTATCTTCCGACTAAGCAATATAGTTGATTTATTTTTGTTCTAATGTGTTTTGCTTTTTGCCTAACGTCATGTTTTCAATTTAATCTACCGTCAAGATACATGCCGAGGTATTAGCTGATTTAGCTTGAGGAATCGGGCACCCATTGAGTGATATAATTAATTTTTTATTATTTCGCCGCAATGCAAAATTAACGTGACAGATTTGGAGCTATTAAGTTGAACTTTCCAATCTTTCGTCCATTTGTAGATTTTGTTGATTGCCACTTGTACATTTTCTACTGCCCTAGGTAGAGATATGTCGCCTGCCATAATAATTGTGTCGTCAGCAAAGGTTCCAAGAAGTGTTTCTTTTGTTGTTGGAATGTCAGGAGTGTAGAGCAGATATAGGAGAGGACCTAAGACGCTACCTTGTGGAACTCCAGTCGAAATAGTTTTAAATGTCGAGAACGCCATTTCGTGCGATACTCCAAGTTTTTTTTCCTAAAAGATATGACTCCAGCAGTGACGCTGTGATAATTTACTCATCTTGTAGATTAATCCCAAATGCCAAAGCCGATCACAGTACTGAATAAATACATTTTTCCACTTTTTTGAAAATTATATCTTTTTTTTAAACACCGGTAATGACTTTCCGGTACACCTGGTGTGTAGTATCACAGTTGCTGTTAGCATTTGGGGTCTTCTTCTTATTTATATCAGATCAAGTCGGGATATCTCGTTAAGGGAATGTATAAACTGAATGGGGACTTGAAATTCAGGGTGAGAGGGGGCATTAGATTAAAGTTAAAAAAGTCGCCTTGCAATTATTGAAGGATTGTACCCAATTAAGGTTAAGGAGAGGTTTTCTTTCGTGTATGTGTGTGTGCGTGTGTGCGCGGCGTGCCGGAGGGGGACGGATTGCCTCGGATCCACCAACAAATTTTCCGGGGGACCGTCTTTCGTACCCTTATCGCACCGCTCGCTCACTCCTCCTCGTCGTCCTAGCCGATATCTATTTTTTCCGCTCTCCTCTCCGTTATCTATCTGGTTCGGCGTTTTTCTCTTCTTCGACGGCGTCGCCCGGTCCGCCTCGCCACCATCCCTCGCTCTACCCCGACGCCCGATCGTCCACGTGATGCCCGTCTTGGCGCCGAAACACGCCATTGGCGGCCCGCGGTACGTCACATGGCCGCGTTACGTCATCGGGCGCGTGTCCGAGCGAGAAAGTAACCTCATAAATCGGTGCGAACGAGAGAGAAGCGCATAAAGCATGGTTAGCGGGGAACGTCAACCATTATCTCGGTTCTGTCTCGCTCGCTCGTCGCCGAGACCGGGCGGGCGGGACGAAGACGCCCGATCGGGCCCCGATCCGCCCATAAAGTGTCGCCCCTCTCGCTCCGTCCTCGATTCCACCGGCTCTACGCTCGTAAAGTATTCGGGAACACTTAACTGGCGTATATTGCCTAGGACAATTGTTCGCGACAGCAGCGTCCAGCTCACGTCTCGCTCTCAGAAAACTCTAACGTAACCACGACCTCAACAACAACAACAACAACCACCACCACCACTACTACTACTACAATAAAGACCGAAACCGATTAGCGACAAAACGACTTTGACTAGTTTGATTGAAGTCATGTCGGTGTCGGACTGAAAATCCTCTTCCTCCCCTCTCGTGCCGTTCACGTACGCTCCCCAGCCACGTCGAAAGTGACCGATGGACTTCAGTTTCCGGGCTATTTCCGGCTACCGGACTGCACGGCGGATCTGAAAGGTCAGTTTCACTTTATGACTACCGTTTCTCATTGCATTATGTCGGACGATTCCGTAGAGCTCTTTTAGTTTGCCTGCCGTTTATTTTGCTCTCGCTTTCTTTAGACATCGGCACTCGTTCAGTGGATTAATGCACCATCCTGCGATAATAGGACGCTTTATTTAGACGCGATTAAACGAGAACACTGAAAGAATGAATTTACGATCGACATAACCTATATCGCACCTGCTCGGAAAGTATCCGACGGAACTGCTACCTCTCTAGGCTTTCAATTTCTAAATTAGTGATCATCCAGTGGTCGATATTATATAATAGAGAAAATGTTTTAAAAATTATATGTTTTGCTACTAAAACTTGTGGTACATTATTTTCAACAAAAGTTTAGAAATATATTTGTTATATAATATTAGTTAATGTAATATATGTCTGTATATTAAAATATAGCCAAACTATTTGAAGGATTAACAGTCAATAACCTCTTTAAATTGCATTTAGTTTCATTAAGTTTCAAAAATCAACAATGTATAGATTGAAGTTAGTACACCAAGTACATCAAGTATAAGTATACATGCTATTTCTTTGCCCTTTTATTAGAAGCAAAAATATGGAATAATAAAAAGATATAATATATATTGCTTTTGAAATATATTTGTGGTATATCTCACTTATTATTCTATATATTCGTTTTAATCGAAGAGAATTTAGACAAAATTGATATATTTTTACGTTTGTTTCTCAAATCTTCATTTATTACCGGTAATACAGGTTGGTTTCAACCTTCGAGTGCACGAAAGTGGTGGCTTTTTTCTTAAACACTGTTGGAACACATCATGCAAACTAACAGATGGTTCAATTTAAAAATAATTAATTGTGTCATTACCTCTTACATATTAGGATTAGTAATAATATTTTGTAGCATCGGACCCAATTTCCAGTCAAATGGTTAGGAAAAATCTGTTCTGTAAAGTTATAAACCACTCAGACCTGTTTCTTTCAAACTTCGTAAGAAACTATGCATAATTACTTTTGATCATCTAACAATATCTTCTCACATAATAGAAAAAACATTTTAAAAATTATACATTGTGGTACTACGACTTGTGTTACAATATTTTCAACATAAGGTCGGAAATATATTTGATATATAATATTAAGTAATGTAATATATGTCTGTATATTAAAATATTAAAATATATGTAAACTATTATATTGCATTTAATTAAATCTAATTTCTATTAAATTTCTATAACAAACTTAGGATTGACATTTTTGTTGTAATTATAAATATGGAATAATAAATGAAATAACACACGTTTGTATAATAAAACAGGGAATATATGTATAAAACAATTTTGAAATTGATATTTGACTTGAGCATATACATTAAAACAATAACAAATACAATTAGGTAAATTATTTTTTAAAATTCAGAAATGTATATCAAAGGAATGTATTTTTAAAGTCATTAAATTAACTATTGACCTTTCAAGGGTCTATACAGTAAATTGTCTAAGTAATTGAAACATGGTTCAAAGAATAAAATGTTATATATTTACATATCTTATTGCATTAATTGTTAAACACCTTAATATTTCCCAGTGCTTTAAAAGTTTACAAAATTACTCTTAATAAGATTTTCATTATTTACTCATTATTGCTGCATATTTTCATTATTTTGATTATGTATTCATATAATCTTTGTCTTTTATCCGTATTTTTAACCTAAAATATTTGTTACAAAACAATAAATACATCAGGATGATTAAAAGAATAATTTCTGTACCTAAATTTTTGGAATAAAATTACATTGTTCTTTGCTTATTTATTCCGCTTTTTTTTTCACGCAATTATTCTTTGTGCTTTATGTAAATCTGCCTTCTTATATTCTTATCTTAAAATATTTGTTTATATATTTTAGGCGTAAAAATTCTTTCTCGATATAATCCTCAAAAATCTTCACTAAACCGATTAATATATAAATTATAGTTAAATTCAACTTACACGTCAGCGTTTTAGTCACAGTAAAATAGAAACAATAAAATTTTATATTATGAAATTACGAATTCTATTTTTATACGATAACAGAACCCTATTTAATTAATTTAAATTAATGAAGGTTCTGAAATACAACTACTCCTATTTATTTATCAGCCGATTTTAAAAGTAATATTAATAAATGTCTTTATTATTATAAATAGAGTTAGAAACAATATAATATATTAAGTTAAATAACAATATGTGGAAATATACCTAAAACCATATAAATTTAGTTTATTATCAGCTTCAAAATCATCTAACACTAAAATTTTATTGCAATTATTGAAGGTATTCTGTATATAAATGTTTTGTTTTGATTTTTCAATTATATCTGATGTAGTCACTATTAATTATATTTTTATAATTTATTAAATAAGTAGTAAATAAGTATATAATAAGTATAAAATAAGTAGGCATAAGATTGCCAAAAAAAGTTAATTCAAACAAGTGGTCTTAAAATATTAACTTTAAGATATTTCCATAAAATATGTTCTTTTACATGTTTTAAAATAAATAGATTGAATACTCTTAATATAATTATTTATTGTAAATGTAACAATTCCATAATATTTGTTATTGTTATTCTTCTATGCAAGAATAATTCTTAATATTAATACGAATATTAAAAATCTTTCATTTCAATAACTTTGTTTATAAATCATGTAAATATAAATTGACAATTTTTTGTAATGCTGTAAAATAGTTGAAAATGATTAGATTAATTTTTCATAACTTTAACTTAATACTGAGTACATAGGACCTCTTATAACACACGTCTAACTACCTAACAGCTTTTTTCTCGTCTTTATATTACGTACTAGGTACATTCCCTGTCAAATTTGAACGGTTTATGTCGTCCAGTCATCGAAAGAAGTTTTTATTAGCTAATCTGATATTTTCCCACAATTTTCCTTATCTAATTTCATCCAATATCATCATCCTTCAGGGCGCGATATATGTTTTCAATAGGGATATCCTATAACCCGTTGTCATTTGCGTACCTTTTATAAGAAAATTTTTACAATTTTGAGGTCACATTTCCAAGTATTGTTGAATTTTTAGAATGTGTTTCCTATATCCATTGTGCCAGTCTTGTTCAGCCTTGATTGGGATCGGTGTTGGAGAATTGGGTGCTAGGTTGTGTATAACCCAAAGGTTATACAGATAATTCGGGAAAAAACAGTATAGTCTTGCTGATTCTACAACATGACATTATGGTAGTTGAGTAGGACTAGATTTTTTCTGGAAGTATTTGGTTGTATCTGACATATTATAGAACATTCAATATCGTCTTCAATATCTTATATTATAACACTTATAGTTTTTTTTTATCTTGATCGATTTGAGGAAAGGAGACCTTTGAGAACCATATAGAACAAAGTCAAAACGCACCATGACCATATATACGAGTAGTAGATTCCTATCTTCTGAATATGATATCGAATGAATTAAGTTTCTTCTTCATGCGTATTTATTTTTACACTTAATATTAAAATATTCACATTAATATAAAAAAGAAATAAATTCAATTTTTTTTCTGACTTACTCGCATATATGTATAACTTTATTTTGTCTTGTAACTATAATAACTATATGTAATCACTTCTCATATTCTTATTTACTTGTTTAAATTATCAGTACTTGTTTCTCTACTGTATTTTAAATATATATAAAGTTTAAAAAGATAGAAATATTTGCTATACTATATGAATAATTTAACATTAGAGTGTGTCAAGATAATCATATAAATTGATTTTTAGTGCGATTGTTTCTAAGCATGACCCATAGAGTGTGTCACTTTTTTATTAATTGTATTCTATTTTTGTTACTAGCAATGTATATACATTAGAATTAAAAAGAAGATTAATAATTACGAAAAGAAGGCAAATAATTAGTTTTTGTATTAAAGTTAATTATTGATTTTCGATGCATTTTTAAATCAAACGTATTTCAGTAAAATTGGTGCTTATGCACCGATACACCAATACACATATTGCCACCAGAAAATATATAACATGTAACCACTTAAAAAACATTTTCCATTAAATAACAGACAAACTGGGATAAAATATCTAACAGAGCACGTGAATTATAATTATGGCTATTAAATGTGCTGTGGTGGTACAGCAACAAACTTAAGATGTTTGCATCAACTGTAACAAATTGGGAAAGTTTAATAAACTGAACATGTATCCCTAAATATAAAAAACAACCTGTATGCTTTATGGTAGTTATCATCTGGTTTGGCAAAAACTGCCTTGAAATAATCTGAGGCCGATTCTAAAAATTATCAATATTATGCACTGTTTTATATACTTCTTTATGTTAATCATAACAAGCATACCAATAATCCTAAACATATAGCTAAAGTTTTAAAATTACTTTTAACACAAGGAAAAATGTTTATAGAGATTTTTTCATATCTTAGATTGAATCAGTTCCATTAATTAAGATAATAAATTTGCAAATTTAAAAAAAAACTTGAGAATGCCGGACAACTTTTGTTTTTTTAAATATCGAACTAAAGAATATATATTAAATTATCATTTTATATATTTATGACCATTTATGTTCTTATTATTTTATTATTTTACACATTTGTTTTGATACTAGAAAATATGGGTGAAATTGATATTATTTTTTAACTTATATTTCATCTATATTATTTGAATGTTCTTCTGTTTATTATGGGCAATGTATGTTTGTTCATCTTAAATAATTTTTGCAAAATATTTCAATCCAAACTCATTTTTATTCTGAGATAGACTTACTAACAGATGGCACGATGTAAATATGTAATTACTTTTATCACAATTTTTTACATCTTAAGATTACGGTGATAATTTTTTCTAGTAATGGATATAAATTATAGTGAAATAGTTAGGAAAAATCTGTTCTCTATAAGTATAAACCAATTATACCTATTTCTTTTAAAGTTAAAAAAAAACTGTGCATAATTACATCTGATCTTCTAAAAAACCTTCAATAAAAATAACGGTGACCGTTCTCGTGTCTTTTAACAGCCGGTTCTTTCCTTTCTTTCGCTTGCATTATAGTTTTAAAATTTTCGAAGGTCGTACTTTTTCTACCAATTAGTTCTGGTCAAGCTATTTCAATTATACCGCGCCATAGAGGGTCTTCCGCTTTTTTACCCTCACAAAAAAAACGGCATTTTTTTCCGTTCTAATCTTTTATCTGACCTAAAAAGAAAGTACGTAGAAAAAATGTACTATTTGTGGCGAGGCGTCGTTGTCATTGCCTGATAAATGGCACCATGGAAAATTGAAAATATGTGTCGACCTTCATTGACAAAAAAATATCTAAAGGCTGAAAAGTACATTGATATTCGGTAACCAATAAAAAATACAATTACGTAGATTGCTTTTTTGTTTATAAGAACACGAAGTAAATAATTAAGAAGGTTGCATTTCCCACTTGTTTTTCCTATAACAATAATTGTGTTGAAAATAAAACTATTAATGTTGATAATTTATTTTTAAATGGAGCTAAGTGAAAATTATAGAGTTATTGATCGTTATTACATTTTAATCAGAAGTATATATATATTCACAGAAATTAAACTCATTATATATGAAAAAATTGTGGTATGCTATTTTATCTTTCCCTAAATATGGGTTGTTCTATAATATTTGTGTTCGACAATAGAGGCCGCTAGTAGTGCGACTGATTATTGAATCGTTAATAAACCGAAAGAGATTTAGTATAGTGAGTAATACTTTGGTGGAAGTTTTGGCTTTCAGAAAACTATTTGCAGATTAATATACACAACGGAACAAATGTCCGAAACCAATTTTAATAAAAAGGAGGACTTCATAATGATTTCGAAGCGAGTTATCGTTGAAACATCTGCCAAAAACGTTTTAACATCAGGTTTTTTAGATATGGGAGTGGTTTTGTTAGTAAGTTACGTTCAGATTAGAAAATACATTAGCTTTATTATTTTGACACGTTCTAGCAGCTGATTCTAATAATTCCTGGGGAAAGAATTGATTTAATTTAATCAAGAATAAAATATTGTTAATACTAAGTTCGAACATCTCCTACATCCATCTTGTTATATACATTTCAGAGCTCCCTTTATAATTTTTATTAAACCAGATAGTAGCAATTGTACCTGCTCATTTCAACAGTTTCTTGGATTGTTTCTTCAATAATGGGATCCATAAATTGGACAATCACTAGAAAAATTATACCTCTTGAAGTCCAGAGAGATTGTATCTTATAATAAAGTCATGTGACCAATGTTATAAAATAATTAAAAAGACAAATAATAAAAAAACTAACAGATATTCCATAATCCCTCTTAAACATTAGCAGTATTTCAATTCTTGCGAAAGAAGTCGAAAGTAGGTGGGCTTTAGAAGGACTGGGGAAGAATAATGATTATAGTTTTACAGTGTGTACAGAGCATGTATATTTATTACAAATAAAGTATATATATAGAGTATTACAAATAAAAAAAAATACGTAAAGTATTTATCAAAATTTTCATATATTCTTCATATACTCCTCTAACTGAAAGACATAAAGCGCACCAAGTAATTTCCTTAGACTTTGAAACAATTTGTGATGCCTTTCTTTCGGGTTTCTTTCATGCCAAGACTCTCGCGGGGTTAATCTCCTTAGATCCCACTAGGATCTTTGAGAAAGTGTGGCGTCGTAGTTTGATTTTCAAGGCATTAGCCTTCATACCGATCATTAAAAATTAAAGATGATAGTTCTTTTTGCTCTAAGCTATTCATCCAGTCTAGAGTATCAAAGGGATCTAAACTAACCACTCTATTATTTGATAACTGCATAGGTGATGTCTTTAAATTAAGGTATTGAAACCCGCGCGTTATGCGGTGGTTCTTTCTACGTTCTGTATCGTTTAAAAGCTAACGTTGCACATTCCAAGCGGAGCTATATATAACTGTCAAGTGACTAAAATGTTGTAAACTGCAAAAAAATGCAAAAAAATAATAAATATTTATCGTAATGGAATCCATTCCATTCCAAGTGCCTCAAACGGGCTAAAATTAAATAACTGCAAATGTTTCAAAATAAGATACTGAGTATGTCAACAATGATCTAATGCATTGAAAAACGGTGGCCCTGTTAATCTGTGAATTCACAAATACCTAGCTATACAGCAAGTAACTCCCACTTTGCATAGCGCACAATTTGCAACACCATACCCATTTACTATATATTTCAGAAAGACAAAATTTTGTTTCTTTTGGGTTATATAATATTTTAATGTAAGTAGAATAAGGAAATAAAAATAATTTTATCAAATATTCATAGAGAGAAAAACCTAATACCAACCCATCAGTTTGGGTTTATTAACAAGCAGTCAACAATTGACCAGGTCCACAGAATAACAGATGTTATTGAAAAAGCCTACGAAAGTAAAGAAGTATGCTCAGCTATATTTTTAGATATAGCACAAGCTTTCGATAAGGTTTGGCATGAAGGCCTTATTGATATGCCATGATAGCCAAATACTATGGTAGTATCTGAAGATCTACATCGAGATGTTCAGATACCCATAGTTAATCAAGAAATCAAGAGAATTGCAAGGGGGTATGAGGAAAGACTCCATTCTCACATGAATATTGAACTATTACAACTATTGGATACCACCATATAGAACACAGACTCAAAAGAATCAAACCATCTGATCTTGTGTAGTGAGGTGCATATATTAAAAAATTCAGCAGTGACATGTATAAACATTATTTCACCAGAGACTGAGATAGGGCCGATGGGTTCTCCTAGTTATATACCTAGATTTAAGTTATCATAAAGACAAATTGTAGGTTAGACGGAAACGACTAGTAAGAATATATTAATTAAATAATTTTTAAAAAATTATGTATTTTAACATTATGGTACATCTGCTGCGTATATTATTAAAGGATTTAAACTACAGTTGATTTTACGGACATTGTAGTTTGTAGGTTAGAGTTTGTTTATTATAGTTATTAAATTATTTTCTAAGCCACCTGTGATATACCGTGAAAGCATTATCGACCTAATTATCAATTGTATAATATATCAATGTATAAATAATCCATTTTACTTTCATTTGAAAGCATATTTGCCTTTTTATGCTTAGTCCTCGTTTCCTTTATTTCTGTGTTCTCTTGTCAACTTATTTTAATATTATTGTATTTCTCCTTTGTTTATTCTGTTACTGCCTGTGTACATTTATCTTGATAAAATTGAATTTAATCCTGCATTCTCTCTGATGTATTCTCTCATCCTAAGCAAATGCACTTGTATATTCTGAATAATTACACGCATCTATGTACACACATCTATGAACACATATCTATCTACATGTATCTATGTACACACATGTTTCACTACAATAGGATTTTTTTACAGTGGTCCTGCATTAATTATATACTAACTTTTAGTTGTTACCATTCTCATCAACCTAGTTTGGTAATATGCAACATTGAATGAGCATTCTGCTTTCTGATATAATACTAGTTTACATTTTCATCATTTATCAAGATCTTCTTCTGTGTGTCTGATAGAGTCATTTATTGTGTTATTGTAGACCATCCATCTTTCTACGAATTCAAACAGTTCTTGCATGTATATTTTCCTCGACCTGCATTTTTATTATGCCAAATTTTTCAGCCATCTAATCTAATATGTAGTTTTTTTTTGGCCCTATTTTTAAAAAGGTAAATTACATAAAACACAAGTAATCATTTAATTTAAATTTAACGAATACAGATAAGACGATGCCAGTTATCAGTTAACATGTTTAATAGTCAAGATGATAGATCGTCCCCTTACTGGTGCGACAGTCGCGGATTGGAGTTCCGCTAAGGCTATGATGTACGTTATGTTTGTGCGTTATGATAGACTTCATTCAAATTGAAGGGTGTCATTTATTGTGTTATTACAGATAATCCATCATTCTACATATCCAAACAGTTCTTGCATGTATATTTTCCTCGACCTGCATTTTTATTATAGTAGTAATATATAGAAAAAATATGCAGTGATAGGGAGGAAGATATAACAATTTGTGCCCATATTGTTCAGCCATCTAATCTAATATGTAGCTTTTTTTTGGCCCTATTTCTATAAAGGTAAATTACATAAAACACAAGTAATCATTTAATTTAAATTTAACGAATACAGATAAGACGATGCCAGTTATCAGTTAACATGTTTAATAGTCAAGATGATAGATCGTCCCCTTACTGGTGCGACAGTCGCGGATTGGAGTTCCGCTAAGGCTATGATGTACGTTATGTTTGTGCGTTATGATAGACTTCATTCAAATTGAAGGGTGTCATTTATTGTGTTATTACAGATAATCCATCATTCTACATATCCAAACAGTTCTTGCATGTATATTTTCCTCGACCTACATGTTTATTATAGTAGTTATATACCATACACGAAAATTATTCAATTTGAATACATATTCAGTGATAGGGCGGAAGACATAACAATTTGTTGCCATTTTGCTCAGCCATCTGATCTACTATGTATCTTTTTTCATCCCTATTTCTAAAAAGGTACATAACAATATTTATGTTATGCAAGTCATTCCTTAATTAGTATTTACCGATTCACTTGTTACCATCTTTTCCAGTATGCTGTCCATAGCAACATCTGATTCTTCCTCTGAGTCTCTTAGCAGCTGGTTTTCAAACCAGAACAAATATGTATGATTAATTTCTCTCTGTTTGTTGTCTTTATATTGTGTTCATTAGCGTCTTGTTAAGGATGGCCTAATATTCTATTTTTTAAAATGTTATGATGTTAAAAACATGAAGGTGACTGGATTCGTCATCCGCTTCGTATGTAGATGCTTTCTTTTCGGCGAATCCAACGTTATATAGTTTTTTCGAAGGATTTTAGTCACAGTGTCCATAATAATATTAAGTGGAGCTACAACACTCTAATATTATTTCCAATACAAACCTTAGCGACTTAATAATTAATAGTATCAATACTTACTTCTCTAACATATTTTACTGGCAAGGGGCTCCAATTATGTCATTCTTGGTGGAAGTTACTGATTAAAGACATAATCCGTTTCTGACTGACTATTTATTAGCTTTGAAATTTTCAATTAGTGTATTCATAAATATTAAGCCCTTGTTTTGCTTTTTATCTCTTTTTAACTAGAATAAAATGAGAAGGAATATATTACCTGCTATTAAAATTAATTTATAAACTGCAATAGCCATATATTATACATCGTGATAACGTATGTTCACTGTTATTTTGGATAGACTGTACCGAGTTATTTTATCAGACCCGCGTTTGACTAAACACCATATTGGCCCCATCAATCAAAAGCTCCCTGTTCTGTATCTCGTACAAAACATCGCCGCGCAATCTAAAACTAAAATATAAATTGGTCCAGAAATATCCTGTGTAATATTTTTTATTATATAATTTTCAGACTTTTAAATTAACAGTTTATTTTTTTACAAATTTTACAAAAACGTCATCGCGAACTTGATCCAATTTCTCGTTTATACATCATTCATAGATAGAGCATAAAAAGCAGAACATGTGAATTATATCACGAAAATATCCGTCATATATTATGAAGTTAAAATGACAGCGATAAAACGGGAACTGATTGACGAGCAAGGTACAAAAACAATTTAAGCCATAAATTTCCAATCGAATTTTATTGACTATCGCGTATAATTCCCTTATCGACGACGACTTCATTTTGGGCAGATTGCGGGAAAAAGTGGTTTTATTTTATTTTGATGGTGTACTTGTTTTCTGGTCGATGTGTCGAAAAGAACCCAATTTGCCTCTAGTACTGTTGAGCATATTTAGTTTCTATGCGATTTGAACCTTTACAGTGTTTATTTTATCATATTCTATTATGTTTATAGTTACTTTATTTAAAGCTCGTGGAAAAGTATTTAATTTTTTTTCTAATAAATGACCTTAGTCGCATATCTCCAATAATATTTATTCAATTATATATTAGAGATAGGTCTTGTAAATTACCACTCTCAACTAAAATCCTTATATATCAGTCCATGGTATGTTTTGTCTTCCTGTATAATTTGTGGGTATGATCTCCACTCCTCAAATCTACTGAGAAAAAAAAACTACAAATTTTCCAAAATAAGATGTTGAGGAGGACTCTGAATGTCCCTTAGTATATCATAACGAGGAAAGGGGGTGCCACTAACCTCTGAATTCACAAACTCAATCTCTGAAAAGTTCATAAAATAATCTTTTCGCATCAACATCAAGCTGAAAATGACTTGGTTCAGTTACTCTATTCAGTTATTTATATTAAAAATGCTTTGAAAGAACAGAAAAGACTACTTCCATCACCGAATATATATGTTTAAGTTTATATATGTTACAGAATTAAAAATATCATATTTATACGAAATTCCTGTCTGGATCGATAACAAACTCACACTTCTTCATATCTTTTTATTATCTTCATATATTTTATATTGAGGAATTGCTTGTTGTAAAATTAGTCACCATTTTAATCATCACGGTTTTTATATCATTAGTGGAGTCGTTTAGAGATTATGAACACTCAACAGTACTTCTTTTATGAACTAAAGCGTCGCCATTCAGGTTCTACTAAGATTAAAGCAGAACTGTTTGTTAGCTCATTGGCCATAATAGTGTTATCAGGCATCTGTTCACGAAGCAAGATGGTATCTTAATTAAAGATTTTGACTTATTTAAGTTGAATTAAATTACCTAGAGAATATATTACAATTTTAATTGATACAAAATTATTTGTGCAAGAATGAAAGTCTCTGTGGTATAATTTTTTATATTATTTAACCTCAGTACTATTTTTCTGTATGTTTACCTTAGAAAGCTCAAAATTTTATAGTCCCAAATTAAAATAATATGATTTTTTGTCTTCGCTTTCTGCTATGATTTTCGATTAGATTCGTTTTATGATTCTTTGGATTGTAATGATTCGAAAGATCTTCAATATATCGTGACCATAAAACCTACTATACTAGTATACAAGAATTTATTACATTTTAAAATCCCATTATTAATATATAAACTTTTCTAAAATATATTTGAATTGGTAATTTCGATTTAATTATTCTGTGATGATGAATTTAGAAAATATTGTATAAAATTATAAATGTCTCAAATCTATAATGTCTATAATTTCTAGAACAATCAATTCCAATTAACATCCAGATAGATGAAAAAATGCTTTTACAGCCAGGTTTAATAGTTGGTAATCAAATCAAGATGATGGATCGTCCTGTTACAGGTGCGACAGTCGTGGATTCGAGTTCCGCTAAGGCTATGATCTAAGGTATATTTGTGACAGTTTGTAGTTGTCTAAGGGCAACAGTAAAATACAATAAGGAACAATCATCCTAGTCAAACTAGTAACCAAGCTTAGTAGGAACCAATGGCGGTAGTTCAATATCCATAGTTATTAAAAATCCAAAAGATTTGCTTGATTAAAATCCACATGAAGGCATACTGTCAGTCTTAATTAGAAGTGAATGAGCGAAATTAATAAACTTTTTTGATCCATCCTGAGTATTTACACCAAACTCACATAAAAAAATGTGTTTGAAAATACCAGAAAATAACTGGTAAATGTTAAATATCTTATAGACATTTTTGACCCATTTAACTACACATTCTAATGTTGACAGTTATGTGTGTAGTTACAATTACATAGTCTATTCATACAACAGTGAAGTCGCGTCATCGCGATGTCAAATGTATTGCCTATCGTGATTTGTAAAATCGTTTTAAAATCAGACAATATTTTCCTTGTTATTTTATTCTAGTTAAAAAGGGACACGATGCTGTCTGATATGTTGTAACAAGTAACCGAATCAGCTTACCAAATTCGCCTGGTTGTTAAAAGTTTGTAAATTTCTTCAAAATATTAGTCATAATAATTACAGGTTATAAACCGGCAAAAGTGGTTTTGGCGCTTTGCTTGTTTCGAACGAGATAATATATGCATCAGATACACTATAATGTTAACATCATATTTTATAACATTGGTCTTGTTTCATTATTTTCTTAAATAAATTTTTTTTTATCACGCCAAAATAAACTAATACTCTATAATACTACAATAATTAATGTGGCAACACTGGAACGTTTTGACGTCATACATTTAGATGACGTGAGTTCCCGCTGATATTATTTTCTATTAGTTTATTATTTTAAAGGTATTGAGATAACTATTTTCCTCACAATGAACTAAATCCAATAAAATTACCGTCTTAGACCAGATATTTCCAACATTTCGCTATTGGTACAGCTGTACGAATTTACTACATATACTACTTATGCACATGTGTTAGGTATAAAAGTTTTCAACCTAATAAAAAATATGATCAACCTCTTGCCAGGTTGTAAAACAAAACTCTGACTTTTATAGTTATGACATAATCAAAACACGAATAAAAATTCTTTAATATCCCATACATTTCCCCAACGAATTAATTTGTAATATATTTCGATGTTTACGACTAATGAGACATAATAATTTTCTAATTACGATAATATATTGGTGAGTAAAAAAATAAACAAAACACAAATATCAGTTCGTAGTAGTGTATTTTTGGCACAATTTTCGGAGGGTCACTGATTAGAAATCAAACGCGTGTTGATATGTGGGTGTTGCGTATAATATTTTGTTTTTATTTTATGCACATTGGATACGGTAGTCATTTATTTTCAGTTCAGTGGTATATATGATTTTGAGAGACAACATTTTTGAATATAAAGTCACTGCAATATGTATTTAAGTTAGAACTTAATTTGTACGTATTTTTGGTTCGAGATTACAAATCTATTTTAAAATGAAATATTTCGTGGTGTTATGTACTTTTGAAAGTCTTAGAAAGCTTTAAAACACCAAACGACAAATCTACATGAATTACATAACCTTTCCAAGTAAAAAATTGAGAGTTTATGGTAACATATTCGGCATTATATGTCTTACGAGTTCCAATAACTAAACTTTCTACATTGGTACCATTTGTAGTATTCTTGGTGTCTACGTTGTGTCTTATGGAGACACAAAATTTCAAGCTTTGCTAGTTGAAGCTAAAGCGCAAATACAGGAACTCACATCTCAGGTAAGATTAACGGAAACAGGTGGCTTCTAATTGTTTGCACCGAAAGCCGAAAAGATCTTGTAGGTCCTATATGTGTTGGCTAAACACAATCTCGGACATGCATATCACTCACTAAAGTGACATACTACTTAACTGTTAAATTGGTTTTAAGATGATTGTAATATTTCTTTAAATAAAATAACAGTTTTCTATTTAGTATTATTAAGTTATTCCGTATATAACAGGTAAATTGAAAATTTGCCCGGCCTGGCACATAGATGGCACTACTAGAATTAAGTCCGTATGGTTTTTACTTAGCCCTAACCCTCAAAAGATGCGTGTATAAACTTTAGAGCTGTCGGATCATTGAAGCAACTTTAGTTATTGTGAAAAAAATGGATAACAAGAGTTTTCGCGTGTTGATAAATGTTGCTTTTTGAAGAGAAAAAACACAAGGGACAGTTGAAGCAAAAACTTGGCTTGATGCCGCGTTTCCAGTCACTGCTCCAGGAAAATCAACCGTCAAGGGTTGGTATGCTAAGTTTAGACGTGGTAAAATGAGTACCGAAGGCGGTGAACGTAGTGGTCGCCCAAAAGAGGTTGTTACCGACCGAAATATTTAAAAAATTCACAAAATGATTTTGAATGATCGTAAATTGAAACTGAATGAAATGGCAGACACTCTAAAGATATCAATTGCACGTGTACACTATATCATTCACGAATATTTGGGTATGGGAAAGTTCTGTGTAAAGTGGGTGCCGCGCGAGCTCACTTTTGACCAATAACAACGACGAGTTGATGATTCGGAGCAGTGTTTGAAGATGCTCAAGCGTAATAAACCAGAGTTTTTGCATCGATATCTAACAATTGATGAAATATGGCTACATCATTTCACTCCGAAGTCCAATCGACAGTCATCCGAGTGGACTGCACATGATGAACTCACTAGAAAGCGTGGGAAAACGCAACAGTCGGCTGGCAAGGTTATGGCATCTGTATTTTGCGATGCACATGGAACAATTTTCATTGACCACCTTGAAAAAGCAAGAACCATCAACAGTGACTATTACATAGTCTTATTGGACCCTTTGAAGGATGAAATCGCCGAAAAACGGCCGAATTTGAAGAAAAAGAAAGTGCTGCTTCACCAAGACAATGTCACATGTCAGTAAAAACGATGGCAAAAATCCATGAATTGAGCTTCAAATTGCTTCCTCATCTATCGTATTATCCATATTTGGCCTCCAGCGGGTATATTCTGTTCTCAGATCTCAAAGAGGTGACGGCCGTATCTGAGGTCTATTTTGAAGCAAAGGACAAATTGTACTACAAAAATGGTATTAGAGGGTCGCATAATCAGTGTATCACCCCTGAAGGGAATTATGTTGAATTAAAAAAAAATTGTCAAAAATTGTGTTTTACTATGGTAGACCGAGGAATTTTCAATTGACCTGTTATAGACACTAAATATGCAACGATCAAAACTGCATTTTTTCATTACTTTTGTTATTTGATTTGAAGGAATCTGTTGCAGAAGCCTACCAAACACTTTTAGAAAGTTATAGCGATACTGCTCCCTCATATCCCAATTTTTCGGTTTGGTACGAATGATTTGAAAGTGGTAATTTTGATGTTAAAGATACAGAACGGTCTGGAGAGCTAGACATTAAACATAAATCCGGCTTAAGATCTCAAAGAGCTTTCAAATAGCTTAGGAGCTAATGAATCAATTGTTTCGAGAAGGGCAAACGGCTGCTATTAATATGTTTTAAAATATTTTGACTAATATATGTGGCATCGAGAGAGTGTCCAATGTACTTACTCCAATATACTTACCGGTCAGCAAAATGTTAGTAATAACAGTGAAGTGTATAAAGTAAAGAGTTTACTACCATTCAATCTCATTAATGGGCAGATGTAGAATCTACAGCAACATTTAAAAGAAGGCTTTTATTTAAGAGATCACCTAAGGAAGTTTATATTTTTATAGTCTATCCAGTATGGCAATGAACACTGCACTATAATGTTAAAATAAATGATATATTATGACATTTTTGTTTCATTATTTTATTTGCATTAGAATGTTGTAATATAAGTTACATGAGGCAACATTCCAACGTTTTGATGTCTTAAATTGAGATGAAGGTAGTTCGTTACTACTTTGAATAGACTATCATATACATAATAATTATAATAAGCAATACAACTGAGCAGATTGTTGAACCACGAAGTATACATTAATAAACACTTTAAATGCAAAATGTCAGGGTGGAATCCTAGGGTATTCAATACGTCGATGCCAAAACAGAACATTCACTTGAAAAAATGCTTTTGTATATTTGATGGATTATGAAGAAGGTGCTCTATTACCAACTCCTGAAATCTGGCCAGAATGATGACTGTGGAATATTATATACAGCAGGAAATGCAACAAACTGTGAAATTTGTGAAGTGAAATCTCCCTTGCATGCGATCTATTCAAAATACTTCGTCCAATAATTGATTAATGAGGACGCAAGGTCATAAAAAACAATAGGAATTATTCAAGACCGTCATTTTTTATTATTTTTATGCAAAGTAAATTTGCATAAAATTTTGTAAAAATTAAGTTAACTTAATATAGAGCAAAAAAAATGGTTATATTTATTTTTGTCCTATCTACTTATGTATTCTATTTTCACGGTCTGTTTGGTATAGTATTTATTATAATATCGTGTCATTAGTCGCTAGTTGGCGTGTCTTGATAATTATAGGTTACGGAAACAATAATTGATACCTTCAATTATTTATGCATTTCAGTTATACGTGTTATTTTAAGATATAATGTAATTTATCATAGTGCTAAATTAAGAGTTACATAAAATTTTTATTCAATAAAATAAAATAGTAAATATAGACCATAGAATTGAGATTACAAGTATCAGGAAAATTTATGACCGTGCAGTGATTGCGGTACCAATAAATCATTTCGCATATATGTAATAAGTATATTAATATAGTCATTATATATATATATATATATATATATATATATATATATATATAAAACAATGAGTTGATTATAATAACATTGGTATTCTTTATACATAACATGCTTTAATTTTACCAGTCTAAACGTGTTTTTGGATAATTACTTGATAATATTACAATTTTTGTAAGCATGTGTTGCTCTTGCCCACTGGAAAGTTGAGCTTGTAAAAATTAAACGAAAAGGCAATTAACTCTATGATGTTTCTGTTTCATCAAATCCGGAATAGATGGTTATATAGTGAGTGTTACAATAAGGAAACACCGATATTGGTAGCCTGTGGCTAAACATTTCAATGAATAGCTTATAAACCAGCTTAATTATCGTTAATGCAATGACGCCGACCCAGACGATTTCCAATGAGCCTCCAAGAATTCGAAAAATGTTATTGTTATGTGCAACTGCGAGTGTCATTGTCCCGTTCTTTCTCATATACTCGTCAATAGTAAAAGCTTTAGAATGATGATAATCGATTTCTTTTTGCCCAAATTGAGCGATATGGACGTATGTGATAGACAGTCAACAGAGCGGCGATTGTATAATTTTATTAGACTACACATTTTCTTGTAGCCTTTCTTTAAAAATAGCATGTCTATGCCAAAAATTTGTAATCGACCAATGCCTTTAAAGTTGAACATGAGTACAACACAGAAAATCGCTCAAATATGTGTATGTGATTTGGCCAAAGTCAAGATGTCTCTATAAGGATATTGTTTCAGTAATTAATTAATAGAAATGTAAAATAAAGAATTTTGATACTTCATTTTTACAATCTTTTGACAGATAATAAAATATATCTCTTAAAATTTAAGATCCCAAAATATTAAAGGCAATATTTTGTTTAAAGATCATAGAATAATATAATGTTGGGGAAAGGGTAATTTTCGTTTTTCCTAATAGATAACTTTAACGTTGTATATTTTTAGTAATATTTATTCCGTGTAGTCATACTACAGAGCATTTGCTAGGCAACAGTCCAGAGAACATTCTAGATGTAAAGGTAGCAGCATTCGTTTAGTCGGCCAATAATTAATGCACTTTGAAAATGGTTGTGCTGGAAGGTCATTTTTGTTATATTGTGCTACTTTATCACTCCTATAAATTTATATAAAAGGATTAAGACTACCCCGCCTGATTTCTCCTGCCTGGCTAAACCGTTAATTCGAATCTCTACTGTCGATTATTTATCGAATAACTTTGATTTAGTTTTCCATATAAGTTCTACAGTTAGTAAGAGTTGCAAAAGCTTATCGATAAAAATCGCAATCAACAACGTACATTAGTGATCAGTGATAATGAATAAATTCCCTTCGAATATATGAAAGAACTCACCATTATTTTTTCACCTTCCCCAGCTTTATTATGTTCAAACTATAAGGTTTTACTTTATTTTTGGTGCCTAATGTAAAAACATGACTAACGAGCGTCGGAACATATTCTTCTTCAAACATTTCACTTTATAGTAACCGCCGCTGACTTTTACCACTGAAAAATGAACAGATAATGCGTTTTTTCTCACTCTATCTCTCGACGATTTATCTCTCTCGCATAAATAACGAGCGGGGACGGTCGTGTCGCGCGACAACGGATAATTATCATGTCAGAAAACAGGTGAAACGCCATCAAGAAATCACGGCCGCATCCAGATCTCGTAAACAGTTCGCCGTTGATATAATGGCGCGTTTACCCTTCGTAAAATCTCCCAGAAGTGTGTAATACACCAGACGTCACATAAACCAGACGCCGGTTACGGGACGGGCCGCGGGTGCGACGAGGACCGAACGAGTCATAAGCATCAAAAGCGGGACCGTCGTAAAAATGAAACCCGAACGGCGGAAGACGACGGAGAAACGTCACGTTGTTAGCTACTGGAATCACAGCTTCCCCTGTCGACGCCGTCTTCTTTTTCATCTTCTTTCATTGAATCTAGTGATTTTTTAAATTCTGTTTATTGCTATAATATGGCTGATTCCATCTCTCGCACAGTCTGCATAGTTTTCAATTTATATATAAAGGTTCATTATTAATCTAGAACTTTACAGCTAAATTTGTGATAAAATATATGTATTTATTTATAAAAATTTTCAATCCATCAAGAGGTTTTTAAGAACATTAAAACATATCTTAGAGGAATCTAAAACTAATAATTATATGACATATAATTTTTAATAATAATAATGATATAATATTCATTTATAAGTATAAAGAAACATTTTGGGTCTATAAATTAGTTTAAAATGTAATGTACTTTATTCAAAATATTGTCCATCGATGCTACTTTTTTTCTGTCTTTCTTTGAGATTCCAGCTTGAAAGAACGTTTTATTTTTGAACAAGTGGTAATCAAAAGGAGCAATGTCTGGCGGCTATTTGTCTTCGATGCTAAAATCATCACTTTTAGAACGGCGAAACCGGTACTCACCTGTTGAAATGGATGGTGTATGGTCGCTACAAGCTTCACAGTGTTCAACAACTTTCAGACGCCTTCCTTCCTTTAAATTTAGACATTTTCAACGCACTGAAAACATTTTTTGTTCACACTTTGACACAAGTGATACATACTGAAAATTGCAGCCTGCCAGTGAGACTTCAATGTATGTATGTAATATATGTAAAAGTACAGTAAATTTTACAACTAATAAACATATAAACATACCAAAAAATAAGTAGATGAAGAAATATGTTAAAAATAGATAAAAACACCAATATATGCAAACATGAATGTATTACAGTGAATATATATAACCCTGTATCTATTTAAATATCGTTTAGATATGTTTTACTGAGTGAGTAAAACCTGAAGAATTTTTTTATTATTTAATTACAAAAAAAATCCTTTTTTTCGTAAAATTGAATTAAACCATCCAATTTTACACAAAAATATTATGCTTCAAAGAAAATTTAGTATCCTAGGTAAACTGCATAACCTTATATTTTGTGACGAAGCCCATTTTTATTTAGGTATCTTTTTTTTATTTATTTAGGCCGCACAAACAATGAAAACTGCAGATAATATGTCGCTACTAACACAAAAAGAGACCTAAAAAATAGAGATGATATTTGGTACTCAAAAGTCATTATATTCTATGGGCTGTTATGTTTTTCAGTACATTATACACATTTCGCCACATTTGATCAACTACTAATATGTACATTACATATTGTACTAATTAAGCAAGAAAAAAAACTTTTCGGAAAGCTTTTTATCTGAACTCTTAGCTTCTTTCAGGATCTTACGATTGCTTCATCAATGGTATTCATTATTTCTTTGATAATAATATGTATTTACTGTTTTGTTATGACTTCTAGTTGATGGCCAACATAACGTAATATTGTTCATTCTGCAGATCTATCCAATTAAACTCATTATTGTCACACTCAATATCTACAGTCTAAAAATGACTAATTGAAGGTTGTTCTGACTAGTAAGAGGTAAGAAAATATTTCTCTGCGTTTAACATTATAGCAGGACAATGCTTTGTTTGAGGTTGATTGCATAGCTTAGAAAACGTTTAGTTAGAAGAAGGGAAGTTCGCCAACATACCTCATATTCTCAAGACTTGACCCCATTTTAGTGTTATGTATCGGTAATATTTTTAATGTTTATTTCGTTGATTATTTTTATTATATGAATTTTGTTAAATGAATCTATAAAAATATAGCACATCGAAGGGATACACCTTCTTTCAGAGTCGATGATTTAGCACTTTTCATAAATGATCCAACAGATATTAGCGGGAATAGTCGTAATTCTCAAGTGTGGATTCTCAGTTCTAATTTACAAATACATGATTATTACATTTAGCCATAGTTATGGCTAGTTATTTTTAAATATTTTGTATTTATTCTTCAACGTTGAGTTAATCGTATGACTTAGTTTTATAGAATGAGTAGAATAAGACATGACAGGTGCGTGAGAAATTCTCATTCCAAATATAAGAGAGTATTTTGAGTCAGGTAAATATTGCTGTTGTTAATGGCAGTGCTTGTCCCCTTACTTAGAAAATTGCATTTTCTGGCCAAATTCCCCACTTACTTTGCTCAATTTTTAACTATATTTCCTGGCACTTGAAATATGTTTGGTGACAGTTTAGGAGGCATAATTATTAAAATAATGGTGGGCTTAATCCAACTCTTGTCAAATGTTTATAGACAAATAGTAGACCATTATTATATAGCAGTATAATGTAAATAGCTTCTTCACAGGTTATGTAACTTTAGTGTATTGGGTATTCTCGTATCAAGACTATAAAAGACCACTTAAATATTTCTAATTTAAATATAAATTTTTGGCTTTAGTAAGTTATTTAATTTTAAACCTGAAAAAGAAAACGTTTCCTTCTATCGTCCGATAAGAATGTTCCCTGTAATTTCCAAAGTTTTTGAAAAACTATACATTAAGTTACTCAAAATAATAAGGGTACAGAGAAATATCATTCCAGACCATCAATTTGGCTTCCGTAATAAACACGCAACAATAAAATAAATACACAGATTAGTCAAACAAATTAACAAAAAATTTAATTATAAAAAATATTATTCCGCTGCATTTCTCAAGCATTTGAAAAGGCGTATCACGCTGGACTGCAGGTTAAACTGAAAAAGCATTTATCCCTCACGCATTTTCAACTATTGATATCATACCTCACAGGATGACAAAGACACTGATCTACATCCAATGTACTCAGGTATTCCGTAAGGCAGGCAGTATCCTTGGTCTATAGTTATATTTTTTCTATATATAGTCGATCTACCCACCTCAAGAAAAACTATATTGACAATATCAGCCACAAAAAACCTCCAATTTTATCTAAACAAAGTCGAATTGTGGTTGGGAATAATATTTTTTATCAAACATACTTTAAAGCACTTACTTTACTCAATTTTAAACTATACTTCCTGGCAGTTAAGAAATCCACAAGTTGCAAGATCAATTTAAAATTATAACATTTGTTTAACCAACAATTGTTTGCGGAAACTTGTGTTTCGTTATAAGTTGCCTCAATATGGTTCATTTTGTTACCGATATGTGGTTTCCAGATGTCTGTTTTTTTTGCTTTCTTATTACATTTTGAGTTTATTTTTCATCCAGCAAATATTGTAATTCTAATATAGAAACTTCACTGTGGTCTACGCTGTAACTACAAGTCACGAAGAATAAAAAACACTAAGATGTATGTACCAATTATTAATTTTTTCATAATTCTAGTACTTTTGAATCAATCATTCTTTATTTCAGTTTATATGTAATGCAGTTTTGAATAAACTGCTCATCTGTTACCATTATAAACTCTGTTATTTTTAGAATTATGTATTAGGTATTTGCATGCATTTTAGTCCGCGATACTATTAGTGAAAATGCGAGTTATCAATGTAAGCAACTGTGTAGTAAACATATAAATGAAATTAATATTTTCCTGTAGCATATTGTGACTGTGGCATATTGTGTATATATATATATATATATATGTATATACATACATATATATACATACATATATATATATATATATATATATATATATATATATATATATATATATATATATATGTCATTTGTTTCTCGCTGGAACACTCCATTTGATTATGATGATAACTTATTATTGGACCGCGTGAAAAGTTCGATGATAAATCATCACCTTGATAAAATTAACCAACCTCGCTTTCCCCTTACGCGCTCTGATGCTACGCCATCCGACAAAACGTAGTTAATTGCCCAACGGACCGGAAACGGAGACAAAGTGTCGGACGAACAGAAAGAGTAAAAAGGGCGGGGGGCAGGGGGACGGAACCCGGTGGCCAATTGTCATCGCAGCGAACAAGCGAGATTCCGGACCAGCATTAATGGAGTGTTTACCAGCCCGTTCTGCCCAGTAATTCCGACTCATTTGAGCAGAAATGGCGGCGTAATAATAACGGTTATGGTTATTGGCCACCTGTTCAAGGGAATTCCCTTGCTATTCTGACGGACGTACGAGCAGACGGCGCTTTTTTGGGTTAGTTGGTAAACGCGACAATGAACGTCAACGTGATCGTAAATTACGGACTCAAGTGGTTCGTCTTATTCGGTTAAGGTTTCAATAAAACCATTCGGTGTTATTTTATCCCTCATAAAAGACTTTATGGTTTCATTATGACGTCTTAGTTTTTCGTTAAATGCTTGTATTTTATGATTTCATCTAGGTTTAATAATTTTGGTCGATAATAACTTAGCTAGTCCTTTTTTGGTACCTATCTTAACGCCACTTATACTTATAATAACTAGCATGCCACTGTAATAAAAATAGTAAAACTATCGTAAAATATTTATTTCGTCTGGTAACTGTCTGGTCTAGTTTGTAACCAATTTCATGTTTTCCTGTTGGCTTCACATTTCAGTATGTGTCATTTCGTCGAAGTGTGAACAAAATATTTTTTCAGTGTCTTTTGTCTACTTTGTCTACTTCAGTTTGAAGGACAAGTATCATTCTGGACATCCGATTACTCGATGAAACCATCAATGGGCATCGCTATCGACTACAATTAATGCCTTTGAGCCAAGAACTACCCGAAAAAACGCCCGGAACACGAGCAAAGACACAATATTATTATTTATCATAACAACGTTCGACTAAATGGTGGAAAACAAGTGAAAACATATTTGGAAATATTAGAATAGCAAGTACTACTCCACCGGAGATATTCTCTAGATATTGCTCATTCTAGTTACTATTTGTTGTGACATATGCAGCGCTTAACTTCTTATGAAAATATCAAAAAATGGTTTGATTCGTGGATAGCCTTAGTTGATAGATGGAAAAAATGTAGCCGCTATCGATGGGAAAATTTTTGAATAAAATTCATTATGAATAATTATACTAATTATAATACTTTAGAACTAATTTATAGGCCTAATATAGTCTTGATGGCAGTTTTGCTCAACGAGAAGTATTAATAATGAAGATAATAATTTTCATCGGGATTCGAAATCGTGGAAATTGGTAAATATTTTTTCTAGCTCATTTATTCATCTCCTAAATACAGATTCAACCATTTTTCCATTACTTATATACTCTTAACAGTGAAATGACTTAATATGAGGTATATAGTGTATCAAATACGTTCTAACTTGCAGATTATTTTAATGAAATCAAGTGACCATATCTGGCTGATGTTGAGGTTCAATTATTCAAATGTTGTTTAAAACATGTCAATTAAAACGTCCACGTTTCACAAAAACTATGTTAATCTATGATATAGTACGTTTTAACGTATGATACGAATACAAATGTAAGAGCTACGATTTATTTCAATTATACAATTTTAAATAGATTATGTCAATGACATTTTCAAAGTTATAAACGTCTATATTAAGATATAGAATGATTATTTAGCTAAATAATAAAAAGTTGAACTTAAGATTATACCAAATACGACGAAATAGTATTATAAGTTATGCATAAATGATTTTCTTCCAGTATAAAATATTTTACATGATCTGAATCAGTTCTTGATTATCAACATAAATTTAATGGTTTATTAAAACGATAAAACTTAAACATATACTCATTTTTCGGTTTGAGATAACTTGATGTATTATCCATATATAGTGTAACTTAATTTTGAGTGATTCAATATATGATGGTGGAACTTAGTAACTGCTTTGGTATGTTTTTTAATTAATAGATATGATAGGTCATACTATCTGATACGTCACGCTTTAGTTATTTTGTTTATATGTCCTAAAATTGCAAAAATTAATCTTTCTTAAAAAGGTCTTTTATAAGTTCAATAGAAAACATTGAATCGGTGTCTATTTTTTAAATATGTTGATATCATGAAGTAAAAGCGGGCTAAATACGACTGATATCTTATGTAGAATCGATAGAAAATTATACTGAAAAAATTTAGAAATAATTCAACACAGTATATGATTTGAAAATATTGTTGTGATTTTTTTTGTTAATCTCTTAAATCTTCAACAATCTGCCCGTGGCAATAAGTTTATTATTATGTGATTTCCGTTATATAATATAACTGTTCTGACATGTAGATCGCTTCAGTAAGCGATCTGCTGTACAACTTATAATCTAAAATTTAGTCTAGATACTATTCTAACTAATTCTAAAGTCTATCCTAACTTACTCTAAAGACTATTCTAACTTGTCCTAGAGATTATTAAATCTCACTATATGTGTCTATTAATCAGTTTAAATGGTAGTTTGCGTTTGAGCCTACGCACTACACTGTCATGGCACACATTTTACTGTTAGGCGAGTGCATTCGGAAACATTAATAGTCTTTTAAAGTACTTTGCACTAACACTTCGAATCGCATTCGTTATGTGTTCTAAGGGGATATCGCGCTGAATCAGTTTGTTGGAGGCGTAATATGGGGTATCGACGATGACCCGCAACACATTATTCTGGAATCTCCTTTCGTAGTAGATGATTTTTTTGATATTATGTAACGTTTAACATAATAAGTTTTTCTGAAAATTTGCGCATAATTGTTTCAAGGCTATAGTGGACCACTTAAATATTTGTGAAGTAGTTCGAATCTTAAAAAAAACATTGACATATTGACAGTCTTTAAGAGTACACTGTAAGTTCGGATAATATTCGTTATGGCTTTCAGATATCGCGTTGAATTAGTTTGTTAGATATATAACACAGGCCACCATCGACTAGTAGTAGCCCACAGTTCGATACCATACGCCCAAATAGGCCTAAAAATTGAGATACAACAATACCTTGTTATACAAGAATCGTATAGATAAAAGCCCTATAAGCTAATAAGCTGGTTCAGTTTAGACCTAAGTTGTTGTTTTATTAACATATATTCCATCCAAGTTAAACATCGATGAGATTGCATTTCGTGATATTTAACATTATCTGCTTTCTGGAGTTTATCATTGTTAATATTTACCTGTGTAGATTTTGTCTCATTGGCCGTGATCTACCATATTTTGAACCACATATAGATTTTGTTGAGATGCAGTTGAAGAGTCCTTGTGGCTGATATTAGATTCTTCTTCTTTAGATGATAAAATCTCCATATCATCAGCATATCTTTTCACAGTAGATTCTTGAGATTCTTATTTTGTTTCAATCTCTTTTTTTATAATCTAGCAGCTGTTGAATTCTATATTTGAAATATGTTTTCTGGCAGTTTAAGAGGGATAATTATGATGATAATGGGACTTGAAGCTTAATGTAACTCTCAAAATTATTTATAGACAAATAGTAGAGCATTATTATATAACTTCTATTCTATTCTTGCCTAGTAAAATGCTTCTTCAGAGGTTATGTAACTTTTAACGTATTAGGTATTCTCATCTTAAGGCCATAAAAGGCCGCTTAAATATTTCTAATTTAAATATAAATTGAGGCTTACAGAAAAAAATAATAAAGTGAAATGATAAATAATATTTGGCTATAATAAATTAATAACCCTTAAAATTGATAACAATACCTGGCGTAGGAATAATGAAGATAAAGCGGAAGTTTGCTCTAAACACTTAAAAAAAGTATTTAGTCCGTACCCCTGTGAAATATCCGTAAGAGAAGAGAATGACATAATTGACTTTTTTAACACTTCGTTTCAAATGTACCTCCCACATGAGAAATTTACTGTTAAAGAAGAAAAGCATACAATGAAAGTAATCAATGCTAAAAAGCTCCTGGCTTAAACTTAATTACTGGAAGAATCTCAAAAGAGTTCTCAGAAAAGTGCATCAAGTTAATAACGTTCTTATTTGATGTCTTGTTAAGACTTAATTACTCTTCTGGCACTTAGAAACTGGCTTAGATCACTATGATACTTGAATCTCCTATCGTCCTATAAGCCTACATTACCTGCGATCTCTAAAGTTTTTGAAGACCTATACATTAAGGGGCTCAAATTAATCACAGATGAGAGAAATATTATTCCAGGCCATTAACATGGCTTCCGTAATAAAGATGGAACAACAGAACGTATATACAGATTAGTCAACCAAATTAATAAAACCTTAAATGAAAATCATTCAATGCATATGAGACAAAATCTACCCATGTAACATTCACCCTTTGTAGAAGGGCTTGCCCCCACTAAAAATTAATAATTATGCACTCCCGCAAGCAGACAATGTTAAAAATGTGGGAATACATTTTGATCAACGCTTAACATGGAAAAAACATATAGTGACAAAACGCAAACAACTTGAGCTTACACTAAACCAAATGTATTGGCCGATATTTAAATTATCCTTAGACAACAAGGTTTTGCTGTATAAGTCAATACTTATACTAGTTGAACCTATAGTATTGAACTATGAGGTACTAGTAGCAAATCAAACATAGCTATCCTTGAGAGGTTCAACAATAAAGTGTTGCGAGCCATCGTCGATGCCCCATATTACGTTTTCAACCAACTAATTCAGCACGATTAAAACTCATAAGGAATGTGATTTAAAGTACTATTGCAAAGTACTTTGAGTGTTGCTGCATCTCAATACACTTACCAAACAGTAAATGAGCGCAATGATAATGAAGTGCGTAAGATCAACCGCATACTACCATACGAACTGATTAATAAACACATAGATTGAAATATATTAATTTCTTTTTTTTTTATTACTCTTCGTGAGTCCACAATCTGCCCTATTGCCAATAAGTATTTCTTCTGTTTATATTATATATACATGGCATGTAGAAAATCACTTCATTAAGCAATTTTCTGTATAAAATACTATCTTAATTAATTAGTCTTATTCTAATGCTTATTCCAAACTCTACATATGTCCAGTAATCAGATCAGGTGGTGTTAAACGTTTTAGTCTACGCACTTCACTATCACGTCGCATATTTAGCTGATTAGCGAGTACATTGGGATGCACTGACACTCTTTCGAAGTACTTCACACAAACACGTTGGATTACACTCGTTATAGGTTCTAGAGGAATATCGCATTGTATCACTTTATTTGAAATATAGTACGGAGCATCAACAATGGCACGCAACACCTTATTTTGGAACCGTTGAATGATGGATATATTAGATTTGCTAGCGGTACCCCATAGTTGAATTCCATATGTCCAAATGGGCTTGAGTATAGACTCATACAGCAATATCTTGTTATCTAATGATAACTTGGATTTGCGCCCAATGAGCCAATACATTTGATATAATTTTAGTCCTAGTTGTTTCCGTTTAGAGAGTATGTGCTTCTTCCAGGTTAGGCGTCGATCTAAATGCATACCAAGATATTTAACATGCTCTGCTTGGGGGAGTTGACGATGATTTATATTTACTGGTGGACATGTTCTTCTACGCAGGGTAAACGTTATATGCGTGGATTTTAATTCATTGGCTTTAATGCGCCATGTCTTCAACCATAATTGTATTTGCTCCAGGTGGGTTTGTAGGTTTATTGATGCTGTGACTGGATCTTCATGGGATGCTAAGATTGCTGTATCGTCTGCATATGTTGCCACGGTAGTTATTTTTGTGGTGGGCAGATCAGCCGTATACAGAAGATACAGTACTGGACCCAGTACACAACCTTGCGGAACTCCTGAATATATGGGATTTAATTCGGTATGTTCATCGCCTTGATTTACAATAAAATGTCTGTCAGTGAGATACGATTTTAGTAGCTGATAGTCCGGATGAGGGAGAAGTTTCTTTAGTTTAACCTGCAAGCCCGTATGCCATACTTTGTCAAAAGCCTGAGATATGTCTAGGTAAGCAGCCGAACAATATCTTTTGGCATTTAGGTCAGCGTTTATTTGGTTTACAAGTCTATGCACTTGTTCTATAGTCCCATGCTTATTGCGAAAGCCAAACTGATGTTCTGGAATAATTTTTCTTTTTTCTATTATATAGGTTAGTTTTTTTATGTAAAATTTCTCGAAAACTCTCGAGATTATTGGTAATAAACTTATAGGTCGGTAGGAGGTCACATCTTCTGGTATTTTTCCTGGTTTAAGTATCATTAATATTTTAGCTACTTTCCAGATACTAGGGAAGTAATTAATTCGTAGCATAGCATTAAATATATATGTTAATAGTTTTATAGCCTTTTCTGATAGTTCTTTTAAAATTTTGCCAGTAATTAAGTCATAACCAGGAGCTTTTTTAATATTAATCTCTCTCATTATTGTATGTTTAACTTTTTTGATCGTTAATTTCTCGTGCGGTAAATCTATTTGAAATGGCGAATCTAGAAAGCTAGTAATTTTATTTTCGTCATCTTTATGTAGCTGAGACTGGAAAGGTTTAAAAACATTTTTTAAGTGTTTTGAGAAAATGTCGGCCTTCTCTTTATTGCTTCTCGCCCAATTATTTTCGCTTGTTTTAATAGGTGGGTTATGCTGCTGGGATCTCCTAAGCTTTTTTGTTGCTTTCCACAACGAATAGTCCGTAGCCTCAGTTGATGTCAAGTTTTCTAGGTATTCTTGAATGCCTTGGTTTTGTTCAATTTGGATTAGATCTCTCAGCTCTTTTATGGCCCTATTAAATTTTCTTTTATTCTCTTCAGTCCTTTGCTGTTGCCAATTTCGTCGTAACTTTCTTTTTTCTGCTATCTTTTTCTGTATTGTACATGATATATGTGTATTTTTTCTTGGAAATGTTTCACTGTTGGGACTCGCGGAATATGCTGCCTCCTGTATATTTTTTGTAAGATTTATTGCTGCTATTTCTATATCCATTTCAGTTTGTAACGGTAAGTTTAGAGAGATATTTTGGTCTAAGTTTTCTCTAAATGAGGGCCAGTTAGTTCTATTATTGCACAGAGAAGGGGGTTTATCTTTGATGGTAATTTTTGAAGAAATTGTTACTATTATTGGTGAATGATCAGAAGACAGGTCGAAACATGATTCTGCCTGACACTTTTTTGGATCAATATTTTTTTTAATACAGAAATCTATTGTATCTGGTTTTTTATTTCTGTCTGAAGGCCAATATGTTGGTTCACCAGTAGAGATATGTTGTAAGTTATCTTTCCTTATGGCTTTGAGCAGTTCTCTACCTTTTGAGGTTATTATTCTTGAACCCCACATTAAATGTTTTGCATTATAATCTCCTCCTGCTATAAATCTATTACCTAGCGTACTGAAGAATTCTTGAGATTGTTCTGCCTTGTTGTTATGTTTGGGTGGGCAATAAATCGCAGAAATTGTTAATGGTCCATGGGCTTCTTCTATGGTTATACTGGTGGCTTGCAGGTAGTCTTTGCGGAATTTTTCTTTTTCGAAATGCTTTATATCATCTCGAATTATTATGGCTGTACCTCCATGTGCTTTATCATCAGGATGATTTGTATGATAAATCTTATATTTAGGAACTTTCAGATAATTCTTGTCCGTAAAGTGTGTTTCGGAAACCATCATAACGTCAATATTTTGTTCATTTACGAACATTTTTAGTTCCCTGGCGTGTTGTTGGAGCCCATTGGCATTTCAGGCGGCGATTTTGTAGCTATTGGTTTCAGGCATTAGGCAAGTTTGCTGACGACGGTTGTGAGTAGACCAAGCATCGTAGTCATTTGATCCATTAGTTTGGCCATCATATTTTCTAATCTTGAGATGTTGCTAGTTTCAGTAGGTTGAGATATTGTCTCTCGTTTTTGTGCTGAACCATTTTCAACTATTTGGGCATAAGTTATGTCTGGTTGACTTATTCTGGTGGGTAGTGGTAGATTGGTAGTAGTGGATTGTTTTTGTTGATGCCTTTTTTCCCTTAAGGCAGGATAGAGTTTCTGCTGTAGTTGCTTGTGAACTGCGCAACCCTTGTAGTTCGCTGGATGATTTCCGTTCCAGTTAACACATTTCACTTTTTCATCGCGAACTTTACGAGTACAATCTCCTGTCTTATGTTCTCCTGCACATTTTACGCATCTATATGATTTGCGACAGTAAGTCTTTGTGTGCCCGTGCGCTTGACACCTTGTGCATTGTGGTATAATTCTTTTTATATGTGGTGGTTCGCATTTAATAATATTATTTTTAGTGATTTCATACACCGCCTTATTATTTCCATTAGGTTTTATGTCTATATAAAACATAGGCAGAGGTTTTTTTGTCGTGTGATGTCGTATATTGTGAATATTTACGACCTCGTGGCCTTTTTCAGCTTGTGCTACCTTGATGGTGTTAAAGTCCGTCCCGTGATGTAATCCTTTTAATACGAATTTAAATGTTCTCTCGGATTTTGGCCTGAATGTATGGTATTGGGTGTTTCTTCCATCTAATTCTTTTATAAGAACTTTAAAGTGATCCGCTTCGAACAATTGGATTTTAATTGTTTCATAGCTCACTGTTTTAATTGTGTAGTCCGTAGTAATGGTTTTCAATAAGTCATGGATGTTTTTTATTATTCCTACCTTATAGACTGTTATTGGTGGTGGTTTGGGAACAACTTTTTCAGGGCTTGGTTGTATGTTCTCTTCAATTTCTTCCGACAGGTTGCTAAAACTGTTTTTTGTCTCTATCGGTTTCTGCATCCAATAGTCACTGATTCTTGTTTGTTTCCTCGCGATTTCTTCTTCTGGACTTCTCAATCGTTTTTTGTTAATGACTGTAGTCCATTCTGATGGTGGAGTTTGCGTTATTGCTGTTTGTTGTAATCTTATATCAAAGTGTGCAGGTGATTTGGTTGAATCGCTATGGTTTGCCATTTTTTAATTTTTAATATTTTATTTAATTTACTTCCAGGGGATAAAAAAAATAAAATAAATACATTGTTTATTTCACGCACTTCATTTTTCACTTACGTTATTTTAGCACTAGTTTTTTACTATAAATACTATAAATGAATTTCAAAAGGACTGTTGTAAAATAAGATGAAATAATTTTAAACACTAATAAAAATGAGATGCAGTCCTTTTGTCTGGTCACGTAAACACGTATTCACTACACTTTAGGTCCACTGAGAGACGGATAGCCGCATCTGTTATGCGTTTTTAACACTCAATTAAATAACCGTAATAAAATACTGGGTTTTTTTAAAGAAAGGTATCTTTTTATAGCTTAGACCGTATTGAAAATACGTCTTCGCCCTGCGAAGGTTGGAACTGAACTATATTAATTTATAGAAAATGTTAGAATAGTCTCTAAAATAAGATTTAGTCTATAAGTTTATACAGTAGATCACTTACTGAAGCGATCTTCTACATGTCACAATAGTTACTGTATAACGGAAATCATAAATTGTAAGCGATTAATAAAAAAAAACTTTATATAAACTGTATTTAACACGACATTTTCAAACATTATTAACTCCATTTATCAGGAATTCCTTTACTATCAAGTATTAAAAGCCCTGTAGACTCCACAATGCTACTCAAACCGCGATTCGCGTCGGGTATTGTCTCGTTGTCTGTATAAGGGAATTCCCTTGTGACGAAGTCGGTGGACGTCCATTTTTTTTGTGGGTTAGTTGGTAAATGGTATAACGGTGAGCCAGTTACCTTCATAAATTTTAAAACAGGCGCGCGAGAGAGCACTTCGCCTTTTGCTCTCGGGTCCGTCGTTATGTCTTGTTTTGGTGGCGATCGGCCTTTATCGCCGATAGTCTGTCGGTCCGTTCTGGGCGATAATTATCCCCGATCAGTATAGTTATTCTCAGACACGACCCGTTAGGGGAATACTTTAACATTGACATTGACATTTCTGCTGCCGCTGTTGCCGTTTTTTTTAGTTGTTCGTTCGTTCTCTGCCACCGCGTATAACCGTTTCAATGTCTAAATATCGTACGTGGTAAGCTGTTGATAGAGTTTAGAAATCTAGCACCATTAAACGTGTCTAACACCATTCCGATTCTATTTTATTTAATTCTTAACAGATCAATTAGTAGGTAAAGGTTATTTATAGTAATAGTATAGCAGTGCTCTAGTTTTTCAAATTTAATTAAATGTTTAATTATATTTTAAGTATTAAAAGACTTTTATTAATTTATTCCTATTATTTATAAGTCGATCAGTTTTAGTCATCTTCACTCAGCATACGATGTGTTGTCTATCTAGTAGCTGCAGAGATGCTAGGTTTTCATGAAGATATAGTCTGGCTTCGTGGCCAACCTTTTGATTTCTTTTTTGATGATAGGGATTCTTAGATCCTGTTGCCAGTCCTCATTGCATATACAACAAGTTGCGTTTATCGCGTAACTGTGCAACATCTTATTTTATCAAATAATTTGAATTTTTCTTGTATTGCTATTTCGGATACATTATTCCAGTAGATTTTAGTACTTGACTGTAAATGATATTTGTATTACTTACTGAAATTTTGGTGGGATTTTCTTCCTGAAGCTACTACTGCTATTTAAAAATAATTACATTTTACATTACATATGCTTAACAATCTTAATTTAATTTAATTTATTACTGCTGTTCTGTTTCACGTGTATTAAAAGACAAACAAGGCGAGTTCTGGTTTCTAATAGATCAGTATGTATTTCCCAAATTAAAATTAAAATAATCTACTTAAGCTAAAGTTATGAATACACTTATACACTAAACAAGTTCATGTGGTTTGGTTCGCTTCAATCTTCTGATTTCCTGCATGTTGTCCAGTAGCTGTATTGCTTGCACGTTGCTATGCTTTAGCGACCTTATTTCGTGTTTTGAGGCAATATCCTGAATGGCTTTGTAAGTGGATTTGATTTCGAAGTCATTGAGCAGCTCTGCATTGGTTACGCAGTGATAATTATTGGTATTTATTTCATTGGTTGGATTACCAGTTTGTTTAACATTTTAGTACAACCGCATATTTGCCTTCCATAGGTCGAAATTGGTTTTACGATTGACTGATAAACCAATATCTTTGATTAAGTTGAGTTTACATAAAGCTAGTATAATTATACACATTTCATTTGAGCTCGACTAATTTATTTTTAACATACCCCTCCCATTTCAATTTGACATTCAATGTCATACCCAAATACTTGACTGTATTTTCATATGGTGCAGTAGTATTATTTATGATCATTTTGTAATTTTTTGTTGGTAAGTATTCGATGGGAGGGTTTAGTTTTATTCGTCATTGTTTGATGCTGTCGCTATCTGTATCATTAACCAATATAGTTAATTTCTTCCAGTTTAGGTATATCACTGGTATCGAGCAAGTAGAAAATAGTTCCTAGATTGCTACTCCGGCGAACTCCTGCATTTGTTTCCTTCAACTTGGGGTATTCATCCTCTTGTTTGAATATTTTCTGAAAGTTTTAACAGTATTATAAATATATTATGCTATTCCATAATGATATTAATAGATGAAGTATTCAATAAATGTCAAATAGACAAAACTAAATTACAAATAGGTATATAAATATGGAAAAAATTAAAATGTCGATAGAAGTTAATAGAATAATAACAACTGATAAGCCAGAAAACCCACAGAAAAAAGAACGATAACAATAGAAGTAAACACAAAGTTATGGTGATAGGTGAAGCAGAAATTATAAATATCAATATTAGAGATGTAAAAATAGAACAAGCAACTAAAGGATGTAAATATATGCCATCATAGGATTGGAAATACAATGAATATGTATTTGGATAAAAATAGCAAATGTATTAATAAATAGCAGACATAAAATGAATGACTCTGAACAGGCAGGGGTGTAACAATGATAGACAAGATGATATATAAAGAAATAAGAAAAAAAATCACTATTGAATCATTGGAAGAGTACATAGAAAGCAGACTCAGTTGCTCGCTCAGCACACCTAATATGTGGTAAAAAAAGATTTTTTTATTATATCATATTATCCCATAAATGTTTTCTCATTTGACTTTTATCTAGACAACTTAATATTTTTTTGGAATTATATTAGATGAACACAAATGCTCTCATTGTCTTTTTATTTGTTATTGAAAATATAGCTTCATAAAATAGATGTTCAATCTTTCAGGTGGTTTATGATCACAGTTCCAAAAATGTTATTTCCCCAAAAACGAATAGAGCCAACTCATGGAGTCTATTTATTACTCTTTTAATTGGTGTAAAATACATTCTTCATACAATAATTGGAGGTTAGAAGGTGCTAAGCATGAACTATGTCTTGTCGAACTTGTCGGATGTCTTTCAAAAAAGTTTTAACTGTAACGGAATTTTAGGATGATAAATTAATGTTTCCTGGCCGTTAGCCCAATTTTACCATTTTCGACCTATATTTAACTACATTTAATGCGCTGTGTTTAGTAACGTGTTCCTTTTTATACTAATTTCGGTTTTGCCGTGAATGTTTTGTTTTGGCGTCAATTTCCTAATGGTCACTTAATTTTCATCACAAGTAGCTATACGATGCTTTTCATACTAGCAATGACTTGTTCTGATGCTGAAACTCTATTTCGGCCATACAGTCGTCTTTTTTTAATCATTCCGACGATGCCTGAAATCGCCTGAAAATATTTGATTGGTTAATGTTTAATACTTTCGCGAATTTATTTTCTGTACAAATATCCTTCAGAAAGCAACCATTTAATCATGTTCACCTTTTTGTAACCGGCTCAAATAATTTCTCTTTGTTTACATCAGATCGCCATCTTGGTTCTACAAAATTCTCTCCATAAAATAATTTTCGTATTATAATCTTATGAGAAACAAACCAAACAAACTCTTGGCTATATATTGTTGCATATCTAACCTATGAAATAAGGAAACATTAGTTGTCGCAGTAAGCAATTTATTACAGGTGGGATCCACAAGTTTTGCGTTAAAGTTAATTCGTGTATTACTTTTTAAATGAGCGACCGTGTTAAAAACATATTAACTAGATAATGGAACAAAGGCAAGCAAGTTTTTTTTTAATTTTTAATTTTCTATTGTTTATAACATATTATTGAATATACTATATTACTTGTTTAAACAGTTGAATTTTTACGATGCAACTTTAACGAACTAAATTAATTTAAAGTAAATAACCTTTTCTATATAGCAAAACATTTTTATCTAGAAAACTTAACAATTATTTCAAATTAAATTAGATTTAATTAACTTTACTGGAACGTTCTTTTGAAGCGACATTTATAGACGTGCTTTTAATTGAGTAAAACAAAACCATAATTCTTACTTTATGGGGGTCATATTTTAAATTTCGGGATTCGGCGTGTTCAAATGAGACATTGAGTGGAGAAAATATTTAATCTATTATTAGCGATAACTTTCAACGTGAATTGTCTCAACAAATTATTAATCAGTTTAAACAACAATTAAAATTTTTGCTTCAAATACATTTTTTCAAAAAATTCACAGTATTACATGTCTCAGACACAGGGATCTTCTTTATATGCGACCAAATATTATCATTTAAGCAATTATTTATGTATTTATTAAAATGGTAAACATAAAAATCGAAGGGATATAACAGGTCAATTGAAAAGTTCGGCCTACCATAGTAAAATACATTTTTTTGGCAAAATTAGTTTTTTTATTCAACATAATTCCCTTCAAGGGTGATACACTGATTATAGTGATCCTCCAACTTATTGATAACATTTTTGTAGTACGATTTGTCCATTGCATCAAAATAGGCCTCAGTTTCGGCGATCACCTCTTTATTCGACTAAAATTTCTTCCCAGCGAGGATTCTTTTTAGATCTGAGAACAGGAAATACTCGCTGGGGGCCATATCTGGAGAATACGGTGGATGGATGGATTTTTGCCATCGTTTTCACTGACTTGTGACACGGTGCATTGTGTTGGTGAAGAAGTAGTCAATGATGGAGTCAATGATGGAGTGAAATGATGGAGTCATCTTTCATCCATTGTCATATATCGCCGCAAAAACTCGGGTTTATTATGCTTGATCATCTTCAAACACTCCTCCGAATCACCAACTCGTTGTTTTTGGTCAAAAGTGAGCTAGTGCGGCACCCACGTTGCATAGAGCTTTCTCATACCCAAATGTTTATGAATCATATGATGTACAAGTTCAGTTGATATTTTTGGTGTCTGCTATTTCATTCAAATTCAATTTACGGTCATTCAAAATCATATTGTGGATTTTTTTAATATGTTTCCGTCGGCAACAACGTCTTTTGGGCGTCCACTGCGTTCACCGCTTTCGGTGCTCATTTCACCACCTCTTGATGTTTGGTTTTCCTCTGAAAGTGTCCGTACACTCGCCATTAAGCCAAGTTGTTGCTTCAACTGTATTTTTTCCCTTCGAAAAGCAATATTTTATCAACACGCGAAATTCGTTTTTATCCACTTTTTCCCGATAACAAAAGTTGCTTTACTCAAAATGCTATAATTTACAAACTAATAATTCGAGAGGTATTAAATTTGTACACGCATCTTTTGAGAGTTATGGCTTACTAAAAAATATTTGGATTTAATTCTAGTAGCACCATCTATGTGTTAGGCCGGGGACTTTTCAATTTATCTGTTAAATAGTCAACGAAAAATATTGCGTTTCAAACTAGTGTGTAAAATTGACTCTATATTTAAGTAATTTAAAAGAATAAACAATTTAATTAATAAATCAATAAGTTTTTTATAATTGTTTGTACTATAAAGCAGAACATAAAATATTACTCTAAATATATTAAAACTAATAATAACAAATAATGTCCCGTTTCGTAACTGTGATGGTTAAGGCTGATCATTGGCGAGTCTGTAGTTATAATGGTAAATATAGTACTCATGATCGAAGTCACGTTAACCAGTCTGGAAAAGCCCCATTTGGTAGAAAATATACTTTGAAATATAACAAAAAAATATGTATTTTTATGAAAATGTATAAAGATATAAATCAAATACAAAATACTATAAAAAAGGAGTGAATATTTTTCAATTAAATATTGTACAAATCTTGTAACAATGCAACTACCAACTGTTTTAATTAATGTTGGAGATGGAAATCTACTACTCACGCTCTGTTCTAAAACTTACCATAAGAGTTGCATTATGTTGAGTTTGGCGACTCTGCTGACCAAGGAATATGTTTGACGGAACTTTCTTGGCTATGTGTTTGGGTGGATTATCATCTTAGAATATGATAGTGTATTACAGCGATATGCTAGTCATAGTAAGAACTTCATAATGTGTTGATATATTCATTCGCAGTAATCTCGCCAGTGAACAAGAAGGCCAGCTGAATACCACAATATTGCCGTCCAAATTTTACTATAGGTGGCATGCAGTTCCAATTGTCGCTCTTTGGGATTCTTTATACATAAATCCGATAGTTTGTAGGAAATAATGTGAACTATGATTTGTCGTACCATACCACATTCTTCCGGTCAATAAGTCTCCAGGTTTTATGATTGATTGCATCAGTTTTTCGCAGCTTAAGAGAGGTTTTAGAGAGGGCTTTAGAGGGTTTCGCAATCGCGGCTCATTCATGCATTTTAGATTGGTGGAGATCTTTCGGTACTGTATTTATCGAAACAGCAATTATTTCTTAAGTGAATTTAATTTCCGCTGTCATTTTTGCCGCGATGGCTTTATGTTGTACTACTTCAATCCTTTTTAATGTTCCTCAATCTCTGTTTCTGTTATGTTCTCATGATTTGTTTATATTGTTATAATCATGGATATTGTCGCTCATGTAACGTTAAACAATTCGTCCCCTTTTCATCACAGGCGCTACGGCTAACCGAGCATCAACTATTAACACAGAAATATATCTTACAAGACCTAGCATGGAAATTGAGCAATACGTACGCTTCTTAGTATTTACACGGAAACAGTGTTGGGAAAATGCAACAAAATGTGCTTATTTTATTTTGTCTATCCCCTATACAATATCTCAGAAACAACGAATAATATTGAATATATTTATTATTTTTGGTTTTATAAATCAAAAACTGACCTTATTATTCATCATATTATTCTTTTTGTTTTTATCGAAAGTGCCGAAATTGCATTCCTTATCAGGTCGTTTAGATTATCATGGAATAAATTATAATGGTATTACAATTCTCGTAGCGTGATAAATGCTAGATGTGAATATTTAGTTATTCGGTAGATTAAGCCATTATGCGGCCTTTAAAATCCTTAATTGTAAAGCAATTGTTTTTTTCTTATTTATATTACTTAAAAAATCGTAATTATTAACTTTATTTGCACATTTACAAATTTTTATTTAATTAATTAATTATTAAGTTATATTTTAGTATATTCAGAAAATAAATGTCCTACTTTCTGAAAAACTAAGGTGGTTAAAACATGTAACAAATGTAAATAAAATAAATATGCAGCTCTAATGCCGATATGGGCCGACGCAGACACACAATTAAACAACAGAACTGGTTCCCCATCAGTGCTCCACGCAGCTGGTTCGAATCGGCCGAGAAAAAGATGATTGGTCAGAAAATGTACATCTTCCGTCTCTATTATCTGCTGATTTATAGTTCTAATTAGAAAAAAATATATATCTAGAATTATTACTCTTCTTCCGCGGTTTATATCAAGGTTTCGAATTAATGAAGAATGCCGGTTAGTTATATAATTGTATTTTGTTATAGTAAATGAATAAAAATTATTTTATTTCATAGTACTACCCGAAAGATTTTATTACGGCTAATTTTTTAAAAATAATTTCTGGCTTTTTTTGTTATGGTTTTATATCAAAATATCTTTCTGACAATTGTGAATAAATTCGTTATTAGTGTTAGACGTTAAGACTTTTCAAACTTTTGTTGTTTAATTGAAAAAGAACAATGAAAGTCAGCAAGATCTTTTAGAATATTACGGTGATCCAGCCCCATCGTATTCCATTTAGTTTTAGCGATTTAAAGGTGGAGGTTTTGATGTCATTGATTAATAACAGCCACATGAACCAAGCAAATCCGAAGACAATTAATTGTAAGTAACAAGTCAATTAAAAAGTCCGCGGCCTGACACATAGATGGCGCTACTAGAATTAAGTCCATATATTTATTAGTTAGCCTTAACCCTCAAGAGATGCGAGTATAACTTTGACAGTCGGATCATTAGTTTGTAAATTATAGCATCTTGAGTGAAGCAACATTTGTTATTGTAAAAAAAAATGATAAAAAGGAATTTCGCGTGTTGATAAAATACAGTTCAAGCAAGTTTTGGATTGGTGCCGAGTTTCTGGACACTGCCCCGGGAAAATCAACCATCAAGGATTGGTATGCTAAGTTTAAACGTGGTGAAATGAGCACCGAAGACGGTGAACGCAGTGGACCAAAGGAGGTTGTTACTGAAGAAAACATTTTAAAAAATCCACAAAATGATTTTGAATGAGCGTAAATTGAAACTAAATGAAATAGCAGACACTCTAAAGATATCAACTGAATGTGTATATCATATCATTCACGAATATTTGGATATGAGAAAATTCTGTGCAATGTGGGTGCCGCGCGAGCTCACTTTTGACCAAAAACAACGACGATTTGATGATTCGGAGCAGTGTTTGAAGATGATCAAGCGTAATAAACCGTAGTTTTTGCGTCGATATATGACAATAGATGCTCCATCATCCACTCTGAAGTCCAATCGACAGTCATCCGATAAACCTGCTCTAAAACGTGGGAAAACGTAACAGTCGGCTGGCAATGTTAAGGCGTCTGTATTTTGGGATGCGCATGGAATAATTTTCATTGGCTACATTGAAAAAGGAAGGACCATCAACAGCGACTATTACATAGCGTTATTGGCCCGGTTGAAGAACGAAATCGCCGAAAAACGGCCGCATTTGAAGAAAAAGAAAGTGTTGTTTCACCAGGACAATGCACCGTGTCAAAAATCCATGAATTAGGCTTCGAATTGCTTCCCCTACCGAATATTTTCTGTTCTCAGATCCCAAAAGAATGCTCGCTGGAAAGGAATTTTCGTCGAATGAAGAAGTGATCGACGAATCTGAGGCATATTTTGAAGCAAAGAACAAATCGTTCTACAAATATGGTATCGAAAAGGCGGAGTTCTATAATCAGTGTATCACCCTTGACGGGAATTATGTTGAATAAAAAAAAATAGTTTTGCCAAAAAAAATGTGTTTTACTATGGTAGACCGGGGACTTTTTAATTGAACTGTTAAGTAAAAATGTAAACATTTTTTCTTAAAAAATTCGTTTTTTAATATACATATATATAAAGAGTTAGATTTAAAGTCCGATCGGAACATAAAGAGCGATATAACTCTCCGACGATAAATATCAAGTTCGATGTCCGTTTACCGGTAATTTGGCTCCGCCGTTGGCGCACATGGGTCCCTCGGATCGCAAGTGGACCGTCGTTCCCCTCGGAAGTGGCCCCTGTTACCCCTCGACCTCGCCGCGCGCCCCCTCCCTTCCATCGCCGCCGTTTAGACTATTTGCTTTGCATTCGTTAGTCCACCTACTGAGGATTTTACTAACTGTCCGATATATTTATTGCTGTGGATTTGCCGTCGAGAATTTATCCCCGGTCCCGAAACGTGAACTGTATTATTTATCGCAGGGTGGATTTGGGCGCCGCCGAGGGGCAGCGAGGGGTGGCGGCGGCGGGTCGGTTGGTAATTTGCAAATTTAAATTTGCAGAGTTCCCTTAGAAACGAACTGAAGGTGTTTATGTTTCGTGGATATTCGGGATGAATTGTTGTGGCATGGTAGCTGATGTTAAATTCAAATGAATCCGTGGTGGGTGGGTGTACAAATAAGCCTCCGCCCTTTTTTCTTTTAATTTAGGTTTTATTATAAAATAATGGAATTTCATGTTCAATCGTCAGCCACATTTTCCCACCTTTGTGACAACATACCGTTACCATGTTATATGAACATTTCTGATGCCTTTGAACTAACCCTACTTTTCGTATTTTCATATATTGTTCAGTCATCGGTTTTTTCTCTCAAACAAGTAGAAATTAGCGTCATTTTCAGTCTTACTATATAACATAGTATATCATAACTTCAATGTACTTAATTTATTGGTGGCATATTTTTATAAACTTATTTGTAAACTTCTTTTGTACTACACTACGGTGTATTATGTTTAGTGTCTGTTTTATATAGCTCCATGTAAAAATTGCTCCCACTCTCTGTTAATTTTTTTTTTGCCTTAGCCGAGATTTTTCCTCTCTAGGATCATCCTCTGTTTTCGACTCAAATGTTTCCACCAAATGAGTGTTTTCCTCTTAAGTACTCTTTCACTGATTCATATATCAGATCTTTTCTTATATCTTAACTTCTCATCATATTCATCTTTAATATTACGAAAAATAATTAATAAAAATTCAGGTTTATGTTCCTATTACTTAGTTTTGATTCTTTTGAGTTTGTGTTCTACTCGGGTATTATATAGTTAATAGTTACATTATTTGATACTAACATAAGAATGGAGTCATAGGAGAGAATCATTAGTATTGTATCTGTTTGTTTATATTGCTTTGCAAGGAACATCCCTATCTAGAGGCATAACTACTACAAACAAAACGACTATTTAATTCTTATGTAAAAAAATTATTAACTGTAATATTTCTGTAAAATCATCGATCAAGATCTGTTGATATATAAAACCGGTTAAATTAATTCAGCAGCTTAATTTTTTTCCTAGTATTTTGATTTTCACCAGTATTATTTCTACATATTTATTAAGTGTGTTTAGTGTTTTTCAAATAAAATTTAATTATAGAAACGATGAGCATAACTTTTTGACAAATTTTACTACGGTCAACTATTATGTATACGGAACATTTCGTATATACTTATTTTCTAAGAAAAAAAAATTATTGGACAGTTGTGGAATAACAGATACAAATTTTCGATGATATAAGACAGCAACAATAAATTCGAACACAGGTCGCATTCATCAACTCGAGACAACACGAGAGTTCGCTTTTAATTATCTCGAGACAATCTCGCAAAGTTGCCACTAAATAATATGGCCCATAAATCAGCGACGTTAATGAAATACCCATACGACACTGAAGCGGAAGAAACTTCTTGAATCTGTTGGCGCACGGTGCGGAAGCTGGCGAGAAACTTGAAGCTGGTGGGTAATTGCCGTCCATAAATACGTATCAGATATGAACAATTAGTAAGTGGAAACGTAGTGGGGTTTAGTAGCTGTGCAATGCGCTTTTTGAGATGATTTAAATGAGTAATTACTAGGTAATAAACATGTTGCTTTATAATGCATCTTCAGAAATCGTCAGTTATGTATTTCTAAAGTATGGTTGTCATGTAAACATTGTAATAACAGAATAGGAAATAGTTTTTTTGTGATTGAATATATATATATATATATATATATATATATATATATTTATATAGTCTGTAATAACTCATTCAGTACCCTTGTTCAATAACCAACCCAATGTACATTCAGTATTTTTCAGTATTTCTTATGATAATAGTTATGTAGGGAACATGCAGACATACTTCAGTAAATGACCTGTGTACAATATATTTTTCTAAAACTTACTCTAAAGTTTATTTCCAAATAAATGAGATCGAATCGTATTAAAACTTTTGATACTGATATTCTTTCCAAATACTTAACACTTAGCCTTTGAATTACACCCGCTGAGTATTCTAATGATTGGGCGCATATTATCTGCTCCATTAGAGACGTAATATGAAGCAAGGAACGAATGCCAAGCAACAGTTTGCCTTAAAATTGTTGATTGATGGCTACATTAGATTCGTTTGTGGCTAACAATTCAATACATTGATATAAGTTTTTTCTATATTAGAAATATATTCCAGTATAGTTCGCATTGTAGGAATATTCGTGTGTTGTGTGTATTGACTCGGTTTGTTCGAATACTCACTACTAGTTCGTGGTAGAATTTGGATGGGAACAGAAAATTTATTGATTAATTGATATGAACATTTTTATTTAGGTTGTCAAAGTTTGCATGTGATTGACGGGAGGATATTAGGTTACGTCAATGCCATGCGGAAATGATAGAGGAAAAGAATGAAATAGTAAAGAGGAAAAAAGAGAGAGGTAGTCTGCAGGTCTTTTATAACCTGACACAGTATGGCACCAATGTTCTACAGTTGCCAACCGTTGAATTTTGTGGGGGGTATTTATGGTGGCTTAAGGAGTTGTAGTGGTCGCCACAGCATCATCCACCAGAAGAAGTTGATAATTACTAATACTCACTGTTCTTCTACGCAAAGCAAATAGCCCATATTGATTTTGTTCTATCCAAGTTTTAAACTAGTATATGTCGTTACAGTAATAATTTCCGCGGTTCGTAGATCAGCTATAATACAAGAGGTACTATTCAATACCCAGTACATTGTTTTCTGGAACTTCTGAATATATTGGATGTAGTTAGTGTATTCATCATCTTGTTTTATAGTAAGCTGTCTATCTGTAAGATAAAATGTCAGTAGCTGAAAGTGCGAATGAGGGAGAAGCTTTAGTTTAAATCCCAAAATACAGCGAGGAATGTAGCCGAACAATATTTTTTAGTATTTAGGTCTTTATTTATTTGAGTTACCAATTTATGTATTTTTTAACAACTCCATGCTCATTATGAAACCTAAATTAATATTCTGGAATATATTTTCATATTCAGTTATTGTATTAAGCCTCTTGATATGCAATTCTTGCAAAAATTTCTGTTATTAGAGGTGATAAAGTTATAGGCCGGTAGGAGCCATTCCATATTTTTTTCTAGGATTGAGAAGTATAATGACTTGAGTTACTTTCCAAATATTAAGGAAACAATTCACTCCTGATATTGCATTCAATGAAAAATATTATTAGTTATATGAAATACGCTTTTTTAAATAATTTTTAGAGTTATTTGATCGTACCCAAGAGCTTATTTGTATAACTTTGCATCTTTTAAACTTAATTTACATAATTATTTATCAGTCATTTATATCTCTATCATAGCGTTAGGCAAAACGCAAAGCCGATCACGCTCAATATCAAACGACTGTAGTGGTAAGTCGGAAGATACTCCCAACTTGACCTAAAATAAAAGTGATTGGTCTATTAGTCTATTATAAAAAATCATTTAGTAATCCTACGACGCCGAAACAAATTTTTTCGATTAATTACCAGTGCTTGTACTTAACTTACGTAACGTAGTTAACGTTAGTTACGTAATAACGTTACGTAACGAACGAAGAAGTACCGGGGGGCCTCTAAATCAAATGAGATGACGTAGTTTTCCAAGATCTCGCTTTAAAAGATGAAATAAGGTTATTACATCTCATCAACGTAAAAGCAGTACAGCTACTAACATAACACGCATAACACGCAGAAAGTCAGAATACTGAAGTGAACCACACCACATGAACTTGTATAATGAATAAGAGCTTAATTTTAGCTTCAGCTTAAGTAGTCTAATTTAATTTTACATACATACTGATGTATTTATCCTACGCCCGTCTTTCCTCTATACTGATGCAAGTACAATTGAGATTGTACTAGGCAATCATAAGTTTTGAATGAATGAAACTAAATGATAAATTATCAGAGATATAAATAATAACAATTTACAATAAAAAAATAGTTTACAAAGTATATTTCAATTAGGCATGTGTGAAGCAAAATGACAATCAAAACCATTTTTCTTCCAATGATATTCTTTTGCAGTCCTATATAATATATTCAATGTTTCTGATAGTCAATTCGAAACAGCAATGAACCCACGTGATCTGTCAAAACGTCGCAATGTTGCCGCAGCGACTCTTAGTTTAAGTATATTTTGACTTTGACAAATAACAAAATTCTAATCTAAATAAAAGAATGAAACAAAAATGTTATGTATTATAATTTATTTTAACATTATAGTACATCTAATGCATATATTATCGAAGAACTTATTTCCACACTAATATAGGAATAGTTCTAGCGTATTTTTATGTAGTGGTATCCTTCGAAGACCTAATCCACCTAATTAACAATTGTACATCTGAGTAATGTATTTTACTTTTATTAAAGAGCAGTAGACGCTTAGTTCTTAGTATTACTATATTCTTAATTCTTAATAATTTCTTAATAATATTTATTCTAATATTCTTAATATTACTATATTTCTCCTTAATTTGTTCTGTTATTACCTGTATACATTTTTCTTAATAAAATACTTAAAGCATTTAATCATTGCATTCATTGACCGAGATCATCTAAATCGAAGGTATTATTTTCGACAATGCCTCTTTCCATACATCCAGACAGTCTTAGTTTGAATATCTTCCTCGACCTGAATGTCTATTGCAATAATTCTTTGCAATACCCCATATCAACTCAATATACAGTGAGAGGAACGAAGGAGGAAGACGTAATACTCTGAGGCCATAACGTTCAGCAATCTGGCCATAACGTTCAGCAATCTGATATATTATGTATCTTTTCTCAAGCTTATTTCTAAAAAACTAAATTACATAAAATGCAATTAAATATTTCATTTATATTTACCTAGTAACAATTTGAAATAATTCATTCTTTAACATGATTTCGTCGAAACTTATTTTATGTACTTTCAGCCATTTCTTAATTGCAGCCTTTGTTGATGCACTCGTTGGCATCTTCTCTACCAGTGTACTATGATATGGCGCATTCTCCATTACAATAACTGATGGTTAGTTAAAATGGTGGAAGTTAAAAGATGATTTTCAATCCACTGCAAAAACATGGTTATGGTTCATTTCTCCATGGCAGTCACTCTTGGACTTAGAGGAAAATACTATTTCTGCACCAGTAATTAAACCATTCCGGTTTCCAACATGAAGAACTATATGTCGGCAATGAATTATTAATAAATGTTATGACTAACAAAAACTAATCGATCGTTATTCCAATGATTACCTTCTTTCATCATTTATCTTCTTCTTTGTTGTCTTTACACTGTATTTATTATCATCTTGCCATGAGTGACCCATTCTGAAAATGGATATAAATATATAAATTGATATAATAATTTTTCCTTGATTTTGTTGTATGTTTTTAAAAATTGTATTCTTTTAAACGCAATTTCTGGAAGTTCCATTAAACCCCTTCGTGGGTTATCTTTAGGCCACTTAAATCCTATATTACCTAACAGTATATGAAGGGATGTTCTACATCCTTCAAACAGCTGCATATCTTTTGAATTTGTTATGGATACTTTCCAAACTAACGATTTTCTCTGAAATAATTGTATTGAATTACGTTTTGATTAAAAAAACTTCTTACTCTTTTTATACATTTCGTACATCAGAATTCTGATACAGCTAATATCAAGCTGATCTTGATTCGTCACCTGCTTCGCATCAAGACTGTTTTGTTTTTGATGAATTTAAGGTTATATTATTGTTTAATTTTTTAGATATTTTAGTGGCCATACCCGTACTAATTAATTAATATTCAGTTCAGCTGCAACGCGCAAAAAATATTTTCAATAAATCCCGGCAACTTGAAATTTATTAAAACAAAGCGTTAAAACAATGTTTGTCGGTTTATAACCGGTAATCATAATATTTTGAAGAATCTTGCAAACGTTTGACGAACGGACAACTTTTGCAGGCCCATTCGGATACATGTTTGAACGTCTCAAACAGCTTTCTATCACTTTTTAAATAGAATAAAATAAGAAGGAAAGTATTGTCTGACTGTAAAACGAAGTTACAACTTTCGACAGGCGTAAATTGATGTTGTGCGTCACTACTGTTTTGAATAGAATGTAGTACTGATTACATACATATATTACAAATATTTCATATATTAGCTATAATTAGATTTTCTTTCAGTCCTGATCATTAATTATTTATCGGACATTATAATTCCTAAAGAGTTTTTGCACCAGATAAATTTCCGATCGATCCAAACAACGTGTAGATTCGCAAAGAAACTAAATAATTAATTTGATGCTCATATCCGCACGAAAACTAATGCCTTGATAATGTATTAATGCAGGAACTCCTGCATCAAGCAGATGTCGTTTAGCGAAGACATGGAGGATTTATATGGTAGCCGCGTATTTATCAACAATTTTGACAGATGTAACGGAAATGCGCGGTGATACGGCATTTCTTCGTGGAGTACTCGATAAATTACGGAGAGCGAAATAATAATTAAAAGGGAACTGGATAAGTTGTTGTTGTAATGTGGCGGTTTGATTTATTTCGAAAGGTTTCCGATACAGAAGATGGAGGAAACTGGTCCAGATCTTGTACATTGTTCCGGTAAATTTTAAAAAGTAGTTTAAGTCCATGTGAATTAATTATTACTAAACAGACCTGTAATTTTTTTTTAAATGATTACTCTTACTGATTATACAATCTGTCTAGTGGGCAGTATGTACTTCTTATGATTATATTATATACATGTCGTGTATAAAATTAATTGATGATTATTTCCTGTGTACAATATTATATTAATTAGTCCTATTCTAAATGTTATTCTAAAGTCTATATATGTTGCCAGATCGGATGGTATTAAATGTTTTAGCCTACGCACTATCACGTCACACATTTACCAAATTAGCGCATTAGTGTACACTAAAATTCTTTAACACTACTTGATATAAACATTTGAAATTACACTAATTGTGGGTTCCACAGGGATATAGGTTTGTATCACTTCAATGGATATAAAGTACGGAACATTGACAGTGGCACACAACACTTTATTTTTTAACCTTTATATAATGGCTATGTTAGACTTACTAACAGTACCCAATAGTTGGATTCCATTTTTTTATTAATTACATTTTACATTCGATATGCTTAGTACAATCTTTACATTAATTACAATAGTACAATTAATTAATTAATTTATTACTACCGTGCTGCTGTACTTTCATTAATATACAAGCAAGACGAGTACCGGATTAATACATCAATATGTATTTCCCAAAATAGAATAAAAGTAATCTGCTTAAGTTTAATTTAAAAATACACTAAAGTAGTTCGTGTGATTTGGTTTGTGTCAATTTTCTGATTTCTTGACTTTGTCTAATAGCTGTGTTGCTTCCACGTTGCTGTGATTTAGCAACCTTGTTTAATGTTTTTGGGCGAACTCTTGGATCACTTCGTGTATCCATTTTATTCCGAGATCATGGTGCAGCTCTTCGTTGGTTACTTTGTTTTGGGCGCGTTGGATTACTAGCTGGTTTGATGTTTTAGTACAACCCCATATTTTCACCCCATAGCTCCAAATAGGCTTTAAGATTAACTGATAAACCACTCTCTTTTATTTTAGATCCAGTTGAGAGTATTTTCCGACTAACCAGTAGAGTTGCTTGACTTTGAGTCTAATTTGCTCTGCATTTTATCTCACATGATGTTTCCAGTTTAGCCTACCATCGAAATATATTCCTAGGTGTTGAGCTGATTCTGCTAGAGGAATGAGGCATTCGTCAAGTGATATAGTTAAGTCTTTGTCAATTCGCCTAAAGGCAAAATTAACATGGACAGATTTGAAGCTATTGGGCTCTACTTTTCAGTCTTTAGTCCATTTGTAGATCTTGTTGACCGCTACTTGGACCTGTTCTATTGCCTTTGAGAGAGATACATCTTTTGCCATTATAACTGTGTCGTCAGCAAATGTTCCAAGTACTGTTTATTTTGATGTCCCAAGATACTGCTTTGTGGAACTCCAGCCGAAATAGGTTTAAGTGCTGAAAATACCCCTTCATGCGAGATGTTAAATTCTCTTTCGAAAATATATAACTCCAGTAGTCACAGTAATTCCGTGGTAGCAATTTGCTCATTTTGTTGATTAATCCCAAATGCCAAACTCGGTCAAAAGCTTGTGAGACGTCCAGGAATATTGCAGGGCAGTTTTTTTTTCTTCCAATGCCTCTTCAACAACCGCTATTACTCTATACACTTGGTCGATTATCGAATGGGGACTCCGAAATCCAAACTGGAAATCTGGTAATTCTATAAATAGTTTAATGCGTTTTAACAGCCGTTTCTCAAATAATTTTGATATTGCAGGTAGCAGCGAAATAGGCTCATAATTATAATAGGCTCATAATAGCGAAATAGGCTCATAATAGGTGGATTCCATATGACCGAATAGTTATGCATTACCAAGCTTAAGTGTTCATTCGTATAGAAGTTACTTGTCTAATGATAAGTTGAATTTTGCGCCTGACACGTCAATACATTTGATGTAGCATAAGTACCAGTTGTTTTGCAAGTATGTACCTCTTCCAGGTTAGACGTCGGTCCAAAAGCATACCTTAGCGTAAGGTCTTTAACATCTTGTTGGAGAGTTGGCAGTTATGGGCATGTTCTTCTACGCAGAGTGAATCGATATATAGATAGATTTTGTTTTATTTGTTTTAATACACCATGTCTTTAGCCACAGTTGTATATTATCAAGGTGTGTTTGGATCTTCGTGAGATGCTAAGATGACTGTGTCGTCTGCATATGTTGCCGCAGTAGTGTTTTTGTTGGTCAGTTTTTTAGATATAGGAGATACAGTCGGGCCCAGTACATTGGCTTGTAGAACTGCTGAATATAACCGATGCAATTCAATATGTTCTTTTTCTTGTTTTATGGCAAAATATCTATTTGAGGGAAAAAATATTAGCGGCTGAAAATGAGTTAGTGAGAATATGAATTCTGATCCTCTCATCTTTGGAGCCGAATCTGGAAACGAAATATTAGGTTTGGTATGGAAAATTTTAGGTTTTGCACACTTCCATTTTAGCTTTCATATTTCCTTTTTGTTAACAAAGTTGCTATTTGCAGTGAAGTAAACATTCGTGGTTTCTCTGGCATTCATTTTCTTCTTCTGGCATCTATTCATGAAGGTTACTCCCATCACAATATATTTTGTTTTACTTTTATTATTAATTATCATTCCGTATTTTCTTAAAGTCATATTCAATCTGTTTAAGATTTTCTACTGTTTTGTTATATTATTTGTTAAAAAGAGAAATTTGCAGAGGCTCCTACCTACATTTTAATTTTTTCCATATTTTTAAATCCCGTAATGATATCCTGTGTTTTCTATTTAAAATGTCTTTATTATTTCGTCCCTTAATATTATAAACTAAATTGAGCTTATATATTTGCTTTGTCTTAATACTGCTTGGGATTTGAAGGTGTTTGATTTTAAGTTGTCTGAAATGACGGTATCGTTGTTATATATTTCTTCTTCCGCCTTATTCTTCTGTAATACTCTTATTCTAATTTAAGATAATTTTTAATTGAATAGTTAAATTTGCATTCTAAATAAAATCATGTGTGACTTGATAAATTAAGTTTTTATATTAGCGTTGAATCATCTCATTTGATGATGCTTATCATGAATACCTGTTCGTGGATTCTGTTGGGGATAAAATTACTTCGAATGATTAAGCACCGAGAGATCGATGCTATCGACTACAAACCTACGTTTAAAATAACCCGAGAACTTCTTCAGCCACCTAGACAGGTTTACATTCGAAGCCGATATTTTGAATTCAGACATTCCCGGTTTTAATTTAGTGTCGGGCTGGTCGTTTTTTCGACCCCGGGGTTCCCTCCTGTTTCTTCTGGCCCACTCCGAATACCACTGACTTTGTGGGTTGTCAACCGCGAACCGCACTCCATGTTCCGTCGTGTTCCCTTTTCACCGACCCCTCGCCCCCCCAGTTCCCGCTGCCCGACTAAAACGGTCCGCCAATTTTTTTTCGCCTTTTGTCTTTGTCGCCACCGTCGCCGTCGTCGTCGTCATCGTCTTCCACTTCTTCGTCGTCGTGTTCTGCGAATTGGCGACGCAGAACTGTGATGGTCACTTTCGGTATGCCGTGTGATGTTGCCAAATAAATCGTTTGTTTGCGGGTTGTTATTAAAAATTGTTCTTCTTAAAATACATAAAATACATGTTTATATAACTTCTGATTCGTGGAGTAATAGAACATCAAATCAACAGGGTATGATGGGGAATTGTGTGCGATCCTCTTGGAGGAGTCCGATTAGTTAGTATATATTTATATCACCTGTGTACAGAATGTCGTTATTAAGCCCTCTGATTATTTTGCAAAAAGAATATATTAATTGATCGTGGAATCACGTGAATGGCCCTTTAATTCGCGTATTACTGGAGAATAAAATATCTTTTTCTAGTAACCCACAATTTGTATTTACATAGCTTAAATATTTATGTATATAGGTAAATATCCCATGAGTCCTAGCTTACTATAAAATCTCATAATATTTATATATTAATACTGCTGTCTATCTAAACGCAGCTACGCTGTACAAGATGTAATGATTTGATTCTTTTGAGTGTGTGTTACGTAATATTTACAATATTTCGATATTTATATGAGAATGCGACCATCTTGACTTCCTGAATAACAGTCGGAATCTGAAGGTTTGGGTGTAAGCAATCAGTCCTATAGTATCTGGATGCAGTTACTGTACTTCTTAGGACCTCGCTATAGAAAACCTGCAGTATATATTTTTTTTTCCTCGGAACATCTCCATGATTGCAATTTATTAAATAATAATTTATTGTATTCAGATAGTTGTAATTTATTTCCCATTAACTAATACAGTTTTATACATTTCGACCACAATACTTTCCTTTTTTTTAACGTATTTCTTCCAGCGAAGTTTTGTATAGTGGTTCCTTGATACTTAGCTTTATTGCTATATAGAATGATTTATATTTATATTTAGTATTATTGGTGCTTTTGAAGTCTGTTTACAGGTGAACCGGACGTGCCCAGATTTACTTTGGTTAATTTTTATTTTCTACGTTTGCCCTGTTGTAATCTGGATTTAAGTGACTTCTTTGTTATTTTCTTCGACAACAAGTATCAGCAAATGTAGCCATAATTTTTAAGGCATTTCGCATGTGTAAAGTAAGTAAACAATTGCCCACAATAGAATTTCTTGCAGTACATCCTGCTTAAGCTCTTTGTTATAGAGTAGACTTCCTTTGTTTTGCTCCCAACATTCTGGTTGTGATGTAAGGTTTTAGGAGCTGAACGTATTGCTTTGGCAATATTTTCTCTAGCTTATGAACAAAGCCGTCGTGCCAAGCCCTATCGAAGGCTTTTGCTTATGCTTTTTATTTTCATATGCTTTTCCAATAACATCTGTTATTCTAATATGATAGATCTCCAAGAAATCTAAACAGTTAAATCTAAACAATTCGGACAATTACTCAAAATAGAAGCACTTAAATATCTTGGCTTAGAATTGGCTATTGAATTGATAGGGTTCAGTTAACACAGGATTTTTAAGTGGATCAATCCATTTTTCGGAAACAATATCTTACATTTTGGTTCACCACACCCAACAGCACAATACTTCTTACATCGACGATGTAAGTAAGACAATCAATTAATATTGTTATACTATAATACAGTTGCGATATTTTAAAAACACATAAAAACACAAAGAGTATTTTTTTAAATTTATACAGAGAGTAATATAACATTTGTAACAGGAAACCTGCAACAATAAGCAAAACGAATTGGACGAAACTCCATTTCAAACTCCCAATGAACTTTCAGACAGCTTAGCAGTTGTTCAATCAACGATTTGCAGATGTTTACCTGCGATGTGAAAGATCCAAAAGGAATTAATATGGCTACCATACAAATTGACCGAAAATAGTATTTCGAATCGTTTCAATATTGCTGTTTCCTCGCTTGTCAAGCAAAAAAAAACAGTTTTTCGTGGCGTATTGTGACTAGCGATGAAATATGAATCTTCTCTAACAATCCCAAACGCAAAATAATGATACATTAGGCTTGGAGTGCCATTCGCATCGACACCGAAGCGGAATATTTATGGTCACAAAGTCTTGATATGTATATGATCGGAGCGGTAGGATTTAGTGTACTGCGAAATACCAAAACCGAATGAAACTGTGAGTACCGGCTACCGGCATCAATTAAACAAATTATACGACGTTGTTTTGCAACATTAACCAGCAATAGCGCGTAGCAGAAGGATGACCTTCTTTTTGCATGACAAGGTACCCGAGCCTTGTTGCTCAAGAATTGAAGGATGGTGAAGGATAACAGGTCAATTGAAAAGTCCCCGGCCTACCATAGTAAAACTTATTTTTTTGATAAAATTAGTTTTTTTTATTCAACAAAATTCCTTTCAAGGGTGGTACACTGATTATAGAGGCCCTCCAACTTTTCGATACTATTTTTGTAGTACGATTTGTCCTTTGATTCAAAATAGGCCTCAGTTTCGGCGATCACCTCTTCATTCGACGAAAATTTCTTCCCAGCGAGCAGTATGGCCAGATCTGGAGAATACGGTGCATGAGGAAGTAATTCGATGGCCAGTTAATGGATTTTTACCATCCTTTTTCATTGACTTGTGACACGTTGCATTATCTTGGTGAAGCAGCACTTTTTCTTCAAATGCGGCCGTTTTCTAGCGATTTCGTCCTTCAAACGGCCCAATAACGCTATGTAATAATCGCTGTTGATGGTTCTTCCTTTTTCAAGGCAATCAATGAAAATTGTTTTATTCGCAACCAAAATACAAACGCCATAACCTTTCCAGCCGATTATTGCGTTTTCCCACGCTTTGGACAAAGTACCACAATATTGCCAGATAAATGGGAAGAAATTGTAAAAAACTATGGAAAATATTATAATTAATAAATATTGTACAATTTTTTCTCAATAATAGCTTTTTAAAATGAAATAATGATCAAAATACATGCAAGCACCTAATATTTCAGCCGAGCATCTTCGGATTGGTTGAAATAAGATGAAGAAGATCGGCTTCGAATGGCTCGAGAAATTTTTCGAATTAGATGCACACACGCTCCCACGGACACACCAGATTGAACATCCGATTTTATTTCAGTAATAGTGACGTGTCCGCATCCATTCACATTTAAAAATAACAAATCCGCGAATCCCCGAGTTATAAATCGTTAACCCGTCATGAAATATGAAGATTTGTATATTTGCTACGGCCGACACTTTAGTAAAATATATCTGAAACTCTTTTCAGGGAAACTGAAATATTCAAAAGGGGTCGGGCTTTATACGTGTAGGTGTTTAGATTTATGGACATTGTTGTGTAGTTTTATACAAGTGCCAACAGCTTCAGTGAAATATTATATTCAAAACATGACCTTTACGATCGAGGTTTGCTATCTACCGTCATGAGTTCTTTCCGTCTCTCTCCTCTCTCCCGCTTCATCAAAGGGGCACTTGCATACGTATGTTAGTCATCTATGCGTGCATACGTTTCGGTGGATTTACACATTCTGTTTATCAACTGACAGCAGTCATACTTTAAAATATAATTTAAAATTTAATTAAATATATTTTATTCATTAATTTATTGTATCCAATACAGCTTGCCTAATGAGAAGGGTTGTTAGTTAGAAATTGAAAGTTAAAAGCTAGATATCACAGCGAGATAATGATCTGAGAGTTCTGGTTAATATGGTAATTAATAATTAATATATTTTAATTAATATAATTTTTTCAAGCGAGATCAGTTTAGTATATTGCGATACTGTTTCAGTAACTTACGTTATGCAGAATAGCTTATGAAGGTAATTTGGCTAAAGGCTGGGTTAAAGGCGCTTAAAATGCTACAGTACTGTGGTAGATAACTACAGAGATAAAAAATTGAAAACATTCATTCATTCACTAACTGATAGATTTTCTTTAAATAGTGTAAGAAGAGCGCTTGGTACAAGGAGGGAGAGATGTATCATCCCGATAAAAATGTAATTATTCTTTGGTATACCAGGTTTTTCTGATTACATTTTATATTCAGCTGGTTCAAAGTATATAGAAGTTACATTATTTGATTTTAATTCAAGCACAAAATTACTATTTAAAGGAACTTAGAGACCAAATGAAGGTATCATTATTATTGAAGATTTCTATTCGTCTAACCTGGAGATAGGAGGACCTGAAGATGCAACACGTTATTCTACGGAAATATTTTTACGGTAACAACCATCCTCCTAAAAATCATATGTGGATGAACAATAACACGAATATGAGTACTAGTTTTTCCAGTTTACATGTTATTTTAAACCTGGGAAAAAATCAGAAGACGTCTCCTCTTATCGTCCTATAAGCCTGTTACCTGTGATCTCTAAACTATTCGAAAAATTATACATTAAGAGACTCAAAATAATCGCAGAGTAGAGAAATATTATTTCAGACCATCAACTTGGCTTCCGTAATAAACACGCAAGAAGACAACGTTAAATATCTGGGAATGCATTTGGATCGACGTTTGTCATGGAAAAACACATATTGATAAAACGCAAATAGCTTGGGATTAAACTAAATCAAATGTACTGGCTGATTATTATTAGATAACAAGGTTTTACTGTATACTTAGGCCCATTTGGACCTATGGTATTGAACTGTGGGGTACTACTAGTAAATCCAATATAGATATATTCCAGAGGTTCCAGAATAAAGTGTTGCGAGTCATCCTCGATGCCCATATTATATGTCCAACAAACTGATTCAGCGCGATATGCCCATAGAACCCATAACGAGTGTGATTCGGAGTGTTAGTGCGAAGTACTCTGAGAGACTATTAGTGCATCCCAATGCACTCGCCAAACAGTTAAATGTGCGTGATGACAATGAAGTGCGTAGTTTCAAACGCAAACTACCAAACGAACTGATTAAAATACACATATGTTAGAGTGAGACTTAATAATCTCTAGAATAAGCTAGAATAGTATTTTGATCATTTTTTAAAAAGGCATCTTTCGCAACATGTGGCTGAACGTTGTTATGCCAGAGGATGGCTTTGCGTTTTTTTTTTCTCTCTATTATTTGTTTATGACATCATGCAGACTAATTTGTTCTATTGATGTCTGTAGACATTAGTAGACTAAGTTATATGAGAGTTTTTGAGAATATGAAAGAGTTTGAGCTAGGTTTTCGTCCAATGTCCAGTCTAGCAACTTATTGTTTTTGAACTGTTTGGTTCTCCAGACCTGATGGCCTTTTTTGACAAGTTTTCATCAAAATAACCACTTTCAAATTATTTAAGCTAAAACCGAGAAATAGAATATGATGGAGCTATGTCACCTTAACCTTCTAAAATAACAGAATATTACATGAAAACCTGTTATTTAACAGTTATTTTTCACCAACAGTTATTCTAATATCACCAACAAATAAATAACTGTTCTAAATGCATGAAAACACCTAATATTATTACCTGTGATTATACTATTAGAGATATATCACAACTCAAGGTATAAAATGGTCTGTTACTACGATTGTGCTAAAAAAATTTTAAATCATTTAAAAATATATGTTCATTGCGAATAATCTCTCTATTTACAGTAAATTATTGAAATTTTCCTGCAATATTATACCGTGTTTTCCAAACGAAAACGGCAAAGAAAGGTCGACACGCAAAATTTCTTGAATATAAATGAGCAACTGCCAGTGTCAGGCTTTGATTAAAATGTATGAACACCATTAAAAAAATTAAAGATAGAACGGTTCCCTACCGAATATCGATCGACAAAACTGATAAACATTTTCGTCTTTCTCTTTCGGTCTCTCTTTTATCTACCGCTCTCGCGTTTTAGTTAGTAAAAAAACAGGGTTGGTAAATGAATTATTAATTTTTTTTTACTATATAATTTCTATGAGTAGTATATTTTTCATTAACAGATTAGCTGAAATAATTATGGAAATAGATTTAGTCATTTTTGGTATAAATTAGAAGGCGTTTTTCTATATTGATTTTAAACCTATTTCGAAAGAGGCTAACAGAAAAATTAATTAATGTTTTAGATTTGTATCTGTTTTTATTTTTCTAATTTAAGTTTATTTTTGTTCTAGGTAAGTGTCACAGATAGTATCTCGATAGTCGTAGCAAAAGCTTCACGTAAGTATTAAAATCCATATTTACAGCTTATAATATTACATACTACTTATTAAGGGACTATCACGGCCTAAAGAAAATATATTATAAGCATTTATATGTTTGCAACATAATTTTAGTTATACTATATATATATACTATATATAAGGCTTGTTGCCTTTGTGGCCAGATATATTTCACACAATTTTATGGCGTATAACAATTCCGAAAACTTTATTTTCATACTGTAACAAAAAAAGTATAAGAAAGAAATAATAAACTTAAATAAAAAAATTATGTTGAAAATTATTATTAGTAGTATTATGTTTATTATTATAAATTAATTATAAAACCTACAATATATTTCGGAGACAAAAGAGAGTTTTTAAAAGATTATCTATACCATCTGCCATTATGTGACGCACTTATCTGTTTTAATACCTTTCTTCCATCACTTTTAAATCCTGGTGCAAGAGCTCCTTCTATTCCTGACTTTAATATCATCCAGGTAACTGTGGAAGATGTCACTTTGAGCACATATTTGTTCGTCAAGTTTTGAAGATTTGAAGCCAATATATTTTAAACAATTTGATGACTTATAGTTACTTAAAAAAATTCTAGCACAAACAAAATCCTCTCAAAGCTTAATTTTCTGATCATTTCAGTCATAACTTCATCAATCACTTACAACTTTTATCAATGTCCGAATTTTAGCGTCATGAAATATTCCAGCTATCAAATTTTCACTATTTACCTTAGAAAATGTCTTAAAATCTATTTAAAACATTATTTTTCTTTATCCAACGCTTTTAGGTACTGTTTCCTCTTACCTATCTTGATATGTAGTTCTGCAATTATAATTTTTTCCAGTTAATTATGGTTGATAAATTACATTATCAACTATTAATTATTAATTTCTTTTAAGGAGTATTTTATGTAGATGCCTTGTTGGATAACTGAAGAATTATCCACTTTTAAATTAAATTAAAAAATCAATTTGATATTTTGACATTCTTCAAGTATTGTTGAATGGCCAATCGGTAGTGACGCAAGTGGATTGCCATTATGTAATAAAACACATTTTAAATCCTTCTTGTAGTGATCAAGGAACAATGAATATTAATTTCATACAGATAACTAAGGCTCAAAAGTAATTCGCTTTCTTAAAATCCGACTTAAAGCATAAATTATTCTAAAATCAAGGCCAATTCAATTTTATCATTCGACACAAAATTTTTGATTGGTCTTGAAGAAAAAACAAATGTTATATTTTCGGAAACTGGTTTTGATTTATATAGTTCTGTTTCTATTTCTATATAGTTCTAGCATATTAATCATTCTGTTTAAAACTAGCTTTGTTAGAAATCTTAAATTGTTTTAGTTTTGAAAGTAGCAGTAAGTCTCGTGACCTTGAAAATATTGAGAACAGTCTAACTGCACTCATATATGTTTTGATATAAAAACCCAGATTAACAGTTTAACAATCTATTATTTTATGTTTTTCCCCAATCGCTTATCCACTATAGATGATGCATTTTCGTAGATGAGCTTTATTGCTTTGAATACTAGGTTTTTGTGACCTAAGTTATAAGATGTATCTTGAGTTCCTGCTTCTTATTATTTATACTGACTTGAGGAGCCAGTATACTGGCTACCACTATGTGGAATTCATTGGTTAAAATTTCACGATAAGAAATAGATTGTACCTCATTTTCCTACTCAATATTAAAGCCTAAGATTGTATTTAAAGAATAGATACATCCTTGGAAAATTTGCTGTTTTTGACAGTCGGTACTTAATCCTCTCGATGTAAATAATCATTCCTAGAGCATTTAGGTGTATTTGTGACATCTTTTAGGACTTTATTCTGGAAAGTTTGCATTTGCTTTACATTTCTTTTCACTCTTCTTCACACTTCTTTGAAAATCCCCATAGTTGGATTCTATAGTCTACATCGGGTTTATGATTTGCTTGTACAACTGTCATTTTGATTATGTAGGGACAATTAAGATCAACAATTGCAAGTCAAATCTAGTTCACCTGTTTTCTTTTTAATACGCTCCCCTTCTGACTTAATGATTGGTTTTTCTCTTATTACTACTGCATCATCATTTGTAACAGCGTTAGGAATGATCTATTAGAACTAAATATACTTTATTATGCCAAGCTTTTATACTATACGTAAAAATTATACACATAAAATGTGCACTCACATAACATACTCTGTGATGTAATGACTTAGAGCTGTTTGATTAACAGTATTATTGTCTTATTACCTTTGTTCAAAAAGCATTCTTTTTATAAATAACAAATGAATATGGTAAAAACAGTAGTTTCGCAATTTAACAAGTTTGCACTATTATTGGTAAATTTTAAGAATAGCAGATATAAGATATGACACTCAAGGATAAAGATATTTGGTCTCTTGAATTTTTGTTTTCAAGCTAATATTTTATTGATTATAAACATATTATCAGAGTATTTTGTTTAAAAATAAATGACAGATTATTAACAAGCGATGACGATAAAGCGCGTCCAAAAATTAGGACATTAAATGAACATGTCAATGTTACCATATAACCTTAATCTTCTGGGTTGTCTTTTGAGGTAGACATTGAACATCTTCATTAGTACGTCTGATGAGATAAAACGACATCATATCAGATCGTGGCATCAGTAGTAACATGTAATGATTCCAATGAAATTAAAATATTGTTGATGAATTAAAGATCGAGCCAGTTTGTTCAACCGGTCGGTAATGGCGGATGCCTCAACTAATATGAACTGGGACCGCTAATCTGCCCACGCTGCTTGCGTAATGGACAGCCATATGGAGGACCGTAGGTAGGTCGGCCGTCTTTGATTGTTTGTTGTTGTTGTTATCGTCAATGTTTTGACTATTACCGTTAAATTATTCGAACCATTTTGTTTTATTAAGTTAATTAAATTCGTGTTTTTTTTATTTTTAACTGTATTACATTGTAAAGTGTAATTCGATAGGAAATTAACATCAAAAGTCCATTTTCCCATTTCGGTATCGACAGTTTCTTCTTTATTTTTTTAATATTTAACATTTGTCGAAAAATGTCTAGACAGTAAAAAATGCAATCAACAACTAAGTCTAATGAATAATTTAAGAAATTAAACGGAGAAAAAGTCGGTATATGAATCTATAACCTGTAATTCAGGAAACGGTACATGTTTACGTATTTGTAATCACTAAATAAAATCCGAAAACTTGTTGGTATCGAGAGATATTGTTATTTCTTTCTAACAGAATTATATTTGTTATTTTGTGAATAAATTAGCAAATTTTGATCATAGCTTAATATTCAGCTACTTATGATTTAAATTAAATTATAATTTAAATATTATAATCATTAGGTACTGAAATATTACATTACCCAATTGGCTATTAGTTTATTTCGATATTATCTTCTTAGTTGAAATCTGATTTGCAGGAGCTCAGGCTCAACGAATAAGGCCGACACGCCTGCCTGTCAAAGTATTTTGTTATTTCAACTATTGATTTACAAACATGCAATAGTTTTAATGAAACAGCTTTAGATTTTTCGATAAAAACATTTCGACTATTGATATTTGTGACATTTTTAATAAAAAAAAATAGAGTGAAACGTCATGACATATTGAGGATCGCACCAAGCAAATCAATTATTATAGATCAGCTGTATTAAGGATGTCGGCTGCGAACAAAAATATCAATATTTCGATATATCCATATATCGATATCTTAAAAATTATGGATTTGGTTATATCTTTTAACTAATCTCTTAGAATTTCCACAATCTGCCAATAGGCAAAAAGTATTATTTTGTGATTTCTGTTACACAATATAACAATACTGACACGTATACTGATCGCTTCAGTAAATGATCTGCTGTACAAACTTATAATCTATATCTTATTCTAGATATTATTCTAACTTATTTTAAAGTCTACCTTAACTTAATATAAATACTATGCTAGAGACTATTATGTCTCACTCTATGTGTCTATTAGTCAGTTCGTATGGTAGTTTGCGTTTGAGCCTACGCACTTCATTGTCATCGTGCAGATTTAACTTTTTGGCGAGTACATTGGAATGCACTAACAGTCTTTCAGAGTAATTTGCACTAACACTTTGAATCACACTCGTTATGGGCTCTAAGGGTTATATCGCCTGAAATGGTTTGTTGGAGACATAATATGGGGCATCGACGATAACTCGCAACCATTTACTCTGAAACCTCTGAAGGATAATAATGAAACAAGAACACATCCTGGCGGAACACCTGAATATATTGGATGTAGATCAGTGTATTCGTCATCCTATTTCACAATAAAATGCCTGTCTGTGAGGTATGATTTCAGTAGTTGAAAGTGCGTATGGGGTAAAAGCTTTTTCAATTTAACCTGCAGTCTAGTGTGCCACACCTTGTCGAAATCTTTAGATATATCGATAAATGCAGCGGAGAAATATTTTTTATCATTTATATTTCTGTTAATTTGGGTAACTAATCTATGTATTTCTTCTGTTGTTCCGTATTTATTATCGAAGCCAAATTGATGGCCTGGAATAATATTTTTCTCATCTGTGATTATTTTGAGTCTCTTAATATATAAGATCACAGGTAGCAGGCTTATGGGACGGTAAGTCTTCTGGTTTAAGAATCATAATGATTTGAGCCAGTTTCCAAGTGCTAGGAAAGTAATTCAGTGTTAACATGGCATTAAATTTCGATATTCAATTTTTTTTATAAAGGTACACCTTATTTTTATATATGCTACATATAGTACATAGTTGTTAAATCGGTTTATCGAAAGGGGGTATTTCAAACACACTAGCCTTTAGATGTAGTTGAATATTGAATAGTATAAAATACTATCTGTATAATATTTGGCAAAAGTACTAATAAATATATACTGACACTGGCTATAAACGACTCAATGATAGCAGTATCACCAAATGATAGCAGTATCACCAAATGGCAATTACAACAATAGTAATAGCGAGACCATTAGATTGATGTTAATATCCCATAGTATCTAAGAGATCAAAATTTGATCGAAAACCTACTGAAAAGTGTTATGATGGTGGTTTTATGATGTAGCTGCTAATATATTTTTGACAGGCCTGCTAAAAAGTTAATGTTACATAATTGTGAGTAACTGTAATACAAACAGTAACTTCAGTGGAAAGAAAAGTGTCTCTGGTATTATACCAAATACCTTGTTTTATATTATATCGGCTAGCAGAGTGCACAATTAGTGTTAATGTTTATTTTGATAGTAGTATAAATGTAAGAACACATGAAATTATAATATTTTATCAGGTACTGCTGGAAATTATGGGTTTAGGCAAACTTTAACATATTTAATTCGATTAAATGTCTAGTTATCTTTTTATTTTATTCTACTTTATTTCGAAATTACTTTACTTCTAAAATTATACACATTATATGATATGAAATTTTTTGCTAACTGAAACAAGAATAAAGTTATTATATGCTCATTATACACGGATATACACAATACACAAAATTAATGAGACCTAAATCCAAATTTTATCGACAGTGTGATTTACCTCGATATTACTTTTATGAAATATTTTGGATTTTATTAAATATAGTCCAAGTAGTAAACCTTACATGAAAATGGTCTTCACTGAAATAAAATTGCCAATACTGAAGTTATATCTGGTTCCCGTCTTTCAATATTTATATACACTTGTATAGAGTTTTTTTGCCTGCACTGTTTTGGAATAACAGTAAACAACTTGTTTCGAATTTTTACGGTTATTTTATAACATTGAGGTTAAAAGAATGTATGAATAAGGCTTACAAACAAACCGTCGTTTTCGACCGAAACAACTACGTCACAATTAGAATTTCATTGCTTTAGTGCACAGTTTTTCTTTTCACATTCTTTGAGTATTATAGCTCTTTAGCGAATGGGTCTCTTTCTGATTTTATGGTCTCTCTGTAGTTTTTTTTTCAAATCTCATAGATATTGTGCTTTTTTCAGAAGCTGTTAGGTTATATGGACTCCATCTCTTCAGTGCGTTTTCATATATACCTTTTGCAGATGTTGTTGCACATTGCCATCTACACCCTGATATTTGCAAGTTCATCCCATCATATTCAGGAGCTTTGTTTTCCTTTACTTGACCTTTACTCCGATTGTTACATTTGATCGTTACCAGCTTATTGCTCTAGGCTAAATTTCAGGAAGGTAGAAACGATTAATTTAGTTCGTATTTGTATGCCGCTTACACAATAATTTATTACCCTGGATCTAATGTACTGGCCTATATGCACGAGCAAGATAAGTGTGGTATAATTCAGCAGTATGTATTTTTCAAAATTAAAATTTAATAAGATTATTTAAACTAATATTAAGAGTAACACTATACAAGTTCGTGAAGTTTGATATGATTCAATATTCTGATGTCCTGCGCAATATCCAGTAGCTGTATTGCTTCCACGTTGCTGTAATTTAGTAACCTTATAGTTTGTTTAAAGGCGATTAACTTCTAAGGGTATATAACTTCGTAGATCCATTGAATTTCAGGGTCACAATGCATTTCTTTGCTGGTTACGTAGCGAAAAGCATTGATAATAATGGAAGAAGTTTATTTTGGTAGCATTGGATTAATAGTCGGTTTCATGACCAAACCAAAATAAACCTATATTTGTATCCTTAAGTTAATATAGGCTTTATAAATGACCGAGAAACCAATATTTTTGGCCTTAGGTCAAATTAGTCTTAGGACTAACCAGTACACCTCTTAGAAGCTGATACTTTTCAGCTCTGTTTTTTGTTTAATCTGATATAAAAATGAAATTAAAAAATGCTGCATACTGGCATAATTGTATAGGGTCTAACTCTCCGTAAACTTACTGTTTTTTAACCGAATTCGAAAAAAGAGGATATATTATGTCCGTATATGTTTTTTGTAAATGTATGTTCGCCGATTTCTCCGCCAATTATAAGCCAATTTTCAAAATTCACATTTTTTAATCTAAAATAATATCTGATATATTTGGGTGACGGAAAATCAGAAGTGGTTCAATGCAAAAGCTATTCAGTTTGCATTTTAAGCACTAACTAAATCGAATAAAACCTGGTAGAAATATAGTGGACAATTACTTCTATGGTGTAATTGTTAAAGCGTTTAGCTTCCAATGAGGTCGCCGGTTCGATTCGCGGGGCCGAAATACTTTTTTGTTCTAGTTTAGTAAAAACATTTGCCAAATCACCAAAGCTAGGTAACGGATCCCGTGGCCTGGAGCACTTCTTATTTTCTAAAATTGTTTGCTTATCCCTATTTTTCCTCATACTTCAATCTTCAAAGTGATCAGTTGGTAGTTTTAAAAATAATATTGTTAAGAGATAAATAGGTTTAGGTAGATATTAAACTAAATTGTGTGTATATAGTAGAATATAAAATACGTATAGTAGGTAGGTTAAATAATGTTTTTGTTTATTTTTATTCAGTTATTACAACGATTATTATATACATATTTTAACAGGTCAATTGAAAAGTTCCCGGCCTACCACCTATACTAAAACACATGTTTTTCGCATACTAAAACACATGTTTTTCGCAAAATTAGTTTTTTTTACTCAACATAATTCCTTTCAAGGGTGATTCCAAATTTTCGATAACATTTTTGTAGTACGATTTGTCTCTTGCTTCAAAATAGGTCTCAGTTTCGTCGATCACCTCTTCATTCGACGAAAATTTCTTCCCAGCGAGCATGCATTTGAGATCTGAGAACAGGAAATAGTCGCTGGGGGCCAGATCTGGAGAATACAGTCGATGAGGAAGCAATTCCAACCGAGTGTTGCGTTTTCCCACGCTTTGGAGCGGGTTCAGTCCACTCGGGTGACTATCGATTGGACTTCGTAATGAAATGATGGGGCCATGTTCCATTCATTGTCACGATGCAAAAATTCGGGTTTATTGCGCTTGGTCATCTTCAAACACTGCCCCGAATCATCAACTCGTCGTTGTTTTTGGTTAAATGTGGGCTCGCGCGGCACCCACTTTGCATAGAGCTTTCTCATACCCAAATATTCATGAATGATATAATGTACACTATGATATAATGATACAATGATATAATGTTCAGTTGATATCTTTAGAGTGTCTGCTATTTCATTTAGTTTCAATTTACGGTCATTCAAAATCATTTTGTTTTTCATCATTTTTTTAATGTTTTTGTCGGTAACAAACTCTTTAGGGCATCCACTGCGTTCGCCGTCTTCGGTGCTGATTTCACCACGTCTAAATTTAGAATACCAATCTTAAGCATCAAGCCAAGTTTTTGCTTCAATTATATTTTTCTCTTCAAAAAGCAATATTTTATCAACACGTGAAATTCCTTTTTATGTTTTTTTTTTCACAATAACAAAAGTTGCTTCACTCAAGATGCTACAATTTACAAACTAATGATCCGACAAATATCAAATTTATACACGCATCTTTTGAGGGTTAGGGCTAACTAAAAAATATATGGATTTAATTCTAGTAGCGCCATATATGTGGCAGACCAGGGACTTTTCTATTGACCTGTTACTTTAATACGTATTTTTTTTTGTTAAAAATGTAAGTTTGAGTATTTTTTTAATTTTTAGAGGGTTCCCTATTTGTTTTTTCAGTCGGTTCAATTGTTTTATTAAATATATTATATCTTGAATTTTCTTTAATATATCTGAGGAGAGACAGTTCGTTTATTAATTTATTACCATTAAAATCATATCGATAATCAACTTTAACTTTAATAATTGTAAGTTCTTCGTTAACTCATAGAAATATCTGTAAATATAGCCATACGATTAAAATATTTTCATTACAGGAAAAAAAGGATAAAATTAATAAGTCAATAAAGCTATAAGAAATAAACAAAATAATAAAATTTGTTGGGTATGTTTTGCTCAGAAGTTAGATAAGAAAAATAAATTAGAGAAATTAAGAAAATTATAACAGAGAATATATTTTTATGACTGTAACTCATTTTGTATTCATTACTGTATCCTGATCCTGTTGTTATTAAAACGCAAAAAGAGGAAGAACAAATTAATGCAGTTACACCTTGACCACACGGTACCGGTCCGACGTAATTTATCGATTTGGGTGATCGTAATACGTTGTAGAGGCAGAACCCGAAAGGTGAAGAACCGGAATTATTTTTAGCACGGACCGACAACGAGAGCAGTCAACGTTCAATTGTCAACGAAACAAAAGAAAATCAATTCATCCATCTGTCAATTACGTCGCCGGAGACGCCGGCAACATTCTGATTGCGGAATCGCATCGGCCGAAAGATTTGCAATGTGCAGATCGTAGAACGTCGCTATTAAAAGTAGTCATAATGGCACGTCCTGCATTATTCATGACGATTTTATGGGTTTGTCACATAAATATTCCGCGAACTGTTCGGGTCGTGTTGTAGTTGTAACAATATCCGTGTGTTATAATAAGTTTGCGGCTTGTTCTCTGTTTAGAATTACCGAAATGTGAAGAAACGACCACCGGCTCGAACGAAACCAGTTTTAAATTCAATGAAACAAACACAGAATGCACGACGGTTTTCCAACGATTTACGTAATGATCATAACAACATTTTTCCTCTTTTAATAAAGGACATGTCAGTCAGGTCATGTTTAAATCATTCCTTATTTTGTTTGGGATTTACAGAACGGAATATTTAAATTTTGATTGACCTCTACTGCACCGACGTTTATTTGAAAGCTGCAAGTCTTGCTTTTTTTTGTTATTTTCTTCATAACAATTGGAAAATATTTTAACTAATGATTATAATTGAACGAATATAATGAGCTACAATATAGAGAATGCTCTCTCTATTATTTAATTCTAGTAAAATTTAAATATTTAAAATATTTCTAATAGGAAATTATATTTTATTATTACTGTAAACTGTTCATATTAAAATTAAACAAAAAAAAACTGTAGAGTCAATTGTAATACTTGAAACCCATAGTATTAAGTCTCATAAGTAAGTGATATAAGAGAATAAATAGGACCTATTCTTTTTTTTAGAAATTAGATATTAAAATTTCTAGGAAAAAGAAATTTCGTTTTATTTTTCATTTTCGAATTGATTCATATAATTTTAAAACACGAATCGATGCTATATATGTGGCGATTTATAATATTTTGCCACGTTTCTGGTAAAACCTTAACTTCATCATTGCATAACTACTGAAATTTCTAGACGAAGAAACTGACACAAATAATTGTCAATCCTTTACTCTTAACTTTATGAAGAGTTTTACAGAGACTGTAATCAATAGTAATCGGACCGGGCTACATGGTGGATACATTAATGCTTCCCAGCCAATCTGCCTCCATTTTAGTCAAGTTACTAAAGATCTGTTTGGAATGGTGGCAGAAAAATCCATTCCTGGTTTGGATTTTAAGATTTTGGTAGTTTAAGTAATTCCTCTCCAATCCAACATAAAACTTAATATCTTCCTTAGCGTCAATTCGGACCCTGCAACAATCTTCTTTAGGCTTACCTGAGCCACTTTTCTTTTCACGTATCACTCATTAAAGATAATTTGATTTTGTTTTGTTTAACCAATTATTTACAAATTTAACTGTTAATTTATGTGGACAATACGCGTCGGGCTTATTTTGGTATTCACTCTCATGTAAATGATTTAAAAAAAAATCAGTAATTGGAACATTTACCAAGAACACAGTTGTCATGACAAAAGATGTATCTCTGACTGAGCTATAGCCCAAGAAGAACAAGTAGCGGTTAACAAGATCTACAAATGGACAAACAGTATCAACTAAATACCTCGGAATATATATCAATGGTAGGCTAAACTGTAAACATCACGTTAAACAAAAAGCAGACCAAATTAGACTCAATGTCAAGCAATTGTACTGGTTAGTCGGAATATACTCTCAAATTGATCTAAATTCAAAGAGATTGGTTTATCAGTCATAAAGCCAATGTGGACCCATATGGTTGCCCTAAGGCCTCAAATTAACTAGTAATCCAACTTACCCAAAACAAATTTCTAAGCTTAATTACCAATGCTTTTCGCTACGTAACCAACGAAGAGCTGCAAAATGCCCCGAAATCAAATGGATACACGAAGTTATCCAAGATTTCGCCTTAAAACATGAAATCTGAGTGAATCTGAGTGACATGAAATGAGTTTCTAAGTTATAGCGATGTTGAAGCAATATGGCTACTAGACAACACGCAGGTTATCAGAAAATTGAAGCGAACCAAACCACACGATCTTTATATATAATAAATAAATGTATATATTATATATTACGTACTTGACGTATAAATCTGACAGCTGTAGGATCATTCAGTTTGTGAATTATAGCGTTTTCAGTGAAGCAACTTTTATTATTGTGAAAAAGTGGATAAAAAGGAATTTCGCGTGTTGAAAAAATATTGTTTTTTGAGGGAAAAAAAATACAGTTGAAGCAAAAACTTGGCTTGATGCCGAGTTTCCGGACACTACCCCAGAAAAATCAACCATCAAGGATTGCTAAGTTTAGACGTGGTTGAGAGGTTGTTACCGACAAAAACATTAAAAAATCCACAAAATGATTTTGAATGACCGTAAATTGAAATTGAATGAAATAGCAGACACTCTAAAGATATTAACTGAACGTGTACATCATATCATTCACTGAATATTTGGGTATGAGAGAGCACTGTGCAAAGTGGGTGCCGCGCGAGCTCACTTTTGACCAAAAACAACGACGAGTTTGTTTGAACGAGATTTGAACGAGAGCAGTGTTTGAAGATGATCAAGCGTAATAAACTCGAGTATTTACGTCTATATTTGATAATGGATGAAACATAGCTCCATCGTTTCATTCCGAAGTCCAATCAACAGTCATTCGAGTGGACTACACACGATGAACCCGCACTAAAGCGTGGGAAAACGCAACAGTCGGCTGGCAAGGTTATGGCGTCTGTATTTTGGGATGCGCATGGGATAATTTTCATTGACTACCTTGAAAAATGAAGGACCATCAACAGCGTTATTGGACCGTTTGAAGGACGAAATCACCGAAAAACGGCCGCATTGGAAGAAGAAGAAAATGCTGCTTCACGAAGACAATGCACTGTGTCACAAGACAGTGAAAACGATGGCAAAAATCCATGAATTGAGCTTGGAATTGCTTCCTCATGCACCTTATTCTCCAGATCTGGCCCTCAGCGACTATTTTCTGTTCTCATATCTCAAAAGAATGCTCGCTGGCAAGAAAGTTTCCTCGGATGAAGAGGTGATCGCCGAAACTGAGGCCTATTTTGAAGGAAATGACAAATCGTACTACAAAAATTGTATCGAAAAGTTGGAGTGTCGCTATAATCAGTGTATCACCTTTGGCGGGAGTTATCTTGAATAAGAAAACTGATTTTGGCAAAAAAATTTGTTTTACTATGATAGACCGGGGACTTTTCAATTGACATGAAACGGTCTTTGAAGTCAAACATTGCCAGGAAGTATAGAAATTTGTAAACAAAGTTTTATTTTTTCCAAACATTTCGTCTTAGAGATCTAAAGGTAGATCCAACTCGAACAATCCGGTTAGTTCTTCTTTTAGAATGTCACAGGTATTTAGCTCTTGCAGCTGTATAACCTGGATTTTATTCGACATGGACTTATATTTTGACCATAGGTGATTTTTAGTGAAACATGGTTGTAGTTCGAAGCATATTGGTACCTCACAACATAGATAATTATCTATCTAATTCCGACTAACAATTAATATTTCTGTCATAAAATTCTTTATTCTTAACCTAAAATATTTTAGGATATTAATATTATTTGGATTTTTGTCATACTTTTTAAATTTTTTTCGATGTAAACTCAAACTAAAAAAATGTTTCTTAGACGTAAAGGGTGCATTGATGAATATTATTCGAATATTGACAATAAAATAAGATTGCTATTTACCAGTTCAAGGCTGAAATACCAGTACAAACTGCTATTTATTGATGTAACTCATGAACCATACTATTATGATAATAGTTTTTGATCTCAGCTATCAAAATTTTTTAGTTTAGTTTAAAATCAATTAAAGTGTGTATCTGCTTTTGTAGACAAATCCATTTAAATTGGTATAAATTGGTGTATTTTAGGCTTTTTCATCCGATGAAAATTTTTAAAACACTTGCTTTGGTGTATTTATAAATAACAACAATTTAAGAAACAAATTGGACAGACAAAATAAAAATACTGTCTTAATTATTTAATGGAGGAAAATAAAATAACAACGACATGATGGCCTCCTCTTCATCCACCAAAACAAAAAAAAAAACAATGAACTAATTCCTTTAGTACGTTCGCTTTGGTACAGATAAATTTTCTGGACAGAAGGAAATTAGTCCTCTCTCTCTGGAAAAACCTTTATATCTAATTACGAGGGAGTAAACCGTCCCCGTGGTCTACGGTAAATTTATTGGGACATTGGTCAACGAACGGAAGACACGAGTTTGGTAATAAGACTGTGCCGACGTTCAGTCGTTGGACGCGTTGTAATGGAAAAATACCAAAATGTTGGGGAATCCACCCAGAACCGATATTAAATTTCGCTCTGTCGAGACTTCTGCTGTTGCTGCAGACGATCCGAACGGAATGCGAACGTGGTTAGATATTAAATGTTCCCGTCAGATGGCGTTTGGTGGGGTGTCATCTTGACTGTTAATCATTTCTCTTTTACAATCTGCCACTGGGCCGAGCCAGGCTTCGGCGTCAACTTGTGTCGTATATTTGATATTAAATCATTTGGATGCTAATAAATCCCGTCGAATTACTTGTTTAACCAACTTTAGGGAGTAAAGAATGGTTTAATAATGCTATTTTTGTTCTCTGTTTCTAAATATTGTATGTGCAGTTAAATTTATTTGAAATGTTTAAAACTCAGTTATTCTCAGTCAAATTGTAATATAGATATCATTTTAATCATTTTCTGTTGATGTATTATCTATTGTTTGCAGATTTTTATAATACCTCCTATGATTGTATTTAACAAATTCTGTAGAGATGCAGGTTAGGATCCAGAAATTAGCATTATTAGGTATTTTAATGGTTTACCTACAAACGGGGAAAAAGAATAATAATACATTATTGGAAGCTTTTGGATCAACTAGATCTAATCATTTTTAAAAAATTATCGCAGATATCAATGAATTAAAATATGAATTGTTACAATATCCTCTCTATTCGCTAAAGTTAGCAGTCTGCGTTTTCTGCCTTTAGGTATATACAAACGAATATATATAGCCTATTCAAAGTTATTTTGTTCATAGTTAAATCTGTGACGTCAAAAGTCGCAATGTTGCCACAATGTTGAGTTTTAGTTCAGTTTGACTTTGACCTGCAATAAAATTATAATCTAAATAAATTAATTGAACAAAAATGTTATCAAATATAATTTATTTTGACATTATGGTACACCTAAAAACTACAGCCGATTATACAGCCACGATAGTTTATAGGTTAGAGTTATAACCTCATATCACTATTGTTTTCAATAATTTTGCATACGTCTGACAACCGGACGACTTTAACCGGCTCTTTCGTTTACGTGTTGGTACTAATCATACAATATTGTGTCTCTTTTTAACTAGAATAAAATGAGAAGGAAAATATTGTCTGATTCTAAAATGAATTTACAAATTGCGGCAGGCAATACGTAGAATATATCGTATATAACGTAGAAATTATCGTTTGCGCAAATACATCTCAGAAAATTTTCTAAAATAATTTAAACTATTGTAAGACTAAAATTCAAATGAACAGCGTTAACTATTTGATATTATTAAACTTTTAAACTCTTGCATTGGAACTGCTATTTTAATTGTCTAAAAATATTTCTTGTATTTTATTATTTGATAGTCTATACAATTAATTTGAAATAAGCTACTTGACAAAGCCACTAGTTGCCCTCCCATCTAATGATCCTCTTTGTGATGATCTCAGTGGGGTTCATCTGATTGAAGGTGAATATTTCCAACGTACTAAGATGCATTTACAATATTTCGATAGCGATATCTATTGCTGAAAATTCGTACGAAGAAAAATGTACCAATACAAGTACCAATGTAAAAGTAGCCAGTTAGATTACTATTAAATTTAATGATTTTAATATTTATATACATTCTTAAAGTTTTTTGGAATTCTTTAGTTTAGTATTATTGAGTTATTCATTTAAACTCTGAAAATTTTATTTTCGACATTCGCTGCTTTTGTTGTTTAATTTCATTGAATCAGCTACCCAAATTCATCAAATACTTTTAGATACTTACGTTCTACCATCGTACCCCAATTGTTGCTTTTGGTTTCAATTACGAAGCACTGATTTTGAGCTTAATGACAAAGAACGATCTGAAGGGCCAAGAAAGTACGAAGACAATTAACGTTTTAATTGCTTTCCAGATTAAAAGGAGAGTTTTTCGTAGGGTATTGTAATTGCTGATGAAAAGTAGATTTATTTGGACAATCCCAAACGCAAACATGGCTCGATCCAGAAGGGTCATCCAAATCGACAACGAAGCGAAATATTCATTGCCATATAATCTTGCTGTGCATATTGTGGGATCAGCAAGGTTTAATGTAGTACGAGCTTTTAACACTTAATAAAGCTGTTACTGGAGATGCACACCTACCTCAATTGAATAAGTTGAAGTAAGAATTAATTTAAACGAAGAGGACGTACGAATTTAAGTGCCTATTGTCGCAAATAAGGAGGCACAGTCAACCATGACAAAGATTGGCTACATTTTGCAAGAGTTGTATAGGAAGATCTGCTGTACCCAGCGTACTCACCAGACCTAGCATCTTCAGATTATCAACTGTTCATATCAATGCAGCATGTCTTGGTTGGCATACGGGTTAGAAACTTTGAAACAGTGCGAAAATGGATAGATATCATCGTTATTAAACATCGTTATTAAACATCGTTATTAAAATCACCATGTTGCCAGAAATAGCAAAAAAGTTGCAGAAAATTATGTAAAATATTTTGGTTAATATATATTGTGGTAGATTTCTACCCAATTTATGCTTACATCGATTAATATGTAATATATATATATAGTTTTATGTTTTTTTTTTGTTAGTTTGCTTCTAAATGACAATATATTGTATCTTAATATAGCAGCATTTTGGAACGATATTTTTCAAGATCGTCAAAAAAGATTAAAATTGTGAATGATAAATAGTAAAATACTTTTGAAGATTTTTATTAAAATTTATTTCCTTTCAATATGTAATAAAGCATTTACTTTATTTAAAAAAGCTCTAGTAATTATTGTGCTATCATTTTTAGTTATGTCATGAATTAGTTTTTTTCTATGATTAGGTATATGTTTAATTTTTATTAACACTTATGGTTATTGAACATCTCTAGTTTTTGGTTTTGTTTAAGTTCTATTGTATTATCTATATTTATTATAGTATATTATTTAAAAATAGCAATTAACATATGAAAATCCGATTAAACATTTGTGGGGTATTATTCCATTCTATAGAAAAATTCCATTCCTTTTCACGGATCCACAGGACATTCAAATATAAAAGTAATTCTACTTCGTTTAAAATGTAATTATTAATTGCATGTTATCAGTATTCAGTAATAAATTTTTTCTTTTTCTTTTTTAAAGTTAGAACATGAAGGAATATGTACGTCTTTGTCTCACTTATACTACCGTTGGAAAATATAAGCCCACATAAAATGAAATGCTCCAAGCAATTATCTCTGTCCTTTGTCCTTTCCTCTATCACCATTTATTCAGGAATGGGTTCGTACATCTTCGTCTGACATCACGAATTAAACAAAACAGTCGAACCGTGCATTTGACTGAAAATTTTAATTACTATTTTCAGTCGCCAGTTTTTTTACTATCGACTGTTTCGACTATTTTCAGTCGATAGTTCCCAGCGCTAGTTACTACTAACTATTACTTCAAACTATGTTTTAAGAAAACCCAAACGAAAACTAACACCCGTTTGCACTTCGCCGAGGAGATGAAACTAAGTAATTATAATTTGGCCGCGGAAAATTCAAAAAGCAATAAAATATGTTAATTGGTACGCGCTGAAATCGCCAAGCAGCATTATATCTCTCCTAGAGACGATTTAGCGTTCCCCGTTCATTCAAATTAAAATTTGAATGCAGGAATTTTGCGGGGAAAATAAGCTCACGTTTCGTAATAATTATTCGGTGGTGAGGATGGGAGACGAAGGAAACCATCAATGGGGCTTTTAAAAATGGACACCGTAAAAATATTTAATCGGATATGAACCGAATATTAATTGTATTTGAAAAGGCTGAGTACTTTTCTTTAAGATTTTGAACAACTTAAAAATATTTTTTCGATCGAATCAGTCACTTTAATTGTTGATTTGATGTTCGAAACTACAGCAATCTTCATATATGTATAGTTGAGTACACAGTTATAACAATTTGTAGATTAGGGTTGTGTTTGATTATATTTACATTAACCTCTTTTCCATACCACCTATGAGTTAGAGTTCTAGGCGCGTTTGTAGTTGTAAGTAAAATATTTTATTTAATTAGAGAGCATATTTACCTTTTACGGTTACTTATTGTGTCCTTCGGTACAGTGTTTCTATAAAGACATTTTGATATCACTGTATTTATCCTTCGTTTGTTCTGTTAATACCAATAATGGTGGTCTATAATTGAATCATATTCAGAAAGTTTCATTCAATTGAATAAGTAAACTGTGTTAATTTCCAATCTATTAATCATTTGTCAATGTTTCTAAACTAGTTCATCCAAACCGAAAGTGTTATTAACCATTTCTGTTTCCAGCATGAAGTACTATATATCTGCATTGAATTTTTAATAAAAGTTATGGCTAATCAAACTTAATCAATTGTTATTCCAACATTTACCTTTTGTCATCAACTTCTGTTGTCATAACACTATTTTTATGACCATCTTGCAATGAGTGACCGTTAGGTATATTGGTCTCGTTCTGAAATATCTATGTGTCATCTAAATACATAAATTGAAATAATAAGCCTTCATTAAAAAAAAAGTATTCTTTCAAAATCAATATCCGGAAGTTATATTTGACCTCTTCAATACTTTTCAAACTAACGGTTTCCTTTGAAATAAATGCATAAAATTATATTTGTATTGAAAAGCTACTCAGTGTTTTTATATGAAGTATAGTATATTTAATCTCTGATAGAGCTAACATCAAGCTAATCTTGATTGGCCACCTGCTTCGTATGAGGGCGGTTTTCTTTTTCGGTGAATTCAATTTTGAGATATTTCAGTGACCTGTGTGATACTAATATTCGGTGCAACTGCAACACGCTAAAAATCTTTTCAATAAAAATCGTAGCAAATTAATATTTAACACTAAAAATGCTTACCTCTCCAACGCATATTACTGACAAGAGGGTGTCTCCATTATCTCGTTCATGTTCAAAGTAACTGATTAGAGACGCAATCAAAAGCTTAGTAATTTTTAGGGAACGTGTTCAGCTTCCAGAGCTGGCTGAAGCTAGGGATAGTCTATATAGTGTAAAACAACGAGAATCATTGAAATTTACAATTGCAGGCTTTATACATCTGGTATTTTCGTCCAACTTAACTGGTGGAGTGTGATATGGTCTAAATCCTGCCATCTTTTCTCGGTTTGTCTCCTTGAGGACTCTTTTAAGTTTGCTTTGTGTGATTTTCCCGACAATTTAAATAAGGCCTATTCGTGGATAGTGTTTTCATATTGTCATACTGTCCTTAAGCCGTATGGTATCATAATGTAAATTAAGTGGTAACCATCAAGAGTGTACATCAATTCAGTTAATCAAATTATAAATAATACAATTTAATGATTGTTATTAAATATAATATTGGATTTAAAATCAGTGGAGAGATATTATTATATTGGTTCATACCTAGCTGGTGATGTCACTGTTTCTTATCGAATCTTTAAATACATGGATGCATTTAATATTGTTTTGGAGGTCGTGTTTCTACTGCTAAGTAAGCTTTCTAAGTTCAGTTCAAGCTACTCAAAATTAGTCATCATAAGTCGAATAAAAGTTAATAAAAAGGTGCATTCCTCCATAAACTGACGAAGTTTTAAAGCAATAGCAATTTGACTGAAATTTTTTAATTTTAATAAATCTTGGCTCTCTTTTTCAAAATTAAAACCCTTTACGCCCTTTTCTATGCTACGAGCCGATCATACCACATTTTAATGTTGTCCTTAATTCTTCAATTGTTTTACTTAGTGTTGGAACTATCGACAGTTTCAGCCGCTATTTTTGGTTCGACTGATTTTATTACTTTTTACCAGTGACTGTTTCAGTCGTGTACTTTTAGTTACTAGATTTGGTTCTACTGGTTTCATTCGACTAATTTTTAATGTTCTGGCTCTGTCGTCATAACCGCGACCTTGACACAAATTTACTCATAAATGCTTACACGCATCACGTTAGACAACAAGCAAAACACATTAGAACCAAAATAAAACAACCATACTGGTTAGCGGGAAGATACTCTTAACTTGATATAAAATCAAAGAGGTTGATCTATAATACAATTATAAAGCCAATTTGGACCTATGGGGTGCAAATAAGGGGTTGCACTAAAAGTGCAAATCAACTAGTCATACAACGCTGTCAAAACAAGGTTCTTCGATTGATTACCAATGCCTATCGCTATGTAACCAATGAAGAACTGCACGGTGACGAAAGAATTTTACTAACTCATACTAACGGGGAAGCAATACAACTGCTGGACAGCGCGCAGGATGTCAGTAGATCGAAGCGAACAAAACCATACGAACTTATATAAAGTGTATACATTTAGTGTGAGCTGCAGCTATAAGTTAATAATTAATAAATAATTATAAATTTATAATTGAGGAATACATACTGATGTATTTTCTCGCACTCGTTTTGCTTGTTAATTAATCCAAGTACATAGGAAAAGTAGTAACAAATTAATTGTAAATTATGATTGTACTAAGCGTATCTAATAAAAATGTTATAAAATAAAAATAAAAGCAAATGCTTACATAGATATATATGTAATATTAATTTTATGATTTTTCTGGTAGTTTGCTTGTAAATAATAATATATTATATATTAATATAGCGGCATTTTGAAGCGCTATTTTTCAAGATTGTCAATGTAATAGTGTAAAAAGATTAAAATTGTAAATGATAAATAGTAAAATACTTTTGACTATTTTTATGGCAATAATAGGTAATATTTCGATTACTCTCTGTATTTTTGTTAAAAAATATTTAATTTCGTTCAATAATAAATAAAGCTTTTACTTTATTTAAAAAAGCTCTAGTATTCATTGTGCGATTATTTTTAATTATATAATAAATTAGTTTTTTTTTTCTATGATTAGCTATATGTTTAATTTTCTTTTGGTATTTATGGCTATTGTACATCTTTAGTTTTTAGGTTTTGTTAAGTTCTATTGTATGGTTTATATTTATTATAGTATATTATTTAAAAATAGCAATTAACATATGAAAATCTGAAAAAGCATTCAAATATAAAAGTAATTCTACTTCGTTTACAGTGAAATTATTAACTTTTTAAAGTTAGTACGTGAAGAAATATGTGTATCTCCGTCTCGCTTATTCTACCGTTGGAAAATATAAGCAGATATATATTAACCGCTCCAAGCAATTAACTCTGTCCTTTCCTCGATCTTCGTCTGACATCACGAATTGAACAAAACAATCGAACCGTACATTTACTATTTTTTGACTTTCGACTGTTTTCAGTCGATAATCCCCAACTAGTTTTAATTTTTAGGTATATCAATTATTCGTGATGTCTTTAATAAAGTTCCTGTACAACTAGAAATATGAAGATTAATAGTTAAAAGATCTGAATGTTTTTGTAAACCTATCAAGATAAAAAATAAATTATTTACTGGAAAGTTCCTTCGCGATATTAAAACCGCGCTGGTGCGTCATAGAGCCACCGCATCCCCCCTTTAGCGAAAAACAGTCCTCGATATTCCATTAAGTGTTTTTTTTAATATTCACCCTCTGGAGGGGCGTCGTCTTAAGCTAATTATAATGTGAAAAATATCGCGTCTGAGTCTCCCCCAAGCCAACAAATTTATCTCCCATTATCTGTTCGTATATATTTTTTTATTATTTATTTTCGTCGGTGCCGTGGCTACCGGCATCCTCCGACTTTTTCCGACCCGCGCTGCACATCCAACTTCAGATTGTACAAAGTATAATGTACAAAGAAAGTCCTAATGCAAAATCGATGGTACGGCCCATTACGGTCCACTAAATCACCTTCAGGGTTCCGCTCCGTTTTCGGTTTCTTGCCGGTTTGTTGGGCTTCCTCTCGCGAACTTTGTTGAATGGAAATTGATTCCGTTCTTATTAAGCCTTGCTCGTAATGTATTATTGTATTTATTTATCGAAAACAATCAATTATGCGTTGGCTGAAACGGAATAATGGACTGCCTTTTCGATAATATTATTTCTTATATCATCCAATCCATTTCATCATATCCAAATATAACGTTCCTCTAGAATATATTTCCATATTGACATATGGAATGATGTATCTTTGGTCTTAGAATACTGAGCTTTATTTTATCTAAGTCAGCGGCGATTCCTCAATAAATGCACATAATCATACACTTTATATTAATATACAAAAACTTTGACGAATTTCTTATCTGACGGTAAACAGAAAGCTTAAAGCCATCAATTATTTCGTAAACAAAACTCCATATACCCAAATCCTAAGATGCTGATTATGCGTAAAGTGAGAAATCCAGCCTTTCGCTTTGCTCTGGGCTCGTCGCGGGAATCTTAGATGACTACACAGTAGGATACATTAAATATCATCGTGGTCCGGTAGATTGAAATATTAGACATATTTGAATATTCTCAGTCTTGCTTGGGACGTAATTCTGTGTCTTAATTATAACCAAACTTCTGATATCGGCAAAGTATTAGTCTTCAAGACGTAAAATATTCTATGTATTATATTTTAAATTAAATGGTAATCTTCATAATTTTTATATCAACCATATATACCAAATAGGTATATATATATAAATATATATATATAAATATATATATATATATAAATATATATATATATAAATATATATATATAAATATATATATATAAATATATATATATATAAATATATATATATAAATATATATATATATATATATATATATATAAATATATATATATATATATATATATATATATATATATATATATATAGTAAAAATAATCGTTAAAAAACAATAAGAAGATGACATTAATTTACGAAACATTTTAAAGGAGGTAAAAGGAAAAATACAGCATAATATTAAATTCTTTATTATAAATTAAAGGATATAAAACAATTAACCTTAACTATGTCATAAAACAACTACTAAAGTACCATATATTTGTATAATACCAATGTATTATATATAATCACTATTTAAGAGATCTAGAAAAAAAGGTTTTTTAGGCTAATATTTCATTATTTTTATTTTTTCTTAAAAATATCGTTAAATTTTTTTGTAAAATATCAATATGTTTTATACTTACTGCAAAAAGTTTTCGATATTTTTTCCGCCGATATATCAATATTTTTTTAAAAATATCGAAAACGGTATATAGACATTTTTTGCGGAACGGTGAACAGTGGTGACGTGCGCGTTTTAGTATTATATTCAATCTACCGGACCACGATGATTTTTAACACATCCTCTCTACAGCAGAATATTAGATCTGATTGGTCAATCCTTCGCAACCCACACCCCGTGTTCACCACGGCAGTTCAAGGTTTATGCTGGCCCATGTGCACATAAAATCACTCCACTTGTAAATTGCGGATGTAAAAATCTGTGTCGAAACCGAAATTTTGATAAAATGACAATTTTTTTTACTCAGAATTGTGCACCCCCAAAATATTGAAACGCGCGTCGCCACTTATCTAAATATTGAAGTTTGAAAATTAATTAAAAAATACTGAACGGCACATACACATAGATAAAATAATATGAAAGTCATGGAATATAGCACAACTTGTTATATAGTATAACACTAGTATTTTTGATAAGTCCTGTAGTTTAATTATATTTCAGTGTACTATATAGCGTTGGGAATTTTAGACTGAAATTGACTATCGACTGACTGTATTTTAGATTCGACTGATTTTACTACTTTTTACTAGTGATTGTATCAGTCGACTGTTTTCAGTCGCTATTTTATTACTATTTACTATAGACTGTTTCAGTCGTGTACTTTTAGTTATTATTTTCAGTTTCATTCGACTGATTTTTAACATTCTGGCTGTTGTTCTAGCCGCGACACCTTGACAAATATATGCCTAACATAGGCTTATATAGATTTATATGTAATATATATACTTTTATAATTTTTTTGCTAGTTTGCTTGTAAATAGCAATATTAATATAGTAGCATTTTGGAACGATATTTTTCAAGATTGTTAATGTAATAGTGTAAAAATATTAAAATGGTGATTGATAAATAGTAAATTACTTTTGACTGTTTTTATGGCCATAATATGTAATTTTTTTTATTCAATTTTTGATTTCTATCCAACTTTCTCGATTTTTTTGTTCAAGTCTTTTGATTACCAGAACTTCCTTCCTAAAGTCTTGAAACAAAACTTAGATTCTAAAGGTTCCAAAAATTATAATTTCGCAGTTAAATTTCGTAAAAAATATTAACCGTAAAGAGGCGATAATCTATATTCAATATTTATACTAAATATTTCTAATAAATAAATTTTTTGATAGGAAAGTTCTTCTTTAATATTTAATAATTTATTTTCTTGCCTATTAAAAAAACAAGGAAATGATGATGGTCGCGACACTCTTTAATTCAGATATATTTTATCACCAGGTAAGGCAGAGAAATCTCTTTTACAATCTATTTTTATTAATTTATTACTTTTCACTAGAATGCATTCAGCTAAACATTCTATGGTTTGAGAATATTTTGAAAGAGAATTCTTAACTTCTGCTATCTGCAATCCTCGGTCTCAAAATTTCAAAGAATCAGTATGATTGTTTAGTTGGAAGGTGTATAACGAAACTGACGAACGTTTATAGAGATAATGGTGATACAACATAAAAGTAGCACGGTCGAAGTAAAAGTTACAGTAGAACTCAATTCATTGAAGTAATACTGTTTCGACAAAAACAGTACGTCAAGAAGTCCACAAATGGTATAGTTTAAATTGTTTGGTACAATCGACCGGTAATATATGTAAAGAACCTCAAAAGAAGTCTACCATCTGGTCTGCCTGTTTCCCACAATCAAGCTTGGAGAAGGTTTCGTTATTATTATCATATGCACCTATATTCACAGCCAAAAGGTTTAGTCTATAAACAAAAATATTGTATCAGCGTTATATGGTGTGTAAGTTTATGTTTTCCATTTGGTATTATTGAAATATTCAATGTATACATAGATTACTTTAATTTTTATTATTTTCAACATTGGAAAAATCTATCGCCGAAGCCCATCAAGTATTTTTAGAAACCCATGGTGATACTACTCCATCATATTCCACTTATCCATTATGGTTTCAGTGATTTTTATTGATTTTCAAATATTCAGACAGCTTAGCAGTTAATAAATCAGTTCTTTCAAGATGCTTGCAAGTAATAGGAAGGATCCAAAAGGAGGGTTTTGCTTGCTTGCCCAAAATGAAAAGATTTCTGTAAAGTATTGTTACTGGCGATAAAAGTGTCCATTCTAAGGGTAAAAAGTAAAGGGTTACTTTAGGAGAGCTTACCATATCGACAACAAAACGAAATATTCATGGGCATAAATTCTTTCTGCGAATATAGTGGTTATAGTATATAATTGTCAGCAATAGCTATAGTGTAATAAACGCAGCAAAGTTATCCTCTTGCTTGACTACGCGCAGCCATCCGTTGCTGCGTGAAGGATACACTGTTGCAGCACCAATGGAAAGATCATTTCTGTCACACACTGTATTCTAGATGTTTGATGAATTAAAAGAAGCAAAAATGTGTTATTAGCAACACTGTCACACAAAACTTTTTGCTTAATAAATATACATATATATATATATATATATATATATATATATATATATATATATATATATATATATATATATATATATAAATATTTATCGCCAATATAATATTAAATGGCCTATTAATTTTTCCTATAGTAATTAGCATTTTATGTATTTCAGTTCCAATAATTTGCGTATATATACATAATTTTAAATTATTTATAAATTAATTAATTCGGTGTCTGTAATTATAGGCTATTACGTCATTTTCCATATTAAAATGATAAATAAATAAAAATTATAACAAACTGCCATATTAAACACTTTGTGAGAATTTAATATTATCCGTATAAATTCTATCAGAACAATGTAGACACTTTCTAGCCTATCGGTTTTCTATCGAGTTATTGATGAAATAGGAAGAGTTCCGGCTCAAGAGCGATGGCGTCATCATAAATTAACAGGGAAAAAACACATCTACGCGCAATCGGAAAACAAAATAAATCTCGTGAAAAACATCCGATGCGATAAGAGTGCCCGAAATGAAAAAACGTCTTCTGGTCTGGGGCCGAAGAACTACGCAGCGGCCGAAGATAACGGCGGTCTCACAGCCCAGATAACCGCATGAAAGATGGGCCAAAAAATGCCCGGAGCGCTTTAATATGGTGCAGAGTGGAGAAGTGGAACACGGGATCGAGAGGGGGGAACGGAGAAGGCCTTGGATTCGGGGGGTGCCTTCCCTTTGGAGACGCCTATTCAGTCCCGAGTGGCGCCCACCCCTCAGGCGGCAATGCCACAAAAACGTTCGTTTGTTTTTCCATTGAGGTTATTGGTTTTATATATATATATATATATATATATATATATATATATATATATGTAATTTGACAGCTGTCATATCATTAGTTTGTGAACTATAGCATTTTGAGTGAAGCAACTTTTGTGTGTCGATAGAATATTGCTTTTTGAAGGGAACAAATACATTTGAAGCAAAAACTTCGCTTGATGCCGAGTTTTTGGCTCCTGTCCCAGGAAAATCAACCATCAAAGATTGGTATGCTAAACTTAGACGTGACGAAATGAGCATCGAAGGCGGTGAACGCAGTGGACGCCCAAAAAAGTGGTTACCTACGAAAACATTTAAAAAATCCACAAAATGATTTTGAATGACTGTAAATTGAAACTGCATGAAATAGCAGACACTCTAAAGATATCAACTGAATGTGTAGATCATATCATTCACCAATATTTAGGTATGAGAAAGCTCTGTGCAACGTGGGTGCCGCGCGAGCTCACTTTTGACCAAAAACAACGACCAGTTGATGATTCGGAGCAGTGTTTGAAGTTGATCAAGCGTAATATACCCGAGTTTTTGCGTCGATATGTGACAATGGATGAAATATGGCTCCATCATTTCACTCAGTTATCCGAGTGGACTGCACACGATGAACCAGCTCCAACGCGTGGTGAAACGCAACAGTCGACTGCAAGGTTATGGCGTCTGTATTTTGGGATGCGCATGGAATAATTTTCATTGATTGTCTTGGAAAACGAAGGACCATCAACAGCGACTATTACATAGTGTTATTGGACCGTTTGAAATCGCCGAAAAATGGCTGCATTTGAAGAAAAAAAAGAGGTGCTTCACCAAGACAATGCACCGTGTCAAAAATCTACGAATTGAGCTTCAAATTGCTCCTCATCCACTCTATTCTCCAGATCTGGCTCCCAGCGACTATTTCCTGTTCTCAGATCTCAAAAGAATGGTCGCTAGGAAGATATTTTCGTCGAATGAAGGAGGTGATCGACCAAACCGAAGCCTATTTTAAAGCAAAGGACAAATCGTACTACAAAAATAGTATCGAAAAGTTGGATGGTCGCTATAATCAGTGTGTCACTCCTTCAAGGAATTATTGAATAAAAAAACTACTTTTGTCAATAAAATGTGTTTTATTATGGTAGGCCGGGAACTTGACCTGTTCATTATGTAATTATTATAACTGAAATTATATTATTATTTTTCAAGTAACGTCTGAAGTAATTTCGCATAACACCCCTCAATAATGTTTAAACCGTGATATAAGGGGGCACTTCTTAGTCAGCTTCTCTCCTCGTTATCATCATTTTTTGGAATTCACACAAATGCCAAACCTTTTTCTTACTTAGATGATCACAACTGAAGACTTTCAACATTAAACATCGTTTAATAAGAACATCCACATCGTTGTGGCAATTTGCGTTTTTAGTCGGTGTCAAGGTAAAAGTTATTATTTACCTTGACGATAAATAAATCACAGAGTCAATGTTTTGTGTTAAATTCAGTCAAACATTTGTGTTAAACAGCAGCTGAACGTTGCGTGCTAAATAGTCGGACAACCCTTGAAGCTATTTGTTATCCATCAAAAAGGAAATCCAAACAAATCTATACATTTCAAATTATTGCAATATGTCATTATGATAAAAATAATTTGTTATTTTGTGATAGAGGATTGAGACCAGCTGGTTTTTAATAAAAATCATACCAGACTAGACTAATATTTAAAAATATGATTTATTTTCAAGAAAATTTAACGTTTGATTATTAAAAATTGATCTGGTTGTTAAGTTTTAGTAAAAATATAATTTTTTATCACATCTTCTATTAGATACGCTTAGGACATCATTTATTCATATATTTATTTATTACTACTTTTCTTTTACATACAAATCAATTCATATGTGGCTTCCACGGTGCTGTAATCTAGTAATTTTCTTTCATGTTTTACAACGAAATCATAGATAATTTCGTGGATTTATTTATAATCAAAATATAATTTATTAATAATCTCTTTGATCTTAGTTCAATTTGGGCGTATCGTCGGACTAACCTATGTTAAATAGTTATTTAAGTTAGAATCTGATCTGCTCAACGTTTTGACTAACCAATTTTTTTCAGATTAATCTATACATCACTAATTATACTTGAAGAATTTTGCATCAAGTGATATAATTGGTTGTCTATTTTTTCGAAAGAGGAAAAATGGCTGTCATCTATAGGACATTGTTAAATATGCACATATATTAGGCCATTATTATACCGATTAGTATCTATACCATCGCTGCCATAGGCTGCGATCCTTTTGATTGCTTTATATATAAGTTGAGGCAAGCCACTCATCATGAATATTAGCGTCGATGTATATTTATTAAAATATTTTTTATACTATTAAAATTAGCTAGTAAAAATATTAGAGCAATAGCCTAGCAATATTTTAATAACAATCACATTATATTTAATATTATACATGCTCTGAATATAAAATGCTACTACATAAGCTACATCGCATATTTTAACCCATTTGCGTAATAACTGTACCCACCTTTTATTATCAATGTTATTGATCCAAAGCCAATAAAAAACTGTTTCAAACTAAAACTCAAACTATTGCTCAATGTGTTTATTGTCTGCAAATCGCGTTTGCGGAAAATTCTTCTGTTTTTGAAGAGAAAGTTGTCTGAAGGTCATCGAAGTTTATGGCAACCATACCTCGTCAATTTCAACCTGATATCAAAATTTTAGAAGTTGTGATTATTATACTGAAGGCAAAGCGTTCTAGACAGCCAAAAAAAATTATATAATAAGAAGGGGATCTGAAGGCTTTACTGGATGATGATCCATGTAAAATGCAAGAATAATATGCAAAATTGTTGGGAGTAACACAACAAATTATTGCATTCACTTGAGGAATATGATGATGATTCAAAAGCTTGGATATATTGTGCCTTATGAATAGAAATCAAGAGATATTGAAAGGTCTTTGCATCCTACTGTTACCGGTGATGAAAAGTGAATCCTTTACGATAATCCAAAGCAATAAAAATCATGACACATGCATTAACATTAACAGTAAAGGTTATACATGGCTCTAAGCTAAAGCTCTGTATTTAGTGAGATCAGCACTCATTGGTATGATACACTATGAACAGCTAACCTAATGAAATCATCAATTGGGTTTGATATCGTCTACAATTAATGCGTTTGAGTCAGCATAAGCGACCATATGTCGCAAAATCGGTGAAAGTATACTTGGGAACATTAAAATTGGAGGTGCTACCCCAGCCGCCATATTCTATAGACCTTTATCCTTGTGATTACTACTTGTTCCAAAATATAAATCATGACATACTGAGCATCGCTTCTCTTTTTATGAAGATATCAGGGTTAATTCGGGAAAAGTTTTAAACATAAAAAGATTCATCGTTCATTCTTTTTTTTGTTCCGGCCAAGTTGGACCGGGTTATATCGGACTGCCTTTGGGCTTACCAATACACTAAACCGCAACCGCCTCACATTTGACCCCTGTCGATCTTTATTGTTACTGCATTAAATTTTGGGAATATGGCACCCGCTGATCGGGCTGATGATTCTATTGATTAGCGAACTTGAGTTAACACACGACCTTCTGGCGTGTCTCCAAATGCCTCGTGGGGAAGACGCACAATGTCATCCCTCCCCTGAAGTCAGCGGTTACAGGAAATTTCGCAGTCACTGACCAAGAAAAAGTCGAGTTCCTTGTAGAGACCTACGAAGCTCAAATGAAATGCCTCCCACCCGCACAGAACACTAAAGCTAAAGACATTGACACTGTCATCAACGAATCCAACTCCGTCAAAAGACCAGTAACCCCCGCCTTTCTTCTCAACCATTTTGTGTCTCCAAAGTCTCTATAGACTATGATCGGCAAACTTCAAACCAAAAAATCTTCAGGTTTCGATGGAATATCGATTACCCAGTTAAAAAAGCTCCCGCATAAGCAGCTCGCAGAACTGGCAAACATCATTAACTCCATCATGAGACTGCAACACTTCCCGGAGTCTTGGAAACACGCACATATAGCGGTTATACCCAAGAAAGGAGCAAAATTATCTCCATCTGATTACAGGCCTATCAGCCTTCTCAGCGCCATTTCGAAGCTTGCCGAAAGGGCAATACTCTACGCTCTCAACTCTTTCACAAAGGAAAACAACATCATTCCAGATGAACAATTCGGCTTTCGCGCTCACCACTCATCCGTCCATCAAGCTTCCCGTCTGGCTGCACACATCCATCATGCTCTTGACCAACGTAAAAAGCTTGGAGCAGTTCTTCTGGACCTAACCCAAGCCTTCGACAAGGTCAGGCACGACGGATTGTTCGCAAAGTGCCTGCGGTTAGGCCTCCCAGAAGACCTAACCGCTCTCATCAAGTCCTATCTCTCGGGCAGATCTTTCCAGGTCAAGATCAGGTCATCACTTTCCAGTCGTAAACAAATCGATGCTGGCGTACCTCAAGGTTCCCCGCTGGCCCCAGCCTTATTTAACCTCTTTATTTCAGATACGCCGAGAATAGAGCATACTGACGTCGCCTTTTACGCTGACGACACTGCTTTCTTCACGGCCACCAGGTTCGAAGTTACAATTCATGAACGTTTACAGAAGCAGCTCGATCATGCAGTCAAGTGGTTCAAATTCTGGAGGTTGCAAATCAACCCCCTGAAAACCCAGGCCATCATTTTCCACAAGAAGCGTTACGCACTGCGCGTCTCGAAACTTAAGATCGACACCGCAATAATTCCATGGTTGGATAACGTCACGTACCTAGGTCTTCACTTCGACCGGCGGTTCGGTTGGCATTCCCAAATCCAGAAAGCAACAAGGTTCGGGGTTAGCAAACCTGCTATCTTCTCTGATCTGCCCTTCTAGCAGACTTCCCATCTCCATCAAATACTTATTTTACAAGATGTTAATTCGGTCCGTACTCCTCTACGGATCTAATGTCTACTTCAAGTTTGTTACACCCAACCAGGTCAAACGGCTTCAAGTTTTCCAAAATAAGCTTCTCAGGAGAATATTAAACGCTTCATGGTTTGTCAGAAATAATCAAATTCATAGGGAAACTGACACTCCAGAAATCAAGCACTTCATATCTCAATCATTCCACAAACAACAACTCAGCTCAAGTTCTTCTGAAAACGCGCTTGTTCGCGAGCTGGTCGACATGCTGGGTGCTTAGCACCGCGTCACCGCTAAGCTCTCCCCCTTTTCCAGGCTGAAACGACCTCAACCGTCGCTACAGCCTTAACTTTTGCCCCCATACAACAGTACCCAGTTGTGTGTTAGCTCAGGTTCGCGAATCAATAAAATCGCCGGGCCCTCGTGCCCAATAACGGCTGCCCGATCAGCGGGTGCCACATCCCCAAATTTAATGCAGTAGCAGTAGTGATCCACAGGGGTCAACTATGAGGCGGTTTCGGTTTAGTGTATTGGTAAGCCCAGCGGCAGTCCCACATAACCCGGTCCAACTTGTCAGTCCAGGGCAAGTCTCCGCGACCAGGTATGCGTCATGCATTCCACCGCCTGGTTTTTAGGCCAGAACAAAAAAAAAAGTTAACACACGACTAGATACTGTCGTATGGGAGGGGGGCAAAAGTTATAATTGCAGCGACGGATGAGGTCATTTCAGCCTGGAAAAGGGGAAGATTAGCGGCGACGCGGTGTCAAGCTCCAGCATGTCGACCAGCTCACGAACAAGCGCGCTTTCAGAAGAACTGGAGTTGTTGTTTGTGGAATGATTGAGATATGAAGTGCTTGATTTCTGTTTTCCTATGAATTTGATTATTGCTGAAAAACCGTGGAGCGTTTAAGATTCGCATAAGGAGCTTACTTTGGAAAACTTGAAGCCGGTTGGGTGTAACAAACTTGAAATAGACATAGACCGTAGAGGAGTACGGACAGAATTAACATCATAATAATCGTAAAATAAGCATTTGATGGAGATGGGAACTCCGCTAAAAGGGACGCCGTTCATTCGAAATGGAACCAATAAATTGCCTGAAATATTATTTTTCACAACAGAGCTTTGTATTAGAAAATCCTTTAAAACTAATTTAGAGGCCTAATATTATATTAAAATTAATAGCTTTATAAAGTAAGCATCATTATACTACGTTATGAACACTCTGAGGGTCCAAACATCAAAGATATAAATTAAGGGATTATGAATAAATATTAAAATATCGGCTCAATTATCAATGATGCATTTCGTCCAAACCAATTTCCAATGATGCCATATCAACCAGTGTCGCGAAACCTCCACCAATGCGGTCCAGAATGGTTCGAAAAAATGCTGTTTCCGCGCTATTTGTGTAACTTCTAAAATAGCGTGATCGATGGCCGCGACAAGATTGATCGCACTTCCATTTCGAGTGCAGCTCGCATACGTGTTTGTCGTTATTTATCGCCCGAAATTGTTGAAATATGGCGCCAGTAATTTTATAAACCGTCAGAGCGCATTATTCTGCACGAGCCATTTGTTTTTGTAAGTTCGAAAATAAATTTCCAGAGGCCCGACCGACATGGAAATAGTGGAAAGTTTTCGCCTCCCTCCTCCCCCCCGAACGTTTCGATTTCGGCGTTTCGTCGAAATTAATTTTTCCGCGAATGCGATCCACTTTGATGCCAGTAAAGCTTCCCTGCTTGATTTTCCGCTTTATTGGTTCACTCAGTTGGTTATTATCTATATAATAGATTAGATAACTGGGATCAAGGACGGGCGCTAGATTACTTGCATCCTCTTGCTCCATTATGAACGAAGCTTTTGCAAATCCAAATATTTTGATCTCTGATACCAAGACATTATTTATTTTTTCATTACTGTTTGAATATTCATCTCATGCAGCAGTGTTAGCAATTTTTGTCAGGGTTTGATTATTATAACCTCACAAATTTGTCCTGAAAATAATTATATTTTTTTTATTTTTGAACTAGATGTCCCCGTGAACGTCATATCATCCACATCTCTCTTCTCCGATAACAACAATAGCCATTTATGGTATGGTGATGATATTATTCCTGCCAGATTGTATTCGATCCAATGATATTTTGAACATTTTGACGAAATCTTTGTTGTAACCTTGAAATAAACTTGTTATAATTTAAAAATTTTACGAATCTTTGAATGCTTCTGCCTGCAGTTTTTTAAGATTTTTTAACTTATTTCTGATGCAAATTTTGCCAAAAAACTTTTACGCTATAATACATTGAAACTGGGCATGAGATGGTCCTGTACAACACGCATTACTTCAAACGATATAAGTTTGTAAGAACTATTATATTTATATCCTATAATCTAACGAGCATAATGTATGTTATCCGGTTGTGGGAACAATTTTAATAATTTTACTTATACTTCAGTTATACTCCGCTTCATTTGTAGTCACTCTCGAACGTAATTGTGGCTTCGATGACCTAAGTCAGATTGTCTTCTCCTTGGCATATCTCTACTTTTATTATTAACAATGCACGCCAACTTTGCGTCTAAATAATAATAAATGTGAAGAAAAAATAATCACTGTATATTTAAACTCCATTCTTAGTAAAAGTTTAGTCGATCGCAATTAGAATATTAATAGAATATTAATAGACATTATTGTACACCGTTCTGAATTACTTCCATATCTATAATGCTGTTGCATGAAGACTTTTTATTTTCTTAGAACTGGCACTTCCAAACCAACATTCTTATCTTGAAATCGATATAATTTAATGAAGAATCTTAGTGAATTTAATAAAGCTAGCGATTAATCGGATAATTTTAACAGAAGAACCTTGAATGTTGCTTTTATATTCAGATTAACTAGGTACATTTTATAAGCTGTAATAGGCATATTCACCATACTTCGATGGTTTTCACTAAAACATTCCTAAATAATAATTTGTATTACAAAATTATATACCTTAACAATATAATCATTTAATAACATATAATTTCATATTATACTTGATATATTTAATAACGTTCGTTATTACCTTAATAATATGTGTATTATAGAGTCATTACAAGCCGAATAAGACGTAATAATCGGCGGGAGAAAAAGTACTTTCGTTTTTTTGTAAGCGGATTTACTCATATAGATTTCAAATACTAGTCATATTCACAAGCTTATTTACACTACTAAGCCAAAATTAAGAATAAAAAGATATTTGCAGAAAACAAATGGTAGTCGAACAGAGCAATGTTCGGATTTATTTCAGTTCGAACAGCTCCTTTCACAAATTCAAACACAATTATTTTCCAAAACACATTTAGCATCACCTTCCTTGGCACCAATGAGAGCTTTACAAACATTTTTAAGCTTCTCCGGATTTTGACTAATATCATTTTCACTTATTATTGCCGCATGTCATACAGTTTTCATCGCTCGTAATCATTATTTTCAAAAAATTGCTCGATTGTGTTTTCTTTCAGGAGATATACACTAAAGGATTCGGTCCTTTACTTATTTCACTATTAATTCATTGAACTCAAGTATCAAGCCTCTTTCAGTATATGGTCTTTAAGAAATTTGTTCAAAAGTTTAAGAATTTCATCGTTTATTCCAACTACTGGCCAACCAAACCGGGGTTTAACTTTTACATCGAATTATCTGGAATGAAACCGAGCAAAGCATCATGATTTCATTACGTGTATTACTAAAGATAAGGTACTTTTAATAAACAAATTGTAAAACAAACTTTTATATAACAGAATTTAATATATAATTCATGTATTAAATTGTCTTCAAAATTAGATAAAATTCTATAAAAGTTACTGCCACTGCTACTAGCCATCACTGGTCAGAATTAACCTTACAAAAAAAGATAAAAACTTAAAAGTTAAGGAATAAGGAATTTATAATCTAAAAATTAATCAAGAATGAGATATTATTAGTTTGTTTTTAATGCAAAATTCCTAATTATAATGTTATTGTAACCTTTTGATCATCAGCAGCATGTAAAAAAAAGAAAAAAAGAATAGTTGTCAGAATTTAAATTTGATGATTTGAGTTTAAAACTAAATCAAAAAATATTTCATCGAAACTACATCTATAGCATATCGACACAAAAACTAGTGGTTTAAAGCCTGTAATAAATTTTTACAATATTCAATGGTTAAGAGCCAGAAATCAGTTGTGCTAGTGTTGTTATAGAATATGAATCACATTGTGCATACAGTATCTTTATTTCAAAGATTTGCCTAACATATTGCTCACTGTATATGGTTGTCCTTCAGATAGATCAACTTCAACGATTATGTAGACTAGCCCGAACAATTACAAGCATTTTTTGGCAGAATCAAATTAGTCTAATACTTTTACAATTTCACTATGAATTTCCATAGCCATATAAACAATATTCTTAACACAAGCAAGACTAAAGTTACGCCAAGGACTTCTGATAATTTATCTCATCTTCATCTTTTAAGAACGAACACATTGTGCATACAGGATATTGAATCCCAAAACTTTGGCTTACATATTGTTCACTGTGTATTTTTGTGAATATTTTTGGAAGATTTTGGCATAGATCAATTTCAGGCATTGTACTACTTCTGAAAGAACCAGACTTGTTACAATCCTTTTTTTTTGAAGAAGAGGATTTACCTGACACTTTTACCGTTTTAGTATCATTTTACATAACCATAATGTTTAAATCTAATTTAACAAAGAATTTAATCACTATACGCCGATCAATTTTTTCTAGCGTAACATTACGGTCTATTTTAACAAATAACAGGCCAATAGAAGGTTCCCAGCTTGAGATATAGATGGCGCTACTAGAATTAAATCAATATGTTTTTTAGTTAGCACTAACCCTCAAAAGATGCGAATGCGTGAAGCAATTTTTGTTATTGTGAAAAATGGATAAAAAGGAATTTCGCGTGTTGATAAAATATTGCTTTATGAAGGGAAAAATACAGTTGAAGCAAAAACTTGGCTTTATGCCGAGTTTCCGGACACTGCCCCAGGAAAATCAACCATCAACGATTGGTATGCTAAGCTTAGACGTGGTGAAATGAGCACCGAAGACGGCGAACGCAATGGACGCCCAGGAGAGGTTGTTACCGATGAAAACATTAAAAAAATTCCCAAAATGACTTTTGAATAACCGTAAATTGAAATAGAATGAAATAGCAGGCACTCTGAAGATAGCAACTGAATGTGTACATCATATCATTCACGAATATTTGGGTATGAGAACCACGAGTTAATGATTCGGAGCAGTGTTTGAAGATGATGAAACGTAATAAACCCGAGTTTTTGCGTCCATATGTGACAATGGATGAAACATGGCTCCATCATTTCACTGCGAAGTCCAATCGACAGTCATTCGTATGGACTGCACACGATGAGCCCGCTCCAAAGCGTGGGAAAACGCAACAGTCAGCTGACAAGGTTATGGCATCTGTATTTTGGGATGCGCATAGAATAATTTTCATGAACCACCTTAAAAAAGGAAGAACCATCAATAGTGACTATTACATAGCATTTTTAGACCGTTTGAAGGACGAAATCGCCGAAAATCGACCGCATTTGAAGAAAAATAAAGTGATGCTTCACCAAGACAATGCACCGTGTCACAAGTCAGTGAAAACGATTCCAAAAATTCATGAAATGGTCTTAGAATTGCTTCCTCAGCCATCATATCCTCCAGATTTTGCCTCCAGCGACTATTTCCTGTTCTCAGATCTCAAAAATATGCTGGGAAGGAATTTTCGTCGAATAAAGAGAGGATTGTCGAAACTTAGGTCTCTTTTGACGCAAAGGGTAAATCGTACTACAAAAATGGTATCGAAAAGTTGGAGAGTCTCTATAATTAGTGTATCACCCTTGAAGGGAAATATCTTGTATAAAGAAACTAATTTTTCCAGAAAAATGTGTTTTAGTATGGTAGGTCGGGGACCTTTCAGTTGACCTGTTAGATGGCGCGTTGCAAATTAATTTAATAAGCTGATAGATGTATCATGGTGGTCCCATATTTTAGTACCACATTCACATTTACTTAAATGATTTATCGCGAACATCATCTTTTAAGAACGAACAATATATTTTTTCTCAGTTTAATAAAGTTGAACTTAAAGACGATTATCCTTAGTCGAGCAAAAAAAAATCGAAAACAACCGGCGGTTGGCCGGTAATCGCTTAATAAAGACATATCAAAACGAAAATTGCCAATTAATTTAATTAGTCGGATAGGATCGGCGATGTCCATCTTTTTACTTTCTTGGCAAGAGAGGCGAGCCACGGCCTCAAAGCTCGTACCGTCACTCAGGTAGGCACAGTTGAGGATATCACCTTTCTTTGTCGCTCATTATCCGTTACCCCACCACGTTCGGTGCCAATTAGAGTTCGGAATCAGCATCGTCGTTGTTCGAGATGTCGGTCAATTGGACTCATAATTAAGTGTCACTTAATTTAATTTAATTATTGATATCATTATCATTGTTATAACTACTATGTTACTTTTATTGAGGTCGGATTTAATGGGCATTTTTTGTATTATAATTAAATAAACAGGAAATTAATTTGCAAATTCTTATTACCCTAATATTTGAATAGCATTATAGCTAGGCAGGTTAACAAGTTAGTTACTTTTTGAATTTTTGACCCAGTCACTATAAATATATCACTGCTACATTCTGATTTAGTTTGTGTTTGACAAGTATTGAGAGTATACTACAAAAGTGATTTTCTAGTGCTGCTTAGGCATACTTTTGTACAGAAAAATCCAGGACAGAAACCAAGGAAAAGCCTGAAAAACACTCTGCACCAGCATTAGTTAAGAATTGATTTACTACGTTCCGTTGTAAGCGTACCAGCATATATAACATACAAATGAAAGTTCCGGTTAATCAACAGTCCAACAAAGTTATGGTCACAATTTTTTAAGATGCACGTGTTGTCATTCACGTCATATTGGATGATCGGAGAATGAAAGTATATGAGGTGACTGGGGACGTAGGCATCTGAATTGAGCGGTACACCTTATTTTACATCTATAGGTAAAATAGGGCATACCTAGTATCGTAGTGTACCGTCTTGTATTAGGGCGTGAAAAAGTTTGGAAATACAAAGATGACCAATGCGCAACTTTGTTGCTTCTTAAAGAAATTGAACGAGCTTTTGTACTGTTTTGAATCATACACACATCAAAAAAGACCAGATATCAAGAAACAATCAAAACAGTGGGTCTCTTCGTGTGAACGTCCACCAAAGAAGGTCAAGTTGAGTCTATTGTCCAACAAAGTTATGGTCACAATTTTTTAAGATGCACGTGCTGTCATTCATATCAATTATCTTGGAAAACGTAAAACAATCGCATTCATATATTGTTCAGAGCAACCGAACTTGACGAAGAAAAATGTGTTGTTCCATCAAGACAATACCCAGATGCATATGTGTGTAGTCATCATAACAAAAACCGTTAAATTGAGCTACGAGCTGCTACCATATCCAGCATATTTTCCAGATTTAGCCCACAGCAACCATTTCTTGTTTCTAAACCTAAAGAAAAGGCTGGAATTTGGATCGAATAAAGAAGTCATTATCAATGGGAAATCCGATCCGAAGAGATTATGTTCAGAAATAAAAAAAATTTGCGAAAGAAACTTTAATTACAAGTCTAATCCAATGGAATCTAATAAGTCACTGGTTTATCAAACTGCTCTTATATTATATTCGTTTTTTAAACCAGTTTTACTATGTTTAATGTATTTTTTATACTAAAATGTTGGAAGTGTTATAGTAATAAAATTATAAATATATGCATACGCAACAGAGTATTTAATAACTTTTGTTTTTGATTATATACTTATTAAGTTTATCTGGATTGATTGTTGAATAGTCAATTATCAAGAGAGATTTTCAGAAGCATTAGATAACATAAGTAAAACCTTAAGTATGATGAGCAATATTTTGTATATAAGAAAACAGGGTGGAACAGCTGTCCGCATTCACTAATAATAAAATAAGAAGCCATGTCAATACAACTTTAAAAGGTACTAAATATTTTATGTTGAAACAATAATTTATAAGAAAATAAAGTTGTTGTGAATCCAGTACATTGGTTCCGAAACGTCTCTAGAAAAAGTTTTTAAGGAAGAAATAATTTTGTTCATGAGGAAATTCATGTTAGTGAAACAATAACATCTGATTATTATTTTACATGAAGTCACCGTTATATCCCAAAAAGCACTCCCAAGAATAATTAATGTATTAATTGTTCATTTTATTCAAAAATAGGTAACTGACTGACCTGACACTCTTCTCAAAGATTCACGTATAGAGAATCATTTGGATCCAAACAGCAGGTAACAATAGCCATGACGGCATATTTGAAGAATCTTATTAAAATCTTAATAAAATAAATCTTAATGAAACAGACGCAATTTTTTTCCTCAGCTTCGAATATGTTGAATTACGACCTAACAAAGATCATTAAATTTATAACTTTATTTGTCTACTTGTTTGATATCCTGATTATTTAAATATTAAATTTATTTTAACGCAAAATTATAAAAAATGGCATGTTCTTAAAAATATTGAAACCTATTGCATTAGCATTTTTATTAAAATGCAAATCTAACGTAAATATGTTTATAAAAGAGTGAATAATTCATAGAGATGTTAATAAGGTTAAGTTGCAGAAAAAAAATGAAAACAAAATAATATGGCTTTCTGGCTTTACTGGATAACTAATTAATTTTCAAAAAATGTAAAATACTTAGGATGAAAATGAAATGATCATACACATATTTAAAGATATTAGCCAGTCATGCAATGTTCTAGACTCACTAGTCCAATGCTAAGACCCAAAGGCATGAGTATTTTTTTTCAATATCGATATTCGTCACGAAACAATCATTTTGCTAATACATTTTGAGCTGTAACATTTTAATAATACATTTTTTAACTAATTGTTTATAGATATAATTAATTAATAAATAATTTACAAGGTAAGATATATAAATAAGTGTTTAATTGTAACTTTTTATTGTAAAATAAAGTATTGTGTTTATTTAAAATATTATTAGTTGCCAATCACTATTTTTCACACACATAAAATAATATTGACACTTGATAGATTGAACTTGACATATATGTATTATTCCTCTTAATTATTAATAAAGTGTTAAACCACCAGTTGCTTTAAAATAGATGTAATTCTTTGTGGAACAGCTACGTATTGTATCTGAATATTACGGAATATTATTCCATTCTTGTACCAAAACATCTCCTAATTGTTTCAATGATGTTGGAGATCGAAATCTAATCTTAGCACTGCTCTATGTTGTGGTCTGGCGATTGTGTTGACCACATGATTGTGATGTGTGTGAAAATATGGCGATATTCCGATGTTTTTCAAATAAAACTGAAACTTTTTGCCTGTATCGCTAATCCGAAATAGGTAGTGCTATATATAAGGAGCTATATTCCATGAATGCGACTTGTTGAGTTTGACGTTCTATCCATGTGTTTTTAATGTTATATTTATAACTTTAACACAAAATGATCAATATTGGTATAAATTTATTTCACACAATGGCTTGGCTAAATTAATTATTTCTCTTTGTAGTCAAATTAACTGTTTTAAACTTTTTCAAACCACCCACGACAACTCCCACTTCTGAGGGTTACCAGCAACCAAAGCTCACCAACTAGACATTTCTTTAAATTTAACGAAGGTTTATGCAAATGGCAATTAACCAACTCAAAACTCGAGGAAAACGGTGGAATTAAGGGGTTTGGTAGTAATATTTCAATAAATTAACTTAACATGAAACTTATTTAGTTCTTTTGTCTGAATCTAATGTCAATTTTAATAAGGTTAATAATTTTTTCAATCTAATAAATATATATATTTATCTTAAATTTTGATTTTTAATATTTTGAATATTAATAATATACACAACAAATGTTGGATTTTTTTAATAAATTACATATTAGATTGAATGTGTTTAGTACTGTCTTTGTTTTATAAAAATAGTTTATTACAATTGTTCAGTTATACTTGCATGACATATATAATCAGGATGAGTTTGCCATAACTGCATCAGTAGGTTCCCAAATTAAAATAAAATTAGACTACTTAAGCTAAAGGTAAGATTAAACACTTAAAAATGATACAAATTCATTTGGTTTGGTTCGTTTCAATCTTCCGATTTCCTGCGGCTGGGCTGTGTTGCCCAGTAGGCGTATTCCTTCTACGTTGTTATGATTTAATAACCTAATAATTTTGTTATTTAATGCGAAATCTTGAATAACTCCGTTAATCTATTTGATATCGAGGTCATCGTGGTTTTGGCATAGTTGAATTATAAGTTGGTTTGATGCCTTAGTGTAACTTAATTAGTCTTAGTAGGCTTTATGACTTACTTATAAATCAATATCTTTGAATTGAGGTTAAGTTGTCAGTATCTTCTGATTGACCAGTACAGTTCTTTGATTTTTAGTCTTATCTGCGCTACCTGTGTCTAACTTTATGTTTCTGATATTTCACTATTTCTACTTGAGGAATCGGGATCCACCATGTGATGTAAAAAGGTTTTAATCATTTCGTCGCAGAACAGAATTGACATGAACAGATTTGGAGTCATTAAACTGTATTTAGCATCTCGTTAGACAAAAAGCAAAACACATTAGAACCAAAATAAAACAACTATACTGGTTAGTCGGAAGATACTCTCAACTTGATCTAAAATCAAAGAGGTTGATCTATAATACAATTATAAAGCCAATTTGGACCTATGGGGTGCAAATAGGGGGTTGCACTAAAAATTCAAATCAACTAGTCATGCAACGCTGTCAAAACAAGGTTCTTCGATTGATTGCCAATGCCTATCGCTATGTAACTAATGAAGAACTGCACGATGACTTGGAAATCAAATAAATTTGCGAAGTTATCAAAGATTTCGCCTTGAAACACGAAAGAAGATACGAACCATACGAACTTACATAAAGTGTATACATTTAGTGTAAACTATAGCTATAAGTTAATAATTAATAAATAATAATAATTTTATAATTGAGGAATACATACTGATGTATTTTCTCGCACTCGTCTTGCTTGTTAATTAATCCAAGTATATAGGAAAAGTAGTAATAAATTAATAGTAAATTAAGATTTTACTAAGCGTATCTAATAAAGATGTTATAAAAAAAATTAAACCGTATTTTCCAGTCTCTAATCAATTTGTGGATCTAGTTAACTGTCACTTGTACTTTTTTCTGGTCATAATGACAATGTTCAGATGATTTGCATGAATTTTAATTACTCGTTTACGTGCTAATTATAACATGAGGAATCTAATTGAAGGATCCTGAATGCGTCTTACTGTTAAGTATTGCACCTGTATGCAGTTTTGCAGTTTATTTGCAAATTCTGACTATGAAATTACAAAATCCTCTTACTAAAGTACAACTCTGGCATAATCCTTAAAAAATTAGTGAAGAGACTAACGTCGCTACTCGTTTTCATACCAACTCCTACAGATATTAGTATTAATCTACTCCAACAATAGATTTAAATATATGGATTAGCTGCCTTGGTTGTCCCACTGGTGACGGCGATAGGATGGCCCTCCTACTACTGCAATAGTCGCGGGTTCGAATCCTACTGGGGCATGGGTGTGCTGTATGTTTGCGATTGTAATTGTAAATGTCTTTATAGGCAACAGTGGAAAATCGAACAAGGAACAACTATCCTAGTCACGCCAGTAAGTAGAATGGGTAAGACTGTTTGTATTCTTGGATTATCTCTAAGTCGGTAGGCTTAATGTCAAGAACGGTGGTTCAGAGCCCACGTTAAACCGGTGCAGATAAACCCTCGTTGGTTAATTATAACAAAAAATATCGACTAATTAAAATAATCTCTATCAGCTTTAGGGTTACTAAAGTTAATTAAAGGTGGAAATATATAATATTTGCAATAAATTATCATCAGCAGGATAGGCCGAATTAACTATCGTCCCCGACGTTATAGTAATGCAGTACGTTGAGTGGGTAAGCTCGGCCATATTTCGAATTTATCTCACACACATCATCAGCTCACGTATGCTAATTATATAAAAGTGGCTTTCGGTCTTTTTATTTATTCATTATTGTTTGTTATTAAACATCTTCCGCGTGGACGCGTGATCGTACAGCACCGGCGCAATTAATACGCCGCCATCCCGATAAGCTAACGCGATTCGAGGACGCGCCAAAGACATCTGTTGAGCGGGGACCGATTTCAACCGCCCTAATTAAAACTCGCTCTCATGATTTATTCAAATTTTAATCAGCTATTTGAGGTACGTTCTCGGACGCTCTTGTTGTACTTTTCGGGGCGCGTCGGTCTCATTCAAAATTTAAGCCGACCGAAATGGATAACTTTGCATTCTGTTGGCCCGTACGTTACAAAAATGCGTCGGTTCCGTATTGGAGTTTGAAAGTTTTATTTCATCCTTTAACATTTTACGTTGACGGTGGGGTTGGATGGGAAGTGGAATGCGTGTTGGTGAGTTGACGACAGCGAAAGACGAATTGAAATGTACTGAAGTGGTGGGTGAAGTGGGAATTCAAACAAAATATTTTTATATGCATGATATCTGGTTTATCATACGAAGTGCCACTCTCACTGTCATCAATAGTTTCACTGCCACCAAGGATCGACATTGTTGTTGGTTGTCAAATATTTATGGATGCGTTCGGAAATTTATTTGGAATGTTGAATATTGATTCAAACTACCAGCCACTGTTATCAAACTGCGACTAAGTTATCACGGGTGAATTGAAAAGTCCTCTGCCTACCATAGTAAAACATATTTTTTTGGCAAAATTATTTTTTTTATCCAACATAAACCTTTTCAAGGGTAATATACTGATTATAGTGACCCTCCAACTTTACGGTACCATTTTTGTAGTACGATTTGTCCTTTGTTTCAAAATAGGCATCAGTTTCGGCGATCACCTCTTCATTCGACGGAAATGTCTTTCCAGCGAGCATTCTTTTGAGATCTGAGATCAGAAAATAGGCGCTGTGGGCCAGATCTGGAGAATACAGTGGATGAGAAAGCAATTCGAAGACCAATTCATTCATTTTTACCGTCGTTTTCACTGACTTGTCACACGGTGCACTATCTTGATGAAGCAGCATTTTCTTTTTCTTCAAATGCGGCGGTTTTGTAATGTAATAGTCGCTGTTCGGCTTGTTTTTTCAAGGTAGTCAATGAAAATTATTCCATGCGCATAACCTCGCCAGCCGACTGTTGCGTTTTCCCACGCTTTGGAGCGGGTTCATCGTGTGCAGTTCATTCGAATGACAGTAGATTGGACTTCAGAGTGAAATGATGGAGCCATGTTTGATCCATCGTCACATATCGACGCAAAAACTCGGTTTATTACGCTTGATCATCTTCAAACGCTGCTCCGAATCATCATCCCTTCGTTGTTTTTGGTCAAAAGAGTTCATTTCTGCGTGGCACCCAATTTACACAAAACTTTCTCATACCCAAATATTCATGAATGATATGATGTACACGTTCAGTTGATATCTGTTTTATCATTCAATTTCAATTTACGATCATTCAAAATCATTTTGTGGATTTTTTAAATGTTTTCGTCGGTAACAATCTCTTTTGGGCGTCCACTGCGTTCACCATCTTCGGTGCTCATTTCACCACGTCTAAACTTAGCATACCAATCCTTGATGGTTGATTTTCCTTGGGCAGTGTCCAAAAACTCGGCATCAAGCCAAATTTTTGCTTCAACTGTATTTTTTCCTTTCAAAAAGCAATATTTTATCAACACGCAAAATTCGTTTTTATCCATTTTTTTCACAACGATAAAAGTTTCTCTCACATTAGAGTATATAAAAGCGGTCATGTGATAAAATTACTTGACATGTTTAGGCCATCTAATCAATAATTAATGTCTTCCTATTTCTAAAGTATTCCCGTTTATTTTTTAGAATTTTGTTGAACAACCTATGAGTGTACCACTTCCTATTAAGTTTGACAACGATTCTCATCGAACAAGACGAGTTTAAAATTGTTCCAGTAATGTTTCGAGATTATAGTTATCAAATGTTTATATTTCTACGACAGCTACTACAGCTCATTTTATTTATATCTTTGTATTGATTCTTAGCCAAGTTCCATAGCTAGAAGGCCACATATAGCTGAGAATTCAGCTAGTAAATGTCCAAAGTATTGGAGCGATTAAAAAGCATACATGACACTTGTTCTTGTATAATTAAAATACTATTCAGGTTAATATTCGCTAATAGCCTTTTGTATATATCAATGAATCCAATTTTTAAATAAATAAAATGAAACAGCTAATATTATTAATAATAAAATTTAAAATATATAATATTACTGCACTGATTTTCATTACCAACTCGGGTTTATATGGCCTGGACCAACTGTTTAATGCGGACTGCGAACCATACTCCTCGGCACTAAGCCTACCGACTGGCGAGTGACCCACTGGAAATCATCCTAGAAGTCATCCGGCCTTACCCAGCCTGGCCACTGACGTGACTGAAATCATTTTCCTTGTTAGATGTTGCACTCTTGCCTAAGGACAATCGCAAATGTTAAACAAAAATCTACGACCATGCCCCAGCAGGACTCGAACCAGCGACTATGGTAAGAGCAGGAGGACCGTCCTGTCGTTTTTACCACTGAGTCAACCGAGCCCGCTAACTTATTTGTTGAAGAATTATTTTTCTTTCCTATTAAGTTATATTTAAAATTTAAATATCTGAGTCAATGGATTCTAATAAAACTCTTCTCTGGAAGCCCACAACATATCTAAAAAACTGATAAATTCGATAAACAACAATATTATGCCGTGACAATTAAACATTTTACAAATCTACACAATGTTAATAACCATATGGCAATAATTCTACAATTGAAAACAACAAACAACATCCATATATTTCCTTGTCAGTAAATTACTACAGCCAAGTTAAGTTATTTTCGAAAAATTCAAATTTTCAAACACGCTTATCGCGCGGTCGTCAAGTCGAAAATAATTCTTCCGTTCATTTTACGTGAAATATCCATTTCTATTCAACGTAAACGAGCCAATAATTTACGAGCGACATAATGACTTAATAAAAACGACATAAAATCAATTGATTTTATTGGCCATCAAATTATAGTTTATTGATGCATTTGATTAGGGACGGTTTTTTACTTGGCGTACCTCATGTTGTTTTATTTCCAATTTTCTATTACTATAACATCGTAAAAGCGATTTGTTTAAGTGGTGTATATACACTGAATTTATTGTTCATACTGACGTACGTACATGGACATAGGCATTCTTTTTTGTTATATTATAATTCGTTTTTTTCTTCATTGGTATTGGCAGAAAGACTAGATTATATTAACAAATCATATGTGTTGTTTTGATCTGACTTTTTCTATTACTTAGCAATCCAATAAATTGACATTAATAACTTACTTGTTTTTATTCTCACAGTACCCTATTTTGGAAACTTGTATGATATTTCTACTTCTTTGATTGGTACAACCACAGAGAGTTGATCACAATAAGTCCACACTAGTTTCAACATCTGTTGGTAAAGCCAAATCTTATAGTATACTGACAAGGTTGCATATCTACCCAATAACCAGTACATTTCTTGTGCTTGAGTTCTTTCACATTTTTTCTTAGCATGCGGGTTCCACCTTAGTCTAACATCAAAGGTCATTGGTTGATAACTGGTCAAGATAATTGGCCGAATTTCGTAAAAGCGATTTGTTTAAGTGGTGTATATACAGTGAATTTATTGTTCATACTGACGTACGTACATAGACATAGGCATTCTTTATTGCTATATTATAATTCGTTTTTTCCTTCATTGGTATTCGCAGAAAGACTAGATTATATTAACAAATCATATGTTTTGTTTTGATCTGATTTTTTCTATTACTTATTATAGCAATCCAATAAGTTAACATTAATAACTTATTTGTTTTTATTCTCACAGTACCTTATTTTGGAAACTTGTTTGATGTTTCTACTTCTTTGACTAGTACAACCACAGAGAGTTGATCACAATAAGTCCACACTGGTTTCAACATCTGTTGGTAAAGCCAAATCTTATTGTATACTGACAGGGTTGAATATCTACCCAATAACCAGTACATGTCTTGTGCTTGAGTTCTTTCCCATTTTTCTTAGCATGCGGGTTCCACCTTAGTATAACATCAAAGGTCATTGGTTGATAACTGGTCAAGATAATTGGCCGAATTTCGTAAAAGCGATTTGTTAAGTGGTGTATATACAGTGAATTTATTGTTCATACTGACGTACGTACATTGACATAGGCATTCTTAATTGTTATATTATTATTCGATTTTTTTTCATTGATATTGGCAGAAAGACTAGATTATATTAACAAATCCATATGTTTTGTTTTAATCTGATTTTTTCTATTACTTATTATAACAATCCAATAAATTAACATTAATTACTTATTTGTTTTTATTCTCACAATACCTTATTTTGGAAACTTGTATGATGTTTCTACTTCTTTAACTGGTACAACCACAGAGAGTTGATCACAATAAGTCCACACTGGTTTCAACATCTGTTGATAAAGCCAAATCTTATTGTATATTGACAAGGTTGAATATCTACCTAATAACCAGTACATTTCTTGTGCTTGAGTTCTTTCACATTTTTTTCTTAGCGGGTTCCACCTTGGTCTAACATCAAAGGTCATTGGTTGATAACTGGTCAAGATAATTGGCCGAATTTCCATATGGAACTACTTGCTCATTTAGTTATACTGGCTTGTGCTTGATTCTTTTGGTACTGAAATCAATATGCATCGATTTATTTTGATACATTGATTTTGATACGCCATTTTCTACCCAACTTTGTTTTTTGGCAATAGCTAATAATTAATATTTCTGCTGTTTAAAATGTCATCTGCAAGTGTAGCAATAACATTTTCATTGATTGTAGGCAAGTTCCAAGTGTACAGCAGATAAAGAACTCTATGGCAGTCAGTGTCCTGTCTGTGGCTTGTATTTTCTTCATGTTATAATAGGCTTTTTTTGTTTTACTCCGAGGTATCGGCCAATTATATATGACTCTAAAACTTTTAAATATTTTTCAAGGAGAAATATTTTAATCTTATGCTTTGAACCCTCATGCTAAACGTTATCGAAAACTTGACGCTTGAAAGATTTAAGATTTTTCCATTACAAATCATTGAGGATTTGTTTCCTGAATCCAATTTGATGATCCGGAATAAGATAATTTTCCTCAATCATTGCTTTATCCTTTTATTCTTTTTTGTTGTCAACTTGGAATAAATGACAATTGCTATTGTCTCTGACTTACTATTTTTGATCATATTGCAATGATACAAGGTTCTTTATGTTCAATTGACGTTGGTAAACATCTATAATAGTTTAGTTCAGTTTTAGCAGTTCGTAATACACTAAGCCTTGCTGTATTTATAGTACCTTATAGCCAGGAATTAGCTAGTTCCATGTCTATGTGAATTGTTCTCCCGGACTAACCGTTATGATATCAATTCATTAGGTGGCTTTCCTGGATTAGGAATTATAGTGATCTCAAGCATCCTCCACAGTTGTGGCACATGTTGTAGTCTGAATGAAGTATCTATTAATTTGATGATCTTAATTAGCACTTTTCTTGCAAGTTCCTTTAATATGTTCCTGGTAATAGGGTCAAAACCAGAAACCTCTTTTATTATAATATTATATTTTATTTCCTTTTAACTTCATTCAGTCACAGTTTGCCTTTGCTTGGTTACTTATATTTTCCCTTTGTACATTTAGTATGTCTACCATATTTGAATTATCTTACATAAGATTTTCTCAATATTAGCAAATGTTAACACAAACAATGCCTTTTCTGTCCACGACATTTTATTGCTGACTGTTCTAATTTTAACTTTTCTGACTGTTCTAACTTTAAACGCGTTGTTTAACAATATTTTTAATGTTTTCTGGATTGTATGAACTATGCACATTTTTTTGCAATAACCATTATTAGCCTAGTCTGCTTCTTTTCTGTTTAGATTTATACATTTAACTTTTGCTGTTGTATTACTCTTGTATTTTATTTGGAACTCTTCTTTTTTAGTTTTTTTTATTAATATCTTAGAATTTCAACTATTGTGGGCAATAAGAATTATCATATGATTTCCCTTATATAATATAACTATCCATACATGTATATGACATGACATGTAACTTATAATCTAAATCTTATTCTAGATACTATTCTAACTTATTTTAAAGTCTATCCTAACTTTGTCATCTCGCATATTTAACTGTTTGGCGACACTATATATACTTTGCACTAATACTTCGAATCACTCTAGCTTTGGATTTTAAGGGGATATCGCGCTGAATCAGTTTGTTGGAGCCGTAATATGGGTCATCGACGATGACTCGCAACACTTTATTCTGGAAACTCTGGAGGATGGCTATGTTAGATATGCTACTTATACCCCACAGTATAACACCATAGGTCCAAATGGGCATAAATATTGACTTATACAGCAAAACCTTATTATCTAATGAGAATATAGATTTACACCCTATCAGCCAATACATTTGGTTTAGTTTAAGCCCAAGCTGTCTGCGTTTTGTCACTATTTTTTGATTTTTCCATGTCAAACGTCGACCATAATGCATTTTTAGATATTTAACATTGTCTGCTTGCGGAAATTCATGATTATTCCTATATTATTTTACTGAGGGGCAAGTTTTTAAAATAAAAAAGAAATCTCCTATATTTTAAAACCGATATATGTTACAGTACTAAGAATAACACCAATTTAATTATTATTGTTATAAACTTGTTAATACATCACAAAACCAAAATACTCATTAATTTTAAAATGGCCTACAAAACATTGAAGATGGAAAAAGAACAATCACTATATAGCCGATGGTGCGCATGTGCTAATTCCATCAATCGCCGTATTTTAGCGTATTCTTATTCAGCATACTCACCAGACATCTCCTCCTCATTACGGATTGTACAGATTGATGTGAGTTGGTACTTGGTTTAGAAGAAGAGTAAAAAATGTTAAAATAGGCCGATGATTGGCCTCCTGCCAATCCAATATCGTTCTTTCAACGCAATATCACCATGTTCCAAAAAAATTAAAATGTTTTTGAAAGTTATGTCATTTTATAGGAAAAAGACATGACATGACATCAGAATACATGTTTTTTTTTATTAACATCTTTATTAGATACGCTTAGTACAATCTTAATTATTATTATTACAATTAATTTATTACTACTTTTCCTATGTGCTTGGATTAATTAACAAGCAAGACGAGTACGAGAAAATACATCAGTATGTATTCCTCAATTATAAAATTATAATTATTTATTAATTATTACTTATAGCTATAGTTTACACTAATAATACACACTAAATGTTCACACAAGTTCGTATGGTTTTGTTCGTTTCAGTCTCCTGACATCCTGTGCGCTGTCCAGCAGTTGTATTGATTCCACATTAGAATGATTTAGTAATCTTCTTTCGTGTTTCAAGGCGAAATCCTGCACAACTTCGCAAATCCATTTGATTTCCAGGTCATTGTGTAGTTCTTCATTGGTTACATAGCGATAGGCATTGGTAATCAATCGAAGAATCTTGTTTTGACACTGACGCTGTATGACTAACTGATTTGAATTTTTAGTGCAACCCCATATTTGCACCCCATAGGTCCAAATTGGCTTTATAATTGTATTATAGATCAACCTCTTTGATTTTAGATCAAGTTGAGAGTATCTTCCGACTAACCAGTATAGTTGTTTTATTTTGGTTCTAATGTGTTTTGCTTTTTGTCTAACGTGATGCTTCCAATTTAATCTACCGTCAAGATGGATTCCAAGGTATTTTGCTGATTCTGCTTGAGGAATCGGGCATCCATTGATTGATATAATTAAGTTTTTATTATTTCTCCTTAATGCAAAATTAACGTGGACAGGTTTGGAGGTATTAAGTTGAATTTTCCAATCTTCTGTCCATTTGTAGATTTTGTTGACAGCCACTTGCACTTTTTCTATTGCTCTAGGCAGAGATATATCTTTTGCCATAATAACTCTGTCATCAGCAAAGGTTCCAAGAAGTGTTTCTTTTGTTGTTGGAATGTCAGCAGTATAGAGCAGATACAGGAGAGGTCCTAAGACGCTACCTTGTGAAACTCCAGCCGAGATATTTTTAAATGTCGAGAACGCCATTTCGTGCGATACTCTAAATTTTCTTCCGAATAAATATGACTCCAGCAATTGACAATAGTTACGGTAACAATTTGCTCATCTTACACCTTAATCCCAAATGCCAAACCCGACCAAAAGCTTGTGAGACTTCCAGAAATATAGCAGGGCAGTATTTCTTTTCTTCAAACGCTCTTTCAATAGCCGCAGTTACTCTATGCACTTGATCGATAGTTGAATGGTGATTTCGAAAACCAAACTGGAAATCTGGTATTGTTACCAAATGTTTAACACGTTTATATATCAGCTTCTCAAATAGCTTTGATATTGCAGGTAGTAGCGAAATAGGCCTGTAAGAATACATGTACCTTATATAATAACTGTACGACTTTAAAAAATAAAGGGTTAAAGTTGATTGATGATGAAAAAAGCATGAATCTGTTAAATAATTTAATAAATTACCGAAAATATTTTGAATCATAGAGAAATTAATTAGTTACTTTAAACAAAGGAAATATTCCCACAACAAATCGATCATTCCCTGTACTTACTCGACGACAACAGCTCATAAATAATAACGACAAAAAATACATTAGATCACCTTCTTCGTTACTGGGTTTAAGTAAACCATAAAATTTAAAACATTGTTAAATGGCGGAATTCTGCTCGAATCGTCGTAAATATACGGGACCGTGTAACAAAAGTAGCAGCTAAGCGTAATTTATAATATGTATTCTAAGCTTAACAAGAACGCTCAAATTTATTATTGTGTTTATTTTAATAATTAATTAGTATCGGCGTAATACGGGCGCAAGAAAATAATTAATTTAAGTGTTTAATTGTAGAGACCGACTAATACGAATTCTAAACAGGAGCGTTGTTTGAACGCGTCGCTGGTAATCTGCAAGAAAATCCTTGAAAGGCGTATTTTAAGTTTTATTGATGTTAATGTAAACAAGTGGTCATCGTACATCAGGCATATCGTTTTAAATTTAAGAGAAATGAAAAATTACTGGATATCTGGCGTAGATAAATGATGGCAAAATAAATCATATAAAACATTTTTACCAAAAAAATGTATGCGACTTTCAAAAATAAATAAGGAACTCACTAAAAGGTAAAAAATAATCAAACTTAAATTTTTAACACAAAAAAAAAGTTTTAAAATAAATTATGTACATAATAATCGTTGTAACTAAATATACATATACACGCATATAAGACATACATATAAATATAATGTTTTGGTATTGTTTAGGCTCGGAACCGACTTCAAAGTGTTCAGTTGGTAGTAGCTAAAATAATATTGCAAATACATAAGTAGGTTTAGGTAGATATTAGGCTAAATTGAGTGTATATAGTAGAATATAAAATACGTGTAGTAGATAGATTAAATAAGATTATTGTTTATTTATAAATTTATAAAACTAATAATTTATAAAACGTTTCTTCTTTCTGTGTTAAATCTAAAAATCTAAATTTGATTATTTTTTGCTTTTTACTAAATTCATTATTTAGTTTATGAAGTCGGTTTTTGTTAAAAATATTTTATTTTTCTCTTTTTAGTGTTAGATATTTAGTTATTCAATTATGCAGTTATTTTATTAAGTAATACAATGGATAGCCCAAGTAAAAGTATACCCCGTATGAGGAAAAATTAGAATAAAGAAACAATTATTAAAAATAAGGAATGTTTGAGACCCTGGAGCCCGCTACCTAACATATCAATTGAAAAGTCTTCGGTCTGACATATAGATGGCACTACTAGAATTAAATTCATATGTTTTTAGTTAGCCCAAACCTTAAAAAAATGCGTGTATAAATTTGACAGCTGTCGGATCATTAGTTTGTGAGTTAAATCATTTTGAGTGAAGCAACTTTTGTTAGTGTGAAAAAATGGATAAAAAGGAATTTGGCGTGTTGATGAAATGTTGCTTTTTGAAGGGGAAAAATACAATTGAAGCAAAAACTTGGCTTGATGCCGAGTTTTTGGACACTTCCCCAGAAAAATCAATCATCAAGGATTGGTATGCTAAGTTTAGACGTGGTGAAATGAGCACCGAAGACGGCGAACGCAGTGAACACCCATAAGAGATTGTTACCGACGAAAACATTTGAAAAATCCATAAAATGATTTTGAATGACCGTAAATTGAAATTTAATGAAATAGACACTCTAAAGATATCAACTGAACGTGTACACCATATCATTCACAAATATTTGGATATGAAAAAGGTCTGTGCAAAGTAGATGCCGCGCGAGCTCACTTTTGACCAAAAACAACGACGAGTTGATGATTCGGAGCAGTGTTTGAAGATTATCAAGCCTTATAAATCCGAGTTTTTGCATCGATATATGACAATGAATGAAACATGGCATCATTTCACTTCGAAGTTCAATCGACAGTCATCCGAGTGGACTGCACACGATGAACCCGCGCTTTGGTGCGGGAAAACGTAACGTTCGGCTGGCAAGGTTATGGCTTCTGTATTTTGGGATGCGCACGAAATAATTTTCACTGACTGCATTGAAAAAGGAAGGACCATCAACAGCGACTATTACGTAGCGTTATTGGATTGTTTGAAGGACGAAATTGTCGAAAAACGGCCGCATTTGAAGAAAAACAAAATGCTGCCTCACCAAAACAATGCACCGTGTCACAAGTCAGTGAAAACGACGGCAAAAATCCATCCATCCATAGTATTCTCCATATCTGGCTTCCAGCGACTATTTCCTGTTCTCAGATCCCAAAATAATACTCTCTGGGAAGAAATTTTCGTCGAATGAAGAGGTGATCGCCGAAACTGAGGCCTATTTTGAAGCAAAGGAGAAATCATACTACAAAAATGGTATCGAAAATTTGGAGAGTCGCTATAATCAATGTATCACCCTTGAAGGGAATTATGTTATAATGTGAATAAAAATAACTAACTTTGTCAAAAAAATTTATATTACTATGGTAGGCCGGGGATATTTCAAATGACCTGTTAATCTAGGTGATTTAACATATGTTCTAATCAAACTGGAACAATAGTAGCTGCCCTGTTGTGTGAGCTTAACGTTATATCCAGCACACCATAGAAACTGTTACCTACAATGGTTCTACGACTTGCCATATGATATGGATAGTGATTAAAAAGCAAACTGAATTTATTTTACAGCGAACTACTTTCGATTTTTCGTCACATCAGCTCGCGCAACATTATACCCAAATATATGATTATTTTAGATAAAAAATATGTGAAGTCATCGTACGTGCCTTTGAAATTTGAGGTTTTCCCTCGAAAACATTATTGTGCATATGGAATGAGTAGTAAGGTATGGCATACTACGAGTTGTTAAACCAAATAAAATTGCTACTGCCAATGTCTATCGACGTATAGTTACAAAATAAATCGGCAATAGCGAGTAACAGATGTAAAGTTATCATCTTGCCCCGTAACCTTTGGCCACATGTTGCAAGATTTGTGAAGGAAAACTTTTGCGGCTTAAATTTTATGTTTTGCCTCTATCCATAGCGCCTTCAGATGACGTCTAGCGTTCTTCTAGTTTCGATTTTAATCTTTTACAGCCTGCTGTTAATATATCATAAACCGCTTGCGATTTTACTCTATTGAGATATTGAATAGAATCAAAATATGTATTTTTGCTAATAAAACAAACTACAACTCTAGGAGAAATTAAATTAGTAAAAGTAGTAGCAGATAGATGTAATATTTAAAATAATTTTTGTATGTTGCTTTGTCAAGTTTTTAGTTTAGAAGGACTAAAATGTGTATGAATATAATATGGTAACCACAAATCTGTCTCGTATTCTTGGCGGAATCTAATAAATTCAAATAAATCGAATTAAAGGTCACAGAGTAAAAAGAAATTCTTAGTCTAACGTAAAAATATAAAATGTTTTTTAACCAGCTGGAACTAGGAAGAACTTTATATAAGATTTTATTTTTAAAAAAATTTGATATAAGTATTTTTTTCTTACAAAAAAAGTTGTACTATTTTAGATATTACTACGACTTAGCCTTTTCTAGGATAACCTTTATTGCGGAAATAGTTCATACCTTGGACTATACGCAACAGACTCGCTCACCATCGCGGACCATATGTATCTCAATTTAATACCAGTTTTCGACTGAAGGTTGAGAAAACAATTTTGTAATGACGACATCAACTTCCATTTAAAAATTCCTCCATGTACTATGATAATGTAGGGTACTATCGAAAGCGAGATGATAATGCATATATTAAATATGAAAAGGAAAAGTATGTATAGCCTGGAAGTCTGGTATTATTGATTAAATAAAACTTGGCTTGGTTAACAAACCGAGACCTTTTATAGTAAATCATTAATTTGTATTAAGTCAAGATATTTAATCAATCATGTTTTTACAAAAGTGATGACATGTTTCCTATTTAGTCTAATTAATAAGTCAATCAGACTACGTAATATTTTCAATCACACAGGGCACGTAAAATAAATATTAATCAACGCACAGAATAAAATGGTGGATAATCTGTAACAGTTCATGGATTTCTATTCCTGGTATATTTGAACGGTACCGATCGTTGTTATTTGAGTAAACTTTGCTCTCCTCTTCTGTTAGGTTATATGATAACTGTAGAGATATTTATTAAAAATCGTGTCCAAAAGAGCAAAGCGACTTTCTTTATAAATATCACCCCCTTCTACTAGATAATCAGTCTTTTGTACTAAATGATTACTTCTTGGTGTATTAATTAAATACTTTACTGGGTCATTTCTATTATTATGTATGTTACAAATGTTTGATAATACATGTAACATTTTATAGAGAAACATCATTAAGACAATGACTTATGAGATATATAAGAAATTTAAGAGATTAATTTGAGTAGAAATGTGTATGTGTCAAGGTTTTGGAGCTGAAGATACTTATCCGTGCCGTCACCACAAAGCACTTCCGCAGTCGAAACAATATACTCTATTTTAACAAGTATTTGGGAATCAGTAGTGTGCCACAGTTTTCACAGATTTTGCTGCTATATGTAATATCAAAATTATTAGAGAAATTGCTGTTAAAACCTATTAAACTTAAAACTGCCAGTTTTCCAGTTTGGAGTTGAAAATCACAAATCAACAATCAGCCAACTGCACAGAGTAACAGCGATAGTTGAAAAGGCGTTTGAAGCAAAAAATACTTCCCTGTAATCTTCCTACATGTTTCACAAGCTTTTGATGATTTATGGCACTTGATACTAATCTACAAGATGAACAAATTGCTACCGCGGAACTGTTATCAAAAACTGGAATCATATCTTAAAAAATTTTAGAGCTTATTTAGAGTCTTGGATGAAGGAGCTTTCTGAACACTTAAAGCTATTTCGGCTGGAGTTTTCCATGGTAGTGCATTGGAACCTCTATTGTATCTGCTCATGAAAACATTTGCCAACGACACAGTTATCATGGCAAAGGAAGTGGTAATCAACAAGACATACAAATGGACTAGAGACTGATAAAAACAACTTAATAGCTCAATAGCAAAATACTCAAGTCTTAAATTAATTAAAAATAGATATTTTATTATTGACTGATTTTTTCAAGTGCTGACGGAGAGAGTGAAAGAGATCAAATGTCAAAAGATTAGCTTAACTGAATTTTTTTTTCTCTGCGTTGCTAGCTCCCGTATTATAGTATTTTGGCATATTAACACGTTTTTAATATCTAAGATATGTAGAATAATTAAGGATTAATCCCATCATACTGCTTTACTATACACTTCCTAGCTGTTATATAACAATTTAGCATATTAGTTCGGTAATATTTTTTGAGGTTTGTGAAAACCCTTTGGTATAATACGATATAGTCCAGCAATATAGCTAAATAAATTTTTCTTACAAAACAGACGAAAGGTTTTAGATATATGTTAACTATATGTTTACTAAAAAGAATACAATTGTGTATAAAAAATAGTTACTTTTAGTTAAGAATATATTTAAATAAACACTGTCTTTGTTTTGTGGGAAATAAATCGAAAAAAAAAAGTTACGAACACTCGCGTAAAAGTTGCTAATAAAACGTCAACGAGCGCGACACCAAATCGAGATGACAAACGGCCCATTCACGCCATATGTAAAACGCGGAATTTTTCGAATCGTTTCGACAATTCCGCGGGCATAATTCAAAATTTACAAACGCAAAAGCAGCCAAAACATGTCATCAAAAAAACATCGCATCGCCGTTCGCAATTACCCCCGCGAATTTATCGAAAATAATTAATCGCAAACGATGTTACGCAAATACGATCGCAATATTGTCATGTAAATATAAATTAACGCATTAAAACAATGTTATATTGTTTTAATTATAAAATTTATACATCGAAAATATGGGACCGAATGATAAATAATAATAAAATATATATATTTCGCGATGCCGCCGGATTCGTACGCTTTAAACGTGCATGTTTCATTTTGGATTCGAGATGGAAAATGAATTTTTCATCGCCGATAACATCGCCAAATTACGATGATGATGTATCGCGTACGATGCTTTCGGAAAAAAGCACCATTCATTTTTCCAGGAACTGTGAAATAACTCACTGCTCTGATTCTTTTTTAATGAATATTGCTCATAAATTTTATTTTTGAGACGGCTTGATAGTCGTGATTACGTCTCCTCTACTACTGCAATAGTCACGGGTTCAAATCCTACCTGGACTTGTTCGTACATTTATGTTTGTTATTGTTTCTATTTATAATTGTCCCTAAACAGAAGTGTAAAATGCAACAAGGAAAACCAATCCATCGGTCACGCTGCTAAACTGACTGGCTAAGGCCGGATGCACTTCGTGATGGTCTTTACGTTAACCACTTGCCAGTGAGCAATAATGCTTATGCTATGATAGTCGAGTCCAAATAAATCATTAGTTGATGAAAAAATATACTTAATTAATATAATAAGTTGTGCATCCTATATGTAGTATGAAGCACTTTCCTTTCACTGCTGCTTCTGCCATGTCTATAAATACATGTGTATTAACAATCCTAAATCCGTATAAAGATATTTTTAAGTTATTCCCTTTTTGACCAACTAAAGTTGCCCTGAATTGAAAATGTCTAATTAATATTCTGATTCTGACAAAAGGTCTTCGATATCGCCTATCGACTAGCGAGTAACAAACTCCCAAAAGGTGTACGGTCTTACCAAACCTGGTTATTAACATGACTGAGATAGTTGTTCCCAGTCAGATTTTACACCTACATTTACAACATAACATTATTACAAACATAAATTTAATAATAAATCATACCTATGCTCTTACTAGAATGGTGCGAAATATAATGTCTACTTTTGGTTTTGGTGAAAAATGTTGTGATAGAATAACAAATTGTCAAGTATGTATATTTGTCTTTCTATTAAGAATAATGTGTAACTCATTCCTTCTTCATTGCTCTTCATTGCTATTTAGTGGTCTCATGTTAACATCATCATTATCAATTCATAGCCGGCGCTCGAAGAAAGTGTCTACTTCCAATGCGCTATTGTTGGTGACGCAGTACATTATTTACTAAATTTCACAGTTGGCAATTGGCTGCGTCTATTCTGACCTGGAACAATGTCAGTCTCCTATTTTGCAGATCGTTTTCAATTATCTTGAATCATGTTTTTTTCGAAGCTGTTCGCTGTGTCTTTCACTCACAAGGTCGATTACGACTCAGTTCATGATGAATTCCTTCGCCTTTCATTCGACAGTCATGTCCAAATCACTGCATTTTGTTTCTAAATTTGTTCCCTAATTGTGTGCTGATTCTCGCATCTTAGTGCTGAACGGTATCAAGATATGATTCGAAATTTTCTTGTGCCTGAAATGAAAGAGCAAGGACCAGAGAGCATTTGGCTTGATTATTGCCGTGCAATTATTGAATGAGGTTTTTCCACGAAGACTAATTTTGCGAAGTGGCGATTTTGCAATGCCAGCCAGATCTCCGGATTTAATAGCACCAGACTTTTTTATGGGGTTTTTAAAATCAAAAGTTTATGTGAATAAGCCCCAAATGATTCAAAATCTTAAAGACGATATTCATAACGAAATTGAAGAAATTCAGCCTCAGATGTTGCAAGATGTCATGAAAACTTCCTTAAAAGTAGCCGAAAATTTCATAGCGTATCGCGATCACCATTTAGCCGATATAATTTTTCAATCATAACGAAAAAAAAATGTAAGGACCAAATAAATTTCTTATGAAAACCAAACGTACTCATCTTTTCTTTAAGCAAAGCTATAGGCAATCAAAATACCCGTAGAAGTACTTTTTTTTTCATATTAATAAGATTATTTATTTTAGTGAATTCCAAAAATGTTATATACTATTCTATTCTAGAAATATTTTTCTCTATCTCATTCAGCTACTTGAGAAACCGTAAAAGGCTTCAATTCTGAAGAGAAAGTCATAAAATATCGCCCCACTTTATTTTCGATGATAGTTTAGGTTAAATATAAAACAACTCCTGACAATTTTTAACAGTTCTCCTGACCCTGAAAATACCTTTTTACCTATTCCAGAAACAAGACTTCAGACCAATGAAAAAGCGAAAGGAAAAGTAGCTCCAGCGGCTATAAGATAAATGTTTTTTTTTACATCAGGTTATTAACAAAATTGTCAACTGGAATTACTACCACAAGCGTAAGAAACTCTCGAACTATTAGCATATCCAACTTGTGTACTTAATGTAAAAGGAAGGTTGTGGTCTACTATGAGCCTAAAGTAGTTATCAACCTGACTATAGTCGATGCATTTAAATCGTGAGTTAAATAAAAATTTAATATTTAAAATGACACTACATAATAATTTTTCATAATGTGATCACTATCGTCCAGTCAAAGTTCAGTCCTCTTTAAAAAACTCATTCAGGAACACTCAAGTGGCAAGATCTATCCCACCATGTTATACAGTGGACTCATTACTCAGATTACAGGAATCGTTATCCGCGGAGTTTACGTTCAGCTAAGACAGTAGCGGTTGGTGAAACCGCCGTTTACAAGGGATCCATGCAGAGATATACATGTACGGTTTAAAAGGAGAAAAACATGTCATTTTGTTAGATTTATAGTTGAATTTATTTGTTTATTCATTAATGAGAAAATCCTTGTACGTGTGTACATAAATAAAAAAAATATTTTCCCTTATAACAATTAAAATGCTGTTAAAAACATGAAATAACAAAAAACATCCATAGTACGCAAGTCATAAAGTTGCAAATGTTACAAAACATTTTTTGACAAGATTGTTGGATGTTTCATTATTTTCTAAACGTCTTTCTGCGCGTCGTTATACGGTTGCAGTAAACCCTCTAGACCATTATGAAACTTCATACTTCATTCTAGTGAAATATCCAGGTTTAAACCCAATACCAATGAGGCAGTTGATAAACAGATAACAACATCTTGTTTATTTTATCTAAACTTAAAGACGTAGTTCATTTTCTAGTTAATTCTTGAGAAGTACCATCTTCATTATTTCATTCTTTATTTGTATTGCTTTCCAAAATTTCCAAGTTCCTCTCGTATGAGTTCATTATCATTAGCGGCTAAAACTTCTTCAAAATCTGTTGACTGAAGATCTTCAAAACCTTCGTAAAGTATTTGATGCTTAACTAGTAAAATGTTACTGACTTCAGCATGGCATCTTTAATAGTGATTATGTAATAAGCAATCAACGAAGGAAGGAAGCAGTTCCATGCACAAGAAATACTGTTATTATACCTTGATCCAATGGTTGCAGAAGCGAAGTTGTAATTGGGGGTGAAAGTTATTAGCGAGACCGTGTGTAACAAGGGATGTGTTGCAAAAGTTAATCCCTTTTTTGATTGCATTCCAAAAATGAGAATTTCTTCCAACGGTGCGTTCGCTCTTTGTCCTAAAACTGGGGAAAAGTAATAGCTAGCGATAGATGATAGCCCTTTTTTATATTTCATTTTAAATAACTCTTTTCCTAATTAAAAGAGTTTAAAGCCTTACAACTCGTTTTCTTCTCTATTAAATACTTTGATTGCGTTTGATTTGAAAATTTCCAATATGTTTCTTAAACTATATTTATACTGCTAAAATCATATTAAAACGTATTATATTACCACTGAGTCTAGGTCTTCAATGAACTTTATTAGACTAGCTCTAAAAATGTTTAAATTAAATTAGGAACTAAATAAATTCCACATTAATCCTGTCGCATACTTCTTGTTCAACGTGATACTTCTACGTTATACACGACAACCTAACGTAGTCCATTTGTTCTGTCGCGCGTTTTGAACATAAAACACATCTTTGGTAGTACGTCTCTTTTTTAACACTATATAAATTATTACAGTTAGAAGACAAGGTTTTGGCTCTTTCCTGATATTCATCAAGGCGGCTTTTTCTTCCGCCGAGCTGCCTGCGACTCGCGGCTCTGGGACCGACGCCAATTTCACGTTTTCTCAGACGTCCGAAACTGAAAAACGCCGCTAGACTTATGATTAACGGTTATTTTATAATCGTTTAAAAATAGGTACCGATTTCTATTTTATATTTAAAAATCGTTTCCGTTCGCTCTGACGTTTATGCGTTGGAAATTTATATCGAATGTAACGCGAAATTTATATTGAATGTCATACAATATTTTGTAGGACAACGCAAGATATCGTTACCGACTATTCACAAATATTTCGTAGGTTGATTGAGTTATCAATTTTTACTCCTTAGTATATTTTTTATGATGTTTAAGTTGATGATAAAATATTTTTAACACAAAATTGAACCTACTTCAAAAAATAAACAAGGAACAGACTAAAAATTAAAAAATAATCAAACTTAGATTTTTAACACAAGAAAATTTAAAATAAAATATTAACATAATAATTGTTGTAATAACTAAATAAAAATAAACAAAAGCCTTATTTAATCTATCTAGTATACGTATTTAATATTCAGTTATATACACACAATTTAGATTAATACTACCAACCGAGCTCCTTAAACTCCGATACAGCCGAATATAGAACCTCCTTCTTTTTCGAAGTAGGTTAAAAATCCTTCCAAAACCAACAACATCCTGTATTTTTCGAACTCAAATTTCTTGATATTATTTTTTTATTTTGATGTGAATGGTAAATACGTAACCCAACCGTTCGAAGACAACAGCTCAAACTCTTAAACTCTCAACAAACTAAACTTAGCAGTTGACGAATCAACAGTTTCCAAGCGTTTACAAGCGGTGAGAATTATATAACGCCTTCTAATTATAACTGCATGGCTGAGCAGGTACACGGTTTTCAAACGCTGAAGAAATATAGGAAATAGTATGATTTCATCGCTGTCAAATCAGCACCAACAGTGGTTCATAGTAACTTGTCAGTAAAGACGAGGAAATTGCACTTTGAAATTCATTCTCAGAACTATTGTCAGTAGATTCTCGCCAAATATGTAGGACTATTTTTTGTTTCTATGGCTCTAACAAGTTCTTTATTGTAAATATCACCAAGCCCTTAAAAGCATATTAACATTGGCTTCCTGCTACATTTTTTCATCTCGTACAGTTTATGGCAGTTTTTGTTGGCCGTGTGTTTCAAATTATATCGCTCCTTTTGCCCTAATATTTTAGCAACACTTTAGCAGCATACAAGTTTCACCTGTATATACTCACGTAATATTTGAAACAGAAAATAAGATATCAAGGTAAAGTTACCCCCAAATATAATTTATTTGAAAAAAATGTACATTATTAATATTTACTGTTTAACCAAATAACATAGACTTAAATGTACCCAACGAGAAATGAAATTATTTTTAAGGAACAGTTTGTTGGAAGGAATAACAAAACACCATATGACTTACATTTTACTCTAGATATTCTTAGTACAATTTTAATTTGCAAGTTCATTTATTACTACTCTTCTGACAGTACAAGACGATTTCAGAATGTATATCCCAAATTAAAATAAAATTAAACTACATCAGCTAAAGTTAACAGTAACACTTATGCACTACACTCATTTGCGTGGTTTGGTTCGCTGGTTTGGTTCGCTTCAATATTCTGACTTCCTGCGTATTGTCGCATTGCTTCATATCATAGCGGTATTATTTCCATATTGATTTACCATAACTTGGTGAATTTATTAGATTTGGAGTCCATGCTGCAGATTTTTGTTGGTTACGGAATGATAAATATTGGTAAAGAATCGAATCGAAGAACTTGATTGAAGAACTGTATTTTAGCGATATTCTACAAATGACTAAAGACTATTACTATAAATACTACAAATACCAAACCCAAACATATTATAACCCACCCAGCCTGAGAAAGTATTGACGATTAGTAAGAATATTATATCAATTTTATTTTTATTACTTTATTTGAACTTGTTATGGAAAACTGTTTTGGTCTCTCAATTTTCATCATAGTTATGTAGGTTTTTATGTCATAATGAAAAAAGAAAAATTAATTAGAACAGTTTTAGTGCTCAGAAATGTACGCGTATTGCTTATTGTTTTCGATTTTTGGATTTCATAGATTTTTATATTGTTTCTTTGAATGTATGACACTTCCTGTACATATTGCATAATATTCAAGTTCGCTGTACATCATCCTCATTCAACTATAAATAGTTTGACCCCCGCAATGGCAACATATGTCGAAGTTTTTAGGGAGTTGGACTAGGAAGTTCGGCTGTTGTTTTATTCTGCTTTCTTGTGGGTATTCGCTTCTTTTGTCTCCTGTGTGATTTTGAAAGTATATTATTCATGTACCTAGGAGCTTTCAATGTGGTCCTCAGTCCAATATTTATGTAACTTGTGAGTTTTTTATAGCAGATGTACCAAAGTGGATACTTCTTATGTAGATTAAGGGTATGGAAATACTAGAACGATTCCAAATCTTTTCAGATTCTCAAATATTTTATTTTCTCTCTTATTCTAAAGTCTAACCTAACTTATATTAAAGACTATTCTAACATTTTCTAGAGATTATTAAACTCACTCTATGTGCCTATTAATCAGTTCGTATGGTAGTTTTCATTTGACCACTACACTGTTATAGTCTGTTAGAGTCTTTCAGAGAACTTCGCACTAGCACTTGGGACATCGACGATCGTAAATCTTTATTTCGTCTTTTATTCTGGAACCTCTGCAGGATGGATATGTTAGATTTGCTGGTTGTCCCCAACACTTCAATACCATAGATCCGAATGGGCCTAAGTATTGACTTATACAGCTTAACCGTGTTATCTAATGATAATTTAGATTCACGCCCTATCAGGAAATACATTTGCATTAGTTTAAGCTCAAGCTGTTGACGTTTTGCCACTATATGTTTTTTCCGCGTCAAACGTCGACTAAAATGCAGTCCCAGGTATTTAACATTATCTGTTTGTGGAATTATTCAATTTTACTGAGCGACAGGTTGTTCTACAAAGGATGAATGTCACATGGGTAGAAGGTAAGTTAGTATATTCGTCACCCACTTTGGCAATAAAATGTCTCTCTAATAATACAGGTATAATATCAGCAGTACGTATCGGGCAGAAGCTTTTTCAATTTAACATGCAGTCCAATATACCACACCTTGTTGAAGGCCTGAGAAATGCAGAAAACTTCTGCTTTATCTTTATCATTCCTAGTCCAGGCATTGTCAATTTTAGTGGGTGGATTATGTTGTTGAGATTTTTTAATCTTTTTTGTTACTTTCCAGAGAGAATTTTTCTAAATAGTTTTGAATTCCATGATTTTGTTCGTTATTTATTAACTCTTTCAGCTCTTTTGTGGCTTCGTTGAATTTTCTCTTGTTTTCTTCTGTTCTGATTTATTGCCAAGCTTCTCTTAGTGTTCTCTCGTTAGCAATTTTTTGTTTAATTGTAGTTGATATAGAATTAAACTTTCGATATGTCGCGCTGTAAGAAGTTGTGTACCATGCGGCCTCTCGTATAGTTCTTATTCTATTTTTTGCTGCTATTTCTGTATGTTTTTCTGTTTTGAGGTACTACTTCATAAGCTTCGAACCAATATATCGAATAAACATAAAACCTTATTAGCAAATTGTAAGTGCACAATTTACATCATTTATAGACATATTTTAATTTTTTTATCACCTGTCTAACATTCATTAATGAATTCCTAGCGAATTGTTTTGAATTAACACTGCAGTTAAATGAAACAGGGAACGCTCACTATTTTATAATTAAACCGAAAGAGCATCGAGCAGTGTATCACCGACACAACGCAGAAATAAATTTCGCAGCCGTCAGGCCTACCACTTTCCAATTGCTTCCATTTTCACGACAGGTTTTTCCATGGACTATGGCCAAGTGCATTCCGTTCCGAAGAGTTGATTCGGGCCGCGACTGTTTGTTTTATCGTCGTCGGACAGAAATATCGCCGGCCAGTCACCATTTCACCTGTCTCTCGACAGTGTCGTTTACCTACTGTCCCTTTCCTGAAGCGTATGGTTATTCTAGTCCCGGTTACGGCCGTGATAATAAAAAGCGTTCGAAACAAACGGTTCAATTTTGTCAACGTGTTCAAATGCACTCACCGGACATGATAAAATCGCTGTTCGACATTTGCTTGGAATATTTATTAAGGATCTTGGACAAATAAAATTGTTGAAGACATTAAATTCCGATGTCACGCATAGAGTTTTTCTTAACCAGGAATTTTAGTTTAACCTATTTTTTAGAAATAATTGATTATGATTGAAATTAACATGAAATGTATAAGCTAGAAATGTATTTTATGGAAACAACCACTAAGATTATTTTATGTTTCGTTAACATCTCGTTATTAAATCCAACGAACCATAGTTAGGCTTTGACCTACAACAAAATTCTAATCTAATTAAAATAACTAAGCAAATATACTGTTTACTAATATAATTTATTTTAGCATTATAGATCCAATGCATATATTATCGAAGCACTTAAAACTAAGTTATTAGTCTAAATTTATTAAGCACACAGTTATAATAGGTTGTAGGTTAATTATTAAATTAAGTAAACAGTTATAGTTTGTAGGTAAAGGTTGTGTTTTATTATATTTACATTGAACTCTTTTCCATATCACCTATTAGTTAGACTTCTAGGCGCGATTTTATGTAGTTGTATCCCCTGGAGGCCTAATCCACCTAATTAACAATTATATATCCAAGTAATATATTTAATTTTCACTAGAGAGCATATTTATCTTTTACACTTAGTTTTTGTATCGTTCGGTACAATGTTTCCTTGTAAAAACATTTTGATATCACTGTATTTCTCATTAATTTGTTCAGTTAATACCTGTGTAAATATTTCTTGATATAACTAGATTCAATCACTGCATTATCCTTAATGCATTTGCTATATCTGCAGAACAGTTTCTATATTATTTCTCTCCTAACACATTTTTACCAAACGCTCATGGATATTCTGAATAATTACACACATATATGTGCACATTAATTTTTACACTGTACAATAAGATTTACTACATTTATCGTATATTAGTTATATCACACCTTTAGTTGTTTCCACTCTCATCACTCTGTCTTGGAAATGTTCAGCATTGAATCATAATTCCATATGCAGAAAGCTTCATTCAAGTTGTGACATACTTTTTCAAGCTGTTAATTTCCAATCGGTCTAACATTTGTTTACAATTCCATCAATTCTCAATTTCTTATTCAATGTGTTTGATCGAGGTCCCTCAAACCGAAGTTATTCTTAACCGTGTTATTAATAATTCCTGTTTCCGACGTGAAGTACAATATAACCGCAATGAAATATTAATAAACGTTATGACTAATAGCACCTAATCAATTGTTATTCCAATTTTTACCTTCTTCCATCAACTTTTGTTATAATAACACTATTTTTATTATCATGATGCCATGAGTGACCATTCCATGTCATCCATCATCTAGATACATAAATTTAAATAATAAGACTTCCTTCATTTTATTATATGCTTTAGAAAATTGTATTATTTTAAAAGCACTATCCGGATTTTCCACTAGACCTCTTCAACACTTCAGACTAACGGTTTCCTCTGAAATAAATGTATTAAATTATATTAATTGAAAAACTACTCACTTTTTATATACATCTCATATATCATATACATCAAACTGATCTTCATTCGTTACCTGCTTCGTATGAGGATGGTTTTTTTCGGTGAATTCAAGATTATATTTTTAATTTTTTCAGATATTTCATCGACTCTGTCCATACTAATATTCAGTGTAGCTGCAACGTGCTAAAAAATATTTTAAATAAAAATAAATATATCAGCAAATTAATATTTAACAGTTAAAATGCTTACCTCTCTAACAAATTTTGCTGGCAAAAGGGGGCCTCCACTATCTCGATCCTGTTCAAAGTGACTGATTAGAGGAGTCTGTTTTGTCTAGTTTCGGAATTTTCAATGAGAGTAATAATAAGCAGCGATTTCAAATTTATCAGATAATCAAGGTATTAAAATAAAGTTTGCCATATTATAACCTCTTATCAATACTCTTTTAATGTTGTTTGTTACATACCCATGACAACCGAATGACTTTGGCGGGCTAGTTTGGTAACACGTTCAAACTTATCAGCCAGCATTCTGTCTCTTTTTAACTAAAATAAAATGGAATGGAAAATAATGTCTGATTCTAAAACGAATTTACAAATTGTGGCCATATATTGATGGCGTATGTTGACTGTTTGCTTAGCCAAAATATAGCTTAGCCAAAGTATATTCTTTTCAATCTATATTCATCGATTTTCCGTCGATTGTGGACCGATTTTCAAAATTATTTGCACTTCCGAGATGGTCCTCTTGGAACTAAGTCAGTATCTGACGGTGGAATCCTGGGATATCGACGGAAACCCTCATATTTAAAGGCACGTACAATGTTTTCGCATTTCTTTTAACCGGCTTCGAAAAAAAAGCAGGTTCTATGTTCGGCTATATATATATATATATATATATATATATATATATATATATATATATATATATATATATATATATATATATATATATATATATATATATATATTTAATGTATGTTCGACGATTTCTCCATTAATAGGCCGATTGTCAAAATTATTTTTTATTCGAAAGTCTATACTTCCGAGGTGGTCTCACTGATACCAAATCAGAATCTGTTGGGGGAAGGGGGGACATCGAAGCTCAAACTTCAAAGGTACGTACAGAATTTATTTTTAGAAAATACTTAATCTACTACGACTAGTAAATATGCATTAATAAATAAGTAAAGTCTTTATCCAAACGTCAATGTGTGGAAATGAAGATTTCGTTTGCCTTTACGTGTGGCCTAAGTGGCTATCTAGTACATGTGTTTAGTAACTCGTCTTGATAAATATTAGAATATAGGAAGAATTAGCTTTTCCAAGTTAGGGTTTGGTGGACTAGGGTGGGGTTCAGGAATAAATCAAAGGGTCTTTTGCCACTTACACTAGTTGCCAATGCCAGAGGGACAGTTCTCATATTAAGAATCTGGAATATAATCATATAATATAATAATATATAACTCCATTAACAACTTTAATATCACAGGTTATATATAATTACCATGGTTAGCGGTGGATATTTTTTCTGAATCACTAAATCATAATGTTATAAATAATTATTTCGGGTATTTCCGGTGAAATTCAAATCAATTCGTCTTTTCGCCTTACTTTTAACTTGTTTCATATTTCGTAAGTCACAAGGATGACACTCGGTTTCATTCTTTTAAAACATGAAGGCATCAAAATATACTTTACAATTGTTTGTGAACAATCAATCAAAAAATATATTTTACAATTTATTTATGTTTAATATTTTGAGATGCTAAAATGGTTTCCATCTTCAATAATAATATACTAACGATACTATATTTTATCCCACAACAAAATTTTGTTTAGGAGACTGCTTTTAATATTAGGTTTAAATTAATTATTAAATTAATGTTCATAATAGTCACATATATCGAAAATCAACAAAGACATAAAAAAGACTAAAAAAAGCTTAATTGTTGAAGGCTACCGTGGTGAATTGAAAGCATTAGCAGAATTGTGGGAAACTGTATCAGAGTAAAATAGAGCCATGATGATCTGATATAATAAATTCAATATCACAGGAGATTATTTTGCAGATTTACAATTTCCACGGTATTTTAAATTACAACTCTACCAAACATAGTAATTAGTATATATAATTAGTTATATTATAGAACTCCGTATCTCTTTAATGATCGAAAATCTTGATGTTGTCGAATAATATGCTTCATGAATTTATACCCAAAGAGGTTTTAAATACTTCTTTAAATATATTTATTTAATTTCTTAAATACAACATTACTCAGAGCATATTTGTTAGTGCAAAATTTAATTTTTAATTTTTATTTACATTTTAATTATATTATTATTTTCGTATCGTTTGGGTTCGGCACCGACTTCAAAATGATCAGTTGGTAGTAGTTAAAATAATATTTTAAACAGATAAATAGGTTTAGGTAGGTATTAAACTAAATTGTGTGTATAGAGTAGAACATAAAATACGTGTAATAGGTAGGTTAAATATAAGTCTTTTGTATACTTTTATTTAGTTATTATAACGTTTACTATATACTTATTTTATTTTAACATGTTTTTTTTTGTGTTAAAAATGTGGGTTTGATTATTTCTTAAATTTCAGTGAGTTTCTTATATATTTTTTGAAGTCGGTTCAATTTTTTTTTGTTAAAAATATTTTATAATCATTGTTTTTTCTTGTTTTGTTTATTTCAGGATGAAATGTAACTTTACTTTGCGTTTAAAAACCACGAATTTAATAAACGAAACATTTATACCACTTAGAACAGATACATTTGGCAATTACAACTTCTTCATCTCCCCTTGAACTTGCAGAACACGTATCGCACGCCATAAAAACTAATTTTAACCGATATTATTATCCAAGATGCGACGGCGCCAATATAAAAGATATCGTCATATTTCTTTATTGGAAGGTATCTGAGGGACCCCTCGCCACCGCCACCGCCGCCTTTAGCCCGCTCGACCCTCCCTCACCCTTCCCAAGTAACGGGCGATTCATCACTGGAGATTTACGGGCTCTGATACGACAGGGAAATTGCAAGAATGGTGGAACGATCAATCTTTCGTTGGCGGCGGGGTCGGCGTGGGGACCCGAGAAGGGTGGGGGCGACAGGGGGCCGTTACGGGCGGAAAAATAAGATAAAACCGTAGAATTTGTCTCTGAAGTGAGTGGAAATAGGCCTTCGTTCACTTTCAGATGTACATTTTATACATGTGGGGCTAGGGGGGAAAGCGGCATCGGTAGATTTATGCGTAGGAGAGAGGCCTGATTGTGAAACGATGTACATAGTAGGTCTGAGTGTGTATGCTTGAGAATGAGATATGGAACTGGTTGATGGTTGATGTTTCTTATACTTCTCGTAATATTTTTCCAAAAGGTGACCTAACGGCTTTTTTGGTTGCGAGTTTTTATTTCCAATTTTATTTGGTGTGACACCTCCAAACATAAAGAATTTTTATAAAAAAGAAATTGCAAATTCATTAAAATGCGTTATAGGCAGTCTCAAAATCTCTGGCAAAAAGTTACCAGAAAGAAAGAAAGTGTATACCACATTGTCTGAGGGCTGATAATTTTAAGAACTCAAAATTAATGTCTTTAAAAGTCGACTATTTCAATGAATATCACTCATAAATGTTGTGCATATAAATCGCTCCATCTAGTATCTAATGTTAGCCAAATAATCCACTAATATCATAATTTATGACAATAGTTTTATGGACTTTTATTTGGGATAGTTTGATAGGTAGAACTGTTTTAATATTGAAGTTTCGTTGCTTTCCAAGAAAAAAAGGAAAGTTTACTACGACAACCCCAAACACAAGAAGTTATGGGTTAGTCCAGGATAATCATCCCTTTGTTGCAGTTTACTGCTCACCAGATATAGCGCACTTCTGTCTACATCTACCCGATGACGTCAATTAAACATATTCAACGACATATTGCGCTAAAAAACTGTCAATTGCGAGTAACTGTTCCAAAGTAATTCCTTTTCATGACAATGTTTGGCCACAAGTTGTAAGAGTTGTGAATGATACACTGCTGCGTCTTGAACGAGTTCTAGCCAGCATACTCACCGAACCAAATCCTCGGCTGTTACGCGATTTCGAAATGGAAAGTGCGAAAATGAATAGCTACCAAATCAACATCGTTCTTTCAGCACAGCACAGGTATAATATTGATGGAAAAATGGAAAAAAGTGATGGAAAATTAAGGAAAATATATTGTCTAATGTATGTTGTGCCTATAAATGCATTTTCATTCACAAATTATCAGAATACATGCAAGTATTTAATAAAAAATATGAACCAAAATCGTGTCCGTTTGATCACTCGATTGATGATGTTTATTTTCCAAGTAAAGCAATTTCTCCATTAGCACGTAAAATGCAATTGGAAAAAATATGTAAGGATACTATTGAATTCTAGTTGGACACAAATACACTTCAGACCATTTGAACATTATACAGTTTTTTTACAATACGTTAAATATCTAATATTACCATCACTGAAAGTACTCGTGAACTAGAAGAGTTATTTGTTGACGCTTTCCGGTTTCCAGAATATTATTTAATGAATTACAAATGAAATATTGCATTTCAATAATCAACAGATCGGCAAAGAATATATAATTAAATAATTTGAACAGTAAAATGTTTTCAGAATATACAAGAATATATTTCAATAGAAACCCCTTTGACCTAACTAAAAAAACTATTTTTAAGTAAAATCTGACTGATTTTCAAGTAAAATCTGAATGAAAATCTTACTGACCATCTACTGCTAATTAACGGCTTGGACAGGGCTATCTTATATAATTTTGGGTTGACAGTTTTTGGAAAAAGTTTCAGCAGTAAAGGACCGGGCATGCTTAAATCTCATACTATAGTTTTTTTGACGTTTTTAATAATATTTTTAAATACAAACACCCTCAGGCATTTTATTTGTATTATAGATTTTAAAAATGTTGACTGAAAGCTCCAATTTCTATATACTTTGCTACTAAACATATCTTGAGATATATCATTTTTAATAGTATCTGATCCAATAAAATAATATTAGCGCTGTCCATAAAACTCTCATTGTTTGTAGGTAAAAATTAACACTGGAAACTATCGAATTAAAATGGCTATCCACTGTTTAGTCATTGACTCTTAATCTATACGGTTTTAGTCGATATTTTCGGTCCGACTAGTTTCATTCGACCTTCTGACTTTGCCGCCCTAGCCGCGACCTTGATAATAATGTGCCGAATTTATGCTTACATAGATTTATATGTAATATATATAATTTTATATTTTGTATGTAGTATAATTATAAATGACCATATGGCTGCATTTTGGAACTGGATTATTTATTAATGTAATGTAAGATTTTGATTGGTAAATAGTAAATCTTGTCAACTATTAGGGCTTTTTTTTGATTACCTTTTTCAATTTTCTAAGCCTCTCGATGTTTGTTATCATTGAATGTTAAAAGTTCTTTCATTGAAGTTTGAATGAATAATAATCTTAAAATATTTCTGCTAAACGATAAAAAATAATATTGGATTTAAAAACAGTACGATAAAGATTGATTGAGAAAGATTTTGTGGTCGTTACTCCATTCCTCTTTACAATTAAGTCAAATATATACATTATAAAAATAATTCTACGCTTAAGTTTTGAACGTAATAGTTTCCGGCAATTATAAATTTTCTTAAGAAAGATCGGGAACGAATACGTACATCTCCGTCTCATTTATGTCATGGCTGAGAAAAACAACCAATTACTTTCAGTTTATTATGTCGCCAATTATTTTCCAAATATTAAAATACGATGAAACATATTTGGGATCATTATTCAATTCCTTGTTTCGCGTTGCCACTTGCCAATTTAAAATTATTTATAATGAACTGATCTATACAGCTCAGTGGATCAAAAAATCATATCCGTCCTCTCAAAATTCATACGAAAAGCAACTCCTGCATCTATGTCTGTTATCATGAAGAGAATAGTCGAAGCATACATTTGATTGAAATAGTAATTACTATTTTCACTCGCTAGTTTTTTTACTATCGACGTTTTGACTATTTTCAGTTGATAGCTCCCAATACTAGTAAAAATCATCAATATGTTCTTTTGGAAGGATGTAAAATTACATTAATTAATTTAATGTCTCTACAAATATTCAGAAGAAGTACTCAAAAACACTTGTTCGATTGTCAATCAATAAATTAGGCATTATATATCAGCACTCACCACAAGGACGCAACGGTCTGTATCATAAAACCATCCGAAAACCAAATACGGTTAATTCCAGCCCCTACCTCCCTCCCTTCATCTCATCACGACCGCCTCGATCCGCAGAAATAATCAGGCCGTTAATTTCCGCCACCCTCTTATGGTGTGGTCTCTTTCAAGGATCGCCCTCGTTCATCTCTCCTTCCCAGTTCCTTGTTGCCCGTTCCCGTCCCGATGCCGCTTTCCCCCTTCCTCGTCGTCCCACTTCATTTGGCTACTGGCGAACGATTAATATCGTTTGCCCATTTTTAATGTGCCGCCGTGTTTTATGGAGTGACGACGAATTTACATTATCTTTCTAGTGAAATTAATTCGAAACCCAGTACGTAGAATCGCAAGGAAAAAATATCATGATTTAAAATACCCCAGGAGTTATAAAAGGAAAAGAAAAGAACGGGAATAGTTCTGCTTATATCAAGTTTAGCTTTGTGTTGTTTTATTAATAATAATGATATACTTAATTATAATATTAGTAAAATGTAGTCCTAATCAACACTTTTACAGAAGATTAAAAAGTTTCATTCTTTGATCGACAGTTCTTGCAATATCTAATATTTTATTGTTAAAAAATTTAAAAAAGCTAACTTGTGGTATTTCCAATATAGTTCTTAAATGAAACCATATTTCTAAAGAAGATTAACACGCTAATTATATAATAATAATCTGGTAGGCATATTTAATGGAAATTGTATTTTTTATTAAATATATCTCACATGAAATATGCTTAGAACAATCTTAATTTACACATTAATTTATTACTATAGTTTTGTTGTACTTAACTCCATTTGATTTAGACTATGACCTGTCGCAGCTTTCCGTTGGTTAGGTAACTATAAGCATTGGTAATTAATCGTAAAACTTTGTTTCGGCTACGTTGGATTACTAATTGGTTTGATGTTTTAGTGTAATCCCATCACTTACTTTGATTTTAGGTCAAGTTGAGAGTATCTTCCAACTAACCAGAACAGTTGTTTGATTTTGAGTGTGATCTGCTCTGGTTGTTGAGATGGATGCCGAGATAGTTGGTTGACTACGTACAAGTCAAATGATATAATTAGGTTGTTGTCATTTTGCCGCAATGCAAAATTAATCCTATGTAGATTTGGTGCTACTAAGCTGTATTTACCACTCTCTAGTCTATTTGTAGATCATGTTGACTACCATTTATACTTTTTCTACAGCTTTAGTCAGATGATAACTTTATCGTCGGCAAATGTTCCAAGTACTCTTTCTTTTCTTGCACTGTAGGCAGATATCAGCAGGTACCACACCTGTAGTATCAAAACATTACTCTGGAGAACTCCAGCCTAAATAGGTTTAAGTGTTGAAGAATACCCCTTTATTCGAGACTCTAAATTTTCTTCCGAAAACGTATCACTGATAACATTTATCTTGTAGATTAGTCCCAAATCCTCTACCCTGTTGAAAGCTTGTGAGAAGTTCAGGAATATTGCAGGGTAGTAGAAATTGTAATTGGTATTAAAGTATCGCAGGTTAAGATAAAACAGTTTTAGAGCGTGTAAGTGTTAATTACTTACGTATGTATTTTGATCAGTAATTCAATTTTTGTATCTTTAGTGTTATTGGGTTATTCAGTGTATACAGACGCTAATAATGGAATGATCGAAGTTGTAATTTGGATATTCATTTCTGTTGCCTGATTGGAATAATTTTATATGAGGATATTCCAACTGTGGATTTTGGCTTCAACATTTTAAAAGTGGTTATCTCGCTGTTAGTGGCAAATAACACTCTAGAAAACCAATATATATATAATGAATTGTAAGACTTATTGGACGAAAACTTAGCTTAAACTTTCAAAAAAATTTCTCAAAAAAATTTCAGTTAGATTAGTAATGAATGATAAATAAAGCAATCTCCAATCTCCTCCATCCTCTCATCTGTAGAAAAAGTAAATTGTCTCCGATGATTAAAGTTTTGTTTTACAAGCTGCTTATCAGACCCGTCATGTTATATGGATATAACACTTGGTATCGGTTTACCAGGCCGGAACTAGTGGAAAAGCTTCAGTTAATGCAAAACAAACTTCTCAGGCAAACTCTGAACGCGCCATGGTTTGCCAGAAATATCCAAATTCATCGGGAAACTGACACACCAGAAATAAGACTGTTCGTTTCTTATACAAGAAATTCCATGCAACCTCAGCTCTCTCCAACAATTCCCACATCAGATCCCTGTCAGAGGCGTTCCCAATCAGGTAACCCCGAAGATTATCCCCCCAAAAGCGGATCTTCATGCCGCCAAAGGTTCTCATATCCCAGACTAAAGCGCCTTCACGGGCAATCTTCTCTTATAACTTGAGTTAACATCAGCAAGGAGACCTTTTCAGCTGGTAAATCAGGCCCAAAAAAATGACAATACACTAGTGACATATTTATCTTACACAATTACACAGCTCTTTCTCATTACCCTTCTTCAGATCGATGTATGCCAGAAAAACTGGAAGAAACTGAAGAATTTTTCTCAGTAAATGCCCTTTTAAAGTGAAAAAATTGGTCAGAATATATGCAGGCCTATAATAGTAGGTTGTACATAGTCATTTGTCAGTCAAAGCGAGGCAAATCACCAATGCAAAGTATAAAGAGTAGTAGAGAAACTTAAGAGTATCTGATTGCAAAAAGAATAAATACACATTGTATCAGATGGATGTTAATATATCTTAAGATCTGATTTAGAAAAAACACTAATAATAAAAGACCACAATGAAATGAAGAGAAATATATTACGAATTTGATGTCGTTTGAGTTATTATTAAAAACAAATAAACAGAATCTCCCAAAATATTATACAGTGTTCAGCACGAAGCAGCAATACTGAAAAGACAAAATTCTTGAGTAAATTAATTTTAAAATGATTCAATCGAAAATTCTTCATTACTTATATATTAGAATTAATAAGTAGTGATAAAGTAATTTTGAGAAATTTGAATTTCACTGGAAATAACAAAAATTTTCAGTCACTCTTTACCATTGAAACGAAACTACTGTTCTATTTTCACCGGCAAATCGATCACAGTTGAACTGCTCTTGTTTTGATGTCTCGATATTTTTAGGCTATCGAAAATGTCATGTATGTTTTTGTTTTCGAGCTTGTCTCGCCGTCGGACACCTCCCGAATTGTCATCGGAAGCAGCGGTCCTCTCGGTCGGGATTCCTCTCATCGAAATGCCATGGTTAAAATAAGTCGACCAATTCCGAATCCATAAATCAACGTGCGGAGACAACAATAACTCTTGAACGTTCTTGAATATCAACCCCTTCTCGGGTACGCCCCGGGTAGGGCTTAAACACCACCAAACAAAAAACATGTCGGTACTACGACATACGTGTTCGGCAACGGAATCATTGTTGTTTGAAAAAAAAATGGAACGGTGTTGAATAAATCTCGTTCGGTTCGCCAAATTCGATTCTGATGAATAAATCATTCGTATTTTTCCCTGTAGACCTTTTAATTTTTAATGCCTCGATAGGCTAAACGTCTGGTGTTCGTTTGTATCCAGTCATTTGGAATAACGGAGCGATAACCTACGACTATATTATTGACAGATAAAATTTATTTTAATTATTTGCATTAATTTTTTGTATTAATTGCACATTACTAATCATACGCTGTCGTAATATATTGACATAGTAGTAATAAATACGCACTAAATGAAAACCAAATTATTTAACATTATTTCCATTATATTTTCTGTATTGCTTGTTATTTTATTACTGGCTGTACATTTTCTTCTTTCCATACGCTTTGCTTTTGGAGAAAACTGGGAAAAAAAGAAAACTGGAAAAGCTCGTCTCCAATATATTTAATTTTATATTTCCCTACAGTATTTTTAATTGTTCCCTAATTATTGCAAATATAATTATTGGTTTTATTTATAAACAAATTCGACTAAATTCCGTTCAATACTTTGACTTCCTACGTATTGTGTAGGGAGCTAAGGGTATTGCATTCACATTGGTGCTACTTGGTAATCTTTTTTCATCTTTTATAGCGATGTCTTAGATAACTTCACCAATAGACTTAATTGTGAGGGCATAGTGTAAGACGTCCTTGATTGATTACGTAGCCGTACGCCTTGGTCATTGATGGTATAACTTTGCTGGTTTTATTGAAAAATTGATCCGAATAGGCTTTTTTATAGAATTTTCAATCATCTTACGATGAGTGCAATGATGAACTACAAGTCAATCTAATTGTTTCATTTTGAGTCTGTTCTGGTCAGCTTATTATGCTTGATGTTTTCAATATTGTTATTTGTTATATGTTATTTGTGATGCTTCCGTGGGTGTTACTTGGTAGCGTAGTCTTCCAGCTTTCTGCCCGCGTCTGATTCTGAATAGGTTTGGTAGGCCAGTTCAGCTCGTGTAACGAGGAGTAGAAGAAGAGGAAGCAAGACCTGAAGATGGCAGATGAGATTCTGCTGAAACGCTGTTAAAATATTAAAGGTTTTTTGAGAATCAAACCTAGATATATTTTTAAAGTTCCAAAGATATATTTCGCTTTCATGCATGAAATATTGGGTACCATTGTCTCAAAATCGAATAATCGGTATTTAATTAAAAAGTAGCATTAGGACAGTATAAAGATTAAAAAACATCAAATACTAAGCACAAACAAACATGAATCACTATTAATCATATTAATGTTATTTTATTTTTATTAACATTTGCCCAAAATTGGGAAAAATCTCTAAGGTAGGATGTAAAAATATGCATATACTGTAGAAGTTCTGGCGATTCAATTAATTTTATGCAATAACTAATATTTGTAGACATCCATTTTTAAATAATCATTCTCGTATTCTTAATATTAAAAAATAATATTAAATTATATGTAGAACTAGAAATATGAAGACAATAGAAGCTGTACTTTTCTGATGTCATCCAATATTTATTTCGACTGAGAATTGTATTCTTTAATTATTCTAATATATATAACCCTTCATATTCATTCTTATTTGCCCAATAAATATTTATAAGCGTATGTGTTGTATAATTGCTCATAACGTCGTATTTTTAAAATACGTATTTCATGAAAAGACAATTGTAAATTAATATTTTCCTTTATTATCATGTAACTCTTTTCAAATATCTCAATCATACCAGTTTCTAGAACCATTTCATTATTCATTATGTATTAAACCAATTAATCATCCCCAAACATCTTCACAATATCAGTATTATCTGTTATTGTGATCAGTTAGACTATTCAGCAGCATGGTGGTTAGAGTGCAAAATCACTTTATTGATCACAAGATCAACAAGAGTGCATCAATCAACTTAATTTGATATTTGGCGATGAATCTCCATCAAAAACCACCGTGTATCGTTGGTTTAGTGAATTCAATCGCAGTCGTAGTTCACTGTCCGAGGAGTTTCTTGAGATCGTCCAAAATCGCCTGCTCTGCCAGACAACATCGATGCTGTGTGCGAACTGATTAAGCTAGATCGTCATATCACCTATTGTGAGATTGAGGTATCCCTAAGCATTAGTTCTACCAGCATATATGTCATTTTACATGAATATTTAGCTGTGCGAAAGTTATGTTCGGGTTGGACTCTACACAATTAGACAATGGCTCAAAAAAGGCTTGTGTCGATTGATACAAAGAAATGCTTAAGAAATTCAATCGCGGTGCTTCGAAAGACATTTATAAAATCGTAACAGGTGACGAATCATGGATATATTCGTATGAGCCCGAAAATAAGTAGCAGTCGACTATATGGGTGTTCCAAGATGAACCAAATCCACCAATAGTTTTTCGAGCACAAGGCACTTCTAAGAAAACGGTGCTTTCTTCGGGAAAGCTGGTCATATCACAACAGTGCCTCTAGAGAGGATGTAACAGTTAATTCTGATTGGTACACAACCATTTGTTTGCCAGAAGCCTTCGGTGAAATAAGGAAAACAAACAAGAGACGCCGGATTGTTCTTCATCATAACAATACGACCTCTCACACATCAGGCACAAACAAGAGACCCTTTGAGCACTCAAAACATCGAATTGATGGGTCATCCGCCGTACAGTACTGATTTGGCACTCAATGATATCTTTTTGTTCCCATCCGTGAAAAATAAACTGCGTGCTCAACGATTTTCATCGCCCGAAGTAGCTATTGAAGCGATACCTCATTCGGAATGGACTAAATGCTTGGAAAATAGCTTTAAGCGTATGCAAAATTGTATGGATCATCGTGGCGGGTACTTTGAAAAAGAATAAAAAAATATTCGCAGCTTAACTATTTGCTTTTTTCCAATTCACGAAATATAAATAGTGGCCCTCGTATATATGTTTTCTCACTCGTTTTGATATAACGCATAACACTTATTATTTTATAGCATAACAACAATACACTGTTCCTGTTAGAATATCTGTTGGTAAATAATGATAATTCCTAATATTAAGCAAAGAATTTAATTTATAGCAATACATTATTTAGAGCAACTAGAAGTGGAAGTCTGTCAATGCAGCGGATTTTATTTTTAAATATTCGTCGGGTATCGTAGAAACAAAATCAAAATGGTAGATAATACTGCAATGAATATTCACAATCGAACCAAAAGTATTTAGTTACAATGCGCCATGTGTAACAACGAAATCAGTCGAGGGGATGGACGGCTAGAACAACGACCGCAAAAACTTTAACCGAGCTGACGGATTCGTAACGCTGACGAAACACCATAATGCCCAATTAATTTGGTATCAAAATATCAATAGCGGCTTCCCATTGTACGGATCGTGCATAATATTAAAGTAATCACGGTGATGGGGCCGCTGGATGGGGTTGGACCGAAGGCAAAACCTATTCCCCTTTCGGAAACGAAACAGCTGGGCCACGAAGGGGAAGCGCAATTTGTCATTGTTTCACTCTCCTCCGTCTGGATATTAACTAGCTCGATTTCGGCCATTTACCATTGGCTAGTCCCCAACACATACTGAGTTTCGTTTCCGTACGATGTGCCAGCGAGATGGTAATGGAGATGAAACTCTGAAAATATTTGCTTTCCTCCAATTTTGACCAAAACATAGCAAAAAATCTATTTTGCCACTTTTGAAACTATTTTTAAACATTAAATGTTTGAAAAACTAAACCATAAATGAATAGCAAAGTTGAGAAGAAATCATATTGAACAACAAGACCTATCCTCTTATAATTCCTCTTAATATTCATAAAGTGGCATGAAGGCCTTGTTCATAAACTACAGAAAATACTACCAAAACAACACACAGAACTATTAAAATCATACATTACAACTAGAATGTTAAAGTCAAACATGGAGAAGCTTACTCTACAATAAAAGAAGCTAAAAGTAGATGTACCACAAAAAGGAAAAGGAGGTGGTTCTATGTTCGGCTGTATATATTTATTTTTTAATGTATGTTCGTCGATTTCTCCGTCAATTGTGGATCGATTTGTAAAATTACCTTTTTATTCGAAAGAGCGCACTTCCAAAGTAGTCCCATTGAAAACAAATCAGGATCTGTTGGGAAGAAGGGGGAAATCGAGGTAAATGCTCAAATTTCGAAGGCCCGTACAAAGTCTTTTCATATTTTTTATATAAAATAATCAAATATTTGGGTATAATGTTATTGCTAAGCTGATGTGGCGGAAAATCGGAAGTCGTCTAGTGCAAAAGCCATTCAGTTTGCTTTTTAACTAATAACTATAGAATTAGAATGAAGTTGTTTAGTGTAAAAGTGTCACTCACTATCTAAATATTAATGTATTTACCCGGCACTCGGCCTGCTTGTGTATTAATGCAACAGAACAAACTAAAAAGGAAAATCCAGCAGAGACAATAAAACAAGAGAAAATAAATCCAACAATAAAATATTATGTATATTTCTAAATATCTAACATTTACCAATTCATAAGTCTTTCATTTTATGTGAATTAAATACAGTTATTTCTAGATTATCGATCTTATAAATGTATACAATTTCTAAAAATATCAACAAAATTTCTTTTCAAATATTTATACCAAGATATTAAACAGGTTTATCCATTTACCATAAGTTTGACTGTTTGTTGTTGTGAATTTGTTTTGGAATTATGAGCAATACATCTTTTACCTTTAGCTTCAATGTTGAATAACGAATCAACAAAATACTTTTCATCACTCACTCTTTAAATACGCTCTTAAGTGCTAAGGAATGAACGTTCCTTATAAGTTAAAATTATATAAAATAATTTTACAATATATATAATAGATATGCTGCCAAAAATGGGAATATACTAGCTATTAACTGGCGATACTTTTAAAACTTTTTGTGTAAAATTGTTTATAATAAAACTAGCTAAATATAAAAAACATAAAAAACATTAAACATAAAAGTAAACATGCTAAACTTCTTTCTAACAAAATTCACACTCTTACATATTCATTCAATAACATTTTTATACATGTACTTTTCTTTTTCTTATTTCTGTCACAAATAAAACATTGATTAAAATCATCAAAATGAAGAAAATCATGTAACGTTACTAATTTGTACTCAATGTCTGTTTATTTTCACACTCTTTACCCAATTTGTTTTATTAATTTCCTAGAGTGTCAACAATATGTCCGTGGGCAATAAGTATTATTATATGATTTCAGTTATATAATATAAATATCTTGACATGTAGAAAATCAGTAAGTGGTCTACTGTACAACTGTTAATCTAAATCTTATTTTAAATACTATTCTAAGTTATTTTAAAGTATATCCTAACTTATTTCAAAAACTATTCTAGCTTATTCCAGAGATTACTAAATCTCACTCTATGTGTCTGTTAACCAGTTCGTATGGTAGTTTGCGTTTGAGCCTACACACTTTACTGTCACCGCGCCCATTTAACTATTTGGCGAGTGCATTGGGATGCACTAATAGTATTTCAGAGTACTTCGCATTAAAACTCCGAATCACACTCGTTATAGGTTCTATGGGGATATCGCCCTGAATTAGTTCGTTGAACAGGTCATATGGGGCATCGACGATAACTCACAACACTTTATTCTGGAACCTCTGGAGGATATCTACGTTATATTTGCTAGTAGTAACCCACAGTTCAATACCATAAGTCCAAATGGACCTAAGTATTGACTTATACAGCAAAACCTTGTTAGCTAATGATAATTTATTATTATTTTCGTTATATTTATTACGCCCTATAAACAAGAACATTTGGTTTAGTTTAACCTCAAGTTGTTTGCGTTTTGCCACTCTATGTTTTTTCCATGTCAAACATCGATCGAAATACATTTTTACTGAGGGGATTCTTCTACAAAGGTTGAATGTCACATAGGTAGATTTTTGTCTCATTTACTTTTATACGCCGCGTTTTCAACCACAATTCGACTTTGTTAAGATGAAGTTGGAAGTTTCTTATGGCTGATATTGGATCCTCGTGTGATGATAAAACCGCTGTATCATCAGCATATGTTGCAACAGTAGTGTTTCTTGAGGTCGATGGGTCAGCTGTATACAATAGATATAACAATGGGCCAAGAACACTGTACCCGAATATATTGTGTGTAGGTCAATGACTATGTTTGACAATAAAATGTCTGTCTGTGAGGTACGACTTCAGCAGTTGAAGGTGCGTATGGGGCAAAAGCTTTTTTAATTTAATCTGCAGTCCAGTGTGCTACACCTTGTCGAAGGTCTGAGAAATATCGAGAAATGCAGCGGAGCAATGTTTTCTATCGTTTAAGTTTTTGTTAATTTGGTTGACTAATATATGTATTTGTTTTATTATTCCGTGTTTTTTACGGAAGCCAAATTGATGGTCTGGAATAATATTTCTCTCCTCTGCGATTATTTTGAGTCTCTTAATGTATAGTTTTTGGAATAATTTAGATATCACAGGTAACAGAGGTTTACGAATCATAATGATTTGAGCTACTTTCCAAGTTCTAGGAAAGTAATTAAGTCTTAGCATGGCATTAAATATGAATGTTATTAATTTGATGCACTTTCCTATCAGCTCTTTTAGGATTCTTCCAGTTATTAGGTCAAAGGAGCTTTTTTAGAATTGATTTCTTTATGTATTGTTTGTTTTACTTCCTTAACAGTAAATTTCTCATGTGGCAGATCCATTTGAAACGGAGTGTTAAGAAACTTAACTATATTATTTTCTTCTGTTGCTGATATTTCAGACGGGTTCGCATTGAATACTGTTTTTAATGTTTAGAGAAAACTTCCGCTTTTTCTTTATCATTCCTAGGCCAGGTATTGTTGTCAATTTTAATGGATGGATTAATTATGTTGTTGAAGTTTTTTATTTTTTTTTTGTTATTTTTCAGAGAGAATAGTCCGTTGCATCAGTTGGTGTTAAGTTTTCTAAATTGTTTTGAATTCCTTGATTTTGTTCCTTATTTATTAGCTCTTTCAGCTCTTTTCTAACCTTGTTAAATTATCTCTTGTGCTCTTCTTTTCTGATTTGTTGCCAGGTTTTTCTCAATTTTCTCTTTTCGATTTTATTATATTTTTTGCTGTTATTTCTGTATCTCTTTCTGTTGTGAGAGGTAAATTTAGAGATATGAAACTCTCTAATTTCTCTCTAAATAATGGCCAGTACACTCTTTATCCGTTAACATATTGGTACATGTTAATTTGTTTTTCTATTTTCTCTGTAACATTAATTATATATTGAATTTAAAATGAGGAAAAACGTGTGTCCTTGCCAATTTGTATACCTTTCCGTATCTGTTTGTTATCTTTTCGTTGTCACAAACATGTAAATAACCGATCAAATCGTTGGAAATCAGTTACCCTGAAATCGACGGATCATTTAATGGGGGCATTCTCAGACCGCGCTCTGTAATACCGGCAATTTCACGTTGCGGAAGTCACCGAACTGTACTAAATCACCGGCAACTTTGCGTGTCTATTACGAAATTAAAATGAGCGCGGGTTGTGCCCGAGTTAGTCAAGCGCGAAATATATCAAAATATTTCTTAATTATGTTGCTTGGAAAGTTTCAGAAGTTTCTAAATGAAGAGTTCGCCGGTATGGGATAAAGACGACGTGAAATATAACCCATTTCGTTTCTTTTCCTTTTCGCAGGGCTTAAAAAATAATAAATAATAAATACATGTAAATTCGATTGATATTTTTGAAAACCTTTGCTCAGTATCGCTTATTATAAGATATATAAAAAGTTATCTTTTTTCTACAATTTAGGAAATAGAAATAATATTTAAGGAAAGGATTGATCTATAGGGTGAGACAAAACTCCCGCTACTATTATGATTGCCCTCCATCTTGGTGATGTGACGTTTAGCTCAGTTTCGCTTTAACCATTGTGTTGTGTAGACGTCTCAATTTTATTGTGGATAAATATACGCCACATGAACGAGCAGAAATAGGGACAATTTTTGTTGAAAATAATCGTTCCAATGGTACTTTTGCCCCGCTCTATATTAACTTAATGGTTAATGAACAGTTCATAAAATCTAAAAAGAATATTATAGCTACATATTTCATTAATTTAATTAATATATTTACCAAAATTCTGTAAAGCAAAGCATTATGTACAAATATGTATGGTTTGTCGTAAGGAATATTAGAATAAAACAATTTTGAAATTATTCTTTTACTTGCACGAGCAGGTTTTTGAGCATGTATGTTAGAACAATAAAGAAGACATTTTGGAAATGTATTTATAGTATTAAATGAACTATTCACTTTTCAAAACTGAAATCTATAAAGCAAATAATTAAAACAATTTAGTAAAGGTTCAAATAATAAAACGTCACATAATTACATATTTTAACACATTAAAAATTTTTACACGTTAAATTTTATCAACTATTTAAGATAATTACTAAATTATTCTGAATAATTTATCATTTATTTTATTTGTTGTTCCATATATGCAAATTATGTAGTTAGTATCATTTATATCAGTATCTGCATGTTTTCTTACTTAATTCACATAACCCTATTTAACCCTGTCTATTAGTCGATATTTTTCAGTAAATATACACTGAAAAAGAATAAATATACTAGGCTTATTAAGTACGATTAAGTCTTTAAGTACGATATGTCAGCTTTCTTGAATACTACTTAGTGTAAACTTATTGGACTTTTAATGTCCAATACAGTTTATTAACGCCATATCTATATATAAATGATGGATTCCTTTTTACCTAATATTTATTTCAGTCTGTTATATTTAGATGTAAAATCTATTGTATATTGATTCTGGATAAGAAGGCAGCACCTCAACAACCTTATCTGCTCCCCATTTGAAGCAATGTGTAAATGCAATAAATATTAAGATATTAACATCATAAAAATGAAGTATTCTATACGGGAGACCAATTACCGTTATTGAATATAGAAAAATTTAGTTAACACATAATATAAAGTAGCAATGAATTTTATCTGCTATATTAGTTTAGTTTGTGAAATCCGCGTGAGCAGTGTTTGACAAATAGCTCATTAAATGTGCATCTGTTTTTAAAAACCTGAATTTTCGCCAGAAAACATTCGTATAATATGTAGGAATGGCCTCTAGAGCCAGAAAAATTCGAAGACAATGAATTGCAAGCAGCTTAAGCTATTAAACAGCTTTCGGATAGCTAATCAGTGCATGTATAGAAGTTTATTGTTAGACATTTATATGTATTGAGAAAGATTCAAAAGGAACCACTGCCATTTCTAAAATTTCATTGCTTTATAATATCGCGGTTTAATTGCTTGGTAGGCAAAAAAGAAGAGTGTAAAACCCCAGCCTTCCCTCAAGGTGAAAAATAATCAGAATATATGCAGATATCTAATTATATATAGTAAGTTGTTGGAATTCAATCATTTTCAGAAAAGCAGCCAGTATTCTTTTAGCTATTCCTAGCACCAAAAATATACTGTACTGAAGAATGTAACGATAGAGGACTAAGAGTCTATTAAAACAAATGTAATTTGACAGATCTACAGAAAGCTAAATGTACCGCAGGCTTTAAATGCTGAGTTAATAAAAATTTGGGGTCATTAAATTTCAACTAAAACTGACATCGACGACCCTGTGATAGTGAAAAAACAAACCAATGATAAGCAATTTGTACACATATATGTTCGGAAGTCTTTAATCTTATATTCAAAATACACTTTATTATATACTTGTAATAAATCATAATTAATATTTTTCCTGGATATTTTTCAAGATCAGAAAATAATTACGACAAATAATGACTGTAATCGAAGAAGATTGATCTCATTGTTAAATCTTATTTTAGTAATAGTTCCTAAATAGTATTATCCATGTAATCAGACTAACGAATAATATCATTTCAATAATTTCACAGCAAATCATGTCATTCAGATCTCAAAATAATATTAAATGATAATTCCATTTTTTCGTTATAAATCGATATATCAATATTTTATCTTCAAAGAAATACGAGACTATATTTAAGTTAATTAATTCATCTTTCAAAAAATATAATAATTCTGATATTTCGGAGATATTAATATATTAATACATTAATTTTCATACTCGTTCTCATGAATCTATCACCTGGGACTAATTAACCAAATCGCTGTGTATATTTACTCAAGGAAATTCATAAATTCAAATTTATAAATTTTGACTTCTTCATATTTTTGAAAATACAAAAAGAGTTAACTTTTAAGCCTGAAGCATTAAACGAGAACAAATCAATTTTGTTGTGACCCTACAAAGTAGGATATCTCGTTAAACTTGAGGAAAGTTTTCATTGTTAAAGTCGAAGAAAACCATATTATGTCGACTAATTCGACGGTCTTAAATCATGTCTCATCTCCGTTAATACGCTTTCCCCATTTGGTCTGGCAACCGTTTCACATTGTACGCCGCTCCTTCGGCTCCATTAAAACCGCAAACTATACAGAGACCCGAATAGAACTCCTGTCGGAGAAAATTCCTGGGGAACGGCTCTCCTACGCCGACGGAAAACAACATCCCCTAGAGTTTTCCACGGGCCAAAGAACATGTTTCTCTTATTTAGGTAAAGCCGTTGTTTTAGGCCTCGACACTCGCTCTTGCTCTTCGCCGCCCCGGCACAGAAAGCGGTTTCGGAAGATTATGGGCCTAATTCTCGACGGAGTCGCATTAATTAACGCGAAAGAGCGAAAAGCCAGAAGGTATGATACGGCCGCTACAGTGACAGCAGGAATAATTGGCGGCGGTTTCGTCAAAACCATCGACGTCTTAATGTTAACTGTTGGGTTTCTTCGGTTTCGTGGCCGACCTTTCGGTATGAGATTTTTTTAAGGAAAATATTATGGTTTTTATGTTCTCAATTGTCTCTTGGCATTAGTTCTAAACAACTACTAAAACCAGAGTATTATACTTAATTTGCAAAAATATTCAATATTACCTGTTTTCATATCATCATTCCCTATCCATATTCGACGATCCTAGTAAAGTGTGTACTTCTCATCATATATGCTGCCATTGTTGTCGCAGGACTTCGAATAGCCTCTAACAGCTTTAGTCGTCTATTCAACCGAAAGTTCGATTTCCCCAGATAATGTGATGAATTCGGTTAAATTATTACAGTTATGTCTAATCCATTGTAATCTGCGCCTTTCAATTTGTTTCTCAAGAATTAATTATTGCAACCAAACCAAATGATTTAATTTCTAATATTATCTCGGAAATAAACACATATTTAAAGTTAAGCATCGGATTTTAAAGAATTCAAGCTTACAGAAGTCAAACAGTAACACTTGAAATGTTAGTCATGATCATGGTTCATGATCAGTATTTCCTCTCTTCCATTGGTAATTCCCACCATCTTAAAGAAGATGCAAAATTGTGGGCAGCTTGACTGATTCGCCTTATTACCACTAACTGTAAATAATAAAGTAACCCTAGTAGTATTCCAATAAATTTGACAAATCATTTCGCACCTACACTTATCTAATCCGTTTATTAGGGGAACATGTTCAGATTCTAAAGCTGCCCAAAGATAAGGTCAGTGTATACAATCAAAAGTGTACTCATTTGTACAATACAGACTTTTGACAATAAATATAGAACTGATATCAGAATCTCTAAATCTATTGTCACTTAGCTTTCAAACTATAGTCACTTTATTTAGCAAAAGTGTGAAATCTGTTAAGTAGTAATCAGGTTTGTCACTCCAAGAATGCAGACAAATTATACCAAAAGCTTTACAAATTAAGATGTTATTTTTGTGTTAGTTATAACTAATCACTTTTGATCCTTATCAGAAAGTTTGAAACAAAGTTAATCCGATAAGAAAAAATACTACCCATATTAGTACAATTTGTACAATTTGTACAATATTAGTACAAAAGTGCGACTTTCTTCAGATTTTCGCTGGAGGCAATTTCAATTAAAACTCTGCTACTGCTAGTATTCTTCTCATCATACAAGTCTAAACCTACAACAGCTAGTTTTTCAGCACACAATAGCTTCTGCGTACATGTGGCTTTGCGGAGTCCGTATTCTGCTGAAAAAATCACTTAATTATCTGAACATTGTTTAAAAACAAGACATTTATTGGCATGACACTAATATATTTGTCTATGTTAAACACAGTGGCGTTACTAATATCGAAAAAGCACGCAATTCAAAGTAAATCTATGGTTAGCCCTACATATATAGCAGATTATTTTAGTAAATAAGTTCATTTATAAATATTAATCTAGATTATCACTTTATTGATACTGTGTACCTCTTGACCGATGGATGTTATATTGTAATTGAATACTGTCATATTAATATATTAGTCATGTTTTTGTTCTATAATATTTTCATCCAAAATTTAAGTTTATTTTAAGAGCTCCTATAAAGCTTTGTAAAAAATGTAATTGAAAAGTTGTTGCTAATAATATATCTCTGTTGAGTATCACGGCCATTTCACAAACTATTTTTCGTTATTTTATTGGGATTTCAGCTTTTTAAATAATTACGGTTTTGTACAAGATAATATATTTTTGTTCGTTAATTAAAAATTAATTAATTTAATGTCTAAGGCAGTCGAATTTGAATAGCAATTATACTAATGATTCTAAACTTGTCAAATATGGTGATTATTGAATATATCATATTAAACCACAAATAATAATAAACAGTAAAACTTATTTATATTATAAAATGTTTCTTTAAAAATATTTGAAAAATGAAAAATTGCTTTATTAAGTTTGTAATTAACTTAACAGTATTGGCAATGTTAATAATTAATTACAACATTGTTAATTATAATTAGTAGAATTATTAAAATAATATATATTAATGATTAGTTTAAAATAATTACTGATTCTCCATAAAATTCATAATGTTAGTAAAATATCAACATTTTTCAAAAAATGTATCGTTCAAAATAAGCAACCACATATTTGTTTAAATCAAAATAATCATTTTGAAACAAATCTTAACCAATCTCAATTTAGTGTCTCAGTTCAGTCACGAATTATGTTGTTCAATAACAATGCAAGGTCTTAAATATATTTCGTAGAAACTCATAAAAATGTTAAAATTTAGTTGAGAAATGATAATGTAATCTTACTTATTTTTCAGTTCTCTAAAGGACGACATTATAATACATTTTTAACGTTTTTAAACATAAATTGTTTTCTTGTTGACCCAAACTGATTATTATATATTGTACTAATATTGTTATTTTTCTTTCAGGTAAGATAATTTCTGCTATCGATTCCACGTAAACACTTCAAGGACTAAACAGCGGCAATATATCAGGTAAAACCGTCTTCGTAGGCTGAGTGAAAAGCGATAGTGTTTAAAGTCAATCTATCAAGATTTATTGCACCATATTATGCAACTAATATTTGTTCTTTAATCTGCTTTTTCACCTTCACTTTTTTTAGCAACAGGTAAAAGTAGTGCGGTTTTTTTTTCGGACTTTCGCAATATAATCCACCTGACGTGTTGGACCTTGAGAATGAAATAGGCGACCTTTTATCTTGATTCGCAAGGGTCCAACGTGTCGAATCAGTCAGAAAACGTTTTAAGAAGAACGTACGTTTTTTACAGAAATTGTTTTGTCGTTTTCTCGTTTTGCGACTTTGTTGTTTACTGTTAAAGTGAGATCAAAAGTGCAAAAGCATGTTCTGGTCGACGGATTTTAATCAGAATCTCTTTGTTTTGGTAATGCTTTAGTTAGCAACATTTTATATATTTTATTATGGACTCTACCTACTTGGCCATATTTTCATCTGCATTAATCTTCTATATTAATCGCCGTAGTGATTAAGTGCAAAATCATGTTCTGGTGGACAGATTTTAATCAGAATATCTTTGTTTTGGTAGTGCTTTAGTTTGCAACATGTTATATATTTTATTATGGACTCTACCTACTTGGCCATATTTTCATCTGCATTAATCTTCTATATTAATCGCCGTAGTGATTAATTTTGCCTCCCTTTTCGAGAAAAACGTGGCCACCTGGAGATGTAAAATTTAACACTTTTAAAGCTTATATGGAGGAATAATTTTTAGGTCAACATTTTTGTATAATATGCACTATAAACAAATAGTTGAAATAAAATAAAATACACCAAAATCAAGCAACTAGGAATAAACTTCAGACCGGTGACACAAAAAATATTTTATACTCTATTTCCATTAACTACGGAAACGTAATTTTGTATACCCCAAAATACCGGTAAAGGGATTTTTAATTGTTAAAACATTGTTAACTAAAGTTACTTAATTTCAAGCAGTATTGTTTCAGATATTATATTATCTTCGGATATTCTCGTATTTTTGGAATTATTAGGGGGTCAGTTTAGATAAAAAACGATTAAGAATATGATCGTTTTATATTTCTTGTAGGGAGAACATATTATTGTGTTTGATTTCTGCGAAGGTATATACAGCTGTGAATGAAAAATTCAACCTATCCCAAAATTTCATGTTAAGATAGATTAACAAAGTTTAAGAATAACAAGAATCGCCTGTCCTCTTTGTTTACAAGATATTTGGAATTTAGAAATTAGCCTTTCATTTAATTTGATGTCTCGTGAACAGAGAACACCTAAGAAAAATTATTCTTGTTTAAGTCCTACCTGGAGACACATTATTGTATAGAAATAATCCTAAAGTTTATTAAGTTTTTCTGTAAATTTTACTGTTATCAACTTCTGATTTATTCATAGGTTTCATTAGTTGCATTTCCTAATAGAACACTAACCGAATGTTTGGTAATAAATACGTTAATTTGTGCATCGAGTCTTAAAATGAATGTTACAAAGAATATTACCAATTATAAAATAGCTCCGTAGAATATTAACTCCTCGTTTGTTTGTGAGTTGTTAGTTCCCACGTATGACATAAGACATAACAGATAAGTAGAAAGTAATAGATTAACGAAAGCCATAGAGGACAAATTAAAGATGAGCTACCTGCTAGGGCGAGATTTCAGATTTACATAAAATCCATCAAAGAGATTAAAAAAGATACATCTACAGACAGCAAATAAAAATTCAGCTACTGTTTAAACGATCGGTGAGTGCAATAAATAAGTAAAGAATAATGCAAAATTTATTTAAAAAATTAAGTAAACTAATTTTTCTTTTAATCTGCCTGCTGTATATATTGTTTTTCAATGTATATGTTAGGTGAGAAATATGGATAGAAGATAAGGATTATGTCATTATATTATATTATTATTGTTATATATTATTATTATATATTATTATTATACATTATATTTATTATTATATTATTATACTATAAAAGCAGTTAAAATGAAACAAACTACGTAATTTTGCATAGATTGAATACATAGGAGATATATAATAATTTATAAATTATTAATAGTAATTTTGTCAGCATTATAAAGCATTGATAAATATTAAGGTGTTTAGCAATATGTAACAATATGACATGTTATTCCTGGAAGATTTTTTATCCTTTATTTTATAGATCCAAGTTTCCTAAAGTCAATTGATTATTTAATGATTTTAACCACATTCTTTTAGTATACATTTCTAAGATCTAATAAGTTGTGACCAATATATATTACTTTAATTAAAAATATATATCAAATATATTTCCGTAATTATGTTGGCAATATTGTCAAAAAAATTTTAGCACCATAAGATGTCAATTTAAATTATTCCATTTACCTTGTTATATGAGTAACATGATTAACATAACAATTTGTGGTTGAATTTAAGCTATTGAGCGATCACTAGTTTTCATAATATTTCTAAAAATTCTCATCATATATAAGAAATAATGCAAGAATTTGGGCAATGTCCTAAATAAAATCATTTGTAAGTACTTGAAAATCGATTATCAAAATTCGAACAGAATCAAACACAGACTCAGCGACGTAACCTTGAGATTTCGCACTGTACCCAGCTGGTCGACCGCCTTATAAAAGATGGAACACGGATATGAAGCTATACGAGTCAAGGACTACCACATAGCAGAATGGGATACACTTGGCGACGTTGCAATATCTTCGTTTTGTTCTTTCGCCATAAGCCCATCTGATAATGTTGATCCCTGGCGGGATAATATCATAAATTTAAATAAAATCACCAGCGAGGACAACGAAATTCAGATTTTTCGTGATAATCTTGATATTGGTCATGGTTGAAAGAAGAGTGAGTAGTTAATTTAAAACTACATTACCATTTATCAAAGGTCTTGAACAATTTTAGATGTACACCAAAATCAAATCAAACCAATTAATGTGCTTTAATATTGGAAATACCAATATATTTAGCTGATCTTTTAAACGAAGCATTTTTTCTCTGAAAGTAGCTTTTTCAGTATTCTCAATCTTCAAAAGTCTCTAATCTTACAAAAACCTAGTAACTAGAATGTCTAGTGAGCTTGCCGGGAAGAGTACAAGTTCCCATTTAAAGATTTTCCTGTTCAATATCATGATTTTGCAATAAATTTTTTTATTAATCTCTTAGAACTTCAACAATCTGTCCGTGGGTATTATCATATGATTTCCGTTATATAATATAACACTCCTGACTTGTAGAAGATCGCTTCAGTAAGTGATCTGCTGTACAACTTAAAATCTGAATGTTATTCTGGATAATAAATAATTTCAAAGTCTATCCTAAGATATTCTAGAGTTTATTAAATCTCACTCTATGTGTCTATTAATCAATTCGTATGGCAGTTTGCATTTGAGCATATGCACTTCACTCTCATCGCGCACATGTAACTGTTTGGCGAGTGCACTGGGATGCACTGGTAGTTTTTCAGGGTAATTCGCACAACATTTCGAATCACTCTCGATATGGGTTCTAAGGGGATATCGCGCTGAATCACTTTATTGTACACATAATACGGATCATCGACGATGGCTCGCAACACTTTATTCTGGAACCTCTGGAGGATAGCTATGTTAGATTTGCTAGTAGCACCCCACAGTTCAATACCGTAGGCTCAAATGGGCCTTAGTATTGTCTTATACAGCAAAACCTTGTTATCTATTGATGGTTTAGATTTACGCCCTATCAGCCAATACATTTAGTTTAGTTTAAGCCCAAGCTATTTGCGGTTTGTCACTATATGTTTTTTTCCCATGTCAAACGTCGATCAATATATATTCCCAGATATTCAACGTTATCTGCTTTGCAAAACAGTCACGATTGCTTTTTTTTCTTCAATTCAAAAGCAATACTTGCAGTCTGTAGCGCCTTCTTTCGATAATTTCTCGTTCGAATCAATTTTTACACTTTCCACACTCTATATTTACTTTCCTTGTTTGAAGATTAAATTTACCATTCTCAAATTTTACAAAAGTCTGACGGCAGCTCGTCTCCCTTAAGCTTCTCAAAAAGAATAAGTTTCATGGAATTCTCAATATTTAACTTCGGGCTATAAACAGTTTTAACATAATTTAATGTTGTGTTAATGATGTTTTATTTTATTCAATGATGGGAAGTTATTTCTTTATATTATATATAATGAGTATATATAATAGTTAATATGATGGATAAATTATCAAAATAACGTTTTCAACCATATTTTTCAAAGCAAATTTTGCCAAACACATTTCACAACCAATCATTGATATATGTGCCATTTTGTTCAATGACTTTTCGCCGGTTTTCTGGTATAACCATAATTCAGTGATACCTATGATGAATATACTTTACAGTGGAACCAAATACCTTCCACCTTTCTTGGTGCTAAAGCAGGTTTTGCAACTGGTTGTGAAGCCAAGCAACGACCATAAAACTTGGACATTTGATGATTAAAATCACTGGCCGAACCGACATACTCAATGAAAAACTTCATTTTACTATAACTAGCATATTGCTGAAAAATACTGTCTTATTCCAATGTGATAATGCGTCCATAAACAATGAAAAGTTTCAGTTTTGGTTTGAAAAACAAAAATGGTCGACGAAGCTACACACAAATGAGTACTACCTTTGTGATCTATAATGTTCTATAAACTTTTAAGCCCTATATGGTATTGCTTCATTGAATAGCTATTACTATACGATAGGAGATTTTAAGTCCATCTGTTACCAACCTTACCTTATTCTCTTTTATCATTACACGTATATTATTTTAAATTATATGTTATATGCTTCTACGAATGCTAGTGTACATGCAGTCTATACAGTTCCTTATAATTTACGTGCGATTTTGTTATGTTAAGTGTAATATACTACAAATTAAAAATTTCACTTTTTAATCAGTGATCTAAGTAATAAGCCTAATCAATGATTTAAGTATAATAATATATTGTAATCTAGTTGTTATATGATTTTGGCGTTTCAGTATATCATTTCTGAAAATTTTCTAATCCAGCAGCAATCTGGTATTATTACGACTTTTATTATTAATTATCTAATATATCATTCTCAACTTTCGACTTTTTTGATCTTCAGCAACACATTTTTTTTACGAATCATTCAGGAATCTTATTAAAAATTACCAAAAGGCAAACTGGAAACCAGATCATTAAGCATCGATAGAAAGTTATGATTATCGGAAGTAGCAATATGTGGTCAATACGTTAGATATATTTGGTGTGACTTTCTATTTAACCAGGTCTTTTATATGAATCAAATACTTTCAGCAAAATAGTTATTTGGTAAAAAACTAGCGACAGTGCTTTGAAACGAATATTAATATAGTTAGTATATAGCTAAAATATAGTCTTTACCATATTTCATAAGTTATATACCGTAATTACTTCAATATATCAACAGTGGATATCTCGAGTTTACCAGCGTGATCAAAGGATAGTAACTTCAACTAGAGGTTTTGAAATAAAATGCAAGTAAATTATTCATTTTGTCCATTTTCCTCTAGTTACAATATATTTATATCAACGTTTTCTGCAATCACCAAACTATTGTTTAACTGAACACAACTGAATTAGGTGGTAGCTGATTGATGAATCATTGGCTTATAATTTCGGCCTCTTAAGATAAATAGTTTCATTATTAATAAATCTTCAGCTTCTTAGTCAGAATGCTTTTTTTTAATAATTTATTTAGTAAAACCTGGTAATTCAGCTAACAATTAACTCTAATCTGGCTTAAGCTACTAACAAGCAACTACATCTAATATATTTTCCACCGACTCACCGGTTTTTTCTCAAACGGAACTTCTAATGACATTATCCACCTCTAGGAATCTGGACGCTTCTGTACTGACATGGTTCAGGAGTTTTCTTTGATGAAAATCGGAAAATCTTCTGGTAGTGTCCTTAAGCATATCAATGTTTAGCTCGCGATGGATATTACAAACGCGTACATATCAAAGCGAAGTCACAATATACTTGGACACTGTATTTTGGAACCTCTGAATTACTTGGATATTGGAGTCACTGCTGGAGCCTCAAAGAATTCCATAGCCCCGCACTGGTCTCAGTGTCTGCTGACATAAAATAAACTTGTTTTAGGTTACTAGCTGGCAGTTTCGCCCAACAAGACAATACATATTCCAGAGTTCATGCCGCTCCTTTTTATATATGCTCCTTCCACTTGAGCCTGACATCCACGCCCATGCCAAGATATTTTGCCATGTTGGCATATGAAACTTGGATTCTCTTATTTGTGAATTCAATGTGTCTAGATAGCAACTTTATCAAAAGAATGTTGAAGCTTCCGGATTGAGCTCTCTATAGTCTCTGCTACTACTAATATTTAAGTATCATCAGCAGAAGTAGCTATTGTGTTATATAATGTTGTGGGGAGATCAATTCTAATATCATCTTTCGTGGCCCGAGAATTGATTTGATTGATTAAGACATTTCACAAACAATTTCTCAAATTGATAAATAAAAATAGATAAAAAACTATAAAGAAATTAGGCGGTACGATTCAACTTCACTTCGATTTTTACCTGGATTTGGTACCATTACAACCTCAAGAGTTTTCTATGTATTTGAACGAATACAAGCATCAAACAGGTTAATTAATTTAATCAAAAGCTTTCCTTTTAAGAGTATATCCCGTAACAAGGTCAATTATTTTTTTATTGCTTAAAATAAAAATTCAGTTATACACAGCGAGATCCAAGGTTCACCTAACTCATCTATGTTACGGATTGTTTAACTTAATTTAAACCCAAAATGAATTCAATTATGATGGGAAATATTTTACATATCCCGACTCGGACATAACCGACTACCGTTAAGATTCCGCATTTTTCCTCGGCAGTTTCTCTTTTCCTGTAATGTTATTCAAATTTCCAACTCGTTATTTAGCTGATTTATCTGGTTTACTAGCCAGCTCATTAATATAAATCATGTTATCGGCGGTTTTAAAAGTACACCGAAGTTATATATTCAAATGACCCGATGGTTAAAGTCGCATTTCCTATTCAAATTAAGAAGTAGCGAGCAGTGACATCTATTGCGTGTGTTGTCATTTGAAAACTAACGATCGAACTGAATATTATTTCAGTTTTTCGTGTGGTATTTCGAGATCGTCATTAAAACAAAACAGGCTGTACTTTACTTGTCAAAACTTCGTAATAATAAATAATCGGTATAAATATAATTCAGAAATAATATAAATTATTTTACATCTAAAATAAATGTTTGACATTGTTTGTATTATACAAAACCCAACTAAAATAAAACGGACTGGGTACTGTTGTAAAAATTGTTAATATCGTCCTTAATTTTTTTAGTATTATAGTTAGCTGGAGGAAAGGTATACATTGTAGTAAAGTATACATTTGACTACGCATAAGTACATTCAGTTTTGGTTTTAATATAATGGTCTTGAAATAGGACTGAATCTATGCCAACGTATTTAGTCAAAAAGGTAGCTTAATATGAACAAGTCGACAAAAAAAATTCTAATAGATGTTTAACTTTGCGACGTAATCTTCGTGTGCTGATCCGCAAAATAACTTCCTTAATGTTTCTTGGCAATTCGCATAAATATGTGAGACACTAAAATAATTTCTTTTTCCCTTGTGATAACAATATCTCTGGAATGGTCAAAAGTAGGCTGATACCATTGAAAAGCAACATGCACAAAATTTTAAAATGGCCGCACGTCTGCCAACCACGATCATATTTTATTTACGTAGAACCAATTCAATTTCAGTTTCCTGTAGGTTACTTTGTGGTGCTCTGAATGACTTACAGGAATGAAGGCATAAAAACCGCCGTCCAGTAATAGTCCAATAACCCAATTCTTGACGCTCTTAATTTTTTTCGAAATTATATTCGTTTTTAGCACACCAAAATACATAAAAACTGGTTGAAACTACTCAAGCACCTTTTTTGCTACAAATATAAGGTACTTATTTTAATCTAACATTAATTTATACTAACAAATATCAATAAATGTCATAACGGGAAACAACAGCTGAAAATATATTTTTCAAGAATAGAATAGAGTTGTGCAATTAACATCATACAATATCAAAAATAGAGATCCAATCGAATCTTTCGCTAGACCTATTTTCAGAATACCCTTATTATTTGCTCAATTTGTCCTTCTTTGTTGTTCTTTTAGTTCAATAATTTTCCCCGTTTGGTGTTCGATCGTTTTTCTTTTTGTTCATATTCTTACCTCCGTGCCAGATCTTTAATTATGTAAAGAGTATAAAACTCTATACTTTGTATTTTAGAACTTTTGTTTTTCTTTGTAAAGCCATTCTCCTGGCTTTTAACATGCGAATTTTTTATTTTCAACACAAATTTAAATATATATACTAACTTTTAGCAATAATTATTAAAATAAATTGAAAAAAATACTTAAAAACTAAGTATTTAGCGCGAGGGATTTTCCGTCAAGCGCACGCTGTGTCTACCTTCCCTTGCACCCTCAGCGATATTCCTTATAGTTTTGTTAACATGAGAAACTCATAATTATACCCTAGCACAACCATGCCCTACCCGAAATGTTTCAGTATAATATAATTTAACACTTATGATTATATTCATCATTATTTACTTGATCGTTCTCTCTATCGTCAGTTTTCCTATCAACATCTTTCAATTTATCTTCTAATCTTCAAAAGGCTTTTGGTTTATTAGTGGAAACTTAACTCATGGGAATGGGAGTACCACCACACTGTAGTCTCTTGGCTAAGTTTTCCTTCAACCAAATTCACACAATACACCAAAGCATGTCCTCTTACGAACAATTGCAAATTATCTAACAGATTATGTTTAAGAGTAACAGAATATATATAAATATATATATATATAATAATATAATAATATAATAAATATAAACCAACTAATAAAAAATGATTTTGGTATTAACTGAAACCAGCTCTTTACATGATAAAGTACGGATTCTTTTTGATTCTATATCATGTTTAGAAAGTTGCGTTTTATAATTATGTTTAAGAGTAACAGAATATATATAAATATATATATATATAATATAATAATATAATAAATATAAACCAACTAATAAAAAATGATTTTGGTATTAACTGAAACCAGCTCTTTACATGATAAAGTACGGATTCTTTTTGATTCTATATCATGTTTAGAAAGTTGCGTTTTTACTTTCTAAAATACTTACATCCTAATATGTAATAATATAATATAGACTTACTAAATTGATTCTTATCAAAATCTATATTATTGTTCAAGTTATTGAATTAATTAGCAATTTAACCATTACCTTACCTTGCGAACTGCGTCATTGAAAAGTTATTAGACAAGCAACAAAAATAATTAAAAAATACCTAATCTACATAGACAAGTAAGACAGGTTGATGGCGATGAATAAATACATTTTTAATTTATGAAATATAGTAACAGTAATATATACACATAATATATAGGACGAATTAAATTAACATAAGAATTAATCAACCAAAATAAAGTCAGAAATTTAAATATAATTATTTCTAATATTATTCGTATAAGTTGAGTTAGTCACTATAAAAAATATTGGGCAAGAACATTGAAATACTGCTTCTACTGCCATCAAAACATAAAATGCCTAATAAAACGTAATAATTACGAATTAATAATAGAAAATATGATTTGAGAGTTATGCCCTTAACTGTTTAAAACTGTTAAATTCAAAAGACCAGAACTATGATTTCGTAACCCTCCAGATCATTGGTTATATGCATTTTTTATACAAAAAAAAGATTTCGAAACCGCCATATTACTCTGATTTAGCTCCGTCGGCTTTCTGGCTACTCTGGTAATTAAAATAATTCCATTAATAATTTATTTAAAGAGAAACTAATTTAGAAAAATAAAAAATCCTTTTTTATTTCAAATCTCTTATAGTAATATTATACTCAGCGTATAATAAGTATACGCTTTTTATAAATTCATGAACGTGCTTAACACAATAATTAGGGAACTATAATTACTAATTTAACATTGGTGGAAAACAAATTATTTATAGAATCGATACGTAAATAAGCAAACTCTATAGAATCTCGTATAGGTTCTCATTATATTTGACTGTAAAACATCACAAAACATTTTGCTGAAATTATTGTCCACTACTGGTCACTACTTTTTAAAATATTGTATTTGTAAGAGAATATTTAATAGTCTATTAGTCTAGAATTTTCATAAAAAAATTCACAAAAATAATATGTAAAATGTTATTTAATACAAACAAATAATAATTATATGGGGCAATGATAGATATAGCTGACTCTATACTACTTGAAACCAAATCACTTATCAAATATTGCAAATAACTAACAAGTGGTAAGCTAAAGACTAAATGAATACTTACTCATCTATCTTTATAATTAACTTACATTACTACTCATTCGAAAATTAATTATTTAAACAGTAGTATAATAATAAGTAACATCAAGAATTAGCAATATATAATAGATGAAACTCTGTGTGACCAACTACGATATGGCACCAAACAAATAAATAAATTTATATATAGAAAATAAATAAACAAATAAGGAGATTTGCCATATAAAATAAGAGGTAAGCCATTAGAAAATAAACGTGCTTCATTTCACACCACCATCCACTAATAATATACGTTCATAAATAACACCGCCATCTTGACAAACATATTTATCAAAGAAGCAACAATAAATCTAGATTTGCGACAAAACCGAGCTTTTTTCCTTTATTTCTTGTGTTATTCGCCACTTAATTAAATTTTCATTGAGACGAAAAAATGACTTCTACGTATAGGTCTTTCGGTGTTAAAACACGTTTTGCCACATTATTCATTGCATCACGGACAATTAACGGGAAAGCCACCGATGAGCGAGATGGACAAAAGGACCGGCTACGCAGTATCTTAAATGTTGTTTATGAATATGTTTTTTCGAATAGAGAAGTTCGTCGTATGGCCGATTATGTAAATCGTTTGAGGAATTTGTAGAGTATCAAAAATGTAAGCAAATAGTTAAGTTATTCACACTTAACAAAATTATCAAAAAAAAACAGCTTTAAACTCACCTTATTGAATGTACGAGACCATTAGAAAGGCGCCAATCAAAAGTGCTCTGACTTTTTGAAAAAAACTTTTCAAATATTTGAAGTGGATCATTAAACACTCCACTCGTCCCGGCCTTTAATTTTCTTCTTTTTTAATTCTCTACTATTCCTACATCGAAGAAATCATGTTTCACTTCAACCAACCATCGATTGTGATATCCTCTTTTTGCATTTTCTGTTAACATGCACCCTGTTGTTATATTTACAATTTTTGATCCACTTCTAAATACATCCTGTAACGATTTTGATATTATCAGGCTTATGATTTAACCTGTGAATACTAGCTTCACCGTTTTAAAAATGGTGATTTTGACACCGAAGACTAAAAGCATTCAAAATAAAATTCAAGAGGAGGATTTCATGAAATTACTCAATGGTGTCACTTTTGACTACTATTGATGCGTTTGTGTCGAAAACTGTGCGAAAAAGTACCGTAATACAAGACACAGCATTGTTATTCTTCGGCTTGACAATACCCGACCACATATTGCAAAACCGGTGAAAACATTCTTGAGAACATGGGAAGTGCTACTTCTCCTGCAGTATTATACGAACCTTGCTCCTTCTGATGAGCCAATATATGAGTCGTGTTCTATCTAAGCAGCTCTTGACTTCATTTCCTAAAAGATTCGAAAAGAGGCTATCGATATACAATACATTGAATAAAATACACTGTACCAATTTATCACAATTATGTTTCAAACTATAAAACCGTTTGTTCTAGAAATCTACAGTTTGTTCTATGGTAAACTTTGAGGGTTTCATTAGTAATTTTTTTTAATCAAATACTCTATAACTCATGACATATTCCAGTTTATTTGGGCTACAGTAGCTCTAGAAGACACAAGAGTGACTAACATTATTTCTTAAATAACATGGAGATGTATCGATATAGATATGTGTCTCAATAGAAACTTGAAAATTGACTTAATGGAAAAATCTTAATTTTCTGCAAATACTGCAACAAAATATCCAGAAATTGATCTCGTGCAAAGTATAGTCACAGCGTTTGTGATTTGGGAGGAAACAGCGTACCACCATTGAATGAATGTGAAAAGAGAGAAATCAAGACAGGTGTTCAACTAAAATTGAAACTTTTAAATATCACTTAAAGTCATTGTAAAACTTACCTTATTAAAAAAGTATACATTATATTTGCTCTAATTATATCGCTTATTACTAGCAACTTGACATTAACCATGTCTGATCCGAAATTACTTGAAATTAAAATATAAGTTCGGCGGATATCCTGTGAAATTTATAACCGCGCTGATATGAGATCTTATCAAGACTTTGTATATAAAATTACGTTACCTTGCTTTCTCGAGCTTTATATGTACTTTTTATTTTGGTTCTTACTCGACCCTATTTTATATTTTAATAATATTATAATTTTGAACGCAGTAAACAGCCGGCAGGCCACAAGAAACGTTGATAAAAATAAGAGTATAAAATCTGACGCGGAATATTATTTCAGTTATGCTAGTGTTCATTTTTAATAATGCGAGATATATATTTCAAGATAATGTTAACTTTGATCCATTGCCTATCAGCAGACGTAATGAATTCTGCCTTTTGGGATTTTAAAAAAAGTCAAGAGGAAGTGCGGACTAAACGCCATATATCTAGCTGTAGTTAGTATACATTACATGTATTCATTATTTTAATAATTTCTATAACAAAATTTCGAAAAAAGTCTCTTACATTCTCTCTATTCTTATATAAAATATACAATTTCAAAATAAATTAAATCAAAATAAAGAATTATAATCTTAAATAACTAAGTTTTTTAAAATAACCAACAAAATAATAACTAATAAATTAATTTGGGGTGAGATCTTCATAAAATTCTACTAGTCTACATAAAATTCTAGTATTTTATTTTATAATTAATATGGACATTTGATAATATTCAAATATTATAATTTTTAAAGGCTTTCAATTAATCTTTATATTTTTATTCTTTGAATTTTATATAACAAGAAAAACAATGCCACCGCAGAACTTAACAAGAACACTTGTTTTTAACTTCTAAAATTAATTGTGGTAAAACAATAGTAAAATTATCCTTAAATATTCTTTTTTTAGCTTGAAATCGCACATATTTAACGTTATAATAGAATGGTATAAACACAAGCATTGCTATATTAGCTTTTGTATAGTAAATATAAGTCGTAGTAGCGCTAGTAAACCAGTGAAAAACTAGATTACTGAATCTTCAATACTTATCACGAATTCAATTCTATTTAATAAAATATTTATCTGCATATTAGCTTCATATTTCTGTTTTTTAAAAAGCTTTCATTAATTTATTTATACTTTTATATTCATACAGACTGTGTAAACTAGACTGTTTTAGTAGAGATAGTTTGTTTATAATAAATAAAGTTATTCATTTTAATATTTGATATTATTCCATGCTCTAAAAGAACTTTCTTATTTTTATGTGTATATGTTATGTTCACTAAATATAAATTAAAATGCTTAACATGTCTCAGCCAAAACATATTTTGATAATACCAGCAGTATTAGGGGCCTTTTAGTTGATAAAGTACTCTGTTCAGGTTTTGTTAAGCGACGAATAATGAATAAAATGTTTGATAATGTTGAAATAAATCATTTCGAAAAAAATCGAAAAACAAATAAATCAAAACCGTCCACGTGAAATATTTTTGTGCTGTTGTTGTTTAGTCTGAGTCTGCCAACACTATTATGTCACACTCCCCGCTGGAACACAATAAACGTTGATTCCGATTTCGCGAAACAGTAAAAGATTTCGGTTCCCACCACTACAAATACTTTTCGTTGACAATTCACACCTAATTGCATGGTTATCGTGGCAGGTACCGAATTCTTACCGGCGCTCGGCACTCGTCATGATCATCATCATCACCATTATCGTGGTAACAGAAAAAAAGAAGCCTCCAGCGACCTCTTAAATTAGTGTAACACCCCCGAAAAGAGATGCCGGTCAACGATTCCGTTGAGTTACGAGCTCGGCGACGTTGATTGGCCCCCCACCATCGGCGCGCGTCCTACCCTCACCCCGCCCCCTCCGCGGTTTATTTTCGGTCCTACCGAGCCGGCACTCGATGTGCTTATCCCTCGTATAGCCCCCTTTACTTATACGGTCCCCACCACGCCCCGGACTGGTCGTTTCTGAGCTTGCGGCGCGGCAAAATCTCAACCATGTAAATTAGTGGATGTCCGATTCACAAACAATAAACACGCAAATTACTGCTTCATTGCTTTTACTGTTTGCTTCACTCCCATTGTGTGTACCGTCTCCATTATTATCATTGTTGTTATTATCGCATTTGGACGACGCGGTTTTTTTAAATTCTATCGAGTACCGTCCGAAGCAAACCGTGTTTTCTTCGGACGTTAGTGCGCTATTTTCTCTTCACTCAGTTATTTTATTTTTCGCAGTGCGACGACAGGAGAAAGATTTTTATTTGGTTCTGTTTTTATGTTGTGTTTTTTTCTTACTGGTTCTGTGACAGTGTCGGCGAGAAAGGATTGTAAGTACACGATGTTTCTTAATCATAATCATTTAGAGTTAAATCCTTTTAACCACATCCTGATTGAGCGTGTGGTGCGAAATTTTAAAAGTTTGGAAAAGTTTCATCGTGAAGTTTTGAATGAATTCGGAAAAGGCGCCATCTAGGGGCCTAAAGTAACACCAGCGACGTAAGATTAAAACAAACAATACTAAACATTAAATTCGGATATATTTACTGTATCTGTAAGTTTTTTCATAAATTGAATTATCTTAAAAGTCACTAGGATATTAATAAATATAATAGGATATAATAAAACTTAAGTTAAATTATATTAGAAATAATTAAATTTATGTAAATGTGAAAATTAAAGTGAAACTAATTAATTTCAATAATTTAATTAATCAAAAGCAAATAATATGTAGTGCAAGGACGTCAGGGGTCATTATATTTCAATATAACAATAATAATGCAATTCTACTGCAAAGCAGTGATATTTAACATATAAGTAGACCCAAAGCATAATTAGGTGTACCAAAAATAGTAAAACTAAAAGATGTTGATCATTGATTGAAATATTTATACTTTAGGTGATATATTTTTTTTAATTGTAACTACCAATATAGTTTAAAAATGCTCCAAATATAGAGAGCGATATGGTTAAAACTAATTCCATTTATTAAAATGTGGTAAATAACTAACATCAAAAATCTGTTGCCAATATCACTGATTGTTTTAGTATTTGTTCATTCTAACTAAAAATATGTTTAAAGAGAAATAAGAACTCGAAAACTGTCAATTTCAAATGCTCTAATTCTGTTTTAAATAAAACTTTTTCCTTACTTATACTGTATATATAGCTATATATATTAAGAAGAACTAAATAATATAAACATTAAAAGTGTTAAAGCAAATAAATCCAACAATATAAAAAACTAAAACTGAAAAGACTACTTTTTATTATAGCTTAACAAAATATATTACGGAGAAATACACCATATATACCAAGAAATCACATTAAAATGCTAGTTGAAAGTTATTGCATTCACAATTATATTATGTTGCGCCCACATTTTTTTATATATTAAAATATCTATGCCTATCAGTCTAAATTAATCTATTCTAAATGAGTCTAGGAATATGTTTATATAAACCATTTTGAGTGTACGAATATATGAACCAAATTTAAGCACAACTTGAAAAATTTTATAAAAATTAGTAAATAAATCGATTTTTATAGTATTAACCCGAAAAATGTCAATTTCAAATGCTTTAATTCTGTTTTAAATAAAACTTTTTCCTTACTTATACTGTATATATAACTATATATATTAAGAAGAACTAAATAATATATACATTAAAAGTGTTAAAGCAAATAAATCCAACAATATAAAAAACTAAAACTTAAAAAACTACTTTTTATTATAGTTTAACAAAATATATTACTGAGAAATACACCATATATACCAAGAAATCACATTAAAATGCTAGTTGAAAGTTATTGCATTCACAATTATATTATGTTGCGCCCACATTTTTTTATATATTAAAATATCTGTGCCTATCAGTCTAAATTAATCTATTCTAAATGAGTCTAGGAATATGTTTATATAAACCATTTTAAGTGTACGAATATATGAACTAACTTTAAGCACAACTTGAAAAATTTTATAAAAATTAGTAAATAAATCGTGTTTCAAAAAGGTAGGAACATGTCTTCACTATTCTCCAAATAAATTAAATTCCTTACTTTTTCTTAGGAAGTATAGAAAACTTAAAATACAGTTAGTATTATCTCCTCAAATACTATATAAACAACATCCAGAGAAGTCTTAATATAAATCTAGTGAGACAACATACTCTAAACAACGCTTTTAAATGCATATAATGCTGTCTTTAACAATCTAGTAAATTCTCCTTATAAAAGGATTATATTTAAATTAATTTTATATGGGGTATGCAGAAATGTATACCCAATCGTATTTATTTATGCGTTTATTAAATCAATAATATTACATAACGTATTGACATTGTAATTAATCAAGTCACTGAGATTGAGAAAAAATTGTTAAGGCAAAAATATTAGCAATTACATTATTTAACGCCTTGTTCTAACTATTGAAAACACTTAACTCAGTTTTAAAATACTTGTTAGGATATAATCCATTTCCATTCATTCATTGGTCATATAAAAGATTTAATAATTTTAGTATAAAGTAATTTTGTTTTGCTTATGTTTAGCAATTAACAGAACTAAGACAAAATAATATTTCATTATAGTTATATCGCAAAAGGAAACAAATATAAAATGTTTAAAAATAAATATTGATGATTACTAAAATAGTTAGTTGTAGTATCTAATAGTTTTACACTATGAATTGACAATTTGATTTGTGATTCATAATTTAGTCTTTCATACTATTAAATTGAGAAATAATAAACTATTTTTGAGTTTTATTAAAATAATATAATTTTAAGGAAATATTTAATAAAGGAATAATGCCATTTTGATTTGAATATTAGATATAACCAAAAATTTATGGAAAAATCTGAAACTTATTTTAAACTAATAATAAATATCCTTAATTATATTTAATTAATTATTAATCAGTTCAGATTTGTTGATATTAATTACTAAACTAATACTTAATTTAAAAGGGAATAACTCAAAAACCATCGAGAAAGTTTCAACATATAGCTTTTATATATTTTCTAATTTTAGCTCAAATAGTTAACTAGTAATCAAATATTTGTTTTCTATTATTTAAGTAGTTTTATTTCCTAACATAGTTACAACCACATTTCAGATCTATAAACCAATTTGTGAAGCAAGACAGAGATAATTATTAAAGAATATATTTTTTTAATAAAGAGCATTTATAAAAAATAATGAATAGAAGACAATAAAATACCAAAACTGTTCATAATCAAAAATATAATCAAAATTGAATTCGTTCCAAATTCAATAAAATTGATCTATTAATAGAATATGTTTTTTTATTATAACACTTCTTCATATAATGATTTAAAAACAATTTTCTGAACTTTGGGTACACTTAACAACATTGTTCGTAATATGAACAACATCTGAAAAGAAAAAGAGAACTATAGATACGTGTAAACTACCATTAAATATAACAGAGAGAAATGACATTTAAATATTAAAATAATTCGCTACTATATAAACTAAATCATCATTATAGTTGTTCTTTTAGCCAATAATTTATACAATTTTTACTGTCTACGAAGGCCCGAATAATACCATGCTCGAAGTGTTGAAAAAGTTAAAATAGAAGCAAACATATAACTTAAAAAACGAGAATTTTATTGTGTTTTTACAGCTACGCTAGTATGAAAACGGTCAACGAAGAAGTGGATGACATTCATTTTCCACGAAGGCTGAAAACTGAACAGTGTTCCGTCTCTTAAAAAGCAGCCTTTTCATATTCCAAACATGTTCTTTTTTACATTTACCACAAAATTAGCGTGCGCCATAAACTCCAGTGGTGCCGACAAGCTCCATAATGCACTTTGACGGGATAATTCACGTCCCGTAACTTTGCAACTTCCTCGAAAAAAAAAACGGTCTCCATCTCTCTCCCACCCTTGTCCACCGTCTCTTTCGCTCTTTCCGTCTCTCTCCCTGCGGCTTCGTGACCAAACGCCCCTCGGTCGCGGAACTTTTAAAAATTTCCCGTGGAAAGAAAACTTTCGGCGTAATACAGTCACTCACATATTTGAGAGTCTCTAAATCATGCTAATTTGTTTATCCTCCTTTATCTAAAGTTCGTCGCTGTCGCCGTGGTCCGTATCCCGGGGACTGTGGGGCCTTGGGAGAAACAGCCGCCTCGCTTAAGAGCCTCGAACGTCTGGAAATGGCCATTAGAGAACGGTATTCAGGAAGTTTTTTTTTATTCTGCCGAAGTGTTTTTTCCTTGTCCTATATTATACGCCTTGAAAAATGAATGAACATGTAACATAAATTCGCTTTCATACATCTTAAGTACTTAAAACTCCGAGGAGATAAATTATTGTTAAAAAAATATTTTTGTCTTTTATTTTGAAACTTAATGACGCACAGGTTAATTATGGATTTTGCCCTACCCACTGTGAATATATATGAAATTCATTATATATATATATATATATATATATATATATATATATATATATATATATATTTAAAAAAAAATAAATTATTGTTAAAAAAATATTTTTGTCTTTTATTTTGAAACTTAATGACGCACAGGTTAATTATGGATTTTGCCCTACCCACTAAGAATATATATGAAATTCATTATATATATATATATATATATATATATATATACTAAGCAATATATATATTTTTAAAAAAACACCTACTCTAAACCTAAAGTAGTCTTCTGATGAATTTCTTCATTATGAAGACATTACATAAGATTTATTGAAGCGTTAATTTTTATTTGAATATAATTCTCTCAATATGACCTACTTTTTTCGACTATTTTTTTTATAACATCTTTATTAGATACACTTAGTACAGTCTTAATCTACAATTAATTTATTACTACTTTTCCTATGTACTTGGATTGATTAACAAGCAAGACGAGTGCGAGAAAATACATCAGTATGTATTCCTCAATTAAAAAATTATAATTATTTATTAATTATTAACTTATAGCTATAATTTACACTAATAATACACACTAAATGTTTACACAACTTCGTATGGTTTTGTTCATTTCAATCTCCTGACATCCTGCGCGCTGTCCAGCAGTTGTATTGCTTCCACGTTAGTATGATTTAGTAATCTTCTTTCATGTTTCAAGGCGAAATCCTGCACAACTTCGCAAATCCATTTGATTTCCAGGTCATCGTGCAGTTCTTCATAGGTTACATAGCGATAGGCATTGGTAATCAATCGAAGAACCTTGTTTTGATAGCGCTGTATGACTAACTGATTTGAATTTTTATTGCAACCCCATATTTGCACCCCATAGGTCCAAATTGGCTTTATAATTGTATTGTAGATCAATCTCTTTGATTTTGGACCAAGTTGAGAGTATCTTCCGACTAACCAGTATAGTTGTTTTATTTTGATTTTAATGTGTTTTGCTTTTTGCCTAACGTGATGCTTCCAATTTAATCTACAGTCAAGATGGATTCCAAGGTACTTTGCTGATTTTGCTTGAGGAATCGGGCATCCATTGAGTGATATAATTAAGTTTTTATTATTTCGCCTTAATGGAAAATTAACGTGGACAGATTTGAAGCTATTATGTTGAATTTTCCAATCTTTTGTCCATTTGTAGATTTTGTTGACTGCCACTTGCACTTTTTCTACTAGTTGGCAATAATTTCAAGGAATATACATACTTTAAGCATCTTAAGAGTGCACCTTCTACAATTGGGTATAAAAAAAGCTAGGGTTCCGTTCGTCAGTCATATAGCTTCTAATAATCAGTAACAAGAAATCTTACGATTAAAAAAAAATCTTAAGTATTAAAGTACTTAAAGCTAGGTATAAAATATGAACAAACTCGTTAATTTCAAAACAATAATAAAGATCAATTTAAAATTTTAAAACACTGATAGCATGTATCAAGCTGATGCCTGTTTGACTATGCATAATATAAATAAGTATTAAATAATAAAAAAGTATTACTCTTACTTACTTAAAACTTGGAGGTATTTACTTCTTTTGTACCGAGAAACTTGTACCGAGAGAATCGTATACATAAAATGTTTCAAGAGCAGATCTTGATGGATAAGGCGATAAGGAAATATTAGGGATGTAGCTTAATAATAAGAGCTTTACCGGCATTACAGCATAGTTATTTCTAAATAAAGAATTGTCATTTTAAATTACGACACTGAATACAAGGCAACCGATTCCCTATACCTTCTTTATTTATTTTATCACTATAGTCAATAACTTTTCTACTTATTGAATGAATGAATTAGAATTTTCTAAGAGCTTATCTATGGTTTCTAAGAGCATATCTTATTATATCATATTATATCATAGCAGCTTCTCTATATTCTTCAGTGTAACTCTAATAATATTTAGAACTAACTTATTTAAATTATTTAAATTGTTTATTCCTAAAAGCACTTATAAAGTCACCTTTTATCAACTATGGGTTTATCTGGATTGGGCCTAAAGTTTAACGTGGCCTCCGAACCACGGTCCTCAGCATTAAACCTACCGACTGGCGAGTGACCAGCTGTAGAAATCATCCCAGAAGACATCCGGTCTAACCCAGCCTGGTTACTGGCGTGACTGGCATCATTTTCCTTGTCGGATTTTACACTCTTGCATAGAATATTCACAAATTTTAAATAATCACAAACATAAATTTACGACCATGGCCCAGCAGGATTGGAACCCGCGGCTATCGCAACAGTAGGAGGACCGTCCCATCGCCTTTACCACTGCACCACCAAACCGGCTTTTAAAATTTTTGTTAAATACAAACCTTGTTCTGACAAGACAACAAAAAAAAATTATAGAATTTGGGGCAGTGTTTCTGCGCGTACATACATTTCAGCGAGTCATTTTAATTTATAAAAATATGTCTTGCCGGTTTGGTAGCCACAATAGTTAAGACTACAAAAGGGTCCTCCTACTGCTGCATAATACATTATTATAGAGTTTTTGTCTTAGAAATATTGCAATAGTCAAGAGTAGTAGTAGTTAGTTCCTAATAGCAAGACTCAAAAGATTCTCCTCGATATCAAAATTTTAACCTAATATCAAAATTTTACATCATTTCTCCCCGTAAAAGTATCTCCCTTAATTTACAAAAGAACCTTAAAAATATTTCACTGTTCCTCTATACCTAGAAATACTTTAAATTATTTTTTTTTTCTTAAAAAAATATTTCCTTTAAAATTCGAACCCAAACTAGACCATTACTAAATAAGTTTAACACTGGTTCAAGCTGCTTTAAACCCAATATACAGCCATGGCAAATCCATTTATACAGTGTAGTGCAAACATGTGGTCTGCTTTTTTATTTTTATACTTTAAAATCTACAATATTCAGTGGCTTATTAGAGTTAGTGATTTTTTAGCATCTGAATACTATGTAGGAATAATAAAATATTTTATTATCTATAATTGATAGGCAAGTGTAGTGAATTTTAAAATATAATTTAGTGAATGAAATTAAATTTAATTAAGTATACATTTTAATAGCTTTTACTGTATTTAACTGAATATACAAGACATAAATTGTTTATTTTAACGTTTAAAATACCATTGTTACTTCAACAATATAAGTAATATTAGACATCTTGTGATAACTACAAAAAATAGCTCTGATGAATTGCCTTTTTATCTCATTAAATGGATATATCATAATCTGTTGTCAGTGTTATAAGATATAGAAAACACACTGATTAAATAAACAAAAAGATTTCCTGAAATTAAATAATTACCCTGTCAGTGCTTGTATCTAATCAACTGTTGACTAATTTATGTATGACCATAAATTATTTACTTTTTGTTTATCTTTTGTAATTAAATTCTTCGTTACTTCACTGGTCATAACAGTGATTTTTGTACTTTATTTATTAAGCATTTTTATACCAAATGATTTGGAGCATACAATATCTTGTGACAGAAATCTTCACATATCCACTTTATACCTTTATATATTTTCATTATCAGAACTTTTTGTATGTTGAGTGGTAAAAAGTAATGTAAAAATCAGGTCAACTTTCATCTTGTAATTCACAAATTATTCAATAATGTAATGCAGTTACACAATTTAATTGACTTGTTATCAATATCATATATATATACAATATATTAAGGATCATGCAAGAATAGCAAAACATAACTTACAACCTAAATATCAACACATTGCAATATAAATTAATTTTAGAGTTTATTAAAATTATTTATAAATCGATTCACCATTAAAGAGACCGTCTAAATATATTTATGTTGGACAGTGTCGCGGCGATTATTTTCTAATGGTAACCAGTTATGAATATTCCAACACGATTAACAGTAATTAAGAATTCAAGGTGACGAATACCTATTCCCACCATTAATACCCGCTCAGTTGGTTTCACCTAAACTTCCAAAGATCTCTTCGTACGGCAGACATTAACACATCGTCTGACCTTCTCATAGAACCAAATGTATTTTAATTCATACTACTCGATTATTATTCAGTGGACATATTGGAAATATTTTAGACACTTTTTCGGATAAACCCGCGTTTGTGTATGTTTATTAGGCAGACGGGTGAGGAAAAGTAACGGACCCCTCGATGTTGCCGGATCTCATCTAAATTAACTACAAAATGTCACTAACTTCATTGGAAACAAGGATATTAATACTGTAAAGACATATGGTTGTATGTAAAGCAGAAAATGAAAATCCGAATAAGTAAGGATGTTTACGGAAATATGGCAGCCATGTCGAATCTTTCGGGCCACTTGAGAACCGGCACTGTAATGGGGACATAAATGACACCAAGGCTTTTAATGGTTCACATAAATTGTTCTAAAATCAAACAAACCATAACCGTGTCAAATCAGCTTCTTATTGAGGCATAGAACAAAATGTGGTGTAGTTGTTTTATACCGTTTTTAGCTTCGCTTTATATAGCCTATAATTATTGAAATTGAATATAAATAATGAAGGATTTAGGCAACAAGGTTATTAAATTTGAAAATAACAAATGGTATTTTAATAATTTCTTCATCATTATTAATTTAATTTTAGTTTGATGTTCTTGATTATCATAATTGGTCATAAGAGGATTATTGTTAGATGCTTCATAAAAATATTAAATTATATTTGGCTTTTTTAAAGATTCAAATATCTTCTTACTATGTGAAAATTAATGAATATTCATTGTTATTTCTTATTTTTACTGCTAATATGCTTTCTGAATAACTGTTTTATTTCTTACTCCTGCTTATTATTTATTACTCAGCTTAATCCTACCGATTCCTTTGTAAATGATTTCTTCTTTTTGTCTTTGGTATCGGTATTATATCTCACTTAATTTGTTTAAATTCTTCCTACAGTCCTTCCTCTTTACTCATCAGTCCTTATATGTTTCACGTTACCAACTTCCTTTCTCGTTGTTCTCTTTTACATTGAATGTGTTTTCGATTTAATGTTTTGTTTCTATTTTCATTTGTCATGTCCTTGCCTCGTCTTCTTCATCATACTCTCCATATTATTTCGCAGTAGTTTTTGCCTTAATATCCATGTGTAGATAAAGTTATATAAAATTTTATTGATGAACTATACTCCATATATAACAATAAGCTCTTGAATAGTATAGAATCTAACATTGTTTCAAAAAAAATATTTAATCAAAAGTTAAATTATAAGAAGAACTTTGTATTATTTCAAATTAATTTTCTGAGTTCTTCCTTACTATGTAGTCAATTTTCTATACGTTACATTAGAAATAAATTACCATGACATTTAACTAATTAGATTGGAACAATAGCGTCGTGTTTTAGTCTATCGATTCTTTTTCAATAGTATTTTCCTTAATTGTATAATTGCATTAACTGGTATTAAACGTACTTAATGATACCTATATTTCAAGAGACATGAGACATTATTTGTCAACAAGTAATTTCTGCTGTTGGATTCAAAATTTTAAGGCTGGGACAATAAATCTCTTATTTAGGCCCATTAATTTGCTGGTTTTTCGAAACTCATTTGTATCCGCTATAATAACATTAGATATGTTGTTCAATAGGTTGTTCATGTAGTAGTTGAATTAGCGAACATTGTGTAGTCTTTGAAAATACACTGAGACTGCCAATTGTGCTTTTCGACGACGTTTCCTTTCAAGATGGCCTTAACTTTAACATTTTTGTACTATCACGCATCGGTACATTGCTTTAAGAATTATCTGAAATTATAATATGATATAGTATATATATATATATATATATATATATATATATATATATATATATATATATATATATAATGAACAATGTCATAATGTGTATTAGAAAACGATTAGACTTTCAGTACAAATTAAAGAATAATTATATTTGAAATTTGTAAACTTCAGAGTAAAAATATAACACAATTTGGACAGATAATTGTTTATCAAGTGAGGTGTTTGCTTTGTTATAATAAAACTGATCTTATAAGTAACGTAAGACAAATTAAAATATAATTAAGAATAAAAACCATTGTGGTGTTCAACTATTATGGAGTAAAATGACAGTATTAGACTTATTTGCTTGATATAGGTGACGATTTATGACCGAAACGGTAGTAGCAATCTTGCTTTATGGCATCGTAAATTTTCGAAAAAAAGATCGACTTTTTAGGCGCAAAGAAAAAACCTCAAAAGCCTTTTATTGGACCTTCTTTTCTCGCTCGTCCTTTCCATTCCGATACCATTCGGATTTCGGGGAGATTCTTTTTAAAAAAAGCGACCCGTTATATTTAGAAAGAACGCTTTGTCGTTTCGCTACGCTCCAAAGACTAACAGTATCTGTTTTTTTTCTGTACCTCAGCACGATACATTTCGATCGATCTATTTTAATTGCAAATATGAGAATCGTTTAAAATTTATTTGGGTAGGTTTTTTAGCGGCATTCCCTAGGTTATATATATATATATATATATATATATATATATAATAAACTAATAATAATTCCTGTTCGACCTTCCTGCCTAATACTTCAATTATATAATATTATTTTATTATCAAATAATTATATTTACAGATATCCGGATTCAATATGAACGCAAAAACTTTGATCATATTGTGGGTTTTATATATTGATTTTTTTGTACATACGTCGTCAAGATATTTAATGTATTGCCAATCGCAATTTGTAAATTCATTTTAGAATCAGACAATATTTTCCTTCTCATTTTATTCTAGTTAGAAAGAGACACAATGCTGTCTCATTAGTTCAGACACGTAAACGAATGAGCCTGCCAAAGTCGTCCGGTTGTCAGACGTATACAAAATTCTTGAAAGCAATATTGATAACCATAACCTATAAACTATTGTGGCTGTATAATTATCTGTGATTTTTAGATGTACTATAATTTTAAGATAAATTATATTTGATAACATTTTTGTTCAATTATTTTATTTAGATTAGAATTTTGTTATATATCAAAGCCAAACTGAACTAAAACTCGTTGAGTTGACTCGAGTTGATGCGGCAACATTGCCACGTTTTGACGTCACAAATTTAGATGACATATGTACAAAATAACTTTGAATATACTTTATGTTGCCCTATTGGTTATTTTGTATGTATACAAATTTACAAGTCTAATTTTATTTTCAATTCTCATCTGTCAAGTCCATTTTCTCTTAATATATTTATTTATTTATTTATTTAGCATTAAGAAACATTTTACATTTTCACATTATGACTACTAGGTTACTCCACATATACGGCATTTTTTCCAAGTCTCTATATATGTCATTCTCGACTAGTATTAAATTTCATAAAACATCTTTTTTTAGTTATCTCCCGAAATCCCGATATTTGACGGGTTAAATTTGATATTAGAACATCCTCTACGATGTGAACCCGTTTTTAGTTAATGTTTAGATAGTCCTAGTCATTGCCGGCTGCATGGTGTCTTTTTCTGTCATCGCCAAGGCTCTGTCAGCAGCTAAACCAATCATAGGGGGGCTTTAACTGAAACATGAAATATGACCTTAATTTTTTTATCAGGTCTCTCGTATGTTGTTTGCTGGTGAAGACGATTATCAACTGAAGTTATATACATGATTTTAGTGAGCATTATTTTTACGATTACATTTGTTAGTAACTGTTTTACGTAATGTTGGAAATATAGGTTAATTCATCTAATTTACAGTCAGTTCACGGTAGTATTTATGAATGATTTGTCCACACAAACACACAGTCACATATATAAATATGTAGCTATCCCGAAGCACCACCTGTTCAATAAGGTTATCGACACGTCGGCCGTTTCCTAAAAGTTCCTTATCTGCAGGAACGGACATTTAAACGTGAAAGAAAGAACTCCGCACACCTGCCGCCGAATGGCGACATAGAAGCACAAAGACGCGTGGCTTGAAAAAATAATTCAACCTTAAGTTTATTTGAAATTCCTTCGTAAATTGCTTCGGTTGTTGTTTACGTTGAGAAATGCATCGGGCCGCTTTCAATTGCCGCTAAATAGGGGCAGGGCCGTTCGTTTGTTTTTCTTTGACATCTTAGCCAATATCAAATAAGGACGATCATAGGGGTTTATAGCGATACTGGTACATAAGGGTAGGAATGTCTGCCATCTTAGCTACTCCGATATCGCGGACTAAAATTCCCATAAAAAATAATTAACTTAGGCGTAGCTCATTATTCTAACAGAGAACCACAAACGAGAAGCTGTAATTTTTTTTAACGAAGATCCCCTAAAGTTTTCCGCCAGTTAACGTTAATTTGTAGCGGGCCTTTTAATGAACAATCGATGGAATAAATTAACGTTTAAACGGTTACATTTCAACCATTAATTTGTATTGTTTATTTTTCAAACAACTAACAAAGTAGCAAAAAGTTTACTATTAATTAATCTATACATACGATTATAAATGTAGCTATATATAACTAATTCGTATTTGCAATTTCTGTGACTATTGATCAGATAACGCATTATAATGATTATTTATTATTCAAATTATGTATTATTGTATGGATATACAACGTGGGGCAAACCCACTACCATTTTGGTTGCATATAAATTTGCTCAAAGAAAAGACAAGCATGTTTGGTACTCACAAAATGTTTATTTGGTCTCTATATATATTTTTTTTTCGTTACGATTGAAGAATTATATCGGCAAAATACTGGAAATAATGTGGGAAAACGTAATTCAATAATTAAAATGTTGAACGAGCCGTATCTTACTGAAACCACATGTCCTCTTGTACTTGCTCTTTCATTTCAGGTACAAGAAAATTTCGAATCATGTCTTGCTACCGTTCAGTAGTAACAGCAACGGCAACACCTTGATCATTTTGAAAAACTAGGGATCAATGCTATTTCCAGCCTGAATACCACACCATACAGTTTTTTCAGTGGATGTAATGATTTTTCATGAATTAGTTAAGGATTTTCTGTTCCCCAAAACCGACTGTTTTTTTTTTATTAACGTGGTCGCTGAGAAGAAAATGGGCTTCATCGCTCATTATCAATTAAGACGAAAAGTATTTTTTGTGAAAAAAAATTTCACCAGACAGCCTTAGTATTGCACTATTGTAATCAACTCGTTGATCAGGATTTCCCGGTAGCAATTTTTAGACTAACTGAGTTTTCTACGGGAACATTTTCAAATAAGCTTTTAAAATTCGCCATAAACTGCATGCAATAATGTGTAACTGGGAACCACGTCTCCGAATTGATGTTTCTAGAGACTGTGCAATACTATCGCGCAGCAGAGTCACATTTTCAGTGTTACGAGACGTCTGTTGTCTTACAGTTGTTCGCTGTCGTACCATACTGCCGAAAATTCGCATATAAACGATAAATTAAGGTTTTGTAAGGCATATTAGGATATTTTGGACGCAATTTCCGCTGAGTAGCAATAATTCAATGATTATTTTCAATACATATTTTCACCATTTCTGCTCGTTCTTGTAGAATATTTATCCATAATAAAATGTGGACGTCTATATAATACAATGGTTAAAGCGAAACAGAGCTAAACCTCACATAATCAAAATGGCGCGCAATCGAAATGGTAGCGGGACTTTTGCCCCACTTGTTATGTAAAATGCAACAACAACTATTTAATAATTTATCAATTACAGTTGATCAATTGATTTTTTTTTGGATATTGATTACAGTTTATTAATTATTTTATCCAGAATTATCAGTTAACTTATATCACTATTGTCTTTTTTTTTTTATTAGAATAATTAAATAATGGCTAGTTTATGTTTTGTGATTCATGTTTTATCAAAATTGACTTAAATAGTCCGAAGTATATTTAGTTGTTATGCGTCCCACACTATAAAAGTGAAGAGGACTTTTAAGTTGACTTTATCATTTATTTGCTCCCTGTTCTCATCCATTGATGTGTTGTTGTGTTGAATGTGTTTCCCAAAAATAACTTCTTGGCATATATTTACGAGTTTTATTGTAAACTTTCCTATTGGACGAGCAGCTTTCGTGTCAAAAACTCTTTGGTATTTGATCACCCAGTTATTTCTAATTTCAACCCAATCACAAATATTGGAGACGGAAACCTGTACTTTGTCATTCGTAATATTGTAATTTGGCCTAAATAAAAGTTATGAATAACTGACATTCATGTTTACGATCAGTTATCATTTATTTCATTATATCATTTTTTTTAATTATTAATTACACTACAATCTTTGTTTACAAATTAATGCATATTCAGTGGTACATTCATCAATACACAAGCAAGGCCAGTACGGGATATATACCTCATTATGTATTTCCCAAATTAAAATAAAATTAAACTACTTAAGCTAAAGTTAAGAGTAACACTTACTGACTATAAAATGTCGTTCTCTTCAATCTTTCGATTTTCTGTGTATTGTCATTAGCGGTACTGCTTCCACGTTGCTGTGACTGAGTAACCTTATTTCAATAAGTTAATATGAATCTAACGTCCTTGTTTATCTCTAGTGCAAAATATCAATAAAAGCCTTTTGATGCCTATTATTTCTTTTTTTTTGCTTCGAAACATAATTTTTTTATTATTATTATTTAATTATAGTGAAACCTTGGTAAGTATGATTTTCCTTAAAATTCTTGTTTTTATAAAGACATCAAAATAGAGCTTTCATAAGAATGTAAAATATTAATGTAAATTAATTAAAACACACTTTTCAAAATGATTGGTGAGTATTTATAGGTCTTTTAATGAAATTTTCGACCTTATATCGACTGTATTTACTACAAAACTAAATTAATGAAATAAATGTATCTGCAAATTATTTTTCAATTCATATAATGTAACATTTTAAGTCTTCCCGGTAAAAACATCTCAGCCAGAGTATGTTAATTGGATTTCGCAGTTCCCTCCGCAAGACAGCTAGAGCTGAAGAACTATTCCATATTCATACGAACCGAAGCTTTTTTTCTTCCTCCTTTTTTTCAGCCTCAGTTCGCGTCAGGCTATGGCGAATGAGTTATAGCATTGTCAACAGCAAGCGGTAGTTGAAAAAAGTGGATAATATGCAAAGTAAATTTAATTTTCATCTGATGTTTGTTTTCGTATGGGCAGTTTTTTTCCTCGTCGCTTAGCATTTACATATTCAGGGGGCTCTGACTCTACTCTGCTCTATCTTGGCGTATAAATAATTAACGGACATTTTATTATTACCAGACAATGACCACTAAATAAAATCAGGCTTTTAACAAAATCCTTTTTTTCCATTTTCTTCTTATATTAAGCGGCTATTGAAAAAATGTTACGAAAAGGATATTTTATAATTAAATAATTAATAACAATCATAATAATAGGGAAGGTGCGTGAGATGTGACCAAACTGTTAAATTTGATGGTTACATTTCAGCATTTGGGTATGGTTTAACCACAACATGTGAAACGTGGTGATTTAAATGTTTAAGGTAAAGAACTTCCTGGCAGGCCTAAAACGAAGATGCGGAATTGCAGAGGTTATTGCAGTGCATTTAATAACACATTTTATTTAAAAAATTATTGAGTAAAATTAAATAATAAAAATACATTCTATATGCCATTCTATAATTATAAAAACACCATATTTAAATTAATTTGCATATTTAAACAATTAACAAGAATTACAAGAACCTATAAATAAAGATTACCATAAAAAAAGACCAAAATCGTTTAGATCAAACCTAGCCAATATAGTTAAAACCAAACGATAAAGCCACCACTATATATGAAAGCAGTGAAATTCTCCTAAGAATGTCCAAATATGATCAACTATTCTCTATTCGCTATATTAGATCGCTACTATTCTTGATAAAACGAATGGATCATCGTAATTGTAAGCTGAAAGAAATACTCTTATATAATAATGCATTGTATTTTCCTTGGCATTAGATTATTAGGGTTAGGGTCACTAATAGTTTTATATTTTGTTTATTTGATCCAGGTCTACTTTTGTTAGCAAATTTAATTATTTGATAGTATCACTGTACACAGGTCTTACATCTTACCACAATGCAAAATTTCTTCTTCTCTGATACTCTGAAATTTACATTCTTCGACTTTCGTTATCAACAAACTCTACCTACATCTTACCTATAAAATAAAATTTACATCATTACTAAAATATATTATGTTTAAAATAGATGTCCAATTATTACCAGTTACTACAATTTTTGCTACTATTCTTGATGGACAAATCTCATTAATGACTTGATTACTTCTAACTCAACAAGAATCATTTTCTTCTCTGTTCTTGTTATCATTAAATTTTGGTATATGTTGATACCTATTCGATATCGTTGAAAATAATGTATAAATAAAATTGATGCTGTTTGGATTTTATAACTTTAAAAATTTAACCTTACATTCTGCACTTACCCTTGTTCTTCCATATTTTAAAACCATTGTAGGTTAAGCCACCAATAATAACACAACAATTTAATGATTATTACTACAGAATTACTAATGTAACACAGAATTTAAATAATCTAGATTGTTTGTTGTTTTAACTTGATCAACTGTACCGATTGACTATAAAAGAATGTACTGCTATTAAAAAAGGAAGGCAATATGGTTCATTCTTTTCTATGGTTTTCTATGTATGATAGTTCACATATGTCAAATCCGAAGATATTTGTTAAGCAATGTATCCTGATGAAGTCTCAACAGAAAATCAAATACAATTGGCAGAAAAGAATTCCTATACATACATTGAATAGTAACAGGTGATGAAAAATGGATCTATTTGAAGAATACAAAGCGAACAATTATGGCAAAAGTATCGAAATATCGCCTGCTGAAACCGACTGATCGATTGTATGGCCAAATAGCTTTGGTCGCAAGGTCACGCTCTGTCTGTGATGGGACCGGGATGTATGTTGATGTGACTTGGTGTCGTATTAATATTATATAAACTGTTGAAATCTGGAGAAACAATTAATTCATTTCAATTCAAATCAATTTGAAGTGTGCATTGAATGACAAGGCGTTCAAGGACATGATAGAGTGATTGAGGAGCATAACAATACGCCATCTCATACAGCAAAACCAGTCAAAGAAGTTCTGAAATAAGTAGGATGAGAAATTTTATCGCCACCTTTTCGCATTGATGGGGCACTTACTTCCAGAAGAAACTTTTCTTTTAGAATGACTTCCATAAATTGCCTGCGAGATGGGCAAAATGTATAAAATCAAATGGCTAAAACTTTGAATAAATTAATTTTAACTATATATCGTCAATAACGTGTTTTCTTAAAAAAAAAAAACGAAAATGAATTTTTCTTAATAAATTGCTTTTTATCAAGTACCTAATTTTATTTTTTTTTGAGGTTGGAAGTAGCAGTTACAAAATTAAATGAGTAATAAGTATTTATTGTAACAACTGACGTACGATCACAAATATTGCATCCGCACATGTTCAGAACTAACACAAACATGAGCATCAAACTTTCTGTCATAACAAATCGTTGAGAATGATTATACTGCATGATTTATCGGGTCGCAGAAGGATCTGGGAAACGTTCGACGTCTAAATAGGTTCGCGGACCGATGATATCCCGTATATTTATTGATATTTTTATGAGAAACTGTTTATCTTCCGATAATTTAATGTCCGTACAGTAATATGGTATTTTGAACTAAATATGTCAATATCGGCAACCGAATCTGCACAATTTCCAAACGGGACGGGTTTTCTACGGGCCGCCAATTCATTTGTTTGTATTCATTGAACGGGTGTCTTGATTGATTAATGATCGTTAAATCTCGTTCTATCATTACGGCGAAATTATTCTTGGAACCAGCTATATTTGTTGAATCATTATGATGTCCTCTATGTGTTTAATCAATTCCATGTGGATTTACATGAGGCTTACCTATCTTTAAACGGTCTAAGATATTGCTATATGTAATTTTGTTAATTAATCTTAGATATTGAATAAGTGAATTGATATACCAAAAGTTTAATATTGTCAGTATTATTAAATAAATTGTGGCTTTTCACATTCGGAATAATTTCAAAGTTAAAGATGCTCCAGGTTGTGATCTAACAAGTGGCCAAGTACTTAATGAGCTGCCAAGGAAGGATCCACTAAAACTTGCACACCTCTTCAACATTACACTGCGATTGCAATATTTGTCCGTGCAGTATAAGATTGCGGAAATTATTATGACACCTAAATTTTCGCCCAACCATAAAACATCGTATCAACCAATACAATTGCTACTAATCATATCTAAACTGTTCGAGAAGTCATTTAAGTCGTTTTACCAATGTAAATTTAAAAACAAACTTTTAACTATTCATCAAGTACCTCGTATTATGGATATCACTGAGAAAACGTGAGAGGAAATAAACTTTTTCCGCCATATTTCGAGACGTGGCTGAAGCCTTTGATCAAGTATGTTATGAGGCAAATGTACCACAGGATAGTGCCTTTGGACTTATTTTGCACTTACCTTATGCCAGTGATATGTCTTAAGTGTGAAGGATTAACAATGACTACATATCTACATATATAGATTTCGCGCACAAAATATATCAGCGATTCTTGTAATCTAGAGTAATTCTTTATGGAAATTCAGCAAATACTTGGATGCTTAGATGTTACTGAATGTTCAAGGGGACAGAGCAAGAAGAAAGGAATAACGATCCAAACATATCAAAACAAAATTCTAGTGAACATTGTTAACGCTTTGGTATATTTAACACGTGGACATCTACAACAATCTAAGGGTGCCAACGGTCTGAGAAAAAAATAAACGATTTGTGAAAAAAAAACATAAAATAAGATTGCATGAAGATAACAACATCAAAATCAAATACTCTTCAATTTGTAATTGTTTCCTGTTTTAAACTATTGTGGAGTGCACCAATGGGAGTACATCCATTAAACTTTCTTTATCCTTGGACCTGAAAGCTTAGATCTAGACTTTAAAGACAACACTATGGAAAAATGACTAGCTAAGTATTATTATTCGCTGTCTAGTAGTTAGCTACTAATTACTATACAGTGAATAATTAATTGTAATATGTGTGCCAAGTGCTTTTTAGAATAATTGAAAAAGAATCTTCATGAGATATCGAGTATCGAGAACATTTTTATAATATATTTTAGAGCCACAAATATTATTTCATTGCAGCAGTTATAGAGTGTAAATTTAAGCTTGTTGGTTATGCTGTTCACTGCTTATATCTTCTTTAACACTTTGCTTACAAATATTAAATTAAATAAGACCCATTTAATTACACTCATGTATAATTATTTTTTTAGTTCATCTTATTATTATTAATATTATTATAGTATTATATTGTTTTTAAAACAATTAAACTATTATTATATATTATATGTGTGATATTTTAGAATATCAAATTCAGATTTGTTTTCTTAAATTGTATTTTTTTTTGAAAATCTCAACGATATGACGAAACTTGGCTATTAGGTCCAACTACATGTTTGTTCTTTAACATTTTGCTTACAAATTTTAAATATATTATAAAATATATTTATATGTTATTATATATTACAGTATTAATGCTTATTAATATAAATTATAATTATTAATAATAAATATGTTATTTAAATACTTTTATTTTAAGTATCTTATTATTACTGTTTTTATCATAATAGTATTCCATTCTAAGTGAAATTATTAATATAATAGTAACTTGCATAATATTCTATATGAAAGTCAAATTTCATTTCTTTATTCCTATTTTTTAGAAAATTTCGAAAATCTGGCAACACCCTACTATTAGTTCTCATATTTAAAAACTACAAAAACCGACTTTTTACAAAACCATTTTGAAACGCTCTCATGACACCGCCCATATTTCAACTCCGAACTCATCTTTCCCTACAGCTGCACGGGTCTCTTCTGTCTTGTTTTCGGTGCTCTTTCTCTTTCTATTTGCATGCAAGTTGGTGTAAGTGTGCGTTGTGGTTTTTTTGGCCCGTTTGTTCGTTTTCAGTCCAATTTTTTTCCGGGTTTCACTTTAGCGAAATTAAAACATGCTGATGTTTAGGTTGCGTGAAGTGTAAGGCGCTAGTTAAATATATGGGTTCTGCGCCGAGCCAGATAATGATCTACTTTATGTTCGGGATAAACGTTTAGCCAAATTAAAGGGTCGTTCATAAGCCTTTTGTTTTCGAGGGCGGTCGAATGTTAATCATTCATTTCGTGGTAATGGTAAAATTTTTGTTTTACACCATGTTGTCAAATCGTTTTGCTTTAATACAGAAGGTTGTTGTTGTTGAGTTAATTGAACAGTTAGGATTGATATATTACTAAAATAGCAAAATAGGATTTAAAATATTAATTTTGTTTAAGTGTAGTTAGACTTTCAGCCTTTGAAAGAGGGTAAGTTGCTGGTACTCGGTTAGTAGGAATATTTGTGATAAAGACAGCTGAATTGTTTAAGGTTTTACGAGCGACACTAGAGACTACATACCCATAACATGCTTAAACAGAATCGGAAAAGGGGTATAGTGGACAAAATCCAAAGTTAAGTAATAGAGACCGACGAATATTAAAAGGGATTGTGGCCAGACAACATAAAACAACCACCGCAAAAGTGGCAGCAGAACTCAACACTTACTTGATTAATTATATATCGACAAAATCAACAGAACGGCAGCTCCATAAAGCTAACATTCATAGAAAGGTTACCAACACTAACTTGCAAAAGAAATAACGCAACGATCACAAAACCTGGATACTTAATGATTAGAATATTTGGTGTCATACCATGAATTATCATTTACATTGTTTGGTACAAATGGCCTGCATTATGTAAGAACTCCAAAAGAAGCCTACGGTCCGGACTGTTTGTTTCCCACAGTCCAGGGACAGGAATGGTTCCATTATGATTTGGGCAGCAATATCGTAATATTTAGATGGCCAAATTACTGCGAATACATATCTCGACATCTTCAGTCATCAAGTTCTTATTATGATTAGCATATTTCTGCCAAACACTGCCACATTTTAGGATTATAATACACCCGTATATACAGCCATCATCACTGGCCAGAACAATTGCCATATCCCAACATAATTGAGCCACTATAGGAAGTTTTGAAGTAAAAAATAAGGAGTAGGAGAAGTGTTTATATCTTTAACATTTTTGAAACAATTAGCGGATTCTCTGATTCAAGAATGGGTCAATATTCTGTTGGAAACTTATTCAGTCAATTTTCGAATCTATTCCGGGAAGAATTACAGCTGTTTTAAAAGCAAGTTGTAGTTCATTATTAATAAATATAGATTCCATATGTCATTCTTTTTTTCCTCTGAAAACAAAACACACGCCCATATTAAAATTGCCGAAAATTTTTCGTTTAAAGGAACTTTAATATGTTACACAACGTTGGGATGATTACCGGACATTACAAAACTTAAAATATTCCAGATACAGCGCTTGAATTAAATTATTCTTATTATCTTCTATACCATCTTATATATAAAAGAAACTATTACATCAAAATATGATAACTTAACCACCTTAGAGAAACAAGTGCAAAGACACAAATTCCAAAATTGAATCGTGACGAATTAAAGGCTTCCTCGTACGTTTCTGTATAAACATTAACATTAGCTACAAAAACAGACAGAGTGTGATATCAGAGATGCTGATTTAATGTCAGTGTGGCCCGTTTGCCGTTTGCAAAACCATAATTTGTTGAAAAATCTTCCGTAGTATCCTCTACATACATTTTCAGCTATTTTTAAAAACAAATTGTACTTTCACCCTTATTAAAATGTATTATTGCAACATTATGTATAATACAAAACGAAACGACGTCTAATATTTTATTGAATATAAAAAATATAGAAACAGTAGTTTAATTGTAGTATTGATCAAATTTCTCACTAACTTTTACTAATTAATTCAAGTGTACCAACTCTTATTTTTGCTTTTGTTTTATTTACTTAATTTTATGTACATATTATGATGATATAATATAGCAATTTAAGTCTTCTCATATTTGTTCTTTCATTTGTTTTCTATGGTTTTATTATTAAATATTATATATTCAATATTAGCAAAAATGCTGATGTAAACTTTACAAAACACACAATATTTTACAATAACTTTCAATATTTTATACGATAACATAAAACGCTCCTCAGAAATTATAAATAAGCGAACTTGAATGTTTTCTATATGCTTTTTAGATCAAAGTAGGCGTAATTTTCTTTTTGACCTAAATAAAAAAAAACAAAATAAAACATGTCTATTTATAATGCTCTTATAGAGTTTAATTAATGTTCTTAATTTATCAAGATCATTATTAAAAACACAAACAAAATAAATAAATTTCATATATATCATTCTACAGCAAAATATACTTTATTTGGTTCCTGTTATAGATTATAAAGTTGTTTGATAACGCCATTAACACAAAACCAACTAAACTAATAAATTATAACTACTAATCAACCAATGTCTTGTGTCCCAGTGGGTTTGAGATCGTCTGGACTTATATCTCTTGGTAAAAAAACAACAAAAAATTATCACCAGTCTTTGACTTGAAAATGAATCCGATCTTACCCGATCGGGGTGCTCGCTTCGATTCGTTCGCGCCTTGGGATCGACCAGCTGGCCGAGCTGTCAACTCTTCTGATCAGGGTTCGAATGGAGAGACGAAGGGGAGGTCGAAGGCCCATATGCCATCAGTCGCAGACGATGGGTAGAATTTCATTCTGGTTCGGCCTTAACAACTATGGCCGATTTACTTCGCAGTGGGGGAAGGGGTTGGTTATTTGAAAGGGCAATTCGTGACAAGCCCTATCAACAGACAGGATAATCTAGATTTATATTTCTTATTGAAAGATAATTTGTGGAAAAACTTTTAAAAGCCTTTAAAATTATTTTTACTATTTAACACAAACTTTAGGTAAATCTAAACAGATATAATATAATATAATATACGGTCACAAGACTCTTTACAGTCTTACAATATTGTTACAAGATGAAATAAAAATAATATCGTCAATAAATGCTAATCTTGTAAATATACAGAAGAGAAGTATGTCGTAGTTTAAACCATATCTCCAGAAAAACTACATAAATAACACATTTCTATTTATAAAGTGTTTCATAATGCTTGTTATAAAAACCTAAAGGAAAATAATATATGATAAATTATGTAAAATTAAGCCCGTATATTTTTTTCTTTTTAATGCATTTTATTACCACTGCATTCATTAACAACTAATTGTTCTTAATGATTGCCATAAAATTGACTGAGACATCAAATCACATTTGTATATAGTAATTTTAATCGATTATTTCATATTAAATGGAGCTCTTTTAAATACTCTGTAATAAATATATTTCTCTAATAAATATAAATTATCATTGTATATATTATGTCAAAATAATCTCTGGGTCTTTGAGTTTTTTAATAACAATTTAATAATAATAAGTATTTTAGAAATTGAAGAGCTCTATAGAAAAATTTAGAGCATTTTCAGTCTGTAGATCATTTATATTATTAAATAATTACATGTAACTTGATGGATACTGTAATAAGTGAACACTGGGTAGAAAATCAAACATTTTACCCTGTAATAAATTACTATTCGAGCATTAAAGTGATGCTGATCTACATCCTTTTTAGCTTTATTTTTTGAAGTTCTTAATCAACAAACATATAAAAAGTTGTTTCTAATATGAAGATATAGATGGAGCGTTAAGCAAGCGTCATTAAAGTTTAGAAATTATACGGGAGATGCTGTTAATAGTTTCAATGTAAATATAATGTACATAATAGAAAATAGTGTTGTTTATCGAAATATAATTAAGCAATTTTTATGTATATATTAACACTAATCTCCTATGGGTCTCCTACTGATGCGGTGATCGTGAGTTCGAAACCCTCTCAGAGCATGGCTGATTTTAATTTATACATTATTGTTATTGTGAATAGGCAATTATATAATAACTAACAAAGAAAAATAATCCCAGACATCCTAGTAACAATCCTAGTTGATAAAAATGTAAATGGTATTAATATATTAATATAACAATATTTATACTAATATAATAATAATAGTTATATGAAATAATAATATACTTTACTATAATTATATTATAATAGAATTATATTGAAATATAATTATGTTGAAATATAATTACATTGAAATATAATTGTATTACTATAAAAAATTAGAGTGGTATTTCAAGAAAAAATAAGTAATAATTCTAAAATCCCGGTGAAAGAGTTATAATTAATAATAATTAATTAAGTAATTGAATTGAATTGTCCGAAATAAAACAACTTTAATAGCAATACGCAGTTGTCTTAAAATATACAGTAACGATTTTGGTAATATCTATAAAAGAACTCGGTACTAGATTATTCGAAAACGATCTGATATCCGAGAATAGTATCCACGTTTCGTTTTCTATTGAAAAATTAACTATTCCGATCAGAATTAATACTTAGCTAAACAATTCTAATCATAGATGGCCAGGCCACCTGCGATAGATTGACAAAATCGATTGAACAAATGTCACTACTAAAAATAGATATGCAAAATAGGCCCTCTTATCAGATCTACTGTTGTAATTACATCTTTTAATATTCATGCTCAAACTTTTCGGCTTTAACACTAATATTAAGTCATACGGCGCCAACTAAAATCAATTTTCTTATCTAGAATTTTGATTTTCGATAAGTCGCTTCCTATTTGTGTTGTAAGTAATAGGAAATACAATTGTTTCCGTTATAAAAACATGCCGCCTAGATGTTTTATAGTTTATACATTTCTTAATTTATTAAATCAATACTCTATAATAATTACATTTAATTTCATTTATATTGTTACATATATGGTTATTTTATTTTGGACAATACGCATAAGCAATTTTATTAATAATCATCGGGATAATTTTTATTAATTTAAGAATAATTTTAACGACTCATAGCTATTTCTGGTTGAAGATCATTAATCATCGTTAATAATTGGTCGGTATTAATATTTTCTCTCTAACTAACACCAACGAATTTCTAATCGTCGGAAGCCATGATACAAATCATCGGAGGCCATGACGAAGGGGGCAGCGGTCTCAAACAGGCCTATAATCAGCTGTGCGGCATGGCGTTAGAGAAAGTAGAATTCGGCGACCGAGGAGGGACGGACTGACTGGCCCAAAACTGGTCCGCTGTTGTTAATTCGGGACCCTAGGAACTTTTATGTTCTCGTTTCAAATCTTCTGTAAGAAATAATAAGGAATATTAAGACAGGGACTTGCTTAAAATTATCGGTCTTCTGGTATAATAGGTAACTGTAATAAAGAATCAGGAGAATGTTGATTTATAATGATAATATGCCATGAAATAATTATTAAAAATACATGTATTTTAAAATTAAAAGTGGATTAATAAGACTTTGCCGGAAATAAAAGCACATCATTTCAAAAACTGGCCATTTTAACTCAAACACCAATAAGAAGCGCTACGAAAGATTGACGTCAAATATCGTTTCCTAACCTTTATTTCCACAATCCAACGTTTAAAGTTTATAGCACTGTTTGGCTTGTATCATTTATCCTATGTTTTGCAGTTAAAATACAAAACAGAAAGAAAAGATAAAGGAAACAATCAACACTTTGCAAGTATATTAATAAGTGCTAGTAATAACTCTTTAGAGCACCCAATAATAGCATAATTGCCAGTGAGAACTCTATCGGGACAAAACTAAATCGCATCGATTGCAAACCTACTGTAATATTTTATGTTGATAACTTAAAGTTACAGATGCAAATATATTTAACAGGGCTCTCAAAATATTCACTGTACACAGTTGAAAGTAACTATAATACAATACAAATACAAACAATACAAACTTTTACCAGCTGGGTATTGTATCAAGTTATATTATAATATTTGGGCAAATAAAATTCACAAATTATAATGTGGAACCTATTTTAATAACAGTCTTACAAACTTATAAACACGTGCACATTTCATCAAGTATTTTACAAAATCTGTGTTTAGATATGTTTTAATATATTAAGTTCTATGCATTCTTAAACTAGATATCTACTTATTATTTTTACTTTACTTGTTAATACATCATCTACCAGGCTGTAAAAACTTGATAAAATCACATTGTTCCATCAAAAATGTATCCGTTATCTTTAACCTGGTGAAGTAGAGCCCATCGAGCTACTTAATGTACAAGAAATCAGATATTTGATATTGGCTTTTTGTAATCTAACCACGATGGGATTTGATTGACACTTGTTGAAGGCTTGAATATAATTAATATTCTTCTTTATAAAGTCGTTCAGCAGTGACCCGCAGTTCAATGAATACAATTAGAAGCTCATTTTCTTCTTTTTGGTTGGTATCGACCAAACCCATGATATTATATAAAATATAATTTTCCGTATCACTTGGTAATTGAAAGAAGAACAACATTATTAGGGACTCATACACACAATAAACAAAACAAATGAGGCCTAACTTTAAATCAACAAGTTATTAACTGCACCATTTCCCTCGATATTGCGTTAGTTACATTTTAGATATAATTAAAGGTATTTAAAATAGCAAATACTTACATTGGAATGGTCTGATTGAACTATACCGTCTGGTTCGTGCCTTGCAAGATTTAGCAACATTTCTCTAACATTTTCTCATTTTGGATGGAAATACACCACATGTTTAAAGTTTTTTTCGATAAATAATTATATTGGGGACCGTCCCATCATCGACATACATTACAATGTCTAATTATAACCGAAAATTATTAAAACAAGGCCTGTAACTATACAAACCGTACAGTGTAACCGAAACAATTACGTCATGCGCAGATTTGAAGCGTTTTTTCAAACGTCAATATTTCTTTTGAGTCCATATTTTTTGCCGAAACAACTTTTATTCTGGGTAAAATTGTCGTAAAGTAGTTTTTCAAAAATAGCCTAAAATAGTCGTGTAGCCTATGTTATTATGTGTGTATAAACTCTTCTCTCTCCACGTTATTTCCAAACTCAGTTTGCATAAACCTAAGTTTTTATTCAGTCTTTGTTTTCAAGAAATTCGAAGATATTAGACCGATGAATTGAACAAACTTATCAAGTAAAACCGAAAACTCCGAATTTCCTAGAATAATCATAGATTCGGCAAAACAACTGTTTTACATTTCTTTACATTTGCATTTCATTAAGGCTTCGGTTTTGGAATATCGAAAAATATGTAGGACCACCCATTTTGCCACATACTTTTGCCTAATTATTGGTGGGGGAGGTCGTTGGGACTTATGGTATTCATATATTACAACGTAATGTATATTAATTGTAATAATATATTTGATTTTTCACAAACATAACATATCTAAAACTAGTAAATCGTAAATTTGGTACATTAACAGAAATTATATTGTTTTAATTTCTAATTAATTTCATTTCACACATTGATTAACTACTTAGTAGCAAGAAAACTGATCATTAAATAAAACATATTTTATTTCTGTTAAAGCATATAATTCTTTTTAATCTCAGTGGATACATGTGTTGTTTAAACAAATAAAGTGAATTACGTAGCTGTGTTGTTTTTAAAATATTAATTTAAAGATGTAATTAAATTTAGAAAAAAAATATTATGTATTATAAAAAATTAGATGTTCATTATCAAGTATTTCTAGTAGCTTTTTTTTATGTTATTCAAAAAAAAAGAATAATAAAAAACAAGTTCAATAATCGCAATTAAAAAGTCAGAAATACTAATCTTAAAGATCAAATAAACTAGAAAATATTACAGCTTAGAGTATGAATTTAGATAAAATACAGAAAACAATTCGAAAGTTTAACATGTTATAATCACCTATTGTTTATCATATTAGTAACTTTCCAGCAATAATTGCATATCATTAAAACAACAAATGTGGCCTCTAACTTGGCCATTATCAATTGTAATTTCTTAAATCTTCAAGACAAATACTGTTATCGTATAAGTTTTGTGAGAATATATGAAAAATATTTAGATTAAAATTTAGCTATGCCTCAATTATTGCAAAATAATATTAATAAATATATTACAAAACTAATAAATATATTAAAAAATATTTTCGTCAACCGAATTAAGCCTATTTTTATTAGAGTATTTAATATTGGACTGCAAAAATAGTAGAGGATTGGGGGAGTAGAGGATAGAGAATATATATTTAGGATAGAGAAATATATTTACAACTGTTGACATGGAGCAACACGTTTGTCCCAATACATTTCGCATTAATCGACAAACATGACCTTCCTAAACAAAATCGTCTAACCCAGTAACCTAAAGAATCTAACAGCCAACGGACAATATGATCGATTTTAGCGTAGGACCACCAAAAGTGTCAGCACAACGTTGTTAAAGACTTCACGTAAGCATTACCTCCCACAGAGCCGCGCACTCCATCTGAATAACGAACAAAATAGCGAACAGTTTCATCAGCAGCTATTTTGTTTACGAATTAATTATTGCAATTTTCATGCTGGCCACATTTGTTGCCGAAGCCGAGCGATGATGCCGTGGCACCGCGACGGTTCCCCTCTAGTACGTTGTGTGGTCGATCGTACTGGGCCCGTACTATCGACGACGGATACGAAACAAGGACTATTTTCGCCTGTTTTATAAAAGGAGAACGTTTCGGATGGCGATCAGAATGCGAATTATTTTCCGTTTACTTCCGTTGAGCTCGGTTCTTGTGTGCGGCGCCAAAGAGGTCCGTTCTTATCCTCAACACACAGTTCGCATGTTGTTGCAACATAATCAAGCTTCGTTCTTTCTCTATCATATACATGTTATGTTATGTATAAAAATAAATTATTTTTTAATTTGTATCTTTATTTTTATAAAAATCGGTGTAATATTTTATGCAAAATGTTGTCGATCGATAGCCATCCATCAAGAATTTTACGGGTTCCATCTCGAAGAAACGATCTTTTGAAACTATCCTCGAAACGGCCCATTTTTTGGTATCCTCATAAGATTTAAAGAGCTTCTCGACTAAGTTACGACTCATATGTCGGAACAAGTAGTAATCAGAAAGAGCAACGTCTGGAGAATACGGCGGGTGGGGTAGCACTTCCCATTTTAATGTTTCGAAGTATATTTTCACTGGTTTTGCCACATGTGGTTGACTTTTGTTACGACGAAGTATGATATTATTGTGTCTTTACTCGTATTCCGGCCATTTTTCGCGCAGTGCTCCGTTCAAAGGCATGAATTTTAGCCGATTCCCTTTGATAGTTTCATTAGGTTTTAGATCCATAGATATTCGGATTTGACGTTGATATTGAAACATGACCAGGTCGTTTCCATAATATGTTTCGCTTTTAATTATAGTAATGATCCACTTTTCATCATCAATAGCGATATGATGCCTATTTGCTTCAATTCATACGGCACAAAACATCCAAGCTTTTGTCATTGTCTGTAAGTCATTTCCCTGTTCCTAAAGCTATTGGAAATGATTTCTTGTACTACTTTCAATAATTCTGCATATCCTTCTTGCATTTTACAGGGATAATCATCGAGTAATGCCTTCAAATTCTTGTCTTTAAACTTTTTTGGCTATTCAGAACGTTCCTTGTTCTCGGTGTTAAAATCACCATTTTCATCACCACCAAAACGACAAAATGTTACATGCTAAAAATTGAAGCCTGTCTGTGAGGCTCCAACATGAAGTTGATTACAAATGCACCCGATTCGATATAATAAACAGTGACTACATCGGTTGTAAATCTTTTCACATAATTATATTATATCAGATATTGTTCTTGAATAGCTTTATTCAGTATGGTAAATATTGATAAATATATAAATGTCTACTAATTTGATATATAATATAATATAATCTATAGTATGTTCATAGTAATATGAAAACCGTATATTCACAATATCGCTTTTGCTTGATAGCGGCAGAAGTGAAATAATGGAAAAAACAACATTGGACGTAGGAGTGTTCACAAACTCTATTAATCTAATATGAGAAAATATTCCTAGAGGTCTATTAATAAGTATTCACAGTAATATGAAAAAAACAAACTTGTTGCTTGGTAGTCGCAGTGGTGAAAAGCTAAAGAACAATAGTGTAGAAACGATTATTCCCAAAAGCTAATTATTAAATACAAGAAAGTGTTGCTAAAGATATAATATTATTCATGTATCCGTATTCATATCCAGATTCGAAATTGTATCCCCTCAACATTTCTACTTATCAACTTTATGTTTGTTTGTAAATGTGATTGTCCATTGTAAAATTCAACAAGGAAAATGAGTCACGCCTGTAACCATGCTGGTTAAGACCGGATGTCTTCTTCAATAGTTTCAAGTTAGTTGCCGACCGATCGGTGGGTTTAATACCAAGGACCATAGTTTCTGATCAAAAGTGCAAACCAAAATATAACAAAAAAAACGTTTACGATATTTAACTCTGAGATCTGGATCTTTCAAAACATTACGTATTTCAGAACAATGTCATTGTTAGTAGGAATAATATCTGAAGGTTGTAATTATTCCATTCATTAATTGGACAAAGCTCTACTAAATTGCTACGTATATGTTGTCAAAAGAAGAAGTACTCCAAATAACACTAGGAGGCTGAGAATTTGTTAAATATTCTTATCATATGAAGTCATCTGTACTCTGAAACTGCATTAGATTAGTTTCAACTGATGTCAATAAATGGCATTTCAAAAAAAACATAGAAAAAGTTTAATTATCCTAAAAAATAAGATTGCAAGTTTAAATATGTTAATATAATGAAAACATCTCATGAGAGATCATGATAAAATAGAAGGTTAAGTAATAATAAAGAGTTTAACAAAGTCGTCTTAAATGTATAAACATATATTTGTTAAAATAGTAAAATTGAAGGTAAAGTAGTACAAATGGTAAAGGTAAAGTAGAATTCGTAAGTAATATAGAATAATTAACTAAGTAAAATATATAAAAGTATTTTGTGACTTTTCCAAAATTTATTGGTTCTTAGTCTTTATATATTTGTTTATACATTTTTAATTAACCCTATAATTTACACAAACATTAATACAAAGTATGATTAAACTATTTCAAATATTTTATACCATTTTAAACTTCAATAGATAAAAGGGCAATACTATTTTATTCATAAATACCAAAATATTATTATAAATCAGTAAATTTTTAACAAATTAATTAATATAAGACTGAAAAGTTTAAGCATGACTATTAATCATGTAATTATTATAGGACATCTGATAAGAACAGGTGTTTTGCATATATATATTTTAGTACTGATTTTATCAATCTCTAGTAGGTGGCTTAGACATTTATAGTTTCGAAACAAATAAGCTTTTTGTTGAGTAAATATAATGGTTGCCTATATATGATCAGATTGTTTCATTTAACTATTGCAGTATCATTAATTTTTAAACATGATTGAAAATTTAGTCAGTAATTGGTGCAGATACTATACGTTACAATTAACTGGAATTGGTTTCGGTGCTTTTAATAAGTCTTATTTCAATCTCTGGCAGTCGAGGAGGCATCTCCTTTCATCCAGCTTTCCTTTGAGTTATTGCCAAAAGCTTTCCATTTCGCGCCGTGAGCGCCTCGTATAAATCACGGCCGCCTCGGATTTATGAATTTCATAGGATCGCGCAGGAAACGGTTTCGCGCCCTTTATCTCCGCCAGGAGGCGCTGTTGTGCTAACGCCTTGCCGCGTCGCTGTTGCCTAGTTTCTGATTTATTGGGATTTTGCCGGATTTACGGCCCCGGCCGGTGAGGTGGGGAACCCGTCACTGTTTCCCAGATTAATGGTGAAACGGTTGAACAAGTGAGAAATTCCGGTTTAAATAAGGACGATGCTAGATGAAGATTAATTCGAGATTTATTTACGCAATAAATTCGAGTTGATTTTGATTTGTTGTCGGATAATACGTCTTACGTCGTCGGCTAGATTGCGTTCCCGTTTTTTGAACGGATCTGATTTCCAGCGAACGTCGGAGCGCTGCTACATTAATTCGGATTCCACAAATTTCCACAGTTTCGGATTTTTTCCCTTCGTCATATCTTTTCTTTCTTTATTTCGTTCTTCGTTTATTCCTACGCAGTTTTATCGACGCCGGCTGTTTCAAGAATTTGATTTAAATTTATTTAATTTTTCGAAATTGCCTATAAATCTCCCGGAACTTTGAAGTACATTCAATATAATGAGTATGTGAACTTATCAAGAACTACCATTTTTTATTACATCTTATGATGCATCTACATAATATATGCTTAGTTCAATCTTAATATAAATTAATTAACTACTTTTGTTACTACTTACACTTAAATAATATTCAAGTTCGTGTGATTTGATTCGCTTCAAACTTCCGATTTCTTGCGCACCGTCTAGTACCTATATTGCTTCTACGTTGCTGTGATTTAGTAACCTTCCTTCAGGTTTGAAGCAAAACCTTGGACAGCTTCGTAGACTTATTTGCCTTCGAGGTTGTTGCTCTGTTCTTAGTTGATTACACAGAGATGAGCATTGGTAATTATTTAAAAAAACATGTTTAGGCAACGCTAGATTTTTAGTCTATATTTGCATTCCAACCAGCATATATATCTGCATTTTTAAATATTGTTCATTTCAAATCTGTTCTTAACATTTTTATTTATTAACTACATCTTACATTAGATATACTTAATTTCAATCTTAATTTACAAATTAATTTATTACTACTGTTCTGTTAAGGGAATATGGGAATAATACGTCAGTATATATTTCCCAAATTAAAATAAAACTAGACTGGTAAAGCTACAGTTAAAAATACACCTATACACTGATGAACAGGTTCGTGTAGTTTGGTTCGCTTCAATTTTCTGATTTCTTGCATGTTGTCCAGTATTGCTTCAACGTTGCTGTGATTTAGAAACCTTATTTCATGTTTTAACGCGAAATCTTGGATCACTTCTTATATCCACTTGATTTAGAGATCATTGTGTAGCTCTTCGTTGGTTACGTAGCGATAAGCATTGCTCGTTAATCTGAAAATTTTGTTTTGAGCGCGTTGAATTACTAGTTGGTTAAATGTTTTAGTGAAACCCTATATTTACACCACGTAGGTTCAAATTGACTTATTTTCATTTCATTGCCATTAATTTAATTTTAGAACAGATTACATAGTAATTTTTCGTTTATGTCATAAATCATACATTTTACACATTATTAAACATTATAAAACGTAAAAATAAGCTGTAGAAAATATTGTGGAAAAACTGCAATGTTTTGTGATATAGCTGACATTATAAAAATATCCGAATGTAGTATGTTTACAAATGCTAAAATCAACAGGATTTTTTATGTTTGCATTATATATTATAGTAATATATACGCTATATCTCGAATACATGTGTACTGCTACATACACATTCAATTGTTCGTTGGCTAAAATAATAAAACGATTACGGAAACTGGAGCTTGTTGTTTAAAACAGCCAACGTCTTGTCAATAAAGCAGTATGTGGAATTCTGGATTCATTCAACGTATTAATTTATTTAATCTTAATGGTGGTAAAAAGTGTTGTAACAGTACTTCATCAATAATAAAATCCTTTCGGAATTGCTGCCTATGATTCATAAAAGATAATTTGTCGGAAATATGTGATTTATAGTATCAGTTTTATTGTAAAGTTACATGACGCGCTAATATATAATCCTTCCCTCTCCTAAATCACAGAAAATATATGTATTAGTAAAGTTACTTGTTTCATACTGCAAATGCATGTAGCAACGCATGATTTTCATTGCCAGAGAAACTACAATAGACAACAGAAATTACAACGATAACAGTTCTTCGTATAAAGAAACCTTTTCATTAAACGTTGTACCTAAAATAACCTCCATATTTATTAATGTATGTTATTAATATTATTGTTACCATGATTACATCTTGTTAAAGGAAAAACTTGACCCGGCGCCTAATTCACATTCCTTTTTCATTTCAAATTTAATACAACCGCCTTCCGCCGCCATAAATAACCACAAATTTTGATAATCATAACTCCTGGGCGTGTCACAAGCACCGGCTACCTTTTCTGTGTATATATATTACATGTATAGCGAAACACCCTCAAAACAAAAGAATCCCTACGACTGACCATTAATTATACAGCAATTACACCCAGGGACAAGCAACGGCCTTCGACATCAGCCCTCGGGCTTTGGACCCCGATCTGGTTTTCCCTTTCCAATCGAACGTGGCGGGGATACATATATACATTGAGATATGGTCGGGAGATGTTGCCAAATAGACGAAATTTCAACGTTTTTTAGGATTTTTTGGGATAAAATCTACCATTTACTTTAACGTTCAATAAGCTTTTTTCCCGATCAACCTTAGGACACACAGAAAATATGAAAGAGTTAAATAAAATATTAATTGATGATTAATTCGTATGTTATTTATGGACAATAAAACACAGAAGGGAATTGGCAACGCCTGAGAAAATTTGTTTCCTTCAGACACTTAATTAAGCCTATATCGTTTTTATTGGAGTTTTATCAGTGGTTCCCAAACTGTGATAAATACCGATGTTGGAAGAGGAAACTGAAATAAAATACAATACTTGAATTAACAGGAATAAAATAAAAGTAAACATAAAAACTGTTTTTTGTTTGCAAGTAAAGTGTATATCTTTTCACTGGCATTAAGTACAGGACTCGAGAGCTGAGAGTCTCTTCAATTGTCGATAGAACCGGTCGCTGTCAAGTCACGATGTTAATTCGATGTTTTCTTGAGTTCCTAGTCTCTTCTGGTGTTTTCCCACAAACCTTCTAATCCTACCTTCAATCATAGATACAGATTATAATGCCTATCTATATTTAGGATATACCGTAGCGTAATAACGAGATGCATGTAACAATCTTATTCCAAAACATTTGTATTATTGATGAATGAATTTCAATAATATTCAAATAATGTTAATAATTAAAATTTTAGATTCATAAACTATTTCTTGAACCGATGTTGTCATTAACAATATTTGGCTATAGTAAAAACAATTATACCAGCAGAATCCCCAGAAAATTATTTTTATAACAAAGCAGCACTTGACCAGACTGCTACAGTCTATCCAGAGTTATTTTGCATATACATCATTTAAATTTATGATAACAAAACGTCGCAATGTTGCCGTATCAATTCTGAGTTTTAGTTCAGTTTGGCTTTGAGAACAACATTCAAATTTAAATAAAATACTTAAACAAAAATACTGTTATCAAATATAATTTATTTTAACATTATAGTAAATCTAATAATATATTATCGAAAGACCTAAAACTATAATGAAGTACACAGTTATAACAGTTTGTAGGTTAGGGTTGTGTTTGATTATATATTGAACTCTTTTTCATACCACCTGTGAGTTAGAGTTCTAGGCGCGTATGTAGTGGTATCCTCCGGAGGCCTAATCCATCTAATTAACAATTGTATATACAAGTAATATATTTTACTTTCATTAGAAAGCATATTTACTTTTTATGCTTAGTTCTTGTGTCCTTCGGTACAATATTTCATTGTAAAGACATTTTGATATCACTGCATTTCTCCTTCGTTTGTTCTGCTAATACCTGTATACATCTGGCTTAATAAAACTAGATTTAATCACTGCATTCTTCTTAATGCATTTGCTATATATGCAAAATATTTACTATTCTATCTCTCCTGATACATTTTAACCAAATTCTCATGTATTTTCTGAACAATTATTCACATATCTATGCACAAATATATTTTTCAGTCTACAATAATATTTCCTACAGTTATCGTATATTAATTATACTCACCTTTGCTTGTTTCTACACTCATCACCCTGTCTTAGAAATTGGCAGCATAGAATCAGATCATATTCAGTAAGTTACATTCAAGTGAATAACTAAGCTAAGCTAACTAATAAGAGCTAACATGAAGAATAAAATGAAGAGGAAAGTGTTGTCTGATTTCAAACAAATTTCACAAATTGTTTTGTTGACAAATTTCGGCCGGCAATACATTAAACATCTTGATGTCGTATGTACAAAATAACTTTGGAGAGACTATATGTTGAAAACCTACACAATAATGCATAAATATTTTAAAAAGTCACTCCTAATATTCATCAGCCTTTGGTCATTCCGATCATCATATACGACGAGATACTCGAATAGTGTCAGATAAAATCAGTTGTAGTTTGAAAAATAATAAATGTACTTTATTTTTCACAATGAGGTCTTGAAAATACTAAAAATAACCCATCACAATCCCATATAAAATAATAATAATTTAATGTATTAAACACTAAGCCTATAATAGACAAAACACATTCTAATTCGGCATCCATTTCAACGATTCTGGTAGTAGTTTTGTTTTTCGAAAATCAAAAAAAAAACCTACTACTATGTTTACGAATTCTTCGACCGAAAATAACGGCCTGTAAAATGCCTCCGTATATATCGCCTGGTTTTCAACGCGTTCTTGTCGTTGCTATAATAAATAAGAGACTTTTGGTATATGGATGTCATCACTGGTCTAACGTCATATCTGTGACACTGTTTGGTAGAAAAAAGTTTTCAGACATAAGTATGTATTTCAAAGTAATCTCTCAGTCTTTTTTATATGTCCGATTAAAAATAATTTGTGCCTAAAAATTTCATTTTCTTCTTTATGTTAAAAATATTAAAACAATAACAATGCGAATTAACTAATTATTATTATTGACTGAAGATTAATTTAACAGTCTTCTTATTTTACAAATTTACAGATATTTTGGTGATTTGATATTTTTTTTAATGAATATTAATATATACATTTTTATTTGTATTTTTAAAATATTAGTTGTTATTGTTATTGTGTTAGTTATATAATGACTTTGGTAGCTCTTGCTATTTAGACTTTCTTCTTTCTTGGAAATAAGCTTTTGTCCTGATATAGTGTACACAATATTTTGGCAGGCTACGTAGGTACAGTAGTATCTAACAGTAGAACATCAACACTTCATTACTAAAAGTGAGATCTGGGCATATATTATATGTAGCTAATCTAAATAAAAAGTTGGTGAGTGCTATGAACTAAGACTTCAGCTCCAATGCCATGTAGTGTCCAGAAATCAGCCATGAGGTTGTTAATATCATTTTCTTTGGCAGAAAAATGGATTCTGCATTAGAGTGGTTTATCTTCATACCAGTAAAATAACAAACTCGGATCGTTCCTGTACATCATTGAACTATAGAAAATGCATTCTAAGAAACCTAGGTGATTATCTTGGACAGTAAAATATTTTTGTGATATATTTCAAACCATATCTTTCGTAATTTTCTAAACAAAATATATTAAACAACCTAATATTTATGTCTATAAATAATTTTATTATGAACTGTCAATTATATATTTAATAGTCAGCTCAGGTTAATGTCTGGGAATTAAAGAAACAATCTTTTGTTTACATAAACACCCATTTAAATTAATATAGTCATGTTGGCTATGGAATCAAAGCAATGAACGTTCCTTACAAATATCAAATTAATGTTAACGAAGTGGTATTTTAATTGATACGACCAAGTTTATAGACGTTTATTAATAGCTTCAGTTGATTCATAGTTGTAGCTTTTATAAATTATTTACAATAAATTTTAATCTGGACATGCAAATGAAGAACTAATTTCAATTGGACCATATATATTTGGTTATTGGGACACTTTCTCAAATTTACGAAAAAACAATTTTAAATGTCAGCGCCCTCTAACGCCGCAAGTTCAAAACCGCCCCAAAACAAGAAAAAAAGTCAATATACATTTAGTGTATTAGATTGTCTCTAGAGGGCGGCTGGAGAGCGACATCTGGCGGCGGTGCGCCAATACAAGCCCAGAGAAGGATGGATCTATAAATATGATATTTTTTAGGGGATGTTCGGGGTAGAAAACTGTTTTTATCCGTCAGGGGATCGATATCGATTTTCCCTTAGATGTTTTCGAAAGTTGCCAACGGAGGGCAGCACACTGAAAATAGAATACTTTTCCGTTAGGTAAAATAAGGGATGATCGCTCATTCACAAAGTTTGACAAGACCCTAATTTCGTTTTTTATCGTAAGAGGTCTCTGATAATGACATGTCCTAAAAATGTTTTTGAAATTATTATTAATTACTTTTCATTTTCATCATTGTTTTAATGTTTTTTTTTTTGATAATTGTACTCATTTGTTTTGATAATACTTAATATAATATACATATAGAATATAAATTTAATTGTTTTTTGTTAGTCGGCGTAGTTACTAATAACGTAATAAAAAATGGTTGAGTTTTATTCTGTTTCAATAAATTTCTAGATTGTTATTATTATAATTACTATAAATTATTTAAAGATTAAATTTATTTTATGAATAATTTTCCTTCACCATATTGTCCTTTTAAAATAAAATAAACAATAAACAATATAAACAATACATTATGTCATCTAGAATTCCACTGGTTCCTTGGACTCTCATTAGGATTCGTAAAATTGACTGTTGACGGGAACAAGTGTCATGTTTGATAAATATATCATGAAATATCTAGATCAAATATTGGCATTTTAAAAGTATTTTAATAGTATATGTATTAATGAATGCATCATATTATGTTTCTTTTTGATATGAATATTATCTATGATATGAATGATATGAATATATATTCTACTTTCTTTCTATATTGGATTATCAAAATAAATCAAAATTTGAGCATGGGTCATAATTATCTGCATGGATCTCACCAAATATGCTTAAATACTTTTTCAGCTGTGTTAATAACGATTGTCATTTAGTAGCGTTGGGAACTATCGACTGAAAACGACTATCGACTGATAATAATTGACTACTTTCTACTATCGACTGTTCCAGTAGTGTACTTTTAGTTACTATTTTCGATACTACTAGTTTCATGCGACTGATTTTTTGACATTCTGGTCCTGTCGTCCTAGCCGCGACCATGAAAAAAATATGCTGAATTTATGCTTACATAGATTTATATGTAATAATATGTGGTTTTATATTTTATCAAATTACTATTATTATATCAAAACTGCTTTGAAAACTAAATTTAGAATCGAAAAGTTCCATAAATTGCATCGATTCCAACCGATTTGAAGAAGTTTTTACAGTAGCAGTTGTTAAATTTCGCAAAAAAAATTTAACGGTAAAGAGGTGATAACCATATTAAATCTTCATTCTTCTAAATATTTCTATTAAATTAATTTTCTGATAGGAAATATCTTCTTTAATATTCAAGAATTCATTTTTGATTACTAATAAATTAGTACAAGAAGGAATAGATACATCTCCGTCTCACACTTATCGTACGGTTGGAACAAATATACTCGTTCTATTAAAATATAACAGCCAATTATATTTGTAATGTTTTCATTACCTTCCAAATATTAAAATTAAATACCATGAAACGTATTTGGTATAATTATTCCATTCCTTTTTCATAAATTAAAAGTAACACTAAAATATAATATTAATTAACATTGCTAATTACCTATTTAATTTAATTTGAAATGACCTGATCCAAGATATTAGCTCCGCCCTTTCCTTTATCACAATTTATAATGGCAGAAATTCGTACATCGTCGTCTGAGATCATGAATTAAAAAAAAAACGGTCGAAGCGTAACTACTATTATCAGTCGCTAGTGTTTTGACTGTTTTGCGACTATTGACTGTGTCGGCTATTTTCAGTCGATAGTTCCCAACGCTAATATTTAGGTATTGTAGATCTAGATCTAGATATACAACAGACTTACTATTTGTTTTAATAAATTTTACATTTATTACACCGCAATACTCTCAATTACTCCAATATAATAAATATTTTATTGTAATGAATGTAAGAACTAATTATATACAAATTCATAGAATAAAATAAAGCGTTACAGAATGTTTCGTTTTGATATGAATGATAATAATTCGACTTTTTTCCATATAGGATTGTCAACATAAATTAAAACTTCAGCACATATCAGAATTAGGTTCTGCAAATATGTTTAAATACTTTTTTATCTGCGATAATATCCATTTTCCTTTTGACAGTCTTACCATAACGATAGAGGTTTCTGTTAGAATAGGTCAACAGACACTTTAACATTATTTTTCTGAGTTTGGGATGAATATCCATTGAATTCATGAAACATTTCTCAACATACGCTTTTCTTTCACACTCACAATGAACCGTTTGTTTTTTGTTACTTTTTTCTTAACTTTTAAGTCATTTTTCTTTTATTGACTTTGACTGGACTGCATGTTAAAGTTAGAGATGAATAAACTGACCTACTGTTCCGTAGAGCAGTGTTCTTGGCCCATTATTATATTTATTGTATACAGCTGACCTACCGACCTCAAGAAACACTATTATTGCAACATATGCTGACGATACAGCTGTTTTATCATCACGCGAAGATCCAATATCAGCCACAAGAAACCTCCAACTTCATCTTAACAAAGTCGAATTGTGGTTGAAAACGCGGGCTTAAGCTAAACCAAATATACTGGCTGATAGGGCGTAAATCTAAATTATCATTAGATAACAAGGTTTTGCTATATAAGTCAATACTTAGGCCCATTTGGACCTATGGTATTGAACTATGGGGTACTACTAGCAAATCTAACATAGATATCCTCCAGAAATTCCCGAATAAAGTGTTGCGAGTCATCATCGATGCCCCGTAATACGTGTCCAACAAACTGATTCAGCGCAATATCCCCATAGAACCCATAACGAGTGTGATTCGGAGTGTTAGTGCGAAATACTCTGAAAGACTATTAGTGCATCCCAATGCACTCGCCAAACAGTTAAATATGCGCAATGACAGTGAAGTGCGTAGGCTCAAATGCAAACTGCCATACGAACTGATTAATAGACACGTAGAGTGAGATTTTATAATCTCTAGAATAAGCTAGAATAGTTTTTAGAATATGTTAGGATAGACTTTAAAATAAGTTAGAATAGCATCTAGAATAATATTTAGATTATAAGTTATATAGTAGATCACTTACTGAATGTCAGGATAGTTATATTATGTTATATAACTGAAATCATATAATAATACTTATTGCCCACGGGCAGACTTTTAGCGTTCTAGAAAAAAAAATTATTGGAAATTTCGTATTAAACAAATCCTTTATAATTAAATACCGCATATGTAATTGTCTTGAAATATAGGTCCAAATTATTATTTTCACTACAATATATTAATTACTGTCAATCCTATATAATAAAATATATAACTAATATAATCCTATATTAATACCTCATACAAATGATTAATAATTAATGATATATTAATTATTATTACTATTTTATTTTCATTGTTGTATCTATATATTAATATATTGATATTGATTCCATGAGAAAATTCCATTCAAAATGATTTAAACCAAAATAAACCGGCACATCGATCATTACCGAGAACACATAAAAATATGGGATGATTTGTGCGTGCAACAGGTGGATGCGTTAGATTTCGATTATCCGGTCCATGAAAACTTCGGATGATTATTCAATTTTACGATGACCGAGAACGAAATGACTATTAAAACATCGCCGTTGACTTTTATGGGTTTCACGAGGTGTTTAGTGCACAACACCAGCCACGAATTCAACTTTACGACGCCATAAAGATTGCGGTAGACGTGGGGCTCGCGCCTCCAGCCAGAAACCAACTGGAATTGGCCAATCATCGAACTTTATTGTTTGCGAGAGAGACTTAACTCGATTTTCCTTCCACACAATGTCGTCATTTACTTGTTTTACTCATTTTCGTAACTTGTATTATTGATTCGTACTGGAACTAAATAGTATTAATTGTATATGCTTATAATTATGTAGTTTATTATTAAATATATTTTCTTGTTATAGGTAATTTTATCAAGATTAACCGAGAAACAATCAGCAATATTTGTAAGTACTACCTTTATATTAAAAAATAATTGTGTAAATAATTTGTAATATAATAACAGAATATTGAATATATTTTATTTTCTTACAATCTAAACATATTTTTAGAATTATGTACTAAAATTTTGTGAGAACCTTCGCCATATTGTCGTAGTTTAGTCTATTAATTCTATGAAAATATCGGTTAGAGCTTTTTTTGGTCATTTATGGATATTTTACCATCACTTTTCTAAAAGGTATTTAACGGTACAGATGGATTTTACTATGCGATATATTAATAATGTTCTGATAATATTTTTAAACATATTTCTTTAGGCAATGTAAGAACCTAGATTTTGTTATTTCTAAACAAAATAACTACACTCCTATAAATTCCTGCCACCAAAAAATATTTAATACAGTAAATGCAGTGGTTTTATCTAGTTGATAGAACTAAATATATCCATGGCGAGGACTAATTGAAGCTACATTGCTTCTCCTTGTGAATAAGAATACAAATCTTTTTTTCTTTTTCAATTTTGCACCATTTTCTTTAAGTTTAAATAATCATCTCGTAGGGGTGAAAGCGGTTTGAATAATAGATTATTTATATGAGAAACGTGTCCGTTGAGATTAAGTTCATCTGAGAAAATGTGTATATTTTAAATGTTCTTGCATATAGTATATTTGTAATCAATTTTCACATATTTACGTTTACCTATTGGATGTAAACAGTATCAAAGTTCAAAAAATATTATCAAATTGTGACATAAGAAAAGTTGATTTTAAATGTTTGACAACAATAAATAGAAAATTAAACAATGAAAGTAACAATGAAAAAAATTATTATTATTTTGCCCAGTACCTCAAGGATTTGCAATATTTATTTTTCAGAATATAAGTGGTAGGATCCCTACAAAACTAGTATCGGGTATTTTAATGAATTGTTGAATACTGTTTCAATATTATAAGTTATACGATAAACAAAATAACATCAGCGGACTTATCGACCCAGAGTATCAATCCAGAAGTAAACAGAAAACATGAAAAAGCAATCAAAGATGAAACTAAGCCGAACGATAGAAGAAGTTGATGTTGAAGCAAAAGATGGAATCCAAATCTATTCGTATTAACATAGTCGTCAAATAATAACTGTCTATGGTATCAAAATTAATTTTAATAGTAGTCTAAACTTATACAAGCATTGCAGATTTAAGTAGAAAGTTATAATAAATTGTACAAAATATCATCGATCTAAGGAAATCTATTTTTTATACAAAAACTTTTGATTTAGCTTTTACAGCTCCTAACATTTTTGAGTCAAAAAGGAATTGTTTTATATCCGGTGTGATGAAACGCGGAAACACTTATTATGATTACGTCATGTCCGATTATAAACACCCCATTTTCTGACACTTTAAAGATATAAGCCGTCTAACACATCTTCAATCTTAAGACTTTTCCGTACTGCTATCGATTTTCGGTGACCAGAGGTTTCAGTTATAACAGTGTTATGACCAGATATATCATGGCCTCTCTTTGACTTCACTAATATTCTTGTCCGCCAAAGATGAGAGTTTAATTAAGAGATTAATTTTTTGGTCTATTGTCGGGACTTAAACCGTTATAACTTGTAAACTAATAATTGGAACGCCCTGAAATTTTAACAAGTATCTTTCGTTTTAACAGCAGTGGTGTCATCTTTTTTTTATTACTCTTCGTGAGTCCACAATCTGCCCTATTGGCAATAAGTATTTCTTAGGTCTATATTATATATACATGGCATGTAGAAAATCACTTCATTAAGCAATCTTCTGTATAAAATATTATCTTAATTAATTAGTCTTATTCTAAAGCTTATTCTAAAGTCTACATATGTCCAGTAATCAGATCAGGTGGTGTTAAACGTTTTAGTCTACGCACTTCACTATCACGTCGCATATTTTGCTGATTAGCGAGTACATTGGGACGCACTAACACTCTTTCGAAGTACTTCACACAAACACGTTGAATTACACTCGTTATAGGTTCTTTTTTTTTTTTTTTTTTTTTTTATTATTACTCTTCGTGAGTCCACAATCTGCCCTATTGGCAATAAGTATTTCTTCTGTTTATATTATATATACATGGCATGTAGAAAATCACTTCATTAAGCAATCTTCTGTATAAAATATTATCTTAATTAATTAGTCTTATTCTAATGCTTATTCTAAACTCTACATATGTCCAGTAATCAGATCAGATGGTGTTAAACGTTTTAGTCTACGCACTTCACTATCACGTCGCATATTTAGCTGATTAGCGAGTACATTGGGATGCACTGACACTCTTTCGAAGTACTTCACACAAACACGTTGGATTACACTCGTTATAGGTTCTAGAGGAATATCGCGTTGTATCACTTTATTTGAAATATAGTACGGAGCATCAACAATGGCACGCAACACCTTATTTTGGAACCGTTGAATGATGGATATATTGGATTTGCTAGCGGTACCCCATAGTTGAATTCCATATGTCCAAATGGGCTTGAGTATAGACTCATACAGCAATACCTTGTTATCTAATGATAACTTGGATTTGCGCCCAATGAGCCAATACATTTGATATAATTTTAGTCCTAGTTGTTTCCGTTTAGAGAGTATGTGCTTCTTCCAGGTTAGGCGTCGATCTAAATGCATACCAAGATATTTAACATGGTCTGCTTGGGGGAGTTGGCGATGATTGATATTCACTGGTGGATATGTTCTTCTACGCAGGGTAAACGTTATATGCGTGGATTTTGTTTCATTGGCTTTAATGCGCCATGTCTTCAGCCATAATTGTATTTGCTCCAGGTGGGTTTGTAGGTTTATTGATGCTGTGACTGGATCTTCATGGGATGCTAAGATTGCTGTATCGTCTGCATATGTTGCCACAGTAGTTATTTTTGTGGTGGGCAGATCAGCCGTATACAGAAGATACAGTACTGGACCCAGTACACTACCTTGCGGAACTCCTGAATATATGGGATTTAATTCGGTATGTTCATCGCCTTGATTTACAATAAAATGTCTGTCAGTGAGATACGATTTTAGTAGCTGATAGTCCGGATGAGGGAGAAGTTTCTTTAGTTTAACCTGCAAGCCCGTATGCCATACTTTGTCAAAAGCCTGAGATATGTCTAGGAAAGCAGCCGAACAATATCTTTTGGCATTTAGGTCAGCGTTTATTTGGTTTACAAGTCTATGCACTTGTTCTATAGTCCCATGCTTATTGCGAAAGCCAAACTGATGTTCTGGAATAATTTTTCTTTTTTCTATTATATAGTTTAGTTTTTTTATGTATAACTTCTCGAAAACTTTCGAGATTATTGGTAATAAACTTATAGGTCGGTAGGAGGTCACATCTTCTGGTATTTTTCCTGGTTTAAGTATCATTAATATTTTAGCTACTTTCCAGATACTAGGGAAGTAATTAATTCGTAGCATAGCATTAAATATATATGTTAATAGTTTTATAGCCTTTTCTGATAGTTCTTTTAAAATTTTGCCAGTAATTAAGTCATAACCAGGAGCTTTTTTAATATTAATCTCTCTCATTATTGTATGTTTAACTTTTTTGATCGTTAATTTCTCGTGCGGTAAATCCATTTGAAATGGCGAATCTAGAAAGCTAGTAATTTTATTTTCGTCATCTTTATGTAGCTGAGACTGGAAAGGTTTAAAAACATTTTTTAAGTGTTTTGAGAAAATGTCGGCCTTCTCTTTATTGCTTCTCGCCCAATTATTTTCGCTTGTTTTAATAGGTGGGTTATGCTGCTGGGATCTCCTAAGCTTTTTTGTTGCTTTCCACAACGAATAGTCTGTAGCCTCAGTTGATGTCAAGTTTTCTAGGTATTCTTGAATGCCTTGGTTCTGTTCGATTTGGATTAGATCTCTCAGCTCTTTTATGGCCCTATTAAATTTTCTTTTATTCTCTTCAGTCCTTTGCTGTTGCCAATTTCGTCGTAACTTTCTTTTTTCCGCTATCTTTTTCTGTATTGTACATGATATATGTGTATTTTTTCTTGGAAATGTTTCAATGTTGGGAGTCGCGGAATATGCTGCCTCCTGTATATTTTTTGTAAGATTTATTGCTGCTATTTCTATATCCATTTCAGTTTGTAACGGTAAGTTTAGAGAGATATTTTGGTCTAAGTTTTCTCTAAATGAGGGCCAGTTAGTTCTATTATTGCACAGAGAAGGGGGTTTATCTTTGATGGTAATTTTTGAAGAAATTGTTACTATTATTGGTGAATGATCAGAAGACAGGTCGAAACATGATTCTGCTTGACACTTTTTTGGATCAATATTTTTTGTAATACAGAAATCTATTGTATCTGGTTTTTTATTTCTGTCTGAAGGCCAATATGTTGGTTCACCAGTAGAGATATGTTGTAAGTTATCTATCCTTATGGCTTTGAGCAGTTCTCTACCTTTTGGGGTTATTATTCTTGAACCCCACATTAAATGTTTTGCATTATAATCTCCTCCTGCTATAAATCTATTACCTAGCGTACGGAAGAATTCTTGAAATTGTTCTGCCTTGTTGTTATGTTTGGGTGGGCAATAAATCGCAGAAATTGTTAATGGTCCATGGGCTTCCTCTATGGTTATACTGGTGGCTTGCAGGTAGTCTTTGCGGAATTTTTCTTTTTCGAAATGCTTTATATCATCTCGAATTATTATGGCTGTACCTCCATGTGCTTTATTATCAGGGTGATTTGTATGATAAAGCTTATATTTAGGAACTTTCAAATAATTTTTGTCCGTAAAGTGTGTTTCGGAAACCATCATAACGTCAATATTTTGTTCAATTACGAACATTTTTAGTTCCCTGGCATGTTGTTGGAGCCCATTGGCACTCCAGACGGCGATTTTGTAGCTATTGGTTTCAGGCATTAGGCAAGTTTGCTTACGACGGTTGTGAGTAGACCAAGCATCGTACTCATTTGATCCATTAGTTTGACCATCATATTTTCTAATCTTGAGATGTTGCTAGTTTCAGTAGGTTGAGATATTGTCTCTCGTTTTTGTGCTGAACCATTTTCAACTATTTGGGCATAAGTTATGTCTGGTTGACTTGTTCTGTTGGGTAGTGGTAGATTGGTAGTAGTGGATTGTTTTTGTTGATGCCTTTTTTCCCTTAAGGCAGGATAGAGTTTCTGCTGTAGTTGCTTGTGAACTGCGCAACCCTTGTAGTTCGCTGGATGATTTCCGTTACAGTTGACACATTTCACTTTTTCATCGCGAACTTTACGAGTACAATCTCCTGTCTTATGTTCTCCTGCACATTTTACGCATCTATATGATTTGCGACAGTAAGTCTTTGTGTGCCCGTGCGCTTGACACCTTGTGCATTGTGGTATAATTCTTTTTATATGTGGTGGTTCGCATTTAATAATATTATTTTCCAATTTGGTGATTTCATACACCGCCTTATTGTTTCCATTAGGTTTTATGTCTATATAAAACATAGGCAGAGGTTTTTTTGTCGTGTGATGTCGTATATTGTGAATATTTACGACCTCGTGGCCTTTTTCAGCTAGTGCTACCTTGATGGTGTTAAAGTCCGTCCCGTGATGTAATCCTTTTAATACGAATTTAAATGTTCTCTCGGATTTTGGCCTGAATGTATGGTATTGGGTGTTTCTTTCATCTAATTCTTTTATAAGAACTTTAAAGTGATCCGCTTCGAACAATTGGATTTTAATTGTTTCATAGCTCACTGTTTTAATTGTGTAGTTCGTAGTAATGGTTTTTAATAAATCATGGATGTTTTTTATTATTCCTACCTTATAGACTGTTATTGGTGGTGGTTTGGGAACAACTTTTTCAGGGCTTGGTTGTATGTTCTCTTCAATTTCTTCCGACAGGTTGCTAAAACTGTTTTTTGTCTCTATCGGTTTCTGCAACCAATAGTCACTGATTCTTGTTTGTTTCCTCGCGATTTCTTCTTCTGGACTTCTCAATCGTTTTTTGTTAACGACTGTAGTCCATTCTGATGGTGGAGTTTGCGTTATTGCTGTTTGTTCTAATCTTATATCAAAGTGTGCAGGTGATTTGGTTGAATCGCTATTGTTTGCCAATTTTTAATTTTTAATATTTTATTTAATTTACTTCCAGAGGATAAAAAAAATAAAATAAATACATTGTTTATTTCACGCACTTCATTTTTCACTTACGTTATTTTAGCACTAGTTTTTTACTATAAATACTATAAATGAATTTCAAAAGGACTGTTGTAAAATAAGATGAAATTATTTTAAACACTAATAAAAATGAGATGCAGACCTTTTGTCTGGTCACGTAAACACGTATTCACTACACTTTAGGTCCACTGAGAGACGGATAGCCGCATCTGTTATGCGTTTTTAACACTCAATTAAATAACCGTAATAAAATACTGGGTTTTTTTAAAGAAAGGTATCTTTTTATAGCTTGGACCGTATTGAAAATACGTCTTCACCCTACGAAGGTTGGAACTGAACTGTTATAGGTTCTAGAGGAATATCGCGTTGTATCACTGTATTTGAAATATAGTACACACCAACACCTTATTTTGGAACCGTTGAATGATGGATATATTAAATTTGCTAACGGTACCCCATAGTTGGATTCCATATGCCCAAAGGGGCCTGAGTATTGACTCATACAGCAATACCTTATTATCTAATGATAACTTGGATTTGCGCCCGATGAGCCAATACATTTGATATAATTTTAGTCCCATTTGTTTCTGTTTAGAGAGTATGTGCTTCTTCCAGGTTAGACGTCGATCTAAGTGCATACCAAGATATTTAACATGCTCTGCTTAGGGGAGTTGATGATGATTGATATTCACTGGTGGACATGTTCTTCTACGCAGGGTAAACGTTATATGCGTGGATTTTGTTTCATTGGCTCTAATGCGCCATGTCTTCATATATTGCCACAGTAGTTATTTTTGTGGTGGGCAGATCAGCCGTATACAGAAGATACAGTACTGGACCCAGTACGCTACCTTGCGGAACTCCTGAATATATGGGATTTAATTCGGTATGTTCATCGCCTTGATTTACAATAACATGTCTATCACTGAGATACGATTTTAGTAACTGATAGTCCGGATGAGGGAGAAGTTTCTTTAGTTTAACCTGCAAGCCCATATGTCATACTTTATCAAAAGCCTGAGATATGTCTAGAAAAGCAGCCGAACAATATCTTTTGGCATTTAGGTCAGCGTTTATTTAGTTTACAAGTCTATGCACTTGTTTTATAGTCATGCCATGCTTATTGCGAAAGCCAAACTGATGTTCTGGAATAATTTTTCTTTTTTCTATTATATAGTTTAGCTTTTTAATGTATAATTTGTCGAAAACTTTCGAGATTATCGGTAATAAACTTATAGGCCGGTAGGAGAGTCAAGTGTTAGAATAAAACTACACTAACAAAAATTTTAAATTATCTTATTACGTTAGTTCTTATTAGTTTTCTGGTATACTTGTATCAATAAACGTTCAAAGAAAACAAGTATGAGATAAATAAATCGATATGTATTTCCCAAATTAAAATTTAATTTACTACTTAAAGTTATGTTAAGAATTACAGTTGTGGATTGGTTCGCTTCAATCATTATTTTATTCACCTCCTTGTGTTTTAGTAACTTTATTTCATGTTTTAAGACGAAATGTTGAATTTCTTCGTAGATCTAATTGATATCATGATCATCGTGCAGTTCTTCGTTGGTTACTTAACGACAAGCATTGATAATTAATCTTAAAACTTTATTTTGACAACGATAGATTACTAGTCGGTTAGATATTTTAGGGCAACTTCATAAGACCATAGAGATACCTTTTTAGTCTGATATGCAGTGTTTAACGTAATTCAGATCTTATGGAGTGATGTTACATAATCGGAAATGAATAAGCAACAAAATGTTCACGATATCGTTGTCGAGAACAACAATAGATTGGAACCTTTCCCAAAAGCGCAAAATGTTACGCCTCTGTTTGCGAGTCCTTCGGGGTAAAGTATCAAAAGACGCAGTTATTATAATAATAATCACATGCGCGAGTGGCTGTTTCGAACATAAATCATCGAGAAAGGCCCGCCCGTCCGTCCGGTCACTGGGTGACTGATTTATCGATCGAAGTGTCGGACCTCGGCCTTTCCATTTCGAACTTTTTTGCCGTTTTTGCCCTTTGGTCTCGTCCCTCTTGACGAGCGCGACCTTCGTTTTTCTTCTAAGTGTTTCTCGCTCGTCGGGACCCCATCCCGACATGGAATAACCTTTGGCTATGGCGTTAGTTTCCGCGCGTTCTTCGAAAAATCACGATTGTTAATCGGTCTCTATCCTTTTTACTTGTAATCTACCAAGACATACAACAGGCTTGAATATAATACTTATTATTTATTTTAATAAGCTTAATAAGCTTAACAAGTAAATTCCATCTATGCTATATTGTGATTTGACGCCTTATTATTACTCATTTAAAAAAATTCTTTATTAAAACTAGTATACATCTAACAATTAACTTTAATCTGACTTAAGCTACCACCACTAAGATATTTTCCACTAAGTCGCGGAAGTTTTTCTGTTTGAGAATTCATTAACAAAGTACTGCCATATTGGGACAACGTGAGGCAAAAGTCCCGCTACCGTGGACGCAATTTTCTCTGAGTAACAATAATGGAACGATTATTTTCTATAAAATGTCACTATTTCTGCTCGTGCTTGTGGCGTATAATTATCCATAATAAAATTTGGACGTCTACACAACACAATGGTTAAAGCGAAATGGAGCTAAAAGTCACATAACCAAAATAGTAGCGGTACTTTCGCCGCACCCTCTATCTGTTTTATATATCGAATTTGTGTATTTGAGTGGTCACTGTTTGAGAACCTATGTGGCATAACGGAGAATAATGTTCAAGAATGATTTCGTTTATCAGAACAGAAATTTTTGTTCGAAAATTGTCAACTATGGCTGCGTAAATATTTACCAACAATTTCCACTATATTATTTGTGGATGTTTATAAGAAACTCACTTTTCTTTTTCGCTCTTTCTGATATGTCTTTAAGTAGTGCCTTCGGCGTTTTAAAATGTTGATTGAATGATTTTAATATGAAAGTCAAATAATGTTCAAGCCCGTCATGCAAATATAAAGATGAAGAATTAGAAGTTTTAGTACATGATATTTATCTTAAATACAACAAGAACTTCATATTTTACTGGATATACAACTTTTACTTGCTTTAAATTTGTTGGAAATATCAAACAAGAAATATTAACAAAATATTAAACAAAGTTTAGCGCTCTTTGAATGATGCAGAATGTTATGGAAAAGCATAAATTAAATTAAAAACATTTGTGAGATGATACAATTTTCTATTTTGATAAAAAGGAAAGTAGAATAGGAAGTAATAACTTGTTGAAATTTACTACGAACATATTTCATGATACCGTATAGAAACTTAAAAAACTATAAGCAAATTTTTAAGAGCTAAAGGTTATAAAAAATCAATCACCAGGTAACATAAGGTACTACTTTTACATCAAATTGTGATCGGTTATGAAATCCTTTTTGATGCGATTTAATACCTCACCCGTATTTCTAATTATTACCTCTTATTTAATATTAACGACCAATATCATAAAACTAGTTCTTCAGTTTATTTAAATTATAGTTAATATCAGATTTCACCTATTAAATAAAGCTAAACTACCATTGTCATACTAATACGAATTAATACAAAACTGTTGAACATCAATGAAGTCCCCGATGCAAAGGCCCGACAATGGATATTTTTATTATGCGCTTGGTCGGTCCTGCGAGTGAACGCGGACTGTTCTTTTACGGTTCGGCCTCATCTCTACAAATTCGCGATATGGCGGACAGTACAATAGACCGGTCGGTGTTTTAACAACACCCCGTACTCAGCCCATCTGATAGTTGTCGGGTGTCTAACGTGTCGGCGTTGCCAATTTCAGCTCCTACGTATTAGATATAGCTTCTGCTTTGAACGAACTGTGAGAAAAAGAGTCATATTATCACATTGAATAATCAATAGAGCTTTGATTGAGCTTGGACGCTGTATATATCTCTATCTACATATAAAGTACAAATCTAAAAGTTTATCTATGCGTTATGAATTCGTCAAAATGAGTGCACAATAATTCATCCAAGAGAGGAAATAATTTATCGAAAGACATGAAGTCTAGTGAAGTCTACATTATAAAATCTTTTAAAGCCAATGAATTAGTATCCTTAGAATTTAGTTTGCGTCCAATTGTTTAGCTTTGAAGAGTATTTTATTTCATCATTGGCAACAATACTGCAATTAACATCAACAGAAATATTGATATCCAACATCGACTATTAAAATAGAACCATTTTACTTGAACAATATTGATATTATATCACAAATAAGTGCTGGATTTCGGCTGTTAGTCTCATTTCGGTCATCTTTTTTGCGATGGTTATTTTTATCTTGAGAATTATGTAAACAGACTGCACAGAAACTGAATAAATAAAGATACCAGTGAATCCTACTTCCTGGAATTGGCAGTATGATTGATTTGAAAACTTGTTTTATTTTGTCAGTATGTGCTTCCCCAATTTAAGCGTTTTGATACATACCCAGATTTTAGCGTCACTGATGGATATGCTCTTATATGCAGGGTAATAGTGAGATGGGTAAATGTTATTTCATTTGCTTTATATTAATTATATTCTTAGCCACAGTTTCTTTGATGCTACTATTGGATATCTATGTGATGCTAACACACGTACTGGTTTGTAGTCGGCAGATCAGCTGTATATATGAGATACAACATCGGACTCATTACACTGCCTTGTAAAATTTCTCAATATATTGTATATCATTCAGTGTGTTCATCTTTTGGCATTGAATTCTAGATTTATTTTGTTTGCCAAAATATATATTTCTTTTCTCTGTTATTTGTTAAGCTTCCCTATATGTAATTTCTTAAAAACTTTGGACGTTATTGACAATACACGTACAAGTGGGTAAAAGGTAAAATTGAAAAGGAACAATAACAATAAATATAAACTTTATTTTGAGACCTATTGTAACTTCAACAATATTTTGGAAAATACTAATATTTTTTGATCCAGAATTTAAAGTTTAAGAATAAATATACTTGTCTATTACTTTCCCGCTACCATTTTGATTGCTTATAGCTTTGCTCAAAGAAATGATAAGTAAGTTTGGGTTTCATAAAAAGTTTATATGGTCTTTACATTTTTTTTTTGTTATGATTGAAAGTTATATCGGCTAAATGATGGCCGCGATTCGTTATGTAACTTTGGGCTCTTTTTAAGGCATTTTTCATGACATCCTGCAACATCTGAGACTGAATTTCTTCAATTTCGTAACGAATATTGTCCTTAAGATGTTGAATCGTTTGGTGCTTATTCACATAAACTTTTGGTTTAAAAAAAAACCCGTAAGAAAAAGTCTGGTGCTGTTAAATCTGGCTGGCCGTGCTAAATCGACACTTCACGAAATTAGTCTTCCTGGAAAAACGTCATTCAATTATTGAATTGTTGAACGAGCTGTATGTACTGTGGCCCCATCTTGCTACAACCAGATGTCCCCTAGTCCTTGTTATTCCATTTCAGGCACAAGAAAATTTAGAATTATATATTGGTACCGTTCAGCAGTAACAGTAACTGCAACACCTTGGTCATTTTCAAAAAATAGGGACCAATGATGTTTCTAGCATGTATACCAAACCATACAGTTGTTCGCTGAGTGGCAGTAATGGAATGATACTTTCAATATTTATTGTCACTATTTCTGCTAGTTCTTGTGGTGTATATTTACCCATAAAAGAATTTGGACGTCTACACAATACAATGGTTAAAGCAAAACTAAGCTAAACGTCACATAACCAAAATAGCTCGCAATCAAGATTCCAGCGGGACTTTTGCCCTATCTTAACATATACATTTTTAACACGAATAAAATGTTAATGCGGAATTATTCGCGGTTAATTTCTGTCCTCTTTTTGAAGAAAAATTTAAAAGAACATTTAGAAAAGAATATTTAGAAAAGTCTATACTCAACAATCAAATCTATTTCAGCTGAAGTTTTGCAAAATAGTTTTATATCTGCTAACACAGCCGATATTACATTAATAAAAGAAACAATAGCCGGTTAGGCTAGCGCAGTGGTTAAAGCGACAGAGGGGCTGTTGTTGCTGCTGTTGCGATAGTCACGGGTTCGAATGCTGTTATATTACTGGAACCATTTGCTAACTATTGATTATGATTATGATAAATGATAAATCTCTGCCTGGAACTACAGAAGAATTACAACTGACAGTCAACAAGATCTACAAATGGGCGAGAGACTTAATTAATACTGTTTAATATACTATACTAATAATAATACTAATTATTAATATCATTTGTGGGATGCTTAATTATAACCTAAAATTAGAAAATTAGTCAAGTCAGATCCACCAAACGAATTAACAAACATATATCAAATAAAATTGTCTCTACTTAACAAAAAAATTAATGTAAGGCAAAACATTTAAAAATATACCGATATCTGTGTGCGAAAATAATATAACTGGTGGCTTATGAAATATAACATCATTTGCATTTGAATGCAAACCTTTGACGTTTATTTTCCTTTTTATCGAACGCCTGGGACGTTGCTGAAACGGTTTCGCACAAACCTAAGCCCATTCGTGTGTTTGTTTAGATGGTATTTCGATTCTGGAACGCAAGTGGTTTGACAATCGGCACCTTAAGACAGCCGAGCCGTCAGACGTTTCCTATCTCCAACACTTGGTCAGACAATCGGCGCAACGCCAATGCGAACCAACACTGATGCGCCAGAAGATACAAACGGGCTGAAGCAGAGGCGTATCATCATCCATGTACGTTTACCGCGTTCTTCTGAATATGCTGCAGTGACATAATCAATATTTATAACAATGAATTCGGATTCTTTCTAAAATAAAGATGATCTCGCCCGGAAATATTTTTTGTTTATCAGTACTCAATTATTAAATGAATTGGTAGAGACGACAATAGAGTCTCACAAGTTGCGCCACTGATTGTAGTTTACTGTTTTAATTTATGTTTTTTTAAGCCTACTTACTTTATAATCAATAATTTTATTTGGAACAAATCATTACAGCTGTATGTTTCTTTGGAATATTAAAAGACGTTTCTTGTTTTGTTATTCCAGGATATCATAAAACAGGATATTTATGCTAACTTGAATAGTGCCTTCAATGGTTTTTTATTAAGAGAAATGTAATTTCTTCTGACAGTCAAGAGTGATTGTTGTTGTGTTAAAATTGACGTATAGAGGGATTGAACCTTGTTCCTACATATCAAGAACAAGTCGCGAATATGAAAATATATAATACGAAAATGTAGGTGGAAAAAATGTTAGGAAATTTGGTCCTCATGGATTCAAAAGTGTATAAATATTTCTAGTTGTTTGAAAAATGATAAATTCTTTGATAAAAATTGACATGATATATTTATTCTTATTATTATTCTTATTATATTTAGTCTTATTAGTTGCTTACTATTTTTGCAATTTTATTAAATAATCTTCAGAGTAAGTTTCCTGCAAAATAATATATTTATACCTACAAATAATCCAACACTTTTACCGAAACCCTTTTTATACTAACTTTTTAGGATCTACTCAGTTTTTGCCGTAAATTCTCTTTTATGTCCGCTATTGACTCAAAACAGCTACATGCTAATGGTAATTTGCGATTAGAAAGACATGCGTTCAGAATGTAAGATATAACAGGTCAATTGAAAAGTCCCCGGCCTACCATAGTAAAACACCTTTTTTTTGCAAAATTAGCTTTTTTATTCAACATAATTCCCTTCAAGGGTGATACACTGATTGTAGCGGCCCTCCAACTTTTTCATACCATTTTTGTAGTACGATTTGTCCTTTGCTTCAAAATAGGCCTCAGTTTCGGCGATCACCTCTTCATTTGACGAAAATTTCTTGCCAGCGAGCATTCTTTTGGGATCTGATCTGGAGATCTGGAGAATATGGTGGCTGAGCAAACAATTCGAAGCCCAATTCATGAATTTTTGCCATCGCTTTTACGGACTTGTGACACGGTGCATTGTCTTGGTGAATTTCGTCCTACAAACGGTCCAGTAACGCTATGTAATAGGCGCTGTTGATGGTCCTTCCTTTTTCAAGGTAGTCAATGAAAGTTATTCCATGGGCATCCCAAAATACAGACGCCATAACCCTGCCAGTCGACTGTTGCGTTTTCCTACACATTGGAGCGGGTTCATCGTGTGCAGTCCACTCGAATGACTGTCGACTTGACTTCGAAGTGAAATGATGGAGCCATGTTTCATCCATTATCACATATCGAAGTAAAATCTCGGGTTTATTACGCTTAATCATCCTCAAACACTGCTCCATATCATCAACTCTTCATTGTTTTTGGTCAAAAATGAGCTCGCGTATCACCCATTTTTCACAGGGCTTTCTCATACCTAAATATTCGTAAATGATATGATTTACACGTTCAATTGATATCTTTAGAGAATTTAAAATCATTTTGTGGATTTTTTGAATGTTTTCGTGGGTAACAACCTTTTTGCCGCCCACTGCGTTCACCGTCTTCGGTGCTCATTACCCCACGTCTAAACTTAGCATACCAATCCTTGATTATTGATTTTCCTGGAGCAGTGTCCGAAATTCTTTTTTATCCATTTTTTTCACAATAACCAATGTTGCTTCACTCAAAATGCTATAATTCAAAAACTAATAACAAACTAGCATTCTTTGAGGGTTAGGGCTTACTAAAAAACATATGGATTTAATTCTAGTAGCGCCACCTATGTGTCAGGCCGGGAACTTTTCAATTTACCTATTATATATATATATATATATATATATATATATATATATATATATATATCGATATATATATATATATATATATATATATATATATATATATATATATATATATCGATATTTATATATATCGATATGTATATAATAGGAATGGAATGTGGGTGCTTATCTAAATAATTATTTTAAGATGTTGATCAACAATAAAACCTTTTTTTAGGAAGAGTACCAACTAATAATTGATATCGATTGAGGAATATTAAATTTATACGCTACTGATCTATAGACCCCGAACAACTACCAACAGATTATCATAATAATTCAGATAGATGCGTGGGTATCCACCCATAAATTCTGCGAGTTACCTCGGGCCGCTTGATGATCCCGCAACTAAAAGGATGGTTCGCAAGGTCGAGCCTCTTCTTTCGCAATAGACCAAAGTGCAGAATCGTTTACAAATTTCATTTGTTCGCCTCGGTATTTGAACATTTTAATTATATCAACCATATACGGATTTGTTAATTTTTATTTCACATTTTATTTATTACATCCGTTTAAATAGTTTTTGCCTTTTTGATTCACTTGTATATTAACAATTTGCTCAAAGTGTATCTTGTGATCTACAGTTTCGTTGTCAAATAGTGATATTATATTATAAATTTTTCTGATGGACCTAATTTCTTTTTTAGTTATAAGTATCTTTTAATCAAGATGAATATCATATCGTAAGTTTGTAGATGAGAGAATTATAAAATTACTTATTACTTATAAAAAAAATATAAATATTATAATCTCTGTCTATTTATTTGCTTTGTTCAACGCCTTTAAGACTAGTTTTAATCTACTTATGGCGGATCAACCTTGCCATTGTTAAAGTAGAAGTTAAACACTGAGAAATGAAACACTACATCTTCATTCTTGTAGATTTTGTTTGTGAAGAATAAGCTATATGTTCCAAATTATCAGATTCTACACCTTGACACAAGCGTTATTTACTTTCTCAAAGTTATCACAATCCCCAATGCATTTCTTCTTGGTTGCCAGAAATCAGACACAAATGTTGAATATATTGATTGTTGTAATCTCTCTCTCTGGTTTTAATCTCCTCTATGTGGACTAAGAACGATGCCTGAGAAAGTTTATTAAATGTTAGACACAGTGAGACTTCCAAAGGATTTAAACCAGCCAGTTAAATTTAAAAAAAAAGACGATATCTTTGCCAAACTTCTTTAGACAAATAGCTTCACAAACACAAACAATGAACAGCATCACATATCAGTTTTGATATATATCATTTAATATAAGGTCATTAAATTAAAAGCGTTTCAAAATAGCTTTAATGCCGATTTCTAAGTATTCCAACAAATAAAATATAATTGGAAAATGATACTTTGATTATAATTAGAGCTTTGTCAGTATTTATGTTCCAATGTATTTAAATATAATAAACATAAATCCATTTTTTTTAAATTTAATCAGATTAAATAATAAATTTACCGACCTGTTCTGAAAAAGTTGGTTAGACTACGCATAGTATTATGAAATCTCATCCACAAAATAGTAAACACTAAAGTCTTTGGAACTGTTTTATTTATTAGCTGTGAGAGTTTCCTATAGCATGTTTTGTTTCCATTTTTATTGATATTATTTGTATAAGATCACCTTTCTGTCTCTATTTCTGTTTATTTTTTAAATAAATCAAACACAAAACATCTTATAAAATATATATTATAGAATGTATAACATTTTGTTGTATAAATAAAGATTTTAGATTGTATAAATAAAGACCTGTTGTGGTTAAGCCAAAGTGACACATTTATTAAAACTAGTTTTGAAATGAGATTGAAGAAATTCTATTAATTTTAGGTTCTGTTATTTTATGTATTTGTTTAGTAGAAAGACAAATATATATAGAAAATTTAATTAAATACTCTTCCAGACTATTGGCAACTAACTTCGACGGTCCCTCTTGGAGGATATCGTCAGCAAATAATTAGTTTCGATTTTTTCGACCATTCGTCTTGGCCGCTCCATGTCCGACTCGGACAGGGGCACGAGGGGGAATGGGACGGACGCTTTCGGTTGAGGGAAGACGGAAGAAAAACATCAAAGAAAGTTGTTTTAGGCCGGGACCAATTTTCTTTCGAGATTAGTGTCCAGGTTTTTCTTTCTCTTCTGGAAAATCGTACGGCACGAAATTACGTCGGGAAAACCATAGATCACGTTTGTTTTTCCGTGCCCAATGGACCTAAAAGCGACGCCGGTCAAAACGTGGCGGTTCGCGGGGGGCGTCGAACGGGCTTTCGTGTGAGGGCTGGGAAGCGGGGAGAATGGCTTGGGAAAGGAAAAGGCTGCGTCATCATGGTGAACTTTCCGGAGAAAGGTCAGCGGGGACAGTTTCTTCATAGGTCGTACTTGCTGGGGGGATTTTTACATTGGGAAATTTATATATGTAATTTGTAAATCGCAGAATCAAACAGACCTTTTCCCTTACCCATCACACAATTTACAAATAACAGAACTAATGGCACCACGTCAGCCACTTCTTGGAGTAATACATATTATAACAGTTTATTTTTAACAACTATTATGTTGCTAATAATAAGAAGGTATTGGGGTTGATTCAAAATTATTTTTGCTTTTTGTTTTAAAAGATCACGTAACAATGACATCGGTTTGGTAATCGCAGTAGTTAACGGGATAAGAAGATGGTCCTACTGCAGCGATAGTCACGGGATAGAATCCCAGTATGTCCTCTATGATGGTCTCTGAGTACATGACTAACCAGTTGGCCAGTGGGTCACGTTAAACAGTAGGTTCACTCCAAATAAAGTGCAGTTGGTTAAATATAACAAAAAATTGCTATAAGGTGAATTAGGTAATATTAACCAATAAATTATACTGTATTAAAAGTAGTGGACATTATTTCGGATTATATTAAAAATAGTTCATTTCCTGGATGATGGATGGATCATTAATTACTAAGTGCTATAAGTGCTGTTGAATATCTTGAAGCTTCAGCTTGTGCTTCATTGAATTTTGAATTAAAATATCACTACAATATGACGAAATAGTCCAATTGTGTTTGCTGTCGTAGATTTTTTCAAAATATTGCGAAGGTAATATAATATTTCATACTTTCAACAATCTATTTGTTAGAATAAAATGTGGTATTTTATGCTGAATACCTGAGCATGAAAAAAATAACATATTACTCCGAAAGAAGCACTGAAAGTGGTTATTTCAGATGTCGTGATTGAGATTTGCAAAAACAGAAGCAACTTGGACAGTCGCCAGAATTTAAACATGAGTGAATTAAGAGATGATCAGAAAGTTGGGAGTTGATATGATGCTGTTTTAAGGATAAAAGATAATATGATTTTTGCATCGAATTATTACCGGTGATGAAAAATCAATCTACCTGTAAAAATGCTAAAAGTCGTAGACGAAGTCCAAGAAACCATTCAAGCCAAAACAACAGATTCATGTTGTGCTTTTTATTGGATCAGGAACGGTATCGGCTATTGTGAACTTACCTGAAGACTGGAGATTGCTATCGGCTACAAAACTACGACAAAAGGCACGACATGTCCAGTCCACACATCACAAAATCAACATGTGTCAGTGGAGTACTTATTTTCTTATACAAATTGGAAGGAAACCAATATTTGTTTGTTCTGGTTTACCTTTGGAGGTAAAGAATATTTTCAGCAAAGGGTTTGTTCTTTCCCTGAAAAGCTGAAGAAAGTAAGAGTATTGGATAGTATTTGTAATAACATTCTTTCTAAAAAAAAATTCAAGCTATTAAATTGTAAGTATAGAAAATCGCTAGTCCTGTACTTGATGTGGTGATATAAAATGGAAGGACAAACATTTAAAAATGTACCGTAATTGCGGTCAAGTTCATATTATTCAGATGTACTCTGAACCTTATGAAATGAAATATCTCTTTATATCCATCAAGATCTATTCTCAAGTCATCGAATGTTGTGTGAAGCTTATGGTTGCTACGCTCCATCGATCTCAACATGTGTGTGAATACTTGTTTCAATATTTTAAAAGTCGGTGATTTTGATACCCAAGGCAAGAAGTGTTCAGGACACCTAAAATAATTGAAGATGAGGATTTGAAGGAACAATTCGATGAAGATCGGTGTCAAGTGCAGAAAAATTACGTAGGATTGTAATACTGTTTGACGACAAAATAGGAAAGGTTTTTGCTTCATATGACTGGTAATGAAATTTTGATCCATTATGATAGTCTTAAACCAATATCAGTGGTAGAGCCGAATATCCACGTGAAACCTAATGAAGCCATCGATGGGATTCGCCATCAACTACAATTGATGTGTAGATCACTGCGCAAAAAACCGCTGGAAGGTGTCCAGACACAACAATATTATTTTTCAAGTCGGTACAGATTATACTTGGAAACATTAAAAAGTTAAAAATAGAATTATCCCAAACACTGTATTCTCCAGACCTTGTTCCTTCTTTTTACTATTTGTCGATTCGTGAATACCCTCAAAACATCGTTCTTTCGAGATGGAATCTGTAAATTGCCCCAAGAATGGGAACTACTACTGCATATCTATGAAATTGTGCATTTTTTACAGTAAAGCCTGAAATTAAAAAGAAATCCTTAAAACTAACTTATCGACCTAATATAAATCGTTAGCTTTCTAATAATAGAACTAAAATAAGTCGATATAATTGGTTTTTCGGTTGAAGTTTATAAAAAAATACGACGAAGATTTTTGGAATATTCGACAAGCATAAGAACATTCAACTCGAAACTATTAAAAATAATTAAGCCAATTTTGCTGTTCTAAAATGAAGAAAAAATGCCGATCTAAATTGCTTATAAGAGATTCTACTTCCGCCGCTTTGAACGGAGCCGTTTTCGAACGTAACAGTCCAATTGGAGCGGCGCCCTCTCTCTGTCTCACTCTTTTACACCGTCAAACACAAAAAACAACAACCAAACACACACCATAAATCAATAGCGACCGTATTATTAACTAATAGAAACCGTGGCTTTTTTTCGTCCTTTCAAAATGGACACGGTCACTGAAAAATAATAATATTTCATTAAAAGATAGAAATTTTTAAATTATAACGCCGGGGAATTGGTCCCGGCCGAATTTAGATGTTGAAACGGTTACATAATTTATGGGCAGATGTTTTTTTCTTCTGTTCGATTCTCGATAGCGAACAAAATAATTATTTTAATTTTTTTTCCTTCTTTCTAACGCGGTGGGTTTGGTCGGGTTTATTTTCTGACGCTTGGGAACTTTCAACCAATCACTCGAATCAGCCCGAACGGATCGATGAACTGCCATTAAAATGATTACGAAATATCTTGATAATTGGGCAGAAAATTTGGAAATCATTGATATGTAATTATAATGAATACATCTCATATTTATATAAGCAATGTGCTTCTATATATATATATATATATATATATATATATATATATATATATATATATATATATATGTATATATATATATATACAATCAGTATGTATACAATCCAATAATACAATCAATAAATACATCAGTATGTGTTTTCCAAATTACTATTCAATTTCATGTGCTTTGGTATGTTTCAGTTTGCAGATTTCTTGATGTTGTCCAGTAGCTTTATTGCTTCTACGTTGCTGTAACATTATTTCTTGTCTGAAGACGGAAGTCTGGTAATGTGGTACATCTATTTGATTTCGAGTTTATTGTGTAGTTCTTTATTGGTGATGTATCGATAAGCATTGGCAATTAATCGAAGAAGTTTGTATTGGCATCGTTGGGTTACTTATTGATTTAAAATAGGCCTTGTAGTAGACTGAATAACCAACCTCTTTGATTTTAGGCCAAGTTGGGAGTACCTTCCAACTAACCAGCGCAGTTTTTTTGATTTTACCATTTTTTATATTTACCATTGTACGATTTGTCCTTTGCTTCAAAATAGGCCTCAGTTTCGGCGATCACCTCTTCCTTCGACGAAAATTTCTCCCCAGCGAGAATTCTTTGGAGATTTGATAACAGAAAATACTCGCTGACGGCCAAATCTCGAGAATACGGTGGATGAAGAAGCAATTCGAAGGCCAATTCATGGATTTTTGCCATCGTTTTCACTGACTTGTGATACGGTGCATTGTCTTGGTAAAGCAGCACTTTCTTTTTTTACAAATGCGGCCGTTTTCGGTGATTTCGTCCTTCAAACGGTCTAATAACTATCTAATAGTCGCTGTTTATGGTCAGTCCTTTTGCAAGGTAGTCAATGAAAATTATTCCATGCGCATTCAAAAATATAGACACCATAACCTTGCCAGCCGACTGTTGCGTTTTCTCACGTCTTGGAGCGGGTTCATCGTGTGCAGTCCACTCGGATGACTGTCGATTGGACTTCGGAATGAAATGATGGAGCCATGTTTCATCCATTGTCACATATCGACGCAAAAACAGATTTATTACGCTTGATCATCTTCAAACACTGCTCCGAATCTTCAGCTTGTCGTTGTTTTTGGTCAAAAGTGAGCTCATGCTGTACCCACTTTGCACAGAGTTTTCTCATACCCAAATATTCGACAATGATATGAAGTACACGTTCAGTTGATATCTTTAGAGTGTCTGCTATTTCATTCAATTTCAATTTACGGTCATTCAAAATCATTTTTTTTATTTTCGGTAACAACCTCTTTTGGGCCACTGCGTTCACTGTCTTCGGTCTTCTGAATATTGTTTTTACCCAAATTTCCATGGTATTTGGCATTATGATATTCCTGAGTTAAGTAACTGTAAGCATCTGTCCAAATATCTGTAGACTAAATTATTTCACAGCAACTTCAGCCCGCCTTATTAATATGAATGCATTTAATACGATATTTCTATAAAAATTTTCGGTTAAAAAAATGGCATATGTAATCAACAGCATTCCTTTGTTTTCTCTGACAATCTAATTCTCGCAGAACCGCTGTCATCAAGCAACCTTTTTAATACGATTCATTTATTAAATATGTCGGATTTTCCTCAAATATGTAAGTGTGTCAAGTTTAATCTAACCAAATCTTTCAAAAATTATTTGCACATTATAGAACTGATAATTTTGATTTGCAAAATATTCGAGCAAGTGTCAAACATTTCAACAATTATCTAAATTATTTGGAGTTGATTTATATGATCCCTACGAATTTCAGTAATTAAATTTCATTAAGACAGCTTTGATTTCAGTCTTTGTGAAGGTATTATTGTTTATTATCCTATTTAAAACATATAACAATTAGTATGTGGATGTATTACAGTAGTTTCAACCATAGAAGAACGTCGGTAAGCCTTCAATATCAGTTGAAAATCGAATCTGCTTTCTTTGGGAAAATCAGTATGATATATTTTGTTATGACCAGAAAGCTTTTTCGCATCACCAAGAGTATCGAAATACAAATCAATAAAATACAAATATCAAGAATCAAAGGAACATGCTTGAAACTTTTGATTTTGACGCATTTTGGCGAAATTCGGGTACACAGTATTCTAAACCGAACGATAGCATTAATTGCAATCCATGATTTGGAACATATCTTTGAAAGAAAATTTAAAATGAGAAATGAGGAAGCAGAAATGCAACAAAATGTTTTTTTACATGGCTATATGGTGTGAAATCACATTACATCAACTGATGTATCAGGGTTTGAGTACATCTCGCTTTTTCATTATGGAATGTATGTTACAAACATATCTTAAATTTTCAAAAAAAAACTCCTTTAAGATTAATTCACAGTCATGACATTATTTTTGACATACGTAAAATTAATATAAACGGGTTCATACATTTTTTCGAAATGTGTGCGTGGTAAAAAATTATTTATGAACATGCGGAACCTAATAAACAAACAATGCTTTATTCGAGGCTACAATGTTTAGCACTTGAAAGAAAAAAAAAAGCGTACAAAATAAAAATTTGGATGCGCATATATTCATTTAGGTTGCAACATGTTGCACATCGTATTAAACAACATACGATATACGTCATATAACATGATGATTTTCTATTTTTAGTGCTCAATTGGTTCTCCAATAAATTTTTATTAAATATTAAGAATTATTTTATTTTTAATAATTAAAAAAAACTGAATTATAATATTTGTCACCCTAATAAATTCTTTGATTTAATTATACAAAAAGTGTTGAAATTTGGGCATAGATTTCGATGTGTTATTTTATTTTATCGATCAACTTATTTCGAGCCAAGCGCCCTCTCGACGCGGAGGCCATGAACTTCCACCCCGAAATTGTTTCGGGACCGCACCGCTAGATGGCTCCGGAATCATGGCTTTGGGTTTTCACTGATCTTACTGGGTATTTATATACATAATATAAACAATATTTCTGTTTATTCTTTAATAAATTGATATGGCGTATTCCGCCGGAAATGTTTCTTGATACTTCATACTGAGTACTTATCCTTTTGTTAACTATAGTTATGCGGGGACACTTGTTATGAGAGTCTGAAGTTGGCAAAAAAGGGGGGAATTATATCGGTTTGGCAACAGGGTGATTCCTCCCATCTTCACGTCGTAAAAGGTAATTTATATACTTGAGGGGTTTTGCTTACATAGTCGTAAAAGTTTATTTTACGGCAGTTTAAACGGTTCTTAAAGACGCTGCTTTATTTTGAATCAGTTTGCCTGGTTATTATGGCCTTGTTTTCACCTTTTTGTCACTTCGAGACGGTTGTTGTTTTTTTCTCGAACGTTTAATCACAAATCATCTCGAGAACCACTTTTTGTTAATCTTGTTAAGGAACCGATTAAACATAGATACGAGAGTAGTTCTAAAAGTACCCGATTATTTAAGTTTAATTATTACTATATTAAGTTTAAACTTTTGAAGAGTTTGGTAATCGCTATGGATAAGTTAACAGGATGGTCCTCTTGCTGTTGTGACTGTCGTGGGTTCGAATCCCGCTGGAGTCTTTATGTTTGTGATTGCTTCTGATTCCATAAGCAAGAGTGAAAAAACCGATAATGAAAACCACCCCAATCATGCTAATAACCAGGCGTTCAGATGTCCGTATGTCTTCTGGAATGGACTTAAGTTAATCACTAATAAGCCAGTCTGTAGGTTTGATGCCGAGGACCATGGTTCAGAACCCACCTTTAGCAATTGACCCAACCCAGATAAAATCTTAGTTAATAAAAAAGAATGTTAAAAATATAACAAAAATTATTGTATACATAGTACATATTGAGAATCGTTAACTTTAAAGTCCTAATGTTGTATTTATAATTCTAATTCACTTGGCACTTGGTATTTTACTAATTAAAGTTCCTAATGTTGATGAAAAATTAATTGTTCGTATGTTATAATAGTTAAAATATTAAATAAATTCACCATAACTTTGTAGGTAAGATATCAAATGATTTTTGAACCAAGTACCGTTATATTCTCTGGTAAAATCACTAAAAAACACTGTTGAAAATAAAACTATATTCAATCAGTTTACTTTTTAATTTCATAAATTTTATTGGCTATCAATTTTTATATTTTTATAAATATATTTTTAGTGAATTACTATTAGTATTTTCTGTTAAATAGGAAATGAAAAATTAGGAAAATACACGATACACATGGATAGGGCAGAAATTCATATAGTTGTGTTTTATTTTGCTGGTTTATTTATTTTCTTTGGTTTCATTTAGTTATGTGCCTAAACGATAGTCCAGCTGTGAAGGAGCATGTTATTACTACTATTATCCAAATGTCAAATATTAGGGAAATCTGTGTATTGCATAATATTTAACAGGGATAGAAACTTATATAAATGAATGTTGTTTTAAGCTATATGAATTTTGGTGAAACTAAACTCTTGGCACAACGGTCTAGTCTTAAAAGCGAAACAGCTAGGTCCACCGAATGACCTAATCGCCCTGATTCATTCATACTTGGACGGCAGATCCTTTCAAGTAAAGATCTGCGACGAAGTCTCTTCGAAAACAGATCTACGCAGAAGTCCCAAAGTTGCTCCACTAGCCCCTGCCCTGTTCAACTTTTATATGGTTGATTTCCCACTTCACCAACATTCACGCACAGCATTTTATGCAGATGATACAGCTTCCCTCAACACCGGTTACAGTCCCGACGCCATCCGCAACAGACCTCAAGTCCAACTGAACCAGGCGATAGCGTGGTACAAATTCTGGCGGCTGCAGGTAAACCCAAGCAGAACTCAGGCTATTCTGTTCCACCGAAAAGTCCCTATTCTCTGGCTCTAGAAGGTATCATACATCGGTCTCCAGGTCCACCGCAGGTTCCAGTGATCAGCTCAAATACAGCAAGCTATTTGCAAAGGCAATAGCATATACAGCCTACTGTATTCACGCCTCTGCAGAAAAAGCAAACTCCCATTCCCCCAGAAACCGACTCTGTCTCTGAGGGACAACTTGCACTACTGCAAGTGTTCCAGTCCACAAAATTCCATGCGTTACTCATTGCCCCATAGTTTATTTGGAACATCAACACTACACTCGAATCAGGCATACCGTTCGTGAAAATTTCAAGAATAAGAAAACAACTTGATCAAATCTCATTCATATATCCGGATCGCCACACCAACTGCGACAATCGTAGTCGTATCCCAGGATCTCTATTGTCCGCAAAATTTCTGTATCCCCAATCCAATCTGGAATTAGAAAAAAAACCAACCTCTAAGATTTTTAACGGTTGATGTCTGAACTGAAATGAATATGGATAGTGAAGAACTGACTGCGAGGCTATTTTAGTTATTACTTAATTACACCAACAAGAGTGCCAGATAAATATTTGTTCTAACAAACCACAAGAAACTGATTTGATATCCGCCTTCAACTACAGAAAAGAAATTACTACTTTTACATTTTAGCTGTCTCGTAGAATAAAGGATGTATATGTTTCATAAGTTCTTAGAATATATGTCAAATGTTACATCTGATTGTTATAAGAATAATTTAATCAAATATTTAATCTACTCTAGAGGATTACATTCACTTGAGCATTAAAGTATAAATATAACAAGCTTCATTGTCAGTACCCTCATTTTCAACAAGCGATCCTCTGTTTTATTTGTGGTCAAAAATGGCTGATGATTATAGATATCAAAGCAACGAACTAAAATAAACTTAATTTTCTAGCGGCCAATTTCTTTATTTTATCGAATTAAATATTATGACTAATATAATATGAGTAAAATGTTTTGAAATTTATAATCTGATTGAAGTTATTTTGATTTCAGGTAACATTGCACACATACATATTCAAGGAAAACTCATGGCTAAATACTTGTTTTCATGGTAAGTTTTATAACGGCGATGATATATTATTGCGAATAATTAAAAAAAAGGAACATCAGCTCGCGCTATCACCACGGGGCTGAAAAGGTACAATGGACAAAAACCTGAAAGGGGTTTTTCACAAAAGTTTTTCCATAGCTCATATTCCCCTGATTTATGGACTTGGCTCGTTATATTTGTGCGAGTCACCGAATCTGTATTCGGTAGAGCTTTTTTTCATTTCTTTTTTTTTCCCGCGTCGTTTTGGTTGTTTCGGGTCGCGGCGAGGGGGGAAGAGGTGGTCGGAGGGACTTGGGGGACCGCCGAGGGAGGGAGAGGTCTGCCCTGTCGCCGAAATGAAACGCATATTTGAATAATACGACAGTGCCGTTGTTTTATCCGAATTTTTCGTGTAAAATATCGTTTGGAGTCCCTTTTTGTTGAGGTGGGGGGATATTTTTTTTGTGGACGGGGCCGCACAAAAGGAAATTTACTGGCACCGTTCTACGAAGACGAATAAAAAGAGAATTATTATTATTTTCGACCCGCAAATCAGCAATAAACAAACCGAACTATATAAAATATTTTCTAGGGCAAAATATGGGGTAAACTCGTTTGAATATATATCAACAACATAAATATTACCTTTGTAAGTTAGCATATTAATTTTGTATACCGTAAAAACATGAAACGGGCTCTTACCTTTTTTTGCGCTACTATATTGTTTGCTAACAGCAGTATACTTGAATTAAAAATATGTGTAAATCCATTAAAATCTTCTAAATTATATTATTTCTAAATCTTTTTTCATAGTAATCCCTTATTTTTATTATCTGCGTGATCATTATTGTTATTCTGACCATTATTTTTGTTCTTATTATATCATTATATTAGCACCTTAAAGGCCTTCAAATTCCATGTTTGTTTTTTATATTTTAACGTCTCCTTTTACCAAATATGGGTTTATCTGGACAGGACTTACAGTTTAACGTTAGCTCCGAACCACGGTCCTCAGTATTAAGCCTACCGACTGGCGAATGACCAACTTAGAAAAATCATCTCAGAAGACATCCGGTCTTATCCAGTGCAGTTCGATTCTCAACAGAGCTGCAACTTTCTTTTTTCTAGTTTGGTTGGAACATTTATCAAATCACCTAGGTAGCGGGCTCCAGTGCCTGAAACATTCCTTATTTTCAATCATTGTTTCCTTATTCCTATTTTTCCTCCTACGGGCTGTACTTTTACTTGGGCTATCCATTGTAATACTTAATAAAATAGACTTTTAACACAAAAAGCGTTTTAAAATAAAATATATACACAAATAATAATTTAATTTCATGTCATAAACACAAAATTAAAAAGGAAAAAAACAAATCTAATTTAATACAACTGTTTGGCCACGGTACCGACTTCAAACTGATTCTTATTTAGTTATTACAAGGATTTTTACGTACATATTTTATTTTAAAATGTTTTTTTTTTGTGTTAAGTTTGATTATTTTTTACATTTTAGTGAGTTCCTTATTTATTTTTTAAGTAGGTTCAATTTTTTTTGTGGAAATATTTTGAATTAATGTTATGTATCAAAACATTCTTGATCTTATATTGGAAATATTGTGAAAAAAAATTTTTGTAACAAATAATTTTTAAATTATTCCCTTTACACCGTTATGAGAGAAATGTTATTAACTAACGTAATTGGGTCGACCACAATAGGGCGATCACTAGTTTAGAATAAAGAGCATACTCTCAGTATAGTTAATACGTCAACAACAGGATATTTAACATACAATATGAATGAGTCTGTTACACAACAGAACTAGCGTTATGATATTTTTCATTTAGGGAACATAATTTTCTACTTTAGCTGAGGGAGCCCGTCGATCCGTCCAAACTTCGGACATTATCACCCCATCCAGGTGCGTTGTAGACGCCTCTCTTATCGCCAATTAGCACCGATATAAATAATTTAACCTATTAGGCCACCGGCCAGCTATCAAAGCTATTTACGGCGGTCCCCGTAATGCCCCCGTCAAAACGACGTCCCTAATTACGAAAAGCTTTTCGCGCACCACGGTCTCACCCCCAGGGCCGTGCTCCAGCTCCCAGTTAGGATCTTCTTAATTACCGCCACACCGGAGGGTAGTTTTTACCCTTCGGGGACCCGGGCCACATCGCATATGCCACTTAGCATGGAGATTTGTGTAAAATGTATTTTTTCCTTGATTAATAGCGGACGATAAATTTTTTCTCGCCTTCGGGGGCGGATAATAATTCGACAGAATATGACGGGGTGATCTAACGGGAATAAGATCGTATCAGAAACTCTAATTAACCAGAAAAATATTTAGGGAGATAATTAAATGCGGAAAATCTGTTTGTAAATATTTCCTTTTCGGGGGGATCTCTAATTATAACTAAAAATTGTTTCTATTTCGAAAATGGAATATATTAGGGATGCCGTAAAAAGATCTAATTTTTGACCGATTTTTTTTACCAGATATATCGACTTTTTTTCAAAGAAATTAAATGTTTAGTGTATAGTAAAATGTAGTTGTATGTCAGTAATTTTCGGTTCACTTTCTATTGAAATAAATGTTTATTGCAGTATTTGTTGTCAACTTATTAACATTTAGGCAAAGTAATATTTGTCTTAACGTAGAACCCTTTGATGCATTTCTAGAGGTGGAAATACAATTTCTATATTCCATAGAGTAGTGAAACGATGACTATCTAAAAGTACCTCCATGAAGTCATATATCTTTTTTTTTATTTTTTTTTAAATTGTATTTTAAAGTCTCCTTTTACCAACTATGGGTTTATCTGGACTAGACCTACTGTTAAACGTGGGCTCCGAAGAACGGTCTTCAGCATTAAAGCCTACCGACTGGCGAGTGACCAACTTTAGAAATCATCCCAGAAGACATCCGGTCTTACCCTTGTCGGATTTTACACTCTTGCCTAAAACATTCACAAATTTTAAACAATCACAAACATAAATTTACGACCATGCCCCAGCAGGATTCGAACCCGCTATCGCAACAGTAGGAGGACTGTCCCATCGCTTTTACCACTGCGCCACCAAGCCGGCCATATATTTTACTTAGTTGCATGTCTGTTTTTCCCTATTCAGTAACTACTGTGAGCACCTAATCCAATTTGTTTTAAGTAAAACTGATATGAGGGTGAGTACTCTGGCATACAGAGGTGTATTCTACGAGCACAAACGGTTCTGTGACTACTCAGACATTATGTGTGTTGATCATTGCTTTCTATATTGCTTCCGCGTTGCTTTGATTTAGAAATCTTATTTCGTGTTTTAGCGCGAAATCTTGGATCACTTCTTGTCGCCATTTGATTTCTAGGTCATCCTGCAGCTCTTTGTTGGTTACGCAGCGATAAGCTTTGGTAATGAATTGTTTTGGGTAGGTTTTGTTTATATTAAATAAACGTCTTAATTCATATTGAATACAAATACCAATCACTTTTTGCTCAGACCAAAGCAATTTGTTAAAGGTAACTTTTATGCTTATTTAATCCAATTTTATTCAGTTTAATGTATAAAATATAGTTGTTTATATATCCCTAATATAGTAGCCTCTAGAGTATTAATATTAATTCAGTTAAAGTTAAGTCAGATAAAAAATTAATTTTAAAATACCCTTACTAAAGAATACAAATATGAGGGTACTTAAACCATCTATTAGCTTTATAAAATTTTGTCACAGCGCCTTTTTCTTATGGATTTTTCATTTTTTACCCCAGCTAAAGTACATAATCCTTATTATTTATGGAGCTTCATGTGGTTAACGTTATGTTTGTACACTTTAATTGCACCATTATATCGATCTTAATCATTCTGGAACGATTAATGGTTTGTTTAGTTACTTAAATTAGTCATTTTTCCCGTCAGCTAGAAACGGGATAATTAAGTATAACACCTTTATACTAATTAATAAGTTTTCACAATTGAAGTTTGGGTTTGGTCTTTTTTGTTGTAAATTATATACATGTGTATTTTTATATATACCTCTTATAGTTAATTAATTTGTATTATCAACACAAATAAAATCTTCTTTTTGTGGTGTAATAAAATTTTTCTGATCAAGGACCAAATATTTGTTCTATATTAAACTTGAATTGAAATCATGACAAACATTTTCTAGTTTTCATCTAGTGACTACTCCATCATTCGTTTTTATGAATCTTCCTAATATTTTTGTATTACATTATCGACTTTATTTGCTTATGTAATAGTAATTTATTATGTACGAAAAATTGTAGTTATCTTCCAATTAATCTATACTTCAACCTCTATAGGAACTATTCCTCTATTTCAATCTATTCTTTCCAGCGAATTTTTACATTTAAGAGTCATTCCGAGATACTTAGCATTATTGGTATATGAAATTAAAGTATTATTTATTTTTAGTGGGGTTTGTGCGGCCTTATTATTGGTGAACTGCACATGTATATATTTGCTTTGGTTAATTTTTAGTTTTGGTTATAAGAATCATAAGAATTTTCAATGACAGCTGTTATTCATGTACTTGATCAATTGTTTAGTGGTTGTTAATAAACTCAAACTTGTATGTTAGTATTAGCGTACTTCTCTCTATAATAGGAGTTTTCAAATATCTTATCTATTACAGGTAGTAGTTCGACAAACCCGTAAGTTTTCCCTCATTCAGCGACTCCTGTCATTGAGTTTAAAGATTGAAAATAGCTTTCTTTACGGCCGTACTAATCACTATATAACATTTATTTGATGATAATTTCTAAATATTTTCCAGCCGTTCTCAATCTCAAATCTCAATAATTCGGGTTTGACAATTTATTTACTTAAACTCTTGTATAAAAATGCTCTTTCCTTGTTTCATTAGGATGTTTAGATCCTTAGGAAGACGTTGATAGTTTTATGTTTTATTTATTTGATTCAGATCTAGTTAGCAAATTTAATTTTTTCATAGTATCACTCTCCACTATTCTAGCAAAATAATCACTAGTCTTCTTCTCTGATTCTAATTTCACATTCTTCAATTACTCTCAACAAATTCTTGTTACATCTCACCTATAAAATAAAAGTTAAATCGTTACTAAAATATAACATGATTAAAATAAATTTGTAATTATTATCAGCTACTATAGTTTTTGCTACTATTCTTGATGGACAACCTCATAAATGAATTGACTACTTCCAAAACAACAAGAATAATTTTCTTCTCTGTTTCCTTTCTATTTCGGAGAGAAATTTTGGCATATTTTAATTCTTATTTGATGTCCCTGAGCATGATTTATTATACATTTGACAGCTAACATTCCCACTATAAATAAAACTGATGCTGTTTGGATTTTATAACTACCTACTACCCTTTGGATAAAAGAATAAATAGAGTTTATTCTTTTCTATAGTTTATTTTATGCAATGCAATGTGCATGTGCCTAATGTGAAATTAATTCAAGTAATGTATGCTGTAATTAAGTAGGGAACACTGGGGATCTAGATAACTGAATCAATTCCTCTATTGTCATATTTTATAGGGCGTGTTTTTGGTTTGTCTATATATTAAACTGATATTTGGTATGCTCCAAAAATTATAACATAAAATCAACATATATATAAAAAACAAATAATTACATTTACAAATTAGCATCGTATTCGTAGAGTGGACGTGAATGTGTCGGATAATTTACGATGTGCAAAAACGAACGCCGGAATAAAATGGCGATAAACGAGAGTTTTTACTACAAATAGAATAAAACTGATTGGCGATTAGTGTTGGAAGGCCGGAAGGATCCCACGGGACGCATTTCGACGCGATATTTGGCCGTCGCGACGCGCCGGACGTCGGGACGCTCCGGAAGGAAGCGGAAGCGACGTTGCCGATTGTCCGTTATTTATTGGCCCCGGCCCGGTGAAAGACCGGTCCAGATATGACGAGATTTATTCGGTTTTTGTTTCGGCTCCGTCCTCCACGAATTATTTTCAATATCCCTATCAAATCGATTTTTCGAAAATGGCTCTCCGTCCCATATCCTGTGTGCTTCGTTTTTATATTTTCCAGGTTGGTTTATAATCTATATGTTTTCAGATATGTTTGAGACCGAACCAATAGAAAGGTAATGAACAATTTCGAAAATGTAGATATAGAGAATATTGAGCTGTCCTTATTTTATAACTCTACGTTTTATGCTTTATCGGAAGTTTAAATAATAATTTGAAATAACTATTGGAAACTAAAGTGTTTAAACAGTAGATTTAAAATCAAATAAACAAATCAAAATCAAATCATCAAGTCAAACAAATCATGGCCAACTATTTCTTTTATAAAGATCATGACATAAATTATATATTTGATAAATGTTAAGAGAAAAACGGTGGAGGATAGGGCAGACGGTTATCTAGGCAATCGATTAACTTTAATTTTATTTACAGCTTTTTCTTTTTGGTTTAGTGATTTTCTCTTTTATTATCGACTAAATAATGGTTAATGGTTTTCTTGCCTATAGTTTTTATATAAGTATAAGTGTTCAGAATTAAAGTTTCTATCGTTGAAAATGTTATTATTTTGATTGTGGACTATCTTATTTTTATAATGTGGTATAAAATGTAGTACACCTTTCTGATTAGTACTAAAGTGCATTACATATTAACATGAAATTCATTTTAGGCTTTTTAATAATTGAAAACATAGTTTTTTTTTGGTTTGTACGTTGTGCGTTGTTAATTGTATCGGTCATTAATTAAGTTTGAACCATTTTAGTGCTTTAACCGTTTAACATGATCTATATTATTGGGTAGCGGTGCTACTTCTATGGTTTCATTGGCTCCTTCGTTCACAAACCATCCGGCTTCATCATCAGCGATAGAAATATTTAACTCTCCAAGGATGTCTTGTAGATATCTGTCTGTATATATATATATATATATATATATATATATATATATACATATATATGTTGTGATTGTTATATTACCAATCAAGTAATTAGGTCCAAATTCTTAATATCTGAAGACTATATATTAGAATTTCAGTTTGTTTATTATATCTTATTATATCTAGCTATAGACTTTTACAAAAACTGCCATAGTTAACAAAGTGTTCCTTTGTTCCCTTAAACTGCTGCTAAGTGTCCACTTTGTTTGCCGGAAGATTAAATGTTAATAGTTTGAAATATTTGGTGTTTGTATATTCGCTGATAATTGTTTTACGCTGAAAAGGTATTTATAGAGAGAAATAGGTGTAACATATCACATATAAAAATATTTGCCTCATTTTCTGCACGTTTTCACATCTGTTTGCCTATATGATTATATCGTGTTGAAAAAACGATGTTGGTTATGACAGCGATCATATTGTATCCAATCATCGATATATTGTGGCACTTCTTCAGAATTTCGCAAAGGTCTACCTGAGGCTATAATTGACTGGATCAAGTCCTGACTGTGCTGGGTGCGGCAGAACTGTCCATTCGATCTGCAACATTAATATCCTTCATAATTCTTGCAACGTATGATCGAGCCTTGTTACGAAAAAGAAAAACTTTGCGTCTGTTGCTGATGTTTTTTACAACAATACGTCATTCAATTTGTTCAATTAACGTCGATAGACATCCGAAGTGACAACAATTTGATTCAATTTCAGCAGCTTATAATACACTATACTTAGTTACAGTAAGCACAGCAAAGCTTTATGTCCGCATTTATCAGTTCTGCTTCGATGCCTATATGAATGGCACTACTGGACTAATCTATTTGCTTTTTTTTGCGCTTGGAATTATTTTAACAGTTTTACTTCTTCTAAAATCATCGCCAGTCATTAGGCCACAAAAAAACCTCTTTTTTTGTCCGGTTTTTTGAGTTTTTCGGCTTGGTTTTCATTCAATATGTCTTGCTCCAGGCTCTTTTTTGTCATTGAACTTTAAATTAGTTTAAACAAAACGAACAATTTTGATATGACTGAACAGAATAACAGTTTTTATGGCCACATGGATACGAATTTTCAATCCAAATACATTATCTTTGCATCTCATAGAGAAAGAAAGAACAGAAAATATATATCATATATATTAATTTTGATATCGGAATAATAACGTCGGAAGTCGATCACTTGGGAAGCGATAAAAGCTCTAAACGAAAAGACGACAGAAAATAATCGGTGATCGTTGTAATTCTACGTGTTTTCGATTATCAGATCGTAGTAAATGATGCGTTTAGAATTATTTGCATACGTGGTTCGCGTGGCTACCGTAATGGACTCTCTTCGGACATGCGATGGCCGACGTTCCGAAATGATATAAAGGCCGAAATTACCAGGAATCGTGGCGTGTCGGCAACGACGCTAGTTTTCTGGGCCCGGCATTCTCTTTCTGTTCCTTTTTTATTTTTACCGTACGTTCTTCTGAATGTTCCGATTCGCAAATTATAATAATATCATCTGTTAATACTCGTAACTAAATATAAAAGAGAAAGTTTAGATGGTAATTTTTTAGATGGTTTTGGATGTAATTTATGGGCCAAAAAAATTTCTGGTTTTCAGTTAATCAATATATTCTTATAATGATACATCCTTGTCGTCAGAATAATTATTAGTTTTTGCTATGGCTTCTTAATTGCATTCCATATTGTAAATTAAAATATCTGTTATTATAGAAAGAAACATACTATTAACAGGTCAATTGAAAAGTCCCCGGTCTGATATATAGATGGTGTTACTAAAATTACATCTATATGTTTTTCAATTAGCCCTCAAAAGATGCGGTTATAAATTTGATAGCTGTGGGATCATTAGGTTGTGAATTATAGCATTTTGAGTGAAGCAACTTTTGTTATTGTGAAAGAAATGTATCAAAAATAATTTCCCGTGTTGATAAAATATTGCTTTTTGAAGGGAAAAATATAGTTGATGCAAGAACTCAGCTTGATGCCGAGTTTACAAACACTGCCCCAGGAAAATAAACCACCAAGCATTGGTATGCTAAGTGTAGACGTGTTGAAGTGTGCACCGAAGATGGTGAACGCCGTGGACGCCCAAAAGAGGTTGTTACCAACAAAACATGATTTTGAATGACTGCAAATTGAAATTCAAATTCGTAAATGAATATTTGGGTATGAAAAAGCTCTGTTCAAAGTGGGTGCCGCGCGAGCTCACTTTTGACCAAAAACAACAACGAATTGATGATTCGGAGCACTGGTTGAAGATGATCAAGCGTATGAAACTCGAGTTTTTGCATCCATATGTGACAATAGATGAAACATGGCTCCATCATTTCACTGCGAAGTCTAATCGACAGTCATCCGAGTGGACTGCACACGATGAACCCGCTCCAAGACTTTACAGTCGGCTGGCAAGGTTATGGCGTCTGTATTTTGGGATGCGCATGTAATAATTTTCATTGATTACATTGAAAAACGAAGGACCATTAACAGCGACTATTACATAGCGTTATTGGACCGTTTTAAGGGTGAAATCGCCGAAAAACCGCCGCATTTGAAGAAAAAGAAAATGCTGCGTCACTAAGACAATGTACAGTGTCACAAGTCAGTGAAAACTATATAAAAAATCTATCCGTCCACCGTATTCTCCACATCTGGCCCGCAACGACTATTTCCTGTTCTCAGATTTCTAAAAATGCCCGCTAGGAAGAAATTTTCGTCGAATGAAGAAATCGTCGAAAAAAGAGATCGAAAGAAGAGATCGTCGAAACTGAGGCCTATTTTGAAGCAAAGGACAAATCGTACTACAAAAATGGTATTGAAGAGTTGGAGAGTCGCTATAATTAGTGTATCATCCTTGAAGGGAATTATGTTAAATTAAAAAAATAACTAATTTTGGCAAAAAAATGTGTTTTACTATGGTAGGCCGGGGACTTTTCAATTGACCTGTTATTATGTCTTTCTTACCTCTGTGTATGTATTGAGATTTGTAACTGAAGGCCAGTTGGGGTAACATTGTTCTTTACTTAACACGGTTTAGAAAAATTCTCATGTACCATATACAAGTACGGAAGACACAAGAGACTTAATTGGGACTGGAAGCTTTTATATTTGCATATTTGTATTTCATTAAAAGAAATTCATACTAAAGAATATACTGGGTGTTTTTTTCTCATACAGTTTTTAAGTATAACATGAATTCCTTAATTTCTATTATTTTAAAAATATGAAAATTAACAATTTCTATTATATCTAAATCAGTTAATTCATTCTAGTTAAGAAGTGTAAAGCAGTTTTACTATTTGATTTAACTGAATATAGTATTCAAGAAATCATCTTTATTTTTTCGAAAACTCTAACTCTTATAGTTGCTCCTTTTCATTAATGCCTTGAAGTATATAGAAACAGTTTTCTGTTAAAATACAATGTTCCGTAGAAGTTTTAGTTTATTTGTTTTAATTTTGCGGATGCAGACATATAAAATCTGAATTATTCTGTACACAAATTATAACAAATTTTAACAATATCATTTAACTTTTTTTCCGGCGATTTTACATGATGTTCATATGAAGCCAAGTTAAGCAAAATAATTGTTTTTAAAAGTAAAAATTGTATAACCTAGCCGATATCAGAGTACCGAGGTTTTTGACTGTTGAACTGTTGAATGTTAGCGTTTATAAGAAGCGTTCAAATCTCTTTAACCAACCAAATTCCTTATTCAGGTCAAACATAAATTCCAAATGCACAATACAAAAGCCCGAAATTGACTTGAAGCTATTTGTTCCATTTTCGTTCGTTCAAAAACTAACGAGCATCGGAGTTAAATGGAAGTGAAAGTTACGTAATACCAACAATGCCCCGCACCTTTGACGCTTTCATCCCTTGTTAAGGATTTTATGACACGATAAATGTCAACGGAAACAAGTGTGGCCTCAGCTGCAGCGTGGCGGTAACCGAACGTAAAAAAGAGAAAGTTTTTTTTAAAGGTTTCCGAACAGTTCGTAGAAGTTTTCAGTGTTTTGTTCACTTTAAAAGACGATCCAATATTGTCTTCTTCATGTCCGTAGCAAATACCTTTAAAATTTAAGTAACTTTGATTAACATTAAAGTTATTACTAATTTGGGTAATTATTGAATTAATTTCCGTTAACACATAAAAATGGTGATGTGATAGATATTTTCATCGGATTTGTTATCAAACAAATATTAGTTTGAGTTAGACAGATCGGCAAAATTGTTTTCCAGAATATTTTAATGAATAACAAGGTAACATTTGATACTCTTGATATATACCGAAAAATAATATTTTATTGGATAGTACATTTTATATAATATTTATGTTTTTAATAGGTTTTCTTTACTTGAAAATTATATCAGTAAAAAGAGCTTACATAATATTTATTCTCAAACTATTTTTAAGTTCCTAATTTATATTTCCTTGACTTTCTATTTAAATAAACTGTAACTATAGATATACATTTTCTGTAAAACCTACTAAAATATTAAAGTAATTCAATCTTTGAAAATCGTGTTAGTTGATTTCTTCTTCACTCTCGAAATACCATAACCATCACCAGTGACAGTGACACAGACATCACCAAAAAGTTTAAAAAAGGAGCTTTCAGAATAAATAATTCGTTATTTCGCTCAATTCCGACGCGTCTCCCAAGGTCACGTTGCCCATTGCACTACAGTATACCGATTTGTAAATAAGATAAGTTGTAAATAAGTTACCACAACATTATTACAGATGATACAGCTTTCTTTACCACCGGTTACAGTGCCGATGCCATCCGCGACAGACTTCAAGTCCAACTGAACCAGGCGATTGCGTGGTACAAATTCTGGCGGCTGCAGATTAACCCGAGCAAAACTCAGGCTATCCTGTTCCACCGCAAAAAGGAGTTCTGCGCTTATCGCCTCCAGATCGATGATGTTCCTATTCCCTGGTTCCAGAAGGTATCATACCTCGGTCTCCAGTTCGACTGCAAGTTCCAATGGTCAGCCCATATCCAGCACGCTATTTGCAAAGGCAATGGCGTGTACAGTCTCTTCTTCCCACTCTTCTGCAGAAAAACTAAACTCCCAATAACCCAGAAAGCGACGACTCTGTATAAGATGCTAGTCCATCTAGTCTGCCTCTACGGAGTACAGGTGTGGTACAGGTACGTCTCTGATAGGCAAATTGGAGTACGCCATGTGTTGCAATCCAAAAAAGTCCCCGAGTTACTCAATACCCTATGGTTAATGAGGAACGTTAACACTCACCTCGAATAATGCATCCCGTTTCTGGAGACTTTTACGAAGATGCTCAGTATAAGGTTCTCTTTAGGTGTCTTACAACACGATAACAATCAAATCCCTACCCGTCCAGAAACCCCAGTAATTAACCAACTACGGCAATTCCAGTCGTAACCTAGGGATTCTGTCGCCCACAAAACACCTCTCTATCCCGAACCCGAAGCAACATGACCAAAAGACCATTCGATTCTAGTTGGTCATTCTGGAATAAGAAGAAAAATGTATTGTTATACCAATTCAAGTAATCCAAAATAATTCGCAAAATTGCTTGAACATGATATATGATCATAAGATAGAAGTAGTTAAATGGGTATATATGGTCCGTCCATCTTGTTTGTCAGGTCGTATCTTCGAATTTTGATTTATTACAAGTAATCAAATCAATTATTATGTTTAGATGTTGCTTATTGTTGAACGTGTTAAATTTCGACAATATATCGGGAGGAAAGAATGAACATATTTCAGTCATTAACTTGTATCCAGAAAAATCATTATGTCGTAAGCGGCGGCCGAAGAAAAACAATTCGAAAATTCCCAGAGCACTCAATTAATGCCATACAAACGGCGAAAGCACCCACTGTGCACCGGTCCCTTATTTATGGCCATTTTGCTTTTTCGCCACTTTTCAGACAATCATAGTTTCTCGTTTCCCCTTGTTCCTGCGGGCTTAATCATCTGACCGCCCACTAGAACTTTTTCCCTCTACGAAGTCTGGAAGCACTTATTTTTCTTACTCGTTCCGCACTACCCCACCCCCCTCATTCTCCCGACCTTTCGCCCTCTCTTTCTCCCATATCCCGCCACCGAGCTTGCTGTTTCCTGAGGGTCGGTCCGAAAAACAAGCAAAATCCAATAACTTTGCAATTTGGTTGAAACTGTTACATGGACAAAATATATAACGGTTCTGTTTACTTAGATTTGGGAGAAAATAAGAGGGATAAACTGTTAAGACTAAGCGAGCAATATTGATGATTTCGTACTATATATCGTTTAAGCTTTTAGCTTTGTTATTTGTGTACAATTTAATTCACATAAATTGCTCTATGATTTATATTCTTTTAATGTAAATTATCCAACAACTAAAAACTAAAAACGAAATTCGTTCTCGAAACTAAAAACGCCATTTTGATTTTATATCTTTTTCAATAATACATTTTAATATAAAAATAAATTGATTTGTATTTGTCAGTTCAGTCGTTTTGACAAGACATTTAAAAGTGCTTTGACAATACATGTTTAACAATGGAAATTCCAATATCTATGGTATCTGACATTTCGAAGTTGAATGAAATTAAACTATTATAAAAGAAATCGTTAGCAACCAACGTTGTCTCAACTGTGAAGTCAATAAAATCTTCCTTTAAAAAGAATATGAATAACAATTTAAAAAAAGAATACAATTATTACACTGTACAAAATTTATATCAGTTATTCGTTTTATTGTGGCAACGTCAATTTTTTGTGATTTTTTATTATATTATTCAAAATATATGCTCAAATATTATCTATAGAGTGCAAGCTAGTTTGAGTTAATAATATTAGAAAGAAAGAAAAATATGTTTATACTACCTCATGTGTTAATGAAAGGAAATCTGAGTATCTCAAAGGGTATCTTGGTGAAAAACTTTGCTTAAAAGAACCTGTAGAAAGAAAAACTGGAGTTAAAATATAGGAAAATTTATTGGTTTATTTGAAGAAAATCACAATTATCAGTAAATAATAAATTATTTTTATACAAGCCGGCTTGGTTGGCGCAGTGGTAAAGGCGATAGGACGCTCCACCTACTGTTGCGATAGTCGCGGGTTCGAATCCAACTGAGGTATGGTCCAATACCTGACCAGGCTGGGTAAGACCAGATGTCTTCTCGGATGATTTCTAAGTTGGTCACTTATCAGGCGGTAGGCTTAATGCCGGTGACCGCGGTTCGGAGCCCACGTTTAACAGTAGGTCCAGTCCAGATGAAACCTCATTGATAAAAGGAGATTTTAATATATATAATAAAAACTGTTATACAAGCAACTATTGAAACTTATATGGACATACGGAATTCAATTATGGGGATACTTCATGAAAAGTAATATAAATACATTACAATTTATCTCAAATAATAGAAGTCCTTAGAAATATTGTAGATGTACCCAGAACTATAGGAATGATATACACTTCAGATCAACAGACAGACCCCTTCAGATACTGACTGTTATACAGAAAACTAAGAATATCATAAGGAGGCATGAGGAGAAACCCAATTCTCATGTCAATATCGAAAATATTACAACTCTTGAATAACACTAGAATAGAACACAAAGACTAAAGAATCAAAAGATTTGATTTTCTTTAATTTAGAGTAGTGAGGTGCATTTACTAGGTAAATAGCAGTGTTAATACATACACATTATTACACCAGAAATATAAGTCAATGTAAAGACAAACTGTAAGTTAGTCGACAACGACTAGTAACGTAACAATATAATAAATTAATTTAAAGAATTCCAGTCTAATTCTATTTAAATTATTAATTAATTGAAAGATTGCACAGGTAATTAAGAAATTAATATAATTAAGGAAGATTTTCATGTCATTCTCGAGTTATAGTGTCTCAATCAAGGATCGAATTAGGATGAAGAAACTTGTCATATCTACTATTTTAGGAGGGTTTTTTTTACAAAAACAATGACAAAACATGAAATCCGAATGGTAAAATATAATATCCGCATTTAATAATTAATAATGGATAACACTATCCGATAAATTAAAACAAAACTCTCTTCTAACACGGTATCTATCATCAAGTATCCCTCACACTTTTCATCCTCACCCTCCGTTGGATGTCCGGCGAGGGAAGGACGGCGAAAAAAAATGAAACACGATCAAACTAATCGCGCAATTTTTCAAGCATCATCTCCGTGAAACTGCTACCGTGGTGCCTCCGACGATTCGCATCAAGGGATCAGCCACAGTCTAGGCTACATGTAGGAATACGTCATCAATATAGATTGGATTGGGGACCGTAGGGGCGGCAGCTCCCTAAGACGCTGGAAGGGAGGTGACCCGGGACAACCCCCGTTCTGATGGATTTCCGCCCTTTGTGCGTAATCAGTGGACTGTGCAGAGTCCGACCAGTCTCGGTGCGAGTTAAATCAAATCATCAGTGGCGTACGATAGGAAACTATCGTTTTATTTCAACCAGTCACCATAAGACGGTCGATTCTGCTAATGAATTAATTATTATCCGAGAAATTAGAGATTTATGGGGTTTATATTCAATAAATACAACTTAGGATAGTTTTTATAGGATCAAATAACTCTTTTAATTTCACCCTATCGCACTTCCCTATATTTTAGGCCTCTAGTACTTGCATCTAATTTGAATAACATATACAAATAATCACTTTTATGTCAGTATTTCGGATATACATAAATATTTTAATAACAAATATAATAATATTGTAATCGTATAAATACATATGTAATTTTTCTTCATAAACACTTACTTTCCTAATTCAATTTATTCGTTGAAAAGGTATCTATTCCTTGACTAAAAAAGGAGTATTTGATGTGAGAAACTCCATAATTATAGATTTATTTGTTTGTGTAAAAATGTTTTTGTATTTGTGAAATAAAAAAGTCCTTAACCCATTTTTTGAATCCTTTGAGATAATCCTTACCCAATTAGTTGCAAGAGCCACTAAAAAGGACATTAACATTAACTTCATAGTTAAATTTCATCAATCAATATAATTAATTGACAGAAGTGTATAAGCAAATATTTCAGAGCTTGGCTTGCAACAGAATTTAAAATATTAGGTGCTTGCCTGCTTATCTTTTGGTCATTGATATCTACTGCTGAAAATACGAAATACCAATGTAGATATCTATTAAACAAACAAACCTCACTGTCAAACTCAATGATTTTGACATTGATCTACATAAAATAACCGTTTTAATTTAGTATTATTTCGGCATTCATTACTTTTATTTGGTTTGAAGAAATTTTCTCCTGAAGCCAATAAAACAGTTCTAGAAACTTGTTTTGTTTTATAGTTTTGGTTTCAACGAATTTAAAGTGGTGATTTTGATATCCGTGACAAAGAGCTGAATGAACGATAGAAAATCTTACAAGACAAAGAATTGCAAGACTTTTTGGACGAAAACCTAGCTCAAATTCAAAATATCAATGAACTTTCATGCAACCTAGCCATTATTAACTACATCCAAACATGCACAGCGTATTATTCCAAAAAAAAACAGCGATAGCGGACAATAGATGCACAGTCATCCTCTGACCACCTGTTGCAACAGTTCTGAAGGATACTCTAGCAATTCAATGGGAAGTAGGCTAGGGGACTGTTATAGAGAATCACATATATATATTGATTGTATCAAAAATAAAAATCTAAAATTTCAAAATTCCCCATGTTAAGTCAAACACCAATCAGAAGCGCTACGAAACATCGACGTCACTTAGAATATATCAGTATATCCAAACTAATGTACTAATGTAACTAAACCAGTCACATTATATTTTTAACCCCAAAACAGTATAAAATTATTAAGGAATCATTTACACAATAAAAAATAAATGAGGGCTAAACTAAAATTTTATCAACAGTGTTTTTTATCTCGATATGACGTCAATTACACTTTAGACATAAATAAATGCACTTAAAATATAAAATACTTATATTAGAATGATCTTATTACTGTCAATAAACTACGGATGTTCAAACTATAATGGTTGGTTCCCGTTTTATAAAATGTTTCTACATTTGAAGTGAAAATACACAACTTGTTTGGGATTTTTGCCGATGTATAATTACATTAGGGTCCCTGACATAATCTATGCACGATAGAATCTCTAATTTTAATACCAAATTATTAAAGTAATGTATAAATAATACCTGTACTCAAACAAATCATCCAGTGCGACAAAACAATTAGGTCACGCCCAGGATTCGAGCGTTTCAGAGTATACTTAAAATATCACTCTTTCAAACGTCAATGTTTATTTCCAAGAAATAACTTTTTATTTACGATAATTGTCATCTAGGCTATTCCGCATTTGCTGGAATGCTCACCAGTTATAGTACTTTCTGATTATCACTTGTTCAGATGGATGCATTTTTCGACTCAGTATTTTCATGTTGCCAGAAAGATGTAAAAACATGTATAGAAAATGATGAAAACTATTTCGATTAATATATACTGTATTAATTTAGCTCTGTAAATGCCATTTTAAAGTTAATGTTTGATCAGAATACATACGAACACCACATAGTACTAAAAATGAATTAGTTGATAATAAAGAAAAATGATGTTTCAAACAGTTAAATGTTGATAAATATACGCACCATTGGACGCTGCTGGCTGGGCCTCGTATTTCCAGTTGTCGCCCTGTCGGCTGGCGAACCCACCCCTGTCTAATCGCCGATCTCTCCGGTAACTGTTTTCTAGTTGTTCCCGACTCGAACGGCAAAGATGAGGTTCCTGATTTACGGGGAAATTCCGGGAGACCGACCCCGCCACGATCTTGCTCCGGGAATATTAGCTGTTTGCTGTTCGCGAATTATTATCCAGTCAAAAACGACGAGAACTCATTATATCGACCGCCTAGACTAAAACTGGGGATTAAATTTCACCCGTCGCTCTGTTGATATTCGCGAAAATCAACGTTTAATATCGGTATAAAATATTATTCACTGATTACACTGCCCGACATAGTAATTTTCATTTGCCCGTTGGGGAGCTTATTGATTCTTGAGCAGAATGGCGAAAATAGTTAGGTTTAGTTAAAATGGCTTGTTTTCTATGATGATCTTTGAATCTAAACTATATTTAATTAATTACATTTTATATTAAATATGGTACAATATTAATTTACAAAATAATGTATTACTACTGTTCTGTATCAGTATACCAGCAAAACGAGTTCGGGATAAAAATCTCAGCATTATAAATACTTCAGACTTAGTGTGAAGACTTATAAACTATATAAGTTCGTATGTCTTGGTTCGTTTCAATCTTATGATTTCCTGCATGTCGCCCAGTAGCGCCATTGCTTCTACGTTGCTGTGATTTAGTAACCTTATTTCTTGTATTATTATAAGTCCACTTGATGTCGAGGTCATCATATCAGTTCTTTTATGGTTACGTAGCGATAAACATTATTAATCAATCACTAATCGAACATTGTTTTGACAGCGTTGAATCGCCAGTTGGTTTAATAGTATAGGTCCAAATGGTCTTTACCAATCTTCCGACTAACTAGTAAAGTTGGTTGATTTTCTCTGTCTGATCATCTCTGCTTATTTTATCTAACATGATGTTTCTAATTTAACCTACCATCATGATGGGTATTGAGGTATTTAACTGATTTTGCTAGAATAATATTGTATTAACAGATTTGGAGCTATTCTAAGCTGTATTTTTCATTCTCATGTTATTAATTTAGACATTAATTTAACTATTTCAATCTAGATTGAATATTTCTAGGAATTCTTACCATTATACAAAATGCTGCATTCATCTATTCTTCACTGTAAACGCCATATTCGGTTGAGGTGATTTTGTTATACCTACATTTTAAAACGTATTGATTGACACAGTAGTACCACACCTCGGTCAGAATATTTCAGCGTGTCTATAAGGATGTACAAGAGTGTATCTGATTGTAGCAAGTCTCAGAGCCTACTTTCAGTACTACTTCTAGAGTGGGATAAGGTATGCCTTAAAAACTATAATGTATTTAATAATTAATATAATTTTTCAAGCATTGCCGAAAAAGATGGTTCATAAATGTTTTTTATTATTAATTATTCAACAATATTTTTGCCTACTTCTATACGCTAGAAGCAAATGAAGAACAAAACAGAAAATAATTCGGTTCACAACCAGAACATAATAAATTAAAAACGTTTTAATTAAAAGTGAACTGTCCTATAAAATAACCGCTAATAATGGCAGAAAAAAACTATATATCTATATCCATAGCAGAACAAAATTTAATATTAAGGTCTCACAGGCCATCATCGGCACTGGACAAATTTATTATTATATTGTACATGTTGGCGATTGAAAAAAAAATATCCCCTCGACCATTAATAATTTATTGGGAACGATCGAACTTTAAAAAATTTTTCATTAAAAGCAATTTATCATCGAACGGCATAAATAATAATTTAGTTTAGCGCTGTCGCTGACAGTCATTGTCAATTGAATATTGATGGCGTACGTACTCAAATGCAAAAAACAAATGAAAATACGACTGCATAGACGTCGAATGAATTATGTCTATTTCTGCATTATATATATATATATATATATATATATATATATATATATATATATATATATATATATATATATATATATATATATATATATATATATATATATATATATATATATATATATAATATATTTAAGATTTATTTGTTGAAGTATTTTCTGAACAAATATAAAATACAAATTACCCCGACTTCTTCAAACATAAATTGGTTGAAATTAAAGCAAGTAACGAACATAATAGTTTTAATTTGTAGTTTATTGTGGTAAAAGTTCTGTTATACAGTACAACTAGTATATATAAATTTATTGACAGTCCTGGTACCATTTTACCACTCGAATTTCCGAGAAGCCACCTTGTCTCTCCGCCCTAACCATCCGACAACCTTAAGATCTTCCTCAAATATAGTTTACTGAGCTAAAAACTATCACAAATCTTCAGTTTGCAAATGTTATTCCGGAAAAGGGTGACAAATCTGTACCATTAAATTACCCTCCAATCAGCCTTCTGAACGTATTATCAAAAATCGCCGAGAGAGTAATTCTCTACGCTCTCACTGAAACTACGAAAATGAAGTTCAAATCAAAGTCACTCATTATTTTTCGATTACGATGAGATCCAGGATATTTCGACTAGAAACTGCATTCTGCTAGTCCGAATAACAAAATTCGTGGAAAAAGAGAAATAGTACAAAAGGGAAGCGGTAAGTGCTAAAAAGGTATCCAAACTGAATCGAAAAGAAATAGAACTGTAAGTGAGTGATAAAGCACATATATGGTCTTGTTTATTCCGTGGGCTTTGAACTGATATCCCTGAATAGACGTATTTGAACTAAAACACAAAAGTTTTTCGAAAATATCATCATGAAACAAGGATATAAAAGTCAAGGTCGTATGGCTGTGGATGGAGCTGTTACATATATATTGTTGTATCCCAGAAACGGCAATAAAAATCATTATAAAATAATTATAAAGTGAATAACTAGTAGAACCAAGTAATTGAGTTTGAGAATATATGAAGAACGACAATTGTTTCCGTTACAGTATAAAGCTGGAAAAAGAAGAAACAAGAAAAAAAGTCTAGTGTGAATAAATTTTACTACTCTATCACCAGTTTAATTAAAGTACATTATGATTTTCTCCTAGAAAATGTTGTTTATTTCGATTATCAGATTATCAGTTTTTATAACGAAAAAGAATCTTGATCAGAAAGCGGAAAATATAGACAAAGTGTATCAATTAATTCCACTAATTATTTATGGCAACATCAATAGATAGTGATCTAAATTAAATGATAATTATATTAAGATGTAATAGAAAGAAATCAAGCCAATTACATCCCTTTATTCCTCATTTGAAGAAAAGAAGCTAAAGCTTTCTAGAGTGGGTTATAATAGTGGTTACAAAGATTTGGATTTGGTTCCAGCAAAATTTTAATAACAATATAGATATTTTTATGTGTTCATAAGATATCGAATTTTTCTGCGTTTCCTTCTTGTTCTATGGTTTTGTTCTCAATTAATAAATTTAAATATTTTTAATACGGATATTTACGAATATGCACAATTTTAATCGAACTGTATCAATATAAAGATAATTTTTGGAATTGTACCAAAGGGCATAGAAAATTATGTTTGTGAAAGAAAGAAATAAAGACATTCACTATGGACGCTTGTATTGTATTTCTAACCTATGAAACCATTAGCTGTAATACGGTCATATGTAATTAATAGATGAGATATATTTTCGTATTAACCTCTTAGATCTTCAACAATCTGCCCGTCGGCAATAAGTATTATTATATGATTTCCGTTATATAATATAATCCTGACATGTAGAACAACTACTGTACAACTTACAATCTAAATCTTATTCTAGATACTATTCTAAGTTATTTTAAAGTCTATACAATCCTAACTTATTTTAAAGACTATTCTAACTTATTCTAGAGATTATTAAATCTCACTCTATGAGATCAATCTCAACTAATCAATTGATCAATTTGTATGGTAGTTTGTGTTTGAGCATATGCACTACACTGTCATCGTGCACATTTAACTATTTGGCGAGTACATTGGGATGCACTAGTAGTCTTTTATGGTACTTCGCTAACAGTTCCAATCACACACACTTATGGATTCTAAGGGGATATTGCGCTGAATCAGTTTGTTAAAGATGTAATATGGGGTATCGACGATGACTCGCAACACTTTATTCTGGAACCTCTGGAGGATAGCTATGTTAGATATGCTAGTTGTACCCCACAGTTTATTACCACAGGTCTGTATAAGTGCTGACTTATACAGCAAAACGTTGTTATCTAATGATAATTTAGATTTTCGCCCTATCGGCCGATACATTTGGTTTAGCCCAAGCTGTTTACGCTTTGTCACTATAAGTTTTTTCCATGTCAAACGCCGAACCAAGCCAGCTACCTTAGTTGTTACTTGATTACAAAGACCATGACTTGTGTATAACGAAATAACATACTATGACAGTATTTAACATTGTCAGCACATAAAAGTTGGTTTCAGCAATAATTAATTAACTTCGTCAAATATATCTTCTTTTAGATATTCTTAGTACAGTACAATTTTAATTTATAAATTAATTTATTAATACTGATCTATTGTACTTATATCACTATACAGGCAACGGGAGTACGGAATAAATACGCCAGCGTATATATATGTCTCGAAATTAAAATAAAATTAAAGTATTTAATCTAAAGTTAGTAACTAGTAACACGATTCAAACTTCAGATTTCCTGCGTGTTGCCCAGTAGCTATATTGCTTCCACGTTGCTATGATTTAGTAACCTTTAGTAATCATCAAATAATCAAGTAACAACAAGCACTGTTAATTAATCGTAAAGCTTTGCTTTGGCAGCATTGAATTACTAGAAGGTTTAATGTTTTAGTGGAACCCCATATTTGTACCCTACCGGCCCTAATTAGACTTACGATTGGCCGATAAATCTACCTTTTTGATTGTAGGTCAAGTGAAAGATATCTTCCTGTAAACTAATACATAGTATGTTGATTGTCTCATGTGCTCTGCTCTTTATCTAATATGATATTTTAACTAACGATGATAACATTTTCTATATAATCTTGCTAGTTCTCACTGAATGTTTTTTGTATATATCCGAAACGGAGGCCCACAATTGAAGCAAACGGAATCAAATTAAACAGCCGTCAAATGTTGCGAAAGAAGCAAAACAAGAGACGCAGTCCCGCCTGCCAACCGTCTCCGATATCATCCCGATATTCCGGCCATAAATCCAAGCTGTTTTTCGAATATCCACGGTGATTTTTCTCGAAATTACCGAACAAAAACATGTAAATGTCTCATCGATTCGGATCAAACTCCGAAACGGATGTCCCGGAACTTGCGGGGGAGCTGTGCGGGACGAAGGGGTGTTCGGCGGGTCGACGGGAGTCGGTGTGTCAGGGCATCATAGGGAGGGGGACAGGGGGAGGCGCGGCGGTGACGAGGACGAGAGGAACGGCGCGGGGCCGGAACAAAAAGGGAGCAACGTCTCGAGAATTAAATTAAAATTGATCGGTTCGAAGCTGATAAACAACGCCGGAGGTATTAGTCGGACAGAATAAATCTGGTTTTTCTTCTCACTGACATCGTGATCGAGCCACCTACTGGGTTTGCAAATTACGTTCCGATATTGACTAAATTTTCTTTTATTATTTGTTTTCAACTAGTTTCGGAGATTGTAATAACATAGAATCGTCAATATAAGCAAGAGGAAGCTGTGTTATAAATTATATGGGTTAAAAGAAAGAAAAAAATTAGTTCATTTTCAAACTTTTAGGAATGGTTCACTAGTATTTCTTCATTATTAATCTTGAAACTGAATTTTTAAGTGATGGTGCACCTTCAACATGCAAAGCAATATCGCCTGATATAGTAAAATATACTGTACATGGAAGATGTTCCAGTAAATTAAGTTCCGGTAGAAAGACGATCGCTAACAAAGGTTTGTTGGCATTCGCTGGCAATCCGTAGAGTGTCGGTAACCTCAAAATTAATGAATGGAATCGTCAAATGCGATGTGGACGGTAGTTATATACACTACAATCGCCAGCGCCGTTGAAAAATTGGGTAGATTCGGAACGTTTTCTCGTAATAACAAATGCGATATGTACGTTTTATTGAAGGCCAACAAATGTTCGGTATCCAACGCCGAATCTCATTCATTGTCCTTCGTTGCTCCGGTCTGTACGCAGCATAAGAGACATATTACTGCACAAGGCTATATAAGAAGCACAGGAAAATATAGTTTAATATCTCTAAATCTATTCATATCAATTTTTAATAGCGACAAACTGGCAAAAACCTAATTATATCACCTGGAGAGTGCTCAATTTCTGAAGCGGAAACAGCGAAATATCTCGACCTCCATCTCGATGATAGTTTAAACTGTCAGACTCAAAATCAAAAAACCGCACTAGATAATTGGAAGATACCTCCATCTTGACCTAAGATCAAGGGTATTGATTTGTCTGTGAATTATAAAGTCTACTTGGACATATGTGATGCAAATATGGGGTTGCACTAGGACATCGAACCAACTAGTAATCCAACGATTTCAAAACAAATGCTTGCGTAACTAAAGAAGATATTTATGATGAGTAATATATTAATTTGTAAATTGCAAAAATATTACTAAAGTAGCACCTAACTTCAACAGGTTAGTATTCCTTAAGATATAAGATAACTGAAGATTTGATATTTAAGGTGAACCTGTAAAGTTATTAAAAACCTGTTTGTTGTATCTAACTAATAAGCTTTTTAAATATCATAATTCCATAAGAGTTGAAAAAATATTAAACAATTAATAGAACATGTTCAAATGGATAAGGTTTATTAATAAGCTCTAGGAAAAGTAATTTATAAATATTATAAAGTCATAAAAATAATATTAAACTAGTCTTCGATAACAGAAAATACCTAGAAACTGAACCAACACTTCTATTATGATCTAACATTACAAACAGAATGTGTAGAGTGAAGAAAGAGGAAGCCTACTCTACAACAAAAGAGACTAAAGCATGTGTACCACAAGTACATTTGCTGATGATGCTGTGATTCTTGCTGTCGAAGAAGCAAGCTGAAAATGTCAATAACTGGACCCAAACCTGGAAAATTAAAATTAATCTAAGTAAATCAAACACCAACAATAACATATAATAATATTCATGCCATATAGCAGTAGCGCTAAGTGCCTCGGACTGATTTTTGATACAAACTTCGCTGGAAGGCATATTTTAAAGGAAAAGAAAAGAACTGAAGTTGCAATGTAAGTACTGAAAAAAACTGGGTTGTGTTAAGACAAACATTATTTGACTAGAGCTTGAGTTAAATACTATGGGTTCCTCTAGGTATATATTAGTTTCAAGATATTGTAAACACAAATTAGTCGGCATCGAGTAGTAATATATTTTTCCCATTCTTTTATTCTAGTATTTACGTTAATTATATTTTTAAGCCATAATCTGTTACTGTAGAAATGAGAAGTTCACCCTCAAACTTTATGGTATCTTTATTCTAATTAATGACAATAACAATTATCTGCGACTGGCGAGATAAAATCGAATACTGTTGGTTATCTACGAACATGTTTAAAGCAGTTGTTAATTAATTTCCAAGGCTGGTAATGTTTCTTGTCGGGGAAGTTGATGGGAAGAAACAGCTGGACTCTCGAAAAATTGGAGGGCAAAAGTCGGCGTATGTGTGTGAACCTAAACTGATGTCGTGTTATACATTATATATCAATGTGATAGTTCAAACATTAACAATAAATATATTAAATAATTTTGATTTTAAATTAAGTCACGGCATTATTATCATTTTAATTTGTTTAAAATATTTTACTGGTTCATTATTTATTCGCGATTCTTTTTTGAATTGTTTCCGTCTCGGCAATTTTTTCACTTAAATAATAGAGGAGTAAAGCGCTCTACGGCCGTATAAATCCATTGCGAAGTGTGATGTTCTTATGTGGGGTATGCCGATCGAACAAAGAGGGATGATGGGACATTCTCTGCGTTTAAGGTAGGGGAATATAAACACAAAAGTTGGAGCGTCGGCCATAATTCATGCCCGCGACACAAAAGGGCCTTTTGACGAGGGATATTTTCGAATTTATGTATGGTGGCGTGCGATAGAGTAAAATGGTAGTGGATTGAAAACTTGTAGATGGAATTTTTAGCTATTCTCTATCATACTATAATATAATATATTCTAAATTGTTTCCTTATTGGTTTTATTGTGAATCGTTCCATACCGTATTATAAACTACATTATTAGCAGTACAAATAAGTATAGAAGCTTGCCTAATACTATCATAATTACACATAATTTACGTATAGGTTACTATTCATATCTTCTTATTGACAGATCATGCTCTCTTCTTTCGTCATTCTTGGTCGCCCAAACAAGTACATCTCATTCCAAGAGCAGTTTAATATAATAGTCGCGAGGCTCCAAATTTTGAAATTGCAAATTAATTCTGAATCAAGAATCTACAAGTGTTCCAAAATATGATGTTGAAGATGATTCTAAATGCTTCATTGGTATATCAGCCAAATATCATCTAGAAATAATGGAGAATAGAATAAAAAAGAAATAGCATAGACTCTGAGGTCACGATCATCGAAACATTTATAACTCCAGTATCAATAATAGCTTAATACTATACATTTTCCATCTTAATTTATATTCCGGTCTGCTATTGTAATACTATGTTGCATACAACATTTGTAACAATATACCGATTGATGCCTTTCTCGAGTTAGCTTATCTAGAATTTGATCCCTCCTTTGGGCTCTCTCCTACAATCTTGATTCCAGCAAGTCTAACCCACAAGTCTCACATCAAAATATATATCCCTATTGAACATTAATGTGTATAAACTATAGATGATAGATAACCTTTAGGAAATAATTAAGAGATGCTTCTTCCTAAAAGCATAAAATGAGTTCCTTGAATAAATAAGAAATACAGTTCTTAAGTTAATACAGGAGTGTTTGTCAAAACTATAAATATAAACATTGTCCAACAATTCTAACTGGAATCAATTGGATTAAGTGAAAACATAATAAAATCTCTAAAACGTTAAAAGCCATATTCACATATTCACTATTTCATGTTTATAATTTTAACAACATTTACTAATATGAGGAGTAACAGAAAAAGCAAAAGTAACAAGAGTGTTTTGTAGTTTTGTAGCTCTTCAATCAGTATCCTTGGAATTGAGGAAATAAATAATTCGGCATCTTCCAAGATTAAAAATATATGAACTTTCACCAAAATTATACCAAATTAAAGATATAGTTTTATATTTTTGTGCCCCCGCAATATATCAATATTTACCTTATCTCTCCTAATTATTTAAAAATAAGTTAATGGCATCATGTCTATTTTCATATACTTATTTTTATACCTAATTTTTAATAATTGAATATGCTCAAAGCTACAAAAAAACATTTTATGTTCCAAAAAGAAGCACACGAATGCCACAAATCTTATTTAATTAAAGATTAGGTATTTTACTGAGTCTCTATATTCATTAGCTATGGTCCAAATAAAGTAATTGTAACATAAAATGCTTAACTAGTAATAATAAATTTACCGAAATATAAATATTTAGCTGAAGATCATAAAATATTATTTTAAATCGACAACACCATTGATTATTCAATACGTATTTGGAAATATCGGATCTCAATTAATAGTTTAGAGGACTAGTTCTCACATAATAATTCGTTCTACATTCTAAGACAGTCAATCACCCAGAAAACTTGTTGAAATATTGCCAACATGGAAAATTATAATAACGATTATACAAGCACCTGTTTTCGTATAACACTAACACAGAAATACGGGTTTAATATATTTTGATCGTTTTTCACTAATAAAAAAATTGAGTTTATGTTTGATTTAAAGAAATATATCGATCAAATTTAAAATAATAATTATTTAGCTACTCAATGAAAATGTTTAAATTGTTTTTGAAACGTTTCCCGTGCATTTTATTCACATATTAATATATTCCGGGTTTGTTTGAAAAATAATACAAAATTGCCAGCCATTGCCAACTAACTTACAATTAGGTAGCTATCTAAGAATAATCATGGGTCTTTAACCGACTTCAAAATAGGAGGAGGTTCTATGTACGACTGTATATTTTTTTTAATGTATGTTCGCCGATTTTTCTTTTGCCGAAATTATTTTTTATTCGAAAGAGTGCACTTCCGAGGTGGTTCCATTAGAACCAAGTTAGGATCTGAAAGGGGGTAGGAGGTTAAATCGACGGAATACCTCAAATTTCAAAGACACGCACAATGTTTTCACATATTTTTTATCTAAAATAATCCAGATATTGGTGTATAAGAAGTAGTTCAGTGTAAAAGTCAGTCAGTTTGATTTTTAAGCGCTATCCATATTATATGAGACGTCGTAGAAACATTGTAGGCAACTGCTTCTATGGTGTAATAATTAGAACGTTGAGCTCACAGGCGCAGGTCGTGGATTCAATTCCTAACAGGGTAGCAACCTTTTTGTTTTAGTTTGATTGGGACATTTGTGAAATCACCTAGACTAGGTAGCGGACCTCAGGGCCTGAAACGGTCCTTATTTTCAATAATTGTTTCTGTATTCCTATGTTTCCTCATACGGGCTGTACTTTTACTTGGGCTATTCATTGTAATACTGAATAAAATAACTGCGTAATTTATTGAGTAATTATCTAACACTAAAAAGAGCCAAATACAATATTTTTAACAAAAAAATTGAACCGACTTCAAAAAATTAAAAGGGACTCACTAATAGTAAATAATACTAATAAATATACCTATATACTCTTAAATAACTTCTTTTTAAATATGAAATATTTGTATATAGTTTTTTTTTAGATACTTTTACATTGATGCAAATTGTTTAACGTGCACCAATATATCCCGCTTAATATATTATATAAATACCTTGATGGCATACATCTATCGACTGATATTTAATTTACATAATCGTCAACGAATGACAAATAACTGACGATTTATTCAAGACCACACACTGAACGGTTATCTTGTCATTCTTTAAAATAGTCGGATTGATTAATAACGAGGGGAAGGTCTAAAACGGTTCTTATCGTTATTATACGCCTTTTTTTATATCATGTTATCGAGCACGAGCTTATAAATAAATGAACGAATATTATCAAGAATTTCGTTCTATTTACAGATGAAAGTTAACGAAAGAAAGCGATTATTTTATCTGTTAGATATCGATTTATTGAACTTCGGATTACGAGCATTAAGAACCGATCTTTATTTCACGCAAGATGGTATCGGTTTCGGTATTTTTTCAAGTTTTGTTTGATTAGATTTCGTGCATCGTTATCGATTTTTTACTGTATGGATTTCTGATATTCAAATGGTTCGTTTAATGTATTATCCACTAAAAGAGGAATAATGAGCGTTGATGAGATTTCGGTTTAGTTAACATTCCAATGTAAATTATAACTAGTAGTTTATTTAGTTGATATGTAAAGCTTTGTAATTAATTCGTAGTGTTATTTTGTAAAAACTATGTTCTTTGCAATGACAAAAAAATATTCTCAAAACTATTACCTATGGTTAGCCAATACACCGTTTTAGTCTCATCAATTCACCAATTGATGTTAAGAATGTGCTGAGTTCGAGACGGTCCTTCTACTGTTGCGGTAGCCGCGGGTTCGAATCCTGCTGCGGCATGGTCGTAAATTTATGTTTGTGTGTGTTTAAAATTTGTGAATGTTCTAGGCAAGAGTGTAAAATCTGACAAGGGAAATGATCACACTCACGCCAGTAACCAGGCTGGGTAAGACCGGATGTCTTCTGGGATGATTTCTAAAGTTGGTCACTCGCCAGTCCGCAGACTTAATGCTGAGGACCGTTTTAAACGGTCTCAACGGAGTCAGAGCCCACGTTAAACTTTAAGCCCAATCCAGATAAAACCATAGTTGGTAAAAGGAGACTTTAAAATATATATAAAAAAATAGTTTAATTCCTAAATAGTTGTAGCAATAGACTGTAGAAGAAACACATACTGTACTACATACGCCCTTTTTCGTAAAATATTATCACTATAGAATCCTGTCATCGTGGTTTTTTATTTCTCCAGAATGACTGGCTAGAACCAATTGGTCTCTTGCTGATGTCACTTAGAGATGTTTTGCGGGCGACAAAGACCCTGAGATACGACTGGGATTGTCATATTTGGTTTAACTACCGGGGTTTGTGGATGGATAGGGATTTGATCAGAGTGTTTCGTGTTCTAAGGCACCAATGGAGAACCTTACACTAAACATGCTCGTGAAGCTTTTCATGAACGGGATGCCTGATTCCAGTTTTAGGTTCACGTTCCTCATAAACCATGGGGCGTTGAGTAACGCGCGGATATTTTTGAACTGGAACACTTGAAGTAGTGCAAGTTGTCTCTCAAAGACGTACCTGTACCACACCGGTGCTTCATAGAGGCAAACTGGATGGACTAACATTTCATACAGAGTCGCTTTCTGAGGGATTGGGGGTTTGTTTTTTCTGCAGAGCAGTGGAAATAGTAGGCTGTACACGCGTGCTTGATTTGAGCTGACCATTGGAAGCTACGATCGAACTGGAGACCGAGGTATGATACCTTCTTGGAGCCAAGGGATAGGAACTTTTTCGATTTGCAGGCGATATATACTGAACTCTTTCTTACGGTGGAACAGAATAGCCTAAGTTTTGCTCGGGTTAATCTGCAGCCGCCAGAATTTTTACCACGCAATTGCCTGGTTTGAGTTTGATCGTGGATGTTTAATACATGGAATACTTAGGACGTTACTCAGAGTTTATGGATGTTTGACTTTTGTAGCTTAAAACACTTTTATAGATTAGTCAATTTGGAACTTGATGTCTGTTGTTCCTATGGTAAGATGATTCCTATGATGTAAGCCCGGCATCTTGAATATATGAATTCTTGCCCAGTTACTCATTAAAGGCTAGATGCTAATCAATAGTGTTAGAAAAATGTTGAGATTGTGTTTTTACCAGAGATATTTTTTGGGTATGGGAAACGACCAAGGGAACCATATAAAGAGACACATTTTCATTCTAATGACGATATAATCATGGCTCTGTCAGCAATATTTTAGTGTTTGAGATAATTTAGAGAAACCAAGTAAAGTATTAAGAATGAGAGTTGGCGTTGATAACTTTTCTTGATTTAGTGGACCAATATATTCAAATTCTTATTTTTATTTATTTGACTCTTTAATAATGAAATAGTTTTTAAATTATTATTATAGGTGCTTATATTAAATTAATAAGTATCTATATTAAATAATAATTTTATGTAATATAGTTTTTTTGATTTGCGTAAATATACTTCTATGGAAGTTTTTATATAAGTTTCTAACATATTATAAACATAACCTAAATTTTATTATTTAATATTTATCATTAAGGTTTAATGAATAGTTTTGCAAGCTTGTTTGATTCGTTGTGAAAACTCGTATTTGACTAAAGTTGAAGTTGTATCATAAGTAATCATATATTAGTAACTAAGGAATAAGAATTAGTAACTAAGTGATTGCGGTCGAATTAGTTATGGCAAAACCCTTTTCTTTAAACTGCTTTAAAAATTGGACATATCAATGATGAAATCCAGCTATAACTAATATTCATAACCAAAAATATATGACGATTTGTTTTAATGGTTGATTAATATCGATTATAATGAAATAATTTTTGTTATACATCATCTGATTTTCTTTGCAAGAACTGGCTAGTCTCATTGTGGCAATTTTCATCGAGGCGAATTTTTTCGAACTTCAGGGTTAACCAGGGCGGGTACATTACTCATTCCTGTTCAAGGATACAAAATTTTGGCATAGCATTATCTAAATTTAAAATCGCGGTTAGCTACCATCGCAGTCACCCTTGACGGCTATCAGAAAACAAACGAACGGCCATGGAAAGCGCACACAATTCAAATAGAACGAAAAAAGCGAAACTATGAAAAGCTTAATTAGTAGGAGTTTGTAATTAAAAAGTTCCATTTCCGGAGCCTGAGTGCCCGTCGATCAAATTGACAGCCACTCGAATTGATATTGCGAGTGATTTTTTTTAGTGTAGGACGTTTTTTGACATTGGTCAGCAGCGTTTGATTTCGGACAGGTTGTCATTGGAATTTGTAATTTTTATAGCGTATTTGGGTCTGTATGTGATACTGTGCGGGATTTGAAAACTATATTAAGTTTCAGAAATTAAAACAAAAAAACACAAATATATACGTTTATAAAAAAATACTTTTTATGTGAACATAATTTTAACTGAAAATATGAGGTAAAAGATAAGTCATGGGTATTTTCAACCAATTATAATTAAATCAAATCAATGAACTTTCCTTAACGTGATTTTTGGCAATAAAGAATTACTCAATCAAATAACTGTATTATTTTTTATACAATTATAAGAAAAATCATTATATTACTTATCCTAATGTTAGAGAACAGTAAGGCAAACTAAGGCAACTCTTACAAATCGGATAATATTTGTAGTATAAGTGCCCAAAAATCAGCTAATTATCTCACATTAAGAATAATTTGCGGAGAAAAAGAATGTGACTCTAATGGGACTTTAATCCAGTCTGTAATTTCTGTCCTGTTACCATCATCGTATTTTATAATTTACAACAGAATGCTGATAGGTAATTAGGAAAGGTTTACTATTATCTTTTCCGGAAAGGTTTACTATTATCTTTTCCGAGATTTTTTAGATTGTGTGTCAAAATATTATAATGCAAGACCTACAAAGTTATTTTAATAAATTATTTTTGAACTTAAATCTCGGTATATAAAATTAATTATATTCCGCATATAATTTATTTACAATTAAAACATTTAATAGTATTTAAAATTAATAATTATTATACAATATTAATTAATTAAATCAACCTAATGCAAATTTTTATCGTTAATTTGATATTTCTTAATATATTAATATTTTATTTTTTATTTTCAGGTAAGCACAGTTGCTCTTTACAAATACAGTAGAGTAAGTACAATTGTATAATATTATTAAACATTTTCGCTAAACAGATTTTTAGCAAATTTAACTACTTTTAAATATTGTTGACTAAAAAATATTTTATTCCAACAGTAACATACCTTACTAGTCATATGTTTCAATTATTATTTACTGACCATAAAGGTATTCTATATATAAAAGTGATTACACAAGTAATTTAGTTACACCCTATTTTAAAAACTAACATCGCTTTTGAAAACCTTTGTGTTTTTTTTATAGTTTTCAGCATTAAATTTTAATTATATTAAATTAACACTATTGATAGTGGATGTATATCTGGAATGATATCTAGGTTATTTTCTCTCCAGTTGGCAGGTTTAATGCTGAGAACCGTAGCAGATCCAGTCACTAAAAAATTCAAGAGGTTAACGTCACTAAAATCCATATACAGACATACCTAACTTCATTGATGGTATTTACTGATAATTGTCATTGGATTGGTTTTGTGGCCTTTTTCTAGATTTTCGGTATATTCCATATTTTAAAAAAACATTTTAATGCTATATTTTTTTATAGTTCAAGTTTTTATAGTTTAAGTTAAAAGAATGTTAAAGTAATTAAATATGAAATATAACAAATGATTTAAAAAATAGTTAAAAATTAGCTTTTATGGTAGTGTATTTAATTCATGTTAATTGAATTAAAATAGTATGTGCTCTATATATAATTTTGAGGAACGACGGCAAGAAAGACCATAGTCTCTCCCAGAAACCTTCAGCTCTCCTGAAAACGCCTGTCTTCTAAAAAAAAACTCCAGGCCCAGATAGTATAACGGCAAACCATCTGAAAAACCCCACTAGCAAGCAACTATCAGAACTTGCTAACATTATCAACTCCATCCTGAGGTTAAAGCATTTCCCAAAGAACTGAAAACATAAGCTTGTCGTAGTTATTCCTAAAAAGAATGCCAAGTCCAATCCATATGACTACAGGCTTTAAATAACTTCACAGACTCACACTACATAATCCCGAACGAACAATTCGGTTTCCATGCCAAACATTCAAGCCTTTATCAAGCTGTCCGCGTCGCAGCAACAATCCACCAGGCATTAAGAAAAGGTCGAAAAATTGGAGCCATCTTTTTAGATGTTTCCAAATCTTTCGATCAAGTATGGAACGACGGTGTAATATTCAAAGCAAAACGGCTTGGTCTACCGAATGACCTAATCACCCTGATAGATTCATACTTGGACAGTAGCTCATTTCAAGTGAGGATCGGTGGTCCTCTCATAAACATACTTCCGCAGTAGTCCCGCAATGTTCTCGACTAGCCCCATAACTTTTTACCACTTTTTTCACAACCGGTTATAGTCTAAATGGTAGTGCATGGTTCAAATTCTGGCGACTGCAGATAAACCCGAGCAAACACCAACGCAAGAAGGAGTTCCACGCCTATCGCCTCCATATTGATAAAGTTCCTATGCCCTAATTCCAGAAAGTTTCATACCTCGGTCTCCAGTTCGACCGCAGATTCCAATGGTCGGCTAAAATACAGCACGCTATTTGCAAAAGCAATGACATGTACAGCCTACTAATTTCACTCCTCTGCAGAAGAAGTTAACTCAATCTCCCAGAAAGCGACTCCGTACAAAATGCTAGTCCGTCCAGCTTGCCTCTACGGAGCACAGGTGTGTTACAGGTATGTCTCTGAGAGACAACTTGAACTATTTCAAGAGTTTCAATCCAAAAAATTCCGCGCGTTACTCAATGCCTCATGGTTTATGAGGAACGTCACGTCGAACCAGGCATCCCGTTTGTGAAGAATTTCACGCAAGTGATCAGTGTAAGGTTCTCCATAAACGCCTTAGAACATGACAACACCTTCATTAAATCCGTATCCATTCACAAGCCTCGGTAGTAAACCAACTACGACAGTCCCAGTCGTAACCCAGGGTGTCTGTTGCCCGCAAAAGACTCACTGTCCCGAATCCGAAGCGACATCAGCGAAACACCATTTGGTTCTAGCTCTTCAACATGGAATAAAAAAAGGTAAGGATGGTCATATTCTTTTTGTATGACTTAACCTTATTACAGGTAAAAAATTCAATTGAACATGACACTTATTTACTTATTTTCCACAAATAGTTTTATATATTCTTTAACATATTGTTAGTTTCCTGAAGGTATTTTAGTTAAAATTAACTAGTGAACATCACTTCTTTTATTGTTTAAGTAGTAGTCGATATTTAGAAATATAATTCAGAATTCTGAATTTTAATAATCATGTCAATAAATACACGATTTATTGCCAGTTTAATGATAAATTACTCTAGCTAATTAACGTAATCCATTAAATCAATTAATGAGCGAGGAAAGTTCTTTTTTTCAATATTAGTGTTGCCACTGGTGGTTGGTTAGTTCAATAATAATTTATTTAGTGGATTTTAAGTATAAATAATTGTTTTGTTGACTTTAATCATATATCTAGAAAGAAACGTATGGGAACGTGGATTAATTTTAAGGGGCTGAGGAAACAAGGAAAAGTCATCTTAGATTTTTCTTCGGAAAAAAATAGTGGTGCTATTCAAATAATATGACATTACGTTAAAAATACATTACCTAAAAATACCTGATATGGCTCGTTCAGTAACAATCTTATAAAATCTAATAGCCAAAGTTTCCATTATCCACCACATGGTTGGCACATAACTTATTAGTCAAATATATAAATTATTATTTACTGTTCCCAAATTTATTCTATATATAAAAGTCATTATATAGATAATTTAACAATCTTTTCAATTATTAGAATATTAGCGATTAACTATGTTACATTAACTTTGTTGATAGTGTTAGATCGGTTGTTTTCTGGAATTATTTTTAAGTTCTCTCCAGTTCGTAGGCTTAATATCAAGGACCACAGTAGATCTAGTCGCTAAAAAAATTCAAGAAATATATGTTACATAGGTCATATGTTAACGTAACTAAAATCCATACAGACATACCTAACTTGATATTAATTGTTGCTAGTTTTTTTAGTATTTTTTGTTAATTGGAATTGTGGAAAAATACCACTTAGTTGTCCCGTATATTTAGTATATAACACTTTTAATATAAAATATCTTTTACGACAATAATGTTTATATTTATGGAGTTTAAGTTAAAAGATTATTAATTTATCTAATTCTAAGAATCTTATTACAAAAAACAGAACTGACTATATGTCATTAAAAGGTAGCCTTTATTGCAATGTTTTAAATTTTTCGTTTAATTAATATTAGTTCAATTAAAATGGTATATGCTGAAACTATCTATTTTCTTTGTATCTAATTTAGAAAATCAGAATAAATATCACATTTTTACGGCTTTTCATCCTAATTAGTTTTTCATCGAAATATATCAATAAAAATGCGTCTTTATTTTCCTATAACCAATAACTAAGTAATTCTGAATATTTTAAATAAAAATTACCTACTGTTGCTTTAGCACTTGCAGATAGCTTAAGTGTCAAAAATATCTATATTCCCTACTAAAAAATTCATCCCCAGTATATTTTAACCATGATTTCGATATTAAAACTTGCCAATGAGGCGCAGCCTCTTTTTTCTCTTCTTCGAAACTTCGGAAACCCAGGGAAAAAAATGAATCACGCAGCTGTCTCTGTCTCGTCATCCGATCCCCTCGAGGGGCCCAAGCCGGAACAGGTCGCGCCGTCTCGCTCGCACCCTACCCGTCGCAGCAAAGTGCCGTCTCTCTCGGTCGGTTGAATTTCGTCTCCGGCATTATATATAATGCGTCATGCCCCAACTGTCTATCTGCCTCTTCGGCCGGAGAATACCAGCCAACTACTAAATCAATACTGGGCGAGCGAGGGGGCCGTCTCTCTCTCGGTCCTTAACCAACCCCCTCTCCTCGTCCCGCCACCACGGCCACCCCCGATGAAACTCGGCTCGCTACAGGCCTTATTGGTCTCGCTCATAATAGCCGGGGGCTCATCTTCACTCTGCTAAATTGAAAATTTGCAGAATCGTCGGGGACCGAACGACGGTCGCTTCTTTTTTTTATTCGAACGTTGCGTCGCTCTTAAATACCACGGCCTACTTCATTTAATAGAATCAGGAATTGTTGAATTCCAAAGTTAGTAAAAACATTTGAGTGAATATATGTAGGATGTTTGTGTTGTTACCTGTATGAAGTTATTTATGTATTAATCAATCTGATGAATTAATCTATTCTGTAATAATTAAAAAAACATACTGTTTTATATAGTTATGTCAGTAGAATATAATATGTTTCTGATTATCTTTAAACACCCCTTTAGACCTAATAATGCTAATGCATATTTTTTTTAATACGTATATTACATTGTTACTAGTATTAGTTGCCGACTAACCTACAATTTGTCTTTACATTAACTTCAGTCTAGTGGTATAACATATCTAGGATGGGTCTTCCTATATCTTAGCCTCTGGTCTAATAATGTGTTAACACTACTGTTTTTCTATTAAATGCACCTCACTATACTACACTACACAACATCAAAAGGTTGATTCTTTTGAGCCTGTGACCTGTTTTGGAGTTATCCAAGAGTGATCACCCAATTCTCTTCATTTTCTGGGTGACAGCCGGTATCTGAAGGTCTCGATGTAGGTAATCAGTCCAGTAGTAACTCAGTGTAGTCAGAACTCTGTACTATATTTATATTAGTTTTTGCCGAACATCCCCATAATTGTATTCTGTACGTCCATATATGTTTCGATACTTGCTTGTATAATAAGCAATTTATTATGTACTGATAATTGTGATTTTCTTCCAATTAACTAATACATATTTTAACTCCAATTCTTTCAATTTTTGTTTTACATTTTCCATCCAACGAAGTTTTGTATCAATGTTCTTCACAAGATGCTTAGCGTGGTTTCCATACGGAATTATGTTATTATTTATTGTTATTAGTGGTTTAATAATCTGATTATATATGAACTGCACATGCACAGATATAGTTTCGTTAATATATAATAATATATAAATTATCATTAAGTATGGTAGAAGATTCAATCACGTAGTCAGCTGCAAATAAATAACGTTATAATTAAGACAACATGTTGGACATGGCGGACGACGTCGAAAATGGATTTCTGATTTCCAATTAATTAATTTACTGACCGAGCGCGTAAATCACTTGGGCAAATACGGATGACCAGTGGACACAAGTAAACCATCGGTAATGGGCAAACACGCCAGCATTATCATCCACTGTTCGGCTGAGCACCCCAACAGGAATGCGCCGGATAGTTGACAATCCCAATTGCGTGGCAATAAGATGCAATTTTGCACAATTTAGTTCATTTGTTATAAATTCCGTTATATCTTCCAATATATATGTACCATTTATATGAGTTAATTTTAAATATATTTTAAATAAAAAATTAGTCGTCTTGAAGACACTGTTCATTATTTTCTATGATTGTTTGGAAAAACGTGTAATTTTGATGAGATGAGACATCGAACAATTTACATAATTCTTTCAGAGTTTTAAGCTATTTATCTCTCTGTAGATCCGTGCTTGAGGCTAATAATAACGACGCTAAAAATAATAATAATATGATAAAGGATAAATGAGTCAAATATGATGATTCTCTGATAAAGTTTCTTGCTCAGTTTGTTTAATTGTTGGCTATAGCTGTAGCTTCATGCCCTACTTAAGTGAATAGCAAGTTAGTCGTCATCAACCTTTGAAGGAATCGAGAGAATGACTGATCACTAAAAACTAAATTATCCTTTCTAGAATGTTTGTACCAATCATTACAAGTTTACACAAAAAGGCGGAACCTCTGCATAATATTTCAGCACTTTTTGGAATTTGTTTAGTATATTGTGCCGAATATACATTTGTCAGTTTTTATTTTTAACAGATTACCTGTTAGGTGCTTGCACGCATAGAAAAATTGGTACAATAAAAATAAATATTTTCCATCATTTTCTACAACTTTTTACCATAGCTCTGGCAACATGGTGATATAGCGCCGAAAGAACCATGTTGCTTTTGGTAGAAATCTAATCGTCAAACCATTTTCATATTTCTTCAGCATTTTGAAACCGTGCGTCAGCCAAACTATACTGCATCGATCTGACCAAATGGTAATCAGAAGGTAGTATATCTACCGATTCCGCTGGGTGCATCGAATCGCTCCATAGGAGCAAAAGTCCTAACGCAGACGTAAATTCGCGCTGTTGCAGGCGAGTTACGTCTTTTACTTGCTATTGTGGATCTTTTTTGCATTAATACGGGGTTACTTAAGTTTAATTGACGTAGGTAGATATCTGCAGTAATAGTTTCATTAGGATTTAGCAATTCGTAATACAGTACACGTTGTTGATGCCACCAGGCAGGATAGATGTTTATATGGATGGTACTCTTAGACTAATCAATGAATGCATATGTAATTGTCGTAATTCCAATTTTTATCTCCAGTCATATTACGTACCCGAAAACTCTTCATGTGTTAGCAATATTCCCTTCTTTTAGATTTCCTTCCCAGATTCCCTTCTTTCTATTGTATATAAACGCCTTGAAATAGTTAATTCGTCAGCTTCTTTGCTGAAAGTTCTTTTAGAGTTTGAGTTGGGTTTACACCCAATAATCCTTGCCAGTCGTTATTTCGGGCTTTTTTGGTCCTCCACATCGTTCTTTGTTAATTTTTGTTTGTTACTAACAACAAAACAGCAACCCTTACATTACATTGGGATATGACAGAGCAGCATCACTATAATTATCTAGAAGTGTTTGATGGTCATCGACATCAGATTTCTTCAAGTCAAAAATAAAAATTTGAGCATTTTTTTATAAGCGTCTGTATACAATAGCTTAATAATAAATCCTAGCTTTGGGAACTACTTTTACTATAGATTGTTTCAGTTGCTATTTTCAGTTCGACTGATTTGACTGCTTTTTATTATCGACTGTTTCAGTGGTGTACCTTCAGTTACTATTTTCGGATCTACTAATTTCATTCAACTGATTTTTAACATTCAGGCTTTGCCGTACTAGCCGCGATCTTGAAATAATGTGCCGAATTTAAGCTCATATAAATGTATATGTAATAAATATGGTTTTATGTTTTCTTTTTATTATCATTAAATATAATTTGTAAATAACAATATAGTGTATATAGCAGCATCTTGAAACTATATCCAATATTATTTGTTAATGTAATACGGTAAAAACAACAACATTGTGATTAATAGATAGAAAAATAATTATGACTGCATTTATGTTATCTTGGCAACTTTTGGATCTTTTTTTGTTTGACTTTTTTTGTCTCTTTGTTCTTTTTGTTCAACCTTTTTGGATATTAAAACTTCTTTAGTTGAAATTTCAACGAATAATAATGTTAAAATATTCCTTATTAACGATAATAAAACTATTATAATTACAATAATAATGGATGCAATGGTTAAATAGTTGATGAAGATTGATTGAAAAAATACGAAACAAATATTTAATGGTTACTCCATTCCTTTTTACAATCATTTCAAATATACAATATATAAAAATAATCTTACAACAATCAAAATTAAATTAAACTGTAATATTGAATGTAATAAGTTACAGCAATTATCTCTTTCCTTTCATTTCACACCGAAAATTCGAAATGGAATAGGTACATCTCCGTCTCCCTTATGCCACGGTTAAAAAAAAAAGATTACTGAGCACATGTTGCAATGAAATAGAAATTAACCAATTAGTTTTATTTTATTATGTCATTATTACTTTTGGAATATTAAAATACGATTACTTTTATTTGGGATTATTACTCCATTTTTTTTTTCTTTTTTTCTTTTTTCTCAAACAGTGGAACCAGTTCCCTTGAAATTTAAAATTATTTGAAATGAACTGATCTGTACACTACAGATAATTAAAAAATTATCTCCGTCCTTTCCTCTACCAAATTAGTAGGGGAAGGTATTCGTGCATCACCGTCTGTTGTCACAAATAGAGAAACAGATGAATTAGTAAATATTATTTTCAGTCGCTAGCTTTCTATCTAGTTCGACTGTTTTATGACTGTTTGCTATTTCGATTATTTTCAGTCAATAGATCTCAACGCCCATAAATACTAAATAAAGAACTGTTTATGTCAAAACCGTCGTATTTATTAGTAAGGGTAGGTTGTATAACAGTTGTTTATATTAACCCTTTGCATTTTCACCAATAGCTATCGTCGATCAAAATTAATGTAAGCACTTAATAATTCACACTCAGACAATAAAATGTCTCGAAGAAAAAGCCTGTATACTTTAAGTTATACCCCTTGTAAATATGGCAATAATTTTATTAATATTTGTACGACCTAGTAGAACAGCGACGCTCTAATAATAAAGCGCTGAAGATTTCATACGATAAGATGCAATAAATAAGTTTTTCCGTGGCATAAAAATAACTGAAGCTTTAACCATACAGTGATATATGCACGCTTACCAAACTGTTCGGTGGTTAATTAAAATTATATGATAATGAAATAATTAACGCTTCCCAGGCCCGACACGATAATTTATTATACTAATTAAACTTTTTAAATTTATTCCCAGTTAGCGTTCACTGTTCTACGCACTGACAAAAATCATTTTTATGTGCGTGTCATTTGTGCCCGCAACAAATTACCGTCCACCTTTATGATGGGTTTTTTTCGAAGTTTTTGTCGAATTTTCTTTAGAAACTTGCTTTTTTCTCGGTATGGTTCCTAGTAGGGATGCAAAAAAAATATCCATATTTTTTTAGCAGATTAAATTTCGATAATTTTTTTAAACAAATTAAATAACAATATCAATAAACCTTTAAAATTGAGAGCTAATTCTAGCTAATTACTATTTTTTTATTATTAATTAAATTAAATTAATTACTAATTGAACTAATTTTTAAAGATCCATCAAAAATATTACTACTCTTTAAAATATATAAATATTTAAGAAAAAAAAATATATATATATATTTAGATATATACATTTTACATTATATTTTTTGGCCTGTGTTTGTGGACGCCTTCTTTCATTCATAGTCCAACTCGATATCCACACCTTCATCCATCACATGGATCATCTTGGAGGATGAACCACGTTTAAGCTCCCGCCACTTTTAAGTGATTATTTTTATTTGAATATATTTTAGTGAAAAGTGTTTTTTAATGTATTTTTAGTAGTTCAATTCAACCATAACGAAGAACTACATTAAACTTAAGCAGAAGAAATACATAAAAGTCACACGATGGAAGGTGAAGACGATTAAAGTGTATGGCCTACCTCTGGGATGTTATACTCTTAACTTCACTAACTTATTAATTAACTTCACTAACTTATTAATTAAATTCATAATTAACCGATAATTATTTATACTCAATTACTGTCTTAAGATGCGATAAAGATTTTTATGTGTTTCATATGAAACTTCGCTTCAAATCATCGCTTTGCTGACTTAAGTTGCTGGATATGTCATAAATTTCTACATATGGGAATTCCTATCTTAACCATCGATGTTTGTATAAAAACTGCATTTTTTACAACACTATTTGATTGAATATTTACATATCGTCCACTACTACTGTTAACTTCTGCTAAAGCTTTTAACAAATAATGTTTTATCTTCTATATCAGAATGTTTTATTTGTAATTAAACTTTCATTTGATATTAGCACAAACGAACTACAATACTTAACTAGCTACTGATATTACTTTATTTCAATTCCTAATAAAATATACACAACATTTCTTAATAAATTACCATCTTTAGTTTAAATAATTATAAGTTAAATGTTCCCCTCCCAGTGCGTTAGAACAATGCAAAAGCAGTGTTGGTAATACGAAAGAGATTCGCTATGGAATACCACCGGTTCGTAGCTAAGCGATATGAGATATTTACTACTTTAATAAAATAGTATATGTTACGTGTGAGTTTGTGATAAAAGTTTAAAAGATTCAATAAATTTATGATTAACTAGTGATTGAAATGTTAAGTGAAATTATATGAACTTCTTATTTTTATATGGAGGTAAGTTATAATCTTATTTAACATACTATATATATATATATATATATATATATATATATACATATATATATATATATATATACATGTGTGTGTGTACTAACAAAGAAATAGAAAATATTCTGTAACTGAGCATGTCAGAAATAAAAAAAAAACTGAAAATAAATGGCCCCAATAAATATTCCGAAAATAGAAAAGCGTTATTAATGAAAATAAAAAAAACGTCAAGCTAGCGGGCCGGAGGGGGATAAATTGAGGGAAAATCGTCACCGGCGTTAAACTCTCACGAAAAGGGGAAAGAGTAATTTTCCAGTAGAGCTAACCGAACAGTTTCGTGATTGTTGACCATCAAGACGGGGTTGTCGTGCTCGGGACACCCCGCGATACGGAATTACCTTTTTGATTAGACCGAAAAAGAAACCCGGTGTTAGATCAGACAGATACAAGGCCGATACTATGGCAGGCAATTGTTTGACTTCGTGGCATCGGCTTATTTATGACTCGCCATGGCTACATCGATTGATTATCGCTTTTGTCTTTTTCAATCTAGGAATTTCATATATATATATATTTGTTAATGTTTACAAAAACCATTGGCACTGCATTGAATTATTGGTGTAACTAATTAATGACTAATTCAGTAATTAGTGATGGTAGCATAGCCTCTTATAATTATAATTATATCATATATTTTTCAACACTAGTTAAATGACATAAATTAAAGTAAAAATGCTTTTTCTTCTTTTTTAAGTTATTTCCAATTTCAAAATTTTATTTATATCTTTTTAATTGTCTGGACATCATTTTCAAGCATTATTATCGGATTAAATGCAAGTAGAGAAAACATGTAGATTGTGTAAAATAACAAACTGTGATGATGAATTCTGATTTACACATAAAACACATAAAAATACTTCTATTGAAAACTCTCATTCCCCTAGAGCTTTACATATACTTTAATATAAAAAATTATATTAAAATTCAATAGTAAGCATCACTTCTTTTATTGTATGTGTAGTAGTCAGTATCCAGAAATATAAATTTTCTCACGAAAATGATTCAGAGGTATATTGAGGATATTAATAATTATGTGAATAAATGCACGATTTATTGCCGTTTAATGATAAATAACTATAGCTAATTTATGGCTAATTAATATTATCGATTATAAATCAATTAACGAGTGAGGAAAGTTCAAGTAACACTTTTTGTCAATAATATTAATGGTACTACTAGTGACTGATTTGTACTAGAAACAATTTTTTTAGTGCTTTTCAAATATAAAAATCGTTTTGTTGTCTCTAATCAGATTTTTTATATCTTGGAAGAAATGTATGAGCGCGTGAATTAATTTTAAGGGGCTATTTTGGGTTTTGTTCTATTATGAAAAATAATTAATAAAAACATGTATTCCTAGATATCTTCCATTCTGGAAAAAAATAGCGGTACTACTTAACCAAACTCTGTGACATTGCTTAGAACAAGTCGTAATCGGAAATAAAGGCAATGTTTTGAGGTCTTTGTTCATTTTGTATCGACTGTTGTTAAATGTATAGAATTCACTTCTTCTAAATCATGTTGTCTTAATTTTGAGAAAATTACATGAAAATACTTAATATCAAGGAGAAAAAGATGAGATCTAATATAAATATACCAGGCCGTTCAACAACATTTTTGGAAAATCAAAGAGTCAATGGTGGTTTTACTTTCAATTGTCGATTATAGAAGAATATTTATATTTATATAGAAAAATTGAACGATTTAAAGCACAGATCACATATAAATAACGGCTTAACACCGAAAGGGAGATAAATCACATTGAACGAATTCACATTCAGATTTGATTTCAGTTTTTCATCAAAATTTGGATATGGAAGGATGTCTGCAGAATGGATCATTTTTGTCACAATTTTGACGTGATTTTTCATGACAAGAATCCTGAAATTTTAATATAAATTAATTATTATAATTTTACGCCTAGTGAATACCACAGGAAAGCTGGAATGGGGCTGATACCTATAGAGATTCGTAAAAAAAGATCGGTAGAATTATGTAACACAGAATGAACACATTACTATACACCAGACACCAAGAAACATGGTAAACCTTTAAATAGGTTTTGAAATGTACTCTAGCTGGTTGACATTAAAAGCTGTTATTGTACAAGTTGGATAACGAAATCAGCAAAATAATGTTCTTCTTTAATTAAGAAAAGCAAATAATCCAGATAATTTGAAATCATATATTTTAAATAAATTAAAACAATATGCAGAAACCAGGAGGAAACCGACGTACATAGATATTTAAAATATATTTAAAATTGCTTGTTTCTATAATTTTAAAAGGATTTTTTGCCTCACTACTAAATTCCAATTTCACAAAGATTATATGATCTCTTATAAATTAGTCCCATGGTACGATTAATTTATTATGTAAAAATAGGCCAACCTCCGTATTCAATTTTTATTATGTGAGAATCTAAAGGAAATAAGTTACATGTTTAGTTTGTTTAGGTTTGTATTTTTCAAAGAAACAGTTTTTAGGAACTTTTATTTGTATCTAACAAAACCAACAAAACGTCTTATGCAATAAATAAAAGGTCAATTGAAAAGTTCCCGGCCTACTATAGTAAAACCCATTTTTTTGGCAAAATTAGTTTTTTTTATTCAATATAATTACCTTCAAGGGTGATACACCGATCATAGCGACCCTCCAAGTTTTCGATACCATTTTTGTAGTACGATTTGTCCTTTGCTTCAAAATTCTTCAAAAATCAGTCTCTCTGCGCCAGATATGGAGAATACGATGGATGAGGAAGCAATTCGAAGCCCAAATCGTGGTTTTTTGACACGATGCATTATCTTGGTGAAGCAGCATTTTGTTTTTCTTCAAAGGCGGCCGTTTTTCTGCGATTTCGTCCTTCAAACAGTCCAATAACACTTTATAATAGTCGCTGTTGATGTTCCTTCCTTTTACAAGGTAGCGAATGAATATTATTCCATGCGAATCCCAAAATACGGACACTATAATCTTGCCAGCATACTGTTGCGTTTTTCCACGCTTTGGAGCGGGTTCGTCGTGTGCAGTCTACTCGGACGACTGTCAGTTGGACTTCGGAGTGAAATGATGGAGCCATGTTTCATCCATTGTCACATATGACGCAAAGCTCGGGTTTATTACCTTTGCTCATCTTCAAACAGTGCTTCGAATCATCAACTCGTCGTTGTTTTTGTACTACTCGTCGTTGTAAGTGAGCTCACGCGGCACCCACTCTGCACAGAGCTTTCTCACACCCAAATATTCGTGAATGGTATGATGTGCACGTTCAATTGATATCTTTAGAGTATTTGATATTTCATTTAGTTTCAATTTACTGTCATTCAAAACCTCTTTTGGGCGTCCACTGCATTCACCATCTTCGGTGCTCATTTCACCATGTCTAAACTTAGCATACCAATCATTGATGGTTGATTTTCCTGGGGCAGTGTCCGGAAAGTTTTTACTTCAATTCTCCCTTCAAAAAGTAATATTTTATCAACACGCGAAATTCCTTTTTTGCCAATTTTTCACAATAACAAAAGTTGTTTCACTCAAAATGCTATAATTTAACTAATGTCCAACAGCTGTCAAATTTAATAGTAAGATAATATACGTTTTTTAAAATATACCTTGAAATAATTGATACAGTTAAAACAAGAGTCAATAGAGTAACTTTTTTTTTGTAAGATTGACTCTTATCACTGAAACTGTACAAGAGATGTACAGTTTCCGTGTAGATGGTTTTCGATGTGGATTCGCGCAACGATATTGAGTCCAGTTCGGTTCTCGTAACGGGTCCCTTCGCCGTACCACCGTTAGAAGCTTAGCTATCAGTGAAGGAAGTCGTACGGCTTGAACATTTTTTCCAACGCTTTTATCCATGACAAGGAAACCATTTTCACGCTCTACTAATTATCTGAATATGAAAATAATGGGCGAGGTCTCGATGTCGTTCCTTCGTTTTTAGGCTGTTTTGTTGGGTTCGCCTCGCCAGACATTAACTGCCTTTTACGACTACCCATAAAACGAACATCTCTATTTGGTATTCCGTCAGCTTGTAATTCTCAGGACTCAGACATCGTAAAAAAACAGAAATTTTATTTCTATTTTTAATGAGGATAACGATTCTAGATATTCGCACCTTTCTATCTCACGACGATCAACATTATTAGTTAGCCATAACCGTTTTGCATATTTCGTATCTCCCCATATACGTGCGACAGCGAGGAGAGGGATAGGGAGCTGTCAGCGTCGATAGGAAACATAAATAAATAAAATAACGGTGATAAGATAATTAAGAACAAAACGGTACCCGATGATGATGAGATAAAATTGTTCCGACCCGTCGAAGAACAAGATAGTTCAGGTGTTTAGGCGTCGATCGCAACGGGCAAGGAAGTTGTAAAAATGGTTTTATAGCCACTCGTTTGGGTGGCTCTTTTTATTCTGGTGGATTTATGAGGCGGATACGAGGGAACCTTTGTTAATTTATGTGTTATCTCGTTGTTGACGACTTACGACTTTATTACTAATACTAGGACTGGCGATATAGGAACTGAGACAAATCATCAACAGAACAGAAACAAGATCGGGTCGTTAACAGTAGAAAATATAAGACTAATTAGTATTCAGGAATATCTAATTTTTAATAATTAACGAAAGATTTGTAAAATAATTGTTTAAAAGCTGGCCAATTAGCATCAGTTGTAAATGTATATATTATATATAAGGCTCCTTGTCCTTATTATTATAATTAAATTTTTTTATGTAAAAGGATGTAATAGATATTATGAAGAAAAATTTAGTTCAAGTGAAATTTTTATGTACTGTTCTTTACTGGAATAGATTGGTTTTGGATTAGTTAGTATTGTCCATAGCTTCATTCTTTAATCAAGTTTCAGTAACTTTTGAATTCGTGTAATTAGTGTCTTTATATTTGGTTTATATTGATAGTCGTGTTAGCTTATTGTTGATGTGATTTAGAGCCTCTCTATACAGTGATGTTATTATCTCCATAAATTATTACCCAAGTATTGAGAAGGAGACGTAAGTCGTTGAAACGAACGTAAGAAAACGTTCCAATTAGTGACAATTATCGAAAAAAAAATATAGATAAATATTTATGGAGAAAATAATTACATACTTTTTATATCTTACATTAGATCCGTTTAGCACAATATACTTTGCATTGTACCAATACACACAAAACTGTAGGATAAAAATATCAATATGTATTTCCAAATTAAAACCAGACCACTTCAAGTAAAGTCTGACTTTAGGTCAGACATGTTTTGAGCAATAAAGCTGTATTTTTCGGTCTCTAGTTAATTTTTGGATCTTGTTTGTAGTACCACTTGTATTTTTTCTACAGCTCTACGCAGATGTGTGTATTTTATCAGAGTGTCTCTGTGCGTGGAAAATATTCCAGATACTGTTTTACTGCTTCTTTTTTGTTGCTGGAATGTGGATATCGACATAGGATTGGTCACAAGACGCTACCCTGCGAAGCTTTACTGGAAATAGGTTTAAATGTTGAGAGTAACACTTCACACAAATTTTTTTTTCGAAAATATACTATTTCAGTATTTGACAATATTTCCGCAATAATAATTTGCCCATCTTGTGGATTAGTCTAGGAATATCACAGGCAGTATTTTTCTTCCTCAAGCGCCTTTTCGTGTTCGATTATTGACTCAGGAACACGTATTGCCTTGAATCTTTAAAATAGTCTTGTCTTCATAAAAGTGGAAGTGACCTTCAACTATATCACATTATTTCGAACGGAAGAGGTAATAATCGAAATACAGATATGCTAGTAAATATGGCACGCGGACCGAACAATCCCTCACCCAATTATTTTGGAAATTAATATTTTTATGAGTGAAATATTTCATTTTTAGAACTATTCTCTCCTTTGAATTAAATAGTGAAAGTAATTTATTTTACATGGCGTTTTCTTTTTGGATCACCTCAATGACAATAATATTTTTTATAGTAAGAACTTTTAGTATGCGATTAAAAACACTAATTTACGATTTAATATAATGTCGATTATTGTGAATCTCTCGAAATTAATTAACATAATATTAACATAATTAACATACAAATAGCTATTTTTTACAATTTTTGTAATACATAAACATGTAAATGTTTTTAATAGTAAACTGCGCCAACAATCACTTGGACTTTGTTAGGTCTTATAGGACGATAAGAGGAGGCGTTTTCTAATTTTTCCCAGGTTTAAGAATCATAATGATTTGAGCCACGTTCAAAATGCTAGGAAAGTAATTAAGAAAAGTAACATTCAGTAAAACTGAATTCCAACAGGATTTCTTTTTCTGAAGGAAAAAATCGGCTTAACAATATTTAAAAATAAAAATATAAAAAATTGTTTTGGTAATTTTAATCAGATTTAATTAAATAATAATGATATTAATTTTCACTGAAATTTAACAAGTCCAAAACTGTTGTTTGTTTTATTGCTTTATTATTCGGTTCGCGGATTTTCCTTATTTATTAACCTGTGATCGCGTCCATATTTACGATTTTATGAAATCTCGTAAAAAAATAATCCGTTGAACGAAACGAAATATAAACGGTCCAAATAAGTATCAGCGCGTCAAATTCGAGGAGTTTTCTCGGTCGGTCGGCATCGGATCGAACGGGGCAGAATCTAAAACTGTCAGCGTTGCTCGTAAACCTTTCAGTTCGGTTCCCGTTTCAGCTTCCCGAATTCTGTAGCCCCCCCATCCATTATCTAAAAAATATTTATTGTCGAATACCGCGTTCCGAATGATTTACGGACCATCTTCAGGAAAGGACACGTCGGCCTAACGTATTAATAGCTCGTTACAATTCGCTCCTGCTTATTTTTCGACGTGATCCGGCCGATAGATCCTACTATTCGCATCCTACTATACTATTCGCATCCTACTATCGGGTACTATTTCGCAACGAGGGTGGTACTTTTACTGTCCAATTTGATTGTTCGATAAGCTTTGTCGTTGGATAAAAATATCGGTTTTGTGGTTTGAAATACATTTTAGCTCCGAAGTTAAATGTTATTATCTCTTCTTTTGATGAAAATGATAGTCCACACATTTCTTTTTCGTTCAAAAACGAACTGATTTTGGTGTATATTACAGTTCGTGATCTAATACAGTTATATTTGCGATAGGTTTCTGATCTGTTTCAGAAAAGAAGGTGTTCTAATGATAAATTATTTTTTCTTCTACAACTTAGTTCTAGCCTAGTAAATTTTGTTTTATTACTGTTGTTAAACCAAAAATTGCCCAAAATCATCGTAGGCATTAACACATGTTAAAATATCAGAATTTGTATGTACCTCGTTATTTCTAGTTCATTTTAACCATATCAAGAATGTTTTTAAATTAATATATTTATGCCTGTGGTTAATAGTAACCTTTAAGGTTTTTAGTAACCCTTAAGAGCTAAATACTAAAATATCTATTTATGTATTGATAAATATCCATTAAAAATACTGAAGACTGTAATATAATCAAGGCTATCAAAGTAGTAAAATGGTAACATATCTGATCGTTTTTCATCTTCGACACGTTTTGCCACTATTGAGCTTTTCCGGTGAGATCTTTTTTGAGTCCACTTGATTCCGGTTATTTTCATGATATTTTCGTAAACTTTGATAGTCAACACATATTGCTCTTCAGAAACTATCTTACTTTTGGGTTGTAATTAATAACGAATAATGGCAGTGTTGAGGATGCCAGAGAACCAAGTGAGTGTTTCAATCTTCTAATTTCCTGTTTGCATGTGTAAGTCTATATAATCATGTGTTTATATATTGTTTCAGCTTTAAATTGGTTCAAAAATACAGCTTTCAAAAATTAAATTAAAGTCAAGTCGTTTAGAGTTTCACAAGCGACAGTATCCACGGTAATCACTACATACACCAAATATTGCAAAACACCACCGGCGATATAAATATAAAATTACCGCGGCAAAAGTGACAGTTTCGACAAGAAAAATATGGCGCGAATGCCACCAAGATAAGATTCATGGAAAGGCTGCAATTGCTAAATCATTTATAATGGAAACCAACATTAAGCTGCGAAAGAATCTATGCAATGATCATTGTTTAGATATATTTCTAAATACGGTCGGAGAACCCCAAAGGAAGCCTCCTATGAGGACTGACTGCTTCTTATAGTCTATATTCCCATCAGGAAAGTTACACTTACGATTTGGGAGGAAATATCGTGGTTAAGCTGGTCCTTTCATGCGTATCACTAGCCGGATTACTACAACTGAATACTAGACATTCTTAGTGAAAAAATGCTTACTATGGTTACCATATTTCCGTCAAATATTAACATATTGCAAGATGAAAATGCCAAAAACACATATATTCAAAAAGTTTCAGTCTTGGTTTGAGAAGGATTAGCATATCATCAAACGACTTCCCTGGGCAACATAAGTGAACGGTTATGGCGAGTTTTAGAACAGATAGTGAAGAGTAGATTTCCATTTACAACATATTGAAGCAATCCGGGTATGTTTTAATGATAGGGTATGACTAGAATGGGTTAACATTTAAACAACGCTTGAAAAGTCAGTTGCCATAATAGATTTTTGTTTTTAATGTATATATTCAATCAAAATAAAAATAAGTTGCATTAAACTTTTTATAGAATAATCGAAACAGAAAAAACAGTTAAGCATTCTTTGTTAATTGTTAAATGAAACGTATTTTCATCTTTTTAAGTTAATTGTTAAATGAAACGTATTTTCATCTTTTTAAGCTACCTCTTATAACAATCTAATATTTTATCAATAAATTTCAATATTCTTTTCACTTAAACAGATGATATTAACTATTATGTCTACAAAGATATTAAAGTATATTAGATATAAAATTAATGTCTTGGATTGCTTCGACATGCAAACATATTTAGTGTTGACAGTGGAAATTTGTATATCGCCTAAGAGCGGATCTTTACAAAATACCCTAACCTTTTTTCAGTTTTAAACTGTTTCTGCAAGATTTGCACTTATTTGGATTAACTAAAAGACAAAATAATGAAATAGGTTTGGAACTTATTCATATAATTCAAGTTATTTTGTTTTGTATCATCTTACTAAAACACTATTAAAACATTTTGGAGCATAAGCTATGTTAATTGTATGTTTTACATCAAGGCATAGAATAAGCTTGGAAGACACTACAATTATAAAATATATATAAAAAATTCTGATTTTTTCACATCCTCTTTTAGATAAACATAAAACAAATGTATCACTGTTGCTGTTTTTTCTTCAATTTTTACGAACTTGTTCTATAAAATATATAGCTTCTATTTCATTAAGTATATAACGGTGAAATCGTCGCTCTACTAATGAGCAACTAGCAAAATTCCGTCGAATAATAGATACGGCGTCCAACAAGTTATAATCAATGATTCCGGGAAATATCAAGAATCCTTGCATCTTAATGATCCAATCAGGAAATAGTTTCTTGTTAATTCCATCAATATAACTAGACTAATCGAATTTTTCTCATATATATCTATTTTTTAATGCAGGTGTTGAATATTTATATCAGAAGGTATTCAATCTTCGTGATTGTAGAAAAAACCAGAGTGTTGCTCGGATAATTGGTTGACATGATAATAATCAATGTAGCACTTTATATTTAATAGCAAGTTTTAGAAAGCAATTAGCTGAATGATCAGTGTAATTTGTATCAGTTGCAATAAGCAATGTCAAATATAACAGTTCATAACTAAAGCATCTTAATATTAGATTGTATATTAACAGGCGAGAAAGGAGTTCTAGGAAATATTGTTCAATACTTTCGATGACAACTTTCGATGACGCTTACTGAAAGTACCTGTAGCATCTGAAATCAATTTCCAGGGTGTCTTAATAAAATATCCCTCTGACATTAACTAGATATACAAGAGAATAACTGAATGTCTCGCTTTATTTTGAATGTACTGGATTATCGACGCTTTGTCACATGTTGATTTTATCGTAGAAATAGGCTTTTAATCATTCGTCACAATTATTGCCAGATTTTTTTATTCTTATTTATTGTATATTTTTTATTATATGCACCTCACTACACAAGTTCAGATGGTTTGATTCTTTTGAGTCTCTGTCCTGTTCTGGTGGTATCTAAAAGCTGCAATACTTCAATTTTCTCATGAGAATGGAGTCTTTCTTCATGCCTTCTTGCAATTCTCTTGATTTCTTGCCTAACTGTGGTTATCTGAAGGTCTCGATGTAGGTAATCAGTCCTGTAGTATTTGGGTGCGCCCACAATACTTTTTAGGACTAGTATTTTGTTTATGTTACTCTTTGCAGAACATCTCCATAATTGAACTCCGTATGTTCATATAGGTTTAAGTATTTGTATATATAATAGCAATTAATAGCGGCAGCATTGCGCTTTTATAACGGTCAGCTGACGACATTGCATTAAACATCATCATTCTTTAATGCTGTGATTGGGCTTCGCAACGTATTAAAATGCAGAAACAATACTGCAAAATCGTTTGAAACTGCTTCTTTGCATTGCTGGATATTGTATTCTCGTTACCATTAGAAAAATCATGATCAATGTAGTCACAAATGTGTCTTTGAGTACTATAATTTTGCTGTAGTAAACACTAACTAACTATGGGTACCGAAATTGTTTTGTAAGGCATGCGGAACAAAGCTGCATAAATGTTCTCTTGGTGGAAATATATACATTTCATTTTCCATGCCAAAATTATTGAGATATCAAAAAATCATGTAGATGATTGCTACTTTTGCTCGATGAGTATAAAAATTATCGTCGGTATAAATACAAAAATAGCACAATATTAATATCCTGACATATTATCGATGCTGCAGTCAGTTCCACGTACCGACAGTGACTAATTACCAATTTGTCTAACCTCCAACAAAACCCCGCTGGGACAAAAATTAGTGCCGCCAGCAAATTAAACGGATCCTATCTAAAATATTCGATCCGTCACCAGAAGCTGACCAAGGTACTAGAATTTCTGGATCCGGTGATTGTCGGAATCCACGATGACGATGTGACCCTCCGGGTCCAGGCGATTATTCAGACTGATGATATTCGAAAACTAACGGCATAACTAATGGCAAATTTTACAAAATGTTAAGGTCTGATGAAGGAGCAGCATGGGCAATCTTTCAACAACTATTGTTATTCACAACTTTTTCGGTAACCACTGGATGGATTACAAGCACGTAATCAACAATTTGGTGTAGAGTTACCGCAAGATTGAAGCTTCAATGTCTCTCAAAATACATTTTATGCATTCACATTGATTTCAATTTTTTCCCATAGAACTTGCGCGGAATGAGCAACGAGCAATGAGAGCAGGTTCACTAAGGCATAATGAGCGGTTGCTGTTGGGCCATAACACGTGAAATAGATCTTAAATAGTATAGCAGACTTAGTTGGACCTCTGTTCATTTCTGATTTACACTTTACTTTTTTATTTTACTTTAAAATTCACACAAAAATACTAAAATAATGAATTTATTGAGTAATTTCTAACTAGACGCTATTTTTAAAAATGGGTTGCCGATTCTGATTCATTACCTTATAAACAGCTGCTGGTTGCTCAGATCCAAAACTCTGTATACTTGTCTTAAGATTGTTAAGATATATAATATTAAATACACCATAGAACATTTTTGTTTTACATGTTTACATTACAAGTTTTACCATTGTCGTATTAAGCGGTAATTATTTTAATCCAAGTGTATTTGGTGAACTATTCGAAGTACACTTCGCCAAGGAAAGAAAACAGAAAAAGAAACAGCAACAAAACGAGAGGGAATAAACTTAACAGGAAAAGGGAGAAAAGTGTACAGTTATGGACCGACGATTTTCCAGATTCGTTTTGGGAATAAGCGAGACTTCGGGACGGTTGCCACTGTTAAATCCTCTTTATTGTTGGATCGAGAGCAAGACGATGGAACGACGCGCGGTCCCGGGGTGAAGGGTGCGGATGGAGAAAGCGGCGGTGTAGGAGGCGGAGGAGGAGCAGCGACGGGAGAACGAGGAGGGCGACAGGGGAAAGGAGGGGGCCGGGACGGGGTCTGACACGAGGAGAGCGTGCGAGAGTCGTGGCGGTGGCGGCGGCGTTGAAGGGGGGAGGGGGGCGCATGAGCAGCAGGCGCTGCCTAGATGTTTTTGAACACAAGTGTACGGATTTGGGACGGCAGCGTCGGGTCCATCCAGCTTCCCAAGTTTCATTGTGGCGTCGGGAGGCGTCGTAGGCGTCGTGGTCGCGAGATACGGTAAAGCCGAGGAACGCCGAATGTTGTTTACAAACGGTACACGTCGATCTTGGTGAAAACGTGATGGTACAGTGCTTCGAATATGTCGTGGATGAATATTTTGTGACGAAAAAATTTCATACGATTTTTTAATCAGGATTTATAAAACATAAATTCATAGTAAGTTTCATGACAAGTTTTAATTTTAATTTCGTGGTTTTTGTTATTTTTGCCATTAATTGTTCAATGGTTCCTTCCGAAACTTTCCGCCATCATATGTGTGTCTTTCCTCTTTTCTTTCTTCAATAATGTGGTCATCATCTCCAGTAATTTTCTTTGGAAAAATTTAGAAATGCTTATAATTCCCCGATGATTTCATTAGTTATAATTATTTCAAGTGTTAAGGATTACATTCACATTTATTTATATTTTTAAAAAATTAATATTTTTTCATATTAATGGATTATAGCTTTCTAATGGAATAGATAAAGATATAAATTAGGCCTTTACATTATATACTAACAACCAGGAACTTATGAAGTCCCACTCAACTTGTCTTTGTCCTACGGTTTTTGAATATTGTAGTAATAAATTATTAAACTTTGCTGTTTCCATTCTATCTGTATATAATATTGATAGAGCTGTCTTTAATGATGATTATTTTATTTTAATAGTGTACATCTGACCTGTCTTCTTATTTTCCCCATTCTGTATTAGTCATTTTCATATTATTACATTCTTCTTGGGATTATTATATATTTCGATTTCATGGATTGCCATTGTTTACAACCAGATCACTTGCAACCGTTCAAAATCATTGATTTACTTCCTAAAACGAATCTATACTTATCGATTTTATTTACTGTATTTGATAAGCCACCTGAATATTAATTAAACATAATTTTTAATATAATGATTAATATAATATTTCTTAAAGTTGTTTTATAACATTAGATAAATAAAGAGTCATTTTCATATTATTGCATTATTCTTGGGATTATTATATATTTCAATTTCATGGATTACACTTATTTGTGCTTCGATTCTTCAAATTTCAAAATTATTGATTCTTATTTCTTCGATTTTCTTATTTCTTCGATTTATACTTCTTATAGCAAATTATTAGTTTTGGATTTTATTTACTGTATTTGTTAAACCACCTGAATATTAATTTAATATTAATTTTGTTATTTATGTTGTTTTTGTGTGTTATGTTGTATAAACACTCGATACAAAAAGTAACGACACCGCGGCCCCGTTACTTTTCGTGTCGAGCTGCGGTAATGCAATTTCGAGAAAATTGGTGGTTTTGTCGAATTTGTTGGCGTAATGAAATTCAACTGTCACGTGAACAATCGACTAATTCATGAATAAATCTTTACCAGGTACGTCGGTTGGAGAGCGTCGCCGGCAAAAACAAAGGCTCGGACAAGATTTAATATCGATTGCGGACCATAAAGCAAAATCGGCGCAGCGGTCGAGTACGAATTTGTCATTCTCGTCGCCCGTCATACCGTTGACGGACGCGAACTGCCCGAACGGCACAAAAACTGGCCAGTTACGAGACGATATAAAGACGTCACATTCGCTATTCGTTTGTTGTCGTCGTTATCGTCGTGGTCGTTTTGTGTCCCGTACGCGGATCGCAATACCCGCGTATGCGACTCCGATCTCGCCGCAGAGGGACGGAAAAAACGAGCATCGGTTAATTTGTGAGGCAAAACGTTGCTGCATCGACTTGTCATCGTTCGGTATCTCTATGAACGTATCGACGGTCCGTGTCGGACGATCGTCGACCATGGCACGACGGTGACAAGTGACATTTGACGTTTCCGACGATGCTCAGACGGTTTAAGGATTGTGGACATTGGGGATTTGTGTTCCTAAAGATGCGACGAAGAAAGCACCATCCAGTTTGATCGTTTTACAGGTAAGTTGTATCAGGCAACTCATGGCTCAGATCGTCTCAAAATTTAGTAATATAACATACACAGGAATGTTATTTATAACATTCTATTATTCATAAATTAATATCTGGAATTAGAACAGATCTCCTGATTGTGATTATTAATAAATCAATTTTTTATCAAAATACAAGAACACTGTAAAATAACACAATATATTGTATTTTATTTAAAGTACTGTTTATTCCTAATAATATTTTGCATCTTCCTGATAGAAGATGAATAATATATTGGAAGAACCTTTCATCCTTCAATCAAATAAATTAAACGTCTTCTATATCCATATGATGTGGATTGCTGCTTGGATTGGCATAGTCCATGTTATTTATTTAAAAAAATAGTATTCAGAAGCATTGTCTGCTAGAGACGGCAGCTGCTAGTAACTTTTCAATGATCTCGTGTTGTAAAGTCACTTATTTTTATATCAAAATATAAGCACATTGTGAAATAACAGAACCTTGAATTTTATTCAAAACACTGTCTATCGCTACTCATTACTTTCTGCATCTTTCTGGTGGAAGACGAATAATACATTTGAAGAAAGTTTTATCTCTCAAATCTATGCACGAACCAATCAAACGCTTTGATAATGTGGATTGCTGCACGGACTTGTATAGTCTATGTTATTTATTAAAACAAGTATTATTCTGAAACACTGTCTGCTATAAACTGTAGCTGTTGGTACTTTCCAAAATTCTCATTCATTTTATATGTGATCAAACTTTGTTATGTCGCAAAATCACTTGATTTTTTATCAAAATACAAAGACATTGTGAATTAACAGATTCTTGTATTTTCAAACTACAGTCTAACGCTAGTCGCAAAATGTAATCATTTTGCATCTTTTTGATAGTATACGAATAATACGTTGGAAGAATGGCTCATCCTCTAAGCCTATACAGAAATAAACCGAATTTCTTCTATGTCTATATGATATGAAAATAGCAATCAGAAACAAGTTTGCATCAATTTTGTAGGTGACCGGACCTTGTCGCAAAATCACTTGCTTTCGTTTCTGTATCTATAACACATATTTTTTTTAATAGTCAATCTACAGTTTTCCTAGACACCCATCATGGTTTCTTTTTGTTTGAACTTCCTTTTATTTATCACCGTATATTTCCTTAAATTTCTCAAAATATCAACGAGTCGACTTACCACAAGTAATCCATTATTACAAGTAATAACCTCATTGCTAGATTTCTTCAAATTAAGGACATAATTAAAAAACGTCCACAAATGGTTATCCAACTGACAACTCAACAATTTCGGAATAACAACATATAGGATGATACAAAATAGCTATTATTTAAAGTTATGTGGTTAATAAAGGCGGATACTTATTTGTATACCTAATATCATAAAAGCTCATCATTAGTACGAGAAATATTTAAAATTATTTAATCATAATTGTGTTTCGTATTCAACAATAATCAATAATTTACATTACAATGTGTAGCATTTATTAACTTACAATTATTTTACTCTAGATATATGTGTCAGACAAATATATAATTATAATTATTTGCAGCAATAAAATAAACTATAAGAAACTTTTAATAATCACATATGTTTGTTAAAAATACTAAGGATATTAGGCGAGCTAATTTCAAAACTCAATAAACGACATATTTTGATCGGTATATAATTATATTTTCACCTCGAGAAGCCACATTGGTGAACAACAATTCTAAACTTATATAGTATGTAGCAGCAATAAAAAATAGTTCATAGTAAATCATTATCGTTCCTAAATAATCAACTAAAATGAAACCAAAACTAATATAATTAATATAATTCAAGCAAACTTTCAACATAAACAATTATAGAATATTGTAGTCAATATTTATGGAAAAAAAGTAATAAAAACATTTCAAGGGCAGCAAACAATATCGATAGAAAAAAAATTGATTTAAATTAGAATGATCAGTAGTTATTTTACTTGTAATTATTATATCTATAATTACCTACTATTATTTGCAAAATTCTGTTACACCAATATAACCAATACTATTACATATAGTCAATTGTATGTGTTAGAAAATCATGTAACTATAAGAAATGTTCGATAATCACATACGTTTATTAAAATTACTAGCGATTTAGCATAGCTAGTTCAAAATACAATAAATAATATATCTTGATTCGTATATAATTATATCTCCATAAAAATACCTTGAGAGGCCACTAAGTACTATGACGTCAGATTGGAATAACAAAGCCCTCTAAACGAATATAGTTGGCAGAAAAAAGGAGCAGTAATAATAAGTTGTTAAGAATCAGAAAAAGGAGCAGTAATAATAAGTTGTTAAGAATCAGCATCATCCTAAATAATCAACAAAATTATCATAATTAGTATAATTAAGGTAAAGTTTAAAATAAACAGTATGAAAACTATCGAAATCAATATTTATAGGAAAAAAAAACGCTTGCAGAAATAAAACAATATTTCAAAGGCATCAAACATTATATGGAGAAAAAATCGATTTAAATCAAAACTATAAGTATTGTGAAATTATAATCAAATAACAAATTATTTTACATTTAACCATTATATCTATAATTATCTACTATTATTTGTAAAATTCTATTATACCAATACAATCAATCCACTAGACGTAAGTCAATCAGTAAAACCATAAATAATAGGAGGATATAGGAATAGTGAGACAGTTGACTAACTGGCAAGAACTAGAACCATCGGTATAATACAAGAAGAATACATAATTAATAAAGAATAAATAATTTAGTTTAGCTAACTTATCCCTCTTAGAATATAATTACTCCTCAGTTATAGTAAATTTTTGCTTTATTTCTTTTCATCTAAACTGTCTTAAATTTAAATATTTGCCTTATAAGCGATAAAACGAGTAGATAAAACTATGATTGGTTAGTAAAAATAATAAATAAAGCAATATTTCATAATTTATTTACTACTACTATCACATTTGATTGACTATTTATTCGAGTCCTATTACTTTCATATTAATATTTACTCGTAATATAATACTTCGTGTCAATATAACAATAACAAATCGTTATAGCTGTAACATTATAATATACTTAATTAACATAATTGTTATAATTAATTTAACAAGACCTAATGGCTTCAAAAACGACGAAGTAATGAAAAATAAGTTTATTAAAAATTAAAAGTGATCTTCAAGTGTTAGACCCATAATATTTACAGCTATATTTGTGATACATTGACTATAATATAATATATATGGAATTACCAAAACAAAGATAATTTTACTTACAGAAATCCAAAAATATTAAAAAGTAAAGAAAACTGAAGTGCTCGTTTTATATTTTCGGTTTGCATATTCGAAATATAATAATCACTCGACACTGAACATGATACTTTTTTTAAATATTTATTCTACAAAAAGAATCTTAAAGCAATGTAAACATACTGACGCGTTGTGGAGATGTGAATTAACTAAATAACTTGTCTCATTAGTGACTGGGCTAGGTGCGTATGATCCGATTTTTTTTAGGTTTTGCAGTCAATTATGGTTTTCGGATATCATTGATTTTAAAGATATATTGTGCTAACTACTAACATAGTACATGTTATATTCATCAAAAATAGTTTTGAAGACATTTGAAATAAAATGCTTTTATATCGACGATTATTAGGCATCTTCGAAACATTCTATTTTTTTTAATATTTTTTGAAACCCTCTGGTTTTAGTCCATTGGTGCATTTACACATCTCCCGCCGCAAGCTATTTAAATTTCGCCGCCACTACTGACCCCTGCATTTTAATACCCTAGCTCACAATCATATTAATTGCATTTATTTTTTGTCTATGAAATTGTAACCTCATTATTGTTCTTACTAAATTAGCTATTTCGTTTCCTCCATGTATATAATAATTTTTTTCAATCTCTGCAAGACAACTGACTAGTTTTGAATCAAACTTAGCCAGCTGGTAAATCATCCACTGATACAGTCAAAACGATATTTTCGAAAGGACTTTTGGACATTTGATAATAGGCAGTAAACCGACGCAACTAAATCAGATCGATAGGATGATTGCCGAACGACATAAATTGAACGTTTAATTTAAAAAAATATGGTGAAGTTATGAAAAATAATTCAACTAGTACTTCATTCTGATTCACAGTACTATACTATATACTTGTTTAGTAAACTAAAACACTCAGAGAAGGAAGAAGGTATTATGTAAATTTATTACGACATATGTTTTTACCGTATAGAAAAATCTGCTTTCTTCGAAAAAGTTCAGCAAAGTTTATCAGAGTCTACTACCGTGATTTTGTTTGGTAAAATCTGAGAATAGTATTTCTATCACATTTAATCTCACTAATTTAATTTAATCTAATTCAAGTTCAACTTGATTGATAATAGACGGAGGACTCCATTCTAGATATAATCAAATAATGTGCTGAAACAAATACCATTAGCACGAAACCGACGACTAACCAGGTGTAATTCAATAACGATAATAATAAACAATAAATTGATTAAAGAATTTGAATAGGGAAAATTATTAAAATTTATCAGTGAACAGTTTCCAAAGTTTTTAGTAAAATACCACCTTCATGTCTATCAGACATGAAGGTATATAAGACAGTAGATTTCCTCCACTTTATTCTGAGACTACTGTATTGTCCACGACTTTTTACATTTTAATTTATAGTGAAGTATGGTATACGTGTTCGTTGAAAACAGCGGTGTTTGAAGTCGACATTTTCAGACTTTCAAAGGCTAGCCAAGGAGTGGCTGGGTACTAATATTGACATCACAATAAAATAGTGTTTCATTCTGGCCCGTTAGCAAGAATTAGTATTAAATATCATAACTTTTAAGTTTTTCGGCGATTTTGTAAAACTAAAACTATTCCATGCGCATCAAAATTACAGACGCCATAACCTTGCCAGCCGACTGTTGCGTTTTCCCACGCTTTGGAACGGGTTCATCGTATGTAGTCCACTCGGATAATTGTCATAACTGTGAAATGATGGAGTCATGTTTCATCCATTGCCACATATCGACGCAAAAACTCGGGTTTATTTATTAAGTGAGCTCGCGCGTTACCCACTTTGCACAGAGCTTTCTCATACCCAAATATTCGTGAATGATATGATGTACACGTTCAGTTGATATCTTTAGTGTCTCTGCTAATTTTTTCGTCGGTAACAACCTCTTTTGAGCGTCCACTACGTTCACCGTCTTCGGTGGTCATTTCACCACGTTTAAACTTAGCATACCAATCCTTGATGGTTGATTTTCCTGGGGCAGTGTCCGGAAACTCGGCATCAAGCCAAGTTTTTACTTCAACTTGTATTTCTTCCTTTCAAAAAGCAATATTTTTTCAACACGCGAAATTCCCTTTTATCCATTTTTTCACATTAACCACAGTTGCTTCCCTCAAAATGCTACAAACTAATGATCCGACAGCTGTCAAATTTATATAGGCATCGTTTGAGGCTTAGGGCTAACTAAAAAACATATGAATTTAATTGTTGTAGCGCCATCTATGTGTCAGGCCGGATACTGTTCAATTGAACTGTTAGTAAATTGGAAAACCAAAAAAAAAGGAAAAAACATAGACTAAATATGTTACGAAGTTCAGCATAGTTTACTAGGATCTACCATTATGATTTAATTTGATCTGAATCCGTTATAACTAACCTCAACTTTGAAACAAAGTTGCTTGATAATAGAAGGAGGACTCAATTGTTAATTTAATCAAATAATGCGCTAAAACAAATGCAATCAGCGGGAAACTGACAACTGACCGAGAGTAATCAAATAACGATAATAATAAACAATAAATTGATTAAAGAATTTGAATGGGGAATGCCGCGCCGTATTCCGACCGGTAGCGGTGTAGGTGTTCGGTCACCGGATGAAATTGCCGGTCTGAATTTTGTCAGACAATGGCCGTGGGACCGTTAATCAATCCGAAATATTTAATTAAAACGCGCGGACAACGGAATCATAAAGATTTATGCATTACGGGGATGGCGCCGCGAACGAAAATTGATTTAATTAAACGCGTCCGCGCCAGCGTGATTAACCGTCTTCTTTCAATAGCGATCTGTACCGTAGCGGCACAATAGGATGTCCCCCTCCGTCTGCCGCGCCGCCATATTAGGACGCGACGCTTTTTAAGGGACATCTGAAAGGGAGGGTAGCGGAAAAATCGAGGCGGCCATGGATAAATCGGATTTAAGGGGATCAACTAACCGCAAACCAATCCCATCGGATATTTAAGCTCAATTTTTGTGTTGTTTTAGGAAAATATATAGTAGTTTGTATAATTTTAAAATTCATTCAATGTAATTCGTCACAAACACATTTTTATACCGTGTATAGAAAAATATCAGCAAATAAAGCATATATAGTGTATTCAAAGTTTTTTTAGTAATACGCCGTGGATATTTGTGACGTCGAAACATTACAAAATTGCCGCATTAACTCTTGTTTCTTCTTAACTTTTGTTTTAGTTCAGTTTGGCTTTGACATACAACAAATTTCTAATCTAAATAAAATAATTGAACAAAAATGTTATTAAATATAATTTATTTTATTATATTACTATATCTAAAAACTACAGTTAAACAGCCACAATAATTTATAGGTAAGAGTTAAAAACTCTTATCACTATTGCTTTCAAGAATTTTGCATACGTCTGACAGCTGGTGGCCGTCTGGTTGTCCGATGTACGATAAATTATTCAAAATATTACTTATAATTATTACACATTATTACATAATTTTTTTAAAAACTATGTTATAAATGAACCCAAATCCTAACAGACCATGTATCTTTAAATTGAACAAATATTTTACCGGTTTTAGGGCACATGGAAATGGTACTAAATTATTGATTAATAATAGACCACGATAATAATAATTTTAAAGCAGAGACAACCAGGTTTTTATTATATTAAAAGTAATCAGCTACGTGTTGGTATTTTACCAAAATGAAAACTAGTTAGTTGATTAACGGGCTTAGAAATGATTGTTTGAAAGTGGAAGATAGAATTAGAAGTAATCCTTAATTGATTAAAGATACATTGATATTCTCAAAATTATGCCATGTTTATTGCCACTTGATTTTACAGTATAGAATCTTTCGACTTCAACATATTGAAGTTATTTGAACTTATCCGTTTATTATGGGAGCGAACAAGAGAGAGAGAGAGAGAGAGAGAGAGAGAGACAAAGCGTTAGAAGTAAACATTAACGCCAAAAAGAAACATTGATGTTCTAAAAATGTTTGCTGCAATCTCAAGGACTATTTCTTGAAACGTTTTACTAAAATATTTACCATATATACCATTTGTCCTTTTATTTTCCTAAAAACTACACAAATTAAGTTCCACGAAAGTAACAGCCTTATAGATTTATACATTTTCAGTTCATATGCTCCAGTTTTGTACTGGTACAGTGAGCATGCTCCAACCATAAGAACATGTGGAATGAGGTTTCGGCAATTCAACTGCGGTGATTTCAACGTTTAAGACAAATAACCTCCTGGTAGGCCGAAAACATTTGAAGTTGTGGAATCGCTAAATTATGAAAACCCAGCATAAACTCAAAATAAAATTGGCAGAGCGATGAGAGAAATTCAAAAGATGGCGAAACTGGCAAAAAATCGAAATATGGTCGCTGAAATGTTATTTTGAAAGTCTCAAGCGAAAAAAATTTGTCAAAAACTGGTTCAATTGACGAAGCCGGTCTATCGATGGCGACTGCTTTGGTCACAAGATTATGCTCTGTGTCTGGACGGACTATTCGTAAATAAAGAATCAGTTAATACTAATCCTAAACACAAAACAAATTATTAATTTGAACTCTGAATTAACTGAAAAGCATGTACAATACGTTCAAACACATGATACGGTATGACAACGAGACGTCTCATACCTCCAAAAATAGTCAAAGATGTATTGAAATCACATGGATCCAAAGTTTTTTAGCATCCGCTCTGATCTCCATATTTGACTCTACCCCATATATATAATGTAAGATCAAATGGTTAATAACTTGAATAAATAACAGGTCAATTGAAAGAAAAGTCCCTGGCATGACACACAGATGATGCTACTAGAATTAAATCCATATGTTTTTTAGTTAGCCCTAATCCTCAAAAGATGCGTGTATAAATTTGACAGCTGTCGGATCATTATTTTGTGAATTATAACATTTTGAGTAAAGCAACTTTTGTTATTGAAGAAAAAATGGATAAAAAGGAATTTCGAGTGTTGATAAAATATTGCTTCTTGAAGGGAAAAAAATACAGTTGAAGCAAAAAAGATGACTAAATGCCGATTTTCCGGACACAGCCCCAGGAAAATAAACCATTAAGGTTGCGCGAGCTCATTTTTGACCAAAAATAACGACGAGTTGATGATTCGGAGCAGTGTTTGAAGATGGTCAAGCGTAATAAACCCGAGTTTTTGCGTCGATATGTGACAATAGATGAATGATGGCTCCATCATTTCACTCCGAAGTCTAATCGACAGTCATCCGAGTGGACTGCACACGATGAACCCGCTCCAAGGCCTGGGAAAACGCAACAGTCGGCTGGCAAGGTTATGGCGTCTGTACTTTGGGATACGCATAAAATAATTTTCATTAACTACCTTGAAAAAGGAAGGACCACCAACAGCGACTAGTGCTGCTTCACCAAGACAATGCACCGTGTCACAAGTCAGTGAAAACGATGGCAAAAATCCATGAATTGGGCTTCGAATTGCTTCCTCATCCACCGGATTATCCAGATCTGGCCCCCTGCGACTATTTCCTGTTCTCAGATCTCAAAAGAATGCTCGCTGGGAAGAAATTTTTGTCGAATGAAGAGGTGATCGCCGAAACTGAGTCCTATTTTGAAGCAACGGACAAATCGTACTACAAAAATGCTCTCGAAAAATTGGAGGGTCGCTATAATCAGTGTACCATCCTTGAAGGGAATTATGTTGAGTAAAGAAAAATGTGCCAAAAAATGTGCTTTACTATGGTAGGCCGGGATCCGATGTAAATAACGCGTTTTCTTAGCGAAAAAGAAACTATGGAAGGAACGTACGTACACTGATATAAGCAAAATATAGTATCGATATATAATCGACTTGACGACATACAGATATTTTTGCATGATAATTATCTCAACCGTTTGCTGCCACATAGCTTAATAATAAATCGAATAAAACACCTGTTACAGGAGCCATATTCACCATAAATTACTGCTTTCGGCTATTAACTAAGAACGCATAATATATCTATACCCAATTTTATATCTTATAAAGATTTTAACATCATATTTCTTCTTTTTTCATATCCGGAGTTCTTATATAGCTATAAATAATATAAAAATATATACGATATAAAATCAAAGCACTTCGAATATTGCAACTAATGTTTAGAGCAGGAATAATTAAAACAGAATAAACAAATTAAACTATACAAAATTGGAAACCTCACACAGATCAATCAAACACTTTTAACGAACTGAAACCAATGAATACCAGTCACTGATACCAACAGACCACACAAACGAACTAGAAAGCTGTTGTTGTTTACCGGTATACAAGACAGGCCGGCTTTCGATACGCCGAGTCGGTCTGAAGGAACAACTCACGCATACACATTGTACAAAAATCGGCGGTAAACCCCCCGCCCCTGTTTAGAATGCGACCCTTATCTAAAACGGTGGTGCTTCAACGGGGAGAAAGTTTCGAAAAAGCGGTTCTTTACGCAAATTTTGATTTATTGCGCAAGTTTCGAAAGTTTTTCAAAGAAGAGGACGGTACCGGTTCGATATTCACCGTTTCCTTTTTGTTCCGCTTTTTTTATTTCCGATACGGATTTTTAGACGGGAGTTATTGTTTTTCCGTTCGGATATCCTCCTGTCTGGGACGAAATGCATCCATAACTAAGAGTTTATGTATTGATTTTCAAGAAAAAAAAAGAATTAAATGGGAACAGTACTATTATTTAACAATTTACCTTAAAATATTTATTGTTTTTATTACCAGTTGAATTAATATTCTCTATTCTAAATAATACAATAATGAATATTTTAATCATCTCTCAATTTTATATGAAGAAAAAACCCAAGATTCATGTGTAATCTTTCAGATATTCTCGTTTCACATTATTTTAATTTATAAGAGAACTAGCGACCCACCCCGGCTTCGCACGGGTGCAATGCTGATACTAAATTAAATACACTACAGAAAAAATATGAACGTTGTATATAAAAACATAGCGGCCCGCTCCGACTTTGCACGGGCATAAAATATATATGCCTATGTCACTCAATGAAAACATGATTAAAATCGATCCAGTATTTTTGGTTCATTCATTACTGCCCTTGGCCTGCACGCATTAAATTTGGAGTAAAACAATTCCTCTTCCCCTATACTTACTATGAAGATTTCCTGCTATCTTTGGAATATCTAAATTCATACAATTTTTATTACATTACACATTTTTAAACGCAAATTTTAAATTTGTAATATCTCCGAAAATATTTGTTTAATTTACATGCTGTAAGGAACCATATTGATCTATATTAATTGCACACTGTATTTAAGGTACTTAATTCGATAAGGATTAATGCCGTATTGCTTAAAATAGCTTCGTAAATAAGCCATTTTCTCACGTAAAAAGTAAACAATAAAAATGGTTAATGTGGGTTATCACTAAAAGAAAAACATATACCATCGCGGATTTTTTTGTAGACCTTTTTATGGTGTACAATACTGTAGTACATTAATTTGATCTAACTCGTAGGGTTAGGCAGCGTTTTTGCTAATTGCTAAATAAGCCTAAAAAAATAGGTTAATTTACGACATCACGTTAGAAACCTCTAAAATTAGCAATGTTGCCTTAGTATATTATGCATGTATTATACATATAAACCTTCCTCTTGAATCACTCTATCTATTGAAAAAAACCGCATCAAAATCCGTTGCGTAGTTTTAAAGATTTAAGCGCACATAGGGATATAGGGACAGAAAAGGCGACTTTGTTTTATACTATGTAGTGATGTAAGGTTACATTTTTTAAGTAATTTTTAATTATTCCTGACTATTTTTATTGCTGTTGATAATAAATTCTATCAATTATTCATAATGCCTTACTTACTTGACATTCTCTGTTCTGAAAAATACAGCAAATAATAATTATATTTCAATCCTACAAATCATCATATTTATCATATACGAAATATATGTTAAAACCAAAATTAACTTATTATTTTTTCCTTTAGCTTTATATGTTGATTTTTAGACTGAATGTATCACTTTTTTTAAATATTTCCATTTAAGGTTATTCCAATATATTTTAGAATAATTTTGAACAATGTTTTTAATTAAAGTAACTCTAACTTATTTTTGGTACTTCAGTGTTTTGTATTGTTCTTGATAATTCAGTGTTTTGTATTGTTCTTGATAATATAGCCCATAAATTATTCATAATTATTTCAATAAAGCTTTCGACATTAATTTGACAATAAAAGCAGCAAATCACTTTTTTAATTTTATTGGTTAGCATCATTTATTTGTCAACGTTAGAATCACTGCTTTCACTAAATTAGTATATTAGGATACAGTTTTAAGATCGAAATATAATATGATTAAAAATATATTAATCAATTGAAAATTATGTTATATTCTTTTTTAATTTTTCTAATTTAAGTTTCTTTATTTGTGTACTGAAATGAGGATCTAGCAATCATCACTTCTGAACATACAGTTTCAAACAAATTCAGTACAGCAGAAAACCTTTTAATATAATAAGTAAAACTAATATCAAGTCTGTCTAGTAAGACTTGCGAATCAACGGTTTCCACTTTTGTGGTAATCTGTAAACAGTATTGCCAGCACTTCACTTTCCCCCTAATAATTTCCCGTCATTTTAAACATCCCCTAATGTATGCCTTTACCCATACGCCTGAAACTCTAGGAACAGTTTAATAACAGTCCAATGACTCAAATTAAAAAATTGCAAAATAATCCAGACAAAACCAAGAGATAGTTTTCCATTACTGAAAAAGTTGGACGTGCCATTAGTCTCTGAATTCACAAACTGAATCACGGAAAAGTTCATGAAAGGAACTTCCAGCGTCAATATTACGTCAAGACGTTTTATTCCGACTCTTCTACCGTAATGATATTGCTCATGAGTTATCAAGACAGGTCTTTATTCAATTTCCAAGTTATCTTGTCCAGAAATTAAAAATGTCCTTGGCTCATCCTTTAGGTTTCTTATCACAATCCTGATTCAAATGAACATTTCACAAATGAGAAACAAGTAGTGCTATACAAAAAAGTGGAAAAATCACTATTAAACTATAGTGATTTTTCTTACAGTTAAAGCCAAATAACAAGAGCGCTCCGAGAAATATCAGCCAGTGTTCATTACAGAAAAGAAAGAGGGAGGAAGATGGATGGAGCATGAGTAAAGTGATAATGCACAATTACTGCAAAGGTAGAAATTTGTAAAAAGAAACTTACTAAGATAATCAATACTTAATTATTTTGTCTCCTTAATACCAACAACTAGGGTTTACCTGAACTGGACCCACTGTTTAACGTGGGCTCCGACAACGGTACTCGGCATTAAACCTTCCGACTGTCGAGTGTCTAACTTTGGAGATTATCCAAGAGGACATCCGGTTTTAACTCAGTCTGGTTACTGGCGTGACTGGGATCATTTTCTTTTTTCTAATTTTGCACTGATCACTGCGTCAACCAACTCCTCGAGAGTGTTTTTTGACCTTGTGAAAAAATTAATAAGAGTGTATTGTTGCTGTCAATTAGGAAAATTTGTTCAAACTAGTCAAATACATATAACTATATCTGTTGCAAGTTAAAAAGTCGATATTCTAAAAGTACGAACTGCTAATTATAGGAAATATATCACACAATAGTATAATATTTAATATATAGTCAATTCAAAATAGCAGTGACACGAGTGACAATATATGTCTGTCTAAAGTTGTAAATTCGTTTTACACTCAGACAATATTATCCTTGTTATTTTATTCTATTTAAAAAGAGATAGAATGTTATTAGAGAAGTTCAAACATGTAACGGAATGGGCCTGCAAAAGTTGTCCGTTTGCTAAACGTTTGAAAATTCTCTAAAATATTATAGTTACGGGTTATAAACCGACAAACGTTGTTTTAGCACTTTGTTTCAATAAATATGAAATCGCCGTGGTTTTTATTGAAAATATTTTTTACGCCTTGCAGCTGCACTGTATATTAGTACGGACACGGTCACTAAAATACCTCAAAAAATAATAAACAATATAACCTTAAATTCGCCAAAAACAAATCGTGTTTATGCTAAACAGTTGACGAATCAAGCTCAGTCTTGGTGTTTCAGAGATCAAATATACGAAATGTATAAAACGGTAAGTAGTTTTTTCAATCGAAACATAATTTAATATAATTATTTCAGAGAAAATTGTTAGTCTGGGTAGTATCCGCAAAGATCCAAAAGATATACAGCTATTTGAGAGATGTAGAATATCCGTTCGTACATTGTTGGATAATACAGGATTTAAGTGGTGTAAATATAACCCACGAAGGGGTTTAATGGAACTTCCAGAGATTGCTTTTAAAAGAATACAATTTTTAAAAACATAACAAAATCATGGAAGATTATGTCAAATTACATATTTAAAAGAGACATTAATATTTCAGAATGGTACATTGGGTTGCTCATGGTAAGATGATAATAAATATAGTGTAAAGACAACCAAGGTTCATGGAAAAAGATAATCCTTGGAATAACTATCAATTAGGTTTTGTTAGTCATAACATAATGCATGGACTTATGGAAAGAGGCATTGTCGAAAATAACACGTTCGATTTGTATGAGCTTCATTAGATACATTGAAGAAGAAATTGACAAATAGTAGTCAAATTTTGAGCATTTTTTTAATAGATTGGAAATAAACAGCTTGGTTGTTAAATTGACTAGTATTTCCGAAAGTGACTGTGATTGAATAACACTTTATGAATGTTGGTTTTTGATTCAATGTTGATGATTACCAAGACAGGGTGATGAAAGAGGAAATCGCTAATGATCAGTATACAATTAATATACTTTAATTGTAGGGAATTGTATTATAGTGTGAAAGCTTTATGAGCATGTGTGTTATTCTTCAGAATATACATGAACGTTTGGTTAACAGATATAGGTAGAGAAATAACACTAACTGTTTTGCAGATATGGCAAATGCATTAAGGAGAAGGCAATGATTAAATGTAGTTTTATCAAGAAAGATGTATACAGATAGTAACAGGACAAACTAAAGAGAAATGTAGTAATATCATAATGACTTTACAAGGATACATTGCATCGAACGAAACAAGAACTAAGCGTAAAACATAAATATGCTCTCTAATGAAAGTAAAGTACACTACTCAGATATACAATTGTTAATTAAGTGTATAAGGCCTTTGGGGGATACCACTACATACAAAAACGCGTGTAGAACCCTACCGATACTGGTGTGGAAAAAAGCTTATTGTATATATAATAAAACAACTCTAACCTATAAAATATTTTGGCTGTAAAATTAATTGTAGTTCTTCGACAATAAAGGTACTATAATGTTAAAATAAATTATATTTAATAGAATATTTGTTCAATTATTTTATTCATATTAAAATTTTGTTATATGTCAGAGCCTAAATGTTCTAAAACTCAGAATAGCTACGGCAACATTGCGACGTTTCCCGTGTCACTGTTATTTTGAATTGACTATATATTTTCAGGGCAATATTAATCATGCGAATTTATATATGATTGCTATACATAAAACTAAACGTACTAAATAAATATTAAAAATATAATATAAAAAAACGTACTAATTGGATAAAATAATTAAATCCTATTTGAGACAGGTGCTTCCAAAATTTAAAATAAAATTTATGTGTCCGAAATATATATATATACCTTGATGGAGCAATACTCGATTTATTAAAAAAGTTTTATCAATTTTTTTGTTGTCTTTTGTTTTATTTTAAATGCGGGATGATATCGATTAATGCAATGCCGGCGGCGTTCTTTTGTTTGCTCTCCTTTGGCGCGATGACACCCCCTTGATTTATTAGTTGAGGGACTGTAGTTTTTTTCTGCTGTACGTTTCTGTTTTGTATTTTTGTTTTTGTTTTATATTATTCCTCGTTTTGCCGCCGAATAAATATAAATTCCACTTTTCCGGCGTTGGGGGTAACTTGGTGTAATATTCAATTTGATTTATTACTAGGGCTAGACAGAGGATAATTTGTTTAATAAGCACGGTAGGTAACTATTATCGCTGCAGCAGGATGTTGAGATACATATTTTATCTATTTTTATTTATCGATTTGGTGTCTCTTTATAAAGTGAAAAATTTTGAGTACCTTATTTCAGTAAATATCTGTCACTCAGTCTATGTATCGCACAGATCAACTCGAATTCTGACCGCGATAAGAGATAAGAGGGTATGGAAAGTACATACATATATCGATAGTTACATGATAAACATCTATAGCCTGAAAAAATTTGTTTTTATATCCAAAACTGTTAAAAATTCATATTATACCTTTTATTTATTAATAAATCTAAATAAATTTGTTTATATATAAATTTTTGTCATCATATTCCCACATCATATTTTCGTTATATAATTTATTTCCTGAAAGTCGTCAGTTGCAAGTTCATGATATTTTTAAGGAAACGAAGAACAATTTTCGCTGAGTACGCCGCCATGTTGTTCTCAAATTTATCTAAATGAGCATACGTACTTTTAGGGATATTCTGCAACCCATAGTTTTAAAGACTAATATTTTATCAATCAGCTCTCGGTAATTTTTAGCTTTATTATTAACTAAAAATCCAAATACTACTCGTTTGAAGCTATTTGAACTTCTTTGTTTGAGCACCATTTTTTTGACAAAACCATGTTTTAACTTGCGGACCAACAAAAATTACAACTTTAATCTTTGGAAATGTAAAAGGCTCAGATTATTCATCAAACTTGTCTACAGAGTCCTAATTTGATATATAAAACAAATAAGAAACTGCCTTCAAGCCTTTCATTGGGCTATCAATAACTAAACGCCACTCACTGTGCATCTTAATTCTTTCAAATAAACCTCTTATGTCATTACAATATAAAAGTCCATCTTCTTTTTAAAAGAACATAGGAAATTTCTCATTGTGCTGATTGCATTTTTGACATCAACAAGAGTTAAGCTCGAATCATTTATTAAGTAACTAAAATCATCTGCGGTAAGTAAGTTGGGTTTTGGGTATCTCTGCGTTAGTACAAATCATGTGACAGAGCTTAAATGAGACAATATTTATAAGATTCAGGTACGGTATATCGAAAGTTGTAAATTGTGTGAAATTGATGCAGAAGATGAAGCATGATGAGGATATCGGTTTCGCATTTTTTGCCTTTGTTTTTTAGTATAACTAATATAATCAAGGTAGTCTTTCAGCCCCCCGCAACAATAATCTATAGAACAAAAATATTTTTACCAATAATTTTTCACCTTCTGATTACTTTTGGAAGCTACTGCGAGCTACATGGGGAGTCCTAGGTTGAAAAGGCGGGAAAAATCAACTTTGTTGGGTTCTCAATGCTTTTCATATTTTCACACATTTACAAAAAATCTTATATTTACTAAATATTCCACATACGTAAGGAATGGATCAGCATCATATTTACAGCTTCTAGACAACTTGCGTTACGACTAATTTTTTTCCGGTACTTTTAAAATTCCAAAATTGTTTAATATTTAATAATTTTTTATACAATATATCTAAAAAATACTATTATCATAACTACCACAGAAGCAATCTCTCTAAGAACAATGGGTATTTTTCCTTTCTTTCGGAGCATAATCAATACACAATATTTAGAATAAATTTTATAACAAAGACCAAAAAATGTACTGAGAATTATTAGAAATATTGTTTTGTGGAACAAGAACGAGATTATCTGAAACTAGAAATATAATCTGGGTTTGGGTCAGATACAGAACGGATCGTTCCTAAAAAAATATAGCTCAACAATGCTTATGGCCATACCACTTCATCCATGTTATTCATAAAACTAAATGAAAATATCCACGACATAGTGATCAGCTGACATATAAAATGAGGAAATTGCTGCCGCGGAATTACTGTCGACTGTTGGAATCATATCTTTTCGATAGAAAATGTAGTCTTTTTCGGTTAGTAGAAAAAAGAGTCTTGTATGAACGGGCATTCTTAACACTTAAACCCATTTCGGCCGGGGTTCCACAGATTATTATCTTAGGACTACTCATGTATCTGCTCTGTACTGCTGATATCCTAACAACAAAAGAAACAGTACTTGGAACATTTTGGACGACACAGTTGTCATGGCAAAAGATGTATTTCTGTCTAAGGCTATAGAAAAAGTACAAGTAGCAGTCAACAAGATCTATAAATGGACTAGAGAATGGAAATTACAGCTTAATAGATCTAAATCTGTCCATGTTAATTTTGCGTTGCGGAGAAATGGTAAAAACATAATCACTTGACGGATGCCCGATTCTTCAAGCGGAATCAGCTAAGTACCTCGGCATACTCTAGATTGTATATTAAATTGGAGACAAAAACCAGACCAGATTACTCAAACTCAAGCAACAGTACTGCTTAATCGGAAGATACTCTCAAATTATTTAAAATCAAATAGATTGCTTTATCACTCAATCATAAAGCATATTCATTTGGACGTATATGGTGCAACCATGTGGTTGCACTAAAACATTTAACCAACTAGTAATCCAACGCAGCCAAAGGAAAGTTAATTAATTAACAATGTTTACCACTACTTAAATGAATATACCAAGCAATCCAATATTTTAGCTTAAAACATCCAATAAGGTTTCCAAATAACCGCAACGTGGAGCAATACTGTTACTAGACAAGACGTAGGAAGTGAGAAGATTGAAGCCAAATAAACCACACTTCTTAATTTTCGCTTAAGTGGTTTAGTTTTATTTTAATTTGGGAAATATATACTGATGTTATATATACTGAGGCAATTACAACAGAATACTAGAAATAAATTAATTAAAGACTGTATTTAGCATATGTAAGGTAAGATGTAATTAATAAAAAAATATATTAATAAACGATCATATAATAAAATGATTGAATAGTCGAATGGTTTTATATATTAAAAGATTTTTGCAGGCTTTTTGCTTTACTACTCTTCAAAACATTTTTGGTATAAATCAGAACTATTTACGAAATATGAAAAAAATTGTACAATATTTTTTAAGCAATGATATTATTAAAACAAAATGATAAGTTACGGTTGGAGTGACTTATGTTCGAAAACACCTAATATTGATCTTATAGTATCAATATTTCAATGAAAGAAGCTACCTTTGTCTGGTTTATATCATCGTGGATCTATTATTGTTGATATGCGTGTCATTATTGACGGTGTGTCGAATAGTTTGCACGCGTTGCTATCGTGCAATAATAGCGACCATGCCGGCGCATCTGCTCAGCCATCGACAAAACAACCGACGTGCTGGTGATTTACGGCCTTTCGATAATTTTATAAAGCGATTATTTTATTAAAACAGCACAAACGTTACGGGAGAAACGACGCGAAAATTATTTATGGGAGACACGCGGACTATCAGGGGGATGATTTCAGTCGAGGCTCGGATAGAAATTTCGCATTTCTGTTGTCTCATCCGAAACCAAATTATTCATGAAATTTTTTTGTTCAATTAAATTATTCGTTATTATTTTTTAATATCTATGACAGAGAGAAAAAATATAAAATCTACACATCAGTTTGGGTTTGTTTACTAATATTCCACGATTGATTAGATGCATAGAATAATAGATGTAAATGAAAAAGCCTATGAAGTTAACAGGTATGTTCAGCCATATTCTTAGATGTGGCACAAGCCTTCGATAAGGTTTGGCATGACGGCCTTGTTTGTAACCTACAGAAAATGTTACCAAAACAATACACTAAGAACACAAGGAAACTTACTCAACAATAAAATAAGATAAAGCAGGTGTACTGCAAGGAAGTGTATTGGGGTCAATTCTTTACCTATTCTGTACATGTGATATATCACAAATGGAAAATATCACGATGGCTACATTTGCTGATGACAATGCGATTCTTTCTGTTGGAGAAAATACGGAAGAAGCCACACAAACACAAAAACAAGTGAAAATATAAATAATCAAGTTTCTCGGAATGAAGCTTGATGTAAAACTTCGTTGGAAGGGACTTTTACATGTTCAACAGTTGTTATAAGAGAAGAAAAGAACCGGAATTAAAATTTAGGAAAATGTATTGGTTAAATGGAAGAAAATCACAATTATCAGTACTTAATCAAATGCTACAATATAAGCAAGTATTGAAATATTTATGAACATAAGGAATACAATTATGGGGATGTTCCGTGAAAACTAACATAGCTATGTTGTCCTGATTTGTATTGTAGGTGCTCTGAAATACTATAGGACTAATCGAGTTCTTTAGATACCTACCGTCACCCAGCAAATCAAGATAATAGCAAGGAGATATGAAGACAGAGTCCATTCTCATGTCAATATTGAAATAATACAACTTTTGGATAACATCAAAACACAGCACAGACTCAAAAGAATCAAACTAATTTATCTTGTGTAGTGTACTGAAGTATATTTAATGGAAAAACAGTAGTGTTAATACATAAATATTATTACACCAGAGACTAAGAGAGGGTCGATGGGCCCTCCTAGATATATACATAGATTTAAGTTAATGTAAAGACAAATTGTAGGTTAGTTGGCATCGACTGGTTACAATTAAATGAAAACAAAATTGTTAATTTATGAAATGCGAAGTGTTTAATATAACAAAAACTATAGACAATTTATTGTAAAATACTATTTTATTTCAGGGAAAGAAGAAACGACTTGTTGAACGGCAATACAAAATGACACTGAATGTTTAAATCCATTCTAAATAAACCAAACCGCTATCTCTAGACGTCTCACAAATTATACAATTTAGACTTAACTTCAAAGAAACGACTAAATTCTTCGAGTGACTGCAGAATGACTGTCAATTCAACACAACCTGTCCTTAAAGATTAATTCGATTCTATTATTCGTATTACTAGTAAAAAATTTATGATTTTGATGCTCGAACTTCATTGTCCATTAACTGTATACTGACGTTATGATAATGATACAAGGTAGCGTCTTAGGACCTGTCCTGTATCTGCTCTACATTGCTGACATTCCAACAACAAAAAAAAACACTTCTTGGACCCTTTGCTGACGACACAATTATTATGGCAAAAGATATATCTCTGCCTAGGGCAATAGAAAAAGTGCAAGTGGCAGTCAACAAAATCTACAAATGGACGAAAGATTGGAAAATTCAACTTAATAGCTCCAAATCTGTCCACGTTAATTTTGTATTGAGGCGAAATAATAAAAACTTAATTATATCCCCGATTCCTCAAGCAGAATCAGCTAAATACCTTGGAATACATCTCGACGGTAGATTAAATTGGAAGCATCACGTTAGACAAAAAGCAAAACACATTAGAGCCAAAATAAAACAACTATACTGGTTACTCGGAAGATACTCTCAACTTGATCTAAAATCAAAGAGGTTGACCTATAATACAATTATAAAGCCAATTTGGACCTATGGGGTGCAAATATGGGGTTGCACTAAAAATTGAAATCAACTAGTCATACAACGCTGTCAAAACAAGATTCTTCGATTGATTACGAATGCCTATCGCTATGTAACCAATGAAAAACTGCACGATGACCTGGAAATCAAATTGATTTGCGAAGTTATCCAAGATTTCGCCTTGAAACACGAAAGAAGATTACCAAACCATATTAACGTGGAAGCAATACAATAGCTGGACAGCGCGCAGGATGTCAGGAGATTGAAGCGAACAAAACCATACGAACTTATATAAAGTGTATACATTTAGTGTAAACTATAGCTATAAGTTGATAATTAGTAAATAATTATAATTTTATAATTAAGGAATACATACTGATGTATTTTCTCGCACTCGTCTTGTTTGTTAATTAATCCAAGTACATAGGAGAAGTAGTAATAAATTAATTGTAAATTAAGATTGTACTTAGCGTATCTAATAAAGATGTTATAAAATAATAATAATAATAATAATAATAATCTAAACTATTGTTTTGGTGAGAATTTAAATCTTAAAATAGAAAAGAAAAATTCCCTGGAATCTTTTATTTCCTGAAAAAGTAATTTATTTTTAACAAATAGCAAAATACACCAGAATTTTATAGAATGATTTATCAGTATTAGTCAGTAATAATTGAAAAGTTCTATTCTCTGGAATGAAGCATATTTTGCTGTACATATATCTGTACGTTTATCTTTTAAACACTCATAAACAAATGAAAAATATTAGCGATAATTTATTTATATTTTCATTTATTGTTGAGAGTATATAAAACAAGTTATTAAAATTGTTAACAAATAAGTTAAAGGCCTACGAGCTGATATTAAAAAAAACTAGTTGTATAATGAAACTGAACGAAACAAAAGATTTAATTGGCACAAAAACATCAGTATAAAAAAATTAAGCATGTGCGTGTTCTATTTAGTACCATAATTGAATATAAGTAGTAATTGTAATACATAGTTAATAGATCCATTATAATTTCTCCATGCCATAAATAACGCCCCAGGATCATGGTACGAGGATTTTATGATAAATGGCTGACCTTGAGAGAAAAAACATTTTCATGTGTAAAATATACATTGTTTTAACGTATTTCGATTAATTTTTCTCCAACGTTTTTCTAGTTTTTCTAGTATAGCCTCTAAAAAGTAACACTTTTCTATAGTAAATTTTTTTAAATAATAATTTAGCAAATGACTGAATATGGTTCATGCAGATTCATGTCATAACTTGTTGGATATTGTCATGAGTTATAGCTAATTAAATTTTTTTGCTGCGGTTTTGTCTTAGTAGAACATCCCCTGCTTGAGCTATTATAAATTCATGTTCTGATAACAACAATTATCAATCAGAGTCAAAATTATCGATATTTGTAAGGCATTTTAACTCTCATCAATTTGTTGATGATTTGAAATAACAATAAAACAATTTGTTGTTATTTACGGTCAATTAAAGGGCCTACTTTACAGAAAGCCTTTCCTTATACAAATTAGATATCCTGCATACATCAACTAAGATGCTTAAATTTTCAAGAAATTCACGCAATAATATTTTACTTAAACAATAGTAAAAAATTCAAAGATATAACCATAATTGACCGTTTAGAATAACGATATATTTAAGCTGCTCGATATTTTTTACTATAATACGACTATAAATGATTCACCAACTAAATCGTTCATTATCATAACAGTTTCACATATTCTAGAAGACTATTTATAAGAAATGTCAATTTCAATTGACACTTAAACAAAAAGTAAGAATAATTTATCTGATTAACAGATAAATTTTTGTTTAATTTTAAATATACATATTGTTCATCTTGGTCTCTGTTTTCTGGTAGTTGTGTGATTTAGAACAATGTTACTAATTTGTTTTATATTTATAATTACCACAAGTCAACCTATTGAAGAATGCAAAAAATTTATTAAATGACCGAGGTTTCGGGTGAATGGCGGAGCGAGATCAAAGCCCGAATCGTGTACGGTGTTGACGGGTCTTCCTTTACCTGCGCAGCTTAGTCGGTATATCTGGTTTTGCTCGACCACCGACGCTGCCTTGATGCCAAATTTATTGCAACAATTTAATAAACGATTATTCCTTGGCACAGCACTGTAGCCGTACACGCTTGTTAACATCCTATAAAATTCACCATTTGCATAAGTGGACTGTAAGATTGATGGTACCAGTTCGATGGCTGCGCTTGGTGGTGCTTTATGGACAAATGACTTCAGCATTAAATGAATGTACTTTTCGTTGCGTAATAAACTGAGTTACGTTTTTGTATAGTATGTATGTTCTCTGTTACCCAATAATTTTTGTTCTGTAAACCAAATTATCTTTTATAAATAAACTTAATGTACATTATACATATGAAGCTTTACAATGAGTTATAGTTTGTAGTGATCTATATGAAATTAGTTATGTAACGAATACGAATGTAATAAAATCGTTGAACAAATTTCAGGTCACTTTTTGTAATTATAACTTCGATTTGTGAATCTTTTAGAACTTTTTTGGTCGCTATGAACAAATTGAATGGCTGTCATCCTTTCAGATCCCTCTATTTGTTGTTTACTGGAAGTGGTGCTCTTCTTTCATCCATTTTTACACATAAATTGTTTTTAATCCTATTTGGAAAAATATATGTTCGAATTTTCACGTAAAATTTTAAAGATTTATAGGGCATTAATTGGTTTTTATATAACTGCTTTGGTTTTTATATAACTGCTTTGGTTTTTATAAAAGTTGCTTGCCCTGATATTTTTCTTAAAGCTTGTTCAGTTGTTAGGAAAGCCAAAGTATGAGCCAAAGGCATTTGTTAAATAAGATAACTTATGAAAGATATGAAGATATTTTTACAAAAAATTAATCAGAAAACTGTTGTAAGTTGTACAACATCAGACTACTTACTGTAGTAGATCCGGAATTGATTAAATCAGACTATGTTTAATACCGAAAGGTCCTTTAATAAAATTTTTGATGATTGTGTTTGTGAACTCAGATACTAATGACCTTTCCAAAATATTTAGTTTTCTCTGAGATTCCAAGGAAATCATCAACATCCTATTTTGGAAGGCTTACAGTTTTGTGAACTTGAAATTGGTTTGAAGAAACTAGACCATACTTGCGAACTATACAAAAAAGGGATTTTAATCGATGTTATTTTTATGTATTTTTATATTTTGTTATACCCGATTTGCTCTGAGTATCTTGGATTTTTTTTAAGATAGGTTAGATACTTTTTGTAGCCACGGAATGGAGGTCTCCATACTACTTATTTAGTGATAGTCTTTCATTGCTTTGAAAATAACAATGGTTATTTAGTTAAAACTTTGCAAACTAATAATTGGAATAAAATGTGATTTTAACGTATTACGCGGTACTGCATTTCGCGTTATATTACCTTTATATCTTTTTATGTGCTGTATTTTAAAGATGGAAAAGCGCTAGTAGGGAGTAAATTTAATTAATTTCTTCTCAAGCTTATTAATCAAATATTTTGATCAAATAACATATTTGCTCTGCCTATGGATTAGAAATCAAATCATTCAATTATTTTGGGATTATATGTCATATATAGCTCTATTTTCTCAGTAATGTATTGTTGCTAAAAGTTTATTAACTTCAGTTTAACTTATTTTATTATCAATAAGTATATTTAATTGAATTTGTATAAAATTTAATCTCTCCCTATAGAAGTTTTTTAAAAACAACTTCTACTATTTCTGGCTAGCGTTGTAACGTTGCAATAACTATGGCAAAGTTATCGGGCAGCTTGACGGGAAATAAAGCTGCCAAAACCGTATCCGTCGGCCACCCTTCGACGTTGGCGGCGGTAGCGCCGGTCGCCCGTTTTGGTTTCGGTCCGGGGGATTCGGATTTACGTTTCCGGAAGACCGGGCAATTTTTGGTACCGAGCTCCAGCTCAAGGCGCGGGCTGATAAATGGCCCGCTGCCGATGACACCTATGAAATACGTCAGATGGGGGGCTGCCGACAACCGCGACTTTTCAATTAAAACCCGTGTACGTGGAATAATGGGGAGCACAGACGAGAGGGGGGAAGGAGACGTTGCCGCCTCCATGTAGAACCGGTATCGGTGCAGAAGGATTGATGCAAGTGGGGAGAGATGGATACGAATGTTTATCAGTAATATGAAAACAATAATAAAGAATGAACAAGAAAAATGTATCCCAGAATATACTTTATGTAGGGAAGACCAAACGTTAATTTATATCTGTAAAAATATTTAAATTAATGTTGCTTTGTTGCTGCTGCTGCTTTAACAGATTATTGCTTATACACAAATACAATATTTAGTTGATTCGCCGACAGCATAATCACTAAGAAATGACTAATATCACTTGATAATTATGTCACTTGATATCCATCTCGATGGTAGTTTAATTGGAAACATTACGCCCTACAAAAAGCTGACTAGATCAAACTCAGAATCAAAGCACTGTATTGGTTGATACATCCAACTTGGCTAAAGTGATTGGTTGATAAGTAATATATAAGATCTATTTGGACTTATAGAGCTCAAATATAGGGTTGTAGGGGCATCAAACCAACTAGTAATCCAACGCTACCCAACGTAACCCAGAACTGCACGATGACCTCGAAATCAAATGGATCAACGAGGTTATCCAAGATTTCGGCTTGAAACGTACAGCAACGTGGAAGCAATATAGCTACTTGACAATGCGCAAGAAGTCATTATAATTCTTAATCTCAACTTCAGATTAAGTTGTCTAAATGAATTTTAATTTAGGAATTAATTACTGGTGTACTCATCATTCATGATTCTTTAAAAAGTCATTAACAGATCTCTATGATGATCTCTATGCGATTCTAAGGCGCTATACTCTTCCAAACCCTATAAATAAATGAAAATTAATATTAGTTCTATTTTTATATTTGATTTTCATTAGTATATTTATTATAGAATAAATAAGTATATTTAGTTAGTTATTACAACTTATAAGAAATTAGTTTTTTTTCTTAATCTGGTGATACGAAACAGGGAATTTATTATTCGGAGAATATGAATCCATATCTGATCAATATATCTTCAACATAACGAATTTTTATATCACATTGTGACCTTCCAAAAACTTACAACATTAAAATTTTCAGAATTTTACCGAAATTCTTTCAGGACCCCGAGCTAGTTGCAAAACTGTAAAAAAGAAGTCTCAGAAATAACCACGCGCGTGTTCTAAAAAATCGGCCATCTGAAAACTGTTAAGACCGTCGAAACCGTTCGGGAAAGGTGAGACGTAAAAGGAGTTGAGAACGGCTTTTTATGAGCCGTCCCTCTTTCTTTTTTACCATTTCTCGTTCCGTCTCCTTTCTTTTCGCATTCCTCGTGGCCTCATCCTTGGTCGAATGCTATTCAGCGTTTTACGGCGACGGATACGGAGATAAAAGAGAGATCATATTCGTTCCGAAGGTGATTTACGATGGCCCCTACTTTAGGGCAGTAGTTCAGTTTAGAGGTAATGGTGATTTTCAGGTTTCATTTTCTTTAAATCGACATCACATGACTTGAATTATACATAAGCCTTTACAACATATTAATAACGTACGAAATTAATGAATAATAAACTTTATATCTGGCCTATAAATTAGTTTAAAGATTTTTCAATTTTAAAATAGGTACAGGTAAACAGGTAGGATTCCATCGATGTATCTTTCGAGGTTATCCAGGAATCGACCTATATTTGGTAGCTTCAGAAGAAATGAAGGGCTGCTCAGACAGGTCACGGCTCATATATCGGAACGAGTAGTAATCAGAAGGAGTATCGCGGGTGGGGCTTCCCATTGTAGTGTTTACAAGAATATTTTCACCGATTTTGCAATATGTGGTTGAGCGTTGTCATGGTGAAGAATGCAACAGTTGTAGTCGATAGAGATCCCCATTGATTATTTCATTACGATTAAGTAGTTCATAGTATTTACACCAAACCGATGTCACCAAATGCAGAACATTAATTTGGAGCCAAGGATATTTCGCTTTCCCTTTGATGTTGATGCAACACTAGTAACAATACGATGCAAAGGATATTTCCGATCAAACTCCTTTCAATGTCTCTTGGCATTTGGTTTTTTTTGGCTATGCAGAACGCTTTTTGTCTTCGGTATCAAAATCACTACTTTTAATATTATCGCAACCAGAATTCACATGTTGAAATCAATGAAGCATGATTTCCATAAACTTGACACAGCACTCGATGATATTCAGCCGCTTTTTTCTTCAAACTGAGGTGAGGAAGTAAAACTTTCCGCAAGTTTAATTTACTCGGTACAATTTGAAAATTTTTTCTGCACTGAAATAATGTTTTGTTCACATTTCAACGAAATAACACATATAAAAAGTGAAGCCTGTCTGTGAGGCTTCAACAAGCGATATAACACACAATAACATCATGTGTGGTTAATCCTATAAAATTAATTTATCGGCCTATATTACGTTTGGTTCTGATCATAGGGTCAAAAGCTTTCGAAGACTATCTAACGGGTACTGGCATTTCTTCATTTTAAATGGACATTATTTTCTATAAATATTTTCCATCTTTCTGGAAACATGGCAATAATTGTTCAGCATTTCAAAATCGTGTACCAACCAAGCCATGTCACATTGAGCTAAACAAGTGGTCATCAGAAGGCACTATATCTGCTTAGAACACTGCTTTTTTTTTAGTTTTTTGATAATTCAAAGTAAGTCTTGAAATTCGTAGTTTTCAAACTTTTTTGGTCTCCAGTCCGTTCCTTGCCAGTGACATCAAAATCTCCACTATTAAATCATTCAATCCAACCATTACAATATTATGTAACAGCATCACCACGAGTTGTGTTGGATGTATTGAAGCATCTTACATATGTTCATGTATTGAACAAATCTAAAACATGTGAATAATGAAATTTCAAGTATATACTGACTAACTCATTGATATTAAAGATTATTTAATAGTTGTTATATTGATTCAGTTCATTACTCCAGTATAAAATAATATTATAAATAATATAATGTAAGTATAATAATATATAAATTAAGAAGGAAATAAAAACTATTTTGTTACCCTAAAAACAATGTTTTTGTCTGTTATAATATTTTATACTTACTCAAATTTTATATGATCATATATATATAAAACACTTTAAAACTTCTTAAATTAAAAAGTACTTTATTCGTTCTACAAAGGTTACTAGGTTATTTCCCTGTATTTTTATATTTTATATTTTTCTACTTCAACCAATTATTTCTGAGCATATTGGAATTTCTGTTTTTAATAAAAATTATAAGCATTGTAAGTCGTTTATGAATAAAAATCGGACAAGAAATAAATAAAAACAACCAAACATTTTTTATAAAACAGTAAACTGATATAAAAAAGAAGCTGTTATTAAAACAAGTTAATAGTAAAAAATGCGAACAATTATCTTCATAAATATATGTTCGATAGAGGCCTTTATATCGGTATATATAGTCGGTATATCTTCAAATTACTAATACAACTAGCAGTTACCGCTGTACGTTGTCCCTTAAACAGAAGGTATACGATCGAAAATGAATTATACCGTATTGACAACGACGACCATTGTGATTCACACACTTACGTAATCGATTACGAGTTAGTATATACCTGATTTACATCGGCCATCGATACCGATTGATTTATGTACGTGATTCTTTTGAATTGCCGCATATTAAAAATATACTCTTGTACCAAACTGTATACCACATTACAGCCTTTTAATTCACCATTATTTATATACACGGCTATTTTAATATACTGTTATTTTATACGGAGTATCCTTTTTATATTGGGATATGCAGACTTACAATTGTAGTTTGGTTTGTATTATAATATGTTAAATATTTTTGCGTACATAATCGATTTTAATCACGTAGGTCTCGAAATTTCAGAGATTCCCAAATTTTTTTTTTGTTCTGGCCTAAAACCAGGCGGTGGAATGCTTGACGCATACCTGTTCTCGGAGACTTGCCCTGGAGTGACAAGTTGGACCGGGTTATGTGGGACTGCCTCTGGACTTACCAATACACTAAACCGAAACCACCTCACAGTTGTCTCCTGTGGATCGCTAATGGTACTGCATTAAATTTGGGGATATTGCACCCGCTGATCGGGCAGCCGTTATTGGGCACAAGGGCCCGGCGATTCTATTGATTCGCGAACCTGAGTTAACACACACTGGATACTATTGTATGGGGGCAAAAGTTATGACTGTAGCGACGGATGAGGCCGTTTCAGCCTGGAAAAGGGGGGGATCTTAGTGACGCGGTGCTAAGCTATCAGCATGTCGACCAGCTCACGAACAAGCGCGTTTTCAGAAGAACTTGAGCTGAGTTGTTGTTTGTGGAATGATCGAGATATAAAGTGCTTGATTTCTGGACTATCAGTTTCCCTATGAATTTGATTATTTCTGACAAACCATGAAGCGCTTAGTATTCCCCAGAGGAGCTTATTTTGGAAAACTTGAAGCCGTTTGACCTGGTTGGGTGTAACGAACTTGAAGTAGACATTAGATCCGTAGAGGAGTACGGACCGAATTAACACCTTGTAAAATAAGGATTTGATGGCGATGGGAAGTCTGTTAGAAGGGCAGATCAGAGAAGATAGCAGGTTTGTTATCCCCGAACCTTTCTGGATTGTTTTTTGGATTTCGGAATGCCAACCGAACCGCCGGTCGAAGTGGAGACCAATGTACGTGACGTTATCCAGCCATGGAATTATTCCCTGAAGATTCCCAAAAGTGTTCAATACGAAAAGAAACAAACATAAGGTTTTTATATTTCCGGCTTTTTCCATACTATAAACTTGAAATAAGTTTCCTAAATCACTGCAACGTGGAAAGAATAGAACTACTGGACAACACGCAGGAAATCTAATCATTGAAGCGAACCAAACCCCATGAACTTTTATAAGTGCTACTCTTAACTTTAGCGTAAGTAATTTAATTTAATTTATATTTGGGGAATAAATACTGATGTATTAATCCAGTACTCACCTTGCTTTACAAGTATTACAGAATAGTAATACGAAATTGCTTTGTAAATGAAGGTTTTACTAAGCACATTTCATATAAGATGTAATTAGCAATAACAGAAAATGCCATACGTGTGAATATAATTTTAGAAACTCTTTTTGGACTCCAAAATATGTACTTTGAGAATAACAACTATTTTTTTGGCATCAAATAATATTGGTTTTGCGAATATATTCTTAGTATACCTAAGCATATCTAAATTTAATATAATTAATTTCTAAGACCTAAACCTGAGCTGTATGAAAAAGTAGTCTTTGGTTGACATTTTAAGTGTTTCAATGTAAGTTATTCCATCTTTTTAACTAAATGCTCATATAATATTGAATATCTACTAGCTCCATTAATGCCTAAGGATGCCTCAGTCTTACAGTAAGTCTCAAGATTATCCCACCTACTTAAGCCAGCGCATGATCATGTTTCAAGCCCACAAATGCTTTATGAAGGGTGTTCTTGTAAATGCCTGATTACTAAAGATTGACCACCACGTTAAAAGTAGTAAAATATTCATTCATAACAGATTTTTTTGCTTTTCTACGACGGTAATGTCGCTTAATTGTCTTGGTGTTTCTGTATGTTTGTTGAGCTGTGTATGAACGTTACGTATAGTTATTGATATGTGCTAATGAATCTACAAACCAATGTTTTTAAGTTTTTAATTTTTATTTATCAACTTAGTTCACCTTTTCTTCATATATTAGTATATTTAGACGAATATACTAATTTTAACTAACAAACTATTATAAAGTTTACATTATATAACATTGTGTTGAAGGAAATATAAAAAATATACGTTAAAAGGCAAAATCGCTCTAGTAACCAATGAGTCTAGCTTGAATCAATTGTTTAGCCCTACTACAGACCTTTCAAAACAAGGTAATGTAAGATATATGTTTAGTTTCACCGAAAGCGAAAGATATTTGGAAAGGGTGCTGATACATTCTCATCCCTCTCCATACGTAAAAGCTCGCCGTTTTCTGGGGGCCGCTTCCTCGTGAATGACGCTGACTGGTCGACGTGTTAGCCGGCGACGGCAACACTGTCTGACCGTGCTGTTCTTCATTTCTCGCATTTTCCATCGCCATAAATCAAGAGACAGGAGACAGGTCAGCCAAGTACTCTCTCTCCGTTGCCATGGTTGCGTGGCATCCCGACAGTTTTGCGGATCGACGGGGCGTGGGGGCGGCGGGGGGCGGCCTGGTTCGTTGGATGTTCGGTGGTGTCGGGTGGATGGAGGAGGCTTTGAGGAGATTCGTCGGGGGCGCGAGAAAGGGATCGAGGCACGGGCGAGGGGGGAGATGCGAGAGGGGAGCAGATCACAACCGGAGATTTAATCCCGTTCCGTCTCCACCACCGCTCGCGCACCAGGGAAAGTTAATAAGAGTTTCTGGGGGGATTAAAAATAATCCCACTGTTTTGCAATAATGCTACGCAAACGGTTCGAGGGGTCTGATTTATAGGGCGTCTGAAATGGTGGCGCTAGAGGATATTGGTGTCTACTGCTTTACATTTCTTTTGCCATTGTCGGTTTATTGAGAGGCGGTGTGAACGGGGGATATCGGGAATAAGTGAGGGGTGGAAGATCTGACGTTGATCCTGACGTGGATTTGAAGATAATCGATTGTTTCCTAATCAAATTATTTTTATTTCGTTGTTCATCATTAAAAGACAAGTAATCGCTTCTCACCACCTATTTAATATGATAATTATTGTTAGTGATTTCCTGTCTAAAATGTCTATGGTCAGTTCGGCTGGGAGTAAACGTTTTAGTTCACACATTTCACTGTTATCACTCGCATTTATCTGATTGGTAAGTCCGTTAAGGTGAACTAACACTCTTTGGAAAACAAAAGTAACACTATTACGAGTAATTACACTCATTCTGGGTTCTCATTATGAGAGTGACATCAGGCTATATCACTTCTTTAAAAATGTAGAACGGAGTACATTTAAGATATACATATTTTATAGACCCTTTGTTTTATTGAGTTCTAAATAACATAATCTAGATCTTGATCAATTACTTTAGCTGATGATTAACTGGTAACTAAAAAGGGACATTTTCATAAAAATTTTGAAGGATTTGTTGCTCGCATGACTCAGAACCTTTTAAATTTTATACAAAATTGTCCTATACATCATCTGCATATTTACTACATTTGACATCAGATGGATATCTACAAGAGCTGAACAAAAAGTTGCTTTTAAGATGGCATTCGTATGTTGTCTAAGAAATAGTATAATCCATAGAAAAATAAACAAAATTAGCAGCAGATGAGCTGAGATTAGAGCAGATGAGAACAATTCTTAACGTTATTTAATGCCCTGAAGTCAGATCTTCAATCCGCCTGTCAAGATTGGTTCTAGTTCTAGTTATTTTGAACTTGTTTTTATGCTGAGATTTTGTTTCGGAAAAATGTTTTGTTACGATTCTTGATGTTTAATGCTTAGTAAAAGTCATGACGAAATCTAGTGCACTCATAGATATGTATTTACATTACTTTGGTTTTGCTGTAGTAAACACTGACAAGTCAAGTGGTACAAGTGGTTACTTGGTGAAAATGATTTTTCATTTTTTGTGCGAAAGTTATGGAGAGCACAAAAAATTATGCAGGTGATTCCTACTTTTACTTACTGAGTATCGTCGATACAAATGCAAAAAGTAGGACACCCTGATACTTTATTGTCACTCCTTCCCTTAAACTCGACCTTATTAAGAAGTTTGCGCGTAATAGTGAACGACCGTCTTTCCAGTACTTAACCAAGTTTTTTCCAAAACTGTCATATGCAAAAAACATTAAGGAAGTAATATTTATTGAACTTGATATATGAAGCAGCAGCATGGGCACCATTTCAAAATTTTCACATCTTTCTCGTTAACCACAAATAACTGGATTACAAGCACGTAATCGATAATTTGTTACAAAATTGCCACAATATTGGAGCTCGAATGTCTCTCAAAATATATTTTCTGCGTTCACATCTTCTTTTTCCTCCGAAAACTTGGACGACACGAGCGACGAGCAAAGAGATCAGTTTTAGAATTTTAGGACGAAAGACTCCTTTTGGACAATAAACGGCAGTTAATGTTAAAAAACAGCACAATAATGAATTTATTGAATATTTCGAAAACTAGAATCAATTTTAGAAAACTGGTTTAGATTCAGCCCCCCCATTTTACGAATAGCTATTTCTTCTTCTAGCTCAGATCCAAATAAAACACTGTGTTATGTGTGTTACATGTGTTATTTAAACTAAGTTTGCTGTGGAATATGTAAAACTTGAATCATGCCTTTAATCTTCAAAGGCCCTTTTCTTCACGATATTTCAACATTCCTTAATATGTTTTCGAAAAACAGACGCATATATTACATTAATTAAATTATTCTAAGTAATATATAACGTCTATAAAAGGTGTAGCAACAATGGTTTTATGGATTAAAACAAAGACAATTAAGAACATTAAAAAAAAACTCTGACACAAGCAACACTAATTTGACGTGGAAAACAAAGAAAATCAAAAAATCTATCGTGCATATTAAATCTTGCGGAATTGGTAAAATTAAGCAGAGCCAAATCATCGATTATTTACAAATTATCAGCGATGCCATGCTCGGGTTCGCGTACCATTTCGTCTCGTTGAAAATCCGGTTTGGGCTTTCGGTGAAGTTGCAGAGTCGTTTTCCCCGGCCGGGCTCTTCTTCCAGCGTGAAATATCGGCAAATTAAACTTGGTATAGTGACCCAGAAACGCGTCAGTCTCGAGTGGGCCGTGAGACGAAAGAGTTGCCAACTGATGATGGAAATCCGTTTCATATTTCTTATCCTTCGATATCTGATATTATCGATTAAGTTTATTATGTTATTAAATAATTTTCACTTATTATCTAGTCGTGCCCATAATAATCCCATTATATTAATTAGTTGTTTACTAGATCGTTAAATTTATTTGATATTAACTTAACGAGCTGCATCTGATATATTTTCATTTGGTCTATGTTACGAGACTTGTTCAAAAAGTAAAGTTGAATACTAAAAGTAGGTAATGCTGTTTGGAAATCTCAATGGGGCTGGCTGTGGCTGTGATGTCCATTACCAGCATTTTTACTTGTGTTGGCAAATGTGTTTAAAAAGTTTCTACACATTTTTAGATAATTATGTATGTTTGTAGTAAATGCTTTAACATATTTTATTAGAATATTATGACGGGCAAGAAAATATTTTTCTGACTGACTTTCTTCTGTAGCAACAGAGATTGAGACATGAATGAAGAATAGATGAAAGAGTAGACATGAATAAATAAAATTATTGACACAAATCTTTTAATTGTTTTCAGATTGCAAATTGCCTGGTGTATTTTTTATTGTTTTAGTTATAGTTTTAGTTATTGTGCTTAAGGTTAAAAATAGAATTTTTCTTTTTATTGCTTAAGATCAACAATTTAAAATAACGAAATTCCATAAAGAAAAAAAGACCTTTGATGAGAGAGAAAAACAGGTGCATTTTATAGTGTTAATTTTGCCCTAAATAAAAACGCTTTGATAAATACTAACTTCTTAAAATAATACTTGCATGAAGTCAAAACATTCAAAAACTAAATTTAGACAAAGTCTCAATATTTCTGATATGGATTTCAAATTATCAAAAAAGAAATTGTGTGAAATTGTCAGTGTAAGCAAAATAAAAATATGTCTTCTATAGCCGTTAAAACATATAATTGCATTCGAAATAAGCAACCTTTTCGACAATTTTCATTTTCATACATATTTTAATCAAAATAAACATATTAAGTCGCTTTATCGTGAGTCATTGCTGTCTCTGTTGATTTCAAATATAACTTATTTGTTACTCATGACCTTACACAATGAAAGAATGAATGGTGAATGAAAGATTAAAATATTTAGAAATTAAAATAATAAAACCAAAGAAATATTGCCGGCGCAGTTGTAAAGGCGGCAGGACGGTCCACCTACTGTTGCGATTGTTGCGGGTTCGAATCCTGCTGGGGCATGGTCATAAATTTATGTCTGTGATTGTCCTTGGCGATAGTGTAAAATCCGACAAGGAAAATGATACGTCAGTAACCAGGCTGGGTAAGACCGGATGTCTTCTGGGATAATTTCTAAGATGGTCACTCGCCAATCAGTAGGCTTAATGCCGAAGACCGTGGTTGAGAGGCCATGTTAAACTGTAGGTCCGGTCCAGATAAATCTATAGTTGATAAAAGGAATTCATTATTTGCCCAATATTCAAGATGAAAAATTACATTTCTTTAAGATAGAAATTATTGTATATATTTGAAAGATGATAGAATGTTATAGATGATAATGGAGCATGATTTAGTAGAAACAAACTAATTAAATACCATACATAATTTCCAGTTTATATTCATCCAGTTTTCAGTGTATCCTAGAGACAATTAGCTCACCATGCGTCAAAATATATAGCCGTACATACATTTATCGTATAAGGTATTTAAGAACGATTTATTTAACTTCAACGCTACATACCAGAAGGTCCACCGGTCTGCGGTTGGCCAAACACGAGCGTAATGTTGAAACGTATGCAAATTATTTTCGGCACAAGATCAACAACGGCACCAGGATCGCACCGGGACCGGGGCGACGGCATTCAGGAAGGAAATGCGTCCCGAAAATGCAAAAATTAATTTTTTCACGGACTTTCGAATTGATTAAAATTGTAATTTATGAACTGGCTTTGTCGGTGAGTTTCTCTCATAATCAGATCACGATAGAAATTTATGGTCGGCTACCTAAACGACACTGACGATAAATCAAGTCCGCGAAGTGAGAGACCGACCCCAGACACAAAAAAATCGCTATTTTCTTTAATAATTTATTCTTTGTTTTTTTTTCGGTTTGTTTTTGGAAAAATGCCTTGTATATATTTTTTTGCGTGTTCGCGCTTTTTTATTAAGAGAGACGCATCGGCGAGTTTATCGGATGTCATAACATTTCTTTCGATCTCAATATATTATCCAGTCCGCATATTCATTGTACGTTTTCTTGCTTCAAGCTATCTGAGTCCTTTATCTGCTGAAACTCTTCTAGTCTCTTCTCTCTTCACAATATCTTGCAGAAAAATTGTTTTTCGAAGTATTTATTATTTTTCTCTAGTTGTTCTTCTGTCGGTATTTCATTTCTACGTCAAAAGAAGTTCACATTTTTGAGGAAACCTATCTCAACGCCCTTTTAAAAGGAGGATACTTTAGTTGTTTTTTTTTATTAATCTACAATAAAATTGGCAATTTGCCAATAGGTAATAAGTATTTTTTATGATTTCCGCTTTACAATATAACTATACTGGCATGCAGAAGATCGCTTCGTTAAGTGATGTGCTGTACAAACTTATAATCTAAATCTTATTCTAGACACTATTATAATGTATTCTAAAGCCTGTCCTCATTTGTTCTAAAGACATATTCCAGAGACTCCTTCTCTTCTTCTAAAGTCTTATTGTAGAAATGATTATATTACACCATGTGTCTACTAATCAGTTCGTATGGTAGAATGTGTTTGAACCTCCGCACTTCACCGTCATCGCACACGTTTAACTGTTTGGCGAGTGCATTGGGATGCACCAACGGTCAGAGTACACTAACACTTTATATCACACTCGTTATGGGTTCGCGATGTATTAGCTTATTGGAGACGTAATATGGGACATCAGCGATGGCTCGCAATACTTTATTCTGAAATATCTGAAGGATAGCTTTATTTGATTTGTAAGTCTAAATTGTCTTAAGTATTGACTTATATGGTAAAGCCATTGTGATCTAACGATAATTCAGATTTACGCCCTATCAGCCAATACATACGATTTAGTTTAAGCCCATTTGCGCTTTGTCACTATGTTTTTTTCCATGTCAGTCGTCGATCAAAATATATTCCTAGATATTTAACATCATCTTGTTGTGGGAGTTCATAATTATAATTTTTTACTGGGGGGCCTTCTATAAAGGGTGAATGTCACATGGGTAGATTTTGTCTAATTTGCTTTGATATGCCATATTTTCAACGACAATTCGATTTTGTTTGAATGAAGTAAGAATTTTCTTGTGCTTGTAAATGAACCCTCTTTATGACGATAAGACCATATAAGTGATGATGTTTAATTAGTTCATTAATATACAATTTACACTATCTCACAACAGTTCTGTCCACACTATCATTAATACGAAATTGTTAATAAAGCTAAAAAAATCTTGCTTCTTTACAAGGAGATATGTTCGAACATATACAGTTCCTAAAACCAAAAATTGTAGGTTTCTTATGAATGAATGGTAGGAAATATTTTTTAAATTTATTTATTACATTGTTACTAGTCATTGGCGACTAATTATGAATTGTCTTTACATTATCTTAAATCTCGGTATATATCTAGCAGAACCCATCTGCCCCATCTTAGCCTCTGGCGTAATAATGTTTGTTTATTAACACTGATATTTTGCAATTAAATACAGCTCACTACAGTACGCTACACAAAATTAAATAGTTTCATTCTTTTAATTATATTTACTGTTCTGGTGTTAATCAAAAGTTGTAGTACTTTGATATTGACATGAGAATGGAGTTTCTATTCATGTCTCCTTGCGATTGCCTGATTAACAGTCGGTATCTAAAGGTCTCGGTATAAATAATCAATCCTAATATATCTGCGTGCCCCTACAATACTTCTAATTTCTCAATACAATTTCTAATTCTTCAATACAGGACTTTGTTCGGGAAAATTTTATTGTATTTATATTACTTTTGCGGAACACCGATGGTAATAAATGATAAGTACTAAATAAGGAAGGTCCTATAGTTCTAGTGCGTTGACGAAATAGAAAAAACTCTTATCATTAACAGGTTTGGGTAGAGGTGTTTATTCTGTATATTTCTCCAGTTTCTCTTACAATTTTATTACTTACACCTCTTTGTTCTAATATAATCTATAATTATTTCCTTTTTACTATTGAATGTCTTTCAAAATCGATAAATGCTTTGAAGTTGAGCTTTTTCCACTAATTCTATTATACTATATATAGTCTCATACTTTTTCCCTTTCGGAATTCGCTTTGAGATTGTATTAGTGAGTTGTATATTTTTTTATTGATGGTATATATGGTCACCAAAAATTTACAATGTTATAATTTACATCAATATATTCAGAGCCAAAACTAAATATTTTAAATTTACATTTCAAAAGTTGATAGTGGAATAAAGAATACAGGAATAAAGAAAGTTTATAATCATGGTTCTTCGCCATTTTTCCACAGCCGCTATATATATTTTAAGTTCATATAAAGTACATATAGTTGATAATATAATAATCTGATATTAGTTGCGTAAATATCTTATATTCTAAAAAATTACACCAAAATTAAAATACTAAATTTATATACAAATTCTTATACAAAGTTATATTGCTCTAATTCTAGCTTCTACAACTGCAATAAAGGTATCCCAACCCAGAAACTGGTATTATTTATTAACGCCACAAGTTCCCTCCAATATAATAAAAGGCTAATTACCGATGATACATGGGAAATGCATTAATAAATGTTATAGCCATTAAATGTCAATAAAAACAGAAACAGATAATTGATGTTGATCCTGCGCTTATCGCAACACAATGGTAAAAGATATATTTTAAACATAGCGTGTTTCTTCTATCCTTATTTGGATATGTCTTAATTCCATTAAAGTTCTCTTTATTTAATTTGTACGGAGGTTAACTTTTATATTTCAGTATTTTAGATACAAATAATTATTGAAATGGTTTATTAAGACAAAATGAAGATTCTGAACTTATTTTTTGCTTAGCTATAGTCCATTTTAATTTTTTAATTACTTCAACACTTCAGGGCCTAAATTCAAGCAACACGTGTTAGAAAATATTACAAGATTAGAATTATATGAATTATTAGCAGGGGATTCCTCTGATCCATATTTGAGTATCTAAAATGTATTTGTTGATTAAATGTATCTAAGAGCTTGTTGCATTAATATGGATTAGAATTTGGTGCAAAAAATAGTTAATACAGTTAGAAAATTTAGAATAATTGGAATATAATGTTTTATTATAGTAGATCGTAGACATATAATAGTGCTCATATAATGGTAATCGTGAATATTGATAGTTAATTTATATTCCCATATTTGGAAGACAGCGAAAATTATAGTGATCCCGAAACCTGGAAAGTCACCAAACGAAATAAAAGCCTATTGACCTATATCACTGCTGCCAAGATTTTTGAAAAACTGTAGAAAAGAATAAAACGGATCATAGAGAGAAAATACCTAATACCAATAGGCCAATTTGGGTTTATTAACAAGCATTCAACAAATGACCAAGTCCACAGAATAACAGATGTTATTGAAAAAGCCTATGAATGTAAAAAAGTATGCTCAACCATGTTTTTAGATGTAGCACAAGTCTTCGACAAGGTTTGGCATGAAGGCCTTGTTCATAAACTACAGAAAATGTTACCAAAAAAAAACACACCGAACTACCAAAATCGTACATTATATCCAGAATGTGTAGAGTTAAACAAGAAGAATCTTACACTACAATAAAGGAAACGGGTGTACTACAAGGAAGTGTACTGGGGCCAATGTTTTACCTACTATACACTTGCGATATACTACAACTGGAGAATATTACGATGACTCCATTTGCTGATGATACTGCGATTATAGCTGTCGCAGAAAATAGAGGAGAGAGAGAATCTCATGAGAATATTGAAGTATTGTAAATTTTGGATACCACCAGAGCAGGACACCGACTCAAAAGAATCAAACCATCTGATCTTGTGCAGTGTTGTGTAGTGAGGTGCATATAATAAGAAATACGGCAGTGACATGTATAAACATTATTTCACCAGATACTGAGATTGGGCCGATGGGTCCTCCTAGTTATATACATAGATTTAAGTTATCATAAAGACAAATTGTAGGTTAGTCGGAAACGACTAGTAATAATGTAATAATTAAACAATAAAAAATATGACCTCATATCATTAACTTATTTTTGAATAATAGAAAAATTATATAGCTGCTAATTTAGACATCATCATTAACAAATGGCCATCTGCTAGTTAACTAAACCAAAGGGTAATAATAAAAGACGCTTTTAATTTTATGATGGTTGTGTGTATAGTGCCAATAAATTTGTTCATTCCCATATGGGTACCCATATGGACCTTGAAGGATATGAACGAGCTTCCTCTTCACAAGAAGAGTTCGCACTAATTCTTAATGGTACCAAGTGAAACACCAACCATTCAGCCATAATTGTGGTCAATTAATTAGTTAAAACCTTGACGAGAATAAACGAGCATAATTTTCTATGCGAGATTTCACCGTATAGATTATTTAAATTAAATTGTTAATAAACATTTTCTTTTTGTGCTTCTCCGTGTATATATATGTATACTCCGGTAATGTCTTGTTAAATAAGAGCAAGATAAATGACCGACCGCGGCACTGTTCTAGGAATAACCTGGACAAGCACGCAGAGTTGAAAGAATAGCTGCAATTATTTCGGAAGATTTATAACGTTTTCGTCAGCAGTCTGAGTTTATCATGTAGACACATTAATTGTTCATGTGCGAGTTTTGTGTGAACTAGCTACGTGTAGCGAATATGTCTTTGCTTGTATATAACAACCCTTGATAAAATGCAAAGTTTTTTTCGTTTATTTTCCATACGTTTATATTATTTTATTTATTACTTTATATGATTATGTAAAATATTTATAGGGGCACGTAGAGAATCGTTTATTCTTGAAGATTTAACTTGCTTGAGTCTAAATATAAAAAATATTGGAAATTTTACTAATAAATCAATTGTCATATTGACGGTTGGATTTTATATTTCGGGATTATGTTAAATAACATAACCATTTAATAGTCAAATGACTAGTAACTTTTTATCGTAAAATTGGATATTTCTCTTGGAATAGGCAAGCAAACGGTCTTGACTTCGTTTCTCCCAACCTTTAAAGCAACACTATTGAAGCATTAAAGCATTATAAAGCATATTTTAGAGCTTTTAACATTTAAAAAATGTGAATATTGTAAACTTCTTAATATTTATCTAGGCGTGTGCTCTGAACCACCGTGTTAAGCCTACAAACTGATGAAGAGTATTCTCCAATCGTCGATATTTTATATCACTTTCTCAATATCCTTAATTTTAATATATATATATATATATATATATATATATATATATATATATATATATATATATATATATATATATATATATATATATATATATATATATATATATATATTAATAATTTTATATTATTTTTAAATAAATTTATATAAATTTTTAAATTTCTGCTTGGTGTAAGATCAGTAGAATGTAGTTTATTTTCAATTGTTCAATTTGAATGAAACTACAAGGAGAAATAAACAGCCAGAGACGTAATAGCCCTTATGCAATCACAGATGCGATAGAGTGGGTTAACAACATAATATAACTACATTGTCCATCATTTCTTCTCATCGAGTCTCATCATAGTCGGGTGAATAGCCTATCCATCTTTGTGAAGAAGCCTTAAAAATTGATGTGCTGCTAGAAAAAATGGAAGATAATAATGGATAGTGATGGATAATATTTCTTGTGATATATTTTTACTTCTTGAAAGTCGTAATATCATATGTATTTAACTCTACCAAATATGAATATAAACTAAATATTTAATTAAATATACAATAAGTTTCAGTAAATATTGTGTAAAGTATCTTTAAGATTTACCGAGAATTATACAGTGCAAAATAGCGTTAATAATTAAAATTCTTTAAGTCTAGATGAAATACATTTTACTATGTTTAATTATCTCTTATTCTTAGGCTTTTTCATTTTAACATGCTCCGAATATGCTCGGACAATAGTGATTTTCTATCTAACTTGAACTTCGAGTGATGTGAGAGAAAACAGAAAATTGTAATGGTTAGTGATTAAGAATATTTTCTATGATATATTTTTATGACTTCTTGAAGATTTAATTATTTTGTAAAATATCCGATAAGTTTGAACAAACTTTTAATAAATTATCTTAAAAACGAATTATATAAAGAATTAAGACAATCGCAGCCCTGGTATTTTGTAAATACACTTTAAAATATTTAATTATTTCTAATTGTGTAATTTTGTCATTTTAATATGCTCCATATTAAACACACAATAAACTAAAAATAATAGAGTTAAATATATTTATTTTTTTTATATGCAAAAGTTCAATTACTATGCGTCCATTCATGTTTTTATCACTTTTACGAACGATCATTTATGTGTGACTATATACAATGAGTGGTGGTTGTAATTTCGAAGATACATTACTATACGGCCAGTGATCCAAAAATAGATAGCATGCCCTTAAACATAACATTACACGTTCCAAATACCAGCAGAGTGATATACTGGCAGAGGAATTATTAAGTGACAACAGTTTAACACAATATATTGCAATTGTATGCTGATTACCAATGGGGTCTAATTAAAATTACAACGCAAACATACATGTATACAGTTTACTTAATTGTTGCTTAACAGTTTAAATGAAATCTAATATTTTTTTCTGTTTTTAGGTGAGTGTCTTTCCCTTTTAACAATCAACTCGTCGGTGAATAGGTAAAATGCTTCAAATTAATAGGTAAATATTTAGAAACTAGTTATTATTTTAATAATATTTCTCAACAATCTCTTTTAGATTAAATTATTTCGTCTAAAGTTAAACCAAAATGAATTTAAAAGCTTTAAGAATTTTCAAAGCTGTTCTGAATAACAAAAAGTTTAGGAAATCGATTGTGATCGATATAATCGACGGATAATCAGCCAAGTTAATGTAATAACCGTCGAAAAATAACCGACATCCCTTCCTCGACCAATTTGCGGTCAACAGTCGGACACGGACAAAGAAGCTATTAAATTTGACAAATAACTTCATTACATCGTTCAGAAAAAAAAGGAGATAAAAACGACCTCCACCGTCCTTTTTTCGATTATTTTCCCAAAAGATTAATAAGCCTTATAATTTTAGAAAATTAAACTGTAATGGGAGGCTTTGGTTCGATCGTCGACGTTGCCGGTTCGTTAAATACCTCCCTAATTGTCCGTAATAATTATTATACGATCGCAAATAACAGCTATTAATACTTCTTAACCTTAAATACAAGGATAAGTATCGTTCAGGCGATGTAATTTGATTATTTAATTTTAAAACAGTTATAATTATAAAGTTGAATAACGAGTGGGTATTTATTATAAGAGATACAATAAAGATGAGGGTATTGGCAACAGTGCAAAATGATTAAAAGCACTGTAAATCGACATTTGGAGTTTTGACGTTTGACAAATGATGTTTTTTAACATTGCTACGGCGGAATGGTGGGGATGGGGAAGGCCGAACGCCATCCAGTAGAGATCGGTCGACGTAGTGATTGGCGTCGGCCACTGGGGATCATTAGTCACTTTCAAGAGTGAACAATTCATTTTTAGATGCCGTCGTAGCTTTAGTAACAACTTAATACCGATCTGCATCGAATATGATAGAAAATTCTTTGATCAACAGGCGGGATATTAGATACGATAAGAAACTAGTTCGCGCCTTTCTATATGACCCACAAATCTTAAACTATGTTAGTTGGGAATCTCTAATTTTGAATAAATTCTATTCCATATAATGGCATTTTTTAAGAACAACATTAATAATTCATACTATTTCTGTTATATTTATTAGTTTCTTTCGATATGGACCCTTACATATTTAATATATCAATTATATATAATTACTGTTACAATATAATATAACATACGTACAATATAATTACTGTTTTAGCAATGTAAAAAACAATGTTTTCCCTTAAGAATATACCGTTAAAGGTATTTTTAAAATTTTTTATTGTTTTCGGAGATATAGCTGTTTGAGTAACGTGGCAACTAAAATAGAAACTTTAAACACGTTTTCCTCGAAACTACTTTTTTCTGAACTAAAATAAACTAAAATATCATTTACTATACCGATTTACTCGAAATTTGGTGCGATAATTCTCTACACAATTAATTAATCTGAAATAAAACCAACATTACACTATTACTTTATTAGAAAAAGTATTTTTAATAAAAAGGCACAAGTGATGCTGTCTGTTGAGTACTCAGTATGTAAACAAAATCTTGTGATGTAAATACTTGTCAACACTCTAAAAAGGGGAATATCACCATACGGGTTTAACCGAATTACCAGTAGCTCGACATAACATCTTCATCCTGAAGAGAACATGTTAAAATATTGTTCATTATACTTATATTGGGCTTTCATGACTTTGTATCTTAAAATTCGATGTTTTAGCCTAAATTTCAGCAAACTTCGGTAAGGGACTTTTCTGCATCTTTAGAATGTATAAGAATATACAGACAAAAGATATTTTTCTAATCGATATATTTAGACCTAAATCAAAATAGTCCACTATTAGGTGTACTTGAATGTACTTCAGATTCATTTTATTGATCGTAATCATAGAGGATATGTTTAGTAACATCGGAACTCTTGGAGATCCAATATCAAATTCCTTTTATAAATTCAAAACAATCTTATGGTCACCCCCTAATAGTGCTATATCCAGTTATGATATATAAAAAGATGAAGACATACTTTTATATTCGCTTATTCAAGATAAAGTACTAGCCACTTATAGGATCTTTGGAATCAGGTAAAGAGGTTTTTATTTTTTTCACTCAAAATTCTCATTTTTCAATTTCTAATATATTACATATATGTTTTTTTTTCAATTTTTGTTAAATCGTCAGTACCATCATTCTAATCTTGTACATAATAATTACAACGTCATTAAACAAGTTGCACCTATTTAGGAAAAGATAATCTTTAAAGATTGGTACGTTCAAAAGGTTTTGTTGGGCCAACGAAGTTTCAGGCCATACGTTAAGAAAAACTTTTTTGACCTTTTTAACTAGATGCTGAAGTAAAAAGATGAAAAAAAAATAGTTATGATGTTTTTTCCAGACCGTTCTACGGTGTTCTGTTAAAGCAGAAAAAAATGTCCAAAATTTATTACCATTTTCAATGTTTATGGCTTGTCTGTGGAGTCCTGGTCGCCGTATAAAAAAGTCCAGAAATATCCATGACAAATTTACGAAAAGAAAAAATAACAACACCATATATCACACCTTCATCCATATTCTGATGCCAGTTCTGACATAAGAGCTTCACCGGCCATATTTTTCCCAAGCAAAATACGTCGGAATCTGGAGGGAAAAAATAGATCAAAGGCACCGTTCCAGGCCTCCCCACCACCCACTCTTAACTCCATGTGACTGCATACATATATTATTCTATTCTTGATTCTGTTCTTATTTGTGACAGGATTCGTGTTTTGTTATTAGAGACTTCTGCTTCGTAATTTGTACCGTTCCTATTAAAAAATTTCCGCTCCCTGAAATGTTTGTCCCGTTTCCATTTAATTAAAAACATTTCGATATATTTTGAAATAAACTAAATTTATGTCATGTAGTGTGTCATGATAATGTCAACTTTATTATCAAAATTAACAGCATAAATATTTATTATGAAGCACGGATAGATATAATTTATGTCAGTTATAAAACGATCTAATAAAGATTCAAGATGTCTTTATAAATTAGGTATATTTTCCATTAAATTAAATTAACTTGTGAAGGTGATATTTGGGGTAATAAATAAAATAGAGGTGCAAATATATTCGGCTACGTATGTTGAAATATAAAATAAAACTTCATTCCCTGTAAATTTTATTAAAAATAATGTATTAAAATCATCTAAGCTCAATTTATTTTGAAATTAATGTCATACCATTTACTAATGGTCAGTAACATTATATAATAATAATTAATAACTTTTTCGACTAAGGATTTATCTAGACGGGACATGGAAAGTGGTCTCCAGAGCATTGTTCTCGGCATGAAGCCTATCCTGACTTGGTGTAGTCTCCACAGTACCAGAAAACATCTGAACTTACTGGTTCTTGTCGAATTATACACTCTTGCCTATAGATAATCGCTATATTGGTAACATATATTTACAACCATGCCCTGTCCAGATTCTTATATATCTTAAATTATATTTACCTTAATTATCATTCAAATTATTTAATTTGTTTTATTATTCTTCTTAGGTCAAAAGGTAACTTTAACTCGTGGGCACTTCTTCATGCTTCCATAACTCTTATAAAACTAATATCATCATTAACAATCCCTAATAACATATCCAAGCATATGCTGTTCTTCTATCACGACGACCAGTTTACATTTTGGTACATTATTCATCTCCTACAATATAAAAAATGTAATATAAGGAACTTTTCACATATCTTTTTACAATAATTTTGAAAGTAAAAGGGAGAAAATAAAACAATATGTAATTTATCATTACATAAACATTATAATAGCAAACCAAAGTTATAGATCTTGTATATTATTTATATATTTGAAGAGTATAATATATATTCACGAGTTAACCCTAACATTTTACTTGAAACTCAAGTTCAAATTTAAAGAAGTTTATTGGGACAATGTTCATTTTCATAATGTCATAAATATAATATTTAAAAACATTATAGACATTTAGATATTTTATAAACATATTTATTTTCAAAAGGAAAAAGCGAAATTAAAACAATCTTTCACCGCACTAAAAATATTTTAATTTCTTCCCCTTCGGATCCGTTCAATATGCAAAAACTGCACGGAAACTCTTCTCAGTTCATTCAATACAAACAAGGAATGCAATTAAAATCCATATGCATTAAGTCCATGTGAAGAATCTACCCATATACAGTCTATGCCCATATTATTTTAACATTTCATATTGTCTTTTCAGTATTCATTATAATTAACATTTATACCCTTTAACGTGGGGTAGGTATCCAGAAACTGAGAGTGTGACTTATATAACAACACATACTGTATTTTTGACCTCATTTACCCAGGCTTCAACACTTATCTCGAATTTTATCCAATATAGCATTCAGTTGAATTTTAGCTCCTATTTTGGCTGCAATCATATTTTTATCTAGTGTGGATAACTCTCACCTCACCCTTTAATATACTCATATGAATTCCTGTTCGACTACACTCAATGTTTTAATTTTATGGAATGACTATGTGATCAACGACTTGTGATTTTGATGAGGTATGCTCACATAAGGGACATCGATGTACTTATGTATGCTTTTTCATTTGCAGGGTCAACTATACCTCTATAACATATATAACATAATGAACCCAACTTGCAAAATTAAAATAAAAACCCTATAGATAGGCACCTGGATCAAAATGGCAAAAGTTTTTTGGCAATATTAACAAATCTATAATTTATCCATTATGTCTATTATTTATAATCAAAATGTGAAAAGCGCAAAAACAAATAAAGTATAAGCAACAACATTTCTAATTTTACAAAAAAGACCAGTGCCAATATCAAACACACCGCTGGGCCGCTGTAGTTCGTTGGGTTCTACCTATAGATTGCTTGTAAATGGAAAGAAGCAAAATCAGGCGGAATCTACCGAAGTGTACCGAAAGCCGGCTAGGATTCTCCAAACTTAACCACTACTGTCTGCCATAATGATATTAATTATCATACTGATATGAGACCAGGATAAAAAAATATATAAATAGTTGTTAGTTGCTGAATTTTTTGAATAACAGTGATATACGTCAGGTGCCAGCTTATTGGATCGACTGTGGAGTGTTGTAGTTTCAGAACGGTTGAAGCCAGAGGTGTTGTGGAATATTAAATTTCAATAATTCAAGACAATCAAAGGGAACCATCCATTTCTAGTATAAATTATTATTGATGTAATATTCATCATCTAAGGGCACTGAAGTTTTTGTTTTCATTCATGTGTATAACATCATGTTAGACAGAAAGCAAGACACATTAGAACCAAAATAAAACAACTATACTGGTTAGTCCGAAGATACTCTCAACTTGATCTAAAATCAAAGAGATTGATTTATCAGACAATCATAAAACCAATTTGGGCCTATGGGGTGCAAATATGGGGTTGCACTAAAAATTCAAATCAATTAGTCATCCAACGCTGTCAAAACAAAATTATTCGATTAATTACCAATGCCTAAGTAACCAACGAAAAACTGCACGATGACCTGGAAATCAAATGGATTTGCGAAGTGATCCAAGATTTCGCCTTATAACACAAAAGAAGATTACTAAATCATACATAACGTGGAAGCAATACAACTACTGGACAACGCGCAGCATATTGGAAGATTGTTAAGTTATAATTTTATAATTGATGAGTACATATTGATGTATTTATCTCGCACGTCTTGCCTGTGAATTAATCCAAGTTCAAATGAAATGTAGTAATAAATTAATTTATAATTAAGATTGTACTAAGCATATTTAATAAAGATATTGTCCAAAAAAATCATGTATATATTGTTGTCTTCACCGGTTTTGTTTGATTCCTAAATTCTTTTTTGTTATACATTTTATGCGGATGTCCACAAAAGTAAAAATAATGTCAAAATTATCAAGGACTGAAGTATTGTGAAATATTAAATACGTCTAATTTTGGATAGTATAATATCAAAAACAAAATGACGAAATTACCTAAATATATACTACCTCTTGCTTCCCTCGGGAGTTTCCACGCGATTCTTGTTCCGATTCGGCGTTCTTTCTTGCTTAGTAATCCGCCTACCGTGAGTGGTGCTTTTTAATCGAACTCCATGGCCTTTCAGTTTCGTCTCGTCGAGGAAAAGAACGGAAAGAGATTAAAAAAACGGTCGGTCGATTCTCACCGAACCCCCATTCGGAATTCAGCGAACGTTAAAAGTATAAAGGCCAGCGTCGGAGGACGAGGCGACGCTCGGCTGATGGGGGCGACGTCTGACCGACCGCCCCTCACCCCCCCATTTCGTCGACCGAAAACGCTGCTCACCCGACCGACTGAAGACCATTGTTGCGAGACTTTACGGCTTTGATAGTTGATACAATGACCGTGGTGATTAATAGGGCGATCCGCGCGACTAGCATACACAATGGCGTAAGATCGCGAGCATTCCCGGATATTAGGAATCCGGCCGGGACGCCCTTTAGGGCCTCGGGAGAGCACGGAGCTCTCCTGCAGCGAGGGGACCCGTTTTCCATAGACGTCCCGTGAAGCAGAAATTGTGCCCGTTCCGGAGCGACAATGCGAAGGGGGACCCTTAGTCGGGACCGATGGTCGTTTTGTTCTGGCCGCCATAGATCAATCGAAGTTTCAATGGAGAACGTTTTCGACCGGATATTTTACTTGGTCCAAATATCCAAGACAATCGGCTTGTATAATGAGATTTTTTTTCTCGTGGCTTAGGCAAGTATTAAGCATAGGCCATTAATTATCCCTTGAGTAACAGGAAAGTTTGGCGTTTAAATATACAATATTAAATTTTTTGTGACTTAAAGACAAAATATATGTAACACCCTTCGCTCATTTTGAAAACAGCAAAAGAAACATTTAACAACTATAATGGTTTTTATCGAAAGTTAGCAAAATGCTACGAATGTCTAATTCAAATTTCAAGTCAATTGGTTGACTGGAAACTACTTTTAAGATTACATTAACATCGGGATTACAATTTTTCCATAACACGATGTAACCAAAACCACTAAAGGGACATTTTTTTATTAATTACACCTTACGTTAGATATGCTTAGTAATATCTTGATTTAGAAAATAAATTTATTACTACTTTTTTGTTGTATATGCATCAATGGACATCAACGAATACGTTATAAACATAAAATTAAACTACTTAAGCTACAGTTAAGAGAAACACTTATATACCATAGAAATTCCTTATGTTTGGTTCACTTCAATCTTCTGATTTCCTGGGTGTTGTCGTTTAGCTGTATTGCTTCCACGTTGCTATGATTTAGTACTTATTTCATGCTTTAAGGCAAAATCTTAGATAACTTCGTATATCCACTTAATTTCTAGGTCATTGTGCAGTTTTTTGTTGGTTATATAGCGATAAGCATTGATAATTATTCATAGAGCTTTGTTCTGGCAGCCTTGGATTACTAATTGATTTGACGTTTTAGTGCAATCCCATATTAGCATCCCATAGGTCCAAATTGGCTTTATAATTGACTGATAAACCAATCTCTTCGAGTTTAGACCAAGTTGGGAGTATCTTCCGACTAACCAGTACAGTTGCTTGAGTTTGAGTTTAATATGTTTGGCTTTTTGTTCAATATGATGTTTCCAATTTAACCATGGATATAGATGCCAAGGTATTTAAGTAATTCTGCTTGAGGAATTTGGAATCCGTCAAGTGATATAATCCGCAAATTTGGAGCTGTTAATCCGACCTGTCTCTAATCAATTTATTTCTCTAGAAAAGTTAGTCTAAAAATTAGAAATACAGTTTTCCGTCAGGGCTTTTATTATTTTTTAAAATGCAATATTACCTAAACATTCCAAGTCCATTCATTCACTTTTCTTTGAGTTTTAGTAACACAAAAATACGGAAACTGAAAATTCAGGTTACGAAAATTTACCCAATATATGTAAAAAGGAAACAAGAACACCCAAAACTTTTACTCAGCGTCTACTTTTGTAAATATTGATTTGGCGATATATAATTTATGTGTTGTATTTATGTATACTTATTGAAACGCTAGCAACATATCCTTTTATAATAAATAATTAATTATGACTGATTGTATTACTGTAGTATAGTAAGACAAGTAAGACGTAAGACAGTGTAGTAAGTATGATTCAATCAATTTTTATCTAATGTTTTTTTTACAAATTTAATAATATTTTCAACGATGCTTATTTAATCAAGTGTGATTTTGTATCATTAGTTTAAATATCTGTAATTCTATGTACAAATATATATTTTTAAAGGAGCCACATCAAAGTTCTGTGTTGAAAGAAAATATGTAATGTGCCAATTCAACGTTAAATAAATAGGGATAATTTAAATCACGATGATCACTTTGTTCATTTTGCTATATATCCCATCTTGCTTGATGGTTAACTCAGTTCCATCTTCTGCCAGAGACATTGTTAAATTTTAATCGATCGACCAAGATTTAACATGGTACATATATAGGTGGTTCTATAGTGGAATATTTTTTTATTTAAAACAGGTTTGAAAATTTTTATAAACCTATAATAATATGTAATTATAATATGGATATTTGTTTTCATTTTTTCTTCTTATACATATTTTAGGGTCTATTTTTTTTACCTACCAGTGTTTTTACGTGGAGTAAATCTTCCCTTTAGAGACCATCCCAGAAAACATTTGATCTTACCCAGACTGATTCCCGTCTCGGAAGGGATGATTTTTCTTGCCGGATTTTGCACCTTTGTCTATGGAAAATCACAGTAATAATCACAAAGGCAAATTTACAACCATGCCCCGGCGGTATTCCAATCCTGCGACAATCGCAGTAGTTTTTTCTTAAATTATAATTATGTAAACGTTCACAAAATAGTTGTTGTTCCACTCAATTTACTATTTAAAAAAATGCATTGATGAATTTTTTCTTTTATTAATTTCCTCTTACATATCCCAAAAATTACATTTTAGGTACTATTAATTATAAATTATTCTTACTATATAATAGAAGCTATTACATAAAAATTAGATTAATTAAAAAATAAAAGCCCGTATTTAAAATAAAATTATTTTATGGGCTATAATCCCGGGAAATGCTGTAATAATTGAAAAATGAAAAGGCCGAAAAAAATTGGGGGAATTGTTTGCTTCATCAACATTCCGCTTGAATAATCGTTTATCAGGCCTCGGGTACAAATCCCTTTTAGCAAATAGCGACATGACATGTTGGATGTGTCCTCCGCTTGTCCATCCCTTCTCAATTTACATAATTAATTAGGCAAATTCGGGGTTGAACAAGCCCGGAAAAAAATATTCAACGGATAAAAATGATTTATGGCGGTGATACAGCTCGCGCTACTTGTTTAATATTGTTTCACTTTCAAGCCGGTAGAGTTTATTTTGTTGTAACAAAGTTACGTAAATATATATTATTAGTATCGTAGAACTATTATTTAATAACATTTTTTTAAATTTCATTTTTATTTATTATAATACATTATGTATTACCAAATATTGAAATGTAAATGTTTTGAATATATTTTTGATATTTGATGACTGTTTGAGTATTACGGCAACTCAGTCCTTCAGTTCAGTAAATCAATTATTACTGATCGGTAGAAGTGGTCTAACCACTACCATTATTTTAAACAAGTCCAGCTCTAAAGAAAATTTTATAAAAATCTTCGAGATTGATAAACCTTCCATCCAAAATAAATTAGGACATTGTTAAGTACATGAATGATGAGAGAGAGATGAGGTCTGGACTTACGGTCCATCAGCTTTAGCAGAGCAATTGAGAGATATTGGCCATAATATTGAATATAAAAGATCGATACCCGGCCCGGTCTACCATTGTAAAACACATTTTTTGGCAAGATTAGCTTTTTTTATTTAATACAATTCCCTTCAAGGGTGATATATTGATTATAGCGACCCTCCAACTTTTCAATGCAATTTTTGTAATACGATTTGTCCTTTGCTTCGAAATAGGCTTCAGTTTCGGCGTTCACCTCTTCATTCGACGAAAATTTCTTCCCAGCGAGCATGCCTTTGAGATCTGAAAACAGGAAATAGTCGCTGGTGGCCAGATCTGGAGAGTACGGTGGATGAGGAAGCAATTCGAAGCCCAATTCATGAATTTTTGCCATCATTTTTACTCACTTGTGACACGGTGCATTGTCTTGGTGAAACAGCACTTCCTTTTTCTTCAAATGCGGTCGTTTTTCGGCGATTTCGTCCTTCAAACGGTCCAATAATGCTATGTGATAGTCGCTGTTGATGGTCCTTCCCTTTTCAAGGTAGTCAATGAAAATTATTCCATGGGCATCCGAAAATACAGGCGCCATAACCTTGCCCGCCAACTGTTGCGTATCCCCACCCTTTGGACCGCGTTCATCGTGTGCAGTCATTGTGTGCAGGTATTATGATGACTGTCGATTGGATTTCGGAGTGAAATGATCGAGCCATGTTTCATCCTTTGTCACAAATCGATGCAAAAACTCTGGTTTATTACGCTTGATCATCTTCAAACACTGCTCCGAATCATCAACTCGTCGTTGTTTTTGGTCAAAAGTGAGCGCGCGGCATCCACTTTGCGCAGAGCTTTCTCATATCCAAATATTCGTGAATGATATGATATACACGATCAGTTGATATCTTTAGAGTGTCTCCTATTTCATTCAATTTCAATTTACGGCCATTCAAAATCATTTTGTGGACCTCTTTTGGGCGTCCATTGCGTTCACCGTCTTCGGTGCTCATTTCACGTCTCGCATCTAACCTTAGCATACCAATCCTTGATGTTTGATTTTCCTAGGATAATGTCCGGAAACTCGGCATCAAGCCAAGTTTTTGTGTTAATTTTATTTTTTCCCTTCCAAAAGCAATTTTTTATCAACACGCGAAATTCCTTTTTATCCATTTTTTTTTCACAATAATAAAAGTTGATTCACTTAAAATGCTATCCATCATTCAACGGTTCCAAAATAAGGTGTTGCGTGCCATTGTTGATGCTCCGTACTATATTTCAAATAAAGTGATACAACGCGATATTCCTCTAGAACATGTAACGAGTGTAATCCAACGTGTTTGTGTGAAGTACTTCGAAAGAGTGTCAGTGCATCCCAATGTACTCGCTAATCAGCTAAATATGCGACGTGATAGTGAAGTGCGTAGACTAAAACGTTTAACACCACCTGATCTGATTACTGGACATATGTAGAGTTTAGAATAAGCATTAGAATAAGTCTAATTAATTAAGTTAATATTTTATACAGAAGATTGCTTAATGAAGTGATTTTCTACATGCCATGTATATATAATATAAACAGAAGAAATACTTATTGCCAATAGGGCAGATTGTGGACTCACGAAGAGTAATTAAAAAAAAAAAAAAACTTAAAATGCTATAATTCACAAATTCATGATCCGACAGCTGTCAAATTTATACACGCATTTTTTGAGGGTTTAGGTTAACTAAAAAATATGGGTTTAATTCTAGTAGCGCCACATATGTGTCAACGGACTTTTTAATTGACCTGTTATGTAATTCAGTAGTAACGTTAAGGTTTGGGCTATTTCACAAAGTTATTTTGATTTAAGTATGGAATGGATTTTGATGGTTTATGAACACCGAACGGGACCGTTTTTAAGGGTTCTTATCACTTTGACTTAAACATGATAAATGTGACCTAATTAGGATAGTTCCACTACCAGCGTTCTCAGCCTGAAGATGCAATCTATAACGAGTGTGAAACGTCGGCTTGTATTAGCCAGTAAACGAAGCTCCAATCCAGAAGCCAATAGTTCAAACATGAGCGATTGCGTAAGTCTCAAGCTTCCATATCCACCATATCTAACCACTATCGATTATTACTGATTATTACATTCATAACGAATACTGATAAAGAATTTTCTAATAATTTATTAATTTTTATGAGCTTCTACTTATTTAATTTTTTAAAAATAATTTTTAGTGTGACTCAGGTGATGAATGTACCTAAAATAGAAAATAAAGCAGGATGTGAATTACATATGAAAATTATGTTGATACTAGATTTTCATTATATTTATTTCAAATAAATTAATACTAAGATATTTTCACTATAATCGATATATAATATATTCCATAGTAATCAATATTTTTGATTTTTTATTTAATTTTAAATAATTCTCTTCTACTGAAATAATCAAAAACTAAGTTTGTTCTATCATAGAGGTTCATCAGAGAGTTGTTTTCGGTTCACTCAAATCAATTTTTTCGAATAAAATATTCAATTTTGTTCTTTTCTCTTTCATTGACAAGAGTGATGTTAGAGTTATGACATTCTGAAATCTCTTGCAGTAAAAAATCAGTATATTTATGTTAAAACGACAATAAATGTACCGACTTAGTTGGTCCTCCTATTGTTGCGATAGTCACAGGTTCGAAACCTACTGGAGAATGGTTATTTTGATTTATAATTCTAATTGGGATAGTCCATAAAGCAAGAGTGTATAATCCGACAATGAAATTCATCCGAGCCACACCAATAACTAGACTGGGTAAGACCGGATGTCTTCTGGGATGATTTCTAAATTGGTCACTAACCAGTCGATAGGCTTAATGCCGAGGACCGTAGTTCGGAGCCCACTTAAGGAGTAGATATAGTCCAGATAAACCCTAATTTTGTAAAAAGGTAACTCCAAAATATAGTAAAAAAAACATTATGTGAGAAATTAAACGTAGTAATACGACAACTAATTCGTATACGATAAATTTTGCTACGTAGATTAATATATTAACACGAAAAAAATAGTTGGTAATTTTGTTACTTTGATTCCGTATGTGTTCAGGGTTTTTTTTAAGCGAGCCGCATTCCGAAAGGCATATTTCTTCCTGTTTAATCCAAGCGGCGGGTCTCTCTCTCTTACCACCGCCGTGACGGTTCGGCAGACTCGCGAACGCTTAAACTCTAACGTTAATGAGATTAGTTTTGATTTATGTTGTTGGGTGTTTAAACAAGACAAAGGATAATTGCACATAAGTGCAACTGCATTCGTAATGGTCTTTAGTCTTCCTGGTCAGAACTGTGAAGTATTTTCAACGCTAATTAACGGATCGAATTTTAAAAAATCGAAAATATTCATCATTCGGTTCTTAAGAAACAAGAAATGTTTACGCAACATTAAGGCGGGTTTCTAATATGGCGGCATAACTCAATTGGACAGATATATGTACACTCTCTTGATTAATTAGTGTTAATTAGTCCCATATTTTAATTTAGTCTTACTGCACAGATATTATAATAAATTGAGCCAGCAATTGATAAAAATTTATTTATAGCTCGAGCATTACTAACAATGAACTATTAGTTTAAACTCCTATCAAGGGGTAGCTCCGGTTCTACAGAACTAACTTTTCTGACATTATTTCATTCGTTAGCCACTATTCCACTCCAGTTAGTTTACTATTTTGTTCATTTCCCAGCATCCAACATCGTTCTTATCTTCCACGTGCTTGATTCGAATCCTTTCTTGTTTCTTCATAGCTGTTAAAGTTTTAAAATCATAACAAATATTAATTTTTTGATGCCTCTAGTTTTAATGTCCTTGAATTTGAATTTGAATTGTTACTATATTTATTTTTGTATCCAGTGGTAAAGCTTGGTGATTGGTTCTTCATGCTGATTTCTATACTTGTTACTATATTGATTTCAATTGTGTCCATGATTTCCATAGTTTTGTGCCTTAGTGGTTCTGTGCTTTTTACCTGTTGTGTCGCTACCGCTATACTAATTTTTCACCTTTACTCCTATGAATTTAATTCAAGCCTATTCAATGTCAGTGTTCAATATATACTGGATGATTTTCACATTCTTCTACAATTTGTTTTTTGTGTTTCTAACTCTAGTTTTTGTATACTTTTTCCTTGTTAAATTGTTGTTGTTTTTCAGCTGATTTTTTTTTTGGTTTTGGTATTTGGGCAAGAATAAGAGGTCTGGCGAGACAATAATTATTTTTAGTTACATTAAAAGAAGCTATTAAAAAGTGATATTTAAAAAACAATTCGAATAAAAGCTGTTGGTTGGAGGTTGATATATAGTATTTTAACTGGGGAATTTAATAGAACACACGTGATAAATAATTCAACGACCTTCTTCTTTTCTGGGTCATTATCCAACAATAAGAAATCACGAACAATTTTGCAACTGTTTCGTTTTAAATTAGCTTGCATAATGCTCCGATCGATCTGTTTACGAAAATATTTTCTGTAGAACTTTGTGGGTTGGTAATCTGGGTAACCGTATCAAATGATTTTCCATAATACTTGATGTTTTTACAATGTAGTTCGTTGATACCTAAATGATATTGGTGTTACTGTTCATGTCTGTTAAGTATTTATTTTTACTACTAATTGCTTAATGTGGTCAAATTTAACATTCTTTTGTGAGGGTCGCCGCCGTGGAATTTAGGATTATAATATTTAATTTGGTGTTTCTTTTCTAATTCGATGCCAAGTTTAACATTAAAATTTCTTTGTACGCTCTTAAAGGTCATCTTAGAAATTCCTATTATTAAAGGTTCATGTATTGTTGCAATTCCCTTGATGTTCAGAGTGACAGTCGGTATCTAAAAGTCTAGGCATAAATAATCAGTCCTGTAGTATCTGGGCCCACTTACAGCACTTTCAGGACTTCCCCTGTGTGCTTGTATAATAACAATTTACTATATATAGTGATAATTGTGATTTTTTCCAATTAGCCAATAAATTTTCTTATATTTTACCTCTAGTGTAAAATAAACTTGATGAATGATGAATGTTTTGGCTGAAGTTATTATGATTTTGAAACCTGGAAAATCATCAAAAGAAATAAATTCTTATCGGCCAAGTATTTGAAAAACTCTTGTTAAAAGTATTAAAACCAATTATATTAAGAACAAATCTGATATATGCATTACAGATATTATTGAAAAAGTCTACGAAGAGAAGAAGTCCATATATAAACTTCATGAAATATTATCGAGCAATACATTAGCCTCTGCATATCAGTCAAGATGTTTAGACTTAAACAAGAACAAGCTTACTCAACAATAAAAGAAACAAAGTCAGGCGTATCGCAAGGCGGAGTTCTCGGTACATTCTTGAATTACATCAAACTAGGGGGCAGATTCAAGAAAACAAAACCGTGTGAAGAAATAAACGATGCGAAGAAATAAACTAAAGTATTGATAATATATCATAGAGTGTTTCTATTCAGTCAGACCATGTTTTAATATTCTAGCCAAAGCAGCACCGATACGATATGGTGGTAGATGCGCACTTTCTATAACCTATTAGGCCACTGGCCGTTCTTGATAGCCAACTTTGGTGTTCTCGGCAGCAAAGAAAGCTTCACCAACTTGAAACAGGAACGGACAAGACCTCGATAAATCTCCGACGTACTAACGGACGTTCGACTAAAAATAAAATGAGCAACTCGCCGCGAGCGATACGTATTTTTAGCCCCCATCAGGGCTGTGCCCCGACGGTCCGGCCCTCCGGGTCCGCGCGCTCTGCCGAGAAGACAACGGCGACGACGACGGCGGCGGCAGCAGCGGCAGGAAATCGACTCCGTACGGGCATGGGGCTTTTGTTCGGCCGCGTCTCTTTTTAATTGAAAGTTAATTTCAAGCGAAACGGTCGATGGTACGACGTAATTGCCGGCCTGTAACGGTCTATTGAGATGACATAAAACCATAAAGCTGTAGGAAGGCGATGCCGGTGGGTATTCCACTGACAGCGTGGAGATATGGAGAGGCGGGGCTTCTGGTATAGTTGGATGGTGGTGCAATGCACCAAGTTAAGCGGAAAAGAAAATTAAGATGCCAATATTAAAGTCTCTGACTGTTCGAAGTGATTTTTTTATTAAAATTACAATTTGCGACATTTTTCTATATTTAATCAAATTGATCTTGGAAAAATTATTACGGTTTTTGAAAATACGCATCCTGATTTAGAAACATTTAGAAACTTAGCTGATACTTAACGAAAAGTTGCAAGGATTCGGATTTAACTGTCACTCATATATGTTATATTTTCTGAAAGGCTCCGAACCACGATCATCTGTATTAAGCCTACTTATTAACTGACCAGAATATTCTGACCATTCGGACGGTCTTAATCAACCTGTTTATTGGCACGACTGGGATATAGGACCTGGACCTTTTTCTAGAGAATGCCATACAAACAATTACAAGAAGTCACGAACATTCATCTATAAACAAAAGTAGCACAAATACAATTTTATAGTCTTGAAACATGTTAACTAAATCCTTAAAACCTGATAGTAAATTGAGACTTTAACACCTCAGATTCCATACTGTGGAACAAAGTCATTGTTTAACTTATTTTAAGGATGCTGAATGGATAGTTAAGAAAATTTTGTTGTTCTGTTTACGATCAAAAATTAATAAATCTAAACGCAAATGAATTATCAATTTTCTTAAATTTATTTCAGAGTAATCCTTCTTGATTTTGGAAAATCTCCGTTCGAGTGGATTTTTTTTATAAAGAAATTTCGAGGAACCAATATGTATTTGTCCTATAGATCCGTGCTTATTGCGAAATCCAAATTATATTTTTACCACGAGGTCTGGACTTTTTATCTGGACTGGACCTACTGTGATCAACCCAGGCCCGTGATCAACCTAGAGACCGTCCCAGACGACATCTGGTCTTATCCAACTTGGTTACTGGTATAACTGGTAATTCCTTGTCGGATTTTCCACTGTTGCCTATAAAGGCTATTTACGATTATAATTATAAACATAAAGTGCATCCATGCTTCATCAGGATTCGAATCCGCGACTATCGCAACAATAAGGGGACCGTCCTATTGCCTTAAACGTTGCGCCGCCAAGCCGGCCTAAACAATATTTCTGTTTTCAATTATTATGCTAAGGGCCGTGTTGTATATTCTTTTAAAATCCTTTGAGGTTGGAGGTTACCTCTTCTTGGCTTTATTTGGGTTTGAGAATCATAATAATTTCAGCCACTTTCCAAAAGCTGGGGAAGTAATTGATTGGAAATATTGTATTAAATACAAATTTTATTAATTTTATTCACGTTTCCGGTAGATTTTTTTCAGTTATTAAATAATATCCTGGAGTTTCCTCACGCTTGAGTTGCCTCTTTATTATTTGTTTGGCTTCCTCAACAGTGCTAGATTGATAGGTTCTTTTGAAAGGGGGAATTTAGAGAGTTGGTAATCTTATTTTCTTCATGTGTATATAACTCAGACGGTCCTTGTTGTAGAAATTCTTGGTTTTGTTTGTTGCAAATCAGTTCACGCAGCTCTTATTATTTGTTAAATTTTTATTGTTTCATTTACTTTTGTCCCTATTTTCATTCTTCATTTCGCTTCAATTTTTCTGTTGAATTGTGGTTTTTATGGTTTTCTTTCTTTGAGCTCTTTCACTGTTCACATATCATTCTGGGCATCTGTATATTTTTATTACAGTTACATATTACAGTTCTTATATATTTATCTGAGCTTTTAAAAGCAACTTTAGGAAAGTAACTTATCTAGGTGATAATTAGTTAGTGATCAGTTAGTTTTATTGATTAAAACAACACATAACACTAAAATTTTGTGTATATGTATTAGTAATATGTCATTTAGAAACACCACAATAATTATATACGTGAATATTTGTCCGATCATGTCATACTATGGTATTTTTTAAAGATATTTTAACATCTTGTATTCCAATATGGAGATGATATAATTCACAGTGTGAAATTGATAAAAGTTACCTTTACAGAAATAAGAAGAATAACTAAGATGCTTTTTTTTGGCTTATGAAATAATATTCATACAAACAGTTCCAGAATAATAATATTAAAATCTTCTAAACTATATTGCTGGCGTGCTATATAATAAGAATTACTTATACAAAAAGTAGAGCATTGTTGTTATATGCTTAGTTGAAATGAATTTAGTTAACTTACTTGTTAATTTGACATGGTAGTGTAAATAATGTTAACTTTTGTTAGAACTATCGTTGGTTTGATTCGATTGGAACCTATTATACATTATAGTAGTAAATTAAAATTTCTCAAATATTCTGAAAATATCAAGAGGAACGCAGAAATTCACTGATCTTGTCTGAAACATGATTCACTGCGCATAAAATGTGACTGGCAAAGCCATCAGTTCGCTGGGCGAGTTATTAAATATATATTAGTCGAGCTTATTAATAAACAAGATCGACTCTTGAATTATTTATAAAGCCTTTGGTTGGAATTTTTTTGCCGCATAACCACGGTTCTTTTTCAGAATTCTTTTAATTAATAGAGAAGGGAATAAAAATATATAGCATAAACAATTTAGAAAGTTTTCCGTATAGTAATTAAAAATATCTGGTTCGGAGAACCATATATTATAAGTCAATATAAATTTATCGATCATTTCGTCATAGTTGTGATTGGGAAGTGATCGAAAGGAGAAGGTTTTCGTTTCCTTTTTCGTTACAATCCACTTGGATGCGCGCCCATTCTAATTAGTGAAATAACATTTGAATAACAAAATCCACCATGGGAAGATATGACGACTGGGAAAATATGCCGAACCTGGTGGAATTGTTTGTTCGAATACCTAATGAGACGAAATTTGAATTTTAAAATCGTCATCGGGCAATAAATAATCAACATCCGGCACACGATCCGAACTGAAGTGACTGAGTGAAATCAAACGTGGTCGTTGCTTGATGAAAGAATTACGGACCACGGCAGAAGAACAATTTAATCGGCGCCATGTCCAGGCACCGATGACGTAACACGTGTATCGGCCGCTAGCTAGAGAAAGCGATAGAGACGATACGTTTCGAAAGACAAAGAGCGAGAGAGGGATCACACTAATTGTTATTTATTTCGGCCATGTTTAAATCGTTTGAAGTTCCGTTCACACACGGCACACAAATATACGCGCGCACATATTGTCGGTTTTTCTGATCTTGATTTTGGCCCGACCGAAACCGAATCGGTGCCTCGTCATGGTAGGTTTCCTCTTCATGTTTTTTTTTCCTCTGTTTCGCTTTTTCGACATAATTACGTAGGTGTTGAAGCTAATCTAACGGTTCTATCTTTAAATTACAAGCCTGCCAGTGTTGTTCCGATGGCTTTGGTTCTGTCGGGTCCACGTACAGGAATAAATATTCATTTATAATTTCGAAGATGATCGTTTCGTGGGCTATCGGCGGACTAGATATTGTGGGGCCGGAAGATCTATGATGACCGGTCAATACTAAATGGAAATCAATATATAAACCGTTTTTGAATTATACAACTCGCATCTATTATATCGGTTTCTAATATATCATTAAAATTTATAACATATTTGTATGAATAAATAAGTAATCATTATTCATTAATTAGTTTGATGTAAATGCTTCGACGTGGTTATTTCACATGCTCTAGTGGTGGTCAGTTAATATTAACATTTCTCGCAAAGCCATGTCCTAGAAAGGGTGATGTTTTGCATATGCATTCAGAGATTTAAATAATATTGTATTGTGAATGTATTGAGCGATTTTTTTCTTAAAACAAATATTTAAGGTGCTTTATATTTCCCTTGACTAGATACTAGTTTCTTTAAAAACAGTTTCCTGTCGTAGAGAATCTTTCACGCAGACGGCAGTATGTTTTGTTTGATGATCAATTTATACATGCACATATATACTTGTAAAAATAACAATTCTGAGTTCTCTACTAATATTAATATATAGGCCCATAAATTATATTTAAAGGATTTTAAATATAATTTATATTATTTTTTAATAATAAAAGACGATAAAATGTGTTTCGTCCAGCGATAGCTTTTTTTTCCTTTTTCCAACAATTTACGGAGTCCATCTCGAAAGAACGATCTATTTTTTGAGGACATTCACAAGTCAAACCGTTTTCGGTATCTTCATAATATTTAGTCGATTACAAATTCAGCAATTTTCAACGGACTGAAAAAAATGGTTGTTAACACTTCGGCAATATGACACAAATTAAAAGTGAAACATGTCAGTGAGGCTTCAACATGAAGTTGGTTACAAATATTCCTAATACGATTTAATACAATAACACCATCCGTAGTAAATCCTTTACAATTTATAAGCCGACAAATAAGAATACTTTCAATTCTCGATGGAGTTTATTACTGGACATTAATTGATTTAAGAGTAACTAGTTTTTCTGTAAACGATTGTTAAAGGTTTTTTCTTATCTACTGTAAGTTTGCATAACATTACATAGCAATTGATACTGACTAAAAACCTCATAATAATTTATAATTGTAGGTTGAATATAATTGAAATTGATTTGCTATCTAAACATGTAAATTAGTTAAACCTCTGTTATTTTAACTATATAAGACCATATATTATATCATATAAAAATAGGACAAACTAAAATAAATAATAGTTAACAGTTCAGATAAGATTTTTTATAATTATTTAATTAATATATTATTACTAGTCGTTTCCGTCTAACCTACAATTTAACTTTATGCTAAATTAAATCTAGGTATATAACTAGGAGGACCCATCAGCCCTAATTCCGTCTCTGGTGAAATAATGTTTATACATGTCACTGCTGAATTTTTTAATATATGCACCACACTACACAAGATCAGATGGTTTGATTCTTTTGAGTCTGTGTCCTGTTCTGGTGGTATCCAAAAGTTGCAATATTTCAATATTTGTATGAGAATGGAGTCTTTCCTCATGCCCCCTTGCAATTCTCTTGATTTCTTGACTGACTGTGGGTATCAGAAGGTTTCGATGTAGGTAATCAGTCCTATAATATTTAGGTGCACACATTTTGGTTCACATAAGATAGGCAAACTTAATTCAATCTTCAATATATTTCTGTATTTTTTCATACAATAATAAAAAGAAACTCTGTGTTATTTCCTATATATCACCTTAATTTTTTTTTAGTCCTGTTATTTCTAATTTCATAGTTTTTCTATACACACATTTTCTTTTCATTTTATTTCACATTATATTATAATTATCGACATTTGATAAAAAAAATTCCTTTCGTGATATCTTCAGTTTTTTGTTTTCTTCTTAATTACATCTAGGAACGTCTATTTTTTCTGTCTTTAATCCGTTTTTCTGCTTCAGATAGGTGTTTTTGCCTCTTCTTCATTATCTCCCTGATACAATCATCCTAGGTTCTCTTAGATCTCCCTCTGGTGTTTCTTCTTTCAGTTATTGCTTCCTAGACTTTTTAGCTCTCATGTCCATCATGCGTTATAAATGTCCCCATCAATTAAGCTATTTCCTCTCTATGTATTATTCCATTAAGTAAATGTTGAGGTCTCTCCTAATTTCTTTCTCATCCTGTTCGTGTTTGTTACGCAACTGACTTTCCTGATTTTTCATTTTTGCTGCTTACTTTAGCCCTTTCTTGGGTACAATTCCATTTTTCTTTAATTTAATAGTTCCTATTTTAAATGAATTTACTATTAATAGAAAACTACCAATTTATGTCTTTTCCATTTCTTGAGTTCAGTTCCTTCTTCTGACTTCCATTACCTTGTATTTCTATACCCAGATATTTAAATGCGCTCACTTTTTCTATTTTTACGTCTTGAATATACATATTTACTTCTTCTGACTCTTCCATCGACATGACTTTAGTTTTGATTTTATACATTCACATTCCGTACCTTAGTGTATTGCTTCACCTGTTGAAATTCATTTTGTATTTCTCTTTTTCTGTTATTTTATTTAGTTCTTCAGTGTACCTTTAAATAAATCACATTTATTATGCATAGTTATAATATGATTTAATTTTTGTATAATTATGTCAAAATACATATTTGTGTTACTTTGAATATCTTTAATTTAAATTTTATAATTTTTATTTTGTTTTACATGATGTAAATTCATTGTTCTCTTTTAATCTATGAATTATTTAGTTCGTAGCTTTTTCCAATTATGAATATTCTATTATCATTCGAAATTTCACACTCCCATATCCTTTATTTTTAACGTCTTAACCGGTATATCTTGAAAATCCATTCTCTCGGTAATTAATTTTATTATAGAATAATGGGCGCGAGCGGAGGTTTTCTGTATTTTTTCTCGAGATCGTTCGAAAATTATTAGAGTTATTATTAGCGCTTATAACGTACAAGAGGGCCGATGGTTATCGCTAAAGACTAGCCGCGTTTGTAATTGTTCGTCTACGGCCTTATTCATTACTTCCTTTTGGTGCAGCCGCGATAATTAAAGAAGAAGAAATAAGCGAAGATCGCGCGCGAAATACCAACTTCTTTTTCTCTTCGAGTCTCCGGATCTGGCTCTCGTTTAATTGAGTAACAGTAATCGAAACTTGGTCGATGTTTCCTGCAAAATTCCGAGAACGGTTAATAGTTTTTGGTTGAGACAGTAAATTTCTTTGCTCTAGCAATATTTTCTTAATGTTGTTTCTATAACTAATACATTTTTACTATTAGTTGCCGGCTAGCCTAGAATTTGTTTTACAATAACTTAAAATCTAAGTATATATCTAAAAGAACTCATCGATTGTTGCTTAGTATCTAGTTATAATGTTTATGTATTAATTAACACTGTCGTTTTTTCTGTGAATACACTTATGTTCAATATCAATTTGGACCAATTTGCTTTGGTTAACTTTTATTCCAAATATCTTGGACGAGTTATTTATAATTTTAGAAATCCGTTATAATATTTTAATTGCTTCAGTCCAATGTTTTCATCAGCTGCTTGTGGTATATAACATGTGTAAAGTCAGTAAAAGATTGGCTCCGATACATTTTCCCGTAGAACACCTGCTTTAACTTATTTTATTATAGAATAGACTTCCTCTTGTTTGACTTTAAACATTCTATCTGAGAGGCAAGAAATTAGGAATTGAGTGTGCTGTGCTCATAACAGGTTTGAAATGAAAATGAACGCTTCAACTAAGAACTTAGCTGAACATACGATTTTATCTTCCTAGGATTTTAAACTGATGCCTGTGATTCTATGCATCTGGTCATTTATTGAATGATTTTTCATGAAACCACATTGATGAACAGGTATTAAGCTTCTTCTTTCAATCAAGGAGTTTTTAAAATACCCTAGCTATACAGGCAGTAACAAAATAGAGCTGTAAGATTGTAATTCACTTGGCGACTTCCTTAGTTTGGGTTTTATAATTATTTTCAAATAATTGCCTCATCGAACTACTAAGTTTTATCAACAGCGTGTTGAAGCGTTCGCTGACCTTTCTTAACATAAATGCTTTTGTAACACTTGTCCGATTAATTAATCATAGTCTGGTGATTTGCTTAGGTATAACAAGATGACTCGTCGATAGTTCACTCTCATTGCTACTCCACGTTACACTAATCACTTATTTATTTATTTATTTATTATAGACCCCTCAGCTTCCGGAACTATATTGGGTCTATTTATAGATATACAATATACAACATATTTACAGTATCAGTTATCAGTAAAAAAGATAAGTAAAGAAAAAGTAAAAGAAAGTAAAGTATACAATTTTATTACAAGTATGTTGCAAGATGATAAGTTAAATATGTAAAGCATACAGATGCATGAATATATGAATTCTCCAGTCTAATGGTCGGACAATTCAGTGATAAGGATACAAGATATACAGTAATACAAGATACAGAAACTTCAAATGAACATGCATGATATTACAATATGCACACTATTGTATTTCTAGTAGTTCATAGTCCTGTTGCAGTTAGAAAATTAATCAGCTTGTCCAGGTTCTCCAGCCTACAGCACTGGTCCATCCAGTCCTACCAGGTGGACCAACCGTCTTTGTGAGTTGTATCTTCGGCATTCGAGCGGTATGTGTTTGGTAGATAGTCAAGAACCACATTCGACTCACAGTGGTGCACTTTTTCACTTAATGAGAAACTCATAGGTCAGTTTGCAGTTACCAATTCTGACGCGAGAATAAGTCTTAAGTTGCCTGCTGATGTTAGTTGGGTTAAGGTTTTTACACCTTCCAAAGCTTATTGTTTTCTGTTAGATCCCTTTTGAGTTGGTCTAGATGTCTAAAGATTCTAGTAGAGTGGTGCTTCATATCTCTACTCTAGAAGAGGATTTTCAGTAAGTAATCACTTACTTGATTTGTCCTAACTTTAATTTCAATTTTTAATTCAATTTCAATGACACTAACATATCACAGATTACAGACATAATGATAAAAGCATGTATTACAACATATCATACAACACATAAAATTAACAATTTCAAAGAAACCTTGACCATCGGAATAAATGAGTTTATTGATGAAAATTGCAGTGAAAACAAAATGAAAATTACAGCTTTTTCAAGCTTGTAGGTACTAAAAATCATCTTGGGTTTACAGTATTTTTCAGCATGTTTGAACCAATCCTGGAATCAATGAACAAGTGAATATTTCTAACACTGCACCACGTGAATTGAACCTGATTGTTACCCTGTAGATCACTGTTTCCATCGCTTGTTTTCTCATTTTGCACGCGTCTATGAGCTCGCATATTATTTTACAATTTATTACCATTAATCATTGATTTTTTTCGCTTTGTTCGAGAATATCTAATGAATAAGGCAGATCGTGATTTAAAAGTTAATTTGCCACATGCATATTGAATTTAAACGTTTGCTAACTTTTTTCCAATTCCATTCACGCCATTAGCTGAAACAGGAATCTTTATTTAGATTTTATTAGATTACTCGCATAATTGTAAATAATCGATATATTGGCCTTGGGGTAGACTATTCGCTTCAAACCCCGTTAAATAAAAATAAAGAAAAAGACGTTCTAGTAGCAAGTTGTGCAATTTCGTTTATTCCTTCAGTGGAATTGCCATAAGAAGATTGGGCATTGCGATTAGATTCTACGTATGGCACTACTGCTTCTTAGTCATAATTAATATTCAGTCAGCAGGCTTTAGGAGACACAATTCACAACAATTATCGTTGCTACACATTCTTCTGTCTTGTTTATGCTTTGCGTGTCTTTTTTTTGCCTGCCTTTTGGATATACCATATAAGACATTCAATTTTAATATATATATATATATATATATATAATTGAAAGTCCCTACGCGTCCTATTTATCTATATATCCAAGTATAAAGGAAAAATTGTAATACATGAATTTATAAATTAAGATTATGCTAAGTGTATATTTAATAAATGATGTGATAAAAAGTGGAAACCTAAACTAGATAAACATTAAGCTAAGGCATAATTAATATTAAAAGACTTTACAATATAAATTAAAACATATTAACAACAATTATTTGATATTTTTATTGACCTATGAAGTACATAAAATAAACTGCAAATAAATTTACCCAATATTTTATTCTATTCTGATGGTTATTTGCTTAGTTGCTGTTACTGAAGAACAACAGGTTTTTTTACTTTCCATCAAAAATCCGATTTAGAGGGTAGTTTTTACGAGAAAACTGACAACTTGTATTTATTACATCCAAATGTATATTTATCTTCCAGCGAAGTCAATTGTATGCCGAAGAAAGGAGATGATTGCAAATTGTGCAATAGTGTCTAAACAGGTCATAAGAAAATGATTTACGGCGAATCCTCAGGACCGTCATAAAACGACAAGAACAGTGAAAGTTTATGGGACCTTTTTTAAAAAAGTATTTTCCGTGAATATCGTCTTTAATTGGGATAACAGCCTTGACAACATGGACGGTCTGAACATTTGAAGTGTTTAGTTATAACGGCGATAAGACAAATTGATTTTTCGACACTTGAAAATAGATCTTTTTATGTGATACAGTTTTTAATCTGATAAAATATGTAAAATAGGCTACAGCAGAGTTTTTACCTTGAACATTGGAACTGAAGTAAATGTCCTTAATTATAGGACCATGTTCAGGATATGGATGTTAGAGATTATATGTATAAATCAGTCGTTTTAGTTGACACTTCATTAATATATTGTACTTGTTTTATATATTTTTTGTTCTAGAATTATATCAGAGAAATCTTCAAAATTTTGGCATCCGCAATACAACAGGGAATAAATCGTATAAAAGGGTAGTTTAAAATTCGGTTTCAATGGTCAGGGCGAAAATATAGTCTGTCTAATATTGGGAAAGTCACAAGTTTAAATACTTCTTAACGCATAGATTCTTTTAATTTTTATTCGTAATTATCCATAGGAAGAGTGTAAACCATCAGCCATGCCGGATATCACCGGATGTGTTCCGGGGTGGTCTCTAAGTATGTCAATTTGTCAGCCGGTAGATTCAACCGTGATTAGGTTCAGTTGTAGGTTCATTTCAAAACTCTAGTGAGCAAAAAGGGGTATCTAAAATATAAATCAAAAAATATATACCTTTTTCATCATTCAATTTTTTCATTTGTCGTTTTCTTGTCAATAAAACAAAGATTGACATAGAAACGTAAAAGTTGAACGGAAAGTGATTATGAAATGAAAAGTTGATGTATTAAATATTAATCAATATCATTATAAATACCTTGCCATAATAAATTATAGTTTCGAAAGATTTCCAATTTATATATAATCTTCAACCGAAATTATAATAATTATATTATTAGTAGTTCTATATATTAAGACTTTTTTGTTTAGATGGTGTTCTGGTCTAGATACATGAATTTTAGGTATTTTTTGAAGTGAAATAAAAAAACCAATACTTTTACTATCCATTTTTTATTGGATATTTATTAATGTTTGAACAACACATAAAATATAAGATTATTAAAAATACAAAACGTGACAGGCTGATGAAGTGGGGGTGGGAAGTAAAAAAAATGACGTGTTCTCGGTGATAAAATATATATTTATATATAAAAAAATTATTTTTTTTGCAAATTACGGCTATTTGATAAAACAATAATTTTTTTGATAGTTTCGAATTTTTTAAAATTATTAAAAATTCAAATTTTGTTACAATTTTACTCCGGATACCATAGAAGAAATCCATTCAGTAGAACTTTTATAGTTACGTTTTTAGATGCCGCGTCACTAAAACTATATCTCTCAAAAACAATTTTGAAAATTTTGAAAAAGCTCTTAATGGGTTAAGCATTGAAAGATATGAAAATAAAAACATTTTTTACAAATCTCTAGATAAAAATAACCCCTAAAATTTCGAGTTAGTTGCAAGGAAGTTTAGATACATTTCTGAAAATTATTTATATTTTGAAAAATCTTCTGAAAACTTTGAAAATATAAAAATTAATATTTCCTTCAATTTTAAATACACACAAAAATAATTTTACTATAAAAATCGATAGGAATTGTTTTAACTGTATTAAAACTATAAATAACCTCATATACATAGATTGTTTCAAATGTCTAGAAATACTATCATCAAAAGGAATATAAAACATCCGTTACATCAGACGATGCCATCTCGGTCATGTGAACATTTTAATTAACTCCGACCAAGATCAACACACTCGCTCACACACACACGCACAAATAGCCATAGAAAAACAGGAATAAAATTATAGTAACTAACGACCAAGACGATATAAATCATGGCGGCAGTGCGGGTTGACTGGCGAACCTTTTCGGGTGACCCCAGAAGGCCCAGAAGACTCAATTAATACATGAGAAGGGATTGTGTAGCCCCCATGGCCGCTCGTAGGGCGGATCGAACATTAGCGAAGGGACCGACCAGCGGCCATTATGATCCTATGCGAATTGGGTAGTAGAGGAATAGAAAAACGAGAAAGAGAGATGAGGATGACTAATGTTTCACGTCAGTTTCGATATGGGTCCGTCCTCTGATGAAGCTGTAATGATTCTATTATGCTGGACGATGAAACTGTGTAGTAAATCAGGATCAGTCATCAGGATTGGGGAGTTTTATTCGACCAAAGAGATTGCCAATAACATTTTCTACAAAAGTCGAAGTCACTCGATGACGTTCATATTCAAGTAAAATATTTTTAAATTGTTATAATTTTATTCTATTAATTTTTTTAGAATTCTTTCAACAATTGAATACAAATATAAAAAACACCAGGTGTTGTTATAATTAATATATTCAATATATTTATTATAACACAATGTTGAAATCCAACTTATATAAAAATCACTACACAAAATATTTCGTAACAACTAAAAAAATATATTTTAAGACTATAAAGTAAAAATCTCCTACTGACTCAAAAAATGTTCATGTATTTTTTAATTATAGATACTGTAACTGTACTAAGCTGTTAGAATATTTATATAACAAGAATATTTATATCTGTAATTGTTGATGTTTCCTTAATCTAATATAACATAATGGATTAATATTATAATGTTATTTTAAACTAATCTTATTCTTACACTTATTACTTTCTGGATAAGATAACTCGCGAAGGTAGGAAGACCTTTCTTAATTACTAACCGGTATACCGTTGCAAATTGCGCTACAGTATGTTACTATAGCAGAGTGAGAATGAGTCGAATTCAGCTATTATTGGTGATGAAATCTAAATCTCTTCTTACATTTTGACTGTTTCGGACATATCACGAGGTGTACACACCATTGCTTGATAGATAAGCGCAGTAAAAAGAATAGTTGTCTAGATACGCCATAACCCTTGCCAATGACTTGTTGAACTTTATCTTAGACAGTGGTCGAAATAAAGTATGAGGTATATAACTTTTTTAAAGCACAGAATGAAAATGTTTTCAAATAGTAAATTGGTTCCAGCAAAGAAACGATAACACGTTTGATGACAGTTGACTATTGTTTGACGCTGTTTAACTGTTGAAAAATGTTTTATGTGATGGTTAAAATTTATGCAACCAACTCAAACCAACGAACTGAGAACAAAAACGCGCTTATATTCTTGTAATATCTTGCTTTTTATTATATTTGAGAATCTCCTTTTAACCAGTCGTCAGCAAATTCATCCTAGTTGCTGTGCTTATTGCTTATATACTTTTAATTGTAATCACGAATATAAAGAGACCTATCAGTAAGAGAAACATCAGCAATGAAATGACAGTATTTTTTATACTGAATGTGAAAATCCCGCGACCCATTCGGTTTTTTCCTTGTATTGTTTTCCATCTATACCAACCCAAACAATTCAGGGTTTATTCTGTTCGAAATCAAAATGGTTTAACAAGGCTTATTTAATCAACAATAAAAAAAGAATCCCAACCTCCCCAAACGAATCATGGCATTTGCAACGGCGATTCCCGAAAAAAAAGTATATATTTATCCTCAGAACAAATAATGCGACGGCTAATAGCAAACTGTCTAGTCCTCTCGATCGTAAATCAATTTTTTAAATGGCGGGGCCTGTGACGTTCACCTTGTGGCTGATTAAAGAACAAAAAAGTCAAAATTTGTTTCACATTTACGGAACAAGAGGTGCCGGGGAACGGAGGACTTTTTTACCAACGAGGGTTCGGCCCGGACAATGGTTTCCCGTAGTTCAGGTAGCGTGAAAGAAGGAAAAAACTGTTATTTGTGATAGCGGAGTTTCAAAAAAATTTCGGGCCGAAAAGTCGAACAAAATTCAATATCTCTGGTGTTTCGACAAAATGAACGACATTTGGTGATATAATCTGGGAAAAAGTGGAAACACGGGATGATCAAACACAAAAATATTTGCAAACATTTAATATTTTTAATTATGTAAGTAATTCTATATCCTTTATTGGATACGCTTAATAAATTCATTGCTATACATAATTTTCTTGCTACTGCTGACTGATTCTTGAATAAGTGCGAGTTCCAATATACTGTTACAAAAACCCCATATCAAACCATAACCAAAATAGAATTAGGCTCAATTTGGTTTTAACACCTATTGTTGTACGCTGTGCAGTCTACTATAGCTTGAGTCAGTTATTTTCTTTCTAGTATTCACTCATATGTTATATAATGAAAACATATATATTATGGTAAAATATACTATATAACGATTATATCCACTCATATATCTTATGGTTTATATAATTGGATATATGTCATGTATATCAATTCTTCCTTTTATGACCTTTGGATAATTTTCTGATATGGGATCATCGTATAGGTCTTCCTTGACTTTCTTTTATGCACTGATAATAGAGAGTCTTTAATCTTAAATCAAGTTGATAGTACCATTGCAATGCCATTAGTAATACTAGTGGACACAGTGGAACTGTTTAATTTTGATCCGCTTAGCTTTCTACTTAGAACGAGGCTTCCAATTTAGTTTACCATCAAGATAGATGCCAATAAAAGATAGAAGTAGATAGAGGTATAACGCTTCTAATTTGGGTTGTTGCTGTTTTACGCATCAAAAAATCCATATAATTTAACTGCAACCGAGTTTCTTAACTAATATTTAAAATTCCCATGGAGTCTTGTGCAGTCTCTAAATCCATTTCTGAATCTTCTTAACTACTTCTTGTATCAATAGAATTATAACAAAAGATTATAACATACATAATTACAAATAGTAGACGTTTATTTAAAAAATGGTTTTCTGTTCGACTAGCTTTTTGCTTTCTCTTGTTTATTTGTTATATAAACAAACAAAAAAGCTGTATTTAATATCAGGTCATTAATGACAGAATATCAACGAAACTATGTCTGATCGATTACCTCTAATATTCAATAAACCAATAAATTTATAAAGAATAACAACAGCAATAGCATAGCCAAAAAAACTACTACCTTGTAGCTTATTCTTATAAAGAATAAACAGATTTTGTTCAGTCTCATTCAATTAATAGTCAGATTTAAACCATTTCAACTATTAGTATATCTTGATTTTGCTGCGGTTTAAACTTTAATCTTGAAATAATGATATACTTTTTTCTTGATGTGTTCTTTCCTGTATATTTCTTGAGATTTTTTAGTTACTACTACTTGAACCTATGGCTTAATGCTGTGGTACCCGCAACCTTGGCATCTAACAAGCGACCAATTTAGAGACTCAGACAATACCAAAAAACATCCGGTCTTTTCAAGCGAACTACTGGGGATTACAATAATATTTCAATTGTTTTGGGCAGAGATTAACTTTTCTCATTAATGCTGTGTCACTAGTAATATCGGCCAATTTATAGTCGCTTATAGTAGTTATATGAGCACATTATGACTATTATAATACCGCAACAGCATTCTATGGTGTGTACTCATGAAAATAAAAATTTTATTCGTTAGACCAAAAAGTGATTTTTATTTAGAAGTAGGATTAGCTTTTTATCCTACTTTTGTCCAATAAGTTATAACAAATTATCATTAAAAGTTTAACATCAGAGAACTTTTTACAAATATTAGCAATAAGTTTAAAAAATCAGTCCTAATATATAAAGAAGTAAAATTGCTAAATTTATTATTTCAATAATGCCAAAGAAAGCCAACAAATAGCATTGTTACTTTGTTTGTTTACATGTTATACATGTTTACTTTAAATATCCTACAAAATATATATATATATATATATATATATATATATATATATATATACATACTAGACCCACATACCCGCCTTTATTTTTAATAAATAAAGAAATTAGTAATAGTAGTCAAAGACAATAGCATTGTTACTTTGTTTGTTTACATGTTATACATGTTTACTTTAAATATCCTACAAAATATATATATATATATATATATATATATATATATATATATATATATATATATATATATATATATACTAGACCCACACACCCCCCTTTATTTTTAATAAATAAAAAAATTAGTAATAGTAGTCAAAGACATTACGATATATTGAAGTATTTCTGAAAATATAAATGTTATACAAGAGTTTTACACTTACCTCACTAAATCTAGTAGAAAAAGCTGTAATAACATCATCACCGACTAGTAAAATATAAAAATTTCTTATGAATACGAAGTTTTTGCTCAGACAACCGTCGAACAAGAAAACTAATCCGTTGGCGTGATTCTCGCAGCGTGTTTGGGATTCACGAGCTTCAGTTTTTTTAATTAAAATTTAATTATATAGAACGTACTAGTTTCGATAATTTATTCTGTAATCTCATGTTTATGATAATATCGAACATTTAAATGCTTGACAGGGCCCAATCTTTTTCAAATTCGTTTTCTAAATTATTTTAATGTAATCTGGACATCAACAGTTTTGCTTGTTAATAATTAATTCCATATGTATAATTAAAAATCATTATATTAAATTATATTACGTTTATCTTGGATTGGAAAACACGACGAAGCAAACCTTAGATAAAAAATGTTAAACAATTACTTCTACCAGCAATTATTAACTAGTGGGTGAAATTGCATCGAAATTAATCAAAGGTCTCTCCTTCCACATTTATCTTAACTGCGTTTCTTTTATTTCATTAATTTTTTATCGCTTTTGCGCCATTAGATATTTAAGTATCCGGTGGAACGGAGGCTGTCCCCCTTCGAAATTCTAAATGTAGCGTTCGTAATAATATTAAATGTCCTTGAAATCCAATCAGTGGATCCCTCCCAATACGAATATGGAGGGTTTTAATTAAACTAAAGCCGACGTCTGAGAAGACGAAGTATCTCGGGTCTTCACGCGCTCGATTTTTAAAATAATTTGGGTGGTTTTTTTGTTACTACGGTGTTCAAGAATATTTTAATTATCAGTTCATGTTTGGTAATTTAATATTTTGATAATATTGCTTATTATATATATATATAAATATATACCTTTGAGTTTTTTTTAATATATTTTAAATTGTCCACCTGGGATATGATACCAGAGTGAACAGCTTAGTCCAAGAAGGAAGTTTATTTTTTGTTTTATTTTACACTGTTGTCTTAAGACATTTATATCTTTTATAATTACAAACATATTACATTCTTGGCCTGTGAGATTCCCACCCCTGGCTACAAAAAGCAGAACGGCCGTGACACCTTAACCACTACCGGCAGGCCTAATAAGTTATTATTCCTACTAACTTTTGTTGTCTTTCCCCTAACAATTGCGATATTATTGGATTGAATCCAGGCTTATTTTACTGGCGAAATTAGCACTTCCTTTGTAAAGCGGTACTTCCCTAGTAATATTTAGAAGATGAGTTATTTGATGTCATTTATTAAGTTATAATTATTGTATTTTTATGTCATTATATCTTTTATTATTATAAATTTATATTATTGATGAAAACTTGCACATCAGACAAAACCTTTTGGAGTATGTTATTTACTCCAAAGTGATTGTCATACTTTATGTAATTAATTATTTGCCAAAAGGGTACTAATAATATATATGTATTAAGTTCATCATTGATATAATATCCTTAAGCAAGTGTTATGAAGAACTAACCACTCTTCCGGGACAAGACTAAAAATTGAGTTTTACTGTCAAAGTTGACTCTTCTTTGAACTAGGTACTTCCTCGGTAGTATTTAAAATAGAAGTTATTTGACGTCACTTGAGAAGTTATAATTATTATATGTTTTAGGAACAGATATTTTTAAAATCAATTTATTATTCTTTAAAATCAAAATTCATACCATACAATTTAAATGATACATAAAAGCTTGCACACCAGACATAACCTTTAGGAGGGTGTTAATAATATTTCTGAATTAGGCTACCATCATTTATATAATACATTTTATTAAAATGTCATGAAAGACTAACTACTCTTTCTGGATAAAATGAACTGTTGAAATATATAATTGAGAAAAATTTGCATCCGGCTAAATTATCTTATATTAATTTAAATGATCTATCAATAATATAAAAATATTACGTACCAATTCAGGACCAAAAAGAAACAAACGCTATGTGAAGAATATATTTAGGAGTATTTTTATAATTCTCCGTGAATTTCACCGTCGCTCTATAACTAATATTTTCATGGGAGGAAAAATATGTCATTTTCAAGCAATATAACTGATACTAGAATATAATCTTAACTAATTCCGATTCGTATTGCCATTAATAAGGGTCCAGATGCAAATATTGCCAATTTTCTGTTGTTTATATCACTTTTTATTTTCCCAAGGTCCAATTTTAACGTATTTTAAAAAACTGACTGTTGTACTTTTAACTCTTCAGGATAATTTGTTCTGGAAATATGTGAAGACTGACAAAAACGAAGCTTTAAATAACGGTCCCGCTTGGACTTCAGTAAAGTCAGATTAATTTAGTATAGCATCATGAGTATTATACGAAGTACCTGAACGTTTCTATTTATCGATGATTGATGATTTATTGCAGCATATTACAACATAACAAATTAGCCAATGATGAGGGGGAATATTATATAAAACATAATTTTGTTCTAATTAAATTGTATAATAATTTCAGTAAGAAAATCAATTCGTTCTTGTCCAAACTTAATTATTAAGTAGCTTTATGAATTGTACCGCCATAAAATATCGAAACATAATAGTACTGGAAGGAAGTGTGAAATCTTTAACAAGTAGTATCAATCACAATTCGTTCTAATGCTCCAAAACTGTCATAAAAAAACCGAAACATATTAACCGACCAATAAAGTTATCATCCATATAAACATAACAGCTCGTAAAGACATCATAAACGTCTCCCTCTTCGCCGGTCGTCGTTCTTTCTCTTTTCCTTCGGCTAATTCGGTCCCAATTCGAAACGCCGAGAATACCCGTACGCTAAAATGTCCCGAGAATCACTCAAACAGCCGACAACAGCAACGAAGGGTGGGTAGAGAACCGATGGTGGACGCATCACGTGTGCCTGACAAGGACGGCGGCATGCGGGTGGGGATACGGGAGCGAGAGAGAGGGAACGAGCGGCGTGCGACGTCAGAATACGCTGACAGGTCGCCGGTGCTGTTCGGAACCGTCTGGCCAATGAACGGACAGTATTAGGCGCGCGGACTGACGAGGCATCAGACATACGCGATAGTCGAGTCGGCCGTGCTTTTGAAATTTGTCGCGCGCGTGATAGTTCGCGAAGTTAGACCGAAACAAAAAACACCCGGGTTTTCTACCGCCACTACGATTGAATAGAGTTCTATATACCCCGCGTTCAGATAGAACGAATGTGTTTGTTATTAGTTGGTTTGAAGTGTGGCAATGAAGCCAGTGTTTTGAAATAATATTTTTCGGAATCAATGGACTGTCACAAACAAATATGCCGTGCTTTCATTTCATGTTAACGTTGGAGGTGCAACACTATCATGATTCCGAACTCGCTGATTAATATCAACCAAAATGCGACATGTAATTTTATATTAAGGTAATTTTATTAATATATGCACTTCAATCAAGAATGCCGTGTTATAATCAACATACACCAATGTGGTATAAATTGTTATATTACGTATGTCTGATGCCTAATCAAACTCAATATAAAAATAAACATACTATCCCCCATTTTTAATATTAAAATAAGTATGGATACATCATAAAATTGCGCCAAATTACCACTAATAATAATCAATCAATTATATCTCTAATTGATGATACATCAGCATCTTAAATAAATAAACTAACTCCGCAAAACAAACTGTTTGATGTTACTGTTCCTATAAAACCAAAAGGAAATCCACGAGAACAGCTGCTTCTAACCTCTATGGAATATAGCGAAATTAATTAAAACAAAAAACAACTACATCAATATGTTCTGCGTTATTCAGTAAAATAATTGAATATACCCTGTTGGGTCAAGCTAAATTAAATAAAAAAATGCGAGTAAATTAATTGAACTGTTTTGGTCCCCTGTGAATGAAAAAAACCGCCTATTTTACATGAATTTGTCACGGTATTATATTGAATACAATGGCTTGAAAATTAAGCATGATATAATAAACTAAACAACCACAACATTAATAAGGCATCTTAATTATCTAATAACCAAAATAATATGGAGAACAATAAAATGTTAAAAAACAATGTTATATTAGCAGTTATTTTATTTTAATAACTCAATGGATTTTGACAGGTTTAAAAATTAGCCTGTTGAATAACTAAATTCACTAAATTTTGGATTAAGTTCAAAACCAAAAATTTTATGAAAAAAATGGATTATTCGCAGTTTAGTCATCAATGAATTCTATCTACTTTATATCAAATTAAGTTCACAACAATTTTAATAAATTATTTATTTAAGTGACTTTAAGTTAAATATTGTAATATATTTTATTTGTACGAACTGTGTTATTATTAACAAATATATATATATATATATATATATATATATATATATATATATATATATGTATATATATGAAAGTGACAGTGGATTAATTGAAATGTTCCCGACCACGTTGAATAAAAAATGGAGTCACCCAAATGAATTTTTCACGCTGTTACGGCGATTATAATGGCTGGAAAATTAAGCATTATATAATGAACCAAACTGCAAAACTACAAACAGGTTTTTGTACTGTCAACTGTTTTACCGGTCGACTATATGAAACCTACATATGTATATGTTGTGTACATTCTTTTTGCGCGTTGGAAAATAACGTTCGAAACTCGAAAATAGTGATAAAAAAATGAAACTCCGACAGAAGAAATTAATCGTTAAAATCGATCGGGAATCGGTACTTATCAGAGAGAGCTTTGGAGAAAAAAAGATAAATTATCTGAAACAGTGGCAGAGCATCAAGGATATCTTGATTAAATCAGGTGTCGCTCGTTGGGTCATTACTGAAGACGTTTTGTATCTTCCTGACGTTTTTTTACCTGTGCCGGGGTCCTATCTTGACGCTTAAAGGTTCTGTTTTTCGTTATTGGGAAGAATGCTGATGGATTTTTTAGTGATTCAATTATTTTTTTGTCGGGATGGAGATATAATGATTATTATGGATTAATTTATTTAAGTTTTCTTATAATTTACTACATGTTATTGTGATTCTTTACTTAAGATCAATCGTATCTGTTTTGACATTTTAGTTTCTTCAAATCGCATCTCTATGATCACAATATGTTTCTTACAACGTATCATTCAACTACAAATTATACGGAATCATCAGAATATATATCTTCATGTATCATGTCTCATCTATCTGTCTATCTACATATCTATAATTATCTACAATGATCGTCCTACAAAAAAGGCTGATCTAAAGATTTACCTAAAGTTACATAGAATTGTTATGTCATATTATATTTTAATAATTATACTTAATTTAATGAACCATATTGCTAACAATATTACCACAATCATATTTAAACCATTATAACTTGCAGTTGAATTCTTCAATTTCTTTGTCATTTTGTAATTTAAATTTTAACCTTCAATTACAAATATAATTCTCATACGTTGACCTTAATACATTTGTTGAAAGTGAAGATTACAATTTGAACATGATACAAATTATTAAATCGCATAGTGTTTTATTAATAATCGCAATAATGATATTTGAAGTGTATTTATGATATACTAGAATAAATAAAGGCTGATCAAAAGCAACTAAGTTAAAGTTAGCCAGAATTGTCATGTTATATTATATTTTAATACATGTATTTAAATTAATAAACCAGGTTGCTTACAGTATTGCCAAATTGATTTTTTAATAAGAAATTAAACGAATTTTATAAAGAAAGTCAATAATATTTAAAACATTATAACATGTAGTTGAAATCTTCAATTTCATTGTGATTTTGTACTTTAAATTTGAATATTCCTTGAACATTGCAATTTGAACATTTCTGGTCACATAGTATTTTATTAATAATCGCAATAGTGATATTTGAATTGTATTTATGATATACTAGAATAAAGTCTGACCATAATCAACTAAAATAAAGTTACCCGGAAATGTAATATCATATTATATTTCAATAATTATAATTAATATAATAAACCCCACTGTTAACAATATTATCATATTGATTTTTTAAATAAAAAATTAACGAATTTTGTAAGCAATATCAATCATAATAAACTGAGAAAAGTTTTGGATTTCTGCTTGTCTATTATCACCGATCTCACATACATCAGTTTCAATATTTTATGTCATTTCCTTAATCAAAACTATCAACAGTTATAAGTAAATGCAATTTCCTTTAAACTAAATAATCAAAGCACAACTTTTAAAATATTTTTAAAACTGTAACAGATACAATTGTAAATTCCTAAAAGTCCGAATATATTATTGTTAATATCAAGAATATAAAATAATATCAATAAAAATGTAGAAATTCGAAGAAATAGAAGGACGTCTTCCCGTCAGCCATTCGGTTTTCCTCCCCCATAGGAAAAAAACAAAAATAGGCAGATGTTCCAGGCCGCTCATTCGTCATTCGCGCTCATTCACTAACACATGTGGTCTTTCTCACCGATATTATTCGAAACGTTGTTACATCCTCGCCCGTTTCCCTTGAACCGACTGTCCCTTTTACGTGTTAAAAGAATGAAATAAAAGAAATTTTTTTCTATGGGTCGTCCTTACTCTCCCAGCCTAACACCTACTGATTTCCTGTTTCACTAAACGAGAAGCGCTTTTAATTTAAATATATAATATCAGCGATTGGTCGGTAAATCATCGAGTAATTAAGTGTTTGACAGTTTGCGACTTGCGAATTTCTGTACAAGAACGATCGGGTTTGCATCGAAGGCCGGAGATGCATATGCAAATACGGCTGGCTGCCACTCTAAGCCGTCTAATCATCTCTGAAGGGGAACTTTTTTGTCCACATCGTAAATCATAGTTGTGTATTTAGTGTATTCATGTGTTTCTAGGGGTATATGGTCATAAATATTCATTAGGTCGTCGCTCCGTCCTCGTTTTTTCACTCCACGGTATTTTTCATTGTTACATTTCATTAATTCGGTTTGTTCCTTCGAGGGGACGCACTCCCGAGAAAACCGAATCCGTTGTCAATTAAAACATTAATCTTGGTATTTGATTTCAGTTTATATTAACCGATTTTTCGATACTACTATATAAAAAGATACGTCCTTATTTTATAACTCGATGGTATTTTGTCTACTAGTCTTTCTAAAACTGCTATGTTATATAATATTGTTTAAATATATTAGATGTGTGATGTTTCGTTCCATCATCACCTAAAATTAGTTCCATAAGTATACTAATGCGAGTTCTTTCACCAAAAAGGTGACGATGTTCGAAAAGTTAATGGTTCTTTAATCAATAGTGCGCGTTTTACTCTTATTTTACTACCATTTTTGACATTAATTAATTTCTCGATCTAAAATTGTGATTATGTATGGATTTACAGCAATTAATTTAAAATTATATGGTCCCAATATTTCATCTTCATAGAACTTCACGGAGATTCTAAAACAATCCGGAGGATAGCATTAGGCATCATTATTGGTTTTGCTTTTGTTACATATGATATTTTATCATATTTTTATTTAAAATAAGTTTATAATGTGATGTAAATGTTGATAAATGTACCTTCCGTGTACCAGGTATCTGAAAATCCTGCCCTATACTAAAATGTACAAATTTGTTGGAGAATATTATGCATCGAATATTATTTCTACATTGTAACTATCTATGAATGAGATAATAATTAAATATAGTAATCACTAATTTTAATTGAGATCACTCCAAATTATCGCAGCTTTAACAAAAAAATCATAACATGTGTATTTAGTTTTTCTGTACAGCTTTCTAGGGCATTTTGAGCATCTCTGCATCATGTTAGGCCTTTTTGCAGGAGGTTCTTTTATATTTTCAGAATAATCTTCAAAGTATTTACTGATACTCTTGCGAAAGTCTTTTGGAAAATTTCCTCTCAAATTTGTTTTATTTTTCTCTATCCTATTATTAATGATTTGTATAATCATACCATGTATTCTTACATGATTGCGTAATGCAAAAATGATTGTTAGTGGCCAGCGTTTGAAATTTCTTGAGACATCAAGCTATGCTTAAGTTGTCGACTACATCAACACCACTTTCAGTCTGTTTATAAAACGTTATCACAGCTGGTTTTTGTTTACTTCTGGTTGTAGAATCAATTTCTTTGTCATGATGTATTGACGACATCAGATGTATCACTTTACGTGACTTTGGAACATAAGGTAATATAGTTATATATTTTTGATATCCAAAGATTGGTGTATTTAGTTCTCGACTTGGCGGAATACTATTAGTTTTATTAGCTCTTAAAGTACCCGCTACAGTAATCTCCATTTTTATCAATATAATATGAAGCCTTTGTTTGACGCGCAGTTCGGAAAGCGGTATGTCGTCAACACTGTCCGACTCACAGCAAGGCAGTTCAGCATCGACTTCGCTGTCTGTATTACTTTAGAAGCTCAAGTGATCAGAATCATCGCCAGATTCCTGATCAAAATTCACAACTTATAACTCCGTATCATTTTTTTCGCTTAAAAGTACTCTATGTATCTCTCAACTCCGTCAATTGCGCTATAGTCTATATTTTGAAAATATCTGTAACAACTAGTAATAAATTATACAACATACTTCTTTAACAACGCGGTGTACGAGGTGGTGTGTATGATCCGCTTAACCTGCTTGGCGGTAGCCATATGATTAAAATCGCAATCGGAGCGGCAACGTCGCATCTCCGGCTACTCAGAACGTCTACCATTGCGCTTTTTAAATTATAAAACAGTTACCAATTTTAGGGACTCGGGAGTGTTATATCCCCCATGGTACATCGAGGGTTAATTTACCAAAAATGTGCATAACTTTTAAAACAATTGAACATACAAACTGCCATTTATTACCTCCTTGATTAAAATTAAAATTAGTATTATTTATTGTAAACTGCGGCGTTTTGATCATTTTAGATAACTCTAAATAAAGCCTGCTGTCGTGAATTGTGAACAACCTATGCCAGCTGTCACTATCAAGTAGCAATAATGGCCTCATTAAATTCATTATAATGAAAAGCATATTTATTTGATCAAATCTATCTGTCGTTGGTTCTGGTTGTTACCAAAAGCGTCTTGATGCAAGTGACTCGTCTGAATCAGTTAAAAAAATGTCGTATGCCATATCGATCCGGTTAATCATAAAGCGCTTCGGGGTCGCGAAACGTTTCTACTAATTAAATTCAGAGAACGTAAGCAGGACTTTTTCTTCAGATGAACCATTTAGATATCCGACCTGCAAAAGCTGTTTCTTTTACGCCCCTCCCTTCCTCTCTCTCTGTCTCTCACTCTCTTTATATACATACAATCTTAGATGTAGCCCAAGGACCGAGAGGTAATGTGGAAATATCAGATTACCATCTTGGAAATGGCCACGTTTATGGAGAGTATGGTAATGAGATATTTTTCCCTTGGTTCGTCCATTGGTTGTTATTGCGTTTCTTTTTATGCGCGCGGTTAATTTATTTGTGAGTTAATAGGGTCATTAGTTGCGACAAATTTGTTTATTTCTCGATGCATTAATCACCGTGGGGTATTGTTTAATGCAAATGACTTTAATTGAGTTCACTGAGGTTTGGATTAAAATTATAACTGTTACCGTTCGTTTTTACTATGTTTACCGTCCCCGTTTTTTAGCTCTATGATCTATGATTTATTGTAACAAAATGTAGGCACTTGTGAGTAAGTTCTCTCTACATTGCAACCCGGTATGCTATCCATTCTATCTAAACACTGTTCGCATACAGTTTATGATGGTAATATACACACTCCAATAATACACTTATGAATTTCCAGAAGTTTATAGTATATAAGCTTCACAAATAATAGTGTTAATGAGGATTATATATGGAAAGCGCTATCGATTGAAACTGAGCATATAAATGAGCTTTGGAAAATATGTCTTACAAGTACAAGTACGACAAAATGATGTTGCAACATAATAATAACCAGTGATAGCTTGCCCAGGCCTTGAAAATCAAGGTAAAAATTTGGAAATAGAAAATGTTACGACAATATTTATCAGACACTCCCACCAGTATTACTTATTTCGAAAGATGTTGTAATTTGAAAACTTATTACATAATAGCAATAGAGACGAAGGTTCAAGGAGCAACATGTTGCGAATCTCTTTGCTTCAGTTGACTCAGATATTATCCAACTTAATTCATACTTGTTTTACTTGATCGCTATAGTAAATAGCTTGCTAAAGCGTCATTTCCAATTTTGTACGTTATAAGAGCATTGAATAATAATAATTTATTTTACATAATAATAAGCATTTATTTTCGAAAATTACTAAGACATATTTCGGGGCTAGTATTAACGCTGAATATATGTGCAGAATATTAAATTTCATAATTCATTAGTAATTAGGTTAATTCATATTACGTGTCCGCCAAATTCGCTTATTAATTTGTTCGTACTTAATTAATAAATCAGTCAGTACTAAAAACGTAGACGGATATTGGCACATTATATTTTTATTAATATAAAATTTAAACAAGTATTTCATTTGAATAGAACATAAGGAGTCGATATATTTTATAAGATAAATAAAAATGGTAATAATGATAATAATGGTTATTGTTGTTAATTATAGATTGCAGATAGTCAAAAAATAATTGTGATAGTCCTGAACAGTTTTTATTGTTGGATATTTTCGAATTTGAAATCCGTTTTGATTTTATAAAAAATGAACGTATATTTCGAAAACGAAAATACTTTTATATATAATAAAATAAATTTTGAGCAGATATGAATTTGTTTATTAGTAGTTAAGTAGTATTACAAATTTTGAAGTTTTTTTTAATAAATAATTAATAAATCAGTCAGTACTAAAAACGTAGACGGATATTGGCACATTATATTTTTATTAATATAAAATTTAAACAAGTATTTCATTTGAATAGAACACAAGGAGTCGATATATTTTATAAGATAAATAAAAATGGTAATAATGATAATAATGGTTATTGTTGTTAATTATAGGTTGCAGATAGTCAAAAAATAATTGTGATAGTGCTGAACAGTTTTTATTGTTGGATATTTTCGAAGAAATTTTGAGCAGATATGAATTTGTTTATTAGTAGTTAAGTAGTATTACAAATTTTGAAGTTTTTTTTTCGATTATCGCCAAATATTAAACAATGTTCTTAACTATTTATGGACTAAATTAACTAATTTAACACTACATATTATGCTAGATGACTCTTATTTTCTGTCTGTACACGCTACTTATTTCTTCGTAATCCTATCTTTTCCCAGCCTCTTCTATATAATTATGCGACCGTTACATCTAATTGTATTAAGGACATTCATATTTGATGCTATATTACGAAATAATTATTTTCCTAACATCTGGAAAGGTGTTCAGATATTAATGATCCTCAAACAAAGGAAAACACCAGAATATGCCACCTCCTATCGGCCTATAAGTTTTATTATTACAGATAATCTCAAAAGTTTACCCAGAGGGCAAGGGCAGATTGTGGAGCTATTAAGAGTAATAAAAAAATTATTTCCACGCCAGAAAACAAAACTAATAATGTTGAGCAATAAAAAGCATTACATAGTGTTTATCTATGTTTTTGCAGTATATTTTTTAAATTTATTCATTGTAGATGGAATAGAATATTCATAGCTCAGACAGGACATCTCGTGAGTCATGTGTTATTTATATATTTTGCACTAATATAAATATAATCAGTTCAATGTTTGTTCATAATTTATTTATTTACCTTCTTTGGTGATCTGTTAAAAAAACTGACACTTCTTTGTTCATCTTTTTGTGAAAGATCAATATTGAATCAACAGACCATTGTTCTTAAAATAGTACAATTGAAGACATTATAATTCATTGTTTATGCGCAGATGCAACAGTTTCCTGTGGGTATATTAAATATGCGTTTAAAATTGTTCCCAATTATGTATATTACGGATTCAGCTTTAAATAAGAACATGTTTATTGATATATTCTCTTATTGGAAAGCACTTTTGTGCCTTTAATCGTACTCTGCTCCGCATCCTCCGACCGTAGCTGTAAAATAAATTAGTACGTCTTTAACATTCATACATACATACATTAGCAGGTGATTTCGATTTATCTGTTCTTATTTACCGCTCGCGAGGCCGAAACGCCGAAGTTAATGCGAATCAAAATCCTTTTTCATCGAAGACATCTGCCGCGTTCCTCCGCTGCCAAGAACAAAAAAAAAAGGAAAAAGAGAAACGAAAAAATAACGACCGCGCCGAAATGTAATTGAAAGATGCGAATGCATCGATAAAAACGTGTGTTACGACGTTAGCGGTGTGCGTTCGCCGAGAGTGTTGAAAATATTTACGGTATTTTGAATAATGCGTGATAATTAACTTTCGTTCCCATAGTATAATGATTTATAAATTAATTCAACTTTGTCGGGGTATCGGGTGTGATATTTTTTTAATTAGGACCATATTTCATGGAAATTGGGCTAAATATTAATTATTAGTAGTATTTTTTGACATTTACTTCCATGGATCTAAAAAACATGGACTATGCACTGAGTAATTTTAATTGGTTAATTAGTCATGTGTTCTAGGCAACAAAAAACCTTTCGCGTATCATGTCGAGTTGGTTAGAAAGTAGTTTCTGTTTTACGTTATGTAATAAATCTTATTTTTCTCTATATTCATGAAATTGTAACATACTATTTTTCGAGCATTGCACTATTTGTGAAAACTAGATTGAAGATTCTATGAACAGGTTTATATAATAACCATATTTAAACAATTTTTACTTTCAGACCATGAGATGTCTATTTTCCCACAATAATCATTTACACTGGGCTCGGCCGTCACTGTTTTTTTATTTTAGTTGTTCTTGAAGTTGTCTAATTCTTTTCTATGTTAATTTTTCCAAAATGTTGATAAATTTTTCAACAAAAAAGTACAACAAACATTTCGAGTGATGCAACTTTTGTTATTGTTAAAAAAAATGGATAAAAAAGAATTTCGCGTGTTGATAAATTATTGCTTTTTGAAGGAAAAAAATACAGTTGAAGCAAAAACTTGACTTGATACTTTATACTTGGATTGGTATGCTAAGTTTGGACATGGTGAAATGAGCACCGAAGACAGAAATGAAGCAAACACCCAAAAGAGATTGTTACCGACGGAAACATTTAAAAAATCCACAAAATGATTTTGAATGACCGTAAATTGAAACTGAATGAAATAGCAGACATACTAAAGATATCAACTGAACGTGTACATCATATCAATCACGAATATTTGGGTATGAGAGAGCTCTGTGCAAAGTGGATGCCGCGCGAGCTCACTTTTGACCAAAAACAACGACGAGTTGATGATTCGGAGCAGTGTTTGAAAATGATCAAACATAATAAACCCGAGTTTTTGCGTCGATATTTGACAATGGATGAAACATGGCTCCATTATTTCACTCCGAAGTCCAATCGACAGTCATCCGAGTGGAGCGCACACGATGAACTCGCTCCAAAGCGTGGGGAAACGCAAGAGTCGGCTGGCAACGTTATGGCGTCTGTATTTTAGGATGCACCTGGAATAATTTTCATTGACTATTACATAGCGTTATTGGACCGTTTGAAGGACGAAATTGCCGAAAAATGGCCGCATTTGATGAAAAAGAAAGTGCTGCTTCACCAAGACAATGCACTGTGTCAAAAATCTATGAATTGGGCTTCGAATTGCTTCCTCATCCACCATATTCTCCAGATCTGGCCCAGCGACTGTTCCAGTTCTCAGATCTCAAAAGAATGTTCGCTGGGAAGAAATTCGCATCGAATGAAGTGGTGATCGCCGAAACTGAAACTTATATTGAAGCAAAAGACAAATCGTACTACAAAAATGGTATCGAAAAGTTGGACGGTAACTATTATCAATGTATCACCCTTGAAGGGAGTTATGTTGAATAAAAAAGACTAATTTTGCCAAAAAAAAGGGTTTTACTATGGTAGGCTTTTCAATTGGCCTGTTAAAAAGAAAGTTAGCTTAAATGCCATTGTTGTAATTGACGCAAAAAATCGCATAGCTCACGGTCTTTTGCTTGGTGGGTATCTAAAGTGTTGATGTTAAATAAAAGTCTATATAATAAATTAGGTTCGCTTTTGATGATGGCTGGTTGCATCGAAAAAAAGAGACCTGCAGGAAAAAAGAAAGGAAACCTATTAATTTTCGTGCATAGCTGTGCTATTTATGCCCCGATACCGACCACTAAATCACTCTCGTATTTTTGGACAGGGACCAAAATTTAATGTAATGCGGCCATTTTTCTCTGGCCCGGGTCAACTGCTGCAATAAGAAACAAAATTGCATTTTATTAAATACGTTGACAACGTAATGCATCTGTAGTTTTCCCATATAAAATACATCCAGTGTGCCATGCTAGCGAAAGGACGTACATCATCGTTTTTGTTTTTTTTTTGGTTTAGTTGGCGTTGCCGTTCTAATGGGAGACGACGGAATAAAAATGGAACGACAACAATGGCGGTGTTGGGGACCGACACAGAAATGTCTGCGGTACGCTAAAATTGAAATTGATAAATTGGCCAGTAGAGGGAACCTCGTCGGCTGCACATCCAGTACAGGGATTCGGGATTTTCCGACTCTGAAAGTGGCGAGAATGCGTCAAAAGTCCCTGAAGGAGTTATATGTGCTTCGGTTTTAAACACCACTCTATTTTACATTGTGTCTCAACATGAATGTCTTGTCAACATTCAGTTACTTAAAATAAAATCTGTTTCTTTACAAACCGATGAATAATCTGATAGTTTGAAATTGAAAATATAGAAAAATAAAAATGAATTATGTGGAAGTATTTATTTTGTCTACATTTTCTCATGAGAGCACAGTTTTCTTCGATATATATATATATTGTATTGCTTATTGTACATTAACATTACTTATTTTATGCCTTATTGTTCTTGATTACACGTTACAATACAATGAAAAGTTAATTATAATATTTAAAACTGACGCCTAAGTTGCAATCAGCTTTTGTTGACATGTAAATAATTCATTCATAGCATCTCATTCATTCAAACCAGTTCAAATTGGTTTATAAAACAATAAAACATCCAAATGAATATCATAAATATTCAATTTTAAAACAGAGTGATTTTAGTATCTTATATAAAATACTACGTGTCCCAAAAGAAAATGTATATTTAACCGATTGATTAGCTCTTATACTTAGCTTATTAATACACATAAAACACAAATATACTTGAAATAAATTATATTGATCTTTAGTTTTCAATAATATAAGGGCTGATAATTCTTAGTGCATATACATCGCAGCAATACGACTGATGAAGAAGTTTTACGTTAATAAGCACGTGTCTACCAAGACAAAATAAACATTTAATGCGGAAACAGTGTGTTAGTAAAAGCTTAAAATGGTCAAGTGACGTTACGTTACGTCAAGTTAACGAACTCAAGCCTCTTAGAGATATTCTGGAGCATTAATTCTTGCTATCTATCTATGCGTATTTACAGCAGTTATGCATTTTAGTGTTGCCAAACTTATTGTCTTTTTCGAGTGTAAAAAAATGTTGGGATTACTATTTCAAGTGAGGAAAATTTCACAAAACTGTTGCAGAATAACCGCTTTTATAAAACTCCGACTAACATACCGCTCAGCAGCATATATGCATGTTCGGTCATTCCTGGTCTCCCAGTGAGTTTACGAACAAGATTAGTTTAATAAGTTTATTAAAACAGCAAAAGTATTACGTATTTAATGAACAATTAACATAGAGCATTATCATGAAAATAAGTATAAATTATTATAGTAAAATGTCATCATTTGACATTTATGTTAAATGGTATTAAAATACTATTTGCTTGAACAAAGGTAGCAAGTTAGTATAATGAACATTTGTTATTTGTTTAATATAATATGCCTTTTGTATTTGTAGATGTTCGAACATACCAATGGTAGATGTTCAATGAATTGAGGGTTTGAAGGTTTATTATTATCAATTGTCTTGAGCAGATAAATAATAAAAACCTTGAAAAGATATATAATATATACATATATTGAAACAAGTGAAATAATATAAACACTATAATAATTAAATACAAAATACTTCAACATGAGAAATCAAAAGAAGTCAAAATATACCTATATATATATATATATATATATATATATATATATATATATATATATATATATATATATATTCTTCTGCAAATCATATAGCAAAAAATATATTTTGACTTATGTTTACTGAGTGTAATGTAAAATGTTATCATTTGACATTTATGTTAAATGGTATTAAAATACAATTTGCTTGAACAAAGTCAGCAAGCTAGTATAATGAACATTTGTTATATGTTTAATATGCCTTTTATATTAGTAGATCTTCGAACGTACCAGTGGTCGATGTTCAATGAATTGAGGGTTTGAAGGTTTATTATTATAAATTGTCTTGAGCAGATAAAATAATGAAAACCTTGAAAAAATATATAATATAAACATATATTGAAACAAGTGAAATAATATAAACACTATAATAATTAAATACAAAATACTTCAACATGAGAAATCAAAAGAAGTCAAAATATACCTATATATATATATTGTTCTGCAAATCATATAGCAAAAATATATTTTGACTTCTTTTCATTTCTCATGTTGAAGTATTTTGTATTTTGTTGTATATATGTGTATATGTGTTTTGTATGTATATATATATATATATATATATATATATATATCATATAGCAAAAAATATATTTTGAGTTATGTTTACTGAGTGTACAGCTAAGAAAGTTTTGCTCTGAGTCTTATGAGTCACATTTTCCTGAAGAATGCATTTTAATTAATTGCTTGTCTCTTTCTTCTCATTTAAGTTAATAATCTTATTTTCTTTTTTATTATTACCCAGTTCGTCATCAAAATTTGCAATATCATGTCAAAGGCAATTTACATATTCATATTATAAAGGTATACGATGTTATTAAAAATTTATATGGATTTGCTACTTCAAAAAAAATCCTTTCAGACACTTTGAGCAATGAAAAACTATCTACATCTGCTTTTTATCTACTGTGTATCTAAAGTAGAAAGGACTATAAAATAACTTGTGCAAGTTATTGTAGTAGAATATATCATAGTTACAAGTGCTGAACATAGTGATTATAAAGTTTACCACCTATAAATACACCCGTTCGAAATATCCTTGAAATTGAAACAGCATATGGACAAAGAAATAAAATGTATCGAATTAAACAATGTCTGTCTTCCCTGTCTTATCTCCAGCAGCAATCAACAGCGATAGACCACCAGAACAATAAAAAGAACAAAAAATTAATGGTATTAAAACAGAAGAAAGCCCAATCCGTGTGGTAATTGCACGCCAACACAGCAAAAACGAATCAGTCCGACTAACAAATCACCGCAATTAGTCGGCAATACGTATATATTACGTCAAAATCCATGCGTGATTTCCTTACAAGTTTTTTCCCTACCGCCAAAGCTTCGTCCACGCCGCCCATCCCCCACCACTGCCGTGCAAAGCTCAGGGCGAACCCACCTGATGGCTGTAACGGCCCTTTGACATGCGAGTCCCGTCATCGCGCTATACGAAACCAGTGTCGTAACACACATATTATTATCTAACATTAATGTGGCATAAACTCAAATATTTCAACATGAATAATGTTGAGGAAATGGTGAATTCACCGGGCCGGCCGATTTATTTCCTGTTAATAACGTCACTAAAAACACTTTTCTGTATTAATTGATAGTATCATACTGTATAACGATGGATTTACTTCACGAACATTTTTCGTTGTAGTTAGCGATGAATAGTATACGTCTATTTACGTTACTCATTTTTTTTAACATCACGTTTGGGCAGTATCAATCAGCACGAGACGATTTATTTTACAACGATTAATAAAATAACGGTCGCACGCCAATGTCGTCTTCTTTTATGTCGTAACTATCACTAAGCTAGCGGTCCCATTGGCAACGTTTTCGACCGCACAGACCAATTCCTAATCTTATTATCTTAATTTCGGCATTGTAAAGTTATTATTTTAAATTAGGTTCGCTTTGTTCGGCAACGTCGGCTGACGTGCAATCCGTCCAGGACCCGGCCTTCCCGTTTGATCGATAATCGGCAAATGGGGGGCGATTTTTTTCCTTATTATTTTTGTTCGTTCTTTCTTCATAATGGGGAAACAAAATGGTGACTTCAATGGTTGATTTTCTGCATATTTGGAAAATACAAATTACTAATAACGTCTTAATGTCATAATACTACCAGATATATAACAATAGTTAGAGTTTTTGCTTAATTGTTGTTTTTGAAGTATGTTATGTTTGGTTTGAAAGCAATTGTATTGCATCAGATATTCAGCATTGAAGTGGTATCCGTCAGTAAAAGCACAAAACACCATTTTTGTCGATCTTACGTTTCATTCACAAAGAACAATATCAATAAGTCTTGGACCTGAACAGAAGAGGAATCTTAATATTATTTGATGCCCTAAGCTTAGATCCTCAGTCTGTGTGCAGTACTTCCCAGTGGACATTTGGTGAAACTGTATACTTTCATGTAATTTTCTGTGCCAATATTATGGAAACACATTAACGACAATTTGTTGCAAAATTACCACAAGATTGGAGCCCGAATGTCTCTCAAAATAAATTTTCTGCATTCACACTTTGATATTTCCCACAAAACATGAGTAACAAGAGCGATGACCAAGGAGAGTGGTTGCTCCAAGATATAACGAAAATCTAAAGGCGATACCAGAGACTTGGAGACGAAGGTATGAAGAGCGATTTCTATTGGATCCTAATGCGTTAAATAAATACCGAGAAGTATAAACTCAATTCAATCTCTGTCCTTTTATAATTAATACTTTTTAAATCAATAAATAGCCTTTAATGCTCAAAAATAGAAAAATGATAAATTTATTGAATTTTTCTAAAAATAGAACTAATTTTGAAAAACGGGCTGCTGATTTGGATGCAGCCTCTCAATTTACCTTATAAATAGCTTTTGGTTGTCCATATTCAAACCGTGTATATTTTAGTTATTTAAAACACCGTATAGTATTTACTACTATATTAAGTGATAAAAATGTTGAAGCAAACTAGACAAGGCGTTTGAAATAATTCAGACGAATTAAGCCAGCCATATCCTTTTTTTTTCTCTTTAGATTACCTGAAATTTAACATTATATAGTACGTAAGATAAATTGTTGTCTTTAGTTTTTATAGAGGTGTAGCATTTATATAAAATATATTTAAAATTTGTGGAAAAAAACTGAATTTTTGTTTTACACATTTTTATTTCTGTATTTTATTTAACAACTACATTGATACATCCTCGTTTTCAGCTTCACGATATTTTCGACAATATCTAACCATTAAATTTATTTGGTTGTGTAAACTTAATATATTAAATTTCATTATGAATCAAGCAGGCCGGTTGTTTATTTGTGCATTTCAAATAAATGCTGATAAGTGCCAGTGAATTCGGTGAGCGGAAGAAAAGGAAGCCAGGAAGTATTATTTCCGATGATAACCATTTTTTTTGTTTTATGGTGCAATTGTGTGTGTGCTGTTTGCGTGGGAAGTAATAAATAATATGAATTTTGGTAATTGTATGCGTTGGTCGGATGCAATGTTAATAATAACAATGATTAGTACTAATTATCGTTAAATCATTGAAGTAACATGTATTTCCTGTTTTTTTTTATATATTACTCAAAGAACAAAAATTATAATCGAATCCGTGGGAGTCTATATTGTAGAGATATTGATAATGACACTAAATATTTACTGATATCACCTATATCTTAATAATTTCTGTTTGCAGTTTATAGTTTATATATTTGCAACATACTTATATATTTTGAACTTATTTGTTTTAAAACACAATGTGTGGCTTTGAAATAAAAATACTGATGTTATTACAGTGAATTAAGTCAAACTTTAATAGCGTAAATCAGTTAGTTGGTGTTAAGTAATTCCTGAATGAATTTCGATTACATAAGACATGTTTCAACTTTTTATATAAAGAGTGTAAGAATTTTAAAACGGATTATGACATAGAATTTTGATTAATAGATTGCTGTGGTGTTTTACTTCCTACTATCGAAAGCGCTGCAGACGCACATCACATAACCCCGAACGAACAATATTCCTCCATCAAGCTGCCCGCGTCGCAGCAACAATCCACCAGGCACTGAGAAAAGGTCCAAAAACTGGAGCCATCTTCTTAGATGTCTCCAAAGCTTTCGATCAAGTATGGTACCATGATCTAATATTTAAAGCGAAACAACGATTACAATTCATACTTGGACGGTAGGTCCTTTCTAGTGAGGATCGGCGACGCAATCTCCTCTCGTCGCGCGAGGTGCTCCACTGCACTATTCAGCCTTTATATGGCTGATTTCCCGTTTTACAAACTTTCGCACACAGCATTTTACGCAGACGATACCGCTTTCTTCACAACCGGTTACTGTCCCGACACTATTCGCAACAGACTACAAGTACAGTTAAACCAAGCGATAGCGTGGTACAAATTCTGGCGGCTACAGCTAACCCAAGCAAAACTCAGGCTATTCTGTTCCACCGCAAGAAGGAGCACCGCGCCATGATTCCAATGGTCAGCCCAAATTCAGCACGCTATTTGCAAAGGAAATGACGTGTACAGCTTACTATTTCCCCTGCTATGCAGAAAAAGCAAACTTCCAATTCCACAGAAAGCGACGCTGTATAAAATGCTAGTCCGTCCAATCTGCCTCAATGGAGCACAGGTGTGGTAAAAGTAACGACAGTCCCAGTCGTAACCCAAGGTCTCTGGCGCCCGCAGAACAACCATTCCCCAAACCTGAAGCGACATCACACGAAGACCATTTGGTTCTAGCTGGTCAACCTAGCTAAACCTAGTAGTCCAGTCCCGATAAACTCTCGTTGGTAAAATGGAAAATATTTTAAAAAATAGCTATCCTTTTTAATATTTAGTTATTATTTCAGGTATACATAATACCAAATATTAATAGTAATACTTACTAAAAATAAAAACAAATAATTGTGTTTTAGTGAGTGTCTATTATTAAAAGTGTTGGGTGTTAAAACAGCATATTAAGCAACGCGGCCTCAGAACTAGTCTTGTAAATCAATAATTTTTTGTTTGTAACCAGAGAAAATATTATAGTCGTCGGAACATTTTTCCGAATGCAAAAACAACGGTCTATAATCTTAGTTAATGATACCGTCTGGGGGGCATCGAAAGCATCGTGGAAAAAACGACCAAATGTTAAGGAAAAAAAAAAACGAAAAAACGAGCTCCGTTCCCAGTTCAACGCTGATAAACCCGTAGCGCTCACCATCGCCATTCGACATCTTTATGAAACACGATTCGCCTCTAACAGGCACCTCCCTAATAAGCCCCTGTCCAAATGACGTATGCTTGATCTGTCAATGACAAATGATCTCGTTCGGAACGGGGCCTATCCGAGACCCGGCCTCACCAACAACTGTTAGTTCAACGGTCCGTAGATTAAGTTACGAGCTTAAACACTGGAAGTTGACGATTTCTTAATGGCACCATTTTTATTCCGTCTTTCCTCGCGGTAATCTGGAAGGTTTTTCCGTTGGCCGGGCCTCACGGCACGGCACCTGTCAGATTTATATACCGAGCGGTGTATTTTTAACTGGATTATGAGGATGCCGCTTGAAAGATATTGATGATAGTTCGTCTGGTTGAGGCTATTTTTTTTCGTTCGTCTCGTCGCTATAACTCATTCGCTTTTTATAGTATTTGTTTTTAACTTAATTTCATTATTTTTTATGCACTAATATTACTGTTTTGCTCTATATTAAAGACTTGTAATTTATGTTATATGATTGATTAGAAATATATAGAGAATTATTTAAAAAGTGTATTTATATTGATTTATTTCGCTACCTTGGCTTAAAGATTAACCAGGTTAACCTTTAACAATTTTTATTTTATATAAAAACTGACTATAAAATATCGTTGCTCTTTTTTTTTGTTAACTACATCTTGCATTAGATATGCTTAGTACTATTTATTATTACTGTTCTCTTGTACTCTCATTAATACACAAGCAAACCGAGTATGGGATTAAGATATCAGTATGTATTTCCCAAATTAAAATAAAACTAATCTACTTACTAGCTAAAGTTAAGAATACACTTATACACTAAATAAGTTCGCGTGGTTTGGTTCGCTTCAACCTTCTGATTTCCTGCGTGTTGTCCAGTAGCTGTATTGCTTCCACTTTGCTCTGATTTAGCAATCTTATTTCATGTTTTAAGACGAAATCTTGATTGATTTGATTCCGAGGTCATCGTGCAGCTCTTTATTAGTTACGTAGCTATAAGCATTGGTAATTAATCGTAGAACAATGTTTTTTAACATTTTAAGTTAAGTTGAGAGTATCTTTCGACTAACCATAACAGTTGCTTGACTTTGGCTCTAATCTGCTCTGCTTTTTGTCTCACATGATGTTTCCAGTTTAATCTACCATCGAGAAATATTCCTAGGTATTCAACAGTTTCTGCTTGATGAATCGGGCGTCTATTAGGTTTTTGTTATTTCCCCGCAACGCAAAATCGACATGGACAGATTTGGAACTATTAAGCTGCATTTTCCAGTCTTTCAATTCATTTGTAGAAATTTCTGACTGCTGACCGTACGCTTGTACTTTTCTACAGCCTGACACATACATCTTTTGCCGTTATAACTGTGTCGTCGGCAAATGTTCCAAATACTGTGTCTATATATATATATATATATATATATATATATATATATATATATATATATATATATATATATATATATATATATAATTGAAAATCTATTTGTCCATATATCAGACTTTCCGTTTTTTTTCAACTAATGTCTCTACCAGCAGACTTTGATTTTCAACAGTTTTTTGTTTTCACGGAACAAGAAAAGTAATATCGTGCTGCAAATACACTTTTTCACGTACAAAACTTTTTTGAAGAATTTTGAACATTTTAAATTTGAATTTTGAAACCACTATAAACAACTCTGTTGTTTGGCGGAACGTAACTTAGACGGTTGTAGTAGTGAGATTTACATCTGCAGAATAATATGACGTATGCATCAAATCACAACACTGTATACTTATGACTAGTGAAGTCTGTTACAAAAACAGGACAATAAATACTGGCACACGCGGGAGATACCTATCCATGCATAATAAGCTTCATGATTAGTCGATGACTATATTCAGATCACCAACCTTCAGGAAATAAAACGATTGAGAGCAAAATTATTATATAAATTTAGATAATATTTTAATTAATTTCATTTAAAAACTAGGATGATTTAGATGATCAAGAATCACAAAAATATTGTATTTAATATAATCGGATTAACAATAATGCATTTGTTATTATATTTGGGTCAAGATTGATAAATTACTTAATGAAATATATCCAGGAAGTGCAGCAATATAAATTGATTATTGGGACACCAATTAGAAGGAATTACGTCAGGTACCAGTGACAAAACTTCTTTTACATGTACCTCATTTTTTACTGGCTGTATATTGATATTCCGGAAAACCTTGATTTCCTGCAGAATCAGAATGCAGAAGGTTTAGTGAATACAGTAGAATATTATAGATCTCTTGTTGGCCTTCCTCCCAATTATTGTTGGATGTAAAATTATTAATGAGTATGACAATTATAGATAGATATTATGTGACAATTCAGTATACTGTGGCTTGTGTATATGTGTCAGTTTTGAAAATGATGTTTTTATTTTCTCTAAATTGTGTAGATATTTGAGTGAACCTTTAGAATCTAATATTCATCCAATCGAAGTTTTAACTGGTGTAGATCTTCTACACACTATTTTATTCACAATGTTTCATTACTCCACATGAGTCTTTTCATTGTCCTGCATGTCCCGGATCTTTGCAATTTTAGAATTCCAGATATATATCCATCCAAGAAAATGTAACCATCATCAATATTTCATGAACACATATTCAGTACAAAAATTAATGATTCATTAACAGCAAATATTTCATCCTGTATTAGATGTATATATTTCATCAATAACACAGCAGAGTAAATCACCCTCAAATCTAAGGAGGTGTACTAGTTAGCCAGAAGATGGTTATATTTACACGTAATATTAAAACGATTGGTTTATCAGTCTATTATAAGTAAGTAAAAGTAAATTGAGAACATATTTTATGAACATATTTTATACGACTATCTACTAATACGACCATAGATATCCATTAATTTTTTAACGTACTGAGTAATGAAAAAATCAACGTTTCTCATTATTTTTAATCAGTATTCTTATAATTATTTTAAAGTTGCAATTCTTTTGTGCGCTGTAGAATTCCGTCAATCATTTCAATTGCATATTGTATGGATCTTTAATGATAACTTTTCATTTTTATGTAGCTAATACTACGAAACACCTTAAATTTTTAACCGTAACAAGCCCACCTAAATGATTAAAAATTGTTGTGCGATTAACATTCAACAAACAGTAAATGTATCTTGCATTGGAAATTAAACTTAATCAAAATCCTCATCTTCGAACTCTTTTGTTTAACTAGTATACTACACATGAAACCATCATCACTGTATTATCTTCTCTATTATCTTTGTTTTTTTGAATTAAATTTGAAACTACTGATCTAATTATTTCAATTAAAACCAACAAGTGACACAAGTGATGCAGAAAATAATTATATCAGTCAATGGGCTGATCTTGAATCATTTTGTCTTTTAATATTAAGTAACGTAATTGGTTCTGCTCCATTTTCAATTATCCGTAGAGAAATTTTAGCCGGAATTATTTACGAAATATCTTTGATCGATCCTAGCCTCTCGCTTATATCGATGCCACACGTGCGGCAGCTTTTTCGCATCTATGGAAACATCAACGCCACAAGCCGATGAATTATTAAAAATAGAAATTAATTCAAACCGCGGAATAATTTACATTTTCGTAGCCAGAGAGCGAAATATTGTTTGTGGTTTGCTAGCGTTCAACCGATGCGAGCAATTAATTCATTGGTAAATGGATATCGGACGTGAATGATTTATAGACGCATTTTCGACTATTACGTTCGCATTATAATTTTAATATCGGCGACATCCAGAGATCCAACGGTCTCGATTTTGTTTTTCATCAGAAATTCAAAATATCGATAACAAAACGTATGACAACAGTATACTTAGTCACTAAAGTCTTCGTGTACTTAATCTAGGTAATTCGTACGACCATATTAAAAATCACCATCGCCATATTACCAATTGCAGTGACTCAATTTCTTAACCTTTAATTTTCTTTAGTGCTCTTCGCTTATGAATTATATAATCAGAATATAACGGTTATAATGTAGCTATTATGTGTCGATTGAGATATTTTAATTCATTATTTGAATCTATATTTTAATTCATAAAGTTACTAGTAAATAACACAATATTAAATAATAGTCCTTTCAACGAAACAGCCCATATACTATATACACAACAAAACGTATGACAACAGTATACTTACTCACTGTAGTCTTCGCCTACTTAATCTAGGGAATCCGTACGACCATATTAAAAATCACCATCGCCATATTACCAATTGCAGTGACTCAATTTCTTAACCTTTAATTTTCTTTAGTACTCTTCGCTTATGAATTAGTCAAATTAGTCAAAATATAACAGTTATAATATAGCTATTATAAGTCGATTGAGATATTTTAATTCATAAAGTCACTAGTAAATAACACAATATTAAATAATAGTCCTTTCAACGAAACAGCCAATCCACGTCCTAGATAACGTCGAATATATAGTCAAATACAGTTTTTAAATACGTTTACATGCAATAGAAACATACTTCAAGCAATAAATAAGGAATACCAAATAAAAAATAAACAAACTCAGATTACGAACACAAACAAAAACGTTTTAAAATAAAAGATATACATAATATCGTAATAACTATAAAAATAAATAAAAACCTTATTTAATCTATCTACTGCACGTATTTTATATTCTACTATATACACACAATTTAGCTTAATACCTACCTAAAGCTATTTATCTATTTACAATATTATTTTAACTACCACTATCTAGACTAGGGTTCTAAGTTTGATAATTTTTAGTTTTTAGTGGGATTCTTATTTATTTCTTGAAGTCTGTTAATTTTTTTATACAAAAATATTTTATCTTTCTTTTTTTAGTATTAGAAATGTACGCAGTCATTTTATTAAGTATTACAATGGGTAGGCCAAGTAGCGGTGCAGACCGTATGAGGAAAAACAGGAATAAAGAAACAATCATTGAATATAAGGAACGCTTCAGGTCCCGGTGTCCGCTACTTGCCCTGGGTTATTTGACAAATGTTCTAACCAAACTAGAACAACAATAAAAAGTCGTTGTCGCTGCAGGGAATCGAACTCATAACCTCCAACATAGAGACAGTTGCCTCTAATAATTTTACGGCTTCTCATATGATATAGGTAGTACTTAAAAGACAGACTCCCGGTAATCTGTCACATCAGCTCAGCATTAACCTTATACACAAATATCTGATTATTTCAGATAAAAAAATATGTGAAAACTTTTTACGTGCCTTTGAAATTTGAGGGTTTCCCTCGATTTCTTCAGATTCTACCGTAAGATCCTGAGTTGATTCCAATTTGACCACCTAGGAAGAGTCCTTAGAAAAAAGCAATTTTGAAAATCGGTCCACAATTACATAAAAGGATATATATGTAGTCGAACCCCCTCTTTTTCTCAAGTCGATAAAGAGTGGGAGAATGGGGCACACAATGATTGAATGAATATATAATTTTATTAATGGCGATGAAGACCAAGGAGCAAAAAAGACCGGCAATAGCGAAGAATAGGTGCCAAGTCATCCACTTGCTCGTCCATACGTCATAACCCGTCCAATAATAAAGCCGACTAACGTCCCAATGTTGCCGCATCAACTTAGACTTTTGGTTTACAACGTTTGCCGATATGTAACCTCTAATTATTATCACTAATATCTTAAAGAATCTCGCAGACATTTGGCAACATTGTCCATCAGTACCAAGTCAAATTGAATTTTATAGGCTGAATTAGTTACATGTTTCGACAGCAGACAACATTCTGTCATTTTTTAACTAGGATAAAAGGATAAAATCCTCTCCGAGCTTCAAACGAATTTTACATTTTTGCAAACTTTAATTGGTAATATATCGATATCGTTTATGACGTCGATGGGTTATAATACCTATTGTGTCTATAACCTATATTTGGATCTATCATTTCTAAAAATGTTTTATTCTACTATCTTTAATCTTTTCCATGAAATCCAATTTTATCATATTACTTAATTCAAATGCTGTTGAGAGGTATTAACGATGATAAGTAACTCATGATACAGAAAAATATTTTGACATATTTGCTATTTTTTCTGCTCCGACGAATACATTATAACCAAAACAATGTAAAATAGTTGAGAAAGCTTTACACTACATCCATATCAATCATTCATACGACTCGAGGTGCTAATACCCATCCATTGTAATAATATTTTGTTTTACAGGTCGTTCAATGTAATATAATAACACGTTATTGGGAATCTTTATTATATATTTTGCATGATATTTACATATAAAATAAAGTTGACGGCTTTCAGCGTGGTATATCTAATCATACAATCAATATTCTATTAAGGCCATATAATAATCGTTTATTATTATTTTGAATGCGTAATATAACAATAACGAAAACTAATAATTCAAACGTTCGACTGTTTTGTTCGATGTTAAAATATACATATATGCCCGACATATACTGAATGGGTTGACATGCTATTCTTTTATTTGATAGAAGGATAATAAAATATCTTTCTGCATTGTTTTTCTTATTATGTATATTTATTGTTAAATAGTGTTTTTTAAAAGTGTTCCTAAATTTTATCAAATATTTGTTTTTGTCGCCAAAACATAAAAAAGGTATTAATTAATATAATGTGTCTGTTTGGTGCAGATTTCTATTTTTATTTTTTATATTATTCTTCTAATGAACCTTTATTCTGAGATAATAATATTATTTATATTTATTGGTATACGACCAGTGGTTGTAGGTGATTATATTGCGTATTATAGTTTTTGGTTGTTTCTTCGCTACTTCTCCAATAGTATTTATCAATAAATGTAGTCATGACAACTTTTTTAATTATGTATATCACATGTATAGAGTAGGTAAAAAGCAGGAGCCAAAATACTGCTATGCGGTATTACCTGTAGTTGCCCCTGTTTCTTTTTCCTTCATAATTGAGTAAGCTTTTTTGTGTTGATATGTATACACGATATATTTAGGTACAACTAAAATAAATTATTATTTCTATGGGGGTGAAGAAGCATTTAAAAAAGCATTTAATTCAAATGAAATTATTGATTTCAAACAAATGTTGTTCTATCAATACCTTTGGATACAATGCAAGAACTTGGGAGGTCTAGGGAAAGGTCAGATTGATACACTTAGAACTTTGAAAAAATAGGTTCTTATCTACTGTTGATACACTAAATATAAACCGTCAGTGTTGGATTAATTAGAAGATGCTTGCGTAAAGATAAATTATATGCTAGACAACTACAGATTAGTTTCATTAAAGCGATTAACATCAAATATATAAAACATTAACTCTATATTTACGATCACTTGGTTTTAGTTTTCATGATAATTTTGAAACACATTAAAAAGAGAAAAGAACTGGATATGTAATATGAAAAAAATTGTTTAATAGAAGAAAAATCCCAATTATCCTTACACACAATAAGTATCGTAGATGCAACCAGATCATCGCATATATATCTAATAATGCAACTCTTGGATAACACTAGAGCAAGACATAGCCTCAAAAGCATGAATGCAGTTGGTCTTCTAGTACAGTGATATGTATTCAGTACAAAATCCACCATAACATAATTACAACATGAATTTATTACTATAGAGACAAACCAAGACTGATGGATTCCCCCAGATATATAACTAGTTTTTGAGTTATTACAATATCATATTGTAAGTTAGTTGGCTAATGGTAAATAGTATTAACTAAAAAAAAGATGATTTAATATTACATTTTTTGCACAAAGAAAATATTTGTATTGACATCTTCAAATTTCAAATCACAATCGACAAATCAAATTCTACCAGATTTAATCAAATTTAAACAAATTGATTCAATGAGTACAACGATTACTGGTTGCTCAACCAAATTTTAGAGTCGATCCTCTAGGATGTTCACTAAGTTGGTCACTAGCCAGTCAATAGGTTTAATACCGAGAACCGTGGTTAGAAGACCACGTTAAGTAGTATGTCCAGTCCAGATAAATTCTTCTTGGTAAATAGTAAGCTTTAAAATATAATAAATAAATGTTAGGAAATTGAATCGTTTTTTTTTGTATATTTTAAAGTCTAATATTTACCAACGAGGGTTTATCTGGACTGGACCTACAGTTTGACGTATTGTCCTCGGCATTAAGCCTAGCGATTGGCGAGTGACCAATTTAGAAATCCTCTCGAAAGACATCCGGTCTTACATAGCATGGTTACTGGCTCTGGGATCATTTCCTTGTCGGATTTTACACTCCTACCTAGGACAATCACAAACATAAATTTACTGCCATGCCCCAGCAGGATTCGAACTCGCGATTATTGCAACTGTAGGAGGACCGTCCACCGCCCACAGGTCGCCAACCAAGCCGGTCGAATTGTTTTTGAAGTTTTGCATATTAAATGGAAACCGGATGTAAAAAATTATTAATTATTCTTGGATACAATTGACGTTGTTCTTAAATCTTACAATGTTGCACATTTGTATTGATCGACAATGAAATCACGACAAAACTAATAATACCAATATATATTATTTGAAAGCCGCCCAATTTATTATAATCAATTACTACATAAAATCAAAATTAATTCGATTTATTTAGTGCGTTTCCTTTGAACCGACGATTTCCCATCACATACCAATCTTGTACACATAAAATCATTTCAAAACAAGTCATAAGTTATCGGGACCGGGGGCCCGAAAATTGAAATATGATCGAAATATATCTTTTCAGCGTTTCGAAACTCTTGTTAAACGCCAGATAAAAATGCTCCGGTCGTTCCGATTTAGTACAACCACCATCAATCACACGCTAACGAAGCATTTTACCGATGCCTGTGATCTCTCAAGTGTTTTTAAGTGTTCGGCCACGGAGATTTATGTACATATTTTTTTTTGATTAAATGGTGTTTTATATAATGTCCGAGTTTTTTTTTCGGGCTGGTGGGAATGAGATGACTCATTGTTATGTCCTTAAATTAGATCGAAAAAATCGTGCCAATTTATAAGCGACGGTGATACTATGAAATTAAACATTCGGAAATCGAAAAATGTTTCGGTTCGCTTTGGGATCGTAAATCTTTTCGTCGATTTATTAAATTTTACTTACACTTCGACCAGAAATTATTGACGTACAATTGATTTTATTACTGTTTGTAGTCGATGATAAATTGTGTATGTAATAATTCGTGTTATTATGATTATAGTTTCTTTATTATGAGGATTTATGCTTTTTCGATTACAATTTTTATGCAGTTTTCTTCAAATTCTGTCCTACTTGGAGCGCATAGCGAATAATTACACGTGTACGTTACTGCACGTGCAGATATATATATATATATATATAAATCGTGATATAATGATCAATTACCACCGATTTTTTAAATATTTCTTAAATCTTCTTGGTTGAAATCAGTTAAATCATGTTTGATCTAACGAATTCTATAAATAATATTAATAAAAATGGGTTTTCAAATAGTTCTTTTTTTAAAATATATTTTAAAGTCTCCTTTTACCTTTTTTACCTTTTAATAATTACACGTGTACCTTACTGCACGTGCAAATAAATTTATATATATAAATTGTGATATAAAGATCAATTACCATCGATTTTTTAAATATTTATTAAATTTTCTTGGTTGAAATCGGTTGAATCATGTTTGATCTAACGAATTCCATAAATAATATTACTAAAAATGGGTTTTCAAATAGTTCTTTTTTTTTAAATATATTTTAAAGCCTCCTTTTACCAACTATGGGTTTATCTGGACTGGGCCTAAAGTTTAACGTGGGATCCGAACCACGGTCCTCAGCATTAAGCCTACCGACTGGCGAGTGACCAACTTTAGAAATCATCCCAGAAGGCATCCGGTCTTACCCAGCCAGGTTACTGGCGTGTCTGGGATCATTTTCCTTGTCGGATTGTTACACTCTTGCCTAGAACATTCACAAATTTTAAACAATTACAAACATAAATTTACGACCATGCCCCAGCAGGATTCGAACCCGCGGCTATCGCAACAGTAGGACTGTCCCATCGCCTTTACCACTGTGCCACCAAGCCGGCTCAAATATTTCTAATGCTATTTTCTTCGTTCATATTGGATTGATTCGAAACATTGTTAAATCATTTAATCTAAAATACAAATTAAAGCTTTTAAATATAGTTCTTTTTATTTTATTTGTCAATACTGCCTAGGTGTATTAACTGAAGGACTTATATCAATAACTTATAACGTATATTAATTTGACGGCATCAACTTTTCTTATTTCAGGTGAACGAGTTTATTGTATCCTTATTTAGTTTTTGAGAATATTACCGTTTTCTATGAATTCCAGAATGCAAATAATCATAAAACTGATTTGCTATAATATTTTAGTTATCAATCAAGCATAATTACAAATGAAGTAAATAGCAACCTCAATGAAGTCACTTAGCTGATGACCTAACCATTAAAAATACTTAAGATTTTGATAGATCTTCCACAGCGTGATATCCTTCAAGAATCCACAACAAGTATAAGTCAAAGAGTTAGTGTTAAGTACTTCAAAACAGTGTCTGTTGCAATAACTAAATGTGAGTGATAACAATGAAGTACGTAGAATAAAAAGGTTACTACCATCCGATCGAATTAATTGACATGTAGATCACTTACCATCATAAAATCTTACCTTGATCAAAAAATACCAAATCTCACTCATTATTTCATTGTTAGGTTAAAAAGGTAATGAACTGTTTTTATAATAAAAAACTATATATTAATCAAAATATAATAAAGTTAATATATGATAGCTGACCTACTAAGCTTCTCAAAACACAAGTTCAAAGTATTTCAGGTGTTTTTCAATTAATGGTTGCGCCACCTTAACTCTAGACAGTGATAGCAGTGGTTTAACTTAGTTTTTATAACGCTACATACTTCTGATTCCATCATATACAACATGAGTTTAAACCCGTGATATTTCGCTTTCTAACCAACATTAATGGCAGATTCGTAAATCTTAAGTACGTCACCTCTCAATAATTTTTGCAGTGGTAATATTGTCCTGATTCTTCATTCGAGTAATTCCACCAATTCTTTACTTTTATCATTGAAGTTTGTCTACTGATATTGCCTTATAAACTTTTCCAGCTCTCCATGTTCTCCCAGTAAAAATATGGTATATTTTTAGCAGCAGTATTTTTCATTTTAATACAGTGAAATAAAAATCGACTTGATAAACTTTATACTGCACCAAAAACCGACATATTTAATTAAATATAAAATGTTGTTTACTCTGTAGCTAAATTAAGTATACTTAAACGCATGCTTATAATAGTTGTTAATTTGTTAGCTGTAAACGCTTTCTTGTTCTTTCTACGTAATGGTGTTTATGGTAATTATATTTACACTGAATTTAAGCAGTCGCAAAATCGTCATAATTTCAGTTATGATTATTAAATATTTTTCTAATGGCAGAGGAAGAAAATCGTCAACCAAGAACAAATTTATTAAGGTGTTTTGCGGTATTAAGTAAACTGTGCATATATTTATGCTTGTTTCTGGTATGTCTCAGTTATTAATTACTGACAACGTCAAAATACATATTATTTGGCTCATCTCCAGTACGTTATAACAGCTTAAGCAATATCACTCAGAATATGTTGTTTTCGACGAGTCGACCATCAGTAGAACGAGAAAATAGCGAAAACGCTTTTGCAGAAAAATATTATTAGAAATGAGTTACCGACACAACGATAATTAACGGTTATTTAATTTATCCTCGAGTAAATGAATGGTTATTATGGTGCCGGGTTGAAGACTGGTTAACTCTACGTTCCAAAATGAATGGGTGAGATTGTTGGAGATATTCGAAGAAACGTCCTTATATCCCCAAACAGTAGGAGTTCTTTTTTTTTTTGCGAACAGTAACACTGGATGTTATACTCTTTCGTGATTTCACCACAAAACCTCCGATTCGGTTTTGTTTATGTCACGCTTTCTACGATTAAATCATCCAGGTAGAAACTTTCGAATTCTTTTGGAACGATTTTGCGTAATCGGCGAAAAGTCAACCGGTACGCTTTTTAAGACTCACTGTACAGGTACGAATTGTCTATAGGTACCTTTCAAAACATAAATTTTTCATAGACGACACTTCTCACACTTTATTGCGGTGATTTGAATAGGAACTGGGTCGTCGTGAGTGTTTGGAATTGGGCCATAACGGATATCTTGACGATGCTGTCGTAATCTTACGCAATTGTCCCTATACCTTTTGGTGGCATCTACAGGTAGATTTCAGGACAATGGTTTAAATTTTTAGTTTTTAAAATAGTTGATTTTATGGTATAGCCAAAAATATAGTATTTAAAATATATATTATTAATTTATATCTATTGGTAATCATACATATGTTAATCGTAGAACTTTGTTTTATTTGCTTCCATTTTCCAATTTCATATAAAAGTTAATCTACTTAAGCTAAAGTTAAGAATAAACTTATATACTAAACAAGTTCGTGTGGTTTGGTTCGCTTCAATGTTCTGATATCCTACGTGTTGTCTGGTAGCTGTATTGCTTTTTTCCGATCTGCAATGCCTCTGTAGATTTTGTTGACTGCTACTTGTACATTTTCTACAGCCTTACACCAATGCAAATGCACCAAGGCAAATATTCCAAATAATGTTTCTTTTGTTGTTGGGATATCAGCAGTATTAAATAGATATAGGAGTGCTCCGAGGGCACTACCCTGTGGAACTCCAGCCGAAATATATTTAACTCTTGAGAATGCCCCTTCATATGAGACTAAATTTGTAACATGTCGAGTTTATTATCATGATGTATTTTTTTATCGTTTAAGTGTGAACGATTTAATTCACCCTATTGTCCCTTTTTCATGTAGCTCCGATCTAAAGAGCTATCAAAACTGTGTCAAATGAACTGGAACCAGAACCATATAACTATTTATAAATAAAATATATTTTAAATTTATTTTAGCTGAAGTTAATTTGTACTATTGTATTATGGCCTTGTGACTAATAGGATGTCTTGTTTTCTCATCAAAAACGATTCATTTACAGATGACTTACGATGCTGTAATTACATTATTCCTTGACATTTATTCTTAAACTTTTTCTCGAATGTCTAACGAAATAATTAACGTCCTAAGTAAAATCACGGGAGATATAAATGGGACACGGAGAATCACAAATATCTTTTGCCCGATGGGTCTTTTTTTTCTGTTCCGTTCTGCGAAAATGACCTCGAAAAATCTTGGAGCGGAACTATCTGTCATTCTGCGTGAATTACGGCGACACATTATCGGCCGTTGGAAGGGCAAAATGCCATCCGCTGCTGATTCGGCACCGATCCACTCATGTGGACTCGGGAGGCTATAATCGAGCCGAAGTGGCTCCCCCTCGTGAACGTGAGAAAAAAACGGTAACGTCAGGGTTTCCAGGGCTCCAGATTCCGTGGAAATATCCATACAGTCTGGTCGAGGGCGCGCTATGATATACGGCGGCGTGGCTCCGATCCAGTTAGTATGTTCTTTTTCCATAATTTGTATTCAATAATATTTTCTCGCTATTGTGGCCCAAGTATAGTGAGGTTTCTGAAATAACACACAAAGGGATTGCTTATTTTTCCAACTTATTTAATTATTTGTTTCATAACTTCGAAATTGTATAATTAGATTGCTGCAAGTTAACTTAGTATTTATAGTACGTTACATACTTCTGATACCATCATAATATACAACATAAGATTCAGCCTGTAGGTTAGGTACTTCGCTCTCCGACTAGTATTAATGGCAGAACCATTCGTAAGTCTTCAGCCACGTCATCTTATCATTTATAAATTTTGCAGTGGTAATTTTGATATGGTTCTTCATCCAGTTATTCCACTAATATACTTTTATCACTGAAGTTTCTCGAGTGAAATTGCCTTATCAGCTTTTAAAACTCTCCATATTCTTCTAGTAAAATATGGTAGATTTGATTTTAAAAGAGTGAAATAAAACTCAACAAACTTTAAATTTCAACAAAATCCGCATATTTAATTCGATATGGACTATTGTTGTTTAGTCTCTAACTAAATACTTAATTATATTATACTTAAATTCATGCTTATAACAGCAGTTACATGGTTAATAGACAATTATAGTAAGATTTATTAAATAAAAACAAAAAACGGGTTGCTGATTTTACAATTTATTTCATCATTTGTTTCATATACTCTAAATTAGTGTACTGCAAGTCCTTACTTTTCAATCAGTTGTATAATTAGATTGTTGCAACTTTCTTCTGGGTTGGTTTAAGTCTCTGATGATGTCCTTAAAATTATACCAAGGAAATAGGATATTATATAAACAGATCTAATATTTACAGCCCAATTTGGGTTTATTAACGAGCATTCAACAATGTGAAGGAAAAAAGGTATAGCAAGACGGCTTTGTTCATAAGCTACAGAAAATATTACCAAAACAACACATTAAACTACTATAAGTTTATATTTTTAAAGTTTTAAATTACAGCCAGAATGAGTCAAACGAGAGAAAGTCTACTCTACAATAAAATAAGCTAAATCAGGTGTACCGCAGGGAAGTATTTTGGGCCAATTCTTTATCTACTCCCGCAAATAATTGGACCCAAACATGGGTCCGCATTGGACCGCACAGGTACCAATAATAATAAATATTGTAATTCTATAATTCCATATAGCAACAACGCTAAGTTTCTCGTAATGAATCTTGATCCAAAACTTCGCTGCAAGGAACATTTATATACCCACAGATACATTCAGATACCAATTTCCACTTAAAGAAGAAAAATTCAGAGAACAGGAGAGACTTCATTCTCATATCACTATCGAAATTACTCTTGGATAAAACCAGAATAGGACACAGACTGGAAAGAATTAAACCACTTGATCTTGTGTAGTGTAATGAGTTGTATTTAATAGATAGGGTCGATTGGGTCCTCCCAGATATATACCTAGATTTAAGTTATTATAAAGACAAATTGTTAAGTGGTTAAGTGGCAAGGACTAGTAATAATGTAATAAATAAATAATAAATAACATTATAAATGATAGTTACGCTTTAAATACTTACTTAATATCTAATATCTATATTACAAGTAGGAATGCAACTGATTACATTATTTGTTGATGTTAGTCTTGGTTATTAGAATGACTTTCAGAACAGCAACAATCCACTGAGTCTGTCGCGTATATATTTTATTCATCTCTACTGTAGATAAGTTTTCTCTCTTTTTACGTGTCTTAATGAAAAGTGCTTGACACTTCGTGGATTAAAAAACAATTTTTCATAAGTTTTATCATTTTTAAAACACACTCCTCTCCCTGTCACTAAGTTTCTGACTCAAGGTTTGTCATACTGCCTCTTTTCAGGTAGAAGGAATTCTTAACTAGATAATTCAAGATTTCTAGGTCACACTATTTTTAATAACAGTGTATTGCCCTTAATGTTATTTTCAATAACCTCTTGAGTTTGTCAGTATATCGTAATATATATATATATATGTGTGTAATATATAGTTTATATAACATCGTATTTTAAGCTTGTGTACCAATCAGCCTTCGAGAAATGAATGAAAACAAAATGGATATTGTTAATTAATTGACGATACGAGTAAAATAATCAAACGATGAAGGTTAACTAAGGTTAATATGTGGCAGGAAATGTTACTGATATAATCCTCAGATAAGTGGATTGAAAACGAAATTGAAAAAACTGTTTATGTGTACAGTTACATAAGAGGTTACCTTTTATATTTTGGGATTTGAAGTCAAAAATAATCATTTTTCAAGGTATCTATGTTGTGCGAGTTCTATCTGGTCCTTCACTCTAATTGAGATCGTAATGTTCAAAAATAATGTCGAAAGACATGCTAAAAATATTAATATGCAATTTTGTCCCTTATTTATTAAAAATGCAGTGAAACCTTGATACAAACTGCCAGATGTAGCCCAAACTAAACCTTACTGCAATAATAGCTTGGGAATATATCATATAATGCTTAGTACGTTGTCAAGAGTTTGACTTTAATAGCGTCGTAAAAATTTAACAGTGCGCTTCCCACCGGTCGACTTTAAAATCTGTTTCTTGGAGTTGTGGACGAAAGTGTTTTTATTTTCTCGTTTTATTATTCGTTGAATTTCTCAATGTTTTATAAAGTGACGATTTATATCTTTTAACTGGAGGAACACGCACCAGTTTTCACGAAGTACGTAATGCTGGAGATGTGTTAAAACCGAAAGGATAACCATCTTAAAGATTTAAACATAAATGTGATTCTGGGAAGAAAGCTTGCTTTTGGTGTTATTAATTATTGTTGGATGTGAGGAATTCTTTCGTGTTAAGCTGCTGATGAATTGTACTGGACATAAATTAGAATTAGTTTTCTCGATTTCAAGTTCCTTCAAGATTCTTAAAGATAATGTAAAATTTAAATTAATTATAAATTTTGTTGCGCATAAATTAGGTTTAGTTATATAACAGTTTCTTTATTTATATTTTGTGTTTGTATATCACATAATGTTTTAAAAGTGACGTTATGAAAATAGAGAACATTTTTTTAAATATATTTTAGAGACTTCTTTTTACCAACTATGGTTTATCTGAACTGGACCTACTGTATTTAATGTGGGTTTAAGCCTACCAATTGGTAGTGACTAACTTGGAGGTCAACCCAGGAGCCATCCGGTTTTACCTAGCCTGGTTACTGGCCTGACTGGGACCATTTTCCTTGTAGGATTTTGCACTCTTGTCTAAGGACAATCATAAACATAACGACCGCAGTATTCGAACCCGCGAATATCGCAACAGCAGGAGGCGTTCCTGTCGCCTTTGCCATTGTGCCAACCAAGACGGTATATAGAACATTTAAATCGTGTTGAATTGATTTCTTGTGTAGCTTGTAAATTTCAAATTTAAGACACTTTAGAAGTTATTATTCCTAATTCATTTAATCTGTAAAAGTTCTGATGCATTAACATATATTTTAGTATTTTAATTTAATTTTTTTTTATGAGTATGTAGGGTTTCGGTGAACGTAGGTAAAACGAAATGAAACAGTGGTGTTTATATATTATGTGACCGTTATTTATTGGTAATATAAAAAATGTAGAAAATACAAAATAGATAAAACGGATGGCAGCGCTGTTACCTGGAGACGAAGTTTGGGCAGTTAATGGTGGCACGCCTAAACCAAACGATGGTCGGTTACTGAATGATTGGAAATACTCTTCAGTAACATCCCAGATAAACGTCTCGGGGTTGCCAGCTATTCGTTATCGGGTTCTAGTTGGCGCTGCTGGCACCTCGCCCGTTATTCCATAATGTAAAATTCGACATGCCTCAAGATCGCTACAAATATGATACAAGTCGCCCACACACTAGGCCTAATAATAGGAACCATGGTTCAGGAACCATTTTAAGTAGTATGTCCACTACCTTCATTGGTAAAAAACGACTGTAAAATATAATTAAAACAAGAGAGAACTAATTTTATTATAATTATTCCGAAGTTCGTTATTAAAATTGAAAAAATAATTAGTTATTAATTTTTCATTTTAATTAATGATTCATGTTATTAATTTTCTTTTTCTTTTTTGTTTTCAGGTAATGGACAAACCGATTATCTAAACAACCAATTTGTAAGTAAAATTCTTTAATTAAAAATCGACATGAAGGGGCCCGAAACGAAACAATAGTACCCCCGCGCAGCCCCCCCTGCGCGTTTCAATCCGAAAACAAACGAAAACGTGGAGGAAAATCCAATTCCTATCTAATTTATTCCGAAAGGCATCTCGGTCTTCTTCCCCCACCGCCGCGTGGCCATGATGATGGATGGCAGCCATGATTGTTTTGAATTTTTCCCTTTTTCCCCCGATTAGAGCGAAACCCCACCCTTCACTCAATCATTCCGACTTTTGGCCTGCCCTTTATATCCCACCCTTTCTTGCCGACGGTGGTGTTTTCGCACGCCGTAGATCGGTCCCGATAATAGGCGGGTAGCCCGGGTCGCCGTTGAAAAAACGGGACGACTTCCGACGCGAAAACTCCCCTCGAAGAAAGTTATGTACGTATTCCGCCATCTCTGGGTAATTCGTGATAGTTTTGACCCCGAATGAAGTTCACGCGCCTCTCTCACGTGCCGGGAGTTAATAGTTTGGCTGCCCTTTAACAGATGGGAGCGCTATCGTTCAATTTCGCTCCAAATTGATTTTTTCCTGATAGCGGGGCTTTTACGGTAAAACGCGTATTTTTTTCCTCTTCGTTTGTTCGATTTCTCGTCGACGGCGATCGGGTGTTGCCAAGTCACGCGTTTATTACAAATTATCACGTCTTGGTTCGTTCTTTTCTTTTCTCGGTGTAGATAAAAAATGCGAACGGCGTACGCTGGAGATAGACGTCGGTCCGTCTGGGCCCAGTGCACCTTCAAAGAATAATTTTATTAAAATTCTGAGCACTGGAGCATTTTTATTTGTAAATGAATTCTTCGGTATATGACTGGGCAACTAATAATATTTCTAAATTAATATTTATAATATCGCGTCTTTGCTTGATGACGACCAGTCGACCGTAGGGGCCCGTCTATGGTTTTACCGGACGAAACAAACAAATGAACAGAGATAGAAACAAGCAAGACACTTCAAAATTAGTATATAGTCAACGACTTATTTAATTATTCGCCATTTCAATTAGGTTATAGTTTTAAAAGTTAAAGAGTTAAAATTTCTATTGGGTTTATTAGTTTCGGAACACTATTTTCGTTGATGATTTAGGATGTCCACATGACGATCTCAGCTGAGGACTTAGTACCGTATTTTGGAACATCTGGATAATTTAATATTACTGCTTTTGGCTCATCTCCAGCTATAGACTAACACTAGCTGAAGAGCATATATATATATATATATATATATATATATATATATATATATATATATATATATATATACTCTTGTATGTCAATGAATTAGCCATATTGTCTTGAATTTTATATATATATATATATATTTCCCTTTTTTACAAAATAATCCTTTTAGTAAATTATAATGAGACCATAAATATTTTTCAGGGTTTGCAAAAGGAACCTAACAATTGTTTATGTTGTTTGAGATTTTGTTCGATATTAAGAACTAATTTGATTTATTTACTTAATGTTTTTAATTTCATTGTAAATTGATGAAGGTGTTATCTATAAAGATAGCTTATTCTGATTGTAGTGTTTTAGTTCATCTTAGTTAATTTTTAATGACATAAATGATACTGAGTATTTCTTTAATAATGAATTTATATAAAGGCCATTCAGAGAACATGAAATGAACGTTTTTCTTCTAATTTTGAGACCCACAGTAAAAGTTGATATTTTTGTTGATTTAATTTATTTTGAAACATAAGAGCAGATTCCTGTTTTAGTCAGAGTGTCTATTATGGTTGTAAATTGAATTGCAACTCATTTAGAATTCTCACTCATTCGCAACTCATTTAGAAAGAACTCGAATTAGAGATAAGAATTTTACAAGTAAGTAGCAGAAAATATAAAGAAAAACTGAGATAATACAGTTTTGATTTAATACTAATAGCATTCATATTAATACTAGATTAGTCTATTCAGTTTGTACTTAATGAAATGTCTTGTGTAACTGGGGTACTATCGAGTAACCCAATGACAAGTAAAATTCCTAACCATTATCTTTAATTAGTTCTTCATCAATTAATAACACCACTCATTGAATATTTTTAGATTTTAATAAAGTATTCCATTGTCTGACAACTAAACATCATTTAGAGTTTTTGTAAACCTATAAAAGAAGAAGTGAATACATGGTGCTAGTGATTGTTATTCATGTCAGTGTCAAATTCTCAAATCGGTTGGTCTATTCCTGTTTCTAGACGTGTTTATAAAACTGATTATATATACTAACTTAGATTACTCTCTTTGAGAGAATTTCTTCGTATAAATGGATGTAGCATTATCCTGCAACAAATTTTTGCCCAAACATTCAAAACAAAGATCAATATATTGGTTTTCGTTTTTGGAAACTTCGGGATTAAATTCATATACTCTGGAGATAAAATTACATTCCATACTTCTAAGAAAATGTTCTTAATCCACTTATATCAGGAAAAAGATATTAACATTGGTCAGCATTGATAGGAAGTTGCTCCTTCAGTAGTAGTGTAATTTTTTACCTGTTTACAAGACAAATTAGCATTTGTTTAAAATTGATTAGAGTAGTAATATCTTTGTCTTAAATATTCCTAGAGAACCTTCTTGCCTCTAATTTACCAGCCTCATAATATTTATCGTGTTAATTGATGAAAGACGTAAAATTCCATCAAAATAATGCTCTTTCTATATTTAGCATGTAAATAAGGAATCTTGGGAAAATTTTTAAGTAATTTGGTCAATAGATAACGTCAATTCTAAAATATCAGGACTTGGGAGTGTTAGTAATTTGTTAGTTCGAATCTCGAAGTTTGTGTAGTGGTTGGAAAGTCAAAATTTCTGCATGCCATAATCAGTGCTTAAATATTGAACAGTTCTTAAAAATTGACTATTAGCAACGTGAAATATCTTATATTTTCGCCTTGAAACACAAAAGAAGATTACTAAATCATACTAACGTGGAAGCAATACAACTGCTGGACAGCGCGCAGAATGTCAGGAGATTGAAGCTAACCAAACCATTCAAACTTATAGAAAATGTATACCTCTAGTGTAAACTATGACTATTATAAACTAAGTTATTATAATTTTGTAATTGAGGAATACATATTGATTAACGTTGGGAACTATCGACTGAAAACAGTCGATAGTCGCAAAACTGTCGAAACAGTCGATAGTCAAAAAAATTGCCACTGAAAATAGTAATTACTACTTTCAGTCAAATGCACGGTTCGACTGTTTTTTTTCTATTCGTGATGTCAGACGAAGATGTATGAATTCTTGTCTCTATAAAATGTGAGATAGGAAAGGACGGAGATGAATGCTTGGAGCAGTTAATTTTAAATGTCTTTATATTCTCCAATGGTAGTATAAGCGAGACGGAGATGTACATATATTCATTCACTTCATAACTTTAAAAAAGAAAAGAAAAAAAAAACAATTTCTATTATCATGTAATAAATAATATAATTTAAAAAGAAGTAGGATTACTTTTATACTGAATGTTCTGTGGATGTGTAAAAAGGAATAGAATAATAACACCATAAATGTTTTATTGTGTTTCAATATATTAATTGCTATTTTTGAATAACATAGTATAATAAATATAAATAGTACAATATAACTTAAATAAAACCTAAAAAGTAATGATTTTCAATAACCATAACTACTAAATAAAATGTAAACGTATACCTAATCATTGAAAAATCTAATTCATGATGAACCTAAAAATGATCGTACAATAACTACCAGACCCTTTTTAATAAAAGTTTTATTTATTTTTGAACAGAAATATTTTTAAATTACTGTGAATATTATCATGTTCAACTTTTCTCCCGTGAGGCGGTTTCTTCGATCGTTAATTATTTGCCCAGATTTTGAAAAAACTCGTTCCCAGGGGACAGATGTTGCGGGTATAGAGGAATATTTTACGTGTAACTGATATAATTCAGGTAGTTTCATTTTATGGGTTTGCTAAAAATCCAATGCGTTTTCTAAACGCCCAATAAATGGAATTTCCAAATACTGCTAAATCTGTAAAGTTGCTGCACTACTTGGAGTAATTACTTCTTTCATTCTAGCCATTTTTTTATCAAAATATCTCCAGATGACAATACGTTCTTGGACAGTAGTTTTGTCTTGAATTTGGAATTGTGGAACTACATTTGTATTTTTTGAAGTTAGAATGGAAGATACCTCTATTGTGATACCTTTTTGTATCGACTCAGCATTATTTGCAATACCAAATCCTGCTTTTTTAAATCTAGGATCTAAAAACGTGGATTTCCCGCATATCGTATTATTTATAAAATTGCCAGTCTTTTATTGATGACATCTAATGGACAATTTTGTAATTTTTCCCCTATTCACTTGTTAAAATCCTGGATTTGATGGAATGTTGCAGTCCTCTTATGAACCGTATAATTAAAGACATCGTTGGAATATCTTTCACCAGATAACTCGGTGGTAATTATTTCAATGGGCTTTAAAAGTTGAACACATTCTGTTAAGATAGTCCATTCGTTAACAAATAAAAACTGTGGTGCTCTTCTTAATAGCCAACAAAATATGAAAGTAGAGTTTTCCTATCAGAAAATGTATTTATTACAAATATTTAATATACTTTATTTACCTCTTTATCGTTAATATTTTTAAAAGAAATTTAACAACTCTCAAATCTTTTGGATCTATGCACTTTCTGAAACCCTTGGAACCTAATTTTAGTTTTCATGATTTTAAGAAAAAAGTTTCGACAAACAAGAGGCTTGGACAAAAATCGTGAAAGTTTATTGAAAAAGTATTATCTATTATACCAGTCCAAAGTATTACCTATTATTCCAGTCAAAAGTATCTTACTATTTATCATTTACAATTTAATTTTTTTGCCCTCGAAAACTAGCGTTCCAAAATGCTGCTATATTAATTTACAATATATATTTATTCTCAAGCAAACTACAAAAAAAAACATAAAACCACATATATTACATATAAATCTATATAAGCATAAATTCGGCGCATTACTTTCAAGGTCTAGGACGGAAGGCCAGAACGTTAAAAATCAGTCGATGAACTAGTAGAATCGAAAATAGCAACTTAAAAGTAAACGACTCAAACAGTCGATAATAAATAGTAATAACATCACTCGGACCGAAAATAGCGACTGAGAACAGTCGACTGAAAACAGTTACTAGTAAAAACAGTCGAACCAAAAATAGCGACTGAAATAGTCGATGGTAAAAAGTAGTCAATTACTGAACAGTCGATAGTTGATATCAGTCGATTGTTCCCAACACTAATATTGATGTATTTTCTCGCACTCGTCTTGCTTGTGAATTAATCCAAGTACAAATGAAATGTAGTAATAAATTAATTTATAATTAAGATTGTACTAAGCGTATCTAATAAAGATATTATATATAAAAAATATCCTATATATGATATAGTAGACCATAACTAGTATTTGCAAGTCCATAATTTATAAACACCAAGGTAATGCTGTTGTCAGTTGATCATACTATTGATTCTCAACAGTACTGTGAACAACTAAATGCAAAATTTTGTTTGAATAAATTAGTATTCATAAGAAACTAGTAAATATTTAATATAAATTGTACGAGAGTTTTACCAGATTCAATGTTCTTGGTTTTTTAAACAATATTTTCGCAATGAAAACACATTTTTGTTTCAAAGTTATGAGTATGATTCATATAAGTTATAATGTTATTCTAATTGGATTTAACGAGTAAATAAATTTAGTCGTTTTTCTGTAAAAATCCTGTTTATCAATGTTAAACCGACATGCACGTTTTTCGAAAGTAGTTTCAACAACGACGACTCAATACCATTTTACATCATTAACCTCATCTGTTTGTCGATCTCGTCTCGCTGACGTTATCTACGTACATCTCCCAACTACCACATGCTCATTCCCAAGATTCGTCGAGCTGATGACAGAGGTCATCGGGCATAAATGTCACCAGTGCGCTCGCTGTACGCTATTGGTGTGTTCTTAGAAAGGACGTCCTTAACCAGCAACCAGACAGATTCGGTCTACAAAAAAAAACCCAACGACATAAAAACCGGAATTTTGTTATATTTCGTATTTTTTCAAGTTTTTATTGTCTTAGATTCGGCGTACAGATAAGACTTGTTGTTGGGTAATGTCATTTCCACGTACAGAGCACGTAAACTAGATGGTGAACAAGTAAGCCCGGTACCACTTGTTGGTCAGGCTGGTTGTAAAACGAGAAAAATTAAATGGTTACTTTCGCTGATATAATTTCAAAGATTTCCTAAAAATATAATAAAACCATTCGTTTAGACGCAGACATCATATGGGCAAGTTGGTACTGGTTCTGTGCCGCTTACCTGTTATCTTGCTCTAGATTTACATGAATTTAATAATATATTTTAGAATAGTGAATCTTTTTTTCAGTAATGGTTTTGTGAAAAGTAATATTTTAATTACAATTAACACATTACTTTTGATTTTATTGAGAATTATATCTTATCCTATCCTTTTTACTAACAAGAGTTTATCTGGATTGACAAGTGACCAATTTAGTTATCTTAATCATCCCAAAAGATATCCGTTCTTACCCAGCCTCACTACTGGCGTGACTGGGATAGTTATTCCTCGTCGGACTTTAAAATGTTGCCCAGAGAAGTTATGAAATGTTTAGGGTTTAAAACAAACATTTTTAATTTAGTTCAGTCAATGTTACCGTGACACCTTGTAAAGACGTCTTCTGTTTTGAAGCTATTCAAGTGTTAGGCTGAATCATTCTCGGATATCTTCCAATTTTCCAACGTTTGCTTCTTCTTGTCAATCTAAGTCGAAAGGTATAATGGTGAATGAGGCAATTAACGTAGATTAGGTCTTTCTATTTAAATATTTTCATGTAGATTTTTTGAGTACCAGTTAAAATGGCCAATTAAAATGTATAGCGATTTCTTATGACATTTATTTCGGTATTCGATCTTTGATACCAAATCGTCATCATTATGCTTTAGAAATCGTTACAGGCAACTTATTTACTTAGGTTTTGTATTACATTATGCTTGTAAAATTAATCAATGTACCTCAGCTGCAAATTATTTAAAATTTAGGAGAAAAAGCTCTATGCTCTACTTGAACAGAAGAAGAAATTATATATGTCTAATTAGGCAATTATTCGTTAATGTCGTTGTACAATGGTGTTGTAACTTACTGAACCCAAGATATTTATTTCTACACCTAAATGAAGACTTAAGATTATTGAAAATGTAAAATGCATATGTTATCTGAGAATTTGAATTCCAATATCGATTTTCTCGATGCATAGCTGTAATATACATCATGAATAGAAACAAGTAATAATTAGAAGGGACACTAACTGCTTAATAAGTCATTATGTTTTCAGTTTTGACCGCAAATCTTTACTGACTGGGCAACAGTTGTGAGAGATTGTCCCACTTGAATATAATGTCTAGTCTCTGCAAAACTCTCTTAACTAACCGACTTACTCGTAAATAACCTAAGTTTTTTCATATATATATATAGTACTACATTAATTTCCAATGTGCAAACACGAAAAGTCCCATTTGAAGCGATTTCTATTCCGTTCATACAGCTTACAAAGCTCGGCGATCCTCCTCATCCCCGACGCGGCCAGAGGGAGAAAGAGGTGGAGGTGGTGTCCCTTCGCCGAGAGGTAATAAATTTCTCCGGGCGCAGACACTTTTGTATAGACGCGCTTAAAGCGGACCGAGAGAGGTCGGAAGTACTGCGAAAGTGCCCTGGATTTATCCAGGTTCCGGTACCGGGAGAGAGTTGGGGATGAAATCGGGTCCATTTAGATTCCGGACCATGCGAGCGTGGGGGCGTTCTTTTCATTGGACATCGACAGTCGAGGAATTAGCTTTTGTCGTCGATTGGTGAACCCCTTTCACGCCGAATCAACCCCCCCCCCCCCCTCTCACTCTCTCTCCCTAGGTCGAACAGCGTTACAAAAAGGAATGGGTATTGTGCAAGAGCAGTATTTGCCCTTCTCGAAGGGGGGGGGGGTGTACATGATTTAACCATACATCAATTATTCAGCTATATATTTTATTGTTTCAAAGTTTTTCGGGGAGGCGGTATTCTAAATTGAGTTTTAATTAGTATATTTTTGCTTATTTACTTTGGTTGAATAACCCTTCATAAATCAACAACTTCAGTTTTTGAAAAGCTACTCTATGAGTACAAATATTCTTATTTGACAGCTGTCTTCATCTGTTTTTTTTTTAATTTTAAGAAGCATAAGATGATGAGTAATTTAAATTATTTCTTGTATTATTATTATATATTATGTTACGGTGTTAGTGTTTTGTATGATATTTGTATTCATTACTAACTTACTTATTTATAAATTATCGTGAAACCATAATAATAATTAAAAAATCAAAATTCTACAGCAATGGGCAATAAGTATTTGAAATTACTTACATTATATAATAGCATGTAGGAGATTGTTTTAGTAAGTAAGCACTTGTACAAACTTAATTACTGTCCGATGTTATTTTAAAATTATTTTGTGTCTATTAATCAGTTGGGATAGCTGTAAACGTTTTAGCCTACACATTTTACTGGAATCATGCATATTTATATATTTGGCGAGTGAGTGCATTCAGTTTAGATGTCTCCTCTCCTAATCTCTCAGATAGATTCATACTTGGACGGTAAGTCCTTTCAAGTGAAGATCGGTGACTCAGGGTCCTCTCGTAAACAGATGCCGCAAGAGTCCCGCAAGGTGCTCCACTAGCCCCAGCCCTATTCAACCTCTATATGGCTGCTTTCTCACTCCACAAACATTCCCACACAACATTTTATACGGGTGATACCGCTTTTTTCACAACCGGTTATAGTGTCGACGCTATTCGCGACAGACTTCAAGTCCAGCTGAACCAGGCGATTGCGTGGTACAAATTCTGGTGGCTGCAGATAAACCCGAGCAAAATCTATCGCCTCCAAAGTGATAAAGTCCCTTTCCCCTGGCTCCAAAAAATTTCATACCTCGGTCTCCAGTTCAGCCGCAGATTCAAACTGCTCAAATACAGCACGCTATTTTCAAAGGCAATGACGTGTACAGCCTACTATTTCCACTCCTCTGCAGGAAAACTCCCAATCACCCAGAAAGCGACTCTGTATAAAATGCTAGACCGTCCAGTCTTCCTCTACGAAACACAGGTGTGGTACAGGTGTGTCCTTGAGAGACAACTTAGACTACTCCAAGTATTCTAATCCAAAAAATTCCGCGCGTTACGCAAAGCCCCATGGTTTATGATGAACGTCAACACTCATCTCGAATCAGTCATCCCGTTTGTGAGGAATTTCATGAACATTCTCAGTGTAAGGTTCTCCATAGGCGCCTTAGAACACCACAAAGCCTTGATTAAATCCCTATCCATCTACAAATCTCGGTAGTAAACCAACTACAACAATCCCAGTCGTAACCCAGGGTCACTGTCGCCCGTAAAACACTGACTATCCCGAACCCGAAGCGACATCAGCAAAATACCATTTGGTTCTAGCGGGTCATCATTGAATGAGAAAAAAACTCAGTGTACGCTATTGCACTAATACTATTTCAGGCACCACAGACACTTTGGATCAGATTCCCTATGGACCCCAAGGAAACCAGAAAATAATAAAAGATGATCATTTCATGAAAGGAGATCCAAGAGATATTCTCTGTCAGATCTAGAAACGTAAATACATTGAAATATGTGGTGAAATTGTGGAATTTCACCCTTATTAATTTTCAATCTTGTTTTATTTAATATAAACAATACAGTTACAATTCATATATAATATACAATATATACAAAATACAAATTAGTAATTGTTATTTCTCCATTTATTACTATTGATTTATTCAGTGTATACAGGTGTTAGTCATGAAACACTCAAAATTGCCTTTTTGACATTAATTATTTTTAGTACTTGATATTTTTGAGTTATCATCTTGTATGAGTTTTGGGGGATAGACTGTTACAGCGCGAATGAGAAATTCTGCAGCTTCCAACGTACTCATCAGATATGGGGCTTTCTGATTATCGATTGAGATACATTGAGTGGGGCACGGCTTCGAAATACTGAAGAAATGCCAAAATAGATCGATAATTGGATTGCCGACAAACCAACATTTTTCAGTGCTTTCCAAATGTTATCGTCCTGTTGCCAAAAATATGGATACAAGTTGGCGAATATGATGGAAGATATTTAATTAATATATATTGTATCAATTTTCTGAATATATGTCTTTCTAAAATTAAAATAGACTTTCTCTTGGGAAACATTAACTTGTCCCAGATATTTAGTATCAAAGTATCAAAGAAGTATCAAATCGATTAAGTTCGGATGATATTGATCATCTACTCGTTGATATCTATAATAAAATTCAGATAAGGGTATTTTCAGTTCCAGATTTCTATCATTTTAATGCGCATTATATGTTCATGTCTATTTTTGTCCTGTTTTATCAATTCTGTTAGGTACTTACTGCGCAACGTCGTCAACAACTGCAACTCTTGAATTTGTTTGGCTCCTTTGTTTATTATTTTCCTCTGTGGCTGTAATTGTTTGGACGGAAGAAGGAAGCTAGGACGATCGAAGACATGTATGGCGAGATATGTGGGAAAAGCAGGAAATTGCCTTGATAGGACAGCAGTTTGCTGGCGTTGCTGGCAGTACTGTCTACGCATTACAGTAGCAATAGAACATTTGAATATTTTAACCACTGGCCAGACTATTATTACTGTTATATTAAATTAGTACTATTTAGTTAAAGTAAATTATTATTATAATTTAGTTTTTTTTATTATTATTACTATTTAGTTTAAACTTTATTACATACCTGTTGGCTTCACAATATGATTATCCATAGCCAACAAGGAAATTCCTACCAGGCTGCTTCTGCGACCAGGATCATCTCTAAGTTGACCTGTTTAGTGCCGAAGATCGTGGGTCAGAGCCCACGTTAAGCTCTAGGTCCAGTCAGTAAAAATTCCAAGAGGTTTTGTTTCTACATATATATTTATAACGTTTACATCTATAATATATCCTTCTCACACAAATTGTAACAACGATATTTTTATTTTTTACCAGATATTTTTGTTTCAATACGGTGGAAAATAGGAATAAATACGTTTTGGCGAAGGCGATTAGAATGGAAGCTCCAAACGCTTATCGAACGATCAATTTCAGTCGTTCGACTAGTTGATATGGGCTTGATGATTTACTAGTTTGCGTATCCGTGGCTCATTGAAATACCAATTGAAAATGATATTCCAACGACAAGGGCGATTTATCGACCTGGATTGCGGAACCGTACGAGTTTTTAGCGGACATATGAATTATTACTCTATCTAGATATCTTTCTCTAGTATTTATATTTTTGAGTATTCTGAATACAGTTTGTTTTAAATATTATGTCAATTTTAGTGTTATCTATTAACGTTCTACTTAATAAACATCGATATATTTTTTTGTTTTCTTAATAACATAATAATTAATACAAACTGAATTGACTTGAACTGACAAAAGTGATAACGTCATTGCTGCGTTGCTGACCTTAGTCGGTGATAAAGTAGAAAAAACTATGACCTCCAAAATTGTAAAAAAAAACCGATGAATATCAAGCCCCTTGTTTATAATAGGAAAGTGTTATGTATAAATGACCTTGTGACCTTTGGAGCGATTACAAAACATCATCAGCCGCCGCAATAATTCACTTAATTATTGTTTTTATTTATGTATGAGATCCAGATGAAAAATTCGTGGAAACTGACTTAAAAAAGCAAAGAGTCGGCCGCCTATCTATCTTTTGTTTTATTCAGAATTCATTAAATTCAATCTAACTTCAGGGGTAGTGTTCTGATTTTTGTCTTTATTATAATTGTTGTTAATGAGAATGTTGTTTTATATTACTGGGAAGTACTCCAGGAATAAAAGAATTCTAACTTTTTAATTACATGTTGTTGGCTCAAAGTTTTTTATTATTTCTCCATAGATGGCAGTTGACATTGGTTAATTAATTTGGGCTTATTTTTTTAAATTGAGGTTTGCTTAGTTATTGTAAACTTTATTGTGTTGATTTAAAATAAATTTCGTTAATATAGGATGTTGGATTCCAGTGTTAAACAGTCCGAGACGCAAAGAACTCTGTAAACGTAACTTTACCTTCTGCCCTTAGCTAAAAGTCGTAAATATCCTTTTAACGGATTTTAAAGATAGCTGTTTTACCGACACGCCGATCGGCCCGTAAAAACTTGAACGGTTAGCCGCTAGGGGCATCGAAATCGGCCATGGGCGACTTGGTAGTGTGGAGGCTTTTATCTAGTCGATTTTTGCCGTTTTTTTGTTTTTCTTCGTTTTTTCCTTGTGGGGACTGGGGATGTTATTTGTATGAATGGACCGAACGAAATTCCGTAAAAAGGAAAAAAAAAAGGATGAACAAGAAAAAATATGATTTATGGCCAGTTTAGCACCATGAATACATTATAAATGTCGGTCGGTTTGATTTTGCTTTGTAATATTGATTTTAACTTATGATTGTGAAAAGTAGAAGAAAATATCACAACTGATTTTATCAAAATATGGTATATTCATATTAAGATGAAAGAAATAAGTTTTCATAACTTTTTAAATTAAAATTAGGTTACGGCTTTTCACTAGTTATTAGGATATTTTCACTTAGTGTAAAATAGAACTCAACTATTTTACAACCCGTGATTGTATTCCAGCTAATTCTAGTAAACTTCAAAATATTGAGTCAGTTTTTTTAAGTCGCCTTCGCCATAAGGACAAGATTTTTTTAACTTTCAATGATCCTGACCCTTATTAATCATGACATATATTACATATATTAGACAACTATTATTTATAATTAAAATACTATTTCCTGTTATGTATTGTTGCAAGAAATAAAACAAGTTTGAATTGACACAAAAATATCTATATATGTGGAAACATTATATAATATAAACTGTTGATTATATAACGTAGAATGCAAGATTTATTAGCAATAGAAATAACTTTCAACAAAATTTAATTAATAAATAACTGATTCTTATCTATATAAATCATTAAAAAAAAACAAAATTTAGAAGAATAAAGAACATTTTTTTTTACAGACGATTGTTTTATGTTATTCGCTAAAAATAAATGTGACTAAGTTTTTGATGCTTTCTCAAACACTATGGTTGAGTAATTTCGAATTGCTACTGTAAAAATTTAAAGATCCTCGTTTTCTTTGTTTTCAAGCTATAAGTGATACTAACTGTTAACATATATTCCAGTCCTAGGTTTTGCTTCTTTTTACGATTTTGAATTTTTTGATGATGTGACATTCTTAATAATATTCATATAATTATCGTATTTGTCTTTTATATTGATTTCATTCCTTTATCCGTTATTTTATTGCTATTTAATTTAATTGGGTAAAAATGTAGTTTTTGGGACTATAGGCTCGCAAAAAACTTTCGAAATATCAAAATATATTAGTAGATCTTTTTACATACGTTTTTTTCTGAAAAGAATTATTCGAATAAAATGGGACAATGTTCTGCAGAACTATCTGCATCGTTTTGTAGAATAACGCAGACAGATGTATTATTCGGTAGATTTTAGGGAACATCTATTATTATATTATTATAAATAATATATTATTAGAAAAAAATACTTATTATTAATGATTACAGAATAATATTTTACAACAAACATTTTTACATTATTTATCCTTTATCCTTTACAGAATAATATGAATTCTAAAATACACATCCTTATGTTTAGATACATTTATTTTTAAAATATGTTAAATTACATATATAAAAATCTCCAGGAAGGTAGTTACTAAGGAGTTCACAAGCTCCGTATTTTTACAACAATTGCGGTATTTAAAAAACATATCTTTATTATATCAGCTTGTACCTATATGCAAAAGGCACATAAATACATTTTATTGACTATTTCAATAAATTTGGCGCTCTTGACGAGAAAAAATAGAAAAAAAATTAAATTTGTATTATTTGGTAATACTAACATCACATAAACCGTTAAAAGCATAGTAGATCATACTCAAAATTAAAGAACTGTAGTGGTTAGTCACAGGATACTCTCAACTTGATCTAAGATCAAAGAGCTTGGTTTATCTGTCAATTATGAAGCCAATTTCACCACTACTAAAAAAGGTTCTTAGATTATCTATCAATGCTTATCGCTATATAACCAACGAAGAAGTGCACCATGGATCTACGTTTTTTTAATAAATGTATCTACTAGTCGTTGGCAACTAACTTACAATATGTCTCTACAGTGACTTAAAACTACGTACTTATCTAGGCAGACCCAATGACAAGTAGTACTTGTCAGTGTTTTTCGATTTAGTGGATTTCACTATAGAACTATACAAGATCACATGGTTTGATTCTATTGAGTCTGCATCCTGTTGTTCAACAGTTGCAGCACTTCAGTGTCTACATCGGAGTAGAGTCTTTCCCCAGGTCTTGTAGTACCGAGGGGGGGGGGGGGTTAGTTGAATATATCTAAGTTATTAAAGATTTCGTGGTAAAACATGACAGAAATTTGTCCTAAGTACATCTTATATCAAATATAATGCAGTTCCAAATTGAGTAAAATCATGAAAAAGAAAACCCATTTGGCCTGCAAATTAAAATATATCTTTTATATCAAAATTGATGAAAGCTGGAACAGGATGTTCCATAGTCATAAACTAATTTGTATAATAGAGGTTGTCCTAAGTATATCTAATGTAATATGTAATTTAAAAAATGTATAAATGTATATGCGAATATATGCGAATCAAAGCAAAAGGTAAAAAAAATCAGAAATATTACATGAATACATATAAAGCTTACTGATTCTATTCCGGCCTTTTGGCGTATAGTTACGCCAATGCTTGTCGGTATTTTCATTTGTTTCACCGGTCCGGGTGAATATTAATTGACCCCCGAGACTAGCACCGCTAAAACCGACACCGTTCACACCTCACCCTTTTGCTTTTCGCTCTTCCCCCGTCCCGTCTCCGGTTCCCCGCAACCCTTCGCCTGCCGCCCCAGTCCGAAACACACCCCAGAGTGCCAAGTTCTTTGATTAAATTAAAAGTTGGTACACCGTCGGGACCTCGTTCACTATTTACATGCAAATCTCATTTTCGACCTTTCGTCCAATTATCGTTCGGCATATTTCAGTAGGGAGTGGATAGGAGCGCGGGACCAAACAGGATATAGTTTCCTGTTTTTCTTTCTGGTCGTGTCGGGATAGGACACGTCCGGTTCCATCGCGGTTGATCGTGATGGAAACTTTCGCCGTGATCGATTTATAACTCTAAGATCGATACCGGGGAATTTAGATGTATTGAAAACGAACACGCAATAACAACAACTCTATTATTATTCATTTCTTTAAAAAAAGATAAAATTTTGTATGCTCTTTATTACTGAACATATTTTTTGTCACCAGTAATTAACAATATATAGTCTAAGTTTGTTAATTAGATATTTTGCTTCTTCTGTTTTGCTAATTTTATTTCAAGCTGCATCATATTTTCCTATCCTAAAAGCGGGATCCATAGTTGGATTTCATATAACCAAATAGGCTTGAGTATAGACTGATACAGTCTTATATACTAGATACCTCGTTATCAAATGATAACTTGGATTCGCGCCTGATGAGCCACATTTGATATAATTTAAGCCCAAGTTGTTTTCGTTTAGAGAGTATGTGCTTCTTCCAGATTAGACGTCGATCTAAATGCATACCAAGATATTAACATCGTTTGCTTGGGTAAGTTATCAATGATTGATATTCACTGGTGGACATGTTCTTCTACGCAGGGTAACAGTTGTATGGGTGGATTTTGTTTTATTCGCTTTAATGCGCCATGTCTTTAACCCTAGTTGTATTTGCTCCACGTGACTTTGTAGGTTCATTGATGCTGTGACTCGATCTTCTTGAGATGCTAAGATTGCTGTGACTCCTGCGTATGTTACCACAGTGGATATTTTTGAGGTGGATAGATCGGCTGTATATAGAAGATATAGTATTGGACCCAGTATACTACCTTGCGGAACCCTTGAATATATTGGATGTAATTAGGTATTTTCATCGCAGAATGCTATATAACGATAACATATATTTATATAATTAGGAATATTTATTTAAATTAAAAACATCACTGTAGTGATATAGTACACAGTGATATCAGTAAAAAGCTTGGATTAAACTGATTAAAATAATAAACAAAAATAATAATGTAAGTTTATTTTTATTATCGATGTGATTTTTGATTAACAAATTGCCTTTGCATGTTTATCATCAAAACGCCATTAAAATTCATTAAATATGTCCAATTATTTATAATTTGTTATGTTTATAAATTGAATATATCACTAGATGTTGTATTGATGTCCTGTCCTGAGGAATATTTTGTTCGGTTTTGTGTTTCATTATTATTGAACGCATTCTTGATGTTTACTTTATTTCAGCAATTATTAAAATTTAGCAACATCAAAAATCAATTGAAGAGATTTAGAGAAAAGAAAATTTGGAAAAAGAGAATAAAACTAACGCAAATGACACCTTCTTGTGAGACATGTATAATGAGCTAGTTGTGAAAATATTTATAAAACTTTAAATTCCGAAGCAAGGGCCACCATTTAGTTGTGAATTACTAAGCAATCTACTATGCAAATATGTTTTGGTACAGCAACAGATGGTTTACATCAAAATTGATTAAATTGGTTTATTAAACTTTTTATTTCAGTAAACACATCTGATGCATCTAATTTGTAAATATATGGCAAATATATATTTCAATTATGTCAACTAACACACTGGGTTTTCTAAATTAGTTGACAGTGTAGGGTTGTGTTCAAATACACGATCAAAACAAATAGAACGGCATGCTAGATCTTAAAGGATAAGTCTATTTTGTATGTATATATATATATATATACAAAATAAATATCTGACGTCGACAATTTTCAGAATCAATTAAAATTACTCAGAGTCAGCGTTGGGACAGGGAGGTGTAGGGGGAGAGCAGAACTTTTCAATTTGCCACCCTTTAAATTTTTCAAATCACAAACGGCGTCAGGGCTGGATCCTCTCAGCGGCCATAAATCTAGAGGCAGTCGAGAGGAAAAAAAAACAGAAAATGCCGGACAGAGAAAGAACACGATAGGGGTGGGGTGGTGCGGTGATGGGTCAGGGAAGTGGTGGTGGGGCCAGTGAATCGACATAGATACCGAATATATCGAAGCTATAATTTGGATTATGGAGAACTCATCTATTATATAGCGGTATTTGGAGTGGAAACGAATAAAGAACGACAGCTTCCTTAATTTATGGCTTGCTGGATAATTGTGGCTATCTTAGTTCACCAATATAATAGGGTCAGTTCAAGTTGGAGTCCTAATTATATAATTTTGATATTAATTTTATTTTTATTGCTGTTGAAATGTATAAAATATTTGTTATCATTATTAAATAAGTATTAAGTAATACTATTCTGTTTCTTTTATAGTCAATATTTTGAACAACTATGAAATTTAATAACAGTAATTATGACAATAACAAAATCAGCAATATTTCAAAGGTAGTTCAATTGATATGTAGAACAACTCGACGCCTATGTCGTGGATGTTCTGTAAAAAAGACTGTTCGCTTGGCGAAAAGGCAGAAGCAACCGTAATGTCTCATTGCTTCACTGCCCCTAACGAATTGCATGTGTGTGTGTGTACGTATGCGGAACAACGTGACAAATCGTTTGGTGCCGAGCACACTAGAAAAACTTCTTTCCACTGTTCCAATTACTTTAAAATTACCTTCTATTACATCAATAATAGACAATGCTTTCTTTTAAGTAAGGATTCTTAGTCTATTTATTTAATAATTTACAGAGAGCTTTTAATTGATTTTATTCCTCACCTGTTATGCTCTTTTGATGTTATCTATATTAGACTACTCCTAACGTTGATGATTATGTTAAAGAGTTTTCAGGAATAAGCTTTTTCGTTTATAGAAATACATTTTAGTTTAAGAACAAAATTTGTTAATTCGAACAATATATAATAACATTATTGTCGAATTTGTATCATATCAGTTCATTATGTCTTCGGTAGTTGTCTCTGAGGTGGTCACTCGCTAGTAGGTAGGTATAAAGGTGATGGAACTACAGATAAACTCTTGTTGGTAAAAAGGAGACTTTAAAATATAACAAATAAAACGTTTTATTAGTTTTATAATGAGAAATACGAAACGCTAACCTTCGTTTATTTAAAATACCATTCGTATTATTTAATTCAAAAATCATAATAATTGATTAGTTCACAGTGATATTAACAAGAAGATGCCATTAAAGTGAAAGTAATAAAGAAAGATATGAAGAAACTACCAAGTTAATTTGGATTCCGCTGCTGGGATGTTTGTTAGAGCTTAATTGTTATAGTATAAAAATCAATTTTTAATTATTTCCATTGGTAATATCCATTTAACATTAAATAAAACTCGAATAATAAAAACAATCATGAATAGTGACGTTAAAACTTATTTTTATTGTAAAATTATATCGATTTTTGTTTTGTTATTTTGGTTGGTAAAAAGGAGACCTTAAAATATAACAAATAAAACTGTCTTATTAGTTAACATATAGACATATAGTACAAACGTTAGCATCATTGATTTTTTCACAAAAATGTACAAAGAGCTGAAAATCAAAAAAAAATAGCAGACAATGTAGTTTATTTGAGAATACCTACTTTAAACCAAAAATACAGTGCAAATTAAAATACACCTGTTCTTTCTAATTGTTTTGTTGTTGTTTTAGGTGATTTTGAACATTCATTTATTATTTATTTTAATTATTATTTGTTAAAAACTTTATAGATATTATTGTCCTAGAATTATTTTATGATATGATGATTATGATGATTCTGTATTGAATACCAAGTGCGTCTTAGTACGACTTAATTCACTTAAATCAAAATAACTCTATGTTTATAAAAACAACTGATGTGTCCTATATCTTCAGAATTCTTGAAACTAAAGAAGTAAAATAAAATTCCCTACAAATAACGCTAAGTCTGTTTAAAATTCAAATAAACAAAAGAAAAATAGGTGTAATATGTAAATAATATAAGTATTACACTGTATTTTACACTAAGATTATCTTTTTGTTTGAAGTACTAGTTTCTAGATGTCCTCTGTTTTGTAGCGTTATCAATAAATACCGATTAAATGGCAACTAGAGACGTACCAGAAATTGAAATTTTGTTTATTCTCCCATTTCCGCGGAAATAAATATAATATGGACTAAAATGGACGCTATACATTATTAGTTAAGCCTGTTACGAAACTAGAACTAGTCGGTAATCGCCCTATGTCGAAACAGTATCCAGAAAATTTATATCAACGATAAAAACGAACAGTGTTCAGACCAGACCGATATATCCGTGCGGTATAAATTAGTCTAGAAGGCGTTGTAAATGGATTAATTTCTATATCGCGTTATTACACTACTGGATATTTTAATATTAATAACGCTGCTAACTTATTGAAAAATTGCCCGGCTACCCACGACCGTTGTCGTTGTTCAGGTCGTTACGACATTGTCGGCATTAGTTCTTTCGGATTTGTCAAACGGGGGTTGATTGCCACACTGTTTCGATTTTGACCTCATTATTCCGACCGGTACCTGGCCAGAAATACCAGTTCAGTTTCGACATTTACTATTCGTTTTACCGACATGTGTTCAGTTCTCGTTGATACAATTAAAAAGTTACCAATAATAATTTATGCTGGTATTTCTATCTCTCTTTCTCTCACAACCCATTTTCCTTTCTCTATCCATTCACAACTTTTCTATACTTAAATATTTTACATTTTTATATATCTTATAAAATCTTACTTGTTCACTTTTTTTGTGGGCAATTAAAATTCTTAATAGTTATATTAGATACATGTTATGTATTAATGTTTGGGTAATAATGATAGGTAATCAGTCAGTGTTAGTTGGCCTAATATAGTCAAGAACACTTTTAATGATTTAAGCTATTTATAGAAAAATAATAATTCACTTATCAAACATGATATATCTATTGAACTTTTGTAATTTCAAATGTTTTTTCCTTGTAGATTGTGACATTTGTTTTCCATTTATATGTAGCTTATATGTTAGCTTTCATTTGTTGTGGTAACTGAGAATATCGATATAATATGAAACAAAATAACGTGCTCGGAAGAGGAAGAGAACGAGATCAACACGTCAGTTTTGTTGTCATTTAATTACGCATTATGCTTTATGTTATCGCAGAATCATGTCAGAAAATCAATGCCATTTTTGTAAAAATGTTAAAAATGTAAGTGATTATTGTGGTGTTAATGAAAAAGTTTTTGGATTTTGTACTACAGAGACCTTCGAATTATTTTACAAAAGAATGCCGAAGTGTTTTCTGTATATCGAAGATGTGCAAACTGTATGTTGGATTAAACCCTCCTTATTTACAGCATAAAATCACAGACCATTAACATTATAGCTGCGTCATCACTCAAATGCTAATTGTATAATATATAAAATATATTGCGACACTTACTCAAGATTTACACGAAAACAGAAACATAATTAAGGGCTAGAAAAGGAAGTTCTAAATAAATATTCAAAATTCATGGGTGGTGGGTGCAATTATTAATAAACTTTTTAATAGTTTTAATAAAAACGATATTGAAAACATTTTTAAATCTTATATAGACTACCGAAAAATACTGCAAAATTGACAAGATAGTCCTTACAAATAGTCTGGAATACTTAATTGTTTATTCAGTTTTCTTTATTATGTAATTTTTGTTGAAAAAAAAATCATTTATATTATTGTTATTTAACAAATATGTTCCTAGTTGAGTTGTATACGTAAATATAAGGATATTGGATTAAAAATTATTTGGAAAGTGCCTTATCTTTTTTATTATTATTTATCCTAAGAATCCAGTAAACTAACACTAATAAGCTATTAATTTTTATCCTAATTTGCTACGGTTTGAAAATTACAAAGTACTACTTCTACGATGGGCACTTTGGGCTTAACATCTATGTCAGTGTTTTTAGTGTTCACGAAGTTTCATTAATAACTTCTCTAAATTAGATCAAACGGTTTAATGTTCTGACTAATCTATCAATATATAGCAGCCGGAGAACCTCAACAATAACCTGCTGATTGAGCTTCTGTTCATATCTTTGGGCATAATCCTTGATAACATTATCGATAGTTTCTACATTCAGGTCTTAATTAAGATTATTAAGAATATACCATGGGGAATTAACAATACATCACTGTTCCTTGTTTTAGAGCCTTTGTGTAATATTTCTGTTGCATCGGCTGGTACAACCCCCGAGTTGAACGCCATAAGTAGAATGGTTTCAAGACTTGTTGCTAAAGCAAAATCTTATTATATACCGACGGGGCTGAATATCTGCCCTATAATCAGTATATATATTTTTTACTTCTGCTTTAAGTGTTTTCTTAACATGTCGCTTCCACCTGAGTTTAACATCAAAAGATATCTAAGATATTTAGCTGTTTTTTTATATGGTACTACTTGATATATAGTTCTTGATATAAGTTATAAAAAAGGGAGTTTCATAAATAACAATTTATCTATAAAAACTGTTTCATTCATGGGAGAAGAATACATTTTATGTAAGATATTTATAAAACGGCGCTTCTTGTTCACCTTGCTTGGATTCCCATGTTTGAATTATCGAATTTAACCAAATATTTATTACTATTGCAAGATAACATACAAACATTATTAGACAGAGTCTTTTTAAACGCTATTCTGTGTTTTAATTAGATAATAATAATTAAATAATATATAAAGTAATGTGATTTGTTGGCAGCCTGAAGTACTATAGCAATTTCGCATGTACTAGCAATATAATTTGTATCGTACACCTGCAATCTCATTCTATAATTCAAATATAAGACAATGTAATGTTAGTTATTCTCTAGTTTTTAGCTAAATTTTATAGAAAAATAACCTGAAAATAGTAGTAATGTTTTCGTTATAAAACAGTTAATAGATGACTAGTGGTAATAGTCGGTGAGTGGTTGAAGACAGAATCCTTTCCTCTTTTTTTGAGTATTGATTTTCAATATCAACCATGTTATTGTAAGAATATTAGTAAAAAATAACTTTGAACGCAATTAATTATAACTGATATTTATTATAGGCAGAGACAGATAGTGAAATAACATATGTGTTAGCAAATTGATTGATACTATGACACGAAAAAGATTGTTGGGTCCTAATGAGATCTATTATTCGAATAATTCGAGCATCAAAGACTAGAAAAAAAATGTCCAGTCGTTATTCTTCCAGTCAATTTAAAGGAGTCCTATTTATTTCCAGTCATTTCGGTATTTGGTGGCAGCGCTCTTGCCATTTCGTATTCCTTCAGATGCTCATCGAACGTGAAAATGCCAATTAATCTCGGGCCAGTGATGCTCCGTCGACAAAAATTCATTGGCTTCGGAAACGACTGGCTCCTTGGCTAGCTGAGGAGCCCGCACTGCGACCACGTGTGGATACGAAGCGTAAAAATCTAATTATGAGGCCCCATTTTGCATGTGTCAGTCATTTTGTCACTCATTTGCTTAGTTTTTCGTCGTCCGAGGACCGAATAGTCACCACTGACACATCGGCGGCAGCTACACGGCCTTTGTATCGCATTTGGTCTTGTTAACGCTTAATTGTTGTCGCCGATTCCTAGTGCACACAGTGGCAATGGGTGCAATTGAAACCGACTAGTTGTCAAGCTCGGGTTTTATTTATTTGCATACTTGCCATCCCGATCCTGGTTTTTTTCTCTCGCCTTCGTTCGTGCGTATTGTGTTGGTGATAGTTTCGTGAATAATTGGATGGTCAACCGACTAGAAGACTAAATAGAAGCTAACCTTAAACTATGGGGACGTACCGACAAGTGCTCATCCAATATGAACAGGTTAACAGGATGTCTGGATTATCAATAAATATTTACTAATCGTTATTTTTATATGCATTTCCATATATCCATTAATATTAACTAATTATTATTATATATGGTTATATTTTGCTAGTTAAATACTTTCGCTCTTTTCCGAAGCTCTGTCCGACATTAATTAATAGAAGAAGAAACAAGTATTCCAACGAACATAAATTAAGCGAAAAACATATGCATAAAATACATAAATTATATCCAAAATAACATAAATGAATTTATTACAGAAATTTGTATAAAATTATATGATAATATAATGATTTTATAATTTAATATGGGTGCCCTTTCTTAGTCCTTTTGTTTTTTAAATTATCTATATAACTTATTTTATAAGGACCGTTAATATGATAATGAATTATGTTTGGCCTATAAATTATTTTTAAAGGACTGTTTTAAAATTTGAAGCTTTATTGTGACGAATCGGTACTATGTATTTTATTCAAAGTATTGTCCATCGATAGCGAGTACTTTTCTCCATTTTTCAGGCAATTTACGGAGTTTATCTCCAAAGATTGATGTTTATTTTGAGGCTTTTTTGGTATCCTCAAAAGAAGTGAAGCACTGCTGAGACAGGTCACGATTCATTGATCGGAACAAGCAGTAATGACACAAGCAGAAGCAGTAAGGTCTGGAGAATATGACCGGTGGGGTAGCGTTTTCAACATTGTTCTGTTTTTGCTCATATTCTGCCCGTTTTTCTCTGCCCGCACGGTGCTCGGTTCAAATGCATCAATTGTAGTCGACAACGATCCCTAATGATAGTTTCATTAGGATTTATAGTATATCATACCAAGCTGATCCCCGCCAAATACAGATAGAGCTTGGAGCCATGGACATGTAGTGTTTCTGTTGATGTTAATGTACGATCAAGTGGTCCCTAAGATGTTCTTTACTTTGAATTATCGTAGTAGACTCACTTTTTTCACCAGTAATAACACGAGGCAAAAGGTCTTTCCGATTTTGCCGTCGAAGCAGCATTCCATGTATGACCAATATCCAAGATTTTAGATGGATCGATTTGATAGTTTCACCAAGAAATGCCTTCAAATCCTCGTGTTCAAGTCTTGTTGATCGTCCAGAACGCTATTTGCCTATGGTGTCAAAGTCATCGCTTTTAAGTCATCGAAAGGTGCATTCGATGACTTAAATTCGATTTAATTCTCTAAATTGAAACGAAAAGGTAAAATTTCCCGCAAAAGCAATTTACCCTGCACAAATTCAAACATTTCCATTGCACTGGAAGATTTTTTATTGAGACATACTGAAAGGTGATGCTTCAACATGAAGTTGGCTACAAATCTACCCGACGCGAATAATATACAGCAACACCAACTGTTGCAAATCCTTCAAAATGAATTTATAGGTCTGGTGAGCCAACTTTCGTTCAGCCGTTTGCCTTAAAATTTCGAAATAACTCTCTTCAATGAAGGTGCACTGTTGTGTACAGTTTTCTTTTAAATCCATTTACTATGTTACTGAATGTTTATATATGAGATCATGAGCATATATCAAATAGAATATGTTTAATAATTATATACAGAATTTACCAATTTTTAATGTTTATTAAAGCTAAACTAGTTTTATCATATTGCTCACTATCAGTATATATGATACTAATGGTTTTTGTTTTGTTTCAGGGACCTGTGAGACATTGTGGTGTTCTTGGTGATTGATTGGATCGCGATTTGGATCTGGTGAATTCCCTTCCTCAACACGAACGGTAGCCCCGAACCTCTTCTCCCTCCCTTACGTTAAATCTATAGTGTCCTGTGATAATAAAAAAGAATCAGCGCAATTCGGAATCAGTGTTGGTGTATTTGTGCGATGTAAAGTTCCAGTGTATATGGTCTGATGTGATATCGGTTAATCGAGGTGTTTTATTTTTTCCCGAAACAAAGTTGAGCGCGCGATAATCCCACGGCAATAGTATGAGTTCGTATTTCGCTAATTACATGCCGGACATGAGAAATGGTGGCGTGGTGTCCGCCGAACATCAACAGCATCATTACGGTCAGGTGCCGCAAGGTGGCGGTGCCGTTCAGGGCGACCCGAGCGCCTGCGCCGCTGACCCTTCGGTGGTGGGTCTGCGACAGGGTATCCCGCCTCACCACTATGGAGGACCACCGGCCGCCGGTCAGCCCCCTCAGGGTATGCCCTATCCCCGTTTCCCCCCCTACGACCGCATGGATATCCGGAACGCTGGCTACTACAACGCGCAGCAACAGATGGATGGAGCCCAAGGCTACAGACCGGACAGTCCAAGTGCCATGGGTCATATGGGCACGACGGCCGCCCCAAATGGCCACCAGACCCCAGTGGTGTACGCCAGCTGTAAGCTGCAGGCGGCGGCGGTGAGTCAGAACGGCGTCCTTGGACCCACGGGTAGTCCGCCCTTGGACACGTCGCAGAATCTCACCAACCATCATATGGGGCACCATATGCAGGAGCAGCATCCGCAACACCACCAGGCCCACCATCAGCAGCAGCACATGCTCTATGGCAACCAACAGAACCCCAATATGCATCAGCAAGCTCCCCATCAACAACCACCGATGCAGCAACAGCAGCAAGGTCAACAACCACCTAATAATACTGCCGCAGCTTTGCCCAGTCCACTTTATCCATGGATGAGAAGTCAATTTGGTAAGTTCTCCTCTATATATACATTTATCAAACTTCCATATCTCAACTACACCTACTACCAGTTTCCATTATCTTCTTTCCCTAATGGATGTTAAATCGTCATACCGTTATCCATAAATTGAAGAAGATAAGACCCAGTAGCTTGTCTTTCATCTTCGTATTTTCGGTAGATAGCCAAAAAATATTTATTCCTAATTAGTTTCCTTTTTTTCCTGGTCGTTAGTTCCTTGCGATTGAATGTTTCCGTTTTTTTTTATGGAAAAGGTCCCAAAATGGAACGATAATTAAAGTAAACGATTGTTTCGCGTGTTAAACGGAATGACCTTCAATTAAAATCTTCGCCATTAAGAAAACGTTTCTGCTTGGTTTTTTCCCCTCAAGGAAAAAAAACTAATAGTCGAAATAAATTAATATATAACAGTTTCGAATTATCCGACTATTTATTTCATTATTCATGTTATTCATCAATCATCGTGTTTTGTTTTTAATATTGACGGCTTTCGTTACCTTCTTATTACAATACTGATTGTATATTTTTTTCCATTATTTTAGATTTATTTGGTTCTCACTCTTATTGATCGACAAGTTCCTAATACTAATCAACGAATCTTAATTTGACGGATGTGTTTTCTAATTAATCAGTTTTGTTCAATCACAAATTATTAAATATTTTATGTACTATTAATTTTGTATTTATTTTTGCCTTATTTTAAGCATTTCGTTTTCCTAATATCTTTAAACTTAAATAAAATAAAATGAGAAATTTTTATTTTTAAACTTTTCACGGTTATTATTGTAATGTCGAGCCATATTTCACATGCAAAGGGGGAAAGTTTCTTTTCATTACTTTCATATATTTCTTATTATCATTAATTAGGGTTTTATATTGACTATACCTTTGATATGATCAGACTTTTTAATAATGCTGGGGAAAAGTAAATTGGGTTTTTTTCGAGATTTTCATATACGTGGCGTTTTATTCAAGGCTATTTACTATTTTCATGACATCTGAAAATTCTGGGTAAAAAAATGAAGAGAAAGAAAGAGACACCAATAGAAACCGAAAACATGTATCTCCGTCAATTTCACCGACTCATAAATGATATGTGTGTTCTGAAAGAAAACAATACCTTTTCTATTGATCATTTTTGATATATTTTTAAATCACTTGCTTCAATTGCCTTAGTTAATAGCAGTAGATAGTTGAATTAATGTTTGGTCAGTTTTCGAACAGTTCATCCTGTCAAATCCCACCAAACATTTATTCATGGCGTCAGTTACGGTTTTTTAACCGTTGTGAAGTTTCTTGGCAGTTCGACCACGATATTTTTCGCACATTATCATCATATATAATACACTTTTTATAATCCTTTTTATAATTTTTATAAAAAATGGTTTGGTTTTGTTTCTACAGCAGATTCTCAATGGAACATCAGTCATTTAGATTTGAAACTGTTTTTTGTAAAATGGTTTAAAAATGTGCACACTATATATATAGTATATAGTCTTCTGCAAACAATCTTCATCAATTCCATTCATATTTTTGTTGTTATAGTTGTGGTAGGGCTCCTTCCCTGATAAAAAAACAGACAATATTTTATAATTTTTATAAAAAATGGTTTGGTTTTGTTTCAACAGCAGATTCTCAATGGAACATCAGTAATTTAGATTTGAAACTGTTTTTTGTAAAATGGTTTAAAAATGTGCACACTATATATATAGTATATAGTCTTCTGCAAACAATCTTCATCAATTCCATTCATATTTTTGTTGTTATAGTTGTGGTAGGGCTCCTTCCCTGATAAAAAAACAGACAATATTTTATAATTTTTATAAAAAATGGTTTGGTTTTGTTTCAACAGCAGATTCTCAATGGAACATCAGTCATTTAGATTTGAAACTGTTTTATGTAAAATGGTTTAAAAATGCACACACTATATATATAGTATATAGTCTTCTGCAAACAATCTTCATCAATTCCATTCATATTTTTGTTGTTATAGTTGTGGTAGGGCTCCTTCCCTGATAAAAAAACAGACAATATTTTATAATTTTTATAAAAAATGGTTTGGTTTTGTTTCAACCGCAGATTCTCAATGGAACATCAGTCATTTGGATTTGAAACTGTTTTATGTAAAATGGTTTAAAAATGCACACACTATATATATAGTATATAGTCTTCTGCAAACAATCTTCATCAATTCCACTCATATTTTTGTTGTTATAGTTGTGGTAGGGCTCCTTCCCTGATAAAAAAAACCGGACAACATGAATGTGTACTATAGCTTTGCTATTATTTTCAAGACACTGGTAATTGTATAAATTTAAACAGATTTTTCCTTTGTAGCAGTACCGGCAGTCCTTTTCGCATATTGCACTTACCCAAACTACGTCATATTGCTCAGTGTTTTCATATTATTTAACATAAATTAATTTATGTTCCTTAGCAATCTATAAAATTAGTGTTACTAATAATAATTCATACTTTTCGGGTGCTAATATTCTTTATGAAGTAACAAATCAATATATGAATTAAACCAGGAATAATGTAAACATAAAATTAATAAAAAAATAGTACCTAACCACTATTCTTATAAACAACAACGGGAAAATTTGGAAATATTTGAAAATACAAGAGTATAGAATCGATGAAGATTACAGGATGCCTAAAATTAACAAAAATGCCTGATGATACTGCCTTTATATCTATTATTGTTTATGTTATCTATATGTGTTTTGGAGTTTTAGCTTTCAAACACGTATGTACTATAGGCTTTATCGAATAAATAATATTAAAGATTTGCGACTTTAAATTTGGAAACACTTTTCTAGATACGGATATTAGTTTTCTCCAACCTTATGCATTATTGTTCTTACATAATTAATTGGCTGATGACATATTTCTTTTTAAATATTGGACCAAAAAGTAAATACTGACATTTTACTTGCGTTTACGTTATTTTAAAGGAATTTTTGTGAGCTCAACATTTGATTTTTTGAGAAATCATTGTTCCTGGATAACTTGCAATATTTTACTAGTAGTTCAATATATGTAAATATTCTAAAGGTTGCCCTATTTATTGGTCCCATCATTGTGGTGTTTTTTTTTAAAGACTTCTTTGTTTTATATTAAAACAACTCGTATTTTGCTAATTAGATATACGAGTGTAATCTGAGCTTTTTGACAGTTTGGAGATAATACATGAACAAAATTTCTTTTGTATCTCAAGATAAATATCATCCAACTATCGCTGATTTATGAAGTTTCTTGGCTGATTTATGAATTCAAACTCCTTTCAGAGCTGAAGAATTTGCTTCACGGACTATGACCATCACTCACGACATAAGTCGCACTCGATTGCATTTTGTTCCTCTGTTACCAACGACGTTTTAATACATTCAGATTAAATTCGATTTAATCATTACATTTTGTTTCGTTCTTATGCTAGATGAAATATTGAAATGCTTCAACTTTTTCGTTCCACAGCCGACAAGTTAATGTTAAAATCGTTGAAATGTTTGACGAAAATTACTAACAATATCTCTGTTTTAATATGCATGAAGTTAAAGGTTTTTATATTAGTACTACCTGTTATCGATATCTTTTCCACCAAAACCAGACCAGATTATCCGGATAGGTCAGGTAATAAATCAACGTGTATCTGGAACAAAAGCAGCCGTTGATAATGAATTCCAAAGTCCTTTCACCTGAGAAATGTTTCACGATGATACAACGAAACGCAATTCTACCAACCCCTCCCTCGCTGCCCTTCTCGATCTTTCATCTGCTTTCTTTCCGCTGACGTCAGGCAAGGTGGTAAACCGTCAAATTTTTGACGTAGATTTACTGCGGCCCTTTCGGGAATTACGCAATCGTCTATAGCTCAATTTTCAGATGGTACCCGTCGCATCGGGGTGTCCGAGACGGTACCCTACATTGAAATTAATGCGGGGACATTTGTCAAACGTTGCGGTACATCTTTCGGACGGCTGGATTAAGTTGTTCTAATCACTTATTCGGATTAGACAGCAGAGTGGAGAGGAAAAAAAACCGACGATATAGAGAAAAAAATGATGAGCGATGAGATCATATGCGTGGAAATGTGATACGCGTCGCCTGCTTGATGTTTTCGGGAAACGGCAGAACAAAGAAATGCGGTTTAGTGGGGACTAGGGAGGCTGGGAATTAGAACGCTCCCAGCTGGTGTGATGGCGGCTTTTTCAGATATATGAAATATTGCCTCTAATTTAGTTTGAGTGTTCCATTGTTGGAAGAAAATGGTATATTTTTTCTTCGTTCTCTATTAGTTGCAACTTAATCATTGGCCCTATTTAAGGGTAAACTTCATGAGGTGTGATATATCATATCAGGGAAACAACAGGATTGTTAGGGATATCGGTATCTTAATAAATTCCAAGATAGATGGATACATTGTGTTATTTATGGTTTTCAAATTCTGATTTTATCATAATTTTTTTTATAGCAAATATTTAGCTATTTTTTTGTAGTTATAAATCATAATCCTAATAATAATTTTTAATTAAATATATTAAAATAATATTATTTTGATTATTTCAATTTTGCTAAAATAAATTCTATAATATTCACGTATCACCCAATATTCTACAGATATTTTAAAAAGCTTGTCATTTCTAAAATATAACTGTACAATTAAATTTGAGATATAATTGGGGAAACACATTTTGAAAAGTTAATTGGTGAAAAGAGACATTTACGGTTTACCAGTGGAATTCTAAAATTCTGGGTTTATAGCTGTTTTGTGATTTCGAATTGCACAAATGTCAACCTTGTTACGTTACAGTTTTCCAAGGAAACTAGGTGGTACGGAAATTAAAAATACGAAAATAATAAGTTTATTTGTCAGTTTTTTTTTGGCATGAAATTAAAATTAACTGGCTTTCACTCTGACCAAATGACTAAGTAAATTTTTACATTTATTTTTGTTTTAACCGGTCGTAAAATTTTGTTTGATAAAGATGTTGCAAATATTTTTTGGATTTTTGTATATAAATATATTTTATATGTGCCTCTTACTTGAATAAATAATTAAATACGTTATATTAACATATTTTATGAATTAGTATTTGATTAATAAATAAATTGGTAGCTAGAGAAACTATTGAAAAATGTTGCTCACTGTTTTTATGGAAATGTTTTATTTCCAAGTTTTTTGAACCTAGCCCAAGGGGCTCTTGTCAAGAATGCTATTACTTGCAAAAGATTAGTCCATGTAAAAGGGATGAGATCTGATGAAAATGACAAGTGGGATAGGATTTTTCAATGAAGTATTTTTAAGTAGACTTTCATAGGTTTTCCATCATTCGATCGTGCGTTGTCATGTTACGACTTCACTTTGACATTTTTCTATCTATATAACTGTCAATGAAATGAACCAATTAGAATTGATAACGATAGGTTCTGATAATAATGCAATCAGCGTGAGTAACTTTAATAAATTATATTCAATTAAATTAGAATTTTGAACCTTGCTATTCAACATTGTTGATGCGCTCCCACTCTTCAAGTGATCATTGTGGATAGTAATGATTGTAAAAGTTTAGAAATTCTGATGATCTAATCATAGATATATCATATTTAGCTTGTTTTTGATATATTTAATTCATATATGACATATTTCGTCTATTTCTTTATGTTTAAAGCCTTCAGATAAATTAAGTGTCTCAGATAAATTTTATCTATTTCATTTTAAGAAAATTTTTTTCTTTTTCAGGAAGCAGGACTTTCCAAAATTATGAAATAAAACAAGTATTTTGTATGCGTGATCAATCTAATTGTTTAAAATACTTTTCACTAAAATGTCTTAATTTTTTTTAATGAAACTTTGTTACATAATAATGTCTAAAAGTGTTGCGTGCTGATGGTTTGTTATTTGCGATAATAATACTAACAGGTCAATTGAAAAGTCCCAGGCCTACCATAGAAAAACAAATTTTTTTGGCAAAATTAGTTTTTTTTATTCAACATAATACCTTTCAAGGGTGATACACTGATTATAGCGACCCTCCGACTCTTCGATACCATTTTTATAGTACGATTTGTCCTTTGCTTCAAAATGGGCTTCATTTTCGGCAATCTCCTCTTCATTCGACGAATTTCTTCCCAGCGAGCATTCTTTTGAGATCTGAGAACAGGAAATAGTCACTGGGAGCCAGATCTGGGGAACACGGCGGATGAGGTAGCAATTCGAAGCCTAATTTATAGATTTTTGCTATCGTTTTTACTGACTTGTTACACGGTGCATTGTCTTGGTGAAGCAGCTTTTTCTTCAAATGAGGCTGTTTTTCGGCGATTTCGTCCTTTAAACGGTCCAATAACGCTACGTAATAGTCGCTGTTGACGGCCCTTCCTTTTTCAAGGTAGTCAATGAAAATTATTCCATACGCTTCCCAAAATACAGACTTTGCCACTCTACTGTTGCGTTTTCCCACGCTTTAGAGCGGGTTCATCGTCTGCAGTCCCAGATGACTGTCGATTGGACTTCGGAGGGAAACAATGTTTCATGCATTGTCACATATCGACGCAAAAACTCGGGTTTATTACGCTTGATCATCTTCATGTACTGCCCGAATGAATCAAGGATTTCCACCTTGTTTTATTTTGTCAATAATGGGTCCAATTCCTTAATAAGAAAATGTCTAATATTCATGTACTGGTTCTATACCAACTGTATAAAACAGTGGAAGAAAAAATGCAGCAAGCCTTGTATGCAATACCAGGGATTCAGAAATCTGGAAAGAATCCCATTAGAGCACAATACCACTAATCAAAAATATAAATATTCTGGATACTCATAAACGCATTAGAAGTTAGAAAGCCGTTAGCCGAAGGCCGTTATTTACAAAAGTGTGTATTACATAAAATGAAAGAATACATTTCTGCTAAAGCAAAATTAGTTCAATTATTCGTTAATATGGTCCTAAATCGTAAAAAAAACGTCTAAACACCTAAAGACAAAGTATTCAAACCCAATTACGTCGATTATCCGTAAAACGCTGAACATAAACGTAAAAAATCTCATTTTTCTCCGTCGCTTAATCGACAGACGTTCGGAAATCCCATAAAATCGACTCAAATAAGGGTTATAAAACAACGATTAAACTAATAGAGTCTGAATTTACATCTGCTAGCAACCATAAGCACGGTAATAACAATATAACCGCCACGGTATATGGACTACTTGTTGAGTTTGAATTTATGAACCCAGAACGGAGGAGCGCGCGGCGTTGCCACGTTAACCGATAGGAATTACATCAACCGAGTTGTCTCCTCCAATATATTTAAACGATGACATATATTAGTTAATATATTTTAAACATTATTATTTTTCAGTTTTATATTACGGAGAAACTCGGAAGTTTGTTATTAACACTACAGAGGCCGGTATTAAATTTTGTTCGAAACTGTTCGTAAATTTGCGGCGGTATGGCAACGTCGCCAGTTGAATCCCTTAACTTCGTGTAAAGCCGACGACGCCCGACACTATTAAATAAGCATTTCGGGTGATAAATGGCGACGCGACGAGATTTGATAGTGCTGTAAATTATTTAACTCTTTTCATGAGGTAATTATTAAGTTGTGTGGCCGAATTAAATTGTTTTACGGTTGCTCGGAGAAGATATACGACACCAATTCGGAGCGAAGAGAATCGTCAAAACGATTGTAAATACTTAGTGGCGATCAGATACGGCACTATGGACGTTTGTCTTTTGTTGTTCCTTCATTTGTTTAGTATTTCGGACAACACTGAAAAATATTAGTTTTGACTAGTTTCTTCGTTAATTTTTATTGTTTTCCACCCTATACGGATGATATGGTATCTATATTTACGTCAAATTCATTTATCGAAACTACAAATTAGTTTCGTTCATTAAGATATTGGCATTTAATGGGAAATATGTTACTACAAATATTGTTAATTACTATTTACTACTTATTCCTTTCTGGTAACATATAGTATACATATATATAGAAAGGGTTCATCATTTAATAACGTCCATTAATTTTTTTTAATATTTATTTTTTGGCCAATTTTTTCAAATTATAGAAAATTATTTCTACACCTAATACGTTCTAGGTTTCTTCCATGTGAATACGGCTATACTATTGGAAGTTGTACTTAGTACTTTCGGTTCCACATGTGAGTTTAATATTCTGCTGATTCAGCATTCTGATGAGATTAATGTTGTGTGACTGGATCAATTCGTTTAGCTATTTTCTGTGCCAACTGGTAGTCTTAGAGATTATTGGATTAATATTTTTATGTCAGAAGTCAATCAAGGCTAAGCGGATTTAATGATGACCAGTTTTTTGAATATATTATGGTTTTGGTTATTGAGATGAAAATAAACTTTTTACTTAGTTATTACTACATCATATGTAGACGCCATTTACAAAACGTGGAGCCTTTAGTAGGAGGGAGTATAAAATATAACGGTAAGATGAGTCATTCAATTTCAATCACACGGGTAACAAGACGGTGTAAGTTTTTCTGTTACTGTGCTCTCATTGGTAGTTCACACTTTATAAATTCGTAAAGATTAATACCTTACTTAATGCTTGGTGGTAAGTCAGTGATATCAAAGGAAAATTCTTTTTTAAAATGGTTATGCAAAACCATTTGGTATTTTATTCCCACAGTAAAATTGATACTTTTGACCTAGAGTATATTTCTGAAGTAATAAGAAGAACTATTTAAAGTGATTTTTAATTGTAGATTTTCCGTAAATTTAATTCCTAACTTTCAATACATTTTTTTAATTATAGTTTTGTAGTTAACTGTTGTTGCTAGGATAGCCGCGGTGGGGCAGTATTTGAATTACTTGTAATTGAAATACAAATATTTATTTGGTGTTTCTAACTCAATTAGTTCTTAAAAATGTAATTTGTAATTGGTATTACAAACACTTGACGCTACGGTATTTTATAGTTAGCAAAATACACTTGAATAAAAATACATTTAGCTATCTTCTTAATGTTGCTAAAGTCAACTGAAGGCTGTGATGTATCCAGGATTGCAATTTGAGGCATTTTATTGATATCGCATCTCAACTTAAAGAGAACGAAAGGAAGACTTCATAAGCTCTTTAAACTGTCACCTGAAATAAATGGAGCCAAATTAGTTACAAAATAGATGAGAGGTAAATATTCATGCCTCATTCATTTATGCATTTTACAAAAAAAAACATAAAATAAGGTCTAGAGGCAACAGGAATAGTAGAGCTAGTAAATATATTGATTTTTACTTTTTTTTGTGAACAGGCAGAATGATACGACAGACATCAAAAATGGAAAGTATTAGTTAGCTAACTAAACGAAAGAAGCAAGAAGCTTACCCTCCTTGAACGCTATCCAAATACAAAATTGTGTTCGTATAATTTAATACAAGTTTGTGCTCATCAGGACCTTTCTTTTTTTCTTTAAAATATTCATTTCTTTAGCAGGTTTTATTCTTTCCTGAACAAGAAGCAAACTTCATAGTAAAATTCTAATATTCATCACCTCACTGTATTTTGTAATTTGGATTTTGTATTTCAAATAAATATGGTTAAAATACTGTATTTTGTAGTTTATATTTCAAATTCACGACTCAACAATATTTTCTAAATTGTATTTTTGTTCAGTTCTCGGAGTCAACATACATTTAAACAAAACAGTTCGCAGATAACAAACTCTAAATATAATTAAAGATAATTTATAAATAAAGCAGACTTTTATAAACGACAATTTAACTCAGTGATTATTTATTATAATTGAGTACTCCATTGAACTGTAACTATTAGTACGATACCACTATAATTCATGATAAAATTATGCGTCTATTTTAAGCAGTGTGAGAAATAATAATTTGTGTCATTGAACTAGGTTTATTGTAGTAATTTAATACTAAGTATTTGGCATGGGAACATACAATTACGAGTATGTTACATTACAGAAATTACACAGTTCATTTGTATCAGTGCTGCATTGGCTACATTCCGTTATTCATTATAATAATAAATAAAGGCCATTAATTTTAATTTTAGATATAATCTGTACAAAATGTTTATGCTACATTTTTATCCAAGCTCTCCTACGTACTTACGAACGTTACCACTAACTAAGAATTTTTTTTTTGGTTTATAACGAAGGAACAACGACCTTGTCTTCATCGTTTAAGAACGTCCATTAACCGATCCAATTAAAACATGCGTCATCGTTTAACGAGACACCAGCATCAAAACCACTTGACGCGCATTTTCGGGTCTCGGGGCTCCGAGGGTGTTCCCACCCCATCCTCCGTTCCCATTTCAGACAAAACAAAACACCGAGTGTGGGGCCCTTGGCGTTTTCAATTTCGGCCGTTGTATGGGAAACTGGGTTTTCTGCACACGCACATTACGTACACGGAGCCGCGGCTGATGAAGGACCGACGGGACGGGTAGTCAAGAGAGAGGGGGGTCGGGCAGAATGGGAGAAACACACGTGTGTTGGGGTTTGGGCCCCTTCCAAATGTCTGGGTCCTCCGGAGACGGAAAGAGTCATCCGTCAATGTCGATGGCGTCGCGGTTCAGCTTTCGCGGCGTTCGGATTCCATCTCTGCGTTTCTGTTAAGGGTGGAGAGATGTAATTGAGGACGCCATGTTGTTCCAGTAACAATATGCGGATGCTGACTTCATTACTTTTTATATAGGGTCGATTTTTATATCGGATTGGCAATAAACTAATTCCGGTTTTAAAATGTTTTGAAGTTGTTCAATAACTGTTGTCATTTGATAATTAAACCACGATGCCATGATTTAAAATATGTTTCTTAAGATCTAATTTTAAATTCTCCTTTTTAACAACCGGGGTTTATCTGTTTTACGTAAGCTTCAAATCACAATCCTTGGCATTAAGACTACCGACTGGCAAATGACCAACTTAGATACCATCCCAGAAGATATTCGCTTCTATTCAGCTTCATTCATTTTACACTGTTGCTTAGAGATACAATTATAATCACAAATATAAATTTCATACAATCTAAGCGGGATTCGATAACCGACTATTGCAACAGTAGGAGAGCCGTTCTGTCGCCTTAACCACTGCAGCTACCAACCCACTTGTACATAGTTTATTTCTTAAAATGATTCCCGCGAACTTCAATATCTTTTTGCCAGTAATTTTATACATTTTTATTGTTAAAGAGCCGTAATACGAACTTAAAATAAATACTATAGAAGTATATGATAATTGAGTCGTGAGAACAAAACAAGTCAAAGGGAGCTAAATTTACCGAATAGGAGGATATTGCAATAATTAGTACGTTAGTTCACCTTTTTTTAATTGTTTTATTTATTTTGATTTTATTTGAATATATACCACTCCAAAAGTGATGCTAATGCCTTGGATGGTTTCTGGATTTTTTGTTTCTGCAGAATATGGAACCTGTAGGTACTGTGTTCACACAACTTTTTAGCCTCGTTTTCAATCGAAGTCATGATGTTGAAAGTCCTATAAATAGTGATTACGTGCAATGAATGAATGAAATTATATACAAAATCTAGTTAGCCCTTTGAGTTTGTTTGTTTTTGTTTATTATTTAATTGTAGGTAATATTTTGTTGAGTTTGCGGAATAGATCTAAAGTTAGACATTGGACAAGCTATACCATTGCTAGTAGAACAGTGACAGTTGAATTGATTGTATATTTGATGCAAACATTTTGATAATATAATTTAACAAATAGTAGCAGTTGTAACAGAAAAAGTAATTTTTAACACAATTTGTGCTGGTTCATCATAGTGAAACTAGTTTTCCTAACATTTTTATGTAAAAAACGTCGAGTTAGTATTGTTTAAGATTGGTTACACTAAACCAACGATGTGTTTTATTTCGTGTATTTTGATATTTAAAAATTTAATAGCTGCTTATTAATCTAACGTATTTCTTGGTTTTATTGAGTTAATCTAGAATTTAACTGATATCAATATCAAAATATTCTCTTTCTAAATATTTGATGTATCTATCTTTACTAGATATCAGGTGCTTGTAAATATCCTTGTTCATCTGATGTTACTTTTGTATAATTTGTTTCTGTATTCACTTATTTAATTGAATAACATATCTGCTAATTTCTGCTGATTCAATCACTTAGGAAAGGAAAAGGAAAATATTTTTTACTACGCGTAGTAATTCCACGATCTGCTCAGAGAGCAACAAGTATTTGTTTTGTTTATATCATATTTTATGACACGTAGAAAATCTCTTCATTACTATTTTAATTAACTAGTCTTATTCTAACGCTTATTCTAAAGTCTATATAGATCCAATAATCAGATAACTTGGCGTTAGGTGTTTTAGTTTACGCCCTTCGGGATGCACTGTCACTTTTTCGATGTACTTAACACAGACAAGTTGAATTACACTCCTTATTGGTTATAGAAGAATATCGCGTTGTATCATATTATTTTAAACATAGTACAGAAGAGCATCGAAAAAGGCACGCAACACTTTAGTTTGGAACCGTTGTATGATACATATGTTAGACTTGCTAGCGGTTCCCCATAGTTGGATCGCATATGACCAAATAGGCTTGAGTATAGATGTATACAATAATATGTTGTTACCTAATGATAACTTGGATTTGCGCCCGATAAGAAAATACATTTGGTAGAGAGGAAAATAATGAAATTGTTTTAATAAAATAAAATGAATATATTTTGGTTTTTCTCATTTCTTTGCGAACTGTATAGAGTTCTGCGTTTCCACGTCTATGGAAACACGTTGGCGTGGAAATAAAAATATATAATAATGTCACTAAACTACATTCTTTTTATATTGTTGTTAATAAAATAACACATTGTTAGGTTTCAATAGATTTAAAAAATAATTGAAACAAAAAAAGCTATACCCGATTGATCTTGACGTAAAAAAAATCGCACCCGCCACCCCGCCTTTCCATCCAAATAGACGAAATCGGCTGGGGGATCTCTTTTTCATTTATCTAATTAGGAATATTGGATTCGGATGCCGTGAGCGTCGGTGATGAATGGCGAAGCCGTCCCGAACAAGACGTATAATTATTTTCGAACGTACAGTTTTGAATTTGATTTATTCGGCGACAGGACCGAAGTCTGATTAGGTTGCCGCATCTTCCTGTCCTTTTATCTCTAATTAACGGGGATTTTCGAAAGAAAACGTTCTGGTCCCCCGGTAATTTTTTAGTGTCTCGCCATGTTACGCTCTCGCTTTTCTTGTTTTCGAACGCACCGTCTGAGGCATTCATTTCATTCTTCATCTCAAAACATATAAAACATATATATATATATATATATATATATATATATATATATATATATATATATATATATATTTCTATTTTCATTTTTACTCCTTATTTACTTGACAAGGTTTTTGCAGAATGATTTATGTATTCAGATTATACTTTTTCGTAATACTAACATTTTTGTCTGATCTGGTATCTTTACAATTAGAAGAAACCACAACAAACCAAAAATATTTGGATCTAACCCCTAGATATTTATGAGTAATCATGTTTTAGTAGAGATATTTCCAGTTTCTTTTCTATTATAAATGACTAGGAACGTCACAATTAAAGTATAATCACCTTATTTTAAATATCATAAATTGAATTACCAATATTCAGAATCGAACCAACGCGTGTTAAGGTTACATAAATAATTATGCTTACAAACCGGCAGAATAAACATTCTAAACATTTATTGACCTTATTTTAAATATTTCGTTATGGATATTATGGATTGCCTTGCTAATATTCTGAATCTGACTGATGATGTTAGGAATGCACAAATAATTGTACTTATAAACCAGCAGAATTAACATTCTTGACATTTAAACCTGTTTCGAATAGAGTACCGCAGGGCGTGTCTTGGTTCACTCCCAGCTTTACACTGTTGATATTCCAATAACAAAAGAAAAAGTACTTGGAATATTTTCGACATAGTTATGATCGTAAAAGACATATCTCTGTCAAGAGTTATAGGAAAATTTCAAGTTGCAGCCAACAAGATCCACAAATGGACTACAGATTCGAAAATTTGGCTTAATAGCTCCAAATCTGGCCGGCGAAATCCACTGCAGAATCAGCGTAATCCCTCGGTAACGATCTCCATTAGAAATATTAGAAATATAACGTTAAACAAAAGGTAAATCAGATCAGAATTAAAATCAAAAACTGTACTGGTTGGTATTGTTGGTACTAAGATCAAAGAGATTGGTTTACCAGTCAGTTGTAAAGGCTCTTTGGATTTTTGAATTGTAATTATGGGGTTGCACTAAGAGATCAAACCGACTGAAAATCCGATGCAGCCAAAGCGTAAGTAAGTTCTCGACTTACGTACTTACTGCTACGTAGAAGATTGAAGCGAACCAAGGGACACAAACTTGTACAAGGTATACATGTTACTCTTGACTTCCGTTTATGTAGTCTAATTTGATTTTAATTTTAGAAATTATACTGTGTTATTTAGTCCGTACTTGTCTTGCTTCTATATTAAAGCAAGGACAACAGAACAATAATCACATTGTAACCATCAACTATTGAACAATCAGTTTGTAATTTAGGATTGATGAGATATCTATTGCGTAAGAGAAAAAGAAAATTTTCTTTCTTTTGATGTTTCTCACTTGTTTCCTTTTTTTCAATAATATATTGCCTTGCTTAATATAATTAATTTTATGTTTTTTCGAAAGGATATTGAGTTACTAGACAAGTGAGCAGTTCAGTCAAATAAAAAAAATTACCATGCTGTTGAATATTGTCCTGATACAACAACATACTAGGATTATTTTATGCTTCTGCTAAGGAAACTTATTATTATACGGTATATTTTTTATCATATTTTCATCTACCTGGGTCCGAAAACAATCTCCGGTCAATTACCAGCTTGTGGGTACCATCGCTATGACCGACAGCGTTTCAAAGGAAGTATTCTACAATGATGCGCCGCCTATCTCTTATCCTTAGGGCGGCATCATTAATCATTTTAGCTTGGACAGCTTGTCTAATTAGGTCGCAGACTATCGATGGAATCCAAAATGGCCGAAAAATAACAACGTTTAAAACCGATATATACCAACAGACTGGAGAACAGACAATTAGAACTGGTTTATATAATAATTTTTTTAATGAAAATGGAATATTTGTATGATTTAATTGAAATTATTCTAATCTTTAATTTTCACAATAACCATGTAATATAATCAAATTAATGTGCATTTTTAAATTATCTTTTATATTCTAATCACTCTTCAATTCATTCATTTCATTTCAAAAGTAATTTATTGAGAATTGAGAAGACTATATTCTTCACAAGTTTTGCAACATGTTTGTCATTATCGCTGGTCTTATTTGCTACAAAGCTTGTTCAACTGATTTTATTAATGCCGGTAAAGCATGTGTTGTAACAGTTCTTTTAGTTTCAGTGACTCATACACTATACATTACTAACGGTATTTATTTGGATGTCCCTCCTAAACGAACTTATGACTTTTTGCACTTAGGAATATCATGTTTATGTGTTTCAGCATGGCTTTTTCATATTTTTTGTGGCTTCCTGAGTGCAACATCAAGGGTCATGCCACATCATCTGCAAATATAGTAACACCATTTTCATTGAATGTAGGTAGGTTCCGAGTATGCAGTAAATATAGGATTGGCCCTAATACACTTCCCTGTGGCACACCTGCTTGTATTTTCTTGAACTTAGAATGGGCATCTTCCTCTTTGACTTTGGATTTATATATATATTTTACTCTAGAATTTTTGAATATTATTTAGGGAGAATCATTTTAATCTTATGCTTTTCTCAAAGTCTATCGAAAATATTGCAGAACTAATTTTTATTTTCTTCTAATGATTTTTATATCTGATTATTATTACCTGATTATACTATAACCAAATTGATGATCCAGAATAAGACTTTTTTTAATTATTACAGTGGTTTATGTTATTTGAGCTACCTTCCACATTTTTGGTATATATTATAGTCTGAATGAAGCATTTATTAGGTTGATAATCGTAATTGGTACTATTCTATCTAACTTCCAAAGTTCCTTTACAATTTTAAAGGTAATAAAGTCAAAATCAGGAGCATTTTTTGTTGTAGCATTATTGTTTATTTATTCATTTGTTAATATTAATTAAAGTGACATATTGAATTTTCAAAATAAGGATAAAAACAAATAGAATGTTATTTGAACTAATTATTAAGTAATTTTAATGAAGTAATTATTTATACTATAGTTGTAATATACTTGGGTAATAATGTCGAATATTATTACGAGCTATACCACAAAAAATGCGGTTGTTGTTGTAAAGAATGGAACAGTTAATTATATGGTGCTGCTATAAGCTCCAACGCCAATCACCTAGAGCTCTAGGCGGTCCTTATTCGACTTGCATTCGAATATAATGAGCTTATAAGCCACCCATATATCATTCTAGCGTTCGTCTTTTATTCTCCAGCGAATTCCGAAACAGTCTTGCGTTTGATAATTATGATTAGTTCAGGTTTAATAAGTAAACTGTCGATTTTGTCCTTGATGATGATTGATCGGTTGTAATTAAAGTGGCCGGTGTCGAAACGTTCTTCCTATCTTTGATTTTGTATTGTGTTTTTTAGAACTACGTTAATTATAATCATACAGTTCAGTGTTCGACTGTTAAAACTTATCTCCATTTGATGTCACAATTTTCTTGGAAGTATTTTCATTCCGATTCTGATATAATTATAAATTAGCACTATTTCAGTCAGTTTAGATTGTATAATTTGTTAAACATAGCAAATTAATATAATACTTATAATATTTATAGTAGTTTATGCAATATGTAAGTTTGTTTCTTAAAATAACATGAAAGAATTCAAATTATTAAATGTAGGCCATCATAACTGACAATGGGATTCAAACATGTCCAAAACTCACTTTGGTTATTTTATATTTAATAGTTATTTGATAAATATCAGGAAGAAATAATATGTGGCAATTTAATTTTAATATTTTTACTGAATTCCTTTCCTCCTACATTTCTAAACACAGATTTTTTCGAAAAATTATTATTTTCTTTCTTATAGTTACTTATAAATTTTACACTATACTCATCCTACTGCGTTTTGGTTATCTTCAACATTTCCAGGCATCCATCCTCATAGTTTCTTCAAGCTTTTACTTTTAGTTCTTATGAACATTATATTCCTACATCTTATAAGCACTAACTACATTCTTTAGTATTCAGTATTGTACACTTCTTTTATTGGTCACTCTATAGTGGTACATCCCCATAACGAAATAGCCTATATAGCAGTTTCAGGGCTTGCGTATATGTAAATATTTTATATCGAATAGTTTCACAAAACGGTAATGAGATAATATTTTTATATTAAATTAATATCTGCTCTAAAGTTAAGACATTGTAGACTTTCATATTCCTGTACGGAATCTACAAGTTGTACGGAATTTCCTACAGATTATAATATTACAATTGTTATTGTAATACTGCAATGTAAGCACAGTGTAATATACAGTAATTACAGTGTAAGTATTAGGCGCTTGGGTGTAATTTCGTCATCATTATATATTGACCAAAATGGGTATTATTAACGTATAAATATAAATAGCTGAGAAATTCTATGGTTTTAATATTTCTCTACCTAAAATAACGGTTAGTAACACTCGTTACATTCCTTATTTCATTTTGAAAAAATCTGAAATTTGAAAAAAAGCTGTTGGAGCCTATCAAAAGCCTTTAGAAATTATACAATAATTTAATGATTTAAAAGTACAGTCAGTATTAATTGATGTTGGCAAAATACTATAGGATAAAACAATGGGAAGATATTGAATTGTAGGAATTAATTGACGAACACCTAGTTGAAGCTCCAGAAGAACTGTTAGACAGCTTAGTACTTGATCAACTGTCTGAAGATGTTTAACCAGGACGAACTCTTTCAACATAGCGATTTCATTGCTTGCCAGAAAAAAAGATGGGTTTTTGTTGGAACTGGCTATGAAAAGTGCTACGGCAATCCTAAGTACAAAAAGTCATGGGTTTTGATGACATTGGAATGGAGATGGGAACTACTAGGTAGAAAATTATGCAAATATTTTTGTTAATATACCAATTTTTCTCAACAATTATATGTTTAAAAGTGAATAAATGCTCAGAATACATGCAAGCACCTAATATTATAATGTAATTTGAGTCCACTTCGTGTTAACGATCACAGTTGTAATGTGGACGCGAAAGAAAAGAAACAGACGCAAATGGGGGGCGTCAGAAGGGAAATGGAGGATGGCGAGGAGCGTGAATTGCGAAAAGCTTTTGGCCCGATCCGAACCAAAGATTACCGACTCTCTATGACACTAACAAATATGCTGGACCATCCCTCTCGCCATTTATTGCCTTTTGCTAAGGTTCAGCGCAACTTACAAATGGAATTTATTTCCGAATAAAGCCGCGCTATCAGATGGTTATGACGCGATAAAACAATGATAATTTGTTATAAAATCGTCCGCAATATTACGAATGTCTCTTGCAGTGTTGTTGCGAAATAAATTGTTTCGATACTATCGAATGAATGCAACAAAGAACGTTGTAAATAAATTCGTTTTCGATTGAGAGGCAAACATAAAATACACCTCTATACAAAAACTATTTCCTATGTTTCAATTAAAATATTTTTCTTGAGTTATCGAATATTTGAAATGCTCAAAAACACTCAAGAAACTTAGATCTTCTTTCCAGCAAGAATATAAGTTATATAAGTTATAAGGTATACAAAAATATCTTTGAAATAAAGACTTATATAATTGTAAATTTGCAGCAATTTAATGTGCGAATGCGTAGTACCTTGAATTATTTTTGTAATTTATGGCTATAAAATCGAAGCCAAACTTGAAGAACACTGTTTAACAAAAAACTGTTGAGTTTTAACGGTGTTCCAAAACGTGCTATATAAAATGAAAATATCAAAATGTAGGCTTAAGTGATTTTGTTAACTTTAATTTGTAAACATAGCATCCCTTCGTTTTCTCCTCAACTACTTCATGAAGGTTCATCTTAAATATCTTATCTTCTTAAGCTTGTATACAACTAATCTTAAACATGTTTGTGACATGTAATATGTAAACATGTAATATACTAAAAATATTACACTAATGATGAATAATGATGCATATATTTTACAGATCAAAAAATTATGAATGGGGTGTACAGTCAAGACAGTGATATTAATTTTTACTTTCGAAATATAATAGAAATCAAATGTAAATGTTTGATCTTCGACCATATTTTAAAATGGATCTATATTAATATATCAAATTAAATATGAACATTAAATTATTTGACCATTATTTATGTGATATTTTGGATAATTTATTATGAATTCACGCTTTGATATGATACAAGTGAAACAAGATTTCAAGATATATATATTTTTATACATTAGTTTTTTTTAATATATATTTTTTAATCTAATTATATTGTGTCATTAATTTGATCAACATTCACGCTTAAATTATAAAGGAGAGGAATACCAATAATCAATTGGTGTGGAAATATTTAGCTTTTTACAAATATAAATATTGTATGTTGTTTAACGATAATTGAAAAATCAATCAATGCTTTTAATTTATGCTTGTTTATATAAAAAAACTGTTATCATAATTTTTTCTTTTATATGATTTCTTAGTGATTATTAATATCGATATTAAGTAAATAACGTGGTTTATATAAAATAACGTTAACGTTTCATTTCGTTATATTTTATACTCGTGTTTCACCCAAAGCAAACTGAAAAATTCGATTATTCTATTATAGTTCCACCAAAAAATTTAAATATGGTGCCCGAAAATAAAACTCATGAATAATGCGTTGTTTTTGAATCTATAATAACGATATCTAGTTTGAGGAGAAAGTAATTTCGATTTCCTCTATTTGAGGAATGAGTGTATATCATAACCTAATCAAATTTGCACTTTTATTATTCAGAATTGATTTTTGCTATCTTTTTTAAAATGATTTCTCTTAGTGGTTCAAAAATCTGCCATGTATGAGATGTAAAAATTCACTTAATTAAGTGATCTAATGTGTAAAATATTATATTAATAAGTTATTATAACATATATATATATATATATATATATATATATATATATATATATATATATATATATATAAGATATTGTCTTTTAAGTATTATTCTAATTTCTATATCCTATAACCAAAAATTTTTGTAAAATGGGCTCTTTTAAGGTATTTAACACATATAACACTAATAGTATTTTGAATGACACTTGTTCTGGATTCTAGGGGAATATCGCATTGTATCACTTCATTAGAGACCTGTATATGTAGGTTACGCGTCGATCTAGATACATAAAATACAAGAATATATAACATCCATATATATCAGATATTCAACATCCTCAGCTTGGCGAAGTTCACAATTGTTGACTGGTGGGCATGCTCTTCTACGCAGAGTGAATGTAATATAACGTTATCGATATATGAATAGATTTTGTTTCATTTGCTTTAATACGCTATGTTTTCAACCAGTTGTATTTAATACGCCTTGTATTTTCTTCTAAGATGCTAAGATTGCTGTATCACCTGCAGATGTTGCCACAATAGTGAGAGGTCGGTAGATCTAAAAGTTTTTCTTTATTTATATCGATTAATTGATAGTCAATTAGAGCTGTCATTTCTTTTTTCCATCTGGAGATATAAAATAAATTTGTCTTTTATTTATCAAAAACAGAAATTTGGAAATATGTTTTGATTCATTCGTTATTTTGGTTTTTATAATTGTAATAATAGTTCCTTCTTTAATATTAATAACTTGGTTATATTACCAAACCCATTTCTATATGATTACCATGTATATTGTCTATTTCACTGTCGACTGTATTCGTTGTTGCTTTAATTAAAGTGCAGAGAGAGAAGGAAAAAAGAGAGAAAACGGATCCGTTTCCAATTAATGTCCGGTGCGACGAAGAAAAGGAACACACGCGCTCTATCTTTGCATTTAAATTAATTGTTTGAATCGTGTAACCTCAAATTTCACCTGAATTAATTCCACCGGCCGAACGATTTATGGCCGGACCGGATCAAAGTGGGCAAAATGAAACAAAACGAAAAGAAAGAAAAAACAGAAACGAAGCAGGCCTTCTCGCAGGCCCCGGCTACCTTTGATTAATACGTTCCACCCCTCCCATATTAATATTTCTTGATATGACATCGATCTTAGATGTGTACAGACGTACACACGCACACATCGCGCGAGTTGAAACTGAAAAACGATTTTGACGACGAGAGGGAGCCTAATATAGTCGCCGCGCCAGAATTAGAAGCAGCATTTGTCAGGCGCTTACCAGAAAGTGGCACATTTGTCATAAACAAATGAAGTGGTATTGAGTAGGAAGCAACTAGGCTGACAATCTTATGAATTGTTGAAACGGTATATGTGCAGAGATATCTCAGATATTTCGGTTCTATTTGCCATCTGTCTCTTTATTTTGCTTTCCATTTTTCAATTGTTTTAAATATATATAAGATGTTGTTTTACCGTGAGTATTCAATGAAATGTTGAACTCCACATGATTACAAGAAATTTGTTATAATAAATCTTAAAGTTAGCAGAAATATTTACGTTCTACAAGATTTAGTTCCTTCCGCTGTGGAGCAGGTGTGCTGTTTTAGTATATTTAAGAGTTTGTTCGTGATTTTCTTGATTCTATCTTTGACATGTCATCTCTGCGTCCTTAACCATATATTTTGATGTATTTTATGGCGTATAGTTAAAGTTTCTGTTACATTGTTACTAGTTGTTAGCGACTAACCTACAATTTGTCTTCACAATAATTTAAATTAGTCTCTAGTGTAACAATGTTTATGTGTTTATGCTGTTTTTCTATTAAACACAGCTTATTGTACTACACAAAATCAAATCGTGTGATTATTTTGAGTCTGTGCCTTGTTCTGGTGTTATGCAAGATTTATATTACTTCGATATTCAGATGAGAATGGAATCTATCCGAGTGACAGTGGCTACTGATGGTCTCGGTGTAAGTATTCAATATACAGTATTTGTGGGCATCCACAATAGTTCTCAGTACCTTGTTCGGAAAAATGTGTTTTGTATTTATATTACTTTTCGTGGAACATCCCCATAATTGAATTCTGTATGTCCAAATGGGTTTCAACACTTGATTTTATAATAGCAATTTATTATGTATTGATAACTCCAATTAACCAATACATTTTCCTATATTTTAACACCAGTTCTTTCCTTTTCTATTTTACACGTTCTTTCCAGCGAAGTTTGACATCAAGATTCATTCTGCGATACTTGGTGTTGTTACTATATGGAATAATAGGCACTATTTTAATTATTAATTTTTATTACTAATTCTGATAGTGAATATCTTAGTATATTCTTAAAGCTAGTATAATAAATAAGTGTTCATATAAATTATTCATGATATTTTGTATTCAATCCATCGCTTCGGAAGGGTGTCCACTTTTCAATCAACCCGCTGCTATTGTAGTAGCAGGGCTTCGAATATTCTTCAATAAATTTGCCACATTCCGTCGCAACTCTTTTGGCTTCGAAAAATGTTAATCTCCTCTTTTCCACGCGTATCATCATAGAAAAGCTAAAGCTTGCTATGACCGATTAAAATAAAAACTGTAATGTAAATGGAATTTTCCTTATTTATATTCACTCTTTTCGTAACGATTTCACATTTAATTTTTATCAACAAATAATGGCTACTGTGGTACCGCTAGCGATTTCCTGTTTTCCTGAAGTTTATTAAGAAAATGTTATAAAGTTAAAGTGTAGGTCTATAGCAGTTGAAAAATGGTCGTTGTACATGTTACATAACTAGAAAAATAAATATCGTATAAAGGTATAAGGATATATAGTATTCTAAAAATAACTATATCAGATAAGGGTATTTTAATGAAAATGACGATTTCAAAGCGACAAAAATTGAACATATAAGTGTTATTTTAAGGTAACATTTAAATGTCATCCGTAATTGGATTCATGGTTAAAATTATTTTTATATTAAATATGTTTATTAAAAAAAAACATTAATTATGCATGAGTATGAATGAATCAGTCTTTACGTTATTCTTTAATATCAATGTATAAATCTCCACATAACTACTGCTATACACAGGATAGTTCTAAACGTACGCAAAATGTGAAATAAAATGAAATACTCCACATCGATAAAATCAATACCCTTCGTGGTATTGAATTTAACACATGAATTGATTTGGTATATTGATGGATATACTGATTTGGTACGTGGATAGTTCTGGGATTGCTGACATTTACTCTTAACTTCGACTAACTAATTAAAAGAAAGTTGCGTGGGGTGTCATTTAATACCATAACCGAGGGGGGCAACTTTGGTCACCAAAATGAGACTGCGCATGACCAGGAACTTCCTAGTGCAGTAATTGAACTGTTTCACAGGCTTTAAAGCATATAGCACCGTAAATTGGAATTACTTAGTCATATCGCAATATTGAGCATCAGTAAATGAAAAAACAGTAATGTGCTGTGGAGAAGTTGACGTTTTGATAATCAGATGTAAGCCCTTTAAGCATCAAATACGACGGTGTCAACGATGAAGGAAGCGATCAATGTTTCTTCAATAATCTATGACATGTCTTTTTTGTTTTTGTTTTAGTAGTCGTGTATAAATCCATATAATCCATAACATCTTATAGGAAAATTTCTTTAGATAAAACTGGCTTCAATTTTCTTAAACTTACCCCCGAGTTAATTACTTATCCTGTGCCATCATTGGTTCGTTCTTTTCTATCATCATTTTCTCCTGATTGGATTGAACCAAAATGATTAATGATTCCTACAACATAATGCGCTTCGGTCGTTACAAAATGAGATTTCAGACCGACCCTCGCATGTGAAAATGGCCGTGTAATTGTTTTTTAATTATTTCTACCTGTAACATTCTAAAATTATTTAATGTTAAAGGTGCTTGATGCGTATAATCGGTAATTGTGGTTGCAGTGCATTAGCACTCTCTACAGTTTTTGCACGAATGATATATTTATATTATCCACTGACGACACGAAGGCAATCTAAAGTATAGCCATATCCACACCCCCGGTTCCCGATAATGAATATTCAAACATAAAAACCAACGCTCGGACTGTGACGGAGATTGTCGCGTTGAAGCGAGCGTTTGTCACATTCACGTCGACCCATTGTCGTCGACAGTAGACAGCTGAATTAATGCACAATCCGAACCCAGCAATGAAAGAAAAAGGCCATTATCTCGGAGATTATACAATAGTACGCTGACGTACAATACCGGGTGATTTTTTATTGTCATTTGGCCCTTTTGTGGCCTTCGGAGCGTGATATCTTTGTTAGGTCATGATAGAGTTGCGAGCTGTTCCACCAAAAATCGTGGTCATTTTTTTTTCGGCTTTTTCGGCATTTGTTTCCCTCACTTGCAACGATTTTTCTTTTGTTAGAATAGGTGTTGAATGTAACCAACCAGAGTAAACCGTTATTAATGGTAATTAGTTTTACTTCAAATGCTATTTATATCATGGTATCTAGTTATTACAAAGAAGTCAGTTAGAAACATGTGTAGTATATTTACTGTGTCCATCTAAATTTCTTTTAAATTTCTGATTCTCTGATACTAGTTATGTGACACTATATGTTATTATATAGTGGAGATTAAAAAAAATTGCCTCTCACTGTTGATATAATATGAAATAGATGAAGATGATGAGAACAATTCTGAAAGTTTTATTCAATATTTTACAAATTTCGTAGCACGTTATCTAGTAAATTTTTCATAAGCGACAACATAAAGGTAGAAATGATATGGATTTTCGGCATTTGTTTCACTCATTTGTAACGATTTTTCTTTTGTTAGAAAGGTGTCGAATGTAACCAACCAGAGTAAACCGTTATTAATGATAATTAATTTTACTTTAAATGCTATATCGTGGTATGTGGGTATTACAAAGATGTCAGTTAGAAACAAGTGTAGTGTATTTACTTCGTCCATCTAAATTTCTTTTAAATTTCTCATACTCTGATACTAGTGATATGTGGCACTTATATGTCATTATATAGTGGAGATTTTTAAAAATACTACCTCCCACTGTTGATATAATATGAAATAGATGAAGATGATGAGAACAATTCTGAAAGTTTTATTCAATATTTTACAAATTTCGTAGCACGTTATCTAGTAAATTTTTCATAAGCGACAACATAAAGGTAGAAATGATATGGATTTTCGGCATTTGTTTCACTCATTTGTAACGATTTTTCTTTTGTTAGAAAGGTGTCGAATGTAACCAACCAGAGTAAACCGTTATTAATGATAATTAATTTTACTTTAAATGCTATATCGTGGTATGTGGGTATTACAAAGATGTCAGTTAGAAACAAGTGTAGTGTATTTACTTCGTCCATCTAAATTTCTTTTAAATTTCTCATACTCTGATACTAGTTATATGACACTTATATGTCATTATATAGTGGAGATTTTTAAAAATACTACCTCCCACTGTTGATATAATGTAAAATAGATGGAGATGATCAGAACAATTCTGAAGTTCAGTTGAAAAGTCCTCGGCCTACCATAGTAAAACACATTTTTTTGGCAAAATTATGTTTTTTTTATTAAACATAATTCCCTTCAAGGGTGATACTGACTATTGCGACCCTCCAAATTTTCGATACCATTTTTGTAGTACGATTTGTCTTTTGCTTCAAAATATTCCTCAGTTTCGTCGATCACCTCTTCATTCGACGAAAATTTCTTCCCAGCGAGCATTCTTTTGTGATCTGAGATCTTTGCGCAGAGTACACGTTACGTTAAGTTGATATCTTTAGAGTATCTGCTACTTCATTCAATTTCATTGTACGGTCATTCAAAATTATATTGTCGATTTTTTATTGTCTTCTGTGCTCATTTTACTACGTCTAAACTTAGCATACCAATCATTGATGGTTGATTTTTCTGGGGCAGTGTCCGGAAACTCGGTATCAAGCCAAGTTTTTGCTTCAACTGTATTTTTTCTCTTCAAAAAGCAATATTTTATCAACACGTGAAATTCCTTTTTATCCATTTTTTCACAATAACAAAAGTTGCTTCACTCAAGATGCTATAATTCACAAACTAATGATCCGACAGCTGTCAAATTTAAACACGCATCCTTTGAGGGTTGGGGCTAACTAAAAAACATATGGAATTAATTCTAGTAGTGCCATCTATGTGTCAGACCGAGGACTTTTCAATTGACCTGTTACAACAGAGATAATGCATAATTAATATCGTTAGAGTTAATTATTAAAATTGAGATTATCTTAGCAATATATCTGAAATGGCAACAGGAGAGGAATATATTATCCATAAATGTAATAAACAACGAAATACATATTTTTTATTTCTAGTTTTGATTGCAAAATTAGCATTAAAATTTTCAAGGAACACAGAAAAATTGTTAGTACATGCAAAGAACTCTTATGTATATTTAATTTGTTCCATCTATACAAAAATTTTGTTTTAATAATTCGGATGTTATTTTTTCCAAAAAATTGCACACAATCCATTTTTATTATAAACAATAATTTTATAATATCCGGAGGTCGGTTTTTGTTGCACCTTATGATGACCTTCATCATTTCATTTTGTCAGCCATTTTGTTAAGCTTTCAGACTATATTAAGTGTATATAATGGGAGAAAAAAGAATCATTAATCATTGCTGTAATCCATTAAGAATGAACCAACCCAATTCTTTCAATTTGTTCGTTATTCGGTCTACCTGGTTTGAAATATTTATGCTATGGGGGTAACATTTTTTATTTGAGTCATATTTATATGGAGGCTCTGACCGTAGGAAATAAAATATTATTATAATTATTTTGTTAATGATATTCATATATTCTTCTATGAAATTGAAAGATTGAAAAATTAAGTCATCATATTCTTATATATGTTTTCTTACATACTTTAAAGTCTCCTTTTACCAACTATTGGTTTATCTGGACTGGACCTACTATTTAACATCGAACCACAGAAACCACAGAAGCTGCGAACCACAGTCCTCGGCATTAAGCCTACCGACTGGCGTGTGACCAACTTAGAAATCATCCCAGAAGACATTCGGTCTTACCCAACCTGGTTACTGGCGTGACTGGGATCATTTTCCTTGTCGGATTTTACACGCCTCCCTTGGACAATCACAAGTATTAAACAATCACAAATATACATTTACGACCATGCTCCAGCAGGATTGGAACCGGCTATCGCAACAGTAGGTTGCCTTTACCAATGCGCCACCAAGCCGGCATATTTTTATATTTGGTTTCAATATTATCTTATCTGAATCTATTCTATTTAATATATTTATTTTGAATTGAATTTCTTGCTTTGAATTTCTTTGCTAGCACTTTTAACCTAATCCATTTTTTGTAATATATACATACAGAATGTTGGTTATGCTCTGTTTTTTACATAATTTTTGCAGTATCTCCATTTTAACTGAAGTATTTGCTGATAATAGATATCTGAGACTAGCTATATGACGCTATATGTCATTAAATAGTGGCGATTTTTAACTACTCTTGATATAATATGAATTAGATGAAGATGATCAGAACAATTCAGAAACGTTTATTATTAAATATTTTACGAATTTCGTAGCACATTATGGGGTAAGTTTTTCATGAGCTGCAATATGAAGGTAGAAATGATATGGATTGTACTGGTACCACACAACTCCATATTTGAAATGGGGGATCTTAAGCTAAAGTTAGAATATCAGGGAACAGTTAATTCAGAATGATTGTGAAATACACTAACTAGTTTTTTACCATCAAGCATGAATGATTCATTTCAATTTCTTTAGCAATTACTTCAATCTAGTTAATGTTTTTTACCAAAAAGTATTCTTCTATTCTAGGTTCTGTTATTCTTTATTAAATATGTCTTGGAGAAAGCTGGTCAACACTTTAGAGGTTTTTATTTTTAACAATTCCGCAGCAAATGATATGGGAGTTTCATTAATTATTACGTATATATCTGAATGGAGGACATTTTTATTTTAAAGGAATTGCAAACTTATAGTATTAGAAATCTGTTAATATAGAATGATAATAGTAAAATGAATTAAGTTTTCTTTAGGAGTCAGAATTCGTCTCAATTAATTTCTCTTTTAATCTCATCCAATTTTGGTAAAAATATATTTTAGTCACTTGAATGAACTTGAGTGAGTCCTATTTTCATATATGAAGTATCATACGTGGACTTAATCTGTACCTGTTGACCCTAAGCTGACAGCTACATATAAAATTACTTAGTCTTTGTAAGAATCCTCTTTAATTTTTTTTTAAGAACAATCTGACTTAAATATTATATTATATAATTTTAAAAGTTTTAGAAGTAACATTATTAAAAATTTAGTGTACCAACTGATAATTGTATATTCTGTTACAGAACGCAAACGTGGACGACAAACCTACACGAGGTACCAGACGTTGGAACTGGAGAAAGAATTCCATTTCAATCGGTACCTGACCAGAAGAAGACGGATAGAGATCGCGCACGCTCTCTGCTTGACCGAAAGGCAGATCAAGATCTGGTTCCAGAACAGGCGGATGAAATGGAAAAAGGAGAACAAGACCAAAGGCGAAGTGGGCTCGGAGGGTGGAGGCGACGATATCAGCCCCCAGGGATCGCCGCAATGAGACGTCCCAGTCTCGATTCGAAACCAACAGAGTACCTAATCATCCACATAGTCATTGTATTTGTTTTTTCTTCCCCGTTCATTTCGGCCGAATAGAGCGATGGCACCGGGTCGACAGATGGTGCTGGACTCGCCCTCCCGATAGATGACCGGAGCCGTCTTTGATTTGCGGACGTCATCGACAGAAACAAAAATCAAGCCACAACCATATAGACCTCCTTTATTATTGTGTATAACTTAGTTCCAAAAAAGAGAGTAATAATGCGTACATAGTTTTTTTTTAATTTATTATTTATATATTGTAGATAAATATAGATTTTTTATATTATTATAAAATAATCTACGTGATTTTTTTTATTTGTTCATTTTTTTAAGTGTATGTTCTCAGGACTCAGTTGAATCACCACGATATATGGAAACTGTACTTTTGTAAATATATCCCCCTAATATACCTAGTAAATTAAAGCATTTATTTTATAAAATTAGTCAGTTAGTATGGCTAAATGCGAATCCTCATTTGAAAATGAATCAAAGAAAAACCTGTGCTTCAATTGATTCCAATTTTTTAAATTAATTTTGGACTCTCTCTGATGACGAAGTGTTCTCTACAAGAGGCCAGTTTAACATGTGCAATCAAAATAGCGCAAGGAAGTGAACGTTCCTCATTTCGAAAAAAAAAAAGAAAAGCCAAAAAACGGCGTTCTTGTTCCTTTTCTCGAATTTTGCGGTTTTTGGTGAGATACGCGATATGCAAAGCATTTTATTTTTTATTTTTTTTCTTTTCTAGTGTATAATGGTTTTTGGTCTTTCTTATTACGAGCGGACGTCGTGTAACAACAATCGACAACCGGAAATGGAGTTTCGATTTTTATTACGCGATTCCGTGAAAGTTATAAATCGAAAACTGTTGATTTTTAGACTTTTAGATTTAATCGAATGGTAATGAAAGAACGGCAATATCCTTCTGATGCCTGGCGTCATAAGGATGCTGTGAATTTTTAACGGAATAGAGAAGTAATGTAAGGACGAAAAGAAAACCAGTAGGATGAAAGCGATTTAAAAGAGATTTGTAGATATTTTCGAATGTATATGTATATTTGATTACGAGAAAGATGAAAATACAATTCAAAAAAAAATGTATATAACCCGGTATAAGGAAAAGGATATGAAATATACGATAAAACTAGCAGTACATGCCAAAGTTAGAAGGTAATTTTCTCCACAAATTTATTGCGTACTAGTAGCGTCGAAGTTTTCGAGTCCCTTAATTCTCTAAAATGATTATTGAACATGAATCATAAAACATTATATTTCGATCAGACGTAGATGCTGCTTTATAAACAGAAACTGTACATAAAATTTAAAATAACGACAATTATAAAGCGGCTCGAGTACGGTACGCACGTAAATTTGTAGTGTTTCCTTTGTAAAAAAGCAAATTATGAATTATCCATATAGGATTTGATGATATTGTAATCTCGAAATACGTAATTTTGGAACTGTGACATATTTCTACTTTTTATCACTGTTTAAGGTTCGTTTTTTAATGGTGAATATTGTAATTTATTTTGTATACAATTTTACATTTAGTGATCGATCACCGACATACGTAATACAAAAACAAAAATCTACAAAGGCACTGTATACGAATATAATGCGGAATAATTAAAAATTACCTCCCCTCTCCCCTTCCCCTGCCCGTATTTATATCCTGGAAATCATACTGATAATCAAGTCCGAACCAAACTAAAAGGAATGAAGTTAAGATATTTTAAATATTCCGCGTTATTTTTTTGAAAAAAAAAAAACTTATTATATTATATAAATTATCTATATTTGAATGGGTGGGGTAACGATGAGGAAAAGAACGATATATATATAAATATAAATATAGGGCGATTTATTTTACAGTTACATGCTGTATATACCTATATGGATAAGAAAAAAAGAACACATAGACATTAATAGATACTTGTGCTGTGTTGTACTAGATATTACGTATTAAATTTTTTTTTATTATCGAGATATATATATTGATTTCAGTAATGATGGCGGTGAGCATTTTTAATTTTGTAAATGAAACGAAACGTTGTTGTAATATAAATTTATAAATATGATTTTTTTAACAGCCTATATAAATTATTATATATTTTGACTCTAAAATACAAATAAATCTTTAATACTCCAATTTTGTCTTGTGGATTCATCTTACATACATTATTAATATATGTATAAAATAAATAATATTGTAAATTTATGGATTGTAGTTTTTACGATTTATTCCCAATCTCCTCCTCCCGTTTCTTCCATTTTGTTTTCCTTTTATATTCTTCATTATTTGACACTAGTTATAGGTCAGCTTATTCTGTCTGTCGAAAGGGTAGACAAAAACTGATGACCGAAAATGAGGTAAATGATTTTGTTAATCTTAATGAGAACATCGTGCTGAAGATTTGAACTGTGTCTGGTGATGAAGTGCTTTTAATGACGAGACAATTAACAATTTAACTAAAGTTATGTGCTGTGTGGTTGGTGCAGAAAGGAACTAGATATTTTTTCACTTCATTAAGGTAGGATTTCTGTGTTCGATGTGCATGATATATTCTTGTAATTAGAGTAAAGTGTCTTTGAATTAGGATCTAGTAGCATGGAAACTATAGAAAAATTATTCATGTAAATGTCGATTCGTTTAACTTGAATGGTATTTTATGCAACTCAAATGCAATTAAAATTCAATTTTCATCCTTGACCAACGAACTTTTTAGTAAAAATTGTAAATATGATACAACATTATTGCCAATCGCTAGCAATTTTTTGATATTTTTTAACACTTTTTAACACACACACACACACGACTGTTCAACAGCAATTATATAGAACATGACTGAGCATTGTCATCTTAAAAAAATACTTTGTAATGTTTATCCTTTATAATGGCAATTTTCATACAATGACAAAATTGTTCAAAAGCGTCAATTGATATCGAACTATCCCATGTGTTTTCAGGATTTTGAAGGAATTCCTCAGTTTAAAGATTAGAAAGTCAATACTAATCTTGATGTTTTCACCATATTAACATGCTCATTCCAATTTACCATTAGCACTTTATGGGCCTCAAAAGCATTGTTAATTAAAGTGAACAAATAACAACTGCATCTATTATTCAGTAACAAAAAATATCTAATAAAACTAATCCAGCCCTTTGTTTTATAAACGAATTTTCCATATGCTTCATTACAATAAGGATTATTTTGTTTTAACTGGCAATATGACAACCTAATAAAACAAATGCTTGTTGTTCTATAATTGTAATTGCAAGAATATTATATGTTAAATTAAATTACCCATTCTCTATTAAGTTTTGCTCAGTATATAAATAAGTCTGTGAAGTCTGTGTGTATGTTCTGTGAATGATTATTAAGTAATTTTTAAATGAGAATTATGAGATTATTTTAAATGCTAAGAGAAACGATTGTTTTATGCGTGTTTGGGAAAGGTGGAATGAAAATGTTTAGGAGAATTACACTTAACATGCTTAGTTACTATTAGGCGATGTAGGCTTAAAGGAATTCTGGAGAAATAATTAGTTTTAATTGGCTAAGTTCGACTCTAAAGCGTTGGGATGTTTTATGCGAATGCGTGAACTTCTTGTGATACCGTAACGTTTTATAAACAAATGTGATATTTAAGGAAATTTTCCAACTATTGGTGAAAGAAGCTTGTAAATAATTATCGATATTCTATAAAACAAAATGTATGAATATTAGGATAAAATGTTGGAGTTAAATTTATTCGCTAATACAGATATCGATGCTATCAATATATTGAGTTCCTATTGCAGAATTATGTGACTTCAAAATAAACGTTCTAGATCAAGTATTTGGGATCAGTAATATAGGAGAAGATAATGGCATCTACGATTGAACCAATAAGCTGAATCGATCAATCTACAGTTTTTGCTAACATATAAAGGTATAAATATCAAAAAAATAATAGAGTTAGACTCTTTCAAGTGTTCAAGACTTGGTTTGACATTAATAGGCGTAAAGTTTTAAAAATGCGATGCTTGAGGCAGATTCTACATGATTCTTTTCGAAATCGTGGTAGAAATGAATTTGAATTAAGAAACCATAATCAAATCCAGAACAAACATAGGCTGCAATGGGCTGCTGAACTAAAGGTGAATTAATTCCCCACAGGGTTATGTGGAGAAATGGACCTTTTGGATAGAAGACGTAACAAACTTCTTGACTTTTTATCTGATTTCAAATAATCTACCATATGTTTATATTGTAATATCTTAAGAAATTAGTTTATGAATTATGATTTAAGATAATTAATTGAAAGTACTACCGTATGCATAAGCAATACAACAGGCCAGTAACTGGTGGCTCACAAATTAGAAGAACTTCGCAAGGTTTACATTGTTAAGAAAGGTAAAATAAAAAGACGTGTGACATTAATTCACGCAAAATATAGTACATTTACTAGTACTAGTACATAGTAGGCAGTAATCTTTGTAAAAGGGTTCATACACCCCGCTTATTCACGTGACATGATGTTTTCTGAATACTACTTTTTGAAATACGGGCCTAGATAACAAGCGTTTTCAAAATAATGAATAAATATGGAAATCAACAACACGCCAAATGATCAAGACGGTGTAATAGCGGAAATATTTAAATAATAGTTGCAATAAGTACTTAATAGGATAGATATAATGACATGTAAATGATGGCTTTATTGGAAAGTATATACAGCTGTGAAAGAAAAACAAATGTGAAAATTTCATCCCAACATAGAGTAACCAAATTCGAGAATAACAACAATCGTCTGCTTTCTTTGGTTGCAAGATACTTAGGAATATTATTAATTGTTATGGTTCTGGAGATATAGTCATTGTACTAGAGGCAATTCTAAAGGTTGTTAAGATTTATCTGCAAATTTTAATGATATTGATTAATTTCAGGTTTGATTAGTAAATGCATTTCTTAACAAAGCACTAACACCATATTGCGAGTAAATTCGTTAATTTATGCATGTAAATTTAAAATGAATATTGCATAGAATATTGACAGTTATAAAATACCTACATAGAATTTGAATGCCTCATTTGTTGGTCAGTTGTTAGTTCTCACGTGGGACATAAGACAAAGTAGAAAGCAACAGATAAATGAAAGCCATAGAAAAAGTAAAAAATTAAAAAGCGAGTTCTTTTAACCAGCTCTGTATATTAACTATTTTTATAATATATATTTTAGCTGAGAAATATGGATAAAAGATAAAGACTATATCAATACATAAATGAAGTAATGAAAATATGCAGCAGTTAAAATGAAGCAGATTTTACATAAACGGAACACATAGAAGAAATATGAGAAATTATTAATTATTAACAGTAAATTTGTAAACATTTTAAAACATTTAAAGATTTTAAGTTGTTTAACGATTAATATAACAAGATATGTGACTATAACGTTTTATTATTTGAACTTTATGTCAATAATTTTGATTATTTACTTTATAGACCTAAATTTTGAAAATCAATAGTTAAATTATTAATTCCTTTAATATCCCTTTCTAAATTGTAAAGAATAAATTAATGGGGTTTGTTATTTTCAGTATATATGTTAAAGTCAAAAATCAGTTTCAAAATTGTTTTATTCATATATTTTCTGTTTTAATGTACATATACAACATGTATTAGTTCATTCATATTATTCCATATTTATATTTATAACATGAAAGTAAACAAAGATCATGTTACATTTCTGCAAATAATCTTACTTATGATACCTTGTTATAATATTCAGTGGTGCAGTAATTTGAACTTATCAATACATTGTTCTTTACTGAAACTGAATGGAAATTATATTTAATTAAGTCCCATTTAAAAAAGGTTAGTGAGTGTTAGTTCTTGAGATAGTTATTTTAATCTGTTTTAATCTATAGGCATTTATTATTTGAGTTAATGTTGTACATCAAATAAATTTCTGATGTTATATTGAAGATACTGTGAAATCTAGTTTTGGTAACATATCATTTTTCTATTATTCTCTTTACTCTGTTATGAGAGACATGGTTAACTTAATAAACTATGGCCGAATTGCAGCCAAAGGACCTGGTAGTCACTGGTAATCATTGAGAGAGAGAGAGAGGACGACGTAGAGACGAAGTGCAATAGAAAATAATTTAATTCAAATAAAGTAGTCGGTTATACAGGCAAACAGTGCAAATAATTAAAATAAGACTCCAAGATGTAATGATATTTGAAATAGAGTTGAATCGAACAAGAAATGTATAAGGCAGGCAACAATATAAAGAGAATAATTCCCGGTTTTTAGAATTGTTTAATAAATAGATGTCCCACTTTTCACGTGTATAATAGTAGACAACTTTGCAAAACGAATATTAGCACATAATCGTGCAGTCGGTCCCTGACCCTGCCGGCCCAAAAATCTGTTTTTAATTATGCCCGAGCGGCAGCAGCCCGATTTCCGAAACGGCGCGGCAACATGGCCTCCGCGTCGGTCCTTGGGATTATTATTGGTTAGTATGGGGCCGGGGTACTCCGCCCCGCCGCCGCTCCACTGACACGATGACGAATGGTCCTTCGTCGGGACCCCCGAAAAGGGTCTCCGTCGACCGCCGACTTATCAGAACACCATATTCGTTATATTTGTTGGCGTTGGATCGCGTCGGAATTTTAAGCAACGCCGGATTAAGTTTAGACGGAGGATACGGCCTGAAAGCTAATATTGTTCAGGGGGTCGGAGAGAGACGGAACGTGTTCGAGGGGGTTGGGGGATGCCGGTCTCGCCAGGGAAGGACTTCCTGGGATCAATGGCGCAGTTTTTTTTCTAATTAGCGTAACGTGTGAAATATTACACCACGTTTTGTTTTTGCAGTTGTTCCGTGATATTTTTTCACACTAAAAGACAGATGAGCGATAGATGTCGTTACTGACAATCTTGGATGAAAATAATTTATATATATATATATATATATATATATATATATATATATATATATATAATTTATATAAGCGAAATACATAACAATAAGTAAATATAGTCTTTCCAACACCCGTTGCCCACCGAAAAAAATATCGATCTAGAAAAAAAAATAGTGATATATTAGCCTAAAAATATATATTTTTTCAAAATATAGTAGAGTAGTGATATTTTTGATAACATTTTAAAATTAAGTACCAATTTTAAAGGCATATTAAAAATTATAATTAATTTATTCTGAAAAAATATCGATATATCGATTTTCTTATACAAATTAATATACACAAATAATTTGATAAATAATTGATTTATTGTTGAAATTATATATATAAGGTGGGAGATAAACATTGAAAATTTCTTGAAATAGCACATTTTAATTATTGAATAAAATGAAATAACAAAAATAATTTCTAAATGCTTACTATATTTATAATTACTAATTACTCTATTTATAAACACACCATATTTAAATTAATTTACATATTTGAACAATTAACATGAACTCCAAGAACCATATAAATAAATATTACCATAAAAAAGACCAAAATTATTTAGATCAAACCCAGCCAATATAGTTAAAAACAAACGAAAAAGCCACCACTATATATGAAAGCAGTGAAATGTTTCTAAATTCTTTAAATATGATCAACTACGATCGCTACTGCAATTTTTGCTACTATTCTTGATCCACAAAGATTCACTCCACGAGCTTTCGATTAACATATTGTACGTTTACTAACTTAAAACGAATAGATGATCATACTTTTAAGCTGAGATAAATCTCCAGTCAATACATCATTATTTTTACAGAACTATAATTTATTTATCTATACTCTTATAGAAAAATGCGTTCTGTTTTCCTTGTTTGTAACTAGACCATTAGGGTGTTGTTGATAGTTTTATATTTTGTTTATTTGATCCAGGTCTACTTTTGTTATAGAGTATCACGCCACACTTGTTCAGTTTCTTGTATCACAGTTCTCTTGCATCCTAGCAAAATCCTGTCTAATTTCAACTTCTCTGATTCTCTGAATTTCATATTGACATTTCATATTTCATATGACTTTCTTTCTTAACATATTCTAGCTACATCTTACCTATAAAATAAAATTTAAATCATTTATAAAATATATTATGTGTAAAATAAATGTTTAATTATTATCAATTACTACAATTCTTGCTACTATTTTTGATGGACAAACGTCATTAATGACTTGACTACTTCCAACACAACAAGAATAATTTTCTTCTCTGTTCTTGTTTTTCTCTCTCAACACAAAATCTAAATATTCTAGATTCTTTTGTTGTTTTAATTTGATGGATTGAAAAGGAAGGCAATCTAGTTTATTCTTTTCTACGGTTTTCTGTGCAGAATCGTGTGCATGTGCCAAATCCGGAGATATTTGTTAAGCAATATATCTTTATCATAATATATCGTTATTTTACATTTCTTTACCTATTGAAAATCTAGAATAGATGGAATATGATTCTAAGAGAATACGGAATGATATAGTTTAGAAGCAAAGTGCAAGTCGTGATGATTGGAGACCTAGGAGAAATAAATATCTACCTTGAGGATATAAAAATAGAACAAGTAAAGGTACATATCTGGATCTACAAATTGAAGGTAATGGATGCCAGGCTACTCCTGGAAGAAGCAAAGAGTAATTTCATTAACAACAAATAAATATGAAGCAAAACAAAACTGGAAACATATAAAGCAATGTGTAGACCAACCTAAAACATTCGGTTTCGATATGTGCTCATTGTCGAGGAATGATAACAACTAGATACAAGCAGTAGAAATGAAATACCTGAAGATTCAGTGGAGTAATTAAAGTGGAGTAAATAAAGGCAGATAGGATGAGAAATAAAGATATAAGGAGATGAGATGAGAAATAAATAAAGGAGATAACTTGACTGGTGTTGATACTTGAGAGCGAAAAAGAGATAGATATTTTTAGAGAGTAAGAAATCAGACATTAACTTTAAATTTTTTAAACAAGCTTCAATAACAACATATAATAATCAATCGAAGATTAGATGAAACCATATAGTGTACCTAGGCAGATCATCATCATTTGTTTTATTTGGGTTATTCCGTTTTCTTTTTATCGTATCATTTCCCCTTTTCCTCTAACGCTTAACCAACCCTAAATGAAACTTACGACCAAATAACAAGTGGCCTCTAAACGTAATCTCGTCGTAAATCAACCCTCAGCACACGTTCCACACCTCTTCGTCGTCGTCCGTCTCGCTCTCGCATCATTCGGTTCACGGCGGGCGAGACGAAGACGGAGAATCGATACAGTAAAATCGGCCTGGATAGTCGAGCGAATGGACTATAAATTCGTGGATGATGATTTAAGATATAGCGCTGTTGTCTTTTCGTCACTTAATTGTATGTTTACATGGCGCTTGGTAGGAGTCGTAAATTTTATGGGATTTTTTGTAGTGGTGTTGGGCGACTTTTATGACGGTTTGAGTATACTGAAATGTAAACAAACAGAATGCAATTTGTATTTGCTTTATTGCCAAAATATTTTGGATATAATTAGCCTTATTTTGACGACTGAAACGAAGTTGTTATTGCCCAGATATTATGATATCTTTATTAAGATATTTAGGTACAGAAAATAAACGTAACTGATAGCTACTATTAAATTTGTTTCCAGCCTGAAGATATACAATAATTACCAGCTACACTATAACAGTAACTTACAACGTAATAACAGTATTTCGAATACAGAATTTCTTTGACAATTGGAGAATGGCTGAAATCATTATGATTTTCACTTTCTACTAGCTTATACGTTTATTACATGCAACCTCAAAAGCTTTTGAGAAACTGTACTTTAAGATGCTTAACACAATCATTGAAAATAGAAGTATTATTCAATAGTAGTTGAAAATTTGGCTTACTAAAACCAATGAAACGAACTCGATACATGGCCACTAATTAATAGTAATAATTGCCAACTTTCCCAGGCTTAGGCTGCATCTAGCTCTAGCATCTATCATAAATAGCTTGCATCTAGACCGAAGTCTACTTTGGAAGAAACACATACTTGCTCAACCAAAACAACTTGGACTTAAACTTTAGATTAACTGAACTCATTATATAACAAGATATTGCGGTACAAAGCAACTTTTGAACTCACTTGAATCTATGGAACCCATTTATAGGGTGCTTCTATCAAATCTAATATAGCTGTCATCCAACGGTTCCAAAACAAAATGTTGCATGTGTAGTCGATGTTCCGGACTATGTGTCGTTCTAGAACCTATGACCGAGTGTAATTTAAAATTAGATTTGTAATAGAAGTGGTACCATTTTACAAAATTCCTACAATTTGCAATTTATGCTGTGAGATTTTGGACCAAAATTAATTATTTATAAAAACATCTAAAAGATTAGTACTTAATTTATAAAAAATCGTAATACAAATTAATATTTATATCTGTTTAGACCGATTTCTGAATCATAGTAACAATATTTTCCTCAAGAGGTATAAAATATTTCGAGCACACGTTATTCTTGTTGTGGAAAAATCATCAATTCATCATTTAAAACACCAACTGATGTACTTCTGATGATGACCTATTCTACTTTTCGAGTGCTTACAGTATCTGTTTGTACCATTCTGATTAATGAATAATTTAAATTTAAGGGGGCTACATATATTCATGAAATGTCGAAAGAAATATATATTACGACAAGCTATATAAATTCGTTGCAGTATTAGTTCAAGTATCGTAAGTCTGATTCTGGATGACCCTGATGAAATCCTTTATACGAAAAATGGCTGCTATTGTCAATGATTATCTATGATGAAAAGCAGTCGTGAATAGGATTCTTTCCCAGAAAGTTCATCAATGAAATGCTCTACAATAACGAGTTAATCTCTGTCGAAGAAATCATTTCTAGAAAATATTCATTAATATCAATGTCAAAATATCAATGTCAAATATATCAGTATGCACTGATTTATTTTAATTGAATTTGATACGCCATTATTCTGTTCAACAATTGATTTCACCAACAGAAGAATCAAGCATAACCTAGTATATATAAATCAGCAAGTAGTTTCGTATGGAAATAGAGCCAAATATCTTGGCTCTCGATGTTAAACACACGTGACAGCTCGGTGGAAAAAAATGTGAAGAACTCAAGCTGTAATACAAAAAAATTGGGTAGATATTCAGCAGTTTAAGTATATAACAAGATTTTGCTTTACCAACAAATCTTGATATCCGTGTGGACTTTTGGTGTTCAACCCTGGCGTTGTACCAGCTAAAGCAATAGAAATACAAAAATTCGAAAAACTGTACAAGGACCTGCAGATAGAAACTGTCGATAACGTTATCAAATACTATGTAAACTCCATCATGAGGCTGCAACATTTCCCGGCGTCTTGGAAACACGCACATATAGCGGTTATACCCAAGGTAGGAGCAAAATCATCTCCAGCTGATTACAGGCCTATCACCCTTCTCAGCGCCATTTCGAATCTTGCATAAAGGGCAATACTCTACGATCTCAACTCTTTCACAAAGGAAAACAACATCATTCCTGATGAACAATCGGCTTTCGCGCTTACCACTCATCCGTCCATCAGGCTACCCGTCTGACCGCACACACAGGCCTCATCCGTCGCTACAGTCATAACTTTTTCCCCCATACAACAGTATCCAGTTGTGTGTTAACTCAGGTTCGCGAATCAATAGAATCGCCGGGCCCTCGTGCCCAATAACGGCTGCCCGATCAGCAGGTGCCATATCCCCAAATTTAATGCAGTAACAGTAGCGATCCACAGAGGTCAACTATGAGGCGGTTTCGGTTTAGTGTATTGGTAAGCCCAGAGGCAGTCCCACATAACCCGGTCCAACTTGTCACTCCAGGGAAAGTCTCCGAGACCAGGTATGCGTCATGCATTCCACCGCCTGGTTGTAGGCCAGAACAAAAAAAAATCAAATACTATGCTAAGACATGTACAGAGACTCCATCAGTATATCAGTGTTGAGGTTCTCCAGCTCCTAGATAATGATGGTAGGTTCTCCAGCTCCTAGATAATGATGGTTTAATCAGAAGAATAAAGAGAGTAAAATAATTTGATCTAATTTAGTGAATTTATAAGTAAAACTTAGTGCACATTAAAAACAGTGGCAGAGATGTATAACCCAAAGTGTCTATGGGAAATTAAGTACTTAATATACAAAATAAAAACAAATAGCTTATTAATGTTAATTTACTACATTGCAATAGTAAATAATAAAAAAATATGTGACAACTCTGCGTATTGAAATCAAATAGGGACTTCTTTAAACAATTTTTTTCTTTAACAGTTTAACGGTTTCCATTTTAGATCCACACATATTTCTCAAAAATTGCTGAAAAGTCAAAGACAAAAATACATTATACCATTAAGCATGTGAAGAAGTATTGAATAGATAGATAGATTAAGATGATTAAACACTGGCACTGAATTTTCAACCTATGTATTAAGGAAATAGAATACCACACAGAACATTTTTAGTGACATACAGAAATATATTCCATTAAAACCTCCGTTATCCTTATTTAAAGAAAATGTTTATATGAATGAATCAACCCTCGACGTAAAAAAAGATGGGGGGAAAATGGTCGAAAACTTGACTCTTTGAACGTACGAAACACTTATTCGGCCATATATTTTACCGTTCTCGAGACCGTGGCCGCAAACAGCTTTATGGAAAACACCGCGAGGATAACGTTCATAAATCAATAAAGCCCGTGATCGGACCTCTCGCTCTCGCGCGCTTCTCGCGTCGCCCCGTTCTCTCTCGCCCGCAACCGAAATCAACTTACATGATTTTCCGACGATATTTCCATTAGGAAGGCCGTTAATTTTGCGGTCTGTGTTTCTATGTAGATTTGCAGACGGTTAAATAGGTTGCGCGAGGGTCGAATGGCTGAGAGGCGGGGAGGTGGTGGTGGATGGTAATGGAAAACGGGGGCAGAACAGATTGCGGTTTTGATTTGACCAATTATTTCGTTTTGAAGAAGTCACAGAATACTGGTGAGATCAAAATGTAGAGAAAATGGTTAAATTTGTTTACTCATGAAAAGAAAAAGAATAGAAAAAAAAAAAAATATATATATATATATATATATATATATAACTAGGGTTTATCTGTACTGGACCTACTGTTTAACGTGGGCTCCGAACCACGGTTCTCGGCATTAAGCCTACCGACTGGCGAAAATCATCCCAGAAGACATCCGGTCTTATTCAACCTGGTTACTGGTGTGACTGGGATCCTTTTTCTTGTCGGATTTTGCACTATTTCCTAATGATAATCACAAATATTAAACAATCACAAACATGAATTTACAACCATACCTCAGCAAGATTTTAACCCGCGACTATAACAACAGCAGGGGGACCGTCCTGTCGCCTTTAGCACTGCGGCAACCAAGCCGGATAACTGCCTAACTGCTTAATTTTTATAATCCTTTCCTAACAAAGCCTTTTCTTTGTTCGCCATACTTAAAATCAAATTTTTTTTTGAAAAAGTACAGGATGGCTTTGCAAGAAATAGACTAGAATAAGTTTATAATTGACAAGTCAATTGAAAAGTCCCCGGTCTTTCATAGTAAAACAAATCTTTTTGGCAAAATTACTTTTTTTATTCAACATAATTCCCTTCAAGGGTGATTCTAATTTTTCGATATCATTTTTGAAGTACGATTTGTCCTTGCTTCAATATAAGCCTCAGTTTCAGCGATCACCTCTTCATTTGACGATAATTTCTTCCCAGCGAGCATTCTTTTGAGATATGAGAACAGGAAATAGTCGCTGGGGGCCAGATTTGAAGAATACAGTGTATGAGGATTTTTCGTGGATTTTTTCCATCGTTTTCACTGACTGGTGATACGGTGCATTGTCTTGGTGAAGGATCATTTTCTTTAGGGGTAGAGCTAACTAAAAAACATAGGGATTTAATTCTAGTGGCGCCATCTGTGTGTCAGGCCGGGGACCTTTCAATTGACATGTTAGAAGCTTTGACTTCGCTCAAAATTATCCTTACAATATTTTCTTTAAATTATATCCAAGTCTTCTTTTCTTTTGTATTTAGGAAGGTGTTTTCACTAGCTCTAAGGAAAGATTTTCTAAATTGTTTTAGTGGGCTGTAGTTTATGTCAGGACACAAGAATATTTTTGGATTCTACAAAATTTTAGGCAAAATATCCTTCTTCCTAAGTATCAAAGTTTATCTTACGAGCCTTTATTTGTAGAACTAATATTGATAGCATACTCTCATTTCCTATAACATACAAAAACTTTGCAGACAACTTTTAAATATCAACACAGTGTCTAATTCATTTCAAAGGTGATACACTGATTATAGCGACCATCCAAGTTTCCGATGTCATTTTTGTAGTACTATTTGTACTTTGCTTCAAAATAGGCGTCAATTTCGGTGATCATCTCTTCATTCGATGAAAAGTTCTTCCCAGCGAGCATTCTTTTGAGACCTGTGAACAGGAAATAGTCGCTGAGGGCTAGATCTCGAGAATACGGTGGATGAGGAAGTAATTAGAAACCCAATTTATGGATTTTTGCCATCGGTTTCACTGACTTGTGACACAGTGCATTATCTTGGTGAAGCAGCACTTTCTTTTCTTCAAATGCGGTCGTTTTTCGGCGATTTCGTCCTTCAAACGGTACAATAACGCTATGTAATAGTCGCTGTTGATAGTCCTTCCTTTTTCAAGGTAGTCAATGAAAATTATTCCATGCGCATCCCAAAATACAGACGCCATAACCTTGCCAGCCGACTGTTGCGTTTTCCCATGCTTTGGAGCAGGTTCATCCTGTGCAGTCCACTCGGATGACTGTCGATTGGACTTCGAAGTGAAATGATGGGGCCATGTTTCGTCCGTTGTCATATATCGACACAAAGACTCGGGTTTATTACGCTTGATCATCTTCAAACACTGCTCCGATCATCAACTTGTTTTCAACATCAACTGCTATTTCATTTTCGTTTTCGTCGGTAACAACCTCTTGGTGGGCGTCCACTGCATTCACCGTCCTTGGTACTCATTTCACCACGTCTAAACTTGGCATACCAATCCTTGGTGGTTGATATTCCCGAGGCAGTGTCCGGAGACTCGGCATTAAGCCAAGTTTTAGCTTCAAATGTATCATATCACATGTTCATATGTTTTTATCCATTTTTTTCACAATAACAAAAGTTGCATCACTCAAAATGCTATAATTCACAAACTAATAATCCGACAGCTGTCAAATTTATACACGCATGTTTTGAGGATTTGGGCTAACTAAAAAGCATTTAGTTCTAGTAGCGCCATCTATGTGTCAGGCCGGAGACTTTTCAATTGACCTGTTACATCCAAGCTTTCTTCCGTTGGTACTCATTGTTGTTTCGAAGATGGAATCGAAATATAATTTACGAATTTACATTATGGGTTGGAGCATAACTTAGATTAATTCATTATTCCAGATTTAGTTCCCCTTGATTTTTGGCTAATCTCACACGTGAAAAATAATTTTCAGAGGACGAAGCTAGCTAATACAGATATGGTTTCCAAAGATTAAAGGATCGTTGGGAATATGTATATCGAAGTTGTTGGGCACCAAACTTAAATATCAATCTGTTTTTTTTTAAGTTTTACTAATAATCATTATACTAGTGATCGGTATTTCAACTAGAACTAAGATTTAACTATAGATATATTGTTATTATATTGTTATTATATTAATAACTGCCATATTAACAAAACCCTAACAGTAGTATTAAGCATAAACTGACACTAATTCAAATCGAATTCTTCCGCTGTTTGAAATCACTTCATGCCGCGATCGCTTTCCACAGTCATCTACTCAGTTTTCTCACTATTAAAAGCCCACTTTGCCTAATGGATTGTCATTAAACGTAATGTGTACGGATTAATTTTAAATTCTACATATCGTGCGGTGCGAATGCGTGCTTTCTTATATTTACAAAGTGTTAAGAACGATCACGTATAACATTATTGGGTACGAGCGGTGGTTCTCGCAAAAACGGGTATCGCATTATAGTGTTATTATTAAGAGTTAGGTCTGTTCACAGCCTGCGAGGAAATTATGTGCACTTATGTTTATAACGGACTTTATTTGAGAATTTTCGTAGTTTGATTTATGGTTGAAGTTAATATGGAAAATAACAGTTGCTGCATAAATTTGTTAGCAAACAATTCATATATCGTTATATTAATTAATTGATTTTGTTATAGGTCATATTTCTTCGGTACGATCCTGTTATAGTTACTATTACTTTGTAATAAATAACTTTACAGAAATATAGGCATATCGAAGATAGAAATCTACGAAGTTAATAGATGTGATTTAATTTAATTCCTTCGAGGCTATTGTTTATAAAACTTCCATTTTAATTGTATTGACAGTAATTTTCCATCGAATTTTTAGTTTTCTTTCCAATATAGTTTATTTTCCAAGGCACTGCTGGTTAAACCTTCTCAAAATATCCCAATATCAAACCATCCTCAAAAAATACAAGCCTAAATAACCGTTAGACTTCTGATGAATGTGAAGCAAGTAGTACTTTACAGATTAGTAGTACTGTGTTACCAGTTACGAGTTGATTTGGAAATATGTGTATTAAAAAACTCATTTTGCGGGCAATTGATTTATCAAACTGAGAATGATCCGATTTTAGTCAAATATACGCTGTATGGTTTAACAAATTGTTACAACTTTGAAGATAACTCCCTTAGGCGTTTGTTAATATTGTTAAAAACTGGTATAGTAAATTTTCACAAGACCCTCTGACAAATTTTACACAAACCAAATAGCTCTCGATAGATAGGAATTGGTGGTATTATTTTAATCACTTGGTACCAGGTCAGCACTATAAGGTACTTAAGAACCTCCCAACTATGTTCATGCATTGTGACCAACATTGGTTGCTCCTGGATATGGATACCTTTAAACAGTTCAATTTCTGGTACAAGTTGACCAGGCCCATTTCCTTTTGACCTTATTACTTACATCGGTGATCGACTTTTCGCTGTCAGTAGCTACTTACTTCCGAAATGGATCGACCCTGTTCCATTTCAGCAGTGGTTCATGGATTAAAATAAGGATTTTTTGTGATTTGAAGGAATATATATATATATATATATATATATATATATATATATATATATATATATATATATATATATATATATATATATATATATATATATTGATTAGTATGCCTGAAGAAAAGTGCTTTAGAGGTTTTAGTCAAAGTATCAACAAATGTTAAAATGCCGTTATCTGATCTTATTGCAAGTGTACTTCAGCTAAAGGTTTATCTCTAAATTACACACCATAGAAGTCGATAGTTTTATCATCCTATCGTTGTAAAAGCACTCTGAAATATCGTATGTGAGGAAAGCTGACTAAAGGACTAATGTACATTTAAATTGACAGTTATATGCTGTTGCGAAAAAAATATGTAAGAAGAGTATATTGAGAAGTTTCAGAGAAAAAAAATTTAAAAATACATCTTTTATTTTCAAGGTATTTGTAATAATTTTTTTTCAGATTATCGGGCAAGCAAATACCACTTTGAAATAAATGAGTATCTTATCAAAGCAATTACGAATTTCTACTTGTTAGCAAAAAAGAACGTCTTGAGTATAGATGAAGATATGTGATAGGATTTCTGACGTAAGTCTTTTTGTGAAGGTTTTTATAAATTTTAACATACGGGCTTTGCTATGTTGCAAAATCAATTGACTTTTCTGCTTTTGTGATCAAAGTGTCACGTTTCAAATGCATACAATACAGTATTCAGTGATCTCTATAATGATGACTCTATTGTTCAATCTGAGTCGTATTTTTTCACTTATATAACATCATAACTTGATATATTTTAAGGATAAATACAAACAGACAAATAAACCGTTAGATGGACCTATGTTCATAGATAAGCAACTTTATAACATAAAGTTTATAATGTTTATAACATCTAATATATAATATACTTGGTATGGTACTTGGAATCGGCAGCAAAAGGTCATAATCGACGAAAGAATATCTTGTAAACTTATGGTATCAGGTAGGTTTTCTTCAACTTCTAATTTGTGATCGAGTTATAAAACGTTATATCTTTATTGCAATTTACCTCTTATCGAGTTACTTCTTAACGTAATAATAAATTAAAAACCTAACAATTTTTAAGTATATGTTAAGGATAACGTTCATATTCTATTTCAAATATCTTAGTTATTTTAATATAATAGATAGGCATAGACAACCAAGCAAACAATGACGAATTTGTGAGCACATAGAATAACATATTCCTGAATTGAAACGGAAATAGTATGGTAATAATTGTCATGTTCCTGAGTTATAAGGAAATCAATAAACTGTAACCAAATATGAGAACTATTATGTGGCTGCATATTTCCTAGTAATGTTTTTATTGAAATAATACGTGACTAAATGTACAAATTTCACTTAAATTTTGTTGACAAATAAAATACGATATATACGAAGTTTGGTTTACGATTATTTTAGCTATACATAACATATTATGAAGTAGATTGGATTCAAACATTTGTTCGAGATAAACAATTCAGAAAAAAATATTTTAATAAGTAATTTAATTTAATAAATTAAATATAAAACATTTAATAAATTTACATACTTAATTCAACGTATATTTTAGTCCTGATAAGTAATTAAAACATTTGACTGGAGGAACAAATTTATGAAATATGGTTCATAATATGAACAATTAAAACAGGACAGGAAGTACCCTCATGGGTTTTATGGCATCTTGAAACCTAAATATTTCTCAGTTCTAGAATTTAACTACCTGAAGAAGTCATGAAACGAACTCCTACAAAAAGTTTGTACAAGTCAATTTACGGGTATAATTTGAATCAGTTCCAATTATACCCATGCCACCAAAAATATTTTATTTTATGACATTTATATAAATGAATATCTGATGCAATTATAATTTCAATTAATTTTTTGAATCCACTAAATAATCAATAAATAATGTCTTATATCCATATATTTTAAATTATAATTTGTCAGCTAGTTATGTCTTCGACGTGCAGTAATTACGATTTTACAAATACTAATCTATATATCTAAGTTCAAATAAGAACTACCAATTGGTTTTTATAAAAAAAAGTTTCCTATTATTTACATCAATACATAAGCTCTGTCGACAGATAAATGTTATAATTATTATCCTTTAGCGATTTAATTATTGCGATATTTAAGTGAAGTTACAGGTGAGTTGTGAGTTATTCCCCATCAGAACAAGTAAGTAATAAAATTATTATAAATCAAGAAAATCTAATATAATAGTTTGATAGGTTGAAGAGTTGCCATAAATAATTTTGGTTGGATATGTGCTCTAGATATTCAGGAATATGTACTCAGTATTGGTAGATAATTTTGAATCGTTATTGTAATTCCTTCTCGATTGGCAGGTTTTGAATATATAACTGTTTATGTGGCACTAGGAAAATTTAACTTTTATGATATTCAGAATATAAAAACTAAAATGATTTGCTGCATTTCTGGTAGTACCAGCCTTTTTAATTAATTAAAAAAAAATATTTTTTTCGTTTCATTCTGATTCTGAATAAATCTGGCCAATAAAGTGGATAATCATATTATATTTAAAATTAAAATAGATAATAAAAGGAAAATTTAATCTTAACTTAACTGGCTTTAGCCATTGTTTCTTGAGGTATACAACAGGTGGGTTACGAATTGAGAATGATATTGTTTTTCGATAAACTGGTCCTTCACGTTTTTTCACATCCAGTTAGTTCTTAAGTTGCATCATCCTAGCTCATTATTTTGCCAATTTAGAAATAATCCAAAAGTATTGCAACAAAACTTTTACATCTCTAGTCGATCTCTAGTAGAATGTTAATATATAAATTAATTTTTTACTAATGTTCTGTTGAACTTGCATCGGTATTTGTGTTATACTCAGATTAAAAGTCATTTTAAATTACAGCGCTTACAGTAAAATTAAGAATAACATTTATACACTATACAAGTTCGTGTGGTTTGGTTCGCGTCAATCTTCTGGTTTATTGCGCGTTTTCCGGCAGCTTCAGTCCTTCCACACTGATGTCATTTAGTAACGTCATTTCATGTTTTAAGGCAAAATTTTGGATAACCTCGTAAGCCCTTTTGATGTCGAGTATCGTACAGTCCTTCATTGAATACGTAGCGGTAAGCAACGGTAATTAATAGAAGAACTTTATTTTAGCAGTCCAAATAAGCTTTATTATTGGCTGAGCAATAAATTTCATTGACCATAGGTCAAGTTGGAAGTATCTCGTAGTATGTTACCAGTAGAATCTAATCTGCTTTTTGTCTCATGATGTTTCACACAAAACTGCCGCGAATTTATCTGGGTCCATTTATGAATATCGCGTCAAGGCCGAAGTATCAAGTTCACACCATTCCTTAGACTCTTGGTCATTATAGTAAACTCAAGTCTCTTCCATGATAATCAAACGACTTACAAAATTATATTAAACCTCTGTATATTCGCCCTTGAATAACTTTATACCAGCTTATCTTTAAAGAACTTGAAATATTTTTCAGTTTAATTTAGTTTATATTCTTGTGAAAGTGCAATTTAATTTTATTTATACTCCTGGCGAATTAAAGAAATGCCATAGATTCAAGGAACGACTCAGTATATTCCGAAGGAAGTTGTCCACATATGAGAGTGAGAACAGAATATATATGAAAATATTAAAGCCATACTTCCACAAACCATGAAATCCTCTCATTAGAAATAAAAACTAACGGCTTTTAAAACTGAATATTGTGAAATAGAGTTCGAATTTATCGAAAATTACGTCAAAATTAGGAAATAAATGTTGATGTCTCTTAAAGATTTTCTACAATAAAATAATAAAGATATAAATGCAAGAATCTGTCTTTTGTCTGTTTTCAATATATAATAATAAAAATATTTTAAATAATGTGAGTTAAAATCATTCATTGGCGTACTTTTGTACCACTGCTTTATTGACAACTGATAGAAGCATTTTAATCATTCATAGGATATACAAATATATACACATTCTCAAATTATTGATTGCCATATGACGCATTTTAATCCTTGGAAATGGCTACAATCGAAATGGAGAAAAAAGAGCAGCCGTTGTGTCGTAGCCGAAGCGGAATCGTTATTGACCGGTTCCAATGTGGCTTTCAAATTTGGCGCCCATAGACCGAGGCCATTTCGATATAGGCCGTTCCCCGTACGCTCCTCCTAAACTACTTAGTAACTGTCAGAAAACCGTCGTTCCGGCGCAGCCCAGAGATTTGTCAAGCGGTCAGGCGCCGCCCCAGCTCGTGCGTCTCGCGTCGCGATTGGTCGATCGCGCAACCTTGACAGCGGCATTTGTTGCTAAGACGAAGACTGCACGCTGGCAAGTAGCGCCGCCGCTGGTTCTGACGGTACGGGCAGGAACTAAATAGTTGGTTGTTGGTCGGTGGATGGGATCGCATCGACGGACGATCATCCGTGTTGGTTCTCTTCAATTTTCGTGTTGTGTTTGTGAACTGGAAGGTTATACATTTATAGAATAATAAAATCTAAAACTATTAACCAAAAGTACTAACAGTTGCTTAGAAACAATACTAACAACAACGTTAGAGTTTTACTAATAAGAAACAACAACTAATATAAGAATTGGAGTAACATAAAACGTTAGATTGGGACACAAAAAACACTCCTCACCTTCATTGGACATAAGCAAATTAATTTTTAAAATATATATTTAAATTTGTTGGTACTACGAATATAAATTCTTATAATTTTCGAATAAAAAAACAAATTTTAGAATAAACATTGAATATAAAAGTGAATATAGACAAAATATAGGACAATATTTCCTTGAAATATGCAATTATGTATTATGCAACACTTAATTAGTTATATTTCTCAAAACATTAAATAGAGATAAGATTTTGTGATTTTTATATGTCTAAGTAATTAGAAATGTATACTTATAAAGTAGCTTTATTCAGGTCTAAAATTATAGGGATTTTAATTTTATGGCTGAAGCCAGTATAATTGCACTATGAAATAATTAAACAAAAGGTATTAAAATGTATCAAAGGATAACACTTAAATAAGACTAAAGATATAGTATATTTACTAAAGTAAATGAGAGTCACTTTACGATACTTACAATATATCGACACAAGAAGCACATTACAACAAAAATAATAGTGTCAGTCAAAAATAGTACTTAAATAGTGTATAGTGGTTATCATCACAGAAAACTGCAACAGAACATATTATATAGATACCGCAAACTATTTAATGTTTTTTGCATGTGCAACAAATATTTAAATCACATAATTACGTCCTAAGTATCTTGTAGGAGTAAGTAAATAAGTGATAGACTAAAAGGTAATTATGTAGAATTGGTTATTAATATTACAAATTCGAAAAAAGACACTCTATAGTCACATTCATTGGACCTAAGAAATTTACTGTTCAACTAATATTCATTCTTGTTATCCTACGAAAAATATTTGTATTTCATTTTAGAAAAACAAAACAAATAATTGATAAAATATTAATACAAAATAAACAAAATATACGACAATATATGCTACAAATATGCAATACACAATATACCCCATAATACTGATATATAATTATAAATATAATAAAGGAATTAGATGTACAGTTTTGGAGTTCTTACACACTAAATATTTTACTTACTTATTAAATAAAAGTACTTTTATAGTGGTTTAAAACGAACAGAGATTTTATGAATGTAGAAAATATCGGAAACCATGAAGAATTTAACAATTAAACACTCTTTTAAATGTTTAAAAATGCAACGCTACTTACATAAAACTAAAACTGAATAATTGTAATAAAGGAAAGTCATTTTCGTATATAGCGCGAGAACAAACGTTTTAGCACAACAGTGATAGTATCATTCAAAAATCAAATTTTATTGATATATACTGTTTATCATCAAAGAAAACTGTAACAAATCGTATTAATAAACACCGCAAACTATTCAATGATTTTTGCGTTTGAAACAAATATGTATATCATATAATTACATGCTAGATATAGTGCAGAAATAAGTAAACAACGTAAAACCAAAAGGTAAAATAAAATTCTGATGATAATATGGTAAAATAATTGATATAAGTAGAGATTTAATTAGCAAATGCAACAATAATTCACGTATTTAGAGTGTGTAAAATATTCAACCAACTTATACACAAACAACACTTATTCTAACGGTTTAAAAGGTTTCAAAGGTTTTATTAGTTTTTAGGTCACTAAGATAGTTCTATATCTGCATTTTGAAACAAAGCTTAACTATGTAAGTCCTTTTTCATTGGATTAAAATTAAATTTTAAAAATTAGAACTAGAATACTGTTATACTCAGGAAACATGATTTATCTGTATATTTGCTTAACTATGTTATATACCATGGTAGGGGCTATATACAAATAAATATTGTGATCCTAACAACTATAGGTCTACAATCAAATATGTTATAAAGATCTTTGTTTAATCAACACTGAATTAGAATATAATCTTATAATTTAACATCAGTTTTCATTATTAATATGATTAAAACAAAATAATTTACCAAAATATAACATATTTAGAAGAACAAATAATAAAATAATAACGATAAAATGTTATTTTGAAATTGCATTATATTACTTATTAATTATAATCCATTTCATAAACAATTTTCAAACAGCATCATTAAATCTGACTGTTACACGAGTTTTAATTAACAAAACCGCCTACCGTACATAAAACCTGGTTAATATATTAAAGTATATGAATGATTGGAAATAATTCTTAAAGCTATTTCAGTCTGTTATATTCTAATTTAAGTATCAGTTTAAATATGTCAGGTTAGTGCTATTTTAAAATATAATAGATTATTTGAAATTTTACTATCTTAGAAACTAAATATTATATATATTCTTATATTATATATATATATATATATATGTATATATACATAGAGAATAAATGTTTGTTCCGGTTTATTATAAAAATTCTGCTAATATCTACTATATGTAGAATAAAAATCAAATTGAATAACCGAAAATACTCTAGGGAATTACTAATTATATTCTATTTATTTTATTACTATTCTTTCTATTACTCTTTTTTAACGAACTTCGAAAAAGGATGAGGATATATGTTCGCTGTTTATATATTTTTAATGTATGTTGGCCGATTTCTCAGTCAATTGTATGCCGATTTTCAAAGTTCTTTTTTATCCGAAAGAGTACACTTCCGAGGTGGTCCCATTGGAACCAAATCAGGATCTGTTGGGGGCAGGGCGGGTGGTGGAAATCGAGGAATACACTCAAATTTTAAAGGCACGTACAAAGTTTTTAAATATGTTTTACCTAAAAAAAAGCTATGTTGAGCTGAACTAATGGTAAATTAGAAGTCGCTCGGTGTAAAAGCCACTTTGTTTGCTTTTTAAGCACTTACAGTAACATATAGACTTAGTAGAAATATTGTAAACAACTGTTTCTATGGTTCTATCTTTCTATACAAAGAAAATGAACCGACTTCAAAAACTAAATAAGGAAATCACTAAAAATTCAAAAGTAATCAAACTTAGATTTTTAACACAAGAAATAACATTTTAAAACAAGATATGTTCATAATAATCGTTAAATATAAATAAAAAACTTATTTAACCTATTTACTACCCGTATTTTATATTTTATATTTTTATGTTTTAAAACTTTTTTTTATGTCAAAAATCTAGGTTTGATTATTTTTTCAATTTTAGTCAGTTCCATAATTATATTTTGAAGTCGGTTCAATGTTTTTGTCAAAAATATATTATTCTATTGCTATTCCAGGCTATTCGGAACATTATTATTTTTTAAGGCTTACTCCAACAAACATTAAATAGTTTAAATTGTATCAACGTACAAGGAAGTTTATTATTTTTTAACGAGAAAAATATTCTAATTTTTAAAAAATATAGCTAAAATGAATATAAATAATACTGAGAATACAGTAAAATAAAAATGTCTATTGTGAATAGATTCTAAGAAACACAATAATCAATTATTAAAAACAATATTTAAAAGTTTTTCACATCGATAATACGTAATTAAATATTTTCTGCATATTCCAGAGCCTATACTATAGCTGATAATTCAGTAATATAGTAATGTTATTTTGATAGCTTGCTGAAAGATTGCTGAAAATTCATTGTGCCTAGAATTGATCTAGTCTAAAAAAAAAATAAAAAATATGGATATAATATTCAATAATATTTAAAATACAAAATATGTATTACCTATTATGATGTAACCATACACAACGGAAAAAATATTTATGTAGTTTTATTTTGATAAATATTTGATATATTATTTTGATATATATATATATATATATATATATATATATATATATATGTATATATATATATATATATATATGTATATATATGTATATATATATATATATATATATATATATATATATATATATATATATATATATATATCAATATGTAAGTTTAAAGAATGTTAAACGATTTATTCTTAAATTTATTTAACATTATAAACTATTTATTAACGTTATAACTGTTATTTATTTTAACCTTAATTTAACGAATATTATACATTAATTAAAAGCTATAAAATAGGTTATTAATATATTTGTAATTCAATAAAATTGTAAAAGGAAAAGTAAAATGTAAAGTACGATATTCTACTTACGATGAGCTTAGATTAGGAACAAACTGTATACCTTATATAAAACTATTTTAATAGAAAGCTGAATATAGGCCGGTCATTTGAAACCCGATTGATAAATGTCCATCAATTAATCGTAATTAGTTTCGAGAATTCGAATCGTTACCCAAAACATATTTCCTAATCTTTCCGAATATTCCGAATTCATTGTCGCCCGGACCCAATTGAAAATAAAATCGAGGAAGTCATTGATCAACATACCAACACCTCAATTAAAGCGATTTGTTAAATTTGATTTGGCGTTTTATAATTGAATTCTTGTGTAACAGAAAATGGTATATCAACAAACGTTGGTGTTGCCTAGCCTGTACGCTGTTGTTTTTTAACGAAGAGGACTGGGTGTGTATTTTGACGCAGTCACCTAGGGTTTTATGCATTATGCAATCTATCAAAATAAAAATCTGAACTTATTTTAAATAATAGCGTTGAATAAATGAATATATATTTAAATATCTTTATTATTTCAATATAACATTGTTGTTTTCAATTCACACACTAAAAACACAGAAACTACTACTATTAATTCTAGTTAAATAGGTTATAGAAAATTAAGCATAGAAATCATATTATATAGTTTATTTTCCAGATTTAGATTTTAACTTTCATCAAGAAGACCCTGGGATATAATATTTCGTCCTAACATTGTGTAATGTTGATAAAAAGAACTAATTTCTAGTCGAAGGGACTGTTACTTTTCTCTATATAAAGGTGGGGAAAGTATGTTACCAAAAAAAAAATTACTTATTACAACTAAGGCCAATTTTTGGATAAAATTTCAATTGTATTCAAATCTATAGAGTTGACGGTGAACATTATTTGCAGTTTTTTCTATGTACTTATTTTAGAAACTCACTTTGTAAATAAAACACAGCTTAGTCACGAGAGCTAATAATTGGGAAGCCGAAACAAATTTGTGCTTTTATACCCTGATATATTTTTTTCAAACGTTTGGGTGATATCTAAATATATATTATATTTTTAATATATGCTCCTATATTATTTTCATATTTGTTGTATCGGATCCTTAATAAATTCACTGTTCGGTTGCAAAATAGATAAAAATGGGTATAAATAGAAAGTTTGTTTTAATATATAGTGCCGACGATAAAATAATGATTTTATAATTTACCTAGGAGAAACATTAACATTAAACATTACATTATCGTATTATTAAGGTGTCGTATTGGTGATCTAAAAGGATTTACAAGTTAGATTTTTATTTTATTTTTCAAATTCTGATATAATAAGGCATAGTTTTGGTTGACTTTAAAATATTTCTTTCTGTAATAGATGCAGAATGTATGTCATTTAGTCACGAAACAGCGACAAAAAAACCTTCTGCTTTCTATCTCTATATTTTTCTTCAAAATTTGATGTGTTATTTTAGTGCTCGCATTATTACCTTCTTAATAGCTTCATTAATTAGCTTAAAAATGGATAAACATAGGGCCTAATATTTTGTGCAGCAAAAGCGTGATGTTATGAATGACCCTCTAATTTCAAAGCTTCTATCGTCGTTTCGTGGTGCATTTTACGAAGACTATGTTTGATATGTTTTAATAGATTTATTTATTGAGCTATCAGATAAATATTATTCAAGATTTTGAGTTAGATTTCTTCAAAATATTCCTCAAGCACGCATTTCTACAAAATTACTTAGAAATTTAATGCGATAATTTTGCTTTTGTCATTGTTGGATGTGACACTAAATATTCAGAATATCACTCGTGTTAGTTATGAAATAATAAAACAACCATTGAGCTGGAAATACTCATATTATCGAAATAATTAAAATCATAATACTAACTTAATTATTTTTACAAGGAAGGACAATTTTATTAATAATGCAGGTATATATTTTGACTTTAACGGGTCAATTGAAAAGTCCCCGGCCTACCATAGTAAAACACATATTTTGGCAAAATTAGTTTTTTTATTAAACATAATTCCCTTCGAGGGTGATGCACTGATTATAGCAACCCTCCAACTTTTCGATACCATTTTGGTAGTACGATTTGTCCTTTGCTTCAAAATAGGTCTCAGTTTCGTCGATCACCTCTTCACTCGACGAAAATTTCTTCCCAGCGAGCATACTTTTGAGATCTGAGAACAGCAAATCCTCCATGACGGCCGGCCAGATCTGGAGAATACGGTAAACGAGGAAGCAATTTGAAGCTCAATTCATGGATTTTGCCATCGTTTTCACTGACTTGTGACACGGTGCATTGTTTTGACGAAGCAGCACTTTCTTTTACTTCAAATGCGGCCGTTTTTCGGCGATTTCGTCCTTCAGATGGTCCAATGACGCTATGTAATAGTCCGCTGTTGATGGTCCTTCTTTTTCAAGGTAGGCAATTAAAATTAGTCTATGGGCATCCCAAAATACAGACGACATAACCTTGGCAGTGGACTTTTGCGTTTTCCCACCCTTTGGAACGGGTTCATCGTGTGCAGTCCACTCGGATGACTGTCGATTTGACTTGAATGAAATGATGAAGTCATGTTTCACTGATTGTCACATATCGATGCAAAAACTCGGGTTTATTACGCTCAATCATCTTCAAACACTGCTCCGAATCATCAGCTCGTCGTTGTTTTTGGTCAAAAGTGAGCTCGCGCGGCACCCACAGAGCTTTCTCATACCCAAATATTCGTGAATGATATGTTGTACACGTTCAGTTGATATCTTTAGAGTGTCTCCTATTTCATTCAGTTTCAATTTACAGTCATTGAAAATAATCTTGTGGATTTTTTAATGTTTTCGTCGGTAATAACCTCTTTTGGGAGTCTAAACTTAGCATACTAATCATTGATGGTTGATTTTCCTGGAGCAGTATCCGGAAACTTGGCATCAACTCAAGTTTTTGCTTCCACTGTATTTTCTACCTTCAAAAAGCAATATTTTATCAACACGCAAAATTCCTTTTTATCCATTTTTTCACAATAACAAAAGTTGCTTCACTCAAAATGCTATAATTTACAAATTAATGATCGGACAGCTGTCAAATTTATACACGCCTCTTTTGAGGGTTAGGGCTAACTAAAAAATATATGGATTAATTCTAGTAGCGCTATCTATGTGTCAGGCCGGGGACATTTCAATTGATCCATTATATTAAGTTTTGAGAAACATAGTTTGTAAATTTTTATTTAAATTTTTTTATTTATATTATTTCTTAGATTGTTACGTCGTGGACTAACCAATTTATCTTTACAATAGCTTAAGTCAAATTTATATATAGGAGGATCAATTGGCTATCTTTGAGCCTGTGTCTTGTTCTGGTATTTTCCAAGAGTAGAAATATTTCAATGTTGCAATGAAAATGGAGTTTCTCTCCTTGCATCCTAGTCGTTCACGAATTCATGAATAGCAATCGATGATTGAACGCCTTTATTTACTTGTTTTGCAAAACTTGTATTATATTTACATTGTTCCTCGAGAAATATCTCCACAATTGATTTCCGTCCAATATTCGGTCCATATTCCGACCATGCTCATATATGTTTTAATACTACCTTGTATATAAGTAACGTTAATTGCGATTTCCTTCCATTTGAGAAATATAATTTCCTGTAATTCAATTCAAGTTGTCCCTTTTCTTCTAGCGAAGATTTGCATTATGAGCCATTTCAATATACTTAGTGTTGTTGCTATATAGAATGCGAGTATTATTTATTATTATTAGTGTTTATGCAGTCTGATTATAGGTGAACTATTTAGAACTATTATTGCACATATTTAGTAGTATTAGTGTAGTAGTGGTTTAGTAGTGTAGTTTAATTTTCATTTTCAGGTTTAGAAACAATTATTTACATTTTCACTGGTTTGTTGTAATTTTATATGACGTGATATTATCAATCTGTAATATATCATATATTTATAATAGATAAAAAATTGACCCCAACACACTTCATTGTGGTACACCTGCTTTAAATTCTTTTATTGTAAGGTTGTCGCTATGATATATTTCCGTCTAAAATTAAAATAAGAGTTTTTTCTGATAAAAGATGCACAACCCAACTCATGCAAGACTAAAATATTTTATTAAAACTCTGTTTAAAAACATTATTTCCATCCTTATAATAAATATAAAATTAAATTAAATTAAAATCATATAATGAAATCCTTTTAAAAAATTATATAAATAAATATTGAATATTTATTATAGCTGAAGTAACTAATATAATACCAATAAGATAGAATTAGAGTAAATTAAATTGAAATAGCTTATCAAGTTATTTGGAGAAAACTACAATACTTAAAAAACAGGCAATTGTGGTTTTATTGGAAAGTCCTCAAGACCTACCAGTGAATATAACATAAAAGTTGGTATTTCATTTCCTTTAGTTACTATTTATTTATTGGGACTAAAAAATAGAAGAGCAATATAATTAGTGGGCTAATTAATAAAATGTAGGATATAAACGAACAGCGACTTATTAAAGGTCGCCTAGCCCGTCCGTCTCTTAACTCCTACGTTGGGAAAAAAATAAATAAGTCAACATTCTGTTGTTGTCCTTGTCCCAACCGAATTAAAAAACACACCTTGTATACGTCGAGCAATTAATCACATCCCTTTAAAGTAAATGGAGGAAGATATAAATCTTTCAAAATAAAAATGTCAGACCTTTTGAACTATCCAGGTTGGTTTAGATAACTGATCATTTACCATAAATATTTTAAATCGGCCGATAAACAGGCCGCGAGCCGAGAGAACGAAAGAGAGAGAAAAAAGGAATACGAGAGTTTATTAAATACAAATCCACGTACAGGGGAGTTTTTTAATAAACGTTTAAAAGATACAATAAAATTAGTCGATTTATTTCAATAATTTATATATCATTTAGCATCTCGACTATTTCAGGGTGAAAAAATAAAAATGAATTATAATTTTGGATCAGTAAAAATATCATATGAATGTCAAAATAATTACGATAACAAATAAAACCATTCTATATACCAAATTATTTTTTAGGAGAAAAATATTGAGATAATATGTTATTAGCAAAATAAAAGAGGTGGCTCGGTAACCGCAGTGGTTAAAACAAGAGGATTGCTGAAACATTCACGGGTTCGAATACCGTAGAGCATGGATGTACTTTATATTTGTGATTGTAATTGTAAGTGTCTCTAGGAAAGAGTATAAAAATCTTTGTTTCTTGTAATCTTTTTATAATAGTTTTGGGATGAGCTTAACGGCAAGAACGCTGGTTCGGAGCCCACATTAAGTGAGAGTAAAAACGAGACATTAATATATATACTTTAAATATTAATATATAATTATTATATATATATATATATATATATATATATATATATATATATATTCACAAATATATAGAAACATAAAACAATAAAAACGAGACGGATTAAAATATTTTCATAATAAATATTCAACAATAAAGAAGTTGTAGTTGAAGAAGCAGTATTAATTTGAATGATTTTAAAAATAATCATTGACATCGAGTTTAATAATTTCTTAAGATTTACTTAAAATATATATCAGACTTAAAAATATACAGCTATAGCATCACTAATATAATATAATATTTTATTATATAGTATATGTATCCGGTATGTTTTTGCCATGCGAAGTAAGAAAAAAGGTTTGTAATTTAAGTATAAATACTTTGTTTCTTACATCATTTAAAACAGACATCTTTTTTTTTCATTCATGTGTGAACAAGTGAACATTTTCCTGTAATTGCCTAACTAAATATAATATATGACATATAATAATATAATTATTTAGGATCTTGTAAATAGCTGTTGGACTATTGGCTCTTAGAGATGGAAATAAATATTGTTTTTCAATATTTGCAAATATGTTGTATACTGTATTATCAATATGATGAAAATTCGATTCCACATTTAATACACCTTTTTAAAGTTGTTTGAAATTGGTTAGAACTGACAGAGTTATGTTAATTTTGATAATTTTTTTCTTTAAATTCCTTTGATTTATTATTAGTTTTAATTATATTCGATTTTGATGCTCTAAATAATATTTTGTCTGTGTGTATAATATTGTTGAAATTCAAAGGTAAACTAATTAATCAATTGAATTTAAAATAACGACTATTGACGTTAGATGCAGTGTTCCATCCATATTACTTTGTTACTGCAATGTTCATAAAAGCAATTCGGTAGAGCCTCTCTGGGTATCTAATGACCACAATAGTGGAAATGTGGAAATGCTTTCCTTTTAAGTTTCTCTGTTTCTGAAAGAATTATGTTTTGTCTAAGATAGGATGAACATTGTTTTAGCTATTGTTAACAATATATGAGATAGTGCTACAACCATACAATAATATTGACAAGCTATATTACAAAATGGTCTGCGACTTTTTCAAATGTCGGAAAACTGTCTGATTTATTCGTTCATATGCTGAAAGGAAATTCAAATAATAATGTGTATTCTAACTAAAATAAATGGATATATTATACAATCAAACACCTTTTTTCTTTATATATCATTGATAAAAATGTTTATAATTGTTTCTAATTTTATAGTGAAATAAAATCTGTTATAGTGGGCTGAGAATATTCGTACACAAAACAGCCCACAATAGTTTCAGAACAAACAGATGAACAGTTTAGGACAGACAAACAAACATTAATTTTTATATATTGGTTAACTATATTGTACTATTTCTTTGGTAATGCTATTAGCAGACTGTAAACAAAACTATATGAAAAAAATTAGATATAAGTCACAATGGTAGATTGTGATTATAGTAGGCTAGGAATCTTCGTACACAAAATAGCCCACCAAAGTTTCAGAACAAACAGATGAACAGTTTAGGACAGACAAACAAACATTAATTTTTATGTATTGGTTAACTATATTGTACTCTTTCTTTGGTAATGCTATTAGCCGACTGCAAACAAAACTATATGAAAAAAATTAGATATAAGTCAGAATGGTAGATTGTGCTTCGAAAGTTATGAACTACTAAACAATTTTCAAAAAATGTATATGATATACGTGCACGTTTATAAAAAAAAATGTTCTATTCAAAATATATTATAAAAGAAATATGAATCTATTTTTTTATTTTATAAAATATTCTAAGTATTCTAACGAGTGTCTTGTTATAAGAATAGACCAAATGTCATTAGTAAGTTATGCGAAAATTTTCTTGAACATTGATAGACTGAACATTGTTGACAATATAAGCTTCAAATATTGACGGTCTGGTATCACCATCACTAACTTTTACTAATACCTCGCTAGAATGGTTAGGATTTTTAATTAACTTCTTTAATTTGATGAAAATATAAGAATAAGAATGTTGGATCATATCTTGCAAAATGCATGGAGACCTACATAGAAAGGGTACAGGGAAATTTTTAGACTAGTTGCTCTATTTAGTAGATTTTTTGGATTTTATAATATTGTATAATTAGTATTTTGTATAAATGTTATATTTCAAGATAAATGTTAACTATGGGTAAAGTTATATATTAGTGATAACTCGTTTCTGTAGAATAATTAATGGGATTTTAAAGAAATCTTAAATCATGTTAATTAATGAAAATAAAATTATATATCCTTTTATAAAATCCGTTTGTTTTTTTCTATCAGAATATTCATTTGCAACATTTTGTAGTTGTTTATATTATCTGGATAATTTCTGTGATAGTTTGGGGTTGAAATCTGGTCATATTATATATGTACGTTATATTCGTGATTACAATTGCGATTGCGATAGGCAATAGTCTAAAAATCGACAAGCAGTAACACTTGTCTCACCCTAAGCCAGGTTGTCTCAGTCTCGCCAGTAACATGGCTGAGTAAAACCGGATGTCGTCAGGAATTAGTCTTTCAGTTGGTCACCGGCCAGTTGGCACCATTAATACTGAGGACACTAGTTAGAAGTCCATGTTAAGCAGTTGGTTTAGTATATAAAAAATTGTAAGGTTAATGTGTCTAGGATATATAATTTTCATCGACTAAACATATATTTATAAGTTTAATACAAAATATTTTAAACAAAAGAGAAAAGAATACTCCCAATAATGAAGAATGTCCCTAAAAATTTAAAATATCTGCTTTTTTGAAAATATTTGGATTTCTGTGTTAAACTTTATGACATGCAGGTCAGACCTCCTTTTATTAGTCGAAACAAGAACATCTGGCGGATTTTGAATAGACGATTTGTTCTAAACAGCTGTGAACGAATTTATAAAACATAAAAGTGTATATCTTAAAGTATATATATATATATATATATATATATATATATATATATATATATATATATATATATATATATATATATATATATATATATATTAAAAAGCACAATTTCAAAAAAAACAACAGGCTTATCATACCTGAATGTGGACAGTACCAAAACTGTGAATCGAATACTGTGGGCTGACTCAATCATTCATTAGTCATTTTGGAAATGACACACAGGGTTCGAGGAAGGTGTTACAATGAAAAATGATGAGTGATTAGTAAACGAGGGGAATGTCAGATACTGGTATAATTACTTTTAATTAACAATACCGAACGGTTGAGAAAAATCTAACAATAGTGAGTGTTAAACGTCATATGTTTGCCGACAGACTGTATTCGCTCTATTAAAATGAACACTACAAATACATAAACAATATTATAAATAAAAATACATATTAATTCATTTTAGAATTTTTATATTGGAATAAATTAAAATATTCATAACTGATGAGGGCACAAATATAAATATGATGGCCAGAGAGATAGTTTTCTGAGGTGATCTACAAGATATTAGTTCGCCTTTTACTAGTACGGGTATTTATTAAAAACAGTAAAACAGTCGGTTTTACAAAACGCCAATACAACTAGATGAGACCTTTCTTTAGAAAAAATGAGAAGCTTTTTTTCCATTATTTAAATTTAATAGCGTTTATTATTATTTTTGAATATATATCGTATAATATATATTTTCATTAATCTCATATTTATAGTACAATGGAAAAATAAAGTTTCCTTAGAAAATAATATAATAATTAACAACTTTTATAAATGTTACTTTTGTTATTTAAAAAAAATTCAAAGGATTTTCTTCAACGTTTTGACATTATCGCTGAGAAATCTATGAGATTACTATTAATTAAGAGAACCCAATACTTTGATTCCAAAGCAAGTTAAGGTCTAGATGGACCAAGGAGCCCATAATAACGATATATGGAAATGCAATATGAAACTTTTCGAAAACCCTAATTTAAGAAACTTTTAAGTTGCTTTCTTGTAAAATGAATATATTATTACAAAAAGAGTAATGTAAGTAATTAAAAATCTAATAAGTAGTCAAAAGTTCTTAACAACCAAATACAACCGCAATCAAAAAATAGTAACTAAGTTCAATTTAATTCGTCCGAGAACAGTTCTTTTAAATTTTCTCTTTGTTTTAAATTTCAAACTCATTCAATAAAAGTACATTTTATGACCATTTCGGGCTTTCAAACATTGGATATAATAAAAGCTCATTTAAAGTTAATTGATTAACGAATGTTTTTTTTGCATATTTTATTAGAGACCCTAAATTTTAATTTTTAAATTAACTTATTGTTATTTTCCATTGTATTTGCATCAATCCACAAGCAGACGACTACTGGTATTAAATTAAACTATACTAGTTCTTAAGATTTGATTGGCTTGAATCTTCTGATTTCTTGCGCATCGTCTAGAAGCTGTGTTGCTTCCACGTTGCTGTAATTTAATTAACTTCTAAGTTTTAAGACGAGATAGTGGATAATTTCATAAATCAATTTAATTTCGAGGTCATCGTGTAGTTCCTTGTTTCTTGTGTAGGAATTAGGAATTAATCAAATAACTTTATTTTGGCAGCGTTGGATTACTAGTTGGTTTAATATTTTAATGCAACCTCATATTTGAACCTCATAAGTTCAGGTTTATAATGCCTGGTAAACCAATCTCGTTGATATTAGGTTGACTTGGAAGTATCTTTCATAACCAGTCAAATTCTTTGATTTTTAGCCCGATCTATTCAGTTTTATGTCTTACGTGATATGTTTAAGGATTGTGGTTATGAAAAATCTGATGAAAAGTTTCTCTACTTGACGAACATTGACGATTGAACATTTGGGTTATTCATTGAGACCAATATGTTTAAATGTTTCAATTATTATGTCAATGTAACCATAGTTTTTTTGTTTTTTGTTTTAAACATTATAAAACGTATCGTTAAAATATTATTCTAAAAGTCTTGATCACAGTAGTATTTCATCACTATGAAGTGAGAAGTCGATAAATATGTTATTCCTTATAGTTTTTATGATCTTGAAAAATATAATTTTATCCTGGTTCTTTTCGACTCCTTTTTGTCAAATAGTGTTTATTTGCACTACTTAACGAACCACGGTACTCGGCATTAAGCCTACCGACCGTCATGTCATCCCCGAAGATGTCCCATTTTTACCTAGTCTAGCTGGATTCTACACTCTTGCCTATGAATAAGCACATTTATATCAAACACAAACATAAATTTACAACTACCTGTATGCTGGGGCCATGAGGACTGTCCTGTGGCATGGATCAGTAAATTTTATTAAATAACAAAGTTTATGTTTAAAGCAACAATTTTCGGTTGAATTTTTTTAAAAAATATTCTAGATAATGAATATGAAGTTATACAAATCGGAAATCGGATATTATTTTAAAAATAACTAACATAACATAGTGTTTAGCATTTTTTAGCATTTAAAGCTCTAATTGACTATTATATCGCCTTGTAAACGTTGCTGTTTGGTTTTCATACATTTTCAATACAATTTTGATCAATATTCATATAATATGTATAACATTTCTCCTAAATTATCAGATGTTTTTAAATACAAACAACTACTATGAAGTGTGAAGGTCATCCCGAAGGTATACACAAATTATTGTGGAGAAATAGCCGTTTTCTTTATGGCTATAACCAGAAAGTGAAACCCAATTAAGGACGCCCATTCAGAAAACCCGATACAGATAGGAAATAAAAGCTGGAACATCACAAAGTGTGGTCACCTGGTGTGTGCCTATACAGACGGCCACAACAAACTGATTAAGATTAATGAATCGATGGCGTTGTTTTGGCACGGTACGTTAACGATGAAGGCTAGTTCACCAATTTATTAAATGGAAATAGGTTTGGGTTCGCATATCGAATGCCCGAAAGGAAACCGCAACGATCAAGGCGCGGAAGAAATATTATGGCGGATCGGTGGTTGAGGATGAACGTTTTATCAGCTATCGGAAACCCATAATGTGCAAGGTGATTAATTACCTATGTACATATGCGTTTGGCTTGTCTCAGCTTTAATTAAAATAAAATATATAAAAATGTCTTTTTATTTTCGTTAGGTTAAGTTCAAATTCACAATCCTTTCATCCTTTTAGTCGGTTTTAACAATAACTTAACCTTCTTAATATATAAGTCCAAATGTACTTAAGTGTATTATTTAAAAAAAATAAAATGTGTAGTACCTTGTTTAAATTGGTTTAATAAAACCATATTTAGTTCAAAATTGCGTAAAATATTTGAGAACCAAAGAAAAATCGGTTATTTAAATTTGTTTTATTATTATCCTTAATGGTTATACTACTATTATATAAAAACATGTAGAATATCACTTCATCACTTGAAGCTATATCCTGGATAAAATATATGGTTCAAGTTGTTTTTGTTGAGAAAGTATGTGATCCTTTTAAGTTAGGCGTCGGTCTAGATGCATGTCAAAGTATTTAGCATTATTCGCCTAGGAAAGTCAACATTTGTTCATATTCCCTTGTGGGCATGTTCTTCTACGTAGATATATTTTGAGTTGTGTTTGGAGGTTCTTGGTGCTGTTATTATAGGACTACCATACCGTTGCATATTTTACCACAGCAGAGGTTTTTGTGGTCGGTGATCAGCTATATAAAAGAGATATAATATACATTATGCTGCTTTATAGAACTTCTAAATATATTGGATGTAACTCAGTGGGTTCATTGTTTTGTTTTATGGTAAAATGTTTATCTGTGAGATAAGAAAATTAGAAAGTGAGGATGAGAGGGAATTATATAATTTGACCTGCAATTAGTATGTCAATTTTATCAAAAAACTGGGATATGTCCAGGAATGTAGAAGAACAATATTTCTAAGTTTTCAAACCTATTTTATTTTGTTTTCCAGTCTATGACACTTATTCCATAGTTCGGGGCTTATTACAAAACCCAAAGTTATGTTTTGGAATATTGTTTATTTTATTTTATTATATTATTAAGCCTTTTTATATATAATATCGCAAAAATTCTGGACAATATATGTAATAAACGTATATGCCAGTAAAAGGCGATTTCGCATTCAAATCGCCCGCAATAATACATTCTTTCTTCCCATTTCTACACAATACACAGTTAGATCAATTAGAATACCTCCTGTCTTAATATCACATTTACTCCCAATACCGCCATTATTTGTAGAAGTGTATCATATTCTCATGCTTTAGAATTCGTGGGGGGTCCCTTCTTCTGCTCCTAAAACCTAAAGGTTTTCTTAAATTTCAGACATCTTCCACTCTGTGCATCGTGATGCCTAGGTTCGTACAGGGGCAGTATTTTGCCTTGGTACATTTTGCTGCTATGTGCCCTACTTGCCACAGGCTCCATACATATGTCTAATTTATCTCTCCGATTACATTATTTTGCACATGGTCAATATTTCCACACCTCTTTACGTCAATCCTGCCCTCTACCTCATATTTCGCCAATACAACTCTCCGTCCTCCGTTTTTCAGGAAAACTGCTACCTCTCCTCTAAGTGTGAGTGAGACTGCTATGGTTCTCGATCTAGCTGGTCCCAACTCTGAAACGTCTTGTTCCTTAAATTTTTCTAGTCTTTGAGTGATAGACTCTTTTATATCCTTCCTGCCGGTATCATCGAATCCGGCTTACCAACCCGGATTCTTTTATCATCATCTTATTTTTCTTTGTCGTTCTAAGCAGTTTTTATCGTCTCTAGTGCTTCTGAATTTTTTTCTATTGATATTGATATGTTACTGATGCTCCTCAAGCCACATACTCCTTTACTTTTACCACTATCCTTAGCAACCATAAGTTAATAGTAATATCCACTACCAGCAACTCCTTTTTTACCTTCTTCAATATCTTCTTGTATACCAGACACTTTGCAGCAACCGAGTCTCCGATTTCCACTAGTGAGTACTCCATTTGTACTATAATGGAATTTGTGCAAATGTTAGCATCCAAGATTCATGTCAGTTTGGTATTCAAATTCTTAAATTGGAATCTATGTGGAGACGGGATCTATGAACATCTAACCAATTCCGCAGTGCATTTTAGTGTTTTAGCATATCTCGCCAGCTTTGCTGAGGTCTCTTCCATCTCCCTGTTAGTATCTAGATTTTTCTGAATGAAACTCTCCAGATTTCTCCACCATTGGACATTTTCTTTTATTTACTACATCCAGCTGTTATATGGAGGTCTTTCATACTTTTATTTTCTTACACTGTTCTAAAGTTCTTACATTGTCCTTCGGTGCCGATTTCCTACTATCCTCGATCACGTAAGAGTGCTTCCTCTGGATTGCGTGGAGCATCCCGCCGTAAGCGTAGATGAAACGTGGGAGTGGGATTCCCTCCAATGCGGACCTAACTGCAGCCAATTTTCTTCCTGTGTTTGGCTCATTTTTATTGTGCTTGTGGTTTGTTCGGATCCCTTGCTCTAGACCAACTACCTAACAAGAATATGAGCTTGGTACGGTCATTAATGTTTCCCTAGATTAAGACTGTCTTCTCAGGCTCTGATCCCATCCGTACATGGCCGTGTTCCTCTCCGTCCGACTCCCACCGTGTGCCCTAGAGGACAAGGCAGACCCTACTAATGAAAATGAACGCTTGCCATAGCGCCAGGTAGTACACCTAGGTGAGGAAATCTAGCAAAGTGTTTACCAACGGGAGTTTACCTAAACTGGACCTACTCCTTAGTATGAGCTCCAAATCACTGTCCTCGGAATCAAACTTACCGACTGATCAATGCCTAACTTAGAGACCCACAATCATAGAAAACATCCGGTCTTACTCAGTCTGGTTACTGGCGTGTTTGGTGAGCGTGGTTATTCCTGTTGAATTTTCTACCATTAAATAGATACGCTGAAATTAAAACCATAATATACATATTACGAAACATATGATATATATTCATCATACAAGAAATATGATACTTATATAACACTCATCGAAATTAATTACCTTATCTTAACCAGACTCTACCTATCCTATACAATCCTTAAAATTACAGTGGCAAAAATAGTAAAACGGAACAAATAGCATACTTTTTAGAGAATGAATTTATCAATGAAGTACTCAATATATTTTCATATTTTTCGATGATCAATTGTATTAATTTTCCTTTTATATAAGTCGTTTAAAACTGCACCTCTAAAAGGTTTTTTATTCATATATGTAATGCTATTGTCGTCGATCTTGTATTTTAAGTAAGTAATTTTAAGTTAAGGAATTTAGTCTAAAAATGGATTCATTGAAATATAGTGTAGTGATATTCAAATATTAATAGAGTGGATTTGAACTAAGTTAAAACTTATTAAGAATAAATGTAAGTTTTTCAGATGTCCTCATCTTTGGATAGAAGTGACGTTTAATTTAATATAATATAGCAAAACGAAAGAGTTAAATATGTGATATAATCTACCAAATCAATCGACGTTCGGACATCCAGTTTGATCTTTATCAATGACATCAAAATCGCGACATTTAATACCTTGAAACCAAGATTGATTGGTGTCAAAAACATCGAATTTACGGTTACAATTATTTAATTAATGTTATTTAATAGTTGTTTATATCTATACTTCACATTTTTATCAACAGATACTGCTGATCTAACAAAATAGATGCAAGCAATAATATAATAAATATGTTTGTATATTTAACGACTTTAATAACGAAATGTAATATAAATATATATTTAAAATAATAAATATATACTTATAATATAAATTTATTTTTAAAGATGATAACATTATTGCATTGTTTTACATTAATCCCTTAAGAAAACTATATATAGACATCCTTCAATCCGCAAGACTATTTTTGTTAAATTCTTTAAAATAATATCACCAGATTTATTATCAACATATATGAAGATCTAATCAGAAATGCTGAAAAAATCATCCAAATATAACTTTTGAATTCCCAATAATTTTGACGAGTAGTGGGATCATCGTAAAATATGATTGATGAAGCCAGTATAACATTATTAATAGAAAAATTTTATACAGGGTAGAAGTGGTGTGGAGTAATGCTCGTCTGTTTTTTAATAGTATTTGAAAATGACTAGTCTAATATAGTATTATAAATTATGGAATAATGTTTACCCTATATTTGGTAGAATATTGTGTTTTTTGGGTTGCGATCTTTCTTTCCATTAATCAGATGTAATCTGAATAAGTAAAAGTTTCGGCCACACAATATCTTCGCTAAAACATAAAGGAAGAAAAATTGCCTGAAAGATGAATTAAAACTGTTATTGTCTGTTATCGACCAGGCAAATCATCAACGATTCTTTCCGAACTCAGTTGGCGGCACGATGAAAGGAAACGTGCTGTAGATCAACAACACCGTTCCGACTAATTACGTTCATTTAGAACAAAAAAGGAGGTAGAGGAAAAGACCAACAACGCATACAATTCCGTGTTAACTAAATCAAAAGGATATCTCGTTCGGCAAACGAACATAAAAGCGAAATCGTCGGCTGTTTATAAATGGTCGCGGCTCATGTTCGGAATGAAACGGTAATGATGGCGATGTTTTAAGAATGAATGACCGTACTTTTTGTGTTTTTTTGTTCCTTCATGTTCTTTCCTTGTGTCTTAATTAAAGTGCTAGAGTGGAGCGGCTGAATTTTATCGCTATGAAACCGTTTTTGTATACAGATAGGTTATTGTTTTGTTTCTATTGAATATTATTCATCTTCATCAGCAAGTGTTTTCAATACAAGAAGGTTGATAGCGTTATATTTTCTGGTTAATTTCCTATATATGAAATAAGATTTTATTTATAATGGGATGAACGAAATATTTTTTCAATGTAGTTCAAAGCGAACTTATTAATATAAATTTTAATCAGCCGGCTTGGTGGCGCAGTGGTAAAGGCGATGGGACGGTCCTCCTACTGTTGCGATAGCCGCGGGTCCAAATCATGCTGGGGCATGATCGTAAATTTATGTTTGTGATTGTCTAAAATTTGTGAATGTTCTAGGCAAGAGTGTAAAATCCGACAAGGAAAATGATCCCAGTCACGCCAGTAACCAGGCTGGGTAAGACCGGATGTCTTCTGACGATTTCTAAAGTTGGTCACTCGCCAGTCGGCAGGCTTTAATGCTGAGGACCGTAGTTCGGAGCCCACGTTAAACTGTAGGTCCAGTCCAGATAAACCCATAATTGGTAAAAGGAGACTTTAATATATATATATATATATATATATATATATATATATATATATATATAATTTTAACCATTAATGACGATTTGAATGATGAATGATGATTTGATTGACACGGTTTCGCCATTTTTCTGCTAAAATTTTAATTCCGCCACTAAGGTAGAACTCTGGGGGAAAAATTTCTGGGTGAGAAACTGTTTAATCGATATGGAAAAGCCTCCTTCGAAGCCAGCTTTATATCATTACAAAAATTTTGCAGAGATCATGGAAAATGGGATTCAGGCGAAGTAAGGTTCGAGCTACATGAGGTAGAAAAAATTATATGAACACCATGCAATATACGTTTGCAAAACTGCTGCCCTGTAAATATTTCGACGTCAATCTATTTCCCAATTTACATGCCAAGTCTATCCATAATTTAGGTTATATTTTAGTGTATTATTTAGCTATGTTCTATGATGGCTAAAATATGAGATCAGTAAAATTTGTGTCTTACAAAATACTTTCAAAGAGAGCAAATCTTTGGAGCTCAAACGTGGTAAAATATCACCGGCGATGAGGAATAGTAGACAAAACTCAAAGTTAAGTGACAGAGATCAGCGAATATTAAAAAGGATTGTGACCAGATAACTTAAAATTAAGGCAATAAAAATGAGATCAGAACTATCACACATATGCGTAAGAATTCCACAACGCTAACATTATTGGAAGGGCTGTGAAATCCTTTATAATAGAATCCAACATTAAGCTTCCAAAAAGTGGTGTAATGATGATAAAACCTGAACATTTGATGTTTAGAAGAATGTGGTGTGGTTTATCAACAGCAGCATTTATGTATGTTTAACTTCGAAAGAAGCCTGCTCTCTGAACTGCCTGTTTTCTACAGTCAAAAATGATTATTTCGTTATTATTTGGGTGGCAATATCGTGGTATCCGGCGGTCCTCTCATTCACATCACTGATCGCTTTACTGTGAACGAATGTGTTTGTATCTTCAATGACGAAATTCTTACTACGACTAGCATATTGCTGCCAAATAGCCAAAATCTTTAGATCAAATCAAATATCTTCCCTGGCGAGTGCAATCGCCAGATCTCAACATAATTGAGCCATTATGAGGAGTTGTAGAGACAAGTAGATTTCCATCTGCAACATAAGTGATTGGTGCAGCATAGAATTGTAGCTGTTTTAAAAGCAATTGGTTTGTCTGGTGCGACTAGTTCATGATTTACAGTTCCTTTCCAATCTCATCAAACTCATTGCAACCATTTCTAAACCCAAGCATCGAGCTTTTATTGTTGTGCAGATTGCTTTATTGATCTACATGTTTTAAAACTATTTAATGGCCATTCTTTAGTTCCTTAGCGATATTGTGAAATGATATTTCTTGGTTTACCTCGATATTTTAAAATATTTTATCGATTTTTTCAAAGACTCAGTGAAAGCTGAATCATATTTATCATAAAAAAATTCTGGAATGAAAACTAGGGAACCATTTCTGACACTGGTGTATATTTATGTACTAATCAACATAAACACCATACAGTTTGCTATGTCCGTTCTCCTATTCGGAAGAAAAAAGTAGAACATGACGAGAATGGTTTCCTTGAGTCTTCATTTTCAACTATTCAACAGCAACATCTGAATCAACAAGTTCTGAATAACGAATGACGTAATTTGTATATCAAGAATATTATATGAGATATTAGTTTATAACCCTGCAGTAATATGGCTTCAATATCAGTGTCAAAAGTTTGAAAATGCAAATTTCTAAGCTCAGCTGTAGACAGACTCAACGCAACAAAACTCACAGTTCACCTAAAAACTATATGAATAGTTATTTGCAAAAAAACTTGTTTCGAAAATGAAAATAACCATATATGCTGAAGGAAATATAACCCAGGTCAGTGTATAAATGTAAAAGTTAATCTCTAGGTTACGATGAAATAGAAATAGAGACAGTTTATAATTAAAACAAAAGAAATAATTTACAGTACCTAAAACTGTTTACTTAGTAACGCAATATAGTGTAATATACAAATCTATCTAAATATGAAATTGCTAGACTAGAAATTTTCTAAATAAGGTAGTTATAACTAATCAACTATATGACTATTTAATTGGGTAACTAAAAGTGAAATAACTATGCTATATATATATATATATATATATATATATATATATATATATATATATATATATATATATATATATATATATATATTACTGGATGGTGAGTGACCAACTTAGAAATCCTAGAAAACATCCGGTCTTACCCAGCCTGGATACTGACTAATATCATTTTCCATGTCGGATTTTACACTCTTGTCTAGCACATTCACAAATATTAAGACATACATTTACGATCATGCTCCAGCAGGAATCGAACCAGCGACCTTTGGATAGTACTGTCGCCTTTATTACTACGCCAACCAAGCCGGCCTGTTCCAAATTATTTCTTGGTTATTTAATATTTGCTAGTTGATACCAGTCCCATGGTCATGTTTTGATAATATTTTAATTTTTATTACTTCATATTAGAGCATTTGTAAATACTTCTATTTTATTTTCGGCCTCAGTGTTTATTTGCTTTTATTAAAATGTAATTAGGTATAAAGAATGGCTATTTTTTATTTTATTAATATTTTGTCCACATATTTCAGTAGTTCATTAAATCTGTAATACAATTTTGAAAATGTTTTTGTATGTTTGGATATTTAAGAATATTTTACCCCACATACAAATGGATAATTAATATTTAACCAAGTTCCGTTTTTCAGTTCAAATTCAAATTGTTTACACATATTTAACATATCACTTATTATTTATTATATATTATTATTTTAATTCCCTTTTCGATGATAATTAATAATAATTAATATTCCTTTTCGATTTTGTTTCAGATGGCCAGGAGATTTACATTCGAGACAACCAAGTGGCTTGAAGAAAAATGAGCGCACCAGATAATTCGCTGTCATTTTTGAAATATAGAAACATATATATTCATTTCGCTTTTAGTTTTTTTACGTTTGTATATTATTAACTAAATTTGCTGTAAAATATAATATCAGGCATATTATAACATAAATGCTGTGTAGGTCAACAATGTATTTGAGTAAAAATGAGATCAGAATAGTTATGAGAACGTAATCCTAAAGGAGTTCTAACATCTGAGAATGCAAAAATATTATTATGTAGGTCTAGTTTGTAGTGAAATAGTTCTAGTTTGTCGCGTGAATAATCAAAGTTTGTAATTTAGTATGCTAACGAACATCTATAAGACAATGAATTGAGATTTTATGTTAAATAAGTATGAAAAAAAAAACAATGTTTTTAACATTTAGTCTAGTTTTGATGTCTTTATAATATTTTTGTCTTGTATATTTAATTACTATAAAAGAAACACTCTAAACTAAAAATTGATTTACCACCAAAATGTACCATCAAAAGAGAGTTTTTGATGTCTGTAACCAATCGTCGTTCAGTCAATAGATTGATGTTGGATGTTGTTATCTGATCGAATTCGCGTTACATAAATTAATGAACAACGTCAGACGTCATCGTCATTTTGCAGCGTCAGCCGAATACGAACGGAATAAATCACTGGAGGAGGACCTGGGGCAAATCTCGCCTGCTCGACGAAATAATTAAGACGTTTTAACCCTTCACGGCTCTTTGTTTGATTGTTTACTGATTATGAATTGTTTGCTGGTCGTGTTTGTTGGCTTGATGGCATCGTCGACGGCGTCTTGAGTTTTCGACGAGGATGATTGATATACAATTTGCTTTTGGGCAAACAGAGATGAAAATGGCGAAATAATTATACCAAGGAGGAGTTCTTCATTAATTTAAATTATATTTCGTGATATTACTTCATAGGATTAATTTTAAAGCGAATGCTTAACAATTACTTGATTAATTAATAAATGTCATAATGTTGTTACTAGGTTGTTCAATAAATTTCGTCGATACGAGATTAAAAACGTAAGACTTTATTTTACTATTTCATATATAGCTAGACTATAATTAAGACAATTTTTGTTAATTAATATTCATATTTAATGTTGACATGTCAATAAATTAAATTTCATTTAAAATAAAAACATGTTGTATGGTGATTAAATTCGATCTGAAAAAAGTTAAAGAGCTGTGCCATTTCGTAAAATGTGTTTCTTTTGTAACTGAAAATGTGTAAATTTTTCGTCAAAAATACTCACTTATACGAGAGTCACTATTTATATTTCGCGAATTGGCAACACTGTTGGCATGTGAGTCCATCTGACGGTTCCATCGTAAAGTTTGATATTTTTGACGATAGACGTACTCAGATCATTTTGTCGCACGGACACTTTTTGTTTATTTTATATTTAGATAAAGTTTCGTTTCGGCAAAAAATGGAACAGAATCGTGAACATTTTCGTGCGACGATTATTTACGATTTTCGACGTGGATTATCACAACAAGAGTGCATCAATCATCTTAATTTGTCTTTTGGCGATGAAGCTCCATCAAAAACCACCGTGTATCGCTAGTTTAGTAAATTCGATCATGGTCATAGTTTGCTGTCCGACGAGTTTCGTGAAAGCCGTCCAAAACCGGCTGTTGTGTTGTGAATAAATATGACTATCTATCAACATAACTCGATATAAAAATTCGTCTATAGCCCGTTCTTGTAAAAATGGATAATTTGATTTAAACCTGGAGTCAGTCTTTACTTCTCGTTTTATTCTAGTTAAAAAGAGATAGAACGTTATCTTATGCGTCAGAATATATAACAAAATCAGCCTGTAAAATTCTACTTTGTTTGGTAACAAACGACCATGCTGTCAAAGTCGTCCAAAACCGGCTGTTGTGCCAGAAAACATTGAAGCTGTGTGTGAAATGATTAAGCAAGAACGTCATGTCACCTATCGTGAGATTAAGTCATCCTTAAGCATTAGTTCCACCAGCATATATGCGATTATTTAGCGAAAACTTAGCTGTGCGAAAGTTATGTTCGTGTTGGATTCCACACAATTTGACAATCGCTCAAAAAAAGGCTCGTGTCGATTGGTGCAAGGAGATGTTTAAGAAATTTAATCGCGGTGCTTCGATAGACGTTTATAAAATCGTCATAGGTGACGAATCATGGATATATTCGTATGAGACCGAAAGTAAGCTACAGTTTACTGAATGGGTGTTCCTAATCCAACAAAAGTTGTACGCGCACGAGGCACTTTAAATAAAATGGTGGCCTGTTTCTTCGGGAAAGCTGGTCATATTGCAACAGTGCCTCTAGAGGATCGTGGAATAGTAAATTCTGATTGGTACACAACCATATGTGTGTCTTCTCCATTTGTCCTCGGTGAAATAAAGAAATCAAACAAGAGACGCTGGATTGTTCGTCATAATGGACGATACGAGCTCTCACACCTTGGCTCAAAAAAGAGACTATTTAAGCACTCAAAACATCCAAAATTATTTTAACGAAATTATTGAACAACTTAGTATATTACCTACAGATTCCAGAAGATGTGTGTCAAATATTTTACAAAGATTTTTTTTCTGTTCAGGATTTGGTCGGAATCTATTACTCCGTGTGGTGATATATGTTCTTTAAGTATTTTTTTTGCTATTTTTTAATTGCTAAGAATCTGGCGAAATACTGACAGAACTAAATGAGGTACAAATAATGATAATAAATATTAAAGGATAGTCAGGAGGTGGAACTTGAATTGGCTTAATCCTCTTTATGAATGATAAAAAAATTCAAGAAACTGTGGGGTCTTAGTGTGTACTTTTCCAATGGACTTTCGCAATACGTATCAGCATACCTAATTATTCCACGTATAGGTTTACAACAGTTTAGTAAAACACAATTTCCTATTGAAAAAAGAATGGATAAACAATAATTTCATTCACTAAACATAAAATATTCTAGAAGTTACATATGGGTAGATGATATTTTAAGGCTATAAGAGAAAATTGTGTTATACGATTGGAAATGAAATGTTGAAAAAACATTAATATTCTTGATTCATCAGCGTCACTAATTTATCGTCGCTGAGTGACTAAAACAAACTGTTATATAAAAAAGCATATAAAATAGAGCTAGCGAGTTAGCTCGAGTTTTCTAGAGCGAATGTATCACATTTAATAGAGAATATGTTGATAAATAAATACGAACTCAAAAATTGTTCTATAATTTTAAATCGAAATAAAACGCTATTATCAAGTTTGTGGACAATTGACACTGATGTGAATCACATACATTAATTAGAGAAATACATGCATAAAGTATAAGAGAATAGAAGGCATATGAACGTTAAAATACTAACTCGGTTTGTTTAATCATTGAAAAGGTAAAAATCACGCAATGTGATGAGTTCATATATTGTTAAATAAAATTATATTGTCTTGAATGGTTTTATGGTTTGTTAAAATTATAAGTCTTGTCATAATATCATAGTTTACGCTGCGATAGTCGCGGGTTTGAATCGCAATATCGTTAATTTACGATTGTTATTGTCTATATGGAATAGTGTAAAATTTGACATGAACAAGAATTCTACTCACGTCAGTATCCAAGCTGGGTAAGATCGAATTTAAATACAATATCTAAGTTAACAATTCACCAGCCATTTGGAACCCAAGTGGGCCAGTAACAAACCTGAGAATTTGATATGATTAAAATCAATATATACTTACAAATATATTACTCAAAAAATATATACTTAATACATGTAGAACGAGATCGTATATCAACTAAAATTTTTAAGTAAACTGTAATTTAAAATACGAAATTTCGTCGGCAGGCTCGCCCCAGAGATACTTACTAATCTCGAACAGCTCTGCTGTGGGGGAGAGAGAATGATAAATTGTCACAGCAGACAGAAAAATCGAAGCTATATTATCAATTTCGTTTTAAGAACCAAGCGAATTGTATTGCCAGTATTATATTTATTCCAAAAATTAATTAATTCCAATCACTGAATGATGATAAAAATATAAAAATTATGATTGACCTGCAATAGATAGTAGTGTTGGGAACAATCGACTGAAATTGACTATCGACTGTTTAGTAATTGACTACTTGTTACTATTGGCTGTTTCAGTTGTTTATTTTTAGTTACTATTTTCGGTTCTACTAGTTCATTCGACTGATTTTTAACAATGTGGCTTTGCCGTCCTAGGCGCGACCTTGAAAATAATGCGCCGCATTTGTGCTTATATAGATTTATATGTAATATATGTGGTTTTATGTTTTTTTTTTTGTAGTTTGCTTGTGAATAACTATATATTGTAAATTAACATAGCAGCATTTTGAAAGCTAGTTTTCGAGGACAAAAAAATTTATTTGTAAATGATAAATAATAAGATACTTTTGACTGACATAATAGGTAATACTTTGGGCTGGTATAATAGGTAATACTTTTTAGATAAACTTTCACGATTTTTGTCCAAGCCTTTTGTTTGTCAAAACTTTTTCCTAAAATCTTGGAAACTAAAATAAGATTTCAGAAATTGCATCGATTCCAAAAGATTAGAAAAAATTTTTGCAGTAGCAGTTGTTAAGTTACTTTTAAAAGTATTAACGGTAAAAAAGTGAATAAAGTATATTACATATCTATAATAAATACATTTTCTGATAGGAAAACTCTACTTTAATATTCAACAATTTATTTTGGTGGCTATTAAGAAGAGCACCACAGTTTTTATTTGTTGACGAAAGGATTATTTTAATAGAATGTATTCAACTTTTAAAGCCCATTGAAATAATGACCACCGAGTTATCTGATGAAACATATTCCACGATGTCTTTAATTATACCATTAATAAGAGGACTGCAACATTCCATCAAATCTAGAATTTTAACAAGTGAATGGGGACAAAAAATACAAAATTATCTATTAGATGTCATCAATAAAAGACAGGCAATTTTAGAACACGATATGCGGAAAATCCACATTTTTGGATCCTAGATTTAAAGAAGCAGGATTTGGTATAATAATGCTGAGGCGATACAAAATGTTATCACAAAAGAGGTATCTTCGATTCTAACCTCAAAAAATATAAATGTAGTTCCACAACTCGAAATTCAAGATACAATTACTGATCAAGAATGTATTAACATCTGGAGATATTTTGATAAAAAAGTTGCTAGAATTAAAGAAATAATTACTCCAAGTACTGTAGCAATTTTACAGATTAAACAGTATTTGGAAATGCATTGGATTTTTATCAAGGCCATAAAATGACACTACCTGAATTATGTCAGTTACATGTAAAATATTGCTGTATATTAACAGCATCTGTCCCCTCGGAACGAGTTTTTTCAAAATCCGAATCAAATCAAACTAAAAATCAAAATCTAAACTAATTAACGATCGAAGAAATCTCAGGAGAGAAAAGTTGAATATGATAATATTCCTGAACAGTAATTTAAAAATATTTCTGTTCAAAAATAAATAAATCTTTTATTGAAAAAGGGTCTGGTAGTTAATGTACATCTTTAGGTTTGTCATCAATATCTTTAGAACTAGAAGTATTGAACATGTTTAGTTTTTAGGTAATGTTTAAATTGTATTGTTACATTTATATTTATTATACTATGTTATTTAAAAATAGCCATTAATATATTAAAACACGATAAAACATTTGTGGTGTTATTACTCCATTCCTTTTTACAAATCCACAGAACATTCAGTATAAAAGTAATCCAACTTCCTTTAAAATTATAATAATTATATTTATTACATGTTAATAGAAATTAGTATTTTTTTTTCCTTTTTTTTTGTAAAGTTAGCACATGATTGAATATATATATATATATATATATATATATATATATATATCTGTCTCGCTTATACTACCCTTTGAAAATAAAAGCACCATTAAATTTAACTGCTCCAAGCAGAATTTATACAAACAAGAATTCGTACATCTTCGTTAATTACCATTTTGGTATTAATATAATAAAAATAAAGAACATACTTCCAACTAAACAATTTATTATCGACAATTTGTTAATAAATTGTAATTCAAAATACGAAATTTTGTCGCCAGAGTAGCTCAATCAATAAAATATATATATTTATCAACAATAAATTGTTATTATCTTAAAGCTAGCTAATACTGGTGTGTTTTAAAAACAGAAATAATCATATTTCTATAGAAGTATGTAAAAAGAGATTACTAAAAAACTTACTCGGTAAAAATTGAACTCATCCTTTCTTACATTAGACAATTGTTGTGAATAAATATGACTATCTATCAACATAACTCGATATAAAAATTCGTCTATAGCCCGTTCTTGTAAAAATGAATAATTTGATTTAAACCTGGAGTCAGTCTTTACTTCTTGTTTTGTCCTGGTTAAAAAGAGATAGAACGTTGTCTTATGCGTCAGAATATGTAACAAAATCAGCCTGTAAAATTCTATTTTATTTGGTAACAAACGACCAGGTTGTCAAAGGTTTGTAAATTTCTTTAAAACATTAGTGATAGTACTTAAAGGTTACCCACCGGCAAACGTTGTAAACCAAAATTCTAAATTGATTTCATCATAAATCATTGACATCATAAATAATAATATCATCACATAGAATCATAAAGGTATAACTATATATAATAATAACTGATATAAATAATAATAATTATATATCTACTAGTTCAGTTAGCAATTAGGAACAGTTTGGAATTTGGAAGTAAGATCTATGAATTGGTAATTTCACCAAAATATAGGTTCATAAATGGCATTTTCAGATATTTTATTCTTGTTTACCACATAATTTATTTATTGAGACAACTATACCCATTTTTAAATCCCTTCTTGAAAAATAATCTGATGCAAATAAAATTAGCCATATCTGCTGGAATATTAAAGATTATATTGATTATATTTGACATATACATATTTTTAAAAATCATTTGATAAGCTAATTAAGAAAATGCCTTTGCTGGGTATATTATTATCAATATCTAATCTCAACATCACATGAGATAAAAAGCGGAGCAGATCAGACTCGAAATTAAAGAACTGTACGGGTGGGTTGGAAGATACTCAACATGACTTAACCTAAGATCAAACAGATTGTTTTATAAGTCAATCACAAAGCCCCTATGAATAAGAAAACCTCTAATTTATTTATAAATTATTAATGCTATGTAACCAACCAAGTAGGATGTACTAGAGTATCTAATGTAACATATATTTAAAAAAAAGTATAATAAGCTCTAACGATAAGAATATACGAATAGGAAACTATCATTTCATTGTTTCTTTTAGTTAAATCATATTGTATTAAAGTCATATAGATTGATAACACTAAATTAATAAAAATAATTAAGTTATATTAAAAAATTTGAAATTTGAAAAGGTGTCCATCAAACCGAGCTAGACGCGTCTTATATGCAGTTTTTGTATTTTCTCATTCCGTAAATTCCGTCTGTCTTCTTTCGAAAATCTTTCGTCTCGCCTCTCCCCCTTCTACGGAGTCTATCCAATTCAGCCAAACATCCCCCCCGGCCCCACCGTCACCCGCAGTCGCCATCCGAATCACCATTCAGTCGAATCGAAGGAGCTTTAAGCGAAGCGGCCTGCCTAATACGTTATGGAAAAGTTTCGGTCGCACGGAAATCTTCAGCAGGATATTTATCAGTTTTTGTCGTCGGCAGAACGATTTCTGATCTCCTTTTTATATTCCGTCGGGCTACGCCAGTTCCTATCTCTCAATCGTGCTGGAGGACAGGCCTTCGTTGTTTCTTTTTGGAGGAGGGCTGGCGCGGTTCGTTCGACTGTTCCATTATTCATTACCCCACGGGCCTCGGTGGAGGAGCCGGAGGTGGCGCGGGGCGGGACGGGGTGCTCCGGAACGGGGGCAAACGGGGAATGGCGAGGTGGAGGACGTCCGGTTTTGGACGAGCAAACTTTGACGCCTTTTGTAAGGCAACGTTCAATATATTTATATCCGCTAGTATTGTACATAATTTTCGCATTAGAAATAGTACACAAAATGTATTCAAATATATTGAGTTTCTTTGGTTTTATTTCTAAACAGGTTCTGAGATGCGAAAAATTTCTGAATGTCTCTCAAAAGTATGATTCTTTTATATTTAAAAATTATTCTGGTCCACTTAATATGACCTATATAACTATATTTCTTAGAGCCAGATATTTTTAATATTAAAGCTGGAATATTATTCATCAATTTGATGACTTTTACAGTAACATTAAGCACTGGTTGTCCAAATTTAAATATTAAACCACTTTAAGATCTATGATGTCTCTCCTAAATATTTAATTTAATTCAATATTATTATGAACTATGACTTTTAGAACACCAAGAAGTATTATTAATGCCTTTACAAAACTGCAAAACTTTCCGACAGGTTGATGATTTATTCTTGTATTTCATTTTAATTATTACATTTTTATTTTAGGAGAATATCGAAAAGAAAGAAACTTGAATTAAAATACAAAAAATCTATTAGTTATTAGGAAGAAAATCTAAATTATTCGTGCATAATAAGTTACTGCTGTATAAGCAAATATTATAACCTATATGTACTTATGTGATTAGGGTAATATCAACATAAAACAAGTATTTGAGAATAAAGTCCTGATAGGTCTTGTGGGCTATAATAACAATTAGTCACAACTGTCATAGAAGAAATTAAGAGATTCGTAAAAAGACATGAGCAAAGATTCCACATTCATGTTACTCCAAGGTGCGGCAATTCTTGGATCAGGACGCTGAATTAGGATGAAGATTCAAGAGATCCAAACCGTGTGATCTGGAGTAGTTTTGTAGTGGTGTCTTAGATGTTAAAAGTTCTGAAAAACTACTAACTTTTATTTTATTTTATATTGTTAGAAATTAAGTAAGGGAAAATGGAACTTCCTAGATAAGTACCAATTTTTAAGTCACTGTAGAGACGAATTGTAAGTTATCCTGCATAGATAACATATATACTGGTAACAATATATTAATACATTAACAAAAAAATTAAGAACTGCTTTCATTTCAATGCAACATCACAGCTGATGACTATATATGTTTTTGCATTATTTTCTCTTCTGTAAAAGTACCATATTATCTGCGTTTGTGCATCCTGATTATTTTTTAATTGTATTAATATTAGTCTCAATGTTCTCAATAATTTTCTATAATTTTTTCCCATCTATCTGGCAACATGGCGATACTGTGTCGAAAGAACGATGTTAGTTTGGCAGCGTTAAAAAGAGTTAAAAGAAGTTACATTTCTTTTCTTTGAGCAAAGTTATAGACAATCAATGGTAGCGGGACTCTTGCCCCTCGGTGTACTTCGTATTTTCAATGAATGTCAAACGAAAATACTTTGTACATGTACGAGAATTTTGTGTTTTGTCATACCAGGTGATGTGAGAATATTAATAGAACAGAACTTATTTTAATTAATAATCCAATACGATTTACGGTTTTATTTAATAAAATATAGTAGTTATTCAGTTATTTACTAATACGGCGCTATTTATCCAAAATAAATTAATGGCTTATTGATTATTTTTTGTTTAATGAACAAAAAAAAATTACAAACTTGATATAAATAAACATCTTATATCTTATACGGAACAATTAAACAATATATTTAACAGATGAAGTCTACGGTTAATGAATGAATTTAGCAGATGGCGTAAAACGATTTAACGTCGAGAAAGCGAAAGGTGGCGTAGGTAGGTGGGTCGAAATAATAGGTTCAATAAAACTACATCAATTTATATAATTAATTAACATCAAAACAGGAGATGTATCTAAATGAAGTGTGTCATAATAGTTTACGTTTTTTAATATGTTTTTTTAAATTTAATATATTTATTACATCGTTACTAGTCATTGCCGACTAACCTACAATTTGTCGTTACGATAACTTAAATCTAGGTATATACCTAGGAGAGCCCATCGACTCTATCTTAGACTCTGTTTTATTAATGTTTATGTATTAACACTACTATTTTTCTATTAAATGTACTTCACTACACTACACTAGATAAGATCAAATGGCTTGATTCTTTTGTGTTTCTGTCCTGTTCTGATGTTATCCAAAACTGTATTACTTCGATATTGACCTATGAATGGATTCAACTCTCTTGATATCTTGGGTAAAAGTTGGTATCTGAAGGTATCGATGTAAGAAATCAGTCCTGTACTATCTCTGTGCGTCTACAATACTTCTCAGGATTTATATACTTACATGTGTAGTGTATTTAATAATGGTGATGTGAAAAGCGATTCGCAAGCATAATAATAAATTTAATAAACTGTGTGCTTAAGTAACAAAAAATTAAATTGGAATAATTATTTATTTAAAATATGAGAATTTTAGAATGAAATAATAAAAAGTCCATAGGTTGTTGCTTTATTTTATATTTTTACTTAAAAACATAACTTAACTATATAATTCAAAGGACTTTTGTCGCTTCAGTCTCCGTATTGGTCCACTGTTGTCGAGCTGTTGTAGTGTTATAAGTTTTTATGTTCACGAAATTTCATTTGGAGGTAATTTCATTGGTAAGTACAATATTGGTCCAAGGACACTATGGCGTTTTGTGGTATACTTGCAAAAATGGAATCCAAACTTGAATATCCATCAGCGTATCTTTTATAAGTGACAAATAGAAATGTAGGGTATGAGAATTTAGCTCATCTGGCTAGGAGTTCTATTTACCAACTTGTATTCAGGACCTTCGTGTCATACTTTGTCAAAGGATTTGGTTGTGTCTAGAAATACAGCTAAACTTATCACCATTTTTTTCAAAGGTTTTCTCAATTACATTCGAAATTTTAATGTACATTATTTTCTTATCGACTTTTTTTTAAATTGATATTTGTCAATATTTCATATAATTTCTTTGAATGTTGCTAGTTAGTTATAGCGTAATATATGATACGAAAACCGGGCAATCGATTGTAATTAATTAATATGGTACTATCATTGAAATAAGTCGTTGCTTTACAGGCAATGGAATAGGTAAAATTTTACTAAATATTATAAGATTCCTAAATCTATAAACACATGGTTGCAAAAATTGTTTAAGTCCGAAGATCTAACCCACTTCCAACATTTACTGGACAATGTTGAACCATTTATTTCGCTCGTTTTTGTGAAGGTACTTGAAAATGAGCAAATTCCTAGATATTCTTAAAGAACAACAAGAAAAGAAGTAGTCAGCAGTGAATGAATCTTAATATTTTTTAAAATTTCATTAAAAACATGAATTAGCATTAATTTAGGATGTAAAACTAAGGTTTAGATCATAAAAATGATACACGTATTATTTTCACTAAAATATTTAGTGCTTTTGTGTTTAGAATAATATAAGTGGATACTTTTCGAGGAGTGAAAATCGTTTTCATCACATGACTCAGGCATCCGAAAAATCCAATAATATGCAAACATCCCCCATATCCCCTCGACGTTCCTTTCCCAACGAAAAGCAAAACAAAAAAAAATCCCTTTTGTTTGTGCTTCCCCTCGTATATCGACAACGACGAAGGCCCCCGGTAATAACATGATCCCGGCGACGATACCGACTGTGACGCGGACCGGTATCTAGTCGCCGGGACCGGTCACCGTCTAAGCGCACCCCGATGCTGTTTTGTCCCACATGACACAACTGTGCCGCCAACTGTGCCTGCGACACTGACAAATGACGAACTGTCACCGCGAAAGAAGACTGATATGGCCGCGCTGACTACCACGTTGCCGGTTGGCGAAGACTACGACGAGATGGGGAAGGATGGAAAGGGCCGGGACGCGCGGGGTGCCGGCGGGGTTCGGTGATGTCGGGGCGGTGGATGTGAGAGGTGAGGGCGAAAGTGGAATGAGGAAGGATCAGGAGTGGATTTGGCTTGTGTTTTTGATAAAATGGAAGTGGAGGAGATTGTACGGATTAAAATCTTATTTGAATCGCATCAGATGGTATGTGGTAGAGATTTGGAGTATGGCCAATGCGTAATAATCTAAGCCCGGGGGTATTTTTTTCTGTTTCGTTCGCTCTAGTATATTAAAACCCGTGGAAATATTAAATTGTGCATCATCCACTTTCTGGACGTTATTATTAATTATTTGACACTATTTGTAGTATGACACAAGAATTTAGAATTTCCATAAATAACAAAGAAACGGACTAAACTTGTTTTAATGTATATACGTTATGACTCTTTAATAACAAATTTTTTTAAAGGATTATTGAAATACTAAAAATAATTTTAAGACAAAGTATTTTGACAATCATTGTAATTTCCTTACGCTAACTAAGATTCAATAAATGTTCTAGTAATATGTAATAGTGATAATGGTAAGAAAAGATGTCGAGTTAGTTATGAGCGAGATAGAATATACTGGTATTGGGCCATCTCCATTAATTTTTTTTCTATTTCTTACATAATGAGAGAACTTTTGATTTCAATTCTTGGATTAATTAGATGAATTATTCTTTGTTTTGATTCACAATAAAAGTTGAATTTATGTTAATAGTTCATATTTCAATGTATATATACAATTATGTTAATTTAACATACAAACATAAACATAGACAAAATTTGAATGTAGATAATCTGGTAAGATTAATTTAATGTAGATACATGATATGTACAAATCAAATGAATTACGTGGCAAATACATACCATAGAACAGTCGCATTTCGATTGTAGGGACCGCAAAGAAATTTAGAAAATAGAAGGGAAGAACGAATTAGAGATAATCAACAGATCAATGGCCATAGGGATAATAACATTGTCATCATCATCAAACCCGGTGAGAGTTTCTACTACTCAACCAATCCGCTGTTCTTGGTGCCGCAGGACTTCAGTCAGTCTAACTACAGTTGGTGATTAGCCGCAGCTGTCACTTGCGCTGATCTTGAACCGTGTTTTTTTTTTCGGAGGTGCACGCCGCCTCTTCCACTCAAAAAGTCGATTGAGCCATAGAAGTCTGTGAGGAATCCGTTCACCCTTCAAACCACTGTAATCTACGTCTTTGAATGTTTTCCTCAACCGTGCGTTTATTGTCGCATTTTAAATTAATTGCTTCATCTCTAATATGATCGCTCATATAAAAAAATAAGAATTTCCGTAAGACTACCAGCTGAAATCTCAAACTTATCGATAACAGTGTCCAAGTCTCTGAGTCATTCAGAGGATTAGGCTAGATTGACGCGTTCGAAAGAGGCAGGTTTTAGCCCTGATTGAAATATTCGCTCTCTTCCACCAGAATCGCTTAATAGCTCGAAATATGTATGAAATTACCATGGTAATTTTCCGTTGCGATGAATAAACACAAACCTGAATATATCATGATAAAGATATCTGATAGTAGATTAAATTGGAAATAACACATTCGAAAAGAAATAAACAGCTCAGATTTGAAATTAAGCACTAATACTGGTTAAATGGAAGATACGCCCAACTTTACTTAAGATGGGGCTGTATTAAGTTATCAAAGAAAATAATTATCTAATGCTGCAGAAATTAAGTTCTACGATTAATTACCAATGCTCATCGTTTTGTACCCAACGAAGAAATGCATGTTGAATTTAAAATTAAATTAACTGACAAACGCATTCGAAATTTCACCGTAGAACATGAAAAAGGCGACTAAATCATATCAAAATGGCAGCGGTACTGGACAATAAAGAAAAACAGAACTTCAAAACAAACTTAATCACCTAAAAGTACCAGGTGGACCGGAAATTCATTACATGTTTTTCGTAAAAAAAAAAAAAATAATTTTCAAAAAAAAAATGGAAAAATGTATTTATTTAAAGTATTGGTCATTTGATTCTATACATCTTGTCCATCTTTAAGGCAATTTATGGATGCCATTCCAAAAAAATTGTTTGTCCTTTATTCAAAATCATTCATTGGGATATTTTCTAGCCTCGTCAGAACTGGCGCAGTGCTTGACAGGTTTTGCTTTGTGAAACTGAGTTGTCGTCCTGTAAAATCACTTTACCGTATCTTCGGACCCATTCTGAACGTTTTTCAATCAATGCATACTTCGAATAATCATTTGTTCTGTCGGCAGCGATCACTATTAACAGTTCATAATATACTACGCAACTCTGGTCTCACCAAACACAAAGCATTGTTTTGCGGCCAAAACGATTCGGCCCTGGAGTCGATCGGCCGGCTTCGCCAGGTGATTTTTTGCGCTTAGAGTTTTCAAAATAAATCCACTTTTCGTTACCCGTCACTAGTAGATGCAGAAATAACTTCCGATCATACCTTTGAACTAGCATTTCACAGACGATTTTTCGATTTTCCCTTTGCCTATCAATTGATATGACCCCCAACTTCCCATGTTTTCAATTTGTCCCATTGTTATAGGGTCTTAATCTTATAACATTTGCAGTTCCTTCAAACTTTTGCAGTCTACCAGAACATTCTTTGTTTTTCACATCGAAATAACCACTTTTGAATTTTCGAAACACCGCCTCACATGCTTCTGAGATTAGAGTATGCACACCGTAAGGCTATCAATGATTTTTTCTTTTGATTAAAAAAGAAAAGTAATTATGCCGCAAAGGCACATTTCAGGCAGGAATCTTGACATTTTCAAAGAGGTATATATCTATGACAGTGTTACGTAGTATAGCATAGCGAAATATATAGAGTGTTAAAGTAATACAAATAATTTCAGTATTATTTTGAGTGGCCTCAGCAGGACGGGACTGAAAACGTCATTGGTTAGGTTAAATTGCCATTACAGGCACCTGTAATGAAAATATATCTAGGAGGGGATTTCATCGACGATTTCATACGCATTACGTGACTTACCGCTGATGTCACATTCTATTAACCAATTACATTTCAAAGAAAACCAAAACGTAATTTTTCAAAACCATTTATTAATATAAAATTCTATATAAATACAAATATTATACAATATCAAAAGGCTAAAATATAAGTATTGAATTGAAAATATAACATCTCTTGGCAAATATAATCAAAATTTTCTACCGCTCTTTTTCCCTTACTCATATTTCTTTAGTGCTATCAATTTAAATAAGATATATTAATGTTTCTTTTTTTTTTTCATTCTTTTTCTATATTCTTCTATTTTATATTTTCTTTTTTTTATCTATTTGTTCCCTCAAACTGAAAGCTGAGAAGCACAGCTGAAATTCTGTGTCAGTTAATATTTTACTTACTTGTTCAACATAAATTTATATAGAGGTAAGTTATAATTATTTTCACCTTTATGGAACGGTAAATTAAAACAGTTAAATCGTATGATATACGTCAGAATGGAGAAAACATACAAAAAAGTGATACTTTAAAGAACAACAACAATAAACTAGAATCTATGATATAGATCAAAATTAGTGCTGTGCTCTTGTTATGGTAAAATCGAGGAGTTAAAAAGACAGCTTGAGCATCTACTAACAATATAAAAAAATAAGCATGATAATCTCTTATCTAAAAAATCAAGCTTATCTTGTTGGTGTACAAATAGTATTATATTATTTTGTATCAATGTATTTTCTTAACAACCTTGTTGAAAAGGTTATCTGAGTTAAGGAGCCTTAAGCCAAAATATTAATTATAACTTAACCAATATATATTTGTCTCAAGTAAATGAAACCCTTCAAAATACGTAAGTTTTAAGTAGATGGCACTTTATAAACAACTTTTTAAAGGTTCACAAACGCTTTTCATGTAGTTTAATCAAATTTACCTTCGATGTAATTGTTGTATTGTTGTATTCCTGTAAATAATAATATATATGAACACAAATGCTTTATACAAATAATTGTATACATACCAGGTAAAAGCAATGCTAAGTCAAATACACACACATCTGGCGAACTTGCGTTATTTCTTCCAAGGAAAACCACGTCTGGTTTTTTATTTCCGCACATACACTGGATACATAACACTTTTGAGAATGAAGATACATTATAATCAAATAATAGTGATTATATTTAAGACACAAAAATGCTGATCGTACTTTATATCAGATATACAAAAATGTGAACAATCGCGTTGTAGAAATGCGCCATTCAGATACCTTTGTGGCCCAATTCAAATGAACAAATCAAAAAAGGGGTCTCAGAACGGATCACGCAAAACAATTCCTCAGTTTCGCACAATTTTGAATTGACTTTGAATAAAGTGACATATATGTCAAATCATAACATTGCATATGTGCATATTGTGTATCATTATCTAAAACCGGTAATGACTTTCCGGTACACCTGGTATATAAATGATACTATCAAAATTACCTTTAAGTTAGTCTAATTTAATTTTAATTTGCGATTTTCATTTCCTTGATTTTGACTGTGAATTTTTCCTCGCACAATTGAAAAGTACTTAAGAACATACAAATGAAAGATCTGAGAAAGGATGCGAATGTTGTCCCCCAAAAAATTTAGTTAATCCTTTAATCTTCCTATGAACCATATTTATTTTTTATCGTATGTTTACAATGAATATATTGTGATAAGCTCACGTGATAGGCAACCAAAATGATTCAAATAATACAAATTACCCGAACAAATAACTGAAGAGATCGTGAGAGTGACAATATCTCGACAAAAAATCTCACACGAACAAGATCTCCGGTTGTATTTAACAATCGACCGCGGTACTTATCCATCACCCATCAAAATACGACGATAAATCAACGCGTCGCCCTAACGGCACCTCTTCACCGAAGAAAAGACCACAAACAAAATGGTTACGATAGAATAACGAAGAAAAAAAAGCACACGACCAGTCCTGTTCGCCGTGTTATTCGTAAGAGGCAATGAGGCGATGTAGTCACAAATCATACTTTGTAATAAAATATGGACGTCAAAAATGTAGTTAATAATCTGACTGGTTTAGGAATCAAACACGACCTACACTGGTGTCGGACGTCCAAGCCGAAGCAGAAGGGAACCCGCTCCAAGAAGTGGTTGGCGTTGCCGCGGATCGACCGAATATGAATTATTAATGCATAACGGGACGGTTTCAGTTTTCTGTGCTTGCTTTCGTCTAACAAATGAATTGATTAAAATCGGATTTCGGTTTTGTACGAGCTCGCGCCGTGGGAGCCGTGAAACGCACAATGGTTTCTTTTTCGGGACACGATTTCAGCCAATTTCGTTCGGTATTACGAAATTAAATAAACATTTGGTCATATATCACTTGGAACCAGATTCTTTTTTTATCTTTTACTAGCATAGATGTTCATTTCTTTATTTATTTGATTTATATATAACGTATCGAGTAAAATCCTTTTAATAACCGCAGTCGTAGAACATATCAATTTCATTTATCTTTGATTAAAATAAATTCATACTTCAAACACAATTATAAAGGGTGTGTAGAATTCCAAAAGAAAATCGAATAACTTCAACAAAATACAATTACAGCAGGGCAACGATTAAGACAACTTGACAAAGCTCAAAACTCACTCCTGTATCTGCTCTACATTGCTTATGTCCTAACAACAAAAGGAACAGTACTTGGAACATTGGTCTGTCTTTCTTTCCCTTAGAAAAAGGAAAATCTAGATATACAAATTTAATCATTTAAATAAATTACGACGGACTTCGATGGACGGTTAAATTTGAAACATCAAGTTAGGCTAAAAACAGAGCAGATTAGACTCAAAAATAGTGCTAGCTGTAAAAGCTGATCGGAAGATGCTCTCAACTTGTTCTAAAATCAAGAGATTGATATATCAGTCAATCGTAGAGTCAGTTTGGATCTGTTGTGTATAAACATGCGTCTACACTAAAACATCAAACCAACTAGTAATCCAACGCAGTCTTCAAACCTCGTAACCAATGAAGAGCTGCATAAGAACTGGCCTAGAAATATCAAGTGAATATACGAAGTGATCTAAGGTTTCGCCTTAAAATATAAAGTAATGTTGCTAATTCACTGCAACGTGGAAGCATTACATCCGAAGACAGAAGCGAACCAAACCACACGAACTTACATAGTGTATAAAATGTATTCTTAACTATAGCTTAAGTAATTTAGTTTTATTTAAATTTGGAAAATACATACTGATGTATTAACTGTGTATGTATTAACTGTGTACTTTACTTATTTGTGTATTAATACAAGTACAATAAAACAGTAGTAATTAATTAATTTGTAAATTAAAATTGTACTAAGCATGTAATGTAAAATATAATTAATAAAAAATATCACTTTGAAGCAGCCTAATTCTTTATATTTCTCTTGGATTAACCTTCCTTTCTTTATTAATTTAATTTATATATAACACATCGACTAAGATTTTCCTAATAAGAGCATATCATCTATGAAAATCGAAAGAACTTCCAAAGCCAAATAAAATTACAGCAGCACAAAGATTAAGACAACTTGACAAAGTTAAAAACTCTGTAAAGCCATCTGCCACTGAAAATAAACACCTAAAGAAACCTCAATTCAATCGGCTCAAAATACAAAAGACAACAATAAATTCAGCGATAAAGAAATCGAAATAAAAACACAGGAGGTTGTAACCAACCATCGTCGACATGATGAAGTTGCTCAGTGAATTTCAGACTAAAATCCGACACAATGTCAGCCACCTAGAAAATGGGGTAGAAAAATTAGAAAATTCTCAATATAATACAAAGAAAAACAAAAATGAGAAACGCGTTTTAGAATTATAACGTAACGGGGCATATGAGCTAAATCAGTGAGTCTGGGGACTAGAATTATTTCTGAAAACAAATCACGTAGTTATAGATCTCATATATGAGGCTTATTAAAAAAAAAAACATAAAAATTAGGGGTTATGACACCTGCTGGACACTTTATTCCAGCGAACGTCTTCGAGATGGAACACTTCAAATTATAGAACAAAATATAGAGTATTTCCAACAAGACGAGATTAAATAAGATTAAATACAAATTACGACAGTGAGCATAGGAGTTATATAGTGTCTATCATGACACAAAATAACACAACAATATAGAGCTTTTTTTCAAATTTAATTCCAAGATTTATTATTGGAGCGGACTTTACAGTTAAAAATACAACTTGGGATTCACGATTAACAACACTTGCAATAATGATATTTCACCTGAGTTATTGACAGAGCTGCCGCGACAAGCAACCATGTTGCTATACATTCAATACCCCTTTTGAGTCTCTTAACGCTTCTCAAATAATTATATGGATTGGATTTCGAAAACACCACTCAAGAATCAACCAAGTGCACAGAGTTTTATCGGTTGTTGAATCGGCATTCGAAGAAAAGAAATACCACCCTGAAATATTCCTTGACAAGTTTTTGACCAGGTACGGTATTTTTTCGCATTCGCAATAGACATTCGCAACACTTATACTTATTTTAGCTGGTGCTCGCAAGGATAATGTCTCGGGACCACTCCTGTATCTTCTTTACACTGCCAATATCTCAACAACAAAATAAACAGTGCTTGGAACATTTGCTGATGACACAATTGTCATGATAAAAGATATATGCTGTGATTTTTGTTTCATTCTTTTAACTACATTAGTATTCCATTATGTCAGAGTCAAAATAAACTAACTTTAATTTTGATGCGGCAACATCGCTACGTTGTGACGCCACAAATTATGATGACGTGTATTGGCTGTTTTATTCGAAGGGCTATATGTTCCAACTTGGCGGGTATTGATTTTATTTACATGATTTACATCATTTTATTTTATGGCTACAAAATTAGTTTTGTTTAACAATAAAATGAAAAAAACGATAGTTTTAACATTCTTTGTATCAAATAGCAATTTTAAAGGAAGTGGGATTACTTTTATACTGAATGTTCTGTGGATTTGTAAAAAGGAATGGAATAATAACATCACAAATGTTTTATCGTATTGTAATATATTAAATGCTTTTTTAAATAATATTGCATAATAAATATAGACAATACAACTTAAACACAACCTATAAACTAAAGATGTTCAATAACCATAAATACTAAATAAAATATAAACCTTTACCTAATCATTGAAAAATCTAATCCATGACGAACCTAAAAATGATCGTACAATAACTATCAGACCCTTTTTAAATAAAAGTTTCATTTATTTTTGAACGGAAATATTTTTAAATTACTGTTCAGGAATATTATCATGTTCAACTTTTCTCCCGTGAGACGATTTCTTTGATACTTAATTATTTTCCCAGATTTTGAAAAAACTTGTTCCGAGGGGACAGATGTTGCAGGTATAGAAGAATATTTTACTTGTAACAGATATAATTCAGGTAGTGTTATTTTATGGGCTCGCCAAAAATCCAATGGGTTTTCTAAACTTCCAATAAATGGAATTTCCAAATACCGCTAAATCTGTAAAGTTGCTGCAGTACTTGGAGTAATTACTTCTTCCATTCTAGTCATTTTTTTTTTCAAAATATCCCCAGATGTCAATACATTCTTGGTCAGTAGTTGTGTCTTGAATTTCGAGTTGTAGAACTATGTTTGTAGTTTTTGAAGTTGTTGAATTGTTGTTTGAATGGAAGATACCTCTTTTATGGTAACTTTTTGTATCACCTCACCATTATTTGCAATACCAAATCCTGCTTTTTTAAATCTAGGATCTAAAAATGTGCATTTCCCGCATAGCGTATTCATTCCTAAAATTTCCACTCTTTTATTGATGATATCTAATAGACAATTGTGTAATTTTTTCCCCATTCACTTGTTAAAATCCTGGATTTTTTGAATTGTTGCTATCCTCTTATTAACGGTATAATTAAAGACATTGTGGGTTTTCATCAGATAATTCGGCGGTCATTATTTCAATAGGCTTTAAAGGTTGAACACATTCAAAATTCAAACAAACGATTGAAACAGTCTATAGTAAATAGTGATAAAATCAGTCTGACCAAAAATAGCGACTGAAAACCGCCACTAGTAAAACCAGTCCAACCAAAAATAGCGACTGAAACAGTCGATAGTAAAAAGTAGTCAATTACTGAACAGTCGATAGTCATTTTCAGTCGATTGTGCCCAACACTACTTCTTACCTACAATTATTTAACTAGTAACTATAGGATTTCTTTTGTTTAGCATGTGATAACAGTTGGGGACGGTATATTTTGCACAATATGCATAAAAATTTGAGATGTTTGAAACTTTCAACTGTCAACTTTCACTAATGTATACCATATCATTTTATAATTTTCAATATGCAATGGATGATTTAACTTGGCAGACATATAGCATTTGAGGAATTATATTGCAATAGAAATAAGCTATAGAAAATAAAGGAATGTATTTTCATCACAGCGAATGTATGAATATAAAAAAGACTTTTATTTAATTTATTTTACTAATTCACTATTTAAAATTCTCATCTCCCTAATCGGATTAAGTTCCAAGAGGGCTGGCAAGGAGTCGGTGATGGAGTAGCGGTAGGCGGTTGGGGGGACGAGACGGAAAACGAAGGGAAAAATACATCACCGATTCAGAGTGCTTCTCGTTCTGCATTTAACGCACCATCAACCGGAAGCCTCAACTTAAAAATACACTCTGTTAAAAAATCTAATCTGGATTCCATGAATATTTTAGCATAGCGATCAATTGGAGATGGATCAGGCGAAAGACGAAGGGCTTGCAGCGTAACATAATAAAAATTGCTTAGTTTTAAGTCCTCGTAGATGTTTAAGATGCTGAGCTACAGTTTGATACATAATAAATCTGTATGTTTAGATTGATAATTGTTTTACATTAATGAAACACATGCTTTCGTGCATTTATGGCAATGTAAAGTTTAATTTACATAAGATGTTACAGGAAAAAATATTTCTTAGTTATAATTACCATCGCTTGAAAGGAAATATAAAAATTGTGTCGTTGAAAAGTTAGATACATTTTAAAATCTCGTTTTTAACAATTAGGGTTTATCTTAACAATACCTATTGTTTAACGTGGGCTCCAAATCACTGCAGCAGTATTATAATTCATTTTCATTTTATTTGTATCCTACCAAACTAGAACTTATGCATGAGAGAATAAATCAACGAGGGTGGTTCAAATACGAACGAGACAAAACTCTAACAGGTTTATTTACTATTTAAAAAAATTACAAAAATGTACAGTTTTCCTAGGTAAGCCCCCTCATTAGTTGTCCATCTTTTTGGAAGTTTTTTGATGCCGATATCGAAGAATTCCTTGGGCAACTTGGACAGTCATGTGTACACGAACTCCTCTACCTCGTCGTCGGTGTTGAATCTTTGACCTCTGAGGACCTCTTTCAGTGGTCCAAATATGTGGTAGTCGCAGAGTGATAAATACAGACTGTAGGGGGGTGGGAGTGCTCCAGTACCTTCCACCCTAATTCCGATATTTTACCGAGCGTGAGACGCACGGTATGAGTAGGCGCGTTATCCTGGAGAAGAATCGCACTTGGTGCTGGAATGCTCCTCCGTTTCGAGCGATAAGCAGATTTCAAGTGAATCTTCAGAAGGTTAGTGGTACGTTGGGTGCGTTAGGAAATCGACGTACAGCACGTCCCGCCGATCCCAGAACACCGTTCACAGAACCTTACTCGCGGACCTGGTTGTCCTCACTTTGACTGACGTCCCTTCCTCCTTCCTCCACTCTTTAGACGACATCTTCCTTTCGGAAGTGTAATAGTGTACCCACATCTCGTCTGTAGTGAAGCGTTAAAAAAACCGTCCCCCTCCGCCTTGCATCGCATCAGCAAGCGCCGACAAACTTTCAATCGCGTAAATTTTTCACGAAGCTCGAAGTTCAACAGTTTAGGAACCCATCGGGCCGTTATTTTACGATATTGAAGGTGTTCGTGGATGATAGACTCTACACTATCAATACTAATGCTGAGTTCCGCCGAAATGTCTCGAACATTCATCCTACAGTCCTCCAAAATGAGTTATTCTACGCGGCGAATGTTGTTTGGTGTGATGCTGGTTCGCAGTCGACGATCATGCGGCTCATTGTCGACGGTTTCGCGGCCATCCTTGAATTCTTTGGTCCATTTAAACATGGCAGCCCTTCTCAGGCACTCCCTACCGAACTGATTTCGTAAAAGCAGAAAAATTTCCGTCTTTTTAACGCCTTCCCACACTAAAAATTAATGACAATGCGCTGCGCTGCGGCGATCGGCATTTGACGTTTATTCATGATCGTGGCACGCGCGTGAAACATGTGCCCCCGAAGAAAACTATACCACACTGTTTGTAAGGGACCCAACTATCACATACTCAAGTCACAACCTTCAAAACATACATGCGCGCCATTTACAGCGATTGTCTTCATCATATTTGAACCACCCTCGTATATAAATTATAATGAAATTAAGGATAGTAGTAAAAGTAATGTAAACGAAAAATGTTCATAATTTAGAGTTTGGAGGTGAGCTTTAAGACAATATTTTAAAGTCGCCTCTTTACGAATTTAATTTTACCTTGTCTGGGATTAAAAAAAGATTGGGATTAAATAAAGACCTTTCGATTATAACTATCTGGATTCCTACGGGGTCTTTTTCTGTAGGGATTCTAATTTTTTGAAAATAAAAATAATTATTATAAGTAGTACCAAAAATTTGGTCCGGCCATAAAAAATAAATATTTCCATACACGAATCAGGTGAAAAAAAATCACTGATATTAACATCACTTCCATTCTGTCATCTCCGACAAAAATTCTCGATTACCCCTCCTATGATTTCCCCAAACCCCCATTAACGCTATGGAGAACAAAAAAAGTGGAGTAATTAGTCCGTACGCAACGGTGTCGGCGGGAGGGGGTGGCGGCTGAAACCCGCGTTACTGCTGGATGAGCGACCAGTGAGGGAGGGAACCGGGGAACTGTGAACGGGAGGCATTAAACGGTTGGCATTATTTTTTTTGCAAATGATAACGCCGGCACCGCCACACCCTTTTTTTCAAAAAAGAGCATCGCCATAACTAATGAGGCCGTTTAATCAGAGCGAGGTGAAAATTGAAAAATATTAGAGACAGGCTCCTCTTATAATTATTATAGCGAAAAAATGTCACGTATTTATCCTGGTTTCGCTCTGGTAGAATGCCAGGGAAAAAATAAACAATTTGGAAATGTGAAGAAGCGTACCACAGTAATTTGTAATATTAATATATTAGGTGTGCTACTTAATCATAAATGATTCCTGATGTTCAGAAAATTTAGTAGTATATTTACTAAGCTATAATAATTATATACAATACGATTTTAAATGCAAAAAATATTATTTTACTATAGAAACAGTTTTCTAATATACTTTACAGTCTCCTTTTTACCAACGAGGATTTATCTGGACCGGACCTAACGTGGGCTTCGAACCAGTGACTCCAGGCTCTTGGCCAGTGACCAACTTAGAGACCACCCCAGACGACATCCGTTCTTACTAAGACTGGTCACTGGAGTGACTGGGATGGTTATTGTCGAATTTTCCACTGTTACTATAAAGACATTTACAATCATAAACATAAAGTACATGTATTCCCCAGCAGGATTTGAACCCGCAACTATCGCAATAGTAGAAGGACCGTCTTGTCGCCTTGTCCACTGCGATTTATTGAAAAAAGAGAGGCTTGTTAAACGAAAATACAAAACGACAATGAGGATTTTTATATATTCGAAAACAGACCAAACCCATTTCACTTGTTCACGATTAAGATAGTTTTAAAACAGATGACCCTTGCACTTGGCTGTTATGGTTAGGGTCCTAAACAATATTATATCATCACGGGGATATACGTGGTTGTTATTTTGTTTGGACGGCTTATTGTTGTAGTAAAATTGCCTTTCAAGATTTTCGAAATGACACTATTTCACCATAGTGTCCTACTATGGGATGCTTTTCCAAGTTGAACTCAAAGCTTCTAGCAAACGGACTAGGCGTGTTTCCAAAGCTTGAATGTTACTTACATGGAATAGTTTATAGCATAAGCATCATCAATAGTTTTGAGCATCTCCAATCGATCTTTTGTGACCTTACAGATTGAGCTGTGATACTTGCTTCCTGGCTCCACTTAACTACACCAAGGAATACTTCGAGTAAGCACGGAATAATTGCGAATCGAACGTCAACCTGTCTTCTTTTCTTGATAATTAATTTGATATCGGTTAATTTGATCTTTTTGAGTTATATATAGAATAACAACATTTAAAAAAACGTTTGAAATAAAATGCGAACTGATACGTTTTTTTCCAAAATTTATTTTGTTTCGTTCAAGGTAACTCTCCTCTGATACAGGCGTTTATGTCAACCTTCAAAATTTCTGTTGTGTTCCTGAGTTCTTGAATTGACTCTAAAATTTTCTTCGATGGGTTTTTATCTCTTTAGGATTAAATTAGATAAATATGTTACTTGAGGAAATATATAATTGGAATTTTTAATGAAAACATCACAAAGAATCACGATGACTCGCGAATTAATATGATTAAAAATCGAGAGTTATCAGTCCATAGTTGAGGACGTTTAATGTGAACTAATATTCTCGGTTCAAATTCTCTTTCATGGTATGTTTTCCGTGAATCATATCAGGTCAATCATGTCAGAAATCCGTCAATACAGTCATGAAAACATATAAGGCCCCTTCAAATGATTTTGCTCGAACGAATTTCAACCACAATATTAGGAGAGATTTGCTTCGCTCTAGTCGCCCACCAATACAACGTGTTAATTTATTCAACTTTATTCAATGATGTTGGTTTGGCAGGTGATCTGATCATCAAGTTTTGCAATTGCTCATTCGAGATGTAACACTGTAACCTTCACAAATGACATATAGAGGATGATTTGAATTGTTATATTGCTATTTCTGGCCTATTTTTGCAATAATACGTCTCTCACTTTATTCGATTGAAGTCGGTAGATATCTGTAATCACAGTTTGATTCGGTTTTGGTAACTCGTAATATACTACACCTTGGTAATTGTTACTTGCCTGTAGTAATTTTCGTGTGGCTTCTTCACTATTGCCTCCGATAGTTATAATCGCAGTATCATCAGGAAATGTAGCCATCTTGATCCTTATAAATCATGTAACAACAAAACAACTTTTCCTATCCCTTTAAGCTTGTGTTGCAAATGATCAATTCTTAATAAATTTTTCCAGTCTAAGAAAAATCCCTCTTAATAATTTTTTTAATAGAATTACAGCAAGATTTAAAATTGCAAAATAAAGAATTGCCTATTGCATTTATGTGTGTAGAAAATGAATACGATCGTATTTTTGTTTGGCGACGAGAGATATTTTTGTTTAGCATCTTGACGCTTCCTATTTTACGCCATTCAGCGCGTATTTAGACTGATTCAAATGAGGCTCATTTAAGCGGCATCGTTCATAACCATCCACCTCGACCGAAGTGCTGGACGCGCATTAAATATGATGAATACCTGTCGGATGGCCTTGTGCAACGGTACGGCGACCGCATCAATCTGGGTCCGGGTTTTGCGATGCGTGATGGCCGATTTGTTTCGACGACGATCCGCCGGTGCAAAAATAAATAAGCGATCTACGGGGCACACGGTCATTTTTCATCGGGCTGCCGCCGCCGCTATCGGTCTTCGTCTTTTATTTCGGGGCCTGACTTTCGCGGCGCGTTTTCTAATCGAGATTGAACGATCAGCGTCCGTGCGCCGAATGGATATTAATTGATTTAAATGCTTTTTGACACTGATCTCTTGCTAATCGTTCCCGGTCTAGGCTAATTGGTATTAGCCATTGTTTTTTATCGAATAGTCATGATTGCTGTCACGGTATCTTCTCTCAGTGTCTATAATTGATTGTTGTTTAGTAGGCTTCTTTAGATCGAATGGATATTTTATATATAAATTTTATAAATATATAAATTATAATACAAATGAATTGCGGTCTCGCTAAAACTTGAGAACGGTAGATGTCCAGAGAAGACTTATATGATGAGGATATACGGAATAATAGAGAGGAAAAATAGTAATAGTAAGAACAACAATTTGTGTCCCCCAACGAAGAGTTACACTCACCGTCATCAGTAGTTTCATTCTAATAAAGGTCGATATTTTATTTGATTGTCAAATACTTATTGAAGAGTTTTGTGGCTAAAAATGTTGAATCCTGATCAAAGCTACCGATCACTAATATCAAATTTTAATTAGAATATATCATTATTCATTAAATATTGAAGAAAATTTCTTGACACTAATCGATTTGTCAACAATTGACTTGATATATGTACTGACTCCTTAAGCACACTTTGTAAATATATTTCACATTATTTAGTCACACATTTAGTGGGAGAGAATTTTCTTTGCCTTTATTATTAACATTGCCAGGGAGAAAACGATCTGACAGTAGTGATTGAAAGTGACTGGAAAGGAAGTGGATAAGCTTAGAAGTAAGGTTAGCGACGTGTACAGTGTAACAGCGAGCCCAACAGTCTCTTATGAAATTCAGCGATTCAGCAGATACTGTGTTCTGATAGATCACCGTACCAAAAAGTAGGTTGCAATAGAGGAAATTGCAATCACTTGTTGTTCACACTAAGACACTGCAATACAGAGGTGAATCTACCGGGTTGTGTTGTGTCAGTGGAAAAGTAAAATTGCCACATTTATCCCATCATAAAATCCACTACGCTTATTAGTTTGTGAGATTGGAAATGATGCTAACAATTTGTTAGCCGATACTTAAAATACTTAAACTTAAAAATATTATTTTTTATACAACTATTTGTTTCCAAATGACTTCCTTTGGTGCAACACATGACGTATAGGACAATTCCATGCCAACATTCAATGTAATATTAAAATTTGTATCAAAAATAAGCTATTAAAATCTAGAAATACAAGGACAGCTTTATCACTTGTAGCCTTGCTACTACTAGATGCAGATCAGAACAATGACTTAGTCAAAATGTTCAAAATAGCATTTCATCGGATACTTGTTCCAATAATCCACCGGCTAGGGATATTTTCCATAACACAGAGAGAGAGTAATAGATTATAGCTAGTGGTGACCGAACACCCTCAGTCAACCTTGTGCAACCTTACAGTTCAATTGCGATATTTCTGTCCAAATTTCATTCAAGTAAAAGGTCAATTGAAAAGTCCCTGGCCTGGCGCATAGATGGCGCTACTAGAATTAAATCCGTACGTATTTTAGTTAGCCCTAACCCTCAAAAGATGCGTGTATAAACTTGACAACTGTCGGATCATTAGTTTGTGAATTATAGCATTTTCAGTGAAGCAACTTTTATTATTATGAAAAAATTGATTAAAAGGAATTTCGCGTGTTGATAAAATATTGCTTTTTGAAGGGTAAAAATACAGATGAAGTAAAAACTTGGGTTGATGCCGAGTTTCCGGACACTGCCCCAGGAAAATCAACCATCAAGGATTGGTATGCTAAGTTTAGACGTGGTGAAATGAGCACCGAAGACGGTGAATGCAGTGGACGCCCAAAAGAGGTTGTTACCGACACGAAAATTAAAAAATCCACGAGATGCTTTTGAATGATCGTAAATTGAAATTGAATGAAATAGTAGAGACCCTCAGATATCAACTGAACGTGTACATCATATCATTCATGAATATTTGGGTATGAGAAAGCTCTGTGTAAAGTGAGTGCCACACGAGCTTACTTTTGACCAAAAACAACGACGAGTTGATGATTCGAAGCAGTCGATATGTGACAATGGATGAAACATAGCTCCATCATTTCACTCCGAAGTCCGAAGTTTCACTCCACAGTCATCCTAGTGGGCTGCACACGATTAACCCACTCCAAGGCGTAATATGGCGTCTGTTTTTTGGGATACGCATGGAATAATTTCAATCAACAGCGACTATTACATAGCGTTATTGGACCGTTTGAAGGACGAAATCGTCGGGGGTATTTGAAGAAAAAGAAAGTGCTGTTTCACCAAGACAATGCACTGTGTCATAAGTCAGTGAAAACGATTGCAAAAATCCATGAATTAGAATGAGGAATTGCTTCCTCATCCACCGTATTCTCCAAAACTGACACCAGCGACTATCTCCTATTCTCAGATGTCAAAAGAATGCTCGCTGGGAAGAAATTTTCGTCGAATGAAGGGGTGATCGCCGAAACTGAGGCCTGTTTTGAAGTAAAGGACGAGCCGCACTACAAAAATGGTATCAAAAATTTGGAGGGTCGCGATAATTAGTGTATCACCCTTGAAGCGATTTATGTTGAACAAAAAAAATAATTTTGCCAAAAAAATGTGTTTTACTATGGTAGGCAGGCGACTTTTCAATTGGCCTGTTACTCCAAGCAATGCTGTAAGTAAATGATAAACAATTGTTAATCCACCGTCAACTTGCCTTCATTTCTCGATAAGATAGTAATTGATTCCAGTGAATTGAACTAATTCGAAGGAGATCACACTGAAATCGCACCGACTGCGCCAGTTCATATGTAAATATTTTAAATTAACAAACACTTTTACATTACTATGATCTAGATTTTTTCTAATTACATGAGTGCCTATTTTACAAACGTATTAGTTATCATTCCTTTAACCACTCACAAGAAGTTATTAAGTGTGTAAAAATGTAAAACAAATAAATTTAGATACTTTAATACATCTTATTTTAAAAGAAAAAGAAGTAGTGACTTGCTAAATCGTTTCAATCGTTAAACAGTTTTAATATAAATGGAGCCTTTACTTTAGTCGCGCAATCTAACATGAACTAACTGACATATATAACCCATAAACTATATACTATAACATTTATACTACTAAATACACTTCGTGTTACATTTGACTTAAATTCTTATATATTATAACATAATAAAATATTATTAAAAAAGCTCTGTATGACGTTAGCTTCAAAAATACATTTTTATTGTTCTTTTAGGGTTTCATGCCATGTAATTCGGAAATATATAGTGTATAGATAGATCGTAGATGTGTATGGTAAAGCTGATATAAATGAGAATTGTTGTCATGAATAGTTTCAAAAGCTTGAGGGTTAACATAACGGGTTAATTTCATTAAAAAAAGAAGGAGGTCAGAGGAAGACAGAAAATATGCAGTTCATAGTTCAAAACGAAAGCATTATGCGAAATTGCTATAAACTATAATTGGTGCCTTTAGATAGATACAGTGAACAATTTTTTTTGAAGAAACTACAATTTTCCTTAGCTGAAACGCAATAATGCGAATTGTAAACTTTATGCAAGCACAATTGAGATAGCGCAAATTGTACTCTGCAATAATCTGCAAATTATTGCCAAACTTATATAAAATTTCAGATCATTACAATGTTTTGGACACGTTGCATACAATTCGTGACCAGATTAGAGAAGATATAAGTAATTAACCGTTAAGATAACATCCCTGTTTATAGACATTAAACATTTTTTTGTAATTACTTTATTTTATAATTATTGATCTAATAATAATTAATCTTAATAATTAATAATAAATTAAGTAGGAAATGTATAATAAATAAGTTTTTAATTTAAGATTATACTTATTTAAAAAATTATTAGAAAATGATTGGAAACTGGTAGAAACGGATTAACTGAATTAATGTTTTTATTTAGTAAAAGTTGTGAATATGAATAAAAACATATGAATTAATCTATAACAATGTTATCGAATTGAATAATCAAACCTCAACTGAAAACTAAGATAAATGGAAAATATTCATCGGAAAAGTCGTCTCGCACTATCGTTTCCTTCGGGAAATTAGCGTGTCGCAGGCTTTCGGCAACGTCGGCTTCATCAAGTCGGCGACCGAGGCACCGGCAATTTCGAATTCCCCGGCAAATTTGCGGACGACTCAACCTACGGTGCCTGTTCGAAATCTGTTTATGGCAGCCGAGTGACCGACGTTGACCGTATCGAGCCATCAGTCAGTGTCATCCGCCTCCGATATCCCACCACGAAGACCGTTTCCACGAAATTCAAATTTGATCGCTCTACCTTTTCGGTCCCCGAAAACCCCTTCGGTGGCGGACGGAGCTTTGCATAAGAATGACGCAAAATGGCTTTTTGAAATGTTCGTGTTATCGGTGCTTAAAACGGAACATTCCATTCCAAAGATACTTTATATATACATACATGTATATATATATATATATATATATATATATATATATATATATATATATATAAACTAAATAAAAAGCGATAACTTTTGAGACTATCTATGAATCGACACATTTTTTGATATCTTTGTAAGAAGCGAAACGGTACTCCGATAGGGCAAGACTTGTAAGGTTTGCGTAAGTAGTAATCAGAAGGGGCAAGGTCTACGGAATACGGTGTGTAGGGTAGAAGTTTTCATTTTTAGTGGGTATGAGTCTTTTCAATATGTGAAACTAGCGTTCCCAAACCAGCATTAACTGTAGTCGATAGCGATCCCCATTGATGGTTTCATCAACTAATACCTTGTATTTTTTTTGGACTGACCAGAACGCTCTTTGTCTTCGGTGTCAAAATCACCACATTTAAAACGGTACACGTATTCCCACGTTGAAATTAATAGTGCATGCTTGCCATAAGCTTCACACAGTGTTCGATGATCTTTAGGTATTTTTTTTCCAATTAAAAGTAAAACTTCCCGGAAATACGATTTATTCGATACATATTCAAAGCACAGAAAAAATGCTTGTTAAAAAATGGCATATACTCCAAATTGAAGCTTGTACTTGAACTTGTGTGTGATGAAGTTGGTTACAAATGTACCCAATAGGATTTAATACTCAGTAATACCATCTGTTCTAAATCCTTTAGAATAAATTTTAAGTGTTAATGTTAAATAATGTGATAATATTCCCGACCACTTCCATTAAAAAAATTAATATTTGAATAATATATCACAGGATTTATTTAAAAAGTCTTAAAAAACCTAAAGGAAATAAAGTAAGCGTTTAGTTTATTATAATTTTTATATTCGAAATAAATAATTTTGAGGAACATTTAGTTATACCCGCAAATATATACCAAAATAACTTTTGGATTTATTTTTTAAAGTTCTCATCATTCATCTTTAAATAAGATTTTTATCAGTCTAGTGGCTTAAAGCCCATTCCAAATGTGAATCTGGATCCACTGGATAATCACTGATAATAGATGTCGCATCTAGTTTGTTATTCAGGATTGACGTCGTCGAAGTTTATCCATTTAATATCAACCATATAGCTAAAGTTTATAGTTTTTCGATATTTGAAATACGGTCATGAAGCTTTTGTGAATTTTCGAATTATTTTTTTTTCGATGCAAAGCTTTTAAAGTATATTAAATAAATTCTTCCTATGAGCGCATCTTGTACTGATGGAATAAAAAGTAATAGTCGTAAAGAACCTTGAGTAAGGCCTCAACTTTCATGTTTAAATACCGCCGCTTACGCTGACCGGATGCTTTAACATCCTCTGGAGCGGGAAATTTGAGCGAGGTTTCCCACTGTAATGGGCATGGTGGAAAAAAATCTCTTGCGCAAGGATTTTACGAATGTCACTCTTTATATCACCACAGAATTCCTTATCAGTACATTGCAAATTTAAAAAAAGTATTGGGGTTCTTGAATATGTCTTGTATACTAATATTGATGATAAACTGCACTTATCATTTATCCAATATCTTCATAGTCCGGAGTCAAATATTCTGCTGCTACTGATCAATTCTCCTGAATACACTTTTGCCAAGGGCATATATAGCTACAGGAACGGATTCTAAGTTAAATTCCTTAATGCCCGCTCTTTTTCATAGTATAATCTTTTACTTATTTGTATATGCGCATTTTTATCATCTTACGAACTGTTAAGATCGACTTCCATCCACTTGCCAGAAAAAATAAGACATGGCCGAGTCCCGTACTCCACAAATCGTCTCGGTAATATTTCTGTTCTTTAATCTGAAATTATTTTAATAAATAGTGGCGAATAAAAAATAATAATGGTTGGTTTAGTTTTAATTACATAATTAGCAATATTTTTCTCAACAAAATGTAAAAACGATAGTAAATACATCAAACTTCTAATGAATCGTATGACAATTCTATGTATGTTAAAAATGACACCCAACATTGAATACTATTGTATTCTCTAGGGTGTCAGAGTACTTGACATGATAATACATTCAGTTTATACAATCTATCCCAAACCATACTGTCTCCGAACCCATATAAAAACGATGATTTTTATATACTTAGGTTCGAATCTGCCCACCACAAAAATAACTACTCTGGCAACATACGCAGACGAAGATCCAGTCACAGCATCAATAAACCTACAAACCCACCTGGATCAAATACAATTATGGTTGAAGACATGGCGCATTATAGCCAACGAAACAAAATCCACCCATTTAACGTTTATCCTGCGTAGAAGAACATGTCCACCAGTGAATATCAATCAACATCAACTCCCCCAAGCAGAGCAAGTTAAATATCTTGGTATGCACTTAGATCGACGCCTAACCTGGAAGAAGCAGATACTCTCTAAATGAAAACAACTTCGGCTGAAATAATATCAAATGTATTGGCTCATCGGGCACAAATCCAAGTTATCATTAGATAACAAGATGTGGAAAGAAGATATGGAATCCAACTATGGGGTACCGCTAGCAAGTCTACTCTACTACTCTACTAGCAATGTACTCACTTATCAGCTAAATATCCGACGTGATAGTGAAGTGCGTAGCCTAAAACGTTTAACATCACTTGATCTGATTATTGGACATATATAGACCTTAGAATAAGCTTTAGAATAAGACTAATTAATTAAGATAATATTTTATACAGAAGATCGCTTAATGAAGTGATATTATGCATTCCATGTAAATATAATATAGATATAAGAAATACTTATTGCCTATAGGGCAGATTGTGGAATCACAAAGAGTAAAAAAAAGGATCGAATCTGTGTGTATGTGTGTATGGAGTTTAAGATTTGTGAGTGACTAAGATGAAATAGATTATTAGAAATAACCGAAACAGAAGAAGATGAAAGATTATGAACTAGGTATAACACTGATGTTGTGTAAAAAGTTTCAAAAAAAAAAGGTAGAATAGCTGATGATAATTACAGGCATAATTTTGCATAGTGTTCAAAACGGCGATGGACTTATTTATGCATGTACTGAGAAGGCAAAATGATTATCGGTTACGCAAAAAGTCAAAGTAAAAAATATAGTACTGATATCTCGGATTGAAAAGTTCAAGCCAATGGGACTGGAGCCCCGGGATTGTCACACCCGTATCCTCAAAGCTTAGGCATTGAAGACCCCCTGGGGGAAATTTTATATTATTTTAACAATTCACCAACAAATTGATATACTTGTTGAAAAATGTGTAAAAGGCTATTACTATAATAAGTACTATAATACCATATCAATATACTAAAGTACGAATTAGCAATAAACCAGCTAATTGACGACGTTCAATCGTAGGCGTAAAATGCCAAGTGTATCTAGATGCTTTAGCTTTTAAACACAATTTGTATTTATATTAATTGCCTCTATCGAACTATAATTACTATTTCGTACTTCATATTTTAATTTTATATTACGTTTCATGTGTTGTAGTTTTTTAACAATACTACATATATTCTATTATCATTTTTACGACTAAAAAAAACAATAATAATATTTTCTTTCATTATATATAGAGATAATATATAACCGCTGAATTAAAAAATATGCAACTTATGTGGTACTTTTAATATTTCGATATCTAGTCGAGCAAAAGTCTAACTACATGCTATATAATATCCAATAAATAAAATCCAAGCGCGCTAACAAGTTCGAACAATATATACAAGCAGCTAAAACCGTTACCTCACGTGCTTCATACTTCTAATTTCAAATAAATGCTTAATTTAATTTTATAATTAATTATAATAATCAGGGCATGAATGAATTGTACTGTGAAACTCTTCATAAGAATACTTCTTTATTATTGTTTATTTACTCATATGGCAAGTAAAATGGACTATCCTTCAATAATTGCTGTATTGCGCTGAATATGTAGTGTAGTGAATATGTATGTAGAAAACCTCAAACTGCTGATTTATTTACAATAATTCCAACACTAGTATTAACTTTATTGATAAATGGTTTTTACTAACCCATCAGAATCACCAAATGTTCCCTACATAACTTATTTAAAAAATGAAATTTTAAAAATTATACTAATTTTTAAATGTCATATCCGAAATTGCTCGAAACCTAATACCGTTCGAGCACAACAATGGACAATATTTGCATAAAATATTCTTTAACACGATATTTCTCTAGAACCGTCACAAGTAACATCTTAAAATTTGAAATATGTATTTCGGTAGATCCGTTCGGACCGACAGTGTTCCCCGAATTCATCAAACCATAACGTAATTGCTCAATTTTGGAAAAGAGAAAAAAATCTGTGACCTAGTTTCGGGCATATGGCACGCCAAAAACATTATTTTTGGCGAATTTGTACAGAGGAAGACGTTAAACTACTTATATTTTTTTCTTTCAGTAGAAACTGACCGATATCAGATAATGGGAGAGCCATAAAAGGGAAGTCACGCTGTGCGGCCAAGAATTGCGCAATATGCAAAACTGTTTGTCCAATGGCACGACGAAGAATTCGTTTGGGTTTGAGAAGATAATTGGCACATCTTAAGGTTTTGTGAATTTGCCTGGGGTAGCTACGGTAGTACACCCGAAAAATCCTATTAAACCGAAACCAACTCAACGCGCAAAAATATTTTTTTCATTTAAAACGTAGATGTATTAAAATGGGTTAAACTAACACCCAGTTGGATATAATAAAAACTGTTTTTTAAAGATATTTGTTATTCGTTTTATAGTAACAAATTATAGCGCAGTGTTCGAAATTCGACCATGTTTTATTAAGTTTAACATGTTTATGACATGTCACATGTCCAAACAGGATAATTGAAAAAAATATGTTCAGAAATACATTGGATATATAAGATTAATTAAAGTAACATTTTCTGTATATGAAAACCTTAAAATATATGCAAGTTATCTCAAAACTAACAACAACTAGCCTTTTTTAAAATGAACCTAATTGATTTCCATTAAGTTCCAGTAAACAATGGTGAGTTAATATTACTACCGCACTGAATATTATAACAATCATTTGATGATTTTCAGTATACATGATCTTTCTTTACTTTTATGTTATAAACTTAAATGTGGAATAACAATTGAAGTAATACATGTTTGTATATTAAAACAGATAATATTCATATATATCATATCTCATATGTATAAACAATTTTGAAGTTGATATTTTACATTAGCAGGTATATCGAAACATTAATAAATACAATTAGAAATGTATATTAAAGGATTATTCAAAGTTTTAGTAATGCGTCGTGGATATTTGTGACGTCGAAACATTGCAATGTTGCCGCATCAACTCTGAGTTTTAATTCAGTTTGGCTTTGACATACAAGAAAATTCTAATCTAAATAAAATAATTGAACAAAAATGTTATCAAATATAATTTATTTTAACATTATAGTACATACTTTCTAGGCGCGTCTTTTTTATTTAGTGTTATCCCCCTGGAGGCCTAATCCACCTAATTAACATATTAACGTATATTACTTTCATTCGAGAGCATATTTAGTTTTTACGTTTAGTTCTTGTTTCCTTCGATGGTGTGTTTACTTCGCAAGTCATCTTGGTATCACTGTATTTTTATTTCTTCTGCTACTACCCGTGTATACCATTCTTGATAAAATTAATCACAGAATTTTTTCATGCATTATTTCTATATGCATTTATCATTTGTACAAAACAGTTAGTATTCATTCATTCATTCATTCACTCTCCTCATACGTTCTAACCTAATTAGGTTTCCTTTAGTCACTTTCGCTTTACGACTCACTGTTCAATTCAATCACTAAACTGTTAATTTCTAACCCGTCTAAAACATGTTCACAATTCCATCATTTATCAATTACTTCTTTTGTATGTCTTATCATCCAAACCGAAGGTGTTATGGTGGGCAATGCTTCCTTCCACATATCCAAACAGTTTTTGATGGAATATCCTTCTCAACCAGCAATATATCTGCAATTAACTATTAATAAATATAATGATCAACAAAACCCAATTGAATGCTGTTGTAACTTTTACCTTTTTCAATCAATTTTTATTGTCTATACACTTTTGTTACTCTCTTGCCAATAGTGCCACAATGAACCATTTTGAAATATTCAAGTTTCTTATATTACTTAATGCCCTTAATTGAACTATTTTAAAGGTAATGTCTGAAAGTTCCATTAAATTTCTCCGAGTGTTATCTTTACACTATTTAAACCCTATGCCTGTAAGAATGTACGAAAGGATGTCTTACATCCGTCAAAAATGCATGTCCCTAATTCCTTTAGTTCCGTTTATAACTATTTTATTTAAATGGAAAGAAGTATTTAGACTCACAAACATGGCTGCCATTGTAGTTAAATCGTTATTTATCGTCTACAGTTTCGTCCGCTAGTTTGTCCGGTAGTCTTCGAAAGTGCACTATCTTAACTGATATTTTACATATATAATAGGTTTTTGATGACATTTGATACCGAACTACAAGCTTCTATCCAAATTCCAATGTCAGTTCACGGCAATTTTAGTTACCCCTTGATCGGTATACACCTTGAATAGACATACCTATGTTACACGTCCACAGTCTTGGTGTGTATCTTAAAGCAGATATATTTCTTAATTCCAAAAGTTTATGTTTAGGGGTCCGTGGGCACCTTCAATCCAACTTTTGTGACATTGTAGTTATTCAACAGCGATAATTTTGCCCGCAGTCCCCGAAATTATACCAAGGTATGCTTCATGTGACAGATTGTCTAATATCAATATTGCCTATTGCCATCTAATATCAATTTTTATTTTATTTATCATAAGCAGTTTAAGTTGTTTTTCTTTTGATAACTTCTTTATTAGATACGGTTTGTACAGACTTAATTGTAAATTAATATATTGCTACATTTCATTTGTACTTGGATTAATTCACAACCAAGACGAGTGCGAGAAAATACATCAATCTGTATTCCTCAATTATAAAATTATAATAACTTATAGCTATAGTGTACACTAAAAGTATACACTTTATATAAGTTTGTATGGTTTGGTTCGCTTCAATCTCCTGACATCCTGCGCTCTGTCCAGCAGTTGTATTACTTCTACGTTAGAATGATTTAGTAATTTTCTTTCGTGTTTCAAGGTGAAATCTTGGATAACTTCGCAAATTCATTTCATGTCCAGGTCTTCGTGCAGTTCTTCGTTGGTTACGTAGCGATAGGTATTGGTAATCAATCAAAGAACCTTGATTTGACAGAGCTGGATGACTAGTTGATTTGAATTTTTAGTGCAACCCCATATTTGCACCCCATAGGTCCAAATCGGGTTTACGATTGTCTTATAAATCAACCTCTTTGATTTTAGTTCAAGTTGAAAGTAACAGATTTATGATCTCTGCGGACTCCTACAAAGTGCAACAATTATGAAACCACTAAACAGACAACGCTGCACAATGTTTCAATCCTATTCTTCGCAGTCTCATATCATGTAACCACACACCAGACCGATTTCTTAGAATTTCCAGTAACATATTATTAATCACGCTATATAGCATATATGATGCAAACATGAGAAATATTACTGATTTATTATTAGTCGCATGGTAGTTCCCATAAATAATTGAAATATGTCATTTCTAATTTATTCAACTTTTAAATAAAACCAATTCTATTAGTTTTACCTGTGATTCAATGTTTAAAAATATATGTAAAAAAAACAATAAAAAACAACACGAATACGTGACAAAACAACAAATAACGTGACGTGTTTCACGAAATATTTTTCCTGAATGATTTAAGATGTATGAAACTGTTATTAAATAATTTATGTGTATTTAAAAGAAATATTTTAGAAATATGTATCACCTGTTATAAAATTGCCTTAGGAAAATTAAAGGGGATATTGTTAGTAAAATATAATTAAATGATACATATTAGCAATATATACACTACATGTAAATCAGACCATAATGCTTATGGCGATCGTGTTGTAATTTAACAGCTAGAAATAACAAAGGCATAATTGAAATTATCTAGTTTTTAATAATGGAAATGTAGTTATATCTAATATGGTGGTAAAGTCACTCGTTAGCGCTTATGCAATAAATATGTTCTTTAATTATCCAACAATCTCTAGAGCAAGGATATGGAATCTGTACTGTGTTTTTCTTGTCTCTTATGGTTTTCGATATTTTGTGTATTCAAGTCACTATCATTTCTAATAAAGTAAATTACAGCGCATTTTTAATAAAATTCACTTTACTATTTTCGTAAGTATATGCTTGGCTTATTATGTGTTATGGCTTGATGCTGTATAATGTGCATTAATAATTTCCTATGTGTTTGTAGGCTTCAACGCCATATTCATGTGCTGAAAACCTAGGATACGCAATTTATTATTGATATACGTGAATAAGAAAAAGTTATTTGGTGCTAGATCAAGGCCAATGTCTATCAATTCAAACTTTTGTCAGTCAAATAAGTAGTAACGCGTTTGTAGTAATGTTTTTCACTAATACTATACGGATTTTATTTTGAATAGTAACGGGTCATTCTAGAATACATTTAACATTGCTAAACCCATACAATACCATCTTCTCTGTCACCAGCAATGGAGATGGAATATTCATATTTTTGGTTTCTCTAATAAAGGGCTTTAGATAATATACTGGTTGTAATTCTAGTAATGATTATTCAATAAACTAAAGCGCTTTTGAAAGGTAACAGCTCATAAAATATATTTTAGATATGATTCATTCATCTCATTTCGCCAGAAGTTATTACGGTTAGCAAATGGAGTTTTTAGAAGATTATTTTAATCATATTTTGTATTTTTGTCTCATCGAAATGTGGTGTAAATGGCTGTTTAAGCAAACGCTTGGATCAAAATTGCTTGGTTCGTTTTCGTTCTAGAAATGTCAAGTAAAACGATAAACTATAAGTTAAAAAAAAATGTAAGGTTGAACCGAACCCTGGCTATCGTTAAAAAGTAGGTGAAATTCTAGCAACTTTATATAGCATATAAAGAACTGATTTATTTGAGTTTTCCCAAAGTTACGGAACTAAACATTTTTTAAAATTAATTACATCTTAAATTAGATATGCTTAGAACAATCTTAATTTACAAATTAATTTATTACTATTGTTCTGTTGTACTTGCACTAATATACAAGCAAGGCGAGTACGCGATTCAGTATGTATTTTTCAAATGGAACTAAACATGAAAATAAAACAGTTTAAACCATTTACGTGAGAACCATATGCCTAACCAACCTCGATATTTGGCTTCCACATAAGCTATCACTGAAAATGTTAAACCACATAATTGAAACGCAATTCAACTCTTTTAGAAACAGAAGATTACGGATGATGAAAGTTAAATCACATATGAAGACGATGAAATGGAATTCGAAGCATGCAGAGCTTCATAAACGATTACCAATTTCGAAACTGACTGAACCATTAATTTAACACACTACTGTCATCAACTAATGCCACTGAAAAGTATGACCAGAATCGATCAACATGAAATGTATTGTCTTCCATCGTAACACACTAGGCCACAATTGAGAGGTATTTGGTGGATGCGTCCATCGTACATTTCGGACCTTGCCCCGTCTGTTTACCATTTGTTTCAGGCTCTGCAATCTCTTAATGATAAAAAGCTGGCTTGAAAAGGCTTATGAAAATCACCCATTCTGTTGCTCGTACATAAACCTCCATTCCTTTTGTAGTGACGAAATTATGATTTTACCATAAAAAATTAAACATATCACTGATCAAAACGACATATATATTAAAAATAGTGTTTGAAACCTGAGAAATAAATTTGAGAAAAAACAATTATATTGTATTTTGTCTTGTTAAATATAAATTGATTAGACACGATACAACAACTATACAAACTAATTGTATAGGGCTGCAAAAGTATTGGCCACTAAATAAATAACTAAATAGGTCAAGCAGTCTGAAAGGATGGCCCCATACCGAGACCGAGAACAATCATCGTCGGATCTTTAAGAATGCAAAATTTCTGCAGAAACCCTTAAAATTCGGTCATATTGCGCAAAATGTCCGATCGATTTATGGCCAATTTTGCTAATTTCCTTGTGGCCACTTTCTCTTTTGAAAGAATTATTGCTCCAACCCCGAAAGCACGTCTTGCATCATTTTCAGTTCAATTCAGTCACCATTGCGTAATCGGTACATATATTCGAGCACAGTAAACACAAGCTCTTCGTTAGTGATTGTTAAAGTGAAAGTGATTTTTGGTTATTAAAGATCAGTGATTCTATCAAAAGTGATGTAAGTTTATATTGTATGTTTGCTCTTAATGTTTCATCGATTTTGATATGTAATTAATACAGTAAGTGGTATATAATAATTTATTATTTTATTGCAACATTTGAGTTTTACATGGATTGTATATTGATTAATTTATCAGTCTATACACTCATACCACAGTCGTCGTCAAGATAGACATTGATTTCCTCCATATGATCTCTCCATTCGAATCCCTAAAATAGCTAGGGATAGATCTGCTGAAATATAGTTTATTAAAACCCTAGTTCGTAACATCATGCTCTGTTTTGCCAAAAGATTACGTTTTTTATGTCATATATTTTTTGTTTTGTTAATATATTTTTCAGAACACTATTTTCGTAAGTCAAATGTAACTATAAGAAATGGACATGGAGTATCAATTTACGCTTATTAACACAATTTTGTTTATTCTTCATAAGTGCCGCAATTAACGTCAAACACTCATACATGAATAAAAAATGTTGATACAAATATCTCATAACAGTTTCTATATAATATTTACATTGTTTAACGAACCCAAAATACAACACGAAACATAACAGGGAAACTTGGATCATATTAATGCATTCATTTGTCTCGACACCTTTTTTTCTCTCAAAAACATTATTAGCGTTTTTGATTAAAGAATGAAACTAATTTTCATATAATGCCTGGTTGGCTGGCTTAAGTGGACCCTGGTGTATCTAATATCTCTGTTCATAAATTGTTAAGCAAATAATTATGTTAATTAAAAGATAATGTATCGGCATCAAGGGAAATTTTCATATATTCACATGCAGTTGTCGGTAAGTCTATTCATCAGAACAGCTAAGAATTTCAACGTTGCGAATACTTCAAAAATAGAAGCTATTTTATTATAAACTATTTAATATTATCTTTTACACTTTTATTTTATTTTGATTAGATAACAGGTCAATTGAAAACTTCCCGGCCTACCATAGTAAAACACATTTTTTGGTACAATTAGTTTTTTTTTATTCAACATAATTCCCTTCAACGATGATACATTTATTATAGCAACCCTTCAACTTTTCGATACCATTTTTGTAGTACGATTTGTCTTTTGCTTCAAAATAGGCCTCTAATTTCGTCGACCATATCTTCATTCGACCAAAATTTCTTCCCAGCGAGCATTTTTGACATCTGAGAACAGGACATAGTCGCTGGGGCCAGATCTGGAGAATGCGGTGGATGAGGAAGCAATTCGAAGCTCAATTCATGGATTTGTGACACGGTGTATTGCCTTGATGAAGCAGCACTTTCTTTTTCTTCAAATGCGGCCGTTTTTCGACAATTCCGCCCTTCAAATGGGCCAATAACGCTATGTAATAGTCGCTGTTGATGGTCCTTCTTTTTTCCAGGTAGTTAATGAAAACTATTCCATGCGCGTCCAAAATACAGAAACCATAACTTGCCAGCCGACTATTTTCCGAGCGGGCTCATCGTGTGCACTCCACTGGGATGACTGTCTGTGACTGTCATTGGACTTTGGAGTGAAATGATGGAGCCATGTTTCATCCATTGTCACATATCAATGTAAAACCTCGGGTTTATTACAATTGATCATCTTCAAATACTGCTCCAAATCATCAACTCGTCGTTTCTGGTTTCATTCTTGGTCAAACGTGGCTTCGCGCGACACCCACTTTGCACAGGGCTTTCTAATAGCCAAATATTCGTGAATGATATGATGTACACGCGCAGTTGACGTGATATCTTTTTCATTAAATTTCAATCATTCAAAATAATTTTGTGGATTTTTTTGATGTTTTCATCGGTAACAACCTCTTTTGGGCGTCCACTACGCTCACCGTCTTCGGTGCTCATTTCACCACGTCTAAACTTAGCATACCATTCCGTGATGGTTGATTTTCCTGGAGCAGTGTCCGAAAACTCGGCATCAAGCCAAGTTTTTGCTTCAACTGTATTTTTTTCCTTCAAAAAGCAATATTTTAGCAACACGCGAAATTACTTTTTATCCATTTTTTACCATCCAATATGTTTTTCAAAGTATGTGAGTTTACCATTCATTGACATTTACGAAACTTTTAACAATAGTAAAAAGTGAGACATTCATGTGATAGAAGAATGTGTAGAGAAGGCTCAAGTCACATTACAAGTCAAAGGATTGGATTTCTAAGTGACTAACTGAAACAATGGGTTTAAAACTTGGTGTTCAGATTCGATTCCTTAGAAATTGTTTAAATTTTGAAGAATCCTCTAAAAAATCTATACGAGTTTTTCAAATGTTTAGCAAAATATTCCTCTTAATATAATTATATTTTAAATCTAATTATTTAAATTTTCAATACATAAAGAAAAAATCTGGTCATCGTCTTATCTTCGTTTGAATATAAGTTTCTTTCTTATAAGACTTTAATAAGCTTGAGCAAATAATAACTTACAAACAGCAATAAGCAAAGTAATAAATAATGTTTTAGTCCAGAATACCTTAAAAATTCTGATTCAAATAGTGCAAGACTAAGTGCTTAAAATCAATTTGAAAAAAATATTCCTAATATTTTGGAATAATACATATTTATACATATTTATACATATTTTATGGAGCTACTGTTGTTTGGCTATTTTTTAAAATTAATGTGACATTTTGTAAAGTTAATTTTCGAGGATTTTTAAAATGAGATAGCTATTATTATATATTATGTTCTTGTAAGTATTTTTATTTTTTTAATGACAGAAATCGGTACAATATATATATATATATATATATATATATATATAAATTAAAATATTTGTTTTAAATAAAAGTTTCTCCCATTTTTCTGGCAATACGGCGATACCATTTTTGCACTACTTCAGTATTCTAAATGCAACAAGTTTATTTTGATATTTTGATTGCTGACATGTTTTTAAAGAATATGTCATGACAGCTGCATTCAGTCTTAGCAATGCTTAATACATCACACGTTACTGATTTCTTGATATCAATGCGTAATTGAACGAGCCCATAAAGAGGAATTTTGCTCCTTCGGATTTTCTAACTGATCAAAGTGGCATTTTCAGTCAATTTCCGCGACCTTGTATCTTTCCCATCGCATGTAGACATCTGGAAAAAGTTGCTTCACCAAATGCTAAGCTGTCTGAAAATTCTTTGAGAGATTGAGCAGGTTTTTCATGCCATAATCTTGTAATTCATTATCTGTTATCCTTTTGGTCCGGTTCTTCCTGTTAAATCGTTGAAATAAAAACTGCCAATTAGAAGTGTCTAAACGTATTTGATTCGCTTCGGTAGCAAATTGGTTAAAATCAAACAACTGTTTATTTTATATAGAGAAATATCAAAACCTTCAAAATTAACAGTTTAGTTAGTTAGTAAACGTATAATAATGCATATTTTATTAAAATTTGTTTTAAATATTTTTTTTATTAGCATTATCTCTATAAATATATTATTAATTAATTAGTATGTATTTATGATCTTACTATTATTCATGACCCATTAAGATAGAGACTGTTATGATTACTTAATATTTTTATTTATATTTTTATATTTTTATATTTTCTTTATATTATAAAATTAATATTATAACTTAATTTACTTAATATTTTATTTTATTATTTAGACAAGCAATTGGACATTCTATGTAAAATGAGATTGAATGTTTAGCAGTAATGAAAAACTGCTTTATTTGGAAAATACTATTTTACACTATTAGTGACCTCAAAAAATACACTAAAATGATATTTATTATATGACTTATGCTACAAAAGATGTAATATGATCAGCCATTGTTACAAAGAAGTAGGTAGAACAAAGATGTTCTTTCTGAAGTACCAATACTGGAGCAAAACATATAAAAAATTATGAACAAATCGAAAAATAGATCGAAGAACATAATCCAAAGGATATTGCGTCCTTCATATTTGTATCGGTATTTCTTTTGTTTAATTATTGCATTCAGTACTAATGTTCAAAAGTGAATGTCCAGTAGCTGCATGTAAAAACATTTATTTGAAAAATGAGACATCAGTCAAGGATAAAGCCATACAATTAAAACTGAAATTAATATATATCACTCTTGGACGGTCTGCTACTTCAAAAAATAAACGTATTCTGTTGCCTGATGACGTTAAATTACTATCTATTTATTGAAGAGTATCGAGACAAATACGTGGAATTGAAAGGAGTAATTCAAAATTAAGTAATTTATTTTTAACAAGCACACTTAATGACCCTTATCGAGGTATCAGAGTTAGACACAAACAAAAAAATAATGGTGCCGTCTAATGACGGTTTCTTTGGCTTTTATTTCGGTGTATTTATTTATCTTGATGATAGGTAATCGGAATAATGAATCCAATTATTTTTCTATTCAACGATATGCTCATTATCGATATTCTAATGGTTTTCGATCGGTTTCGATATCGTTTCTTTACAATAATTTGAATAAGGATGACTGGAAATAACGCTCGAACCGTATTGGTAACCAGTGAAAGTATCAGTATGAGTCTGAGGTATATATATATATGTATACTTTGACAAAAACATTGGATGGTAAAAAATGGATAAAAAGTAATTTCGCGTGTTGCTAAAATATTGCTTTTTGAAGGAAAAAAATACAGTTGAAGCAAAAACTTGGCTTGATGCCGAGTTTTCGGACACTGCTCCAGGAAAATCAACCATCACGGAATGGTATGCTAAGTTTAGACGTGGTGAAATGAGCACCGAAGACGGTGAGCGTAGTGGACGCCCAAAAGAGGTTGTTACCGATGAAAACATCAAAAAAATCCACAAAATTATTTTGAATGATTGAAGTTTAATGAAAAAGATATCACGTCAACTGCGAGTGTACATCATATCATTCACGAACATTTGGGTATTAGAAAGCCCTGTGCAAAGTGGGTGTCGCGCGAGGCCACTTTTGACCAAGAATGAAACCACAAACGACGAGTTGATAATTTGGAGCAGTATTTGAAGATGGTCAATTGTAATAAACCCGAGGATTTACATCGATATGTGACAATGGATGAAATATGGCTCAATCATTTCACTCCAAAGTCCAATCACAGTCACAGACGTCGTCATAAAGCGTCGGAAAACAGTCGGCTGGCAAGTTATGGTGTCTGTATTTTGGGAGGCTCATGGAATAATTTTCATTAACTACTTGGAAAAAAGAAGGACCATCAACAGCGACTATCACATAGCGTTATTGGCCCATTTGAAGGGCGGAATTGGCGAAAAACGGTCGCATTTGAAGAAAAAGAAAGTGCTGCTTCATCAAGGCAATACACCGTATCAAAAATCCATGAATTGGGCTTCAATTTGCTTCCTCATCAACTTCCGCTTCCTCGAACCGTATTGGTAACCAGTGAAAGTATCAGTATGAGTCTGCGGTATATATATATATATATATATATATATATATATATATATATATATATATATATATATATATATATATATATATTGATTTCGAGAGTAGCACTTGTTAATACATTTTTTTGATTAATTTAAGCAACTTACATCTAACGTTGTCTAATCAGCTGATGATTTTTTATGTCGCTATACGGTACTGGATCAATATTTCACCCACTGCCATTTTATTTAATTTGAAAAACTTCAAACGGCACTCTTAGTTGTCAATATGTTTTTGATTTTTTGGTGCAATGTAAAGAAACGAGATACCCATTTAGAAAGTAACTTACACACTCAAAGAGATCCATTTTATGACGCAATTTTCCTGTACAGTTTTTCAACACGTATTTGCAATCTTTTAAAATATCTCACAAACTTCAATATCTAGAGAATTATTCAGGGATGCATTATTAGTCTAATACAATTACTTATTTAATCTTAATATGTACAATATTTCTGTCTGTGTGTATGTCACTATTAAGCATATTTTGGTGGATTTGAGGTCAATTTGGATTCACAACTGGACCTAGTGGCTGCATTTGCTGGCGCAGCGACAATATTCCAGGATTTTTTAAGGTTTTATTCCAGGTCTTATATTATCTCTCTAGTTCTTATATTTTTGATCATTTACTATTGTTAAATGTATTACTATATTATTACTAGTCATTGTCTACTCTATGATATTTTGTCTCTTTTGACATATGTCTCATTTATCTTTAAAACCCATTTGCTCCGAGTTAGTCTCTAATAATGTAAAATGAAAGTAGGTTCAGTGTTTTTACCATTTAGTACGCTGTACCACTACATAAAATCACACCATTTTGGTCCTCTAAGTCCGGATTCTCCTAATTTACTGTTATACGAGTCTCTTCTCATTTCTTGTTTAGATTCTCTTAATTTCCTCTTAGAACATAACAGTTGAACTCTGTTTAACTAATTATTTGAATAGTATCTGGGTACATATACAATGCTTCTCAGGACTTTAATCTGAAGTACTAGTTTTATGTTAATATCTACATAACTGAACTCATAGCTTCATGTAAGTTTAAGTTTTTACTTATATAGCAGCAACTTAATTTGTATGGATAATTTAAATTTTCTTTCAAATAACCAAGATATTATTATAAATTTTAATTCAAGTTCTTTTCTTTTTGATATGAAGTTTTGCATCAAGAGGCATCCCAAGTTGTTACTGTATAGGATCTTGAAAATATTATATGAAAATGTGACAAGAAAATCGCTAACTGTATGTTATTATGAACTAGTGGGTCCCTTAAAATATACCTATATATAAACATATATAATACATATACCTAAAGAAACATATATATATATATATATATATATATATATATATATATATATATATATATATATATATATATATATATACTGGTATAAACTATTGACTGACTGGTAATAAACTATTAAGAATTAAAGGTTTTAAACTAAAAAATTCTGTTGTATTCTATTACATTCTGTAGTATTCTGTAATACTCTCTAAGAGTTGTATTAATAATTGAAGGTCTCCAAAGATCTAAAAATGATAAAGATCTCTAAACAATGCAAATATCCGTTTTTTAAATTTTATTATTTAATTAATATATTGTTACTAGTCGTTTCCTTCTAACGTACAATTTGTCTATATGATAATTTAAATCTAGGTATATAACTAGGAGGACCAATCAGCCCTATCTCAGTCTCTGGTAAAATAAAGTTTATACATGTCACTGCTGAATTTTTTAATATATGCATCTCACTACGCAACACTACACAAGATCAGATGGTTTGATCCTTTTGAGTCTGTGTCCTATTCTGGTGGAATCCAATAGTTGCAATATTTCAATATTCGTGTGAGAATGAAGTCATTTCTCATTCTCATTTGCCCCCTTGCAATTCTCTTGATTTCTTGATTGACTGTGGGATCTGAAGGTATCGATGTAGGTAATCAGTCCTATGGTATTTGGGTGCACCACAATACCTCTTAGGAATCTGTTCTGAAAAATTTGTATTTTATTTATGTTACTCTTTGCAGAACATCCCCATAATTGAACTCCGTATGCCCATATTGGTTTCAATATTTGCTTAAATAATAGCAATTTATTATGTACTGATAATTGTGATTTTCTTCCAATTAGCCAGTACATTTTCCTATATTTCAATTCCAGTTCTTCTCCTTTCTTCTTTATATGTTCCTTCCAGCGAAGTTTTGCATCGAGATTCATTCCGAGATATTTAGAGTTGTTGCTATATGGAATGATAATATTATTTAATGTTTTGGGTGCTTGTACGGTCTGTTTATAGGAGAACTGCACATGTACAGATTTACTTTCATTAATTCTTATTTTCCAAGCTTGTGTCCAATTATTTATATTGACACTTGCCTGTTATAATTTTCGTGAGGCTTCTTCACTATTGTCTCCGACAGCTATAATCGCAGTATCATCAGCAAATGTAGCTATCGTAATATTTTCCGTTTGTGGTACATCACAAATGTAGAGCAGATAGAGCATTGGTCCCAGTACACTTCTTGTGGTACACCTGCTTTGGATTAGATTAGATTGTAGTGTAAGCTTCTTCTTGTTTGACTCTAAACATTCTGATTGTAATATATGATTTTAATAGTTCGGTGTGTTCTTTTGGTAGCATTTTCTCTAGTTTATGAATAAGGCCTTCATGCCAAACCTTATCGAAAGCTTGTGCTACATCTAAAAATATAGCTGAGCATACTTTTTTACGTTCGTAGGCTTTTTCTATAACATCTGTTATTCTGTGGACCTAGTGAATTGTTGAGTGTTTGTTAATAAACCCAAACTGGTGTGTTGGTATTAGGTTTTTTCTCTCTATGAAAATATCCGTAATATATCACTTTGCATAGTAACTATCGGAAAAGTTTTTATAGAGATTATATATCATTATTCTGTTATAATCTGACAGGGTATCCGCCAATTATTGCGAGGCAAATTCAGCTATACTATGCCATAATCTTTTTTTTTTCTTTCGCCTAAGCCTCTGATCTGCTATCGTCTTTAAAAACCTTGCCATTACCATAATGTTAATGGCCATTTATTAGTATAAAGCAATTGGTTCAATGATGAGGCTAAATAAGATTATTCGCAAATCAGCATTTAATATATGTTAAAAGCTCTCCTTTCGTTTTATAATTTATAATTTAATAGATAAAACGACTTTAACACTAGAAATGATAGAAGCAATAAATTCGCTATGATAAACTCATCAAATAGTTGTTATACACATTCAACAGGCAATTAATTCTATTTGAATTAACAGTTTTTTCTATTAAAATGTTAAAATCATTCTATAGTAGACTTTGTAAACCCATGATTAGTATAGATAAAAAAATAAATATATTATTTATAGTCTACGGTAATAACAAACACCATATTAATAATATTATTATAATAGCATTGATAATACAATAGTTTTAAGTTATACTATTAGACCAAATTATTGTATTTTTGTTACATGTTTTTCAGTGTTGATTAGCATCTGGAAGATTTTTAATACTAAATCTGTTATGTTGAAGTAAACTAACCATACTTTTAGCTTAAATGTAAACCGAACTTAAATGACATATATACATAATTAACTAATTGAAAACAATAGATATATAGATAATAGATACAAGAAATGTTGAATAATGAAAACATAACTATCTATATAGAAATAGTAAAAAAGTCATAGGCGACATAACTCTAGGATTAAATTGAACTAGCATGCAGTAAGTACTGAAAAGCGTTAATAACCTTATTTTATATAAAATTTGAAATGAGTTTTCCCAGAGTTTTTCATGTTCTTGCATAATACAATATGGCCGATGTATGGTTTCTTCCAGAGAATAATGATAGGGATGAACATAAATGAAGCAAAATTATTTTCTCCCATGATAAGCCAATACAACTTTGTAGGTCTGTGAGTACAAATTTGCTTCTGGGACAGAGAACATTTCAATGAGGTTATTTGTATAACTGTAAGTTTAGCAAACACCTCCCAAAAATGGAATATCATTCCACAAATGACAGTTATACATGTACATATTTGAATAAGAATTAGGGCTACTAATAGAGATACTCTAGATGAAAAAAAATTCTGAATTTATTTTCTAAGTAAAAATATAACTATTTACAGTAGTTCTACAGAAAACTATTACTTGCTATAATTTTCTTAAAAAGTAATTGTCCTCCACAATATTTCAATTAATCATTATCCTCTTCTGGAGTTTGAAATCATATTTAATCTTTTAAGATACCACCGTCAAAATAAAACTTGCAAAGGGTTAACATAAATGAAGAGTAATGAGGATTTTATACTATAAACAATGAAATTTCATACATGCCCTTTGTATAATAGATAAATCGTATTTAATTATTCTGGGATCTATTAAATAGCCTTAAAAATTCTTCCTAAAAATTCGATAAACTATTTCTATTTATTATAATTGCACAAACTAAAGTGAAATGGACAAATCATTTTTTTAACATTTATTTATTACATTGTCACTAGTCGTTTACGACTAACCTAAAATTTGTCTTTATGATAACTTAAATCTAGATATAGATGTCTATAGGTATATAGATATCTATAGACTTTTATATAACAGCAATTTATTATGTACTGATAATTGTGATTTTCTTCCAATTAGCCATATATTTCCTATATTTCAATTCCGGTTCTTTTCTTTTCTTCTTCATATGTTCCTTCCAGCGAAGTTTTGCATCAAGATCCATTCCGAGATATTTGACGTTGTTGCTATATAGAATGATAATATTATTTAATGTTATTGGTGCTTGTACGGTCTGTTTATAGGTGAACTATACATGTACAGATTTACTTTCATTAATTCTTATTTTCCAAGCTTGTGTCCAATTATTTATATTGTCCCTTGCCTGTTGTAATTTTCGCGAAGCTTCTTCATTATTGTCTCCGACAGCTATAATCGCAGTATCATCAGCAAATGTAGCCATCGTAATATTCTCCATTTGTGGTATATCACAAGTGAAGAGTAGATAAAGCATTGGTCCCAGTACACTTTGTATTTATATTTATTTATTGTAGAGTAAGCTCTAATCTTAGTAAGTCAAGTATTCTTGTTTGACGCTAAACATTCTGGTTGTAATGTATGATTTTAGCATTTCGGTGTGTTGTTTTGGTAACATTTTGTGTAGTTTATGAACAATCCCTTCCTGCCAAACCTTATTGAAGGCTTGTGCTTGTGAATTCTTAGATGTAGAATATAGCTAAGCATACTTTTTTACTTTCATAGGCTTTTTCAATAACATCTGTTATTCTCTGGACCTGGTTAATTATTGAGTGCTTGTTAGTAAACCCAAACTGGTTTGTTGGTATTAGGTTTTTTCTCTCTATGACCATGATGGACAAATGAAGGAATATACTATACAGTAATTCCAGGGGTTCGTTTAGTTAAGAGGGCAGCGATACCTATACATGTACGGATTAAAAGGAGAGAACCATATAATTTTGTTAGATTTATATTGAATTTATTTGTCTATTCATTAATGAAAAAAAATCTATATACATGTGTACGTAAATATGTTTTTTTACTTATATATTAGTTGCTGATAAAAACATAAAATAACAAAAAAAATACCTGTCATAGTACGCAAGTCAAAAAGTTACATGTACTTAGAAGATACAAATGTAACTAAACAAAGTTTATTTAAGAAAAAATAAAATAAAAAGATTCTTGGCTTTTTTAAATTATTTTCTTAATGACTTTCTGCGCTTCTTTTTATGGTTGTAGTAAACCCTCTAGATCATTATTGAACATCATACTTCGTTCCAGTGAAGAATCCAGATCAAAAAAAAAACACAATCTTATTTATTTTGTCTAAAGTTAAAGACATAGTTTCTTTTTCAGTTAGTTATTGGGTAGTATCATCTTCATTATTATATTCATTAATTGTGCTGCTTTCCAAAATTTTAACGAGTTCCTCTTCTGAGAGTTTCTATTGTAAGTTCGAACTGTAACTTTCTTTGTAACTAACATTCGGTAACAGTTGACGAAGGATCTGCTTCCATATATTATATGATGCGACTAAAAGTACACTTTAGAAAATAGCTGCTAATATACCCTGACCTAAAGGTTGCAGAAGTGAAGTTGTGTTGGGAGGTAAAAATTGTATTTTTATATTGAGGTCGATAAAATTTAAGGTATCCGGACGCATTGTTAATAAGTGCCTTATATGGTAGTGACTTTGAAGCCAAATAGTGTTTAACACTAAGCACAAAACAATTAGTAAACCACTCTATAAACAGTGGCATCGTAACCCAAGCATTAGGATTTGCTCTGCAAAACACAGACAGGCAGTCCTTAAATTTATTTTAGAAAGTCCGCAGATTTAATGATTTGTAAACGACTATTGGCTTCACCATAAAATCATCTGAGGCGTTACAACAAAACAAGAGAGTTAATCGGGCATTAGCTCGCTTAAACCTGTATATCGAAACCGCGGATAAGCGAAAAATTACATAGAGCCATCTATTCTGAATAATTGTTGCTTGACCCTTGTAACTATACAAATTCACAAAATATAAAATAAAATTAGGCGTTATTGTTATCTAGCAGTTATTTAAAGTATACTTTCATATAAATTATTATGATTGGTTTATAATATTTTTCTTAAGATTCAGGACCGAAGTAAGACTGGCCACGGTATATATATCCCATCATTATCACGATAAGTGTTATTGCTCAATTATAAAGATATAGACCGGTTCGATTTCCATTCAAGGTACGTTAATTTAAAATAATCGCTCCAACGACGAGACAAGAAAGTAAAAACTTTGCAAGTCAACATTTAATGAAGATGATAAATAATTTTCCTAATAAACAACTTCATTATTCCGGCCGTCGAGAGCATGATGAAGAAGTATACTGAAATGGAGGATATATAAAGGGGATACCGCCGATAAGGTCCGTATTAGTTTGCGTAGCACCTGGTTTATTGATTATGCAGCCATTCGAAAGGATTATATTTCTGTCGGTTTATTTAAGCATTTGTTTTTTAGTAATTCTAATGAAACAAAATATATATCAGGGATACACATCAATGGAGGGGATATCCAATGATATCCACCATTACATTTACGAATTACACATAGCGTGATAAGTGAGTAAACATTACTAATATTGAGTTTAACAATGGAAATTTAAAGACGTACAGAAGTGATGATACTTATCAAACTATCAAACCCACTTAGTAGAGCTCACTCATCATTCCATCTATTTAGAGCTATGGAAATGGTTAAAAAAAAAGAACATTGGAACCATATCAATTAAAGCCTATAACAGATGGCAGCAACTCCTCCAATGGTAAAAAATAGGCTTTTACAACGCATCTTCTATATTGGTCAGTATCGTTCATATTCGTTCTTTTAATAAGGATTTCGCATGTTATACGAAAGACATCATATCAAGTTTATGGAATAAATATTTAATAGTTTATGTGTAATAAAGTTTCAATTTTTAAAAATTACGACAGATTTCAATTTGCACTTCTAGTATGTGTAAATATATTATTTTAAATGGATTACGTAGATTCGCATTATCTATAATTAAAAATACATATTTTAATTAATTAGTCCGCGCTGTAGTTTAGAGGTTAAAATCGTAGCTTCCTTAGCTTCACTATTTTATTGGGGTTTTCGTAAGGATTTCGCTACAGAATGGATGTTTGTATATCCGCTAATGCTACTGATCTGTTTGTATATTTGCTAAATATGTCTGGATTATGAGCTGTCTAGTCGCTAGGCTTCACTTATTCTCGAAACATCATATGGGATGTTAATTCCTGACAGTGATTGAAGCTAGTTCTTTGAACAATCCATATACCATATAGGTCCATTCACAAACAGTCCAAACGGCTACCAACTAAAGGACAGAATATCTTCCTAAAACATACGTTAAAATATTTCATGGTAAAGTAAAACCTACATTTATAGTTCATAAAATATTTAATATGATTTTTTGATTATCTTACACGATGACTCGATTGGCTATCTAATAATTTGATAACACTTACTATCCTTACAGAATTACTGGATTAAAAGTAAAACTGGACCTTCATCAAAATAGAGATTTATAAAATAACATTTACATTAAGATAGTGTAACTTCCTAAAATATACATTAATCAGATAGTATTAAGCTATATCAGTAATTGACGTCAATTTTCACAACAATGTTCAAATAATTTACATTCAGTATTATTCGTTACGCTTTTATGGAGTCATCGTCGACAATTTGTAAGATTTGGTCTCAATCTATTTAATCTGTAAATTAAAAATAGTTTATATATTTGTAGTTGGTAAAAATGGTACAAAAATTATTGAGATTTTTTATTTATATTTCTTGTACTATTATTTACTTTAAATTAAAAGGCATTCATGGTATATGCAGATTTTTAAAATCCAATGATTAAATACAGTTTCCAGTTGCTTTTTTTGTAAAAGTACATATTCTCAATTTATAGCTGCTTAACAATCTTGACAGCGAATAGCCTTTTTTTCTGAAACTCAACTGTATAGGCTTTGTTATACAGTGATATTAAACAAAATATTTAGTAGAATTGTAGGTAGTGTGAATTATTCATTCAGTTATCAATAAATCTAGCTTCCATTCATTATTTTCGGAACATAATTACTTTATAATAATTGGAACAAAGCAGTGCATATATTTGAAGTTTAAATTATATAATATTTGAACTAAGGACTGCCCTAAGACTAAAATAAGGAAATCATATGGTCTAATAATCATATAATTTAGATTTGTTTTGTTCCTTATTTAATTTTTTGTATATGTCACAAAATTATATTATTATTTTTGTATTATTTGGGCTAGGCACCGACTTCAAAGTGAACAATTATAATTACATATTTTATTTTAAAATGCTCTTCTTTGTGTTAAAAATCTTAGTTTGAGTGTTCTTTAATTTTTAGTGAATTCCTTATTTATTTTCTGAAGTCGGCTAAATATTTTTGCTAATTTTTTTTTCTCTCTCTTTAGGGTTAAATATTTACTCAATGAATTACGTAGATATATTATTTAATATTACAATGAGAAAACCAAATAAAGGTGCGACTCGTATAAGGGTAAATAGGAATAAAGAACGCTTCAGGCCCTGGCCTATCTAGTTTAGGTGAGTTGACAAACTAGAACAGCAAAAAATTGTTCTCCGTGGCGAGAATCAAACCCACTGCCTGCGTTTGGAAGTTAAACGCTTTGAGCATTACACAATAGAAGCACTAATTCAAAATAAACAATATTTCTGTAAGGTCTTATATGCTACAGTTAGTGCTTAAAAAGCAAACGGAATGGCTTTTGCGCTGAACGACTTCGGATTTTCCGTTGCATTAGCTCAGCAATAATATTATACCCAAATATCTGATTCTTTAGATAAAATATATCTGAAAACTTTATACGTGCCGTTAAAATTTGAGCGTTTCCCCCGATTGAAAACAAATCCTGATTTGGTTACAATGGTACCACCATTTCACCTGATTTGCACCACTCTTTCATATAAAAATAGAATATTGAAAATCGGCCCACAATCTTCTTTTTGTCAACTATAGTTTATCTCGTCTAAACCAACTAATTGCTTAATATAGCTATGAAACGATATATTAAGATTATATACATTACAATAATTGACTGACTGAATGAGTCCGCAAATACAAATTACAAACGCCCATTCCTTGAGTAGGATTCGAACCTGCGTGCCTGAAGTAACTGGAGGTTGACCAAAAAAATTAGGAAATGTTTCTTCTATCACATGTTTACAAAAATATTATCACTTTTTCTCTCTCGTTAAATTCTTAAGGTTATCCTGACACTTTATTAATTCAAATCCTACCTAATAATCGCGAACTAATCAGTTTAAATCATCGGTCTGACATCAGACAGGTATTATCGACCATCGACCAATCGATGAACGGCCAATCAATAAATGAAGGCTCGGTTTCAAGGCCGTCCGAGCAATTTAGATTATGCATCGGGCTACTGCTTCTGTTACCGCATCACCGACTACGGCCGAGCGCCGAAATAATGAAGCTGTTTATTGAGAAAATTACTTTATTAACTTTATTAAATGTTGATTTGCCCAGTTTCTGGTCTCTTGACCTATCTGGCGGATACGATTATTTCTCGGTAAGAGTGCGCGCACGGATCGGGCATTTAAACTTCATAATTGACTAATAAGGCCGATTATGATAATGGAGGATTTTTAGCTATGGCGCAAGAAACAAGAATCGGGAACGAAAGAGAACAAAACCGCTTATATGGATGCATTTGATCGGGTAGCGAATATATAATTGGAAGGAATAAAAAATGATTGTTATTAAAATAATTGCTTAATGATGTATAACTTATTTTTAATATCGTGTCTATAAATAAAACATCATCCGGATTTTAAATTTACTGTTAATTCTTTTTTTGTGCTCTATAATATATCCATCAAATTTTGTAATAAAATTTGTAAGTTACATAATCGTTTGAGTAGCAAATTTAACAAAATAAGCTCTTCCTTTTCCGTGATTTTCTCAAAACATATTTTGCAAAGTCTTGTAAACAAGTAGTCATCAGAAGGGTGTTTGGCGTGTATGCTGGGTATAGTAGGTCTTTTCTACAACAATACGTCGATTAATTTGTTCAGTTAACATCGGTGAACATCTGTAGTAGCAGTTTAATTAGGTTTTTGCAGTTTTGAAGAGATTACATCTTGTTGATACCACTACACGTAGAGTAAAAGCATCAATGTGGATGGTTTTAACGAACTAATCCATGACTTTTTCTGTTGGAATTGTTATAGTAAATCTACTTTTCATCGTATGGTAGTCGTATAGTAATCATTTTCCTGTTGAACTGCAAATTATTGATAGATAGTTGTTCTTTATACTGATAATTGGCATTTTCATCAACAGATAACTCTGATCAAAATAGATACAAGCTCATAATACATTATTTAAAAGAACAGTAATGGTTTTTATTTCTTAGGCATACAATAGTTATATTAATTTCTTAGTGCATAGGTTCTTTGCATTGAATCAAATTTGCTAACTGCAAAGAAATATTTACCATATGAATATGAATAACATATTTACAATATATGTTATCCATTATTATTGTATTCTATGAAAATATGTTAATTAAAATCATTTGCAGAGATTAGTTTGGATGCTTCAAAAATGGTGAAACTTCAAGTATTCAGACTGGACACAGAAAAGTAGATTAACTTTAGCATGAGCTGTAACTGAAATAAGATAAAATGGCCTTGGTCCTTTTGATGTGTAATTTTAGTTTCCAAATATCTTGAACAAAAGTCACAAATTACAACTTTATTAACTAATTTAAATAATAAAAATTTTATTAAACTGCCTTCTTAAGCACATGTTACGACTATTTCTCTTCTCATTAGTAACTTAACCTTACTACTTAAGACCAAGATATCCAAATTTGCTTCTAAAAAAAATCGTTTCTACAAAAGTGGTATTGAAAGGTTAGAGCAGCCCTTGAATGATTGTGCGGCTCTTGATGGAGATTACGTTGATGAAAAACTTAATTTTGAACAAAAAAACATATTTCAGCATCACATGGAATATTTAAAAATAAATAAAAATAAAATAGATAAAAAATATTATAAAAAGTTGAAATTATTTATTATATCGTTTAAAAAGTTACTTTATTATTATAGCGTTTAGAAACATTAAGGAAAATTAATATTAATTTAAAATATACAAAATTTGGGTAATAGTATTATTAAATACTTCTTGTACAGACCTCATAAACGTCCACACCACTTTAAAGGGACTCAAACCGCACCATAAGAGCGGCTTATACCAGTTTTCTTCGTCTCTCTCTAGTACACCGGCGCTCTCTGTTCCTCTCGCAGGTACCTAGACCGTTTCGACTGGTCGTGCGACTAGGTAGATGAAGAAAACGACCGAAAAAAATGGCGGCATTCCGTCGTATTTCCTCTTTTTGTTTATTAAGCTCGTTTTAATTAAGTTGTAGGCAATTTATATCCCGGTTTAATTAATATAATCATCATGGTAACATGTACCCCATCCTCCTACAATAAATATACGTGAAATCATTAATTCTGATTCAACATTTGCGGTTATTTATTGGTCTGTGTTGGTCGTCGATGCTCGAATGAAAATACGCTCCAACCTGTACGAGTGGCCGTACATTTATTTGTAATGTCGCGATGATGGGATTTTTCCTTTTCGGGTAGACGAAGGCATTTTTATTGCTCAATATTCGGTTATTACTAGACAGGTTAACGCAGCTGCTGTTTTTAAACATGTTTTCTTTCGAGATTCCAAGAAATATAGCGTTGGTTGCGTAGAAAGTAACAGCAGTATTATTAATTTTTATATTGTTCTTCTTTCTGTTAATAAACATCATTATACACATTTTATAATAAAACTTATATTTAATTTTCTAGACGAAACGAGCCACTGAAACAGAAAAGTTTTACAAAAAGAAAATGAGTTTAAATCTTACTTTTACGGTACAATCATATAATGAAGTAAAATGACAAATAACTGCGACAACTTTATTTTAAAATATTTTGTCATCTTTGCTATATTCAAAAAAATAAATTATTTAATTATTACACTGTTACTAGTCGTTTCCGACAATTTGTCTTTATGATAACTTAAATTTAGGTATATAACTAGGAGGACCCATCGGCTCTATCTCAGTCTCTGGTGAAATAATGTTTATACATGTCACTGCTGTATTTTTTATTATAAGCACCTTACTACACAGCACTACGCAAGATCAGATGGTTTGATTCTTTTGAACCTGTGTCTTGCTCTAGTGGTATCCAAAAGTTGCAATTCTTCAATATTATCATGAGAATGGAGTCTTTCCTCATGCTCCCTTGCAATAATCTTGATTTTTTGACTGACTGTGAGTATCTGAAGGTTTCGATGTAGATAATCAGTCCTATAGTATTTGGGTGCGTATCAAATTATTTATATTGTCATTTGCCGGTTTTTAATTTTTATGTGGTTTTTCATTATTGTCTTCGACAGCTGTAATCGCAGTATCATCAGCAAATGTAGCCATCGTAATATTATCCATTTGTGGTATATCACGTACAAATGACCGTACAAGTGTAGAGTAGACAAAGTATTGACCCCAGTACACTTGCTTGTGGTATATCTGCTTTAGCTTCTTTTATTGTAGAATACGCTTCTTCTTGTTTAACTCTAATCATGCTGGTTGTAATGTATGATTATAGTAGTTCGGTGTGTTGATTTGGTAACATTTTTGTAGTTTACGAACAAGGCCTTAACGTCAAACCTTTTCGAAAGCTTGCGCTACATTTAGATGTGCATACACTTAGATACTTATATGGCTGCGCATACGTTTTTACTTTCGTGAGCTTTTTCAATAGCATCTTTTATTCTGTGGACCTCATCAATTGTTGAACGCTTGTTAATAAACCCAAACTGGTGTGTTGGGTTTTTCTCTCTATGATCGGCTTTATTTATTTAACAGGAATTCCTTCAAAAACATTAAATATTACCAGCAGGGAAAAAAAGAAATAACATCGACGATTTACCGACTTTCGAACAAGCAAGTACACCTCCTGAAAATACATGGTATACATGGAATCAGCAGAGAAGTTTCCTGTGATCACAGTAGTTCTAATAAGCCAGATGACTATAATGAAGAACCACAAAAATATTGCTTTATAACAATAATATACTATAGATCATTTGATCATATACACCAATTTTAAAATAAAAAATGGGATTACTAAGTTTTTACTAGAAATAAAAAATCAAAAAGTCAAAATTCGCCATGTTAAGTCAAACACCTATCAGAAGCGTTACGAAACACTGACGTCACTTACAGTGTCCTAACCATCATTTCCGCATTCTCTTAATTTTTCCCCCGCGAACTCTTAACGCCGGTGCGATTTTAATTGAATTATTTATCTTATATTAAAATAAAGTTAAAGTTAAGAGTTAAATAATTGGTTTTATACAACCAACGGAAAGAAAAAATTAAACTGGTATTTATCAAGACAAATAAACTAAAACTGCACCTATTTTAAAAAGAATATTAGAACTTTTATAGAATTGAAGTCAGCGAGTGTTTCCAATATACTAACAATGAAATGTGGTAGAATATGTGAATGTGAATATAACATCGAGCATTGAGTAAAAATACTATAAGTATATATTATACTTAGAATATTGGCAATAAAATAGATAAATGCAGGTAAGAGTACCCAATAATATTTGCTAAGACAAACCAAAACTGTATCAATTGCAAACCGACTAAAAAAAAATTATGATGATAATTTAACAATACAGATGCAAATGTGTCTCATAGAGCACTTTATTATAACACAAATAAAAAGGTTTAAATTTTATACATTTGATGGTCGATGTTTGGAGTTTCTTACATTTAGCAGTTTTGTGAGAGAATAAATATTTTAGAGTAAAAAGTGCATCTAGAAAGTATTTTAGCAGCTCTGCATTGCCTCTAATTACCTTGTAATATTTTCTGCTTAGTTTCTTTTACTTTACGTTACTTCAGTGACAACATTTGGTTTGTTCATTTGTTTTATTGTTCATACATACCATGCTCTAAAATATCGAGAAAATCACATTATTCAATTAAATTTATTCCACTTACCCTTACCCTAGTATACTTCACTATTTCACCCACCGATCTATCTGATATATAATAATATATTTGATAGAGGTTTCTCGCAATCTATCCATGATGGCATTTGATTGACACTTGTTGAAGTCTTGAATTTAATTAATATTTTCCTTTATATTATTTTGAGAACATATATAGTCAGTAGTGAACAGCAGTGAAAGTTTAGTGAGTACAGCCCATTTTCTTCTTTCTAATTGGCACTCAAATCTTGCTGAAACCGGTACTGGTACGACTAAACCAGTGATATTAGATTAAATGTGATTTTCTATATTATTTGGTAACTGAAAAAAAAGAATAAAATTATTATATACCATATATACAACAAAAAAAAACAAATGAGGACTAATCTCAAATGTTATCAACAGTGTTATTTACCTCGATGTTACATTAATTACACTTTAGACGTAATTAAGGGTACTTAAAATAGTAAATATTTGTAGTAGAATGATCTTATTGGTGTGAATAAATTACCAATGTTCAAGCTATAATGGCTGCTTCCCGCCCTGTAATATTTTAAATGCGCAATTTCTTTAGGTATGTATAAATACATTAGGGGCCCTGACACCATCGATACATGGTGGGTACATCTAAGTATAATAAATCTGTGTAATATATATTTTTATAACATCTTTATTAGATACGCTTAGTACAATCTTAATTATAAATTAATTTATTACAACTTTTCATTTGTCTTGGATTAATTCACAAGCAAGACGAGTGCGAGAAAATATATCAATATGTATTCCTCAATTATAAAATTATAATAACTTATAGCTATAGTTTACACTAAAGGTATACACTTTATAAAAGTTCGTATGGTTTGGTTCGCTTCAATGTCTTTACATCCTGTGCGCTGTGGAGCAGTTGTATTGCTTCCACGTTAGAATGCTTTAGTAATCTTCTCTCGTGTTTCAAGGCGAAACCTTGGATCGGAAATCCATTTGATTTCCAGGTCCTCGTGCAGTTTTTCGTTGGTTACGTAGCGATAGGGATTGGTAATCAACCGAAGAACCTTGTTTTGACAGCGTTGTATCACTAGTTGGTTTGAATTTTTAGTGCAACCCTATATTTAAACCCCGTAAGTCCAAATTGGCTTTATGATTGTCTTATAGATCAACCTCTTTGATTTTAGATCAAGTTGAGAGTATGTTACGACTAACCAGTATAGTTGCATTATTTTGGTTCTAATATGTTTTGCTTTTTGTCTAACATGATGTATTTTGTGTAATATAAAAATAAGATTTGTACCCATACAAATCATTTAGTGTGAACAAAACAACAAAGTCACGTACAGATTTTTAATGCGTGTTTGATATTTCACTATTCCAAACGAAAATATTTCTTTCAAGTCGATTTTTTTGACGAAATAAGTTTTATTCAGGGTAAATTAAATAAGTAAAATTGTGATAAATTTGTGTTTCAAAAATAGTCATTATGGCTTATTACGCTGTCCATCAACTTTTTAATAACGTGTCGTATTCCAATACATAGTTTTGGTTTATTGAGATTGCATAATATGCTTTTTACCGAGACAAGCTTGAGCTGTAACATGGGTGACAGCATTCCCGGAAACGCTGGTGAAGTTAGCAATTCAGTTAGAATAGTGGCAACTTTATTTATATCGGTAATGCCTTCAATTTGACCTTGAATATTCATTTTCAAATCATCTACATCGTTATTTTTCGCTGCTAAAATGATTAGCTTATTTGTCAGATCATGGTTAATTATTTTGTAGACGTTTCGAGTCAACATACATTTAAAAGAAACGAAATGAGGTACTGGTACCTTTCCTCTCGCCCAACATAATCCTGGCGGTTAAAGTCGAAATCCCAAAGCATTGCAATAGCGACAAAGAGTGCTCATTGTTACGAAGTCAACCCATTTATTGAACGCGAAATAAAGAATTGTCACATTTGAACCTCTGTGTAGTCGACTGTCACCTGATGGTTCATTCGGAACCATAGTAGATCGCCCTTGAAAAATTCGCATTAAATAAAGTTCTCTAAACGGCTGTCGTTAAGATTTGTAAATTAGCAATGTATTAAAAATTATAGCAATTATATAATTTAATTTGTAAACAAAACAACAAAGTAGATTGTCCTCGGTTAATATAAGACACTGAACAACTCAATGCGAATCTTACATTTTAGTAAGGAGATTTTTCAATCCAAATATTTTACTTTTCTGGGCAATATTTGAAATGTTTTCCTTCAAACAAACCTTATCCCGAAAATTATAAATATAACAAAAAAGCAATTTGCCAAAGAGAAGGAGCCGCTCTAATCTAATGCGTAATTATATTAGTTTTGTTGTTCGATAATTTACAATAATAAACTGTCTGTAAACCAATAACTCTTGGCCGGTTATATGATTTTTGCAACATGTAGTTTAAACTTCTTAGTTTTCGGTATCACTATTGAAGCGGACCTAGGTCAGATAGTTCTTTAATGATGCAAAGTTTCCAAAATATTTATCTATCTAATGTTAGCTAAAAAAATATCAATATTTTAGGAGAATTAAAAGAGTTGAAAGTTTAAAAACAATTCAAGATATAAAAAAACTTGTAATGATACTTAACTTTACTAATACACATTTTTCATCACTAAATAACTCAAAATAACATAAATAAAACTTCTAATGAGATATTTAAAGGATAAATGAAAACAAAGGAAACGAAATAAAATTTAGGTCAAATATATGTCATATATAGTATATACGGCATATGCCCATGCCCCAGTGTGTCCTAAATATTACCTGCATGTCTCCACCCGTCTTTTGTATTTTCGTACTGTAGTGCTGTATGTCTATGCATATACATATGTCTATAATAGTGTCAGTACTCATTCCATATTCTTATTAAAAGTTTACCACTAAGAACAATGTCACTAATATTGATATAACTCTAAGTCACATCGAAAGTATATTATAATTTATTATTTATAATGATAATATATTGATTTTTATTCCTATTATATATATATATATATATATATATATATATATATATATATATATATATATATATATATATATATATAGTGTATTGTTATTTTTTAATCAGTTTCATAAAATTTTGATAAAAAATACTAGAAATTGACATAGTTATTAATAGTTTAACAACTATAGAATTTGCAAATAATTAGCAAGTTAGACACAATTTATTGTAGATTATACATAATAATATAATAGATCTTGTGTTCACTTGCCCGTAGTCTCTTACCATTAAACTAATGACTCACATTATATAATATAACATAAACCTTTCTAATATAATATGAATACGCCTTTATTTCACTACCGTCGCGAATGTTGAAACATATATCATCACCAAATTTTATTGGTGCTTGCACCTACTTCACTGTTAATTTTTTCCCCGGGTTCTTTTTTGTTCCTCTTATTTTCCTTCAGCCAAAATGAAGTTGTAAACCGAACGAGATCGGTGGAAGTTATCGGAGACGTAATCGACGGTCAAATAATTTCTTCTGGTATAAATGGTGGATGGGCACGATTATAAATCTTTGTAATTAAAACCTTTTGATATTAAAGTGGATTTTTTCAGCTCGATGTTATTGGCGGCTCATTTTTCTCTGTTTTCGGTTCGCCGCGTCGCTACTTATCTTTCGATCGTATGAACCCGGTAATTTTTTCGACGTGTTTCTTTTGGAGAGAGTACTTCAACGTATATTGTATTCTCACGGCAGTATAGAGTATTGTTGCTGATAGTTCAGAAGTTCCTGGTTTGGTACGACTTAACTTTTACAGATATTTTCTTCAAAATGTCTTTAAAATTATAGTTAAAATAGAAATGCTTTGCTATCTTTTCTATATCTTAAAAGCCATTTAACTGGAAATTGTAATAGGTAAATAATACTGCGAAATACATTGTTTTTAAAAAAAATATTAGTCTCCTGGATCAAGCATTAATCTATTCCTAATATTAATAAGTTCGTTAGTATTTTTAGTTCTATTCCCTCATTTTAGGGATGCTTTACTTGAGGTTTGATCCTCTTCGGGCTAGGAACGCTGGGCTATTGAATTAACTGGTACAGAACCTATGAGGTCTCATGGGGATAATCTGGCTTCGTATTTGCCGGAGAACATTTTGATATTTTCGTTGACCGTAGGAATTGATGGGTTTTTCCGTTCAACTGCTTTTCTTCCATTTCAAATTGACCTTTACCTACATATTTGATACTATTGCCATATGATGCAGTAGTTTTTTTATTTTATTATTATTATTATTTTAACTAGAAGGCTCTCTAACTCACTCTAAAAGGGAGAATAAACTTATCCCAGACATTAAGATGTATTAAAAGTATTAAGCTCGGAAGAAATTACTCGTTGATCTGTATTGTACATCTGAGATTTGTTCATTTATGAACACTGTCTACTTCATGCTACTGCTATGTCATCAACTCTACTTTGATGGGCAATAGCTGAGGTTCCTACGCAACGTCACTAACAGATGAAACCTTTGAGCCTGCTGGTTCCTTTGTGTATTATTATTCTTCTTCTCTCATTTTATGATATAGGGCAGATAACTTAGTGCAAAAGCAACCAACGTAATGAGAGATCTGTGACAAGGCAGGGTAATGTCTACGCATTACAGTAGAAACTTCTTATTTATAGGTTTTGGTCACCGGTCAGACATTATAACATATATTATTCTTTATTATTGATTTATTATTTTATTTATAGAGTTGATAGGGGCATATTGGAGATCGTTTAGTCCTTTATCTTATGCTAGTAGGCTAAACTTTTTTAGCGATGATTTTTAGTTTTTTCTAACTGTTAATAGTGAGTATGAGTTCCAGGACGCTATCTTCAGATATTTCTGTATATATTTCCTTCAAACCATAACTTAACTTTTACAGATATTTTCTTCAAAATGTCTTTAAAATTATTGTTAAAATAGAAATATTTTGCGATCTTTCCTATATCTTACAAGCCATTTAATTGAAAATTAGAATAGGTAAATTATACTGCCAAATAAACTTGTTCTTAAAAAAATGATTAGTCTCCTGGATCAATCAATAATCTATTCCTAATATTAATAAGTTCGTTATTAATAAATCATCCATTTGATTAATTTTGAAGAATTTTTTGGAGATAGAAGATGTATAAAACCCGTACATATTAATTTGAAAGCATTTTATTTAGTTTGACATTAGGTTGGCGTTATTAAGGTTCACTCGCGACAAAATTTGTTGAGGGTCTGTATTATATCTAGGATTTCTCCAGAACATATTTGTTTTTGCCCCCAAACGATACATTTAAAAGTAGAAAATAACTTGATTTCTTTTATAAAAAATTATTAATCAATTGAAAGAAAATGTTAATTACTCAATAAGCAAATTCTAAAACCGATATTAATCTATAGACTCCAGTAATGTAGGTTCCTCAAGATAATATAAATAAAACCAAAAATTTCCAGGATAAAGCCAGGATATGTATTATTATTACTTACGCGAATACCTTCGTGTATCTCAGAAAGTCAAGACAATCGTAAAATGAGGTGAGGAAAGACCTTGCAATCACTTTAACACCGAAATATAGAAGCTCTAGATTAATAAATGAGCGGGACACAAACTCAAAATAATCAAACCAGTGAAATATATTTAACAAAATAATGTACGTAAAAGTGAGTAAGAACCGATGAGTTCTTCTAGATATATACCTAGTTTTTAAATTACCACAAGAACAAATTGTAGGTTAGTTGCTGACTATTAATTAGAATGTATTAATTGAAGATATATTTGTTAATCTTCTAAAGAATGTTTAATGATTTCTGTAGTATGGATTGTCTATACCTGGTTGATTGTAGAACGTTTTTAGGCAAATTTAGCAAAATTGATTAGGTCGAATTCTATTAAATTTATTCTTATCTTCTTGCCTAGCTATTTGGAAGTAACTTATGTGATGAATAGAAAGTTCTCTCCATCAAAGTATACTCACCAAACGTCCCGATCTGATTACCATTTGCTACAGTAATATAACATGTCTTAATAGAATCCATTTAATAATCAGTCCAAAACCATGGTAAATTATGCCATCAATTTATCTAGACTCGTAGCCTAGAAGTATATTTTTCCAGCCTCATTCACATTCTCATCCTGATTGTTATCTGAAAAGATACAAGTGTCAGTGAATATTCCAAAAATTAGTTGCAGATTTTGGAAAATTAAATAACAATACCCGCACATCACTTTGGTTTTATGGGCAAACATTCAACTGCTGATATATAAGCAGATATCAAAACATATATGGACCTATGGAATTCAGTTATGGGAATGTTCTGCGAGAAGTAATATCAACAAAACAATTATCTTAGAATAAAGTACTGAGAGGCATTGTAGATGCATCCAGATACTGCAGGACAATTATTTGCACCGAGACCTTCGAATTTCAACTGACGTAGAAAAAATTAAAAGATTTGCGACAATATATGATGAAAGGCCCAGGTGGTAAGCCCAGAAGTGCGGCAACTCTTGGATTACATTGAGTTAGGATGCAGACTCAAGAGTATTAAACCATGTAATATTGTGTAGTTATGGAAGTGCACCATAACCAGTAGGGAGTACTATATGGTAGAAACACTGAAAAGTGCTACTAACTTCTATTTCATTAGATGCTAAGTAAGCGACTAAGAAGTCTTCTAGATAACTACCTAGTTTTTGAGTCACAATATACACCAATTGTAAACTAGTCGATAACGACTATTAATTATATATTTAACAAAAAACTAACTGGTTAATAAATTGGTCGGAAAATCTCTAAAAATTAAGCCATACACATGTAAAATGAACCTCTGCTGATAAAATGAAGGATGGATGCAACTCGAATAGTCCCCCGTATCGATTTATTCGAGCTTGTAAATGACCCTTGCATGCCGTTTTTCAGACTGCACAGGACTTAATTCCCAAGACGTTCAAACGAGATTTTAACTGCCCTGCGATCGTGTTTCGGACCAATCGTCGACTGGTAGACATTATTTTTCCTTATAAACGGACTCATTAAAGTCTCATTTGTGATAATTGTATTGATGCCATTACGAGTTAAAAATGGAGGAAAAAACGGAAATTTCCCAAAGGCTCGTTCGTTGAATATTTGATGATGACGTGATGCAAAACAAAATAATATATAGGCTCTTACTTAGATTTTTTATTTTATAAATAAATATTTCCATTTAATTTTGTTCTAAATATATCTTAGGTATTTTGATTGTTACAATTTTGAACAATTAATTCTAAACTATACTGTTCCAAAGTCTTAATACAAAAATTAAAATATATATAATATACATTGCTTTCCTATACATTTAAATCTCCAGTCAATTAATGGTTAATTTGCTTTTTTGATTCTGATAAATTCTGGTATTTCTATTTTAGGCACTTAAGAGAGTCCTAAAGGAGCTGAAACAAATGGTGGTCACATTGACAAATTTAAACGCTGAGTGTTATACGTATATATCAAAGCTTCTCAACTAATCTCTTTACATTGTTATTCCAAAAATGGCCTAATTTCGTTTCATTTCAGCAACGATTTGTGTATGAAAACTGGGTCCATTAAGAAAGTAGTCTAGATATGTGAACATATAGATTTTATGAAGATATATCAATAAACGGGTCTTTCAAAATTTAAATTAAGTTGGAAAATATAGCTATTTTAGTAACGCGGCAACTTAAAATGGTTGTGTTTTTTTTTTTGAAACTACGTATTTCGAGACGGTGCTCGAGTTCTACTGACCCGATTTATTTGAAATTTGGTAGGAATCTTCTCTAATTATTTATCTATCGTACTAAGATAATAAAATTTTGATATTTACAAAATTACATTTACGAAATTATAAATGAAATCGCCGCTCTTTTATCTGCCGTAATTTGACCAACAAAAGCCTTTTGATATTTTTTTCTTTTTGGAAGTACAAAACATGACGAAAATGAATTACAGTAATACCAATTTTCAAAGTGCAAAATCTCTTGACTGAGTAAACAAATGACTTTATTACGAATAATGTCTCAAAAGTACAGAGTTCAGTGAAATACTATTTGAGCTTTGAGTCATACGAATTTTATATATATGCCTCAACTATCCTTTATCTCCAGATGACCAATTCCTCGCGCTCTAAGGAAAACAAAAAAAAGGTCTGTGTTAATATGTTATTTACTTTTTGTTTATTACACCCTAGGTTTATATATACAAGGATGTCCTAGAGCAGCGTTTTGAATTTATTTTTAATCATTTAGAGTCATATTTAACGATTCAAATATAATTTAGTCAACTATTTTTCCCCATTAATAATTGATACACAGCAATATATATATATATATATATATATATATATATATATATATATATTAAAATAAATATATTAAACATTAATTATTTTAAAATAAGAAATACGTGAATAGTAAAATATAGTGAGTAGAGTGAGACCAAGAGTTCTTTAGAAACGATTCAAGGCTTATATTAGCAGTAGATTTAGTTGTAATATATTGATATATATGGTAAGAACTTTAAAATACAATAATTAAAATAATTAAAAAACTAATAATAAATTTAAATCAAAAACAGCTTGGGGCGGGCATTTGTTACAATTCAAAGTTTAATAGAAGAAGACATTGCCGTCCCTAGTTAACTAGACGCATATGAAGCATTATTGTTTTTCAAGCGGCTTACAATATTAATTATGAATATCATTTATTTTACGAACAAATTACCTGGTGGTTGTCTAAAATTAATAAAATTTGTGTTACTATAGAAAAGAGTGAAATTTTATTCTGATGGGAGTGAACTGATCTAAAACAATTGCGTGCAATAAGTAAGTTGAGGAATCTAGTGACAGAGAGGTAATCTAGTGACAATACCGTATGACCAGTATCTTTAACAGTCTATAAACAAGTAGCTTATGAATTATCATCCTACTGATATGCGTCCTAACCAATCAGGCTCCACCAATTAACCTTTGAGCTAAAAAAGGCGACTAAAGTTCATCGAATGCTGTGGAAGGCTTATGGCAAAGTTCTTGTTCTATCGATTTCAACATGTGAATATTAATTTGGACGCTTCAAAAGTGACGATTTTGATATCGAAGACAAAGAGCGTCCTGGAGAGTCGATTTGAAAGAATTACTCGTTATTGATCCATTAAAACGTAAGTAGAATAAGCGTAATCGATCGGGAGTAATACAAGAAACCATTTCCAGTCGTCTGAAAAATATAGGAGTGGTCCAAAAGTTTGGATATTTTGTGCAAAATGAATTGAAGCTAAGAGACAATGAAAAGCGCTTGGTTATGAATTAAATGCTGCTGAAATAATGAAAAGTAGAAACATTACGTTAACCCAAAGCCGAATAACCATGGCTCCAGGTTAATGCTCTGTATTTGGAGAGTGCAACTTGGTGTAGTATACTATGACCTGCCAAACCGTAATTAAATCATCAACGGGTATCGCTATCGATTACAAGGACCATCAACGGCGACTATTACATAGCGTTATTAGACCGTATGAAGTACTAAATCGTCGAAAAACGGCCGCATTTGAAGAAACAGGAAGCGCTGCTTCACTAAGGCAATGCAACGTGTCACAAGTCAGTAAAAATGATGGCAAAAATCTAGGCCCCAGCGACTATTTCCTGCTCCCATATCTCACGAGAATGCTCGTTGGGAAGAAATTTTCGAATAAAGAGATGAACGCCGAAACTGATGCCTGTTTTGAAGCAAAGGACAAATCGTACTAAAAAAATGGTATCGAAAAGTTGGAAGGTCGCTATTATCAGTGTATCACGCTTAATATAAAAAAAACAATATAAAAATCATAAATATATATATATATATATATATATATATATATATATATATATATATATATATATATATATATATATATATGCCACAAGTTACAAAAAGGACCCTTTTCCTTTCCCACTTGCCCCCTACCACCGTAATCGACCAATCGACCATTTTTCAATGGCTCGACAAATGACAAAAGCCGGTCCATCGTATGGCCCTCTTACGCAAGCACCACCATCATGGTTGTCTTTCTGTCTGCCTTCCCAGTCCTTTTTTTATTTCGACTCAAGTGGTGCTGATTTCTTTACAATCCCCCGATCAAACATCATTTAGATCTGTTCCCTGTTATTCTTTACGTTATCGGAGAAGGGATACATCTCCAGCCGATATTCGCCTTTAGTAGCGAACAAGATTATGGTAATATTTAGATGAATTTAATATACATAAACACGCACCTAACGTCGAGAGGGGTTGGTTAGAAAAAGAGATAAAAAATAGTGTTGCTTAATTGTCGTTGTTGATTCATCAAATTACCATAAAATCTTTGGATGATTTATCGTTCATCGTGATATTGCATGGGGAATCTGTTGAAGAATGTTGTTGAACTACTGTTAATGGTGGAACATTTCTATACTATCCTGACAACAGGGGACTGTATGATTTATTGTTCTGTTCTTTTATTAATGAATTAGATTAAATGTTCTATTTCTCATAATAAAAATTAATAGAACAAATGTAAAACAAATAACACTGAAAATTTATTAATATGATTAAATAACATTAACTAGACTTTAATAAAAAGGTTTTATTAAATAAGATAAAATTATCAAAAAATATTATTTTAAAGTTGCTCAACGGTTATTTATCAGATTGTTTAATAAGTTCTTTTTGTTCACGTAATCTTGTGGCACTTCAATAATACCCTGAATTCAGAGTATTTGTTTAATTATAAAATTTGACTAATGAAGTGTTTAACATATATTCTCGTTTATATTGGAAAAAAACTGGAACAAAAATTAGTAATGTTAACCAATATGTCAGCAATTTTTTATTTGAATTAAAATATTTGAGGTAAAATTATTTGTTTTCATTTCTATATTTTTCTCAGTCTGCGCAGTCCTTATGAAAAATGGGAAGAGACAGCAAGGATCTCTTGTTATAAATTAATTCAATTAGCTTGCATCGAACTAGTAGGTACGAAAGGAAACAATTTGATAAGGCTTGATTCTGGATTGCTAACTGCTCCTAAGTTTCTGAACTGCTACCACTTGGATTTAAACAAAAGCGGGCCAAAGTATATGACCACTCCTAATGACGTTACATTTTGGATTGCTAAAATTTAGAAATTCTGAAGTTGATCAAAATATTTGGTTATAAATATTTCAGTTCAGAACGTCATCAATTGAAAGTCGGAAGTAGAAGGGACTATCCATACCCTCAAACATATGATACATTAACGTCCAACAACAATATACAGCTCTTATTAGAACTAATGAATCTCAGATAATTATTACATAAACAGTTGTTAATTCCAGTTAAAAGCTCAAAAAATATATAAACTTTACATTATTGATAAAAGAGTATTTTATAATTAATAATGTTATAAACATAAATAAAACATTAAGACAAAACATTTCTATTTTTATTTATATATTATAGCGTTTTTAATTTATTTAATACAAATATTATGCTTTCTTTTCAAAGATTCTCTTCTGTAGTTTAAATTGTCGGTTTGGTTGCTACAGTAAATTAAGGTGACAGAATGGTCCTTTAACAGCCCCGATAGTTGCCCATTCGAGTTTCCTCAGAGTACTGATGTGTTTTACGTTTCTCATTGTTTGTAGTTGTGACTATTCATAGACAATAGTAAAAAATCTGATAATTTAAAGTACTCACTAGCCAGTAGGCTACGTACACCTTAAATGGTAGGTCCAGTGCAGTAGTAAAATTTTTATTAGCTAATAAAAATTTTCGTATAAGCTATTAATTCTATAATATTAAAATTAAAATTTCGAAAGTATTTATTTATATCATAATTTTTAGCTATATCGAAACTATGACATTATTACAGATTCATGTCGCTTATCAATCAAAGTTTAAATAGGTTATTTCTCAATATGGGCTTCGAACGTCAGTTCTCTACCACCAATTAATACTATCTGATAATAATTATAATATAATAATTTAATAATTATAAATAATATAATTAATAATTACCTGATATTGTTTTGTAGAAATTTGTGACCATGGAAATATGTCGAAAAATCAAGATTTTATAATGAATATTAAACTGGCTATATTTATATATAATGATTAAAACATATATTTTTTCCCATGATAAATAATAAAAGCTCATAATAGTTGTACACAGGTAATAAAAAGCGTTTTAAATTATCTTCAGTTCAATGTTCCATATTTTTATTTGGCGAATGGGAACATCAACCTTTAAGGTTCTATATTCGAAATTGTTCGCTACGCAAAAAACTATTATATAACATAAAATTGAGAGGTGTTCTTATTTTATATTCTAATTTTTTATTTCTCAAAAAGGTTCTAAATTATGAATAAAATTGAAAAAATATTTTTTTAAATTATATTTTTATAATCATCAAAATCAATCATCGCCGAACTGTATTTCTGGATTTATTATTACTAGTGATAATAGTGCCTAATAATCGATATTCGACCACAATTTATTAATTTAGTCAAAATTATTTAAAAATGAGACGATATGGAAATAAAAGTTACTCTTTATATCATTAACAAAATATAACAAAAGTATCATAAGTAAGATTATTTTCAGACCTGTAGTAACTTCCATGCAAATATTATATGTACCAGAAAATCATTACCGGTTTTCGTAGGAGCGGTCACTATTCTATTCTAGGGACATCAAGCTTCAAAGCTATATATGTTATACTTTTCATAACTAACACCGCCACAGTTTTATACCTCTTTGAAAATGTCAAGTTTCGTGCTTGAATTTCTGAGCGACCGAATACGGGCAATGAGGAAAATCCAGAAGATGGGAAGATCCAGAAGAAGGCAAAGGGAAAATAGAGAATCGCCCATGAAATGCTACTTCACACGGATGATCGCAAGTCATTTCTGATTCGAATAGTTACGAGTGATAAAAAGTGGATTTATTTTGAAAACCTTAAGCGGCAAAATATGGTTCACCTGTCCAAGCCGGCAGATCGACCCTAACGCCAAATCGTTTTGGTCGAAAGACAATGCTCGTTGTTTGGTGAGACCAGAACGCGGTGGTGTATTACGAACTGTTGAAACCTAGTGAAATAGTTAACAGTGAAAATTATCCAAGGAAGCGTTGAAAGCACTTGTATGAGATATATTTTCGCCCCCGCCGTACCCTCTAGATTTTGCTCCATCCGACTATCTATTTTTCCCATCAATATAATACGCACTTTGCAGAGCAGCATTTCGCTAATTTCTAAGACGCTTCTAACACTTTTTTTAGAGATGACATCCAGAAATTTCCTGAAACATAGTCAAAATATATAGAATCAAAAGGCCAATACTTTTAATAAATATATATATATATATATATATATATATATATATATATATATATATATATATATATATATATATATATTTGAAATTGATATTTGTCAGCCAAGTCACTAGACTTTCTCATTAGAAAATAGGGGCTAAAATATTTGTTTATATATTGTGTGTCACCAATCTGAGGGTAGCTTGATTTGGGCGCAAGAATTTACTTATTTGTAGTACACATTATACAAATATTTTAGGTCCAAAAATTCTTCCTTCATATAAACTTTAACCGTGCCACCTCCAGGTGTCCCCATTTTCCTGAAAAATGGAGGTTAAGGCAATTTTCGCTAAGTCGATTAATATATAGATATATATATATATATATATATATATATATATATATATATATATATATATATATATAAATATCAAAATAATGTTTAAAACTAGTCGTGTAACTTTAATAACGGTGGAATTATTTAAAAATTATTATAATTAGTTATAGGCTGTGTTGTTATTGTGTATTAGAATAAACCCTCAACAGAATTAATTCACAGTATATATAATTTCGCCTGCGTGTACGAATCTAATCAAAAAATGAAATATAGTAAAGGAGATTGAAAGGCGTTCCGACCCTGGACGATCCCTTGTTGCTTATGTAATTTTCCATCGAGTCTTCAGCCGGCAACATGTCTGAAATAGTAAAAAGCAACCCTGGAAATTAACATTCACCATTGCAACCCGGTCCCATCCTGCCGTCGCCATCTGAAATATGGCTCGATCACGCTCCGGGATAAGATGAAGGAGATCCATCATGTTGATGTCTTTGTTCGTTTGCGGCCTGTGACGGTGGCGGTGCGAGAGGAGGCGGCGGAGGTGGAGACGGTGACGGCGTCGGCGGCGGTGGCGGTAGCGGCAGCCCTGCCGCCTGATGCTGATGCGGGTCGGGCGTCCCCTGACGGCCTCGTCTCGAAAAAACCCGAATGGAAAACGGAAAAATGTCCTGGCAATGCAACCGGGACACCCGCAAGGGGAATCAATCAGGCGTCAGCACTAATGGTGCCGTTCCTGAATCGACTCTTGGGTATTCAAGTTCCCCTCTTTCTCCATATTCGAGCGAATGTTCAAAGAACCAACTTTCTGTTTCAAAACAGGAAAGAGAATTATAAATATAATTTACGTACTAAACAAACAGCAATTTTACGAATCTAGGAAATACGTAATATACTCTTATGATGTTTTGTATATGTTTTATGTTCAATATTACAAATATGATACAAAGTTGTTAAATAAATAAATAAACTTAAGAAGAAATATATTATCGGAATTACTATAACTTACAAAATGGATATACTTTATGTTTTGGATTTTAATTGCAATTATATATTGAGATTCTTTATAAATACCTTTATAAAAAATTATGGCGTTACGCAACAATTGGGCTTTTACTTTATGTTACGTAATTTTGTATTTGGTATTAATTTCGTTACTTAACAGGACAATTGAAAAGCACCGGCCTACCGTAGTAAAACACATTTCTTAGCAAAATGAGGTTCTTTCTATTCAACATAATCCTCTTCAAGGGTGATACACTGATTATAGCGACCCTCCAACTTTCGATACCATTTTTGTAGTACGATTTGTCCTTTGCCTCAAAATAGGTCTCAGTTTCTGCGATCACCTCTTCATTCGACGAAAATTTCTTCTCAGCGAGCATTCTTTTGAGATCTGAGGACAGGAACTAGTCGCTGAGGGCCAGATCTGGAGAATACGGTGGACGAGGAGGCAATTCGAAGTCCAATTCATGGATTTTTGCCATCGTTTTCACTGACTTGTGACACGGTGCATTATCTGGGTGAAGCAGCACTTTCTTTTTCTTCAAATGCTGAAAATTATTCAATGGGAATCCCAAAATACAGACTCCATTAGCTTGCCAGCCGACTGTTGCGTTTTCCCACACTTTGGAGCGAGTTCATCATGTGCAGTGGACTTGGATGACTGTCAATTGTGTTGCAGAGTGAAATGATGGAGCCACGTTTTATCCATTGTCACATCGACGCAAAAACTCGGGTTTATTTGGCTTCAGTTTATCACTTTCAAACACTGCTCCGAATCATAAATTCGTTGTTGTTTTTGGTCAAAAGTGAGATCGCGTGGCATCCACTTTGCACAGAGCTTTCTGATACCTAAATATTAGTGAACGATATGATGTACACATTCTGTTGATATCTTTAGAGTATCTGCTATTTCATTCAATTTAAATTTACGGTCATTAAAACTCATTATGTGGATTCTTTAAATGTTTTCGTCGGTAATAACCTCTTTTGAGTAACCACTGCGTTCATCGTCTTCGGTGCTCATTTCACCACGTCTAAACTTAGCATACCAATCCTTCATGGTTCACTTTCCTGGGGCAGTATCCGGAAACTCGGCATCAAGCCAAATTTTTGCCTCAACTGTATTTTTTCCCTTCAAAAAAACGCGCGAAATTTTTTTTTATCCATTTTTTTCACACTAACAAAAGTTGCTTCACTCAAAATGCTATAATTGACAAAATAATGATCCGACAGCTGTAAAATTTATACACGCATCGTTTGAAGGTTAGGGCTAACTAAAAATCTAATTCTAATCTAATTCTCGTAGTGCCATCTTTGTGTTAGACCGGGGACTTTTCAATTGACCTGTTACTATATAGGATTAGCTTTATAACTCTACAGTTTTTCTTTAAGTCGTTATTTTTATCGCTTGTCTGTCTATTACAAAGGGCTTCTTAATAAAGGCGAACCCATATCGCTGATAGATGATTTGTGGCTTTATCATTGCAATATACAGAAAGGGTCAATAATACTAATGTTAAATACTAAATAATCTTTAGTACATTAACAAATATAATTGTCATATATGGAAAGACTAATAGACACATGTGGTTTTGGCAAAACGGCGCCCTATGTTATATCATGAACGCCATGTCAGGTTATGTGTTCTGAAGTATTGTGAAAAATAAGATAAAAAGAAAAATATTTGAAAATTGCACTCATTTGTATACGTAATGGCACATAAGGGCGCAAGCGAAAAAATCGCTAATATAGCCGGTTCAGCTCATGTAACGAGAAGTAGAGCAAATGGAAACAAGTCCTGAAGACATTTCTACAGAAACGTCTTTAAACTATTTAAGATCCTATTATAGAATCACCTCACCTCATCTTTCATTTCATTTCATGAAATTATATATTTTATATTGCTCTGAATGTTATATTTGAACAGCTGGCTTTGCAATTAAGTTTACCGACAGTGTAACCAACTTACTGACCATCTATGAAGACCTTTGCTCTTTTTTAACGTGAATACCTGCATGACCCAGATGATTCCTTGTTGAATTTTGTTGTAAACAATCACCAATATAAATTAAAAATACCCATGTTCTAGATAGATTCAAACTCGCGGCTATCGCATCAGTTAGTAGATCATTCAACTTGATTTGAGTCATAACATATTAATTTATAGTCTGTATCTAATATATTTATTAATATATATATTCTAATAATATATATATATATATATATATATATATATATATATATATATATATATATATATATATATATATATATATATAATATAACTAATATAATAATAACCCTAAATATATATAACGCTATAAAATTAATAACCAATAAAATAACATCTGCACTATAATATGGTAATAAAAATTATCATACATTTTGTTATGACTGACGTATTCTTTCACAATTATAAACTGTAACATACATTTACTATCATTCGCTATCAGAATTCGAATCCACGACTGTCACAACAGCAAGAAGACCATCAGCACTGTGGCAACCAAGCCGGCGGAAAGTAATTTGATTAAAAATTGAATATGTGTGCAGTTCTGTGCACCCATAAAGACTGAATCGGGAATAGTTTTGGTCGCATAGCATGTCGTAGGCAATATATCTTCTTAGAAAAAATCCTCCAGTAATCGACAAAAAAATCTTTAGCGGCCTTCTTTTGAGGCCTCAGTCATCGTCAAAGAAACCCTTAATGATACGACGTTTGCGGGAAATGATTCGTAAACAAAAAGAGTCCCCCTGTACCCCGCCGCCCGTCTTCCGTTGTCGGGACGCAAGAAAAACCCCATTATTGATGGCCCGGCCGTTGAAAGACACAAAGGTCTTATCGTTCGGAAGGAAACAAATGCCCGCCACCCCCGAGGAAAATCATCGTCGATCCGTATATTTTCCGGAATTTTCCGTCGAGGGCGAGGGGGATAGGTAGACGGAGGGGTGGTGGGAGAGGGGGAACCCAAAGGGGGGGTGGGGGTTTGGACCGAACGGGTGACTGATAAACCTATTGATGACTGTTCTCGTTCCTGACACAGTATTTTTTTTCTGCGCCGACGTCGAATGGCCGCCATCAGTCACTCTCCTGCAGACGTTCCCGCTGGAAGCCGGATTATTTTTAAAATGGCGCTTTTCTGACGAGGTGCGAAATTTCGGATTAATAATGCGAAAGAATCGTGGCGTCGTCGACATGCTTTCGTTTTTTTGTTTCCCGCTGAGCTACTACCAATTTTGTGTTAGTGACGTTAGACATTAATTTTCCCAAGACCTGTATAACACGAATTTAACTACAAATTACAAAAATGCAATATATAACAGCCGATGTCGGAACTAAATATTCACATAATTTTTAATTTCAAACTCAAAATGTTGATGTTGTCTTCTGTCAATGGCTCTCAAACACAAACTTAATATCTCAAAAGATTTTTGAAGTTGGTACTCGGGAAATTCAAAAAGTCGCTTATTCACCAAACTTATCTTCATATATAACCAATGGTTTATGACTTTTATGCAGGACTAAAATATAGAAAAAGATATTATATATGATGGAAATTATTAATTTCAATGAACGACGTAGATAATGAATAAAATGAGAAAACGTAATCCTATATTCATTGGTTCTTAAAATTATAGATCTACAAAACCCAGCCTGTGACACTATGTTCTTTAAGCAGAAATACTCAGCGGGAGTAACCTTATGAAATAATAAAGGTTAGTAAACTATGTAAGTAAACATAATTATATAGTAAATTTAATGAATATAATGATATCTAATTTCTAAAACATAACATCCACAGTGGATACTATTGAATAAGTAATTTAAAAAAAAAGTTAAGAAAGATGCTTCTTAATAATTTTTTATGAAAACTGAGACACATGTTGTATAATTAATTAAATAATATAATAAATATGTAACATAAAATCTGGATGTATCAATAGGTAAAAATTTATTACTCGGTTATCAGTTTCACTTTAGTTCAGTAAACAGATAATAATATAAACAGTAATCAGTAATAGTATAATCGATTTACATCTTACATCATGATTAATACAACTTTAATTTACAAATGAATTTATTATTCTTGTCTTTTTTATATATTTAAAGTCTCCTTTTTACCAACGAGGGTTTATCTGTACTGGACCTACAGTTTAACGTGGGCTCCGAATCACGGTCCTCGGCATTAAACCTACTGACTGGCGAGTGACCAATTTAGAAAACATTCCAAAAGATATCCAGTCTTACCCAGCTTGGTTACTGGCGTGACTGGGATCATTTTCCTTGTCGAATTTTACACTCTTGTCTAGGATCATCATAAATATTAAACAATCACAAACATAAATTTACGACCATACCCCAGCAGGATTCTAACCCGCGGCTATTGCAACAGTAGGTGGACTGTCCTGTCGCATTTACCACTGCGCCAACCAAGCCGGATATTATTATTATGTTGGACATTAAAATAAAATTAAACCACTTCTAAGAAAAAAGTTAAACTCAAGAGTAGTACATATACAAATTCATATGATCGATCTTCTGATTTCCTGCGGGATGTCCAAATTATTACTTTCAAGTTGTTGTGATTTAGTGCCCCAATCTACTATTACTAATACTATATATTAGTAACCTAATAATCTATTTACGTAATTAGGCAGCGCGCAACTCTTCGTTGGTTAAGTAGCGATAAGCATTGATAGAACTAGTCGGTTTGATGGCTTGGTGTAACCCCATTTTTGCAAATCTATAAGTTCAAATAGACTATAATTCACTAATAAGACAAGGTTTTTGATCTTCGGGCAAGTTGGAAATATCTTCCGGCTAACCAGTACAGGTCTTTGATTTTGAGTCTGATCTGCCTTGCTTTTTGTCTCTTCTTATTCTCATCTTATTGTGATTTAAAATCTGTGGTAGATTATTTCAAACAACCAGAATAAAAATTGTCTATCATTCTTAATATAAATATAGTTTTTAGTAATCAAAAGTGTATAAAATATATACATTTATTTAGAGAGTGGACAAAATATAACTTTGTGTTTAATTTAATTATACATATAACACATAACATACCCAACGTACAAAGTATTCATTCTTCAGGTATAGAAGCTGTCAATGTTGGAATTCTGTTGACTATGAAAGATATATTTAATCCGTCGGTACCACCTACGTTGTAAAATTTGTCATCGATTTGTTTAACACTATTTGTTATAAAACAAATGTTTAGTTATGATACGTCAAAAAGTTAAATGTGAGCAATTCTTTCAAATGGTAGAAAAACGTTCACTTACTTCCTAGATATTTTGGCTATTTTGTCAAGACAATTTATTTAATAAAATTATTTTGTTTCTTCCTAGTTGGTCTCCATTAAAAATCAAAAAAATTATTTTTTGTTATATTTTTTTTTATTTCAGGAGTTTTTAACATTAAATAATGACCAAGGTTGACAGAAACCTAACAATAAACCAAAAAGAATATTAACTAACTTTTTGCCTTTGAATCTATAATATTTAATTAATACACATTTGCATTTACATAATGCAGGACATCACCATTCTTCGAAAATGTTCAATATTTTGATCACAAAATGATGTTATTACTTTTGATAAGTCCATCTGACGATTAATATTCTGATATTTTAACACAGCAAATTATAGTGTTTAATTAAATATAAGCATTTGATTTTCATGGTCCCTATATTACTGGGGTGTTATTAAAGAATTTTTACTTACTTCTTTACCATCATTAAACCAACCAAGATTGATTTCACAACCCAAACAATTATATTAATTTAGATTTGTTTTTTTGATAATTTAATTTTTATATTTGCCATAAAATTATATTAGTATTTTTGGTATTGGTTGGGCATGGTACCGACGTCAAAGTGACCAGTTAGTAGTGGTTAAACTAGTATTGTAAATAAAAAAATAGGTTTAGGTAGGCATTAATCTAAATAGTGTGAATACAGTAGAATATAAAATACGTGTAGTACATAGTATATGTACATATTTTATAATAAAATATTTTTTGTGTTAAAAATATAAGTTTGATTATATTTTAATTTTTCTTTAATTAGTTCCTTATTAATTTTTTGAATTCGGTTCAATTTTTTCTTAAAAATATTTTAGTTTCCTATGTTTACATACTTATCTCGTGTTTATATCGCGATCTTCGTTTAGGAGCTAAACGCTTTAACCATTACACAATAGAAGCAGTTGTGTGCAGCATTTCCACGACGTCATATATTCTATAGTTTGTGTTTAAAAACTGAATGGCTTTCGAACTAAACGCCTAGGGGTGTTGGATACCGAAAAAAAATTAGATATTGCGATATATCGATATTTTGGAGAAAAGAGAATATCGATATACTTTTTCTAACAAGTATTTGATTTTACATAATAACAATTTTATTTTGAAAACATATCGAAAAATATCGCCAAAAAATATCGACATATCGATATATCGTCCAAAATATCGATATTTTTTATCAGAAAGTATCGATATATTGATATATCGTAATTTTTTCTGCATCCTTATTGCAGTAATTCAATTGATAAAGAAGAATAGATTAAGATAGAATTAAGAAGCATGTAAAGAAAGAATCAATATGTACATAAGAAAATAATATGTAGAAATAAAATTAGTGAACGAAGTGAAGCCCATGTGTAGCTAAGAACATAGTTTAATATTTGGTGAAGCGAAATTGCTGGTTAAAAGCCCCAGAATTTAAAATAGAAAACAAAACTACACAAAATGTATTGATTTCAAACCAATTATTAATGAATGAATGCATTAATTAATGAAACACTATATAGAATACGGCTAAATGTAAAACGATTGTGTAAGTTACTAATTATTAATATGGCATAGTGCCATTACAATCGAATATCTCGCCCGTTAATAAAAATATGCTTATGCGGTAACACTGACTTGTACAACATACCCAAAAGGAATACTAATAATAAAAACTGAGGGGTAAAACACGACGACTGCCACCCCCCAATCCTATTCTCGTTATAAAATATTCAGCACAAATATTTCCCGACCAAAAATTCATCTAATTATTTTTGGGGGAACAGGAGGTGGCGGGAGGAGACGACGCGGACTATGAGGGCGGCGAGGGGGGTTAATATCAGCGTGCGCTGGCCACGGAATGGCAAACAAAGACCCGTACGAAGCCATAAATCGACTTCAGGCGCCGTTTCGCTTTCATTATTCACACCCGCCGGTGTAAAAATATGATGGAAAAATGATTATTAAAAAGGAAAAAAAGAACGGTTCATACTTTAATGTCAACGCCTCAGAAACCAATAGGCCCAAGGATATAACGCGCCGGTGATTAATTATTAGTTATATTAGATGCTGAAACGTTTCAAACGAAATTTGAAAGCTTAACTATGTTACACTAAAAGCAGGCGACCTAAAGTGGAATCGTAGTAGGTGTGGGCATATCCAGAACAATGCATCACAAGTATAAATATTTATAGATATATTACATTAAATGAATCGCGTTTTTATTTCGCGATTAATATTCTATGTTATTAATTATTACAATCTTTTATTGATAAATATGCTTGGAGAATAGTCCCAAGGAGACTCGAACCTCCAGGCTTCAACAATACTATTTATTTTAAATATATTTTGGTATATTTCGAAGTAATATTGCATATAAACATGCTGTATTGCCTATATAATATTATATAACGTATTACAATACCCATTATTTTAAATTTAAAAATGTTTTTATTAATACAATGTTACTAGTTATATTAGACAAACTTAAAATATCTTATTAACTTAGAAACTAGGTAGCAGGTGAGGCAAAAGTCCCACTATAATTTTGATTGCGCGCCATCTTGGTTATATGACATTTAGCTCAGTTTCGCTTTAACTATTCTGTTGGGTAGTCCAAACTTTATTATATATATATATATATATATATATATATATATATATATATATATATATATATATATATATATATATATATATATATATATATCTATATATATATATATATATATATATATATATATATATATCTATATATATATATATATATATATATATATATATATATATCTATATATATATATATATATATATATATATATATATATATCTACTAGCTGACCCGACAGACTTCGTCCTGTCAAAAAGATTTGTAATGTGGCAGTTTTTGTGCCTACGTATTTTAAAAAATTCTCCTGAACAGAACCATCACCCTGGTGATAGGGCGTTGTGAATAAAAAATAATTAAATAAAACATATATAAGGATTGAAAAGTAAGTAATCGCTTTATTGTTAATCATGTGAATCATAATTATTATTATTATTATCATTATATTGCTTTGTGGTATACGATGTTTTTTGTTTGATTACCTGGCGCATAGATAAACAAATCTGATGGTTTTCCAACACGGGAACAGGCAACATACAATTGACCATGTGAGAAACATGGGTTTTCTAGATTAATACCACAAACACTTAATGATTGCCCCTGGGACTTGTTTATAGTCATAGCAAAAGCAAGCCGTCAACATGTCTATAGGAAATTTGCCATTACCAATGTCAATGAGTTGTTTAGAGAATATGTTTCCAGATTGGTCATTTTGCAACTCGACACGCATATTCTTGCTTAAATGAAGTACTTTAACATGTTTCCACAAATTGGAGGACTTTAGACATGCATTGAGTTCATCAGCTGGCGTTGATCGTGGAATCACTGGCAATGTTTGACGAAAATCTCCTGCTAATAAAATCATTGCACCACCAAATCGGTTATTATTGCTACGTAGATCTTTTAAGGTTCTGTCTAAAGCCTCCAAAGATTTTTTATGTGCCATCGTGCATTCATCCCAAACAATCAATTTACATTGCTGCAAAACCTTTGCCATTGCAGAGTTCTTCGAAACGTTGCAGGTTGGAGTTTCATTGCTTTGCATATTTAATGGCAATTTTAGTGCTGAATGGGCTGTTCGACCACCTTCAAGCAAAGTTGCTGCGATTCCCGACGAAGCGAGTGCAAGTGCAATTTTATTTTGTGAGCGAATTGTTGCTAATATTAATGAAATAAAAAAAGTTTTTCCTGTACCACCAGGTGCATCTAAGAAATAAATCCCTCCAGTTTCATCATTTGTTACTTTCATAAGAGTTTCAAATACATACTTCTGTTGTTCATTTAACAGTGGAAGATTTGTTTGAATTTATTCTTTCAAAGCGTTGAGATCATACAGTCTTTCTCGATGCAACTCTTGGTTAAAAGCGTCATGCATTGGACGATTGGGCGCGGTCAGGCCTAATTGAATTAATAGTTTGTTTGACATTATCAAGCACATGTCCTCAATTGAAATCAATGCTTCATTGTAAATTTCTTCACTGATTTGTATATTTGGATTTCCCATTCTATTCCGTATTTGATACAAAATATCATCACACATATAATATTTGTACTTCATCCACAAATCAATTGGGTTTGATGGGAAGCATGTAGATATGATTATAGAAAACAATGTTCGTATTTGATGAGTGTGTGATGATATTACAGCATCATTGAGAGTTTGATCCCAATGAGCGTCATTTTCAAGCAATTGCAAACGTTGACAGGCTTCTCTGTAGGATCCACACAATTCACCATCAACAGTTCGTAACTGTTGGAATGATGTTGGGCCACGTACATTGACTAATAGCAGTCGTAAATAAAAACATTCATCATTGCTTGGATGTACTGAATAAATCCGGCCAATCGCATCGGTGGAATATACATCTGTATATCCTGGAACTGGTTTTCCTTGTTTCCGTCGTATAAATCTCCTTGAGGATTGATTCCAGGTATAATATTTTGGCATTTCAGAATATAGCAATGTTTGTGCGAAATCATCGTTTTGGCATGTCTCAAAAAAACTGGTTAATGTAGTAGATGGTGGCTGAGCAGCTCTTTGTACTGCGTTCTGTGCTGTAAAATACACTCTTTGTCCATTTTCTAAATGCACAGCTAAGTGAACAACAGAAGGGTGTCTCTCATGAATAGGAAAAGAAAATATTCGCCAAACTGCTTCATTACTACTGACATAGCGGCCCATTTGGTATTGGGTAACTTCATCATTAGAATTCTCTGCACCAATTCCAATCACAGCCATATCACTCCCTTTGGTTACATATTTGCAAATGTATTTAATCGATTTCACTGAATGGCAAGATTCAACGTTGATGTGTGCTTTGAATGTCTTTGATAAAATGGGTGAATATGGAACAATCCAACGATTATCTATTTCAATATCTTGTTAATTTAATTTGACAATTGTTGATTTTCCATTGTCTGCTGTCGATCTGCGACGATACAATGGATAACCGTCATTACCAGTAATTGTTTCCAATATTAATGTCCGTGGATATCGTTTTGAACATTTACCATCCATCATACACGGTGAATTTTGATTAAGAGTTCCACAGGGACCATGTATCATGTTTTTGATAACTACCTCATGCAATCCAGGATCTACTTGTACATTAGGGATTTCAGCTGATATCACTGCATCAACTTCATTTGGCCTTATCTTTTCAACCAACCAAACCAAAATGTGTGCATGTGGCAATCCTCGTTTCTGCCACTCCACAGAATACATCCAGCAGCGTGTCTCACCAAACACATTATGTTTTACGATGAAATTCATTAAAGATTTCAACTTTTGTCTAAAGACTCTGGCTGTAATATCATGACGATCAATGGATGATTTCCCAGGTAATAACTCCTGCTTAATTTGTATCCATTGCGGATTGCATGTAAATGTGATGAACAAATCTGCTGTACCATAATGACGAACATACGACATGGCATCTTGAGCATATTCGTGCATATGCCGAGGGCTTCCGATGTATGTTGCTGGAAGAATAGTCATCCGACCGACATTCTGTGCATTTCCATCAGTATTAATCGCATCTCGAAGGTGAATATACTCTTCAGATCGGAGTTTGGTTTGATTCAACCTGATGAATGTTAATCTCTCCGTTTCAATTTTAACATACATGTCATCAACATATTTGTGATATAATCGCCGACATTTCAATATGTGATTATCTGCATTTTCCCGAATCATTAGGCGGTATGAATAATAGTTCATTGAACTGACTTTTTTGTTGGTTTCAGAACCTGTAAACAGATTTTGTTTTAATAACATTCAAATATAAAATTAAAATACATAATATAGTGACTGAGATATTATCGCCATAGCTAAACTAATATTTTAGTTACCTGTAATGGGATTTATCATTTTTATTGATAAATCGTAGCCATCTTCACCTTGCCAAAATATAATGGGATATTGCAGTGCATCATATGAGCGGTGTGTTTCCTTTATAGGTTGTAATTGAAAATTCCGACGATGTAAAAAATATCACGGGATTCCAAGTTTTCTCCAACTACAACGATAGCAACTTCATCAATAGTTGGTGCATTAAAACGTCTTGTATGTTGACCTGCAGGTGTTTTATCAGCTCTGATTACAATTTTGTGATTATCGGATGGCATCAGATCCAGGGCAGTTTTAAACAATATAATCAATTGATTGTGTTGATGAAATAAAGTTTGTAATTGTTCTACAATAGACCTTTTTACTAAATTGTTATGTGCACAACGCAGATCAATTTCTTGTGGTGAATTGCCCATAAAATAAATTTGCAGGAATTTGTTGTCGCTATCTGACACTGGTAACAGTGAACCTGCTCTGTGATATATTTGCCCTTGTATCTGTAAATAAAAAAAATATTATAGTGTGGTATAAATTAATGGATTGTCAATGATCAAACTTAAATAATATTTGATCTTAAAAAGTATATATTTAGTTTTAACTAATATCTATCAAATATAAAATATAATAAAAGTGTCACTGAAACTGAATCACCATATAATATGATGACTAAGTGATATATTTCGTAATGATTAAGAAATTGAAGATTAGTAACACATCTTAACTTTGGTGACAGAAAATTTTGTTCGCTAAAATAATTATGAGTAACTGCTATAATACATACCTTGAAAGTTGGCATAAAATTTTCCCGAACTGCATTTGTTGCCCCAAATGAAGTCATTTGAAAGCAATTGTTATATTGTTGAATATGTGTCAAAAAGTGTATAGAATCTGTTCCTATTCCTGAAACCAATGAGTACAATGGTTCTGGTGGTGGATCCAATTGTATCAATTTCACTTTACCATTTGCGCAACACAATCCATTGGCTTCGTTTTTGTATTTTAATGCCTTACAGTGTGAGCAAACCAAGTTCATAGAACCAATAACAACACATTGGTAGTTACTGTAGTCAATTGACACATCGTAACTGAAAGCAGCTGGATTCAAACTTGCGCGATTATTAGTTGAATGTCGCGCTCGCGCTTCACGCGTTTGTGATATCCGAATTCTTTCACGTTCATTTCCGTCGTCACGTTCTTGTGCAGTACGATTAGATCGGTAATTAGCTTGGTTTATAGCATTTCTGGTTCTTCTACCTAAATTGCTTCGTCTTATAGGAGGCATATCAAATATAAATTATTTTTTCACTAATCACGAACTAAACAAACACTAACTAACTAAACACTCTGCACAAAACACGATATACGAATTTGTTTCGTGTATCACTTGACAATTCATCTGTCATCTGTCAAAAGTCATCTGTAACAGACAACTTTTTTTTTTAAATTTGATATGACTTGAACTCAAATCCTTTTAAGCCGTACGAATTGTTTTATTTATTTAAAATTTGAATTAAATTTTAAACAAATAAAAAATTTTAAATAAATAAAACAATTCGTACGGATTAAAAGGATTTGAGTTCAAGTCATATCAAATTTAAAAAAAAAAAGTTGTCTGTTACAGATGACTTTTGACAGATGACAGATGAATTGTCAACTGATACACGAAACAAATTCAAACAAAAAGGGCTATTTTTAGGGTTTTTCCAGCAATAATTCTAATTTTTCTCGCCGTAAAAACCATCCCTGAACTTCAACGAACATTTTAAAAAAAGATTTGGCCAAATTGGTCCAGGCGTTGTTGAGTTATGCGCTTAGGAACATATTTTGCGATTCATTTTTATATATAAGATATATATATATATATATATATATATATATATATATATATATATATATGCGCCACAAGAACGAGCAGAAATAGTGACAATATTTATATACAATATTTATTACAATATATATACAATATTTATTGAAAATAATCCTTTATTGGCACTCAGCAGAAATTGCGTCAAAAATATATTAATTGTTCTGTGCCTCACAAAACCATAATTTATCGTTTGCGTGCGAATTCGCGACAGTACGGTACGACGGCAGACAGGCCTCGTACAAAATTTAATTAGTTCAAACATTGCTACCGAGAGATCCTGATCAATGAGTTGAATACAGTAATGCAATCCTAAGGCTGTCTGGTGAAATTGAAGGTTTTTCGTCTAAATTGATAATGAATGGTGAAGTCCATTTTCATCTCAGTGGCCACGCCAATAAACAGAACAGTCGGGTTTGGGGAACACAGAATCCTCAATTATTTCATGAAACATTACATCCTCTAAAAACAATTGTATGGTGTGGTATTCATACTGGAAACATTATTTTTTTGAAAATGACCAAGGTGTTGCAGTTACTGTTACCGCTGAACGGTACCAAAACATGATTCTAAAATTTTGGAACAAGGATGGAACAATATTTCGTTAGAAACTATTCAGTCTACGAATCTATATCTCCAAGAACTATTTCAAAAACAAATGGCGGCTAAACCTTATTAATAAATATGTTATTATTATATAGTATTTTAATTTTTATTAATATATTCGAAAATGCAATCTTTTTTAGCTATTTGAATACAAAATACTGCCTGAAAAAAACAAAAAAACAAATACGATGGATTTTATTATAAAGTTTAATAATACATACAATTTTCTATAACAAGCAATAGGATATGCAGAAAATTTTGTAAGTTCATTCACAGTTCCTTTGCAACGCAGAAAAAAAATACGTGAGTGCACAAGAAGTGATATATCTGGTAGGTGCTTTGAACAGTAACCTTGAAGGGATTGGACCGGGTAAACGTTATGAGAAATTTTACGTGTTCGACCAAGATAAGAACCGATATTTTGTCGTTTTGACTAATTGCCGATCATTAATACGCTTCATCCCCGGGTTATTATACTCGTTTTTGCCCATCGGTCCTCGCCGTCCACCTTTTGCGGAAATCGCTCGAAGTTACAAAAGGCCCGAGGCAGACGAGACCTTGAAATTCGCACACTAACGCAATATTCCGAAACCTATTCGATCCGAAGGTCGGCCCCGCAATTAAGTATGTAAATAAGGGGGTGAGAAAGGGGTGGGAATCGGGTTGTTTACAGGTAGGATGAATTGTACAATATCGGTGTAAGCGACGAACGTGGATCGGTTCGAAACGGTGTTCTCGGAACCGGTCGAGGTAAGATTTATGAAAGTGTTGCGAATTTTCGACGATAAAGGGCTCTTACCTTTCATTGTTTGTTCGTACGATTCCAGAAAATTTACCTTGCAGACTTGCCAAACGAGTTAAGAAGGTGTTTTGCGCTTTCGATTTTCAACGGAGGCAATTTGATGCAATTCTTTTATCAAACTTAAGGTCGTTCTTTGAAATGCAAGAATAGATAACATTTTCAGTCTCTATTGATACAAGGTAAACCAGAAAAGTGCAGATATAATTTAACAATCCTCTACATTTTCTGGAATAATGTGACTTTTAGCGGAAGACGAAAAAGTGTTGCACTATTAAAATATCTCTATTTTACATAGAGAAAATTGTTACAAACCTATAAAAACTAATGTGTTAGGGTGTGACAATTATTTTTACCAATTTATTTTCATATTAATTATTGATTTACACTTGATACTACTACTACTAACTACGCTTCAAAAACTAATATTTCAAATTATACATTTCTCTCTCTTCTTGAGTATTCCTTCATTGTCTACAAACATTCACATTCACAACATTCACTCTGCTACAAACTATCTTCATTATTAAAGTCTCAGAAGTAGTTGTCCTGGCGTAAAATGGGCGATTGTTAGAAATGAGAACTTTAATTATCTTTAAACAAGCTTCATAACAATAAAGTCGAAATTATTTTACCGATATACAATCAAGTAATATGAAATGCAATGGAGGAAGATGGATTCCCAAAATAAAGTTAGATGTTATTACATCTTACAGGAAAATTGTGTTGAGCTAAATGGAAACTATATTAAACACAAAATTATTATTATTCACAATTAAATCACATTATTAAAATTAATTCCTTATCTTTATATAGATAATTCTTCCGTCCGCGTGTATGTCACTGACTCCATAAACCATTGACGTATTTGGAAGTTCTTTAAATTCCCAACCGGACCCGGTAGATGGCGGTGCGATTGCATTACAGGATTTTTTTATCTTTCAAACATTTTCTTCATTATTAAAAAATATAACAACAATAATTGTAGTATTTGTTTTATATGTAGTATTAGCTCTATTGGATCAGCTAGTAATTTTGCACAGTTTCAGTTATTTTCTATTATTTATTTACTTTCCGTTTAACGTCGATATTATTGGGCGACTGCGCGTATTTTATCCGGTGAACGTGCGAAGTATTAATGTAAACAAGCTAACCTAACTCTTAAATTCGCCTGCATAAAACGACAGTTTTCCATTTTGCATTATTGAGATACTCCGTGTATAAGAAGTCGAATTAATTACGTTCACTATTTTTGTAATTGGTTTTAGAAACATCTGCTGCCGAGGTCCATCACTTAAAAACTTATGATGATTTTACTCCACCATATTGTCGATTTAAAAGTGATGATTCTAACATAAATGACAAAGAATGGCCTGGAGGATTAATAAAGCTTACAGACAATTAATTGCTAGATTGATTTGACCGATTACATGACATTTATTGTAGAAGTTGATGGGTTATATGAGTTGTTTCTAAAGGCTTAAATGCGATGAAAAAGATTCAAGAGGAGGCAAAATAGTTACTACGCGAATTATCTGAAAATACCATTTCGAACGCTATATACTACTATGTATACTATACTATACTATGTATACTATAGATACTATATACTAGCGTTGGAACTTTCGACTGAAATTGACTCTTGATTGTTCAGTAATTGACTAGTATTTACTATCGACTGTTTCAGTCGCTATTTATGGTTCTACTGATTTTATTACTATTTACTATCGGCTGTTTCAGTCTTGTACTTTTAGTTACTATTTTCAGTTATACTAGTTTTTGTTCTACCAGTAAAAATATGCTGAACAGGAATTTAGATTTATATGTAATATATAAAGTTTTATGAATTTTTTGGTAGTTTGGTTAAGATTTATTTTATCAGCAAGTAAGGCGGAGAAATCTTATTTGCGATCTATTTATATTATTTTATAACTTTTCAGCAGAATGATGCATTCAGCTAAACGTTTTTTAGTTTGATAATATTTTGAAAGAGGATCCTCAACTTCTGCCATCTGCAATCCTCGATTTAAAGAATCAGTATTTGGTATTACAAATAATGCTGAGGCGATACAAGATATTATCACAAAAGAGATATAATACGTTCTAACTTCAAAAATACAAATACAGTACTATAACTCGAGATTTGAGACTCACAATACTCACGAAAAATGTATTTCATCTGAAGACATTGGACTAAAACACTAGCCACAATGAAAGACATAATTACACCAGGTTCTACAACATTACAAATTAAGCAGTATTTGGAAATGACACTTATTGAGCGTTTAGAAAATCTAATAGATTTTTGACATGGTCATAATCATGATATTACTTGAAAAAATTTAAAAAGAAATCTCATCATGGGAGAAAAGCTGAACATGTATATTATATTTTTGAATAGTGATTAAAAAAGCATTTCCGTTCAATAATAAATAAAGCATTTATTTTATTTAAAAATACTCTAGCAGTTATTGTGCGATCAATTTTAATCATGTAATTAAATCATGTATTTAATTTTTATTTAGTATTTATGGTTATTGTATCTTTAGTTTAAGTTCTATTGTATTATTTAAATTTATTATGGTTATTTAAAAATAGCAATTAACAAATTAAAATAGGATAAAATATTTGTGGAGATATTATTCCATTACTTTTTAGAGATCCACAGAACATTCAAATATAAAAATAATTCTACTTCCATTAAAATGATATTATTCATTGCATGTCACTAGTAGTCGGTAATTGTTTCTTTCCTTTTCTTTTTTAATATATATATATATATATATATATATATATATATATATATATATATATATATGTATGTATATATATCATTTAGAAGCTGATTTTCAAACTACTGCAAAAAAGTTACGGTTCATTGCTCCATGGTAGTCACCCTTGGACTTAGAGAAAAACACTAATTCTAAATCAGGAATAAAATCATTCCTTTTTCCAGCATGAAGAACTGTATGTCTGCAATGAAATATTAATATATCTTAGGACTAACAAAATCTAATCGATAGTTATTCCAATGTTTACCTTTTTCGATCAACTTTTGTTGTCTTTACACTATATTTATTATCTTGCCATGACTAACGCAATGTACCATTCTGAAATATTTGGCTCATTTAAATATATTAATTGATATAATAATTCTTCCTTGATTTTGTTACATGTTTTTAAAAATTATATCCATAAGTTCCATTAAACCCCTTCGTGAGTAATCTTTATACCACTTAAATCGTATATAACCCAACAGTGTATGAAGGGATGTTCTACATCCATCAAATAGCTGTATATATTTTGGATTTTTATGGATACTTTCCTGGAAAACAATTTTCTCTGAAATAATTGTATTAAATTATATTTCGATTGAAACAGATACTTACTGTTTCTTACATTTCGTATATTTGATCTCTGATACAGCTAACAACAAGCTGATCTTGATTCATAACCTGTCTTGCATAAACACGGTTCCTGTTTGGTGAATTTAAGGTTATATTGTTCTTCCATTTTTTTTGGATATTTTAGTGATTAATATTCAGTGCAGCTGCAACGTACAAAAATATTTTCAATAAAAACCCCGGCGATTTGCAATTTATTAAAACAAAGCGTTAAAACATTTGCCGGTTTATAAACCGTAATTATAATATTTTGAAGAATTTTGCAGACCTTTAACAAACGGACAACTTTTGCGGACTCTTTCGGTTACATGATCGAACATCTCTAATAGGATTCTATCTATTTTTAAATATAATAAAATGAGAAAGATAATATTGTCCTATTGTAAAACGAATTTACAAATTTCGACAGACACATATTGACACAGGTGTCACTACTGTTTTGATATATATTTGATTTTGTATATATCGTATATATATATATATATATATATATATATATATATATATATATATATATATATATATATACATCGTAGAAATGTTATCGATTGAGGTGGTTCGTTGAGCTTCGTTTCTGTATCTCGTTGGGCAAAAATTTTCAGACGTTAAAGAATTCAGATCGCATGAGAAGCCGATTCCGGTCCATTTTTCTTTGCGACGACAAAATAAAGAAAAAAGTGACATTGACGAATCGGGGACAAGTTCCCCCATTCCCGGCCGATTTATACTCGGCGACGTAGTCTAGTCTCGGTTTCGCACACACACAAACCGACTTATCGGGAACCGAGGATGGAAACCGAAGAAGTTTTCAATGCCCGTCGCCCCAGCGAGCGCCACACGTGCTTCGCCCCAGAGATAAGCTGCGACGCTTTTTTTCCACTCTCCGCCGCGTCTCTCTTTCTTCTGCTTCTGCGTCGTCCTTTTTTTCGTTTGACTAATTGTCCGTCATTAATATCGTTCAACCGTGGGTTATTGTACTCGTTTTTGTTTGAGGACTACCTTTGGCGCAGAGCAGAAACGTTCTCGTAGGGCCCGGTATCCGGGGATTATTGGGAAGAATGTGTGAAAAATCGTGTTCGGTTGAATGATTTGATGTCGATGCGTTGGCAGCTCAAGGTCTCCGCCTCAATCGTTCTAGGAAATGCAAGTTTACCTATTGGTTACCTATTGTAACCCATATTATCATACCGTCTATCCCATACTTTTAAAATAGTTTCTAACAATAAAATAGTTGCTCGTTATTGTTTGAAAATGTGGTTACTATCAATTATTAGTCCCTTTTTAAGATCAAAAACTAATTCAAGATGCAATACGTGAATTATTTCCACTGTAGTAATATAAGAAATTTAGATAAAAGATGCAGTCGGCAAAGGGAAAAAATTTCTCCAAGACAATTCTTAATTAATTAATAAAGTAATACATTAAGGTAATATAATTCCTAATCCATAATACAGCTATGCGTGCTTCGACAGTCTGATTCCGAATTCCGAAATACAATACAGAATAAAAAAATCGTTCCAACATGTGTATTGAACAAATTGGAGAAAAGAGTCTTTGTTTTGCCAAGTAAGATTTAATTCGACTGGATTTACTGTTTAACGTGGACTCCAAATCATGGTCCTCGGTATTGATATTATATCAGCCAACTGGCGAGTGACCAACTTTAGAGTCCACCTCAGAAGACATCTGGTTACTGGCGTTACCAGGATGTTGTAGGATTTTACACTAAAGCCTTAAGAACAAATATATTTAGAAACAATCACAAACTTAAAATTACACCATACCCCAGCAAGATTCGAACCCGCGACTATTGCAACAGTGGGAGCAACGTCCTGTTGCCTAAAGTACTACACCAACCAAGCCGGATTTTGGTAAGAATAAAATGCACTTTTAAAATATTTCCTTGATTCTGACGGTGAGAAGTAAAATTTATTGAGTGACTTCATATATAGTTAAATATGTTTAGTAAATAAAAATGTATATATAGTAAACTATATTTTTACAAAGATATACATAAATATTTATCGAAACATTATAAAACATTGAAAATTTTAGATTTTCAAATTTAGTTTCTTCGCTTCATCAGAATGAAATCAGAAGTAATAATAATAATCAGAAATGTAATGCTCCTTAATCATATTCTGTATAAAGTTGTTCATAGACAATGTTAATTTAATATATCATCAACGTTTTTGGATCATTAATAGAAATAACACTTTTTCACAATTTTTCAACTGATATATTTTTATTAATGGTATATCATCGCTAATGCAGATATATATTTTTAATACCATTTAATTTTTAACATTTTCTTATTCAGTATGACTGTTTTTAATTGTTCATATGTTGTTTTAATTTCTTATTTTTATTTGGATTGTTATATAAATTATATTTGTTTAAAACAAAAGACCATCAACGATATTTAGACTATGTCGTTAAGAAGAAGAAAGAAGAAGTTAGAAGTTGAAGTGTTAAGCCTGATGATAGCATGGTGTCTAACAGGAATATGACAATTTTAATTAATAAATCTTTAAGCATTAAAGGAAACTGTCAGTGGAGTAATTTTATGTTAAACTTCTCTAAATTTTTAGAAGAGAAACTCTATAGAATTATATTAGATAATGGGACTGAACAGACTGAAGTGAAAATAAAAGAAATTATTAAGCTGTACGCACTATGGATGCTTGATATATAATGTTTCAGATTAATAAATTGAAATACCTCTATCGAATTATTATATAGAAAAAAAAATCCATACTCAAAATAATATTTTGGAGGTTAGAAATTTTCTAATAACAAAGAGGTAACATTTACGACTATATATATTATTTCAAAGGAACTTAACTTCCATAATAAACAGGACGTTGCATTTATTGAATATTGCAGGGAAGATTATGCTGAAATGTAAGAAATAACGATATCTTCATATTTACAAAGAAATTGCAGGGCAATCTATCAAACCCGGTGTATCAGAAATATAATTCTCTGGTCTTATTAATTTTACAGTTTTCTGTATATAATATCAAACTAGTATCTTATCAAATAATCTTTGAATCATTAATATAAATAACTTTTTTATTGCTTTTAGCAAATGAATTTATCCTAGTTCCACTAATTTAATTTAAGATTTTTAAGATGATTAGTTTGTGAATTATAGAATTTTGAGTGAAGCATCTTTTGTTATTGTGAAAAAATGGATAAAAAGGAATTTCGCGTGGTGAAGAATATTGCTTTTTGAAGGGAAAAATATAATTGAAGCAAAAACTTGGCTTGATGCCGAGTTTCCGGACACTGCTCTAGGAAAATCAACCATCAAGGACTTGTATGCAAAGTTTAGAAGTGGTGAAATGAGCACCGAAAGTTGTTGTTGAAAGAAGAAAATAAGTTGTTACCGACGAAAACATTAAAACAATCTACAAAATGATTTTGAATGACTGTAAATTGAAACTCAATGAAATAGCAGATACTCTAAAGATATCAACTGAACGTGTAAATCATAACACATACGAATATTTGGGTATGAGGAAGCTCTGTGCAAAGTGGGTGCCGCGCGAGCTCATTTTTGACCTAAAACAACGAGTTGATGATTCGGAGCAGTGTTTGAAGATGATTAAGCGTAATAAACCCGAGGTTTTTCATCGATATGTGACAATGGGTAAAACATGGCTCCATCATTTCACTCCGAAATCCAATCGACAGTCATCCAAGTGGACTGCAGACGATGAACCCCCTCCAAAGAGTGGGAAAACGCAACAGTCAACTGGCAAGGTTATGGCGTCTGAATTTCCGGATGCGCATGGAATAATTTTCATTGACTACCTTGAAAAAGGAAGGATCATAAACGGCGACTATTACATAGCATTATGAGACCGTTTGAAGGACGAAATCGCCGAAAAACGGCCGCATTTGAAGAAAAGGGAAGTGCTACTTCACCAAGACAATGCACCGTGAGACAAGTTAGTGAAAACGATGACAAAAATCAATGAATGGAGCTTCAAATTGCTTCCTCGTCCACCGTATTCTCAAGATCTGGCGCCCAGCGACTATTTCCTACTCTCAGATCTCAAAATAATGCTCGCTGAGAAGACATTTTCGTCGAATGAAGAGGTGATCGCCAAAACTAAGGCCTATTTTGAAGCAAATGACTACTACATAGCATACTACAAAAATGATATCGAAAAGTTGGAGGGTCGCTACAATCACTCAATCTTGAATGGAATTATGTTGAATAAAAAAAATAATTTTGCCAAAAAAATGTGTTTTATCATGGTAGGTCGAGGACTTTTCAAATGCCCTGTTATAGTCATTTTGCAGTTCTTAGAATTTTCCACTATTATTATGAAATTATATACAATTTTCTAAACAATAATCTAAGAATAAATAATGTTAATAAATGTTAACATGCCTGGCTCCTCAATGAGTCATTAAGAAGCGATTTTTCATCGATGCGCCACCGCTTCGATATGAACTCGCCCCCCTCGAACATCTGAAATATTAAACACCCAATAACGAATCTGGAGAATTCCGATTTATTTTTGTAAGCGACGCGCCCACCACCCCTCGCCGCCGCCGCCGACGACTTACATGGCCAACCGTCCCCACGTCAAATCCCCCATGACATTAACAAATGACTTTCTATCGATTGATGATGCATGGCCGAGGGTGAATACGTCGCACGATCACCATGTCCGTCCATCGTTTTCGTATCATAATATTTTCCTGCAGATATACATTTTTATTTCAACCATAACGATATATAAAAACAAGATAATTGTGCTAACTACTTCTAATGTCATCTATTTTTTGATTAGATAGATTTTATTATTTAAATACAAAGAATTTTGGATAAATTTTGATGTGTTGAAACTTCGTCCACTAGTTCACCTATCAAAATGTTTTGAATTGCAACGTTTTTAGCTAAATTTCAGTAGTACAGGCTATGAACTGGTGTCCTAAAATTTTGTGTTCAATATATTCAAAGTCCATGGCTAAGGATAACTCGAGCAAATTTAATTTGATTTTGATCTCATTGCACCCTGAACTACCAGGTTTTTTATTGAATAGAATATATTGAGGATTGTTTTGAATAACTACAGAATGATTAATAATGACATATTTGACGTGACAGTCTTTTGATATGTTTTTATGTGTAGGTATTAAAAAAAATAATTAATTTGCGTAAAACTAAAAAAAGTGGGAGAGGTAATTTAATGAATGGAAAAAAAAACAATATTACCAAACCAAGATTTTAATTATTGCCTTGATTTTTATCGTTAATTCTTGATCTCATAGATCAACCCTCATAGCTTGCGGTTATATTTTTTTTCTGTAGATTATTATTGATCAATCACTGATTCAACAACTAACCCAAAGGCTTACGAACAGAAGAAACTGTGTTCTCGTTCATTTTCAGAGCAACAATTAAGAACAACAAGGTAATAATTTATTCTTTACTTTTAATGTCAACTTTATCAATTGTCAACTTTAACAATTTTTTTGAATGACTTTGGATAGATAATCATTTCGTAGTTATTTAAAACAACGGACTTAAAATGTAAGTAGCGCATAAGCGAAATGAAGTTGTTAAAATTACTATTAACAGTGGCTTAGTAAACTTAGGGAACATCATATCCTAGGAAACCAATTTATAGCTTTCCGGACAAAAACATATTAAATTAAGAAAATCAGTTATTAAAGCCTATATAATCAAGCAATTGCCTACCAAAAACATGTAACTCTTACCCAACTCATATTGTATTATTGCAAGCTCACGCATAAATATTAGCATCTTCTCACAGGTTACTGATATCATAAATACATTTTGAAAACAATTTTTCTCTTTTAATTTTAGATAATTTTTTTGGCGAAATCTTGTAATTCACATTTTTAGATGAATATTTTTAAACAAGATTACATATTAATTATTCTTGTATGTGAAACAGAATGACTTGGTCTTTTTCAATTTGTTTCATAATATATTCAACAAATTATTATATTTAATCTTTATAATTTATCTACTATGATTATTTCATTTTTAACATATTTATTATTTATGTTGTTATTTGAATATATATGTTTAATTGGAAACATGTTAGACAAAATGCTAATTAGATCAGGCTTAAAGTTAAACAACTGTACTGGTTGGTAGGAAGACACTAACTTGATCTAAGATTAATTCGATAATTTTAATAGACGTTTCAGTCAGTAATAAGCCTATTTGGATTGATAATGTGTAAATATGGAGTTACACTAAGGATGAATTCGACTAATAATCTAAAACAAATTTTTTTGGTTTAATTACTGCCGTATTACTATTAACTTTAGCTCAATTTTAGTTGTAGTTGTAATTGAGTTGAACAAATACTTAAATTTCTGTTACTGTAAAACCCTAAAAATAAGTAATATTTTTATATATAGAAATAAACGTAATTATAATAGTAAAGCTAGCATTAAACATGAAAAAAAACGAAGTTATATTAGTATAATTTTTGTTAAACCAGCTAAAAATCTTGGCGAATTATAATTGAACAAAAATAGTCATATTTTGCGGCCCAACTGGCCTGTTAGTCAGTTGTCCAATTTACGCCATACTTTCCAACAGCGTGCCGATTATAATTAGCTCCAGCATTGATTTTCAAGTTCAAAGGTGCCGCCCGAGTTGCAACTTGATGGGAAGGCATGGGCCTGTGCCGTTGTCGAAGACATCTTATTTATTTTGCCGCGAAACATTTAATGAATGCTATAATTGAAATTATGGTTATTTGCGTTTGGTGTGCTCGTTTAAAATGAGATCCCTTTAATTTGTTCAGCACTTTTTGTTTTCGGGTTGATGTACATCTGAACCGAAACAAATTAACGAACATATTTTTAATATATTACACTCTTATTTTTAGAAATTCAAATTTAACACAAAATTTTAGTCTAAATTTTATAGATGGAATTGCGGAAGTACTAGAAGGTATCATGGTTTAGTTATTGCTTATTTTGTATATATAAATATTGTATATATATGCTAACGGTGCTACTACATTTTGAAATTTGAATGACTTGATTTCTCAAGTCACACATTTTTAATGATAATCTGTTTTTAATCGCAATCAAGATAAAATTGACCAACGCATTAACAAAATGTGCGTTATGGATGAAATAGTTAACAGTTGTGTTGCTAAAAAAATTTGAATCTCAAAATTTATTCTTGATATTCGCCAAAATGTGGATGTTCACTCAAATGGAGATACTGTTTCTTAATAAGAAACAAGTTGTTTGTTAACAAATAAGCATCCGGATAGCCGGACACTATTTTGTTTAAAGTGATATAATGGGCTAACATTGAGATATTTTCTAATAAACTAATATTACCACTAAATTAACATGTTCCTGGCTGTTCATCATTTGAGGCAAATTAAAAACAAATCACAATAATCAACTTCAGCATTACAATTTTTATCCAACGTCTTATTCCTTCAAATATATAAATCAATACTAATTGTTTTTAACACTTTTGCAGAAGTTTGATTTTCTCTTTAGAAATTGAATCTTAATCATCGACTTCCGAAAGTGACAAGTTTTTTTCTCTTATTAGCTGGTTTTCAAATAATTTTCGCTATTTAGATTTCAAATTTCACCAAAATATGTATATACGTCACGACAAAAAAAATTATCAGAAAAAACATATGGACGAAATAGCCATTTAATACTCTCATTTTGAGAGCGAAAGGCAAAAGGATAAAATAGATAAGAGATAAGTGAAAATGGAAGAGAACGAAAATGAAAAATTATTTGTCAAAGGCCTAAAGACAACAAAACTCTCAAAAAGAGGTCACTCAACCTCTGAGAGTGATCCTAAATTAGATATGATTCAATTTTTTAAGACCCTAGACTGCATCAGATTTTATTGTTTAGAATTTAGCGCAAAATTAAGAAAAAACTTAATGAGGTTTCTTTACATATTGGGGAAGAAGACCTTATTAAAGAAACATTTAAATGTGGTTCTTGCAAAATTGTAATGTATTCATCATAAAAATACAGTGATGTGTGTGCTAATTGTTGAAAGAATCAATTAGTTTTTAAATACATTAGGCCTATACAATTATTTTAAAGGATTTACAACAAATGGTGTTACTGTGTATTAACTCGCATTGAGTACATTTCTATGTTGAAGCCTCACTAACAGACTTCACTTTTCAGCATGTTTCAAGAGCGAAAAAAAAATTTTAGTGAGTTGAAAATGTAAATTCAGATATTTCGAGACTTATCAAGCAATTTGCGAGAAGGTTTACTTTATAATTTAAATTTGAACAAAAAGGCGGCTCAAGGCCATCGAATGCAGTGTGAAGATTATAGCAACAACACTCCATAGATTTCAAGATATAAATACTGGTTTCGACGTTTTAGAAGTGATGATTTTGACACCACCAAGATAAAGAGGCCAACAACCAAAAAAAAAATAATTTAGACGAGGATTTTATAGCATTACACCATAATGATCCATGTAAAATCCAATTGTTGGAAGTCACAGTGGAAACCATTTACATTCGCTTGAAGAACATTGGAATGATAAAAATGCTTGGATATTTTGTGACATATGAATTGAAGCCAGAAGATATTGAAAGGCGTTTGGTCATATGCGAAATGCTGCTTCGACTGTAATATGTATCGGAAAGGTTTTTTGAATCCTATTATTAATGGTGATGAAAAATAGCTCTATCACAATGCACGGATCAACATCAATGGTAAAGCCGAATATGAATGGGTTCAAGCTAATAACGTATATCTGGTGAGATGAGTTTGGTGTGGTACACCATGAACTGCTAAAACCTAATGAAACCATCAATGGCAATCGCTATCGACTACATTTGATGCATTTAAGCCCAGCACTGCGAGAACAATATTATTCCTCAGCATGACAACGCTTGACCACAGGTTTCAAAACCAGTGAAAAGTACTTGGACACATTGAAATGGGAAGTGCTATCAAACCCGTATTCTTCAGCCCTTGCTCCTTTTGATTACTACATGTCATTGGCTCATATGTGGGTCGTCACCTGTATGAGCAGTGCTTCTTAACTATTTTCTTTTGAAAATACCAAAAATTGGTAAATTCTTGGATAGAGGCTCTCGAATAATATTAATTTGAAAAAGAAAATTTTAACGATTGGTCACAATGAGGTTTCAAATTAAAAAAAAACACTGTAAACCTTATTTATAATTAACAATGCATCTTTTCTACTTAGTTTTATCTAAATTTAAATATTCGATATATACTGAAATGCATTTTAAAATGTGGTTACATATACTAAAAAACATTTTCGACCTCACAGATATAACAAATTATATGACAATTTGAGAACTTAAAACGAATATTTAATATTTTATTATATGTTATATGAGTATTTTATTGTATTATTTTTACTTATATTGTTTTTATTATTCTATGAGTATTGAATTGTTTGTTATACCGTTTTATTTAAGAAATCGTCCAATATAGACACATTTTCGTAATACTTAATTTTTCTTGATCATATAAATGCTGTTTTTATAAAAATTAACTTTGCCTATGATATAGATAAATGACTATCTCAATTTTAAATATGAGATATTATTTTGTTATCATTGAATGGTGTTAAAAATATTAGCTTCTCTATAACACACTTTCTCTTACTAAATTCTTAAATAATATAAAAAACAATCTACTACATGTATTTTGTATTCTGCTAAATACACACAATTTAACTTAATACCTAATTAAACCTATTTATCTATTTACAATATTATTTTAACAACTACAACTTTAACTAACTACTTTGAAATCACTGCCGAGCAAAAATTAGATTTGTTTTGTTCGTAATTTAATTTTGTGTAAAGGTCACAAAATTATATTATTATATTTGTATTGTTTAGGCTCGGCACTCACTTATTACACTCATTACGATTATTATGTATATATTTTATTTTAAAACGTCTTTTTATTTGTGTGAAAGTTTTAATATTTTTTTACTTTTTAGAGAGTTTCTTATCTATTTCTTGAAGTCGGTTCAATTTTTTTGTTAAAAATATTTGATGTTTCTCTTTTTAGGGTTAAATATTTACCTAATAAACTACGCAGTTATTTTATTAAGTATTATAATGGATAGCCCAAGTAAAAGTACAGTGCGTATGACGAAAAATATGAATAAAGAAACAATGATTGAAAATAAGGAACGTTTCAGGTCCTAGGGTCCGCTACTTAGTTTAAGTGATTTGACAAATGTTACAATCAAACTAGAATAAATAAAAGTTGCTGCCCTGTTAGCCATTACACAGAGCATTATTACATAGAAAATTGGCTTTTACACTGAACTACTTTTCGTCACATCACTTCAGCAATATATATATATATATATATATATATATATATATATATATATATATATATATATATATATATATATATATATATATAATATAAATATAAAAGGCAACCCTGTTAGTTAACAAAAAATTAATCCTATACAATCTAAATGGAGAGCGTGGACTAAGATTGCGCCATCATAAAAATATCGACTAGTAAGACCATTTCGATCAAAGCGACCCATGACCGCACCCGCGGTACCCATCCGAACGCAGCAACAATGAGAGTTCCATTGACCAAAGGGAAAAAACCTCGTATCGCCATAGGTTTCTTCTCACCAGGAGGTGACACACGCAGACATTGATAAAACGGTTTGATCCCAGCTCCGGGGATTTTGATTCATTGTATGTGGTTTTAGTATGAGAACATGCTTCTGTTCCAAATTAGTCACGTCTGCTTCGTGGACGATTCTTCATCGGCCGAGCCGTGTCTCGCCTGTCGGATAAACAGTTTTCGTAAAAGGGTTTCCTCGCGAGCCATGTCCATCAAACTGGTTATCGTTCAAATCTTGTTATTGGGCAGCATTTTTATGTGCATATTTAAATGCGTGTCCTTGTTGTATAGTTACAGGCTTTATAATAACCACACCGAATATAATGTGGTGTTGACTAATTGTTACAGGGTTTTCAAGTTTCTCACACTGCTGCTTTATTAATTCCTCGTCACCGTTATATTATTTTAAAAGACTTAAAACCCTTTATTAATTTCATTAGATGTAACAACAGAAAAATATATTATTTGAATTCAATTTGCAATTGAGAACAGTCCGAGCTTCCTATTTAAATTTTTCTAATTAATTATTTGATGTTATTGTTGAATGGCATTGTTATGACTGAGGGATGCCGCTCTCATGTTTTTGTAGTTTGAATCGCTATCAAGACCCACTTGTAATTTCGTTTTAAGGATTCATAGTTGATCAAATTCTCCTGGTATAATATTTGGTGGGATACACATCATTATACGGCTTATTACACTTAGGATTGTAGTAAAAATAAATTGATGCTAAAACCATTTCTGAATTTTGAGATAATTTTTAAGCAACTTCTCCCAATGATTTATGTAATTCTTGAGCTATTTGACCACCAATAAATCAGAGTTAATTAGAACCAAAACTTTTAAAGTGTGCATACAACTTTACATGCTTCTATATACTTTCACTAAAATACGACAATTTTCCACTTTTTTAATATTGCCTGCAAAAAATTATTAAACCCTAAATCTGATAACAGGTCAATTGAAATGTTCCCGGCCTACCATAGTAAAACACATTTTTTGGCAAAATTTTTTTTATTCAACATAATTCCCTTCAAGGGTGATACACTGATTATAGCGACCCTCCAACTTTTCGATGCCATTTTTCTAGTACGATTTGTTCTTTGCTTCAAAATAGGCCTGAGTTTCGGCAGTCATCTCTTCATTCGACTAAAATTTCTTCCCAGTGAGCACTCTTTTGAGATCTGAGAACAGGAAATAGTCTCTGAGGGCCAGATCTGGGAAATACAGTGGGTGTGGAAGAAATTCATAGCCCAATTCATGGATTTTTGGCATCATTTTCACTGGCTTGTGACGAGGTGCATTGTCTTGGTGAAGCTGCACTTTTTTCTTCAAATGGGGCCGTTTTTCGGCGATTTCGTCCTTCGAAAAGTCTAATAACGCTATGTAATAATCGCTGTTGGTGATCCTTACTTTTTTAAGTTAGTCAATGAAAATTATTCCATGCGCATCCCTAAATACTGACGCAATAACCTTGCCAGTCGACTGTTGCGTTTTCCCACGCGTTGGAGCGCATTCATCGTGTGTAGTCCACTCGGATGACTGTCGATTAGACTTCGGAGTAAAATGTTGGAGCCATGTTTCATTCATTGTCACATATCGATGCAAAAACTCGGGTTTATTACGCTTGATCATCTTCAAACACTGCTCTGAATCATCAACTCGTTGTTGTTTTTGGTGAAAAGTGAGCTCGCGCAGCACCCACTTTACAGAGAGCTTTCTCATACGTACACGTTCAGTTGATATTTTTAGAGTGTCTGCTATTTCGTTCATTCAATTTCAATTTACGGTCATTCAAAATAATTTTTTGGATTTTTTTCTTATACTATTTACACTATTTTTATTACTGTCATGCCAAGAGTGCCCCAATGAACCATCTTGAAATATCCAAGTTGCATCAAGCTACACAAAGTTTATTATCTTCCATGATTTTACTGTACGGCTTTAAAAATTTAATTATTTTCAAGACAATGTCTGGATGTTCCATTGGACCTATTGGAAGGTTATCTTTACACCACTTAAATCATATAAGAGTGTATGAAGTGATTACTGTTTTATTAATTCCTTGTCGCTATTATATTATTATTATTTATTCACACTACTTCCCTCAAAAGTTGCATGTTTCTAACTCTTTTATGTTTACTTTCCAGATTAACAATTTTTTCTGAATTAATTGTATTAAATTATGTCGATATCGATAAAATAGTTTGTGATAGATAAAATAGTTACTCACTACTCTTATAGATTTCGTATATTTGATCTCCAATAGAGCCAATATCAAGATGGTCAAGATTCAAGTCACCCACTTCGTATGTAGACGGGTTTTCTTGGCTGAATCTAACATATTGCTCTTCATTTTGTAAGCGATGTTAACTGATACTAATATTCAGCGCAGCAGCAACACGCTAAAAATATTTTCAATAAAATTGTAGCAACTTATAAAATTTAATATCATCAATATTTACCTCTCTAACGGAATTTACTAGCAAAAGGGGAATCCACTATCTCGTTCCTTTTCGAAATAACTTATTAAAGACGCAATCTTTTTGCGACCCTGACTATCTATTGTTTTTGGAATTTTCAAACAAATTAATATGATATATTGGGTATAGGTTTAAAATTTATCAATATAATCAAAGCTCTAAAATAATGTTTGCTTTTTTATGACGTGGAGTAATCATATCTAATATTTTGATTAATTTTGTGTACGTTTGATAACCCTTTGACAGTCTAGTACGGTTTCACGTTCGAACTTATCAGACAGCATTATGTCTTTTTTTAGCTACAATAAAATGATAAGGAAAATATTGTCTGATTCTGAAAGGAATTTACAAATTGCGGCAGGAAATACATTAAACATCTTGAAGACATATGTACAAAAACCTTTAAATAGACTATCCGTATTAATTTTTAAAAATCTTCCACTAATTCAAGTTAGTATTTCAAAAAACGTTGGCTTCAATATTTATTTATTTTTAAATATATTTTAAAGTCTCCTTTTTACCTACGAGGGTTTATCTGGACTGGACCTACAGTTTAACGTGGGCTCTGAACCACGATCTTCGGCATTAAGCCTACCGAATGGCGAGTAACCAATTTAGAAATCATCCCAGATGACATCCGGTTTTACCCAGCCTGGTTACTGGCGTGACTGGGATCATATTCCTTGTCGAATGTTGCACTTTTGCGTAAGGGCAATCACAAGTGTTAAACAATCACAAACATACTTAAATAATAGTTTTAATAATAAACTGGAGTTGCCGATGCACTTTTAAATATTTTACCGAGAAGTATTCACTCGATGTGAGTCAATAAACATACAGCTTTCTATTTGTCAAGGATAATATTTAAACAAATTGATCCGGCTTGAAATAACAATCGAAAATGTATTTTTATCCTAAAGTTTACCTGAAAATATATAGTATCTCAAGCGAAACTCGAAACATTTCCCTCTAATACAATTATAGTAATGTTATGGAACTAAAGTTCGACACCATATATATCATTCCTGGGATAGGTAACAAGGCGATATACTTAAAAGAGGAACGAAAATAAGCAAACAAATTGTGTTGCAGGTCCGCGTGATAGATTCGTTCATCATCGCGTCTGTCGGCACCAAATCTGGTCGATTTTAAAGAAAAATGATGAGTTGTCCAAAAGCAACTCTAATAATCTCATTTTTCCTGTTATTTTTAGATAACACTGTCTGTCTGGGCGTTTATTTTTAGTTCTCGATTTACTAATTATATAACATCATAATTTTAAGATTATCTCATATTTCAGTTTCATTTTATGCGCATTTGATTTTAAATATGTTATTTATATTTTCTAGTATCTATATCCATTTATTATATAAATAATTTAATGGGCAACAATTACAATGAAAAAAGAGTTGAAATCGTATTCATTACTATATCTCCTCTGCCGACTCAAACTAGCAATAATTAACATTAGTGTTACGTGTCATTTCAGTGAAGTTTTCGTACCTAGGGGTTGAAATTATTGACCAATAGAGACTTTTCTTCGGTGTTGATGTAACTCCTGTTATTGCTGTATGAGTCTATACTCAAGCTCATTTGGACATATGGAATTCAACTATGGGGTACCGCTAGCAAATCTAATATATCCATCATTCAACGGTTCCAAAATAAGGTGTTGCGTGCCATTGTTGATGCTCCGTACTATATTTCAAATAAAGTGATACAACGCGATATTCCTCTAGAACCTATAACGAGTGTAATCCAACGTGTTTGTGTGAAGTACTTCGAAAGAGTGTCAGTGCATCCCAATGTACTCGCTAATCAGCTAAATATGCGACGTGATAGTGAAGTGCGTAGACTAAAACGTTTAACACCACCTGATCTGATTACTGGACATATGTAGAGTTTAGAATAAGCATTAGAATAAGACTAATTAATTAAGATAATATTTTATACAGAAGATTGCTTAATGAAGTGATTTTCTACATGCCATGTATATATAATATAGACATAAGAAATACTTATTGCCAATAGGGCAGATTGTGGACTCACGAAGAGTAAAAAAAAAAAAAATGTAACTCCTTACTCACTATATTTTGCATCAAAAGTTAAATTTACATTATTCTACAATAAACCTGTGAGTCCAATTTGGTTCTGTTGGATTAAACCAAAAGTAAAACAAACAGCCGCAAGAACATCGTTTTGATATGAACATGAAAGTTTAAAAAATAGCTACAGAAATCAAATTCAGCATTTGGTTCAAAAACTGAAAGAAACACAGATATATATAAAAGGAGGACTGCCTTGTTTGGTGTAAAGTCTGGTTTTAGCATTATACTTATATTTTGAATTTTTTAGCATTAAGGAAAATTTCTTACACATTTTAGTTTACTACGAATGGCTTGGTAGTAGCTCATTTTCGTAATTTACTTTTGTAGCTCACGTGCATCTATTTTAATTTTATTGCAGTTGATGGTAATGGCGTCAAATCACAACTGTTAGTGCTCTAATGGCTAAAATGACTTATCACACGTATATCAAAGGCTGATTTTTTCGCTGGTGGCGTAGCTTATTATGCCATATTGCAGATAAAACTATTTTAGTTTTAAAGTACATAACAAATACCGCACATAATCAGTCTCTGGTACATTATTACAGTTATTATTTTGAATATTAATAATACTATTTAAAAATAAAAATTCAATACAACAATAAGTTTCAAATAGTGACACTGACATATAAAATCGAAGGGGTCAACAGTAAAATTGTTTACAGAGAATGAAACAGCCTTTCCCATCATCAATTCATAGCCAGTCGTCGCAGAGAGAGTGTTGTCAGTCAATACACAGATGATAATGCCACAGGACTTACATATAATATTATTTACCAAAGCTGGCCGTTATTGATGATCAGCCTCAACACTCAAGCTTTTGTGCATGCTTTTTTGCTGTTCACTGCGCTTTCAATCCAAAATGTGGCTTTCGACAAGTCTGTAAGGAAGCCTCTAGATATAGAAAGGGTGAGAGTATCCAAATCCCGGAGCCATACCTAATGATTCATTCGAAAGGGCTAGGTTTCGGCCTTAATTGTAATATATTCGCTCTTCTACATGCACTATATTAGAGAAGCAAAAGTTACAGCCGCGTGGCCGATTCGGCTTATCACTTCATCTACATATACCACTTTCTTCTCTTGTATTACTGATAGAAAGTATCTTAACTTCGGCGCTTCCTCCAACTGGATGCCTCTAAGGAATCTTCGTCTTAATATCTATATGAACGAGTATAGCATTGTCGTGGGCGAACATCATATCGATCAAAGAATTGTAGTTCCAATCCCGAGACTGTAAAATGGAGAGGATTGTCACATTGTCACAGTGATTAGAACTGGAAGGACTGGACTGGTTAATCAAGGAAATTAAGCAAAGTACTAATGACTTATGAATAAGATTATACAATTACGAAAGTTTTTTACATATAGCGTGGAAGAAATAGAACATTTTCAGACGATTCTGTCCAGGCCATAGAACTGGTTGAATGACACAAGACGAAGCACATGATTTAAATATACAACAAATATACAATGATTTAAAATAAGAAGCTTTAACGACGACATACTTAGGAAACTAAAAATAACAACCAAAGAGGGTCGCAAATTCAAATCTGTGTCTTAGCAACGAAGAAAATTATGAAGAATTTGAGAAGCCTACTGGATGACAGATTAGATTTTAAAGAATACTGTGTGAATTGAGATAGAATAAACAAACATAGAGAAGTACAAACTGTTTCTTCCTTTTTCTCACTATAGCATTTACATATATATATATATATATATATATATATATATATATATATATATATATATATATATATATATATATATATATATATATATATATATATATTCTATTTTAATGTATGTTGTAGAAAAAGATGGAAAAACGTAAATGCATTAAGGAGCCTGAATGAATGGATGTAGAATATTGTAGTTCCAATCCGGAGGCTGTAAAATGAAGAGAATTTTCACATTGTCACAGTGATTAGAACTGGAAAGACTGGACTGGTTAATCAAGGAAATTAAGAACAGTACTAATGACTTATGAATAAGATTATACAATTACGAAAGTTTTTTAAATATAGCGTGGAATAAATAGAACATTTTCAGACGATTCTGTTCAGGCCAATGCAATTCTATTTCACTTTATGGTGAAGAAAGAGATGGAAAAACGTAAATGCGCTAGGAAACCTGATATATATGTATGATGTAGGGCGAATTCTTATACGAACTCAGTATTGTCTAATGCGTTTAAGAGAGGAGTGAAAAGATATATCATATGTAAAATATAAAGTACTGCTTGAAACATTCTTATGTAATTTCCGTAGAAATTGCGGTATTGTAATGGTAATTTTAGCTATTTTATGATCAACAGTTAAGTTAAAAAATGTATCGCGAGTATTTGCTACCCGATACAACTATTATGTTGTTATGTATATTTGAAATCTTCAGGATGAAAATTATTCGAAAATATGACGTATAGAATCTTATTATATGAAAATATAATAATTACGGTATCATAATATTAGTTTTAACGTGTCATCGTATATTTCAAAAGATATTAAGAAAAAATAAATAGTTCTTCTAAAAATGGCTAAAGCGAATTTTCATTATCAAAATACGAATCTTTGCATCCTTTCATCAAAATGTCGTTAAATTTTTCTTGAAAAAAAAAGTCATGTCCGTAATCAGCGCGTTTCATTATTAAACAATAATTATCCTTATTTATGTAAAATCGCTGCGAACCATACGAAACTTGATGACTGGTTTGCCTGTCGGCGATTTAGTTTAAGTTCGTCGAAAGGGCTGAGTCTCATGCTAGTATTGCCTAAGCCGTTAATAAGGATTTAATAGTGGGTAATTTTGAGAAATTCAGCTGATGCGGAATATGTGCAATTTCTCGTCTGATGCACATTGGGTTTAGTTCAAAATGAGCATAGCTATTATAATTATTCGTTTTGTTTTAAAATTCTTAATGACGTCTACCTAACTTTTTGACTTGATTCTGTATTGCTGATGAATATATATGATAGTGTTGCTATCAGTAGTGTCTATTTACATTGTTTATTATATTCTAATCTCTATTTTATCATTCAAAGCTAAAGTGTTTTGGTATATACCCTTTAGAATAAGTTCCGAACCATTGTTCTTAACATTTTTAAAAAAAATTGCCTATAGAAAATTACAAATTGGTACCAACATTACTTAAGAAATATATCGTGAAAAACAAAGGAATTCGGTGACTAAGGGTCCACACCATGTCGAATCGCCTTGACTCTTAATTTGACTATTAGTCATTTATTATTCTAGTTTATTGAAAAAATAATTATCTGATAAACTATAATTTATTTAAGATAATATTATAATAGTACAAATATAATTTTAAAAATTTTCGTTCGGCTTTCATCACTTATAATTTTCTTCGCACCTAACATAATAACGTGTATATTGGTTTTGAAAGTTTCAATCCAGCCAAATTCTATCTGTCTATCCATTTTTATTTTATTTGTTATAAGTTTTACATAAAATTTATGTTCGTAGTTATAATTAACGTGTGTTCTTAAATGAAGAATAAAAGAAATATGAATTAGGAATATTTTCATAATAAATTTTATTTTTTGTTTTAAATTATATTCTCGAAAAATGTTTCAAGTGTAAAGATTCTGTAAACTTGTTTTGTCAACATTTGTGGTAATTTAATTATAATATTACAAAAATGTGTAATAGCCTTTCTGACAAAAAACTCACTGAACAAAACAAATAAAAGCTGCATTAAATGTGTTACAGTAATTGTTTAAGAATATTTGGCTTGTTGTTGGCTGACTTGAAGGAATTTATAAAGATATTCCCATTACAATGCCATTTAATTATCTACTCAAATTAGAACTAAAATAGCACTCGAACAGAACACAGACAAAATCAAACCAATTGGTCTTATAGTGCAGAGAAGAACCAAATAAATATATACCCAGTTTTTAAGTTATGTTAAAACAGATTGTATGTTAGCCGGCAGCGACTGGCATAAACAATAATAATTTTAAAAATATTGATAAAAATACGTTACACTACAAAATGGTTACAGCTTTTGTCAGTATATTCATCTTAAAACTCTACTATATAATATGAAAAAAAAAACAAGAAAGTGCCTATAATTGAGTGGCTATATTATGTTCTGTTAATAACTGTTCCATTAAAAAATAAAACTACATAAAAATTTATACACAAACTTTTATTTAAGTGCATCAAGTACAACATTATGATGCTTAACAATAGTTCAGAAAGGAAAAAGTTTTCTTTTTCACTAATGCTGTGAAATAAACTTAAGTTAAAATAGTATTTTAAAATACTAAACTATATTTATACACGAAAACATTTTGTGCATCCTCTAAAAGTTATTATCGAATAAATAAAAAGTAATATTAGTCAAAATATTAAAGATTCTTTTCAGAACAGAACTCAGAACCAAACGCGGTTAGAAATCTCAAAAACTACAACATATATTTTTTGGCAATTTAAATTTTAAGAAGTTAAAAAAAAGGAACCATTTCTTGTATAGTCCCAAAAAAATTAACGTATTAACGTTTAATATGATGATTTGGACCATAAATATGAAATGAGGCAAAATTTTTTTTTATTTTTCACAATATAGCTTTGAGAAACACCTAAAAGCTATTTCATAGTTCTTAAAAACCAATAATGAGGAGATCATACTAGGTTCGAGTTAGTAATTTAACAGTATAACGCAGCTATTCAACTATCAAATTTCAAATAATCATATGAAGGCCGTCACTTTAACTTCCTCATTATATAAACAACGAACCAATTTTTACCCAAAAAATAAAATGAAATTGGATAATCTTATTAGATAACGTAATTCTGTCCACGTTACCAAAACAGACCACCCCACGGGTACCTTCGCCCTCAGGATATGTTCCTCGCCGACATGCAAAGGCAAAAACGGGACACCGAAAGATGGAGGACCGGCGATGGAAGAGAAACGAACCCCGAGAACGGCGAAAAAAAGGCGCACAAAAAGAAAAGAAGCAGAGAGGAAAAAAAACGGTACGCCGCGAGGGAGCGGGACGAGGGGGACGCTGGCGGCGTGGAAGGTGAGGGGGGAGAGTGAGCGCAGAAGCATTTCTTATCCCGATAAATAAATGACATACGTCACGGCTTCTGAAACTAGAAAAGATGAAAAATGCTCGCCAAAGACGGGAACACAAAGAAGGAAAAAAGGCCGGCGCGTTTTCGGGACCTCTCTCGCTCCTGTGGGAAGCGAACAGCGGCGTGCTCTAGTAGAAATAGAAATGAGTAAATAGAAAATTCTATTAATTTATTATAGAACTAGTAATCATCTCAGCCTAAAACAAATTTTGCGTTGTAAGTAAAGTATTAAAGTGATGCATTTAAGATAATGTACTTACTGATGAATGGTATAAAACTTACTGATGATTGGTACTAATATATTATTACTGAGAATTAAAAATTTAACTAGGTACATAATACTAAAACTAATATTTACTATGATATAAATTAACAGTAATGAATAACACAATTTTAACCAGCAAATTTGATTAAGTGCTTATACTAAATTAAATCGTACCATAAGAAGTTACTAACAGTTCAAATTAAAAGTCACCGGCCTACCATAGTAAAACACATTTTTTTGGCAATTTTTTTTTATTCAACATAATTCCCTTCAAGGGATTTGTCCTGTGCTTCAAAATAGGCCTCAGTTTCGGCGATCATCTGTTCATTTAACGAAAATTTCTTTCCAGCAAACATTCTTTTGATATCTGAGAACAGGAAATAGTCGCTGGGGACAGATCCAGAGAATACAGTGGATGAAGAAGCAATTCTAAGCATTGTCTTGGTGAAGCAGCACTTTCTTTTTCTTCAAATGCGACCGTTTTTCGGCGTTTTCGTCCTTCAAACGGTCCAATTACGCTATGTAATAGTCGCTGTTGATGGTCCTTTCTTTTTCAAGGTAGCTAATGAAAATTATTCATCAGCCGACTGTTGCGTTTTCCCACGCTTTGAAGCGGGTTCATCCTGTGCAGTCCACTCGGATGACTGTCGATTGGACTTCAGAGTGACATGATGCAGCCATATTTTATTCATTGTCATATATCGGCGCAAAAACTCGAGTTTATTACGCTTGATCGTTTTCAAACACTGATCCGAATCATCAAATTGTCGTTGTTCGCGGTCAAAAGTGAGCTCCCGTGGCACCCACATTGAACAGAGCTTTCTCATATCCAAATATTCGTGAATGATATGATGTACATGTTCAGTTGATATCTTTAGAGTATCTGCTATTTCGTTGAGTTTCAATTTACGGCCATTCAAAGTCATTTTGCGGATTTTTAAAATGTTTTCGTCGGTAACAACCTATTTTGGGTGTCCAGTGCCTTCACCGTCCTCGGTGCCCATTTCATCACCTCTAAACTTAGCATACCAAACCTTTATGGTTGATTTTCCTGAATCAGTGTCCGGAAACTCGGCATCAAGCCACGTTTTTGCTTCCACTGTATATTTTTACTTCAAAAAGCAATATTTTTCAACAAGCCAAATTTCTTTTTCTCCATTTTTTTCACAATAACAAAAGTTGCTTCATTCAAAATGCTATAATTCACTAATTAATGATCCGACAGCTGTCAAATTTATACACGCATCTTTTGAGGGTTAGGGCTAACGTATGGATTTAATTCCAGTAGCGCCATCTATGTGTTAGGACTGACACTTTTTACTTGACCTGTTGAAATATTAAGTTACCATAAAAATTCTAAAATCTAATTTATCTATTCACAATTTAAGTATAAATTAATATATTTGATTCATTTAAATGTTACTATATAGGTCTCATTTCAAAAGAGAATTAATGGTAAATTATACTAAAACGTGGCTTAAACTAAGACCTTCAACCTTGATATCAGTGAAACCCTGTTTTATTTATTATTTTATTATTAATCTTTTGGCATAGTTTCAATAATAAATTACGATGCACTATTAGGTCTAATAAGTTTAAAGTATGTAGCTTCTGCAAGGTTTGATTAAATATTTACTTTCAACAAGTTGGCATCATTTATTAGATTGCTTTAATCGGCAAGACTCATTACTTAGATATCTACATTTTAGAAGTAATCTGGAATCATATATGATCACAATTATTGTCAAATCTGTACACAACTTTAACCAATACATCTCCCTGAAGCTGAAGAACAGCGAAGCAAATAAGTTAGTTAATCTTAATCAATATCACATATAGTCAAATCAAAATAGCAGTGACATGAGTGTCAATATATGTATGTCTAAAGTTGTAAATTCCTTTTACAGTCAGACAATATTATCCTTGTCATTTTATTCTATTTAAAAAGAGATAGAATGTTGTTAGAGAAGTTCGGAGATGTAACGGAATGAGCCTGCAAAAGTTGCCCGTTTGCCATATTTCTGAAAATCCTTCAAAATATTATAATTAGCGGTTATGAACCAGCAAGCGTTGTTTTAACGCTTTGTTTTAATAAATTTGATATCGTCGCGATTTTTATTGAAAATATTTTTTGCGCTTTGCAGCTGCACTGTATATTAGTACGGACACGGTCACTAAAATATCTCAAAGAATAAAAAACAATATAACCTTAAATTCGCCAAAAAGTATTTATGCGAAACAGGTGACGAATCAAGATCAATCTTGGTGTTTCAGAGATCAAATATACGAACTGTATAAAACAGTAAGTAGTTTTTTCAATCGAAACATTTAATACAACTACTTCAGAGAAATCTGTTAGTCTAGAAAGTATCCACAAAGATCCAAAAGCTATACAGCTATTTGAGAGATGTAGAACATCCGTACAATACGATAATAAAATACAATTTTTAAAACTTTATAACAAAATCAAGGAAGAATTTTATCAATTTATATATTTAAAAGAGCCATGAATATTTCAGAATGGTACATTAAGTTGCTCGTGGCAAGATGATAATAATTATAGTGTAAAGACAATAAAGGTTCATGGAAAAAATAAATGTAGGAATAACTATCGATTAGGTTTTGTTAGTTACAACATTTATTCATTGCAGACATATACTTCTTCATGCTGGAAACAGGAATGTTTTATTCCTGGTGCAGAATTAGTGTTTCTCTAAGTCCAAGGGTGACTACCATGAAAAAATGAACCATAACTTGTCTTTGCAGTTAATATAGCAGCATTTCGGAACGATATTTTTCAAGATTATTAATGTAATAGGGTAAAAAGATTAAAAATTTGAATGATAAATCGTATAATACTTTTGACTGTTTTTATGACAATAACAGGTAATATTTCGATTACCCTCTCGATTTTTGTTAAAAAATATTTCCGTTCAATAATAAATAAAGCATTTACTTTATTTAAAAAAGCTTTAGTAGTTGTTATGCGATAATTTTTGTCATGAATTAGTTTTTTTTCTATGACTAGGTATATGTTTAATATTTATTTAGTATTTATGGTTATTGTACATTTTTAGTTTTTAGGTTTTGTTTAAGTTCTATTGTATTATCTATTTTTATTATAGTATATTATATAAAAATAACAATTAACACATTAACATACCATAAAACATTTGTGGGGATATTATTCCATTCCTTTTTACAGATCCCCAGAACATTCATATATAAAAGTAATTCCACTTCGTTTAAAAGGAAGTTATATTAAGTGCAAGTTAATAGTAATTACTAATTTCAGTCATTAGTTTTTTAACTATCCACTGTTTCGACTGTTTTGCAACTATCGACTGTTTCAACTGTTTTCAGTGGATAGTTCCCAACACTACTAATATAAATACGAGTAATGTAAAATAAATATAAAAATATTAATCAAAAAATTAGATATCTATTAGTTTGTAGAAGGAAATGATTAAATGAGATAAACTCTACTCGATGAGGTTTGAAAGGATATTTCAAAACGGCCCTCGTACATCTTCGCGGTGGTTGATTGATTGCTGCGATAATGTCCTACCGTCAATTTCTGCGTCCGCAAACCGAGCGAAACCGACAATACTGGCCCTACTCCCCGTAATTCACTTTTCCCCTACCCCCTTATCCATTCAATGCTCAGCGCCCTTGCCGACCCACCCTGCCCCCGGCCAGCCCCTATCGCAACCCTCTCCCGACCATCTTTAATAAATGTTTCGAAATTATTGCACAATAAAGGGCCCTTTATCAGCGTTTCGATTCTGTGGCATTGTTTGGGAATGTTGACGGTATTTAAATTCGAAAAGATGATTGATGAACGGCGGATTTCTTGCCGAAACGTTTCGGGCGACGGCGGTTTTTGTCGTTAATGTTTTCGCGGGCGCTTTTGTGCGAACTTTTGATAAAATCGAGACTAATGCACAACGAAACAAAAAGTTTTCGACGATGTCGTTAGGATTGTCGTTGTGTTTTCGGGAAACGTTTGCTTCCAAGGAAATAGCGCAAAATAATAAATTATAAACGAGTTACAATGAGGAGGATTCTTTATAGTGTCAACCTTAGTAACATAAAAAATATTCTTATGACATTGGCGGTTATTTGAAGACGGAGTAATCTCTTGTCTATAGTCTACTCAAAAGAATAGTGGGGCACGTCATCAATATGTGTCTGTCGAAAGCGACAGTGATTGAATAAAACTTTATGAATCTTGGTTTATGATTCAATGCTGCCAATTACCAAGACAGGATGATGAAAAAGGAAACAACTAAAGTTGGTATTAAACTAATATACTTTAACTGTAAGAAATTGTATTATATAGTGTTAAAGATTTATGGGCACATGTGTTGTTGTTCTGAATATACATGGACGTTTGGTTAAAATGCATGAGGAGAGAAATAATACTGTTTTTCAGATATGGCAAATACATTAAGAGAATGCAGTGATTAAATGTAGTTTTATCAAGAATGATGTATACAGGTAGTGACAGAACAAGCTAAGGAGAAATAGAGTAATATCAAAATGAGTTTCCAAGGAAACATTGCATCGAAGGAAACAAGAACTAAGCGTAAATGGTAAATATGCTCTCTAATGAACATAAAATACATTACTCAGATAAGCCACTGTTAATTAAGGGGATTAGGCCTTCGGGGGATACCACTATATATAAAAACGTACCTAGAACTCTACATATACTAATGTAGAAAAAAGTTCAATGTAAATATAATAAAGCAAGTTTAACCTACATATTATTGGGGTTGTATAATTATTTATGTACCTTATTTGATTTAGATTAGAATTTTGTTATACGTCAAAGCCAAACTGTACTAAATCTCAGAGTTGCTGCAGCAACATTGCGACGTTTTGATAGGTCACGTGGGTACACTGGTGTTTTGAGTCGACTATATAAGAAAAATTAAGAGATACATAAAGCTAAAATACATCGATATATACATATCATTCGATTCGGAAACATGAAGATTAATAAAAAAATAACAACATATATGTTAAATATTAATTATATATCAAGTCAGTCAAATATCTAGTTACAAATTAAATGCGCGAAAGTTTTCTTTATTTTTATTATTAATAAAGACAAGGAGAAAACGACCTGACTTGGTACGACGAGCTACCTTTATCAGATCATCCAGTTATATACAAGTACAAACAGATAAAATAGTTGTATCAAATTCATCCTTAAATAGCCTAAACACTATACATTTATAAACAATTTGCTTTTACTTAAAGAAATTCCCTATTATATATGCGTGTATAGTCAATTCAAAATATCAGTGACACGAGTGTGAATATATGTCTGTCTAAAGTTGCAAATTCGTTTTACAGTCAGACAATATTATCCTTGTCATTTTATTCTGTTTAAAAAGAGACAGAGTGCTGTTAGAGAAGTTCGAACATGTAACGGAATGAACCTGCAAAAGTTGTACATTTGCCAAACTTCTGAAAATTCTTCAAAATATTATAAATACGGTCTATAAACCAGCAAACGTTGTTTTAATGCTTTGTTGTAATAAATTTGAAATCGCCCCGGTTTTTATTAAAAATATTTTTGTGCCTTGCAGCTGCACCGTATATTAGTACGGACATGGTCAATAAAATATCTCAAAAAATAAAAATTAAATTGGCCAAAAAGAAACCGTATTTATGCGAAACAGGTGACGAATCAAGATCAATCTTGGTGTTTCAGAGATCAAATATACGAAATGTATAAAACAGTAAGTAGTTTTTTCAATAGAACATAATTTAACACAATTATTTCAGAGAAAATCGTTACTCTGGAAAGTATCCACAAAGATCCAAAAGATATACGGCTATAGAGATGTAGAACATCCGTTCATACATTGTTGGATAATAAAGGATTGTTTGTAAGTGGTGTAAAGATAACCCACGAACATATAAGAAAATCAAAGAAGAATTATATCAATTTATAAATTGAAAAGAGCCATGAATATTTCAGAATGGTACATTGGGTTGCTCGTGGTAAAATGATAATACATATAGTATAAAGACAACAATGGTTCATGGAAAAAGGTAAACGTTGAAATAATTATCGATTAGGTTTTGTTAGTCATAACATTTATTAATAATTCATTGCAGACATATAGTTCTTCATGCTAGAAACAGAAATGCTTTTATTCCTTGTGCAGAATTACTGTTTCTCTAAGTTCAAGGGCGACTACCATCAAGAAATGAACCAAAACTTATCTTTGTAGTAGTTTGAAAATCAGCTTTTAAAGAACTTGGAGGAACCATCAGTTATTGTTATGTAGAATGCACCATATCTACCATATATATAGTACACTGGTGGAGAAAATCCTGACAAGTTCATCAACAAAGGCTGTAATTAAGGAATGGCTTAAAGTACATAAAATAAGTTTCGAGGAAATCATGTTAAAGAATGAACTATTTCAAATTATTACTCGATAAATATAAATAAAATATTTAATTGCATTTTATGTAACTTACATTTTTAAAAATAAACCTGAGAAAAGATACATAATAGATCAGATTACTGTTCAATGTTAAGGCAACACAGTATTATGTCTCCCACCCTATCACTGCATTTTTAATCCAAATGAGTTATTGAAAAGAATTATTACAATATGGATATATAGGTTGAGGAGGATATTCAAACCAGAAATGTCTGGATTTATGGAAAGAGGTATTGTCGAAAATAATACCTTCGGATTGTATGAGCTCGTCAGACACATTGAAGAAGAAATTGACAAATTATAGAATCTTGAACAAGTTTTTAATAGATTGGAAATAAACAGCTTGGTTACTAACTTTACTAGTATTTCTGAAAGTGACTGTGATTGAATAAAACTTTATGAATGTTGGTTTATGCGGACGATTACCAAGACAGGGTGATGAAACAGGAAACCACGAAAGGTTAGTATACAATTAATATAATTTAATTGTAAGGAATTGTATTATAGAGTGTGAAGGCTTTATGCGCATGTGTGTTATAGTTCAGAATATACATGAACGTTTGTTTAACATGTATGAGTAGAGAAATAACATTAACTGTTTTGCAGATATTTGCCAATGCATTAAGGTGAATGCAGTGATTAATTGTAGTTTCATCAAGAAAGATGTAGGCAGATAGTAACAGGAAAAACTAAAAGAAATATAGTAATATCATAATGACTTTACAAGGATACATTGAATCGAAAGTAACAAGAACTAAGCTTAAACATAAATATGCTCTCTAATGAAAGTAAAATATATTACTCAGATATACAATTATTTTAATTAAGTGGATTAGGCCTTCGGGGGATACAACTATATACAAAAGCGCGCTTAGAACCCTACCGATACTAGTGTGGAAAAAGCTCAATATGTATATAATAAAACAACTCTGATATATAAGTTATTGTGGCTATAAAATTAATTGTAGTTTTAAATTCTTCGATAATAAATGCATTTGATGTACTATAATGTTAAAATAATTTATATTTCATAAAATATTTGTTTAATTATTTTATTTATTTTAAAATTTTGTTATATTGAATTCACTTTATATAGATTTTAGTCGCGTGACTAAAATCTAATATATGTGACTAAACTCTAGTATACAGAGTTCTAGGTATTGATCTTACCAATTGAGTTTTAGCAATTAATTGAACTTAAATCAAATCCTTATCTAACCTGGCTAGTGGCGTGACGGGAATTGATTTCCATGTTGGATTTTACACTCTTGTCTGTGGTCATAATTAGTGGAAACCAATATAATCAGCAAAAAACAATATCAGAAATTTCCATTTTTTTTTGGGAATAATACGAGCCCGCATCTGCTTCAGCAGTAGGAGACTATACCGTAGCCTAAACTATTACGGCTATAGGCCAGAGATTAACATTATTTAAACTGGTTCTATTTAGGCTATTTAGATCGATTAAACTAGGCTTCAAGCCATGGACTGCGCGTAATATCATCAAAAACTATTAATGCTAGATTAGTCACTAAGATTTTCAACTGGCGAATGATTTTACACTTCTGTATTATATCATCCCACGGAATTTACTAACAAAGAAAGGGAAATTATAGCCCCAGTTATCATACCACTGCGTCACCAAAATTACAGCGTGTTTATTACCTTTGAACAGACCCTTCGTGACAATTTTCAGGATCACATATTATTATTACCTTGACACATATCTTTTTCTGTGGATGATGTCAATTTATTCTAATAGAAAACATTTCAAAATGGATTAAATAGAAAAACTAACTTATCATATAAATAATACCGGACTTAATTTTCAGTCACATTTTGCTTCGGTTTTTGTTTTGTGGAAGGTATTGAAGGTCATTCAGAAAAAAGTTTCAATCGAACTATAACTTTCTACAAAATATTATTCCATTTTGTTAAACAAATATATTATCAACAAGCTTTTTCTTAAATTAAATTCTAGGTCTGGTACAACATTATTCTAACATATGAATCGGTCCCTAAAATGGATTTAAAATATAATTTTCTAATAGAAATATTTTTCTTTATCCCAAATAAAATAAAACACTTTAAATTGCATACAATTACTGAATCTGTTAAAACATATATACAATATTTCTTGAACCGGTATGATATTCTAATTATTTATATTTAATATAGTAATTTTAAGAGACATATAAGTAATTGTTAAATAATAGAATATTCAGTTTAAAAAATAGAGAGAACGACAAGAAATAGACAAGTCTTATTACATAATATATAATACAATTGTTAAAATAATTACAGCCATTTTTATTTTACTAAACAGGCATATTCAATCTATTGTAATCTATAGTTCAATTACCCTTCTACATATTCGCCTTTTCAAGCATATATCTTCTTTTTTATAACGTATCGCAGACATTAAAAGATCGTGGTGATTGAAGTTACATGAATCGTTATTATTAAACTTGACAATGTCTTCAGAGACTTATATATTATTTTTATTAAAATCTTTAATTACACAATACTCTTTTATCTAATACATTATATCATTAGGGCAACTAATTAAGTAAACAATACAACTGCAAAGTTAGTCTATAATTTTCAATCTTAATTTTCATTAAGAGACAAAACGATCGCGGAATCGATTTATTTCCTGGATCATATGTGGATTGCTCAAATAGCGAAGTTAACTGTGGCCAACATTTACTTATTAATGAAGCTTATAATGCCTGAATTTTATGTTACATTCTTTGAAAATGGAAGCAATTACCAAAAATAACCAATGAAACATAAGTATTCATTAAAACACTAGAATATATAAAATACTGTCTCACTATTTAGATGCAAAAATGTATAATACAATAAATTTAATACTTAAAATTTAATTACTGCGGAAAACAATTTGCATGGACCAAATTAATTAAAAAAAAGGAAAATTGAAGAAATTTTAATGGCAATTATTGTTCTTCTAATATTAGGCTGAAAGAATAAATGGTGCCATCTTTAATATCAATTATTATTTTTCATTTCATGGACCTTTTAATAAATAAACGTAAAAAGCATGAAAGTTATTATTACTCAGGAATACTTATTTTACTTATTATCTCGGACATATTTAAAATTAAACCAAAAAAAATCCTTAAAGCTCTACAAAATAACAAACATAAAACATTAAACTCAACAGACGACCGATCATTATAACATCACACTACCAAATCAATATTTTCACCTGGTCCGATAACAAATTACTGCCGCATCAATTATAATGGGGAAGCCTTTTAGTAAACAAACAGCGACGTTATGATAAAAGCTCCAAATGCGTTCATAATACAGTTGTCAGGAAAACACATTAAATTTATATGGTATCCATTTAACTAAAGTGCTTTCCTATGGCCGTCATCGTTTTTGTCTTTGGTTAACCGCAAAGACCAGATTCTTCGCCACTTCAACTGTGATGTTAGTCATCTTTTAAATATAGCTTTCCGGTAGTTTTATTTGAGATATGTTTTACGTACAACATATAGTTGGGCTTAACAAAAATTAAAGTTACATTATAAATATATTTTTTATATAATGAATGTTTTATTTTTTATTATTTAATATTTTGAATCACATTCATTCATTCTGAATCACATACTCTAATTGTGTTGAATTATTTTTTAATTTAATTGTAATTTAATAATATCTTTAGTATATTAAATAAACGCTAATGTGTTTACATAAAAATTATTCTTAGACAATTTTTTAAAATTTTCTATTAACTGTTAAATCTTATGTATAACAATACCTTTTGAATATGAAGAAATAGATATGACAGGGGATGTCTTCTGGGATGACTTCTAAGTTGGAGACTTGATAAGCTTAATGATGTGGATTGGATACACCTTATTTGGTACATTTTTCTTTAATTTTAAATAATTTTAAATGATTAATAACCCGACAAGTGCTGCAAAATCTCCTAACAATGGGAATTATAAATCATATGCACTTGATTAGTGAACCATTTAGATTAATGCATGTTCTAGACGGTTGGAAGATGGCTGAAAAGATAATAGCTCTAGAACTGGGACAGCCACCAAGTAAAATAAAATTTTACAGACCTATTTCATCCCAGCAGATAATAGCAAATATACTAACAATTATAAAAAGTAAAGATCTAATCACATCAAACCACATCAATTTGATTTTATAAACAAACATTCAACAACTGACCAGGTTGTTACAGACCAGGTATAGAGTCACAGTTTGCTCACATGCATTCTTAGATATTGGATGATGGAACAAACTGGCAAATATTTTCAAAGCAACATACTAATATCTAAACATGTCACATCTCAGCCAGAATAAAACAAGAGGATTTATTGTCTTTATATATATATATATATATATATTTATATATATATATATATATATATATATATATATATTTATATATATATATATATATATTTATATATATATATATATATATATATATATATATATATTTATATATATATATATATATATATATATATATATATATATATATATATATATATATATATATATATATATATATATATATATATATATATATATATATATATATATTTATATATATATATATATATATATATATATATATATTTATTTATATATATATATATATATATATATATATATATATTTATATATATATATATATATATATATAAATATATATCTAGGTATATATAGACCCTATACCTGGTCAGTTGTTGAATGTTTGTTTATAAAATCAAATTGATGTGGTTTGATGTGATTAGATTTTTACTTTTTATAATTGTTAGTATCATTACTAATATCTGCTGGATAGAAATAGCTGTGTAGAATTTATATATATATATATATATATATATATATATACATAACAAAATTTTAATATAAATAAAATAACTGAACAAATATTAATTAAACATAATTTATTTTAACATTATAGTACATTAAATGCATTTATTATCGAAGAACTTAGAACTACAATTAATTATACAGAAACAATAATTTTAGGTTAGAGTTATTTTATTACATATACACTGAGCTTATTTCTACATTAGTATCGGTATGGCTCTATGCGCGTTTTTGTATGTAGTGGTATCCCCGAAGGCCTAATCCACTTAATTAACAATTGTATATATAAGTAATGTATTTTAATTTCATTAGAGAGCATATTTATGTTTTAGGCTTAGTTCTTGTGTCTTTCGATGCATTGTATCCTTGTAAAGTCATTATAATATTGCTATATTTCTCTTTAGTTTGTTCTGTTACTATCTGTATAAATTCTTAATGCATTTGCCATATCTGCAGTTAGTGCAGTGCAGTTAAACAGTTAGTGCTTTTTCTCTCCTCATGTTAAACAAACGTTCATGTATATTCTGAACAATAACACACAAGCTCATACAGCTTTCACACTCTATAATACAATTCCCAATTCCCTACAATTGTATACTGACCTTTAGTGGTTTCCTCTTTCATCACCCTGTCTTGGTAATCGTCAGCATTGAATCCTAAAGCAACATTCATAAAGTCTTATTCAATCACTGTCACTTTCAGAAACACTAGTCAAGTTAATAACCAAGCTGTTTATTTCCAATCTATTAAAAACTTGCTCAAGGTTCTACCATTTGCCAATATCTTCTTCAATGCATCTGATCAAGCACACACAAACCGAAGGTGTTATTTTGGACAACGCCTCTTTCCATAAATCCAGAAAGTTCTGGTTTGAATATCCTCCTCGACCTGAATATCTATTTTAATAATTCTTTGCAATACTCCATATCAACACAATTGGTTTAAAAATGCATTCATAGGGAGAAAGATGTAATACTCTGTGGCCATAACATTCAGTAATCTGATCCACTATCTATCTTTTCTCAGCCTTATTCCTTAAAAATTAAATATTTCATTTATATTTAACGAGTAGCAATTTGAAATAGTTTATTCTTTAACATGATTTTCTCGAAACTTATTTTATGTGCTTTAAGATATTCCTTAATTGCAGCCTTTGTTGATGAACTTGTTGGGATTTTCTCCAACAGTATAGTATATATATATATATATATATATATATATATATATATATATATATATATATATATATATATATATATATATATATATATATATGGTAGATATGGTGCATTGTAGATAACAATAAATGATAGTTTCTCCAAGTTCTTAAAAAGCTGTTTGGACTTAGAGAAATACTAATTCTGCACCAGGAATAAAACCACTCCTGTTTCCAGCCTGAAGAACTATATGTCTGCTATGAATAATTGTTATGACTAACAAAACCTAATCGATTATTCCAACATTTACCTTTTTCAGAATGTACCATTCTGAAATATTCATGTCTCATTTAAATATATAAATTGATATAATATTTCCTTGATTTTGTTATATGTTTTTAAAAATTGTATTCTTTTAATAGCAATCTCTGGAATTTGCATTAAACCTCTTCGTGGATTATCTTTACACCACTTAAATCCTATATTATCCAACAATGTATGAACGGATGTTCTATATCTCTCAAATAGCTGTATATCTTTTGGATTTTTATGGACACTTACTAACAATTTTCTCTGAAATAATTGTATTAAATTATGATTAGATTGAAAAAACTGCTTACTGTTTTATACATTTCGTATATTTGATCTCTGAAACACGAAGCTGATCTTGATACGTCGCATAAACACGGTTTCTTTTTGGCGAATTTAGTATTGTTTTTCATTTCATATTGTCTGATTGCAAAATGAATTTATAAATTTAGACAGACACGCGTCACTGCTGTTTTGAATTGACTATACTTATATTTACATACATTAATCAAGCTATTGGGGAAATATCTTTACCTATTTGACAGATGTGATGACAGAAAAACAGAAAGTATTAATATGACAACATTTGGTATTTATATTGTTATACTATACTGTCGGAAACCAGAAAATTTTTAGAGGCTATTTCAATATAAACAAAGATACTTAGACATGAAATATAAACAAGTTGACTTTATATATAATCAAAGTAAATATATGCCAATAACAGTAATTAATATTATCAGCTCAATTAGATGAATTTCGATGCACAACTCCAGAAGTAACATGACGTTCCTCCACTCATGTTATTACCAAAGCAGAACATAACCTCAAAATAATCAAACCGTTTTTTCCTCTGTAGTTCTATTAAGTGACTATAAAAAAATAGCTGTATTTATAAATAAAAATTATTAATATATAAACGCTACTACTAAAACATCGATGCATTTTTGTAGTAATATATATAATTTTAAAGTTATTATAAAAATAAATTGTAGGTTAATCGACAATGTCTAGTAACAATGCATCAAAAAGAATTATACGAACCACCATCTTATTGCGATGTACGTTTACCAAAAATTCATTATCTAACAAAAAAATTAGTTATAACGAGAAGTGTCTTATTTCATGATATAACTCATTTTTTTTATAGGATTTTTCCCTTAGACTTGCATGTGAGCGTATGACAGTGTGAATCAAATAATTAATGGCTGTGAAACACAAACCGCATCAAGGAGAATTTAATGAAGGTAAAGCCGATAAAGATGTCCGATGACAGTACTCCGGTTGTTAGTATTATGACCGTCATTTATTTCGGCCACTTTTATTTACATCTCGATGTATTAGTGCCGCTTTATTTCTGTATAATATATCTAGTTTTGTTTTAAAGAAGATAAAGATGTCTTAGCTATATATATCTCTATAATAATAAAAAATAACTAGTTAAATATAGTTTTTCACATCTAAACTAATTCTATTTCGCTTTAATTGAGAATGAGACAGTTAAAATTACTACAGGTGTTTCTTTAAAAAGTATTGTTATTGACAAATTGTATGTTATTTATAAAATAGCAGACTTTTTATAGAAGTTTATGTTTTATACAGTATCATTTATAAATTAACAGGTGCTTCTTTTAGAACATTTATTTACAGAAGAGTAGATGGTGATATAATATAAGTATGAGAATGATCTATTCTCATAAGTTTAAGATCACTTAGGCTTGGGCGATGTATATATAGAGTGGTTAAGACTAAATGGTAACGAGTTCGCTGGAATTATTTTAAATATTGAGGCTTCATTGGCAATCGTTCCGCAGTTATTCGAAGCATTCCTTCGAGTTCGGGGAAAAGTATCGCTGCTGAAGCTGTAAGGTCACAATAGGTATATTGAAGGTGTTGAAGGACCCTCAGCCATAAAGTACTTCGATTCGTAAACACTCAAGCTTTAAAAAACTGGGTTTCATTTCGTGGATTCTTCCCATACGCTTTGCTGGTCAAGGTGTAAGGCCGCCAAAGGCGGATCAAAATTGCTGTGAACTACCTGAACTGTGAATAGCCTATTAGAAATTGGACAAAGGCTTGTAATTATGGTGTATGGCCACCAAAGGCGAATTATAGTAGCTCAGATACTTATAATAAACTATTAAACTCTAAAGTTACCTAAACTTTCGAAACCAACCAACCATAAAAGGTATACTATGGAAATTTCTGTATAAATAATGGATTTTAATAGAATGGCTCTATAAGTTGTCCAGAAAGAATAGCGACCATGTGCGTCCCCTTGGTCGTTACTTTAGGATGGCGGCGTTATATCACACTACTGATATTTACCCTACGGACTGTCATTTTACACCGCCGTTCAAGAAATCCCCTCTTCTTTCCTTAAATTCTCGGCTTCTGCGAAAGTCACAAGTTCGAATACGACCAAAGGCATCAATGTACTTTAAGTTTGTGATTGTAAATAGGCGAAGATATAAAATCCAACAAGGAACAACCACTTCGGTCACACCAGTTTCCAGGCCTGTTCTCGCCAGTCAGTGGATTTAAAATCGAAGACCATGATCCGAAGCCAACTGTTATATAGCACGTCTAACCACTAAAGAATCAAGAGGTGTACATAACAAAAATCTATGTAGAACATAACATGGATACTTTTGCTTGTTAATTTACTTATTTTAAATTTTCTGAATAACACTGATGAATTACAGTATATTCTTTAAATATTTTTAATCATAAGTTATGCAAAAATATGTTTAGCCTTATCTTATATCAATGAACAACATATATATTGCTATGTAAACTGAGTACGACTATGATTCATATTAAAACTCAATTTTCAACATTCTTATTATTCGAAAAACTCTATCAATATCAACCAAAACATTATTTTTCATATACATATAATAAATAAAGGCACTTGCCCAGGTTCAGTTTACACTATCAACCCCTCTTCGTCGTCCATTCTTCGCCGTCCCTCGAACCGAACGAATTTATCAAGTAGGCAGCAAAAAAAAACACCCCCCTCTCCATCCCCGAACTCGCCTAACATGATATCCATCCGATCATTAATTACGGATACAGATCGGCGAAGGACCCATAAATAAAATTCGACGTACCATTTGGCAACGTCGCGCAGGGGTGGGGCGGATGTGACGCGATGATTGAACGAACTCGAGAGAAAAATGAGCGCGTCAAGAGAAAAGCCCCGCGCCGTTGCCAGATCGTCGCGGTTATACTAATTTTCCTCATATGTTCAATTTTTTTTTGTTTTGCTATTCTTTGATATAGCCGTCTTGCTTGATGAAGTACATTTCTGAAAATGTATTTAAAATGTATTCTATTCAATTTTAATCTTCCCAAGTGACATAAAGCATTAAATATTTTTTAAATTATAACATATCAGATATGCCTAGTGCAATTTTAGTTTATAAATTAATTTATTATTATTACTCTAAAGTTCTTAACCTAAAATTAAGAGTAACACTTATTCACTATGGAAGTTTGTGGGATTTGGTTCACACTAACCTTTTGATTGCCTGCAAGTTATCCAATGGCTGTGTTGCTTCCACATTGCTGTGATTTATTAACCTACTCTTATGTTTTATGGCGAAATATTGGATAACTTTAGACATACATTTGATTTAGAGGTCATCGTTCAGTTGTTGGCTGGTTACGTATTGATAATCTTTGGTAATTATTCGAAGAAATTTGTTTTTTCAGTGTTGGTTTCAGTATTCGTAGTTGGTTTGGTGTTTTAGTGCAACTGTAGATTTCCACCCCATAATTCCGTATAGTCTTTATAATTAAATTTTAAAGCAATCTATCTTATTTGAGCTTATTTCAATATGAAGGCAATTTCCAAATAACTAGTACAGTTGTAACAAGTTTGAGCTTTGATAATTGTGAGAAGTCTAGCGGGACTAAATCAGATGAACGAAAAGTCGCGGTACCAATGCAGGACGAGAACACTACCATGATCACTTGTGGACAATTTAGTCTGGTTTAATAGGATTATAAATAACAGCACTACGACTGTTACGTCTTACTACTTTTTAATCACAATAGTATATATTGTTTATAGGTAAAATCAAACCAGATAGAGATATTGAGATATAAATATTTTCTACTATTCTTATTTTCTCGCTATAAATTTGTTACTGCAATAACATTTGTAAAATTTTGTGCAAATGACTCCATATGTTTCTTAAAACGTTTAGTTGTGAACTTTTTACACGGTTATAAAATTGTGACTAATTACATATTACTATAAGTATTAGAATATAATTTATATCATTATGACCACAAATTGTGCATCGAATTTTTAGTTTTTCCACTCCTCACCTTTTCCACCAATCAGTGTCTAATTTTCTGTTGCTTTAAGTATATTTTTCAAATATATATTCTGGGGCTTGACGCAAAACATTACGATTCGACAACAGGGCGGCTGAAGCTTTAAGAGGGGCTAAAAGGGGATAAGTGGGACGGGGGCGGCCAGCTAAAGGGACGAATACCGTCCGGGGGACGGAGAGGGGGGTTATTCCGACCTTGATGGATTACAGGCCGTGGCAGGGTGGGGGCGCAGGGGTGAGCCTGTACGCCTCTGCGACACACGTCGCCCTTACCAATTAGAATTTCTACGATTGAATCGGTCGGTGATTATTTCGGGGGCATCGCGGCGGGACGATCCGAAGGAGTAGGGGGAGGGTTGAATTGTGATTTTGATTTATTGTAGTTTAAAAGTTTAGAGTTTGTAGTTCTGGACTCTGTTTTTTCAATAAATCAAAAAATATAAATAATAAAAAAAATATTTGAATGAATTAAAATATTATACATAAAATAAAGTAAATTTTTTGTAGAATACCACTTGCACTTACAAATTACTTAATTTTAATATATATCTTATACTAGTCAGCAAGTCCTTGTTGCCATTTGACGAGACATCAAAATTATTTGGTCGGTTTTTTTATATTTTCCGTAACTGCTGGTTTAGAAAAGTAATCATTGGCTGTAGCGAACTATCCGCAATCGTCTTTGAAAATATGCAGAGGAATGTCTTCACCAGCCCATTAAATATAAGACGCTTGAATGTATTTAGACCAGCGATATCTGTTGGTAAAATGCGAAGTATTAATGAAAACAGTTGCTAACCTAATATAACTATTCAATTCAATGGTTCTTTCGACAATTCTCCACATAAGAGGAAAGTTTTTCATGTAATATTATAGAGTTATTTCGTTTATATAGACGCCAATCATTGTTAGTTTCGTTTGCTTAATTTAATGAAATCTACTAGCAAACTCTATGAGAAATTTATTCTAAAGAAAAACACAAAGAAACGATTCTAAAGTAGTGAGTTTGATATATATGACAAAAACTTCCTACAATTGACAATGAATTGCAAATATTATCTGTGAATGCAATAAAAAATGGATCTACTAACGATATTACCAAGTGAAAAAAATTATTAAAAATGCAACAACATTTATGGGTATAAAATCTTGTTATAGGGTAAGATCAGCAAGGTGTTTATTAAGAGGTTAAAAAAAACGAGCAAAATTGTTACAGCAGATGTCTACTGACATCAACTGGATAAATTGAAAGATGCATTTTTCCAAAAAAATTAGTAACAGTGAATAACAGACTCAAAGTCAACCTCCTACATGACCACATTGTGCCATATGTTGCGAAAGTTGTGAACGATATATTGTTGAAGCTCGAATGGGAAATTCTGAAGCACACAACGTATTCACCAGACATTATAATTACCATCTGCTCAGATCCATGCAGCATGACTCGGCTGGAACACAATTTTAAAAAGCTAAAGAACTGTTAAAATAGATGAATGACCGGATCGTTTACAAACCAACGCCATACCGCTATGTTGCCAGAAAGTTGGGAAAACATTGTAGAAATTTATATAATTTTTATAAAAAACGTATAATAAATAAAACATAATATAATACAATAGTTGGTATAACATGAAATTAGAATGACAGAGTTGGAATAGCATACATGGTTTGAACATCAGAACTATCCAAAAAACGGAAGAGTTTATCACAGCCGCAAGAGTTATATATCACAAAGGAGACTATTGAGACAAAATATTTTAGATCCTAAAAACTTAAGAACAATTCTAAATAATTAGTCATAAAATGCTTATTATTACCAAACGTATCTTAAGAAATTGCATAATATTAATATAGCCGGCTTGGTTAGCGTAATGGTAAAGACGACAGGACGGTTCACCTACTGTTGCCATAGTCACGGATTCGGCTCCTGCTGAGGCATGGTCGTAAATGTATGTTTGTGATTGTCCTTAGGCAAGTGCAAAATCCGATCCCAGTCACGCCAGTAACCAAGCTGGGTAAGATCGGATGTCTTCTCGGATGATTTCTAACAAGTCGGTAGGCTTTAATGCCGAGGACCGTGAAAAGGAGACTTTAAAATTTACAATAAACCATATTTAATTCTATTTGTTATAAATACTGATAATTATTCCGATCGGTTTATGATATTAATATTTCTGAATTAATTTATAACAACAACAATATCATTCATCATATTCATGATTTCTTAGTCTAAGAGAGTAATGGCCGAATTTCTCTCTTTTCTTTCTCCCATGGCTAAAACTATTTTTAAATAAACTATATTACTATTTATATATTTTAATTAACTATCATAGTACTTTTCTATTATATTATTATTATAGTAATATGAAAGCCTTAATATCAAATATTACAGTATTTTAAATACTTTTTAGAAATGGATAGTAATTGATACATGACATAAAATGTAACTCTATATCAATAATAAATTGGGATAAAACTAAAATGGTTATAAATTGCTGTTCATTAAAAGGCAATTTTCACAAGTTGTTTTGATTTGTTTTCGTAACATTTACATGAAGGCCGCCTGCCAAACTAAGTAGAATTTTATGGTAATTATGAACATTTCATTGAGCAACCACCAAGTAAATAATCTGCGATATATTCTCTTGAGATAAAATATGGCTAATCAATACTTTGGTTTGGAAAATATAGATGAGTGTCATTTTACTTTGAATGTTTATAATAGGTGTCAAGCATTTGGGTTTGGAATATTAGCTGTATACTCTTTGTTGTTAATATATAAACTATAAAATATCTTTAACATATACTTGCAGTAAAAACATTCATATATTCCAGTTAATATTTACAATCGAAATATATCTTGATATATACAAAGATAACTTGTTTTTTATGACTGCTTATCATTGTTCGTAACAATTTTTCGTAATAACGAATACCACTATTAACGATATGTTTATCGACTACAAACAAAGAATCTTGTACGAATAAAATCAACTCGAAATTTGACACATTTAAACCTTTGGAAAAAATTTATTCACACTAATTAAAAAATAAATACTTGACAAAACTAGCATATATCTAACAAAAGAAGTGTTTGATGCTATAACTTGCTCAGTCAGTCTTACTTAAACAGTTATACTATGTATTACCAATCCCTCAGAATTGATAAATAATATTAAATATAATTTTACGATATATTAAGTAATTATTCAAGTACTAATTATTACGCAAGAAATAATAGATTCAAATCACCTCAAGTGCGCCTGTCAACTGACAATTTAAAACTATTAATCTATGAATATTTTTGGATTCTTGATTATCATGTAGTGATATATAGCAAGCAATTTCACGTTGCACCCTTTCGGGATTTCTTTTTAATCAATAGTTTATTCCCGTCTCTTACATTTTTGCTTATTCTCTCAATATTCTCATGTTTATTCCGATTGGTTAGGACAAGATCTCCAAAAAACCAGAAAATCCTCTGGGAGACTGGGGCCCCGGGGTTGTCAGGCCCGTATCCACCCGGTCTAGATTTGGAGGATCCCCTGGGGTTCAATGCCGGTTATGATATACAAGGTGTATCGTATATATAATATACAAGGTAACATTATCCAGTTTACAATTATTTTTATGAACCACACAATTTCACAAATATATATGTCATAAACTAATTAATTCAATGTTCATCTTGGTAATCATTCCATAAAGATTCTATGTACATATTAGAGTAGAAACTTCTCTAAGATTACAGTACACTAGCGCAGAGTTGCCACTATATAGTCAACAGTAGAACTACCTGTTGGACGTTATATTAATGTTTTATATTTCACAAAGGCGTAACCAAAACCCCATTATTAAATTTATTTTCATCTGAGAATGTTACAAAATCCAAAAAGCAGTGTCGCACTAATTAACGTCGTATTAACTAACAATGGAACAAAAATAAAGTGCGTAGATTATTTCGTTATTAAATCGTTATACATGAAAGAGGGATATAAGATTTCGATCCGATCTTCTGATCCGAACATTCGTTCAGAAATCAACCAACACAGTGTTTGTTATATTTTGTCTGATGTTTAGCTTATTCGCCATGTTTAGTATTGTGAAATGTTTGGAAAATCACTATATTGATGGGGTTTATAAATAGATAGTATAGTTGTAATTTTATTTATTGCTATATCACTTATAAAGCTGAATAAATTATATTAAAATTAAACTAGTATTAATAAACACAAATATTTGGTGAATATTTTATATTAGATGTTAGTAAAGTTCTGATCCAAGGCTTCAGCCAAGGAAAAGAAAAAAGAAACAAAAATCTTGAAACGCGTACTAGAATTTAAGTTTGCGGCGTTGCCAGTTCTTGTAAATTATACGTATATTTGAAGAATATAATATAGAAAGAATCAATTTCTTTGAGTTCACAAATGAATCTAAATGTTTCTTTAAAACTCAAGTTAAAATATTTTGGTAGAACTTTCATCTTCTCTAATCTATTAGATTTATTATGGTAATGTGAAGCAATTTAATAAACATTTAATTTTAAATAATTTAGAAAGGAGAACGTGAAAATAAAACAATATGTTAGATAACAAATATAATATATTTATTAACATACATTATATAAATTACAATAATAAAGTTATTCTACACAACAATATATAAAAACAGTTTTAATGTATAACATTTCATATTCCCTTCACTTTTCCATCAGTTTTAATTCTTTTCGGAAGTCTTATTGTATATCATCTTTTCATATGCTCTTGAAAATTCTTGATCAATTACCCTCGAATATAGAAGAGGTAATATTTGTACCAAAATACGAATCTGCAAACCTAACAAACAAGGATTTGTAGTCTATTTGAAATAGCATTGAACTCAAATCATCTCAATAGAAGTCGTCAATACGTCGCAATGTTGCCGAATTTAACTTTGCCGAATTTATTTTAGCTTTTACATATTATAACATTCTGATGCAAACAAAATAATGAAACAAAAATATCATAAAGTATGATTTATTTTAACATTATAGTTCAATTTTCAATGCTTTTTTTGAATAGACTAAGTTGATCTTTCAATATTTTCTCTCTATACCCCAAATATTGAAACAAGTCGAATTTCAATTGTTAGTTGTTCATTTTTAATGTTTTAGAATGACTCAATATGATCAACGCGCTGTCATTTTGATGTGGTTTGATAACATAAAGGACATCGAGTCATATTTACCTGCACTTTATTGCACGAAAACAAAGAACCAATTTGATGGTACACTTGGACCTAAATCTTGATGTTTAGAATGACGATCATCCCTATTCAGAAAGATTTTTGTTACTTTAAATGACGTCATTAGAATTTACAAATTTTACGGATAAACAATTTCGATTGAGATGTAAAATTTGTTGTAAAAAGTAGTTCAGTGTAAAAGCCATTTAGTTTCCTTTTTATGCACTAACCGTATCATATGGGAAGTTGTAGAAACATTGTAAGTAACTGCTTCGATGGTGTAATGTTTAGAACATTGAATTGCTATACGGAAATCGCAGATTCGATTCCCAACAGGGCAGCAACTTTTTTGTTCTAGTTTAATTGGAACATTTATCAAATCACCTAGACTAGGTAGCGGACCCCAGGGTCTGAAACATTCCCTATTTTGAATCATTATTTATTTATTCCTGTTTTTCTTTATACGGGCTACATTTTTACTTCCATTGTAATACTTAATAAAATAACTGCGTAATTTACTGAGTAAATACGTAAAACTAAAAAGAGAAAAATAAATTATTTTTAATAAAAAAATTAACAAAAGACTAAATAAAATAAATAAATAAGGAACTCAGTAAAATTAAAAAATAATCAAACATATACATATTCAAAATACCAGATATAAACAATCAAGCAATACTATATAGCTATGGCCACTATAGCTACAAGTGCCAAATCCAAAATCCAAATATCAAATCCAAAATAAATGGCTGTGTGATGGTTCATTGGATTCTATCTCTGGATATGGCAACATCGTAAAATCAGGTGGAAACTGCCGAAGTTTACCTATTGCTGGCTGAGTCCATCTAGGAATAGCCTCTTATAGAAAGTAGGTGTGAGACAAAACCAAATTATTATGGAACTTAGTGTATCAGACTTGCACTATTATTAGATCATGTACTTGATCATATTTAATATGAGAGTTCGTGATTTATTCCTACGCCGCGCAATCACTTATCATCCCTCGCCATCAACTGTTCGGGAATCATCCCGTCGCCCACTCCCCGCCAGACCGTTAAAAACAAATCGCTCTAAAAGAAATACTAATTCCTTTTCCGCTCCGGCTCGAACCCGGGGAACGGTTTTAATACGTAAACCGCCATATTTCATTCTTTTTCCGTAGTGTTGAATTTGCGGAACGCTCCCTTGTATTTTTCGGTCAGGCTTCGACTATGACTAAGTGGACTTTGTTGTTCGCGGGACTGAGAAAAATGATGATTCCGCATTGAGGAGTGAGGCCGGCAGTCTGGCCGCCCCGTCCGCCCGCCCGCGGGGACCTCAGGAATCCTCTCTCTCGCCGCTCGGAAAAAGTCCGACGCGGCCTTCGTTCGAACCCCTCCCCAACGGTCGCCACCGGAGCCCCGCGATGTCGACGTTGCTGCTGCTGCTGCCGCCGCTGCTGCTCCTGGCGTGGCAGCCATCGTCGGTTGCGGGCTTTTAAGTTTCGCCGTCTCTGGATTAAATGGAAAAGATAAAACATTTTTTAACTGATGACATCCGCTTCGTGGAAATGTTGGTTTTCGCGACCTTGTCGAATGAAATGGTCGCACTAGGAGATTGTGCTGATATAAAATTTTAGTTTTTGATTGGTCAGTCTATCAGAAATAATAGTCAGTACATATGTAATTGAAATAATTTTACATATATAGCATAATGTGAAATTATAAAATATTATAAAAGTTGTTTATATTCTTATATGGAACCAATAAAATAAGGTAATGGTTTTATAAGTGTCCCTGTTACCAGAATTGTTTATATAATTAACTCTAGTTCCAGAACAAAATACAATTGGTCCAAATTCCCTATATATGTCAACTAGCATAGAATGGCCATTTCATTAAAATTTATATTAATTATTATGTATTTTTAATTGTGAAATTTGATATTTCATCTTTTAGGAATAAGAAAATATTTCAAACGCCTTGGTAGTACTACTACAGGCGTAACTGAAAGAGCGGGTTCGAATCCTGTCGGGGCATGGTTGTAAATGTATGTTTTGGTTGTTTAAAATTATGATTTTTCATTGTCAAGAGTGTAAAATCTGATAAGGAGAACGAGTCGTGTCAAGGCAGTAAACACGCTAGGTAAAATTTTGTATGACTTTTGGGATGGTCTTTCCGTTTATTAATCGCCAGTCGACCCCGTTAAGTAGTAGGTGAAGTCCAAATAAATACTTAGGTGATAAAAAGGAGACTTTAAAATGTAAAAACGGAAGAATAGTAGATATCAACATCGAGAAACTCCTAACAAATCATATATTATAGCGGCGAAATTAATACACTCGAGCATGGATTTTGAAATCATGTTTCTTCTAATTATATTCAAAATAATGCCATTAAATAAGTAACATATTGTTAGCAAAATATTTCTTGAACGAGGACATCCTTTTTGTTAATTTTGGATTACATCTGTTAAAACATCGCTCTGTTTTTAGATGTTGTTAATAGGTCATTATAGATAATACAGAGAAACTTTAATTTTATAGTGTGAGTTTAGAACAACAACTCTTAATTAACTTTAAGGCGGTTTCTTGGAAATTTGAGGGCACGTTGTTAAAAATAGTCACTACTTCTATTAGGACTAAGATATTGTATATTAGGGCTGTGAATCAAATTTGAAGTATTTACAAAAAAAAAAACGCTATAACCTATAATTTGTCGCAGCGAATATTTGCTTTGTAAAATACAATCCTTTTTAAAGATCTACGATGAACGTTTGCTTTCTCTGCTTCAAAGAAACGTACCATTGGTACCATTGGGAATTAGATTTAGATTATTTATTTAACTTATTCTAACGACTATTTTAACTAATTCTAGAAATTATTAATTATTTATCAATTAATTATTAATCAATTCCTCAGTTCGTATGGTAGTTTGCGTTTCCATTATCAGTTATTAGCCACTACATTGGGTTTGGTTTAAGCCCAAGCTATTTTGCATTTTGTCACTATATATTTTTTTATGTCATACGTTGATCAAAATGCATTACCAACATTTGTTGAATTAAATTTCGACGTATTAGAAATGGAGATATCAAAACAATTGAAAGTAATTGGGTGATAGTTGAGCGCTTAACTATCGATTGAAATTAACATATTTCAGCCGACTATTAAAAAAAATTATAGTTAAGCAACAGAGATGTAAGAAAACCACTTTATAATGTAAGTCCAGTGGTATCCTAATATCTATAAATCAACATTTCTCTATAGAGAAATATTATTTAAGGACGAATTAGTATCCCACATACTATATCTAATATATTGGCAATTTCTTTGATGCTGTTAATGTGTTATTACTGATGGCAGTACATATATATCGATGGGCAGGCCTGCAAATAAACTGACACTTAAGTATCCCTTAAGAAACTATAATAAACAGTAGCCAGCTGAGATTAATATACACAGTTTCCATAGTTTTAATAAAAATACTGCTACAATCAAAGAAAAGAAACTGTAGTAATAGACTCGATTGGCCAAGATGCACGAGCTCTTGCTTCTCTGACATGGTAAGTCTGGAAGAGAGGAAATACTACGTATATATATATATATATATATATATATATATATATATATATATATATATATATATATATACTACTAAAACTTCTATGTGAGCCAGCTTGAGGAATTTAAAATAGGATGGTAAAGGCAAATTCTACACGTTTCTTGTCGAAATTGTCTTAGAAATAAAATCATTCGCTTGAGAGGCGACAATCGGCTCATAGTTAAAAAGAATAAATAGGATAAATCCACTAACACTGGTTATACTATTTTGGACATGTGTGTTGAATGGAAGCCGAACGAGATCATCACAAACTTAGGAACTATAGCAAAATATATCTTTTGAATGGAAGAAGTAGGAGCAGTCCTGAAAAAGTCATGGATCAAGGTCATAGCTGATAGTTCAAAGCTGAAAATATATTTGATGAAGGACGATTAAAGAGTGACAATATTACGGTATTAACAGTAGCGTATTGGTTGAAACGAAGATATTCGCGAGAGGATGGATTGATTCAGAATATAAAGGCGATTCTATACGTTATTGATGGAAGTAACTACTTAAAATATAGATAGAAGCATGTGGAGCAAAAGTCTCGCTACCATTTTGATTGCGCGCCATCTTGGTTATGTGACGTTTAGCTCAATTTCGCTTCAATCATTGTATTGCGCAGACGTCCAAATTTTATTATGGATAAATATACGGATCATGAACGAGCATAAATAGTAACAATATTTATTGAAAGTAATCATTCCATTTTTACCACTCAGCGGAAATTGCATCAAAAATATCCTAATCGTCCAGTGCCCCTCCCAAACTACAATTTATTGTTAACATGCAAATTTTCAACAGTACGGAACGACAGCAGACAAAACCTCGTTCTGGAAGACAACGGACGTCTCGTAATGCTGAAAATGTGACTCTGGTTGCGAGTGTTGCAGACTCTCCAGGAACATCAATTCATTTCATTCATCATTTATTCATCATACACATTTCTATACGCAGCTTAAAGCGAATTGAAAACTGATTTGAAAATATTCCTGTACAATATTCAATTAGTTCAAAAATTGGTACCGAGAGATCCTGATCAACGAGTTGAGTACATTAATGCAATCCCAAGGCTATCTGGTGAAATTGAAAATTTTTCGTCTACTTTGATGAGTGATGAAGCCCATTTTCTTCTCAGTGGACACGTCAATAAACAGAACAATCAGTTTAAGGGAACCCAGAATCCTCAATTAACTCATGAAACATCATTGCATCCACTATAAAGAAATGTATGGTGTGGTATTCATGCTGGAGACATCATTGGTCCATATTTTTATGAAAATGACCGGCTTATTGCAGTTACTGTTATTGCTGAACGGTACTAAGACATGATTCAAAGACACGTAAAAAATGTCGCAATTTTCTTATTATGTGTTAGAAATCAAATAAAAAGTAAAAAGTTTAAAATAATTTTTAAATTTTTTATGAGTTCCTTATTTATTATTTGAAGTTGGTTCAATGTTTTTGTTAATAATATTTTTTAACATAGGTCGGTCTCTGTCAGTTAACTTTGGGTACCGCCCACTATGTCTCTTGCGATAATGTTTCACCATATTTTGAGCATACTGTTATTACGGTGGGTACTATCACTGCTGAAACAGTTCAGCTGTTTTCGTCACTGTCACTCCTACTAACCGAGAACCAACGAGTTGTCCTCTTTCGAAGTTATCACATTTTTTACAGATTGCTTGTTTTAACCATCATAGAACAAATTGTATCATCCACTCAAATATAATCTACAAGACTTGGCATGTAAATTGAGTAAGACATAGGTGTACATATATATATATATATATATATATATTGCCATATATCACGATATATTGATCTATTCTGTTTCTTTTTGAGCCGGTTTTGTTGAATGGCCGTTGCCGGTTGTTAACACCATCTTATATTATTTTGTCGGTGAAACAGACCACGTGTAAATTGGAATTAATTGGCCCGTAAAAGAACGCGCATATATCTTTCCCCGGCGCGAACTTAATCAACATCAAAAGTTCTTTAGCCGAACTTTATCCAAATGTAAACACAGCCGACGACTGGGGAGGAAAGCGTCCCGTCCTTGATAAAAGAATAACATGACAAACGGTTTAGAGGAATATCGATGGCGAACCGTTCGCGTTTTAATAGTTCGATTAATCAAAATTTTCATCCGGAGGTAACTGTGGTTATAAAATGTTTATTCGTAACCGAATAAACCGCTTTTTTCACTGGACTATATATAATATATAGAGTCCTGTGCTAGTGTTGCTTATTTTATTATCAAAGTTGATTTTAAAGTATTTAATAGATTATTAAATAAGTTTCATCTTCTGAATAGAGATGGCGCTCAAGGTTGCGTCGTTTACATTCCCTAAAAATCTTCATTTATATAATATAATTAATATGTATTAGATATAGTCACAGATGAGTTTCTGTATATTTATAGCTCTTCATAGTTACAGTGCCAGAATATGTTTTACAATAAAATAAATTGAGTATCAGGAAAGTGTACAAGGATTATGGTATTATTTATTAGAATTATAGAAACTCAACTCAAATTCTTGAAGAATCTTGAAGACAGCTTATTTATTTATATATATATATATATATATATATATATATATATATATATATGATAATGATAATCAATGATAGAGGAATGCCATATTAAATCGTTTTGATATTGTGGTATTGTGGTCATTGCTTGTCAGACAAAAAAGTATTCTGTAGCATATTAGGACTGATGATGAAAAGTGAACCTATTGCTCAACTGGTTCACTCTAGTAGGGCTATCTCTACCGACATTCAAGCGGCCTATTCATGGTCATGAAGTATTGATGTGTAGTAGGAACCGCTAAAACCGAATGAAACTGTTACTTCACATATCTACGGATATCAACAAAAAAATGTAAAGTTGGCAAAATCATGTGACTACGCTAGGTCAAACGTTGCAAAATATGTGAAGATTACATTGCTAAAGATTGAATAAAAAGTTCCGCAGCAACTAGAATATTTACCAGACTTTACACTTCTAGATCTGACGATGATAATGGTAAAAAAATGCGAAAATCGAAAGACAGTGGGATCGCTACCAAACCAACATCGTTCTTTCGACAGGGTATAGTATTCGATATCGTAATGTCAATAGAAAGATAGACAGAGAAAATGTTGTGGAAGATGATGGACAATATTTGATTAACGTATATATTTCCAAGTTTCTTCAATATACAGCTTCAATATGAAAAAATGTTCGAAGTACGTGTAAGCCCCCAATATTAAATGTTTATTAAGTCTAATCTTCTAGACTAATCATTAATGTACTTCTAACATTCACAAACTAATGGATATCTATCCTATAAAAGAAATCCAGATAATGGCATGATGAATAAACTAAAATTATAAACTTATAAACGCAATTATTTACTTCGACAAACTTATAAGACAAGAAAAAATAAAATACAGATAAGTTCATAAGTAGAGATCTAATCTATAAATGAGAAAAATGATCATTTTAAATTTTAAAGAAACAACATAGCCTCTCACATAGCTAAAAAAATTGCAAAGATCACCATAAATTGCACATTAGTTTATGCTACTTGCTAAATTTTATTTCTTTCAAGTTCTAGCCCATTTCATATAAGAGAAATCAGACACAGAACATTATTTTCATTAAAAAAATTTGTAAGATTTGAAGCGTTTTTCCACGAATTTCCAAATTCTTATTTGAAAGATAAAAACAATATATTAAAGTGTTAATGGAATACCTTTTAGCATACGACCTACTAGACAACCTGTTATAGTTATTCATTGGCAAATTTTTATATTTTTTGATATTTCTCAATTAAATGCAAAGGACACGGCACATGTCGATTTGATTGGCGCAGTAGTAAAGGCGAAGGGACGGTCCTCCTACTGTTGCGGTAGTTGCAGGTTCGAATACTACTGGAGTTTGGTCATATATTTATGTCTATAATAGTCCTTAGGTAAGAATGCAAAATCCAACAAGGAAAATCGCAGGCACGCCAGTAACCAGGCTGGGTAATACCGGATGTCTTCTTGGATGATATCTTAAGTTGGTCACTCGCCAGTCGGTAGGCTTACTGCCGACAGCCGTGGTTTGAAGTCCACGTTAGGTCCAGTTTAAATTATTATTTTCAAAAGAGTATATAGTTATGACCCGAGGAAGCACCATTAACCGAAAATGTTATTTTCCCTATTTGAGTGAAATAAAAATGCGGTTTAAAATAAAGGAAATTTAATATTTAACATACAATATATTTTATATGCAGATTACACATATAAACATAAGTGTAAATATTTACCGATACCAAAATATTGTGAGTGCGGGTAAGAAATTAGAGTCAGGAATTTAATTAACTTTCACCGGATAGTTTGCTGGCGACTATAATTAATGTGTCTGAGATTATTGTTAAAATATAAATGGTCACATAATCCAAATATCACTGTTATCTATGCTATATGATTGGCCAAAATATACTTTCAATATATGGACTCTTCTACAGACTTAGGAGAGCATCTGATCAAGAGTTTTACTTGAAATTCTACCAGAAAAAATGGAATGGAAATTCCAAATTACAATTTTTTGCTAACATCCTTATTAGATATGCTTAGTACAATATTAATTATAAATTAATTTATTACTACATTTCATTTGTACTTGGATTAATTCACAAGCAAGACAATTAAGTTCGTATGGTTTGGTTCGCTTCAATCTTCTGACAACCTGCGCGTTGTCCAATAGTTGAATTGCTTCCGCATTAGTATGATTTAGTAATCATCTTTCGTGTTTTGAGGCGAAATCTTGGCAAATCCATTTGATTTTCAGGTCATTCTGGTCATTGGTGATTAATCGAAGAATTTGGTTTTGACCGCGTTGGATAACTACTTGGTTTGAAGTTTTAATTCAAATTGGCTTTATGATTGTCTGATAAATCAATCTCTTTGATTTTAGATCAAGCTGAGAGTATCTTCCGGCTAACCAGTATAGTTATTTTATTTTGGTTCTAATGTGTTTAGCTTTTCGTCCAACATGATGTTTGCAATTTTATTTGCCGTCAAGATGGATGCCGAGGTATTTAGCTGATTCTGCTTGAGGAATCGGGCATCCACTGAGTGATATAATTAGGTTTTTATTATTTTGCCGCAACGCAAAATTAATATGAATAGATTTGGAGCTATCAACTTGAATTTTCAAATCTTTAGTCCATTTGTAGATTTTGTTGACTGCCACTTGTACTTTTTCTACTGCCCTATATAGAGATATTTCGTTTGCCATAATAATTGTGTCATCAGCTACATGTTCCAAGTAGTGTCTCTTTTGTTGTTGGGATGTTAGCAGTGTAGAGCATATACAGAAGAGGTAATAAGGACGTTATGGAACTCCAGCCGAAATAGTTTTAAATGTCAGGAACGTGATTTCGTGCGAGACTCTAAATGTTCTTCCGAAAGAAATGACTCCAGCAGTTGACAATAGTTACGTGGTAAAAATTTTTTCATCTTAAGGATTAATCCACCCGATCAAAAGCGGGTGAGATATTTTTGACCGATCGTCTTGCGGTTTCTTGATTTTTTTTTCAACCGCAGATGGCTTTTCAGAGTTTGGGCTTTGTCAATTTATCTTAAGCGCTGTTCCGCGGTAATTTTCTTTGGCTGGAATTCTTTAATATTTTTTGATATACTGCACATCCTTTGTGATTGGCAGGTTGACCTCTTTCCTTGCATAATGTGCATGTTGCTACGCTATTGTTTTGTTTTCTACACTGTGTGATATTTACCAGCATATTTCACACGCCTTGGTTAACAATCACTTTTGCAAAATAAAAAATGCATTTCCATTCATATTTATTCTACTGATATTAATATTAATTCAACCAATAATAAGAATAATTAAAACATAATAGGTCATATAATTAAGCAAATGTGTTATTTAACTAATATAACTGCTTTTTTAGAATAATATGTTAATATATTATGAATAATATAATAATATATATAAATATAATAATATTCTTAAATAATATAATTTTATAAGTATGTAACATTAAAACAAGTAAGAGTTGGAAAGAAAAGAAAGTAAGAAGAAAAGATGGATTGTATGCATCTGCTGAACAAACTGTGAAAAATCCGCCTTTTCCCTCAGACGGGCAAGGAAAGCAAAAATTAATTTCTTTCGGGTTTTGTAAAGCGGCAATTTATCAATAGGCGTCGCTGACGATGAGAGCATTTTTCCGGAAGATTAAGGAGGGAGTTTCGGACGTAATGGTGTGCTCGTTTTTAAGAAAATTGTTTCGATGAAAAACCGACCAAACTTCGGGATATTTTTAATTATCGGGAGAGGCAACCGGCGAGCTTTACTTTACTTAGATTTAGCTGGAAACTATGTCGAAGTTTATCTGTTTACCAGTTTACTGGAGCTGCCTTGCCATATATATTTGTTTCATTTTTATTTTAAAAGTTGTAAAGTTAAATGAATTATTGTAATTAATATATATATATATATATATATATATATATATATATATATATATATATATATATATATATATATATATATATATATATATGTGTGTGTGTGTGTGTGTGTGTGTGTGTGTGTGCCATACCCGATCAAAAGCGTGTGAGATATTTTTGACCGATGGTCTTGCGGTTTCTTGAGTTTTTTTTAACCGCAAATGGCTTTTCAGAGTTTTGGGCTTTGTCAATTTATCCTGCAATATATATAAATGTTAGTGAGCTCCTAAACCGTAGACCGATTATAACGATATATTTCATATTCACTATTGGACCTTTAGGCGGCGGTGTTATTTTTGGAATATAAGCATATAACAACAAAATTTATACAATCTGGTTAAATCTAAAATTTGCAATATATGTACCAATTGCTAATTAGATGTTAATGTAAATTTGTAATTGTGATCATCTTAAAATATATTATTTCATACCAATAGAAAGCAAATATTAGGACAGGAAAACGTCTGTCAGTTCCGCTAATATAAATATAAAAGGATTAATAAACTGAAAACTTTGATGAGCTGAACAAACACTAAAGTACTAAACACTTTTATTTACAGTTATGAGACCTATAAAATAACTATAAAGGATTACAATGAAGGGTGTTCTGTGTATTAAATCGCATCAGCTAAATTTGTAACCTGCGAGAACTTTATGCTAAAGCCTCATTATAAACTGACGTCTTCACTCTTCACTATGTGATTTTGTCGAATAGAATGTATGGTAAGTCTTACTATTTTACTTGAATTTGAATAAAACAGCGAATGAATATATCCAACGCTCTGTGAAGCTTATGTTAACTATGCTTTTCGAGATAGGAATATTGCCTCCGACATTTTCAAAGTGGTGATTTTAACATCGAATACAAATAAAGTTCTGTACAGCAAAAAAAGTGAAGACGAGTATCTCAAGGCACTACCTAATGGAAACATCCACGAGGATCCCTATAGAAAACAATTGATTTTTATGAGCTGAGTACTGCGCGAAAAGCGGCCGGAATATGAGCAAGAACACAATAGGTGAAAACATACTTGAAGTGTTATTATACTCGCCGTATTCTCCAGACCTTGTTCCTTCTGACTACTACTTGTTCCGATATGAGTCACGACTTGTCTGAGAAGCGCTTCACTTCTTATGATGATAACAATAATATTGTCTGGATATATATCATGGATGGGACCAATATACCCAATGGACGCTCATGGCAAGGTGATAATAAAAACAGTGTTATTATTCAATGTTCAATGTTCATGGGAAAATATACACATTAGAGTAACTATTGATTAGGATTTAATAGTCATAACATTTATTAACAATTGATTGCAGACGTATTGTACTTCATACTGGAAACAGAAATAGTAACTTTTTTGCAGATTTGGTAAACGCATTAAAGATAATGATTTGATTATATTTAGTTCTATCAAAAAATATATATACAGGTATTAACAGAAGAAACGAAAAAGAAATACAGTGATATCAAAATGTCTTTACAATGAAACACTGTACCCAAGGATACAAGAACTAACCGTAAAACAACTACAAACGTGCGTAGAGCTCTAAGACATAAGTGGCATGGAAAACAGTTCAATGTAAATATAAACAAACACAGCCCTAATCTACAAACTATTATAACTGTGCACTTAACTGTAGTTTTAATCCTTCGATAAAATATGCATATGGTTTACTATAATGTTAAAATAATTTATAATTGATAACAGTATTTTTGTTTAATTATTTTATGTATATTAGAATTGTGTTGTATGTCAAAGCCAAACTGAACTAAAACTCAGAGTTGATACAGCAACATTGCGACTTTTTGACGCCACATTTTAAATGACTCATGTACAAAATAATTTTGGATAGAACAACTTTACCCTGCTTAATAGATACTGTGAAATTGTTAATTACTGGGTAAAGAATATCGTTTGTAGACAATATAAAGTATTGTTTCAAAATGACATAAAATATTTTTGTAATTCCTTTTATAATAAAAAATCTGAAACCAACCTAAAGGACACCGTTGCAAAATTGATGAGACGTCCACTGAAACGCAGAACTGAACTCTCCTAACATTCGATTAACGCCAAACGGAGCATGAACTTGAAACGGTGGAATGACAAGACCAGTTGTTGGGGAGGGTGGCCAGATATAAATGGCCGACAAGGCCGCTGAAATTGATTCCGTAAGAGGGTCATTAGAAAAAAATGGCTGATTTTTGTTTGAGACAAGAAGGGTTGCATTTTTTCATTCTTGCTGTTGTTATTATATATGCGGTTTAATTATTTCAAAAAAGTGGAGTACTAGTATACTGATTGTATATGTTGATATGCTGAATCACATAACATTTTATCCAATCAATAAGTTGTGTTCTGTGTTCGGTGCTAAGAAAAATAATTGTTGTGCCAGTAATTAACATATTAAAATAAAGGTATCCAAAATATTTTTAAATTTTATAGCACGTAAACATTTTAAACTTCTAAATATAAAACATTTTGTTTGGCTTGGACTGTCAATTGTTAGCTGTCACATTTTCAGTGTTATTAACTTCCTATACGTATTTCAATAAGGGAAAATGTTTTAAAATGTTCTAAAATTAAGTTAAAAATGTTAAAGGAAAATGTTCTAAAATACATTGACCTATTTATAGTTTATATCAGTACCATCCCACTGCCACTTGTGTCTATCACTGAATGATGAACAATGTATGTAACTGACTGGCTTGTTTCGAAGCCTTCAAGTCTTTATGATTTATTCATATATTTGAGCCACATTTGATGGCGTAAGAGCGTAGAAAACAGTTGATAATATTTTCATTATAGAGTTGTTTATTGTCCATTATTATGTTATATGAAATTAATTTACTAAAAATCTATAATTAATAGAAACAGCTATTTCACCAGCAGTTTCCGTTATGTTGGATTAATTTTTACATTCATGTACAAAATTTGAACGAATTATGATTGTTATATGACCATTCCTAGAAAAATAGATGATAGAAAGTTTGTTCAATATTATAAATTTAAAAGATATGTGTTAATTTTACATGAAACTTACATTAAAATTTAAATTATAATTTTAAAAATACATTATAATAATTCAATAAATGTAAAAAATATCAAATGGTTTCCCTTAATGGTCATGCTACTGTAACAATCAAACATAATCACCAATCACTTATCACTCGTTCGTCCTGGCACCCTTCCCGATAGCAGGAATAAAAGCGGCTCAGTATCTGAGCATTTCCTATTCATTACTATTCGTTCCCACCTCTCATCCGCCCCGACTCGGTGGTCATTTGTCATTTTGTTTTTGTTCTACGCCTTCTATACGTTTCGGGAAAAATATCGGTAATAATAGAGTGAACAATTTAAACAAAAACTGTATAATATTCACTGTCAGAGTATTTAGAAAACATTAATCAAGAATGCCGTGGTTTTGGGATTGGCTCAAATCAATTAATGGGCAGAATTAGAGAAAGGAAGTAATTATGATTCAAAAATAATTCATTTTTTAAACTATTTCTTCACATGTATTAATTACTGTTATTAAATATCTTCCGATGTTTCCGCAGGTACCACACGTTGGGGTAATATTTCGGGCTTCCATCCGCGTTTGCTTCTTACAAAAACCTATAGATCTTCAATTGGGTTTCGGTAAAATCTTATCAGCCATACTCAGGTTTTGCTTTTCGCCTCCCACTTCTCATTATTCTATTTTATTATCTTCCCTTTCTCAGTTCAGTTCATATAAAATAACATAGTAGTATAAAATAACTCTGCAGTCTTCCTGCTTCGGTCGGGATCCTTTCTCCCTTCTGAAGTATTCCTTTGGTACATTCATCCCAAATCACCCTCTGATTTTTCCCTCTACGTCCTAGCTTTTTTGTTTCTTTTTCCAGATTGACCAACTGGAACTAAATGGTTGCTTCGGTTTCGGGATAGAAATAATTTGCGGGAGACAGACAGACTGGAATTGTATCAATTGGGTTAACTAGTGGATGTTTACGTATTTTAATCAAGTTATTTTAGTGTTCTAAGGCACCAAGGGAGAACCTTACACTGAGTATGTTCTTGCAGCTTTTCACGAACGAAATGCTGGATTCGAGGTGAGTGCTCACGTTCCTCATAAACCATGAGTGACGCGCATATATTTTGGACTAGAACATTTGGAGTAGTGCTAGTTGCCTCTCAGAGACGTACCTGTACCACACCTGTGTTCCGTGGAGGAAGACTGGACGGTATTTCCTATGACGACATTGGTTTTATCCAGTTACGATAATTAATAATTACTATAAATATTATTAATAAATAATTTTATTTCCAATATTTCTTCACGATAGAATCAACACAAATCACACATCAGCATGCGTAGAATGAACTTTTATGTATGAAAAATATGTATTTTATGTATATTTTATGTAATGAAAACATAATATAGGGCATTTTATATAAATTCAAAATTGTATTAGTAATATAAGTTCATTATAAAGACGTTGTTTTACAAAATATGGTTCCAACAGAGGATGGAAGCACAAAATGGTAACGGGTGTTTGATACGTGAAGGTAAAACATTTGTCCAAAATTATTACTATGAGCAAACAATTTTGAGCCCAAAATGCACCATTAGCAGGGAAGTGTTGCTTTTTGCTTCGCAGTAAGACTGCATAGTGAATGTAAAGTAAAGCAAAAAATATAAATGTGATGGCCTTTGAGTAAGAAAGCTCAATAATTTGAAAATTAATGGAGAGACAATTTTTCCAATATATAAATAAGTTACTCTTAAATGTAAGTATTTCTAACAACTCGGCTAAATTTGTAATTATATTTTTATTTTAATCCAACAATTTGCTATCTATTGTAATTGTAACTATATTATATTAGCAATAGCAATTTCATTTTGATATTAATATCACTATGTCAATGATGAACCTAAAGCATATTAAACAAATTGAGAGACTACGATATTTAATCTAAGTTTTAATATACGTATCTGCTGATAACGACTTAGTAATTTCCTTCTAAGGTAGTAGACTACCTTCAATCGACTAATTTCCGTCTTAATTTGTACGTTACTAGTATTACATTGACTAATTTTTAACGTCCTAGCTTTGTCGTCCTAGCCTTAACTTGGAATATTTTTTATTGGTACATAGTAAAATGTTTTTTACTCTATTTATCTTACCTTGGCAACTATTAGGTATCGTTTTTAATGAATTACACTTCTTTTATTAAAGTTTCAACGAATAATATTTAAAAATATCTCTAACTAAGGATAAATAACATCCTTATTTTAGTTAAAAAGGGTGTAGTAATTCAATAGTTGATATATATGATGATAAATAATTATTGAGAAAATATGATCAAAATATATACGGGGCATTATTTCGTTTTTCATTACATTATCTCCATATAGCTCTGAATATGAAACTGATGTTTGAAACATAACAGAATGCAGCAGTTATCTCTAGCCTTTCAAAAATCCTAAAATTCCAAATCTGAATATTTAGATATATATATATATATATATATATATATATATATATATATATATATATATATATATATATATATATATATATAATAGCAAATTATGTTCCATATTCAGTCCTAACATCAACACAATTTACCCAAATTAGACATCGCGTGCAAAATTGGGCACGAGATCGGAACTGTGTGCCATTGTGCCAGTCCGTACCCGCCCTTCGCCCGATACCCGCCATAAAAAAAACACGAAAAATAAAGAGCTTTCGAGCGGCCTCTCTCTCCGTTCGTCTGCCCCCTCGCCGCCGTCACCCAAGCACGGTCGTCAGCGCCGTCACCACGCCCGAAAACTAGACTGTGGTAACGTCTTCATTTACCTGGTGGGCCGACAAAAGCGAGTCCATTTTCAGCAGTTTATCACGGCGTTGTTTCGTCCTGACACTCAATTAATATTGTGGCATGCACCAGGCCGACGTACCGGCCAATACGAGATCCCGGTGAGATTATGGTACGAGGAATTTGGAGAGACTGAAAAAAAGGTGTCTCTTTTTTTCTGTTTTTTTGTAGTTGTTTCCAGTTTTGGGTCGATAAAAACAATAAATATTTATTTTATATTAAAAACTATATGTCGGAGATATCATATAACATAAATAATATAACAAAATCGGATTTAGCAGAACTAAATTGGGTACTGCCATATATTGAGATTTTTTGAAACATAATAATCTGTTTTGATTATGATAAGAATTAATGTAGGTTGTCCATTGTTTTTTCCCACAATAGCTTTTAACAAAGCAAAAACTATATTTAATCACAATTATTTTATTAACGTTAATAAAATTCTTTTATATAATGCAATAAAATTGGAACCAACAAGAACCAGCAAACATACAATTTAAGAGGTTATATGTTATCATCTTGAAACAATTTATGGGGGTTCTGTTAATCGAAAACTATTGATTGGATTCGAATGAGTTTTGTTTTGAAACTTTAATATTAATATCTTCAAGTATATAGAAATACTTCTATATATTATACATCTAAGATATAAACTATTTCCGTAGCATACTGAAACTCTTATTTTTCAATAAAATAATAGAAGTATACTGCAGTGTGTTCGGTAGAATACTAGAAATATTTTTCTTTTTAATTTGTGTGTACTTAGGATTTATTTGAAAATTGTACATTTACTTAATTATTCTTCTTCATTAATTATTCTTCTTGTATATTATCATTAAAATGATTTCAGCACTTAACAAAAATAAATATTCAGTTTTTAGATTCCATGATTTATAGTTGAAAGAGATAACTATTATTTGTCCATACGTTCTTTACGTGAAACCTATATTTGAATAGTATATTTGGCGTTTTATTTGTTAAAAACAATATAAAAGAACTGTTATTTCAACAGGTACATCGCTATATAGTTTTTATATTCTTTATTCTGAATTTCAATCAGTCTCTTCAGTAGCATGCATTTCATACATGTTGTTAACATAAACTTACAATGACTTTTTCACTCATACGCTCACTATTGTAAAATTGTTTACAATTTTCACTAACATTTAACCCAGAGCAGCGCGCGTAGCCTGTACTTTAAAATTCAAATACAGTATACTGAAAAATAACAATCTTTAACGAGTTTCGCAAATTTAACAGCAGCATTGTCCTGCTAAAGAATATCATTCTGACCAACAACTTGTGTTTTAAATTTATTCTGATTTATTTATTTGTGATAATTTAATATAGTTTATAGCTTGTGTCTTCCGTCCAAAACCTATAATAGCCCAATATATAAAAATAATTCTTCCAACCGACTTGCAACTTTAAATAACTCCTTAGTTACTTATAAGTATTACTATTATAAAAGAACCTATAGCTATCTATTTGCAATGTTTATATTAATTGTAGAATCCAAAAGCCAATAATTTACTTTTATTAAGGATTAAATTTAAAAATCAATATTGTGCTAAAGTTTTGTCACGGAGTATATGATTTTTAAACAACTTCTAAAAACATATCAAAAACGTAGGCTTGGCAATATATTTACCCTTGCTTGTTTAACTAATCAAAATAGTATTTGTTTTTTATTTAGCTCTCAGCTTCTTATCCATTTCCATGGCTCAAAAGGGATTTCGTCTCAAGAGTTCTCTGACAGTCAGATCAATTCCAGTAAACCACTGCGAATCATTTTGGCATATCGGGAACTCTATTCCCTCTCCTCTAGTGATCAAGTAAACTACTAATCTCAGTTATAATCGTTGTGAATAATGCAATAACATGCTTATTCCTTTTCCTTTTATTTTTTTCCCATATTTTTGTTTGCTTAAACCCACCAAAATAATAGATGTTCCCAATGTTGAATGAATGTTGTCAGAAGATGATGAGGACGATAAACAGAAGTGTAGACTCGAAGTTCACAAGAACACTCTCCGAGTACTTCTAGGAATTTTCGATATCAGTAATAGTTTAACTAGATTTATTCTAGTTTTGTTACCATATATCATATTGCACAATTTGCAACATTACATTTATTGATAATTAAGAAAGGTCTTTATACCAAGTTATCCTTTTACCCAAGTTATCATGTCTGGAAATTGATAAATCATTGAGTTCCTTATCACAAACTCGACTTTAACGGGTAAATTGCAGATATTAGTCCGATTAGTAAGATTCACTGAAAAAAAAAAACTTCTTCTAAACCATGCAATATATTTCCTAGGACTTTACTAACTTTACAATGCGATCAGTTGCTAACTGTAATTTAACATTGATTGATTTCTATAGAATCATATATACTTTGAGTAAATTTAAAGAAATTAAAATTAAATTAATTTTGAGAATCCTTAAACTCTATTATTGCGTGGTATATATAAAGATATTAGCTACATTATTAATGAAACTCAATATCGCTTTTGACGCTATTAACTAGATTTTGCTGGAATCTTGAGAAAATAACTCAAAGGATTAATATGACTTGCATAAATTGCCGTAGCACACAATATTGCTTCTTGTAGGACAGTCTAAATGTTATTATGATGTTATAATATTTCTCCAAGATTTATTACCGACAAACTATATATTTTCTAAAAAATTAAAAGGAACGTATACCTGCAAAAACTAGTTGCAGAAATATAGCATAAAAATTGTTTCAGTAAATAAGCCGTAAAAGTTTTTTTCTCAAAATATTTTCAGAATATTTATGATATGCATCAAACAAGCCAATGAAAAGTATTTTTTCAAAAATTATCACTAGTCTTATTAAAAATGACTGATTATAAATTCTTGCCTGTATATATTTCATTATTCCAATAGAAGACCGTGGACAAATTTGAATTAATTAAACAGGCCCGACTGATCGCTATCTTGAGGAAATGTGTAATAAGTTCCACCGCCTCTATAATAGAAAAGTTTCAATAAAAATAAATCGGATTGTTTATATTCCAACCAACTAGCTTATTTTAAGCTATTAGATCTTTTTCTGATACGCTTCTTTCGTTTGCCCTTCTCCTCGCTCGTTCTTTTATTCTTTGTTTCGTTGAGCAGCAGTTATGTTTCTCATTAAAATTCACATAAATGAATAAAATTAAGAGGCAGAAATTAATCTCGGACCGCGTTTTCAATGATCACGGGGACCGAAAGACTGGTTAAAAATATTCAGCTCGTAAATCAAAGGATAACGTACTGGTCCTGGTATTTCAAGACTGGCAGCAGCAGGGCTACGGTCGACGATGGACGCTGAACTTGCCAAACCGAAAATATATTCCATCGGCTCCATCCTGTTGGGGCATTAATCTGAAATTATAGACACACCAAAAGTTAGCAGTACGTATCTTGTGAATATAAATCATATTTTAATATTTCCGAGAATAAAAGACAAATTGCCATCAAACAGATAAATATATCAGTTACGAATTATTATTAATCAAATATAATTAGTATAATTCCAACCTGAAATCCTTATAACATCATTTATTTTAATTAATAACATCTTACATTAAATATTCTCAGTAAAATATTAATTTACAAATTAATTTACTACTACTGTTCTGTTGTATTTGCTTCAATTCTCAAGCAAGACGCATTCTCCAGATTAAAATAATATTAAACTACTTAAGATAGAGTTAAAAATATTACTTATACCAAGCCCTAAGGTTTTTTTAAATATATTTTAAAATCTCCTTTTACCAACTATGGGTTTATCTGGAGTGGACCTACAGTTTAACGTGGGCTCCGAACCATGGTCCTCAGCATTAAACCTACCAACTGGCGAGTGACCAACTTTAGAAATCATCCCAGAAGACATTCGGTATAACCCAGCCTGGTTACTGGCGTGACTGGGATCATTTTCCTTGTCGGAATTCATACTTTTGCCTAGAACGATCACAAACATAAAGCTACGACCATGCCTCAGCAGGATTCGAACCCGCGGCTATCGCAACAGTAGGAGGACCGTCTCATCGCCTTTACAACTGCGCCACCAAGCCGGCAAGTCCAAAGGTTTGGCTCGCGTTCACGCTGATGAAATATAGTAACCCTATTTAATGTTTTAAGACGAAATCTTGGATAAATCCATTTCGTTTCGAGGTCATCGTGCAGTTCTTCGTTAGCTACGTAGCGTTAAGTATTGGTAATTAATCGAAGAACTTTGGTTTGGCAGCGTTGAATTACTAGTTGATTCCATGTTTCAGTGTATATAAAAGTAATGCTGGATTGTGTTTCATATTGTTTATAACACGATGGCAGAGTTCATTATATTCGTGTTATTAAAATTGTTAGAATCATTCAGCAATCTATCTGTATGAATTATTTTAAAAATTAAAGATATTTGTTGAAAGCATGAATTAATAAACTTCTTAATATAGACGAAATAATATGCTTAGTATAATAGTAATATGTATAGTATAACTTCGTTGATCAATCAGTTTTGTGAAACACCATCTATTCGTTAATAATAGTTATAAATACTCTACACCCTTTTAATATTTTGTAATTTTTTATCATATCATATTATTTATCATATTATACTTTATCAACACAAATGAGACTTCATGATTTAACTAAATTTAATTTAAATATATATAGCCACTGTAATGATAGCTACTGTAAGTTGAGGTTACCACCATAAAGCCGAATCAAGACAAGAATTAAAAAAGTATTTTCAGAAATCGACCAAAGAAGTATTTGGAATACGATAGGATCCATAAATTGAAGAATCGTTGGAACAGGTGTGTTGAATTTGTTGAAAGCTATACTGAAAATTCCAATTATATTTACAACTATCTATATATAATCTATATTTTTATGTCCTTTTTTTCTATTTCGAAGTATATTAAAATCAATACTTAATCACACAAATAATATTACATAATAATTATATAAATAGTGTTATTCAATTGTTATTAAGTTATCAGATCTGTAATGTTATTTTTAGATTTTTTTAAATATAAACTTTAATCGTAAAAAATGTTTGATTGTTATTTAAGAATGGACAATTTTGATTGCTTCTTTATAATGTTACTAGCCAATTAGTTTAAAAGTTGCTATTGATTTATAAAAAAAACTATAATATTAACTATAAATAGAAAACAGTGTCAAATAAATAATTGTCGTGCAAATAAAGAATTATGCACGAATATTTGTGGAATATAAAGGGGTAAAAATATTTATAAAAAACACATTTTGCAAACATTACTTGATGTAATTAAAAAGAAATTGTTGAGAATAATGATCCGTCCCGTCTAGGGTATTCTTTCCGAACCATTTAGAATATTTTCGGTTAATAACAATTAATAATGTTATTAATAAGAAATTTGCTATGATTAAATACTATATCTAGTGTTTATATATATATATATATATATATATATATATATATATATATATATATATATATATATTTCAAAAATTACATGTCAGAAACAACAAAACTGTTAATCAAAAAATGTTATTCGAAGAATTCTAAACTTACAATAATATATATCCAGAATCGGACGTCTTCAAACCCCTTGTGTGTTCGCAAGACCCCTTACCCCCACCCACTCTCAACCATTGCAAACTGATTGAAGCAATTTAGAAATTGTCTCCGTATCCAGGACGACAGTGATGTAGTGATATCGACGCTCGCTCTTCAACGAAACCGAATTGAAAATATATATGCGGTGTGTATATGTGTTAGTGTACGAAAAATAGAGTCCGAATACAGGGATATAAGATATTTGAGAACTGAAGTTAATATATTTTACATTATTGTATCTCGGTCTTATTATGTTGACGTAATTATGAAAAAACATAAATCGTAGACAATATTTCGAAGTTTGCATTTCTGTTGAAGCTTTTCGGTAAGAGTCACTTAAAAACATTCTTCTATTCTGTTGAAACTCCACGCTGGGTAAAGTGTGCACTAGCGACTTACAAAATCACAGTTCTAAACATCACATTTTGAAATCACCGAAAATATTACATTGTACTCTTGAAATCACCACTCTTACATTCACGAAAAAAAGAATTATAGTTCTGCAAGTTGGTTTCACTAGTCTATATAATACAATGTGTCTAGTGACTATTGATCATTCAACAATACATTAAGTTTCTTATGACAATAGGGATAAATAGAAACATCCCTTCAGAGTGCATACCTTGCCTATTAAGTTGTCTATTAAAGTCTTTCAAATATGCCATAGAGTAGATGGACATAGATGAACTCCTGTGCACATAGACGCTACCATGGATTTTTATCTATAAATCTTCCTCTACATTACTCGGCGCGTTGTACGACTGCTTATTATGCTAAAAGTGCTAGCAACCATAAAATGGATGCGTACGAAGTTAAAGAGGACAACAATGACCTACAATATTCTGGCATCAATATGTCCATGATGAAATGACAAACCAAACTAAACATAAAGCATGTGACTGTTATCAAAACGGCCTTTATTGAAAATCATATAACCAATTTAAATTTCCTTACTTCTAAAAAACACCTTTACAAGAAGAAATACCGCGTGCTAATCTAATCTAATCTAAGTTAATTGAATTGTGGCGATATTGACAAGATTGTCGAAATAGATCCACTTTTTATCGCCAATTATAATACGTCATAGAAAGCTTTTGTTCTTGTTTGGCAAGAAATGAAATCGCGGTCATGAAACTTTTTGAAACTGAGTTTTTTGCCAGTTCTTATGGTAGCAATTTTTCCTATTTTTCGATCTTTAGCATCACATGAAAAACCATTAAGTTTTAAGCTACCTGAAAGTTATTTAAGAGTTAGATCTACGTTTACGTTCAATAAGTCTTGCAATTTAGTCTTCAAACTTTTTTGGTTTCCAGTCATTGCCATTAAAATCACCACTTCGCAAGAGCTGAAACCAAAACCGACAATTGAGATATAACGAAGCAACATTCCCACAAGTTTCTAAAACTATTCTTCGGTAGCAGATTTCCTGACACAACAGAAGTAATGAATGATAAAAATGCTGCTTTGAGCGTTCAATGATTAGAGTGTGAGTGTAAGTCTTGCCTATGCCTACGTCATACTGAATATCTCAATAATGCTATGTTTCGGGTCTTTATGTCGATAGTCACGCATATTTATCAAAAGATATCGCTGATTGAAACGCATGAAGCTAAGAAATTTAATGACTAAAATAATTAAAAGAAATTATATATTGCTGTATATTATATATGAAAAATTATTATATACTAGTATAAACAATAAATAGCAAAGTGGTCAGAACAATACCAAAACCTTATAGCATATATAATAGTATAGCTCATTTACTATAGTTAGTTATACAGTTTCTAGTTTTATTTTGTCAGGAAATACATGTTTATTCGGCAACAGTGGATCATTTCCTATACGAACAAGGCAAATATCATTACCCCATTATTGACACGGTCGAAAAAGAAAACACCAAATAGAAGAATTAAACTAAATAATGCAGGTTCATTGTGGCCTATAAAAAGGAAATAAACAACAGCGACAGCCATGAAACAACCCCAGCAGAAAGGGTCCCATTAAAGTCCCATCAGCGCGGAAAGCCATTAACCATAGCCTCGGCCATGTTGTCAGATTTCCGCCTTAAGGCTTACCTGAGACAGTTAATGGATTCGACCCTGGTGACCACCAATGACATTTTAATTACGGCATCAAATGGTTGCTGCATATCCATTTCAAACTGGTAGCATGTTATATATTAAAATCGCATAGATTTAGTGTCTCAGATTGGTTTTTTATTTTGCAAAAGCCAAAGATTAATTATTATAAAAAGTCGTCGAGGAATATTTTATGTTTTATTTTAAAAGCATTTAGTAGTATGAATTGGCTTTAGGAGAATACTTAGAAATAATATACCCTTAGATATAAAGTGTTAAAATTTCATGACAGTCTGGCATTTGTTTTAAAGTTACAGTAGTTTTTATGAACCAACTTTTGTTGTTTTCAAATAAATGCACTGTGTCGATGTATAAGTTTACGAAGTGAACGCATTTCACTTGTGATTGTTATAGTACTCAAAATATTTCCTGCAGTGACTAACACCCCACCCATCTGTTTGTAGATATTAAGATATATTCAAAAAAAAATGGTTGGATTTTAAGCGAAGGTTATAGATCAATCACTTTTTGGTATAAAAAATTAAAGAACGTTGGATTGAACGAATTGTTCTTGAACAAGACTATCTTCTTGAATTTTGCTCCATAGTTGGATTATTATTTTGGCCCAGAATTTATTTAACTGCTAATTGTTTAATATATTACACATACACTTTAATGTCTCTTCCAAAAACTTCCCTAAAGCCGACTTGCGTATCTACCGTTGCGAAGGTTGTGCGTTCGAATCCTTCCATGTTATGGATGTACATTTTGTTGTAAATTATACACCTAAACAACAGCATACAGCCCGATAATGAAAAACGATCCTAATAACGCCAGTAGTCGCTGCGTTGGTCGCATTTGTTTGGAGTCCACATTAAGTAGGCCGAAACTAAGTAAACATATATGGCTAAAATAAACTCCTAAAATAATAATATAAATAATTAATTCGCTACAAAAAGACGACCGTTTGTAAAATAGAATTGTAATAGTAGGTCGCCAGTAGAAGCCGAAAGTTGAAAAACTATTGAAGCCTGATTTTTTGTGTTTATAAGAAAAAGGATAATATAAATAATAATTATTTCAGTCATATCAGGAATCAGGATACATAAGCGCAATTGCTTCTATAATATAGTTGCTTATAAAATCGTTATTGTATTATTATATGGTTCCAAAATCTTAATATTTATAAAAATTAAATACAAAATAATAATGAATAAAAAAGGGAATAAAATTAAGAAAAAAGAGTGTATCAAAAGAAAAAACGTATTCTTATATATTATAAAAATTATATACGTATACGTTAGTTTTTTAAACTTAATAAACAATACTTGACACTATTATTTAGTCCCTGTTTTGCAAACAACATAAATTAGTAATAGTGTTATTATAACAATTATTGTGATAATTATGAAAATAATCATCTATAAATTGTGGTTAGTTCTTTTAAATAGAACTGTAAATATCTCCAAACTTTTTTGTAAAAAACATCTTTTTAATAGAAGAGTTAAAAGACAAACTACCAATTTCAACATGTAGATGCTATTCTAGAGATTATTCGTTTAATTATGAGTTACCCCGAGAGATAAATAAATTGATAAAACAGAATATGTAGGACAACGGAACATCGAAGGTCGCTTAAAAGGTAGTATAATATTGCCACAATATAAATGTTAAAATTATAACCGGTAATAAGTATATATTCGTTATTATAGATCATGAAAAGTTATTTTAAAAATTACATAAACAAATACGTTTTGATATAGAAAGGAAAAATTCTCATGGTAAATGTTATTTTATATTTTTAGTATTCTACTAAACCTGATGACATTATTATAGCAAATAGTTATAAACGATAAATAAACACTAATCGTAACATTAAACCATTCGAGCATTGATGTACGAATACCCTTACTCTATTAAGACAATCACCAAAGCAGAATTTTGGTGGATCTACATTTTATGAAGTTGACTGAAGTTATATTGTTAGTCTGGATCAACTAGATATTATGATATTACTACTTGTATTGATACATTGGCCATAATACAATCTGTTAACAATAACTTGGTGGATATTTATAATACCTATGTACATATGAATGATACTTCAAATTAAATGTACTTTCTGCATAGAGAAAACAATAATTCCTATTAATTAAAATGGATTTTAATCCCAATAATGTACCTAATGCATGCATATGAATAAATATTAAAATTCTTAGCAAAACCGATTTGAAATTGTAAATTTTTAGGTCAATATGCATCGGAAAAAAACGTAGCGTAAAAACAGTTGGACGTCGATAGTATTAATTAGTTAGCTACATGTATCATTTATAAAACATGATATAATTACCGAGCGATTAGAAATGTGTTTAATTGGCGAGGAAGATTGATGTGAAGACCTAATTAAAAAAAATGAGAAAAAAGGTTCGCCTCTCGAATGATTGATAATTTATTTTGACGAATTATTTTATGTGAGGAACGGAAAATATTGATTTTATACGAAATATGTATCCTAGTTTGATTAGTTTTTCGATATGTTTCCAATATTACGTCGTAAATATGTATGGGAGTAATTAACAAACGTTTTATTTAATTGGAGCGAAAAGTGAAATATATTTTTATGTAATATATTAATTTTTCGGTTTTTGCTTTTAATATATTTTAATATCTCTTCACCATATAATAACTTACTCTAATATTTCATTTAATACTGCGAGGATTTTTCTGTTTATTACTTTATTAATGTTCTCTATCTTTATATAATTATATCTTTCATTATAATATACCTTTATAATATTCTAATATTTAATTTTTTTTGCTATGACGCCTCTTGGCAGCAGTAATATATAATCAGTAGATGTGGCCATTTTTACTATTTTATAGTCACAGTTTAGGTATGTATATAACTGGTATAAAGCAAATACAAAATTTTCGTTAGAATACTACCTTATAACGCCGCCAAAATTTATTCTGAAATGATAATTAGAAATGTATGATTTGAGAATATCTCTTTATATATTGAGTTGTTTCCTTCAATAATTATACCGATATGATATTTTATCGTTGGTTTCAATTTACTAGGTTTAGAAATCATAATAGTTTCCGCCATTTTCCATTACATAGGCACGCATTTTATTCATAATGTAGCGTTGACTAAATGTGCAAATTTCATTATGTTCTTTGTTGGCAGCTGTTTTATATATATTTATAAGTATTTTGTCACATATAAAATTGTAACCTGAAAACTGTCAATATTAATGTTTTCTTCAAATTCGTTAGTTAAAGACTGTATCTTGCTTTTCATTTAGATTAGGTAAGGTTATAATCCAAACCATACAGCTAGGGTAGATTTGCGGCAATTATAAAGAATTATAATATTAAATATTGTGGATATTTTGTGAATGAAAGATGCCAGATATATGTAAAATTATCTACAAATACAATTCTAAAATCTAAGGTTATGCATAGTTATTGCAGGGGGTAGATGCAATCCAAGGGTATATAAACCACTTAAATATGTACTGGGAAAAGACTACCTGAGACTCAATGCAAATAATAATTTAAAAAATAAAAATATTAATATAAAATAATAAAAAGTAAAAATTAACAAGCCAAATATGTATGCCAATCTATTAGCAAACCAACATATCGGACGGAAAATGTTAACAGAATACCAAATCTAACCGACTTCTTCATAAAGCATCAAAAATATGCTAGAAAGTTACAACAGTATTGAAGATTATTAAGACATATCTTCAGGTCACTGCCACATTATTTTGACAATAAACGAGACAATAAATAAAACTAATTTACCACCACTGACAATCTGTGGCAAAGGGAATAGAATCAAAATGGATGTGAAAGAAAATATTAATCTGCACGTTCCTCTGAAAACAATTGAATAACTGGAAATGGAGGCAGAATAAACTAGAAAACTCTTTACATTGAAGATTGTAAAACACTTAATACACTATTAAATTGTGCTAAATTAGCGACACAAACTTCGTATTACTGAAATTGTATTCCTTGTAATCAATTTCGTAGTGTAGAAGATATCGAATTACAAACCAATAAAACTGTTAAAATACTTCTATAAAAAATTGATATAATAATTAATGATAGGTATTCAAATTCAGAAAATAATATCTGAAAAAAAATCTTCGAAAATTTATTCACAGCCATTACTGATAAAATGTATATACATTAATTAATTTTAGACAATTTTAGAGCAATTTGTGGCTTCTTGTAGAAGACAGGAGTGATACTGCAATGTTAAAAGTTACAAATATTATAAAAGATAGTATGTTCAAGACTCAATAACAACAAAACTTCCGCATTAACTGTACAATCTATAAACAGGAAAATGAGTTTCTGGCTTGGTGATAGTATAGGATTCTAGAACTGCTTTGAACGTGAATGTTTTTAATTTAAGTTTTATTAAGTGTTTGGTATTATGTAAAACACAATGTGTAAAATACGTACTACAGTATACATTACTAAAAGTGTGTAAATTCTGACTGAACTGAAGTTAGCATCACTTTTACTAATAAAAAATAAATTAAAAAATGCCATTACCTAGATACCCTCAGCTTGACCTAAAATCAAAGAGGTTGGTTTATCATAAAGCCAACTTGGACTTATGGGGTGCAAATATTGGTTTGCACTAAAACATCAAACCAACTAGTAATCCAACGCACCCAAAACAAAGTTACGATTTATTACCAATGCTTATCTCTACCTAACCAATGAAGAGCTACACGATGACCTCGGAAATAAATGGATACATGAAGTTGCTTCACTCAAAATTATATAATTCACAAACTAATGATTCGACAGCTGTCAAATTTATACACGCATCTTTTGAGGGTTAGGGCTAACTAACAAGCATATGGATTTAATTCTATTAGCGCCATCTATGTGTAAAGCCGGGAACTTTTCAATTGACCTGTTATGATTCTTATTTGATTTCGTTGAAAATGCTATATTACTAATTTAGCAGCTAATTAGTAGGAACTATAGAATATTGATGCTGTTTGGATTTTATAACTTTTAAATATTTAGTTTTATATTCTGCACTTACTTTTATTTTTTGATATTTTAACGCCATTATATATTAAGCATCAAGAATTACAATTTAAGTGCCCTTTCTATGGAATTACTAATGCAACAGAAAGCTGTACCTGGTCCATAGTATTTGCTCAAGGTGTTTCTGAAATGGTAGTCCTGTATTTGTCGCATTTTTATATTTAATTCCTTATAAATAACCCTTATAGAAGGCAACTCTCGCAAAAAGCGATAAATAGTTTACAACTTCTCGTTTTGCATTTTCTTATGTATGTTCACTGTATGTCTGTGGCAAAAAAAAGGTTATGTTAAAATAAAAGAAATAATAAAATTTCACTTAAACGTAAAACTAACAAACAAAATATTTTCTTCTCGATCTATTGAGATATCTTAAAACGATTATTTCTATCAAATACTAAGAATAACTTAAAATTAATTTAAAAAATGTAGTTAGATAGTTAATATAGCTAGGTAAAATAGATAGTTCTTGGATAAAGCTACTAAAAGCTGACATATACCAAGATAATAATACATATAGCCAAAAAGGCTCAGTATTGACTTGCGGAGCATTAAAATATCATCAAACAACTTTCCCGTCCAACATAATGGAGTAGTTGTGGGAAATGTTACAGCAGAGAATAAGGCCATTCCATTTCCAACATTCGGTTAGAAATTATTCACACACTTTACGAATCTATTCAGCTAGGAACTCTGCGGTTTTGTAGCAAATGATGACTGAAAACCTTATTAATATATAAATAATGTTTAGATGTCAGTTATTCATATTATATTATCATTCCCCAGTAACAATATACTTGTCTAAATAGTTCTGTAGAATATTAATAGCCATAATAAATTACATAAAGAACATGTGTATTAATACTGTGTTATAAAAACAAACAAAGTATCTCCTATTTCAAAATAATTATTCTTCGGCAAGTCAGCTGTAACGGCTATCCGACTATATATAAGATTAAATTATATATATATATATATACTTAAGCAAAAAACTATTTCGTAACATATCATGTTAAATGAGATAACTAAATATATTAAATTAATTTTGTCGAATTAAATACGTTCTACCGATGAATGTTGATTAAAATGCCAAAACAACTTCTCCTAGTGGTAAAACACTTCCCCAAACCGGAGAAAGAAGGAACATCCACCATTGAAAGCGTCAATAAATCATGTTCTGTTTAGAAACAACCCAGCAAAAGCAAAACAATTATCTAATGTCTGTTTTCCTCGTCCGAAATGAACGAGCACTATCCCCCCTCCCCCTCAGCTCCGCGACGACTCGCTGTTCGCAACACAAAAAAGCATATTAATGCTTCGCTCCGGGAGATCGATCGACGAGGAAGAAACGGGCGTCATGGAAAAGGGAGAGGACGCAAATGGCAGGCAGCCCTTGCGGAGGACCCGGTAAAAAACGAACCCTTTTTTGCCATCGGCATCGGCGCGCAAGAAAAAGACGACAAGAGAAAAATTGTATTTGTTTTATATTGTCGTGGTGTTTTGATTAAGTGGTCGGCCGAGGCGGGCGAGGGGTCCCGAGACTGATGCCGGCAAAAACTTCTTTCAGATATGGTTAATTTAGCATCTTCCGCGGTCGCCGTACATCTTCGGGGGATTATATTCAAATAAGGGGTAACGGGGGAACAGATATTAATTGTGGTCGTTGGCTGCTGATACTTCTCGGGGGACTCGAACGTTTATGGATGGTTGTTAGGCATTTTAACTGATTTCTAAGGGGAATAAATATGAAAAGCCCATCAGCACCATTTCGATATATAACTATTAAAAATATATTTTAATTATGTCTTATAAATTAGTTTTTTTTTAATTTAAATCCTTATTGTGAAAAATCGGTCCAATATATTTTACTCAAAGCATTGTCCATCGTAAGCCTGCTTTTTCCCATCTTTCAGGCAATATATGGATTCCATCTCAAAAGAACGATGTATTGAGTCTATCCATGAATTGAATTTGGTATTCTCATAAGAAGCAAATCGCTATTAAGACAAAACATACCACTCATATATCGGAACAAGTAGTAATCAGAAGGTCCAACGTCTAGATAATGCGGAAGGTGAGGTAGTACTTTCAAGTATGTATTCACCGGTTTTGCAACATGAGGTCGAATGTTGTCATGATGACGAATAACATTGTTGTGTCTTTGCTTGTATTCCGGTCATTTTTCGCGCAGTGGTAAGGAAACCAGTATTCAGATGTTGAAATTGTTGGAGCATAATTACCTTAAGCTTCACACAATACTCGATGACCTTCGCTAATGCGATTTACTCGATACTACCTACGTAACAATACCTGTTTTAAACCCATTTAAAATGAATTGATAGGTTATCCAATTTCGTATTAGAATAGAATAACATAGCAACTTGCTCAATCAGCACTATCGACTCAGTAGTATTCTACTCTAAATTAAATATCGTAATATATGCTTTGAAATTACCTTCTGGGCAGGAGACTTTGTTGTAACGATTTCCTCAAGTTACCAGTAGCCGCACCCTTCTGAAAACCACCCAGTTTTTTGAATTGTTATATTTCTGCTGAAATTATTGTAAACAAGCTTCACAATACATGATCCCTAATCCGTGAAATAAAATTATCTTTCAAATGTTCCATATTTCTAAGTTTCAATAAGTGCATTCAACATTTCACTTCATCTTTTACGCCGAACACATCGAGATGCTCTTTCCTAAATTCTAAGTAGTATTTGTGAGTCAAGTAGTCTCCAATTCCAAGTTAGCTTCTTTTTTCCAAAGGTCCGGTACGAGATTGTACCATTTAATTAAGTAGATTCAAAACAATTTAAAAATATTTCAAATGTTAATGCAGAAACATGATTTTGATGATTTATTATAATATTGCAGCCTTTCTTTCCGATTTTAGTTTGTGTACATTACACATTACGTATTGTTACTGAATCGGAAACAAAAGAAGAGTTTGACATTGCGGACTAATTCAAGGAGAATTAATGATAGGCGATGTAAATAATATTCATCATATTAAATGGTGCAAATCCGCAGCCATCAGAGCATAAGTCTTCAAGCAGACTTACGATGCTAGTTACCATTGTCTAGTTCTGTATGTTTAGAAACAGAGAGAAAACTAACCGTATTTCCCAGATTATTATAGCAAGATGAGTACATAGTTAAGGTCAGCATTAGAACTCAAATAGTTTTCATTCACACTGCTATAAAGGAGAAGACATACACTCCTATATACTTCTGTCAAATATTGTTATTTGAAACACGGAAGAAATTATGACAAGAAAAATATTGTTTTATATGACTCGAAAGTATAAAAATCAGCTTCAAAAGACATAAATAATCAATAGAGTATTTTGGTTGATAATCGCACTCAGAAATATACATTAATCCCAGAAAATATATAAATATAACATTATAATCACTAATTATAATCAGAAGTAGAAAGCAATATCTACTTATACCTTAGTTTTGAATAATTATCCTATAAACGATTTCCTGAAAATGTTCCCAATATACCAAAGTTGGCTTACATAAAATGTTACACTTATTGTGATTGATACCCTTAGTCTTGCTGAACAGGACTATGTGTAATGTTAAACATGGAATTCAGACGCTTCCAGAAAGATGAAAAAAATTGTATTTAAGTTATTACAATTAAAGGTTGAATTTTAATATCATTAGAGTTAATTAATAAACCTGCGGGTCCCACTAATTACTCAAAACTGATAAATATGGGAGAGTAGTAGTGCTAACAACAGGGTTGTTGTTGAGAATTTGACATTGTTGAAAATAGTTTCCATCAATTTTCGCACATCTACAATATTTCAAAACCTTCAAGTACCAGTCAAACCATGTTGCATCGATGTGAACTAGTGATAATAAGATGACATTATGCCTGGTGAATATGCTGGGAATTGTGTAACGTATCACTTGAGCCGTAATAATGTACACACAATATTTTCACAATTCTTGTCAACGTGTGGCCGATCGTTGCCATACAATAGTCATGGATAACTTTGCGTCTGTTAGCCGTCATTACTGGTATTTTTATAATAATATATTCTTCAGTTTATACAACGGACATAGGTACACATCTGTAATAATGAAACTGTTTGTTTTGTTTTCGATTCTATCAAGACGTAATACAGTAGCCCTGTTTATCCAAACCAAATGCACAAGACATTATGGCCATTAGTATTTCGCTTCAGTATCGATTGATCAATTGCTAAGCTATCAGAAAGATCTTTGAAACTTCTCGACAAATAAATCTTACAATTTAATGTCTTTTTTCTATCCTCCAGTTTGTTCTTTGGTATTGACAATGCCAACAATTTTAAAACATTGAAACTAAAGCTGACAATTAGAATATGTCTATGATTCTAAAATTGTTTTATAGAGGAGCTCCGAAATAGGAAAAGAGGTCCGAGCACATTGAAAAACTTAATAATACTTACAGAAAAACTGTTATTTTGTGTAGAGAAATGTTAAAACCATTGGATGTTGGTTGTTAAACAACGAAATTTGGAACAGCTAAGTTAGATTACTTAACAGTTCTTTATATTGATACATTTACGCATTTTCACCAATACATATTGCTAACCAAACTTACATATTAGTCGTTTTTATGCCTTAGACCACCACCATATATGCCTCCCATAAGCCAAAATAGTCCAAATATTTAGTCAGTTGGGAATATCATTCGATTAAAAAGTAAAGTGTTTTAGATATGAATGTGTCTTATAGACTGCGCGAAAAAACTTACGCCATACTCAGCCAAAACCGACCTCTAACCAAAATACATGTAAGCACTTAATATGTTTAATTAAATTTAAACTACAATATGATTAAAACGAGAACAACAACTTAAAACAAGAAGCCGCATAAAAGAATAACCCATCAAGACAATCGATAGTAATTTGTCAGTAACACGAAGTCGAATCATTGATAAGAACATTGCCTGATGTGTAGAAACCGGAAAGCAACGAAAAAAACAATATCAATTTGAAATTTTCCCATCGAACAGGAATGATTGTTACTCCGCAATTGTATCATAAATATTTCATTCGAACAAAATCGTAACATTAACGTGAAAAGCGAGAAAGAAAATGGATTTTCCACGACGGATTTCCCTTAATCTACATAGACTAAACTTGCGTAGAGGGATCCGGCGATGAATAATTCATAGGAAATGTATTTTCTATGACAAACGTCATTAGAACGGTTTCGATAAAGCAGCCATTTTGTTCCACGCTTATAATGGATGTTTTATTTATTTAAACATATTTATATATAACGCTCAAATGCTTTTAGTGGTAAGCTAATGAAAAATCGGTCGGCATTACATACCGGCCCGATAGTTTCGCCGTAACCTCTTTATGCAGTCTGAATATTTTTCTTGTCTTAACGCTGATAAATGTTCTTTATGTCTTGGTTTACCCTTTATATATATTTTTTTGATTTAGTGTTATCAATCTATATGACTTCAATACAATATGATTTAATAAAAAAATAAGCAATGATATGGTTAACTCCTATTAGCATATTCTTGTTGTTATAGTATTGTAATCTTTTTTTAACAGACTTTAAAGAAGGAGGAGGGTCTATGTTCGGCTGTATATATATATATATATATATATATATATATATATATATATATATATATATATATATATATATATATATATATAAATCAGGATCTGTTGGGGGGAAGGGGTGTTCGAGGGAAACACTCAAATTTTACAGGCACATACAAAGTTTTCACATATTTTTAATCTAAAATAATCAGTTATTTGGATATAATGTTATGATGTGACGGAAACTCGGCAGTCGTTCAGTGCAAAAGCCATTCAGCTTGCTTTCTAAGCGCAAACTGTAGCATATAAGACCTGCATATAGAAATGTAGAAATGTTCTAGACAGCTGCTTCTATGGTGTAATGGTTATAGCGTGGATTAAAGGATGGTTGGGGGTTCGATTCCCGGCGGGAACTTTTTATGTAACCTTTTGCTGTTTAGTTAGAAAATTTGTCAAATCACCTATATTTCTCTATTCCTATTTTTTCTCAGACGGGCTGCACCTTTAGTTGGCCTACCCAACGGAATATTAAATAAAATAAGTGCGTAATTTATTCAGGAAATATCTAACACTAAAAAGAGAAAAATAAAGTATTTTTAACAAAAAAATCTAAAAATAAATAAGGAATCACTTCAAAGTAGTCAGTTATTAGTAGTTAAAATAATATTATAAATAGATAAATAGGTTTATGCAGGTATTAAACTATATTGTGTGTATATAGTAGAATATAAAATACGTATAGTAGATACGTTAAATAATTAATTAAGTATTTATTTTTATTTAGTTATTACAATGATTATTATGTACATATTTGATTTTAAAATGTTTTTAGTATTAAAAATCCAAGTTTGATTATTTTAAAATTTTTAGTGAGTTTCTTATTTATTTGCAGAAGATGGTTTAAGTTATTTGTTAGAAATATTTTATCTAATTTATGTTACATTAGATACTCTGAGTACAATCTTAATTTACAAAATATTACGGTATTGTACTTGCATTAATTCAAAAACCAGACAATTGTGAGGGATATTCATCAGCATGCAGATCCCAAATTAAATTAAATTAAACTACTTATGTTAAAGTTAAGAGTAACACTTAACACTATATAAGTTCATTTGGTTTGGTTTCTTTCAATCTTCTGACTTCTTGTGCGTTACTCAATAGTTGTAATGCTCGAGTCTTATTTCATGTCTTATGACGAGATCATGACTAATGTTTTAGCTATATTTTGATTCGAAATCATCGTGCAGTTCGATGGGTAGTTGGGAATATCCTCCAACTAAAATGTAAAGTTGATTAATTTTGAGTATGCCTTATTGCATAATTTTTTAGCTCTCATATTGTAATTCAAAATTATCAATTATTATATTATAGAGAATTACTTAGAATTCTTATACAGAATAATGGAGTACAATTGTTGAATTGTCTGTTCTCTCTATATATTATTTCAAAGCTTTAACATATAATTTTGGATCATTTATTAGTGCACTAATCTCATACTTATAAGATCTCTCCTAAATACCTAAGATTTATAATTTTGGCATATCTGTATTAAATTGATTGAAACTCTTCTAACAAATCTCGATATAAAAATTTACTGAATATATTTCTAGTTTCGAGTGTGTATATTTGTTATAAAACACTGCTGAATAAACAGATTCTCTCGCCAGTGTAATTACATATCACACAAATCCGTAGCTCCAAGATGTCACCGTCAACCAACTTCCGGTTCTTTAGTATGAACATTTTAAATATATACCAGTAATTCAAATAAGCATTGCAGCAGTTTTAAAAAATTCAATCTCTCGACAACATTGTTTCAAGAATAGAAGATTTTCCTCGCAATCTAAAGTATTTTAAATTAATAAAGAGATTTAGTTATTTATGTCCGGGACTGCATTAGTGTGCCTTATATGTACTAGTGCGAATGTTATTTTTAGATAGCCTTCAAACTGATATATCACCCTGATATATGCTTTAAGGGTCGGTGATAATGAGTTAGAAATACCTTAGAACTAATTTATATAGTTCCAGATGTTACCAGTTCCTACAAAAAAAACGTATAAATATCTATTAGCCATACCATATAATTATAAACGATATGCCAATTAATCTCAAATTTAACTTTGTAAATAAATGGCTATTCGAAAATAGATTGAATTTCTACCAAGGTATTTAAAATACTGATCTTTGTCTATTGCAGTTCACTATATTTGCTATTTCATTTACAATGAAGTGTATGTTTATTTAGTAATATTTCGAAGTCAAAATTTGAACAGATGTACTAGTTATATATTTGGGAAATAAAATATTGGCATAACTGTAATATGTAATTTATTATTTATCTAGCTGTCTTATATATAACGGTTTAATAGAATTTCAGAAATATTGTAATTGATTATTTATGCTTCAAATAAAAAAAATGTACTAAAATCTAAATTATATATCAATAGTGAGAAGTATTATATAATTGTATACACATATATTATATATAGTTAATTCGAAATAGCAATGACGTGGGAAACGTCGCCATGTTGCCGCAGCTACTCTGAGTTTTAGTACATTTTAACTCTGACTTATAACAAAATTTTAATATAAATAAAATAATTGAACATAAATATAATTTAACATTATAATATATCTAATAGATATATTATCGAAGAGCTTAAAATTACAATTAATTATATAGCCATAATAATTTATAGGTTAGAGTTGTTTTATTATATATACATTAAAATTTTTTCCACACTAGTATAGGTAGGGTTCTAGGGTTTTTTTACGTAGTGGTATCCCCCGAAGGCCTAATCCACATAATTAACAATTGTATATCCAAGTAATATGTTTTACTTTCATTAGAGATCATATTTATGTTTAACGCTTAGTTCTTGTTTCTTTCGATGTAATGTATCTTTGTAAAGTCATTATGACATTACTATAGTTCCCTTTAGTTTGTCCTGTTACTATCTGTATACACCTTTCTTGATAAATCAAAAAATAAAAATATAATCACTGCATTCTCCTTAATGCATTTGCCATATCTGCAAAACAGTTAGTGTTAACAACAACAAACAGTTCTCCTCATACATGTTAACCAAAGGTTCATGTATATTCTCAACAATAACACACATGCTCATATAGCTTTCACACTCTATAATACAATTCACTACAACTAAAGTATAATAATTGTATAATGACCTTTAGTAGTTCCCTCTTTCATCGCCCTGTCTTGGTAATCGTCAGCATTGAATCATAAACCAACATTCATAAGGTTTTATTCAATCACTGTCACCTTCAGAAATACTCATCAAGTAAGTAACTAAGCTGTTTATTTCCAATCTATCAAAAACTTGTTCAAGAATCTACCATTGTCAATTTCTTCTTCAATGTGTCTGATTGAGCTCACACAAACCGAAGGTGCTCTTTTCAATGCCTCTTTCCATAAATCGAGACAGTTCTGGCTTGAATATCTTCCTCGACCTGAATATCTACTGTAATATTTCTTTGAAATACCCCATATTAACTCAGTTGGATTAAAAATGTAATGATAGGGAGAAAGATGTAATACTCTGTGGCCATAACATTTAGTAATCTGATGTACTATGTATCTTTTCTCAAGCTTATTTCTAAAAAAGTAAATTACAGAAAATGCAATTAAATATTTCATTTATATTTACCGAGTAATAATTTGAAATAGTTCATTCTTTAACATAATTTCTTCGAAACTTTAATGTACTTTAAGCCATTCCTTAATTGCAGCCTTTGTTGATGAACTTGTTAGGATTTTCCAATTATCCAACAATGTATGAACGGATGTTCTACATCTCTCAAATAGCTGTATATCTTTTGGCTCTTTGTGGATAGTGTCCAACAAGTTTCTCTGCAAACTACTTACAATTTTATACATTTCGTATATTTGATCTCTGAAACACCAAGATTGATCTTGATTTGTCACCTGTTTCGCATAAACACGGTTTCCTATATTGTTTTTTATTTTTTGAAATATTTTAGTGACCGTGTCCGTATTAATATAATGTGCAGCTGCAAGGCGCAAAAAATATTTTCAATAAAAACCGCGGCGATTTCAAATTTACTAAAACAAATCGTTGAAACAACGTTTACCGGTTTATAACCCGTAATTATAATATTTTGAAGAATTTTCAAAAGTTTGGCAAAGGGACAACTTTTGTAGGCTCATTCCGTTATTTGTTCGAACTTCTCTAACAACATTCTATCACTTTTTAAATGGTATGATTGTAAAACGAATTTACAACTTCACTACTACAGTGTCACTACTACAGTGTCACTACTATTTTGAATTGACTATATATTTATATAATTATATGATATAACTTATGTTTGTCGTTGTTTATAATTGTAATCGTCTACAAAGCAATAGTGAAAAATTCAAACATTAAAATCATCTCAGTCAAGCCAGTAACCACGCGGAGTAAGACCGGAGTCTTCTAGGAGGATCACCAATTTGGATTTTCGCCAGTCGATAGACTGTAAGTTTTAACTTATATAAAAATATTACTATTTAATATAAAATAAAAGACTTGACGTATTCCATTGATACTCAGTGATATTTCACAAATAACAAATTCTATAGGACTATATAAAATATTATTGAAATACCACAACAGAATCCCATTCAAGTTGTCCCAATACTGTACCAAATCATCCGAAAATTGCATTATTGATGTTGGTGATAGAAATCTACTCCTCACTCCATGCTCTAAAACTACCCATAACAGTTTAATTAGGTTGAGATTGCTGAGATTATGCTGGTCAGAGAAGATGTTTATGATGTTCTGATGTTATTCAAATTAAGGCTGAATTATTTTGGTTGTGTGTATGGGCTCATAATAATCCTGGTATATCTCAGTATTTGGTAGCAATATGCTGGTCATAGTAGCAACTTCATAATTAGAGATGTCAAGGTATTCATTCGTAGTAATCCACTCAGTGAGAGCCGTGAAACGTGAATACTACTAATATTGCTGCAAAAATTATAACAGAACCTCCTCTATATATTTAACTGCAGGATACAGGCAGATTAGATAATAGGTTTCTTTTGGAGTTATCCATACATACACCTAGCCGTTGTAGCGAAAAATATAAAAGATAACTCACCAGACCATACTACATTTCCCAAATCAACAAGTGTCCAAATTGTATAATCGTGAACCATTTCTTTCGCAGTTTAGCGTTGGCTTCCCCTAAAAAGTATATGAGTATTGAATTCTGCTGTTAATTTGTTAAGCGATCATTCAGAGATCATCGCGTAAGACGTATAATATATTCAAATATAACCTAATGAACTGACATGTACACTGGGAATATATACGCGTCACATTTTTTATAGAAAAGCAGTGTTGCTTACATACAACAAAAAGCACATATTGTTCAAATTATTGTTTCTATCTCCTGTATATAAAGCCTGCAACAAGAAGCTTACAGCAACTGAAGACGTATTATAAATATTTTTTTGATAAAATCGTTATTAGATATGATTAGTACAATCTTAATTTTAAACTAATTTATTACTACATTTCATTTGTACTTGAATTAATTCACAAGCAAGGCGAATGCGAGATAAATACATCAATATAGTATTCCTCAATTATAAAATTATAATACCTTAAGTTATCGTTTACACTAAATGTATACACTTTATATAAAAGTTCGTATGGTTAGGTTCGCTTCTATCTTCTGATTTCCTGCGCGTTGTTCAGTAGTTGTATTTGCTTCCACATCAGTATCATCTAGTAATCTTCTTTCGTGTTTTAATGCGAAATCTTGAATCACTTCATATATCCATTCGACTTACAGCCCATCGTGCAGTTCTTCGTTGGTTACGTAGCGACAGGCATTGGTACTTATTCGAAGAAATTTGTTTGGGCAGCGCTGGACGACAGTTGATTTTATTTTTTAATGCAACCCCATATTTGTACTCCATAGGTCCAAACTGGCTTTATGATTGACTGATAAATCAATTTCTATGATCTAATCTATCGACTAATCAGTACAGTTTTTTATTTTTTTTCTAATGTGTTTTGCTTTTTGTCTAACATAATATTACAAATAAGTAACGAAGGAATAAAATCAGATAAATCACGTAAGTATAGCTATTTTTGAAAATCCTCAATGGTTTTGGAATGTTACATGAAGATGTTTGACAAAATTTTCTTTCAAATAGTTTCCTAAAATATCCATCACATAAATTGTATATTTATGCGATATGTCTCATATTCTACATCCTTTATGGATTATTCACGAGATTATTCATTTTCTTATATATGTTTGGTAGGGAATCGAGCTGAATCGTTGTCAGGAAACTCAAGATACGAATAGGAAAAAGAAGGCCCACTATCGGAAAAGACCCGAAATCCGAAAAAACGATTTTTCGTGTCGTATCCCGAGATACAGACGTCCGATAATATTCCGAATATCTATATTTTTAAGGTCGGTGCAATTACCGAACCGAATGCTGCGGCTTTTTCTTTGTTTAGGCACTATCTGGTCCCGCACTGACTCTGACTAATGACCGAGAATTAAGGCGGGATGGCTACCAAGAAAAAAAGACGTCCTTTCAGATCTGATTAACTTTAATTAACATAGGAGTTCTTGTTTTTCGTATTGCGTTCCTCTCGGTTTCTTATATAATTAAAAGCGATTTGATTTATTGGCCGGTCTGCCAACGTTCCGCGGTTTTATTCCTTTCCAGTTACCCGGAGATTTTTTTCTCGGCCATTCCTTTTCTTCATTTATATCTTTGTCTGTTTGTCATGGCTAACTGTTTTCATTTCGTAAATGACAATTTAGTGTAGATTAGTAACTTTTATATCAAATATATGGTTTCTTATATCTACAGGGGAGATCAGCATATGTTTAAGGGCCAGGTATGATGTTAGAGTTGTTTTAGATAATACTATATACACACACACACACACACATATATATATATATATATATATATATATATATATATCCAACAACTCCTTAGCGTTTGAAAAATCCAATTTTTCTGCATGGGATATAGAACTATTATATACACATTGTATAGCTGTATTATGCATAAAGATGATCTATATCTTCATTACATTATTCTTCAAGTCACAACAAAAGAATCTGGATCCCACATAACTCTATAACAGTAAGTCGTGAAAGTTTCATTAAATACTAATCCCATGGGTCAATGTTGCTAATACTGCTATTGCTACTGCTTGGATTTATTCCCAATATACGATTGTCCTGTGGAGGAATACCAAAATAAAAGTTAGCATCCGAAACCCAAATGGTATTAAATTATTGAAAGAAAATATTATTATATATATTTTAGGTGAAAAGGAAAAAAATAATTTAAAGTGACAAATAGTAGTGGAAAAATCAAAAAGAGCTAACATTTAAATGTAAATATTCAATAAATAAAACCATAATGTTCTATAATAATATGTAAATAATATATAATTCTATAAATCATGTGTACCCATTAAAATACAATAAATTTTTCTTGATTTAAGTAGGCAGTTTATTACTGTAATACTATTTGAAATACTAAAGGACTTTTGGTAACTGTGCTGGGAATATACTATTAAAATCTGAGCTGAAAAAAAAGTGTTATGTAAGAAAAAACGTAGCAGTATCACTTTGTAATATGACAATACTCGGCTACATACTGCCATATTAGTAATCAACAAATACTAAATATTTACTCATTATCGCCTGCCTGAACTGTTGTTCATTGTCGAATATAATAGTTGGATAAACATAACAAATTGGATGGGTATTATTTTATGTCGTAGAATTTTGATGATTTTTATCAAGATGACCAAAAAAGTAAAGGAAATTTTGATAGTTGCAATATTTCACTCTAAAAATGTAAGAAATTTTTTATTAATCTCTTGGAACTTCAACAATCTGCTCGTGGACAATAAATATTATTATATGATTTCCGTTATATAATATAACTATTCTGACATATCGAAGATCGCTTCAGTAAGTGATCTACTGTACAACTTATAATCTAAATCTTATTCTAGATACTATTCTAATTTATTTTAAAATCTATCCTAACTTATTCTAAAGACTATTCTAACTTAATCTAGAGATAATAAAATTTTACTCTATGTGTCTTTTAATCAGTTCGTATGCTAGTTTATGGTTAAGCGTATGCACTACACTGTCATCGCGCACTTTTAACTGTCTGGCGAGTGCATTCGAATGCACTAATAGCCTTTCACAGTACTTCGCACCAACACTTCGAATCACATTCGTTATATGTTCTAAGAGGATATCGTGCTGAATCAGTTTTTGGAACCGTAATATGGGGTAACAAAAAAAAACCAAAAGTTTAATTAATTCACAATTTCAATTGTGTATTATTTTGATAACGTGATGTTGAAACTCTTTAGAATAATCATTCCTGTTTTCCAAACTAACCTGAGGAGGTCATCTTATAACAATTTATTATTAAAAGTGGTATTTGTATTTGTTACAAAGTATTTGTTATTAAAAGTGGGTTATAGATAACAGATCAAATGAAATTTCCCCGACCTGACATATAGATGGCGATACTAGAATTAAATCCACATATTTTTTAGTTAGCCCTAACCCTCAAAAGAAATGTATAAAACTGACAGCTGTCAGATTATTACTTTGTGAATTATAGCATTTTGAGTGAAGCTATAACTTATTGTGAAAAAAATGGATAAAAAGGAATTTCGCGTGTTGATGAAATATTACGTTTTGAACGGAAAGAATACAGTTGAAGCAAAAACTTGGCTTGATGCCGAGTTTCCGGACATGGCTCCAGCAAAATCAACCATCAAGGATTGGTATGCAAAGTTTAGACCTGGTGAAATGAGCATCGAAGAAGGTGAATGCAGTGGACGCCCAAAAGAGGTTGTTGCCGACGAAAACATTTAAAAAATCCACAAAATAATTTTTAATAACCGTAAATTGAAATTGAATTAAATAGCAGACACTCTAAAGATATTAACTGAACGTGTACATTATATCATTGACGAATATTTGGGTATGAGAAAACTCTGTGCAAAGTGGGTGCCGCGCGAACTCACTATTGACTAAAAACAACGAAGTTGATGATTCCGAGCGGTGTTTGAGGATGATCAAACGTAATTAACCCGAATTTTTGTGTCGATATGGCTCCATCATTTCACTCCGAAGTCCAATCGACAGTCATCCGAGTGGACTGCACACGATGAACCCGCTCCAAAACAGTCAGCTGGAAATGTTATGGCATCTGTATTTTGGGATGCGCATGGAATAACTTTCATTGACTACCTTCAAAAAGGAAGGACCATCAATAGTCGCTATTGCATAGCGTTATTGGACAGTTTGAAGGACGAAATCGCTGAAAAAGGCAGCATTTGAAGAAGAAGAAAATGCTGCTTCATCAAGACAATGCACCGTGTCAAAAGTCCATGAATTGGGCTTCGAGTTGCTTCCCCATCCAACGTGTTCTCCAGATCTGGCCCCCAGCGACTATTTGCTGTTCTCAGATCTGAAAAGGATACTCGCTGGTAAGAAATTTTCGTCCAATGGCAAGAGGTGATCGCTGAAACTGAGGCCTATTTTGAAGCAAAGGACAAATTGTATTACAATAATGGTATCCAAAAGTTGGAGGTTCGCTACAATCAGTGTATCATCCTTGAAGGGTATTATGTTAATAAAAAAACTAATTTTGTCAAAAAATGTGTTTTACTATGGTAGACCGGGGACTTTTCAATTGACTTGTTAGGTTTAGAAATTAGCTAGGCTGAAAGGTTGTCTAAATAATAATAGTAAGTGGCCCAAGGCTGTGAAACTACTATAAATGTTGATTGTGAAGATGTAATGCTGCAATAGGAATAAAATTATGAACATTGGAACATATTTTCTTATTAAAAACTATTTTATAAATGATAAACTGTGCAAAAATCGGAAACCATGCAAAATCATAACGAGTTAATTATTTTTGAATGTTACACTTACTCAAGTTCAATTAGAGATCGAGGATTGCAAGGGAGTATCTTCTTTCCAACCCGACTTCTAATATGTTCTTCTGGGGAGAGATTCTACTGTTTCTGAATTGCAGGCGACCAGTCGCAGTGATTATGACCTTAGATATAATTATTACATATAATGCTTGCTGCTTTTTGGTATTCTCAGGGTCGCTCGCAGTGTTATCTATCGTAAAGGTCAAATTCGTTACAAAAAAGTGTAAGGCAGTTCACACTCCAGTTGTGTGAACAAATGTGTGATTTTACATAACAGACTATAATAATGTTCTTATAGAAGTTTAGAGTTATTGCAATATTTCCTTTACTTCATGTGCACCAACTTAGAGGAAAGAAAGTTCCTTATGCATATGGATGATGATACAATTGAGGTTCAGAATTTTTTGCCTTAGTCAGGTCACTCCTTAGTAGTTAATATTTCGGTGCTGTATGAATCCATATGGTTCTGCAATGAATTGAATTCTAGAAGAATACTCGAATACGTTTGTATCATCCTTCTGTAAAAACATCAGAAATTTTTAAATTCACTTTTAAATATTTTCGATATTTATTAATTTTGTTGTTTGACTTGATGAAATCTGCTATCGAAGCCCATCAAGCACGTATAGAGACTTATGGTGATCACTTAGTGTGTCGTCACATCCTAATTGTGAAGTTGTGAAGACAACTCTGCTGCAGCTCGAATGGGAATTTGTGCCCCTCGTAGCGACATCATCATACATAGCGTCTTCTGATTACGGATTATTCAGTAAAAAAATGCGAAAATACAACCATAATTGGATGATTGCCAAACCAGCATGTATCTTTTTTTCGGCAAAGTATCCCCATGTTACCAGAAAAAATGGGGAAAAGTTGAGTAAATGGCATTTTGAAAATTAATTTTTTAAAATAAATGCAAGCACCTAATAGAAGTTTTGAGTATCTCTTCGATATATCACTCTTATGCATTGCCGGCGAAATTATCGCAAGACGATTAAAGATCAACAAATGTTGAGATTTTTAAATGTCTGTTGTAACATTACGCTATTCCCCTTAATGCAGCCAGTTCGATCAACATACATGCGCCATGCAGCATATACGTGAACACCCTTCCAATAAGCATCTTATTCAGTGTTTGTGTAACATGTTTGTTCTTCTACTATAAGAAAAAAAAGTTTATTAAAACTTTATAACTATATTCAATATTTTGTTAGTCGATATTCTATTCTATTCTATTCGACTCTATAGTAATAATCAATTATAAGAGAGCAACGATAAATATCAATAAATGTTTTTTTATTATTCTTCGTGTTTTCACAATCTGCCCTATTGGCAATAAGTACTTCTTATCTCTATATTATATATATATACATGGCATGTAGAAAATCACTTTATTAAGCAATCTTCTGTATAAATTACTATCTTAATTAATTAGTCTTATTCTAAAGTCTACATATGTCCAGTAATCAGATCAGGTGATGTAAAACGTTTTAGTCCACGCACTTCACTATCATGTCGCATATTTAGCTGATTAGCGAGTACATTGGGATGCACTGACACTCTTTCGAAGTATTTCACACAAACACGTTGAATTACACTCGTTATAGGTTCTAGAGGAATATCGCGTTGTATCACTTTATTTCAAATATAGTACGGAGCATCAAAATTGCCACGCAACACCTTATTTTGGAAACGTTGAATAATGGATATAGTAGATTTGCTAGCGGTACCCCATAGTAGGATTCCATATGCCCAAATGGGCTCGAGTATAGCTCATACAGCAATACCTTGTATGCAATACCAATAATGATAACTTGTATTTGCGCCCGATGAGCCAATACATTTGATATAGTTTTAGTTCGAGTTGTTTCCGTTTAGCGAGTAAGTGCTTCTTCCAGGTTAGCCGTCCATCTAAGTGCATACCAAGATATTTAACATGCTCTGCTTGGGGGAGTTGACGATTATTGATATTCACTGGCGGATATGTTCTTCTATGCAGGGTAAACGTTACATGCGTGGATTTTGTTTCATTGGCTTTAATGCGCCATGTCTTCAACCATAATTGTATTTGCTCCAGGTGGGTTTGTAGGTTTATTGATGCTGTGACTGGATGCTCATGGGATGCTAAGATTGCTGTGTCGTCTGCATACGTTGCCACAGTAGTTATTTCTGTGGTGGGCAGATCGGCCGTATACAGAATATATAGTACTGCACCCAGTACACCACCATCCGGAACTTCTGAATATATGGGATTTAATTCGGTATGTTCATCGCCTTGATTTACAATAAAATGTCTATCAGTGAGATACGATTTTAGTAACTGATAATCCGGATGAGAGAGAAGTTTCTTTAGTTTAACCGGCAAGCCCGTATGCCATACTTTGTCAAAAGGCTGAGATATGTTTAGAAAAGCAGCCGAACAATATCTTTTGGCACTTAGGTCAGAGTTTATGTTGTTTACAAGTCTATGCCCTTATTCGATAGTCCCTTGCTTATTGCGAAAGCGAAACTGATGTTCTGTAAAAATTTTTCTTTTTTATATTATATAATTTAGCTTCTTTATGTATAATTTCTCGAAAACTTTCGAGATCATCGCTGATAATCTTGTAGGTCGGTAGGAGGTCACATCTTCTGGTATTTTTGCTAAATTAATTTCATTAACATTTCAGCTACTTTCCAGATTCTAGGGAAGTAATTAATTCGTAGCATAGCATTAAATGTAAATGTTAATAGTTTTATACCATTTTCTGATAGTTCTTTTAAATTTTTACCAGTGATTAAGTCATAATCAGGAGCTTTTTTAATATTAATCTTTCTCATTATTGTTTGTTTAACTTTTTTGATCGTTAATTTCTCGTGCCGAAAGTCCATTTGAAATTGCGAATCTAGAAAGCTAGTAATTTTTTTCCCTTATCTTTATGTAGCTGAGACTGGAAAGGTTTAAAAACATTTTTTAAGTATTTTAAGAAAATGTCGGCCTTCTCTTTATTGCTTCCAGCCCAATTATTTTCATTTGTTTTAATAGGTGGGAATAGGCGGGTTATGCTGCCAGGATCTTCTAAGCTTTTTTGTTGCTTTCCACAATGAATAGTCTGTAGCCTCAGTAGGTGTCAAGTTTTCTAGGCATTCTTGTATGCCTTGGTTTTGTTCGTTTTGGGTTAATTCTTTCAGTTCTTTTATTGTCCTATTCCATTTTCTTTTAGTCTCTTCAGTCCTTTGCTGTTGCCAATTCAGTTGTAACTTTCTTTTTTCTGCTATCTTTTTCTGTATTGTACATGATATATATGTATTTTTCTTGGAAATATTTCACTGTTAGGAGCCGCAGAATATGCTGCCTCCTGTATGTTTTTTTGTAAGGTTTATTGCTGCTATTTCTCCATCCATTTCAGTTTGTAACGCTAAGTTTAAAGAAATGTTTCGGTCTAAGTTTGCTCTAAATGAGGGCCAGTTAGCTCTATTATTGCACAGAGAAGTTTATCTTCGATAGTAATTTTTGAAGAAATTGTTACTATTATTGGTGAGTGATCAAAAGAGAGTTTGAAACATGATTCTGCATGATACTTTTTTGTACCAATATTTTTTGTAATACAAAAATCTATAATATCTGGTTTTTTATTTCTGTCTGAAGGCCAATATGTTGGTTCACCAGTAGAGATATGTTGTAAATTATCTGTCTTTATTGCTTTTAGTAGTTCTCTACCTTTTAAGGTTATTATTCTTGAACCCCACATTAAATGTTTTGCATTGTAATATTCTCCAGCTATACATCTATTACCTTGCGTATATAAATGTATATTGAGATTAGTTGCAGCATATCTAAAACCTCACTTTAATTTAGCAATTATTTTGAGTTCATGCAAATGTATGAACAAAATGACTTTAAATACCTGTCATATTTGATAACACAAAAGCAACAGCACTTGGAGCATTTGCCAATGACACGGTTATCATGGCAAAATATGTATCTGTATAGACAGTACAAAAGGTAAAAGTGGTGGTCAACAAGATCTGCAAATGGACTAGAGACTGGAAAATACAGCTTAATAGCTCCAAATCTGTTCATGTTGATTTTGCTTTGCGACGAAATGACAAAAACCTAATTATATCACTTGCCGGATGCCTGATTCCTCAAATAGAATCAACTAAATACCTCGGAATATTTCTCGATAGCATGTTCAAATGGAACCATCATGTTAGACAGAAAGTCTATCAGCCATTTATTTATGGTGTGTTAATATGGGGTTATTAAAACATTAAACGCACGCAAGTAATCCAACGCACTAAAAACAAAGTTCTATGATTAATTACCAGTGCTTATCATTACGTAACTAAAGACTCCACGATGACCTCGGAATCAAATGGATACACTAAGTGGTCCAAGATTTCTCCTTAAAGGATAAAATAAAGTAGCGATTAAAGCTAACCAAACCACCTCAACTTGTTTAGTGTATAAGTATAATAATTTTAGCTTAAGTAATTAATTAAAAACATATTTATTAACACTGGTATATTACTTAATACAATATATTCAATATATTATAATTAAATTAGCGTCTTATTTGATATTAAAAACACTTTGAAACGAGAAGAAGTTAGTTCTACAAGTTACCGCAGGATATTAAATGGCGAAACCTGGTCGATAATTTTTTACTCTTCTGCGGCGAAAGTTTTCTCGGTAACGGCGAAAGACGCAGACCGGAAGTGACGGATGGTCGGAAATATATTTCCTCCGGGTCGGATCGCCTTCCAATACTTCTAACTATTAATAAAGATCTGTGCGGATGGAGTTTGCGTAATGAAATGCTCGGTCAAATTAGTAATTATTCGGGATGATCCGTCTTCATTTATCTGGCGGACCGAAAGACGATCGTAATCATCTATTTCATTGGTTGGTGAATGGGTAATGAATGGTTGGAGAATCCGGCTTGATTCTGATGCTGCCATTTCGAGTTTTTCAGGAAAAGAATTATACCAGAGACTGATTCGCGATAAATTGATTCCGTTTTTCATCCTGTTGATATAGAACCCTCAATCTAACTTTAGACGTTCAATTTTTTTCAACAGCTAGCCCTTGAACTTGAATAATAAATATTAGAGAGATAAGGTACTTTAGAATCAATAATAGATGTATATTAAATTATTTTTTATATAAAGCAGAAAAGTTCCTTACATTTTTTATTGTTACAGTATTGTTAAATGATACAACTTAAGAATTAATTTTAAAGCAATTAAATTAATATCTAGGAAGAAAGTAAACTCCGACCATCAGCGTAGATAGTTCTAATAGTATTATGAAAAATCAATCTAATCTTTATCATTTAAGTTATAGAAATTGAATAGCACTGAAGTAGAAAAGGTATTAATTTACTACCTACATATCTTTAGTAATTATTGAATAAACTATTAATTACTATCTTTTTCGTAATTATAGTAATGTATTTGATTAAAAATATTGTTCTATGTATTATGCATAAATTGAGATATAAACCTACAAATTCATAAGTAAACTCACCTATATTCAATATAATTGAACGACACACCATATTCATGACATTTTGGTTATGCTCGGTCTAATAGACGAATCTCTAGGTCGAATAGGCACGTGTCTCATGCCTAAGAGGCACCTGTGCTACTTAATCCTGGCGTACTCAGTCAATATATGTTTGAATGTGATGGGGATATTATATCTGGGTCACAATAACGTAGATTCTCTGTTATAGTGCTCATATGGACTATAATATAACCGAAGAACGAATATGAAGTCTGTTGAACTATTTTCTCTCTGATGTTGAGTTTCCAATAGTCCTTTGTCAAATTATTACAGTTGAGGAAATCTCAGTTTAAGTGGTCCAGGAGCTAAAAGATTTGAAAGGAGCTGCCATTGACGTTTTTAATTCACATTCCTCGGTAAATAAGACCGTTGGACTACATACAAACAGAGCAAGAAGTTTATGTACTTATATGGGGACTTGGTTTGTGATGAAAATAAATATGTTTATATATATAGAACAGAAAAACTAATCTTGAGCGATGAAAGCTGGACATATATCAATGATTATCCTATAATTTAATATATTTTTCTATTTTTTAATAATTATATAAAGAATACCAATAACGATTCTGTAAGAAAGCGCCCCAAAAATAGTTTGGACCGCTCGTTTCATGTTAAAATCTTAATTAATATAAATAATAATAATAATTAATAATTAAATAAGTTAAAATAATATTAATAATAAATTTCATGATAAAAAGATTTTTATCAATTAGAAATTTATTCAAATACCACATACTCATTAAACTATCGAATCAGTTCTGATGTATATTGTTGGTTTATTATATCAAGTTTGGAGAGCTTAAAAAGTAAGCAGAAACCTTAGATCATAGACTGAGACTGTACTGTTACTACTGTACTGACTGTATGTTATGGTGGCTCTATCAGTTTTTAAACAATGACAATATGAGTGATGCTTGTTATGAAAATTTTATCTAGGTGGTCTTGTTTACCGCCACGCGTTAAATCGCGTTAGCTTTCATAACCAATACGATTTGGCTTCGGATTGACACGCGAATAAAACAGTCGTAATTCTTCGTGGCTGTTGAAAAAATTGAAGCAGTCTTGCGAACAAGAAAGTGAAAAACAGACCGTTTAGTTATTTAAATTGGGAAAACATTGGTGGAAACAAAACAATCAATAAAATACCTCGGTGTATATTTGGACACTAAATTAATATTAGCTAACCATATTGCGAACACTACTGAAAAGCGGATTGGACTAATCTACAACTATATATATACCAAACTATAGAAGATCCAAAAGCGAGGAAGGATATGAGGCAACAAACAAGTTGCCTGTAAAACATGTTACTATCATATTCTGCATACAGAACCATATCCACTCTGGGAATCGTTATTTCTGAGATTCCTCCTAAATACTTGCAAGCAGAAGAACGGTTTTTACTGATGTTTGAAGAAATAAGAGTCCAAGGTGAATGTAAAGACGAAACGGAAAGAGGAATGAGACAGTGGAGACTATAGTCGGTAAACAGGTTTATCCCTGATATAGACCTTAGGATAAATAGGCCCAATATTTGAGAACGAACCCCTATTGATATTTAACCCAGGTTCTATCAGTTCAATAAAATATCTCTGAAAAGGTTTAAGAGTATTACCAGCATCTGCACATATTGCAAGGAGGAAGATGATGCATAATACTTTCACACGTGCTTACACAGTAGAACCCATGGATGTTTGACTTAAAAGCCGGCACATATTTGAACATTATTCTTATTAGTATCTGGAGTCACATTCTGCGTAAAATTCATAAATTGGATTCTTGCTTCGAAATGACATCATTTGGAGCAACTAAAATCGTTCGTAATGCGAATGCTAATAATTTTGAATTAACTCTCAAGATTTTTTTTTAATTAACCTCCTAGAACATCAACAATCTGCCCGTGGGCAATAAATATTATTATATGATTTCCGTTATATAATATAACTATCCTGACATGTAGAAGATCGTTCCACTAAGTGATCTGCTGTACAACTTATAATCTAAATTTTATTGTAGATACTATACTCACTTATTTTAAAACCCATCCTAGCTTATTCTAAAGATTATTCTAACTTAATCTAGAGATTATTAAATCTCACTCTATGTGTCTATTAATCAGTTCGTATGGCAGTTTGCGTTTGAGCCTACGCACTTCACTTTCATCGCGCACATTTAACTGTTTGGCAAGTGCATTGGGATGCATTAATAGTCTTTCACAGTACTTTGCACTAAGGGTTCAAACCACACTCCTTATGGGTTCTAGGGGGACATCGCGCTGAATCAGTTTTTGAATCAAAAGTGAATCAAAATTTTTGAAAATCTATTATATGGGTAAAGAGGAGCGATATATTAATATACGATATTAAAAATTAGCAGATGTGGGACAGAGAAACTGTAGCAAATTAAGGGATGTTTCTGCAAAATCAGAATCAATTGATCCAATTGTTCAATACCGTTTTTAATAAATCAAAATTTTATTATTGTCAAGTTAATATGTTATCAACGCACGTGTGTTCAAATAAAAATTAAAGTCGTTGATAAACCACATCACTCGACATGAAAAGTAACGTTTAAACCGTACAATATCTATCGGGTCTGCTAGTTATGTAATATAATATTATTAATTAATTACTGTAAATTATATTAATATTATATATACACATATAAATTATCCAAGCAGCGTAGCTAAATACGGTCCTGTTTCCTAAAAACTGGCGAGCACCTACTGAACGGGGGCTTACCAGACACAGCGGTGGGTACCCAAGACTGTACAAAGGGGGCATTTGTATTTGTCTGTGCCGAGTTTATGTAATTTCCTATAGAGTTCTCTCCCTCCCGGGCTCCCCGCTGGAGCCGGCGCTCAGACTGTGACGACCTGCCGGCCTCAGCCGGATCCCCCTCGGTCCCATTCTAACCGCGCCCCGATATTACAAAGCTTTCTGTGAGCCTGCATCGCATCCAATTCGGAGCGGCCGTATTTTGGCAGTGACGGATTGAATCGTATTTGTCATCAAGCCGGGTCGGCCGCAGCGCCGGCTTCAAATCCCGAAGACCCCCCACAAACCCCCCCCCTCGTCAGTGAGCCGCGCTCGAGCTACCCGCCGCCGCCGCCCTCATGGTCCCGGTTCGGATGCCGCCGCCCCCTTTTTCGAGATCCGCCGCAGAAATGGTGTGATGCTCTTGAACAAGCATTGCATTTTTCAAACGGTGGGATTTTTATTAAGACGCGAGTTATCTCGTCGGATGATGGGCTAGCAGGAAACCGGTCATTTACACAAACTAGCGTGCTGATAGGAAAGATTTGTCCCTAAAAATAGAACAAAAAAATGTGTTAAATATGTACGAAGACCTCAAATCATTAGATCAAATATGGAACACAATTCCACATACACACAAATAAGATAAACTAATAGGACAATAAAAGCTAAAGAAAATTGAAATATTAGTTTCTCACAGATATTACTAAAATTTAAATGTCCCTAAATAGTATTATGTTCTGTAAACGAAACTCAATTTCAACTGTTAAAACTTACCATTCAATGTTCATTCAATGCGTATATGCTTCTCATACATGTTCGTAATTTATTATACAAAATAACATAATTTGACAACGAACAACTTTTCCCGGCTTCTGCAATAAGCTTAAACAATGATCTCCAAATTAATAGGATCGCCACATTAAGAAGAACGTTTATTGCAGTTATACCTTATTCGGTAGAAAGATTGTCAAAATACCTATTTTATCCTAATATAAAAATATTTTATTAAAATTCAATCAACAATAATATATTTATAATTAATATGTTATAAATAAAATACTACTTATGGTTCAATGAATTGCGCTATTTCTATTTAATTTGTAAATAAGGTGATTGTGAAAATATCATCTATATAGTCCTTTGAATAAAACAGTGAACTGACGTCATCTGAATTGACTACGTCAAAAGGTTCTAATGTTACCGCATCAACTGTAAGTTTTAGTTAATTTTGGCTTTAACATACAACAAAATATTCTAATCTAAATAACATAATTAAACAAAAAAAAACTGTTATCAAATATAGTTTATTTTAATATTTACATTGAACTCTTTTCTATACCACCTATGAGTCAGAGTTTTAGGCGTTTGTGTTCCCTGGAGATCCAAATCTGTAATCAATAATCCACCTAAATAACAGTTTTATCCAAGTAATGTATTTTGCTGTCAATAAAAAGCATATTTACCTTCCTCGCTTAGTTCTTGTTTCCTTCATTAAAACATTTCCTTGAAAATTAACTTTGATATCACTATATTTCTCCTTAGCATGATCTGTTACTGCCGGTATACATCTTTCTTGATGAAACTAGATTTTATTACTGCATTCTCACTTATACTATTACGATACATTTGCCATATCTGCAAAACAGTTTTATTTCTCTCCTCATATATTTTAAACAAATGCTCATGTATAGTCACTCTACAATAAGATTTCCTACAGTTATCTTAGTATATATACTCACCATTAATTGTTTCCACTCTAATCACTCATAACATAATCACAATCAATAAACCTAAGCTGAATAACTAAGAGGTTAATTTTCAATCTAACATTTGTTCACGATTCCATCATTTCTCAATTTTTTTTCAAGGTGTCTCATCAAGTTCATCCAACCCGAAGATGTTACTAACAATTCCTGTTTCCAGCATGAAGTAACATACAATGTACCTGTAATGAATTATTAATAAATGTTAAGACTTTTCGGACGTTTACTGTTCTCCATCAGCCGTTGTTGTCTTTATACACTATTTTTATTATAATTTTGCCATGAGTGACCATTGGGAATATTGGTCCAATTCTGCAATACCCATGTCTCATCTGAAAACAACAAAGCAGAAACACACAAAATGAAATAATAAGTCTTCCTTGATTTTCTTATAAGCATTTAAAAATATTCTTTTTTAAAAGCAATGTCTGGAAGTTTCAATAGACTTTTTCATAGGTTATCTTTACCATTTAATCGTCACAATTTAAATCCTATATTATCCCTCAAAGATCTATGGCTCCGAACTTTCTATGGATTCTTTCCAGACCAACAGTTTCCTCAGAAATAATTATTAAATTAAATTATCTTTATATTGTAAAAAATAGTCACTGTTTTTATACATTTCATATATTTGGTCTCTGAATGAGCTAAGAGCTCATCTTCATTCGTCACCCACTTTGCATGAGAACGGTTTCGTTTTTTGAGTTACTTCAATGACCGTGTTCATTCTTATATTCAGTAAAGCTGCAACACGTTAAATATATGTTCAATAATAACCGCAGAAAGTTAATACTTAACTGTAAAAATAATAAGCAGCGACTTGAAATTAATCAAAACAAGCAAAGCGTTAAAACAACGTTTGCCGGTTTTTAACCTGTAGAAATTAACATTTTGAAGAATCTTACAGACGTTTGATAACCGGACGACATTTTCAGGTTGGGTCTCTTTTTAGAATAAAATGAAAAGAAAAATATGTCTGATTCTAAAGCGAATTTACAATTTACGGCAGGCAACACTTTAAACATCTTGTTAACGTGAATTCACTGTTATTTTGAATGATTTATATATTTTTCCGTAAATTATTGTCCATTCTTAGTCACTTTTATTTCATTTTGCATATGTTATTTTTATTCTCAATACAAAAACTCATTTTCTAGCGTTTCCGTAGGACTGGAAATATTACTAGACCATGTGGTATCAATAGGATTAAATGTTAATCAAAATAAACTATAATTAAGACTAATTTAATCTGACTATGCATGGAAGTGTTGTCACTGATTTTGTAACCCGTGAATGAACTTTGTTATCTCATACTACACTAATTTTTGTTTCATTTCATCATGGCATTAGCTACTATTATACTAGAGCATTTGATTAGTGTTAAAATATTTACAAAAGAAAACTAAAATAATACAAGCGCACAAGTACTCTTTGCAACTCACGAGCATATATCGAAAAAGTTATATTAGTATAGGGTATATGAAAATGTTCAGAATCTCTCAACAAACAAATCGTTGCTGTTGAAAGTTATAATGTTATAAAACGGAGTAAAAAGTTTGATTGCACCAACTATTAGAAATGTACCGCATTTCCACACAACAAGTCACCCTTCCCCACATTCGAAATTAACCCCTAGACCCTTAGTCGTTTCGAGCCAAAACTATCAGCAACTTTGATTGCGCAGATTAAATCACAGTTACCTGGGGATATGAACTTCGCAGGATCTCACAGCACCGTCGACAATACTTCGCCAGGAATTTAATTCGGCTCATTATCGGTTGGGGCCTGCATAATGGCAGGCCATTTGTCAGACCAATTTTCGTTTCTCCTATGGTTATCGTCGTGTACGGTGTCGATTTTCTGATGCCAGGGGGTGGGGGAGGTTACTGACTGTGGGCCAATTTTACACAGGAGTGTGTGAGTGTAATTATTTCGGTTCAAGTTCAATTAAACCATTTGCTAAAGTTGGCAATTTAATTTTTTGTAGTATGATATATTTTAAAATTTATAATAACTTTAATTATTTGATTAATTTTTCATAAATAAATAACTTCCATAGAACTAGAGATTTTCAAAGGTTACATGAGAAATACTACTAATATACATAATAACAAAGAAAATATATAATCAGTACAAGTTATCTTATATATCTTAAGTTATTCTCAGTTTTTTCTTTAACATACTTTAATTTATTTATCATCAATGTGACTTTTTTTGAATAAACGATCCCCAGAATCACATTTATTCCAGATATGTGGAATATATATAGCGTTAACAGTTTCTAGGTTGTATTCCGGTTTATTAAGTATTGGAATTAATTTGTAGTATTTAACAAAAGACTACAACTTTGAATCATGTAATAAATCCCTGCCACTCGCAAATTCAAATGCAGAAACATCGGGAGGTGTTTGAAGTTTTATAGAAAACTTCAAATAATATCAGCGTATAAAGCAATCGGTTAGGACTTGAAAATTATCAATCTGCTAAATACTCTGTAAGTTCTTTAATCTTTAGTTATACCCAAATAAAAGTCTATATTAAGGGATTTGTTGTTTTGCTCTAAAAAAACTGCTGGTTCAGAATGAATCACATTCAAATGAGATTCAGAAATTTACAAATTATCGACGAACTTTGTTTTGCAGATGTTGGTTATTCTTCATAGTATAGGTGTAATCTTGCATTTAATATCCCTATAGATGTAACAAGTGTCTTTGAATTTTCGACCCCGGCAAATGACAGTATCCCACGGTAATAATTTGCTTTTCTAATGGATCAAACTTCCCAATCAATATATTCAAATGACATGCCTGATCAAGCGGCTATGAACACGTTTTTAATAGTCACTTGGTCGATTGCAGCTGATCCAATCTCTTATTATAGAAATGGTGTTTGTTCCTCAAGGTCGTCAATAGTTTTGAGTGTTATCCTTAAGCCGATTTACCCCTTCATTATTAATAGTAATATTATATTTGTTGAATTTTTTGTCAGAATTACAGCGCCCAATGTTAATAGTACTAGAGTGTGGTTAAATGTTAATTATTGTTGAGATACCTTTCAACCATCATATGTGGTACTCCATTACTTGTGATTAGCTTTCGATGTAAATGAAAACATCGACAACTCTCAAATAAGTCTATCAAATAAATTTAAGAGGTAAAATAACGTATTATAGGTGCCACTAACACATATTCAAGTAAATTCATTTATATACTTTTGAAAGCAATTCTTTTTATATTCTTTGATATTTTGATTTGTCTGATTATTGATTCTCTTAAAAGTAGATTTGTCTGCAGCATTTCTAGTTCTCTGCCATACTCTTCTAGCTTTTCACCTTTCTTCTATCATTTCTGTAATTTCGAGGGGGTAAATTACTTCAAGTTATGATGTCTTCCTTGTTATTGGGGTAGCATCTTTGGCAGCTGATCGAAGTTGTTTAATAATATTTGTATTTAACGGATAGGTTTTACCAACATGCAATAATATGTACTATAATACATGTCGTTCCTTTCATTTTGCATCTCAGTTAGTTTGTATCTAAAGAAAATGAAAATTTGTTCACTACTAGAATCGTCTTTTACATGTGGAAATAAAAAAAATAGAGCTACGTTATGATAAGTGATAAGCAATAATTTTAATAACAATTTTTCTTCAAATTTGCTTTAAGAGATAAATAGTTATTATTAAATTCTATCAACTTTCTAATGTAAACTATCAAAATCAACAGATTCTTTGGAACCACAACTATTTATATACTATCTAGTTTCAATCAAATCAAATTTGTAGTTTAGATACTCTGTTGACAACTACTGTCCCACTGACATGCTCATATATTTTTTCTTTTATCTATAAAATAACATAGATTAACTAAAACGATATCACACTAAACAAATCGATTTTGCCATTCGACGCTCGATTTCCTTCGCACACAAAAGACACACGCCATTTTCCAAAAACCGCTCCGTCATTGAGTGAAGGATAGAGACGGAGAAAAAAAGGCTGAAACATAAACGTGAAAAGATCTAATGAAGATCTCAGCGGGTTCATCAGGTTCACAGCTTGCCGATGCGGTTGTAGCTGGCAGAGCGAGCTGCAAAAATCCGGCCCTTTCTTGTCCATCATCCGTTTCCATTTTCGGAAACGATCTTTTTGCGGGACGCGAAAAGAAAGAAATAAATGACGGTGTCGGCGCTTCGGACCGTTAGGTTCTCAAATAGGTTTTTTTCTCTGGTTTGGTTAGATAAAGTTGTTATGCTACCTGATGAACTTAATCACAAAATATAATGATGATTAATGATTTTGTTTGTTTTGTCCAGAAATATTTTCTAAGTTATTCTCATAAAATTTATTAGATATTTTACTATATGGTAAACAATTAGAGAAAAATTAAATTATATGAGAACAATTATTTAGAAGTATCAGTAACATCACGTATTTAGTACTTGGTGGGGTGCCTACTACACAACTAATACACTGTTCTTGGTGCCTCAAGACCCTAAACATTGTTCACTAAATTGCGCCAGAGTTGGCGGTATCCTATTTTCAGATCACTTTCTATGATTTTGGACTCCTTGTTTGCTGTATCTTCCATACAAAAGATCAATTTCGCCACAGAAGTCTGTGAGTAATTCCTTTACTACTCGTTCGACAGACATGTTCAATCTATTGTAACCTTTTGTTCTTCAATTGGGCATGAATTGTCTAGGCAACTGGCTTAATGTTCTGAAATGATCGAATAATTCAATGTTTAAATGTATTGTTATGAACATATATAATATTAAAAATAATATAAATTATCGAAATGCATATCTCAATGTCATATCTCAATGTCTTTTTATTTGCCCTGGTACTAGCCTAAGCCTTGTATAAAATATATTTGTGGTGCCAATATTAATATATAATTCAAAATAACATTTTCTGTTTTATCCCTATTTTTTATGACTTTTTCTCTCTATGAAAAATCTTTAAGTTATTACCAACAACTTAGAGAAAAATAAAACACAATTCAAATTTAGTAAATAAAATATATTGTAATTATGATACTTCGCCAGGTGACTCAAAAAACATTCGTAAATTATTACCTATGTGATATATTTTTAAAAACAAAGAAAAAATATAATCACTTCATCTTCTCCAAGACAATTTCTCGCCGATCTCGACTCTATAACAAATCTCCGCTTATTAAATAAATAATGGCGTCGCATCTTTTTAATTACGGAATATCCCGCTAAGAGCCTAATCCGCCGGCACCTGCCGTGGAGCCGCGTCACTTAGGGCAGGGGTGTTGGCGTCATCATACGCGAGCTCTGCGCATCTAATGACTTCAGATGATTAATCCGACATTCGGGGGAGAGACGACAAAATCCTCTCGTTGCCGAGGATTTGCACGGGCGGCCGATATTAAAATAATATTAATTGTGATTGCGGGGACATTTACCAGCCCTAAGTTGGGCGCGCAAAGTGATATCTTAATAGTTTTCTGGGTAACAATTTAATATGGGGCACTTATAACAAAGTTTTCCTAAATACATTGTTACTGCTCTTAGAGTTGTACTTGTCAACAGTGTTTGTGTTTTTTTTCTGGTTTAATTTTTATAGAACAGTTTCACTAACTGGATATTGAAGGAAATTGTGTTATAATTCGCTAATATCAGCCAAGGTCTTTGTTGATGCCAAGAGATTTTTTTCAAATTCTGGCATCTAATTGGCCTAAAATATTGGAAATATAATATCCATGGCCAAAATATATCTCACCCAAAAAAAAAATCTCAGCTGAGTTCACAAAACTCCTGTTTTTCAATTTTCAATCATTTGCGACAGCCACTGTTCGGACAACTTGCTTCCTTAAAATATTATCCTGGTGACGATGTACTGGCTATTTGTGTTCTTCTCGCAACAACTGAGAGGGCGCGTTTACAGTTTATACAGTACTATATTTTTCAGTCTATTTTAGAGCCTTTGTATAACTAGAATATTACTTGGCATGGTTTGAGCATTATTTGGAGCTCTTTTTTATCATTATAATATATACGTCCCCGAAAATTTTGGGTCCACATTCTTAGTGAGATGAAATGAAGAAGGAGCTTTCTTACTAATGTTTGTATCTTCAGATTGACGTTAAAAGGATACATAGTTGTTACCTACTACACTCATGTATATATAAATGCATATTTGATATTGTTAAGTCTACATGGTATATACAATTAAATATAAAACGTCTCTTGCTTATGGAGAAATATGTTATTGGTAATATGCCCTTACTTCTAAAAGAACCGCTGTAGCTTTTAAATATCCATTAAACAACCACGTAAACTAAAAAGAAAGAAAAAAAGAAAAAGTGTCAACACTTTAAGAACTGTATATAGCAAATAACAAAATATCAAATAGCAAAATAATAAATCATATCAAATAACACTAACTCACACTTCAATATTTCTAGAAAAAAGTATATAATTGGATACGAAAGTCAAGCAAGAGTTCGACCAGAAAGATTGCCACAAGTTTTTCAATAAATTCAACCTAGATCATTTTCCTTAACCTAACTTAACATTTTCCCCTGTCATGATTTAAAATATTAAGATAACTTTATAAATAGCATGAAAAACCACTAACTTTGGACCTAACAACGATTCAACTCTTCTTATTTCTGGTGTTCTTAAATATTGATGTTTTTTATTTTCGATCTTAAAAATAGTCAGAGTTTATCGATTACCAGATAGGCCGAATAAGGATAATGACTTCCCTTATCTAAATGTTAAAGTTAGCCAGGTCTTACTAAGATATAACATGACTTCCTTTCATAGTCTTACAGTACACAGTAGGCAAATAATTCTTAAGATCACATTTAATGTCCAAATATAAACAAAATAACTTCAAACTACTCGTTGAATTCTTTATACCAGTGCTAAAACGTTACTAGTTTCTATAACTACTACATTCCCAACATTCGCGCTTTTTTAAGATCATTAGGAATGGATGGTAATTAATTTTGAAAACTCATTCTATAATATTCTAATGTACATAAAAAATTTTAAAAGTACGTTATTTCTGCATTTTAGTAAAAAAAACACATTTTTTTTTAATTCATAGTTTAAATTTGGTCAAAAACGCTAGCCAATTGGAATTCATGACCATTGTAAACAACGCAACATTTAACATTACATTTTAATACAGCTCTGCTCCGCATTAACGCATGAATGAAGGAAAATAAACTATTCCTGAAAATAATGATGCAGTACTGCTAAAGAATATTGTCTTGTGTATTGTGTTGAAAATGTTGAATCGCTTGGGGCTTATTCATATAAATTTTGATTTTAGAAAACCCCATAAGAAAAAGTCCGGTGCTGTTAAGTCCGGAGATCTGGCTGGCCGTGTTAAATCGCCACTTCGCGAAATTGGCATTCGTGGGAAAACGTCATTCAATAATTGAATTGTTGAACGAGCTGTGTGTGCTGTGGCCCTCTCTGAAGCCACATATCCTCTAGTCCTTACTCTTCCATTTCAGGTACAAGCAGCACCTTGGTCATTATCAAAAAATAGAGACCAATGATGTTTCCAGCATGAATACCACAGCATACAGTTACTTCTAGTGGATGCAATGATGTTTCATCAATTAATTGAGGATTTTGTATTCCCTAAAATCGACAGTTCCGCTTATTCGTGGTCACTGAGAAGAAAATGGACTTTCTGGAGGGCCACATTTTCAGCATTACGAGTCTGCTGTCGTACCGTTCTGTCAAAAATTCGTATGTAAATGATATATTGTGATTTTGTGGGGCATTTGATGATGATATTTTTGACGCAATTTCCGCTGAGTGACAATAATTGAACGATTATTTTTAATAAATATGGTCACTATTTCTGGTTATTCTTACAACAAAATGGTTAAAGTGTAACTGAGTTTAACGTCACACAACCAAGATGGCGCGCACTCAAAGTGGTAGCGGGACTTCTGCCCCACCTGTTACACTGATATATGACATGAGTATCTCTGTGTATTTGTATCTAGTCTGAGATTTGTTTTGTATGTAATACCAGAGAAATAATGCTATTAAAAATGCTAATAACGATATTCGATATGATACCACGCAAACAGATAAGAATACACTGTTCTTTAAGAAATTAACTAGATAATATAAATAGTTGAAATAATTTTGTTTTACTATAACTTCACCATGATAGTTACCCATATTTACAAAGTAGAATACAGAAAGCAAAAGACAATATTATTGTGATTATCATAATATTTACATTATTCGAATATATCTGATATAATGTTAGGACCTCATAAAAATATATATTGATCCCTAGATTAACAATTAATTTTAGAAACTATAATCAAGTTTATTAGACAAGGAGTGTACAGAATCGAAAGTAACATATTCAAACTATATCGCCCATAGCGAATACTTTCGAAATTTCTATTCTTTAAAGGGTCCACTATAAATCCGTATAAGATCGAATGAAATCAAAGACGGTCGTGTTTCAAGCTCCCATCAAAACACGACCGCGGTCATCTCCCTCTTCTTCGGGCCATCCGAGGGTCCGCTTTTATAAATATTCAATTAAGCTTTCCTTTATTACGACCGGCTTTTACATACAACATGCGGTGTTATCCCAAACGACATAGGAACACCTACTCATTTATCTTTATCTTAATTTCGGTCGGATTGCTACGAAGACCGACGACCTCAACAGCAGGGTGGACCCAAACTTTTTTTTTCTCAGCGATGTTCTTCGTGTACTCCCAACTAATAGGACAACCAGATTAATGGCATATTGTTGTATATTTCACAATTATTAAACACATTGTAATTGCAATAGATATTTTTTTAAATTTATTTATAAAAACTAGGACCCACCTAGTGTTCAAAAATTTGCAACAACAGAAGCATTTTTTCCGTTTGGGGCATCTAATGACATTATGCACATTTCGAAGTATGGAAGTTTCTGTGTTGACATGGGTCTGGAGTTTTCTTTGATGGGAATCGGTAAATATTCCGATAGTGCCCGTAACCATATCAACTTCTAGGTCGCGATGGAGGTAACAAAGGTGTACATAACAAGGCACATTCAGAATACCCTTCAGCGCGTTATTTTGAAACCTCTGAACAACTTGTTGTACTTACACTGCCCCATATTGGTACTAGTTTCTCATTCCTGTGATTATAAACATATTAAACATATATAGTGCTGCCCACTATGAATTCTCTCTACTGTTCCAAATTTTTAACAGAGAATAGAGTAAAAATAACAATATAATAATAGAGTAACAATATTAATAACAAAAATTAAGTGTTATGCGTTGATTACCCAAAGTTCTAAGTTCCTCCGAAATCTTAAGAAATTATGGAGTTATAGATCGAGAACACTTAGTGAATTCATAATGCGTCTTTTCAGACAATATTTATTTGTATTCACACTGTCATCCAAAATTGCCAATCGAAAACCAATTAAGAAGACAAAAGCAGGTTTGAGGGCGGTTTTAAAGGCCAGTATATAAACCGAATGCAAGAATAATTTCCAAAAGTGATATAAACGTGTTATATCCGAGAGCAATTGTTTAGATTTAATACTATATATTGCCACAGTATTTTCTCAGTTTTTTTTGATTTTGAACTATATTATTTTATATTTTTTTATGAACAGTTCTAAATAACCGAGTAATAAATCAGTCTCATCGTAGACAAAAGAAGCTTACCAGATAGAAACTAGACCATGAAGCAAATAACACTCGAAATTAGAGATATGTTAAAAGAAAATAGAAAAACTAGAAAGAAAAGGCTACACACCAAACAATGTTTAATAGAATCAATAAACAGATGAATCAAAATATCAACGAATATAAACAAAATTGTTTCGGAAAATATCTGAGTTAAAAACGGAAGATGATAGAGATTGTTTATTAGAAAGCAACTCGCATATCGAAATGAACAATTAATCGAGTGCCGTCTATTAAAGGTGATATGAATAGATTAGAACTATGAAAAAGCTGAACAACACGACAACATACGACTCCGTAGACGTCCCGAAAACCAAAGAGATTGGTTTATCAGTTAACTATAGAGCTTATTTGGACAAACGTGGAGTTGCACTATCACATAAAACCGAATAGCAATGTAACTTTGCCTAAACCTAGTTTCTGTATTCGTTACCAATGTTTATCGCTATGTAACCAACGAAGGACCGCACGATGACCTGAAAATCAGATGGATGTACGAAGTCGTCCGAGATTTCGTCTTAGAAACATGACAAAATTTTATTAAATTAGAATAACGTAGTAGCAATACTGAACTGTTGGACGACGCGCAAAAAATCAGAAGATTGAAGCGAATCAAACCACACGGTATGCGAACTCGTATAGTATATAAATGTTACTCTACATATACTATGAAAATATATAACCATAGTATTAAAATTATTTGCAAATTAAGATTGTAGTATCTAATGTAAGATGAAATTCAAAACAGCTTTATGAACAAATGTAAAATATAGAATATACGAAACCGCTGAATATGTAAAATGAAATAGCTGAATGTATCTCCTGGACTGAGTGTACAAACCATCTACCATCTCATTACTGACATAATTATATCTATATTTACCATATTAATGTAACTATTCTAATATATTTAATAAAATTCTTCCCTATAGAATAAATATACAAATGTCTGGTATATTGATATTTTATATTGAAGAATTGGATGGTAATTTTGCTATAAACCATGTGTACCTGAAAGAATCACCGTCAAATATTTATCGACTTTAGGTGACGAGGCACTCAACTTCATTTTCTTTAAAAAATTAACATGTTAATGTTTGAATTGCATATTACTGTGTGATCATGCAATACAGAAAAACCATTGCAATAAATGAAATGAAACCAATTCATGTCAATTCACTACCAAAAAATGTAACTACATGCGTGGAGCTTAAGGAAGTAGTAAGAAGTATGAACTAAGGAAAAGGACTAATACCGCTAGTTTGCAACAACTGCCCTGTTCATAAAGAGAAACTAAGAATATCTTCATCGGACTCACTTACCAAACATAAAACTGGAAAAATTTTTAAATAATTATATGTTTCTAACTAATTTACTAACTGGTAACTAATTTTATACACAATATAAGTCTTCCTGTTTTAAAATGCCTCTAGTCCGAAGAATTTGAAAGCTGTTAATAAAACTAAAATCCACGCATATAATATTCAAAATTTATAACCGCTGTAACATAATCCTAAAGATAAAATTCCAATTAGAGAAAGGTCATTGTAATACGAATATAAATTCAGCGATTGTAATCGAAAACATAACGAGCAAATAAGACAATAACCAAGGATATGACTTAATTAGGTTAGATGAATTCATTAAATTGTTATTTAATGTTTATGTTAATCAGGTTTCTCGTTTATATACACTACGAAAAAGTGATTATATTTCAAATTAATTGGAAAATTAATACAAGGCATACTAAATAATAAATAGATTTGACACAAGTTAAATTAATGCAGCTTTCTATATTAGGTAGGCAGGAAACTAATTTGGGTTTTGGGCATATCAGTATCATAAGTTGGGTTTCGAAACAATTTATTGCCTAAATTATCCTTTTCAAAGCCTGATATCAATATCAGCTATAGCCAAATTAGATTGCAGACGCATTTCTTCAGAATGTTGATCATTTTATCTCTAGATTGTCAGCAGTATCATGTTAATAATGGTAGGTAAATAATTACTAAATCTGTTATATATAGATATAGATTTGATATTTTAGTAGAATTAAGTAGTAGTATTAATTAATTATCAAAGGGAAGTTGCCCAATTTAAACTGAAAGTAATATTCCATTCCTGTACTCGGAATATTTCACTATAAGAATGCACTTGTTGAAAAACGTTGGTAGAACATATATTAATCAAAATATATTCCATCTCTTTCTAAATATTTTTCCATCTGGCAACATAACGATACCATGTCTAAAGAATAAAGTTGGTTTGGCAGCGATCTAATCATATATCTATTTTCACACTACTTTAGTATTTTAAAACCATGTGCCAGCCAAATTATGCTGCACCAGCTGAACAAATATGTCCTTCGTAACTATTTCAATGTATGTTTAAGCATGGTAATAGCAAAAGTTTGTATCTGTAAGCACCTACTGATAGATTTTCTTTGCAACAATACGTAGTTCAGTTTGTGTAAATGACATCGGTAGACGATGCAGTAACAGTTTCGCTCAGCTACACCATCTCACCTTGCTGATGCTACCTTATCCACAGCAAGACTTTATGACAATACATGGTTATTTGTGCTTGAGAATGTAATTGTCACTTTCCATGGCTCAGCAATCAGCCCGCGATATTAAAACAATTAGAAATGGCATTTTCATCAATTCAATTCTTCTCAAGTTACTTTCGTGTGCTAGCCATTTTCCTTCCTTGTGGCTACATCCCTTCGCAAGTTAAAGCCTGAAAATGGTTGGGTCGTCAACTGCTAAGCTACATGGAAGGTAAATGAGAGGTTCTTGAATGTTTAGGCTTATCAAAATCATCACATTTCAAACATCGTATCTGTCTGATAGCCAAAACGATATTCAGATATATAAAGAAGAAACAACATCACCATCAATTTCTAAACGCATTTTGGACTTTCAAATCAATAGCACAAAAGTTATGAGTATCGAAAAATCTTGACCATTTTATGATAAGCGCCTGTATACACTGAAAACTCAATAATACGGAAAGAAAAACTGTTACTTTGTAAAATTTGAAAACCATATAAGACAATAGCCTACATTGATAATTCTCATTTTGATATATGATATTCCTAAATATATTTTAATCCATGTTGATTTTGCATTGCGGCGAATTTACAATAACTTAATTATATCACTTGATGCTCGCCCAATTCCTGAAGCAGAATCAGCTAAATACCTCGAAATGTATTTCAATGATAGGTTAAATTGGAAACATCATGTGAGAAAGCAGAGGAAATTAAACTCAAAGTCAAGCAGTTGTACTGGCTATCATAAAGTCTATTCGGACATATAGGTTTGCACTGAAACATCAAACCAACTAATAATCCAACGCACACAAAACAAAGTTCTACGATTAATTACCAATGCTTATCGTTACGTAACCAACGAAGAGCTGCACCATGATCTCGGAATCAAATGGATACACGAAGTGATTCAAGATTTCGCTCTAAAACATGAAACATTGTTGCTAAATCACAGCAACATGGAAGCAATACAGCACTTATTTATTGTATTACCAAACAAGTCGTTAAATAGTTATAACCAAAGATATGAAGACATAATAAATTTTATAAATTTTTGAAGATGGACACTTGATTGACGAAACGAATATATGGTCATAATAAATTTCGATGCGTTTGTTTTTCAGGTGAGTCGCCGAGCTCGGAGGACGAATGGAAGGAAACGGATCGACCAACAAGCAAACAGCAAAAGAAAAAACGCACCCTTGTCACCGAGCGGTGCGCTCCACCAACCGATTGGTTTCCGAATTAATGGCACATCTACCTGCCGCGGGTGGGGGGCGTGGCGGAAACGTCATTTACACCGGCCAACCGACGGACGGGCCATCGCTTTCGAACGGTCACTAATCGGTTCTCGATACACCGTCGGCCATTAGGCCCATTACGGAGCCCGCGGACACGGTCCGGCCGGGGCCTCCCTAATGGACTTCTTATGTTTGAGTTATTTCCTTCGGCCGGTTCGGGCTTTTTTTCCCTCTTCTCTCCCGCTCCCTCCCAGATAGGACACGATGTGTGTCCGTCGGTCGGGGTGAAAAAAGCGAGCTGACAGTCGCAGCGCTGATAAACCTTATTCCCCGGCTACCGCCCGAGACAAATCCACGACCGATATATCCGTTCGGATTAATGATGCACGCCCGGTCCTGAGTGTTTTCTGGATTTCTGTCGATTTTGTCCGCAAAAACTGTGGCTTGTATGGAAAAAACCAGCCCGGCGTTTTAGCAGAACGTTTCGGATTCCAATTGTTAACGGTTATTTTCGTCTGAAACATTTTTTATCATGAACGAACTTCCTTCGAGATTGAAACCAATTAAAAAAAAAACAATCAAACAGACGCAGAATCAGAGAATAGAAGAAATTCTATATTTTCCTTTGCGGCTTTGTAACTTTTAATGTGATATATTGTAATTTCTACTAAGGTTGTGAACTATTAGAGTTGGTTAAATTAAAGTAGTTTATTAAAACTTAAATGGCATCTAAAGAACAATTTTCCCTTTTTGGTTATCATTCTCAATACTTTTGGGTATTTGCCTATTTTGGATTAAGCAACTCCCAATGCTTTCAATAATTTTTAAAATGTCACACATTCAAGTCCTAACTCAGCAATTATTTATTAACTATCTCTACCATTCTTTCCGAATAACTTGTAAATCAAAACGATCAAGTATTTTGGAATGAATCCCTAGAATGAACTGCAAATAAGAATACATTCGTTATACAACCACGTTTTAAAATCAGTGGACTTACGGTACCTAGTTGAGGATATTCCGTGAATACTAAAATAAATAAAATACAATTTTATCCTAACAAACGGAACATATATATATATATATATATATATATATATATATATATATATATATATATATATATGTATATATATATATATATATATATATATATATATATATAAATCAGGAAATCAAGAGAATCGCAAGAAGGCTCAGATTGACCCCATCCTTATGTCAATATCAAAGTAAATTAACACTTGGATAATACTAGGTCGGGCCAGAGACTCAAAAGAATCAAGCCATTTGATCTTATGTAGTGTAGTGATTAAGTAGCATTTAATAGAAAAATAGCAATGTTAATACATAAATATTATTAGAGATTAAGATAGGACTTACATATATAAGTAGGTTTAAGTTATTGTAAAGATAAATAGTTAGTTGGTCACCACTAGTAACTATGTAATAAATTAATATCTACAAAATAATAACAAAACCTTGAGACATTTCAGTGATGTATCTGTGTACTATAGAAAAGATTACTTGCCCGAAACATTCAGGTACCGATCGGCTCTGAGAAAATCAAAAGTACCACAAAGAGACATGCGCATAAACTCCAATCTAATGTTAATACAACATTACGACTCTTAGACAAAGTCGAGGATAAGACCCAAACTAAAAAAATTAATTAACTTATTCTTGTAGTTCAGTAAAGTATAACATAAAATAACAGAACAGAAATAACATATAACAGAAAAACAATAGTGTAATTTAACACATGAACTTCAGTAACTACTTAAAAAGGCTGTACTGTAGAGACTAAGTAAGAACCAATTACAGATATACAATATTATAGTATATACAGATACATATTACAGATTTTTAAGTTATTGTAAAAGCTTTATAGGTAGCGAGTAGCAATAATGAATTTATAAAAAATAAATATTGAAAATAAGAGAGTTTTGCTACCCATAAAACACTTTGTTCGTTACAAAAACACACGTATATTTAATAATGTATGAATTGTTGTGACTTACTACTTAACCAAATAACTTTTACGATTACTAATAACTGTTTGGTGGGAATAGAGGCATTAAAGTTGATTGAGAATAACAGCGAAATGTATTATTTACGTTATCTTTTATTGGTCGCTACGAATTATCTTCAAAGCTAAAACAAAATTACACTACAGAGCATTAAAAAAAATTACGGAAAAAACTAACAAAACCATATACCACTAAATTGTGAGTTTTTTATTGTAGAAGCACAAAATTATCCATATATTTATTATTTGTAGCTAAATAAGATGAAGATCTAAAATGAAATTAGTTACTAAATTATAGCAAATCTGCTGCCTAACAATAACACACAATAACAATTTGCCTAAAAAAACATAACGTTTTGGTGAACGAAGCGTAATGTATTGGAATAGGTATTATATGAAAAGATATTTTGTTACTCCATCATAATAAATTACCATTTAAAAAAAAATTAATGGTAGATTTTGCCACATCCATAATATATTGTACAATATATAAAGTCAAGATGGCATTACGTTTAAACTAGTACCACAAATTGTTCTCTAATTATTCTCAATTAGCTGACTAAAACTTAAACCTGCTAAAAACCATTTTTCAATATACAAAACAGCAACAAATGAACACATCTATAATTAATTTTAATAACAATAGATTTTTGTAATATTAAGGCAATTAATTATCTTCAATATATAAAAATAATATAACACGCAATAAATAGCGAAATTAACACCTTGTATGGTTGCTTAATAATAATTACTTTATAATTGATATTCCAATGTGTCTCTAATTGAAACAAAGCTAATAATGGTACCATCATAAAGTGCACCCGCTGTGAAAACCCATTCGTTTGAATCAATTAACTCGTTATTTTTATACCTAAGTTAAATGATTAACATTAACTTGTCAATGAAATGCAAATATAAATGTAAATAAATGAGAATACTGGGCTACTTTGCTCTATAAAAAGTACAAACCAAACTAAGGATTACATTGACATTCATTCTTATCTATGAAACAATGAAAACCCAACATTTAAAGTTACTTGTTATTCAATTTTTTTATTGTTTATTAAAACCTATCGCGTACTAAACTCTCAATATAGTTGATGACAATATTTTGATCAAAATACATTTTATCAAAAAGCTTCAATTAAAAAGACGGTTCTTATAACTAATTTATAAGCCTAATACAAATAAGCTCAATTCAAAAGCTGAAAAGTGAACTGTTAGATGGCCCGGAGATACAAGCAAAACTACATAAACTCGTTGGTCGTCTTCTTTAGGAGGGAAGTATTATATCGTGCTACTGCTCAGCCACTAATAATAACAGATCACTCAACAAGGCTCGGAATAGTTACATAGTATTTGTTTTAATGAAATCACAGATTTATTTCATAAAACTTTGAGGAAAACAGTCTACATGAATTGTAGGGATTGAAGGGAATACTATTCTTTTTCATAATCATTCAAATAGAAACATATAAAAAAATATACTTATACTGGTTTAACAATCTTCGCAGAGGGCAATAAAAACTTCTTATGATTATATCATGTACATGACATGTAGAAAATAACTTATTTAAATGATCTCCTGTATAAAATATTATATTAATTAGTTAGTATTACTCTAAACTCTATATACGTCCCATAATAGGATCGGATTGTGTTAAACGTTTTAGTCTACGCACTTTACTATCACGTCGTACGTATATATCTGATTAGAGAGCACATTGGGTACTCTAGTCAGTCTTTTAGTACCAGTCTTTTAATATAATTAACCAATCACACTCGCTATCGGTTCTAAAGGGATATCGCGTTGTATCACAGTATGGATAATCGACAATGGCATGAAAGAGTTTATTTCGAAAGCAAACCGTTTGGTAGCTATATTAAATTCGCAAATAGTATCCCACAGTTGGATTCTATATGAATAAAGCAGCTTAGGTCTCGATTCGTATAGTATTAGCTTGTTATCTAATGATAAGTTGGATTTGCTCCCGAAAAGCTAATACATTTGATATAGTTTAAGTCCAAGTTGTTTTCGTTTAGCGAGTATGCGCTTCTTCCAAGTTAGACATCGGTTATATATTTTAAAATAATCATCAACAAGCTCGGAGACCGACAAGTATAGAAAATTATATTGCAACTTGACGACTTCTTCATCTAATAACTTTAGTTCTCCGATTCGCTTCTTGAAACTTCCAAGCAGAGCGTAAACTTCAATTAGCAGTTTAAGTGCGCTTTTCGCGCCTGATTAACCGCCACCATCAGATCGGTAATTGGCGGCTCACGGTGGCGGTTGGCGATACTCCTCTCCTCCTCCCCACGACCGCCGCCAACCGAAGAATTCCCGGCCGTGCCAGTCGCACTTTTAACGAGAACGATTTTCTTAAACCCTCGCAGTAGTTGTGCCGCTGATATTAGCGTCAAAACGATCGCCATCAGGCTTATTAGAGACGGCGGCAGCGGAGGCGGAGGAACCGGTTGCCCCCGTGCCGCCCCCCACAGAAGCTTAGCATCAATTCTCCACGGTCATTATGGCAAATTGTCCTGGAAGTAATGATGTTTTAACGGTTGTCTAATTGGCGGGACTATTATTCATTTTTAGACACGTTACGGATCCGGTTCAGCCACGAAACTGATAACAATTACCCCTAAAGAAGGGTGAAGAATTCATTTAAAATCTCGGGTAAAAAGACACCTTAATGTGCACTGATGACAGATTCTTTCTGGAAATTGTTTATTTAAATTGGCAAATGGCAGATGGCAAATCTGATAACTTGGCATGTAATGTGACGTGATGGATATGTGATAACTTGGCAAAATCATACCCAATTGGTCCAGTTGTTTAACACCGTTTCCAATAGTTTACAGAACAACAACTACGTCATTATAATTAAACCAGCCAAAGTACCATATGGAAAGAACTTAGGAATATACAGTGTGTCAACTGTAAATGAAGTTACAACTGTTGCGGCTGGCGACCTATTTACATGTGGAGATATAGACACAGATAACACGATGTAAATGATCTATTGATATTTAGAATAGAAGAAGATGGATATCATTTAAACATTAGGCAAAATAACTCCAGTGAGAGGAACAACGTATATATTATTTTATATAAATATTGGCCTATAACTATATTTCAAAGGATTTACAACAGATGTTACTTTGTATTAAATTGCATCGGTTACATTTGTAACCCACACCGAAGACAAAGAACGTTCTGCAGAGTCAAAAAATGTGATGGTCGAAGTTTTCAAGGTTTCTCTTCAATTCCATTGAACCATTAGTGGGGATCACTATTGGCTAGATTTGATGAGATTGAATAGAAAATTGGGCGAATAATGTCCAAAATATAATCATTACCATGGCATGACAATACTCTACCACATATTATAAAAGTGGTAAAAACTTACTTGGAAACATATAAATGGGAAGTATTACCCCACCCGCCGTATTCTCCCGATCTTCCTCTTTCTGACCAATACTTGTCCTGATATATGAGTCGTGAGCTATCTGAATAGTGCCTCATTTCTTATGGAAATACCAAAAAATAGGTTACTTCGAGGATAGTTTTAAAAGATACATGTTCGTATTGTAAGGATGAATATGGATAGGATTACCAACTGGTGAGAAATTATTACGAAAGTCTCGAAGTATATCTTAAAATAATCATTCCAACTATAATATAATATTTTGACGTGACATGATTTGTTGAATCAAAGTTTACGCCTTTCACTCTTTATCTCACCGAATGGAACATTATCGGTATTCCAGTGAGTTTAGAATGTCCAGCACTGTATTTCACTACCCACAAGCTCTTGCAAATGTCAAATCTTTCTGTAGAATGGATGTAGCGATTATTCACAATGACATTTCAAATAATTCAAGTGGATTTCGCTGACAAAACTACTCTATACCAAGATTAAAGGCCTTTAACGAGTATAAAACTTAGCAATTAAACATAAAACCGGTGGCAAAGAATAATAAACTCAAGAAAATGATCAATTTTAGAACAGCAAATTTCCCTTCGTTGGAGAAAACAGAAAATGAATTAACCAGGTAATAGCCAATTTCAATAACAGTCACCACTGCACAAATTCACAAAAGAAACTTAAATTTATGGTATTTCCAAATTAAGATGTCAGCTTTGATGTCAACAATATCAGAGCTGAAGAAATTACTTTACACTTTTGCTCCCGTACCTAATTAAAAAGCTATATTGTGCTTGTTTGATTATATAGAGTTAAAGAGGTTAGACCTGCTGATATTAGAAAAAAATTTAGGCAACTAATTCTGAGTTTACATTTTGGGGTTAACTGTCTCGTCTACCAAGTTATAAATTCAAAGATCAAATACTATATTACAACTGCCATATCTTTAAACAATTGTTTAATATGTTTAAGAAATCTGGTATTTATATTTAAGAAATAAAATATATTAACTTAATAATTGTATTATTAACTTAAAGCCCAATAATTTAGATATTGCCCGACATAGAAATATTATTTATATAATATATATAATTCAACAAACTAATTTTGGGTTTTCACAAAGCTGTTAGTAATCATATAACACTTGGAAAGTATTTCAAAATGATTAGTTGTACCATAAATTGGAATTACTGTAATATTTTCTATTTGTATATCTATGCAAAAAAGAAGTTTTTTATTCAAGATTAATTTATATTAATATCTCTTCATATTGGACAATTAAGATTGCCCGCATATTTTAATATAGTGGACAAATTATTTTGTATTATTTAATATATCTACTTATATATATCTTATTTAAATTTTAAAGCCTTTAAAGGCTGAACTGTTTTTATATATTATTTATTATATTAGTTTTTATGCTAAAAAGCTGGATTATCATCTGTTTAGCTATATTTCAGTTTTCCTTCCTATTCGCCTATATATCAAGTATGCCATTATTATCGTTAGAAAATTATTTTAAAGAAATTTTTGTCAGATTTAAAAAATAAATAATCAAAGGCAGTCTTTGAAATTAAATAATTAATTTTATAATAGTTTATTTGATAATATTTTATAACATATTTTATTTAAAAAAATTAATATCGATCACAATTCGATATAAATATTAGTATTGTCTTTTTTGCCTACCGGTGCTTGTAGGAAAAATAAAACAGTTTTAATAGGTTTAAAAAAAAACGTTAAAAGTTAAATAAATAAATTCAACCCAGTTTTATCTTTCTACTGATTTTTGAAGGTCGTCAGATTAATACTTGGAAAATGATTTTCACTCAACGAAGCAACGCGAGGCGCTGACAATACTATAAGAAGTTATTTCGACTGTTTTCAAGGTTCTTATTTCAGAAACGAAGTCAATGGTTCAACACTTTACTTGAACATAAGACGATTTAGTATTTAATATTGAAAATTAATATCCGCATTGCTAATGTCAGCCAGAAATTCCAGGTCTTGTCTTCCAGGTCGTATTTTTCATATTTTAAATAGTAGCATTTACGATAACAAGTAACAAAAAGTACATTTTATACTGCACTATATACGAATCCTAACAAGGAAAAAGTTGATTTGACATCAAGGCTCGGTTTATATGATTAGTAATGTTTCGTGTTTGGATAATCAATCCTTAAAAGCATTTCTGTAGTATGGCCGAAGGGTTTGTAAAAAATCAAATTAAAAGAAAAACAGCTGCTGAAAGTTATCGTTTCCGATTTGCGTTAGAAAGCGAAAAGTTTGAAGACGCAAAACTGCAAAAGTTATTGGGTGAAGATTCAGCTCAAAACAATTGGCATTAAATGTGGCCCAAGAAATGATTGGCGACTTATTAGGAGCCATGGGGGAAATCCAAAAGATAGGAAAGAAGATAGATGTCACGCCAATTGTATGACAGACAAATGGAAGATCGAAAAATCGTCTGTGAAATGCTGCTTCAAGGGTATGACCGAAAGTAAGTCACTTTTGCATCGAATAGTAACGGGCGATTAAAAGTGGATTTATTTGGAAAATACTAAGCGCAAAATACCAAGATTATCTTGCCGAAGATGGACAATCGATTTCAAGACCAAAACGTATAGGTCACAAGACAATGATCTGTTTTTGGTTTGGTGTATTACAAACTGTTGAATCCTAGTTAAACATGTAACAGAGGACGCTAGCAATAACAAATTGTCAATAGGATCCATGGATTGATCGAAAAACGTCCAAAATGGGCCCGAAAACATGATAAAGTTATTTCATTTCATAAAGTAAGACCAGTCGAGGAAACGTTGAAAGCACTTGGATGGGACATGTTTTCGCTCCCACCATACTTTCCATATCTTGCCGCTTCCAGTACGACACTTCGCCAATTTCGAAGAAGTTAGAAAATGGGTCGATGAATGGTTTTGCTGGATTGACAAACATTTTTTTTTTGGGATGGCATCTATAAATTGTCCGAAAGATTGCCAAAATGTATATAATCAAATGGTCAATAGATTAATTAAATCAATTTTTCCATTTTCTTGAAAATTATGAACTTTTTCCCCAAAAAATACGGTAATGACTTTCGGGTACACCAGGTATATTAGGAATTAGAAATTGACAGATCTGCAAATTTCTGAACAAAACGTAAGCTATGATGGAATATGTAAGATGAAAGAAAATCAGTGTAAAATGAAAATGATTTTAGAATTTGAAGAAAACAAGTTCAGAAGGCGACTGGAACACGACATACAATGTATGTACATGCACATACTGCCGTCCTGCAACTTAACATTATTCGAGTAAGAATTCGATTAACGTTTATGGCGTTTTAAAGGATGCGCTTTTTTTTCAGGCGATACGATCAAGTTTGTTCGGCGGTCCGCTGGTCGCTGTTGACGATTCCTGCTGCTGGCGAGACGATCGCCGCCAACGGCAGCCGCCAATTACCGTTCCGATGGTGGCGGTTAATCAGGCGCGAACCGCGTGTCGCGATGGCTCTTCCTAATTGACGTTTATACGGTCTTATTAATGCCGTTGTCGTCGGCAAAAACTACCGGTCTTGGGCTCCCCCAGCCCCGTCGGATTCGCAGTCGACGGTACGGTCATTTTTTAAGCTCGCCGTCCTCGGCTAACGAGCACGAAAGAACCACCTTTCAGACGCACGTAATATCGATTTGGTGCGTTCGTTATTTCCTTTTTTTCCGGTCAGTCCCGTATTTTTATACATTACTCAATTATATTAATATATTATTGCATTCAGTTAAAATACACTGCATATTCGTGGTATTAAAAAATTGACTCCAAAATGTGCACAAAATTCCAACAAAAACATATCTCATAACATTTATAGATTTACATAATGTCAAAAATCTAGCAAAACACCAATTAAAGTGAAATACTGTTGTAGCGTTGGAGGTTTTCGTCATGTCCTATATATCGTGAAGTTTGTGATGTTTAGAATCATATTGGAATTCGTACCATCTGATCCGAAAAGGTACCTCCAGGAGCATTTGACTTCAGTTCCTACAGAGACTCGACCTGCTCTGGACGTCTGTGATTGGCGACACTCACCCGAAGGGAGAGTAGTTTCATAGAAAAGGGTTCCTTGAAGTCATTATACCATCAGTAAAGGGTTTCATGAAAGAATATTTTATGGAAAGATACATTTTCATGGAAGAGTATATTTTTATCTGCGGATAATTTTATAACAGCACATTATAGGAAAAGATATATTTTCACAATTTGATAGTTTTTATTATAAAATGCTATTATATTGTTAATTTAGGGTCTGACTATATCGGTCTGAGCGTTGACTCTTACGGAGTAGTAATAGAAATTAATTTGATTGGAAGTAGTAGTTTTATAAATATTAATATTGTGTGGCATTATAGTATTATAAACATTGTCCCATATAAATCAATATAGATAGAGTTATCTCATCTTCCCTATAACCTGCTGTTAGTCCCCTTGATTTAGTGCATACCGTGTCCCTTTCGTGGTTTATGATATCGGAGAGAGCCAAGAACCACGTGGCGTCCATTGAAAAAAACCCTGAAAGAAACGGTACCTACATTGGTTCGACCTGCGACTGGTAGATTGCCCCGACGAAGAGCGGATCATGCGCTTAGGTTTTATTGAGATATCTGTTTGTTTTAGAAATAAACATTCAGAAATTGGATAAAGGGGATATATTAGTCAAAAAGCATATGTAAAGAAAACAGTTTGCTCATCTATAATCATAGCTCTAGCACCAAGAACTCGAGGTTTGGCTGGATGAATTAACCGAAAGGTCCAGGAAATGTTACTGAAGTATTCGACCGCTGAGCTAAAATAACTTAAAATAATGGACTCAAACATGGAGGTTAAATCAGTGGATATTGAGCTCAAACATAATAAAATTGCATATATACCAGTAGCAACGATTATTTTAACAATTTAGCAAAAAAGTATCTTGGGATAATGATGCAAAACTCCATTGAAACAAGCACATGAAAAGAAAGAAATGAGCATTGAAATGAATGAATCATGAATGAAATTGCAATACAACTCTATGTATTGCGTAATTATAAAAATTCTTAATTTCCCGTATATTACAAGTTGGTGCTGTACATGTGAGAAGTAACATAACTATAAAATACGTTTAGCAGAATAAAGTCACAAAAGCTATCGTGGATGTGCTCATGTTCTATAGGAATGATTAGGTCTTCAGACTGAAACTGACATTCAGGATATCTGAGTTGTCAAATTATTGTAATTTTTCAGTTGCTTTTTAACAATAGAGATAAATTGAATGAAATATAGAAAAGTGAGAGATAACTGAATTTTACTCGTGTGTAGTAATATTTCGGCATTGGTTCTTCCGCTATTTGTCCTATTCGCGCTTTGTTTTTAAAACAACCTAAATATCAGTTTCAGTCCAGCTCGGGCAAATACTTGCAGGTATATTTTAACGCAGTAAAACATTTACATTTAAATAAAGAAAATACCGTTATAATTTTTTCAGTCTTTATATTATATCATATATATCAGTCTACACTAATAAGCTGTAATTATAATATTTACACCTAATTAATACCTCACACACAGCTTGTTTCCATTCTCTATATACGGTTTTGGAAATAATGAACAGTGGAAAGTTTTGCAGTTGGAAAAGATTGGGATACCCGACACCGTCTTCAGTATTTTCTATTAGAAATTGGCGCGGATATATCATATTTCTTAAATATTGATATTTGTGCATTTATATTATACGTTAATATTAATATGAAAGATAACACTCAAAGCAAATCATTTTGATGATTTACATTTTTTACGACGTTGTTTTTACAATAGTAAAAAAGAACGCTTATTTTCATATTAAGGACAATATCGATATTTTCAATACCTTAACATTTACAGTGGTGCAAATGATGCTGCAAGTATTGCCATAAACATCTAATGGTTTGAAAAAGAGGCCAGAAATATTTTATTACCCAATTAATCAAGTAAGGTAAGAAAAAACGAATAAAGAACAAAAACGTTAAAGTGCTACTAACAACAACGCAACTGCAATAGATAGTTGAGTTGCAAACGAGTTAAGGTGGATCTAAAGGAAACCAGATATAGGTAAGCATTTAGAAAGTGGACGAAGATCAATATGAACAATCCCTATGGTTGCGTTATTAAGACTAAGATAATTTAAATATGTCTGCGATAACATTCATTACAACATCCAAGCATATTAATCTTGAATTTATTTTCTCAAGTAATGAAAAGTTTAAAAATCTAATTATATATTACAAATGACGTATATTCAATAACGTTCTGCTCACTGATACTACACGTATTTGAACAGACGTAACATATTAATGTGCCAATTTTTAATATAAGGTACTTAATGCGGCATCTCAGTAAGAGTATCAATATCTGCTTCTTGTATACTCTCCGCTGTTATATTTATAGTAATGAAGCTAATCATTTTAAGTTTCTAGCTCTAGAGAAACTCCCTGCAGTGATAATGTCTTTTTCTCGCATCTACTGGTGGTTGAAGGTCTTGATTTATATGACTACTGGCTACCTTTAGATACAATTGCACTATTTGCATCTGGATTGCCAGCCATAATCTAGAAATGAATTGGCTGATACCAAATATAGGAATACTTTCATTAGGCTAAATTATCAACTAATCACAAATACGTTATAGTACAAAGATGTCTTGTCCAGTTAGAGGTATAAGATAGATACTATGCAAAAGTTGAGTGGAATGAAAATAATAAAATTTGAGGTATCAAGAGAAATCAGGTCTATATCTAAAAGAGAATTGAAAACTGACAGAAACTTAATATACTACTTATTGAACACTATCACTTTACTCATTCCTTCCATGTGCATCAAACTACAAGCTCTATATGTCCCCTCCCCACTGTGAGAAGTTATGACCATCCACATTTTCTCAAAATTTGAACCTCATTAAAAAAATTAACTTACGTTGTACATTTGCACACAACTTGCTTTTAATTATGCTATTGTTCTGGTTTATTCAAATGTACAAGATTTTCATTTAAAACACTAATTTAGACTTACTTAAATTTTATTCAATTTTATTAAAATATTCAAGAAGTTTATTTTATTTTCAAGTATAAAACCATAGACGTATAGTTGCCAAAAATAAAAGAAACTGAAACGATTATATTTTTAATAATTATGAATGATTCAAAGTCAATTTATTAATCATTTCGAACCTTAGTCATATTACCGATCCAAAGTTAATTCTTATGATTCAACATGCCACTAACAACAAAACTCTACAGTTATTCTTAAATTTATTTGGTGGGTTATCAACTTGCTTTGGTATTTATATCTTCGGTCTAATAATAAAAAAAAACAAATATTAATGATTGAAATTAAACTTGTGGTTTTTAAATATTTTCTCAATCTGCATGCTTCTCGTTTCTACGGACTCTCCAATCATGCTGTTATACGCGCATCAGCAGCTTTTTCACGTATCAGAATTCGTTGATCACGTAGTATATGGGAAATGAGGAATGTATGACAGGTGATACAAAAATTGTGTGTACTGAAATGTGCTGAAAAATATAATGCTCAACAATGCCAAGCTTCCAATAAAAAGTACATATTAATTTATAAACAATTAGATGGCCCAGAGCAAAATTCGATCCCACAACCTGTTTTTGGAAAACCTGAAGCCTAGAGCTAAAATTAAATTTGAATATTTTCCGTTACAATTCAGTTCACTGCCTATTAATAATTTAAAATTATATATTTTAAAGAATCTCTGTTTGTGTGTGTTTGTCAAATATTAATATGAAAGATAATATTCCACACACAGCACACGTATCAGTTTAAATTTACCGCTAACAATCTATTGTACCTCATGAATAGAACCAATCTGAAACCATATATAGTCAATTGATACTTGCTTAACCCTGTGACGTATGATGTATCGCTTGGTAATAACATACAATAGGAAAAAAATACATGTTTCGTAAGCTGTTCGGATAATTTATTGGTAGCCTTGCCTGGTTTATCTATAGCCTAAAAACCTTCAGCATCCATTATTTATTGGGGTCTATCCCGTAATGAAGACTTTGCGTGTTACAGTTATGTGTGTATATATAATAGCTTGAAGATGGTCATTGATGAGGTAAAAGGTAATATGTGTATGTCTGTATTTATTATTTTATTTTATCTATCTCTATCATCGGAGCCTTGGGCATAAATACGTTACTTAGATATATTGATAATATATCAAACATTTTTTAATTTATGGGAGGTAATGTGTTAGGTCAACGGCACCTAATAATAAAGGATACTTAAACCATAAATATGCTAATCAAGTATGGATCCATTTTTTTGAAATCTTCACAAAAAGTCAACCTGTGCCGCAATAATGCCTTGTAACGTTAATCGACAAGTGATAGTTGATATACATCCAACATCTGAAGCATATGGGCAGTGAAATAGGACTTGAGTTTGAGTTCCTCCAAATATTTATTAATCGGTATTGAGATATGAGATAAAAATACAGAGTGTATTTACAAATTTAATGTGCTAAAATTTAATTTATTTTCCACAAACTTACTAAACAGCTAAATTAAGCGTTTAAAAGTAATTTTTATAACATCTTTATTAGATGCGTTTAGTACAATCTTAATTTTAAATTAATTTATTAGTATATTTCATTTGTACTTGGACTAATTCACAAGCAAGCCGAGTGCGAGAAAATACATCAATATATATTCCCCAGTTATAAAATTATAATAACTTATAGTTACTGTTTACACTAAAGGTATACACTTAATATAAGTTCGTATGGTTTGGCTTACTTCAATCTCCTGACATCCTGCGCGCTGTCCAGTAGTTATATTGCTTCAACGTTAGTATGATTTAGTACCGTTTCGGTCGGTCGGTGTTAGACGTTTTAGTCTACGCACTACACTGTCACTTCGAATATTTAGCTGATTATCAATTACATTGGGATGCACTGACATGACTCTTTCGAAATACTACAGACAAACACGCTGAATTACACACGTTATTGGTTCTAGAGGAATATCCCGTTGTATCACTTCATTTGAAACATAGTACGGAATACCGGCAATGGCACGCAACACTTTATTTTGGAACCGTTGAATAATGGATATATTAGACTTGCTAGCAGTTCCCTACAGTTTGATTCCATATGACCATATAGGGTTGAGTATAGACTTCCTTAGACTAGAAGTCCAAGTTGTTTCCATTTGGCGAGTATTTGCTTCTTCCAAGTTAGACGTCGATGTAGTGCATACGAGTTGACAATTATTGATACAAACTGGTGGACATGATCTTCAACGAAGCCATGTTTTCAGCCACATTTGTATTTAATTTAGGTGCGTTTATAGGTTAATTGATGCTATGACTGGATCTTTATGAGAAGATAAGACTGCCGTGTCGCCTACGCATGTTACTATAGTATGTTGTAGGTAAATCGGCTGTATACAGAAGATATAGTGCTAGGCCCAGTAGAGTACTTTGCGGAACTTCTGAATATATTACTAGTAATTCGGTATATTCATCACCTTGTTTGTAGTAAAATGATGATCTGTGGGATAAAATTTTAGTAGCTCATAATTCGAATGAGGGATAAGTTTGTTTTATTTTAACCTGCAATCCCGTATGTCACACATTATCAAAAGCCGAAAATATGCCTAGAAATGCAGCTGAACAATATCTTTTGGCATTTAGGTCAGTGTTTATTTTGTATACAAGTCTATGCACTTGTTCTATTATTCCATGCTTATTATTATTGCGAAACTCGAATTGGTGTTCTGGAAGGCGTTCTTATAAGTAGAATGAGTAGTTCATAAATCTTGCAAAGCAAAACTTAGTAATGGCTTCCTAAAATCATATCTCTTTTTATTATTTCTCGGTAATATTTGGCGTGTCTCATAAATATATTATAACATTCAGAAACGAATATATTCTCACTAACACTGTCGCTCAAATTTGATGATTCTTTAATTTATAGTTTTCACATCACTGTCTATCTATGTGAGTATCTAAATATGTTATTCTTGTTCTAGCTAGCAAAAACACAGAAATTATATGACGTATCGCATGATGTCCTCAATTTCACAACTTAGAGTATATTCTGAGAAGATATAAATGCTCACGAGACAGAAGGAAATTACTATAAAAGATATTCTTAATAAAATAGTAAAAAATGTTAATTGAATATTTTAATAAAGCGTAACTTAGAAAAGTGAAAAAATGTTCGTTGAAAAATGTTTCTAGTCATAGCTCGGGTTGTTACTAGAGTTTGTTATAAAGAAAAGAAAGTACAAGTATAAAATTATGTAGTTACTTATAGCTTGTTATTAATTTTTCTATTGCTATTTTTACTCGATTATCAAGAAGGACCTATCAGCTACTCAACAAGCAATATTTCGATGAAAGTTTACAATTCTATTAAATTAAATTGTATAAGACCAACGTCATTTTTGGTCGCAAAAAAACAGGCAACATTAAGAAATTAATTCTTTCCAAAACTATAGAGGAGCCACCAAAGCAAATACTTGAATAATCTTTGCTTAACTTGCCATTTTATACGTTTGGTTGTAGTTATTTTTATTTATTTTTCATCATCATATTTAACATCATACATTAGATATGCCTAGTACAATCTTAATTTGCGAAATTAATTTATTACTATTTAAATCGATATTAGCAAGTATTTCTCAAATTAGATTGTTGACTAGTTCAATCCCATAAGTCCAAATAGAATGATCTCTTAAATTTGCCATGTTATCATGTTATAATGTTACGCCGATGTTAACATATAGCGGTATATCACTCTAATATGGAAGACAATATGAATTTATAAATGACTTACTAACTAATTCTCAAAAAGCTATCGTTGAACCATGGGTTGAAACTGAATTAGTTTAAAAGAAAACTATGATATGATATGATTTTAGACAAATAAATATTGAAGACAATTAGGCGACTGGAATATATTGCTATAAATAAAGAAATGCAATGATTTCTAAGATGGCTATAGCCGGTGATGAATTGTGGACCCATGTGTATATTATGGATTCAAAGAAAGCATTCACTTTCATCTTTACCAACGTAATCATGATCTCAAATAATACGCAGCTGCTGATGCTGTAAAAGCCCAAATATTCTTCACAAAATCACGTCACAATTAGATGTAGGTAGCGGCTATTCTGGTCTCGGATTTGGAATGTATTTCGAAGCAGTTTGCTGAATGCAAAAGATCCTTTTCGCCAAAGAAGTTTATGAGAATTGTAACATGCATTTCTGATTTTACCCTTCAATTATGTACTGCTTATCGAATCTTAACAGTAACAGTAATGACAGTTAAGGCGAAAAACATGTAAAATCTGCCTTAACAGTCGCAATTGAAACTTTTTTCTTACTTTAGTTACAAATCACATGTTAAAACATGTTATGCTTATGTTGTTGTTGATAAATAGTGGTTTATTATTTCAATATAGAAGAAGTTGAATCATTAATTATTGTAGACAAAGACTAAGGAGAGCAGAAGGTGAAAAAAGCACCGGTGTTAAATACTTCTCAGATAGGTACAATTTTGTAAAACATGGAAATTCTACCACGGAAGTCATTCAAAAGTGAAAATGAATAGGAAATAAAAATGTGATTCTGTTTATATATTAATAATGAAATATAGCATTTATAGCATAGCAAGAACATCTTGAAGTCGAAAATCTAAAATTAAATAACTCTTTTGCGTTGAATGCAGCAAATACTACTTTTTATTAGAGTGTCATCGGTATCATCTACAGATCCAAGAATTAACTTAATTAAAAAAGTAATTGATAATAAATAAATAAGAATGCTTTTGTGACTTAAAACTTTTCGGCAATTATCTGAAATCCAACTTACTTTCGAATATTAAGGAAATATTAAGAGCAAAAATTAATTAAATTTACCAATATGTTATTACTGCCCAAAAAACTAAATCTAAACTACTACTCTCGAAAAGAAAGAAATATATTTCATTACAACACGATGTTATGAGCTTGTGGAGTACTACTGAATATTAACCAAAAGAAAAAATGAAAACATATGATGTATGTTGCATGGTCGGGTAATCAGTCATGTTGTTTGGTTACTGGCGTGCCCCTATCCCAAATATCCAAGAAGCGGTTTCAGCGAAAAATCCCTCCAAGATAAAAATTATACATGTAAATTTCGAGATAAGCTAACGTACAACTCGACATCGTATTAATCTCCAGCCTGGATACCTTTCCATGTAAAGATGTTGCCCGGTCTAACATTTATATATGCAAAGCGTTACGGCCGCTCATTTGTCATATACTTTCATTTTTCCTGTGGCGTATAGCAAAGCACGACAGACGTCAACTAATGACGGACATTTGTCACGGTTTGTGCGACATCCGTACTGTGGAGTGGTGCATTTTTAATGGCGAAAGGTGCGAGATGGCTGGTCTTACATAATCACCGTGGTGCGATGAAAATAACACGAACTGATCGTGATAGAAAGGGAGAGAAATGACGGTAACGAATTGATTGTAAACAGCGGGGTGCTGTTCGCATCTTGTGATCAAAACTCGGGTTATTTCAGTTTTTTTTAGATGGAAATTATGTCTGCAAGTCTTTGGGGGACGACCATCATACGTTATCAAAGATAGTATGGAGTCTGACAATGATGTACACAATTATACCTAATATATGTCATATGTTATTTGATATACCGAAAATATTTTTTTGATTTGACGTACGGGGATGAGAGAAAGTTAGAAGATTAATGATAATAGCTTGGAATATAAAAATAACACTTCTTGTAAGAAGCTAAATTATTCAAATTATATAAAATCAAACTTTATTCAAACAGTATTGCTAACGCTGGTAAGCAGTATGCTGATCTTATTGTCTTATTAACACATTATGGGTTCGAATGTAGTCGTTCTGGATATGTATACAGATGCAGTTAATGACTACAATTTGACTCATGAAGGAATATTAAAATTATTATAGTTATTTCTAAATTTATTTAATTATGTACCTTAATTTGTTTTAGTTTATGCATTATAAAATGTATTGAAATTGTAAAAGGCTTAGGAGTTGACCCTAAAATCTCATGAGCCTGATGGGTCCTTAATTAATATAGTAGTAGAAGCCGCAATGTTTGAGATGACAGATCGGGGCTCTCCTACTTCTGCAACAGTAACGGGATCGAAACCCATTATGGCATGGTTTCAAATTTCGAACGTTGATTATTTATAGAAAAACGTATAAAATTCGAGAAAACAAACTCTCCCAGCCACGCTAGCGATCAAGCTGGAAAAGGACGGATGTCTTCTGGGATGTCCTCTAAGTTGGTCATTAGTCGGCAAGTTTAAGGAAAAGGAAAGTGATTTGAAACCCACTAAGGAATAGACCTGGTCCAGATAAACTTTTAGTTATAAAAAAAAGATAAAATATATCATGGAAATTAACATAAATATTGGATCTGGAACACAATATGCCTTTGACTGTGACACTGTTTTTAAAATGTAACAAAATGCAAGCGAATTATACATTTCATTTTTAAGGAATTCAGGCCAAACATGGTCCATGCAATAATAATATTTTTAATTGTTGTTCTTCAGTTGACGCTCTTTTTCAGTCGGTGAAATAGTTGAATCAATGTGGAAGGGCCTTTAATATATCCTTTAATTCTATTTCGGTAGAACAATTCGGATATTCCGATTGCAATAAAATTACTTTTTAAAACAGTTTGCTCAATGCTCTATACTTAGAATAGGTAGGGCAAAAATCCCGCTACCATTTCGGTTGTGCGCCATCTTGGTTATATGACGTTTAGCTCAGTTTTGCTTTAACTGTTGTATTGTGTAGAAGTCCTAATTTTATTATGGATACATATAGCCACAAGAACGGGCAGAAACAGCGACAATATTTATTGAAAATAATTGTTCCATTATTGCCACTCGGCGAAAATTGCGTCAAAATTATCATAATGGGCCAGTGCCTCACAAAACAACAATTTATCGTTTACATGCGAATTTTCAACAGTACGGTACGACAGCAGTACGAGGCCTGCCTCGTTCTGGAAGACAACGGATATCTCGTAACGATGAAAATTTGGATATCGTACGCAATAATATTGCAGAGTCTCCAGAAACATCAATTCGGAGACATAGTTCCCAGTTACATATTTCTGCACGCAGTTTAAAAAATTGTTACCGAGAGATCCTGAACAACGATATGAATACAGTAATGCAGTACTAAGGCTGTTTGGTGAAATTAAAAATTTTTCGTCTATATTGAATGAATAAATTGAAATGAAGCCACTTTTTTTCTCAAAGGCCACGTCAATAAATAGAACAGTCGGTTTTGAGGAACACAGAGTCCTCAGTTAATTCATGAACCATCATTGCATCCACTAAAAACAATTATATGGTGTAATATTCATGCTGGAAACATCATTAGTCCTTATTTTTTTGAAAATGACCAAGGTGTTGCAGCTAATGTTATTTCTGAACGGTACCAAGATATGATTCGAAATTTTCTTGTACCTGAAATGGAAGAGCAATGACTAAAAGACGTGTGGTTTCAGCAGGATGGGGCCACAGCACTCAGAGCTCATTCAACAATTCCATTATTGAATGATGTTTTTCCACAATGACTAATTTCGCGAAGTGATGATTTCCTGATCATCGGATTTAACAGCACCAGATTTTTTCTTACGGGGTTTTTTAAAATAAAAAGTTTGCGTGAATAAGCCCCAAACGATTCAATATCTTAAAGGCAATATTCATAACGAAATTGAAGAAACTCAGCCTTAGATGTTGCAGGATGTCACGAAAAATGCCTTAAAAGAGCCGAAAGTTGTATAGCGAATCGCGATCATAATCATACTTATCTTTTATCTTTTCTTTGAGCAAAGTTATAGGCAATAAAAATTGTAGCGGGACTTTTTCCCACGTTCTGTTAATGTTTCAATTACTAAATTGCCTCTATTAGATGCTTATACTTTTCTCCGTAATGTTTCCTGAATAATATTCCGTGGTGTGACCCGTTTTGTTATGTAATGGTCAATAGTAATTATTTATCATGTTGATATTCCTTCGTAGTTAGTATCGTTGTTCCATCTCTTTTGAGTCATGATGCCCAACTTTGTGAAGTGGTTGTAGAAGAATCCTTTCTCGGGATCTGCTAAAATCTACGTGACTCTGACCACCCCTGACCCCTTGCTGTTATCACACGTTAAACATGGAAACTTGGAAAATCTTCTTTTATTTAGAACAAATTTAAGATCTCCACAAAAATAAGTATAATTCAGTCATAATTGTACAGTAAGTTTGAAATATGTTCGTAAGTTTGATCCATATTTCCAATTTTCCAACTGTAAAAATATTTGATACTGAAATAGTAAATTTTGATGATTTGATTATGTAGTTTTGAAAAATGAGTACAAGTGGGTGATTTGGGACTTCTTTAATACTATTATAGGAATCAGACCACCAAATAACACAAGAATTAGATAAAATTATGACCCGACATTACTTCCAGAACAGGTTAAATTCTATTAAAGCGCTTTATTCTTCATGGTTATAATTATTGAGTAATCACTATTATAATATTTATAATAATTATTTATATTAATAGCAAATATCTTGAAATAGGAGAGTTCTAAAGTAGAATATAAAAGAAAAGGAAAACTTTCTTTCCGAAAATTCCATGAATGTCTTGAATATTGAAACTAATATAGAAAAATCCAATAACTATTTTCTTATTTCAGTTTTGTGTAGAGTAAATGATGTTTTCTGGACCATCATTGCAGCATTTTAATTCTAATCTCTTGGGGGCTGACTACACTTTGTTGTCCAGCAACAGTGTTAGTAGACTTATTAATTTCTCTGATTTTTCATTACATTTTCTGACGTTTTCATCTTTAGTTATAGAAGTTATTAAAGCATCAACTCGTGATAACGTGCTATCGCAGGGGCCCACATCTGGAGAATACGGTGGATGAGGAAGCAATTCGAAGCCGAATTCACGGATTTTTTCCATCGTTTTCACTGACTTGTGACACGGTGCATGGTCTTAGTGAAGCAGCACTATCTTTTTGCTAAAACGTAGCTGTTTTTCGGCGATTTCGTCCTTTAAACCGTTCAACTATGTATGTAATAGTCGCTGTTGATGGTCCTTCCTTTTTTAAGGTAGTCAGTGAAAATTATTCCATGCGCATCCCAAAATACAAACGCCATAACATTGATAGCAGACTGTTGCGTTTTCCCACGCTTTAGAGCAGATTCTTGGTGTGCAGCCCACTCGGATGACTGTCGATTGAACTTCAGAGTGAAATAATGGAGCTATGTTTCATCCATTGCTTAATCATCTTTAAACACTGCTCCGAGTCATCGACACGCCGTTGTTTTTGGCCAAAAGTAAGCTTGTGCGGCACCCACTTTGCACAGAGCTTTCTCATACCCAAATATTCGTGAATGATATGATGTACAGGTTTAGTCGATATCTTTAGAGTGTCTGCTATTTCAATCAGTTTCAATTTACGGTCATTCAAAATCCTTGGTGGATTTTTTAATGTTTCCGTCAGTAACAACATCTTTTGGGCGCCCACTGCGTTCACCGTCTTCGGTGCTCATTTCACTACGTCTAAACTTAGCATACCAATCCTGGATAGTTGATTTACCTGGGGCAGTATCCGGAAACTCAGCATTAAGCCAAGTGTTTGATTCAACTGCATTTTTCCCTTCAAAAAGCAATATTTTATGAACGCGCGAAATTCTTTTTATCCATTTTTTTCACAATAACAAAAGTGGTTTCACTCAAAATGCCATAATTCACAAACTAGCGATTCGTCAGCTGTCAAATTTATACACGCATCTTTTGAGTATTAGCTAAAAAACATATGGATTTTATTCTAGTAGCGCCATCTACGTATCAGGCCGAGGACTTTTCAATTGACTTGTTAGCGTCGAAAACTATTCAAACGTTCTACGAATTTATTCAACGAAGAATTGCAGCTGGATTAAAAGCAAGTGGAGGCGCAACACCATATTGATAAACAAATATTGTGTAAATATGAGGTGTTCGTGTTAATGTACCGATCTCTTGTATGTGGCAACTTATAATATTGTCAGTTCAGCCATTTTCTCTCTTATATCATTTTACAGCAAATACGAAAGGGAAAAGTATAATTAACTCCATTTAAACCCTATCGCCATTGAGGACGGAGAAAATCAAAAACGGCAGAAAAAGTCATCAAAAAAAAACTTTTTTAATTACGCTGACGCAGCCGGAACCGCCCGCCACATTGGAATTGGTTCTCTCCTCTTCTTTTTTCTGTATTTTTTTTTTAATCAGGAAAAGAATATTAGCAATTAGAACTGGCGGGTCATTTTTATACTCCACGAGTCCACAAAAAATATTAGAATCTCATTTTTGTTCTCGCCCAGAAAGGATACAAGACGGGAGAGAAAAATGAACGGATATTTATCAACGTTACGGGCGAGAAGATTGAAACCGGGAGTGGGGCCGGCCCGGTGCGGCGGGGTCAGCGGGGCGGGGGGAGAGGCCCGGTGGTGTCGGACGGCGGCGGTTGACGGAGGGGGCGGCGGGCGTCACGAGCCGCCATGTTATTTCCCTGGATAATGCGATTTTAGTTACCTAATCATTACTAGGAAAGGGAAGAATTATTGGACATTAAATGCTTAGATTGAGGCAACTGATCCCTTTTTCCGTCAGCAATATTTTTGGTTTAATATCTATTTGGTTTAATGAACTGAATTCATATTATAAATCATGCCTTCCAAATAATGCAACTGGTATTATCTAAATAATCAAAATTATATTTCATGCTTAAAACAATTGGACAAACATAATAGAAAATATATAAAACCAAATAAGTAAAAAAGACAATTGCTAAAATGATTGTTTGTTGTCACGAAACCTGATAATAATTAAAAAAAAGATATTTCGATAAAAATTATTTCGTAATGTAAATGCAGAATGTGTAAAGAAAACATAAAAATGTTCAAGTTTCCTTGAAAATCATACTACAAGAGTTATTTCCGAATATATCAATGTTTCAAATAAAGTGTTTGTTGTGAAATAAGCGAAGAATTTTAACTGAAAATTTTGCCGTCGTTGTGTCCTGAATATGGATTGTGCGGTAAATGGCTCATGTCACGGGATCGACTAGAGATAGTTCAATTTTTGACAAAAAAATTAATAAGAACCATTCAGAATCAATTCATTAAATGAATAACAAAAAGTGCATCGAACAAAGCAATTTTGAAATGAATTGTTTCATCTTGAAAAAGCCATTCAACCTACTGCAACTTGCTTTCAATCTCAACTTTCAAAATCCATAATATCATGCTCTATGAGATACGAGTCTATATTTTAACGCAAATTGGACTGACTGACCTAATTTGATCGAGAATAGATATATTAAATACACAATTTTGTAGTAATCGCAATATACGGCAGCACTAGAAATATGCCAAAATATAAAATTCAACCTCCATAGTTATAATTATTAAGTAATCACTTAATTAAAATAAGAAAAGTTTTATTTCAGAAAATTTTCCATGAATATCTTGAACGTTGAAACTAATATAGCAAAATCCAATTACTATTTCCTTATTTTAGTTTTGTGTAGTGCAAATTATGCTTTTTAGACCATCACTACAGTATTTTAATTATAATCTCTTGGGGCTGACTATACTTTGTTGTCCAACAACAGTCTTATTACACTACACTAATTTCTCTGATTTTTATCCAGATTTTCTGATGTTTACAACTTTAATTATAGAAGTGATTAAAGCATCAATTCGCAATGAATAATGTTGATAACAATAATAATAATAATAACATAAGTCTAATTAAAAATATTTCTTAATTCAGATTCATCTACATATTCTTTTCAATGCATTTACATTTATCCCAATGCCCTTCTTCACGTAGCTGATGATCTTCTTAACTAGCGCCACTTGTCTAGAACAGCGAAGAAATTTAGCTGAAAATGTTGCTGTTATTGGGTACCGAATATGGATTCTGCGGTGAATACCTCATCATATTAAGGGATCGACTAGACAGAGCTCAACTTTTGATTAAAAAATTTATAAGTCATCTAGTCAGATTCAGTTCCTTAAATGTATAACAAAAAGAGCATCGTACATCAGCAATTTTCAAATGAATTGTTTCATCTTGAAAAAGTCATTCAGCCTACTGCAGCTTGCTTTCAATCTCAACTTTGAAAATCCGTAATCCATTACCATGCTCTAGACATAATTTTATATGTCGTCCTCTGTCAGATAAAAGACAATTTTCTTAACCTAAATTGAACTGCTTGACCAGATTTGACTGAGAACAGATACATTAAATAATTAATAAACAATTTAGTAGTAATCGCAATGGTAGCATTAGCACTATACATATCCCAAAATATAAAATTCAACCTTCTTCTTATCAAAATCATTTTAAAAATTGTTTTATTGTGAATTGTAAATATATAAAAATAAAAGTAATGTAGATGGATTTTAACAATATTAGTTTGTTTTATGTATTTTCACGTCAGAAGTTTACTTCGTATTTTAACACTAACATTGTTTATTTATAAACTTCCAACATTAGTATTTGATACAATAAAATATTATAGTAGATAACACAGAAATATATAGCACAAAATATATTTATAATATAATATGAATATCTGGTTAAAGCTCTTGATGACATTCTTTGTGCATATACCGCACATTAAGTTCTGTACCTTACTTATATAAATTTTTAAAAAATAATTAAATGTAATAATTGTCAATCTCTGGGCAAAATACAAAAATAAAATTGAAAGTTCTGTAGAAAACATTATTTACATATTTTGTACATTATTAGTATATTAGTATGTATTAAAAGTATATTAGTTAAGAAACAACTGAATTCAGATAAGCAATACCCAGGAATCAACACGTTTTTAATTATTTTGTGAAACCACATATGGAAGTTGTTAAAATTATTAGAAGCCCATGATATCACAAGAGCAATATGACAGTAGCACATCATAAATATACTTGGGCCACTGTAATAAAATGATAGTTTAAATTAATTTTCTATAAGAAAAAAGCCACCACTATTAGGCAACAAGCTGGGTTATTAGGTATAAAAGTGCTATAAGAAAATATCAAATATTAATCAAAAAACCAAATCAAGGAGAATTATTATATTAAATTGTATATTTAAATGAGGTATGGATGTTTCTGAATGGTATATTGGGTCACTTATGGCAAGATGATAATAAATATACTGTAAAGACAACAAAAGTTAATCGAAAAATACTTTGGAATAACTATCGATTAGATTTTGTTAGTCATAAAATTTACTAATAATTCACTGCAGACATGCTGGGAACAGGAATGGTTTAATTCCTGGTGCAGAATTAGTGTTTTCCTCCAGAGTCCAAGGATGACTAACATGGAGAAATGAACCATAACTTGTTTTTCCAGTGTTTTGAAAATCAGCTTTTAAAGAATTTAGAAGAACCATCATTTATTGTTATGAACAATGCACCATAATCATAGTACACTGGTGGACAAGATCCCAACAACTGCATCAACAAAGGCTGCAATTAAAGAATGGCTTAAAGTACATATAATAAATTCGAAGACCCCATGTTAAAGAATGAGCTCAAATTGTTACTCGGTAAATACAAATGAAATATGTAATTTTATTTTATCTAATTTATTTTTTTAGAAATACGCCTGCTAAACGTTATGGTCACACAGTATTACGTCTTCCTCCATATCACTGCATATTTAATCCAATAGAATTGATATAGGGTATTGCAAAGAATTATTGCAATAGACATTCAGGTGGAGGAGGATATTCAAACCAGAATTATCTGGATTTATGGAAAGATCATTATCCGTTCTTAGGTTTGAAAGAGCTCGATCAGGCACACTGAAGAAGAAATTGACAAATGGTGGAATAGTTAGCAAGTTTTTGATAAATTGGAAATAAACAGATTAATTAATAACCTGAGTAGTGTTTCTGAAAGTGACAGTAATTGAATAAAACTTTATGAACGTTGTTGACTTTATAATGACTGAATACTTTATGAATGCTGACCAAGACAGGGCAATGAAAGAGGAAACAAGTAAAGGTCAGTATATAATTAATATACTTTAACTGTAGGAAAATGTAATTTTGAGTGGGAAAACTTTATGCGTATGTGTGTTCTTATTCAGAATATACATAAATGTTTCTTTAAAATGTATGAGGAGAGAAATAATACAAACTGTTTTGCAGATATGGCAAATGCATTAAGGAGAATGAAGTGATTAAATCTAGTTTTATCATGGAAGATGTATACAGGTAGTAAGAGAACAAACTAAGGAGCAATACAGTAATATCAAAATGACATTACAAGGATACATTGCATCGAAAGAAACAAGAACAAAGCGTAAAAGGTACATATGCTATCTAATGAATGTAAAGTACATTATTTAGATATACAATTGTTAATTAGGTGGATTAGGTCTTCAGGGGATACCACTACATAAACAAACGCGCCTAGAACACTGCCTATACTAGTATAGAAAAAAGTTCAAGGTAAATAAAACAAAGCAACTCTAATCTATAAATTATTGTGGATGTATAATTAAATGTAGTTTTAATTTCTTCGATAATATATGCATTAGATGTACTATAATGTTAAAATAAATTATATTAGATAATATTTTTGTTTCATTATTTTATTTAGATTAAAATTTTGTTATATGTCAAAGTCAAAATGTACTAAAACTCAGAGTTGATGCGGCAACATTGCGACGTCAATTTAGATCACGTGGGTTCACTGGTGTTTTGAATAGACTATATGTTATTTATGGCAGTTAAAATATATTAAAAGCTATCGTAATAAATTACTGACTATCAGAAACTATTTGAGAATCTACTACAATTATAGGAGCATTTTGTTTATGATAAGAAATGAAATAAAGGTTCAAAGGTAATTATTAACTATCAACTTTTGTCTCTTTCAATAAGAGGATTTCTAAAACTAGACAATTTTCATCAATTTATGAAGTATTTTAAACAATTTGGTGAATAAAAACTCCATTAAAATATGTTAGAAAACATGACCATAAAGATTATACGTAATAGCTTATTGTATATTTACAACACATCTATATTAAAGCTTTTGAATACAGTTATAGTGAAGTAAAGAAAATACAGAAAGTAAAAGACAATGGCTCGATAACTATTAACGATGTTATTCGTCATACAAGAACGGGATGTTGCTCGAAGGACCATCTCAGGTCGAAAGCGACGGCAGCGCCGCCACGGCAAACAAAAACCGACTCGGTCCCTGCGAATTCCTCCGCAAAGGTCACTTTTTCATCGGCGCGCAAAATTTCGCCGATTACCGAGTCGATAATACAGAGAACGGGCGGCTCGTCCATCATCGTTTCGTCCCCTCTCTCTCGCGCACCATCTCCGACCCGATCTGTGCTCGCGCTCGGCGGCGACATCCCCCGAAGCAGCCGACGGCGGCGTCGTTTCAACCCCACCGCCGAGCTTCCGTTACGTAAAGACAGATGTCGCGCCCATTAAAATTAATGCCCGCAAATTTGTAAACAAAATTCCTGGCGATTTACATAATGACCGCCGATTTTTCCACTATATTGCAGCCATTCACGCAAATATAAGTTTTCTTCTCTCATCGGGGAAAAATGACGTTACGCCCGACGGTATTGATGAGGTAAGGAAAAAGATTTGAATTATTATCTTCGCCGTTTTACCGTTCCGTCTTTTCGCTGCCCCTTCTTTTTTCGGAATGTCGAAATAATTAAAATCAGGTTTATTATAAACAAAATTAAGGTTGGTCTGGTGCGCTAATTGTATTTCTGTACGTTTAAGTTAAAATCCCATAGTGTCAAGGCTTAGTTTCTTAGTATTTAATAATTTCTTAGTATTTAACAACATGTCTAAAAATAAATGACATATAATGTTTAAAAGGAGGATTTTACACCTTAATCTATCGGAATTATAATTAAACATGGTGTAACTAGGCTAGTTCTAACAGTTTTAACATGACAAAGAAAGTTAATTGAAAAATAGAGAAATACAGTTTTAGCTCTGTGCTAATTTTTGTAACTGATTAAAATGTAGCAAGTTAAGCCATAAGCAATTTTGAAAACATCATAAAATATAATATAAAACAAATGTTAATAATGATTTAAATGCACAGAAAAGTGTTCTTTTTGGACGCAAATTATTTTTTTAATACAACAATAAAATGTAGTAGCTAATCATAAAACATATGCTTTGTAAATATTAATAAAATGAAAATATAAATGCATTTTCTGTAAAAAAACATTACTACACAGTGGAACAGTTGGTATCAATAAAACTATATAGAACACTAAAATTAAATGGCAGTTAATAGAAATTGCAAATTTAGCTCTTGATTGCTATATTATAAAGCCTTATATAGATAAACTGAAGTGGCATGTATTCCTACATAACTTAAAATAATCTCTCCATTTAAGGATCAATAATAGCCGTTTTGAAAACTTTCCTACAAATGATAAATAAGTAATTTTAAAAATCATATAAATGATATGAATCATGTTCAGCTAAAAATATGGATTATTTCTGATAGAAACATTAACTTCGAAATTGAAACTCAAAATTCAATATGCGAACATCATTGCATATACTAAAATTAAGATAGAACGGTTAAGGAAACTTAAGAACAAGATTCAGTTACGTAATTGCTATTCATGTTGATTGTGAATTTTAGAAAATATCCACAAATGTACCAAACTTAGACTGAAATTGTGAATTCAAGGAATTCTCGAGATATAATTTATTATTTTCAACTACCCTCTCTTTCAACAACAACATTCATATTAAACTATTGTAATACTATAATAAAATATAAGGATTAGTACTATGAAAACAAGGTTGGAGGTTTTTGCAAGCAATTAAAATAAACATGACTGAAACCCTATATTATCTTTATAACGTTCATTTTTAATAATTTAAATATACATTATTCATTAAATATAAACAAATATATTTGCCTTAATATTATTTAGGAGGAATTATTTAATAACATAGTTGTAAATATAATATTATTTGAATATATAGCAAAACTAAGCATTATTTTTTATCGTAACAAAAGATGTCTTAAACTGTTAATGTAGGTAATTAAATAGGTTGTTATTATTGATTTTTTCCCACAGCTTTCCCTACAAAAATATAACAAATACAAATAGATTGATTAATAAAATATTCTCTAATTAATTATTTGTTAATTTTTAGTCAATTATTTGTCCCTTTGATTATAACTTTAAAATATGATTATTTCATTAATAATGGATAAATAAATCTTCTTCTTCCTATTTTGATCTAAGACATATAATGAACAAATAACATGTTTGAATTAGTAATATAAGTAAATACACCTAACGTAAAGTTTAAGACTGAATATGTTTTAAGTATAGTTTTTATTATAGTTCTCTATTGAGTTCTCTTAAGCTCTTGGAGACAATCTGTTTTCTATAGAGGAAATGTTTAGTCTTCAAATTATTATTAATAAACGTTAATTAAAACAACTGTGCCTTTGTATTTATATTTCACCAATTTATATTATTATAAATAGTTAAATAAGAAAGCTATTTTATAATTCCAACAAAAAATATTTGTCTTCAATTCTCCTTGCTTAACGTTTACCCCTGGACTAAAATAACAGATGACATACATTTTGTGTAAACAGAATCCATTATTCTATGGACTGCTTCGGTCTGTATGCGTTCGATGGAATAAGTGCTGATGGGGTCCAGAGAGGGCGCTGGGCGACGATGGACTGAACTAAGGACCACTTGGCATCGAAGCTATTGTTCTTTTTTTGCCAAATAGATGGCGTGGTAATCGTTTTATCTCACTACCAGCATTTGAATATCCACCTAATTTTAGAATATCTAACTAATTATAGGTATTCGCACGCTAGTGCTCCTTTATTGCGGTCTATTATATTTTATGTGTAATAATTTGAACAAGATCCTTATTTATTATTTTGATATTTATATTCCTTGAGAAATTATTTATGGTTATATATTTCTAAATAAACAAGGCTTTTATAAAATTTGATTAACAACATATGCAAATCAACATTTACTTTAATGATATTAGCATTATTTGCTATAATTTAAATTCAATTTTCTCCTACGTAACAAATGTCCTAATATGAAAATGGAAATAAACATCAGGTGATATAAAAAATTATTGAAAAAAGAACTCGCTAATAACAGCTATTAGTATAATTAAATAATTTGGTTAATTGATAAATTACTATAACTTTACTATAATTGTTATGCGTAATACCAACATAATAGTGTTAGAACTTAGCTCTAATTAGCATTAAATAAATATAATAGATGCTTGCTGTCGTAAATAAAACGAATGAGTGTAGGTGAATGTACGTATTGACCTATTCTGAACTTAATGAACCAAAATGTTCTAATTTTGAAGGATATCGAGAAACTTTATTTTATTTTCGAAAGTAACAGCCAACGACGGTTTTCCCATATTTCAGATAGTTTATAATTAAAGTCGATTAAAGAAAACTTTAAAATCTGGAAACTATGTAAAATTATCTTTAGGATTTTCATAAAAAATAGGATGGCCGTCCAATCATATCAGAAATCAAGCAAGTGATAAGTAATAAGTAATTAATAAGTTAGTTAATTCAAACCAGTACTCCCTGCTGAACATGGGGGTGGGTGACTCAACTTCTCCATTTAAACGTTTTCGTGTAATTTTTCATGAATTTGCTTCATAGTATTGTAAAAACTCATTTCGAATTGATTTGTAGAGTGGCTTTTTTTTCAGTTCAGCTCAACTGTAACAAGTCCCCTCTATAGTTATTTCTCGTGATTCTTTCATTATGTGCTTGCAATCCGTTATCTGCATATTATCACCTGCACATTCATTGCAAACATTCTTATATATGTCGGTAGCTACTAATTTCACCATGTTTTGAATATCATTTAAATAAAAATAAAGCTACTATTGAAGGGCTTTTTAAAATAGGGTCGCTTTTGAATAGTTTCGTAAAAATGAGATCACTGTTTAATCAATTATGAGCGAGCATCGAAGAAGGTAATTGTCAAAATCATATGACTGCAGAATATAATGGGCCAAATAATATTTCCCATTTAAACATTTTCTGGTACATTTAGTTATCCTATTACGAAATTACGAAATTTGTATTTCGGTGAGTATAATGACCGTTAACGTTTTTTACCTAAGTTTAAATGCATCAATTGCTATCCTTAGTGATCATCTTGATCATATTTCCTGACAGTTTCATTTGGTTTGAAATTCTGATATCTTACAAGCTCTTTGTCGCCATCAGAATTATTATTAACTATATATTGGTTTGAACAAGTAGTGACCAGGAAGAGCAAGAAGAAGTAATGTAAGTACGATGGGTGTTATTGTGTACGCTGACAAAAGCTGAAAAAAGCTCACCATCAAATATCATTCAAATAAAAACATTAAAAACAACCATACAAATATAGAGTTAATAATACATGATTTTAAGGATCTTAGGATAGACTCACTTTTACTTAGAACGCAACAAACCTATAAGTAATTTTCCTTTAGTTCATCCAATACCAAGTAAAACTCGAAAAGAACAGGTAGAGAAACCTTATAATATAATAGATCATAAAGAGAATTTAATGTATAGAGTATTATTTTATGTAGGCTTTTCTTTCTAGTCCAATATGAATAATATCTATATCATATATCCATAATAACTTATAAGTCTCGGGCCTGACAAATAGATGACGCTACATCATAACCTTCAAATGACACTTATCAAAACATCATGGCAATTGTAAACGCCAAATAACCAATTTCAATAGTTACACTGAACTTCGGGAAATACATTTTATTATTTTGAATGTTACATTTAGTTAATTTTTATGGCGAATAAAGTGGAATAAAATGAATAAAAATGGCTGTTTTATTACTTCGATTCATTAATTCGATAACTATAGAGTCACGTGTTACATAATTATAAGAATTGATACTAAGTTCTATTCAAATTATACATTTTTGAGATTGACAATAAAATCTGGTAAACTAAATAAGTATACATTTATCTCTTTTCATATATATATATATATATATATATATATATATGAACTTTTTTCTCAGTGTATAGACATTTATACAACAGTTATATTAGCGAATACACCAAATGTCATCAAATACAAATGTATCTGTCTAAAGGTTTTTCAAGAATAACACAAGTTCCGATCAACCTTTACGTAGGAGTAGGTGAAAATGATTCTTTAGGTCATTTTATATCCTGAATTCAAGTTTTAAATCCGTATGTAAGGATTGGTTCTTAATTCTTAGTCTTGATCAGATTGGTTTACTATGCATTGGTATGTCGTTGGTATAAATGTTGGTATAATTCCAAATAGGACAGTATAAATATCCTGACGTACCATCAGTATCGAATCTATTGTAAATTTGTATAGATACAAGTGCAAAAAATGCCTTCAGAACTTTGTCTTCATCACCGCTATGCAATAAAAGTGATTTCATTATGAAAAAAGCATTTAATTTATTAACGTTAAGCACTTGTCGGGCCTAATGATTGAAAACGAATGCCTTGTTGGCTCGAACTTGACTTCTCGGGCAAGCAGAAACTTTTTCGGTAACCACAAATCAACCAGTAACCATAATTACAAGCACGTAATCGACAATTTATTACAAAATTACCACGAGATTGGGATTCGAGTGTCACTCAAAATACATTTTCTGCATTCACATCTTACACCAAGATATAGCGAAAATGGTAAGGCGATACCAAGGATTTTGTGACGAGAGCAGCATGAGCGATTACTGTTGAACGCTAATGCGTGAAGCAGATCCCAAGTAGAGTAAAAGGCTCATTTCAACCTTTGCTTATTTTTAATTTATATACTTTTTAATTCAATACATGGCCGTTAATGGTCAAATATAGTAAAATAATGAATTTATTGAATATTTCGATAACTGGGATTAATTTTAAAAACGCAATTTATCTTATAGGCTTTCGGTTGCTCAGGTCCAAAACTGTGTAACCAGTTTTCTATATGTTTTTATATATGTGTTTTTAAAAGACGTTTCTAAACTTCTTCACTATTTGTCACGGTGCATATTTTGTCTCAATTTTTAATTAAAATTCTATTTTTGTTTATTGATTTTCTTTGTTTATCAAAGTAATGTTCTGTACTCTCATATGCTCACCTAACCACCTCTTCTTTCTAAGCGCTATTAAAATTAATAATTAAATAAATAAATAAAATTAAATCTTCTAATTATGTGAAGCAATGGTAAGCAAATTGGATTACCTCAAATAAAGTTGATTTAGGCACACCTAATTTTAGTTGAAGCTACACTAATACGAATCTGACACTAAATCAAAAGCAGAAACACGAATCGTGTTTCCTTTGGTGGCGAGGCGGACGAAAAGGTCGCAAATCATATCGGAGGCGGCGGCCGTAACAAGAAGAAAAAAACCGTCGCCCGTACCGCGATTTGGTTGGCGGTCGTCGGGTCCCATCGGTGTTAAAATGGCACAACGTCTATCTAATAGAAACATAAGTAAACGTTTATGTGGCGTAACACCGGCTCTTCTGTCGTTTCCTCGCAGACATCTGATACAGCCGCATCGGATAAATTTCCAAGGCAGAAAAAAGTCGAGCGTTTCCGAAAGTGAAAGAGTCGCTGCTTGTTGGCCGACGAGGTCTTAGTTAGAGAACGCGAATAAGTAAATTCGACCCAAGTTCGGCTGTTTGTAATTCCAACAAATCAAATATTAAAATTTAGAAAATGTAGTTTCTTAATACTAAATTCTATTGTTAAACACAAGTGTCACACACAATATCAATTACTAATGATAATATTACATTAAGTGGAATTCTTGCTATTGTTGGCGATATTTGTGGCTCTTATCATTTTAAAAACCTTAGCTAGCATAAAAGAATCCATAATTATTTAGTATAAGTCATCTTGGCCAATTTTCATGGAGAGTGAATTTAAATAAGAAGAGGTCTTCCATACTATTTAAGGGAAAATTATTGCTTGGAAAATGGAATTCAACTGGAATTTAAAAATCAGATTAAGATAAGAATTAAGATCAGTTTGTTTTGATAAAAAACATTAAATGATAAAAATTTAATCAATACAACAAATGGTCATCATCAATAAACATCAAACTTAATAAACTCAATACTCAAACTTAATAAACTCAATAAACTCGTTCTGAACTGAAATAGTATTACTCCAGAAACTAATATTAAAGACATTTTCAAATCTAAATTAGTAATAGAATCAGGACACAATCTATATACAATATATGAATGAAATATTGAATGTATTCAATGGGTCCATAATTTAAATATTTAATAACTCTAAATAGCACAACTCGTTGATTTTCGATCTTGGTCTGTCATGTTTCTTGTGGGTTCCTCGGTCGCGGTTCGAGATGACAAATGTTCCGATAGAGACAACATGAAAATTTATGTCCATCCGTCCCCGATCTTAATACTACTTTAGCTGGATTTAATTATATCTCAAATAAGGCCCCCATTATGGCCCGGTCCAGACATCATACGGCATCGCTCCGCTTCGACATAATATGGTTTTAAAATATAAGATTTTCATATACTATGACCATACCTCAACCTTCAGTAGATGACCATCTGAATGTACAGAATAAACAATTATAGTAAAACATCACTATTAGTGATAATATATCATATACACTATATCAACTTTTCAACATTTACAAACTATCAACTATCAACATTTCAAAATAATAAGCCACTGTAATAAGTATTTGTTTTATTTGTACGCCAGTCTATCATACCTGATTTTGCCAAATGCTTGGCTTACGTCCGAAAAGGCAGCAGAGCCACCTGTTCAGCCGTTCCATGATCCTTACGGAATCTAAATTAGGGACTGGGATTGTATTGTTTAGGTGTTGAATCATTTTGTTTAGAATAAGTTTTCCATTATTTTACCAACTACTGGGAGGAGGCTTATAGGTGTATTATATCTTTTCGAAAGAAAATTTAGACTATCGCACGAAATGGCGTTCTCGACATTTAAACCTATTTCGGCTGGACTTCCACAAGGCAGCGTCTTAGGACCTCTCCTATATCTGCTCTATATTGCTGATATTCCAACGATAAAAGAAACACTACTTGGAACCTTTGCTGACGACAAAATTATTATCGCAAACGACATATATCTGCCTAGGGCAGTAGACAAAGTACAAGCGACAGTCAACAAAATCTACAAATGTACGAATGGAATACTGGAAAATTCAACTAAATAGCTCCAAATCTGTCCACGTTAATTTTGGATTGCGGCGAAATAATAAAAACTGAATTATATCACTCAATGAATGTCCAATTCCTCAAGCAGAATCAGCAGATACCTAGGAATCCATCTTGATGGTAGATTAAATTGGAAACATCATATTAGACAAAAAGCAAAACATATTAGAACCAAAATAAAACAACTATAGTGGTTAAACTCTCTTGGTCTAAAATCAAAGAGGTTCATTTATAAGACAATTATGAAGCCAATTTAGACCTATGGGGTGCAAATATGGGGTTGCACTAAAAATTCAAATCAACTAGTCATCCAACGCTGTCAAAACAAGGTTATTCGACTGATTACCAATGCCTATCGCTACGTAACCACCGAAGAATTGTACGATGACCTGGAAATCAAATGGATTTGCGAAGTTATCCAAGATTTCGCCTTGAAACACGAAAGAAGATTACTAAATCATACTAACGTGGAAGCAATACAACTGCTGGACAGCGCGCAGGATGTCAGGAGATTGAAGTGAACCAAACCATACGAACTTATATAAAGTGTATACCTTTAGTGTAAACTATAGCTATAAGTTATTATAATTTTATAATTGAGGAATACATATTGATGTATTTTCTCGCACTCCTATTGCTTGTGAATTAATCCATCCAAGTACAAATGAAAAGTAGTAATAAATTAACTGTAAATTAAGATTGTGCTAAGTAACTTTATTATTATATTGTAACTTATTTATGTAACTGTTATATGTAGCACAAAATTTAAACTGCATCAGCGGAGAGTCTTATATTACTCTTATATTAATTTTCTTATATTAATTAGTCTGTTTAGGCGCCAAAAAGGTTTTAAAGCATATGCCTTACGCTACTTTATGAATTATGCTATTACAGTGTTATTAGTAGCTATACAGATGCGTACTAACCCATACGTAGTGGTAATTAGTTATTTTTTATCGCAATATGTTAAAGACTATTATTAATGATTCGAAACCGTTTGATGAAATAAAGCAATATATCCATGAAGATTTTAGTAAGACAAGAAATAGGCAATCAATGTACTGTAAAATTAGATTATGAAAATAGACTAACGAGAACAACTCATCATGTATTTTCAACAACATCAATCTATTTTCCATAAATAATGTAATTTGGATTGTTTTGACTAGCCAAACTAACTGCTCACTTAAATATTGTATATTTGCAGGTGTAGGTTCCCTAGCATTATTAAAATATATATGAACCCTTGGCTTACCTTAAAAACAGTACTCATTTAAAAAAATTAAAAAGACCAATTATTAAAGTGTCACCTATTGAATATAATACGAAGAAAATGAATCAATTCGAGGCATCGATGAAAAAGCTTTTACATAATAATCTTTACCTAACGTCTTTCAGTCGAATGATAGAGAATCTGCTACGGGCACCACTCCTGTTTATCTGCCCAATACTTCTAAAAATCCAAAATATCCAACGGAAATTTCCACGGTAATTGTTAGCAAACTCAGTTCTAAAAAGATTCCTGAAATTGGTTATATTTCACCTTGGTTATCAAGGAACTGCCACTAAAACCAACCATCATGTAGACATACATATTCAACACGTATTTAAGACTGTAGTATGTTCCGCAATGTTTTAATATGGCAGAAATCATTATGTCTCAAAAATCTAACAAAGCATTAGAACAAGTGTAACCTTACAGAACTATTTCATAACATATAACAGCTGTTAAAACATATTAAACCATTTAAAAAAACTAGTGATCGCACTGTGGTCGAAATTCGCAATTAATAAATATATTTTATAAAGTTAATCATACTTCTCTCATCATAGACAATATTTTCAGTATAAGATGAATAATATATCTGATATACAACTATCTATCTGTATATTAAAATACATGTAAATTATCTAAAGAACTAACACTCACTAACTCTTTTTAAATTATATTTAATTAAATCTATTTTCCCTTAAACTTTAAAATTCATCCAAATATTATATATTTGTATAATAATTAAAACAATAACTAATACAATTAGACACTTTATTTTTTACAGTATAGAAATTATATTAAAGTAATGTATTTACTCATTAAATGAACCATTGACTTGTCATATGGTTACAGATTTGAGTACATTAATCGTCAAACACCTTAATATATATCAGCAGTTAAAGTATTTACCAAATTACTGTTAATAATTTATAATATATTATATGTCTCATGTTTTCCATCTAGATAAATTATGTAGTTAGTTTCACTTTCTCCACCCATTTTTCTTACTTGATTATACATTAATATAATTTCTATCTTTTATACATATTTTTCATCTAAAATATGTATAGAAAGGCTATAAATTTAATTAAAAAAACAACAGGCTTATTTGATAATAGCATAATTTCTTACCCACATTTTTTATTCAATCTTTAATAATGTAACAGCATTTCAATCAGTTTATATAATATTCTGGAATCTCACTATTACAGATAGTTCATCTTTAATCTGTCTATTTTGTATTGTGTCCCACGTGAGGACTAAAAACTCACGAACAAATGAGAACTAAAATACTCATTTTAACTCTTGATGCACATATTCATGTATTTGTTATCGGCAATATTTGGTTTGATACTCCAGAACCGTATCAATTACATCAGTTCTTAAGCAAGAACAATTTTTCTTAGCCGTTCTAAGTTCACCAGATATCAAATTAATTTAAAATTAATTAAATTTATTAAAGTAAATGTGATATGGTATTTTAAGATCATAATTAACACGAATTAAATAAAAACATTGTTAGCTTATTTATGTCCAATTACATCATAAAAGGCCACACATTTTATTCTTTGAAGGACGATGACTGTGTGTCGCGTACAATTTTCAATTTAAACAGCATTCGTACTTTTTGTTTCGCACCGTCGTCAGTCTCGTCCACACCAACTCTTGATGGCGGTTGCAATTAAGTGACTTTAACCCGTACGAAAAAAACCGAAACGGTACATGAATAATTCAGTTCTCCGGGAATTATTACTTGCTGTTATCATCTTATAGCAAAATCGAATTAAAATATCTCAATTTTTTTCTCCCTCCGATATATAATTACTGGAAAATTGCTTTTAAATTTTATACGGTGACGTTAATGTTTCGCAAAATACCGATAAAATTATTTTATTTTTATTTGTTCGAAATTACATGATCTGTTCTTATTATGTACCGTTCTTCTTTAGCAATTAAAATGATACCCCTTGACGAGGAACCTCTCTGTCCATTAGGTCCGGTAAGCGAAGTCATAAATTTAGGGCGGCGGCATTTGTTGAATCCTGTGACTATAGAAGCGGGTACACGCAATATTACCATTAGGAAGAATAAAAAGCGACAAAATTGCGAGTGATATTGTTTCCTATCCTATTCAAATTAGGCTTGTAATGTACCTTCATTTTGAAAATTTTATTTTTGAAAATATACCCGAAGAGCTATACTACGTTGGTTGCCATTTGTGTTTATGATTTATATTGAATATTGAAATTGGGGTATCTAAAATCGTAATAAGTTAATTGGTTTGTACTGTGCGGGAGTAAAAGTCATTAGGTGCGGAATCTGGGCTATCCGGCAGATCACTGATTAATTCCGGAGATTTACCGGACAAAATGTTGATTGTTTAAACCGATAGTGAGCGCTTGTGTAGTCGTCGTGTAGAATCACCTGCGTTTTTAAACAAAAGATCATATATTCCTTACAGCTAACCATCCTATGTTGATCTAAAGCCACTGTTGCTTCGTAACCTGTAATGCCGAAAAAAGCAATTTCGGACTATTGATTTTGGGTGACAGCATATTATCCGAATTTGAAAGTTAACATAATATTGTATAATCTGAAGGCCGCGTCACGTTTTTACTCAGTCAAAAGTTACTGCATTTTTAACCGACTTCGAATGAACCGTAACCGGCTTCAATGTTCGGCTGCATATTTTTTTTTATGTATGTTCGCCGATTTCTCCGTCAATTATGGACCGATTTTCAAAATTCTCTTTTTATTCGAAAGTGTGCATTCCCGAGGTGGTCCCATTAGAACCAAATCAGACAACCATTAATTTTGATGACCGGATTGGTAGCCGAAGTGGTTAATGTCACGGGACGGTCCTCCTGCTACCACAGCGGCGCATTCGAATCCCGCAGAACACGGATGTACTTTATATATGAGGTTGTAATTGTAAATGTCTCTAAGCGATGGTGTACCCGATAAGTAATAACTATTGAAGTCCAGGATTCTGTTAAACATTTCTGATTAGAAGCTGACTTATAACAGTAGGTAAAGGCCTAAAACAAGGAAGGAAGTCAACTAGTTATTAAACTAAATTCAGGTACATCGAAAGGTACCTTTTGATTTCTGGCTTACCTCGCAATAATTGTCAGCATAAAATGTTGCATTGTAACTATCCAGTGTCTGAATAAGATCATTTCTATATATAGGTGTTTTAACAGAAAATGTCTATTTAGTTAACTGATTATAAAAATGCAAACCGATCATACAAATATTAAAAAAAATCTCAATGAATAAAGTAATATTAATGTCTGAAAAATAGCATCATCTGAATCGTGTCAAAATTTCAAAAATGACAGCTTGGCAGGTAGATTCCGCGATGACTGCAATTTCGCAGCCAGATTTCGGGACAAATATTCTCTTTCAAACGCACTAGAGGAAATTATTAGCATACACTTTAAGTTCCAGTCAGAAGACGTCCATACGGGCTAAATCAGGACGACGTGGAGGTGGTTACGTAACCTCTCCTGAAGATCAATTTACTTGGAAAAATGATACACTCGTAGATTTGTGGCAGAGAGCAATATATCTTTTTGAAATCATGTTTTCATAAAAGAAACTTTATTCCTTCATCTTCAATAAATATCGCATTAAACGCTTACATCTTACCATTCAGACGAACGAAACGATTTCTATTAGTTGCACTTTAAAAGCGTTGTTTCATTTGTAGCTGCTGTTCCATTATTTTGCGCATTCATTGACAAATTACAAGAACAATCAATCTGAAAACAATATGCTGGTAAATATTTAAAAAATGCTCTAATGTTGAAGTCACGAATTTCGTAGGAATTTAACTTTATGAATGAGAACTCCCTGCTTATGCTCATGCTTATGAACATTTAAAATATATCTGTGCTTCTCAATTGAAAAGTCCAGATTCTTACCAAAACACTGGTAAACACTCCCGACGTTTATTATTAATTTGTTGACCATAGTCGTCAACATTTTAATTTCTCCATTGCTATACTGATATCCATAAACTTGCAGCGTCATATAAATAGCAACGATTGAAGAAAATAATTTTTTTAGACACTCCCATGCACAACGATTAGTTATCTACTGACAAAGGCTACACACGACTGAATTCCGAATGTCCGTACTACCAATAGCGATAACTTCGCAATCTGGTTTGAGGTTAGGTGTATTTGGTCAGAACGCTATCCGCATTATTTAAAATTACTTAGTTAAACAGAATAAAATATTGCAGAAAAACAATAGTTTCACATATTTTCTCTCAGCGCTGTAGGTCTTGTACTTCGTTCATCGCTTAATACGGAAACAAAATTTAATTGAACTGTCTAAGAGTTTTATTAAGCAGATAGACGAACGCTCAGAATAATCGTTATGCTAATAATCCTGTTGGTATAACTTTCGGCGAGAGGCACTAACCGAATAATAACGGAGATAGGAATTTTATAAAGTCTTATCGCAAAATGGATCTGTAGAGAATAGAAAAAAAAAAACACGGCAGAACACGAAATAGGCCCGATTTTTCAAACCAACGAACGTAACACCGAAATCAAGTAGGCGATTAAAAATGAACATCCTCTGCGTCTGAAATAGATTTCAATTTGAATATGAATAAAATTTATGTCAATGGGTGCCCGCGTCCAGATAAGAATCGTATAATTTGCAAGGTAAATAAATGTTTGGCTTTCGGAGTGTTTGTTTTTGTTTTAAATTAATTGGTGGTATCTGTTCGATGCTGTGACATTTGTGGAACGGAACGAGGAAAAAAAACGCCGGATTGAATGGGAGGACTGGATATGTCGCGGTGTGGGCATCTGATAGGTTTGATCTTTAATTTTGATGTTTGGTTTATCGAAAATTATTCAAATGTATGCGTACGACTCGTATTTAATAGGCGTCTCGGTATGTGAGGCCACTTAAGCGAACAATAACTCGAACACAATGGATTCACTATTATGAATAAATTAAAACACTGCGTTGATTTAGGTGTAAATTCATAGAACTGCGGTATAAACATCTGTATCTTATTATGGCAGCATTAGTAAATTTGTTTCATTACTAATTTTTATAAGCCTATAAACAGCTCCATAATGATATAAGTTTAGGGTAGGAATGCATAATGGCATTAAAGTCGCATATCTCGAGAAATACTCCTCGGTGGCGGCATTTTATGCGCATTTGAAAGTTAATAGAATATTCTATAATCTGAAGCCCGCGTCACGTTTTACTCAGTCAAAAGTTACTGCTATTTTAACTGACTTCGAAAAAGGAGGAGGTTCTATGTTCGGGTGCATATTTTTTTAATGTATGTTCGTCGATTTTTCCGTCAATTATGGACCGGTCTTCAAAATTCTTTATTTATTCGAAAGAGTGCACTTCCGAGGTGGCCCTATTGGAACAGGATCAGGATATCAGGATAGATCAGGAGAAATCAGGATCTATTCCGAAATCAGGAAGCCCATATTTTTTATCTAAAATAATCAGATATTTGTTTATAATATTATTGCTGAGCTGATGTGATTCAAGTATCGATTGGAAACAGTCGAAACAGTCGATAGTCGCAAAACCGTCGAAGCAGTCGCTAGTTTCTTTACTAAAATACTAATTACTATTTTGAAGCAGATATCAGACGAAGACGTACGAAACCTTTGCGATATAAATTGTAAGAGAGGAAAGGACGGTGATAATTTCTTGGGGCAGTCAATATTATATGTGCTTACATTTTTCAACGGCAGTATAAGCGAGACGGAGATTTACAGATTCCTTCACGTACTAATTCTACAAAATAAAAGAAAAACAATAATTACTAATCTGTTAGGTCCGAAGGTCTTAGAAGGTTATTCGTTCATTTACATATTTAGCGCGTCATATTTCTCGTCGACAATTATGTAGTGTTTGCGGTGGCAAATAACTAAGTAAACGCCAGTGTCCGAATAGAAGCATGCACAACTTTTCACCAATTCCTGTACTCTTTTGCTCATTGTCTTTGTTCAAGTATTTTAGTGCCCCTGCCAACGTTTGGATGGTGGTGCCAACAGATGTGGTTGACAGGCGGTATTGTTCATAAGTGTAGTCGTTAGGTGGTGCTGACTTTTGAACAACACAATAAGCATAACTATCTATCTCACTGCATGTTTTTGTCCATTAAAAGCTTTAGTTCCCTGAATAAATAATAAATTAGATTTTGTGTTGGATTATTAGTCGGTTATATGTATGAGTACAACCCCATAAGTCCACATTAAGGTTGCACCTGGTGGTGATCCCTTTGATCTTCTATCTTTCAAGATGGGAGTACCTTCCGACTAACCAGTGCAGTTCTTTCGTTTTTAGTGTGATGTGCTCTGCATTTTCCCTAACATGATATTTTTACCGAACTCTGAATTATTATGTTATACCTTATTATATTAATATTTCTTGCCATTTATTATTCTAGTTTATTTCCAGTAGGCTTGTGTAATTTTCGTAGAATAATTTTCTCGTTCGCGTACAGTTCACGTTTGAGTAGGGTTTTAAATTATATCGAAACATTAAGAATCCATATTCTTCTTAAGCCAACATAATGAATAAACATGTTAGTAAACCGAAGCAATACATTTAACAGATACATTTAAATACTCGACTTTCGTTACCATGGTGTACCGTAAATTCGAGATAGCTTTAACTCAAGCTACAAGGGTCATAACATTACAGCAGACATTGAACGATTAAACTTTATTAAGAATGCAAGATGAGATCCAGCTGCAAGTTTGATTTGAGATGAGTGATTCGAAGTTTATTTCTAAAAAAAGAAAATGAAATAAATAAATCTTATCGTGCAGTAGAAGAAAACGTTTTGGAGATAGAGAATCAGATATCTGTACATATTCTTCCTTAAGGTGTATTTCATATAGTGTAACCATATTATGGTTTAACATGTTTTGTAGCCTGTTATTTTAAGTAATTATTATTCTGGTACGTCCGTCTCAGAGAAAAAGCACATCTGTATGTTGGGTATTTAGAAATACTCCAAGGCTATCTATTTTATACTACTCAAGCTGTAGTGCGTAAATCTTTTTTGCTCCTTAAATTAGTTTGACCTTAGAGATGATTCTGATGTTGTTCCTGATTCTCGATAGTTGTATGGCAGAAATACTATTTCATCCATTTCTATTAGATTCTATATTTTTGGTGATTTGCTCATCAAATACGAATGGGCAGTTACTACATGATATTTTGTTTTTAAGTATTTGGTTTGTTAGTTTCAATGGTTTAAATGGGACAATGTCGATGTCAACGACGAAAAATCAGAAAGCACGAAAGGTTGTTTTTGTAAACGATTGTTTAAATAAAAATACCATCAAAACTAAAGCCATTATATACTAATTTAATGATATTGCGAGGAAACTAATAGCACATTAAAATGGACACTACATGGAAGCCTCCGCTTTACAAGATATTTCAGCATAGTTGTCTCCAATTCCCCTGTAATCTCTACCATGGGTTCTAAAATTATATTGAACACTTGTAGGGAACAAAATAAATATGAACCATTTACATTCAATCATAATCAGCAAAATCTCAATCAAAGTTGTTACTGTTACTACAAAATTACCCACCCTACGGTACTAGGTATTTATTTGTTATAAAATATTTCTAGTATTTTTGTAATTGAAATATTTAAATAACTACTCTCCAAGGCTTGCTTTATATTATAAATATACGCAAAAAAACTGATTTCTATCAACGAGCGTATAAAGTATCCTTTAAAACATCATAAACCGAACAAGATTCTGTTCCTTTTTTGATTTTTCTGCTTCATGTAACGCTCCCCATTCAAGCTACGTTCAGACCAATCATGTATTATTTCTTTCCGAAAGACATTCATCAATCAACCGGTTTAATTGCTATCGTTTACATCGCTACGTCGTTACATCGCCGTACAGTTTAAGATATGATTTGAAGTTCTTTAGTTGGGACCATTTCTATTTCGAATGATTTATTAACTTGTATTTTGCCATCGTATTTTCATACTTGTTCCATTCAGTTGGTATATATAAGAAGTGAAAGCATTTGAGGAACATATCTAAAAATAACGCAGACACAATATGGGTAATTATGATTCGACGATTTCGATACATTATTAATTTTTTTTTAAGAATTGAATTGTCGGATATATCATAGTATAAAGGAATGGAACATAGTTTGGAAACAATTAAGACAAGTGATTAATTAATATTAGTCTTATTGAGATAGTAACATTTGGACCTAAATATCTGAAATTCTTTATTAATTACGGAGTTCAGGTCATGGCCTTCGTTTCCTTGAAGCTTGATCTATGAATATATTGACAGCAGCGATATAGACTAACATTATGATAGTGTTGAGCGACGCTTTGCCTGACTTTAGCAATAGCAATTCTCATGTTATTCTCATGTTACTATTCAAAATAGCAATTATCATGTTAACATAAATTTACAATGCCTGGTGGTGATTAAAACATGTTCCAGAATGTTTAAGTCGGATCTTTAAGGCCTATTTCGCTGCTACCTGTGATATCAAAAGGTATTCGAAGAAAACAGATGTAATATTGCTGAACGTCTCGCAAGCTTTTGGCCGGTATGACATAAATGTATCGGATAGTTGCTGTCAAATTCTGGAATCAAATATTTTTGAAGGGAAATTTAGTGTTTCGCATGAAGGTCATACTCAACACTTTTATTCAAAACCGATTTTAAAACCTCAAACTCAAGCAAATGAACCGGTTAGTCGGGAGTAATCTCAAATTGACCTAAAATCAAAGAGACTGTTTTATCAGTCAAGAATAAAGCCAACTTAGCACTATAGAGTGGAAATGTTGGGTTGCACTAAATCATCAATGCAGCTAGTAATACAAAGCAGAGAAAAGAAAGTTCTACGATTGATTACCAATGCTTATCACTACGTAACCAACGAAGAGCTACACGATGACTTCGAAATTAAATTGATATACGAAATGATCCAAGAATTCATCTTAAAGCGTTAAATTAGATTGTTAAATCACATAAATGTGGAAGTAATACAACTATTGGACAACACGTCGGAAATCAGAAGATTGAATAAAATCACTACAGTGTACAGCATGATCTACTACAGTGTACAGCAGTAATAATACATATATTATACATTATATTACATATATATATATATATATATATATATATATATATATATATATATATATATATATATATATATATATATATGATATATAATGATTTATTAATCCCGTAATCGCCTTGCTTATCTATTAATGCAAGTACAACAGAACAGTAGTATAAATAATAAATATAATAATAAATTAATTTATAAATATAAAGTAAGATGTAATTAATTTAAAAAAATAATTTTAATAAATAATAAAATAATTTGATTTAAAAAAATTAATTTAAAAAAAAGAAAACATAGATAAATAGAATTTGTATTTGGCCCTTTTAATAAAATGTTGAAATCACATTTCTTAAAGATTTAATTTTTAACAAAAACAAAAGTTTTATTCTAAAAAAAGTAGAAAAAAAATGTAGTTTCGCTGAAACAATAACAAATTTTCTGGCCATTTTGGCATAATAAAGTTAGTAAAAGTAATTCTATTTATTAAAAACTTAAGAAGCACCAAATATTTTATAACATAGTAGACAAATGTTTTTTTTTTATCTTTTATATAAAAGAAAATATATTTATAACATTCTAAAGTAGCATGACTCGAATGATTTTAACTATGCAAAATCGCAAACAATAATGGTTCTATCGTCTTGGCTAGACGCAGCCAAGCTAACTGATAATATATAATGTTGACACAGAACTAATAAAGCCGATAGAAATTTTCTGCTACTGATCTCTCAAAAATATATGAAATCTTACAAGATGTATAAATGGATCTTAGGAATGAATAGGACAATTTATAATTCCAATTATCTTAAAATATTTTTACTAATATTTATTATATTTAAATTACATGCTACATATCTGACAGTACTACTTACATATTACATTAACATACATTAAAGTATTTGTTTCTTTCATAAATAATTACATTCTAATATTCTTAATATTGAAACCTGATTAATGTTATGCCATGAAAACGTCATCAGTTCATTATCTTGTCACTGAAGCTTGAATACAAGAAGTTTTAATTTCTTCTTCGACAAGCCTCTGATTGTTTCTGGGTTACCCAATTCGCCTGATTAAATCTTGTGCGCAATATTTTGCGTAAAAATGAAAACCAACCAACCTGGAACGATTTATGGTCTCTACTGTTACATAGTTTAGATTTACATTTGCAATATATAAGAAAAATAAGTCATATTAAAATATTTTAATATGGGATGGATCGAACAGAAGACCGAATATTCTCATAGCTTAGTTACCAAACAAAACAGTTCATTTTTTGTTCATTGACGTACCATATTTAATGCCTTGCAGGCTCTACCAAATAATAGAAATAGGAAAACTAACTGCTCGGATTTCTTTTTCCATTTCTCTCATTACCAGTTACAAATATTGAAACTTACAGGAGTTAGACAAAGATAATAACGAACATTAAAAACGTTTGTGACCAGGCAACATAAAACTACGACTTCAAACTTCTACAGCAAAACTCAACACTCTCTTGAGTAATATTGTTTCAACAAAAACAGTAAGGCGGGAACTCTACAAAACTAACATTCATGGAAACTACAAACTGGACAAAAAACTAACAAGCCTGGAGACCTGGATGATTGGAGTAATATAATACGGTCTGACGAATCATCGTTTATATTGTTTCCTAAACGATAATGGGGAACTCCAAAAGATGGTCATAATCTAAATTCCCTACTTATATATGTCAAATGATCATATTATTTTGTCTATCCTTTGTGTTTTAGACCACATGACTTATTCTATATTATAATGATGGTCTAACTAATATTTACAATAGCCGTATGTTTTCTGACAGTTTCATATAACTTCAGATATATTATGATTCGCAGCTCACATTAATGGCTAGTTTACGTTGAAAAAGGACAGTAAAAAATAGAAAAAACAACAGAAATAAATTACATGACAAAAAGGATTTAAAAATTATAAATTTACAATTAAGATAGCTTCAAAAGTTGAGTAATAACAAATTAGTTTTGATTAAATTATCAGATCCAAATCCAGCTTAAAATATCCTTTCATGTCTTATTTACAACATATGATTTTTGTTCTCGAACATTAACTAGACAGTATTGGCAATAAAATTTAATATGTTTTATGACAAGTAATAATAGGACTAAATTAATTTAAATTAATAATCATATATAGGAGATTCCATGTTAATAATCGAGATCAAACTTTACAATACTAATAATTATAAATGATAAAATTAGTAATATCTAACTAACATGAATTAATTTGAATGCTTGATATCTTATCGTATGTATTAAAAATAATTAATAGGATTTTTTTTGGATAGATAATCAAACAAAAACTCAATCTTAATTGTGACGAATAAATATGTAACATATACAGAAATGAAATTAACTATTAACGTCTTTGGAAAGTTAACTATTAGACTTTTTATAAGCGGTTAAATATGGGAGATATGGTCTTCGTACGGTATCATTAGTCAAATCGATTACAGCTTGACTGGGCTGTCGGGCTCCATGAACAATACGACAGCAGCACGGTGGGCCTTTTACGTCTTACGATATTACAAGACACGACAAGATTGTTGTACGGTTTGTTGGAATGATCTGAAAGTTCTCAATTGTTCTTTACATATTTTTTTAATGGTATTTTTTAGTTTCCTTAACATACTTGTAATTACCCCTTATTAAATATGAGTAGTAATATAATTCATTATTTTAGGCTTCCTTAATACTATATTAGGTATCTTCCTTCGATTTCTTATAGTATTTGAAATGAAACATTTGGGATAAAATCGTAATTTAAAAAGTTCAAAAATACATAACAATAACTGGTCGTTGACAACCACTGCGGCTACCGAGCAGGACAAAATAAAAAATGTCGATGCAAAAGTAATAAGCGCCATAAAATCTTGCTGCTGTAGCAATACTAAAAAAGTATGAAATGTTGTAAGATGTATAATTGGATTTTTACCACTATTTTTTCACTTATACAATATAGATAATACAATTTATAATAATTTTAATTCGAGAAAGAGGAATATAACAAGAAATGACAAATGACTAGAAGCGTAACAATTATAATAAAAGCAAAGTTTTGAGCTAACTTAATTAATCCGAAGTAAACTTCACTCATTATTAAAACAGAAAAAAATTAAAAACAAAATAAAATATCCTGCAGGTCTCTCGTTATCATCAATATCACGAAAGAACAACTTCTTGTTATAACTTACAATGTTTGTTATCTCTTCTCTACTTGTTTTAGCTTCTTCCCCTATTGCTTATCATTTCCTCAATCAAAGTTTTCTCGAATAAAGAAAAAGAGATTGATGAACCTTTTGATAAAATGACCTAATGTAATTTAATAAAATGAACTTACTAAATAGTATTAATGAGATGAAAAGCAACTGACTAAACACTATAAAAACATAGGCTAGACTCTATGAGATAATCTATATCTCATACAAATCCGAAGAGTCTCTCTATTTTCTGCTGTTAAGAAACTCCTAAAGTTTGCAGCCCATACATAGCTCTAATCTGAGGGAGTCGTGGACAGTTGTCCAGTATGTGGTAGACTGAAGAAGGCAAGGTGACAAAACATTCAGTGATGAGGCGGGATCGAAGTTATTAAGTAACCGTGTGAGAAACGACAATGACACAGTCTCAGTTGATTCAGAGCGGCATGGTGACGAAGGATTGGAATATGAAAAGAAGAGAAGAAATTAGTTTTGGTTTCAATCAGTTTATTATATACCCTCCTGAGCCCAACGACGCCCTACGTCGTTTTTGGTAAAACGCGAAATGAATGGTATAAGGTCAGTATGCACGCAAACATTTGTGATGGGGATGGAAAAGGACGCTGTTAATTTGGTCGCACTATCCGTGCGCTGTTTTCCTGGTTTATCAACGTGAGAAGGGATCCACACCAAAATTATTTTGTAGCCACTTAGATAGAGGGTACGGCTGATTGACAGTAAGTCTAGGCATTTCGGGAATAGATCAGGATTAGCCATTCTTTGAAACATTCTACTGTAACATAGGATAAAACCTTGAATATCGCGAAGAGTTCAGCGGTCAATATTAAACCCTGTTCAGAGAGCTTGAAACAAAACGCCCAAGCACATTGCAAGATTTGGAGACATAGGTATATATTTGCTTGCAGTCAGGATAAGTGTGGAAAAGTTCTTCAGAAGTTCTATGGTGAAGCAATTATAAATTTACCAGAAATGTTGAAAAATCTCATCGTTAAAACAGTATATATGGTATCGCTAGTGTGTGAACTGAACTTATTACAGGAAAGATAGTTATTTTAAAAATATTTGAACCAAAAATATAGAAAACCTGTCTCAATCTATATCAGATGGAAAATTTTGCTGGAAGGAACACGAAGGAGCTGAAGTTAAAATATAGGAAATGTGTTGGATAATTGGAGCAAAATCATAATTATCAGTACATAATAAATTGTTATTATACAAGGAAGTATTGAAACCTATAAGGACATACGAACTTCAGATATGGGGATGTTCCTCGAAAAGTGATATAAATACAGTACCACCAACTTTTCCAAAACACAGACCTGAGGAGTATTGTAGGTGCAATGAGATACTACATGACTGATTACCTACACCGAGCCATCAGATACCGACTGCCGTTAAGAAAATCAAGAGAATTGCAAAAAGGGATGAGGACAGATTGCATTCTCATGCCGATGTTGAAACAATATGACTCTTGGATAACACCAGAATAGGACACAGACTTAAAATAATAAAAACCATTTGATCTTATGTAGTGTAGTGAGGTGGATTTATTAGAAAAATGGCTAATATATAAGCATTACAACACATACATATTTCAACTGTCCACTACGATTTTCCTCATTCGACAAAATCTAAAATATGCGTTATGAATGTGACTTTGTTCAAATTCACACTCTAAGCACCTTGCAGCATGCTGATTATAAACATATATACCTAGATTTATGTTATAGTAAAGACACATTGTAGGTAGGTAGGATAGTAAGCAACGAATAGTTATAATATAATAAATTTAAAAAACCTTTACCAAATAATTGTGGCTTAACATTTATATAAGAAAAATTACATTTCTAATGGACAGTGCTGAACAATAGTAAACAAAATGATCTCCATATCGTTCCATACGTTACGCAAAAAGCAATTTTGTTCTGAAGAAAATTTCATTTCAAACATTCGTTTTGAAAACACATCAATTACCGATACAATACAGAGGAATGCTGAAATGAGGACGTTCCAACACCAAGAAAAAGGGGGTCTTGTAGTCGACGACGATGACGAGGACGACAACGACGTCGACCAAGCTGAAGACGAGGAGGACGACGTGGAGAAGGAGGAGTAAGCTGACGGCGATGACGACGGCGACGACCTATTTAATGAGTTGGGTGAACGAGTCGCTGTTTCTGTTTGCATGTCGTTCGGTTCGAAGTGAACTGATCTGGAAGGCTGACGGGTGACGGGCGCGAGAAAAGGGCACGACGGTTGGAATTTTCGCTTCGACGGGTGGAAATGGCGCCGGGCCATGGGCCCGATCCGCCACCGGTGGCGATTGTTGCAAGTCATGGTCGGTAGGCTGGGCTTGAAAGGGGTGGTTTTGTGTTAAAATGACTGCTGATAACGAAAATGGTGGAAATTAGTGCAGAATATAATGGAGATTGCTGGCTTTTTATTCGGATTTAAGTTCATGCTATAGAATTTTTAAAAACATGAAATATATTAATAACACACCATTTATGAAATATTTGTCTCGACAGAAATTGTACTGGAGAATATACGTGATTAAGTATTTCCGCTTTAGGCAAGTAAGCAATTGATATAGGCGGAGACCAATTTGATACTATATATATTCTTTACAGCAGAAACGATCCATTTGCAAGAATTGGAGAAACTTTTCGACGATGTCTTTCAATATTATAAAATAAGCAAAATGCTACAGTGTGATTACAGTTGACTACTCGATTCACATATTTTTGGGACCCAATGGGTCCATTCTTGTATCTGCTGTATACTGCTGATATTACAACGACAAAATAAACAGTACTAAGAACATTTGTAGACGACACATGTATCATGGCAAAAGACGCATCTCTGTCTAGGGCTATAGAAAACGTACAAGTGGAGGGCAAAAAGATCTAAAAATGGACTAGAGACCGGAAAATATAGCTTAATAGCTTCAAATCTATGCATGTTAATTTTGTGTTACGGCCAAATCACTCAATGGATGCCCGATTCCTCAAGCAGAATCAGCTAAATACCGCGGAATATATCTCAATGTTATATTAAATTGGAAACATCATATTAGACAAAAAGCAGAGCAGATTAGACATAAAGTTAAAGAGATTAGTTATCAGTCAATCATAAAGCCAATTTGGACCTATGATGTGCAAATATGGAGTTGCACTAAAATATCAAACCAATTAGTAATTTAACGCACCCAAAACAAATTTCTACAATTAATTACCAATGCTTATCGCTACGTAATCAACGAAGAGCTGTACTATAACCTCAAAATCAAAAAGATACACAAAGTGATCCAAAATTTAATTCACAACGTGGAAGCAATACAGCTACTGGACAACATGCTGGAAATCAGAAGATTGAAGCCAACCAAATCACACGCACTTGTTTACTGTATAAGTGTATTCTTAATTTTATCACAAATGCATTGGTTTTATGCAAGTATAGCAGAACAGTAGTAATAAAATAATTTGTAAATTAAGATTGTACTAAGCACGTCTAATGTAATAAACTTAAAAAAAAATTTCAATATATAAACATTTCTAAAAGGGTGATGATAGATATTACTTCAATGTTAATATGATAAATTCATTCAGTTGCGAAAAATATAGTTTAAATACATTATAGAACAACAAACTATTTTTCATATCAATTAATGTTTGATACCATAGATGATACCACCATAGATATATATCGAGAGAGAAGATTTATACGTCCAAACGAAAAATTAAAAGAATTTCTGTTCATTTACAATATATTGTTTTGCATTACCTAAAGGACAAATTAAAATTGAAATATTATCGATTTTGTTACCTGTATATCATATTATAATTTGTAATCATTATCATTGAGGCTCTCTTCGAAGCATTTTCTCTCAAATTTAAAATTATAATTTTGTAGCTGGAAGCTTTTGAAGCTTTTAGTAGCTGGAAAATCAATGTCAGCAATTGGCAGACGCACAGGAAACGCAGAATTAAATAAATTGTTATGGATGTGTGCTATGCCTTTTCTAATATGTATTTAACCATTCTGAGCTGCAGAAATGTAACTAAATGTATATCAACTTCTGTAAGACTTCATAATGTTTCACGAGAATCACAAAAATTGTAACAGAAGTTCAATCTATGTTCAACAATCAAAATCTCTGGTAGGATCCCGTTAGATATAATTACACTTTACACCTTTATATATGACTAAATATTTGTGAGAGATCATCTAAAAGAAAGATCTCAAAAAAAATCATTTTTTTTATATATTCTCTGATTATAGCCAATTCTTGTTAGCAAATAAATTAAATAGCAGCCTATAACGTAAGTAGCAGAAATACAGAAAAACAAAAAAAATTAAAGTTATTTTGATCTAAATATTATTATACTATTCAGGTGAAGGTACATTTGGTTTAAAAGTTACAGAGGCTTAACAGCTAAAGATATTAAAAACTTATGAAGTGTAATTTTATGCATATAAATGTTAAGCCTAACATTGAGGTTAGTGTTCTAAGATGCGGAAAAAGTATTAAATTTATCATCATTTTATATCGAATGTAAAGGATTGCTGTATTTTTCTACTCTCAATTAGTAACATCTCCAACATCAAAGAAAGGTATTTATTAGTAGGAAGATACACTTACAAATTTATCTAAAATCTAAAAGATTAATATATCAGTCAATAATAAAACCTATCTGGACTTATGGTGTTGCACCAAATGCAGCTAATAGACAACGCGCAGGAAAGCAGAAAGAAGAAGCATTTCTAATGAAAGTTCTAATTAAAAAATATAACAATTTACTGTAGACATATTAATGTAATTAAAACCTTTGTTTTGATTCTCTCGCTTCAAGTGAAACTTCCTGTGCTGAGAACAGTCTGCACTAAATCACTAAATATTATAAAACTTAAGAAATATGATTTATCCTAAATTCAGCAGAGACTACATAATTGAAATTATTTTCTCGAAAAAAGCTCAACAAATGATTTGAACCACCGTACTTAACATATAACAGAAGCAACATATATAGAAAAAATACTGTGAATTTTTCATCATTCTAAAACTAATAAATATAAATAAAGGTAAAGTAAGCCCCTATTGTTAAGTCATACGTTGAGCCCTTGAATTATCTCCTTATCTATCAGGATCTGTTCAAAAAATCATTTCTATATACGATTCGAAAATATAACGCAAGTCTTCAGATGACGTCTCTCGAAACAAAACATGTTAATGCTCTACAAGAGAGGCATATACATGCAATCAATCACCTGTACATGGACGTATACATCAATATATTCAAATTTTTAAATGTATCTTTATTGCTGTTTTGAAATTAAGGATATTGTTCTTATTTTACACTTAGATTCTACAATTACCTTTTATCCTATGCTCAGCGAGTCACGTTTCAGCCAATCTTTAACAAACAAATATGATATATAGTATATGTGATAAACTAAAGTGAATAAAAACGTGAAAATCAAATAAAAATCGCAATAACTGATGTTCAGGGGAGTAATGTGTTGATTTTACCAGCAGACATCACCTATATATGCATTCAATATGTTCAAATTTTAAATGAATCTTTATTACTGTTTTGAAATTAAGGATATTTTTCTTATTTTACACTTAGATTCTACAATCAACTTTTATCCTATGCTCAGCGAGGCAGACACCTTCCAGCCAGTCTTTAACAAAGAACTATGATATATAATATATATGATAAACTAATGTGAATTAAAACGTGAAAATCAAATAAAAATCGTAATAACTGATCAGTGAAAACTGAATGTTCAGAGGAGTAATGTGTTGATTTGACCGTTGGTGAATGAGTTCAACTACCCTCGGCGCCCTATTCCAACTTCTTCGAGTGGAAGATTTATGGTCCAAAGAGCTGAATGGTCGTAGAGGAAAATGTAGAGGTGAATATTTACCACATAAATCGTTGTTTATTAGTGTTTGAAATGTTATAACACCATAACATGTGTCTGAACATATTCTACCAGTGCTAATTTGATTTTAATGGTTCTGTTTAGCTTATTTATATACTTATTATATCTATTACGATCTCTCTTTCTTTTTCCTTCGGGGCAGGATACGAGAAAAAAACTATGAATGCTCGATCGTCATGAATGAAATCGTGATAATTAAATTAAATAACAACATACAATAACAATGCGTTCATAAAAAACGTTTCATTTTTGACATGATATGATTAGCTAAATAATCGTGAGTGTGTGTATATATTTACGAATATTAAAGGAAAGCTTTCTTAAAATTTCTTCCGAATCTAATAATGATGTTAGAAGTAATTAATTTACAATAGGAGAAGCGTATTCCAAATGAATGTTTTTGGCTGGCTTGATTTACAAATTTAAATATTGTTGACCTCCAGTAAATTTTTAATTTTTTCTAAAACACAACTTTAATTTATTTTTTAACACATTTGTATGTATTCTAGCAAATATAAAAAGGGATGAAAGAATATTGAAGTGAATACAAACACCATATTCGCACCAAATTAAAAAACTAACCAAATGTTCAATTTGATTATGGTTTTTTGAAACAAAATTATAAAACCATAACAAACTTATTCTAGGTAAGCTAGTGCCTCAAACCAAATATATATAGATCTACGTAATATCAGGGAGGATCTTATAGAATATTTGATTTAAATTATATTAAATGGCAAACAAAAATATATTACACCCAATATTGTTAATATAAAAATTATTGTTAATATAATATTTAAAAATTATTGATTGAATAGATTAATTCATGTAATAGTTCTATTTAAAAAATAAATGATATGCAACTCGTAACATACGCTTTGAAATATCTCAGGATCTTCTTTGCTTTTTAGTATTTACTGACTGTTGGCAAAGACTGCGGAATAGGTCAACAATAAGACTGCTTAAAAATATATCTTCTCCTGACTTTCTCATAAAAATAAATTATTGAGTACAAAATCATAACCATACGGTGAGAAATACATTAGGTCCATATTTTGCTTAATGAATAATTAGAAAAATATCAACGTTTACTGAAGTTGGCATTGGAATTGGAGTTGGTCAAAAACAAAATTCAGTTCGTTGGAGTATTGTTTTAAGCCTATTAATATAGAGAGTTGTGAAAGCAAACCCAAAATATATTATTTCTTCAATTCCTATGCAATCGAACTTCTACAAGTAACGGTGATTCAATTATTACATTGTACCATGTCAGATGTTTGTTGTCAGATGGCAGCAAAATAACAAAACATTAGAAATACATACAACATAAGGTTTCCTGTATGCTACAAAAAATAAAAGGTTACCAGTACCTCATGGCAATTTTCCTTATACAAGATAATACTGAAAGGCTTATTGGGCGATTATCCATCTTTAAGCTTATGCATTTATTACTTATTAAAATTTGGAAAGTATATTTATGTGTGGGTTGAACTTTTAATGCATGAATACTAGTTTTAACATTATCAGAAAATAAGGGTAAATCAAGAAGCTCAGTTTTAAATTAAAATTGCATTGAAAATATCGAGCTATGAGGCCAATAAAATAATTCTTATTACTGCTACTTTTGTAATTTTAAGGAATCTAAATATGTTGTATATCGATTGATTGCAGAAGCGTACGAATATGATAAAACTGAGTTAAGTCAGATAACATGCTTGTCAAAGCTTACACTGAACGAAATCTCCATGAACCGAAGTAACATCGGTCGTTAGTTGAGAGTTAAGATCCGTAGTAGTAGCCTCTCTGATTCGCTGCATCTAGGCACTAAAATTAAATAAATATATACTTGAGAGTAATAATGAGATGCCTCGTATGGATTTACCTAATATTGGGTAACTAATCAATAGTCTTAAAAGCTAAAACATTCTTCTTATATATGTTAGGCGCTATTTGGTATTTTGATAATTTTTTAATTTTAAAACGATTTTGAGAAAATTGATCTGCACTTTGAAAATGTTTATCAGCCAAGTCTTGGTGTATCAATCTTCATAAGTATTAATCAGAAGACGTTATGTCTGGTGAGTACGCTGGGTATTGCAGAACTTCCAATTCTAGCTGCAAATTTTTTCGGTTTTCGTCCCATAGGCCTTTTCGTTTTCCAGGCTGTTCTTTGTTATAAATGTAAAATCAACACTTTTATATCGCTGCAATTAAAACCGACAATTAAGATATGATAAACAAGCATCACTATAAGTTTCTAAAAATGTTTGATGGACTTCGGTTGCATATTTCTTTAAATTAAACAACAAAATTAACATTGATAATTCAGTTCAAAGCTGTATATACTACGTAGCTCAATAATACTAAAGAGAAAGACGCTATTTTACACATAACATTAAAAAATATGGAAACCATCGAATATAACAGTTGCGTTAGGTTGTATAACAGTTATATATTCATATTTCACCTTCTCATTTCACCTTCTCACCAATACACAGACAAGCAGCTAATATAACCCTACGTAATAATAAATACCCAATATTTTATGAAAATGATGGATATACATTTGTATTCCCAATATAAGAAGGTAATCCTTGTGACAACAACCTGATGACAACACTAGACATCGTATTGACGAATTATTAAAAAGAAGAACGCGGGAAAGGTGGAAAAATAGAAAGTGAATCGCAACCCGAAAAGTCAGATCATCTATTCTGCTCTGATTCCATCATCAAGAACAAAAACCTTCGGCCAATCATTAATATGTGTGAATATTTTTTCGAACGGTATCGATCGATCGACGAGAGCGTTGATTAATGGTGGCAGTTTGCTTTTTACTGACAAGATCACGTTTCGGAATATTTTACATTGTGAAGCTGTCACGGGCCGGCCTCTTATCACATGTCCATCGACGGCTTTATTTGGATTCAATGGACTGGGTCCGTGATTTTTTATATAGGGACGCGGCGTCGCGTTGGTGGTCCAACGGCGGTATCTGCGTCCCGTGTCTGGCCGATAACGGCTCGCGATAGTACAGACAGAGGACATATTGTTTGTTTGGGTGCCCGCGACGTAATTGAAATCGGAGACAAGATATTTCTGGAGCAGTCGAAAGATTACGAATAATTAATATAGTGGCATAATCCAATTATCTCCTTTACTCTTTAACCAGAAGAAAAAATAATAATATGATGAATCAACTCTGAAAGGTTGGAGACGCATTTAATTGAAAGAAAATTGAAAGTTCCGCATCTCAACAGGGAAGTTCTCAACATATAACTAGAGTTCCACAAGGTAGTGTTCTAGGATCACTCCTCTATCCGCTCTACACTGCTGATACCCCAATAGCATAAGGGTTATAAAAAAGACAAGTAGATATATACTGGAAGATATGGCTTAATAATAGTTCTAAATCTGTCCATGTCAATTTTGTGTTGTTGCGAAATTAAAAAACCCAATAATTAATTATGATCCTATTTAAGGGATCCCCAATTCCTCAAATAGAGTTAGAGAAATACATTGCCATCCATCTCTATAGCTAATTAATAAACAACGCATTAGATAAAAACAGAGCAGATAACATTCAAAATCAAATAACTGTTCTGGTTAGTCAGAAGATACTGAAGATAAGAGATTGTTTTCCCAGTCAAATATGACGCCTAGTTCGACTTATGGGGTGCAAATATGGGGTTACACTAAAATATATACCGAACTAGTACTCCAACGTTCCTAAAATAAAGATCTTCGACTAATTATCTATGCTTCCCGTTAGGCAACTAACGAAAATCGATACCATGAACTCAAAATCAAATGGATCTACGGATTTGTCGGAGGTTTGGCACTAAAACACGAAACAATGTTACTGAATCACTGCAGCGTGATTCGTGAACGATCTGAACTGAAAGTTTGTATTTAAAAATCCACAAGGAAAAGAGTAATACCTCAGATAATTTCTATATAGAAGTAATTTTTTACCTCCAAATTCCAAAAAAATCCAAAAAGAACTATTGATATTGGCGAATTGTTTTTATGGATACATGTTAAGAATTGATTTTATTCTAACACTCAACGAAAATCTTTGGTAGTTATTAAAGATGGATTTCAAATATTCGTCGGCTAAATATGCTTCGAAATTCTGTTTCAAAAATGAGAACTTCGATAGTTTAGGAAAATAAAACAGGAGATCGTTTGCAGTACATTTTTATACATTGTATTTAGATAATATTTATTGAACCTTTTGACCGTTTTATACACCACGGTTATGCTGAGCTTTTACTTACTGCATAACTGGTTAGATAAAATTGGTCCATGTATATCACTCAAATACTTCATTTGAAATAAACTGAAATGGTATTATCGAATTTCCGAACTCTTGTGTAAAACGAATGTATTATTTCGATATGATAACTTGGTGTTCAAGAGTCGACCTTTTCCGTTTTCTATAAATGTTGGAAATTGTAACTAATTATAAAAATTGTTATACAGCCCAGTTAAGAGTTTAATCAGCGATTCGGATGCTCAATTATCAGCAAACAATTATAAATTTGCTTATAAGGAACAAAACAGTAAATTGGTTTAATTCGATAAGAAAATAAAATTCGAGAAAACCAAGAAGCGTCTAACCTCTTTGTTTACAGGATATTTAGAATTTCGAAAACAGCTGTTGAGCTAAGACAAACTGAGTTTGCTTAAGAAATTATATGGTTCTGGAGAATTGGTATGTCATTGTACACTGTTAATTCTAATGGCTATTAAAATTTTTCTATAAATTTTAGTGGTATTAAATTCTGATTAATCTCAGGTTTCTTTAGTAAATGTATTTCTTAACAAAACACTAACAGAATATTGTAAATAATAAATAAATCAGTTTGTTCACCAAGAGTTAAAATGATTGTTGCAAAAAATATTAACAATTATAAAATAACTTCACAGAATCTTAATTCCTCATTCGTTGGTGAGTTGCTTGTTCGCTAGTGGGACATAAGACAAAGCAGAAAGCAATAGGCAAATGAGATGAATGAAAGATGTATCTACAAAGGTGAGATCAAAGAGTGAAATAAACAATCAAGCATGAGGCAATTTAAGAATTTAGAATAGGGATTAGGAATTTAGAAATATGGATAACAGAAAAATACTATATGAATGCATAAATGAAGTCACGAAAATCTGCAGCAGTTAAAATGAAACTAACTACATAATTTGTATAAATGGAATACATATGACAAACAGAATAAATTATGAATTGTTAATATTAAATTTATAAACATTTTAAAGCACTGGTAAATATTAAAATGCTTAACGAATAATGTAATAAAATGTGTGAGTATATCACATTTTAGTGTTTAAACTTTGTTTTGAATATTTTAATGATTTAATTTATAGGCCTAATGTTTGAAAAGTCAATAGTTAATAGAATATTATTGAAATTTATCTAATGGTATTCGTTAAATTTTTAATATATATGCTAAAGTCAAATATCAATTTTGAAGTGGTTTTATTCATATGTTCTCTGTATACCGTATATTCATATGTTCTCTCTACGAAAATGTAATACTTCATTTATTATTCTATACTTATGTTTAGAACATAACTTTAAAGAGAGATGATGTATGTATTTGATGCTCTGAAGTTGTTAGAGTTCTGATATTAATCTTACTTATGATAATTTGTTGATTATTGAAACTTAATGGAAATTAGATTTAATTAAATGCCATTTAAAAAAGGTTAGTGAGATTTAGTTCTGGAGATAGTTATTTTAATATGCAGACCTATATTTATAATCAGTTCAAAACAGTAATGACACATGTGACCAATATGTGTTTGTCAAAATTGTAAATTCGTTTTAGAGTCAGACAATATTTTCCTTCTCATTTTATTCTATTTAAAAAGAGATAGAATGCTGTCAGAGAAGTTCGAACATGTAACCGAAAGGGACTGCAAAAGTTGTCGGTTTGTCAAGCGTCTGCAAAACTCTTCAAAATATTATAATTTCGGGTTATAAACCGGCAAACGTTGTTTTAACGCTTTGTTTTAGTAAATTACACATTGCCGCGGTTTTTATTGAAAATATATTTTGCGCATTGCAGCTGCACTGAATATCAGTTATCATATAACCTTAAATTCACCAAAAAGAAACCGTGTTTATGCGAAACGAGGGACGAATCAAGATCAGCTTGACGTTAGCTGTATCAGAGATCAAATATACGAAATGTATAAGAACAGTAAGTTTATTCAGTCCAAACATAATTGAATACAATTATTTCAGAGAAAATTGTTATTCTGGAAAGTATCCATAAAATCCAAGGATCAAGTAGACCATCCATTCATACACTGTTGGGTAATATAGGATTTAAGTGGTGTAAAGATAACCCACGAAGAGGTTTAATGGAACATCCAGAGAATGCTTATATAAAAATACAATTTTTAAAAACATATAACAAAATCAAGGAAGAATTATTATATCAGTTTATATATTTAAATGAGACATCAATATTTGAGAATGGTATATTGGGTCACTCATGGCAAGATAATAATAAATATAGTATAAAGACAACAAAAGTTGATGGAAAAAGGTAAACGTTGGAATAACTATTGATTACATTTTTTTAGTCATAACATTTATTAATAATTCATTGCAGACATATAGATCTTCATGCTGGAAACAGGAATGGTTTTTTGCTGGTGTAGGATTAGTGTTTTCCACTAAGTGACTACTATGGAGAAATGAACCATAATTTGTCTTTGCTGTAGTTTGAAAATCAGCCTTTAAAGAACTTGGAGGAACCATCAGTTATTGTTATGTGCAATGCATCATATCTACCATATACTTAGTACACTGGTGGAGAAAATCCCAAGAAATACATCAAAAAAGGCTGTAATTAAGGAATGGCTTAAAGTAACATAAAATAAGCTTCGAGGAAACCATGTTAAAGAATGAACTATTTCAAATTGTTACTCGGTAAATACAAATAAAATATTTAATTGCATTTTATGTAATTTACTTTTTTAGAAATATGCCTGAGAGAAGATACATGGTAGATCAGATTACTGAATGTTATTGTCATAGAGTATTACGTCTATTTCCAACTGAGTTGATACGGGGTATTGCAAGGAATTATTTTAATAGATAATCAAGCCGAGCAGGATATTCAAACCAGATCTGTCTGGATTTATGGAAAGAGGCATTGTCGAAAATAATACCTTCAATTAGTGTGAGCTCAACCAGACACATTGAAAAAGAAATTGACAAATGGTAGCAAGATTCTACCACATGCAAGCCGACAATTACCACGACAAGGTGATGAAAGAGGAAAAAAGTGTGGAAAAAGTTCAATGCATATATAATAAAACAACTATAACCTATAAATTATTGTGGCTGTATAATTAATTGTAGTTTTAAGTTCTTCGATAATATATGAATTAGATGTACTATAATGTATAAATAAATTATATTTGATAAGAATATTTTTGTTTGATTATTTTATTTAGATTAGAATTTGTGTATGTCAGAGCCAATATGCACTAATACTCAGAGCTGCTGCGGCAACATTCCCACGTTTTGACAGGTCACTACTGTTTTGAATTGACTATATATATTCTCAAATATGTTTCTGATTTTATATTATAAATGCTTTGAAAATCATTAGTTATATGGTACTAAAATCATTTTTGAATTATTCCCTTTAATCTATTATGAGAGAAACATTATTAAGTTAATAATTTGTGGTTGAATTCAGACGTAATTGTAAATGTAGATACTTGTAATTCGCATGTAGAATTAAAATACAGAGTGTTCTATTGGTAAATAATATAAATATAACAGAATGCTATAATATTTTATGAAAACTACGGACATTTGCTGTAAATAAAAAAAAACTCGTATTTCACTATTTTTGACGTCAACAGCAATTGATATAAAATATTATATGGCGTTTAGCACAAATCAGTTTAAGAAGAGGACTAGGATCCACAAACAAGATTAAAACCCGATTTTTTGATTCATATTCAACAGCCAAATGGCCATACCGCGGCGTTAAAACTTTCAACGCTGATTCGACGTCCCGACCTCCGGTCTCGTACAAGCGACCCAACAACAAAACCGCGTCCGGCACACACACACACGCCGGCCGCAAATTAACACGTCTTTTCCCCCAGCCGGAGAAAAATCAATCGACACTGGCAGCCAATAATAAATGACAAAAATCGTCCATCCATACAGCTGGGTTATTGTCGGCTTCCGGCGCGCGAGCGGCGGGCGGCTGCCGGGCCGCGGGGCGGCGGCGAGGGGGGCGTTGGGGCGGCGGCGGTGGTACAGCCGAGAGAAAACAACCCGACCGACGACGTTGATGGATGACGCTTCGTACAAACGCCAAATTGTGAAAAGAAGAGTAGACGAACGGCGACGGCCGGAGAGGGGAGGGGGTGGCGGCGGCGGCGGTGGCAGCATTGGTAGGTCGAGGAGGATGAGGGTCGAAGGGGAGGGGTGCCTAGTGCGAGACGCGGGTCTCTCCCCCTAACCCCCCCGCCCGGTTTAAATCAATTATCGGTGAATGAAATTAATGCCACTATTGAGAGCCCTTGGGGTTTTCTCTACAATTTCCATTTTTATTTTCAATCCCGGCATAATTTGACATACTTTGATGTCGCCGCAACTAGTTTTTTAAATATTGCAAATCCTATCTTCATTCATTACAATTCGATATTAAAATCTTTTGTAGACTATATCTAAGCAAGAAATGTAAACTAAATACTAAAAGGCTAGAGTATCTTCATATGTTACACGTTCTAGACGACAATAAATATTCAAAATAATAAGACACATCAATAGACTAAAATACATGATGTAATAAATATTAAGAGAATAAATAAATAAAGGAATTTGTATAGATATAAAAGCCAATAAAATATAAAATTAAATTTTCAAATTCTTTTTTTAAAGAAATCAAATAATAAGCCATATCTACCTCTAATAGTCAATAAGTTACTGCACTTCGTTCAATAATTATGAAAGATAGACGTAGATTCTTTACAGTAATTTTTTTTATAACATCTTTATTAGATAGGCTTAGTAAAATCTTAATTTACAATTAATTTATTACTACATTTCCTATGTACTTAGATTAATTAACAAGCAAGACGAGTGCGAGAAAATACATCACTATGTATTCCTCAATTATAAAATTATAATTATTTATTAATTATTAACTTTTAGCTATAGTTTACACTAAAGCTGTACACTTTTGAGTTCGTATGGTTTGCTTCGCTTCAATCTTCTGACATCCTTCGCGATGTCCAGCAGTTGTATTGCTTCTACGTTAGTATGATTTAGTAATCTTCTTTCGTGTTTCAAGGCGAAATGTTGGATAACTTCGCAAATCCATTGGATTTCCAGATCATCGTGGAATTCTTCGTTGGTTACGTAGCCATAGGCATTGGTAATCAATCGAAGAACCTTGTTTTGACAGCATTGGATGGTTAGTTGATTTGAATTTTTAGTACAACCCGGTATATGCATCCCATAGGTCCAAATTGGCTTTATAATTGTCTTAGAAATCAAGCTCTTTGATTTTAGATCAAGTTGAGAGTATCTTCCGACTAACCAGTATAGTTGTTTTATTTTGATTCTAATATGTTTTGCTTTTTGTCTAATATGATGTTTCCAATTGAATCTACCGTCAAGATGAATTCCGAGGTATTTAGCTGATTCTGCATGAGGCATCAATAGAGTGATATAATTAAGTTTTTATTATTTCGCCGCAATGCAAAATTAACGTGGCCCGATTTGGAGCTATTAATTTGAACATTCCAATCTCTCGTCCATTTGTAGATTTTGTTGACTGCCACTTGTACTTTTTCTACTGCCCTAGGCAGAGATATGTCATTTTTCTTTATAGTATAAACATACAGGTATCTCAGTTCGATACATGAGAAATGAATAAGTAAAGGGATAATGTCCTTTCAGGAATCTATTAAGCTTTATCAGAGAGATAACAAGCAAGTTCCTGTTCGCCAACGTGTCAAAGCTTGTTATCCTTCTCTGGCACCATCTATATATATCTATAATTGGGGAAACATTTTTGTAATATAATGTGATTGTCAGGTAATTATTTTTTTTAGTATACCTTAATGGCTGGGAAATCAGATTAAGAATAAGTATGAAGTAACTCCTACTGGAAAAGGTCAGACTATACAAAAATAGAATTTGAACCATTATGGGTATGTTTATTACGAACTTCTGTTACAGAATAACAAAAGTAGAGTTTAAATAGGTTGAGTTGAGTTTATAGTTTGAAGAGCTTATTGTATAGATGATTACTACAACTCTATGGGTGATTTTACAATTGGGTGCTCTGCTACAATATAAAAAAATAGTTTCTGAAAATAATACAAATACGAGGTCTAGGTTTTGCTTATTATATATCAGGTGGGAATGCAAGGCGGCTCAGACGTGAAATATATTGAATCCTAGACGAGAGTAATATTATACCATCTTATATTGACATTTATCACTTTGAAACTTGAATGACACCTTGACCTATTATATTAAATTTTCTCATAATTCCTATCTCGAACAAATGAGTAAATCGAAACAATACAGGGCTCACTCGAAATAACTTAAAGTTGGTTAAGGAGACAAGTTGTATTGTAGTTTTAGAGTTAAAAAACTGATACATATTTAAAATTTTATTTGATTACTTTAAAAATTATTTATATAGTTGCATACAACTAAAACCAATGTCTCCACGGCTTCAATGAACCGTCTTCAGCGGATATAATAAAATATTTGTAAATATCACCTGTTGTAATTGGTGACGCTATCCAAGGTTGTTTTAAACCTGATGTTATTCCAGTAGCCTGTTTTCCTACTGGCCAGAGAGGGTAGAACAACTTACCGAACTCGGATAATTGTATGTACCGTAACAACGACAACCAACTGAGGAACAAACATGATTTAATGAGAAAAACAAAATAATAAATATCGAAATCGATAACAGAACCTAGATTATGGTTAGTGCTAGGCAATCATAAGCCCCAGAAGAAGACTCGGATCCCCGGGGTCGTCACTTCCCGTACCCAATTAAAAAATTGAGTTCTGTGAGGGTATATTTCTATATTTGTAAAATTTTCACAATTTCTCGTGTTGTAGTGTGATTCCGACGTAATTCCCAATCAGTTTACTTACTCTTCTCTCCCCAACACTCCTGAAATTCTGTTCAATATTTTCCCAATAATCTTGGTTTTGTTTCAAGCTGTTCCCTTTCTGTTTATCATTAAAACGATAAATTTCTTTCCTTCATGTCTACTGGTCTGTTTTATTTATTAACTCATCACGCTATATTGACTACTCAGTTTTTCATACGTATTTAAATCGAATAATGTTCCTTTGGATCCCTATCCCATTTTGTAATATATTAGGTCTTCTATACTTTGGAAGCCTTGAAAAACTGGCAAGAACCAATAATTTCGAATGGGCGAATAACCAGGTTGGGCCTAGCATTTTGCATCATCCTCCTGGAATTCCAGAAGTTTATCAGAATGTACCTTTTTCATGTTCTACTAAGTATACAGAAGACAATTTTTTTTAGTTTTGAAGATTTTCGTAAAATATGTTTCTCGATATGTGGCTCAATTTTTTTCCATGTCTGATCAGTGAAAGATCAGGTCAACAACTTTCGTACCGATTAACTTAAAACTACTTACTCAGTGAAAATGATGCGATATACATTCATCACTGGATTACGGTGATATTTCAAACATGAAACAGTTTTAATCAAATAGAATCATCACATAAATTGGAATAGATCAGTAAAATATTTAAATATATATGAACATTCAACAGGATAGTCGAGCTTGAACAGATATTTAATCCCCTAACTGTATAAAATTCTACTGACTTATACGTATATACATATGACTGCGTATTATACGTAGTATGACTTATTGTATTTAGAAATATAAAACATAAAATCGGTCCATTCTGATTATTCTGATCTGACCATTTTGATTGCCTATAAGTTTGCGCAAAAAAACGATAAGTAAGTTTCGTTTTCATAAAAAGTTTATTTGGTCTTTACTTTTCTATTTTTGTTCCATTATGATTGAAAAAGTATTTTTAAGACAATATTCATGACCTCCTGCAACATCTGAGGCTACACTTCTTCAATTTCGTGAGGAATATTGTCTTAAAGATGTTAGATCGTTCAGGACAAAAACCTTATGGGTTTTCAAATGGGAAAAATTCTGGTGCTGTTAAATTCGGAGAACTAGCTGGCCATGTAAAATCGCCACTTCGCGAAATCAGTCTTCTTGGAAAAACGTCATTCAATAAGTGAATTGTTGAACGAACTGTGTGTGCTGTGGCCCCATCTTGTTGAAACCATATATCCTCTAGTATTTGCTCTTCCATTTCAGGCTCAAGAAAATTTCGAATCATGTCTTGGTACCATTCAGCAATAACAGTAAAAGCAACACCTTGGTCATTTTCAAACAAAATAGGGGCAATGATGTTTTCAGCATGAATACCACACCATACAGTTGTTTTTTGTAGATGCAATAATGTTTCATGAATTAAATTAATTAATTAAATGAGTATTCTGTATTCCCCAAAACCGACTGTTCTGTTTATTGACGTGGCCACTGAGAAGAAAATGGGCTTCATCGCTCATTATCAATTTAGACGAAAAACCTTTTTTATTTACTAATTTCACCAGACAGCCTTAGGATTGCATTACTGTACTCAACTCGTTGATCAAGATCTTTCGGTAGCAATTTTTGGACTAATTGAATCTTATACGGAAATATTTTCAAAGTTTCAAAAAAAAGTTCAGTTTTCAAAATTCGCCTTAAACTGCGTGCAGAAATGTGTAATTGGGAACCACGTCTACGAATTGATGTTTCTGGAGATTCTGCAACACTATCGCGCACCAGAGCCACATTTTCAGCGTTACGAGATGTCCGTTGTCTTCCAGAACAAGGCCTGCCTGCTGTCGTACTTGAATGAATAAATGAATTATGAATTTGAAAAACAAAGACAAACTGACGAAATAAGGTACAGACGATAGTCACAAATTATTTAATTACACCTTCAAGCTGCCTTAATTAGTGTAGTGTCCAGTGATGTGCATAGTGCTTAGCTTAGTGCTTCTGCACGGTGATGTGGATGTAAAATAGCTCTTAAGTATATTTAATTTAGTAGGTATATACACGCTAACATTACAAAAATAATGAATGAATTTTTAAGATCAATGTGATAACGCTGAAACAAGTCCTGTTATGCAATGATGAGGTACAGTTGGGACCTGTCCTAGTAGATCAGGTAGTTTAAAAAACTTGAAAATCATTTTGTGGCCCACCAGCGAGATCACTAAAATGATTTGCACGATTAGACCGATAGATTCGGCTGATTCGGAAGGCAAATATTGCGTCGGAATCTCTTTTACTTCATTATTCATGTCCGCGCGGTGATGTACGTTATTTGGTCGCGGACGATATCATAGAATTAGAGTCGTACTAAATGTATTGATATATCGATTTCTTAATTTGAATATGTACTTCCCTTGAAAACATACCCAACTATTTAAAAATTATCAGGAAAAAATCTATCTAGGAGCAATTTTATTGGAGTAATATATAATTACATTTATTTACGGTCTATTAAGATATTTTGAACAGTGCACTCTAAACGAGGGAGTTCGTTGAACGTACGTTACCGTATCGAAGACCTATGGCGGAGACTGGTCGGTCTCAATGACAGAGTTAGTTTAATACGGTGACAGTTGAGTGACAGGCGGTATGGCCGCCGGTGTTGGCGCTCCACAAAGAAGAGGATTACTTGCAAGTATGCCAATCAGGGGCCTCTCCAGAAGCGATCGTGTTAGCGATTCCCAAGTTGAAATGGAAGATTGTAATCAATGGACCATACAGGCGAATGAAGATGCCGCGTAGTGATAAGTTTAAATGTTATTATAGAAGTCATTCAATTATCTTAAACGTACTGTTCATTTTGCCACAAAATCGCATTCTCTTTGGTACCATTCTGTATGTATTTGTAATGTTTTCCGTTTTGTGTTTTATTTCTAACACCTTAACATTTCGTATCTTAAAGATATTCATTTAAAGATAATATATATTATGTCGACTGAAATTAATTCATATTCTTTTGTTATTGCTAAGTGGTTGAATTATCTGCTCAATAGTCAATAAGTATTTCTCACGTATATACATGACACGTAGAAAATTACTTAATGAGTCCTCTATAAAACACCTTGGTCTAAATCTTACTCTAAAGCCTATAGTCTATTCAAAGTTTTTTAGAAATGCGTCATGGATATTTGTGACGTCGAAACATTGCAATGTTGCCGCATCAACTCTGAGTTTTAGTTCAGTTTGGTTTTGACAAACAAGAAAATTCTAATCTAACTAAAATATGATATAATTTATTTTAACATTATAGTATATCTAAAAATTACGGCAATGTATACAACCACAATAATTTATAGGTAAGAGTTAAAACTTCTTAACACTATTGCATTAAATAATTTTGCACACATCTGACAAAGGAACGGCGGCCGGTTGTCAGACGTACGCAAAATTATTCAAAATATTAGTTATTATTACTACAGATTAAAAACCGACAAACGTAACCAACAAGTTTTAGCGTTTTGATTATTTTGATAAATTTTAAATCTCTCAAAATTATATGATCTCACTTCGTTTGAAAATGCCGAAAACAATAGATAGTAAGGGTCACAAATGATTGCGGCTTTATTAAAATATTTCGAAATAGAACGAGATAATGGAGCCTATAATTTCCGTTAGAGAAGTAATTATTGATGATATTAAATAATATAAGTCCCTACTGTCAATAACATCGCTTACAAAATGAAGAATAGTACGTTAAATTCACACAAGAAAACCCGTCTACATACAATGTGGGTGACAAATATTGACCATCTTGATATTGGATATATAGGAAAGTATACCTAAATGAGTTAGAGACACTCAGCTTATTGGGATGTAAGACATCCTTTCATACACTCTTACAAGGCATAGGGTTTTATCAGTGTAAATATAACCCCCATAGGGGTCTAATGGAACTTCCAGACATTGCCTTAAAAAGAATTCAATTTTTAAAGGCATAAAATAAGACCAAGGAAACTAAACTATTTGAATTTGTGTAGCTTGATGAAACTTGTATATTTCAAAATGGTTCATTGTGGCACTCTTGGCAAGACAGTAATAAAAAAAGTTTAAAGACAACAAAAATCATTGGAAAAGGGTGAAAGTTACAATAGCATTCGATTAGGTTTTCTTGCTCATTATATTTATTAATAATAAATTGCAGATATATTGCTGGTCGAGAAGGATATTCGTGAACATGTTTTAGGCAGATTAGAAATTAACAGTTTAGTGAGTGAAATGGACAGTGAGTCGGGAAGTGAAAGTGACTAAAGGAAACTTTCAGGAAATGTGATAATGCTGTGTAATGCAGGAAATTTCTGCGACAGAGTGACGAGAGTGGAAACAACTAAATGTATGCACATAATTAATTGAATATGACTGTAGAAAATGGTACTGTAGGGCGTAAAAGATTTGTGTGCACAGATATGATTTTAATTATTCAAAATTAGACATGAACATTAGGTTAGAATGTATGAGGAGGGAATGAATACTGTTTTGTAGATATGGTAAATGTATCAGACAGAATTCAGTGATTAATTTTATGAAGAATGGTGTACACAGATAGTAGCAGAAGAAATAAAATACACACTGATACCAAAATGACTTGCCAAGTAAAAACACTATCGAAGGAAACAAGAACTAAATGTAAAAAGGTAAATATGCTCTCGATTGAAAGTAAAATACGCTTCTCAGATATACAATTGTTAATTAGGTGGATTAGGTCTCCAGGGGGATATCACTACATAAAAAACGCGCGTAGAAACTCTACCTCAAGGGAGGTGTGATCATAATATATGTATTATAATGTTAAAATAAATTATATTTGATAATGTTCAATTATTTTATTTAGATTAGAATTTTCATGTATGTCAAAGCCAAACTTAATTAAAATTCAGAGTTGATGCGGCAACATTGCAATGTTTCGACGTCATAAATCTCCATGGCGCATTACTATGCGCAAATTGAATAGATACTACAGTGTACAGCAGTAATAACAAACTTATAGCGGTATTACACATATATATATATATATATATATATATATATATATATATATATATATATATATATATATATATATATATATATATATATTCGAAGACACTTTAACTAAACACGTACACTCTGAATCACCTTATCGGTTCTGAACTATCACTTCATTGAAGACGTAGTATCGAGCATCACCAATGGTAGGCAACACTTTATTTTGGATCTGTTGGTTTGAAATGATGTCTACCTTCTAGTTAGATTTCAAGATGAATGGTAAGTAGCTAATAGGTTGCGCATTTTATAGGTTGCAAAATATGCCTCAGGGCATGACGCGAAAAATCGGTAACTTATACAACAATAATAAATATGTAATGAGACAATATACTTGATAATATAAAAAACTTGATGTTTTGTGATCAACTGATAATACAGAATAAATAATTAAAATAAAATGATTTGTATGAAATAACAAATTAGCGTTAATAAAATTAATTTATGGAAAATTATTGGTGCTTTAATAATAAAGGTATATCTATTTAATAACAAGACTTCTCACACTGTTTTTCCTTTTCTCTTTTTTGTAGAGATCTTTAAATACTCCATCTCTTTTCTTAGTGTTTGTATACACTTATTTAGATCTAAAAGACACCAGATTGAAGGTTTTATTTGAATTAAAATAGATGAGAAAAAAGACAGAAAAACATCAACAACAAACGAGAAGAATCTTGGAACTCGCGAAATATTTTGGATCCTCTCGAGCGAACTAGAAGAAGATACTCTTTCTTATCGCCTCTGAAGATATAGTCAGAATACCAATTAAAACTCAATGGCAATATTTGAAGTGTCAATTGAATAGAACACCTTTTGAAGCGTTAGAAATACAACACTTCAATTAAATAATATGCTTTTTTTAAAATGATGTTTTCGTTGGGCTGATTTAAAAGTTTTAACTGCAGACTGGTAGATATTGTTTGTTTAAGTATCTGGGGTGTTACCGCGTTCACTGGCTTCAATAATTTGTTAAATTTAGGCGGATAATGATGTTTGGTTCACGGTAAGTTGGTAATAGGTTAACGGTAAATACGGTCACCGGCGCCAAATTAAGGGCTTGAGTGACAAGTTCTCCGGGTTAAAATTAAAAAATAATTTTTATAATTGTATGTATTGCTTAGTTTACATGCAAAGTTTTGCAGGTTCTATTACATTCTTTATACGCTTTGTTCTGCGACGGTTTATATAAGCCATCGTCAACATAAGAATATCTACAAATATTGGTAAAACATCATCAGCGAGTAGGAATAGTGGGAGAAAAATATATAAAATTTGGAAAATTGATGATTGAAACAATTTGAATTATAGTCCGATGAACCCCAAACTATGCCTACTACCCAACTTTCCTACAATCAAATATGCAAGAGGATCCGTTATGGTACAGCTGATCCTTTCATTCATATCACTGACAGGATTACTGTAAATGACGATGTCCCGACATCCTCAATGATAAAGTTCTTATTATAACTATAATATTGCTGCTAAACACTGTTATATTTGGTTTAGATTCCGCGTCACTGAAACAGCTATATCTCCGAAAATAATTTATATTATAAATAATCCTCTTGTGGTTATATTCTTAAAGTGTTAAATATTTATTATAAGAAATGTAGTAAATTAACATTAATAAACATTTTGGCCTTCTGTGAATTAGATCAAACGCATTTACTCTCTTTAATATCCAGAGTAAGTCATCATTACCCAGAAACTGGAGAACCTCAACATTGATGTGCTGATGAGCCTCAGTTCATGTCTTTCGGCATTGTTCTTGATGATGTTATTCGCAGTTTTTACCTTCAGGTCTTTTATATATGTACGTCATTATAAATGTACCATGGTACATCAACAATATATCGAATACCATGTTTTGGAATCTTTGTATGGTATGTCGATTGCTTTGGCTTGTACCACTCCAGAGTTTACACATGTTTCAAGACTTGTTTGTAAAGCAATTCAATAAACAGTACAGTTTTTATAATTCCGTTTAACTTCTTCAGATTTTTTAACATATCGCTTCCGCCAGAGTATAACTTGCTGATTCATATATATTGACTTGTGCTTGAATCTTTTGTTGGTAAAACTAACATGCATCGGTTTACTTTAATTCACACAGATGCGTCATTTTTTTGCCCTGAAATGTATTTCGGCGCTAAATGTTTCTACTTTTTCCGTTGATTCACATCGAAATTATATTCAATGTCTAGCATTGCAAGGTCATCTACAAATGTAATAACAACAATATTTTCAATATCATTGGATGTAGGCAAGTTCCGAGTATACAGCAGAGAAAGGATTGGTCGCAATACATGTTCCTGCAGCGAACTTGCTTGTATTTTTCTCAAGTTAGAATAAGCATCTTCTTATTTGAGTATAAATCTAGATATGATTTTTTTGAGTATTGATCGGGGAGAAGCAATTTAATCTTATGCTTGACATGATCAATTCCATGAAACCTGTATGAAAATTTTTATCGAAAATTTGAGCAACATCTAAAAATATTGGAAAATGATTTTTTTTCTAGTGATTTTTCTGTAACATGGGTGACTCTGTGAACCTGATCAATCGTGGAATACTGTTTCCTGAGACCAAATTGATGATCCGGAATAAGATAATTTTCGTCGACTCGGGACAAGCTTTAAAAATATGAAAAAAATCTAGATTGGAATATCCCCTTATGATTAAAAACAATAAAATTATTTTGACAAATAATAATTATGTGTCAATGATGACCGGAATAACCACAACAAACAGTCGTCGGACTACTTTTTCCTGTTAATTGCCATCGATTTTAGCCACTAGTTTTTGTTCCGTTTTCCGCGCTGGAAAATCGACGCCGTAAGATGTCGACGGGCTCGTGCTCGGAAGGACCACCGATTCGGAAACTGACGTTTTGTAAAACATCTCGTTAATCATCGGTCTTTCTGGCGGCATCCCATGCCCCTCGCTCGCCCCGTGCGTCGTCCAGCTCTTTTTCACCCCCGTTATGTCAATCATTCGTGATATTTTCGGCCGGATCTTAAGAGAGCCGCTGGCTATAGTGTTACAGTCTTTATTTTGCCAGGCCGATATTTATTAGGTTCAACAGCTCATTTGACTGCTTCATGTTTTGTTAGAGATCTTTGGATATCCGATATTTATACTTACTGATTTTTATTTACAACGTATCAAAAAGTCGTTACTCATTTTTAATGTACAAAAATATTAATTTTATTAACAGATGCCGTGTGTTCCCATGTCTTATCGTGAATTCTAACTCTTTCTGAGATAGCAAAAGATAATGTTTTTTTTTGGCCTGATTTACTAGCCGAAAAGGTTTCCTTGTTGATGTTAACTCAATTTATAAGATAGGATTGCCCGTGAAGGCGCTGTAATTGGGGTATGAACTATGATGTTGGTTAATTCCGAGAACTGCTTGTGACGGAGCTTTTTAAGTTGGAATCAGTTCATTTATTAACATATATTGTTCTCAATTTCGGAAAAATGGTTCCACTGAAAAACAAATTATCTGAAAATAACGTTGTTTGGAACGAGCAGAAAAAATATACTAAATATAAATATATATTAGTATATTTCTTCTATTGATGAGTTTTGTCAAAATCAGATACTTAACATTCAGCTCTCGTATCATTATATGAATAATATATTAGGTAATCATGGAAATGCCGAGTTTATTACATATGAATGTTCATATTATTATAATTTAAAATTAGGGGAATTTGTTAGATTATGGTTTACTGTAATGTTTGTAATTTTAAATAATCTTAATTTTATACATAAACTATATAAAATTATTATACATATTACTTCATATTAACATTCCACCTGATAAAACTTAACTAAAGACATGGTATATAGTGACATTAACAAATTACACTGATATGCATTATCCTCAGGTCTAGATTTTTTTAAAAACGTAAAAATATACGTACATACATGAATAAAATTAATTTAAAATAAAATGAATTGTAATTTATACTACCTTTTTGAGTATATTAGAGAACGTCCTATTTAATAAATAGGATTAATCTCGACCAAAATGTATGCTCCAAACCACAGTCCACATTGTTAAGCTAGTGACTTCAGTTTGAGACCATCCTAGAGAACATCCGGTATCAGTCTGGTTATTGTTCTGTCTGGGAGGGTTGACTCTTACCAAATTCTATGCTCTTGCATGTAGACAACATTATTACGGTCAGAAAAATAAATATACGACTAGATATAGGGAAAAATTCAACAAGCGACTATTGCAACAATATACTTAGTATTATAACTTTTATATTTACGTGTATTTTAAAATAAAGTTAAACTGAAACTATTTTTTTATGTTCTGTTGCATTTTTTGTAAAAATACTTATAGTTTTGTTATATTTCGTTACTAATATACAACAATATCTTCAACGAATATTTGCTAATTCTTCTTACAAACAGAGAAATAGGCATTTCTTTTCTTAATAACACGACTCACTCTCATTGGCTTCAAACAATTTTAAAGGTATTTAAAATAGTAGCAAGTTTTTAATTGTGTTCTTAACTATAATTATACTTTTTAGTATTATACAAAAACTTGTTTTCATTTGTTATTACTATTCTATTTTCATTTGCTCATGTGTTATTCATAACTTTTTTGTCACTTTTTAATGGTCCCGAATATATAGGAGATGTACTTTTTATAAAGCTAAAAGCTTAGAGATAGAGTTAAAGATTAGAAAATTGTTTCTGAATAAATATTTTTAATAAGGTTATATAGTGATTATTTTTCTTTAATTATGAATAAAATAGAATCGGATTGTTTCAGTATTATACAAATTATATTTTTCTTCTACTTCAGTATTCACAAGTGTATAAACAGCATATTAATGAATAGATATTCGTTAGTACGCTTCGTTAATATAACTATGTACACTTAACAGATTTTTCTATAATTCCGTCATTGTTCAATCAACATTGCAATGTCATTCCACACAATTCAATTAACTTCATATTTTAATCTCATCACAATCGCCACCGTACTAATTGTATTCGAACGAAATTGCGCTTTAAACGCCGAACCAAATTAAAACGTCGACACCGTTTTAAAATCAGGGGGGACGCAGGAAAACAACTTTAAATCACCGTTTAAACCAAATAATATTCATAAACATCAAATTACCTAGACACGCTTATCGGCCATTAAAAATGCACCCCCTCCCCGGCCCTAGCAGCGGCATTCCCACCCCTTACAAACAGCTTCCAAGTTCCGAGCCAGCGCCGCCGACCGCTCGGTTCTGTGTAAAAAGAGGGTCCGTGTAATTCAGATCCGTAATTAAAAAATATTGTAGTATAAGAAAACTTGAATCCAGAAGTTATATCTGAAAGTATGCCAACTATAACAAGAATTGTTTAAGCGATGTGAATGAAGCCTTGCTGTTTAAGGGAGATCGTTTGACATGATACAAAACGGTTAAAGAAAAAAACAATGCTGTTAGTTTAACTAAACTATTACAAAATATAGTAACACCGTTAATTTCGGCCATTATCAATACAGGTCAAAAAAGTCTATCATAGATTAAAAAAAATTGTATTAATTACATCTTACATTTGATATGCCCAGTAAAATTTTAATTTATAAATTAACTTATTAATACAATGCTCTGTTGTACTTGCATTATTAGGCAAGCAAGGCGAGTACGGGATTAATACATCAATAACATAGGTATTTCCCAATTTAAAATAAAACTGAACTATGTTACTTAAGCTAAAGTTAAGAATACACTTTTACATTGAACAACTTCATGTAGTTTGGTTCGCTTCAATCTTCTGATTCCCTGCGTGTTGTCCAGAAGCCTGTATCGCTTCCAGGTTGCTGTGATTTAGCAACCTTATTTCATGTTTTAAGACAAAATCTTGGATCACCTCTTATATTCTTAATTTACCAACATACATCTTGTATGTTGGTAAATTAAGTGATTATTATAATATATCATAGCATAGGTACTGTAACTGAAAAACAAAATAAAATTAAAAAAGTATTACACAAAATTTGTTTATTCCTGGCTATTGGTTCTCCCAATGTTTCTGGTAAGAGATGCATATAGGTTTGGAATAACTTTTGGTCTTTAGGTGCAATTCATAACAAACTGACTTGTGAACAAATAGTCGAACGGAACAACATATAGCTAGATAACTTGTGCTTGGAGTAAGTCTCTACATTTTACAGTTTCCAAATATTTTTTGACCAATTTTGAGATGTATGGACCAGAATTGTCCATTGGAAAAATATTGGTTTTCTTGTATTTCTTGTAGTTAAAGCATTTATAATAAATTAAAAAAATTATATTTGAATTATTGCCTACCATCGATAAGCTAACTACCTATAACTCCGATAATTCTGGTATTTGACATGAACCTTCATCAAACAATCCCAAGTCGTCGACACTGGTCTTTTTCAGATATCCAAGCCACTATTGATCTTGCAAATTAAAATAATCACTTCTAAAACAAACAAATTACTTTTGACGCATTTCTTATTGATATTAATTTCACTAAAATCCAATAACTCATCAATTTTTTGGTGTATTCAAAATGAAGTGTTCTGAATTTTTTTTTAAAAGGCTTAAAAAAGAAATTTATTGTGAAGAACTTGCACAATATATAATAATCACACTATTTTGCATAATTTTCTACAAAATTTTCCATCATTCTGGCAAGATACTTTGTCGAAAATACAATGTTGGATTTATACTGATTTATACTGATCCAAATATCGATTAATTTTCGCATTTCTTCAGTATTTTGAAACCGTCTGCCAGTCAGTTTTTGCTGCATCGATCCAAACAAGTTATTATCAGCAGATACTTACTATTCGAACTGTAACAATATAACCTCCATATCTCCTGCAACGTGTGACTGAGCATTGTCAGACAAGAAGATGGTTTTTCTCGTGTTACTAGCTATTTCTAGTTTGTTTTGCAAAAACCTGTTGTTTACTATTCAACTGGCGTCGTTAGATATTCACAGTAACATTTTCATTCGATTTTAACTCCTAATATAATACGCCTTTCTGAACACATTAAAAGCAGAACAATATTTTATGGCCATGAATAATAACCCTTTTTGATGTGGATTGCCATCAAACTACCAAAAATTCATAAAACTATATATATATATATATATATATATATATATATATATATATATATATATATATATATATATATATATATAAATTATATAAATTACATATAAATCTATGAAAGAATAAATTGGGCATAAATATAACATTTTTGTGAAGATCAAGGCTAGGACGACAGAGCCAAAACGTTAAAAATCAGTCGAATGAGACTAGTAGAACCAAAAATAGCAACTAAAAGTACACGACTGAAGCAGTTAATGGTAAGTAGTAACAAAATCAGTCGAACCAAAAATAGCGACTGAAACAGTCGATAGCAAAAAGTTGTCAATTACTAAACAGTCGATATTCGTATTCAGTCGATAGTTCCCAACGCTAATCTTTGGCATTCCATATAAGCGACTGGAACTGCTAAGCTGTGTAAGAAGTGTTAGGGCGTTTCTGCAGGGTTTTCCTATAATAAGTTTAACGAATTCAAACTGTTTACCCATCTAGGCCGTTCTTTGTTTTTCCAGTGTCATTTAAGTTTTTACTAGTTTCTAAAATCGTTATATTGGACATATGGCAGCATGAGAAATACTGAATGAAACAAAAGTAATGAATGTCGAATACGCCACTTTGACAATTCCTTAATTAGCCTATGTACACTGAATAACAAAATAATGCAAAATGGAAAACTGTTATTTTTTATAGAGAAAATGTCAAAACTGTCGAATGTAATAGTTAGGTTAAGAGGTTTAATAGTTATTTATATTAACACACAATATTTTCACCAATATATGTCGACGAAAACACTTACACATTAAACACATTTAATAATTAAAAAGAAATTGATAAATGTAATATAGTTTACTACACATTAATACTGTTAATTGAGAATAATAGAACATTATCAGTGGGTTTTCTAATAAGCTGTTAAACTTATCGATCTATTAGTATTCCTTGCTAACATTATTTAATATATTTTATATTTAATTGTGGAGATAGCATGATAATCTATAATCCCATTGTAACTAGTTGAGAAATTTTAGAAATCCCGGTCCTGATATTGACCCTGAATCCCTACAAAAACCAAACCATCAATAGACCCCTAGTATGGGTACGCGACAAAAGAAGTATGGGAGTTTTGAAAACTGATCAAACAGAATGCGATACGGTTATCGTGCACATCACTCACCTACCAATAGAAACGTTTTTGCCATTTCTGACGGAAACCCAATCAAGTCATAATAACTCGATCGTTATCGAAAAAATGCCAGATATCGATGACGAATAGTTATAACACAAATAGCATCGAGCATTTTAATTGCATTCTGCCACTCTTCGAAATGAAGTCAACCAGCACCCTCACCTCATATTATAATGCACGTAAATGGATCGAGATATTACCATTATCTGCCTGGCTTTGTCCAGTAATAGAATATTAAATGGTGCGTTCATTGCTAATTTAATAATTCAATTCGAGCCCCCTCCATATTAAGGTAGAATGAATACCATATTGATATTAACACCTCCATAAACCACTAGAGTACTTACAAGGCATATAAAGAGACATATTATGTTTATTTATATTACATTTTTGTTGTGTTTTATATAAGCACTAAAGAGTTTTGTCTAAATTATACTGTAGGGTTTTAATAAAGACTTTGTATCTTGGGTTATAACTTTTAAGTCTTCTTGGGGTGTGTATTGTAGAATAGAGTCGAGGTTATGGTACAAGATCATTATAGAAGAATCATGAAGATCATTCTTAATTACGAATCTATATACTGTTACAAATTGTGAAACATGTGTTCACGTCAGCAGATCGGGAATTAAGTGAATGAAATTATTATAAATTCTAGCAGTTTCTTTCATGAAGACTTCGATGAATGGATTTGGGCATGATTTTCGATGCAGTTGTTCTTTCTGGACTAAATCGGCCAAAAGGAAAACCTGGATATTATTTGCAGCTTGTCTAATGTTCGCTAGAGGACGCAGCAGCCGGAGGTTTTGTTTTTTTAAAGAAGTTCAAAAATATCTGTATTTATAAAGATTTTGCAGGAAAAATATATATATTTTTTTCAATTATATACTTAAAAAAATGTCTTAAGTGTGTAACAAGTAAGGTTTGATGTCAATATATTGATTGAATATTGATAATATAATATTGAATAAGGTATTGTAGATTGAACCCGATTGCTTCCCGATACCACGTGTGAAGAAAATTATAGCTCCTCTAGAGTTCTGTCCGCCAGCTCAGCTGCCCGTCTTCTTGTTGTTTTCATTGAGGTTTAAACTAAATTAGGTTCCTCTATATTCAAAGATGATGCTTCTTGTAAATTCATCCGAAAGTCGCTTGCGAGAACTAATATTCCTTATTTTCACTTTAAAATGTTTTGATGGTTTTTCAAAATTCAGAAGTGACAATATTTTTTCATAAACCAACTCTTTTCTTATTGTAATATTCGTTACTAAAAACTCTGTTAATCGCAACCCACAGAAATTCAATTTTTTTACTTGGAAATACTAAATTAGTTTATGAATAATTCATTGAAACATTTTTTGGATATGGCGCCAATGGATTTTTTTAAAACTGGAACCAAATTTAAAATGCTGGAAGATTTACACAAATTTGACCAGATATTTCTAAACTGTAAAAAACTTAACATAACTTAGCGATAGATTTTCTCTATAACAATATCGAGTACTTACCAACTAGAAAAGAAGTCATTCCTATATTGTGTAAAGAGTACACTTGATTTAATCGTAATTCTTGGCTGATGATGACATGTCAAAGTTTAGAAGCGTTGCTAAACAAAAGCGCGACCAAACAAAATAAAATCATGTTTTTATTTAGTGACCCAATTCAGTTTACCCAATAATTCAATAAAAATACTAAAATTTAAATATCAGAAATTCAGTTTTTAGTCAACTTTGTCAATGGTACTTAACAATGTGCGCCGTAAGCTGTCCCAGTGTCTTACTGGACTTGATCTTAAACCGTAGTCGAAATATTCTTATAATCACGGAGTGAGAACTTTTTCAATGGATTAATTGGTTATCTATGTAACAGTTGCTTAGTACATGAACTTGGGTAATGAACTAATATAATAAAACCTCGTTTTGTCAAGCAGCGCGGCATTTAATCAATTTACCAAGATTTATAATTTATATTAAAAAACAATTATATGGAAATAGAAAATGTCATAAACGTACATTTTTGATTACAAAATTAAATATAAAAGTTTGGTACACTATACGTGAGTGAAAACAAGATATACACAATTCAAGGAAAGGTATGATCAAAAACGGTTTATCAAAAATAATTTATAAGAACAGTTATTTAAAGTGAATTGAAAGGTAATGCAAGAAAAATTTAAAATAACAGGACGTGACAATATATGAAGGAATAATTAAAATTCTTAGACTGTTTATGTGGACTAGTATTTTGAAATACGTTCACATTATTATTGCGTATTTAACATAGCCAAAATAGATGTTATTTCTACCAAAAAAATTTAGAAGGAAAACTACTGACGTTTGAAATAATGTATCTCAAATTCGATATGCCTGCCAAAATACTCCAAATCTCTCTGTGGTGTAAGTGTTTCGTCGCACTTTGATTATAAATGCCTACAAGTCTTCTTTGTTACATATTTTAATAATTGTGCGTCTTAATTATGTAGTCTAATGTTTGTCCATGATGTGCAATCACTGTGACAATATAATGGTAAAACTACTGAACAAGTTGTTTATTTTCATTCCAAGAGAGAGAGAGAGAGAGAAAAGTTTGATGTAATTAAATCATAACATACAAGGCGATTGCAAATATTCAATTAATTCGGCAAATATAGATTCAACATGTGTAGTTTATTTACCTAGACCATTTTGATCTAAGTATTTATTCTTCCTCCTGTATTTATAACCATTAAATTATCTCGTAATTAATACTATCAATCATATTTTAGATAAGATATAATTTGCTTTGTTTATAGTGTATTTTTGTATATACGAGTACCTACTAAGATTATTCAGAATTTTAGAGATCAAAACATAAAGTTTATGAAAAGTACTTGCTGAGGTCCAATTGCACGTGCTCTTATATATTTACAGAATTTCAAAATTGCTAAAATAAAATTACACAACTACAATTTTAGCATTGCATCTGCTAAACTTTAAATTGCCTAAAACTAAAACAGAAAATCACAAAAAAACACATAAAAATTTATACAATTTTAATTTTTTTAATTTGTCTTTTAGCAAGTATCTGTTTGTAAAAGTAGCTCTTTTGCAGTCATTCAATTCAGTAATTTGAATCCACACAATTTCAATATGCTTTAACAGTTGTAGGAAATTCCTTTCTATAATACTACTGTCACAATCCCCGTCTGTCAATCGACCGCTCATTAAACAGTAAAGGCTTATAATTTTCTTGCAAATAAAACACTGATATTCTACTACAATTCATAGCTAGGGTGTCCGAAATACTATTTCCATTATCAATGCCATAAGAGTTCAATTATATATTTTATGTAAAATAAATCGTCCCCATGCAGTAATATTAATTTTTTTCATTATATCTTAATGGTAATACTTACCTGGAAATTTTAATTTTTCATATTCATAATTCTTATTGATAAATATTGAGTCTTGATCAATCTCTATTCAATTTTATTCCTTTCTTTTTTATACAGTTGGTAAAGGCAAATTTATGTTATAACTATAAAATATAAGATTAATAATATAAATGTAATCCAGTCCAAAAAGTTGTATGCAAACTGGCGAAATAACGGTTAAAAAACAGTGACAGCATTAGATTTAGAAACAAATGATTTCCTCGTTATCATAAGCCAATATTTTCTTGATTTTCTATTACTATGGCCGTTTACACATACTATTTCCATTATGTGTATGCCCATTCGATGGTCATGAATTAAACAAATTCAACATGGTCTTGAAACGGAATGATTCAAATGGTAGCTTAATCAAAGGCAATTCTGTAACTCAATGGCTGTAAGACACAGATTTGTATTTTAAGAAATTGGATTTAAACCCTTCATGGGTTCAGTTTTAATATCCCCAAATGACTCGAAACCATACCTTCGAAGCGTTTCTTTTTTTTTTCATTTTATTGAAAAGTAAGAAGTCTGATCGAGCTACATTAGACGAATAGAGCGGTTATCAAGTTCAGTTTTGATGAAAGAGTCGCAAAGAACCAATGATATGTGAAAACGAAAGTAATGATTTTGAAAAGTTAAGAATTATTTTGACCTTTTGACCCGAATACCTTCACACAAAATGACACATAACAGCCAAATAACCTTATTTTGATAGCTTGACGCAACATAATGAATTCATATAAAACTAGACCGAGATATTTTTGTTATAGTACTCCTATTTATGAATGAATATATAGAGCAAAAACTTAAAATAATAATATTGATTATGAATGAATGACACTGAGAACGCTCGAAAACTTCAAAACTTTGCCTGCCTGCAAAAGGATTGAGAAAAAAATCTTTCAAAAAATTCCACTAAATTGAGTTAAATTTATAGAACAAGACAAACCTTGCCCTACGGCATTGTGCGACAGATACAGTTCTCGAGTAGAAATTCGTGCTGGTACTGTTACATTGACATGTCAGGTACGACCACTGGTACCTAAAAAAAATGGAAAAAACTTATTTAGACCATTCACCGTCTTCTCGGAACGGCAACGGTTCAACAATTCATTTCACGGTGTTCCGTTTGGAGAGCAAAACATGATCCCGATGATGGAGCAATAAAGCTTTACGAGCATGCCGAATTGGTACGTGTCGAACGAAACAAAAATGTAGAGCTTGTTGGCGAAACGTCAGATACTCTCGGTGCCGATCAAATACCACCGTTCTTAAATCAGTCTGAGACACGCATCAATCGGATAAAATCAATAAATCAACGTTTCAGCGAGAAATAAATAACAATTTTATCGAAATATTTATTTAAATTGTTAATAATTCATCATAATTATAAACGAACACTATTTATAGAAAAATAATGTCTTAAATAATTAAATCAATTTATAAATAATAAAATATATTGGGAATAAATTGTGAATTAATTTTAACGGATTTATATATATATATATATATAATATATCGCAACACTGATTTCATCGTGCTTTTACGTTATTCCTTTATTAAGTACCTTTATTTACGTTGATGTAATTGAATTCGTTATTTTTTATCTTTTGCGAAAGTGTTAAAAGGAAATATAGATATAGTTGTAAAAGAAGCTAATTAATAAAAACGTTCTAAAGAGAGCTCGAATCGAGGGTAATAATCATGGGAGACAATAAAAAACTAAGAGAAGGTCTTCATGGGGACAATTCAAAAAGTGTGGTATTATGGTTTAATTTCAGTGCGTTAAAGTTCAGATATAGAGTAATCTTGTAAAGATGATAAACATTCGTAACATACTTGGAAAACAGATATTTCCAAGGGAATGATTTTTTTTTCTGCTACAAGATTCATTCAGTGTGGAGTTTCTAATCTCTTTTTATTGTTTTATAACTTTTCAGTATAATGATCCATTCAGCTAAACGTTCTATAGTTTGAGAATATTTTTAAAGAGAATCCTCAACTTCTATTATCTGTAATCCTCTATTTAAAGAATCAATCTTTGTTATTAAAAATAATGCTGAGGCGATATAAAAAATTATCACAAATGAGATATATTCCACTCTAACTTCAAAAAATATAAATACCGTACAACTCGAAATTCAAGATATAAATACTGACGAAGAATGTATTTCATCTGAAGACATTTAATTATGTCACGGATTAGGTTTTTTTCTATCATTAGGTATATGTTTCATTTTTATTTAATATTTATGGATATTGTACATTTTAATATTTAGGTTTTGTTTAAATTCTATTGTACTATATATATTTATTATAGTATGACTTATTAACTTAATAAAATACGATAATACATTTGTGGAGTTATTATACCATTCCTTTTTACATATCCACAGAACATTCAAATATAAAAGTAATTCAGATTCCTTTAAAATTAAATTATTCATTGCATGTTAATAGTATTCAGTAATTATTTTTTTCCATTTCTTTTTTAGAGTTTGTAGGTAAAGGAATGTAAAATATAAATACAATTAAAATTGATTGCTCCAAGTAATTATCTCCATCCTTTCCCCTCTCACAATTTATACAGGAAAGGATTGGTGCATTTTCGTCTGACATCACGAATTGAAAAAAAAAACAATCGAATCATGCATTTGATTGAAAATAGTAATTAGTAATTTTCAGTCGCTAGTTCGTTGACAATCGACTGTTTCGACTGTTTTACGATTATCGACTGTTTTCAGTAATACGACAGGATGAAACAATCCTAATCACGCCAGTAACAAGGCTGGGTAAGGTCGGATATCTTCTCACTCTGAGTCGTCAAGCCGCTAATCGGTGGGGTGAATATTTGGTATCATGCTTCCCTGCCTGGCTTTAGCAGTAGCTCTAATTTAGATAAATTTCAATTTGTTAAGGTGATACTGTCACTTGCAATAAATAAATAAATACAAGAAATTAATGAAATATTGAATACATAGAATTAGTCAAACAGATAGTTGACAAAATTATCTGGGGAATTAAAAACGAATATTTTAAAAATATTTTAGAAATATACATATTTAATGATCCATATATTAACATTCTCGTTTCACTTAATGCATAAAATTCTTAGAAATATTCTCGCTTCTGTTGGGATTTTTCTTTAAATAAAAATACTCCCATCCTAAATGGGCTTCATTTATCACAGGTGAGGAATCAAGACAAAACACGTACACTTAATGTTATCGTAAGGGAATTTCTTTTCTAAAGGCACCGAAGAAATTCACACTAATAGCAGAAAGATGTACACAATGTTCGGCCACCCATTATAAGTAATAACGGTGATTATTTCTAATATCTAATGGTTGAGTTAACACTGTTCTTTAATTAGCATATATGTTCGACCATTTATAACTGTATAATGTCTTTATTTAGAAAAAACAAATTATTGTGTCGTCGGAGAAGGATGAAAAAGGTTTAAATGAAGTTAGATGAAGCTTTTAGGGAATTTTATATTTATCAATATATCACAGTATCTCAATTTATTATTACTTTTATTTCTCCATATGCTACGACTGTAAATAATGTTAATTTTAATTGTTTATTAGGTTTCATATTAGATAATATATAAACAGTATATGGTCTTAGTACCGTCTTAATTTATAAATTAATTTATAGCTATTATGCTTTGTACTTGTATCAATATATAAGTAAGATAAGTGCGGATAAATATATGAATAAATTTTCCTAAATTAAAAGAAAATTAGATTACTTAAACCAAAACTAAAAGTATCTAACATACACGTGATGTGGGCAATATACATAGTGAGTAACGGTAAAACAATGCATATTTATTTCTCAAATATACCTATTTAATATTTCAACTATATCTCTGGAATGACCTAGTGAGATCAGGGAACAAATGAATATCACTGATTGACTGATATGGTTCCTACATGGTCATGGTCAATATGGTCAATTCAAAACTAAAGTAATGCTATTTTTCAGATTAATTAATCTATATTTGTTCGTTTTGAATGACTTTTAGTTCAGCAGTAATTGGACTAGTTGTCATTTTGATTTCAATCTATGCAGATTTACTTGCGGTTCATTATCACCTAACCTAACAACTGCCAGTTGTAGCTCCCAAATGGGCCAAGAAACACTTGAGGCTCGTCTCCATCCTCTATATACAAATACGATTCGTTCGAGTAAAGTTATTATAAATAAACTTTAGTAATTTTAATTCCAATTTAAGATTATCCTGAAACTTTTCTAATTTACACTTACTATTTAAAATCCATCATTTATCAACGCCAGAGTGAATACCATGAAATTATCAATTTAATCACATACACCAGGTACCAGGTAACAGTATGAACTGGTACTTCAAAAATGAAGAGAGAACTGATAAATGAACGAATAATTTAGATAAAATTAATGATAATATATTTTAATATTATAAGGTAAGGCAAACTTATATCACATGTACTCTGACGCTAAAAAAATGATTTAGGTATTAGTATTACAGGTGTTTTAACAAATATCTTTATTCAAATATGGAACTGATGATGATCAGATCGAAACTGTGATTTGCAAATATTTCACAATGCTTCTCTATAGTAACAGAATTTTACGTGAAAAGTAAATGTTTTCATTGCTAAGATACACAACGAAATTTATATAAACATATTTAGTATTTTCCTGAATATATAATATTCGTTCTCACCTATTCGCGGTATATAACTGCATAATATCTCTATTTAAAAAAGAACCGATGCTGTCATCAGACCAGGCCGAAAAATGGAAAGACGAAGCTGAGATTCCCGTCTTTCAGTCAGTGGCGTGTATACAAATACATAACGAGAACCAACTAAAAATTTATATACAACCCAACTATTTATATATTCAGTAAAATTGTTTGAATTTTAATATGAAGATTGTTTTTAGGTTTTGTTATCTGAACGCTAATTGAACTTATTATATTATTCATTAGTATTAGTACACTCTTGCCTTCAACTAAATCAATTCACGGCAATAACTGATTTTTGAAATATTTATAAAGGTCAATCAATTAATGTTAAATTAGATAACAAAGAGGATAACAACAAAAATGAATTTAATTTATTCATTTTTTTAATTTAATGGAGGCCTAATAATAATTGAATACAAAATAAGTAGAGCCCGTAAATTGAGATACTCTGATTATACTGTCGCAAATGTTATAAGGCTTATAAAGATAAAAACGTTAATGAAACCAGTTCTGAACCAACCCCTAATGTATACGGAGCAATGAATAAATCGTCGAATCTATCTATCGTAATCTATCGTATGAATAAATGTATAATAATATTTGAAGAGTACCAATTTTAAATGCTGTAAATTTGATATAAGTATTATAACTTTAAGGCAATTTTATGTGATATATTTGATATATTTTATTATATGTTTGATTAGAACCATTTTTATTAATTTAAATTTTTTGCGTTCAACAATAAGCAAAATATTGCACAAATGTGAGGCAGTGCACGACACTGACCTGTCGAAAAAATCAAACCTGGACCAATATCGTAAAACCGAACTTTCACATTCTATACCCCCAATAAATAAGATGAAAAGGCAACCATGAATGGCTCGGGGGTGGGCAAAATTTGCAGAGAGGGCAGCTGTCCGACACAAAAGAGTAAAAGCGACAAAACCTTAGGGGGTCAAACAACACCCCTCCACCCCTGACTCCGAACCAACTATGGGGTCGGATGACAATGTTAAACATTTACAGTACGTAGCTGGGTCATGTCGGCACACGACAACTGATTTTTACGCCATTGCTCTACGGTGAAATCACAGTGTCTCTAGTCTGCTTAGTGTTAACCACGATTAAACGGTATCAACGCGGATAGTTTCTATATCAATTAGTGCCTCAGTTTGTTTACAATGAGCGCGTCTACGCAATATTACGACTTCTGGAACAATCCCGGCCAATCTGAAACCTCCAGCTATCCTAAAACCGATTGCTTTAACCAAGGACCCTATTTTAGTGGATATAATTCACAATTTACTCATCCAGGAACTGAAATTGGTAAGTAAATCTCATATATGTCTCTAATGTTTGTTATTAATTTTGACATATCACTTTGTGTTGCGAAGTTATGCTATAGCACTGCTGTTATATTATTTTAGTACAACTAGTTTATTAGTTTATTCAAATAGACGATTATCAAATAAATTTCAACCGTTTTTACTATTCCTTTTTTTTTGTAATTTTATGTAATAGACTGCGAATTAATATGAATGTTAAACCTTTATACAACCAAAGTAGTTAAAAACCGTTTTCTTTCATTTATCGAAGCATTCAATGTTTCTGAAACAATAAAATTCACCGTAATTAATTTTCTGAAATATAATAAATATAGCAAAACACTGTCATACCTGGTCAATACAGAGAATCCCATTAAACTCACTGCATGTAGGTTTTTATATATTTTCCAACATGTAGCCAAGAAAATCAATTCATCATTGTGTCGCAAAATGATGATATGATCGGATTCAAACGTATTCATTTAAATTATTTGTTTTAATCCTCAGCGATTACGCATGATTTGTTTTATTTGAATATCAATATTCCTCATCTTCTGATTTCTTTGGTCCATCACAGCGTTCAGCCTTAAATGAGAAAACAAAAACTTCTCGTAAATAATATCTCAGGGGTTCCCAATTCGATTTTTTAAATTCAATAAAAAAGAGATAATTATAATGATAAAACCATGATAATGTATTTTTGATCCATCCAAATTAATTTATGATCTTGCCCTCTTGAGATCAAGTAATTTTAAGATACGTTAACAATTTATATGACCGAAATGTAAGTCATATAATATCTAAAAATAACTCATAACAAAACGTTTAGTCAGTATTCAATGTTTCCTTTCTTTCAGGTTCTTTCTCACCATACAATTTCATTCAAAACCACCAACAAAGCCAGTTCCCCGTAGCGGTCAAGCAAGAACCGGCGTACAACACATGTCGCTACGGTACGCAGAACCAAAATGAAGCGTATTCAAATCTGGACTGTCCGGCGGACAATTCGCTCAGTCCACCGCCGCGGCAATCAGTCATTAATCATCATTTCGGCATGTACGGGGAGATGGGAGCATTCGACGTTGGCGCAATGCAAAGAAGAGGAATTAATGAAGCGATATCGCCGCCAACTACCACGGCCACGGCCGATCCAAAGGTGAGATCGAGATTGTTTCCTATTGTATAAGCGACCGATGATGTCGTCGGTTCAATAGCGAGTTCACACCGAAAAGTAATCAATATGTTTTGAAAATTAAGTTATGATACAAATTTATTAATAAAAATATACAGTAATCCCTCGTTATCCGTGGGGGTTACGTTCCGATAAGGTCACTTTGTGTTTTAAGGTTCGTTGTTTTTTAAAGTACTGGCCACGATGACCGATACACTTTCGCATGTGCTTAAAGCAATTTTTAAAACATTTATGCCATTTCGAATAAGGTATCTTCATGATTCTTGAACCCTTCAATAGCTTTTTCGGGCGATGAAAATCGTTGACCAGGTTATATTAGAATTTACTGTTCAACAAAACTCTAGAGGCACTGTTGCAATATGACCAGTTTGCCAGAAGAAAGAGGCCACCATATCATCTTCATTATTTGATTCATTATTTGTATTGCATTCCAAAATTTCACACAGTTCCTCTTCTGTGTGTTCATTGCCATTACCGACTAAAACTTCTTCAACACTTGTTGACTGAAGAATTTCAAATCTTTCTCCATGTATTTGATGCATAACCGGTAAAATATTAGTGACTTCGGCCTACTTTATCCGGCAGTGTTAAGATACGCATAATAACTTCTGGCTATAGGTTTTTCCGGCATGCATTTATAGTTGATGGTGTAAGTCAGGCACTGCGTCTTCGGTTCTTCGGAACTGTTTCTAACTTTCGGTAACACTCAACGAAGGATCTGCTTCCAAGGATTATAAGCACTGGGACTGAACGTGCGTCTTAGATAATGTTAAAATGCTGCTATTGTAAAATGTTGCTGATATAATGGTTATGGCAGTAATGGTAAACGAAGTTGTGTTGGGAAGTAAAAATTGTATTTTCACATTGGGATCGATAAATTTAAGGTCTACGGATATCCAGACGAATTGTCAATAAGCAGAAATATTTTAAATGGTAGTGATTTTGAGGTCAAACACTGTTTAACACTAGATACAAAACAAGTAGTAAACCACTTTGGAGTAGCGTCATCATATACCAAGAATTAGAATTTGCTCTATAAAACATAGGCAGACAGTTTTTATTTTTACTTTTCTAGTGCCGTGGATTTAATTATTTGTAAATAAGCATTGGATTCACCATAAAATAACGCCTCAGGTGCGTTACAACAAAACAAGAAAGTTAATCGACTTAAATTGTTTATTCAGAAAAGTAATGCGACATATAAGTATGTACAGCACAAATAAATGTCCTGTTTTATCAAAAATGTTATTACCCTGTAGAAGAACGGTATATTATTTTTAAGAAAGTACTTTATAGCCATATTGCTTCCAGAATATCAAGCAAACGGAAAAATGCCCCAAAAAAGACGATTCGCCTGCACTAAGAGCCTTACTCAATAAGCCCGGCAATGAGAAAATCACCTACGACTACAGCTCATTGCGGAAATCCACTGAACAGGAAGATTCCGAAAAGAACGTAGCGTACGAAGGAGATAATTGTTCCATGTCCGACAGCGCATATAGTCCAGAAAATATCAATACTAATATTTATCCCTGGATGAAATCAAATGGTAAGTGATTCCCATTATTTGTCGTAGATATTGTCGTCATCCCGGATTACATATATTATTAAATTGAATTAAATTTGAAGTTTATTTTCTCGTCTGCCGATAGAAGGAAGTAATAGGTTTAAAACACGACAGCGAAACTACAAAAAATTAATGATTTTTAACTTTTATACTTAGAAATGCAAAATATGCAATAAGAAAATTTAAATAAAAAAATGTTCAATATGAAAATTTGAACTGCTTTTGTTTTATTTGAACAGCAGTTTGTTATAATACGAAATTAATTAATATGAATTAATTTATTAATATATGAAGCAACTGGTTTCCTTTTGAAATATAATAGAATTACAATTGGAACGTAAAAGGAGATAAATAAATAGGGAAATCAATATCTTAATATGTATATAATTAATTAAAACGCTTTCAATATAAAATTCGAATTATTTTTTCACTTTAAATATGCATTTATTTTCCCATCTATCTAGTAATATGACAGTGCTGCGTCGCAAAAGTAATGTTTGTTTGGTGGAGATCCAATCATGGATCCAATTTCGTACTTCTTGTGGTAATCAAAAGATGATGTGGTGGGTCCGCCTAACATAATTTCCTATTCAGGCCACAGTAGTGTACATCCTTCCTAGCTTTTGTAACATATGACTATGCGTTGTGCAAGAGGGCGATTGTCTTTTACACATTACTGGTGATGTTTTTGCAGCAATATTCCATTTCAGTTCCAGTTGTTCAATAAAGGTCTGCAAACATACGCGTAACAATTTCATTTGGTTTCAGCAGCTCGTAACACACTAAACTGTTCTGATTCTACAATATGTCCAACAAGGCGAAAATGTGGATCATTGTCGAATGAAAACGTTTTTAATTGCGCAAGTAATGAGATCGTAACGTTTAAACAGTTCGAAATGACATTTTCGGTCAATTCACGACGTTTGGAAACTGTTGATCAACTACTGAGCTCTCTGAGTATTCTTTCTGGGCTGAGTTTTAACACAATTAGTCTTACAATTCATTTTCTTGGAACGTTTGGATTATTCAGGGAGTTTTTTTTGTAATTTCCATTCAAATCACCATTTTATATACTTGAAACCTAGACCGACAGTTGGGATATGATGGAGCTACATCACCGTAATTTTCCAAAAGTATTTCATCGGCTTCGGCAGAACATTTCATCAAGTAACGAATGTTTAAAATACAATATCATCACGGTTAACGCCTCTATATATTAAATAACTCAGCACTATTAAAGGAAAAAGGTTATTTGGTTTGGTATAATACATACAAATACGTGATTATGTAACACGTAACAAAATAATTACGTAAATATACGTAAATTCCATTTCTAAAATATACACTATTCGAATTCAAATATAATGAGTTTTTCAAGTGTACGTTTGCAGATTACTATTTGGTAGAAATAAACTTGCACTATTAGGTACAATATAAATATTTATCAAATTATGCAACTAAGTAGATATAACTGACTTTGTCAAAAAATACACACTTTATTTAATTATTTCTAAATTGTTCAATTATGTTAATGAAAATATATTGATTTAATGACGTTTTTCGGTTTAATATCTTTAAAATTTTAATGTTTTAAATCTGTTTAATCAATTCCTCTGGTAAACTTGAGTTTTTGTCAGCTTTATCATAAGTATGCCTAAATAAGATATATTATTAGCTAAAGAAGTGTTGATGTTCCAGACATTATGTAACCGTTTACAAATGCCTATGTGTAAACACAAGTTTGAGAACATTAAAAAAAATAAATGGTTAGTTATTTAATACCGTTCAACGTTTCAGCGTGTAAACGATATTGAGACGACGATCCGGCACGTTACGAGTTGACAGTTTGACATTTTCAGTCACTTAGAACCGATACGGGACATATGGGGGCCATTTTGTGGGAGGGTATTTTTTTTAAACGCGACTGTTCTATTGTTCGGGCATTAGCAGCCATATGGATCATGTTTCTAAATCAATGTCAGTCACGGCAAGTTAACTTCGTTGTTTCCCGTCTTATTATTAAATTTCTAGAAATTTAATCACATATTTGATCTAACGTATGGCACAAAATTAATTTTTTGAAAAAAAAAATACTTTACATATATACTTTTCAAGAACGTAGAAAAATTTATTTATTTAAAGTATTGGTCATTTGATTCTATACTATCATTCAGGAAATATATGCATGCCATACCTACAAAACTGTTTGCCCTTTGAATAAAAACCATTCATCGAACCATTTACTAACTTCTTCCGAATTGGTGCTCCTCAGTAAGCGCATGTTCCAGTAATGCGAAAAGTTGATAGTCGAACGCGGCAAGGTCTAGAGAGTACGGGGAAACAATAATGTCCCATCAATGTGTTTTCAACGTTTCCTTGATCGGTTTTGCTTTATGAGACAACGCGTTTAGTGCTATAAAATCACTTTGCCATGTCCTCAGCCCGTTGTGGACATTGTTCGACCAATGCATGGATCCAATCGATTATTTGTGGTCGGTAACGATCACTACTAACTGATTCACCAAGTTTCAAAAGTTCGTAAAACAAAATGCTATTTTGTCCCCGCGCATTGTCTAGAGACCAAAGCGATTTGGTCTTGAAGCCGATTGGCCGGCTTTGCCAGGTGATTATTATAATTTTTTGCGCCAAGAATATTCAAAATAGATCCACTTTTCATCATCCATCACTATTCGGTGCAGAAATTACTTCTGATCGTACCTTTGAAACGGCATTTTACAGATCGATTCGATTTTCCATTTGCCTGTCACTCAATTGATGTATCACCCATTTTCCTATTTTTGAATTTTCCTCATTGCTCTTAATCTGTCGCTAACTTCTTGGGATACATTTAACGTTTCTCTCGATTGTTTTTTAATTTTGCTCGTGTCTTTATCCAATAACTCTTGTAGTTTTGCATCTTCAAACTTTTTTGATCTACTAGAACATTCCTTGCCTTGCACATCGAAATCACCACTTTTGAATTTTCGAAACCAAACGTCACATATTTTTAACGTTAGATCATGATCACCATCAGTTTCTACCAGCTAGCGATGACTTTCTGTGGTTTTTCTTTTAATTAAATAAGAAGTAATGTGTTACTTTCTCAAAATATAACATAGCTTTGGAGATTGATGTCAGTAGAATAAAATAACATGTTTCAAATCATAACATTGGCAATGACTTTCCGGTACACTTGGTATAAAATTGCTGATGATTCGTTTTATTAAACTACATCCGTAGATTTTTGGATATTTATTTCATTCAAGAAAAATCACGATTATGCATGAAAAATAAATTCAATTAAATAGCGACCACGGCTAGCTGGACAATATTATTATCACATTATTTTACCTAATCTTTAGCATATTATTGACTATTAACGGCTCTATTTTACCTTTTAATAGATTTCTGGATAACTGCACCCATTACTTTCTAGCAATTAACTAGCAACATCAGCTTTTAACTTATAAAAAATACTCCACTTGCTACAATTCATAACTGATGCAATTAGGACTGATTCACTAATTTCTGACTGATGAACCACATCAGAAAATGTGTTCAGTTCCAAAGTCTCACTATTTCCAATTCTAAAATTCCTTAGCAGTAACTTTTTCGGAGCTCAATCCAAATTATGAATAACACATATCTTCCAAAATTAATATAGCCCCTTACGATGTTTATCCCTGATGGGATATACCGATAGTTTCAGCTCTACATGTATTGTTTCGGTTTAAATTTGTTAAAATGTGTTATTGTAAGTATTTTGAGGACTAATTATCTTCAAGGCTATCAAGGGTAAATTATATCTTAGTTCTAAACTGATATCTACTTTTCATTTTCCCATCGTACACTGTGACTGAACTTTACAAACCTTGTCATATTCGCATACTTAAAATACACAGCATCAATATATTTGTATTACGGTTTGGTTTAATATTTATCCATACGATGCATAATACTATGGTTTTTAATTTCCAGAACGGTTGATTCGGAACAGCAAATATGTAATAAACTCTCGTAATTTTCAAATCAATTTATCTTTAACAAAAAACACTATCTTGTGATAAACATTCGGTCGCAAATAATTTGATTTCTAGTTAATTATTTTTAATATCAAAATGCATTCATTTATGTTATTGTGTGAAATATGGAACAGTAATAATTAATATTAATTCGTACATCTAAACTAATTATAAAAATACCTTAGACAATTATCTACTGTATTACAACTTTCAATTTAGTTTTTAATAATTATTTTTAATAAAGCTTTTAACAAGAGCTCTCCTAAAGGCAAATAATTATATATATTAAACTTTGACGGTTATATGAATCATATAAAAGCTTTTAAGAATATATTTATTCATAATTTTAAATTATTAATTTTAAATAATTATCTTAAAAATAAATTATTATTCATAGGTGAAGCCGCTAGTCAAGGAAACAAACGTACCAGGCAAACCTACACGCGGTTCCAAACTTTGGAACTGGAGAAAGAATTCCATTCAAATAAATATCTGAATAGACGAAGACGCGTTGAAATCGCTCACTCCTTGTGTCTCACTGAAAGACAAATAAAAATTTGGTTCCAAAACAGGTACTAGATATACCCCGTATTTCTATGAAAATAAATCAAATTTTGATATTACTCAGGAGAATGAAGGCGAAAAAAGATACCAAATACGGACTCACATATGACTTTGCTACACCGGCGGAAGATATTAACATGAACCAGCATAATTCCAATTTTCCTCCAAACTCGAATTTTAAGGATTTTTATACTGGTCAACAGAATGAAGCCTCAAATACAGAACCAAACTCATATGGATGTAAGTAAATATTTATTTAACACAATATATAAATAACTAATATATAAAATTAACAAATCAATCAAATCACTAACGTATAAATTTATATCTCTTCATTGCAGTGGAGATTCCAATAGGTAGACAGACAGGAAACCCTTATCCTTTAATAGATCAATCACTATCTCAATTAAAAACAATGCCAGAGCCTACTATGTCACCCCAGTAGAAGCATATATTTTCGAGTGCCAACGAGCTTGAATCAAAACAGTCAAAAAAGTGTATATAGACATATATTTATAACCTAAAATTAGTTCTAAAAATTATATAAATTGTTTTAGTCATTTTAATTATTTTATTAATATTTTAGCTAATATAATAAGGAGAGAAATATAGACTAAGAAATAATTTTATAGAAATGAATATAATGTATATAGTTAAAAAGTAAAAACTTAGGATTTAAACGATTATATGTCATAATAAAAGCTTTTCCTTCTATTACAAAGGGTTAGTTTCTTTTACATTGTGACTGCTCCTTATTATGGGAGGTATATTTATTTGTTCGTCATACAGATTCGTTCAACCCTTTCTCCCACCCACAAACACGCCGGCATCCCTCAACTACAAATTGTTATGACAAGTCGATGACAGATTAGGCTGACTCGGCAGAATTGCGGCGAAAGAAGTCGCAAATTTTATGGCTGGTATAAATAACAGTTAATGGTTCGGTATTTTGACTCGGACATAAGCAGGTAAGTTTTCGTCACTGTATACAGCTCATCCTTTACACGGTAAACTGATACCATGACTTATACAGGATGTGCCTATCTGGAAAAGCTTACAGGGTGTATATTTTGTTCCACTTTCAATTCTACATTAATATAACAAAAATAGTTCAGATCTTTTTCTCTAAAAATTTTTTTTATCTAAGATTTTTTGCATTAATTGATATTTGCATTTAATTAAGAAGTAAATTTTAAAAAAGTACATATTACTAAAGCTTTGCATAGCATAACTAAATTTTTGTTATTTTACATACAAGTAGGAAAATAATACAAGTACCAAAAAATAGTTGGAATAAAATAATTTGAAGCTCATGTCAAAATATAAGAATTGGATTAATCTTGACGACTTTCCCTTTAGAACTAAAATACTTTGTTGACTCTATTAACACTATAAAAACCGTCAGTTTCTACAATTTCGGAATTTCTGCATTGATTTTGATAATCTTTTCGATGGACTGCATAGTTTTCGAAGATGTCTTGTATGTCGAATTTTGGGGATTAATTTTTTAGAGATCTTTAAAGATAAAAGATCATTTAACTCTTTATTATAGTGAGCACAGTAGATAGTATCGACTTAATGGCCAAAAGGTTGGAAATCATAGAATGCTTGCTTTGTTGAGATTTTGCAACCTTTTGAGGATTGTAATTGTGAGTCACTCAAATATGAAGTCATAAAAGCTTGGAGGAGGACGATTTATTATAATAATCTACGTATCGTCTTTAGCTATAAGAAATACTAAAATTAAACATCCTCTAACGGGTCGAGCGTTAATTGGTATTAATGTAAAATGTTAGTAATATAATATTTGTCGTCTCTGTCAGCTAATGATTCAGGAGAACAAACGTTACCAGGCAGAATTAACCCATAAATATTTTCAAAGAGACTAGAACCAAAAAAAACAACATTGCTTTTTACTAATTATAACGCATTTATTCTTAAATTTATGTGTTACAAATTTTACTAAGAAGTTTAATTAAACCTGACATAAACATCTTAATATTACCATTATATTACGATTGTTCACCACTAAATGAATAATTCCATAAAAATGGTTATAGCATAGATAGATATTAACAATGTTGTATCCGTAACATCCCTAATACCCTATATGTAGTATGTGCTCCATAGGTCTGCAATAATACTGATTATTTTCATCAGTACTTTTAAATATATTGAAGAAGAAAATAAAAATTCTCATAAATAGTATTTTTACCCCTTAAGAGGCGAATAATGCCCCTTCAGGAAATTACACCTAATAAAAACTAAAGCCTAGCTATTAAAATGTAAAATGACTACACCAAGAAAGAATGAGAGATGACTTACCTAATGAATTATTACAAATATTAATGAAATGTAGCTATAAAATAAAAATGTTAAAATTACAATAATATTTTGATTGTTCTCCGCTAAATAAAAAAGTATATAAAAAAAGTTATGGCATTAGTTGCATATTAAAAATTCTGAATCCGTAACGTCCCCAATCTCGCATATGTTGTATGTACACCATAGATTACAACAGTACTTATTATTTTAATCAATATTTAAATTGAACAAAAAACAACTTATCCTACATAATACTTTTTATCTCTTAAAAGGTGAAGAATAATCCTTTCGGAATATACGCTTAATAAAAAATAAAGCCCAGTTAGACTGTAAGATGAATATACCAAGAAAGAATGAAAGATCACTTACCTAATGAACTGAGTATTTTTTCATATATCACTGTATCTGTAAAAATAATTTTAATTTAATATTCATTAGTAATCAAATTTACAATTTAAAATTTATATATGTAATCACAAAATCTAAACAACCGTCCAATATAAAAGTTAGAATATGTAACAAGATTCAAAATGTCCGCCATAGAACAGTGTACTATTCTTTTGTATATCCCCTTGTAAATGGCTGTTTGAACTAAACAGCTGCATTCTAGTAGAAAGGTACAATCGGAGCCTGCGCTGACGGAACCACTTCAATGGCCGTTAAAAGTTCAGTTTCAAAACCGTTTTAGAGTTCAAGAAGATCGGCCGTATTGTTGATATATTTTGAAAAAAGTTTATTATAGCAAACCGATAGACACAAAAAGCGTAAGTACAATACTTTCTAACGTTCTTATGCAATACATTGTTATTAAGTAATTATTGTATATAGAAAAAAGATACGTTAAAGGTAAATATAAAAAATAGCAATGAAATTATTTACTTGTATAATATAATTTTAAGTAAAGCAACAAATATAACGAAAAAATGAAACACATTTCCTCATAATATTATGTTAAACATAGAATATTCTAGAAAATGTCAAATCCATTTATTTACTAAAATTAAAATTCGAATAGTTAAAACAAAAGTACTTAAATAACGGGGATATTATTAATTTTGAATTAGGATTAATTGAAGAAAATATTTGTCAAAATGAGCATTTTGCTATAATAAATAATGATTTTCTTTCATCTATTTGTAAAAGCTAATTTACAGTCCAATAGCACAACTCAAGTAGTATCCATCTATGTTACGCGTATATTCATTTTATAAACTAAATATATAATTCTCTAATGTTTCCATCCATTAATAACGATAAGGAACTAGATAATTTATTGCTGACAAAAATTAAAAGTATTATCAAGTTTAGTATCATAAAATTGTCTTATATGATATTTTGAATACTATTATATATTCGAAAGGTTTAAGATCATTTAAGCGATTCTCAATTGCTTGTTTAATATTTAAACATGTTTAAACATGCCCAATGTTTAAGCTCATCTGTTCCCTTTTTCTATTATATCTTTTCTATTATATTCTTCGACTTCTCAAAATTAACGAAATGCTTTTATGATTTGACAGGCAAGTATGGAATATAACAATGTTCGTATCAGAGTGACTAAATTTTCGTCCAATTTCAATTCAATACTCCACTGCTATATATTTGTTATATCCGTAATAAACCCCTTCAGTTGTGAACGATGAGCTGGGTTATGTTGATTAAATGAATTGTTACCAATAAGAGGTAACAACAAAAGTAAATAACAGTTGTCAAGAAAGATGCTATTCAATATATTTTGTAAATATATAATTAATAATATAATAAATAACGGGTAATGTAAGCAGGGTAGTAATTTATTATTCCGTTGAAAAAATTAGTTTACCAATATTCAGACAGTTTAGAGTTGTATATTTTCATAATGTCAGTGATAAATTCCGTAATATATAGTAGTTTTTGAATAAAATCAATATGTCTACCATATGTTTACCATACCTTATAAAAATATATTTTGCGGAGGGTATTTTAAATTTTGAATTGACTATTATTTAAAAATACATTTTTGGGACTTAAAATGTCCTTTTTTGGTATATAAGCCATTTTATCAATTTTTACACCACAAAGTTTTACTCAAACAACTCATTTTGAAATGAACCAACCGCAATTATCACATTTAATCAATTACTAAGTAGTCTTTGGCAGTATTTCACTACTATTGCTTTTAGTTACTTGTCAAGACATATAATCATAGACGAAGTCCACGTTCACAAAAGCTTTTCGTACACCACTCAATTCGTAGCATATTTCTTTTTAAATGCATATATCCAGCAATTTCATCATTTTTTCTCGCTTTTTGAGCCATCTCTCAGATATTCTACGAGTTTTTATTTATTGAGTTCAAACTTAACCCGGCTATATATGTCAATCTTTTCTAAATAAATTTACGTAATTATTTCGTTTCCATGCTGTTACAATGCTAAAGCTCTGCTGTGAGCTCTATAGAGCGATTTTATTTAAATTGTCTATTTTGCTGTAAAGTTAGTATGTACACTCCTAAAGACTTTAAAACTATTAAGAAGACTCAATAGAAGCAGACCTTTAATACTTTATACTATGGCAAAAACGGCTAGAAAAAATTTTAATATAAATATTAATGACCCAATAACAACATTAGTCCAACGAAATCCTAAATTATAAAAGGCAACTAATATAATTATAAAAGGAAAATAACAGTAGCAAATCAACAAATATCCTTTAGCTTTTTTATGTATGTGCTTAGAAAGTTACCTTATTTCAAGGTCGATTTTCAATTAATTTGTTTGATGTGTAATGAGGAAATGATTAGTTAGAATAATACACTATAGATTTTTTAACCTATAAGAATATAAGATTTTTCAAAAAGGAGGAGGTTCTATATATTTTTTTAATGTACGATCGCCGATTTTTCCGTGAATTGTGGGCCGATTTTCAAAGTTTTCTTTTTTTCGAAATAGTGCACTGGAACCAAATCAGGATCTGTTGGTGGAGGGGGGAAATCGATAGAAACGCTCAAATTTCGAAGGCACGTACATTGTTTTCCCATATATTTATCGATAATAATCAAATATTTGGGTACAATGTTATTGCTAAGTTGATGGGATAGAAAATCGGAAGTTGTTCAGTGCAAAAACCATTCAGTTTGTTAGTTTAACACCCAAACGGGGGTCGGTTCAGCACCGACATCTATGTGATCAGTTGGAAGTATTTAAAATAATACAGTAAATAGAAAAATAGATTTATGCAGATATTAAGGTAAATTGTGTGTATATATTAAAATATAAAATAAGTGTAGCAGATAGGTTAAATAAGGCTATTGTTTATTTTATTTATTTATTACAACGATTATTAGGTACATTTTTTTTGTATTAAAAATCTGAGTTAGATTATTTTTATTTTTTTGCGAATTCCTTATTTATTTTTTAATGTCTGTTCAATTTTTTTAAATATTTTTATTAATTTTTGATTTTTTGTTATGTTGCGTACAGACCGGACCAATGAACGCCAACCAATCGGTTTATTTTATATCATTTTTATTACCAACGGTTCGTTAAAATTTTGGGATTATTTCTTTCACTATTAATAAAATAACTTATGCATGTTTATTTTAATGTTTATTTCTAATAATATGTTACACTATGTAATTGAAATATACTAAATTAAAAAATATTTATTTTCAGATCTTTCCAAATAGGAAAACGTTACTATTATTGGCAAACCTAAAGTGATATTAACGTGGACTTTTAGGGGGAATATATGTACATCCCAACTACCGATACTTCCCCTATGGACTGTGCAAATCGACCATCATCTTAATGATTCATGATGTCCAAAGAATCATTAATCAATTTCTTCACAGACATCGAACTCGTATTAATAGAGTAATTCATCATTCTCATGGTTTAAATACAAGCATACAGAAATCTAGCACAATTGTTAATATATTTTTTAGGTTTAGTAAAGAAAATTAGCGCAATATCATAATAATATAATAAAGTGGACAAGAATCCAATGTACAAAGTACAAAAAGTCATCAGTTAGTCATTTACATTTTACGACACTAGAGAGAATTATTAATTCCTATAAAGTTTTACTGTGCATATAATGGGATAATCAGGAGTACTGTATTATGAGATGGTAAAATCGAATGAAACTCTTATTGTAAATAATTAAATAAATTGACGACGCATTGCTACAAAAAGACCGCCAAATTGATTATCACTTATTTCACGATTGAACACGATTTCAAAATTCTAAAGCAATGCGAAAATGAATCAATGGTTGAATCTGAGATAGATTATTTTTATTTTTTTGCGAGTTCCTTATTTATTTTTTGATGTCTGTTCAATTTTTTTAAATATTTTTATTAATTTTTGATTTTTTGTTATGTTGCGTACAGACCGGACCAATGAACGCCAACCAATCGGTTTATTTTATATCATTTTTATTACCAACGGTTCGTTAAAATTTTGGGATTATTTCTTTCACTATTAATAAAATAACTTATGCATGTTTATTTTAATGTTTATTTCTAATAATATGTTACACTATGTAATTGAAATATACTAAATTAAAAAATATTTATTTTCAGATCTTTCCAAATAGGAAAACGTTACTATTATTGGCAAACCTAAAGTGATATTAACGTGGACTTTTAGGGGGAATATATGTACATCCCAACTACCGATACTTCCCCTATGGACTGTGCAAATCGACCATCATCTTAATGATTCATGATGTCCAAAGAATCATTAATCAATTTCTTCACAGACATCGAACTCGTATTAATAGAGTAATTCATCATTCTCATGGTTTAAATACAAGCATACAGAAATCTAGCACAATTGTTAATATATTTTTTAGGTTTAGTAAAGAAAATTAGCGCAATATCGTTTTTTATTTATAAAACTATCGCACCTCTTAGCCTAGTATAATGAAAATAAATGCAATAAAATTGATGGTTGGTTGAGCACCACATCTAACGATTGGAGCTCGTTGAGTCATTAATGAATTTTGGGGAATATTCATTTTCTGACCAAAATATCGGGATTTTCACACTGGGGGAACAGATGTGGTATTAATGGTGATAGGCGGAGATACTCCAACGATATAATTGAATATTGTTAATGGTCAATACATTTATCGGAACGATTAAAGTTGCATATAAAACTATAAAAAAAAATATACTGAAATAATAAATATTATATAACATATTTCATCCATTTAGAAGATAATTTCATCTGTCCTTGTTACAGCTATCAATGTTCTATATGATTATTTCATTCAACAGAGAAAAAGTTATTAGATTGATTTTTTTTTGGAGACATCTGAAGTCTGAGCCCAATTCTAGATTATTTGTGATCCTGTTTCATGAAGAGATCGATGGATGCCTTCTTTATTTAATTTTAAATACGATTGGTTGCGAATCTAGTCGAGCATAATTCTGAAAAACGACAGCTATTATATCTACACGATTGGAGTGAAGTTGAGATTGCTCAACAATATTTCATAAATTGTTCAACATATTAGTGTTGCTTACTTTACTTTTGAATTATTTTCAAAACCCACATCAAACCGTTATACTTTCGAAGTACAATAACTTGTTTGCAACTGTATGTTTATGATATAGAAATATATTTCTGTAAAATGTTTATAATAAACACCTATACACCCAGTGTTTTCCTCAGTGTACAATTATATGGTCTAGGAATATCCAACGGGGCGATCATGTCAGATCATGGGGATAATCAAACTCTGGGTCCATTATTAATAAAGCGAGCCTGGCGAGACCTTCGTTGCCCTTTTTTGATAGGCGCACCAGATCCAATAACTAATCTTTATCCATTACTGGAGATTAAACATTACGCTCCGATATATATTTCAACATTTTTGAAGAATATTTTAATTTAAATTTACTATTAGCTACTCCGATAGATATTGTTATGCTCGAACATTAGCCTTTCGTTATAATTTATTTCAACTATAAACCAAATGCTATAAGATTATCACAATTATAAATTCACTAATGAGCCATACAAATATTATGAATTCTGGGCTGGTAATGACAAATATACAAAATATTTTGTCAGTGTTTTACAAGACATCCAATATTACCCAGCCTAGTGACCTAGAGTTAATCCAAATATAATTTTTATGACAAAAAATTAAGGATGCTTTTCTCCATATATTGATTCACAGTCTCATTTATATTTGAAGTATGGCTTACTTTTCACTGATTATCCAGCAAATTATTTCATAAAAGAGACAACAACCACCGAATCTTGAAAATATTGTGTTTGTTTTTATAATTTTGCATGGGCTCATCACTTTAGACTTGCAGTCTTCGAGGTTATAAAATCATTGATGACCTTTTCGCCTATCGTCTAACGTTTTGAACTCTTTATTCACTAAGGCGTGCTATTAGATGCTTGTATATTTTTAGATTAACGATATCTATTGGGAAAAATTCGAAATATCAGAGCAAATTGATAGTTCCATTGGTGCTGTTCAAAAAATGTACTATACTATTATATTTGATGATTTTGATATTTCTCTACCTAAAATAACAATTTTCACTTAATATAATTGTGTTTGTCAGTATATATAGACGGTGATAATAGATACTTTTATTGTTTCATTTCAATAAATATGTGACAGTGACAGAGAACAGACTAGAGCACCAAAAAAAGTTGGAATGCCATAAATCGGAAGACTTACGGATGAAAATCCTACCCAAAATCTCAAATAATTCTTAGATAGCCTAGCAGTTGGCTGTTTCTAGACGTCTACATTCATTGGGTAACATTCAAAAAGAAAATGCTACCTCAAACTGTTTCAACATCAGATGTTGTGGCGTGATATAACTGGCAATACAAAGTGGACAAGAATCCAATGTACAAAGTACAAAAAGTCATCAGTTAGTCATTTACATTTTACGACACTAGAGAGAATTATTAATTCCTATAAAGTTTTACTGTGCATATAATGGGATAATCAGGAGTACTGTATTATGAGATGGTAAAATCGAATGAAACTCTTATTGTAAATAATTAAATAAATTGACGACGCATTGCTACAAAAAGACCGCCAAATTGATTATCACTTATTTCACGATTGAACACGATTTCAAAATTCTAAAGCAATGCGAAAATGAATCAATGGTTGAATCACTGCCAAAGCAACATTATTCTTTCGACACGGTACCACCATGTTGCTAAAAATACAAAACAGGGTTTGTATATAACAAAGGTGTACATGCAAGTAGTATCAATTTTTCTCACAAATGCTTCTCCAAAGTGACAAAAATATCAGAATAAGTACAATCACGTGATATGTTGTCCGCCACAAAAGTCCTCATTCGACTAGAGGCTAAGTCTGGTAAATAGGTCACGCCCTGGAGAGTCTAATATGTTCTATTAAAGGATTATGGTTAAATTCAAAATAAAAAAGTTATCAATCCAACCAAAATAATTTTTTAGTCATCTAACTAATCACTCAATCTGAAATTTTTCTTATTCCGAATTTATCTCCCTTATCTATCAATAACGTAGATTCCAGGAAATAAAAGAACATTCCTTGACTTTTGTCGGGTGTCGGTGCAACAGTCCCGGAAACTTCTTCTTCACCTAAGCGAAACTTTTTACGCTTCTTCTTTTAATAGAAAACTAATAAAAAGAACTCTAAACTTCAATTTATCTCAGCCACAATCCCCGTCCCGCCCCGCTCCATTCATACCGCCCCCCTCGCGCCGTGCCCCGATCCCGGCACTTGGCCCGTCGCAGTCCCGCTACTCCCGCCGCGCTTCCCATTAAAAACCAGATGCCCATCGCCCTGTATGAGGGGTTGCGGCCTGTCAGGGGCTCCCTATCGGAACATAATAGGTTCAGTGACGTGTTCCAGTAACCCTGACGTCGAGCGCGAGCTTGACGGGCGGCAGGGGGGTGGGTGGTTGGCTTGGTCGACGGGTGGGGTGAGCAAGACGGACACGTGATTGATAGTGTCGGCCCGTCTGTCAAATGCAAAGACGGAATTGCGGCAGGCCCGCTACCCGCGAAAAACCCCGAAAATGGATCATTTATCGTTTTGGTGGGGATTGTTCGGTACATTTCTGGAAAAAAAACCGAACTGGATGCTGCGGCCAACGAGGTGTTTGCCACATTCCATTGATCTTTGTTTTTATGCCGAGAATTAATTAAAATGCAACAATTACTCGATATTTTACAGTAACTGATAATAACTACATTTAATAATAGTTTTTCCCATTCCATTTCAATTTACCACACAAATAAATATTTTATTTAACGAATATTTACAAAAAATAGAAAGCTGTTTTTCTCTTTATTTTTAAATCTTTATGATGGTACGTGAAACGTATAGTACCTACCAGTTTCACTTCTAAGTTTTGAGTAGTACATTTTAATCATCACTAATTTATTGTCGGCGGTAGGGTAAAATGAGCGTTTCTGGTCTTGAACAATACCAGTTTTCTATTTTCCGGACAGCTTCTTATGATCTTGATCCCTGTATTAGGACTTATTCAGAGCTCTGAATTTGTTTCTCAACCATGTAATAATTGCTACATTATAAGTAAAGAAGTTAGTAAAGTTTGTAGAGAAATATGTCGAATTTGCCTTAAGAATCATATTTAAGTGACCATAAACTTATTGATATCAGACTAAAACAATGTTCAAGTATCGCAGCCATACATTACATATACGTTCTATTGAAATATTACCACTCTCCCACACCCATCATCAGGGAAATAAAATATCCTTCAGCTTGTCCACTTCGGCTTGTTGCTTTAAGGGTAGATGCCACTTGCTTCTCGTGTATCGCTAAGCCCAAGTGCGTGATAGTCTTACATTAACTTACATTAACTGGATCTTGTTGAGATTACAATAGCAGACGACCTGTCGGTTAGCAATATTTCGATCTTTCCTTTACTAATATGACTGCACTGTTACATCATAAATAATACTACAAGTCTCAACATTTGTATAACCGAATATAGCGCTATCATTAGCCATCAAATAACTATATGTTGACATCGGCGTTCAATGAGTGGGTAGCATTATATTGAGCGCCACGTCTGCCTTTAACATTTTTTTCGCATAATTGCATTCACTAATATGTAAGCATGGGGAGAAATTTCCTTAGCGAACTACAACACAACACCTGCATACAGCTAATGGAACCACCGTAAAATGTCCGAAGGAGTTGAGTAATTTGTAGGAGAATATGACCAGCTTCCCAAGCCGCCTAAAATGATAGCCGCATATATATTTGAAACCAGAGCAAAAAGAAAATAAAAGCTATACTGCTCTGCTGAGTTTGTGTATCCTCGACTAGATTGAACTCTTATTTATCAACTTTATTAGTCAGTATAAGAGCAATTATTATAATTACGGTACTCCCTCCGATCGTGAAATTTATATGACCACAGTGTGAACCCATTAAAACAATGTTTCCTCACCGCCCTTGAGCATATCTATCATCACTGGATATTTTTGACAACATATGTAGTAACAATAATAACTAATGATGAATCAACCAATAAATATTAGGGGTATAATTTGATTATAATACATTATTTCTTCGAGATTATTTGTTCTAGCAGTGATATAAATAGTACCTTTACCTAAAATTACATTCATATTTTTTAGATATCAAGCGATCAAACACAAAGATTATTATTTGCAACGGAATTGCTCATATGAAAAGCAGACTCTAAAATGGCAACTGTTAAACATCATAATTAACTTGTCTATTTAAATTATTCCTAATATAATATAAATTCTAAGGTGAAAGTATTTTAAGTCAATCCATTTCTTGCAACTAGAATATTAGGTCTATTATATAATAAGTAACTTCGAAACTAGACTAGAAGACATCCAGTTTTACTCAGAATAATTATTGGCACGACTAGAATGACTGTCGGATTCTCGGATTGTCGGAGAACTCTTGTCGGATTTAATACTGTTGCCTACGGATAATTACAATGGTAAACACTCTCATTCTATCATCAAATCAAAAAAAATTCTCAAAACTTATTCTTAAACATTGTCCAAGATGACCAAATAAAAATCCTCATAATCATTTTGCATATTTCTTTTTGAAAATATAACTAGCATTAAAAATTTTAATTCTCAGTCACATGGGGTCAGTGGGAACAAAAAGACTTACTAAATGATTGAAGAGGCTATATTAAATGGCAGAACTCTAGCCTACCTACCATATATTACAGATCTATTTTATAATATAAAATATAAATTCAATAACCTAATTTCATTAGAGTGGAATTTGATGGAGACTGACAATAAACTGTAGATCGTCAAGGGAACTCCATTATCCCCATAGTGTTATCCTTTAGTGGGTTGAAACGACGAATTCTCAACAGACTCATGATTGTTCACTTTCGCTTTAGACATTCATATCTCATGTAAAGAAAAACAACTGGTTTCCAACCACTCAGAGTCAACAGTAACATAGCTAAATTAATAAAAAAAAAATTCGTAACTAACCAAATAGAATTTATTTGGCCCTCTGATATAAATATGCAGTATTCTATGACCTTCCTTGTAATAATAATTTATTTTATTTTCAATTTTTCCAATTCTCAATTAAAATTTATTTGCTGATGTTATATGAGATTAAATGATATGATATATATATATATATATATATATATATATATATATATATATATCATATCATTTAATCTACTCAATCTTTCATAAAATTGTTTTACTTCGTTCAGTGTTTTACTTAAACATTTGTGAATATTCACGGAGGCTACATTAATACAAAAAAAATGAAAAACAAAAATGTTTGCTGACTAATAAAACTGTATTGCAGCGACTGAAAAATTAAAAAAAAACATATAATAAAAGCATTAGTGGAAGAATTTCAACCGAGTACTCCGAGCTACTGGTATATTTCCTGTGTGTACTATTGTATTTTATTATTAATATATTAATTATACCTATTAAAATATTAAAGTAAAAATACAAACTTCAACATTATATTGCATTAATCCAGCACTGTTAAACCACTAATAGAAACTAGGAATTGATAGATTGTTTTCCATCATACACCTGAAATATAACATAATTCAGGAATTAGAAAGGTTCGACGTTAAGTAACAGTTAGCATGACCTTAACAGTGACAATAAAATTGACAAGGTAACACAAATTCGTATTTCGTTTTGCTGATTTGCTTAAAGATACCATTTTGAATTTTTATGTAGAATAATGCAAATTCCTAGGGCGTCAAGGACAGTACCTCTACCCTTATCGATACAAATGAGTTCGATGCGCACAAGCAAATAGCTTTAGACCCCTTTCACCTTGAATGCGATAATTATTCGCAATAATTCCTGTAAGAACGCCCGGCGCGCTTGCCATGCCGATTCAGTGAAAAGGGTAATCGTCCTGGTAAAAGAGGTGACCGTAAAATTTCGCTACGTTAAAAGCCATAGCCGAAAAAGTGAATTTGCATAGCGCTTTCCTTTTTACTTTCAATATCCGTTCCGTTTTTGTAGACAAACTAAATACTGTTATTACAGCAATTATGTTAAGAGTTCATGGTATTATTCGGAGATGTATACAAGACCTTGAAAGATTCATAATCAAAGAAAAAATGTTATATCATATTATTTTATTTATAGCAGAATAGTCTAATAATATTGCTGCATATCCTTCAGCACTCAACGGTTGTTAATTATATTTTAATATAACTTGTACATCCATAAAACGCTATTAATTTTCTCTAACAGCAGTTGATATAATCGGCGGACCATTATGTTAATTAAGACCGGTTTTAATCCAATCCCGACTTAATAGTATCCTGATTTTAAATGTTTAGCACTAGCAAAACGTGAGTCTAATAATAAAATGAGTCATTTAAGATGATTAGCATCCAATTATATTAAAATTGGCTCATTTTAAATTAAAATGACTCTATTTAAAGGTTGTGAAATTTCGCAAAAATATTCGCTTTTTAAAAGTTGGTTTGGTTAAAACTAATGTATAATGATATTGTAATAATTTATTTACTATATTTTAGAAACTCCTTTTTACCAACTAGAGCTTATCTGTACTGGACGTACAGGTTAACGCTTCCGAACCACGGTCCCCGGTATTGTCCTACCGACTGGTCAGTGACCAATTTGGAAATTCCAGAAGACGTCCGGTTTTACACGGCCTGATGTTCCTGTAACTGGGATCATTCATCTTGTAGGTTTTTGCATTCTTGCTCTTTGGAGAGTCACAAACATAAATTTACGACCATGTCCCAATAAATTATTTTAATTATTATATTAATATTAATTAATTAAACCAATAAAATTATAAAAGTTGAATAAATATGTTTTTAATTAATAAATTTTAGATCTAAATAAAACAATTTAGGAAATGAGTTTTAAAAAATCCAAAAGGTAAATTAAGTAAAATCCAATGGACTTATATAAAATTTGTAGCGAGAACAAATAAGTAAATATTTATTAAGAAAGATATCTAAAAAAAGACGAAAACTTCTTGTCTGATTGATTGATTAATAGTATTGGTTTAGAGCCTTCTCAACGTGTTAGTATCATTAAGAGAATATCAAGACAAACCAAGAAATATTAATGAAACTGAAAAGGTAACAATCCATTAACAGTTACAATGTTTAGAATTTTAATATAAATAAATAAAATCAACGAGTAAATATTAAAACAAAACAAATATCCGAAGAAATAAATAAATAAATAAAATAATGCATAGATAAAGGTCGTATGAAGACGAAGCTATATATATATATATATATATATATATATATATATATATATATATATATATATATATATATATATATATATATATACATATATAGATTTAAAGATAAAGACCGATTTCTTTAAGAAACTCAAATAAGTTGGACAGATTTGGAGAAAAGAACAGATCCTTGAATGAGTCAGAAAATCCATCATCTCTCAGTTCTATCCATTAGAAAGAAATGGGAAAATTGGCAGCTACTAACCAGCAGCATGCCTAATTTTATTTCATAACTCTCTTATCAATGAGATAATAGCAAGAATAAGCTAAAGCTTATTTTCCTTTTCCAGCAGGTCCCACTCGAGATGCACTAGAATCTATATTACGATCCACGAAAGGGAATATCTTTCTAATATAGCTTGTTGGCGATCGATAGAATCTTTGTTTTTGAGAGATAGCCAGACTATAAAATTCAAGAATTTGCAAGATGTATTTGCAAAAGTTTTAGCATGGTTCCTAATAGAGATTATGAGGATTATGATATCCTTTGTTGCGAACACCACATCAGTAACGATCCTGCAAATCGATGACCATTTGAAGTGAACATTGTGAGGCCTATGATGTATTGCAACATCTACTCTTATACAAGATATAGAGCATCCGTATACTTTTCTTAATAGCTTCACTCCGAAGTCCAATGGACAGGCATCCGAGTGGACTGAACACAATGAACCCGCTCCAAAGTGTGCGAAAACGCAACAGTGGGCTGGCAAGGTTATGGCGTCTGTATTTTGGGATGCGCATGGAATAATATTCACGAGCTATCTTGAAAAATGATGGACCATCAACAGCGACTATTACATAGTATTATTGGACCTTTGAAGGACGAAATCGCCGAAAAACGGCCGCATTTGAAGAAAAAGAAAGTCCTGCTTCACCAAGATAATGCATCGTGTCAAAAATCCATAAATTGGGCTTCGAATTGCTTCCTCATCCACCATATTCTCCAGATCTGGCCCCCAGCGACTAATTTCTTGTTCTCAGATCTCAAAAGAATGGTCGTTGGGAAGATATTTTCGTCGAATGACACCTCTTCATTCGCCGAAACTGAGGCCTATTTTGAAGTAAAGTTCTGACTTCCCATATCAGATATAAAACAAAGTAGCAGGTAGACTAACGAAAGACTAGACGACAAATTAAAATGAAACGAATGTGAGATTCCAGAGTGCTATTTAAAATAATAGTTTGAAATAAAAAAATTGAAATTGAAATAAAATAAATATACCGACTAAAAAATCTAACAATTAAATATGACAACTAGTGTTTCAAATGTCAAAGTGTGGAATAAATAAGTAATGATTAATACATAATTCGTCACCTGTTTCACATAAACACGGTTTCTTTTTGGCGAAATTAAGGTTATATTATTTTTTGATTTATTACGATTTATTTATTATTACATTATTTATTTTTTGAGATATTTTAGTGATCGTATCCGTACTAATATATAGTGCAGCTGGAAGCCGCAAGAAAATATTTTCAATACAAGTTCTCTACCAGCATACTAACTATTTTTAAATAGAATAAAATGACAAGAATTATATTGTCTGACTGTAATACTAATTCATAACTTTAGACAGACACATATTGACATTCGTGTCACTGCTATTTTGAATTGACTATATATTTCTAAATATTTGAGGGAAGTTATTATGAGAGAAACAAAATCAATTCCATAAGTTGTGGAATTCGACGATCACTAGTTTAAATTAGTAATTTAAATTAAGACTATTTAATAATATAATAAATATAATAAATTTGCAATTGGCTTTAGGGATATTAATTTCAAAAAATAGAGGCAATATTATACATATATTGAAATATATGAGATCTATATAAAATCTTGGTGGCGTTGGACGCGCGTCGATTGTTTTCTCGAGCGCGGCCGACTGGATAATCTCGCGTCGTCGGTGCCGATGTCGACGATCCATTCCGGAAAAATCAAAATATTTGCGATAGCACTTAGATAATCTCAATCGACGGTCGGGTTTTTCAAAGACGGACTGTTTGAATTTCACGTGACGTTTGAAGAATTTATTGCCCGCGCTGGAGTAAACGTTCCTCTTTTTTTGTTTTGTCGGTGTTCTTGAACGGCGCGCGGGGTCCCGACTACTTGATTAAAATAGTAAAACAATTGCTAATATATGGCCGGTTATGATTGACTAACGATAGTTGGAAGGTAAACAGACCAAACCGGATAAAAATAGTCGCTCATTAGGTCTTGTCGAAAAAAATGCCGTTGTTTAAGGAAAAAAGGCGTTTGATGACACTCAGAAATATGCGCCCATTTAATACTACTACTATTTTCGAACGACTAAAATTATCTCCTAATGCGGAGAAAATGTTCAAAAGTTATTTTAGAAATTATACCTATTTAATAATAAATTGCATTTAACGCCCATATAAGAATTATTTATTGTATTTAGAGTTTAATTTTTATTTTTGTACAGTATATTAGAAGTTCATATTAGAAGTATATTAAAAAATCAAATTCTAATCCCGCTTTTTTTTTCATAAATATCTTATGATAAATGTGCTAAAATATATTTTTTAAATTATTTATATATAAATTGAAATATGTAACGATGATTTCACAATATACACATTTTATTCCCCTTTAAAATGTATATGAGAAGAAAAGCAGGTACAAAATATATTAATCGAAATGCCTACCAACTATTTCCACAAATTTTTATTATTTTTGGGTAACACGATGATACGGTATCGAAGTAACGATCTTGGTTTACCAGCGATCCAACCATCGATCTTTTTCCAGACCATCACCATAAGCTATGCCGCATAGATCTGAACAAATGACCATCAAAAGTAATCAGAAGATGCTATGACGGTTGAGTACGGTAAGTGACTGTGGTGGGATATCCTACAACGTCTTACAAGACATTGTGTTTATTATTTGCTACTGCTGGTCTTTTTTTGCAACAGTATTCAAATAGTTCAATTGACTAACAATAGAAATCTGGGGTGACAGTTTCATTTGGTTTTAACAATTCCAAAGATCCTACACCTTGCTGATACCACCATATACACAGCAAGCCATGATTGTATCGTGGACTAAGTGATGAAATAGGTCATGGGACATACGAGTAGAACTTTCCTGATCATCCAATTAATTTTTTCATCAAATATCGGTCACTTTGACATCAAAACCATCGCTTTTGAATTGTTTAATCAAAACCAAACAATTGCGATATGACTGAGCAGAATCACCCTAAGTTTCTAAAAGTGTTTTATTGTTTTGAGAGCAGATCTTTACTAATCAAACAAAAATGTTATAAATGCCAAATTTGCTATTTTGAGCAATATGCTATTGCGAGTGTTTATATTTTGAATAACTGAATAAAACTAAATGGAAAACAGTTATATTAGGTAGGGAAATGCCAAATCATCGAATTCGTATATAGCAGTTAGGTTAGGTTCAAAAAAACAATGCATGCATATGCATAATTAATAATAATATTCAAAGTATAAAAAATTGTAATAAAGAAACACCAAACGAAAGCTCCCATAAATTTATAGAAATAGACTTGAAGAAGAATTAAATTATAATACATTTTCAAAACATTTATGTTATACAAAATTTAACCTAGATAAATTTCTAAGAATAACAGAACATGAATTTCTCATCTTCTATATTTATTTATTTAGGCGAGATAATTCTAAAAACAAAGATATTGATAATTGTGTCTTTATAGTTTTTACTTATTTGTTTGTCAAATAAAGAATCAATACAATTCTTCACAGATTTCTGTGTTGCCGGTAGGTAGTAAGGAAAAGGGGATTCGAGTAATTAATAACAAAACGCAACGGTAGTAAAAATAATTATCATTCCAAAGTAAAAAGTGTCAGTGCATTCGAATGCGCTCGTCAAACAATTAAATGTGTGCGATGTCAGTTAGGGTTAAACCGTTTACTACCATCTAGCCTGATTAGAAACACGTAGAATAGTATTAAGAGTAAGAAAGAATAGTAATTAAAATAAGTACAATACTATTTTGTAAGCTTGTACGGGAGATCGCTTACTGAGGCAACCTTCTACATGTCTGTGAACTGTTGTCTATTAGGCAGATTGTGAAATGCTAAGAGAATAGTAATTATATAAGTTTAAAAAGTCATCTGCAATTGCTTTAAGAAAAACAGACCTAATGTGTTTGAGGCCACGTTTTTAAACAACGATTTTAAAAGAATCTCGGGACCATTCCTAATAATTTGAGTTATAAGCGATCAATATGTAATATATAGAGTGTAATTCTAATTCTAATTATAATATTGTATAATTATACACTTATATATTTGTCAACATATAGCGATTATTTGAAATATTTGATAACAGGGTTTATTAGTGACACAACATCTAACACGGATAAAATCCGAAGTTACATTACAATACATGATTGAAAGAAAAAAACTAAAAATGTAATGAGAACATGTCGAGTTAACAAAGCTGAGAATTATCCCATAAAAGTTATTTGGGATTCAGAGCCAATACTCAAAATGTGAACTAAACTACCATGATTATCACCTAAAGCAGAAGAACACACCTAGGTATCAAATTAACAGGTCAATTGAAAAGTCTCCGGTCAAACAAATTTTTTTGGTAAAATTAGAGGGTGATACACTGATTATAGCAGTTATCCAACTTTCGATACCATTTTTGTAGAACAATTTGTCCTTGCGGATGCGGCCGTTCTTCGGCGATTTCGTCCTTCAAACGGGCCAATAACGCTATCCAATAATCGCTGTTGATGATCCTTCCTTTTTTAAGGTCGTCAATGAAAATTATTTCATGCGCATGCCAAAATACAGACGCCATAACCTTGCCAGCCGACTGTTGCGTTTTCCCACGCTTTGGAGCGGGTTCATCGTATGCAGTCCACTCGGATGACTGTCGATTGGAGTTAGGAGTCAAATGATTAGGCTGTATTCCATCCATTTTCACATATCGATGCAAAAACTCGGGTTCATTACGCTTGATCATCCTCAAACACTGCTACGAATCATCAATTCGTCGTTGCTTTTGGTCAAAAGTGAGCTCGCGCGGCACCCACTTTGCACAGAGCTTTTTCATACCCAAATATTTGTGATTGATATGATGTATAGTTCTGTTGATATCTCTAGAGTTTCTGATATTTCATTCGATTTCAATTTACGGTCATTCAAGATCATTTTGTGGATTTTTTTAATGTTTTCATCGGTAACAACCTCTTTTGGGCGTCCACTGCGTTCGCCGCCTTCGGTGTTTATTTTATCACGTCGAAACTTAACATACCAATCCTTGATGGTTGATTTTCCTGTTGCAGTATCCGGAAACTTGAATATATATAATTCTTTCAGCTCCGAAAATATCTAATTCCAGTAGACAAACGCCAACTGAATAGTTTTAACTCATTTAAAGATCCATTCTGAACGTATCTCAATTAATACTTTGGCTAAATAATTATATAATTATACTTATAAATATAAGTAAATTTAAATCCATCAAAAACGACATCGAAATGGATTTTAATATTGAGATAATGATTTAAATTAAAATCAATGCTATAGACAAATAAATAGAATAGTATTTAATTAATAAAAAGATTCTGCAAGTTGAAAACTTTGAAAGGAGTGGTATATGGTATATTATGTTTGTCAGACATTTGCATTAAGGAGTAATTCAATTCAATATATTAAAATTGGGGTAACTATTGGAGTATGTTGAAATATATACTCGTACTTTCTTTCAACGTCAAATATAAATTCTGCTAAAAATTGGGGCAAAGTTCCAATTTCTTCAATTCTATTTTTTTATATAATATTAGCAGACGTTTTCAATAAATAAACAACTTTATTAATAATTTCAAATATTTTGATACGAGATGAAATAATTAAACCTTTTAAATCACATTCGACATTTCATGATATGTTAATAACATCAAATTAGTGTTTTAACTTAAGCAGCACTTAATTATGTGAAGTTAGAGTAAAGCAATCGGCTAAGAAGGTTAACAAAGTTGTGGCTATTAGAATATTTTCAAACTGGGAGTAACAATCTTTGATAATTGTTGTTTTCTATTGGGCCAACTTAACGTAAGAGTTAATGTTTTACAGAACAACATTTTTTTATCACAAAACACTCTTTCACACAGTTCCAAAAATTACGGAAAAAATAATGAATTAAAATAAGAGATATTACAACATATACCCTATCTGCCAGAATTAGCCTCTAGTGTGTTATTCTTCTCAAAATATCTCTCCAAAAAAATGTATGCGTAAATATAAGTGACATTTAGTAAACGTATGTCAATAGATATTTTGAATCCTAAAATTGTTTTGACAAAATTTATTGAGCGCTATATTACATAGCTATGCTTTTCAATATACTTTGAGGGGTAGTGCATAAATGTGTATGTTATTAAAATACCCAATAGTGCTAGAAAACATTTAGAAGAAAAAGCGTAAAAAACTACTTAAAGCTGAAATATTGTTTTTATTTCGTTCTTGTCTAATTTAAATATAAAAATAGCAATCTACTTATTATATTTCCATTTCTACAGATTCATATAGCACTTCTCAAACATCTCAAGCCAAACGCAAATATTCTGATTTATATATAGTATAAATTAACTCAAAACTGAAACAATAAACAAAATACTTTGAATCATAGAAAGGAATTAAAATACAGTAGTGAGTAACTGTTGACAGGTCTCGTAGTTTTACATTATCCCAGGAAATATAACCTGAACGATTATTGTTGAAAAATCTTTTGCCTAAAAAAATATCAAGCATGACTAAGAAGTGCGAAATAATTCGAAAAATATTTGTTAAAGTGCTGGCAATTTTTTTCCCAACATATCAGTTCAATGTTTACGACATATCTTAAATAAACGATCAATCTGTTTAATGTTGATTCATTTTTTACTACCCATGCCATAGATGAAACTTACCTTTCTAAACGAGCAGTGGGAAAGGTACCACATCTATCTGGTTTGATTTACATTCGTTTCCAAAACAAAATAATTTTGGAAAATGGAAAATAATTTAGAAAATATGGTTCAACTACCAGAATCACCAAGATATTTATAGTTTGAAGATATTTTCTAATCTAAGATATAATATAATCTAAATACTCTATTAAGTATGTTATAGAGTATTTAGGTCAATATTATTTCCATTTATTTTTGAACCATTCCTGGAGTGTTTAACTGAAATGATCAAGAGAAAAAAACATGTATTATTTTGATTAGTTTATGTGTAAATGCATTAATATATTATTATAATTAAGATACTAAAATTGTATTAATCAATTAGTTAATAATCAAATGGATACACGAAGAGGTCCAAGATTTCGCCTTAAAACATAGAATAGGGTCGCTAAATCACAACAACATGGAAGCAATACAGGTACTGAACAACGCTCACGATATCAGAAGGTTGAAGCGAACCAAACCACACGAATTTTTTTGGTGTATACATTAGTATACATTTCTTAACTTTAGCTTAAGTAGATTAGTTTTATTTTAATTTTTGAAATACATACTGATGTATTAATCCCCCACACTCGTATTAATGCAAGTACAACAGAAGAATAGTAATAAATTAATTTGTAAATTGAGATTGTACTAAGCATCTTTGTATTATATCTTTATTAGATACGCTCAGTACAATCTTAATTTACAATTAATTTATTACTACTTTTCCTATGTACTTGCATTAATTAACAAGCAAGACGAGTGCGAGAAAATACATCAATATGTATTCCTCAATTATAAAATTATAATTATTTATTAATTATTAACTTATAGCTATAGTTTACAATAAATTTATACACTTTATATAAGTTCGTATGGTTTTGTTCGTTTCGACCTCCTGACATCCTGCGCGCTGTCCAGCAATTGTATTGCTTCCACGTTAGTATGATTTAGTAAACTTCTCTCGTGTTTCAAGGCGATGTCTTGGATAACTTCGCAAATCCATTTGATTTCCAGGTCATCGTGCAGTTCTTCGTTAGTTACATAGCGATAGGCATAGGTAATCAATCGAAGAACCTTGTTTTGACAGCGATGTATGACTAGTTAATTTGAATTTTTAGTGTAACCCCATATTTGCACCCCATAGGTTCATATTGGCTTTATAATTGTAGTATAATTGTATTATTAATTATTACAACTTATTTTGGTTCTAATGTGTTTTGCCTTTTGTCTAACATGATTTTTCCAATTTAATCTACCGTTAAGATGGATTCCAAGATATTTAGCTGATTTTGCTTGAGGAATCTGGCATCTATGGAGTGATATAATTAAGTTTTTATTATTTCGCCTCAATGCAAAATTAACGTGGTGAGATTTGGAGCTATTATGTTGAATTATCCAATCTTTCGTCCATTTGTAGATTTTGTTGACTGCCTCCTGCACTTTTTCTATTGCCCTAGGGAGAGATATATCTGTGGCCATAATAATTGTGTTGTCAGCAAAGGTTCCAAGTAGTGTTTCTTTTGTTGTTGGAATGTCAGCAGTGTATAGCAGATACAGATACAGGCAGATACTAAGACGCCACCTTGTGGAGCTCCAGCCGAAATAGTTTTAAATGTCGAGAACGTCAGCAATTGCCAATATTTACGTAAACGTTAAATGTAATTAATAAAAAAATATTTAATACTATACCTGATGATGCCTATGTGGTGCACAATGTATATATATATATATATATATATATATATATATATATATATATATATATGTATATATATATATATATATATATATATATATATATATATATATATATATATGTATATATATATATATATATACATTTCTGTACCTTGGTACAATTTGCATTTATTTAAACATTATTTCACACTTTATTCCTAGATTTTTAATCGCCGCTATTTGATCCCTTAGCTGTATTTTTATATTTGTTGTTTATTTATGACCTTCTAACTTAAATGTTATGTAATCAGTACTATCATGCAGTCAACAAAATAAATGTGGATCTTACCAACACGTATGTTGGCCAGAAATTTAAAGGAAATCCAGATCCAAACTAGCTTGACTAAATCTGGAAATGTTGTAATGTTACTTAATTTTTTGCGGCTTGATAAAGTTTATTGTTAAAGTTAGGTTATCCTATAGAGAACGGTTTACAATATTCTACTGCAGAATTATTTCAATTCGTATTATACGATAATAGGTTAGGTTACTCGTTACACCCCACGAAAATAAACCCAAATGACTGAACAAAAATTATTATTTGAAAGAAATAACACACTTTACGCACCATAAATGTCGCATTCATAAAATAATTTGATATATCGTTCCATCGTTGTATGATTTCAATGCAATGTTACCGTCGTTCAATTTAGGATGCAAAATCACTCAGTTCACGCAAATTTGTTCATAGATTGAGGAAAATAATAAACGGATTACTACTGTAATATTTTTTTGTAAATCGGATGCGAATATGTGCGATGAGGTTTAGTTTACCGAAGAACAGAATTATTTTCTTTAAGAAAACGCATTGGAGTTCTATAAAGGTTGTTAAATCCAATAGATTAAAGTACCTATTCACCAGATTTAACTCTCTAACATCTGATTTTATGGATCTACTCATATCTCAAAAAACTCTTTGGTGCAAAACAATGTTTGTCAAACGAAGAAGTAAAAGTTGCTGTAAAAAATGAGACTTTAATGTATACCAAAAAAAAAGTTGCAATAAAGTTAATATAAGTTACAAGCAAAATTTAACAATAGCTGCCAGCTTACCAGCTAAAGTATACATCATTTATGCAAATTTGACAACTATTTTGAGGACATTAGACATGAAACGCTGGAAAATCTACGTTAAAAGGAAATCCCTAAAACATCTGAATATAATATAATAATAGCAATAATCTAATTTAAAATATGTAAGACTCTTTCAGTTATGTGTCTGTAACTTGTTGTTTACCTGCTACATACGAGCGAGATGGTAAATTATGAATAAAATGATAACTAAGTATCATCATAATATCAGTTAAACTTGGAAAAAAAGTGGTTTCATTAAAATTTTTAAGTAAATCTGTTCAAATAAGCTTTAAGAATAAACATAATAATACAAATAGTTTACGTATCTTTAATGCAAATTTAACCAAATATCTCGGTATTATATTGGATGCGAAATTTTGCTGAAAGTTCATTACTAAGAAGAAATTATGTCAATATAAATTTCAAAATTAAATTCCGTAAATCAAAGCATATCAAGTTGAGTGTTAAAAAGTGTATTATCTTAAATATCAAGATATTTTGGAACAGAGCACTGAAAAATATCGCAATTCAGTAGTTCTAAAGTATGCAGGAGGATGCGATTTCTACTACTTCTCCAAGTTTCTTATTGGGCTTATTAACTAATTAAACTAACTAATTAGCTATTTAAATAAAACTATTAAATAATATACTCTTAAATTCAAACAAAATCTCCAAAAGCAGTTTTAAGACATAATATATTTTTAACTGATATCATTAAACGTATCTCGAATAATTCTAAACAAATCAATTAGTAAATCACGACTTACTAGAATATTAAGAGAGTACTAGCTCTGAAAGTAAGAGTGAATAATGCTAGATTCTTGGACAATTTATTAACAAATATATTTTAAAAATAAGTACCAGATATTATCCTATATTTTTGTATCTAGATATTTACGTAGCTTTTAATTAGTTGTTTCCCTAATTGGAAAAAAAGAGATTGTTAATAAATAAATTGATAAATATGAAATAATTTTTATCAAAAATGATCTCTAGTTACCTATAAATAGTTTTAAGAAAATATTCAAAAGTTAATTTACTACACAAAAAAACTACACATACAATATAGCAATAACACCTAATAACTTTAATTTCCATAAGAAATTTTAACATGAATTTTAAAAAAATGTAATAAAAACAACAGTTAAGTAAAAACAATTATTATAATTTCTAGATAAGATACCAAAAACTGAAATAAAATGTTTAGGAAATCTCAGCAATATTGACCTTTGACGCAACCTTGAGATAAATGGATTGGTAATTAAATATTTATACAATAAACCATATTAAAACTAATTCCACTCATTATATTAGTATTTCAACCAAATGTTCTGCGTAACAGTAACAATTCCACTTAAAAAATATCCAAAATAAACTGAAAAATCAAGACATCGTGTACGTGTTGATAGAAAACTTCAGTCGTTTATAGGCACGTTAAGTTGAACTGTCTATTAATGTTAAGACATTTTACAGTAAGCGACAATAAAATGACATGTTTACGTTAGCCAACAAATTAGTTTCCTTTCGGAGATTTTATGATAATTTTCGAGTGAGAATTTTCAAGTTCGAGGATTTGTGTATGTGTGTGAAATAATTGTGGGCAATTAAAAATGTTTGATAGATAATATCAAAGACATTAGATATTTATATAATTGAAAATAGAAGCTAGACGATGTAAATGTACAAGGTTATTATTAACTTTTCTCTTACAAAAATCCTGATATAGTATTTTAAATAACGTAATATTCAATATGTATTGACTACATCGATTAGTATTTATATATTTGACATATAACTTCGACTGTAATAAATATTATTTAAACAATATGCTCGTTTTTTTTGTACTATCTATATATAAAAAAAGTGTGACTAAAAGTTTACTGAAATGTAATTATAGTTACTAAATAAATATGCCTCCCAAATAATTATTTATGAAATTAGTAAATAATTGTTTATTCAGTAATATTATTAAAAATGCGTATCAAAATTAAGACTTTTAACATTAAATATATAAGGTATGTTTAATATTACAGTTAGTAGCAACTTCATATACACATTAAGTATATATATATATTAAAAATAAATAATATATCTGCATAATTCTCAATTCAAAAATATTTAAATGAAACAGTTGTAATAAAATATCGATTAATTTATAAAATATTTATTTACTTTTTAATTTTCCTTTAAAATATTACATTTCTTATTTATAATATAAATTTGTTGTTTTATTATTTGTTTCATACTAAAGACTTCCCGAAAATCCATCTTTTCTCAACCAATAACATGTCATTCCAATAACATAGTACAGAAATTTGAGTTGTAGAAAACTGATATATAATTATTATATATAATTATAATATTATATATATCATATATATTATATATATCCTATAAAATATAGTTATAAATAAATCCCCACGCGAAGAATGGAATAATTTATTAACAACTGATTACGAAGTTCTAATATCATTATAAATTATTAAGTAAATAGTATTATTATTCTTGGCTTATATATTATATTATGGCCTAATTTATAAAAGGAAAATTAAAGAAATTTGCAAGATATGATTGATGAGATTATTTGGTAGATATATAGCGAAATAAAAGAAAATAATATTTTTGAAATGTTATACCCTTTATGTGTGCTTAAAATATAATTTTGAACAAACAGTAAAAAGAAATGTTAGCCCTTAAGTTGGGTCATTGAAACACTCTATTTCGTGTATTGGAGTAAACTCTAACTAGTTATTAATTAATTCTAACAGATAATAATCAAATCGAGAGTAGAAGGCGAAATGGTCTAAAGGGTTACTGACTGTTTAGCTTATATTTCTCTGATTTACTGAAATTATTTATGAATTCAACAGAATTATTAATAGAATTTGTCGAATTATTAAAAACAAAATATTACATTTTATTCATGCAATGCATTGTTAATAATTGTAAATAAAATGGATGTAATAATAATATGGAGACTGATTACAATACAGTTGCATGACAACGTTACGGATTTTTAAAATAAAAAAATTCCGATATCCCCAAGGCTCACTGCAGTGAAGAAAGACACATTTTTCATTGGAGTGTTGTAGATGGAAGAGCTATAAAGCCATATTACATTATAACTTAGAAAAAGAGTTACCAAAAATACAACCAATCACTTTATAGACTATCAACAGAACTGAAAACAAATTTTGTTTCATTTGATTCAATAGAAAATAACTGGACACACGACAAAATTAACCTAAATGTTATAAACTATAAACTTGAACAAATGGTTAGCATTCAAGTTGGTTGACAGTTTAAACGATACATTCTTGATTTACTGAAATTATTTATGATTTTAATAGAATTACTAATAAAACTCATAAAATTATTTAAAAACACAAAAAATATAGTGTTCATATAATACATTGTTAATAAATGTAACTGATCAGGATGTATATTTTCAGTTCTGTGCTGAATTATTAGTTGATTATAGTAGTGTTGTGTGATAATGTATTTTAGAATAAAAAATCCAATTTCACTAAAATTCACTGCAGTGGAGAAAAGCACACTGATAATAATTATAACCAGTGTAGAAACTTAAAAGGTCTAAAGGGTTATAGGCTGTGCAATCGATCTATTTTTGACCTGTTTAAATTATTTATGATTTTAATAGAATTATTAGGAAAAAAAAACAAACAAAAATTTATAGTATTGAAATAATTCATTGTTAACAAATGTGAATAATAAGGATGCATGTATTCAGATCTGTACTAAATTTTTAATTGATTATGGTAGAGATGTACGATAATGTTAAGCTTTTTAATATAAAACGTAATCTAGTGTCACTAAGATTAACTGCAGTGGAGAAAGGCACACTTTTTCAATGGAGCATAGTAAATTACAGAAGCTATAGAGGCATATAATATTACTACTAAAAGAAGAGTTACCAAAAATAGAACCAATTATTTTATAAACTAAGAACAAAACTGAAACAATTTAATGTTGTTTTATGCGATTCGTTCGAAAATAGCTAGACAAATGGCAAAATTAACGCAAACTCTAAACTTGAACAAATAGTAGAAACATTATTAGCATTTACACTGGTCCATTAAACAGCACAATTTCTTGTAAAGGCGCAAAATGTTTGTATTTTTATTTCTAACTAATAGTAATCAAATCTAGTGTAGAAAATCAAATAGTCTAAATGATCATTGGTTGTTCAATCGATATATTTTTGATTTACTTATGTTTTTACTTTACTTATTTATGATTTTAATGGAATTATTAATTGAATTATTAAAACAAAATAAAAAAATATATTATTAATATAATACATTGTTAACAGATGTAAATAATAAGGATGCATATCTTCAGAAGTGCGCTAAATATTTAATTGATTATAATGGAGTCGTACGATAACGTTACGTTTTTTAGAATAAAACGAAATTCAATTACATTAAGATTCACTGCAGTGGAGAAAGACACACTTTATCATTGAAGTAGAGTAGATTAGAGAACTATAAGGCATATAAAATTACTACTAAAAGAAGAGTTACCAAAAATGGAACCAATCATTTCATAAGCTATGAACAAAACTGAAACAAATATTTTTTTTACGTGATTCGTTCGAAAATAACAACACACATGGCAAAATTAACGCAAATATGAATCGCGGCACAAAACACGAAACAAAACTGGCCGCGCTCTTCGAGGAGGAGCGATGAAAAAATCAGTCGAAAAGAGAAACAACGAAAATCGTCTGCACACCAAAAACTATAAAAGATTAAAGCCAAAAGATAAACCGAGAATATCATCGCCGGTAAAACGATCATCTTCAAGTTGATTCATTAGCTCGGCTACCGAAATCCAGTAGACCGCTCAGCTGAGCATCAAACCTTAAACAATTCACAAATTATCAATTTGAATCGCAGGCTCCGCCCCGAAAGGAACGCGCTAGCCCCGCCCCCCGACTTGCGCCCGACGACGCGGCCACTAAGCTATCCCCTCTTGAGCGTTGACCATCCTTGTCGCACACGCGCGCCGTCCTATGGCGGCGTCTCGTTTCGGGCGACGTCGAACGCGGACTAAACAGCGTGGGATCGCATGGTCCTTCGAGCCAGTCGTGATGCCTGATTGCCGTTTTACTATCGCATAAGAATCCACGTGATACGGACTAACTTCCAAAGCTTAGTCGGTTCCGCGATGTTGTTCACGTCACAACGCTGCGTGAAGACCGTTTGAAACGACAATTAGTGACCGTTGTTTTGGTGTGGTTCTTGATGTTCTGTCGCGCGTCTATTATGGTTATTGTGCGGTCGATCTGAGACTGTTCAGTGTTCGATTCGATTGACGATGAGTTCGTATCAATTTGTGAATTCACTGGCCCAGTGCTACGGGCAACAGGGACGAGCCGGTGAACACTCTCACCAAGCCGCCAGTCCCGGGGCCGATTATTACAATCCGAACGCGGCCGCCGCCGCTAATTACCCGCCTACGTGTTACTCGCCTCCCCAAGTGGGACCCCAAGGATACACCCCGCATCCTTACGCCGCTCCCGCACCGGGCCATGGCTTGCAACCCATGGGCGATTACACCCAACTTCAACCGCAGCGATTGCCTGGTGGTGCCGGAACCGCGGCAATGCACCACGCCAGTCCTGGCGGTCAGAGCCCCGGGATGCTCAATCCCTCGGCCAGTTGTAAGTACGCGGACTCCACGTCCTCGACGGGAGTCGCCAGTCCTCAAGATCTGAGCACAAGCGCGCCCCCGAACCGAAGTACTCCGCCACTGACCGGTACCCAGAGCGGAAATAACTCGAACGCCACTATTACGTCGAAAAGTTCGGGGCTGACGTCCCCGCTGTCGGTCAGCACATCGCCACCGGGAAAAGCAGGAGCCGCTTCCTCGACGGCCTCGCAAAATCTATCCTCGCCCGCTTCTAGTACCAGCTCGACATCGAGCAACGAACAGAAAGCCAGTACGAACAACAACAACTCGAAAAACGGAAATCAAGCTAGTAATCCACCACAGATATATCCCTGGATGAAGAGAGTACATCTTGGACAAAGTAAGTACTCATCTCCATTATCCCAATACCCGTCCTCTCGAAATCAAGATCAAAATAATGAACTATTAGTTAATGATACCTATCAATTACCGTTTTTTATATCACCTATCAGAAAAAAGCGTTCCGATATAATGTTGGTAAATATAGTAAACGGAAAGGTCGAAACATAAATGGTTGTTGAATCCATTCAAAAATCATTAATCAAATGGAATGGTTGTAGGTACAAGGCATCTCTGACGTCTAGCACAGACCGATGATAAAATTAGAACGTGATTCCGATTGAAGGGAATACGAAAATAATAAATTGAATTAGGCAGTATCATTAAAAATGATTTTTGACTAATATTGATAAATGTTCGGACTTAAATTATTCAATGAATGTCTCGCAATCAGCGCTCACCAGATTATTTGTTCAGCATCATCTATCTATAATGGTTCCCGAGATATCATGGGAACGTATCAGTTTGATTTTACTCATATTAATTTAAGGTGATACAAATTGATCTATGATATTTGCTGAGAGCTAACAGAAAAAGTTGAACTACTTAAGGATGATTATAAATATATTTTATCTAATTCGATTGCGGCTGTGAAATTTAACAAACAAAATTCTATAAATAATTATGATGAAAGCATTTCATGCCATTTTTGTTAAATTGTTATTTATAACATAAGTTACTTAATAAATATTATTAATTATCTACAACTGTTATTAGAATATAGGGTTATTTTTAATCAACTTATTTAAAAAATAAATTAAAATTACTTAATTAATTCCAAATAATTATTAAAGAATAGCAAAATATCTCATAAATATGACAACAAAAATATATAATATTTAAGATAAATATCTGAGAGCAATTTAATGCATCTTAAGTATAATTTAAAATATCAAAAACAAAAAAATAACCATAATTTATATGGTAACAAAAAAGGAAGATTTACAACATGTAGGCCATCATGTGCCAGATTATAGTTCAAAATATATTAGAGGAAATTAAAAAAAAAAAACAAAGTAAGCCTAAGAGGAACGCAACCATTTCTATATAAATAATTTATTTAAAAAACTAATCTGCTTGCAGCCTACAATTTTTTAACTGATAAAATACTTTTAATACCGTTTTTCTTTCAGGAATTACTTAAATTTATTTTCGAGAAAGAGTCTTATTAACTTAAATGATTGAGCGTTAACTAATTAACTATCTTAGTTTGATTTAATTAATTAAAGATCAGGCATTTCATAAAAAAACTCCCCTGTTTCTTTGTTTTTATTAACAACATAAAATAAGAGTCAGATTTGATGAATAATATTTAGCTACAATTTCGCTTAAATTTCGATACAATATGTTCTGCAAAATATTTTTATGAAAGACTGTATGATAAATATTATATCCCTACTATAACTAATATTTATACCCATGGTATTTTATCAAATATTTGTGTATATATATATATAACATAATATTTTACTGTTTGTAGGTAGTTAATAAATAATATATAGTTTGATTTAATGGGTTTTATACACTGTAACGACATTTGCAAATAAAATATGTTAACCTTTTTCAATTTGTAATAATAAAGATAAACATACGGCGAAGATTTATGTTGTTATAGTGACTAATGCCGGTTATTAGATCTGAAATATTACTATAATGTTAAATAATTCTTAAATTCGTTATACTATATTGTCGATACGTGTATACTTTTATGTTCCATGGTATTTCTATTTAGTTTTCGTGGTTTTTGGTGATATAATGTTAATTTTAACAAGACAATTATTAAAAAAAACGAGGCAATTAAAATAAAACTACTGATAACCTCATAAATATCATTCCCCTCTACCAGAAGCTCCCTTATCAAGACGGCTTTTCCTGTCTGTGCCAGAGATTCGGTCCCGATAGTCTCGTAAAATCATTATCGATGACTTCGACATGTAAAAAAAATCGTTCGACCTTTCGGTTATCAATTTTTAAAGCCGTCGCGTGGTGGTGCACCAGGTTCAGCAGCGTATCTCGTTCAGCCGGCTCCGATCCATTCCAAGACCGCAGGGTTGATTTATGAAAGTTCGAAGCGCGAGGGGTGTAGGTAGGCCTTCGGTCTTGTCTCGAGGTCTCGATGCCCTCACGGATGACACACAACTTGATTTACGTAGTATTAGTTAACTGCCTTCTACATCGAATCATTGTCCAATTATGACAACAGCTTAACGAGCGGGTTATTTATAGATGGGGTTGATTTGGATATCTATATCAATAAATATGATGATCTAACATTAATTTCAATACAAACTGTATATAAACTGATTTTACTGATTAATTATCAAGAAATTGTAAGAACTCGTGAACAAAATACCAAATAATTTTTTTTTAAATATCACATATCTTAAAACAACTTTTAATTCGTGAAAATATATTATTTTATTCTAGTTTTGAATATGCTTATATGTTATTTTATTTATGTTATTGAAAGATACATTGTTCAAATATATCTTAGGGGAATAATCGATAATACATGAGTTTAAATATTAAATAAATGCAGGTTTAAATGTGCGTTTTAACCATTACACTATAAAATCTTTGCGGCAGATTTTCTACATCTCCGACACTATTATTCCAATCTCAGAGATGTAGTTTGTCGGTTATTCATATCGCATTTTTCAATGTCCATCTTTTGAGCTGATTATAAAGAAATTACTGGTACCTCATTCGATAAAAATATTCATTCTATTATAACATTGCTTTGAATTTGCTCTTTTTAATGTTATTATGGGGAAGAATTCGACTATTTACTGAAGCCGATGATGCGCCTTTTAGTTTCTAATATACAACTGATAATATATTTTTGTTTGACTTACCATTCACAATTTGAGATAAATCTAAGGAATTACTGTGAATATTATTGTTTTTCAAAGTATTCTGGATCACAAGAAACTATTTAACACTACACAAGAAAATATTTTTTTTTAATATTAGGATATTCTTGGTTGAAAAAAATAACGTTTTGATTATCCAAGATACCAATCATTATAAAATGGATATATTTTTTAATAACATTTTATATTAGCACAATTTTAATTTATAAAGTACTTTACTACTTTTTTACTAGTTCTAATTTACTACTAGTTTTGTTGTAATTGCATCATCACAAGCAGTATGTGTTCGAGATAAATATATTAGTATGTAATTCCCGAATTAACTTTAATTTGACTACTTAAGCTAAATGTAAGAGAAATTTTTATATACTACATAAGTTTCTGTAGTTTGGTTCTCTAGTTAACTGCGCGTTGCCCAGTTCCTCTTTGCTGTTATTTAATAAAATTATTTCAAGTTAATAAGCGAAATTTCAGAAAACTTGGTAAATCCATTTGAACTCTAAGTCACAGTGTAGTTCTTCATTAGCTGCGTAGCGAATAATATTGTAAATTAATTGAATCTCCACTTGCATCAATAATTGCACCTATAGGGACTTATTTCAAGAGTTTGAAAGTTCGGGATTCCAATTTGTCAACTTGCACCTTTTTCCGGTTATATGTATCATGATATATATCATCAAAAGTTTGGATATCACAATGCTTACAAGAAACTTGACTATATATTGTTACAGATAATTGTAGTTAGTTTATTTAACAAATAGTTATCTCTCTACACTCGCACAAATAATTTTATCGATAAGGATGTTTGCTCATAATGTTCAGTTTGAGATTCCAATTTGTCATTTTGAAACCTTTTTGGGTTATATACGCCATGCTGCATACCATCAAAAGTTTGAATATAATAATGATTACATGAAAATGGACTAAATATCGTTGCAGATAATTGTAGTTAGTATATATATATATATATATATATATATATATATATATATATATACCTCAATTTAGGATACAAAAAATAGTTGCTGGAATAAATTCTTACACCGCAATTTCTTACTGGGTGTTGCCTTAAATCTGTCAGTTCTGAAAAAAAATAGGCGAAAGTGTGAGGATTATTATGAAATATATATCAGTTGTTGATCGAATGATTTACTCGAGCACAGTTATCGTTACAAACCGACTAAAAGGCGAATTAGCATAACTCTCGAGGCAAATAAGGCTTAATAACGACCATTAAATACCAATTAGTACCTCAAACACGTAGTATAAATCAAGAACAAACCGCGGGATAATAAAAAGAACACACTATCCGAAACGGGGACCGACTGAACATAACTCAATAAAGAAAATCGTAAATCATCCGGCGAGTGACTACGTGAAATATTCTGGGACTCCGGAATGACCTTTACATCGAAATCCGCTAATTATTCCGAATAAATAATTATAATTGGTTTATAGCGCTGCTGGTACAGTTTTTTTTTCGTTCGCTAGTTCTGTGTACGTGCTATTTTCCAGATTTACGACCAGCGGAACACTCGACGGGTAACGACCGGTACCTTGGTATTTTATGAACGTACTGTTTAGTGTATTAGTAGGCAATTAAAATAGGCGTAATAATTACTAGCTAATTAGTTCGTATGGTTTAATAATCCCTATTTGTTTTAATGACTGATGCACAAATTATTATTCAAAAGAGTTTCCGTTTATTTTACTTTTATTTATTAGTACCATGTAAATAAGAATTCGCCAATTTTTTATCAAGTATGCAATTATTTATTTCAAAGAATTTTTGTAAAAAAATTATTTAGCTGCTATTGATTAACTATTATATCAAAATACTATATACATTTGCACTATGTAAAGAAACCTGAAAATGTTCTCCAACGTTTAACTTAATATTATTAAAAAATATGTAAAAAATAAATATTAATTATAATTAGTCTTATATATAATATATCAATATATTATATATAGACTATACTAAGTATAATTCAAAATGTATCAAAATAGTATATCACTTAAATAATATTGCAGTTAGAAAGTTTAAAGTGGCTCTTAATCTTGTCTTAATTAAATGTACATTTCATTGGTTTTTGTTCTAATTATCACAACAATCAAAGTTATTGTCTAGTGATTTTTCACTTCACAATACTTCACACTACATTTGTACTTGGATTAAACCACAATCAAGACGAGCGCGAGATAAACACATTAATATGTATTCCTCAATTATAAATGTATAAATACTAAAGCTATAGTTTACACTAATGGTATGCACTTTATATAAATTCATTTGGTTTCGTTCGCTTCAATCTTCTAATATCCTGCGCGTTGTCAGTTGTATTGCTTCCACGTTAGTATGATTTAGTATTAGCATTTGATTTCCAGGTTATCGTTCAGTTCTTCGTTGCTTACGTAGCGATAGGTATTAGTAATTAAACGATGAATTTTGTTTTGGCAGCGTTGGATGACTAATTGATTTGAATTTTTAGTACAACCCCATATTTGCACCCCATAGGTCCAAATTGGCTTTATGATTGTCTGATAAATCAATCTCTTTGATTTTAGATCAAGCTGAGAGTATATTCCGACTAACCAGTATAGTTATTTTATTGTGGTTCTAATGTGTTTTGTTTTTGTCTAACATGATGTTTCCAATTTAATCTACCGTCAAGATGGATTCTGAGGTATTTGGCTGATTCTGCTTGAACATGAACGAATTTCGAGCTATTGAGTTGAATTTTCCAATTTTTAGTCCATTTGTAGATATTTTTGACCGCACTTGTACGTTTTCTACTGCGTTAGACAGAGATATATCGTTTGCGATAATAATTGAGTGGTCAGCAAACGTTCCAACTAGTGTTTCTTTTATTGTTGGGATGTGTAGCGCAGATATAGCAGAGGTCCTACGTCCACCTTGTGTTACTACAGAAGAAATAGTTTTAAATGTAGAAAAGTCTTGTGATTGACACCTACAATTACATTAAATTGCATTTCATTCTATTTTGATAACTTCAACATTGAAGATTGGTGATTTAAGGTATACACGAGAATAATTCGCTAAAGTATTGTATTTAAAAGTATATTCTAATCATTAGACATGACTTAGGCTATAACAGAAACATTGCTTCTGATAAGGTATGAGTACTTTGTGATAATCGATGTGGAGGATACAGAGAAACCACGACCATCAATGCCTCAACAATATATTCATACCACTGTTGTGATGCTTGACATTTAATTGAATTAGATCTATGTGTCAAAGTATTATAAAATAATTATTGTTGCATTAAAGGAAGAATGCTTTAAGTTAATCTGTCATAAGCCATGTAACACTATTAGTTTTAAAAAGTTAAATCTTGAATTTAAACGTAGCTTTAACAACGCGCAGTCAATCTGTTGTTACAAAAATAACAGTAACAAATACATTTTCTTTCAGTTTCTCCATGTATAAATTATTATTACAAATTCATTAAAGATTCTTAAATTACTCGTTACAAATATCACGCCAGCCATACCGTAAAGTTACAAAATTTCATTTGGGTACATTGTAACATGACCATATTGGGAGTCACAGCACTGACTCATTTGTCACGTAATGGTTCCAATTATCTCATGATTACGCAACTGGTACTGTAGACAAGGACGTATCCAATAACTATTACCAGTATTAAAAATTATAATCAAGCACCGTAAAAAAATAGGCGATTTTAAACGAACTTTATTACTGCCTCTCGAGTAAAAAACGATCCGCTCTCTTATCGGCAACAGAGATATTTTGAAGACCTATTATTACCTGAAAAACAAGCCACTATATCATGCTAAGTCAAAAGATCGGTAAGGAGTCCATTGTGAGTGAAACCACTTTTCAATTGTTGCGGGGCAATCTAAAAGAGGGCATGATGTTTACGATGTGAGGATAGAGCAATGAAATTTTCACCCCATATCAATTTGGGACGCTAGCGCAACTGATTTATGGCCGATCTCCCATGTCTTTTCCACTGTCGCTCCAGCATATCGGGACGTTCTTTTTTATACTCTACATTGTTTCGTTCTGATTTTTTTCGAGAGTCCTACGAGTTTTTCTAGGGGCGGATTAAAAAGACGAGGTTAAAATGTCGCGGCTTCAACAGACCAATGTATAATAAAAAGAACAGAGTTCCCATAAAGTATATGTATCCTATTTTTGCAAAATAAACAGTTTTTTCTAACAAAGACTTCAGTAAAATCGAGGGAGAGTTAACATTTGTATTAGCTACTTCAATATTATTGGAGAAAATTCAGAACTTATATTTCGTTGGAAATATTAGACAATATTTTTGATATAAGAAAATAAATCCTATTTAATACTATTATCATAATTTAATAAATATTTCAATGTAATTCTATTTTATACGAAGAAAAAACAAATTAGTTGCAACAGGGATGTAACCTTTAATTTTCTTTTCGGATCACTTTGTTTAAATATTGGTAATTTGTGGTGGATATCTGAATAAACTATAATCAGATACGCAAGCCCTAAGCTTGGCAAAATGTCATCTATTAATATATATACATATATCATATATTTGGCCTCCTAAACTTTCTCAGTTAGTTCAACATTTCATGGCAGACAGGCCTTAATCTAAAGTTGCAGTGCTTTTAGTAAAAATACCTTCGATATTTCTAAAATGATGCACCCTGTCACAAGTCAACGAAAATGATGGTCGAGTTAAACGAATTACTCTTTGGATTGATCTATCAGGTACCAGTGACTGCTGGTAGTTTGCAGATTTAGATAATGCCCCAATGAAAGAAATTTGATTAAAATGAAATATGATTCCTTTCAATGCAGATCTACTTTGAAAGCAAAGATGAATCCTTCCCCGAAAAAAGGCTCACTGTATTTACAGGATGACTCTTGAAGGAGAGTACTTTGATGAAACGTTTCGAACTGGTCTAAACATTTTTGTTTCATTAATGAAATAGTTTGATAGCGATTCATCTAATTATAATGAACAATCGCTTTCGGATATCACCAAATATTTATCATTCATCATCTTGTGTTAGAAATAAACTTAAACAGAATGATCTTTAACAATTACATGTAATTAGTAATTACTAATTTTTTACATCAAATACAAAATCTTCAACCGATAACCTGTAAAAAGAAAGCATCAATGAATCAAAGTTATTGAATATTATACCTATTTTATACAATATATATTGCCCTCTGAATCTCTTTCATGCGACTGGAGAACACAGATGATGCTACGCGTGTCCAAAATGGCAGGTTATCGGCCTCTACTGATCGCCCATAACCACTCAATTATCATGACGGGCGATCATCTCTGATTATAGCAATTTCGATCGACTACAAAAAAAATTAAACCGATCGATTTACGAATTTGCATTTTGGGGCATCTTAATTATCTCGGACAGCTTAACCGAAGCTCCACCCATAGGCTTACCATGCACACCTTCCAATTTTGGTATAATAACCGTCAATATAAAATAATTACATTTTTTTTCATGAAAACTAATATGCCAGTAATGAACTGAGATGACTCTGTGGATCTATGATCCAAAACTTTGATTGATAACTATTTCAAAATGTGTTTTTTTAATTATTTTCGTAACTTTACATCTACATCATAAAGTACAGCGTAATGAGAGGTTTTGGCATGAGATCAATCATGTGACCTTTCCAAAATTTGTTAAAATTAACTCATAGTTCTAATATATAGAAGAATGCCGGAATGTTCAATAGTTTCGCCAACGGCAAGGTGTTTTCTGGAAACAGCAACATGAAAAAGAGTTGATGGTAGGAAAAGTTTGTTTATTTTGCACTAAAACTTTCCTCAACTTTAATATATTTATTTTAGTGTTCTATCAGTTTATGTTTCACCATTATGTAGTGGTTATCTTGTAGGTTTGCGAAATCTGACACCTAAATTAAATGTTGAAACAAGTCGTACGTCATTCATTGATTTAGGTGGCTGTTATTTGTGTCCCTTCCAGATGGCCCAAACGGTTACAATATCAATACGAGCTTATTGCTTTATCAGATAAGAGGTATTTAGTAGCATGTCTTTTATATCAGAAGAATCTGACTAACGATTTCTTACAGATAACAGAAACCCGCTTCCAAGGTGAATAGTCATATTCACTCCATTTTAGTATCCTATTGTGATTCACGTCTCAACCATAGGGATGAAATTATGCACGAAATTATCCTTTCAATTAGTTGTAAGTCGTATTTGTATCTATATTAGTTTCACTGTTAGCGCAGGCGGTACCTATTGCTTGCGGTATCTAAAATTTTAAAATTTAATTTATCATAATCTGCCATGATGATAACTGCAAAATGTAGAAGATTTTACAATATATTCTTCCTAGAATTTTGAACTACAAACCATTTATCGCATCATTTGTCATTTTTTCACAAGAATACCATAAATTTATTTGTTTTTTTGTACATTTTAAAGCCTCCTTTTACCAAGGAGGATTTATCTGGACTGGACCTACAGTTTAACGTGGGCTCAGAACTACGGTTCTCAGAATTAAACTTATCGAGAAGACATCCGGTCTTACACAGCAAGGTTTCTGGCGTGACTGGGATCATTTTCCTTGTCCGATTTTACACTCTTGCCTAGAACAATCACAAATATTAAACACTTACAAACATACATCTACAACCATGTCCCAGCAGGATTCGAACCCGCGACTATCACAGGAGCCCTGTCGCCTTTACCACTGCGCCAACCAAGCCGGCTATATTTATTTTATTACAGAATTAAATCTGTTAAATGAACATTGTTACCATTTATAGTAAAGCTGAAGTAAAGCTGATTGCAATGATTAACATTCTGTAAACTGAGCACGAGCTGAGGACTTGAGCTTAGTAATAAACGGCAAGAAAATAGTGTCTATTACTGAAGTAATAAACAGATTCGACCAATATACAAGAGCTTGAGCTTTTCTGAAGTAAGATAGTGCGTAAAGGAGGAAATATCATAATGTAGATTAAAATATGTCTCTTTCTACCGCCTATTTCGCCATTACTTCTATATGGCTCCGATGCTCGAAAACTGTTACACTCTGACATCTGACATCTAATACCTTGGTTTTTCAAAGACGATGTTTAAGGCAAACTCTACATGTTACTCTGCAAAATCGTATTAGAAATATAGTTATTGGTTTAAGACAATTGGACAATCAGCGCGCAGTTCAGTAACAAATTTAGAGACGCAGATTGGTTTAGGCAGCCGGTTAAATGAAGAGTAGACTCTACTACCTTGTCACAAAATAAGCTTTTTGTGCTGAAGATGTAGCGCACAGCTTCAAAATAGATACAGCTCCTCAGGATCATAGAAAGCGATCAGAGGCACATTGATGATGATGATGATGTTTTATTTTTAAAACTATTCAAATTGCGCCAGTAAACTGACGGAATAAGGCCAGTCTTCTAGTTTATCCTGAGACTAAACCTACCTTAAGCAGTCCAAAGAGACCTTATTAGGTAAAAAAAATATTAATTTTACAGTATAATTGAAAAATTTGCTATTATAATATATTTTATTTTCTGTCTAATAATGTTTGACAGCAAAATAAAGTTTGTTGGTTATTAATTTTTAAGAAATCAACTTACATTTATTTTTACAGCCATCATATATAGTTTATTAATAATAATTATGAGTCGGCGTATAATTGTTTCAATGGTATAATGAGCTACAATTAACAACCAACATATAAATGGTAGATATAGTACAAATTATTGGCAATTAATAGAAATATTGTTGGTCGAAATTATTTCTACTTTTATATAGTTGCCCAATAAATATTTTCATTAATTTAACGAAATCATAAGCAGTAAATATCTAATACCTGCACATCAGTTTGGATTTATGAGAAAACATTCAACAAATTCAACTTTCAATAATTCAATAAAGCAAACATTATAGAAAAACGACAGGCATTAATGAAAAAGCTTGCGAAACCTTCTAAAAAGTCTCACATAAGGGAGTCATGCACAAACTTCATATAATATTATTGAAACAATACAAACTACTACATCTTAGCCAGTGCGTTTGAGTTAGACAAGAGGAAGCTTCAACAATGAAAACACAAAGACAGATGTATCGTCAGGTAGTGTTTTGGTGCCTGTTTTTTTATACATGTGACATACTATCAATAAATAATGTCACTACGGATACATTTATTGATGACACTATGATAACTGTTATTGGAAATAATAGTGAAGAAGCAAACAGAAAACCGCAATACCCAAGTAATAGTATAAATAAGTGAGTAAATCAATACATAATGAATTCAGCAACATCCAAACTGATCACATACCAATAAATATGAATAACACTATTATCCCTTACAGTAACAATGCTCAGTACCTTGAGATGAATCTTGACGCAAAACTTCACTGGAAAGAGTATATCACAAAGAAAAGAATTTGAATTAAATCACAAAAAATATGTTGGTTATTTGGAAGACAATCTATATTACCCACGCATAATACTACACGAACCTGCGGAATGCAGTTATGGGGTTGTTCTGCGGGAAGTAATATTAGTATAATGCAAGTATTTCAGAATAAAGTCCTCAAAAGTATTGTGAACGTACTTGGAACTGTAACTATGTGCTGCAACTCTCGTTTAACACTGAACTAGGATCCAGACTAAAATTGTTAATAATTTTTATTTTATTAGATACTCAGTAATGGATACTGTAGAGAAAAATTATAAATTAGTCGGCAAATTCTAGTAATAATACATTAAAAATTCTTTATTTTAAATAAATTGCTTTAATATATTATAGGATGTATTCTAATAACCATCTGAAAAAATAAATAATAATCGTATCGTATGTCGAAATGATACAGGATAATAAAGTCGTCTATCCAACACCAAACATGTCTTGTTCGAAACCTCCCCAATAATTATCGCCGAGCATGGCCGAGAAGCTTCCATCGTCCGGTTTAATTGTCTTCTTTTTTGTTGTGTCTTCTTCCGAACGGCGGGCGTTCACGAGAACGGGCCAGGACCTTTTGCAGTTTTGTGGTAGCGCTACGGACGGGGCGGCAAAGACCGAACCGCATCGTCTTTTTTCCCTCCCGAACGATATACTTTGGCTCGCGGGAAGCAACAGTCTGTTATTATCTCGCTCGCCATTTTTGTATCATGCGAATCTCATCTCGAGGGAGAACGTTTTCTGACCTTTCCGGGCGACTTGTTGAACTCGACGCATCGTGGCCGGGGTGTTAAATAAAAGGAACTGGCCTTTAAGCGAACGTTCGAAAAGCGTTCGCCGCAGTATTATTACCGTAAACAATGATTTAGTTATACGAGAAAGCCTATGATGCTCTTTAAACTATTTTAGGATGCCTAAATTGCAATTTACTAACCAATTAATTAATTTTTATAGGGAAAAATTCAGCTACTGGCTGGATCTTAAACTATCTATGACATTCCTCTTTCTTTAAACCAGTAGCTCCAACACAGATTATACATTCATACTTTAGACTAATGTTCCTCCTTAGTCATTATTATTTGTTTTTATAAACAGTTTGTAACTTGTTTTATAATTACTATATATAAATATATATATATATATATATATATATATATATATATATATAATTTTTTTTGAAACTTTGAAGCTTTAGTCAGAGATATTGATATTTTAGATAGACCTTGAGAAGTTTGGCCCATTTTTTGCTAACACGGCCTATGGAATAGAACAATATTTCCATGCTTATTAAACGCATTTAGTGATTCTTTAACGACTTTTCCAACATGTGGTTGAGCGTTGTTGTGCTGCTAGATCCATTCCTTCTTAATACATTTGGGATTGCACCTACTTCCTTTGTTCTCGCATCATACCAATGGTCTTTACTTAAAATCACTTGCTAAGTATTATATATAGTCAAGGAAAGCTTTTTTTTAAAGTTTGATATGTCCCAAAATATCTCCAACTCAGCGCCTTCAAACTTTATTGGCCTCTCTAAGTATTCTTTCGCTAGTCATAACTTTGACATTGTTGTCAAAATCGCCACATTTGAATCAACATGTATGCATTTTTATTGATTCAATATGTTCTTCATGTATATCAAGCAGCAAACTGTTGGCAGTATTGCCAATCCATAGCTAGAGTCGGGGGAGAGTGGCTTTTTATCCAATACGATGCTACTGATGCAGTAGGCCTTTCAATAATCGTCACCAAATCTGACCATAGTTGGCGATTTGAATTATTGAATTATTTCGCAGATCCCTTTCTATTGTCTTGATCCATCTATTTTTACAGCTGCTTGCTCTTCCATCCTAAATGTCCAGAAGTCCGTTAGGAATTCGTTCAGCTTTCGCTCGGCAAACATGCCCAAACCACCATAATCTGCGTCTCGTAGAAATGAACTAATGATTTGGAATCATCGGCAGAAACACTGTCTGTAAAATACGATCTCACAGTTCCGTTTATATAACCTCTGCTTGATTATCGCCGATTGGCTCACACTCATCATACTGCAAACCTCCATAACAATTTCATTCTGAATGAGTTTTAAATTCCATGCCCTCATATCTTGTGACTTTCCGCTGAGTAATATATTTCCTTTTTTTATTTTCCCTTTAAAAAGAGGCACGACTATGCCCTCACAATCAAGCATTAACAGATACAGCAAATAACAAAATATTAAGGGTTTGTTATTACACACATTTTTTGCTTATTTATAAAATATAAGTCTTCAAGTAGATAACATTTTGTAATAATGACTTCACGATTATTTTTATGCTATTTAGCATGTTTTTGTTACGTATAGCAAGATAATGATTGAAGGATATGTCAGTAAATTCATGCTAATATGTTTTAAGCAACATTTCCCCATATTTAATGCGAGGGTATCTACTATATATATTTCAATATAATATGTTACCTGCAAATATTATATATCATAAGAAAAACAAAGCAAATTAATTTTGCTAACTACCGGATAAAGTAATACTGAATAAAATATAAATCGACTGAATAATTTCAAAAACGATTTATAGTTTAATCATATAATTTCATTAAAATAACATTAATCATTTAAGAACAATTAACTCTTCATCTACATAGGTATCGCCTTTAATTTAGATATTATTATGAGCCATTTAATCTCATCTGAAACTATAAAACTGTTATCTGCCAGTGGACAGTGTTGCAAACTACCATCTCACCTGTTTCGGTTTTTTGTCGCATCATTTTTCGTAGTCGTTGTTTGTGCGATCGCTCCATCATTAGTCATGGACGGTGGACGGCCATAGTCCAGATATTTCTGTCATAAACCCAATGACAATTTTAAATTTCAATCATTAATTAAGACCGACGCTGGCGTTTAATAAATTTTACGGCCGATATTTAAATCAACCACTATGACACGCGTTCGTGGGCTGCACTCGATGTACATCATTTAGTTTTTCAGGATATTCAATTTTGAGGAATCCACATCTATATCTACGTACAGGGGATGGACAAACAAATATGAAAACCTGATAAACAAATAATACATTTTTGTTAATAAGGCGTTGGACCATCATTTGCATCTGGAACAACTGCTGGGGGGCAGATCTGGAGAATAAGATGGATCAGGAAGCAATTCGAAGCCCAATTCATTGCTTTTGCCATCGTATACACTGACTTGTGACACGGTGCATTGTCTTGGTGAAGCAGCACTTTCTTTTTCTTCAAATGCAGCCGTTTTCGGCGATTTCGCCATTCAAACGGCCCAATAACGCTACGTAATAGTCGCTGTTTGTGGTCCTTCCTTTTTAAAGGTAGTCCATGAAAATTATTCCATGCGCATCCCAAAATACAGACGCCATAACCTTGCCAGCCGACTGTTGTGTTTTCCCACGCTTTGGAGCGGGTTCATTGTGTCAGTCCACTCGGATGACTGTCGACTGGACTGCAAAATAAAATGATGGAGCCATGTTTCATCCACTGTCACATAACGATGCAAAAACTTGGGTTTATTACGCTTGATCGTCTTCAAACACTGCTCCGAGTCAACTCGTCGTTGTTTTTGGTCAAAAGTGACCTCGCGTGGCACACAATTTTAACTTTAGAGTATCTGTTATTTCATTCAATTTCAATTTACGGTCATTCAAAATCATTTTGTTTATATTTGAAATATGTTTGTCGGTAACAACCTCTTTTGAGGGTCAACTAGATTTCACAGTCTTCGGTGCTTATTTCACCACGTCTAAACTTAGCATACCAATCCTTGATGGTTGATTTTCTTGGGGCAGTGTCCGGAAACTCGGCATCAAGCCAATTTTTCGCTTCGACTGTATATTTCCCTTCAAAACTCATTATCTAGCACTATTTAATCAATACGCAAAATTCTTTTTTATCCATTTTTTTCACAATAACAAAAGTTGCTCCACTGAAAATGCTATAATTCACAAACTAATGATCCGACAGCTGTTAAATTTAAACGCGCATCTTTTGAGGGTTAGGGCTAAGTGAAAAACATATGGATTTAGTTCTAGTAGCGCCATCTATGTGCTAAGCCGGGGACTTTTCAACTGACCTTTTAATATATAAGACCAAATATAAATCGATTATTCAATAGTGGCTAATATGGTCCTTTAAAATTTTGTGAATAAATAGAAGCAAGAACGGGGAAATAATTTTAATAGTATTAAGATTCTCTCCATAGACTGGAATAACTTAAAATACAACCAGCTGTACATAATATATTAATTTTATAATTAATTTTAATCAATTATTACTGTTTTAGTTGTTCAAGCAAACAGGCTTTTCGCAGCTCTCATTCGTTTTAATTTTTTTATATATTATTTCCCATTTTTAACTCATTTTACTTATATGCCCAAATCTACTGAAGCTTTTAGGTAAGATAATTAAGTAGAAGTATAGTTTTTATATACTTATCATACATCATATCATATTTTACATATAATATCATTTAGGTACATTTTAATAAAAAATAAAATAAGCCCAATTTTTGGGGAAAAAATTAAATGTAGTGATACCAAAACGCACAACCAAATATTTTGGAAGTATTATTATAGTTGGAATCGAGCTGGGACCACTCTGGATCTTTTGATCGTTATTAATGATTTATTTGCAGAAAAAATCATAAGGAAAAAGTGTTCGTTTCGCACTTATCACATTGTTTACAGGTATAAATCAATCAGTAATCAGTGCGGCGATTTGTATCCTATTAGATTCTGGTACGAATAGCTGGCGGGGGCGCCATCGCCTTGAACGATTTTTCTCCGCTTCGATACAGACGCCGAAAACGCGTATGGCCGCCTGCCTAGATGTTTAAAATCAACGCAGTTCCCTCAAGCGCAAATAATGTTTTGGCCACGGCAGTCATTTGTTTGTATAGGGTATACCACATTGTATGCCGTTTCAGTTGTTTTAGGCATACATAGATATGTTATTTATTCTTATTTTAATTATACAGGTTGATAATAGAGAAAAAAATAAATAAAGAAATGAATTTTTGAAAATTAATATACTTACAGATGTTTAAAATCAAATAATCAAGATCACAGGCCTTGTGGTTCTGGCCTTTTACAATTGGGAGTTAAAATTATGAAAAGCTTTCATAAGAAAAGAAATTCTCTGAAATCGAGACCATTTATTGCTGAATATTCAGCTTTGATTATGGTAACCTTAGCTAAGATTATTAGAGTATATCTTGTTGTTAAAGTTACCCCATAAAGTGAAATCTGCTGGATTTAAGTGGTGGGTTCAGGAAAACAGACCCAAGACACATTCCTTCTGTATCACTAAATCTCAACATTTAAACATTTCCTTTTGTACTGTTTTGATGTGTTAATGATGATTAGAATATTACTTTTAATTACTAAATTGTTGACTGATTTTTTTATACAGGCTTAATTATTATAAATATATATATTTATAATATTTATACAACAGTTTTTATATAGATATTCTACAGCGAGATATCACGTATAATATCATTTTAAGGTCATTTACCGGATATAAATAATCTGAATTAAGTTGCAAATACCTAGTGTTGATTTATCATTGTAACATAGACACCTTGCATTATTTTATGGCAGTTTGATTGTATGCTGCAGTATACAAAACTCCTGTTGTTTTTAGTAACATTCATCTTCTAATTTACATGCTTTAAACGTAAGGTTTACATATATAGATACTTTGCTTCATTCCTATATATTGTAGTAGAATGTAACAATTGCTTAAGCGTGGGAATGAACTACGAAATGCATAATCTTTTACTTAAAAATACAGACACTATAATATCAATCATTTACGTCGTGTGGCCTGTTTCATTTTTATTACCGAATTACGGTGCTGGAATTATTGTTATTCATAATTCCCTCCAAACAATGCAGTGGCATCTTCAGTTGTATCAATACACATTGTATCAACACAAGCATTCTTTGTAGCAATATTGTCTGAAAATAATTATCACGCCAAATGCTAAGACATGGATATTCACAGTGCATTAAGAAATTATCTCTCTATAAATCATATATAATCATATTCATATCATATAAGAGGTGAGTTCAAGGGAGAAAGTTTCAGGGGCTCAATAGCCAGAAATACCATAAGTATTGAAATCCTTTGGTTACAAGACTTCTTTTAGTGTTTACCTTCTCTAAACACCCCAAAGAAAAACGTTGGATATGCTACTGACTACATGGAATTAAAGATACCATTACTATTAATGATCCCAGACTGTTTTAGATAATGCACAATTTTAATGTGCAATATATTTTATATTATTTACCCAAATAGTTTACCATTACAGTCTTAGTTTGATTATAATCAAATTTAATTATTCATCTGCCATTAGTCATATTGGAATTGTATTAAAAATATGAATATAATATTTTGGATGTCACTGAGACACTATCACTATCACTACAATTCATTACGTTTCATGTATCATCGCAAATTTCGTGAATTGCTTCAAAGGCAAATATAATATCTTAATTAATGAGACAGTTCTCTAAGATCTAAAAGTTTCAATAAAAATGTTTCATCTCTAATATTTATTTTTTAAGTGCTATTATTTGGACAATTATGGGACTATATTGTCTATATTGCCTTTATGATTCTTTACTGACGTACAAGTTTAAACAGCTTTTCAGTTAGGTGCAATTAAACTCATGTCGTATTTTAATTAAGTGTTTTTAAAATCATAGATTTCAATTTTGTTATTCGTCATTTCGAATTGTATCTATTATTTTCACCTAAAATTAGAAAATCTGTTCATATGGTAAAATTCGAATTATTTTTAAAAATTAGATTATGTTATAGATAACAGCTAATCGTGCAGTATCCGAAATGTGGGTCCTAAAAGCAGTTAACAAAAACAGTTTGTTTACGACTTACCAAAGTTCCGGGGTCAATGAGGTTATCGGTTCGAAACTTAAAAATAACCATTTTTCTACAAGAGCTTTTATTTTAATCGTATTCTGCCCACATACAAAACTAATAAATTATTTTTCTTTGTTTTCAGGTGAGTATTTCATCTTGGACAGAAATATCTGCAAATCGAATGTGGTAAGGTATATTCTTCGGTATTTATGTGGTACTATTTATAACAAAGTCAAAATAAACACTTCGTTATTATACAAATAACAAACGTCCATTGAGAAGCATTTAATTATTATTTCTAAATACTTTAACTGTTAATCTAAAATTATAAATTATAAAATCAATTGGATTGTTCAATAATTTCTATAAAATGAAACGACAAATTCCGAAAAAAAAGTTGCATAAACAAATCTTGACTGTAAAAAGAAAGGTAGAACTCTGAGGAAGCTCATTTTGGTGAATGATTGTTGAAACAATATGTAGTTTAATTTACAATTTTAGTTATAACTTATAATTTAATTGAACATCTGCGTTATATGAAGAACGTCATTTAAAACAAACGTCCATTGAGAAGCATGTAATTATTATTTTGAAATACTTTAACTGTTAACCCAAAATTATAAATTATAAAATCAATTAGATTGTTCAATAATTTCTATAAAATGGGACCACAAATTCCGAAAAAAAAGTTGCATAAACAAATCTTGACTGTAAAAAGAAAGGTAGAACTCTGAGGAAGCTCATTTTGGCGAATGATTGTTGAAACAATATGTAGTTTAATTTACAATTTTAGTTATAACTTATAATTTAATTGAACATCTGCGTTATATGAAGAACGTCTTTTTTTTCTGTAAAACATTCCTTCTTTTGAGGAATAATCTCTTGTTTAAATCATGATAATGATGAAAAAATATCATAAACTTTTATAGTTTAACCCTTGCCGCATCTATAAAAACTATAAATTAAATTCAATTTAATTTTGAACTTCTATATCACGTCTTTGTTCAAGATGAATTATTAAAATGACTTTGGATTTCTAGTATTACTATTGGCATCAAGCGCTGCGAGCTGACTGAACGGAGTATAGATTATCTATTAAAAAGCTAAACAAATTTACAGATTCCCGGAAAATAATTAATTATTATTTTATGTCAACTGATAATTACATACTTAAAAAGGTCATATTTTGATCTTCAAGGCCCTCGTTCAGACATTAAAAAATATTTTTGAAGCTGTGATAATTCTTATCTTAACTAGACCAAACTCAATTATACCACTATATTATTATGACATTTTGCAACTGCTATTTAAAGAAAATTATATTATTTGAAATGTTTGATGGCCAGTTCGATCAACAAAGTTAAATATTACATAAACATGCTGACTAATTTAATAAAATTAAGAACCAATTTAAAATCAATCAGATTTGATCAGGTACAAATTGTATAATAAAATCGATAAAAACAATAAACATAATAATTAATTGCCGATTAGTTTGATAAATACACGGAGCAATTTTGAAAAACAAACGGAATTGGTCAGTGACTATTCCAGCAGGCAACGTTTCATAAGTGCAAACTTTTACAGGCAAGACATTAATCATTTTCGGACGAGTTAACGATGTTATAATGTTGAAGTCGCAGCGGCAATTTGTCAGGATTGTTTTATTTTTCGAATAAAGTCATAACAGGAAAAAGGTCCGGGTTAGATGTGGGTTAGTATAAAGTCTGAAAATAGAGTTGTCATCGTGGAAAGTGTTGTTTAAAGTGTCAACAACTTAGAGTTATTATACAGCTAGCTAGTGTAGGCATATAAGAAGCTCATTATTATCATTATTACGTTATATAGCTGTATTAAATATAAGTAAATATTATATTGCATATGTATATAATTAAAAACTTTATTAAAAGTTTATTAAAAATATAGCCTTAGTGATTTCTAGAAGTTTTTATTACTCTCAAACTTAACAGCTGTCTTAAATAGCATTTTTAATATGTTACTTTTCTAAGGTAACATATCTTCCAAGACGTAACATAAGCAAACGTTAATACTGGTATCAATATTTATTATACCAAAAAAGGATTTTCTTGATACATGTCGTTCTTGTTAATTACCCATTCTTGTTAGTGGTTGGGTAGCTATATTTGGGATCTCATATCAAATGGAGCACTAGGGCATATGGACTCACTAAACCATATTCATCATTATATTAATGCCAAGTATGCAGTAAAATTTGATTGAAACAAAAGGTGTGACTCTAAAAAATGAAAAAGTTTTTCACGAATTATGTGGTGATTCTACAGAGACATGTCAAGTGATTGCATCTATTTTGATCAGTGTTGTATTCTTGGTGAAAAGTGAAATATGGGAATGAAGAAATTGTAGTTTAAATAACTGCAAAATATCGAGCTCTATTAATATAAAATCGAGCTTTCTTATATACGACAGCTGTCTTAAATAGCATTTTAAACTCTTTTATAGCTAATGCGGTAAATAAACTGATCAATATGTTAATTTTCTAAGGTAACATATCTGCCAAGACATAACATAAGCAAACGTTAATACTTGTATTAATATTTATTATACCAAAAAAGGATTTTCTTGATACATATCGTTTTTGTTAATTACCCAATCTTGTTAGTTATTAATCAAGTCTAAAATGTTATGCAGGTTTTTCGTTACTGGGTCTTGTATTTACATAATCTTTTAAAAATGTTCTTGCTATATCGTACCAATAACTAGTACTGGTTGGGTAGATATATTTGGGTTCTCATATCAAGTGGAAGACTAGGGCATATGGACTCACTAAACCATATTCATCATTATATTAATGCCAAATATGCAGTAAAATTTGATTGAAACAAAAGGTGTGACTCTAAAAAATGAAAAAGTTTTTCACTAATTATTTGGTAATTCTACAGAGATCTGTCAAGTGATTGCATCTATTTTGATCAGTGATATATTCTTGGTGAAAAGTGAAGTATGAAAAGGAAGAAATTTTATATAACTGCAAAATATCAAGCTCTATTAATATAAAATCAAGCTTTCTTACATACGTTGCTTTTATTAGGCGCATCTTGATCGGCGATATTTATTGCTGAAAATGCAAAACATCAACGTTAATAACTTTTAAAGCTATATATTAAATTAGGAGGCTTCGACATTTCTCTGGATAAACTAAGAGTTTTTTATTTACATTATTGTTAAACATTATGAGCAAACGCTATCCATGGAACGCTCAAATTTTTATATTCAACCTTATTACTTTTGTTGTATGATTTTAAGAAATTTGGTGCCTAAGCTCAACGAGCAATTATACTGGTATTGGTTTCAGTAGCTTGAAAGTGGTAGTCTTAATGTCAATGTTAAAGAATGGTCTGGAAGGCCAAAAAAGTTCGAAAACAATAAATTGCAAGAAGTATTGAAGAAAACTTAGCTGAAATCCTCAAAGGTTCTTTAAAACGGCTTAGTAGTTGACGAATAAACTGCCGCTGAAGTTTCAACGTCGCACTTTCTTTGTTTTATAGGTAAAAACTAGAATTTTCTATGAAACATTTTAACTAGCGACGAAAGATGGTTCTGCTACGATAATATTAAGTGCAAAAAGTCATGGGTTAGTTCACAGATCGACACCGACAATAATATTTTCGAACATTGACTGAGATCATATTTATTAATTTTTGGATTATGAATCTTTTTTCGTTTTTCTTTAGTAACTAACAATTTTGTTTCAATTTTTACATTCATATTATTTTTAATTATGTAAAAATTAGTGAACGATTTATTATCTTTATTAATTAATATACAAAATAACTACAAAATATTACACATAACAAAATAATTTAACAAAAGAATAGAAAAACTTTCCTCTACATCAATTCTAGTTCAGCTACCATATGCGCTGAATTACCGCGGTTCGACCACGACCATTTCAGCTTAATGTTCTGGTAAATGATTCACATTTCATCACCAGTGACGATCCGCTTCAGAAATGGGCCGATCTTGTTCATTCAGTAGCAATACCCATACATAAAAATTCATTCATGGAAGTCGATGTGCTTTTTTTAGTTCTAACCCCTACGACAACCATATACTCAGCCTTATCAAACTGTTTCCTAACCATTGTGTGTCCAATATTCAGCTTCTGATTAACAGAAATGGCCACTTCCATGATATTATCACCATTTTCGACAATTGGCCTTCCACCGATAATGATATTTTCGAGCATTGACTGAAATCATATTTCATTCATTTTTTGAATTACGATTTTTTTTCTTTTACCTTTAGTAACTAACAATTTTCTTTAAATTTTTATATTGTTATTATTTTTAATTATGTAAAAATTATTGAACTATTTAATATCTTGGTTAATTAATATACAAAATAACTACAAAATATTACACATAACAACAATAATTTAAGAAAAGTAACATTGCTAAAGACATATAGGAAAAACAAGAGCAAACCTCTAAAGGATATATATTACTTGCATAAGAGAAGTTACAAATTCTCTTACAATATGATAAGGGTTTGGAATTTGATTCCATTTATTATCTAAGAAATCTGGAACAGGTTATGTAGAACAAAATGTTTTTTGAATTCATTCTCTATTTTAGTGATTTTTCATTGAGTGAATGTGAGTTGAGTAATAATAGCAATTCGTTCAATTCGAAGCTATACCCAAATAATTTCTGATTAATGATCAACACCACGACGACAGGACCAAAGGTTTAATTATGGGGGATTCGGGAAGATGACGTAACAACAGGAGAAAACCATCTGCTGTTAAATAAAAAGCTGGTGTCGAGCTTTCGGGCGTCCTTTCGACGCACCACTAACCCCACCACCCCCGTCGCCGATTATTGTGGGATCCAGCGACTGCTTATCGAGGGTTATTTAATTATTAGACCCCTCTTAAAAGTGATTCCGTCGGAAGGGTGGCTAATTGCGAAATAATTTTGCCCTCATTGGGGTTGTGTTTTCTCTAGAAAGTCGCAGATTATCACAGGATTAAAATGAATGGCGGGCCAAAGATTAAACATGTCAAAGGAGAAACGATAAAGCTTACGTTAAAGTCTAAATAGCTATATTTCATTTCGAATGAGAATAAAATATGAGGATGTATAGTAGGTGTAGTTATACGACATCGAAACTTTATTTAACATATTTGTAATAATACGATTTTAGTGAAATATGTATTGTTTTCTTCGATAACCTGTGATCAATTTAAGAACGTAATTCTATTTTATTTATCCCATAAAAGCCTACAGAAGACTGGGATAGTTGATTTTCTAGATTTTATTGAGGCCACTCAATAATAGAAAGAAGTTCGCCATGGACAAGAAGACGAGGTAATCACTTATTCGTTAGCCCTTACTATGATATTAATAAATAACAAAATTTGCAACCGAGTTCTCAGAGTTTTTAGCGAGTTGCTATAATTTTAATGAAACAGAATTACTGTCCTAGACCAATTGTTCACAGTATGGGCTCATGATTCCTTGATATTTCCACCAAATGCACCGAAAAACTTTCCTCTTTATAGCTTAGCTACCATTTTCACTGAATTATCGCGGTTCGACCAAGACCATTTTGGCTTAATGTTCTGGTAAATGATTCACATATTTCATCACCAGTGACGATCTGCTTCAGAAATGGGTCTATCTTATTTCATTCAGTAGCAATACACAGATGAAAATTCGTTCATGGAATTCCATGTGTTTTTTTAGTTCTAACTCATGCGACACCCATACACCCAGCTTTATCAATCTGTTTCCTAACCATTTTGTGTCCAGTATTCAGCTTCTGATTAACAGAAATGGCTACTTCCATGATATTATCCACATTTTTGACAATTGGCCTTCCACAGCCTGTTATATATTCAACATCAAAATCACTGGAGCCGAGGAAACTAAAATTGTATCAGTCACCTAGCGTTTTTACCTTTATCGAAGAAAAAAATTTAATATATAGCACAATTTTCCTTGTGCTGGGATCCATTGTTGACATTAGTTTAAACAAAGCAAAACCTTAATCGATCTGACTTCCACAGTACAAAATACAAATAAGTATAGCCATATATTTGAATAATTACCATTTATTACCAATACAGTTTATTCAAATTTAATTTATCCCAATTTCAACTATTGAACATAATTAACAAAATGCCAATAATATCTAAAAAATATGTTATATGATACCAAATATATGAAAAATTGTCTAATTCCTTATATGATTGTAAATAATAAAAAAAAACTGTTGACATCATTTTAAAAATAAATCAATGTCGCTATACCTGGCGATATATATGAAATATTCTAATATAAGAAAATATTAAGCTTAAAATCATCAACAATTCAATAGGATAATTAACAAAATTATAAATAAAATCAATAATTCTCGTAGGAGATAAATCTCAACCGCATTTTTCCTAAATTTGTGTTCTAGTTTCTAATATAGGATTTGTTTAGGCCGGAAACTAAATCATAAAGAGATAAAATAACAGAAGTAGGAAAAAATGTAAGGTCATTCCTGGGAACTATTTTAACTAGAAAAATAAATAAGTTCTTCATAGCACAACTCGAACATCTTCTTGAAACACATGTTGCGTGATATTTGCATAAGATAAACCAGATGCCGCAAACGTCAGACGTCAAATTTCGCAAAATGCACGTCGCGGGGTGCCTGGTCAACCGATTGCCTGGACCTCTCGATATCGTCTTTTGTTTATTCTCGACCTTTGGACGGTTACGCAATTTTCTACGGTACCATCTCGACTCCGATCCGGTGTTAGACACATGTTTTCTGCGAACAATCGACTACGGGCCAGACATCAATTTTCCACGTACGGGACGGGGAAAATGTTATTCGGATTTCATGGTAGCGTCAACAGGTGTATATATTTTGTTGGACAATCAAACTTGAACCCCAAAATCAGCAGCCGACGGCGGATAATAAAGCGGGAAAGAGCAATGGCTTGTGACCCCGGAGACCATAAATTTTCTTTGGGAGCGCGATAAAGAGGCGCGCGACAGAAGGAGAACACTGAACGCAGAACGTACTATCGTGTTTCGGATAAATATACATTCAATATATGTTTAGTAATACATATTTTAGTTTAACAGAATTTATATCCATTAATAATCTAAAAATCTCGAATTTTTATACAACGGAACGGTTATATAGTATTAATAACACTGTGTGACAAAATATTTCTAAAATAAATTAGATTGCGTGTCTTGTATTCCTTATTCTATTGTTAAAAACATTATCTATTGAAAATATACTGCTTGTCTAACGTGTTAGTAATAGTGTAAATACTACTTACGCTTGAAAGCTGTATTACTCTACAGTGGCAGTCTATATCCTTCCATACCTAATGCATAATTAGTGATTTATAAAAAAAGATTTTTCGAAATAGTGTTGTTTTCTCTGTTTGTATGACAGTAGAAACACCAAAAACCATAATGAAGATTGGCCAAAGAACTGAATTGGTTTGTGGTAAATAAAATGTTAAATATGAATCTCTTATTCCACAAGAAAATGTGATTTTCCACTTTTACATATAAAACTTGGTTTAATGAAAATTTTTGTCAAGGCCATGGATAAAGATGGTAAGAAATTTTTGTACTTGAAAACTATCGATCATGTGAAATTAAAAGAAGGCCCACAAATAAGAAAATTTATTATCATGGTTATTCTCTCTGTCTGTCTGTTATTGATGGATTTTTAAGCAATCTTAAAGTTGAAAATGTCGAAGTTTTAGTGAATGGTTTGTAACAAAATTTTAAAACGATAGGGTGCAGAATGTCTTTAAAAATACATTTCTTCCATTCTCATTTCGATTTTTTCTCCCAAATCTTGGAATGGTGAAAGTTAAAGCGTTTTCAGGTTACTGCTAGTTTGCAATGAAAGATGATTCTACTGTTCACAAGAATATATGGCTCATTTTTATATTGACCACTTAAACTTGAGCTACTTTGATTTATTGTCTATTTGTAAAAATATAATACTTTTTTTTAAATAAAATTAATAACATAAATAAATATGATTTAAAATTTTAATACTGCCTATATTTATTTATAGTACACTAATTTAACATGCCTCTAATATGGTACGTGTTACAAAAAATCCGTTTAAATTGTTGTGTTCATGAGGAAGAATTTGACAAAAGAGTGCCTTTGTATATATATATATATATATATATATATATATATATATATATATATATATTCGATATGCAGAAAAAGAAATAGAAAGATTCCTTCATTTGACAATTACTACGAACAATAGAAGGTTCTTTATGGAGATTTTAATATTTTCTTTGACTTTTAGAGCATTGACGGAGTTGCGTTTAAAACTTCTATATAAATGGATCTGTTTGTGAAGCAATTTTCTTTAGTATGAGGGCAGTTATACAAATCTTCTGAAAAGCTGTTTATATGAGGCATAATATTAAAAGCTAAATATACTTAATTCTATATATACTTAAGTATATATATATATATATATATATATATATATATATATATATATATATGTATATATATATATATATATATATATATATATATGTATATATATATATATATATATATATATATATATATATATATATATATATATATATATATATATACCAGAAGTACTGAGCCACATTTCAATCGAAACTGTTTTGACGTAAATTTTGTAAATTGTATATATTCCAAATTGTTTCCAAATTATATATATTGGAGCCACAAAAATGGTTTAGAATGAGGGTAGTCGCAATTTTGATTCAAAATTCAATATTTGGGGATGTACGACTAAAATGGTTCTTTGTTTTCAATTCCTGATGCTGATCAACAAACTAACACACGTATACAAAAACACGAACATGAAAACATGAATTAGATAGAGGAGAGAGAATTTGTGGTAATTTTGGGGAGGTATTTACAAAATCATAACCAAGGGTCTCAGATATTTCAGGCTCTCAAGATATTTCTATTTACTCGTTCATTACTATTCCTTAACTTTTTAGTTTTTTAGTTGTCATTTCTCCATATGGTAAACATATATCTTTATCTTTGATGATTGATCTTCTTATCTGGTTTCAGTTTTGGCTAAATTCTATTTTTGAATAACTAATTTATTTTATATTAATTTAGAATGGTTAACACAAACTCATCAGTATCACTTACATTTTAGTTTAAGCTATGCACGTTTCTTTAATTTAATTTGTTTTCAAAGATTATCTTTTGATATTTGATAGCATCTGTAAGAAGTACTAGCTTTTCCTAGCATAGATAGCATTTGCAACAGCACCGCCAGTGTACTTACTTACTACTCTCACCTATTTCTAGCCGTAGACTTGATTTAACAATGATTTTTTCATTCTGTGACATGGTATATGTGTATATAAAAAGTTAATCTTATTTACATGTACTGATATATAACATTGCATATCATTTTGAATATGTATGTGTTTATGTCCAACAATGTTCATATTTTAGTTATAATTTGTTTAAATTTGTAGACGATTTTCGATAGGGTTTAAAAATTAATTATCTTAATCTCTCATGTATCATTAATCTCAACAGTAGATTCTAAAAAATATTTTGTTGAAAGGAAAATGTGCCAATCAGTTTTGATACTTCCCTTTCTGTTGATTATTAACTGTGTTCATGAAAAAGCGTTTGATCTCATCATATCGTTGTGCTTTTGTGAAACTTGAAAAAAGAAAGGAAAAGGCCCCCTATGTGTGGGCTCCAATAAAAAACTGTTTTTTTTTGTAAATTTCCTGAACATATCCCAGTTTAATACACACTAATTAATTAAATATACAGTCAGTAATTAAGCGACATATTTGATTTATTCCCATACCACATGTCACAGTCGCAGTACTTTTTTCTCTGAAGCTCGCGTGTCGGAATGGAGTCCGTTCGAACTTTTCAGACAAACACAAAAACACACAACGAAGAAAACACACATTGTTATGTTATATTATCTCGTCGAACATTTTCCACCGACTGTGTAATCCAATTAGTCCATCAATATGATATTGTGTTTTAGTTTTCGGTGATTTAATACTTGTTTTTGTTAGTGTTGAACCCGGCGATGGTTCGATGGCTCGGCCGAAAGAATTACCGACCATAAATCTGAGATCAAAAGGTTCGAACATTAACTGGCACAAATTTTTTTCGTGTGCTCTCTCGCGTCGGCTTTTATTAGACTGAGGCGTTGTAATTTTTTATTCGCCCGTTTCAAAGGGTATTAGCACCGATTAGGATAGGAGCGCATTATTTGGGAACGCCCCAAATAGTGTTTTAATTTTATTAAATGTCTATATTACACTCCTTCTTAATAGTAAGAAATTAAATATTTAGGAGTTTTAATAAAAGGATTTTTTTATTACGGAAATTATATATAGATTCTTAATTAAGCCTAGTTTTTCTTATATTTATTACTAAATATTGGAATGTATTTTATTATATTATATTTTCTTTGTTTGACGACTAATCTAAAATGTGTTTTTACCATAACTTAAGAACAAGATATATATCTAGCAGAACCCATTGGTCCTTACTTAGTCTCTATAATAATAATGTTCATGTATTAATTATCACTACTATTTTTTCTGTTTAACATTCTTTATTGTACTACAATATCTAACCAAAAGATCAAATGCTCGAGTATTATCAAAGGATTTCAAAACTTCGGTATTAACATAAGAGTGGAGTGGCAATCGTGTCCAAAAATCTGCTGAAGTTAGGTGAAAGTAATAATTCCTATATTATACGGATGCATTCAAGACACCTCTTCTTTTCTTCTCTGAAAATTTTTTGGTAGAATGTTCCAGTAACTGTTTTCGTAACTGAGTTTAATTTGCTTGTACAGCAACTTACTATGTACAGACAGGTGTAGTTTTCTTCCAATTAATCAATATTCCGATTCCATATATAATTTAATCACTTATTCACCCTTAAATATCACTGTAGTGTTTTTTTCGAAAAGCTTGCAAAATACGCATCCAAGAAAGCTGCTACTATTCGTTTGATGAAAGGTTGATTTAGAGGTGTTTTTATATTTACTTCAATAGTTTTTAGCTTACTTCCGAATACTTCGTGTTTCGTCGTTGAGGTTGTTCGTTTTGACTTAAATTCATCATAGTGATAAATGTATATACAATGTCCTTTTAGTAGTTCTTAAAATCGAAATATATATATATATATATATATATATATATATATATATATTTGCCAGATTTCGCGATACTTCACATGTTGGCAACACTGCACCTATTATAAATAGGATAAGGAAACCGAAAATGTAACAAATATCTGTATCTCCCGATAAATTATGTACTGTACAAAATGTCACTGGATACATATTAATTTGAAAAAATGAATCAAATACACCTTAATAATTAATGTAATTAGATTCAGATCTGAAAATAATTCGTAGAAACTGTAGTTAAATAATTTTTAATGATAATATCCGTATATAAAGAGACTACGATTGAACTGTTACCACTTCTTTTATGAATCATGAATCCTAAGCATCAATTATATAGGCTGGTAAGTGATCTTGTGAGATTTTACACTCTAACCAATGATAATCCAAATCAAAAACATAAATTAAAAACGGTCATGGCCTAAGCGTGATTCGAACTGGTGACTACATAAGCGACATACTATTGTTGCATATGGTTGAGTTCTGTGATCTTAACCACAGCTGGCTGGTTCTATAATATTATTAAATATTTTCGTAAACTTGTTTCCCTCAAAAGTAAGTAGTATTAGATCTAAAACAAGATTTAGAAAGGGTTTAATATAGCGCCAGTTATAAAAAAAGTTATGTCGTGGAACAGTAATCTGTCGCAAGGCAAGGAAATAAAGTAAGTTAAATAAGATTAGACGGAAACCGTGAATATGTGACCTACATAAGGGATCCTTAAAAATGACCAGCCATCAAACAAAATAATACGAAAAGCAAGCCGTTTTATTAGAAAGTCAACAGGCACCGTCCCAAAGAATACGGTATATTTCAAGTCCTACGAACGTAGGTGTTTTGAAAGCAACATAAACAAATTGTTACGTATAAATCTACGCAAAGCGAATGCCGCAAAGTTAATTTATTACTGGCGGAGTGTGAATCGTTTAAATGACTCTGATGATACAACGAGATGCGGGTTAAAAATGCACCAGCATTCTGAGTGCGGCACGGCCTGAAAAGCCGGGAAAAAGGCCGCCTGACTAATTGGTCCTTGTTATGAATAGGATTTGAACAATTTCAAATAAATGTCGTAGGAAACCCGCTCGAGAAAAAATCGCCAGATATTCGCGTAAATTTTCGAGCGACTCAAATGCATCGGATACGGTGTTGTGCATGAATGGTAATGATGAGCAATTAACACCGTTTCTAGATCAACAGGAAATAGGCCGAATACGACATTATAATCACCATTTAAACGAAGAAAAATATGCACAAGATTAATCAGTTAAATTCCTTAACAAATTTCACCATATAATAGGTTGTTAAATAAGTTCTATAATGTTCTATAAGACACGGTGCTATAACATTTCTTCGTTAGCAGAGAAATGTTTAGTAGATCAGATAAAAAGTCAGTCAAAGTTCTGAAATCGACCAAGAAACTATCAACACCTGTTTGATTCATCAAATCAAGTTACTAGTGCGATATGAGTGGTTGCTGAGCTTTAATGATTCTGGTTTTCAATTTCATTTAATTTCTTTACACTTTCAACGTTTGCAGCCAGATACCTTTAGGCTAGGTTGTACCATCACATATACCAATATCTGTCATTCTTCGGAATTTTTCAAATTATTGGGCCTTCAAAATATCCGAATCAGATTTAAATCACCTCAGATGTATACTTCTTCAAAATAGAAACAGTTTAAAAGATATAAATATCCCCCAAATGAGAAATAAGATTCTATGCTAACCAATTATAAAAAATGAAACAAAACAAGATAAGAACAAAGAAGTTTCACTAGGGGTCCTCCTGTTTCTTCAAAGAATAACAGAACGCATTGGGAATCGAACCCAAGAAACGCATCTTATACTTAATTCGCTAAAGCTGACAAGTGTGCCAAAGGTCACCTATGGGAAACTCTAATGAAGTGTGAGAATGCACAGATATAAAATAACATTAACGATGTATGGGATATAGTCACACCAGTTTTGGCCAATCACTGGACGAATCACAACATTTACATAAAGTCGAACTTCGTCGAAGAAGAGGGTTTTGATATTTACAAACAGCAAAACAATTAGTCAATATAAGCTCTTCCAAACTGGAAACCAAAGCTTCAATACAATTCACATCCTCCTTTTAACTCACTCTTACCAACGCTGTTTTTGCTCCGACCAATATGACAAAATATGACGTTAAACTTTCTAAATATTTTTTTAAACATAGATAGACCGTTAAATAGCAACTGTTACATTCCTGCAAATGTCTGGATTCCTCAGAATCAGAAGAGTTACAGCAAATTGACGGCATGTAGTACGAAATAGACCAATCTCAGAGGAAAACCATAAAAGGGTTTATGTCCAACAGTTGATTAGTAGCTTGTTAGTTATAATGCTGATGTTTATTGCAACCATTAAAAGTGTAAAAGAGTAATACTATACTTTGCTTGTTCTATACAAATATATATTAAATACAAACATGGAATTAAGTACTTTAAAAAAATCCGTATTTACTGGACACCAAAGCCTTGCTATAAAATAACGTTGACATAACATTAATTAGTATATATATTATTGCCGTATTATATTTATCCAAGTAGTACATTATTTTTTAGTTTTTAATTATTTTGTACTAGTAGAGAAACACGAAAATGGTTAGGCTGAAATATGCAGTAATAACTGGAGTGAAATCACGATTTACTAAAGCGGGACGCAGGACACTACTGGTTATATTACCATAAAATCAGATAGTAAAAATTACTCTGTTAACTGCGGTAATTAATTATCGGGTAAATTATTGAATGAATTAATAAATAGACAACCCTGTTATGATTTATTATAGCGTTTATTTGTTTTTTTTTGTTGTGGCAATAAAAGTATGTCATAGTGATGTTATTTGATAGCGTATTTTTGTAAAAGTCAAGTTTAGTTCATTGACTATATATTGTTCCGATTTTATAGTAGATTGTAAGTAATGGGTACCAATCTGTCTTAAAATAATAACCATGTTGTCCAACTCTAAACTTTTTGTTTGTTGTATTTTTAACGAGAGTGCTTCCATCTGTGGGCATGCATCTCTCTATGTGAATCTGTTGCTGAGACTAGGGATCATATCTCTACAGCCGCTCGAGCTCTTTTTATCCTACTTCAGAGAGCGTCAGTGCGAGATTGTTTTCATGTTGTACAAATCTTCTCTGATATTTCATGCTATGCTGATTTATTTACAGCTTCACTGTTCTCATTTTGAGATCTACATAGTTCTTGCTCGTACTTTGGAGATTGTTAAACATGTCCTCAATGTTTTGCTTTGGAACATTTCTAATATTTCAATATTGCTGTCGTTTGTTTTGGCCAATAGTTAATTCACGTATATCCAGATTTGATTAATTTTCTATACTGTCATATTGCTCTCGTTGATTACGTGGGAATTGATTTAACTATCCGTTAAAATGAATGCAAACTAACATATATGTTATATAATATGTTATATAATTCAGAACAACTATGGAAAAGTATCACTCTGTACATGATATCCTTGTAAAGTTACTAAAGGAACTGTCATTATAAAGGGCTAACTTATTGTAAGAAATGGAATCTTAGATTTACTGGTCGGCACGATATACTTTTATTGGACAATAGTATATTTTAATAAGAAAATAATTTTTGCAGCTATGAGTATGAAGCAAGATCAGCTCCGCTTAAAAGCCTAGAAAAAATTGGAGTATTTCCAGATTTAATTTTAAGGCACTAGATTCATAAAACAAAAACTTTTAAACAAAACCAGCTTTGCTCGTCGAGATTCTAACATATCCTTCAAGGGTGATGCATTCAGTTAAGCGTCAAACTTCAACAACTTTTTGATTCTACTTTTCTAATCGATCTTCTAATCTTCTCAACTGCCAAAATTGAGTGGTTGAGAGTGCTTTGATACTTGGTAAATTAAATTATAAATAAACTTTATTCTCGACCTGGTTGGCTCACTGGTCAAGGCGACAGGACAGGTCAGGACAGTGCCCTCCTACTGTTGCGGTAGTTGAATCCTGCTGGGCCATGGATGTACTTTATGTTTATGATTGTAATAGTGTATAATTTTTTAGGCAACAGTGTAAAATCCAACAAGGAATAATCATAACAGTTATGCAAGTAATCAGGCTACATAAGATTGGATGTTTTCTGGAATGGTTTCTAAATTGCTCACTGACCATTCTTCATACCAAAGGTAAAGGTTCGGAGTTCACGTTAAGTAGTGGGTCCATTAAAACCTCGTTGACAAAAAGTAGATTAAAATATAACAAAAAAAACAAATTTTTATTTATTTAGTTACGCGCATACATTCATCAATTTAAAAGTCTTCAGCTCAACCTGCTTTGTCTTCAAGTCATTCATACATTGTCTCCGAGCCGATATCACCAAAACGACCGATAACTTACTCGTATATATTGTTTTATTCGACTCCTTTTATCAGTTTTAACAGTACAAATTGCCGTTCGGCCGCCGACCGACAACAAACACAACTCTGCTCACATAAAACCTCCCAGAAAATCATATTTCATTAAAACAAATCGATATGGGCCCCACACCTGTCAACGACACTTTTTCCAAAGCGCTTTTTCCCCCGCCTAATCGTTGGTACCCGTCACTGAAAGATAGACTTTAATTGAACACGACTAGGATCGCTTTAGAGAGAAAAAACAACACCGTCCTGGCTTGAATTGGCCATGGCTACGTTCCAGAATGCGATTTTTTTTAATTTATAGAAAAAATCGAATGAATTTGTCATCGAGGTTTTATCTAGAGTTCGTAAAATTTAAATTGCTACAAATTTAATATATAACTCTATAACCAGAAAGTCTTCAAGAATGACTGTAAACTATTAATCGTATTTTATATAAATGTATATAACAGCTGAGCAACATTTCAATCAACATTCAATAAAAACAATGAAATTGTGCAATGAATTTCCAGTAAAGACTGTAAATCCTATTATACCAAATATTACTCTGATTGTGACTATATATGAATATAATGGAACGTATCACTTGCTAGCTCCCAATATATAGAGACTGATTTCTGCGAGATGTACTGGTCAGCTGTCGAGATTACGTCCATCCATCATCCGGTGTTTGAAAACAGTCGAAACAATAGCGGCAGGAAATTCGAGTTATATTTGAAAACGTTGACATACAAATTTGAAACCGTGGATATTTAATTCTAGCGGTTTAAATTCCTTTCATTCAAAAAATGTTTAAAACACAATACAGAAAAATCATCTCCAAAAAAAAAACAGACGGCCTTTCGGATCATATCTTTTGCCCCCTGACTAAATGCACGCAAAGTTCAAAGTGTAGAAACCGAAAAAGCTTTCTGTGGTACCTGCGTTTCGTAGACAGGTCGTGTACTCTGTCAGATTGTCGGATGTTTCTCCACAGTTGGGCAGCCACTTTTCTGCCAGAACATTAATAAAAATTAATTCTTAGAGAGCTACTAAATCCAATGCATATACGTATATAATATTTATATTACTGTTATGTATTGTTTCTTCATATCAATGTTAAATTATTATTTTAGATGTTCTTCAGTGAATATTATAAATAATTGTTGTGAAATATATTTCCGCTATTTGGAAAAATAACGATTGCAAGTAGAATATTGTCAATTTAAGCGTGAATATATGATAAACCGAGCTTATTCACCAGTCTGTGCTTTTTATGAAGTACCGCTTCCTGTGCTTTTGCGCTTTTGTAGACCTTTGGCCCCATTTTAAGTTATGGATTAATCATGAATGTAGTTGAATACCAATAACGATCATTGTATTTATTTATCTTTATATGTTTTCCTGCATATACTTTTTACATGTTTGAATTTATACAGTTGCGCACATATGTATTTTTTTCTCATTTACTAACTTGAAATGAAAGTGTTATTATATATGAAAGTATTGTTTTTATTTCTGAAAATGATTGGATTGCCTACTCATCAGAATTAGCACTTTGTTAAGCGACAATTAAAGCAAACGGCCGATGAAATGCGTCATCTCTCAGATTTCGAAAGGGAGCAAAATCGTCGGTGCTCGATTAACTTATAACATAAATTTATCGCGGCAGAAGGGACAGCAGAATTCAATACTCACTTGAGTAATACTTCTTTGAGTTTTAAAGAAGAGTATGAGAAATTGGTGGATGTTTTGGTACAAGAATGGGACAGCAGATAATCTACAGCAGCCTTATTGTATGTATATTAGTACAACCTCTAGATTATATGTAAAAAACATTCAATGATTCATTAGGCCTACTTTCTTTTTCAAGTTTAGCTATTTGAAGTTAATTATATAAATATTTTACAACACAAAGAATAATGTAATAATTAACTATGTGGTTATTTTTATGGCAATTTATACATATGTACACTCTAGTTAGTAAATAAAACACGAAGGTTTATTAATTCATTTAGTTGTCAGTAGTTTTTATTCTCTGGAAGTTTTCATTTATTAATTGGTTTACCATATATAATTAAATGATATTATGTACTTGCTAATTTCGGTAATTCTAAGTGTTATTTTTTTATAACTTTAGGATAATTAAATCGTCATAGCCCTAATTATATTGAAACAATTTATAAGTGGATTGGGCATTTTCGGTTGGTGTTATTGCTTGGGATTTGTCATGTTGGCGAGATATTATGTTCAGCCAACGAGATTTTATGTCTAGATTCTCTATTTCATTATAAAGTAATTTAGTTTTTGGTATGATTGAACTTCCATGCATTTACTCCAACGGTACACCAATTTTTAGGTTTCGTCATTGTCAGGTTTTCCATAAGGTTTAACGTATTACGGCAATTATTAGAAGACAGAGGGTACTAACTTTGGTGATTAAACAGCTATATCAACATACAATTCAAACATTAATTCATATATACTAGTAATCATTTTTGACCTATAAGAGCAGTTGCGTTATTCTATTTTCTCTATAATATCTGAATGTCGTTTTGCAGAAATTTTGCATCTACCAAACGTTTACTATAACAATCTCAATTTTTTTTCTAATCAACAAACATCCCATTATATCCCAAAAAAAACCGACGCTAAAATATCTGGTTCATGATTTCAAATAATCAATCAATCAGTACACTTGTTTTGGATATTAGAAAAGTATCTGTTCAAAATGGAACAGCCTAATTCAAATGAAAAAACTTCCCGCTAGTATTTTCAAAACAATTAGTAACATGGTTACCAAGCTTAAAGGCTATTCTGACAACTGAATACCAATAGAAAGTACAATATAATGTCTCGCCTATAATTCATATAAGTAGTTTGTTGCATCAGTAACCAATGTTCCTATTACATGCCGAAAAAAAACTACAGCATCAGCTAACTTTATAATAATTAAATATTTTGAATTAACCACACTTCCTTTAACTTATAGACATACAAATTCATCATCTTCTAGACACCACTGATCTAAGGATAATGTTGAAAATGAGTAATGACTTAAGGTGACCGTTTAACGTGACTAATGTTACGATAGATCCCTATTGAAAATATTAATCAATTTCTAATTATATAGCGTTGGGGAATAAATTTTTGGTGCGGACGCGCCGCGTGTGGGAAAAGCCCGCGGCAAGGAGGATCTCTGGTATGTCTTCAGTCATCCTGAAAGCGACCAATAAATTTTTTCAAATGTCATTGGATTTATTTATGTCGCCCGACTATTTCGAGGCGGTGTCGTCAGTATCGTGTGTTTCGTGAGGCGCATAGTATATTTGCACAGTCAAGGAAACAATATTTTACCATTCCAGTAATGAATTCTTCCTCTAGTTCAAGGCAAACAATATTAAACTTATTAATCTAAGATGTTGAACAATTTAAGAGGGACCTTTAAGGTGTGACAATTAATACATAAAGGAGTTCTCTCATAACAATGGAAAGATACATAAGTATTCTAATGGACAAGCAATCCACAATATTATCCTCGCACATTTAAGATATTTTATTAACACGTCTCATCATAGAATATCCCTTTTAGAATTACACTCTCAATTATTTATCGACAAAAAATTACCTTTTTCTTTTGTTGTTTTGGTGTTCAAAATAACTATACTTCTTCATCGCAAGATACTCCCAACTAGACCTAAGTTCAAAGAAATTGATTTATTAGTGCATTTTCAAACCTATTTGGACTAATTGGTTGCAAATACAATCTAAGTTCAAACAATCTAACGTTGCCGAGTTCTTCTATTAATTCCAACGCTATCTCTTTATAATCAACAAAATACTGCATGATGACCAAAGAAATCTAATGGATTTTGAGACCGAATAATTTTGGCTCGTAATTTTTAATCGTATATTTTAATTAATTAATGGCTTATTGGATTGAAGAATATTTTAATAATGATAATAATCAAATAATTAAAGCACCTTACTGATGAATTGATGCAAATACAAGAAAATGTTAGTAATAAATTAAGACTATACTAAGTGTAATGTAAGATGTAATGTAACAAATGATGTAACAAAAAATCTGTATATTGCAAGGGTTATAATAGGGGCAAGGTAATAACACAATGAAGAATTCATTTGCTGATAATCAGTTAAATATGAGTTGAGATAACACACATTCTCATATAACAGAAAAAGAAAAATATTATAAATATATTCACAAATAATTGTCCAATAATGAATAATAGTTTCCAGATCATAGCCTTCATTATATTGAGATTATTTATATTTCAACCTAGCAGATTTATATGAGTATTGGCTTGGGTTTTGTTATGATGACTATATTTTATGTCCAAAAAAGTTTCATAATAAATATAATTTAATTTTCAGTTTGATTTCCTTCAACTTGGACACATTTATTCTAAGGATCCACCAACTTATACATCTTATTAATGTAGTATTTTTTAAGGTTCAGGCACTTATTAGAAGTCAAAGGGAACTAAATGTAAAGAACAATGTATGTTGTGGCCCCAGATGTTGATATAATTTCTACTCTTATTAAGGGCGTTAGTATTTTTCTCTATAATCTCTGAAGGTGGTTTCTAATGAATTTTGCACCCATCCAGTGGTCCAAAAGTTTACGTTAACAATCTGAGTTTATTCTGTCAATGAACGAAATTACTATTAAATATCAAGAAAATGGCGCTGAAATCAGCTCAAATCTTATTTTAAGAAGCTTTAAAACCTATAGTAACTAATCAATTATTTAATTAAACCAATTCCTTCTCTTGTGTTAATAATTCCAATTAATAACCAAATTTGTACAATTGGATATATGGTTATTAAGCTTAAAGTATCGTAGCATCTGACTGGTGTGGCAAGTAGTACGAGAGTACAAAATCATACCTCGCTAATAATCCCTGTAAGTAGTTTTTTGCATCTTCATCTAATGGTCGATGTTTATAATAATAATGGGATTCTTTAAAGAAAATTGGCGAAAAAAAATTCAAAACATTATTTTTCAAAAGATTATTTTTCATTTTCAGAGAAACCTGCGCGATTTTGTGTCTTATGAATTTATTGACAAGACCCATCAATGTTTAGTAAGAAGCTAATCAAAATAATAAAATAATAAAAAATGGTTAAAATTAGAATTAATTGAAGAAAACAAGTGGGACCACTATATAAATTTAGAAATACAAAATAAGATAAAAATAAAAGCCGAAATCCGAAAAACTATCATCTACCATCCTACTACTACAACATACAAAACTATCTTGTCCTATGGCCCGCATCCAGTTATTTATAATCCGAAAATATTTAAAATACAAGCGCAGCTTTATTTACGAGGTCACCTCTAGATTTATAGTCGGAATTCCTCCATGCCCCTCGCCCCTCTCGCGCCCTCTCGCTCGTTCGCTAAGCGACCGCCCGTCGCCGTCTCGCTCCCACCCATTACGTCGTCCAATCGTCGTCAAGGTACCAACAGGTCCTTCCCGATATAAATTACCGCTTTTTCTAGTAGCCTTTTGCCGTTTAAAAATTTATATGCATATTTATTCTTTATTAGGGAGATGGTTATCGGGCTGATTTACGGGCTCGAAATTAAAATAACATTATAGGTACGATGGAATAACTTTGAAACGGCCGAAAAACTTCCCATATTTTTCGGTTTTTGGCAGGTTCTCCGACATCTACGCGATAAAAGTGTGCGGCCGTATTTTACGACTGTCACACGTGAAACAGTCGCATGTATAAGGTGTCGGGATGGAGCGGCGAAAGTGCACATAACATGATCATGATCCTCAAACGGCGGATGCCGCTCTTCGGCGCGCTGTTACTTTAGACGGGAAAATAGCAGGAGTCTGATAAGAAACAGTTACCTGTATTTAATATCGCTTACTATTATAGTCCTTCATTATGGAAACCTTCTTCGAAAATTAGCTACTCTAAAAATTTTCAATATTTCTTGATATAATAAATAACATTGACTATTTGATCATCATCTAATTACCTATTGCTTGTCATATTTGGATATTACGATTGGTAAACAGCATTTGCTAGTAAAAGAAATCCATTATTTCCCCCTGAAAGAATAGAAATAGCTTATTCCGTTCTATTAACATTCTAAAGGTAGTTCCATTATGCCCCTAAGAGAACTATTTATCACTATTATCAAAAAGTAAGATAGCTACTAAAAAGTAAGTTTGTCATGCAGAGGAACAGATGGTAGGGACTTACTGCCAGGGCCGGACTATAATTTGGATAAATCAGAAACTCTACTCCCAACCAACCTACTGGGGGATTTAGCGAGATACGATCAGTGTATGTATTAAGAGTCTGGCAGTTAGGGCGCAGTATATACCAGATCACTAGTCCTGGCTTAGTCATCGGTTCAACAAAACCAATAAATTATATAAATTTCTATATGATCATAACTTTTCATACATATTAATATACGATTGTCACAGCTGACCCAGATGTAATCCAATTTCGAGGTCCATTTCTCGATAACTCTTATAATATTTGGTGCTATATATCAGTAATAAGGGGGCGAATATTGTCACCATAGTCGTCGATATTCTTAACCTGCGTTTACCAAAAATTTCAAAAAACAAACCTATTAAAACCGTAGCACATCCCATGTAATTAATTCAAATCGGGAACCAAGAAGTCAATGATCATGATCATATTAATGATCATATAGCGGTTATCATGTTCTGCCCATCGTTTTCGAAAAATTAGGGTCTGATGACACCCCAATGTATAAAACACACTTTAGTGTGAATTTTTCTACATGTAATGATGCTTCAATATAGACCTGTGGGTTATCTTGTCTTCTAATATAATCGTTTTGAATTTTGATGTAGGCGTTCAACAAAAACTGAGCATCATCACTAAATAATTTTTTTATAGTTAAAATTTAAGTTAGAAACTGTCTGGGTTTTACCTTGCAGTTGTGCACGATGACGGATGGATTCATTAGACCCTGTTTTATGTTACAGCACTATAAATTTCTCTATAGATTATTCAGAGTAGTGTAAAAAATATTGTATAACTAATAGAATTGATAACTCCGATGAATAAATATGAGTTTTGATTTGTTTTGATTAAACATTACACTTTGATGACCACTAAAATGCTTTTCAACTGTGCAATTTAATATAAAATGTACTAAAAGCGATAGGTGGTCCATTGTTTCATATTCATTACACAAATTTTCGGGAAGTATCACAATGATTTCTCCATTAAAATTACTGTTTACCATAAAACAAAAATCCAGATTTACTGACCTAGTAAATAACATTACAAATTTAGTATGGCACAAAGCAAATCGCAAAATTACAAAATAAAATGTGGGTGCCCAAATTTGAATATCAAAACATCGTGACCCGGAACATACGATTAACACCATTTAAACAACGGCAATCTAAATAAAATTGTTTTGGTTCCCTGTTCTATATGACCAACATTATTATATTCAGTAACTAAATATTGACCGGCTTGGTTACCACAGTGGTAAAGGCGACAGGCCGGTACACCTAATGTTGTGATAGTCGCGGGTCCGAATCTTGCTGGGGCATGATCGTAAATTTATGTTTGTGATTGTTTAACATTTGAGATTGTCCTTAGGCAAAAGTGTAAAATCCGACAAGGAAAATGAGCGCAGTCACTCCAGTAACCTGGCTAGGTAAGACCGGATGTGTTCTGGGATGATTTCTAAGTTGGTCACTCGCCAGTCGGTAGGCTTAATGCCGAGGGCCGTGGTTCGGAGCCCACGTTAAACTGTAGGTCCATTCCAGATATATCCTCGTTGGTAAAAGGAGACTTTAAGATATACAAAAAAAGTAACTAAATATTCAAAACATCTCATCTTCTTCATTTTCATATTAATATTCCGTCAGAAAAAGAGCCATAATTAACTATTCATTCGGGCTATTTCAAAAAAACTCCCGCTTCTAACAGATGCAATTTCTCGATTTGAACGACCAACACTTGCCAAAACAACTATCCATCTGCGTCAACGTTAAATTACCCGAATCTATACATATCATCAAAATGCCACCGATCCATTTATTTAAACTACTCCCCCTCTGCGCCCCAAACCCCGCGTCGCCGTTTCCACCCCGAAAACACGACAAGATTCAATTTAACCGTCCCACCCAGTACACGGGGTCCCAGTAGGCCGTGAAAAAGTCCGAACCGGAATAACAAAAAAAACAAGAACGCATCTCGGACGTGCCGCCCGACACTCGTATCCATCGACTATCGATCATTCGGCGGAGGAAAACAAAAGAAGAGCGGTCGAATTGCATAATCGGATCGCGAACCGTACCGCTCGTATTAAAAAGTATCGAGACCGGGGCCTACTCGATTGATCCGCAATTCTTGAGCACGGATGGGAGTAGAATTCGGACTATTTTAATTTGAATCGAAGTCGAAAAAAGAGGCAACGCTTTTATATCGTTGCGTGATAGACCATCGTGCGTCCCATTAAAGCTCACTGGATATCGAGTGATTTATAGACAGTTTTTCAACTGCACTACATCATTTCGTTACATGAACCACTCGTCTCCGACTCTTTTAGGCCTGAAAATTTTAGATTTATTAGTTCGATTTGAATTAGAAAACGTCCTAGTAACAGACCGACCTGAAATATATCAGAATAAAACGTACGCATGGTTAAATCTTTCCTGATGAAGAAATGTATAACTATTGGAATGTGTTACAAAACAAAGTTTAAAATTAAATATTTATATATATATATATATATATATATATATATATATATACGAAAATCAATCACAGATTATCAAACGTATTCTAATTGTACAAGACAGTTCATATGTCATATAGTTCATAGAATTATAGTTTTCCTTCAGAAGATTCAACGCTCATAACATAACTTCATTGTAAAACAAGTTAGTAGACGTTTAGTAGTATTTGCTAAAACACTTTTGCGAATTCATTAATAAAAAGTATTCAATTATTCCAAAAATATATATAAATTCATGCGAACGTACTGTTGATGATTATATTGAATTATTTTGATATTTGATATATACGATTTATATATAATTACCTCTGATACAAAATGTTTGATACAAAGTAGGTAGTGATATCAACCGTAGAATAAGAAGAGGCTCTATTTGGCCTACAAAATCGAATTTCAGTGCTTTGGTATTATAGTCTAGAAATTCGAAAAAATCAATATTTTTGATATTTTCAAAGCAAATAACCATGATCCTACATGAGTATCTTTTTAAGAAGATTTTCCAAAAGTTATATTTTTTCGGAGATATAATTGTTTAGTGACAAAGCAGATCTAGTGCGTAACATTAGCCGAGACCAGGGATTTTCCTAGTCTGGAAAATTAAAAAAAAAACAATTTCTTGTAATATTTTCAAAGTTTAACGCCATAAGAATATTTCCTTAAGCGTTTTTTACAAACAAATAAGCAATAGCTTAAGAAAATCAAAACTCTCGATTCTCTAAAATCAGATAAATGCCTGTTAATGACAAAAATCGTCACGAAAACTACTAATGTGCTCTTATTTATAACAGTAATTAATTTCTTTCTAGCAGAATTTAAAAAATGAAAGCTGCATACGTCAGATATTAACAAAATTAAATATTTTCAGACAAGTATAATTTTGGTACTTGTAGCTGTACATTATATCAAATGAACATGTTCTAAAATTTTCTATATGAGTGGTAAACGACTGTGAAATAGTTCTAAAATCTAATCCATAATCCGTAAATGGTAATGAAATAACATTTTCGATAAATCTAAGAATATGGCTACTATAGTAAAAATTATTTAGACCAGCATTGTTTTGTGATGAAAATAGGGAAACAGAAATAAATAATATTTTGCACATGTAGGCTAAAAACGCGTATAGTAATATTATGAGAGTGGAGGGTGGAAAGTTTTAGTAGTAAAAGTAGTAGTATAAGTTTTGAATCCATAAAATTTGACATAACACAATTTCCTTTTAGCTGATAATTTCGTATAATAAAAGAACCGATACTGAAGAAGCATATCCTAAAATTCATCCACTTCATGTATTAGACATATTCGAATGGATTGGGTTGTTATAGCAACGCCCAAACGAAATGGTGAAAGGCGCTGAAGGAAACCAAAAGGCATGAGTCGGAGACTGCACGACTGATTGACAGGTTCTACCCTTTCCAGCCATTTTTGTATACAAAATGTCGCTCAAAAAGGCCCAATCTGTTAAAGATCATGGGCGGAGTGGGACCGTTTCCTTGTTCGTCGCTGACATCGTTCGATATAAGAGCGAAACATTAGACGTTTACCCATATATCTTTTTCCCAGGCGGTTTAAAATTGTCTCAAATATAAATTTTATCTTGGAAACTTATCAGAAATTTTATTTAATTTCAGTATAATCAAAATTTACTTCTATTATTTTTTAAAATAACATTATGGAGATGCAAAGCCTTCGAAAAATAGAATTTATAAAAACTGGGATGACAGTGACACCCTTAACCTTATAATAATATGTAAGTTTACACGATAGTAGAGATCAAATATTTCAGGAAATAATGTTGAACTACATATTATTAATTGCTTATAAGTTTAATTAATATAATTTAACATTAACAATTTCTTTAAACCAAAATAATTAACGTAATCATAAACAAGTATCATCATCTGTTTCTACAAATGTTAATTGCCTATAAGTTTCCATTATATGGCATATTTAATTTATGATTGTTCTTTTGTTTATCTTTCTCCATAATCTCTTTACAATCGTAATATTAGGAGCTTGTACCTATTTGATAATAAAAGCAAAGAATGATCTAGACGACCAAAATAGTTCGAAAAAACAAACAAATTTTAAGAATTGTAGGACGAAAACCCTGCTTAAACTTTTACACGACAATATTGGCAACATATTGGGAAAGTTGTGAAGGATAAACTATTGTAGCTCGAGTAGGAAGTTCTGGTGCACCCTGCGTACTTTTTTATACGCCCGTATTGAGTACCACTTGCTTAGATCGCTGCAGCATGACTTAGATGGTTTCAAAATGCTGACGAGATACGAAAATGTTACCAAAGCAACATCATTCTTTCAACTCGGTATCTCCATGATACTATAGGGATGAAAAGTTCCATAAAATTATGGAAAATATTTTAGCCAATATAATATATATTTACCAATATTATTTATCAACACTTATTTATATTTATTATATTTTTTATATAAAATTTTCTACAAAGATTGATTTAATTTATAACGATAAATCTTGATTGTTTTGCTTCCATTTAAAAAACCTAAGTACTAGTTATATGTTGTAATAGTCACTATGCCTCAACCCTTGCATTCACCAAGTCGTTAACATAAACACCAGTAGCACCATCTACTAAAGATCCATTGTGATTCACAGTGATCCACAGTGTGTATCATACCTAATAATGTAATAATTAAAAATATATATAAATTTCTATTTAAAAAATCACTCATCGAAGAATTACAACAAACAAAAGCCAGCGTATTCATTTCCCCAACGATCCGCTATCATTCGAGTATTATTTATTACCATTAACTTGAAATATAAGATAATTATATCGGAAGATAAGATGTTGTTTATTCAAAAATTTTGTCAAACTCATTAAAATAAATGATTGTTTGTATTGAACAACGCATTGTTTATAATTTTTACATAATTGTTATGACTTTTTCTGCCGATAATTTATACACAATCGTACATTTAATACCAGTGCGGATGGCTATATTTAATAAATGAACAAGTCGAAATTGATAATTGGGGTTTTTTTCGTTTAAATATGTCTAGTGGTTAACGGATCAGTGATTTCGATAGTGAACGCTCGACACTATTGGACCGCATACGTAAGACTTAGTTTTAAAATTAGTGATGAGGTAATTTTAGTATAAAGAAATTTATATTAACCGGAAATACCAGAGTTACTTAATAAATAAAGGCAATTTGTTTAAAATGATATTGAAAAGTCATTAAATTTTGGTACATAAGTAACAACAGTTATTCCACGAAAGGAAATTCTTTCCCAGAAATCAACATGCACGATAAATCCTTAATACACAGACATAATATTGATATAATAAAAACAGTGAAACAACTATTGCAACTTTAAAATTATTATAAAGCAATTAAGTTCAAACGTAATCCAACAAATACAATTCGTTTAGAATAACACCCAAAATATTTTTATTCACAAGTCGACACAAAAACTGAAAGTAATTAAATCAATCAATCATTTTTGAAAGGAAACTGACAAACGATTATTATTAAAAAGGAACCTACTAAAATTTCAATGTTAATCTAACGGATATAATGTAACAAAAATAATAGAAAAACAACACATATTTTGTGTTGTAGACTTAGAATTGTAGACTTAGAATGAAAAATAATATCTTAGAGAAAATTTCCATATGTGGTTTGGTTTGGACTAGAGTAAAATTTTCTTAGTTCACGAAAATTCATTTAAGGTTATTTTTCCTACTTTTTATGATTATCAGCATATATTCTGTATGATGACAAAGTTTGGCCACAGGAGATATACTTCTTTTTACCCGTTATCTTCTACGCTAGGTATAAAATAAACTAAACTAAGTAACTATCTACTGGCAGTGCTCCCATGTCTTCTTCACAGACCAAAATTGGATGATCTGTATGCCCCATTATGAGGAATCTCTCACTTTAGAATAAAATATTTACTTTACAAAATATTTAATAATTTATTTAATTGTCTATAATAAACTGGTGTTCATTGCTGAATCTAATTTTATTTTGTAACTTTACGATATTTGGTCTTTATTATTTAATCGCTCAATTTTGTTTCTTCGTTTATCCCATCACAATTTACTACTTCTAGTGGATGAATCAGTTTTCTTTTGCTGTATATCTCATCATACATATGTCTCCTAACTCCTTCATTTTTATTCATTTTCGATTGCGTGCCTGATACATAGTTCACCATAATCATCTATGGATTTATTAAATTTAAGAAAATAATATAATTAAAAATGAGTGAGTGTTGAAACTATTAATATAATGTATTTTCACATTTAATATCCACAACACTCTTAAAAATATAACAATTCGGTGACAAAATAATTAATTTTCAGTAACAGATACACAAAAGTTTAACACTAAACACAATAAAATTTTTATTATATAATATATTTATATATTATATAATATATTTATTTACTGATTACTTAAGAGTAATGCATTTGTTCAGGATTATTTATTGCATTTGATGATACTGGAGCCTATTGTACTATATTCTGCTTGTTCAGATACTTGAATATTCATATGAATTTAGGCTTTTCTTTTACATTTGACAATTCTTCGGACTTAATATGAATAGTACATTTCTGTTAGCCCACATGAAAGTCTTCATTTTTAACATATTATTTACTCTTTAACCTTAACTTGGTAGAAAAATAATTTACTAAAGAAGTTTTCTAGGTGCTATTCATAAAATAGTTGTCATAAGAAATAATTATTGCCTACTACATGGATGAACCATTAATAAATAAAAAGACGTTAAATATTATATACCCAAACGCACTGAATAATAAGATTTAGTATTGATTTTACCTCCAAATTTAACAAAACAAATTCATGAATCTTTGTGATCTAAAACTTAATAATTTGTTTGAATTAATCGAAAAAAATAACCTACAAATTATTATGCATAATCTAGATGCTGCACTATATAATTATAGATACGCTATAATTTTGAAACAACACCGGTAGAGAAATGCTGTTGAAAAACGACGATAAACAAACAATAAATTAAGATTTATTTTTACTGACATGCGCGCCGTTTATTTTTAAGGACTCGAGATAAAGGCGGATAATTAATTACGACTGGATTATATGCCGCAATCCCATTTGAACTTTGTCATTTTCGAACAAGAAAACGACAGTTTTCTTCGGTTCTATTGTATTATCGACGGTATTAATTACCGTTATTTAAAAATGCTGGAATATCTTTGTTACGCTAACAAGCCACTAACTATGAGGACGTCGAACAAAAGAGTTTCGAACTTTACCCTTACAGATTGGAAATTAATTTATAATATGTAGTTCCCCATTTTCATGCCTTTTAAGAAATGTACTACTTCATCACCATTGTGAACCAACTATCAAGCATGAGAAAAAAAGAGTTTTTGATTCCAACTCTCTCTGCATCTACATCTAGTAAGTACATTGTGATTTTTTAAGCTACTCTAGAGTAACAAACTTCTATAAAAAGTGGTAATAAAATTAGTAAAATCAAAATTGCCTTTAATATGTTTGGCTTTATTCTTCGTAACAAGAGGTTACACAACATGATCTATTCCGTTGGTTTTTAGCAAAATGAGACTGGTGTAACGACATTGAGGCATGTCGAATTTTACATAGTGGAATAACGGTCTACAAAATACCAAGAAATATAATCCCAGATGTTGAACACGGACGGGGTGCCAGCAGCGCCAACTAGAACCCGATAGCTGGCGACCCCGAGACGTTTATCTGGGATGTTATTGAAGAGTATTTCCAATCATTCAGTAACCGACCATCGTTTGGTTTAGACGTGCCACCATCGACTGCCCAAGCCTCGTCTCCCGGTAACACCGCTGCCATCCGTTTTATCTATTTTGTATTTTCTGTATTTTTTATATTACCAGTAAGTAACGGTCACATAATGTAAACACCACTGATTTATTTCCTTTTACCTCCATTCACTGAGCCATATCATTTACCCCAAACTGGATATTACAGCAGTATTGGATTCCTTTGTGCAACCTCATAGCTGCTCGTCGTAGATCTACACTTGCAACAAAATCTGTTTATATAATAACTATATATTTTGAAGTGGTATATGAAACTGTGGTCTAACAACCAACATATATTTTGACAAAGTTTTGGCTGTTTCTTTCTTAATAAGCTATACTAATACTTGAGCTTGGTATCTACCTGCTATGTTTGCATGAGAAATTATTTTAGAATCTCATTATGAGTGGGAAGTAATGTAATAGAGTTATATTAATGATGTTATTTATAGCAAGTAAGACAGTATTATCTGCAAATGTAACCACTGTTACTATCCCACATTTAGATATGTCACGGGCATAAAGTAGAATATTGATCCAAAAGGAATAACTCGTGGTACACTTGCCTAAATAGCTTTCAATTCAGAAAATTCATCGCCATATCTAATTCATTTTATTTGCTTATATTCGAGACCAATGTGTTGCAAACAAGCGAGACCACACTTCGTCAAAGACTATAGCTGAACAAATTTCCTATATTTCAAATTTTTTCTCAATAACGTCCATAATATAGTGATCAAATGTCCGTCTATATTTCTAAAACCAAACTGGTGTGCCGAATTGCCGAGATTCTGGACATTCTATAAAAGGGTATGATAGTGATATATCAAAATTCACCAATTGAATACGATTTTAACAACATTTTAAAAAACATAAAACCTGTAGTATAGCAGCAAGAAATGGTAACATATTTAATAAACAATAATAATTTCACCTAAAATTATTTTATATTTAGACAAGCAATGATGATTAAAAAATTAAATGGAAATAATTTTCGTATAAAAGGGACTTAATTGAAAATGAAACTGAAGTGTCCATAAACTTAGCAACCACTTTTTCTCGTTTTTCGTAAAAGACTAATTATTAGATGCAATCCATAAATCAAACAATTTTTGCAATCTCTATAAAAATGGAGTAATGTATATAAATATTGATTATTGAAATAAAAATACTATTTTAAAATATCTTTAGGGATATTTTTATCAGACATGATACAAAAAATATAACAAAACTAATAAATATCCTTTAGAGAGGAAAGTTTTGTATTACATCCGCTGTCAATCAAGAGCCATGGTTCATATAAATTTATGATGGACCGTTGTGGTCCTGGAACTGGATACGTCAGGACGGCGTCTGGACCGATCCGGGGTATCTGGATATGCGCGGGAACGCGGCTGTCGCTTGTCTTTTGCGTCATCTTAACTGAAAGGCCGCCGTTCTGTCCATGAATACGGTTTGAGCACCGGCTACATCTGTCCGTTCTTGTTTCCTTTTAATGATAAAGACGCAACTTGTGATTAAATCAGTGGTGGCGGCCGGGACGCTAAGCGATGCGGGGGAGAACGACAGCAGGGAAAAATTGAATGGGGCAGGTTAGTTAGGGAGCAAAGAGGGACTTTCTATTTCTTGTTTTATCGACGTATAAGAGTTTGTCTATTGAATTTTAATGTTATAAATAATAAGTCAATTGAAATGTCCACGGCCTGACACATAGATGGCTGTACTAGAATTAAATCCGTATGTTTTTTTGCTAGCCCTAACCCTCAAAAGATGCGTGTATAAATTTGACAGCTCTCGGATCATTAGTTTGTGAATTATAGCATATTGAGTGGAGCAACTTTGGTATTGTGAAAAAAAAATGGATAAAAAGGAATTTCGCGTGTTGATAAAATATTGTTTATTGAAGGGATAAAATACAGTTGAAGCAAAAACTTGGCTTGATGCAGAGTTTACGGTCACTGTTCCAGGAAAATTAACCATCAATAATTGGTATGTTAAGTTTAGACATGGTGAAATGAACACCGAAGACGGTGAATGAAGTGGATGCCCAAAATAGGCTGTTACCGATGAAAACATTTAAAAAATTCACAAAATGATTTTGAATAACCGTAAATTGAAATTGAATGAAATAGCAGACACTGTAAATATATCAACTGAACGTGTACATTATTTCATTCGCGAATATTCGGATATGAGAAAGCTCTGTGCAAAGTGGATCCCTCGCGAGTTTTTGCGTCGATATGTGAGATTGGATGAAACGTAGCTCCATCATTTCACTCTGAAATCCAATCGTCAGTCATTCGAGTGAACTGCACACGATGAACCCGCTCCAAAGCGTGGGAAAACGCAACAGTCGGCTGGCAAGGTTATGGCGCCTGTATTTTGGGATGCGCATGGAATAATTTTCATTGGCTACCTTGAAAAAGGAAGAACCATCAACAGTGAAAATTATATAGCGTTATTGGACCGTTTGAAGGACGAAATCGCCGAAAATGGCCGCATTTGAAGAAAAATAAAGTGCTGCTTCACCAAAACAATGCACCGTGTCACGAGTCAGTGAAAACGATGGCAAAAATCCATGAATTCGGCTTCGAATTGCTTCCTCATCCACCGTATTCTTCAGATCTGGCCAGCGACTATTCCCTGTTCTCAGATCTTAACAGAATGCTCGCTGGGAAGAAATTTTCGTCGAATGAATAGATGATCGCCGAAAGTGAGACCTATTTTGAAGTAAATCGTGATGGTATGGAAAAGTTGGAGGGTCGCTATAACCAGTGTATCATCCTTGAAGGGAATTATGTTGAATAAAAAAGCTATCGAAGCTTATTCAGTTGATCTAAAGTTTTTAGGCTAGATATTCTAACATTTATTAATTGTTTTCAATAGTTGAATTTCTTATAGACTAGAAATGTGAGAAAATCGATTTTTTAATATTTTCAAAGCTTCCTGCAACTTTAAACGTGCATTCTTCAAAACTATTTTATCAAGGCATTTGACATTATACCTCAAGTTCTAGTGAACCGATGTACCCGAAATTTGGTGTAAATCTTCCCTATACATTTTCCCATCAAATCAAAGGAACAAACCAACATATTTTTAGCCAAACTGCGGTTGTTCGAAAAATAAGATAATTTTGTTTACACTTGCTAGTTTTTTAAAATAGTAAAAATCCAAATTTGGTTATGGTGTTACCTCAGTACTTCCCATACATGTTGCTACATTATTTAGCATATATTATTATACATTACCTAACTTCAAAATGGTTTGTGATTTCCCCATATTTCTCAAAATATTAATTTGCTAGTTTTAAAAAATTGTATAAGCTAGTTTTTGTTTCCTATATTTATTTTTTATTAATGGAAATAAGGCTATTTTCTTTGATAAAACGCATTTACAACTTGTTTTTCTTGGTTTGAAACACATTTTGTTGCCAAGAATATGACAAAATCGAATCGTGCTCAGGACTTGAATGCCTTGAATAAGAAGAATAAGAAAATTATAAAATTGGATAATCATTAAGAGTTCTGCGTTGCTTACTTGGTTATGTGGTTAGAAACTAACGCCCAACTAACTAACTTAAATTCAAATAAATTTCAATTTGACGTTCATATACGTTACTGAAAACAGGTTGTGGTCAGTTCTAATAGAAAATACAAATTAACTTATTCGAAAAAGAAGATCTAGTCGTGAGTAAATTATTTTGAAGCCTACCAACAATTTGGTATCAGCATCACATGACTTTTTTCCACTTTTACCCTTGTATTTTCGGCCTAATAGGCATTACTTACATGGAACTTTTGTTTAGGTTCTTTGATATGAGAAAGTCTGTAAATTGAATATTGATTTTGAATTGATATCAAAAACTATCAAAGAAACGAGAAAGAAAGAAACAGTGATCATAAAACCTGTACATGATTAAAACATGGCCAAATCCTCTCATTCACATCGCTGGTAGGATTACTGTGAATTAATATCACGACATCCCCAACGGTTAAATTCTTAGTACTACTAGAAAATTGCGCCCAAACTCTTCTATATTCTAAAATGATAATGTGCCCATACACACAGGCAAAAAGTCGTCGTTTGAGACTACAATATAACTGACATGATTGAAGCAATTGGCTTTGGAAAAAATGGAACAATATTCATTGGAAGCTATTCAAACAATCTACTCTCTAACATAATTAATTAATGAATATTGTGTAATGGCAGATATTCATATTATTTTGTTACTTATTTGGCACACACTCTGACTTGAAATTAAAAATTGCTTAACATAATTCTATATATAAGTTTTGCTTCCCTTAATTTTATCAAAGTCTCGAAAACTTGGACTTCCATCCAAACAGAACAGAATGTAGTTTTACCAATTGACCATCAGAATAAGATAGCAGATACGAAGCTAAGCATCATACGGTAAGTTTGGATATCTTTTAACAATGTAACCTTTCATAACTAGCGCAATTTTATATCATATAATTTTTTTTCTTTATTCTTTCGAATTTTGGGCCCAAAAAGCATATTTTGTAAGGAACTTTTATTTTACTTCTTTAATTTGACGGAATCTCTACATTGATTTTGAAATATCTAACATTATCGGCAGTACGTTGTGTTCAGTTACGCCTAACTTATAGAATGAGGTGGAATTAAAATTATAATCGAGCTAAATCATCATGAGACATTATTATATAGTGAAATTGATATTCTAGCACTCAACAATTGAGAAAAATTTGTTGTTACAAAAGTAAAAATATCATTAAGCGATGTTACAATATTCGAATACATCTTCTACAATACAATATTTATGAAAACCATTGAAACTGGAGCGCTGAAAATACTAAATTTGCCAATCCTTCTGTATGGCTCCGAGAGTGGAATACTGTTAGACTCTAACATTTCATATGTTTATTGAATGAAAAGTGGAGGAACTCGTCACAGACCGGCGAAATCGACCTTTTGGATGGAATATACAACAAACATCTTATGCATGAAAACGTGGACCAAGTTCATAGGAAACGTTGTCTGAGACTAGAATAGCTGTGAACGACCGCCAACTGTTGCAAGATTTAGTGAAAATATTTTTAAAATGTACTGCGGCACCAACAACAGGGTATTGGTTGATAAGTTGGCAATGGGATGATATATCAAGGCGCTTGAAATGAAAGCTCGACTCTTCTCAACGTATATACATAACCACCTGCGACCTGTGGGAGCAGCGTTTCACACATGACAATATGGCATCAATATATGAAGAATTCTTTCACCACATCGTTTTCCGTCTCTATCTATATATGTCAGACTTATGGAAACAGTACTGATGATCCAAGGACAACATATCTTGAAAAAGCATAAAGTTCCATTCTCTTATACGTTAAAATGCACAAGTTTTGATAAAAAACGGATAAATTTGATAAAACCCCAAGCTATTTGTTACAACGTACTGTAAATTTAAAGAAGTTTTTGATCAATTAATACCTAGATGCCAAGAACATAACAAAAATATAACCTTAGCAATTAAATACATTTAAAGGTAATTTATCAAGCTATAGGCACAAAATAATAAACAAGAATTTAATGAAATCTTACAAACAACGGACGAATCAAAACCGAGACTCACGTGATTAATTTTATTCAAATTCACGAAATTATCGAGCTTTTAACAATTCCCGTCAGACCCTTCCGTCACCGTATCGGGATCCCGTTCCAACGTTTCGACCCCTTCTCGATGAAGGGGGGAACGACGAGGACGAGGCCGACGACGACGAGAGAGCATTGAGTCGAGGGGGGAGGGGACCACGCCTGCACCATCGAGAAAGGAAATAGACAGACAGATATAAATGGATAGAAAAATAACGAAAGCATTCCATCGACGTTTCGAACACCATACACATATACAAACACTGCATTAACCGAGCCAAAAGTTTTTGGCGGATGGATGGAACACGGGGCGAGCGAAAAAAATTCTTTTATTTTCACCCTCGCCAGCTATTTAGAAAAGGAAATGGTTTTTTAAGGAGACCCGAGAGATGGGAAAGCGACTCGTTTCGAGGGGTTTTTCCGTCTTTAATTCGTTTGAGATTTTCGTTCGATTGAATGCTTCGCTTGATTTAAACCGACTAAAAAATTATATCAGAAAATATCATATACTAATTCAATAACTTCTGATTTATATTAGTCAAATAAATTTTGCTATTTTTTATAACCCACTACAACTTCAATACACTTGTTCTAATAATTTTATGACATATTTGAATGCTGAATATTGTTAAAATACTCCGCATATATAGCTTGAAATGTAAAACTAGTCAGAATTTAGAACCTAAATCTGATGAATAGGGTAGATATTACAAGCACTTCTGCCTTAATTACTGATATTTGGAGACCATTTTTTCTTCAGCAACCCAGATTTCTTCATGACGAATTTTTACATCTAGCTGCTCCAAAAAATTATAATAATAATCTGGTTGTAGGACAGCAATTTAATATTAAATTTTATCTTTTAAAGGTTCATATTTATTTACAAATATATTCGTCCATTCAAAAACATATTTTTTTAAATAGTGTCGTGATTGTTGATCCAAAATAGAATAGAAAGGCTGAAATAAAAACAACAACAAAATTAATTATTACAGTTTATATGTAATAGATATTATTGATATATATTAATTTAGATGAGATTCTTAAATATTTCAATCTCTCCAGTTTTATTCCTGAACCGTTAACAGATAATTGGTTGACTTCCATATTTCTGGTGAACTCGACATTCACACCTCATTACAATCTCTGTGTTGTATTTTAAGATCCCAGATGCATTGACAATTTTTTTTTTCATTATTAAATTCATTATATTGATATTGGTGAATACTGGTATATGTTTTATTGAGTAAAACAAACCTATTCTTGTCTCTCATATCATCTATCAGGAGAAGAAAGATCTTGTCGAGAAACAAATTACAATGAAAATAAAATCAATAGATAACTGATAAACTTTAAATATGGATTGATATATGTACAAGAATATTAATTCCAGGTAAACTTGGTACAAAATATCGGGGGATACCATTATGGACTTGACTTGGTTTCAAAAGTATTCAAAACTGGAATGATTGAGTTAGAATTATTTACTGATTAGGTTTGCTTAATTAGCGTCAAAATCTCGCTGATAGAAACAGCATATATGATGCTTTTAGTAGGCATTAAATCTGTTTAGTGAAGAATGTAAGTGATGATATAACAAAATTTGGTTCTGCTAATTTAAAAGTGTAAAAAATATCTTCCATATATTTGATGTGCTCAAAAGTTTTCTTGAGGTATAGGAAAAATCTTATAAACCATGCAATTTAGGAATAAAATGTAGAAATAGGTACTACACCAGTCAAAAGAATAAATAAAGAAGTGTATTAATGAGTGAATTAGTTAATTTTTCTCTGACTACCAGCTGTTTTGGCTGATGTCTGGCTAAGAAGAAGCACACATCACAATTAATTCAAATTACTATCGATGGGCAATAAATAAAGCAAAATATAGAATTTTTTCTAAAAAATCTTAAAAACTATTTCGTATATTCTATAGATTGCGAAATTCCATTAACTATTGTTGGCCAAATTGTTACGTATGATTAAATTGTATTCAAAAAGTAGTCGGTGGAGCATTAGAATATCTTCTGATGGACAATAATATGTATGTACACTATGACTACTACATAATTAATCTACCCATTTACAATTAAAGAGCTAAAAAATCAACATAACCCTTTAAGAAAAAAAGCAGGCAAATATTACACGGTAAATCATCCATGAAATTATGAACTCCGCAGAGTTAAAAGCCAGGGCCGTCACATTCTCGAACAGAACAAATAACGAAAGATAAATATCTCGCAGAAAGAAGCACAATGCAATCGCCGTCGTAATTGCGCTATGTATCAAAATATGCCACCGAAAAATGTCGTGCGGCAATGCCAGGTCTCTTCTTCACTCTGCAACAGGCAGATTATACAAAACTGGACGCTTCTTGGACGATAAACCACCAGCCCCGCCAAAAGAAATATAAATATTTCCGTTTATGGTTGAAGTGGGAACGCTTTTCACCCATTCGATAAATCACTGAGTCGTTTGTTCGGTTCAAGATCGTGAAAGAAACTGGATATTAATGCAGTTGCAGATAACTGGCGGCACTTGAATCTTTAAAAACAGTTTCTCGATTCTATAGGAGAAAGATAAACACAACTATTTTTTAATATTTTAATTATATTTAGGATTTTATTATTACAGTAACAGTTGTGATACATAATTTCGTTTCTCTATGTAAATTAAAATACTAAACTCCAGAATTTATCCCATGATCATAACAGCAGATATTTCAATATGGATTATGTTAAATTGGTACACTTACAACTTTCAAGGAACAAAATAATTAATTTTTGTCTCACACTTGAATAGGTTTCAATTTCATTTAATCATGAATATTTGACTATGTTTTCATGAAAGGCGAAATATCATTGAAATTTTAGTTCTACTATTGAGGAATATCTTTTTTGTACACTCTAATATTTTAAAAATTTTTTTCAGTTAGAAAATCATGAATTTTAAAATAATGATACCTGGAAGACTGAACTTTACTAAAGCTATACGAAGGTTTAAATTGCATTCTCTCTTCATATAGATGTTAAAAGTGTTAGCCAAAATATTTAAAGGCTGCTTTCATAGCTCATTACTGTGGTTACTCGAATTTTTCCTCAAGAGTCTCCGTTGGATGGAGTACTATGTTCGTTTTATTATAAATTTTTCCGCAAGATATAAACCTATAAATTGCAATACCACTATCATGTCACTATTATCATGTACGTTCGACCATTATGCATTTAAGACATTTTAGAGCAAAAGATGCATTTTACGCGCTTTTACTTACTTCATTGAAACATGAAATTTTGAACGATATCAAGCTTTCTATAGCATGTCTGTACATCTAAAAATAAAATATATCTAAAATAAATATATCTAAAAATCCATACCCATTTAGAACGCTATAGTATCTGATCATGATATATTCGTTCCTTCAAAAGCTGCTTTCATTGATCATACCCTATGCTGCAGTTTTTGCGCTCTGTTTTATAGCGTTCAGTAGGGTTTTGAATCCAATTGTCTTGTCATACAACTTGATCACTTGTATAATTTTGAATTTATGACAGATATTATCTGGAAAAAAACATAGTTAGGTGGTGGCAACACTTTGTCAAAAGAATGAATCTGTAATCGGAGTTGGGAAACAATAATTGCTACTTCATGAACTTTCTCATCCACAAATATTTGGGCAATAAATGTTTAAACTTAATTAACCATATATACGATTAAATCATGAAATTAATATATATATATATATATATATATATATATATACATATACATATATATATATATTTATATATACATATACATATATATATATATATATATATATATATATATATATATATATACATATACATATATATATATATATATATATATATATATATATATATTTATATATATATATATATATATATATATATATATACATATATATATATATATATATATATATATATATATATATATATATTTATATATATATATATATATATATATATATATATATATATATTTATATATATATATATATATATATATATATATATATATATATATATTTATATATATATATATATATATATATATATATATATATATATATATATATACGTAGGTAAGAAATAAGGGACAAAAAGAAAAATTAAAATATTAGATGATAAAACTCAATCAAATAATTTTGTCAGTTGAACATTAAATAATGAAACCATTTTTAATGAAGCTCTTGATTTTAAGAAACTCTATTAATTTAGTATACCCAGAGAACCTCAACTCTACATTTTACAATTACTAGATTTAAACAAGACTCACTATGAAAAGCACTTGGAATATACTCGCTTTGGAAGTACGAAAGTAAAACTACTATAAAATCTGTCTTTTCCCTTGCCGAATAATTTTCTAATTCTAGACATTACATTCCTATTTTAGATATTTTTTTATAGTTCATGTAACTATAAAAGGAAAATAATTGTGAACATTGCTCCAATATTGCCTGAAGAAAGTAACTTCATTCAAAAATAGCTTAATATGTCTATTATACAGTTTATATCTATATTTTAAAGTATCCTTTTTACCGACGAGGGTTTATATGGACTGGGCCTACTGTTTAACGTGGGCTCCGAACCAAGGTCCTCGGCATTAAGCCTACTGACTGGCGAGTGACCAACTTAGAAATCATCCCAAAAGACATCCGGTCTTACCCAGCCTGGTTAGTGACGAAACTGGAATAATTTTCCTTGTCGGATTTTACACTCTTTCCTAAGATAATCACAAATATTAAACAATCACAAACATACATTTACGACCATGCTCCAGCAGCATTCGAACCCGCGACTATCACAACAGTAGATCCTGTCCTGTCGCCTTTACAACTGCGCCAACCAAGCCGGCAAAGTAATTCTTATTGCCTTACTGTATAAGCAAGTTGTGAGTACGTCTCGGACATTACTCACATCTTACTTAAAACCCATTCTATAATTTTTTTCAGCTAAACTCAAATATATACATACAAAAAGATATAAATTTTCCTGTAGGTATCTGTTGGTCAATATTATTAATTAGTATTGCTGAAAATCGGAGAAAAAGAATCATGGCAATACCAAAGTGAAAATAAACAGATTGCTGTTTGATTTTGCCGGCCCGGAGATCACCTGTGAACCGGTGAATTATGATCGGCGGTGTTGTAAGCAACGTTTTACAACGACAGAGAGCCCATAAATTTCGAGACCAGAAGACAACGCGCTCAAGACGCCAACGAGTCCGTGGAGTTAGAGTTAGCGAAGCGTTGTAATTCATGTTTGGCCATTAATCCTTCCAATATTAGTCTATTTCACTTATTTCATATTTATTTAGCTATATTTAGCTCGTCTATATATTTCTATAGTTATATTTAGGTATATTTAAGACAGTTGGTACTGACAATTGGATACACTATATGATCGTAAAATATATTTAAAAAATTCTTTTCTATTATTGCAATGAATTTCCACCTTGGAAGAAATGTTGAATTTATAACTAAATTCTATATTGAGTGAAAGAAACAACACCTGATCTGACGAATTAATATGATGTAGGTATATTTTTGGTTAAATTATTTGGCAAACAGATTTTGAAAATATTACCGAACTTATAAATGAATAAATATGTTTAACTTAGAAATAATTTGAGTAGTATATACAGTTTCGTGTACAATCATGAATTCATTACTTATATAAATTATATTAAATATTTAATTAATATAATTTTATATAATAATTAATATAATTAATAACTGAATTTAATTTTATAATTATATTAACATATATTGAATTATATTTAAGAATAATTCATCAAACCCTAGTTTAACATGTAGTTGGAATTATTTACAAATAATTTGTACAAATTGAATACAGTTTTCGTTAAATTGTGGCCCCTTTAATATAGCCACCCTTATTTTTAATTACTCGCTTCACAAATTTTATTCATTTTTTATTCACTTATTTAAGTATTCACAGTACAGTGTCTTTCAATTCAAGTATTCCTATAACTATGCTGATGGGCAACGATTCTTCTTTTTTGAATCATGTTTATCCCGTACTAATTCGACGGCTATTGTGATAGTTGAAAATTGATTGACTCATCCCTCCATAAGACATTTTTACAGATATTTTCATCCAATTTTTATGAGTTCAATTAGACTGTTCCAATATCCTATGAGTAGTCTACTTCTACGGATCTCTTCAGGAGAACAGACAGTAAACATCTCTTTACAGTTCAGATTGAAACTGGCTTTCCTCTTATTTCATTTAAAATAGTGGTAATATGGGTAACTCAGCTAAACATCGAATTCGTTTATATAAATAAACGATAACCTTATAAAAAATTATAGTCCTGCATTGTTGTAGATTTGGGAAGTCCATGTCTCTTCCGGTTTTGATTCTTCGAACTGCCAGTTTTCGTGTAGGGATGTAGTGCACACTTTCACATGAAAATATTTTCTAAATTTGGGACAAAAATGATCTTTCCTGGTTCAAAATACAGATACCATATGAACTGCACAAAGAACATTGAACCATGTTTAAAATCGCCAATTCTAAGAAACCAACAATTGCGGTACAGAAATGTTTATAGACTTTTAAATAATTGTATACTATTACTACACCATTATGAAAAAACCACATTAACATACATGAAACGCAAAAACCCCCATTTTTTCCACCGAGTGTTTGTTTTTAGCCGGTCTAGGACACTTGCCTCCGTCGTAAATCTTCCGAAATGCTACAAAAAAAATGCTTGACACCCGTACACATACGCACGCACGCCCAGAGGCCGCGAGATGCTAAATATACTGATGCGATTTGAGATATCAAACGTCATAATTTTGATATAAATGAGCAACTGGTATCGCTGGATATTTACTTCGGGACATCATGGTTTTCGAAATAATTGGCCAATGACGAAGTTTCGGATTCCGTGCTGGATTAAACCGTCAATCGTAGAGTTTTAGTAGATTATCCTCCACTCTCAGCAATAAAAATAATCGTTAATATCCGAAAGCTTTTTAACTCATCAAAAACACATTAAAAATTGAGACGATCCGTATTATTTTATGTCACTTGTCATTTATCATTGATATTCAACATTTAACGTTCTTAAAGTAACCAATATATCTGACATTTATTTTAAAACTAATTAAGAAACGATATACTAAATCTTAATAATCATTCTTAATGAAAACACCTGAAAAGAGTGTGAATAAAATCATAATAATTAATAAAAATAAAAACTAATCGATCTTCCTCGAACTATTCACACTCTTTAGTGAACTATAGGCGATTTTCTATAGAAACTTCCACAATAATTAAAAGTAATTTAACAGATCGTAAAACATTCTAGTAAGTTGGGTCCGAAATGTATTAAATGTAACAATATAAAAATAGATTGAAATTACTCATTTTTTCAATTAATATCATAATGAATTAACTCAATATATTTACGAAGTATCTAAATATATTAAAAACCGCATGAAAAAGAACTTGATTTGGTAATTTGACACAACAAATAAACCCTTAAATTTTTTCATTTATTATCATTTGAGATTTGTTCAATTAATAAAACTAAAAAATAACATAACAGATCAAAAAGAAAATAACATCAAACTTTTTTCTTTCTTATTAGCCTAATAATTATGTCTAACTAAAAAACACAGTTTATTAATAAATAAGAAGGAATATATAAACAAATCCGAAAATAAAAACATCTTTTAAATCTCTGAATAAATAAGTTGCATGGTTGCAAATGGAAGCAATACATCTCTATAACATTCCCTCATTAAATACTTATGGTAGTAGATTTGTAAACGAGATCTTAACATCCGAAGAGCTGTTCAACCATCCTTGCAAATCGTAAATATAATCTCGCCCACGCAAACCAATCTTCACACAACTACGTGTAATACGTTTATTGCGTTTCTGAGGTACACAAACAGTTTTAAATCGTCTAGTAAGGTGCTCAACACTTTTAAGAAAACAATATTTGTCTTTATTAATTGCATGTTTGTATGATTATTGAATTATTGTATGAGAGTTAGTTATTACTAATAAAAAATTAAATCTTATGCGTAAATTTGTTTAATTCAATTTTTACCAAGTGTCGCCAAAGCCCTTTAGGTCTAATAAAGAACTATTTGTTCTCCATTTCGATTTTTTCGGCCAATATTCTATAATTTCCTTATCATTAACTGCTTCCTTGCACTCTGATTATCTTTTTTTTTAGTATAAACAACATATTTCCAGAAATATTAGTATATTATATATTAATCAGAATATATTCCATTATTTTCTACAATTTTTTTGCTGCCAAGGCAGAGAGAAAAATGTTGGTTTGGTATGCATGGAATCATCGATCAATTTGCACACTTCTTTAGCATTTCGAAACCGTATGCGCCCGCTAAACCATCATTGATCTGAGCAACTGATAATTAGAAGGAGCCATGTCTGATGAATACAATGAGTGTCAGAAATTCCATTTCGAGTTGCAATGGTGTATTCTTCACAATTCTTGCAACGGATAGCAGAGAATAAGCATGCAAGAAGATGACTTTCCATCAGTTGCTCGCTATTGTTGTTTTCTTGAAACAATTTCTCATTAAATATGTTCAATTAACGTTGGTATACATTTAGCAGCTTGTAATATAATAAAATCGAGCTTGCTGGTCCTATAATACGTCTGGATTTTCATCTAACAGCCATTCATTCTCATTGACATAAAATTACCACTCTGAAATGATTGAAATGAAGACCGATTATTGGGATGTGAAGCAGCAGCATTACCATAAACTTTTGTTTGAAAAATCTTTAAAAGGATTCGTTGAGCTAGTGTCGAAAATGCAATTAGCGTATGTATACCCTGAATAGTTTAAGAACACCAAATGCAAAACTGTCCTTTTACGCAGCTAAATGTCATAACCATAAAACTATTGTCCACATTGACACTTCGTGTTTTCGTCAATAGATAGCGCTGATCAAAATACATATAAACAAATAATACTAGTGATATCAGGCCCTGATGATAGATGTATGTCAGTTTCCATATAAATCAAACAAATTTAATGAAACTAGAAACATGAAGACACAACGAGTATGTGTAAAAAATAGTTTAATATTATGTTCATTTCAATACCAGTGATTCATATTATTTTAATAGTTTATGTAGCACTTAGCGTGGCTATGAAAGATTAGAGCGGGCGTGAAATTTTAACTATACTATAGTTTTTATTTATGCGCTAGTGATATTTCTGAAAGAATATTGATTATTAAATCAAAACCTAAGTAATAAGTATAATTGAAAAAATGTAATTTGTTCAACGACTTTCCACATCACACATTTTTAAAATAAAATACATAGAAAGTCTTCTTTAAAATATTAGTTAGTTACAACTTTATTAGAAAACAACAATAGAAAAAGGTATTATTGAAAACTATCATACTTGAATATGTCTAAACCAGCCAATTATTTGGTTGTATAAATCAAATATATTGAAGTTAAAACACTACCTAGTTTGAATAAATTTAATTTTAATATAATCTTGAACACATATATATTTGATATTTATACCACGTCTAGCTTGTTGGTAATATGTAATAAAACCATATTCACATACTCAACGCCATACACGGTAGTTTAAAAAGCAAGATTAATGATCGGCCTAGAGATCCAATTATATAATTATAGTAAACCGTGTTCATATATTATTTTCAACAGGGAGTTTTTCGTTTTTCATTAACACGAACCGAACCGTGCACGCTCGGTCTTATGCGGGGGTTGTATTATATTAGTTGGCGATAGCACGCATTCGTTTATAGATCTTTATTAATGTTTTAAATTGTAAGCCAGATATCGGTACATTTAGGGACATTCGGCGCACGTTTTTCAGAAGGTCCTTCAACTTTCCTACTCCCAATTTTTAGGTTCATTTTCACTCTTTTCTTTAAAAGGGTTCGTTGTGATTCTGACCTTGTCTCAATTTCTCATAGTTCTTATTCGCACGTAATAAGAACTAGTCTAGTCTTTGCTTTTTTAATTGATTCAGACATGGACAAATCAATATCATTTTGGAGCAATGTTATTATAAAAGATCTATTTAAACTACTTAGAATCAGAACATATACAGACAATCATAAAATCTACAAATAATCACCTACAAAAACACATTGAATATGATACTGACAGAATATGGAATGATATTAAATAAAAGCAAAACAAAAATCATGGTGATGTAATACCTAGAAGTAATAAATATGCTAATGTAAGGTATAGAATAAGTAAACGCATTTAAATATCAGGATATATAGAGATGAAAAGGTATTCATCCAAGAAATGGAAAAAAAACATGAATTTGTTCTTCGCTGTAAATAGAAAATTCATTAATACACAGGAAATATTAACCAGAAAAAAATTGAATTTACTTAACGGAAAGAGGGATTAAAAGAACCAGAAAAAAATAGAAATGAGACATGTTAGTTGGTATGGATACTTACAGCTCATGGAACACGTAAGACAGGTAACGGAAATATGGGAAGCATGGACTAGGACAAGAAAATCAAATGGCAACTTAAGCTAACGTGGGATTTCATGAATATATCGAAGATGTTCTTCAGTAGAGAAGATAAATACAGGCAGAAGCAAAATGATTGAGCAAAGATCGAACAAAATGGAAGGAATTTGTACATGGAGAAAGGGAGAATAAATAATAAACATAATACACCTGCATCACTAGGTGGTACAAAAGTGAGAGAAGGTGGTTTCAAAAGTTTTATGTAATTACACTTACTCTGAAAAAGATTCTGTAGAAGACTTAATGAAAAATATTTAGTTTATGATGAAATTATTCATTTATTGAATAAATATCAATAAACTAGCTCAGAAGAAGAAATAGTTCTTCGTTAAAATTCAAATATTGAGTGCCTAAAGACTAAAGGACTATACTAAAAAGTATTGAAAAGTTACGCAAACTGAAATTATTTTAAATTGGTTTTTTTTAAAGTTTTCTATCTAATGATAGAAATAATGACATTAAATTTTAGTGAAAAAATTATAGAAACAACATTCTTGAAATATAATATTTTTATCCATATTTACAAAACTTTTAAATTAATGTAATTTGTGATCCAACGTATACAACAGTGACTCATTTATTTTTAAATAAATTGTATTCAGTTTATTCAAATAATCAGTGTCACGTCATTTCTATTTTCGTTCATTACCTCTTAGGTCGGCATTAATTGCCGTTATTTAAATTAATAAGGTTAGGTTATGTATTAGAAGATTATTGTTTCTGCCACTTTTCATACAATTATGCAATTATTATAATCAAGGTTACCCAAGCACCTATAAGATATCTTATAAGACAATATTTACTATGTTGTTCTTCTGCTAATAATCTTGTTATTGGAAAAATACTCGAAAGAAGAAAAAGAAAAAATTGATGAGGATTATACGCTAACCATCAGTATTTTCATGTGAGTAAAGAGAGCATTCAATCCTTTTTTTTAAATTTATGTAATAAATATTCTCTGAGGTCCAGCTACACAAAACTATACTTAACTTAAATTTATAGAGAAATGATTGACTGTGACTAAATCTAGAATTCAACTGAAGTAATTCCAGACTTAATTGCAGTGGATCATTTCTATGTATGTTACGTGTAAGTCCAATAGTATTGACATTAGCAGTAAAACTACACGGTAGATACTGCCTTATAGAATATGTCGTATATTTAATATGATATCGGAGCATCACTACTCGAGTGGTTTGAGGCTAGAAATGTCCAACTGTAGCAGTGTTAAAGTATGAAAAACACACAGAATAATAACTGAAAAAGTAAGAATTTTGAAAAGCTTGATGAAGTATTTAATTGTAATATTTCCTTTTTTCACAAGCATAATATTAGAGGCTATAGAAGATCTTGGCCAATTGTTCTTATTACTTCTATTGTAGATGCCACATCGTCAATTGATATAGTTACCAGTTCTTATTGTCAATTATATATTATCCGTAATTTGTCAATACATTATTATTTAACCCGTTTATTCCGAAGCTCTATAACACTACAACATAAATTACTTAACTAACATGAGGAATGCTTAGTCTTTACATCTATTCAGAACATATTTTTTTGAATATTATATTTTGAATTAAGTCAATAATACTACGAATATATATGCTTCTACGATGTCACCAAGTTACCAAGGAATACGGATACCAATTAAGCATCCTCGTCATGCAGTTAAAGGTGAAAAAGAAATCAGAGCGCCATTCCTTTGGCAAGACCTTTTGCCATCCAATAGTATTGACATTAGCAGTAAAACTACACGGTAGATACTGCCTTGTAGAATATGTCATATATTTAATATGATATATGATAGGAGCATCACTACTCGAGTGGTTTGAGGCTAGAAATGTCCAACTGTAGCAGTGTTAAAGTATGATAAACTCACAGAATAATAACTGAAAAAGTAAGAATTTTGAAGAGCCTGATTAATTGTAATATTTCCTTTTTTCACAAACATAATATTAGAGGCTATAGAAGATCTTGTCCAATTTTTCTTATTACTTTAATTGTAGATGCCACATCGTCAATTGATATAGTTGCCAGTTCTTATTGTCAATTATAATTTATCTGTATATTGTCAATACATTATTACTTAACCCGTTTATTCCGAAGCTCTATAACACTACAATATAAATTACTTAACTAACATGAGGAACGCTTAGTCTTAACATCTATTCAGAACATATTTTTTTGGATATTATATTTTGAATTAAGTCAATAATAATACGAATATATATGCTTCTACGATGTCACCAATTTACCAAGGAATACGGATACCAGTTAAGCATCCTCAACATGTAGTTAAAGGTGGAAAAGAAATCAGAGCGCCTTTTCTTTGGCAAGAGCTTTCCCATCCAATAGTATTGACATTAGCAGTAAAACTACACGGTAGATACTGCCTTGTAGAATATGTCATATATTTAATATGATATATGATAGGAGCATCACTACTCGAGTGGATTGAGGCTAGAAATGTCCAACTGTAGCAGTGTTAAAGTATGATAAACTCACAGAATAATAACTGAAAAAGTAAGAATTTTGAAGAGCCTGATTAATTGTAATATTTCCTTTTTTCACAAACATAATATTAGAGGCTATAGAAGATCTTGGCCAATTTTTCTTATTACTTTAATTGTAGATGCCACATCGTCAATTGATATAGTTGCCAGTTCTTATTGTCAATTATAATTTATCTGTATATTGTCAATACATTATTACTTAACCCGTTTATTCCGAAGCTCTATAACACTACAATATAAATTACTTAACTAACATGAGGAACGCTTAGTCTTAACATCTATTCAGAACATATTTTTTTGGATATTATATTTTGAATTAAGTCAATAATACTACGAATATATATGCTTCTACGATGTCACCAAGTTACCAAGGAATACGGATACCAGTTAAGCATCCTCAACATGTAGTTAAAGGTGGAAAAGAAATCAGAGCGCCTTTTCTTTGGCAAGAGCTTTCCCATCCAATAGTATTGACATTAGCAGTAAAACTACACGGTAGATACTGCCTTGTAGAATATGTCATATATTTAATATGATATATGATAGGAGCATCACTACTCGAGTGGATTGAGGCTAGAAATGTCCAACTGTAGCAGTGTTAAAGTATGATAAACTCACAGAATAATAACTGAAAAAGTAAGAATTTTGAAGAGCCTGATTAATTGTAATATTTCCTTTTTTCACAAACATAATATTAGAGGCTATAGAAGATCTTGGCCAATTTTTCTTATTACTTTAATTGTAGATGCCACATCGTCAATTGATATAGTTGCCAGTTCTTATTGTCAATTATAATTTATCTGTATATTGTCAATACATTATTACTTAACCCGTTTATTCCGAAGCTCTATAACACTACAACATAAATTACTTAACTAACATGAGGAATGCTTAGTCTTAACATTTATTCAGAACATATTTTTTTGGATATTATATTTTGAATTAAGTCAATAATACTACGAATATATATGCTTCTACGATGTCACCAAGTTACCAAGGAATACGGATACCAATTAAGCATCCTCATCATGAAGTTAAAGGTGGAAAAGAAATCAGAGCGCCTTTCCTTTGGCAAGAGCTTTGCCATCCATATCGGTTGACGAGTTTTCGAACGTAACCCGTTGAGGCAGAGGTGTTTGTGAACTCGATAAATCTTCCCGACCGTTTGGCGATAGGCCAACTAAAACGAAGACAGAACGAGAAGACCTATTTGTGTAGTTTCAGTAGGTGTAATGATATTTCTTCGCCGACGAACTGAAATTTGTGGGCTATTTCGTGTATTGTTATGTGGGATGCGGTAAAAGTATGAATTTTAATGTTAAAGCGCTCGAGAAGATTAATTAAATATTTGTTCCGAAACACTTCTGTTATAATTTGTCAATCCTGATCATTACTCAATTCCTTTTTTTTGCTTCCGAGTTATTCATGCCAACGGTCGATTTATTAGAGGCCATTTGATTGTAGAATTTTTTCAAGAATTTTGAAAAAGTTTCTGATTTGTTTGTATTTTTACAAATTACCATTTTAGTTTGTACATAATCTTTGAGAAATATTTTAAAACATTTGTTGTATTATATCTTATATTATGTATAATGTTAATTTATTATTATCGTTCTATTGTCCTTGTACCAATGTAATGCAATGTTGCTATTACCAGTGAGGGATAATGGAGTATATCAGGATATATTTTCCAAAATTAAAATTAAATTACATTACTTCGTCTAAAGTTAAGTCTATAATATTTCATTAGTACGTATTAGTAGTATACTGTTGATTATGTACTCATTTCAAAATACGTTATTGATACAATAAAAGCCGAATTAGAGAATTCTTTCATAACCTCATACAATATAATAAAACCGTCTTTCTGGGCGACATATCCAACGAAAAAAATTAGAAAATACCTAGATTAACAACATCAGTGAGAAACATTGTTAACAGTGTACAGACCATATAGATCTGGGCAACAGCAGTGTATGAGATGAGAAACATTATGAACTCGTATTTTCTAGTTTCCTGCTAAAGCGTTGAAGCTTATCCATCTGGTTCTTAGTATGTGTGTAGCTTTTTGACACTATCAAGAAAATTTAACACTTCTAATAATCTAATTTAAAATATACTATTTTTCAAACTAACGGTCAAAAAAATATGTTTTGTTTACAATATTTTGTCACTCTCTAATAGTCTTATGCTTAATTGACTGGAACTGGACATCAGAAACTTGGCTCCATCTCAAAAATCAGCAATTCGTTTTGATGTTAGAATATAATATATAAATATAAAGTTCTCATCCAAATTTTAACTCTGAAATATTTATATACACTAGTTAATATTTCACTAACTTTGAATTAATGTTTTCAGGTACTGTAAATGCCAACGGTGAAACCAAACGCCAAAGGACCTCATACACCAGATACCAAACGTTGGAACTGGAGAAAGAGTTCCACTTCAACAGGTACCTGACACGAAGAAGACGCATTGAGATAGCGCACGCCCTCTGTCTCACCGAACGACAAATTAAGATCTGGTTCCAGAACAGACGGATGAAGTGGAAGAAGGAACACAAGATGGCCAGTATGAATATCGTTCCATATCACATGTCACCATACGGTCATCCCTATCAATTCGACCTGCATCCCAGTCAGTTCGCCCATCTAGCCACTTAGGATATGACTACTAGTGACGTTACAATAGTTGATTGTGATTTAATTCGTTTTAATTAGGTATTCTTTTGTTTTTTTATTTTATTTTTTATTTATTTATTTGTTATTCGTGACTGATATTCGGTGATGGTTCTTCTTTTGTTTAAATGACAAGTGGACAATATTTTATAAAAAAGTGTATGGTCTGTATACGAATTTTAATATTACTGTACCTTTGACTACAAGAGATGATAAATCATAATTACTGTACAAAAATAGGAAGTGTATTTATGCTTGTATGGATTTAATTCACTATAAAAATGTTTAATAACCTCAGGAGTGGGATTCCAAGTTCCAAACTAAACAATTCGAATATAAAATCAATGGATTTAATCATAATTAAATCCGTGAATGACAATTTATTCTTAATTGGTTCAAATGCTGATAGTTCTTTGTTGAAAATAATAATATTTCAAAAATTAATCATACAGTTTTACAAAAACAATTTACTTAATTTCAATAAATTGGAACCATGACTACTCGCTAAATACGCGGGTATATCATGGTGATTCAACAGTACCAATAAATGTTATTTTGTTTATAATCAGTCAATAATGAAGAATTCTTTGAAATGTCAAAAGCATATGCATATTTTGTTGAAACGTATACAGATCATTTTGTGAATTGCGGCTGCATGATTTATCTGCTTTATATATTAGACAAAAACCCCTATCGAATAAGAAAACTGTAGAGCAAAATAGAAGCATGTAGACACATTACCACTAATTAAAGTTAGCTGTAAAATAATTCGAGAGAAACAAATTCGGAACTGTAACAGGGATTTGTGTAAATTTAGAATCCAAAACTGTGTTATGCGTGTGTATGTGAGCGTGAGTGTGTGAAAGTGTGATTCAAAAATGTTGTTCGAAAAAATCTTACAAGCGAATCGGTGCCAATTTGTTAGGTTCTGTTTGTACGTAACGGTAAAAATTATAGCTGTAGAACTAGAATCTGTCAAAACATATCACTACTAGTTTATGGCGCAATATTTTTCTGAGACCTGTGTTGAAAAATATGTTTCATTTATTAAGCGAGTTAATATCAAGTCGAAATATATCGGGTTAAGATTATAAAACAACAGCTTCGGTGCTAAATTAAAAATATTTAACATATATTTTTTATTCCTACGATTTTTGTTGGTTTTGGAGTTCTAACAGCTAAATATGACAAAACAGCTGATATGTTTTTATTTAGAAACTTTGAACTATTCTCATATAGACAAACCTTCTTCTTATGTTGTATTTCTGTTATATTTCTCTTCACTTGTGGCTCATCTTTATACTCGTCATTCAGCTATTTTCATAGATAGCTTTATGAATCTTTCAGCAAAATTTGCTGTATTTCTATACAGTTTGCAGTTTTAAGCTATATTTTTAAAATGTTTCTGTAAGTTCTACAACCACTATTTCAAATCTAAATGTTTTTGTGGTATAATTCGCAGGTTCTCTTAAGGCCGTTCATTATAAACGTCATATTCCTCGAGGAAAACAGCAATAGAAAATACATGTCATCTATTTCAGTTCATCCGTTCATTGAGAAACGTTGTCAACGCCGCCTACGACGCCTTTATACCGGATGTGGGCTTTAAGGAATAAATGTCGCTCGATTTCGAGTCGATTAATTTTTTTCCTCGCTGCATCAGGATTGATATTTATAGGATTCATTCATCGTTTTCGAACATCGGTGATGGCAACTAAAACGATAATAGAATCGGATCACGACGTATCGAAAATAACACAGATTGGCGAAGGCGCGTACTTCGTCGTGAACTAAAATTTGGTGAAAGCGCTGCGCGTAAAGATATTTTTCAACCAGGTGTAGAATTGAATGATACCCAACACCCTCATCCCCCAGGTCGGAAAATTTACTTTAACTCAACCGAACCGAATAGAGTAATGCAATATTCATCAAAATATCTTTCGTCTTTTTCCAGATTTCCACCTGGCCTCTCTCCAAGACGAAGGTTATGCATTCCACCAAGCCATGGGGATGGGAGGTATGGGTCCCATGCAGCGCGGCCTCTACGCCTGCGGCACACCGTATAGCTAGCCATGGGCCGCATATAACGGAGACTGTGGCCCTTCGTAAAAGGGCACTAGGTGCTCTCGGATCCTAGACAGTCTCTGGCCTGCGATTCGGTCACGATTCTACTCACGAACCCAATGAACGATACACGAACCGGTCGAAACGTGGCGTACGAACCGCGGGTTAACACTAACAACACCGTTTTTGTTTCGTTTTATATTTTCGTTTCGTGCCAATGAAGGACTTGTTAAAAGCCATTCGGTGCCGGAGTCATTTCAACAAAATTTAATAAAAATACTCGATGTTTCTTTTTTTTGTGTTCTTCTTTCCTGTTATATAGTTTTAAATGGTTATTGATGACGTTTACATTTATGGAAAAAAGTATCAAAAGTCATCAATTTTCTATTTCAATAAAGCTTCACAAAAACAGCTCGCGACTTTTGATACTTTTAAGAAGATATTCAGAAATATTTCGAACATCTTGTGATAAGTCTCTAGAAAATTTCCTTGACTGATACTTCTTACCGCGCATGTAAAACAATAAAACACTGAAAGTGTATCTCTTTTTTTGTTACGATTAATTGTTCATTTTTTTCTTTGAGTCGTTGTTCTATTATTTAGAATGTGCAATAATTGTTAGAATATTTTCTCAAAAGAAAAAGACACTTAACGTGTTTCATCTCTCTTTTAGTTAACAAAGAAAGAAAAGAAAAAAAACGTGTGATTTTAATAAATAGGATCATTTATATAGACTGGTATCAAAAACTGATGCTGATGTTCCCTCAATAGTACAACCATCACTGTTTGTACCAGTCCGATCTACTTAATGTAAATAAGATTTAAATAAGAGCAAAAAAAATTCAACTTTTTTTGTAAATATTGTCCAAGTATAAGTTATTAGTTAAGTTGCGTAGTGTTAAAAAAAAGAAAAAGTCTTATTTTAATCCGATAGAATTTATGTATCATGCAAGTGTAAATATAAAATGAAAAATAATTCATAATGTTCTACTCTTAATATCTAAGATATTTAAGAAAAGCGTTTTCGGTACAAGAATCTTTTTTTTTATTGTCCCACTTTGTGAAGGTGTGCATTTTTTTATCTATTATTTCCGTACTAAATTGTCACACAAGAAATATAAAGAAAATGTAAAGAATTGTACTATAGTGTGTATAATATTTTAAGCTCAATATGTGTTTATATTTGATTTTTTTGTTTCATTTTGTTTATGTAATTTGTAAGGCCTGAGCAGAGGATTCAACCTCAATCAGAATGTATACGTTCTAATAATAGTTACTGTTGTAATTGTCCACTCTAATAAACTATTAATAAAAAATAACTTGTGTTTTATTTCCTTTCAGTAGTTTGTATTTTTAATGATGTCTGATGTTTTAGCACTAAATTTATCCATATTACTTAGTTACTGATATAGCACCCCTTAAAGTTGTATCAAATTGAATTATTAACATTCTAAGCTAAAGGCTGGGAGTAAGTGTTATTATAAAAGGTAGTTTTTTCGGTATCCTTTTTACAAATTCAAGATAATTTAAATTATATTCAGTTTAAAAAGTAGTAAATATTACTATTGTCTAAACCTCGGACATATTTACACCAACCAGATCAGAATAGTTATCATTAAAAAGGTGGTAAACATAGCAAATGGTTTTAAAAATTTCACAAAAACTTCTGCTTCTATAATATGAGAATTTCTTTTACAAATTTTCGGTTAAAATGTATGTGCTGCAGTCGAAAGTGATCCTCCATAATGATTTCCTGAACTTATTTTATTTTTTAGCGATGTTCTTTACCAACTTCCTCAAAATAGTCATTTTGAATATTCATTATAAGCTATATATATCCAATAGCACTATATGCCTTTAAGCAGTTAAATATTCTGTAACTAATTGGTAATATCTGAAATTGAGAATTGATATACTGTTTAGATTTCAGTAAAATAATAAAATAAAAACGTAATAAAAACTAAACTCAGAACTTGAGCATTACGCATAAGTTTCCCATTCAAGTGTAAGTGTGCTTTAATACATATAGTCGTAATTAAGTTTCGACTATAGTTATCTGTTCTATGAAAAACTGTCGAAGATAAGACTGTCGATTATTATAAAGAATAAGCAGCATTCGATCAAGCAATGAATATCAGTAAAGCAATATTAGACTAAATATGTCCGACTACATGACTACATTTGTCCACATTGCTATATCTATTTAATATACCTTGAAAACAATTCATTAAAATGTCCTTCTGATTAAATCTAGCCTTCCGTGCTTAACATGCATAAAAGTTATATTCAACTTAATCTAGAAATTGTTTAAACACCCGGTTGGAAAAATATTCGATTCAGTCCTATGTGATGTGGATATTAGAAGTAATAAACTTCAAAACCTACCAGAAATCAAAACTCAGATCTCCTTGCTAGCAACTTAAAATGAGTGCATCATTATAAATTAAAATATTTACCGGATTAAAGTAAAAGAGTTTACTAACTGTGAGTGAAGATACTGAGATATGTCTTCATTTTCGGTCACCCTACATTTAGCTTGTGATATGCTCCATTTGTGTGCTTTCGAATCTGCTCTGGCCACTTCCTATATCGGGCTTCTGTCCTATATATCATGTGCGTGTTGGCTTTTCCAATACGTTCTGAGACCTGTTTTTCCTTTTTCAATTTTCATTTAGACCGCTGACATCTTTTAGTTATTTAGATGTGAAGGTGGAGGATTCTTGTCCTATATTTTCTCTGTACTGATGGATAAATCTTACCAGGTTGCCGCCTGAACAAATCACATTTAGATATAAGTATTTGGATTTTAAGAACCAAGTACCATAATACCAAATATATCAGCGATTTACTCTTTACGCATACTCACTATATTCCTAGCTGTCATCTAGTTTGATGGTATTTCATGGTCAGTGTTATGCCTACTATATTCCTGAATTAGTTTGTTAAATTTACATAATTATTTATTATTTAATAGAGAAAATTAGCAGCAGACACTACAAAAATACATAGGTAAAATATGGATTCTTAGTAAAATGTTACAACTTAACACTAATTTGTGGATAACTATAGAACAAAATGGATATTATTTTATTTAACATGAAAAGAGACCTACATAAATAGTGGCCAATAAGAAAATAGACCTATTAACTTCGATGTGAAAATGAGGAAAGTAAATATAAAGCTAATATACTTATGAAATATTCTGTTATTTAATCACTTATCATTTATCCAGGAAATTGAAATTCTCAGTGACCAAACAGACAGTGGGAAAGGATAAATATTTTTCTACTTCTTGTGTTGCTGTTCGAAAGAGAATTACAAAAGTAACCGCATAAAATATACAACTTTAAAGCTCTTTAAAACCATATAATATTTAGGTGATGGAAATGATAAAAAATTAGTCCTCAATGCCGGATTTGTACAAAAATACATATGTTACTTAATTGAGATGAAATTAATTGAACCTGACATACACATTCATATTTCAGAAAATGTAAGAAAATGTATAAATATGTAAAAAAATGCAATGTTGCTTTCTCAATAAGAAGCAGATGCAAGAAGATGAAAGTTTTTTAAAAATATTTCTCTTAGTTCCACAATCTGTTCAGAAGGCCATGAGTATTTGTTATGTTTATATTATATATACATGGAATGCAGAACTTTAGTCTATGCGTCTATGCACTTCACTGTCATTTCGCACATTTAGCTGATTAGCGAGTACATAGGATGTACTGACACTCTTTCGAAGGCAAGGGAAATGGCACGCAAAACTTTATTTTGAAACCGTTGTATGATGGATGTGTTAGACTTGCAAGCGGTTCCCCGTAGTTGAATTCCATATGACCAAATAGGTTTATGTATATATTTATACAATATCTTGTTATCTAATGTTATCTAACTTGGTTTTGCGCCCGATTAGCCAACATATTTGGTAGAAAATATGAAAGTGAAAATAAAGTTATAACGAACTATTACTTTTCAATAATACTCAATTATTTTTAGGAGTTAACAATACGACATCCATATATTGGTGGTGGTTTTTTAGTCATCTTTAGTTTCTTTGGTAGTCATATTTTCACTATAACAGTTTTTTCATTAGAAATTTTAAAACGCATGTTTGTAACAAGCATTACAAATTTTAAAATGTTTACGTTGTTATTCAACTTAAATAACTTTTGTCAAACATATTTAGAATAGTCACGATAACTCAAATATGTCACTTATTACACAGTTGCTGCTTACTTAGACCACCCTTGTTACTTTTGCTTTGTTTATGTTGTTTCATTTATTGAAATAAAATCTGTTACCTGATGTATGTTTTAAATATTTCTTCATTATTTATCTACTCTATAAAGCCTAAAATAAATATTAATGATAAAGCTTAAACTGTTACATTATCAAATAATTTCACATACTCTATATTCAGAAATAAATTTATGTTATCATACAAATCATTTATGAGTTTTTTCAATTATTTATTTATTAAACATTTTTCATATCATTTGACATTAACATCCCTTTATTCGATAACAATCAATCAATTAATGTTATTAAGTTATAAAATTTTACGTATAATTCATACCTTAAATACATATTTTCATATCGTTTGCTGCTAATATTCACTATAAAATAATAATTTATTTTAATATCTCAATTACTGTTATTTTTATTATATTTTCACCCATTAAATACTAATCCAGGGAAAATTAAAGCATGCGCAAAAGAGTAGAACGTAAATATGACTAGTGCGTTTTAATTCATGTCAACCTCTTTCATTTCTCTCTTAGTTACTGATCAACTGTTTAAAGTGAGTCCTGAACCACGGCATTAAACCTGACTAGCAGACTAGCCAAACGTGCACCTGATCTACTTAGAGATCATTGGAGAAAACATCCGATCTTAGTTTACCCATTTGCTGACGTGACTGGGATAGTTCTCCTGATTATATTTTGGATCTAAGGACAATCACAAACATCAATTTACAACCTAGCCTAAACAGGATCTGAACCCGCGACTATAGTAGCACAGCAGGACCGACCTGTAGCTTTGACCATTGCGCCACCCAAACTGGAAATAATGATAATATAACCTACTTTTTATAACCTTTAAATACTAGTATAATTAAAATTATCTTAAATTATTAATTATATATATTATATAAAATCAAAATTATTATCCTTAGATATACAAAGACATTCTTATTATTCTGTTGAATAATACAAAGAAATGCACATTCAGTTAATGTAAAACACTCAATGCATCAAAATGACGTTTTCTTCTTATTTCCAATTTTGGTCCGCACTATGTAGAGAACAAGTCGTGCATCGATTCGTCTTCTTAATAATTTCACCGTTGCCGTCACCACAAGTCTCGACCACAAATTCTTCCGTCCGTTATATACACGTTCGGTCTGACATGTGGCATTCAAGGCTCACGCTGGTCCGACATTAAAAATGAGAGCAAACGCACAAAAGGACATAAATTGCATTGAGTGAGGTGCATTACAAATGTAAATGTCGCTGCGTCCGATACGACCGGTGGTCAAGCATCAAAATAAAGTCTTCGTCTGTCAGGTTTGGTAATGTCAGCGCGAGATGGTACAAAAGACAATTTGCATATGATACGTCAGCGGTTTCGGTTACATTCCCATCGGTTTCAAGTAAAATATCTGTAGGGGTCCAATTTTTTCGAGTCGGATTTCGCTTGCGGATTTCTGGTATCGTGGAGTATTCCAAAGTATTTGTAATTATTGAAGTGTCAGTATACATACACATAAAACAATACATTAAATTCAGTCAGTATACTCAATAAATTTACAATTAAGTTATCGCCATTCTGAGGAGCTAAACGACATCATTAAATCATTATCATAATCTCGATGCCAATTTTGAGATAAGTAAACGTAATTTTCAGGGAACATCTATTTTATTTCTTCTATGTCTGCTGATAGGACAGATCGTATTATTACAGAAAGATAAAAGTAGAAACATAATTAGTAATTGTAAGTAGTTCCAAAAGCCCAAGTTATAGGAATAAAAAATGGTTAAGTGATTTGACAACACGCGAACATTAGGTCATATCCTGCAAAACTCTTCAACATCTAGATCGGAATGCTTAAATGGGAAGTCTTATGGTGAGTACAGACTTGAACAAAGATAACGTTCGGGGTCTAAGAAGAATATTCGGCATGGATTCGGCGAAAATCTCTCAGTTCGCGGTGATCGAAATCAATTCGTACCGCGTTCGGTTTGGTTGGGTCTCTTCGAAAATTTCGGTCTTCAAAGAACATTTGATCACAAAATATTGGGAATTAATAATCTATGAGAATATCTCTATATTTTGTGCATTTGACGGTTTTCATCGATTGGTTCGGAGGCGTGGATTATTTTGTTTATAACCATTCTTTTCACAATGGTATGCCAAAATAAAATGTCTTGTGAATCATTTTTCGATGGTACGTGTAGTGTTCTGCAAAAGCAATGGTTGTTGCTAAACTAACGTGTACCATCTAAGCGTTTTTAAAAGAGTATGTAATTATTGTAAATATGACTGGTAACATAATAAACAAAGTTATGATAAGGAACAAAATACGAAATTTAACAGGTTTAAAGATTATGGTAAAAAAATGTTATAAAAGTATTATTTTTATACGACTTTAGTATTCTATTTATATATTCCTGAAGAGATTCCAAACATTTATAGTTCTGTAACGATTACAAAATAATCCAAAATCTAAAGAAGATATATTCAGTCCCAAAAGAAAAGAGTGAATATGTGGACATTTCACTATTAGGTAGATGTAATAAAACCTTAAATTTAGAATATTACCTTTATTTGGTAGCATAAAAAGTATAAATGGTTTCATCAGGCATTTCCTATTTTGAAGGAGCAATAGTTGTTAACTGTGTTTTATTATCTCAGACACAACGGCTAAGTAGTATGAAAAAATAAAAGCTGACAAGTGCAAGATGATTTGGATGGAAGAACCACAGTCTTTATAAGAGGATATTATCTTTTCAAAATATAAAGTTGCTAATAAGCATATTTGAAAAATATCATGGAAAAAATGAAGGAGTAACACTTTGAAACCGCAATGATCTGCTGTCTAAACAATAACATACGTAAGTGACTATTTTCTAACATTACTGTGTTTAATGAGCCTTACTTTATATTTTAGGTCAAAGATATGGAAGTCTGTTTAGAAAGAAGCTAAAAAGCAATTGTTGTGTATAGTGCCATTAATGTGTGGATATTTTTACATGTTGATGTGTTTACCACATTTTAAAATGTTTCAATTGTTCCATGAATTAAATAAAATTGGTAGAAATATGACATTATTGTATCATTCCAATTGCTATTTCTAGTATTTGCACAACCTTCATATATGCTCCGAACAATAGTATATCGAAAAATAATATTCCAACAGCCCTTGGCATAATTAATATTTTTATGTTGTTAATAAATATTTTATATTAGATTATTGTAAAACACCTTTTCTCTCACCAGTTGTCAAATACTTTTTCCATATTATTTAACACATTTTGTATTATGGAGGGTTTCTATAAATGTAATTCCCTTCAATGAAAAATAAGAAAAACCGTATTTAGCAGGTATTGCTTATTTTGATTACTAACTAGTCTATTTGACGAGCACTTGACATACAATAGAGATATTAAATTATATCAATAAAGATATCAAAATTGGGTAGCTCCAAAAGATGAAGCCTTACTCCTTCCGACATGGTAAATTTAGGCTGACAGAACAATAAGTGACTAGTGACTAGCTATGGACAATAAAATACAATAGAGTGTATGTTATAATGTATATAAGAGATAACTCAATTTCCCATATGCAAAACAAAATCAAATGAAATGATCATTATTGAGAAGAATTGACAACAATAATATATATTAATTAAATCACCTTGATCAGTATTTTTTTAAAAATGTGAGAAAACCATGATATAGATTAATTTTCTATATGTAGTATCAAATATTTGCATTTATTTTGATTAGCGATATATTAAACAACCTAACATTGCGACGGTTAAATTCGAAAGTTTTGATATTTTTCTACATAAAATAACAATTTTCCATTTGGAGTTATTGCACTGTTTGATTTGAATAAAGCTGAAGCCCATCAGACTATTTTAGAAACTTATGTTGATGTTGCGTTATCATACCCCAATTATCTGTCTTAGTTTCAATAATTTAAATGTATCGATCTTGATGTGAATGACAACGAGCGGCCTGGAGTATCAAAAAAGAGTGAAGACAATGTATCGCAAGATCAGTTAGACGAGAGCTCAAGTCAACTGAAACTTTCAGGCAGCTTAGCGCTGCTGATGTATGAACTGCTACCAGACGTTTACACAAATTGACTGCAAACACCGCACTTTAGGTTAAACAAGAGTTCTGTGTGCTGCTACTATAATAATTCCAAATGCAAAAAGTCATGGTTTAGGATCCAAGTGCCAACCATTTTAGCACTGAAACGGTATATTCATGGTCGAGCTGTTAAAACTGAACAAAATGAACAAAGGAATGTTGCATAGTAAGTAATAGACTCGCATTCTCTTACATAATTACGCTAATATTACCATTCTTTGAATCTATGCAGCATAGCTTGACTGGTACGTGGTTTCGAAATACTAGAGAAATACGAAAAACATATCGCCGTGTTGCGAGAAAGATGGGAAAATGTCGTAGAAAAATATGAAAAATAGATTTACTGATATATATTGAACCAATTTTTCTAAATAAACGCATTTTAGAGAGAAAAACTTATCAGATGCACACAACATAATCTCCTAAGATAAGTACATACCAATATACAATCATAACATAATTATACATCGGAGTAATTTTTTAACCTCTAATTCATTCAAATTTTTTCACAATAAATTAATATTAAAACCAATAAAACCTGTATTATTTCAGTATCCAATTATGGACTCATATTAATCTACTACGATAACTTCCTATGGAAAAAATATAGTATGCTAAAAATTGGTATCCAAAGTTTAATCATATGGGAATATATTAAATACGTTAGGTTAATATTACCTAAAATATACATTCATATTATTTTTGTTTTGCACCCTGTACAATACAGCCACCTGTCTTATGAACTCTAAACTATTGATATATTTATCACTTTCTGTTTTACCGTAATAATTTCAAGTTTAGCTGGTTGTCTAAACTATTCTCAAACATTAGGGCGCCTTAATCTGTCTCGTCGATAGTAAAACGAAAAAAGTCGATAGCTACTAATCAACTATAGATCAATAATTTAAAATACTCAATATCTATGTAGATTCCTTCTATAAAAATAAAGCTGAAATAAATATATTTATAATATCAAGAGCAGTATACAAAAGTACCATATGAAGATGAAATAATCTTTATTGCGGTTGTAAAAATATATATAAACACATCAATTTTACAAATATGATTCAAACAGTTTAAACATATATCAGCATACGACATCTATTGAAACAATGGATAATTGGAGGCACAATATTTTCTGAATACAGCGGGTGGAATTCACTTTGTCGTGTTTTTACTCTTATTTTTGAAGTTGTTGTATTATTGTATTTATATTTGTTATTTGGTTTAAGAAACTCGTAGTTGATGGGTGATAAACTGATGGGTGCCATGGAAACAATTCTTCATTTACAACATTAAAATAGATGTTTTTAAAACCTAAACAAAACTGACAAAGCATTTTTGACAAAAATAGCTTAAAAAGATGTAGAATTAATCTAAAACTTGATGAGTGTATGAAAATTATATATATTACATAGAATTTAAAATATTTAATACATATGTAATAATACTCTATTGTAATTTAATTTATATTATTTATTTTATTATTTTTTATATATTTAATTAATATTCCAATACTATATGATATTAAACTACTATATAATAAATAATAAATATTGATGAAATGATATTTAAAATGAAGTATTGCTAATGTTAAATCATCATAAAAATTGAATTGGAAAAACTTTTGGCTTTTTGGACTGAAAGTAGATAATTTTACAATGATATAAATACAAATTGATTGAATAATATATCAACCTAGATATTCATAATGTTATATCATTAAAATACTTTAGTTACCATATTAAAGCCATTATTTTCGCTGTAGTAATATTAGTAGTTAACACACATAACATATATAATTTGATTTATATCAACATTACTTAGTGATTCTTTTGTTATATTTTAGACTCATTTTTACCAAATGGGGTCTGATATCTGGATTGGACATACTACTTAACGTGGACTAGTGACCAACCTGGGGATCATCCCAAAAGATATCCAGTCTCCCCAGCTCGATTACTAATGTGACTGAGATAATTTTCCTTGTCAGATTTTGCATACTAAATTTATGAACAATCACAATTATAATAAATTACAAACATAAATCAACAATCGTGCCCCCACATGATTCGAACCCGCAACTACCACAAAAGTAGGAGGACAATAAGTTAAACTATACCATATAGTTTAATAGTGATAATAGTTCTTAAAGCCAAATATAGCTAATATCAAATCGTTAAAAACAATTGGGTTTCTCCAGAGCACATAAAATTAATTAATATAAGTTATCAATTATATGTTATTAACTCCACAAATTATTTTAGTTTAAAATTGAATCTTGAAAATATAAGAAAATATTATTATATTTTTGACCCGAAACTATTTTATAATTATTTAAGTAAAGACTGGTTAAATAATATATCAATTTTAAAAGCTATATTGACAGCTTAAATTATTTTATTTAGAACATTAAATCCAAATTTTTTACTGTTTAAAATGTCGTAGTAACATGTATATTTGAGTAATAAATATACACTATTAATAACTAAATATTAATGTTATATTTTAAACTCTAAAAAATGCCATATTTCCTGGACATAATATAAGAATTATCTCTTAATAAGCTCAACATTAACATTTTTAGAAAAATTATTTCAGAAATTATATTTAAATACAGTATAGAGCACAATATAGACAAATCTTGACACAATGCCGAAGTACATTGAAAATTCTTGATTTATTGTGGTATATGGGTAAGCAACTATTTATTAAACAATTTCGCTAACAAATTATATATAAAACCAGATCCAAGATGAAATCCGAGAATATATTGTTATATTGATTATACTTATTCTAATTTAATAGATAATTATATTCAACATAAATGGCGAATGCGCTGTGGTACCAGACAGGTAATGATAACGCCTTTGTAGAAGAAAAACACATGTAAATATAAGCTTATAATATATAACAACAAACAAAAGCCGAATCAAAACTAAAATACACATGTGAAAATTAACTTATTTGATAGTATTGGCTGGGTTTAAATAGTTTTATTGTCGGTTATTTATATTTAATTTATACAAGAGGCGTAACGAATAAATAATTGAAAATATATCTAGTTTCCTCTATTGAAATTATTCCCTCTATTGACGGAAACATGATTAACTTAAAAAATTGTTGCCGAATTTCCACCACAGTTATTATTAAATTTTTTTGTAGTCTTTTTTTTAAAATCGGGACTATGGTAGAAAACATAAAGGATGGTTCAAGGGTTTCTTTTAATTTCTGGACACGATGATTCGGGAATAATATGAAGACTTTTCTTAATTATAATTACGTACAACGTTGCGCAATGATCAGGAGCTAACGAATTATTGATGCTGGAACTTTTTTCGGTATTTTTTTTGTGTTGAATTTTCAGTTTGTTTGTTTTTTTTGTGATTTCAGAGAGTAATGGCAGCTTCTGAATTTCTCGATGCATTTGGTTGTTTCCGACATATCATGGGTATGCAGAATCATCTTCAACCTTTTACTATTGAACACTTATAGTTTTTGATCCTTGTAGGTTTAAGGAATCGAGAACATACATGTGAAACATAGAGGAAAATCGAACATACAATAGCCTGGTATATGAGGATTATAATTGAGATTGGTAAGATTAGTTGATCTACACATTAAAATGTCTTAGTAATAAATTCAAAATAATATTATTAATAAAGTGCATGGAAATATTTCCGAAGACGTAAAGATGACATATTACTTCCAGTCAACATATTGACATTCCCTCATTTGTAAAGTCAAATAATGTCGAGAAGAAGAAGTTTACACACACACACGCATAAGTATGGTCAAATGTAGGAGTAATTAGGGTTCGATCATTTGATGTGTGAGATGTTATTTTTAAGATTATAATTAAGCAATTTCCATTAGCCAATACGAAAAGTTTTACACTAAATTTTACACTATTTGAAATTCATTAACAAATATTTATTTCTTAATTAGTATTTATTTGATTATATAAAGAAGTAGTTTACATATAGACACTTTTACTGAAAAAAGAAAATTACTCTGATGAATTGAGGTCGAATTTTTCAAAAATATACACCGACCAAATTGAAAAAGGGAAACTGTTACAGCTTTACAGTCGACGACGCAAGGCCGAACTCAAGATCGGTCCGTGGACGATGACGTCACCGCACCCTTGACGCAGCTGTCACGTCGGAATCGCGTCCCGGGGTCCCGGATCTCTGGGGTTCTCTTGACGCCTGTCAAACATCGAGAGAGCTAACACCGCCTATTCAATGATGGCCGAACGAACGTTCGTCGCGTTTGATGCCCGTTAGACGGACCGGACCGATTGGATGGATGGCCTAAAGGTTGTTGCGGGCGAGAAACCACCAGAAGCTGCTTTTGAAATATATATTTCGATGCGCTTGGTTTTTTGTTCGGGTTTCCAATTTTATTTATTTATAGGGATTTATGTTTCAGAAAGATGACCAGGAAAAATTTCGGGCTGAATTAATATTTAAAAGGCCATCCATCCTAACCTATATATTTCTGTAATATATTTTACTTTATTCTTTATTATTTAATGAATACGATTAAAATAATGAATGTTACTCATTGTTCATATTTGATATTAGATCATCTGGGATCTATAATAAGTGATCAATTTTTACTTATAAGTAATTTTAAAAGGTTTTGCTTGTCATCTCTCTGGAAATAATATGTTTTTGTTTCTATTGTTTAGCAATTGATTATTGAAATGAAAGAGTAAAAAATTTTTAAATTTTTAAATTTTAGAAGTGAAAATGTGTAGTCTAATCAAAATTACAGTGAACGCACGTCATCTAGATGTTTAATATATTGCCTGCCGCAATCTGTAAATTCGTTTTGAATTTGACAATATTTTACTTCTCATTTTATTCTACTTCAAACCGACTACCGACTTCAAAAAATAAATAAGGAACTCACTAAAAAGTAAAAATTAATCAAACTTAGATTCTTAACACAAAAAAACCCTTTAAAATAAAATATGTACCTCATAATCGTTGTAATAATTAAATAGATATAAACAAAGACCTTATTTAACATATCTACAACACGTATTTTATATTCTACTATACAGACAAAATTTAGCTTAATACCTACCTAAACCTGATTTCAGAGGAAACTATTAGTCTGGGAAATATCCATAAGAATCTTAGAGATATGTAGCTCTTTGAAGGATGTAGAACATCCCTTCACACAGTGTTAGTTAATATATGATTTAAATAATGTAAAGATAACCTATGAATGCGCCTAATTGAAAGAAAGAATTAAAGGGTCTAGATATTTATTTTAAAAGAATACAATTTTTCAGAGTACATAATAAAATCAAGGAAGATTTATTATTTCAATTTATGTATATAGATGAGACATTGATATTTCAGAATGGGGCGTTGGGTCACTCATGGCAAAATAATAAAAATAGTATTAAGACAAGTTGATGGACAAAATAAATAACAATATAAAAATAAAATATATTATATATTGCTCTCTATGCTGGAAGTAGGAAAGCTTTTGTTCGGAAACACCTTCGGTTTGGATGAATTTTATAAAACACATTGAAGAAGAAATTGCCAAATGATGGCATCGGGAACAAATATTAGATAGATTAGAAATCAACAGCTTAGTTATTCACTTGACTGAAACTTTTCGAATGGGGGAATATGATTCAATGCTGACAATTTTCAAGACAGGCTGATGAGAGTGGAAACAACTAAATTTGAGTATATAATTAATATATTATAAGTGTTGCAAATTATTCTATAGAGTGTAAAAGATTTATATACATAGATAAAAGTGTTATGTTTCAGAATATGCATGAGCATTTGGTTAAAATATGGGAGAAGATAAAAAATACTTAACTGTTTTACAGATATGGTAAATGCATTATGGAGCAGCAAATGCAGATTAAATCTAGTTTTAATAGGTCAATTGAAAAGTTCCCGGCCTGACACATAGATAGCGCTACTTGAATTAAATCCATATGTTTGTAGTTAGCTCTAACCCTCGAAAGATGCGTGTATAAATTTGACAGCTGTTGGATGCCGAGTTTCCGGACACTGCACCAGGAAAATTAACCATCAAGGATTGGTATGCTAAGTTTAGACGTAGTAAAATGAGAGCACCGAAGACGGTGAACGCGGTGGGCGCCTAAAAGAGGTTGTTACCGACGAAAACATTTAAAAAATCCACAATCATTTTTTGACTGACCGTAAATTGAAATTGAATGAAATAGCAGACACTCTAAAGATATCAACTGAACTTGTACATCATATCATTCACGAATATTTGGATATGAGAAAGCTCTATGCAAAGTGGGTGCCGCGCGAGCTCACTTTTGACCAAGAACAACGACAAGTTGATTATTCGGAGCAGTGTTTGAAGATAATCAAGCATAATAAACCTGAGTTTTAGCGTCGATATGTGAAAATGAATGAAATATGATTCCATCATTTCACTCCGAAGTCCAATCGAGAGTCATCCGAGTTGACTGCACACGATGAACCTTCTCCAAAGCGTGGGAAAACACTCGGCTGGCAAGGTTATAGCGTCTGTATTTTTGGGGTGCGCACGGAATAATTTTCATTGACTACCTTGAAAAAGGAAGGACCATTAAAAGCGATAATTACATAGCGTTATTGGACCGTTTGAAGGACGATATGGCCGAAAAAGGGAAGCATTTAAAGAAAAAGAAAGTGCTGCTTCACCAACACAATTCACCGTGTTACAAGTCAGTCAAAACGATGGCAAAAATCCATCCATCCACTGTATTCTGCATATCTCGCCCCCAGCTATAATCAGTGTATCACCCTTGAAGGGAATTATGCTTGAACTAATTTTGCCAAAAAAATGTTTTACTATGGTAGATCGGGGACTTTTCAATTGACCCGTTATGTATAGAGGAAAGCTTTCTTGCATACCAAAAAGGTGTACGAGAAAGATGTACAGCTAATAACAGAACAAACTAAGGAGAAATATACTGATATCAAAATGACTTTACAAGGAAAGATTGTAACGATGAAAACAAGAACTAAACGTAAAAGGTAAATATGCTCTAATGAAAGTAAATTACATTACCTGGATATGTAATTGTGAATTAAGTGAATACTACTACATAAAAACACGCCTAGAATACTACGTTATAGTAGAAATTAGTGCAATGCAAATATAAAAAAATACAACCGTAACCTACAAACTTTTTTTACTTCAATACCATGTACTATAATTTTAAAATAATATTTGATAATATTCATTATTTTATTTAGATTAGAATTAGAATATAGTTATATGTCAAAGCCAAAATGTATTAAAACTCACAGTTAATGCGGAAACATTGCGTCGTTTTGGCGTCAATTTATATGACGTGAGTTAACTGTTTTATTGAACGGACTATTTGCATATGTGTTTTAGTCCTGGCGTTGAGCTTGCAATGCGCAATTTACCCGTTGAAATCGGGATAATGGTAGGAAACTCAAAGAATACGTTAAGGGCTTTCGTAAATTCTGCACAACATTAACACGGGAATAGTATTAAGACTTTCCTTTATTACAAATCGGTATACTCTTGCAAATTGTGCAACATGACTACGTTAGTAGAGTTGGAATAGACCGAATTAACCTATTATTGGTCCTTGTTATGAACTTTCCGGTGATTGTGCTTTTGCATTCTGAGACTGATATCCCAGTTTCTAGATGAATTCTGTTCTTCAGGAGAGGGAAAAGTACTCTTGCTGGATATGATCTGACCAACTTAGACGACAGTCGAAATGACGCACAACGTACTTAACTTTTTGTAGCCATGGAAAAGAAGCTTTTTCTATAAGTAAATTGGTTTCACTAAGATAACGTAGTATGTTATCGATTGAGTTTTTTTTGATGATTTATTTACAGTTTCCAACATTTGAGTTACTTGACTGTTCAGCTATATTTAGCTACTTCAGAGGTTTGATATGCATGTATTTGGACTATTGAGAGTGTTAACAGCGTATAAAGCTTGGATTTTACTGCTTCATTTAGGAATATTAGCCAACTAAGAACTGACAGGAGTGGGGAATCCTGTGGAATACCATTTTGAACGAATGTCTTAGTCTAAAATGAGTCAACAATATTAATTTAGAATGATCGGTTTTCAAAGTATGAATGTATCACGCTTAAAAACTGTCCGAGAATGCCAGAAGTTTTAAAGCCTTGACTATTAGACCATGAGTCTTTGCCTCGAAATATAAACTGCTCGCCGTGGATGATGTTTTCACATTCGCAACTTTACTTAGAGCGTAGAGAAGTGCTCTCTTTGCGATTTTTCATAATGAGCTCAGAAGACTGGTTGGAAATATATGAGAGTAGAATGGTTATAAAATTTCCAGGTGACAAATATTATACGACCTTTTCAAGTGTGGCTTTAGCTCGTTTCTGTGGACGAGTTCTTAAAGCTTCGAAAACGTATTCGATCTCGCGTCCCAACTGTTGATTAAATATATTGTCTTTTGTGACCATTGTGGTAACCCTTTGTTGGCAAGCATGAAGGATATATTGCCAATTAAATTGAATGCGTCATTGTGAATAACTTCATTCAAAAGATAGAAAACCATCATAATCAACATAATATATTTCCGCACCAGAAAACAAAACTAATAATGGGCCGCGGCTTCGTTTGCGCTGTGGTCGAGGCGACAGGGCGGTCCTCCTACAGTGTCGCGAGTTCGAATCCCGCTGGGGCATGGATGTACTTTATGTTTGTGATTGTAAAATATAAAAATCTAATAATACATTATCCAAAAGCTCTATTAATAACAATGAACACTATGTTTTTGAAATACACTTTTAAAATTATACAAATTTTAGCTTCAAATTTGATCATGGCAAATTTCCATTCGTCTCTTTCTTGTTTACTCAATAATTTTAAAGAAATAATCCGAAGTAGTTTATTTACTTCATTTTTTGGTATTTGAAATTTCATATTATACATTTTTTGCTTAATAATAATTTTATGCAGCAAAATCACAACTCATGTTAAAAACAATCCAACTCGCCATTATCATTTTATACATAAGTTAACTTTAATTCGGCATCTAAATAAACCTGGGGAAATCTAAAATTACTTGGATTTTCCGGTAATCATTTTAATTATATAAAACATATTACTTGTAAACGTTATTTACTCTATTATGTAATTTGTCACGCAGATACAAGATCCCTCTGCTTAAGCAAACTGTTGATATCATTTGTATTAAGTGACTAAGGTGATATTATATTTAACCAGTGTAACAGTAAGAGATAAAAGATAACAATATAAGGTTTGTTATGATTCAGTAATAATAAAATTAATCTGTCCAGCTTGCTGTATATATAAAATATGTAAAAACTTAATTGGTTGAAAGGAATTAAATTCAAAGATAGCTGCAATTAAGGCATACATGAATATATTTGCTTCAAAACGATTAAAATTGCATACGTAAAACCTTATTTTTGCTTAGTAAATTGTTCATATAATTTTGTAGATGCTCTAGTATTAGATATAACATATCATGGTTAATTAAATCAAGTTTATATTAAACGAGTAATCTCTATTTGTTTATCAACTACAAAATATTAAATAGCTGAGGGACTTCACGTGCCTTTTAAATATATTTCTGTTCAATATATTTGGATACGAAACACCTTACAAGAGGATGATTTCCACAAATACATAAAAATACAGAAGAAAGAAGTATTTTCAAGAATATTCCAAAACAAAATTGAGATGATTTTAATCAGTGAGATTTTTATTATGAAAAATAGTTTCACTTCAATACATCATTAGACCAAACAATATTTTATAAAAGGATATTGCACAATATGATACTAAAAGAAAATTCGTCCTTATGAATCATAAAAATCAAATAAATTATGTAAAGTTATTGAAGTGTTTCTATATACAAAAAGACAATTACTCCTGACTTAATTAGTTTTGACTTCTTCATGCTGCATTTCAATACCACATACGTACTATATTTAGCATATAACGAACATTTCCTCAAAATTAATTATTGAAGACTGAAAAAATCGAGTAGATAGAAAACTGTACGCAATGAAACAGTGATAAATTATTTGATAGCACAGTGTCTTTCCCAATTTGTTGATAAATTTCTTCTTTCTTTAGTCCTCTAGCATTCTAATATTAAAGAGCTAAAGCAGCTCCATCCAACAATCTCGATTTTACTCTTCCTGTTCATTCTACTTCTTGTGGACAAACTACAAGGGCACATAAATATAATAGTTAATTGCATTTCATATTCATTTCAAAAGTTCACAAATATGATCTTCACTTAATGCGGTAAAGATCAATATTGGAAATAGGACGTTGATGTTGTTGACCGTTGGTTGTTGAAAGGAAAAGGAAAATCAACCATCAAGGATTGGTATGCTACTAATTTTAGACGTGGTGAAATGAGCACCGAAGATGGCGAACGTAATGGACGCCCAAAAGAGATTGTTACCGACGAAAACATTTAAAAAATCCACAATATTTGACAATATTTGATATTTTGAATGACCGTAAATTGAAACTGAATGAAATAGCAGACACCATAAAGATATCAGCTGAACGTGTACATCATATCATTCATGAATATTTGGGTATGAGAAAGCAAAGTGAAGAACTCCACGGTCATCCGAGAGGACTGCATACGATGAACCCTACTCCAAAGCGTGGGAAAACGCAGCAGTCGGCTGGCAAGGTTATGGCGTCTGTATTTTGGTATGGGCATGGAATAATTTTCATTGACTACCCTGAAAAAGGATGAACCATCAACAGCGACTAATTATAATATGCTAATAATATACTAATAATATTTGCTATTACATAGCGTTATTAGACAATTTGAAGGATGAAATCGCCGAAAAACAGCCGCATTTGAAGAAAAAGATAGTGCTGCTTCACCAAAACAATGCACCGTGTCACAAGTCAGTGAAAACGATGGCAAAAATCTATCCATTCATCGTATTCTCCAGATCTGGCCCCCGCGATTATTTCCTGTTGTCAGGTCTCAAAAGAATGATCGCTGGGAAGACATTTTCGTCAAATAAAGAGATGATCGCCGAAACTGAAGCCTATTTTGAAGCAAAGGATAAATCGTATTACAAAAATGGTATCGAAAAGTTGGAGGGTTGCTATAATCAGTGTATCACTCTTGAAGGGAATTATGTTGAATAAAAAAAACTAATTTGGCCAAAAAAATTTATTTTACTGTGGTAGGCCGGGGACTTTTCAATTGACCTCTTATAGTAATTAAAACGTATTCAGCGCTTTCACTAGTAGCTTGTCCAGAAACTAATAACGTCCTTGAAGGTTGGCCCTTCGGGCCTTTTAGTTCCCTACAACAATTCCAATACCAACCGCTAAATTTCAGACTGAAGACTGAACAACAAGACTCACAAAAAATGTTATACAATGTGTGGTTTCATGTTTCATCAATAAAAATGCCCGACTAGTTTGAGATCTCTGGGCAATCGAATATTTGGAAAAAGTGGTATCCATACAATTGACAATAAGAATTTTGTTCATTTAAAAATGTGTCAAGATGAAAACTAAAATAGAATAAAACCTTTGAACACCGAAAGATGAATTATTTTTATAAAGTTCAATATGAATTGAATATAGCTTTATAAACAACGTTTATAATACTATAGCATATATCGTATAATCAGTGAAAAAATGCAATAGATATTAAATATGATTAATTATTAAAAAAATTAAATTGAAAATATCAATTGTTTTTATAAAAAATCAGCTCAGTCTTTGTCGATAATTTTTAATACAGTTTGATACTAATATAATAGGTAGATTTAATCAAGTAGCGTGTAAGTTTATTACACAACGAAAACATAGATACCAATTATAGGATGCTGGATTCATTAATCAATTATTTAAGAATTAATTAAACCTATGTATACTCCCGACTATTCTGAAAGATGTCTGTTCGCAAGATATGAGATATTCTCTCACATTTTCCGGATATTTTATTCATCCGATTCTGTTCGTATAATATATGATAATTAATCATTAATAATACATATGGTGATACTGGCTGCGGTCATATATTGTTTACGCAATTTCTATTTTCATTTAACCAGTTAACAACAAACAAGAGACAATTGAAAGTTGAATATTTTAGATATAATTTTTAGAGGAAGCTATTTATAAGTACTCGATTTTGAAGAAGATGATAACGCTATACACTTCCTTCTGATAGAGGTTGGTATGTTAAAAATAGCAAATAATGATGACAGCTTAATGTAGTCATTATTTCTTATTTAAATTTATAATGCTGTTTTAAAAGAGTACTTGTTCATATAATATTAATTTTATAATATTATGTATAAGAACTTATAACCGTGTTGCCTTAAACTGGCTACTAGATGGTTACTGAGATGGCTATTCTTTGCTAGATTTTATTCTTCATCTCTAGAAGAATTTGTTTATTTATTTTATTTAATTTATAGCGATATGTTTTGATTCACTTGGATAAGCATAAATACACCTAACTAGACTGGATAAAACCCCGTCTGAAATGATGTCCAAACTACGTCAGTGATTTTACTTATTAGGATGTCAGTGACGGACCTTGAATAGAAGTTTTTGGTATATAATGAATCTGTCAAGACTTCTATTTTGCTTGTAAAATATTTCAATACAAATTGATGAAGGCAAAAGGTGAAATAATATCATAGGTATAAAAAACAAACATAGAAAATTGGGGATTTAAAATAACATTAATAATAGCAAGGTATTATTACTACAAAGTTCAACATTACGCAGAAATTGAAATGATAATATTCATTCAATTATTAGGTAGTAGGTTACATGTACTATGACTTAATTATTTCGTAATTTTCACTTTTCAGTGCCAGTCGCAATACGCCACAGAAAACTTTTTTTACCTGGAACCTTCGAAAAATGTCGAAATATTAATTTTTTCGATTTTTCTCATTGCATGTAAACATTCAAAAACAGTTAGTTCATCAACTAGTAAGCCGCCTGAAAGTGCTTTTAAAATGCTGAGATGTGAAAACCAATCTCCAATAAGTCTTGCAATTATTTGTCTTAAATTTTTATTTAGACTTCAGGCCGTTCTCTGTCATAAAGCAGTCGTAAAGGCGACGAGTCCACCTGCTGGTTTGAACACTGCTGTCATTATGTTTGTGACTATTTTTCAATTGTGATTGTCTTTAGGCAAGGGTACAAAATCCGACAAGGAAAATGATCCGAGCCACGCCAGTACTAGTAACTAGGCTAGGAAAGACTGGATGTTTTCAGGGACGATCTCTAATATTGCTCACGCTCAAGTCGGTAAGCTTAATGCTAAGGGCCGTCACTCGGAACCCACGTGAAAGAGTCGGTCCAGTCAAGATAACCCCTAGTAGGTAAAAAGAAGACTCTAAAATATATATAAAAAATATAATATTAAGTGGAAAACTGTTATTTTTTAAAGATAAATATTAAGATCATCTAATTTAACGGTTAATTTAGGCTTTATAATAGTTTTTTTACATTGGTACCTCATATTAACACTGAGAGATATGGCGATATGATAATAGTTAATATATATTTTATTATGACTTATTGAAATATAATGTCTCTTCTCATCAAAATTGAGCAACTGAGGTTCCTTATTTTAAGTAAATCTAAAATAAAATCTTACAAACATAATTTCTGATCAATTCTAAAGAAAATAATAATTTCTGATCAGCTGTAATAAAACGAAAATAAATAATTAAATGTGTGTTATTCTCCTAGCCTGAGTATATTACCTAATATGTTTATAATAGCCAATTTTTTTACTTCTTCCATTAGATTAGTACATAAATGGTATTTCTCAAAAAGAAAACGCCGAAACACCGAATTTCTAATGTGATTTTCTCACTAAAGATCGTAACAATGAATCTAAGTTCTTAATATTGAAAGCAAGTGGTTACATAATTAAATAAAAGAATAGAAAACTCATTTAGATACTAGCTGGAAAATACTTTTGGTCAAATCAAGAAATTTTCAAGGCAAAAGTGAAATTGTGCGAGTTTTCTATTTTATTTACAGGTTCGAAATAATCCGCAATTTTTTATAGAATTTTTTTTGCGTAATTCAATTGCAAATTTTTTAAATTAATATGATAAAAATTTATTCCAAAATTTCAACAGCCGACCACAAATGTGTAAATCCGTTACTGAATATATTTATTTTGGTCTAAAAAATATTGTTCTTTTTAAGTTGTCAGCTAACAGCAGTTTATTACTAGCTAGTAAATCTGAAGGAAATTATTTTATTCGCTCAATAGACACATAAGTTCAAAATTGTCACATTAAAGCACTTAAATAAAATCACATACTACAGGTCGTGTTTAGCAGATATTCACTTTTCTGAATATCAATTTTTAAAATTAATATCGCATAATCTGCTGTTATGAATAATTGGAGAGGCTTAAGAGACAAACTCAAAAGACGTTTCTTTTCGATCTGGAATTCAAGTAATATCAAAAACTAACAAAAAGAAGCTAGTTAACCATTTTTATTAAAAATGATTTAAAAAGAGTTATTTCCATCAACTACTTAAGTGATGAAATCTAGTAGAGAGATAAAGTAATTATAATATAGTTGAATTTGTCAAAATAATGTTCGTTACATTCCAAATATCTGAGCAAAGCTTTATTCAGAACTAATTATGACGCACTTCAAATTATCATTAAATAAATGGTTATTTCTATTAAATCATATTAAATTTTATGATGAATATAAAATTCAGTAATGAACTCTGAAATATTTTATTATTAAATAAATATTTTAAATATTCTTAAATTGGGCAAAAATCGACATAAAAAATCGACCACAGGGCATTCCTGGACATCTCACAAGCCTTTGATCGAGTTGCTATTGGAGATTAATCTAAAAAATTAGCAGGTTGCTATCGTGGATTTACTGTGGATTGCCGGAAACACATACTTTCGAAACAAAATTTATATTCGGATGAAGGGGTTTGCCATACAGATATCGGCAGGCGTTCACTGGGGTCGTGCCTTGGGACCAGTCCTGTATCTGCTCTACACTGCTGATATCCGAATAACAAAAGACAGATTTGCAAGGAAAATTTGCCAGCGACTCAAGTATTATCGCAAAAGATATCCGAGGTTGTAGAAAAGTACAAGTAGTAGTCAAAAAGATCCACAAATACAAAGACTAGAGACTAGAAAATACAGTTTAATAGATCCAAATCATTATATGTTAATTTTGCGCTGCGGCGAAAGAACAAAAACCTAATCAAAGAAATTTGTTAATCCTAAAGTCAATTTGGACCTATGCGGTTCAAATAAGGGATTGCATCAAAGCAACTAGTAATCCCACGCTGCGTAAAGAAAGTTTTTAGGTTAATTTCTACATAACCAACAAATTGAATTACGAAATTAATGCAAGATCTGAAAGCATAAAAAAAGGTTACTAGATCACAAAAATGCGGAAGCCTTACATCTATTTGTCAACATGCAGGAAATCAGAAGATTGAACTGAATTGATTAAATTGAACTTGTATAGTGAATAAGTTGCTCTAATTATAGCTAAGTATTTTACCTCTATTTTAGTTTGAGAAATATATACAGATGTATTTATCCCATATTGGCCTTGCTTGTGTATTGGTACAAGCACAAAAGAACAGTAGTAATACATCATTACAGTCTAGTTTCATATATACAATACTTCAAAAACTAGTCGCTAATAGACAATAAAAGAAAGTTATATTCCAATTCATCATTACCTTAAGAATGATGATGAATTCAATTAAGAATGTAAACGAAAACGATGCTATTAATCAATTATGAAAACAGCAGCGGTAGTCTATGGATATCGGTGCTTTAAGTATAAAACATGGTTTAAAAAAATTCTCAAACAAAACAAAACTTCTTAACCATAATATTTATGTATAATATGAGTAACTGAAATGTTTTCGAATTGATTAAAAACATAAAAGAAAAGCTACGTAGGTTTACATCTTATATTAGGTATGCTTAGAGATAATATCCAAAATAAAAATTATTATTCTAAATAATAAGACACACTAGCAACAAAATAAAGTATAATATATTTATAATATATCTATATTGTTGAATGGTGAATATATTTTTTATATAAGGATCGTTGTTAATAATAATACTTAGATTTTTTTATTAGAAATATTTCCCAAATTAGTGGTTTATAGACAAAAGTTATAGCCTAATTCTTCATCCCCATAAGTAAGAATGACAATGGTGATGATCCAGAGATGAATATAGTAGCAATAGCCTTTGGATGTTTGCTGTTTTTAATGTAAAATATCGTTGAAAGAAATATTTCAGAAAAAAACCTTTAATCGATTTTATTATATATACATACGCATAACAATAACTTCACCCCCTCAAGAACAGTAAAAACAACGAAAGAGTGAGATATATTAAATAAGTAAGTACTGTTTTATTCTATTTAAATTTTATAATGAATAGCTTTTGCTTACATGAAGTTGGAGGTTTCTTGTGGCTGATATTGGAAGTATGTTTCGTCCTATTGAAACAACGGCAATAAACTAACGGATAATATATTTATAATAGATAAAAAAATAAACGAGCGTTATTAATTTTAATATTTAGATTTTTTATAACAAATATTTTCAAAATTATGTTAGTCTCTTAAGGCAAGGAATATACTTTTTAAGACTAGTCGCTTATAGATAAAAAAGAAAGTTATACCTCAATTTACCATTCCCATAAGTAAGGAAAATGAGAATGATGGTAACATGTAGTCCTGAAAACCAGTAGTTTATGGCTGTTGGTGCTTTAAATATAAAATATCGTTGGAAAAAATACTTTCGAAAAAAAATTTTTTTAACCGTTTTAATTATATATATATACGAATAACAAAAATTCCATCCACTCAAGAGCAGAGAAGACAACGAGATGGGGAGAAAGATCATTAAACAAGTAGTAAATACTGTTTTGTTCAATTAAATGTTATAATGAATAAGAAATACGATAACGAACTTTGAAAATATATTATTATAATATAAAAATAAAGTACTTTTACTTTTCTTCAATAATTTAATGCTAAAATACCCTCTTACATGGTGTAACAGTAACAGGAGTTAGAGATAATTATTCAAAATAAAAACGTATAATTAATAGTAAGAAACTTTGCTAATAAATTAAAAGATAATAAATTTATAATAGATCAACAATATAGCGAACGATGTTAATAAAATTATTTCGATTTTTATAAGAAATATTTTCAAAATTAGTCTCTTAAGACAAAAGAATATACTTCCCAAAACCAGTCGCTTATAGACAAAAAAGAAAGTTATAACCCCAATGTGACATTCCCATAAGTAAGAAAGACAATGACAAGGATGGTATCTTGTAGCCCTGAAAACAGTAGCAGTAGTCTATGGATGTTGGTGGTTTAAATTTAAAATATCGCTGAAAAAATACTCCCAAAAAAAACCTTTTAACCGTTTTAATTATATATACATACGCATAACAAAAATGCCATCCACTCAAGAGGAGGGAGTACAACAAGAGAGAGAGAAAGAGAGAAAGAACAAGCAACAGAGAGACATAGAGTGACGAGGTTCGAACCTAAAAAGCAACCGGCAAACCCTCCGAAATCCGCAACTTTATCCATAGCCGTCTCTCTCCCCCCTGATTCCCGATTACTGTACGTCTCGCTCACTCGCCGACTTCCAACACCCTTCGCAGAGTTCCGGGGATATCGAGGCGCTCGCAGCGAAACCCCGGTTTATGACCCAATATTAACTGTCTCCCCGAAATAATTTATGTTAATGGCTTTCGAGCCGGTTAGAGAGCATCGTGGAAAGGAGACCGGGGCCCACGATCTTGCGCGGCACCACAGTCGTAGCCCGACCGATGGTGGTGACGCTACGCATCGCTTTCTGTACTCACATCGCCGATTTCTGCTCGTTTGTCGCTCATTGACTCCACTGAGAAATGAATATCACGCGATCGACAGTGTTTTTGTCCCCGACAATATCCCATTTTGATGAAACAAACCTTTATCGGTAAGTCTATAATGTAATTAAACAACTTAAATACATACATAAAATCACACGAGCATGCTTCATAAGAGATCATAGATTTAAGTCGGTAGTATAACACTTTTAGTGCCGGCGCTGGAACCTAGGGAGTCCCAGATGGCGCCAACACTTTCCGACACTAAACACCTATTGATTGATTGCGAAATGACAGAAACGCAAAAGCGTCGGCGTAATTTGATTTGCGGGTTTCCATTCAGTCTCCGGTGTTGATGATGACGAAATGACGCGGGCGTCGTAGAGGGCGCTGGATGGCTCAATGCTCCGTTTGAATTTTCGTGTCGTTATTTCGTAGAGCCGGGTAGGAGGCGATAGCCATTTTGATTTATGCCCAAGGTCGTTTTTGTAGCATCGTCGATGTCACCATATTCAAATGTTGACAAATAACGACCGATTTTGAATTATGACGAAAAGTGGATTTCCGTGTTTGGGGCCTTGAACATGCACACGCATGCCGTTCGTTCGGTCGTTCATTCATTCATTTCGGCGACGGGTCGAGTAATTTAATTCTTGGAATTAGACAAGTTCTATTTATGGCCAAAATTTCGGCGATTATCCTATTTAATTTCGTTCAAGGAATCTAGGAGAACTCTTGACCGTTTACTCGGTAGTTTTTTTATCAAAATTATATATAAAAATATTTGTCGTTATTTACAGATTAATCTTTATTTGTACATTAAATAGTTTAAACTATAAAAAGCAGATTAAATTCAAATAAGACAATCCTAATCATAACAAGTACTAAGAGATATCGAAGACGAGAGGTGAGAACAGATAATGGTCCCGAGCTGTTTTTTTGTATAATCATTGTATCATACGTAATTTCCTTCCAAATTATATTAAAAAATAGTATATAACCAGTATAGTTAATTAAATTATAAAAAGTACGTTAGAAACAATTAAAACGATGTCAAGAATTCTCAATTTAATTTTAAGAGTCTGAGAGCTCAACTAATTCATAGTGTCGTCGTTATCTTCAATAAATTGATGTTTTTTTTTGTCTCCGGCTAACAAAGGCCTCATTATTATTTACATTAGGCTTCTCTGGGTATGTGACACGCCCATTTTCTTTTCAATTCTTTTTACTGCTATTTCTCCCCTTTCTGGTGTTCTATACACGAGCTTGTCCTATTGTCTCGTTTCGAATATTCTTCTAATTTAGGCAGTTCAAGTGAATTTTTATGCAAATTTACTGTCTCTATGGTTTATTAAAACGCTCATCGCAAATCGTTTTAAAGTCCTTCCATGGCCCGTCCAAATTGAAACTAAGCAATCAGCAATAAAATCTTTTTAATTTGTTGAAATAATCGAATCCCCGCGTCCGTCGGCAATTCCCGCTCCCCGGTTACGACCGTCACCCTCCGCCCTCCCGCCGGGCATCCTCGCCGCCCCGGCAGCGTCGGCGGGGAAAAAACGGCGAGTTGGAAACTGGCAGGAACGTCATCTTCTTTGCCGCGGGCCCGCGTACAATTTAATTTACATCGTCGAATCAAAATGCAAATGAGAATGTTGATATCGATTCGCAGGGGGGCGCACGCGCGACTGCCCCATTGAAAACATAGACGATGGCGGCGTCCGCATCGATTTTCCACTGTTTTTCGGCTCGACGGCGTCTTTCATCTTTCTGCTACTGTGCCATTTCCGTTTTTCCTTAAACATAAATTATGTCTATTGATGGGAAAGCGGGAGACATTCTGTTCGGTATCTTTTTAGTTTCATATATAACGAAAACTATCTTCCTTTCGGTTTGACATAGATCGCAATATGTTTCTCTTAATTTCTTTATTTAAAGCTTTTGATCATCAGTCATAATTAATGTAGTTATTTTATTAAAGATGTTAGTAATTTTGTATAAGAAACTATATCAGTTCAAGTCAATTAAGTTGGTAATATATATATATATATATATAGTTTAAACCTTTTAAAGGTTTTTTTTTAATTTGAAAAATCGGTACAATATCTTTTATTCAAATAATTGTCGATCGATAGTCGCTATACTTTCATATCTTACAGTCAACTTATAGATTCCATCTCGAAAGAACGACGTATCTTTTGAGGCTATTCATGAAACGATCCATTTTATTGAATCTTCATTTCTCATGAAGCGCTGCGCTGATAGGACGCAAGGATCAGAAGTAGCAAGCTCTGGAAAATACCGTGGGTGGAGTAACACTTTCCGTTTTAATGTTTTCAAGTGTTTTGCAACATGAGGTCGATCGTTGTGATGCTGACGAGTAAGATTGCTGTGTCTTTGTTCGTATTCTGGCCGTTTTTCGCAGTGTCCCACATGAACATATCAATTGTAGTCGATAGCCATCGCTATTGATAGTTTAATTACCATTTATAGTATACTGGTGATCCCAATAATAGATCCATGGATATTTGGCTTTTCTGGGATGTTGATGCTCAACCAAGTGGTCCCAGAATTTCCTTTACCACAATCCACTTTTAATAGCCAGTAAGGATACGAGGCAAAAAGTCTTTCTGATTTTGCCGTTGAAGCAGCATTTCACACATGATCAAATGCCTTTTAATGGCTCTTTATTTCAATTCATACGGCATAAAATATCCAAGCTTTTGGATCATTCCCATATTCTTTAAAATAATTTTTCTCCTCACATTTAGACGAAATGAAACATACTGAAGGATGAAAACACTGAAAAGTCAGACTTTCAGTCAAAATCAAGTTGGTTACAAAGGTACCTGATGATATTTAAAACATAATAATACATAATACATTTTCCTACCTACAGGATTGTTTATATATTACTAGCAGATACCCGTCCGTTTCGCTAAAGACATGATAGAAGTTGATCGTAGAATCTAGGTTTAATATATGAACAAAATCCTTCACTTCAAAACTCTGATGCCTGGCTGGGCGTAATATAAACTAAGTATTCATTAGCCATGAATTTAAAAGTTGGAATTTAAGTTATTTACTTTGTTCTGAGGGAAGTCATTTCAATATATACATTATATTTATCATCGTATATCAAAAATGCTCTAAGAGCAGTTCCTGAAGGTTTATTGCTATTTATTCCTAACTTGTAAATCTCTTCCGTCTTTTCTAATAATTAAGTAGTATTAATTAATTGCACATGTTCGTTCCTAATTTGAATCAATTAATCTGTTAACGCTTTGTCAACTATCTCTATCACTATTTGCGTATTACGAGATTTAAATGTAACAAACATTTTGGAAAACTTTCGTTTACTTTTTTTTTTGTTGTTGAACGTTGTTCTGATAATAGACATGACAGTAAAATACTAATCTTATTTGGTGCTGTGGTTCTGAAGAGGGTATACATACATCTCGGCGATTCGTTTTTATTTATATACATAGATTGAAGTTAGTATAGTGTATTGTATATTTTTCATCTAAAGAATACAGCGAAATTATATAACACGGTTTATACTTGTATTTTTTTATGTGCTGTTACTTCAAAACTGTCAATACCGATACTAATTATTGAGCATAAAATAATAGTGTTAAACTCAACTTAAGTATCTAATTTTACTATTGACTAACGTAAGAAAACAATTAATAATTTTTGATTGATTTGGGCCGTAAAATCAGTTCAAACAAAGCGTATTTACTCCGTAGCGAAAATCAATTTGGATCAAAAAAATCTCTTCGAAGGGGTCGGAGGAAAGGCGACCTTGGCGTAGTCAGGGGTGGCTTTAAATTTTCTTGCCTTCTGTTGCGAAATATTCAGACTTGTTGTCTTTGTTAAACAAAGGCGCATCCATTTTCCATTATTGTAATTCCCATTTTTCTAATATTGTGCTAAATACTCTCAATATTTAACCAATTAATAATAAGTCTTCTACACCCCATATAAAATAACAAAACATAAAAAAAAAATTTTTTGTTAATCAAAACTTCTTAAAGAATCTCATTTTAATGTCTTAGGATTTGTTTATGTAGTACTACATTATTGTATGTTATCAGTGTGTTATCTTCTAAATAGGTATCCAATTATATATTATTATATATAAATATATTCGTCTATTCAAACCACTATTATTCAATTCAAACCTATTCATTAAAATTTAATATTCACTTCTTCTTTCTTCTTATTTACATATGTTTTCTAGTTCATCTGCATGTATGAGTTCGCTATTATTTTGCTGTGTTACTATATGACATTTATTAAATATAACATATATTTTCAGTCGACGGTAGTTATATGTTACTTGTTTTTGTGTTGTTTTTTTTACTTTGTTTCTGTTTAATTTTGTTTGTTTTCAAAAGTAATCATCCGTATTGAAATTGATGCTGCAAACCCACATCCCATTTGAATAATCTAATATAACAAAATGCAAGTTAATTATGTATTATCTCATAGTTATTGTTAATACACCATGCTATATCTGAAAAAACTCCTGTATGTAAAGTAGATCTGTCAGTAACTCCATTAATCAAACAGTGTAAGACTCCGTATGTGCAGGAGGGCCTAATTCGGTAGATCTGGCCAGTAAACAATTGAAGATCTTGATGTAATAAAATTTCATAAAATTTTCATTTTATTTCATTATCTTTATTTGTATCAATTTTTTCATTTTTTAAAAGCATATGGTGTATTTCTTCAATTACAATTTTTTACAATACACACACAATATATATATATATATATATATATATATATATATATATATATATATATATATATATATATTTAATTTAAATCTGTAATCAGTATATTACTTGAATTATTTCAATTACTAATATTAACCTAATATTTTGGTGAAATGGTTTCTTACCACGGAGTTATTAGTATGCAATTATTAGTGGTTGTTTTAGCACAAGTATTAAGCAGAAACACCAAACTGGATAAGACATTTGTTCATTTTTACTTTTATTTAAAACAAGATATCACGGCTTTCATGTAACTACTAACTAAAGTGCTATTATATAAAAATAAATCATTAAATATGATACCTAATATTCTTGAACTTAATTGCAGAAATATCATTACTGCACTTACTGATCTATATGGCATCAAATAAAATAAAAATAGCGCTAATAATTTTATTAAATATTATGTATTTATTATATATAATAATTTGAGCTTTTAGAATTACTTATATTGAATTAACTTTTTCAAATTTAATATATGTTAAAATACTTTCCTCATTACAAAATAGTATTATATCATATAATCTGTTGTACACCACTGCCTATAAAGTATGTAATTTTGCTATTAATCTAATAAGTTTTAATTTACGATGAAATAGAGTAGATGACATAATTTTTATTTTCTACCACGTCTATAGTTGCGTAGGCCCGAACAGGACAATTTTCGTTCGGGGCACAGATGCCAACAGTAGATTCTTTTTGCCATAAATGGTGAAATGGTCACCGAAACGGATTGTTTATTATTTCGGTCGATCATAATTTATTGGACTACATTGTGGCTGACTTCTGAGAAAACGACCGTACACGTCTGGTTTACATCGGAACGTAAAACGTTTTCTACCTGAAAGTGATAGTTTCTCGACGTAAAAAAATACAATCGTCAATGTACGGATCGATTCGGTTTTTAGTGACGACGAAGTCGTTGAATATAATGCAGATTTATTGCTGTGGCATTGTCTATTTTGCCCTGCTCTAAATGGGTTCCTTACTCCTAAATGGCATTACAAGGCACTGTCTACAAAAGGACAAGTCATTTCCAACCTTGAAGTGGCAGCTGTATCTGACAGATGCACGTTGCTGTACATTTATGGAAATTAACTAAAAACTATATAACTAATATACAGAATTAAGTAGAGAAAGTCAGAAATGGAAATATTTTACAGTTGAAATAACATAAATATTTAAAATTAATTGATTTGTATTGTTAAAAAAATTATTTTTAATAATATACCACATGAACGTCTTATATAATTTTCTCTTATACATATATAAGTTATCTAGATTAATTTACCGATAAAAGTAAAACAATTTTTTTAATAATATGATGGGGTTGATATTGCCTAACGCTACAAATACTCGATACTTAGTATATTTTATTGACACGTTCACTCATCAAATACAGTTGATTCTGTATTAATGATTTTTTTTACCAAACACTAAAACGATCTCTAAAAAGAACGTCACCAGAAATCATTTATGTAAACAGAAATTGTATGTTAGAAATTTTAGTTGAAATGTATAGCAATGGCAAGATGAAATGTGAAGACCGTGTTCAGTTCATATTACCGAGTGTTTACACTAAACAATATGATTTAATATTTAACTAACAAACGTTTTATTAAAGTAAACAATTAACGAATATTACTTAACAATTATTTATCAATATATTTCCTTTTGTTTACCTTATCGAGAGTATTTTTCATTTATGATCTTTTTCATTCACACGCTGCGCTAATGTGGAATTTAGATAGATAAAAAATCCGATCATTTACAGTGGGAATTTCAGTATATCCGTGTATGAAAATTACCTTGTAATATACTCTCTTGACTACTAATTATCATATAAATGTTTCATATGCTCCGTTCACCTTTATCAAACAATAGTTAAACATTATACTATACTCGTAAAAAAGCTAGGAAATTTCTACAAGAGTGTTATAATATTTATAAATTATGACAAAACTTACTGTACAATATTTTGTTACCAAGCAATATCCTGTTTTAAAAGCCTAATTGTTTGGACTTGTGGAATATTGATGTATGAAGCAGGGGCAAGTCGAATGTCAAATCAATATGAATATTAATTATAAGTAATAGAAAAATAAATATTAAGAACTATACTGGGACTAACAATAATACTAGAATCCAATTCAATCAAATTATACAAAAAAAAAATAATAATTAATTTAAGCAGGCTTTTTTATTATATAACAAGTTGTTTAATAAATATGTACTGTCGATGAATGAAAGTTAAAACTAATAAACGTTAAATTCCTAACGCTATGAGGTTTTTGATAATAGAAAATATAGATTCACTAACACTAAATTCACAAATTAAGTAGTGGTATTCCGTCAAGGATTTCAACGAGTCCAGAAAGTCTAGATACTATACATCCCATAAATACTTTAAAGCCTTTCTAAGTTAAAGTAAGCTATAAGTCTAAGTCACAATTAAGTTGAAATAGGATAACCATTTTAATTTGGTATCAAAATCAAGCTTAAAACCGTTTATATATTCATATGAAAATATTTCTCGATATTAATAGTCTCATTTACTACCTATTTAGTAACTGAGTTGAAATGTACTACGTGGTACTGTATATATATATATATATATATATATATATATATATATATATATATATATATATATATATATATATATATATATATATATATATATATATATATATATATATATATATATATATATTAATAATAATATAAGTCACATTTTTTAAGCCAAATGTTTCGGCTAAATTTCAAACGAATTAATCAAACAAAGAACAAGTCGGTGTAGAAAGATTGTAATTGATTAGCATTATTATCTCCGGTGATATACTTTGAATTAATAAGTGAAGCTTATTTAAGAATACATGACATATGTTTGTATATTCTCAATATTCAGAGGCTGTACTTTCCTTTAAAAGTATACTAAGTAAACAAGACAGCAGAAATTATTTGACAATATGATTCTGACAATATGATACTGTTATGCAAAATGGTATTTATTAAATTTTCTAAGAGACCACAAAAATATGTAACTGTATAAAGAAAAAAGTTGTTTTTACATTTTATAACTAATAAATGAAACAAAAAAGTCAATGAGACCACAATATTAGTACAGCGTATTGGGCTAGTACCCGTGTTGAGTACTTTAAGTATTACTTATTTGACCGGATTTGTGATTTCATATTAATAATGTAGAATGATCTGTTTTTGACGTTCACATGTTTATAATATTGATTATATACCCATTTCGTTATTATTTAGGCATATTAAGTTAAATGTTAGCAAAAAATGGGAGCCATGGTTTAAAAGAATCTCGAAATGTATTCGGTGTTTTCTAATATATTCTCATGATGTTTTCGGTTTAAAAAGTTTCCTCAGATATTTTGAGAATGACTTTGCGTCACTTACTCGATATGGTCTGTTTAACAATAATAGGTCCCTCGATTTGTTCAATTGACGTAGGTTGATATCTGCGATATCGCTTTCATTCGGTTTTAAAAGTTTGCACTGCACTACACGTTGTTGATACCACCACATATACGGCAAGGCTATGCTGAATATCGATGTGGATTGCTCGCCTGGGCTAACCAATACCTTTTTGCGCTTGGGATTATATTAGTGGATCCAACTTTCCTATTAATTTCCCATCACACATAAACGTCTGGGAATAGTTTATTTATAAATCTGAAGCTGTCTGAAAGTTCTTTGAAAATTTAAGTTGGGTTTTTGTCCAATAACTTTGCAACTCGTCAACATTGAATAATTTAGCAATACTAATTGGAAACCTGTTATGTATAAAAATGTTAAACATTAAATTCTATAGTTCAGTTAGATCGTTTAATTTTTTGCAAAATGCAACCCTCATATATGAGAATGTACATTAAGGCAGCATGATATTTTATAGTTATATGAAAGTACTTTTTTTGTTTAAAATGTGAAAACATATAGTACATTTAATATGTTTATTTCGATATTTTTGTTTGTCTGGAACAAATATAAATCGTCTGGCGATGATGCGTGCATTATATGTTGGTGTACGGAAGGCGCCAAGTTACTAATAATAATTTGTACGCTGTTTTTCCCACTTGCCGTAATACGCAGTGACATCACGGTCGGGGAATGTGATACCAATTTGGCATCAAAACAAAATATAACAATTTAAGTTTTTATAAGTGTGCCACCTCCCACAGAGATCATTGTTTCGAACGGTTGGTTTACCAGTTCTTACTGTTTCAATTATTTTTAATAGAACCGTCATCGTGTACCGAGTGGACGATGAATAACAGCTTCCGCTTTAGCTTCCTTTATATGATATTTATGGGATATATAATATTAACTACGTTTAACTAAACTGAAAAGAATAAAATAAAATAATAAAATGATTTGCTGATCTGGTACGACTCGATGTTAAAGTGAATTCCTAGTAAGTTAAACCATATTGTTGGAGGTTTGCCAATAGAATCGCCAATCTAAATAGAATCTTATTTCAAATTACCAATTCCATTATCTTTAGTATATAAGCACACCTAAATGCCTATCCGGCTTATGGAAAGGGCCATTTAACGTAAACATGCTGCTCTACTATCCGCTTATATAGTGTCTCTGACTCCATATAAATTTGAATTGTTAAATTTGCCTCATTCAAATATTAGCAATTTTGTACAGATTTACTAATGAAAGTGAAAAAGTGATTTGGCTAATGAATGAAAAGACACACTAGTAAAACAAAATATGATGACTACCTATCACTAATTTATTTTTGTTATTTTAGGTGCGAGAATTTATGATACAAATAAAAATAAAAAGATAGATCCACATTAATTCATTTATACAGGAAATATATGTCGCGTTTCATCCCCAGTGATTTAAAAAAAGATTACCGTATATTTTTATGGGCCATAAACTTACAATTATACAACAATAAATTGTAATAGCATGACAATTTTCATTAAATTAACATTTAATTAATCATAATTAACATATATATTATAAAAGTATTTGCTTCTGTGGTTATAAAGTAACCAGAGTGTTGTAATTGACAACTCTTGTTCCTGCAATTGTTGCCTTTACCTAATTTGGTGATATATTAAGCTGGCCTTTCTTGGTATCAGGTCTTTTTTTAATTAGAAACATTTTGTTTTATTAAAGCATCCAATTAAAAAATATGTAGAATAGTAATCACTTGCATTGAGTGGAATTTCCTGGGATCTTATTTTGCATTAAAAACTGAAAAATGTATTGAAAACTAGCTGACCCGACAGACTTCGTCCTGTCAAAAAGATTTGTAATGTGGCAGTTTTTGTGCCTACGTATTTTAAAAAATTCTCCTGAACAGAACCATCACCCTGGTGATAGGGCGTTGTGAATAAAAAATAATTAAATAAAACATATATAAGGATTGAAAAGTAAGTAATCGCTTTATTGTTAATCATGTGAATCATAATAATTATTATTATTATCATTATATTGCTTTGTGGTATACGATGTTTTTTGTTTGATTACCTGGCGCATAGATAAACAAATCTGATGGTTTTCCAACACGGGAACAGGCAACATACAATTGACCATGTGAGAAACATGGGTTTTCTAGATTAATACCACAAACACTTAATGATTGCCCCTGGGACTTGTTTATAGTCATAGCAAAAGCAAGCCGTCAACATGTCTATAGGAAATTTGCCATTACCAATGTCAATGAGTTGTTTAGAGAATATGTTTCCAGATTGGTCATTTTGCAACTCGACACGCATATTCTTGCTTAAATGAAGTACTTTAACATGTTTCCACAAATTGGAGGACTTTAGACATGCATTGAGTTCATCAGCTGGCGTTGATCGTGGAATCACTGGCAATGTTTGACGAAAATCTCCTGCTAATAAAATCATTGCACCACCAAATCGGTTATTATTGCTACGTAGATCTTTTAAGGTTCTGTCTAAAGCCTCCAAAGATTTTTTATGTGCCATCGTGCATTCATCCCAAACAATCAATTTACATTGCTGCAAAACCTTTGCCATTGCAGAGTTCTTCGAAACGTTGCAGGTTGGAGTTTCATTGCTTTGCATATTTAATGGCAATTTTAGTGCTGAATGGGCTGTTCGACCACCTTCAAGCAAAGTTGCTGCGATTCCCGACGAAGCGAGTGCAAGTGCAATTTTATTTTGTGAGCGAATTGTTGCTAATATTAATGAAATAAAAAAAGTTTTTCCTGTACCACTAGGTGCATCTAAGAAATAAATCCCTCCAGTTTCATCATTTGTTACTTTCATAAGAGTTTCAAATACATACTTCTGTTGTTCATTTAACAGTGGAAGATTTGTTTGAATTTATTCTTTCAAAGCGTTGAGATCATACAGTCTTTCTCGATGCAACTCTTGGTTAAAAGCGTCATGCATTGGACGATTGGGCGCGGTCAGGCCTAATTGAATTAATAGTTTGTTTGACATTATCAAGCACATGTCCTCAATTGAAATCAATGCTTCATTGTAAATTTCTTCACTGATTTGTATATTTGGATTACCCATTCTATTCCGTATTTGATACAAAATATCATCACACATAATCTTTGTACTTCATCCACAAATCAATTGGGTTTGATGGGAAGCATGTAGATATGATTATAGAAAACAATGTTCGTATTTGATGAGTGTGTGATGATATTACAGCATCATTGAGAGTTTGATCCCAATGAGCGTCATTTTCAAGCAATTGCAAACGTTGACAGGCTTCTCTGTAGGATCCACACAATTCACCATCAACAGTTCGTAACTGTTGGAATGATGTTGGGCCACGTACATTGACTAATAGCAGTCGTAAATAAAAACATTCATCATTGCTTGGATGTACTGAATAAATCCGGCCAATCGCATCGGTGGAATATACATCTGTATATCCTGGAACTGGTTTTCCTTGTTTCCGTCGTATAAATCTCCTTGAGGATTGATTCCAGGTATAATATTTTGGTATTTCAGAATATAGCAATGTTTGTGCGAAATCATCGTTTTGGCATGTCTTAAAAAAAACTGGTTAATGTAGTAGATGGTGGCTGAGCAGCTCTTTGTACTGCGTTCTGTGCTGTAAAATACACTCTTTGTCCATTTTCTAAATGCACAGCTAAGTGAACAACAGAAGGGTGTCTCTCATGAATAGGAAAAGAAAATATTCGCCAAACTGCTTCATTACTACTGACATAGCGGCCCATTTGGTATTGGGTAACTTCATCATTAGAATTCTCTGCACCAATTCCAATCACAGCCATATCACTCCCTTTGGTTACATATTTGCAAATGTATTTAATCGATTTCACTGAATGGCAAGATTCAACGTTGATGTGTGCTTTGAATGTCTTTGATAAAATGGGTGAATATGGAACAATCCAACGATTATCTATTTCAATATCTTGTTAATTTAATTTGACAATTGTTGATTTTCCATTGTCTGCTGTCGATCTGCGACGATACAATGGATAACCGTCATTACCAGTAATTGTTTCCGATATTAATGTCCGTGGATATCGTTTTGAACATTTACCATCCATCATACACGGTGAATTTTGATTAAGAGTTCCACAGGGACCATGTATCATGTTTTTGATAACTACCTCATGCAATCCAGGATCTACTTGTACATTAGGGATTTCAGCTGATATCACTGCATCAACTTCATTTGGCCTTTTCTTTTCAACCAACCAAATCAAAATGTGTGGATGTGGCAATCCTCGTTTCTGCCACTCCACAGAATACATCCAGCAGCGTGTCTCACCAAACACGTTATGTTTTACGATGAAATTCATTAAAGATTTCAACTTTTGTCTAAAGACTCTGGCTGTAATATCATGACGATCAATGGATGATTTCCCAGGTAATAACTCCTGCTTAATTTCTATCCATTGCGGATTGCATGTAAATGTGATGAACAAATCTGCTGTACCATAATGACGAACATACGACATGGCATCTTGAGCATATTCGTGCATATGCCGAGGGCTTCCGATGTATGTTGCTGGAAGAATAGTCATCCGACCGACATTCTGTGCATTTCCATCAGTATTAATCGCATCTCGAAGGTGAATATACTCTTCAGATCGGAGTTTGGTTTGATTCAACCTGATGAATGTTAATCTCTCCGTTTCAATTTTAACATACATGTCATCAACATATTTGTGATATAATCGCCGACATTTCAATATGTGATTATCTGCATTTTCCCGAATCATTAGGCGGTATGAATAATAGTTCATTGAACTGACTTTTTTGTTGGTTTCAGAACCTGTAAACAGATTTTGTTTTAATAACATTCAAATATAAAATTAAAATACATAATATAGTGACTGAGATATTATCGCCATAGCTAAACTAATATTTTAGTTACCTGTAATGGGATTTATCATTTTTATTGATAAATCGTAGCCATCTTCACCTTGCCAAAATATAATGGGATATTGCAGTGCATCATATGAGCGGTGTGTTTCCTTTATAGGTTGTAATTGAAAATTCCGACGATGTAAAACAATATCACGGGATTCCAAGTTTTCTCCAACTACAACGATAGCAACTTCATCAATAGTTGGTGCATTAAAACGTCTTGTATGTTGACCTGCAGGTGTTTTATCAGCTCTGATTACAATTTTGTGATTATCGGATGGCATCAGATCCAGGGCAGTTTTAAACAATATAATCAATTGATTGTGTTGATGAAATAAAGTTTGTAATTGTTCTACAATAGACCTTTTTACTAAATTGTTATGTGCACAACGCAGATCAATTTCTTGTGGTGAATTGCCCATAAAATAAATTTGCAGGAATTTGTTGTCGCTATCTGACACTGGTAACAGTGAACCTGCTCTGTGATATATTTGCCCTTGTATCTGTAAATAAAAAAAATATTATGGTGTGGTATAAATTAATGGATTGTCAATGATCAAACTTAAATAATATTTGATCTTAAAAAGTATATATTTAGTTTTAACTAATATCTATCAAATATAAAATATAATAAAAGTGTCACTGAAACTGAATCACCATATAATATGATGACTAAGTGATATATTTCGTAATGATTAAGAAATTGAAGATTAGTAACACATCTTAACTTTGGTGACAGAAAATTTTGTTCGCTAAAATAATTATGAGTAACTGCTATAATACATACCTTGAAAGTTGGCATAAAATTTTCCCGAACTGCATTTGTTGCCCCAAATGAAGTCATTTGAAAGCAATTGTTATATTGTTGAATATGTGTCAAAAAGTGTATAGAATCTGTTCCTATTCCTGAAACCAATGAGTACAATGGTTCTGGTGGTGGATCCAATTGTATCAATTTCACTTTACCATTTGCGCAACACAATCCATTGGCTTCGTTTTTGTATTTTAATGCCTTACAGTGTGAGCAAACCAAGTTCATAGAACCAATAACAACACATTGGTAGTTACTGTAGTCAATTGACACATCGTAACTGAAAGCAGCTGGATTCAAACTTGCGCGATTATTAGTTGAATGTCGCGCTCGCGCTTCACGCGTTTGTGATATCCGAATTCTTTCACGTTCATTTCCGTCGTCACGTTCTTGTGCAGTACGATTAGATCGGTAATTAGCTTGGTTTATAGCATTTCTGGTTCTTCTACCTAAATTGCTTCGTCTTATAGGAGGCATATCAAATATAAATTATTTTTTCACTAATCACGAACTAAACAAACACTAACTAACTAAACACTCTGCACAAAACACGATATACGAATTTGTTTCGTGTATCACTTGACAATTCATCTGTCATCTGTCAAAAGTCATCTGTAACAGACAACTTTTTTTTTTTAAATTTGATATGACTTGAACTCAAATCCTTTTAATCCGTACGAATTGTTTTATTTATTTAAAATTTTTTATTTGTTTAAAATTTAATTCAAATTTTAAATAAATAAAACAATTCGTACGGATTAAAAGGATTTGAGTTCAAGTCATATCAAATTTAAAAAAAAAAAGTTGTCTGTTACAGATGACTTTTGACAGATGACAGATGAATTGTCAACTGATACACGAAACAAATTCAAACAAAAAGGGCTATTTTTAGGGTTTTTCCAGCAATAATTCTAATTTTTCTCGCCGTAAAAACCATCCCTGAACTTCAACGAACATTTTAAAAAAAGATTTGGCCAAATTGGTCCAGGCGTTGTTGAGTTATGCGCTTAGGAACATATTTTGCGATTCATTTTTATATATAAGAAGATGAAGATTAGTTATTAACGGTGGGGACCATTCAATTATTATGTAAGACCATTTGGGCTGAGGGAGGTCGACGGTGTCTTATTTTTGGAGAGAATGGGTCTTAACAGGTCATAGGTAATATCAAAAAAATGACCAAAGTCAAGATTATATTTTGAAAAAGCGCGGGCCTATATTTGTAGGTACAAATAAACGGAGTTTCTTTAAAAATAAGAAATAAATAATTAAGTGATTAATTAAGGGATTGTCACTAATTACTTTTGATGTGGATTATCAACGCTTAATTCTCAATTCATTAGAAGCACTGTAACAAGTATTGTATAATGAATCCCATCGCAACCGACACTTGCCCCTGGACGAATTCCATGCAGGTCGTCAAAATCGATTGCTGTGCCAGAAAACATCGATACTATACACCTACTGACCTACGTAACATAAACCCAGGACTTTCTTGCTTTGAAGTCTTCGCAGCTTCGCAGGGTCGTATCAGTCGCGAGATATAATGGTCGTATGGATCTTCTAATACAAGCCTAACCCAACAAAAGTTGTTCATGGAAGAAGCAGATGTTCCATAATCAAAAATATATATAGCAAATCTCTACTTCACAGTAACAGAAATCCCTGTTCAAATAAATGAATGGAAGATGTATTTAAAGAGCATTAATAACTAATACATAGCGGTATTTAATCCAACAGACACATTGTTGAGATTCGTACAACAGATTGCGATAAAAAAAGGTGCTGTCAAAACACAGATCGTTAAAGTAATCCAAGTAAATAAGCTCATTAACAACAGCAACTTTTTTTAGAAAGTCAGTTTTCCTTCTATATTAATTTCCGCACAAAGAAAAAACCCAAACGAACAAAACACAGTTCAATCAAAATTGTTTTGCATTAATTAGTAGATCAATTAAACGCGGTCAGTTCAGCGGCGAAACGTAATTGATGAAGCGGGAAAAAGCCACACGTAAACATCCACTGGTCTAACTGGATTCTTTATCAGGAGTTACAGACCTTATGTGTTGTTTATAAGCCGTGTTCCGATGATTTTTACCCGTCGATGAAACCAATTTATTGCAGCAACAATTTACCATTATCGTACACGTATAAATTGAGCAATTTATCTACTTTAATATTGAACCATTTATATTAAACATACATTATCACAGGACAATCAATAGCTTAGGCAGTAACGGGTTTCACCAGCAGTAACGATATATCTAATGACCTTTTCAAATGTCTTACACAACATCACTAGTATGTACTTGTATGTTGAGGTTCTTGGGATATTGGTACCGATTTCTCTATCTGGCTAAATTTCTTCAATGTTGTGTGTCTTGACAACGTTATTTATGTTTTAATATAAATAGAATAATTACTTACCAAACTAAACGTAGAAATTTAATTAAAATGCCAAGGGTTCTATATTTTATGGTAAGTCCGTAATAAGACTACGTTAATTATAAAGAAACACCCAAAACCGTTAAAAACTGACTGAACCAAAGCAGCACAAACAAAGAATAGAGAATTATTTTGCATCATGTTGAATATTTTTTAAAACTAATCAAAAACTTCCGCACTGAGAAGATATTACACAGGAAAAGCTCCATGGGTGGCAATTTCTGGCATGAATGTGGTAAATTGTTACCACTTGAGATATTAGTTTAGGGTCAAATGCCTTAGTTAAAACTTAAGAATTAAGTAACAATAATGGACAGTTAAGATTGTCGAGAATGTTAAAAGTAAATCAAAAAACTCTGAAACCGAATAGTTATTATATACTCATAGAACTAGATGTAAATCATAGCATCCCAGAAAATAATAATAATTGAATAAATAATATTAAAATTCTACAAATAAAAAATATTATCCTACAATACAATAAAAATCTTATAACAATATTTGCGAACCATAAAACTTATAACAGAGTTTGAGACATGCTTCTCTTGATTTTAGTATATTAAGTTTTGTCAACAAAACTCCAGAAAATTTGTCATTAACAAGAGCCTTTATTTTTCAGTATTGAGAAACTGTTTAGTCTTTAAGAGCATTCTCAAAAAAGTTCCATAGATTCTCGCGTTTATATTACGTTAGACAAAAAATAGAACAGATTAGACTCAAAAACAAAACTATACGGGTTAGCTGGAAGATATTCCTAACTTGGTCGAAGATAAAAGTCAACTCAATTATGCTGCTATTTTGGACCTATAAAGGGAACAATACGGTTTGAACAATATGGGGTTGAATTAAAACACCGAACAGATTAGTAACTAACGCTGTCAAAACAGAAATTACTAAATTACAGAAATGTGGAATCAATAAAGCTACTGGACCCGGGAAGTCGGAAAATCACATGAACTTGTATAGTGTATTAGTGTTACACTTAGCTTTAGCTTAAATAGTCTAATTTCATTTTAGTTTGGGAAATAAAACTGACGTATTTATCCTGCACTCGTCCTGCATGTATTCAGGCAAGTACAATAAAAGAATAGTAACAAATTAATTTGTAAATTAAGATTGTACCTAGCAAAAAGCGATTCCCTTCAAAAAGTGTGCAAATACATTTGGTATGAATGAAATAAAATGAATTATACTGCGCATAACTTACCAAATCGATATTTTGAATGTTGAACATGCACGTTAAATTGCAATTGTGAGCTATTTGAACAAAAGCGTATGTATACTCACTATGCTAATGTCCAGAGATGTCTTAATTTCATTATAAGTCACATGACGATACCAAATTATCAGATTACCGTATCACCATCAATATTTCTCTGAAACATCCAATGATTGCAGAGTAATGAGTCTGAGAATCATTAAATATAGTAGCTTTGATCATGCATCATTATCAAGAGCCGAATTAATTTGATAAGATGAATTGATTGTCGTTCAGCCCATCTACTTAAAAATATAAAAATTAATTGTGAAATGATCTTGAAATAAAATAGGCAGCTTTTGTATAATGAAACAACGGCATTGCACTAACACTGCTCAATATTTAATAGCTATATGAAAGTATTATTTTTTGTTCTGGACGAATGAGCACATAATATATTTTATTTGTTTATATCGGTACTTTAATACTCAAATATTTATGTAATATAGAATATATGTTGATTCTTGTAGTCCTAGAATTTTCGATGATCCTAGAGTTGATGCAGAGCACCGATGAAAAAACTTAATTTGAAATTCCTACATGGAGTTGGTTCTTGGAAAGCGAATTATAGATCGTTCAGTAAGTCTTGATAGAATGCTTCAAAAATGCTTTTATAACTCACTTAAAACTCATATACTAAGCAATTTTCATCAAAACTAACATAATTGCCGAAAAGCCTATAAATGGAAATTTCAATGTCGTGTCTTATATTTACAACAGCATATCGATTAGTGATTCAGAGAGGTTACCGAGCATGTTCCCGAATTGTCGTCTCCAAAAATTGATAAAACTTGAATCATCGTTTATATTCTCGATCGCGAACCCAACCCCAACTGATTAATTAGAACATACTGCAAGACCGAACAAAGCCCATAAAAATCTTTTAATATTACTATTACCGCTATTAACTGATAATTTAAACTGGTATAACGATTTGATTTGGTTAATATTAGCATTGGGAACTAACGACTGAAAACAGTTTAAACAGTCGATAGTCGTAAAACAAAAAAAAATGTTCTGCGGATTTGTAAAAAGGAATGGAATTTTTCTTTCCTTTGCATTTCATGAATAATACCGTACAAATGTTTTATCGTATTTTAATATACTATAATACTATAATAAATATTGACAATACAATATAACTTAATCATAAAAAAAAACTAATTCATGACATAATTAAAAATGATCCCATAATAACTACTAGAGTTTTTTAAATAAAGTAAATGCTTTATTTATTATTAAATGGAAATATTTTTTAACAAAAATCGAGAGATTAATCCGAATATTCCCTATTATTGCCACAAAACAGTCCAAAGTATTTTACTATTTATCATGCACAACTTTAAACTATTACATTAAAAATCTTGAAAAATATCGTTCCAAAATGCTGTTATATTAATATACAATATATTGTTATTTATAAACAAACCACCAAAAAACAATATATTATGTTGCTTGTAAATAACAATATATATATATATATATATATATATATATATATATATATATATATATATATATATATATATTACATAAATCTATGTAAGCATAAATTCCACAGATCGATCAGATCCAGAATGTTAAAAATCAGTCGACTGAAACTAGTAGAACCAAAAATAGTAACAAAAAGTATACGACTGAAACAGTCACTGGTAAGAAGTAGTGAAATCAGTCGAACCAAAAATAGCGACTGAAACAGTCGATAGTAAAAAGTAGTCAATTACTAAACAGTCGATAGTTCCGAAAATTATATGTATTCTAGTGCGTATTGGATTAAACACAATTTATTGAAATTATATTCGTTTATAATATTTAAAGAATGCTTGAAATTATATTGGGAAGAAATTATTTTATGTATATTTTTGCTAACAATTTTTAAATGTCCAATGTTATTAAACAATTATGTTGCTAGACGTTAACCATTTACAGAACACCTGGCCACAAAATTCTAATAAAGTTAATCATCATCCCTGTATTTATCACAATAGCTAGATCTCGGACGAACTGAAATTGATTAATGATCGATTTTGATCCTGACCTTCCGAGAATACGGTGTACGTGTTCGCTGGTACCATTTGCATCGCCAAAATCAGTACCACAAACTGCTCAGTCATCGGCATGGCCCGGTTGGCGTTGAGAAAGGTCAGCGAAAAATAGCCTTAGACGGTGACATGCAACAATCATTTGTTACACTGTTTGGTTTACATTTTCTTAGACGTAAACTTGAGGCAGGTCGTACATAACATTCCATATATTTATAGAGTTGTTTGTTAAACGAAAATAATTATAATCCGGTCTAAATTTATGAGATGCTCTTGTAGATGGTTTCTTGTTGTTTTTCGTTTGATTTGAGATGGAGTAAACAACTCCAAATATACCGCTGCTGTTTAAAAATAGTAAGACTTGTATTGTCAACGTGCAACTTCGTCTTATTTTTCTAAATGTATTTCTAACTTTCGACATTGGAATTTTGAGTTAGTTTTAATCAGATATCTAAAAAAGAGCTTTACCGTGATAAGAAAAACCGACGTTTAAATCGTGTAGTAATTCCGACTCCTTCATAGTTTCATACAAACGCACTAGACGCTGAATTATCTACAAATTTTACCTCTTTCTATTTCTGATCGCAGTAAACTATTTTACTATTTGCTAATGATACAACATGTACTTAAAGATAACCTATAAAAATTACTGATAATTGTAATGGAAATTACATAGACCTGTGGCTTTAACATTCGCCACTAAAAAATCGCCCAGTGTCGTGGCTAACAATACTGTAATTTACATAATAATATATTGATAAAGTACACTAAATAGCTATATTTTCTAATGTTAAGTCTTATTGAACTTTTGTTTATTTGCCACATGCATAGTCTCTAATAAAATAAAATAAAAGATCACAGGCAATTTTGAGTGTTTTTAGTGTCCATTTTCACACATTTTTTACCATACTTCACTACGCAACTACACAAGATCATTGAGTTTGGTTTTCTTGAACCTGCATCCTGGTTTAGTGTTATCTAAGAGTTGCAACACTTCGGTGTTAACATGGAAGAAGAGGCTCTCCTCACGTAGTGTTGCGAATCTCTTAATTCGTTCTATGCCAGTAGGAAATCGAAGATAATTGTTCCTACAATATCCAGGTGTATCCCCAATACTTCTCAGAAGTTCATTCTGAATTACTTTATGTTTATATTACTTGAAACTATTACTATTACTTTTGCTACTACTACAATTACTATTACTACAACTATTACTATTATTATATTACTATTACTAGGAAGAAATAACTTCCTTGTACGATTTCTGGGTGTTAACTTGCTTTGAAACGGAAGTACCTAGACCATATCACTCTTAGCCAAAATTTTGAGTTATGATAGTAGATCAGACTCATCCATAGTGACGAAACAACGTAAAAGATCATTTTCATCTTCTTTAAGTTTCACTTGAAGTTTTTTTTATGTCGCACCCCCTATATTGTTTACAAATTTCAGTAAAAATATTTTCGTTTCCTCAACCTGTTTAAGACTTCTGTCCTGTCCTGTCTTGCTGTCTAAAATGTATTAAAACAATTACAAACATTAGTTAAGAATTGCTGTATAAAAACGAAAATATTCCAAAATAAAGGTTCGGTCTTGGTTTGAGGAGCATCTGAATATCATCAAATATCATCCCTGGTCAGCATAATCGGCATTACATCAACATGCAATGAACCGTTATGGTTCTGAACCTGTATATAATGGTATTGACTCTCGGTGTAAATATACTTATTAATACATTTGCATATAACCATATTCATTTAAGGACGATAGAAAATTAATATTATTTCATAACATGATTAAAAGTAATTTACATCTGACTATTTAACTTATTTTTTGAGGTATTTGTCCGCAATTCTTTGGTGATGGTCGTCCTTTCCGCAGTTGGAACACCTGGCTGGAGTTTTTCTGTCCTTTCTACAGGATCAGGATTTCTAGTTACTTCTGGTGCTGGGAAGTTCCTAGAGGAGTGTCCATACAGCTGGCAGTTGAAGCATTGTTTCGGCTTCCGGGTGTCTCTTTGGGATTCATTACTCTCCGGTCCAGCAGGTATTGACTTTTAAATATATGGTCCTCGTCTCTGGACACTATGACCTGGGTGAATGGGTTGGCGATTCTGGCTTTTGTCTACCATCTATTTACGAGGGATGGCTAGAATTCCTTTTCCTGGTGTGGTCCTCTAACTAGGTCGTCCGTTATTGATTCTAGTAGGCCTCTGATGACGCCTTTGCGTTGTCCCTCCTGTAAGGATGCGAAGAGTGAAAAGGATTTTTCTTCACCTCCAGGATCTTCCATGATCGTCTCTTGTCCTCGTGCTGCCGAATTCGATTGTACTGTTTTTAAATATACAGAGTTCTATATCTGTGGTGTTATCCCTGAGTACTATGGCTGGGATTCCTTCCTTCTTTTGTGGTGTTGGGTTGGCCTGGGTTGGTGTGTTGGCAGTTTCAGAAATTTGTTGTTAATCCAACTTCTCCTCACGACATGAGGAAACAGTGAAGTTTACTTTTTTTGTCCTCTTCTGTGGCGCCTGTTGAATATATTCTTGTGTCTCTTGGTTCGCTTTGTGCTGGGTTTATTTTTCCTTTTAAATTTTCTTGATTTGCTCTTACTGTATCAGTGCGCATAACTCCGGGATATCTTTGTATACATTTTGGAGGGCTCTTACCCTTCCATCCTTCATATAACATCATCATTGAGTTGTTTGATTTGGATTTTTAGGCATTCATTGATTGTTTTCATTGATCATTGATTCATTGATCTGTGATTTTAATATATAATTTTATAATTAATTGTTACCCTGTCAAGGAGTTGATTGAGTCATTGAGATATTTTCTTCTTTGTTTCTTCTTTATTTCTTATATAAGCATTCGTAGATTGCCGGGTATATTGGAGTATCGACACTTTGATGGTATCAACACCACTATTAATGATAACTAAAATACTATACATACCGCCCTAGCGATAAAACTTAATATTAAAACGAACTTGATAAAACAGTGAGCTCCACTAGAGATCACAATATTATACTTTAAGGAATTTCTTGAATGACAAAAACCAGACAATCAATTACAATTTTTCTATCAAAATTCCGGTACGATCGGCGGTCGCTGCAAAACACCCAGTAGATTCTTAATTGGCCAGTTTAAATATTGGTCAGCGATAGCGAGACAAACAATGCATGACGCGTACCGTCTATTATTGGACTTATGTCTCAGACACGGCGGCTTGCGCTCCGTTATCTGATCAGAACGTGAATTCATTTGAAACTGAACGCATTATCTATTTTGATCTGTGAGCCAGGTGCGTGAAAAAGGGGCGCTAATTAAATGGCATCAGCTGTATTCGCTTACGTAACTTCGAAAAGAACGCCGCTCGATTCCGAAAGTGTCGGGACGCGTTGTTGAAGCTCGGCCGCGCTCGGTCGCGATACTTGTTGACGCGAGCGGTCATTGTTATTCAGACAATATAATTTAATATTCTTCGAATAAATTCTTTACACTAACATGTGCGTATTTTGCGGGAATAGCAAGCGTAACTACATCCTGTCGCATAATTTCTTCTAATCTGCATAATACCACTTAGTTGGGATCGAATTAAATTGTCTTTATTTTAGTTAAAAGAATCAACCATTTCTCTTGATCGTTCGTCCATTTATTTAACGTTTTCAGTTTTATAGCTATCAGCTGTTGGAACTAGTAGTCGTTTTTATGGTTTAATAATAACAAACTGTGCTGGTCATTATTTGTCATTTCGTTATTTATTTAGGTTATGCTTTCTAATTTATCATATAAACATTTTAGGATAGTTTTATTAAGTGCTTGCATGTATTCCGATGGTTTTCTTTACTAAAAAACGCTATTATCCTGAAAAATTGGTACAATATATTAATAAAATAAATAGTCATCTCTGCTGCTTTTTTCATCTTTATTGTAACAGCGATACCGTGTCGAAAAAACGATGTTAGTTGGGCAGCAATTTACTTTAGGATCTATTTTCTTCAGCACTTCTCCACCATTTCGAAAGCGCACGCTAGCATCTATGTCATCTATGTTCGGTAAAACTAATTGACTGTGCTGAAACAGTGTATTCTTCACAATTCTTACAAAATGTGGCCAAGCAAGAGATTGACTTTACGTCTGTTACTCACTATTGCTGGTATTTGTTCGAACAATAAGTGGTTCAATTTGAAAAAACATCTTAATAGGGACGAAGCCAACATAAACACAGTCAAAAGTATTTTACTATTTGCCAATCAAAATGTTGTTCTTTTTACATTATTACATTAATCAATAATATTGAAAATAGAGTTGCTAAATGCAAAGAAAAACCTGGTATTAGTATAAAAGTAGTCAAACGAACTAGTCACGACTGAAACTAATCGACCGAAAGAAAGACTGAATGATACAGTAAACAGATGTTCAATGTTCAAACATGTTTCTTTACTGCACATATAGTGTTTCTAACTAAATGTGAATTGCTAAACTTGCTTTATTGAAATATTTACAATTTTCTCCAGATTTATTAATACAGTGAAATCAAAGACACATTTAAGATATACTAGTATAGAATGTGATTTTTTATTAATTTTAAATTAAAGAAAAATAATTATAAAGCATTAATGACCCTTAAAATTTGCTTAATTTTGATTTTTTCATACTTAGAATAAAAATAAACGCAAATAAAAAAGGAATATGTGATTCTGCCATAATGTTTACATAGGAACGTCGTTTTCTATTGATAGTTATATTTTTATATACTAGTTTATATTTATAATTTAAACTAACCTAAATAAAATATTATATATATATATATATATATATATATATATATATATATATATATATATATATATATATATATTTGACGACTGCCATTACTATTTTAACTTCCCCCTGTACCAATGAATAGAACCGAAATCCTTCATAATCCTATTACCTTTTACAGGCTGTAGGCAGAAACCAGATAGCGATACGAGAAATCAGGGGGAATGATGGACAATAGAGGAGCAGACAGAACGACAAAATGGAATCCGACATTGCACATTCATGGCCCAGATTAATTTTATGGTATTTCGAGTCACGCAACGCCCGACAGCATTCGGGGAAGACGGAAGGTGAACCTATTGATTTGGTATGATTAGCATTTGTGTGGAGAAACGTGTTCAGCCATATGACGAGACTCAAATTTCTGCCACTCAATTTTGGTAAGTATTATTATGTATGGCATTTATACAGTATTTATTACAAAAATATTATTTTATTCTTTGTAACTTCCACCAGATTTTTTATTTTTAGAATTTTTTTGAATATCATTTAATGCTATGTATTGTATTTAAACGTGGAGTCTTTTTATGTTTATAATATAACCACAATTCCATGTAATATAAAAAGACATCAAAATAGCTGGATCAATTTCTCTACTAATCATATGGTTTATTCCTTGTTGTACATCATTCGGCAGCTATTTAACTATCCCTAGATAGAACTAGAATCTTATAGATTACTTAGGTTGTTTGATGGGGACCTTCCCCTAAAAATGCATTTCATAAATGCTTTTCATTCTATAGTCGAAAATTAGGAAGCTAAAAAAAACTAGACATTATAAACTAATATTTAGATGGAAGTTTTATTATTCATATTATCCCAAATTTCAATAACAAAATTGTTGATTTTTTAATACTTTGATTTAAATGAAAGTATAAAATTACTTTTTCATATATTTCAATATTGTATATAATTAAACATTGTGTTTTTTACTTCGATTCCAAATGGCTATACAAAATTTGTTGAATTGATTATACCAAATACTTCACTTGTTTCTTATAATTTTAACCAATGGAAAAATCATTGTATATAATCGTTGTACAATGTTGTTTTGATTCTATCTTTTCTCGAAATTTAAAGCCTTATTATATAAAACAATTCATTACACTATTATATACTATTACGATAAGCCACAAATATTATTTTAAAAAATCTTCGCACGACTTACATCTTCATCAAATCAGAAATAATGATCAGTAAAACTGTGTACCAATGATTGAAACAAATGTTGGAAAGCCAATATCAGTATAAAGGCAAACAATAAGAATATTATGGCTCTTTATTTGCAATACTTCACTCAATCTTATTAATCTGCTGTTGCTTCAGTCATAAACTGGTACATACAAATTCTTTTGGCTGCCATATAGTCAAGTGTTTTAGAGTTATGCTTCATTAACAGTGGCGTCAATATAGGTATTTTCCTACAGAGATCATCAGTTATTTGGTACTTAAACTGTATAAAAATTATATATCATCCAATAATATTATAAGTCATCTGGAAAGGGTGCTGCAATGATATATCCATTCCAATAAATGTTTTATTAGTAAAGTATAATATATATATATATATATATATATATATATATATATATATATATATATATATATATATATATATATATATATATATATATATATATATATATTGTGCACTGTACGTATAATATTTAAAAGTAAATTTTCCTTATTTGCCCTTATACAATGCGGTTTCTGGACTGTGTTTGGCTCAATATTTATATTTCTCAATTATTGGATCAATAATCTCAAGTTCAGTCCTTAAAATATCACTAGAATATATAATAAATATAGCATCGGTACTAATATACTGCTTTGAACTTTGAACATATTCACGTTATTTTGTTCACAAAACCAGAGAGCTATATTTTAAGAATTTGGCGATGTCCAGGAAACAGTTGCATGTTTTATTTTCTTCTGGTTAAACTGATGACTGAATTATTTGAATTTGATGTAATTGGTTTTGACTGTATCTGATCATCTTAAATTTTACTCATTATAGTATCCTTAAAATTTTGTTAATATGAATTTAAACTACAACACTATAAAACAATAAACAAACAAAACAATAAATATTTGATTGTATTATTAAATGAATTTTATATAATATAAAGATATAAGACCTGTCTCGATTTTATGACGTTACATTTATATGATGGGATGTGCTGAATGCCAAAAAAGCACTTCCTTTTTGTCATAGAACGGTACGTTTCTTGATACTAACCGATTTATTCCATTAAAATAAAAGAAAATAGTCTTGAAAACGTTATTTTGTTTACAAACCATTAACGATGCATATATTTTTTAACATACGTGCAACAGCACACACTGAAACCTTTTTTTTTTTCGTAAGGGTCTTCTTTCGGCATTTTCGCTCTGTGGCTTTCTCCATATCTTTGTTGTAGTGTTCTAATAAAACAGTACGCCTTCACTCACGTCTTCCAAATTTTCCGGAAAATAGTCGAGGTGCGAGTGAAGAAATTGTACTTAGACTTATTAGGCCTAAAGCTTTAAATGCTCTTAGAATTCGTTTGACGGTTTATTTGTAGTTAGGGTCATAATTATTTCCTAAATATTTCCCTATGACTTCCTTAGAAGCAATACACCGTTTTTTTTGAGGATCCGTAATAGTTGTGACGATGACATAGCCAATCCTTTTTCACTTCTCTTCTCTTCCTTCACTTTCTTATGTAATCTCTATATTTGGGATGTGACTTTACAAATTGTTTCATCAATCCCAACTTTGTGTGCAGTGGTGGTAAAAGAAATGTATGTGGAGGGACCAATATTTCTTGAAAGACGATCTTTTCACCAACTTTAATTTCCCTCGGCGACGAAATCTTTTTGGTCTAGTTATTTCCTCGACCAAAAGAGAATTTGGTAAACTCAACTTGTTGTCTAGCAATATGAACGACATTTTAATATCGCCACACACCTGTAAACTGTGGTATTCATATTTTAATTTACGAGGAACCAAGTCTAACTTCTTGTAGGATTCTTTGAGATATACAGATTAACCTACAGACATTGTCATCTTAGATTATATTGTGTGAAGGACTATCTATATGTTTAGAAATTTAGAGGTAATTCAAGTTAATTCGTTCAACACTCTAAAAAACATGTTATCGCATTCTATAATTTTCTAGTCAACTTTATGGTGAAATATTCAAATAGCGTTAACATTTACTGCTGACGAATATATGGTACTTATCGAAAAATCTAATATAAACACGTCATAAAACATTAACAAGAGCAGCAGGCATAACCACTCTCGCATCATCAAGCTCGAGAAACAATCAATTAGAAAATTGTTTCCGATATTATCGATTCTAACAACAGTTGTTAACGATAGTTCCCACCGTTTTGAAAAATTACTGGATTTTGATCCGCAAGCCTGGAAAAGTTTATCCGTGTCAATACAGCACCGTAGTCGCCCATCAATCAAATCGCACTAGATATTTTATGAGTTCAGGAAGCCGTTCAGTCAATAGTCGGATAGATATTTGTAAACAGACGTTTTAAAAATAAACTACGCCAGTCAAATACCTAGGGTTCTGTTGTATATCAGTACGTCATTAAATATTTAAAAAATATATGTTTTATGGTTGAATAAATAATATTTTATATTCAAGTGGTGTTAATTACTATAATTATATAGTTTTAATGACTTTTACATTCTAACAATAAATTAAATGGACCTCAAAAAAATCTAAAAATCTGGAAGCTTTTTTATATACGGATAACTGAAATGTTTTAGAAACACTGATTCATTAGGAATAGACATTTTACGTTTATTTAGAGAACAGCAATTGTAGCTTTATGTATAATAGATTACCGTTGTGTAAATAATGGGATAATAAACGATACGTTATAAAAAAACTAAGTATGAAAAATTTTCTTTAAAAAACCCAAAATTGTGAGTAATAATGGACTTAAATAAAGGAGGTTCTGTGGTATCATGGAGGAGGTCTTTTATTACGAACTCCTGGAAACTGGTCAAGCTGGGAATACTAAGGTCAACAATTGAACAAACTGAGCAGATAATTTGATAAGAAAAGGCTATTTAGTAGATAAGGAAGCAATCAAATCGCACGCATGAGATGCATGACAAAGTTCGACATCATTATTAGTGTTGTTTGACATGTGGGAGAATGGTATATATGTTAATTCTGGTCAGCTTTCTTGCGTGTATAGGAAGAAAATTAATCACTAAATAGAAAATTAGCAATCAAATTCGAGTGAAAGAAACAACCGGCTCAGAATTAACAAGCGAAAGACTATTCTAAGAGGTGAAATCAAGGAAAAATAGAGGAAAAATCAGATTAATCCAAGATCAGATCATATCAAAAATTGAAAAAAAATCGGTCATTAGATTGAAAAAAACTATAGACCATCCCAAAACATCAGCCTAATATATCACACACAAGTCAATCGACATTTCGAGAGATAATGGATACCCATCCTCAAAATAAAGAACAACAAATATCCACCAGCCAGTTACTGAGTTAAAGCAAGTAAATGTCAATAAAAATGAATATACAAAGGTGTCACCGATAGTACTTCGGGACTTACAATTATACACTGAACTTCATCATATTTAATGACTTTAAAATAGGGAACTATGAACAACCGCACTGAGGGAGTATACCTTCATTCAGAAGTATCGAATGATTAATTTGAACATAATTAGCTCAAGTACTCAAGTTCGTAGTTAAATACATTTAAAAAGTGGCAAAATATATTTGCAGAAAAATGTGTAAAAACCCATAATTCAGGATTTACCTTACACAGAGACACTTTATATACACATGTATATATTTACAGATTGCATAATTATTGGCATATAGCACAGCTGTATGATGCCTATTAATGTAAGCAAAGATAGGCCACGGTAAATAAAATGATTTCTAGAAACTAAGAATATGCCTGAATGTTAAAGAATTTTTTTTATATCTATATTAGATTATTTTTATTCAGTATCAAAGGTTAAGGCATTTATACTAAATTAAATAATATGAAATAGTGTATTTATGCACAAATAAAACCCTGCTGAATTTCTGCAGGGCTGTTTGTGTTCCTCTCTATTAATCACCAATCAACATGTGTATATTCATATATTTGCATGTTATCATACATGCTTACTTACTGTCTCTCATATGAATGAATAAATGGATAATTTGCATATGTTTTTCATATTAATTTAGCAACTAATATCAAATCAATATATTGGACTTCATTGGAAAGTGAAATTTGTTTAGTTATAAGTTATTGTAATATTTCAAAAGAAGTCTTCAAAGGTATAAAAAAGTGATATGATAAGTGCTCAAGACCCTATCAAGGAAGGCAATTATACACCAACTTGAACAACGAAATATTCGAAGTAAAACATGCCCTGGATGACAGAAAATCGGTTGAAGTTATTATGATTACGAAACCCGAAAAACCAAATGAAGTAAAATATTATGAACCAATTTCAATACTGCCATTAACATTCAAAATATTTGAAAAACTACTTAAGGATCATAAGTGGAAAAAATGTAATATCTGCGCATCAGTTTGGTTTTGTGAACAAGCGTTAAAGAATTAACCTAGTATTTCAGAATCACAGACATGATATTGAAAAAGCCTACGAAGAGAAAAAAGTTTGCTCAGTTATATTCTTGGATATACTGTAAACCTTTAGTAAACCTGGCATAAGGGACTCATGTATAAAGTACAAAAAATATTATCGAAGCAATACGAAGCAACTCTTAAACTTCGGCATCTCATCCAGTATGTATAGAGTAAACACGAAGCTTATTATACAATGACAGAAACAGAACAAAAGCAGGTGTAGGCAAGCCAGTGCTTTAGTCGTGTTCTTTATCTCGATACATGTGACATATCGCAAAGAGAAGGTGTAACTATGGCTACATCTAAATTATCGATATATAATAAGTTGCTGCTATACAAGTAAATATTAAAATCTATATGGACCTGGATGGACCTATATGGATTCACAACAAGACAGGAGGAAAAACTCTAGTCCCATGTTAAGAACAGCGTGTTGTAATTTTTGAGTAACACTGAACTACATGACCCAGACTCAAGTGTATCAAATCGTGTGATCTTGCGTAGTTATGTAGTGAAGTGTACTAAACGTTAAAAATATTGAAAGTGCTATTTATATTTAAGAGACTAAGTGAAGGCCAATAGGCTAGTCGACTATAATAATTTAATAATAAATTGAAATAATCACTCCACATGAAACAATTCCTCGTCATTTAACATAACACGCTATTATTTTATTCAGTCAGTGATATTGGTCATGGTAGCTTAACAGGTAAATTGAAAAGTCTCCTAAAAAAGACACATAGATGGCGCTACTAGAATTAAATCCAAATGTTTTTTTAGTTAGCCCTAACCCTCAAAAGATGCGTGTATAAATTTGACAGCTGGTGGATCAGTAGTTTGTGAATTATAACATTTTGAGTGAAGCAAATTTTGTTACTGTGAAAAAGATGTACAAAAAGGAATTTCGCGTGCTGATAAAATATTGCTTTTTGAAGAGAAAAATACAGTTGAAGCAAAAACTTGGCTTGATGCCGAATTTCCGGATACTACCCCAGGCAAATCAACCATCAAGGATTAGTATGCTAAGTTTAGACATGGTGAAATGAGCACCGAAGACGGTGAACGCAGTGGACGCCCAAAAGAGGTTGTTACCGAAGAAAACATTTAAAAAATTCACAAAATGATTTTGAATGGCCGTAAATTGAAATGAATGAAATAGCAGACACTGGAAGGAATCGCTCCGAAGTCCAATCGACAGTCATCCGAGTGGACTGCACACGATAAACCCGTTCCAAAGCGCGGAAAAACGCAACAATCGGCTGGCAAAGTTATGGCGTCTGTATTTTGGGATGCGTATGGAATAATTTTCATTGACTACCATGAAAAAGGAAGGATCATCAACAGCGAATATTATATAGCGTTATTGGAACGTTTGAACGACGAAAATGAAGCGGCCGCATATGAAGAAAAAGAAAGTGCTGCTTCATCAAGACAATGTACCGTATCACAAGTCAGTGAAAACGATGGCATAAATCTATGAATTGGGCTCCGAATTTGCTTCGCAACTATTTCCTGTTCTCAGATCTCAAAAGAATGCTCGCTGGGAAGAAATTCTCGTCGAATGAAGAGGTGATCGTCGAAACTGAGGCCTATTCTGAAGCAAAAGTCAAATTGTACTACAATAATGGTATCGAAAATTTGGAGGGTCGCTATAATCAGTGTATCATCCTTGAAAAAAAAACTAATTTTGCCAAAAAATGTGTTTTACTATGGTAGGCCGGAGACTTTTCAATTGACGAGTTAATTGTATTTACCTGGATATCTAGATGTTACTATCATAACTTGGTCATTCTATGATATATTAACAGAATGTATATAAAGATATTACTTATAAATATTACTCACATTTTTGACACTGAAGTAATCTAAAATCAATGACAATGTCCGTTTACTGAGAACATTTAAGTTGTATTTGGGTTATATTTAGATACTAGCAATTCTATAGAATTGTTAATCGAAGTATTTCCTAGTTCTATAATACAGAACTTTTGGAACCGTCGTTAGGATGTATATGTTTTTATTTATTTATTGCATTTCTACTGATTATTGTCGAATAACCTACAATTTGACGTTACAATAATTTAAATCTAGGTATATATGTGTGAGAACCCATCGGCCCTATCTTGGCCTTTGGTGTAATAATATTTATGTATTAACACTGCTGTTTTTCTATTAAACGCACTTAACTACACTACCCAAGATCAAGCGGTTAAATTCCTTTGATATTGTGTCCTCTTCTGATGTTAATCAAGAGTTCCATTACTTCAATATTGACATGAGAATAGAGTCTCTCCTCATTGCTACTTGCAATTCTCTTGATATTCTGAGTAACATTAAGTCTTTTTACGTATTCCTTTCAGCGAAGATATGCTTCAAGATTTATTCCGAGGTTTTTAGCTTCATTGTTATCCGGAATGATATTAATTATTGTTATTGATGCTTGTGGGATCTGATCATACGTGAACTATACAGGTACAGATTTACTTTCATTAATTTTATTTTCCAGTTATGAATCCAATTATTAATATTATCACTTGTCTGTGGTAATTCTCATGTGGCTTCTACGCTCTTATCTCCGACGGTAAGAATTACAATATCAGCAGCAAATATAGCCATCGTGATACTATGAATGATATTAGAGAAAAATTATTAGTGATGATGATAAAACAAAACCTAAATTTCCATAACAAACAATCGTGAAGTGACATTTCTAGCATAGTTTAATTAAAAAAAGTGGAGAAAATAAAAACCGTTGAAAACAATTTCTTGGAAAGCCCAGGTACGAGAAAATCTCAACTAAAAATGTCGTAAACAGTTTTATAACCTCGGGTATAAAGCGTGATTGCCTCCGAGGTTTCTTGCTCGCGCCAACAAAATAGGAAATTGCTTCAAAAAGGAACTCTTCGGATTCTGCGTCGCCGAGCGCGACGATGAATACCAAACCAGTTGGTAATCATTTTATTCTGGACGAGTTAATTTTAAGACATCGCCGCCGAGGCGATATAAACAAACGCGTTCAAAGAATTGTATATGCGGCTTGATGTAAATGCATCGATTATGTCTGAAATCTCAAAAAATTCCACTTTCGGGTCGCTATGTCTTCAACCAAACCAGTTCTGGGTGAGTTCGTCGGCATACAAATGCCGTTTTAAAACCGTAATATTAAATCCGAATTTGTCTTAAATTGCGATACAATCTGAGATTCATAAATGGCCTCGGCATATCTTCATTTTAATCTAGTGATGAAATACCAATTAAGGAAACTGATTAATTTTATACTAAAAATATAACTTACTGGTAATGAGTAATTATGTAATTTTTTCTTATAATATTTATATATATATATATATAGTAATATTATCAATATGTTTCCTTAAATGAAACGACTCTATAGCACCATATATCATTTTGTTTACTAGATAATGACTATATTATGAAAATAAACTAATAAAATAAATAAAATATTTGGTTCAAACCTTAAAATACTAAGAACTAGTAGATATGTCTGCTAACATTGGATTCATAACTTCGGGTTCATTATAGTAAGGTTTTGCGGACGACAGAAGCCCTGGGTTACTACTGCAACTGTCGTATTTGATTTGGTTACCGGGGTTTATGGATAGGTAGGGATTATTATGTTATGCTAAGCCGCCTAGGGAGTACCTCACACTGAGCATGTTCGTGAAGGTTTTCACGAACGGGATGCCTGATTCTAGGTGGGGGTTCCTCATAAACCATGGGGCATTGAATAACGAGCGGAGTTTTTTGGATTGGAACATTTGGGGTAATGCTCCATAAAGGCAAACTGGACGGACCAGCATATTGTGCAGAGTCGCTTTCTGGGGGATTAGTAGTTTGCTTTTTCTACAGAGAAGTATAATTAATAGGATGTACACGCTATTGCCCTTGCAGATAGCGTGCTGAATTTGGGCTGACCATTGAAACTAGCGATTGAATTGGAGATCGAAGTATGATAGCTACTGGAGCCAGGAGATAGAGACCTTTTCAATTTGAATGGCCTGAGTTTTGGTCGGATTGATCTGCTTTAACCAGAATGTATACCATGCAATCGCCTGGTTAAGTTGGATTTGGAGTCTGTCGCGGATGACGTCGGGACTGTAACCGGTATCGTCCTTATAAAATGATTGCTTGGGAAGTGGGAAATCAGCCATGTACAGATTGGACAGTGTTAGGGCTAGTACAGCACCTTACGGGACTCCTGCAGAGATTTTGTTCCAAGAAGAGACTGCGTCGCCGATTTTTACTTAAAAGGATCTATCTTCCAAGTATGAGTGGATCAGGGAAATTAGAACATCCGGTAGACCTAGTTGTTTAGCTTTAAATATAAGACCATTGTGCCATACTTGATCGAAAGCTTTGGATATATCTAGAAAGATGGCTCCAACTGTGCTACCTTTATAACTGCTTGAAGGGTGGTTGTTGTTTGACACGGAAACCGAATTAGCTAGGGATTATGCGGTGTGCATCAAATTTAGAGAGTAAACTAATCAGAATCGGATAGAAAATTAGTCCAAACACATACGTCGTAAATTCTAAGAGCAGATAGTAAACGCTGCCCTACTGAAATTTTCTGGTTGAAAATGTTGTCATTCAGGCTATAAAATGTTACATATCTCGGACATTTCGACCGCTGTTAAGACTGGTTGGTTAAGTGGGTAATTTCCCTACATTCTCAACGAAGCTGCGACAATGAAAAGCATCATCAAAGGCGAGTAGCTTGGATTTCGAGTTGTACACTCGCCAATCGATCAAGTAGCGTCATCAAGTTAGCAGGCGAAGTAAATCATACTTTTCATAACAAGAACCTCACGGGAATAGTTCTTTTGGATTCCCAGTAATTTTGTGAAGCTGATACAACCAATAATTGTAAGTCAATGTCTGTGATTCTTTTGCGACCTAGAGATTCAGTCCTGGTAGGCGATCTAGTCTGCAGTTCCACAGGGCTCCCAAAATACCCTAGTTGTGTCCAATATCTACATGTCTGATATCCCTGAAGTTAAAAGAGTGAAATCCGCGTTTTATGCAAATGATCAAAATCGGTCCTCATTCTTCTGAAATTCCAGTTAATATCGGCTGCCAAGATTGAAAAATCACATCAAAGAGCTTTGAAATATCAAAAAGCACAGAATAAAACGTCGAAAATTATATCAAATTCAACTGGAATGCCATCGGAGCCCACAAACACACAAAAGTTCATAAAGGGAACCTTTGCGACATCAGTAATTTGACTAATAATTCAATATTCACTTCAGTGATAATTTATACAATGCAATACCCAATAACAATATTTATAACATAAAAAACTAAAAGATCATTTTGCTATCAAACAACATAGAAAAATACCGAAAAATTGTTTCGAATATGGATGGTTTTCAGACAAACAACATAAATACTGCAACATTACAAAAGCAGCAATTGTGGCAACTGCAAATTAATTCTAAAGAAATGGAAAGTGGTAATTTAAATGGTAAAGATAAGGTAAATAAAGTCGATGTTCTCTACGACTCTAAAATCCACAGAGTTGATGGTCTACCTACATATAATGCGACAACCATTCAACTGAGGCTTCAAAAAAAAAGAAAAAACTATTTAGTTAAAATACAAATTTCACATATACAACAGAGCTTTCAAAATATGTCACTTTATATCCATTATTATTAATATTAGAATTTAGCTACTTACAACGTATTTATAGAAAAACATCAAGATATCCGAACCTTTTTAAAATATGTTATAAAAAATATATAATGCCAAATCTAATAAAAAATATAAAATTAGGCTGCATAAAATAATTAAACAACATCAATAAACAATATGAATTAAATTGATCCAATGTAATAAAATCGACAATCGACAACCATCAAATGTAGAAAATCTAATCAAGACTGTTAACAAGTTCGAAAAAAAAAATGACTTGTTTGAAAGTAGAAAATAATTCGGTGAAAGTTACAGTTTCATTTCGGTTAACAGACAGATGTTTTCCAGTTTCTGGACGACCTTGACGTTCACGGTCATTCACTGGCTCGTAAATCATTCAAAAGGTCTCGGTGAACAATTCTCTTTTAAATGGAAGCAAGAAAAACAAATTTTAAAACGCCTTTGGTGGTTGACATTGAAATACTGAGATACACACAGGTAACCACCAACCAAGAAAAGTCCCATAAATTGTGCAAAATAGAATATAAAATGTTAGAGCAGATTTCTCTTGTACTGATACTCCATTATGTATAATGACATTTTACTACTAAAGATAAATAAATAACAGTAATAGTCACCACTGACTGTCGATTTTTAAATTAAAAAAATATTTTGTTAAGTTACATATATATAACTAATAAACAATGTAAATAAGATTGACGTTTATTTTATGTAGCTATATATGTGCAATCGATATGCTTTTAAATTACATTAATTTTACTTTTACAGTTATAAGAATCAAAACACCTATCAAGTCAATAAAGCATTACAGATAATAAATAATTAATAAATCTATTGTAAATTCTATAATTATTTCACAGACCTTAAAATAATATATACATCAAATATGCTTTTGAAAGACTATTCAAAAGCCATGAAGAAAAATGAACAAAATTTCTATATAAAAATTAGTACAACTTTATAACCTTGTTTTTCTATAATCTTGTTTCTTTAAGTATATTGTCTATACGGTCCGTTATGACTTTTATATATAGTCAAACCTTAACTTGTGAACAATATTTATTAACTGTATATTTATTAATAATATTATAAACAAAAATGGTTTTCAGATATACAGCTTGGTATCGATTCCAATATGTTGTCAAATAGACGAAGACATATTTAGTGTATACAGCGGATAATATAGCAAAAATCGATTTAAAACTCTCGGTTCTCACAAACCAATATCCGATATATATCGTTAATTATTCCGTGGGTCTGAACTTAATCTCGTTAAAAAGGACATATTTCGACGGCAGCCAACTTCTTCACTTCTTCTTCTTCACCACTTCGAAGGTATTTACTTAAATATAAAAAATTAAAATTCCAGTAAATGATGTTTTGTTAATAAGAAAAAGCAAAAGTTGTTAAAACAAAAGTTAGTTTTAGTTATAGGAGAGATGACAGATATCTTCAAAATGTATTCACTGTCCTCGCAATAACATTTTGCAGCATCAGGTGAATTCAAAGATAGATATTAAAAAAAAATTATGTTAAATAAGAGTTATTTCGTTTATTGAAGTTTATTATATCTCGTAATAATTTTTTAGCACTTTCGTCATCTCCAATAGTATATCACTCAAATAATAATTACTGGCTTGCTTTAATTTTAGTAAACTTTATTTCGTTAAAAAGTAAAGTAATAATTTAAGAAGATTTTTAAAACGATAATTAAATGAAAAAAAAAATATATCGAGACTAAGATGACAAAATTATGAATGCATATAGCTTAAAATTGCGAGAAATCAAAATTATCATTAATAAGTCAATAATTTTGTCATTAATATATTATTATTGTATAACCTGCTTACTACAGCTCTATTCATTTACTATGACTCATGTCCAGTCACTTTCACCTTTTACAAATATAAGCATTTGTGCGGGGAAACATATTTTTTTGTGATAAAAAAAGAGAAGAAATGGTGCTTGGATGATAAAAGAGGAAAAATTTTGCATCGAAAATGTTGAAAATGAAAAACCTCTTGAATGGACATTAATCTTCTAATTCGAGATTACTTTTAATACGCGAAATATTGGGAAGAAGTAATAACTCACAGTGTCTCAAATAAAGTCTTTGCGTTTTAAAGAAACCATTTTATTATAAAAAAAGTATTTAAAATTAATTTCATTTCAACATCTAATATATTTCTATTAATTAGCCTTGAGAACTATTGACATAAAACGCTTACCGATTGTTTAGTAATTCAATAAAGTAATCGAGTAATCCGCTGTTTCATTCGACTACTTTCAGCTATGACTAGTTAACTTGGTTAGTTCTCCTATCTGCGACCTTGAAAATAGCGTACCGAATTTATGTTTATACGTACTAGATTATGCTTTTGTTTGTAATACGGTTGTCAATAACATTGTACATTAAAACAGCAGCCTTTAGGAACTCTATTCTCAAATGTAATAGGGTAAAAAGAAGAACAATTTGATTGACAAATTGCAAAATTGACTTTTGACTGTATTAATGTTATCTTGATAACTATTAGATCATTTTTTGAATTAGAATTATGAATAATTCAATATAGAAAGAAGTTTCAACGAGTAATAATTTTAAATTATTCTTATTTAGCAATAAATAAATTCATTATTTTGTCTGAAAGGGGTGTCATAATTTAATAGTTGAAAATTGATTCAGAAAATACGATACAAATATTTAAGTCTCATTATTCCAATACTGTTTACAATGAAATCAAATATATAAAATATGAAAATAATTTTATATAATTCAAAACGAAACTGTTGTGTTGAACATAATAGGATCCAGCATAAAGGAACACGTACATTGGAATGAAATAGATATAATAATTTCTTATATTATAATATGTCTTTATTACTTTTCAAATATTGAAACCCAATGAAGAATATTTGGGACCATTATTCTGTTCCTTTTTTCGCAATGTCAATTGCCAATTTAAAATTATTTAATTAATACGGAAAGGAATTCGTAAATCGCCGTCCGCTATCACAAACGGAAAAACAGTTGAAGCGTGTATTTGACGGAAAAACTGATTATCATTTTTAATCGAATGCTTTTTTGAAAATTGATTAGCTCGCCTTTTTGCGACTGACTGTTTTCAGTCAGTAGTTCCCAACGCCAAAATTTTATTGTAAAAAAACTTTTAGACCTAATTTTAATATCCAATATAACTATATCGCTATTAATATTCAAGTAGCGGAATAAGAAGTATACAGTTGATGCAGTTCCAGAATGTCTTAAGGTTGCTGTAATAATTATGCTGAAAAAATCTGACAAACCGACAGAATAAGTTTGATCTTACAAGCCTATTTCGCTGCGACCTGAGATATCGAAATTATAAGAGAAACTGCTGTTAAATCGTGTTATATCACCAGATTTCCAGTTTGGAAAAAACAGTACTGCCCTGCAACATTCTAGGACGTCTCACGAACTTTTGACTGGGTATGGTATTTGGCATTAACCTACAAAATGAGTAAATTGCTACTTGAACCTATTTCGGCTGGAGTTCCACAGAGTAGTGCTTAGGACCACTCCTATATCTACTCTATACTACTGATATTCCAACAACAGAAGAAACAGTACTTGAAACACTTGGCGACAACACAGTTATTACGGCAAAATATGTATCTCTGTCTAAAGCTGTAGAAAAAGTACATATAGCGGTCAACAAGATCTACAAATGGAGTAGAGACTGGAAAATACAGCTTAATAGCTCCAAATCTGTCTATGTTAACGCGTTGCGGCGGTATGACAGAAAACTAATCATTATATCACTTGACAGGTGCCCGAGTCCGCAGGCAGAATCAGCTAAATACATCGGAATATAACTCTATAGTAGGTTATACTGAAAACATCATGTTAGACAAAAAGCAGAACAGGTTAGACTCAAAGTCAAGCAACTGTATACTCAAAACATGACCTGAAATCAAGGAGATTTGTTAATCAGCCAATCATAAAGCCAATTTGAACCTATAGGGTGCAAATATGAGGTTGCACAAACATCAAAACAACTAGTAATTCAACACACACAAAACAAAATCTTACGATTAATTATCAATGTATATCGCTACGTAACTAATGAAGAGCTGCAAGATGACCTCGAAATTAAGACATAAAATAAGTTAGCTAAATCACAGCAATGTGGAAGCCATACAGCTACTTCACAACACGCAGGAAATGAGAAGATTGAAGCTAACCAAACCATAAATTGTTTAGTGTATTCTTAACTTTAGCTTAAGTTGATTGGTTTTATTTTAATTTGGAAAATACATACTGATGTATTCATCCCGTATTCGCCTTGCTTGTGTATCAATACAAGTACAACAGAACAATAGTAATAAATTAATCTGCAATTTAAAATTGTACTAAGCATATCTAATGTAAGATGTAGTTAATTTTAAAAAAATGATTCAGTTGATATTGTTGATATATTTTCTAACTCTTACTGAAACCTGAATTTTACGGTGGATTACGCAACGAGTAAATTCAAAGAATCATCGATGTAAAAAATCCAAGTTCTAAACGCCCTTGACGTTCTGACATTGGTAAAATTCCGAACACCCATAGGCTAGAGCGACTGAAAAAAAAACGGTGCCATAAAACGAGCAAAAGAATAAAAAAACCTTAAACCGATTTCTAACCCCTTATAACATCGACAACCAACCCTCTCCCTCTCACTCTCTCTCGCACACGCACACACTCGCCCCAGTTCGATCTTACCCCCCGACCGAACGGAATAAGGAACGAGGGAAAGAAAGAAAGAAAGGAGAAAAAAACGATCGTTCCATTCTCGTGTTCCCTTTTAGAGAGTGCGGATCTGGCGACCGGTCGCATCCGATGGAGTAGGACCGTCGTCGTCGTAGTCGTCGCCTTGACGCGGTGGTGGATTTTCGGGAAAAATTGGGCGGTTGTCGGGCCTGGGCGTCGCCGGGTCCGCGCATGGGAAATCAGGGCGTGGGAAAAATCGATCCAGGTCCCGACGAACTCGACGGGGGAGTGAAATGCGAGCGCGTACGTCCTAGTCGGACAACCCCTACTGGCTGCTTGTCATCGGAGTGGGCCGTGAAAAAGTGAGATGTCGCCGGGACACTTCCTCGTTTCACGAAAATTTGGCACGACGTTTCAGAGGTGAGCGACACTTTTCCTTATTTGATTTTTCTCCTTTTATTTTCGCCACGCTTTCAATCAAATTGTCGCCGGTTTTACGGTGACGGCTTACCGATCTTGTAGCAGTTATCGTCCGCGAATGGTTTACTGTAATACTGTTTCAAATATAACTATCAATATTATACTGATATTTATGAATTATTTGTAATATTTCTGCGTTGGAAACCAGCTTAATACTGTGAAGCAGTAACCAACAATAAGTTTCCAAAGTGAAACATTTTTTTAATTAATTACAGCTTATATATATATATATATATATATATATATATATATATATATATATTAATTAGTTTACAAATTAATTCATTACTACTGTTCTATTGTACTTGCATCAATACACAAGCAGGACGAATATGGGATAAATACATCCCAAAGTAATGTGTAAAATTATTATAAGTATAAGGTAATTATTTATATATTCAATGAAGAAGCCTTTCCTTAAACTAATCATTTTAAATAAACATTTTAATTTTATGCCGCACCGGCCACATCCAGTGCAAATAATTTACGGTTAATTAAAATTAATACCGCTCATTATTTCTTCTAAAGCCTATTAGTATTAAAGGCATGTATGTTTGACAATGTTCAATGTTACAATAATTTACAAGAACCTTAGAAATAACCTTTACATATAGAGTTATGCATATAAAGAATATTTTTAATAATTCTAATGGTTTAATAGTATGTTTCTGTAATATTACTTTAAATAGATGTACCAATAATAAACTACTACTTGTTAATAATTTCAAATATTTGTGCATACAAAACGAGCTTAATGCCGTGAATCAGTAATCGACTAAAATCTAACTGGAAGTAATTCCATCGTATATAACATGAATCAAATCTAAAATTACTATAATTGGGACAATGATAAATATAAAATTAAGTAATAAGAAAAATTAATAAACACTACTTATTCCACGGAAGGCCTTTCCTTAAGCTAATCAACATCAACGCGTGTAATTTAGATCAATATATTTTATTTTAATTTACGGTTAATTTCAATTAATACAGCTCATTATTTCTACTAAAGCCTATTAATATTAAAGGTTTGCATGTTTGACTACGTTCAATGTTACAAAGTTTTACAAGAACCTCAGAAATAACCTTTACATACAGAGTTATGCATATAGAGAATATATGTGATAATTCTAAGGGTTTAGTAGTCTGCTTCTGATAAAACAATTAAATAGAAATATCAATACTAACTGATATTTTTAACATTGTTGTTAATGAACTGTTACTTGTCAATTATTTAAAATATTTCTGTATATAAAACGGCTTAATAGCATGAAAAGTAATCGACATAAGATTTCCTAACTGGAAATAAAACCATCGAATTTAACATCAAACATAAATCTAAAACCACCTCAATTACTATAACTGGGACAATGATACATATGAAATTAAATAATGAGCAAAATTAATAAACACTATTTATTTAACCAAAGGGCTTTCCTTAAGGTAATCATCATCGACAACAGTAACTTAGATTTTGTTTTAATTTTATTCCGCACCGGCCACATTCGGTGTAAATAATTTACGGTTAATTTCAATTAATTCATCCCATTATTTCTACTAAGGCTTATTAATGTTAATCATATTTACATTTGAATATGTTCAATATAATTAATATTTACACGAACCTTAGAAATAACCTTTACATATATAATTATGCATATAAAGAATATTTCTAATAATTTGAAATATTTCTGCATTGATAATAATCTGAACATAACAATTATTGACTGAAAAAAAAACACCATATTTAACATTGTATAGGAAACTAACGCGAGCACAATAAGTATAATTGGGACAATGATACATCTAATATAAGTTTTTTTGTATTAATTACGACTGATATATTCATGCTTAGTATAATTTTAATTTACAAATTAATTTATTACTTCTGTTCTGTCACTCGAACACACAAGCAAAGTGAGCACGGGTTAAATTCATCAGCATCTACTTCTCAAAGTCTAACATTAAACAATGAGTAAAATTAATACACACAATATCACGAAGTAAATTGTTATGGTCATTATTTATTTACTTAATGACAGGTCTTTCCTTAAACTAATCAACATCAACGGGTGTAATTTAGATCCTTATATTTTATTCTAATTTTATTCCGCACCGGCCACATCTACTGCAAACAGTTTACGGTTAATTTCAATTAATACAGCTCATTATTTCTTCTAAAGCCGGTTAATATTAAACGCATGCAAGTTTGAATACGTTTAATGTTACAATAACTTTACAAGAACCTTAGAAATAATCTTTACATACAGAATTATGTATATAAAGAATAATTATAATGATATAGAACTAATAATTACAATGATATATTGATCACTGTGACACTGTTTCAAATATAACTACCAATATTAAGTAATTTTTTTAACCCATATATCACTGTTCTTACTATACTGTTAGTTGTTAATTATCTGAAATATCTGTGCATCGACATTAAGCTCGTATCATAACCAACATAAAATTTTCTCACTAGGGATAAACCACCGTATTTAATATGGAAAAGAAAACCAAAACCAACACATTAAGTATAATTTAACTATAAAAGCTAGTTCTAATAATTATAGTGATTTAGTGACCTTTTAGGTCATTATGGTTGTTTGCATTATTGTATCTGTGCATCTATGTGTCATATGTGACACTTGTCACATTTTGAGGTAACTCTTACCGGTCTCAAACATCTGTCAGATCTTTATTCTATCAGTCCACAATTTTCTTATATTAATTATAAACAAATATTTATATATAAAACTCGAAGGGTACTTGAGTTTTTCTTGGCTTTTATTTTCATAATTTATTTATAAAACGCTTATTCTAATTATCTTATCTAATATTACTTTTTTAATACTAATAAATAGTAATTACTATTCAGTCAAAAGCAAAATTCGACTTTTTTTCGTGATGTCAGACGAAGACGTACGGACCTTTTTCTGTATAAATTGTGTAACTGAGATAATTGCTTGGGGTGGATAATTTTATATGTGGTTATATTTTCCAACGGTAGTATAAGCCAGACGGAGATGGTTAAATTCCTTCACGAACTAACTTTAAGACAGAAAAGGAAAAAATTACTGAATACTATTATAATAATAATACATAACATGAAATTTAAAATTTCATTTTAAACGAAGTAAAATTACTTTTATATTTGAATGTTCTGTGGATCTGTAAAAAGGAATGGAATAATACCCCACAAATTTTTATTGTATTTTAAGGTGTTGATTGCTATTTATAAATAATATACTATAATAAATATACACAATAGACTTCAAACAAAATATAAAAACTACAAATGTACAACAACCATAAATACTATATAAAAATTAAACATAAACCTAATCATAGAAAAAAAATCCATGGCATAATTAAGAATGATCCGACTGAAATGATATAAATGCTTTATTTATTATTGAATGGAAATATTTTTTAGCAAAAATAGAGAGTAATCCAATTATTGCCCTAAATATATTCTACTATTTATCATTCACAATTTTAATCTGTTTTACCCTATTACATTAACTATCTTGAAAAATATTGTAACAAAATGTTATAATATTAATATACAATATGTTGTTATTTACAACCAAACTGACAAAAAAAATCATAAAACTACATATATTACATATAAACCTATCTAAGCATAAATTGGGTACATTTTTGTCAAGGTCGCGGCTAAAACGACAGAGCCAGAACATTCAAAATCAGTCGAATGAAACAAGTAGAACCAAAAATATTAACTAAAAGTACGACCGATACAGTCGATAGTAAATACTAACAAAATCAGTCCGACCGAAAGTAGCGATTGAAAACAGTCAATTGAAAAAGTCAGTGGTAAAAGTAGTAAAATCAGTCCAACTAAAAATAGCGACCGAAACAGTCGATAGTAAAAAGTAGTCAATTACAAATCACTCGATAGTCAATTTCAGTCGATAGTTCTCAACAGTACTAATTTTATAATTTGCTTTATCAAGTAATCTCGATAATAAACTCAGTTTACTGTTAATTATTCTAAATCCATTCTGAATAATATATAATTTTGATCTTCTCACACTCAAGCGCGAAAAATTCGCGACAAACAGAGATAGCTTAATTTATATTCAACCAGCGAAAGCTGGTACTTTGGCTTCTGCTTGAATAAGTCTTAGGCCGTTAAACAACATTATTTTCTAGATACCTTCGGCAGAACATAATTCGTATATTCGCAGTTCGATCACGATACATGTATCATATATTTACATATTCAATTGGATGTATTTTTAAGGCGCTATACGGAGGATATATTTAGTGGCGGATTTCCTATCATATTAAAACCCTATGCTAATAACTGATCGAATGCGTTAACTGGGGGACCCGATATTAACTATAAATAAAATGTTTTCCATCGACCTCAGTCGAAATTTTGGTCGTTATAAAAACGAGAACAGTAAAAATAACAGTCAGTGTCACTGGCCAATAATCATTCTTCTTTCGTGGATCGGTGCCAACGTAAACATCAAATTTCGAATTCGTATTTCTTCCTCTCGTTTTATAAATATGTTTCAAGCCTGTCGTTATCATACGATATCGATTAAACTGGCGTCATCTTTTTAAAAGGACTCTGTTTATATAATGGACGTGAAAATACTAGTTTATTGTATAAATTTGTTTAATTATAAACTTAACAGCAATTGAACAAAGCAGTTTGATAATACGATAGATAGGTTAAAAAACATGTGGTCAAATGCTGTCATTTGCAAAACTACCATTCCATAAGGAACTTTCATAACAGTTTCAATCTGTTAAAGACATGTTTAGAAATATTTCGACTTTCTCGTCTTTATATCAATGTTATTTTTCTTAATCACTTATGACAACCAGTCTTCAAGTCGACATTATAATATACTTCTACAAGCACTCAGATTAAAGAAATAAAACGGAATGAAAACTAATTCAAAATCTATTTTACATAATGTAATTTTATACAATTATATATAGTATTATATATGATATATAATATATGATAAAATATATGATAGCGTATTAATTTATTTTTCGTTCTATTTACATGTAAATATGTAGTTTTGTATAAAATTGATTATGTTTATTATGATATTGTCGCCGCTAATGGCTTTTGCAATCTTCTTTATATTATATTTTACAGTAGAAAAATAAGAACAAGATATTTTTTGTAACTGTACAAGAGACAATCTTTCTAATACTGGTGTGAACTAAAAAAGGCGTGTACTATTTGTGCAATGGGAATAGAGCATTTTCTTTCAGTAGCATCAGCAATCATATCGTTCAGGTATTTCTCATGAGGTTCTCGTTTGGTTTATTCCTTCAAATATTTACCTAGGAAGTTTTAGGTTAGCCAATAGATTATTTTTGGTTAATGCTATCTAAATCTATTAATTTAATCTAAATATCTTCTAAGCTGAGAAATACTAGGTTGCTCGACGCTATGATGAAAATGTAGTTTCTTGAATTTACTCACTTTGCTGTTAATAGCGTTTAAAATTTCCAATTATGAGAAAACTCAGTAGTTTATTTGCTGATTTCTCTTCAATTTTGAACTATCCAAAACGTATTCAACTCTTACATTTATTTATTTTATATTGTTTGTTTCAAGAACTCTTCTTTAGTTATGTTGCCGAATACTACTAACACATTTTTTATTATTTATAAACAATAATTTTGTATAAGTAAGTGTCTGACAAATGTTGTATTTCATCTATTGGCAATTTTACTACCACCTAATTGCAATTTAAGAAACTACATTTTTGTCACTAGTATATCTCTGATCTAGTAGAAAAAAAAAACAAACCGCTTATCGTGTACAACTATGAATGTCGTATAATTAATTCAATTACTTAAACCGGCATTTTGATGTCCTTATCAGTATATATCATCAGTATCAAGCAGTATGCAGCCACTATTCGTGTTCGTATTTTACATAAACTTTTAGCTTTCATATGTTTGTGCTTCCATATCTCTAAAATTAAATGATATTTTTACTTCAAATTCTTACAGACCATTGCATTTTAAAAGAAGTATTCGCAGAGCTCGAGAAGTCAAAAATTTGGTTAAAAATGGACTTGAACGGTACATTCAAAGTATTTAAACAAAAAATTATTATAATAAAACAAAAAGGATAAAAAGAAACATTCAGATTGAAAATTAATTATATTTGACAAAGGATTACAGCATGATATATTTTCCTTGCTATTTGAACTTATTTGTATTCAGATATGTCAAATTATTATTCGAATAATAATTATTTTCCATTTCTGATTAAAATAAATCTGAGATAATTTCACACAGGATGTTATCATCAACTATAATGTTTTATAGAGGAAATGTGTTTTCTAATGCATGTTTACTAGGATATTTCATTTACTTCCCCAATAATTAATACTAGACATCTGATCATCACAAGTATGTTGTATCTTTTTATAATTAGCCTGTCAAAGTGGCTAAGTTTAATATCAGCTAATTGTCAGTATCATGTAATAAATAAGCATTCTACTGTGTGTATCTGGTTGTAAAATAAAACAACGAAAATATAACTGACACTACTTCCAATATTATTACTATTAATCACTGATAGTGAAACACTTTAAGAATTATTAGGAACAACTATATATATATATATATATATATATATATATATATATATATATATATATATATATATATATATATATATATATATATATATATATTTAACAATGTTTGAATAACACATAAAATATATTCCACAAGTTAAATATTATTCAAGCTTTTCAATTGAATCTAAAACATCTCTATATCTACGAACTCGTTTATCACCCCTCTCTCACCATTCGAACCTGATCCACCCTTCACAGACCTCCCCGATGATAAGTTATAGCGGAATATTAGAGTTTCATATTTTTTTAGGCAAGATTCAGCCACGAAATATCCACCGTTTCCGGTGGACCATACGCCCTAAGCTCGTTCGAATCGAAGTAACATCCTGACAGATGCAAAGAAAATGGCTGCGGATATCGGCCGCCCGCCCCTACGCCAGGCGTCAGAAATCTTTTCGATGGAAATGAAATGCAAATTTTTACGGCCCCCACTTGGTCCAGGAGGAATCTGCAAAATTCGCGAAAGCCATGTAATATTTAGGAGCGTCAGAATTTGGCGGAGGAGAACAGAAAAAACCGAATGGGGAGATATATACGGGCCGTTCTACGAAGGTGTGTATGAATAACAAAACCATACGATTTTTTAACTGCCGTGTATAAAATGCAAATGTCTTTTTTTGTCCAATGTTCATCCGCATTTCGTTAAAATAAAGTAGACTTAAATTTAAATCAGAATTTATTCTTAATTTTCACAAATTTACATAAATTATAATTTCACTCCAGACAAATAAATTGAAATGAAATGAGTTCGGTTATTAGAAAGCTAAGTTTACTTTCGACTTTAGCATTTTAATTACTAACACTAGGAGTTATGACAAAAAAAAAGAATGAAAACGTGGAGGTATTTATGTATTATTAACTTTCCAGTTTCATTTTGGTTGTATTTCAAATAATTTTGTTACGATTCTAATCACTTCGTCAATTACAATTTGATATATTTCATTTCGAAACGTTTGCTGAATTGAGAATTAGCAAAAGTACAGGTTTGGTTTCTTTAAATAAAGTACAGTTATTATGTTTAATTGTTGAGGATTAAGTCAAAACGAAAGCCATAGCATAAGAACTATACTTAACTTAATAAAATCATAATTAAAAACCCAACAACTCACGCTATTAATGAATGACAATAATATTTTGCATAGATACAACAAATATTTAAAATGTTTATAACAAACGTAAAATATTTCTTTTCTATCGGGTTTTTACAATAGTTATGTAAATTTATTAATAAATTCAGGTATGGTTAACTTTGTTGATATCAGACGATCGTTAGTAAATAGCAAACGTTAAATCATCATCGCCAAGCCCAGACTATTTTGTAAAAATTATTCCAACCCAATAAATTGTATTTATATAACTGAAAACCTTCGTAAATTCAAGCAAAGCAAAGCAATTGTTTATTAAATAATCTAGTTTTCTATTATTTTTATCTGAAATGACGAACTTGCTACGAAAGCACATTTTACACAATGATTTATGATGACTTCATTAAAGTTATAAGAATGAGAATATTCTGGATTTGGGTTGCATGGCACCATGATTATACACGGCTTATGGTTGACATGAATTTAAAGGAGTTTGCAGATGAATTGAAGATAATGAAATTAAACAAAATAGTTGATATCCGTATTGAGATAAATACTGAACGAATATTATTTATTAAATTATGTTAGAAAAATATTTTAGCCTCTTTGCAACCCATGATCTGACAGGTTTACAAACAGTGCAATATGTTAATATATACTGATAAAGTGAATGTATATTGAATGAGAAGATATCAAGTTATTAGTACAATTATTTTTGGCCATCAAACATGGAAACCTGAAGATGAAAAACACATCTACTACAGTGAAATACTAACAACTAAAATACGGAATATTTTTTGCAATTAAATTAGATGAACAAAAAAAGGCTAGTAGTAACCGCTGAATGATATGTTAAATACTATTTATAACGCGTCGTCAGTAATGATAACTCTTCAATACAGCAATTATCAGCATTTTGGACTTATTTTGATAGTAATTCTAAAAGCAGATGGCTGAACGTTTTACAAGCTATGGACTCAAAGGATGGTTAAGTATAATATTATGCTCGTAATATATTCAGTAATTGCAGCTGGACCTTCGCAATTGACTCAATTGTGATGAATGATGAAAATAACATGTAGGCTATATATACTTCCTGAATATTTTAAGATGTCGGTTAACGAATATTCCAGAATATTACTACAATTTAATGACGGCATATATATTCAATTCAGAATATATTCATCCATATTCCACGGTGGTGACTGTTTTATTTGGAACATAAAGTGTTCATCCGCTGCTGAAATTTCTCAGCTCCCCCAGCTCGACACCGTTGCCTAACTGACTGGGTTATGTCCCATAATTAAGACAATCCAATTAGAAGGGAGAGGAAGGAGGTTATCTTCACTCACCGCCCGAATTGAACCCTCCGACGTAGAGTAAAATTCGCCCTACGACGAAAATCGACTTAATTAAATGATGTAATCTAATTACAGAGGGCGTGGGCATCGCGAAGACACCTCCGTACACAATGTCGGGCCTATAATCCTCTCCAGAGCGCTTTATGCAGAACTTGTTTAATCTCTGGCAAATTACGAAAACTAATTCAATTTGTTTTATTTTAGATCGAAAAGTGGAACCGTTGAAATTATCAAACAAACAGATGCCATTAGGAAAACACAGGACAGACGAAGTATAGCAGTAACCATAAGATAACATTCCGCTACGGAACTCAGAAAATTGGAAAGTTTTGAATAACGGGTAATTTTACTAGTAAATAATAAAACTCTGTTGCTACACTAAACTTACTCATCAATGCTACACAATTTAAATTAATGAAAGTTCGAAAAATATAATTAGGTGTATTGTATTTGGTGCTTATTACCTCATGTTCATGATCACTATTTTTTGCTTCTGATATTCATTCTTTTCAGCAGTATATTCATCAAGCTCACTTAAATAGTCTATGGGGCTTCTCCTATTATTTATCAGATTCTCCTAACTTGTCTCTTCCACGTTCTATAAGAGGCCTCATTAAATTTTCTCTTTTCGCTCATTTAATGGTTTTATATCATCCTGTCCATATTATTTACTATTCTTCAATTATACATCTTTATGTATATTACTGTTATTTAATAAATTTGTGGCGTTATTAATATACAGCGTTAACGTTGCATAATTAAAGATCAAAATATTCAATTGTCACTGTATTAATTATCATCCAATTATATATCATTATTGTATTATTTAAATACACTTAAAAATTAGTGTTCATAAACAAAATTATGTGTATGAATTGAGTTATGTATAAGTTTTACATATTATAAATTAAATGAGTTTATGTTGTTTTATGTTATAATGATACGCACCTACATTTGTTTGAAATGTTTATGATTATGATATGATTGATTATGTTATAATTATGTTCATTACTTCTTCATTGGTTGCCAGTGCTTTTTATCATTCACTATTCACCATTAAGATTTAAATTATCCAGTTACTCGATAATGAATCTTTCTTTACTATTATGGAGGTGTTGTCGATCCAAAAGTCTCAACGATAATCTGAATACTCACTTCACAACAAATTGTAATTGTATAAAAGCATTTTGAAACCCGAAAAAAAATCCCAGGATCACTGTGAACGCTTCATATCTATGGTCAGTAAAGAAAAAACCCTAAGTGAGATTGGGTGAACATAAAAATGGCGAAGTACAACTTATCAAAAAGGTTAATAGTATAGTTATTGCTATGTGTGCAAAAAGGGCTGCGTTTTAAATTATGTGGACTGCGTTAGTGAGAGCATATCCATCAAATTCATTTAAGCTTCATTTCAGTTCAGGTCCGAAACCTGATATTTGCGCTTAAAGAAAATTATCAGCGAATAATTACGAGATAGCGAATAACTAGTTAGTAATATATGTGACATGTGCTTTTTAAGTAAAAAAATATCAGTGGAATACCATATCCACCATATATAAGTTTCTGAAAGATGGTAACAGATGATTGCAACATATACCTTTGAATGATCAAAAATTATATTCTTAATAAAAACATACTGACCTATATTTGACATACATATTGTTACAATTACATATGAGGCATTATAGTATAAGTAAAGGGATTTATACTAAATCAAAACACCTATTTAAAAATAATGAAACAAAATATGAAGGTATCAATACTTCAGTTAAATAAGTCAAAGGATTTAAATCAACCAAGTAAATATATCATGACATAATATGCATAAAATGTTGCAAAATTTAGATTGCCTATTACGAGAGTAATATAAAGATCTATTTTAAATGGGTATATCAATATTTGAAAATAAGGGTCCCGTACAAAATCTCGCGTCTCAAGCTAACTTCTAATCCTTTCACATCTAGATGTCTCAGGGTTGTCCTTCCAAGGTTGGGCGTTAAGCACCGCCTATTTCACCGCCCTTCCATATGTATCTCATTTGAAATAAACACCATCCCCGCCATAGTTTTATCTTTTGTTACAACAGTATTATTAAAAACTAAAATTTGTAATTTTATTTAAGATGTTTTTCTGTTTTTTTTTTCAGAACTGTTTCCATCACAACGGCCCGACCTTGTGCAGCTTCACGTTAATGCTCTACATCTACCCTGTAGATCCGAATTTGTTTGAAATTAGGCGACAAATTCGGTTCTAGAGAGGTTTGTGTGGTGCATACAAAGCAATGTGAATAGAAGAACTTCTATAATGTTAAGACATGACTTGTAAATTACTGAAATTAATTAAATAATTTTATTAGTTAAAAGTTTGTTGTAAGAATATGTTTGTTTAAGAAGAGAGACACATACTACAAATTGGCGAATGCATTTTTAGTTGTGTTATCAATTCAGGTTATCATCAATAAACATTTTGCTAGTATTATATATCTTTTGTTTTATTGACGTTTATATTTGGTATATAGTATTGTATCATGTATATGTATATGGTGTATCACATTTCTTGAAGTAATTAAAACAAAAGTATTTATAAATTAGGTACAAAAACCACCAATTAGCAATTTGTTAACATGTTCCATTCCTGGTATATTTTTTAATTGCTTAGTACATTGCCATTAGCAATAATGTTGGATAATGACAACAAAGGTGTATCGCATTTATGCTTAACAACTTTGGAAAATACTATATAATTGTATACATAAATAAGACCAAATCCAATCTTTTATTATTTATATAACCTACACTGTGTAGAATTTCGAAATCTCAATATCATAGTAAAAAAAGAAACTGCAACATCTTAAAGTTGGTATGTTTGTTCTAGGTTTGAAACAAAAATATTTATAGCGCTGTAATGATTCTTGTAGTCGCTATATGTTGACGATCGAACTTCTGCAGAATAACGTAACTATGACATGCAACAATGAAATGGTGAACTTTTACGCAATAAATTCAGTATTAGCTTGTTTTAGTGATAACTTTATTTGAGGCCATAAGGCAATCATTGATGAGAATATGTTGAGAATCTGAATAATTTATTTACCAAACATTTGATGCATTTTAGATGGTATGTATCTATAAAAAAATTCGTTCGTGTTGCAAATCTACAAGTAATTGAAAATGTACTGCAAAATTATGTTAAGACTGGTGCTAAGAGTTTAGTTGAAATTTTAAATGATGTTATTTTCCGTATGAAGATTTGCATTGCTTCACTATGATGCTACAAATTTCTTGACCAGGTTGATGTTCGCCTATGATGTAGCTAAATCAGTTGATGCAGATGTTAAACTATTGACAATCGATCGATGGTTATAAATCTGCACGGCATAATCGGAGTCAATAAAACATGAGAAGAATTTGGCGCTTACGGAGGAAGTAATAAATCGAATTAACCAATCTGAAGGAGTTTTCCTTTTTATACAATCCTGTTGGTGGAAGAGACTAAATATCAAGGAATGGAATCCAGCTCTTTCGAATATTTATTTTGCGAAACCTTTTGTACGACTCCAGCACTTGAATTTCGAGTATTAGGCTTCTGTTATGAAACCAATCTTTTGGAATGAAGACACTGCGAGGAGTTCTAGTGAAAACATGGATAGGATCATAGAGAGTGATCTAAAAGATAAGAAACTAACATTGTCTAAGGTCTTTGTTGAACAACTCTACTACACCTATAGATATACTGCTCTACTCCTCTTGATTGACAACTAGATAATCTCCCCAAGAGGCTGTAGATGACCTCATCATCGAGGTTTTCCATAAATTATGATAAGATGCAATGGCAAGGACAGTTCTACATACTTTTAATTATATATAGAAATTATAGGCAACAATATAAGAATTAGTACTGATGATAAATAGTAATTTCTAAGAACAACTTTATATTGTATTATTTTACCGAATAAGCTTGATGTTTCTTTATGTTAATTGAATAAATACATTATAACTATTTCAATATTATGAAGTCTATTAATACTTTATATTTTATATACTTTTGTATACTATATATAGTTTTTATTCTGTGTTAAAAAGTAAAAGATTATACTTCTTACTTCGGTAATTCCTATTTAATTCTACATATAAGAACATTACTACTATATGAGCTGCCGAAGTATTTCAAACTCTAAACTTTCTCTAAAAAACAGGGTCCTATAATATATACAGGCTACTAAGGTAATTTCCTAGTGTTACTACATTAAGAATACATATAAAGATGATTTAATGAATAACTCTCGCTTTTGATATTCGGTAGGAATTTCACAACTATCTTAATTTAGTTTTTGGATGTTTTCTTCAGAACAAATTGTAATGTATTTCAGATAAATTAAATTATTTGCACCAGATCACTAATATTTCAAAATACATGTATTATTTTATTATTTATATATTATGAAATTTATAAATTGCTAGACTTTACCAACTGCAGGATATAATCAATATTTCATGATTTCCTAGAAGGAATTAGGTCTATTCTATGAGTTTTAGGTATTATTAGGTGAGTGCATAAAAGAAACAGAAAAAATTATAGCTCCTTTTTTCGGACACTCTCACAACCTTGTATTTTAAAATTTGCAATTTATATGCACATCCTATGGCTTATCCTGAACCCTTATTTTTAAAACAGAATAATGCTAGTCTAGATAATCATAAGGCCATGCATATTTGATAGAAAATCTGTTTTTGCACTAGAATCAATTTAATTTTCGAGTACTACGTTAAATTAAAATTATTGTACTTAAATATTTTAATTTAACTCGTCAATAACATCATAATTACGATTTAGTAAAAGCAAATCTAAAATAAACATGGATATTAGAATACATAATTAGATATTCTAAACAAAAAAAAATGCCAGTCACCCATGTCAAGATCGGAACTTGTTAAAAATGTTTCAATCACTGAATTGGTGAATGCGCTGAAAAAAAAAGAGATACAATGATGAAGATGTATATTTGTACTAATTAGAATACACAGTAGTCTCCTACAAACATGCCTGTTTGGTACATACTTTTTGTACTTGTTAATAACATATTTTTTATTAAACTTAATTGTTGTTCATCCTCAGAATTATTTTTTATTTTGCAGAATACATAGTCAGTTGTTAAATATGCAATGAATACTTTTATGTATGATTGCATGCATTCTTAATATAGTTCCATAATATTTTTCATTCATAATAGGTTTACATTAGTTGACTATGATGTTGGAACCTTGATAACGATACCCAAGTGCACCAATAGCAATGGTTAAAATTTTTTCGTTATGCTTAAACAGCCCGCCAAACTTTGTCAACTAAAATAGAACATGTTTGGCGTAAATGCCAACAAATATTATGTCTTTTTTTATTTAAAAATAAAGTAATACAATAAAAGTACTTCCAAATACTTCTATATTACCAAAACTTTTATTATGTATATTTATTTACTAGAAACAATGACATGATAATTCTGCTTTTCGGGAAAATGTTAAACACTGAATTTTAAGACGTCTTATAATAGTTTGCTTAGTAAGTTTTGTCAATCGATACGAAAATCACCATTTTATGTTTTGTAATGTAAGACATTATAAATATATTTTAATATTCGTTATCACCTCCCTGAAATTTAATATGTCGATAATATATCTAGCATATGTTCAACGTGATAGTTCGACATTTCTTGAGATAACTGTTAGAGCACTTTTAGAAGAGGCAAAATCTAGCAACTATAGCATAGTGAGTAAAATCCCAAGATGATTTTTAGCTATACCAGAGGTTGATTTTTTTATTTTCTAAAGCAGTGGTCTTCTTTCAGCTTTCACAAAATGTTACATCAAGTCGTGTTAAAAAATTGCGCACAATAACATATTTGGTTTGAATGAAATCACTCACATATACTAATAAAGAAATTGGCATATGGCAGAATAGTGTTACATAGTTGGGACAAATGTTTAAGAGTGATAATTAACGAGGCAGTGTGAAGAAAGTAGGAACAGCTCAAGGTAACTATATAATTAATAAATAGGATAACTGTTTGATAACTGTGTATTTAGATAGGCCGCAAAAGAAGTACATAAGCATTTGGTTGAGGAAAGAAGTATAAGTAGAGGAGGGATACTTGTTGAAGGATGAACAAGGTGATAAACACTTTAATATCTACACTGAGCAGCAGTAAGTAGTTCCACAAGGGAAGATACTGGCTGCATTCTTGTATCTCCAATACACTACTGATCTGTCGATAACAAAATTTACTACTGTGGAAATCTAAAAAAAATATTAAAACTTTTATTAAGCTAAAAATATATTGCTGAATCTAAACCAGTATCTAACATGGAAGAAGCACATACTTGTTAAACGAAAATAACTTGAAATTAATTAAATTTATTGGCGTGTCGGACGCAAAGTCAAGTTTTCCTTATATAACGAAATATTGCTCTATAATTCAATACTTGGTTTCATATTCCGCAAACGGAATCCGTTTATAGGATACTTCTAACAAATCAAATACAGCCATCATTCAACTATTCCAGAACCATTCCAAATGTTGCGCTCTATAGTATTCTAAGGAAGAGATACAGCGTGATATTCCCTAGAACCCATGACTATAGAATATAATTCAAAGTGTTGGTATTAAATATTTCGTAAGAGCGTCAGTGCATTCCAATGAACTTGTCAATCAGTTAAATGTAAGTGATAACAATGTGTGGACTAAAATGTTTACTAACATCCGATCTGATTAATGGGCATATAGACTGCACATACTTATGATACTACTATGATGTCATGTAAATAATAATTAGCATAAGAAATAATTGCTGCTCATTCGACAGATTACCACTAAGGGTATTAAAAATATATATTTGTTTCTGTGAAATGTAAAAATCTTTACCCTAGCCATTATCAGAACTAATATATCTAAAAATTTAGCACCCTAATCTGTTCTGCGTCCCTCTCCTGTGTATATCTAGTTGCAGAGGTAATAATATAATTCACTTAACGTGTATATAAACATAACGTGTTTAGTTAGTATACTAGTATAGTATTACAAGTATATTCAGTACTTAGAATTTTAGATCACTCATTTAAATATAAGTGTTTTTTCAAATATGCTTATGATTATGCTCTATGATTTAATTTTTCTTTAAGAGGTTATTGTTATATTATTTAAAATTATATGATTCATAATATAAAATAATGTTCTGTTGTCATTAATATAGATAAATATTTCTTGTATAACGTGTAAAGTATCATATTAATCTAATAATTTGATGCTATCTGATAGGGATCTCGACAGAAATATTTCACACAATATATATAATATATTTTCGAAATATTCCGACACATAATCCTCGACAACCGAAACAAATTCAATAAATCGTTGCCCAATTCCTACTCGTGATAATGGTAACTTGTTCGACAAAGGCGCTGTTAAAAATAGATTAAATCCTTCGACCGTTCCGAACAAAAACGCTGTGTTTTCTAAAAGTCCCCAGCCCTCCCCTCAGGCCGCGTCCGCCCCGCATCCTATTCGACATAATATCCAAAAATTCACATACAGGTACACGGAAGCATCATTAATAATCGTCGTCCGTGGATCTAAGCCACCCCTGAACGCGTTACTTCTTTTACTACCGTCTCTGTCTCTCTCTCTCTCTCGGCGCGTCTCTCCGGATTATGAAGAAGGAAAAAAACCGCCTCGACAAAGGTAATATCTACCTTTTACTTGGCGAGCCTTCAAACAATGAGTCGAACGAGCCTTTAGAAACGGAGCTTCAGATTTCCGTGTCACTTCTCGAAAGTCGGCTCGGCGGACCATTAATCTTAACGCTGCCGCTAAACGTATGCTCAACGGCATAGATTTAATGTATGGATGTCGCTGAATATATATATATATATATATATATATATATATATATATATATATAATGAAGCTTAGTTAAAAATTACTCTAGTTTCAATTACTTATTGTTGATAATGTAGCGACCGCTACAATCCTTTAGGCCACCAAGCATTCACCTACATCAAAGTTTAAGGTTGGCAACGCTTGTGGATTGGTACCACGCAGTTCCCAACTATAAAAAACTACCGCGATGACCTCTCGCTCTCTTTTCTTTTCTCTACCTCCCTCTAAAAGTACCACTTCGACAGCGCTACCATACTTCCTTTACCTAACTTATTAGGATTAATCCTGTACATTCTCCCGTCGACCACATGTATCATTCAATATCGAAATAAACAAGTTTTTATTCAGCCAGTGATATCAGTTCCCATGCGAATTCCTTCCACAAAATAGCAGTGAGTGTTCGAACAAACAATCGCATCAACAGCCACACATTCTGACCTCCGAAAATTAACCTCTAACAGTTTATAAATTGAAACAATACAAAACACTGCCTTAAGAACGGCACGGGAGCTTCTAGATCTAGTCCGAAAACTACCCTTACTTTTACAGAACCACTTAAACATCGGAGAATGAGACTGACTCTCAAAGAAAATATAAGTGTTGCCGGACTGGTGACAGCTCTGCAGTCACAGACACTTGTAGAATCCCTGATTCCAAAGGACGAAAAGGTTTCATCACAAAGATATCAGAAACAATTAATGGCCGAGCCTCCGTGGACTATGCCCGTCATCAAAATAGATTGGACATTAGAGGCTTACAATAATCAGAATTACAATTCGTTAGAATTTCGGAGATTATTCCTTCAAATCTTCTCAGAGCAGCCGAATTTTGAGGTGGTTTGCACACATGTTTCTGAATCCTGTATAGGTATAAGCGCTGCAATCCATTATAGATCCCAAAACAAACTCTCTCAGACTCTAGTCTGCCTTCTCCACTTTACTTACAGCTGAAATGTTCGCAATAAAAGAAACCCTAACCCTCATAATATCTTAGTAGCCATGCTAAAACACAGCTTAGGTGCTCTTACGTATGAAACTCGCTTCAAGCTATCGATGATATTTTTTCCTCACATCCGCTAGTAGTGGAGATCCTTGAATTATATGGTCAGGTTATATCTCGACGAAACAACATTATATTCTTCTGGATCTCCAGCCACAATGGCACACCTGCGAACGAAATGGCTGAGGATCCCGCCAAAGACGCTATAGCAAGTGGTTAAAAAATTGTAAATATTTTGTAATGATCTTTACCAGGTTATAGATGGTAGGATAGATAGCCCAGTACACCCTGAGTGGGACCTGCTGAAAGATGAAAACAAGTTTAGGCTCATTTAAAAGAACTTCTACTCCCTTGCTACCTGTTTAAGGAATGGAAATGGAATGAAGTAAAATTAAACATGCTATTGATTGCCACTTGTCACTGCCAATTGACCCATTCCTTCCTAATAAATCGAACAGAGAAACACCTGTGTCCCAATTGTGAGGAACCAATATCAGTAACTCATGTGTTGGTAGAATGTAGAAATTTACGCCAATGTTTTGTGTCCATGTCTGTTGTCTAGGTTTAGGTGTTGTTCTATTATGGTTTCTTTTCTAATTTTAAACATTCTAACTGTTGATTGGTTTAGTGTTCTGGACTTCCTTGGAACGCGCAACTGTCGAATTAAGGAACAATTCTTAGTCTATGTTGATAGTCTCTAAAAAATGCTAAGCGTTGTGGAAACTTTAATCCAATAATATCAGCCAGTCAGTGAGATCGACAACTTAATAGGGGCATAATTCGTCAGTGATCTTAAGGACTTAATTTATCTTCTCTTCCCTCTTTTATTATTGGCATATAAATAATCGTTCCGGAATAGTATTGACTTAAAGGAATATCTAAATGTTCGATAACATTTCGTGTATTGTCCGCATCAATCGTCATCATCAGCATTATCATTAGCAATCCATAGCCGGCGCTTGGATAACGTCTCTAGTTCTCAAACAATACGCTACTATTGTTGCCGCTTCTTATATAACAATACTCAGTCTTGTCGCAGTGTGATCTGGGCAATACTAACCTCCTATTTTTCAAATAGCATTCTATGATCTTGGCCCATAGATTTTTCGGAGCTGTTTCCACAACATCAGACATTATGACAGAAACCGTTTAATTCGCCAACAAAATTATATGAAATGAAATTCGTCGTTTCTTTCACCGTACTCTCGATATTTAGCTTCCAGCGATTATTACTTGTTCGAATATTTCAAAAGTGTTTCAGATATCGATAAAACTCCATTCTGAGGCTAAAGCATTTCCCAAAGTCTTGGAAACATGCGCTTGTCTCTGTCACTCCTAAAAAAAACGCCAAGTCTAACCCTTCTGACCACAGGCCTGATTAATTCACTCTCCAAACTTGCTGAAAAAGCGATATTAACCGCATCAAACGATTTCACAGACGCACATCACATAATCCCGAACGAACAATGCAGTTTCCGTGGTAAACATTCATGCCTCCATCAAGCTGCCTGCGTCGCAGAAACTATACACTAGGCAATGCCCCAAAGCTTTCAACCAAGTATAGCGCCACGGTTTAATATTTAAAACAAAGCAATTAAGTCTACCGAATGACCTAATATCCCTCATAGATTCATACTTGGATGGTAGGTCCTTTCAGGTGAGGATAGGTGACGCAGTCTCCTCTCGTAAACAGATCTCCGTAGGAGTCCCGCAAGGTGCTCCATTAGCCCCAGCCCTATTCAACCTTTATATGGCTGATTTCCCGCTCTACAAATTTTCCCGCACAGTATTTTATGCAGACGATACCGCTTTCTTCACAACCGGTTACTGTCCCAACGCAATACGCAATAGACTCCAAGTACAACTGAACCAAGCAATAGCGTGGTACAAATTCTGGCACCTTCAGATTAACCCGAGCAAAACTTAGGCTATTCTGTGCCACCACAAGAAGGAGTTTCGGTTTAATATATGATGCTATCAATGGCCCCAGAAAGTTTCATACCTCGGTCTCCACTTCGACCGCAGATTTCAATGGTCTGCTCAAACTCAGCACGCCATTTGTAAAGCCATTTTCCTCTACTCTGCAGAAAAAGTAAACTCCCAGCTCACAGAAAGCGACTCTGTATAAAATGCTAGTCCGTCCAATCTGCACAATGGAGCACAATTAGAACTACATCAAGTGTTCCAAACCAAAAAAGTCCGTGCGTTACTAAGAGCCCCATGGTTTGTGAGGAACGTCAATACATACCTCGAATCAGGCATCCCGTTTGTGAAAAATTTCATAAACATGCTCAGTATGAGGTTCTCCATAGGAACCTTAAAACCGGATAACATCTTAATAAAATCCCTACCCGTCAGTCCCAGTCGTAACCCAAGGTCTCTGTCGCCAGCAAAACAATCTTATCCCGAACCTGAAGCGACATCAGCCGAAGACCATTTGGTTCTAGTTGGTCTCTAAGATATATAGGCATAACATACTCTAAAATCTCGAAGCCCTCTTTAGTACAAATCACATCAATAAACTTTTCTTTTCAATTATTATTATAAACTAGTTATTAAATCAATTTATAATATTATATTTAATCTAAGTTTATTTAATTATAACTTAGATAAACTAGACTATTTTATGTTTGTAAAGTTCACATTATATTTTATCGTATTGTGTACTATAATTTTTACATTACTGTTATTTTATATTTGCGTCTATATAATTTTTATATTTTCTCTAAATTTTTATATTTGTCCACTGTGTTATGTATTTTATAAGTGTTACTTTACTTTTAAATATATAATATTTGTTATTGTTTACGTTATTGGCTTTTGATAAGGTTATTGTTTGGTTCCTATAAACTAAATATAATTAAAAATATATGCCCTAAGAGTCCTAATTAAATATGTATATATCTAAAGTTGCTAAATGACACAAAAGTGTTGAAGCTATAATTAAAAAATTGAGCTTCCGATTCCTGGTTCAAGAGGACTTTTTGACTAATTTGAACAACAAATAATATAATATAACAGGTCAATTGAACATTCCCCGACATGACACATAGATGGCGCTACTAGAATTAAATACATATATTTTTTTGGTTAGCTCTAACCCTAAAAAGATGCGTGTATAAATTTGACAGCTGTCGGATCATTAATTTGTGAATTATAGCATTTTGAGTGAAGCAACTTTTGTTATTGTGAAAAAAGGAATTTCACGTGTTGATAAAATATTGATTTTTGAAGGGAAAAATACAGTTGAATCAAAAACTTGAAGCGTGATACCGAGTTTCCGGACACTGGCTCAGGAAAATCAACCTTCAATGATTGGTATACAAAATTCAGACGTGGTGAAAGATGAACGAGGTGAGCACCAAAGACGATTAACGCAGTGGACGCCTAAAAGAGGTTGTTACCGACAAAAACATTAAAAAAATCTACAAAATGATTTTGAATGACCGTAAATTGAAATTGAATGAAATAACAGACACTATAAAGTTATCAAATAACGTGTACATCATATTATTCACGAATATTTGGGTATTAGAAAGCTCTGTGCAAAGTGGGTGCCGCTCGAGCTCACTTTTGACCAAAAGCAGTGTTTGAAGATGATCAAGCGTAATAAACCCGAGTTTTACGTCAATATGTATAAGGATTAAACATGGCTTCATCATTTCACTGCGAAGTCCATTCGACAGTCATCCGAGTGGACAAAGCCTGGGAAACGCAATAGTCGACTGGCAAGTTTATGGCGCCTGTATTATGGGATGCCCATGGAATAATTTTCATTGACTACCTTAAAAAAGGAAAGACCATCAACAGCGACTATTACGTAGCGTTATTGCACCGTGTGAAGGAGAAAATCGCCTAAAAACGGCCTATGGAAAGGTTGGAAGGCCGCTGTAATAAGTGTATCACCCTTGAAGGGAATTATGTTGAATAAAAAAAACTAATTTTGCCAAAAAAATGTGTTTTACTATGGTAGGCCTGGGACTTTTCGATTGACCTATTATCTGAAAAAATATTGATGAATACATTGGTATTAAACATATTTCTTTTGTCTTATATTCGATAAGATTTTTTTACTGAATCGAGGAGCATTAAAAAATTACTATATAAATAACATGTAGGATAATTATCGGCGATAAGTTTCAAACCAAGGCATTCAGGTTTTTATAATGAGCTGTTGAAAGATCTAATCGTCGCCCGAGAACACACACAAAAAATCTTGTTATATAATACATTACATTCTGTCGTATAATCTGTTCCATTTAAATTCAAAATCAACTTTTAACGATATTCAATTAGTACAGTTGAGTGGTAGCGGGACAAGCTCGAGCGAGCCCAGGTCGCACAAGTCGATCCTGCGACGCATTGTGCTCCAGATGTCCTTCTCTTGACCACCTCCAGTGGCACCTCATCAATTATTATAAGTTTTATCTGGAATCGGAGCAGTCGACATTAAAAACCGACTTGTCTGCTATCGGTACCCTGAATGGGTATTACGGTAGGCGCGGAGATGATTTTTTTTATTAGCAAGAACGGTACCAGGTGAGCATATTTTCTTTACATAACCTTTTACTAAAACTACAGAAGCCCATGAATATGTTTCTCAAATTGGTAAGACGCAAAAGCGTTCAGTATTCAAAATTTATAGCATAACAAGTCTTATTTTCTGTATTTTCTTCTCCATTATATGAAATTGTATATCCAGGAATATTATTATATATATTGTTTAAAGCCCTAGATTGTTTCTTAAAACTTTCAAATCAAAACATTTTACAGGGGATAAAATAAATAATATGGACACCTGACATATGTCCAATATTTAATTATTAATAAGGTGTTGACTCACCATATGCTCTTAAAGCAGTTGCAATTCTTCACGGAATTGATTCGTGAAATGCATGAAGAATTTCCAATGAAACGTTCTCCACTCTAAAACTCCTCATAACGGTTCAATTACATTGTAAATATGGCGATTGCGTTGACCTCGTGAGATATTTGATGATATCGTCATGCTCGTCAAACTAAGTTAGAACTTCATCAAACATATCGAGATATTTACTCGGAGTAATTGATGATAGTGAAATGAATAAGAGGATCATATTCCCCCGTGCTTGATTGTAGGAAGCAGGTTTCTCCACACATAAACCTGGCCGTTTGTAGGAAGCATTCTAAAAGATGATTCATCAGACCACGCCACATTTTTCCAGTCACCAAGTATCCAGCTTTTATGATTGTAATACTACTTCCCTCACAGCTTAACGTTGGGTTTCACATTCCCAGCTCTTCCATGAATGTTAGTCTTGTTGAGCTCCTTCGTCATATTTCTGTTGAAGTATACAAAATTTTTTAATATTAGGAGGTCTCTGTCAGTTAATTTTGGGTTTCGTCCACTATTCCTCTCCACTATTTATATTTTGTCATGTTCTATGTATGCTGTCATTACCATTGATACGTGCAGCCGTAAAACGTTAAACAATCTACCTGTTTTCATCACAGATGCGCCATCTAACCAAGCTCCATCTATTTGCCCTCTTTCAAATTCACAAAGTGTCTTTCAAAGTGTTTTGTAACACCCATTTCACCGATCGCTATTTATAAACATCGCAAAACAAAGCTGCAAAGCAGTATGTAAACCAAGCAATACATAGGCGTCAGATTTCATGCGGAAGCAGTGCTGACAATATACAACATAATTCGGGGCCTGTTCCTTGTATGTGCAAAGGAACCAATATGCTCGGAACCCCACGTTTCAAGAGTTTTCAAGAATATTGCAATAGATAGTTTCTGCTTTTAAAAGGACTATTTTTCTTTTTAATGCTTAATTCAAAGGTATCAACTGTAACCTATATCCATTTTTTGACGGTTTCATTCCATTTCCAATTTTGCTTAATACAACTTTGGTAATCTGTTATGTTCTTTGTCTTGGTACAATCCACCATAAAAAAAACTCCATTATTGAGGTGTTGAAATCCACCCACATAATATACTTTCACTAATACTTGCCTCATCATAAGTACCTGAACATTCAGTGAATCTGAACACATTTTTTATATTAAAACAAAGAAATAAATCGTTCCGCAAATGACCATGAATACCTTTGTCTTAGAAGGTTACAATTAGTCTTAAAGTGTATTTGACTTGCAATAGAGAATAATTGTATATAGAGATAAATCAAACACTAATATATAGCGTTAATGTTCTATTGATCTATTTCAACCACCACTTATCACTAAATCTATCTATTAGATTGAAATATGGTAAAATATGATATATAATGGTTTAGTAAAAAATATGGTGAAAGAATAATTAGACACTTTATATCTATAACTCTGAATAGCTAATTATTGTTTTGTATATTATTCTTTATTCAGTGTATATATATTCTGTAATAGAGTTCATATCGCAAAGCTCATCTTCACTGCCTTTCCTTTCATCCCAGCTCATTTTTCTCAAGAGCCTGTGTTATTTTGTGGTATCTATGTAGCTATCCTGAATTATAAAATATTAAACATGTTCACGTCGCAATAATATATAGTGGTAAAAACTCGAAATATTCTACGAGAGTATCCAAATATGACAATAAAATTCGGATTTCCGAATTTCTCCAAAAATTAGCAATGTAAACAAGCAGTTGGAACAATTTCTCATGGGTTTAAGTTTATCAACTAAACACTGCTGATCATAGAGACCAGATAACAAGGAACAAGCCAAATAATTGACCCCTTAGACTATTATATTGGTATTTGGAGAAGAAACATATATTAGAATATACTGTTCAATAATTACACTCACAATCAAGCGAAATTGTTTTTCAACAACATCACACCAAGATAATCCTTTATCATATATTAATAATAAAACATAAATTCGATTTCTGAACATTTTGCAGCAATTTAGAGCAGTAAATCCAATATATTAAAAATAATTATAGGAATTTACTTTTATAACTTTATTAACTTTTATATGTTACATATTTCGTGGAAAATAATCAGTTACATATCGTTTGAGTTCTTTATACGGACAGTCGGTGAGATGTTGTTCCATCAAGAAAAATGTAGGATCAAACCATGTTATTAAGGATCAAATTCGAAACCAATAAAGAACTGTTAGTATGGTACCGCTCCAGCTAGCTGCTGATTAATAATCGAACTGATTGATAATCGTGTCACAAACTATGCAGCCAGGCCGTGAGGTCTGACCTATCTTTTTTATTAATTGACTGCATTAAAAAGTTTTCACAGCAACAGACTGTTACGAAGGAAGGGTTGTCTCCGAGTGGCAGATAAGAAATGCCTCGGGTGTCGCCCGCTTCAAAAGGGGCAATTTTAAAACTAATTGGATTTGCATTTAGAACTTCTGCCAGATGAACCGCGTATTCTGTATATATTCTTCTTATACAAGTTAATATTTTTCTACAACAATCATCGTCCTCTCCTTGTTTTTGGCTCTGAATTAAATATCACATCTTTGAATTAGGCTATTATAAAAAGTTCAAATCTACAAATTACAAATTAAATAAAGATTTTCTGACGTATCGAATTTATTATTGATAAATAATATTTGACTGAAAATTCATTTCAAGTTTTATCTAACAGGTAATTCTCAAAATTTCTTTAAATAAAAGAAGGTTCTTGCATATGGTGCTTGTTTTACAAAGTTCAAAAAGTTTAAATGGCACAGAATTATGATAATTATAGATTTCCACCGAGACATAAATTGAGAACTGAAACAACAGTCATATTTCTTGACAAACAGAAATACTTAAATTGGATTTCACACCTTATCTGTAATTTTACGAATCAGTAGGAACTATCTTTCTGACTACTACCTAGTTCGAGCAAAAGCGTATGACTTGCTTCAACGGTGTCTATTTTCAATATTCAAAACAAATATTTTATGAAGGTAATAAAAAATGGATCGACTAGAATATAGGCTGATAAATTGAAGTATTTTTTCGACATGGTATCCGTATGCAACCAGAAACATAGAAGAAATAGTGGCCAGCGATCAACAATAATCTAAATAAAACATCAGGTTCCTTTATTTCACAATAAATGCTCAATTTTTGATAAAAACAAAGGTTGGGGACTTAATAGTGCTCGTGATTTACATGTTTGAGTTGTTGCAACCTAGACATCAAGAATCAGAATTAGCACCTATTACATTAAAAAAGTCCAAGTCATTATATGTGACTGAAATGTTCCTCAATAGATTTCCTTAATTTATTCGAAAGCTTGTTGGTTTAGTTTTTATTATACACCACCAAGGCCACCATAAGAACAATTTTAGGATCGTTTCCTTAAAGCTGCTGATGACTAGTAATAGAGACATGTGTACCATCTATATGGTGATTATTTACAAATTGAATTTTGATCACGAAACCCTACAGGATATTAAAAGAGGATTTTCAGTGTTTATTACTATATATATATATATATATATATTATTTATGTAGGTGATAAGTATTGACACCGATACTTTATTATATCTGCATTTACTAACAGGTAAATATTGTAAAGTGTGCTTTTCAAACGATTTCTCCGTTTGATCTCATTGTCTCTTATATACAGCTAATTATATTTAATATAATACAATTGGCTGTCAAAGCCCGACACAAATTATTTTGCGCTCACGATATTTTTTTAAAAATTTTTATATGACATCTTTTTTCAATATTTTTGTGTTTACACTTACTGTAATATTCGGTATAACAAGAGAAGTATTTGTACCAGGTAATCTATTAAAGTTTTAAATACATTTGATAAACTTGAAAATATTCTTGTTAGATATAATATTTAAATGTTTCAATTTAGGGACTGTTTTATTTCAAATTAAATTGCTAAATTGAAAATATTAAAAGTACTACTCAGCAACTGGAATCGAAGAGCCATTGTATATAAAGTGTTATTAAAGTACGGCAAAAGAAATTACCTTTCATAATTTGTGTAGTTTCTTGGCCGGTGAGTGATCAACATGAAGATTACTTATACCTTGATCTTATCATAATTGCTCGTAAAACAGTTTTAGAATTCGTTTATTGCTAGTAAAGTAATCAATGATCAGGCTCTATAAAAACTTTTCATATAAGATTAACCTCTTATATAGTATTGGATTGCTTGTTGAAGATTTTTTGCTTGGCTTGGATTGGTCAACTCTACGATTTTTTGCCGATTGAATAGACGTTTAATTTCCAACTACCTTCAAACACACATAGACTGTGGGCATTATGTGACTTGAAATTATCCGAGAAGGTTACAGAACTATGCTAATCTGTTTTGGCTGAAATTGGACAGCACGTGGTTCTAAAAGGATGATGTTATATGCCACACAGTGAATTACTATAGACATTCAGCACGAACAAAATTGAAATCTGCATAATTCAGCGTTTATGTGCCATTTCATTTCAAAATAGACCCACCCTTATCGAAAGAGCCTGTCCTAAATGAACTCATCAAAATATTTGTACATAATACTAAATTGGCTAAAGGGAAAATAACATATTTAGAGAAAGCCAGTGGAACTTTGTATAAGGTTCGAAAAATATTGAGGTTAACTGGCGACAATCCCAATAATCAATTCATAAGAAATAGTTATAAAAAAATGTTTGTATAAATATTTTAATGCTAGTGTGGACTTACAGTGTGTAGCCATGAGTTTGTAGAAACAAATTCAATGTTAATAATGACACAAACATATCAAACCAAAATTCTTGCCAATTAAATTTTAGTTCTTATCCAAAGCATTAACGTAATATTATATATTATAGATCAACTCATCCAAAGATCTAAGGGACGCAACGGTAAAATTTTGCGAAAAAAACAACAAGTGATATTACTACAGCTTCATGACAACAATGAATCTACCCAGAAGTGGAAGAGAGAAAAATCCTTTGAAGTATAGATAAGCGATGTGTGAAAAAACTAATAGCCATTTTTAAAATAAGGATTTCACCAGTGGGAGTACATCCATAAAACCTTAATCAATTTTTGGCGAGTAAAAGATCTGAACAATAGTGGCACAAAAACAGTTAATATTAATAGTTACACATTCTTAATTGAAAAATAAAATATCATTCTTAACTTCAAGGACATAAAATTAGAAAATCTAGTACATAATAACATTTTAGCTTTTTACAAATTGCAGATTTAAAAAAAGTGAATCTTATGTTATTCACTTCATATATTTATGTATTATGCATGGATTATGTTATGTATATAGAAATATTTCAGATGCATTAGGTACAATATATATCATGAACAGAGACTGGCATAGTTACACTATTTTAGAAAATATAATAGAATATAATAATTTGGCTCATTTATAAAATGCAAGATTTAAACAACAATATTACAGAAGAATTACTAGACAGTGATTAACTGCAAATCTGATATCTAGTTATCTAAATAATTAACTTGAGTAATGTATGTATATCAGTAATTGTGTATAATGTCATATATCTTAGACACTGAAGTAATTTTCAATTATACTAGAAAAATATGCAACGAACAGAGACTGAACATTAACAGTTACACATTATAAATTGAAAAAATGAAAAAATGTTACTTTTAATTTTAAGGATATTCAGTTAGAAAATATAATCTAGAATGATCTTTTGGCCCTTTTATAAATCGTAAGATCTGAACAACAATGTTACAGAAGAATTACTGGACGGTGAATAACTACAACTCTGGTGTCTAGTTAAGTTAGTTGCAAATATACGAAATAAATTTATTCATTTATAAATGATCTGTATAATTAATTTCAGTTATGTGTGTATATCAGTAATTGTGTATTATTTCATATACCTTGGAGACTGATTATACCAGAAAAAAAATATGTCATGAACAGAGACTGGATATTAACAGTTACACATTATTAACTGAGAAAAAACACTACACTTAACTTTAAGGGCACTATTTTGATATTAATTGAAAAACTGTTGCTTTTGATTTTAAGAACATTGAGCTAGAAAAATATAATTTAGAATAATATTTTGGCTCTTTATAAAACGCATTAAGTAAAAAACTGGATAAGACAAGTGGGACATAGTCGAGGACTCTTCGATATCAGTCACCCTTTTGTTCTTGTAGTGCCACCGGAGAGATTTCAGTCACCCTACCTTCGCGACCCTTTCCGCATACTATTACCACATTTAAAATAAAGAATTTTTTTTCTTTTCGGTTCTCCGCGTATCGCCGCTAACAGACTGTCAGTCGTCGTCGGAGGGTGGGCGGCCGGCGTCGTCGTCAGCGTCAGCGTCGGTAACGTCGGCAGCGGCAGCGCCGGCAACGGCCCCCAGGGTCTCGGCCTAATCTTGAAGGGTAGATACAGAGAAACAGTCTTTTCTCCCGTTTCTTACCGAGAATATTTTTTCGGTCGCTGGGAAAAGTTTGTTGTTTGAAGCTGAGCGGCGCGTCGTTCCATCATTAATCACGTTGCCGATTCGGGCCCTCCGAATGAGTGACGTCTGGCGGGGAGAAGCCCCCTTTTGCTCCTGGTCAGGACCGGCTTCAGTTTTTTTTTTTAATAAATGTAAATATAACCAATATTGCAACAATATTTATACACCGTATCATATATCGAAATAAACTGTACCGATCACCTTGATTTGATAATTCACTTTTAACAATTTATCATTTTAATTCTTATTAACATTCCTGAGTTAAGTGTTAACTGTAAGAGTAACTAAACTCTAACATTGATTAATGTAATGCCCAATATTAAATACTGAGATCAGACGCTTTAGTTTCAATAACCTTGAATTGTAACACTAGAGAGTAGTCAATAAATGTCCAGTCTGGTACATAACTTCTGGAGGTATATGGCTCAATTGATTACATTTTCGCTTATATGTTTTTTCTGCTATATAACTTAAAATGTCATTTGACGATCTAGATTTTATCTAGACAGGGCCTTCCACTTAACTTCGGCTCCAAATCTTACCAACTGGCTGACCACTAACATATCTGTATAGTATTAAATCTTAACTATAAGTCGACAAGTTACAGAGGTTTTAGTAATACAGCTCTTGTTATTCTTATAATAATGCATAAGAAACGAAAATGTGCGTTGACGAAACAATTTTCTTTAGTTTTATTTTAGGTGGTTTATCTGCATTGACTTTAAGTCTGACGTTAAGCCAGACCAATTAACCGGCTAGAGACCAATTAAGAGGAAAATCCCGATCAAAGTTCAGATTCGATTTTTTCCTGTCCTGGTTAGAGGCGTGGGCGAGAAGGTTGTTCCTTGTTTTTCGCACTGTGGTTTACGAAGACCCACAGTCATGAAATGCATCGATGCTTTGGAGGCATTCGAACCTGTGACTATAACAAAGCCGGTTAAACTTTATTTTCTAATAAAGAAAAACAGTCTTGAAGCCAAACAACGGCTTGACAAACGTAATTGAAACTCCACACCGTTATTAACCGACATTGACTGGTATCCTAAACCGAAGGTGAAGACACAAGAAGACAAAAAATTATAAATATGGCATGCAAAAGTTATCGGAACTACAATGTTTAACCACATTTAACCTGAAAAAATAATGCTTCAGAACGCTATCTAGAAATGTTAAAAGAATGAAATGGAGTTACTACACAATATATTTAAGAAGGTCCATAACTCAGTAGAAGTGTACCTGGTAAAAACTAGACCAAAATATCAAAAAGGATACTGGCGGCTATCAAAGTTGTGGAATCCGTAAAACGTAAACTATCAAAAGTAAAATAAAACTATGAAAGCGAAAATTTCATAGATAGGAATGGTGAAAAGTTATCGACCAGACCCAGAGATGGTAACCCACTCAAGAAATAATTTTTCAAATTTTTCCTTGGTTCACATGTAATTAGCTCGTATGATAACTTTCAACTTCCACTCTTCTATCATAGAGTCAAATATCGTATGGTCGTTCATAATTATTCCAAAAGTCTGCAGGGACCAATTCTGTCGAGACTGCTATAGACGAAATAACAGTCGAGGTAGTATTGTGTGTAACCCCACCTTCAGCTCTAAAGAAAACGAAGTTAATCATATCTGCCAAAAATATCATATCCAGCGTGTTTCGGGAAACGAAAGGGTTTCACGTAATTAATTACTTTGAAAAGCAGAATAATTACAGGTAAATATGCTTCTAAACTATTATAATATTGCTGGATCTGGAGTACGATTTGTTCGGCTACCCCCATCAATATACATGATTTGGCAACTTCAGGCTTCCATCTGTCCCCGAACTTTTGTTTCTGTTTAGCGCTTCCAATGAAGAAACAAAGAGGTTAGCTGATTAATATTTCACAGACTTTCCAGACCCTTTCTTTTGAGAAGAAATACTATTGTTTGAGAAACACAAGACCAACTGTGTTAAGTTAGATTATGTACTTCGGGATTTTTAATTATCTGACCGCAAACCATCCACTTTAACTTAGTTCTGGTAGTATTAATAAAGACACACACACATTTGAAAAATAAAAGAAAAATGTGATATCATCAAGGTCTAGTACTGCGTCCACGAAGCGATAGCCAATTGTAATTCATTGAAATCTCCATATCTGGGGGAGAATTGGTTACATTGAAATATCATCGTGAAAACTGACATTCTACAATAAAACCGAGGAGGAGACCTAAATCTCTTCTTTAAGGAGGCTAAAATATGTATAAAAATGTTTGTCTTTGTTACAGTAGAAACTTCCCTTGACTCGCACGTTTAAATTATAGCTCATTACATTATATACATGTTAATTTTAATATTTATAGCTAATTACGTTTATACAATATTACATTATATTATATTTTATTATTATATTTTAACCAAAAATTAAAGAACCTATAAATCGTTCGCAGTTAGTCAATTACGAGTTCTTCAATAAAAGCACCATACAGGTCTTTTGTTACAAGGCAATTCTTTGCAATTTTTAGTGTAATTAAGATGCAAATTAGTGTAATATTTAAAATTTATGGCATTATGTTAGATTGATAATTATATTACTCTTAATTAAGACACTGATAACATAGTAATATTTGTTAATTGGTTTCATATTGGTAGCAAATTTGTTAAAATATATTATTAAAATTTTATACAATTTAATTGTATTAAGTATTATCATGATTGTAAATTTTCTTATACAATCTAAAATATAACTCAATATAATTTATTAAACAAAAACATACTGTGGCAATAGTGTATGTCTTGTTGTTAAAACAAAGGCCGACCCTGTCGTTTTCAATGGCTTGCAAAGAACTCGAGGGAGCTTTCAGAAAATTGTAACATCTCGAGACCGAGAAGAGGAGAAAAGGAGCTGAGGATCGACGATGAACTTTCCAATAAATGATTCTTCCATTTGATGACGGAGCACTATGCTCCTTCTTACGGTGGAAGCATTTGTTTCAGCTTAATTAAATTGAAACCGAGTGGACGAAAGGGCTTTATCCATTAGACAGTTTCGGACGATAGGCAAATCAGATCTTGTACATGATTGGAGTGGTATTTGATCGACGTTCGTTCTTTAACGAGGGTTGATCGACATAATTTTCTGGTGTCTCGATTGTTCGACAACTGATTTATCGTTTGTTGCGAAAATAATTAGGATTTTTCGGTAAAACATCGGGAGATCCCTTTTTAATATGACAATGACAATTTACTATCCTCGGTAACAAGTGGTAAGGGATATACTATATTATTAGAGATATTATTTTTCGGTCAAGTTTTACAATACTAATATTAAAAAATAAGTGTGTGTAATAATTAAGAGTTGCCTAAGTATTACTGTAATTGTATTACGTATAATATATAAAAACAAAAAATATAAGTGGGCAAATAATTATTGAAAACAGAAAGCTAGACAAGAGTTTTAAAAATTATTTAATTTACACTGAAAGTAAGTCTGAAATACTAATAGCATTTTGATCCCGCATATTATATTAATTACATTAACTTATTCGGCTTTAAGAAACTTGGCGTTTTCTGGTAATTATATCATTAAATAAAACTTAAGCAAATGCAAGTTCGTCATATTCTTGGTATTTTGTTTCGTTGAAATTTCATAAGCAGGAAACTACAGAGTATCTGACCTGAACATTTTTGGTATACAAATTAGGAAGAATACAATTAAGGAACAACATCAGATGGGCGGAAGACACTCTCAACTTGATCTAAGATCAAAAAGTTTGGTTTAACAGTCAGTTATAAAGCTAATTTGGACATATGTTGTACAAATATGAGGTTGTACTAAAACATTTAAAGTTACATTAAAATTCTATGATTACTTATCCATGCTTATTGTTATGTACCCAACGAAGTACAGGATGAACTCGAAGTCAAAAATTTTCGAAGATATTTAAATTTTTGCACTAAAAAAGAAATAAAGTTATTAAATCACGGCAATGTGGAAGCAAGACAGCAACTGGGCAATGAGCAGCAAATAAGATAATTGATGCGATCCAAACTAGAAAAACGTGTAGAATGTATAAGTGTTACCCTTAACTCGAACTTAAGCTTAAGTAATATAATATAATATTAATTTGGGATATACATACTGGCGTATATATCCCACACCCGTTATACACGCTTGCTTGTATTTTGAAGCAAGTACAACACAATAATAATCAAATAATTTAATCGATTTAGTCAACATATGCAAACTAGCAGTAATTTATGCAGACGATATTATTATTTCACTTAAATCCTACAGCCTGTTGGTAATATGGAAAATATTTATCGAACACATGGCTCATCAAAGTATATTAATTTAAATCAGAGTAAATGTAATATTATGAGTTACTTAAAGAACAGCAAACAACTCCCATGTTTTTGGATAGATATTAATATATTATTAGCAATTGCAAAGTATCTAAAAGGGCGTGAATTATAATCAGGTAGGTATGATTGCACGTATTTTGATTTAAAAAGATAGCAGTAGTAATTAGAAGTAATTGGTAATTCTTTATAGAAATGTTGGAGAATAATTATCTAAAGTTCTCTTTAAAAACTGATATAGATATAGAACAAGCACCAATAAGTGAAATAGCTCAAAGAGATCCTCTATCATCTAAAAATCAGTAGAAACTTGTAAAAATAAATGGACTCTATCAAAAATTAGCACAAATAAGAAAGAAATAAGAATACTAGCAAGAAATAAGAAGTAACAGAAACAAGAGAGATTTAACAAAACAATACTATCACAAATAAAAGCTGAAAAAATTGCTTTATAACGAACAAACCTAAGGCTTCAAGAATACCAGAAAATTTTACGCGAACAGAGTTAAGAATATATTCATTATTAAAGCAACAGAAACCTCAAAAGGCAAGAAAAACAAAGCAAATACGTCAGTCAATTTTAAAAATGTCAATTTTATGACATTATTAAAAGAAATTATATTTAAGCCCTTCCAGTCTGAGATCCCTACACCTATAGAAAGTAATTTTAGTTGCAGAATATAATCAAGAAAGCTCCTGGTTATCATCTAAAAACCAGAAAAATTCTACAAGAACTGTCAAAAAAAAGGTGAAAAATAATAACATTTACTGAAGTTACGAACGAATCACTTTTCTAGTCAAAATTACACTGAATTAGAATTAGAATTAAGAGGTAACTTCCTACTGACCTATAAGTTTATTAATTGCAATCAAGTGACTTAGAGAATGATGTATAACAGAACTGTAGAATAGACTGGTGAACCGCAAATAAATACCGACCTAAATGCTAAAATATATTGCTTAGAATGCAGCATTTTTGGATTATATATTTCAGGACTGTAAATAAAACTAAAAAAAATTCTAATCTAAAATCCCTAATCCTCACCTTCAACTACTAAAATCCTCCTTTTTCGAAGCCGGTTAATAAGGCAATGAACGGTTTCAAAAGTGTTGCTCTAGACGATGCTGTATGCGTCTCTAATGAAGCTGTACAATCTTATATTCCTATACAATCCATAATGCGTATAATTTAAAGTTTTACTATAATGAGTACTTCGAAAGACTGTAAATGCACTCCAAGATATTTGCCAATTAACTAAATATGAGTGATAATAGTGAAGTGCGCAGACTAAAACATTTATTACCAAACGATCTTAAAGAGATTTAGAATAAAATATTATACATAGGAGGTCGGTCTTATTAATATTTTTAAGTAACTAAGGGCAATAAAAAATATTTAGCAGTTAGGATAATTTTATTAGGTGAAGCTTCCTTTTGTTGATTTCGATATCGCTTGAAAAGAAATCATCTTTAGATGACAACGTTAACTTTGTGATTGTTAGTTTTGATAGGTTTTTTTATGTTGGATTTTTTTGCTTTGTACGATATTTTTCCCTCTATATTAAAATACATACCTCCTTCTCACAATTCATATACTCCCTACAATTCATATTCAATGAGCATTCTGACTACATTTTACCAGTTTTCTTTATCGAAAATGACTGAGAAGAGACAAAGTCAGTGTCCAGTTGGTACATATTTGGTCACTAAAATCGGCGCTAATAAAATATCGCTCATCTCTAATTTCAATGAATTTAAACAATAGCAAGTTTGTGCTGCCGATGCGATCATGGTGTATAATTATATATATGAAAAAGGTTACAAGTTGCACTGGGAATAGTTGGTATCTTAGAATTATATCGTTTCAAAGAAAATATAGACTGTTTCATGGATGATCGGAAAGCTTGTTCATAATGAATCCAACTTCGAACCATCAAGATATAACTTAAAAACAGAAACGTTCAATAAAAATGAAACGAACTTCAATGATATCATGTGAAAAACATATATTTTGTTATATTGGAGCTGACTTAGTAGCACACTTTCCTAGGCGACGAGACAGTCTTTATACTACCTCATATGGTTTCCAGTTCGAATGCCGCTTAGGGCATTGATATATTAAATTTATGCTGCTTTTGAATATTGATAATTTATTTCCAAGAAAGAAACCATTCTAGTCAGACTAATAAAATAAAATATTATATTGTGTTTATTCACGTCAACCTCTTGGTTTTTTTTTTAGTGACTGGAACTACAGCTTAACGCAGGCTCCGAACCACGGTCCTCGGCATTAAGTCTACTGACTGGGGAGTGACCAACTTTAGAAATCATCCTAGAAGACATTCGGACTTACCCAGCCTGGTTACTGGCGTGACTGGAATCATTTTCCTTGTCGGATTTTATACTCTTGCCTAGAACAATAACAAATATTAAATAATCACAAACATAAATTTACGACCATGCCCCAGCAGGATTCGAACCCGCGACTATCGTAACAGGAGGAGGACCGTCTTGTTACCTTTACCTCTGAGCCACCAAGCCGGTAGATCAACAAAATAGATGGGTAAGAGCGGATGGTCTCTAACTAGCTTTAGTAAGAACAGTTATTAAATCTCACTCGTATTTTAAAATAAATAGGTAGATATATTTTTCATTCGCACATATAAATAACAGTTCTTCAGACTAAATAAAACTAAAAACATTTTTAATGAACTGCGAAAAAAAATGAAAAGTTAAGATGTCCGAATATCCTCGCCCACGGGCCGTGAAAAATTCGGTTCGTGATTTTATTAAAGCTTTTTCGTGTAGCACGCTTTCCTCCCGAGGAAAGCCCGCGTGGTGAAAATTCGAGGGGCATTATTAATTTAGTAATGGGCATTTGACGAGGCGGCGAGCAACTTTTATAACAGGAATTTTCAATTTGTGTGATATTAAAATTTCGACGCGAACCGTTGGTTTTCTTGTGCATTCGTTGTTATTCCCGCCAGCAATGTAATGTTTGAAATATGACTGTACGATTATTATTAACTGATTTCCAATACACTATGAAAGATTCATATCAATAAAACATTAATTGACAATGTGCACAAGAATATTTTATAGAAGTTTTATTTAGATGATTTAAAATTATGAAAATTGAATCGTATAGACGAATGTGGGAACTATAAGGTTTTTGTAAGGATTCTAGAAAGAGCAAGTAAGTATAATTTATAATGCATCCGTCAATCTCATGAGTTTTTACCCAAAACTTTTCTAAAATAGATCAATGCAAAAATAAAGACATGTCGTCAAAAAAAAATGGTCGGTCGGTCATCTCATCACAACAAAAATTGATAAAATTATATCAAAATAATTAAAAAGCCAATACATGAATGGAATACCAATGTACGAGAAGAGCAGCTTGCAATAAGTGGGGCCAAAGGAAATAGAGCTAGTATATAAAGGAGGTAAGATAATGCTAAACTCGCTAAGATAAACTTCAGCCAGGATCGTTCACATGTTGTTATTACTTGGAAAGAAAATCCTCAATATTTAAAATAATACTCTCAGGAGTTTTTTTTAAGAAATGAACTCACATGTGTAACAACCAGAGTATAATAAAATGTCTATTTGATTTAACAATGCACTTTTTGCTAGATTTTGGCTGTACAATATCAACTTTGCCCTAAAATACCTCTTAATTAATAGTTGGGCAGCTATAAAAAAACCTGTATGTAATACAGCATTCAGTACACCGAACTTTGCATTTATTGGAATATTTTTACTTTAAATTTTAAGTACGAAATTTGAACTTTGTACTGCTGAACTGTTTTCTAAATCCTACCAATTCCCTAGATATTCCACATTTAACCTAGGAGTTAATTCAAACTTATATTTATCATTAAATTACTTTTTTGCTTATGGAATGTACACCAAATCGTTCAATAATTTTTATCGACGCAAATTAAAAAAAACGCTATAATGATTTAAAATGCTTGCAGAAAAAAGGATTTTTTTATGATACTACAGGTTGAACATAATACAACAACAACAACTTTCTATTTGGAGGTGACACATATTCCGTTGGCTGTCTAAAAACATAATTTAAAATATACAATCTTAGATAAAACTCACACTACCCAATAAGATTCCTAAGTATACTTAAAGATCTCCCTTGTTTAATCGACAAATCGCTAAAAAAATATTTTATATTTTACCAGGATTTTGGTATTGATAAACTTTTTCTCCCAAGTCTAAATTCAGCATGTTGTCTTTTTTTCCCATATTTTAAAGTCTCCTATTAACCAACGAGGGTTTATTTGGATTACAGTTCAAGGCGGGCTACGAACCACGGTCCTCGACATTAAGGACAATTACAAATGTTAAACAATCACAATCAAAACAGGATTCAAACCAGTGGCTATCGCAACAGTAGGAGGACCGTCCTGTCGCCTTTACCATTACGAACCAGTTCTACGAAAGGCACTACGATCTTTGGTCCAGAGTCAGTTATTCTCACATTAATATAATTCCATATAAAAATATGCACTGACATTATAAACAACATGCCTACTTTGAATATCGGTATATATACAAATGATTTGATCAATTCAAAATAGCAGTGACACAAGCGTCAATATGTGTTTGTCTAAAGTTGTAAATACGTTTTACAGACAATATCATCCGTGACATTTTATTCTATTTAAAAAGAGATAGAATACTGTTAGAGTAGTTCGAAGATGTAACGGAATGAGCTTGCAAAAGTTGTTCGTTTGCCAAACGTCTGAAAAGTCTTCAAAATGTTATAATTACCGGGTATAAACCGGCAAACTTTGTTTTAACTCTTTGTTTTAATAAATTTGATATCGTCGCGGTTTTTATTGAAAATATTTTTTGTGCCTTGCAGCTGCACTGTATATTAGTATGGACACAGTCACTAAAATATCTCAAAAAATAAAAAACAATATAACCTTAAATTCGCCAAAAAGAAACCGTGTTTATGCGAAACAGGCGACGAATCAAGATCAGCTTGGTGTTTCAGAGATCAAATATACGAAATGTATAAAACAGTAAGTAGTTTTTTCAATGCAAACATAATTTAATACAATTTTTCAGAGAAAATTGTTGGTCTGGAAAGTATCTATAAAAATCCAAAACATATACAACTATTTTAGAGATGTAGAACG